>NW_027256882.1:263002984-268245484 GCF_029215685.1 Pituophis catenifer annectens | reverse complement strand
ACAAAACCTAACTAGCAAAGGGTTCCAACCTTTCCAGGCCAAAGCTTGGGAGAAAGTAATCCCACTTCTTCCCCCATGCAGGAAGCTCTGTTGGGAAGTATGATAGATGAAAGTGACATAATCTAAGCCAGGGGTCTCCAACCTTGGCAACTTTAATACTTGTGGACTTCAACTCCCAGAAATCCTCAGCCAGCTTTGCTCTGGGAGTTGAAGTCCACAAGTCTTAAAGTTTCCAAGGTTGGAGACCCCTGATCTAAGCTGTAGGTTGACTTCAGTTCCTGAATAGCTCAGTCAGCCCAGCAGGGCCATCTTTGTTAGAATGGATATCCAAGAAATTCAAGTTGGGGCCATGCCTGTGCATTTGAAGCCATGCACCTTTCCCCCCACATTGTACTCCTTGTTGCATTTTTTTTGTATTCTATTTTCCGCAGACCTTACTCTTCACTTAACACTCAGACATAGACATAGACATAGATACATATGTAAAGTAGTGGCAACCATTCATGGTCGTTTATTCCAGAATAAACCTGAACATGCTGAGATACCACAAAACTCATGGCTGCTTCTGATCAGGTTTCTTGTATTGCACTGGCAATGTGTATACCAAGTAGTCTAGTCTTCCAAAGGATGTATGTTTTACATGACACCATATTACTTGACTACAGCCTTCATTTGCTATATCTCTCTCGTTGTGTCTCTCTCTCTACACACACACACACACACACACACACACCTTCTTTTTCAGGACCTTGTGTAATGTTGCTTGTCCTGAAAGGAAACAGCATGATATTATACATTTGTGCATGGGGGGGGGGAGACAAAGACAGAGAGATAGAGAGAGAGGGACAGAGACAGAGAGACAGAGAGAGACAGACAGAGAGAGAGAGACAGACAGAGAGACAGACAGACAGAGAGAGAAACAGAGACAGAGAGAGACAGAGACAGAGAGACAGACAGAGACAGAGAGAGACAGAGAGACACACAGAGAGACAAAGAGAGACAGAGGTAGAGAGACAGAGAGAGACAGACAGAGAGAGAGAGACAGAGAAAGACAGAGAGAGAAAGACAGAGAGAGAGAGACAGACAGACAGACAGAGACAGACAGACAGACAGAGTCAGACAGAGAGAGAGACAGGGAGAGAGACAGGGAGAGACAGAGACAGAGAGAGAGACAGAGACACAGAGAGAGAGACAGAGGCAGAGAGAGAGAGAGAGACAGAGTGAGACAGAGAGACACACAGAGAAAGAGAGAGAGAAACACAGAGAGAGAGAGAGACAGAAAGACACAGAGAGACAGACTGAGACAGAAAGAGAGCAGAGACAGAGAGACAGAGAGAGACAGACAGAGAGAGAGAGACAGACAGAGAGACAGACAGACAGAGAGAGAAACAGAGACAGAGAGAGACAGAGACAGAGAGACAGACAGAGACAGAGAGAGACAGAGAGACACACAGAGAGACAAAGAGAGACAGAGGTAGAGAGACAGAGAGAGACAGACAGAGAGAGAGAGACAGAGAAAGACAGAGAGAGAAAGACAGAGAGAGAGAGACAGACAGACAGAGTCAGACAGAGAGAGAGACAGGGAGAGAGACAGGGAGAGACAGAGACAGAGAGAGAGACAGAGACACAGAGAGAGAGACAGAGGCAGAGAGAGAGAGAGAGACAGAGTGAGACAGAGAGACACACAGAGAAAGAGAGAGAGAAACACAGAGAGAGAGAGAGACAGAAAGACACAGAGAGACAGAGTGAGACAGAAAGAGCAGAGACAGAGAGACAGGGAGAGAGACAGGGAGAGAGAGAGAGACAGAAGACAGAGTGATAAGAGAAGAATGACTGAAGAATGGCAAAATAAAAATCTTGGTTTTTCTGAAATGTTTAAGATACCTCGGAGCTAACCAATATCCCATATAACAATAATTTCTGGGAGAAATCTGAGCCTATACTCAGGCTGATGCTCTATGATGTGACGGACTGCATCTATCAGCGTTCTCACCTAAAGCATGTGGCTGTAAGTTTTGTTTTGTGTTGTAACACTTATATTGTAAAATCTTTACTGACTTACAATACATAGGTATAGTTTTATATCTGAAGTAAAGAATGGAAAGAACATGGCATGAAACATGAAGCCTGTATCGCGAATGTTTGGTTTGCATAATTTAGTTACTCTGCAGTGAAGTCCTACACATATTTGTTCGGCGGGGCATATTTCAAGGTGTATGAACACAGGAGCCATAGACGCTTCGCACCTTGATTAATGGTCCTTAGCCTCATTTTACTTTGATCAAGTTGTTTCCTGGATACATTAATGATTAATCATTTTTATTTGCGTACATAATGTTCTGAGTTTTGTTCTTCCATTCTGGAGGGACTGATTTCCAGGTTCTTGGCAAAATTATTCAGGTGGTGATTAACACAATGCCAATGTAATTCCAGGCAGCTTATTTTTGCAGCAATGCGAGTGACCTGAGGAGAAGCTGCAAAATGTTACATGGCTGAAGGCTTGGCAAACACTTTTTCCTGTTGCATGGGGGGGAAAACATCTGCTGGAGAAACCGAGATCTTTTTGTTTGGTACAGGGTTTCTGCAAGGCATTTCAAGTTATTCTGTCCTTAAGAAATAGAGCAGCATCACACACATACACACGCACGCGCGCACATACACACACACACAGAGAGAGAGAGAGAGAGAGAGAGAGAGAGAGAGAGAGAGAGAGAGAGAGAGAGAGAGAGAGAGAGAGAGAGAGAGAGAGAGAGACTTGTTTTACATATAGAATCGGCCTAGATTAGCATCTTATTTTTACTACAAAAGAGAAGATTTTCAGGCTTGACATTTTGGGCTTGGACAACCTGGAACTACGCCACCTACGGTCTGACCTAAGCATAGTACACAAAATTGTCTTCTACAACGTCCTACCTGTCAAGGACTACTTCAGCTTCAACCTCAATAATACACAGGCAAACAATAGATACAAACTCAAGGTAAATTGCTCCAAACTCGACTGCAGAAAATATGACTTCAGCAACAGAGTGGTCAATACCTGGAATGCACTACCCGACTCTGTTGTTACATCCTCAAACCCTCACAGCTTCAACCTTAAACTGTCTACCCTGGACCTCACCCCATTCCTAAGAGCTCCGTAAAGGGGGTGTGCATAAGTGTACCAGCGTGCCTACCGTCCCTGTCCTACTGTCCCCATTTATTTGTACTCATTTCCTATGTTTATGTCCATGTTTATACTTATACCTGTTATCGTGTACATGTTTGACAAACTAAATAAATAAAATAAAAATAAAGATGCAACTGTATAATGCCTGGTGGTTGAGAAAATGGGTGCATGATATGCAAAGATCAAACCTTCTATTGTTCCTCATTGCCCACTAACCTCCTTGTACTTGTCTGCTGCTCACTCCAATAAATTCTATAATACAGAAGCACCAAGACCAAATTCTAAAACTCACTAATAATAACTACTACCAATAAGAGTCTTGTGATATGATTGAATATGTGGATCCATTTTTTGTTGATATCTTTCCTAAATCTTAGCTAATTGAGCAGCACTTAGTGATATGACTTGGATTTAACAGAGAAATATAAACAGGAGGAGGATGGGAATCACAAGGACAGTCAGGCTCCTGACTTTCCAAAAGTTACATAAATGCACCCATCAAAAGGAATGCCTGTTAACAGAAAAGGAGAAGAAAATAACCAAATAAGAGGTGAGCCAGTGGAATGGAGCCCCTAGACTTATTTGTATCAGGTGTGTAAGAAGATTCCTTTTGAAATGGTACAAAGAGAATAGTATTGGGGGTTTATTATACAAAAGGCTCAACAAACGCACTTACTTCTTAGCCACTAAGTTAACACTTAGCACTATAATACATCTATACAACAAACCATACAGTGTGTCTACACTGTACATCAGTATAACAAACCATACATTGTGTCTATAGCATTGTGTGTATCTGATCCCAAGTACTCATAAATAGTTCTTTTCTCCTTTGTTAATTGAGCCACCAAGAAGTTAGTTATCGTCTCTTGATGTCAGCTACTCTTCTGAACTGCTGCTAAATTGTGGACTTTGCACAGTTTTTCACTCCATGATGAGAAGGGAGAAGAAAGAAGGGGCTTTACCAGCTGCTGGCTGGATGGTTGTCGGCTGTCAGCTTTCCTGATGAAGTGGAGTGGCTGCTGGGCTCTGCTTCTCCCTTCAGTTCTCATGCAGTTGGTTCATTGGAATCCACATCCACTTCTTCACTGATAGTTGCCCTTTAGTCTCATGGCTGTTCCACTGTCTGACTGCAAATTCTTCCTTCCTGTTCTCCCACACACAAAACATTCACCAATGCCATCAGCAATTTCCTTCTGGGACTGGTGACTAGGTATGGTCCAATGCTCCTCAAGCTGCCTTAAAGTCCTAGAGAATTGGGAAAACAACAAAAAGGAGCAAGTGCTTTTGCTGACCACTGGAAGACTTTCCTTCCACAAAGCATTATGCATCCACCTGGACATCTGGCGAGACTGAGAGCCAAATCTAGATTTGGTACAAATGTTGCCAATTTCTGGGTTTAACTGTTTTCACCTTTACAGCCCAACTGGACGTCTCCCAATAAGTAAATAGTCCTCTAAAGGACCATATTCTTAACTGTGAATATGTTGTTGTTAATCTACTAAAAAGATTTTTGTTTGTCCAGCACTTGAAACCACTTTAATCTTCAGTGCTGGTATCTAACATGTTTACTGTGTTGATAATCATTCTACAGTACTTTCTAATTCTGTTTCTGCTATCTTGGTTTCAATCCATACAGAATACTGTGCAACCTACATTAACTTGAATATTCTCTTGGAACAGTTTCTTGTAGGTATTAGTACTAGAAAAGCAATATAATAATATTTTTTTTAAAAAAATAAATTAAACTGCTCACTTTCATGGAGGTATACTTTCACATGTATTAGGTAAAACCCAGATTCAATCAACTTTAGTTCATTTTCATGTCATAACACATCTCATCCAGCGGCTTCAGAAAACTTCTCCTACGCATTGATAAGTTTGGATCCAATTCTGTGTATTTTATGAAGTTGACATTTATTGATTTATACCATACTTTCTGGGTATCTGTTTCCTTGCTTATGCTGAGTATTTTGGGTCCTTGCTCCACAGAGGAAAATAAGAATCAGGCTGTAGATAGTTATTAAAAAGCAAATGGAATTCCATTTTCCATTTTAATCCAACGTGCAGAACACTGCTTTAAATTCCCATATTCCTCACGTGATGGAATAAGCTTATGGATATGTCACATAGTCTGAGATGGCTTCACATAAAGAGGGATAGCTAAAACAGATGGCAGCAAAACATTCCCTGTATCTCTTTGCTGCCGTCAAGTGGTCATTCAGCGTTTTGAAGCATTGGCCCATTAAATTGGTTGAGCCACTGATTTGGTCCATTCAGACTTTCACTACCAAGTCCATTTGCCAATTCCCTCTGGAGTTGACAGGCAATTAAACTGAACTCTGTGGAAAAACTCATGAATGTGACGGTGCAGAACCAATAGTAGCTCTCAGCCAAATTAGATTTTGGTCCTTGTTCTTTACTTGCCTCCCTCCCGCTTTTTTCTCCATGTCAGCCTTAAACACATTCATTTTACCTTGGCTAACAGCACTGTTTTCTTTGCTGTTCCAAGGATCATTAAGACAAACACAAGGGGATTATTTCCTTAATGTTATTTTTGTCTCCTGCAAAAAGTGCATCTCCCTTTCAGAATCGCTTGCAGAGTGTAGGTTGCAAAAATAGCTATAAAAACTTTCTTTGCCTGCCTTTGTCACCAAAGACAATGAGGACACATCACACCATTTCCCCTGTAGATCAGTTATTAACGAGTCCCAACTATGGCTCACTTGAAGACAACACAAAGCAGGGGAGCATGATTCACCCCAGCGATAGCTCAGTTCCTCCCACCGGCTGCTTGCGCTTTTACCTTGCAATTTAAACCTTGTGATTTGTTGGAAGAAAGCACAAGGCAGTGCCCTCTGCTTAGGTGGAATTAAATACAATGGTTTGCATTGGGGATGTCTCTAGACAACCTAAAGTATAATCATAACTGGCCTTGGAAGATATAAACATCCTGAAATATTATTCCTGCATCAGTTGCTAAGGGCTATTTTTCTTCTTCTTTAGGTAGAATAAATTTTTAGTCCCAAAATATGTTATTTATTCATACATTTATATTGCCTCTCATCAGAAGGTTCTAGAAGACTTCCAGTTTATAAAAACAGCGAACGTTTTATATAATATCAGCAACTAAAGTAGCAACATCATTTCACCTTCTAGCTACCAAGGATCTTCTTAATTTGGTCAGCATTCCCTTCCTTTCTTCCAGCTGGCTAATGGCCTAGTGTAAAACTGAGTACTTCAGCCAGTACTTCACCAGTGTCTCCTCTTGGTGATTTTGTGACTTTGCTTTGCAGTAGGGAAAAAGCACAAACATTTACTACCATGTTTCCCCCAAAATAAGGCCTGCCCAAAAAATAAGCCCTAACATGATTTTTACAGTGTGCCTAATATAAGCCTTATCTCTAAAATAAGCCTACTTAAGAACCTGTGCAGCTGGCCACCTGTCCATTCTGTCTGGTTGTTCGTGGTGCCGCAGATATGAGGTGAGGTGAGAGCTGCCCCACGTACGCTGCACCAGCTTACACACACACACACACACACACACACACACATATATATATATATATATATATATATATATATATATATATATATATATATATATATATATATATATATATATATAGTTAATATTTCGGGTTTCTTCCCGTGTAATTGTGGATATATCCCTAAAAGGGTAGAAGCAACGTTTCGACAGAATCTCATCTGCCATCATCAGGCTTATGTGAGGAGTCTTTTGCAGTAACTGCCGTTACTATTTCAAATCTGGTGCTGGTAGTCTGGGATGGCTCCACCTTTTCATTCTGATTGGTTGGGAGTCCCAGTATGTGTTTATTGGCTTGGCTTCGGGTGTATGGCCGGTTTTTCTCCACTAGGTGGCAGGGCTTCATCTTTGTGGCTGGTTTGAATATGATTTGGTTGGGATTTGTACATGTTTTTTGATTAATGTTTGATCTATGTTTTATATTTGGTGTTAAGATTCGTCTATCTATGAGAGCAGGTTTCCAAATAGTAGGCAGACGTGAAGTGTCATCCCGTTTATTCATGCAATATGGTCTTTTCTCTATTTCAATTGCTTCTCTGATTATTCTGCCATTGAGATGTTCTATTTTTGCAACTGTTTTTGTGTTATTAAAATTAATATTGTGTCCTGTTGTATTTATGTGTTGAACTAATGATGATGTGTGTTCTTGCTTTTGTAATGAGTTTTTGTGTTCCTCGATTTTGTGTTCCTAGTTTTCTTCCTCACAAGAACTGTTTGAAACTGGGTTTAATTTTCATCTTTAGAAGTCTCAGTCATCCACAATACATTTATTTCTAAGGTTTTCTTTCCGTGGCATCTTCCTTATTTTAGTCTATTTTCTAAAAGCCACTTGCAAAGGTTTCTATCAATTTAACATCTTTCATCAATTCCAGATCCAAAGTAGTTCTAATGCCTGTCTTAAATCTTTTGAACAAATATGACCAGCATAAGTGAAAATTTATCTGACATTATGTATTTGGCAGAAGTCTTCCAATTAGATATCTAGGTGATTGAAATGTCCTGTAATACCCTTTCAAGGTTTTTTTAAGCCTCAGTTACCTGCTTTATCTGTCCCTTCTAACTCGTTTGGTGGACAGTATCAAACACCCAGCAAGATATACTTTTTGTTGGCTTGTTCCAGATGTTTCCAGGATTCATCAGACCTCAGTCTAATGGACCTCTGAACAAGTAAGTTCATTACTGAATACACCACCAAGAATGGTGTATATATATATATATATATATATATATATATATATATATATATATATATATATATATATGTTTTCTCAGGTTTTCGCGGGTGTTTGTATGTAGGTCTTTGGTTATTTGGGTCTTCTCCCACGTAGAATTGGAAGTGTCTTGGCGACGTTTCGACGAAGTCTCATTCGTCATCTTCAGGCTGGTGTTCTCGGCTTCGTGTTCCAGTTGCTCCTGGAAGCACGAAGCCGAGAACACCAGCCTGAAGATGACGAATGAGACTTCGTCGAAACGTCGCCAAGACACTTCCAATTCTACGTGGGAGAAGACCCGAATAACCAAAGACCTACATATATATATATATATATATATATATATATATATATATATATATATACATACATACATACATACATACATACATACATACATATATATATATATATATATATATATATATATATATATATATATATATATATATATGGTAAAGGTTCCCCTCACACATATGTGCTAGTCGTTCCCAACTCTAGGAGGCGGTGCTCATCTCCATTTCAAAGCCGAAGAGCCAGCGCTGTCCAAAGATGTCTCCATGATCATGTGGCCAGCATGACTCAATGCCGAAGGTGCACAGAACGTTGTTACCCTTCCCACCAAAGGTGGTCCCTATTTTTCTACTTGCATTTTTTACGTGCTTTTGAACTGCTAGGTTGGCAGAAGCTGGGACAAGTAATGGGAGCTCACCCCATTACGTGGCACTAGGGATTCGAACCGCTGAACTGCCGATCTTTTTGATCGACAAGCTCAGCATCTTAGCCACTGAAACACTGCTTCCCTTCTATAGAACCCTTTTTTTCCTGAAAATTGGCAACAGTATTTCTGGTCTTGGAGCAACTGTGCTGGAAATTCTCACTTGAATGGATATGCTGCATGAGCAGGAAGATAAAATATGAGCAAGAACAAGTGTACACCAGAGTAGCAATCTGTCCATTTGCAGGTATACTTGAGAATTTGGGATGCTTCAGAATTCTAGTGGAAATTTTTTTTTTTTAATTTGATTTATATGCCGCCCTTCTCCGGAGACTCAGGGCGGCTTACAATGTGTTAAGCAATAGCCTTCATACTTTTGTATATTTTATACAAAGTCAGCTTATTGCCCCCACAAACTGGGTCCTCATTTCACCTACCTTAGAAAGGATGGAAGGCTGAGTCAACCTTGAGCCTTGGAGAGATTCGAACCAGCAGTAATTGCAGGCAGCTGTGTTAATAACAGGGTGCTTAGACCACTGTACCATCAAGGCTCCTGGTCATTTAATCTACACCTTCATTTCTCACTGCATTTTTAAGGCAATTATCATGAACGAGATTCAAGCAGTGAGCCCATTCTGATCAAACATTTTATAGAATAACAGTCATAATTTAGTGTTTGCCTTTGGAAGGGATTTTACACATAGCCCTTATACTTGATTTACTAGACTTGACTATGAGACATAAAAGACCTTCAGATAAATATATTGATTCCATCAAATCCATCTCAGCTAGCCAATTTAGAATGAGGACAGAGAAAGGGCAAGAAAGTATTTATGAAGTTGGCTTGTACTTTATAGCCCATTCCAAAAAAAAAAAAAAAAAGGAAGAAAGAGAGAAGAGAAACGTGCCTATAGCTGCATCCTGGATTTTCATTCAGAAAATCCAAACTGGCTTTTTCACAAAACTACTCCCCTTCTAAAAACTTAAGTGGAATCCTCCTTAACATCCTTCATTTTTATGGAATGGCAGAATTTGGAAAGAAGAGAGGAAACCCTAATTCTTGGCTCCATTTCATTTGATCATTGTTGTATTGTTGCCTTTTCATAAGAAGCCGAACGTTTCTCCTGCATTGTGAAGGCACATGGATAGAATGCCAGCTCTGTCAGCTCGTCTTTCAACCAAAAATAAAAACAGCTCAATATGACGCTGATGTGGAATGACAACAGAATTAACAGCACTGCATATTGTAACAGAGTGATCAAAATGCACTGATGTCTTTCGCTCACGTTGAATGATTTCTAAACCCCTTCCAAGAGGGAAAAAAAAAAACAAAAGCAAAGGCTAAAGCTATGAAAGGGAAGCTGGCACGAGTCTGCCAAGGTACTGGTTCTAACTGGGCAACATCCTTCGTTTTTCTATTTTTCTCATCCTGCTAGCACGTGTGAAGATAATGCAATGTAATGCATTTGAGCTTTGGTTTAAAATAGATCTGCTTATAAAAATAGAGCCTTTCAGCTAGGATGTGCTTTGGCATTTTGGAAAAAGCTTTGATATTTCTTAGTAAACCATTCCTCCAACATTTTGAAGACAGAAGAATTAACCCTTATATGTGAGCTTCCAAATGAGCTTCCAAATGACATGTGAGCTTCCATATGATTGTAACGAAGAAGAACACAATCCAGAAAACGTCTCCACATACAGAAAAACAGAAGGATTAATCTTTGAAAAATGGGTGCGTCAATCATCGATCCAAACTAAACTATTCTTTGAGAGAAAGTGCCAAATGATATCCAATGTAGATTTGTAACACTTCAAATCAATGGAGAAAACCTAAAGAAGATGGATATTTTTGGGTGTCGGGATCCCACCTCCAAGGCAATGGTGACATCAATGGCGAGGTGAGAGCAAGGGTGAATGCAGCCTTGGCGAGAATGTTGACGAGAACTCACTGGTGTGTTATGTGACAGACAAATGCCAACCGGTCTTAAATCTAAGATTTACAAGACAACCATCCGCCCTGTGTCACTGTATGGTACTGAATGATGGGCAGCAACAACAGGGACCAAAAGATATCTCCATGCCATGGAAATGCGAATGCTCCATTGAATATCGGGCATTTCCCTTCTTCACCATCACAAATGACACCATTCAACAACATTTTAATGTGGCACCAATTATAGAGAAGGTGAGAGAAGGCCAGCGCCGCTGGTATGGACATGTCCTGAAAGCAGCACCTTCCACCGTTGCCAAGACTGCCTAACAACTAGAAGTCAATGGCCAGCAACCTCGGGGGCTCCCAAAACAGTGATGGTAAGATACCATCAACAAAGATATGCAAACCATGGGCCTGCACCCTGGAGATGCAGCTAACCATGCAAAGTGGCATTCAATGATTCGAAAAGCGGACCCTGCACTTGCGGGAATACTCTAGGAAGGAGGAGGAGGAGGAGGAGGAGGAGGAGGAGGAGGAGGAGGAGGAGGAGGAGGAGGAGGAGGAGGAGGAGGAGGAGGAGGAGAGAAGAAGAAGAAGAAGAAGAAGAAGAAGAAGAAGAAGAAGAAGAAGAAGAAGAAGAAGAAGAAGAAGAAGAAGAAGAAGAAGAAGAAGATTTGTTAAGAGAATTGTTGAATAGCAGTTAAATTTTACTCTTACCCATTGGTTGTTCTATTTTGTCAGCAGTATAGATCCTTATCAGACCAGTGCAAGCCCCTTTTCCTCTGCCACATTTTCCTATTCTGTATTTTTTTAAGATGTTTTAGTCCCAAGTTGGAAACTCTAGCCTAGACTTTTCCAATCAACTTCTGTCTGGATCTGTTTGATTCCATCTTTCCAGCCAGCAAGTCTGATAGGAGCTGAAGACTCATGCATCTGGAAAGTGTAGGAGGTTAGAAAAAGAGTTATGCTGCTACTGTCCATAATTTCATCGTCTGTCCCTTCTATTTATTTTTTATTCTTATTTTTTGTCAATTTGGATTACAGAACTCAGCATAAATTTCCAAGAAGGTATCACCATGGGGCATCTGCAATGGGAATCAAAAAGTCAAGATGGCAGTTGCAATCATGTAATCAAAGCTGTCTTCTTGATTTTTTTTGACACTCCTTTTCCCTTGGAATCACCTAAAGCCATGTGGCTTGATGTTTGCTATGTGCATGGATCCAAAGCAGCCTTTTCTAATCTGTTGACTTCCAGGTGCACCAAGCTATATGTTCTTTCCTACTGAGGGATCTGAAAGCTTAAGATTTATTTTGGATTGTTAGTTTTCTTGGGGCCTCTTCTGATCATTATTATTTTAGTTAAAACTGGTGACAATTTTGAGTCAGTAATTACAGCGTACAAAAATTGTGGTATAATCTCTGCAATCCTCCCTTTTTCTTAAAAAGAAAAAAAAAAAGAAAAATCCCATCCCATTCCATTTGCATTATTGCTCCTCTTGATACCATTCTCAGGTACCAAAAATATCTGACATTGAGTTGCACCAGGTTTGCTCACCCTGCCCCATGGTTAATTTTACCCTAACTTTCTAATGGCTAGCACTGTGATGGCGAACCTATGGCACGCATGCCACAGGTGACACGCAGAGCCCTCTCTGTGGGCACCCGTGCCATCGCCAGCTGCTCTTCGGATTTCTGGCACGCCAGCTGGTCTTCACACGCACTGGAGAGCTGGAAACCGGGAGATTAGGTGGCTGGTGCGCAGGGCTCCGGCGCGCATGAAGACCAGCTGGAATGCGCATGCAGGAAACCTGAAGTCTTCTGGTTTCCAGCGTTCTGGGGCGCGCATGTTCCACTTTGGGCACTCGGTGCCGAAAAGGTTTGCCTTCACTGGGCTAGCATGTTATTCCAATAGAGCTTTGACTCTCTTGCTTCTTTTCCTCTTTCTCTCTTTTAGCCCTATAAGCTATGCTAGTGTTTAGTTATCTGAGTGTAACTATTTATGAGGATTTACTCATATGTAAGGATCTCTTAGCATATGTAGGCCAACTTTGATGAATTGCTAAATTTGAGGATTCAGCCCCCTAGAATACTTGATGGAAGAATCAGAAAAGTAAGATGGAAAAATTCCACATAAACCACCAGGGAGGTATGGTTGGTGAAATTGAGAGAATTTGGTGAGATGAACAAACTGATTTCCTAGATTAGAGAAAGAACAATATCTAAAATTATTGGTGAAAGGAAACCTTTTATAGGCTTTTTGCAATGAACTTGTGATTAATGATTTTGAAATTAGACAGGATAAACTATAAAGAAGAGAGTAAAGATGTAATTTTAGAGAGATTAAAGTATAATTGTGCATTATAACTACTATGAAAAATATTGAAAGCCACTGCTTTAAATCTTTCTTTGTATTTTTTCTATTTCCTTCTATTTTTTCTTGTTGTACTTTTAGTTCTTCCTTTCATTTTTCTTTTTGTTTTCTCTGTTATATTCTTTTTATTACTCTTAAAATTTTTCCATAAATATTATAAAAGGAAAAGTCAGAGAATTGATTATTTTCTCTTTTATTGACTTCCGTATGTGATGGATTACATGCAGTAATCCACATCAGCGATGACTGGATATTATGGGAATAGTGGTCCCATGGGGAAGGCTGGTAGATGGAGCTACTAAGTAATCTTTAGGAACTGCCCATATCTAGGATCTAATTGGCAACAACTTTACTGAATCTTGAGCACAACAGGTTTTTTTTTCCTATTATGTTCCAGGCTTGCAAATCATTTTTGTCACTGGGCTTTTAAACCTTTCTTGTCTCTGCTTTTCAAACACTTTAGACCTATTTATATGCACATAGCCTTATACTGAGGAAAGAATGAATAGAATAGAATAGAATAGAATAGAATAGAATAGAATAGAATAGAATAGAATAGAATAGAATAGAATAGAATAGAATAGAATTCTTTATTGGCCAAGTGTGATTGGATACACAAGGAATTTGTCAGAGTTGGAAGGGACCTTGGAGGTCTTCTAGTCCAACCCCCTGCTTAGGCAGGAAACCCTACACCACTTCAGACAAATGGTTATTCAACATCTTTAAAACTTCCAGTGTTGGAGCATTCACAACTTCTGGAGGCAAGTTGTTCCACTGATTAATTGTTCTGTCAGGAAATGTATAATGCACCCCCATCTTTTTTTCTTTTCAGCCCAAATGTGAAAGTAAAATGTTCTGTTCTTTTGATTCAGCCATTCAGTCCCAATTACTATTCCACAATTGTCCTACATTTGTGTTAAAATTAGCAGCTCTCTGAGGCAGTTTTTAAATTGCTCAGTTTCATACCTCTTCAGCCCTGTATCTTTTCAGCAAATTTCTAATGCTTTATTCTCCAGTCTTTTCCCCCACTCATAACAGATGGCTGCAGGAGCTTCAGTTCCTACGTTGACCTGAATTGTATAGTTCTCCCAGTATGATGGCATTTGTTATCTTAGTTTGATTTTCCTGAAGCTCTGCAATTCTATGTGACATACTAAAATATTCTGAAAAAAAGTGACTTGCAGCTGGTCCTTGCAGTTGTAACATCCCCACAGTTAAGTGATCAAAATTTGGCTGCTTGGCAACTGGCATGTATGATGGTTGCAGCATCCTGGGGTCATGTGATTTCCATTAGCGACCTCCCTGGTTGCTTCTGACAAGGAAAATCAATGGGTAAATCCAGATTCACTTAACAACATGATTCACTTAACATCTGCAGTGATTTGCTTACAACCATAGCTAAAACAGTCATAAAATAGGGTGCGACTCACTTAATAATTTTCTTACTTATCAACAAAAATTACAGTCCCAGTTACCAGTATTCACATTTTCTTTCTTTTTTCAGACATGTATTTCTCAATGACCAGCTAAAAAGCAAGTTTTTCTTTCCTGTCTGGCATAAAATCATATTGAACTTCCCAAATTTTGCTCATTGTCATCCCTTGTATCTTTTCAATCATAATTCTGCAAAAAAAAATAATAAATCTCCCCCAACCCAACAACAATCAATTTACATTTGCTGTCCTTTCTTATGTACAGGGACAACAATTTTCTAGTCAAGCACAGGCTTTATATACAGTAAACAAGTTTCAAAGTCATTCTATAAGCAAACCATTTTCAGATTTTAATGCTTTTTCCAGTGACATTTCTACACCTACCACCTTTCCATTTTTCAACATTCTGACAGCATTCATTTCTTTTTCATCTATTTTTCTTTTGAACATTAATATTTATAGCATTCCCTTCCGTACTACTTTTTGATATCTTTCTCATAGATATCTCTGAAGTCGAACTTCCAGCATTCTCTCACTTCCCGTTTCAACCCAAATAATTATATGATTTTGATCTAAGTTCCCTTCTTCTGCTGGAGGGTGTTTAATAATAATAATAATAATTTTATTTCTATACCGCCCTTTTCCCGAAGGACTCAGAGCGGTGTACAGCCAATTTAAAAACACAAGACAAAACAATGATTAAAAATTAAAATAATTAAATAGATTTGGCCCGGTTTAAAACCCTGAAAATTTAAAATACCCCAATTTAAAATTATTATGTTGATAGCCCGGCCTGGCGGAACAACAGGGTCTTCAGAGCTTAGGTGCCTTCATTCATTTCCAAAAATGTTACACATTTTAATCAAAATCATGTAGCGCTTTCTCTTTAATTCTTCCCTGTTCCTTGTTCTTAATCACATTTTGCAATTCTATTTTTCGCTGCACACATTTTGTTAATAGCTTTCTCTCAGCATTTTTGTAGCACTTAACTAATTTTTTTCTCATACACATTTCATGTCCTCTTTCCATCAAAGTCCCATTCATCTACCTTCATACACTTCTCTGGCATGTTGTAGCCTGTTTATTTTCTAAGCAGTTGCACATTCATTTTAATTGCAGGACCAATAAAACTAGCCTCATTTCTTAAGAGTTGTTACATAGCGGTGACCAGAAAATGGTATAATTGCTAGGGAAACATTTTCCATCCAAAGCACCTATGTCCGGATTTGCATTAAAAACAGAGTGCAAGGATAGATCCAATGACAGCTGGCACTTCCGTGGACATATTCCATGGTTCCCTTCCCAATATAGTCTATAAACTCATTTCTGTCAGGTTTCTCTCTCATGCAAAAACTCCACTTTTTCTCGAACTTTTCTCTTTCATTTTTTTCCTCAGCACTTTCTTTCTCACATACCAAGACTATATCCTTGATCATCTCCCAGATATACACACCCTATTCTGTCATATATTCACCTTATTCTCTCACTCTCTCGCACATATCTCATTTTTCACTTTCTTTCTTTCTCACACCAACACTCCACAGACACACACACACACCCCTACTGAAATTAGGCTTTGAAACAGTCTAATAATTAAAAGCAGCCTCTTGAAATACAGATGGGAAGGCAATTGTTCAAAAGGGATGCCTTATCACAGAAGGTACAAGCAGGCCATCCATCCGTCCGTCCAATTTCCCAAACCACAATTAAACTTTAAAACAAGCCTCTGTTCTTACAAACAAGATTCGTGGAAAAAAAACATAGATGGGCTCCCCAGTGTATTTTTTCCCTCTTGATTGCAGCACAATAATTAGTGTTGCAACAGGGTAAAATGGAGTCTTCTCTGATTCACACTTCAATCTTGTTGGCTGTTTCATGTCCATGTAGGTTTTTCTTGGCAATAACATGGAAATGGTTTGTCACCACTTTTTCCACAATGGTTTTCAATTTCCCAATGTTGTTTGGTATACCATGATGGTCTCCCATTCAAGTACTAATCAGGCCTTCCTTTGAAGCACAAACAAAACTCAGCTAGACATCCTTGTCTGAATTGTGTGTGCAAGCATCTATCTATCTATCTATCTATCTATCTATCTATCTATCTATCTATCTATCTATCTATCTATCATCTCTCTCTCTAATCCTAGATTCTATGTTATCATCATAGGTATATTAGAAATGATAGGATAGATTCAGAGTTGCACACTGTGGGATAACTGATTTTGCTAATTTATCATTCCCATACTTTTCTTCAAATCTGTTCCAGATTCTTAGTGATATGGCAACCTAGAAAACATTTATTGGCTATCCATGATTAATTTTTAATTTTTTTTTTTTGCTCTGTAGCAGTTTTTTTTTCACTTAGTAAGAGGAGGTTGGATTTAACTCCTTTTACTTCAAATGAGTTTCCCTCCACAATTGTTTGTACATCCAACTCCCATTCCTCTTTTCACCCTGTTTTTTTTAGACCAACATTTTCATTTATGGGACAATAATTGTGTTAAGATAAATTGACATGCAAAAAAAATATAAAATAGTCAAATGAAGTTACCTAGGCAGAATCAACCCATGCTTTTATTTCCATTGCATATAAAAATTTCATATGAAGGTATCTGACATACAGTACTATTCCATAGGCTGTAAGAGAGGCTAAGAAACCATTGAATTATTTGCAATGTTCGCATACCTAAAGACATACCCAAAGGAAACAAAACCAACTGAAAACAACGAAAATATTGTTCAGGAATTCTGTTGTAATAGTGTCCCTTTTATATTGTGTAAAACAAAAGCAGTTGTATTCCTTTGGGCCAGGGCTGCTAAAATCTACAGTTTGTGTCAAGGAGGCGGCTCTGTTTTTCTTGAAAAAGAATCTCTCCTTTCACCGAGCAATCACATGCTACATGGGCTGGGCGCGGGTGCAATGGAGATGAGGTATCTGAACTACGAAGCTTCATGTATAAGAGCAGCAGCGAGACACATTTCAGGCCATTGTTGATTCTGTCTAAAACAAACGGTAGTGTTTCAATGATGTAGAAAAGCTACAGACGTTCTTCTGCACATTCATTCATACAGAAGTAAGCTTTTGGCTGCCTGAAAGCCTTATTGGAGGGGATAGGTCCTGTTTTACAGGGCAATATCAATACAGGTCTAATCTGCAGAGCCACTGTATTAAAGATAATGGGAATAATCTGCCTATATGAATTGCCTTGGTATGGACAGAAAGTGTCTGCCTTGTTTCAGTGGGGCTTAAGAGCAGTAGCTGCCATTGATTTAGTGCTCATTCTTGTTGATTAAGTGTTGGTAGCATTTTTTTTCTTTTACTTTCTCTAAGAAAGGTGAAGAATCCCTCAAGAAATGCTTTGAAGGGGAATGTATATTCCATTAGAGAGAACGCAAATATCCAAAAGGAGGTCAGATGCCGGCAGGGGCATCCACATGGTGTCTCAAAGAGTCAAGATGGCAGTTTTTAGTTGCACAGTCTCTTGCCATCTTACCCTTAAAAAAAAAAACCCTTCTCCCCAAAAACTCAGCTTCAGTGGATCCTAGATAGTGGAAAAGAGAACATTCCTAGACGGGACACAACTTAAGTCCCTTTATAAAAAAGCATATTGGAGATACGCCCAGCCCATGTTTGCTACCACCTTTCTTCCAAATGCAGCAAAACAGAAGAAAATTTTGTTTAAAGTTAAGGCACAGCCCTGGGACCAAAGACCTGCAGCTTTTAATTTATATATCTATGTATTTTATCATTTTTCTCAACTCTTCCATAAACAAGCTCTAAAGTGATATAGGATATATTACACGAGGGGGGAAAAATGTACAAGGGGAGTATGTATACACAATATTAATTCTCTCACCAAGAGTTTCCAAATATAGCAACACCATCCTGGCAAGGATGATGTTATAATAAGAACTTATAATTTACAATTAACATTACATTATATACATTACAATAAATACATAGCTGTAAACAGAGACAAACAAGACTTATTACAAGTAAGGTCATTTGGTGAGAAAAAAATATGCATGGCACAAATAAAAAATAAATAAATGCATTGTAAAATAAATGACGAAGTTGTAAAATTCATTTCATTCTCAAGTTTTTTTTAAAAAAAAGCTTTTGAATGTGATTTGTTCTACCTATATTATCTGATCACATTTTTTTTAAAACGATGACATGAAATCAGAAATAAAAAGGAACAGACACATTACCAAGAACAGTAACTTGCAAGCTAAAGTATAAATGCAAACTCATATTCCTCTCACCTTTCCCCCATTTTCCCACCCTCCTTTTCAAAACTGTACCAATGCTTTGCATTTTACTTGTGGCAAACACAGAGAGCACATGTAAAGTCACCTTTTAATATTTTTTTCAGCCATGTGTGTGCTATCACACACTTCAGGCAAAATAAAATAAAAACAAAACAGAAAAGATTGTACAGTGCATTCAATCCCTGGCTCTAAAAATTATTATGCTTTCTGTCATTTGATTGTCCATGTGTATGGGTGTATTTTTACACAATACACAATACAGTCTCCATTATCTTTGAAAGTTTAATCTTACAGTGTGCACTCTAACAAGATCCAGCAATGAATGAAACCTCCTTGAAATTAGTATTTGGGAAATCTTGTTAAAGAGCAAAGATATTTATGTATTTAACAGTTCTTTCCTCAGAATTTGCTGGCTCAAGCCAGAGAGCACTCCTCTTTATTGATTAAACTATTAGTGCAGAAAAAAAAAATACCCTTCTATGTCCATTTAGATTTTTGGAATTTATATTGCTTTTTTTTTTTTCATTAAAATTCCAGGCACTCTTGGGGACTGTACAAATGTCGAAGTAGTGAAGGAGAGGCCATGAATTTATGCTAACAGCAATTTGATGAAATTCTTCCATTCATTTCCCTAGCTGGTATTTTTTTAACAAAAGGCATTAAGAACTAAGAAAGAGTCAACACATTAAAGCATTTTTCAAAAATCCTCATTAGTCAGTGCTTACCGTAAGAACTTGATATACAAAACAAGTCTTAATTCTAAATAAATGAAGGAATAGTTTCATTGATTACAATGAGACTAAAGCCTTATTAATTTAGGCTCGATCCAATCCAATCCAATCCAATCCAATCCAATTTCTGTTTTCATTGCAGCAAAACAAAGACTCATGATTCAAACCCAGTCCAACAAAGTTGCTTCAATACTGGGATTGCAATAACTCTGTGCAAAGCTTTTGCATACGGCGAGGAGCTGTTTTATGCAAATGTAGGTCAAAGATAAGAGGATCTATGTAGTCAAGGAAATGTACCATGTTGATAAAGCAGCATGAATATGTGCCTACTAATGCAATCTGGCAAGAGAAAGGCAGTACAGGTCAGGTGAGGATGGCCCATTTCAATCCTCACAGACATCAATCTGCATTAATGTCTGCTACTGTGCATAGATTTCCTACACATAATTATAGCTGTATGCTACAGCTACAGCCAAATTTAAAATTAGATACGCAACTCCCATTTTAATTAACAGCCATAATGGCATGTAATTCTACAATGGATGGCAGTCTACACTTTGCTCTGCAATGCTTTTTTTCCCCCTCACACAACCTGTCAGTTTTGTAGGGTAGTGCACTTCCCACAACAGCACAAACCCTTTCAAAAAGTTTTTGACGTAACAAAAAAAATTCCTTAGAAACAACCTGTTTGCAGAAATACAATCTGAAGTACTGTGCAATGACAGTTGCCCGCATGCCCACAACCAAAGTACTTATTTGTTGGTCTAGTAAGTCATTGGGGCAAAAGATTCCTACAATGCTATTGTTCACTCCAACAAACTGTCTCATGGAAAAGGAAATATTCAGTTAGCAAATAAAACATTTGTATATATAATAGGAAAGTCACACTTATACTGGCCATAGATCTGAAAACCTCAGATCCAAATTTATTCATACTGATGAGTTTCCAATAATTTTGTTTTAGAGCATTCTCAAGTTTCCATGCACTATTACTTGTCATTCATTTCAACTTTCTGAACCCCAATGTATCTACTATAGGAAGATTGAATCCTAATGGTCCAAATTCCTGCCACCCCTCAATTGTTGCAACCCAAATGTTGGGGAACTGCTACTCTAGTGTTCCACTAGATTTCAAAAATAATTGTTTTGGTTGAGGGGAATTAACCCACAACCATAAACATTGGATCTGCAGGACTAAGCTATTTGTGAGGCCAAAGAGCTCATAGCAGATAATATATTGCTGCTTTTGGACATTTATAAAAAAAAAAAAAAGACAGAAAACGAAGTGTTTTCCTACAATAAGAGACTGGGTAAGTGGGTGGGTGAGAGAGAATTAACAGAGCATCATATACGTATCATTGGTCTATAAAACAAAAGGCTATTTTATAACAGTTGAAGGAATTGCTATGAAAAATCTAAGTGCAAACAAATATAAAATTCAATTTATCCAGTGTAGCATATACATGTACTGAAAACTTGCAAGTTACTCTTTTTTGGGGATAGGAGAAGAGGGAGGAAGAAAAAGCCACTGGCAGATGAAATTCAGAGGGTGTTGCATTTTTTTAAATATAATAACCCAACACATTTAATAATAAAAGTAAACTCTACAAAAAGATTTCTGTTTTACATATGATACAAAATGCAGACTTCAGTGCAACCATTGAGCTACACCTTTTTCAGTCATGTGTCAGGAAGACTTGAAATTAGAAAAGTATGTGATTTCCACAGCTTCATCTTCCTACTGATTCATGTTGTATCCCGATATTTGAGTGCATTTATTTTCCACTAGACAACTTGATTCATTTGCTGGTCACTTTCTTTAGATTCTGGTGTTAATCATTAAACGTATGGTATTAATTGCCTCCTCATGAAATTAAAACCTAATACAAAACACACATATAATCTCACACACACACTCACATTAGCTTTGGACCAGCCTTTACTCCTTTTGAAAAACAGCTGTGAGTGCTGTCAGTCTCTCATCAAATCAGCCAAGCTGAACTCTTAATTCAACTGTTCTTTGCAGATGTTTTCCTTCATTCTCTGGTGCCATGGAGATGAATAATTCTGGTCACACTAATCCTGAGTGCCGAACTAAGTTTTTGATCAACAAACAACTCTGGCAGATGACGGCGAGGCATGATCATGGTTGTGCCATATGATATGCACTTTGGAAACCATTTTCAGCTTTTAAAAACAGAAAAGGAGAGAGTATAGAGAGCTATGCACTTAGCATACTGTTACGTGTCAGGAGACCGTTCTTCTAGCACACAAGGTTCTGACTGATTCTCCTCTTCTTCTTCCTCTACCACCTCTTCTCCCACTTGCTCATCAAGTGGAATTTCTGTGGACTCTGAGTCTTGGGTGCAAAGAGTCTTGGAGTCACTGCAGCTGGTATCTTCTTCCACTTGACTCCCACTGTCCTTCTCTGTGTCTGATTCACCATCTTCTTCCAATGTTAGTTCAAACTGAAATTTTTCAGTTTGTCCTTGTCTACCTTCCTCTTGGTCATCCGCTGCAGGAGAAGGACTCTGAGGGATTGTGCTCTGGTACCATTCACGATTGTCCTCCAATGTATCTAAGATGTCTTGGGCATCTGGGTGGACAAGGTCCGCCCAGGTCTCCCAGAGAGGGTGAACAATGTAGTCTATAAAACCCACCTGTTACAAAGTAGAATTAAGGGGAGATGTTATTCTAAAGAAAGAAGAATTAAGTTTCTCACATTATTTCTTAAAATTAACTTCACAAGAAGCTATCATTTTTTATTTAGTTCTTTTCTATATTATTTTTCTTTTTAAATGAAAACTTCAAATTAATTTTTCATTATTTTGTAGGCTTTAGTATTGTATCTACCATTTGTGTAAAGATGATCTTGAGGGAAATAAACAAGAACCATGTTACAAGCAAAGAAATATTCCTTAAATCATGGGAAACGAGATAGCATTGGGAACAAACTCAGGCAGACTCCTCTCTGATTCATCAAGATATAAGAGGGAGAGGAGATGAAGTCCAACCAGTCTTCCAAGATTCTATTAGTATAGCCTTTTCAATGTAACATAGTTCTTGTCTTCCTGTAGAATCAGTTTCCTGATCTGAGCTATGCTGAATGTCTGATACCAATCAACAGTTATTGCCTATTTCCTTGAAGAGCTTACAGAATTCTCTAAATCAGGGCTGTCAAACTCGCGGCCCGCAGGCTGGATGCATCACACGCTGACCATGCCCATGCCTGATTTAGCGAAGGGGGGAAAAAGTCCCGATATGTCACGTGATGCCGCCGTGACATGAGTTTGACACCTCTGCTCTAAATCATCTACATTGATTTTTCATCCTTCAATTAAATGATTACCTGTGATTTTTCTACAGATGCATTGTGTTTATCACACATGGGACTTATTTCCATGCCTCTTTCTCTTTCTCGATCTCCCTGACGAAAGAACTCTTCCATTATTCTATCTGTCCATTGTCGATATAACTGGAGTGGCTTTGTTGGATTGCTTAGATCTGCACAGTGTACCATATTTTGTAGAACCTAAATTAAACAGGAAAAAAATATTGAGAAAACTTGTGTTATTCTACTGGAGACACAGCTCTTTTTCCATTTGCACATTTAGTGGGTGAGAAAACAGAAATCTTGAAAATACATGGAGTGCAAGGTTTATTCTGAACACCAGCAGGATGATATGCTGTGCGTTTTTCACACTGACATTAATAGCTACCAATTATCTCACATCTATTGCTTTGCCTATATTAAAAGGCCAAAAATGCTGTAAGTGCAAGACTGACCAGTTATGAAGCTATGTGGGAATTAATCAAGCCTGTTAGCCACCCTCAAGAGCAGGAAAAAATTTCAGACACTGACAGAATAGTCTAAATTAGGTCTGGCCTGCAGGCTGCATGAGCATTTGAATGAAATTTTGAAAGCCAAACTGCAGAGGTGGGTACCACTTCATATGGTTTGATCCTGTTGCTCCCGAGGACGTGGACAGGATACTGGGGCGACTGAATGCGACCACATGTTTATTGGACCCGTGTCCCTCCTGGCGGGTACTGGCCTCCCTGGAGGTTACACGAGGCTGGCTCCAGGGTATTATCAATGCTTCTTGGGTGAGGGTGTCTTGCCATCAGCCTTGAAAGAGGCAGTGGTGAGGCCCCTCCTCAAGAAGCCCGCTCTGGATCCGTCTGTTTTGGCTAACTATCGTCCGGTCTCCAACCTTCGCTTCGTGGCGAAGGTTGTTGAGAGTGTGGTGGCACGACAGCTGCCTGGGTACCTGGATGAAGCTGTCTATCTGGATCCATGCCAGTCCGGCTTGAGGCCTGGGCACAGCACGGAAACGGCATTGGTCGCGTTGGTGGATGATCTCTGGAGGGCTCGGGATAGGGGTTGCTCCTCTATCCTGGTCCTATTAGATCTCTCAGCGGCTTTTGATACCATCGACCATGGTATCATGCTGTGCCAGTTGGGGGGGCTGGGAGTGGGGGGCACCATTCTACGGTGGTTCTCCTCCTATCTCTCCGACCGGATGCAGTCAGTGTTGGCAGGGGGACAGAGGTCAACCCCAAGGCACCTTGTGTGTGGGGTGCCGCAGGGATCGGTCCTCTCACCCCTTCTGTTCAACATTTATGTGAAGCCACTGGGCGAGATCATCCGTGGCTTCGGGGTGGAATTCCATCAGTACGCTGAGGACACTCAGCTGTACATCTCCACCCCAGGCCATCCCAACAATGCCCTTGAAGTGATGTCCCGGTGCTTGGAGGCCATGCGGATCTGGATGGGGAGTAACAGGCTTCGACGCAACCCCTCCAAGACCGAGTGGCTGTGGCTTCCGGCTTCCCAATATAGCCAGCTGGCGCCATCACTGCTATTGGGGGCGAGTTATTGGCCCCCACGGAGAGGGCTCGCAACTTGGGTGTCCTCCTGGATGCACGGCTGTCTTTAGAAGAGCATATGACGGCCGTGGCCAGGGGGGCTTTTCATCAGGTTCGCCTGATTCGCCAGTTGCGTCCCTTTCTGGATCGGGACTCCTTACGCACAGTCACTCAGGCACTCGTCACTTCCCGCCTGGACTACTGCATGCTCTCTACATGGGGCTCCCCTTGACGTGCATCCGGAGGCTCCAGCTGGTGCAGAATGCGGCTGCGCGGGGGATTATGGGAGCGAGAGGCCGCTCCCATGTGACACCTTTCCTGCATGAGCTGCATTGGCTCCCAGTGGACTTCCAGGTGCGCTTCAAGGTACTGGTTACTATCTTTAAAGCGCTCCGTGGCATCGGACCTGGGTATTTGCAGGACCGCCTTCTGCCGCCAATAGCCTCCCACCGGCCAGTACGCTCCCACAGAGAGGGACTCCTCAGGGTGCCGTCAGCTAGGCAGTGTCGGCTGGCGACCCCCAGGGGCAGGACCTTCTCTGTGGCAGCACCTGCCCTCTGGAACGATTTGCCCCCGGAGATACGGAGGATATCAGATCTCCAGGCTTTTCGCCCTGCCCTAAAAACTTTTCTCTTCCATCAAGCAGGGCTGGCGTGACCCCCCCTGTTTTTGAGATATTAGATTTTTAATTGTTTAATGGGTTTTAGTCATAAGGTTCTTAATTTTTGGCCAAAGGGTATAATTCTTTTAAATTTTTAAATTTTGTATTGGCTGTGCACCGCCCTGAGTCCACCAGGAGAAGGGCGGTATACAAATTTAAATAAAATAAATAAATAAATAAATAAATAAATAAATAAATAAATAAATAAATAAATAAATATGGAAATGTTAAAAATGATTTAAGAATGAAGATTAATTTTAAAATTTTGATAACATGCATGCACATTTAAAGTAATTCCAACCCTTCACTGCTAAGTAGAACTTTGTAGGTTAAGAAACTTTTCAGCTAATCATCCAACCAACTAGCTAACCACAGCAACGGATTGAAAGTTCAGACACTCCTACTTGTGTATATACCCATTAGTGTAATGATAGTGTTGACATCTGGGCAACAAAATACAGTGGGGACATAATGGATTGCACCTAATCTCTTGACAGTTTATATGTAGGCTCTGAAAAAAATACATTTCTGTTCTTCTACTAATAGATACTCATGCCCTTGTCACCTCACAGTTAGATTATTGCAACACGCTCTACCCTTGAAAAGTATTCGGAGACTACAGTTGGTCTAGAACGCAGCCGCGTGAGCTGTCGTGGGTGCACCTCACCTTACACCAATTCTCCGCGAGCTGCACTAGCTCCCTATTGGTCTCCGGTCACAATTCAAGGTGTTGGTATTACCTTTAAAACCCTACATGGCTCAGGGCCAGGGTATCTTCGAGACCGCCTTCTACCGGATAACTCTCAAGAACTGGTAAGATCTCATAGAGTTGGTCTCCTCCGGGTCCTGTCAGCTAAACAATGCCGGCTGGCGGGCCCGCGGGGGAGGGCTTTCTCTGTGGCTGCCCCAGTTCTCTGGAACCAGTTACCTCCTGAGGTCCTGACCATCCCCACCCTATTGGCCTTCCGAAAAGCGGTGAAGACCTGGCCGCTGAACTCGCTCTTGCGATCCGGCGAGATCCGGCCATGAATGGTGTGAATGAGTTTTAATGTTTTTAATTTTTAAATGATTTTAATAATGATTTTAAATGCATTGTGAGCCACCATGAGTCTTCGGAGAGGGGCGGCATACAAATTGAATGAATGAATGAATGAATGAATGAATGAATGAATGAATGAATGAATAAATAAATAAATAAATAAATAAATAAATAATAAATAAATAAATAAATAAATAAATAATAAATAAATAAATAAATAAATAAATAAATAAATAAATAAATAAATAAATGGATGGATGGATGGATGGATGGATGGATGGTATGGGTATGCAGGTGGTCTGCACTGCTTTACTTGTAACAGCATTTCTGCAAGCTGAAAAAGCTGTGGTTAGCAGAACAAACTGATTAGTCAATGTAGATTAGCATCACTAAATGAAGTCAAGGAAAGGTGAAGTACCACTGTAAGATGAGGCATCTCATCAAGGAAGAATGCCGTACAAGCAGCCATAACAGGGAAAATGTTCTGGCAAAAGGTACGGCTGTCAGTCCAAAAAGTCAAGACACACAGATCATCCCAATGTAATGAGGTGAAGAAAGAAGATAATTTATTTAAAATGCAGAGTACCTTACCTGAATCCTGTCTGAATAGTTATCAAGAAGTAGAACTCCAGAGCTAGTCACTTTCTTGGTTTCAACCATTGTTTTCAAATCGGCCAATAGATTCATATGCTTAGACATGTCTGTGGCAAGCACCTTGGAGGAGAAACAAAAGGTAAAGGTCACAGTAATTGCTTCTGTTTTAAAAGCTATTACAGCTTGGTAAGGAAATTAAAGAGACAGTCAGTGAAAATATCCTAATCAATAGATAGATCTTATGGAAACATAACTTGCATAAATCAAATATAAGACCTATTTCAAACTATCCCCCCTCCCCCAAAAAATTATCAGGTACATCATTTTGCATCTGAGCTATAAGGTTGACTCAGCCTTCCATCCTTCCGAGGTCGGTAAAATGAGGACCCAGATTGCGGGGGAGGGGGGGAATATGCTTACTATATAAAACCCCTTAGAGAGGGCTATAAGTGCTATTGCTTTAAATAAAAACAACTCACAATGTCAATGACCATCTTCCTCAATGATTGCTTCTGTTTTTTTGTCAAGTTCTGGAAAATGTCACAATTTTCCTCCTGCAATAATTTGAAGCCAACAGCTAGATGATGGTTTTCTAAGACTGATGAATCATTATACATCAAGGCAAGTTCAGAGTCTGCAAGAAAGTCCAAAGACAGCACTGTTAATAAAAATTGCATTTTTGTTTGTTATAGAAGTTATATTTTTGGGTCTTAACATCTTTGGATGTTATGGCATCCAAAACATCCAACTACATTAGAAAAAAAAAAAGCACCACTATGGCTAATTGCAAATCAAATCTGACAACAGACTTTCCTCCAATTCCATTTCTCTGTCCAGTTTTTAGAAATAGTTTGAAAATTACAAGGGCAACAAAATAAGAGCAAATTGGGGCTGATCATGAACAAATGTTTCAGCAAAAGCTTCCAGTCTATAGCACAAATGCTCAATAATTTTGTAATCAAATAATGGAATTTTCCCAAAGACTTGGAGGCATGCCTATCAATGGCAAATGGAATATCATCCCTCCCTCTGCATTATATGATTCCTTAATCATATGCCAGTTGTTGGTTGACTTGAATGTAGCTGAATATTAACATTCTGGTAACATGTCTATGGAGATTCTCAGTCATCCAGGTCATGGTTCTCCCAAAGGTGCTTCTCCAAGAGGCAACTGGACTTCCTGTTTTTTTCTTTGAAGAAGTTTTGCTTCTCATCCAAGAAGTTTCTTCAGCTCTGACTGGAGGGTGGAGAATGGAAGGATTTATATTCCTTGCAAATAGCTGGTCATTTGCATTTGCAATTTGTGAATAGGCCGCGGCCCAGTAGTGGGCCATAGCCCACAGGATGGGGACCCTTATTTTAGATAATAATATTTGTGATTGATGTGCTATTCTTTAAGAATACTGGTTTACATTTCTTTTTCCTTGGTGGACATACATTTTCCTTAGTGACATACAGTTTACCATGCTGGATTACTGGTTTCTCCAAATAAATCAGCACATTCTCCATGATTTGTCCTTCTGCTTTATATATAACGAGAAGAAAGCATGACTGCATTGGGAACTGTGTACACTGAAGAGGGACAACTTCTGTTCCTTCTGATAAATTGACTACAATTCTTGGAATCGTGACAATGTCCCTTTTGAATACACCAAAGTTTCTTTTGCTACAGTGAGATTCCTGTGGACTCCTTCCATTATTGTATGCATTTCTTTTGCGAAGCTTTAAAAGATCCAACTTCCTCATTAAAATGTTCTTCTTCTTGTGCCATATCCGTCATCGGACACTGGTGATCATGTTGGCGATCCTATTTTTATCAACCTCATTAAAATGAATTCCAGTTTATGTGATAGCAATCCAGAAAGTTCACTTGAATCAAGGAGTTTTGTGGGAAACTGAGCAGCATTAGCTGTGTAATAGAATGTGCATATGAAGAAACATTTTTGGGAGAGTTTTGGTGACATAGACCTTTCCCAGAAAGAGGCCCAGAGGAAGAGACTGTGCAGTCCTGAGATGGATGGGGGAGGAGAAAAGAAGTCCAGGGTAGAATCTGTTCCCCCCCTCCAGCTCGGTAGTGATATAATGGTGGATCTCCCCTTGAATAATCACAGGATTCTATCCATTCCTCATTGAAATGACTTTTTTGGCACCAAAGAGTGTCATTTGGAAGAGGCAGTTGTATTATCTGATGTTCTTCCTGAACCTGTTTGCAATAGGTTCACCATTGCTATATAAAATGAGAAGTTCATTAGGCAGAGGTTGCAAATTGCCTATCCTGACTCTTCCCTTCATATTGCAGAAACTGGTGGTTTTTCCAGGAAATAGGAATTTATGACAGTGAGAGTAGACTTTGGCCATGGTACCAGCATCAGTAGAAATGTTACATTGTGCAAGTTGTGCATTTTAACTTGCTCTTCTTTCTCTGCTGAAATGTTGATGTTGAAGGCAGTTGTAGTCATACTGAGGGACTCCTGCAGTAATTAGTGTTTGCCACACATTCGAAGTTGATCTTGGTTTTTCTCCTCAATCTTTTCTTGTCTCCTCATTCTGTAATTTTCCTTGTGGCTCTGCAGAAATACAGCCCTTTCATTCTCTGTTTCTTTATCTCTTGCACCCCTTGCCACATCACAGTGATGTTTGGTATCATCTCTTCACCATGATGTTCCCCTTCTATTTCCAACTTGCATAATTATGTTGATGAGATTCATTTATTTTACAATATTGTACATTGCCATTGTTACCTCAGAACAGTTTGAAAATAGGATCATGTGACCTCCTGAAGGTTAGGGCATGATTGATCTACCTGATCTCCAGTGGCCAAAGGAGGGACCAGGCTACACTCAGCTTCATAGTAAGAAGCAATTGTAAATAGGATGGGCAAGGACTGAGGTACATAGTAGCTAATGTATTTGTCTAACACCAGAGAGAGCCAATTTCTACTCCACATGCAGGCATAGCAGCTCACTTGATGACTTTCTCACCTACTTCACGAGTTTGTGAAAAAATATAGGAGAATGGACCACTATGAATATACATACATAGTGTCCATTCTCCTGAATGGAATATAGATGCATGTGCATGTTGTGTGCCTCTGCAGGGGCAATAAAGCAATAAAAATATCCAGGTGCATTGACCTAGAGGAATAAGTAGCATTCAGGGACCTCCAACAATCTATCAGAAGAAAGCTGCCTTAGATTTCCCAGTTGCGTGAAACCCACAGACAAGTAAGAATGGAAAGATCTTGACTATCCAACTGGCTGAGTGAACAGGAAAACCCATTCCTCAATTTCCCATTGTCACAAAGGGACACTGGACTAGAAATATGCTTTTAAAGACTGACTACATGATGTATGCAGATACCTTACATATCGAAAATCATCTTTTTTTTAAACAAAAAAATCTTCTTCGTTACTTGTTCAAGGAATCTCAAGTATATAGACAATCAGTGGAGCCAGAAATAAACTAACTTAAATAAACTAACTAACTAACTAACTAACTAACACTTACTTGTGTTGATTAGAAATTGATTTGAAACCCCAGGATGGTCGACATCATGTATTGCACTGGCAAAAATAGCAGCTAGAATCTCCAGGTCTGTGAAAACGGCCTAAAAGAAAGAAAGAAAGAAAGAGAAAATATTTAGGAATAAGATAGTGGAACAGAGAAGAATGACTAATGGAGAATATGTTCTAAGTTTAACAGAATTGCACTGATCCTCTCCCCTTTTACACTTGGATCTCTACTAATATGAACACCACCATGTTCAAATTAAAAAATTGGAAAGTCCAATTTACAAAATGTTTTTTTATAATAAAGTATCAAATGTTGGTATCTTTAAATTAAAGTTATTTTCTCAGTAACTAATCATTTGGCAAGCTACCTTGGTGTATTGCGAGACATGAAAGTATGTTTCACAAGTATGTTTTTTTTAATTTCACCCAGATATTGTGGACTTACCTCCAAAGCTGGGGTTGACAAAAGCACATGTGTTGATTGTACAACATCAGCAGCATGTATATTGTTGTGATATGCCACATCTGCATGATAATGGTCCTCCAGCGTCATCAAGTAGGTTATTAACATGTCTGGTGGAATTTTAAACGTTTTTAGCAAATCCCGTTCCTGAAGTTAGAGAGAGAAAAGTAATTATTTATTCAGTATAGGTAAAGGCCTCTGGAAAAGAAAAGGGAAAAAGTTGTTTCCCCTTAAACGTACCTGAAAGATTGTATACATGACGACTGTCAAAGGTCGGTTCCCAGATAATTCGGCTATTTTAAACACTTGGAGGCCCCATTTATTTACATCTTCTAGCTCCTGATATAAAACCAAACAAAAAACAGAAACTGTTAACCTGGCTTTGCAATAGAGTTTGCACAAAACATCTGTTCTTGACTTTCTTTGTATTTTAGATCTTAGCAATCTAATTTTTCTCTCATATATATATATATATATATATATATATATATATATATATATATATATATATATATATATATATATATATAGGCTTCTTTCTTCTGGTGTAAACATGGCATCTGAATTTTTGTTAAATTCTATAGGTGTTTTTTTTTTTTTTAAATCCATTTGACTTCTGCAGTTACACAATTCTGATGCACAATGTGCTAGTGACAAATTGAATCAGAATCTTTATTCGGCTATATAGTGCTCACACACTGTACAAAAGTACAGTGTGTGAGATTTTATACACATGACAGATAAATTCATATAGATATACGAATATCTATAATTGTGACTGTATTTGGATCTGAGTTACAGATACTGAAGCAGCTGCAAATCAACATTGCTTTTACCTTGGCTAGAATATCTTCTTGATCTGTTTTGACTCCAAATTTGGGGATACTAGAATTTGTTAAGCTGGAACTGTGCATCAACTTTTTTACTCCACTGATTTGAGACATAGGCCGTTTCTTTTTCTCTTTTTCTTTCTGTGTTGGAGATGGGATTTCCACTTCATGCTGCTTGTCTTTTAAAAAAGAGGAAAAAAAACATCTATAATCTATTTGTAAATTAGAGTTAAGAAGAAACATTAAGTGCAGCATAGCTTTTCAAAAAAACCTGTGCTTCAAAACCATTTTGAAATAAGTAAGGTGCAAATGAACACAGAAAATCACCACCAGACTATTATAGTTATAGTTATAGTTAGTTATAGTTTATTATATTTATATACCGCCCTTCTCCCGAGGGACTCGGGGCAGTGAACAGCCAGCAAATAAAATACACAGATACAAAATTTAAAACAATATTAAAATCCAATTAAATCAATTTGGCCCATAGTTAAAAACCCTATATTAAAACCTCTAATTTTTTAAAACATTTTTTAAAACATATTAACTTGTTCTTTTTCTAATTCTGCCTTAGCTATGAAAAACAGCTAAGTGGTAATCTCTTTTTCAGCCCAACTCACCTCACAAGGTGGTTGTTGTGGGAACAATAGGAGGAGGAAGCCATATTGGACATGTTTGCCCTCATGAGTTATTTGCAAAAAATAACAAAGGTGGCATACAAGTAAATAAATAAATAACTGCATGAAAATCTAGGTTCAGGACCACTTTAGTTATAGATTTAAGCAATCTTACACTGGTCATTTACTCTCGCAGTAGTGCAGCAACATTGACTTTACATATAGCTAAAAAATCTAATGATGTTGATATAAAACAGCTTGAATATTGTAAACTAAAAAGTGAAACAAGGAGCCATTAGGTTCTTGGGTCCAAATAATTTCTTTTCAGTTCTGATTCTTAGGAATTTGTTTATATTATGTTATGCTTCCCTAAATCTTGAAGTTATTCTATTATTGTAGTTTGAGTAGAGATCTGACCTCAGTATCTCCCATGTCTCAAATCTATCCCATCACAAGATTGTCTCAAAAGTGCAGTGATAATTATAAGTTGATGAATAAGGTAGTTATTTTTACAAATATTAATTCAAGAATATTTGGCTCACAGTCCAATTTATCTCGCAAATCACAGATTTTCAATATCTGTCAACAGATGCTTCTCTTTTTGCTGCTAGTTTGGGAACACTGCTGAAAATGAGGCAAAGTAAACCAATTTTGTGCCACTGCATTGAGCATAACTAGGACAAGATTTACTCTAATTACGTTGACAAAAATAGGAAATAATAGGTGATTGAGCATAAAAAGCTGGCATATGTTTTATGAATGAACAAATGAAAATAAATACTAAAGGTGCTACAATATCATATTTATTTAAAAGGCAAAGTTCAATAACCTCAAAAACTGTATCTAGCTGGAATAATTCTAATTGTTGCTATGAACATGCTGCAAGAAAGATCACAATAATTGTCCTATTTTCATCTAACTAATTTGTTTAATCGAAACCTGGTTTTAACTATAGTCTGTTTAAGCAAGCCAAATTCAAACCTGTTCCTGAACTTGATTTATTCTCTCCTCCCCAAATGTTTAAATATATTGTAGTTTCCGTCCAAATAATTAATAGCAATTAGCTGTAAAAAGTAGAGGATGTTTTTGATAGCCTTCCTTTTGAGCAGATATAATGCAAACATTCAAGCATTAGCTTCAAACAAGGCAATGTGAGTAATGCTTATTAACTCCCTGTGAGTTAATGAGCTCATCCTAGGTTGATCCCAGGTGAACAAAGGCATTCTCTCATCCTGTGACATAAGATTTTTTGCATACGCATACTGAACAGAAAATCAGGATCAGGCTCACTATTCTAGCTCTTAATCTCCACAGAAGAGGTAAAAATAAAAACCAAGTTTCTCCAAGGCAAATTAGGCAGAGAAATTAAATCTGGCCAGAAGTCTGAAATCTATTTAAGACCTTCAACTCAAATCAATGGTGATTTTGTAAGATTATCAACATGGAAACAAAACAGCTTATAAGGAATCTATGTTAATTTCCCTCACATAAAAGGTTCATTGCTAAATGCAGAAAAAAGAACTCCAATCAGTTCTTTCTCAAATTTCTCAAATATTTTTTCCACTAATAATATTGTATCATATTCTCAATGTTGTCAAATCTGTAAAACAATGTGAAGAAATACTATTTTTATTTGGCGATTCTTTTTTTTCCCTTTCCTCAAAATTAATGCTAACAAGAAAAAAAAGATGATGCATGTACAAAATATTTAAGAACTGCATACATATTTCAATTTAGAAATGGGGGAAAATCTATTGCTACATGTATTAGAACAGATCTTTTCTTTAATCCTTTAGATTAGGCTAGCATTTACTGGAAAAAGCAGAAAATTCTGATCCGATTGCTACAGAAAAGTGAAAATGTCACCAATTTTCAGCCAGAGGCAACCAGCCTTCTCCTACTCCTTTACTGATCACCAATTAAAACAAATCAGAGGGGGGGGGGGGGAAGGATTTGAACTGGCACAAACCAACAACAGTTGAAAAATAATGACTCATATGTATGCTTTGATGTTTATAACTTCAGTCATATGAACAAAGTTTAGTACCATCAGAAGAAAGGGCTCTAAAGCAAGATGACAGATGCATTCAAGTGAAAGGAAATATTAGAGAGGTCATGGAATTCCAAGGGATTTCCTAGAGTTTCATTCAAAGTAAGCAAATCTTACGAACGAAGGCAAATATATGTCCCCCAGAATAATGTTGCAGGATCCAAACTGGGTCAGTCACCGGGACCAGAGGTTTTGCCTTCTGAGTTTTCAGACTCATGCTGAAGCCCATCTTCAGGGAACTTCTCTCTAGCAGAATGTGTGCTGTTTTCTATCTAATCCTCTGGATAATGAAAGGCCTGAATTTTCAAAACATTTGTTTCATTTTGAATCTGACTCACAAGAAAGAGAAACTTACAGCATCAATAGGACAACTTCTAGTCAATGCTGTCATCTCCATCATGCATTATTCTCCATCACGTATTGTTGGTTGGCCCACATATTTTGGCAACAAATTATTGCCTGGAACTATTGAGATTGAACTGAGAAGTGGCAACATTGGCAATAGTGCACAACTTGATAAACCTCTTGTGCCAATGCTCATGCCCTAGAATGGATTAACTGTTTTTATATTCCTTTGCATAACCCAATAACGTCATGGATGTTGTATTATATAATTGTGATGGAGGCCATCATTAGTTCATTGTGTGAATAATCCTAGTCTGTTTATTGCATCCTGGATACTTCTGCTTCATTTTGTTACCAATCTACAAATACTTATCACTGAATATTTTACTGCTTAATAATTGATTGTTTCCAATAATTTTTACTAATGAAAAGCAACCCTACTTTATTTTACTAATGAAAAGCAAAGTACAGAAAACAATTTCCATCAATTTACTTATCTATTATTTGGTAAGTTCCCCAGCCACTTACTGACTGATGAGGGATTTTTCAGAAATTATCATATAGAATATGGCAGAGGGAACTGAGAAATGCAAATTATCTTTTTTAGCTTCTGTGTTCTATTTCTCCCAGGCAGTCATCTCGTCTTCCCTCCTTCTCACCTCCAACACTTCTGTTTGATTGTCAACTGATGATGGGAGAAGGCCAAGGAGGGAGGGGGAGAAGGGGCACAAGTGCTCGATTGTCAGCCGAGCCTGTCCTACTGCACATTTTCTTTTTTTAAAAAATCATACTAGGCAATAAAAATACATACAAATAAAACTTTAGATTATTCCTCTATTTTCCAAATTCCACTTCAATTTTTCCTTAGCTAAATGTATATTTCAAATAGCAAGCAATTTGAATATGGACTCTGCTTTATTATTCATCTTTAAGTCAGCACAGCAGTAAAGTTAGAATATTTAGTCTGCAAATCAAAGAAGCAATATAATTGCTATGAGGCAGAACCTTGCATGCAGCTGATTTTGTTTGCTGTTGATGCTGCACAAACAGAAGTCAAACTTAATAAATTCTTTGGCTGTATACTTTGCTAAAGAACTTAGGTGAGCCTCATCTTGTTTTATTTCTGCCAAGAACATTCTGAACCAACACATGTTCAGAATCATACCCAGATGGCTCATGAGTGCACAGGGAATTAGTGAATTATAGTTGCTGCTTGTTACCAAAATTGTTTTTTTTTAATGTCGATGTTGCTAAGGTTATGTTAAACACAAAAGCCCTCCATCTCAAAATGAACCATCAGCTAGAAAACTCTGATAAACAATATGAAAAATGTTATTTGACTAAACAGCACAAATCTATATCAGAAATATATTCTTGATAGGCAGATATCTTTGCTGATTGGATCGAATTAGAATATTTAGACAGACATTTAGAATATTTACATCATTCATAGAATCACTTCAGATCTTTCTATCACAGCATATCCATATATCATTTCCTAAATTGTCTTTTTTTCTCCTTTAAACATTTCACTTCTCTCTCTCTAAGGGTCTCTCCAACTCCTTTCAATCATGGCTTTTCCAGTCTTCGTCTTACCATCTGTTCACTTTTTCTTCATTTGTTTTGTGAGTCTATCCTCACACATTCTCTCAGTATTGCCAATTCATCTTAATATACTTCATTGTATGTTCACGCACTTTTGTACTCAATCTTCATTTCAATATCCATTTATTTTTCATATCTTATTAATTTACTAAGTATATAGTTTGTAGGTATCTTGTTTCCATTACATTTATTTTTATGAAATACTGCACTCTTACTTTCCAATAGTAAAATGACGTATGTACAGCCATTTTTGCTTTATTCAAGAAATAGCCATTCCTCATAAAAGACCTTATTCCCACTATCTTTCCACGTCTTAACATTTCTCTATCCAGATTTATAAAAGCACTTCATCTTGTCTTAAATGCAGATATTTTAACCTCGCCACACTTATTTATTTTCTATCAATGCACTAAATAATGATTATGCACCATCAAATGGTGCTGACTTTTAGCAATCAGATAGATTTCTTCCATGAGAATCTGTCCCTAACCTGATCTTTCTAACAGTGTGTCAATTGCCAGTGCAACTGTGTCTGCCCAACTTGCTGCTGGTCATCCTGTTCTTGTTTTTCTTTCCACCTTTCCCAGCATTTGCAGTTGGCTGCTATGGTGCTGTCAGGCATGCATGTGCTACAAGAACGTGGTTGAGCATGTGCCCTGTGGGCAGGTGCTATGGAGTATGAGATCCCCAGGTTCTCGTACTCCACAGCTGGGTTGCTCAAGAGAAAAAGCAGTGAGAGTCACTGAGAGTGAGTTGGGGTAAATTTTCTTAAATAAATAAAATGGCTTATAAGAGCAACTTGTAATCTTTCTTGTCAGCTTTCCCATTGTTTATAAGAAGCTGGCAAGGAAAGTCACAAAAGGCGATTACATGACTTTGGGGTGCTGCAACTGTCATGTGAGCCAGTTGCTAAATGCCTGGATTGCAATCATGTGAGGAATGAGGATGCTGAGATGGTCGGAAATTCAAGGGCAGGTCATAAATATCATTTGTTTGGCGCCTTTGTAACTTCAGTCACTGAACAAGTGGTCATTAACAGAGAATTAACTGTATAACAGTTTCCATTATCTTTATTTGCTGTTGTCATCATTCCTTTATGCATTTTTTCTGACCAGTCTGATTCTACTTCTCCATCTATTCAAGATCTATTTTTGAGACTACCAAATATCCTTCAGAATTTTTGAACACCATACTATCCTTTCCTACTTTTTTTAAAAAAAATCATAATTAAATCAATCATGATTTTTATTCATATTCCCTGCTATGTATTTGCATGAATAGTCTTATGTTTAAACCATATATTTCAAATGAATTTTTTTCAATTCAGATACTCATCAAACTACCACTATTCTTGTTTACTCTATGGTTTTCAAATGAATCAATCACTTTTTCTACACTCTCTCTTCCTGCTATCCATCCATCCATCCATCCATCCATCCATCCATCCATCCATGTCATGTAAAAGAATAATTTCCTCTCTAGATTGCATGCATTCAGAATGCTGCTTAATTTCTCCAAAATCTTATCTAATTCTTCCATTATCACCAGTCACTGTGACATAATATACCACTATATTATGGTATATAATGGTATAGTGGCACGCCATAACCTAAATGACACCAATTAATACATAATCAAACCTATACCTTCACTTTCCTGAATGTATTTATTGATTCCATTCTACTATATTACCTTCATTCATTTTGTTTCTTAATTCATTCTGTTTGCTATTCACTTTTTTTTTTTAATTTGATTTATATGCCGCCCTTCTCCGGAGACTCAGGGTGGCTTACAATGCGCTAAGCAATAGCCTTCATTCTTTTGTATATTTATACAAAGTCAGCTTATTGCCCCTACAACTGGGTCCTCAATTTACCTACCTTAGAAAGGATGGAAGGCTGAGTCAACCTTGAGCCTTGGCGAGATTCGAACCTGCAGTAATTGCAGGCAGCTGGTCTTAATAACCAGCTTAATAACAGGGTGCCTTAGACCACTGTACTACCAAGGCTCTTCTACCATAATCTTTCATATGCCATGAAATATCACCAGATGGGCCCACGTTGGCCATGTCTTTTTTTTTTTTTAAGACAGAAAGGTATGGATTAAGTTAAATTACCTGTACCCTGTGCCATTACCAATATCCTCTGATAATGGTCAGTATGGGCACATTCTGATTAGTCTTCCACAAGCAAAATTAAAGTCCAGATTTTACCCCAAGTATGCTCATGACATTCTTTGAAAGTTTATAGATCTCCAATCTATAGAACTGCTTTGTATGGCAAAATGCTTCTGACCAGACCTCACCAAGTAAAAAGTCTATGCAGTGTATTGATACATACTCAAGACACAGCCACAGGAGTTGTGTTAAATCAATGGGAGGGCAGCAAGACAACTGGAGTCAATGGGAGAAGGTTCTGTAAAGACTGATGTCTCAGGAATATCCAAGGACAATTAGGGGAATGGGTGGACTGATGGAATGACGAGCGCTGAGACAGGAAAGCTCTGGGATAACTGGCAAGACAGGCAGGCTGACACAACAATCCACATCAGGTTCAAGAAGACCCTGGGATAATCAAAGGAACGAGCAGGTTGATCAGTTGCAGCTATGGGAAAGCCCTTGGAAAAATTGGAAGATGCATGGACCTGCAAGAGACACTATGTATTTGCAGTTGCAAAAGCAAGATGGGTGGCATAAGAAAACCATTCAGATATAGGTTTAATAAAAATATCATCTTCTAATGAGTCTGAAATATTTTAAATGTGTTGGCTTTTAGTCATAGTCCTTTGGGAATAGTTTGGAAGGTTTGAAAAAGGTCTATGGATAATGTTGGCCTATGGATAACGCACCATAAGTCAGTTAGCAAAAGACCATCTGGTAAACTCTTTGCCACAACTCTTACCAACTTTTATTGTAAAATAAAAGCAAACATTGTATTTAATTAATTAATGCTTTTTTATTATATACATATAAATACATATATGTATCTCTCTGTGTGTGCATATGTACATATAATGATATCCTGTAGTAGGTAATGAAAACCAAAGAAAAAAAAACAAGGAATACCAGTTTTTATAATCATGCTTACCTAAAAATGTGTTGGATATATATTCAGAGACTTGATTGCCTGATCGGCTCATTTCAGATAAGTGGGTTAGCTCTCGATTGAGCATTCTTTTAAACTGTAAAGAAAAGCAAAACAGTGTATGTCAATGGCCAGTAAATGGGTATATGGTACAAGAATTGTTTAAGAACCTTTTTAAACAGATATGTTCAAAATTTCAGCTCAATTTACCACCTTAGCTCAATGCATAATGAGAAGTAAAGTCAGATTCTCAGGGAAAATGTTAAAGTAGGCTTCACCAAATGTATTATTCCACGCATCATTTTACATAAAGAGATACTGAAAAATCGGTTATGGATATAAGTAGAGATCGATTTCATTGCTCTTATCCTAGTTAAAAATGTATACTTAAGGTTTATAATATACACACATTCCACCTATGTTCTCATGAAATAAAGAGAACAATTTTCTTAAATTCCTACTTTTTTAAGTGAAGTCAACAAGACATCTCCTTCCAGTGAAAATAATTAAAATTACTTAGCAACATTAGACATTTCTACAGGCAGGAGTAAACCGTAACTCAATTACCGTACTTGTTGCTTAGTAACTTAAATATCTGTATATCTAAATTTACACACCTAAATTTTAAAATAATAATTAATGAGTCAACTGCTTTGGGAACTAGGCATTTGGATTTTATTGCGGATATAGCCATTTTATAAAGTGAAACATGTACAAATTATGAGGATCATGTAAAAAACAGAGAAACTGGCTTTCTTAATTTGATGACCTGTAGACAGATTACACTTTAACAATCTTCAACCTGCTGATTGAAGAGCATGAGTTGATGATGAATACTCTTGCGGGCACTTGGAAAGGCTGGAATAAGCTATTCCAATTATCAAAAAGCATGGCCTCCAATAGTTTCATCAGTTTTCTAATTGCGTGATTTCATTAGTGGCAGACAATCAGACTTCAGACTTCCTCAGCCTCTCTATCAGTTTTGCAAGTTGGGGTTCATAAGTTTTGGAGGACAGTACCGATTGTGACTTAAGTTTTATTAAACAGCCTGTGCTTTAACAACAAAAGTATCGCAAGGTTTTCTGCAATATTCTTTTACTGTAACATTGTTCTTGCTTTAAGAATTCAAGGCCTGCAAATACATTGCAGGAAGCAGAGGAGTCGAAGGGCTGCCCCCATTTGTTTCGTGCTACAAGAAATTGCCATTCAGCAGTCTCTGGTGACTTGAACGGCTGGCCTGATGAGTCACATGAAAGGATGATTCCCATCAGCCAGCAAAGACATAGAGCCTCCAGGGTATGCTATCTTTAAGTCTTCCCTAGTGCTGAAATAAACCTGTCATAATTTTTCCATACAATTACCATACGGGGGCTGGGAATTAGGAATTTTCATCCATTACTTACGGAAGCGACCTAGTTAGAAAAGGCTGGAAGAATACAGGATTAACAGATTAACAGAGTTGGAAGGGACCTTATAGGTCATCTAGTCCAACGACCAGCTCAAACAGGAGACCCTACACCATTTCTGACAAATGGCAGTCCAATCTTTTCTTGAAAGTCTCAAGCGATGAAGCTCCCACAACTTATTAGAGTTTATTTATTAACTTATTATTAGAGGATTAGAGTTTCTTGGGGTGGCGGGGGGAGGAATAACTCAGATTGTGATTCTTCCCTATGCTAAGAAAAGATAAAATTTTACAATTTACTTAAGTCTTCCATATTCAAAAAAGCTAGCCACTGGGTTATTTGGAAATGTATTGTTTGACTTATTATTTGACTTAAAGCTACATGATTTTTGCAGCCATCAGATTGTGAATGTCAGTAGTGTTTTTTCACCACATCTGTGTTTTCTTCTCCACATCTGCTCTCAGCGTATGGACAATGTACATTACATAAGTAAAATCTTGTTTGAAAATAACCCAATGCAGGATAATCTGCAAGGTGTTGCTCTCCTCACTTATACATCAGATAGTTATCTGCGTCCTTATATATTATCACTTATACTCTATACATTAAGCAAATGTGTTGAAAACCTAACTGGGGTGAGGATAGACTAGGATACATGTTTAAAGTCTATTTACACTTTTCCTTTAGCCCATTTATACATGTGCTTTTATGAGTTTTCTTCATACTGCTTCTCACATGTTCCATTCCTGTTTTGTATGGTAAATCTATGGATGAATAGGATTGCTTGCTCAATAGTATATGGGACAAGTATATACAAACAGGTTCTGTCCAGGTGATTTGGATTACAGTTTTCATCAGACCTAGGCTAATAGCCAAAAACCTGGACTACAGAGTCCAGAATATTTAAGGAGCATTAAAAGTTTGTAATTTTTATAAATATTATCTTTTATAAAGATAATATTTAGAGACCGGTATAATTTTTATTTTTGTGTGTGACTTTTGACACATAAACCTCCTGATGACAGACCAGCCTAATTCATGTAGTTTTCTTAGCAAGATTTTGGAAGTTGGTGAAGATTGTTACTGTCTTCTTCCTAGAGCCGAGAGAGTGCAACTGGCCCAGGTTCACCAACTTGGCTTTGTATTTAAGGCAGAACTAGAACTCACTGCCTCTTGAAATCTAGCCTGGTGCCTTAACCACTACATCAGGCTACCTTTCTATTTGCTTTCTAAAAATAATTCATATATACAACAAGTCCTCAACTTGTGATCATAATTGACTTCAGAATTATGGCTGTCAGTTAAGTGGGTCTCCATGTGACTTCACTGATTTTATGATCTGTTTCATGGCAGTTGTTAAGTAAATGCGGTGGTCATTAAGCAAATCCATTCTCCCCAATGGCTGTTTTTGTGGAAACCCAAAGTAAATGACAAGAATCAGCAAAAATCACAAAAAGTTGTTGTCGTATGTCTGCAAGATATTGTAAATATCTGAAAATGTGAGACAGTTATCAAGCAGCCAAAATGTGATCATCTGATAGCAGGATGCAGCCGTCGTAACTTCAAAAGTGGGTTATAAGTAGCTTTGGTGAGTCCATCATAACTTCAAATGGTTGCTAAATAACCGGTTTTTAAGTGAGTACTACCTATATTTATTTCTAAAACAGGCCCTCTGGGTGAAATAAAGGATAGCATGTATGATAACCTTCCACAAAGTCTGTTTTGGCATGAGGAGAAACACAAGTAGTTATTTTAATCTTTGGTATATTGCTTCATGGCACCCATTTCCAAGCTGATGCTCTCTAGACATGTTGCATTAGGAGCTGACCAGAAATGGCCATGCCGCAACGCCTCTGGAGGATAACAATTTGAAAAATGCTGCTGTGAGACAAGGGTATTTAGGGAAATGAAGCCATCAAATATTTTAGACAAGGAATAAGGTATATCTATTCCATTCTAAAGCTAGGAAATATATCCAAATGCAGGAGACATCAAATAGCACTGGGCTCAGCACAAGATAAGTTTTAGCCTTCCATTTGAAGATGGCTCAGTAATAAAGGCTAAGCTCTCATTATTAATTTATTTCTTCTCTGAAACAACCATCATAGGGCAACAGGAAAGAACATTAGAACCCAATTAAAGAACCCAAAAGCTGACTTTACTCATTCTGAAATAATCAAAGGAGAAAGAGCTCCCTAGACAGAGCTTTGGTGGAAGGCAAAGTTTTTTCTGATGTGCGTTGAGCAAATACATAGAGCTATCCTTAGTTTTGCCACAGTACCATAGATTAAAGATCTGCGAAGGGCTTTAAGTGAAATTTAAATTTTGACTAGATACAGTTATTTGAGTCTGTTCCGAAAGTTGGCCGGAAGCAAAACGAACAAACAAAAAAATTAAAGGAGAGAGGGAAGGCCAGGGATACTCACTCTCCTAATATTAACCATCATTATTGTCCAATTGGAAAAGAATGTGGCTAACATAAGGTAAAATCTTATCCCTTAATGCCATACTTGATCTCTGGTCTCTGATACTGCTGCACCTTATAAAATGAAATTCAATCTGTTGCTAGTTACACTAGAGTCTCAACCTGATACTGGGAAATTGTTACTATGATAAAAAACTATAATGTATTAAAAGGTAGAATAGAAGCACCTCTATGATTTCATATCAGCCATTATTTTACCTATTCTGCCTTGAGTCAAGATGATTAACTCAGCTAAAATAAAAGAGGAAACATATTTGTGTTTACAAGATTACTCTGCTGTTAATTATTCAACCTTTCCTGATTTATTTAAACTCCCAGTATCACTTAACTAAATCCCTAACGAGCATTGAACCAAAAGAAGAAGAGTGTGTTGTATGATTGGCTTCAGTTAATCCCAAATCACAATACAATGTAAATAAATAACTCAACATAATACATGCAATGAGAAAAAGATGAATTCTATGTCATGTAGATCCAATACTTCCTACCTAATTCTTTCAATCCTGTAAAGAACTGAACAGCATAATATTAGCATATTAGCAATATAGCCCTAGTATTCATTATTAGGAGGTAATACAATGAGATCCCCCTTCCCCAAAATGAGCATGTAAACTCACGGAGTTTAGATTCCTACCTCATTTTATCTTCAGTGAGTCTCAACACATGTAAAAGCTATGGATTGCTTATATATTTTTCAGCATTACCAATTTAAGATATATATTCTCTAAATCTAAATTCCCCCAATGTTTGTACTGGACAGTCATTTGGAGATATATGTGAAAATGAAAGAGGATAGAAATATTGTAGATGGTCTAAGAAATACTACAGTCCTTTGAAATCCAACTAATTTTTCAGGGAAAAGATGATACGATCTATAATTATTTGGGTTAATCGTAAGAAATAAAGTTGAACATTTTGCAGGTAGAATTAAATTAAAATATAGATTTTATATGAAACTGGTCATAAAAATATTAATTGTTCACATTGATCTGCAGTGAGAAAAGAATTCTTCCTCACAAAACTCATAACATTAATGGTAATACAGCAATAAAAGCATAAAATATAATTTCTTTAGTGAAATGTATTGTTGGCAACAACAAAAAGACTTTACTATATTTGAAAATCTAAACTATCAAGCCTCAGTTATTAAGGCTTTAATTGTGCTCACCTGTATTTATTAAATAGTTGTGTTAAAAACTCAGCATTAATAAATGATCCAATAAATGATCACATAATTAAACTGCTGCTTTAACTAAGCCTATTGGGCTGTTTTCTACTACATCACAGTTAGTGAACTGATCATCTTTTCAGAAAGATTGCTTGGGATCAGTTGCTCTTCCTTCCAACAAAGATTCAAGCAAAGATCCAGGGTTTCCCTATCCAACATCCTCCAACATAGTACTCACAATGTATAATTACTTAGATTATACACAGTGTGGTTCAACTCCAGGCTACTGAACTGGAAAAATCTATCCTAATCCAGCTTCATCACTCTGTCCTACTCAGACCCTTAATATGAAGAACTATTACTATCACAGTTAAATTCAATCACTTTATTGGACACACAAGGACAGAAGTCCAGTTGATCTATTAATTTCTTTACACAGCACATTTTTAGGGATAAGATCTACATACAAAAGGGAAAATGTTAACCTATTTTTACATGCAATACCATCCTTGTTTAGTCAAGTTATTAATCTTTATTTGACTAAGTGATCACGTATTTAGAAAAAGGGCATATTGTTCCTTGACATTTTGAGCATCCAGAATATAAATAACAGGAGGTTTTCTGATAAGGTTGTGGTTCTTTCTTAGATTAGCACTGCATATCACAATATATATGATGGTATGTATTCAGGTCAATATAAAGGAACAAGCCAAGCCATTTTTTTAGTTGAAGCTTTATAAATTAATTTTCAACAAGTTAAGGTTGGCATCATCAGTGAGAGGAAAAAAAACCATTTCCAAACATTCACTATTTTAGAATGGCTTTAATCAATTTTGAGATGTGTGTCACAGACAGAAAGCAAAAAATAGAGGCGTAATAATTGCAATGTTTGCATATTAAGAAAGTAACATGAAACTACACATTTAGCCCTTATTGTTTATATACTCTTTAATGACTTCTCCTTGGGGAATGCAAAATAGCACAACAGTCGAAGCTTGGATTTCCCTAAAACACAGTATTAAAAGCAGTGATCTAGCTGCTAAACTGAGAATATGCCCTATTCTCATGACTGCGCAACTGTTATAGGTACCTTTGAACATAAGTGAATGTTAAAGGGAGTTCATTGTTTTCAATTACATATTTTAAAGTTACTTTAACATATCAGTAAGGCCTCAATCTATAATACAAAAAACAAAGCAAAAAACCAATGTTCAAGCAAACATTGCATGCAAACAAACATGATTTAGAAAGTTCTTAAATTCCTACCTTTATGTATCCCCAAGATACTGACAGTAAATAGTTTGCTTCGGGCATTTTTGATGCTTTTAGTATTACCAAATTAAAGTAGAATTTTCGGTCCTCTGTTAATTACTGAGATACAGGGGGGAAAAGTATGCTGAATCCTTTTAACTGAATTTTGATTCTCAGTTCTGTTGATTTATAAATTTCCTGCAATTAGGTATAAAAGAGATCATTTAACTGGTGTTCCAGTTAGGAGATCTTCGATTATTTTGGACCCATTTGCAAAATTCCAAAGTGCTGTAAAATTTAAGAACCTGGCTTGAAAGACATATTGCACGAGCTGAACAGAAATCTGAAGGGCAGACAGAGATCTGCATATTTCCAGAACAGCACGACTTGATGAATTATGTATATCAAGATGCTCAGCTGCTGGAAAAGACTTGTTCTCTCAACAGCCTTCCAAATAAGGATCTGCAGGGAAGCTACAACCAGTGTCAAGTAAACCCTCCCATAAAATTCAGATAACAGCCAATCCTGTGCTAGCCAAAAATACATAAAAGCAGCAGAGAAAGCCGTGAAATGTGTGTGCTAGTTTCTGATTGGTCTTCATGGCAGAATCTCTTGGGAAGAAGGTAGTTCTCCTTTGTGCTAAATGCCATTTAATAATGGCTTCCCTGCAGCATTTATTTCAAAAAGCAGACATGATTAATTAGCTTAACTTTTTCTGTGTGCCTGTAACATTTTATTAGCTCAGGGAGAAAGGCTAAATGAACTCGGTCAAATAAGCATAGTGGGTTGTTTTGCTCAGTCTAAATATCATTTGGGTTGAATTCTTTAACTTTCTATCATTTCACACACTTTGTGTGTAAAAATACACACAAAAACAAACACACACACACACATTTTCTAACCACACATGCATGTATCCATGTGCATGTGAAGTTTTAAATCCCTACATTCAGCAATTCAATTACATCTCGTTCTGATAACATCATTGCAAAGCATTTATTATTACTTCAATACAAAAAGCTTTCGATCTGCCTAGTAGCATTTAAGTCTATATATGGCATAAATCAGATGAAAAGAATAGAACTTCGTTCAGTTGCTTAGTGTACAATATGAACATCTGCATTCAACAAAAAAAGACGTATCATTGTAACTAACAAATATAACAATATTATTAGGGGCAAATGATTTTAGTATTCAAAAGCAAATACAACAGACATTTCTCGACACCTTAAAGTAACGCAATTCATATGAAATCGATTCCACTTCATTGGATGGAACATTAAACTAACTTCTATCAAACATGAAGACTGGTGAAAAGATTTTAATTTCCATTATGAATTTTCAGTATAAAAAGATAGGGTAAAATAAAGTATAAAAGATAGGGTAAAATAAAGTATAAAAGTGTTTTTATACTGTAGTAAGAAAAATTCAATGTTACTTCAACACTGTTTAAAGTAAGCTAACCATCTCCATATTACAAATAGGAAGTCAAGGAAGTAAATCAGTAGTATGCCCTAAAATAGTTCAGTGAGTTAAGAACATCACTTAAGAACATCATTTTTAAAAAATGATTCCTCCTGTTGGTGCTACCCAGATCTTGGCTAATAGAAATTGTGGCCCAATTTCTCCCACTGAGGGAGCTCAACCAATCTCATTGTACATATGTTGTGCACTGACAATAAAGATTTGAATTGAAATTGAATTGAATACATTATACAACAAATATATTGAAGGATCAGTGAAGTGGTATTCAAAAAGTGTCCAGCAAGCTTTTTCACACATTATGCTATGTTAAGCCATGATTTGACATTATATATGTAAACTGTAGGTTCTGAGAACCAATTTCTCTGGCATACTATGTCAGCATTTTCTTTAATTCTGACCATATCATGTTACTTTAAGTTCAGACAAACAAGATTTGCAGATTATTTTTAACACAATTTCTCAGTTTATGTTCTCATGCAACATAATTAAAGAATTTATAACTAAAAGCAAGGTATAATGAATGGGAGCATTCAAGAGATAAATTCAAGAATAAGACTTGTTCGAAACTAGTTTTTAATACAATAGTAATATAGTTATTTTGTCATTAAGTCCATGTGTGTCCATTTGCATATACTAACACAAAACTTTAAATGCAATGTTTTTGAAATTTAATTAAAAATGAATTCTTCTTTTTAAATTGCACACCTTTTAAAAAAGGATTGATATTTTTGGTTGACCTGAGAATTTGTAATGAGCCACAAATATTTTAATTTAGTAGGGAAAATGTTTGAAACCACATAACTGAGCGATACTGTATAGTATACTACTTGCTGATTTGTTCTGAATTAATGAGGTCAATCAGGGAATGCTGCTGCAGCACATTCATTCTTTATTCATTTCAAGAGAGGCTGTGCACACACAAGATTCAATGAAGTGGACAGACTGTGCTCATCTATGGGCTTATTGGACTGTTCCTACTGACTAACAACATTCACTAGTGAGTTCTTTTGTTACACAGAATTCTGCTACATCAGCTTAATACAGGCGTATATCTATATATGAGCATCATGCAGAAAGAATTCCACAGATAAATCCTCAGAAAAATAAAATAGGAAAAATCAAAAGAAGTAAAAGACCAGATAGACAACCATTATTTAGAGTAGGGGTGTCAAACTGCTCTTTGACACCTGGATGCGTCACATGCAGGCCACGCCCACCCCAGCTCTGCGAAGGGAAAAAACGTTGCAATACGTCACATGATGGCAATGTGACACTGAGAGTTTGACACCTGTGATTTAGGGGATAAACAATTAAAAATTCAGCACTGATAGTGAAAATAATATGAATATTGGTAAAAATATAATGACAATTTGAAGCTTAAAATAACCCTCAAGTGTTAAAACAATTTCAACCTGATAAATAGGACCTTTGCTTTTCATGAATCTCTTCCTCAAATGGGGTCTTCCACAATGGTGGGATTAATTTTTTTTTACTACCGGTTCTGTGGGCGCGGTATTGCTTGGTGGGTGTGGCTTGGTGGGCATGGCAGAGGAAGGATTCTGCAAAATCTCCATTCCCACCCCACTCCAGGGGAAGGTTACTGCAAAATCCCCATCAGCCGGGACTCGGGAGACAGAGAATAGATGGACTGGGCGGGGCCAGTCAGAGGTGGTATTTATCAGTTCTCTGAACTACTCAAAATTTCTGCTACCGGTTCTCCAGAACTGGTCAGAATCGGCTGAATACCACCTCTGGTCTTCCAGATACATTGGATTATAAATTCTAATACGTTAATTGTTAGTTATACTTAGGGAGAAAATAATAGTTCTAAAGACTTACTCTTAAGTCACAATCTGTTCCATCTATTATTTATTATTGTAACTACTTATGTACTATTATTGTAACTACTTATGTACTATGATACATTACAGTTCTAATTTGCATAACAACCAACATTTTCTGGGCTAATACTAACAGCACCCCCAAAACAAAACAAAACAATCAAGTGGCAGTACGTCAAAGGTAGACACAGCTGTGGATCTCTCCATGTAGGGAATAGGACTTACTTAAACATCGTAACAATATCAGTAAAGTTATTTTACATAATTTCACTTTAACTAAGGCCACTGGTGTTTCCAAAGCAGTTGTACCATCCTTGTCTTGTGAAATAAAATTCAAACAACAGGCAGGTGACGGGTTCTTTGAGAAAAACAATGGCCACAAACCCAAACACATTAGAATTGCAAAATCTGTACTTGGGTACAACATCTGTTAGACTAAGGTTGTATGTGGCTACCTTCTTCTTGGAGCAGTCATTTGTAGCAGTGATTAGGATCAGAAAATAAAAGCAGCTGTAAACAAAGGATTGCTTCCAGCAACGATTAGTTGTCCCTCAACACTTTTCAAAAGAGGTATTCCAGGATAGTCAAATTACCTCTGAGTATGTACTCAGCAGGTTGCTGAAATAAATATTTTTTTTCTTAACATGTAATATTTCTGAACTAAGTATCTTATTTTCACTTTACTGTGTATGCTTCTAATCTGGGAAATCATCATTGCATTCACTGAAAATGTAGCTGTAATGTATTTCTTAAAAAACTAAGACATTCATAAGCCAACGGTGTATTGGTATGCAAATGTAAATACATATAATCATAATTACATTTTAAAGTATGATTGCTTTAAAAGCAGGTTTTGAAAATAAAACTATATATGTAAATACTTTTTAAAAATACCATATATCCTGAGGATGTTAAGTAGTATGAAATTGTATCTTGAAGCTTCTTTACATAACTGTGTTTTCCAAGACCCTACTACCTGGACATAAATTGTTTCAATTCCTACCCTCCAAACGACGCTATAGAGCACTGCACACCAGAACAACTAGACACAAGGACAGTTTTTTCCCGAATGCCATTACTCTGCTAAACAAATAATTCCCTCAACACTGTCAAACTATTTGCATTACTATTACTATTAATCTTCTTATCGTTCCTATCACCCATCTCCTCCCACTTATGACTGCATGACTGTAACTTTGTTGCGTGTATCCTTACGATTTATATTGATTGTTTCCTGGTATGATTTAATTGCTTATTTGTACCCTATGACTATCATTAAGTGTTGTACCTTATGATTCTTGATGAATGTATCTTGTCTTTTTATGTACACTGAGGGCATATGCACCAAGATAAATTCTTTGTGTGTCCAATTACACTTGGCCAATAAAGAATTCTATTCTATTCTAATCTCTGATTTAACATATATACAGTATCTTAGGGGAGCAGGATTTTCAAGATTATCTTTGAAAAGAACAACGTATATAGGATGAGCTATTAAAAATAATATAGTTTGAAATCTTCCAACCAAAATTACTGCTCAAAACTTCAAAGTTATGGATATAAAAGCAGCATTTAAGGAAAAAGGAAAAACTTTATAGAAAAAGACATCACTGTAAACCTCCTATAATATCAAAGTCAGTAAATAACATATATTGCAAGTCTTTGGGTTAAGAATGTCCTGTTAAGGATAACCCATAGTTAAGAATAGAACCTACTAGACTCCCGTGCTTCGCTACAAAACTATGTGCTCGGGTTGATAAATTGACATTTACAGCCTGAAACTTAATGTAGAATATGTATCTCTGTAGCATCAGAGTGTGTTAATATAATGCAACTGGCAGTTGGAACAGAGGGGGAGGGGGGAATAGAATGTCCCAGCCCGCAGCATCTATCAGTATCCATCTGGCTAGCATCCTTTCAGTATGTGAGAGAGTTGAGGGGTGTTTGGAAACTCAAAAAGTATTTGCTGTGTGAGCAAGAAGGAGACAGGAAGGAGCCTGGCCATGGCTTAGCTCAAGTGTTCTGTATTAAAGCTGCTTCCTGCTGTGAAAGTAAAACTGAAAGTGAAACTCCTCTCCTCTGCTTGTGTTTTTGCATTTGGAACAGATTTCTTTTCAGGTGGGGAGGGGGAGTAGAACTCCTTAGCATCAGAGCATGTTAATAATAATATAGGAAATACTAATGCTCTGATAGTCATTTCGAAAAATCCTTTCTTAGTGAGCACCTAGAAGCCAAGAGGAACATGTGTGGCAAATTTCAAGTTTGTAGGCTTTATGGTTCTGGAGATCTCGTGATTACGGTGAGTGGTTCAAGCTCATTACACAATACTACTTATATAGAATTTTATTTTTATTTAATTTGATTTGTATGCCGCCCTATCTCCATAGGACTCAGGGCGGCTCACAACAATTAAAATCAAACCAGATAAACCAGATTTTTAATGTGGGACAGTGTGCTCACAGTCAAAAATGACAATAAAGGTTCTTATCTTATAGTATTGTATAATAATACTATTGTGGCTTATGTAGAAATTTGACTTAATGACAGACCTTGCAATGGAACTTGTTCTTAAACTGGGGACTAGCTATACCAATCTACAAGAAAACATCAGGATCAAAACCTTTGTATACAGGTACTCTTCACAACCATAAATAGAACTAGGATTTCCTTTGATAAGCAATGCATGACATCACTGTGCTACTTAGTGGCAGAAATTCCCGCAATCCATGCTTACTACTGTTAAGCAAGGCGCTCATGCGTTTTCAACTTTCTGCCAGCTTCTCCACTGACTGCTTTTTGAAAGCAGGCAAGGAAGGTTGCCTGCTTTCTTTAGGATAGGATAGGATAGGATAGGATAGGATAGGATAGGATAGGATAGGATAGGATAGGACAGGACAGGACAGGACAGGACAGAAGAGTTGGAAGGAACCTTGGAGGCCCTCTAGTCCAACCCCCTGCTCAGGCAGGAAACCCTACACCACTTCAGACAAATGGTTATCTAATCTCTTCTTAAAAACTTCCAGTGTTGGAGCATTTACAACTTCTGGAGGCAATTTGTTCTACTGATTAATTGTTCCAACTGTCAGGAAATTTCTCCTTAGTTCTAGGTTGCTTCTCTCCTCGATTAGTTTCCATCCATTGCTTCTTGTCCTGCCCTCAGGTGCCTTGGAGAATAGCTTCCTCTTCTTTGTGGCAGCCCCTGAGATATCAGAACACTGCTATATCACTCCTAGTCCTTCTTTTCATCAAACTAAACATACCCAGTTCCAGCAACCATTCTTTATATGTTTTAGCCTCCAGTCCCCTAATCATCTTTGTTCCTCTTCTGTGTACTCTTTCCAGAGTCTCAACATCTTTTTTACACCATGGTGACCAAAACTGGATGCAATATTCCAAGTGTGGCCTTACCAAGGCATTATAAAGTGGTACTAACATTTCACGTGATTTTGATTCCATCCCTCTATTTATGCAGCCTAGAACTGTGTTGGCTTTTTTGGCAGCTGCTGCACACTGCTGGCTCATATTTAAATGGTTGTCCACTAGGACTCCAATATCCTTCTCACAGTTACTACTATTGAGCGAGGTACCACATATCCTGTACCAGTGCATTTTGTTTTTCTTGCCTAAAGGTAGAACCTTACTTTTTTCACCATTGAATTTCATTTTGTTAGATAGCACCCAATATTCAAGTCTGTCAAGATGCTTCTGTATCTTAAGCCTATCTTCTGGAATGTTGGCTATTCCTGCCAGCTTGGTGTCATCTGCAAATTTGATGAGTTCCCCATCTATCCCTTTGTCGAAATCATTGATGAAGATGTTGAAGAGTACTGGACCTAAAACAGAGTCTTGGGGTATCCCACTGCATATTTCCCTCCATGTAGATGCAGTTCCATTGAGGACTACCTGTTGAATGTGGTTGGTCAGCCAGTTACGAATCCATCTGTTGGTGATGCTGTCTAACCCATATAACTAACCATTATGTGACTGTGGGACACTGTGACAGTGGAAAATCCAGGCAAGTTGTCAAGTGTCCAGAATGTAATCATGTGACTGTGGGCATGCTACAAGGGCCAGAACATTGAGGATCTGTCATAACTCATTCAACATCATTGCAAGCTTTAATGGTCACTGAATGAGTGATTGTTAAATGAGGATCATCTGTACTTTCATTGATTTAATAGTATTCATTATTTCTTGTGGAGATAAGTAAGCATCTTGATTTTAAGGTATATCTGAAACGAAAGAATCAACATTATAAAGCTAGGTATAAAAATAAAAGAATTTGATTTATCAAATTCAAATTGTGACAGATAGACAGATCTGGAATTCTTAATTGTATGAATAATGTTGCTTCATTGATACTGCTTAACCTAAAAGCCAATAATTCACTAGAATTTTCTTCTCTCTTCCCAATGCACAACTTCAACATCTTCAGTGAGAGATCAGATTCTGGAATAGCTTAGTTATAAGGCGTCATACCATTTCATTCTTTTGCACTTGGTGCCCTCTAGTGAAACTAGCATAGCATTTCTAAGCATTTTTAACAAGTTGCTAAACTGCAGATTGCTTAATAAAATAATATGACAATTTCATTGTCATATCTTGCAAAGAATTAGGGCTTTTCCTGAAGTTTGAAAAAACATTTTGTTAAAAAGTATATTTATTCCACTCTTTATAAATGCAATAGATTGGATATTAAAGTAGCCTTTTGCACAAATTTTTAAAAGTTACCCAAGCATATAAATGAACCCATCTCCTTCTTTACATGGATATGTTTGGATAACATTTAAAGGATTTTAAAAAACAGTAAAACTTTGATCTTGCTTACTGTATATAGCCATTACTACCGATAGTCAAAGATGTAGTTAAAAAAACCCTCAAATATTTGTGTGTTTGAATTATGATGAAATATTTACTTTTTGTAAATTGAGTTGTTTTAATTGACTTAAGAAATAACTTGCTTCCTGAATCCAAAAACAGGTATTTCAGATGACTTAAGAAATGTAGACATACTTCATTTTGATGATTCTTTCGAAGGTGTATTAAGTGTTGCTTAAAAGATACTCCTGAATGACTAATAAAAAGCACTTTTATTGTTTACTCATGCACAAAACAGAAATGTGACATTATAAAATCTAAAACGGTTAAGAAAATATTTTGATTTAATAAATTCCTAATGCTTAATTCAAAATGAATTACAGTTGGTCCTTTGCACTAAACATAACTTAAATTTGCATTTACTAAAAGACTCTATAATTCACAGCAATATATGCAATTATTGGACTCTTCCCCAAGATGGCTGCTGAACAGTAAGGGAATTTTTCTCTCTTGCCAACAATCTGCCAGTTTTGCTTCCAAAACTGGTTATTTGGCAGTGCTGCTCCCTGGATTTGAATGGAAACACTTAGGAATGACCCAAGAGAGCTTTGGATGACTGTGGACCCACCTGGGAAGGGGAGTGTTGAAGATTCCAGGTCCCTTTGGAAGCGGTCAGAAAGCCACTGAGTCTTGGCAGTTTGCTTTTTTAAGCATGCCTTAAGAATGCCTTAAGAATGCTTCAAAAAGCATTCACTTTTTGAATCCTGTTTTGCTTTTTAACTTTAAAAGTTGACTGGTTGGCTAATGCTGATTTATTTAAACCACTTGCTGGACACTGGTTTTTTCCCCCTTTCCCTTTTGATTTATATTATGTTGTTTTGAATAACTTGCTTTCCCATAAGCATGTCCTTAGATAGTGAAAGTGTTTTTACTTGATTTAAATTTTTATGGGACATTTACTATAGGAATTTTGTATTTTATCAATTTGCAAAATGTTTGGAATTTATTTTTCCTTTTAATTTTGGATCAAAATATCCAGAAAATATCTTTCCTGTTCCTTTGTCTTTTTTCTTATTTTGCTTTATCTACTACAACAACGTATCAGAATACAGAGAAGGGAAAGAGGCTGACCCTTGAAAAGACTGTTTGGCAACATGCAATTCTTAATTGAAAGCTTTTTTTAAAAAGTTTGATGAACTCATAAAAGCTGTGGAAAACATTCAGAGGCACACGACTATAAATAAATTAAACCACAAAAGAAATGTGGCCAGCATTAGATTCGTTGGGAAGAAATATGGGCCCAGAAACAAAGGAGTGGACTCCATACACCTCCCTGAAGTTCAAGCCTATACTCTTATACAACAGCAGAAAACTGTCACTGAGGGGATCAGTGATATTTGAACTTTTTAAGTGGATTGAAGCAGACTGAGGAATAGATTTATCACATTTAACTGGGGAATAATTTCATCTTGTTGTTTAGTCAACAATTGATAAGAGATGTTATTAAGAAACAACAAATGTGGATATTTGATCCGGGACCAATCAGTGTTAATTTTTGGGATGATTTGGGATAGATAAGAAGCCATAATAAATTATCTACATGTTGATTACAATTTCAGTTTGTTAACAGAGGGTTTTGGGATTTCAATCTTGCCATTTTTATTATTGTTCTTCCTGTGAATTATTTTGTTATTAATATAGTATGCAGATGACATTAACTTGCAAATAAAATTAGTAGTTTAGTAGTTTAAAATTCTTTGGGCCTGTTTTGCAAGGTATGGGAAACTAATACTCTTGCAGTATATTACACAGCATCCAGTTAATATGTGTACATATGTTAGTCCTTTTTATAATACACTTTTTCTTTTTTAATGTCTTGTTTTAGTTGTTTTCTTTGTTTCTTTACACATTTTTTGGTGTTTCTATTTTAACTTTTTGAATAAAATAAAAATAGATTAAAAATAAGAATATGTGCAAATCATTGTTTAATATACCACCAATCTCTTTTGTTTTAATGCTGTAAGCTGTTAGTGCAGAGAATTAACTTGTAACCAATAGCTCATATTATTGTTTTTTAAAATATGCTTTAAACAAAGCATCCGTCTCCAATAACTCTGAACTTGGAAGATGTGTGATTCCATCTGTTGTTAATTAATAACCAAATCAGTTTATTTCAGCTAACAAAAGGCAGAACAGAGCAGAATAGACTAAAGAAGCATCTGTCATTTCTAAAGCATTTCTAAAGCGTGAACTAGGGGAAAAAATGTGGAAATGTAAAATCTATATTTGAACTATGGCTGCAGCTTAGATTTGCTGGATTGGGTAAGAACAAGACACAAAAATGTATTCAGGCATGAAAAAGAGGGGACTAGCAAGTGGAAGCCTTTGGATTAATTTAACATTGGAAAGATGGTTAACAAAGCAAAATTTCTTGATTTCAAACTCTCCCTTCAACTCCAGTAACTAAGCACATAAAGTCAGGCTGAATGGGCACGCTCCAGTTCTAATCTGGATGAATCTAGTTTTGACAAACTTTTATCTCCTGTACCGATTCCTCTAAGACTGTATTTCAAATGATGAGTGTACGGAAAGTCACTCCTAAACAGAAAGAACTGTTTACGTTCCTTATACTGTACATTTTTTAGATCTTATGAATGTATACATTATACATTTCTTAGATCTTATGAATATTGTAAGAAAACAGTTTCTAGCTTTCCTCTCAGGAGTAATCTGTCTCTGCTTAGAAAAATTAATCTAGAAAACACAGATGTAAACAATCAAGGGATATTGTCATGTGACAACAAAACCCTGGTCCTCCTCATGGGTTGGTATGTGGAATAAACTCCTATGTTGCCCGTGAAAATATTAATCCTTTCTACACAGTGTTCAGAGGAATTCTTAATATTGCCAATGTATGGATGCAAAAACAGGACTACATTTATAGTTCTGCATGCTGCAAAATGGCTATCCAAGTGTCTTTATCTTTCTCCATTTACAAGAGCTGACTTGGAATCAAATGAGGGCAGGGCAAAAATTAAAATACCATAAACCACAAGAGAAAGTAATAGGATACTGGATACCACAAAATAAATGAAGGAGTGTGCAAACTGCAAGCCAAATTCACCCACTCAGCATTTGTTTATCATAAGATATAAATAATGTACACATACAACCAAAAGTTCATGTATACCAAGAAAATATAATGCAATGAAAACTATCCAAACTTTGTTAAATGAATTCCTAAAGATATAACAAAAATGTTATTTTAAAAAATAAAAGAGGAATAAAAAGACTGCATAATCAAGAGCAGGAAATGAATTCAGCCCATTATTGCTAATGTGGTCGCCCTGGCTCGAAAGCCTACCGTCATTTCGAAACACTGGTAGAAGGAAAAAAATAACCCAAATGATACCACAAGAGGGCCATACCTCACAACATTATATTTGTCTATCAATTGCTTTTAGAGCTGTGTTTCTTAGACATTTCCCGCCACAATGAAATTGTCTCACAATTAGAGTTCACATTTTATAAGAGTTATATTTCAATCTATACGGATTACAAATTCACCACTGAATTTTGATGTTCATCTCAATGAAGTTTAAATTAAAGAAGGAAAGTTTGGTTGAAGAGCAACATGGCCCTTTGTGGTCTACTTTGCGGTCTAAATGACCAATCAGAATTAAAAACCAAAAAAGTCTCTTAATTGAGGTGCTCTTACATATAGAAACAAAGGGAAAGAGGGAAGAAACTTTCCCTGATTTTTTGGATTTCAACTTTGACTATCTACACTCAACAAAAACAAAGACTAAATTTACATAATTTAAATCCAACCCAATACCCCACCATCTCAGAATAATATGAGCACTAACGTCTGGTAATATTTTTCTAGGAGAAGATAAACAGACAGCTTTCAGAATACATTTCATACAGAGGTTAAAGTTGAAGTCTAGAACCATCCTCTATATGCAAAAGCATAAAAAACATAGCATTAAAAAAAATGCTATCCAACCTGCTTCAGATCTCTTTGTGGTATTCTATATAATTTTATTAACGAAGTATTTCTCCACTGCAACAAAATAGAAGGATTACAAGTCTCTGCAAGCATACTTCCCCAAGAGGATGTCAAAGTAACACAAATACATGGAAAGATAGGATAAGGTTAGTTAAGTTTAAAAACATAGGAAACAAGAAATGTGAAGAGTAACTTCCTAAGGCCAGGGCATTTAGGGTCAAGACTGAGAATTGCTGATAGAGTTTGTACTTAAGCAGTAAAGTATGTGAACAAAAACAAATGATGAAGTAACATGTGTGGAATGAGTGTCATTAGGCCTTGAAGGGAGAATGCTAACAGCTTCAAATCCAATTTATAAAAAATGTAGACAGATAAGCAACAATGACACTACTATGGAAATGGCAAGAATGAGCTTTAAACTTACACTTAACTCGTTTTTCTAAGAAGCAATGAAACTCATATAAAAAGTATTTAAGAATGACCTGAAAGATTCTCTCTGATTCACAACAGATAAATCTGTTATCTTCAGAAATATGGTACCCTGTTTCCCCTAAAATAAGACAGCCCCTGATAATAAGCCCAATCGGGCTTTTGAGCACATGGCAATAAGGCCAAGCGCTTATTTCAGGATTCAAAAAAATATAAAACAGGGTCTTAGGAGAAACACGGTACAAAGCTCTTATTTAATTCAGATGCAAATGTCTCAGTACATTTGGATGCCAGGTGACAATGTCATATTGATTTCAATGGGAGAAATGTAAGTACAACTAATTTTCAAATTATGACCACAATTGGGATGGGAATTTCTGTTGTTGAACGAAGCAGTCATTAAGCAAGACATCATGTGATTGTTTCCTAGGCAGTAAAAAAAAAAAAAGAGCCTTGATAGTACAGTGGTTTAGTGCACCCTGTCATTAACACAGCTGCCTGCAATTTCTGCTGGTTCGAATCTCTCCAAGGCTCAAGGTTGACTCAGCCTTCCATCCTTTCTAAGGTAGGTGAAATGAGGACCCAGTTTGTGGAGGCAATAAGCTGACTTTGTATAAAATATACAAAAAAATGAAGGCTATTGCTTAACGCATTGTAAGTCTCCGGAGTCTCCGGAGAAGGGCGGCATATAAATCAAATTTAAAAAAAAAAAAAAAGTACCTTTTTGGACTGTTTCCCAAAGTCTTTTCAATATATTGTTACAGGAGTTCTTGCAGCTGTATATCTTTCTGTATATTGCAAATAGCAGAAATTGATGGATTGAGAAGAATAGCGTTGCCAATTGCTGGCTTCTATCTCAGTGGCATACCTGCCTTTTAGTTAAGCTAAGAACCCAGCTTTATTCAATAATGAACTTCACACCACTTTGTTGTATAGTCAAGAACTTACATACAGAAGTATCTAAATATAAATCTAATAAATAGATAAATACTTCCTTGCCACTCAACCATGGTCATTACTTTGTGTTAATTAATTTTTCAGACTGTTTCATTGTGTTCTGTCTCAGTTCCATATTTGCCATTTTTATTATTAGTTTCCCATCCTTGCTTTTGTTGCATGTTTCCACATAGGGAATCCTTAGTTGAGATTTCTCTACACAATTAAATTATGCCCCAAAACTGAGAAATAATTGTAGAAGACAGCCCTCTGTGAATTTCAAAAACTGAACAAGGAAATGGTCTTTTCAACTGAAATTCCTCTGAAATACATCACTATAGTTACCTAAATCTATGTTTCCTTATAACCTTTTGAATCTATTCATTGGCTCTTTACACAACCAGAAGTATTTTTTTTGTTAGTTGCAAAGTCGTGTCCGACCCATCGTGACCCCATGGACAACGTTCCTCCAGGCCTTCCTCTACCATTCTGGAGTCCATTTAAACTCACGCCTACTGCTTCAGTGACTCCAGCCAGCCACCTTGTTCTCTGTCATCCTCTTCTTCTTTTGCCCTCAATCTTTCCAAGCATTAGGCTCTTCTCCAGTGAGTCCTTCCTTCTCATTAGGTGGCCAAAGTACTTCAGTTTCATCTTCAGGATCTGGCCTTCTAAAGAGCAGTTAAGGTTGATTTCCTCTAGGACTGACCGGTTTGATCGCCTTGCAGTCCAAGGGACTCACAGGAATCTTCTCCAACACCATAGTTCAAAGGCCTCAATTCTTTGGCACTCAGCCTTTCTTATAGTTCAACTTTCACAGCCATACATTGCAACCGGGAAAACCATAGCCTTGACTATATGCACTTTTGTTGGCAGGGTGATGTCTCTGCTTTTTAATAAGTTATCTAGATTTGCCATAGCTTTCCTCCCCAGGAGCAAGCGTCTTTTAATTTCTTGGCTGCAGTCACCATCTGCGGTGATCTTGGAGCCCAGGAAAATAAAATCTGTCATTACTTCCATTTCTTCCCCATCTATTTGCCAGGAATTGAGAGGGCCGGATGCCATGATCTTAGTTTCAATGTTGAATTAAAGCCAACTTTTGCACTCGCCACGCCCACCCAGCCACCGGGCAGAGAACCCCTTGCTAAAATTTTTGAAGCCAACCCTGGTTGTTTGGTATAGGTACAAGTTTGCATTTATGTGAGGTTGAAAACATTTTGGTATTACTAAATTCTTGTTCTGATGATCAGCTGGACATCAATATGTGGTATTCATAATTAAATAGTAATATGTTATCTTCTTTTAGTTATTAATTATACTCCTATCCAACCTTCTTCCACCATGTGATCAAAGTTACATTATTATTATTATTATTATTATTATTATTATTATTATTATTATTATTATTATTATTTATTGGTTAATCTTTAGTGAGATTCACAGCCTTTGAGGCTGGTTAATAGCTCAGCAGCTCGAGTCCTAACCAAGGACCTAGGAACTGTTAAGGTATCGTCGGAGGATGTAAGCTGTTCCGAGTAAGGTAGTTTTTTGTAGAGTCAAAATGTTCAAGTCCGGCAAATTTAGAATTTCTAAATAGCGGGGTAGCCCTTTGGGGATTGCTCCAAGGGCTCCAATTACAATCGGGACAACACACAATTTCTTTTTCCACAGTCGCTCAACTTCAATTTTCAAATCCCGGTACTTTGTGATTTTTTCTTGCTGCTTATCTTCAATCCGTGCATCACCAGGTATTGCAATGTCAATGAACCATACTTTTTTCTTTTCAACTATTGTTATGTCAGGTGTGTTGTGGACCAAGTGCCTGTCAGTCTGAATCCTAAAGACCCACAAGATCTTGAGTTTCTCATTCTCTAAAACTTTCTCAACCTGATGTTCCCAGTGGTTTTTGCTGTACTCAAATCCAAACTTCTGGCACAATTTCCAGTGAATGATCTTAGCAACACGGTCATGGCGTTGTAGGTAGTCAGTTTGTGAAATTTTGCTGCACCCACTGATCAGGTGGTCGACTGTCTCCTCTTTCTCATTGCAGAGGCGGCATTTGCTGTTGGTGGTAACATGTTGAATTTTTGCCTTCATGCAGTTTGTGGCTAGGGCTTGTTCTTGAGCTGCCAAAATAAAGCTTTCTGTTTCTTTTTTCAGTACTCCTGATCTTAACCAGTTCCAGGTTAGTTTCTGGTCAGCTTTGCCTTCAATACTTTTCAAGTATTGGCCATGCAGAGCTTTGTGTTTCCAATTTTCAGCTCGCTGCTCAATTACTTCTTTCTTATATTCTGCTTTTGTTTTAGTTGTCTTTAAAAGGCCTCCTTTATTTACTTCCTTAATCATTGGTTCTTCACTTTTCTGGATGTAATCATTCAAGCTGCATTTTTCTTCTTCCACAGTCTGCTTTACTTGTAGGAGTCCTCGACCACCCTCTGCTCTTGGTAAATATAATCGGTCAACATCACTTTTAGGGTGCAAGGCATGATTCATTGTCATAAGCTTCCTTGTTTTTCTGTCCAAATTGTCTAACTCCATCTGGGTCCAGTCAATTATTCCTGCAGAGTATCTAATCACAGGTATAGCCCAGGTATTTATGACTTTTATGATGTTTCCTCCACTCAATTTGGACATTAATATCTTACGAATTCGCCGAATGTATTTGGCTGAAGTTAATTCCTTGACTTTATTATGCATTAAGTCAGAGGCTTCTAAAATCCCCAAGTACTTGTAGCCTTCTTCTGATTTTACTGCCTTTATCATTTCTTCATTCTCTAGTTCTATTCCATCCTCTTCCATTATTTTGCCTGCTTTGGTTGCTATTGTTGCACATTTGTCAATTCCAAACTGCATACCAATGTCTTGGCTGAATTCTTTTGTGTTTTCAATTAATAAATTCAGTTCAGCTTTTGTTTTACCAAACAGCTTCAAATCATCCATGTACATCAAGTGCGAGATTTTCAGTCCTTTCTTTGCAAGTTTGTATCCACAGTTCATCTTCTTCAAAATGATTGTCAGTGGTAGCATTGAGAGTATAAAAAGTAGGGGTGAAAGGGAATCGCCCTGGAAAATGCCTCGTTTAATTTCAACTTCACCCAGTTCTTTTTCATTAGCCATAAGTTTCGTTTTCCAGAGGTTCATTGAAGATTCCATGAATTTTTTTATGTTGCTGCTGATGCCTAATATTTCCAGGCATTTCTTGATCCAGCTATGGGGAACTGAATCAAACGCTTTCTTATAGTCTATCCAAGCCATGAACAGGTTGGTTCGTCTTTTCTTTGAGTTATTTAGGATTAGCTTGTCGATCAGCAATTGATCCTTTGTTCCTCTTGAGTTTTTGCAGCATCCTTTCTGTTCTACAGGAAGCAAGTTATTTCTTTCCAGGTATCCATAGATTTGGTTTGCAATGATACCAGTAAGAAGCTTGTATGTTGTTGGCAAACAGGTGATTGGCCTATAGTTTCCAGGGTCCTTTCCTTTTTCTTTATCTTTTTGGATCAAAAATGTCCTTCCAGTTGTCATCCATTCATCATTTTCGGGTGTTTTTAGGATCTGGTTCATCTGGATTGCCAATCTTTTGTGCAGACTTGTAAGTGCCTTTAACCAGAAGCCATGCAGCTCATCCGGTCCAGGTGCACTCCAGTTCTTCACTTTTCTTGACTGTCTTTGCACCATTGCTTTTGTTATTTTCATTTTATCTTCCATTTTATGCACTTTAATAGAGTCCTCAACCTGTTTAATCCATTTTGCATTTCTGTTGTGCTTCTTGTTGTTTTCTTAATTGTATTACTATTACTATTACTATTACTATTATTATTATTATTATTATTTTGTTATTATTATTATTATTATTATTATTATTATTATTATTATTATTAATTAATTAATTAAATTTTTATACCGCCCTTCTCCCGAATGACTCAGGGCGGTGTACAGCCATATTAAAACAAACATATACCATAAAATTTAAAAACAATTTAAAATATATAAAATTTGGCCCTTCTATTAAAAACTACTAAAAACTTATAGAGGATTCATAGGTAGTCAGGCATGGCAGACTAGATTCAACCTCCAAAAGATGCAGGAATACAAATATAGCACCATGGATTCTGCTTTCCTGCTCTGAAACATCTCCTGGAAAATAAATCACAGCACTGTATACAATTCCAACTGATAGCCTCCTATCCCCATATGAACCCAAAGTTAGACCTGCTTAATTTGTCCTGGGATCAATGGTATTTGGCTTAAATTGCTTTTAGTCTACTTTACATATAAATTAAAGGAACTAAATGCGTTTTAATATAAAAAACATTTTTGTCTAAACTTGCTGTCAAATTTCAGTATTCCCACCCAACCTGTGTTACTCCCCTAATTTGTAAAAGCATGGTGCTAAATTCTTTTTGTGTCACTTTCTTTTTTAGCCACTACTTCATAGAGTGCTAGGTAACAGAACCAATACAAAAACAAACAAACTCATGCAGATGCCATTGCAAAAGCCTATATATCACTTCTGACTAGATATCAGTATTTCAAAGGCACATTGCAAGATAGTTCCTTTTGACTTGTTGATTCAAGCTGCAGGCACTATTAAAGTGTGACAATCATCTTCCATGCTAAAAAAGGTTAAATGAATGGTATTACTATTCCTGTCATGAATACCATACTTTTCAGAGTATAAAATGCACCCCCCACAAAAGAGGGTGGAAATGTTGGTGCGTCTTATACACCGAATAGAGCTATTTTTGGCCTCCCGAAACTCTGCCCTGCACATCCTATTTTCACCAAAAACAGGCCCGTTTTTCATAAAAATGGGGCCTGCAGGGGATTTGGGAGGCCTGCAGAGTGCTCCTGGAGGCTGTGGAAGTAGAAACACGACACATGGGGGGTTTGGGAGGCCAAAGACCGGTCAGTTTTTCAGAAAATGGGGGTGTTTTTGCCCTCCCCAGTCCCCATGAGCACTCTACAGGCCTCCCAAACCCTCTGCAGGCCCCATTTTTGCGAAAAACAGGGCCATTTTTCAGAAAAATGGGATATGCAGAGGATTTCGGAGGACTGCAGAGTGCTCCTGGGGGCCGGGAAGGGCAAAAACTTTTTTTTTCTTGTTTACCTCTTCAAAATCTTGTTGCGCCTTACAGTCCGGTGCATCTTATGGTCTGAAAAATACTGTAATAAAGGGGTCCCCTGATGCTCTCTGAGTTTGGTTGTTTCCTTGTTATCAGTTTCATTACCCAAACTAGATAACACCATCATTGTTAGCACTAGTTTGGGTAATGAAACACCTGCAAGAAAACAACCAAGCACAGAGAGCACCAAGGAGCCCTCGTTTCAACCCTGAGCTACAAATAGTCTACATTATTGACAGCCAAAGATAGCCTTAAAAATTCATAATTAAATTTTAAACCAATCTATGTGGTTTTGGTTGCATACAGGTTTATTCTTTCATAATGGGTAGTTATGTTTTGAACTAGAAAATTGGTAGTGAGATAAAGGATTGTATTTCTGCATGCCAACAGTCATATCCATTTGTACTGGGTAGTTTGAGTTTATTACCACAAGCCAAGAGATTGCAGATATGGTGTTTTCCACTCCATTTTATACCAATCCAACATTCTTTCACCCACTAATTCTGAAGCATAGCTACTATAGAGTTATCTAACTAATGCTAGCTAACTAGATGATCCAGAGTAGCCAAGACAATAGCAAAGAAGTCTGACTACCTGTAATGATCTCTTTCACTAAATAGGGCAAGGGCAGCTGAGATATTTGAACTTAGATAGATAGCATGCCATTCAACCAATTACATTTATATCCTACACTGTAGAACTCAAGGTTGGGTATACACAATTCCTGGGTGGTCTCCAGTATAGAACACTTCCAGACTCTATCAAGCTTTATAAAGGTGGCTGCTTCATGACTTCAGTTGAAAAAAATTAGGAATTAGAATTATTGACCACCAAAGGGCTGTTTTTAGTTCAGATAATTCTATCCACTGGTTCAAGATGAGAGGTTTGTCTTTTTAACTATTTGCCTTTGGACTCTGAAGTTAAGAGAAATATTATTTATGAAACAGAACACAACTCAGAGCTGCCAGCAACTTCTGCCAGCTTTGCCAATTGTGACATTCAGCAACTTCCAAAAGACCACAGTGGAAAAAGCAAAACAAAAAACAGATTTCATCACAAATTGAAAACCACTTAGTTTTGTAAGGATTACTGGGATATACATATAAAAAAGAGTTGAGCATTCAAAAGCACTCTTGTACTTAGGATGTTTAGGCTGCTAGAATAATTGCTTCACTAGTCCAAATGACATAATTCTTGTAGGAAAGCAAATCCAATTGCAAAGTACAGCTTGGACTAGAATGCTCAAATAATTATGAATACCCGTCAAACTGTCAATGTCACACTTTGGCATCAAGAGTTACATTGGCTACCGCTGTGTTTCCAAGGTAACTCAAAAGTTCTGTTTGTCACCTTAAAACCTTCAGATTTTAGGACCTAACAATATATGGGACTGCTTACTTTCAGCGGGTACTATCCAAGCATTAAGAAATGGAAGACAGCCTTATCTCTGCAGATAAATTAAATTTTGGTGATTTCATACAGATCTAATGATTTCCACTAAAAGTATTTAAGTATTTATTGTTTTGTTATTGCAATGTATACACATTGTACACAGTACAATATAATTTTAGTCAAATAATAGAAAAACTGACCTTGGGAACTGCAAGTGTCACTGCAATGGTTTCTGAACTTTGCCCCTATATATATATATATATATATATATATATATATATATATATATATATATATGTGTGTGTGTGTGTGTGTGTGTGTGTGTGTGTGTGTGTGTGTGTGTGTGTGTGTGTGTGCTTCAACTTTATCTCTATCCTAAGCAGGCATTATATACAGTAAGTACTTTATCATAAAGAAAGATGAGATGGCAAAATGGGTCTTTTTCATGATGGTATGGTAGTAGAAGAGAAGTATAATGTTGCTTAAATTCTAGAAGCTAAAATAAACTATGTTAGACAATGATATTTTATTCACAAGTGGAATGGGACAACTTGTTGACTCAAGGTTGACTCAGTCTTCCATCCTTCTGAAGTTGGTAAAATGAGGACCCAGACTGTTGGGTCCTCATTTTACTCTGTATGCTGACTTTGTAAACCGCTTAGAGAGGGCTATAAAGCACTGTGCAGTGATATATAAGTCTAAGTGCTATTGCTATTTTATTCCACCATTTCTTTGATATTAGTGTAATTCTTGTCCTGCAGTGAGTTGTCCCATGGAAAATTGTCTGTGGTGAGTTGACCATAGCAAATTGGCCACAGCGACTTGGCCATGGTGAGTTTTCCTAGACCCATTTATAAGTGCCTTCATTCACGAGCATATTACTCCACTAGGCAATCTACTTTTCTCCCCTATCAGAAAAGTTGTTTATCGGCAATAGTAAGACTACTATACGGTGAAGCCACACCAAATTTATTCTCCTTTTCCTTTCAGGAAACAATGGCTACAGACTTATTTCTCTGTTCTGCTTCTAATACAAGATATTATTTATTTATTTTATTTATTTGTCAAACATGTATTATATAACAGATATAAGTATAAACATGATTATGAATACATGAAATGGATACAAATAAATGGGGACATTAGGAGAGGGACAGTAGGTATGTTGGTGCGCTTATGCACGCTCCTTGTCTTCCCTTGCTATCAATAGCGTAGAGAGTATTTGAAGAAAAGTAGTCTTTGTAAAATATTCTTAAAATACACATTCTTAAAATCTGATAAATAATAATTTAAATTAAATTAAAATAGCAAGCACATTTAGAGCTATTCTGGATAATTAAAATCAATGACAGATTTTAATTACCCAAAATTCTGATGCTGGACTAAAAAACACTTTTCATCAATAAAAACAATAGCATTTTTTTTAAGGAGAGAGAGACTGTTTAGAATAGTGATTAAGGAACTTGGTTGGGAACTGAGTTCCAGTCTTCCCTTATGCACATAATATAACAGTTGATTTTGCACCAGTTTTCACCAGACTTTGCACTCTCAACCCAACACATTTTATAGTTTCAATTTTATGGGGAAAACAGGAGGTGGGAGTATGCAACATTGAACTGTACAAGTAAAAGATATCAATCTAATAAGTAAATAAAAACTTCAAAGAATACTTCAGCATCAAATTGCTGAATTCATTTACATCTTAAGTGAAACAAGGGATGGATGTCAACTTTAGCATAGCAAAGTTAGATATGCTATGGTCCAGAATTATCAGAGTGCTTGTCGGGAATGCATTTGAGCCTTGCACAAAAGTATCACATGCAGATGGACCCTCTGGCATTTCATGTACTTTTGATCCCACTGTTTACTTTTTTTCCTCTTCCTTCAGCCTTTGAAATAAGGATGGCACTTTATTTAACCGACAAAATTAGATTTGGCCCACAGAAACTTTTTCTGACATAATTTCAGCCTCTATCAAGCAGCAAATATACTTTGGACAGAAGGAAATAAATCTTTAATATCAGTAAATAAACATAACATGATGTGGCTTATATAAAACCTAATTACTATTAAATGATCAAGTAGGCATGTGCTAATTTCATCTGGAACACTAAAGCTACATCATATTTTTATCCAAGGAAAAGTTTAAATGTGAAATCAGAAAAGCCAGTCTATTATCTATCTATCTATCTATCTATCTATCTATCTATCTATCTATCTATCTATCTATCTGTCTATCTGTCTATCTGTCTATCTGTCTATCTGTCTATCTGTCTATCTATCTATCTCGTTCAGATTGAGAGTTATGTGGAACATGAATTGTAAAAGGATACAATGTCTACGTAAAATGTAAGTTTTATTTTGAAACGAATTCTAGGTAGGCTAACTCCTATTTAACATGCATTGGACTGTAACTTTATGACAAGGGAAAAGACTTCTTAAATATTCCCAGCTAAACATTACATGCAAATGGTTGAAGATAAAACAAATATTTGTTTTTCAAAAAAGGAAACAGAAAAAACAGCTTTGAATCAGGAAAAGATCTACCATTGCTTCTTCTCTACTCTAAATTGCCTTTGCCCAAATGTTGATTTCTACTGAGTAGGTACAACTGAAAATATGTTTAGCAACCTTGAATATACAATTTAAAGAAAAGCAATATGCATCCTAACCTGCCTTCTTCAGTAACCCCCTATCAATTCTGCATTATTTTGCAGACCATGTAGCCTTTTTTGTTAACTCCCAATACAAGTCCTAAAGTATTTTCTGGGGAGTTACACTCTTTCTTTGCCCTTGGTTTAAGCGGTTCTGTGTCTCCATTTCCACCTCTAGATACTGAGAAGACAGATCTTTCTCTAGCAGTAATACGTAATTTAGATGGAGGATGGAATCACTAGTACTCATAAATGTACCTGACTTACCAAAAAAAAAAAAAAAAAAAAGAGCCAGATAGATTTTAATGACTAAGAATGCTTTTCTTATTGGCAAGAACCATTACTGAATCCAAGCTTATCACATTATTAGCATGACCCAGAGAGTAAACCAAACAAAACCCAGGAAATTCAATTGCTTTTATTCACTGGAAGAAATTTGTAACTCAGGATAACAAAATGGAAGTTAATACATATTTTAAAGAGGAATTTATATAACCCTGTCCTTGATTAAAACAAACTCATCCAAATTGTGTCCAGATAAACCTTTTATTGTATAATATTGCAGATGTAGTAACCATTGCTGTTGTTTATAAGTATAACAAGAATGAGAGGTAAAGACAGTTCTATTAATTTGTTCATAGTCTTGGCTTTTCAGTAGTTTGTTGTGAAAAAAAAAATTAAGAGTTTGCACTTTAGCAATAGGTACAACTGACAACCTGCCTATTTAACTTAATGTAGAGCACATCATGAGAAAGGCAGGGCTAGATGAATTAAAAGTTGGAATTAAGATTGTCGGGAGAAATATCAACAACCTCAGATATGCAGATGATACCACTCTAATGGCAGAAAGTGAAGAAGAACTAAAAAGCCTCTTGATGCGGGTGAAGAAGGAGAGTGCACAAGTTGGCTTTAACTCAACATTAAGAAAACTAAGATTATGGCATCTGGCACTCTCAATTCCTAGCAAATAGATGGGGAAGAAATGGAGGTAGTGACAGATTTTATTTTCCTGGGCTCCAAGATCACCGCAGATGGGGACTGCAGACAAGAAATTAAAAGACACTTGCTCCTGGGGAGGAAAGCTATAGCAAATCTAGACAGCATTCTAAAAAGCAGAGACATCACCTTGCCAACAAAAGTGCGTATAGTCAAGGCTATGGTTTTCCCAGTTGCAATGTATGGCTGTGAAACTTGGACCATAAGAAAGGCTGAGTGCCAAAGAATTGAGGCCTTTGAACTATGGTGCTGGAGAAGATTCCTGCGAGTCGCTTGGACTGCAAGGCGATCAAACCGGTCAGTCCTAGAGATCAACCCTGACTGCTCTTTAGAAGGCCAGATCCTGAAGATGAAACTCAAATATTTTGGCCACTTAATGAGAAGGAAGGACTCACTGGAGAAGAGCCTAATGCTTGGAAAGATTGAGGGCAAAAGAAGAACGAGACGGCAGAGAATGAGGTGGCTGGATGGAGTCACTGAAGCAGTAGGTGTGTGCTTAAATGGACTCCAGAGGATGGTAGGGGACAGGAAGGCCTGGAGGAATGTTGTCCATGGGGTCGCAATGGGTCAGACATGACTTCGCAACTAAAAACAACGACAACTGAGTTTCCAGTAGCTGACTGAATCTGTGGAATTCTTGGAAATATAATTATGGTTGAGTTAAATGTGTTATAACTACAAAATTGCAATCATTATTTCTCTTCCTTCCCATCGTTGGGAAGGCAGACATAGCTTGCCTAATCTAAGAGTGAGCCCAAGACTAAGAGTTCCAATCTGAGAAATGGTATTACAGGTTTCTTTTTGGAAGGGAATTTTCTCTCTTATTCATTTTGCCACCATCCTAAGTTTCACGTCACATCACATCACCATCACATACTTTGCTCCAGGCAAAAAAGCCGCTTTATGTTGATAACATTGTTTTGAGATGTTTATGATTCCAGTTTAAATTAAAAGGGGTCAAAAACTTTAAGTCAATCCTAAAATCAACTTCCTTTTGACTGCATATACTATACAGAATAAATAAAATAAAGCACAGTGAGTCAACAATTTCCAAAACATTCCACTGAGTCTACATGAAGAAGTGACAAGATCTTATCACCACTATTGCCATTCAAATATATTCAAGCAATCAGAAACTAAAAATACAGCCAACTCGATTAAGTGCACAGCAATACACACCCACATTTGCATCAAGGGGGTTTCTTTACAGCTACATATTCCTATAAAACATCCAAATGAAGAAACTACTAGCAGGCAGGCAGGAGTTTTTTGTTTTTGTTTTTTTTTGTCTTCCAGCAGTATTTACTTATTATTCCAGCTGTGTTACTGGCAAAAAGACAAATCCTAATACTACATTAATATTTTTTTAAAAAATTCTATGTCTGGATTTTAAGAAATAGTGCCAGAAACTTGCAGAAAGAAACGGATTGATCATGAAAACAGTTCTTTCCTAAATCAAGATCCTACTTTTGTCACATTTTTATTACAGTTTAATTTTTTATACCGATTAAACGATTAAAGATTTTAATATTTATTTTTCACATGTGAGGGAATGCATTAAAAAAAGAAAGACATTTAACCATCATGTTGCAACCACTAGTTTTCTTCTTTTTCAAAAATATTCTTCAAAATTTCAAATCTAATCTTAAAGTCAAAGCATGCATTCTTTTACTTTACTGTTATTTTTTAACTTTTTATTGCATTAATTTTAGAATAATTTCATTATTCCTATAGCTAATGTTTCGATAAGATCTGTAAGCAGGTATAATTATGAAAGCAAGAAAGGAGGGAAAAAGAAAATACTACTTGGTTAAAATGTAATCCTGCTCCAGTATCACTCAGTTCTGGGATGGAACAGTATATTGTACATTTTCAATTCTTAGTACTATTTTAATGGTGTAAAATAAAATAGTGGAAAAATAAGGATTTACTAAACTCAGCCTCAAAGGTTCTTGCCACATGGCCTCAAGGTGAATTATTCTATACACTCCAACAGAACCTTTGTAACATCATATGTTTAAAAAGTGCTTCCAATAAGCAGCTATTTAACCCGATACCTTAGCAACTTTTTTTCCAAAGCTAAAAAAAAATAATTACTAATTTAACTATCAAAGGAAAAAAGGACAGGACAACATTCATTATTAAACATTAAATGGAATCTTACCTGGATCCAAAATTCAGGTGCAAAAAACTTTGGCCATATTTCATGCTGAGAGGAGCTCACAGTCATCTTATTCAAAATTTATATCCTTTCTGTTTTAATGACTAAGCCTCCAAAAGACATATAGGCTCTGACTAGTCATAAAAGTATTTTGTAGAAGTAATTGTACTATCATTCTCCAACAAAACTTTATGTTGTAACTGAAGGGAAAAGAAATCAGTTCAAACAAATAATTTAAATGTCCCCTAAAAGTTGCATTCAAATATGTTGCTTCTGAAGCAGTCTCAGTCAAGCAAATTTTTGCTGATATACACATGAACACAGCTTTTTTCAGGTACTTTCTGCTCCTTAAAGAGAGCTATATTAGCCTGCCTATACTCCAAAATGGAAACCTCAACCTCATCTCTTCTTGTTGCTATGGCCACGCCATACGTCAGACCTGCACTTTTTTCCCTCAGACCTGTTTATGACAGGCCTAGGTGCTTCCTATTATGGTGCCTGCATCAGCACGGCATGCGATTTGTCAGTAATGAGAGCCCGCAGCAGCCACTGAAGTGATCAGCATGCAGCAGAGGAGAGAGATGCTGAGGAATTTGAGCATGCTCTTTACAACTCTGCATAGAATGGCAATTTTAAGAATTGTTGAGCAGTAGTAGTGCCTGGGGTTTTGCCAGGAGTTGCCTTTTGTTAGTATTGAGGGAAAGTTTAAATACTGCTAGTAAAAGGACGGTTATGAATAGCCAAGCAGATTGATCTCTATGTATTTTAACATCGCTTACTGTCATTCCAGTCTTAGAACAGCAGCTTGGTGCACAGTGTTATTACTCATTCTTTGGTGGATATTGGATTTTAAACTTTGGCATGCATTGCTTTTCTTCTGTTTGGAGCACAAGAATCTGTTTTGCTTCTCTTGCAAGTCCGCAAGACTTGGGAATGTACCCAAGGGATAAGGAAGACATAAGCCAGAGGAAGTTATGTATGTCAAGCCGGGGTGTTTATCCGCCAACAAAGTCAACCAACTAATGCAACATCCACTCAGTCAAGCCACCTTGCCAAATGACTTCACTTGTTCGAATGAGACATGATTTAACTCACATTATTTGGGCCCAGTCACTATACATTTAAAGATAACCCTAGTAACGGCTTTCCCAGTTTCCAGAGAACTCCAACTATGTAAATTCTTTGAGGAACAGAGGTTATTACATCACTGCCCATGTTCACTTTGATCAGGTTGCTAGCTTGCAGACATCCACAGATCTGTCAGCACCATCATAAGAATAAAGCAGAAAATCACAATTCAGAAAAGCAGCTTTCTTTCTCATACTTGGACCCACTTTTCAGAAACAAATGTGATTTACACAAGGAGAACTCTTTGCACTACACTGGAGGTTACTACCGAAGGAAATTTGAATCCTGTAAACATAAACGCTTCAGAGAAAAATACAACAATACTCCCAGACTTAAGATGAGGGTACAGAGAAACAGATTCCACTTTTATCCTAATTACTAACAGAAGGAGAAAAATTTAGCTTCAGATATAAGGCATCTGAATCCTGATATCCTTGTTTTATTATTTTTATTAAAACAAAAACGAAAACAAATTTGCATTGTGTGCTTAAACTTACAATCCTATCCTTGTCTTGACTGTAAGACTGCTTGCAGGCAAGCCATTTAATATGAACAGAATTTTGCAGGAGGCCCAGACGCTGCTTTTTATCAATAACTCTCCTGTATTTTTCAACCAGGTTTATTTAAAAAAAAAAATCCATGAAGGACAAGAAAAAAGAACACCTACAGAAAGTATTTAATCAATAGCACTTAGGAAGTTATCCATTCCATTCTAGGCACATCCTAAATATCACTGAGCTCAACTGGATTTATTTCTATAAAGACCTATAGGACTGCATTGTTAGCCCATTCAAATCCATAGAATATACAGGTAGTCCTCAACTGACATGTTCCAAGTTACAACAGTACTGAAAAGAGGGAGTTATGACCATTTTTCATACTTACAACCGTTCCAGCATCCCCATGGTCCCATGATCAAAATTCAGATGCTTGGCAACTGACTCATAATTATGACGGTTGCAATGTCCTGAGGTCACATGATCTGGCCACACACCCCCGGCCACCCAAGGTGAAACGCAACCCTGATGCGGCCCTCAATGAAATCAAGTTTGACACCCTTGCCTTGCTCTAGAGTTAAGCATACCTATGCAATCACAACAACATTTGAGAAAGGTGCAGAATAATTCTCAAGGGATTTGAATAATGTGACTAAAATATGATAATTTGAATCTGGTTATTTTTGCCTCAACTGAGAATTTTGCATTGATAAGTTCTATGTTTGTTTTCTTAGCTATCCATCGTATCCTCAGAAATCTTCTCTAACACCAAAATTCAAAAGTATCAACTCTCTTATTATCCCAGTTAGTGGGACTAACTTTAAGTAAAGAATTGAATCATTAATATTCTTCATTGCAATTGGCTATCTTCCAATTTGAAAGAACCTTACCATTTTATTACCAATTATTTTGGGGAAAATATTCTTTTCAGTAAATACGAGGATGAAAAAATGAAATATTATACACTAGAGTTGATTAAGGAGAGAATAAATACTGACAATAAAACAGCAAACAAGTAAGGAAAGTGAATACTCAGAAAAGTTGTTTCCTTGATTTATCCCTCATGCTTGCATCGTGGTAATCTTTTTAGGGTCAGTTTCCAATCCTATAGGGTGGATACATGCACCAGATCCAAATTCTTGTTCCTCTACATCAGGGGTCTCCAACCTTGGCAACTTTAAGCCTGGAGGACTTCAATTCCTCGAATTCCCCAGCCAGTTTTGCTGGAATTCTGGGAGTTGAAATCCTCCAGGCTTAAAGTTCCCAAGGTTGGAGACCCCTGCTCTATATAGAATGTGTCATTGTACTCAAATATCCTTAGAAACAAACACAGAATGCCTACTTTTAACAAATTTTAGTAGATTATGTCCCGTGACTTTGATTTATGGACTAAAATGCTATTTTAACTAAAGACAGAGGTATGATTAAAAACCCTGTTCATTCAAAAGGGTTTGCCCCTTCTTAATTCCAACTGCAATGAAGATAATAATTCTTTACTTAGAACTTAGTCCTCCTGTGTAAATTGGGCTTCCGTTCTTTCAAGTGTGGTTAAGATTGTAGCCCTACTGGGACATTATATTCCATGAATTTTCTTCATTACGTATGTACTTAATTAGTCAAAGTTGAGCAGAAATGAGAAGAAACATTTTTTTTTCCAGTTTAGTCACCAATACCAAAAAAATTATGAAATGCATTTTTGCTACTATGACAAGTATATGACTAAATAGAAAAAAAGATACGTGGCTTTTTGTTCGAGGATGTGGAAGCTGTGATGAGATAAAAGGACGTGAACTCAGCAGAATAGTGGCAGAAAAGCAGATTTGCTTTTATGATTATGTATATGCAAAAGCCAATAATAAACCAAGCTACAGTGAGAACTTTAAAAAGTAGGAAAGAAGACAATAGCAAGTAATTTTTGTATTGTTGCCAATAAAATTGTAAGAAATTACATGGAAGTCATCAGGAATCAAGCTTGACCTGGAGATTTTATCTTGTAAAAGCAATTCATGACTGCATATAGGGATGCCAAAAATCCCCAAAAGGTTTACTGTATGTATGACTGATTCATAGATTTATGTATAGCTTCCTTGTGATACTACTTATAGGAATGATTGGAATATCCTTGCAACTGAATGATATTAAGATGATTTTTATTTCCAGGGAGCCAAATGTTCCCACTTCCTATTCCTACAAATCAGTTCTAGCTCAAATCAAATGGGCTCTGATACACAAGCTACCAGGGTGGATAAAAAGCAATGATTTTTTTAAAAAAATCAAAAAAATCAGATTTTTTTTATTTAAATTGGATTTTTTTAATTTAAATCAGATTTTTTTAAAATAAAATGCTTTTTGAGGAAAATATATTACCATCCAAAGGTTATTCCATCATGAAATAAAGATTAGTTTTTTAATTATGTAGAATAAGGTATATGTATATGTTTAATTTTTTTGGTAAATAAATTCCATTAATCCATTCACAATGTCATGTTCTTCCAGAGGTTTTTGTAAGATTATTGGGCAGTTTCTCTGCCTACAAGATATTATCACAGATGCTTGGTTTACTTTTGCAGTTCTCAAAACCGAATTTGACTCAGCAGAGATCACATGCCTCTTCTTCACAGCAAAAATGTTATAACATGAAACGAATGGGACAAATACTGTCTCCAGCTCATTTTTTGGCAAATATTGTCAATATCCAGTATCAGGGTCAAAACTTAAGTGCTTGGGAAGCGGAGTTAGCTATGACATGGGTATCCAGCAATCATCCATCTGTAATGCCAACTATAATAAACTTCAAAGCTAAGGGGGAACCATTCAAGAAATATATGTTTGCTGAAGATATTTTAAAGAAAGTCACACCAGTGAACTGGTGGAAGTCACTTAAGCACTTGGATTTAGAGACTGTTCAAGTAATGATTTCACTTTTAACAGCAGTAGCTTCTTCTGCAGGCGTTGAAAGAATATTCTCTTCCTTTGGACTCATTCATTCTAAATTGAGAAATCGTTTGGGACCCGATAAAGCAGGAAAGCTTGTTTTTCTTTTCCAGATTATGAACAAAGAAGAAGATGAAGATGACGAGTGAGCTACAGAGGACAGTATTTAAGTTTTTCATGTGTAGGCTGGGCTGACAGTCTAAGTTTCTTAAAATATATATATTTTGTTCAGCCAAATTAGTTAACAAACATGGATGTTTGTTTAAGCAAATAACATATGCTGTAATGTTATTGTTTCAGTTGAATAAATCTATTTAAATTGTTATTATTAAGGTAATGATTATTTTTCTCCTTCCTAAGTACAACAGAAAAGTTGTCCAAATATGAATGATTAACCTATTAAACTGGGGATAAAAAAACTAAGATGAAAAGTTGTTATTCTAAAAATCTTCATCTACTTGCATATTAAAGTTATACCAGCAAGAATTAGTCTTTATGTAGAAAACTATGATTTAAATCAAGCCTTACTGACTAGTGACTTAAATTGTGATTTAAATTGTGATTTAAATCAGTTTGATTTAAATCAAATCCACCCTGCAAGCTACTGTCATTACTATCTGATTTTCTTCTCCCTATCAACTCTATTGCACTACTGTGGTAATGGATCCTCAACATCAGCAACTATCTGTTTGCCAGGATCATTGTTCAATTGTATGGAAGTGTCTCAAAATAAAATAAGCTCTTGCACAGGAAAAGTTTGTAACATGTTTCTTTACTACTCTATTGTTGTTTCCACAAATCCTTCCTATAAGGGAGAATGATACCTAGCCATCCCACCCACATACATCTCCATGGTTACCTGAGAAAAAGGCTGTTGTGTACTCCGGCAGTACCTAAAGCAAGTAGACACTCCTTCTCCTGCACTGTAGAACAAAGACTCAACATTCTTGTATCTCATGCCAAAGCATAAAAGGGAGGAGGTGTGTAGGAGACACGTTAAATATAATTTTTGTGTACACATGAATAAATATTTGTCTTTACTACTTTGCTCTATTCCTTCCTGCAAGCTATGGATACTTTATAGAGCTTAAGGCAATGTCCATGCGAGGATCTAACCATGCTCCATTTATTCAAGTTAATTCCACCCATATTTAATTACCGGTAACTCTACCAACACAGTGTACTATAAACAATGAGCCAAATCATATGCCACAAAAAGAGGCAGAAACAGTTCCAGAAGTATAATCCAACCTCATGAAGAAATAAATTTCCTATCCCATTTTTTATGATTAAGGTAGAGTCAAACTGTTAAACAGAAGCAAGTTATTCAAAATCCCCAAAAGCACTTTGATATTTGAATATCTGGATGAAAAAAATCAAGATAACTGGCTCAGTCAGGTAGAAGTTCCTCATGTTCTGTCAGATGTCAACTCCTATAATTGAGAATCTAAGCATAATGCTTCTGAAGAACATCAACTGGGAAGAATATATTCTAGGATCAAAGACTGAAGAAAAATGCATTCTTAAATTGTGAATTATTAAAAAAATCCACGCCAATCTGAGCTACTAATCCTGGCCTGAAGGGATCAATGATATGTCTCAGCAATGTCCAATTTATATTACTCAGAAATATCTTTTTTTAAAAAATGGTAAATATATCTCATCATTGTTGGCTTTTCCACCCAAGAATGGCAAAAAAACCCAAATCCATTAATTTGTAACCAAATAACAAAGCAAGAGTGACTGCATTACTAGACATTATATAAGAGCATAGTCTTATAATCAGCTGCAGATGTTATGGGATCCATTATTACTTTTTTTTACTTTAAATGGTCAACAGAGAGCATCAATCTGCTTTGCCACTGGGCCAACATTTGTTAAATCAATAAATACATTTTTTCATGATTTTATTTTATGCAATGGTTGTTATATAAGAAATCAGATTAAGTAAATTATTTTAATAATATGTGACATTATATTTCCTCTCTAATTGGAACACTTTAATCTATTATAACAATGGTAAAATATATCATAATGTTTAAGGATTGTAATAAATGATCTGTGAAATTGCTTGAATTTATGGCACGTGCAAACATTACTTGGTCCATGGAAATTGGTCACTATGTCATTTTGTACATATATTTGCAATTTCAGCCTAGCAGTGTTCAGATACACCATGGGGATAGATCTGTATAATATATTTAATGTGATTGTTGAATTAACTCAGTTTCTGAGTCTGTGCAACATTTTTAATAACAAATAACCAAATGCTTTGCACAACATGCTAAGACATACACACACAGCTAATCAAGATTAAAACCCAAGTGTACAAATAGTTATTATGTCTTTTCCTGAGTAGTTAAACGTGTGTGTGTGTGTGTGTGTGTGTGTGTGTGTGTGTGTATGTGTAGAGGAACAGAGAGAATGTGAGTTGAATTCTTTCTTTTCCTTCCTCTAGCATATGTACATCTCTTTAACTTCCTTTCCGTTCCAATGAAAAAGCAGTAGTTAAAATCTTTGAGGAGGAAACCCTTACTGAAAGAATATTTTCATATAAATTGCCTCTAGCTCAGATTCTTGTCAATGCAGATATGGACAAGAACTCCTTTTCACATGCCTGAAACATGGATCTGACTATGACATTATCAAAAGTTGTTGTCTACCAGTTCCTCTACAACTTTCCCCATCTCTCCTCTATTACTTCTTGAATATTGTATTGAACAGAGTATTGCTTTTTGAAATGAATATGAATCTCTTCAATCCTGTTAAGTAATCTTATTGCCAGCATACAGTGGCAAGGAGGATTTTATTAGGGTATATATATAGTTAGTACTTCAGTTTGGATGAGAAAAGATAACTATGGGACACAAGGATCTACAGGATGGAGGCAGCTGACATTTAGCCTCCCCCCACCTTCCCCACAGATATTTCTGCCTTGAGAATGACAGATATACTAAAAATTTGTATATTAGTCTATTAATATACTAAAGTGATACAACAGGTGTGTTCTGCTATGAAAAAGCCAAATGTGAAGTTATGGGTCATCTTCGATTTACGGACTTTTTTTAAACAAAAAGTTCAAAGTTACAATGGTGCTGAAATAACTCTGGTCGTTGCCTTATGACTACTGCACAATTCCCATGGTCACATGATTGCAATTCAGACACTTGGCAACCGGCTTGCATTTGTGACCAGTTGAAATGTCCTACAGTAATTTGATTGTAATTTGTGAACTTTTTTGCCCATTTCCATGCAAAAAAAAATGCCCATTCAGAAGAATTGGTTCACATTTATGACTGCAGGGTTTCCTTAATAGCTGCAGATAGGCCTAAAAATGGTAAAGTTGGGTTCAACTCAAGTTACAACCACAATGACATGTGACAGAAACTCCGATCCTAAATTGGTCATAATTTGAGGACTACCTATAGGCTTATAAACATATAAATTTGCAAGGTTTTTCTCATTTATAGTTAAATTATCAAAAAGACGGTTAAGCATGATTGTTTAATTGATATAAAGTCAGTGTACTGCACTAATTAAATCTTGCTTTTATGGAATATCAGACATACCAAGCGGACTAATAAAGCTTAAAAAACATAGTGTCAAAGAAGTTCTAACTTTATAGAATGTTTATTGTTTCTAGGAGTACAGGTAATCCTCGATTTACAACAGTTCGTTTAGTGACCGTTCAAATTTACAACAGCATTGAAAAAAATGTCTTATGACCATTGCAGCACTCCCATTGTCACATGATCAAAATTCCGACAAGCAAAGTCAATGGGGAAGCCAAACTCAGTTAAAAACTATGTAACTAACTTGACAACTGCAGTGATTCACTTAACAACTGTGGCAAGAAAGGCTATAAAATGGGGCAAAATTCACTCAGCAACTGTCGCACTTAGCAACAAAAAATTTGGAGCTCAATTGTGGTCATAAGTCGAGGACTACTTGTACATACAATGTCTTCCTTGCAACTATAACACAATTCTTCATCGTTAGGTATGAATATTATTTATAGGCATATCGTTTTTGAATGTTAAAGGAAGGAATGTATGGATATGCATGACAATTGTCCCCTTAATACGTTAGTACTATTACTTTACAGTACATCTGGGCATTACGCATGCAAATTGCTAAATACTGACAGTCCCTACCCAATAAATTACATCAACACTATGGCACGGCTGGATAGACTCAGCTGGGTTAAAACTAAGGGAAAACAGGCGTTGTAATGCACTGTCTGTCCATTTACTATTTCGTGATTTCTGCAAGTAGGTTAAAAGGCTGGAAGGAAACCCGGTTTATACTTAATAAACTGACGTCAATAGATTACAGCAATCCTCTCCCCTATGCAAGCTTTTCTGCCCTAGAGCCAGTCAAACACTCAACTAAATCTCCACTTATGAAACCAGCCAAGACTGAGAATTAAGGCTAGAAGATAATTTCTTCAGAAGGGAGGATTTATCAAAATAACCCTAGTTAGCTACTTAGATGTTAATTGCATTTACATGGCTTTGTTTTACAACTCAAAAGCACTCGTTACTTTGATGATTAAAAGATATCTGAAAGTTTCTGATTTACATGTGCGTGAATACGTATGCATTTATGACAATGTACTATGTCACACAGTGTGAATAAACCATGTACAGCATTGTTCCTGGGAACACAAAACGCCTACTTAGGATTATTTGGAACAAGCATCTTTATCTACCCTATATATCTTGGAAAGAAACTTTGTGGCAGCACTCTTTGGTATACAAAGAAAACAAAAAACCTTTGAACAAGGAGATCTATTTAAATATATATATATTTAAACAGTTTTAAAAATTAGTGTTCATCCCCAAGAACATCTACTTGGATTGTACAACGTCAAAGAAACCCTGCAGTCACCAGCACTGGCGCAGAGGCTTCCTGAGCTCATTTTTGGCTACAGTCTTGAAACACAAGTCAGTACAACGTAAAGTAAAATATAGCTGAAAGTTAGTATACAAAGGACTGCTAACTAGGGTAGATGGCACACAGAATTTAATTAGTAACGAAGAAATTAAAACAGAGACATTCTTATTTTAAGGATAAGATAAAACCAACCATTGTGTGCCCGCAGTGTAAATTTTCACTGCTGATGTAAAGGATGGCATCATTCAATCTGACCTTCAAAGTGACTATGGCAACTCAGCTCATTGTATTCTTATGGAAAACCTTGGCTGGATGGTGCTATTTATGAAGCGGACGGGAAAAGTGGATCCTTTATGGAATGTTTCTTTTACTTAGCACCATTAAAGAGTCTTCAAATATTATTTACAATCATAATTCCAGTGCCACTCTAATATTATGATAGATAAAAATTTTAGTCCACCAACTAAAGGAAAAGCAAAATATCTAGCTAAAGTAGTCTGCTGTCCATAAAAGTTTGTTATATTATATTTAGGGTATTTTTTTTTGTTGTTCCTAGAATATTTTCAAAAAAATTAAAGCTAGCAAAACTTGAAAAAAGCTTAGGAAACAACCTTACCACATACGACAAAAAAAAAACTACTTACTATCCTTAAGTACTTAATTAAGCTTATTACATTATAAGAGATGTAACACAAATATAAGAAACAGTCAACTACTAATGGCTAAAGGGCAGAGGCAATTAAAATTAGACCAGTTGTTCACATATTCTTGCACTTAGTGTGCATACACAAAATGTTGTGCTATTTGTACTGTATTTTTACTTGCAAAAAATCGTTTTTCAGATGTGAACATTAGTGATATTCAAGACCACTTCATAAATTTTGTTTTTAAGCAAATTATAAATATTTCCCTAAAAATGTAAAGTAATAAATGCAAAAAAGTGCCTTCTCAGAAATATATGTGTTATAGAGGAACATTAACCAAAGTGCGGTGATTCAGTAAAAAATGTATATTGTCTGAAAAATCAAAAATTGCTATCATACAATTGATCTAAGTAAATGCAGAATCAAAGCAACCTGAAAGTTTGCCATGCAAGAATTTGGTACAGAATTAACAGAATCCAGTAGTTAAATGGCCAGAAGTACAGAGAGAAATTATCATGACTATTTACATTACGTTCTTAGTATTAAAGAGTAGTGCTTGATCCTCTAATTAGATGTGATCTGACAAACAGGCATAAAGAGATAAACTAAAACACAACCAGGAGATTAATGCAAAATAGGTGACATCCTCTACCTCTTGAAATGCTAAAGCATTTTAATATAACAGAAAGTTGCCATCTAAACAGAGGTGGCAGTGGGTATTTTCTAGCACTCTGAGTACTGAGTGGACATGCAGGGAAAAGTCTCTCTGGGATGGTTCAACATCATCATAAGTTGTAAATTGATTTATATTTTTAACATCTTTAAGATCTTTAAGATCTTAAATTAGAAACAAACCACCTAAACTTAAGCTCCAGGGAAATCAATGGAACTTCTTTCCTTCCAAATCAGCACATTTACTGTTGCCTTTCCAAGTGCAAAAGCTACAGAAACAACTTATTTCATCTGTCATCTATCTAAAAGACATGTATGTTCAATGTATACCAATGTGTGTCCAGTGGACACATGGCCTTTCTTGCTTTATTCTGTTACAGGGAATTTACAAAAAGTATGATCATCTCCCCTCTACTTATTAAGTTACACTGACATTTACAATGCAAATGTATGGCCTTTTTATATATAAAGGTTGCAAAACCATACACGCCATTTGTCTTTTTTGCTTTTAAATTGGCAGCACACAGAAAAGAATTTTTGCACAACCTTTAAATGGCATACGAAATTTAATAGATTTTAGTAAAATTTATTTTGAGCACCCACCCAAGCTGATCTTCTTTCTCTCTTACTTTGCAGGACAAACTGTCGTGGACAAAATGACAGTTTCAAAATTTGCACTGCTTTTCAAGTTTGCTCTCTAATTCATCCATAACTAGTGTCACATCCTAGTGTTTAATACAACTAGGATTGCTGCAAAGTTTTGCATTCTGATACGTGCTTACCTAGGATCAATTCTTTATGGAGTTTCAACTGAATTTGCTTCCAAGCAACTAGGCATAAAATGGGATGATAAAACGTTACCAGGAGGTAAGAAATCAGTTTCAGCCCAATTTTACGCATCCTTTACAGGGGAAGGTGCAGAAGTGGATAACAATTGCTGTCAGGATAGCAGACGGAAGGAGCTTTTTCTTATCCAGATCTGATGAACTTATCTCAGGTAAGAGATCACGATACCGGAGCAACGCTATTCTGTTGCACACACAATTTAAGCAAGAAACCTTGTTGCGCAAAAACTGCCGGCTTTTCTCAAAGCTGAGATAGATGTACGTTTTCCTTCTGAATCGTCAGGTTTGGCCGGGAAAACAAAGCAAGGCACAGAAGAACTGAAGAGGCGGGATGGGATGTGATGGGGTCGATAGATGGAAACACGGGGGGGGTTCCTACCTTATTCGAGGCCATTTCACTGACGGAGTGCCTGGTCTGCAAGGTTTCCAGCTGGTCCAGGCACCAGTCCAGCTCCTCCAGGGTCTCGCTGGCCAGTTTTTGGTAGGCCTCCTCTGCGAAGAGATAGGGAAAGGAGTACTCAGTTCGCAAGCGTTTCACGGGGCTAACAGCAAGCTCCAGCGGGTCCATCCTGCCATACCCAGCCATGGGGGGATGCCCGGTGCCCACACATGAGTTCTGCTCCTTCATATTGCTATGCCCGAGCAAGAAGGAGAAAAGGCGGGCTCTGGTCTCCGGCGGGAATGACGCAAAAACAGAAGTCGCTCCAGCCTTTTCTTTTATCAACTCCAGTAACGACACTCGGCCGGCGGGCGGGCGGGCGAGCGCTCTCTGCGGCGCTGCTCAGAGGGAATAGAAGCGCGGCCGGTTCTCTCTCTCGGAGCGCGAGTCCCTCCACTCTCACGCAGCGCGTGAGACGGGCAAGAATCGTGCCACTCGGGCGAGCTGGGACTGTGCTCTCTGGCAAAGGAAGAGGCTTTTAGGCGACACGCAGCCGGCCAACCGCTCTCCTCCCCGGGGCTGGAGGCAGCCTCCTCCTCCTCCTCCTCTCCGTCCTCCTTCGGGCGAGCTTCAAGCCCCAATGAATCAGAGCCGCGGCTGCCGTGTGTGCAAGCCACCACGTTTCCTGTTTGCTCAACTTCTCTCTGCGTAGCAGAGGCAGCGGCAAAGCTGAAACTCTTGAGGCTAACAGCTCCAAGGGAAGCGCCTCCGTTCCTCCAACCCTCCCGATTTCCTTCCTTCCTCGCAGAGAAACCTTTTTTTTTTCCCTTCCCCTGCCCTGAGAATCTTAATTAAAACACCAGCTCGCTCTTCGTCCACCCCCAACTCCTCCTTATTGTTTGGTGTTTTCTACTGAGAGGGGAGGAGGAGAACAGCGCCGTGGCGCTTTCAGCCTTTGAACAGGCGTCGCCGAGAGTTTTGGCGAAGAGGGGGTTGCGTGTGTGCAGCTGTAAAGAGGGAAGGGTGGGGGGGGGGGGAGAGAGAGAAAAAGAAAACTCGGCAAGGAGTTTGGGGACTTGCTCCACTCCGCCTCCTCCAGGGCGGCGTTTAAGGCTGGGCGCTGCTCTGCAGGACGAGCGGAGAGCTCCAGCTACGGCTACCACCTGCGCGTAGCTGAGGGAAAACCGCGGGAAGGAGGACCCTCCGCCTCGGGACCCTGGAGATCGGATAGAATTAGAACCGGGGCCGTTGCGCTTTGTTTCGGCACCGGGCCCCGTGTAAACAACGCCCCAGGCCCTCGGCTTTAGCGCTTGGCGTGAGACTTGGCCGCATTCAAGAGCGCATTGAGGCTTGTCGCGCCTTTTCTTTAGATTGCTTTAATGCCTGAGATAGAAAACCGTTCTCCCCCCCACCCCCAGGGCTAACACTATCGAGTTACAGCTACAGCCGAGCGCTCGTAGTAGCAATACTCTCTGCAAGGCACTCGTGGAAGAGAGACTATTTAAAACAGGGGTCTCCAACCTTGGCAACTTTAAGCCTGGCGGATTTCAACTCCCAGAATTCCCCAGCCAGCGAAGCAATATTGTCTGCAAGGCATTCGTGGGAGAGATTATTTAGAACAGGGGTCTCCAACCAGCGAAGCTGGCTGGGGAATTCAGGGAGTTGAAGTCCGCCAGGCTTAAAGTTGCCAAGGTTGGAGACCCCTGATTTAGAAGACGACTTTACGGGACTTTAGGGATGCCTGGGAGCCACAGGTGTGAAATGACACCAGGTTTTTCTTTGTCTTTCTCTCTCTCACCCACTGGTGGCTTCCACAGAGCAGTAAAAGGGCAGGTGGCTACCTTTGGCAGCTGGTATGCCTGAATAAGCCCCCTAACCAGTAGCTTTACATTCCTTGTTCCCCTTTGGCAATTACCTCTGTTCCTGACTAGCACATAGCCATGGGATTTTGGCCTTGCTGTTCAAAGTCCAGGGACAAAGCAGAATTTCTAATTTATAGGCATTGCCTGCGCACAGCAGCTCTGCGTTTTGAGAGCAGTCAGAATTAAGAGATAAATCTGCATTGACCAACTGCCTCCATTACTATTCTACCCGTTTTGGTCAGTTCCTGCCCTTAGCTGAACCAAGCTCACTATGTTGGCTTTTAAAACTTCCAATGCCCTGCTTTTTATCCGCTGCTACTATTATCATTACTAATGATCTGTCCAGGGCATTAAATAAGGAAAGCATTTTACCATCTTTGGATACACTCCAAAGATAAGTGCTTTTAAGGTATTGTTGACTTCAGTAAAGGAGAGGGTTAAGAACATCATTCAGTCTCTCCTAAATCAGCATGACTGATTTGTGCATAACTGGCTGGCCAGTTCCTGTAATCTTTTTTGGCCTCAGCATTGCTGTGATGGAAATTGTATTCACACAGTATGGAGAAACAACTAAGGTCATCCAACTGAAAAATGATTAGGACTCAAGTCTTTTATCTCTTTGGTTTGCAAATTCTTGCCTACTATAATGCACCATACACCATACAAATTTACTCCATGTTTTTCTTAGCTTATCATACATACTGGGCATTACACTGAGTATTTGCATAATTTCAGTCTATTGTGTCAGTCTAGCCAAATAATCATCAGGAAAGACTTTTTCAAATATTGCAGCATGTTTACTTTAAACCAAATCCCTAAGGCAAGACGTGTGACTGACGTGTTACTGGCATAGTTTGTTTTGTGAGTTAAGTGGTAACATCTTTTCCATTTTTTTTCTTAGAGACCTGTTTGATTCTCTCCTTTGGTCTATTAAGTCTGTCACCAGAGAAATGAAAGACTGAAATGCAACAGGCAGGACTAACCCTAAGCCAGGTATTAATTTATTGAACTTATGTTCATTATGTTATGATGACACTTGGCATGTATGAAAATATATATATGAAATGATTAAAACGCAAACAACATAAAGATGAAATAAAACTAATAAATTCAAAAAATCCAAAGTGGAGATATGTTTTGCTGAGTCAGAGCTTAGCTCTGTAAAATATGAAATGATTTAAAAAATACATTGGATTGTGTAGACACACTGTATTTTCCCATCTTGTGGGACCTATCTAAATAATAGTGATGGGCTTAACTCCATTTTAAAATCTGAAGTGTGAAATATCTGAAAGTGTTTTGTGTTTCAATTCTCCTTTACTCCAGTAGTTACGCTGCACTGAATGATATAGAATTAAAGTTATGAAGGTAAGGGAAACTCTTCATACTTAAAAATATAATTTGCAGATTTTCCTAAATGAAATTTAATGCAATTGTCTCCAAATCAGTCTACTTTTAGGAAATGCTCAGTACTAGATATATTAAATCATCTCCAATGGATTTCTCTTATAACGCAGACATAATAACCAAGAAAAGTTTTCAGTCCTTTTAAACAATTACTTATCCATATTATAGATTGGTAAAGTGATACACTGTGTTTATGTGTGTGAGAGTGTGATATAAATTATAATCCAGTACAAATTGCCAAGCTCAGACTGATTCTTTATTATGTCTCAGAATCTTTTAATTACAACATTGACCAAATTCTAATCTGATATTCTGAGCTAATATTTTCCTAAATTTATGAATGGAAAAAGAACCATAATATTTTCAGACTTATCACTTATCAGTAGCTGCCAACATTACTCTTAAAATATGAAAAAGTTTTAAACTACTTTACTCAGAAAAAAACATTTATTTGATAATTAAGAAAAACTATTTAAAAGCATGACTGAGGATATGTGGATTTACTTATCCTTGGAACAAAGTCTGCAACAGTACTAAGGTAATGGCTGAGGTTGTGCAGTAAACAATACTACATATTATAGGAAGGGAATTAACAGTGCTTTATTGTTTCCTATGTTAAAAGTGACTGCAAGTGAAATATTAGTACAGAGCTATTTGTACAATTACTGTATTGTTTTCTCATAAATATTTCTATAGGAAAGCATTTTTTAAAAATCTTGAACTGCTATCTAAAGAGACATAATTCACTTCAATACCTGCATCTATCTATCTATCTATCTATCTATCTATCTATCTATCTATCTATCTACCTACCTACCTACCTACCTACCTACCTACCTACCTATCTAGCAGCTCCCCCTCGCCTTTTAAATGGATTAGAACTATTCTGAGGTAAAATGATGTTGAAAATGAATTTTTTTTAGTATGTAAAAAGTTACAACAAACATAAAGCAATGATAGATAACCAAAATTATGGATTCAGGCAAGATTTGAATATTAGTAAACACAAATCTTTTACATTACATACTAAATGCATCTTTTAGAATTTCAGTATATTATAATTTTAGTCAGGATACCATGCCAATTGTATCAGGATAGAAGAAAACAGCACTGAAAATTTTACTGACATTAAAGCTGTAACAGAGTCAGATTAGTGAACAATAGCCAATAACTCCATTATACGTGTTGACATATTACTGTCATGAAAGGTTTACAGGAAACTAGGAACCAGCTATGACTTCATCAGTGATTCAGTATTTGGGACAATGCTAATCTATGACAGATTTCCCCAACCTGATGCCCTCCAGATGTGTTGAACTTATTTTCATTCTTACTTCAGTATGTTACTGAGCAAGAAAAAGGTTCTATTCATTTTAACTAACGTACTGAGGAAATGTTGGGTATAACAGTTGAAAGTTCAATCAGACCTTGGATATAACAGAAGCCCTGTCAATCCTTGCTCAGATGCCTCTGAAGATGTCAACCACGGTTGCTAGTGAAACATCTGAAATGTTTGAAACCTTCTAGGTTCTTTTCAGTCTGCTAGACTATACAAGTAGTCCTCGACTTATGATCACAACTAAGCCCAAAATTTCTGTTGTTAAGTGAGACATTTGTTAAGTGAGTTTTGCTCCATTTTACGGCCTTTCTTGCCACAGTTGTTAAGTGAATCACTGCAGTTGATAAGTAAGCAACATGGTTGTTAAGTGAACCTGGCTTCCCCATTGATTTTGCTTGACAGAAGGTTGCAAAAGGGGATCACATGACCTTGGGACACAGCAACGGTCATAAGTATGAGCCAGTGGCCAAGTGTCTGAATTTTGATCATGTGATCATGGGGATCCTACAAATGTAAGTGTGACAAATGGTCATAAGTCACTTTTTTCAGTGCCGCTGTAACTTTGAATGGTCACTAAATGAACTGTTGTAAATCGAGGACTACCTGTATAACAGAATATAAACAATACAGGTAGTCCTCGACTTACAACAATTCATTTAGTGAATGTTCAAAGTTACAACGGTACTGAAAAATGTGATTTATGACCGTTTTTTCACTTATGACCTTTGCAGCATCCCCATGATCATGTGATCAAAATTCAGATAGCAATAGCAATAGCAATAGCACTTAGACTTATATACCCCTTCACAGCCCTCTCTAAGTGGTTTACAGAGTCAGCATATTGCCCCCAACAATCTGGGTCATCACAGCTGCTTGGCAACTGGTTCACATTGATGACCGTTGATATGTCCCAAGGTTCATGTGATCACCTCACAAGCAAAAACATTTGGGAAGCTAGATTCATTTAACAATGCGGTTATTAACTTATCAACTACAGAACTACAGAACAATTGCAGAACAAAGCAATGTAACAACTGAGTGCCTTTATATCCATGTGCCTCTTTTCCGTATTTTTTTCCTATAATTTTGCTCCATTCAGTCCTAAAAATATTTTTGGGTTTTTGTTGTTTGAACTAACATGGTCATTCAGCGAATTCAAATGACACGGCATTGCTTTGTTACTTGTTTCCTCAGGATTTTTTTCCCATTTACCTTTTTTTTCCTTTCTTTTTGTGATAGCCTTGGAGTTACACCAAAGCTACTGATACCTTCCTGTTGGGTATGATTGCTGCCATTTTGCCATAAACGAATAGCCTTTGGAAAATTGATTCAGACCTAGACTATGATGACAATGCTTGCAATGCAGCAACTTAATAAAGATTTAAATTCAGTGCAGTTGTTTCATAATAATCCATGATATAACACATCTGTTTAAGATGGAAAACTTGGAATCACCACTGCAATTATGCCTGCGCACCACTTTGATGTGGCATGGAGACAACATCAGAATGATGACTGCTTAGAGTGAAGATACTTAACTTATGGCTTCAGGGCTCCATGCTATTTTCCCACATACCCAGAAGTGTAGTAATCCTTTCAAAACTTGACATAAATTTCAATTTTAAATATGATAGTGGCAAAATTACTAAATACAAGGAAGGTAGTCTTTGCAATTGTTTTTATATAATTTAATTATATTCAATAATTAAAATTAAAATCATACATGTCAATTGAAGGTCCTGTGTACTATTCTCTTGAAAAAGATTGCACATCTCTAGTTTTTAACAGTGAGTTATTGGAGAGAGCAATGTTTTACACTCCGATTCAAAATATGTATTCATTAATGAACTTCCACAATCTCTTGCTCTCTAAACTCTTTTGAACTACAGTTCTCATCTTTGACCACTTTCCATAGTGGGTTGCACAAACAGGAGTTGCATCCAAACTATCAAGAAGACGTCATCTGGTGAATAAAAGAATTAATCTTTCATCCACTTTCCAGAATGGAAGCTATGTAACCACTAGATTTTTCAAAATAGCCTGGGAATTCTTCCCTAGCTCATTATTTTGAATTTAAGATTTTGCTACATATTCCATAGGCTTTCTGGCATCAAAGACTGATTTTAAGGTAACAATTTTTTTTTGAAAAAGAAACTTCTATTTTCTTTCATGTTCTCATAATTAACATCATAGTATGGTTATATATACTCTGAACCCAAAATGAATTTTGCATTCTAGCAAACAAAATTCTGCTTATCACATAGATGAAATATAATACTTGAACAATGAATGTCTAATTTTTTAAAATGATATAAGGGATTTTTGGTTCTGTTCTTAATGAAGTTAATGGTCACAGTTTAAATTAATGTGAATTAAAATTATGATGTTCTTTTGGCATTACATCTATAAAGGTTGCTATTTGTTGTTGGAAATTAAAAATACCTATATTTTAATGAAACTATACATATATTCCAACTATATTACTGTAATGACTAGCGTTTGTTTTAGTCAACTGTTAGTTTTATTGCATTTTTTTTTCTTATTTCGTGGAAAAAAAGCTTTAGTGTGCTACTAAATGCTGACACAGCAATACAAGTTTAACAGTCTGCTGATAAGAATTGGGAAAGAGCCAGCTGGGAAGGATTTATTCTTCATGACAGGTAAACCTCTGATCCACATTGTGAAAAAAAGGAGGGAAAAAAAACCACAACAGAAGTGAACCTGTTTCTCTGTGCGTCAGGAACAAAACTTGAGAAATCCCCTCTATTTTCTTTAAAGCTAAAGGTTGACTGTTTCACAATAGTGGCTCAAGCAGTCTGACTGCTTGTTTCAAAGAAAGAGAAGACCGAAAGGCTTATAAAATTTCTTTGTAGTTTCTGAGAAAGAACTGGAAATTTTAAGGTCAGCATGTGTCAGCTATGAAGAGTTGTGGTTTTCACAAGCAGCCTCCTTAAAGTAAAAATCATGTCATAATTTTTCACAGGGTCATGTGACCCAAACCAGTAATTCTTCCTCAACCTTTCATCTCCCTTGGTCAGTCAGTGACTTCAGTTTAGGGCTTAGCTCTGCGTGAAAGTTTATTCAAGGACTCATCGTCCCTGTCCCTCTTGGAAAAAATCTTCTACAGGCAAGATCAAAACAATGGCCTATAGACTAGTTACAGTGACTAAGGAAAATTAAGATTCAAATGTGGGCTACATAAGGTTGACAACTATTCTGAAAAGAAGGGCAACCAGAATTCAGTTTCTAAAAGGAGCTTCTGGCACAGAAACCCAAAAACTATATTCCTCAGCAAGGTTTCCTTTTAATTCTAGATGACCAAAAGTTCATTGAAGCTATTCATTGAGAAGAATACTTTGTACACGTTCTCTCACTAGTTTTGCTTTATTATTATTTCTTAACACTAAAATCCCTTTAGGAAAGCCTGGTAGAATATTATATTTCAGTGAAACTTTAAGCAAACAGAAATGAGCATAGCTTCTACAGGAAGCATCTTTACAAAAGTAAAGATGTACGTTTATATACTTACTATTTATATGCAAATACTTACAGATTAAAAATACCATGAATATGGCAGAAGCAGAAATTTGGATACTATTTCATTCTCTTCCTTATAATGCCTCCTTCAGCAGAATAACTGCTTCCAAATACTACCCCAAGCCTGCTAATATTTCTAATTCTGAAATTGTTCTCTGCATGTACTGCATCTTTTAGACCTTCTCAAGTCTGGAAAATGTTAAGGCCATTCCAAAATCCTTCTTGTTTTTTTATGTTCTTTATAGTTGCGAATGAAAATAAATATACGTGTCCTAAGATAATGTTGCAGGAGCCAATCTAGGTCAGCTTTCAGACTCATGCTGGAGCCCATCTTCAGGAAACTTCTATCTAGCAGAGTGTGTGCTGTTGTGTGTGTGGTATTTATAGTTGTAAGTCGGGGTGTCAAACTGGCAGCCCTTGGGCTGGATGCGTCACATGCAGGCCACGCCCACCCCAGTTTCATGAAGGGGAAAAATGTTACGTGACGGCAATGTGATGCTGCGAGTTTGATACCCATATTGTAAGTGGATTTTTAGATGTTGATTGGGGTGTGTTGATGGTTGGCTTTTAAGTCATTAGCTGTCCTTTGCTGGTGCTGCCCAGGCCTTGCCTTCTAAGTCCTTGAAAGGGTGGTGGTTAATCAGCACTCTTTTTGAATGATGAGGGGCCTGTTTCCTAGGCTTCACTCACATCCCTGGCTGTTTTGTGCCTGCTCGTCCAACAATCTTAGTAGCTGCAAAGTTGAAGGTGTGTCCCTGTTCACTGCAGTGTGAGGCTACCAATGAGTTTGGGTCTCCTCGTCTGACCGCTCGCTTGTATTCTTGCAATCTGTTAGTTAGCTTCTCCCCATCTGTCCTGCACACGCAAAGCAGCGCACGCTCTGCTAGAGAGAAGTTCCTGAAGATGGGCTCCAGCACGAATCCGAAAGCTCAGAAGACAAAAACTCTGGTCCCGGTGACTGACCCAGATTGGATCTTTATAGTTGATTGGAGATATATTTTTGATCATTGACTTACTGAAATATCCAACCTCTTTTCAACTTCAGTATTTTAAATGACCGTGGAAATTAGCTTAAACACCATGAAAGATTTCTATTATAACTGTCCCTAGCTCCTAGACTAGTCAGATCTAAAAGAAACAATTCTCATATAACGGTACATGATTTCTTAAAAATCTCTGCTGACAATGAAACAAGTATGCACAATACTTAGTATAAGCAGTTCTTGAACCACAACCACTAATTCAATGACATTTTCAAAGTTATCAAAGCCACTGTCTTGGAAAAAGTGACTTATGATCAGTACTTCCACCTATGACCTTCACATTACCCCTGCGATCACTTGATTGCAATTTGGGCACTTGAAAACTGGCTTGCATTTACAACCAATTGAAGCATCCCGCAGTCCTGTGATCATGATTTGCAATCTTTATTGCCAAGATGTCCTTTGGGAAACTGGAATTGTTTAATGATATGATTTGCTTAATGACCACTATAAAATTGTTGTAAAACTGGGTCCAACTTGACTTATGATCACAACAACTTATGATGAAAATTTCAATTCCAATTCTAAATGGGGGACTGCCTATATAATATTGCTTAAACAACAATGCTGCATCAGAGAATTGTCAGAAGAAAACTTTTTCTCCAATCTCACACAAAAGTCATTATCTAAAGAATCAAAAAGAACAGTTTGATAAGCTTGAATTATTTTAAATCAGAGTGCTTTGGCTTGATGAAACAACCTGACTTTTTTTAGCCTGGAGGACAGATATTAAATTGTTCCTTCTTGTACTTTCTACTTAAATGGAATTGCACATTATTTCTTTATAGAATAGTAAAATGTTGGAGGCCTTCAAAGTTGGAATATTAAAACTAGCATATTAGTATAGGAGAGGGGGGGAAGAAAGAAAGAGAAAGAAAGAGAAAAGAAAGAAAAACCACAAAAGATACATTAAAGAGAAAAAAGGCATTTGAAAAAAAAATCTGACTGATTACTAACCCTAATGGTGGCCTTGAATACGTTATGGAGGTTGTGTGGCACAGGAAATATTGTGTGGGTGGAAGGATGAATAGTAGATTTGGATAAATATCAACATATCCTAGAGCAGCTGTTCTTAAACTGTTTGACTGAATTACCCTTTTTTTCAGTCTTGAATAATATAATTATCCCACACACATACACAAAAATCCGTTGTTTTACGTAAATGTCTTGGGGGGATCCTTAAACAAGTAATTACAAATTGCTCTATTACCCCCAAGACATGCTCAAATTACCTCCTTGGGCGTAATTACCTCCAGTTTAAGAACCACAGTCATAGAAGTGAATATCCTTAGCTAGTGAAGAAAAGGGGTTTGATATTTCAGCAAGACAAGGATCTAAAACATTTTTTCCAATCAACCATATAGCATTCAGAGAAAAGTTTTGTAATGGCCTTACAGTCTGCAGATTTGAACTTTATTGAAAAACTGTGGGAAGACCTCAAACATGTAATGCATGCAAAGGAAGAATGTGTGGAAGAAGAAAACGTATAGCCAGATGGCACGGTCCTTCTTCTCTTACTTTCTTCCATTTCCAGCATTTTGTACTTCTCCAGAGAGTTAGTTCTTTGCATAATATGGCCCAAATATGATCATTTGAACCTGGATATTTGTTTATACTCTATGGTCTACAACCAGCTCATCAAAGATTAAAATCCAGGAAAAGCTTTCTTAGGTCAATGGAAGACTTTGAACAATTTAAAAGTAGAGAGAACCTATGGAAAGCTACGAAGAACCAACACTGGATGGAATCAACACAGGAGCTGATACCTGGGGCTGAAGAAACCTGGGAAGCATGGAACTTGTTGAATAGACTGTGCACCGGTACAACAAAATCCAGAAGCACTGTGAATTTATGGGACTATCCGGTGGCTTTTGTCCTTTGTAATTGTGGTGACATATACCTGCCCTTTGTCTCCCTATCAGTGTACATTTAATGACTTTGTGGCAGCATAACAGAACACAATGTTGCTAGTTTCTGGGCAAGATTTGCTTAACATACATTTTTAATCTTGTATTTTATATTTTACATTAATTATGATGCTTCTAACATGAATAAACAGACAAACCTTACCATGCTGACTCTCCATTTTATTGGTAAAATACAGGAGTACAGGAAGTCTTTGACTTACGCCCACAATTGAGCCCAAAATTTCTGTCGCTAAATGAGACATTTGTTAAGTGAGTCTTTTACAACCTTTATTGGCACAGTTGTTAAGTGAATCACTGCACTTGTTAAATTAGTAACAGTTAAGTGAATCTGGATTCCCCATTGACTTTGCTTGTCAGAAGGTTGCAAAACGTGATCACATGACCCTGGGACACTGCAATTGTCATAAATCAAGTCAGTTGCCAAGCTTTCTGAATTTTGATCACATGACCATGGGGATGCTGTGAAAAATGATAAGTTACTTTTTTCAATAATGTTGTAACTTTGAACAGTCACTAAATGAACTGTTGTAAATCAAGGACCAGCTGTTTTTTATTATTGCCTTCTCCCACATATGATGCTCTTGCCATTGTCATTAATGATCTTCCTTTAACATCTTCCTATATTGATATTGTCCAGTATAGGTGCTGTAGAAAACATATTAAAATTGCAGGCTGGTAAATCTTATACCTCTTAGAGTTAAATGGCTACATTGCTTGGTGAACCCACGAGGGAATAAATCAAGATCACTGAAAAATGATTTACCTGGGCTTCTATTTGACAGCAATTAAATAAATTGTTCTGTTTGATCAATTGTTAAATGCAGGACACACCCTCTCTGCAGTTTGAGGTATTTTTTTCCATTCACCTTAAAATTAAAACTTTGTATATATCCTTTTCCTTACCTTACTATAGTACTTGAATTCATGGAAGTATTCTGTATTACTTATGCAAGAAATAATGTAGACCATTTATTTCCTGTGCAAGCAATGGTTTTGCCACTTAGGAAATAAATACAATTGTTAGAGAGTCGGTATTTAAAGGGGTGTTATTTTTTTCTTTTCAGCAGTAGAATTAAATAACAATAATGTTATAAATATATACATATATATAAGTTTAGAAAGCAGGCTGTTTTATAGAGATGATGAGGTAATAGGAAAAAGCTATGAGATTACATCCATTATTTTACAAACTTTATTCCATACATTTATATCAAGCATTTGGCTGCATGTAACTGTATTCATTAGTCAAGTTTCCTTGCTGATTGGCTGAACAGATAAATTGATCTGGAAAGGAGCTTATGGCTCCCCTAGGTAATATTCTGAGCCTTAAATCTAGATCTGTGCATACAGTACTCTTTTCAGTGGTGGGTTCCTCCTGGTTCCGCCCAGCCGGTAGCGGTGATATGATGTCACCAAACCAGTTCTCTTTGTTTGGGAGCTGCCTGCCACCGCGTTATTCTTACCTTTTATTTGGCCCCACCCCCAATCTATTCGCTGCCTCCTGAGCCCCAGCTGATTTTCCTAGAAGGAAAAAAAACCCTGTTCAAACTCTTGCCGTGGGTCTTCAAAGGGCTGCCTTACAGCTGATCAGTGTTAAAAGGCAGTGTGGTGGTAGACCGGTGCCTCCAAAAACAAATGAGTAGACCGGTGCCTCCAAAAACAAATGAGTAGACCGGTGCCTCCAAAAAGAAATGGGTAGACTGGTATAGCTCTGCAAGCAGTTAAAAGCCTGGTAGACCAGTACCTCTGCTAAATCCTAAAGAATTGTCACATGACCATCAAACCACGCCCACAAAATAAGCCACACACACAGAACCGGTAGTAAAAAAATTTAGAACCCACCCCTGACTCCTTTCTTCAATTTATGCTATGCTTTTTACATATCAACCATAATTTTTTTAAAAAAATAATATTTTAAGTATAGCTAAACGTTTGAATAATATTGAAGGAAAAAAAATGTTCAGTGGGAATCCATAGGGTGAAATCCCATGTTGTCACATGTAAAGAGGTAGTGGCTATAGATGCACCAAATGGCGCCTTTGGTTAATTTTAACCCTGATTACTCTTTTGTAGCTTAAGCTATCACCTTGTCCTCAGTTTTTGATGAAATATTGATAACAAGCAGTGGTGGTATTCAGCTGGTTCTATCCAGTTCAGATGAACTGATAGCAGCGACTGCGGGAGGCTCCGCCCACCCACCCGGACATCATCACGTCCCATTTTTGACGCTCTGCTCTTGCGTGGAAGACTCTTTGCATGCGCGTTGGTGGCGCGTGTAAGCGAAGCATGCACGCGCTCACATTTGCGAACCGGTAGCGAAGGTAAGTGAATACCACCCCTAATAACAAGTATAAATTAAGCATGAATAATTAATTACCTTTAATGTATAAAGTAAACATATAAAGCCCATACAAATATCCTTAGTCCTAAAACTAAGACTATATTTGGACAAGTTATGGGCAACCATAGACAGGGACATTATTCTTTATTCATCATATTCTCATTACTAACACATATTTGATCTTTCTAAATTCATAAGCTCAAACAATTGTGGGAAAGAATTAAAAAAAATATGCACACATCATGGATATAAAATGGTTTGTTTTGTTTGGGGTTAAGTAACCTATGGATCTAATCCTTACAAGTTTGAAAGCTACAACTTTTATTGATAAAGTTATGTGAATATTAAGCCATTATGGCTTCTCTAACATGAAAAATAGATTTCTGGTGAAAAACAGAAAATCCTGATTTCTAAGAAATTTCCACAATGTGAGGACCAGAATCTGGATGATGTCAAATACAGTTGGAGCAGTGGTGGGTTCCTCCCGGTTCGGTCCGGTTCGGCCGAGCCGGTAGCGGTGACGATATGACGTCACCGAACCGGTTCTCCCCCCGGCCCCCCCCACCCCCCCACATTATTCTTACTTTTTATTTGGTCCCACCCCCAATCTATTGCTGCCTCCTGAGTCCCAGCTGATGACTAGAGGGAAAAAAACTGTTTAAACTCTTGCCGCGGGGCTTCAAAGGGCCATCCTACAGCTGATCAGTGTTAAAAGCAAACAAATGAGTCAGGTCGTAAGTACGAGGACTGGTCGTAAGTGCGAGGACCTTCCAGAAATGACTCTGACCAGCTAGCCACGCCCACCTAGTCACATGACCTCCAAGCCACACCACAAAATAAGCCACGCCCACAGAACCGGTAGTAAAAAAATTTAGAACCCACCCCTGAGTTGGAGGCTGCACATCACATGGCAATTTCCAGAGAGCAATTTCAACTTGTAGAGAACAACTATCCAAGACCTGATAATTCTGTTTTATGAAAGCAATCTCAGCATAAAGCAATTTCAAATGATGTTCATGTGCAGCTCAAGGTATTTTGTGGTACAAGGAAAAATGGCACTGAACAAATGGCATCTAAATCTCACTTCAGTATATCTTTATCCAGAGACAGCAGACATCTGATTCTGTCTTCTCCCTTATGTTATCTTTTCTCATATTCAACATTCTGCCTGAAGCAATCTGTTTGTGTGGATATTTTGAATGATTTCATTTGCAACATAATTAAAAAGAAGTCTCATTGACAGGGCCGGATTTAGATGAAAAGAGGCCCTAGACTATTCCACTTATGAGGCCCTTTCACCAGTGGTGGGATTCAATTTTTTTAACAACAGGTTCTGTGGGCGTGGCTTAGTTGGGGGTGTGGCTTGGCAATCATGTGACTGGGTGGGCGTGGCTAGCTGGTCACGTGACTGTAGGCGTGGGTAGCTCGTCATGTGACCGGGTGGGCATGGCTATGTGCATAGGGACTACTCAGAGGGCTGAAAAAAGTCATTTCTGACTGGGCCTTGCACTTTTGACCGGTCCTCACACTTATGACCATCCTCACATTTATGCCCGTGCAGCTTTCTTAACAACCATGTCACTCATTTCACAACTGCTTCTCTTCACCATGGTGACAAGATAGGGCAAAAACGTAAAATGTGAGGACAGTCGTAAGTTCGAGGACTGGTCAAAAGTGCGAGGACCAGTCAGAAATAACTTTTTCAGCCCTCTGAGTAGTCCGTATGCATAAAAGGATACAGCAATAGAGAGGGATGAAGGAAGGGAAGGGAAATTAGAGTAGGAGTGAGGGTAAGAGAGGGAGGAAGAGAGAAGGAGAAGGAGAAAGGAAGAGGAAGTAGGGAGGAGAAGAAGAGGGGGAAGAAGAGAAAGTAAGAAGGAAAGAAAAGAGAGAGGTGGTAGGTTTGAGGAGAAAGATTGCTGTACAATAAAAAAGATGAAAGGGAAGAAAGCCAACCCCAAACAAATATAAAGATATTAAGATAAAGAATGAATTGTTAAACTTTAAAGAATAAAAAAGAACAAATATGAATAAATAACAATAATTAGAAACACACATACAAACATACAATGTATTTTCTTTGAACAGAGTATTTGGCCGGTTCACAAATTTAAACAGTGTTTAGTCATTTCAATTAAATTTACAATTTCTATATTTCCTTTTTGCCATATTTATTCCTCATCTATTTTTGTAAAAAACCAATATTACCCTTCATCCTCATCTCTAATCTTAATCAAATTCAATTTTTCCCTTCTATTCTATATTATACCCCTTCCCATTGTCATCTATTTTTATATCCATCCTCACATTGGTTAATTATGTAATATTAGTTGTTTAATCTAAATTCAACATTTTAATATAAATCAATTAGTTATATAACTACCTTTTTTGTATATTAATCAATATGAACATGAATATTCCAATTATTTCCATGCAATCCAATTTCTTACAAATCAATTAATTATATTTACCAATAATAATAAACCAAATAATTTCCCCCATATATTCCTCCAAACCACAACTTAACCATTTCTGCTTTCAGAAATATACAATTAATAGTATCTCAATTATTACAATTCCCTAGATAAATAGAGCTTTTTTTCTTTTGTGTTTTAAAATCCTGAACTCTCCTCTTTTTCCCTAAATTTCCCATTGTTTGCACCTACCTTTTTTGGTGAGGAAAAAGAAAAGAATTCTGCCTGCCTAATTTTCCAACCTTGCAGCAATAGCAAAGCAGTTTCAGTTTCGTTTCTCAGCATAGCTAGGGGAAAAAAAATCAGCACTCTTTGCAAGGAAGCAGAAGAGCCCTGAGCAAAACAGCTGAGACAAATCAGCTGAGAGCCGGGAGGCCAATTAGCCTATGCTGAAGCTCCGTGGGCCAATAAAATTACAAAAAAACCACTGAACCCTTTGTTAAATTGCTGGCTCCCCCGCCCCTCGCCCACCATTATTTATTGGCAATAAAGAGTGGTGCGGAGGGGCAGGGCAAGCCAGCAATTTAACAAAGGGTTTGGCTGCACCACTGGCTCTAGGGTGGCCCTTTGAAGCCCCACGGCAAGAATTTGAAGTTTTTTTTTCCTCTAGCCATCGGAGGCAGCAATAGATTGGGAGTAGGCGGGGTAAGCGAACGGCCGGCGATCCAACAGAGCAGAGAGCGAGGGTGAGTGAAGGCGTGGAAGCTGCTTTCTCCATCCTGCTCTCTTGCATCCGGAGCCGGTGGGGAACCACGTGGCAGCCCACGTGGATCCCAGGCAGTGGAACTCAGGCTAGGGAAGGGGTGGGCAATTGTGGCTCTTTTACAACCTGTGGCCTTCAACTCCCAGAATTCCTGAGACAGCCAAGCTGTCTCAGGAATTCTGGAAGTTGAAGTCCACAGGTTGTAAAAGAGCCACAATTGCCTACCCCTGGCTATGGTAGGCTGGCGCCGCGCGGGTGGGAGGCGAGGGGCGGGCAAGCCAGCAATTTAACAAAGGGTTCGGCCGAACCCCCTAGAACCCCCAGAATCCCACCACTGTGTAGGCCCCTCTTGATCTTGAGGCCCTAGGCTGAAGCCTAGTTAGCCTATAGGAAAATCCGGCCCTGCTCATTGATCGTTCTATACCATTCAAACTAAAAACTTCAATACTTCATTATATTTTTCTTAAGAATTGATTTGGTTTTGCTTATTCTGTATGTTATATAAAATGAGCTACCTTCACTTTAAAAAACAGTCCTCCAAAATGGCAGGGATATGATTGAAATGAGAAAATATGCAAAGCGAAATGAAATTATATATAAATAAATGAATATATTACAATATATTCTTTACTCAATAAAATTTATTTAAAAAAAAAAAGAAATTATATATAAATAAATGAAATAAAACATCAATATTCCCGGAATACTTTAGGAATGAATGCAAAGAGCATCACACCATCACAAAACACACACACACACACGGTGTAAAAAGAAATAAAAAAGTATACTTTCATTGTTCAATAAAAAAAGAAATGTGCATAAGTAAAAGTGATCTACTAAATTGTTGATATATTTTAGAAATTATCACTAGCATTATACAACTACAGATTTTACATCATGAGCAATCTATTTATATGATCAGCTCATATAAATAGGTTGCACTCCTACTGTACATAATCAGATATTCAGTTCATCTCGTGTAGGAAGTAAAGAAAGGAGATTGCTCATTAACTAGGACCTGGGTACTTATGGGACCGCCTTCTGCCACCAGTAGCCTCTCACCAGCCATTACGCTCATATAGAGACGGGCTCCTCAGGGTGCTGTCGGCCGAACAGTGTCGACTGGCGGCCCCCAGGGGGAGAGCCTTCTCTGTGGGGGCACCTGCCATCTGGAATGAGCTCCGCCCGGAGATACGGAGGATCCTGGATTTATGCACTTTCCGCCGTGCCCTCAAGACCTTTTTATTTCAACAGGCTGGGCTGGCCTAACTTCCCTTTTAATTGTAAATTTTAAATTTGTTTTAAAACATTAGGGATGTTTTAATTTGTTTTGGGCCAAATTATTTAATGGGTTTTTATATTGTCTTTTAAATTTTGTAGTTTGTGTATTTTATCTTTTTGGCTGTTCACCGCTCTGAGTCCTTCGGGAGTAGGGCGGTATATAAATCCAAAAATAAATAAATAAATAAACTAATTTCTCTGTCTTAGAAGATAAAATTACAAATTGCAGGTTAGTCCTCGACTTACAACCACAATTGAGCTCCAAATTTGTGTTGTTAAGTGAGACATTTCTTAAGTGAGTTTTGCCCCATTTTACGATCCTTCTTGCCACAGTTGTTAAGTGATAACCAAAGTTGTTAAGTTAATAACCCGGTTGTTAAGTGAATCTGGATTCCCCATTGACTTTGCTTGTCAGAAGGTTGCAAAAAGTGATCACATGACCTCGGGACATTGCAACTGTCATAAATATTGAACCCAGCCAAGCTTCTGAATTTTGATCACATGACCATGGGGATGTTGTGAAAAATGGTCATAAGTCACTTTATTCAGTGCCGCTGTAACTTTAAATGGTCACTGAGCGAACTCTTGTAAATCGAGGATTACCTGCATGAAAAATAATATTAAGGCCCTTGCATAGGGGAATTGGACATTTTGCCTCCAGGAAATTCTGTTTCCTTGCAACCTGTAATTTTATTTCTAGGGTGGTAATGTAGTGGCATTTTAGGTTATTGCTTCACCCTTAATACACTTGCTTTATTGGCATTATATAGTCTGCCATGTGCCTCAATATATTACCATTATCAAAACAGCTTCTATGAGATTGTGAACACTGATTATATTTGCACTGCAGCTTTACTGAACTCCCCTTACATCTGAATGCTTAGGAGCTTGCTATAAAACCACAGTCTCAAATGCCTCTTCTGGGGAATACATTCCACGAAACTGATTTTTGAGTTAACGTTTTTATTGCACTTTAACATGGCAATCTTAAACTCCTGGTTGTAAAAGTTGCTGTTTCAGCATTATTTCTGTCCCCTGGAATATTTACTAAATGCAAAACCGGCAAGCAGGCGAAGTAAAATTGATACCTCACAAATTAACAGCCTAGTAGGTCAGTGTAGTTTCATTCAACATCCTGTGTTTTCTCATTATTTCTGGCAGCTTATTAGGAATGATTCAGTGCTGGCGAACTATCTTGTCTGATATCATTGCAAACTATGTTCTATCTGGCTTTTCCATGTGGCGGTAACCTCGGCCAGAAACTGAAAAACATTTATTTTATCACCACTTCCCTCCACCCAGCATTATGGAAAACTCTCTGTATGATAGGATATTATGCAATAAGATTAACATGCTTATGCTTTTTGAACCATTTTCCACTAACATAAAGCAACAATTAAAAATGATTGCTGGAAAAAAGAAATAGTTTAGACTTTACATTATCAACTCAATATGTACTTTTTTCCCCTCTGGCAGAGATACTGAGTCATTTGCTTGCTGTAGGATGCATTCCCTTGGGAACAATTTGGTTAATAGGCACAGTCAGAATGAATACAACTTTCTCTCTTTGATACCCCCTTAATTCTCCTTTTCTGTCATACTCTCTATTCAGGATGATCCAGACTAATTCCCCCCTTGACTCCTCCCACTGGCTCAGCCTTTCTCTCTTCAACATGGCTGCTTTCATCAAATAACTGACACTGGGTGAAGCTTTCTCATTTACAAAATGACTAGGAGACACAGACAGTTAGAAAAAAGTTAATTTAAGGGAACTGCTTCTTATCTGACCTGTAGTTCTGCCTCACCGAATGATTCATTTCACCCCTGCTTATATTTGACCTTTTCCTGAGCATATGGGCGCACGCCTTTCTGCTGGGCTGTGGCTATTTATCATTTTTATTTTTAAAGGAAACTTTTCGGGCCCCAAAATAGTCTTGGTAATAAAGGTTATGATAAAGCTGGGCCTGAAAAGTGCTTTAGGTTAAATTCCAAAAAGGTGCTTCAAAAAGATACCACTCAATGGTGGGTTGCCCCCAGTTCGGATCGGTTCTATAGAACCGGTAGTAAAACCGGTGGGAAGCTCTGCCCACCGACCCCAACGTCATCAGGAAGCTTCTACGCATGCGCAGTATAGAACTAAATCTGATACATTGCACAGTCATTCTGAGGGCAGCGTTTTCCTTTAGAACATGTCAGTTTCCTTTTTAAACATTAAGTTAGTCTAACACCAAATAAGCATGCCCAGGCATATTGACACCTCCTATAAAAAATCCCAGATCTAAGGGTTTTTTTTGCTTTGGTTTGCTTCTTCAAGGATATAATTCAACTGAACAACTGAAGGAAAAAAATTACATCATCTACATATATTCTAAAAAAGGTGAACCGCCACTGTTTAGTCATAGCATTTACCGTACTTTGTAGTTATAACTGCTATGAAGAATATTGAAAGCCATGTCTTTTTAACTTTCATTCTCCCTTCCCTCTTTTTCTTCAACTTTTTTTCTTTTCTTACACTTTTTCTTTGATTTCCTGTTTTCTTTTTTACTTTATATTAACTTGCATTACCTTTTATCCTCTTGTTTAAAAGTTATAAAAAAATTATATAAAATGTATTTGTAATATCTCCTCATAAGGGACAGTTCAGTGAAGCCCAAAATATCCTACTGTAATTTTTAAATTAATTGTGTGATATCAGTCATGACGTGCAGATGTGACACAGGAATTTCATAAAATCATTTCCAAGAAAGACACACAAGTCCAAAATATTTGATGTTAACATATGTAGGTATACCTAAAAAAATCTGTTTACTTTCAGGATGAAATTTCCTTTAAAGGATAGTTTCCTAGAAGCTTTATTGCACAAAATTCTAAATCCCTTCATTAATCATAAAGTTGGCCTATTCAGCCCATTACATCAAATCTACTATTTTGTGCAGGAATCCAAATTAAACAATCTTCTAGACATGACTCTGCTTAAGAAGAACCCACCATCTTTCAGTGCAAATAGTTCTTATTGTTGAAAAGTTCTTTTCTAGCGTTCAGTTGAAATCAGTCTTCCTATAACCTATGTCTATTATACTGTGTCCCACATTCCAGAATAAAGAATAGATCTTGACTTTATTCTGTGAAATATCATTTTAGGTATTTGAAGGAAGCTACTATATTACCCTCTCCATCTTCTTTTCTCAAGGCTAAACAATCCTAGTATCGTCAGTCTTTTTTCGTAGAATTCAGCTTCTAATTTCCTGATCATCTTAGGTATCCTGCTTTGAATTTGTTTCAAAGATGATCAGGAAATTGGAAGCTGAATTCTACGAAAAAAGACTGACGATATTAGAATTGTTTAGCCTTGAGAAAAGAAGATGGAGAGATAATATAGGAGCTTTCTTCAAATACCTAAAATGGTATTTCACAGAATAAAGTCAAGATCTATTCTTTGTTATTCTGGAATGCATGACACAGAATAGTAGACAAAGGTTATAGGAAGACTGATTTCAATTTTCTGAATCCTTCCTAAAGTTCCCAGAACTGGACATAGTATCAAAGCGAGCTGTGACCAGAATGCAATGGAATTGTTATTTCCTGTCATTTGTAGATGATACAACTTAATACTGCATTTGCCCATTTTTTTGCAGCTACATAATACCAGTGGTGAAATTCCATTTTTTTTTTACTACCGGATCTGTGAGCGTGGCTTGGTGGGCATGGCAGGGGAAGGATACTGCAAAATTCCCACCCCACTCCTGGGGGAAGGATATTACAAAATCTCCATTCCCACCCCACTCTGGGATCAGCCATAGGTGGTATTTGTCGATTTTCCGAACTACTCAAAATTTTCACTACCGGTTCTCCGAATTACTCAAAATTTCCGCTATCGCTTCTCCAGAACCTTCAGAATCTGCTGGATTTCACCCCTGCTACTGGTTTATATTCACTTAATATATTCTAAACTCTTCTTCATAAATGCTTTTAACTAGACATGTATCTCCACATACTAAAACTGTCCCTCTGACTTCTTTTCTATCAAAAAATCTCTGCATTTCTCTTTTTAAAATTTAATTCCATTATTTTCAGCCCAATTTTGCCAACCTTTCCAGTCATTTTGAAAGTTATTTCTGTTTTTGAAAGGTATTAGTCAATTTTGTGTTATCTGCAAATCTGATTCCTTCCACCTAAATCATTAATAAAAATGTAAAAGTACAGTATGCCCAGGATTGAGCCTTATGATACATAACTTCATACTTTGGTTTGATGAAGAATCAGTGAATAAAAACCTTTAAATTTTTGGGCCAGCTATGTATCCATTTAGTTGTCATGCTAAACTTAGTTTGCTAATCAGTATGCAGTGCCATGGGATATAAAGTTGTGGACTCCCAGGGAAGAAATGGTGAACTGAAGATGGAGGGAAGAGCTGCAAGCAGACTGGCTCTTCATAATCCCTCTCTGGCAAGGAAAGGACTTGAGATTGTCCACTAATGCTCCAGTCAGTTGCTCCTTAGGAGGAAACCACAAGATAGTTATTTCCAGTGGGTTTAGAATTGTAATGAATAGCCCTGTTGCTTAAACCATGCTCAGTGCCTTTTCAAAAGATACTGGGTTCACATACGTCCTTTTCTAATCACTTTTGGAAATTGCTTGTTAACTGCTTTTCAGCTATTAGGAACCATTGTATCAACATGTTTTACAGTACTGTAAAAAAATTTTTTTAAAAAAAATCAAGAAATGAAATATAGTCTGGCAGCCCTCATTCTTAACATGTAAACTGCTCTCCAATCTTCCCAGTTATCAGTGTCGATTAATTCTTGTACAGTTCCTAATTCCTCTTCCTTATTGAGCCACGGTGGCGCAGTGGTTAGAGTGCAGTACTGCAGGCTACTTCTGCTGACTGCCAGCTGCCTGCTATTTGGCAATTAAAATCTCACCAGGCTCAAGGTTGACTCAGCCTTCCATCTTTCCGAGGTGGATAAAATGAGGACCCAAATTATTGGGGGCAATATGCTGACTCTGTAAACCGCTTAGAGGGGGCTGTAAAGCATTGTAAAGTGGTATATAAGTCTAAGTGCTAAGTGCTATTCCTGAAGAGCGGGTCAACAACATAATCTCAAACCATTAATAGTTTCTAAGATTTATCAGAACTCAGAGGACATATTAATTATAAAATCTGTTAATGGAAATGGATGGAACTCGCGCTAACTTTCTCTTAGTACCCAAAACTGCACACTGGCCTCTCTCTTACTTAGGATTCAGCCTCCTTCAAAAACATACACAAAGCCAACCAGCAGGAAACTGAGTGTGCCACTGTGGGCTAGTAAAATGCTTTGAACTATGGGCAACATGAACACCCAAATTACACACTGCAATGTTCGTACGATTTGAGCTATTCCACAATGCAGAAGCCAATTATTCTTGGCAAAAACTCCCAGAAGGTTTTCCAGCTCACCATCACTCACATGTGGAACTCTTCCACATCAAACGAACCAAGTCATAAATTCCATAAATCCCTTGCAGATGAAAGTCAAATATGTATGTGGGGGAAAAAGAGCTTGTGGTAAACTGAACATTTAGAATAAACAGCCTGTCATTCATCTGCTTGGAGGTGTTATCGCTAAACAGGAAAGAAAGATGACTGATCAGCCAGGATTACAGCCAGGCTGCCAACCATCACTGATGAAGAACAGTATATAGATTTTAATAAACAACAGACTAAGGCTGATGTGCAGAAAAAAACATTATATGAAATACAATCTATATATGTAAATAGGTTTTATGAATCTTAAGCACATCCAAACAACATTTAGAAGACTGAAAAACTTAACTATTGGTTTCAGTTGTAAAAAACTATCAAGGATTGGAATGGCTATAGAGATACATTTTTAAATTAAATATACTATATTTTTATCTCTTAAGGAGCATATTACCAATATAGAAAAAAGGATGTGCTATTTCCCAGTAAAATGTTATTTTTGTGCTTTTGGGAAGAGAATTAATGGAAAGAAACCCCAAAGGTGCTTTTTTCAAGAGGCAACTGAACTTTCTGTTTTTTCTTTGAAGACGTTTCCATCGGCATTTAAAAGACAGTCTTTTGAAGACAACAAAGTCCATATTTTGGACAGAGAGGATCACTGGTTTGAAAGAGGGGTTAAAAGAGGCCATCTATGTCAAAATTGAACAGCCCTCTCCCCACAGAGGAGGAGGGATACGACATCTATCTCCAATCTACAGCACAGTCCTTTCAACAGTTCCAAGAAAGCTCCACACCAATTTGCACCACTCAGGTGATCCTGATGACACAGATGACCTTAATGACCCACTGAAAGAATGCAAATAACCAGCTGTCTGCAAGGAGTATAAATCCTTCCATTCCCCACCATCCAGTCAGAGCTGAAGAAGCTTCTTGGATGAGAAGTGAAATGTCTTCAAAGAAAATCCAGAAAGTCCAGTTGCCTCTTGAAAAAAGCACCTTTGGGACAACCATGACCTGGATGACTAAGAATCTCCATAGACACTGGATAGAAATGCTTCTAAAGTACATTTCCTGTGATATGCACCACAAGAGGTGCAAATTCTTATCTGCGTGGTAAATGGTAATGGTATGGGGTTTTCTACTTCAGCAGGGGGTTGGATTAGAAGACCTCCAAGGTCCCTTCCAACTATGTTATTGGTTATTCCACATCTAAGGAACACAAATTCAGATCAGGAAGATGGGGCAGGATCTTTCTTGTAAACAATGCTCTATGCCGCTGTAAATATATATAGTATATTAATGCCCTATCTGTCCCATCTCTTGAACCTTTCTGTTAACATTACTAAAAGAAGTATTATCAAAAACCCATGAAGACAAGAAAAATGACTACATGACTTAGTGATCTACATGTTAGAAATAACATTCTACTGTGAAATACTGTAGAATGAAATACTGTTCATCAGCATTTTTGTGATATCAATGCTTTTACATCAGGGAGGGCCTATACGAAGACCACGAACTCTCCACCATAGTGCTGAATTTCACTAGTCCAATTTTTTCAGGAGGGAGCACAGGAATAAAGAGTTGCTTTACACAAGCCTCCAGCTTCCATTCCCACTGTGAAAGTCTTCTCCAGAATTAGTGTTCTGCCCCAGCTCCGGATTTCCGAGGATATTGACACACCAACGGTCCTTATCAAATTTATTAAGTAGCAAGAATAAACAAGACAGGCAAAGGTTTGCAACCAGCCCAGAAAGCAAGATATGATAAACCAAAATACTCTGATAATAATACAAGTTGTTTCCAGCAAGAACGCACTAGCTGCATGCTACTTAAATAGGCTAAGGGAGTGGCCAATTATCCTCAAGTCCTACTCTCGAGTAGACCTCCTCCTCCTGAGTAGCCACTCCTGCCTTTTGGCAGCCCTGCGTACCCGAGCATTGAGGAGAGGCTCCTCCACTTCGCTGTCTCCACTGGAAGGAGCCTCTGGAGGTTCTGAAGGCCCTGGCTGAGTCTCTGCCTCTGGCACCACATCCTCTTCAGCCTCCTCGCTGTCCGACGTGAGCGCTGGCTGCGCAGGCTGCTGGTGCAACACCACACCAGCCTCATCGTCGGGATCAGCCACGATCCGCGCAGGCCGCTGGCAGGCCATAACAATTAGATTTAAAAAATTCATGACCTTGAAATGTCCCTGTTTCAAAATGTTAAGGCCCCAAGCTCTTCAGAATTTGCCTTACAACTTCTACAAGGTCTACAAGATTAATCTACTCCAGCAACGTCCTAGTAATCAAGGGGTAAACAACCATATCTAATACAATTGGAAATAAAGTTTCCAGAAAGGCAGACACTGTGTTTTGGGAACCTCAATCTACTCACTCAGCTATAAACCTTATCCTATTATATTTTAGGGAACTGATGTTAACATCTGGGAGACTAAGTAAAATATATTCAATGTCACAGAATATCTTCTTATCACTACCTCCCTTTTACGACCCTATAATCCATTAATTTGGGGTACATTGATTTTCTTCTTTTGCTTAGATTAGGATGGAATGGAACAACTCAACATAGGCAACATGCCACGGCCAACTCACTGCTGCCAATTCGCCATGGTCAACTCGCCAGGACCAATTCTCCATGGAACAATTCTCCATGGTCAATTTCCCATGGGAAAACTCACCGCAGGACAACTAAACAATTTTATTTCATTATTTAAAATAATTAAAACAATATTTTAATTTTTGTCATTCGCATTTCATTTTGTCCCTCCTCCTTTAGCATCATTTCTTTAATCATTCTATTTCACCATTTCTTTGATACTTTTGTCCTGCAGCAAGTTTTCCCATGGCAAGTTGGGCATGGCCAATTGTCCCATGGTGAGCTGGCCATGGCAAATTGGCTGTGGCAAGCTGTCGTAGACCCAATTTGGATTACCCAGTAAGGAGCCCAATTATTTAGGGAAGTATTACAGAGTTATGGAAAAATTTCTATTTGATATTTCCAAATGTCTCAAATTTAGTCCCAGACATCTCTAGTTAACAAGCTCAGCCAGCACATAGTAGTAAGATCTTTGCATTAGCCCTGGATAAACTGCTACCTGTGGGAGCAGGTAGACTCTAGATTCAGACAATCAAGAAAAAAAATATCTTTGCACTCTCTTCTTTGGAGATGGTCACTCTCATTTTAGCCAACTTGTTACACCAAAGATATGTTGTACCAAACTGGCACAAAGATGTAGTTATAGCTTCCTTTGAAATTCAGAATACAAGATTATAAGTACATTTAATGTACTGAGAAGTAACTGATTTTACATGCTTTGATATAAAAGATTTCACATGCCTTTATATAAAAACCTTTTTCTATAAAAACATCAGAAATGGTTAACGCTACCACTGTAAATGTAAAGTATTTGTCTTGATTAGAATAAAATATTTTTATTCTAATCAAGACATTAAACCCACATTTTGATAATTATCTAGTATGTTAAGTGGCCATATTAACAACAGTTATGCATCTTATAATATTTGTCATATCCTTCCTAGCACCAATTCCAATCATGTCTCATTTACAGTTAATGGTCTAGAAGGACAATCAGAGTGTTGTGTTTAAGACACATCATATAATACTAGGCATCTTTATTTGATGAGGTACATGCTAAACAATCCAAACTTCAATTATATTTGTAATTAAGCTTGAATCAGGAAATGATGCCCTATTTCAACTTATACAGTGAATTTTGATCACAACATAGGTTTATATACATACATAAATTTGAAGTAGTAATGGAATAATGGAATCAAAACACATGTACATATCAAATATAGAATACATTCTGCAATTTTTTTAAAAAATAAAGATGGATATGGGCCACGGTGGCACAGTGGTTGGAGTGCAATACTGCAAGCTACTTCTGTTGGCTGCCGGCTACCTGCAATTTGGCAGTTCAAATCTCATCAGAATCAAGGTTGACTCAACCTTCCATCCTTCCTAGGTGAGTAAAATGAGAACCCAGATTGTTGGGGACAATGTGCTGACTCTGTAAACCGCTTAAAGAGTGCTGAAAAACCACTGTAAAGCGATATATAAGTCTAAGCGCTTATTGCTATTGCTATGTAAAGTGGCTATTTTGGACTGCAATTTTCTATTTGATTGCTTGGAATAAGCTCTTTCAGATTCCATAGGACTTATTTCTGAATACTGTAATCATAATCGAGACTGAATACCAATGAACAATTTCAATGAATGTGGAAGGCTTGTGGCAGAGGATAGAACTTTTCCGAAAAGAAAATGTTTGGTTTTGCCTCCTTCCCAGCAGCAGGTCATGTAAAACGACCAACATCTCTTCCCTTGTTAAGGCACAAAAAATAGCATGTTTACAAGATACCACATGAAAGTTAATTCAATATATCAGAACAGATTAAACTCATTGCAAACTGCATGACAGAAGGAATCCTGCTTAAAGCAGATAGTGTGATATTCAGTGTCCGGAAAGAGAGAAAGAGACAGATGGCAGCAAGGCGAGAAAAATCATGAGGAAGGTATGAGGTCAGAATGAAAAGGCTGAAAAATCCAACTAAACAGGAAGTGACCCAGACATAGGAAGGCAGGAGTCCAGATGGGAGAGCCTAGGGAGATCTGAATCAAAAACAACCTGAACTGATAGCAAGGTACATTTCTGTCCCAGAATAAAAAGCCATATCTATGTTTTCCTACATTTTTGGAAAAGGTGTATTTTACCTGTAGTGTACCTCATATTTCCCCCGTTGTTCAGGTGAGTATATATTGTTCCCTACTATATTCTCACAAGAAAGCTTATAACATAGGTTTCTACAAGGATGGGAAAGCAACTGGCCTTCATGGTCAGGCCTCATCATATTATATAATCCTAGTGTTAAGAATTCTGAATTAGGAGAATGATTAGTGAAACTGGAAAACTAACTTGCCTCTTAAATATAGGTAGTCCTTGACTTATGACCACAATTGAGCCCAAAATTTATGTTACTAAGTGAGATAAGTGAGTTTTGCCCCACTTTACGTCCTTTCTAGCACAGTTGTTAAATGAGTGGCTGCAATTGATAAATCAGTAAAGGTGAATCTAGTTTCCCCCTTGACTTTGCTTGTCAGAAGGTGGCAAAAGGTGTTCACATGACCTTGGGACACAGCAACGGTCATAAATATGAACCAATTGCCAAGCGTCTGAATTTTGATCACATGATCATGGGGATGCTGCAATGGTTGTAAGTGTGAAAAACAGACTTAGGTCATCTTTTTCGGTGCCGTTGTAACTTTGAACAGTCACTAAATGAACTGTTGTAAGTCGAGGACTATTTGTAGTTTCCCTGCTTTATATATCAAAGTATGTGAAACTCAAGTGATGCAAATAGGAGGAAAGAGAAAGAAGTTAAAAATCTGCTCTGTTTTTGATATCTATGAAATTAGAATATAGATTACATAACAGAGGAACCCAAATTTGGGGTACTATACAAATCTGTATATTAAGTTGTAGTCCAGGAATGATTTCCAGCTTGAACTGAATTCTGTGCCAGATTTGTTTTTAAGATATACAGTTATTCTAGATATCAAAACACACTCCTACTACTGTTAAGTTTAAAATTCAATGTATTATGCACACCCAGAGAATTTAAAACCAGATTAAGAGTGTTTTGCAAATGTAGTGCATGAATTTCGTGGTTGGATGGGCATTTTATTCTAGCTGTTCCAGCCCTTAGCTGACAACTTTGACCACATCAGTTTTCACACTATAAAACTAGAATCTGGAATTGATAACATACAGAAAAACCACATATTAATTGACCATTGGTATACTAGCCATCTTCCTCAAGGAGAGCCAGAGGAGCATAAAAGGGACTGTTAATTCCTTTTCTTAACATATTAAAAGTCATGATTCTAGTCTGCTGTTGCTACTCTTGAGTTAGTTTAATCTCAGCAGTGTTGACCTTGAAGTATCTTTGGCACTGATACTTAAAGACTTGTTTTTCTTGACTGTATGCCCCTGTATCATATAAACATCATTATTAAACTCTGGTTGAAATAGTGGAGGCTGCTTACAAGACAGTTTTATGATACTCTTGTCTTTTGAAAAAAAAACTCACTTAAAACTATTGTATCCAGATTGCAAACAGTCCAACCTGCTGCTGCCAGGTAGTAGTTATCCAAATTTTTGCAGTCCACATTTAGTCATAAAATCCATGGTTCACTGATATCCACAGAACAGTTTTTTCCCAAACACCATCACTGTGCTAAACAAATAATTCCCTCAACACTGTTAAACTATTCACTAAGTCTGCATTACTATTAATCTTCTCATCATTCCTATTACCCATCTCTTCCCACTTATGACTGTGACTGTAACCTTGTTGCTGGTATCCTTAAGATTTATATTGACTGTTTCCCTATGACTATCATTAAGTGTTGTACCTTATGATTCTTGACGAACGTATCTTTTCTTTTATGTACACTGAGAGTGTATGCACCAAGACAAATTCCTTGTGTGTCCAATCACACTTGGCCAATAAAGAATTCTGTTCTGTTCTGTTCTGTTCTGTTCTGTTCTATTCTATTCTATGATATCCTTTTACAGTTTTGTTGTACCACATCCTCTGTAGCCTGTTTACATATCATGGACCTTTCTCAGTCTGACATCTTGTCCTGACATTTTTACTTATCAGTCCCTTATCATTCAGCATGATTCTTTGCTGTTTGGGTTTATTTACTATCAATACTTTAAACTTACAGTACATATCAATACTAATCTGTGTTGGGACCAAAATTTACTATTCATAATACTGAAACAGTCCATCATTTCCTGTTTGAAGTTTCATTATTAATATAACTTGTTCAGGTTTTACATTATGATCATTGGTATATGAAGCATCTTAAACAAAAGCACTGCAAACTGATTGTCTTTCTAGTAAGCACAAACTAGAATTGTCCAGCTCTATACTTTAACACTAGAATGAAAATTCTTGTTTCAACTGCTAGCTCTTCCAGAATATTTTCTAACACAATGTTTCATCTTTTTGTGCTTCATCTCCTTCTGGGTACAAGCATGCATACATAAACATGCATAGGTCAGTTAGGATTTGTCTCCCAGATGTTGGTAAATTGGCTATAACTGAACGTTATGGCTGAACATCGAGAAGGCTAACTGGCGTAATAAGATTAGCTGTTCTCTTTTTCTCTTCCTCCTTGGCAGTTCTATAGGTACACCAACTATCATGCTTCACAGCTATGACATTGTACCCTATGACTATCATTAAGTGTTGTACCTTATGATTCTTGACAAATATATCTTTTCTTTTTATGTACACTGAGAGCATATGCACCAAGACAAATTCCTTGTGTGTCCAATCACACTTGGCCAATAAAAAATTCTATTCTATTCTATTCTATTCTATTCTATTCTATTCTATTCTATTCTATTCTATTCTATTATTCTATTCTATTCTATTGGCAGAGAAAAGAATGATGCATCAACCACACATAGGTATAGTTATCACCCTTATTGTGATGGGTTTTTCTTGTAGGATTTTTAGGCAACATACATGGTAGACTGATGCTTTTTTTTCCTCACTACTCTGAGAAAAATTAGTTGAGAAATAGTGTCTGGCCATCAAATTTCCTTCAGTGGTCTATCAGCACTGCTTTTCTTAACCTACTTCACAAAACTGTTTTGATAATATAAGAAAAATACGGTAATAAATCAAGAGTGGACAATGTTCTGTTCCTTGGAAATAAACGTCATAAATTGCATTTTTCCCCCCTGACGCTCACATCAGACTCTACTATTTCCTTCGGATTCGAGGTATTTTATATTTCAGCAACACAGCTTCTTGGAAAACGCAAGCCATTAATGTCGGGTTATAATACTCTTTTGATTAGACAGCTTCCGATACTCATGTCTGCCTTCGGAACATTTCCCGTTCCGTCACAGTCACCCTTCAAGACCATTCAAAACTGGGGTTTCTCTGGTTGCCAACTCAGTCCCGGCCAATAACCCACACGGGTGGTATCGTTTGTTTTCCAAGAAAACAAACAGAAAAAGCTAAAAAAAAAAAAAAAAAGCTTTAAAAAAACACCTAACCCCGGTGGCCATTTGGCGTGAATGATAACTACTTTCATCCACACAGTGCAGCCTTTTCTTTCTTCCTTTCTTCCTTTTATTTACAGGAAACGCAGCAGCAGCAACTGGCGAGCTCAGAAGGAGCCGGCGCGTTCCTCCCCTCCACCTCCCTTTCCTCCCTTCCGAGAGCAGCGGCTTTTAATTTTCAAAGCGCTGCAATTGCCTGGTGTGGTTTGAAGCGCAGGGGTGCCGCTCGTCCTGCTGATGCGTCTGCTGACGTCAATGGCATTCTTATCATGCTTCGCGCGACATCAGAAACCAACCCTCAGAGGCTACTCTTATTCGGAACGCGTCGGTTGCTGGTAATCTCCGGACTGGAGCATTTAAGCAGGAAAAGGATGGCGCCGGTTGTCGTAACCTCCTTAAGGCAAAGCGCGCCGTAGAGGGAGAAACGTTGTTCTCTAGCTATTTTCTCTCGAGATATTGAAAGGGTTACACAAGGGCCCGCTTTTGATTTGTTTTGTTTTTTAAGCACTCCTGAAAAAGATGATAATTAGCAATATTGCTAATTGAGGGTGCAGAACTAAAAGCGGAGAAATTAAAAAAGAAATAATTTGCAGTACTGTGCGAATATTCTACACTACAAGGTCTTCATTCTCATGTTCGCAGCCTGCACTGGTTTTTTCCTATCCATTAATGTAGAGATTTCTGGATACATAATTTTGGAGTTAGCTGAACCTGGCACAATATTTTTCCTTCTTTTATTGCTTGGAAACGGAATCTATGGACATTCCACAACTCCCTACCCGACATTGCTAATTTAATCATTTTATACCTGGGTGCCTTCTCAAATCCTGAACTATGTTAAGTGAGCAGACTACAACTCATAGATTTTCTAGTCAGTTAATTAGGTTTCTGAGCGTTGTAATCTGTTCCATATGAAGGACACCAGATTAAGATTGGCTACTTTAATTGCTGAAGCATGGCAGGCATGCTAATGATGCTTAAAGTCGGGATCCAAACTATGGGACATGCCATATTTATTTATTTATTCATTCAATTTATATTTTGTCTATCTCATGGGGAGGCCAGGAATACCATCACATACAGGTCAAAGCAAGCCTAGCTATTTCAACTACCACATAAATAAATCAAAATACACTTCAATTTTATTGGTCCAATGAAAACTTTGCAAGATGTGCTAGTTTTTAAATTTCCAAGAACTCTCCATCAAGCAGGAAAATCAAGGGAATGGAGAAGAAGATGGGATTAAACTATGTAGCAGAACAGTCTTAACTGGTCTGCAAGAACCAGACATGCAAATTAAATCCCCTCAGGTGCAAAGGTTGTGAGTTAGTTTCTTTAATTGCATCAAGGACTTTCTTAAAGATTGTGAAGAGGCAAAATATTCTTGATCGTATATATGTGGAAATACACTCAAAATTCAGAACAAGATACACAGACTTTAATATATCAGAGAATTTAACGTGTGAATAAAAATGTATAATTATTCTTTTTTTAAAAAAATAAATCAGTATTTGGTAATGGTATCAATTACAGTCATTCTGGGTCAAAAATAAGGAAAAATAAACTCTTAGTTTATGACATTAAAATGCTACCATCCAGTTCAGTATAGATATATGCTTCATATTAACTCCAGCTTCCTTTTTTAAAGGATTATGGGATAGCTGCTCTAATGAAATTAAGATTAGAATCCTAAAAGCCTACTTCAATATTTCTTTGCAGCAGTGTAAATCCAAGGTTTTGTGAAAATGCCTTCCCTATAGCATTTTGGTTTGTGCATACTCAAATAACAAAACTGATTGCTGGCCACAGGGAGAACTCCAGGACAGGAAAGTCAAAATGTTCCAAAAGAAAACAACTTACTATACTAAAAAGATTGCTTTGGACATGTATATTCAGTCTATAGGAGTCCAGCTTGCCTTGAGTGTAACTTTTCTTGTATCAGATATTTGGCTTGCCAAACAACAGATATTCACTCTTGCCTTCTTCTGATACCTGTTTACAGTACTGGTCACTATGCATTACAGTACTGTATCATTTGGGTTGTATTAACTTTTGAGCCTTCTCACAGAATATATGAGAGCTCCAAAAGTGCAAATCACCATTCTTCAAATCTCTTGGCATTGAGCAGAGAGGCACTGATATTCACTTGAGTATAAAACTACATATTCAACAAGAAGAATGGAATTGTAACCTTAATGCAATTTATATAGTAAAAAAGGGTTTCCTGGTGACACTTAGCTATTTTTCCCTGGTGATGTTCATGCCAGACAGTTTTGTTCAGGAAAAACATCTAATTTCTACTCTGCTTTGCCTAACATCTGTAACTTTCTGGCAATTAATTTTAAAAGTTCACAAAGCAGGGAAAAGCAGAAGAGCTGAACACATCACAACAGTCAGTATTTGTCCAAAAACACCACATGTTCACAAAACGATTCTCCATCTGGAAAATCTTAATGATTTTGCTGATTCATTAGTGCTGGCGGCTCATTTATTCCATGATGCTGGAGTGAAGAGGGCAACTTGTCCCCTTGATAAGACTAATCAGGGGTGTCGGATGTTGCCCCAAGAGGTTTGAATATTAATTTCTTTATTGTAACTAGTAATAAAAGCAAGGGTAGTGTTATTTTAACAATAATGGAAGAAGCTGTTTTCTTCATAGGAGCAAATCATTTTCCTGAAAAGTAGGAAATGGTCACAAGCAAAACTACACTGTCCAGGGGAGTCCCAGTATTATAGGTACTATATTGTTGGTTGTGTTTACATCATAACAGTTGACTGAACTGCTACCACTTAAAGATTTAGTGGCAGGAATGGGGTTTACTGTGACCCAACAGTGAATGGTTATCTTTGATAGCATTAGCTGCTCCAAAGGTCTTAAGGAGGCTGTGTTGTGGTTGCTGTACAAATCCAGACTCCTATTTTAAACGGGAAGGATGAAGGCTCTTTAATTCAGTGCAGAGAACTAGTTCCTATGTACTGACCAAGAGTGCTCTGTACAAATTATCTGATAGCAATAGCATTCAGCAATACCATTGCTTATATACCACCCCATAGAGTTTTACAGCACTCTCTGGGTGTTTTACAATGTTTTGCATGTTGCCCTCAACAATCTGGGACTCATTTTATTGACCACAGAAGGATGGAAGGCTGAGTCAACCCTGAGCTCCATCAGTATCGAACTCCAGGCTGTGGGCAGAGTTTGCCTGTAATACTTCACTTTAACCACTGCGTCACCAGGACTGATAATCATTCCATCGCTGCAGTCCAGATGCACTCGATGTCAGTGTTTCAACGCTGGCATGGAGAGCAGAGGAGAGCGAGAGATAAACTCTGGAACTTTTGCCTGCTAAATCCCTTTGAAGCCAGGTTGTCGTGGAAATGAGGGGAGGGGGCACATTCCTGGGGAATGAAGTCTGAAGAATGACTTGGAAGATAGGCAATGAGAAGCAGAGATTTGGGGATCAGAAAGGGAGGGATTGGGGGGCAAAAGGTCAGTCTTGTCCGTGCGGAGTCATGATCCGGTGGCTGTGCTCAATTAAAGAAAGATTTCCTTAAAGATTGGCAGTTTGGAAATTCATTTAATTTTGAGAGAGCATCGTAGTCTGATACTCAACTTTGGTCATGATGGATAGGGATTATGGGAGATAAGGATCTACAGATTGAGGGACCATAAAATTGGGTAAGGTGACACAGAGGCTTATCATTTCTTGGAAAGCTCTGGGAAGGAGGCATGTGAATGAAAAGAAACAAGTACGATCAATGGACTTACTGCTAACTGGCAAACTATTCTTTACAAGAATCAGAAAATATCTAGACAGTGACATATTCTGGGAAGTGGCAAAAGTGTTGCGATAAAGCCCCACCCCTTTTCTACAGAAATACTCAAAAGGAGAGGGGCTGGAACTATAACACTATGGCCTGCTTGAGTTGTTCCATTTAGCAATTCCTTTTATAAAATACAGTGGCTGATGGAAGCTCTTACAAAGTAAAGATAAAATGGGACAAAACCTTGCTTATATATATAAGCTGATTCTCTATTTTTATGTTTTTTTCTCCAACCACAATGACTGATTATGTGCCAGTCATTCTCTCCTAGCTCAAGTTATCCCCATAAGGTAGCTATTACAGAAATAAGATTAGGGAATATCCACACACATGCCAGTTTGAATTCTAATTCTGTCCAGCCTTATTAAAGTCCTATGGATTCTAGTTATGAGTGTGAATGTGTTGTAGTTTAGCATATTGTACAAGCCCAGACTGCTTGGTTTTTAATTCAGCATTCTGAAGGAACACAGATAATAGCTTGAGTGACAAACGTTAAGTGCTGTACCACTAATCCAGATTGTATTTACTAGCAGGACAACGATTTGTTGGTCCCCTTTGGACATGTTACTAAACCACAGTAGTGATATTGGAATTAAGTTCTATGAACTCCTCCTCCAGCACAGCCACAAGGAACAGAAGTGTGCTGAGGCCATATAATGCTAAAGTAGGATTAAATATTACATCAGGGCTGGTTTACTGTAAAAGCTGATCTTCGTGCTTCCTTAACCATGGCATGACAATGCTCCAGGAATATAACTGTTTTTAAAAGTAATTCCCAGGAGCATCCAGGGTGGGTGGAGGAGAGCTCAAACAGGTGATTAAAGCCTTGCCTCTTTTTTACATACATACATATAACACATTTCAGAAGGGAGTGGGCCTTCAATTGCCTGGTCATATCCACCATTTGGACACCACTGACCGACCACCTCCCATGGCTATTCCTGGCCACGTCCTCATGATGTTGCCAGTGTCTTATCCCTTGCCTACAGGTGAAGCAAAATCATTATTAGCTTTTCTACTTTTAAACTATTGCTTTCTTTCTTCTTTCATCACAATTTTTGATGAAGAAATCTCTAGCAAAAGGTATTTATGTGGAATTTTCCAGCCAAAGGTCTGGTGTAGTCTTCCCCCGTGGGCAGTTTCTTTGCTGTATCAGACTCCCAGATTTCTTAGTCCATATGGCCAAGAACCACAGTGCTGAGAATTATGAAAAATTAATTTAGCACACCAGGAGGAGAACAGATTGTGGGAGACTATTTGAAAATTTCCTGTTAAATATATCAAAATATATATGTATGCATGCATGATTACAAACATGTATTAAACACAACCAAAGCTTTGAAAACAAACACATTTTGTTGCTTCCTTTCCGTTTAACTCTTTATTTAAGATTCCAGAGTTTACCATCCAAGGCCAGCTCAATCATTATGTATTTCCCCCTGCTGAGGATGTAAAGGTAGCTTCCAGCTCCCCAGTTAAATGGAGCGCCTCCTCTACCTACCAGTCTTCAAAACTGTCTGCCTAGTTGGCTATACAAAGGACTGAGGAATTACCAATTTGTTCTTGACTTCAGATAATAAAATGTCTTCAAGGAAATCTTGAGGACAGGGAACATCAGGAGACCAAAACAAAACAAAATTGTTATTGTACGTTTTGCTTGCAAATGTAAACCCACATAGCTTTTGGCAGAGATTCCAATTCTGGGAAGCAGAAATGAAAGTACTATTGCAGCAGCATCTGGAATCTTTTACCCATCAAAGTGAAAAGCCTCGAGTATTACAACTAGTTCCATCATCAAAAGCGCTCCCTGGTAACATGATAGATATAGTTCAGAGCCTGGCCACTGAAACTGCCCACTCCTTGATGTCCTCAAACAACCTTCCGTCCCACTGAATAGAGGAAAAAGAGAGCATGCAAGTGAGAGAGGTCCTTATTATATTCATCACTCTTTTTTTTTTTTTGGTGAAAATCAATATTCTCCTTTTCTGAAATGATACCCTAAAAATATTAGAAGTGCTTACCATCTTTTCCACCAAATTCTTTTCCGTTTGCTCTACACGTGTGTCAGGTCTTCCCATGTTTCATGAATAATATTTGGTCAGGTTGGGTAACTTGATCATGTTCAATGGTTTTCAGAAGATTTCTCCCCTCATTTATTTTGGCATACACAACACAGGCTCCCCCCCCACCCCCGTCCTCCAACCTCTCCCTGTCATTTTTGCAATCTTTCAAACGAAAGAAGAATTTACCTAAGAGCCACTGCTGATGGTAAAGAGTTTAGTATGATGGGAATTTTAACAAGCCAGCCAAATCCAACAGTCACTTGCACAATTTGACCTCTGAGTTATTTCCTGTTTCCCAAATGCAGCAAGGATTCCCATACATTCAGCAACTTTAAAAAACTTGTAGCCTTCTAATGTTACAAAAGAAGACAAAAATCCTTATTCACACAACACGAGAAGTGTTAAAGTTTATATTTTACCCACAGAGAAATAAAGGGATTCTTTGTCAATAAAATATAAAATTTAACATAAAAATAGTCTGTCACGAAAGCGACTGCCTGCATAGTCTCCTGGATTGGAGCTGAAAGGTGAAAGCGGAAGCATAATGCTCCGTCCTATATTTGGGCAGACCAGGTTGCCCTGATAAAAAACACTTAACACAAGAAGTATTAAGTTATGGCTTCTAAAATGTATTGGGAAAACTCGATACCCTTCACATAGATAGCAAAATCATGACAGAAATTAGTATTTACTTCCATTTAGAATAAATGTATTTATCTATCAATTGGTCGATCATACCTTATTGTCTCCCAGACCCTCATCTTGAAACATTCCATGCAGCGGCATTATTTTCTTGGGAACAGGTTAATAAATATAAATCAAGCTGACTCATTTTTCATCATTCTCATTCAACCATACAGCAGTCCCAAGAAGGTTTTACATGCATTTGCACTCTGATTCAGGCGACCCTGAGGGTACAGATAAAGGCCTAAGTGACCTCAACTACTCTCAGAGAGCTAAGGATGGACCTTCAGAGTGCTAACAACCAGATGACTGCAAATAATATAAATCCTTCAATTCTCCATCTTTCAGTCAAAACTGAAGAAGCTCCTTGGATAAGAAGTTAAAACATTTTCATGAAAAACAACCAAAGAAAGCCTAGTTGCCAGAGGTGGGATTCAGCTGGTTCAGGGCAAACCGGTAGCTCCGATGATCAGCTGGCTCCACCCACCCACCCTATCCAGTCCTTTATTTCCTGCTTTCTACTTCATCTCAATCGCACGGCACAGCTGATTTCCCCCTCCTCGCTGTTCAACTTACCTTTGCTTACTTGGAAGGTAAGTAGCTGAGCTTCTAAATGATCCATTTTCAGCATGAAGCGCGCACTCACCAAACTGGTTGTTAAACCGGCAGCACCCCACCACTGCTAGTTGCCTTTTGAAAAGCATCTTTGAGACATTTGAACATACATTCCCCAAACTGCTTAAACTTTTCTCTCCTATTGCTTGGCTTCTCCCTTCCATGCAATGTAGATGGCTATCATGGTTTGACTTCCGAATGCTCCTCTAGAGATAGCGCCAACAGTTGGCTGTTTGGGAAGACAGGATAAAAAGCCACCTGTCTTTGAGATAGATGACTATTTGTTAATGTTAAGACATGGTTTCACTATTCAGTTCATATTTTTTGAGTAGGAATTAATTGGAATGGATTACAAGATCCAGTCCAGAAGAAGATGTAGACACAGGATGTGGTTATATTTCTCAAGATGCCAAAAATGGTCATATGTTTATTTATGTGTATGTTATATATTTCCTGCTACATTTCACTCATAAATCTTTACAAGCAGTTTTCAAAGCAGTTTTCATTCTGCATTTAAAGTTATATGGGAAAGGGCAATGGAATAATGAACAAATGCAGCTTTCTCTACTAATGTTTGAACTGAACTCTTTTCATATTATCGTGTTTCCCCAAAAATAAGACCCTGTATTATATTTTTTTTGAACCCTGAAATAAACGCTTGGCCTTATTGCCTTGCGCTCAAAAGCCCGATTGGGCTTATTATCAGGGGATGTCTTATTTTGGGGGAAACAGGGTAGCATTTCATACATACTGTTCGTTGTAACAATCCCTTTGTACTCTCTTTAATTTTCTGTTCTAAAGTCACAGTATTACAACCTACAGAAGTTTATCATTAGGGATTCCATTAACTCTGTGAAAGCCATATTCTGCTCTTTGCTGTCCTCTGTTGTATTTTCATGGGTATGACGTTCCCACTTACATAATTATTAGAAGAGGGCTGGGAGGTTTTTTTTTTTTTTAATTTGATTTATATGCCGCCCTTCTCCGGAGACTCAGGGTGGCTTACAATGTGTTAAGCAATAGCCTTCATACTTTTGTATATTTATACAAAGTCAGCTTATTGCCCCCACAAACTATGCCTTGATATGCTTTATTTGCTTTTAACCTATCATGATGAACAAGAAAGAGTTAAGCAGGGATGACAGTAAGCAAATGCAGATAGTATTAAACTGTCTTTTGATAAATGGTAACATTTATATTGACTTAGGTCAGGACAGGGCAAAAGATAGATGTGAATCTTTTGGTGGATTCCTGGGCAATAATTAGCAACTGTTGTGAATGGATAATAGCAGTAAAAGGACCTTCCATCAAAATACATACATATGCATTATACTATAGTGATAAAATGAGGAAAGTGGAGCTAGCCAAGGATAGATCTTGTATGCAAAATTCTTGAGATTTTAAGTGCATGTATTTTTGTAGGAAAGGTTGTAGTGAATTTGGTGAAACACAAATGAGTTCCTGCAAAACTGAAGGAATGTTTCCTTTTTAAAAATGGCTGATTATGTACTGCTTTTCAAGATTTTGGCATAATCTCAAAAGGTTGGATTTTTATTAGAAAACAACAAAAGCAGAGAGAGAGGGGGGAGAGAGAGAGAGGAGGGAAAAGAACATTGACATTTTTTTATCGCAACCTTTCTCATTTTTATTATTTGAAGCACATTTTCAATCTCTAGTACCTCTGATCATGATTAGTCAAACAGCTATCTTAACCAGGAGAAGATGTTGCAAATGTTCCAAAAATGAAAAGCACAGCTCAATTGCAAGTTATGTAAGGAGATGGGGGTGAGCGGGAGAGAGAGTCCTTGGCTTTGGAAGAAGTATGACTACATATTAAATTCTGGAAACAGTGATTAGTGGCATATAATTTTGGTTCCATCCATAATTCTACAAATAGGTGTTTCTGTTCCATTGGCATCATAAAAGCCTGAGAATACTGGTTTACAATAGTGGGAGTTGTGCTACAGAAGGCACTGGGTTGGGGTAGAAAATTGGGTGGGAACATGGAATATTTTTTTAGCATGAAAAAGAATTGGAAAGCAGTTGGAAAATAGCATAATGTTAGAAGTGCCATTCAGGTATAGGTTAAGATTAGAAAATTGGTAGTTGAATAGCAGGCTTGGAATGTAAAAACAATCTCTTGCATATCCCAGTTTGATTGAGAAAGATATTTGTCTGAAATGCTGGAGAATAACTACTAGTCAAAGCAAAAATGTCTAAACTCAGATTCTTTTATAAGAAATATTTTTCTAGAGATGAATAGTGTGTGGAACTATAACATTCACCTGGAGCTCTCAGTATACATGGCATCATTCTGGATTACTGAGATGGATAAACACAAAGTATTATCTGACAAGTAGTTTCTCTTCTATATTGGCAAAACAAGCCAATGAATTACTTTCCTCTTGCATTTTCTGCCATAGATTGTAAAGTCTTTGACAGACTAGAATGCAGTATTAACAATATATTGAACCCAATTCCGTTAGGCTTTAAAGTAAAAGTATAATTTTATCAAGGGTCAATTATAAAGTTTTTGAATGAAAATGTGAACACACCTATGGACTGTTAGGAGGAAATTGCTTTGATGTTTTGTATTCCATAAGGTTTGCTTCCAGGTAAATGTGTACAGGATTGCAGCCTTAGTGAAATCTTAAGCCTTCAAATGCTTGCTTTAGTGCAAAAATGGCCAGAATCCAGCTAAGATTAGATATTTAAAAAGCTCATTGCTTTGAAGAAAGGGCTCCTGTTGAAAGACTGTTTAATCTCCCATTGAGAGTCAATGAGGCTTAAAAGTGCTTAACTTTGGTTGGACTGTATCCAATGTTTTACATATACCGAGGGCCTAATTTAATAAGTGTGCTTCAGTGCACCTAAACTATGACTCATTCAAAGGGAAAACACCTTTTGGGCTGGAGAGCAATGTAGAAAAATTGGTAAATTTTAAAAAAACATGCACAATAAAAACAAGTTAGGCATAGGAGGGTAGACAGATGTCTTTCAAGCTATGCAATTAATATCAGCTTAAAAACTAGAATGTGGGAAAAGGAAGACAGGGCAAGAAAACGACAGAAAGAACACGTTAATAAAGAATGTATTCATTTATTGATGGAATTATTTATATGTCTCAACCAACATATTTATTTTACAGCAGACTAAAGGAATATGCATTTTGGCATGATATTATATTTTTACCATGTAAAGTTGCATATATATTAAATATTAAGTGTGTTTAAGTATAAAGAAGAATTTGCTTTAATTGGCCACAATATTCAGAGTCTCTCAGCAGGTATGGTTGGTGGTCCCATGAAAATTTTTTTTGAACATATCTTAGAACAATGTTTTTGACATAAATATTTATAGATCGTAGCAATGTTCTAAAAGTTTGCAAATGATGCTTTCATTATTCTTAAATAATGATTCTTAGATAATATTCTTAAATATTTCCATAGATATGGAAATGTCTCCTGCTATTGGGAGGGACTTGAAAATTTACAACTTTAAGACAACAATTTAAGAACAAAATATATATTATAATTATTGTGTATTATGTGGCTTTGTTTTGTTTTTGTTACAACATTCAATTTTTATATCAATTACAAAGTATCCCTAACTCTGGGTGATATAGCAAATACAGCAAGAGGTATTGATGGGCCTGTTTTCCACATAATATGTGACCACAATGTGAGGCAGTTGTACCAGGGATAGGTTTAACATACACCTCTTATATTAATTCTCTCTTTCATTCTCATTCTCTCTCTCTCTCACTCTCTCTTTCACACACACACACACACACACACACACTTCTAATTACAGATCTTCCTGAATTTTGAGCAGAAGCAGCAGTTCTTTTCAAAAATATGAGGAAAGTTGAGTTTACAGGCAACACTGAGAGAAAATTATAGTATTAGAAACCTCAACATTTTATACAGACTGAGGCCATGACTTTGGCTATCAAGTCTACTATGAATGCGTCAACTGTTGTGAACCTGAGATCGCTAATACTTCCACTAAGCATTTAGTACATGGCAAAACCCATTCTTTTTTAAAAAAATCATCCTAAAGCTATCAAAGAAGCTTCTCTGTTCTGCACTTAAAGACCACTAAGTGGGAAACTTTTTACCAGGAACACAAGTTGAATTGTCAGCACTTCAACACCTTTGGCAACACTATGAGAAATCTAGAGCCAAATTTCAAACTGATGTAAAAGGCTAAAGTGTCTGGAAAATTATTTTTGTCTTGGCATGTCTTTATAAATCTTATATTGCCACATTACCAGGGGTTTATGTACCCTGCCTAGAAACTCTGTTCTGGTGCTATAAAGTCTGTTGTTATGGTAACTATTGCAACATCAAATATAATGTTATAATTAGAGGTAGGGAAACCAGTTCAGACAAAATACAAAATTGTACCTTTGGTACCTCTTAAATGTTTGTATTTTTGTATGTATGCTTTATATTTGTTCAGGTAGTTGGATCTGACCCATCCAGGGTCACCCTATAGTTTGAAGTTTAAATCTCAGACCTGAGAAAGTTGAGATAAAGTTTCTTACAAGAAGGGAAATATTAGGTTCAGACTCCCACATGCTGCTTCCAGAGGAAATTCCATGCTTACGCTCATATAGTGTTTTGCTTCAACTTTCTTTTAACTCTTCAGCTTTATTAATATTTTCCTGAGTGTAAGCCAAAATAAATATCATGTGACTTACTTATGAGTAGGATTTCACGGGATTATACTGTTCAACAGCTTTTAAATTTGCAATCCTTTTCTAATAATTACGGTTATTATGAAAAATACATTCATAGTGTTGAAGCCTACTGTAGGCTACTGTTGCAAGAATGCTGGATTAATCCAAGGAATAAATTTTAAGATGGTATCTAGTTTTAAGGAACAATAATGAATATCAGAACACTGGGGTCCTGTCATCTTAGTAATTGCTATTAGAGACAGAAAGGTATTGGTATTTCTTATACCCTGGGTGAGCTTTCAAACAATGTGGGTTTTTTTTAACCTCAAAGCTGTATTTTTATTACACTGGCCTCTGAGGATCATAAGGGGTATGTCTGATAATTAGAGACTTGTTACTGGAAGAACAGGATCAAAATATTCCAGCTCTTTTTAGAATCTTAAATAATTAAAACTTCAAAATAGTTGTGTTACGGTTAATCAACCTATTTTCAAACTTCAAATGACTCAAGGCAGTAAAAGCATGGTGCTAAAAGCTGATAATCGTTGAATTTTAGCTGTCCAATCTGGGGATGCTCTGGAAAACTTAAGTGGGGACTGGAGACCTATAACTAATGGTTTCCGAGTGGCCTAGCATAAGATTAGTTAGTTTTAAATACAGTATATGCATTTAATGTGCAGAAAAAAAATGGAAAGAGCTGAATAAGCACAAAATTAATCTTGTACATACTTATATTAAAATTATCCTGGCTTCCTCACAATTACCCAAAATATTTTCTCCCCTGATATTATATAGTGGGGGGGAAATTAAATATTGGCAATCTATAAACATATTCTTGTGAAAAATGCTGCATTGTCATAAGACTAGACTCTCTCCCCATTCCAGGATAAAATCAATATTCTTATTTCTGAATTACAAAATGGATTTCTACTAACCTGAAGGCTTACACCACCACATGCCTTGTCATCAATTATTGCCTTATATATATTTTGATATATATTTACCACATAATAATCTTTCACCTTCTGATTTTGCTCATGTAAGGTTTTAATGGGACTTTTCTGCTGTAATGCTATCCTGTCAGAATTGAAGTACTCTACAACTTTCAGAGAGCTGTGTAAATTAACTCAAACTGCTGGATATTAATTGTAAAGAGTGCTGATAGGAATCCGTATATGTCTGTGATTCAACACACTCTGGCCAAATAATTATATTAAGAGAAGAGGGCAGGAAATGGCAAAGGAAAAAGCAGCTAATGGTTATAAAAGAAGACCATCCCTATTAATAAAAGAAATCAAGTCATGTAAAATTAAGGGCAGAGAAGTAAGGAGATAATAGTATTCTCGTTTTCAAAACAGGATCAATAGCAGCAGGGCTTAAACTTACTTGTGGTACATCAAGTCTACAAACCCTAACACCAGGGGTGAAATCCAGCAGGTTCTGAAAGGTTCTGGAGAACTGGTAGCGGAAATTTTGAGTAGTGCGGAAAACCGGCAAATATCACCTCTGGCTGGCCCCAGAGTGGGGTGGGAATGGGGATTTTGCAGTATCCTTCCCCTGCCATGCCCACCAAGCCATGCCCACCAAGCCACACCCACCAAGCCACACCACACCCACCAAGCCACGCCCACAGAACCGGTAGTAAAAAAAAAATTGGATTTCACCACTGCCTACCACCTGCATATATGAATATCTCGTATTTTAGAAGTTGTATTTTACTCTATAAATGTTTATCTGCAATGAAACATTATCTTCATTAGCATGTCTCCAAGTCATACATACCTATCCTGTAATATAAAGCAGTAAGTACAGAAAAGCACCATTTCAAGTAAGACATATCCATACATCTGAGGTTTTGATTGGGATAAGTACTAAGTCACCTTTAACACTGATTTGGTATCAACTTCATTATAGTTATACATTTTCTAATGATGTGGGCTGTAAGAATTAGCAATTACAAGATGACTTTACAAAATTTAAATTGCAGGCTCAGGGACTCAATCTAGAACAAGGAAACAGCTAACATTTCTCTATTCATATGGTTTCCTTCCTATTCTCCCATTTTGTATCTGCATTTTCTTTTTCTTTAAATTCAGTGATTCAGTTCGGTGCCCAGTTTTTCTCTTAGATCAATAAAAATGTAATGTGCCACCAAGTGAAAGGAAGAAGAAAAACGTATGGGCAACCCTTCCTATCTGTATTATATTTCACAGAAGTGAAAATGCTTTACTTTGCATTTTGTAGTAGCAATGGTGTTTAAAGCTCAGCTTTAAATCAGTGCTAACTTTTCCGTGATATGATTTAACAATCCCTTCTGGGAAGAGAAAATAAGTATGACACGCACATGAAGTTTCCCAGTATAGTCTTCTCTGTTCATTTCACCTAGAATTCTGTGCATGTAAAGACTGGTTTTCCTCTTTCCTAAGAGAATGGGAAAGTCCCCTGGAGCAGCAAGCCTGGGCATACATTAACAGACGAATTACTGTGCTTTATTTACATCCCACCTGTATTCCCCAAAGGAACTCAGAGCAATATATGTAGGCGTTCTCTGGAAGCTTGCAATACAGGTAGCAGATTTGCTCAGATTCAATTAGGATGTTAGCTTTAAATGCAGGCTGCAGCATGGCTAAAATAGCATGTTTCCCCAACAATATTTTTATTCATTCTGTAACCTAACATGCTCTTTTAGCCATGCATCAATGCCCTTCAAACCATGGGAGCTGATTGCAATATTCCTCATTCCTTCAGTCAGGGAAATGGTTACCAATAAATCTGATGTTCCTGCCAGAAATGACTACAACCACTACTGCTACTACATGCTGAAAGCTTAACCTGTATCTGCAGTGCACTTCGTTATATTTAAATCTTCTTTGTTAGATGTTATCCAACTCTGGCTGAAATTCTGTAGTCCCATATTCAAGTTCCCCATTCTTGCATCAATGGATTCCCAGCATCTTTTAATAAGGAACAATTGCAGCAATTCATTTAAAAATACACAAAATATCTTTATCCAGCACCATTGTACAACACTGAAGGAAAATCAAAATGGTGGAAAAACCACTCTTAAATTTGAGTGCATAAGTCAATAGACACAGCTGGTCATTTGCATTCTTTTAGCGAGTCGTTAAGGTCACCTGGACAAGGTCACCTGTGTCCTCAGGGTCACCTGAGTAGTGCAAATTGGTGTGGAGCCTTCTTGGAACTGCTGAAAGGTTCTACCACTTTTTAGGATTATAACACAGTCCTTTCAACAGTTCCAAGAAGGCTCCACACCAATTTGCACCACTCAGATGACCCTGAGGACACATAAATCTCCAAGTGACCTTAACGACTCACTAAAAGAATGCAAATGTCCAGCTGTCAGAAAGGAGCATAAATCCTTCCATTCCCCACCACCCAGTCAAGCTGAAGAAGCTTCTTGGATGAGAAGCAAAATGTCTTCAAAGAAAAACCAGAAAGTACAGTTGTCACTTGAAAAAGTACCTTTGGGACACCCAGAAGTGAAAGTCATTCCTGACTAAATGGGCCCCAGGAAGTACAAATATGCTGGATATAACACATGTTGGCCTTCATTTACAATAAGGATATTAAAGGCTGGCTCATGTTCTGAATTTTTTCAATCATTTTCACTGATGTGGATTTTTTTTAAAAAAAGATATTGCTTTCTTTTTATTCAAACAGGAAGGAAAATATAGAAATATTTTCATGTTTGTATCAAATTCATATTAAATGTATTATGAAGGAATTCCTCTGTTCCTCCTTTTTTCCAGCTACAGAGAGAGTTGGAGAGATGTGTAGAGGGAAAACAATAGTAAAAGCAACCTCCTCGTAGCAATAAAGCTCATAAAAATTACATAAGGTAGCTTGAATGAGCCAAAAACAAAAACTTGGGAAACTGGAAGATAGATTTCAAATCAAACAGAAATTCTACCTATATACTTATATGAGCTACAAGTAAGATTTATGGACTTTTAAAAGGCTTTATAAAGTACTTATACATCAGGAACAAATTATCCAAAGTGTGACATATTCACAAGATGGTAACATCACCTTATTAAAATAGTGTGACTGTTTTAAGGTGTCTTACCTGTTATGGTTGCTTTGTTGATAGATGGTTGGTTACACATTGGTGACCGTCTGGGGAAAAAGGAAGAGAGAGAATAATATATATACATATATATATAAGGCATCATCCTGAAATCATGTATTCATGTATTATTATATGTTCATGGGAAAGACTGAGATATTTTTTAAAAAATAAATAAAAATGCAAATAAATAATATAAAGGCTATACTCAATGCAACATAGAAAATACACGGTTTGAGGTTATACGTGTTTCCCTCCTCCACCAGGGTCTGAAGCAGAGGTGGGTTTCAGCAGGTTCTGACCCGTTCTGGAGAACCGGTAGCGGAAATTTTGAGTAGTTTGGAGAACCGGTAAATACCACCTCTGACTGGCCCCACCCCCATCTATTCTCTGCCTCCTGAGTCCCAGCTGATCGGGAGAAAATGGGGATTTTGCAGTAACGTTCCCCTGGAGTGGGGAGGAAATGGAGATTTATTTTTCAAAGTAAGTATGGTCATATCATGTACACAAGGAAGGTTGGAACTTTCCTCATTTTCAGCAGATGGGACTTATTTTCTCTCTCTCTCTCTCTTTTTTTTTTTTTGTAATAACTGTCATTTGTATTCCCTTCTCAAAGCAGTCGGAAGCCATGCTGCTGATTTTCAGCAACTGCATTTAGAGATGCCAAAACAAATAGAATTTGGAGGGCTCCTGCAGGCCTCAGGTTAAATGAAGCCCATCTTTGTTTTACGTTGTTGTGTTTAAGCATGCTTACATAATGGAGAACGTATGCAATGGAAAGGGTGCATTTAAGTAAAAGCAGACTTGACAGAAAAAAACCCACACTTACTTGCTAGGTGCTCGATCCGGAAGGTTGGTTAATGCAGCAAAATTGTTCCGTACAGTACGTAAACTGGCAAGCACCTGTAAGCAAACAAAGTGCATAAAAATTTACTCTCAAGATTCCTCAGGTATGCTGCTTTTCTCCCCCTGATTTATTTGGCAACAATAAACAGACAGCTTTCTGAACAGATGGCTTCCTAAACAAAAGTTATTGTGTGATCTGAAGAGAAACCAGAGTTATTAATCTTCTCAGGATATCTTTTTGTGTGTGCCTGAAATGTTTGCTCATTATTTTGCAATGCATACATTCTACAGTGATACTAGGGTCATAGTTTTAGTCAGGGTTGAAATCCAGCAGGTTCTGACAGGTTCTGGAGAACTGGTAGCAGAAATTTTGAGTAGTTTAGAGAACCGGCAAATACCGCCTTTGGCTGGCCCCAGAGTGGGGTGGAAATGGAGATTTTGCAATATCCTTTCCCCAGGAGTGGGGAGGGAATGGGAATTTTGTAGTATTCTTCCCCTGGAGTGAGGTGGGATTAGAGATTTTGCAGTATCCTTCCCCTGCCACGCCCACCAAGCCACGCCCACCAAGCCACACCATGTCCAAACCACACCCACAGAACCGGTAGTTTCAGTGGTAGTTTCACCACTAGTTTTAATGCTCTCTTCCTTACTAAAACACCAATTCATTATTTGTTTTCAAAAAGTAGCCTTTGTCTTTGTAGGGAAAGCAACATTTCCTAGAAATCAACTCCTATTCCTTTCTCAAATGATAAAATTTTGACAATACTTTTTTTTGTGCTACTTGTATCCAAATTATGACAAAAATAAAACATCCCTGTGGTAAAAACCTTTTAATATTTGGTAGCTAAATGAAATAAGGACATTTTCAAATAAATTCATTCAATCCTGCCTTGTTGATAACACACTGGCATGTATGTTTGAGAATAATTCTTTATATGCTTAAAGAAAAATAGTTACCATTATAGTGTCCTAACTAATACCAGCTGGGGAAATATTAACAAATGATAATGCTTAGGATATCTATATTCACCAGAACTAGGCTGGCTTTCAGTCCTGAACATCTGTCTTGGAAACTTTTGTCAAGCATTTTGCCTTTGCAATCATCACTTAGATGTGTCTAGCACCGTCAAAGTGCATCATATTATATAGTGTCTGACTAATGATAGATTGTAACTTCAACAAGCAATGCAGGTAAAAATAAAAGTTGTTTCTTTGGCCAGTTAAGATTATACTGTAGATGGGATTATAATTCTTCCAGCGCTATAGTTAGAAGCCTGAAACTGAAAATAGAAATTCTCCTTTTCTATCAGGCCATATAACATGTGGTACCTACCTGAGCAAACGGTGTCACAATCAAGTCATCTCCATGTCTAGAAAACAAAACACAGAACATAAATCAATATTGAATTCAGTACGTGACATATTTTAAGATCCCTCTTCTATATTACAGCTCAAATTCTTCACTATTTTATAAATTATTTTCATCAGTCTCACCATAAGTTACTTCCTCTTTTCATTCATTCATTCATTTTTCATTCATTTATTAAATTTGTATACCGCCCTACTCCCGAAGGACTCAGGGCGGTAAACAGGCACAAAATAAAATACATAAATATAAAAGTTAAAAAACATAATTAAAACCGAATTAAATAATTTAGCCCGAGACAATTAAAAAATCCCAATAATTTAAACAAATTAAAATTCCAATTTAAAATTTAAAAGCAAGGGGAGAAAAAAATTAGGCCAGGCCGGCCTGCTGGAATAGGAGGGTCTTAAGAGCACGGCGGAAAGTGCGCAGGTCCGGGATCCTCCGTATCTCCGGGGGGAGCTCGTTCCAGATAGTAGGTGCCCCCACAGAGAAGGCCCTCCCCCTGGGGGCCGCCAGTCGACATTGTTTGGCTGACGGCACCTGGAGGAGGCCTTCTCTATGACAGCGTACCGGCCGGTGGGAGGCTGTTTGTGGTAGTAGGCGGTCCCGTAAATAACCAGGTCCTAAGCCATGGAGCGCTCTAAAGGTGGTGACCAAAACCTTGAAGCGCACCCGGAAGACCACCGGGAGCCAGTGCAGCTCGTGCAGGAGAGGTGTCACACAGGAGCACCATGTTGCTCCCATAACGACCCGCGCGGCTGCACTTTGAGCCTCTTGCTTTACTCTTTCCACCTCTGGTTATCAGATGCATCACAAATTATAAAACAGTTGTAATTTAGTCATTTCTAAGCATCCATGAGCTGTCGTGGTGCAGTGGTTAGAGTGCAGTACTGCAGGTTACTTTTGCTGACTGCTGGCTGAGTGCAATTTGGCAGTTCAAATCTCAGGTTCAAGGTTGACTCAGCCTTCTATCCTTCTGAGGTCGGTAAAATGAGAACCCAGATTGTTGGGGGCAATATGCTGACTCTGTAAACCGCTTAGAGAGGGCTGGAAAGCACTGTGAAGCGGTATAAATCTAAGTGCTATTGCTATCCATGATACCAAATTCACTTCAATTGGAAAGAAGCTACAACTATATATTGTAAAAAGATCACTATGAATCCGTGTCTGTTTTCTTACCATTTATAGCATAGAATTAGGCAGAAAACTGGGTCATTCATAATTATTTAATTTTATTGGAGAGGGCAGCCCTTTTAAGCACCAAAAGGAACTGAATTAACTATTACTAATAGAAAACAATTTATAAAAACTGAACAAACTACTGCAGATGATAAGGAATTATTTTGTGGATTAATAAAGTCTCAATAAAACTTTTCTACTTATTTACTTGTCCATAGTATCACCTACCAGCAATCATACCCACATCATACTGTGATATCAGAATCAGGGTGATTCATCTTGGCAGGTGAAGGAAAAGAGCAAGAGATTATCACAATTTTGACTACAAGAAAAGACTTTTCTATGCAGCCCAAATGTTTTCATGCATTTAATTTGATGCGAAAGTTAACACATGAAGATATGAATCAGTGGTGAAATGTAAAATTTGTTACCACCGGTTCTGTGGGCGTGGCTTGGTTGGGGGGGGGGAATGTGACTGGGTGGGCGTTGCCAATTTTTTTTTTTTTTACTTTTAAAAGCATTTTTTCTACAACCTTAAGAGGTTGCAGAAAAAAATGCTTTTAGAAGCCTCTGCCGCTCAGGCAACTCAGCTGGGATCACCAGAGGCTTTTAAAGGCATTTTTTTCCTACAACCTCTTCGGACAAAGAGGTTGCAGAAAAAAATATTTTTAGAAGCCTCTGATGATCCCAGCTGAGCAACGCATCGGAGGCTTTTTAAAAAACTTTTAAAAGCATTTTTTCGGCCGAAGAGGTTGTAGAAAAAAATGCTTTTAAAAGTTAAAAAAAAAAAAAGCCTCTGATGATCGTGCGGCTCAGCTGGGCATGGGGGGGGGGACACAGGGATTTTTGCTACTGGTTCTCCGAATCACCCGCCACCATCGCTACCGGATCAGGTGATCCAGTCCGAACCGGGACCATTTCACCCCGGATATGAATGTATGTGATACTTTCTCTTGTAGAAAGTATCTGCTTAGATTAAATAGGTAATATAGGTAGTCCACAACTTACAAGGACAATTGAGCCCAAAATTTCTGTTGTTAAGTGAGATAGTTGTTAAATGAGTTTTGCCCCATTTTACGACTGTGCAAGTTAGTAACCAGTTTGTTAAGAGCATCTGGTTTCCTTGTTGACTTTGCTTGTCAGAAGGTTGCAAAAGGTGATTACATGACCCTGGGACAGAGCAATGGCCATAAGTATGAACCGGTTGCCAAGCATCTGAATTTAGATCACAATATCATCAGTGGTGGGTTTCAAAATTTTTTACTACTGGTTCTGTGGGTGTGGCTTAGTGGGCATGGCATGACTTGGTGGGAGTGGCAGGGGAAGGTTACTGCAAAATCCCCATTTCCTCCTGATCAGCTGGGATTCGGGAAGCAGAGAATAGATGGGGGCGGGGCCAGTCAGAGGTGGTATTTACCGGTTCTCTGAATTACTCAAAATTTCCACTACCAGTTCTCCAGAACTGGTCAGAACCTGATGAAACCCACCTCTGATGATCATGCTGCAAATATCATAACTGTGAAAAATGGTTGTAAGTCTCATATTTCAGTGCCATTGTAACTTTGAACATTCAGAAAATGAACTGTTGTAAGTCGAGGACTACCTGTATAATAGAAAGTGACTGGTTCCTGTTTTAAACTAGCATATTCAAAAAGAGTGAAAACAAATAATCAGGCTTTGTAATGCAGCCTGACAAATGTGGTACCCAATAACCCAGAACAATTACAAAGCTTCAAACTCACGGCTTCAGATTCTGGTTTCTTAGGAGACCAGCAAGAGAAGCCAGGGATTTTCTCTCTGGACATTTACACCAAACAAAACACAATCAGGGATTCCCAGTTGGAACACTATGTGCAATTGTCACAGAGGAAAATTCCCTAATTTGGTTGTTACATGTACTGGTGGGAGGAGGAATAATTTGGCAACCTGAACCTACTGCTGAATCTGATTTATTGGAACTTGCAAATTGGCTCAAATGGTTCCAATTACTGCTGCAATTTAATATCATTTTTTTTACTATAGACAATACTTGACCATTTTTGAATAAGTATAACAGACTGAGTCATAAAGCAATGTTCTTAAAAAGAAAGAGCTGGCTACTTTACAGCCTGGGTTGCAATTTTATGAACTTTCTCCTAGGAATAAAGTTTATTCATCTCATTTCTACATGAAATAAGTATCTGATTATGATATATTGATTGTATTTATGGTTATTACTTTTTTTTTCCTCTGCAGGGTTTTTGCACTTATTCACCACTATGGCTATCAAGCAAAATAATGTTCTTGTTCATTCTATCTATCCATCCATCCATCCATCCATCCATCCATCCATCCATCCATCCATTTAGTGTGTGTGAGAGAGAGGGAGGGAGGGGGGAGAGAGAGGGGGATCTTGGTATCCCAATTGACTTGATCAGATTTCTCAGATCATTGTACACTGATCAGGAAGCAACAGTGAGAACATTTTATGGCAATACAGTTTGGTTCAGGATCAGTAAGGGAGTTAGACCATTTTACCATTTTTGTTCAATCTGTATGCTGAAGTTATGAGGAATTTAGATCTGGAACCGCCTGGAACTGAAGATTGGGGGAAGAACCATACACAATTTGAGGTATGCAGATGATACAACACTATTGGTTAGGTGATCTTGAGTTAATCACTTTCTCCCCCTTCTAGGAAACAGGCAATGGCAAATCACTTCTGAAATCTTACCAAAATACCTTGAGGGACTTGCCAGAAGCCAAAGCTAAATTGAGGGTGCAGAGACACAGATACAATAAAAATGAGAATAAGGTATCTGCAGTTGGTAGGATTGATGAAAAAACTAGAAACTAAACTAGAAACTAAAAACCTGAGAACAGAAATCACCAGAACAGTTTCTCTTTGTATTAAGCAGGCAGAAACATGCTACAGAAGCTTGTCTATAATCACTATAACAAGGTACAGAAAAACTAGAATTACCGAAAAAGCAGTACAACATTGTAATAATGAAGATGCCCTCAGAGTCAAAGAAGCCCCTTTCTCAGGGTCCCAAAGGTGCTTTTTCAAGAGGCAACTGAACTTTCTTTATTTTCTCTTGAAGACATTTCACTTCTCATCCAAGAAGTTTCTTTGGTTATGACTGCGTCAGAGTCAGAACTGAAGAAGCTTCTTGGATGAGAATATGGCTAGTCTAGCGAAGAGAAGGACCAGGGGAGACATGATAGCAGTGTTCCAATACTTGAGGGGCTGCCACAGAGAGGAGGGGGTCAAACTGTTTTCCAAAGCACCTGAAGGCCAGACAAGGATGGAAACTGACCAAGGAGAGATTCAATCTAGAAATGAGGAGGAATTTTCTGACAGTGAGAACAATCAACCAATGGAACAGCTTGCCTTCGGAAGTTGTGGGAGCTTCATCACTTGAGACTTTCAAGAAAAGATTGGACTGCCATTTGTTTCCTGCTTGAGCAGGGGGTTGGACTAGATGACCTATAAGGTCCTTTCCAACTCTATTAATCTATCTATAAGAGAGGCAAAATGTCTTCAAGGAAAAACAAAGGAAGTCCAGTTGCCTCTTGAAAAAGCATCCTTGGGACAACCATGACCTGGATGACTGAGAATCTCCATAGACCTTTCTTCTGTGATGCTTTGGTAACATGTGCTTGGAGGTTAATAGTGACAAAAAGTTGGTCCCTTTGCTGCCATAACTTCTTCGTTATAAACTGTGTTCCCCACAGGAGAGGATTTAAGGGGAAATCTTCACCCAAACCTAGGTCTAAGTAAATTACAGTAAGGGAAAGCCAACAATTTTTGCAAATAATTTGCTTAGCAAATATAAGGCTGGTGCTAGAAGGTAGCTAGTCAACTCCAGAATTCATTAAAAAAAATCAAGCTTATTACAGATGTCAAAGAAAGATAAAGTTCCAGACATGCAACGTACAATTAAAAAAACCCCATAAAATAAAATATAGAAAAACCCTAATGTGTTTCTAGCCTACAACAAAATAACTCCTGAGTTTTCTAGTCTTTCCTGAAGTAACCTCCCTTATCTGGGATTCCAGCCAACTGCAAAATATGCCAACTCTTCCTGCCAAAAACAAATAAAACCTCTGCTTTTCCTCTATTGGTTCTCAGGGGTCACATGACTCCCTCTAATCACCTATGGCCAGATTGTTATTTAAAGGGCCAGCTTCTCCTTGCTACAAATATGTTAAGCGTTTACTGAAACTTTTGCTCAAATTAATCATCAATGTGATCAATTTAGGAAAAAAATTGAAATATTTCATTGCAAATGTTATTCCTTAAGGTCTAAGGGTTTAACTTGTTCAAATTTAAAAACAGTTGAATCTGATTCCTTACTAGATATGTTGGTATAGTAATAGCACTTAGACTTATGTACTGCTTCACAATGCTTTGCAGCCCTCTCTTGGTGGTTTACCGAGTCAGCATATTGCCCCCAACAATCTGGGTTCTCATTTTACTCATCTCGGAAGGATGGAAGGATGAGTCAACCACTGGTGAGACTCGAACTGCCGAATTGCTGGCAGCTGGCAGTCAGCAGACATAGCCTGCAGTACTGCATTTTAACCACTGCGCCAGCACGGCTCTTATATAACCTACTGCCAAACTTATTTTTGTCCTGTACGTAACAGGAGTTGTAGGTATATAAAAATGGCTCCGTTCTTTTTTTTCCATAGTGAATCAAATTTAAACCAAGTAAAAAAGAATTTTCTATTTTACTTAGCAAACCACTTCAGATTTTGCTAACAACTCAGGAAATAATGAGCATTTTGGAGATAAAGCAAATGTCAAATGCATTGCATTAAACAGAAAGAAAGAATGTCAACCTTAGCAAATTTCTAAATATGGGAAAAGGTTATTATTCTTTAAGGCAACGTTCTCAACCTTGGCATCTTTAATGTGTGTGAATGCTGCTTTAAAGCTGTAACTGAAGAAGACAGGAAAAACCTCATTCAGCCATTATTAGCAAACTTCTTAGCTCAAAAGAAGGGTTTCCCCCCCCTCCATTTTCCCCATTCTCCGTATCTATATAAGCTTCTGTTTCTAAAATTGTGCACTTGTGTGTGTATTTATGGAAATGAATATATCAAGTAAGCAAAATCAAGGTTTTTAAAATGAAAAAAAAATTCTTATTCATATATCTGCTTAATTCATAGTCAATACATAGTCAAGTAAAAGATTTGAAACTGGTGAAACATTGACAAAGTGGGCAACATTGCATGGCACTCTTAGCAATGGCTGCCATGAGGTAAGAAGCGAACATTTTCATTTTGATCTGGATTCTGATGAATTCATAGTCATCTCTATGTAGTTTTCTGGCAGCAATACAGAAATCATCTGCCACAGCCTTCTTCCAGGAAACTTTTCCTCAACCTTTTTTCTAGCCTACAGCCATGGAATTCCTCTGAGGTTCTTTTCCAAATGCAAACCAGATCTGACTGCTTAATTTTAAAGATCAGCCAAGGTCAGTTCAACATACGCCACAGAAAATTTGCCTACTCAAAAAAAAAAAAAAAAAAAAAAGCCATATAGTGCCTTGGGCTAGTTGCAAAACTAGTTCACACTATTAGCTCTAACATTCTGGGATGCTTTTTCATGCTCCTGTCCACAGTTTAACTTTTTTTTTTTTTATGAGCCCATGACACATTTCCAATGAATTCCAACTGAGCAAGCAAATTTCAGAATGATTATTTAATTAAAATAGTATAAAACAAATAATGCATGGGTGGAGCAGGAGGTATTGCAGGAAGTATCTGCGGGTGTTATATTTTCTCCTTTTGAATACAGTGTTCTACCTGGCAAAACATTACTTTTATTGTTACAATGTCAACTTGAATGTGTAAAACGGAAAAGTAAAGAAGAAGGAGAAGGAAATGGATAAAAAAAAGAAAGCGGGGAAGGGGGGGGAGAGGGAAAAATATATTTGGGAGGCAGCTAAAAAAGAACTCCAATACTAAGTGTTCAAAATTTAGAACACTTAGAGTGTTCTAAATTCTGCTTTCTAGGAGTTTAGAAAGCAAACTAGAGGTACTTGGGATCAGTCTTCCACAAAATCTTAGCAACAAGGAATCCAAAAGCAACTATTGTTTTAAAGGGGGAGTAGAAAGAGGACTGGGTATCAATGCAAGATGGGAAGAGGCTTCAAGGAAATTACCCTAAAAGAGAATTTAATAGCCAATAAGGTAAAGATCTAAGGTAATCTGTAAAAATATGATTCTGCCTCAAAAGAAGTGAAAGAAAATTCATGCAGTTTTCTTTTACTTTTCTGTACAAAAGGAATTGGTTTATTTTTGCTATTATTTGCTCATGGGCTATCAACATGATTTGACACTGTTCAATATAAAATTCTCACTTTATATTTAGTAAAGTTGTATTAGCTATGTTGAAAATAAGGAAGCTTAGGCAGATTCAAAACGTCTAATTATTTTAATTAAAATAACATGGTAACCTAACCAGAAGATCTTGTCAACATCAAATCCTGACTATCTAATAAAATTGCAGTAAAGAATTTCCTTGCCTCCTGAAGAGGTTGCAACAGAATTCCTACAATGAAGTTATCAGTTATTTTACTTTCTGTGGGTCATAATCTATGACCTTTAAAACCTGTTTCACAATTCAACAATTCTTATTGTTAATATTCTCCAAATACACAATTTAAATGTGATTTTGTGACATTTCCATTCATGAATTCTAATGCCTTACATTTTCTACATATTAACTATTCTCTCCTTTGGGGGAAAAAAAAAACCTTAATGCAAAGGCTCCAAATACTTACATATCACTGGCAATAGAGGAGTTCCTGGACATAGACTTTGGTGACAGATCATAGTCGCTATCTGATCGGTAGAGAAAGGATTCTCTGCGTTGACTGTGAACAAAATTTGCCTGGAGAATTAGCCCTGATCCAGGGCTTGTCATGGGATCCAAGGGACTCCGTCCCGATGAGGTGCCATTGTCTACGTCGAAACTGCAAAGAAATAAGAATATATTTAAGGCAATGTAACACCTAAGCAACCCCACACAATTAATACCAAGGACAACCTTAACTGACTTGGTGACATTTGGTTCAACGTCAAGATTTCCATCTTGTGGTCGGGCATGATGGGAGATTAAACCCAGTACATCCAGAGAGCACAAGATTAGAAAACTGGAGGAACATTTTAGCTATATAAAACTTCTTCCTTCTCTGAAGCTAGTTTTCAAATGGATAAAGAAGTTAAAGCAAGGGGGAAAATAATAATAAAAGGAAATAGCAGGAGAATACAGGAGAAAACAAAATAATTTCCTTCTCCACAAATTTTAATGTGGAAAGAAGTAAATTTGGCTTAAATGTGTGGTTACAATTATCTCACTGGCCCGATTGCAAGATTTTTGTAAATTGTTAAAAATAAAAAAACAAGACTAGTTTCAAAATTTTGAAGTTGTTGGTTCCTATAGTCTTGATTTTACTTTTTTTTGCACTGGATAAATGTGTCAAACTTTGAAATTTTGTAATTAATCTTTTTTTTTTAATTCAGTGGAAAGTTTCCATTCCCTAAAAAAGAATATTGTCTTTACATATAACATTTATATATCAGAAATTAGCCTAGATAAATGCCTTTCTTCATTAATTACAGCATTATGGAACAGTCTGCAAACCCAATCCTACCCATAAAACCCATGATGCTGAACCTGTCTCCTGACTGATTTGCACAACTTTATCCTGCTGTTTTCCATATCATAACATAAAGTCCCAGCAGCTGCAAGATTCAATGAGCATCAACACAATTTATCATTATGACAGCAATTCTTTCTAGCACCACAGAAAAATGTAAAAAGCTCTATACTTTCTGACCCATTTTTAATTTCAGACTGAGTAGAAAAAGGAATTCCATTTTAACTGCTATTTCTGAGAATTAAGATAATTTTTAGGTGATGTTTTATTGTGCAACTGTCCTGCTTCAGTCCTGGACTTTTGTTATGAGCCCAGAAGACAATACTGTCTACCCTTTCTAACTCATTATCTTCTCACATCTATTTTTGGCATTATTTAATTTCTTCCAACAGAAAACTTTTCAAGTAGGAAAAGAGAAAAGGGCTGCCTAATATATTTGAGTGGGTATTGCTCAGAGGCAACCATCTGGAAACATTTCAATTCCAAAAGATAGGAATGAAAATTTGGACACCTCTACACAATCAGTGAAGGCATGCAGGACTTATGCACAGAATCTGCTTTCTATTAGTTTAGATTAGGGTGCTAGATTTCATTGAGGACCGCATCAGGGTTGTGTTTGATCTTGGGGGCCAGGGTGGACGTAGCCAGGGTAAGCATGGCCAGCTCAACATCACTCGTGTTGGGGGCGCGAGTGCTCTGCCAGCAAAAACAGGCTCCTGAGCTCTGTTTTGGTCATCTGGCTACGATGACCTCTTGCAACCCTCTGCCAGCAAAAACGGAGCTCGCGGGGACCACGTGCGGCCCTCCTGAACTCCATTTTTGTTGGCAGAGGCACCACGGGTCATTCCTTGGTTGTTTTCAGGGTGGTCCCGCGGGCCAGATCTAAGCAACCCGTGGGCTGGATCTGGCCCCCGGGCCTTGAGTTTGACACCCCTGGTTTAGATAATCTGTCTGAATAACCAGAACTGCTCAGTTGATGTGATGATAACTCTTCAGTAGTTCAAACGAAGCCCAATTCTGATAGGCAAACATCCCCTTACTATTATTGCTACCCATCTAAGTCCTTCTCCATGTGAGCTTTGAATCTTCTGGTGCTTGGCTTGGCTGGTCCTTTTCCTAGTTATTGACAAGCTGCTAAAGCCTTTAGTGCTCTTCAAGGATTTCTTCTTGACCCAAATCAACATGACAAAATATTTAAATGTTTCTGCCATCCTGTCCAGGATCCAGATTATAGTTTGATTTTGATAGAATATAATAAAGAATTAAACAGCTCATAGCATTGTATAATAAATAAAATTCTGAAATCTTAATAAGAGATGAGAGGTGTTCCTTCCTAAATCAAACCCTGGGCAATCTCGCTGTTAGTTCTGAATTAACAGATTTGGATTGAGAAACTACATTTGGAACATTTGTAAATGAAACATTTGTTGCAATACAATACAGTCTCCACTAGATGGAAGTCAAAAACAACAAGGAATACGCTCACACCGAAACAATTAGCATTTCGATTGGATATTGCTTGAGCATTTGTACTAGTATTTCCTTTATGAAATTCTCAGGTCACAGGGGTAGAAAATTGTACTGATCAATGAAAACAAAACAACAGTGAACTGTATTCATATGTGATGCAGTTTCAAGTTCTATTTATATTATTTGTTAACTTCAATGCTATTTAGAAATCATCTTCTCCAACTCTGTTTTCAAATCAAACTCTTTTAGTACAATCACAGATCGGTTTTCTGAAGAAGAACAGACTTGGATAGAGATAGTGAAGTGAGGGAAGAAAATAAAATAAACCAAAGGTGGCTTTTAACTTCCTTCGGTAGAGTAAGATTCCTAATAGAGTTATAATATCAACTTTTTATTTATAGATTTATTGGAAGAGTGAAGAAGATCTTAAAGTCCAAACTCAGTGGAGGAAATATCATCATCTTCAAATATCATAACACCTGAGCAATCCTAGTCATAAGATACACAACTGGAATATTGGATTGCACTTAAGCAGAACTACAGGTCTTGTATAGAAGACCAGAAAAATAATGATGGTGAATTGGGCTCTTCATTCACGCAGCAGCTTGACAGACTCTATTTACCAAGGAAACTGGATGGGAATGGAATTGTTGCAAATACACCAGAAAATTAAGGAAGAAAAAAGGGCATTGGAAGAATACCTGAAGGACAGCGAAGAAGATGGACTGAAGCTAATAAACTATGAAGGTATGTGGAATATTGGAAACCAAACTGGCTTATAAGAAAGATCAGATAAGGAAAAGAAAAGAAACATGGCAAGTCAAAGTATTAGATGGCCAGTACATTTTAAAAAAAAAAAGGGGGGGGGAGAACATGTTGGCTCAAAGGTTAAGAAGATACTGGTCTTGTTGTCCAGAAAGTTTGAGACTCAAGTGTTGGGTAATGGGGTGAGTTCCCATTATTTGTCCCACCTCCTGCTCATTTAGCAGTTCAAAAACATGCAAATGCAAGTAGATAAATAGGTACCACTTCAGTGGGAAGATAACAGCATTCTCTGTGCTCAGCGTATAGTTATGCTGGCCACATGACCATGGAAATGTCTTCAGATAATGGTGGCTCCCTTCTCTAAGAAACGGAGATGAGCCATACTCACCCCTAGAGTTGAACACAACTGGACAGGGGAAACCTTTACCTTCACATAAAAAAATAACCTTAGCAAGTATATGACAACAAGACCTGGCAATAGCTAAGAGTAGGAAAGTTGAACTCCTCCTGTAGGAATGGAATTCAAATCTTCAGATCTCTTTGGGCCAGTCCCTAGAGACAAAAGAGAGCTGAAATCCAAGCAGAGAGTATGGTGAGGTAAAGATTGTGGGGTGCTTCAGGTGGGTGGGGGAGGCTGTGGGAACAGTGAGGTTAAAGGGGACTTTCTTATCTTATAATAGTGTGAGTATTGAAGGGCAGATCAGAGATTTATTAAGAATTCTTGTTCACTTCAAATAATGACTGATAAACAGGAAAACCTGGGCTAATGTATCATTATTTCCAGAAAGTAATATGTTTTAAGGTAAGGGGACGTGGTGACTCAGTGGCTAAGACGCTGAGTTTGTCGATCGAAAGGTCGGCAGTTCAGCAGTTCGAATCCCTAGTGCTGCATAACAGGGTGAGCTCCCGTTACTTGTCCCAGCCTCTGCCAACCTAGCAGTTCGAAAGCATGTAAAAAATGCAAGTAGAAAAATAGGGACCACCTTTGGTGGGCAGGTAACAGTGTTCCGTGCCCCTTTGGTATTTAGTCATGCCGGCCACATGACCACAGAGACGTTATCTGACAGCGCTGGCTCTTCGGCTTTGAAATGGAGATGAGCACCAGCCCCTAGAGTCAGGAATGACTAGCACATATGTGCGAGGGGAACCTTTACCTTTAATATGTTTTAATGAATATCAATGTATTTTATACTTCGGTTATGTTTCTTTTATTAATAGGATAAATCTGTAAATTGTGAATACATTAGATCAGGATGTAAGAAACAAGAGAACTTACTAGTAAGCGATTCTATTAAACCTGTTTCCTTTCTTTAAAACAGCAGCGTAAAAAAAAAAAATACACACACATTCTGCATTCCAACTTTCTGGCTGCATAAAAATCTGGCTACATACAGCATAAAATGTCCTTAAGTAAACATAATAGGAACATGGAATACTGTTGAATACCAAGCCAGCCCATCATGTTCAGTACTGTTTACAGAGGTTCTCCAGAGTTTCATACAATAATTTTGCAATCTGGAAATGCCAAGACCTTCTATACGCAAAACATGTACTCTATCATTAAGCTATGGCTATTTAAAAACTAGATCTGTAAAACATGTACCCAGGCACAATCCTGAATATGCATTATTCATTGATAATTAGACAGGAGGATTTTAAACAAAGTTTTAATGGACAAATTGTGTAAGTTAATTGTTTTAAAACTTTACACCCCTTCTAGCAAATAAAAGTCACTTGATGTCACCTATCAACTTTAACAGCTTCCCTGCTGAAACATCTATTCATGATATTCTCTCTTAATGATACCCAGAAGAATGTATTGGTATCTTTTTATACAAAACAGTAATTTAAAAATTCGTTCTTACCTATATAGGGTTTACGTTTACAAACAGCACTCTCAAAATAGGTGGTGAAACAGCATTTGAGACCTTCCCTGCAGCTTATATATTCACCTCTGTACCAAATGGCAGCTGAGTCTCCTCATTCAAAAATTATGAAGAACTTTATCCAGAAGCCAAAGCATTAATTAAAGGTGGGTAAAGGAATTGCCTGTAAATATTTCTGCTGTTGATTCAGACAGTAACCTTAAAAATGGTTTGAATCCAGCCCAATCACTCTGATCAATTTGTAAACAGGATATGGTAAGTTTCACACAGATAAGAGCTATAAACTCTGTTAACTGCAATTCACCTTTTATAAACAGAATGCACATAAAACTGTATCAACTGGGAAAAAGAGTTATATTTTTCCATATTTGCACACATTTATCACTGCTTTCCCCATATTTCCCAAGTGAGAGGATGGAATGAATTTCAGTCCAAGGATAACATTCTATACTGGCTTGCATATACTAGCAAAAAAGTACAAGTTTTGTTCATTTCATAGAATTATATAACAAAACGTGTATGTCCTTATTTCCCTATAGTACAAAAATCAGCATAAATCAATTCATTAAGGGTATCTAATGAGTACATACTGAAAGTATTAATGAGTCCATGCGGAAAGTATAATACAAGAAAGTATATGTGTACGTTTACATATATATTTATATGTCTCTGCAGTCACTTAGAACACGGGGAAAGGAAAAAAATATAAGTAGTTCTCATTTACTGATAGTTTGTTCAGTGACAAATTTAAATTTATGAAGGTGCTGAAAAAGGTGATCTATGACCAGTCCCTGAACTTGTGGCCATAGCATTGCAGTCATGTGATCGTGAAAACAGAATAACGAACAACTGGTACCTTGGAGATCTTGATTTGGGTTATTCAGATGCTTGGCAACTGGCACATATTTAAAACAGTCGCAACGTCCTGCAGTCATGTGATTGCCATTTGCAACCTTTACAGTTGACCAGGCAATATGGCAACTGTTAAGAGGTTGCAAGTCCTGGTCCCATGATATCACACTTAATGACTGCAGCTGGTTTGCTGCACGACCAAAGCAGAATTGATGTCATAAGTCAAGTGCAATCAAGTGATGTTTCACTTGTTGACTATGTTGCTTAGCAACATAGAAACTGCTGGTTTCAATTGTGGCCAGTAAGTGAGGGCTACCTACAGTATATCTAAGCTTCAAGGCCAAGCTTCAGTTATGGGAAAGAAATGGCAGAATGAGAACATGAGAAAATGAAAAACTTAAACTCTTTAGCTTTCTTTCTAGCAAAACCTATTAACCCCGAGGCATTTTTGGTCTCTTTTTTAAAACTTCTTTAAGCTAAGAATTTTTTACATGCTTGGTAATTCCAACTCAGTATGCACTTTTCCTAGATATCCTCTAGAACTGCGTTTCTCAACCTTGGTAGCTTGAAGATGGGTGGACTTCAACTCCCAGAATCCCCCAGCCAGCAGCGCTGGCTGGGGGATTCTGGGAGTTGAAGTCCACCCATCTTCAAGCTACCAAGGTTGAGAAACACTGCTATAGAATTATACCACTTGTGTTCAACTTAGAAAAGTATTTTTTTAAAAAAGATTCTGAATCACCTTTTGCTCTAATGAACTAAGCAATTCAGTGACCTTGAATTTTAGCTCTGATTAACAACATTTTTGAACAGCATCCTTCTTTCTTCATGCCCATCTCCCCAATAGGAGACTTTGAGGCTATCCAATTACGTTGACTGGATACAGACTTAAGGAAAATCAATGAAAAGGTCAGCATTATATAGTGTATATCATGGAACCACATATGTTAGTAATGGCTACTAGATCAAAAAGTTTTAAAATAGCATGAGATAAATGTTTGACTGCACCATCCTCAAATCTAATAGGGATTTTTTAAAATGGAACTTCTGTATTTGTCATCTAGAATACCACTGGATAATTCCAAGAGATATTTCATAAACACAGAACTGACTCCCATGTTTAGAAAATAAGATAAACAAGACAATTCCCGTGACTTCTTGTTTACTACTGGAACTACAGTGATTGGACTCAGATACATCAAGCCAATAATTACACTATGTCACTTTTATCAAGTGTTGGTAATCCCAAATCAAACAAAGACCAGTACTTTAAGTAATGTTTGGGTCTTAGGAGCCTACAGTACAACACTCTATAAAGTATGAAGCCATATCCGGCCTTTCTGTTTGAAAAAAATGAGTCACTCTCAGTTCATCCTGGAAGTTTTACATTGACCTATATTTAATTAATTGAGGACAGACGGGGAAAAAATAATCTGACAGACACAGTTTGTACATAGGAGGTCAAAGGAAATGGAAAATTCCCCCCTCCCTTCTCTTGAACTGGTATTGGTGTTTTTGTATAAATTAACTTCCAGTTAATTAAACTGTAACAGTTTCAGGCATTGTTTGACTCCCTTAGCATTGACTAACAGAAAGCAAGACTGGTGAGTTTTGCCATCACTTTACAAATTTTGCAAATAATGTTAAACTTCTATTTCTTCCTCCATTACTATGACTGGTGATGCAAAGCTAGGATTTTATACTACAATCATGAATTCAAAGGACAGGTTTTGTTTCTTAACAAGTGGGATTTTTTTAAATAGCTCTTTTCTTTTTAATATGCTAAAAAGGTGCATATTTTTAGCAAAAACAGAACTGGATCATATTTTTAATTAAACATCCATACTGGATGATTACCAAACAGCCACGATTCACTCTACTGTATATGTTATACATTGCACATAACAAGATATATTTCAGTAAAACATTGAAACACTTTCCCCCTTGTTTGATATATAAAAAGTATAATGTTACAATGCAGAGGTGGGTTTCAGCAGCTTCTGACCAGTTCTGGAGAACCGATAGCGGAAATTTTGAGTAGTTCGGAGAACCAGTAGTAAAAATTCTGACTGGCCCTGCCCCCATCTATTCTCTGCCTCCCAAGTCCCAGGTGATCAGGAGGAAATGGGGATTTTGCAGTATCCTTCTCCTGGAGTGGGGAGGGAATGGAGATTTTACAATATCCTTCCCCTGCCATGCCCACCAAGCCATGCCACGCCCACCAAGCCATACCCACAGAACCGGTAGTAAAATTTTTTGAAAACCACCACTGTTATGCTCAGAAGAAAATCTACTAGATTCATCAGGATTCAAAGTCCACTAAGTGTTTGTATGACTACAGACTTAATGAAAAAGCTACAATTTGTGCAAGCCAACAATGCTATTAGCTTTTGGGCACAAAAGAAAAATAAATCAAATGTATGTATCAGTTATTAACGACAACAGAACTTGCTGCCAGAGCAAATTTACTAAATTTTATTTGCTCAATTATATATTAATAGCCAAGTTCAAATATTTTAAGAGTTCTGTGCATGCTGAATTGAAGATAAGATGAAACAGGGTTAGTGCAGCAATTTTCTTCATCCTATATATAACATTACACTACTACAATAAAACTGTTTATAACTACTGAGCAAGTAACATGCAGAATTGCACTTTTGTATTACTGAAGCACTATACAACTAAAACCGGTATTTTAATATTGCTCATAGGTTTGTTAAGTTAAATGTAAAGAGTAGCAAAAATCTACATTGTTAACAGTTATAAAGAAATCTATAAAAGGAAAGGTCTACTTAAATGAAATATTGAGTAAATATTTATGAAGCTGTTAACAACAATGAACGTTTCAAAATATATATGCCACTATTCCATATTTCAGCCTGTTTCTAGTGGGTTATATAACCATTTATAAAAAAATCAGAATGAACCAGAATACCACAAAAGAATGGACGAGCTTTTAAGACTCCGGAATACATAATCAAGAAACATGATATAAGCATTAGAAGCTGGAAAAAGAAGTCTCTTTTTAAAGCTGTGCTGTGTTGTAGCTGTAAAATTTATGTCCCAGTTCTCCATTGTGTATATAAATTATGTATTATTAGAACTGGTGTATGAATGGAAGATGCTTGACAGCTTCAAAAGTAGTTATATTCTCTCCCCACTCCCCCCCCCAATAAATTCAGGTGCAAAATTGGGACCTAGCCAACATCTGTAGAAGAATTCTAAGGAAAGTCATATAGTTCATAGCAGATATTTTCTGTTTGAGCCCTGATAGAGAAACATCTGCCTAGAATTGAACTCTCAACCTTCCGAGTGGGAAGTGAGTGTCTTCACTTCTATTTTATTCAGTAAAAGATATTTTTTATCCTGAATTACTTTGATATAAATTAACAAATGAACAAAGACCTTGATATAAATTAACAAAACCCTACAGTACAGTTAAATAAAAATTATAAAAAACAATATAATTAAGTAACAATACAATTCATTTATTCATTCAATTTGTATAGTTGCCCATTTCATGTTTATAATTCTGGGTAGATTACATTTTTAAAAACAACTAAATAACATAACCAATAAACAAAACGAGATTCAGTAAAATACATTTTGTTTTCTTTTTACAACCCTGTAAACCCTTGGAGTCGGGGCGACTGAATGGAGCTGAGCATTTCCTGGCTGGATGCCTTTCCTGACGCCTACGCATAGTTCACAGCAGATATTTTCTGTTTGAGCCCTGATAGAGAAACATCTGCCTAGAATTGACCTCTCAACCTTCCGAGTGGGAGGCAAGTGTCTTCACCTCTATTTTATTCAGTAAAATACAATAAGCGCTTTAAAAAAAGCTTACCAATAGAAGGACCTCCTAAGAAATAATGATGCTGGGATTAACATGTTTTAAAGCGCTTCAGTAAAACACAACAAGCATTTTAAAAACCAATTAAAATTCAATGAAACACCCAAATTACAACCAAACAAATAGGAAAAGCAGACAACTGAACCCCCAAGTCCCACCATCTGGCAGGCTCTGGACAAAAACTGGATACCCTGGCAGGTTGGTACAACCATGTCATTAGAGTCAAGATTAGGGCCCATCTAACTTCAGGGGGTGATGTTTCAAAGGATGGGTGCTGAGGCAAAAAAGGCTCTCTTGATATGTCTCATCAGATGACACATTGTAATAGTAATATGGCTCTTCCACCAGACCTGATGGGACAGGTAGTTGTAACTGGGTTGAGGTTTTTTCTCAAGTAATAATGACGACAATACTTATCATTATGGCTTCTACTGTTTTTAATGTTGCATGCCACCTTAAGTCTTATGAACGTGGGCAGCTCTCTAAATTTGATAAATATATAAACCTCATTCAAGATCCATTTCTCATGGATCTTTAGATCTCATCCCTAAAAAATAAAGGTAAAGGTTTCCCTCCCACATATGTGCTAGTCGTTCTCAACTCTAGGGGGCGGTGCTCATCTGTGTTTTAAAGCCGAAGAGCCAGCGCTGTCAGAAGATGTCTCTGTAGTCATGTGGCCGGCATGACTAAATGCCAAAAGCACATGGAACACTGTTATCTTCCCACCAAAGGTGGTCCTTATTTTTCTACTTGCATTTTTTACATGCTTTCGAACTGCTAGGTTGGCAGAAGCTGGGACAAGTAACAGGCACTCACCCCGTTACACGGCACTAGGGATTCGAACCACTGAACTGCTGATCTTTCAATTGATAAGCTCAGTGTCTTAGCCACTGAGCCATCACGTCCCTCATCTCATCCCTATGAAGTGTATTTAAGACTATGGCCCATACTATTATCTTAATAAAATACAATGGCAATAACGACAATTTACAAGTTCCTATTCTCCAAGGCAATTATCTGAATTCCTCTGTAAGAAATTATCCTCAGTGTAATTTGGTTATCTTCTAAATGGGCTGCATCGTTTTTATTCAGACTTTGGCAGACAGATGCTGCTTGCATTTCTTGCCAAGCAGCATAACCTTTCTAAGTATAGATCAATCATCAATGTCTGCAAATGCCACTTACTGAGTGCTGAGAAGCCTTACCAAGCTCTTACCACACACAAAAAATTTCGAAACAGATCTAGATATTCCAGCAGGTATGACGTTCTTCATGGTCACTGTTCTCCTATTTGACATCCTCCAGACGTGAGATTAAATTCTCCTAGACTCCTAATTTGGGGAAGGCTGTCTTATCTCATTGAGGTTGCTGTCCCTGTTCACCTTCTTAATGCTTTTAAGCAAGAATGGAAGCTTGTCAATAGATAGACCCCACCTAAGAAATAGTGATGCTGGGATTAATGTGAATTTTACCATGTGGTCTACAGGAAATGAATTTGAACATTTCCTAGCAGTGTGGACCACACACACTAGGCAGAAAGAAGTGACATGATAGCAGTCTTCCAGTATTTCTGACACAGAGAACAGAGTGTTGGCCTATTCTCCAAAGCACCTGAGGCCAGGATAACTGATAGAAGATCATTAAAGAGAGATCCAACTACGACTAAGAAGAAATATCCTGATAGTGAGAACAATTAACCATTGGAACAACTTGCTTCCAGAAGTTGTGGGTGCATCATCACTGGAGGTTTTCAAGAAGAGAATGGAAAACCATTTGTCTGGAATGGAATAAGGTCTCCTGCTCAAACTCAAGGACACTTCCAAGATCCCTGTCAACCCTGTATTTCTATGTCATTCTAAACTTGGCCAATATTTGCTTTTATACACCCAAGGTAGCCAAGCCTTCTATTAAATGTCCCATGAGCTCATAGAATCATGGATTCTTTGAAAAGTGGCTTGTCTGGTGCTTCCCAGAATGAATTTTTATTCTTGGAAAAATCTGAGCAAAACCATATTTTCCACAAAAAAAAAAAAAAAAAAAAAAAAACCTACGCTTTACAATTATGTGGGATATTTTTTACCATTTAAAAATACAAGATAAAACAGCACTGGCCACTTTGAACTTTTAAAAAATCAATTCAATCCCTCTACATCTTAACAGTTCAGCATTTTTTTTCTACAGATGTTTCTATTTTTTAAAAAAATGACCAAAAAAAAAAAAAAAAAAAGCCAGGCCAGAAATCTGTACCATAAAATAGGTAAGTGTCCTAATCTTCTTTTCCCTACATTGGAGAAACTTTTCTTGTGTTTGTTTGTTCTTCCTACATCTCGGTACCTGCAGTATATCTCTATAATTGTAGATTTGTGTCTTAAATTGAAATATTTTGCCAGCTACCTGGAATATTTTTAAAAGTTAATTTTTAAAGATTTCATACGCTTGAAAATACAGGTAGTCCTCAAGTTAACGACCACAATTCCATCACTAAGCTATGCAGTCATTAAGTAAGTAATGCCTGATTTAACAACCATTTTTGCTATGGTTGTTAAGCAAATCACAATGTCATTAAGCAAAACTGGCTTCCACCATTGACTTAGCTTGTCAGAAGGTTCCTGGGAAGATCAGAAATGGCAGTTATGTGACCCTGGAATGCTGCAACCATCATAAATATATGTCATTGCCAATTGTCTGAACTGATTTTGGGACTGTGGTGACACTGCAATCGTATAAGGGCCATTCATAAGTCACTTTTTTCAGTGCCTTGTTTAAATGGTCGTTAGATGAATGATTGTCAGTTGAGGATTACGTGTACTGGAAAACTTTCACATTGGCACTTGTTCACTATGTGCTGATTTTGAAATGAAACTCTGGTTATCTATATCACCTTCCACATTATACTCTCATCATTTTAGTTTTCTATTAAAAATTGGAGTTAACACTCACACAAATTGAAAATGGAAGAGACAGTATGGGATTCCTTATAAATATATGTGTGAATCTGCCCCGCTGAATTATGTTACTTGTTTTGCTGAAGTTTTTTTTAAAAATTGGTGCTCAAGCAAAAACAAAAATAAAGAAAACCTTTTTTCAGACTCATTCTTAACAATTGCTTAAAATTTAATGAACCAGAACACTGAAGTTACTGAAATAAAATGAACAAGTCCAGGTATTCTAAATGTATACTAAAATTCTAAAACGGAAAAGTTAGTTAATATGCTTTGAAATGTACTGTTGTTTTTAACGAAAGTATTAAGGTTCCCTGAAGCAACGAAATGAAATTATTCATTTTTGTTTCACTGCGTGAAATCAATGCATTTGCTGTGTGCTAGTAAAAGTATCAATTCAGGATTTTCATTTTAAAATATTCAACTTAAAATACTATGTTTCAATAAGACGTTTGTGGCTATTTGTACATGCAAAACCAGCACTGAATGTTCCTGGGCTGGATTTACTTTAGTTTTGATCAAAACCAAAGATAAAGAACATCATATTTAAACCATAACTAGATTTCAAACTAAGAGCTGTTCTTTAACACACATTTTCCCCTGACCCCCACTTCTTAGGCAAACTTCCAGTAGAAATAACAACTTGACAACTTCTGTTTTCCTTCACTTCAGGCTTTTATGACACAAGCTTAGAAAATAAAATAATCGTAGCATACGATTAATAATTAGCATTTATTAAGAGTGAATTAAGTCTAAAGACAATTAGGAGATCATCCTTGATGTTTTCGTTGAATTCAAAGGACTTGGAAGTCTTCCTGAAACAAAAAGATTTCCAGCCATTTTTAGGACAAGTTAGAGGTATATAATCAGAACTACAGGCAGATAGAAGGATACTTAAATACAGGTAGTCCTCAAGTTAGAACCATAAGGGAGTCTGCCATCAGGGTCATAACTCATGACAGTCACAAATTGGATCATTATGAGACTGACTTGATCTTTTGTGCAGCATTAAATGAATTCCACGGTCAGTAAATGAAGTAGATTCTCAGATTAACAGAGTTGGAAGGGACCTTGCAGGTCTTCTAGTTCAACCCTCTGCCCAACCAAGCAAGAGACCCTACACCAGTGATGGCCAACCTTTTTGCCATCGCATGCCAAAAGCGAGGGGAGTGCGGGGTGGTCACGTGCGTGTGTGCCCACACCCATAATTCTATGTGCCCTGCCCCGCCATGCATGCGCATGCAACCACCCCGTGCTCCCCCCGCTTTTGGCATGTGATGGCATGGTGGGTCTGGTAGGCCTGTTTTTCGCCCTCCCCAGGCTCCAGAGGCTTTCTAGAAGCCTGGGGAGGGAGAAAACAGCCTTTTCCCCACCACGACCACCCCCAGAAGCCCTCCAGAGGCCAGAAACAGCCCATTTGCTGACTTCCGGTGGGCCCAGAAGGCCCGAAAATCAGCTGGCCAACATGTACATACGTGCTGGAGCTTAGCTAGGGCAACGCTCACATGCCCACCAATATGGCTCCACGTGCCACTTGTGGCACGCGTGCCACAGGTTCGCTGTCACGGCCCTACACAATTTCTGACAAATGACAGTCCAGTCTCTTCTTGAAAGCTTCCAGTGATGAAGCTCCCACAACTTCTGAAGGCAAGCTGTTCCATTGGTTGATTGTTCTCCCTGACAGAAAATTTCGCCCTATTTCCAGGTTGAATCTCTCCTTGATCAGTTTCCATCCATTATTCCTTGTCTGGTCCTTGGGTGCTTTGGAAAATAGCTTGATCCCCTCTTCTCTGTGGCAGCCCCTCAAATATTGGAACCAATGGTTCACTATGGGTGCAGGTTTGCCAAAACCGGGAAATAAATGTGGGTTTCGGCAAAACCATTGTAAAATGTAGTCACATAACCGTGGGACACTGCAAATGGCTGTGAATGTGGCCTGACTGCTGAGTGCCCAAAGTGTGATTACATGATTGGGGGTGGGGGTGAACGTCAAAATTTCAAATCCGGATTTGTAGCCCCAAGAGGTCCGTCATAACTTCTAACAATTGCTAAGTGAGTGGTTGTAAGTCAAGGGCTACTTCCATCAACCTTTCTTAGAACAATGGGTACCTGTGGACTTGTACCATTAATTTCCCCTTTCCTATGACAAATAACATATACTCCAGGTACAGTGTTTAATTGACCTTAGTTGATTTTGAAAAATTAAGCAGACCTGATCCTGATTAGTATTTGGATGAGAGATTCTCAGACAATCCTACAGCTACAATAAAACAGAAGAAGATGAGAACATGTGAAGCGGTACGTAGGTCTAAATGCTATTGCTATATTATTAGGGGGGAAAACAACATGGATGTGTCATTATCAAAAGTCAAACTCAACCCAAGGGATATCTATGGATATTCTCAGTCATCCAGATCAGACACAGACAAACCTCCAAGTGGCCTCAACAAATCTCTAAAGGAATGCAAATGACCAGTTGTCTGCAACCAACATAAATCCTTCTATTCCCCACCGTCAGAGGATGAGAAGCAAAATGTCTTCAAAGAAAAACAAGAAAGTCCAGTTGCCTCTTGAAAAAGCACTTTTGGGTCAACCCGAGGGAGATGTTACTTCTTTATAGCAAATGATGAGCATCCAGAAATTTCCCACTTGTTCGATTGCATTTTGCTTAGAATAAGCTTGCTTGTTTCAGATGCAAAGTTCACATCTCCTGGCTGCTTATTAGAGCCAGTATCAACGGCATGTTTCTTCCTGTCTTAATGTTGACTTTTTTTCATTTCTCACCACAGGAAGCATACAACAAACATCAGCAATAAGACCTACAGCTACAAATAGAGTAACACTAAGAGCCATAATAAAATGAACTTTACTGAGAGTACAGTAATCCCAAAATTAGGAATCGGAGCTTTGTAATACATGAGAAAATGTACTGTATTATATAGAGTTGTAATACAACGGATTCTGGCTGTTTGCTTTAGCAAAAACGAGAACAGGGCCTGCCTTATAATGAGAAACAAAAATCCAAGCCAGCAGTTGTGAGTTGTATGCCTATAAATTAAGTACTTGGAGTGGTTCAAACAGTGCAAAGTTTCCAGTCTGTGAATTATCGTAAATAATTATTATAAGTCTCCATGCCAGTTTTATTAGCAGTGATTTCTTCAACATCATGAAATATAATGTGGATCCCAAAGAAGTCCCTCGGGGGCCTGAGTGGCCTGAATCGTAATAAATGGCTCTTCCTTATTCAAACATTGCCTGTCGCAGTTACTTGGCCGAGTCTCCCTCCCAGGATTCTCTACAAGCAAACATTTGAGTATCTTTGAAATCAATTCAGTGACAGAATGCGGGCATGGGAGGGGGAAGCTGAATGGATAATTGAAAGTCAGCATCCTGTTCTGTTCTGTGTGGAGTTTGGCTGGAAATCAAACTCCTCATTAAGATTGTCTAGATCAGGGGTGGACAACGGTGGCCCTTTTACAACCTTGGCTTGGCTGTCTCAGGAATTCTGGGAGTTGAAGTCCACAGGTTGTAAAAGGGCCACCGTTGCCCACCCCTGGGATTGCTTCAGCTAGGGAAGTGGCTCCCATCTGTTTTTTCAGCTCAAGCAACAACATGTTGTGGGGTGCCCCACAACAACCTCTACTCCTCTCCTTGAGACCAGTTTCCTGTGTGCAGAAGTCCAGCTTTACAAGATTCTCAATCTTAAAATGATAATAAAAGCAAATGTGTTTAACATTCTAAGCTTCAAGAACTCTCTCTCTCTCTCCCCCTCCCCCCCTCTCTATCTGTGTATATACACACCAACATACAATAAACATGTGTGTGTGTGTGTGTTTGTATGTGTGTGTGTTTGTTTGTGTGTGTGTGTGTGTGTGTGTGTGTGCTTAAAGCTATGGAAGCTATCCAAGATGCAATTTTCAGCTCTAGCATTCAGCTGAAATGTTGCTTTTGACAGATAAATAAACTTTCTGCATTGTTGTAGATCACCAACAGGTCAGACAGAAGTCTTTCCCACCAAGCGTTGCTCAAAACCTTTGTTGGCAACACAGGGAAGCAAAGTTGGGAATCTGCACACAAAGAAAATGCTTGGATTCTGAATTAGGACCCCTCTTCAAACATAACCCATAAAAAGAATTCTACACCAGATAAAACCGAAAAGTATTAAATGTGAATCATAACATATATTCTGGGAAATGTTATGAAAGTAAACGGATATACAGCATAGCTATTATATTACACTGTAAATTTTGGTAGACATCATTGTAACTAGGAGTTACATCCTGGAAAGTAACGTCACTACTGTGTCCTTTTTACAAAATGATATGGAGAATCATGCTACCAAGTAAATAATTACAAAGGTTTGTACAAAGGCAAAGGCCCATCTACTTTTGGATTCTGTTCCTACGATAACCAGTCAGGTACCAGCTTAAAGATGGCAAGCAGGCATATATATGCTAGCAGACTCTCATTCAAGTATGTATTTAGAGGTAAATTAGTTGAGTACACAACACTCTAAATTATGGTTTGCTAAAAAAAAAAAGATTTGCTTGCTTCACACGGCATACTAAACCATAAACCATGATTTACAAACTACATAAATATATTATACTACACAAATATTAAACCAAAATATATGTAGCTTGCCAGGAAACCTATCTTTATTATGCTGGGAACATTATAAATATACTGGTAGTTCTTGACTTATGACCATGATTAAGTCCAAAATTTCTGTTGTTAAGTGAGACATTTGTTTTACATTTGTTAGTAACCTGGTTGTTAAGTGCATCTGGCTTCCCCATTGACTTTGCTTGTTGCAAAGGGGATCCCATGACCTTGGGACCAGCAACTGTCACAAATATGAGTCAGTTGCCAAGCATCCTAATTTTGATCACATGATCATGGAGATGCTGCAAAGGTCGTAAGTGTGAAAAATGGTTATGTCATATTTTTCAGTGCCATTGCAACTTTGAACAGTCACTAAATGAACTGTTGTAAGTCGAGGACTACCTGTAAGCAATTTCATGGCTTCGTTGCATGGAAGAGAAGCTTAACAGAATCTAATTTAAAACAAGAGTTTAAACCATTTTTCTTATCTGTCTTACTTTTCAAGGCTAACTTGAAAAAGACATCTGGCAGATACCCTACCTAGGAAGATTGATCCATACCTATTTCAGTTCAGCTTTCAAATATGATAAGAAAGTGAGACTGTACCAAGAACTAGATAAATGGACAATTAGAATGTTCATTTTGGGAACATTCTTTACCTCCTACTAAAGCAAGAAAAGTGGCTATTTCCTTAAAGAAAGCAGGAACAAAAGCAAGAGAACAAAGTGAGAGAGGTTTAGGGGATAGTTGGACAAGGCCAAAGGAACAAAAGGAAAGCAAAGCAAAGGAAAAGACACATAATCAATATTATAATAAGTTATAAAACTAGTATTGTAGCTATAGCTACTTTGAACAGGTGGGCAGCATATGAATTTAATAAGTAAATAAATACAGCTGTGGAGTGCTTTAATGAGAATCACCCAGAAAATGGATGTGAGCAAAGCATCTGTTTGCAGCTCCATAATGCAGATTATATTTTGTTGGGACTCTCAGAGCCTCTAATCCTTGCCACCTGATTTTGCATACCGTAATAACCCCTAGTTTAACTATGATTTAACCATCATCTTAAACTATAACTGCCACTATTTTTTTTACAGACCAAGAAACAAAAATTATTGACAAGACCAGAATCAAACAAACCCTGGAACTAACTACATCTTTAATTGGACTTTTGATTTTGATGAGAATGACAGAGAATAAAATATTAATATCAATGCTGTTCTTTTGTTTCCAGAAAGAAAAAAAAAATGATGTCACTGCCAATTGTGAAGCCCTCAGATAAAAGTGCACCAAAATATCCAGAATGTCCCTTATCGTCAATGTAACAACACAAGATAGTGTTCTGTTTATAGCTTTACTTCAGTTAAGAAAAAAAATTGTCTTTGAATTTCAGATGGATAAAATTCTCACTGCATCATTTCCTAATTATTCATCAACATTTGTATCTAAGAAGAACAAAATATTTCCTCCAAGCTAAAAAAAACTTGCCCAAAGGCAAAAAAATATTAGACAAAAATACATACTTGTGTAGAGAAAATGATAAAGCAACATATAGACTTAAAGAGAGAGAGATTTTTGTTAGGTATACTATCAGAAAAATATGACAAGGAGGTTGTATATTTAATATCACATATGTTGACAGCAGCAAGAATTGTATTTGCACACTATTGGAAAAATGAGGGAACTCCTACAGATGAAAGCATAATTTTAAAAAATATTAGACTTTGCGGAAATGGATAGGTTAACATTAAAGATAAAGGATAAAAAGGAATACAGAATACTTTTTAACATGTGATTTGTTTTACAAATGGTTAGATAGCAGAGGTAGAAATTAGAAGTTGGAAGAAAACTACTATATACAAGTAAATATTGTTATTATTATTATTATTATTGATATTATGTATAGGTAAATTGACCCAGACAATACACTGTTTATTAAGCACTCATGTATGTTAAAGAAAAATGTACAAATAAAATTTATATTTAAAAAAATATATTTGTCTTTGAATTTCAGATGGATAAAATTCTCACTGCATCATTTCCATCAACATATGTTTCTAAGAACAAAATATTTCCTCCAAGCTAAAAAAAACTTGTATTGTAACTAGGGGAAGGATTCCCCATCAACAACCATTTCCATTTTCTCAGATACAGAAGTTGTGTTGTCAGCAACAGAGATTAAAACTTTAGCTAAAGACAGTTGAGTGCACACAAGAGATTAAGCATTGCACTGGAAAGCTTAAATATTTGTACTGGCTAAGCTTTGGAAGTTTCCCCAAACACCACACAAGAGCAGTGCAGCCTTTCAAATCTGAAATCAGTGGAGACTTGGTTGGTGTCAGTGGTGAAATCTAAAATTTGTTACTACCGGTTCTGTGGGCATGGCTAATTTTTTTTTTAACTTTTAAAATCATTTTTTCTACAACCACTTTGGCGAAGAGGTTGTAAAAAAATGCTTTCAAAAGCCTCTGCCGATCAGGCAACTCAGCTGGGATCGTCAGAGTTATTTAAAAGAAAAAAAGAGTTTTTTTCTTTTAAATGCCTCTGTCGATCCCAGCTGAGTTTTTAAAAAGTGTCTGCCGATCAGGCAACTCGGCTGGGATCGTCAGAGGCATTTAAAAGAAAAAAAGCATTTTTTCGGTCAAAGAGGTTGTAGAAAAAATGCTTTTAAAAGAAAAAAAAAAGCCTCTGATGATTGTGCGGCTCCACTGGGCATGGGGGAGGGGGGGAGCAGGGATTTTTGCTACCGGTTCTCCAAACCACCTGCCTCCATCGCTACCGGATCGGGTGATCCGGTCCGAACTGGGAGCATTTCACCCCTGGTTGGTGTGCAAGGAATACTGCTGGCAACTGAATGCATCTTTTCCTAGAGTTATGCCGCAATTGTGAAGGTGAGTCACTTAAATGCATAGCTATTTTAATCATTTGCCAACAGGAAGGACATGAGTTGCCCCTTCCATGAACCTCCCTAATGTCTTTTTCTCTTTAATCCGTAGCCCTGCACAGCCCTGCCACTATGTTCCAGATATGCAAATGGAAGGAAATGATGCCTTAACTTTCCTATGAACTTCTATTTTAACAATTAAATATCAGAACTGAGACACTGTTACTTCTTGGTGAAACTTCGTAATCAATACTGTTTCCTCAACTTTTTTCCACACAACTCTAAAAAATAAATATCGTTTTAACAGAGCTGGTATTGAAAATGTTAGTTTCCTAATCCTCCCTTTTCTGTGAAACCTTAGAAAGTAACCTTGAGAAGTGTAATCTCTGCATTGCCTGAGCAGACTCGGAAATGTTCCCTATTCTCAGAACAAAACCTTGTCCCTAACTGAGTTCAACAAGACCAGCACGGTTAGCATCCAGCCGGGTTCACTAGAAATCTAGAAATTGTTTCTCAAGATAATGTATTGGATTTGGTATAAATCCAGGTCCCAAATGGAATGGGGGAATTAGTCCCAATTTCCTTGGATGGGACAGACAGGCCTAAATATGTTGTGTTTACATTCTGAGACTCCATACAGCCACACTCCAGATCTGTTTCAGGAAGTTTCTAAAAAAATGCTGGAAAACACATTGTCCGACCACATACATAAATAAAGCTCTGGAGGATGGGAAGGCAAATATAATATTACACACTCAAATCCAAGTGTCAGAGTGACCCAAGGCATAAGGCCACTATTGGCCAGTCCCAATCAGCATTTTGGACAACAGAAAGATTATATGTGCAAAGAAAGAAATTTTAGTTCAACATCTGCTAAGTATTTAGCTCTACCCAGCCTCTCATTGTGTATATTTTCTTTGTATTTTCATCAGCTGGCTGACTTGATTGAGCAACTCATTTATTTTATGGAAAGAAATGTAAGCCTATTAATATACAGTATATCCATCTCCTTCCCCATCAATCTGGTGACCTTCTACCGCTGGTGACCCTCTACCTCTGCACCATAGAGAGTATTTTAACTTACTACATCTATGTATGGTTTGCCAATTGCATAGTGGCAGATAGGACAGCACTTTGGAAGGTCAATGTCATTGCCCAGAAAATCATTGGTTGCCCTCTCCCCTCCTTAGAAGAGCTTTATAGCTCCTGCTGCCTTAAGAAAGTTCAAAACATTCTTAAAGATCCATCTCATCCTAGGCACCCTTTTTTTGAACTATTACCATCTGGCAGACGGTACAGGTCAATAAAAACAAGGACAAATAGGCTGAAAAACAGTTTCTATCCCAGGGCAATAACCATATTGAATTCTACGGTATAGTGCAGTATCGGGTTTTCAATTTCAGTTATACAGAATGTAAAGGATGTATGTTTGTGTTTTTATTTTTATAATTGTAATGTACACTGAAGACAGCATTTAACTTCGTTGTATCATGTGCAATGACAATAAAGTAAACTATAAACTATAATCAGCTACACTATTTCAGAAAATAGCATCATTATCCTTATGAATAACCCTTCTCTTTATGAAAAGATTTTCAATCTATCTGTCTAAAATTTGATCACCACAGAAAACATGGACTCTTTACATTTTCCTACTGTCCTAAAACAATAACATTATAAAAAATGTTATACTTTCACAGACAACCTCTTCAATTGCATCAAATAGGACCCAGGGTTCAAAAATCTACAGAAATTCCTCAATGTAAGGACAGATTTTCCCTAATGGGTATTGTCAAGATATGTCATACCACAACTTCTATCAGGGTGGGCTTGTTGTGATATGAAATGTACTAGCTTACAGTATCAGGTTTTCTTCCACCAGAAATAGATTTTTTTGCAAAACCTCCACTGGGTATTTTCAATGAGCTTCAACATTTAATGTGAAATAAAACATTCTTCTACCTACTAATTCACTCAGTGAGGGTCCTCTATGTACCATTTTACATGTTAAAGTTAGCTTTGATGCAATACAAGTAGTCCTCAATTCACAATCCCAACTGACCCTCAAATTTTTGTTGCTAACCAAGACAATTAGTGAGTTTTGCTCCAGTGTATGACCTTTCTTGCCCCAGTTGTTAGGTATATCACTGCAGTTGTTAAGTTAGTGATATGGTTGTTAAGTGAATCTGACTTCCCTGTGACTTTGCTGTCAGAAAGTTGCAAAAGGTGGTCACATGATCCCGGGACACTGCAACCTTCATAAATACATGCCAGTTGCCGAGCATCTGAATTTTGATCATGTGACCTTGATGCTGCTGCAGTTGTAAATGTGAAAAATTGTCATAAGTTACTTTTTTCAGTGATGTTGTTAATTTCGAACAGGTGCTAAATGAATGTAAATCAAGGACTATCTGTATTGGTATATTGGACAACTTAGAAGCAAGTTAGATGATCTGTTTGGTCTCAACCAGGGGTGAAATGCTCCTGGTTTAGACCGGATCGCCCAATCCGGTAGCAATGGAGGTGGGTGGTTCGGAGAACCGGTAGCAAAAATCCCTGTCCTCCCCCATGCCCAGCTGAGCCGCACGATCATCAGAGGCTTTTTTTTTTTTAACTTTTAAAAGCATTTTTTCTACAATCTCTTCGGCCGAAAAAATGTTTTTAAAAGTTAAAAAAAAAAGCCTCTGATGATCGCGCGACTCAGCTGGGATCGTCAGAGGCATTTAAAAGAAAAAAAACCCCTTTTTTCCTTTTAAAAGGCTCTGACGATCCAAGCTGAGTTGCCTGATTGTCAGAGGCATTTAAAAGAAAAAAAGCCTCTGTCAATCAGGCAGCTCAGCTGGGATCGTCAGAGCCTTTTGAAAGCATTTTTTTACAACCTCTTTGCCAAAGAGGTTGTAGAAAAAATGGTTTTAAAAGTAAAAAAAAAAATGGCCACCCAGTCACATTGAACCCCCCCCCCAAGCCATGCCCACAGTAGTAATAAATTTTAGATTTCCCCACTGGTCTCAACCCAAAAAAGTACAAAAAATATAACTCTTTATATGCCAGAGTTGAGAGTAGAATTGGGATTGTTAAGAAAGCTAGATCAGGATAGTAGAATGAAAGAGAAGGGTCAGGTTTCACAGCAATTATTGTTGTGGCTTTTAGCTGTGAAGGAACCATTATTATTTGACCAGTACTACCAATGACCACTACTGACAGTCAAGTCCACATCCCTGCCATGCTGCCCAAAAATTATTACCAACACACCTAAGATAAAAATATAAAATTTTACTAAAACAAAGAAATTGATCTGAAAGAGTCTAAAAATGCTAGATTTTAACCATCTTCTTACCAAATTAGAAGTTGAACACAACTGACGCAAGCATAAAATGACATAAGGTTGCAGTTCTACGAACCTTTGGATTGTACAGGTAGTCCTTGATTTACAACCATTTGTTTCATGACTGTTTGAAGTCACAGCAGCACTGAAAATGTGACTTATGACCAGTTTTCCCACTTTTAGCCATTGCTGCAACCCCATGATCCTGGGATTAAATTTCATTGGCAACTTGGCAACTTATTTATGCCAGTTGCACTGTCCTGGGGTCATGTGATCACAATTTGTAACCTTCCCAACTAGCTTCCGACAAGCAAAGTCAATTGATTTACTTAACAACTGCAATTATTCGCTCAACAACTGTTGCTAAAAAAAGTCATAAAATGGGGCAAAACTCACTTAACAATTGTCTTAGCAACGGGAATTTTGGGCTGTGGACAATCAGTGCTGTGGAAAGTTGTTCCACATAAACCTTTCTTTTAATAAACAAATTCACAAGAGATTTTTTTTTCTAGCGGTTTGTCATTTTAATCAAACCTATTTCAGGCAGCTTTTTTTTTTTTCTTTCAGAACTGCTAAGTTTCAAATATTGTAAAAGTACTTTTGTCAACTAAGGTCATGCAGAGAAAATATCCAGCATTATATTTTGCCTCTAATATTCATTTTGATAAATACATTTGTTTCATAATTTATTTCAAAGGAAAAGGGGGAAAAAACAGAGAAGTAGTCATAAGTGAAACAGGACATTCTTGAGCTAATTTATGCAAGGTAGACAACAGCACATGTGAAGGTCCCATTTTTCCTGTGGAAATATCTCTTTAATCTTCTGCAGCCTTTCAGGAGACCCATAATTCCATTAAAGGGAATATATCAGGGGTGAAATGCTCCCAGTTCGGACCGGATCTCCCGATCCGGTAGCGATGGCGGCAGGTGGTTCGGAGAACCAGTAGCAAAAGTCCCTGCACACCCCCCCCCATGCCCAGCTGAGCCCTACGATCATAAGAGGCTTTTTTTTAACTTTTAAAAGCATTTTTTCTACAACCTCTTCTGAAGAAAAAATGCTTTTAAAAGTAAAAAAAAAAAGCCTCTGATGATCGTGCGGCTCAGGTGGGATCGTCAGAGGCTTTTCAAAGCATTTTTTTTCTGCAACCTCTTGGCCCAAGAGGTAGTAAAAAAAAATTCTTTGAAAAGTCTCTGGCAACTCCCAGCTGAGTTGCTTGATCGGCAGAGCGGTATTTTTTTAAATGCCTCTCTGACGATCCTAGTTGAGTTGTCTGATTGGCAGAGGCTTTTCAAAGCATTAGAAAAAATGCTTTGAAAAGTTAAAAAAAAAAAAGTTGGCCACGCCCACCCAGTCACATTATCCCCCCCACCAAGCCATGCCCACAGAACTGGTAGTAACAGATTTTACATTTCACCCCTGGAATATATCATGTTTCCCAAGAAAAGATTGATGGAGAATTTCTGCTTCAATAATTTGCAGAAACTATTCACTTCATTTTTTTTTTTTGCTCATACATTTGTTGCAGAATTTCAGAAATTTGTGCCCAGATATACTAATATCATAATTTAGATACAATAGCTGAAATTCAATTAAGAAATCCTGTAATTTAATGTGCAACTACTTTCAAACAGCATACGAGCAACTAATATTCCATTTTTTGGTATATGTTATGTATTTCTTCATACTAAATATGGACTTTATCATAAAAGAACTCCTAGATGCATGCCACTCGCGTGAAATCAACTGTAAGCACTTACATTTATTTATCAGTAAAGGTTATTTTTATTCCATTACAAAGAACTGCTGACATATTCATCAGACACATTGGAAATAGAAAACAAACTTGGGCCATAGGAAAACTACAGTCCTTTAAGTGAATTCTCTCCAAAGCTATAATTAACAGCACAAATGTTCTACATTAGAATAGTTTGTAAATATGGTGGTGTTTTTTTTTGTTTTTTTTTAAAAACCCACATTATACTAATTTTTTGTTGATTTTTTTCTACATCCCAGACTTAACAATTGCTGATAAGAAAGACAAAAAAGACTGATAATGGACATGGAGAGAGAAGAACAAGAATAGGAAGAACTGGTGAAAATAATAAAATATAAAGATTTGCAAATAGAAATTAGATGATTGTGGCAAAAGAAAGCAAAAGTAGTACCAATAGTAATCAGTGCTGTGGCTGCAATGCCAAAACATCTGGAGTACCACTTGAACACCACTGGCATTGACAAAATCACCATCAGTCAACTACAAAAGGCAGTTTTACTTGAAATAACTTACATCCTGTGATGACACTTCTAAAACCATCAAACAACAATATTCGCCTATCGCAGGCCCTTGGGAAGGACTCAAGAGATGGATAAAAATGTCAAATCCAGTGAACATCTGGTTGACTATGCAACCAACAATAAGTGTTAATAATAGCAATAGCACTTAGTCTTATATACCGCTTCATAGTGCTTTACAGCCCTCTCTAAGCGGTTTATAGTCAGCATATTGTCCACAATAATCTGTGTCCTCATTTTACCCACCTTGGAAGGATGGAAGGCTGAGTCAACCTTGAGCCTGGTGAGATACGATTTGCCAAACTCCTGGCAGCCGGTGATCAGCAGAAGTAGCCTGCAGTACTGCACTCCAACCACTGCACCAGCGCTGCTCATTGTAATAATACAACTCATTGTATCTTATGATTCTTGACGAATATATTTTATTTTTTCTTAATGTATCCTGAGAGCATATGCACCAAAGACACATTTCTTGTGTGTCCAATCACACTTGGCCAATAAAGAATTCTCTTCTCTTCTCTTCTCTTCTCTTCTCTTCTCTTCTCTTCTCTTCTCTTCTATTCTATTCTATTCTATTCTATTCCCTGCTCCTGCTGACAGCTGACCATCCAATCCTGGGTAAGGCTGTCTCACCATTAGCCATTTCATCTTCAGGACTAGTAATTAGTATGGAGCTCCCAGTCAACCTTCCATCATTTATTGACCACCTATTCACCTCTGTGGTTCCTTCTGGTCCTCTGCTATTTATTGATCCCTTGGATAAGTCCAACTGACTTTTGGGTCAGTATTGATCATGATGGGGAATTCTGTGCTACAATGTAGTATACTACTACAAGTACTTGGTTGATCAAGGTACAGAATTTTTTCTCCAACTTTGGCAATAAAATGCAAGAGTTAACACAGTAATACCTTATCTTTGACTATCAATTTGTGATTTTGGTAACACCAAATAATATCCTGGCTAGGCAATATCCTGGCTGGGTAATCACCATGCTTGGCCTAACACAAGATTATTTCCAGAATAAGAATGTAATGTTGAGTACAATTCTACTCAGATGTATTTGGATTTGAATTTAATAGTACTCCCAAACTTCTAAACAAACTTTCAGTTCATTTTCCAGTACCATAAAAAGCAATTTCCAGAAAATAGACTTGATTGTTCAGCATTACGTTCCATGAATCTTCTTCCAAGTAAAAATGACAAAAGCTGATTTCTATGCACTCTTGAACTGAAGCCCACTGATTCCACTAGAGGAGTTACTCCTGAGTAAACCAAACCAGAGAGTCTGGCTTTATATTGCAAGCATAAGTAAATGTGAATTCAATTATAATGACTAAATAGAAATAATTCACGAGGCTCTAATTTCAGAAAAACAGCTTTAACTTAGATGGGGTTTATATCGATGAGAAGCTAAGATTTAAGCTTATCTGAATGAGCCGATACAGCAGTATCCCTCTGCATAGGGATTGTAAGCGGAGACAGGAAGGCCATTACTTTTCCTGACACCTGAAGTTCGGTATCAGGGAGTGCTAAGAGCTTTGTAGAGTTTGAAAACTGACCTTGGAATCTACTGTCATGTTCTCTCAGTACTGCATTCCTACCTGCAACCCCATAGCATTAAGTTCCAAATGAATGTTATTCGGGATTCATACCACAATAGTTTATATTTAAAGGATAGTCTATTAAATGATTGTGCACATGTACATTTATTGAAGTACATATTTGTTGTTTGCAATATTGCAAATATTTTCTCTAATGCATATATTTTTTGGCAAGAAGTGTGAATTTTCTATGTTTGCTTCAAAAAGCAAGCTGAAAGCATTTTGCTCCTATTTTTATTGGCCATGCAAGCAATGCTAAAAAAGGGAAGACTAAATTCCAATCAGTGGAGGAATGGTTGGTGTAGATGACAGAATTTGCAGAAATGGCAAAACTTATTTGTTTGATTAGACAATAATTACATTCAGAGACAATAATTACATTCGTTGGTGACTTGAAATTCTTTATGGACCTTCTGCTGAAAATGGAAAAAAATAAACTTGTGATTTATGGGTTTGATGACTAGGAAGGATAAATAAGGAAATAAGGGATGTTCTGATGTAATGTTAGAGACAGTGGTGGAATTCAAACTTTTTTAATACCAGTTCTGTGAGCATGGCTTGGTGGGCGTGGCAGGGGAAGGATACTGCAAAATCTCCATTCCCACCCGACTCCAGGGGAAGAATACTGCAAAATCCCCATTCCCTCCCCATTCCTGGGGCCAGCCAGAGGTGGTATTTGCCGGTTCTCTGAACTACTCAAAATTTCCGCTATTGGTTCTCCAGAACCTGTCAGAACCTGCTGAATAGCACCCCTGCTTAAAGGGATAAAATATGTGTATTTATAAAGGCAATAAAAAATATTGGAAGCCACTTCTTAGTATCTTTTTTCTGTTTCTGTATGTGAACCCTCTGGTCAAGCAGAAGACCTTACACCATTCTGGACAAATGGCTGCCCAAAGTCTTCTTAAAAACTCCAGTAATGGAGCACTCACAACTTCTGAACATAAGCCATTCCATTGATTAATTGTTCTCACTGTCAGGAAACTTTTCCTTGGTTCTAGGTTGGGTCTCTCTTTGATAAGTTTCCATCTGCTATTTCTTATCTTGCCCTCAGTTGTTTGGAGAATAGGTTTGCCCCTCTTCTCTGTGACAGCCCCTCAATATTGGAAGACCACTATCATGTCACCCCTAGCTCTTGTCTTCATTGGACTAGACATACCCAGTTCCTGCAATCATTCATCATATGTCTTAGCCTCCAGCCCCCTAATTATCTTTGTTGCTCTTCTCCGCACTTTTTCTAGAGTCTCAAGTTCTTTTTTGTATTGTGGTGACCAAAACTGGACTCAGTATTCCAAAATGTGGTCTTACCAAAGCAGCATAAAGCGATACTAACACTTCATGTGACCTTGATACTGTCCTCCTGTTGATACAACCTAGGACTGCATTGGCTTTTTTGGCAGCTGCAGCACACATCTGGTTCATATTTAAGTGCTTTTATATATGTTGGCATTAAAAGTTTGTTATTTCTAGGCATACATATAGAAAAACAATTGCTTGTGCACTTTTGAATCAGTATTGACTTCTGGCAGCTACCAGTAGTTTCTTGGCAAGTTTATTCGGAAGTAGTTTGTCCTTCCCTCTTTCTTAGGGCTGAGAGAAATTGACTGCCCAAGGTCACCCAGCTGGCTTTGTGCCTACGGTGGGACTCATGGTCTCCTGGTTTCTATCCTATATTCTATAATGCCTTAATAATTTCACCAAAGTGGTTCCCTATGAAAACAGTTACATTAATTCAAATAGTAATAAAATAAATCCCATATGTATTTTATATAGTAGAAGAATATAGATAGGTGATCTTGAATACCTGTTCCATCTGCTGTGCTCTGAGACCAAATTTAATGCACCCCTCTATTTAACATTCTTCATTTCTGAATTACACAGCTCAGATGGTGTTTTGGGAAACAGAACAAAGTTCCCCAAAATGGTATCCTGCAAATATAATGGACTTGTTATATTAATTAATTTTCATTAATTTTCACTAATTTTCATCTGTGAATGATAGAAGATGAAGCAATTCATATGGATGACACCAAATTGTGAAAGGCCGAACAATAGGGAAGAGGGTACCTTTTTAAAAGAGAGCTACAGACTGACCATTTTCAAACAGAGGGCAGATCTTTTACAAGTAGGACATATGCACTGGCATCCATAGGAGAGGTCAAAGTGGGTAAGATGGCAGATCTGGTGGATTTGGATATGGATTTTGCCATATCTGCCACACTGCCTGTTTTGACCCATCTCCAAGGACACTACTGGTTGTATAGCATGACTACTCTACAGCAAGTCTATCAAATAGAGCTAGAAAAAAAAGGGATTGTTGAAAACCTACTAAGCAGTAGTGAAATCCACTTTTTTTTTACTACCAGTTCTGTGGGCGTGGCTTGGTGGGTATGGCAGGAGAAGGATACTGCAAAATCTCCATTCCCACCCCACTCCAAGGGAAGGATATTGCAAAATCTCCATTCCCACCCCACTCTGAGGCCAGTCAAAGGTGGTATTTGCTGGTTCTCTGAACTACTCAAAATTTCTGCTGCTGGTTCTCCAAACTACTCAAAATTTCCGCTACCAGTTCTCCAGAACCTGCCAGAACCTGCTGGATTTCAACCCTGCTACTAAGTAATAATTCTAATAAGTACAAATATATAAAATAAAACCTCAATTGTTGGCAGTTCACCTCAATTGTTCAATAAAGGTGAATATTTATTAGTATAATTTTTACAAAGCACTTGTAAAAGGTTTTTTAATCCTTTATTTTTATCCTAAGCCCCTCTGCATGGTGGCTTTTGTTCCTTCCATACAATCTCATAACCAAATGGCTCTATCAACACTGAATTCAGGGTATTCCAAATTCAGCTTTGGAATTTGGAATGAATGAATGACCCCTGGCCATGTTCAGTATTTCTATTTTCCTGACAATTAGAAACTGAAATGTTTTCAGGTATAGCGGACAGCAAAAAATACAAATAATGTAAAGAATCACAAACTGTAGCCCTGAAAACCTAAAAGCAACTATGAAACTATGAGAAATTATAAGTGAAACTATGTATTAATTTGTAGTTCAAATTTGGTGCGGGAGAGGGAAAATGACAAAGATTTATTCAAATAATAATTCCCAAACATTTAGGGCTTTTAAGATCCACTGACTTAAGTACAAGTAAAAAATTAAGAACACAATGAAAAATATCTTTCTCCAAAATTATTTGGTCTTTTTAAATGTTAAATATTTCATACTCATTTTACACAAAAGTACACTAGATCAAACAAAACATCTTTCAAGCGACATTAGCTCCCTGCTTAGTAAATAGGCTTTAAAAAAAAAAGTTATATTACATTATATTATGATGATATATATGATGGTCTAGTATAGTGGTACATGATATGATGTCCCTGTCAAGACCTACACAGGTCTTGGGCAAGATCAAGGAAGCAAAAGCTGTAGAGATTTCAGGAAGGTATCTTTAATATTAGTAGAGACCAAGTACAAAATCTTGGAAAGCATAGGAGGAATCTCCCAACTTCTTTTATAGAGAGTTACTATAATTAAGGTAAATAACTTGGGTCTTCTCAGATTTCTCTCCAGCTGGGCTAAATGTTTATGAAAGAAGCTGTCTGCTATCTTTTGGATTATTTATGTCTATGTTGTCTATTCCTTACCCAGCAACCCATCTGCCTCTCTCAGTCCCTAAACGCTAGAGAATTTCAGATACCTTCTCTGGCACCCAGATACCTTCTCTGGCACTTTCTTGCTCTTCCTATTTTTGCCCAGGACAGCAGGCATGCTGGAATTTAAAACCCTTCTTTCTACTGGTTTTGACTTTTCTTCTTCTATAAACTTTACTGTCCTAATATGGGACAAAGGCATTCAGTGAACAGTACTGCTGTAGGCTGAAGTTTTACTAACATGAGTTATGAAAAAAAAAAAACAACCCTATAAAACTTTCAGTTAGATAAGAATGGAGAAAAACCAAAAAGCATCCTTGAGATGATGTGAACAGCAGGGATCTGGTTGCATTGCACTGAATAGTACAAATATGATGGCACTTAGTCCTTGTGGAAACCAATAGGAAGACTGAGTTTCAGAAATCAGATTCGGACTTATTCAGTCTCAGGGACATGTCCTTTGTGGCTAAACAGGATCTTCCATGGACATTTTGTCGAAGTGCATGTAATGATTGTTCAAATTCAGAATGTGCCAGGGATTGAAAAGCTTAAGAAACACCTAGCAGAAAAGTGATGGCGAACCTTTTCTGCCCCGAGTGCCCAAACTGGAAACCCAAAGACCAGCTGGCTGGTGCGCATGTGCATGCTGGAAACGAGAAGAGTAGCTGGCGATGGCGTGCGGCAGACCTATGGCAGACATGCCGTAGGTTCGCCATCTTTATCTTTATCTTTTATTGGATTTGTATACTGCCCTACTCCCGAAGGACTCAGGGCGGTGAACAGTCACAGAATAAAATACATAAATACAAAATTTAAAAACAGAATAAAACCGAATTAAACAATTTGGCCGAGACAAATTAAAAACACCCAATAATTTAAAAACAAATTCAAATTTACATTTTAAAGGGGAAAGATTTAGGCCAGGCCGGCTTGATGAAATAAAAAAGTCTTGAGAGCACGACGGAAGGTGTGTAGATCCGGGATCCTCCGTATCTCCAGGGGGAGCTCATTCCAGATAGTAGGTGCCCCCACAGAGAAGGCTCTCCCCCTGGGGGCCGCCAGTCGACATTGTTTGGCCGACGGCACTCGGAGGAACCCCTCTCTATGAGAGCGTACCGGCCGGTGGGAGGCTATTGGTGGTAGCAGGCGGTCTCGTAAATAACCAGGTCCATCACAGACCTAGCCTAATGTATTTCTACGGTAGACTTCTAACTTCTTTTTGACTAAGGCTAGTTTAGACTATAGTTATGTAGTCATGTGCCAATTACATAAATTGAGCATGCTAGGATGAAGCCTCTCATCTAGATTTCCTCTTGACATGCTGGTTTTGATTATACAGAGAAGTTCATTTTTATGAATCATTTTTTAACATCAAACAGCAGAACAGTCCTTAATAGAGTACTGTTGTTAGCAATTCATTTTACATTTGAACATGCATTAACTAAATTTTTCTAACTGGCATCATGCACTACTCCAGTTCACAATGAAATTATTCCGAGACAACAGCTTGGATAATTAATAATAAAGATCTGCAAGAATAAGGCTTCCTGATAGACAAATGGATGGTGCTACCCCCTGAAGGATTAGATGAAAGTAGGAAGATGGAGGCAGACCATGACAGTGACTGAGCTACTAATGATATGGACAACCCACAGTCCAAATTGCCCTTATGCACAGCTGATTAGAAAGAAACTCCTAATGAGTTAAGTTCTTCTTGCACATCCCCACCCCCATGTAGTTTGTGGTACTTGCATCATGAAAAATAATGGTAAATTAGAAAAAACATGATTTTGAGAGTAGGGGTGTATGTTGAAGGCAGCATATAAGGAAGGAAATGTTAAAGTTCTCTACAATTCAATATGATTGGAAGAAAGGAAATGTACATGCAAATATATCTGTTATAGGGAATGTATATGAGCCAATTTGTTATAGTGGTTAAGGCACCAGGCTAGAAATCAGGAGACAGTGAGTTCTAGTCCCACTTTAGGCATAAAAGCTGGGTGGCACTTTCTTTCTCAGCCCAACTCACCTCACAAGGTTGCTGTTATGGAGAAAATAAGAGCAAGAAAGGGTATTAGCTATATTTGCTGCCTTGAGGTATTTATAAAGGTGCCATGGAACCTAATAAATAAATAAAAATAAATGTGTGTCATATATTTACTAAAATATGCATGTGAGGATATCTGCCCATCACCTACTGTTGTATGTGGCTAGTAGGAGGGACTCCCACTTAGTAAATTCTGTATTAGTTGTCTAATCAGTAAGAATGTTAAAATGTCTATAAGTATCTGACAAATACTTTACTGGAATGTTTTATTATGAAAAAAGCATCCTGCCTTCATTTTATTAACTTACAAACAGAATGTTTAAAATGTTTATCTTGCCATGTGCATGATTTACATTTATAAAGATCAGGATTATGCTCAAGGGACATAGACAATAATCTGTGATAGCTAGCAATATTTTTGCTTCCAAATGTTTTGCTTCCAAATGCCTTGGGCCACCAAGACTTACATCAGAGAACACTTAAAACTGTATCTAACACTGCTATAGGATCATTATCATTACTTTTATACTTTCTAAGTATGTCAATAAACATGCAAACAAATAAAACAAAGAATCATAGTATTATCTGGATGCTGGGGGGAAAAATGAAGATTAGTGAAATAATATAAAAGTGGAAAAGTGTGTGTGTGTGTGTGTGTGTGTGTGTGTGTGTGTGTGTGTTTTGATATATATATATCTGTGTGATTGCAACAAAAAAAATCCAAGCTATAGAATATTTCTCTGTGCAACAAAGTGAAAGTCCCTGAATACGGACTGTCAATTATAGACTTATGACTACAGAGGTAAACAAAAGATGCTTCTTCCTGCTTTTGTAACGAAGAGTTGGCAACAGTTTACTGTGAAGATTCCAACTGTGTCATATTCCGCCGTTGACGTAGGTTAACTAAATCCATTGCTACTCATGCCGGAGGGATGAAGCATGTACAAAGTGAAGCCTAATAGAATGCATTTTGCTACATCTTGGTAATGATATTATATATGTCATGCTTTAACTATTTTAACAAAACTGTATGGATTCATCGTGGATTAGTAGCACTACTGGAGCTTTCTAAGATATATCAAATTGTGGCCAACCCCTTAAGGAAAATACAGAAAAATTCAAAGAAGAAATTGACAATCTAAAATACCTATAATGAATTTTATCAGAACAATAGGAAATAGCATGATATATGTACTTGAATTGTTTCTTTGCTCATGTCTCTATGCATGCAACAATAAGGGGAGATATAAGTAAAAGTGGCAGGATGTCAAAGCATCTAGAAATAAAACAGGATATGCCTACAAGGTATAGGTAAGAATGAATTTGTCCTTCCTGGATTAACGTCCTGAAAAGTCCTATAATTTACACAACCATAACAAAAAATTGCCAGCTAATTAGTAAGATGACAATAGCACTCTATGGATTTATTTAAAACCTAGTTCTAAGTTTGATCCTTCTGGCTTTATTGTGTTATATATCTCACATATATTAGGTTGCAACCTTAAGGAGGACTAGAAAATTGTATTTAACAATAGTGTTGTATTTCCAAATGTTCGAACTTCCTCACATGTGTTTTGTGACCCTGTTTGATAAATGGTTCCCCATTTAACAAAGTGAGATAGAAAACTACGCATAAGGAGAGGGTGACTTGCCAGAGGCCATCTAGACAGCTCATGCCAGAGCTGACATTAACCTGAGGACCACCTTGGCATGATCTGATCTCTGGAATAATCTATACATGCACGCTTAAGTCATAAGTGATACTAAATTTAGTTCTTTTAGTACCAAATAAGTGGGAATACTAATTGCAGATAACAACAATAACAAAATTGTTCTATTAACACAATATTGCACCAGCATTTGTAACATGTAGGGCTCTTCAAAAAGATGATTTTTTAAAAAAAATTAGCAGAGTAGATAAGGTAAATTTTCACCCCTCACAAACCACAAGATCTGTTACCCCTTGATCTATTAAAATGCACACAGACTATGAACAAAGATTGCAAAATACACACCCTTTAAAATAATGATCTTCCTGCCCCCTCCGTTCAAATTACATCTCGAGAAGTTTCTCAAGCAGCAGCAAACATTCATGAAAATAATAAGTTGGTGTAAGACACAACCATGTTGCATAGAGCAAGGCAAGGAATATTTCCAATACTGGCTTACCTATTCCTCCAATCTTTCGGATCAGTAGGCATAATTTACTAACACATCACACAATAGAACAGCAAAGCAATTGTAGGCACAGAGCTAGGATTAGGAAAGGGAGGGGGAAGCATATTACCAGGTTGCATCGGAGGTTCTTAAAGAGCTGGTGGAACGGGATCTCGGCTTCATTATAATACTCATCGTGCAAATAACAACCCGGGGCTTCTTAGCAGTGGCACTTCAATTCTTTTCACACTTCTTCCATCCCATCCTTTCTGTTTGCCAAGGAAATCGAAAGGAGAAGCTTCCAAAGAAACATATTCCAAGTGAGAGCCCAGGATCTTCGAGATGATTTCTAAAATACTGAAGCTCTTTGCTCATTCCTCTGCATTTATGCCAGGACTGTTTGGAAGTGACAGTGCTGTTCTCTTCTGCCTTGCACTGCTGGGGGAGGAACTGTGCTTTGAGTCAATTCTCCATCTAAGTCACATGGGAAGCAAAGCAGCCGAAACAGCCTTGATTGTCTTTTTTTTTAAAAAAAAACAAATTCCTCCTCTCGCAATCCCATAATAACAGGTTTAAAGGTCAGGCACTTTCTAAAATTGTTGAATTGTAAAAAGGAGAACATGAAGATGAGGAAAGGGAGTTTGCAGGAAACCTTCGCTTTCAGAAGTGCAAAGGTTAAATGGAAGCCCAACAGACCAGACCCCTTATTTTGACAAGAGGATTACCTGATTATTTATGACCTCTCGTTTCGATAGAGAAGGATTATTGAGATTCCTCTCTTTCCTTCTTGTTGGCTCACTCACACTTTTCACACAGCTTTTAGAAAGAGAATCCAGTTGTTTCGTCACAGGCACACATAAACACTTGACTGCTTGAGGGCTAAGTAACATCTGGTTGATAGAACACCTTAAGGTACTGTAGGGCAGTTTAAACATAATAAGCAGAAGGGGGAGCTTGCTCCTCCTCTCTTATTCCCGTGCAAATACATGAATTTATCGTTACTTTCAGAGTGAACAATCTTATATGATGCAGTATGTTATTTTTGACTTTAGAAGTACATCCTGCTTAATTCAATGTGACGTGAAGCCAAGAAATGTACATACAGAATTGCAGGCAACATCTAGAATTTAACATTTCCAAACAGTTATCAAGTTCAGTCAATTTTATCATACAAGCTGCTTGCCTAATAATAAAAAAGCTCCTCTGAAAGTATCTGAATTTAAAATCCATTCGGTTTGTGAAAGAGGCAATTCAATGGCTGCACTGAAATTATTTATAGTGGTTTATGTAACTAGACAGATATTTTTAAATTCAGTGGCACAGATCTGCTTTTGTAATTTGCTTTTTAAATGGAGGAAACTATGCCCCAAACAAGTGATTACATGCAGAGAAACTATTCCTTCATGCAATAGTTCAAGAACAGTAGATTAAGACGCCGCGAACTTGTTAGGGGGCTATAAAAAAAAAAAAAAAAGAACAGTAGATTACGTCTTGCAAAGAATTCGGAAGAAAGCAGCTTTGGAAATGAAACCAATTCCAGCGACTTTATTCTGTTCTTACATTATTCAGAAGATCTTAAAATATAAAACAAGATGAAGAAAATGAGATTTTCGTGGTTTCCTAGACAGACAGCTATTAATAACCAGCTGGCATCAACAAAGGTTATTTACTGTTTTCCAAAACATGCAGTGTGATTGTGCCTACACTTCATTGACAGGGATAATCTGTTGGCCCTCCAGGTCTACACCAGTCATCTGTATGCAAATTGTTCCATAACAGCACAAAGAATTTCAATGAGGGATCAGCCCACACATTCCCTTCATCATCCTTCTGAGCTTTTATTTTCACATGTACATTGGCAAATGCTGAAATATTTTAAAGGGGATCCTTGCTTGTTACTTAAAGCCCTGGATCTCAGTCACTTTTGTACCCTAAGTATCACCATCATTCGATCAAAGGAACACAACTTGTCAAAAATCCATGTTTTCCACAGAGAACCTATACAGGTAGTCCTCGACTTATGACCACAATTGAGTCCAAAATTTCTGTTGCAAAATTAAGTGAATTTTGCCCCATTTTATGACATGCCATAGCTGTTAAGTGAATCGCTGCAGTTGTTAAGTTAGTAGCACAGTTATTAAGTGAATCTGGTTTTCCCATTGACTTTGCTTGTCAGAAGGTCGCAAAAGGTGATTGCATGACCCCAGGACATTGTAATCATCATAAATAAGAACCAGGTGCCAAGCATACAAATTTTGATCATGTGACCATGGGGGTGCTACAACGGTCATAAGGGTGAAAAACGGTCATAAGTCACTTTTTTCAGTGAGGTTGTAACTTTGAACGGTCACTAAATTAACTGCTATAAATCAAGGACTATCTGTATTGCTATGTGCATTCTCCTATCATAGTGTTGTGGCTCCGTTACCTGAGCCTGTGTCATCGGCAGGAGAGGACTCCGAGAGTGAAGGAGAGGAGTTGGCAAGGCCTCCCTCTCCAGGACCCTCCTCTCTGGCAATGCCTTCGGTGTCTGCCGAAGGGCAAGAGATAGGGCCGGGGCCAAGCAAGTCCATGCAGCCACAGGTGGACGGTGATGAGGGTAATGAGTCTTGGCTGGATCCTCAGCAGCGTCACAGAGATAAGCGTGCGCAACAGAAGAAAAGGCGTGCCGGAGATTAGGCTGAGTCACTGGACCACACCCCACAGGGTATAAAAGGGGGTGAGGTGGCCATTCAGACTCTGTGACGGACAAAACTAACTACTATCGAGTCACATTGCATCTTTGGAAATAACATTATCGGCCTTGGATTTATTTTATGAACTGGACAATTCTTGACTGTGGGTATTTTGTTTATTGAGTAAAAGTTCTTGGCAAGCAGCTACTGGGTTGCTGTCAAGCGTCTTATTGGAAGAATTGGTTGTCTGCCAGTTTATTTAACCCCTGTCTGTCTGTTTGTGTGTGTGTGTGAGACGGGGACAGAACACATAGTTACCAGTCATGGTAAATTTTAAGATTCACAGAAAGTAGCAACATCCTCTATGTACCAACAAACATCTGGATCCTCTGGGCAGCTTCGCTCTTTTGGGGTTCCTTGAAGGGGTGAAATGCTCCCGGTTCGGACCGGATTGCCTGATCCGGTAGCGATGGAGGGGGTGGTTCGGAGAACCGGTAGCAAAAATCCCTGCCCCCACCCCCCATGCCCAGCTGAGCCGCACAATCATCAGAGGCTTTTTTTTTTTTTTTTTACTTTTAAAAGCATTTTTTCTACAACCTCTTTGGCCGAAAAAATACTTTTAAAAGTAAAAAAAAAAAAAAAAAGCCTCTGATGATCGCGCAGCTCAGCTGGGATCGTCAGAGCCTTTTGAAAGCATTTTTTTACAACCTCTTCGCCGAAGAGCTTGTACAAAAAATGGTTTTAAAAGTTAAAAAAAAATTCATATTTTGATTTTCTGAAGTTTGGAGTAAGACATGCATCTTACTTAGAGTCTTGCTGTGTAGCACTGGCATGCATAGTACCACTTGACACTGAGGTTACAATATCTGCAAGCAAGCAAGTTAGTCAAACAGCCTTAAAAATATACTGCACAGCAAATGCATTAATATCTGTCAACATTCAGATTTTTAAAGTTTTTTTTTTTTTTAAATGCTGAAAGAGGATTGCTTAAACCTTTCCTCACAATCCATTTTCTTTATCAAATATATTATCCCAGGCTGTTTTTCTGATCAAAAATAACCTCTCAAGCTGCAGGGGGGTAAAAACATTAGTTTCCCTGTATATTTTTTTCTGTATTCAGGCTATGAAAATACAGGATAAAGAAATGATATTACTCCAGTCATATTCTCTGCCACTAACGGCTGTATTTTAGTTTGTCATTTTAACTAAATAAGATCACCTATTTATCTATCATCTAGCACAGGGGTGTCAAACAGGCGATCCACAGGCCGGATGCATCATGTGCAGGTCATGTCCACCCCAGCTCCGCGAAGGGAAAAAATGTCACGATACGTCACGGCACGTCAGGGCAATGTGACACAGTGAGTTTGACACCCGTGATCTAGCATAACCTGGCCCTAAATATATGGAAAGCTGACAGCCCAGGTTCAAGATCTGAGGGCCCCATGACAGGGTGAGCTCCTATTACTTGCCCAGCTCTTTGCCCACCTAGCAATTTGAAAGCATGCAAATGCAAGTAGATAAATAGGTATCACTTTGGTGGGAAGGTAATACCATTCTGTGAGCTGTGGCTTATAGTCATGCCAGTCACATTACTATGGAAATATCTTTGGACAATGCTGGTTCCCTCATCTAAGAAATGGAGATAAGTACTACTGGATAGGCAAAACCTTTATCTTTATTATGCAGATGAATATTTATGAGCAGTGTCAAATATTGCAGCACAACCATTTGTGGAATCTTCTTTTTCAGATTCATACAATGTAGAGTAGTATGTGGTTGACATCAACAACATAGAGTAGAAGTGAACAATGCATATGGTCTCCCAATAAATGCCAGTATGCAATTCCCAGCATTTCTAATTGTTAGCTGTGAGATTGATAGCACTTTGACGTCAGTAAAATTTGGAGGGCTGTGCATTGCCCATCCCTGGAATCCAATATAATTCATATTACACCTTATTAAATAAATAATAGCATTTGGGTAGTCAATGCATTATCTTAAATAGAATTTGTAGGACAGGTCAGTGTACACTCTGCAGAGGGAACACTATTGTTAAATAATGTGGCTTACATATTCCATACTAGACATGATCAAGTATTAGGATATGTGTATGAAATACTAAGATTCCTTAGTTGGACTGATTTTTTTTCCTGAATTTATCCACTAGAAGGAGAATTTGTCAAATAATTTTAAGACGATAGAGTTTTGGGGTCAGCGTGTGGATGATTTGCAGCAGATTACCAAATTCCGGACAGCCAATTGTTTTAGCAAAAACAAATTGCTAATAATTCTCTTGCCTCAATTTAAATTAACTTGGGATGACTAGAAATAGAATTTGTGGTGAGTTTGGTTCAATTATTATTATTATTATTATTATTATTATTATTATTATTATTATTATTATTATTATTATTATTATTATTTATTGAATTTCTATACCGCCCTACTCCCGAAGGACTCAGGGCGGTGTACAGCCATGAAATAAAACACATAAATATACAAAATTTAAAATCGAATAAAATAGATTAAATAAATTTGGCTGAATTTATACCCATAATTTAAAATACCCATAATTTTAAAATACAATTAAAAATTTAAAATTTTCATTTAAAAGGGAGAAAATTTAGGCGAGGCCCGCTTGATGAAATAAAAGCGTCTTCAACTCGCGGCGGAAGGTGCGCAGATCCGGGATCCTCCGTATCTCTGGGGGGAGCTCATTCCAGATCGTCGGTGCCCCCACAGAGAAGGCTCTCCCCCTAGGGGCCGACAGCCGACATTGTTTGGCCGACGGCACCTGGAGGAGCCCTTCTCTGCGGGAGCGTACTGGTCGGTGGGAGGCTGTTGGTGGTAGTAGGCGGTCCCGTAGATAACCAGGTCCTAAGCCATGGAGCGCTTTAAAGGTGGTAACCAGAACCTTGAAGCGCACCCGGAAGACCACTGGGAGCCAGTGCAGCTCGCGCAGGAGAGGTGTTACATGGGAGCTCCATGTTGCTCCCATAACCACCCGCGCGGCGGCACTCTGCGCCAGTTGGAGCCTCCGGGTGCACCTCAAGGGGAGCCCCATGTAGAGAGCATTACAATAGTCCAGACGAGAGGTGACGAGGGCATGAGTGACTATGTGTAACGAGTCCCGATCTAGAAAGGGACGTAACTGGCGAATCAGGCGAACCTGATGAAAAATCCTCCCGGTCACGGCCGTCAAGTGCTCTTCTAAAGACAGCCATGAATCCAGGAGGACGCCCAAGTTACGAGCCCTTTCCGTGGTGGCCAATGATTCGCCCCCAATAGCCAGCGATGGCGCCAGCTGACTATATCGGGACGTCGGAAACCACAGCCACTCGGTCTTGGATGGGTTGAGCCTGAGCCCGTTTCTCCCCATCCAGATCCGTACGGCCTCCAGGCACTGGGACATCACTTCAAGGGCATCGTTGGGGTGATCCGGGGTGGAGATGTACAGCTGAGTGTCGTCAGCGTACAGATGGTACTTCACCCCGAAACCACGGATGATCTCACCCAGCGGCTTTACATAAATGTTGAACAGGAGGGGCGAGAGAACCGATCCCTGCGGCACCCCACATATAAGGGGCCTCGGGGTCGATCTCTGCCCCCCTGTCAACACAGACTGCGACCGGTCAGAGAGAAAGGAGGAGAACCACCGTAAAACGGTGCCTCCCACCCCCAACCCTTCCAGCCGGTGCAGCATGATACCATGGTCGATGGTATCAAAAGCCGCTGAGAGGTCTAACAGGACCAGGACAGAGGAACAACCCCTGTCCCGAGCCCTCCAGAGATCATCAACCAACGCGACCAATGCCGTTTCCGTGCTGTACCCAGGTCTGAAGCCCGACTGGAACGGATCTAGATACGACGCTTCATCCAGGTACTGGGGTAGCTGTCGCGCAACCACACTCTCAACAACCTTCGCAACGAAGCAAAGGTTGGAGACTGGACGATAGTTAGCCAATACTGCCGGGTCCAGGGAAGGCTTCTTGAGGAGAGGCCTTACCACCGCCTCTTTCAGGGCGGCGGGGAAGACACCCTCACCCAACGAAGCATTTATAATCCCTTGGAGCCAGCCTCGCGTCACCTCCCGGGAAGCCAGCACTAACCACTAACCAATTACAATTACACTGAAGAAAATAAATTTGGGGCCCCTGAATATACTTGAGGTGATCCATTTTTTAAAAAAAATGGCTACCTTGTGCCTGTTTCTAAGCAAATTATTTGAGATTTTAGCAGCTAAAACAAAATAGTTCTGGCAAGCTTAAAGGCTCTTGCTGTTTGGTGTCCAGTCATGTGATAAATTCATAGCAGACGTAAGATTTGAACCAGACTTGAACCAGAGACATAAGATTTGAACTACAGACCCATAGCTTAATCTCTTACTCATGATGCCGTACCAATTCAACACTTAAAAATTACAGCAATCTGATAGAGAGGACTCCTTTTTTTAACCAGAAGATCAGGGCGTGAAATGCATCAGTAAGAAGTCCAAATACAAATGCGTGAGGGGTTCAAATATCTAAACATTAAAGTTTGCCCTAAAAGGGAAAATTTGGCAGCAAGAGGGTGGACAGCAATAAACTTTCTCTAGCTCTAAAGTGCAACTTTGGAACTTATGTGGAAGGATTGTGTTGAAATATATATTTGATATCTGAAGGATTTATAAACTTGTGATGTTAGCTGGAGATAACTAGCAACAATTTTTTTCTTTGTTTCTTACATTGGTGCCAGTGTTGACCTTTCATAGCATAGCAACACTTTTCCAAGGCCTGCCCCTCCCCCCCCCCGCACTTTACAAATGCTGCAGAATCTTTCATTGTAAATCATGAAAACCTATTTTTAAACAATTTAAAAACAATCCTGAACATTAAGACAGTTTTTTTGGACACCTACTTGCAAAACCTGGTTCATTTCTCCAAAGTTTTCAAAATCGATAGTATTTTAAAGAAACACCAAATGGAAGAATATGCATTAAAAATAGGATCTGCTGTTTGGATAGTAGAAATGGAAAGAATATATTTTTGGTAAGATTACATCTCTATAAGATATACGAGAATTGTTGCAAAAAGAGGTCTACCTCACTAGCAGCGGCCAAATTCATTTTTGTTTTTTTGTCCCAAGGTCATGGAACATGTTAGTAACCATTCCCTCTTAATGATAAACTAGCACTAGTCTCAACATAACTTTTTTTTTTTCTAAAGGGAGTTTTGAAAAGAAAATGCCTAAGAATCGCAGTGGGGTGTAAGCAGGGGTGGGCTTCAAAAATTTTAGCAAGGGTTCCTCTGCCCGGTTGCTGGGTGGGCGTGACCATGATGGGTGTGGCCTAGTCAGCCTCCTACACCACAGCAGGGGGTGGGGGGTATTTTTGGCCTCCCTAGGCTTCAGAGGCTTCCCTTGAGCCTCTGGGATGGCGAAAACAGCCTCCCCAGGCTCCGGAGGCCCTCTGGAGGCCGGAAATGGGCCCGTTTCTGTCCTTCCCAAACTTCTGGTAGGCCCATTTTTCGCCCTCCCTGAGCCTCCGTGCACGTCCTGCACTTACCTGCATCCAAAATGGGCCGCGTGGGGACTCCTGGGAGGGGTGGGGTGGGGTGGGTGGGGCCAGCCCGGAGTGGGATTTGGGGGTTCTCCGAACTGCACAGAATCTTAGCTAGAGGTTCTCCCAAACCCCTGAGAACCCCCAGCAGCCCACCCCAGGGGTAAGCAGTTCCTTACTTTTATTAGATTTCCTTGATTTTTGAAAGCTCAAACTCACAAGGTTTTAAACATCCATCTTTCTGCCAATTTTCTGGAAGAATTCTTTTTGAAAGGTTTCCCCTTTCATTTCAAGCAATAGGAAGGAATGAAATTGGCACATTTCAGAATGATCATATTTAAAGGTGTGATAGAAGACTTGGGAGAGCTTATCTCTGGTTTTTCCCATATCCTTTTAGTTGCCTTTGTCCTTTTCCGCCAGGTCTCTTTATTCCATTCTAGCCTAGAGATTCTCAGCCTCAGAAAAAAACAACGATAAAGGAATTCAATTCCAAGTTCAATGCTTTTCCTCCAGTCTTGGATGGGAAATCGAACTAATCCTTTGGTTGCTAAAACAGAGTCCCAAAGACCCAAAACTGAATTCTAAAAATTCTAGATATTAACATCTTAAAGAACATGGCAGCAAAATGTATAGGGCACGTGACTACTCAGAAGTAATATCTTTTAGATTTAATAAGATTTGTTCACAGTTAAATGTGTATAATCCTGCAATCTATAATCTTATATTTACTAGTTTGGGAGTAAGCACCATTAAATAAAATTCACAATTCCTAGCACAATATGATGGCAATGAAAGATTGCCAATCTAGGTACACTTTCATGGAAATAAGCAAGTAGGAAAAATCAAGTTCCAACAGAGCTGGAGACACGATGTATTGAAGCCAAGGAATTGTTCACTTCAACTGCTTCTCAATGTGTCACTCTGGATGACTGGTAAAAATAAACTTGCTGATTTGGCTCTTCAGGATGATACCTGAGGCCTCTCGCTGCAGTCGTAGCAGCTGAATGATAACCAGCCCAGGAGTGTTCTAATATTTCTCAACTTCTAAATAGGGAGGCTATGTGCCTCCAAGGCCAACTCTCTTGCAGGGGAGGACAGAGGAGAAGGAAACAAGGTCAAATATTTCAGTAAAGGAATTAGATATTTTTTCTTTATAAATAAAAAAAATAAATAGAACATTATTTCTGGGGCAAGAATAGTTGCCGATCAAGGAAACCGAATTCACTATATATGAATTTCACTATCTATATATATAAAAGTGAAAACCACTCAAGCATTCATCATGAAATTTCCAGAACCGTAAAGCCTACAAGTTGAAATTTGCCACGTATGTTCCTCTTGGCTTCTAGGTGCTCACTAAGAAAGGATTTTTCAAAATGACCATCAGAGCATTAGTATTTCCTATATTATTATAACACGCTCTGATGCTACCTTGTTTCCCCCAAAATAAGACCCTGTCTTATATTTTTTTGAACCCTGAAATAAGCGCTTGGCCTTATTGCCATGCGCTCAAAAGCCCGATTGGGCTTATTATCAGGGGATGTCTTATTTTGGGGAAAACACGGTAATTAGTTAAACTACTCCCCCTCCCAACTTTAAAATAACTCTGGAGAGAATGGGACAGCATAGGACAGGCTTCTGTGAGGGAAGCCTCATGGAGAGAAGGGGCTAGAAAACCTGAGGACAGAAGGGGATAGGATAGGAGATGTTTCCATGGGGCAAGGCTGAGAGAAAGAAGGGGAGAGGATAGGGGAGGATTCAAGCTGTAAGTGTCTATTTATCAAGCCCAATCACATAGTTTCATAGCGAAGCACGGGGATCCAGCTAGTACAATATATAGAATATAAAGTTTTTGTTCTTAATAAATTCTGGCTGTTAGCCCTATTGGCCTATTTACAATAGGGAAAATCTACGAATGGTCAAGGAAAAATAAAGTCAGCTGTAAATTTGGCAAAAGTTAGGGATAGTTAATTTACTCTAGTCATATAGTATTTTCTTGTACTTGTGTTTTGTAGAAAATAGATTAAATTTCAGTGTCAAATCTCAATAAGATTTCTTCCAGGTTCTTCAAACTCCAAGGTTTAAAGACTATGCCAGCTGTTCAAGCAAAGCCTGAAGTAACACTGATACACTGCGTGATATCACTTCAGCATAAAAGGTCACTAGATAAAATATTAGTTTTATGGAACTGAATCTCCATTTAAAATTGTCTGGTTTTGGTTTATTGATTGCCACTGTAGCCTAATGTGATGGGTTTCTGAATTTACAGGTTTTAGTTTTTCCCCCCGTTTTAGTTTTGTGTTTCATCCAAGTTTTCAAGCAACCAGAACAGCTCAAAAAAGAAGGAAAAGCAAGCCAAATAATCCATGGTTAACTGCTCATCTTTAGGCAGATTTGGGGGAGGTATTTTTGGGAAAAACTTTGAATGTAAATGTAGCCATATTGTACAATTGTAATTCCACAAAGAATCCATTTAAGTCCAGCCATATACTAGATGCATGGTCACTATCCCTAGGTCTACACAGTTTGGCTTTCGCTTCGGATGAATGGATTTTAACTCCTAAAATTCTCAGCAATTATCAGGTCAGCTGTAGAATTCTGAGAACTGAAATCTATACATTTGGATAGATGTATCTATACTGTGGCCCCAATTGAGAAAGGTTGTCATAGGCCCCTGGTGGTGAACCTATGGCATGCATGCCAGAGGTGGTATGCAGAGGAACCCTCTCTGTCGGCATGCGCACCGTTGCCCAGCACAGGATGCCATAGGGCGGGTGTGTTCTGTTTCATCCTTCCGCTGCAGCTCCCTGTTGAATGAACCTACCGCTGACTGGCCCCACCTCTTGCCCTCCCCGTCACCCCAAAGGAGTTTTTGAGGGCTGAACCCTGAGAGGCACAGATTTCCTCCGTCTTCTGCATTCCCACCCCACACTGAAGTGAACCAAACAGGCCAGGGTCTCCCTTCCCGCTAAACGGCCCTGCTGAGCCCACTTGCAAACTCCGCTGAATGCAGCTCCAAATGTTCAGCTCGCATGTCCTTCCCGGCCAGCACCAGTGCGGCAGCAGGGAAGGTACCCGCCCTGCCTGCTCTCGCAAACAGAGGTAGGGCTCCACACCACCACATCCCAGCTGGAGCGCCATGTTTGTTTGCTTGCTGATTGCCTCTGAGGAAGGAGCTACACTCAGGCCACCCGGACCCCCACCAGAGAGGGGGAGATGGGGGTATCTCCCCGACAGGATCCAGGTTGGAGTTGCCTTATTTTGCATGGATCTCTAACGCTTTGCCTGCCAGCCTCCATTCCCCCTCCAAGTGGTTGGATTCACACAACATGTGAAGCTGGGCAGGAGAGCACAGATAGATAGGGGAGGGAGGAGAGAGAGAAACAGAGATGACAGAGAGAGAGGGAGTGAGGGAGGGAAAGAGAGAGAGAGAAACAGAGAGAGGCAGAGAGAGAGAGATAGAGGAAGGGAGGGAAAGAGAGAGAAGGAGGGGAAAAAAGAGAAAAACAGAGGGGGGAAGAGAAAGACAGAGAGAGGGAGGAAGGGAAAGAGAGAGGGAGGGAGGGAAAGAGAGAGGGTGGGGGAGGGAAAGAGAAATTATATTGGCTTCCGGTTTGTTTCTCGTCACTGCCAGACGGTCCCTCGGGACCGCTAGCCCCATTGTCTGTAAAGAACCGCCTTTACATCCGAAAGGCGGCTCGAAAAACTCCATTTCCATTAGGAAATGTGAGACAGAGCCGGCGGGGGCAGGTAGAGCTCTCTGCGAAGCCCCAAAAGTTTTTTTTTACTTTTGGGGACGAAGCAGATGAGGCTCCCTATTTCCCCTGCCGCCGCTCCGGACTTTGGGAGACCTCTGCCTTTTTGCAGAGCTAGGCGACAAGAACAAACCTATTAAAGAAAACTAACAGATCAATTAAAGAGGATGAGAGTTGGACCTGTGACCCTGAAACGCAAGTATTTTCATTTATTTTATAAAAGTTACTGAAGAAGGAAAAAGAGTTTTTAAAATGGCGACTGCCAGGCTTGAGAAAGGGCTGAAAGGGAAAGTCCTTCCATCTCCTATTAAGATACAAAGTAGCGGAATAAATACTCCTGGCTACAATTGAAGATAAAGCTCCACTTTTGTGTTTTCTTTCCTGGAGATTTGGTATTGATCTTGTTTGGAAAGAAGCTTTTTTCTTTTTACTTTGCTTTTCTTTTCCTTTCTAAAAAAGTTTGTCTGTGTGGAAATATGGCGTTTAGGCTTACAAAGCCGGACAAACAAGCAGTGGGGGGGGGATTCCCCCATCCACAAATTATATGAACAAGTTTTTAACCTACAGTCTCAGAAAACTGATTTTAATATAATTGAATTTCTTCTGGAGGAGATTGTAAGAAGGGATGAGATTATGAATCAGAACTTTGAGAAATTTAAGCAGGAAATTAAAGAAGAGGTGCAAATAAAGTTTGATATTTTGCAACGAAAGGTCACAAAAATGACTAATGGTTTCTCAGAATTTATGATCAAGTTGGATACAAATATTAATTTATTAGAGTCTAAAATGGAGGAAATTGAGGACAATTTGGACAATAAAATACAAAAAATTGAAAATGATTTGATAAACACTCAAGACAATAGCTTAGAAGAAAAACTTAAAATGGAAGCTGATCCAAAGATTTGTAATGCAGAAAACATACAACAACGGATTGAAAAGGAAGTTTTAATGATGCAATATAATTTTACTGAATATGCAATTAGACTGAGAGGATTACAGGAAAATAACAGAGATGACTTAAGGAAAATATCTTCTGAAGTTCTGGCTGGGATCTTAAAGGTTCAACCTCAGGAGGTATTTTGTAGGATCAATAGAGTTTATAGAATAAACTCCTGGATTGCAAAGCAAAGGCAATTGCCTAGAGATGTGGTGATTTACTTTACAGATAAAGAAATAAGAAATAATATTGTGCAAAAATCTTTTAATTCTACTTTGCAATTGTTTGGAAGAAAGATTTGGATATATAAAGAACTACCGCCTAAGATGTTATTGGAAAGAAAGAAATTTGGTTTTCTGGTGACTGAGCTTAGAAAACGAAATATCTTATTCAGATGGAATGCTCCAGTTGGTATAATATTGAGATATCAAGGAGAAAGATACCAATTAAATATTGTTGAAAAAGCGGAAGAATTTTATCAAAAAATTTTAAAAATGAACTTAACATCTTTATGCACAACACAAGACAAGCAGAAGGAGTTGGAAATAAAGGAAAAATATCGAGTTACAGAGGCTTCTGTAGATGAATTGCCTTTGGATTCTTCAGACACCTCAGCTGGATTATCTATAAATAAGAGAGAAGTGGTATCGGATTCTAACGTGATGATTCATCAAGTCACAGACAAGCATGGAAATCAATTAGTTGATACACAACTCATAGAAAAGAAATATGAGTTACAAAAGCAAAACCAACAAGATCAAGTCATAAATCAGAATGAAAACCGATCAGTTGATATACAATTTGCAGAAAGGAAATTAGGATGGAGATCAAACCCACAAAAAGAAAGGAAAAAAAGAAACAGGTCTCACAAAAATAAAAACTTCTAAATTAAGCAACAGTGAAGCCAGTTATTTTTTTAAAAAATACATGACTGAATACATGAAAAGATAATTGAGGCGAAGTAGTGGTTAATATTATCCTGAGGAGAGTGACTGACCTCTGCAATGCCGTATTTTTGGGATGTGAAAAGGGCCTCAAACTGTTGGATTGGAATTATCTATTTTGGTTTTCTTTTCATTGATAAATGTATTATATTTATGATGAGCTATAAGGCAAGAGAGCTACGCTGGGGCATGCAGAAGATCTGGTTATTACCCCATTATGACGGTGGGAATTAATAATCCTGAAGAAAGCCACTATTACAGATATTATATGGAATATAATTATAAAGTCACTCGGGTGGTTGTTTTCTTTTTTTATATATACGAAGATATTCATTATTGATGGGGGCAGATGATAACTGAGGATTTTGAACATTCTGTTGCAACCGGGATGTTATGTTACCCTAATATGGGAGATGGAGTCAGCAATCCAGTGGAAAGACATCAAAGAAGACATTTTATGGATTATAAGTTTAAAGTCATTGATGTTATTTATATAAGGGAATATCTTTTTAGTAGGGTGGGCAGAAGAACAAAGATGTTAAGAATTGTTGTGTATGGTAATTTGGTAGGAAAGTGGGTGGAAACAGGCTAGTTTATTGACTGTATAGGTTAAGAAAAGGGATGCTTAGGAGATATATTTATGGGAGTGGAGGAAATGGATAGAGTTGAATAAATGTAAAATTAGAATTTAGAGTGAAAGCTGCTTTGAAATGTTATATTAATATATACAAAAGATTAAATGTTAAAGTAGGATTTATTAAGATTGCTCTGAAATGTTATATTAATATACAGACATAAGTATGGGGGAGGAGAAAAAAGGGCAGATTATTGCTAAATTGGGAGTCATAATAATATTGTGCTAAATCAGAAGTTATTATACAATGTTATAGTAGAATATTATCTTGAAGTGTATGGTAAAAGGGGGAAGTAATAATATTAATAATATCATTAGCAAGTAAGGGTCAGTATTTGGAGGAGGGAGTAAGGGGATGGTAAAATATTATTATATAATCTGTTATGTATTAGGTTTTTATTTTGAAGAAGTCACAGGGGGGATGGGTAGTGAGGGGGTGTTAGGGAGGAGGGGGGGGAGAAAAAAGGGGGAAAATTTGTATTTGAAAACTTTTTCAATAAAAAAAGAAAAGAAAAGAAATTATATTACAAAAGTTTTTTTTTATTGTTGCTAAATGTAATATTTCAAAAGCAGAAAAAAATGAAGGGGCATAAAAGTACATTTATCATGTTTTTCTTAGAACTATTAGCCGAACTCTGCCTTGTTTATCATTATTTTAGGTAGTAAAACCTTCAGGTTAAATTCCTATTCAGGTTAAAGCCCTACCTAGGGCTGCCTTTGAGGACCATCCGGAGGCTTCAGCTGGTACAGAATGCAGCCGCGCGGGTCGTGATGGGTGGTTCCCGATATGCCCATGTTACACCTCTCCTGTGTGACTTGCATTGGTTGCCGGTTATCCTCCAGGTGAGATTCAAGGTGCTAGTGATGACCTATAAAACCCTACATGGCTTAGGTCCAGGATATTTGTCGGACCATCTGCAACCAGTAACAGCTCTCCATCGCCTGATATGTTCTCACAGGGAGGGTCTACTCAGGGTGCCATCGGCTAGACAGTGTCGACTGGCAACCCTAGAGGCAGAGCTTTCTCTGTGGGTGCTCCCACCCTCTGGAATCAACTTCCTCTGGGGCTCCGGTTGGCTCCTGACCTCTGCACCTTCCACCGCGATTTAAAGACATGGCTGTTTAGCCTGTACTGTTTAACATGCTTTTATTCGGATATTTTATTGTTGTGAGCCGCCCTGAGTCCTACGGAGATAGGGCGGCATATAAATCAAATAAAATAAATAAATAAAATAAATAAATTCAGGTTAAATTTATTCACTTTATGATAAATAGGTGAGTTTTGGGTTGCAGTTTGGGCACTCGGTCTCTAAAAGGTTCACCATCACTGCCATAGACCATTCACATGTTATGTTTCATGATCAGATTGAATAATCTCACATACTCTATACCTTGCTGGCACAAGGAATCTACAGTTTTGGTTCAATCTTAAAGGCTTCCTGTTTGGGTTCACAGTAAATTGAGAAAAAATTAGAAAGGATGTTTTATAGAATAGAGAGACATATGATTAGGTTGAAGAGTTCGCAGTGTATCATATGAGTGAAATAGATTCCAGACTGCCAAGTAAAATGCAAGAATAATGTGCCCCTGGATTTCTTTGAAATTATAACAAAGAGCTGGAATAATAATAATAAGTACTTAATCATTGGGTTAATCTGTGGTCAATCCTTTTTCTAATCCTACCTTTTAAAATCCTTATATGTTAGTATTGATAACAATTCCATAGATTTGACATTTTTATTCTACTTGTTTCTGGTTCTTATTTGCCAAACATAAACTTTCCAGACTCCTCATCTGTAATAGATGTCTGTATTACAATATTAAAAATAATATTCTGGATTATGGGACGGCAGACAATATATTAAGTAAAAAGTTCTTTCTTGACTTGTAATACCTATGAATATATTAATGAATTATTTAATATGTTATTTAATTAATTATGAATTAATTAATTAATTATGAAAACCATAAATAATATTGTGATAACATGCTATGATTTGGAATGAAACACATTTTTGCAATCTCTGCAAATGAAGAATAGAGTTCCATGTACTGTCACTTGAATTGAGGACAGAGCAAACAACTTAAGTCGAATCCTATGGTATCAGTAGCCATTTTTCTCAAAACTATCAAACCTAAATGCTACAACAGAGTCTAGGAGGCTGGTTATTTTGTGGGAAAGCTGATACAGCACTCTTCAGTCAGCTGCTAACAAAGCAAATCTTGGCATGTAATTGAGAATCCCTTTGCTTACTTTCACTCTGTTACCCCTCGCCTACTTATAATGATTCCAAAACACAGCAGAAACTTCCACCATTTGAAGAGCCTGAAGGCATGTCCTAAAAAAAAAAAAACCAACCCAAAGCACAGTTGAATAAAAGGTGGAATGTGCATAGACTTACAAAAGCAGAAAAAACAATTGAGCAACATAGGATGTATGTGCAGACTTGCAAATTCAAGAAGCATATAATCAAAGTCAAGAAAACAAGGTTCCAACTTAGTAGTATTCTATCTTTAACCATCATGTATGTAGAATAAAATTACAATATACAAAATAACTTGAAGCCCATCTCGTCATATGCCCTCTTCCTCTGTTCATTAAAGCTTCCTCATTCCACTCTCTCATTCCACTCCTGATACGTTTAACATCATTACTCTGCACATATATAGAGTTATCACATGTGAATAGAAAACAAGAACACCACCAGTTGCTAAGTGAAGAGGGCAAGATAATATACTGCTCAAAAAAATAAAGGGAACACAAGCAGAAGACATCCGAGATCTGAATGAATGAAATAGCCTACATACAGTAGTTTATACATGGCTCAAATAACTAATGGGAACACAAAACTACTGTATGTAACGAACAAAGTATTTAATAAGGCTATTTCATTCATTCAGATCTCGGATATCTTCTGCTTGTGTTCCCTTTTTTTTTTTTGAGCAGTGTATAAAATAACAAAGAAAATAAAGACCTATTCAACTCTTAGTTTGCCTTAGTCTTCAACTGGGAAAAATATATGTATTTCACCAGCTTTATTAATTGTTTATTTATTTGATTTCTATAGCCACCCATCTCAGCAAATGATTCTGGGAGGCTCACAATTGAATTGAATTCAAGAGAATTGTTGTTTGAAGTGATTAGAAACTGAGTCAAGGAATGCCTATTTACTCTGAAAACTACCAGGGGTTTAAGAAAGTGGCAATGCCATTGGAACAAGGCAAAAGTCAAGTATGTCAGCAGGCCAAGGGTTATGAAGTCAACTGCCTCCCTTGTTTGAAGACATTGAAAGAAATCACAGGGGAGAAGTGACATTCCTAAATGAAGTGCTCCCTCCAAATTAACTAACATTCCATCTGAGTCAAAAATATGCCAAAAAAAAACAAAAAACCTTTAACTGCAATTTCCAGCTCCTGGCTTTCAGTCAAGAGGCTGACATCAGCCAGCTGATATCTGACAATTATGATGGGAGGTCACATTTAAGGTTCTCGCAATAGTTGACAGTTGTCTTATCAGAAGCTTAAAATGCATACAAAGACTTCTCTGCAGAACATGGGTTAAAAAGAGGCTTCAAAGTGGCAGGGGCTAGAAAGGAAGCATGTGCAACATCTAAGAGAAGAGAAGAGAAGAGAAGAGAAGAGAAGAGAAGAGAAGAGAAGAGAAGAGAAGAGAAGAGAAGAGAAGAGAAGAGAAGAGAAGAGAAGAGAAGAGAAGAGAAGAGAAGAGAAGAGAAGAGAAGAGAAGAGAATTCTTTGTTGGCCAAGTGTGATTGAACACACAAGGAATTTGTCTTTGGTGCATATGCTCTCAGTGTACATAAAGAAATATAAAATATATTCATCAAGAATCATAAGATACAACATAGTCATAGGTTACTAATAAGCAATCAAATCATACTAGGAAACAAATAAAACAATATAAATTGTAAAGATCACTTTGCCACTCTCATAGAAAATTATGACTCTTTCATGGTAACACAAGGCCCTTGGGGGAGAGGGGGGAGGACAACACAGAAGACTAATTATGTCAATGTTTAGTAAATCACTCTTTATGCATAAGCTATAGTAATGGGTAATCAGCCAAGTCTGTCTTATCCCAGGAAACATAAACAAGCTTCAGCTGGCCTAAAATGTAGCATCTCAAGAAGTGATGGGCAAGCCTCACTATGTAATACCCCTGCTTTGCAAGGTGCTCTAGTTGCCAGTTGTTTTTCAGGTGCAATTCAAGGTGTGGTTGTTACTTATAATCCCTACATAGCATAGGGCCTGGTTTGAGGGATCATCTCTCTTCCATAGTAGCTGGTTTAATCTGGCAGAGTTGGTGCATTCTGGGTTCCTTTGATTAATAAACAATGTCATCTGTGGGGATCTTGGAATGAAACCTTCCCTATAGCAGTGCCTATTCTCTGGAATGAGAGTTCCTCCCACAATCCAAATGGTTCCCACCCTGCTGGATTTGAAGGGGCTGAAGACCTGGCTCTTCATCTTAAGTCTTTGGTGAGGATGTCTTAAATCTCCTTTTAACTTCGCTTGGTTTCTCTTTTTTAATTTATTTATGTAATTTCTATAGCCACCTATCTTGACTCTAAGCAGATCAGACTTAGAGTAGAATTCTTTATTGGCCAAGTGTGATTGGACACACAAGGAATTTGTCTTCAGTGCATAAGATCTCCGTGTACATAAAGATATATGATAAATCATGATCATAGTCATCATAATACATTCATCATGAATAATAACACACAACACTTAGTGATAGTCAGATAAAAAACCAGTAACAATAAAATAGCCATACAAAGATTAAAAACAATTCAACTATTAAAAGCCATACAAAGTACAGTCACCAGGGGAACACAACCATTAAAGAACGATTTATGGGCTTCATACCCTTCTCTGGTTCCCAGGCAGATGACAAAGCCAGTTCTTCAGGTCTTTCTGGAAGGCTAGCAAGGTCAGGGCCAGACAGACTCCAGAGGAACTTCAGCATCTGGTGGGGCCTCCTCCCAGGCCCAACCAGATGACATCCTGAAGGGGATGGAACCCAAAACAAGCCTCTTCTGCTGTAGCTGATGGGGTGGGTAGATGTCACTGGGAAAAAACAGGTCCTCAAATAATCTGGGATCATGCCATGTAGGGCTTTATAGATTGTTTCCACCACCTTGAATTGGACCCGGGAATAAATTGGTAATTAATGCAGCCTTAGAGCAGAGGTATAATGTGTGCTGATCTAGGTGCACACATAACTGTCTGTGTTGCTACATTTTGCACCAACTGAAGCTTCCAAATATTCTTCAGGAGCAATCCCAGGTATAATGCATTACAGTAATCCATACAGAGGCCATGGCCTCCTGATCCAGGAATTAGTCCAACTGGAACACAACTTGAAGTTATACAAAGGCCCTGCTAGTCACAACTACCACTTGCTCTTCAAGCAGGAGTTGTGAGCCCCAAAGGACTTCAGACTACGCGCCCCAGACTTCAGGTCCGTCTGGGGAAGTGCAACCACATCCAGAAACAAACATGTTAAATTCCTAGATTCAGGTGGCCCCCAAACCCAAACCCACTCAGTCTTGTCAGGGTTGAAGCAAAGTCTGTTTTCGCCATCCAAATCCCTACAGCTTCAAGGCACCAAAATAGGACATCGGCAACATCAGTTACTTCACCAGGGGAAGACAGATATTGCATAACCCCTAGACTATGAGTCATTCTACCCAATGGCTTTAAGTAGATCTTAAATAGGAATGGAGAGAGTACTGAATTCTGTGGCACGCCACAATTTAGGACAGAGGGTGGGATTTCTCACCCTTGATCAACACTGACTGAAACCAGCTACTGAAGAAGAGGGACAACCAGTTCAATACAGTGCTGTCCACTCCCAAGCCTGCAGCTGATGCAGGAGGACACCTGGAGACTACAGTTAGTACAGAATGCGGCCGCGCGGGTTGTTACGGGAGCTTCTCGATACTCCCATGTGACACCTCTCCTGCACGAGCTGCACTGGCTGCCTGTGGCTCTCCGGGTTCGTTTCAAGGTGCTGGTGCTAACCTATAAAGCCCTACATGGCTTAGGCCCGGGGTATCTGCAGGATCATCTCCTGCCTTCCTCCCACCGTCTGATGCACTCGCACAGAGCGGGCCCCCTCAGGGTGCCGTCAACCAGACAGTGTCGGCTGGCGGCCCCCAGGGGGAGGGCATTCTCTATTGGAGCGCCGATCCTCTGGAATTAGCTGCCCACCGGCCTCAGGATAGCCCCAGACCTCCTCTCCTTCCGCCGCGAATTAAAGACATGGCTTTTTCGCCGTATGGGCTGAATCTATAGGTGGATTCTAAATATTTCATAATTTTAATTTGATTTTAATTAATTTTAAATTGATTTTAACTGTTGTGTAATTCTCTGTCGTTTCTGTAAGCTGCCCTGAGTCCTACGGGAGAAGGGCAGCATATAAATTACATAAATAAATAAATAAATAAATAAATAAATAAATAAATAAATAAATAAATAAATAAATAAATAAATAAATAATAAATAAAATAAAATAAAATAAAATAAAATAAAATAAAATAAAATAAAATAAAATAAAATAAATAAAAATAGTTGTTTGTCTGTTTGTCCCTGGTTTATAATTCTGCCATCTCTGCATTCCTTTTGTTCCTTCTTCTTTTATTGTCTTGTTTTTCAAGTTTTAAATCATTTGGATAGAATATAAATTTAAATGGGTATGTCTGTGTGTGTGTGTGTGTGTGTGTGTGTGTGTGTACGTGCATGCATGCATGTGTGGGTGTGTGTGCCTGTGTCTGTGTAGTGGTTAAGGGCACTAGGTTATGAATGTGGAAATGGTTCTAGTCCTGCCTTGGGCACGAACCCAACTATTTATTTTGGCCCAGTCGCTCAGCTCCAGGAAGAAAACAACGGCAAACAAACCACTTCTGAAAATCTTGCCAAAAAACCCTGCCTTGTTCAGGCAGTTTCCAGGAGTCAAGATTGACTCAATATTTATGCAAGATTGGTCTTATATACTATACTATTCAAGAAGAGTTTGAAGTTGCTATTTAGTCGCTTCATGGCTGTTTGTGAAGAAGCAAGATAGATAAGATAGGGCCTTAAAAACACTGGAATCTTCATGCAATAACATCCTCCATATATTTATTCAAAATCTGCTGCAAAACACACCTTCCTCCGGCACGTTTGGCTAAAATGTTTCCAAACACATCACCAATGTGTTGGAAGTGTAAGACACAAATGGGGACATACTACCATCTCTGGTGGTCTTGCAGGAAGGCACAACGCTACTGGCAAGAGATTAAGAGAATAATCGAAGAAACAACGAGGCAAAGTGTAGAAATGAAACCAGAATTCTTTCTATTTGGAATGACTACACCACAGTGTACCAAGGAGATAAAATATCTTACCATCCACATATTGACAGCGGCACGTATAGTGTACGCTCAGAATTGGAAATCCGAGATAATACCAACAGAAGAAAAAATAATAACAAAAATAAATGAATGCGCAGAGATGGATAGGCTCACAAAAGAGCTCCAAGATAAAGAGAACACTGACTTTTATTTAGTTTGGCAAAAATGGTACACATGGTTAGAAAGAAGGATAGGGCCAACAACATAGGACATCAGGAGAACATAACTCAAGAATTGTAGAAATAGATACATGAGATGAGCCGTAGGATTGTATAAATAAATGGTTAATATGTTTGTAGAAAGATATTGTTGAACTTCAATGAATATATTAAGGTATAAGCAAGTGAATTTGTAAATAGTATGATTAAGGAAAATTGGTTAAATGGACATTAATCACCGATGCAAAGGTTTTCTAGAAGTTAGTCGATTGACTCTTTGTTAATGTATAAGTGTTTACATGTATTTGTGTTTTATGTTTGTTTATGTTAATAAAACTTAAAAAAAAAAAAAAATCTGCTGCAAAACAAACCCACCAATTTCATTTGGTATTTGAAGATCAGTGATGTCAACAGTTCTTAGTCTCTTCCTCAGTCCAACCGTGTAGATGGGTGTAATGATTTCTAATCTATGCAATATTGTAATGCCTTTATTACACGATCCTGTTGAAGTCTTTTCTCACGGAATCAATGAATACTAACAACATAGTGGGACTGAATGGCAGCTGACAGCATGCGTGCCCTTTAGGGTTTTGTTTTGCTTCAATACTGTTTACAGAAAGGATATCCTACTCTGATTGCACACAGAATTCCTTGCAACACCCACTGTATATATCAAAAGATTACATTGCCCTGAAAGAGCTGAATAACTGATGCAGACCAATGAGACTTGACATGCCTACAGGCACGTCTCATCATATTGACAGTATGACTTGAGTGTGATGTCACCCTCTTCCCTGGGGATTTACATTCTTCTTTGTGTCTGACAGTTCTCTTCTCTTTCCTGAATCAAATGCCATGAATTTGTTCCTATTTGTGAGGTAAAGCACTGTTGTGAAAGTCGAATTGCCAGCTTACAATTGTACAATAAAAGTTGCTTTGTTATGACCATTTTGAGGATCATATCATTTCTCTGCATTTCTAACTGCATAAACAAAGGGACGGAATCAGGGGTGGGTTCTAATTTTTTTTACTACCAGTTCTGTGGGTGTGGCTTATTTTGTGGATGTGGTTTTATGGTCATGTGACAACTCTTTAGGATTTAGCAGAGGTACTGGTCTACCAGTAACTGCTTGCAGAGCTGTACTAGTCTACCCATTTGTTATTGGAGTGTTCCGGTCTATCCATTTGTTTTTTGAGGCACCGGTCTATACATTTGTTTTTGGAGGCACCCGTCTACCCATTTGTTCTTGGAGGCACTGGTCTACTCATTTGTTTTTGGAGGCACTGGTCTACCCATTTGTTTTTGGAGGCACCAGTCTACCCATTTGTTTTTGGAGGCACCGGTCTACTCATTTGTTTTTGGAGGCACTACTCTACCACCACACTGCCTTTTAACACTGATCAGCTGTAGGGCGGCCCTTTGAAGCCCTATGGCAAGAGTTTAAACAGTTTTTTTCCTTCTAGCCAATCAGCTGGGACTCGGGAGGCAGCGAATAGATTGGGGGCGGCGCCAAATAAAAGGTAAGAATAACGTGGGGGGGGGTGGGAGGGCCCAGCTCCCAAACAAAGAGAACCGGTTCGGTGATGTCATATCGTCACCGCTACTGGCTTGGCCGAACGGGGAGGAACCCACCACTGGACAGAATCAAGATCATGTGAAGTGTTAATACCACTTTATAATGCCTTGGTAAGGCCACACTTGGAATACTGCATCCAGTTTTGGTCACCACAATGTAAAAAAGATGTTGAGACGCTAGAAAGAATACAGAGAAGAGCAACAAAGATGATTAGGGAACTGGAGGTTAAAACATATAAAGAAAAGTTGCTGGAACTGGGTATGTTTAGTTTGATGAAAAGAAGGACTAGGGGTGACATGATAGCAGTGTTCTGATATCTCAGGGGCTGCCACAAAGAAGAGGGAGCTATTCTCCAAGGCACCTGAGGGCAGGACAAGAAGCAATGGATAGAAACTAATCAAGGAGAGAAGCAACCTAGAACTAAGGAGAAATTTCCTGACAGTTAGAAAAATTAATCAGTGGAACAACTTGCCTCCAGAAGTTGTGAATAATCCAATACTGGAAGTTTTTAAGAAAAGATTAGATAACCATTTGTCTGAAATGGTATAGGGCCATGGTGGCATGCAGCACTGTCTCTGTGGGCACACAAGCCGTTGCGTTTACGCACGCACGAGCACGCACTTGGTCCAGAAAAGGTTAGCCATCACTGGTATAGGGTTTCCTGCCTAAGCAGGGGGTTGGACTAGATGACCTCCAAGGTCCCTTCCATCTCTGTTACTCCTGTTCTGTTCTGTTCTGTTCTGTTCTGTTCTGTTCTGTTCTGTTCTGTTCTATTCTATTCCTAATTTTGCAATTTATGGGAAGTGCACAATATTAACACTTAGAATTTCTGATCTTGGAGACATACTGATTCATACCGATAGACTTCATACTAATAGACTGATAAACACAGTGGGAAGGTGCTGGTATTTTCCCTTTTCCTTCAACTAGTATCAGCATAGATTTCAGACTTCATGAAATAAATGGCAACCAATCTCCTCTTGTAAAATAAGGGACATTCAACCAAGGGTATTTCCCACCACTGTTGGTATGTATGTTATTTATGCACAGGAAAATTTTCAATTATTTATATTCCCCATCCTTTGCCAAAATTGGGGCAGGGGGAGAAATAGGAAAAAAAAAATAGGAATAGGAGTGATTTTTCTTGAATTAGGCCCTGGGAACATGACCCTGTCTAGGTTATGAAGCCAGACCAAGACAGCAGCACTGTCAAGTTATACCACAAGGAACCTATTATGAGCATCTCATGGATTTGTAAAGTGAATCAGATTTGATTTTTGTTTCACTCTTTTTATTAAATTTTTAAAAAAATATTTGGAACAATTACGTAAAATGTTGTGCAGTTAGATGTCATGCATACAAACGGCTAAGAAACATTATCACAGAGCTTTTTTGCTTACCATGGTGTTTTTAAATAAGCCACAATTGTTCATAACCTCAGAATGCATTGTGCCTTAAACCACACCTTATAAGCCACATTGCCCAGGTCTAGAGAGAATGATAAGACAATGCTGGTGTAAAGCAACATTTCTGAAAGTATAGGTCATGAACCAGGGGAGAAGGTCATAAGGATAGAGATGGGAGGGGCAATAAAAATTTCCTTCTTTTCAAGCTCTTTCCAGGCAGGCTTACTAATTTGAAGCAAAAGTGGGTTGGATGCAAAGTAATGCAATGCTTCTAAAGCCCCATGAAGCCTGAATAGACCAGAGGGGGAAGGAGGAGGGGGAGGAGAGGGGGAGTGGGAGGAGGAAAGGAAAGGAAAGGAAAGGAAAGGAAAGGAAAGGAAAGGAAAGGAAAGGAAAGGAAAGGATGTGGACGTCACTAGCTGGGAGCATGAGGAAATCAAATGTACTATTTTGTTAGTACAAGAAGAGCTCACTTACAACAGGGGGCAATGTCAGGCCCCAAGAAAGACACAGGGGGGTTATTTTAGAGTAGTTTCCTCTATTATTCTTCACCTATAGACAGAATCTTGCCAGACTAAAGCAACTATTTGCATAAAAGCTAGGAAGGAGCTATTTTAACCCTCTTGCTTTCAAGCTTTCAAACTTTGTCCTCTGGAAAGCAGCCCCTTCCTCCTGGGAATCCAGACTCCATTTCACCCAAGGCAAAACCTGTTTATGAACAAAACACAATCCGCTCATGTGCAACTTCTAAATCAAGCTAAAACAGAAGAACAAAGCCAAACTAGCTCCTACAATATGATCATGAGCACATACCCAATATTTGTAAGGAGAACATTATGAACTGCTTTGAAAGTCCTGATCCTCATTGATAGGGAACCAGGAGCACTGTGGAATGAAATCAAAGAAATTGTTAAGATTATTACCAAAAAAACCTGTGAAAGACCAAGGAACACAGGAAACTGAATTGGATATCAGCAAAAATGTTGCAAATTGCCAAGAGTAAAAGAGAGGTATCGAGAAAGACAAAGATTTCAGGAAGGAACTTAAAAGAAATTTTCTCTTTTAGAAGAGAAAAGAAAGAATATTAAAATGACAAAACAATGAAAATGGAATCAGGAAAAGAAGGAAAGCCCTACATGAAACAAGAAATGTCAGATGTTTAAGTTGATTTTAGAAAAGGGTGAGACATGACTGTTGATGCACACTTGATCATTGTAAAAGCCAATGATTACCAAAAAGAAGTCAATATGTGCTTCAATGATTTAGAGGTACTTTTGACGGTGTCAACCATACCAAGCTGTGAATTATTGGAAATTCAGAACATATTATTGTCTTCATGCAAAATCTATACACAGAGCAGGAAGCCATAGTCCAAGCAGCACATAGGAAAGCAGAGTGGCTCTGGATTAGCAAAGGAGTGGACAGGATGATAACATGATTCCCATTTATTCAGTCTATATAACGGAATATATATTGAAGAAGGCTGGATGGGAAAACAATTGGCATGCATTTAAAACTGGAAGAAGAAACATCAATAACCTGTGCTATGCTAAAAACACAAATGATCTGCAAATTCTAGCAATTGGAGTCAAGGAGTACAGTGAACAAAATGGAACTAAGTTTAAATACAAAGAAGATCAAGTAAATGACCAACTGGTAAGGCAACCAGTCTTAAAATTGACCATGAAGTGGTAGACAGTTTTTGCCTTTTAGGATTAACTATTAACAATAATATACTCTCTATTTATTTAACCTATACACTTGAATACATGCTAAGCGAAGCTGTATTAGAAGAAGATGGTCATGGTTTAAAATTGGAGAAAGAAACTTCAATAATTGTGCTCTGTTGATGACATTAGCCTGAAAGCTGAAAATGCAAAGGATTTGCAAGTTCTAGTAACAAAAGCACAAAGAATAGGGGACTAAAATTAAATATAAAAATCAAGCTACTAATAACAGGTAGAAAAATCAATCTTAGATATTGAATTTGTAGATAGATTATGCCTTTTGGGATCAACAATAATAAAGGAACAATAGTCAAGAAATACACCATGGATTGGCGTATGAGCAAATTTCTTGTGTAAGAAATGTATTTCCTGTGATGCTGTGTGGAAGCAAAAATTGGACTTTCAAGAATCAAGATAGGAAATTGACAAATTTGAACCTATCTGTTGGGGAAGACTTCTGAAAATACTGTGGACAGCCAAGAAAACAAAGGAATGAATCATAAGTCAGTTCAGAGTTTTTATTTGAAGCACATAGTACTGTGGTCAAATTATTTTAGTTTGGACAAATTATGAAAATATCCAGCTCCCTTAAGAAGTCTATATTGTTGGGAAAGGAAGAAGGAAATGGAAGAACACAACCAGTCACAAGATGTATGGACATGGGTTACAATTCCAATGACTGCACTATTGAGATATCACAAAGAAGAGGTCTTCTTGAAGAAGATGTCAAAAGACAGATCTTCTTGAAGAAGATCAATCTATGTGGTTGCTATGGACTGGTTGCTATGGATTGACTTAATGGCACATTATCGTCATCTTCCCGTATAAATACATGCTGGATTGCTCATTAGAGGTACTAGTAATGAAACTAAAATACATATATTTTAGACACCAAGAATCAAAGGAGAAGACTTGATGTTTGGAAAACTCTGAGGCAACCAAATGGACTCCAACAGGAAACAAACGTGGCTAGATACTATTATTAATAATCCAAAATATGAAGCCATAGAAGCAGACATAACAAAATGATAGCCAATGGCCCATGATAACTGAACATCAACTAAATGACAAGAAGTAACAGCAGGCCAATTAACCTAAACTAACTGACCATGAAACAAAGATTTTGTCCCTAGAGATTTGCAAACACTGATGTATGCTAGTTCTTCATGGGGCATGGAGGAGATGATTGTAACCAAATGTACCCTCAGGCATGCCTTAGTCATCAGCTTTTCAAGTGAAACATGAAACTAATCTCTTTGATGTTTCACATAGTAATAGATGGCTGGCATTAACTTAAATGGATAAATATGTTTTGAAATAAAACTCCAATGATAAAATACCCATTTGACCCATGCAATATTGTAAATAAAGGTACCATCTGTGTCATATTCAATAATACGCCCATGTATCAACACTTCGTAGTATTTTGCTATCTTTACAACTATAGATACAATACTAAGCCTATCAAACCGAGTCAGTCAATCTCACCTTCATCCCAAATTAGAAAGATTATATATAACATTTTAAGATGATTGTAGTTATATTATAGCAATTCTCGGGGTGGTGAAAATGTGTTAGTCTCACTAGCTTGACATTTCATTCAGAGATAGACAGTGGACCTCATCCAAAATTATAGACCCCTTTATGAGTGTTGCACTTTCCATTTCAGCATGGAAAATTTTGGAAACAGCTACACATTGTGAAAAAGTCACAGTAATAAACAACATATTCAATAGGTGAACCAGGAAAATTAAAGCATTACATTTTCTGCTCAGATAATCAACAAGAACAAATATTAAGACAAAAAGCAAACCTAGATTACTGTATAGCAACCCAAAAATCCAGGAAAACAAAGTATACATTTAGTCTTTCTATCAAAGTTCAAAGATTCAAGTAAAAATTTAAATTGTGCTTTTAAGCAAAATTTCAAGCAATGAAGATTACTTTTTAATTTATTCACTGGAATTCTAAGCTTCTATCTATATCAGGGATGGATATTCTAATGATGATTTTTAATAAAGCATAATGACACAAAGTTTTGCACAGTAGCAGTTCATGTTTGCAAACAGTTAACATTGGCTTCATATGAGTAATAACCACATATGGCTTTCTTTGGGGAATGTTTACATTGCTGGTATCTAAGACTCATTATTAGTTTGTTTCTGTTACACTCAAGTCACCAACTTCAGGGGTTTTCAAATTTTTCAGGTCATGGCAACTGTTAGTTAAATAAAATTCCTGGAACTCCTCATCAAGAGGGTTCAGGTTTCTAGATGTCAACTAGCAAGTATCACCCTTTTTGTTATATGATAGAAAAATTCCTATGGATGCCCTGAAGCAGCACTAAGATAGCAATAGCAATTGCACTTAGACTTATATACCACTTTACAGTGTTTTACAGCCCTCTCTAAGTGGTTTACAGAGTCAGCATATTGCTCCCAACAATCTGGGTCCTCAATTTTTTTTACCGACCTCAGAAGGATGGAAGGCTGAATCAACCTTGAACCTGATGAGATTCGAACTGATAAATTGTAAGCAACTGGCAGTCAGCCGAAATAGCCTACAGTACTGCATTCTAACCACTGCGCCACCGGAGCTCTTATAGCCTATCTCAGTGATTTATAAGTGATTTATATCCACAAGTGACTAGATCTTGATCAGGGTAGTTTTAGGTGGACTTGAATCCATTTGGAAGTTTTAATAACTTAGTAAAATAAAATTAATAATTTTACTTATGAATGAATACGAAGAAACAAATATATATTTTAGTATTTTACCAAAAAAAAAAAAAATCACTGCCGCAATTGGCTAGTCCTAAGCAAACCATACAGCATTCAGATTGATACTTATTTTAGTTATACTTGCAGTTCCTAAGAACTCTGTTCTAGCACATAAGTTGTACTTGTGTCAACATGTTTGTTTGGTGTATCTAGTATCAGATCTGATGACTGTTCTATTTATAATACTCTTATGATTCTGATACATTATTGTCAAAGTTCTTAAATTTAAAGTTATCTTCGCAGGGAGGAATAAAAAAAATAAAACAATAGCACCTTCCTAGAAATGGGTAGTGTACAGATTTTTTTATTTTTCCTATTCCCCCGAAATACATTAAATTGACTTGTAAGAACATCTTGGTTTCAATATTTGAATATTAGACTGATGAATTGTAGCCTGATAACTTTATTTCAAGAACTAGAAAAGTCTTTTAACAAAAAAGCGTAGCAATTGTTCCATCTAGCATGCAAGATTTATTTATAGTGAATAAAAATCACAACCTCCCTGCCTCTTTCTCATGCCCACAACATGAAATCTGAGGGAGATGGGCAGTTCAGAAATAGGAAATATAAAGAAATAAAAATAATAAATGAACCTGTTCGGACCCAGACAGTTAGAATTTGTCAACCAAACACAGTTTAATCCAATATTTGGGGTAAATTGACCCATGCCTTGTTTGCTGTTTTTTCAGATAATTTATCTTTATACCTAAAACTGCCTTCACATATTACTTCCTGCTAACCTTCCTAGCTAGGGGACTGGAGGCTAAAACATATGAAGAACGGTTGCAGGAACTGGGCATGGCTAGTCTAGTGAACAGAAGGACCACGGGAGACATGATAGCAGTGTTCCAATATTTCAGGGCTGCCACAGAGAGGAAGGGGTCAAGCTATTTTCCAAGGCACCCGAAGGCCATAGAAGGAATAATGGATGGAAATTGATCAAGAAAAGATTCAACCTGAAAATAAGGAGAAATTTTCTGACAGAACAATCAACCAATGGAACAGCTTGCCTTCAGAAGTTGTGGGAGCTTCATCACTGGAAGCTTTCAAGACTGTCATTTGTCAGAAATCGTGTAGAGTCTCTTGCTTGGGTAGAGGGTTGAACTAGAAGACCTGCAAGGTCCCTACCAATCTAATTAAATTCTAAATAGGGCAATAGGATTGTTAATAGGTTAAAGTAAACATTTAAAAAATGGAATATTTTGGTTAATCACACATTTCTCCATTCAACGAAATCTGATATATTTCATTAATATAATTATGGAAGATTCCCACCTGACTATCCTTTAGAATGGAAAAGGCTAATGCTATGGACCTTTTGTCAATCACTTCATTTGGGAAGAAAAATGACTAAAGCTTGTGCTTTCAATGTGCTTCCGAAAGATGGCAGAGACCTATCGTTGGGCTTTCATTCCAGATTCATATCATTCTATTCAAGAATTCTCTCAGAGATGAACAACAGAATAAATATATGCCATCATGAACTGGCTCACATATAATCCTTAAGTATCACAGATGAATTCATACTTTTCACAAGCCTCATACTATTCTTTGTAAATCACAATGGCTGGATTGCCAAACAAACCTAGGAAGACCAAACAGACTATAGTTTAAATACTTAAATCCAACTTTTTTTGCTATATAGCTTGAGATGTGCTGCTTATGTAAAGGCAATGCAGAAGAGGCAAACTGTAAGTCCCACAAGTAGGGCAGCTATTCTGATTTCACTTCCTGGCTCCTGAAGATAGTTCAGTAATAATCTGGTAGGATTAACTAGTTTTTTCAAGGATCCTGATAAATTTTCAGGTCATATCTTTATCAGTTCTGGTCTAAATATTTATTTGTGGTAAAAGTATCGACAGATTCATTACCAACATCATTAATAAAATGCATGAGACAAGCTTAACAATAAAGACTTAGGAGAAAATTGTAGCACTAAGTGGAATAATTAAATGGTTAGACTGAATTTCTCAAGTCCTTTCTCTCTTTTAGTGTAAACTTCCACACATGTACTTGAAAAGTCAATGGTTGGCAGCTGCTTATTACCACATGACAAGACTTCATAGCCAGAAGAAACATCCTAGATGGATATCAAAGAAGGAAACTAAAGCAGGGAGTAAAACAAAAGAACACAAAAAACAGTACTCAATTGTCCATTATTTTTTATAGCCACTATTATTTTCCAGGATTTGGACACTTGGGAATACAGCATTACGCAAAACAGATCCAGAGACACTTAGTCTAGTTAACTTAATTAGAACATGTGTAGTAAGAAACAAATTTCTTATTACATAGATACTCCCAGTGGGATATATGCCCCTAGAAGAGAGCACGGTCTAGCAACTGTAGACCCCCAATTTACTTGGTGCCAATTTTTTTAAAGAAATGTTTTTTTAAAGAAATATTTGTTTACATTTTTTCACAAATTGAATGTTTGCAAATTTGCTTATCTGGAATTGAGAACTAAATTGCAGTGGGGCAGTGGTGAAATGTAAAATTTGTTATTACCGGTTTTGTGGGCGTGACTTGGTGGAGGGGGGTAATGTGACTGGGTGGGCGTGGCCAACTTTTTTTTTTACTTTTTTAAAGCATTTTTTACAACCTATTGGGCCGAATAGGTTGTAAACAATGCTTTTAAAAGGTTAAAAAAGGCTCTGACAATCACAGTTGTGGTGCACGATCGTCAGTCTTTTTTTACCTTTTAAAAGCAGTAAGTAACGACACCCGGGCGGGTGGGGAGAGCCTCACACTGCCATCACTACCGGTTTTCTGAACCACCTGCCACAATCGCTACTGGATTGCCCAAACCGGTCCGAACAGGGAGCATTTCACCCCTGCAGTGGGGGTTTATGCTTCAATTCCAGTGGCAATTTTAAGCTAGAGCTGGAGTACAACAATCAACTTGTTTACAAAGAAAATTATTGTCATTTAAAATTTTGAGATGAAGATTTTTTATCAACCAAGATCCAAAGCTCTTTTTTCTTTAAGAAAAGGAGCTTTCCCAACCCTTTTCTAATTTGGGATAGAAAATTGCCTTATGGTTTGCACTCACTCCACTGCAGCTCTGAAGCCATCATATTCAAATTCTCCAAATGATCATTTCTTTACATTAAAAATTGACAAAATTGTTATTTCTTTCTTTGAAAGAATCAGAAATAGTCATACATATGCATTATTATAAGCTATTATTTCTCTGCTTGAAAGGATCAGAAATAACCATACATATGCATTATTTCTCCTATGCATGGAGTCACTACTGTCTTTTCTACTTCATATAAATTGAGTTCACTAGGATAACGGGACAGAAAAAAGCTACATCTTACCTATTCAGAATTTGTTTCTAAATTACATGTGAAAATATGTAAAATGTGATTTAAAAGTAATCATGAATAGCAGTAATAATTTTCCAGTTTGAATAACTATGGCTATAGAAAGTAGGAAACAAAAGAGAGGAGTTGAGGAAGGAAAAGCGTCCGAGACTCTTCCCAAATCAAAACCCCCCATATCTGAATTAAGAATTGATATTGTCTCTACCAGTGGATGTTGCAATATAAATAAAGTATTTTCACTTATAAATATGATGCTATGCTTTTTTTCCTGTTCCGATCTTTTTGTAGGTATTGATTTTTATTCTTGCCTATAATTAAATTTTGGATATTTTCAAATAACCTTCATTATTTTGTTATCTCTCTGCTATCTGCTCCAATTTTTGCAGATTAACAATTGTGTAACAAATGGTTTCTAGGGTTTCTTTCATATCACATTGAAAAAGAAAATCTAGCTGTATGAAAACATGTGATTATTCCATTTTTCTGGTACATAGCTACATTCCTTCCAGATTATGATTAAGATGATAATGATTATAATCTAATCTTGAATTATATCAGCCTCCCATATATCCATATCGTTTGAGGGTCAGTCCCACACCTATTTCATAAAGATGGGGGGGGGGAAGAACTTTTTCTATTGTGGCACTAATTCTGTAAGACAATCTCCATTGAAATATACCAAGCAACAAAATATGTGAGTTTTAAGCTGCTGTTAAAAACGCATATATATATTTCTTAACCAATTAACTACCCCTAATATTGTACTATTTATTTTATGGATTGCTATTATTCTGTTTTTATTTTTATCTAATTATTTTGCCCTTATTTAATGCTTTGGAATGTTTTGAATAATAATAATTAATCCACCATACTGAAATGAAGAAGGTTAGAATACATCAGAAGAGAAAAGAAAATCTTAAAAGTCCAGAGGTGAAAATACCCCCAAGGTGATTCAGAGGTGAAAATATCCCCAAGGTGATTAACATCTGGGAAATTCCAGTCATTAGATACACAGCTGGAATGGGAAGCAAAGATTCTACATTTGTTTTAGACAGAAAGCAGGGAGGAAACATTATACACCTTATGAAATTTTGTCTTCATCAAGAAAGAGACTGTGAGACCTTCCCCATCCAATGCCTTCCCCTTTTACATTATTTCCTTCCTCAGATACCATCAATTTCTAGAACTAAGTGACTTCTGCAGAAAAGCTTGCATTGTGACCATATTTAACATCTAGCAGCAACAAAGAACTCAATAAATGGTACCTTTTAATTTTAAAAATACCTTCTATATTTAAATTTTTAACCAAAAAAGTAATAAAACATTATTACAGTAAAGCTTTATTACCGATTAATATGCAATTTTGCTATGAATCCAGAATGCATTTAACATGTTGACACATAACACTAAAACTCTGAAGTAGAGAGTCATGGAGAAAGGTAAAAATTGCTTCCCCTTCCTGACCTCCCTTATTCAAAGAGACAATTGACAATTCGATTGAAAGTACAAAAGTGCAGAAGTAAGCAAACTGCTCTTTCTTACATGTTATAAAGCATTTTATTGTATCTATGGCATTTAACATTGTGCTCTAAATTGAATGTTATATTAAGTGTTTTTTTCCTATACTTGCACCATAATAGGTTTAAGGTTGTATACCTATGTCTGCATGCAATCATTTGTAACATTCTTTGGCACTGTAAAAATATTAGTATCAAGATCACGTTTCTATGTGTGTCCCTTCTTAAATTCAAGTGGCCTTAATCCCAGGTAAATGTAAACAGGATTATAACTATACTGTGCAATTATATACAGGTCATTAAATTGAATTACTCCCAAGTAAGGATTACAGCCTAATATAACTATAACTAATATAACTACATAGAATAAAGCAATTTTCCTTATTACATGAACAGAAATTATTAATGAATAAGAGTGGAATTGTATTTTATGTAGAAGTATCAATGAGTTAGAAAGGATTTACTCCTGGATTAGAAAATATAGGATTACAACTTTAAGAGCAGCAGCAGCTATAAATAATGTCTTTTATATTAGTAAAATAAAAAGCAAAGCAGCAAGTTTTTAAATCATTGCTCATTTATTAAATATTGTATTTTCCCCCCAGAGGAAATGCATTTTATTTCATATTATTTTATTTGTACAGTACAAATAAGAAAAGGATTATCACTGTTGTACTTATCACATTGCTTAACATCCCTAAATTGTTCTGATGAAAGCAGCTTTTAAAACTGTTTCATTGACTTTAAAGGCACCATTTATTATTACAGTTAATTAGATAAGGGATTTCTAAAACTGGCCCAACCTTCTTTAGTTAAAAGCTGGTTATTTCTTTTTACACTTATTTTTCTGTTTTAAAATATTAATTAATGGATGACACACTAATGTTAAAGTAATTCTTACATTGTATGTTAAACTACTTCTTTGGAAGATTCCTATAACATACAAAATTCCTGTAACATGCAAAATATGAATTGTGTGACAAAAATGCGAGCAATAATACCTTTCCACATGCCACTCAACTTTGTCAATTCCGCTTGAGGCCAAGTACAAAACTATGCCTACAATAAATGTCAGACCAAGTACCTGTATGACTTCAAAAAACGAAATCTCTTCCTGTTTCTTGAAGAGGGGCACGAAAGAGTTGAGATTTCCAGAGGGTCCCAGGGAAAAGCCATTTGCAGACTTGAAGAAATCTGGGGTCTTTTAGAGAATCAGAGCCACAGAGTACAAGTTGCTTCAAGCTAATCATAAAAGCACTTGTGGCTGTCTAAGAGAATGTCCTTTTCTGAGGCTCTGCTGAAGTGACACAGAGAGCAAAGGAGGCAGGATAACATGGATTTCCTGCAGCTGGCAGGGTTCAGAAGGCCTTATCTCATTACCACTGAGTGAGAAACTCTCACGTCAAAGCTCTTTATAAACATAGCCCTGATTAACTGGCAGCAATGACATGTATTGCTAAGAAAGTCTGCAGAACTCAAGAGCAAAGTGCCAAACTGGTCCAATGCCTATTTGACCTATGCTGGGCCTGTGTTTTCTTTCAATAATATCTTGAATGCATTTAGGTAAAGACCAAACCAACAGAGAAAAATAAAAACATTCAATTTCACCCAACCTGGATTCACACATCTTGCTTATTTATATGGGCTTTATGTTTTCTGGTAGTGTTTTTATGCTAGTTTATTTACTTTTGTTTGAGTTGATCAACACTATCTAGAGAACTCCCAGTAGTGGGTAAAATCAAACATTTACTTTTTCAGCCTTATTTAGCATAGTTAGACATGATACATGAACCTTGCTACTATGTGTGGTTTATAGGTCTTGGGTGATGGCTTAAGCACTATGTGCTTAGCTATAGGTAGCCGTTGACTGATGACCACAATTGAGCCCCAAATTTCTGTTGTTAAATGAGACAGTTGTTAAGTGAGTTTTGCCCCATTTTACGAATTGTGGTGAATCACTGCAGTTGTTAAGTTAGTAACATGGATGTTAAGTGAATCTGGCTTCCCTATTGACTTTGCTTATCAGGAGGTTGCAAAAGGTGATCACATGACCTTGGGACACAGCGACAGTCATAAGAATGATCCAGTTGCCAAGCATCAGAATTTTGGTCACGTAACCATGGGAATGCTGCAATGGTCATAAGTAAAAATAACGGTCATAAATCACTTTTTGCAGTCCCGTTGTAACTTCGAATGCTCACTAAACAAATGGTTGTAAGTTGAGGACTACCTATATATGATAGGTAACATCATGAAAGGTAACATCATGTGCCACAGTGGCGCAGTGGTTAGAGTGCAGTACTGCAGGCTACGTTTGCTGACTGGCGGCTGCCTGCAATTTGGCAGTTTGAATCTCACCAGGCTCAAGGTTAACTCAGCCTTCCATCCTTCCGAGGTGGGTAAAATGAGGACACAGATTGTTGGGGGCAAAGGGCTGACTCTGTAAACAGCTTAGAGAGGGCTGTAAAGCACTGTGAAGCGGTATATAAGTCTAAGTGCTATTGCTATTGCTAACACATATTGAGGCCTAAAAGAGTGGGAAACTGTTCCCTCTCTTTCCTTTATTTATACAGTACACACATTTTTTCCTGGTTCTTTCTCATAATTCCAGCAGCTTGGATAGATGTATTCAGGGGTGGGTTCTACTTACCTTTACTATTGGTTTGCAGTGCGGCCGCGTGCGCACATGCACTTCACTCATGTGCATGCATGCTCTTCTGTGTAAGCACAGAAGCTTCTGCGCATAGGCAGAAGCGTTTTCATGATGTCGGGGTCGGTGGGAGGAGCCTCCTGCCGGTTTTACTACCAGTTCTATAGAACCGGTGCGAACCGGGGACAGCCCACCATTGGATGTATTGCTCTATACAGATGGAAGATGATACTATTCCTTTTTCTCTATCAAGTTTCTGGCGTTTGTGGACTGTTTGTTGTTTGGAACCACAAAGCCGAAAAAAGAAAAGAAAAGAAAGCTTTTCTTTAGTTAAGTAGCTAAAAGTGCGAGAGCACTTTTCACTGCATTCTAATTGTTTCTTCCTGAAAAAAAAAACAAGGATTACAGTGGGCTACAAGCTTGATTCTCCTCTTTAAAAGAAGTCATAAGAAACCACCCTCAATTTTTATCCCAAACAATTTAGAAATTAGGAAAAAAATATTACGCTGAAAATATTATGTAACAGGCTAAAGTAGGGACCTGTTTCTCACCGTTACACAAAAAAGATCACATGCAAGGATTATGACTTATCCAGAACATATTTGGGAAGGGATAGTGGGAAAGACCAGTTAGTCCATCCATGCATATAAAATGTAAGGGTAACTGTTAAATATGTCCTTGATCTTCATTATGCTTCTTCTAGGACAGGGGTGTCAAACTCAAGGTCTGTGGGCCAGTTCTGGCCCGCGGGGTGCTTAGATCTGGCCCGTGGGGCCACCCTGGAAACAGCAAAGGACTGGCCCACGGTGCCTCTGCCAGTAAAAACTGGTCAAACACAACCCTGATGTGGCCCTCAATGAAATCGAGTTTGACACCCCTGTTCTAGGAAAAACACAAATATTGGTGGAAATTAAGCACATATAGGTATATGGTGATATTACCTTGTACACGCTCCCATTTCAAGGCCCTCGTTGTATGGAAAAATGTTTTACTCAATATGCGAAACTACCTTCTAGCATACTTTTACTTTTATCTTGTCTTTTCAGAGATGGATGGTCCTAAATCGGCTTTTCATTTTAATAGGGTATAATTGTACATAGGCATCAGCCAGACCAGGAGAGTGTCACAATTGGATAGATTATTTTCAGACCTCCTGGCAGCTTTTCCATCCAGAAAGCTTGGTGCCTTACTCCTATTACAATGAATGACTTTGAGAATTCTACACAATTTGCTGCAAAGGAAAAAAAAAATCCCTGTTTACAGGTGAATGATCTTAGCTTTTTTTTTTTTTGGGAAGCAAAAATACTTCTTTTAAAAAGTTTGAGTGCATTTCCAAAGATATGTCCTGACTAAGCCAGAACACAGGGTTATACAGGATACATTACTTCATATAGAATGTCAGTTATTCAGCTCATAGCAAAATGTTGAATGAAAATCTAAAAAAAAAAAAAAAAAGCTATGAAAATTGTTTTAATTTTTAAGGGAGACTTAAAGAATAAAATACAATCACATCCATATTTAAATATGCACACACACACAGAAATTTGGAAACTCAGTTTTGGTTGAGAGAAAAATCCATACTGGCAAAATAGAAACGGATCCACACACAGTTCTGAAATAAATCAATATCAGTCAGATACCTTCTGAGAGGAAAAAAAATCCTTGCCAGAAGCCTTGGAAAGCTTCTGAGTTTTGATTTAAATCAAAGATGGGCAATTTTTGATGGCCAGGAACCATATTTATGAATCGTAGTGGCGTAGTGGTTAGAATGCAGCATTGCAGGCTGACTCTGTATTTCGCTGCCAGCAGTTCAATCCTGACCGGTTTAAGGTTGACTCAGCTTTTCATCCTTCCAAGGTCGGTAAAATGAGTACCCAGATTTTGGGAGCAATACAGGTAATCCTCAACTGACAACCACAATTGAGCCCAAAATTTATGTTGTTAAGTGAGAAATTTGCTAACTGAGTTTGCTCCATTTTACGACTTTTCTCGCCTCATTTGTTTAAGTGAATCACTGCAGTTCTTAAATTAGTAACATGGCTGTTAAGTGAATCTGGTTTCCTCATTGACTTTGCTGGTCAGAAGGTCACAAAAGGAGATCACACGACTCAGGGACACTGCAACCATCATGTGAGTCAGTTGTCAATCATCCAGATGTGAATCACGTGGCCATGGGGATGCTCCAAAGGTCATAAATGTGAAAAACGGTCAGAAGTCACTTTTTTCAGTGCCGTTCTAACTCTGAACAGTCACTAAATGAACTGTTGTAAGTGGAGGACTATTTGTATGCTGTCTCTGTAAACCGCTTAGAGCAGGGGTGCCAAACTGGCGGCACACAGGCCGGATGCATCATGTGCAAGCCATGCCCACCCCAGCTCTCGCAAAGGGGGAAAAAAAATCATGATACATCATGCGACGGCAAACAGCGAGTTTGAAACCCGTGGATTAGAAAGTACTGTTAAACCACTATGAAGCAGTATATAGTGTCATGGCTCTATCAGAGCCCAGTTCGGAGGAGGAGGAGGGGGAGCTGGACCTGAGACCATCCAACAGGGAAGGCACGCCAGGGGCTGACACAGAAAAGGATTGGTTGCTGACCGGCAGTGGTAGCCGATAGGCAGCCGATCTCCTCTAATGAGGAACATCTGTCTACTCCACTCAATCCAAGGGCAAGGAGAGTGGAACACAGGTAACTGTTCCTCATCAGAGGAGATTGGCTGCCTAACAGCACCACTGCCGATCAGCAACCGATCCTCCTCTGTGTCTGTGCAGGCAGGCAGATCTCCATCTGGTCGACTACCTTCACCAATGCCTGAGGGACAGCATCCTCCATCACCCCAAGGTATTCCTTCTCTGTCCGATGGTCCCAGTTCCATCTCCTCCTCCTCCGAACTGGACTCTGATGGGGCCATGACATTTAAGTCTAAGTGCTATTGCTATTTAATATGGAAAATGGACAGAAGTAGTAAGCTGGACTTTCATGCACAGTGCATAACTATATCACACCTCAGAACAGCACCAAAATATGATATTCCAAATATGACACACTCCTGGCCATGATATACCAAGTAAAGACCAAGACAGGGTCTTTACTGAACTCCAAAGTCAAACCAAACCATAAAAAACACATGCAATGTCTGAAATCTCTTTGTGCATGAGGTTTACACTGTACAGGTAGTCCTCGACTTACAACGGTTTGTTTAATGACCATTCAAGGTTACAGTGGCATTGATATGTGACTTATGATCGTTTTTCAGACTTACGACCGTTGCAGCATTCCTATGGTCAACTGATCAAAATTCAGGGGCTTGGCAACTGACTCACATTTATGACAGTTGCAGTGTCCTGGGATCATGTGATCATCTTTTGTGACCTTCTGACAAGCAAAGTCAATGGGGAAGCCAGATTCACTTAACAACTATGTTATTAATTTAACAACTGCAGTGATTCACTTAACAACTGTGGTAAGAAAGGTCATAAAATGGGACAAAACTCACTTAACAAATGTCTCACATCAACAGAACTTTTGGGCTCAATTGTGGTCATAAGTCGAGGACTACCTGTATTTATATTCCTTATATAATAAATAATGTGTTCTGACCCAGCTCCTGAAACATGACAAACCCTCTGTGGTTGAAGCAATGATTCCTTTATTAGAAGCGCTAGCAGCCCCGACAAAAAGTTTCTCTTTCACCGCAGGCCAACAAGTCTGTCGGGCAGGGAGATGAATAGTTGTCTGCCATATCCATTCATCTCTGCCCTATTCCCAGGGCTAGGGTGGGGCTTCGCTAGCAGCGGTGGGTCTTCCTTCCCAAAGATCAGCCCATGGATTTCCACTGCTCTCCTCTGCCTTCTGCGCATTTGTGTGTTAGGCACTGGACCCAGATGTTCGTTCTCTTCCTCATCAGCCACCTCCAGACCTGGGGACTGTTAACTCTCCATCTGAGGACTGATGGATGGTCCAGGCTCTGCCTCTGTCTGTTTCTCTCTCTCTCTCTGCCAGCTCCATTCCTTCTTCCCCTCGGAGGTCTCAGGTTGCCTTGATGCTGACCCTGACTCCCACGCCTCCTCGGATTCAGTTGCTGGAGGGGCTGGCAGCTGACAGGCTACAACATAATGTTCTGGCAATAATAATGAGGGGTTTGTTTTTTATTTGAAGCAATTCATTTTCTTAGCTCAGGATATGGCCCTACATGGCTCAGGGCCAGGTTATCTTCGAGACCGCCTTCTGCCGCATAGCTCCCAGCGACCGGTAAGATCCCACAGAGTTGGTGTCCTCCGGGTCCCATCAGCTAAACAATGTCGACTGGCGGGCCCGCGGGGGAGGGCCTTCTCTGTGGCAGCCCCAGCTCTCTGGAACCAGTTACCTCCTGAGGTCCGGACCATCTCCACCCTATTGGCCTTCCGAAAAGCAGTGAAGACCTGGCTTTTACGGCAGGCCTGGGGCTGTTGATCTCATTCTTGCGATCTGGCAACATCCGGCCATGAATGGTGTGAATGAGTTTTTAATGTTTTTAATGTTTTTTAATTTTTCAATGTCTTTTTATAATGATTTTTTTAAATGTATTGTGAGCTGCCCTGAGTCTTCAGAGAGGGGCGGCATATAAATTTAATTAATTAATTAAATTAAATTAAATTAAATATGCACCTGTAATTTGCAGAGGGAAAATGTGATTCTGTGTGTTTAAAAAGTTTATGCCTTATTCCATGTTTCATTGCTACAAAATCTCCAAACAATACTGTTTCCAAGAACAATCCTTTTGTTCTCTAGAGATATTACTTAGGCTTAAACATCATGTTAATTTTATTGAGTTACACATTATCGCAAAATATAATGGAATAATAACAATCCAACTATGAATGGAAGATTTTCTATTCAAACTGCAGCAACTGCTGTTTAGTAAGACTAAACTTGTATGGCAATATGCTATTTGCTTCCAACATTAATACCACAAGTTTATCTAACAATGCTAATCTTTATAGCATTAATTTAATTCTCACAGAATGGCAATCGTTTACTCATCTGGGTACAATTTGTACTTAAACTAATTAATAGAACCCATCTCAATGAAATCAAAGAACTTATTACAATGATTATTAAACAATAAATATTTCAGAATATTTAAACTGCAAACTGGAATTATAAAAGTATTCATGTGAAAGTAACTGCTAAAGAAATTAATTATAATTCCAAGGTTTAATCAATCCTGCAAGTTCATATCTCCTTTTTTCCCCACTGCCCAGTGGGGAAAAGACAGTTTCACTGCCTTGAAACTGAAGATAAATTATTTTGTATTAGATATATATTTATTTTAGAAAATGCAACTTTTTCCATCCCGTGGGACATTTGAAAAAAAATAATAATCTATGTACCTTTATTTTTTTAATCCTAACTTTAAAAACAATATAGTTTCTTATATGTTATCATTGGAATTCTGAAACAAGTGATTTATCACAAACCGCAACAAATTGCATTGCACCATTTTTGATGCCAATAAAAGTGGGCTCTGGGGTTGCATCAAAGCCCAGCAGGTGCATCTACAACCCATTTTCCATTGTTATATCGTTCATGCAAATGCCACAATTCTTTTTAATTAAGTGATTAAACATCTCTAATATTACTGATACCGGATGCGGTGGCTCAGTGGCTAGGATCGAAAGATTGGCAATTTAGTAATTCAAATCCCTAGTGCTGCATAACGAGGTGAGCTCCCGTTACTTGTCCCAACTTCTGCCAACCTAGCAGCTCAAAAGCATGTAAAAAATGCAAGTAGAAAAATAGGGACCACCTTTGGTGGGAAGGTAACAGCGTTCCGTGTACCTTTGGCGTTTAGTCATGCCGGCCACATGACCACAGAGACGTCTTCGGACAGCACTGGCTCTTCGGCTTTGAAACGGAGATGAGCACCGCCCCCTAGAGTTGGGAATGACTAGCACATATGAGGGGAACCTTTACCTTTTGATATTACTGATATTTGTGCAGTATTTTTTTAAAGTTAAGCACTCTAGGCTTTGTTCTTCCGCTTCTTCACTCTTACAAGAACTAGCAGCGAGGGGCAGTTTCTGCGATGCAAAGGAAACATTTTCTAAATTCCCATTAATGACATTTCTTCAAGAACCTGAAGCATGCCTATTCTAGGCACATGGGTGGAGACAACTGGAAAAAGGCAGTCCTGCAAATAATACTGAAGAATACTTGTTTCACAAACATATAAATAAATACTTGTTCAACTTAATTGCATTACTAAATATTAAAATAAATGAAGGTCCTGGGTTCTGGCCTTAAAATTGATGAAATCTTGTAAAGAAAATTAAAATATGTTCTTGCAGGTGAAAGTTTTACTGGCACTGAGGAAATATCTCCATGCATTCTCACATAGGCACAAATTCCATCAAAAAAATAATGCATTATTTCAAGTAAATAGCTATTTTAAGATTGAAGCACGCCTAATCAATAGTTCTTCTACTGCAACACTAAAACTGCTATATACCACATTGTTTCTAACTGGAACCCAGCCTAGAAAAGTTCTAAAGACATCTCAGATTTATCACAAAAAGCAGTGCTAATTCTATTGCTGTGCTGAAGCATTGCCTTTCTTTAGGTAGTAAATGGTCTTTATAAAGGGCCTCAGCTATCTGATAACCGAGCTTTTGCTCGATGAAGTAAAATCCACACCATTGCTTTGTCAATTAAGGCAGCATTTCCAGATTATATACGTCATTCTTACAGACATATGGCTGGTGTAAATTGCTTCCAGGATGTATTAACGTAATATTTGCTTGATTGATTCACTGCCATCAAAAAAAATTCCCTTTGGGAGTTCTACAATCCTGCTGAGTTTTTTAAGGGTCTCCACTGAAAGAATGTATTCATTACTATATTAATATATTTAATAACATCAGATTTAAGAAGAATAGAAGTATAAACTCCTCTACAGAAATGTTTTTATTTTTCAGTCCATAATTTATGCTGTTAAAAACCTACTAAATATTAGATTTTTAAGTTACTTAATGGATGCCATTTATTGCTAGAAAATATTCTGTGGTCAATGTAACAGATGTAGTCTGACCTCAAATCAATGTTCTATCACAGTCTAAGCAGGACTGACACAGTCTGGCCTTATAACATTACTGTAAGAATAAAAGATATTCACATTTCCATATGCAAAGGCTGCTATTTCTCAATCTTGTAAACCAGATGAAGTTAGTGACAACTAATTTTAATGGCAAACTACAGTATTCTTTATGAGCTCAGAATACCTACTGTAGTGTTTCTCCTGATGCATAATCCAGATGCATTTAATTGTAACTTCCAGAATGTCAGCCAGTGTAACACATCTAGAGACTAAACAAGGCTGCTCCAAAATGCTTGGACGTTCCTTTTCAAAAATGGTAACAGCAGTAAGCCATAAGTTAGTAAGCCATATTGTATCTTCAACACACATATCTTAAGCTAATAAATAGCATTCAACTGTTTCCTCAGTTAAACCCAGCCTGGCATTTTGAAGAGAGGCTGGGACTGCAATCTCCAGAATTGGAATACACATGTACAGAACATGAATATGCAAAGTTACCATATAATGAATTAAAACATTGGTTTATACAGCTCAGTCATGGTAGACTTTTGGGCAAGTCTGTAGACAGCTGGTAATTTTGGACCAGCCATTCTCTCTCAGCCCTAGAACTAAGGGAGGCAGGGAATGGTGCAGGTCCAGTGGTGGGTTGCTCCCGGTTCGCACCAGCTCACAAGAACCGGTAGTAAAAAAATTTAATAGTTTGGAGAACCGGTAATAAGATTGGCTGGCCACGCCCCCGAACCAGTACCCGCCCAGTCGCCGGTCGCTTAACCCTCCCACTTCCAATCTATTGCTGCCTCCTGAGTCCCAGCTGATGGCTAGATGGAAAAAAACTGTTTAAACTCTTGCCGCAGGGCTTCAAAAGGCCGTCCTACAGCTGATCAGTGTTAAAAGAAAACAAATGAGTAGACCGGTGCCTGCAAAAATACAAAAACCAGCCCCTTTCAGCTTCAGCATTGGTTAATTAGCACAAGTTGATTAGATCGGCCTCCCGACTCTCAGCTGATTTGCTCTCAGCTGTTTTGTGCAGGGCTCTTTTGCTAGCTGCAAAGAGTCCTGGAGCAGATTTTTTTCCCCCTAGCTATGCTGAAAAAACGAAACTGAAAGTAAAGCAGGTTCTTTGCTGCAACAAGACAAAATGAGGCAGAGAGAGATTTCTTTTTCTTTTTCCTCACCAAAAAAGGTAGGTGCAAAACTGTAAACAATGGGAAATTTAGGACAAAAGAGGAGAGTTCAAGATTTTAAAACACAAAAGAAAAAAGCTCTATTTAACTAGGGAATTGTAATAATTGAGATACTATTAATTGTATATTGTGTTGAAAGCAGAAATGGTTAATTTGTGGTTTGGAGGAATATATGGGGGAAATTATTTGGTTTATTATTATTGGTAAATATAATTAATTGATTTGTAAGAAATTGGATTGCCTGGAAATAATTGGAATATTCATATTGATTAATATACAAAAAAGATACTTATATAACTAATTGATTTATATTAAAATGTTGAATTTGTATTAAACAACTGTAATATTACATAATTAACCAATGTGAGGATGGATATAAAAATAAATGACAATGGGCAGGGTTATAATATAGAATAGAAGGGAAAAACTGAATTTGATTAAGATTAGAGATGAGGATGAAGGGTAATATTGGTTTTTTTTAAAAAAAATAGATGAGGAATAAATATGGCAAAAGGGAAATATAGAAATTGTAAATTTAATTGAAATGACTAAACACTGTTTAAATTTGTGAACTGGCCAAATATTCTGTTCAAAGAAAATACATTGTATGTTTGTATGTGTGTTTCTAATTATTGCTATTTATTCATATTTGTTCTCTTTTATTCTTTAAAGTTTAACCATTCATTCTTTATCTTAATATCTTTATATTTGTTTGGGGTTGGTTTTCTTCCCTTTCATCTTTTTTATTGTACAGCAATCTTTCTCCTCAAACCTACCACCTCTCTCTTTTCTTTCCTTCTTACTTTCTCTTCCTCCCCCTCTTCTTCTCCTCCCTACTTCCTCTTCCTTTCTCCTTCTCCTCCTCTCTTCCTCCCTCTCTTACCCTCACTCCTACTCTAATTTCCCTTCCCTTCCTTCATCCCTCTCTATTGCTGTATCTTTTTATGCATATGGACTACTCAGAGGCTGAAAAAGTTATTTTTGACTGGTCCTTGCACTTTTGACCAGTCCTCAAACTTACGACTGTCCTCAAATTTTATGTTTTTGTCCTATCTTGTCACCATGGTGAAGAGAAGCAGTTGTGAAATGAGTGACATGGTTGTTAAGAATGCTACAATGGGCATAAATGATGACCAGTCATAAGTGCGAAGACCGGTCAAAAGTGCGAGGACCTGTCAGAAATCACTTTTTTCAGCCCTCTGGGTAGTCCTTTTGTGCATATGGACTACTCAGAGGGCTGAAAAAGTTATTTTTGACTGGTCCTCGCACTTTTGACCAGTCCTCGAACTTACGACTGTCCTCACATTTTACGTTTTTGCCCTATCTTGTCACCATGGTGAAGAGAAGCAGTTGTGAAATGAGTGACATGGTTGTTAAGAATGCTACAATGGGCATAAATGATGACCAGTCATAAGTGCGAAGACCGGTCAAAAGTGCGAGGACCTGTCAGAAATCACTTTTTTCAGCCCTCTGGGTAGTCCTTTTGTGCATATGGACTACTCAGAGGGCTGAAAAAGTTATTTTTGACTGGTCCTCGCACTTTTGACCAGTCCTCGAACTTACGACTGTCCTCACATTTTACGTTTTTGCCCTATCTTGTCACCATGGTGAAGAGAAGCAGTTGTGAAATGAGTGACATGGTTTTAAGAATGCTGCACGGGCATAAATGTGAGGATGGTCATAAGTGTGAGGACCAGTCAAAAGTGCAAGGACGTGTCAGAAATGATTTTTTCCAGCCCTCTGAATAGTCCCTATACACATAGCCATGGCCACCCGGTCACATGACCAGCTAGCCACACCCAGCCAGTCACGACCTCCAAGCCACGCCCACAAAATAAGCCACGCCCACAGAACCGGTAGTAAAAAAATTTAGAACCCAGCCCTGTGCGGGTCCCATTCCTGAGGGAGATACACCTGGTGGGACCTAGAAGGGCCTTCTCCGTGGTGGCTCCCTCTCTCTGGAACATCATTCCCCCGGAGTTTAGAATGGTCCCACTCTAATTCTGTTCTGGAAGGCGCTGAACACCTGGTTCTGCCAGCGGGCCTGGGGAACCCAGAGTGGGATGGAGCCCATTAAATGGCTCGTATGATTGGCTGTCACTGGGGGGGGGAGTGATTTTATTACATTAATTTATTTGATTTTTTATTAGTTTTAATTGTTTTTAAATGTGGTTTTTATATTCTCTGAGTCACCATGGGCAAATAGGTGGCAATATAAATATAATTAATTAATTAATAAAAATAATGGCAAAAATAATACCAGTATCATATAAGAATTGTTTCTTTAGTTATAGGTCTCATACTACGAAGGGAATATTTAGCTTGCATTTACTACCTTCTCACAATAATAGATAATAGTACAGGAAGTCAGCTTTCCCTCAAGTCCACTTTCAACATTTTATCTGGAAATATATCAAGGTGCCTGCTAGTCATTTGCTCACATTCTTCAGTTGCATCTGAGCTAAAATTAGGTTGCAATTTTTCAGATGTCACTTGTCCTTGGAAAATCACTACCAGTTAAATATAGAGAGGGAAAAGAACTTTCTTTTGAGATATTGTTCATAAGACCTGAGGTGTCCGTGGGAAAGGAGGAGGGGAATCAAAAGTCAAGATGGCAGCTTCAAAAACTCAATGAAAGCCATCCCCATTTTAATATGCAGAGAGCAGCTTCAACTGGGTGATCAAGACCGCTTTTTTGATTTTTTTTTAAATTTCCTATATATCACCTTCATTAGACATATATAGCCACTTCAGGATCAACTTCTCATATTTTCTAGAACAGTGGAACAACAGAAATCACAACCTAAAAATAAGTCCCTGGTATTTGCAAGGACCTCTGGTTCCAGTTATAACACCAAAATGATTCCTCATGTTGATGAATGTAGATAGTTTGATCATCAGGAATGGGGCTTTTTGTGGAAGGAACATAAGCACAGACAAGGTCAACCAGACGTGAACTGCTCAGACTGTGATTGACTGGCTAATATTTACACAAATGAGGGATAAAGCATTTATATGTAATCTCCCTTTCTCTAGCACAAATACCAAATGACAATTCAAATTCTTTGCTGCCATCTAGTTGGTTGTCCCAATTCTTGCATTCTATATTAGGCATCTCTGTTCTGCTTTCAATAGAACAATATTGAAATAAACATGCTAGTCTCCCTTCTTGATCAGGAGTTTATACTACCTTGCTCATATGTAATACTATAGCAGAACTGTAATTCTACCACCATATTTTGTAGCACTGTAATACAATGACATATTTATTGTTATACTCTGCCTTATTAGCTGAATCACAATGCTTTACATTTATGAGTGTTTTAAGAAAACATGAATGTACTTGCTCTTTTGTGCTAAAACGACAGTTTCAAGTTATGTAATTGCAAAGCTACATGGATAATAGAAGGAAAGAAGAATGAGTGGAATTTTTCCACAGGAATGAGGCCAGTTATAATCTATAAAATTATATACACTCCAGCTGGTATCAGTATTTATATTTGCTAAAAGGAAGGCTCCAAGTCTATATGTAGCCAAAACAAGAAGTATTTGTGCACAACCCATTAGCAAGGATGGAAGGACCCAAGTATTGCAAAACTGCAATAAATACTAAGGAAAGAAGAACTGAAGTGGAGCCACTACCAACACTATAGTATTAGGAATCAAAATGTTCAGCTTCTACAAATACTGACTGTGGGAAAAGGTAACAAGAAAGAAACCAGCAGACAGAACCCTGGGGTAGATGTTGTGTGCTGACCAAAATCCTAAATACAAGCACTGCAATATATTATTGCAGACTCTGTATGGTTTTTATTATTATGGTTTATCAAACAGTCAGCACATGTTTAGATTGGATCTGGTATTTTTGTCCACCTATCATGTTCTTCCAAAGAACCTGGGATAGGCAGATGTTGTTGCTTAATAACAATAAAGCTACTGCCCACAAGATGTAAGATTCTCCAAGCTTTCACAATTGACTGGTGGTGATTTTGTCAATGCCAATGGCATTTGAGTGATGCTCCAGATGTTTTGAGTTGGACCCAGGGCTATTATTATTAATTAATATTGGCACTATCTTTGCCTTCTTCTTCCACAACTATTCTACTTCTCTTTGCATTTTGTGATTTTATCCACTTCTTTCTCTCCAGCTGTATCCAGATACTGCAATATCCACAATTCCGATTTTTTTGTCTTTAAAGAGCCAAGGTGGCACAGTGGTTAGAGTGCAGTACTGCAGCTACTTCAGCTGACTGCTAGTTCAGCAGATCAGCGGATCAAATCTCACTGGCTCAAGGTTGACTCAGCCTTCCATCCTTCCGAGGTGGGTAAAATGAGGACCCAGATTGTTAGGGGGCAATATGCTATTTAGTATACTGTCTTTGGTGTAAGCTGCCCAGAGTCCTCGGAGAGTGGGCGGCATAGAAATATGACTAATAAAAATGAAATAAATAAATTTCTTATCAACAATTGTTAAGTCTGGGGCATTATGTGGCAAGTGTTTGTCTATTAGCCCACATTTCTGTAAAACTGTACTCAACACAGATTCCTCATAAACAAGAACATAAGTATGAATAAAATCAATAATAAATTATTAAAATAGAATGAGTGTAAAATACTATAGACATGACAATATTTAATAAAAAAGTATTCCCTCTACCATGAAACATTAGAAAGTAATTTAACCCTTAAAATATGTCAGACAGGATTATGACCCAAAAAAAAAGAAAAGAAAAAAAAGCAAAGAACACTGTAATTTCTATAGATGCACAAATTGTACCAGAATATTTATATATAAACCAAAACACTTTCCTATAAAACTTATTATATTTATTTGAAATCCAAATATTGCATTACTTATTGTCACACCACCCTCTCATTAGTTTTACGAAAAGCTTTATTTCACATTTTTACATCTGAATTAGGTCTTAATAATTTTATAATTATTAAGTATAATATAAGGTATAAGGTAATTAAGTATAATTACCATAATGGGTTTCAAATTAGTCTAGATGGAAACTATAATTAAATTCTATTATCTAGAAGGAAAGCACAGAAATGATATTAAAGTTAAGTTATAGCAACTGATCCAGGCAAATTTTCTGCAAGGCAGGCAGAAAAACATCCACAAGAGGTCTCTCTTTTATGCAATCTGTTTTTAGAGGTACTGTAGGAAAAAAAGAAAGATTGGATAAATAAGCAAGTTCTTTTTCCTTAAGCTTATAACTTAACAATCTCTCTAAGGAAGGGCTGAAATCAGCATGCCTTTTGTAGATTCTATAGCTCTCTTATTTTTGGCAGTTGATTGATTCTGAAAATCAAGTACTTTGCTGAGCCAGAAGTATTCTCTTAGCAGTTTACGTTAAAACTAAAATCCAAATACCATTTGAAATAAAAACAAATAACACTAAAAGCATCAACTGTAGTAAGAACATCCTTAGAGATCCAAGTAATCACATTAATAATCACATCAGAATGCAAATCACATCAGTATGTTCAAGTCCAGTTAAGCAATTGAAATATTAAAAGTTTTGCATCCAGAAGAGCAAAAGGAAATTGGGCAAAAGAAAGTACTTCATATTGACCACATCAACTGGAAACGTTTAATAAATTCAATGGGTGGGTCCGCAAGCATTCAATGTTGTTGTCTTTGAATAGATTAAACCATTTGAAAGAAAAGTTTTTTAAAACTCCGCTCCCCACCATCTGCAGCATAATTATTTCAGCCAATATTTCCCTACTGTGTTGCTGCAGTTTTGGCATGATTTTGAACTCTCCTTCCTTGAATGATCAGAAATTAATCTGCTAGCTAATCCAGGATATCATAGTTGTAATAATAGTATTTAGGCAGGCATAATGGAAACGTACTAGAGGTAATAATTGCTATTCATATGAATAATCACACTCAATATGGAGTCAATGTTAAGCAGGCAAGGAAAGATATTCTTCCCATTAATGGGGAAGCGTGGGGCAATATGTTTTTGGAATGCTGTCTCTTTGAGTCTCTGGTTCTTCCACTGCTTCTAATTGCACAACAAAATAGATATAGGCAGGGGTGGGCTGCTGGAGGTTCGCGAGAACCTCTAGCTAAGATTCTGTGCAATTTGGAGAACCCCAAAATCCCACTCTGGGCTGGCCCCACCCACCCCACCTTCCAGAAGTCCTCACGCAGCCTGTTTTGGATGCAGATAAGCGCAGGGCGTACATGGAGGCTCGGGGAGGGTGAAAAATGATTCTACTGGAAGTTCGGGAAGTCCAGATACGGGCCCATTTCTGGCCTCCAGAGGGCCTCTGGAGCCTGGGGGGACCATTTTTGCCCTCCTAGAGGCTTGAGAAAAGCCTCCAGAGCCCGGGGGGGGGCAAAAACGCCCCTCCCCCCATTGACTAGGCAATACCCACCATGGCCACACCCACCCAGCAACTGGGCAGAGAACTCCTTGCTAAAATTTTTTTAACCCATTAGGTTAACATAAGTCAGGTGCCTCCCAAAGCTATCTGTTAATTAAGAAAATATTATTAATTAAATATCTGTCAATTAAGGAAGATAGGAAGAAAAAAAAGAAAAAGCCTAGAGTTTAAATCTTGGGGCATGGAGCTACACAGAGCATACAGAGATGACAATGGGCCAGTTTTCATGCCTTCTTCACCTAGAAACTAATCTAGCCAAGTCATAGTTGAGAACATGCTGCAAAGAAAGCCAATTTCTGAAGATGAAACTATAGCTAAGATTTCCAGCCAAGTGCTGTGTGAAATCTGACATCTGAATATGGGCAAAATGTCTTAACTTAAGGGAAAGGCAGAGAGTGGCAACTTTGCAAGGAAAACATAGTCATTATTTTAATTGGATTAAAAGAAAACAGTAGAAATTAAAACATTAAATATGATTATATATATTTTATATATTTCATCATCAATTTGGTGGAAGTATGTATCACAGAGAATGGGTTCACAATACTGTAGAAAGGCATAACTAAGTAACTTGGATTTATGGCACAACACACGAAGCAAAAACCAAACAATTCACAGAACGTATGAATCCACCCAACCTTCAAGCATCTGCAGGATCAAAGGATTTCATCAGCATGATGACAGTAGTGTTGTGATGTTGTGCTCGTTTTGTATAATATATGAATGTGACATGCATTATGAGGAAGGAGTAGTTCACAGAAATCTATGCTGTAAGGAAAAACTAAGATGTATCAAAAGTTACTTCCTAAAAACGTAGATATCTTTGTAGAAAAATGTTGGGTATGTTTATAGGTGTTCTAAGCAATATCCTGTAGAAGCAAGCTTGTGTAATTATATAAATGGAGGTAATAATATTTTTTATTCGTGTTTACCTTAAGATTACTTACACCTGGGCTGATTACATTATGCCTAATAAGTACTAGATACTCTTATTCAACCATTCCATCATTTATAGTAATGATTAACTTTTATGAAAGGAACATGATAGGAAAGGCATAGCCCGTTTATGTGTACTAGCAATTTTTTTAACAATGAAAAAGTTCAAACAAGTCATGTTGGGATGCATGCATCTTTATGCTGAAGAGAAATAGAGCAAGAAATTGGATTGGACAGAATTTTACAAAGAACTTTTTAAAATCCCAGTATTTTCTGCTCTAACAGACAAGGTTAAAAATATTCACAATAACAAGCAAAAGGCCTGCCTAGAATAGCCTTTAACTTCAGAAGTCAAACAGTGAATGTATGATTTTGATATCATCATCATCATCATCATCATCATCATCATCATCATCATCATCATCTTAATCATTGTCTATTCACTGCAAGATGAAGGCCTCTTCCACATGTTTCAACCAATATTGTCCTGAGCTTTCTTTTGCAAATTTATTTTGATATGTAAAATATATTCTTTGACATTAACTCACATCCATTCACAGCTATGTATGTTCATTCTGAACAACAGAATGCAACAGCAGTCTAATTAAAGTAATCACAAATATCCCACTCACATAAACCTTCCCCTGTTGGATGATTGCTTGATATATTCAGTTTCAACTATTCACAGGTTGAGGTAGGTTTCAACTATTCATAGGTTGAGGTAGGTTTCAACTATTCACAGGTGGAGGTTGAGGTAGAGAGGGAAGGCAGGTGACAAAATGTACATCACAATTTTATGATGCAAAACCCATTACTTCACAGAATAACCGAGGTGGAAGGAAACATGGAGTCTTCTAGTCCAACTCCCTCCTCGGACAGGAAACCCTATACCACTTCAGACAAATGGTTGTCCAACTCTTCTTAAAAACCTCCAGTGTTGGAACACCCACAACTTCTGGAGGCAAGTTGTTCCATGATTAATTGTTCTAATTGTCAGGAAATGTCTCCTTAGTTCTCTCCTTGATTAGTTTCCATCCATTGCTTCTTATCCTGCCTTCTGGTCCTGTTGTTAATTCGAACATATTCTGCACACCCTTATGCTCCTATTGGCTGCAAATTCTGGAAGTTAAGAAATTAAAATTGGTAACTGTGGTAATGGCCAAAGAACAATCTGTATATATATGGCAGCCAACCAGTTCATTCCAGCCAGCTATATCTCTCTCTATTGCAGAATATAAGAAATAATCATAGAATTTTTGTAAACGTTAAAAAACATCTTGTGGACTGTAAGTGTTGAAAAATATCTTGTGGATCATTTAATCCAACCCACCCTGCTTAGTGAAGGAATCCATTGCTATAGCATCAGAAACAAAAAGCCAGCTAACTTCTGCTCATGTTTAACGGTGAAGGAGAACCCATCACCTACAGAGATGTCTGTTCCACTGTTAAACAACCCATACCACTAGAATTGTTTTCCAATGTCCATCTGAACTCTAGTTCTTACAGTTTAAAACCGTTATTTCTTGTCCTCTCTTAACTCTTAACAGCTTTGCTCACCTTTTGCACAACAGTACTTGAAAATACTATCATGTCTCCAGACTGTCTTCTGTTCCCTGGGCTAATTATACCCCAAATCTCCCTCATAAATTTCTCCTTCCTGACTCCCTTAGCATCTTGGATAGTCTTCTCTAGACCCATCTTAGTTTGTAAATGTCATTTTAATGACAGAATTGGATAGAAAAAGAATCCACAAATTGTCTATGGAGATTCTCAGTCATCCAGATCATGATTGTCCCAAAGGTGCTTTTTTTCCCCTTCCTTTCAAGGGGCAACTGGACTTTCTGGTTTTTCTTTGAAGACGTTTTGCTTCTCATCCAAGAAGCTTCTTCAGCTCTTCAATTCCACAAACTGATTACCATGCAAAGTAATTCTGTCCTGCTTTTCTGCCATTCTCATTTAATTTGATGAAAGAGAATTATCTTTACAATTATTTTTGAAAGAGAATAAAATCTTGGAGAAATTCTCATAAGAGGAATATAAATTCCAAGGTGGCCAAGAGATGTGTGTAAGAATCTCATGTCTTTCATCTTTCCGGTGGACTGCAGTTTCCTGGCAATGCTGGCAAATATGGACATACCCTTCACTGGGCTTTTTCAGTAGCAATGTTTTGATCAGTGCTAATGTGTTCCTCTTGAGATTTGATTGGAGATTTTCCACTTTCTTAGATTATTCCAATTATTTGGTCCTTAAAATTTGATGAAGAATTTGTTGCCAGTTCTGTTGAAGTATTTTCACAATTTAAAAGAAGCAGCTATCAAGTACTGATCCATCTCTAAATATGTTTCATCTGCCAAAATATGGCTATATCTCCAGGTTCTTTAAACTGAGTTTAGATTTGTCTTGGCTCGAGTATGGAAGATGTCAAAATCATTTCTTTCAGTCTTTTGTGCAAATAAAATTATATTTCTGATCAAGTAAGCCAGTCCCCCAAAACATGACTTTCCGGCTTGAATGTCCTGACTTCTGTTGATTTGTCTCATAACTGTAATGCTATTTAAACACTGAAGGTTTTGTATTTAATAATGGCAATGTAATAAGCACACAATTACAATGCTTATCTAGTGTCCAACATCTGTTGCTCCTGTGGCTGGTTCTTAATATTTACATTTTGCAAGACATTAGTTGGTTAAATCTTAAGATCCAATAACCTTTGCTAATGACTATTTGTCTTAGCTTCTATTGAGAATTAATGAGACGTTAAGGAAATACACAATCCTATTCTTTGCTTACAATTCATGTACTTTGTAATTTATCATGAACTGGTCAATTTTATGCAGTAAGAGTACAGGTTGCTTAAAATGGTTAGTTTCTTTATAGCAATTTATTAATATGCCCATAATTCTTACAAAGCACCATAAAAGAGAATCATCATCTATTTATTTGTTCTTTTTTTTTTCAAAAAAAAAAAATCTGAAAGAAAAAAAAATCTAAAAATTGATTTAGAAATCATGTGAAAACTTAGACCATTCCAATTCCAGATCTCTAATGAGGTTCTCCTATATCCTCAAAGAGAGAATATATTCAAGTGTGTGATAACTGATGGAAGCTTGTGCATATTTTTATTTTTAAAAAAATCTGTCTCTTAGTCCTGTTTCACCTATACAAGTTAAGAAATATATACAAGGCAATGGCAATGCCCCTCTGAATTCTACATAAGACAAACACGACAAACTTGGATCACAAACTTGTCATCAGAACTAAAAATAAAGACAATATAATATCAAAACATTTCAACTTCTGGGGATACTCCATGGCTGGCTTCAAAGTAACTGTTTTGTAAAAATGAGAGATTGCTGAATTCACACACATTAAAAAGTTTCAGGCAATCTCAGAAGCTCTTAACAAGCACAATAAGGTATATGTAATTATTACATTACATGTAATTAATTGGTGATTAATTGATAAGGTGCATGTAATCAGGCTGAAACCAAACCCTGGCAAGACTGAGTGACACTACCCCAAACAGACCCTGTGAGTAATCTGAGTTCTCCTAGACTCATGGCTCCTGGTCGAAGAGCAGATGGCGGTTGTGGCCAGGAGGACCTTTACGCAACTGTGGTTTGTGCACCAGTTATGCCCTTTCCTGGACCAACAATCCCTACTCACAGTCACTCATGCCCTAATCACTTCCGTCTTTAACTATTGCGACACACTCTACGTGGGGCTGCCCTTGAAGAGCATCTGGAAGCTCCAGTTGGTGCAAAATGCAGCAGCCTGCATGGTTTTGTACGGACCAAAGCCACTTTTCCTGCAGGAGCTGCATTGGCTGCCGATTTGCTTCTGGGTGCAATTCAAAGTGCTGGTTGTCACCTTTAGAGCCCTTCATGGCTTGGGACCAGGTTATCTGAGGGGCAGTCTCATAAGTCAAGGACTACCTATACTACAATATGTAGTTGAATGCATTTGAAGAATAAAGTAGCCTAAAGGAGAACTGTATGAAATAGTTTGGTTTTAGAACATTACTGTCAATCAGGGGATGTTTTTAAAGCAAATGATATTTGCGTGCTAATTTAGAATGAATTATTTTTAATGTCAATGCCTGTTGTTGTACTCTTTTTTTTTGCTCAAAACTACACAAATAAACCTAATATGAATATCTGTAGGTTGAAGAATAGTCCCCATGGCTAAATTTGATAAGAACACAAACTTTGCCCATTTTTAATTGCTTCAGACTCTCTTTCTATCAGAGATTCTTTGTGCCATTCTCCTAGGTATGATTTTATGTGGTCAGTTCAGGGACATTAGAAAGTAACTTGCCCACTCAGGCAATTCTCTCCTACACATTCAGAGAACACGAGCAATTATCCAGAAATGCATTCAAAGAAAATAAGAGAATTGCTCCACCTTCATTCTCTCTTTTTGCCAGTCTTATTTTTGATCTCACACAGAACAAGAGTGAGGAAGGAGGATCTTTGTTTATTCAGCTGAAGACAATTAGACCCCTCTAGCAGCATTTCTGACTGAGAGGGTTCGGAGTACATTCACTCAGAAGTAAGTACATTCATTCAATGGTATGCATAAACATACTGTTTTGTACTGGATATGAACAAACTGACGTAAATCTGATGTTTTTTTACTTTTTCATTTTGCAAGGCAGATTTCCACTCCAGTAGGTTTTGGCTAAGATATAAGCTCGTGGAAGTGGGAAGTTGCTCTTCAAATGTGGGAAGTAGCTGGGGTTCTTAGCTTCTCTTACTTTCACCACACAAAACATACAAGGCTTCAATAGTGTAGCGCTTTCATCAGAAATAATTTCTTTGCAGCACTTCTTGGAACAGTTCAATGACCATCATCACTTCATTTCATGAAATGTTGCAAAGGAAAGTTAGTCTATGTTGTGGCCCGTACGCGGCCTGTGCAGCTAGTAGCTGATTCAGACAGTGAGGAGGCTGGTGTGGTGTTGCGCCAGCAGCCTGTGCAGCTGGCACTCAAGCTGGACAATGAGGAGACTGGAGAAGATGTGGTGCCAGAGGTGGGGATTCAGCCAGGGCCTTCAGAAGCTCCAGAAGCTCCCTTAAGTGAAGAGGAAGAAGAGAAGGAGCCTCTTCTCAATGCACGGGTGCACAGAGCTGCCAAAAGGCAGGAGTGGTTCCTCAGGAGGAGGTCTCCTCGAGAGTAAGGCTTGGGGCTAATTGGTCACTCCCTTAGCCTATTTAAGGAGGAACACCGACTGAAGCAATTTGCAGAGAACAACTTAGTTCACATACCTTTGTGTCTTGTCTTGCTTATCTTATCAGCTTCCTGCAAATTGCTTCTGGGCATTCTGCCAACCATAGTAAGCTTTCAGTTATTATTCTTTGAATTCTTGACAGCTTTTAATGCAATTAATTAACAGCCGTTGTTGTAAAAGCCTGGTTTATTCAGTAAACTAAGGTTTGAACGGACTTTGTGTGTGCTGCATTCTTTGAGGTCCTTAGCTGGGGCAGAACAGTCTATGAAAAAAGCTCTTCAGGGTTGTGAATGCAGAGTGTATGTCTGCCATGAGACACAGAGAAAATGGACCATCCCGTTGATTTGGAAGGAGAGAAGAGGGCAAATGCTTTCTAAACTTTGCTCCTGCTAGCATCATCTAGGGCCATGATGGCGAACCTATGGCAAGTGTGCTGGAAGTGGCACATAGAGCCATCTCTCCAGGCACATGAGCTAACACCCGTTGCTCTTCCGGGTTCTGGTGTGCCGGACAGCTGGTCTTCATGTGCGCGGGAGCACCAGAAACTGGAAGAGCAGCTACCCAGTGCGCATGCGTGCACTGGGAAGATGATCTTCTGGTTTCTGGCATGCGCATGCACACTGGCTAGCTGGTCTTCACGCGTGCATGCATTCCCGAAACCAGGTGGCCGGTGCGCTGGAAACCGGAAGATCATTTTCCTGGCATGCGCGTGCTCCCGTTTTGGTACTCAGTGCCAAAAAGGTTCGCCAACACTGACCTAGGGGCTACCATATCTGGGCTGTAAAGATCCAGATGAATACCAGATGGCAGGGAAGAGAGTTCTCTGTATGCCTTTGCTGTCGTTCAATGGTCATCTTGATTTTAGCAGCTCAGACATGGAAGCCCTGCTGTTGTCTTTGCAAGGGATCTGCTGGGAATTAAAATTCTTTCAGCAAGCTTCGTGGTGCAACTATTTTAAATTCTGATTTTAGATGTTGCAACCAAATACGGGAAGGAGGTGGAGCCAGCCAAAATTAGGATATTGGGAACAGCACAGCATATGTAGTCCTCACCTCACCATGTTCTTCAAATACTGCAGACCCCATGCCTATTCACGGATGGACAGCAGAATAGTATGCATGTTTATTCTGATGTCAGTTTGATTTTATGTAGTAAATATAAAAAGGGTTGAATACTTAGTTTAATGTTCTTTCACTTCCAGAAATGAACTAGGGAATTCTACAGTAGTTTGGAAAACAGCTGATAGTTCTGAGACTTAGCTCTCATACTATTAGTGAAAAACAACATGAAATTAAATTTGACCAATGGAAAAACAAAGAAAAGAAGGTGAAAAGAAAAGTGCGAGAGAGCACCTAACATAGGATAGGAAAGAGAAAGAGGCACATTTTTTAAAATACACTTTCTATCTATAGGAATTGCTTTTGAAATACTAGGATTTTTTCATTATGGCTACTTAACATTTTTTTCAGTAAAAATTGCAGATCAGAATCTTTTGAATTTAAGGTTTCCAGATGGTTCCAATCCTGCCTGTTGGATGCAACCTAATTATTCTCACTGAACAGGAATTACATATGCCTCAACAAATGTTTCTCAACTTTGGCAAAATTAAGATGTGTGGATTTTAACTCCCAGAATTCCCTAGCTAGCAAGCTGCCTTCAGGTTGGTAAGGTTGAGAAACACCAGTTTAAACTATCAATGACTATTAAACTACTATACTATGTAACTTAAATAATGTAGATATGTTATGTAGATAAATTTGATATGTAATTACACTTTCTAATCACTAAGATGTCCTGATATCAGATTCTATATTTTTTCACCAATTTTTAAGGAAACAGTTTACTTGTCTTCTGACACTTTAATAATAATATCCTATTAACAATTTCTAAGAACAATAGTGTGAGATGGGAATAAAACAAAGTTTTTTACCAGCCAACTGAGAAATGATAAAGTACATTTAGTAATAACCTAACATCTCTTTTTATAGCTACAGCATGATCCATCTAAGAAATGGTCCCATATGACATATTAAATTGCTGAATATACAATAAAAAAGAACAAATAAATTCTCTATAATATATTCCCATTATTCCAAAAGAAATGATTTTTCAGTGAAATGTTTGCAAGTGACAGAAAATAACCACTTAAACAGAGTGCAATAATCTTTAAAAATGTTACGTTTGGAGCAGATTTAAGCCTTTTTCACTGATCCTTTGGAAAAAAGGGGGAAAAATATAACTGCAACAGAATCAATTTATAATGACAAAATATGATTTTTATATGTATTTCCAACTCAGCCTCCAGCCAAAATAATCATCAGTGTCTCAGAGCTCAAGAAGAATTTGGTCCAAAGCCCCAGAGATCTCACCTGGCATGGCTTATGGACATTGTATATTTCATCTTTAAGATAAACTAAGGCATTTCATCTTAAAGTCATTTCATCTTCTATGATTCGTTTCATATGCAGAAGACCCTGCAGTAACAAAAGCCATAGGAGGAAATATTGATGGCATTCAAAACTCACAGACCCAGCAGATAGCCTGGCTATTTCTCTTTTTTTTTTTTCAGAGAATAGCACATTATTTGAACATATCCTGTATCTGAAGGGGTGTCAATTTAAATCTGCTCTAAAGAAAAAGTAGAGAAATAAGAATGAAAAGCAGCAGGAACTATAATGAAGCATGTCTGTAAGAACTTGAACAGCAGACAAAGGAGGTTCACAGCTCACCTGCGATAGTTAGAAAAGTGGGTTATTAATTAATTTATTTATTTGTTCAATTTGTATGCCGCCTTTCTCCGAAGACTCAAGGTGCCTGAGAATGATTGAGAAAAGGTTTTCTTTTTCAGCGTAGCACAAACAAGTACTGAGCTAGATAGGCAGATGTCTTGAGGATTCAATACAGATTGTTCTGTGTGGTTGTCCTGAAACTTAAGGAATATTTCTTAAAGTGTGGGTCATGTAAAGTGTGGTAGGGGTTATAAGAAGGAGAATGGAAGGTCAATCGAAATTTTATTCCCCTCAAGTTCTTTCCAAGCTGGCCTACCAGGCTTACCAGAAGCAAAAAATAAGTTGGATGCAAACAGACATCTCTAGAACCCTGTAAAAAGCATGTGCGTTCTTTTTATTAAAACACACATACCATGTTTGCATTTCAAAGGAGGAATAATGAGTAATCGTATCTTGATTAAATTAGGCATCTATGCAAAGCCTGGAGAGAGGAGAGATTTATAACAGAGGAGAAGGGAAGAAAGACTGTGAGGAACCAGAAAGGATTTATTTAAAAGCAGAGATTGAAAAGAAAAAAGAAAGCTGCAACTATAACTTCAGTGTTAGGGACGGGGTACTTACGGGACCGCCTTCTGCCACCAATAGCCTCCCACCGGCCGGTTCGCTCCCACAGAGAGGGCCTCCTCAGGGTGCCGTCGGCCAGACAATGCCGGCTGGTGACCGCCAGGAGGAGAGCCTTCTCTGTGGTGGCACCTACCCTTTGGAACAATCTACCCTCAGAGATACGAGTGATCTCCAACCTCTGGACTTTTCGTCAGGCCCTAAAAACTTACTTTTTTCAGTTAGCCGGTCTGTCTTGATTTTAGGGTTGGTTTTAAAATTTTGATATGGATTTTAAATTGACAAGTTTTAAATTACGGGCCAAATTTATTTAATTATTTTAAATTTATTTTTAATTGTAATGTTATGTGTAAATGTTTTTATTTTGGCTGTTCACCACCCTGAGTCCGAAAGGAGAAGGGTGGTATAGAAGTTTGAATAATAAATAATAATAAATAAGTGTTGGAAGAGAGAATGTCCAAAGCAGTTTAGGACCTGCCAGCGTTTTGCAAGCTGCAGAATTTAAAGGGGAGTTGAAAAGAAACAGTTTTAATCAAGGAAGCACTATTCTACCCTTGCAGTTTGGGGAAGAGGGATGAGAGTGGCTATCTTTGAAAAAATTTCAGAAATTATGGAAAAGTAAATATGTTCTTCTTTCCCATTAAAAAGTTTTAAACTTTATTGTTTTAACGTGTTTTTTTTAAAAAGCAAAGCTTTAAATTTAAAGCCCTACATGGCTCAGGGCCAGGTTATCTTCGAGACCGCCTTCTGCCGCATAGCTCCCAGCGACCGGTAAGATCTCACAGAGTTGGTCTCCTCCGGGTCCCATCAGCTAAACAATGTCGGCTGGTGGGCCCGCGGGGGAGGGCCTTCTCTGTGGCTGCCCCAGCTCTCTGGAACCAGTTACCTCCTGAGGTCCGGACCACCCCCACCCTATTGGCCTTCCAAAAAGCGGTGAAGACCTGGCTTTTCCGGCAGGCCTGGGGGACGTTGATCTCGCTCTTGTGATCTGGCGAGATCCGGCCATGAATGGTGTAAATGAGTTTTTAATGTTTTTAATTTTTAAATATTTTTTATAATGATTTTTAAAAATTTATTGTGAGCCACCCTGAGTCTTCGGAGAGGGGCAGCATATAAATTGAATTAATTAAATTAAATTAAATTGGGGTTTGTTTAGTTCTAATGAAACTGGTTGCTACCGTCATACAGTTCTATCACAGCTTATTTTTACAAAGATTAAAATTTTTAATGTTAGATTTACTCCCCTGCCCCAATTTTAACCCCATTTGTTTCAAATGTGGGGAAGAGCATTGCACAAACATATTTTTCACAGTGTGTGTGTGGGTACACATGTGAGCTTCCCCTCCCCCGACATGCAGTAGCCTTTTTCATTTGTTATTGATAAGTATAAGAAGTTGGAGGCACACTGTTTTTCCTGATCAGTTTCTATAGAACAATTAATGCATTTATTTCACAGAACAAGATGTGCTCTTCAAAATACATCCTAGTAGTTGTCAGATATGTTGGTCCCCATTATTATTTCCTTCTATTTATAGCGACACTAAAAGCACAGCAAATAACTGCATCATAGTCTGGATCCCAATTCCTGCCAATAGGCTATTACTCTTTATTCATTTCCATAGATACCAACTGAATATGACGATGAGCTTACCACAGGCATGAAATTATTCAGACTATAGCCAAGGTCTTTTTTGCCAAAGGTATTATGCATTAAGGTTATCTGAATATGATTTGAAATAAGTACTTTAGGTTTCATGCAAATATGAAGACATCAAGTCTCATCCATTTATCTATCATCTATCTACCTACCTACCTACCTACCTACCTACCTACCTAATCTCTGAATAGCCTGAAAAAGATGATGGTGCTTTAAGGAGTCAACTAAAGTTAATAGAACCCTTAAAGTAATTGCACTTTCCACCACAACCCCTCAATTTTATACGAAAGCCTGAAAAATGTAGGGCTGATTTTAATGAATACCAGACAGGCACTTCCACAAGTTTTGAAGCACTTTCATTCATTTTCAAAATGTGTATAGCTCTATTAGGTGGTACTTTGTAAAGAAATGGGAAAAATGCTGTTCAAAGGTCTCAATTGCTATTTCAAAATTGACATTATTTCTTTATTTCATATTTCAGCATTTCTTTCTTTAGATTTAGATGGCCCATATAAATAATCTGGTAAAAATATCAATAATTGCATTCACCCTTTAAAAAAAAACCTAAACAAATATAGCACCAGGGTTAATAATTCACATAATACATACTATCATATATCTCATATAGAATTCTAGTCAAGCACTCCATGGAAGAGCGAGATCTATAGGTTTTTTTTTTAAGCACTAAAAGCCGAATCGGGTGTGCCACCCACACTGTTTAATTCTAGACCAGGTATGGCTTCAAAGTGATTGATGTTCATGGACAGTAACCAAAAAGAAGTCACCAAGGTGTAGGAACATGGCTTATCAATTTAGGAATTGGTATAATAGATGCACAAAGCCATGGCTATCGCTTCAATTGTATGAACAAATAAAGTTCCCCCAACACAGTTTGGCTTGCTATCTTTCTTTCCAAAGTTCTCTATTAGAACTGACAATATCCCTGAGATGCTTTAGTTAGTACAATAGAAGAAAAGTAAATAGCTTCCAGTAGAATTCTGAGTGGGCTTCAGGTAAATAGAACATTGAGGTCATGGAAGAAAATTAAAAACCAAGTTCTAAAAGTGGAAGGCTCCAATGCAACATTTTTGAATGGGAATATAAATTATACATACTGAAAATACACACACACACACACACACACACACACACACACCAACACATACAGAGGAAACTCTATATCACAACACCTCATAAAATAGCATAACTTAGACATATGGCACAACAATAAAATCCTGTGCAAAAATATACCAAGACCTTTCTATAAAGCTTGATAAAGAGAAAAAAAAACAGGTGTTGAATCGAGGGGGGTGGGGAGACACGCATTCAGGTCTAGTCTTGGCCACAGAAACTCACCAAGTGACTCAGTCAATCAGGATATGTCCACAAAATCTACTTTACAGGGCTGTAGTTGTGAAGATAAAACTAAGAGTGTTCTGATTCTTAAACTCATGAAGGTAATGTGGGGCACAAAGACAACAAACAGTAGTAGTCATATGACAGCCAACTTGGTGTAATGGCTAAGGCGTTCGGTTAACAACTGGGAGCCTGTAAATTCTAGTTCTACCTTAGGCCCAAAGCCAGCAGGGTGACCCTGGATTAGTCACTTTCTCTCTGCCCTAGGAAGGAGACAATGGCAAACCACTTCTAAAACACCTTGCCAAAAAAATTGCAGGGACTTGTTCCAGCAATCTCCAAGAATCGAACATGATTGGACAGAAGGAAAATAAGTAGTCATATATTAAATAATATAGAGATTTATAATAATCTGTAGTAGTAGCAGCAGCAGCTGTGGCAATAATGCGACATAACCAAATGAGCAATTTGAACAGAACTTGAGTGAAAGCCTTTCTCAATTGCATTTTATTACAGCTTAAGATGGGTATTGCTACAAAATAAATAATCCTGAAATGATGGATTTGCAAGGCAAGCAGCCAGTTCCTACTTAACTGGCAATTGGAGAGCCAAGCAGAAATGAATAGGAGCCAAACCATAAAATACACACCAAATGTGCAATGCCATCTTTACTGCTTTGAGTGGATGGTCTACTTTATTCAAACTTATAATTCACTTTGGCCATTTCTCCAGTTCTCTATTTCCTTAGTACTGGCGTCCCCTACCATTTTTAATAATGACTGTCATACATTTAACCACTTCATTTTATCTCAGGTAATTTCCTCTACCATCTTCACAACAGCTTTTACTCTTCAACAAAATAATCATATCCAATTCATTCACATATTTGGTTTTCCCTTGATCTTTATCAAAGGAATTATCTGCAGTTATTGAGATCTGAGTTCTCTCTGGGTACCCAAAAGAAGGGCCTGGGAAAACAATATCTAACCAGAGTAGCAAGTAATTTTGACCATACTCTTAGCGAGAGTTTCTTTTCATTCCAACTTTACTTCCATGACTGCTTGTTTTAACCTAGATAAATCATGTGATACTAACTAGGGATTAGCATGAGGAGTGAAAAAAAGTAGAGCTGCTACAGAATTATCTGCATCTCCAAATCCTTTCAATTCAACCATTGTGGCAAATGTTGGGATGATGGAAGCAGAAGATCCACAACTTCTGTAAAAACCACTCATTTACCATGGCATCCCTGCTTTAGAGAAACACACTGACACAAGATCACATTTATGATTTTTGCTTGTTTCCACAATTTATCACAGATCACATTTCAGATAAATCAAGTAACTTTGTTTAATTTAAAATGGAAGCAGAAACCCATGATCCCTTTATGAAAATAATTTGGGCAAATAATGATTAACCTGAAGATCTAAACCCAAGTCTCACCTCGGCTCATCTTAATATGAAATTGCACTGTCACAATAGAATCACATACAGCATTGTACATTTCTTTCTTTCTTTCTTTTATTGCAAAAGTTTTACAATTACATTTTCACCCCTTTCCCCCCCCCTCTACCCACCCCAAACTTCCCATCCTCCCTAACCCTCCCTAACCCTCCCCTCCCCCCGGACTTCCACACAATATACTTATATCAGGTAAAAAAAAACCCTTAATATAAAACTTATATAAAACTTGAACCCCTCCCTCCTCCTTGTAAGTTTTTCATCTTCATTACACTGAAATATTTCTATCTTAAAATATCATTTTAAAATAAAAGCTATTTGGTACTTCCTAGTTTGATATTTGTTCTGAACATAATCTATCCACTTTTTCCATTCCCATTCATAAGTCTCTTGTGAACAGTCTTTTAAAAATGCTGAAATCTTCGCCATCTCTGCAAAACTGGCCATCTTCAAAGTCCATTCCTCAATCGTGGGCAAAACTTCATTCTTCCAATATTTACCTATCAATAATCTCGCAGCTGTTATCATGTACAATATCAACTTTGTTTCACCCGTAGTAAAACCCCTAACTATACCCAATAAAAACAATTGTGGAGAAAATTGAATTTTTTTCTTCAAAACATTCTGCATGACCCACCAAATTTTTATCCAAAAAGCTTTAACTTTCCTACAAGTCCACCAAACATGATAATATGTAGCATCTAAACAATCACATCTGCAACATTTTGGCTGAACATTAGGGTACATGCACGACAATTTTTGGGGGTCTAAATGCCATCTATAAAACATTTTATAGAAATTTTCCCTCAGATTCTGCGACTGTGTAAATTTAACATTCTGAACCCAAAATTTTCCCATGTTTCCAACATCACTGGCTCCTCAAAATTTTGTGCCCACTTAATCATACAATCTTTAACCAGTTCAGTTTCTGAATCCCTTTCCAACAAAACATTATAAAGCCTTCTAATATGCATTGGACCTTTCTCTTTTATATGTCTAACCAATTCTTCCTCATGCAACATAATACCAGTTTTTTGGTCCTCTCTCCATCTCAATTGTAATTGATTATATTGTAACCAAGTTAAGTTAATCCCTTCGTCCAACAGTGTCTGTAGTGTCTTCAACTGCCATCTGCCCGCATCTGTAAAAAGAACCTCTTTGTATAAAACCCCCCCGAGTGACATTATACTTGTATTCCACATAATATGACCAAGATCCAGCCATAGCGGTATTTTATAATCCCATTTGAATCGGTGCTTCTTCCAAACTCTCATCAAAGAGTCTCTAAGTATGTGGCTTTTAAATACTTTATCCACTTTGTTATCATAAAATAAGTAAGCATGCCATCCAAATTCAAGATCAAAACTTTCTATATTCAATATTCCAGTCTTTTTCCTTCCAAACCAATCACTTGCTGAAGTCAAAGCTGCTGCTTCGTAATATAACTGTAGGTTTGGAAGTTTAAGACCTCCCCTTTCTGGAACATCTTGCATAATTTTCAATTTCACTCTCGGTTTTTTCTCGTTCCAGACAAACTTGTTCACTCCAGTTTGCCAGACTTTCAGTTGCTTATCACTTTTGAGCACCGGAATCATTTGAAACAAAAAAAGAAATCTTGGCAAAATGTTCATCTTAACTGCTGCTATTCTTCCAAGTAAAGACAGCTGCAGTTTTTTCCAAGTCTCCATATCTTTCTGCACCTCTCGCCACAAAACCTCATAATTATTTTGAAACAATTTCATATTTGATTCTGCAACCTGAACTCCTAGATATTTTACCTTTGGTACAATCTCAAAACCTGCCCTCCTTTCAAGCTCATGTTTACGATCTTGTGTCATATTTTTAACTATCATCTTAGTTTTTTTCTGATTCAGTCTAAAACCTGAAACTTTACCATAGTCTTGTATAATGTCCTTCATCTGGATTATTGATTCCATTGGCTGTGTTAGGGTAACAACCAGATCATCTGCAAATGCTTTTATTCTGTAATCCTCTTGCCTTATCGTTATACCTTTCAAGATATTAGAGTCCCGTATTGTATTTAACAAGACTTCTAATGTTAAAATAAATAACAATGGGGATAACGGACATCCCTGTCTTGTTCCTTTTTCAATTTTAAACTCTGTTGTCAAACTTCCATTAATAATAATCTGTGCCTTTTGCTCTTGGTAAATTGCTGAGCATTGTACATTTCTTGAATAGGCAAAACTGGTGGTAGGAATCATCAGGAAAGGAGTTGGTGATAAAATGGATATTTTTAAAGGAAATATTTTGTATTTGTGTGTGCTTTGTTCAAGTCAGTCTTGACTTTGGTGATAGCCTGGACAAAATCTGCATGAAGATCTTTGCAATATGGCATGATCTGTTTTTGCCAACATGGGTTTGTCAAAAACAGATCATGCCAGACTAATTTTATTGTATTCTTTGACAAAGTGATAAAATTAGTGGACCAGAGGAATGCTGTCGATATAATTTACTTGGACTTCAGTAAAGCATTTGATAAAGTAGACCATAACCTACTACTAGATAAAGTAGAAAAATGTGGGTTAGACAGCATCACCACCAGATAGATTCGTAACTGGCTGACCAACCGCACTCAACGTGTAGTCCTCAATGGAACTGCATCTACATGGAGGGAAGTATGCAGTGGAGTACCCCAGGGCTCTGTTTTAGGCCCGGTGATCTTCAACATCTTCATCAATGACTTGGACAAGGGGATAGATGGGAAACTCATCAAATTTTCAGATGACACCAAGCTGGCAGGAATAGCCAACACTCCAGAAGATAAGCTCAAGATACAGAAGGATCTTGACAGACTTGAACATTGGGCGCTATCTAACAAAATAAAATTCAACAGTGAAAAAAGCAAGGTTCTACATTTAGGGAAGAAAAACAAAATGCACAGGTACCGTATATGTGGTACCTTGCTCAATAGTAGTAACTGTTTGAGGGATCTTGGAGTCCTAGTGGACAACCATTTAGATATGAGCCAGTAGTGTGCAGCAGCTGCCAAAAAAGCCAACACAGTTCTGGGCTGCATATACAGAGGAATAAAATCAAGATCACGTGAAGCGTGAATACCACTTTATAATGCCTTGGTAAGGCCACACTTGGAATACTGCATCCAGTTTTGGTCGCCATGATGTAAAAAAGATGTTGAGACTTTAGAAAGAGTGCAGAGAAGAGCAACAAAGATGATTAGGGGACTGGAGGCTAAAACATATGAAGAACGGTTGCAGGAACTGGGTATGTCTAGTTTAATGAAGAGAAGGACTAGGGGAGACACGATAGCAGTGTTCCAATATCTCAGGGGTTGCCACAAAGAAGAGGGAGTCAAACTATTCTTCAAAGCACCTGAGGGTAGAACAAGAAGCAATGGGTGGAAACTAATCAAGGAGAGAAGCAATTTAGAACTAAGGAGAAATTTCCTGACGGAACAATTAATAAGTGGAACAACTTGCCTGCAGAAGTTGTGAATGCTCCAACACTGGAAGTTTTTAAGAAGATGTTGGATAACCATTTGTCTGAAGTGGTGTAGGGTTTCCTGCCTGGACAGGGAGTTGGACTAGAAGACCTCCAAGGTTCCTCCCAACTCTGTTATTCTATTCTATTCTATTCTATTCTATTCTATTCTATTCTATTCTATTCTATTCTATTCTATTCTATTCTATTCTATTCTATTCTATTCTATTCTATTCTATTCTATTCAATATTTTTCCTATATTTCCTAAGGCTGAAAGAGAAAGACTAGTCCAAGATCACCTACTTAGCTTTGGGTCAAGGGGAGAGTAGACCTCATGGTCTCCCAATTTTTTGTTTGGTGCTATAACCACTAAAGCCAAATTGGGTCTCTAATAGAACTCCAAGCAACATATTTAATAACATGCAGTGCTTTGGTGTGGTTGCATTAAAAAAAATCCATAAGGTTTTCAGTGTAAATAAAACGTACAGTAATGAAATATTTCATAAAGCCAACTTTGCAAAGCTGTTTATGAATATTTCTTCATGTTAGGCCAAAATCTCAACAAGTTTCTTCCACCACAAATTAGTGTTTTTGTTCTATCTTTTTTTCCCCCAGTGTGTTCAAACATTTATTTCAAATTATTTTTCTTGATGTTTCCATTATTGGAGGTAGCACAAGCTGATACCGTTGCAGTTTTCTACAACACTTCTTTCCTTTATTCTGAAAAAAATTCAGAGTTTATTCATTATGATTTATCTTAGGGCATAACTGAGGGATGGAAATCCAGGAAGATCGCAAACCACTAGAAAAAGGTTTATGCAGTGAAAAACATATCTCTTGGTCACTAAATAATTAGTGAAGTGCAAGAGCATCATAAAAAGGTAACTGAAATTCACTTCTTCTAAACAAGAGTCTTTGACAACAGTTCCCTCTCAAGAAATTGAAAAAGAGACGATAGGCAGAAAAAACACATGTTTTTCTGCATGGAACTTATTGCTTTGGAAGACAGATTTGTAGCCTTAGAGATGCCAAACATTGTGGCAGTTGCCATGCTATTGCAGAATGAAGACCCAAGTCAATCATCCTTTTCTCTAGAAGAGTCCATGCCATGTCATCTCCCTTCCTTGCTTTCTATTCTCCCAAAACATTCAATCAACATTAGATGGTCACAAAAAATGCCTTATCCATACTCAGCTGTCTTGTTAGTTTTCCAAGGTAGGCATCAAAATAATTTTTTAAAAAATATTGTAAAGATTGAGGACTACCAAATCAGCAGACACCTCTCTTTGGTGGAGCATGGCTCGTGCTGTTTTGCTTCATAAGCAATATCAATCACACAATGATTAAAAAATAAGTGAAAACGAAAGAAGAAATGCCACATGTCCTAGATACCTGTTATGATATTTGAAGCTTATTACAAAAGAACAAGTAATAGTTCACAATTTACAGGAAAATACCCATGACAAGTTGAAACAAAGAGTTAGTATGAATAGTCAACACCTCTCAACCACCCGAACTAACATTATGATAGAAACAATTCGTAAAATTATGCGGATGAAAAGATTCACGTTTTCTTTTGGCATAAAAAGAGTAAACATTGTGGGGATTCCTACTTAAATAAGCGTTACAATATATAATTAACATTTTACCTAGAAAGAGAATGCAAATAAATCTGCAATTATAAACTCCCAGGTAGTATAAAAATAAACTATTTCCAACTAATGAAATGATAGGCTTTCTATGAAACTTTATAAGAAAACAAAACAGCAACCACAAAAAGGAAAGAGGTGTGAAATGTAACTGTGGAGTTTCTGAGCTCAGAAAACAAGCATCTATTCAGATGATATGAAATAAAAATTATAATCTTGTTATACAGACATGTGAGATTTTGGGTACTCAGATCAAAAGCACTACATAACACATACTAAAATAAAGTCAATTATTTTTAAATTAAAGTATACTCTAGACTTTCAAAACTGACTAGAGGAATGTGAATTTTATATTTATGGGTAGATTTCTGAGAGTTTCTTCCATTCTGACTTAATATCATATTTAAAATATCCCTGTTCTATTAAAAGGTACTTAAAACAGTTATATATTATAAGCACCTTAGAAAAAAGGACAAATCTGTTAGCTTACTACCAATTTAAAATTATTGTTCAAATTTACAAGAAAAAAAGTCCAAAGTTACCGTTTTCTTTGCTGCTTAATATCAATAGGCTTGTTAATAGCATAGGGTGATCCATGAATGAAGGCACTTCGAAACCTAGCCATCTTTTCCAGAGTTAGGTGTTCACAGCTGGATGGCAAGCTCATTTTATCCAGGTAGCAGCTGTTTTTTTTATATATATATATATATATTCAGAAAGCTAACAAATGAAAGGGAACATTCCTAGGAAAGCTGTAAAAAAAAACACACACACACAACTGCTGGGCACAGAGATTCAGCTCCAAGGTACAGCTCAGGTATACTTCTGCACTTTGCAACTCCAAAGAAGTTTTTTTTAAAAAAAAGTCCCGATCTCCTTAGCTGCTCTATTCACCCTGAAGCAGCAACAGTCACTTAACAGCCATTCAGAGTCAGATTTGCAGTCAAATACTGGAACAAATAAAATGGAAAGCTTTGGAGGAGTACTAGCTCCACTCCCCCTCTACCCAACAGCCACTGAGCACAGTTTGATCAGCTGCAAATCCAGTCTCTAAAAACTCACTCCCTGCAATTACAGTGCAGCAATTGGTGGCTGAGATGGACTATTTATACGCAGATGACGCTCGTCCTAATGAAAGAGAGCTTGCTTATTCATATTCCTGGGGTTTTTTTTTCTCCTTTGCAAGTACCTTAACAAAGCATTTGCAAACTCAGGCTAGTTTCATGTGCATGTGAAAATAACGGCTAACGTTAAAAATTAAGCATGTGCATTACTGGAGTTGCTTTATATATCTATCTAGCATGTGTAGAGCTTATATATATTTCTTTCCCACATACACACTGTGATAGGATGTCAAAAACTAGGATCAGACAACTGTGCTCCCTGTAATATGCATATTATATATGAGCAAAACAAGTTTTGTAGATAACTCATGCGATTTAGCGCAGAAGTGTTTCATCTGACACTTTAACAAGTACCTGCTTCCAATACTGTGCAGATCAAAACATCTGCATTTTTTCTACCTGAACTAATTCTGTTTAGTATAATACAATTTCTTTTTTAACATTTATTTCAATGAAAAAGAGAAATGGGGGCAGGGTGATAGAAGAGAATAATTTATTTCACAAAGAAGTGGCAAAAGTGTGTGCGAGAGAGAAGGGGGAGAGGAGAGAGATTTTATTATTGACTTTTATCATCATTTCTCCACATTATTTTGTCTTTCTACTCTTTCAGGCTAGAAAGACTCCGGAGTGAAATCCCCCTGCAGGATTTTTTCTAACTGGGAACATGGAGACTTCAGAATGACAAAAAGTCGTAGAACAAAAAAAACACCACCAGAATCCATGCCCTCAACCAATTGCCATTTTCTATTTCAAAAATAGAAATCTGAAAGAAATTTGCAAGCATCTTGACAATAAATTAGAATAGAATAACTGAGTTGGAAGGGATCTTGTAGGTCATCTAGTCCAACCCCCTGCTCAAGCAGGAGACCCTATACCATTTCTGACGGATGGCTGTCCAATCTCTTCTTGAAAGCTTCCAGTGATGAAGCTCCCACAACTTCTAAAGGCAAAATGTTGATTGTTCTGTCAGAAAATTTCTCCTTATTTCTAAGTTGAATCTCTCCTTGATCAGTTCCCATCCATTATTCCTTGTCTGGCCTTCAGGTGCTTTGGAAAATAGGTTGATCCCCTCCTTTCTGTGACATTCCCTCAGATATTGGAACACTGCTATCATGTGTCCCCTGGTCCTTCTCTTCACTAGATTAGCCATGCCCAGTTCCTGCAACCATTCTTTATATGTTTTAGCCTCCAGTCTCCTAATCATCTTTCTTGCTCTTCTCTGCACTCTTTCTAGAGTCTCAACATCATCTTTTTTTTTTTTATCGTGTGGTGACCAATACTGGATGCAGCATTCTAGGTGTGGTCTTACTAAGGTCTTACTAATATCACCTCCCATGATCTTAGAAAACCAGCTTCAGTTGCTTTTGAAAATTGTAATTTGAAAAATCACAAGGTTTAAAAAACTTGACTGCTTCAATTATAAAATTTAGAGCTTTCATAATCTCTAAATGTATTTGTAATGTCAAAGACTTTAATAAGTTATTTGCTAGCAAGTTAAGAACAAAATACCCAATTAGCAAGTTAAAAGAACAACAAAGCCTCTGATTTACACTGGAATCTTTAAGTAAGGTTCTGCATTGGTAGTGGGTGACCTCTGATCATACCAGGTCTCCGATTAATTTTTATAGTTTCCCCAAGGCCCCTTCTGATCCACTGGATAGTCATTTGTCTAAAACGGTACAGAGTCTTCGGTTTGTGCTGGGGGTTGGACTAGAAGACCTCCAAGGTCCCTTCCAATTCTGTTATTCTACAGGTCTTTAAGCAAGATGCACATTACATTATATTGTGAACCTAAACCTAACAAAGCAATCTTATCACACAATATCATCCTCTAAAAAACCAAAATCCCACTCCTGCTCATATGTGTAATTAGGGATTTCATGTCACCATCCCATCTTTTGTGACCTACAACCAGAGATGGGTTTCAGCAGGTTTTGACCAGTTCTGGAGAACTGGTAGCGGAAATTTTGAGTAGTTCAGAGAACCGGTAGTAAAAATTCTGAATGGCCCCGCTCCCATCTATTCTCTGCCTCCCAAGTACCAGCTGATCAGGAGGAAATGGGCATTTTGCAGTATCCTTCCCCTGCCACGCCCACCAAGACATGCCATGCCCACCAAGCTACACCCACAGAACCGGTAGTAAAAAATTTTGAAACCCACCACTGCCTACAACCTAACTGGTCAGATACAACCCTCTCACCATTTTGCTACCATCTTCTCACGAGAACCCAGGAGTCTATAAGTTCTAGTCCCACTTTAAATATGAAGCTGCAGGGTGACTTTGTGCCAGTCCATCTCTTGGCCCTAGGAAGAAGGAAAGGGAGAACTACTTCCAAAAACATTGCCTAGAAAACTGCAGGAACATGTCCATGTAGTCTCCAGGAATTGAGACTGACTCAAAAGCATACACGTACAAATATCAATATAGGACAGAATGACAAAATATCAACAAAATAAATTTTTTAAAAAATATGTAGTGATTGGTTCAGGTGAACTGTATCTAACTGACAGATAAAACTCCTGGTTTTACATCCCTTCTGAATTTGTTAAGAATGTCCTCAACAATCAAGGTGTGGCCCATCTCTGCTGTACATGATAAGAAGCCTCTGGGCAGCTGTAATTATTAATAGTACAATAACTGCTTCAATAGGCCAATGGAAAGATTGAGTTCACAAGCAGTGATAGCATTTGGAAAGAGTTGTAGTTATTAACTGTAGGTGCCTGTAGCAGCTGCAGGTATTTTTATAGTCAACAGGAGCAGTGTAAATTTCAATTTACTGCCTTTATCTCAAACCACAATCGTATGTGTTTGATTTACTTTCTCCAGGGTAAAAAGGTAGGGTGTGGTGATTTTAAAGTTTGAAGGTGTCATCTTTTTTCTGGGTATGAAAAATTAACAAATGTGCAGATTCATTACAATTTACCAGTTCTTACTTTCATTACATATATTTTACACTCCTGTATCTATTTGGAGACATTATTAATAGAACGCTCCTTTTATTTTTTTAAGAATGGTAATTAAAAACTTCAGATATTGTATAATAAAACTCAATAAATACCAAGTACCCTGCCCAAAATATAAATATGACATCAAATTGCTTATCTGTATTGTTGTTGTTTTAGGTTATCTAGGTGTTAATAAGCAGTTTCAGGCTTGTAAAATTCTGGTAGTGAAAGGTTCCAATAGACGAGAATATTTGAGGTTTGAGCTGTGGTTCCTTGGGGCTCTCTGAGCTTGGTTGTTTTCTTGCAGATGTTTCATAACACTGGTAGGTGACATGCATCAGTCCAGTGGAGCAAACCCAGTAGCACTGCTGATGTTACTTAATTGGATATGGAAATGTCTGCAAGAACAATCAAGCTCAGGGAGCACCAGGAACCAAAGCAAAAGTTAATCATAGGTAATATCATTAGTGATATAAGTATATATCTGTAAGCATAGTCATAGTTTTTATATTTTGTGTTTTGTTTGTTGTTTTATTATAAAAGAAAATGAAAATTATTTTTTAAAAAAATAAAAACATTTTTAAAAAGTTGCCTGTCCTGAATTGTAAGAATTATAATCAGTCTTACTATAAACCCCAAATATTATATTGAATTTAACTTTTAAGGATAATCAGTTCCCAAACTGGGGGAGGGGGAGAGAAACTTAGCGTGAATTCTACTTGCAAGTGTATTTTCTCATAAATGTATATGCTAATTTAAAATCTCTGCTACAGGGGGAAAAACAAACTGAAGTGAGAGTCCATATTCCTGCTTAGCAGGTTTACGAGTTGATGTTCCGATTCAGTTAGCAAAGCACTGTTAAGCCTGAGAAGCAATAGGATACTGGACTCTTTGTGATGGAAAAATCTGAACAGAGATTTTAAACTCTGCATCTTCCAACAACCCTAAATCAAATGGGAAGGATGGCTATAACTCTGAAGATACTTTTGGGACTTCCAATAAGGAAGCTATTTTGAACAACTTAAAGCCATGTCAGTTTATTTGCCTGTCATTTTCTTTACTACCTCTGCTGCAAATGGTTTTTTATATATATATAGGCAGAACTGTTCAATTAGTCCTATATCATGGATGCCTTATAGCAATAGCACTTAAGATTTATATACTGCTTCACAGCCTTCTCTAAGTGGTTTACAGAGTCAGAATATTGCCCCCAACAATCTGTGTCCTCATTTTACTGACCTTGGAAGGGTGGAAGGCTGAGTCAACCTTGAGCCAGTGAGATTTGAACTGCTGAACTGCAGCTAGCAGTCAGCTGAAGTAGCCTGCAGTGCTGCACTCTAACCACTGCGCCACCTCGGCTCTTATGTTCCCCCCCCCCCCCAGCCAAGGGGCAACTGTGGCTGCTTTATGATATATGGAAAAGTATGCAGGAGTTAAAGAAAGAATTGGGTGAAATAAACTTGAATTAGTCTGTAGAGATTCTTAGCCATCCAGGTCATAGTTGTCCCAAAGGTGCTTTTTCAGGACGCAACTGGACTGTTTTTTCTTTTGAAGACATTTTTTAGTTTTTTCTCATCATGGAGTAGAAGCGAAATGTCTTCAAAAGAAAAAAAACAAGAAAGTCCAGTTGCCTCCTGAAAAAGCACCTTTGGGATAAACTTGATTTAATTTTCCCTTAAATTATATTGAATTAATTAAATATGTGTTGCCAAATTTCATGTGATACAACTATTTAGCTCAGCCCACCAAACATTTAAATTCTTCAGTGGCATCCACTGAGGCACAAAAAGCATGGATGGTGGGAGAGGAGAGCAGACCTATCTAAGCAATGTCATGGCATTATAATGTAAGCATCATTATTTTCTAGGTGCTATGTAACATCGCATGCATGCAAGCGATGTAGCTTTAGTGCAATAGCAATAGCACTTAGACTTATATACTGCTCCAAGGTGTTTTACAGTCCTCTCTAAGCAGTTTAGAGAGTCAGCATATTGCCCCCAACAATTCGGGTCCTCATTTTACTGACCTTGGAAGGATGGAAGGCTGAATCAACCTTGAGAATCAAAGCCCACTTTTGGCTCCTGAGTTTAAATTCTAGGTTTTTTTTTTCCCCCTCCAACTTTCTGAGTCAAGGGAAATGTGGTCAATCTCTTGACGGTTTTGTCAGACATCTGAAAATGTACTTTTAACTTTGGAATTACTGATTCTTATCTTGACAACTTAATTTATTATGTAATTAATGATTACCTGAATTCAGTAATTTCATTTATCCATATCGATAACTGTGATCAGCAGCAAGTCTGTCTTTTTATATTGTTTTGTCATTTTTATGGATTTCTGAAAACTGAAGGTTTGTCCACATATAAACTCTTCTTTTCATGAATGTATGTGAAATTATGTCAGTTTATGTAATGATCTTTGGAAATAATCTTGGAAGACAGGAGGAGGAAAAGCCACATCCTAGGCCACAGTGAGACAACAGATATCTCAATCCACAGTTGGAATGGAGATGTGGGAAACATCTCAATAGGGATCCTCCTGAGTTCTTTGGAAAGTAAAGGCAAGAAGAGGAGCATACAAAATTGGTGTCAGCTCCTCAGAGCCCTGGTAGTATATTGGTTAGAATGCAGCATTGCAGGCTAATTCTGCCAACTGCCAGCAGTTTAATCCTGACCGTCTCAAGGTTGACTCAGCCTTCCATCTTTCCGGGGTTGGTAAAATGAGGACCCAGATTGTTGGAGGCAATATGCTGGCTCTGTAAAACACTAAGAGAGGGCTGAAAAGCACTGTGAAGCAGTATATAAGTCCAAGTTTCTATTCAAAGTAGTCCACACAAGAAATCAAAATTTCACTTCACACTACATTTATTGTAGGGTTGCAGTAACACACTCTTGTAAGTCTGAAGGTACTTTTGCCCCTTCATCACCATTACTTTTCAGAGAACTAGGAAGGATCTTTTCTGAAACAACTCCCACATCTGCAGTCCTTCTGTGAACTGAGAGATCTCTCGTTTCACTGTTGCCTAAGCTGCAGCTCCTTCTTCTCTTGTCTCCCAGTCATTCTCACAGACCATTACAGATTTTTTTTTTGCTTCAACATAATCCAATTCATTTACACATAATGACACAGACTCACATCTGACATTATCCCAGTTTGAAAGATCCTTCTAAAGCTTTTCACAATTCCATTGTGTTTCTATGGCTCTTGATGTGATGTTACTCTAAAGCGTAACATTAATTCACACCTCACTCCATTTGGATCCAGATATAATCATGCTGTGCGAGAAGTCCCATTGTAATCAATAGTGCTAGCTAATCATGACTAACTAAAATCCCTTTCATTCCTGTAAGTATACTTCAGATACCTTTAACTTTGAATCTAAAGAAAAATTGTAAAAGCACCAGACTTAATCAGCAGAGGCCTGGCTTCTCATATGCTTTTGTAATATGTCTACATTATCTGCCTGCTGTTGTTTAGGCAGTTCTTGTTCCATAAGAGAAACCATAAGCTTAATTCCAGAATTAATCTTTAATAAGAAACTTTTTCAATTTAATAAATTACTCCTGTAGGCAAGGATATCGGAAAGCTACTCTGTCTGATGTCGTGTTTTTGGCCAAGATGATTAGTTTCTTAAGTTCTTTTGAATTAGGCACAAGCAGTACATGCTGCAATGAAGGCTGCAAAATTAAAGGATTCACTTAACTTTGGAACATTTGAATGTTTGGAGGACAGTCATTTCATCTGGGACACTCAGAAGACGTTTTAGAACTCATTTCCATTCTGTGAATTAATGGTGTGCGTTTGTGTACCACATCCATTTTATAGTTAACGGTTGGGTAGATTGGTAGTGATGGGCAAAAATGTCTTTTAGTTTCTATTTCTATTCCTACCATAGATATATCTAATCATGATTCATTTTACATCTAACAAACCAGTCAACTGGCTAACTGGCTTCCTAGTTCTAATGAGTTCTAAAAATGTCTTTATCAGTGGTTTTAAGCATTACGCTCTTCAATTTATTTTTGCATCCAGCCTTTGCTTGAAAATAATTTAAGCCTAACAAGAACAACCCTGCCAATCTAAAGTCCTGTTCTTCTTACTGATTACTTCTGCCAAAATAGATTCAAATGCTACCCGTGGAAAATTAAAACATACACGCTTGTTGACCTAGGTGACCAATGGCTTGCATGTTTTACATAGCAAAATGTGTCAGTCTAGTCTTGCTGGAGTGATAAATATGCTAAACGGTATGTGACCTATTTTGACAAAGAAACTGATAAACACACTGGACAAGTGCAATATTTTTCATACAGGTCACAGCTGTTCCATTAAAGTTCCTCATAAACCTTTCACTATCTGCTAAGCTCAACAACAGGAATATTTTAATGTGAGAAATTTGATGAAGGGTATGGTTTCCATTAGGCAATCTGAATAGGATTTCTTTTTTGTAGATATTACATTTTGAATTTAATACTGATTGCACATAATAAAGTTATTAGGGGTTCGTTCTTTCTTTCTTTTGCTTCTTCCACAGAGAAATTATCTGTATGCCTCTATATAGATTAAGATATAGTTTTGATTCTTTCTTAAATTTTATGCATAGCTATACATATAATTAAAAAAGAGAAATGGGGGGGGGAGGTATCCCACCATAAGGCAGTTGACAAGGTAACTGTTTCAGGGAAAAAAAAAAGGCCCAAAAGTCAGATTTTGAAAAATGTTGGCCACTGTGTATACAGTTACGCATTAAAATACATGCAAACATATTGCTGCAGCTTTGTGTCAGAACAATTATATTTATTCATTTTTTTTCTAGGGGAATATCATGTGTACCTATCAGCTGTTGTTGCTAAGTTTAGAAAACTAAGGTTGTTGCACAAATGTTGCTTATTGCATAGGCAAAATAAAGACATTTTAGAAATGTTAGGTCAGCGGCATCTATTATTAATGTATACCTAACTTGTGGCTCATGGTGTATCAACTATTGAAAATTAAATTTGCATTCTCTGCGGAGACTGGCTATTTCATTTTTAAATATGCATGGTATCTTCCCCCCCCCCCCTCCAGTTTAAAAAAAACACAATATCACCTTTCATTGAATTACTTCCTAATTTAGGAGAATTGGGTATGTATAGGGAAAAAAATATGTATGCATCTATTTGCACATTATTTATCTGGTCCGAGTTAACAAGTAACAATTTAAGGCTAGAAATTGTTATTTCTTCTTAATTATCCTGTCTCGACTATACAGTTTCCAGAAAGATTAATTATGAAAGAAAAGGATTTCCACTACAGATATTTATTTTGAAAGATATACCCCAGATAACTAACATTAAAGAAAATAGATAATTTCAGGATAGTTGTTTAAAAATGCAATGCTATGCATATCTACTTAGGGTTCCAGGGAATCCAACAACTGCTTTTTCCCCAATGTAGAACTCTTGAGATTTATTGATCAGGGGATTCTGCTAGTTGTACTTCAAATGCAGCTAAACCACTCTGGAGACAACCACTGCACAAACTTACCTGCTATCTGGGTAGACATAACTAGAATTATACTATAGATCAATGATGGCCAACCTTTTTGTTCTTGCGTGCCAAAAGCGTGTGCATGCGTGACAGTGTACACGCATGCACACACCCATAATACAATGCAGGTACAACACCCCCGTACACCCCGCCTCTCTGTGCATGTGGGCACACGACCCCCACGTGACCCACACACCCCATTTTGGGCCTAGTAGGCCTCCCTGCAACCTCCCTGGAGCCAAAATGGGCTGCAGGGGAGCCTGTGCCCCGTTTTGGGCCTAATAGGCCTCCCTGTAGCCTCCTGGGAGCAAAAACGGGCTGCGGTGGGGGTGCAGCACCCCATGCCCTGTTTTGGGCCTAGTAGGCCTCCCTGTACTTATAACCCATAATACAATGCATGTGCAACTCCCCCGCATGCCCCCCACCGTATGTGGCCCCTTCCGTACTCCCCTCCTGCCACTGTATATACATGTACATCTCCCACATGCGCCCTGCTCCCCCACATGTGCAGCAGAGACCCAAATATCAGCTGGCTGGCAGAAGGTGCATGTTCATGCGCGATGGTACTGAGCTGGGGCGACGGCTCGCATGCCCGCAGAGAGGGCTCTGCGTGCCACCTGTGGCATGCGTGCCATAGGTTCACCATCACAGTTATAGATCTGTGAAACATGGGCGACAATTCAGATTCTACAACAGGATCTTTGCTTCCAAAGAATTTCTGAGTAGAGAGATCCCACCATTTATTTGAATACTGTTTGTGAATCTGTGCATTTTTTTTTTCACCACTTCAGAGGATTTTGTCAACTTGCCCCAAGAACTTCCCAATATAAAATAGAGCCAATTAGATCCTAAAAGTATTTTTCTCCTGAAGCAGAGGTAGAGTGTCTCATTGTTTCATGGTATCCCAACCCTGAGAATAGTCATCCGCAAAGGACCATCCATTTTTTCACCCATATTTTTCCAATGAAAAATAGTAATTAGAGTAAGCGGGTGCTAAAATTGTGGCTGAGATAGGCTAGAGAAGATCTAAAACAGTGGCCTCTGGGGGAGGACCAAATTATCTATAACATCTCATGAACCACACAGGGGAAGAACACATCTAACCACTGCGAGGTGGCGCAGTGGTTAGAGTGCAGTACTGCAGCTACTTCAGCTGACTGCTAGTTCAGCAGATCAGCGGATCAAATCTCACCGGCTCAAGGTTGACTCAGCCTTCCATCCTTCTGAGGTGGGTAAAATGAGGACCCAGATTGTTGGGGGCAATATTGACTGATTGATTGATTGATTGATTGATTGATTGATTGATTGATTGGATTTATATGCTGCCCTATCTCCAAAAGGACTCAGGGCGGCTCACAACAATAAAACACATACAGTCCAATCCTTCCTTTTAAAAATACCCAATAAAACTATAAAACTATAAAAACCATTAAAATCCCCTCAAAACCCCCTTCAGTCCAAGCTGGCCAGGCGAAATAGCCATGTTTTAAGGCCACGGCAGAAAGAGCGAAGGTCAGGGGCCACCCGGAGCCCCAGGTATGCTATTTAGTATACTGTCTTTGGTGTAAGCCGCCCAGAGTCCTCGGAGAGTGGGCGGCATAGAAATGTTAAAAATAATAATAATAATAACAACAACAACAACAACAACAACAACAACATTTAAGCTTTCATGTCTATATTGGTATAACTACAAAGAAACTACAAAGAAATGCAATTTAGAAGAAGACAGGGGCTTGTGCCCTAGCTTTGAGTCAGAAAACGGCAAATCAGGAATTGTTCAATAAAGTCCAATCTCCTTTCTGCCCATTTCTGGTTAATACCTTTCTTGTAACACTATATCTGTTTCTACAATGTATTTATAAACAATCAAGAAATGAAAGTATTCCAATTTTGACAACAGACGTTGGGTGGAGTAGTAGTTCAAATTAGAATATTTTCATTTCATTTGGTTGAATATTATCAGTTTCCATCTTGTACCGATGAAATTGACAGTACCACTCTCCTGCTGTACTCCTGTTATTAGTACAAATACTTCCTTCTGGCTTAATTAAAGTCTTAAATTACTACCATGAAATCTTACCCTCAACATATTTCTTGATACTATTTAAATAAGTCTGTTTTTCTTTTTCCCAGTAACTTTTTGTATTCATGGAGATACACACACACACACACACACAAACACAGACATATCTCCATGAATATTATTTCCTGAAAAGAACCTGTATTATGCTTTCGTATTATTCTGTAATAACAGGTATACAGAAGTGAGATTGCTATTGCCTAATGCTTACTTATTGCTGTATAAACATTTGCATTTTATCTAGCCATGCAAATATTTGAAAGTGTTATGAAGAATGAGCTAAAAAACCTTTTTTTTATTTCTAAGCAGAGAAAATATCATCTGTTCTGTGACACAGCTGCTTTTGAGCTCACCTTGACCTTTCCCAGTAAAAAACTTTATTGTTGTATCAGTGGATGGCTTGCAATTGCCATTCTGAGAGACTTCTGGTCAATTTGCTCCTTTATTACAAGAACAGGCAACCTCTCCAGATATCTTTGACTATAAAACAATTTCCTATAAACTGCTCAAATTTTTGTAAACTCTAATTAAAATGAGAAGCGTCCTCAAAAATATCTGGAAAATATTAGGTTGTCTACCCACGTTATTTGACATATTGACAGTGAATAAACTGTCTATAATCTCAAACATTCTAGGTGGTTATTTTTAAATTAAAATGGCATAGATCAAGGCATGAATCTTACTGATCCAAAATACTTCCAATGGCAAAGTTGACTGCTTTGATCAGAGAAAAAAAAAATACAATTACATTCGTTTCTCAAGACTTTGTGCTTGAGGTGGAAAAAAATGAAACTTTGATTTTGGGTTTTATCGATTAGATAGGTTTGTTGTTTTACCAATTAGATAAGTTTGTAGAAATGGCTAGTTTATACTATTATGTAAAAGTAAAAAGTTGAGGTTTGATGTTATTATCTTATTCTGCTGAAACAAAGGGAGTTGGAAGTCAACGCCTGTTCTTTCTTTTTCCCTTTTTCCCTACACTTTTTCCTCCTCTATTTTTCCTACTATTATGTTTTGTATATTTATATTTTATATTTTAAACTAATAAAAACACAAAATATGTGTTCCAATGGATAAAAGATTAGAATAAAAATATATTATTCTATTACATGAGAATCCACTTGAATAAAAAAAAATATGACTTGATTCACAGTATAAAACGACCACTACAAAATTACAAAATGTAAATTTTATTATAAGGCTACTAGTCCAAACTCTTGCTCAGTTCAGCATGAATCCTCTAAAATATTTTTTAAAAAGTGGCCATCATGCTTCTATCTAAAAATATCAAGTAAGAAGAAATTCTCCACTTTTACTGTCAGAAGAATCTTCTTAAAATTCATTCTGATTCTCATTTTTTAGAAAACTTAAACCTATTGATTATCATCCAGCTGTCTATTTCAACAGACAGCAGACTAATTTTGCATGCTGCCATCTTTAATGGGACATGGTGACTCAGTGGCTAAGACACTGACCTTGTCAATCAAAAGGTTGGCAATTCAGTGGTTTGAATCCCTAGTGCCACGTAACAGGGTGAGCTCCCGTTACTTGTCCCAGCTTATGTCCCAATTTAGCAGTTTGAAAGTACATAAAAAATGCAAGTAGAAAAATAGGGACCACCTTTGGTGGGAAGGTAACAACGTTCCGTGCACCTCTGGCATTTAGTCATGCCAGCCACATGACCACGGAGATGTCTTCGGACAGCGCTGGCTCTTCGGCTTTGAAATGGAGATGAGCACTGCCCCCTAGAATCGGGAACAACTAGCACATATGTGCGAGGGGAACCTTTACCTTTACCTATCTTTAAGATATCTAGACTGGAAGATTTTTTCTTGCCTATACGTAATAATAAGACTTAGCAAAAGGGAAGCATATGGAAGGAAAGCACATGGAAAAATACAGCAAATAATCCACTTAACTATACAGCACAAGGTTGGTTTAGACAACAACTGAAACATGACAGTACAGTCTCCTATCTGATGCTATCCATTACATTTAAGCTTTTCTATCACAAATCTTCATGTTTGTTGCAATCCAGAGCTGGCAAGTTAGTAAATTTATTACAATGTATTTCCTCAAATAGCACAAGAGAAAGCTGTACTGATTGTATTGACATATGGACAAAGTGATCATGTATAATTCTCAAACCAATGTCTTATGTTCTCAATGCTCTCATCTTTTGCTCCCTTTTTTTGGTGCAAAAATGGGAAAACCCAAATATTGTCTGTTCCCTTGGCTATGCCAGGGCTAAGTCTCAAAACAGCAGTTACTTATCTTCAATAATACAACCAATCCACATTTTAATTACATAGTTGAAAGGCTGCATGACTTCCACTGGAGATTCTAATTCCTGAATGCTGTTGTTGTTCTATCCTAAAAAAAATTCAATCTCAAACAGCAGGTTTTCAAAAACATAAAGTTTTTTTTAAAACAACAACAACAACAACCATAGTCCTCTAGGTTACCTAAGATAACAGAACTAGGAATTTGAGGGTATCGGTTAAAAACCATAGACCTATGGAAGTGCCACTGCCAACAGTTTCTTTCCTCTGTTTTTTGTTGTCATCATCTATTCACCTGTTCCTTCTGAAGCTCTTAGAGCAGGGGTCCCCAAACTTGGCAGCTTTAAGACTTGTGAACTTCAACTTCTAGAATTCTGGGAGTTGAAGTCCACAAGTCTTAAAGCTGCCAAGTTTGGGGATCTGTGCCTTACAGCTATAAGAAAGAGTAGATAAAAAACTAGTTTCCTTTGATTATTTTCTCTTCTTTGCTGGGATAATAGTCTTGGCTGGACTACTATGGGTAATCAGGACACAGGTAAAGAGAAACTGAATCCATTCCTTATTTATTAACTCATCAGAAAATTAATCCGTATGATTCTGAGTTGCCTGTTTGGACTACATAACTGGTGGCATTTACCTTTAAAATTTGGTGCTAAGAGAAAGGATGATAAGAGTGACATGGGAAGCAGGATTGCTATGTTTGGTGGTAACCTTGCAACTTTCCCTAACTCTAGTCTCAGTCTTCTGACAGTGATTCAGAATTCACATGAATGAATTATGCACATAATTTATCATCTTATACCTCTCCACTTTTTATAGACTGTCCTTGTAGTTCTTCTCATAAGACTAATTTCTGTTCTGATCAGTGGCAAACAAATTTTTCTTAGCAGAGACACGGCCTTTAGCTATACAACACTTGCAATCAAGTCTTTTAATGAACAAAGAAATAAAATAATCTTTGCCTGTTAAAATCATACAGCAACAGACATCAACCAGAATGGATACTTTATACTATTATTTAAAGTGTGAACTGACTCCCCAGGAGAAAGATCCACCAATTGCCTGAGAAAGCCAAGATATAGTAACTATATCAAGTCAAGATATAGTAACAGTAAAATAACTAATTAAACAGGAGATAGGAATAGGAAATGAAATAAAATGCTTTCCTATAAATGTACTGGTGGCATCGTTTTCATATAATTTCCAATTTTCAAAAAAGTTTTATATCAGAAAGAGTATAGGTACAAGAGTACAGAAGGAGTACAGTACAATACAGAAAAAGAAGCCACAAAATTTGGAATAGCTATTGAGACCAGTTAATTTACAAAACGCTATCCAAACTAATATATCTGAACTAGTGTGAACTCTAGAGAGCTACATTAGCCTTGTCCAGAATATCTAATACGAAATTAATCTGCAAATGAAAAGCTATTCTGTGAAGGTAAAAAACTGGAAAGACCTCAATCAAGCAGACTGGGCAATAAATACTATATACACCATGTGCACAATTATTAGGCAAGTGAGTATTTTGACTATATCATCCTTTGTATGCATATTTTCCACCTCCAAGCTGTATAAACTTGAATGCTTAGTGGATATAAGCAGATCAAGTGATATGTATTTGTGTAATGAGGGAGGGTGTGGCCTAAGGAGATCAACACTCTATATCAAGGTGTGCATTATTATTAGGCAGCTTCTTTTTCTCAGTCAAAATGGGCTTAAAAAAGAGATTTAACTGACTCTGAAAAATCAAAAATCATAAAAGGTCTTTCACAGGGATGCAGCACTCTTGAAATTCCTAAGATATTGGGGTGTGATCACAGAACCATCAAATGTTTTGTTGCAAATAGTCAACAGGGTCACAAGAAGCATGTTGAGAAAAAAAGACGCACTTTAACTGCCAAAGATTTGAGAAGAATCAAACGTGAAGCTACCAGAAACCCATTATCCTCCTGTGCTGTCATATTTCAGAACTGCAACCTACCTGGAATGCCCAGAAGTAAAGGTGTTCAGTGCTCAGAGACATGGCCAAGGTAGGGAAGGCTGAAATCCGACCACCACTGAACAAGACACATAAGTTGAAACGGCAAGACTGAGCCAAGAAATATCTGAAGACAGATTTTTCAAAGGTTTTATGGACTGATGAGATGAGAGTGATTCTTGATGGACCAGTTGGATGGACCCATGGCTGGATCAGTAATGAGCACAGAGCTCCCTTTTGACTCAGATGCCAGCAAGATGGAGGTGATGTAATGGTGGGGGCTGGTATTATTGAAGATGAACTAGCTGGACCTTTTCGGCTTGAAATTGGACTCAAAATCAACTCCCAAACCTACTGCCAGTTTTTAAAAGACACTTTCTTCAAGCAATGGTACAGGAAAAAGTCTGCATCTTTCAAGAAGACCATGATTTTTATGCAGGACAATGCTCCATCACATGCATCAAAGGACTCCGCTGCTTGGCTAGCCAGTAAAGGCCTTAAAGATAAAAGAATAATGACATGCCCCCCCTTCCTCATCTGACCCTCACCCTATTGAGAACTTGTGGACTCTTCTTAAATGGGAGATTTATGGTGAAGGAAAACAATGCACCTCTCTGAACAGTATCTGGGAGCCTGTGGTTGCTGCTGCAGAGAAAGTTAATCATCAACAGATTAAGAAACTGACAGACTCCATGAATGGCTTATGTCTGTTATTGAAAAGAAGGGTGGCTATATTGGTCACTGATACTTTTTTTTGAACTGTCAGAATTGTTTATTTATAAATTTTGAGTTGTGTGTTTATTATTCTCACTTTAACAGATGAAAATAAATGAGTGAGACGGGAAAATTTTCATTTTTCATTTAGTTGCATAATTTATTTATTATTTATTTATTTTGTCGCATTTCTATGCTGCCCAACTCCCAAGGGACATTATGCACATTATGCACATTAATAGTTGCCCAATAATTGTGCACACATAGATATTCTCCTATGAAAGCCATAACCTCACTTTTACTTTCTTAAATATTCAGGGTTGAGGTTTATTAACATTTTGGCTTGACCAAGAGCACTGTAGTTGTTCAATAATAAAATTAATCCTCCAAAATACAGCTTGCCTAATAATGTATATTATACATTACATAATAATAATGTAATGTAATTTATATACATCCAGAAACACAGAGATTAGATCATTGGTTCCTTTACAGTGAAGTAACACTATAGTCTTGGCAATTTTTTTCCCTATTTAGACGAAGAAAAAGCTGGTGTGTCTACTATTATGAATATGATTAATAGCCAAGCCGCTTTTTTTTTCAAAGAAACCTTAGCAACTCCTAGTTTCCATACACTTCAAGCGGAGTACAAAAGCCAACTCAATTTTATGTTTTTACATAACAACTCTTGCCAAAGTAGAACTTACTTTCGGTTACCAACCTCAAAACAAAATAGGCACATAATGAAGCTGTTTTTGAAATCTTACCCAAGTTGATGAACAATGCCATTTTTGCATTCACTGTCTTGCTTTTACATTTGCTACATATCATGCAAGAAAACAATTTCTGTCACTTCAAGGAGATGTAAAGTATAACTTACCTAGAAATAAAGAAGAGAGAAAACGTTTCAGTATTATAAATATTACATTCTAAACATATCTTTCACCGCTACCCCCCTCATATAATAATCATATGGGTTTTTTTTTTTTTCTAAATAGTTTAGAAAGCATCAGATTCAACTGCAACTTCCTGTTCTGTTACTGGCAGGGCCTAGTTGTATTGCTTTCAAAAAGAAAACAAATACCATAGGAGGCAATTTTCTGCTGCAACATCAAATGATAGTTTGGGTGGCTGTTTAGCATTCATTTGTAGATTAGCATGGATTTTAGCCCTGTCCAATCAGATGCTTTCCATACATCACACTACCAAACTTGGGATAACCAGTCAGAATAGCTAATACAGAATGCCTGGTCTATTCTCTTTCATGAACAGGTAGATGGGATAAGATGAGGAAAAAATGCATATTGGGACTATACAATGGCATTAAATGCAGGTAGTCCTTGACTTTCAACAGTTCATTCAGTGACTGTTCAAACTTACAATGGCACTGGAAAAAAGTGACTTATGACCATTTTTCACCCTCACAACCACTGCAACAGCCCCGTGGCCATGTGATCAAAATTCAGATGCTTGGCAACTGACTCATATTTATGACAGTTGCAGTGTCCCAGGATCATGTGATTCCCTTTGTGATCTTCCAACAAGGAAAATCAATGGGAAAGCCAGATTCAGTTTACAACTGTGTTACTAACTTAACAACTGCAGGGGTTCACTTAACAACTGTGACAAGGAAAGTCATAAAGTGGAACAAAATTCACTCAAGAACTGTCGCTTAGCAGTAGAAATTTTGGTCTCAATTGTGGTTGTACGTTGAGGACTACCTGTAGTTACCAAATCTGAGGAAATGTTTAGTTAAATCTTCAAATATGTACAACAAATGAGCTGGAGAGGACTCAACCCTCCCTATACTGATTCCTAATGACAGGTCAATAGAATGAAATAAGTGATAATTTTCTCATTTCCAAAACTGGACAGTATTTTTAGCTGATGAAGATCCCAAAGCAATAATACTTTATCGCCTTAACCAAATATAATATGTTTTCCCTAGCAGTGAATATCCTATTGATTATCTTATGGTAAACTCTTGAAACAGAAAAATGCATTATTTGGGTTTATTTATATATATATATTACAAACTGTTCTAAAAATACGAGTTCCAGGTATATTAGTAAAGAAGGAAGCAGATATTCTGCGAGCTCAGGAACTGAGGCTCCTCCAAGCTAGGAGGGAGGAAAGAGTAGGAATTAAGCCTCCATTATCCAGCATGACGGCAGCAAAAACAACACAGCTAATTACAAGCGGGAGATGGCTGGAAGCGCCTATTACGCGTGCAAGGGCCAAACTGATTAATGGCATATAAAGACAGAGATCTCTGTAATGATAGTTTAATACTCTGACTATGTCAGCAGATGACTGACGAAAGCCTAGTAAAATAAAATTTTTTAAATATTATTTTAAAATTTTAAGTTCTGGAGCTCGCAGAATGTCTGCTTCTTTCTTTACTTGTATATGTATATGTATATGTATATGTATATGTATACGTATATGTAATCTTTCATCACCGCTTATCAACAAGAAAAACAAATACGAATATTGAAAACTCACAAGATCTATCACAAGACCCATCACAAGACCCTGACCTGACGTGACTCTCACCTGACGTGACCTCACTATCACACGACCTACTGACCACACAGTATATAAACAGAAGAACACTGACACTGACATCCCCTACATTCCACTGAAGATGTTACCTAGCCTGGTAACAAAATGCTCAGAAACCAACCCAGAAACAAGCTCAGAGAACGAACCTCCACCTTCATCCTACACCTGAGCCAGAGATATTTGCCATTATTGCATATTGAAAACTGTTCAAAAGTAGCAAATTTCATCAGAAACTTTTACCTCATATACACACTTGGATTATCATAGAATTATGCATTCTCCAAGATCAGTCACATATTCATTACATGCATGCATAAATTGACATTGATTTCAGGATTACTTGATTCATTATTAAACAGAAAATTTATACCACTACAGCAATAGATGCTATCTGGAATCTATTCGGAAGCATTCTAGCAGGCTGGATTAACCTTAATTTTCTCCTACAATTATTCATAGAAGGAAAAGGCTTGAATAACATAAAGAAACAGGAAAAGCAACTTTGGAAGAAAGAAGCTATAAATGTGTATCTCAAAGTAACAGTACAATCCTATGAACAACAGCCTATTGAGTTCAACGTGGGGAAAGTAGTATTTCAGATAATGTTGGAACTAGAATTTTTCAGCACAGCCGATAAAGTTTCTGGAATTAGTCTCTTCCTTTTAAAGAAATATGTTATTGTACAAGAGTACAAAATATGTGCAAAATTGCAAGATATACTATAATAATAAGGTTAATGTATACAGTCCTTAAATTTAACAATTAGTTTAAAAACAGAAAAAGAAAAGAGAGAAAAAGCAATTAAGAAAGTATTTCCACTAATCAAAGGATAAATTAATATGTTTTTCTTTATGACAAAGTTTATGACTTTTTAACAGTAATATTTAACATCGGATTTACTATAGTATTACTGGTATTTTTAGGTAACAAGTGAATAGCTCTAAATTTAATATATAAGTTAGACCTCTCTTTTGGCTTGAGGTTTTTCTTCTTTTCTCCCAGTTCAACTCAGGCAATCTGAAATGTCTTCCCCCCCCCCATTACCTGTTAGACTAGCACTAACTTGGATAAAATAGAAGTATGTTTATAGGCATGTAGATTTTTTGGGTTTATTTTACTTTTATGGGCAGGACACTGAATTAAATGTCCCAGGCCTGAAACCCAGTGAAAACAGCCTCCAAAATACATTTCAGTCTATAATGAGGAAGTGGATTGATTCTTGTCATTAAAGACAATAAACCTAAGCAGTTAAAATCTAATACCAAAATCATTTCAATACTTTGCTCCCATTTACCGGACCATTGACTTCAGTGAACAAACAACAAAATGGAGGAGTGTGTGGAATGATATTGTCATAAGATGCAATAAGAAGGTTTGTGTGTGTATATATATGCATACATATACACATACACATACACATACACATACACATACACATACACATACACATACACATACACATACACATACACAAGAGCAACTAAGATTAAAAAACAGCAACTAAGATGATTAAAGGTCTGGAGACGAAAACATATGAAAGAAGAGTTGTAAGATTTGGGATTGGCTAGTCTAGAGAAAAGAAGGACTAGGGGTGACATGATAGCAATATTCCAGTATTTGAGAGGCTGCCACAAAGAGGAGGGAGCCAATTTATTTTCCAAAGCACCACAAGAGACAATGGATGGAAACTAATCAAGGAGAGAAGCAACCTGGAATTAAGGAAAAACTTCCTAACAGGTTAATTGTTCTCACAATTAAGGCTGTTCTGACCCAGCCTTAGCAGAAGCAAGAAGCAGACTCCTTGTCATGAAAAACCCCTCTTTATTTACCTCTTGTGAATTAATTGCATCACCCACCAAAAAGTTCAGGCAATACACCTTCAAGGAGTTAACTGCAGTACAGACTAATTTGGCAAGGTTGGACTTGACAGCCTTGATCCATGATGAAGAGAATTTGTCTTGGAGGATTAACGGAGCAAGACCTTGCAGAAAAAACCCTAACCCTAACCTCAGCACTGGCCCAAGTTCCTCCCCAACCTCTCCTTGTCCGAGTCTGCGGAGTTGTGGATGCTTCATCACTGAAGGTTTTTAAGAAGAAACTGGACAGTCACTTGTCTGAAATGGTATAGGGCAGCGATGGCTAACCTTTTTGCCATCGCGTGCCAAAATGGGGGGAGCCCAGGGGAGTTGCGCATGTGCGTGCCCACACCCATAATGCAATGCACCCCACCCCCTAGAAAGCCTCGATCCTGGGGAGAGTGAAAAAATGGCCTTCCCCACCCCCGGAGGCCCTCCAGAGGTCATAAACAGCCTGTTTCCCGACTTCTGGTGGGCCCGGAAGGCCCGAAAATCAGCTGGCCGGCACACACATGCGCACTGCAGCTGAACTAGGGCAATGCTCGCGTGCCCACCGATATGGCTCCGCATGCCACCTGTGGCACCCGTGCCATAGGTTCGCCATCACGAGTATAGGGTCTCCTGCTTGAACAGGGGGTTGGACTAAGAGACCTCGAAGATCCCTTCCAGCTCTGTTCTGACTGATATCTGATGCCTGTCAAATGAACATTCTGTTCCAAGACTTCAAAGGGCCAGAAGGCATGAAAAAACAGTTGAATCTGCTAAAACATCAATCATGGCTTATTCAATAGCTGAGGCCATTTATTTCTCTGCTTTGAATTGTTTTAAATCTGCTTTTAATGGTCCTGTTGCTGCCTGGCTGCTGTTGAGTCTGTACTTAGCAACCAAGTTATCTGTCATCAGATACTTTTTCACAGATCTGAGAGTTTCCTGTTTTATTGGCTGCTGCCTTTCTGTCTGCTGGGCCTTGTAGAGATGGCCCAGTGGTTTACTGCCACCTGCTGTGAGACAGACAGACAGGCCTGCCTGGGCTAAATCCAGCAGTTCTTTCTGGAAGGTATGCAGCACAGAACTGCTTGCTATCCACCTCCTCCTTCTGCTTTTACACCTCTGATAATCACTATCCTTCTGCCTCGATTAGCACAAACAATTGTTAAGACATGTGTGCATACAAACAAGATCACAGAGTAGGATTATTTATGAGAAATTAAGATAAAAATGTTTGGACTTTTAGAAAAAAATGCAGACAACTCAATATGCACTGTAATAAATTTTCTGCCTCTCTCTGGATCCTAACAATTCCAAGGTATACAGCCTAGAGAAGGTGATGGAAAGCTTCAAGAAAGGTGGATAATATTTTAAAAGGCCGAGTCCCACTGAAGGCAGTATCCATACCTCTTGTTGCTATAACCAGCTAATACAGCTCTGCCTCTAGTAGCAAAATAACACAGAGAAATATGTTGTGGGACTTGCTTCCGTGGTGAACATGTTCAACCTCAGGTACTGAGTGCTACTTGGAGAATTGGGGTGACACTGAAGAAACCCATCACAGGTGCTTTGCCTAGGGACTTTTGAGAACTAAATCAGCCCACAAACAAAGCTAGATTTAATGCTGTTTTGTTAAAGATTTTGGTTTTTGTATTACTAAATAATATACTTGGTTGATGAAATGAACATGGACAATGAAGTAACATTTTAAGTAACACACAAATCAAGGTGGAAATATTCCAAGTAATCGGTAGTGGCTTTCAAAATTTTTTACTACTGGTTCTGTGGGTGTGGCTTGGTGGGCGTGGCATGGTTTGGTGGGCATGGCAGGGGAAGGATACTGTAAAACTTCCATTCCCTCCCCAATCCAGGGGAAGGTTATTGCAAAATCCCAATTTCCTCCCTATCAGCTGGGACTTGGGAGGCAGGGAATAGATGGGGGCGGGGCCAGTCAGAGGCAATCAAAATTCAGATGGTTGGCAACTGACTCACATTTATGACGGTTGCACTATCACGGGGTCATGTGATTCCCTTTTACGACTTTCTGACAAGCAAAGTCAATGGGGAAGCCAGATTACTAAAAAAGTTAGTAATCAGGTTACTAACTTAACAGCTGCACTGATTCACTTAACAACTGTGGCAAGAAAAGTCGTAAAATGGGGTAAAACTCACTTAACAAATGTCTCACTTAGCAACAGAAATTTTGGGCTCAATTGTGGTTGTAAATTGTGCCTGTATTATGATTGCAAAACTAATTTAGACAGTAAAAAGTGCCACAAAAACTGAAGCTAAGATCTGCTTTGCTTTTTCTGCACAAAAGAGAACATGATAACAGTTATGAATTTAATATTACGTGCTAATAAGTTTTTGGTAATGTCCTGAATAGTCTGGAGAATATAAAAGGCTCTTCCTAGAAATTACCTCTTGTGAGAGAGATTAACTGTGGCCTTGGAAATTGCTTGTAGTTTTGGAGAATGCTTGAAACATTAATTTTAGAAATGTTGCGTACAATCCCTTTCTTATCTTCCGCCTACAGGGTTTGAGGACTTAACCAATATAAGAAGGGTATTTTTAAAAAATGAAAAAGTGGTTGGGAAAAAATGATGTTCTACTTTTTTGCCAATTCTCTTCTTGTAAAGCTAATTTATCTCATCCCTGATCTATGCACTTTCCGCTGTGCTCTTAAGATTCTCCTATTCCAGCAAGCTGGCCTGGCCTAATTTTCTCCCCTGTTTTAAAATTCTTTTAAATCGAAATTTTAATCTGTTTTAAATTATTGGGATTTTTTAATTGTCTTGGGCTAAATTATTTAATCTGGTTTTAATTATGTCTTTTAACTTTTGTATTTATGTAGTGCCTGTTCACTGCCCTGAGTCCTTCGGGAGTAGGGCGCTATATAAATCTAATAAAACATATTGGTTAAAAGTGAGTCAAAATATCAACAAGTATTATTTATGTAAATAGTTAAAACACTGCATATCCGATACAAATTGAAAATGTTTATTATATTTATGTGTTCTATGTTATTGTTTGAATGATTGTTTTGTTTGTTTGTTTGTTTGTTTGTTTTTCTCATTTTTTTCCTTTTTGTTCTGTAAAAAATCTCAATAAAGTCTATTAAAAAAAATAAATTTAATAAAACAAACAAACAAACATGTGAAAACGAGGGGATTGAGGGGTTTTCTAACAAAATTTTTAGTCAAATTTTTAAGGGGTCCTAGGGAGGGGGAGGGTCAGATTGGAATTCGGGCTGTGGGTATGGGGGATAACCCACAAGGGGGAGGGTCGGGTCTGGCAGTGAAGCGTGGCATGGGGGATGGGGGACCCGGGATCGAGGGGGGGGTTAGAGCTTGTCCGGATAGTTTTTTGAACATCAGTACTGTAGGTGGGAGGGGTAGATATGGCGGGAGCAGGGGGCCATATCGTGTTAGGGGAGTGCGCACTCACTGTCTACGAGCGGTGGCATGCTCCGGCCCCCAAGGCTCTACTCGCTCCTCAGGTTGCATAGACCCTCAGGACCCAGGCCTTCGGCTGATGCTGTGCAATGCCAGGTCCGTAGTAAATAAAGCCCCCCTCATCTGTGATCTTGTTCAGGAGGGGGGTGCGGACCTGGCAGGTATTACAGAGACCTGGTTGGGCCAGGAGGGGGGGGTTCCCCTCGTTGAAATGTGCCCGCCAGGTTTCCAAGCATTCCATCAGCCGAGGTCACAGGGGAGGGGCGGGGGGGTAGCGGTTATCATTAAAGAAGGTCTGAGACCGAGGGAGGCCACTGTTCCTCAGACGGCCGGCTGTGAATCCCTTTTTGTGAAATGGGGTCATGGGGTTCAGATGGGTTTGCTGATCACGTACCTGGCTCCCTGCCACGTGGCAACAGCCCTGCCCGAGCTACTCAACATCATCGCCGCGGTGGCGGTTGATACCCCTAAGCTTATGGTCATGGGGGATTTCAACCTGCCGTCCGTGGGTGAGACGTCAGAGATGGCTCGGGAGTTCATGGCTTCCATGACAGCTATGGACCTGACCCAGTTAATTCATGGCCCTACCCACACAGGGGGAAACACGCTGGATCTGGCTTTTGTCTCTGGACAGTGGTTGAGGGATCTTGATATAGGGGATATAGTTACTGAACCCTTGTCATGGTCAGATCACTCTCTCCTTCGTCTCGACTTTCGAACCGCTGCACCCCGCCGCAGGGAGGCGGAGCCGGTCAGATGGTTCCGCCCCAGGCGCCTGATGGAACCTGACAGATTCCAGACGGAGCTTGGGCCATTTCCTGAGGTTCTGGCACACGCCTCGACTGGAGACCTGGTGGCCGCCTGGGATAGGGCGGCTGCTGGTGCTCTGGATCGGGTCGTGCCTTTGCGGCCTCTGACCCGGCGCCGATCTCAATTGGCTCCTTGGTTTACCGAGGAGCTGAGGGAGTTGAAGCGCCGGAAAAGACGCCTAGAGAGTAGTTGGAGGGCCAGTCTTCTTGAATCTGACTGGACACTAGTAAGATCCCACATTAGGAATTACTTAGTGGCGATAAAAGCAGCGAAATGTAGTTATTTTGCTGCTCTTATTGCGTCATCAGATAATCGCCCGGCCGCCCTCTTTAGGGTGACCCGCTCCCTGCTCCACCAGGAAGCGCGGGAGGACCCCTTGGAGGGTAGAGCTGAGGATTTTGTTCAGTATCTGTATGACAAAATCACTCAGATTCGGGAAGATTTGGACTCCGACTGGGTAGTCTCAGGGGGAGAGACAGGGGCAGGTCTTGAGAATGTTATCTGGGATGAGTTTGATCCTGTGACCCCTGAGGACGTGGACAGGATTCTGGGTAGACTGAACGCTACCACTTGTTTATTGGACCCGTGTCCTTCCTGGTTAGTACTGGCTTCCCGGGAAGTGACACGAGGCTGGCTCCAGGGGATTATAAACGCTTCGCTGAGTGAGGGTGACTTTCCCGCCGCCTTGAAAGAGGCGGTGGTGAGGCCTCTCCTCAAGAAGCCTTCCCTGGACCCGGCAATGTTGGTAAATTATCGTCCGGTCTCCAATCTTCGCTTTGTTGCGAAGATTGTTGAGAGTGTGGTCGCGCAACAGCTCCCCCAGCACCTGGATGAAACGACGTATCTGGATCCGTTCCAGTCGGGCTTCAGGCCCGGGTACAGCACGGAAACGGCATTGGTCGCGTTGGTTGATGATCTCTGGAGGGCTCGGGACAGGGGGTGCTCCTCTGTCCTGGTCCTGTTAGATCTCTCAGCGGCTTTTGATACCATCGACCATGGTATCATGCTGCACCGGTTGGAAGAGTTGGGGGTGGGAGGCACTGTGTTGCGGTGGTTCTCCTCCTTTCTCTCTGACCGGTCGCAGTCTGTGTTGACAGGGGGACAGAGGTCGACCCCGAGGCCCCTCATATGTGGGGTGCCGCAAGGGTCGGTCCTCTCGCCTCTCCTGTTCAACATTTATGTGAAGCCGCTGGGCGAGATCATCCGTGGTTTCGGGGTGGAGTACCATCAGTACGCTGACGACACCCAGCTGTACATCTCCACCCCGGATCACCCCAACGATGCCCTTGAAGTGATGTCCCGGTGCCTGGAGGCCGTACGGATCTGGATGGGGAGGAACAGGCTCAGGCTCAACCCATCCAAGACTGAGTGGCTGTGGTTTCCGACGTCCCGATATAGTCAGTTGACGCCATCACTGACTATTGGGGGCGAATCATTGGCCCCCACGGAGAGGGCTCGCAACTTGGGCGTCCTCCTGGATTCACGGCTGTCTTTAGAAGAGCACTTGACGGCCGTGACCGGGAGGATTTTTCATTAGGTTCGCCTGATTCGCCAGTTGCGTCCCTTTCTGGATCGGGACTCTTTACGCACAGTCACTCATGCCCTTGTCACCTCCCGCCTGGACTATTGCAACGCTCTCTACATGGGGCTCCCCTTGAGGAGCACCCGGAGGCTCCAACTGGCGCAGAGTGCGGCTGCGCGGGTGGTAATGGGAGCGACATGGCGTTCCCATGTAACACCTCTCCTGCGCGAGCTGCACTGGCTCCCGGTGGTCTTCCGGGTGCGCTTTAAGGTTTTGGTTACCACCTTTAAAGCGCTCCATGGCTTAGGACCCGGGTACTTGCGGGACCGCCTACTACCACCAATAGCCTCCCACCGGCCGGTACGCTCCCATAGAGAGGGGCTCCTCCGGGTGCCGTCAGCCAAACAATGCCGACTGGCGGCCCCCAGGGGGAGAGCCTTCTCTGTGGGGGCACCTACTATCTGGAACGAGCTCCCCCCCAGAGATACGGAGGATCCCGGATCTGCGCACCTTCCGCCGCGCCTTAAAGACCTTACTATTTCACCAGGCCGGCCTGGCCTAATTTTCCCCCTCTTTTATAAAAGATTTTTAAAATTTTAAATATCTTTTAGTATTTATATATTCAATTTTAAATTGGTTTTAAAAGTTTGGGGTTTTAAATTTGTCGGGGCCAAAATTATTTAATTTGATTTTATTCTATTTTTTTAAATTTTGTATTGTATGTGTTTTTATTGTCTGGCTGTGCACCGCCCTGAGTCCTTCGGGAGTAGGGCGGTATAGAAATCTAATAAATAAATAAATAAATAAATAAATAAATAAATAAATAAATAAATAAATAAATAAATAAATAAACATAAAACAAACAAACAAATGCTGACAAGCTTTTCACCACAACACATGCTAGATTTGTAAGAGCTTCCCCACAGGACTGAAGTCATCATGCGTTACCTACATGTGACACATCATTCTGGTTCAGATGTAGTGCAAAACCTTCACTTCCCATTATGAGAAAAGGGCTTTAGGGAATTTAGGTTTACATCCTCTCTCTCTTTTCTCTGGATTTCTTTCTTTGTTATAAAGATGATGTGATAGAGAGCTCCTATTTCAAAATAAGTACAACTCTCTTTTTATTAGCAGGAAAATTGTGTGATTTCTAATTGTGATTAAGTAAAAACATTCAGGCTTGATCTAAGCAATTTGGCTGCCTGAAGTTGAGCCCTCCACCATCCATCCAAGACTGGGTACATAACACAAAAAGTCAGACCATTTTGGTATATCAGGCAGGAAAGCCCAGATTCATTTCTTATAGTGTAGTCCTATAATTATAATATATTAAATAACAATTTAATTGTTAATGTGTCCGCCTCGCATCAGGCAGTGTCCTCAGTTCACTTCATTAATAAGGATAGCACCAGCAATCTTTTATATAAACAATGGTTTAATCCCTATTTGCTTTAATTGTATTCCCATAAAGCACACCAGAAATCTCAAAGTAGAACACAGTCTAAGAGTGAAAACATTTGAAAAGCCAGATGCTTGTCTGTCTGTCCGTCCATCCATCCATCCATCCATCCATCCATCCATCCATCCAAGCAAACGTGGAAAGCAAGCTGCTTTCAAAATAACAGTTGATTCTACGTTTATGCAGGTTTTTGGGTGAAGGGGGCCATTCACTATTATCTCAGTCAGCAAAATATGATCAAAGTCACTTTACTATGAGATGATATGCTATATAAATGTGATTACTAAATACAAATAAATAAATAAGTCATCCCTGAGTTCATTGCTCAGCTGGGCTATTTTGCAAGCAAATGCGTAATTTGACTTTGTGGGGCCATGTTATAACACAAGATTTTGGAACATCTTGAATAAATGGTTAATCTTCTCTATTAGCTTCATTATATTTTTACTTATATTTGTATCTTGCAAAATCTTAAAGAACTCTCAATAGTTATTGTCAGACTCATAATTCTCATAACTGTTAATTTCAGCACAGAAAACAAAGCAAAATCAGCAGTATATATTGAAATTTGCAGATATAATAATTATTTTTCCTTTCAAATAATGCCGGTAACATTCTGCCTTTCTACAAGATGTCCTCTCATGGACTGTTGCATCTTTAAGTGAAATTAACAATGCAGCTAGTATATCTTTAGAAAGAAGAAAAGAGAGCTTTACACGTGACTATAAATTTGCCCTGATACTAAACAATTAAAAATGTATCCTCATTGTCAGAAAAATGCAAAAGGAAACAGGCTCCAGAGTTCCCTCCAGCGTTCCCAGAGCTCTGACGTCAATTTATATCATGTTGATAAAAGAGGATGTCAGCTGCTTGATTCTCTTGCACTCTGGAAAGAATATTTTTCTTTTGAAGAATAGCTTTGCCCTAAATTCCGCAAGAGGAACTTCAAAACGCTGACAGGAATGGATATTAAATACACAGCTGAATCTAAGGTCCTCCATCTTCCACAGGACTGTGCAAACATTCTTCTGTAATGTCCTTTTAACACTTTATTTTTCAGTTCAGATGTTAAAAAAAACTTGTCAGCTGAAGCTACCTGAACAACAGGATAAGCCAGAAAATAAAAGGCAGCCTTCCCCAACTGGATGCTTTCCAAATGAATACAAAGATTTGGGGTTCCAGAACCTCTGGAGGCTTTGAGCTTTGAGACTTCAGGTTTCTTTTTATAATGGTATAAATCCCATCAAAGATCCCCCCCGTTACACTTCATTTTTTTTTAAAAAAATAATTCATATAATTTTTAAAACAATGGTATTTTACCTTCAGCTTAAGGTTCCATATTTCCTTTTCTGTGCTTATTTCACTAATTACTATAATGCATGTTATTCTTAAAATTACTTATTAGATTATTTTTCCCTATATTTCTCTGTCAACTAGTATCTTCTGTTTTCATAGTATAATCCTGTGTATGTTTATTTACAGGTAAGATTCAGATGACCAGATTTATTCCTAGTGATAATATTTAGGCTGTTATTTAAAAAACAATAGATTTTTTTTAAAAAAAAGAAAGCGATTTATCATAATACTACCAGATTTTCTTTGCAGTTGGACAGACTGTGCATAAAGTAGCATCCAATATCATTCTGAGATTTGTTTCAGATTGTGAAACCACAATTTGGTTTAATAAATGACGAGACAGATGCCACCTCTGTCTGCTCCACGGCAACTGTTGCCAAGGAAACCATGTTTTCCTTTTCTCTCCTTTGGCCTTCCTGATTTACTTTTCACTATCTCAGCATCCTTTTCAGCTTAGGGAAAACAGGAATTAACAATGAGAAAGATTTCCATGGTTGCTGACAGACAGCAAAAAACCAATGCCTTCAAATGCATGCAATAAATAAGTATCAGAACACTCCAATATTGCAAGAAATAATACAGCCTTGTCACCAAGGAGCTCACGTATAGCTATTTGTCTCTCTTGATTGTATTATGTGCCAAGTAAGGCACCCTGAAACCTCAACGGAAAAGTGTTAAGAATGTCAGTACATGGAATAATAATGGCTATTGTAGGAAGACCTATGTATACGTTTTATTTGATAGTGTTATGTTTCCTCCAGGAGATGAAAAAAGGATGCATATAATGCTTCCTCTAAATTTTCTTGAAATTGTTGAGACTGAAGTGGCACAAGATTACATTATTTTGATTGATTGCAGTCAGCCAGATGTTTAGATCAGATTTGATATTTTTATCCCCATATCAAGTCCTTCCTAAGGATTTAGGATAGGAGATGTTGTTGTTTAATAATATTAAAGGTATCATCACAGGGTATTATTATGGTTGGTCATAATAATAGATAATAGAATCAGCCAGATGTTTAGACTGAATTTTTACCCATCTACTGGGTCTTTTTCAAGGACCTGGGATACACATACGTTGTTGTTTGATGGTATTAAAGGTATCATCACAGGATGTAAATGTTCCAAGTAAAGCTGTCTTTTAAAAATTAACTGATGGTGATTTGGTCAATGCTGATGGTATTTTATTATTGTCATTATTGTTGCCTGTCCACAAAACAACCTTTTGTGGGCTGTAGATTGGGCTGAAAGAAAATGAATGGCCTAGCATCATGCCATGAACTTCCATAGCTGAGGATAGATTCGAACCTGGTTCTCTTCTACACTATCCAGGCTCCCCAACAGCTATAAAAAAGAAATTGCAGAAATTGAAATTCATGGGATTAGATGGAATAATTCATCATTGTTTAAAGGAACGCATCAATACCAGACCTATGCAAAGTACCACACTGTAGAAAACCGTAACAAAGACTGAAGGTAAGTCAAAGTTATTCTAACAGCCTTCTCCCATGTCTGAGCATGTGTGTGCACGTAGACATGTATTTCTGCTATATGTGCTTTAGGTAATCCTGAAACTTTGGCAGAAAATCCAGTGAAATTGTTATCTGTGCATATATTCAGACAACAGAGGGGCCTGACAAGTGTCCATGACAACCTTCAAAACAATGTGGCAATCCATCAAGCCATAGATACTAGCACTTCTTCATGGCCACCACGAAGAAATAGAATAGAATAACAGAGTTGGAAGGGACCTTGGAGGTCTCCTATTCCAACCTGCTGTTTAGGCAGGAAGCCCTACACTACTTCAGACAAATGGTTATCCAACATCTTCTTAAAAGATGTTGGAGCATTCACAACTTCTGGAGGCAAGTTGTTCCACTCATTGTTCCACCCATTGTTTCACCCAATCCTCCACTCTTAATGTAATACATAGAATAAAATTTGAAATTAGCTGGGACATTGTAATTAACATAAATGGAAGGACAGGTTGTCATGTTATATTTCAATGGCCTCATAATTTCAAACAATTGCTAAACAAAGCAATCATTCAGTGACGGCCACCTCTATGCAGGAAGACTTTAAGAAAATGTACATTTGAACTGGGGTAAGCATGGTCAGAGACACTTCAGTGTATGGTGACTTTTGTTGTTTGATGACATGCAACACTCAAGTATATAGCTACAATATTGCAACTGTAGATCACATTTTTTAAAAAATTTGATTTATATGCCGCCCTTCTCCGGAGACTCAGGGCGGCTTACAATGCATTAAGCAATAGCCTTCATACTTTTGTATATTTTTACAAAGTCACCTTATTGCCCCCACAAACTGGGTCCTCAATTTACCTACCTTAGAAAGGATGGAAGGCTGAGTCAACCTTGAGCCTGGCAAGATTCGAACTTACTAATTGCAGACAGCTGGAGATCACATGTTATTGTTTGATATGGGGATACATTTTTAAAAATTATACCATAGGTATATTGCTGCTTGTAAAATAGTTTTAGTCAAATGAGACCCATACAGTCACACTAAACACAAAAATTGCCTTGCTTGTCAAGGTCCAATATCACAAAAATGAGATTTCATGCAATGCCTGAAAGAACAGAGATTAACCACAGCTAGATGCAAGAACTTTCTATTTCTAGACAGAGAGATCAGATTAGGAACTTCTGCCAAACCAAACTCAAAATGCTTCCAGCTGTTCCAATATTACCAAAAACTGGAAACAGCTACACATTGTACATGTACTCAAAATTTGGAAAGTAAATAATTCAGACTATGATATGGTACTAACTGACACAAATTTTCACCAAGGTTAACATAGAATAAGAGCCATGATGGTAGTTTCTAGCGACTTAATATTTTTTAAACTGTACGGCCAGGAAATAATTTCATGGGTCACAAAATACAGCATATGAATGAAATTGACTCCCAAGTCAAAATGCTTACTTATTTAATAACAACAGCCTCAGTTGACCTAATATTAAACACAATGCAAGTATTTTGAATTGTTATGTAAGCTCCTAATAATAACCAAACTACAAATCAGAAAGAAAACTATTCTGACTTGTAAACAAAAAAAAGGTTATATTTATTTTTAAATGTTTATATGTGTGTGTATTTAGTTAGCTACACTCATTAGAGCCATAAATCTACAAAAATATAGAGAACAGAAAGTGGTACCAAATATAGTAACTGAACAAAGTTTTTAAAACACTGCTTTATTGATTGTGAAATAGACAAATACTAATTGCTGAAAAGTAATGAGACAAGGATTTTTTTAATACATTTTTTCTAGTTGTGTCAAACAAACAAAAAGCCAACAATTTCTCTGTTTTTCCCCTTTGCTCCCAATACATCTGCTTAATACACTGTAATGAATATTCCATATCACAACTGATCAAAAGCCAGAGTAACACACTAAATGTGCCATGTAATTCTCCAGCATATCACATAGATATTCGAAGTTTTATTTTCTTTACAAATGACTTTGGTGAGATTTTCTATTTCCAGATAGTATAAACTTTAGTCCTATCCATAACATATATATACATCTATGTATATATACTCTGTGTGTGTGTGTGTGTGTGTGTGTGTGTGTGTGTGTGTGTGTGTGTGTGTTTAATATACATTCTTTTGAGAACGGGCATCCAACTTTCCTTTTAATGTGTGCCATTGTGTACACAGAAAAGGTTATTGTCCCGTCCCGTCCCGTCTCGTCTTATCTTATGATCTTATCTTATCTATAAGTTTTAATGTAGGTTGTTACATTTGCTGATCTTTGATTTATTTGAAAGCAAAAACAAAAATTGTTGAGTCAAATTGTGCACATTTTGACTATTATTAATTTAACAAATTTATATGCAGTATATGGTATTATGCCACAAGTGCAACTAAAGATTCTCAAGACTGGTTTACATGAATCCTTGCCGTTTCCAAGACAAATTAGTTCTAAATATTTCATGCTCAGATCATTATTAGAAATGTGAGCTAGATAAATCTTCAAATAATCCTGTAGGTCCCCATTACTATCTGTCTTATATCATTGTTCTCATTACCACCTAGAAACATGCTTTATGCTTCTTCCCTTGTGATGGATTGGCTAATAAGGCACAAGTCTGTGAAGCATAGCAAGATAATGCTTAGCATTAATCATAGTGGTGTGCTTAGGACCAAGGTATTCAAGGGCATTCTAGGACTTCTCTTGTTTTCCATTTTGCCAAGAAAGCTGCATTTCAGGAACATTGGTGTACTACATAGAGGAGAAGTCTTCAAACTTGGCAGCTTTAAGACTTGTGGACTTCAAGTTGAAGTCCACAAGTCTTAAAGCTGCCAAGTTTGAAGACCTCTGACATAGAGGATAATTTATTCTATTTATTTATTTTTATTTTATTTTATTTTAGTAGAGAGGATTGCAAAGCTGAAGCCTTCAAATTACCAAAATTAATTTAATTTTGTGGCCAAATAGTGCCCATATTTTTAACATTTCAGGTATGCAATGTGGTATATTTTATTTATCAGTTAATTTAATACTAAAGTTGGAGAACCAAGATGGTATATTTTTTTTCACCCAGTTCAACAGTAAAACTAGAAGGCTTTCAGACAGAAACATAGCTTATTCATAAGATAGTTCCTAGAAAAATACTAGAAAATTTGTTAGAACAAAGTAAGCTAGCAAATGCAATCTATAAAGAGTCAAGGCTTCTCTATAGCAGAACCAGGTTTGTTGAAATATGATGTCTCTTCTGCCTACAAGTCATAGCATGCTGCAAGCTACCCTGTTTTGAGCCTAAGGAGTAAATGGCACCTGTGCACAATTATTTAAACAGCCTGAAACCAGACAAGACAATTAATAAAATGAGGTAGTTGAACACAATCCTTCCCATAGAAAAAGGAGTGAGTTCAAGACTGTTGCATTGTGCAGATAGGAGAAGAACTTAAAAGCTTATTTCAGTATAAACAAAACATTTAATATGTAGTAGATGCTGGAATTATCTCATCAAGGTTTCATTAGCTTTCCACAATAAGCCTACTTATTAGAAGCTTTGTGTCCTTAAATGCCTGCTTCCATCTGTACTGTTGAAAGACAACCAGGCCTCAGGACTTTGATTCTAACTATGCCTGATGACATCCCACATGCTGGTAAAGGCATTGACCTACCCTAATATGAAGGAGTCAAGGTTAATGTCTATTTTAGCCACGGAAGCTTACTGAGTATCTTTATGTCTGTGGTTATCAGCCATATCTATCACACATAATATTGGTGGCAAAAATGGAACTGTACTATATATTAAGTTATAAAGGAAAGACAGGGTTAAGTCTTGCTGGATCGTAAATAAGCAAATATAAAATAAATTAGAGTAAATAAATGGAATCAAGAGTACTTTTTTTAGAATTATTATTTTATTGTGTTCAATACCTGTCTCATTTTTGTTTTCTGTCTGCTTTTTTAAAATGTCACACGGGGATAATAGCTATTAAACTGGATGGCAATGAGACTGCCTCTGAAGGCCATCTGCTGGGAAATTCATGGGCTTCCTTGTGCCATTGGTTAGCTACTGTGAGAACAGACAGCTGGACTAGATGGGCCAAAACTCATATCCAGCAAGGCACTGCTTATGTTTTTATTCTTCTACATCAGGGGTGTCAAACTCGATTTCATTGAGGGCCGCATCAGAATTGTGTTTCACCTCGAGGGGCCGGGGTGGATGTGGCTGGCTGGGCGTGGCCAGCTCGACATCACTCATGTCAGGGAGTGTGCCTGTGGAGACCCGAAAACTCAGCCAGTGAAAACGGGCTCCCAAGTCTTTTTCCGGCTGCAATGGCCTCCAGCAACTCTCTGCCAGCGAAAATGGAGCTCGGGAGGGCTGCACGGGCCACTCCTTCATTGTCTCCAGGGCAGCCCCATGGGCCAGATCTAAGCACCCTGTGGGCTGGATCTGGCCCCTGGGCCTTGAATTTGACACCCCTGTTCTATACTTATCAAGCTTCGTGACAGCAATTCATGTGATGGCTTTTCTAAGATTTCAGATGAAAATCCCCTTTACCTAATGGAATCTTTTACATTTAAGCTTTAATAATTCATCTATATATTATAGCTAAAAAAGTATGAATGCTGCTACATTCTTATAAAAAACCAAGCAAACAAAATGTTCATTCATCCGACCAACCCAATCTCAAAACATACAACTATTCCCAGCAGTAAATATTGCATATGTTCAGTGTTGGTCAATAAAAAAAGACATCAACTTTAATTCAATCTTGCAAATATACAGGATACACAAAGTTCAACTCACTTGGAGAAATGAAATATATCAGCTTTGATTTCTTCTATGTTCAAATATTTAAGGCCTTTAGTATTTATTGTCCCATTTATGAAAAATATGCAAATTTTATTAAAAACCATGCTAAATAAAAAAAAGACTCATCTTTATTCTTTCCCTAGTTGAAGATCATGTTTGTGTATTGTGTTATGGTTTGCTTTTAAATTTCTCCTAAATTTAAGAAACAAGTATTGCATTGAATAGAAAGCTCTAAAGGCTCAAAGCTGCCTTGGGCATATGAAAGCAGAAGCAACATTCTTTAGATTCTGATCACCAAACATGATGAAGAAGTAGAAATCACCTGAATATTTATATTCACAAATTAGAAACCTCCACACTTATTTTGTACTTTTGTAAAAAGAAAAAAAATAAGACCCTCAGGCAGAAAACTCATTTTTTTCTCTATGTATAATAATGGCAGAAGGATGGTCAACATAATGACCAGCAGCAAAAATATTAGACTCAAGTTACAGTGGCAACAAGTACAATTAGAAGACCTGAAAAACCACATTAGGTACATATTGATATGAAGAAAATTTATGTGGTTGCTAAAAGTCAAAAACTACTTGATGGCACATAATCAATAACAAAAGTTATAATTAATGACTATTTATGGGGATGGTTACATTAGGAGTTTTTTGACAAAGAAAGTTGCAAAAATAAACATTCACATAACATAATGGAACCAAATTGCTGAAGGTATATTCACCTTGTATTGTTTTGATACTAACTTTGCTCAACAATTTGCAATTGCTGCTTCACCTTTACTGACCTTGTCCTCATTCTCCTTCACTACCACTTAATCTAATGTTGTTGGTAAATCCATCATATCATTAAATCAGACACAGCATCATAATGGCATCAACAAAACCAGTGATTCATCATAACCAACAGGGCTTAAATCGTAGTCAAGCACCTGTGGCTGCAGACAGTGATGTCAAAACAGAAAAATTAAATTGTTGCTGAATGCATTCATTAGAATTAAAAGCAAACCTTCTAAAATAGAATTTCAGCCCCATTCTACTCAACACTCTTTTTTTGAAGGCTTCCCTTTTATTTCTCTTTAGAAGAGAGCAGTACCAATTTGCTAAGGAACAATTATCCCCAGTTCTTTTTTATCATGATGATCTTTTGAGTATATGCAATTGATCGACTTGTACTACATGAAAACATTCAGTAGCAATTTCAGTGATTACAGTATTTTCTAAAAGTGTATAAAACTGACCATGGAATCTGTTGCTTATATGTTTATAAACAGATTGAACATCCAGTTGTTTTTGTATTCATTCCCGTCTTTATTTCTAAGAGCTCAGAACAAAGAAAAGACATAGTACATTTGGCCCAAATTTCTCCGTTTTCCTAAATTAATTAAATGAAACACATTTGAAAGCCAAACTCTTTTTCTTTGTCACTCTCATTCATCAGTCATGCCAGAATTTACCACCAATAACAAAGTGATGATTACACAAGTCAATTTATTTTTCTAACTTCAAATATTAGAAGTTGTTGATGGATATGTAGCTCATAGGTGAGATATGGATAATTTTAGAGGTGAGATTAACACATTAAGAGGGCCCATGCTCTTCTGAATAGTTTTCACTTATCTATCAAGCTCCCAAACTTTTGGATTATAGTTCCCATAAATCACTGGCAACACAGCCATGCTAGATGGATATTCTGGAATGTGAGATTCAACACCCTGCAGGGCAAAAGGGTACATAATGCTGAATTTGCATTATCTCTTTCTCTCTGTTCCTCATGCGGATGCATTTTTCAGCCGATACTAAGCTATTTAATGTACAGACCACAAGTGGTATTCAGCAGGTTCTGACCATTTCTGGAGAATAGGTAGTGGAAATTTTGAGTAGTTCAGAAACCGGTACATAACACCTCTGATTGGCCCCGCCCCCATATATTCTCTGTCTCCCAAGTCCCAGCTGATCGGGAGGAAATGGGGATTTTGCAGTAACCTTCCCCTGGAGTGGAGAGGGAATTGAGATTTTACAGTATCTTTCCCCTGCCATGCCCACCAAGCCATGCCAGGCCCATCAAGCCACGTCCACGGAACTGGTAGTAAAAATTTTGAATCCCACCACTAGTACAGACTACAAAACCCTGCGTTGTTGACTCTATCTTATCCCAAACATGGCTAAAAGATCAGAACATGTAACTTTTTTTGTAGGGCACCAATCAATGCAAGGGGAAGTTGGTAATGTTATCTAATGTTACTTAAACATGGCAAGGACAAACCCATTTGCAATATACACATTCATAAACTATTTCATCCACCTTATTTCCATTTCCATTTTAAACAGCTTTTCCACTGCATTTAAACCATAGTGCCACATGCAGCCCACGAAGTCTTGGGTATACCCTCACCAGCCTCTTCAACAGTTGTGACACCAAACTCTAATTTTAACGTGACAGAAGGAGAAAATACATGGAAAGTAATCATGCATTTAATTAATATAATTTTCATGAAATATAAATGTAAGTTAAATCAAATCAAATTAAATCAAATCAAGTTCAGTTTTACGCCTGGCTATGTCTATTTTTGGAAATATGCTCTCGGCATGCAGTCAGAGGTTTAATTGTAGGCCTTAACCAGACAAAAACTTCATGCCCTTGCTCTAAACATTATTATACTTAAGATTTATTGGGTATTTGCAGCTAATATCCAATACACTTTAAGGTAGCTTCTCTGTTCAGCATGTATATTCTTGGGGCTTTCAGTGGAAAAGCCTCAAACATGCACACCTTCATAAATAATTCCCAGTTCACCAGAGGGAAACATTGCAGGGTAACCATATAATACATCTATGATGAAAGTAGACTGAATAGAATAATATTTATCAGGAAGCACATGTTTTGAAAAGGTAGACAAATTCCATTTCCACTTTGGTATAGCCCTTATCAATCAGACTGGCAGCAAAGTCTCCTTTGAAAATAGTAAATAAGACCCCTATTCCCCTTTCCTCCCAATATAATAATGAATGGACATCACTTTTCTAAATCATCATGAAACTTGCTGGTTTGATCTTTTCTGCTTTCTGCATACATACATACATACATACATACATACATACATACATATATATATATATATATGGGGAGGGGGAAGGAAAGAAGAGCACAATTGATGAGAAACTACCTTTCAAGTATCTTATTATGTGTCGAATTAAAATAAATTTGTGTGGAAGGAATTCTTTTTCAGGTAATCCCTGCAGATCATCAATGGTTCCTGAATATCTTTGCCATTCCTTGCCAATATACTGTATAAGTCAATGTATTCAACCACAGTAGCCTTAATGGCTAAACCATTTTTCTTATATAAAAGGTAAAGGTTCCCCTCGCACATATGTGCTAGTCATTCCTGATTCTAGGGGGCGGTGCTCATCTCTGTTTCAAAGCCGAAGAGCCAGTGCTGTCCGAAGATGTCTCCGTGGTCATGTGGCTGGCATGACTAAACGCCATAGGTGCACGGAACGCTGTTATGGACCATCAAAGGTGGTCCCTATTTTTCTACTTGCATTTTTTACGTGCTTTCAAACTGCTAAGTTGGCAGATGCTGGGACAAGTAACGAGAGCTCACCCCATTACGTGGTACTAGGGATTTGAACCGCTGAACTGCCGACCTTTCAATCACAAGCGCAGCGTCTTAGCCATGAGCCACCGCATCTCTTTTTACTTATACACATACTACAATTGACATAAAGCTTCCTGGAACTGTACTTTTTTTACATGAATGAATAACCTTTAATTGATCAACTCTATATTTCCATAAACTGCACCATTTTCAAGGATGTTGATAATGGGTATGTTTACAACTCTCCCTGTTCAAAAATGTGATACAGGGTCAAATTCTTAGATATCAATCAACTCAAATGGCATTCATACTTCTCAAAGGCTAAATTTCTGCATTGCAAAGTGTTCTCTTTCCAGAAACAGGGACACCCTGATCCCTCTATCTGTATTCCTTATCAGTTGTAAAGTAATTCTTTGTCATTGGTCAGATGTATGTTCATCTTTGATCTCTGTAATCATACACAAGAACTTTGTTGACAATTTTCTGGTGCTCCTTGATGGAGACCAATGGGTCCTTGTAGTTTCAAACAAACAATTGTTGGATCCTCTCCAATTGTTGGTGTGTTCTCAGGTGAGTTTTTCTGCCCCAGTTTGGCATAATCAAAAAGATAGGAAGTTCTGGTATGCCCCTGGGAGCATATCCACAGGGCTTTCCCTTGATTTAGGATTCTCCTATTTAGGATTCACTTGGAGATATCTGGAGTAGTAAACAGAATAGTTGTATTTATGCAGTTCACACTGTGCAGACTCTGCAGCAAAAACACACCCAAGCCATGAAAACTACCTCAGCCTGGGGGAACTGTATACATCCACCTATTCTATTTAATAATCTGAAAAACTGCGAGGTTCTGGCTGGGAAAAAAAAGAGAGTGGTTCCTTGTGGTTTTTGCAAAGCGGAGCTATGCCACCAGTTGGCCTACTGTTGGACAATAAAATAGATGCTTAAACTAAAACACAAAGGGTGGCATTAATCTTTGTCTTTGTGACTTCACTGAGTGTGCATACAGTATGTCTCACCAGGCTACAGAGATCAGTGAATAAGAAGACCATAGCCTTTCAAAAACGGAACAGAGAAACTCAAGTCTTTATCTCCACAGTACACCAGTGGAGTAGATACTATTTAACCATGGGGAACAAATGCTCAGATAAATGGAACTAATGGAAGAATAGACCCCAAACCCCTGTGGATTGTGGACTTCTCTTTTGCCGCACAATTCATTCTAAACTCTCTCTTTGTTAAGTGAGCAGCTTAGAGTGAAAGAGCCACACTCTATACAATTAACACCTCTTGCCCATTGACTGTGAGGCTGTTTCCTTTCCCTGGATTTTAACATTGGTACTGTTAAACACTGAAGTGTGCTTTTATCTGGAGTAAAGAAGCAGAATAGGGGAGGTTCAGGTGGCATGCTCTTAATAAATGGCACCTTTATCTCATTCCATGTACAAAATTGAGTAAATACACCAAAACTGCCCAGACTACCCACTGGATCTTATTTTAATAGGGATAACATTTTTGAGAGCAGCAAGCAACAACATATATTGTATCCCCCATCCAGAAACATTACACAGACCCCACTCCAAAGTAAAGTTGCCTAGGGGGTTAAGAATGAAGCACAGAGACCTGTCAATCTCACCTTGTATCATGGTAGTAGCAGCATTAAGCAAAATCACCTTTTCTTGTGAGCAGTTTTTCAGTTTGGATAATAGCACTAAGACAGGTCCCAAAGAGCCAGTTCAATGGAAAAAACAAGATCAATGCCATCAACATATATGCCCTGTCAGTCATTAGATATTCTACCATGTAATAAATTGGCCAAAGGAGGACATGGAGAGTGCCAATGTGAAGACCCAGAAGCTCTCATCATTTACAGAGTTTTTTTTACCTCAACATCAACGTCAGAAAGAGGGCAGGCAGTGTCTGATGAGTGTCAAAGCTACTGTCCTGGATGAAACCCATGAGTACATCAGTAACATGTCACCCAAAGATGAATTGCTGAGAGAATGCCTGAGGCAGCAGCACACATGGGAAAAAGCAGAGGATGTGCTATGGCAAAACAAGACTATGCACAGGATTGGATGGGATGGGATGGGATACTGTATGGACTAAACCTGCCCAAGTTGAGATGGGAGATTCCATAGAAGGTCATGGAGAATAACAGGACTATGACCCTTGACATTTCCAGATCAAGATGGATAGGAACAGACTGGCCAATCAGCAGACATTGTAGTAGTAGTAGTAGTAGTAGACAAGGACCAAAAGACAGCAGTGGTGATAGATGCAGGGATATCAGGTGACAGCAACATCAGGAAGAAATATGAGAAGCTGCAGAAGTACTAGGACCTGAAAGAGGAACTAGAAAAGATGTACAATCTCATTTATATCTCAGCTAAATTCAATTGCACTTCTAAGTAATACAAAAATTAAGAACAAAGCACAACTAACATTCTAATTCTGCTTCCTCCACTTCTTACTTTTTCTCTCCCTTACTCTACCCAAAACTGCTCCATTTGTAACCTGTCTAGCTTGTATCCACAGATGAATGGCAAAAGATTCATTGAAGCCCAACGTGCTAGAGCAACATGTTGAAGACTAGCCTATTTTAATCAGACAGAGCAATGGCTTCTGTTTCAGCTTGTCACACACTTCAGTTTTTGTGTGTCTGTTCTGTTCTTGGCTTCTTTCCAGTTCCCTCAGCGTCTGGCAAGGTCTTTTGTAAGATTTAGATGAACCAAATGTCAGAGAAAACAAGCTATGCAAAATCAGAAGCAAGGCTTTTCAAGTATCTTAAATAATATTATAGTGATAGTACCCAAAATGGTCCATCCAGCCTAACTTTGGGTTTGCTTTGGTAACAACTTCATCCAGGCCGTACCAAAATTGCTGAGAGGAAGGAAGGAAATTGTTTTATGACAGTGATAGGAACCTATGAAACACGTTCTCAAGAGTGACATACCATGATATTTTGGGTGACATACCACCATTCATCAACACCTGACAACAACTATTCTCTAAAGCACATCCCATTCTCACATGACTTTCAGAGAATGAGATGAGCTAACACACAGCCTCCAAACCGTCCAGAAGTAGCACATGAGGGCCACGTTCTCATGCAGCCTCTGGAGCCTCTGAAAAATTGCATAATAATAGGATGCGCCTTTTCATGGTATCTGAAGAATGAAGAGGAAGATCATTCTCCAAAGCTGCTTCAAGAAAGGCAGGGCCTTTCTCAGAAAGAGAAAACCACCTGAAGGTAAGCAGCATGTGACAGACCCTGGGGAATGGGTCCAGGACATGGGTTGCACCATTCCCTTAAAGCTCCACACCTTGGGCAACAGCATGTGGCAGCCTTTTTGAGTTGCAGGGTTGATGCTAGGACTGAAGTTAAAGCCAGGGCTCTATTTAAGGCCCAGCCTCAGTACTGCTGAGTGCCACAGTTCAGATTATCTAAATGGTGCGAGATAGAGTGTTCTATCCCATTTAGATACCCTGAAGAGTTTAGGTGGGGCTGACATGCTAGCAGAGGCAAGTTATGCATTTTCCAAATTTTTGACCTACTGAGCCCAAAAGGTTTGTCATCACTGCTTTATGATATATAGGCATGCATGGGAAACAATACAGTTTGTAGCAGAAGGCCTTTTTATTCAATCCAAATATTTCATAACACAAATTGGATTTGAAAATAAAGAAAATGGAAGAGTGTTTTAAGAAAATGAGAAAAAACCTCCATTTAAGACTATGGAAATTCTCAGTCATTAAGGTCATGGTTGTCCCAAAGGTGCTTTTTCAAGAGGCAACTAGACTTTCTAGTTGTTCTCTGAAGACGTTTTGCTTCTCATCCAAGAAGCTTCTTCAAAAACGTCTTCAAAGAAAAACCAGAAAGTCCAGTTGCCTCTTTAAAAAGCACCTTTGGGACTGAAGAGTTATTCTGTGTGTGAAAAAGAGGCCGCTTTTAGACATCTGAAGTGTACTTAAAGGCTTTCTTAACATTTCCTGATGGAAAAAGTGAAAAGACAATGCAGTCTTGCTCAGCTAAGACTTATCTATCTCAAGAGGCTGCAATGACTCCTTATGGTAGAGTTCTTTCTTGGCAATCCAGTTGATACCTTCCAGAATTGACAAGATCACAAACTTATCCCTGTGCAAAAAATTGTCCTGCTTTTTCACAGTTTTGTCCTGTGTTTTTGAGAGAAAACACAACTTCAGTGGAAAAAGAAATCATCCTCTTCCAGGATAATTTATAAATAAATAAATAATCAGACTTCTTGATTTTCTGATTGGAGAACTGCTGAGTACAGGAGTTGAGATGTAAGGGGAACAGTGAATGAAGTTTAAATTTTGTCATCACTGCACAGCTGATCAAGGTTTGCCTGTCTGAATGGCTTTGTAAACTTCCTGGCTATGGGCATTTTAGTTGTTAAAGAATGGCCATTAAATCAAAGACTATAGTTTCTTAGTGTCTCTACTTCTGTTCTTTGGTCTTCTTCACCTTGCCAATGTTGCGTTTCCATTCATTCACTAATCAGAATTGTTCTCAAAATTTCAGACAATCCTCTTCTGACCAGTAGTCTATCACTCTACTTTTTCTATTTTTCACATTCTCTTTTTTACATTCCTCTTCTCTTTTGACTTCTGACAAGGGCCACCATTATAGTCCCAAATAATCTAGAGTCGCTAGATGCCACCTAGTAACCTGAATTTTGCATACATGCATATCCTTTCCTCTATTTTGAAAAGTATGTACAATTCAAACTTCTGCCAACATCTTTATGCTCCCTGCAAAACATTTAAAATTGTGAAGTTTTAGAATATGATTAAGTTTTGACTAGTTTTATCTCTCTGATTTCTCTCTCTCTTTTTTTATATCGACAGCAGGGGGAGTTGTAAGACAACTGGAGGTTTAGAAGTGAAGAACATGACAGACGGGTGATGTTCACTAAGAATTTATAACCAAAGAAATAATTTCTGGAATTAATTTTAAAATACATTTATAAACACATTCAAAATAATAAAGGAATGGAATGTCTGGACCATTTAGACATTATGTATGTTGTTAATAACATTCAAGAGAGAACAAAAACTAATCTAAATCAAAAGATACAAATTGTGATTCACTGCAAAACGTGCGTTTTATGCATGCATACAGCTCTAGATAAACAGTGACAGAACTTAAAATTACTTTATACATGAATTATGGGGGAGGTTGTTCTATGCTACAAAAGTATGGAAGAGCATAACCTAGGCTTGGAGAAAGAAAAAGAAATCCAGTAAGACTATTTCCAATGTTACAGTGGTGGGTTCCTCCCAGTTCGGTCCGGTTCGGCCGAGCTGGTAGCGGTGACGATATGACGTCACTGAACTGGTTCTCCCCCCCGCCCTCCCCCCCCACCCCCACGTTATTCTTACCTTTCATTTGGCCCCACCCCCAATCTATTGCTGCCTCCTGAGTCCCAGCTGATGACTAGAGGGAAAAAAACTGTTTAAACTCTTGCCGCGGGGCTTCAAAGGGCCGTCCTACAGCTGATCAGTGTTAAAAGCAAACAAATGAGTCAGGTCGTAAGTGCGAGGACTGGTCGTAAGTGCGAGGACTTCCAGAAATGACTCTGACCAGCTAGCCACGCCCACCTAGTCACATGACCTCCAAGCCACACCCACAAAATAAGCCACACCCACAGAACCAGTAGTAAAAAAATTTGAACCCACCCCTGCAATGTTAGCTATAAGATCTATGAGAGACAACCCAATCCTTTAATATTTGTTGCTGGGCAGATGTTCTAACAACATTAGTCAAGCTCAAGATTCTCTAATGCTTTCCAGATATGCTTGGACTGTAACTTTAATGTCAGTTAGAGATATATGAGATAGCCTAATCGATTGGAAATACGTCAGTTTCGTCTGCCTCCATCTCCTCATACACCACCTCTGGCTCATAGAAGTTCATCATTTTTTATACTTGAAGAAACGTAAGATTTTTATGAGAAATTCAGCATGATCAGAAGATACAGCAAGAAAGCCACCAATCAATCAGCAAAATACCTGCATATACAACCCATGCCATCTATTTGGAGATTAATCTTTCTAGCCAGACCAAGACTCAATAATTCATTAAATGAAGTGCCCTTGCATTCCAAGGAAGGGAAAGAAACTGATATTTAGGAGTCTGCACATCCGTAGTTTTTTGTCAATACTGTTAATGCTGAAATGTTTGATGTGATTCAAACCATTAATTCTGAGAACAGTGATTATTGGTTTTTCAGTCTTCTTTTTGGGAGTTTTAGCTCATTGACTTTGAGATTTAAGCTTATAATCTTTCTGCATACCTTCATGCCCAATACAAAAAGTTCTACATTGGTGTCAGGTACATGGAAACATTGCCAAAATTGTTTATAGACTCATTCGGGATACACTTACTTCTTTCATATGGAACATAAATGTCTGTAAATGCCGGTAAAAAGCTAATCTGCATAGGACAGCAACTGTGGCCCTTTTCCAACCTGTGGACTTCAACTCCCAGAATTACTGAGCCAGCTGAAGTCCACAGGTTGTAAAAGGGCCACAGTTGCCCATCCCTGGCATAGGACAATAGCCTAGCATCTGAATTTGAGCATCTCTTGACAGGATGTCTGTACAATCTAAACTGCAGTGTTATTCTATAAAGAAAATTATATGGCGTAGTGTGTTTTGCACATCTTTGGCAGCAATAACTAAAAGTTACCCTTTCCCTTGTCCCCTCTTCAAAATAAAAAAATAAAATGATCTTGTTGTGGTCCGCCAGCAGCCTGTGGAGCTGACAGCGGAGTCAGACAGTGAGGAGGCTGAGGAAGAACATGGGCCAGTCCTGGAGGCTGGGGAAGGCCCGGATGAGGGCTCTGCGTTAGAGGCACAGATGGGACCAGGGCCATCTGGGAGTGATGTGCGGACTCCGGAGCCTCCAGAGGCTGACAGCAGAGACGTAGAGGAACAGGAGGAGCCTGTTCCTAGTGCACGCATGAGAAGAGCTGCCAGAAGGCAAGAGCAGCTAAAGCAAAAAGGAGATGATTGGCACCTCCCATAAGGCTTAAAAGACCAGCAACGGCTCTTGAGCTCTTTGTCGGAAAACAACATTGATAGATTTGTTTCTTGTCTTGCTGCATTTATTTCTTGTCACCGTCTTCTGCTTCTGAACTTTTGCCAAGAAAAGCCTTTGGCAGTTTGCCAAAGTAGACCAAGGTTGGTGATAAGGTTGAAGAATTGTGTTATGAAGAATTTGTTTTGAATTAGTTTGGACTACGCTGAGAATGAGTTAATTCTCAGCTGTTCTAATAAAATCTGTTTGTTTAGAACTGATTGCATCTGATAATACCTACTTGGGCCTGGACAACAACAGATCCTTACAATATCTCTGTCCAGAAACAAGCTACTTGAAACAGAGGTAAAAGTTGCCAAAGCTGACCAGAAGGAAAGGGAGATAAAAAGCAGAATTTCAAGAGAATAAAGTCAAAGATACAAGAAGATAGGAAGCCACAAGAAAACTGGTATTAGTATTTAGAAATATGAGTCTTTAGAACAGTGTTTCTCAATCTCAACTAAGAAGTGTGGATTCCAACTCTCGGAATTACCCATCGCTGGGTGGGGAATTCTGGGAGTCAAAGTCCACACATTTTAAAATTGCTGAGGTTGAAAAACACTGTTTTAGAAAGCAAAGAAGGAGGACGCATAACAAACCAGGGGAAGAATGGGCAAAAAGTGATGTTTAATGGCCTGGAGTAGTTACTGCGATTAAGGGAAATTAAATTGATATAAAGACCTAAATAATTGGCTGCAGACAATGCGATCACCATAAAGATTTTGAAATAGAATGTAATTTGCAGTTTTAATGTAGCTATAACTAGATTCTCCTTAAGCAATTTTGCAAGAGCAGGGCGAGTCTTTTTTATTGAGTATTCCCGAATACTCAATTTTTTATTAATATTTTATTAATAATAATATTAATAATTTTTATTAATATTCCCGAATATTAAAATAAACAAATATCTCTGGAATTGGAATGTTTAAATCATGGGATGTGGAGAAATTTCTGGAAAAAGAGAAATTCCCTGAGGATGGGCTCCAGCATGAATCCAAAAGCTTGAAAGAAGAAACCTCTGGTCCCAGTAATCGACTCAGATAGGATCCTGCGTGGAAATGACTAATCTACCTCCCTCCCACCCCCAATTCCTCCTCCATAACTTAAATACAGATAAGAAGCCGCCATACTTAGGTTGTGGGTTCACAATAGTTGCATTACTCTTTCTTTCCATTTATAATAATTGCTCAGAAGAACCAGCAAGAAGGATCCCATCCATAATAAAATCGTAGGAAGCAAATACAATCATGCTTGCCTCTGGAGTCTCATTCTTGGCTAAAGCCTAAAACCCTTGCATGCAAAAAGTGCAAAATTCACTGAGTTATAGCCCATTACTGATAGTCAAGTAGATTTTTAATAAGTTATGTTTGGTGGAAAACCCTTTTTAAAAATAACAGGGTAACTGAATAGCATTTCCTGTTCCCATATCTTATACTTCCTTCATTCTAGTTTTTACCTAATGCTTTCTAATAGGAATTCAGTTCTACTTCCATGCTGTTCTATGATAGAATTAGTTACTAATAGAAAACAATATGTTTTAAAAAAAGAAAAAGAATTCTAATGAATATCGGAAAAAACACAACAGTAAAAGGAAGCAAGCAGTAAGAACTGCGGACCTAATGTTATTGTGATAAGTACGCTATTGTGAACATGAGAGCAAGCCAAAGAAAAAGAATTCTGGAATAATAATGTTATTCAAGAGATTGATTGACTGATTTGATTTGATTTCTATAGCTGCCAATATCAACAAGCGACTCTGAGTGGGGTACAATATAAATGCATTTATCACTTCCCAATTGTGTATTAGTACAGCAATCTACACTAAGTCCTATAACATTCAAACTACCATGCAGTTTTACAAAGCTGGAATATGAGCTTCACAATAGCTTTTAAAAGTTCCATTAGAAGTGATCACTAAAGTGTGTTCTCATAGGCATTGTTGCTACTAAGTTTCCTACACATTTTATTCTGGCTTGTTTTTTCCCTATCGATTTCATTTTGTTAGATAGTGCCCAATGTTCAAGTCTGTCAAGATCCTTCTGTATCTTAAGTCTATCTTCCGGAGTGTTGGCTATTGCTGCTAGCTTGGTATCGTCTGCAAATTTGATGAGTTCAATAACAAACCCAAACCTACAGCCTTCCCAACCTAGTGCTCTCTAGGTATTTTCAACAACAGCTTCTATCATATCCTCTAATACGTGAAATATATAAGCTGTACTTTTTCCATTCTGCAATACATTTCATATATTGCAATATATGTTTAAATTACTTTGTATGTATATTTAATCCCTAAAACCAACCCTGTAGGTAGAAATGAATCATTTAGGCAGTAATTTTCACACTGCATTACTGAAGATCATGGAAGTGGATCCTGCACCTGCAGGAACATGCTAGGAAGAAGAAGATTACTGAAGATCATGGCTCTTTTGCCATTATGATTTATAGAGTCTTAAGAGCAGCATCCAGACATTATTGACATTATATACAGTCATGTCTACCTTCATTAATTGTATTTTGGCACAAAAATGGCCAACTAGGTATACTATTAGATGTTATATCTCATAATCTTCATTGTGTGGAGTGGAATTTAACAGCAATGCCCATCTTTGAATTATTATAGAAAAGAAGGTCTTTTCTAGTATGTCTGCTTCACTAAATACCAGAGACTGATTTTGTCAATATCAATTAAACTGTGACCAATGATATGTTTGTTTGTTTTTTTCATATTATTTTTCAGTGTTGATAATAGGGATAGTAGGGAGCTGTGGTAACGCAGTAGTTAGAATGCAGTACTACAGGCTACTTTTGCCGGCTGCCAGCAGTTCAGCAGTTCAATTCTCACCAGCTCAGAGTTGACTCAGGCTTCCATCCTTCCAAGATCAGTAAAATGAGGACACAGATTGTTGGGGGCAATATTCTGACTCTGTATACTGCTTAGAGAAGGCTGTAAAGCACTGTGAAGCAGTATATAAGTCTAAGTGCTGTTGCTATTTATTTTAATAGTGAAGAGTTCACTAACATTATTGCCTTTGCTCAGTGCTATCAAGTCAAGCATTTATTTGAGTCTTCTAGGAAGCTGTAATTTGAGGCTTCAAAAGCCTGTTGTCATCAGTTTCCCTTAAAGCTACTTGTATCCATTTTGTTTTAGATTATGTGCTTAAACAGAAACAGAAATGAATATGATGAAACAAGTAACTCTTGCCTTGGTCATTCATATTATCGCAGTTACTCATTTCAATCTGCCTTCAATAAACCTCTCTCACTCACTCAATACAGCCAATTCAAAATTGAGAGATGATTAATTTAATCTTTAGAATCTAGCACATACTTCCTTCCAGGAATTCAGAATTCCTTTTTGTTTGCAGAGTTCAGAGACTTAAGTAGAGATGTAGACAAACTCCAAACTTTTAGAATACACTTTAACAGCATATTAACATCCTTAAACCTTAATTTCCCTGCAAGGATTTGATTCATCATAAGAAAGAACCCGAAGACTTCTTATTGTATTGAATTAATTGGATTTTAACTAATAGAGAACTATTGTTTAGTTTATGAGGTAAATTGTCTTAGGAAAATCTCACATAATCAGTAAGAGTGATATTCTTTAAATCAGACTAAACACCTCATAACTGCAAGGATGTGAACATACATTTTTCTTGACAATGATAAACAATGATTGTCAGGTTTCAGTGCTGACAATGATATCCTTCTGTTGGGATATTTTTCCCCTATCTTGCTTTTGTGCCCCAGGATTACCTGACAGGTACTCATTCAAGTACTGTGAGTCTCATCCAAGTACTAACCAGGCCCAATCGTGTTTAGCTTTTTGATATCAGCCCCCTTCTGGGGCAAAGGTGTAATTTCAGCATCAACCAATTTTGGAGCCTCTGCTCAGATATCAAAAGGTACTTTATAGAAGGTAAACTCTCAAGTTTCCTCTTTCCCTCTTTCTGCTACGTATTCAAAAGTGGACAGTGATACGGAGAGAGAGAGAGAGAGAGAGAGAGAGAGAGAGAGAGAGAGAGAGAGAGAGAGAGAGAGAGAGAGAGAGAGAGAGAGAGAGAGACAGACAGACAGACAGACAGACAGACAAACAGACAGACAGACAGATATAAAGTGCAGGTATATATTTATGTATGTATATAGCATGTGTATATGTGTGTTATGTATGTATTTGGGTAGACATACACTTTTTCTTGGGAGCAGGCAACAGAATTTCATTTTTAATGTGGGCCGGTGTGCTCGCAGTGAAAAAATGACAATAAAGTTATCTTATCTTATCTTATCTTATCTTATCTTATCTTATCTTATCTTATCTTATCTTTTTCATCAAATAGAATGAAAATGGTTAGGAAGAATTACAAAAGGAATATCTTCATTAATCATAACTATATGACAGTAGATTCCCAAATTAGATCCCACTGTACATCCTCAAGCATCAGCTTGATATTTGATTCTGTATTTGATAAATACCAGCTGTAACTTCATGCAGTAATCTAAGTGCTGTAGGAAATTTTGTTTCCAATTGTTTAAAATCTATTGTTTAAAAAAAGGAGGCAAGTACTGAATGTTGCTATTGGTCAACCCTTCTTTCCTTCTACTTTAGAAAGTGCATTCTGCAACATTCATAGCACTTGTTAGATTTCTTTATAACTGATTTCACAGCAAAATATATTGCTTTCATGTTTAATGTTAAATGATAGCAAGCACCATTTCTAATTTGGTGAAATGGTGACTGCTTTTCTCTGAGCAATAGTAAGATAATAGTGCTGGTGAATAAGTTATTTTTTTTTTCTTTCAATAGCAATTCAATTCTAACCATCAACCTCACTGTCCAGCTTCTGCCAGGTTCCTGATCTTATCTGCTCTTTCGCCAATTAATTGATGCCCTCCACTTTTCTGAAGACAAGCATAGCTCTTGGCAGAGAAAAAGCCTGTCTGTGCCTTAATTGCAGCCTATTTCTGTGCTATGAAATGGCTTTGAACTGTAGCATCATGCCGCATATCTGGATGTGACTTTTTGAAAGGTCACAAGACAACCTTATATAGCCTTACTAATCCAACTTTTGAAAGCTACAATAGCAGAAACAGTGACTCTGTATTTGACTTAACAGTTTTTATGTCCTAGTTAATGTGCCAGAAATTGTTTCAATTAACTTTGCCCCTATTCATCATGGAAAAAGGCAAAACCAAAAGGGTACCTTCAATCTCCTAGGACTTAAATTCCAAGTGAAATTCTAGATAAAGGAAAAAGAAAAAGGATCTATTTTGTTTTCTCTTATGATCTCACAAAATCAATGGACGACCTTGAAGATTAGATGTCTTCTAATCCAAAATCTTGCACAGTGCAGGAATCTTCTTATCATCCGAGACAAATAGCTACCCAAACTCTTCTGGAAAATCTCCAGTAATGGAACAGCCACAACTTCAGGAGACAGGAATTCCATTGCTTAATGGTTTCATTCAACAAAGAGCTCAAGGCATAAAATGAATATACAGACACACATGTGGCAACATCTTCCACTGTGTTAACCATCTCCAGCACCCTAAGAACATTGTCCTTCATCACCTCCAGTTCTTCTTTGTTCTCAGTGTATACAATACTGAAGCGTCAGAACTCCTTGCACTGTGAGACTCCCCCCTCTCGCAGGCTTGGCCCTCCCAATTATCGAGGGCCACCCTTGATGATGGGTTTTGGAACCCTGAGAGGTGGCACGCTAAGAAACGGGGGTTGTGGGGCTTTTTAAATAGATTTTTAGAGTCAATTTTAAGGGGATCCGGGAGGAGGATGGTATTTAATGTAAATAATGAGGCTGGGGGGCCTCTTAAGGATCTGCAGCCTTGCCAGTCGGACGGTCGCGACGGGTTGGACAGGGATGGGGGTGAAGATGAAGCTCGGAGAGGGGAAGGACACTCTATACCTGTGATGGTAGGGCGGGGCAGAGGGAATGGGAGCAGGGGGCGGGGACGCCTCACCCGCTGTATTCAGGTGGTGGCACGTTCCCGCTCCCACTGCTCATCCTGCTTCCCTGGGGGAGCAAGAGCGGGGGACCCTGGATTCCGGGTGGTGTATGTGAATGCCAGGTCCATTGTGAAGAAGGCCCTCCTCGTACGAGATCTTATTGATGAGGATGGGGCGGACCTGGCTTGTATCACGGAGACCTGGCTGGGGCAAGAGGGGGGAGTTCCCCTCGCTGATTTATGCTCCCCGGGCTTTCATGTGCTGCACCAGCCGCAATGCCAGGAAGGGGCGGGGGGGTTGTTAGAGAAAGTCTTAGTGCTAGGGAGGTCACTGTCCCTAAGATAGGCGAGTGTGAGTCTCTCCTATTGAAAAGGGACCCTGAAGTTCAGTCGAGCTTGTGGGTCATATATCTATCTCCCAGCTGCGTGGCCACAGCCCTGCCCGCACTGCTCGATGTCTTGGCCGAAGTGGCAGTTGAACTCCCCAACCTTTTGGTTGTGGGAGATTTCAATCTGCCTTCGATCGGCGAGACATCTGAGACAGCCCGGGAGTTCATGGCCTCCATGGTGGCCATGGACCTGACTCAGGTTGTTCAGGGCCCAACTCATAGGGGAGGTCATTTTCATTCATTTTTCATTTCATTTTATTAAATTTGTATACCGCCCTACTCCCGAAGGACTCAGGGCGGTGAACAGCCATAAGATAAAACATGTAGATACAAAATTTAAAATAGAGATAAAACTAATTAAATAAATTTGGCTGAGACATTTTAAAACCCCAATAAATTAAAACCAAATTTAAAATTCCATTTAAAAGAGGAAAAGTTTAGGTCAGGCCAGCTTGATGGAATAAAAACGTCTTAAGCGCGCGACGGAAGGTACGCAGATCCGGAATCCTCCGTATCTCCGGGGGGAGCTCGTTCCAGATCGTAGGTGCCCCCACAGAGAAGGCTCTCCCCCTGGGGGCCGCCAGTCGAATTGTTTGGCCGACGGCACCCGGAGGAGCCCCTCTCTATGGGAGCGTACTGGTCGGTGGGAGGCTATTGGTGGCAGCAGGCGGTCCCGTAAATAGCCAGGTCCTAAGCCATGGAGCGCTCTGAAGGTGATAACCAAGACCTTGAAGCGCACTCGGAAGACCACCGGGAGCCAGTGCAGCTCGCGCAGGAGAGGCGTTACATGGGAGCGCCACGTTGCTCCCATCACCACCCGCGCGGCCGCACTCTGCGCCAGTTGGAGCCTCTGAGTGCTCCTCAAGGGGAGCCCCATGTAGAGAGCGTTACAATAGTCCAGACGGGAGGTGACGAGGGCATGAGTGATCGTGCGTAACGAGTCCCGATCCAGAAAGGGACACAACTGGCGAATCAGGCGGACCTGATGAAAAATCCTCCCGGTCACGGCCGTCAAGTGCTCTTCTAAAGACAGCCGTGAATCCAGGAGGACACCCAAGTTGCGAACCCTCTCCGTGGGGGCCAATGCTTCGCCCCCAATAGTCAGCGATGGCACCAGCTGACTATATCGGGACGTCGGAAACCACAGCCACTCGGTCTTGGATGGGTTGAGCCTGAGCCTGTTTCTCCCCAACCAGATCCGTACGGCCTCCAGGCACCGGGACATCACTTCAAGGGCATCGTTGGGGTGGTCTGGGGTGGAGATGTACAGCTGGGTGTCATCAGCGTACTGATGGTACTCCACCCCGAAACCACGGATGATCTCGCCCAGCGGCTTCACATAAATGTTGAACAGAAGAGGAGGACCGATCCTTGTGGCACCCCACATATAAGAGGCCTTGGGGTCGACCTCTGCCCCCCTGTCAACACAGACTGCGACCGGTCGGAGAGAAAGGAGGAGAACCACCGTAATACGGTGCCTCCCACCCCCAACTCTTCCAACCGGTGCAGCATGATACCATGGTCGATGGTATCAAAAGCCGCTGAGAGATCTAATAGGACCAGGACAGAGGAACAACCTCTGTCCCGAGCCCTCCAGAGATCATCCACCAACGCGACCAATGCCGTTTCCGTGCTGTACCCAGGCCTGAAACCCGACTGGAACGGATCTAGATACGTCGTTTCATCCAGGTACTGGGGAAGCTGTCGTGCAACCACACTCTCAACAACCTTTGCCACAAAGCGAAGGTTGGAGACTGGACGATAGTTAGCCAATGTTGCCGGGTCCAGGGAAGGCTTCTTGAGGAGAGGTCTCACCACCGCCTCTTTCAAGGCAGCGGGAAAGACACCCTCGCCCAATGAAGCATTTATAATGCCCTGGAGCCAGCCTCGCGTCACCTCCCGGGAAGCCAGCACTAACCAGGAGGGGCACGGGTCCAACAAACATGTGGTCGCATTCAGTCTACCCAGAATCCTGTCCACGTCCTCAGGGGTCACACACTTTTCTCTCTGGGCAGTGGATAAATGGTATCCACGGGGTAGGGGGGGAACTCTCAATTGCCTCCCTGTCATGGACCGACCATTCCCTCCTTAAACTGGACTTTCAATCCGCCAACCCTCACCGCTGGGAGGCGGAACCAGTAAGATGGTTTTGCCCCAGGCACTTGATGGACCCTGAGAGGTTCCTGACAGAGCTTGGGACATTCCCCACCTCTCAATCCTGCGACTTGGCTGAGGCACTGGTAGCATCCTGGGAACGGGCGGCGGGTGGCGCCTTGGATCGAATCGCACTTTTGCAGCCTCTGACCCGACGCAGATCCCGGGTGGCTCCCTGGTTTTCCATGGAGCTCCGGGAAATGAAGTGTTGGAAAAGACGCCTAGAGGAGTGTTGGACGTCGTCCCGGTCTGAATCTGATCGAACACAGTTAAGAAACCACATTAGGCCTTATCTTGTGGCGATGGAAGCGGCGAAGCGGAACCACTTCGCCGCTCTCATTGCATCTGCAGAAAACCGCCCAGTGGCCCTGTTTAGAGTGACCCACTCCCTCCTCAATCAGGGAGCAAGGGAAGACCCGTTGCAGGGCAGAGCTGAGGATTTTGTACAGTTTCTGCATGATAAAATCACTCAGATCCGGATCGGATTGGACTCCGACTGGGCGGAATCCACTTGGGAGACTGGAGTAGGCCTTGGGAGTAGCATCTGGGTTGAGTTTGACCCTGTTTCCATCGATGAAGTAGTCAGGATTGTGGGTAGACTGGGTTCCTCCATGAGTTTGTTGGATCTATGTCTCTCCTGGCTTGTTTCAGCTGCCCGGAGGTGACTGGATCCAGGCAATTGTCAACTCTTCTTTGAGGGAGGGGATCTTCCTCGCCTCTCTTAAGGAGGCGGTGGTTTGACCCCTCCTCAAGAAGCCTGTCCTGGATCCAGACTCACTTAATAACTATCGGCCCGTCTCCAACCTCCGCTTTATAGCGAAGGTTGTTGAGACCATGGTGGTGAAACAGCTCCCACAGTTCCTGGAGGAAACGGAGTACCTAGACCCATACCAGTCGGGTTTTTGGCGGGGGTACAGCACGGAAATAGCATTGGTCGCTCTGGTGAATGATCTCTGGTGGGAGATCCTGGTCCTACTTGACCTCTCAGCGGCTTTCGATACCATCGACCATGGTATCTTACTGCAGCGACTTGGAGGGTTAGGGGTGGGAGGCACTGTTCTACAGTGGTTCTCCTCCTACATCTCAGGTCGCTCACAGTTTGTATGGGCATGGGGACAGAGATCCACCCCGAGGCCCCTAACTTGTGGGGTACCTCAGGGGTCAGTTATCTCCCCCCTACTCTTTAACATCTATATGAAGCCGCTGGGTGAGATAATTCATGGTTTTGGGGTGAGATATCATCAGTATGCGGATGATACTCAGTTGTATATCTCCACCCCAGGCCACCCCGGGGATGCCCTTTCCGTGATGTCCCATTGCCTGGAGGCGGTGCGGGCCTGGATGGGGAGGAACAAACTCAGACTCAACCCCTCCAAGACTGAGTGGCTGTGGATGCCGGCACCTTGTGTTTCAGAGGTCCCATCACTTTTGATGGGGGGGAGGTACTTGCCCCCGTAGAAAGGACCCGCAACTTGGATGTCCTCCTGGATTCTCGGCTGTCTCTAGAAGATCACTTGACAACCGTGACCAGGGGGGCTTTCGCACAGGTTCTCCTGGTGCGCCAGTTGCGCCCTTTCCTGGACTGAGATGCCCTTCGCACTGTCACTCGTGCCCTGGTTATTTCCCGCTTGGATTACTGCAATTCCCTCTACATAGGGCTGCCCTTGGGGTACACTGGGAGGCTCCAGCTGGTCCAGAATGCGGCCGCGCGGGTTGTTACGGGAGCTCCTCGTTACTCCCGTGTAACACCTCTCCTGCGCGAGCTGCACTGGTTACCGGTGGTCCTCCGGATCCACTTCCAGGTGCTGGTACTCACCTATAAAGCCCTACATGGCTTAGGTCCAGGGTATTTGCAGAATCATCTCCTGCCTGCCTCCCACTGTCCTGTCCGCTCCCACAGGGCTGCTCTCCTCAGGGTACCATCAACCAGACAATGTCATCTGGCAATGTCCAGGGGTAGGGCATTCTCTGTGGGTGCCCCTGCCCTCTGGAATGAGTTACCCACCGAGCTCCGGACGGCACCTGATCTCCGTTCCTTCCGTCGGGGCCTGAAGACTTGGCTATTCCAACAAATGGGCTGATTTAGATTCTTGGGTATTATTTATTATCATTCAATCTTAACTGGTTTTAATTGGGTTTTTATTATATGTTTTTATCTGTTTATTTGTCTTTACCTGTGTTCACCGTCCTGAGTCCTTTTGGGAGAAGGGCGGCATATAAATATTTGCAAATAAATAAATAAATAAATAAATAAATAAATAAATAAATAAATAAACCTTGAGCCTGATGAGATTTGAACTGCCAAATTGCAGTCAACCAGCAGTCAGCAAAAGTAGCCTGCAGTACTGCATTCTAACCACTGTGCCACCACAGCGAATTTGAAAGTGCTGCAAATTTCCAGACAGATAGTCATGTTAAATCCTCAGATAATCAAAATGGAGAAATAAACATCAACCCTGATCCCATCCATACTGGTCTGGTTTCCATAAGGCCACACTAAGATATAAGGTAGCTAAACTGAGTTCAGTTTAGTATTTTATGTAACTTATGATTTAATCAACAGATTGTAGTCAAATTTTCAGTGGCTTAATATAATATGTGAACTTAGTTCAGTCTGCACCCTCCCGCATTTGGCTGAATATTTCGATAGGTCCTCCATTTAAATTGGAATGGGTGTTATTCATTTCTCATATTATTTTTGATAGGTGCAATGTGGATGTTATCTTTTATTAATTATGTGATTAGGCACATAATAGCACAAACAGGCAGGGTGAAATGATAGTTATGACATTTGCTTTATTTTTTCACTGAAATCTGCTCAGCACCTCAACTATAGTCCAGAACATAGATGACAAAGCATTTTTAGCACTGGCACTAGCAAATACAAAACATTGTCACTATTGATCCTAGTAATATACAGTAATTATGCTATATTAGCAGAAACCTGGGGGTGGGGGTGGGGGTTCTTTTTTGCTTTAAAGACTTTCTTCACTCAGAATTTTAAAATATCTTATCTATTCACTTATGCAATTCAGTAAGAAATCATATTTATTCCAAGAATCTTTTATACCTCACAAACTAACACAATTATTATGGAATGAACTTTTTCAGACTATAGCCCACTGCACCTGATAAAGCAAATTGCTCTGTGAAAGCTAATGCTGTGATAAAATACCATAATTAGTGTACGAGGTGCAATAACAGTCTTAAGTTTTTGCTAAACAAAAAGTGAAATATTGAGTCTAATTGTTTGCAAATAAATCAGGCCTTTGAAATACTGAAAGAGGAGGAATGGTAAACAGTAACTTGATGCCATCCCTTTTACTGGGGCTTTCCTATTTTTGATCCATCTCAATCATACCCTGTCCTTTTTTAAAAAGGCTCTGTAGCACATGATCATCCTATCTGGCAAATAGTAAATAGATAAGTTGGGCTCTGTATCTCTAACTGTATCTGTATCTTTGGCAGACTTGCAGTCCGCAGATTTTATGCATGTTCATATGGAGCCTGTTACGTTCAACAGGGATGATTTAAAAATGTTTTTCTTCTCTTTCCCTATATGTCCATGCTTGGTTTAAGATGACATGCTTTTCACACCCTGCCAGTCTAGTATATATGTATCATCTGTGAAATCTCCGGATGTACACATGTGAGCATATATTTTTTAATAAGATAGATAACATAGTAAGCCAACAAAACCAAATTAAAAGGTCATTTCTCTCTTATCTGACATAAATTAACAATGACATTGGGTTTGGCAAATATGAAATTTTATTCTGACAGTAATGAGTGTAAGTTCTTATGTAATCAAAATGCCCCTTCTACACAGTACAGGTAGTCTTCATTTAGCAGTGTTCAGTGACCATTTGAACTTACAATGTCACAGAATAAGGGGATCTTGTAAACAATCCTTACAGTTGCAGCTATCACAGTGTCCCCATGATCACATGATCACAATTCAGGCACTCAACAGCCTCTCACAATTATGAAATTGCAGCAACCTGTGGTTATCTGATTGCCATTTGCAACCTTTAGTACTGGTTTCCAACAAGCAAAGTCAATGGGGAAGCCAGTAGGAGAATGCAAATAGCAAACATATGACCAAAGCACACTGTGACCATGCAGAATTCACCTAATGATGAATTCTGGACAGCTGGAACTGTCAGAAACCTTATCACAAGTTGGCAAAGTCACACAACATCACATTTTATGACCACATTGCTTAAGGATGGAGTTCTTTGTCCCAGTTACTATCAGTATGTAAGCATTAACTGCAGATGCAATAGCAACTAATAGGGAGTCTCACACTTTATAAAATTGAAAACAGACAAAATCTTTAAAGGGGAAGGTATAACAGTGTGCAGTGGAAAGACTATGAATGTTTAGTCACGATGGAATTGCTAGCTGTCTCTTTGTAGGGAGGAAAGAATGAAGAATGGAATGAAGAATGCTGGAAGATTGCAAGGACAGCTAATATACAGTACATGTACATTTGGCACATGAACCAAGGAATTGGTTTTTCTCCTCCTCCTTCTTTTTCTTTTTCTCCTTCTCCTTCTCCACCATCTTCTTCTATAGATCTCTAAAGATGAGCCTATACACAAGGCGTTCTAGTTGCAAATCTGCCAAACAATAGTTGTAGAGATAAAGCTATTGAGTACCAATGTAGATAGTAAAAATTGAAGCACTCCATAGAAATCCATTTCATTTCTCAGCTCCCTTCAGGGCTACCAATGCAAGATTTTGCTTCACTATCCTCAACTGACGGATTTCCTTCTTAAAAGCTTTTAGAAGAGTTTATCACTTCCTGAGTTGCTCATCATTTTCCCTATATAGTGAAAATGGGCTCACTGGCTAATTTGGTTCCCTGCAATTTTTACCCACTGAATGTAGTCTTATATTCTGGAACCATTCTAAGAACATCTTGTGCATAATTAGCCTCTCAGATATTTCTATATAGCCTCCTTTTTTCACCCCCAGCCAAGGATATTCTTTCATCCTTTTCTTACAGAAATGGCCTTCTTCTAGGGTTGTGAAAGTCCTGATGAAACCATATCACAGAAATGAGCCAATTGGCCTTGTCAAGTTGTTTCCTTTGCTTTGAGGTCTCATTCCGCAGTACCAGTAGCCACAAAAGGCTTCTATATATGTATTCTCTAAAAGTTAATAAGGGAGGAAAGCAGATTCTAATATTCATGTTTGTAATAAACAATTTGAAAGCAACTCCAATAATTGTATTTTCTTCAAATGCCAAAATGTTGGCATCATATAAGACCCTCAGTAGTCTACTGGTTTTAAACTGCATTTTATTTTGTATGAAAATTGAAATACATTATATAATGAAGTTAATATTGATTACTCTGCTACCTTTGGAAAAGAGTAATACTGCTGATATGTAATAGCATTTTTTTAAAAAAGATGCATGTCTTATGATGTTTTTCTCCATGGTATTGCTGTCTCCATGGCAGGAGGTCACCAAGGAATGACTGCTGTTGCAACAGTCCCAAGTGAACAAACATGTTGTGATGGAAGTACCATGGAATATTTCTTTGTTTCTTCCGTACAAGACAACTCATGGCATCAAAGAGCATTAGAGACAGATTCTAGGAAGATACGTTGCTGAAATCTCCTTGTTTCAATTGGACAATCCAAGGTAGTCAATGCAATCCAATCTGTGGCAAAAGTGTCAGACTGGGAATGGGTAGTTCAAGATTAGAGTCTGTCAGCCTCATGGGGCAAACCAGATAGGAAACACAACCAGATGAGATAATCCTACTTTATTGTAAAGCTACACCAACAGAATCTTACAAGTCTGAAAGCACATTTTTTTCCTCACCTCCATTACAGTCCAAGAAATTAGGGAGGTCTTTTGCTATGCCACTATCCAGCTGTGGGCTATGTTGTCTTTTATCTGACCATTCCCTTGGCAGCATCTCTTTGCCCGGTCTTCCAGGTTCTTTCCACATTACATCTTCCCTAACTTTTGGTATGTGCCTCTCTTACCTTTTCCATGGCTAGGATCTTAAGCAGACCTTCTCCACTTGTCCATACAAAATGGGAAGAATCATAAGGTGCCACATTGTATAGGACTTTAACCAGCACTATAAACTGCAAATAAGTATAATTGTGCAGTAGAAGGTTTCATTCACCAGCAGTCTGGCTGGCACATTCTATAGCAGCTGGAGGTTTTGAGTCATTTTCATACTCAACCCTACAAGAAGAAATTGCAGTAGTTCAGTTATACTGGTAGGGGACTTCCTGGTCTGGGGATGGTCATAACCAGCACATAAATGCAACTATCTCAAGCACCTTTTACAAAATGGAACTTCCTGCCAAAATTATCAGAAACCCTCAAACATCTTCAAAAGTATTTGGATCCCTTATACATCTGAAACAGACCATTTTAATAAATTCCACTCCCTCAAAGAGTTTCAGGCTGTTCATGATTTGTAATGTGACTGAAAAATGTCCTGACCACAACAGATGATAGAGGTCAACATCCTCCATATTTATACCATGTCTCATCTGTTTCAGACTAAATCTAGTATACTTTTGGGAGTCTGGGTTGATACTGAGACAAACCCATAAACTTTCTAAGTAGATCCAATTTTCACCCTCTGAGCATAGAGGTTCATGTCCTGCAGTACCCAAATCTTTGGAATTTCTTATATCACCAGCCCCAAGATGAAGTCTACAGGCCATAAGGCAATGAAATACTCTGTTCTATACACTTTCCAAAACTTGTCTGGCCCACCTTCATATATAAGCATTCATATCCAGTCACTACCAAAACTGTACTATTGCTCATGCCAAGTTGTCTCAAGTGATTGCACGTTCTTGGTATTGTGTCTGATGCTGAATCTGAAAACCCCAAGAGGGCAAATCTCCAACATGACTACATTTCTGTCAGTGTCTATCTAGGTCACAGTCATAAAGTATTCACTCTTCCAACATGGATGGAAATGGTCTTATTGCATACAGGCCTGACATGTATTACTTGCTGTCATGGCTAGCTCAGCATTGGAAGATGAAGAGGTTCATCAGCTTGAGGGGATGCAAGTGAAAGACAGTTATTGCTGGCTTCAGAGGACAAAGAGGAGATGCTAACACACCCCCAATTCAAGAGCTCACCATGAGAGGAGAGCTGAACAAAGGCGCTTAACAAGACTATTGAACAGAAAGAACTCTGCCTCATCAAAGGAACAAATCCAGGTCACAGGACCCTAGTGGTGGGTTCCTCCCGGTTCGGTCCGGTTCTGCCGAGCCGGTAGCGGTGACGATATGACGTCACCGAACCGGTTCTCCCCCCCCCCGCCCTCCCACCCCCCACCCACGTTATTCTTACCTTTTATTTGGTCCCACCCCCAATCTATTGCTGCCTCCTGAGTCCCAACTGATGACTAGAGAGAAAAAAACTGTTTAAACTCTTGCCGCGGGGCTTCAAAGGCCGTCCTACAGCTGATCAGTGTTAAAAGCAAACAAATGAGTCGGGTCGTAAGTGTGAGGACCTTCCAGAAATGACTCTGACCAGCTAGCCACACCCACCTAGTCACATGACCTTCAAGCCACACCCACAAAATAAGCCATGCGCACAGAACCGGTAGTAAAAAAATTTAGAACCCATCCCTGCACGACCCCCATATAAGGGAGCTATATACCATACAGGTTCTTTGGTTACAATTCTGTTTACCTCATTGTAAGCTGTCTTCTTGTTTGTCCATAACTTTTGCTATTAGTGTTCTATTTAAAAACCCTTTTAGTAAAGATGTAATATTAAACTTGGTGTCTGTGATTTCCATGGACCTGCAGTCTAAAACCAAAGCACCCAATTACTTGCCTAATCCCTACAACAATACCAATTGCATTTTCCTTACGTTAACATAAACCAGTTCACAAAATAATTCAAGAATGGGAATATAATAAATAATCAATACTATATTTTAATCACTGCTAGAAGAATTTTCAATATCTTATATGTCAGGAGCTTGCCATATTTATCATGAAATGAATGGGAAAAAAATGCATTAGTTCCTAAAAAAAAATCACACAATCACATCTACAGCTGATACCTTACATCACAGATGACAACGTTGCCAATCTCTGTCCTTCATATACTAGAATCTACTTTGATGTATCTCTCATTTAATATATTTTTATGCTTCCAAGCAAGCTTCATATCCCTCATCTAAATCTGAAAAATAATTGATTGATCAGATTTTAATTTTGTCATAGCTGACAACAGTCTTCTGAAGGAAGGAAGAATATAATCAATTATAATTGGTCCCCATGGCTTCTAATGTTCCCTGTAGAAACCTGAGCATCAGTTCTAATGAATCTGTCATGATCACAGGGCTTAATTTAAAAGCAAAAATCAGGATTTCATCTTCAGCCTACTGAGATACTAGACTATTGTTAGATAAAGTTATCCTATTATAATCCACGATAATGTAATTATGTACAGGAAATCCTCAAGTTACAATAGTAATGGAGCCTGCCCATCACAGTTGTAATTTGTGATGGTCATAAAATGAGTTAATCATGTGACCAGCTTGATCTTATGACCTTTTTTGCAGCAGCTGTTAAGCAGATACAGTCATAAAATGGAAACCGTGATCGTTAAGTGAACCCATGACCAAAAGCTGGAAGTAAATGCTGATTTTCACCAAAACCATCATAAAACATGTTCATGTGACTGCGGGCCTCTGCAAATGGCTGTATATACAGCCCCAATTGCTGACCACTACATGAAGTGCAGTCATGTAACTGCAAGAGGAGAGGGGTAGCAACCATGGGAACTTCAAATCCAGGTCATAAGTATCCCATATATATATATATATTCTTACTTCTTCGTAGGGTTTATGTGTGTTTTTCCTCTAGCCAGGTTTTCCCTACGTAACCAAGATTTTTCTGCAGCCCCAGCTCAGTAGAATCACATCCACTCGATTCTGGGCTTTTTTCTTTTCTAGCAGCTAGCAAGCTCTTCCTGCTAGGTGAATCTATCTAGGTCTATAATAATCTTATAATCTATAAGATCTATATAGGTCTCCCACCTAGCAGGAAGTGCTTACATATAAACTTACATACATATATATATATATATATATATATATATATATATATATATATATATATATATATATATACACACACACACACACACACACACACACACACACACACAGAGTACATGCATAACCTCACACTATTCCAGCATTAAGCAAAGCTCAGGTAGGCATAAGGAGTAGTATGCCACAGAAAGTTAAGGCAAGAAATGAAAAATTCAAGAAAAGGAAATTAAATCTAGTTCATACTAAAACCATTCACTATAATCCACCATACCTTCCTATTCTTATAAATCATTCTTGCTTGTAGCATGTCTATAGAGCAATTTATACTTGGTCTTTTTTTTTAAAAAAAAAAACATCTCGCCACTCTCTTTCTGAAGATCTCATCAACTTCATCCAATTCTGAGTTTCTCAGTCTTTCTCTCAACACATTCAGTCTTCTCTTCACAGACTTGTTTTGTATCATTCATCCGTTTTATAGGACCAAAAAGCCTGAATATACTTCCTTTGTACTGGTCACTCATTTTTAATTCCATTTCTATTCATTCATCACTTATTCGTATCAGATCAATTCCATTCTTATTTTACTTTATAGAATTCCCAATCCTCACTACATTCAGTTTATTTTTATCATTTTCCTTACTGTGCTAACCTCACTTCTCATAACAAAGTGGGCAGAAACACTCTCTTATAAACAGCATTTTTGCTTCTTATAGAAAACATTTCTTTCTCACAATAAACTACTATCTACCGCTTTTACTTGTATTTACATTTTGTAATTCATTCATCCATTTTCCCATCTTCACTAAACACTCTACCAAAGTACACAATTTTTTTAATTCTTCTATTTTTTTGTCCACTATTTATGTATAGCCTGCAATCATTTATTTTGTTTTTCTTAAATGTAATGAACTTCAGTGTTTGATATATTAAATTTTAGCTCCATGCTACTGTTACATCATGCAATCTAACATTCATGGTAAATCATTTGATGTTTCAACTTACAAAAAAGAGAAATCCTACATTTATGTCTCCAACATTACTACAAGCATTTCTTACATATGTACTCATAAATTTATTAAATAAGAGAATACATTCTTGTCTCATGTTGACAATGTTGAACCTTTTCACTATGCACGCCATTAATTATCTTCCATGCTGAAATATTTCCATCATATTTCTTTCTTACTGTATTGAATAACTGCCAACTCCATATTCATGCGAAGTATTTCATAATTCAAGCTCATTCACTTTATCATAAGTTTTAAGTCAATAAATGTGTGATAAAAGTCTCTTTCTCTTATTTCTTTCACAGTGACCTGCTAAAGTGTAAAACAACTGTGTGTACACCCTCTGCTTGGCATAAAGATATATTAGGCTTCTCAAATCTTGCTCAGTGTCACTTCTCATAGTACTTTGATGAGAATTCTGCCAAATGTCTTCCAGACACACTTAACCAATTAAGTGTCCTTCAGCTTTTGTATTCATTAGCTTTTTCCCTTTGTATGGGAGAACAAGAACAGCATTTTTCCAACTATCAGGCACAGCTGCACTTTTTCACATACTTGTTAATCAGGTTACACAGCTACTCCGATTGAGTCCTACCAGATTTAGAGAATAGCAATGAGGGGTCAGTTTACTTTAAATACAGACTTACACATCCCATATTTAGATGTGATAGGTTTAACAATGGAGCAAATTTCCTTCTGCACTGTGTTTTGATTAATTGCATGCATCAAGGCAAAATCTACTTTTATTGTTGATATGCCACTATGCTTTGAGACTAAAGGCATGCTATAAAAATGTAAATATTTGATATGTTAGACTAATAATATCTGGCCATTCCACTTTCTTAACAAAGAGTAGCCATATGCTGGTGATAATTGCTTTATTGCAGCAAAAAGAACGGCAGTGGTGATCTTGAAGCATTCTTCCGACACTTTTTTCACTTCTCTCAGTGAAAACAACTTGCCTCAAAGTCTACAAATAAGACTTTTAAAGAAAAAAAAAAGCGAGTCTCTGAAGGCAAATTCCATTTGGAAACTGCGTGGGTTAGGGTTAGTTCTTTTAGGTTAAGTGACTGATGTAATCAATCCTAAATATGCTATTTTAAGCATACTATTAACAATAGAACTGGAACTTTGAAGGGGACTCTCATAAATTGGCTGATCTAATGAGTGTGGACAACCACAAAACAAGGCAAACTAGTGATCTCCCCACCACTGGGGTAGGTTTACTGGAGGGTCTTTCACACTAACCCAGAGTTCCCCAACCTTTCTGGCTTTGCAGACTGTCTGGAGGGGAGAGGAGAGGAGATAGTTCCATGTGAGTGGTGGGCACACGTGCGCACAGCTCCATTAGTGCCAGTGGCAGGCACACATGCACGCAGCTCCATTTGCGCAAACGGCGGCCACATGCACAAGTGGGGATATACAACCGCGCTCGCCCGCCACTTCCATGTCCCAATTCCAAAGTGTTCAAGGCCCAGTAGTAGGCTGTGACTCGGGGCTTGGGGACCTCTGCTCTAACCCCTCAGATGATCCCAGCCTTTAACTGGAAATCCATAGCATCCACCAATTAATAACTTTCAAGGTTAGGAAATTCATCCTTATTTCAAGTTTGGGTCTCTGGCTTTGTCCCGCTCATTTTCTCTATGACAGTTTTTCAAGTACTGGAAGACTGCTATCAAGTCTCCCCTTTGCCTTGTCTTCTTAGTAAAACATATTCAGTTCTTTATAGGATTTAGCCTCCCAGCTCCTCACCTTCTTTGCACTCTTTCCAGTTGCTTGGTATCATTCTTCTACTGTGGTAACAAAACTGGACACTGTATTCTAGATTTGACCAGAGGTGAACTATCAGTTCCTGTCATCTCAACATTATAACTTTGTTGCTGAAATCCGAGATTATATTGGCTCTTTTGGCAGCTGCAATATATTGTTAGCTCATGCTTAATCTATAGTCCACCAGGACATCCTGATCCTTCTCGTAAGTACTACTGCCAAGCCAGATGCCTTCTATATTGGAGTTGTGCATTTAACTTTTCATAGAGAACATCCAGGATACTCTCTGCCCTCTTAGCTTCCTGTTTGCTTGCTTGCTAGTTTTTGGGAACAGAAGCTGCACATAAGCCTTACAGGTAGGTCTTGATGTATGACTGGTCGCTTAACAACCATTTGAAATTATGACGGACTAAGGTTATTTATGAGTGACTGCTCATATGTTATGGCTACTGCACTACCTCATGGTCACATGAACACATTTTGGGTGCTTGGTAATTGGTTCACATTTATGTCTGGCTGCAGCATTCTATGGTCACATGACCACATTTTGCGATTTATTTATTTTTTTGCCATTTTACAACCAAAAAAGCTAATTCGATAATATTTGCACTTATAACCATGTGACAACTAGAGTGACTTGCTTAACAACCATCATAAAAAAAAATGTAAAATCAAGTCTGGTCACGTGGGGCCTTATGTAACAATTTACGTTCACAATTCCGGTCCTAATTATGATTGCAATCAGTGTTTTAAATAGTGGTGCTTTGTTCATGCTAACATGCTTTGAAAAGGGCATTCTTCAATATTTTTCTCCAGCTTTAAAAGGAAAAGAATAAAATTTAGAACTTATAATGCTTCTGCCAATATTTATCCCCCCCACACACACTATATACTTCATATCCAATCTGCAAAAATATGATTTGGAGAGGCCTACTGAAGCAGAAGGGAAAATAATTAGCTTCTACAACCCTTTCTCTGTGTTAATCTCTTCTCGTAATTGTCACTATTGCATTCTGTTGCAAACTCTTTAAGACAGAAGCTTTGTAATTTGCTTTTCTTTGTATTAAGTTACCGACTAAAACAATTAATGAGAGTGGGCAATTATAATTCTCTGAAATGTGGCCTTTCATCACCCATAGTCTTCAAGCCATTGCTTACTTTCATGCATATCCAGAACTTACTGGTTCAATATTAATTATTATTTGAATAATTAATAACTTAATATTTCCTTTTTTCATGCTGACTTTTGAATGAGACAGCACTGATATTTTCTGCAGAAGGGAGCATCCATGGGAGAAAATATTTAACTTGGGAAGTCTGAAAGGGGACAAGGAGTTTGACTCATTACCACAATCCAAATCATGAAAACTATGCTTAAATAATGCAAGCTTCGTTGAGTATGAAGCAACGTAAATAACCCAGTTTTGTGCCATTATGCTCCCCTCAGGAAAAATCTTTGAGATTACTTCATTCTCTATATGGAATGAGTCGTATGAATATGCTGAGATCTGTTCATTCAATTTCAAGTTCTATCCACTGCAGTTTTTGCTTCCAAAACACAAATCATTCTTTTACCTGAGAGAACTGTGGGTGCTTGTTTTCCCATAGTATTTTTCATTCAGCATTTGCTTCTGACAAATGATCAACATCTTGGCTCTAATATTATGGAGGCATTTTGAGAGCTCTGACTCATATGTTGAAAGAGATATGATTGTTTTGGTTTGCAAAGAAAAACCAAGCAAAGGTAAAACCTCACAAGATTGACCTGTGAGTATATATAGCAAAAGGATACTTTAACTCTTTATTTTCTTTTTCTTGGGATTCTTCAGCTATTTAGGTTTCTTTTAAGTTCTTTTCTTCTCCCCCTCACATTGCAACTAATTTATAATTTAGTCCATTTCCTGTATCTTTTTTCAGTATTTCTGCCTTACTAAACTCCCCACCCAAACTTTCTAATCCTGGTGTCTTCCAGATGTGTTAAAATATTTTATCCTCCACCCAACGAAAGTTTTGTTAGATTTACATTTGCAGGCTGTGTTATTTTGTTTCACCATTGCTTATTAAATAAGCCAAAAATTGCTAGATTCATACAACAAGCTAAGCTACAACTATGGTTTATAAACCATTATGGATGGTTTGGATTGATGCAGCACGTATATCATAAAACATAACTTATATAGTTTGATGGCCGAGTCCAGAAACATATATAATCAATGTGATCCCAGAAGTTCAACTGGTATGTAATTTTAGAACTATAATGTTAGACAAGAAGTAGGGAGTCAATTAGTCTAACCTGATGCTCATGTAGGATCTGTTTAAATGATAGATAGATGATAGATAGATAGATAGATAGATAGATAGATAGATAGATAGATAGATAAAGATAGACAGACAGACAACCTTTATTGTCATTTTTTACAGTGAGCACACTGGCCCACATTAAAAATGAAATTCTGTTGCCTGCTCTCAAAAGAAAGTATACATCTACCCATACATATATATAACACACATATACACACGGTACACACACACACACACACATCTATACCCATAGTTGTTACCCATACTTGTATATACATATAAATATTAAAACCGTCCTTTTTGAATACATAGTGGAAAGAGGAAACTTGAGAGTTCACAAGGTTGATGCTATGTGGAACAAAACTGTGACTGAATCTGGATGTTCTGTTTTGGATACCACAAAGCCTCCTCCCAGAAGGTAACAAGGAAAACAGATCGTGAAGAGGATGTGTAGCGTCCCAGGCAATCCTGAGGACCCTGCTCAAGCAACACTTATGTGCTATGTGCTGGATAGAAGGGAGTGAACTGCCAATAATCTTTTCTGCTGTCCTCACCACTCTCTGCACCGCCTTCCTGAAGCAGTAATGCTTCCAAACCAAACAGTAATGCAATATGACAGGATGTTCTAGATCTCTTTAGAAAATGGTAAGGTCAGGGGAAGAAAGATGTACTTTTCTCATGCGATGTAGAAAATTCAGGCACTGCTGTGCCCACTTCACCAATGCCTTACTGTTAAGCGACCAAGCTAGCCTACTCATTAGCTGCACACCGAGGATATTGCTAACCACCTCCTCAGGTGAATCATTAACACACAGAGGTGTGTGCCTATGCCTGCCATATTTTTGACATATGTCTATCTTCTACTTATGTAACTACTGTAAAGGAAAGTGATCACTTCTGATAAAGCTTATCTTGCTGGTGAAAGGTTCGCAGTAGGAATTTTATTCTAATGTTTCACAAGATTTTGGTTTTAATGCTACTTCATCTTCTGCAAGTTAAACTTGTAGATACAGATAGTCCTTGACGTACAACAATTCATTTAGTGACCATTCAAAGTTACAACGCTACTGAAAAAAAGTGACTTATGACCATTTTCCACACTTACAACCATTGCAGCATCCCCGTGGTCATGTGATCAAAATTCGGATGCTTGGCAACTGATTCATATTTATGATGGTTGCAGTGTCATGTGATCACATTTTGCAACCTTCTGACAAGCGAAGTCAATGGGGAAGCCAGATTCGCTTAACAACTGTGTTACTAACTTAGCAACTGCAAAGCCTTGGTGGTGCAGCGGACTAAAGTGCTGTTAAATAGCACTTAGCTGCCAGCTGCCTGCAATTACTGCAAGTTCAAATCTGACCAGGCTCAAGGTTGACTCAGCCTTCCATCCTTCCGAGGTACGTAAAATGAGGACCCGGATTGTGGGGGCAATAAGCTGACTTTGTATAAAAAGAACACCGCTTAGGGGGGACCGAAAGCCCTACTAAGCAGGTATATACAAAAGTATGAAGGCTATTGCTTAACACATTGTAAGCCACCCTGAGTTTCCGGAGAAAGGCGGCATATAAATCGAACCAATAAATAAATAAATAAATGGATCACTTAACAACTGTGCCTAGAAAGGTTGTAAAACGGGGCAAAACTCACTTAACAAATGTCTCACAATATAAATTTCGGGCTCAATTGTGGTCGTAAATCGAGGAGTACCTGTATTATTTATCTTTTACTCCTGCAAATGTATGAACATTCTTTTAACAGTTTGTGGTGTTTGAGCCCAACACCAAACATGATGTGATGCTTCTTGATCAAGCCCATTCTTTCTTTTCTCTCTTCCTTCAAGTTATCCTGACTTTCCTTGACATAATTGGTTATCACCAAAATGTCAAAATAAGGTCTGCCTTTGTTCTTCAAAGCAGAATTGTTAATCACAGTTAATCACCGGCTCCACCAAACCATTTTATTTTAAATCAGGTACACATCTCTTTGGCTGAATCTATCATTCCTTCAAAATAATCCACAATTTTTTCAGTCTGCACTGCACTGGTTGCTAAGGCATACAATGACTAATAAATAATGTCATGTTTTTATTATGTCTCACTTTTATGATTGTGGTAGATTATACAGGCCTTTGATTGTATGGAAAGACAACCTATTGCTGTGTCCACAGAATGTGTTAAGCTAGAATGTAGTTTAATTGTTTGCTGCTTTGTTAGAAATGCAGCCAATATATTTTATAAACATAAACCACATTTAACAAATTAAGATGTTTATCCAACCATTACTTAAGTGTAGTGTGCAAACAATCTTGTATATTTTAAGTAAATACAAAATATTCACAAGGCATAACGCACCTCAGTTTCTTCATTACTGCTGACTTAACTCTCTTTCTCTGAAGCTAACTACATTGCAAAGAAAGAATACGTAACATGATGTGATTTGAACTACACGTCCCCATAAATCCTTGCTATTGGCCAACTAGCTAGAGGTGATTGGAGCTGTATGTCATGCAACTAAAATAGAGAATACCAGATTGTCCATTTAAAAGCCTTCCTCTCTGGAAAAGGTTTTGCTCCCCTCAGAATATGGAAAATGAAGGACAGATGAAAATAAATGTTTTTCGATGTGTCCAATCCCTAACATACATAATTAAATATTCCAAGCCAGGAAAAGCTTTTGCATGTGACCTTGTAAAATCTCTGGCAGTTGTTAAGAGCAACTACTGACACATGGTTAAAAACATAAGAAATGCATTATGAGAAAGAAGGACAAATGTTTGCATAAAGCAGACATGTGATCATCGATATGTCAGAGTTCCTTGGCTAGGAAAAATTGATTTTCAGGATAATTCAAAGAAAATTATTGCCATGGGCGAAGGTTTTACAGTGGAAGAAAAAATTTATCAGAAGGCAAATGGGAGAGATAGATTCATTGCTTCAACATTGCTCCTCAAAATATTCATCATTTTTATGGGTAGGTACATACATTGAGACACTGGGTTGAAGATATTCACATTGTTTATTTTCTAAGCATGCCAATGGAGCTTATATAAAATTTAAAGGATTGAATGGGAATAAAAATAATTTCATGAAAGGAAATTGCATAGTTTGCTACATGCCACTTCTTTTTTCATACTATTTAAAGTAACCTTTAAATCAGGGGTGAAATCCAGCAGGTTCTAAAAGGTTCTGGAGAACAGGTAGCGGAAATTTTGAGTAGTTCAGAGAACCGGCAAATACCACTTCTGGCTGGCCCCAGAGTGGGGTGGGAATGGAGAATTTGCAATATCCTTCCCCCAGGAGGGGAGGGAATGGAGATTTTGCAGTCATCCTTCCCCTGGAGTGGGATGAGAATGGAGATTTTGCAATATCTTTCCCCTGCCATGCCCACCAAGCCATGCCCACAGAACCGGTAGGGAAAAATTATGGATTTCACCCCTGTTTTAAATATGTTAAAATCAGTGGTGGGATTTAACCGGTGTAACAACCAGTTCGCTGAGCGTGCACGGTGTGTTTAAAACAGCTATAAAACGTACTTTCTACTGCAGCCCCGATAAGTAAAAGAGCTGAGGCACGGGAATCCGCTCTGCCGTGCCGATCAGCTGGGCTTCAAACAAAGGAAATATAGGTCAGTATAGCTCAGAGTCAGGCGGGCGGGCCCACCTGATCGTCGGAGTGAACTGGTTCACACTCAGCTATCATCGGAGCTACAGGTTCACCCGAACTGGTCTGAATAGGCTGAATCCCACCTCTGGTTAAAATGTAGAAGAGATAATTGGGTCAGGCAAGGCCAAGGGGAGGTAGGGTGCCTATGAGCACCACCTTGGGACTCCCTGGAATAGATACATTTTTAGAAATAAATGCAGCAATTTAAATAAACATAGGTGTAGAGAGTGGCATGGTGGCCTAGTGGTGAAGACATTTGCTTCCTACTCAGAAGGTTGAAAGTTCAATCCTAGGTAGTGGTAGATATTTCTCTCCTAGGGCACAAAAAAAATCTTCTGCAAACTCCACACAGGTGTCAGGAAGAGTCTATGACAATTTGCCACAGCCAACTTGCCACAGCTAACTCGCCATGGCCAACTTGCCATGGCCAATTCATTGCAGGATAACTTGCCATGGCCATCTCACAACAGGACAACTTGCTGTGAGACAATAGTTACACTAATATCAAAGAAAAAGTGGAATAGAATCATTAAAGAAAGGATGCAAAAGGAGGGACAGAATGAAATGTGAATGTCAAAAATTAAAATAATTTTTATTTATTTTAAATGATCAAATAGAATTGTTAAATTATCCTGCAGCGACTTGTCCTGCAGCGAGTTGGCCATGATGAGTTGGCTATAGTGAGTTAGCCATGGTGAGTTGGCCATGGTGAGTTGGCCGCAGCAAGTTGGCTGTGGCAATTTGTCCCATTCCCATCGGAAGGCATCCGGCCAGTATACCTCATCTCTATCCAGTCACCCCAACTCTACCCCGAATAGGGGCTACAGGGTTGTAAAAAGGAAGCTTTTAAATAAAAATACATTGCATTATACTGTAGTAGGAAAGACTGACTAGATAACATAGGCCTGGCTGGGTTGCTGCCAGAGGTTAAACTACATGTGGGCAGCTTTAAGGCCTCTATGCCCTTTCAGCTTCTGAGCTGCCTTATCTCTGAAACAGCCTTGAGTTGGGCAAACTCTTGAAAAACAACTTCAAATAGACTAACTTCTTTAAAATAGGGCAGATGTTGAACTAGATAGAGTCTTCCTCTCTAATAGTAGACCCTTGCTCTGACTCATTATACAAGTCCTCAAATATTCTATAAATAGTACAACTTTACACCTCCCTTTTGACAATACCATACTTTAGCTCTAGCCATCATCACCTGCAGTTTTTCCTTTATCTTCATTAACAAGCCCTCAAGAGAAGTGACTGTTTTGATATTTTTAGCAACAAATGCTCATTGTCCCTCTGCCCCCACTACAATCATCCTTATTAACCAGTTTTACTAGTATAGCAAGTCTGAAAACCTACTATTGGTCAAGAAAGCCTATACAATGGCTCTTACAGAATGTCTGAAATAAGCTGAGAAATGACATTAGAGAGAAGTAAAGTGTGGAAAAAGCCAACTGAAAGCAGGAGTATGTAGGTTAAAAAATAGAAATAAAAATTATATATGAAATAATATTGGTCTGAACTTTGACTTCCAGCATCCCAACTGTTTTCTTTTCTGGGGAAAGAAGCTTCTGTTTTACTATCTCATCTTTAGATTGGGAGGTGATTTTTTTTGAGCATATTTTATTGAATACAATGCTAACCTTCTAGCACCATGCAAACTCCCTGGTTGTTACTACTTGCCAATCTGAAAAGGTTTCATGGGAAAAATGGCTTTATTGTGAGATTTAGTTGTGTTCAATGTGAGAAACCATGGAGGTAATGGATAACTAATTGAATATTGCTCAATAAAAGATGAGACCTTTGCATATAATTTGGCCTGCTCAGAACTAAATTATTGTAAATGGAATCCTCATGTCAGATGTAACAATTTTGCTGAGAGACATACCATTACTTTTTCATCAAATTAACTGATGTTATTTTTAATGCAGAATGTTGGGAAATGTTCCCTTAGTTGGAGAAAGTAGATAAAGACTCGCCTACCTATCTAAAACTGCAAAATATTCATATATTCCAACAATTAATCACCACATTTGTTGGGATGATAGGATTTAAATCAAATCAAATCAAAAAATGAGCCTTGGTAGCGCAGCAGACTAAAGCACTGTTAAGTAACACCAGCTGCCTGCAATTACTGCAAGTTCAAATCTCACCAGGCTCAAGGTTGACTCAGGCTTCCATCCTTTCGAGGTAGGTAAAATGAGGACTTTTTTATACTTTGTATAAAAAAGAACACCGCTTGGGGGGGGGGGGGGCGAAAGCCCTACTAAGCAGGTATATACAAAAGTATGAAGGCTATTGCTTAACGCATTGTAAGCCGCCCTGAGTCTCCGGAAAAGGGCGGCATATAAATCGAACCAATAAATAAATAAATAAATAAATACATCTCCAGGCACTGGAAGAGATTAGAGGAGGTTAATTTACAGTTTTATATTTAAAGTCCATATCTGTTATGTAACATTTTACAAACAACATCAGAGCAACACAAATTAACAAACCCACATCCTTCCTAGAATGTAGTGGAATATACAGCATATTTATCTTACAGAGGGATAATGTGAAATCTAAAAGATAACCCACACATAGCTATGAACAAACAACATCTGTTTCCTCCATGCCCTGCTTTTCAACTTCCCATTTTCCAGCTACTATGAAAAGCACTTAGCATACAAGTGTTTGGTGCCGAATCCAATAAATGCCCATCCAAATCCAATAACTGGCCATTAACTAAACTGATTTTCAGGTCAGCTTTCTGGCAACTCATAAAAATTCTTATTTGTATTGTTTTGCAATGGAATCACTAACACAATATTAATATTGAAAACATTTTATATTCTCCACTTTTGCTAATGTAATGTATGTTCTTGGCATATTAAAAAAAAAGATTTCAGGAGTTTTATGACAAACGTGAAATCTCTGTGTAAATATCAGGGTTGATATAATAATATAATATAATAACAGAATTGGAAGGGATCTGTACTCAACCAGCTGCTAAGTGAATAACATTAGAACATCTGGAAGAAAAGCAAAAGATCCATTACAAGGTTTGCTGTCAATATAAAAAATCACATACAAAAGCTATTCAGATGTCAGGAAAAAAATAAAATAATTTGCCAGTATATTACATTAAATTCGTTAAGTTTAATTAATATTTCATTAATAGACATATAATAGAATATACCTTGAATGTTCAGGAAGGTATGGTTTGCTATTATGAGAGCCCAGAGGAAATTCTAGGGCATATTAACAAAGCCTGAATATTTATTAAATTTATAATATGTACTTTTAATGTTAACAATAATCCAAACTATTGGCTCTCACTTGTGAGTAGGTGGATATTAAATATAGCAGCCAAGTATGATTACAACGTTTTCCGGTTTCCATAACACTACATATCAGTTGGTGAATATGAAAAGGCGAAATAATATTTTATTATTAATTCTACTGTGGTAGGCGTCTAATTAATGACTCTGAGAAACAAGCACTTAATGTAATTTTGCTCAATATGAGCTATTCACATCTTCTATACACAATAAAAAGAATTATAGCTGCTAATCCCTTCTTAGAATTTTGCACACCTAGATAAAAAGTTGAAAAGATCCCTATTGGAACAGGCCAGCACTCTGAGATGCCCCTGGGAAGCTCTCAAGCAGATATCAAGATAATTACCACCTTCCCATTGTTGCTCCTCAGTGACTGGTACTCAGACAATTAACACTTCTGAACTAGATGCACCATATAACATTATGGCTAATAGCATTTAGGTAGTCAATCATCACATTTTATGGTACCAAATTTCATGCATATATTTTTTGAAGTGTGTAAAAATATACTTTCTTTGTCCTAATCTCTTCTGTTTTTGAAACATCAATTAAAGGCGGGGGTGGTGGTGGTATTGGATCCAGCCTTATCATGAGCAGCTTTTGAATAAAGATTTAAATGAAAGTTAGCAGGAGAATTATTCAGCACAGGAATTTAATACCAAGCATCCAACTTCAATTATTTTGTTGTTCGATCCTTCTTTTTGGCAATGTGTTAGGAATGTGATTCAGAGCATACTTTATCTTCACAGATCTCTAGATCAGGGGTGAAATCCAGCGGTAGCGGAAATTTTGAGTAGTTCGGAGAACCAGCAGATGTCACCTCTGGCTGGCCCAAGAGTAGAGTGGGAATGGAGATTTTGCAATATCCTTCCCCTGCCATGCCCACCAAGCCACGCCCACCAAGCCACGCTCACAGAACTGGCAGTAAAAAAAAATTGGATTTCACTCTAGATGTTGAGTATGGACTCTGGATTCCTCTTTGTCTGAAATACTATAGATTGTTACAGAACATACCCAAATTTTGAAATATTTCTAGGGATAAACTTGTGGACTTGTGGGACCTGGGGATGTGTCCAATCAGAGTAGTTTTCTTGTAACTTACAAAGTAAGATTTTTGGAGGCCTACCAGAATCTTCTGATTCATCGGATTCTATGTATGATACCCACACAGAGATAAACAATACAATCCTTCCCCTTTCCCCATTCTGTTTCAAAGAAGTTCTAGAAAGTAGGAGATACATAAAAATGTTGCTGTCCAATACATTTTGACAAATGAAACACAAAATGGCAGCTCTCCCCTCCCAACAGTTCAATGCATTTTGTTTAGCTATTATGGTACAAACTTGTACTTAAATGTATCTCCCTAAAATTTGGACAAATTACCTGGTACTACAGATATTTTCCCCTGTAATTCTTGTAAACTTCTGCTTCCATGGCCAATGTTTGGGGATTCCTAGTTCAAAATCATTGGCATAGAGACTGATTTATTATATTCTATGGTAGGACTAACAATGGTCTGAACTTTTCCATACCATTCCTTTCACTAGATGACTCTGAGTTCGATAGACAATAGTAAATATCACCTCTCTCACACACACATACAAACACACAAGTGCACACTTATAAACAGTTCGGATCTCTAAAACTAGTCTACCCATGGAAACCATTGAAATATTACATCAACCCCACACAGAAAGAAATAATTAACAGAATTTAAAGTATATATATTAAACCCAAGTCTTGGAGGAGTACTTGGTAAACTATCTTCCTAACTGACATCAAAATATTATTTGATTTTTAATTGTGGAAAGGCAAATATTTCAGATACAGTTATAAGGATGGTATGTTTCTTTCAGCAACTCCACAGTTTATTATACAACAGTGGATTTATTTTATTTCTTTCCATATCTAAGTAATCAAGTGGAAAGTATAATTTGAAAAGCAGTAAGGGAAACAAAGTTTCATTTCCATATTTAGAATTGAAAGGTTTACTGTTAATATTTTGGGGGTTACTGTATCATTCTTTTTTTGAGAGGAGGTTGCACAAAACCTCTTTGGAAAATGATGCAGTTTCTTATTACTATGCTATTTAACAGCTCTAAGAACAATTTCTCCCTTTTCTCTGTATTGATGGAAAAGGATTCTTATAAACTCCTTCAATGAGAGAAAACTCGATCTTCCATGAAATTATATGTAGAAGTATAATTGAAGTCTCTTTTGGCACCAGAATGGCTCTTCAACAATAAATATCAATGTCACTAATGCAAATTATAAAGAGAAGAGCACAGCTGATTTTGAGTCACAATCAATGACTGTGGATCACACACAAGTTCCAATTTAAGCATTTTCAGATTACTTGGCCCTGAAAAAGAGCAATGAAAACCATTGCAATTTCTTACTTAAATAATTAAATTCTTATCAACTATGAATTAATCATTTTTGCTCTAGTTTTGGACTTGATACATTATACATCATGGTCCCTACCTAACACCCACTTTCTCTAAACATTCTTGTACTTTAGTTGTTATGCATAAAATTGGCATAGCTGAGACTAGTGGATTCCAGACTAGAGAGCATTGTTATGTCAGCTAATCTTAGCTGCTTTCTAGGACCTAGATGACAGTGGAAAATTATGCATTAATTCAGAAAGGAGGGAGGAAAATCCAAGAGTTTAAAACACTGAGTGCTGTTATTTATATATGTGCTGACTGTCATATGCTGCAAGAGGCAGATTTTTTTTCTTGCAGTTGGCTTCCTTCTTGTCTACCCAAATATGTGGAAATATGCATCAGTACTCTATCATTCTTGCCTTTCTGCACTCAGAATGATTCTGAAATACAACAATTTCTTGTAGGTTTTGCCACCACAGGAAATTTCACTGGACCCGCCATCATTTAAGATACCCTTGACCAGGTACAATATAATTTCCTGTTAGGATTGAGATAACTGATGTCTATCCTTTATGGTCAAAACTTACTGTAGAAGCCACTGAAACTTTCCTACTATCCCATTTGAATTCAGACTCACAGCTTGTAGGGCCTCAAATTCCCACCACTTACCACCACTCAGGAAGAAAGCCATTCTAATTCACATGTCAATTATCCAGAGTATTTGTACAATAGGAAACATAGGCTTCATCCTTTTCAGCAGTGAAGCATCTATATTTGCTGAATCATGTCCAAGAGCCCAATAAACCAATTCTAGAATGAGGATATTGAGAATCTAGAGACAAGACTTAACAATTGCCATGAGCTGAAATGTGACATTACAGGTAACACAATTACTGTTAGAAAACAAATATGCCATTACATTAGTAGTGCCATAACACCATTAATTACACCAATCTTCTGCAATTTGGTTCTGTCTAGATATGTTCAGTTTTATGGACTGCAAGTCAGGCCTTTGGCTGGAAATAAAGGGAACTGCAATTCCACGCAACAGGAAAATTTAAGATTGAAAAAAGCAGTACTATATCGTAATTATAGTTTCCCCACCAAAACAGTTGGGTATGCTTCCAGACTATGTTTAAAAGTTGCCAGCAAACTGTAATTATCTTGATAGAATGAGGAAATGATTAAAAGCATGGCTGCATTAATTAGCTGCATTAATTTTAATTTAATCAAACTTACTTTTTGTTTTGGTTTTATCCATGTCTTATGCAGTACAGCCTCAGCCTTTACTCAAAAAAGTTTGCACAGCCTAACTATACATATATAAATACAAACTATTATCCATTTGTTATCATTTTTAGGTTGCCAATTATTATTATTAATGTAATCTTGTGAAATTATATGCTATACCCCAGGGGTGGGTTCTACTTACCTTTATTACCGGTTCACATCACGCCCACGCATGCGCAGATCACCTATGATAATGTCCGGGTCAGTGGGCGGAGCCTCCCGCCGGTTTTACTACTGGTTCTAGTGAACCGGTCCGAACCGGGGGCAACCCACCACTGCTATGCCCACATGCTATACCATGTTTTCATGAAAATAAGACCCTATTCTTAAATTTTTTTGAACCCTGAAATAAGTGCTTGGCCTTATTGCCATGGGCTCAAAAGCCCAATTTGGCTTATTATCAGGGGATGTCTTATTTGGGGAAAACAGGGTACTTTCTATCAGGAACTCAGATAACAGTAAATTCATGCTCTCTGTAGGGAATTTTTATGGCTAACCATCCTTTCAAAACTGCACCAAAGTGGGAGAAACTGTTCAGAAGAAAAATCTGAAGGCAGAAGTAGATTGACAATGTAGCTCAATGGATACTGAGTATATTTAGTGACCACAGTATACAAGTCTATGTTTGGAAGAGAAAACTAGAAAATGGGAGCTAGAAAAGAATAAAGTTATTTTATTTTTGAAGAGAATGGTTCCCTTTAAAATAGTCTTGGGCAGCTACAGCTTTCATTTTGTGGCTTTTGCAAGAACCCCAAATTACACTCTTGAAATTTGGCAGCAAAGTGATCAATTTTTGGTGGCATGATTTTTTACTGACATAAAGATCTAAATGGCTGTGTTAACTCCTCTACAGCTCCATTTTGTTTTCTAAAACTTCCTATCCCAATCCTTTAGCCCTCAGAGCCAAAGTAATCTTTTAAAAAATGAAATCCATGGGCCAAAAATTGTCTTTGATTTAAACAATGTTCTACTTTGCAATTTCCAATTCTTTTTTTAAAAAAAAAGAGAGATGTAAATGTCTGACTATATAAGAATATGCAGCATTTTTTCATACTGAACAAACCATTGATCTGGAGAGAACTTCATACAAAGGATCCAGAGCTGCAGTTGATAATAATTAGGCTATTATTTCAGTTTAGCGAAACTGAGTAAATTCCTCTTTTAAAATAACCTATTGTTAAAATTTATTTCAACTTCAGCTTCATTTTTAGCAAGAACATGAAGGAAATATTTCTTTGATATTCAGCTTTAAGGCTTACGATATGTCAAAGGAAATCTTGAATGTAGCCCAAACTTTGGGTTAGGTAATAACAACAAATATTCTTGGAATATTTTCCCTTTCAATGGCTACATGCAAACTTTTTGTAAAGGGGCCCTTAAATAAAACAAATAACTATAGCTGCCCTGCATTCAATTTCTAAGAGCAAAAAACTCTGATTTAAAGAGATAAGGACTAAATGATATGGACCCATCTCCATACTTGGGAATAATAACTTGTACAACAATATCACATGCCTTTCTTCCACCTTGTTAGTTCTGATGGAACCTTGTGATACTGTAGCCCTGGGGTTTCGAAGTGCACAACAAACCTGACAATCATATGGTTCCACTGGGTAGATTCAGGAGTTCTAGAAATTAAGCAAGGCTCTTCTTAAGAGGAACAAATATACTAACTGAAATTTCCAAAGCTTTTGTTAGCCTTTTGGGATTAGGAGAGGTATAGACATAAGAGTCTAATTAAACTTCAGATATTTTGTAAACAGAGCAGTTAGATTTTAACTGAGCTGGTTAAGCATCTTTATGAACAGTCAGAAAGTACATCTATTAAAATTTTTTTTACAGTTCATCACAGCATGATAGGGAAATTACAGGACAAAGAGAGGAGGGGGTGTAGTTTACTGAGTACGATCCATCTTCTAATCACGATTAATGATTCTATCAAGACTCTTTAATCATAGCATTTGGAGGTAGAATGCTGGAATCATAAGATATAATGTTAGGTATTCTTTATTAATTCTTTTTTCCCCCAAAAAACAAACTACTGGAAGAATATTATGCAAGCTGATAGGGGCTAACACTTCATGTTTGCTTGCTTGGAAAATTCTGGATCTTCTGCCTCGGTCAGAAGATAACCCCACTATGATTGCACTTTTGTGACTGAAATGTTAATGAGTGGAATACAAAGAACTATGCATTCATCTTAACTGCTATTGATGTATGGCCATTTTTATTGATTCTACCAAAAAAGCTTCACAGAAGATTTAAACAAAACAAACATTCCAGGAGGCACAGGAAGACAAGATGAGCATTCAATTTGAAGAATCCCTATTCACAAAAATTTTGAAATGCAGCAGGATCTATAAGTTATTTTTATAACAATTGTCTACAAAAAAGCACAGGATAAGTACATCCTCTTCTGAAAATCCCTCCCCCAAAACAAATACCATTCTTCTGAGAACAAACAACTAAATTATTCTTATGGGATTTCATGGACTTGATTCCTTCAAAGAAACAACATAATTCCATTAAGAAATTTTGAAATATATCAGCATTACTATCCCCATTCCCCCCCTTTTTCCCCCAAAATATCAAGGCAACTAACCCAGTCAACCAAACATATTTACACTTTCATCTCTCAGATCAAAATAAAATTCCTCAACATTTTATCCATTTCAAGTTACAAAAATGTTTTAACCGTTTGTGTTTATCCATCAGAGATAAAAAGATTTGGATTCCTGAACTGAGATTCAGGTCAGGTCTGGGTCCTGAGCTCAATTGTGGAGTCTCCAAATTTTCTGAACAGAAGGATATTGCTCAAATTTGCTAGATCAGATTCCAAACCGAATGGTGTAATTTACGCATATCTATCATTTTTCATAGTACAATCCTATACTCAAGGAGAATTAAAGAAGAATTACTTCCAAGTAAATGGGTTATAAAATTCAGCCTTTGTTTTTACTGTAAGCAGTTCAGAAGAAACTTCCATAAAATGTGGAAAAAAAAGCCTTTTTTTTGGTAGCACTGTTGTTCAGTGGCAATGCAGACAAATCATCCCTCCTCCTTCCTTTGCCATTACTGTGAAGAGTAGAAGATTTATATCTGAAAGCTGGGGAAAGTTGTGCCAGTAAATATAGACAATGGGTGAATGTATTATTCAGAATTGATATAGAGGAAGCTTTTAAAAGATAATTTAATATATTTCCATATGCAAGAAAGGAAAAAAAAGTTCCAGTTCTATTTTCATCTTTCTACTTTATGACCCATTACCATTTGAAGTATAATAGAATGGATGAGTCAGGACAGGTCTTTTCTATCATGATAGCAAGGCCTTGCAATTCTTTTTCAAAGACTCTTTGAGGATTATTTTCTAATGGCAAAAGATATTTATCTCGGATATCTTTGAGGCCTCCTGAGCTACTTTATTCTATGCTAGTGAATTTTTATGTTTTGCTTTTTTATAACAACTATACAGGTGAAACTCGAAAAATTAGAATATCATGCAAAAGTTCATTTATTTCAGTAATGCAACTTAAAAGGTGAAACTAATATATGAGATAGACTCATTACATGCAAAGTGAGATAGTTCAAGACTTGATTTGTAATACTTTTGATGATTATGGCATACAGCTCATGAAAACCTCAAATTCACAATCTCAGAAAATTAGAATATTGTGAAAAGATTCAATATTCTAGGCTCAAAGTGTCCCACTCTAATCAGCTAATTAAGCCATAACACCTGCAAAGGGTTCCGGAGCCTTTAAATGGTCTCTCAGTCTGGTTCAGTAGGAATCACAATCATGGGAAAGACTGCTGACCTGACAGTTGTGCAGAAAACCACCATCGACACCCTCCATAAGGAGGGAAAGCCTCAAAAGGTAATTGCAAAAGAAGTTGGATGTCTCCTAGTCTCATTTTAAGGCAGGGTACTGCAGTTTCAATAAGATCAAGACATGTCTTTCTTTGTCCAAGCCTAATCCCACCCTTTTTCTTAATTTATAGATGCATGTAAAGCTGTAGAGAAAGTGACAATTTCCTAGGAAATTTGTATACTTTTATATTATATTTTATGTTCAGTTTTATTCCTGAGTTGCAAATGTCATAAATGGGTATTTGCACACATATCTTCCACTGCCTTTAGCAAAAAGTGTGACTTATACGTACAATGTGGCAATAAATAAAAGCTCCTGGAAAGAAATTGTGCTATACTTTTGGGATCAGCAAACAGGAATGATGTTTATCCAGCAGCAGTTGACTCATAAGATTAAGTTGTTGAATTGTTGGTGATTTAGACACATACTTGTTTTCTGAATAAAATAAAAAATCCCTGTGTTATTTTTGTTTTCTTTTCCTTCCTTGCAGTTGTTGAATACTAAACCTTTTGATTCATCTTTGACTCAGAATAGAGTGGCCTTTCCATGAGTGAATGATGCAAAATTTGGGGATCCTCTTAGATTCATGGCTCTTGCTTAAGGGGAAGGTGGCAGCCATTGCTGGAGTTGCAGGTTTGCAGATTCATCTAATGCACCAATTGCACACTTCCCTGGACCCAGAGGCCTTGCTCACAGTCACTCATGCCTGCCTTGTTTACCTTCTGTTTGGATTACTGCAATGCACTCTACATAGGACTGTCCTTGAAGAGCACCAGGAATCTTCAACTGGCCCACAATACAGCAGCACACACAATAATGGTGGCCCCTAGTTTTGGCCATCTAACACCTTTGTTATGTTCTCTATACTGGCTTCTAGTTTCTTTCTGGATGCCATCCAAGATGCTGGACATCATCTTTAAAGCCCTAGATGCAGGACCCCCTTTCCTTAAAAACATCAACCTGTCCTAACAGATCAGCTAGGGTAGGCATGCTCTCTATATATGTATTGAAATTGATGACAGCCAGGAAGCATGCCCAATTGAAAATTTATTGTAATGTGGCAGCCCCTGCCCTATGGGACCCTCTGCCCTCTGAGGTTGATACAGGGATGAAATGCTACCGGTTCGGATCGGTTCGTCCGAACTGGTAGTAATAAAAGCTACTGGTTCACCTGAACCAGTAATAAAAAAATGCTACCAGTTCGGACGAACCAATATTTTCGATGATCAGGTGTGTCGTGCAATTTATATTCGCTAGAAAGCAGGAAATCCTGCTTTCTAGCTAATCTAAATTGCATGGTACAGCTATTCCCCCCCTCGCTGTTCTACTTACTTATGAAAAGGTTTCTTAAGCCTCCTTTTTCAGTGCCTGTGGTGTGCATGCACATGTGCGCAGTGTGTTTGGCGCACACTGCACATGTGAGCGGTAGCAGACTTCGGAGCATTTCACCACTGGTTTGATAGGTTTCTATCCTCCTACTTCTGTAAAGCTTTGAAGACCTGGCCTCACTGTGTTATTTTTGGACTGCAAAAATCACAAGCAGACCAAACCTTACCAAAAATACCACTTGAAGCCAAGATTGCCCAATAGAGGCTGTCATATTTTGGTCATATCATGCGAGCTGACTCACTTGAAAAGTTAATCATGCTGGGATTGATCAGGAGAAAAAGGAGAAGGGGCCACCCTAGTACCCATTGGCTGGACACGGTAAAAAATGACCCCAGAATGACCATGGCTTATCTGAAGGAGGCGGTGCGAGATAGAAGGGCATGGAGAGTGCTGATGCAGTGGCCGAGTGTCAGAAAGTACTGAATGGCTGATGATGACATCTCTCTATCAATCACTAACTTAACAGACAGATATGCCTCAAATCAGAATTTTTAGTCAGCATCAAACGTATAAACACAGTCATTCCTTCTTTATCATCTTTAAAATTATATGTGACACTTTAATTTGAGCAACAGGTTAACAGGTTAACAGGAGCCTGAGTGGCATAGGAGGCTAATGCCTCCTACTAAGGCAGCATTTAACATCCAGCTGCCTGCAATTACTGCGAGTTCTCACTTCTCACCAGCTCAAGGTCGACTCAGTCTTCCATCCTTTCTAAGGTGGGTAAAATGAGGACCCGGTTTGTGGGGGCAATAAGCTGACTTTGTATAAAGTATACAAAAGTATGAAGGCTATTGCTTAATGCATGGTAAGCCGCCCTGAGTCTCCGGAGAAGGGGGCATATAAAAATAAATAAAAAAATAAAAAAATAAAAAAAACTAAGCTACTTTAGTCCTTATTCTAACTGTTTTTCACTCCTTATTTGATCTCTTCTATTCCATCCTGAGTTTTGCCTGTGCTGTGACCTTGAAATACTATCACACAAAATCTGATGCAAATTGCAATAATGTTCTTTCAGCCAATCCATTTTCAATGTTGGCGTCTACATATAAAGTACATGTATGAAAGACAGGAACAGAAGTCTTCCTTTGGGGTTACATTCAACACACAATTGCTCATTGACTTATGGAATAACATTTTCCAGAATACATGTAAAATATACTTCTAAATCATTTACTTATTTATAATAGATACTAGAACCATGTGAATATTCAGTCCTGAGGTTTGATTTTATTTTAAAATAGTTCAGTCAGATTTCTGAACTGAGTTTCCATTTTGAAACAATTATTCTATCCAAACTGGGCTTGCTTCCCGCAGGCTAATAGCTGCCCCATAACACAGGTATATTATACAGTTATTACTGATTTATTAAAATCAATGTTTTAATCCTGCTTTTGCACTAAAAAGAATGTTCAAAGCCAACATTGAACAAAAACACACACTCAATTTGGCATAATCAGCCTGAAACGTTCACACATCTATTAGGAATAAAGCAATCTAATCTATAAAACTGAAATTGACTATTCCAAAGCAGATATAATGACCAGATGCACAGGAAATTGGAATGATCACTGTCATAGTTACAGATGAACAGGATTCCAGCTTGTTGTCTGGGGTGAGAAATTCCTTCTTCTATAGTATCGACTGTTCAGAATCACACAGAAGCTCATCCTGTGCACAGGTGGCAGCTCAGCTTTCTAGTAAAATCTATTAGATTATAGGCAAGATTCTAAGAGGAAACTAATTGCTCTTCAAATTAATTTGCTAAGTTATTAAGATACTGTAATAGCTGTGTTCTTATCATATGTTTACCAAAATTATGGGTAACTTAGAGACGGTTTACAAAATTAACAATTTTGTCAGATTGCACAACACAGTGAACCATAAAATAATCATACAGGTTGGCTCTGCACAAGCTCTAGGCCAAAATGTGGCTGATTAATTTGTGTTTTTCTTCTTGAAGCTTGCAGTTAACTAGATAAAAGACCTACCGGTATATGAAGATGACAGATGAAATATACATCTATCCAAAAAGAAATTTGTCAGTTACAGGGCAACAGAGTGACACAACTTTTTCTTCAACATCTCTGCAGACAATTGTTTTGACAAACATTGTGTTTCTCTTCTAGTTGTTCTTTGAAACCTGCTATATTTTATCTTATTGTCTGTAACAGTTCTCTTAGGTTTCACAGCAGATTTTACTCTTTTAACATAATGCTTAGCTGTGTCAAAGTTGGACAAAATAGTCTTTTCCTATTCTCATTCTTGGGCACTATACTTTTTTTGTGTGTGTGTGCTAATTATACGGTTTCTCTCCTGTTCTGACTCATTGCTGACTCACATTCAATTCGATTACTATCCCCTATGTTTTATTTTTCTGTCTCTCTCTATTAGTTTAAATATTAATCCTATTTTATATTCTTGTTTATTTTCTTGCACAATGTGTGTCATAAGTAGTGTTTAATAGTACTGGATTTGTGTAGACTACCCAGTCATATCATCACAAGCACCTGAGGAACTTGAAGCAAGCAATGTGTTCCCCTTCCCATGTGAAAATATTCATGCAACAAGCATCTTTTTCAGCTATAAATATGAAATATGCAGAACTACATCAAGAGTAAATATTTGACAATAAGTGGCAAGGTTTCCTACTTATTGTCTATAATTGCAAACATTCCTCAATCAACCTCATCTTTATAGAACAGGGCTGTACTAATATATCTATAAAGGCAAATACCAAGTGAAACACTTTCAAATATCTTGTCAACAATATCTAACAAAAGAATAATTCACCCATGTATTCCTTCATTGGTACCAGATCTCTCTTCTCTGCAAGCTGGGAACAACTGGCTATATTCAATATATGTTAATATCAGCATATTCTAAAGCAAGCAACATTTTGTGCAGAGGTTGCTCACAGTATTAAGGAGTTTAGATGCTACTTTCAAGGAAAAGGGGGATGCTAATACTGTACATATTCTGTGCAGCCCAAGAGCCACAGCAGGCTTTCCACAACATATAGAATAACCCCAATGCAGGCAGGAGTAAGATCTGTCTTTGGAGGCTCCCAGGGTTTTAATGGATGAAATGGCACCCATTATATTTCACAATCTGCCTCACACTAACACATACCTCACTTTGAAAAGGAGTTGGGGGACCATATTTCCCCCAGCGTCATAGTTTATACCCTTGGCTAAAGGGAGACCAGCAAATAATCACCTCAGTACAGAAGGTTTGGTTCCCAGTATCTATACCTAGCCATGTGCATTCTGAGGTCTCATATTGCTGCCAGTCTTCAGGATTGATGTCACATATTCCTATTTCAGTCTGGGCCTAAGAGGATCTTTGGGATCTAAATTTAATCCTGTTTATCTTATCTGGTTAGATCTAAAGAACTAATTCATACAACTACCTTGGAATCTTGTTTCTTAGTTAATATACAGCATGAATGCTTCTTTCTTCCATAATGGTTGCTTTAGACATGAATTGAAATATTAATTTGACCCTGCACCTTGTTCTGTTCCAGTAGTCTTCTTTTCCCCTCTCCTTTCAACAGCCTGCACTGGAGATATGGAACTCCTTCCTGTTAAGACCATCCATGCTCACTTAATTCCTTTTGGGTAGGCCAATGGTTTGTGCCAAACTAATACATTTATCCAAAAATCTCTAGACTGCTTTATGACCAACCTATAAGAGAATTGGTTCATTCATTCATTCATTCATTCATTCATTCATTCATTCATTCATTCATTTATTTATTTATTTATTTATTTATTTATTTATTTATTTATTTATTGGTTCGATTTATATGCCACCCTTCTCTGGAGACTTAGGGCAGCTTACAATGTGTTAAGCAATAGCCTTCATACTTTTGTATATACCTGCTTAGTAGGGCTTTTGCCCCCCCCCCCCCCACCAGTGTTCTTTTTTATACAAAGTCAGCTTATTGCTCCCACAATCCGGGTCCTCATTTAGGATACAGGTGGCCATTTTCATAATGTGCAACGTCTGCAAGATAGTTTTTTTCATGAAAATCAACTTTTTAAAAATTTCATCGCTTTCATTTATCTCTCCTCACTTACTTCTCATAACCAATATAGCGAAGAGGGACAGAATGGGAAGAACTAATAAAACTTACGTGGAAAAAAAATTAAGTTTATAATATGATTGTCAATATGACAATATGGTCATTGATCATATATGTTTCCTTTAAATGAAAAAATGAAATTTTAAATGAAAAATGTATGGATAAAGAAGAAATTTCATATAGATAAGTGTAGATGTGTCACTGACCAGGAAAGGAAAAGTTGAGTTCCTAGAATTTTGAGATTTTGATGTTGCCCCCAAATGGTTATAATGTCTGGCTTTGGAACAGATGAAAAACACTTAATACAAGAAATGTGAATTAGTAAAGTCAAAATACCTTATTAATTTGGTCATTTAAAGACTATAAACATGCAATTTATTTTTCTTTTCTTTTATTGTTTTAGAAATCGTTATAGGAAAGCAATGCAGAGCCCTTTCTTTCCCAAGTTTCAAATATATACATGAAATACTTAAAGAAAAACAAAATGTTGCTTTTGTTGTTCCTTATGAGAAAGATGCAAGAAGTCCCTAGAGAAAGGTCCTAGCATGTATTTTATGGTGTATAAACATAAATTGACAATTCTCTATAGCATGCTATTTAGTACTGTAAATGGTACAAGCAAATTATATCATTATATAAGAATTATACAGGAAAACAGAAAAGAAAAGCATAAAATTTCTAAGCCACGAATGCTTCTTTTCTTAATTATTCTTACAGAGCAGATTTTTTTTAAAAAAAATAAAAGTATGCAACTTGTCCAAAGTGCACATTCTTAATCTTTCACTGATATTACATATTTTAAAAAAGAGGACATGTAGAGGATTTCTTAGAGAAAGCATTATTCATATTCTGGTGCATTTTCTAGCAAAAAGGGGGTGGGGCAGGGAGAGGGGGGAAGGGAGGAAAAGGCATACATCCAATTGCTTATGAGCTAAGCAGCCTTTTCAGTGTAATACCTCTATAAGAAGAGACTCAAATGTCAAAACACTGAAAAGTTATATACATGAACAGATAAAACATACCAAATTCAGGCAGAATGACATCATATGTTTATATAAAACCTGATTTATATCACATGCATTTTCGTTCCATCTGGCTTACCATTCCAAACTGATTCATTTTTATTCAAGGTGTTAAATAATTCATTGCCATATTGTTTAGCTAATAAATCAAGAACTTCCTCCCATGTTTCTTAGAGTCCTACATTCCCAAATCAATAGGGCCAAATCTGACTAGGGTTTATGGCAATCATAGTCAAGATCTTGTTTAGTGGGACTTAGATGGGAAAAGATGGCTCTTTGCTGAAGCATGCAGCAATTACTCACCATATCCATGAATGCCTTCTGAATGGGAAATTGTTTACATGCATCACATTCATAGTTCTGTCAGCATCAGTCTTTATCAATCCAAAACTTTTATCTCTTGCAGTATTCATAGGTACACTCCACAGCAACAATAGCATCAGCTAGTGTAATGGACTATTGCAATTGTTTTCAATATATATGCTTATATATACATATATATCGTATTCCATGTGTTTCTGGAGCTCCAGCATAGAGAACAGAATTTTCCTAAAATTTTCTAGCACCTGCAGACCATATCTGGACTCAGAAGCTAAGCAGTGTTGGGCCTGGTTGGCACATGGATGAGAGACCTTCTGTACGCAAGATTGGGAAGTCCAAAAAATATATATATCCTGGAAGAATGCAGTTGCAAATGAGTTCTGTATTGTCCCCTAGAAAACTGCAGGGATGTGTCCGGGTAGTCACTGGGAGTAGAACTGAACTTGAAGAATTTATTTTTTTCTAACTCTAGGTCCATCCATTAATGCCATTTGCTTGCATAAGAAAAATTATATCATAAAAGAAATGTAGCTTTATGTAGCTGATCCTAAATAAAGGCAGTAATTCCCCTTGATAAATCCCAAGTATGAATTAAAGTGTCTTCATATGCAGCATTTTAGACAGTAGGAAAATGTGAGTCAAAAGTGAGTTTCTTGCCATCTGTGTTAGATCAGTTTTTAAGAGGAAAAGCAAAACTTCATACTGTTTTGCCATGCTGTCCTTTAGAAATAGATATTGCTTTTTCTTCCTTCTTAAATACATATTCAGCATTCCTTAATCCTTTTGGCAAGAAAGAAGGGACAAAACACGAAGAATAACCGCACACAAAACAAACTTTTCATCTAGAAATAAAGCTCCTTGACTCACTTCAGAGAAGAGGGTCCTAGGCAGTGCTATTTTCTTGCTCCGTGAGAAGAGAAGAGGATGTCGACACACCATTGTGAACCAAAGGTGCTCCCAGGATGCTATTTAACGCCATTACAAAGCTGCCCTTTCAACTGTAAGGAAGATGATAATTCCATGACACTAAGGGTGAACAGAGGGTAAGTCTCACCAAAATCACAGGGCTTATTTCTGAGAAAACACACCTAGAATCCTGCTGTTAAAATATAGATTTCTTTGCTGCAGTGTCCAGCTTTAGGGTTGTGGCTTTTAAGTCAATACCATATTCTGTAGAACTAAAAAAAAAAAAAAAAAAACCATGTGCCCTGCCCAAAGACTACAATTGAAAGTCCTCCATCCTCTAAACATTCTTCCTCATAAACTCTCTTTTTCCTTTAATAGGTTCCCTCAAGGAATTGGGTCCCAGCTGTTGTTTACTGTTACTCCGGAATGTCTGGTAACATCCTTGGATAGAGAGACGTGATACTCGAGGGGGAGGGGGGACCCACCCGACCCAAAGTCCGCTCTGCAGGTGGAAGAACCTGCATTCCTTCCTTCCGCCTATAGATACGATTTGCAACACTGACCTTCGAAAACCATTTATCTTCCTTTCTTCCCGGGAGCTTGGGACACTTGCAGGGTAGCCTCGGCCACTATCCTTGTGCAGCAGAATTAGCCCCCGGGCTGCAGTGAGGATGTGCTAGCGTCAAGGGGGCCCCTCTAGGTGGGTTCTCCATCCTGCCACGGCTTGTCCTCCGGCTGCTTCTCCGGCAGACACCTACCCAGGAAGGGAAGCGGCTGCTCGACAGAAAGGGAAGGGAAGAAAAGAAGAAGAAGAAAAAAAAAAAAAAAACCCCGAGGGAGCCCAAAGGCTCCGATTTCAAAGAAATAAAATCCCGCTTTGGGAATCTTCTTTCACTCTGAAACTGAGGGCTTAATGCCGCCTCCAGTAAGATCAATGCAAATGCATGTATCACTGATGGGGAGGAGGAAGAAGCCTCGCAAGGAAAAATGACGGACTATCCCCGGTTTAAAAAAAAAAAAGGCAAGAAAGAACCATCACATCTGTTCAACTTTCCTATATATATATCTATCTATATTTAATACCCGGCGGGAAAAGCAGCCGGAGGAAAAAACATTCCCGGTTGGAATCAGGTTCCAAGCGAATTGTGATTTCCTCCGGGCAGGAAATCCTGTACCTGAAAAGAGAGTTTCACAAGAAACAGCGATGTCCTAAAGCCCCGCGCCAGATCCAGAGGCTTGAGGAAAGAGCGCTCCCAAGCCGGACCATTGCCCACCCCGAGCACGTTGCGTTATTACTTCTCGGCACTTCCTGTTTCCTTTAAGGACGGCCCTGGCGGCCGCTGCCTTCTACAAATCCTCCGCTGAGCCCCCCTCCAGCCCTGTTGTTGTCATTCTGGAACAAGGAATCCGAGACTCAACCCGCTGAGACTAATAGGATCATATTGGGGGACTGAAGCCGCCTTTTGTTAGAAGCTCCAAAAAGAAAGAAGCCGCCGCTGCTCCTTGGCATGCAGACCCAGGCATGTGAGCGGGCTGCGAAATTCACCTGCTTTGCATTTCTTCAAACCCCCCTCCCATCTCCCGTCTCTCTCTTCTTTCTGTCTCTGTCTCTGTCTCTCTCTCTCTCTCACACACACACACACACAGAGGCACATAAACCATAGACAGCCGTTCAGACCAGGATGCCGTAAAGGAAAAGGGGTGTGGCAACACGGTTATTGCCTGTAAATCCCGCTGGTTGAAGTTTTTCCTCTCTCTTGCGTGCCACATCAAATATATCCCAGAGAAAACGGTGCGTCCCGTTGGGCCACTTAGAAAGGCTTTAAAATGTAAGGAACCCCCCCCCCCCAAAATTCGGGCACACTGTGACACCGCCAAAGATTCGTGACTACTGGACTTCAGGACTGGCAAAGCCTCTCTTCAGCGGAGACTCCCAAGTTCCCAGAAAGAAAACACAAATGGGAATAAAGACAAAACCGAAAAAGCCCATAGCGCTCCAGGCTGCCTCTTTCCATTTCCATTCACTTGCCCGCATTACCTCTCAATGCTATTGGTAAAGGCTATGACTCATCTTGCTGTAGAGGATCTTGTACGCTATGCATGCGACAAAGCCTCATTCCCTTCCCCAAATGCTGAGAAATCATTTGTGTGCTAAGCTCTAGGAAAGAAGTTTGACCGCCCCCCCCCCCCATGTCCATGTAATAACATAGGTGCAACATATATAACTTAGCCAAACCTGGGCTCCGTAATAGTGCTAATGATTTCTGAAATCAGTCACAATCTTCTGGAGGCGAATACCGCAGATTGATCCATAAAATGGTTTTACACACAATGTCTGGGTTTATACAATGGGATAAGACAACACAAAACAAATTACGGTTCGGCACAAGGTATAAATCAAGTGACACCCCTGGCTTTTGCACCCTGTCTTCTCCTTCCAGCTAAACCCCTCTTTCCCTTTCAGTTGAGAAAATATGCTGTATTTTCTATGCCATGGGAATGCTATATGCTCTGTTGTTTTACTACAACCCCCATCTTGCCTAGCCAGCATAGCCACTGCACTTGCCAACTGTGTAGGCCTCCAGTTGTTACCAGTAACAGCCAATACAGCTACAGTATATGGAGACCCAACAAGCACTTCCAAGACAGCATTTCACATTTTCAGCTAAAATTAATTAGAAACTGACATCCACATCTTATTACATCTCTTACCATATATCAGAACAAATAGATAAGTATGTGTGAGATAAAGGGCCTTTGTACACTTGCAGCTGATTATGGAGCAAACCATAGAAATGTTTTTGTTTGTTTGTTTGTTTGTTAAATGTCTATGCTGCCATCTCACTAATACTGTGACTCTGGGCAGGTTATAATGAACAGTTAAAAGTATTAAAAACAATTGGAATTAGAAAAAATTGACTAGAAAAGTTAAAAATCAAGATGCTGGAGTCTTCTCTGCCCCATAAGCCACCCACAGCATAGCAGCCTCCTATTGGGGCTCCAGGCCAAGCAGCAGAGCCAAGTTTTTAGACTCTTCCACAGTAGAAGGCCAGGAATATGGGGTGGATCTCACCTCAGATGGGAGAATATTCTAAGTGGGGGCCCTTCTCCTGGACCCCACCAGCTGAAATTCTTTGTCCCATGGGATCCAAAGGAGACCCTTTCTGCTGGAACAAATGGGGCACTTAGACCCATCGGGGTGAGATGGTACTTCAGGTATAATTTTCTCAATGTTCCCATGGCATTACCTTCATCTCATTCCACACTAGTGAGACAGACTAGTTGTAGTGGTGTTAAAGCAGCATTTTCCTACTTAGTCCAACATATTTCAAAGGCAGCCTCATGATTTATCCAATTGGTTAGGCTTTGCAGAGAGAAGCCTGGGGACAGGAGCAAACTAAATAGAGGCAGGAAAGAAAAAAGGAATGGATACAGCAAATTTCATGCCAGTAGCAGCTTTCTACAAGCTCAAGGCATTCCAGCACAGTAATGGGGAAAAGCCCATTTAGAGAAGTCATTCATTGCAAGCTCTTAAAATGTGCCCTTTAAAGTTTCTCAAGTGGTATCCATTTATGCAACTCAAATAACAAAAGGAGCATGGCACCTTAACAGCTAACACATTTATTGTGCTATCCTCCTTCAGGGACAACAGTCCAGTTTATCAGATACATTTACACCCTTAAAAGTTTATGATTTCAGGTTGGTAAAATGAGGACCCAGATTGTTGGGGACAATATGCTGACTCTGTAAACCCCTCTCTGCTTAGAGAGGGGGCTGTAAAGTACTGTGAAGCGGTATATAAATCTAAGTGCTATTGCTGTTGCTATTTAGTGAATTTGTTAGTGTTTAGAGGGATATTCTTAGTTGTTTTCACTGCAAGTAAGTGGGCACTGATAAGAAGCAGTACTTGCCTACTAAAGTAATCTGCTCCTCCAGATGGGATTGATTGTCAAGACCAAATCACAATAAAGAGAAAAATCTCAGGCCAATTTATAAAGAATTCAAGACAGTCCTACACATGAACCTATTTTACATTGGCTCAGATTATCAATCTAACTCAGAACTAGGATGCATGATTTACTTTCAGTCTTTCCTAATCTGGTGGACTCCAGCTATATTGGACTATCTCAGAATTCCAAATTGGGATTTGTAATCCAATGCTTCTTGAGGCAATTGGAGAAGTGTAGTCTGACCACTGACAAGAAGTAATGAACCTCAAAGCAATTAGCACTGTAATGATATGCAAATCCATAAGCAACTACACTTTGATGTACATCAATAATTATTTTAATATGATAATTTGCATTATGATATTAATTTGAATGAAAAAAAGGTCTTACACTTATTATAAGTCAGGGAACTCTTGATTCTGGGGCAACAGAATACAAATGTTCCTTGATAAACAAATAAATAAATCTATCATCTCAGTTGCACAGTTCTGATGCAAATTTATCATCTCCATGTGAATTAAACCTCTGAGCTCATTTGCATGTCACACATTTGAATGACAAATAATACATCCAAGCAAGATAAAACTCCTGCGTGGGCTTATGACCACATAGATATCATATGTGTAAAGATAACTGAGCAAGAGACATGGTTTACTTAGTTATATACAGAAATATTTAGAGAAGTAAACTTTTCAGGGGATAAAAGGACAAGGTGTATTTATTTAATTTAAAGAATTCTGTAATCTTCTGTACAACAATCTTTGATGTACAGAAACATCAAAGGAAAACAGCTATGGTACAGTGAGGATAAATATAATGCAACTGCTAATACTAACAAGCTCCTTGGATCATTACACATTTTATTTGTTTGTTTGTTTGTTTGTTTGTTTGTTTGTTTGTTTGTTTGAATTTGAATTTGAATTTGAATTTGAATTTGAATTTGAATTTGAATTTGAATTTCAATTTGTCAAACAAAAATGAGAACAAGAATAAAAGAAAAAAAATACAATGACAGGGATGATAGGCACATTAGTGCACTTATCCATGCCCCCTCTACTGACCACTTAAGTATGAAGTAAGGTCCACGGAAGTCAATTTGTGATTGAAACTGTGAAAATTTGTAGCTGAGACAACTGTATCAGGTGGAGCATTCCAGACTTTGACAACTCTATTACAGAAATCATATTTTTTACAGTCAAGTTTAAAACAATTTACATTGAGTTTAAAGTGTTTGTTTGTGCACGTATTATTGCGATTAAAACAGAAAAAGTAATTTACAGTTAAAGCATTACTACGTATAATTTTGTATGCAATAGATAGGTCTGACCACAAGTGACACAGTTCTAACTTATCCAAACCGTTTTTCCTCCTCACTCATCTCAGCCTCCAAAGGCAGCTATCTTTCTGGTGGCTGGGAAATGTTGGATGGCCCTGGCTCTATCTCTGTGTTTGAAACAGAGCATCCATCAGAGCCTTCCGCAGACTCCAGAACTGGTCCAAGTTGTTCCTCCCCAACCTCCTTATTGTCCAAGTCTGCCACCAGCTCTGCTGGCAGCTGGCGGGCCACAACAAATACTTCTGAACTCACTCGATTGTACTGATGTCAGATATATGCATTCCTTTGGCTTTCTCTCTATTAACTTAAGAAATCCCTCAAAGAAGAAAGTTCTTTGCTTGCTGCAGAAGGTCAGAAATATTAAGGCTAATCAAACTGGCCTCAACCCCTGATTTCATGACAGTGAGAAACTCCAGGCAAATGTTCTCAAGATGTTGTTACTGGGTGGGCTGATTCTAATGGAAGGAGAAAAACTGCAATTTGAGTCATTTGTAGATTTCAGGTGGTCTTTAAAGATGACCCCATAAGGAGTGAATTGCAGAAATCTAGCATGGTGGAAAGTAATGGACAGTAGGCATAACTGTAAGGTACAAGAGAAAGAGCTGCAACCAAGAACTATCAGACAATAGAAAGCTGACTCTAGAGCAGAACTATGTCTCAGACATGATCTTATGAAGTTCTTATGAAGCTAAACAGATGGAAGGGGGAACTGCATTCAGACTTTCAGGATTCTGCTCCTGTAACCTTATAATAAAAGTAAAATTAGCATTCGTAACTCGTTTCCTAATCTGGTCTACATTGAAGATCTGGGATGGGTGATGTAAATATGAGTCACTATCACAATGTTCCCCTGCTTCCAAAGCAATCAGGGCTCTAGCTGAAGTTGGAGAACAGTCCTTTAGGAACTTCATCTGCCCAACTAACAGCAGCAGTGAGTCCAAGTTACAGACTGAGTCCCTCTGGAATAAGGTTAACATTCTCAAGAAATAACATGAGGAGCAGCAGAGAACGTCATTGAATTAATAGCTGCTCCATTCTGCTTGGATTCAATTGCTGTGTGTTTTTTCCCATCGCAACTCTAACAGCCTCTAGGCTCAGGATAAGTCTTGGACTTCATTGCTGGAGTAGCCTAGAGTGACAACAAACTGATGATACTTGACAACATATTAATGATACCACATACTGAACAAATGATAGTGTCTCTCAGTATTCCTGTAGATATTAAGGAGTATGAAAAAATTGAGCCTTATAGCATTTTACTGGAATACTCCCATTTGCAACACCGACTTGAATAATCCATTAAGAAAGAAAAGGAACCACTAGAGCAGGGGTGGACAAATGTGGCCCTTTTACAACCTGTGGACTTCAGCTCCCAGAATTCCTGAGACAGCCCTGCACTAGAGGATACTTCTCACAATTCCTAACCCCTGAAAATAGTCCAGAAGAATACAATTGTTGATGGTATGGAAAGGAGACTAAAACTTAGTAAGACCAGAAGAATCAATTTCCCCACAATTAGAAACTGACAAAAAATCAACAACCATCACGACTAATACAGCATTGTCTCATGTCCAACTGATAAAATGAGAATTGAAACTTCCAACATGATCTAAAGTTCAAATCCCCACCAAAAACATAATCCCGCTTCCTAGGGAAAGTTAGACACAGCAGTATAGTTCTCCAATATAGCCAAATCAAGAAAGGACTTTTCAAGAAGGGGGAGCAGCAGTGCTTCTTTCAAGGCTGTAGGAGGTGCCCCTCCCACAGATCACCTCCCAAGTTTCTATCTTCTGTAAAAAACAGGAGAAGTACTAATCAAACTACCAGGTGACAAGAGACACACTAGCAAGCATCCTGTCCATTTCACTGGAATCCACAGAGTAAAAGAAATTCCAGTTAAACTAGCCAGACTTTGCTGTAGTCTCCATCATAGACTCCAGTGGATCTTTGGTGAATCTGAGGGATTTTATCAGCAAACGTTGTAGAAAGTAGTCATATCTGTGATGTCTCAGGATACGCAGCATCAAATAGTTGCCCTTTGCAGTAATCCTCCGACTGTAACTTGGCACTCTAAGAGGAAATTGAGACTCTTAGACAAGATACTTCATTACAGAATCAAGCAATTATTGATTCTGGTGATTCTAATCAGTAGGAATCCAGTAGTATTTCTATTTTGTGCTGCAAGATTTAAATGCTGAACTATTTTCTCCTGCTCTTTTCTCATAAATTACTTGCAGAACTTTTCTCACACCTGGGTTTTGTTTACAAAATGGATCATTCCATTCCCAAGCCTCTCGTTTCCTGGCTCTATGGCTCCAATTCTCAAATGCAACGAAGATTCACTTTTTTTTATAATGCAAGAATGAGAAATCAGCAGCTGTTTCTGAGCTTCAGCTTCCGGTAACCCCAGACAGAATGGCCGGAGTAAAGAATGATTGGAATGGTTACATTTGCTTACATCTGGAAAACATGCTTTGGCCTCTGCTGTGGAGAACTAACTAGATAGGACTTTCCCATAGAACTGGTTAACCCAAACATTAGTCTTGAGCATGAAGCTGAAGAATCATCAGTAGCCTGTGAAAAAAATTGTGTATGTGTATGTGTGTGTATATGTATATGTATACACACACACATACACATACACACATATATATAACCCAAACATTAGTCTTGAGCACCAATCTGTAGGCTGTAAGTATGTATATACTATATGTGTGTGTATATATATATATAGTGTGTATATGTATACATACAGACATATGTATGTATGCATGTGTGTGTGTGTGTGTGTGTGTGTGTGTGTGTGTGTGTGTGTGTGTGTATTTACAGGGAGGATACTAGTCTCCTTAGTCTCCCAATGGGCAACAGAGTGCTTGCTGGCTGCCTGAAGAAAAAAAGCCTAGAAACTAGTGGATTGTGATTAAAAATCTTGGTTTACGTAGAAAGAATCTGGCTAAAGAGAAACACATACACACAAACACGCACACACATATATATTTTATACTGTCTGTGTGGATAGATAGATAGATAGATAGATAGATAGATAGATAGATAGGTAGATATAATTGTAGATAGATATAATTGTATATATATAAAATGCTATAATATATTAAACCTGTCTCTCCCAAATCCTCTAGGTGGCTTGAATATAAGGTACAAAATTAACTCTCAGCACTTCACTCTGAACAATTTTTAAAACAATTTCTATACCTATTCTGCTATAAATCAAAACAGATCATAATTTAATGTGCCTTTACTAAATACTATAAATCACAAAGTTAGCAATGCCAACTCTTGTAAGATTATTGATTCTTAAAGAATGTCTATCACTGACAGGAAAAATGGAGTGATGCACTTGTTCATTTTTAGTCAGGTCTGCTGTCACAGCAAAACAGGTAGCACACATTATTCCGCCTGGAGTGAAGCCCAAAATCCAGTTGCGTTGACTGAATCTACATATATTTTATCTTCTTTTTCCTCTCTCTTTTAGGATCAAAGAGGTGGGAGAAAGTGTAGAAATGGTTGTAGTGTATGCTGAGAAAAGCCACAGACATTTGCGTGCCTAAGAAAGCACCTTTCTTGAGTATTGACACCACTCAAGGTCTCTGTCATAGAAGAAAAGGGTCATCTCCCTCTCCTCTGAATCCATCATTTGGAAACTATGTGTTCTGTCCCCTCCCATGAGTGGCCTTGCAGAGGCTCAAATAGCCCGGCAGTAACAAACGCAGACTAGATAGACTGAAGCTGGCCCTTTAATAAATAGTTCTCTTCCAAAGCATTTATCAGTCCAATAGTTACCGGGCAATGTTCCAAAGGTCTTGGCAGACGGCCAGCAGGCTACTGCAGGAATGCAGACTCTTGTCAAAAAACTCCAGACTAACAGTTGTAAATCCACTACATCCAAAATGCCAACAAATTGTTCACCACGCCTTTCCAGCCCAGTCACACCCCTTTTATACTTTGTAGGGTGTGGCCGTACGTCTCCTGACCACACCTCTTGGGATGTGGCAATAGCTGTTCTCTACGACATCTCCTACGTCTCTCTCTAATAGGGGCTCCCCCTCATCATTACTGGCCTCTGTTTCCTCCTCAATTTGGTTGGGGTCCAGAGACACGTCAGCAACTGTCAGTTTTTGCTGACTCACCAGTGAAGACGGCCCCTCCGGCACATAGCTCGTGACAGCTTCCTCCTTCTCCATATCATCCTCCGACTCATCATGCGAAGATAAATCAGCCTCCGGGGCCGGGGTCACAACACTATGGTGGTCCAGGTAAAGCCACATTTGTCTCATATAACCAAAGACATTTGAGGATGAAAAGAAATCCACTGAATGTTGCTTCACATGCATCATAATCATGACCAAGGTAAGCAGAGACAGAGAGTTAAGCACTATTTTAAAAATGATGGGGCAGAGGGAAACAAGTTAGCTCAGGGTTAGGTCCTGCTGTGTGGCACAGACTGAATAAAGTGTTTTTCCTCCCTCAGCTTCTGTCACCCAAGAAGCACAAAGTAAGAAATGTAGTAGAAAACATAATGGCCAGAGTGTTAATAACTGAAGAACCAGAGCTAAATCTGTACTCAGAGCATAATTCATGGCATAAAAATCACACTTTCTCTTTTATACATACCACCCAAAATAGTTGTGTGAATTCTGTGTGGATAGAGAATTGTGTCCCTTGTATCCTTGGAGGGAAATATATCAATTTAACAAATAAATAATATTATTAGTAAGCAGAATCATAGCTAATGAGGGTAAGTGAAAAACCCCCCCAAAACTGTGATTGTATCTCTTACTTCTATTAGAAAAACTGTTTGATTCAGCTATTTCAGCTGATTTATTAGGAAAACAAAGAATGTCTTTTAATTCACTTAACTTTGCCAGTTTGAGGATTCTAATATCACTGTCAAAATGCAATTTGCTCTGTGCATTATTTCCAACCAGAAGGGTAGAATTGGCACAAGTGACCTATTACTGGATTTTCCAAGACACTTTTTACCTTAAGGCAGGAATGTAGAATTAAAATATTTTGTCTGAAAAATTCCTGGCAACCAAAATAAAGTGTTGCATTATATATGCATCAGAGTAATGCCAAATCACAGAATGATGGGGAAAAGGGCCATTCCTTTTTAGCCCTTATTTTTCCCAACACTCCTAACATTCATAAAAGTAGGGGGGAGGCATCTGAAGTCCTAGAATCATCCTTCAGCCACAGATGCTGCAAACTGATAGCATGGGCACCAGTGGTGGATTTCAAAATTTTTTACTATTGGTTCTGTGGGTGTGGCTTGGTGGGCATGGCATTGCTTTGTGGGCATGGCTTGGGCGTGGCAAGGGAAGGATACTGTAAAATCTCCATTCCCACCCCACTCCAGGAGAAGGATATTGTAAAATCTCCATTCCCACCCCACTCCAGGGGAAGGATACTGTAAAGATCTCCATTCCTTTCCCAATCCAGGGGAAGGTTACTGCAAAATCCCCATTTCCTCCCAATCAGCTGGGACTTGGGAGGCAGAGACAGGGCCAGATTTAGATGAAAAGAGGCCCTAGGCTATTCCACTTATGAGGCCCTTTCACCTATAGTGAAAGTGTAATTTTAATTTTGCTAACAATTTGAATGTAGGCCCCTCTTGATCTTGAGGCCCTAGGCTGAAGCCTAGTTAGCCTATAGGAAAATCTGGCCCTGGGCAGAGAATAGATGGGGGCAGGGCCAGTCAGAATTTTTACTACCGGTTCTCTGAACTACTCAAAATTTCCACTACCGGTTCTCCAGAACCGGTCAGAACCTGCTGAAACCAACCTCTGATGGTCACTCTCCTATGCTTTGAGTTAGGAAACAGCCAAAAACAAAGCTTTTTAAAAACATAAAGAAAAAAAATTAAAAAGCCCCCAAACAAATACCGAAACAACCAGGCCTGTCATGTATGTCACATGGCTAGATCCATTTTGTAGCAGTGTTCTACACAATTCCCCCCCACCCTTTTCTGCCCTCAGATGTGGGTCCCCGCAGGTACAGAAAACTGCAATTTGGACTCCAGTCATAGAGCGGATATTTTTAAATATGTTCTCCTGTGCTATATTTTTTTCCTAATATATATATATATATATATATATATATATATATATATATATATATATATATATATATATATATATATATATATAATGCCATAGAAAAAAGTATACTGAATATATTGCAAATCCTTTCTCTCTCTGGCAAACTGTCTCTAGTTCTGGCAAACCATAACTAGAAAAATCTGCCGCCTAGGCTCTGAAGCCAGTACAAAACATTTCATTTACATAATGCATCCAAAACAAAGCTTAGAGAGACAAAATACTATTTCCATACCCTATAATGTCATTTTCCATTTGAAATTACCATCATTTTAGCCTTCTATTAATGAAAAAAGAGCAGACTGTGACATTTGCACTGTTTCTTCCATTTTTCCACTGTGGAACTTCTAGGAGCTTTGAATGTTGCAAGGAATATTCTTGGGCAGCAGGCATGAAAGAAGCAAGATCTCCAGCACTGAGTGAGCCAGTTCAACCTCTCTCGCATCATCTCTCTTTCATGCCGTCATCTCAGAAGCATAAAAGCAACTCCTCTCTCTCTGACACACAAAAGATCTTGGTGCATCAATTGTCAACCTTTAAGGCTCAGAAGCACAAAGAGAGAATGAAAAAAGGGCAGAAGCAGGAAAGTGGAAGCTTCTGTAATGAACCGTATCTAGAAAGATTTTTCATTACAGCATCGTGGTCTGAAATTATGCCAGTACCTGTTTAAAGTGCTCTTTTGTCTGTTTCATAGTAAGCCGGTTTCATTTCTCTTCAGAGATTCTTCCCATATGTGTTTATTCATTATTAATGCTATCTGTATTTTCAACTAAATGTGGAAGTTTAGGCATCCCTGGACAATGCTGTTTCAATGAAACTCCAAATGAGCTGTAGGTGACAGCATCCCTACACGGATGAAGTTAAAATAGGATAGAATAATAGAATTCTTTATTGGCCAAGTGTGATTGGACAAACAAGGAATTTGTCTTCAGTGCATAAGCTCTCAGTGTACATAAAATATATAAGTGATAAATCATAATCATAGTCATCATAAATACATTCATCTTGAATCATAAGATACAACACTTAGTGATAGTCACAGGATACTAAATAAAGCAATCAAAATCATACTAGGAAACTAAATAAAACTATATAAATCGTAAAGTTACAAGCAACAAGGTTATAGTCATAAGTAGAAAAGGAGACCATTGCACTATAAGCAATTTTGTATGGTGAACCTACTCCAGTATCAGCCAAACTTTTTATTAGGTTATTTGCAATGATCAGTGGATTCTTTGTGATCTAAAGTAAAAGCAGCAAACTGGGATTTTGACAGTTTTGTTGTTTGCTTTATTTAGATTTTATCCAAAGAATATTTCCTAAATCTGATGTGGAATGAAATGTTGATATCATGTAGAATATAATATTTATATTATATTATATTCTACGTTAATTCATGCCTCATCTTATCCTTTTGATTGATTATTTAACAACTCTAATTTTCTGTAATATTAGAAGTTGATCTCAAAGAAATGAAAGGTCTCTCACATCCTAATCTTTAAGTTATTATTAGAAACAAACATCGTATTCTCAATGATACCTTGACATTAGTTGTCACAATAACTAGTTAACAAAGGAGACACTTTCTTAGCTGGCGGAGATTCTCAGAGATTCAGAATATATTTTGTCAAATTAAAACTCAAAACTAAGATAATCCTGTGTTGCTAGAGTTTCAGAATTTAGTAAGGGTCAGTGTAGGCCAATAAGGAAAACGCAGAACAAAATCAAAAGCCTGTGGTATAATGCAATATTATGCAATATAAATGAGAGCTGGCTCCAATTTTAAAGGTTGGACTTGGCTAAATGTCTGCAAAAGGCTTTAATGCCACTAACAAGATGAAATCATATTCCATGGATCCAAATTCTGCACCTGCAGCCACTAGTATTGATCTGACCAGTCTAAGAAAACATCACAGCTGTTGCAGTGAAAGCCAAAGAGTAGACAGAAGGCAATATGGCAGGTTTTGTGAAGAGGCATCAATTATAGTCATAAGAAGAAGGTATTATTCATGAATACTTCTAGTAGTGAGCTCAGATGAAAGATGGCAACTTGTAGCATAACAGCTTATATTAGAAGTTAGACAAGCCTAAACCTTGTTCACCTCTGAGCCTTATTTGAAAGGTGCACCTGACTCTGTAGAAATGAATGAAAATTTGTACTGTTCTGCTTATTGAATACAACTATTTTTAATTGTTCATTTAGAATCTTGGCTTAGATTGGATCTAAGGACTGCCTATCAATTTCTTTGATAGGCAGTCCTTCAATCAAATCAATTGATTTGAATTCCAAATAGTTGACAAATCTGTTAAAATTTTGAGGTAAAACTTCATTCATGCTTCCTTTAATGGAGCTTTTTTAAAAATAGGAATTAGTGAGGTGTATGTTTGTCAAGATGCTGACAGTTGGAACCTGCACAACATATCTTGTTGTGAATAAAGGCGCATGCAACATTTTTTCTGTCCAATAGCTATATTTAAAACTTATCAGACATCAGAATATGGATAAGGGAGAGTAAGAAATTATGTTCTGAGTGAAACTAAATGTGAATTCATTTAGATATATATTTAATTAATGTATCAATTAAATACAATGAATATGGTTACTCGCAATATATTTAATAATTTCCCATTTCAGTTCTATCAAAAACTGAAAGTTAGTAGTAAATTTTTGACAGGATTTGTGGCCTTATTCAAGGCTTTGTGACACTAGTTATCATTCCTACCCTAAATAATCACCAAGATTCTTTCACCTGTTCCACAAGTGACAAAAACATGTAGATTGTTCATATTTTTATTCACTATTCAATTTGAATTTCAAGCCAATTAATAGTTTTGACATTACAAGAAACAAATCAAAATAACTTATTTCTACATAATGGTGTGAGTACAATTATATATTATTATTCTTGCTAATGAAAAAATAATAATCAACAGAATGTTTTTGAAAGTGATTCTTTTAATATATAACCTACTGATCACACTTTCATTTCTTTCCCAAGAGAAATCCATGTCTTAGAAAATGTACTAATAGGTATTATTTAAAAAATAAACACTTTTTTCTTTCAGTTAGAATTTTATAGAACTATATCAAGAGTGTTTTCTCGTAACTTTTAAACAGAATTACATATTTTATTATTCCAGTAAAATTGTGGTTAAAAGTTTACTAAATACAAAGCAATAATCACAATATGCTACCATAAATTTAGATAAGATCCAATATGTATAACAATATAATTCGGCTTAGCTTGCCAAATTAAGTCTACTCCCCAATAGCATGAATAAAAAAAATAACAATAAGGCAACCTTCCTTTAATAAACCATGAATAGCTACATTATTCCTAGCAAAAGTTAGTGTAGGAATAAATTCATAGAGCACATTTGCAAAATCATATGGTAGTAAGGCTAAGATTGTTATCCGAAACTGGACTATAATCAAGATTTACAACTATCTTAAGATGAAACCATGGCTTTCTCAGACATACACACCTGAAACACATATTTCATGCAATCTGGTATCATCCAAATCAAATTAATTCTCCTTTCCAGCTGTCAGAACAAAGTTGTGTACAAGTTATACACATTACTAATCAAGTAAAGAGCTTTCAGCTTCATTTATACAATATGCCAAGCTTATTTGTTTTAACCTTGATCGGTGTGCTGTGTCTGTGCCCCTTAAGCTGTTGCAGATTCAGCTAGTTAGTTACATGTGTTCTGCAGGATACATTCAATAACCAGTGTCTTGTATCACATGTACCTGGGTCAGTAGAAGAGCTAACGTGTAATAGGAACTTCAAGAAAGAACTTTCATTAATTATGTCACCTAACCAGAGGTGGGTTTCAGCAGGTTCTGACCAGTTTTGGAGAACCGGTAGCGGAAATTTTGAGTAGTTCAGAGAACTGATAGTAAAAATTCTGACTGGCCCCACCCCCATCTATTCTCTGACTCCCAAGTCCCAGCCGATCGGGAGGAAATGGGGATTTTGCAGTAACCTTCCCCTGGAGTGGGGTGGGAATGGAGATTTTACAGTATCCTTCCCCTGCCATGCCCACCAAGCCACACCCACAGAACCAGTAGTAAAAAATTTTGAAACCCACCACTGCACCTAACCCCAAGCATTTAGCACCAAACGAGTTAAGTATAAGGGGAAGATGCAAAAGCAACTGCTCACTGTGACATTCACTTCGCTACTTTTACTTCTCTTGAACCTGAGAAGAATTCTCTACATAGAGATGTACTGAAAATCAGAGTCTCTCACTCAGTCCAGCATTAATCTCTCTAGCAATTTGATCTCTGTAACCCTCACCCCTCCCAGAGGTAACAGCCTCTCAATTTCCTTTCCATTGGCTGGTGGACTACAATAAGGAACTTTTCAAGATAGAACTCATGATAAGCTACTAGCACGTGATGCCAAATTTACTGGGAGAAGGAAAGTCTAAGTTATTTATGTCATAGCAACAGACCTATAGAATCTGATGACAGCAATAATTGTGAACTTGCTGCAGTTTAGTTGTTGTTTTATTTTTGTTGGTGTATTGCGGGCCTTTTCTAAAATGAAAGTGATGTAGTTAGTCCTTCTCCATCTGCAGCCTTATAACAACTGCAACATCATGTCCTGTGTTTTTGTTTTTCCTTTTTCTAAAGCAAGCAGAAATAATGCAAATCCAGATCCTACAAAACTGACTGAAATACAGGCAAGGAAAAAAGGAAATAGCAAACCATTGATTTTTTGTTTTGTCTGGCCATGTACCATGGATAAAACTCTTAGTCTTAACACTTGAAGGATATGTGCCAACATTTCCATTTCAAACAATGGTTTATAGTCTGGCTGCAGGCGGTCCATAACAGTCATAACAAGAACAGTTCCTGGTTACGTGTTAAGCCTGCATAAAGCCAAATTTACTACAAACATCAAGCATCTTATATGCTATTATTTTTCATTTTTGAAATTTAAAAATGAAGTAAAACATGCATGGATGCTACACATGTAAAAAGGGACTTTGCTCATACAGTCGATGCAGTAGTGAAATCCAATTTTTTTTACTACCGGTTCTGTGGGCGTGGCTTGGTGGCCATGGTATGGCTTAGTGGGCGTGGCTTGGTGAGCGTGGCAGGGGAAGGATACTGCAAAATCTCCATTCCCACCCCATTCTGGGGCCAGCCAGAGGTGGTATTTGCCGGTTCTCCGAACTACTCAAAATTTCCACTACCGGTTCTACAGAACATGTCAGCACCTGCTGGATTTCACCCCTGAGTTGATGTCATCTTAGCTTTTTTTTAGTTCAGATGTCCCTCAAACAATGCAGAAAGATCATCAAGGCTCATAAGAGAATCATACATTATATTAGTACTTGAACTATTGTGTTCAGAATGGTTTGTAATGTTTGAAATTCTTACTTGGCCAATTAGTCAATAATCTCTTGTTCCCATACCATTTAATCAAATCATAAGTAAAAAATAAGAGTAATATATTTGGAATCTTTCATATTGCTGAATTTTTTTTCATATCTATATAGTTAGATACATTTATTGGATTCCAGTTTGTTACAACTACACTAAAAATTATTTCCCATTTGAAAGGCAAGCAAAGATAATGGATATGTTTTACTAAATTCTTTGATTAGTTCTGAAATTCTACCGTTTCTTTCCTTGTGTCATTTATTCTGAAATAAATCCTATTAAACTCAGTGAGGGAGTTACTTCTTGAAAAAATGTTTAAGATGTTAGCTTAATCCTATGTCTGTTTTTCTGGGTGTAAGCTCTCCTGAATAGAGTGGAAGTTAATTCTGAATAAAAAGCATGAAATTGGGCAGTATTTTTCCCTCTTCTTTACATACTAACGTATACTTTGTAAATGTAGTCAATAATGTTTTTAATTGCTGTATCGTAAAACATTAGACATCAGATTAGGCACAGTTATACAATTAGGTCCTTCCAGAAATTCAACCTTGCAATCAAGATCTAGATAACAACTGGAACTCCAAGGACTCAATACTCTTAGATAAGTTATTTTTATTGCAGACAAGAAAGGAATCATATGTGTATATGGACTCGATTTGTCTACTGCAGGACACAGAAATCAAACTGTAGCTCTCTGTCCTAGGTTCCAAGTAACATCCCAAACAGAGTCAAAACTCCAAGGCAGGCACATTCCTCAAAGTATATATTTATGAGGCATATCATATTGGCACATCTGGGGAAACTTGACTCTGATCCCCCTTAATTAAGGTTTCCCCTTAATTAAAAGTATATTTTTCCTCTCCCTGCCCAAGGATCCTATCACATGGTCCAATCAGGTCACAGTCCAAAGTTCAACTGGTCTGGTATCCCGCCTCCTGGCACCTGTTGGGAACGTCCTTGGTTCTGAGAGAGAAGATTTTTATTTTGGTTACAATCCCCTTGCTATCTCTACCTCCCTGCTCCCGTTCCCACAGCTCAATGGCCTTTGCTGTGGCAGCCCTGAAGAGGCCAGGGAAAAAGGCTCCAGGGCTGACAGTCTCTATCAACAATATTGGTTCTAGTCTTAAAACTTCAGAATTTACCTAAAGAGAAAAATAGACACATTGCATTTATCAAGTTTTCTGACCTTTTAATACAGAATAGTCTGGATAAAATCATATTTCTTTATGAGATATGATAAACGTTGAATTTTTAGAAGGAAAAAAAATCAGAAAATCCACATTGTAATGCTTATTTTATCAAGGTTTTTTTTAACTGAAGTTCCTGAATTAAAAACTGGACTGATTGATAGAATTTGTTGCTGATTCAAAAAAAACCTAAGTGTTATTTTGATCAGAATCATTTCATGAAGTAAAATAAGGTAGGTTTTTTTTTAATGTGGTGCCCTTTGAAGTCAGCAATGCCCTTATTATTCAGAAAACTGTTGAAGACCTGGCTGTTTTTTTTTTTCAGACGGTGGGGATATGGTAATTGTAGAACTCCCTTTTATCCTTTTACCTGATTTTATTTTCATTTCATTTGGTCTTAGTTTTGAATGCTTTGCTGTTCTAGTCAGCGATACCTTTTATGTGCTTTTTATATTCACACATACACTCACACTACAAACCCATGCAATCCGTGAATTTTTAACCAAAACATTGTGAAAAATGTGCCTTCCACAAATAAGCCAAACTCATTTTGGAGTGTGTGTGTGTGTGTGTGTGTGTGTGTGTGTGTGTGTGTGTGTGTGTATTTTGGGATCTAAAATTCTCAGTATATCTACAAGGATATACAGTAGCTTTATAGCTGTTGACCTATTAAATAAACACAATACAGAAACGGGTACAGAAGATTTTCCTACTGAACAGAAATCTATTAAAAATACTATCATTTACTTTTACAGATTATAAGCAGAATGAAGACTGTGATAGCACTTCTGATAACAGTATTATTGTGTAGTATTATTGTGATGCAATGTAGTACAGAGTGGCAGGAAGGAAGGGGTTTTTTTCTCAAGGAGCTAAGAGACAGATTAGCCTGGAATACAGGAATACAGCCAGGACAGATCCTTCCTAATCATTCACAGGGTATATCTATTAGTTATGAAGATTTGTGCTTTAGTCTGGCAAATTTCCGGTCTATAGGTGAGCAATAATAAAGGAACTAATCTGTGAAACTCCTCTTGTCATTCTTGCTTCTTGCACCTGACAATTATGGAAGAACTATTTGGATTAAATAATACTAGGGAAACACTAATGGTTCCAATTTGTATTTTGCTATGTTTTCTTTGGATTGGAAGAATTATAATGCTTCGTTTACTTGATGGGAAGGGTGTCAAACAGGTAGATTATTCCGGCCAGGTTGTGATGGGGTTGCACTCTTAATTATAACTTAAACCCACTTCAGTCTTTTCAGTTACAGAATCTATAACTATACCTTCATATGCAGTTATATGAACTGTACAGAGAAGGAAACTGAAAAAAATGAACTATCAAATGTATGGACATGGTTTAATGAGTTGTCTAATACATGATTTGCAAAAAAGTTTTAATTAAAGACACAGAAAAACTGTCATGAAAAGGATCATTCACCTACCATGTGGCTTGCAAAATAATTTTGGTTGAACATAAAACAGAAGCTGTTTTCTGAAGAAAAAAAAACCCTCTATAATATAAAATTTCTAGAGGAAAAAAAACACTGTCAAAAGCAGTGACAAGATTTTCACAAGATTGGTTTTGCAACCAATTTTAAATATTTCAACTTTATCATAAGTATTGGGCAATCAAATTATTTTGTAAATACCCTCATGCCCAAGGTGTTAAATCCTATGTCCTAACCTTCGTAATTCTGACAGACTAATATGTAAATTACATTTATAGACTTCATAAATTTCCACTGGGCTAGCTATGCATTTTAAATTAACATCCAAAAACATATGCAATTGTTATCATGACTACAAATGTTCATCAAAATATTTATTTGGTGTAAGAGGCAGCTTTTGACTGCTTTTGCAGATCAGTAAATTTTTGTGGCCTTCAGCATGCTGGTTGAGGAATTCTGGGAATTGAAGTCCACATATCTTAAAGTTGCCATGTTTGAAAAAGACTGGGCTAAAATATGGAGAATTTAATAAGTAATTATTGCTCTAAGAATTTGAGCTGCATGGGGCAAAATCATTTTCCCATACCCATGATTAAAATAAAATAACTTTGTACTGCTTTTGTAATTCTGGACTTGTACGAATGGTTTCAGCTGCTTAAACTATTTTCTTTCTGGCTCAGCTGTAATGGATTCAGAATTGCATAAAGGCAGCCTTTGCATTTGTAATGTTGAAGCTCTGCAACAGTATTTCTAACCAGGCTTGCATAGGAATTCTTATAATTTTGAGGCTATGAAAATCTTACTGGTTTAGTATAGAGATGAAGGTTGTATTAATACGATATACTTCTTACAAAGTACAGTATATGTAAATTATAACAATTTATTTCCTGTTGACCATATTCTCCAGTACAGCTTCCATCTACATTTTCAATTATTTTTTACTCCATTTTCATGTACATTTGTAATCTCAAATCAGCTTTCCAATAAAAGGGTTTGTTACTCAACAGGAAGATTAAAAGGTAAACTGACAGATCTCTAGCAACAATACACAGTACAACTGTCACTTTGAAAGTTGCAGAGTTAGTTAGAATTTAGGGCTCCTTGCAAATAGTTGCTGCTGAAATTATGATGGGGGCATTTGGATGCTAAAACTCCCACCCAGATCATGTGTACAGTTTTCCCCACATGTAATTATGCTCATTCATGTTGAATGCCTGCGGGGAAACCACCCTCACTATTACAATTGTGGAACATTGGTAGGGTATTATCTAGATTCTCAGTACCCAAATAGGACTACTATACTAACATACTGAGCTATTTAGAGAATGTGGTATACAGCATAATGATATGAAAAGAAAAAAGCATATTTAGAAAGATTTTATAACTGAAAACATGTATTTTCATAGAAGCAAAATTTGAGATTTGGGAGATCATAGGCTTGGAAGGGACTTTAGAGATCGTTTAGTCCATCCCTCTGCCCAGTGTGGGGATCCTCGTATCCCTTTTTTCTTTTTTAGCAGTCAGTTTTCCACTGTTTTCAAGTTACTGTTTCTTATGATTAGCCTGCGAGAAACCAAACCAATCTATCAAGCAAACAAGTCACCAACACAGGTGATATTCTTCCCTAGCTTTTCAGGAATGCAGCCAAATATACCACTGGAAACTAAACTAGCTTTTCTTGTTCTTTTTTAGATACTAGGTAACTTGTATTGATGAATACAAAGATGCTGCTCAGTGGTTGTGCTTCACACAGGAAGAAATAAATGAGGCAGAGAGCAGAGATAATTCTCTGTATTCTCATTTTCTAGGACATCCTAGTCCCTGTTATTTTCTTTTTATGGAGCAAATTAAATAGACTCAGACAGCAGCTAGAAAGATAGATAATCCATCGTCCCTTTGTATAGATAAGCAGGGAATATCTTGTCCTCATCATGTCATTCTGTTCCAATTCCACAACCACACACAGACACTCACAGACATCATTTTGGCATCTTCATATAGCTGTGTAATGTACACAGTTATAATAATAAAGTATAATATATAAATATGCAATTATTATATGCACTATATGAATAGGAGATGCAGGGAGAGATGAATGGTAAAGGTAGAATGAGAAAGACACCATCCTTGGCCTAAGGGTTTTAGATTCCTGCAAACCTAAAACAGGAAGGAGGAAGAAACACCAGGCTGGTCAAATGGGAAAGCTGACTAATATCCTTTCAACAGAGTTAGAATTGCAAATGAATAATGGGTTTATTGTTAAATCCTTAATGAGATTTATTAAATGAATGTGAGTCAAATATTCCCCAATCTACAAAGCACTTATTGCTTTCCTTTTAATATACAGCAGTCTGGCCAGAATGAGCATGTGGCTATAATAATATGTTGCTGTTTTGCAAAGAAACAGCAAGCTAATTTAATGATCTTTCATATAAAAGGTGTGTTTAAAAGAGCAGGGAAAAATGTCACATTAAGTGGCATCCCCTGAAAATGTTGTTGGGTTTGTGGACTTTCTAGGAAGTATGGCTGTGCTTACATTTGACAGAAATATATTTTTATATGTTTTGAGTTAGTACAATGAATGAGCCAAGCCACAGTTTATGGCTTAGCATTTTTTAATGAATCAAATTATTGTGTCTTGCTTGTTCATAACATGGGGGGGGTGGGGGGGTTATGAAGCATGGCTTTTCATGGGGTGGGTTTTTCATAATTGCTTGAGTACAAACAAGATATCTCATATGAAGATAGAGGCACTTCCTCAAAACTGTTTCCATGAGCTGTGAAATTGCTACACACTCACAGCCTACTTATTTTAGAAACTAGTAAACCTTGGGATTTTATTGATCTGTACCAAGGCAAGCCATTTTATTCCTGGGAACCTCATAAAAATGGAATAGCTTGCATTTATTTAATTTATTGAATTCTCTTTACAGCCTTTTTCAATGTAAGATCAGGTACAAATTACTGTTCTCATAAATTGCTCTGAAAAGCCTCTTGTTCCATAAAACTCCTTGAATCAAAACCCTGGAGAATAACTGTTTTAATATTGTTCCTATACAATAAAGTGGGTCCATTTCTTACCTAGTTACCCATACTTTGTACAGCAGAGCTAAAGAGTCCGTAGAGGGGGAAAAAATCCCACTATTGTAAACTGCCTCTGAGTATCTGTCTCATTCTGCCTGTGTCATTGCATATTAGCTAGAGGCTATGTTGGGCCCAAGACACCATTCTGCTACAGCTATCTAGTTATGTAATTGAAGTGGCAAAGAAGCATAATTAATAAATAAATAAATATCGAACAAAGACAATGACTCCCTCAAGCTTCTGTAGGCTTCTATTTTTTCATCTATTTTTTCTAGGAAACAATATGAAAGTGCTGTGTTACTGTGTTTTCCAAGATTTTTTAAAACTTGGCATAGAGCGGAATATTTTGGTGGCTTATCAATCAAGTATAGCACCATCCAGTCTTGTCTTTATCAGTATTTCCTGTAAACATTATATTATGTAGGAATTTTCTAAACTTTTGAAAAATCACTTTTGTTATAATCTTGTTTATCTATTTGTTGTTAGCATTCTAGGAATCTCTTAGAGAGCCTAAATAATTTTAAAAATCAAATAAATAACAATATATTAGTTGCAGCCATTGAATAGAAACAACTTCCTACTGAATAGTTGATAGTAGACATGGGAAAATAGGGGGAAAACAATGCAGGAAGAAATAGCATTAGGATCTCTGAATTAGGCCTGCTAAGCATTGCAACTTTTTATATTTATTGCACAAAACAAAAAAGGTTTGCTGCATAATAAACTAAATGCATTAATAAATCAAACACCTCTTAATCCATAATCTGACAAAATCCAGGTGGCATTTGTGCATAGTATTAATTGCATGATGAATTGAATAGCACAAGGGGATTTTCTTAACGCTAAAATGAAAAAAGAAGAATTTGGAAAAGCCCTGCATAGAAACTGGCATTGCCTGATTTTAAAAGAAGGGAATATATTCATGATTTCAATACCATCCCCCTTCTTCTGCGGATGCTCTGAGTCGGTGTTAATATGAAGTGAGAGATCCAATCCTCATCCACTGCTTTGTGGGGTCCCGCAGGACTCGGTACCTTCTCTGCTTCTATGTAACACCTACATGAAGCCATTGGGTGAGATCATCAGTCACAATGGACTGAGATATCATAAATATGCTGATGATACCCAACTGTATATCTCAGTCCATGGTGAGTTAAGTGATTCTGTGACTTCCCTTTTGCGGTGCCTAGAGGCTATTAGGAGCTGGATGGGGAGCAATGGGTTGAAACTGAATCCTGGCAAGACCAAGGGGCTCCGGGTTTGGGGTTCCATGCAGAATTGCCACCTTTGGTCTTGGATGGGGTTGCATTGCACCAAACAGACCTATTGCATAATCTGGGGGTTCTCCTTGAAGAGCAGGTGGCAGTCATGGCCAGGAGGGCCTTTGTGCAACTGCAGGTTGTGTACCAGTTATGCCCTTTCCTGGATCAACAATCCCTACTCATGGTCATTCATGCCCTAGTTACTTCCCGTCTTACTATTGCAATGTGCTCTACATGAGGCTGCCCTTGAAAAGCATATGGAAGCTCCAGTTGGTTCAAAATGCATCCCACATGGTTTTGTGCAGATCTCAGTGTGCACATGTGTCACTCTCTTGTGGGAGCTTGCATTGGTTGTCAATTTGCTTCCGGGTGCAATTCAAGATGCTGGTTGTCACCTTTAAAACCCTTCATGGCTTGGGACCAGGTTATCTGGGGATTGTCTCTTGCCGATCACATCGACCAACCCACTAGAGTGGGGAGGCAAGGAATGTTGTGGGCTCCATCCCCTAAGGAGGTATATCTGGCAGGACCCAGAAGAAGGGCCTTCTCCATAGTGGCTCCTTCCCTCTGGAACATTAAACCTCCAGAAATTAGACTGACCCCCACTTTGACAATCTTTTGTAAGGACCTGAAGATGTGGTTTTGCAAGCAGGCCTGGAGAACCCAGAGTGGGATGGAGCTCATTAAATGGCTGGTCACCGAGGGGAGTAGGGTGGGGGTGTTATTATTTTATTATTTATTTATTTATTTATTTATTTATTATTTATTTATTTATTTTCTACATTTGTTTTTATTGTCTGTAAGCCACCTAGAGTCGCTATGAGTGAATAGGCGGCTATATAAATTCTCTAAAATACATAAGTAAAATAAATAAAATGATTATCTTCTGAAGTCAATAATAAAGCAATACTGCAGTTAAAAGAAATTCAAAATACTTGCCAAGGAATTCTGTGATGAACTCTAGTTATGTAATCTTACAAATAGCATATTAAATCTATACTCCTTTAACACATATGAGCAAGTAACAGTATATCTTCCTACACATCAATCCATACAGCCTCCATGTAAAATTGGATGGTAAAATCAAAATCTCTCACTCTGTACCAATCTATGAGTGTTGTACATGGATGTTTAGTTCAGAAGATAGCAACATAAATATCCATCCCAAAAGAGAAAATACGTAGCTAGCAAAGTAGGGTTAGGGTTAGGGTATCAAGGCATGAGTAGTTATTGTCACAGCATACAGCTTCAAGTAGTGAATAACCGACACACCACACCCAGAGTGTGGCTTCTACTTGCTATTCTAGTGTTTCATGCAAATGTACTTTGAGAGTGACTGCTGCAACCAATGATAGGAGACCTTGTTTTGTGCTGAACACTAGTTTTACTTTAGAATTTCTATAGCATCTCTGCACCAGGCCAGAAAGGGACATATAGCCAACTGATAACATCTTCCATGGTTTCTGTGTAGATGCTATTTAGAAATAATGGCTCTAACAAAATGAAATAGAGTTCATCTCACCATAAATAGACAGAGATGTCCCATCTGTACTTGGCAACTTCTATTGCATTGCTAATCTTTCCTTTTGAGGAAGGTGTGGTGAAGCTGGTTGTGCTGCAGTTCGAGAGAACCGCTGGAGAAATGGATTATTTGGACTCTTTTCAGTCAGATTTCAGGCCTGGGCATGGAACCAAAACAGCATTGATCCCAGGGGTGAAATCCAGCAGGTTCTGACAGTTCTGGAGAACTGGTAGTGGAAATTTTGAGTAGTTCAGAGAACCGGTAGTGGAAATTTTGAGTAATTTTGAGTAATTTTGAGTAGTTTGAGTAGTGGAAATTTTGAGAACCGACAAATACAACCTCTGGCTGGCCCCAGAGTGAGGTGGGAATGGAGATTTTTCAGTTTCCTTCCCCTGGAGTGGGGTGGGAATGGAAATTTTGCAGTATCCTTCCCCTGCCACTCCCACCAAGCCACGCCCACCAAGCCACACTCACAGAACCGGTAGTAAAATAATTTGGATTTCACCACTGATTGATCCCATTTGTCAATGACTTCTGATAAAAGCGAACCGGTAGTGGCAGCAGCTGGAGGCTCCGCCCACCCACCCGGACATCATTACAAATGCTCTGTGCATGCACAGAAGGTTCTGCACATGTGCAAAAGCACCGCGCGCAAGCAAAGCACACACACACACATGCACGTTCCCGGTTCTGAACCGGTAGCAAAGGTAAGTGAAACCCACTACTGGGATGCAGCCATCCTTCTCTTCTTGACTTCAGGGTGGCTTTCAATCCCATTGATCATGGTATCCTTCTAGGCTGGTTCTGGGGATTGTAAGAAGGCAATGTTGTGTTGTTCTGGTTCTCTTTTTTTCTAGTGTACTGCTATTTTGTACATTTCCGTGTTCCTGTTGATCAGGGGCAAAGGCCTTGGCTCCAGCATTGTGGAGTTTCTTGGCCCCTATTCTGCAGGGTACTGTCTATGCTCTTGTTTAACACCTACATGAAGTTGCTGGATCAAGTCAGCTGATAGCATGGTATGAGGTATTATCAGTAAGATGATGATACCAGCTTTACATCTCCACCCTTGACTGCATGTGTGATGCTATGAAGGTTCTATCATAGAGTCTGGAGGCTATGGAAGCTTGGATGAGGAATAACAGGTTTCAGTTGAATCCAAGCAAGACTGACTGGCTTTGGGTATAGAGTCCTCTGGTTCAGGAATTTTCCATCTTTAGTTCTCAATGGGGCTGCTCTATCCCAAACAGAACCAATCCACAATTTAGGGATTCTCCTGGGAGTCACAGCTCCTGTTTAAAAAACAGCTAGTAGTTATGGAAAGGAGGGCCTTTGCCCAGCTTCATGTTGTGAATCATTTGTGCCCTTTCCTGGCCATGAGGCTCTGTTCATGGCCACTCATCCTTTAGTCTCCTCTCAAATGGGCTACTGCAATGCATTTTACATGGGACTATCCTTGAAACTACAGTGTAGCAGCAGGAGTAGTTATGTGCACTTCTCGATCATGTTACACCTCTGCTCCAAAGCTGCCAGTATGTTTCCAGGTGCAAACAAAGGTGCTGGTTGAACCTATAAAGAAGAAAGGAGGGAGGGAGGGAAGGAAGGAAGGAAGGAAGGAAGGAAGGAAGGAAGGAAGGAAGGAAGGAAGGAAGGCTACCCCTAATCTACCCATTCCTTTAGATCTGGCAAAAGAGGCATGCTTATCCAATTTGGTGAGGACCAGGAAGACAGCTTTTTCTGTCATGATGACTGATCTCTGGAATATTATTCCCCCCCAGAGATCTGACTTGCACTGACACTGTTGGTTTTTCGTAAGGCCTTCAAAATGGATGGATATATAAAATGAATGAATGAGATGCTAAATATTTCTGTGAACTCCTAGTGACTTTAAATAACATTAACAAGTTAATACAAATGTGTTCCTCAACTATGAGGCCTTTATTCCACTATTTCATAACCCACAATAAAAATCTGCAGGAGCACTTAATGAATTGATTTGTTAATCACCCAGCTTTTTTGGGAAAAATACCCTGATGCTTATATTACTCAGCAATTCTGTTGCCAGCCACTATTCTTACAGCCGTTGTAATTTATGTTAATAGAAGGTTTTCTATGCTACAACTAATTCTTATAGATCCTTATTAAGCTTGATAAGCAGATAGAGCAGGAAGAAAGCTGCAGAAAAAACTTCATGCAGAAGATTATCATCATGATTTTTAGGAGAACAAGAACAACCAATAACTATTCATTTCATTTGAACTACTTGGCCTATTTTTGGATTAATATCAACATATTTGATAATTTTTTGAATCACCAAGTGCCAAACTTACTTTTCAAAAACTTTAGCAAGAATTTAATTTTCACTATAACTAGTTTTCATTAAGAATCCTTACATCTAACGTCTTCTTTCTTTCTTTCTTTCTTTCTTTCTTTCTTTCTTTCTTTCTTTCTTTCTTTCTTTCTTTCTTTTTCTTTCTTTCTTTCTCTTTCTTCCTTCGTACCCTCATAACTCCTCCTTTACATTTTTCATTTATTTATTTACAATATATATAATATTGATTCACCCAAAATTAACAAGGACTCTGGACAATAAAGCCATAAATATAAAAAGGGAAAACATATTTATTAAAATCCCCAATAAACTGTAAAATGCTTCATAGACAACCCATAGTTTATTCTACCTAAGGCCAAACACCCATTAAAATATCATTGTTTCATCTAGTTTAGAAAATGCCAATAGATTAGCAACCATTTTTACCTACAAGCAGAGGAGACAGAGAGTGTTCCAAGAATAGTAGCCATAACTAAAAAACGAATCTCATGCTACTCAAAGATTAGCAACTGGTGTCAGTCCTTGAACTGTTTAATTCCATTAGGCATTATGGAATGTAGGATGCATTCTGCAAGAGCTGTAACATTTGTATGGTTTATATTACATAATGCTTGCATAATTTGGGATATAAAATGTTGTATCTATCTTAAAGGTATGCAACTCGATACCATTCAGTTATTTCAAATAACTTCTACATTGGCCATTTTCTATGCAGTGGTAGGATTCTACCGGTTCGCCCTGGTTCAGGCAAACCGGCAGTGGCGGCAGCGGGAGGCTCCGCCCACCTGCCTGGACGTTATCACAGATGGTCTGCGCATGCACAGAAGGGTCTGTGCATGCACAGAAGTGATGCATGCAAGTAAAGTGAGCGTGCGTGTGTGCTCCCGATTCCGAACCAGTAGCAAAGGGAAGTGGAACCCACTACTATGGGTTATTTTTTTTTAAAAAAAATTCTTGTTAGCCATGTCTTGATCAGTAAGCAGGATGCATCAGTACTCACATGCAAAGACAATCTGAAAAAAAATCATACTACCATTATTCCATAAAACAAAATTAAAACCCTATAATGTCTGTCCATAGAATTCTCAAATACATTGCATCAGGACCTCTCCAAAGGTAGAATGGATATATTAAGTTGGAACTTCAACTTTTAAACAGCCTTGCTGCTTGGATATTCAGAAAGGTGTAGTGCCAGCACATGTAGAAAACTGTACTTTTGGAGAAGGTCGTACTATGTGTGCAATATGGTTTTATATTTTCAAACATAAATGTACAGACCGCCCTTATGTCAAAATTTCTACAACTGTCTTCAGTCCTAATTTAAAGCAGAAGTAAAATTACTGATATAAAAACAGAAATTAAACAATAGCTTTCAGGCACCAAATACAAATGCTCCACCAGGAAGCGCGGGAGGACCCCTTGGAGGGTAGAGCCGAGGATTTTGTTCAATATCTGTATGACAAAATCGCTCAGATTCGGGAAGATCTGGACTCCGACTGGATAGTCTCAGGGGGAGGGACTGGGGCAGGTCTTGAGAATGTTATCTGGGATGAGTTTGATCCTGTGACCCCTGAGGATGTGGACAGGATTCTGGGTAGACTGAACGCAACCACTTGTTTATTGGACCCGTGTCCCTCCTGGTTAGTGCTGGCTTCTCGGGAGGTGGCACAAGGCTGGTTCCAGGGGATTATAAATGCTTCGCTGGGTGAGGGTGTCTTTCCTGCCGCCTTGAAAGAGGCGGTGGTGAGGCCTCTCCTCAAGAAGCCTTCCCTGGACCCGGCAATGTTGGTAAATTATCGTCCGGTCTCCAACCTTCGTTTTGTGACGAAGGTTGTTGAGAGTGTGGTTGCACAACAGCTTCCCCAGCACCTGGATGAAACGACGTATCTGGATCCGTTCCAGTCGGGCTTCAGGCCCGGGTACAGCATGGAAACGGCATTGGTCGCGTTGGTTGATGATCTCTGGAAGGCTCGGGACAGGGAGTGCTCCTCTGTCCTGGTCCTGTTAGATCTCTCAGCGGCTTTTGATACCATCGACCATGGTATCATGCTGCACCGGTTGGAAGAGTTAGGGGTGGGAGGCACTGTGTTGCGGTGGTTCTCCTCCTTTCTCTCTGACCGGTCGCAGTCTGTGTTGACAGGGGGACAGAGGTCGACCCCGAGGCCCCTCATATGTGGGGTGCCGCAAGGGTCGGTCCTCTCACCTCTCCTGTTCAACATTTATGTGAAGCCGCTGGGCGAGATCATCCGTGGTTTCGGGGTGGAGTACCATCAGTACGCTGATGACACCCAGCTGTACATCTCCACCCTGGATCACCCCAACGATGCCCTTGAAGTGATGTCCCGGTGCCTGGAGGCCATACGGATCTGGATGGGGAGGAACAGGCTCAGGCTCAACCCATCCAAGACCGAGTGGCTGTGGTTTCCGATGTCCCGATATAGCCAGTTGACGCCATCACTGACTATTGGGGGCGAATCATTGGCCCCCACGGAGAGGGCTCGCAACTTGGGCGTCCTCCTGGATTCACGGCTGTCTTTAGAAGAGCACTTGACGGCCATGACCGGGAGGATTTTTTATCAGGTCCGCCTGATTCGCCAGTTGCATCCCTTTCTGGATCGGGACTCGTTACGCACGGTCACTCATGCCCTCGTCACCTCCCGCCTGGACTATTGTAATGCTCTCTACATGGGGCTCCCCTTGAGGAGCACCCGGAGGCTCCAACTGGCGCAGAGTGCGGCCGCGCGGGTGGTAATGGGAGCGACATGGCGCTCCCATGTAACACCTCTCCTGCGTGAGCTGCACTGGCTCCCGGTGGTCTTCCGGGTGCGCTTCAAGGTTTTGGTTACCACCTTTAAAGCGCTCCATGGCTTAGGACCTGGTTATCTACGGGACCGCCTACTACCACCAATAGCCTCCCACCGGCCAGTACGCTCTCATAGAGAGGGACTCCTCCAGGTGCCGTCAGCCAAACAGTGTCGACTGGCGGCCCCTAGGGGGAGAGACTTCTCTGTGGGGGCACCTACCATCTGGAATGAGCTCCCCCCGGAGATACGGAGGATCCCGGATCTGCACTCCTTTTGCCGTGCTGTGAAGACCTTTTTATTCCATCAAGCGGGCTTGGCCTGATCTCTTCCCTTTTAAATATGTAAATTTTAATCTGTTTTTAAATTATTGGGGTATTTTAATTTGTCTGGGCCAAAAAGTTTAATTTGATTTTATCGGGTTTTTAAATTTTGTGTATTTATGTATTTTATTGTTGGCTGTTCACCGCCCTGAGTCCTTCAGGAGTAGGGCGGTATACAAATCAAATTAAAAAACAAAACAAAACAAAACAATTGAATCAATGAAGACATGGCAGGATATTAGCTAAATCTTAGCCAAATTTCTTAAATAATAAGCCACTGAAATGTGATGTTATAGCATACATCTTAGGATACCCTTACAAGATTCATTGATTTTACATGATATGAACAATTTATAATAAAAGTAGCCTGATTTTTTTAATATTAAAAAAATGCCTTTAAGACATGCTTGATACTTACATGAACATATCTATCAAATTATCTTGACATGATACCAAAGTGTTTTTTCTGAATTATAGTTTAGCCTGTAGTTTTGAGCATACCAGATGACACATCCCAGATGGTCTACCTTATAATAGGTGTAAGTTAATAGGTTATCAGTCTTCAAAATGACTGAAGATTGAATGAACTATAAAGTAAATACATTTAGACAAGTTGATTGCTAAATTAAAAGATGACAATCATTACAGTACTGATTTGATTAAATAATTCCCAACTTGTCTTTTGCTTCACAAATTCACAATGGTCCAAGAATCCATACCATGCTAATTTTATTTAAATATCTTCTGCAAAAGTTCTGGCTTGCAAATACCTCTGCAATGTTGAAATCTTGCTTCTTTTTTTTTGGAGTCTATTGCTGCACAGTCAATTAAGCATTTTTTAAAAAATTAAAGCCAATTTAGCTCCATTAAGTCTACTAGATTAAACAGGATTAAGTCCAATTTAAATGACCTATGTAAATAAACCATATAACTTCTTAATTTAACTACATAATGGCACAGCAGTGTAGGGCAGAAGTAGTACTCATAATTTGCTTCAGGAAGGAATGTTTGGTGTAAAATGCTGGCAACCTCTATCTCTTTCACACAACACATTTTACACACACCATATGCCCCTTTAAACAGAATTAGTGCAAGTCAGTTAAGGTTACTGGATTTGAACTACAAAAATCCAGACAACCAATAGATGGCAGCAAAGAGTATAGAAAACTATTTGGTCATCTGGATTTCTGCAGCTCAAAATGGTGTCTTTAGTATTTCATTTTTCTTCTTTTTCTTCTTCTTAAAGATAGGGCTATATTTACTCCTTGAGTCCCCAGGCATTTTATGAATTCTCCAGGATTTCTCAAAGATAATTCATAAGAGGTCATCCAGACTATTAGCAAATCCAGTCAATACCATTCATCAAGACTTCAAGATTTAATCTGAAAGTAATTAGCATTTTCTGATCATGAAATCTGTTTGACTTAAACTATCATTCTGTCCCTTCATTATATTTTTCACAATTATCTGATGAAGCAGGTAAACTCTTGTTGGAGAAGACTGAACCAAAGCGAGAATTAAATAGCCTTCCCTGGTTGGAAGGCTACTTGCATGCATTTGACTGTTTTTAGCTTTAGCTTTCCTTAATCTGAAGAATTCTTTCCCAAATCCCATTACTTCTACCTTGTCTGTTAATTTTTTTTCTACTTGCTAGGATTAAATAAAAGACAGTTCATCTCATTAGATCTTCTATCTCAAAGAAATTTATCACCAGGAGAAAAATAAACATTTGTTTCTTAGCAGATGTTGGGAAAACTAAATATTTCCTTCACATTAAACTTCTTGTCTGTGGAAAGATTTGCAAGTAGCTTTTGAAAAGTAACAAAACAACCTACTGGGTGGGAGGAGGCAGCTGGTAATATAGACCTCATAGTCTCTATGGTCTTGCCAAGCTGGGTTTCTGAACTGTAGGATACTTTTAGCATATAGTGCAACTCTTCCTCTCTTTCTATTGTTATTATTCCTTTTCAACCTTCTATGTCAGTGATGGCTAACCTTGTTGCACTCCTCCCGCTTTTGTGTGCCAAAAGCGGGAGGAGTGCAGGGGAGGTTGCGCATGCGTGTGCCCACACCCATAATTCAAGGCCTCCTGCCGTGCCCCCCCTGCGCATGCACGCGCAACCCCCCCCCCCCCGCGCTCAGCCAGCTTTTGGCACGCGATAGCAAAAAGGTTACCGGTAGGCTTGGTATGCCTGTTTTTCACTCTCCCCAGATTCCAGAGCCTTTCTTGGAGCCTGGGGAGGACGAAAACGGCCTCCCACATGCCCCTGAGGCCCTCCGGAAGCTGGAAACAGCCCATTTCCCGACTTCTGGTGGGCCCGGAAGGCCCGAAAATTAGCTGGCCGGCGTGTACATGCGCGCTGGAAATGAGCTAGGGCAACACTCATGTGCCCACAGATATGGCTCCGCGTGCCACCTGTGGCACACATGCCATAGGTTTGCCATCACAGTTCCATGTCCTTCAGCTATATTCCAAATACGGGATCTTTCTCCTGCTTTCCATTAACAGCTCTATTGAATCCTATTATTCTATTGAAAATTCTTGTTTGCCATAACAGTAGGAGTTCATGAATAGCAACAAAAGTACAAATGTTATGAGCTTTTTAAAGAAAAAAAAATAGTTTAATAGGCCGCAATACTACCTCCTTCTACATGGCACACATTGTTTCTTGAAGTTTACATCTTCTATTATCATTCAGACAATTTTATATATTGATACCAATAACTTTTGATACCATTTATAACTGTTTAATTGTCAGCCCTGCAAGCTCCTGACCTGGTCAGGTACTAGACACCACTTAATTCACATATGGTATAATAATGGATTTTTGAAATCCTGACAGACTTTCTATTTCATCTACCACCCCTTATATCCAAGAGAATCAAGATGGACCAAACTTCAGTTTCTTCTCACACCTTCCTGTCTTTCTGGGCTAAACTGTTGTTTTTGTAACAGCTGCCATATATTTCTTCAAGGCTATCTTCATAACCACCTGCACCCCTTTATACTTTTTCCTTTTCCCATCCTCTTGCTTGGATTAGAGAGCTAATACCACCCATGCCTTCAGATTCTTTTGTTTCTCTCCTAAATATTCACTCTATTCCACAAGCAATTTTTTTGTTAGATCTCACTATTCATTGAGTAAACTTACTCTCTTAAAACTGCTTTATCTTCTTCACTACAGGTTTCCACACGTCTCAGCCTGCTCAGCAGGAAATTTGCTACCCAATCAATGGTGGGTTTCAAGATTTTTTACTACCAGCTCTGTGGACATGGCTTGGTGGGCATGGCATGGCTTGGTAGGCATGGCAGGGGAAGGATACTGTAAAATCTCCATTCCCTCCCCAATCCAGGGGAAGGTAACTGCAAAATCCCCATTTCCTCCCAATCAGCTAGATTTGGGAGGCAGAGAATAGATGGGGGCGGGGGCGGTTCTCCGAACTACTCAAAATTTTCACTACTGGTTCTACTGATCAGAACCTGCTGAAACCCACTTCTGCACCCAATCACCCATAAAGGACAATCAATAAGTAAAGGTTTCCCTGCCCATTCATGTCTGACTCTAGAGTGCAGTGCTGATCTCTGTTTCTTGGCCAAAGGAGCCAGCATTGTCTGATGACATTTTCCATGGTCATGTGACTAGCATGGCTATACGCCAAAGGTGCATGGAACACTGTTACCTTCCTAGCAAAGTAATACCTATTTATCTACTCATGTTTGCATTCTTTGGAGCAGCTGGAGCAGGAATGGGAACTCACCCCATTGTGCGGCGCTCGGGTCTCAAACCCAGGCTATCAGTTTTCTAGTTGACAAGCTCAGTTTCTTTAACTGCTGAGCCATCACAGCCACTCAGACCATCAGTAGCCTTTATTATACCACCCTAGCAATAAGAAATCACTTAGCGAATGACTTTACAACTCAGAGGACAGACCTTCAATATAAGCTTTTATGGACATTCCTCATTCGGGTTGAACTCCATGAATAAACTCCTCTTAATGCTAGAGATACTTTAGACTACAAGTTACACTCTGATCACGATAGCTGGATTTATAGATTTGATAGGTACTGGATAGGTACTGGATTACTTTTCTCAGCTGAAAAAAAATGCATGCTTTTGGTCTTTTAATAATTCTTTTCTAAAAGCCACTGCTGCCTTATTCTCTCAGCAAAAAAATTCTAACTGCTGGTATAAAGAATACTTGCATTAGAAATGTCAGAGAAAGCTCTTTGTTATATTATGCTAAAGCAGATTACAAAAACAGGCTGAAAGTTAAGCAATTAGGCATTCATACCTTTATCCTTCCCTAGCTCTTTTCTCCCTCCAGAAAGTTATCCTGACATCCCAACAGGCTAATATTGTCTTCAGGAATACAATGTCTGAAACCACATATTAAGTAAATCTGAGATCTCAAGCCCAGATCAACACAGTGCAAAAATCTATGTCTTGGGCAGAACTTCAGGTTGGCCTTATAAAAAGGCCATGCTTTTTCTGCTGCAAGTCAATGTTTAAAATATTTATTACTTGCTTTCCTGTACTTTTGATCCTTTGTTGCTTCTTATCTGGAACTATAACAGCAAAAGAATCAAAAATAAAATGCGAAGGAAAGTATATCATTAAAAATCAAGTACAATGTTACTTAAGGTTCAAGTCTGAAAAAAAAAAGAGATAGAATAAACACTCTAAAACTAAACTTGTCTTTGCTGAGTTTTCTAAATTATATATATAAAGTGAGAAGTTTAATGTAGCAGTTTAAAAGCACTAAGCTCAAAACTGGAAGAATATAACCTAGCTTGGGTACAAAGCTAGTTGGGTGATCTTGGGTCAGTCACTCTCTTTCAGCCTTAGGAAGCAGGCAAAGGAAAGCCACTTCTGAAAACATTGGCAAGTAAATTGCAGGGACTTGTCCAAGCACTTACCGGAAGTCAATAATAACTGGAAAGCACAAATAGTAAAACATGGCTCCTAAACCAGTTGAGATGCTAAGTTCTTGAAAGTAAAGAATCAAGGTTTCATAACATGTTATCACTTATTGTGATACTCTTGGCATTGTTACCCTTCAAAAGTATTTATTTGGAACAACAGGGCATTGATTGAATGTGGCTTAGCATCTTATGTAAACCTGGCTCATATGGTTCAGTGTATTGTGCAAACTCGGAATGAGTTAATTCAGGCACTTTTAGATCTCAGGCCGTTTTAGATCTCAGTCTAAATCATTTAAATGTAGATTTTTTTAAAAAAACATTGCCTTTATTATTTTTTATAAATAACTCAAGGTGGTGAACGTCCCTACCAGTAGTGGTTTTCACTTACCTTCGCTACCGGTTCAGAACTGTGAGCGCACTCGCGTGCGGCGCTTCTGCGCATGGGCAGAGCATCCATTATGACGTCCAGACGGTTGGCGGAGCCTCCTGCTGCCGCCGCTACCAGTTCACCTGAACCAGGGCCAACCGGTAGAAACCCACCACTGGTCCCTACTATTCCTTCCTTCCTCCTCCTATTTTCCCCACAACACTGTAATTGGGCTAGAACTCGGTCTCCTAGATTCTAGGCTAGTGCCTTTTCATGATAAAAATACAAACAATATGACTTCTCCATCACAAGACCTTCACCTGACTCATATCTGACCCCTCACAAGACTCATCACAAGACCTTCACCTGAAGTGACCCACACCTGAGCCAAAACTCATCACGAGACCCTCACCTGAAGTGACCCTTCCATCACAAGACCTATGGACCATACGAAGCCCTTATAAGCATTATAAGAACACCCTGAAGATGCTACCTAGCCTGATAATGAAACATTTGGCAACCAACCCACAAGCTTGGAGAATGAACCTCCACTCTCATCCTACACCCAAGCTACAGACATTTGCCACTATTGCAAATACACAATCGTTTATTATATTATACATTTTATAATTATAATCTAATTACAATTTCATAATCTAATCATTTTTATTTTATTTTCCCTTCCCATTCTTATTCCTTTTATGCCACTATTTTTAAATTATAAAGTTGGGTACAAGTTTCTTTTTACTGATCCACTCTGGGAACCTCTGATTAGACAGTAAGAATAAAATGCTTCAAATAAGTAGAGCTGATTTGCAATCTGATATAACTTCCATTGTATAAAACAAAGGATATCTGGAATTCACATATGACTGAGATTACAAAGCCATGCTTTCATTATAAACATATTAACTGATATGCTATTGGGGAGTTATTGAAATTAAATTAATCTAATTATCAAATTATGGATGTCATCTACAAACAATTCATGGTTCTTGTTTTCAAAAGGTTTTATAAAAGGCAAAGTCCTGACTTTGGGAACAAGGGAATAAAGAGAAATTTGGGATATATTTGCTTAAATAAACTCTTAATAAATTGATTAATAAGTCACATGCTCCTCTCTTCTCTCAAAATTTCTTATACTTGTCATATATCCCCAGGACTGGAGAAGAATAGCAAAGGAACAATTTTCTTTATGTTCAGATTAATAATATTTATTGGGAAAATGGGTATTTGTTTGTTTGTTTATAGAATTTAAGTGACCAGCTATCTCAGTCAAGGCAAAACATTAAACAAGCAATAATAAGATAGCATTATAAGAAAGCTGAGGATAAAATCCACTTAAACTGGATATATGTTGGATCTGCTAATAGCCTGGCCTCAGTGCCCCGGGGGGAAAGTCATGTCCCCAAAATCTTTGAGAAGGCTAAGGGGGGCCTGGCTTGCCAGGATCTGGAGGGCATGTGTGTATATGTGTGTGCCTCTCTCTGTGTGTCTCTATGCTGTTCCATAAGACAGATGCTGTAATGTAGAGGTGTGTTACGTCATTCACGGCGGTGTCACATGACGTATCAGGACTTTTTCCCCTTTCACTAAACTGGGCATGGGCATGGGTGTGGCCAGTGCGTGATGCATCCATCCAGCCCGCTGGCCGGGAGTTTGACAGCCTTGCTGTAAACCATAAGGAACACCACCTGGGGCCATTAGATGGCACTGTTACAGAGAAGAGATCATCAGGTTAAAATGAGTGGAGAATAATGTGAAACCTATTTATAGACAACTCAAAGCTCTTAAATTCTGGCTTTCTACTCCTGTGGTTTCTGTCTTACAGAAAGAGTGCCATTTTCTTCAGACAAGAAAGTCTGTCTGAACTTGGGTTTTGTAGCTAGAACGGTGAGGGATGAACAGTACAACCACCAGATGAATTCGAGGTTGACTGACGAACTGCACTCAGCATTTGTGATTCAATGGATCTACATCAACATGGAGGAAAAGCATGCAGTGAAGGAAAACTCATCAAATTTGCAGATGGCACCAAGTTGTAGGGAATTGCTAACTCTTTGGAAGACAGGCTCAAAATCCAGAAAGATTTTGATAGATTTGAGCACTGGGCCCTGGTTAACAAGATGCAGTTCAGTGGTGAGAAAAGTGAGGTCTTTTAAAGCCCTGAGATCAGAAGGCGTATAGCACTTGGAAGAACTGCAATGTCCGATATGAATAACATCTGGAACAGTAAAGATATTAGCCTCTCAACCAAATGCAAATTAATCAGAGCAATAATTTTTCCAATTTCTACTTATGGCTGCGAAACTTGGGACTCTGAAAAAAAGCAGATAGCAGAAGGGTGGATGCCTTCAAATTTTGGTGCTGGAGATGACTATTACACATCCCGTGGACTGCAAAAGTCACAAACAAAGAAGTTCTAGACAGAGCTTCACCAAATATATCACTTGAATACAGGATCACCAAACGAAGGCTAGCAAACTTTGGCCATGTCATGTGAGTTGACTCACTCAAAAAGTCAATCATGCTTATAGTGATCAGCGGAAAAAAGGAGAAGGGGCCAGGCTAGTACCCATTGGCTGGACACTATAAAGGATGACACCAGAATGACCACGGCAGATCTGAAGGAGGTGATACAAGACAGAGAGGCAGGGGGAGTATTTATTCATAGAGTAGCCAAGTATTGGGCACAACAGAATTGTTGACAAAAATGGCAGAGAAAAATTAATTGTAGGGGGAAGGGGCAGAGATTTGGATCTTTCTAACTGACCAAATTATTTTAACTTTGGGGAGCGGGGTGTCACATTTACACTATATCCATTTATCCTGTTTGGAAGTCGAAGGCAACTAGACTTCTTTTTCTCTTTGGTATGAAATGTTTTGCTGTTTATCCAAGTAGCTTCTTCAATTCAGAAGATAAACAGCGAAACATTTCAAACCCAAAAGAAAAAGAAATCCAGTTTCCATGATTCAACTTCCAGACAGCTCTACTTGGATAACTGAGAATCTTCATAAATCCAAGTAGAATTCATCAATTCTAAAGAACTCTAAGTGGTACTGCAATGTTCCATCAAATTTGTGAGATGGGTTAAGCTGAGCGATGATTTGTCAAGGCCTTCCTGGCAGAATAGAGTCTGCAACTTGATGGGTGCTGAGGCAGAATTTATCCTTTCCAAACCTCTCACATGTAGTTCTATATTCTAATTGCTGTAGTTCTTGCCTAAAGACCTATTCTTTCCAAGGGGTCATAAGTTATATTTGGGGAAGTTGACATCTAGTGTCCAGAGAAGAAATCACAGTTGTGTATTTTGGGGAGAATTTAATAGGGAGAATAGGATTGCATCTTATGCTTCCTTGTCTACCCTGAAATTATGGGAATAAAAAGGGGAAATTATGAATGGTCCTGGAACCCTCAATCTTAGCCAGAACATTTTATTTTAGCTAAAGTAAAATGGCTAGGCTCTCCTTCCCCTGCTGTAACACAAAGAAAAGATGAATATACAAGAATACAGATACAAGAATATCAAAAGCAGACACCTTATTTTATCAGTCTAAAGGAAAGCCCATTGGTTTTTCCTCAGAAGAAACTGTTTTCAAAAAGCAAGGGAAAAATCTCAGGGACAAATTGGAAGATTATTAGTGTATGTTTCTCAACAGCTAAAATGGGGAGCACAGCTTCTTTTAATTATTAGTTGAATAAACCATAATAGCCTGTTCTAGGTCATTAACTATGTGTTACAAACTATAGTAGCTGTGTACATTTACTGTGCTAAGCTCTAACTAAACAATACATTATGCATTAAACGTGAACCCAACCACTAGAATGGGGGTCCAAGATTCTGAATAAAGTAAAATAAAATAATGTGAACTGAACAAGATAGATTATGCAGTGTAAGATTATTATGGAAAGGTGTGTCTAAACTAGTTTATTTTTATGTGTTGGTACTGTATATAAAGTCTATCTATTCAGAAAACATGTGATCTTAAAATAGATTTAATAATAATAATACTTAGAAAATATGTACAAAAAAATTCCATCTGTCAATTACAAATGGCCATATACACCACAACCAACATAGAAATCATTTTTAAGAATAGGTAATGCAATATTTTAAGTGATAAATAAGGTGACATCTTGCAGGTGTCTCAATTTCCACTAAAATACAGCAAAATTCTGAAATATTATCAATATGGGTAAGGATGCATCTATTATCAGAGCTAACAAGCATTTAATCTTTTGTGGGGAAGAGGTTGCATTAGAAGAGACTCTATGAATTTCAAAACCAAGGATTCTTCAAAGAGAATGAAGTTACTAACTATAGCATAATCGGGTATGTATAATTAGAGATCAGCTTAGCCACAGTTGCAAATTTCAATCCTTTCTGAAATCTGGCTATTCATACAGCATAATGTTACGTCACTTAGATAAATAGCAATCATGCAGATGGTTCTCTAAAAAATCCTAATTATACAAAATAAATTTCAAGCTCTTTCAATAAGAGCACATAAAGGGACTGAAGGAAAAAAGAAAAATCAAATTCTATCATTCAGGCATTCTCAAGGCAGAAGACAGTGTTAAAATGAAAAACATTCATTTTACATAATAACTGTCAGACGCAATCCAAGCTGTATCTTAATACTTTTACTTGGTTATATTTACCCAACTGTGTTGTTGAATATGTCTCATTCTGAACTTACTTTTGGACTAATCATGACCAGTAATTTTCATATGCAGAAGCAATTAGAATATTGAGTTTGCAGAATGGTTGCCCACCAGAAATATCTACTTAGTTCAATACACTTACCCCCAAATCTCTTGTTCAGAATGGTACTTACCTGAAAAAGAAAACAAAGTATGTAAGTAAGCAAAATAAATAAATACCTTTAAGCTGACTGTTTGTCTCTTAGATGAAACTGTGATAATTATGAAGATATTTGTTTAAATTTTTCAAATGTACAGTCTGACATATTGGATTAGCACTAATCTAATTAGGCGTACATTCCATTGAATTCAATGGAGTTTACTCTCAATAAATGTGCATATAATTGCAGTACAACTATGGTAATTAACTTTCAAAACAATGTTTTATCTTATGTAACTGGAAACACAGCAGAGTTTTCACTATGCTTCAAAATTCATCCATTGATCTTTCATCTACATACATCCACTATAACTGTAATTCAGATTTCAATTTCAATTGGAAACATCTGTTATTTTCATTGGCAAGAGAACTCCAATTGGAGCAACTAAAATTTATTGCAAAGAACAAGCACAGAACACTCAGTCTGGATGAAATCTGTAAAGGATTAAAGTTACTCTACTGCCAACATCCCTACCACCATTACATACTAGTTATAGATAAAGCAAAGCAATTATCTATTGCCAAACCTAATAATAAAGAGTTGATTGCAGAATGCAAAAGAAACCCAATATTTTATTTTATTTATTATATCCCATTTTTTCTTTGGGAATTTGAGCATCATATAAGAGATTTCCTTATATAACAACAACTATCCTACAAAGTTCATGGCCTTAGTCCTGGAAGCCAGTCGGGTAACTTTGGATCAGTCAACCTCTCAACCAAACACACTTCAATTGTTCTGGGGAAAATAGGAGAAAGATGTGCTGGATATGTTTGTCACCTTGAGTTATTTGTAAAAATAATAAAGGTGGGATGTAAATAAAAGAAATAATTATATTGAATGTAAGTAACAGGCTTAAGTCATCCAGAACTCACTTGGGATGGGAAGCCTAAGACTTCCTCGCAATACTACAGTATATAACTGTGATGGCAAACCTGTGGCACACTAAGCCATGTCACCCGGCATGCATAGCCTTGCCTGTTTGTCTTCTGGGTTTCAGGCATGCATGCGTGTGCGATGATCAGCTGTCCTTTGTGCGCGGCAGTGCCGAAAACCAGTGTGCGCATGCACGTCGCCCATGTGATGTGCATATGCGCCAGTACCCGAAACTTCAACTTTTCCAGAGCGTGATCCCTTTGCTGGCGTGGCAGTGCCGAAAACCAGCATGTGCATGCACGCTGGCCAGGTAATCATGCGCGCTAGAACCCAGAAGTTCAGCTTTTCCGGAGCACAACCCAGACGAGAGCGCACACATATGTGAGACGAGTGCCGAAAAGGTTCGCCATCACTGGTATATAACATCAATTCAATAACTGAATAAAAAGGACTTCTGCAAACTCTTTGTCTCCAAGCAAATTAATATACTGCGTTGAAAATTCCAAGACATAAGAAAATGAACACGCACAAAAATCAACTACCACTATAGTTCTAGAAGCAAAAAGCTAGCCTACAAGAATCATTAAACCTAGTTCATTCTACAGTTCATGTTAGCATGCTAATATGTTCCAGTCTGAAAAGTTATTCTGCTTTCATTCTTTAACAGGTACATTTCCATTATGTATAATTTTTACTAGGCATTTTTGTAATCTAAACCCTATTATGAAATTAGTCTACTGCTGCTTTTTCCAAGTGAGGTTTTTTTTTGTTTTTTGTTTTAAATAATTTTTGCAGACCTATGTAAGAAAATCTATTTTCCATGATTTTTAGCAAATGCCAGCAGGTAATCAAGGTCATGAAAGGAAGAATAAAAGATTGAGAGGAGTTTGAAAGGGGGAGAGCTTTAAATCAGTAGCCCATGTGGTTTTTTCCCCCTCCATTTATTAGAGTCCTTTCAGAACTGTAGATGACAAAGGCTCAGAAGATGATGAGTGGGATAAGAATTAAAGTTCCATTCTGACTGAGAATGCACCGATACACTGGCATATGAAAACCCATTCTTCTTTTCAAACCTTCTATTGCTATCATGGCTGCTATTGTCAATAGCCAAGAACGGCTGCTTTCCCCCTCTGTTTACCATATTGCCTTCCCCTCTGTTTACTGTCCCTTGAAAACAGAGGACGACAGGTTCAATTGTATACACAAAAGTCTTTTTATTCCCCATGCATCTGGCTCATATAACTTCAATTCACTCTCAGTGAACTGGCAGACATTAAGCCAAGCGCTCAACTGCCAATGTGCATTGCTGAAGTATAAAGGTGCCAAAAGTCCTTTGTTAGATGCAACAATGTGTTTACATTCTGGGATTACAGCATAAGCTGACACCACCACATTCAGTCCTAATTGTCAATGGACCACCCGTTTCTCCTCCTCTGTAGATAGTCTTTTGTAGGGTGCCTTTTCAGGTTCAGACATTGTTCTCATTGTGCCTCTGTTGTTAGACCAAAGAGGACCCTATCATTTTCTACCTATTGCACATCAACGAAGATCAAACTGAAGGATTTAATATCCGGTATGTAAATATACTGTTTTGTATATAGAGAATGCTGGTTTAGCTCAGGATCAGGGGTGAAATCTAGCAGATTCTGACAGATTCTGGAGAACCGGTACCGGAAATTTTGAGTAGTTTGGAGAACAGGCAAATACCACCTCTGGCTGGCCCCAGAGTAGGGAGGGAATAGAGATTTTGCAATATCCTTCCCCCAGGAGTGGGGAGGGAATGGGAATTTTGCAGTATCCTTCCCCTGGAGTGGGGTGGGAATGGAGATTTTGCAGTATCCTTCCCCTACCACGCCCACTAAGCCATGCCCACCAAGCCACACCGTGCCTACCATGCCCCGCCCACAGAACCAGTAGTAAAAAAAATTTGGATTTCACCACTGCTCAGGATGGCAGTTTACTCATTGATTTTAAAAATGGAATATGCATCACCCTAAAATGGGAATATTATATTGTGCTAGATTTGCACATTTACTGTATTTTCCAGACTATAAGATGCACTCTCCCCCCGCCACAAAGTGGGTGGAAATGTCTGTGTGTCTTATAGAGCGAATATTGCAGTAGGGGGGAGGGGGGGTTGTGTGGCCCCGATCAGCTGTTCAATCGGTGGCAAACGGGCCACAGTGGCAGCGAATGGGCTGCGGCGAATGGGCCAAGACAAATGGGCCACAGCAAATGGGTTGCAGTGGAGAACAGGCCGCGGCGAAAGGGCCACGGCGGCAAAAAGGCCGCAGCGTGCCAAACCTTCCTTCTTAGTTTTTTTGACAGCTAATCTCATTGAGATCTGATGATTAAGAATTCATCTATTGTTTCAATTATACTATATATTAATTGCAGCACTATTTTTATGGATGGGATTTATAATTTTATCCTTTTGTACTTAAAATAGAACTGAGAAGAAGGTCATCTCTTCAAATGGTTTCAGTCTTCCTGGCTTCTCAAATTTCAGTTAAGTCCCAAGGGAAAGTAGAACATGGGAACTCTTTTCACAAAGCTTTTTTGGATTCAGAAATGCAGGCAATCACAGATGGGATCTTAGAACAATGGAGGCATGTGTAGCTAGAAATAAAGAATAACAAAAGCTTTATTAAAAGAAATGAAGACTTCTAAAGAGAATAGGATAGGAGAAGCAACACACTTTCGGAAAGTAAAGAAAAATTGAGAAAAATCAGAGATCCAAAATTTATTTATATTTCAGAAAATTTATATGATCACCCAACTCACTCTCAGTGATGCTAGGTGGTATACAAAGATTAAAAATCATATAAAAATAATAAAAAAGCAATAATATCTCCCCCCCCAGTGACAACAATCAAATAAGTCACTTGATGGGCTCCATCCCACTCTGGGACCCCAAACCCATTGGCAAAACCAGGTTTTCAAGGTGCTGTAAAAGAGTGTTAAAGTGGGGGCCAATCTTATCTCTATAACATCTTAAGATGTTCTATAGGGAGGGAGCCATCTCAGAGAATGCCCTTTTTCTTGATCACATTAGATGGCTGACCTTAACAGAGGGGACTTGAGGCATCCCTTGCCTTCACACTATGGTGGGTCAAGTAAGTAGGACCAGGAAAAGACGGTCTTCAAATAAACTAGTTCCAAGCCATTTATTATTATTATTATTGTTATTATTATTATTATTATTATTATTATTATTATTATTATTATTATTATTATTATTATTATTCATATTTCTATGCCGCCCACTCTCCGAGGACTCTGGGTGGCTTACACCAAAGACAGTATACTAAAGAGCATATTGCCCCCTAACAATCTGGGTCCACATTTTACCCACCTCGGAAGGATGGAAGGCTGAGTCAACCTTGAGCCGGTGAGATTTGATACGCTGATCTGCTGAACTAGCAGTCAGCTGAAGTAGCTGCAGTACTGCACTCTAACCACTGCGCCACCTCGGCTCGTATATCGGGCTTTGAAAGTGACAACCGGCACCTTGATTTGGACCTGGAAGAAAATTGGCAACCAATGCAGCTGCTGCAGGACCTATGGCCCTTGTACATAGGTCTCTAGGACAATTCACCATGGCCAACTTGCCCCGGCCAACTCGGTGCGGGACAACTCGCCATGGCCAACTCACCATGCGACAACTCACTGCGAGAAAAGAGTTACACTAATATAATTTTTAAAATTATTTTAAATAATTAAATTGAATTATTGAACTATCCTACAGCGAGTTGTTCCACAGCGAGTTGGCCATAGCAAGTTGGCTGTCACAATTTGGCTGCTGTGAATTGGCTGCAGTGAGTGGCCGTGGCAAGTTGTTTCATTCCGTGTGTGCACATCTAGGTCTGCACAAAACCTTGTGGGCCACTGCATTTTGAAGTGTGTTGCAATAGCAATAGTCAAGATGGGAGGTGACTAGTCCAGGGATGGGCAATTGTGGCTCTTTTACAACCTGTAGACTTCAACTCCCAGAATTCCTGAGACAGCTGTCTCAGGAATTCTGGGAGTTGAAGTCCACAGGTTGTAAAAGAGCCACAATTGCCCATCCCTGGACTAGGGCATGAGTTGTTAGCAGGATGTTTTGGTCCAGGAAAGATCATAATTGGTGCACAATTTACAGCTGTGCAAAGACCCTCCTGGCCACAACTGCTAACTGCTCTATCAGGAGTCGTAAATCCAGAAGAACTCCCATATTATGCACTGGTTCTGTCCAGGGCAGTGTCACCCCATCTAAGACCAGAGATGGCAAGGTGCTACAGGCATAGATGGAGAAGATGTTGTGCATAGTGAGAAACAGGTCAATCAAATGACAATTTGGCCTATTCAGAACTTCCAGTTTTTGCATGGGATATCAGTTGGATAAAACAGAGGAAAATTCCAAAATAATGAGTCCAGATTTACTCCAAAAGAAGATAAACCTCTATTTAAGATAATTCCCATAAAAATGGAAGAGTAGATAGATATTCATATTTCACAAGTAAGAGTTCTGCACCATGGGCAGATTCTATTTTGTCAAAGTAGGATTGCCTCTTCAAATGTAATCAATCTGACTCACTGCCTCGCCTAAATAAATGTGAACTAATAAATCAACTGAGCCAAATATTAAAATATTATTATTAACATAATGTTGAAATTACATAGGTACATAGCCGTCTTCCATACATACATAAATAAGCTCTACATTGATAGTTAACCTAGGATGAAAATTATATTTTACAACACTTACGATGCCTCACATTAATTATTGATGTTGCCTATGGAATTTCACTCACATGGAAGCAGGCCTCTATTGGAGGAGGGTTGTAAAAATGCCTCTGCCCCTCCCTAAATTTACATTGTCTTTAAAAGACATGATAAAGTCTTTTTTTCCCCTGCACTTTTTCCCCCAGTCACAGAGTTTTAATCTAATCATAAATCTGCAATGAAAATTAAGAAATCAGTTTAGTGACTATAAAAGTATAGTTTGTTCATTTATTTATACTCAATTGTAAATATTGGTATATCTGTTTTATTATTAAATGTCAATTCTTTGTTTTCTTCTGGACAATCATGTCCAATTCTTGGAGATTATCTGGACAAGGAAGGCCATAGTTTTCTTTGCAAGGTTTTTCAGAAGTACTTTGCTATTGACTCCATCCTAGGGAGACAAAATGACTGGCCCAAGATCACCCAGTTGGCTTTGTATTTAAGGTGGGATTAGAATCGGGGTGAAATCCAGCAGGTTCTAACAGGTTCTGGAGAACTGGTAGCGGAAATTTTGAATAGTTCGGAGAACTGGCAAATACCATCTCTGGCTGGCCCCAGAGTGGCATGGGAATGGAGATTTTGCAGTATCCTTCCCTTGGAGTGGGGTGGGAATGGAGATTTTGCAGGATCCTTCCCCTGCCCTGCCCACCAAGCTATACCACACCCACCAAGCCACGCCCACAGAACCGGTAGTAAAAAAATTTGGATTTCACCACTGATTAGAACTCATGGTCTCCTAGTTTCTAATTTGATGCCTTAACCACTATGCCAAACTAGCTTTCTATATATCAATTACTTCATAGCTAAATGTGCTTTTGTTTTTATTATATCTGTATACATGACAAATTCATAATGTATCATAGAAAATACATTCATAGAAGTCTGTTTACATGAAGTCTGTTGATTTTATTGGAAGACTGCTATATCTTTTCTGAGTTCTCCCGAAAGGATCTTATGGAATTTGAAGCTTTATACTACTCTGCCATCATACAAATTGCACGAGGAGTTCCAACATATCTTAAGAAACTATTATATAATTATTCTGCCTAAAAACATAACAATTAAAATGCAAGTTTTTTCTCTGTTATCTCAAGGATTTCTGCATGACCACTACAGATCCATCATCCCTCCCCCCTTCTTTTCATCATCATCATCATCATCATATTATCATCTTTATTTTCAAACTCAAGGCAAAAAAGTATCAAGCCCAATGCATCTGAAATAACAAGGCCTTCCTTATCAAAATTGTATTCAAATAGATAAACATAAACATAAGGCAATTAAGGCATATCTAAACTTGCCAATTAGCCACTTCTGTATAGGTTGACATGTCCTTAAGCAACTGAAGAAAATTCTGTCCAGAATGTAACTTGCAAGGTATTCACTTTGGACAACAGGCAACCATGTCTTTTCATTGGACAATTTCCCCCACAGATGTACACTCACATTCTCTTCCTGAAAAATAGTTGCCAATAACTTATCTTTCTATATTTTATGGACACACACAAGAAAGAGGGAGAGGGGGAGAGGAGGAGGGAGGGAGGGGGGAGAGAGGGGGGAGATCTATGAATCAATACATGATAAATGGAGGGAGAAGAGAGAGAAAGGGGTATGACTCTGTGTGTCTTTGTGTGTGTATGTATGTATGTTGGGGAGAGGAGCACAAGCTCTTTAAAAGCAATCCTTTCTTACTGCCGTATTTCTTTCTAATGTCTTTTAGAAGTATCTTAACCATATATTCTATAACAGCATCTTGGTTAAAGCACTTGCTTTGTTAATAAAAGTTTGCATATTCAAAATGCAGCAATAATGTTTTTAATTATTATTTCTCTTTCTCTGAGCCTAATTTACAAGTCATTAAAAGAAATATTTCACACATAGAATAGAAAAAGAAGGCCACAAAAAGAAATCTGCTGTTTTATGATATTCATGCTGTGGCCTGTCAGCCTCTCCAACGGCCGAATCAGATGAGGAAGAGGCATGGGTCAGCATCAAGGCAACCTGAGAGCTCCGAGGGGGAAGAGGGAATAGAGTTGGCAGAGAGAGACAGAGGCAGAGTCTGGGCCATCCATCAGGCCTCAGTTGGCAGTCAACAGCCCCCAGGTCCGGCTGATGAGGAAGAGGAGGAACAGCTGGGTCCAGTGCCTGACATGCACTGGATAAGCAGAAGGCAAAGGAGAGGAGAGCAGTGGAAATCCATGCGAAAGAGGTTTTGATGGGTTTTGAACCTGCTCTTTTCCATTTACCAACCTGGTGTTTTATAATCTTTGTGCAATTAATAGCATTCGGTAAGCTGTGACCTGACTGAAGAGGTGTTTCTGCCTCTTTTAAATAGCCAATGAATTGTGCAACAAAGTGAAATATGCTGTCTGAAATGGATAGCAGCCCTTGAGGAGACATAATGTGGAAAAGGGTACTTTGGAAATGGAGCAGGAAGACATCCTGAGGTCCCTGGATGATAGCTGGGGAATTAATAAAGGGCCACACAATCCTTTTTTATTGTAGCCAAACGGCTGTTAACCCGTTCTGGCAAGAGTCTAAGTATGCAGTATAGACAAGCCCATAGTTTAACCAACATCTTCCTTCTATCAAAATTTTTTAATTTAAATTCTTTTAGATCAGTCAGCTGTTTATAACAGGGGTCCCCAACCGCCAGTCTGCAACCTGGTGCCAGGCCACAGCCTTTTGAGAACTGTGCCACACAAGCGGCAGGCAATCACGCATGTGCGAAGCTGCATTTGTGCAATTGGTGCTGCGCATGCAAAACCATTTCCTCTCCACCCACTGCTGCCACAGGTCCAGAAATAGCCGGAAAGGTTGGGGACTGCTGTTTTATGATATTCATGCTGTGGCCTGTCAGCCTCTCCAACGGCCAAATCAGATGAGGAAGAGGCATGGGTCAGCATCAAGGCAACCTGAGAGCTCCGAGGGGGAAGAGGGAATAGAGTTGGCAGAGAGAGACAGAGGCAGAGTCTGGGCCATCCATCAGGCCTCAGTTGGCAGTCAACAGCCCCCAGGTCCGGCTGATGAGGAAGAGGAGGAACAGCTGGGTCCAGTGCCTGACATGCACTGGATGAGCAGAAGGCAAAGGAGAGGAGAGCAGTGGAAATTCATGGGCCAATCCTTAGGAAGGAAGAACCACCGGTGCTAGCGAAGCCCCACCCTAGCTCTGGGGATAAAAGGCAGGGGGCGGAGATAAATAGATATGGCAGACAACTATTCATCTCCCTGCTAGATAGACTTGTTAGCCTGTGGTGAAAGAGAAACTTTTTGCCAAGGCTGCTGGTGCTCCTAATAAAGGAATCATTGATTTAACTTCAGAGAGTTTGTCGTGTTTGGGGAGCTGGGTTAGAACAATTCATGAGTATTTTGTATTTACGCCTTTTTTTACATTGTTCTAGACCAAAATCATTAAAACCCAGGAAAAACAGACATGGCAGAACAAACAATTTTGTAGCCATGTCTGTATCTATTACATTTGTCAATGAACATGAGGAGAGGAGTCTCAAGACAGTTAAACCGGATGTTTCTTTGTACCTTTGCTTGGTTGTAAGCAACGTTAAATTAACATTCAAGCTCAAAATGTATAATTGTATTTTTTAAGCTTCCTATTTTTATGAATGCTACTTTCAACAGTCAATGTCCTGTTTCTATTTCGACCCTAAGCAAGGTACACAAATCCAATATCCACTGGAAAATACAACAGAAATTAACTAAACAGCCTTTATATTTATAAAATATAACATAATTTAAAGTTTTAGGTAGGTATTAGTCAATCAGAACTGAACTAAGTTAATGTATTTACCCTCAAATAGCCATCACAGCAAAGTTGATATAAGGAGCTTTTTCATTTTTGTTGAATTGAAAAATCTGGTAGTCTCCAAATTACAAAACATAATGACTGCTGTATGGGCCATGGAAACTATTTGCCAAATAAACAATATCTTTATAAGTTCATTAACTATTTAGTTCAAGAAACAGCTTTAAAAAACTTGCAACTATTGAAATATTTATATTAACCCTATTTTTCTCTAAAGAGCCTTGCATTTTCAATTTTTTTAACATGGTCAACTTGGCAGGCCATGTTTATTTACAGTATATTTGACATTGCAATCCTATGCATTCCAGTAAAAAGCCATTTTATCTTCAAGAGCTTTTATTCCCAAGTTTATAGTAGAAGTTTATGGTGGGGGGTGGGGGGTAAAATAGTTTTTGGCTTCCATGCGTTGGATTTTCACTCTCCCAGGGCTCCAGAAGCACTCTGCAGTGCTCTGCATGGCACGTTTTCACCAAAAATGTGCCTGTTTTTGGCCTGCAGAGTGCTTCTGGGAGCCAGGGATGGCAAAAACGCGATGTGTGGAGGGTTTGGGAGACCAAAAACACCCATATTTGGTCTATAAGAGGCACCTAAATTTTCACCCACTTTTTTTGGGGGGGGAAAGGTGCATCTTATACTCCAAAAAATACGGTAGTTAATTGTCCACAGAGAATAGCAGATTCAATTCACTGAATGGTAATCGCTACCAAACTTCCACAGGCATTTTTTGTGCCTCTATGAATGTACTCCAATGAACATTAGCTGTGCTCTTTCACTGGCAGATCAGTTCATTCGAGCAATTCAGTTGACAGCCTGCCAGCGTTTTTCCATTTTACTAGCCAAAAAAACATTATGGTTCTTCATAGCAACCAGAGGACTAAGATGTTTCCCAAGTGCTTTAGTAGCAGCTGTTCAACTATGCTTAATGTTGTCTGCTATTATAAAAGAGAGAGAGAGGGAAAGAGGAAGAACAGAAATTGGCTCTTTCATTCTATCCATGCAATACTGTAAAATACAATTGTTTTGAATGTTCTATAGTCCAGAAGCATTGCTACACTGATTTCATATTATTTAAAGGTGGGGAAAAAAGTAGAAAATTTCAGTAGGGGTTCTGTCTAGTGCGTAAAAATTAATGCACAAAATAAAGGTACATTAAATAAAGAAACGAGTAGGCAATTCCTCAGAAAGTCAACACGTTCAGGGTATAAGTAAAACATTTAGTTTTTTGCAATGTATTATGTTGCACGAGTATTTTGTACAGGTAGTATTTTAACTCTCTTCAGGCCTCTCCTATTCAGAAATTCTATTAAATCCAACAGCTATGAATAGATATATTATACATAAAATGTTACTAAAATTCTCTATACGCATGCATTTTGCAGAATGATCGCAATTGCATATATAGGAAAAAAAGAAATTTACAGCAATTTCCGGCACTGAAATTAGTTCATACAAATCTATCTAATTAACTATTCTGGTACCTATGAAATACTTAGCAACCACCATGCGTCATTTCACTTACCCCTGACCTAACAACACATTTTAAAAGCGTCAAAATTGAATATGAGAAGGAAAGGAGAAGGAGCTTTTGGTCCTTCCATTAAATGACGACGATGATGATCACAATAACTTGAGGAGGTCTGACAGAGCTTTTTTTTCAACCTTTTCCTTTTCAATTAATAGCAAAAAAGTAATATGACATTTTCTCTGATTGCTGATTTACACATTTAATTATGCGTTCTAATCTGTCTCCCTTGCCAGAGTGTAGTTCTATAAATCATTTTTTTTTTTTGCTTTCAGATTTGTTTATATGCTGTATATCAATGTTGCAATTCCAATTAACTATTTTCTCTTCAAAAAGGCTTTTTACCACTCAAATAATAATTCTAAAGAAATTAGGACATATTCCTATAGTGTTTTAAATTATGCTAGGTATAATAATTTTGGAGAAGTGTAGTTACCCACTTCATAACCTATACAATTGTTTAAATGTATGGTATATTGTAATTCTGATGGCGCAAACCTGTTAAGTTCTACTATTGTGTTTCCCAACAAAATATTTTCTTTGATAAGATTAAATGTGGTGAGAAATTGTCTGTAATAAAAATATTAAGGATGAGAAAGAGTGGCTAATATTTAATATTTTAACTAATGATAGAAAACTAACTGCATTTGTCTAGCCATTACAAAGGCAATGATTATCTAAACCTTTTCAAACTTTGCCTAATATATAATAATTAATTACCATTACTCTGAATTTCTATATTAATGGTTTATAGTAGTTAAAATTCTTTACAGTTCAAAGTGTGACTCATATCGTAAGGTATGAATATTTTTAATTAAGAAGACTAAGCAAAGGCTCAGTGGATAAAACGCTGAGCTTGTTGATTGAAAGATTGGCAGTTCAGCGGTTCGAATCCCTAGTGCCGTGTAACGGGGTGAGCTCTTGTCCCAGCTTCTGCCAACCTAGCAGTTTGAAAGCACGTAAAAAATGCAAGTAGAAAAATAGGGACCACCTTTGGTGGGAAGGTAACAGCGTTCTGTGAGCCTTTGGCATTTAGTCATGGCAGCCACATGACCATGGAGATGTCTTCAGGCAACGCTGGCTCTTTAGCTTTGAAACAGAGATGAGCACCGCTCCCTAGAGTCAGGAACGACTAGCACTTATGTGTGAGGGGAACCTTTACCTTATCCTCCTGACTTTAATATGTATTTGATTTAGAATAAAACTGAACTATAGATCTCAATGCAAATTCAGCCAACCCAAATATTAGATAGTACCGCTGTAGTGGCAGGTACTATAGAGATTTGAGGGACTGAATTGTGTCGCAGAGCCTACCTCACTCATTCAGTTAGTTTGTGGTCATTAAATGGCAGTGGAAAATGAGGGAATGGCAAACCACTTCTGAAAGAACCTTGCCAAGAAAACCGCAGAAATTTATCCAGACAGTCTCTGTGAATTGGACACAATTGAACAGAAGGGGGAAAAGGGACAGTGGAGGAAACAATTCCATTGTAAGAATTGAGAAGTATTTGAGGTTCTTCCAATTGGCTTTTGCATATAGACAGGAAAGGAACACAACCTTGATTTTGACCACAGGCATAAACTGACTTGGGCTGAATTCAATAGCTAAATTAATTCTGAGAAGAAAATTATCATTGGAATAAAAAGAACCCCATGAAAATATCCAGATGAAGGTTTTGCCCATTGATCTATCCTAATCTGAAGAAGTTTCTAGTTTGGATTAGATTTCCCATCAAGGCTCCAAATTGACCCTCAACAGTTGTCTAGTTGGTGTGAGGACTTTACAGTCAGGCATTTCTGCTATTGTTCAATTTCTTTGAACAATAATTAGAAGACTCACATAAATAAATAATTAGGCTTTCTTTCCCAGCTGCCTATTAACAATCACCTTGTTCTTGGCAACCTTTCAACCTTCTGCTTTTGAAGAGTTTTTTAGAATTAAAATGTAACTTTAGGACATGTATGAAGCTAATCCTTACAAGAATGAAAGACCCTTCATTCATGTGTTGATAAACTACCTTGGCTTACTTTCTTGTGACATGTAATGCATTCATTTCACTGAAACATGAATCAACACATGATTTAATATACATGTTGTAAAATAAATGACCTAAATTCGCAGAAATAAGAAAAAAATCCCACAGAATTCCAAGCGTATGAACTCTGAAAAGGAGAATATAATCCTTGTGCCCAATACTTTTTTGGCAAAATAATGCCTCTACGATCAATTTAATGATAACAAACAGATGAATTTGTGTCTAAAACTATTTTCACAATTCTCGCTAAACCAGGAATTGCTGAATACATAAATTATTAAATGCTATTGAGGGACTACTTATTTTGTAAAGATTTTAGACAAGATAGAGAATAGGTATGTAAGCTTAAGTAGTATCATTTTTTAAAGAAGGTAAAGTCTCATTGAGTCACATTCAACTCTTTGTGGACAAGATGTGTCTAGGTTGGGCAACAGTACAGAAGATGTCCACTGTCTTCTTTTGAGATATGCTCTAACCTCTGAGTTTAAAGTAATTGGCAAGAGGCTTCTCTTTTGATCCTACGTTCCTGTTGAGGTTCTTGGAAACTTTAAAAGAAAGAGAATGGAAGCTTTGTGCAATATATAACAACACTTAGAACTAAATAAAGAAATAATGCTGTAAAATATGGCCATATAATTATAGAATTTGGAGGGCAAGTTAAGATTTAGCAAGATTTTTCACAGCTTATTTTTGCAAATGTATTGGATTTCCTAGGACAATTCTCCATGTTAGAAACTGATCTCATTTACAGTATGTTAAAATAGAGGAGTTGGAAGTGTTCTCATATGTGACATAGTCCATTTCTCTGCTTAAAGCAGGAATATGCTAAATCATCAGCCACGATGGGACAGTGGTTAGAATGTAGTACTGCAGCTAATTCTGCTGACTGCCAGCTGCCAGCAGTTTGGCAGTTTGGGTCTCATCGGCTCAAGGTTGACTCAGACTTCCATCCTTCCAAGGTCAGTAAAATGAGGACCCAGATTGTTGGGGGCAATATGCTGACTCTGTAAACCACTTAGAAAGGGCTGTAAAGCACTGTGAAGCAGTATATAAGTCTAAGTGCTATTGCTATCTCTAAAAGCAGCCATCTAGCTTCCTTTTGAAAACCTCCAGTGAGGGGAAATCCACCCCTGTTCTAGGTGGACAGCAAGAAGGAGCCCAACATTACTCTAGGTCAGGGGTGGGCAACTGTGGCCCTTTTACAACCTGTGGACTTCAACTCCCAGAATTCCTGAGACAGCCAACCCTTGCTCTAGGTGGCTATTCCACAACTTTAACAATTGTTATGATTAGATTACTCCTCATAATGTTCAGTCTGAATACTCTGGTGGTTGTTATTATTATCTGTTTGCAAACATATAAAGTCACAGCTGCCAGTTCTTTACTTGATGTTGCTTTCACATACATCAAGTCCTTCCAAAGAACCTAGGATGTCATATTATTATTTAAGCATGTATGCCACCCAATTCTGAACAATCATCAAAGAAATTACAATAAAATTAATAAAAATATTTTGCCAGATTTTAGCATAGGTCCAGAAACTTCCATATTTCTAAATGGCTTAGGTTGCTTGATTTATCTTCCTTTTACCATCCTGGTAGCTCTTCTTGAAAACTCCTGAAGTGTCTCCACAATTCTATTAATGTGAGGGTGGTTGTTGGCAGGATGGAGAAATGAGGAACTTGAGAAATTACCATTTTATAAATACAGATTAGATACAACCAACTCTATTTGAGGTCTTGTTTTGCTAGGTTCCAGAGAAAGAATAATTGCAGTGGACCTGGAGTAATACTCGACAGTTAAAACACAAAGTATTCCGAGCATGAATTGGCCAGTGCAGAATTAAATGGAAATATTACTTTCTATTAATTTGAATGTAGTCCTTCAGACCTGTGACTGCACTGGTCTTTTAAGTGCCATCATGTTTAACTCATATTCAAGACTTGTTTGTGTACTCTGTTAACTACTAATTTTCCCAATGGAAATCTGCAAGTGATGGCATATGGTCGTCCTAGTATCCCAGTGGAAGTCTATAAGAAATAGCATCAGATTTAAGAATGGGAAAGATGGTTGTTCCCACTGATTGAGGCTGCTGGAGTTTAAGTTTAGCAACATCTAGATGGCTACTCTTCTGGTTTAAAGAGTCTTTTCCCAGCTTTTCCTTCTGTTGAGATCTATCATATGAGCTTTTCCTGAAGTAGAATTCCAGTGGTGGAATGTCTTCTATATTTCCATATCTGACACGCCTGCAATCTTATTTCTTCAGTGCTAGACAAGGCATTTTTATTCTTTGCATCATCTAGTTGAGTGCTATGAGGCATTTTATTGGTGCTCTGTTACTAGATGTTTTTTTTTTTTATGTGTTATTGTGATTCTTCCTTTTTTGCTCAGTTCTTCTTTTAAGGTGATTTATTGCATTGATGTTTATGTTATTTCCTTTCACTTCCCACTGAAAAAATTATTTTTGTAAGCTGTATAAAACATGCAGCAGGTTTTAAAAGGCATATAAAAACTCAAGGAAATAAAAAAAATGATTAGGCAAAATTGCCATGAAAGATGAACAAAAGAAGAACTTTAAAAAAATAAAAATGTGAAAATAAGTACTAAGGAAGAAAAAGAACAAATAGGGGAAGCAAATCTTTAGCGTATAGTCTTCTGAACAGAGTCTCCTAATTACAACTCTCCTCCAGTGATTAATCTGATGTTTACATCATGTTTGCATTGTATAATTGAATGAGTAATGCCTGGTGTAAATCTAGTACTGGTAACAGGATACTGCAATGTACCTCCTACCCATGGTGAAGTCTATTATCCCAAACATATGCGAGAATTTGAATGGGAAAAAAAACAAATGTTTGCTCAGCTGTGAAAATGAGAATTTGCTCAACACAAATTAATGTTATTATCAGACTAAACCTATTGGAACAGAACATAGTGATAGGACACTAATCTGATTCGAATCACAACTGGGTATGAAAATATCAAATTCACACATTGTGAATATATATCAGAACCAATAAGAAAACTAATTTTATATTCTTGGTAATACATTTTAAAACAAATAAAAACAAACCCGCTTCTATGAAAAAAGAACATATTAAACAAAATTGAGCAAAATACCACACGTTATATTAGTGATGAAAGAAAGATAGAAATCTAGAATTCATTTTAGAGTTCAAATCTGATATTTCAAGACTTCAAGCACTCAAGCCACTGAGACTAAATGAAGAAATTTAGAGCTGTTGCTTCTGAATTATATATTTTTTTGTCTACTTCTAGAGAAATACTTAAGACAATTTGACCTTGATCTAAAGGAATTTTAAAATAAACAAACCCAAAAGATTTATTTCTAGAAGAAGAGTTGGTAAAGATGAAATCAAATCTAAATACTTATGTATTTGCTAAGTATGAAATTAATATTTTATTGTTATTACAAGGCACTAATCATTTACATTTGAAAAGAGGTCTTCATATCTGCAGCACTTTTGGAAAAATCATTCTACATGATATTGAAATTCAAAGTAACTAGGAGAAAAAAACATTGAAATGTCATATATTTTGGACTTCAGGAAAGCAGATTTTATTGAACTTAGATGAACAGTGAGCAGCATGACCTGAAATTCTAAGAGGGATTGAACATTGAAGTCAATGGGGTTGTAAAAATCCTAAGAGTGCAACCACCAGCAATTCACGTGAGATAGAAAAAAAGAAAAGCCAAATAGTTATATAGTCAAATAGTGATTAATAAATGAAGAAGCAAAAGGAAGTTGTATCAGAAATCCAAACAGAAACAAATAACTAAGACGGAATTAGCTGGTAACTCAAGCCTGTAGGAATGGAATGAGGAAGGATAAAGTTCATCTGGCAAAATATAGTAAGAAGCATTTTTAGAGCATTTCAAAATAAAAAGTGTCAAAGAAGATGCTGCTTGGAGAAAGTGAAGAGGTAATTATTGGAAATAGCAAATAAATAAATAAATAAATAAACATTATAATATTTCCGCGCATAAAGAAAGCCTTTCCTAGCATGACTAAGAAAAGAGAAAAAAGCAAAATAGGACTTATAAAGATATAATAAGAGTCTTCCTTTATACTCTATTAAATAAATTCAGAATCAGGACAAGATAATTACACCTCAAAGTATTCAAGATATTGGAGAAGTGATCTCAAAACCACTGACTATAATCTTTGAAATCTCTCAGAGAGCTAGTAAGATGCCAGAAAATAATTAAATATAGTACTAATGTTGAAATATAGGAAAGAACAGGATACATGAAGCTATTGACCAGTTAAACATCTATACTGGGTAACATAGCACAGCAAACTACTAAACAGCATATCGGTAACCACTTGGAAAAAAAATGCCATGCCACCATTTGTGGAATTCAGCATGTCAAAAAGAAATCATCTATTTTTTATCATAAAATGAGGTACACTCAGGGAATATTGTAGATATAGTTTATCTAAAAACTAAAGAAAAGATATGGCAATTATATCCTTGTGGGCAAGATGAATAATTGCAAATATAATGTACCTGTGGTTTAATAGACTTGTGCATTAACCTGAAGGGTTTTTATAAATGTTCTAAAGCAATAGTGTCAAATAGGGTGAGTGTTAAAATCAGCAAAATTGATGGACTGAATGCCACAATACAAACCCTGTCCCTTTTGAGCATGTGTATAATATCAATGCACATGCAACATTCCAACTATCAGCTTATTAGTTTTGGCTCATCCTCTCGAAACACTGTTTCTCTAAATGGTGGATTGAAAGAAAGCTGATCAAATTCACTGATGACTCCAAGTAGTGTATTTGCCTAAAACTTCAGGAGGAAAAAAAAAATCAAAATTTTAAATAACCTCCACAGGACTGCTAATTGGCCAAATCATACAGGATAACATTTAGAACATTTTCCTGCAGCTGGGTAGGAAATGTCAAATCCATAGCTACAGGACTGATGAGACTTAGCTTAAAAGCAGTGCATGTGGGCAAATTTACTAGTAGCGTATCACTGACCATGAGCAAGCAATGTGATGCAGAAGCTAGAAAGGCCAATACAATGTTGACCTGTCCAGATCATGGGAGAACATAATTCTATTGTATCTTGCACTGGTTAGATCACACTTGCAGTATAGGATATCACATCTTTAAAGGAGCTAGTACAGGTTGGAATGGGTTCACAGAACTAGCAGGATTTAGAAATGAATAGCTAGTAGGATTTAGAAATGAAGCCTCACAAGGATCATCTAGTTTAGTTAGCAAAAGGGAAGATTAAGAGGAGTTAAGATTGCGGTCTACAATTACCCCATATGCAATAGAGCAGTGATGGTGAACCTATGGCACACCTGCCGGAAGTGACACATAGAGCCATCTCTCTAAGCACGCCAGCCGTTGCCTGTTGCTCTTTCGGCCAGCTGGTCTTCACGCATGGGGAAGCACTGGAAATTGCGAGAGCAGCTCCCTGGCGCACATGTGCGCACCAGGAAGCTGACCGGCCAGCTGGTCTTCTTCACACCTGCATGCACACTAGAAACCGGAAGCTCAGCTTTCCGGCGCACACATGGGCGCCGGGAAACTGCTCTTCTGGTTTCCGGCACTCTCTCATATGCATGTCGGGGAGCTGCTCTTCCGATTTCTTTGTGCCGAAAAGGTTCGCCAACACTGCAATAGAGGGTGGGGGGGGGCTTTTTGAAACAGAGAGCATGCTAAGGATCAACAGATTTAAATTAAAGGAAGAAAATTCAGACTGAATATTAAAATAATTCTCCTGATAGTAATATTAAGTTGTGGAACAATCTGCCTAGAAGTGTTGGAAATTTTCGTAGAAGTGGTGATCAGAGATTGTTTACTTTGGTGTATTCCTGTGCCAGCAGGGAGTTGGACTAGATGAGCTGTAAATCGCTTCCATTTTGTAATTATAATTCTGTAATCAAACTCTCCTAATGCTGTTGCTTGAAAGTCATGTTCATTGACTTTGCTTCAACTTCAAAACAAGTGTTGTGGAATGTATGTATTTTGTTTTGATCTCAGACAGGTGTTCTTTTGCTCAAAATGTTTCAAACTCAAGTCATTTTGCACAACTGTATTTTAAAGCATTACTGACAGTGATATTGGACATCTCTTGTCCAATTTTCTAAATCTTCTCTTTCTCTTCCAAGAGATACGTCATATTTTCTGCTTGCTTCCCAGATGCAAGTACTGAGTTGATGATGCTGTAGTGTTTCTATCTATGAACCAATATTGATTTGAAGGCACAAACCAAAGTATAACTCAGGACATTATAATGTTATTTATTTATTTAATTACCTTGTTTCACATACTTTGGTTGTTTTTTGTACATTCTAACTGTTGGAAGTCACTATGAAATGGAGAAGCAGACAACAACGACTGAGAGAGAGAATCTTTAGAATGTATCTAGTTGTGTTTTTGTGTTGCTTCTTTGTTGTGACAGGTATCTCCAGTCCTCCAAAGCACCCAGCTATTATCTTTTCCAGATCTAATAAAGGCCTCAGGGAGAATGTCTTTGGTGGGATTTAACTGAAGTATGAAAAGCTGGGGAAGATGTATATTATTGACGCAATGTTTGCAATATAACTCACTGTCCTACACTCAGCCTTGTACTCTCTTTTGAAAAAGGAAATACAACAGCAAATTCTTTTTTATCACAGAGAATAAGAGATGTTAGAAAAACATTTTTGGCACAAAACAATTTTTAAAATGCCACAGAGCCCTTGAACTGTTCGGGACATCAACTGAAACCCAATGATACCATATTAGAGTCCCTTGGGAGTTGGGCAGCATAGAAATCCGATAAATTAAATTAAATTAAATATATTCCCTCTGCTTATGCTCCATTAAGCAATCTGTTGTTTAGTCACAGCTGCATCAGTACAACAATATTTCTGACTTTCTGTTGTTCAACAGTAACTATAGATTTAAACATATAGTCTGAATGCTGCTATGCTATTGTATAAACTATATATTTCTTCTAAAATGGAATTCAAGATTCAAAGGAGAGATTCATTCTGAAATATTTCTGGAACAGAAACCAGATGTACTGAGAAGCAATATCCAACTAAATATTTTTGAATCTGGTGATGAACAGCAATTTCTGTATCTTTATTTACAACTGAAAATAAAGCATATGCACAGACCAGGTTGTGTAGTCATCAAAACATATACATTAACAGCTATAAAAGTTATCAAGACAGCTACATTCCTTTGTATGTAAGCAACATCCAGCCAGCAGCATTTTCTCTGTTGGCAGGTACTTATCACCTTGAGTAAAGACAAGAATATTTACAATGGGTGGGAATGTAGACTAATACTAGAATGTAAAGTGTAATAGCATACTGAAGCTGAATACCCTTTTCCTGAGCACATTCTTCCAAATTATTGTTTGCAATATTGTTTTGTACCTTTCCTCCCAAAGTACAAAAATGTAGATTGCCTTTCTCTATATGCATGGGTTCAAAGGTTATGGCACTCCATATAGCACTGAATTACAATATATCAGTTGCACTAGCCAGTGTGACAGATGTTGGGAAATATAGTTCAGTAATAATTGGAGGGTTATTGGTCCCCACTTATGGTAATTAGCTTAGGAATGCATTGTGGTACATTCAAAAAATTTACTTAGATTAACTATATGTCTTTGGCTAAATAGAATACTGCAATATTCACCTTAAAATAACCTGTAAATATGAATTATGGTATGGTGACTCACTGTAGTGACTTCTTGATTGTGGCACTCTCTTTTTCAAACTCTCTCCTTGCTTCTTTGGACTTTACTATAAACTTCTGGTGTTACTTGAAGATTTATCCAGACATTGACTGAATCTGGGGTGATATACTTACTGATGTCGTGTTTTGCCTTACTCCTAGTATTTCAGACTGCTTGGTTTTTATCCCCAGCTTATACTTATTTTAATGATGAAAAACTGGTGACAATTTTTAAAATCAAATCTAATAGTAGGCTTCTGGGCACATTTGACATTTTTAAGAAGGGAGAGGGCATACAGCTATAACATTTCTGCTAAAGAATCACAATGTTTTGGGATTTCTATATGTCCTTGAAAGGAAGATGAACAGGAATTTATGATGACTTTTGTCATAAACACAGAGTAGATAATGAGAGGGTGGGGTGAGAACCAGAGACAAAAATCCTCCCCACAAACACACACACACTATTATCATATGTGGTGGACATGTCCAAAAGCTAAAGATTATTGGAGCAGAATTAAGGTATCGATAGAAGAAATGACTCAACCAATTTATTGATTTAAAACCTGAGTTGTTCCTACTGGGTATCCTACCAGAGAAAATTAGTAAAGAAAATGTATAATTGATTATACATATAATAAGTGCAGCAAGAATAGTATCCCTTTAGAAGGGGAAGTAATTAGAAAAATTTTGGACTGTGCAAAGATGAATAGATTACCTTTAATGATAAAGAGAAAGAGGATATGGAATATTTTAAGATATGGGGGAAATTTTATGATTGGATAGAAAAGAGATATAGATAAAGAATTTGATAAGCAAACAGGAGAAAGTTACATTAAATATATGTATTTTGGGGAAAATATTGAAATAGAGAAATGGGATTTATTAAGGAAGAAATAAGAAGAGGAGGAGTAACAAAAAGAAGAAAAGGTCACCGAAGAAATACTGAGATGACACACGGAAGGACTGATGTATTATATGTTTGTTTGTCTTAAAACAATATAAAAAACTTTTTATAAACACACACACACCACTTCCATCCCTAATAATCATGTAAGCCATACATTATAGCATACATATCTGCCACAAATCTCTCTTTGCAAAAGGGCAGAGGCAGAAGAAAATGAGTAGCTAATGAATCGATAATTTCTGATTAAAGTTAACTGTGTACAAAATGGAGAATCCTCATTTATACAAACAACTGATCTTCAATTTGTATGCACTAAGCAGTGGTGGGTTTCTACCGGTTCGTCCCGATTCGGGAAAACCGGTAGTGGCGGCGGCAGGAGGCTCCACCCACCTGCCCAGATGTCATCGCTGATGCTCTGCGCAAGCGCAAAAGTGCCACGTGCGAGTGAAGCAAGTGTGTGCATTGCACGCTCACAGTTCCAAACTGTAGCGATGGTAAAGCGGAACCCACTACTGGCACTAAGTATTCTCTTTCAAATAAACATCATTCTCACACACACATATATGCACACATCCCACCTCCCACTTTCCAGCAGAAATAGCAAAACAGCCATTGTTCAAAAAAACACATGATAAGTAACTTAAGACCAAAAATAGTCTTCACATAAAATTTTAAACAGAAGGAAAGTATTTTCTGAAACTGGGAATGCAGGCAATCCTGATTTATTCATATGACTCTGCCCATTTTTCATCATTGCCCCACTTACTTTGATCTGTTTCCACCCCCAAATATGTCTTACAAGAAAGGAAAGTTATCACTTTATAAGCTCTAGAGCACGGGTCCAACTTTTTAAACAGGGGGACAATTCACTGTCCCTCAGACTGTTGGGGTGCTAGATTGGCTGGGTGGGCAAGGCTAGGTGGTCATGTCCACACAAATTAAACTTTAATTTGTTTTGCTCCTGGGGATGTTTTATTTACTTTTGTTTACATGTTGCTCTTTCGGTTGCCTTTTCTTTTTACTAGATCATTTGTTCAGTTGTTTAGGAGTCTAGTGGTTCACTTCAGGAAACTCAGTTTTGCAGCAATTCTTTTCAGCCTCAAGGAGCTTGAGAAATCTGTCTGTCTGTCTCTCCCTCTCTTTCTGTCTCTCCCTCTCTTTCTCTTTCTCTCTCCCCCTCTCTTTCGCTCTCTTTTTCTCTCTCCCTCTCTCCTTTTTCTTTCCCTCTTTCTTTCTCTCTCCCTCTCTCTCTTTCTCTCTCTCCCTCTCTCTTTCTGTCTCTCCCTCCCTTTCTCTCCCCCTCTCTCTTTTTCTCTCTCCCTCTCGCTGTCTCTCTCTCCCTTTTCTTTCCCTCTCTTTCTCTCTTCCTGTCTCTCTTTCTGTCTCTCTCTCTCTCCCCCCCCTCTCTCTCTGTGTCTATCTCTATCTATCTTCTTGACGTGGGGGAGGTGAAAAATGGGCATTTTGACCATTTTTTGGCCTCCTGGGGCATCTGGGCACCCCGTTTTTCACCCCCCCCCCCACTTCCAGAAGCATTCTTCAGGCCAAAAAGAGGCAAAAACGGCTCATTTTTGGCCAAAACCAGGCCATTTTTGCCTGTTTTTTGGCCTCTTTTCACCCACCCCCACTCCAGAAGCATTCTGCAGGCCAAAACTGTTGAATTTACCTTTCAGTTCTAGCCGTAGGGCTCTCGAAGGCAAGTCCTGCGCTCTGCTGAAGGGTTGGCAGGGTGATGTGGGTGGGACAATCTTGTGGTCCTGTGCGGGCTAGATTAATGGCTTGGTGGGCCGCATGCGGCCCCCAGGCCATAGTTTGAGGACCCATGCCCTAGAGGAACCTTCCTCTGTCTTTCCTACTCTTCACTGAAGCTGCAGCCATATTTCTTTTATTTTAATCATGTCTAATTTCATTTGAATGCTGGCAATTTTTCTCTTTTTGCTCCGTATTAAGTGTAAAAGCAAGAAAGGCGAACAAACTCAGTACCATATAGGGGAAAAAAATCTTGCAAGTTGACTTTTTATTCAATTGAATGAAAAAGAACATGTTCTTAAAATGTATTTGAAAGAAGAGAATGTTGTAGAACTGTGTAGGGATAGAGTAGAGTGTTTTTGCACTTAGTCAAATTAAAAATGTTAATTAGGAGGTGGCTAAGAAATGTGTGAGAAGATGTTCACCTCTATTGCCCAATCAGTTTTTTTGTGTTTTGCGTTAAATTATTTTTAACGGGGAAGCCATGGTTCTCCCCCCCCCCCCAAAATATGTCCTCCAAGGGGTAGGTAAGATGAGTGACCAAAATTAAACGAGCATTTATAGGGCCATTCACCACTCATAAGAATAAATCTATCTATCTAATCTCAAACTGTGGAAAGGAAGAGAAAGGAAGTTCCTGATAAAAGAGATTTCAGAAATGACATATATATACAGAATGAATGAATGAATGAATGATTTCAGCACACTATGATTTTTTAAAAATCAACTGTTAAGTAATCTGAAATTGCCCTTTCTTAGTTGCTGCCCCCAGTTCTGGGATATCTGCTGCTGTCAGATCTTCAGGCCATCTATTTTGTTATTTTTCAGTTTTGATTTTGTATCTTTAGGGAATATACATTATGTCAATGACTTTTATGTTTTAAGGGAACATAAATATATTCCTCCTGAACTTACTTTTCCTATTCTTTTTCTTGTTTATGCATTCTACATTTCCCCCACACACCTCTTTCACTTCAATTTTAATTGTGTTTATAAGAATATTTGTGAAGTGCCAAGTAAACAAAATTCCCTCTTCTCATACTTTCTGGAACAGGAGGTGGGGGAAGCTTAAAGTTGTACATCTAATGAAAGCTAAGAAAACACACTATTTTAGCTTTCTAGGATCATATTAAGGCCTATGATCATAGATTTGTACTGATTCTGTTTTGTTGCTTTTATGCAATATTGATTGTGTTAGCTATTACCAAAATACCATCAGAAAATGCAGGGCATAAATTTGCGATAGAAAGAAGAGAGGTGATATCCGATCATTGGAACATTCAAGAAATAGATATGAAGAAAAACAGCCTTAGGGCTGATCCTCCAGTTCCTCTAACAAATATGCAAATACACTCTGGTTTCTGATTTGGTATCAGAAGTCCTCATGAGGTTGATTTTATCCTGCCAGTCTATCATTGAAGCATCTTAATAAATAAATAATAAATAACTTTATTGTCATTGTACGTGTATACACAGTTTACCCATACAACGAAATTCACTTAACACCCAAAGACCAGGTCCAACACACATAACAATCCTCAAGCACACTCCCACCCACCACAATTCCCCACCCCTAAACCACCCAAACATCCACAAAACATAGCAAGTAATACTGTCCAACAGCTCACTGATGGTGGCCCTTCAGTTCATTGTTAAGTGCAATTATAGCTCTGGGATAAAAACTATTCAGAAAATGTGTCTTAAAGTTGCCTTTAGCTGCTTCTGTTTTAAAAGAATGTTTTCCTTCTTTTCCTAACACAGTTTTTATGGTGGGCATGAATTAGTGCTCTCCATCAACAAAGTGGTTGATGTGATCAAGGGCTTGAACATGCCTAGCTCCTATGGACTACCATATTTTTCAGAGTATAAGATGCACGTTTTCCCTCCTAAAAGAGGCTGAAAATTTGGGTGCGTCCAAATGTAGCTTTTTCGAAGCTTTTTTTCAGCCCTAAGAAGGCGCTAGTGAGTGAAGCAATCTCCATGGTTTGCCTGCTTTTCTCATTGCTTCTCTCTCCAAAGATCAGTTGTGCTTTAGAAGCTGTTTTTTATCCACAAGCAGGGGATAAAAACCAGCAAACTAATGTGCTGAAGCTGACCAGACTAAGGATGCTAGCCAGATAAATACATGGTAGGCAGATTTCCCCCCTCTTTTCCTCCCCAAAAACTAAGCTGTGTCTTATACTCCGGTGCGTCTTATATTCCAAAAAATATGGTACTTAATTTGCTGTGATTACATCCCTCTAGTTACAGGCCCATTTTGGCTTAGGCTGGAGAAGAGATGGAGTATCTGGCTTCTACAGAGGTATATAATACTTGATCAACATATTACATGGATAGATGTTAGATCTGGTATCACAAACAAGACTCTCTTCCTGGAAGAGCATCAATCCTACCCTGTACAAAAAGTTGTTTTAAGCCAAGAAAAGTTCCAGCCACTTTTATATTGTTGATTCTATTCCCAATCAATACATTATAGGTTTTCCACTGTTTCTGCCAACAAGGGCTTATACAACAAGGGACTCAACACTCTTTTGCCTTCTTGTGTATCATTTTATCTACCCCTGATTTACTTCCAGGTGCTGCTGGCTATGGCTGATCACTGGCAGCACTCCCATTTCTTGAAGCACTAATTGAGAACAGAGCAACTCATTATCACTTACTCTTATAAGTCTCATTTATGTATTTCCATTAAATCTAATTAATTCCGTATTGCTTTTATCTTTTGTTCTAAAATTAGGTTGCATTTATGCCTGGGTTCTAATTGTTTCAAATCACTCAGTAATATAGCCTTCTTTTCTGCTTAGCTTTCTCTCCATTTGATGCCAGAGAAATAAACAAACCTGTCATGAATGCTTTGTTAGCATCCTATATTGTAAATAAAGAGATATCAAAAGTTAAAATGATTTGGAATTAGCAACAATGGAAGTAAAAAAAATCAAATTTACTCCTAGTTAGATTTAGACAGAATTGATCAAGATGTTTTATTGTTCGTATATTACTCCAGTTATTATATGCCAGACTATACCTGGGAAGATTCGGAGGAGGCTGGACCTGTAGTAGTAGATGATGAATGGTTCTCTTCCATTAGCTCATATTAAAAGATGTTATTTCTGTCTAGCAACAGGCCTTCTCTCTCACCTATTTCTTTAAGGTGTATGTAAATGCCTGCAACTGTTGCTCAAACTACTCGTCATACCATTTTTGGTCCGCATTGTTTACCAAAGCATTAGATCAAATCCACAGATAGACTTCCTAGAATCAGGGTCTGCTGAGATTGTCAGCTGGAAAGCTGACTGGCAAGTTCAAGACGTGAGCGCCACATGATGGGGTGAGTTCCTGTTACTTGCCCAGCTCCTGGCCAGCTAGCAATTTGAAAGCATACGTAACGATAGTGCTTAGACTCATATACCTCCCCATGGTGCTTTATAGCACTCTCTGGGTGGTTTACAATTGCCCCCAACAATCTGGGCCCTCCTTTTACCAACATCAGAAGGATGGAAGGCTGAGTCAACCTTGAGATCTGCCAGGATCAAACTCCATACTGCATTCTAACTACTGCGCTATCAGGGCACCTTATGTAGAGGGTAGGACAAAGGAAACTCTGGACAAGCGAGTTGGATTCTGTTGATGTAACCTTGAATGTTAGCCAGATATTATGTGTTCTGATGTCCCAAAAGCTTCACAAAACATTTAATAGAAAAACCACTTAGATGATGATACAGTTATCATATGTCAGACTTGTTTTCTCAACACTGATCATCTAGAAAACCTAGTGGCTTCCCCATATGTTAAGTCTCTTGTAAATTAGTCATAAATGATTTATTGATTATTTTTAGTTTTTTTAAAGTTATGACATAGATTTAAAAGAAATAAAGAGGAAAATGAAGCAATAGGAAGTGCTGGATTTAACATAAAATGTTTCAAAATAATATTTTGACGGGTGGCTTAGAAATGCTCTACAATCAATCAATCAATTGATCTATCAGTTATATGTTCAAATTATTATGAGTATTCCAATCTATGATAATTCAGCTATCAGTGAGAACAATCACATTATAGAGTAAATAGCAGTAACACTTAGACTTATATACCGCTTCACAGTGCTTTTTACAGCCCTCTCTAAGCAGTTTACAGAGTCAGCATATTGCCCCCAACAATCTGGGTCCTCATTTTACCCACCTCTGAAGGTTGGAAGGCTGAGTCAACCTTGAGCCTGGTGAGATTCGATCTGCCAAATTTCAGGCAGCCGGCAGGCAGCAGAAGTAGCCTGCAGCACTGCATTCTCACAAATTTGAGAATCAGAGGCTTCCAATAAATCTGAAATATCTAGCAAATTATTGGAAATTATTTGGTAGGGATTAGAATATACATCTAGATGTTTGTACGTTAATAAAATTCCTCAAGTATGTCTTTCTTGCCTCATCAGTGAATACGATTTCATGCAGAACTGTCAATCTTTCCTGGTAAACCTGAAAGGGAACTCAATGAGATGAGCTAATTCCACTTACAGAATACAAAATAACAGAGTTGGAAGGGACCTTGGAGGTCTTCTAATCCAACCCCCTGTTTAGGCTGGAAACCCTACACCACTTCAGACAAATGATTGTTCAATCTCTTCTTTAAAATTTCCAGTGTTGGAGCATTCACAACTTCTGGAGGCAAGTTGTTCCACTGATTAATTGTTCTAACTGTCAGGAAATTTTTCCTTAGTTCTAAGTTGCTTCTCTCCTTGATTAGTTTCCACCCATTGCTTCTTGTCCTACCCTCAGGTGCTTTGGAGAATAGCTTGACTCCCTCTTCTTTGTGGCAGCCCCTGAGATATTGGAACACAGCTAGAACACTTGTAAGCAACATTGAAAAAATCTTGCAAGTCTGAAGGTATGAACCCTTCACTGTCATTTTTAATGGCCTGATCAATTAGATCAAGTCAGGGCCGGATTTAGATGAAAAGAGGCCCTAGGCTATTCCACTTATGAGGCCCTTTCACCTATAGTGAAAGTGTAATTTTAATTTTGCTAACAATTTGAATGTAGGGAATGTAGGCCCCTCTTGATCTTGAGGTCCTAGGCTGAAGCCTAGTTAGCCTATAGGAAAATCCGGCCCTGGATCAAGTCCTTCCCAAGTTTTCTCCACTGATATTAACCTCCTGAGGGCTCCTCCCTCTCCTGTCTGATTGTTTGTAAGCAGCATTTCTTCCCATTTTCTCTCAAGGTCATTTCCATATACTATTAAAGAACAGATCACTTAATCCAGAGTTTCACTAAAATGAACATATGTAACCTTCCCCAACTGCTGAAATATAAGACATACAGAAAAAGTTTGACTCACTATCTAAATAGAAGTCATATAGTCATGGCACAGGTTGTAGCTTGAAATGTTTATTCAACATACATTACGTTGGTTTACAATGCACATTGGGTGGTGCTAGAATGCCAGCCAGTGCATGATAAAAAAGGAATCTGGTGGATCAGAGATAATCCCTTTGTCACACTTCAGGAACAGGACAGTTAACAGTCTAAGCAGCCTAATCCTAACCTGCATGCTAAACTTATCGGATTTCAGTATTGTACAAACCCAGTCTGTAGGTTGGACTTTATTATAGTTTATTGCATAAGCCCAGAAAATTTATTAATTCAATATTATTTGGACATAGCTAGCATTTTGCTGAAGTCAATTCTCAGTAATTTTAGCTGGAATGACCAATAGTGACAGATAATGGGGTTAGGAGGTTTTCTTTTCTTTTTTCTTTTCTTTCCTGTAATCATTATGCAGAATTTTGCATAGTAGGGTAAAAAAGCAACATATTACAAAAATACAATTGATTAAAGGTAAAAGATTTATGAAGAGAAAGCAGAGAGTAAAGTGATAGAAAATCAAGAGTTTAAAGTCATCCAAAATATAATATGAATGCAAATCATAAAATATTAAAGAAAATTTAAATTGCTAAATCATTAAATTCCTAACAAGCTAGATTATTAACATACCAACTTATTAAAATAATGGTATAATGAAATAATAGATAAGCTACTAATAGAGATGAAAGAGGGAGCGGGAGATGGAGGAGGGAGATGGAGGGAGGGAAAGAGAGAGGGAGAGATAGAGAGAGAGGGATGGATATCAAATATTATACTACTGTCCTGAAGCATTCATTTTTATTTCCTCATAACTCTTCCAGATGTATCATCTGCCTTATCTGCTAGTCAACATTTTGTTACTTCCAATGCCTTTCATTTAACCTAAATATATATATTATGTGTCATAATATTTCCTTGCTTTTAACAGTCTTAACAAAACTTATTTGAATACAGAATATTTCTGCTTCTCTGCTGACCTTGAAGACTATTGGAATCCTCAAAGCAGGTCCTCATAATATGTCAGAGAGTTTTCACCATTGACTGGTTTTCAATAAAAGTCCATCTCGACTGCATATATATAAAAAAGCTTGGAATACAATGACCTTGTTATATTAGCAGAGAGTTTCTCAACCTTGGCAGCTTTAAGATGTGAGTGCTTTTTGCTGGGTAGGGAATTCTGGGAATTGAAGTCCATACATCTTAAAGTTGCCAAGGTTGAGAAACACTGTATTAGCAATAACTGCCCTGACCATCTTAAATGAAGCCTCTGCTTATGCTGCAACTTGGAAGACACAGCAATAAATTCCACCCCTCTGGAAAGAGCATTAGAGGTGCTGTAAGATAATCACTATCTAATCTACTTTCAGTTCTAAAACTAGAATTGCATAAATTGCAAAATATTATGGGCATTAGCAACCTAATCCGTAGAACTCATAAATTCATTTGCCCCAAACTGAATTTTCCTCGATAATTCCTATTAGTGGATCCATTTAAAATAATCAGATCCAGTCTGCTGAATGTCTGTACAAAGCTCAGGCTAGCATAATTACATTTTATGTCTTTACAATGGCTGACTATGAAAGGAAGAGTTTCTTCTAAATTAGGAGAATAATGCTTTAGTTTGAGAGATGGCTTGACATCACTTGCCCTCTTCTGGTATTGAAATTACTACCTACTATCAAAAATGCTTGTGGAATCATCATTAAAACATTATCTGTATCGCGCTAGCCTTCACCAAAGATGATTAGTTTACAGAGAGGTTATCAAGGGAAGAAATACATATACACTTAATATGACATTGACTTTAATTAATGCTGCAATGAGAAACAGTCTGTGCGTCGGATTCTAGAAACTGCCTGGACAACTCCCTGCAGTTTTCTTGGCAAGGTTTTTGGGGAGTGGTTTGCCATTGCCTCCTTCCTAGGGCTGAAAGAGAGTGATTGGCCCAAGGTCACACAGCTGGTTTGTACCTAAAGCAAGACTAGAACTCACCATCTAGTTAATATATCAGGCAGAATAGAATAGAATAGAATAGAATAGAATAGAATAGAATAGAATAGAATAGAATAGAATAGAATAGAATAGCTCCATGGCTTAGGACCTGGTTATTTACGGGACCGCCTGCTACCACCAATAGCCTCCCACTGACCAGTACGCTCCCATAGAGAGGGGCTCTTCCTGGTGCTGTCGGCCAAACAATGTCGACTGGCGGCCCCCAGGGGGAGAGCCTTCTCTGTGGGGGCACCTACTATCTGGAACGAGCTCCCCCCCGACATACGGAGGATCCCGGATCTGCGTACCTTCCGTCGCGCGCTCAAGACTTTCGTATTTCATCAAGCTGGCCTGACCTAAGTCCCTTTTTAAATGGAAATTTTAAATTTGGTTTTAAATTATTGGGGTTTTAAATCTGTTCAGCCAAATTATTTAATTCATTTTAGTTTATTTTAAATTTTGTATCTATATGTTTTATTCTATGGCTGTTCACCTCCTGAGTCCTTCGGGAGTAGGGCGGTATACAAATTCAATAAAATAAATTTTAAAAAATAGAATAGAATAGAATAGAATAGAATAGAATAGAATAGAATAGAATAGAATAGAATAGAATAGAATAGAATAGAATAGAATAGAATAGAACAGAACAGAACAGGGGTCTCCAACATTGGCAACTTTAAGACTTGTGGGCTTCAACTCTCAGAATTCCTCAGCCAGCTTTGGGAGTTGAAGTCCACAAGTCTTAAAGTTGCCAAGGTTGGAGACCCCTGGAATAGAATAGAATAGAATAGAATAGAATAGAATAGAATAGAATAGAATAGAATAGAATAGAATAGAATAGAATAGAATAGTTGAAAGGGACATTGGAGGTCTTCTAGGCAGGAAACCCTGTACCCGTGATGGCGAACCTATGACACGCGTGCCACAGGTGGCATGCGGAGCCACATTTGCAGGCACGTGAGCTGTTGCCCTAGCTCAGCTGATTTTCGGCTGGCCCCACCCACGCCGCCCCTCCCAGGAGTCTCCACGCAGCCTGGTTTGGATGCCAGGTAAGTACAGGGCTCGCACGAAGGCTCTAGGAGGGCGTTTTCGGCCACCGGAGAGCCTCCATGGGGGTGGGGGAAGCTGTTTTCACCCTCCCCAGGCTCCAGGAAAGCTTCTTGAATCGGGTGGGGGGGCAAAGAACGGGTCTCCCAGGCCCACCGGAAGTCAGAAAATGGGCCATTTCCAGCCTCCGGACGCTTCAGGTAGGCCTGCTAGGCCCAAAATGGGGCACGGGGGGGGGTGTTGCGTGCACATGCCCGGGGGCAGAGTGCAGGGGACATTGAATTATGGGTGTGGGCATGAGCATGCGCAACACCTCCCACTGCTTTTGGCACGTGACAGCAAAAGGGTTAGCCATCAATGCCCTATACCATTTCAGACAAATGGTTGTCCAATCTCTTCTTAAAAACTTCCAGTGTTGGAGCATTTACAACTTCTGGAGGCAAGTCGTTCCACTGATTAATTATTCTAACTGTCAGGAAATTTCTCCTTAGTTCTAGGTTGCTTCCCTCCTAGATTAGTTTCCACCCATTGCTTCTTGTCCTGCCTTCGGGTGCTTTGGAGAATAGCTTGGCTTTCCCTTCTTGTGGCAGCTCCTGAGACTGGGAGGCAAGTTCTAGTCTTGCCTTAGGCATGAAGTCAGTTGGCTGACCTTTGGCCAATCCCTGTTTCTCAGTACTAGGAAGGAGGTAAGGGCAAACTCCCAAAAAAACCTTGCCAAGAAAACTGCAGGGACTAGTCCAGGCACTTGTCAGGAGTCAACACTGAAGGTACACCCACACAAATCCCGTCACTGCAAGTCTCGCCAGTGACAGAAATTCCTAGCAACTGTAGTTCAGCAACACATGAATTCCTACATGTTTCCCACCTATCCTGTATAAATTTATTTTGTGTAACTATAGATGTATAATGGAGATGCAATTATAGATGCATAAACCTGGAGATGCATGGCAAGGTCTACCATCAGGCACAATGAAATGACTTCCACAGACTGTAAAGCAGACTGGACTTTGATTTTTATAATTCTAAAACTATGTCCATGCTAGATTATATTATAATTATATTTCTAACGTATCTGGAAGGCGCTTCGTTAATGAAGGCTGTTGTAAATGGAAATTGAGCAGGAACCAGCAAATAGGATAGAATGGTACTTGAGGCTGAACTGTGTTGTGTATCTTCTTTGTAACTGCTTCTAACATTAGATATAATGGAAAACAGTTATCTTTCTTCAGCTTTGGAGAAAGATTCAACTGCAAGTGCAAGTTGATTTTTGCTGATTGTATGGAGGAACACTCATTGTCCTCCACCATACCAGCCCTGGGCAACTGGATAGTTGTTTGAACAGTAGAGTTTAAATCAAGGAGATTCATATTATTCTATTGATACATTCCCTATACAGTGGTACCTTAGTACTCAACTGCTTTGAAACTCATCAAATTTGGTCCTCCACAAATTTTGATGTGAAAATTTTGTCCTAGTACTCATCATTTGTTTGGTACTCAATGCATAAGCTAGAACTTGTCAGTGTCAGCTGCCTTGTGACTCACTACATTATTCCTTATGGGAAAAATTGTATGGTACTCATAAATTTTGGTATTCATCACACCACCCGGAACCAATTAACATTTATTGTACCACTACACACTTATGATGGAAGAGACTGAACCTAGCCCAAGGATCAAACTGAGTAGAGCGCTCCACTTTTTCTTTGTCACTGATATTCCTTTTACTGTGACATCCAAATTTATACTATCCCTCTTGGGTTTTTTTTCCTGACACCTTCTTCTCGCTGCAGGGGAAGGAACATAAATCTCTGCATATTCTGGTATTAATAGATATTAATAAGGTCTAAGGACAATGAATTGACTACCTCTGATTCATTCCAAAGGTGAATTTGAGCTCCAACAATAGATCTTTGTCTGGATTAAAAAAAACAAACAAAAAGAGGAAATATTTACAAGGAAGTCCCCAAGATTTATGGGTATATAAAATAAGGTTCATTACAAACCTAAGGGAAGCAGATACTTTTTTTTTTATTATTTGATTTATATGCCGCCCTTCTCCGAAGACTCAGGGCGGCTTACAATGCATTAAGCAATAGCCTTCATACTCTTTATATATTTTATACAAAGTCAGTTTATTGCCCCCACAATCTGGGTCCTCATTTTACCTATCTAGAAAGGATGGAAGGCTGAGTCAACCTTGAACCTGGTGAGATTTGAACGTGCAGTAATCGCAGGCAGCTGATGTTAATAACAGTGCTTTAGTCTGCTGCGCCACCAGGGCTCTTTTCTTTAGAATAAATAATCAAAAGCTTTTTTTTTTACCGATATTCCCAAACATTAGACTTATTCTCCCAACAGGCACACTTCATACCCTGCAGCGGACTACCTTCAGCCCACCAGTTGGCCAAACTGTTCCTGAAGCACACCTACTGCCTGCATGGAATACCATGAACAATTATCTCAGATAGATGGGTCCAGTTCTGAAGGGAGTTCCTGCGGTCCATTGGGTGATCCCAGCGTTTTAGCTCGGCCATTCATCCGAGCACCAATGGGGGGAGCACCAAAAAGTTTGCAGTATTGTGGCTTAAGGTAAAGTCCTTCAAAATATTCTGTATATCTAACATCCTAACTAAATATAACTTCTATGATGGAAAATTCCCACACATAGCCTGTGACTCATTAGTAACACCTACAACATCAGTAATCAAAACACCTTGGAAAATGTGGTCCTGTATTGAAAAGACTTTGAAGAACAGCTATTTGTTTTATTGTAACCTCTTAACAAACTGAGTATTTTTTTTTCCAATCTTAAAAGAACAGAATACTTATCAAGTTTTATTAATGTTACCATTCATTTTCAGATATACATTCTTTCTTCAAATTCAGAGATCAACCTCACTGACAGTATCAATACATTAGAAATTTGTATCACCCTTTCCCCAGCATCTTTTAAATAATGGTTGAGCATGTGAGAGAAAGAAAGAGAGGGAAGAAAGGTCCAGAAAATAGAGCCTAGTATTTCATGTAGCAAAAAGATTCTTCCAAGAAAAGTTTCTTGAAGTGAGATCACAGACCATATTGAATTTGCATACTGTAGGTATATTGCCCAACGTAGTCAGTTCCTATAAACAACCCTTGTGGTTGTGGTAGATATATTTCATTGATAAGCCACTGAATGTCATATAATCACATTTATAATGTCATTATAATAAAAAAAAAACATAACTTATTTACAGGAACATTGGACAATATTGGAATATCATCTTTCTTCCTAACACATCATAAGTTGTTTTTGAAAATCAATTTACTTTCATCATTGGACAGCCATGCAGGATGCAAAAATAAAAATAAAAATGGAGCATTTAGGAAATAGAAACTCACAGAAAATGGAAGCAACAGTTCTACAATTGTAATTTCTTCCAGAAAACAGTCTTGGAATTGTTTTTCTCTTTTTACAGATGAGTAATATAGTCAAGAACGTCTAAACAGCCTTCCTCTAGCTGGGTGTCCTTCAAATGCTTTAGGACCAAAATTTTTCCCACTGCCCCACAGCTGGGAATTCTCAGAGATGTAATTCTAGCACATCTAGAGAACACCAGAATAGAGAAAGCTGCTCTTGAGAAAGAGAAAAAAATAATAATAAATATCTAATGAAAATAAAAAAAACTTTAAAACTGACCTTTATACAGTCCCATGGACAAAGAATTTATTTATTTATTTATTTATTTATTTAATTAAATTTTTATACCGCCCTTCTCCAAAATAGGACTCAGGGCGGTGCACAGCCAAGGTAAAAACAAGACATATATACAAACATGGTGAATCTAAAAAACTATTTAAAATAATTAAATGTTTTGGCCGAATTAAAACCATTTCCAATTTAAAATCAATTTAAAAATTAAAAAATTTGGTCAAGCCAGCCCAGCTTGTTGGAATAAATAGGTTTTTAGGGCCCGACGAAAAATCCGGAGGTCTGTTATTATGCGTAATTCTGGGGGGAGGGTGTTCCAGAGGGTAGGCGCCACCACAGAGAAGGCTCTCCCCCTGGGGGTCGCCAGCCGACATTGCCTGGCGGACGGCACCCTGAGGAGGCCCACTCTGTGTGAGCGTACTGGCCGGTGGGAGGCTATTGGTGGCAGAAGGCGGTCTCGTAAGTACCCCGGCCCTAAGCCATGGAGCGCTTTAAAGGTGGTCACCAACACCTTGAAGCGCACCCGGAAGACCACCGGGAGCCAGTGCAGCTCGCGCAGGAGAGGTGTCACGTGGGAGCGCCTCGTCGCCCCCATGATCCCCCGCGCGGCCGCGTTCTGGACCAGCTGGAGCCTCCGGGTGCACCCCAGGGGGAGCCCCATGTAGAGAGCGTTGCAGTAGTCCAGGCGGGAGGTGACGAGGGCCTGAGTGACTGTGCGTAGGGAGTCCCGATCTAGAAAGGGACGTAACTGGCGTATCAGGCGAACCTGATAAAAAGCCCCCCTGGCCACGGCCGTCAAATGATCTTCCAAGGACAGCCGTGCGTCCAGGAGGACGCCCAAGTTGCGAGCCCTCTCCGTGGGGGCGAGTGATTCACCCCCAATAGTCAGCGATGGCGTCAGCTGGCTATATCGGGACGCCGGAAGCCACAGCCACTCGGTCTTGGAGGGGTTGAGTTGGAGCCTGTTTCTCCCCATCCAGGCCCGCACGGCCTCCAGGCACTGGGACAACACTTCAAGGGCATCATTGGGGTGGCCTGGGGTGGAGATATACAGCTGGGTGTCATCAGCGTATTGATGGAACTCCACCCCGAAGCCACGGATGATCTCACCCAGCGGCTTTACATAAATGTTGAACAGAAGGGGCGAGAGTACCGACCCTTGTGGCACCCCACAAGCAAGGTGCCTCGGGGTCGACCGCTGCCCCCCTGTCAACACAGATTGCGACCGGTCGGAGAGGTAGGAGGAGAACCACCGCAAAACGGTGCCTCCCACCCCCAACCCCGCCAACCGGTGCAACATGATACCATGGTCGATGGTATCAAAAGCCGCTGAGAGGTCTAACAGGACCAGGATAGAGGAATGACCCCTATCCCGGGCCCTCCAGAGATCATCCACCAATGCGACCAATGCCGTTTCCGTGCTGTGCCCAGGCCGGAAGCCGGACTGGAGCGGGTCTAGATAGACAGCTTCATCCAGGTACCGGGGAAGCTGTTGCGCCACCACACTCTCAACAACCTTCGCAACGAAGCGAAGGTTGGAGACTGGACGATAGTTAGCCAAAACAGCCGGATCCAGGGAGGGCTTCTTGAGGAGGGGCCTCACCACCGCTTCTTTCAAAGCGGCCGGCAGGACCCCCTCACCCAAAGAAGCGTTAACAATCATCTGGAGCCAGCCTCGCGTCACCTCCCGGGAGGCCAGTACCAACCAGGAGGGACACGGGTCCAATAAACATGTGGTCGCGTTCAGCCGTCCCAGGATCCTGTCCATGTCCTCGGGAGTCACAGGATCGAACTCCCCCCAGATAACACTCTCAAGACCTGCCTCAGTCATCCCGTCCGGACATACCCAGTCAGAGGCCAGCCCTTCTCGAATCTGAGCGATTTTGTCATACAGATATTGCACAAAATCCTCAGCTCGACCCTGCAAGGGGTCATCCCGCACTTCCAGATGGAGGAGGGAGCGGGTCACCCTAAACAGGGCGGCTGGGCGATTATCTGATGACGCGATAAGAGCGGCAAAATAGCTAGTTTTCGCCGCTTTTATCGCCACTAGGTAGGTCTTAATATGAGACCTCACCCGTGTTCGGTCAGATTCGGAGCGGCTGGTCCTCCAGCTACTCTCCAGGCGTCTTTTCCGGCGCTTCATCTCTCTAAGCTCCTCGGAGAACCAAGGAGCTAGGTGAGTTCGGTGCCGGGTCAGAGGCCGCAAAGGCACGACTCGGTCCAAGGCCCCGGCAGCCGCACTGTCCCAGGCGGCCACCAGGTCTTCCGCCGAGTCATGAGCCAGAATCTCAGGAAATGGCCCAAGCTCCATCTGGAACCTATCAGGGTCCATCAGGCGCCTGGGGCGGAACCACCTTGTCGGTCCCGCCTCCCTGCGGCAGGGTGCAGCGGTTAGAAAGTCCAGTCGAAGGAGCGAGTGGTCAGACCATGACAAGGGTTCAATGACTATATCCCCTATATCAAGGCCACTCAACCACTGACCAGAGACAAAAACTAAGTCCAGAGTGTGTCCCCCTGTGTGAGTGGGGTCATGAATTAACTGAGTAAGGTCCATGGCCGTCATGGAAGCCATGAACTCTCGAGCCACCTCAGACGTTTCACCGATGGATGGCAGGTTAAAGTCCCCCATGATGGCAAGTCTGGGGGTAGCCACCGCCACCTCGGCTATAACGTTAAGGAGCTCGGGCAGGGCCGTTGCCACGTGGCAGGGAGCCAGGTACGTGACCAACAAGCCCATCTGTACTCCATGACCCCACTTCACAAAGAGGGACTCACATCCGGCTATCTGTGGAACAGTGGTCTCCCTTGGATCTAGACCTTCCTTTATAATAACCGCCACCCCCCCGCCCCTGCCCTGAGCCCTCGGTTGATGAAATGCACGGAAGCCTGGTGGGCATATATCCACGAGGGGGGCTCCCCCCTCATGGCCCAACCAGGTCTCCGTAATGCCCGCCAGGTCCGCCTCCCCCTCCTGAATAAGATCGTGAATGAGGGGGGCTTTATTAACAACGGACCTGGCATTGCACAGCATCAGCCGGAGGCTCTGGCCCTGAGAATCTGGACAGCCTGGGGAACAAGAAAAGCATTGGGGGCCGGAGTGCGCAATCGCAGAGAATGATGGTTTAGGCACTATTCTTTTAATAGAAATCTGGAGTTTCCTATATAAATAGCTCAAAGTAAGATGCTAATCTTTCCTTATAAATATCTTCTAACACTGAACCAGAATTTTAAACAGATTTCAGACTTCAAGATAAACAGTTTGAATGGAATGTTGAACTTAAAAGAGAAGTTGTAAAATATAGTATGTTGGGAATAGAAGCAATCAAATCTTCCGATTACCAATGGGGAGTTTGAATGCTCTTTTCCAACCAGAGCCTCTCAGATGTAGAAAATTTAATGCTCATTCTTTCCAGCTGGCATGATCACCAATAGTTTTGAAGGGCACTAGTTTGAAGAAAGCTGAGCTATGGCTTTTCAATGTGAAATCTTCATATAAGCCTTAACTAAGCAGGATTATGTACAAGTGAAATTATTATTAACAATAGGTTCCAGTCACATGCTCTGAAGTTAGTAAGTATCGCCACCCAAAATTCCTTTTGACATGTGTACCACAAGATTATTAGGATCTAGGAACCTTGATCATTCTACAATTAAGTCCAAAACATTTATGTATGAATGTTAATTCTCATCAAATGGAAGAACGATTGAGGGTAACTTTCCCAAATCTGATGTTTTCCAAACGAAACATACTTCAACTCCCATCAGTGATTCTGCTAGTAATTGTAGCCCCAAAGGAAACATCCCATCCCTTCATATTGAATTCCATTTTTTAGATACCAATAATCTCAATTTCCATCAGAAAGAGAGAGAAAGAAATAGAATTATTGCCAGGGTATGAAAAAGATGAAATAAGAAGTATCCTAATTGGTACTTGGAAAAAGATTTGAAAATGTGTGACAACAAAGAAATATAATTCATATATTTTGTGATCATGCCCAATCATAATTCAATAATAGACAAGGAGTTCTAGGTACATAAATTGAAGCACTTCTCAACAGGGATTTGTTTAGTCTCAACATGTACTGAGTGTCTTAAGGAGGCATTGGCTTTTGTTACTCCTTATAGCAAGGAGAGGCAATCTGCATTCCCAGCTCCACATTCATGCTAAACCATAGTGTACTTTGTATGATTTAAGCTTTATGTGTTGCAGGACCCCAGCTACTGTACTTTGTAAGCCAACTTGTTGCTCAACATCCTATTCAAACCAAGGATTTGCGGCTCATTTAACAAACTAGGGCAAAATCATGGCTTGGGTGACAGACAGTACATAATCTATTGGTAACCAATCCTTTTTAGCCATGACTGAAGAGTTTTGTCTTTTTCTCTCTTTTTAGGACCAGATGGTGGTGATATGTGACAATTACTTGAAAAGATGGATCAAATTTTATAGCTATTTTATCTGTTTTTGGGGACTTTGGGAGCACTGAAATTATCAAAGGCTCAACACACCTCTTTAGGCATTGTTTTCTTTTAGAAGATCCCCACAAACGTAGCACTGAAAAAATCTGCAAATGTGTCACGCATTCTAGGCGCACAGTTGAGAGTTGTAAAGGACTGCAAAAAATAAGATGGGGACACAAGCAGTCTGTTGGTCACACCTGCTGTGGACCAAAGCATTCTTCCTCACTTTAATGACATGAATATTAACGTGAAAAAGTAATGTTCTGTGAAGAGCATACAGAGATTACTCCATTCCTATTGCAATACCGTTTCAGCTTCACATTTCTTCTAGTTGCTCCAAGAAACAATCCAGACAACAAAATTCAAAGCATGCAAAATTATAAAAAGCTATCAAAACCTTCGTTAGAGAAGCCAATACGTGATTCTGAGAGTTATAGCTAAAGAATAGATTTCTTTAGCAATCAGCACCCAGGTCAGCACAGATTAACTCCAAAATTAACATCAGACCAACAATCAAATAAACAATATCCCGATCAAGAAATTGCCAAAGAAGCCAACACTAAACAGCCCAACCAAAGAATCCCTAAGACCGCCCCCACCAACACTGACAGGGCAAGACACCAGAATATAAACTGACAGCAAACAGCAAACTCCTTACTAGCACTGATGATCTTACCTAGTTTCAATAATGAAATACCTGCAAGAAAACTAGCAAGCTCAGAGAGCACCAAGAACCCCTGAGAATAGATTTTACTAGAAATGAAATAAGTGCAATAATCTGGCAGTCAGTTCAACAATGGATAAATTCATCTATACATTCGAATCACACTGATTCTGTCCAGTTCACAATTACAATGCAGTTAATAGATTTTTCTATTGAAAAAGCAGGGGTTCCCCCCCCCCTTTTCATAGCAGTTATCTGAAAACAAGCTGCCTGGAATTCATGTTTGCTCTACATCTCTTCCTCCATCTATATTTGATGGAGAGGTAGATCTAATAATATCCTCTTTAAGAGGTTTTGCAATTGCAATATGAGACACTGTTCCTCTATGCCCACCTAACATGGTAGAGGGGAAGAAAAGGATGTTATCATTTCATCGTTTAAGAGTAAGTCAGATAAATATTTTTTTCAATTTTTTTCATGCTCTTCACATAAATTAAATCTTCCAGAGAGCTGACGAAGGGAACAAAGTGTCCTTTGAAAGCGACAAAAAAAGTAAATGCCGTTTTGGCAGCCCTGCTGCTTTTCCTTCCTGTTTCCTGGAGCAGCATTCGCTTCACACAATTTAATATCAGAAGTAGTTTGACTGTAATGGAACAAGATTTCATGTCTAATTCCTATTGCTACTATTGCTACTATTTAAGGGTATCAAATCTGGTCTTTATCTCCAGGAGTTTGAGAGGAAGGGTTAGGAATCTTGCATTACAAAACTGCAACGTTATCCAAAAAATAAATGAATAAATAAATCGGAAGGAGTGAGGGGAGGGAGGGTACAATTCAGATCTTACCAGGTATGTGCCACAGTGAACCGGCGCTGTTTTGGTATGTTGCTACTCAAAAGCATCCTGCGCAACAGCCTTGGCGAATTTCTGGGAGAAATGATGGGTGACAATTTCGGTGAAATTGATGAAGATTTCTGGGATATCTTGAGCTTTTCATGCTGCAACAGGTTTTCCCTCAGAGTCTTCACAAGATCCTCGTTAAGCCATGGATTTTGACAGTGTGTATTGTCAACTTCAGGTACAATCAAGGTGTCTGGGCTTGTTGTTTGCTGAGCCATGTTTCCAAAGCAACTTATATTAACGAAATCTCTATAAATGCAACGTGATATTTGTTTTGGCTGCCTTGGAAAGGGAAAAAAAAAATCCTTTGCTCATTCAGTCTTGAGGAACTGTGCCAAGCTGCACCTCTGATTCAGCCTGTTCGGCTTGTAACATGGTGCTGCCTGCTTTCAATATTGAATTGCAAAGAAGAGGAAGGGAAGAAGAAAAACAAGCAAACTCCTCCACCGAACCTATCAGGCATTGCTTCTCCATGACAAGTCCATGCTGCCAAACAGCCTTCACTCTTGCCGGCTAGGTAAGTGAACACGGAGCGAAGGGACAATACACCGAGTCGCAGTCCTGTGGCAGTGCCTGTCAAAACTACTGGAACTAATATGCTGCAGCTGCTTGAGTGACTCCTGAATATGTATACAAAAAAGTGCCAGGAGGAGGGCTAAAATCTTGGCATGATTGCCTGATTGGGCTCTCTTTTCCAATCTGTGAGTTTCTCGTTCTGGAGAAGGGAGTGGAGCTGATGTCAGGCATGTCCTTCCCCTTTTCTTTCTCTATGAACTACCGCCCCTGCTGCAAGAAGAGCACCTAACCTTGCATTACATATTTTGAACAAACAGTTCTTAATACATGTAGCACAGGATTGCTGGGTTGTTGTGAATTCTTGGATTAGAATTGCAGTCTTTCTCACATTCCTTCCAAGTGTACAGTGGAGGGGATTTTGTGTTAAAGGAGTTGCACAGCCACCTGGGAAGGAGATTGTGGGGGGTGATGAGGGGGGGATCAGGAACTACAGTATCATTGTCCTCTGTACTATGCCAAACATGATGTACTTTAGGAACCTTTTAAAAACTTTTTCAGAATATCTTGGTCTTCCCTAATGATTAAATCACCATATATTTTCTTTTGTGGATTGGCTTAATTCTGTTATGGTTTGGGATTTTCAAACAAGAACCAGTATAAAAACATAATGAACAAAAAAAAAAATGAGAAGAGCAGAATGAAAATGGAAAATGAAAAGTGTATTTCAAAACTGAATAAAGCAATCAAAATGTTCCAGGTATTACAGTAATTTCTGCCCACCTCCCAGGATGTTTTGTTATGTGAATGAATTGCTAGCTTGGAAGTTATCCATTGCCTTTTCACACAGCCACAAACTGCTTGGAGGAATACCGTGTTTCCCCGATAATAAGACCCTGTCTTATATTTTTTTTGAACCCTGAAATAAGCTCTTGGCCTTATTGCCATGCACTCAAAAGCCCGATTGGGCTTATTATCAGGGGATGTCTTATTTTGGGGGAAACAGGGTATTATGCCTATGCTCAAACTCAAACTGCAGTTTGTCTTAACTATGGCTTAAAAGAGGAGCACACATCCTGAGCGCCAAGAAGTAATCTTAATTTATTTTCAGGCAAACTGTCAAGTTCTGCATACTTTGCAAATTTCCCCCATTTTATTTTTAGATTTGTTTTAGCCACTTTTACTCCCGGCTGTATCTCCAATGCTGAAATGCAGATCTCAATAAGTTTTAATCAGAATCATTCAAGTTTCAACCAGACAAAAAGGTTAGGGAAACATTCCAAGTTCAAATTGTGATTTCTAAGCTACCTTGTTTTCATAAACCATAGTTAATATTAAGCACAGATCTATGCATGAGCATAACAGATTGCTGTACAGTTAGCTTAAAATGGAACTGAAAAACACTGATCTCTTTCTTATGACTAGCAGGGAAAAAGAGATGGAGGTGGAGTATATAAGCTTTAGTTTAGAATTACAATAAAATTAAGTCAGAAATAATTATAGGATTATTCCAAGGATAGAGAAAGTGGACTGGGTGGCCATGGGCCTCTCTATCCTAAGTAAAAGACAATGTCAAACCACTTCTGAAATCACACCAACAAAACTGCGGGGCTACTCTAGGCAACTGCCAGGACTGACACTGACTTGAAGCCCCTACCCCACCCCCACAAAAACTCTCCTCTCTTTCTCCTTTGAGAATTCTAGCCTTGATTATTCAAGGCTAGAACAATGAAATTGATTAGGACTAGATTCAAGCCATTCAAAACAAAATAGTGTTCAATTTGTAGAATTTCCTACACTGTCGTAATAAAATTGCCAGAGAATATTTAGCCATGTAGCTGCATGAATCTCCATTTTAAAAGAAATGGATCACAGAATGTTCAAAAACAGTGCTGGCTTCCTAAAAGCTTCTGAGCAACTCTTGAAAGCTAAGATGCTGGATAAGATGAATGTTTCTCTTGTTTTAGCACAGCTTTGCTAATATTTTCACCCAAGTCATTAGATCAAAGTATGTGCGCACGCATGTCTTTGAGTCAGTACTGACTCCTCGCAACTGCCTGAACAAGTCCTTACAGTTTTCTTGTCAAGGTTCCAGAAGTGGCTTGCTGTTGCCTGCTTCCTAAAGCTGAGATAGTAACTGGCCCAAGGTCACCCAGTTGACTTCGTGCCTAAGGCAGGACTAGAATTCCTGGTCTCCCACAGTTCTAGCCTGCTGCCCTAACCACTACACCAAACTGATTCTGGATACAACTTAATGAGATATCTTAGCATTAAAATAAAAGGAAATTAGGCAAAAGCAAAACAGCTTTTCCAACTCATGCAGTTAAATATTGTGAGAAAGGTTTTGACATACCAAACATGATGTTGACAAACACTCCTGATAATCAGGAGGATAGTAATTGCTCCCTTGCAGTTGGGCAACAAGGAAAAGCAGAGTTGGATATCACTAACATATTGACCTAGAATCAATCAGTAGTATTCCATCAATGCTTTCACGACATGTCCTGACTGGAAGAATCAAAAGTACTGCAAAATAGTGCACTCAAACCTCAATTGCGACAAATAGTCCAGAAAGTCCTCTTGGTCATTTCTTTTTTTAAGAACCACTATCTAGTTTGTGGCATAATACAAACAACCAAATCATTCTCAGTATCACATTCTGGGAAAAGTCTAACTGAAATGAGGTGCAGTCTAGCATTATTGTCAAACTTGAGATGAATATGATCAATTTTACCTACAAAGATTTATGAAAATTGCTTACAGTTTCTTCTTGTTTGGTTTTCTTCTCCCAATATTTGGATAGAGAAGATGCCACATAAAACACTGCTGTTCTGTTCTGTTCTGTTCTGTTCTGTACAGATACAATTCAGTGTAACCAAATAGGATTAGTATTAGTAGTGGCAGCAATTATAGCAGTGTAGTCAGTACCAGAGAAAATAGTAGGAGGGCCACTCAAATTATAAACTGAGTTATAAGTGACCTGAAGCAGTATGTCTTAATATTAAGCTAATATTCAGTATCAGAGGTTGTGTTCATAAAGCACAATTATCCAGGTCAGTTGAAAATCTAATGAATGCCCATGCTGAAACTACTTATTATTAATCTTAGTTAAGATTATTGTTAATTTTAGGATTTTTGTGGCTCAACACATTGTATGAACTCAACTTATTTTGTTAGTTTACAGTTCAGTAAATTATACAAATACAGGTGAAACTCGAAAAATTAGAATATCGTGCAAAAGTTCATTTATTTCAGTAATGCAACTTAAAAGGTGAAACTAATATATGAGATAGACTCATTACATGCAAAGCGAGATAGTTCAAGCCTTGATTTGTCATACTTTTGATGATTATGGCTTACAGCTCATGAAAACCCCAAATTCACAATCTCAGAAAATTAGAATATTACATGAAATCAATAAAACAAGGATTGTACATAGAACAATATCGGACCTCTGAAAAGTATAAGCATGCATATGTACTCAGTACTTGGTTTGGGCCCCTTTTGCATCAATTACTGCCTCAATGTGGCGTGGCATGGATGCTATCAGCCTGTGGCACTGCTGAGGTGTTATGGAAGACCAGGATGCTTCAATAGCGGCCTTCAGCTCTTCTCATTGTTCGGTCTCATGTCTCTCATCTTTCTCTTGGCAATGCCCCATAGATTCTCTATGGGGTTCAGGTCAGGCGAATTTGCTGGCCAATCAAGCACAGTAATCCCATGGTCATTGAACCAGGTTTTGGTACTTTTGGCAATGTGGGCAGGTGCCAAGTCCTGCTGGAAAATGAAGCCAGCATCCCCATAAAGCTTGTCTGCGGAAGGAAGCATGAAGTACTCCAAAATCTCCTGGTAGACAGCTGCATTGACCCTGGACTTAATGAAGCACAATGGACCAACACCAGCAGATGACGTGGCTCCCCAAATCAACACAGACTGTGGAAACTTCACACTGGACTTCAAGCATCTTGCAGTATGTGCCTCTCCATTCTTCCTCCAGACTCTGGGTCCTTGGTTTCCAAATGAGATGCAAAAGTTGCTCTCATCAGAAAAGAGGACTTTGGACCACTGAGCAACAGACCAGTTCTTTTTTTCTTTAGCCCAGGTAAGACGCTTCTGACGTTGTTTGTTGTTCAGGAGCAGCTTGATGAAGAACACAACATTTGAAGCCCATGTCCAGGATCCCTCTGTGTGTGGTGGCTCTTGATGCACTGACTCCAGACTCTGTCCACTCCTTGTGAAAGTCCCCAACACTTTTGAATGGCCTTTTCTTGACAATCCTCTCCAGGCTGCGGTCATCCCTGCTGCTTGTGCACCTTTTTCTTCCACACTTTTCCCTTCCACATAACTTTCTGTTAATGTGCTTTGATACAGCACTTTGGGAACATCCAACTTCTTTTGCAATTACCTTTTGAGGCTTTCCTCTTTATGGAGGGTGTCAGTGATGGTTTTCTGCACAACTGTCAGGTCAGCAGTCTTTCCCATGATTGTGATTCCTACTGAACCAGACTGAGAGACCATTTAAAGACTCAGGAAGCCTTTGCAGGTGTTATGGCTTAATTAGCTGATTAGAGTGGGACACTTTGAGCCTAGAATATGGAACCTTTTCACAATATTCTAATTTTCTGAGATTGTGAATTTGGGGTTTTCATGAGCTGTAAGCCATAATCATCAAAAGTATGACAAATCAAGGCTTGAACTATCTCGCTTTGCATGTAATGAGTCTATCTCATATATTAGTTTCACCTTTTGGGTTGCATTACTGAAATAAATGAACTTTTGCACGATATTCTAATTTTTCGAGTTTCACCTGTATATATATAATTGCAACCAGGTTAAACATATTGTAGAAAAAGGCATTGCAATATATTTGCAATGGAACTGATGCATATACAGTCAGGTCCAGAAATATTGGGACATCGACACAATTCTAACATTTTTGGCTCTATACACCACCACAATGGAGTTGGAATGAAACAATCACAATGTGCGTTAACTGCAGACTGTCAGCTTTAATTTGAGGGTATGTACATCCAACTCAGGTGAATGGTGTAGGACTTACAGCAGTTTGCATATGTGCCTCCCACTTGTTAAGGGACCAAAAGTAATGGGACAGAATAATAATCATAAATCAAACTTTCCCTTCTTAATACTTGGTTGCAAATCCTTTGCAGTCAATCACAGCCTGAAGTCTGGAACGCCTAGACATCACCAGGCACTGGGTTTCATCCCTGGTGATGCTCTGCCAGGCCTCTACTGCAACTGTCTTCAGTTCCTGCTTGTTCTTGGGGCATTTTCCCTTCAGTTTTGTCTTCAGCAAGTGAAATGCATGCTCAATGGGATTCAGGTCAGGTGATTGACTTGGCCATTGCATAACATTCCACTTCTGTCCCTTCAAAAACTCTTTGGTTGCTTTTGCAGTATGCTTTGGGTCATTGTCCATCTGCACTGTGAAGTGCCGTCCAATGAGTTCTGCAGCATTTGGCTGAATGTGAGCAGATAATATTGCCCAAAACACTTCAGAATTCATCCTGCTGCTTTTGTCAGCAGTCACATCATCAATAAATACAAGAGAACCAGTTCCATTGGCAGCCATACATGCCCACGCCATGACACTACCACCACTATGCTTCACTGATGAGGTGGTATGCTTAGGATCATGAGCAATTCCTTTCCTTCTCCATACTCTTCTCTTCCCATCACTCTGGTACAAGTTGATCTTGGTCTCATCTGTCCATAGGATCTTGTTCCAGAACTGTGAAGGCTTTGTTAGATGTTGTTTGGCAAACTCTAATCTGGCCTTCCTGTTTTTGAAGCTCACCAATGGTTTACATCTTGTCGTGAACCCTCTGTATTCACTCTGGTGAAGTCTTCTCTTGATTGTTGACTTTGACACACATACACCTACCTCCTGGAGAGTGTTCTTGATCTGGCCAACTGTTGTGAAGGGTGTTTTCTTCAATAGGGAAAGAATTCTTCGGTCATCCACCACACTTGTTTTCCATGGTCTCCCAGGTCTTTTGGTGTTGCTGAGCTCACCGGTGCATTCCTTCTTTTTGAGAATGTTTCAAACAGTTGTTTTGGCCATGCCTAATGTTCTTGCTATCTCTCTGATGGGTTTGTTTTGTTTCTTCAGCCTAATGATGGCTTGCTTCACTGATAGTGACAGCTCTTTGGATCTCATCATGGGAGTTGACAGCAACAGATTCCAAATGCAAATAGCACACTTGAAATGAACTCTGGGCCTTTTATCTGCACATTGTAATTGGGGTAATGAGGGAATATCACACACCTGGCCATGGAACAGCTGAGAAGACAATTGTCCCATTACTTTTGGTCCCTTAACAAGTGGGAGGCACATATACAAACTGCTGTAAGTCCTACACCGTTCACCTGAGTTGGATGTACATACCCTCAAATTAAAACTGACAGTCTGCAGTTAACGCACATTGTTTTTGTTTCATTCCAACTCCATTGTGGTGGTGTATAGAGCCAAAGATGTTAGAATTGTGTCGATGTCCCAATATTTCTGGACCTGACTGTAACTCAATTTCATTTATTCTCCAAATCAGGGTAAGAGGAATGTGTGTATCTACAATAACAGGAAATAGGTTTGTTTTAGCAGTAGACAGAGGAAACAGAAATTTGTTTTTGCATCTGTAGGAAAACCAAAAGCACTAAGAATTCTCTTAGGAATCTGATAAAAACAGCAGCTTGTTGGGATGTCTCTGCTTGAAACTGCCTCTTATGCAATGTCGGTACACACCATGCAATTAAACTTTGTATTATAGTGACTCTGAGCACTACTAAGAGTTCTCCAAGAATGCTGATACCATCCTATAGTTTCTTAATGACACCAATTTTGGCTTTATTCAACTGGCACACACCAGTGGAACTTGCTAATTATTTCATCCATATGCTATGGTTCCTCTTCATCTTCCTACACTAAATTCCCTATACCTATGAATAGTTCACACAGATTGTCTCAAGCTCCATTGAACCATAAAGCCACATTATATTATAATTGATGCATGTCTGCTTAGAAGTAAATACAACTTAATTCAGTAACATTTACTCTCAAATATAAAATATTTGTAAAATATTTAAATATTTGTAAAATATTACAGCCTTCATCTTGTCTATACTGATATAATACAAAAGCTATTATTTGTAACAATAAAAGCCAAATCACTGCATAATTTATAATTCCAAAACAGAAAATTATCTTAGCATACAAAATTATTCAAATAAATATTACATAAAATAGTAGAGCCAAATAACAAACAAAGAGAAAATAATGATGTCAGAGAAACTGACATCCTGTTAATTGATAGATAAAACCTTGTTTTACTTCTTTCAAATATTTACAGTTAGCATATCTTCCTGAAATTATTTTGTTTGGTGAGAAGTGAGTCATAGCAACCTTGTTTATAAGCCTAAAGCCAATGGCACAGAAGGCAACATAAGAGATCAGAAACCTAATTCTGTGATCTACCTGAATCTGGCAATTCCCACACTATTGGATGGAAGCACCAACCTTTCATCACCTTCCACAAATGCCTTTGGTGGGACAAAAACAAGCAGGAAATTGGATCTCCTTTGACTCATTCACAAAAGAAACCATGATTTTTCCAGGAACTTATAAAACGCCAAGAGCTGCAATTCACAGGATTCAAGGGGATTTTGAACGGTTGGAGCAAGTGTCAGAAACATCAAATTTCAACTGGACAAATGCAAAGTCCTTAATTGGGGTAGGAAAAAAATAAAAATAGAGGATAGAGGAAATCAACACATTAGAAAAAGGTTTTATATTTGGTAATATAAGATGAATCTGAACCTACAGAACAGGGCTGTCAAACTCCGGGCCTGTGGGCCGGATGTGTCACCACGCCCGATTTAGCAAACGTCCACGTCCACGCCCGATTTAGCAAAAAGGGGGGGGGGGGGGAGCCCCGATATGTCACATGACAACGATGTGAATTTGACATTCATGCTACAGAACGACACAGGCAGGTAGGCAGGCAGGAAGAAAATAAGAAAGAAAAGAGCAAATGTAGGCCTAGACTGCACTTGCTTAAATATAACAATATGATGAAGGTAAGTCAATTTGGATTGTACTCAGAAACTTCTCCTAATGGTAAGGGCTGCCCCCGGAAGTGGACACTTTAGTGAAGTGGTCTCCTTCACTAAAGACTGCAATTAACAATGATGTAGTAGTGGATTCCTACACTGAGTAGAGGTTGAACCTGGATCACACAAGCAGCAACAACTGCAATATATAAGAGCGTTTGTGTGAATTTTAACAACTACAGCAAAATACACTATTGATTATATAGTAACTCATGTGCATATATTACCCTGTTTTCCCCCAAATAAGATATCCCCTGATAATAAGCCCAATCGAGCTTTTGAGCGCATAGCAATAAGGCCAAGCGCTTATTTCAGGGTTCAAAAAAATATAAGACAGGGTCTTATTTTTGGGGAAACATGGTACAATTAAAATAAAGTAAACATTAAAAAATATAAGACAAGAAAAAAATAAAATAAATGTAGTTTTAATATAAACATATTATAAAAATATAAAAATATAAACACATAAAAATATAAACATATTTTACATTACAAAAACTGGTGAAAAGCACATATCTTGGATGTATTATTCAACATCAAGAAGAATCTGAAGCTTCAATTTTTGCAAAAGTATTCTCGCTGTCGAGCCCAGGTTTGATAAAGCAAAAACTCCCTATAAAATGATAGGGACATATATTAGGAATACATATATTAGGAATACAATTTACTATCACATTTATATCTTTTAATTGTTATATTTTATGCCAGAATTAAAGATTGTACTTTGATTTGAAATCACAAAAAGTTCTGACTAGGTAAGATCATATAAGTTGGAACCTTCACATTTCTTACAATGCCACAACAAAATTCTGTATAGTTAATAAGTAAATAATAAAAATTAAGACAATTATCTGGTCAAGCTAAAAAACCAACCTGATTTAGGAGGTGATTTTTGTCTTTTTGATGTTTTTGTCTATAATTGAGAATTGGAGATGTCAACCTTTCACTATCATCAATGAGTGCCTGTTTATATATATAGTTAAGGAACTTTAAAACCTACTGAATATGTAAACCATATTTGCACCTTTCAATGTTAACAGCAAAAACATTATAACACACCATTAAACACCAAGCTAAGCTTTTTTGGGATGGCATTGAAATGATGAACAGGTTATTCACAACAAAGATATACAAGCTAAATCCACTGAAAAGGAAGTGAAAGTTTAACTTGATTTTCAAGTAGTGCTAATATTGCACAATAATCATCCGGAACTTAAACATAAAATATTTACATTACAACCTGGAGGAAACAAACGTTGAATGCAATTTGCGTAGGCTACTTTTGCTTATTCGCCTGTTACATCGTATTTAAAAGCCAAATATTGTATACAGTACAAATACTCATTTTTCAAATATAAAAAAAAAAATCATTGTATACAAAGCTACATGCAGTTCACCCCATCTGCCTTTTAAGACCATAAAAAGAAAATTCCTTCCAGTTACTATTGGAGGATTAGATAGTTATAACTATTAATGGCAGTTTCATATCCATTCAGTTGGCTCAGTTTTAACTTGTAGATGTGAATTTCTAATTATGAACTCATTTAGAACATGTCATTTAGAATAACAGAGTTGGAAGAGACCTTGGAGGTCTTCTAGTCCAACCCCTTGCTTAGGCAAGAAACCCTACACCACTTCAGACAAATGTTTATCCAACATCTTCTTTAAAAATTTCCAGTGTTGGAGCATTCACAACTTCTGGAGGCAAGTTGTTCACTGATTCATTGTTCTCACTGTCAGGAAATTTCTCCTTAGTTCTAAGTTGCTTCTCTCCTTGATTAGTTTCCACCCATTGCTTCTTGTCCTACCCTCAGGTGCTTTGGAAAATAGCTTGACTCCGTCTTCTTTGTGACAGCCCCTGAGATATTGGAACACTGCTATCATGTCTCCCCTAGTCCTTCTCTTCATTAAACTAGACATACCCAGTTCCTGCAACCATTCTTCATGTTTTAGCCTCCAGTCCCCTAGTCATTTTTGTTGCTCTTCTCTGCACTCTTTCTAGAGTCTCTTTCCTTTACATGTTCATTTAGAAATGCTGCAATATTCCAAAGTTGAGGAGGCTTTGAATAAGATGTCCTCTGTGGGATCTACCCTACTGGATGCTACAACCTCCCAATTTATCCTCTTTTTCTTCTTTTTTTCTCTTCACCTTCCTTATCCCTACTTCCCTAATTCCACCAGACAGCAGACTTAGTATGTTTTTCCTCTGTGTTTTCCTTACATTTTTAACATAAGTTTTCCCAGCCTTTTGGAGCTGGAAAGCATGCCTGAAATTTTGAAAATAGTTGTGACAAAATGCATGATAAAAGGATTTCTCTTTTACAAAATCTTGCCATGGATAAAAGAAACAGTTACAACTCATACATTTACCAGAATACTATATCACATGTGGTAAATCCAGTCATTCATTAACTTTACCAATAGTTAGATCTTACTAATGATTCTGGCAGCACTGTCAAACTAACTGGGTGAAAAGTCACAATCAGAATAAGGAGCCACATCCACATTCTCCTAGAAATGCCTAATATCACACAATCTGTTCTGACAGGGCTTAATTACAGCACTTGTGTGCAAGGGGGGGGGGGGGGAAGCAGGGAAAATCCATGAAATTCTGCTTGTTTTTTAGGCAGATGTCCTGTGTGGCATATATAAAAAAGAGCAAGGCTTTGATTGCATGGTTATGGCTGCCATTGTTCAGAGGTCCCTGCTCCACCATTGGCCAGACAGATAGACATAAATGTAGTATAAATAGTATAGTATAGTATAGAATTCGTTATTGGCCAAGTGTGATTGGACACACAAGGGATTTGTCTTGGTGCATACGTTCTCAGTGTACATAAAAGAAAAGATATATTCATCAAGAATCATAAGGTACAACACTTAATGATAGTCATAGGGAACAATTAAGCAATCAAATCATATTAGGAAACAGTCAATATAAATCGTAAGGATACCAGCAACAAGGTTACAGTCGTACAGTCATAAGTGGGAGGAGATGGGTGATAGTAATGCAGACTTAATAACTAGTAGCTTGGCCACTGCAGTCAACACTTACTTTGGAAGTGTTCTGTGGTGCCAGATCTTGCCAGTTCTGAAAAAAGAGAACTTGCTTCATATGACTGAGCAGGGTTTGAAATACATCACAGACTATATCATAGATTAACACTGAGTACAGGAGTTGTGAAAGCCTTGGAAAAGATATTCAGATGCTGTGATGTAACTATATTTACAAAAACTGAAGAAATAGGATAGGAAGAGTATTGATGCTTTTGAACTTAGGTATTAAAGAAGACTCTTAAGAACATCATGGACAGCCAGTAAAACAAAACAACTGGATCACTGAACAAATCAATCTAGAATTCTCACTCAAAGCCCAGATGGCCAGATTCAAATTATCTTACTGTAGACATATTATGTGAATATCTAGGTCTCTAGCAAAATCTATAAAGTTGAAAAAAGTGGAAGGGAAGAGAAAAGACGGATAACCAACAGGCCAGTGGATGAGTTCAGTTACATCAACAGGCACATAAACAATTTACACACCATTCAAAAGAGATAATCAAAAAGCTAAAAATGAAACAAAAACCCAGAACACTTCCTTGCCAACAATCAAATAAGAGACCCAAATAAGAGATAAAAACAGGATCAAGCTATAAACAATACCCCAATCAAGGATCTACCAACTCATACAAACAATCAAACAGTAAACAACAGCCTATTCAAGCCTATTCTTCTTCTACTACCAAGAAGAAAACAACATTTCCACCAACACTGACAGGCTGAGCCACTGCATATAAACAGAGAGCAAACCCTTCTCCTCTGTAGCACTGATGTTACCTGATAATGTAGCATTTGTAAGAATCAAGCTCAGAGAGTATTAAGGACTCCTCTGTTACAGTAATGATGAGTCCACTATTGGAAGACCTGAGAAACCATGTTAGAGACAGATCATCATGGTGAAAATTATGTAGCCAGTCCTAATTAACACCAACTTTATGGCATATAATCAGTCAATGAGTGGCATTTTCGGAATCTGGTTGACTAATAATTTAACCAAAACCAAACATGAGACAACTTCTGATTCAAATTAACTTTTTTCTTATCTGCTATTGATTGATTTAAGGTAAGGCTCAACATACCAACATTAACACCATTAAGAATTATGGAGAAAGAGGGCCTACCATTTTTTATAATCTGAAACACTCCATCCCCCGGTTACCTTTATACCTGTTACAAGTAAGCTGATATATATTAAAGTTCTAGAATACAACCACCAATTGGTTTTATTTTCTCATAAAGCTTGCAAATCCAATTGTTGAGAAATGACAGAATAATTTATGGAAACAATACAATGATAGACATATTTTTTTTTGTGCCATCAAGTTAGTTTTAAATCCTGGCAACTATATGGACTAGTCTTCATAGTTTTCTTGGCAAGATTTTGGAAGTGGTTTGCCATTGTCTACTTCCTAGGGCCGAGAGAAAATGACTGGCCCAAAGCCACCCTGATGACTTCACTTCCCCTAAAATGGGACTAGAAGTCACAGTCTCCCCATTTCTAGCCTGATGCTTAACTACTTCACCAAACTTGACTAGACAGCACTACACAACAGAAAGACTGGACAAAGCGATTTTATTTTTTAAAAGGCTGTACTTACTGATAAATTTGGAAGGATTTTCATCTAGTTCTAATGGTACCATCAATGGAAAATGTGACTTTTAAATGTGTAAAAATACATCAGTTACTGGAAATCATTATTTTATTTTAGCAACAGTTTGGGAATATAAACTCTTAAAACTAAACTGAATTTTCATGTAAATACAAGATTTTTCATATTTCTCAATTCAGGCTTTAATTGTCTTCTGTACAAACTTTCAAGACATTAAAGCATACCGACATGACTATTTTGTTCATCAGCTTATAGTTCTGAACTTTAGCTGAATCACATGATCCATATGCAGGTCTGACTGCAGCTCATGTCCCTAAGTCTGACTGCATTATAAGCCAACATCAATTTGTCATAACAAATGTTCTTGGATACATGTACATATTGACTCATTCTTGCATCTCCCTCCATAGAGAATAATTTCCATTATTCATTTGGATGCAGTTTTAATTTTCAAATTCAGTCACAAAATCTATACATGGATCAAACAGATGAATTGCAAACATAAAAATGTGTGCAACATACTTTGGTGAGATATAATTAGTAGACCACTCTAAACAAAAACAAATGAAAATTTCATGGGTGTGCATATGCATGCACACAAAGTTATTACTAATTATTCTGGGAGCACAGTAATCAATTATAGATAATATGCAACATATGCAATACCATTTGTCTGAGAGAAACATGACCTCTCTCACATAAACCCAGAATGTGTGAACTTGATAAATCAAGTGAAATTTTCACTTGGAAATACACTGAATACAAAGAATTCTGATTTCAATCTGTTCATTGCCATCTACTTCAGCTGTTGAACTTATACTGCTGCTGTTTGGGGCACTAATATCGCAACATAAAGCAGGAATCAGTTCTCAGCATCTAGAATTCAAAGGTAAGTGAATGACCTTTCTGCTTCTTTCTTTTCCGGGCTTTCAAAATACTGATACAGTGAATCACTCCAGCAATCATAAAATAGGTAGAAATGACTCATTTAATGCACCAACACAATCAGAAACACCTACAACAATATTTCAGCTGCAATATATCCTATAGTTCACTTTTAATGATATCAAAATTGGAGCAAAGTTTTTTTAAAACAACAACAACATGAAAACAATTAAAATCTAATCCATAACGTATGGATGAGAAATAAAAGCTGTATGATTTAAAGTAAGTGTGAGCAATTTATGGTCCAAGACTGCAAAGATCCAAATTTGTATCTATATCTGATTTGTTTTTTTTAAAAAAATTAAGCAATAATGCTCTATCCTAAAGGTACTCCAAAGTTTAGGACATAACATTCCAATTAGCATTTTCGTATTTGTATAAAACTTGTTACTGTATTTTAGGTTCCCAGGACTGGATTACGTGGAAATCAGTCAATTATCCAACTGATAACTACTGCAAAGAACTATAGTCAAATAGTGTATTTAGTGTCAAAGTAGCTTACTAAATACTAGCATCATAGATAGCTCCTGTAAAGCTAAAATAAAGATTTATGCATGATGAAGTAACAGAGGGCTTCTTTTTAGTATGCAATTGTCAAATCAAATCCATGTTTAATATCATACTAGCATTAATATACTTTGAAATGCCCAAAGTGATAATCATTCTGGTAATAATTCTGTATACATATCACTGAAGGTTCCCCCCCCAATACCCTTTTATTGAGATCATGGCAGTGACTGACAGATTTGTTTGACACCTGTCTTCCCCAGCTGGTGCTTTGCTGGGATGTTTTGCTACAGCCATCAGCATTCTCAGCTATCAGGGCAACAGGTTGATGGCTCAAAATGATGGAAGTTGTCATCCAACACTTCTGGAAGACAGCAATTAGGATCAGGCAGGATTACTATATGCTAGCTCTTCAATAAAAGAATATAACGATTCACCAATTTAGTTGGAGTTGCATATTCCGGTATTTATCGGTCATGTTGATAGACAATACTATTTTTAGTTTTGACATTTCACAGCCACTGCTTGGAAAGAGTATTACCATGAAGGTTCCATTTCTCTCAGACAGCCCTGGCTTTCCTTTTCTTTTCCGGATAAAAGACCTCAGTGTGTCATATGCATATTTGGCATTTATGGGTCATAAATATGTATCAGCTAATTTCTAGATGACAAGTCCAAAGTACATTATTTGCAGGAAAAAACAGGTTCCCCAATCTGAGTTCTTAACTGAAACACTAATGAATAACATTGCTTGTCTGATTGCAAAAGACTGAAGGCTAGTAAGACATGTGAGCAGTGAATTCCTGAAATAGGGATGAGGTACAGGTTCTATTTTTTATGTGAAAAGAAGCAGAATTGGTGAGGAGAAGGGGAAAAAAAACTCTGTGAATCTTCCTCACTATTTGGCTTTGAACAATTCTTTTGCACCCTAGTTCCAACTTTAGAATAGTCCCTGTTTATGGAAACTACTGGAAGTATAGTGTGGAAATGTCAGGTTTCCCTTCCTTTAACTATGTACTCCTACAAATACAAAGAAGAAACTAATTCCATAAAAACGTATTTAACCAGTGGGTTCTAAGAGAAACTATAAGTGATTAAAGAGCCTTCATCTTTCATCTTTCTACTCATCTTTCTGTTACTTTTCCTACTCCTTCAAATTTCTGATATTTTTTCTTATGTATAGATGGTGTCATTTTATTCTTCAAGAATGAACTTAATATTAGCACAATGTAGCTTTTTGCCTCCCTGAGGGTATCTGTCCATACACTCCAAGTCCTTCTATTAAACAATGTATTTGGGTGGGACCTTGGAGCCTTACCCATGGCAGCCCTGCCCTATGGAACAGCTTTCCCACCAAGATCCAGAGTCCCTACCCTTTTCACCTTTTGAATGTTGTTTCCCTTAGTAGAAAAGTTCATGACTTCTGAGTAACTGGTTTACTCAGAAACAGGATTTAGTGTCATTATTAATAAATTAAGACATGACAATTCCAAACAAAAAGTTGTTAACTCAATTAACTGGGCATGTTGGATCTCATAATAAGAAAGTGGACTCCTGAAATATTGTGGGAAAGGACATTAATGATCTCAGCTACTTGAGATTTAAGACTGGGAGTAGATAGTCATTTACCTCACTCCTTGTGTTGGATAAATAATTTTATTTCAAAGGAAGAAAACTCATGTTATTGTTTGCTCCAAACCAAATAAACAATAAATTTCTCACAGTTGAACACATGGTCATCAAAAACACTTTAAATACATCATCAACATAATGCATTTTCCTGTCACAAGAAGACAAGTCAAAAGCTCTCCGCCTCCCTCAAGGTATTCTTCATGCAACAATTGGTAAATCCCACCTCACATGATCTCTGTAAAACTCTATGAGAAAGTCACAACTTGAAGGGATGGTGACCAAAATAAACTACAGCTGTATAGAAAGTAAGAAATTGTGGATCAGACCCAAGATCTGCTTAGTGCAATATCCTATTCTTCAAAGTAGCCTAATAAGTATTCCCAGGGAATCCACATAAAAGCTGAGGAAAAAAGCTCTCATGAACACATGGGAGGATGAAATGCATAAACCTCAGTGAACTTCTTAAAGTTAGCAAAGACACGATCAGGAGCCCCAAGATTATGTACTGGCAGTGACTGGACAAGCAAGTTGAAGCATGTCAAAACACAGACAGCATGGAGCACATACCATGAATTCTCTTCCTTTCAGATTGAAGATTCTTCTATCTTAGCCTCAGGCTGCCTGAACATATCGTACAGTTTTCTCTTAATACTGACTTTGAGCTGACTCTCTTGTTGGAAATTTTTTTTGATGATTTTCCTGTTATACCTTAGTGTCATTCTGAAACCTCTTTAATGACCCATACTTCACACTTAAAAATTCCAATAGAGGGAATTATGTTGTGATGCTTTTCTGTGGGGTTTTATTAAAGCAGCTCGCTGAAAAGATAATTGCAAAAGGAAAAACAAAAGATTTGATTCACATATACTCACATGTTCACATATTCACATACCTCTTGATCAATTTATAAATAAAATTTAAAATTCTTACGAGAATTTCACCAAAATCTTTACCATCTTTGAAGATAAGCAGATGCTCTTCCATAATATTGAATGGAAACTTGTGGAGAAAAAAGTTTGTTTTTCCTCTACCATACCAGAAAGAAAAAGCAAAGAAAGTTGTATTTGACTTGAAATTTGACCCCCTGAGAACACTAGAATAATATGTTGGATGAAACCGAACCAGACAGGATATGTACTGTAAAATAGATTGGAAAGTTATAGTATAGAAAGTTTTACTGTTTAATGATAATTACTTTTTTGATTCAGCAGAACTTTGTTTCTGATTTTGTTGGTGGATGTTGCTGATTCATATTTAGATTTAGCTAAATTTGTGTTTGTGCTGATATATTTCCAACTGATATCAGCACTTGGTATTAATATAAAAAAAATGTCTCTTATAGGTAATGAAATTTATTGGCTCGCTCAGCCTTTCCTACATATACTGTTGGAAGTTTAGCTGGGGATTATTGGAAATGCAGATTCTCTGGTTATAGCACCCCCACTTGGGATGACCTAAGTTTGAATTTCTTTTCAAATGTCAGATATGGACCATGTTGCTTGTGTAGGTCTTTTAACATCACTCTATTGGTTTAATTGCTTTATTGGTGTAACTATTTGTATTGATCTTACTAATTTCATTGTGCTGTTTCCACTTAACAGTCATCTATGAATTTGGCTTGTACATGTGGGAGAGAGGGTAGCCTCATTTCACTGCTAAAGAGTAGAAAAGGTGGAAGCACATGATTACTGTGCGTAATGAGTGCCTCTTGAATTGAGTGATTATCTCACAAGTGCTTCTGCACCCACAACTAGTTGAAGCAAGAGAATGTGATTGCCATAGAATTTTACAATTGGACAGGAGCATCAGACCTACCATTTGGCTCAAACCAGAATGCAGATTAAAACATCCCTGAGAGATGTTTATCCAGTTTCTGCTTGATCACATCCAGCAAAGGAGAGTTCACCATTTTCTTGGTAATTGGTTCCACAGTGAAACTGCTTTTTCCATTGTGGAAATTGCTCCAAACAGTCCAATAGACCATTTTTCTTTTTGCAGCCTATGAATTCCATGCCCTGAACTCAGCAATGATAGAAGACAGGCCATAATCTCCTTTCTTGAGTGAAGCATCTTCTCAGGCACTTGAAGGATGTCACCAGATTATTCCCAGACCTTTCAATGCTAAATGTAGCCAGTTCCCCTCGCTTTCATTTGCAATCTAAACCTTTAGTTATATCTCAGATTGTACATCCACACACACACACACACACCGGGGCTTCTAATGTTAGGTTGTCATGGGGAGGATTCAGATGCATGGTCCTTGAAATTCAGATACAGTAATCAGATATACCCGTCACAGCAGGTAACATTCCTACCTGCTATGCCGTAACTATTGCAGCAAATTGGGTGAGTCAGCAGTTAAGATAAGGGGTGATGATGACAAGAGAGAGGATAAAACAAGCTGCAATTGTCACGTCTCCAACCTTGTTATACCTGGTGTACCATTTCTTAGGAAGCCTCTCTGCTTGGAATCACATTAGAGTGGCTGTTTGAAAAAAATGAGCAAATGCACCATTAAGATTGTAGACACAAGTATGCATAAAGTGCATATGTGCTAATTTATATATATCATGAAGAAAATAATTTAATTAAAATACACCAAATACCATGATGGGTCGAGATTGTGACAGAGTAACCTTCCTACCTTAGTGGGCTACTCAAGAGTAGCTTCAAGGGCACATAGTCCCTTCTTTCTCATGGTCTTTATCATTAAACTGGAGTTGAACGTCAAAAATAGATGACTTCAAAGAGAAGCCTACCCTTAACCAGGTTTTCTAATAAAGATCCTGAGCTCTACAACATTGGATACAAAACTGTATTAAATTATTGTGACCACACCACTCTGATAGTGCCTTATTAAACAGTCATATGGCATTTTACAGAAGGTAGAGTCAAAAGAAGTTCAAAAGTTAGGGTGGATTCACATTAAGTGAATAGCTGAAGTCTTAAGTGGACAGATCATGTTGCAGTGCTAACAAAAAAATAAATACAAGCGTTATGTAATTCAAGGTTTCCCTCTAGTGGTCATTTAGGAGGAAAATAACTTTAATCTGTTTCAAGCAATGGAATTATTTATGAGGAATAAGATGCACACACATGTAAACTCACTTATTATGATAAACATGAACAGAAAATATTTGAAGTGAAATAAATTATTTGGAATATGTCTTGTTCTTCAAACATTAGATTATATTGTCCTAAATCCTAGAAGTTACTCCAGGCCTGTACTGCTAGCAAGAGAATTTGGAGACCCAAACTTTATTTATCTGGACAGCACCCAGGATGGTGAAAACTGAATTAAAGTGAACTGATGTTGCACCAACTGTTGCTGAATTATCCACAGCCAGCATGTTCAATCACACTGAAGGTGGGAGGTATTTTTCAACAACATTTGAGGACTATGTATATGGTCCTCGATTTTTGGAACAGGAACTATGAAAGTTTTGGGCAACCGAGAGAGGGATGGATAAAAAGGAAGTGTATTGAACTAAAGATACTGTTCTCAAAGTTTATATCACTATGTTCCTTAGCCAAGGCCTGAAGTCCAATTCAAAAACCTACACTATGAAGCCAGTGATAAAATACATTCAACTCACAGCACTAAATTAGGCTGACTTGCATGAAGCGTATTATTATTTGTGAATTCATGTTTTCATTTTTATCTCACCTTTCTGCCAAAGTAAGATATCTTAGTTATCATAGTGGATAAAAAATTACACATAATACAAAAAGCATTAAAAGGTGTACGTTATTATTAGGTTTTTATCCTGCTTTTTTATATATAACCCAATGTAATGAACATATCTAATGGTCATGCCTCCTGTTTTCTCTACAACGACAACAACTTTGTGAGGTGGGTTGGGCTGAAAGAGAAGGACTGCCCAAAGTCACCCAGCTGACACTCATGCCTAAGGGGGGGGGGTGGTCCTAGAATTCAGAGCATCCTGGTTTTCTTACCTTAACCACGATACCAATCAGCTTCTGTAAAGTTTTAAGGAAAACCACATGCCAGTATTCAAGGAATCACCAGGGATCAAGTGTAGCTCAATAAAGTATTTACTTTTACTTAAACACAACAGAATTAGGTTATAGTACTCATTAGATTAAACGCTAAATCAGTTAGAATGTTATTTTTAAAATAAAATTTCAGTCCTAATCTCTAGGAGGATATTCCTGCAGGCGGTAGATTCTGCAGATCTTATCCTTCATGGATGAAGATAAAATTAATCAGTGAAAGTATTTTTAGAATGGCAGTAGAACATTTTATTACTGTAGCTGCCCTATTGGTGGTATAGTTCAGGTGGCACACGTTGCTAAAAAACTAGAATATTATTCCCCCCATAGCCATGTCCATAGCGGAACAAGAAACGGTACTAGCTCAAGAGATAACTTAATAACTCCCTTCCACCAGCAATAATAGGAAACAAACAAACAGAACAACACAGATACCCTCCAATTTATTTCAAGGTTTTAGGAATAGTGGAGTTCCAGCCTGTATTTTCAACTCTCCCCCCAACCATACAAACACCAATAAAAATGTTTGATTGATACTGTTAATAACTGTCAGAGCACCCATAAACTCTGGGAACAGGCAGCACTTAAGAATGCCTATTTATGGCCGTAGAAAATGTTGATTTTTGTCAAACTTTGCCAACTATCAAACTTTGAAAGCAAAGCATTGTTCAAAAGCTCTAATGGTCATTTACATTGGTTTTGACCTGAAAATTTTCAATCAGATTTTCAGAACCATCATACCTTGTCTAAAAGAAATAGAGAAGCACAATTCCTAGCCCAAAATTGCCCACTCTTACCTTCAATAACCCCTGAAGGTTTAGCTTATTTGTACAATATTTTTCCCCCAAACATATTTGATATAGGATTTCTTTTGTACTAACTGGATATTAGTTAGTCTAGAACAGTGATGGCTAACCTTTTTGCCATCGCGTGCCAAAAGCGGGGGGAGTGCGGGGAGGTTGCCCACATGTGTGCCCACACTCATACTTCAATGCACCCCGCTCCTGCACCTCCCCCGCCCCCCGCTTTTAGCATGTGATGGCACAGTGGGCCCGGTAGGCCCATTTTTCACCCTCCTCAGGCTCCAGAGGTTTTCTAGAAGCCTGGGGAGGGTAAAAACAGCTCCCCCCTCCCCCGAGGCCCTCCAGAGGCCGGAAACAGCCCATTTCTCAACTTCCAGTGGGACCGGAAGGCCCAAAAATCAGCTGGCCAGCACACACATGCACGCTGCAGCTGAACTATGGTAATGCTTACGTGCCCACTGATATGGCTCCGTGTGCCACCTGTGGCACCGTGCCATAGATTCGCCATCACGGGTCTAGAATATATGTTTTAGGGTAATTAAGCAAAACTGTTCAATGAAGCACACTAATGTGGTTTTTTTTTTTTTTTTTTTAGTGTGCTATTTTGCATTATTCCCATCAGATAAAAGTTTTATATGAAATTGCTGAGAGTGAGGAAGCAAGCAGTTTGGACTGAAAGTGAGAAAGATGGTGTTAACTCAAGTGATATTACACGATCCAATTCATCATTTAGCTTAAAATAGGAAATACACTATATTGCTGACTTGCTTCTCTAGTGTGAGTTTGAAAAATCAATCTTCTTTCCTATATCTACTTTAATTCATTCTGTTGATAGATGGGGTCAATTTTATACTCTTTCATAAAAGACTCCTTTGCAGTAGTTCTTTTATTCAAGTTTCTTTCCTTTTTTTCTGTGATGATTTTCCCCCCAAAATCCTTAAGCTACCAAAACTTAGCCACACCCAAACTTCTCATCCCTTTTGTTTCCTTCACTTAGTCTCTCAATCTTTTTTCTGCAAACAATTCAAGGAGTCGTGTTTCTAGTTTTATAGTCATTACTGTGCTGTGAGCATGCATAGACAGATTTGGGTTTAATCCATACGTCTGAAACAAAAATATCATTTTCATGCCAATATTTTATGTGCTGGGTGTGTTCGCCATCTTGAATTATTTGTAAAAATAAGAAAGGTGTCATATTTGTCCTTCATTTCTGGGAGTGTAAATGGCCCACATCTTTCTGTATTTTCTCATCTTGTTGTCAATTTTCCATTCATGTCAACTGAATGAATATCTTTTCCCCTAGATTATTTTCATTCAGAATGCTATAAAATTTTCCCCAAAATGTTGTTATATGAAATAGAAAATTGGTTACTTCATAATAAACATAAAAGCAATTTTAATGAGTACTTAAGACATGTGTTATAAAACAAGAAAGGTTGGAGTCAAGACTCGAATGCAGACCAAATGCAAAAAAAATGGAAAAAAAATATTAAGTTGCTTGGATGGACCATGTGGAGAGAATAACCAGTTTAGATTTTATTCTACTTTGAATCTCCTTGTGAATACTAAACTGATACCTGTTACCAGTTTTGGAAACCAATTTAGAAATTAATTTTAAAGCTAGTGGGTATCTCCACATGAAAATACCCTATGTACTTTAGAGACGATCACTTCTCTTTTTCTGTTGAGAAAGTTACATTAAAAAAAATGGGCACTTTTCCTTTTATCAGTAAGAGATTGTCTTCATTCTACTATTTCATGATTTATCACTTACTTTCTGCTTCAATCAAATCATTAACTACCATTGAGCAATGTGTTAAACCACAAGCTAGCAAACCACATTCTAATTTAGTGGTAAAGGTAGTTGTGTTTGATAGTGAAAATGGAGTAGAAAATTGCTAGTTATACATAAATAGTGAAAAGTTAGATCGAGTAGAAAATGGGTATTCCTTAACAGAATGTTTTCTAAACTGGGAGAATACTTTGAAAAAGTCTAAATCATGCCAACACTGGTAGAAGAAAATCAGGAAACTTGATCTCCTGTCCTACCTTAGCCAGTCGGGTGACTTGGTCCATTTATTTATTTAGCCTAAATTTATTTAACCTCTCTCACACAAAGTGACTCTTTTACAGGTAGTCCTCAACTTACAACTACAATTGACCTCCACATTTATGTTCCTAACTGATACATTTCTCAACTAGTTTTGCCCCATTTATAACATTTCTTGACACAGTTCTTAAGTGAATCGCTGCAGTTGTTAAGTTCGTATCACAGTTGTTAAATTAATCTGGTCTCCCCATTGACTTTGCTCATCAGAAGGTCACAAAAGGTGATCACATGATCCCAGGACATTACAACCATCATATATATGAGTCAGTCACCAGGCATCTTAATTTTGATCACATGACCATGGAAATGCTGCAATGGTTGTAAGTGTGAAAATGGTGTGAAAATAAGCCACATTTTCGGTACCATTGTAACTTCAAACAGTCACTAAATAAGGTGTTATAAGTCAAAGATTAGCTATTGTTTCTCTCAACCCTAGGAAGAAGACAACAACAGGCCACTTCAAAAAATATTGCCAAGAAAACTGCAGGGAATTCTCCAGACAGTTACTAAGAGTCCATACATACTTGAAGGCGTATGCATACACATGTACACATACCAGGGGTGGGTTCTACTTACCATTACTACCGGTTTGCAGTGGGGCCATGCGTACGCGCTTTCTTCACTCTCGTGCGCACTCTTCTGCGCAAGAATACGCAGAAGTGTTTTGATGACGTCAGGGTCAGTGGGCGGAGCCTCCCGCCGGTTTTACTACCAGTTCTATAGAACCAGTGCAAACCGGGGGCAACCCACCACTGACACACACGCACAAAGAGAGAGAGAGGGGCGGGGTGTATTGTATGGTAAATTTTAAACATTTTACAGCTATTTTGATACAACATTGTGTTTAGCATGTTGTACAAATCCAGGGTGTTTGTTCTTCTGTGTCCTGTCTTAAATAATATCATTCAGTCTGAGTTTCTACAGAGAGAGCTCAATTCCAAGAAGCTAGAATGATTATTGGTAAATTGCTAGAACAAGAGACCTGCCTCTTCCGAATGAAGAACAATGCATTATATCATGAGAGTGGATTCAGGATGACTACAGTTTACAATCCCAAAGATCTTCAAGTTGTCTCCAAATTCTAATTTTTAATGTGATATGGATCATTTTTAGGGGTAGAATTATGTTTTACTTCTAAAATGTATGTTCTTGGCCAACCCACTAAGTTTTGGAACACAGCCCTGAGTACATACAGTAACTCAAAAATCAAATGTGGCCTTTGGTCAAGAGGGGAAAAAAAAACACTTTCCTAATTAAGCTTTGCATAGGAAATGAACTCAACCAGTTGTAATTTATTTAATGAACCATGGGTCAACCCCATGCATGAACCAAGTTCAGCCCATCCTTTTGGTTGCTGCACAATGTTCTCCTGTCCTTAAGGTATCCAAAAATGCAAAGAATACATCATCATTAATAGTAATAGAAAAATAATGGTCTGAGGAAAGATGGGGAAAATGCAGATGGAAAGTTTCAGAGATTGTTAAGAGTTCCACTATTTGCATAATAGTTGCTTGGTCCTGACTGGTTTGGGCAATTTGATCAAGTTTATTTTTGGGAAGCAGCACACAAGTCTTCCTAAGACCCTTACTGAATAGATGATCAAAGGCAAGAGGATCAAAAGTAGTACTTCTCTAAAGAAAATATGAGATGGTTTTAATAACAGGGATATGGAACAAGTGAGCCTCTGCAGCTGTACTATCAGCTTTCATTAATTGCTGGGGAAAGAGCAGAGAGAACTGGATGCAATACCAGCCTACAATGTGAATGGGAGGATATGTGTCAAAGATACCTCTCTGAACATAAGAGACATCCCATCTCTGGAACTCAGGAACTATCCTCTGAAAAGGATATGAATAGACTTGCTAGATGTAGCAATAACACTTAGACTTATATACCACTTCATAGTGCTTTTACAGCCCTCTCTAAGCAGTTTACAGAGTCAGCATATTGCTCCCAACAATCTGGCTCCTCATTTTACCCACCTCAGAAGGATGGAAGGCTGAGTCAACCTTGAGCCGGTGAGATTCGATCTGCTGAACTGCAGCTAGCGGTCAGCTGAAGTAGCCTGCAGTACTGCACTCTAACCACTGCGCCACCTTGGCTCATGTATGTTCTATAGTCCTGCACTAAGGAAAGAAATATCTGAAAGTTTCTAAAGAGTGTTACATATTATTCTATAACCATTTTTAAAATCTCTAAAATTATTGATGGTAACCAAAAAACACCGTAGGACAAGGGAAAAGAAACCTCCCTTGTGGTTGTATGGATAATCCTCGAGTTATGACCACAATTGAGCCCAAAATTTCTGTTGCTAAGTGAGACATTTGTTAAGTGAGTTTTGCCCCATTGTACAACCTTTCTTGCCACAGTTGTTAAGTGAATCTGGCTTCCCCATTGGCTTTGCTTGTCAGAAGGTTGCAAAGGATGATCACAAAACCCCAGGACACTGCAACCGCTGTAAATATGAGTCAGTTGCCAAGCATCTCAATTTTGCTCATATGAGCATGGGGATGCTGGTTGTAAGTGTGAAAAATGGTCGTAAGTCATTTTTTTCAGTGCCGTTGTAACTTTGAACCATCACTAAATGAACGGTTGTAAATCAAGGACTACCTGTATTGTAAGGATGCTAAAATGTTAAAACAACATTCAAACCAACCTCTTTTCTTCCAATATGTCCTTTACAATCTTAATTTTTGTTGTTGTTCTTGTCCATTAGTCAAACAGTACTTCAACGGTTCCTTTGAAATGGCTAAAACACTGAAAATCATCCGCCTTTGTATATAACAATGTTTATCAAGAGGCTTCTAACTAGGCAGCTGATTGAAACAGGGTTATTTCTTCATATGTGTTTCCAAAATCAGTAAATATAAATATTGTAATATTGAGTCTAAGATACTTAGACTCAAGTGTCAATTATTCCATGGCTTTAATAATTCACTGGTTTTCTGCCTCCAACCTAAATGCATGAAATGAGTTCATGAATTACTTACAAGGATGTTATAATTCAAGGGCTGGATTATAAATCAGATTGAACGATATTACAACAGCTACAGGCTCTGCAGCCAAACAGGCCAGACTTTGTGTTTTTATTGTAACAGTTCCCATAAATGAAGCTGTAGCTGCTTCTTTCACTTTTGCTCTGAAGAATTTTGCTTACTAAAATGCACTTTACTCCCTAAAGCACTACAATATATACATTAATAATAATGGAGAATAAGAAGGCTTTCCCCATTATTAAATTATTACCATCAAGATTCCTGGAATGGCTCTAATGTATAACTATCTTCTTTTTCTGAGGAGCTATTAACCATTAAATTTGAATGACTGTATTAGAATAGAATAACAGAATTGGAAGGGACCTTGGAGGTCTTCTAGTCCAACCACCTGCTTAGGCAAGAAACCCTACACCACTTCAGACAAATGGTTATCCGACATCTTCTTAAAAACTTCCAGTGTTGGAGCTTTCGCAACTTCTGGAGCATTCACAACTTCTGGATATAATACTTCTATTAGTATTGTATCCTATATTTGTTTGCTTTTCAATGATTCAGTGGATGGCAAATGATTAACCAGCCTGATTTAAAGTGAAGGAAGGCCCAAGAACTTGTATTTTAAATGCCATGCTAATTATTATTATTATCAGCTATTATGGGATAGATAGATAGATAGATAGATAGATAGATAGATAGATAGATAGATAGATTTAATGGCACACATTAAAAATGAAATTGTTGCCTTCTCTCAAAAGCATATACATACATAACACACATATACACATGCTATACACACACACACACACACACACACTATATATATATATATGTGTGTGTGTGTGTGTGTGTATGTGTGAGTGTGTGAGTGTGTGTGTGTGTATATGTGCATATGTATGAATATGTATATATATATATATATGTACAGTATATGTACCGTTTCCCCTAAAATAAGACATCCCCTGATAATAAGCCCAATCGGGCTTTTGAGTGCATGGCAATAAGGTCAAGCACTTATTTCAGGGTTCAAAAAAAATATAAGACAGGGTCTTATTTTCGGGACAACATGGTATATATATGTATGTGTGAAATATATTTGAATATATAACATATACACATACACATATACATATACATATACATATACATATACATATATCTTTTTCTTTTTCGTAGGCTTTTATGTGCATATTCTTTCTAGCCAGGTTTTACCTACGTAAGCTAAGATGTTCAGGGCAGTAGAACATCTTAGCTTACGTAGGTAAAACCTGGCTAGAAAGAATATGCATACACACACACACACACACACACACACACACACACACACACACACATTTACATATATATACACATACATACATGCCACATGTATGTATGTATGTATGTATGTATGTATGTATGTATGTATGTGAAATCACTGTCCATCTTGAATACATATCGGAAAGAGGAAGCTTGAGAGTTCTCAAGATTGATACTATATGGAACAAAACTGACCAGATCTGGATGTTCTGCTTCGGATACCACGAAGCTTCCTCCCAGAAGGTGTTGCCTTTTATTAATCACTTTGATTGGGTTATCCTTCAAAAGGTGGAAAATAGGTTAATAAATGCTGCTCGTGCGATTTTTAGCTGCTAAGATGAGTGCTTTGTTGATAGTGTTAGTAAGCAAAGAGAACAAATAATCAACTGACAACACATTTGCACAGTGCTGTTAATTGAAGCATAGCTGCTTCCCTCAAAACCTGATAAAATTATCTATTCCTACCCACAAATTACGTAAAAATGAGGAATTGACTTTAAATCAGTCCTTCAAGTAAAGGACTTTATTTTGTAATACATCTGCCATAAGCTTTGGAATCTGAAAGAGCAAGTATGGTGGAATCCTTGTATTACAGTAAAGATAAAGGTAAAGGTTCCCCTCGCACATATGTGCTAGTTGTTCCCAACTCTAGGGGGTGGTGCTCATCTCCGTTTCAAAGCCAAAGTGCCAGCGCTGTCTGATTATGTCTCCGTCGACATGTGGTCGGCATGACTAAACGCCAAAGGCACACAGAACGCTGTTACCTTCCCACCAAAGGTGGTCCCTATTTTTCTACTTGCATTTTTTACGTGCTTTCAAACTGCTAGGTTGGCAGAAGCTGGGACAAGTAACGGGAGCTCACCCTATTACGCGGCACTAGGGATTCGAACCGCTGAACTGCTGACCTTTCGATCGATAAGCTCAGCATCTTAGCCACTGAGCCACTGCGTCCCTTGTATTACAGTAAGCAAGAGCAAATATCAACCAACCATTTTATAGGCTCTAGCACAACCTTTTCTAATCTGTATTCAGATACTGAATGGACAACTATGGCAAACAAGCCTTCTCCTGCCCTGGTTATTCCCACTTCAGAGAAACTTGGAAGTGTAGGCTTCACAATCTGAATATCATGTCCTTCCAACTCTACGATTACCAATCCTATTGAAAGAGTGGAAGGGAAATATAACAAATAATAGCATTTACTCTTAACTAACAGCAGAGGGGGCTCCCTACTCCCAAAATGGTAAAGCTGTGCTACTTTGGGCAAACCTAATATCAGCCTGTAAGGGGTTGAAAAAATCATTACCATCTCCAATTTGCATCTCAGATGACAGGAGTTTATAGATATAAGACAGAGGCCATTTGCAAGTAATTTATGCATACAACAAATTGAGTGAGCAAATGTGTTGAAAACTGACTGCTTCAGATTCAGCTCTAATAGCTTGAACTCACAGAAGCATGCATCTATAATAATACCCATAGGGATCTCTACTGAGGATGCTTCAGAAATGTATTTTTATTTCACACTTTTATTAACTAATATTTTAAAAGATAAACTTCTCCAATCTAGGGCCTTCCAGATGTGCAGGAACTACAATTAATATAATTTCCTGCCAACGCTACTATTGGCTATGGTGGATAAGCATTCCAGAAGGATTGCAACCCACCTACAGGGCACCAGGTTGGAGAAGGGGGATTTGCATATCACTCTTCCATTTAATGAAAAAACCCTCCTAGTATGCAACACAGTGATTAAAAATACACTATGGTTACTTTACAATTAAAACTTCTGGCTAAAAAGATAATAGACACACAGACAAACAGACATATGCACATTAGATATATTTTTGTGCCGCAGTATCTTATTTTAAGGAATTTATAGCTTGCTTTATTGGGAGTGGGAAGTAAAGTTAACCTTTCAAAATTATAATCATTTGTTTACAGAATAATGCTGTGTTGGAATGCAGACTTATTTTCAAGATATACAGTACTAATATTGCCAACCTGCTCTCCTTTTAATCTCTCTCCAGTAATGTATTTGACATAACAAATTTATATATGTGGACTGAAAGGTGTCTTTTGCCAATGGAACTGCAGCAAGTTACTGTACATATGAAATAAAAGTCCAGAAGTAGCCTAGGATTCCAGTATGATGCCATATACAATAACACAACACTCACTGTGTTCTTCGTTTTTCTCACCTGAAAATTTTTTTTAGTATTTAGTGTGTGCAAGAAACTGAAGTTACTCAACAGTGCAATCGTTTAATTACCAAACTCCCCCTCACAAAAAGAAGATTATTGAAGAAGCATACACTGAATCAATTTTGGCAAATGGCCCTTATATGCCAATCATATATTTTATGTACGTCAAAGATGAAAAATATTGTTAAACTCTAGCTCTTATTTCCTTTAGCCAGCACAGCCAATGGCGAGGAGGCAGGCAAATTACAGTCCAAAAACAGCTGGATGGCCACAAATTGTTCAGTTCTGCTTTACACCATACAGGGATTGGCAGCATGTTTTGGCTCAGGGAAGGCCACTTCCCTTCCCAACTAGCAGAAAACCTTTTGGAGGGAATAGGTTTATTCCATTCCAGCCTTTTACATTTGGATCTTGGAGCTGGGGAAGTTTTAATATGAGAGTCATTCACATTTGCACTTCCATTCCTACCTTATTTTCATGATTTGGACCTGAAAAAGTTAAAAAGAAGAAGTGATCAATATTGTTTCAGTTAAAGGATCTCCTTCTTTGGGAAGAACCTTCTGAGGTGCACATATCAGTTCCTGGAAAGTATTGAAACAGGTAATGAACCAAATCTGTACAAAATAGGTGTGGCACCACCAAGTTTTCTTCTGATATTTTTGACTCTTATTTTTTTTCCCCTTTTTCGGATGCTCTTTTCTCTCTACCTTTCTTATCTTTCCTTCACAGGCAGCTTCTAAAGAAAGGTCAGATGGGTTTTGCAAAAGGTCTGATTTGATTGCACGCTTGAATGAAAAACTCCAAGTCACCAACCTGATTTTGAATCAGTTTTAGACATCTTTATATCATTACTTTGAATACTATACTTTCAGCCCATCTGATCAAGACCTGCTTGAAGGCAGAAATGCAGAATATCAAAATATTTGTTCAACTGTCATTTTATCTTTGCATTTGGGGCTTCCTATTCCTTTTTTCTCTTGCTTTCTCCTAAATTGCTTTTATTTTTATTTATTTATTTATTGTACTCAGCCCATGGAACTTCAAAAAAAAATGATCAAATGTATATTTGTATAAAGTTATATATTTAACATCCCATAATAACTGTTGAAGGATTTTATCACATGTGGGATATATCAGCCACAAAAAGGTGCATCATTGGAGAATTAAAATTATAACATTAAAGAAAGAGAATCATACACACACACAAAATATCTAAAACAAGGGAAAACACTGCCTGTAGCAGGGGTCCTCAACCAGTCCAGAGCCTTGGTAGTACAGGGGTTTAAGGCACCCTGTTATTAAGCTTATTAAGACCAGCTGCCTGCAATTACTGCAGGGTTCGAATCTCACCAAGGCTCAAGGTTGACTCAGCCTTCCATCCTTTCTAAGGTAGGTGAAATGGGGACCCAGTTGTGGGGGCAATAAGCTGACTTTGTATAAATATACAAAAGGATGAAGGCTATTGCTGAGCACATTGTAAGCCGCCCTGAGTCTTCGGAGAAGGGCGGCATATAAATCAAATTAAAAAAAAAAAAAATACCAGAAACCAGGCTGCAAAAACAAAGCCCTATCCATGGGATGCATGCAGCACACAAAACCATGCCCCCCCCTCCAGTCCACATAAAAACCTCTCTGCACGGAACCGGTTCTTGGTGACCAAAAGGTTGGAGGCCACTGGCCTAAACTATAGAGCCATGATGGTGAACCTATGGCACAGGTACCACAGGTGGCATGCAGAGCCCTCTCTGCAGGCACGTCAGCTGTCACCCCAGCCTAGCTCCACCACGCATGCGCGGGGGGGTGGGGGCACATGTGCGGGGTGCTCGCATTGCATTTTGGGGGTTCCCCATGCCCTATTTTGTACCTGGAAGGCCTCCTGCACCAAACTGTAAGCCAAAATGGGGCATGGGGGTGAAGCGTGAGGCCCGCCCGCACCCCATTTTGGGTCTGGAAAGCCTCCTGCACCAACCTGGAAGCCAAAACAGGGCATGGTGGGGCAAGGGCGGTGTGCACGGGTGGGGAACATGGGCGGGGCACATACCTGGGGGGGGGTCGTGCATGCGCACGTTTTGGGTACTTGGCACCAAAAGGTTAACCATCACTGGTATAGAGCATATATCATACAGTATCTTTTTAAAAGTAATATTTCCACAGCCAAATGTGTTGACTTTCATTCCCAAAATTCTCACAATGACCATATTGGCTGGGGCATTCTGAGAATTGAAGTCCTCACCTGTGATCCTCAGCATCCAGATTGGATAACACCGATTTAAAACATACAAGTAGCCCTCAACGTATGACGAAAATTGAGCCCCAAATTTTTGTTGCTGAGCAAAACATTTGTTAAGTGAATTTTGCCCCGTTTTACAACATTTCTTGTCACAGTTGTTGAGTGAGTCATTGCAGTTGTTCAGTCACTAACATGGTTATTAAGTGAATCTGGCTTCCCCATTAACTTTGCTTGTCAGAAGGTCGCAAAAAGTGATCATATGACCCCAGGACACTGCAGCCGTCATAAATATGAGTCAGTTCCCAAGCATCTGAATTTTGACCACAAGCCCATGGGGCTGCTGCAATGGTTGTAAGTGTGAAGAACAGTCTTAAGTCAATTTTCAGTGCCTTTGTAACTTTGAACAGTCACTAAATGAACTGTTGTAGGTCGAGGACTACCTGTATAGCCAAGGAAGCAGGTATGTACCTCTTGGCCCAATCCCAAGCATCCACATCTCCTTGAGAAGGTCTGAACTCATCTGACAAATATACAAGTTTGTATTAGAATATTAGATATTTATATGCCAGAATAGACAAACTAAAACGTCACACCTTCTGAGGAGCATTTTAAAGTTAAGAGGCAAATCCAAGTAAAGGTAATCTTCGACTTATGACCAGTCATGCCACAACCATTCGAAGTTATGATGCCCTTGGAAAACATGCTTTGCAGTCTATAAAGCACGCCCCCTGATTCTCCAGGTCACAATCTAATTTTGAGGGCTTGGCAACAGGTTGGCATTTCTGAATGGTTGCAGTGTCCCACAGTCACATGACCATGATTTTCAAAGGTTTTTTTTTTTTTTTTTTTGCTGGTTTCCTGCAGTTTTTATTTAGTTATTTATATATTAAATTTGGAGACTGTCCATTTCTCTCACAGAGCGATTATGGGAGGTGTACAATTTTTCTTTTCTTCCAGTTTGTGGCAGAAAACACCCACTAGGGAGAACGGATTTGCTTAACAGTGGTTTTGCATGGTTCACTTTACAACCATGTTATTCAGACTTATAGCAATGTGATTCACTTGATGACAACTGTAAAAATTGTCAAAAAAAGTGGGTCCACATGGGCGCTTTGACATACAATTGCAACAATTTACAGCCAAAATCCCAGTCCCAATTGTGGTTGTAAATCAAGGGCTACTTGTAATCTCAATCTCACACATTTTTATACCTAAAGACATGTTGGGTATGTAGGTCACTAAGTCAAATGGGAAAAAATGAGTTATTTTTCTTTTTTAAAAACATATTTTTTTATTTATTTCCAGTTAAAATACAAATCCCCCCCAAAAAAAGACAAAACAATTTTAAATGTTTTAATTGGTTTGTATTTTTACTTTTGGGCCAAATTTATATATATATATATTAATTGTTTTTTAATATTTGTAATTCATGTTTTTTAATTCTGGCTGTACACCGCCCTGAGTCCTCAGGGAGAAGGGCGGTATATAAATTTAAAAAATAAAATAAATAAATAAATAAAATAAAACAAAGTAAAAAAAATAAAATAAAAAAATTTAACATATTAAATGAGTTATTTTTCAATAGTGCTTCTCTAAAGAAAAGGAAGTATTGCTATAATATTCAAACATGCATATTTCTTCATACTGAGTTAATTTTTTTAACAGACATTTCTCTCAGAAATGTGCTTTTAATGACTTGTGTATTAGAAGAAAAAAGACGTCTACCAAATCAACATCAGATCTGCCCTGTTAAGCACTGAGATGTAATTAAAGGAAATCTTTCTATGGAAAGGTCACATTAATTTTCAGAATGATACATTTTTTTTCTCTTCCACCCCTTTCAAGAGCTGCTTCTTTAATAAAGTGGCTGTTTTGGGAAACTCAGAATTCTACCTAATTTTCTGAAATATGGGATTATTTAGTTAATCCCTGTATTTCTCAGAGTACTGCAGAAGATGACGGGATAATCAATTTAATGTATCGTTCAAAAGTGAATCAGATTAAGAGCTGATCAAAACATATTACTGTGAAGTGGGAAGATTAAAAAAAGAATCTTGAAAACAATGAAGTAATTACTAGGAGGCATCATGGATTTACCTAACTTTATCCCTTATTCTACTAAAGGGATTTGTTTAGGAAATTGTAGGAATTCTGCAGACATAGGTTGGTATCAGTCCTGAGTCCTTCATTCTCTATCATTTTTATAAAACACCTGGATTAAGAGGTAGAGGGAATGTTTATAACATTTGGACATAATTCAAAATCCAATCTGTAGCTGAAAGAGAGAAACATACAACTCAAAATGGTCTGAGTTTAACAGAACAAAGAGACACATGCATACACAGCTGGGAAAGAAATTGAAATATAGACTATGAAATACCTCACTTGATAGCAGTATTTATCATTTTTAAAAAATGACATAGTTAATTGCAAGCTAAATATAAGTTGGAAATATAGTGTATAGCTGCAAATAGCCTAAATGTCCCCTTTCAACTCTTTGATTCTATGATCTGTTCAGCTCAACAATCATTCTACTGGGTCAATATTCCTTGAGAACATTTCCTACCCATGCACTTTTCAAATGCAAGCTGAAGTGCTTCAGGCTTAATAAGCTGCCACCTGGCCAATAAAGCTTCAGATCATGCTGGATAAAAAGACATCCCTAACCCAGCAGGAGAAAATTTGTTTGATCTTCTGAACCTCCTCTGCAATTGCCTTCATGTAGGAATCAAAATGAAGATATTCTGATTGCTACATTTCTGTTACACAAAGACAGTCCCTGTTTGACGTCTAACCTGTGGCCTTTAAATTTCCTATTGCTAAACTTATCCAACCACAGTGTAACAAACTGTGTGGGAATGTACTTCAGAATCTCAGGCTCTTTTATTGAATAAAGAAGCTTGGAATCTTTGTGTGCAGGAAAAGGGTGAAGGTAGATCCACCTAGCAGTTTCAGCAGGGGTGAAATCCAGCAGGTTCTGACAGGTTCTGGAGAACTGGTAGCGGAAATTTTGAGTAGTTCAGAGAACCGGCAAATACCACCTCTGGCTGGCCTCAGAGTGGGGTGGGCATGGATATTTTGCAATATCCTTCCCCTGGAGTGGGGTGGGAATGGAGATTTTGCAGTATCCTTCCCTTGCCATGTCCACCAAGCCACACCCACCAAGCCACACCACACCCACAGAACTGGTAGTAAAAAAAAATTGGATTTTACCACTGAGTTTCAGGGTATATCTAATTGTTATGCAGATAAGTGTCCATAGGTGAGCAACAATAAAGAAATTACTCTGGAGTAATTCCTTCTGTCATTCTTTGTTCATTGGGCCAACACAAACACATGAAGCTTAAAAGTGCCAACCCCATCCCCAAACAAAACAAAAATTGGTACCTACATATCAATTCTTTGTTATTAATCCCCCCTTCATCCTCTTCTTTTAAAAATGCCCTAGTAGTTGAATTAAATGTACATTAAATTCATGTAACACTCCTTTCAAGGTAAGTAGGTATTAAGGTAGTCTTATCTATATTTCAGCAGCTGTCCACCTGTCTGCATCCATGCGGCCAAGCAGGTCACTTTCTTTAAAAGATTCAGGCAATGTACTTACTTGAATTTATAACCACTTCACTTTTCAGACTGCAAATAATTAACAAAGTAATATATAAAACTGGTTAGAAGGATAAACCCCGCCACTTCTTTTTCCTACAAGAATTGAAAATGGATGATTAATAGTCTCTTATGGGAAAGGCACTTTGGCTGAGCAACCCCACATAACTATATTTTTCTCATCCTCTTTTGCAGGTTATAGAGCTGTCATCATGGATCCCATCAAATCAGAAGCTCTTAAATTAGTCTCATTTATATCACAGGTCTCACATTACCTTTTGCTAGATCGGAGAGGGGAAGGATGTTCTGCTAGCTACAAACTTTTTTATTTTTATTTTTTATAATGCTATTATTTAACAGCATGCAGAGAATAATAATAATAATAATAATAATAATAATAATAGCCTTTATTGCCATTGTACATCATGTATACAACGAAATTGGTTTAGCCTCTACTGGTGCAATCCATAACAGAAAATACAAGACAACATGAATAGTATAGAGAATGACTGAGATAAAGGATTTCAGGACCAAGGAACATCTCTTTAGACTTCAGAGAAGAAACAGAATCTGGAACATTTTGTCTCAATGGGATAAAACCTCTCTGGAACAATCTGGAGCTATCCAAGGTTCTGCATCTCCTGGACACCTGATTAACTGTCATAATCTATGAGTCAGTAAAGATTGGAATGTGGTACAAAGATCCTAGATACCGATGGTGCTTGCAAAGTGGTGATGATGAGGGCTCTACTGTCACCAGATTGGAGAGAGGAAGGATGTTCTGCTAGCTACAAATTTTTAATATAATAATTTTATTAAAATTATAATTAAAAAGCTAAAAACAATACAAACTAACAAAAATAAAGACTCTGAAGTCTAAAGAAAAAATAGAAAGTACAGAAGAAAAATAAATAGAAAAGAGATAAGAATATAATAAAAAGAAAAGAAATATATAAAGAAGTGACTTCCCCCTTTATCACAAGTATAATAAATTTTAATAACTTCTCATCCCGTCTTAAAATGCAACAAAAGGTCCTTCTCCTCATATCCCTCATATTCTTATCTATTAAAAAATCCTTAATGCTTCATCATTCAGTCCTGATCAGCAAACATCCATACAGGTTATCGGAGAAAACAACATAATCTATTTTAACTTTGATTAAATCAATCTTGTATTTCTTCCCATTGGAATCCCATCAATCCTGAAGTAATTGTCATAGTAAGTGATGTAATCATGCTTTACAACTACATTATTTACCAATGGAAATTCCAATCTGAATTGGAATAAATTGAGGACTATTTCGTATAAAGTAAACCCTGAGTTGGATTAAAGTTTCTCTGAAGGACTCTATACTCATAATATTTTACAGCTAGTTCACACAATAATTTTTCACCTAGATACCCATACTGATTGAGTTGTCTACACTGTCTAACATAAAGAGAAACATTGCAGCTGTGACAAGAGACCAGGAGTTACTCTTGACTGTTATCAACCAATCATGGCCAAAACAGCTATTTTGTATTTAACAAATATGCTGTCAATCCATGACTAAGTTCTAGAGTGGAGAAGGCTATTTTTTCAGCTAAATCCTTTTCTAGCTTTTTTCCTTGGAGAGTAACTATGCAAGACAAATTAAAATCCCTACAGCACAACTGATTGAGTATATCAATTTAATTCTATGCATGTTTGGGTCCATTTAAGTTAAACTGAATTCTCTGAGTTTTAGCTAAGAGGCAAACTTGTTATTGTTGTTTCCAGTAGACTTTAACCTCTCTTATTAACTTATTTTGGAAACAGGTCCTTTGCTTTTTTAAGAATATTTTGAAGGAGCCTTGTTTTATATGCTAAGAAGCAACATGGCTCTTGTTATAATTAATAACTAATTGTTGGCAATCAAAACATGGTGATTTTATATTCAGACTGCCTAATGTTTTCTGAATAATCATCACTCTCCCACTCTTATTCCCCATGAAATGGAAACGTAGAGCAAAGTTTTGCTATTATAACAATGGTCTTTCAGAAAAAGTCTTACCTTTTCACTCCTATTACGAAAAAATAGTTTGATGGTTCTATCATATTTTTTACAGAAAAGGACATTTAGGAGTTATGACTCTTCCATCATTCTCAATCCCCCCCTCACTCCCTCTGAAGGGCAAAATATAGAAATATAGAAAATGGTGACTAAATCTTTAGAAACCTATTTCTATTCAAAGCACCTAGGAGAGGAAAAGTTAATGTGACTTGGTATTTCATGATTGCTTTACAATTTCCCTGAATTAAATGATCTCTTACAAAGTGGCTACTCATATAGAGGAGGAGCAAAAAAAATTAATAAACCTGCCCTTTTATGTAGTTTAAATGGGTACAATAAAAATTAAGGAAACAATGCAGAGAAAAAGACTTAACTTTTCCCCCCACCCAGCCTAGCACTGTTAAAAATCACCCTCCATTATGCAGAGAAAGAGATCAAATTAGGGGGACGCGGTGACTCAGTGGCTAAGACCCTGAGCTTGTCGATCAGAAATGTCAGCAATTCGGCGGTTCAAATCCCTAGCGCCGCGTAACTGAGTGAGCTCCCATTATTTGCCTCAGCTTCTGCCAACCTAGCAGTTCAAAAGCACATAAAAACACAAGTAGAAAAATAGGGACCACTTTGGTGGAAAGGTAACAGTGGTCCATGTGCCTTTCGTGTTTAGTCATGCCAGCCACATGACCACAATATCGTCATCAGACAGTGCTGGCTCTTCGGCTTAGAAACGGAGATGAGCACCGCCACCTAGAGTCGGGAATGACTAGCATGTATGTGCAAGGGGAACTTTTACCTTAATGTATTCCTGAACCTACTCTGGTTACTTTAAAAATCAGTGTATTAAATGAGTTAATTCAGTAATCAATTTAAGAATGCTGCCCAAACTTAGCCAGTTCAGTAAATATTATTGTTTCCAATATACCTTTTGCTTGAGACAAATTTGCACTGGATGAACAATAATAAAGTCCAAATGAAATGCAGTAATAGTGGACAGAGAGTGTCATAAGGAAGTGATTTCTTAAGATCAGTTTCCAACCTATATAGGTTCTACATGTATAGACTTCAACTCCCAGAGTTCCCCAGCCAGCAGGGCCATTTCTGAGAATTGTAGAAACTGAAGACTATACATTGGAAGCCAGTTAAATTGGGAAATTCTATTTTATATTATCAGTCAAAGAGATTTCTCATGGTGTGATGAAACAATACAAAATCTAAGGTATTGCTTTTGCACTTACTGAAACTGAAAAATCTTGTTGCAACCAAATTTCTCTACTGAATCTATACAACAGATTTGAGAGTCGTCTAGATAATTTGGCTGAAGTTACTCAGCATCTTTTTATTGAAGATTTGGATACTGGAAGATCAGTAAGTTTGGAGAAAAGTTGCCTGCTTGCCCGTGCGTCTTCCCTAGTCAAAAGAACTAATTATCTATGTCATGATATTTTTAGAGAAAAGGGAGAAAAATAGAAAATTGAGCATCTTGGTAAACTGAAAGACAGCAACTGACTAAGGTTGAGTGACTAAGCATTCTATTCAAGTGCTGGAAAGGATGAGTTTGCTTTGAAGTATCAACTCTTTCCCGTTGCCAGGGAGAAATAACTGTGCTACAGTCTTATCAAGTCTGCCATAAGTGGCTGAGTTGTTTTGGGACCTAAGCCCTATCACTCTAATATTATTGTTAGTTTGAAGATTCACAGATTAGAGGAAATATCTTGATTTTTTTATCCTGCCTCTTCCCTTCCAGATTAAAAACAGTGTCATGGATTCTATTCTACATTCTATTCCACATGACTTTCAAATTGGGAAGCTAGCACTAACTATATCCCTTTTTTGAAACTTGAAACTCCAACACATTAAGGGAGAGTTTGCCTAAGAAAGCAAATCTAAATGTAACATCAGAACTGGACTAGAGTTAAAAGATGTTTCAACTGTAAGAACAGCAACAAAGAAGATATGGGTAGAAGGGAAGCAATAAGAACTTTTATCCACTATATTTAGAAACATACATTTTATTAGTTCTCTAATTTAAATACTAAATTTTACTGAGAATCTTATTTTTTACTTAGTAACACTTCATTAATCTAAAGGAAAAGCAAACACATTCAGCATTCTCGTGACATAGTTTGAGCTGATCTAAATTTCCTAAATAGTGTTGACTCAAAAAAGGTGAGATATTTTATGAACGTTTTTCCTCTTCTAAAAGCAATCCTTCCCTCCCTGCATTTCCCCCTGAAATTGTTCATAATAAGCCAGGTGTGATAAGAAAGGCAAAAGTATTTCTATTGCTGAAACAGCAGCATGTGGTGCTATTTTCCACACAAAATGCATCCCATTTGGAAACAAGTGGAGTTTTACAGAAGCACGTTTGAATATAAGTGTTGTCACTATGTCCCAGTTTAGTTCCAACAGGACAGTCATCAAATCCAAGAGTCATTTCTTTGCATTTACATTATTTTGTACAGCACCATTTCTTCCAAATGTAATAGACTTCAATGCCCAGAATTCCCAGCCAGCAAGCTTCACATACAGTTTCAATAAGAATTCATGCTTTAAACCCTGGAGGGCTACCACCAGCCATTATCAGCAATGGATTACCAGGACAACTGTTATAATTTGGTATATAGCAGCAATGTTGTTCATGTGGTTCTAATTTGGGCAAAATTGGATTTTATCTATCCTTGTTTATGAGGATTTGAAGTTTTTGGGCAGAGTACCAGCAGCCTTAACTTTAAAAAAAATCCAGAAAATTACTATTTAGTTGCACATTTATAGCCATTTCTGTGATGTGTGTTGACTGACAATTTAATATAGCATGAAAAATATCAACCAATTTTGTTGCTAAAAAAAGGAGAAAAAAATAAACACACCACACATACATAAAATAACCCAATTTAACTACTAGTATTTCTCAAATGTATTCACAGTGTCATTGTTGTACTCTTCTTTTTTACATTGATGTAATGAAGTCCTGAGTGTATACTTAAATAATAGACATTCCCATCTTTTTAATGGCCTACCCACCATGATTTGGAGCATAATAACCTTCTTGAGATAAACTAATGTAGTGTAAAGAATCAGAGCAGGCAGAGGAGGGAAACAACAAGGAATCTTACAGCTCCAAGGAAGTCATTGATGCATCATCAAACAAGAGTATAAAACAAGACCGCTGTTTGAATGAAGCACATAACAGCTAATTAATGTACATAGATTAGGTTTGTGCAATGATCCATATCTGAAAAATGACATGTGATTCAGAGCATGTGAGAATGTACATCTAATACCTTAAAGCAGCTGTCGGTTTAACATGTTCTTTATGAGTGGACCTAAACACAAACAATCATATTTTTGCACTTCATATCTGGACCACCACATAGTTCTAATATAGACATCTAGAACTATAAGTGCAAATTTACCTTACATCTCACTGTACTAAGAGATAACTGCTATCATCAAAAAAAAAAGATGAACAACATTTTTAAGAAAGAGAACTTGAAGCTTTTTAAATTGTTTTCTGGAGAGTGGAGGAACAAATTTTATATTAGAATTAATTATAAGAAAATGATAATAACTCTCTCTTTCTCTCCCTCCACTTTTCTCTTCCAGGTTCTCTCATCTTGCAGAGAGGCCTCAAAGACAATTTAACACAGAGTGGCAGGGTTAAGATCCAACAAGGAATACTGAATGGCACAATCAAAGGCCTGATATTATATACAGGAAATCTGCACAGTGAATAGATTTGACTCTCCCAAATTCACATGGGAGATTCCACAGAAGGTCATTTAGAATAAACAGGGCTAAGATCCTTTCGAACTTCCAGATCCAGACAGATAGGCAGGTACTGTTCATTCAAACATTCAAACAAGGCATAGTGGAAGTAGACTAGAAGACTGCAGTGGTGATAAAGATACAGTAGTGGTGCCAAGTGACAGCAACATTCAGAACAAGGAATGTGAGAAGCTGAAGGAGTAACAGGGCCTGGTACTTCTTCATACTGGTAGACAAGACATCATACTAAACCATACATTAGGTGCTCCATTCAGAGGAATCTTTCACTACATAGTCATGGTTCATAACCAAGAGATGTGCAGAGAAGCTATAGGTGGCAAATTATCAATTGTATTAATTTGATTTAATTTGATTTTTATCCCACCCTTGTTACTTTATAAAGTAACTCAAGCCAGCAAACATATCTAATACTCCTTCCTACTTTTATTTTCCCCACAGCAATAGGGAAAATGTCCAACTGAGAGAGAATGACTGGTGAAAAGTCACTCAGCTGGCTTTCATGCCTAAGGCGGGAATAGAACTCACACTCTCCTGGTTTTGAGGCCAGCATCTTAACTACTAGACCAGACTGGTTTTTGGTGTTTCTTTTGGTGTATTTCCAAGAATCCTCTGGATCTCAGATAGTTCCAGTAGATACCCTAAAAAAACACAACGATGGGTGACTGTACTTGAATAATTTATTTGGAAGTATGCCCAGGGAGGAAAAAAAGAGGGGGTTGTGGGGGGGGGAACATCCTGGTATGCTCAACCTCATTTATTTGTCTTGTGTTTGGAGATCTGACATGCCCAGCACAATAGCAAATGCTATTGTATTTGTATTTGTATTTGTATTTGTATTTGTATTTGTATTTGTATTTGTATTTGTATTTGTATTTGTATTTGTATTTGCAAATGCTATTGTGCTCGGCATGTCAGATCCCCAGACACAAGAAAGCTATTGTTTTCTCTCAAATTATGTGGCCCAAAACTTTTCAGGCCGTTTATACTACTCAGTGTGACAATGGATTTTATACAGCAATTATATGGCTTTTCCTTTTCTTATTAACAGATTTGATTTTTAAATAACTCAGCATACTTTTAAGAGCTATTGCTTTGACAATGAAATTATAATTTTATTTCAACAATGAAGTACAACAGAATTACGAATACTTTCAGGTGGTTTTTCTTTTTTTCTCACACACGTAGAAGCAAAGATAGAGGAGGGAGAGACCAGCTTTTTCTGTTAATATTTTGAATCACACCAGTACACCTTTGTCATGAAATTAATAAGTTAATAAAAGGATTCATCAAATATTTGCAAATCATTAAATAGAGGCAAATGACATTCAATTATTAACATATAATATTATTAACATATGATAAAATAACTAACAAAATAATATTAACATGAAATAATAAAATAGCTAATTTTAAGAAATGTGATGAAATGTTTTTGTTCCACCCATTGATGAATGGTAGCTATTAACCAAGCAGCCTTATTTTGAATCAGTCCATTAATTTGTCTAGCTCCTAGAATAACCCATCCTGGCACCTCCCATCGATAAAATAGAAAAGATAGAAGAGACCATGAAGGGTAAAAAAACATTTCAATGACAACTGAGATCAGAACAGTTAAAGCAAGGTCTTCTCCAAAGACAATGTACAGGTAGTCCTCGACTTATGACCACAATTGAGCCCAAAACTTCTGTTGTTAAGTGAGACATTTTTAAAGTGAGTTTTGTCCCATTTTACAACCTCTCTTGCCATAGTTGTTAAGTGAATCACTGCAGTTGATAAGTTAGTAACCCAGTTGTTAAGTGAATCTGGCTTCCCCATTGACTTTGCTTGTCAGAAGGTTGGAAAATGTGATCCCATGACCTTGGGACCCAGCAACATGTCCATGGGGATACCGCAATGGTCGTAACTGTAAAAAATAGCCATAAGGCACATTTTTCAGTGTCGTTGTAACTTGGAACAATCACTAAATGAACTGTTGTAAGTCGAGGACTATCTGTATCGCTGTGAAAGATGGACAGCAAGAAAGAGGTGGCTATTTGTGGGATTCTCTCTCTGGTTATCTTTGCTAATGCAACCTGATCTGACAGGGCTGTCATACTTAAGATCCCATCACTCAAATAATGTCACCTGATAGGATCCAGGAGATGTTCCTTCTCTAATGCCACACCTGCCTTATTTAATTAGCAATCCCCTAAAATTAGAATGGCCCCAACTTTGCCTTCTGAAAGACTCCATGGACTTGACTATTCCCTCAGGCACTTGGTCAAGAGATTTTAATGATCCTATTTTGATTTTTCTATTTGTTTGATTACATCTGCGCAACATGATTTAATATATTTTATTTTGTTGGCTGTTAATTATTGCCTTTAAGTGTGTATGTCATCCTGTGTAAATTGTCACCTTTAGGTTTTTCGGTGGGGGGGGGAAGGAGATGCCTTTGACTCCTGGTAAATCAAGATGTCCTTGCAGGATTTTTGGAAGTGGTCTGCCTTGTCTTCTTCCTAAGACTGAGAAAGAGAGTGACTGGCTGAACGCCAACCTGCTGGCTGTGTGCCTAGGGTGGGACTATATATATATATTCTTTAAAACAGGGATCTCCAACCTTGGCAACTTTAAGCCTGGAGGACTTCAACTTCCAGAATTCTGGGGATGGAGTCCTCCAGGCTTAAAGTTGCCAAGGTTGGAGACCCCTGCTTTAAAAATAAAGGCAAAGAGGCAAGGTGCAGGAATTGCCAGCCAAAGTCAGTGATGACGGTATTCATATGGTAGGCTAACAGAATCAGTTTCACTTTCCCCACATTTTGTCTTTGCCCTCAGATTAATATGCAACGAAAGATTCTTTGCTGAACAGCAAAGATACATATAATGCAAATATTTTTGATAGTTATTTCATTATAGAGATGCCAATTGTTCAATCCATTGGGACCAACTTAAAATAATATATTCCCGTCCTTCCTTTCCACAAAAATTAAAATTAATTCCTCTTGTGCTGCAGATAAAACTGTGACCAGCCATGAGCAAAATTAACAAATTAGGTAGGGCATGACAATACTGGATGTGGTGATGCTTCATAAACAAACAAACACTAGCAAACCATTCCCAAATAAAGCTTATAGACTGCACTAAAAGTTACTCTAATATTCCAAGGTTTGGCTCTGTTGTGGATGGGTTTCCAGCTGTGTAAATTAATGTTTATTCTTAGAGATAAACAAAGCTAGGTAGAAAAAAAAAACCACTGAGTTCCTTGGAGGTATTGAAGGGTCTTTTCTATATGAACAGCCTTATGTTGATTAGTTTTAAGGCAGGAGGAAGAGATAACAAGAAAAGCTTGCCTATTACATTTGGAAAAGATGTAAGTTCTGGCAATGGGGAAGTTATAAATGAGCCATTAAAAAGAACAGGTTCAGAAAAGATTACTCAATCCTAGGAAAGAAGAAACGATAAAAAATAAATTCAAAATAACCCCACCTCCAATATTTCTGGGTGTAAGATACAGCAGGAAAAAAAAAACCCAGACACTTTGAAACAATAAAGAACATTTCTGAAATTGCTGCTGCTCCTAATTCTTGATCTTGCCTGTTTCATAGGGCTGATCCTACAGCAGAGTTGCTAAGGATTTTGTGGCATCTCTCCATGTTGGCATGGTGTCCTTTTTTCCCCTGTAGATTTGTACTATATTCTGACATTTGCCTTGAGGATACTGGGAGACAAAGAAGCCCACGAGAAAGTATTTATATTATGAAATAGAAAAGACATGAAACGGTTCTTCAGATGCTCCCCACAAAATGTGAGACTGAATATTTTCAGACTATGGTGACATGAATATTTAAGGGAAAAAAACACACTAATGTTTCATTTCTTGACATTTGCTTATTTTGCCATTCTTATTAGTATCTGATTGTTGTCATGCCACCATGATTAGTACAGTGAATGCTGGCATACAGCAATCAATATTCAAAAGCTCCTTATTAACCCTGTCTGATCTGGAGTGTACTGTTTGACAGGAAAAGAACAGGAAGCTTTGCACACGATCTTAACATCCCTGAGGTTGCCAAGTTTAAATGATCTTACACAACACACTAAACTACAAACTATAGTTAAGAAGATTCAGTGGTTGTTTTTGCACAATATGCTAAGCTGAAATAAAACAAAACATGGCCTCGATCACTCGGTACATCGAGAAATAAGATGATATTCTAGCATGCCTTATTGTTCATATGATGTATTTTTCTTGTTGTTGCTTGCATTATAATTCTGACATTTGATTTGAAGAAGCATGAGTCCTAACACTGATGCTAATATGAATTCATTTTTATAAGACTATGGGCTTCCCTTGTCCCATAAACATTTGGGGTACTTGAATGTTATTTAATTGGCCAGTATGTAATATGTTTCTGTATAACATAAGAACAAAATTAAGTGTTTCAATATTGATTTTTTGCAATAATTATTGCTCTGTTTAAGTCTCAGCTATTGACTGCATAAGTTTACATACAATATAAATTAAGTATATTTAAATAATAATAATAATTTATAATGATATAAATTAATAATACATAATAATTTCTCTTCCATCTTTCTATACAAACTTGTGCTTTTTTCACTATCCATGTATAGAATTGTAGCTTTCTGGAAGATTTCTTTTCATGGACTGTAATCTATAAAATACTTTGACAACTTTTCTGTTTCAGTGTTTCCAGGTAATAATTTAAGTTAACTAGGAAGAAAGGCACTTTATCTGAAGTTCTAAGTGATAGAAACCAAAGTATGTGGATGACAATTTCACAAAATAAATAGTATGAATAATCAGTGTTCAGAGAGCTCCCAATCCATTGTGAAAGCCTAATCTGCAATTCTGGAAATAGATGCATCTGATTTGAATAATTCAGAAATCAGTTTGATCTGACATCATGATCAGATTTAGAAGAAGGCTTGGATAATGTAGTTATTTATGGGGAAAGAGTTCTATCTTTTTTCTTTTTGTTTTTTGGAAAGATGGATGGATGAAATTGGCAGGTAAATAAATGTCATAAATGTGATCTAGCAGTACAGTGAGTAACTTGGTACATGATGTTGAATGATTGCCTCAGAAATCCACAAACATTTATATGTGAAACATGGTGTATGCAAAATTCATTCTGCATAAAAATGAACTGTTTTGTGATTGTTGATTATTTATAGGTAACTATAATGTCTGAGTATCCTTTTCTCATCTATTCCTCCATGAGACTTTGCTTCTGCACATCTCAATATTATAATTATGTATTTAGATTTCATAAACCACCCATGGCCTGTTGGATTGGACAGTCATAACAAATCAACTAACTAGCCAATCCATCCATTTGCTGGACTTGACCATTAAACATTTTATCTTAATAGATCTAGGTCTATTCTTGTTTTTTCTATAACAAACTACTCACTCAGGAAACCAACTCAGTCATTGTATCTACTCTCTATGTAGTACATCTGCAGACTAGTATTTACAGCTGAATAGAGGGAAACTATTAATACCAGATGTTTGAGTTGATAGTCCATGCATGCCAGCTTTGTATTTGATGTAACTGGTTTATAAACATTCATGACAGCTATTTTTAATATATAACTTCTAAATGTATATAAAGTATGGCTAACTCTTAAAGATTAGTATTAAAGTAAACTGCTGTTTTGACACAATGCATAATTTAAAGTTTGTTTGTGAAGGACTCTAGCAAAGACATTGAAAGTTCCATCATAAAATAAGCCTGTTTTGACAGTGAATTTATTTTTCTTATCGTTTAATTAATTGCTGAAGCCTTAATAAGTAAGAATATCATAATAATGTGATATTCAACTATACTTAGATAAATAGTTTGCAAGATATTTGGGGGAATATATGAGGATTTACATGCTATTCAGTGTCTACAAAGTTCAATCAATCATATTAAATGAGACCCAGCTAGTGCATACACAGAGACCCTATGCACAATGAATCTCCTCTGACTCAAGAAATATGCACATACATTTTGATGCAGTTCACAAGACTGATGAAAGGATATTAGAAGCTCCACTATTTGCCAAAAAAGCTAAACCTCTTTGAACCCAAGTTCTACTTTTACAAGAAATAACCATGAAATCCCATAGACTAGACTGAGAAGTAAGTGGGAAATCTGTCCCATATCATTGTTTAGAAAACTACATGATAGTGGACCATGACTCAAAGAGCAGTCCATCATAGATGTTGATCTTAAGCTTATCTAAAAATCTCAGATCACTGGGTCACTTAGTTTAGTACTACTGAATTTTGTTTGTGCATTTTTCTTTTCTAGAAAGAAAGAAGAGAGAGAGAGAGAGAGAAAACACTACTGAAGCTATTTTCTATTTTGGGGGGTAGATGTCTTTCCATACGCTAATTCATCAAATGTTTTATATGGATATGCCAAGAAGTAAACTGTAGAAAATTGAGTTCTACTTCAAGTTTTAATTCTCACTGCATTTATCATTGTAAGGATCTATCTTCTTTGCCTCTCAAAGTGATAATTTATTACATCAGAAAAAAAAAAACTTTTTTTTCAAATTATTGCTGCTCACTTAAATGAACATGATTGTTCTCTAATGGAAATCCAAGGATTATATTTCTCATATTTAAATCAAAACATCTCTGTGCAAATTACTATTAGATTACTCAAAGCTGACTGAGCCTGTTTACTAGATTTTTCTTCTGTTAGAGCACTATTAAATAAATACATACATGCATACATATTTATCGAGGTGGGCATTCTTATAAGCAGCACAGAAAATAAAGAAGAAATAAAGCCAAAGAATGTAAGAAAAAGAAAGGAAATAACAGATAAATCTATTTTTATCAGAGAGCCAGTTAGTATAGGGAATAATGCTCCAGGGTAGAAACAAGAGATCCAGAATCCATAACCTCTTTCACTTCGTAATTCCACCAAAGATGTGTTTCAAATTTCCCATTAGCATAACCCAACACACAGCCAGGGCACTCTATTACACAATTCCTGTCACTTGGAGCTAAAATGCACATTTTGAAATGCTGTCATTGAGACTCTTATTCTATTGTCATTTGCTCTCATCCAGTTTGCCTTGGCAAAACGTGTAAACGGGAATTAGATTCAAGCACAAAAATGTAATAGCTTCTGATTATTGAAGACAGTATATTCAATTAAATTACATTGCCGTTTTAGATGCTATTTTATTGAAATAAAAACCTGTTCTTTTAATATACTTCTAACATAAGCAATGGGACACAAAAATTTCATGACTGAAAACCTTTTCAACCTGATACCTTCCAGATATTCACACAGAGAAATGGAGTGGAAGCAATTATCCAGAGTTGGTGGACTTCACTTCATACAGTGTGTTGAAAGCAGAAACTGGGCACCCATGTGTTGTTAGTGGTTTACTTTAGATGCTTGTACTGAACAGGAAGTTGGACATTATGGTCCAAATTTCTCCTCAAAATTCTGTCTTGATGATTCTATGAACTGTTGTGATCTGAGTTCCTACAATTCCCAATTAGGTATTGGAATTCCATGAGTTGTTGTATGAAATATCTGCATGACTAGAGAAAAGCTGGATTAAACAAATGAAGTCTAGATTTATAAATTTCACTTGTGACTCATTTAGTGCATTTATATGGTAAGAATCACTAAGTAAAAATGATAAATGATGCTAAATTATTCTTGAGCAGATAATAGCTCAAGATATTAATCCACAGTCTTCTTTTTTCCCATCAAAACATTGAAGAAATTTCCACTATCTTGACCCTCTATCTTCAGTAATCTAAGGGAAGAAAGGGGAAGCATTCCATGGATGGAAATTCGGAATGGAAAATCAATTCAGGAGGGTTGGGAAATTCTGGGGAAAAAATGAGATGATTAAGACCCAAACACAAAAAGAAAGGAAAATGGCCGGTGCCTGATGAGACCAGCCTGGTTATATAAAGGACTCTTTGATCAATTGATCAATAAAAAGAACAAGTTTAAAAAATAGAAAAGGGGATATGTAACAGAAGCAGAATATCAGGAAATAATCCAAATTCGAGTCTTTCAATCAACACACATACAAAACAAAAATTAACAAAAATGCATTCTTTGAATATCTTTGGAAAGGAAGATTTTTTCTGTCAGTTGGAGAAGATGACAACATGGTGGACAACAGGGAGAAGTCTGAATTGCTTAATTCTAGGGGTTTTTTTCTATTTGTTCACAAAAGAAAAAGTGACCCAACCTATCAGAAGATTCACTCAAGGTGTAGAAGAGAAATGAAGGTCAAAATAGGCAACACAGTAGTGAGACAACACAGAATTCAATTAATTCAAGCTGCTGAGACTGTATCAACTGTTATCTCAGGATACTATGTATTAGTTGATGTATTGTTAGACTCACTGACTACAATCACCTGGAATATAAATTCAATGCCAGAAGATGGAGAAGAGCTAACATTGTTTCAATTTTTAAAAAAGGAAAGAAAATTTTCCTGAGAAATTACAGACCCATGAGCCTGACATCAATACCTATGAGAATACTATAAAATGTAATCCAGGATTTAGAAAGGAGGAAGACTCCTTTCAAAGTTGACTCAGCCTTCCATCCTTCCAAGGTAGGTAAAATGAGGACCCCGTTTGTGGGGGCAATAAGATGATTTTGTATAAAAAAGAACACTGCTTGGGGGGAGGCGAAAGCCCTACTAAGCAGGTATATACAAAAGTATGAAGGCTATTGCTTAACGCATTGTAAACCTCCCTGAGTCTACGGAAAAGGGCGGCATATAAATCGAACCAATAAATAAATAAATAAATAAATAAATAAATAAATAAATAAATAAATAAATAAATAAGATTATTAAAAGGTTTTGCTAAAAGTAGATTATGCCATATATTTTTATAAAAGTAAATAGATTAGTAAACCAAAAAATGTTACAGATCTAATATGCCTAGTAAGGCATTTGATAAAGTGATCTATTTAATAAACTGGACCAATGTCAAATAGATGGTCCCATTACCAGATGGATTTACAATTGGTTGAACAATCTACCTACTTAACACATGTTTCTTAATGAGTTTATGTCCACAGGGAGGGAGTTATATAATAGGATTCATCAGTAGTCCATCATGGGCCTAGGAGTCTTTAATATCTTCATAAATGATTTAGAAAAAGAAATAGAAGAGATATTCAGCAAATCTTCAGATGATACAAAGCTAGTGGGACTGTCGAGATCTCAGAAAATAGGCTTAGGTTTCCAAAGGGTCTTGATGAACATTGAGCTCCTTCCAATAAAATGTAACTCAATGTATAATTCTGCACTTAGGTAGGTAAAATCAGGTAAACAGATACCTTGTTTCCCCCAAAATAAGACATCCCCTGATAATAAGTCCAATCGAGTTTTTGAGCGCATGGCAATAAGGCCAAGCGTTTATTTCAGGGTTCAAAAAATATAAAACAGGGTCTTATTTTAGGGGAAACATGGTACATGTGAACAGATACGTTACGTTTAGCTTAAATAGTGCTCATGAGAAACATCTGGGTATCCCAGTAGACCACAGATTAAACATGAGCCAGTAGTCTACCACAGCTGCCAAAAAAGCCAAAGCAATCTTTAAATCACAGAATGTGATAGTCCTGATCTATATTGCACTGGTCAAATTGTATCAGAAATATTGTGTCCACTTTTACCATAATAAGAAAGGATACTGAAGAAGTGAAAAGAATGCAGAGAAGAGTAACAAAGGTAAGGAGGGCCTTGGAGACTAATTCCTATGAAGAATGGTTAAAAGAAGCATAACAAGAGACTTGATAGCTTCACCCAATATATGAAGCAGGGAAAATAGTGTGGATTTATTCTCCATAGAGGCTAAAGATAGACAAGAATCAATTGGTGGAGCTTTATAGAAAGAGAACCAAGCTCAAAATAGGGGGATTTTCCTGACCACAAAAATTATTAAGCAACTAAAGAGCCTGCCTGCCTTCTGAACTTGTGGTTGTTCCATCAGTGCAGCTTTTCAAACAAATGTGGACAGCCTTTTTCTGGAATGGACTGAGGATTTCTATCTCTAGGCAGGAGATGATATTCAACATAGATTGCAATATATAAGGAATAAAATTATAATAGCTCTCTCAGGACTATTAGAGCTTGTTGGAATCATGTTAATTTAAAATCTCATGTATTTCGAACCATCTACTCTGAAATAGAACTACAACTGATTCCAATTCAGTAATAGACCTGATGTTTATATTGTACTAAGTCATAACATGGTTGCTTTGTTTTGGTTTAATGTGTTGCATAAGTCCAGCGTCTGTGGTTTGAAGATTGTGGTTTATGTCTTAAAATGTTTTATACAGTTAGCTATCTATAATTTATGGAGCACACCTTAATAAACCAAACCATAGGTTTAGAACAATCATATCAGTCATGAAGTAAAATCTATACAGATTTATTTAGCACCCATCTCCTCAAGTTGAATCATGTCCTAGAAGTCCCCAATATTAAAATTGTGCATAATATTTAGTAAGACATTCTTACTGAAGAGGGCCAAATTGCATATTCCCAATGATCATATTCTCAGTAAATTCTCTTTGGTCATGGTCTTTTATTTCCACAGCCCTTTTCTTACTCAGGGACATGTAAGAACATCCTTCCCATATGTCACTGCAGGCAGTGTTAACATTTGGAAAAGCTACAATTTGTACAACCATGCACAGATGTAAAACAATTGTTCCATGAAGTCCACTGGAAGTGAATTTCATTATTCTGTCCCCACTGGAATTAGTCTGTTAATAAATTTGTTAGCATTTGTCTTTCTACAAAAAGCCTATTAGCGTTTTCTTAATTCCAAAAAGAAATGTATTTGAAAAAGGCATCCACTGAGGATTTTATGCAGTATGCATAACGATAAGAGATTCTTTTACCATAGAACTTACACTGCATTTAATAGCCTACATCGGGTTATCTGAAGAACTGACTCTCCCCCATTACATCTATCTGGCCCACCAGGAAGGGAAAGCAGGATATGTTGCAGGTCTCATATATTAGGAATGTACATGTGGTAGGATCACAAAAAGGGCCTTCTCAGTGGTGGCCCCTTATCTATAGAACATCAAATCCCTGGAGGTGTGACTGTACCTCCCTCAGCTTGTTACTTTTCTGGAGGACCCTGTAGACATGGTTTTGTCAGTGGACCTGGGGACTACAAATGGGGATGGAGCTGATTAAATGTTTTATCTGATTCCATAGACCAGGGGTGTCAAACTCGATCACACACAGTCAGTTTGACAGGCCTGCCATAGAGCAAATGAAAAGGAACAGTTTGGAATTTGTGTTGTTTGGTATTATTGCAGCAAGTCCCTTCAAAACATTTTTGCAACAAAGATCCCCCCCCCCATCAATCTTCTTACAAAAGTGGATGAGATATGATGTTGATTTCTGTTTCACTTCTGAAAATGGAAAAAATATGGTTCAATTTAACCGAAGGCAATAAATTATTAGCTTAAGAGGAACAAAGCAAGTCAGATGGCATATAATTCCACGTCAGCTCATTATTACTCATTGTTCCTTAGCACCTGGCATATCTAAGGGTAGAGCTGACCTTATGTCATGGGGGAAAAAAAGAAGTGGAGGAGAAGAAACAGGTGACAGAGCCTTGCAATTATTATATTTGTGTAGGCTGGGTTGCTATGAAAAGAAAAGGAATTAAGTCTCCCCTTATTAAATTTAAATTTGAGTTATGGGATTTCAACCTTATAGGTGACTAGTCATGTAGTTACCATTCAAAATTACAACAAATTCCCCTAAAGTGACATAAAACACAGTTTCAAAGTTACAACAGCCACACACATCCCCATGGTTGCATGCTCACATTTTGGAAACTTGGCAGCCAGCTTACCTTTAAGGCCATTTGCCTCATCCTGTGCTCATGTGTCTGTGACTTTTTAAAAAAAATTGCTGTTTTTTGGCAAAAAAAATTTCAGTCTCTGACAAAAAAAATGCCCATTGGGTAAAATGGATTTACTTAATAATCATGGCATTCACTTCATGATCATCACAAATTCCATTAAATTGGGTCTCATCATGTGATGCCTCAACTCACAACTGCAATGACTTATGACCATAATTAGAGTTTAATTACTGCCATAAGTTGAGGACTCCTGTAGTTTATTATTTATTTAAAAATTACTGCTGTATTTATTTAAAATTGATTAATCAGAATTGACTTTTCAATTCTAAGAATTGAAATTCTTGTCAAAGAATTTGACGCAAAAAAATCAGGAACCAAGTTTTTCAAAGCACTACAATTTTATTCCCTGCTATCTCTCTACAAAAATCTGAACTACAGGTAGTCCTCAACTTATGACCACAATTGAGCTGAAAATTTACAGTATGTTGCCAAGTGAGACATTTGTTAAGTGAGTTTTTCCCCATTTATGATAGTTCTTGTGGCAGTTGTTAAGTGAACTACTGCAGTTGTGAAGTTAGCAATATGGTTGTTAAATGACTTTGCTTGTCAGAAGGTCACAAAAGCTGATCCACATGATCTTGGGACACAGAATGGTCATAAATATTAACCAGTTGCCAAGCATCTGAATTTCAGCCACATAATCATGGGAAGCTACAATGGTTGTAAGTCTGAAAAACAGTCATAAGTCACTTTTTTCAGTGCTGTTATAAGTTGAGGACTACCTGTACTAATGGTCAAAGCAAATTGGTGGTAGATAAGAGTCAAAAGAATTCAAGAAGGACTTTGATCTCTTCTGGGCATGAAGGGACACCGAACTGATGACATGCTTGATCCCTCCCTCAGGCTCAACCTAGTCATCTCTGCAATTTTTTTAGAATTGACTGTTAACAGTAAAAGGAACCGACAGTTATGAAATACGCTGCAGACTGCAATTGGTGCAATAGCAATAAAAAACTCAGAAAACATGTTCAGCCATTGTGATGTGTTTACATCAACAAAGATGAAAATGGTGCAAGCAAAGGTTTTCCCTCTAACAGTCCATGTAGCTGAAAGTTTGACTTTGAAGAAACAAGATAGAAAGAGTACTGATGCTTTTGAATTCTGGTTTTGAAAATGATTCCTGAGAACATCACGGCTAGCTAAAAGAACACACAACTAGATCATCGAAAAAATTCAAGCAAAAATGAACATTTTCACTCAAGGCACAAATGATTATGGTAGGTTCAAATTATCCTACTTTGAACACATTATGTGAAAAAAAACAACCCTCAGCTTTCTGGAGAAAGCTGGAAAGTGGAAGAAAAAGGAACCGGATGACCAGCAGCAAGGATAGACTCAGTTACAGCATGAACTGGAAACCATGGGAAGACCTGAAGGACCAGGTCAGGAACAAATTGTCAAGGAAAAATCTATGTGATTGTTAAGAGATGAAACCAACTTAATGACACATAATCAAATAATCCAACAAATAATCTCATTTTACATTTCAAGCAACATATGCTGTACCTGCACCCAAAGGCTTGTATTTCTGCTAAATTGCAGTATCATAATGCAGGTGCTCTTAAAGCTGTTTTAATAAATGTTTAATATTTTGCTTCCAATGACATGAACATTTATTTTTTAAATCTATATTTACTATACTATAAACACATTTATATTTTTAAATCTATTTTATAAATATTATGCATATTTCAGCTGGAAGCTATAATACTTTTCTTAATAAAAAGACATTAAAGTCTACCATTTAATCACTGAAGATATTTTAATCCATAAATTTGTCCTGTTTGCATTAATGATTTCAAGAAGCATTTGTAATCCAGTTGTGTTTTTTTCACTATATTGTGAATGCAAACAATATTTGTGCAGTGCAACACTGATAAACACATACTTGTTTAGGGTAGAGAACTACTGAACAATTTCAAAGGAGGGATTAAATAGGTAAATAGGAAATAGATAGATAGATAGATAGATAGATAGATAGATAGATAGATAGATAGATAGATAGATAGATGATAGATAGTGTTCTGACCTAGGTTTCTCCAGCAGCACAAAGTCAAGGACTCATCCTGATAAACCCCTTTTATTTAATTTACAGTGAATTCCTCTCCAGCAAAGTCTTTCCTCTCTCACAGTCTTTCAAGATATTTCACAATTAATGACCTTTATCAGGCTTGGAGAGTGGCCAGGCCGATATCTTTCAGACGCCACAATACTTGGAAAGAATGCTGGAAAGAACTAACTGTCTCCTGCAAACTCCACTCCATTCCCCTAACCCTAACCCCTTTTATTCCCTCTGGGAGGGGCCATTCATCGTCCACCTGTGGCCTTACTCCCAAGTCGACCCTTGTTCTTTAGCTGTTCCCTTTGTCTGGCAACTCTGTGCATACGCACACTGGGAACAGGCTCCAGCTGTTCATCTGCCTCACTGATGTCTGACTCTGAGGGCAGCTGATAACTGGCATACGGCCCTGGCCCCCTCTCTGTCTGATGCAGAGCCCTCATCAGAGCCTTCCCCAGGACTGGCCCATGTTCCTCCCCAACTTCCTCACTGTCTGAATCTGCTGCCAGATCCACCGCCCACTGGGCCACAACAGATGGATAGATGGATGGATGGATGGATGGATGGATGGATGGATGGATGGACAGACGGACATCTACCATTTTATTTGAATCTGTATTAACATTAATTTCATGTTACATTTTATTTTAAAACCATGTACTACTTTATAATGGCTATTACTGTATATACTGAAAGAAGTCTTCTAAGACTCTTCAGCCAGGAGGGTTTTAATCCCATGGCATGTCTTTTGGGAACTCTGCAGATTATATTGTAACCAACCCATCTGGAGGGAATCAGGCTAAGAAAGGCTAATAGAAAGGCTGGCATCTGTACATATAATCCTCAAGTGAACAAGCCAGTTTTCACAAGCCTTATCACTTTATTAGTTTTGCTTGGCCATAGGAACACCAGTACACCCTAACATGTCCTGAAATGCTGGTGAGCTACTCATAATGGAGAAAAATGCATATATTCTGACATAGCTTTAAGGTAGTCTTTAAATTGAGAAATACCAAAACTGATTCTTGCTTCAAGTTAATGGAAATATATAAAAATACACAGCTGGTCTTAAACACAGGTATGAGCAATAAAGCATCCATCACATTTCATCCAGAGTGCAACAGCTGTAACCTGATGGGCTGAAGATAGAGGGCTTTTTCTCTTTTTCTGCTAGTTAAGGGGTATGCTAATTGTCTCCATTCCTGAATGGGAACAACTGTCCATAGATTAGTAATCTCTCTCTTAGATTGTTGTAATGAGATCCCTGTGGGATTACTGTTGAGCTGAGGTTGGAAGCTGCAACTGCTGAAGAATTCAACAGTCAAGTTATTACATGGGGTGCCTGGCTCCAATATACGTGTTATATTTTTGTCTAATTGATCAGTTACCAAGCAAGATTCAAGCCATGTACCTTATTATGCGGAATAAGTACATGGTCAGCATTTGGGACATCTCCCTATTCATTAGGCAGAGAGAGACCAAAAGAATGTTCTTGTGCAGTAGATGCTGCAAAATTTTATCATGATGGCAAAACCTTGGAATATAAAGTTATGGGTTCTGACTGATGATTTGATGGTTCTGCCAATGTCTTCAGGTGGTGGGGACATCTCTTCCTTCAAAGGAATTGACAGAGGAATTCAGCCAATTCCTCCAAATAAATATTTCTAAGAGACATTGCTCAAAGTTTAGAAAGTAGGAATCTCTGAAAAAATGATGTTTATTTTGTTGATACCTGGGCTATATGAAGAATCACTAAAATTATGCTGAAGTACCTGTGGTCACCCATAATTTTTTCAGTAGCACTGCAAAGACAAGATCACAACTATGGCCCTTCTCTGTGCTAGGTATCTGCCATTGTAGTACAACTTCCACCTTTCAATATCATTTATAGATATTGTCTGCTGTTTCCAATCTAAAGGGTAGGACAAATGTTCTGAAATCTCTTCTACCTCATTCTTGGTTTCATTCAAGAAATAAATTTGTATTTTACTCTTCAGGACTTCCCATCACTTTCCAAAAAAATCTTTTTACAAAGCATTTAAAATAATATAAAGAATAAATTAAATAAAAGCCATACAATCCAAGTTGCAAAGAGCAGCAACTGCATATTCAACATACAATCTACTTCAGATTGAGATAAAACATTTATGTCAACTCAATGTTTTTATTTTTCAAGGGATACGTTCAGTATCACAAAAAAAGTAGAAAACAGCAACCAGGATTATGAGTATTGCTGTAAAGGTTTTAGCCTAAAGTTGGAACCATATTCATGTTTGCCAATTGGATTTTAAACTTCCCAAACTAGGGAGATGACATTTACTAGGGGTTTTTTCTCAGCAAAGCTTTGGTATAAGCCCTGCACTTAATAGGGTATATTATTAATATTTAATGTTATATTCTTGTCACACACTGGCTTAGCATGTAACCTGTACAAATATGGCTGGAATATCAGCCACAAATTTGCCTCCTTTAAAATATTTTTCCTTTGTAAATCGTTCTTGCAAACATGAATCTTGAATGGTAGGGAAGTTTGTTCTTTAGTAAAGGTACTGTCTCAATATAGGCTTTTAAGTCTTGTTTTGCTTTTTTCTCATAGCTTACTTTACTATTTCTGTGATTTTACAAGGAGAAACAAATATAGATTAGGGACATTTTATAAACACCTACTTTCTGCTACTAATAAACGTGGCATCTGGGCCAGAGAAGTAGGTATTGGGTAGGTTCATTAGCTGATGGCTATAGTTTACATGACCTAGTTCCAGACTATTTTTTAAAAAGGTTGCATAAACTTAAGAAAAAAACTGAGGCTTTAACAGGCAGTTCAGTTCCCTGCTGATTATGTTTCTGCTGGGAATCAAACTTTATCTAAAGGCACAGCTACGTTGCAATCAAGAGCCAGTTTGATGTCATTGTTAAAACATCAGGCTAGAAAAGAGAGGCCATGAGTTCTAGTTCCATCTTAGGCTTGAAGGCAGCTGGGTGACTTTGGGCTAGTCACTCCCTCTCAGCCCTAGGAAGGAGAGAGTATCAAACCATTTCCCCAAAATTTGACAGGAGTCAATATTTGAAGGCACGTATAGAAATGGTTGCATTCACTATACACTTGGAACAGCCCCATAGGTCACAGTGGGATTTATTTCTGAATAAACATCCATATTGTTAGGCACAGATCTTGCCCATCAGAGAATTAAAGGGTTTTCTGTTGATATAATATTTACTTTGCTAGACTTACTGCTACCAGCAAAAATATGCATGAGTAACAAAATGTAGGCTGATCTGATCAAATATTCTACTTTCAAGCCTTGGGAATTTCTGTACGAAGTAAGAAAAAAGGTAATCTCATTAACATTTCCACCTATATTTATTATTTGTTAAAGTGAAAATTAAATGTTGAACTGAATATGTGATGTAAACAAAACTGTTTTTGGATCTTTCACAGAATGGAAAATGAATCATAATGATGAAAAAGAGCCAGCTGGCCAGTGAAAGAGACACTCCGAACTAATTTTTTTAAATGAAATTTTCAATCCTTTTGCACACATCTTGGAAGTAAATGAGTCTACTTTTACATTAGCTCCAAGATCCACGGTTTCTAAATATAGTCCTCCCTCAATCTATGTTGATTTCAAGATAATAGCCCCTATAACCACAGATTAAACTAAGGTCTGACCCAATGAGAATTCCCAAATGTGTGGACAGGATCATCCCACAGTAATTTTATTTATTTTTTATTTATTAAATTTGTTTGCTGCCCATCTTGCTGCAAGGCAACTTGTAGTCTAGAAGACCAGGCCTTCTCTACAGAATCCAATTTGGAAGACTTTTCATTCCAATAAAGGACTTGATTCTTTGCTCCTTTTCTACATGCGTGCTTAATAATTTTGATTAATCATCTTTTCCAGCAAGCTGGGCTGGCTTAAGAAGAAATTTTTTAAATTCTTTTAATCGATTTGTGATTTCTTAATGTCTAGGCCAAATTTATAAATATATTTAACTGTTTTTAATATTTGTATTCTATGTTCTTATTTTGGCTGTACACCGCCCTGAGTCCTCAGGGAGAAGGGCGGTATATAAATTGGAAATTAAATTAAATTAAATTAAATTAAATTAAATTAAATTAAATTAAATTGCCATTATTCTTGTTTGCAGGATCAGCTTTAGGCTAAGGCAAAGTAGGCACTGCCCTAGGATTCCAAAACCCAAGCGCTGCCAATGCCAATCCTTTTTCCAAACCATTCTAAAAATGCAACTCCTCATATTAGTGAGAGGTGATAATATTAGTTAATGTCGCCTAAGGGTGCCATATATCCTTGAGATAGCACTGTTTGGTGCTTTGTTATTGGTTTGTTTTTTTTTTGTTGTTGTTGTTGCTGTTAGATTTATATACCATGTTATTTCCAGAATCTCAAGGCAGCATAATAGCATTCCTACCTCCAAATTTTTCCATAACAACCACCCCATGTAACTGTATTGAAGCAATTTCTTTCTACACAAGATGCACACTGTTCAATGCCAGTTCTTTCAACGTCTAAACTATATTGAAAAATTTTTTTAAAGCCATATTAGACACTTTACAGATTGTTGTTCTAGATCAGCCATTTATATTTTAAGTGAGAAATCAGAATGGAGAGTTTAATCAGTATTTTCAAAGGGGATGCCAATAAAACAAAATCAAAAACAGTACTATGGCCATTTTATATGTATTGTAATTACCAGTTAACAATAGACTAGACTTTACTTCTTAGCACAGCTGCATGCTTGACTGCATTACAATTTCTAATTTTTAAATACCTACCGTAAATTTGTTAAGAAATTATGCATTTAGCATCCCCACTAAGATAAATGTGTGCTATAAAAAGTTCATAGATTTAATATATTTCATTCAGTGCAAATTTAACAAGTTTTCATATGTTCAAATATGAATGCAAACGTATTTATATTAAGCTGAAACTGCTCACTTACTTTCAGCAACTTTCTCTCTATCAAATACTTTCCAACATGAAATGATTTTGTGTGAATAAAATGAAGAATGTTTTGAACTCACCAAACGATCATATTAATTTGTATAATCAAAAGCCTGCTTCATACATTCCATAATATAAGTGCTTTAAAACTCCTATGATGATGTTCATATATCATTATATGATCATTAAGAATATATAAAGGGCTTACATTTGATTTCATTGTGCACAAACTGACATAATCAGTATTTGTCTGATACAAAATCACTGTATCCTAAAATATTTGTATCATTTGAATATTAAGATCTTCTAAGTCTTTAAATTCATTGAACGCTAACATTTGGACTTTTGAAATTGATTTAAAATACACATTACAAATGTTTTAAAAGCTTATTCATAATTTTTTAATTTTTTTTAAAAAAAATGGCATAAATTTTAATAAGTTAACTTTTTAGGAGATATATTTACGATTTAGACTATTATTAACTTGTAAAATAGTTCAAAATGTACTTTTTCTAATTTAAATCTTGCCAGGTTGAAAATGCCCTGTTTTATATTACATTTAAAGTCTCTGAAGACCTCCATATTTTTAGATTGTTTTGATTATGCTTTGTAGAAATGTCTTGTGTTTCAGAGACCGAAATGTCACATTAGATCATTTTCCTCCAAAATACAAGAACAAAATATTTTGCAATATAGCTCCTTTTCAAATAAAACAAGCATGATTATATAACTGCAACTAAAGATCAGGCAGTAGGAAATATCAGATAGATGGTGCACTGGCGAAACATGGTTATTTGTAAAAGGAACTGAGATTGCAACCAAATTTACTCATTCTTAGATTAAGTTCATTAATATTAATATGTCTATTGTAGTTATGAATAAATTAGTATCACATTCTTATTACCAAGTTCTAATAAAGAAGACAGAACTAGAAAGAAATTTTTTTCTTTAAAAAAAAAAAAGAGTACCAGAATTTTTTTTAAAAAGCAATTCAAATACGTTGGACTTAATATGGGTATGCATTAAGTGCCTTTGATTCACGTGGGCTTTCTTTAAATATGACTAAATATGAATCCAAATTAATGCTTTTTCATTTTTCAATTCCTCATCCTTTATAATCACCCACTGAAAACAATACCAATATTTTCTTCGAAGCATGAATTTGTAAGCTTATCATTTCTGTTCCATAAATTTCCACCACAGTACATATGAAATCTGCATATCCTATCCCAGTAAGTCCCAACAGAATAAAGAGAACTGAAAGAGGACCATGTTTGCCAGTATAATCTACCTTGGCATCTATGCTTCATAAAGTCACTTTCCCACTACACCTAGAGAACTGTCTACCATTATCCAGCCATTATTGGGATCACATGAAGCCTGTTACTGACTCATTGGCATAACAGAAGACCCCATAAATCACTAATGCTGGAAGCTCCACGTGAATTGTTTACCTTCTAGCAAAATAATTGTAGGAAAGTTTAAAACCACAGTTGTTCTATTGTGTAATTCCTGTTAAAGAGAAAGAAAAATGACATTAATAGTTATCTGTAGCATTTGCACTAAGTGATGGTTCATCTCCAAAATGATAATGAAGATTGTGGAAATATTCAACATAATTGATTCTGGTCACTGCTTCCTCCTTTTCAAGAACAGCACAATGACAACACTGTGGACAAGATTATTTGTAGTTAGACTGAGATGTGGTGCATAACAAAATCTGATATTTGTACTACAGTCCTTAGCTAGAGCATACTAACCCAGATTTTGAAGAAGTTAGAGCAAATACTAAAGTGAGATTTTCCCCCCCACATCACTTCTTTATAACATATGTAAATGAAAATGATATAGTTCTGCACACTTCAAGCAAAATTAGGTAATGCCACTAGCAGCTCTTTGCTGATTGCCAAAGGAAGTTTTCCTTAAAGAGTGATGTCACCCTCTGCTCTATCAGCTACTATATTTCTGCAACAACTACAACCTCTGACTCACTTTCTCCTTGCCTTTTCCTCTAAATCAACTAATAGCCTCCAAGAAGACCAGCTGTGTGCTTATCCATCAAGCTGCAGTCACTTCATTTTGGTGGAGAGGGGTGGTATTTTAAAGCTTTAACTTCTAGAATGTTGACTAAAGCAAAGAAAGCAAATGATTATTGGATTTTTTAAAAAATAAAATAAAATAAAATAAAGCAACATACTACTTATGCCTCTGAGGAAAGTGAGAAGAGGAGGGAAGAGGAAGAATACAGAAAGCCCTTACTGCAGATTTGCTGCCAAGTGTGAGATTTTAATCCTGCTTTTTTCAATTCGGTGCCAATGGCTGTGGTTTCGGGGGAGGATGGACACTACAGCAGACACATCTGGACGGTAGCAGATTGATGAAAAGCTTGTAATGCTACCCTGGTAAGATATTCATAACACGAGTGATCTGGAGGAGATGATTATTGGTTCACACTCAGACTCGGTTACTCATATCCAGTTTTTAATACACACGTACACACGTACAAGCACCCATGCGTGCCATATATAGACATAGGTAGTTTTGTTTTGTGTTTGCAGAGCAAAAGGAACAGTGTTCCCTTGCTTTTTTTTTTCCCCCTTTCTCTCTCCTTTTCTCTTTTAAAGTCGGCCTGCTTTGGGCAAAAAGAAAAAAGAAAAAAGAAAAAGATCAAGGCACAGCAGCTGCCTACAGATCACGTCCAGATGCCCAGCGCCAACAAGCCGCTCTAACGATTCCACCCAGTTCCGGCACGTCTTCCGCGGGGTCTGGAATCCGCTTCTCCTTCACAGCGCTCTGACCTCCCAGCGCCCGGTTCCTGGCAAGCCTCCCTTGCCTGGCTCATCTGCACGCTTCCCCCCCTCCCTCCCCACGAAACCTTCTCCCGGACTTCTTCCCTCACCTGTCGGAAAGGAAAGGATGGCGGAGGGCAAGTGAAATGGCCCCGGCCGCCGCCGCCGCCGCGCAGAGCCCCCTTTCCCCCTCGCCCTCGCCCTTCCCGCGTACCGTCTGAAGCCTTGGAAGGACGAGGGCCAGGACATCCTGGATTTCTTCAAGCCGGGCCGGTGGCCGGTCTCCAGCGCGAAGGACGCGCGGTCCATGGCTCGGCAGTAGAGGTAGCGCTCCGTGTCCGAATAGCCGCGATGCCTCACCCTGCCGCCGCCGCCGCCGCCGCCCCCGACGACGCGACCCCGCGAGGCTGGAGGGAGAGAAGCAGGGGGTGGCGAAGGCGGCGGCGGGAGAGGAGGAGGCGGCGGCGGCTGGTTCTGGGGCGCCTGCGGCTGGTGCACGAGGAAGTGGTGCTGCTGCCGGAGCTGGTAGCGGCAGTGGTGCTCGTGGCGCCAAAGATGCTTGGGCGCCGGCAGTTTCTCACTACCGCCACCGCCGCCGCCGCCGCCGCCGGGGGCCGGTTCGGTCAGGCTGGGGCGGTTCTCTTCAGCTTCCATGCTTTGGCGGTCGGGGCAGCGGGGCTGAAGACAAGGCACCGCTGCGGATGGTGGTGGCTCTTCGCGCAGGTCGGGGAGGCGGCGGCAGGCTTCTTCCCCGGCAGCCGCGCTCGCTCGCTCGCTCCAGCCGTAGCCGCGACCCTTTTTTTTATATTATTTTCCTTCCCCGCGCTCGGCCGCCCGGCTTGGGAAGGTTGAGGCAGGCAAAAAACTGCGCTGCTGAAAAGTTGGACAGTTCCCGCGTCGCGCTGTTGCCGAGTGGCGCCCGAGCAACGCCCCGCACTTTTCTCCCCTCCCCTGGCCGCTAGGAGACGACGTCGCCCGGCTTCATGCCGCGAGGCGCACAAGGGCAGCAGGAGCCTCCGCCGCCCCGAGAAGCGAGGCGAGGCGAGGGAGGTCAGCAGAAAGGCAGGTTCGCCACCTCTTCCCGAACCGCAAAGGCTTTTCTCCTTTTCGCCTCCCCGAGCTCGGTTTCTTCTTTTCTTTTCTGCTTCTTTTCTCACCCCCCACCTTTAAAAAAAAAAAAAAAAGCCGGGCTTGCTACGGATAGTCGCCTCTCCCGTTCCGTCTCCTCGGGGCTGGTGGCGGGGAGGTGACTTCGGGTCGGAAAGTTACCAGAACTCGACGTCTTTCGCGAAACGGAGGGCAAGCGATGCCGCGGCTCGTTAGGTCCTCCTCGGGGTCTTCCCCGGATTGTCTTGGGTGGGGGGTGGCTTTCTTCCTGTTTTCAGAGGTTGGGGGGTGGTGGGAAGGATTCCCCATTCAGCCTCGCCAAGCGTTCCCGCTTTGAAAGCTTCCTCCAAATGGAAAGATGCCAGGAGCGCGCAAGCGCGCGCTTCTTTTCTCTCATCCCTTCCGCCCCCCCCCGCCCCAGCAGTCTTTCCTGTGAATCAACCCTGCCAAGGTTTTAATTATAGCGATGTCTGTGTGCCCACTGTTCAGGGTGAAGATTGGGTGGAGCACTTTCATCATAAACCAGTCATTTCTGAACTTTTTGAGATCCAAAGAGGGGAGAGAAAAAATAATAATTAAAAAAAAAAACCGGTGCGGAAAAAAATGGTTTCGGTTTAAATAGTTCTGCTGAAGAGCAAGTTCCGTTGCAAAGTCAGCTACGTGAGAAGAATTTCTTCTTTTTTTAAAAAAAAAAAGTCAGGCAAAACAGATGTGTGATCCAGATGTGGGCTGCTGGATCATTAGCTAATGAGGATTGTTTAACATGTTGTGTGAACCTTGCTTCCTCTTACTTAACTGTAGTTGAGCAAATAATTGCTTAGGACGATTATAGCAACTGAGAATACCTTTTGGAGTCGTGATTAGCGCACCCATAAAGTAAACTCTGTGTAATGGACTAAGGTGATGTTTGTCAAAATTAAATTATTAAATCGTAAATGGGATTGTTTAAACACACTTCTGCATGTGAAAACATAGTTTAACTGATAGTAATGATAATGACTGTATAAAAAAATAATTTGCTATAGTGCAGTAACTTTTAACCAGCAGTTTTTAAATCATTAAATCTGATTCAATAGTTAAATTATATTCAGAGAGATGTAACCAATCTTTCCCACATATCATAACACTACTTTTTTATTTTTATTCATCTTTGCCTTCACAGTAATGAAACACTACATTTTAAATCCTAAGGATTTAACATAGAATGGAGGTGTTCACACAGGTACTGACAAACAGTACAAGTGAATCTGTAATGTTGCAGTCAATATGTAGTGTTTACAAAATAGACTTAACCAGATAAAGAACTAGCAGTTAAATCCACTCAGCATATTAAATTTGGCTACAATTACTTTGGATTAGCTTTCTGGAAGACTTCACACAAACCCAGTTTTTTTGGACAATAAGAATTGTTTTCTTCTAATACTATTCTCGCTCATGTTTTCAATCAACCTGTTAAAGAAATCTTGCCGTTCTCTTCAGGCCTAGCAGAGGAGATGTGAAGAGATTGAAAAGGAGTCAAGGAAAAACAGCTTTCATTTGATATTCATTAGAACATCCAGTCCTTAGCGACTCAACCACAGACAAAATCAAAGAGGCACTGAACAAGGCTGCACAATTCCATTTGTTCCCCAATGCTTGCATATGATTTCCAGAGACCCTTCAAAAGCTGCTAACAAATTGTAATTCATAACTGTAAACTTTAATGTGACGGTGTACAGTTCATTTATTTATCTATTTTTAATTAACTCATGAAAACATTTCAGTTAGAAGTATTAGAGGAATACAAGAAGCAGAATTAACTATGTACTACAGTCACATTTCATGGAGTTATGGTATTACAGTTTTACTTGTCTAAGCCACTTTCACATTATGTTATATGTGGAATTCTTTCACTGAATAATAAATACAAAGAGGTCATCAGTGAATCATTATTTCATCCGATGAAAGAGGATATGATTCTTTCTCAGTCCCAAAGCATATAAAGCTTTCTGTGTCCAGCAGCATTTTGAACTGCATCCAGATATCATTGTGTCGCAGTGAAGTTGTTTTAATAAGGAAGTCATACGCTCTCTATAATCAGTCCGAAACTGAAAGGGCCATATAGGTCAGAGTCCAACTGTCTACTCATTGAGAGTTTAAGTTCCTTGCAGTGAAGGGAACTCTATTGTGTGTACTCAGGTGAAAGCTTAGGAAATTTTGCCTACTGTTATGCAATTTGTCCATTTTTATCATTGTTTCCTATCCTATATTCTGGGAAAATAAAGAACACTTCTGATCCCACCATTTCCAAAATGTTTCCAAAATGAAGCTTCTGAATACTTTTCAATAAAGGTTGGGATAGAGCAGGGGTATCAAACTCAATTTCATTGAGGGCCACATCAGGGTTGTGTTTGACTCGGGGGGGGGGGGCAGGGGGCGTGGCCAGGAGGGGCATGGCCAGCTCAACATCACTCATGTCTGGGGCGCCTGTGGTGGCCCAAGCACTCTGCCAGCGAAAACGGCTCTTTAGCTTCATTTTCGGCTGCAATGGCTTCCTGCAACTCTCTGCCAGCAAAAACGGATCTCAAGAGGCCGCAGGTGGCCCTCCCGAGCTCTGTTTTCCCTGGCAGAGGTATCATGGGCCAGTCCTTTGCTGTTTCCAGGGCAGCCCTGTGGGCCAGATCTAAGCATCTCACAGGCCCTGGGCCTTGACTTTGACATCCCTGTGATAGAGCATATAAGACAGAATAGTATTATTAATGGCTATTGGCCATGAGCATTCTTCAGAATAGCCATTCTTCTGAATATCAAGAACAATGTCTCATTATACAAGAATCCATTATATAATGATTGATTCCTGAGAAAAGCAAGAAGCCTATTTATTCTATTCCATGTCAGATCAAAACTATCTGGGATGGAGGTTGAATAGAGATTGACACTCCTGGTTTTTATGAGAACGGGGCTACCTGCAGGAACTCGATCTTTCCTTTCTCCACAGTTCTTGAGTGTTTCCTTTTCCTGATGTATTTGATGTATGTTTTTATATGTGTATATGCAAACTTAGGTTTCTGATTTTGCCTGGAGATTATACAAGAGATAAATTTACTTTCCCAAAAAAAAGGCATCTATGCCTAAGTATGCCATGAATTTTGCAGAGTTTTGAACTTCAAATTCTGAGAAAATTTTCTTCTTGGTGTCAAAACCCTTACTCTCTACTTCAAAGAGTCAGTGTTTTGCACCCGACTGTTATATTTAGGATTCACAACACAAATTTTTCCAACAGGAAATAATATATGCCATAAATAATGAATAAATTTCAAATAATTTGAATGGAAGAGTAATTTAGTTTAAGCCTAGTACAGATCAAAGATAATTATGTTATACTGTTTCATAAGGCGAAATCCAAACAGCTAAGAATTTCAAGAACTTGTGCAAAGTTACTGACAAACAATTGTCTTTTTTATTTCTTATAGCAGCCAAAACCATTTCATTTCATAACACATTTGCTTCTGATTTTTTTTGCTATTATGAGAAAATGTATTGGTCCTCCAAAGATGAAAGACATGTTAGAAAAAGGTTGGTGGCATGTGGCTGGTTTTCTCTTTGGTGCATCTGTTCTCAACCATTCTAGGTATTATTTCATATAGTTGTTTCCCATACCAGTCTGGCTCATGCACAGGAGAATCATAAGAGAAGAAGAAAGCTAAATAGAAAAACCAAGTTACTGCTTCAAGTGCTCTGAGCTAAGTCATTGGCACACTCACTTTACTTTACATGCATGTTTTTTGTGGAGCTGGTATTTATTACAATTATGATTTTTGCTAATTATTTCTCTTATTTTGTATCATAGTCTTGGGATTGAGAGGCATACAAAAGCAAATTCTTTCATTAATTAACCACACAATTTACAGAAAAGTAAGTCTCATTAGGTTTGATCTACTGTTGACCATATTTTGATGGAATCAATGAAGTCAATGGCATTTATATTTGAAGCTTCATTAATTTTTATGGGCTTCCAAATTGAATGCCATTTACATTCAGCTAAATATGAATAAAATTGCAGCATAAATCAGAACGTCTGGTATCTTTTTCAGAAATATGCCATTTTATAAAATAATAAAGTTCTTGATACTAAGACAGGGCAGGCAATTTGATAGCCTCAAAAGTTTTGGACTACAATTTATTGTCATTGGTCATGCTGAAGTATTGACGCCCAAATAATCTGAAGGACATCAAATTCTCTGACCTTGGATAAAAGCCAAAGTCACCCATAACTAAGCAATATACTACTTTCCTAAGACATATTCCTGTATTAAATTAACTATCACAATGGAAGAACAAAGTATTGGAAGGAAAGGATGTCATGGGAAGAATCAAAACTGTAGCACCTATGCTTAAAGTAAATGTTACACCACTCTTCCGAAGTGATTTTTGTCTCCATTCCTATGTTACTATCATGAGAACTATTTCAATAATATATGGATTAGAGAGTGAACACTGATTGCAGTATTGGACTAGGACAGAAGAAACCCAGGTTCAAGTTCTCTCACAACCTTGGAGCTCACTGGGCCATTTGTGTTTCTCACCCCAACCAGCTTCAGAGAATTGTTGTTAGGAGATAAAATGATATCTTGCCTTGAACTCCAGAAAAAGGGCAAGATATAAATGCAATTTGAAAACAACAACAACGTAAGGTCAAAGGCATATTCAATTTCTTTATATAAGCCTTCTGCCACTTAGTCTCTGTCAATTGTTAGTCTTTATTTCCTTTAATTCATTTATTCCCTTAATCACATCTAGGACTATAGAGCTAGCTTGTATTAAATTATATTAAAATACACATTTTTTTTGAGATCTGGACATTTTTCATGGCAAGTAGCAGTCCCTAAGGTAACCTTCTCTTTTCCTTTTTCCTTTTTTTTTTAAAAAAGCTTGGTCTTATTTGGATTGGAGACAACCAAGGTATCTCACAACTTTAGGCCACTTGAGAAGTTGAAAAAGCATACTAGACAGTTGGGAGGTAATGAGAAAACTTCATTACCATTGCTAAGAATATTATATACTGTAGAAATATCTAAATAGTCACCTATTTTGCATCAAGCTCTTCTTAAAGGAGTATTTATCCCAGGTGATCATTATAACATTTATTGCTTATATAACTAATTTATATTCAGGAATTGTTATTTGATAGTTGTGAAGGAACTGATACATCCCAATGACTCCCAAAAGAATCACTCATGACAAGAAACTCAGACAAGAAATTAGACTACATGAATTACACTGAGGAAAAAAAAAGGCAAGCCATTTCAGGAATCTACCAAGAAAACAAAATAGATATTGTCTTAACAAATTCATACTGAAAGAAATATCCAATAATCTGCTGGAGAAGTGTAGAAGACATGTATGAAGGGTTAAAGTGTCTATCATTGGCAGAATTAAAGCCAAAAAGGATATTTAACTGCTGATGTGTCCAGAAGCAAAAGAAAAATTTAGTACCGTAATGATACAAGACCTACTGCTACTGAAATGTCAGAACTATGAACTAAGGAGATTGTTAGAGCAGAAATGTCAAGAGGGGATATTGACAGACTGGGAACATCCTGACAGAAAGATCTTTTACTGAAGACAAGAAAATCGTAGAGGAAAAAATGTAGTTATGTTATTAATAGAAAATCGTCAAAGGCCGAGATTGGATAAAACTCCTCAGAATGATACAATGATATAAGTTTGAGCCCAAGACAATATTATGGTGATCTTAGTCTTTCCTCTACCGCAGATGCATAGGAAGCAGAAATTGAAAGATTTTATGATGATCTGCAGCTTGTCAATACAATAAGAATATAAAAATGATATACTTACTATAAGTGATTTGAATTTTGCAGCTGAAAGTAAAAAAAACCCTGGAGTAATGGAAAAATGGTGACTGAAACAAAGCAGGAAACATAGTTTTGCTAAGAAAATTCAATATTTATAGCAAATACCTTTTTCCAACAAACTAAAAGATGACCCAACATATGGACATCACCAAAGGACTACATCAAAATCAAACTGATTATACTGTATACTCTGTAAGTGAAGATGGAGAAGCTATTTTCAGTCATTAAAAAAAGACTTCTTATTGATTGCATCTCAGATCTTGAACTACAAGATCTGAGATGCAATTACAACTTAAGCTAAAGAAAACAAAATCATCAAATACAATTTCAGCAATATTCCATACAAAGACAAAAGTCTTCAGGGCCCGGCGGGGAAGAGCCTTCTCTGTGGGGGCACCCGCCCTCTGGAATGAGCTGCCCCCAGGGATACGACTAATCCCGGACCTCCGGACCTTCCGCCGGGCCCTGAAGACTTTTTTATTTCAGCAAGCCGGGCTGGGTTAAAAAAAAAAAAAAAATTTTAATTGGTGAATTTTATGGGTAACGGGGTTTTAAATTGGAGAAGCCTAAGATAATTTAATTTTGTTTTAATGTATTTTAATATTTGTATTGTGTGTTTTTAATTTTGGCTGTTCACCGCCCCGAGTCCTTCGGGAGAGGGGGCGGTATAAAAATTTAATAAATAATAATAATAATAATAATAATAAATATGTTATGACAGTGAAAAAAATATTTAATTATGTATTAATTCTTGAAGATATGATGATATCCTGAATACAAAATGCAAAAAAGGTGAAATAACATTCTACTCATAGCAGTAAAAGGAAAGGGAGGGAGGGACGGAGGTAAGGCCCCAAGTAAACCTGAATTTGAATTCCATAAATGAGTAAGAAGGGACAAGGAACTATATCTAAGCAAGCACTGCAGAGAAATAGAGGATAAAATGAAACAACAAAATTTTTTTTGCTCTGTATTTTATAAAATTAAAATAGAGAACACAAGGGAAACTTGATAAAAAACAAGAAGTTTAAGATTTACTAGTGAGGATAGACATAAAGAAGAGGTGGTTTATATTGAAGAGCTCTACAAAAAATGTTTCAAATCAGTGATATGTAAGTATAAAAGTCTGATTACTTAACTATATTCAGACATTTTAGATAGTGAAGTTAAATGGGATTAAGAAACTATAATACCAAAATCATGAGAAGTGATAATACCTGCTGAACTGTTTAAAATAATAAAAGATGATACAATTGAAGTGTGCTTGCAGCTTGTGTGTAGATACAGAATTCACGGTAGTAGTCCAGAGAAAAGAAAAGATTGAATTATATTCTAATACCAAGGCAGGGCAGGGCTAAAGAATGCCCAAACTAATGAAAAATTATATTTAGCTCACATGGTAGTATGAATGCCCAAGATTTTGCAATTTAGACTTCAAAAATTTATGCAGCTATGACCCAGACATCTCAATCACATTATGAACACCCAGGGGATAAAATAAAAGGCAAGAAAGTTGCAGAAAAGATAGCAAAAGCAATAGCACTTAGACTTATATACCATTTCATAGTGCTTCACAGCCCTCTCTAAGCAGTTTACAGAGTTAGCATATTGCCCCCAACAATCTGGGTCCTCATTTTACCCACCTCAGAAGGATGGAAGGCTGAGTCAACCTTGAGCCAGTGAGATTCGATCTGCTGAACTGCAGCTAGCAGTCAGCTGAAGTAGCCTGCAGTACTGCACTCTAACCACTGCGCCACCTCGACTCCTCTGGTTTTTGCTTGGCTGATCTTGAAAGTGACATACAGAGTTGAAAACTATGGCTTTTTAATATTAAGGATTTGTTGCATTACTGTAGCCCTGGTGGATTAGATGCATATCTTTCTTTATTATAATTTTTTTTATGGCCAGGTTTTATGTATGGACTCTAGTTTAAGACCATAATAAAGTAAAATAGAAGAAAAAAGGTTATTCATTATACTAAGACATTCAATAAGAGTTAGCTATCTTTGACTAACTAACATAGCTAACTCTTAAAAACTGGCCAATTCACCTACCTATCAAAGTGTGTTTGATTACTAAGAAGCAATAATTAGAATGCAACATGGAACAAGGGAACTAAATATTTTAAAGTTGGGAAAAGTGTGCACCGAGGAGTGTGTATATTACCACCTCATCTAGTTAACTTACATACAGAATATATTGTGAGAAATGATGCACTTGAAATTAGAATTATATTAGCAGATGGGAGAAACATCAACAATTTCAGATTGATGGCTTAGCTTTATCTACTGCCAGTCAGACTCTAGGCAATTGGAAGTGAAAAAGACTTGAGGGATGCTTTGTTGAAGATGAAGGACTGGAAATGAAAAGCTGATCTGCTATTCCATATCTTTAAATGTTACGGTCATGACAAAGAGGCAATGCCAACCCAATACAAATAGGTGGAGAAGAACTTGAAGTAATAATGGATTTGATCCTCCTAGGCTCAAACGTTCATAAAAATTATGATTATAGCCATGAAACAAAGAGACAACTGCTGCTTGAAAGAAAGATTACAACAAATTTAACAAAATGCTACAGTGAACAGATATAAAAATATAAACATGTCAAGGCTATGATTTTTTCACTTGTAATAACGACAAAAGCTAAACCATCAGAACAGATGACTGAAAAGAAATTGGTGGCTTTGGATCATTGTGCTAGGAAAAATGATCGAGAGTACCTTGAAAAAGCGGACAAATAACTCATTAAATGCTTTGGACACATAATATAAAAGTAGGAAGAAGACTTTACATTTGGAAAATGCAGAGACAATCAAAGAATCAGAGGACAATAGAGAGAAAGTAGCTAGTGTTGGGATTAAAAAAAAATGAGCCGAAAATAATTCAAAGAAACACTGCAATCTTGGCAAAGTGATGTCCACATCTGATTAATATATAAAACCTTTCCTAGGGGATGAAACCTAGGCAATTTCACGTGCCAAAACGTTCCCTGCCAGACCAGTTTTTATGGCTTGTAAATAAATATAGAAATAAGTATTGTTTAGTAATCTGTGATGAAACTTTGTAAGTGCCCTTTGGAGGGAGCCTGTCCAGTGTCAGAGAACTAAATGTAGTGGTTTAGGAACACGGCTGCTCCAAACAAGGCTTTTTAAACAATAGGTCTGTATCTTTTCCCCTTAAAAAGAAAAGAGAATTGGATTATATTTGTAAACAAGGACTCAACATTTTTCCCCAAGGTATTGGATTGGGGAGCCAGAAGAATCATATGTGATTAAAGAGTAGCTCTGTTAGCAAAGTAACTGCATTCAGTTCCTTTTCCCTGCTTCTTTGCATTCTGAAAAAAGTAAAAGCTTAAGTAGTGAGTTTTAAGAAATGGACACACCAAGATTGCCGGTTTAATATGCTGTTCTCCAGTCCATGAAGTGATGCAAAGTATGCCAGCATTTACTGGTTGCCCCCATGGACCAACACTTTTCCGCCTCATTAATTAAGGTATTGAATGGTGCTATCGTAACAATTTACTGCAAGGTTTACCTACCAGTGGGAAAAATATCCACTAATAATTCTTTTTAGCTTGGGGTAGGGCTGGGACCAGAAGTGATTTTAAGCATCAGCTGGAGTGGTTGGTTTAGCCATCTTTTAGAAGCTAGTCTGCAAGGATGAGGGTGGGGTAGAAGACCCCACTTCTTCTTCTTTGCAAGGACATCCTACTCTTCTTGTGGATCACCTGCCCGATCCATAGAGCTGGGATTACAAAACCTGTCCAGCGATACAGTCTCTGTCACTCTTTCCTCAGATATCTTCATGACCTACTGATACACCATGTGAGAGATCTGAGAGATGTGACTATCTTCTCCTTTCAAATCTTCTAGCACAGGGGTGTCAAACTCAAGGCCTGGGGGCCCGCATCCAGCCCACGACGTGTTTAGATCTAGCCCACGGAGCTGTCCTGGAAACAGCGAAGGACTGGCCCACAGTGCTCTGTTTTTGCTGGCAGAGCACTCGGGCTGCCACAAGTGCCAACATAAGTGATGTCGAACTGGCCACGCCCACTCTGGCCACATCCACTCTCCCCCCCAGGTCAAACGCAACCCTGATGCGGCCCTCAATGAAATTGAGTTTCACAACCCTACTCTAGCGCTGGTAGGTTGCACTTGCTGAAATGAAGAGATCTCCCTCACTGAACATGGGAGATTTATGAAGGGAGAGTAAATATGACTTCTAAAATATGATGTCATATTTTCCCAACCAACATGTGACCCGCCAACCAATCAGTATTTACTACAGGCAACCAAAGTAGAGGCACATGCCTGCAGCAGTGAATATGGCCACGAGAAATAAGCAGCTCCCAGCTCCCAGATCCCAATCATCATCAGATTGGTTATGGCCAACGAGTCACAAATCATGGAAAGAGTTATTCCCAGTCAAGAGAAGATGAAAAACCCTTCAGCGAACATGGATTAGAAAATCCTTAAATTGTCTAGAATTCGCTATGGGCTGCTAAGGCTACATCATGTCCTGAAAGAAAGGTTTACAAGGCATTTTTCAGCCAAAACAAAGGGGGACCCATAGGGTCAAGAGACGATGAATCATTCATGAACCATCACGATGGTCCCAGTTGATTTTGCAAATTACTTCTTAACCTTTTGAATCAGTCAGAAGTGGCCTGAGTGGACCTACTATTTAGCAAAATTTCAAACATAATTATAAGTTTGCTGAGTACACTACAACATGTATTTGGGAGATGGATAATTGTTTTTAATAAGAAAACAATATTGTTGGAGAAAAGAGTTATCCCAGCATTTTTTAAACTTGGCCATTTTAAAGCTCTGGCTGTGGAATTCTGGAAGTTGAATTCCACACACCCTAAAATTGCCAAGTCTGAAAAACACTGACTTACACAATTTTGTTTACCATCAAATATCCATTATAATTGAACTTTCCTTATTGGTATTTTTCTGAAAGAAGTCACTTTTTGAATCTTAAATAGCTTTAATTTATAGCTATTCAGCATTTATTAGAAATAAAGGATAACTATATAATATATGGAATGGCATCTATAATTGAACATAAGATACATTTTGAGTGGCAATTCATCTGTCTGATCTCTAAAATCCCTCTACCCTTCAACAACAGTTTAAACAGTATCTTCCCAACTGAGAAAAATCATTTCAGCACTAATCTGGTAGAGGAAACTAAACAAATCAACCCATTTTTAAATCATGAAGATTAGCTTGGAGGAAAACAATTACACAATGCCTTAAAATAGTCCCAATTCAGTTAGTTCCAGCAAAAGCCCTGTAGTATTATTTCATCTTGCATGGTTAGAAAGCCTGCCAGACTAGATTCCTGCTGCAATGGAAAAATCAATCAGTTGTGACAAATTAGATTCTTCCTTTGGGACTGTACTAAGGCAACAATATTTGTATTATATTTGCATTATTATTGGACAATAAGTATTATTTAAGCCTGTGTCATTCCATAATTAATCTTTTAGCAAAACTAAATTTAGAATGCTCAGTCACTTCAAATGTTCTAATATGATCTGGAGATGTCTTAAGATTAAAATGTAAAATAATGTGATGCATCATAAAGACAAACGATAACATGATAAAAATGAACAAATGTACCATATAATCTAATCAAGTAATTCTTAACCAATCCAGAATTTAAAAAATAGTCTATAACAAATGTTCAGAATATCTACTAAAAAAACTGAATTCCACTATAAATAAACCAAATAATGTATCAAGAAAATTTGAAAACACGGCTCTGCGTTATACAAATTGAGACAATAGGCATAATTTCTTATTTTGCATAATTTTTATAGCAAACGTATGTTCATTGTTCTGTTCTGATTCTAATGGAACTTACTTCCAAGTAAATAGTGAGGCAAGTACTGCCTATATGCATTTAAGCATCTTTTAACAAGAAATCCTATAAGCAAACCCTACATTTCATAGTAAACTGAGTTCAACAACAAATAACATATTCTGTATTTTTCTGAGTTCCCATAGAGCTATACTAATCAAACAGCTTGGCGATATCTTAATCATAAGTTGATACTTCTTTGAATAAATTGATTGAAATTCATAAATGAGAAATTTTTCTTTAGCCATCAGCACTGCAATTCAGTACAATACTTTGCTCGGATCTGTTTAGTTTCCTGTACCAGACAGCTGGGACAAAAGAAAGAACCCCCTCTCCATTTCAAAGCTTCCTACATTGATATCACAGAATACTTTCTTTTTTTCTCCACTGTATTTTTCAATTACCTTCTCTTCTACAAAAGATATCTATGAGGTTCAAACTATAGTGTACGACAAGCAGAGAGTAAAGGAACTGGAAGATATTATTCATTTCAGATATCTGATGCAAGGAAACACACTAAATGAAGAAAAATAGACAAGGCACACATCTTAGAATAGTTGTTGATACACTGTGACTGAATATACAATCTTCAGCACTTGAAACTGCTATCTTTAATGTGACAGAAAGAACTGTCTTAAGAAATAGAGAAAATAATCATTGGGGTGTGAAGATCTTATTCGAATCTGAGATTTGAGATTCAAAGACAACACAGTCAAATTTAATCTGATTCCAAATGCTTGCAGCAGCTTCATTTTGAAATGAAGAGAGAAGGAATGGTAATCTGTTTTAGAGCACATTAAACCCTGAACAGGTTTTGCCTGTACAGCCTCAAAGGCTTCACTACAATAAAATGTTGAAATCTTCCCTCCATGCCTTCTGCCAAAATGGAAAGGGCAGTCTTCCAATTATCCACCAAGGAACCTATGGAAAAGTTCAAATCATTAAACTCTGATTTCACAAAAGATAAACATTTGGGAGAAGCCTACGTACCATTCCTATTCCCCAACTGTTATCTTGATCTGTATATCTGTTATATTTCAAAAGCAGTAAACTTTCCAGCCAAGGCCTATTATTAAATCTCTCCCATATTCTCAAAACTTATTATTAGATTTGTATTTCTCTTCTTAAAAACAATGAACTTCTGTGTTAAGTGTTTGTGTTTATACATTCACTTTTGAGAGTCAAACAAGCAGGAAATAGAAAAGCAGTTGGTCCAGGCTCACCATTCCTGACCAGAGTGTTGGCAGCTGAGTTGAACTTCTATTGCTATGCCAGCAGCATCTTTAGCAGCATAAAAACAGTACAGAATACAAAGTTAAGCCTTGCGGTCAAATGTAAAAAGTTGAGCTGAGAGCGTGTTTTGAACCTGACGCAAATACTATGTCATCTACCCAGCCAGGGTTGCAAGATTTGTGCCGAACAGATGCAAAGTCCATGGGCTGCTGCTAGGAGACCTGGCTGAAGAAAATTTGTTGGCAGGACTGCAATCTACACAAACTGAAACCTTAATCTGCTGCCAAGTCTGTATTTTCTGACCAATTTAATCTCTAATTGTTGCAGCAACATGTTCCCACACATGCTTCCCCTTCAGGAACAAATTGCACATGTTAGCCAAAACAGAAGTCTTGTCCATGAATAAGGGTTGCTGCTTCTTGTTTAGCCACCTCATCTGAACTGCTGAGGTCAGAGACTTCCCCAGCCCTGGAACATTAACCAAAAGGTTATTAATTTCCTTGTATTACAATGCAACATAGCCCAATAAAAAGAATCCGTTTGAGGAGAGCTATGTGGTCCTCTTAAGATTAGAAGACTTCCAGGAGAAGGTTGCCTCATTAATATTTGCTGAATGGCCCACTGACAACAGTATTCCCTACTTGATGACTATCCGTGCTTGGCCAAAACACATCATGGTGTGGAATACCAGTAAGTCATCACATCTTAATAAAGTTTGTGTTGCAGGAGGCCACCATGGCAGCTTGTTACCTTTTATGCTGCAGTGAAAGCAGCTTGTGATTTCATGGTATGATTTTCTGAAGTGGCGTGCAGGGCCAGAGCACTAGGATTGGCTGCTTATCTTCATTTCTGGCTGGTTGTCTCATCTCTTGCCTATTAAAATGGCATTCAATTTCCTTTGTGCCACACAACTAATGAAGCCTGATACCATTGCTGCTGAGTTTCGTTACCCTTTTCTTGGATACAGGGGCAGAGAAGCTGTGTCACAATTCTACCTGAATCACACACTGACAGTCAGTAGTCCAAAAATGAATAGGGAGCAGCAGCAGAAGTGACTTACAACACAGGAAGACCACCTATTGAGTTTCCAAACTAAGTTCTCCACTTAGATTGCCTCTCAAGCAAACTCAAGACGGAAGCCATACATACATGAAGTTCTCTATCCCCAAAATACTCAGAAATCCTGCCTTTTATGTGTGCTACTCCCAAGATTTGAAACATGAGCCTCTTCTCCCAAGCTTTTAAAGGAATAGCCACGTAGCTATTCATTTTCTGTGTTCAATTCAATTGTACAGGTAGTTCTTGACTTACAACTGGTTATTTAACAACCATTAGAAGTTACAACAGACTTTTAAAAAGCTACTTAAAATGTCTCCTCAAAGTTATGACTGCCCTACCTAGTGATGTGATCACATTTTGGGTACCTGGCAACTGGCTCACATTTATGACCAGCTGTGCTATGGCCATGTGGCCACCATTTTGTGACTTTTTGCCATTTTCCATCTGATTAATTTAACAACCATGATGAGTCTCTTTACAACTGTTATAAAAACAGTTGTAAAATCAAGTCTGGCCATGTAGTGATCCACTTAACAACTACAACAATTTATATCCAAAATTCAGAGCCCATATAGGGCTATAAGTCAAGTGCTATCTATATGTCCCTTGTTCACAAAATTGTTTTCTCTTGTGTGGGAATCAGATTTCTGCTTTGTAGTTCCAACCCTGATGCTATCTCTGAGTCACTCATACTATCAGAATCACACCAGCACTACCACAATGCATTTTTTTTAAATTTCCACAAACAAACTATATGTTCCTTGGGTACCATTTCTTTAAGGAAACTTGAAATCTGTATTATATACGCAATAGTTCAACAACACAGATAAAGTTTCAAAATTAAGAAAATTAATTTGGTATAAAACATGACAAATGTACTAGAAAGAAAAGAATAGGTTTTTGTTTGTTTTCTTTCATTAAGGGTGGGAATGAGAATAAAAGGAAAGTCTGAAACAGCTGCAGACAGATTATATACAAAAGCTAATAGATACTATGCTACAAATTAGACAAATAAATTGGAAATTAAAAAAAAGAAAAGAATAAGTATGGGGCTTGGAGAAAATCAAACAATCTAGATTTTAAAAGAATAGAAATATATGTATGTATGTATGTATGTATGTATGTATGTATGTATGTATGTATGTATTTCTCTTTAGCCAGGTTCTACCTACGTAAACCAAGATATTATGCAGCCCTAGTTCTGGGCTTTTTTTCTTCTAGCAGCCAGCAGACCCTTTGCTGCCCATTGGGAGACTAAGATAGATCTATTTCGGCCTTATGAGGCCTCATCAGTTAGCCACACCCTCATGTCATGTATCCTCCCTGTAAAGGTACAATATTTGTTTTTCTTTCTTTTTCGTAGGTTTTATGTGTAAAGAGAAATACACATAAAACCTACGAAAAAGAAAGAAAAACATATATATATATGTATATATATGAGACAGACATCACAATCTCCAGAACTTAACATATATTTATATATGTTAGGGTTAGGGTTATATATGTTAGGGATGTTAACTTAACATATATTTAACATAATAGTTCGCTATTCCCTCCCCCCCAAACCGCCAACGCAGCAGTGAAATCCAGCAGGTTCTGACAGGTTCTGGAGAACCGGTAGCAGAAATTTTGAGCAGTTCGGAGAACCAGCAAATACCACCTCTGGCTGGCCCCCGAGTGGGGTGGGAATAGAGATTTTGCAGTATCCTTCCCCTGTCATGCCCACCAAACCACATCATGCCCACCAAGCCACGCCCACAGAACCGGTAGTAAAAAAAAAATTGGATTTCACCACTGCAACAACGTATATTCAAGCAGTAAGAATGAGACAAATATTTGGGAGTCACATCACCCAATGTTTGTTTAAATATATTTTATTAAATAACCATATTATTTGTGCAATGTACTAAGCCATAAATCTTGGTTTACAAATCACAACAGATTTTATTAGCAGCTTTGTACTGATGTATCTATAGTCAATCTGGTGCTGGAAAGCCAGCCATCATATTAAGTTTTCTATAATGTTCTACAGAGCTCGAGAGAGTTTTGCTCGGGCTTTGTGAGAAGTTAGAATAAGGCAACTCCTACAGCTAAGCAAGACTGTTGGTATAATGGCACAGAGAAGATATAGAAGCTATAGCTTGCTACTTTCTCCCAGCAAACCTGGAACTAGCCTTCCTTACCTGTTTTACTGGCATAGTCTAAAAATGTTTTATTATTGGAGAATGGATTTTCTTTAAAAAATGTATGAACCAAATCTGAAAAGCACATTAGGTGGAGTTACAGCATAATGTTTTGCAATATGTTCTGAAGTGCAAAATCTGTAAATAAAATGCAGATGTCATTTATCACCAAAATTAATGAAACAAAACTGACAATGTCATGGCTGTGCATTTGCTTGTGATACAGTAGATAAATTCATGTGAATTGCATGCTGTGTCCCAAGGAGGAAGGGGAGAAAATATTCAGACACATATAAAAGTATGGTGAAAACTGGTCAGAGTAAAAAATAAAAATAGTCAGAAAACAAATGAAAGATTGGCCTCTCCCCCAATTTTCTGAATGGCACGCAATCTGAAGGGTCATAAAGCGGGTGCGCTTCAAGGTTTTGGTTACCACCTTTAAAGCGCTCCATGGCTTAGGACCTGGTTATCTACGGGACCGCCTACTACCACCAATAGCCTCCCACCGGCCAGTACGCTCTCATAGAGAGGAACTCCTCCGGGTGCCGTCAGCCAAACAATGTCGGCTGGCGACCCCTAGGGGGAGAGCCTTCTCTGTGGGGGCACCAACCATCTGGAATGAGCTCCCCCCAGAGATACGGAGGATCCCGGATCTGCGTACCTTCCGCCGCGCTGTGAAGACTTTTTTATTCCATCAAGCAGGCTTGGCCTAATCTCCTCCCTCTTTTAATATGTAAATTTTAATCTGTTTTTAAATTATTGGGGTGTTTTAATTTGTCTGGGCCAAAATGATTTAATTTGATTTTAACTGGTTTTTAAATTTTTTGTATTTATGTATTTTATTGTTTGGCTGTTCACCGCCCTGAGTCCTTCGGGAGTAGGGCGGTATATAAATCAAATAAACTAAACTAAACTAACTAAACATAAAAGAGCTGAAAAGAAAGGGTGTTTAAGTTTCCTTGATGACTAAGTAGAATCCCAGGTGGTGGTCCTTCTTAATTGTAGTCAGGATATAAAATTGTGTTGGATTAATTTACACTTCCAAATCAGTCTTTGAAAGGCAATAGGCAAAAATCATGAAAACCGAGAGTATGTTGATATTCTAATTTTAGGGCAGCTAACTATTATGGGGATATTTCCCTCTTCTCACCCTCAAGTTGTCATTATATAGATGTTGCTACATAGCATCTATCTTATCTGATATAACAGCAATATCCAGACGTAATTACTTTCATGAGACCCCAACATTTGGAACAATTAATTATTCCTTGTCTCCGGTAATACTAAGATTTCCATTGGGGGTGGGCAAGTATTATTATTGATGTTTTGTTTCTGTCTAGCACCAAAATTATTTTATGGAGTATAGAAGAAGTAATAAGCCAGCAGGGAAGAGGGAAACTACAAGGTAATTCATTAACACAGATATTCTTTGTTTCAGAAGTATTCAGTTCAGACTGAGGGAATGAAGTATTGCTCTTACTCTTGTATGGCTTCTTAGAGTTTCATACAGTTGAATACTGCATTCATGGGCCTCCATCCAACATTAATCAAGCAGATTTCTGGCCATTTAATTATGATTTCACCTTGCTTGCTTTCTTCCTCCCTATCACATTACACCAGGGAGTCTCCCAACCTCCATCATTGATGTGGGGCATATACCAGCTGCAGGAAAAGAGAAAAAGAATTCTGCCAGCAAGCTATATTTTAGCAGCAGATGGCAGGCTATGTTGCTCAGAAACTTTTATGCTGTCCATCTGGGTAGATCCAACAAAATCTCTGCGGAAAACAAGTGTCAATTTTACCATGAGGATGGTTCTATGGAAACATCTTTGCAAAAATTGAACAGCTAAAAATCCCTCAAAGAGTGGGGATGGTATTATGGCTGAAAGTCAGACAATGGGTCTTGGCCGATGAAATATCTCCAGAAAAAGGAGAGATCACCGAACTGCCCATAAGTACTCTGGAAAAGTGGCCTCATGAGTAGACCACAGGAACTGGGAGTTTTGAGGTCAGCTGTGAATGAAGCAGCTAGCGTCAAAGGTTTCCAACTATGCTCACAGTTGTAATGTAGTTTATATGGATATAAGAGTTTGCAGAGCCTCATTTCTTAATGACTTTTAGAACTACCTATTCAATACTTTTCAAATATTAAGAAACTTCAGAATGGCAAGTTTGATGGCATTCACTGAGTGAGTTTTCTTCAATCCACAACAAAAGTAGTTTTTAAATATACATTTAAAGACTTAGTGATTTTTTAAAATAAATAAATGGCAGAAGAGTGAGTAGAGTCTTGTTTTTGGAAGTAAGAGTCTAGATGGACTTGAAATGGAATTTTGAAATTAATTAAAAGAATCTTTTTTGGGGATATATATTGAACACTGGGGAAAAAAACCAATATGATGGGATTTTGAGATTGCAACCTAGAAATATCCCAAAGGAATTAAATATTGCAATTAAAGGAGAAGAACACTGCTTTTAACAGAGAACAGAATAAAATATCTTAACATTGGAAATATTGAATATTTTTTATAATGGACAGAGAAGTTAATTTTAAGAGTGTCTGCCTCTATAAATAGTGTTCATAAGATGTTATGAAAAAGGAACAAATTATATCTGACAAGATTGATCTATTTAAAAGTGGATTTAGAAAGTGACAGGATATAAGAATGATATAGAAAAAGATGCTACACTGTACCAGTGGTGGGTTTCTACCAGTTTGCCGCGGTTTGGGCAAACCGGTAGGGCAGCGGCGGGAAGCTCCCCCCACCCACCCAGATGTTATCACAGACGCTCTGCGCATGCGTAGAAGCACCACATGCAAGCAAAGTGAGCATGCGCACACATGCACTCCCGATTCCGAACCAGGAGCGAAGGTAAGTGGAACCCACTACTGCACTGTACATACAAAACAATCTGGCTGTTGTCTTAATAGTTAAAAGGATTACACAAATAACAAACCAAGAGAGTGGCCTGGATAAATTTCTTATATTCCTAAAAAATTCCTAAATTTTTAATCCTAAAAATTTACAAAAGTTTTAACAGTACAAAAATTACCGTATGAAGAATTTTGTGAGAAGGGATAAAAAAAAATGACAAGATATCAAATTCTAGGACATTTGAATAGATTAAATACCAAGATTGTTAAAAGTAAAGGGAAAGAAGAAGAAGAAGAAGAAGAAGAAGAAGAAGAAGAAGAAGAAGAAGAAGAAGAAGAAGAAGAAGAAGAAGAAGAAGAAGAAGAAGAAGAAGAAGAATTTTATTTCTATACCGCCCTTCTCCCGAAGGACTCAGGGTGGTGTACAGCCAATTTAAAAACACAAGACACAACAATAATTAAAAATTAAAATAAATAGATTTGGCCGATTTAAAACCCCAAAAATTAAAATACCCCAATTTAAAATTATTATATTGACAGCCCTGCCTGGCGGAACAACAGAGTCTTCAGTGCGCAGCGGAACACCCGGAGGTCGGAGATCTTACGTATTTCCGGGGGCAGTTCATTCCACAGGGTTGGGGCTCCCACAGAGAAGGCCCTCCCCCTGGGTGTTGCCAGCCAACATAACTTGGCTGATGGCACCCTGAGGAGACCCTGTCTGTGGGAACGGACTGGTCGGTGGGAGGCTATTGGTGGCAGAAGATGGTCTCGAAGGTACCCGGGTCCTGTGCCATGGAGCGCTTTAAAGGTGGTAACCAATACCTTGAATCGCACCCAGAAGACCACTGGGAGCCAGTGCAGCTCGCGCAGGAGGGGTGTCACGTGGGCACAATGAGGTGCGCCCATAACCACCCGTGCGGCCGCATTCTGGACCAGCTGGAGCCTCCGAGTGCTCTTCAAGGGGAGCCCCATGTAGAGAGCATTACAATAGTCCAGCCGGGAGGTGACAAGGGCATGAGTGACCGTGCGCAAGGCGTCCCGGTCCAGAAAGGGCTGCAACTGGCGGATCAGGCGAACCTGATAAAAGGCCCCCCTGGCCACGGCCATCATATGCTCTTCTAAAGACAGCCGTGCGTCCAGGAGGACACCCAGATTGCGAGCCCTCTCTGTGGGGGGCAAAGATTCACCCCCAATAGTCAGCGATGGCACCTGCTGACTATATCGGGACGCCGGTAGCCACAGCCACTTGGTCTTGGAAGGGTTGAGTCTGAGCCTGTTCCTCCCCATCCAGACCCGCACGGCCTCCAGGCAGCAAGACATCACATCAAGGGCATCGTTGGGGTGGTCTGGGTGGAGATGTACAGCTGAGTATCATCAGCGTACAGGTGACACTTCACCCCAAAACCACGGATGATCTCACCCAGCGGTATTTGATTGAATAAACAGTTATCTGTTTATTCAATCAAAATTAAATAGACGTTATTTCTGATACCTCTTAATGAACTTTTGCTGACCATGATTGAATGACAAGGTTTTAAATATTTGTCTATAGATAAGAGATGTGATATTGGATGAAAAAAATGCTCATTGTATTTTAAAAGAATGTGATAAGTTGTTAAAATTATTTATACTTGTGAGAAAAGAAGTTGCTTCTTTATATTTTCTTTTTTGTATCTTATTTTTCTTTTTGTATTTTTTTTTACTACACTTTCTACCTTTCCAGCTTTTATTTTTATTTAGCTTTACTTCGTTTGGACCAAAAGCAGTGGCCCCTGAAAATTCAACTTAACTATCTTCTGTAGCAGCATCTTACAAGAATCAGAGAACAAGACATAATTTCCTATGGCTTCCAATAAATGAAAGCCCTTTCCATTGGATCCTAATCTTTTCCAAAAGGATTCCAACTTATCCATAATATTGAAATACATCAATTACACCAGTAGATCATTCCCACTTTAGTCTTTTCTCAAACAATCAGTTGCATTAATGCATCAACTCCAATAAGACATTATTAAGCTAAACTGCTAAATCATAGAGTTTGTATGTACACTGTTTAGAATCCTTTTTCTTAGGCCTAAATTTATATATACACCAATACACAGAGTTGTATGCAGTAAAAGAGAGATCATTATAATCTTTTGTTCCACAGAATGTTGCAAAAATTCGCTGGTGAAAAGTTGCATTAAGCATGGAGCACAGCACATTTGTAATGTGATTATAGATTGGAAATCTTCTGTAATGAGAACATATAGCTAGCTCTAACTGAACTGACATAGAAAATGCCAATTTGTTTCAAGTTCAGTATGGCTCTAGACACACAACACGAGAAGATTCTTCCTTCCATTCCCTTCCTCAGAAGCACACAGCAAAAAACAAGCAAACAAAAAGCACTTTTAGACATCTCTAAAAGCATTTCTTCTAGATTTGAAATGGAAACTTTACAATTATTGCTTTGCTTGTAATAGGACTTCTATGATAATGCTTATGCATTTACTCAAGTACTCATTAAAACATATTACGGTTTTGTGCACTAATGGTCTAATGCTGTTCCTAGACAACCCCTTCACTTCCTTGTACTTATATGTATAGTGTTCTGAAAGGATCCTACCTTACAATGTTTTCCTGGAAATGCTTTCAATAATGCTAAATCTGAAAAGGCAATCTACATAGAATACACACACCCATTTAACTATAATTAAAGCAGAAAAAAAGAAGCTGGCAAACAACCAAGCTCAGAGAAGACCATGGACTCAATAGTTCAACCCTGAGCTACAGATATTCTCTTCTATTAGGGAAAGAAAGAACTCAAAAGGCATTTGTTATTTTATAACATATCAGTAAAAGTAGTATCAAGCACTTTACCAAATCAATTCATTCTCTCTCTCTCCCTCTCCCCCCCCCCCTCTCTCTCTCTCTCTTTCTCTCCTATGAACAATTTCACAATTGTTGCTTCTTTGGAATGCAAGATTTTAGAATGCTTGCTTAATTAATGCCCAATGATCTATTGATTTGTGTCATGTTGTGTCACTTTATTTCATTTACCCCATCTGATGCCCAAAGTACAATCCATCTGTAAGCATACGTTGAAACAGACTGGTCCTCATATTCATTAAAAAGTACTCATATACAAAGTAGGCAGAGTTTCAGTCAAAACCAAAAGCTTGAATGGGCCCAGACATTAAATGAAGACTAATCTCAGCTTTAATATTGGAACAGATAGAAGGAAAGAGAAGAAAAAGGACTAAGTTAGAGTAGTGATGAGTGCACTATTGGGCAACATGAAAAAACCAAGTTAGGAATAGTCATGGAAAAAATATTTATGAGTCACTTAGAATAAAACATGAATTAATGGCCCATAATCTATTAATAAATCAAATCACTTAATACAAATTTAATGTGATAGTTTTCAATTCTTTTTATAATCTACAGATATAGATTATGTCTAGATTTCAAAATACCAGTCAAAGTCAATCTCCCTACAGTGCTTATCCTATAACAAACATCTAAAAACAAATTAAGATTTGTTTTAGGTAAATTGTTCAAAAATACTTTAATTAAACCACTCTTCCCTTTGGGCATATTTTTTTAAAGAAGAAAATTTTGTACCCCTCAAAATGTTGCAGATTTTAACTACATTAATTCTAGCCTCGATATCAGTTGGATAAATTTAACTAGTGTACTAAATCTTCTTTTAAAATATATCATTTGAATTGCAGAGTCATTGTAATTCAGTCCCAATAGACTCTGAGATTGTACTAATCAAGAGATCTGATATGAATCTCTCATAATATAGCTCTTCTCAACAGCTACTGGCTTATAGTACCATTCTAAATGCCCCAAATGGCTATAAACCAACTTGAGGCTGATGGAAATTCTACTAATTTCTAGATGAACAAAGTACAAGAAAATGGAGCAATTAAAATCTTTTTAATCTTCCGTTTGTGCCTTCATGTTAAAGATATGAAAATACTATTCCACAACTCACTTTCAGCAGACTGTTGGAAGTCAACATCCTTGCTGCAGGAATAAGCAAAAGGAAATTCCTGCTAGCAGAGATTATTTGAGATTCACCATACTAGGTCACACCATCCTAGGAGGTAGCAGCACTCAGCCAAACTTTAAAAAGTTAAACACATTTGAATCTAGTTATGTTTGGATGAAAGAATCAAAAAATGCCAGAATGAGAGACTAGATTTCGAAGGGTTGTGCTTTTTTTTTTAAATGTAGCCAGCAGGCAATGGCGAACCACTTCTAAATTGTTGAAATTGACATGGTTTATGAAGCTGCACTTGACTCCAGGGAGACTTTATATTTTATTCTCTTTCCTCCTCTAAGTTATGATTACTCTGGTAAAATCTGAAACTTCCTGAGGGATCTGAATTGAAATTTAGGAAATGGAATCTCTAAATGGCCAACGAGCTTGTCAAAAAAAGAATTTTCTGGGATGACACTTGTGAGCAGAAGATTAAAGGCAAAATAACTCCATCAGGTCATAAATTTGTTTAGAGTTATGAAGGCGCGGGTTTGGGGGCAATCACAACTATTGGATGCACCTGTTTGTACCTGCCTTTTGAAATTCCAATTGCTATTGCTTCCTCCTTTGCATAATTGAGAATAATGTGTTTCCAAGCATGCAAAGGGATTTGTGGCTGCAAAACTCTGATTAAGTAGAAAGGCATAGGGACCACTTAAACAAAACTAATATTTGTTTAGGAAGAAGAGGAAATAAATTACAACATGGAACTATATCAAGCAAACATAAAATTACATTCACTAAAACACTTCATTAGATTATATTTAATTGTTCAAGCAATGATACCCACTCTAGACTTATCCCCCCAAGTATGTATACTTTTTAAACCAGCAATCAGCGAGAGAGAAAAAAGACAAGATCTACTCATCTTCATTAAGCCCTATACAACCACTGCTATTTGTGTATGTTCAAGGATTAGGACAGCTACTTAAACAGCATCCCAAATAAGGAACTATATTACCCCAATAAAGAGGATATCAGTTTGCATTAAAAATTGCATTTTCATTTCTTACTATATTTGTATACAGATGCATATTTACCATTTAAATTGTAATAATAACTACCATTTAAGTGGAAATATAGTAGATCTCTGGAGGAGTGAGTATTGGGACCAAGTATGTAGCTTACACTGCTTTTAAAATGCTACTGTAACTGTTAATAGATAACTTTTAAAACGGGCCTGGTGGCTCAGCAGACTGATAGCATTGTGATTAATACCAGCTGTCTGCAATTAGTGTAAGTTCGAATCTCACCAGGCTCAAGGTTGACTCAGCCTTCCATCCTTTCTAAGGTAGGTAAATTGAGGACCCGGATTGTGGGGGCAATAAGTTGACTTTGTATAAATATACAAAAGTATGAAGGCTATTGCTTAACACATTGTAAGCCACCCTGAGTCCCTGGAGAAGGGCGGCATATAAATCAAATTAAAATAAAAACAAAACTTCAAACTCTCATCTTTCTTTTCTTATGGGAAGTCTACAAAGAAAGGTCAGAAAAGCCAAGATGGTATGCAATTGAAGCCTCACCATTTTTCATGTGTGTTGCATATTAATGTATACCACCTTGACTTTTTTCATTCTCCTATAGACATGTCTGGTTCACATTATTTCAACTTGACTTGAACTGAGTAGCCTTCAAAGAGAGGACAACTGCAAACAGAAAACAACCCTCACAAGAGAAATCTATACTCTTGAAACTACAAATATAGCTAATTTAGATGGGCTTTAAGCAGAACAATTAAAACTCGGACCACAAGTTTTCTGAATAGTTTTTATCCCAGAGCTATAATTGCACTCAACAATGAACTAAAGGGCCACCATCAGTGAGCTGTTGGACAGCATTACTTGGTCTGTTGTGTGGATGTTTGGGTGGTTTAGGGGTGGGGAATTGTGGTGGGTGGGAGTGTGTTTGGGGATTGTTATGTGTGTTGGATCTAGTCTTTGGGTGTTAAGTGAATTTTGTTGTATGGGTATATTGTATATAAACATACAATGACAATAAAAGTTATAGAAAGCATGTTAGTTGTCTCCACCCAAACTAGGATATATCATTCACCTTCTTTCTTCCCATTGCCATGAATTCCTCCAGATGTCTTCTTCTCTCTATCTGGTTTCTAAACCGTTATTCTGTCATGTGGATAACAAAGGCAACTATCTATCCAAAGTCAGGCTAGTTTAGCAAACTACTATAAGATGTGGAGAATGAGGGTTCATCCTCTCTGTTACAGGTGGTAAACAGTGAGAAAGATAGCTGAGCATTGCTACTACCTTAACCCTACTCTACATAATAATAATATTAGTATAGCACTTCTCGTAAGAACTGGTGTCAGATCTCCCAGATAAATCAGACAGGAAACATGACTAGATGAATGAATTATACTTTGCTTTAAGACTACATCAATAGTATCTTGCAAGTCCAAAAGTACAAACTTCCCACTCCCACTTTTAACAGTTTGATCCATAAGGGTCGATTCTTCCTAAATTTCTTTCATTGTTAAGCCAGTGACGGCTCCTGTCTCTCGTTTGGTTGTTTCCTAGGCAGCATCTCTTTTCTTCATCTCCCAAGATCATCCACATTTTCCATTACATCCAGTTTGATGTAGTGTTTAAAAAATAAGAATAGAAACTGGGAGACCATGAGTTCCAGTCCCATCTTAGACACAAAGCCAGCTGGGTGACCTTGGACCAGTCACTTCCTCTCAGCCGTTAAAAGGAGACAAAGGCAAGCCATGTCTAAAAAATCTTGCCAAGAAAATTTCAGGGATTTGTCCAAGCAGTCACCAGAAGTCAAGGTTAACTCAAAGAGACAAAACCCCACTGTCAGACCTGGAAGCCATCTTTTACATTTGGGCCTTCAGGCCTGCCACATATTCTTCTATTGGAAAATGGGAGGGGGGATTGCATAGAGTATGGGTGATATGTAGTCAAAATAGCATTCCTTTCTCAGAGAGTCAAGGACACATTGCCCTGGCACCTGGAGTCAGATGACTGGGAGGTGTCTCCAGTTTGGATGGTGGATGATTGGACCATGTGATGGACATGAGGGTGCTGGGTAGGGACTTGAAATTTCTCTTGGGTGGGGAAAACCTGGAAACTTTCAGATTCGGGTTCTCCCAGATGTGCCAATATGACATCTTCAATAAAAAGGAACTTTGAGGAAACTCAAGCCTCAGAGTCTTCTTTCGTTGGGGTTGTTACTTGGAACCCTGACACCCATCCCCCAACAAAAAAAATTATATTTCTTATTTTACTCAGTGATGGAAAGAGCAATAAAACAATGAGAATGCTGGAAAAGGGGGAGAAGATACAAAGAAGAACAAATTTAAAGAATCAGGTGGCATAATTCCTTTAATGTCTGTAAGTAGATGAAATAACTTTAATGTCTGTATGTAGATGAAATAACAGGATAGAGCCATGGTGGTGCAGTGGTTAGAGTGCAGTACTGCAGGCTAAATCTGCTGACTCCCAGCAGGTCAATTCTGAAGTCAAGGTTGACTAAGCCTTCCATCCTTTGGTCCTTTGGGTTGGTAAAATGAGGACCCAGATTGTTGGGGGCAATGAGCTGACTCTATAAACTGATTAGAGAGGGCTGTAAAGCATCGTGAAACAGAATATAAGTCTAAGTGTTATTGCTATAATCTCCCTCTGTCACATATTGGATACCTTTGTCTGCATCAAAGGTGGGTTCTACTTACCTTTACTACCGGTTCGCAATGGGGCCGTGCGTGCACGCTCGCTTCGCTCGTGCGTGTGCTCTTCTGTGCATGCGCAGAAGCGTTCGGGGTCAGTGGGCGGAGCCTCCCTCCAGTTTTACTACTGGTTCTATAGAACCGGTCTGAACCAGGGGCAACCCACCACTGGTCTGGATGTATACAGTTGAGTAAGATGGGGGTACCCAGTTTATGGAAGATGTGCATATTTCATTCTTTTCCAACATTCAATGGGTTTAGGTATTTTTACAGTTTTTCTATGTCTTCTTGCATTTTAACAGCAAAAATATCATTTTGGAATAAGGCAACATAAAAGCCTAATAAACTGATCAAACGTAAAATACATAAAAATGCTCCATTGGTACAAATCTCATCAAAAACAAAAATAGGATTCATACCTCACACTGCATCTGCCAGGAGTCCCTCTATAAATGGGGCATAGCATCCTCCCCTCGGTGTGACTGCAGGGTCCTAAATTAAACTGTAGATCACATTGTGACAGGTTGTAAACTGAGGACATATACCAGTCCAGTGTCTTTTTTTAAAAAATATAAACGATGTTGCACTTCAATGGTTTGATGGCATGATATTGGTATTTGAACATATATAATTTTAACATTTATATTTTAGTATGTTTTATTAATCTAGATGAAATGTTAATATATATTGCTAGTCCATGTATGATATGCCATATGCTAAATAATAAATCATCAAAAACATATCACCAATCATAACATACAGAAATTTTGAATTCATGCTAGCCACACCAAAATGTGCTGCTTGAAACAAAAAACGATTTGAAGAACTCACAACATCACGAACAAGTTATTATGTGGTAACATAACGCAGAAGCTGGAGATGGTCACCAAATAATGGATTAATCAGAAAAAGAAATGTTTATGACTCCATGATAAAACCAATTGGGTGGAAAGTTGCAGCTAGACCTTTATAATTTCATATTTCTAGAGCTTCATAAACAAAATATAGTAATCTTTAAGCTATTTTGCAAAGTTCATTTATCTGAAAAATATACAAGGATGCTCAGCTTTCTTGGGACTAGGTTGCAAGTCTTTAATTTATTCTCCTTCAGTGTTTGAGTTCAAGTTTATCCCTTGATACTATTAATTGAAACCATTTCCTAAATCCTATTCTGTCAAAGATACATCCTCTGACTTGTTCTTTTGCCCTCCTCTGCATTACAGTAAGTGAACCAAAACACTATTTCCCTGTCATAAAAATCTGTTAATTAATTAAAGGAAATCTGACATCAAATGAACCTTTTTTAAATTAAGACTAGGCACACAAGTTGATCCACTTAATTGAATATGTCAGTCAAGATCTTTTTACATTCATTTACAGGACTTCTCTGGAGGGAGTAGAAAAAATGTCCTATGTGGAAAAGCAGTTGGGGCAAAACAATGTGTCTGTCCTGAGACAGGGACAAGTTCCAAAACCTTGTTTGTGGTTGCTAAAAATATTCAACAGCAGCACAGGGTTGTATCCCTAGGATCAGATAAAATCAGTTTATTATAGGAAGTGATACTTACGTCCAGCGGTTGGCTTCAAAAATTTTAGCAAGCGGTTTCTATGCCCGGTTGCTGGGTGGGCGTAGCCATGGTGGGTATGGCCTAGTCGGCTTCCTGCACCACGGTGTGGTGAGGGTGGTTTTGCTCTCCCCAGGCTCCAGAGGTTTACCTTGAGCCTCCAGGAGGGCAAAAACGGCCTCCCCAGGCTCCAGAGGCTGGAAACGGGCCCGTTTCTGGCCTCCCCGAACTTCCAGTAGGCCCGTTTTTCACCCTCCTTAAGCCTCCTTGCGCACCCTGCACGTACCTGCATCCAAAACGGGCCACGTGGGGACTCCTGGGAGGGGACAGGTGAACGTGGCCAGCCAGGAGTGGGATTTGGGAGTTCTCCAAACTGCACAGAATCTTAGCTAGAGATTCTCTCAAACTCCTGCAGCCCACGCCTGCTTACACCCTGAGATATTTTTTTCTTCTTACTAAACCCCCCCCCCCCCATGCAAACATCACCTTCTCAAGAAGAAAACAATCAAAGCCTCAAACTCTGTTGAACCATCTGTAGCTGATGGTGTCCTCATTTCACAGGATTTATTAGCACCATTAAGCAGCTGCCCGGCTTAAGTGCTGTTTTCTCAAACATTCAAATTAACCATGGTCAAATTGAGTTTGTATGTTTATCTAAAGAAAGCCACAGATAGACAGTTTAATAATCAGAATAGGTTTGTGACATTTACCTTCCCTCTTTCAAATCAACCAGGTGCTTATGGGTTACATTCTGTCAGCGTGCTTTTTCCAGTCCAACAATTCTAGCCGATAAGATGAGTAATATGCTTTGTGGACAGAAGTTCTGGGTTTGTAAGTGTCAAATGCATGTTTGCAAGTACTAATAGCTCTCAAGAAGTATGAATAACTGATTTGTAAAGAAATGTAGATTCCAAATCAATCAGTTTAAAAAAGAATTGAAAGCACTTTCTCCAACACCAGACCAAAATAAGCTGTTTTATTTGGATCCGTTCCTTTTGATAATATTCTGAATATAATAAGAAATAAGTATAAGAAAGAGAGAGAGAAGTATCTTGGATCACCCATTAGATGAGCAAACTATTGGGACCCTTATACTAAAACAACATATTTCATGTGAGGTCAGAACACATATAACATCACCCTTATTCGACTAAAATAGTTCAGTTGTGATCTACATATGTGGGTCTGATTGGGGTAAATTGTAGGGGTGATTCAGAATATGATATTGTATTTCTTATTTGATAGATAGATAGATAGATAGATAGATAGATAGATAGATAGATAGATAGATAGATAGATTATCCATCCATCCATCCATCCATCTATCTATCTATCTCCTGGATTCACACATCCACTAAACCATAATTTGTTTAAGCCAGTTTGCTGAATAAGTCTTGTTTCACACCTTGTGCTAACTATAAATCAAGAGGTAATTTATTTTCTTGTACTTAAATACACTCAGAAAACAGAACAATGCCTATGTTAATTCAGGGAGATGGCAGTTTGCATTCCTCCTTTCAGTTTCAATGGAAAAGCTTTTGCAGCACAACACTTTTTAGAGTTCTTCCTTCTCCATCTTCAGTTACAAACACCTTAAGAATTGAGTTGCTTTTGTACATTACTCTCCTACCTCTCAGTTTCTTTATGCCTCCCCCTCCTCTTCCTTTGTTTTTTGATTTAAATGCCAGCCATTCATTGCTGTGTCCTACACTGTGACTCCAGTGGCTTTGCTCATTATCCTTCACTTCTACCTTTGTAACTGTAAAATAATACAGCATCATTTGATGTTCTGTATAGAACAGAACAAGCCTCGTTTCAGCATTGTGCTGTGTTACATCATCCAAATTAAAGCTGTGCAATGATGAACTTGATCTTTACATTCCTGATCAGAGGTAGAAAGAAGATGGTTCAAAAATCCCAATCAGAAGAATTAAATCAAATCCTTTGAAAAGGTGTAATGTCTGGTATTTCTCATCATCAAGGTGATAAAAATTCTCTTAATGACTGAATTCCTAAATGTACCATACATGGTAAAGAGCATCATCTGAAACTTGCATAGTTACAACCAGAAATTGGGGTGGGGGATATGTTAGATTTGCATTAGAATGAAAATATATTTAAATTTGCATTTTCAAACTGATATGAAAAAGGAACTTAACTGTGTCATTTTTTGCCAATTACATTAGAAAAATGTAAAACATTTTGCATAAACATCCAGGTATTATAAAAGTAAATGTATTCTGCTATAGAAACTTTTCCAAGTTTCTGAGCTTATTAGTTAATGTTGCATAAAGGCGTATGCCAAAGAAAGGGGCATCATTTTCAGTGTTTGAACTTTAAAAACCACTTCCAATTAGAGATATCAAACTTGATAGGTCACAGAAATGAAAGAAAAATAGAGCTTTACGGATTTACAAAAGGATAAAAATTGATAAAAGTAATGCATTTGTCCACTTCAATTTTGATGCAAACCTGACTGTATTGTAGTAAAAGGGAGAAAAGAAGTCTTGTCATAACTGGGTAGAAATAAAGACTTCAAGAAATTTCTAGCTTCCATAACTTTCTGATAACATCATAAATAGCTGAAATACTTATTTTCTTCTGAAGCTGTTGAGCAGAGCTATCTGAGAAACACAGCTGACAGGAGTGCCTGAATACTATGAACAACTGCATATAATTCAAGACTGTTATTATCCAAGTGGAAAGGCTTTCAAACTTTATACTAATTTCAGTTTATAGCCTCCAACAGACACACTCAGAAGTAGAGGCACTTCCAGGAAAGAAATGGAAAACTAAAGATGGCTTTGCTGGTGAACAGACCTTCTAAACACTTTTGAAAATTGCTTGTTAAATTTTTCCCGATACTAGGAATCTTTGAAGAGATGGATATTTTACACCACTTGGTGAGTTTCCTTCAATCCTTAGGCACGGAGGTTTTTAATACAGGTTTAAGGACTTAAATTCAATTTGTTTTAACAAACAGGAATAGGGTAATTAAAAAATTGATTTTAGAAAATTAAAAATGAACTAAAGGTCCAGATGAAGTTGCTAAAATTGTTTATACTTGTTGTGATGAAGGAGGAAGTAATTTCTTTTTCTTTACTTCATTGTTAGTACGTTTCTATTTTTCTATTGTTTCTCTGTACTTTTTTCTTATTCTTTTAGGCATTTTCATAATCGTAGTTAGCTTAACATTATAACCGTGATGTTTAATAAAATTGCTATTAAAAAGAATTAAGTAGGGGAACAAATATTGAAGATGGCAGTGCTGATACTGTTAGCCATTCTTGTGATAACCACTCTCAGCTGCATTCTACCATGCCCTGAAGTAGATTAAGTATTAGTGAAGCCACACCCACAAAACCATCAGTGAAGAAGAGAAATACCGTATTTTTCAGTGTTTAAGACGCACCGGAGTATAAGACGCACCTTAATTTTGGGGGAGGAAAACAAGGAAAAAAGTATTTTACCTCTGCCTACCAGCATTTAGGGTGGCGCTGCCCTCCTCTTCCTCCTGCAAGCGAGAGGTGCAGGGACTACTCGCTTTCCCCCAAAGAGACCCCTAGCATGCTCTGGGGGGAGGGACAGAGCACAGCCTGAGGAGCAACCCTCCCTCTTCGGGACACTGTGGGGGGGGGAATCTGCCCAACAGCTTTGGGGAACAAGGCGGGTGCCACGATTTGCGGCTGGTCATCCCTCTGGCTGCGCTGACTTCACTCCCCAGCAATGTGAGGAGCTGCCGCCGCCGCTGCCTAACCCTCTCTGCGCCCAGGAGCCAAGCCGAGCTGAATGGGAGCCCCTAAAGGGAAGCGTTCCTCGGTCTGCCACCTGAACCCACGATCCCCTTCCCGATTCCAAACATGGGGTGTGTGCAGAGACAAAAAAAAGTGTACCGTGTTTCAGGCGGCGGATCTGGCCAGGAGGAAAGAGAAGAGTCTGCTGAGAAGGAGGACGGGGGCGCGCGGCTCTGCAATGTGCAGAAAAACACTTTTAGGCGGCAGCGCTACAATCTCCTCCCCGAATCCAAAGCCCTTCCCAGTTCCCCGCTGCACATTGCAGGGGAACTGGCCGCCACCTGAAGCGCGACTCTTGAGGTTTGCATTTTGGAATCTGGGCAGCGATGGCTGGAAAGGAGGAACGTTTCCCTTTAGGGGCTCCCATTCAGCTCGGCTTGGCTCCTGGGCGCAGAGAGGGTTAAGCAGCGGTGGCGGCGGCTCCTCACATTGCTGGGGAGTGAAGTCAGCATGGCCAGAGGTGTGACCAGCCGCAAATCATGGCACCCACCTTGTTCCCCAAAGCTGCTGGGCAGATTCCCCCCCCATCCCGAAGAGGGAAGGTTGTTCCTCAGGCTGTGCCCCGACCCAGATCCCTGCCGCCTGGAACTGGCCGAAAATGGCCAAAGGGTGGGGGCAGGCAGGTGGGCGGGGCTACATTCAGCATATAAGATGCACCCAGATTTTCACCCCCTTTTGGGGGTAGTAATTCTCAGAAGAACATCATCTCAATGTGCCCTCAGCTTTCTGGAATTTGGAGCTTCTACTGAATCAACTTCAGAATGTAACTAGTCCTGCCCACTTCAGGCATTCAATCACCGACATGTTTATCGTAAACTGAACCTATTTTAGTGCCAAAATAAGATTCTCCACTTCTATTTTAAGGAATAGAAAAGAGAATCCCAGAAGAATGCTAAACCATTAAAATCATATTGAATGATCAAAATTAGTCAGAGCTATTATAATGATGTTATTTTTGGTAGTGATTAGAGTGCTAAAGAACCACACAGTTATCTCTATACACTCAATAGGGGTTTGGGCTTATTTTTCCTGAACAGCAGGACTTCCAACAGAGCATGTCAGATTACTTTAGAAATTCTGTAGTCTTGGAAGCAGTTTCTTGTTATTACAAGTGGTGTTAAAGTTGGGAGAGCGGGAGACAAAAGTCCATTGTGTGCCCAGAGATTAGGCCAAGTAGCTACTTGGGTTGTAGCCAGATGGATATAGTTTTCTTCTATAACCAAGACGTCAGTTTTCCTTCAACTCCTGCCTTCCAGATATATTGGGAGCTGCAAAATTTTCAATTAGCATTTAATTAAAACAACTAAACTGAATGAAATTCTCACCAATAGAAATGCATGATGTCTGGAGCCAACAAATCATCTTATTTCAGAAGGAAGGGCAACTAAAAAAAAAATGGGTGAGGCAGATCTGCTGGTGAACATCAGCATAGCCATAAATTAATAGTTCAGAATGTAAAAGAAGGGTAATTTTATTCTATGAATATTGCAACAGTGCATATGAAAAATACACTTAATAAATAAGATGTAGCCAGATTGAAGACATGATATATTGCATTGCTCAGAACTTTGGTGCTGAATATTCATAGGTGGCTAACCAAAAACAAAGACTTCAGCAGCAATTAGTAGCAGAATTTGGGATAAAAGGGACATCTGCTGCTTTTGGAATCAAACTATGCATATTTCTCCCATTTCCTTCTGCAGTTCAAGTCCACTTTTGGAGAAAAATATTAAATTTCTTCTTTTGATTAAAAAAAAACTCTTGGCAATCAGGAAATTTTTACATGTGCTAAGAAGACACCTTCTTAAGAAGTCAGATTTAAAAATAAAATAAAATCAGGGATTGAATAAGTTAGAAATATACTACTGCTTAGCAAAGTTGATAAAGCTAAATAAAAAATAAAATAAATAATTGTTCCCAATAAACCATTTGATACTTTCTATACTGTCTGTATTTTTTAAAAAAAATAAAATATCTTGCTATTAGAGGAATGTAAATTAATTTCAAAGATAATATCAATGATATACAGTTTTCTACCTGAACAAAATAGCACAGAATTCAGTATTCTTGCGGAAATAAAATCAGTGATGCAAAGCATGCTTAACTTTGCATTGGACTGTAACATTTGTCTTTTTGAGTCATGATTTATACATTATTATTTCAAAATGTTACAGCCAACGATGTTTCTAACCTTTCTATAATGGTTAAGGATAAAACAGCCTGTTACTCAGTACTGCCAAGGACTTAATATCACAGTGCCGTATCTAGAGCAGGTCTGGACAGCTTTAGTCTATTAAAAATAAGGGTATGCTATGACACATAAAAATTGGGGATCAAATTGAAATTTGCAAAATTTGTTTCCTTGAACTAATATGCTGATTAGGAATCTGACTATATAACACTCTGTTAAAAAGATTCACCTTAATAAGGGATGGCTAGTCAATAAACTTTGCTTTGGTTCTATAATTTAAAAAAATGAGTATTGGCATTCCTTGTCCCTCAAAAATATCTTTCTGTATTACAGAATTGTTTTGAACTTTGGAAAACAAACAAATGGATCCTCATCAGACAAACCTATCCAGGGTTTTCACTTGAGGCACAAATGACCAGGTTCAAATTGCCCTACTTCAGGCCCATTATTTGAAGATCGAGTTCTCTAAATATCTATGGAGATTCTCAGTCATCCAGGTCATGGCTGTCCCAAAGGTGCTTTTTCAAGAGGCAATTGGACTTTCTGGGGAAAAAAAAACTGTCCAAAAAGTCCAGTTGCCTCTTGAAAAAGCACCTCTGGGACAACCATGATCCGGATGACTGAGAATTTCTATAGACATTTAGCTATATACTTTGGGATGAACACCCTTCGGATGGTGAGGGAATATGAACAGATTTCCAGAAAAAGTGCAGGCTACAGGAACCATTTGTGCTTCAGTTTGAGATGCAGACAGAACAATCTCATCCCCAACTGCCTGAGTCTCTGCTCAACAGGGAAGGGACAAAGAGCAGAAAACATCCTGTAGAAAGCACAGCTCCAACTCCTCAATGATCTAGAAAGTCCAGTTGCCTCTTGAAAAAGCACCTTTGGGATTGAGTTCTCTAGAGAAGGCTGTAATCCTGGTAAAGATGGAAGGAGGGAGAAGAAAAGGACAAGTTAAGATGGTGGACTCAATTACAATGGCAATGAGTGCACTGTTGGAAGACTGAAGGACGTGATTGGGACAGATCATCATGGAGAAAATGTATGTAGCTGCTAAGAGTTGACAAAGACTTAATAGCACATAATCAATCAAACAACAGTTTTATTATGTGGAAAATTTAAATCATGCTAGAGATTGCTTTCAACTTCCAATTTGCATTTTTGTTTAAACTAATTGTGTCAAAAGAGAGAGGGAGCAGGAAGAAGAGACAATCGGAATTTGAATTTGCTATATTTCAATTTGGCTTTTGAGCCATTTCATAGTTGTAACCATTTAGAAGATGGTTTATTGTAGATAAAGGGAAATTGAAAGAAGATTTATTGAAAATTGTTTCTACAAAACAAGAGCAGGAACCAATTTAATATCATCTAAAGTGTGTAAAGCCCAATTCTTAGTGAAGATATACTCTATTTCAACAACCAGATTTATTAATCTGTTAATTAAATGGGAGTGTTGGCCTTTTGTAATAGCATTAAGGGAGGCCAGCAAGAATTATAAGCAAGTATCAAAATTTGCAGCCATGCTGTTCAAACATAATCAGTCCCACTGAACATATCTGAGACCAGCTGCTTACACCAAAAATAATGCCATGAGCAAGAAAGGAATTGCCGCTTACAAAATGGCTGCTATAACAGGTATTGCCAGTCAAAACCAGATGCCAAGCTGTTAAAAGCTCCTTCTTCCAACCTCTTTAGCCCCCACAATGCTCTTTATAATTTAAAGCAATGTTTTAACTTTTTTCTCCAAAACATTTCAAAAACAAGCACTGGCTTGCTAAACCCATTGGTGTTTTTTTTTTCTCTTCCCTCCCCACATCCCTCCGATTCTAATGCATTTAAATCCACATCATTCTATATATCTGATGAACTATGCTGTAGCTAATGATAGCTTATGCCTTAGATAAAAGTGTGAGTTTCAAAAGATGCTGCCAGACACCTTGTGAATGCTGTAAAGTAAGAGGTTGCAGGGCAATACAGTGAACATGGAACCAGGAAAAATAAATGGAGATGCATGGCCACAATAAAGGGTTCTAATAACAGGAAGGCATCACCAATGATGGTAGGAATTGATCTGGCTCCATGATAAATCTGTGAGACAATGGGATACAGAAAGTCCTTGAGATACAGCCATAACTGGGACCAGAATTTCCATTGCTAAATAAAGTAGTTGTTAAATGAGCCATGCCTCATTTTACAAGTTTTTTGCTAAGAGAATTGCTCCAGTTATTAAATGAATCATGTAGTTGTTAAGCAAATTCAGCTTTCCCCACTGATTTTGCTCGTCAGACGCCAACTGAGGAAGTCACAAATGGCAGTTACCCTGGAATATTATAATCGTTTTAAATACATGTTGGTTGCCAAACACCCAGATTTTCATCACATGACTGTGGGAATGTTGCGACAGTTGTGTGAGGACCAGTCACTTTTTTCAGTGCCTTCGTAACTTTGAACAGTCACTAAACGAATGATTGCACGTTGAAGACTACGTGGCTCAACATAAAATCAAATTAAAGTTATATCAAAGTTTCTTGGCACCGTGGGAGAGTCCTGAGGTTGAGAATAAAACAAAATGGCACACTAAAAGATGGATCTACTTGGAGCATATTACTGTTTCATCACTAAAGAGCTAGGGCAAATTTCATGAAATCTCCCTCCTATTAAGTGCTCCTATTTGTAATTTAATTCAGCAGTAAATTCCAAATTTTAATCAACCCAATTCTACATTAATATGGGCTGCCGGACAAATCATTTTCCATCAAATGAGTTAATCTGGGAATAAATCAGGAAACTATCAAGGCCTGTGCTTCTAGCAAGAACTCGTCTCTTACTGCTAAGCAGTCAGTGGCATTGCTTGTAGGTATAATAACTGGAGAGACAAATGCCATCGCCTCTACAAAGCATCTTCAGAAACATTAATTGCCATCAGATTTTTCTCAGCAATCCAATTTCCTTAATTAAGTTCCACTGGGATGGCAAACTCTAGAATTTCACTTATATGCTCTAGCCCATGAAGGAGTGGCAAACCTCTTGTGGCCAGATAACACAAGATGACACTGCACAAATAGCATCCTCCTCCTTCTTTTGTGAGAGATTAGGTGTTTGAAGGAGCTAAGTGCTTTGAAAACACTTCAGTCCCAATGTAAAGTTGAAAGGGTTGAGACATTAGGGGCTCCCCAAACCCAAAAAACATAATAGCATGGTGTGTATGATTAAGGATTGCTACAGCTGTCCTTCCCACTTTTGACCGCAGTTACATTAAGAGGAAAACTACAATAACTCTTCCATATTTTGCTTTAGACAGATCATTCTATTTGTCAGGCTTTTAATATTATTTTGCTACTCTTTAATTATGCTCTCAGTATTAATGTATTTTTTTAAATCTTGCTTCTTTGTATCTTGTTTTAATGCTCAGTGGTGGAATTCAAATAATTTAACAACCGATTTTCTGCCCTAATGATTTCTTCCAACAATCAGTTCACCAAACTGTTCAGAAAGTTAACAACTGGTTCTCCCGAAGTGGTGCGAACTGGCTAAATCCCATCACTGGGTATGCTTCCAATAAATATATAAAAATCCACTGTTGAGACTGATGGAGCTTCACTCAAGTCTGCATTTGCCAACCCATTTAAGGGTATGTAAACAAATAAATAAATATATATATAATAACATGAATTATAAATGCAATAGTTTCCATGTATGATCAAATTAAAAAGGAAACGAGCAACATAAAAAACTTCTATCCTTTTGGCAAAAAACTGCCAATGTAACTGAGATTAATAATCTTGTATAAATATATATGGGAGCTTTATAAACCTTCACTCAGTGGTTTCTCCAGCATCAGAAGAAAAGAAAGTGCTGTTGAATATTGATGACTTCATAGACCCCAAATCCTAAGGACTTGGAGATTTCAAGCAGTGGTGGATTTCAACCAGTGTTACTACCAGTTCAGTTCGTGCGCTTTGCGTGCGCTTTGCGCTTCACGGAAGTGCATTCCATTTCCTAACAGCTGAGGCACGGCAATCCACTCTGCCGAGCCTATCAGCTGGGCTAAAAATGAGCAACTATAGGTAGGTATAGTGCAGTGGCGGGCGGGAGGGCCCACCAGATAATTGGAGCAAACCAGTTCGCTCTCACCTCACCATTGCTGCTACCGGATCTCCCGAACCGGGGAGAACCCACCACTGATTTCAAGGCAGTTCTTTTCCTTTGAGAAGCAGCAATTACATCTTTACTTCAGTTCTTTCCAAACAGGGTGACAGTACCAGTACAAAATGATCAGCAAAATAAACTATTCCTCAGCTTCTACCTTGGGAGGAAGTATACGTGACTACCTAGAGGAAGATGGATTGCATTCATTCATTCAATAAATTAAAATTATTGCATCTCAGACAAATGAACTAACTCTGTAGTTTATAATTTATTGCATCTTCATGAGAGTATACACCAGGGTATAATCAGTCTGCAGATGTTTTTGCCCTGGTCTTACGCAGAACTTTTGGGAATAATATGCCGCCCAGAGTCACTTCGTGTGTGATGGACAGCCATAAAAATATGATCATAAATAAATTAAATAAAGCCTCTGGAACACTATTCAGATGCAAAGCATGACATTTAGTTTAATAGAAAACACAGTGTTCAATCTGTGAGAATGTTTTTATTTAAAAGATCTATCCTAGGAAATATTTCAGACTCTTAAATAATATATGGCAACTAGGATATATAGAAGACAAAGAGCTAATTCTAAACTAATACTTAACATTCCACTTCTAGTAGAAAAAGGGTAATATAGTTAAATAAGAAATTATTAGATATTCAGGAATGGGGGAAATGCAAACATAGTAAGCATAATGTATATTTTTGGGTGTTCCAAAGCAGCATTTTCTAGTCAGGTAACTAGTTCCCTACCCACAAAAATTACGTTAGCTAGGAATTGCAATAGAGAATTCTATCTTAAATTGCTCTGTCTGTCTAGAACCAATCCAACTTCATCACCAAACATAAAGAAATTATTTAAAGCTATTTAAAGCTGCTCTTGGATGGGAAGCAGACATCAGTGGAAAAGCCTTTCAGTGGTCAGGCAGAAAGAACATTTTATTCAATCTGGAGATAGAAACTGGGCCTGTGGGAATAGGAATTTAAAACTTTCAATCCAAGAACAGCAATTAAAAAGAGTTTAACCCTCAATGTTATTTCAACTGGCATATAATGTTCAATGAGATGTGTGAATCTGCATTTCCCAATTTAATTATAAAACAGAAGAGGGCTTACAACAATAGTGTTTCCTATTACTCAAAGAGGTTGTCCCTGTAATGTTATTGACCTTGAAACAGAAGAATATATTTTATTGTCTTGCGAAATTTACAAGAGTTTTCAGCAGAATATTATCTGACTTATTTTAAAATGAAGACCAGGAAGAGATATTGGTGAATATATTAAAAATTTACTAATGTAGGATAAGAATCCTAAAATAACAGGGGGAAACAACCAATCTTTTAACTGTGGCTATAAAAAAGGGTCTTTATCAATCCATCACTATTTGAATTTTAAATGTTTTATGTAACATTATCAAATGTATTATTCGTTAACTTGCTTTATCTACTGCCACATAGTAGATTATTTGTGTGTAGAATACAACTATGTATATATATATATATATATATATATATATATATATATATATATATATATATATATATATATATATATAAAACTGTTGTTCTGGATTGCTGCAACCCACATCCAGTATCCGTAAATCGGTATCACTGCTGCTGACAGAGAATTGTATCCTCTCATTTTTCCAAATGGCTCAGGATGATATCCTAAATAATAACTCTGAATTATAGGCTTCCAAAAAAAGGAATTTCTTTCTATGCAGCTGTGGGCTCTCCCCCCCCCCCCTTATTTGATGTTCCCTAGGCAGCATCTCTTCCTCTCACCTCCCAGGTCACTCCACATTTCCACATGCCATTACACTTGAATTAATAAAGAGAGCTGAGGCATTCCCCTTGAGCAAGTAAAAGTTCCAAATATCTTCTAAATGATTTTAAAACCAGGCACAGCCCTATTGAATAATACATTAGGCACCAAGTTGAACTTTTGGGTTTCGGCTATGTCCCTAAAAAGCTGTAGGAAGTTCAGCTAATAATTTGTTGTAGGGGGTCCAGACAAAGGAAAGTAGTAGAAAAATAATTAAAAACCCATAGTATGCATACATATTTCAAGGGGACATGAAAGGTGCCTCCCCGAAGAATGTGTGCTGTTAACACATTCCGGCGTCCCTTGGATAATAGTTTATAGCTGGCTAGTCCTTTCAATCCAGAAGCATCCATATTGTGATGCTAATTTCCACCGGTGACATTATGTGTTTCCCAAAAAGAACCTTTTCACATTCATAGATGACTATTATTTCAGTAATATATCAGGCAAAGGCAAGCAATAAACTTTGGTAATTAAAATTAAAATGATAACCCAAAACAATATAGCCAATACAGTACAAACATACAGGAAATGCATATACTTCAATTATCATTTGAAAATGCTGCCTGATGCCTTAGGACCATGATGGCAAACCTATGGCACGGGTGCCATAGGTGGCACGCGGAGTCATATCGGGTGCGCGAGCTCAGCTCCAGCACACATGTGTGCACCAGCCAGCTGATTTTCGGGCCTTCTGGGCCCATCAGAAGTCAGGAAACACACTGTTTCTGGCTTCCAGAGGGCCTCTGGGGTTGTGGGGAAGGCCGTTTTTGCCCTCCCCAGGCTCGTAGAAAGGTTCTGGAGCTTGGGGAGAGCAAAAAATGGGCCTACCAGGCCCACTGTGCCATCACGTGCCAAAAGCGGGGGGAGCACGGGGGGGCAGGGCACATAGAATTATGGATGTGGGCACATGCGTGTGACCCCACTGTGCTCCCCCCGCTTTTGGCACGTGATGGCAAAAAGGTTAGCCATCACTGCCTTAGGAATCACCTAAGTTGGTCATTCTCATTTCTCCCTGTTTCACTTCAAAACAAAAATTTAAGGCTGTACCTTAGGATAAAGCTCAGAAATGCAGTTTATAGCCATTGAAGAATGATACTGATAACCCTGAAATGAAATAGTTTATTTCAGATGATTTTGCACTGGTGGTTTTGTACAACTAATTTTCCTCTTATCACAGTAAATTTGAGAGACATCCACAGGACAAAAAAAAGAATCACAATATACCAAAAATGCTTTTTTCAAAAGGCAGCTAGACTTTGTTTTTCCCCCAAAGATATTTTGCCTCTGGATGAGAAGCGAAACGTCTTCAAAGAAAAACAAAGTAAGTCCAGTTGCCTTTTGAAAAAAGCACTTTTGGGACAATCATGACCTGGATGACTGAGAATTTCCATCAACAAGACTCCCATAGCAAGACGCAAGCTTTTTGGACATGTAGTATATCATCATGCAGACATACAAAAGGGATAAAATTTGCATCATGATAATATGAAGTTCTTTTTGACAAAATTGTCAGATTCTGAGAATACCTCCGAAATATCATTTTGCCTTTATACAAATATGCAGATTAGTTCAGTTCAAGTAACTCTAGCAATAGAAATAGCAGTTAGACTTATATACCGCTTCATTGTGCTTTACAGTCCTCTCTAAGCAGTTTACAGAATCAGCACATTGCCCCCAATAATCTGGGTCCTCATTTTACTGATCTCAGAAGGCTGGAAGGCCGAGTCAACCTTGAGCAGGTGAGAATCAAACTGCTGAACTGCTGGCAGTAGGCAGTCAGCAGGATTAGCCTACAATACTGCATTCTAACCACTGCGCCACCATGGTAATTCTAGTTACCTATCATACTTTTAACATTTTTAATATCCGAACAGAAATATTTATTTCAATTTTCAAATATTTCCTCAACAAATCAAAACTAAAAGAGAAAACATTCAACCTTAAAATGCCACAAGAGAAACCATAAAAGTGGATAGAGTTGGAACCTATCATCCATGATGTTTAAGTCACAAACAGATGCACACAATCGTGTTAAATATTTGTTCATGACTTTGATTATAAAACAGAAGAGTTTCTATTACTATTACTACTACTGTCAAAGGAGTTTAAAAAAATGATTGTACAGCCTTACTGGAAATCGGTATTATTCTGATATCTGATATCACCTACCCTCCTTTTCTTTTTCTTGAGTCACTGTTTACTTTTCAAACTTCTTGTTTAAATAAGAAAATAGCAACAGAATAAATCAGAAAGAAAGAAAGGAGGGAGGGAGGGAGGAAGAGAGAGAGAGAGAGAAAGAAGAAGAAAGAAAGAAAGAAAGAAAGAAAGAAAGAAAGAAAGAAAGAAAGAAAGAAAGAAAGAAAGAAAGAAAGAAAGAGAAATTTACAACTCAGGTTAGGTTGAAACTATTTTTTTTTTCATTTGACAGGGTCGAATACTGTAGTGGTATTTTTGTGTGCCAAAATTAATCTACTGGAAAATTAATCTAGGTAGGAAAACACTGATTAATCTAGGTAGGAAAACACTGAGTGATCGTAGTCATTTCTTATACAATGCACAAAATTGAATGTGCAAAATGAACACAAATTCCCTGGGAATTTGTGTTCATTTTGCACATTCAATTTTGTGCATTGTATAAGAAATGACTACGATCACTCAGTGTTTTCCTACCTTTGCTACTCCTTTACAAAATATCCTTGAAGAAGGCTTTTTACCTCCAGGGGACTAAGTTTCCCACTTCCAAAGATTTAATCTATAGGATGGAGTCAGCGATGATAGAGGAATTAGCCCACATTGGCAATTTTATTCTTAAATAGAAATAGTAGCAAACATTCCCAGGGATCGTCATATTGCTATAAAGCTGTATTCCTTCTTCCTTACTATTTGGTGAGTCATGATGCGCAATCACTGCCAAGAGAAAGGTAGAAGGGAGCCAACCTGCATGAAGCTGTTGGAATAAGATGAGATATAAACCCCTACAAAAGCCATTGGTGAATCAGATGGCTAGTACCCTTGATCTTGATTATATTCATCTTCATTCCCACTTATTTTCAGTACAGATGCTATCCTGCTGAGCCGCAAAAACATAACCCAGAGAAAAACTTTCTCTCTGAATTCATTTTCAGTACATTCTGTTACCAAACTATGCTTTCTGAATCTCTGCATTTCTATTACTTTGAATAATGCAACCTCAAGCTAAGTGGAAGAACAGAAGCCACATATTAAGGATACTAGGCGAGCCCACAAAAATAAATCTTATGCTTCCTATATTTTCAATTTATGTAGTACATGCAGCAAAATTTCCTTTGAAGAATTCTTGTACAAAGAATTACAGGCAGAAGATATATTTCATGGGGACTGGGGAAAACCTGCTTTGCAAAGGACCACAATGTACTCACTAGCTTGTACTTGCTAAGCTATTTAAAAAAAAAAACAGATGAGAACTGTCAAAAACTTTTTTAGCATTCCTAGAGTCTGGATAATATACTTATCCTTCAGATTACCTGAAAAGAGTGGCATTTCTGTTTGAGTATCTCAAGATATTCAACAAATAAATTTTAATTCTCCTTCATTTCCCAGCAGTGAGATGGTAAAGGAGGCAAGAGTTCTCCATACAAGACTTTGATGATGGTGCCATTTGCAAGGGGAAGAAAGTATGCAATAAGCACCAATTTCAATCATTATTGCTCCAAATGTCAGATTGCTCATGTTTATCAGAGGTATGGCAAACATAATGAAGGATTCAAGCAAAATCCTATAGTGGATGGAGACAAAAATTAACAGAAAACACTACAGAGAGACAGTTGAGTGCTGCATCAGAAATCCAGCAAATTACGGTAGCTTTTGTAAGCCTCACAATAAAATGGCAATAAAACTCCACAATAAAGCAATAGCAAAGTATTGGAACATAGTACCCAAGGCTTTTACTGCCTACATGCTCATGAACAAGTAAATGAAACAAACAAGGTATGCATAAATTTTAGTTCAGAAACATAAACACAAGATATCAAATAATCAGAATATAGCAATTGTCTCAATTGTTTTGACTAAAAATGATAAGAAACTCAAAAAATAATGCAAGTATTGAAATATGTGAGGAATGTATATAGTTGCAAAGAAGTCAACATGGCAATCCTGTTGAGAGAATGTGTATAAAAACAAAAGCTGACAAATATCAAAAACAATTGTAGGTAAAACTGTGTTATGTCAGCTTACCAAGAACTCACAATATTAGAAATGAGGTACATTTTTATTTATTTTTTCCATGCCAAAAGCTACATTGAGCCAAATTGTATTAAACTATTTCTGGTTCCAATTTTCCTAAGTGTTTTCAACTTCTGGGAAGGTTCATGTAATTTTAAAACTGTACACCCACTCTCAGGCTTAAAACAATAAAGTAACCTCTTTAAGTGACAGGAAAGTGTGCTGCTGATTTTTTGGTATTCCGGCGCTAAATTTCAGTGGTTGAACTAGCACAGCAGGACCTGCAAAAATTGGACGATGTTTTTCTGAAAGACAATTTTGCAAATGAGAGCTACTATGAACTATACCACCTGTTAGGTCATCCTATAAAAGACAGTGCAGTTTGGTGTGATCTCATGAAGTTTGGTGTCATCTATTTATTAGTCATATTTATTTATTAGTCATATTTCTATGCCGCCCACTCTCCGAGGACTCTGGGCGGCTTACACCAAAGACAGTATACTAAATAGCATATTGCCCCCTAACAATCTGGGTCCTCATTTTACTCACCTCGGAAGGATGGAAGGCTGAGTCAACCTTGAGCCAGTGAGATTTGATCCGCTGATTTGCTGAACTAGCAGTCAGCTGAAGTAGCTGCAGTACTGCACTCTAACCACTGCGCCACCTCGGCTCCTTTAACTATTGACTATGACATGCTCCCCTCTCTTTCCACATGGTGTAGCAAGGCATACAATATATCTTAACTCCAATGCTGGATGGAGTTTAAAAGAGTAACTACTCACATGACCGCGGGGATGCTGAAACATCCAGAACTTTGCCAATAAAACTGGTGTGAACATCACAGTAGTAATGGGTTGGGTTTTTATGCATTCTTTAAGTTAACTGATTTGACCTACCTTGATTCAAATATTGTTCCAGTATAATGCGCCATTTGGGCTAATTGGAGAGAGTACAAATAGACAAAAAGACAGGAAAATTTTAGTAGTATATAGCAATAGCACTTAGACTTATATCTGGTTCATAGTGCTGTACAGGTGTCTCTAAGTGGTTTACAACAATCTGGATCCTTGTTTTACCAACCTTGGAGTTTGATCCTGACCAGCTCAAGGTTGACTCAGCCTTCCATTCTTCCGAGGTCAGTAAAATGAGGAGCCAGATTGTTGGGAGCAATATGCTGACTCTGTAAACCACTTAGAGAGGGGGCTATAAAGCATTGTGAAGTGGTATATAAGTCTAAGTGCTATTGCTATTAATTGTAGGGAAAATAAAGACTATTATTAAAACATATTTTACTTCAATATAATTTTACTTTGTCTTCCACCCACTTTTTAGCAAACCTTGGATGTTTAAAATTACTTTTATGCTGAAATTAAAATGTATGATATCAAACACATCATTTTGTGATGTGCCGTACTATAGTTATCTGTGCCTGACAAGTAATGTCTAATGACAAAAGAGCAGTGGAATTGGTAACAGGAAATTATCATTAGAATAAATATAGTATAGGTAATGAGGGGAAATGTTGCAGGAGTTAAAAATATATTTCTTTTACTCTGATAAATATGTCTTTTGCTTGGCAGTTTCAATGGTTTTCACTTCCTACATTTGCTTTAATAGGCGTTGCAATTAAGAAAAAGAAACTTATTTCAGTGTTGGCCTATCTCACCACTGCAGAAAGTTTATTACACAACAAAAGCATCTCTCTCACTTTTTAAAAAGTCATATTTGCTATGAAATATATAACTCTAGTGTCTGGTGTTATTCAGTCTGACTGGAAGGAAGAAATATTTTATCCACTCCTGATTTAATCTAAGATACATACAGGCAGAATGTAATAATTCTACATACCTTTTAAAGATCCCTTTAAATATATATTCTTTTTACCACTGTCTGGGGCTAAAAGGGGAGGAATTGAGATTTTACTACTTGACCTACTTTTCCTAAACTGCATATTCCAGTTAAAAAATCTGATGTACACTGAGAAATCCAAGTTTATATTTCCACCAACCAGACAAACTTATTGTATAACCTTGGATTAATATTAGCACTCAGTGGGACAATAACTTGTCTCTGTGAACTGCAGTAATGATAATTTGGTGAGGGTGGGGAAAGGGAATATTGTTTAATGATTCATTTGTTCACACAGTGAACAAATCACACAATGATTCATCTGTTCACACAGAATAGAGACGCTCATGGTGTAAGCAGAGCAATTCCCTCGCTCCCAGGTAAGCCATGTGAAGCTTCATGACCAAAGTGGCCCAATGAGTTGAGGCAATGATCAGCTGCAACCAAGCAAACAGGAGCAAATGTAAACATATTGTGTAGATCACATGCTTTACACATGAGCAAAAGGTGATCTACAAGTTTGTGTATGTTTAAAGTAACAAAAACATGGCCCAAAACATGGATATATGTAGCTCTTGTGACACACATTGTCCCATCCACCATGTTACTTCTATGGTCCAGGAGACATGAGGGATCAACTTGCCATCTCTATTTTGCTGCTATTATGAACACCAAAGGCTTACTGTAGGAATAACCAAGGGCTTTTTCCTTTGGGCCTGTCCATGTTCATTACCCACAGCACTGTTTCTAGCAGTTCTGAAATGTCCTGTACCTTTTGATACAGCTTTATAGGTATCGTAAATGTTTAACTATTCATGCGTCTCTCTCTCTCTCTCCCTGCCTTTGCATGTGTCGTGTCTTGTTTTTGCCAGTTAACTGTTTTTGATATTTACTGGGAAATAAACATCAAACTATATTTTGTTAGCTGAACTCAGTGACATATATGCTTGCTCTGATCTGGATATATAAAGTGATTGGGGCAGTGTGCTGGGTACAAACCAACCTGATATTAGCCACAATAATATTGCAACACAGATTTAGGCATAACTAATGACAGTCTTTCTCAGTCATAATTGCTGTTGACAATTCAGCAGCACTAGCCCTTCTCCTTATCTGCTCAAAACGCTTAAAGAATATCTGAAGATTGAAATGGGTGAAAAATACTGTCAGTTCACCACAGAAGAATACATAGATATAGTTTCAATTTATAGAAATTATGTCAGAAAAGCTAAAACTCAGAATTTAGAGGTCAGTGAAAAATACCAAGAGTAAACAACAAAGGCTTATTGAAAAGTATTCAAAGTTTAGAAAAACAAATCACTCAACCAGCCCAAAAAAGATGATAAAAAGGAGAGCTAATAAATACTCAACTGTTATTTTATTTCAGATTTGTCCAATAAAAAAAGTATGTGAAGTATTAGCAATTGTGATAAAATGATAGAATTAGAGATTAAACATGATTCAGGGACATATTTTTGTTTTACATGTTTAAATCCCCAAGGCCAGAACAATTGCATTCTAGAGCATTAAAAGAACTTGTAATAATGCAGGCAAATCTTTATAAATTACCTCTGAGAAATCCTAGAGAAAGAGTAAGGTGCATGAAATGAAATTAGCAAATGTTTCATATGCATGAAATGTTGCTAATTTCAAAAAAAAAAGAGAGAAAAGGTTGGTTCCAATGAAATAGAGTGGTCAATCTAATTTGGATACCTACAGTAGGAATATTTTTAAGCAGACTATAATGTAATTTATCCATGAGTACCTTGAAAACAATGCAGTAATCACTAGAATTGAGCATGGATTTATAAATAAGACAAACTGACATATATCATTTTGATCAAATAACTTTTTAGTCAATTATGAAACTGCAGTAGATGTAAATATCTTGATTTTAGCACTTGACAAAGTATCGTGTGAAATTCTGATTAGTAAGCTAACTAACAGTTGGCTAGGTACCCCAACAATTAACTGGATGCAGAATTAGCTCAAAAAATATATTCAGTTTGCTCATTAACAGCTCCTCATTAAATTTGAGGGAGTTATTAAATGGATGCCTCAATGTCCTAGGCCCTTCAACATTTTTCTTAATGACATGGATGAAAAGATGGAGGGACTAATTATAAATTTTACAGATAACATAAAATTACAAAGAACAGCTCATATCCCCAACCACAGAAATAAAATTCAAGGTAATTACTTCAGAAAAAATGAGCTGAAAATAACAGCATGAAATTTAACAGACACAAATGCAAAATTATTAACTTGAGAAACAATATGGAATGAAAAATAGTCATAATGCTGATAGGGTCAGAGAAAAGCAATAATCTGGGAATGAGAAACTGGTTCTGTGAGGAAAGATTGAAATATTTGGGAATGCTTAACATTGAGAAGGAAAGGTTAAGGATATGTCTTAAAGATAAAGATAAAGGTTCCCCTCGTACATATGTGCTAGTTGTTCCTGACTCTAGGGGTGGTGCTCATCTCAGTTTCTAAGCCAAAGAGCCAGCGCTGTCTGATGACAATTCCATGGTCATGTGGCCGGCATGACTAAACACCAAAGGCGCACAGAATGCTGTTACCTTCCCACCAAGGTAGTCTCTATTTTTCTACTTGCATTTTTACATGCTTTAAAACTGCTAGGTTGGCAGAAGCTGGGGCAAGTAACAGGAGCTCACTCCATTACACGGCGCTAGGGATTCAAACCACTGAACTGCTGACCTTTCTGATTGACAGCGTCTGAGTCACTTCAAATAACAAACAGGATGCCATGCAAAAAAAGGGCCCAAAACTCTCCTGTCACCTTTGATGAGAGACACAGCACAATTATATGTTTAAATTATAGGAAGGCAAATTCTGGGTGTGTTTTTTTTAACTGTTTGTAACAATAAGAATGTAACAATAACAATAAGATTGTAACAAAAAATGTAAAAACAATTGCCAAGGAAGATGGTAGATATATCCCTTCAGGATGTGTTCAAGCAGAGACCAGATTACTATCTGTCATAGATGGTTAAATTTTGATCCCTGCAAAGCAGTGGCCTTCTAAATCTTTCTGACTGTCATTCTGTAATCATAGTGACTGAGCCCACTTGAAATATAAAATAATAACCCCTTTGCTACCCTCTCCTGTTCCTGGAGACAGCAGCTGTCTTGAAACTAATTTCACAGGATCAATTAGCTTTGCTGGAGACACAAGGGATTTCTTCCTATGGAATCGCTGCATTTATTTATAAATGTATATGCTGGGAAAGAACTGTACAGGGAATACAAAGAAATGCAAGTTCAACAGAACCACTGCTCCAAACTTGCTCTAGTGATGAAGTTCCTAGCCAATCATTCATTATTTTTATTTTGGAAATGAGCCTATGGCTGCATGGGCAATCAAAACTGATTGAAGGGATTCTGTAAGGATAGAATTCTCAAGTCAATCAACCAAGGTTGCTGCCTGTTCTTTAGAGAAAGATTGCACAGCCCCACCTTTAAGGGGAAAAGACTGGCTGCCTAGCTGAGTGCACTATATTTTGAATTAGGAGGGATATTGTAGCTTTCATGCAAATCATTACAGTTGTTATAAATAAATTTCAAACAAGGCTTCTGCTTCTTAAGAAAACAGTCAGAGCATGCTCCACTATTGGAGAGGTACAATATTTCATATTTCAATTACCTTGTTCAAATCAAAAACTCTTCTTTAATTTTCTCAAAATCAAAATACCCAAAATGTATAGACAAGTACTGATAGTCTCTGACTTAACAGTCACAACAGAGGCCAATTTTTCCATTGCTAAGCAAGGTAGTTTTGCTCCAGTTTATGACCTTTTTTCCACAGATCTTATGTGAATCACAGTCATTAAGTGAATCCAACTTCCCCCATTTATTTTGCTTGTCAGGCACTGGCTGGGCAAGTTACAAATGGTGATCATGTGAGGATGGGACAGCGCATAACAGTCATAAATACATGCCAGTTGCTAAGCAACAGGATTTTAAACATGTAACCATGGGGATACTGCAACAGTCATAAGTGTGAAAACCAGTCATAAGTCACTTTTTTCAATGCCGTTGTAGTTTAAAATGTACTAAATAAATGGTGTCACTTGAGGACTACCTGCAAACTACAAGTGTAACTCCAGTGACTAACATGCAACTGAATGAGAATATGTAGAGTAGTGGGATTCAAAATGTTTTACTACCAGTTCTGTGGGCATGGCAGGGGAAGGATACTGTAAAATCTCCATTCCCTCCCCACTCCAGGGGAAGGTTATTGCAAAATCCCCATTTCCTCCCTATCAGCTGGGACTTGGGAGGCAGAGAATAGATGGGGGCGGGGCCAGTCAGAGGTGGTATTTACTGGTTCTCAGAACTACTCAAAATTTCCACCAGCGGTTCTCCAGAACTGGTCTGAACCTGCTGAATACCATCTCTGATATGTAGGCCTTTTGAAGACTTGGAAATGGGTTAATTCAAAGTAGTGGATGGAGCCAGAAAAAACATTCACACTGGTTTTATTTAAATTTAAATATAGGTGCCCCTTGTATTTTGGCATATTAAAAATTTTAGTACGATAGCACCTTTTGGAGTATCTATGAAGATATTGTTTTTAAAAATGTACTTTGACTATACTTATGCATATACAGAATGCAGTGGTGCAGTGGCCTAGAGGTAGAGCTTTGGCCTCACAATCAGGAGGCTATGAGTTCGATCCTAGGTAGAGGCAGATACTTTTCTCTCTGGGCACAATGAGAATGTGTCTGCTGAACAAAATTCCGCAATGGTGATAGGAAGGGCATCCGGCCAGTAAACACTCAGCTCCATTTAGTTGCCCAGACTCCACCCTGCATGGGATTATGGGGTTGTTAAAAGAAGATGATGATGACTGTAGTAACAGAATGTAATTGTATTATTCTTTCCCTCCCTCTTACATTCCATGGAGTTTGAGCTACCTGGAGTTTCTTCCTTATATTTCCTTTGTTTTCCAGGGTTCAGCTTCACATAGTTTCTCCAAGGTCATTTCTGAAACCCTCTACAATCTGCAGCCCCTGTTCAAAATATAGAAGCATTTAAACAAGTGCTTTCCCTACCTCCCACTTCTTTTAACTTCCCCTAATAATTCATTGTCAAAGCATCGCACATCAATTCAACACGAATAAAGAAAAAACAATGAACACTGGCCTTATTGCAATGCCAAGGATAAGTGAAACTGAGTTTCAGCTACAGCACTGATTTATCAACTGCATTTTAAATGCATTTAAATCATGAGGATTGTACTGAAAAGGCTTCCCACTCATGTTTACCAAATAAGAATAAATATAAAAGATAATAGTTACCATTTGATAAGAAAGTAGATTATAGGACAATGGATCCCTTTCTTTTCTTTCCAGTCCTATATGAATAAATTACTCTCTCCTTTCCTAAGGGGTTAAAGAGTTTTGATCCATGTATGTGCAACTTGTTCTTCACATATATGGTATGTAGGTTTTAGCTTCCCTCAAAAGATGTTTCTGATTGCCTTTCAAAACTGCTTGGAAATCACAAATAGAATCACAAATAGAATAACAGAATTATTCCAGAGTTGGAAGGGACCTTGGAGGTCTTCAAGTCCATCCTCTGCTTAGGCACGGAACCCTATACAAATGGTTGTCCAATCTCTTCTTTAAAACGTCCAGTGTTGGAGCATTCACAACTTCTGGAGGCAAGTTGTTCCACTGATTAATTGTTCTAACTGCCAGGAAATTTCTCCTTAGTTCTAAGTTGCTTCTATCCTTGATTAGTTTTCACCCATTGCTTCTTGTCCTACCAGGCGCTTTGGAGAATAGCTTGACTCCCTCTTCTTTGTGGCAGCCCCTGAGATATCGGAACACTGTCATCATGTCACCCCTAGACCTTCTTTTCATTAAACTAGACATACCCAATTCCTGCAGCCGTTCTTCATATGTTTTAGCCTCCAGTCCCCTAATCATCTTTGTTGCTCTTCTCTGCACTCTTTCTAGAGTCTCCACATCTTTTTTACATCGTGGCAATCAAAACTGGATGCAGTATTCCAAGTGTGGCCTTACCAAGTCATTATAAAGTGGTATTAACATTTCATGTGATCTTGATTCTATCCCTTTGTTTATGCAGCCTAGAACTGTGTTGGCTTTTTTGGCAGCTGCAGCACACTGCTGGCTCATATTTAAATGGTTGCCACTAGGACTCCAAGATCCCTCTCACAGTTACTACTATTGAGCGAGATACAACCTATACTATACCCTGTGCTTTTGGGTTTTCTTGCCTAAATGTAGAACCTTACTTTTTTCACCATTGAATTTCATTTTGTTAGATAACACCCAATGTTCAAGTTGGTCAAGATCCTTCTGTATCTTAAGCCTATCTTCTGGAGAGTTGGCTATTCCTGCTAGAAAATAAGGTAAGAACTTCCTTGAATCAAACTCAATTCCTGGTGATCATACAGGCATGTCTGTGTAGATTGCTTCAAAACAATAAAAATGTGGTTTGCCATTCTTTAAGGGTACATGCTGACTTCCCAACCTAACCAATAACCTAGAGCTTTTCTAATCAAATGACCTCCCAATTACACCCTAATCTTGGCTTTTTTCTACTATCAACCAAAGACTGCTATGTGTTGCCACCTGCTGTGACTCTTGGATATTGCATCTAATAACTGAAAAAGAAAAGGTTCAGCAATGAATCCATAACCGCAGTGCTTGAGATGCTGCATGGAAATCCAGCATGTACAGCAAAAAGGATTGTTTTTTGTCTTTTAAAAATATAAACATTTCAAATCCAATAGTCTGAACACTGTAGATATTTTAATTTATATACTCAGGCTGAGCAGATTTGGATGATGGCCTACATGCTCCTTTCCAACTCCATAAATCTGTGATACTAAATTCAGCCTATGATAAAGTGGCTAACTGTCAGGAGCTTCAGAATCAAACTTCTTCTTATGATTTTTTTTTTCTGGCCCATCCATTCAGAGCTATTCTGAGGGTACAGCATGGAGAGGATAATACTCCTCTAAGCTGCTCAACAAACATCTGCATTTCCTGAAATGAAAGAGTAACTATTAATTTTACAATATTGCCCGGTTCAGTTTTTTTTTTTTTTTTTTTTTTTAATTTGATTTATATGCCGCCCTTCTCCGGAGACTCAGGGCGGCTTACAGTGCATTAAGCAATAGCCTTCATACTTTTGTATATTTATACAAAGTCAGCTTATTGCCCCCACAAACTGGGTCCTCATTTAACCTACCTTAGAAAGGATGGAAGGCTGAGTCAACCTTGAGCCTTGGAGAGATTCGAACCAGCAGTAAATTGCAGGCAGCTGTGTTAATAACAGGGTGCTTTAAACCACTGTAGTACCAAGGCTCTTACAGTTTTGTCTACTGGAGTGTATATAAAATATAAACATATGTAAAAAGTAGAATATTAGAGATCAAATAAAGAAACCAAAGTTTTCAGCAACTTGCAGAAGACTATACACTGCCAGACAAATCCTGGGAGCTTGGATCTCAAAGCATGAGAAACACCACCAAGAATGACTACCTCCAAGCAAAGTTCCCTGAATGGGATAGTTATAAGGATGGGGATCTCCCTGGACACATGCACAAACTGGGAAGATTCTACCTAGAAGAGACCATCTCTAAGTACACTTTAAATGTAAGGCTTTAAAAGTCAAAACAAGAATACTGAATACTGAAAAGATGCCCTGGAGTCTTTTAGTAACCAGTACAGTGCATTAAACATAGGTGCAATACTAACATAGCAGCAAACTGCAGCCTAATCACTGTATTTTGCACCAACCAAAGGTTCCAAAGTATTTTCGAAGGCAACGAGAGCAGAAAATCCAGAAGGACCCCAGTTTATGAATCAGTTCTTTAGGGAGAGGATGAGCCCATCCATAATTACAGTTCAAATCAATAAAATGGTTCTGTGTTTTGGACAAACAGCATTCAATTAAGTCTGAGCTTGTTTCTCCCCATCCAGACCTTCATGACACTAAGACAGTAAGTTACATTCTTGCTCAGCAGCTTTTAAAAAATGTTATAAATGTGACAGTGATGGTTCTTCTCCGTTTCAGCCTAGCATCAATATATTATAGCATATACGTATACATTTTCTGACTTCAGATATAAACGTACTTTCAAAAAAATCAAAATGAAATTAAGCACAGTGACTAAACACACAATTTATGTTATGCAGGAAGATGGACAATGACATTTTCTGTGACGTGTGACAAAGATCCACATGCTGTGAAAATCTTTGCATGCGTCACCTCTGCCAACACACCTGTGATAATCAACATATCCCCTTTTAATTGTATGCTCTTTTGACTTCCTCGGAGGAACGTTCTAATTTTATATGTGCAGTGCATTCCTGTCTTCAAAATGTGATACTACTTTCTGTTCACTCATCAGTTGTGTGCAAATTTTTTCTTGCATTAATCTAGGATGTTTCCTTTTGGCATTTTGCTAATTCTACTCATTGGCTGGAGTGATAACATATGTAAAGTCACCAAGCCAAACTTCTTGGATGTATATTTTCATATTTAAACTCCTTCGCCTGTGACTTGGTTTTAGGAATTCTCAAGTGTGTTAGATACATTTAATATTGTGTGCTGACACTTCCTCTTTCTGCCACACTAAACATCAAGAAGGGGTATTGATCTTAACAAAAAGAGGATGTGGCTCTCTGTCTTGGCCACAGCTATAAAAATTCCTATTTATCCGATCAATTCAACAATAGGAATCACAATCAGTCTTGAGGACAGGAATGGAAAAATGGGTCATTTCCACTACCCATCATCTGCCTAGTCATATGCATTTCACAGGATATGTGATATTAGGCTAACTTTAGCAATACAGGTGAATGTACATGGCAGTTCTCCCTATGATGGATAATCTTGGTCCTTATTATCTCTCTCTCTCTCTCAGCAATGTTCCCCTCATCTACAGTAATCCCAGCCACTCAGACATCATATAGATACTACTCTATCACTTTCAAGAAGCAGATTATGTGCCAATCTGAAGTGATGATTTAAGAGTCATGGATATAGCTGACTTAATTTTGTTAGGGAAGAGCATTTAAGCATTCTGAATGGTACAATTCTAGAAAAACAGAGCACGTGGCTTTCAAAACTACTGAATTTGCTTGGGTCCAAATGAGATAAACGTACTTTTAAGAACTGCTGAGTTATAAAACTCAGTGCTTCTAAACTTTGGCTAAGCTAACCAAGGATATGTGGAATTAGAGTTCAAGATTTTGGGATCACATGTTCTTGTTTTATACTATACAATAAAGCATTGGTGCAGAGGGAAGGCAAATAAATAGTTTCACTCAATTTATTCTTATAGTTTATTCTTGGCATTAACTAGAGAACTATGTGGCATAAACGGTGATGTTTTGTTTTGATTTCTTTAAAACCCTGCATTTTTGCTTCTCTTTACTGCCCCTCTTGTCAGAATTACTATTTAAGATCACTGTTATATTAGCCTACAATATTTTAAAGGTGCCTTTCATTAGAGGTAAGCTGTCTTAATTTACTTCATGATTAAGAGTCAAAGGTTTTTTTTTTATCACACACAACCAGAAACCTAGCTGTTGAAACACTGTGCCTCAGCCGTCATAAGGAACAAGAAATAGGTTTCCATGTTTACCTGACAGTGTCTGCAGCAGTAATAGCAATTAGAGGAAGAGTTCTCAGTGGAAGGTTGGTGGGCCTCTGCACCGTCTCTGGATCAGTCTTTTTCTCCCAGTCTACCTGCTCCAGCTGTCTAAATGCCAAAGGAGGAAGCTGGAGGTTACGGCAGGACAACCTCCTAACACGATACTGGTCCATTCCTTGGAGAACCATTTCTTCTTCATTTTGATGGTACAGTGTTTCTTCTGATGCCTACAATAACAAAGATCATCTGAATAAATCTCTGTCATGAAATTGTTCAAAATCACATGTAAATCCTTACATTTTAGTTTTTTTAAAAAATAATAATATGAAAAAGGAAAGAGAAGAACCTTATTCTTTTCATCCTGAGAGGTCCTTGCTGTTGTCTGAACTTGGTTGTTTTCTTACAGATGTTTCATTACCCAAATTAGGCAACATCATTGGAGCATCTCAGAGAGCACCAAGCACCCCTCACTTCAACCTGAGCTACAAATATTCTCCTTTATCTTTTCATACATTTTGGCATTGCTGGAAAACTTACTGTGGAATATATAGTTGCTTACATTAAGCAGATCTGTTAAGCACAGTACACAGTCTGAAATGGTTCTCCGGAGCCTCCTTCAACCAAGCCCTGAAATTCAGCAACAGAGTACTAAGAATCAATAGCATGCTTTCCAGTTTTAAGGGCAATGTTAATGTTTCAAGCTTTAGACTTGGATTTAAAACATTAAAATAATGCTTGAATAATGCTAAAGGCTTGTGAAAACAAGGAAGGGGGGGGACCACACCACTCAACGTGTAAGATGCAGTTTCATTCATTATGCCTCTAGGGCCGTGATGGCGAACCTATGGCATGTGTGCCCAAAATAGCACTCGAAGCCATGTCGCCCAGTACATGCGACCTTCCCTGTTTGTCTTCTGGGTTTCTGTTGTGCATGTGCGCACGACGATCAGTTGTCCTTCACACGTGCTGCAGTGCCGAAAACCAGGCTGCGACAGCTGATCATCAGGCATGCATGCGTGCTGGAACCTAGAAGTTCAGCTTTTCAGGAGCACGGCCCCAGTTGTGGGATTCAACCGGTTCGCACCACTTTGGCGGAACCGGTTGTTAAATTGCTGGCTGGCTGGCCCCACCCCACCCCTCCCCTTCCCGAAGTCCCCCTGCAGCCTGTTTTTGTTCCCAAGAGGCTGCAGGGAAGCCTACTAGGCCCAAAAGTAGGCTAGCAGTGGGGTGCAGGAAGCCGAGTGCTACCTGTCACAACTCCTGGCCATGGCCTCACCCACTGGTCATTACGGCAGAGAACCGGTTGTTAAATTATTTGAATCCCACCACTGCAAGGCCCCAAAGAGCTTGCACAACGTTTCTGCACAATTTTGTTCAGCACTCGGTGCCGAAAAGGTTCATCATCACTGCTCTAGGGCATCAACACAAAGAAGGCAGAATGTGGGTCCCAGCTACAGAAAAGTAGCCTGGATTTGGTTTACAGAAATGGTGCGTAAAAGCTTAAGGAGACTTTCATGATAACATTTGGCTACTTTTTGGCAAAAAACCCAGTTTTGCTACAACTGGGGTGGCAGGCACAAACAACTTTTTAAGCATGACTACCAATAGTGGTGTTGTGATGCAATAGTTCATAGGTTCGTAATTGTTAATGGATCTAACTCTCCCCCCCCATTTTAATCCAAGTACTCCTTCCAGATCAAATAATGGCTTACAACCCATAGTTTGGAAGTAACAAAGACTGACTATTTAATTTAAAACACTCAAGCCCTTTTAATCTCACAGGCTTTAATTCTTAAAACACATGAGGTTTTGTCAGAGTCCTGGAAAACAAAAACAAAAACAAAAAATCAGAAGGCAACTCACAGCACCTTTGTTGGTTAACAGATCTTATTAAGAGGCAAAGACCCTCCTGACAAAAAGCAGCGTGACTCTTCTGATGTATCAGAATGTGACCTTCCCTCTATGCTTTGAGGTGGAAGGACTCATATATACCAATATTGGAAGAACGGGTGATAACATTAACAGAGTCAGAGGAGATAGTGAAACTGACTGCTTTGATTAAAGAAAAGACTTTGTCTAGCTTCGTTTCTACTTGGAAACCACTCTTAAATTTTTTTTGCTTGAAAGTTAAAGAAATGAAATTTTAATCTTGGCTTTTGATGACTAGACTGGCTTATAGTAGAAGTACTGTTTGTTATAGCTTATTCTAGTTCAAAGGGGAATTGACTCAGTTTTTTTTTTATCTGTACAGAAGAAAATTTGAACTTTTTTCTATAGCTTTTTGTCTTCAGTCCCTAATTTTGCTTTTTCTCTACTTACCCCTTTACCCTTTTCTTTTAAATTCTTTTTATTTTGCTCTTTTGTATGTTATACTTTTCTGAAACGTAATAAATTTTTGTTTTTTTAAAAAACAAAACTGTCCTATTTCCTCAGATGCATAAAGGTAAAGGTTCCCCTCGCACATATGTGCTAGTTGTTCCTGACTCTAGGGGGCTATGCTCATCTCCGTTTCAAAGCCGAAGAGCCAGCGCTGTCCGAAGACGTCTCTGGGGTCATGTGGCCAGCATGACTAAATGCCAAATGCGCACAGAATGCTGTTACCTTCCCACCAAAGGTGGTCCCTATTTTTCTACTTGCATTTTTTACGTGCTTTCAAACTGCTAGGTTGGCAGAAGCTGGGACAAGTAACAGGAGCTCACCCCGTTACGCAGCACTAGGGATTTGAACCACTGAACTGCCGACCTTTCGGTTGACAAGGTCAGCATCTTAGCCACTAAGCCACCATGTCCCTTCCTCAGATGCATAGAGTGGGTCAATTAATGTACAATTTGGAAAGGGAGTTAGATGGGGAGACAAAGCAGAAAGGGAGGTTATGCAAATACAGACTTTTTTCCTCATTTTTTAATGTACAACTCAAGGCAGTGAATATACTTAATACCCCTTCCTTCTCTGGTTTTCCCCACAACAACCACCCTGTAAAGTAAGTTGGGCTGAAACTGGCTCAAACCCAGATGTTTTTTTCAATATTACATATTTCAATATAATGTAATATAATATAATATAATATAATATAATATAATATAATATAATATAATATAATATAATATAATATAATATAATATAATATAATATAATATAATAAACATAACAACATAACATAACATAGCATAGCATAGCATAGCATAGCATAGCATAACATAACATAACATAACATAACATAACATAACATAACATAACATAACATAACATTTCAATAAATGATATGATAATATATTACATTACATTACATTATTGGGTTGTGTTATATTAATACAGTATTGTATAACTACTGCAATAATATAGCTTGCCTTGCCAGTGTTGATGTCAGTCTTATCAGGTAGACCAAATAGGAAACAGCTAAACTAATTCTACTTTATTGTAAAGCTACAATAACAGAGCCTTGTAAGTCTGCGAGGTATAATTCTCTCACGATCACCTTTACTGCTCAAGAACTTAGGGAGGCCCCCTTCTGAGCTGAGCTATTTGCTCTGCCCACAATGCAGCTGCGGGTATGTGATCTGACTGCTTCCTAGGCAGCATCTGTTGGCTTCATCTCCCAATGTCTTTCCTATATATCATTACAGCTACCTTTGTATTTTCTGTATATTTCTAAGTGATTATTTGCTGACTGCAAATAATTTGAAATATATTTTATTTTTCTGGAAAACAAATTAAAATAAGTAATTGGAAATTTAAATTTCAGCTAAATTTGTAAAGTTAGTTGATGCCATGTTGTTTTGTTTTGTTTAGTTAAAGCTAATATATGAGGCAGTGGTGAAATGTAAAATTTGTTACTACCGGTTCTGTGAGCGTGGCTTGGTGGGGGGGGGGGGGTGTAATGTGACTGGGTGGGCTTGGCCAACTTTTTTTTTTACTTTATTAAAGCATTTTTTTACAACTTATTCGAGCGAATAGGTTGTAAAAAAAATGCTTTAAAAAGGTAAAAAAAGGCTCTTACAATTACAGCTGTGGCGCACAACCATCAGAGCCTTTTTTTTTTTTTACTTTTTAAGAACAGGAAGTAATGACACCCAGGCGGGTGGAAGAAGCCTCATGCCGCCATCGCTACCGCTTTTCCAAACCACCTGCTACACTCGCTACTGGATCATGTGATCTGGTCCAAACCGGGAGCATTTCACCCTGATATGAGGAAGAAAACATTTACTGTGGAAATCAGAATATTTCTAGTTTATTTTTATTTTATCTTTTTGTTAAATAAATCTGTCTTTCACAAAATTCTGACAAACTTGTTATTTTTAAAATACATGAATGTATTTTAAATACATTGTTTTAAAATAAATAAGTACTTTGTTTTCATCATCATAAAAAGAGATTCTGAAGAAGTTTAATTATAATCTAAGTTGTCATCACAATAAATTGAGTAGATCAGGATATTGTAAAAATTAAGTATGGTTTTTCCTACCATTCTTAATCAATATTTTTAAATTTCACTATAAAATACAAACAGGTATAAAAACACATTTCAAGTTCTTAAGAAAACTGCAGGCTTCCTTAAGAATCCTAGGAAGAGTAATGATGCTTTTGAACTTTGGTGTTAAAGAAGTCTTTTGAGGATACCACGGACAGCCAAGAAAACAAACAAATGGATCATTAAACAAGTTAATCCCAAATTCCCACATGACTTCCGCTCAAATTACAGGATCCTACTTTGGACATATGATGTGAAGACCCAGCTCTCTACAAAAGGCTCTATTAATAGAAAGATAGAAAGAAAGAAAGAGAAGAAAAGGATGACTAGCAGCAACGTGAATAGAGTTAAAGCAGCAACAGGTATATCATTGGAAAACCTGAAAGACCAGGTTAGGTACAAGTCTGTAGAGATTCTCAGTCATCCAGGTCATGGTTGTCCCAAAGGTGCTTTTTCAGGAGACAACTAAACTTTGTTTTTTCTTGTCTTTTCTTTTTCTTTTCCTTTTCCTTTTGAAGACATTTCACTTCTCATTCAAGAAGCTTTTTCAGCTCTGACAGAATGGAAGGATTTATATTCCTTGCAGACAGCTGGTCATTTGCATCCATTTAGAAGGTTGTTGAAGCACTTGGAGGTTTATCTGTGTCCTCAGTGTCACCTGAGTAGTGTTCCTGGTTCCTATAGTCTGCATTTTTTCCCTCTGGAAATCCATTTTTACTCCCACACCATTCAAAGGGTGTTCATCCCAAATTGTATAGCTAAAAGTCTGTAGAGATTCTCAGTCATCCAGGCCAAGTGCTTCAACGACCCTCTAAATGTATGCAAATGACCAGCTGTCTGCAAGGAATATAAATCCTTCCATTCCCCACTATCCTGTCAGAGTTGAAGAAGTTTCTTGGATGAAAAGCGAAACACCTTCAAAAAGAAAAAACAGTCCAGTTGCCTCCTGAAAAAGCACCTTTGGGACAGGTTAGGGATAGATTGTCACAGAAAAAAATTATTGGTATTAAGAGTTAGCAATGACTTGATGGTACATAATCAACAGGAATCTTATACATACCCTGTTTCCCCCAAAATAAGACATCCCCTGATAATAAGCCCAATCGGGCAATAAGGCCAAGCGCTTATTTCAGGGTTCAAAAAAATATAAGACAGGGTCTTATTTTTGGGGAAACACGGTAGTAGTAGTTCAAATGTACCAGGCAAATATTGATTAACATACAAATGCCACAAAACCCTCCAAAATGACACCACTTAAAGATTAATTATCTCCCAGTTATGTTTTTAGTATGCAGCACGAATGAAAATAAATAAAATGATTCTCTAAAGCACGGGTGTCAACTCGGCACCTCACGTTGCTGTCATGTGATGTTTCGTGAAGTTTTTCCCATTCGCAGAGCTGGGTTGGGCGTGGTATGCATGTGACGCATCCGGACCAAGGGCCGCCAGTTTGACACCCCTACTCTAAAGGGACTCACTTAGTCATAGAGGTTGCAAATGTCAGTATGTGCTAGGAACCACTCTTCTTTTTTACAATTACTAATTAAAACATCTTTCTAAAATCATCAAAATGAGCTAATATACTAAAGAATTCGCAGTAATAGATGGACATCCTTGGAGATTACTTTGACATAATTATTGTTCATCTAGACGAGGTTTATTTTACCAGCAATCTGAGGAATAAATGAGTCACAATCTGAAGCCCATACCAAGGCCCACGATGGCTAAATTAGATGACTCATTCTCCAGAAATAAAGCTGAAATAAGAGACTTTCCTCCTGCATAAGAAACTTCAACTACTGCACTGGGGAGTAAGGTAAACAAATTAGCATTTGAACTGAAAGGATCTCCATACAGTAACACACTAGAAGTAGACAATGTTAAATGGAGGAAATGTGTTAGTCTGTGGTGGTAAAAAAAAAAACAATCAGAAATCTGCTTGCACTTTTTCCAAGCAATACATTTTATTAAAAGGCATAAATGCTGGTGGCAGAAAAATTACTCAAAATGGCAAATTTCCTTCCATACTATAATTCTGTTGTATGAAAGGAACCATTCTTTCTTATGTCTTCTCCAGATTTATGATATCGATATTGATAAAGTCAGAAAAATGCTGATACACAGAATGTATCTCTCTCCCAATAAATACAAGCACTAAGTATATCTTCCTTCTACTGAATTGAGCTTTAACTTTTAATTCAACTTTGTATGGACTTCTCGCAGAAGGGAACAATCTACCACTTCTACTTGCATACGTAACACATTCTCCATATATTAGCATTCTACATACAGTATAGCCTAGCACTACAGAATATCTTTTTCCTCTGAATTAATGTTAGACAAGGGAAAAAATGAAAATCGCAATAGTTTGATAGATGAAATATCACATTTCATCAGTTTCAGTGATGCAGCTGGCCTTACGTTCTGTGAACTGGTTTGTTGACAAGAGGTAATAAGTGGTTTTTTTTACATAACTTCCCACCGAGACTTACTTTCTTTGTTTCGCACTGCTCTTATATTCCATGACAGCTGGAAAATTGATCTTACTCAAACATTAAAATAAAATAAAATAAAAGTAAATCACAGCCATTCATTAATAACAAAGAGAATTGTTTCCTATTCCTAATCCAAATCATCCCTTCAAGATAAAATACCTGTTTCTTTTGAATCTTTTGTGAAAATACGAGATTTCTGATTTACCGCATGCAGGCTCTACTAATAGTTGGCATTGTTCATGAGTCTATTCATATGTCCAGGTGATTATCCACCTTTTCAAGAAATTTAGCTAGACAGGCAATTCAATGAGATTAAAGATATTAATGGGTGTTGTTTGTCTCTGTGTATGTGAGTCTCTATCTTTGTGTTTGTACTGTATGACACAGTGTTTTTGTATTACAGAGGGATCAACCAGAACAATTTATATAAAACCTGTTCACATGACCTTTCTTCTACGTGGTTAAAGAAGGCATCTACTCCAGGGATGGGTTCTACTTACCTTTATTACCAGTTTGCAATGGGATCACATGTGCGTGCTCGCTACACTTGCGCACACCCCTTGCTTCTGCACATGCGCAGTTCGCTTCTAATGACATCAGGGTCAGTGGGCTCCCACAGGTTTTACTACCGGTTCTATAGAACCGGTCCGAACTAGGGGCAACCCACCACTGATTTGCTCTCCCTCGATTTTGAATGCATCTGTTCTAATTAACCAGATAGTTCCGTCATTTCTGTCTTCCTTCTCTCTTTTTTTTAAATAGACAGATAGTGTTTGCTTTTCAGTTCTTCAATCATCTCCAACTTTCATGCCTCAATGGTAATAATAGCTAACCTTACCTCATTTTGGGATTTTTTCCAATTGCTCTGATTTTTAGACATATCAGGGTCTGCTCTAATGTCTCTTGCCGTCAAATGGTATGCACAGAAAATACAGGTAGTTCTTGACTTATGACCACAACTGAGCCCAGAATTTATGTTGCTAAGTGAGAAGGTTGTTAAATGAGCTTTGTCCCATTTTACGACCCTTCTTGTCACATTTGTTAAGTAAATCATGGCAGGTATTAAATTAGTAACACAGTTGTGAAGTGAATCTGACTTCCCCATTGACTTTGCTTGTCAGAAGGTCACAAAAGATGTTCACATGACCCCGGGACACTGCAATGTAAATCACGTGACCCTGGGGATGTTGCAATGGTTGTAAGTATGAAAAATGGTCATAAGTCACTTTTTCCGGTGCCGTTGTAACTTTGAACGGTGACTAAATGAACTGTTGTAAGTTGAGGATTACCTGTATTTTATTTAGTTTTATTATTGGTGTGTCTAATGAGAAGTTTGGTTTTACTTCATCTTCTATTGAATTATTTGTTCTTCTTGCAGCTCAAGGTATTCTCAGCAACTTACTCAAACACCACAATTCAAAATCATCATTTCTGTTTGTTAACCCTTTCTAATTGTCCAGCTTTTACAGACATGTTACAACTACATTAATGAACCTGACAATATTTTTTTTTTCATAATAATGTCTCTGCACTTTAATATTTTGCCCAGGCATGCCACAAGTTTTCTTTCAAGTAACAAATGCCTCTTTATTTCCTGACTACAACTGTGAATTTCTGAGACAAGGAAGAATTTATCTGTCGACATTGTCCCTGCCTAATTGCATAGCATTTGCGCCATTTGTAGATGCAATCTTAGGGTTTTTTTTGTTGTTGTTGTTATCAAGGATTTATACATAATGTCTTTTTCACCTTCAGCAAGAGATCAGCAACATCTTTCTTGTTTCCAGCCATCAAAGTTGTATCCTCAGCATCTTTGTGAGGGGCAATTTGTGATGAGTGGATAGACATAATTTTAAAAGAAATGCAGGGCTGTAATCTTATACCCTTGTTGTATTCTAAAACTGCTTAAGAAGACATTTTCAAAGTGTCCTTAATATGAAAGATTAAAAATTCTTTTCAGATTCTAATAGAGATCTGACAAAATTGGACAGCTTTAATAAATACCGGAAAGGTATGATATCTATTCACTGCAGTTCCAACACATTCTTGAATTATTTTGAAATGATTTGCCTTTGGCAAGATGGGTAGCATACTTTCCTCAAATTCCACAAATTTGATGGAAATAGTAAAAAGCTCATTTATTTTAATTAATGAGCTTAATATTTAAGTTCTTTGTTTAGGTCTGGTACAGGTTCTTACATTCTTTAGACCATTCCTGCCATACATCTCCTGACATTCCTTTCTGTTTTTCAATTTTGTAATGTTTCTAGAGATTTATATGATTCTGTAAAGTGCTTCCATTAAAAAGTATCATCTCTAGTTAAAAGTGAACCATATAATAGAATTGTGTGTTACAATTAATTTTTGCTGGCTCAATATGTATTTACTTAGTGAAATACAACTGGGTCTTTCTGAACTAATACAGGATGAACTCACAAGTCTAAATTATCTACAACAGGGATGTCAAACTCAATTTCATCGAGGGCTGCATCAGGGTTGTGTTTGACCTTGGGGGGCCAAGGTTGGCGTGACCAAGGTGGCCATGGCCAGCTTCACGTCACTCGTGTCAGGGCGCCTTTGGTGGCCCAAGTGCTCTGCCAATGAAAACAGGCTCCTGATCTCCGCTGCAACAGCCTCCTGCAACCCTGTCAGCGAAAACAGAGCCCAGAAGGGCCGCACGCAGCCCTGACAAGTTCCGTTTTCAGCTGCGACGGCCTCCTGCATCCTCTGCCAGGGAAAACAGAGCTCTGTTTTCCCTGGCAGAGGCACTGTAGGCCACTGTTTCCAGGGAGGCCCCACGGGCCAGATCTAAGCACCCCGTGGGCCGGATCTGGCCCCTAGGCCTTGAGTTTGACACCCCTGATCTACAATATATTTTTATTTGTTTATTTACTAAATTTATATGCCACTCATCCCACTATCCAAAGAGGCCATATTTGTTGATTGGACATCAAAGTTATAGTTAGCACCCCATTTGTGTGATGCATAGTTACAAATAATTTTGCAAAAAGGAAAACAAGAAATTTAAATATAAAGTTGCTATAATTATGTTGATTCACAAAAACAACCTAGCATTGCTCATATATATGGGTATAACCCAGAAAGAGAACTGTGACGTTCTCACATCACAGTTACACATCACATATACATTAGTCATGGCTCAGTGGTTAATAGCATCTTAAAAGCACCTGGAATACGATATTATCTTCAGGGCCACTTGCTTAAATCACACAGTACATTAGCTGGCTTTAGCACTCATGCTTTCCCAACTGCAGTGAAAAACAATCTCTTTAACAACTTCCTGCATGCTCAGTTATGTTTCTTAAAATAGGAAAATAAACATAAATAGTCCTAGATGTTAAAAAAAAGAAAAGCTAGCACACATATTGCATTTCTGAAGGCACTGGCAATTGGCATTTTTATGTACATGAACATAAAAACTGTAACAGAAAGAGCATACAATTTCTTTCAAATTATCTTACTCTATTAACATGTTTTCTCCAAGAACTGTACTATTCATCTAGTCATTGAGAAGAAGTGACTCTGGATGGATAGGACTGAGGTATTTATAAGGGTACAAGCAGATTATTTCTAGTATTCTGCTTGAAATTACAGATGTAAAAAAAAATACCATAAATTTCAGTCAGAGTGAATTTAGAACCCGGGTGTCAAACTCAAGTCCCAGGGGCCAGATCCAGCTCGTGGGGTGCTTAGATTTGGCCTGCAGAGCCACCCTGAAAACAGTGAAGGACTGGCCCACGATGCCTCTGCCAGCGAAAACAGAGCTCCATATTCTCTGGCAGAGGGTTGCAGGAGGCTCTAGCAGCCAAAAACAGAGTTTGGGGGCCTGTTTTCTCTGACAGAGTGCTCAGACTACCACAGGAGCCCCCGACACGAGGGATGTCAAGCTGGCCATGACGAATCTGGACACACACACCAACTCCAGCCCCCCGAGGTCAAACACAACACTGATGCGGCCCTCAATGAAATCGAGTTTGACACCCCTGATTTAGAAGATGTATTGCTTCCAAATATCTACAGTGGTTATGGACGAATTATCTGTGGCTTCCAAGCAATGTTTCTTCTTTTTAGTTAGCTGATAAAACTTATTTTAACCCTTGGAATAATATGCCTGAATGTCATGATCTGGTAAATGGAAGGTTTCATTAAATAATGCAAATTTGGGCTGTAATTTTGTGGGCCTCACAAGAATGCTATACAAACAATATTCCCTATGATGGTTCTGTTTACTCTCTTGAAATCCTTTCTCTCCAATCTTTCTGCTCTGGGTGTGGGGAGAACCAAGCAATTTCTGTATGCAATCTCTCCTCAGCCTCCCTCCCTTCACATAATTGCTTTTTGATGTTTAATCCCCACTGTGTGCCTGCTTCATTTCTTGTAATCTGTACAACAGGTGGGGGGAGAGGACTCAGGTACAGGACAATGATTCTGAATACAATGGCAATCATGTAACTGAAGGAAGCTCTGAAGTCATGAATGAAGGCATTGGTCATAAAGTTATTTTTTCAGCATCGTTGTAACTTCGAATGGTTGCTGAATGAGACCATTGTTAGAATTACATGCATAGGGAATGAGGTGCCAAATATACAAGCTGTATTCAGAAGAAAAAGTGCCTGGGAACAGATTGCTAACATCTGATAGATAATGAAAAATGCAAGAGTTTCATGCACAAAAAAGGGGTAATTTTTTAATTTATTGATTACACAAAAGCTTTTGACTATGCTGACCACAACAGATTACAGATAGCTGTTAAAAAGTATGGATGTAGTGGGTTACCTCAGCTTCCTATTGAATAATTTGTGGGATCACCAGCAAAATGATATAAATGAATTAAATGATTCAACCCCTCTTCCCCATTTCTTTCTGTTATCTCATCATTTCGGGGTGAGGGACGTTTCCAGGAGGGAAGTGGGAAAAATGTAGGGATTGTATGCCAACAGAATATAATTCCTGTATAGTCACCTAAAGTGTGAAAGTTACCCAAACTGTCCAGCTAAAGTAAACAAGCACTTGCATTGGATATAGGAAGATGCTGTAACTTTAATCACAGAAATTAAAGCATCATTTCATACTGTACAGGAGTAGGCAACAGTCAATCACTCATGCATTTTACCAAGAAAATCACATGGATAAAAAAATATAAAGAGGTCACTAAGACTCAACATCAAATTGATGGCATCTAATCAATCAATCAATCAAATGATTCATTTGATTCATTTTCTTGGAAAAGGAATGAGCAAAAGTTATACACCGTCACCAATTTAACATATACGCACAAAAACATTTGAAAAGTGCTGATCTGGCAGACATAGAAATTTGAATTAAAACTCTTGGGAGAGAGATCAGCAATCTTGCTGATGATACTGTTTTTGATGACTGGAAGGTATAAGAAGAGAATGCCAAAATGGCCCATAGTTCCATTATTGAAAATCCTTAATATTCCTAACAGACAGGAAGCAGCAGGTGAAGCTAAGCAGAATCACATCAGATACCTGAACAATTAGCACAGGGGCCCCCCAAGGCTGTGTGCTCTCTCCACTTCTCTTCTCTCTATATACCAATGACTGCATCTCAAATGATCCATCTGTTAAACTACTGAAGTTCGCAGATGACACAACAGTGATTGGTCTCATTCGAGACAATGATGAATCCGCATGCAGACAGGAGGTTGAACAACTAGCCTCGTGGTGCGACCAGAACAATCTGGAACTGAACACACTCAAAACCATAGAAATGGTGGTGGGCTTTAGAAGAAACCTTCCCACTCTCACAATATTAGACAACACAGGATCAACAGTAGAGACCTTCAAATTTCTAGGTTCTACCATATCTCAAGACCTAAAATGGACACCTAACATCAAAAATGTCATCAAAAAAGCACAACAAAGAATGTTCTTTCTGCACCAGCTCAGAAAGTTCAAACTGCCCAAGGAGCTGCTGATCCAGTTCTACAGAGGAATTATTGAGTCTGTCATCTGCACCTCTATAGTTCGTTCTGCAACCCAACAAGATAGACACAGACTTCAGAGGATAATTAGAACTGCAGAAAAAACAATTACTACCAACCTGCCTTCCACTGAGGACCTGTATACTGCACGAATCAAAAAGAGGGCTGTGAAAATATTTACAAACCCCTCGCATCCTGGACATAAATTTTTTCAACTCCTACCCTCAAAACAACACTATAGAGCACTGCACACCAGAACAACTAGATACAAGAACAGTTTTTTCCCAAACGCCATCACTCTGCTAAACAAATAATTCCCTCAACACTGTCAAACTAGTTATTAAGTCTGCATTACTATTAATCTTCTCATCGTTCCTATCACCCATCTCCTCCTACTTATGACTGTATGACTGTCACCTTGTTGCTGGTATCCTTACAATTTATATTGACTGTTTCTTAATATGATTTGATTGCTTATTTGTTCCCTATGACTATCATTAACCTTATGATTCTTGACAAATGTATCTTTTCTTTTATGTACACTGAGAGCGTATGCACCAAGACAAATTCCTTGTGTGTCCAATCACACTTGGCCAATAAAGAATTCTATTCTGTTCTATTCTATTCTATTCTATTCGATTCGATTCGATTCGATTCTCCATCCAAGATAAACAGCTACAGAAAAGACTTTGTAGTTTACCTTTCTAGGTTTAGAAGTTCACAGGGATAACAACTATAGTGCAAATTAAGTGCATAGATATCATCGTCAACAAAGATATGATTGTGGAAATCAAAGGTTTCTAGTTTAATATATGGCTAAGGAAACTGGACCATCAGAAAGGGTGAACAAAAAACCATGGCAACTTTAAACTATGATGCTGGAGAGAAATTATTTGCTAAACAATTTGCTAAATCTTAAATAAATGATTAGCAGGTTTACCATAAAACAATAAGTCATGAAATACTTTTACAAATTACAATAGCTAGTATAGTATATTATAGTATATTAAAAAAAACCTAATGCTGGTTGGTTAGCATGTTTGCAATCTTCTCTTATTATTCAGTTACTGGGATTAACCACTAATGTTGTAATTATGTAGGGCTCACCAGAATTGGTTCTTTTAAAACAGTAAAACAAAGAAGAAAAGGGGTGAAAATTACTCTTGCCTTTTTGATGATCAATAAAAAAACCACAATTGTTGGCTCAAACCATATTAAAGCAAAACCAGCCAAATCACATCAAACAGCATATCTTTATCAGTTCATTTAAAAACTGTTGCCAGTTCATTCCAGTAATCTAAATGGCATTGATTAAAAGCTCACCTCAGAGGTATGAAGCACTCATCTACAGATAATAAGCTCAAGGCAGATAAGAAGGCTAAAACTGACAAATAGTTTTCAAAAGTTTAATCCACAGGGCAAATGGATTTGACTGAAAAACTGTCAAGTCCAAAGAACTGAGTCAATCAAGCAATGTGTGTATATTCAGTCTACTGAATACCTTAAACTCCATTATGCGCATATGTTATATGCTTAGTTCACTTTATTCTGATTTTGAAATTGCCCAGAGTGCTGTTCAGTTGCTCCTTTATTAAAGTGAGTTAAAGGCTAAACTCTTTCATTTTTAGATCTTGCTCAGTTTTACATACTTTGATCATGTCCATGTAATTAGTACAAAACACAGATGAAACACAGTATGTCTTTTAAGCTTTCTTTCATATTCCAGATCACACAAGTCCTTCTACAGGATGCCATAATAAGCTTCCTTTGATTTTTAACAACTTTTATTATGAGAGCATTCCAGAGGACAGCAAACTAGAAATTGGGGGGAGCGAGGGAGGCATCCACTTATTTAAGTAATAGGACATAATATAAAATAATCCCCAAAACATCTGTTCGTTTTAAAAAAAAAATAATAATAATGAGGTGGATCTCAATAGAAATACTCCTTTCCACTGTTTCCACTGAAACAATGTTAACCCTTTTAATTAAAGCTGCAATAGCATTTTCTTACTCTTCCCGATTGTGTTGCCAGCACAGATTTGCTGTTTGAGTCCATGCCAGATATTCAGCAATCAAGCAAGCCTTTTTTAAGACACCCTTTAGAACAGGGATGTCAAACTCAAGGCCCACAAGCCAGATCCAGCCTGTGTTTAGATCTGGCCGGTGGGCCCCCTCTGGAAATAGTGAGGGACTGGTCCGCGGTGCCTCTGCCAGCGAAAAAGGAGCATGGGCACAGCCTCCCTAAGCTCCGTTTTTCCTGGCAAAGGGCTGCAGGAGGCCCTCACAGCCAAAAACAGAGCCCTGGTAGGCCCCCAAGCTCCATTTTCACTTGCAGAGGGCTGCAGGAAGCTGTCACAGCCCAAAACAGAGCAATGAGTGACATCAAACTGGCCACACCCACCCTGGCCACACCACTCTGGCCCTCTGAGATCAAACACAACCATGATGCGCCCCTCAATGAAATCGAGTTTGACACCCCTGCTCTAGAATCTGTTTTGCTAATGTTGCGCTAAAAGAAAAAACAATCTTTGCTTCAATTCTGACCTGGATTATAGAGTATTTTCAATAAATCCTTTGTCAATACTGATGAATCCTTATTCAGATCCCAATAGGATGTAAAGGCATTTGGTCATATAGTAAAAACCAGCTAGTACTCAAAACTAAAACAACGAAGCAAAAAATAATGCTGTTTTGCCCTAGAAAAAGCCCACTGACTCCAGAACACACAATGGTGAGCAGAGAAATATTTTCTTCTGCCAATCCTCATTCAAGTTTGATGAAAGAGAATTTGCTTTAGAATTTTTCCTAAAGATGAAGATAAATGCTTATTGATAAAGCATGGTATTTCAGTATTTACTTAGTTACGTGGTGGCCAAGCTGTACTTGCGTGGATGTCCTATCTCTCATTGTACAATTATGCTTTCAATTATCTACAGCCTACTTGGTTGTAGGTTTTTGTTTGCTTCCATTAAATCCCAAGACATCACTTGAAATATTTTTGATTTTTTTTTTCAGTAGCTGCAGTATCACCACTAAAATGCTTTAAATATTTTTATCATATGCAATTTATTAAAGTTTGAATGCCTTCTAACAAGCAGGGCAAGACCTACTATAGAGGAGAGATCACAAGCAACTCAGCAAAGTCATGATTTTTACCTACTATGTCCAGTGGCTCTAAATAAAGATCTATCTGAAGATTTTGCGCAGGAGGCACTCTGCAAGAAATATCGACAGAAATTGCAAAGTGCTAGGAGACAAATCACCTGGGTTTCTACAAAAGCTCTCTTGTTAGCTGGCTTGTAACACTTATACAAATTTGTCAACCTGCTGATTGAACACAGATATCATCAAAATCCCATTGTGCTGTGATATAAACTCACAACCAAGTATAAACTTGGCAACCAAGTTGTTAAAATATAATGGCAACATTACTTAATTGAAAGGCAGGAATGGAAACAATTTTGCACCAGCAAGACTAAGCAACAGCATATGCAATAATAATATTGTACATCCTTCTTGGTTACAAGCCCAGAGTCCTAATCCCATCACACTTCATTTTTCCTTCCCTTGCCCCCATATCTAGTTTGCTAATTAAGGGATTCTTTAGTCATCGGGTTGGACTGACAAAGAATCAAAGAATGTAGCTTTCGTTAGGCCTTACCTATTTAACAATAATTATTGAATAACCACAAACCACATATCACAAAACATACCAAACCATAGTGTGCCATAGTATAATATCAGTATTAAGCCACAATGTTGTTTGTGCCTGTGGAAATAGTTTCAACAGCCAAATCACAAAGATTTGAGGTGCAGTTTTAAGCTATATAGTCTGTGTCAATTATACCAGGGCTGGGGAATTCTACAGGGCTGGTTGAAATCTACACATCTTTAAATTGGTCAGCTTAAGAAATGTCTATACATTATCATATGTGCATTGTGCAGACTCTTCCACTAGAACTGCCAGAAAAGCATAAATAAACACAAACATGTACAGACTATAATGAAACATGTTCAGAGGAGCCACACCAAACATTTCAGAGGAAGGAGCTGCTTTAATTCCTTGAGTATTTTACTCACACTTATCTATTTTATAAAGTACCCTTTTAAGGTATTTCGCATGGTCCTACAAGATAGGTGTGATTGATGGGTCTCAAGTCAGGGCTTTTTATGAAGTGATGCTGAAGCTATAGAAAATCCCAATTATTGGCTTTCTTGTTGATGAACTTTATAATATATATATATGAGAAAGCTTAGCGCAAGGTAGCTCATGAATCCTGGCAGGGGTGAAATCCAGCAGGTTCTGACAGGTTCTGGAGAACCAGTAGGGGAAATTTTGAGTAGTTCGGAGAACCAGCAAATACCACCTCTGGTTGCCCCAGAGTGGGGTGGGAATGGAAATTTTGCAGTATCCTTCCCCTGCCATGCCCCTCAAGCCACACCATGCCCACCAAGCCACTCCCACAAAACTGCTGGTAAAAAAAATTTGGATTTCACCACTGAATTCTGGGAGTTGAAGTCCATCCAACCTAAAAGTTGCTGAAGTTGAAAAAACACTGACTTTGAGGATAGACAAATTTATTTATTGAACATATTTTGATTGCTGCCACAATCAAAACAGCTCACATGAAAATATATAAAAAATATATACAAAAATAAAAACACAACTGTTTACATAGGCATAATTTCCTCCAAAGCAAATTCTACTAAATTTAATGGGAGTTATGTGTGCATTGTGAAATATGTAAGGTAACATTGCTAATAAGTTTTTAAAGAAATAACTTATCTTTGGATCAGTTATTTTCACTCAGTCCAACTTGCCTCATAGGATTACAGTAGTCATAGTAAAACTAGGTCACCCCCCCCCCACCCACACAATGATGGTATATCAGTTTGAGTTATCAGAAAGATTGGTACTTGAATAATTTTAGGAAAGGGGATGATGTCAATGTGTTTAAAATCTTCTGTCTATATGCATGTTAATCATGTCATGCAATTTCAATTTTCTCAAGTGCAATTTCAGTTGATGCAAAAATGCTAATATATAGATTCTCTTAAACTGAAATTTAATGGGTCAACAGCTGTGCAATTAAAAGGCAATTTCTTATTACCAATTTTTGAGGCTACAATATAAAGTACACACAACGATTTAGAGGTCAGTGGAATATGCATACTTAGCCTTGTATGCTCTGAAGAAAAAGTATTTGCCTTCAGATATTTTAAAACTATTTTACAGATTTGGGGGCTGATACAGGATTTTTTTCTACATGGAGTTACTTGATTAAATGTTTACTGAAAGAATATGTTATCCAGTAACAAAAATTCTCTAGATGATCTGTAAGTAAACACGGTATGAAAATGAAATCTAAAATACAATTATAGAAGCAACAAAGAATAAATCAAGCAGTACAAAATATCTACTTTGATGAACCAATTAAGTAGTCCAAGAATAAATTTGCTTCTTTCCATATAGATGTGATTATTATGATTGTACAATATCAAAAGAATCAGTAGCTTAGGGAATCCATTTAAGTTGTTGCAGCCCACAGAAGTCAACAAAATGCTTGAATTACTTCACTCCATCATATGAACAGGTTTGAATAACATGGCAATTCTTTCAGTTATACAAAATAGGCAGTGATCAGATGCTCAGTCCTCTGTTTGTTCAAGTAACATCTAAGCACAATTTTGAATTATATTATTTTCAGTCCCCAGAACAGTGTTTCTCAAGCCTGGCCCCTTTAATATGTGTGGACTCAACTTCCAGAATTGTGGGAACTGGGAATTGTGGGAACTGAAGTCTACACATCTTAAAGGGGGCAGGGTTGAGAAACACTGCTGCAGATAAATGGTGTTGCATATTTCAGTATTTCCATACTAATAAATGGTCTATCTCAGTAAACTGCTGAACCATCAAAGAGTACATAAATAGCTGCTGAGCCTTTACAATTTTCTGTTAAGGTCAGGGAAACCGGGTGCTAAGGGGAAATGCAAGAGTTCAAGTTATGATACTGAATGTTAGTTTGATTCTGAGGAACAAGATAAGTAGGAATAATGGATAAGTAAAAGTCACAGAATCCCTGAAGTGTCTGAAGAAGGTTTCTTCTTCCCCTGAAATCATAATATGAATTTTAGCACATTGATAGAAGTGGATTCAGGAGAGGAAACAAGGCATTTCTGACTCTTTCCTTTTAATATTGTACAATATCAAAGCACTGCACTCTACCTGCTTGCAATATTTCCACCAACTGTCGGTTAAAGTCCTTATCTATTAAATTTATATGCCGCCCATTTTCCCAACAGGGTGAATCTGAGCAGCTTACAGATCACAAAAATCTAAATCAAAAAGCAGTTAAAACTATGCAAATTATTTATTTAAAAAACTATGCAGAAAATCAGGAATCAAGAGATGGAAGGTACAGAGATGAGGTCTTCTTACCCCATCAACTGCCTCCAGCAGTGAGCATCTCCCTCAGGGCCCCAAGTCAACTGGCAAAACCCAATCTGGAAGGTCAAAAAGTGGGAAAAGTTCTCAGGTTGTACAGTATTTCACATGGCTGTCCATTGACCCTGCCCACAAAAATTCCTTAGCATATGGAGGTCTGTAGCAGGCTCCATGCAATGTAGGCCTTTAAAGGTGATAATCAACACCTTGAATTGGACCTGGAAGCAAACTGGTAAACAATGCAGCCTTATCCCATATCTACCTACATATCTTATATTTAATCTGATGCCTTCCAATCTCTTTATTCACCATCAACATCTCTGTAGGTTGCGGGCATATGATGTGTGTCTAGAATTGAGAAAAATTAATTCTGTCCTGTTCATAAATTTTTACAATTTTCCATCCTCATCACAAATTTCAGATAAGGTCAGTAAGCAAGATAATATATTTCCATCATATTCTTAAATGAGCCTTTCTGTGACTGAACAGCATCTTTTATAACCCACAACAGAACAATGGTATGATAAAAGCAGAATCACTACTATAACTGCTCCACATGAAATGGAGAATCCCCCATCCTTCAATAGGACAAAAGAACAAGCATTTACTTCCTGCAATCAAGGTTAATGGCACAAATGGCCTTGAAGGCTGAAATTGGAAAATATTAGGATCCTGGAAATTGTATCATTTCTATTCCTGGCCTTAATTTATAAAGCAATATTATTTTCTTCCATTCCCAGGGATTTAACTTTTCAGCCTCAAAATAGCACAATTCAATTCCTGACTTCAGATACCAGAATGGTGGGGTTTTTTTAGAATGTGTAATAAATATATTTCAGATTTAAACCAACATATTACAGTATAATTCTAAATATATATACTCAAAAATAGTTCTACTGGTACGGTTTGCATACAACAGCAAGCTATAATGTGCTTTGTTTCTTTTTGGTTATACATGATATACTGTAAAACAAGGGTCACCAATCTTTCAGATCTCAGGGACCACTAAATTCATAATTTTAAATCCTGCGGACCACTAGTATGATCTGCCTAATGACCGGCTGGGTGGGCATGGCTAGGTGGTTATGTGACTGTGTGGGTGTGGCCAACTCGATGTCACTTACGTTGTGGGGCGCCTCGCCAGCTCACCCCTACCCTCCCAGCCACTCCTTGCCTTCCCACCCGGGCTCCTTAGGGCCCTAACAGGAAGCAGTGTTGGAGCTAAGCAGCCACCATGAGAAAGAGTTGGTAAAACAGCTGGCTCAGTTCAAATTGGATCTGGCCAAAAAGGAGGCCCTGTAGAAGTACCTCACTGAGGACTACGAGCATAGGCTTTCCAAGCAGAGGGAAGACCTGTGGGAGTGCAAGGCCAGGTACCGGCACCTGGAGGCTCAGTGGGCTGAGATGGTCAGCCAGTTCCAGGCCATGATGCAGTCCCACTGGAACAAGGCCCTCCAGCTCCTCGCCACCAGCGGTATTTCCCTCCAGCCTTTGCCCAAAGCCCCACACCAGGAGGCTGAAGCAGACCCCAAGTCAGAATTTCTCTCCCCCCGACCCACACAAAAAGACCCTGAAAGGGGAGACTCTGCAGCAACACAAACTTTCATTGCAGGTATCTGTCCCAGCGGCTGTAGTTTGAGGATCCCTGATTTAGTGCAATATAAAAAATACAAATAATTTTTCTGCGGACCACCAAAATTTTCTCGTGGACCACCAGTGGTCCACGGACTGCCAGTTGGTGACTGCTGTTGTAAAACAAGTTCATGACTTAGGGTAGGAAGTGAAACTGGTCGAGTTGACTTGCTTATGACTAAAAAAATTCCCATTTAATGTAACAAGTAAAAAAAAACAATTTATGCTATTATGGCTCATTCTCTTTTTCTGGACAATAATAGTAATTATAACTTGCATCAGTAAAAAAAGAAATAGATGGACAGAAAATAGTCATAAAGTAAGCAAAAAAAATCTCAATTATGTTAACATTTTATTTTAAAAAGGAAGTGATCAGAAGAATATTATTTGTTTCAGTAAATGTAATTTATTTACCTTTACCATGTACACATATATGTATTTAGATATGTATGTATCTTATAGGACTTATGGGCTATTCCAATCATAAACTGACCGTGAGTGCATGGCATTTGGTTCAGACTAAAACAAAACCAAAGCACACCATATCCATAAAACAACATACAGAATACGAGAATCTAGGAATATACCACCTTTAAAACAGTTTCCATGCTGTTGGGAAAATGTCATTCAGCCCCCAGATTCTTTGAAGTAATCATGTTAAAACACCAAAAGAGAAAAGTTTTTGAAATATCCAGGAAGCTGTAATTCCATCAATCTACTAAACACATATTTCCCACAGCACTGTCCATGCCTAATCAGGTAGCAGGACTGTATCACTGTTATCCTTTTCATTTTCTTATTACCTACTCTTATTGGTATCTTATGACTATCATTTTGTTGGTTGTATCTTATGATTTATGATTGTATCTTATGATTTATGATTGTATCTTATGATTTATTATTTATCACTTTGTTGCTTGTACGTATACTGAGAGCTTATGCACTGGGGGCAAATTCCTTGTGTGTCCAATCACACTTGGCCAATAAAGTATTTTATTCCATTTCCTATTTCCTATTTCCTATTTCCTATTTCCTATTTCCTACTTCCATTCCATTCCATTCCATTCCATTCCATTCCATTCCATTCCATTCCATTCCATTCCATTCCTAAAGAAAGTAGATTGACACAGTACCTGCAACTGAAGGGCATAAGGCCAACCTATTTATTTTTATTAGGGATGGGAGATATTACTGGAGAAGATGATCCCACAAATAGTTACAGCCTGAACATGGAGAGCTTTGAAGGTGACAGCATTTCCAGTTCTTGCACTCTCACCAAATCAATTTCTGAGAGGTCGAGAATCCTTGAGTACAGAACATCATTATGAACAGAGGTTACTACAGGTATATGGAAGTCATTCTGTGTAGCAGGAATGTCCTTGGCTCACATACTATTATCTTTGGATTTATAACTGAAAATACCACATTTTATGTACATGAAGGTCAGAAAGAAAATAAATGGGAATATTTAATAGTTCAGCTTATGCAAGCTAAAAACATTCTAAAAATATTTGACTCCCTTTTAATAAAAACAGTTCTGAAAGAGCTGTACTGCAGTATTGGGCATGGAAACAGATAAAGAGTTTGAAAGAAAATTTGAAAATCGGTTACTGTATATGTTGACAGTTGACATTTTAAGCATCTTACATGGTACTTTGTTGTTTGTTGTTATGAAGGACAAAAAGCTTTTTGAGAGAAAGAAAAAAATTCGGGAACATAAACATCCCTCAAAATGAAAACTCTAATTTCATAAAAAAAATTAAAATGAGTTAGAGAACTTAATTAAAAATGGAAAACAGAATGAAGTTCTTTTACAAACTGCTTAAATATTGTGACATATTATTTCATTTTTTTTTCAAATAGTAATGTTTCAATAAATAAAGATAAAATAAATATTTATATTATAAATAAATATAGATTCATCGTGCTATTTTAGCAGGAATAATAAACTTGTGATCCTCCAGATCATATTGGACTTTAGCTGACCAAATCAGCATGGCCAAGGATATTGACAGTGTATAATAGAAAAAAGTTAAAGAGGCTTGGTAATTTCTGTGTAGTACAAATAACCTCTTCCACGAATACTGGTGTTTGGACATTTACTGCAACATGTGGCTTTTGCAACCATATTTTTAGTGATCATGCATGCTCTTTCATTCTTTTTTTATTTTTATTTTTTACAATTTTGGCTTGCTAAATTTGGTGTACAAAGAGGAGTACTAAAAATGTAGTAACTAGGTCCCGTTTTTCTGACAGTTTTCTTCACACTGAGGTGTACAGGAATTAAAAGTAACACATTCTAAAACATAGAGCACTAATGCATTTTATAGATATTGTCTATTTTAATATGGGATGTTTTCAAAACATTTCTATACTTGCCTCTAGCTCTGACCTAAAAATGTAAGAAGTAAAAATGTTAAGCTTTCTTTTTGATTAGATTGCTTCAGGAGGTTGACATAAAATTTAAATTACATTGGTTATCTGCCATCAGAAAACATTTTAGAGCCAAACCATTTGGGAATCTACTTGATTTTAAATCTACTTGTGTACAGCTGCACACAAGTAGTCCTTGACTAAAATTAGTAACTGAGCCCACAATTTCATTCATAAATCATGATGGTCATAAGTGTGTCACCACCTGACTGCACCTGATTTTATGACTTTTGTGGGGGTTGTTAAGCAAATGTGGCAGTTAAACAAAAATAGCATTGTTTGGTAAGGAGAAGTTTTTGCCAGAGTAAATGCTAGTTTCTGGCAAAAATGTCGTAAACTATGGTCATGTGCCTGTTCTGCTGCAAATGGCCACAGAGGTGGGCCAGTTGCTGAGTATCCAAAATGCGGTCACATGACTATGGGGGAATTGGACATCAGAATCTTGAAACTGGCTCATAAGTCCGTTTTTGGGGTCCGTCATAACTTTAATTGGTTACTAAGCAACCTGTCTTAAGTGGACGACTATCTATATAACTCCAAATGGCAACTCCAAATGGCAAATTAATTCAACTCCAAATTGTAAACTGATTCTCTGCATTAGTGTTTGGATGTAATCCCAATGCTGCCAAAAGCAACTTTTCCATGGCTAGACATCTTAAAGCCAAAATCTAAATCATCCTCCATTTAGAAAACATAAGTTACATTAAGTCCAAATTACGCTAAATAGCTGCCATTCACAACTTTTATGCTTGTTTTTATTATACCCATTAATCAAAATAGCAAACAACATAACATACATTCTTCAATCATAATAATTCTGATTACAAAGTGATGTTTACTATGCGTTAAAGTCAGTAAGCAATCTGTTTTAAAGCATCTCATTGGAGAATAACTTTCAGGAATTATTTATTATTTACTAGTGGTGAATTACCAGATGTTTAGCATTTAGTTAGAGCATTCAGAGTTGTCATTATTAGATGTTGCATTCATTCTGTGTATTTATTCTACGTCAATTTTTGTGATTTTTTTTTTCCTTTTTCAGTCTTCTCAACCCTCTCGACAATGACACAAAGAGACAAGTTACATCTTCTGCTGTTGTTTTCCATTTCACCTGAAGTTAATTCTTATTGGCTTTAAAAATATTTGTTTCTTTAGTGGAAACTAATCAGTGAGTTAAATCATTGTTGGTTTAGTCATTTAGTCAATGCTATTATTATTTTTTCAACCATCACCTCTCATGAGGAAGAAATCAAAGCAATATCTTAGAAGCTACAACATTTTGATTCCTTTCTATTCATTCATCCATCCAGGATTAATTTAAAAGCCCTTTGAAACTATGTTTAATTATTTTAGTTGACTTAGTAAAAGAGCTTAAAATCAAAATTGATATTCTAAGTAATTCCACTTCTAATGCTCCCAAAGTACCTTTTAGAATAATAAAACTGTTCATCTTCAGGAGTTATAATCTAGAAACATATGACTCAGAAGAACATTATGGAAGAAAGATAAGAAAGTAACAGAAAAACAAGAAACATCTAATCCAACTTGTTCTATTTTCCAAAATGATGGGTTTGTAACTCTTCAGTTTCAATTTTTGGCATGTCTTAAAATACATCTTATTATCTATCTAATATCCATTCATCCTTTTGTTATAATTAACTTAATTTGCTTCTCTATATCTCTATTAATTCTCTAACAGTGTATAAAACACTTTAAGGACTACAATATTATTGAAGTTTTTCTGCTTTAAAGGGACCAGTTGGATTTAAAATCGTTCTCTAATTTTCTTCATATAGATCCTTGCCATAGAGATATGTATCTAGACCAGTGTTTTTTAACCTTGACAACCTAAGGAAGTGTGATCTCCACACACCTTCAAGTTGTCAAGGTTGAGATACACTGCTCTAGATGAAGAAATGAACAGCCTTCATTTTACTCGTGAATTAGAGCTCACTGTGCAGATCCAAATTCCACTGAACGTATCAAGGAAGCTAGTTAGCCATATTTTTATTATTTTTCATTTAAGAGAATAGAGCAGTTGCAATTATAAGGGAAAATAGCATATTTATATGTAATTTTCTTATAAGCATTATACTGATTGCCCTTCACTAGCTGATTCTGATGATGTATATATGTATCTTTAAAAAGGAAATTTCAAGCTGTTCAGTGTTAGTCAAAATGAGGTTTTAATGAGCGCAGAAGTATGCTAGATGATGTTGAAACACTCAAGGCAGTAATGGTTCAGGCAATTTTAAGCTTTCCACAGGAGAAAATATGGACTTGGTTGCTTTTATGATATTTAATTACACGCTTCTAAACCATTAGTTTATAAGTTTTGTCTCTGTACATTCTAGATTTTTTTTACGGCTGGCTCCACCCTCTTCAAAATATCCTCAAAAAACAACAAAACCACTTATGAAGCTTTCATGGCTGTCAGCTGATGATTCAGTGGGACTATCCCTGGGTGCTAAATCTCAGAGACAAGCTAAAAGTGATAACCCTATATAATTTGGCATTGGATGGCTGACAAAAATAATAATACAAGTCAGACCATGGCAGAATTGTAATGCTTTTTCTTGGCTGCATCCTTTAGCTGGGTTAAATAGATCCATTTCCAGCACAGCATACTTACCTGGCAGTGAAAGCCACTGAATTCAATAGTAATTAATATATTTTAAATGAACAGGTGAGTCCAGACTTCTGCAAATAGCCTAGTTTTCTGTGGGTGAATACACACACGTGCGCACCCAGAGAGAGAGAGAGAGAGAGAGAGAGAGAGACAGAGACAGAGACAGAGACAGAGACAGAGACAGAGACAGAGACAGAAAGTGACACAGAAGAGCCTAATTTGGGAGAGAGAGAATGGTTTGTGTGAACAAATGCAGAGAGAGGTTCAATTAATCCTACAAATATCTTACTTTACAGCCAATTTTAAGTAGTGCAGTAGTCATTAATAATTAATTCTCAATAGTAATATTGCAGTACTCACGGGTTTCCTTTGCTATAGTATATGTGAATTTCCTTTATGCAAATTCACAAATAGCACTAGTAATTTATGTGCTTGAACATTTTCATCCAGAAATTTGTTTTATGTGAAAAAGAATTACTGTTACACAATTTGTGCCAGCATCATCAAATATGCCTCAAAGAACTGGAAACTTGCCAATATTTCCTCCATTAAAATCACTAAAACATTTTCCTGTCAAACTCTTTTGCATCTTCACTTATGGGTTGTACAGTGGTTCTAATTATGAAACTTGTCATGTACTTCTACCCCTGCTATAGCTACTATTGTTACTATCAGGTTAATTATGTAAAAGGAGAGAACCTCTCTAACCCTAAGAACAAACATGGACAATTACGTCATGCCAAACCTGATGAAGAATCCTCAGCCTTCAGGAGTGCTTTTCACCTTGTGTATAACATGTCAAAGAATGCTAATAATTTTTAATGCCACGAGACATTCTATCTATTTGAGTGCCATTATAACCATGCACACTAGAAATCCAGCTGTAGAGAAGATGGAGAAAATGCTTTCACTGTATATGGAAGGGTAGACAACAAAGAAAACACGCTTGAGCAATGTGATACTTAAAAATAAGTATGTACATATTTGTCAATACATTTGGGATGCAAAATTTGGTTCCATATTTTGAAAAACCTTTTATACCATTTCTTCAGTGTCTCACATTGTTTTATGGAAGGATTTTGGAGTTTTCTACAGATTTTAATGGATAGGTTCATCATGGAAGAAGCAGACATTTAAGAAGATAGGCCTTGAATTATTCCAGCTGTAAAGGCAAATACCATCATCTTACATTTTATCATTGCAAAAGTTGGGAATACGGAGGATTTTTATCTGTTCATCACTTTTTTCTTATTTCTTTTGGGAGTGAAGCTAATCATTACATTCAAGTCTTCCATTCAGGCAGATATGGTAAACAATTTATCGATGGTTTGGGGTGCCTTGAATCAGTGTTAACTCCTGGCGACTGCCTAGATCAATCCTTGCACTTTGTTTGGTAGCATTTTCAGAAGTGGTTTGCCATTGCCTTCTCTAGTGATGAAAGAGAGACTGGCCCAAGGACTAAAATTCACAGATTCCTGGTTTCTAACCTGGTGCCTTAACCAGTACGCCAAACTAGTTCTCCCAGATCATATTGATTTAATCTTTCATCAGAACACAGCTCTGGAAGGGACTTTGGATCAAGCAGGACATCCTATACCATTTCAGATAAGTGACTGTCCAGTCTCTTTTTTTTTTATTAAAGAGTTTTACAAAAAAGAAAAAAAAATTTACAAATATTTCCCCATCCCCCCTCCCTTCCTAATCCCCCCCCCAAACTTCCTAGAACAAAATACAGGGTATAACAATTAACAATCATATGCTAAACTAAGCTAATTAACTAAGGATTCCTATCCCCCCCTTCACACTTTAACTCCCCTTTTACTTAACTAAATATTCATACTCTTAATTTTTCTATTCATTCATAAGCTATTTGATACTTTTTAGTCCGATATTTGTTTTGAATATAATCAATCCATCTTCTCCATTCTGATATATATCTTTCTTGTGAATGATCTTTCAAATATGCTGAAATTTTCGCCATTTCTGCCAGATTCGCTACTTTTAATGACCATTCTTCAATAGTAGGCAAATCTTCCTTCTTCCAATATTGCGCCACCAGAAGTCTAGCTGCAGTTATTAAATTTAAAATCAATTTAGTCTCCATAACCGTACAACCTGTAATTATACCCAGCAAAAACAATTGTGGAGTAAACTTTATCTTGTTTTTAAGAATATTTTGGATAATCCACCATATTTTAATCCAAAATGCTTTAACTTTTTTACAAGTCCACCATATATAATAATAAGTGGCATCATCACAATCACATCTCCAACACTTAGATTGCAAATTCAGATACATACAAGCCAACTTTTTAGGATCTAAATGCCATCTATAGAACATTTTCTAAAAATTTTCTCTTAAATTTTGTGCTTGCGTAAATTTTACATTTCTAACCCATATTTTTTCCCAAGTTTCCATCATTATTGGTTCCTGAATGTTTTGTGCCCATTTTATCATATAATCCTTAACTAATTCCGTTTCTGAATCTATTTCTATCAATATATTATATAATCTTTTTATATGCATTTGACCTTGGTCTCTAATTTGTTTTACCAAATTTTCCTCATTCTGCATGATACCAATTCTCTGAACTTCTTTCCATCTAGCTTGCAACTGACCATACTGAAACCAAGTTTGAATTATTCTTTCTTTTTTTTAATGCATTTAGGGATTTTAACTGCAACTTCCCCTTCCATTTTAAGAAGCTCTTTATAGGTAATCACCTCTTGCTTTTGTTCTACACTTCTTAAAAACCTCCAGTGATGAAGCACCCACAATGTCTGAAGGCAAACTGTCCCACTGGTTAACTGTCCTCACTGTTAAGAAGTTTCTTCTTAATTCTAGGTTGCTTCTCTCCTTGATTAGTTTCCATCCACTTTTCTTGTCCTGCCCTCTGGTGCTTTGGAAAATTAATTGACCACCTCCTTTTTATGGCAGCCTCTCAAATACTGGAATACTGCTATTATGTCTCCCCTAGTTCTTCTTTTCTCTAGACTAGTCAAACCCAAATCCTGCAATTGTTCTTCATATGTTTTAGTCTTCAGGCCCTTAATCATCTTAGTTGCTCTTCTTTGCACTTTTTCCCAAAGTCTCAACAACTTTTTTGTAATGTGGTGACAAAACTGGATGCAGTATGCCAGGTGTGGTCTTACTAAGGCTTTATACAACGGTAGTAATACTTCACATGATTTTGATTCTATGCCTTTGTTTATACAACCAAGAATTATATTAACTGCCACACACTGTTGACTCATGTTTAAGTGATTGTCCATTAAGACTCTAAGGTCCCTCTCATAGTTACTGTTTTCAATTTGTTTTGTTTTTGAGTAATATAACTCACATAAGATTAATTATAATTTTTGCCTTAGCTTCATTTTTAACTTTTAAGATCTCCAGCAAGCCAATAAAAACTCTAATCATTGGGCCCAAGGTTAAATTAATTTTGCTTGTGTCTAATGAACAAAAATATATAGATTTTATTAAGTTGCCTTAAATTTGTAATCCATGCAACCTTAAAATTCAGTTAATCTTATTTCTTCATGAAGAATTTTAAAAATACACCCTAAAAAAAACCTGTGCCTTTTTCCTAATACATGGATTTTTACTGCAATTTTGCCTAATATGTGTAACTTTTTGCAGTCTTATTTTCCATGCAAAACACATTATGCTTTATGGATTGTATGTTTACAAATTCTCTTTTAACTGGATAATCGCATTACAAAATTCAGAGAAATGTTGTTTTATTCTCTATTGTTTCTCAGGAAAATGAAATTCACCAAAAGGTATATCCCTTAATTGACAAAATTAAAACATAATCCATCTTCACACTACAATCTGTTATTGTGTGCCCAATAATTAACAATAATTGGATATACAGTATATAGTACTTTGTTCAAAAAGTGTCTAGTAGCTAGAAAAAAAACTATTCTGATTGTGATACATATCATTATATCTTTCACATTCTCTTTCAACACTTTCGTACAGTGGAGATGTAAAAGTCTTCCACTCTAAATCTGATTTGAAATGTACATCCCAGAGAAATAAATAATGAATGGAACATCAACCATTTGTGGCAATTCCATGAAGCACCAAAATAAAAATCTTTCTGCAAAGAGCCTTATACGATTGTTATAATATTTATCATTTCAAAAGTTGGAAGATATTGGTAGTGATACCTTAATCATTTTGTGTGTGTGTGTGTGTGTGTGTGTGTGTGTGTGTGTGTGTGTGTGTATTAAAGTGCTAGTCTTCTCCAGGCTGCCTGACAAGAGGCAACAAACAGAAGCAAATTTTGAGTTTGCACAAACATACACATATACCAATAGAACTGTTATATTAAAGGATACATTATTTTGTTTAATATCAGATTTCCTGACCAAGAAACAAAAAATAGAAAATATTTTCTATGAACTCAAAAAGATATTTCAAGGATCTTTTTTTCTTAACAGAACTCATAGCCATAGAGTAAACTGATTTGAAATTTGACCTACAACATACAACTCACCTATTTAAAACAAAAAGTGAGAAATCCTGTTGAGCTTACAAGAGCCTAATCGGCTTTCTGGAGGCTGCAAAATTCACAATACTTGCAACTACAAAGTCAACTGTTTCCCATTATTAAGAATAACTTTACAAGTATTTCATATTATACTTCAGAATGTTTCCATAATAAGGCAATTATACATACTGTATGTACAAGAGGAAATATCCTATTACACTCAATCCTATTTAAACTAAAATAAAAAGGGAGAAATAAAAAAATACCAGTATACAAGAAGAAAACTTTCCAGCTATACAGTTTGACTATTTTAAAATAAATCAACCTATATATGGTTGGTAAGAAGATTATTCTCCTGATTTTTTAGGTCATCTGTTAATTTTAAATACAGTAATTTAATCTCTGAAATTACTCTGGAAGTCTCATTCAAGGAGACTACATGCAGTTCTATGACCAAAGGTTGTACCCTAAAATGGAAAGAAAATGGAAAGAAAAATCTCCACAGAGATCTTAAAGTACTTGATCAGAAAATAAGGCTCCTTTAATGAAAGGCAAGGGGATAAAGTGAAGGCTGTCAAAGTTCATGCTGAGCTCTCGTTGTTCCTGATTACGAAATGCTGTGCCTCAAAGTCTCCCACTGCTTCCATGGGGTTGAATGCATATGTATGAATGCATTATATCATTGCAATGACATTGGGCAAACCAGCTGGCTATATCTGGCATAGTGTATGTATGCATACTGTATGCATTAAGCCATTCCCTCAGAGATCTTTATAACTAAACGATCTTTATAATCCCAACGATGCCCTTGAAGTGATGTCCCGGTGCCTGGAGGCCGTGCAGATCTGGATGGGGAATAACAGGCTTCGACTCAACCCTTCCAAGACCGAGTGGCTGTGGCTTCCGGCGTCCCAATATAGCCAGCTATGCCAACGCTGGCTATTGGGGGTGAATCATTGGCCCCCACGGAGAGGGCTCGCAACTTGGGAGTCCTCCTGGATACACGGCTGTCTTTGGAAGAGCATATGACGGCCGAGGCCAGGGGGGCTTTTCACCAGGTCCGCCTGATTCGCCAGTTGCGGCCCTTTCTGGATCGGGACTCCCTACGCACAGTCACTCAGACGCTCGTCACTTCCCGCCTGGACTACTGCAATGCTCTCTACATGGGGCTCCCCTTGAGGAGCACCCGGAGGCTCCAACTGGTGCAGAATGCAGCCGCGTGGGGGATTATGGGAGCAAGAGGGCGCTCCCATGTGATGCCTCTCCTGCGCGAGCTGCATTGGCTTCCAGTGGTCTTCCGGGTATGCTTCAAGGTGTTGATCGCCACCTTTAAAATGCTCCATGGCATCGGACCTGGGTATTTGCGAGACCGCCTTCTGCCGCCAATAACCTCCCACCGACCAGTACGCTCCCACAGAGAGGGACTCCTCAGGGTGCCATCAGCCAGGCAATGTCGGCTGGCAACCCCCAGGGGGAGGGCCTTCTCTGTGGCAGCATCTGCCTTCTGGAACGATTTGCCCCTGGAGATACGAAGGATACCAGATTTCCGGGCCTTTCGCTGTGGCCTAAAAACTTTTCTTTTCCATCAAGCAGGGCTGGCGTGAACCCCCCCCCCCTTTTTAGCTCTTTTTAGCTTTTTAGCTTTTTAAGTGTAAATTGGGTTTTAATTGGATTGTTTTAAATTGTGGGCCAAAGCTGTATAATTCTTTTAATTGATTTTAAATTTTGTATTGGTATGTTTTTTATCCTTGGCTGTGCACTGCCCTGAGTCCAATAGGAGAAGGGCGGTATATAAATTGAAATAATAATAATAATAATAATAATAATAATAATAATAATAATAACAATAATAACAACAACAACAACAACAACAACAACAACAACAACTCCCGCTGTAAGAACTTTCAAGGAGCTATTAAAAACTTAGTTCTTCTCACTGGCTTTAGGATGGATAGTATTTGTGGAATCCCTATAGTTTTGGGTTATTTAGTGTTGACGTTATTTCTTGCTTGCTCTGTTTTAATTGAAAGTTGCCCAGAGCTGTTAAGGAGTTAGGCAACCTTGAAATCTAATGACATAAATAAATGGCACCCCGCCTCATTTACTTCACCACTAGAGACCCAGTTGAATCCTGACACATGGTACCATTAGCAGTTGGCGCTCACATCATTTCAATAAGATGCTTTTCAAAAGACAAATACATGGCACTGATATCATAGGGATGAACAGTTTTGTTTTGTTTTTTGTTTTTTTGTTTTTGGATTCAAACTAGCACATTGTATGTGTTTAGCAAGTGGGACATCTGAATATTTGCATTGTTTGAAAGGAGCAATTGAAGTTGTCCAATAGTGGAAAGATGGTTGAATCCATTTTCTGCAAGCCCATAGCAAGCAGTTATAACACCACATATATTAAAAACTCCTCTCTCTGTGTGTGTGTACATGTATACACAAATAAAATGATTTTTTTTTCATATGAGGAAAGGAGATTCACAAATTCATTTATCTTTTTAGTATATCATGGAACTGTAAAATTTGAAGTCCACTGGTTGAACATATCATGCAAATCTAATCAATTATTGTTTATTCAACAAATTATAATATATAAATTGGTTTAATGCAATCTACAAAATAGAACCACTAAATTTTCTTTAAATTGTAGAATGCATTTTCCAATAATATTTTTCATTTTTTTCATTTTCATTTTATTTGATTTATTTGATTTACTCCCGAAGGACTCAGGGCGGTGAACAGGTACAAGATAAAACACATAGAATACAAAAATTTAAGAGCAGAAGTAAAATCGAATTAAATCAATTTAAATCAACCAATATGGTTGAAGAAGCTGGCAGTATGTAGTTTTTGATGCCAATATAATTTTTTTATTATTATCTCAGGTAAAGAAATAGACAAATCAGATTTTCTAAGCAGGCAGTGGCAGCCAAAAGTCAGATCCTACAAGAAAACTAAACCACCAGTCTCTAGTAACAGTAGTTCAAAGTGTTTATAAAATGTGTTCCAGAAAATCTCAATACCAGCTCTCTAGAATAGCAAATTCTCTATTTGCTTTCATTTGTATTTCTGGCATTGTGCATTTGCACATATCACCCACATTTTTGATGCCAAGGATAGCATAAATCACTTCTCATCTCTCTCACTGCAGACTTTACAATTTTAAGGAAGTGTTTTAGAATTACCATATTTTTTTGCATGCAATAAAAACATTCAGTCTAATGTTCACTACTAAACATTTTACCTTTTAATCATTTTTTCTGGTTACTAAGAGTTACACTGGCATGTTTATCTATTTACTATCTACAATTTGGTGGAAGGACAAAACATTCAAAACAACTTTGTAATCCATCAAACATGTCAGGGTTATTTAAGTGCTAGATATGAATGGGGGAAATCAGTGAGGAATGAATGAATGAATGATATTCAACTTGTATCAAACCACTCTGTATTTTTTCTATAGTTCTCATACAATTTATAACAGACAGTTCCCAAATGGATACATATTCAGAAGATAGTTTATATAAAGAGTCAGTTGCAATCTTCTCCATCATCTGTGAAAAGTCTTGTCTCCTTCTCAAATCACAGAAAGCCTTTTTTAAAAGTAACTGCTCTAATGTGCTAGGAAATAAATTGGTTAAAAATGGAAAAAAGTTCAGTCACTAAAATTCTTGTAACCTTATTCTTTTCATCTGAATAATTCTTGGCAAAGAAAACACTGTAAGAATATTTCACAGAACACATTGAGGCGGAGCCCGAGATAATTTGATAAAAGAGAATTTGTTTTTGAAATTTCTTTCAAAATAAATCAAAGATTTCCCCTCCCCAAAATGTCATAGATAGATTATGATGATTTTATGATTCATCATATAACTGAGGAATTGCCAAGGTCTGTATATCTATTTCTGTTAGATCCTAAGTATTATTTTGGAATCCAATATATATTCCTAGTTTCTTACTACTTTGGCCCCTATGCTTTAAAATCAGAAGAACTATCTTCTTTTTTCTTCTTCTGCCTTCCATGATTGAGAAATAATTTGAGGGACTTTAAAAATTAGGCTGAATTGCTTTTCCCATAAATGTTGAGGAGATTAAGTTGCTATTTTGTCTCACTTCCTTCAAAGATCTGTGCCAAGAACGTGCTACCCAAATTGTCTGCCTTGGTCAGTCTATATACTGTGTATCACCAACAATAATATATCTATTATTTCTCCTATATTTGTACCATGTTTTCTTGACTGGATGCTTGTGTTTTAATTCCTGAGGCAAATTAAGTCATTATTAAGCAATCTCTAGCCAAGAAAACTGCACAGTGACTTAGCAATACTTCAAATGAAAGTCAAAACATACATTTCTGTTTTCCAAGGGGTACAAGACTCATGCCTTCCTTGATCCTTCCCAAATGCAGATCTTTCAGAAGTTGTTTTTAATTATATTTCTCATGATCAAATATTTGAAAGCAAAACTCAAGACGAGATTGCCTCTCTATATCCTTCCCCTCATCTCTAGAAATTATAATATAGCAAGCGTCAGAACCAGATTCTATTTTATCCTTTCAACAGCAAAACAAACCAAATCTCTCTTATTTTAACAAGCTTACTTTGGAGATTCTTCAGTCACTATGTTTCATGGGTATTAGTTTGCCTGGGCAAATGGAAGTTTGTAATTTTGAGGTCAGTAGCCTTCAATTTTCCACTACTACTTCTTTGTTCATGATTTTCCTTTCAATACCTGAGAGGTGTTAAAATAACACTATTAAACTATTTTTGTTCTGAAAGTCTTTCTAAGCCTCCTAAGTCTTTTATCTGCCTCCTCTGCCTTGCTTCTTTATATCCCTTTTTCAGTTCCTATCAGAGAAAAAATTGATACAGTCATTCTAACCTCTTGCAAAAGAAAGAAGATTGCTTCACACAATGTAAAACAATCCGAAACAGAAATAATAGGAATTTGTATGAAAATCGGTCCTTTGGTTTTCTCGCATCACACGTGACTGATACAAATGATATACAATTTCAATTGAAGCTCCTTCCAACAAAATAAAGCCTATGCCAATTGCAAATTATTATTTGCATGCTATCATGAAGCTGACTTTTTTTTAATAATGGAAAGATGTATTAACAGCATAAGATGGTGATGATTTTGTGGATGAGCAGATCTGCCATTGTTCATTTTGTTTAACAAGCATAGTGTACACAGTGCATTACATACTGTACAGCTATAATTTTCTATATACAGGCAGTCCTCGGATTACAACAGTTCATTTAGTGACCATTCAAAGTTATAATGGCACTGAAAAAAGTGAGTTATGACCATTTTTCACATTTATGACCATTGCAGCATTCCCAGGTTCACGTGATTAAAATTCCAACACTTGGCAACTGGTTCACATTTATGACGATAGCTGTGTTCCAGGGTCATGTGATCACCTTTTGCAACCTTCTGACAAGCAAAGTCAATGGGGAAGCCAGATTCACTTAACAACCGGGTTACTAACTTAACAAGTGCAATGATTCACTTAACAATTATGGCAGAAAAAGTCATAAAATGGAGCAAAACTCACTTAACAAATGTTTCACTCAGCAATATAAATTTTGGGCTCAATTGTGTTTGTAAGTCAAAGACTACCTGTAATAATAGGATCTGAGTTGGGGTAATATGAGAAAGGTGAGCAAATATAATTTTCCTTCCCCATTCCCTCAAATTATAAAAGGGAAAAGGGGAAAAAATCTATTCAGCAAAAATATCCAACATATGAGAAAAGTGATATGTAATTTTCATATTGTTTTAATGTAGTTAAAAGAAGAGTCCAAATTCCAGGGATCAGATGTCTAAAAAATAATAAGAAGGTAGATTCTGCAGTTGAAGGGTTATAATGTTTCAGATGTATTATTTTTTTAAAAAAATGCAATCAAAGCAAGACACAACTTCCCGAAACCGAAAAATGACATGCATACTCATATATGCAATGGAGTAGAGCAACAATAAATGTATGGAGACACATTTATTTTCATTGCACTCCATCACAGCTAGAGAGCAAAGTTACAGATGGGAAAATAAATGTTGTAAAGAGAATATAAATCTTTCAATAACAGATCTATTATGATAAAATAAAAAATCCCCAAGTCCCTGATACCGTATCTACAAAGCAAAGCACTCCAATTCTGCAACAGATAAATAGCTTTTCATAACAACCACAGGCTCCTTTATCAATGATCATACCAAATGATCTTAGATATCCTCAATATTAAAATAACATTTTTCGTACTTTTTTGTTTTAAGAAGAACTTATTAAACTTATTAAGCACAACCTTGCTGTGACTTATACAGCTGAGAAATACTATGTATGCATTTTTCAGAAATACAACTTGAAAATATGCAATCTGATACTTCCTCTGATGAAAAAAAGGAATTCCGTTTGTTCACAAATAAAATTCAGCTTCGCTGACATTTGCATAAAACATATTAAAGTTATTCTCCATCATTTCATGAAAGAGAAAGCAGCAGGATGCTGAACTTACAACTGCAAACCTTCTATGTTAATGATCCAGGTTCAATCTGTCCTGAATTGTTCTAAGTGTGCGACATATTGATATATTTGATATTTGAGGAAGCTCATTAAGTTGCTCTGTATTACTAAGAAGAAATGTCAAAGTGTAAAGTTGCTACATGCTACAGATGTTCTAAATCAGGGGTGTCAAACTTGATTTCATTGAGGGCCGCATCAGGGTTGTGCTTGACCTTGGGGGGGGGGGCATGGCAGGGGACGTGGTCAGCTTGACAACACTCATGCCAAGGGTGCCTTTGGTGGCCCAAGCACTCTACTAGCAAAAATGAGCTCCCAAGCTCTGTTTTCGACTGTGTTGGCCTCCTGCAACCCTCTGCCAGTGAAAACCCTCTGCCAGTGAAAACGGTTCTCCTGAGTTCCATTTTCACTGGCAGAGGCACTGAGAGCCGGTCCTTCATTGTTTCCAGGGCGGCCCTGTGGGCCAGATCTAAGCACCCTATGGGCTGGATCAGACCCCCAGGCCTTGAGTTTGATACCCCTGTTCTAAATTTATCAACATACAAATATTCATATGTGCCTTACCCCAAAACTGCTCAGAGGACTGCCTACTTCCATTGAATCCACCAGGATGGATAGGACCTGGTAGGTCCCTATCAGTGGGACACTCTTTGTGGCTTAAGATGTATTTGACACCAATTCTTTTAATTCATTCTACATTTTCTCATGTTTATGCACTTTTATTAAAAGCCACAATAATATTGACACAAAATGCATAATTTTGCCATGATGTCATCAAGTAAATGAGGCAAATTTCATAATTGTGTGTCATTTGCATGACATCATGTGTGTGATGTCATTTTCCTTTGATGAGTTCATGCCTATCTTACAAATCAATTACCACACTAAAAGAAATATGCCCAAGTCTTATTAGAGCTAAGGTGGTGGCTTATAACAGACTTATTCACACAAACATTTTAAATTTAAACATTTTAATGTTAAAAATACTTTTTAAAGTTTATAATTTTGAGATTTCTTGTTTATAATTTTATAAAACTGTATGACAGTAAACTGGCCAGAACTGTTCAGTATTATTGATGGCAAGTACATTTTCTAAATTAAATAAAAATAAATAAATTTATATTAAAGACAAAAACACCAAGACAAATTCCTTGTGTGTCCAATCACACTTGGCCAATAAAGAATTCTATTATTAGCCTGTTCCACTGCATTGCCTGAGACAGAGCAAGATCATAAAAATTGAACATACATAACATACCATATTTTTCAGAGTATATGACGCACTCCACTCCCCCAAAAGAAGCTGAAAATTTGGGTGCTTCTTATACTCCAAATGTAGCTTTTTTGAAGCTTTTTTTCAGCCCTAATGAGCCACTAGCGGGTGAAGCGATCTTCTCTCTCTGAAGATCAGCTGTGCTTTGGAAGCTGTTTTTTATGTTCAACCTGGCGCGTGCGAGCACATGCACAAAACCAGCAAAATAATGGGCAGACTAAGGACGCTAGCCAGATGAATAGGGAGATTTTTCCCCCCTATTTTCCTCCCCAAAAACTAAGGTGCTTCTTATACTCCGGTGCGTCTTATATTCCAAAAAATACAGTAGATAAAATGTCAGCCCTAACACAATCAACACTACTTTCCTATTAACAGAATATGTGGCTTGTATTCCAAATCTTCCCCGCTCCCACATCCGGAGCCAGAACTATAATGAGATAAAAATATAATGAGATGCAAATTAATATAATATTCAGAGACTAAAGTATTTATCACGTTAATTAATGAATATTTCATAACCTCCCTTCCCCTTCTGTTTGTTTCTTTTTGCTGCCTTTCACCCAAGCATCTGTGTGTGCAGTCTATAATTCCCTCATTTAGAGGCACAGGGTCTATTCAGGAAGAATCTACTGTATTTATTATTATGTTTATATTTTGCCTTTTTTCCTGAAGAACATAAAGCAGCAAATGGGATAGTGGAAGTCTCCCATTTTATCTCCACAATAGCGACTGTGGAGATAAGTTGGGCTGAGAGAGGTTGATTAGGTTGATTTCCATGCTAAGTGAGGAGCAAATATTTTACACACTAGCATAGTTTTCAAGGCTTCTACGGCAGGACTCTCCAAATTTGGCAACTTTTAAGATTTGTGGGTTTCAGTTCCAGAATTCCCCAGCCAGGGTTTTGTAAACCCTCTGGGCATTGGGAATGGAATATGGTGATTATACATCCTTTCTTACAAAAGACAGTCTTTTATTTCAAGAAGCTGTCATTTAGCTTTATTTTTCCAAAATCCACTTTTGTTTTTTATTTTTTTATTTTTACCATACAAAGGTCATCCTTTTGATGCACAGTCTTTCACATTCATGTGAAAAATATAGAAATTAAATTGTCTTTTTAAAATAGATTTACATGTATTGTTTCATTTTAGATGAAATTAGAATATGTGTTTTTGTACAGCTTGGTTTTGGTCTTGAAATTTCCTTTGCAAACAAAGTTATAAACAATTTTTTTAAAAAATTTAAAATCCTTTTTCAAATTTCTCCTTTTTCTTTCTTTTATAGTTGCAATAATTATAGTTGAGTGTTTCTAGAAAAAACAGAAAACTGTTGCTAAAAAGTGATAAAAACAGCTGGAATTATTTGTAATATGCATGAATACTTTGCCATCTATAACATTTCATTTTTAATTCGTTATTTATATGTTTGAGGGTCGTATTCATTGGTTCCTAAATTTAACAGCTAATGATTTGGAGAAAATTCCCACTTGTATTTTTTTCCTGCAATTTAGGCTTACCAACCATTAAAATAGATGGACAAAGTTAAAGAGTTGAGAAATAATTTGGCAATGAATAATGGATGGATACATATATGGAATGTGAGAATAACCCTGGAAGATGGGAGGAGGGAGGGAGAGATGCTGCCTAAAAAAATGATCAAATAAAAGGGAGAATTGAGTAATGGAAAGAGAAAGAAATTTAGAAAGGATGCACCCTAATTAATCAGGCAAGTAAAGAAAGATGCCTGGAGATTTATACTTTCAGACTTGGAAGTTTCTTTTAATGTAGCCTTGTAATAAAATACATTTAGCTCTTCTTGTATTTTCTGTCTGGTTACTTGGAAAGCTGATAATAACATTTATGTACTTAAAGTGCAGCTGATTCTCTTATATTTATATGCTACAATCTCATGTCTGAAACCTTCAACTGGCTTAAATGGTGCATTACAGAGCAACAATTTTCAAACCAGAGTACCTTAAATGGGCTAATTTATAGAATGAAAGCAAAATCTGAGGCCCATGGCTCCTGTGGAATTGAAAATTTGCAAAATATTATAAAAAATTCAATGTCTAAAAATTACCACAAAACATTTTATAAAATAATACAAATGTCATAAAGCATATTCTGCGGCCAGTTTGTGATATTTGACCGTGCTTTGCAGTTCAACACAGACTTCTTTCAAAGCACATGCAATTCTGAATATCTCTTTGACTTTTTAAAAAAAAAAAAAAAAACTCTTCCAGTGCATTATATGCTCTGCCATTGTTGAGGCATTGAGGAATCTGGTAAGGAGATATCTTTGAAATAAAGACACAATGGGTCAAGGATTCTCTAATATTGGTTGATGCCCTATCAGAGGTTGCTAATGGCAAATGCCCGCACCCTCGGACATAAAAAGGATATATTTCAACTGAAGGAACACACATTATACACTCATGGAAGGACACTCCATTTCAACTTGTATTTCAAGTGTGTTATGCTTCTATGTTAGCTTAGAGTATCCAGCATAAATCATAAGTCAGTTAAATGTTCATGTAATACGCCTTACGCCCTAATACTTAGCAGCTGAATTCACGCTATAATAGGATATGTTAGGTTTAGCACAATATGTGAATTCAAAATCATGGTGTATGGTCTAGCACCTTATTAAGCAAACCATGGTTTAATTAATAAAATGTGAACCCAGTGGTTTGTGTGTAAAACATGAATGTTTCCGTTAGTGCCCTCTGGTGCCACTTAGCTAAATGATTCTGAACTGTCCTTCACGTGTCCCAGCATAAACTGCTCATTGGCAAGGAAGGCATAAAGGATCATGTTTCTGTTATGTGGGATTCATGTCTCATGATAGCTATACTAAATTTGGAATACCAATTAGTGCAAAGCCAATTTAATGTGGCTGTCAATGAGATGCAAATACTTGTGACACAGTATGCGGCAGACATGTATGAACAAGATAAAGCAGTGTTTTATTTTTAAAAGGCATAAATTCTATTGCAATACCAGATAAGCATATAATCTTTCTTAACCTTAACATCACACTTATAGAAGATATAGACAATACCAGTTAATCAACTGAGTTGTCTTTTGAATAATATAATTTAAGTAAGGAAGCAATGAAAATGATTCATCATGACAAAAGAGACATTGATTTAAGTGAGAGAACCAGGCATGAAATATCCTAATTTTAGCTGAATGAGAAACTTGATTGAAAATAAGTTTAACCATTTAAATGTAGATCCTTCTTCCTTAAATATCCTTTAAAAAAAGAATAATAATAAATTGCTATTAAATCCAAAACAATAACATTCAAAACTTTTTCCCTGAATAAATGTAGAGGGAGCAGTAATATCAGTATTTATGTAATGATACTGATATTACTTGTAAAGATCAAGTTGCAAATTGAAGACATTTCTGCCCAAATCTATTCATCACAGATGGACTTTTCTCTTGTATAACTAGAATGATAAAGGACTTATACCATATACCAGCCCTTGGCATCAGACTATGCATTTTGCCAGGAAATCAGAAAGCTTTCCTAAATCATCTATTCAGTTAAAAGTTCTTCAATTCTGATGATCTTGTAATGGTTCCTCTCCAGGGGTAAAATTCACTTACCTTCCCTACCGGTTCGCAAATGTGCATGTGCCATCATCCGCCCATCCACAAAGCCTCCTGCGCATGCGCAAAGGGTGAAAATCATCACAAAAAAAGGACATCATAACATCCACATGGGTGGGCGGAGCCTCCCGCAACTGCCACTACCAGTTTGCCTGAGCCGGATAAAACCAGCTGAATTTCATCCCGTTCCTCTCCATTTGAATATTAGATACATTAGCTGAGGGTAGAATTATCAATCTTGGCAATTTCTAAGCATGTAGACTTCGAATCTCAGAATTCTACAGGACGGCATGTCTACTAATAAGAATCCTGGGAGTTGAAGTCCACATGGCTGAAAATTAACAAAGTTGAAAAACCCTGCGGAAAGGTATTTACCAACATCTGAATAACATTACAATTAACTATTAGTTTACAAAGTCAAGATCTAACTGAAGAATCTGGTGGTAAAACTTTCCTGATTAAAAAGAAAAAAACAGGTTTAAAACATTAAAGTAATTGCAATCATATTTAAATAGTCATTTATAATACTGTGGCAGGAAATCAGGGTAGGTTTGACACCAACATGTAAAATCTGACTCACACTGGATCCTATACCAGAATATGCTAGAAACTCAATACAAACGTCTTCTAATTACTCAATTTCTTTTCAAGGCACAAAACAGCTATTTCCTAAAAAGTTATCACTTTGTGCAGTAGAGGCTTGCATCATGATATGTTTAAAATAAGCACCTGTATGCTTCTAGACAAAAATTGGGATTTAGTAGTGGGATATAATACTTTAAATATGGGATTTTGTAGCATTACTTAAGCACTGCTATTGCATTTATTTTTTCCAGGATAGCAGCAATAACATGATCTGTGGGCTAGCAGATTCAAGCAATTTTATAAAATACTATAAAATAAGATAATCAATTTCTCTCTAGGAAATGTGATTTTGCGGATCAACGCAGACCTAATAGTGACTCAAAAAGCCGTTATTATTCATAAGCATCATAAAAATGTGAGGCAGAAAAGCTATCATTGATAGATGCCTTCTTGTTTAAAAAGTATTTTTTATAATAAAGTTTCAGAAAGGAAGGAAATATACCTTAGGATGGAAAAATATTATGATTCTTTAAAGCACAGATGATTGTAACTAATTAAGTTACAATTGGTCCTATCTTATGTGGGATATGATTTTAATTTGTTCAACACCACAACAAGATGGAAATCTTCCAACGGAGGTTAGATGGTCATTTGTCAGAGATGCTTTAATGAAGGGGTGTCAAACTCATGTCATCACGGCAGCATCATGTGATGTACCAGGACTTTTTCCCCCTTCACTAAACTGGGCATGGGCAACATGTGACGCATCCAGGCCATGGGCCCTGCTCTGATGGATTCTGCACTGAAGAGGAGGATGGAGTAGATGACCCCTAAGATATCTCTCAACTCTATAATTCCATGATTCTAACACAGTGTTTCTCAACCTTGGAAGCTTGAAGATGGGTGGACTTCAACTCCCAGAATCCCCCAGCCAGCACTGCTGGCTTGGGGATTCTGGGAGTTGAAGTCTACCCATCTTCAAGCTACCAAGGTTGAGAAACACTGTTCTAACAGAAAACAGCATCAAATCACATTTGGAAAGACACAGGTTTTGTGCTCTTGGATTAAAGGCTGGTCTCAACATTGCATTAAAATAGTGATTTAACCATGGTATAAACAATGGGTTGGATTCACGTTACATGCTAGCCATAAAACTATGGCTTGCAAACCACAATAGATGGGTTCACACAAAACAGTGTCTCAAACCAATAACTTAATGTGGCATGTAATTTTAGTCATAATGTGCTCTTGATTCGAACAACTGCCAACTAGCAGATCTTGTGAACTCGCGGCATCAGGGCGGCATCACGTGACGTATCGTGACTTTTTCCCCCTTTGCTAAACTGGGCGTGGGTGTGGCCAGTGCATGACACATCCGGCCCACAGCCCTGCTATATACAGGAAGAAAAGTTAAGAACTGTAATCAGAGGTTCTCTCAATGCAGCATTCTCTTCAACAAGCCTAGTTACTTGATGCTGAGAAATTATAAAGTTACTGGTATAAACTATATGAACAAATGTACTAGTGGCTTTCTCTCAGTCAATGTAGAATTATAGAATTATAGAATATACTGCAATCTGGGAGCTCTCATAAACAAAGCTGGACAGTGCATGGTTGCTTCTAAATGTCATTGTTGTTTTGCAATGTGAAGGAGAAAACCTTTGGTCTGTTCCCATACACCAAAAGTTATCTTTCTTGTCACTAGGAAATTATATCTGCTCATCTCAAAACAGCAACTATTCATTTGCATCAGATTGCAATTTAGATAGGTTGGCAGTATTCAAAACAATCTCTCTCTTTTTTTTTTAGAAAATTGTCAGTTTATCATTTGATAACATTTCAAAAGATGAATATCCAATAGAATTTATGTATGTGCAATAAACATTTCATTAAGAATCAGCTGTAACCTTCTCCCATTCCAGAAAAGTCAATTCCAGAGATTTTTAAAGCTATGGATTAATATATCAGTCAAGATGACAACTAAAGCCAAAAACACACAGGCACCAAATGAAAATGTTTTTCTAGATGAGCCCCTGTGAGGATACATTAAGAATGCTTAATTTGATGCTACACTTTCCTTGAAAGTCCTGTAAGCAGCATTTCACAGTGTGAATGCTCTTGTGTATTTTTGCTCAAATGAATTCATTAAATGGAAAAAACAATAGTGACAGCTGTTTTGGAGGAAAAAAGTGTTCAAAGGGGCAACATGGGGCTTCAGTTTATTATGCTTAGAAAGATTTCTGCTTTTGTAGTGTAGTATAAATGACTATCCACCCCCCACATACATGCACCATTGAGAAGGAAAGGTCTCCTTGATCCCACCTGAATTTGGGATTAATTATTCAAATATAAATTTTCTCAGTAATTTAACATATCCATATTTTTCAAAGTATAAGACCACCGGAATATAAGACGCACCTTAGTTTTTGGGGAGGAAAATAAGAAAAGAGCTGATTGGCAGGTGGATCTCCCGGAATACCCCCAATCAGCTGTTCCCAGAGGTGAATTTTAGCAACAGGTTTCTTGGTTGTGAGCTCTGTGCCTTGCTTTTTTTGCTTTTTTTCCCTGCCTCTGAAAGCCTCCAAAACAGCTTCAGAAAAAAAGCCTCTGAAGCTCTGTGTGGGGGCTTTTTTTCTGAAGCTCTGTTTGGGGGCTTCTTTTCTGAAGCTTCATTTCTGATGGTTTTTTCAGTCTCTAAAACCTCCATTTGAGAAGTTGAGCGGGGCTACATTCAGAGTATAAGACACACCCAGATTTTCACCCTCTTTTTTGCGGGGAAAAGGTGCGTCTTATACTCCAAAAAAATATGGTAGTTATAATAAAATGTTCATTGAAATGTCTTGCTTATTATTCTCTCACAAGTCAGGAGTGTGTGTGTGTGTGTGTGTGTGTGTGTGTGTGTGTGTGAGAGAGAGAGAGAGAGAGAGAGAGAGAGAGAGAGAGAGAGAGAGAGAGAGAGAGAGATTTATACATGCTGTACAATTGTGATGAACTTTTTAGAAACAAAATTCAGTTCTACAGTATCAACTTTTGAAAAATAATTCTTAAATGTAGAACTCACAATTGACTTTCGAATAAAGATCTTATTGAAGAATAATGATTCTTTTGATCTGAGGAAGAATGTGAGTTCTCAAATAACAATCATGTAGATTAGTTTTGTCTGAATTGCCTCAATGGCAATTCAATCTTTTAGAGGCAATTTTTTTCTGCCTGGAAAAGCAAAGCAAAGTTAGCTTCATTTAGCAGTTAAAGGTTCTGGCCTAGAAATCAGGAGACTGAGTTCTAGTTCCACCCTAATCATGAAAGCCAGGTGGATGGCTTTATGCTAATCACTCTTCCAGCCCAAATCACCTTGTAGGCTGTTGGGGGGAAATAGGAGGAGTATTACATATCTTTGCCACCTTACTTTACTTATAAAGTAATAAAGGTAGGATAAAAAAAACTTTTAAAAGGCACCTTTTGGAAGCAAGATACTGTACTTCAATAAAGGGTCAATGCAGGATTGACACACACACCCAAAATCGTATGACTCACTTTGCACAATGTGCACAAATTCCTGCTACTCAGAGAAGACCATAACTGTTTCAGTCCACTAATTATAAGTGATCTGCCACTTTCCTGCAGAGCATTTCTTCAAATAATTGTTTCATTCAAACCTTAATTGCCCCTGCAAAAATTTGTCAGTGCTATGAATAATACCATTTCTTCCAATACCACTTATCCAAGAACAAAAATTCAATATATCATATGCAATTATGCAATGCTGTATGCCCTTATGCAACGAGAACACAATCTCAATCTGTTTTAATCAGACATTAATATATCTAGACTGGATTAATTTGTTTTTATTACATTTTCAACCAATGAACCACAAATCACATTTGAGCTTATGGCAACATATGAATCCAGCCAACAATGATGTAAACTATCTGATGACTGTCCAAGTTTTTTTTTCTTTGTAATCAATTTAGATACGATTATCACTTGTTTCTCAAAAGAACTCTTTCTATTGAAACAGGATCCCATTATTTTTCTTATCATCTTCTTGCATTTTCCATTATATCCATAGATACAATTTTCTACCTATTATTTGAACTTCTTAAAATTAAGCTGGAATGAAGGAATAACATTGTAATAAATCTGATTTAGTCAACTGAGTTCAGTATGACTTCGTAATAGTCTCAAACATTCTAAAGTTCAGCTGCATTATATACAGTAAGACTAAAGGAATGCTGTAAAAACATACCTTAATCCCAGCAAAGTATTTGGTTATGTCCTGTGTTGGGTCTGACATGACTAAGGTGGAAAGATGTGGGATAGCTGTTTTGTAGTCCATAGTATTTGAAAATGATTAAACAAGCAACCCCAAAGATACTTACGAATTATTTTCTATTGCATTAGAGGGAAGTATCAAGTAAGCTATGGTTTTATTTTTGGCCCAGTGCTCTTACATATCTTTAAAAATGATTGAGAGAATAGAATGGAAAGGTTGCTTATCAAATTTGCTGATGACACTAGCTGACAGTAATCTGTAAATATGAAAAGACTGTCATGTGCAAGAAGAGATATATCTGTTCTTTGTTGACTATGAGAACAGGATAAAGTTGAAATCAAATGAAAAGAAATGCAGTTGAATATTACAACTCTTTTCCCAAACAGCTGTTGAACAATGGAACCCTTTATCTAAAACAATAGTGGACTTCCACTATTTTTGAAATGGGGGTTGTTCAGCCACCTGTTAGAGATGGTTTACTGAATCCCTGCACTAAGAACCCCTCAAATTCATACATCATGCATTCAGTGTATTTTAAATTAATGATACTCTCTTGATTGAATAATCATTAGCATTGCCACCTAGGCAATTTTGTCTCAGTTTAGAAGGATCTATTTGGTTATTGGCAAACTAAAAAATAAACTACATTGAGAAGTTAATGAAAATATCCTGGCAGACGAACTGTTTACATAATGTAAGCTAGAAAGTTAAATAGGTTTTTTGATGTAGTCATTAGCAGTTAAGAAAAACTCAAAGGGGATTACTCGCTGAGTATGGTACACTCAGCATGTGGAAGCTTCTTGAAGCATCAGTAATGGAACTGACGAAAGTATCTGACAAACTAGAGATGTAACTTTATAGTTTAGAAGTGGATTGTCAAAACTGTATGATCAAATTCAAGTTCTTCAAGACCTTGGCCAGATCTCTAGAAAAATAGCACTTATTCCAACCAAAGGTTGGTGATAACTGTTCCTTCCTAGATTCTGTCTCTGTATGTTTGATTTCTGCATCATAACTGGATAATTTTGCATTTGTTAAATTTCATTCCAGAGACCTGTGTCTTAATGTCTGCTTGCTCGGCTTCAAATAGCAGGTAATGGTCTGGGTGAAGTTTGCTGACACTTACAATAATCCAGACTGACTATTAATCAAAACATCACGAGATACTGAAATATGCTCAAATCAGGACATTTTATTTAGTTAGTTACAATTTAGATTCCAACATAATTAAAATAGGTCTCTGAATGGTTTTTAAAGTAATATGAACAATGAATAGATAATGATAAAGAGTCCAAACGATATGTAGCATATCTACTATGGAATTTATCATTTTTTTTAAAAAAAGATGACACTTCCTTGAGCTATCAACTTTATTTTGGGACACATTAACTCTGTATAAATATATTCCCAATCTTTAATCCAGATGATTACTGGAGTACTGTATATTGATATCAGTGGTGGGTTGCTACTGGTTCGCTCCGGTTCGCGAGCGAACTGGTAACAAAGTGAAACCCACCACTGATTGATATGCCTCCCTCCCCCTTATTTTGGTTGCAAATGATAAATACTCTTTCCTTCCTATTCAAGATTTTGTAATAAATGGAAGCTATTAAATTAAATCCAGAGGGGCAGCCTTTTGTGGCTCAAATGATACCATAAATTAATGTGGGCCTTTGGAGCTACTTGTTTATCTGTTCCCCTCTCTCAGTGTTGATTGCTTTCACTGATATAAAAATGAAAGTAATTGTTTTACTGAAGACTTTTTTAGGGAAAAAAGAGGGTCTGAAGGCTTTCTGGTTAATAATACAGCACAGATATATGACCTTAGAATCTCTTCTGCAGCTCCCCTAAATCAGCAGAATTTTTTTTTTCTTCCATTTGGGAAAGAAATTGCATTGGCATTTGGGGATAAACAATAGCAAAATCAATTACGATGTTTTGTTTTAAACAAAGAACCTCACCTAAAAATCATAGAGGAAGAAATCCTAACTCAGAAGTCACTAACATAGCCTGCATGTCTTATCTCCTCCCCCCACCCAACTTAAATGTAGGTTTTACCCCTGCAGCTGTCAATGATAGGAAGAATAGCCACAATAAAAATGAATATTTTGCCGAGACTGTTATTCTTATTCCAAACAATTCTGATAAAATTAGAAAAAAAATTTTTGAGGAGCTAAATAAAACAATATCAAAATATATTTGGCAAGGAAAAAAAAGCAAGAATAAGATTGAAACTGTTACAAGATACTAAACATAAAGGGGGACTTGGGATGCCAGATTGGGAGCTATATTACTAGGCCACTGCACTTATCTGGGTGAAAGAATGAGTAAATCTGAGACATAAAAGATTATTAAATTTGGAGGGACATGATCTACAGTTGGGGTGGCATGCTTTTCTATGATATGGGAAAATTAAAATGCATGAATACTTCCAAAGACATTTTGTTAGAAATGCATTGTTGTTAGTATGGCGAAAAATAAAAAAAAGACATTATATGAAAACACCAGTCTGGCTTTCCACGATGGAGGCACTGATACATCCGAATGTGATTAATATGGAAAGAATTGTAAGGTATAAGGACATTTTGAATAACAAAGGGGAACTCAAATCTAAACAAGAACTGACCAATCAAAGGATTGACTTAGCATGGTGGCCACATGTGCAAATACAATCAAGATATGAGAAAGATGCAAGAATGTATGGTTTTTATAAAGAACCAACAGAACTAGATCAGATGTTATTAGGGACAGATGAAAAATTAATTTAAAAAATATATAACTATCTATTGAGTATTAAAATGGAAGAAGAGCAAATTAAAGAAACAATGATAAGATAGGGGACTAGGAACTCTATCACTAAGTGACACAGTCAACCTCATGTGACTTGTGATGGTAGTTCTGGCAGTCCCAGTTGACATCATTAGACAAATTCTTTGTGCTCGCAGCACGTCACATGATTGTCACTGGTGACCCTCTGCTAGCTTCCCCATCGAGTCTGCTTTTCAGAAGCTGGCAGGAAAGTTCACAAATGGCAATTACGTAACTGCAAGACACTGCTACAATGTAATTGTGAGCTCAGTCTCAAGTACCCAAATTGTGGTCTCATGACCTTGGGGGACACTGTGTAGATCACAACTATGTGGACCTGTCATAAGTACCCCTTGTTTGGCATTGTTGTAACTTGTTGTTGCTCAATATATATTGTAGATGTTAAGTAAATCTGTAATGCATATTGTTGTTGTTCGCCAGCAGCCTGCAGAGCTGGCAGTGGAGTCGGACAGCGATGAGGCTGAGGAAGAACATGGGCCAGTCCTGGACGCTGGGGAAGGCCCGGATGAGGGCTCTGCGTCAGAGGCAGAGATGGGCCAGGGCCATCGGGGAGTGATGTGTGGACTCCGGAGCCTCCATTGGCTGACAGTAGAGAGGCAGAGGGACAGGAGGAGCCTGTTCCTAGTGCACGTATGAGAAGATCTGCCAGAAGGCAAGAGCGGGAGTCGGGCCAAGAGATGATTGGCCCCTCCCATAAGGCTTAAAAGACTAGCAACAGCTCTTGGGCTCTTTGTCAAAAAACAACGTTGATAGTCTTGCTGCACTTATCTCTTGTCGGGGTCTTCTGCTTTTGAACTTTTGCCAAGAGAAGCCTTCGGCAGTTTGACTAATTATATCAAGGTTGGTGATTAGACTGAAGAATTTGTGTTATGAAGAGTTTGTTTTAATTTAGTTTGGACTACGCTGAGAATGAGTTAATTCTCAGCTGTTCTAATAAAGTCTGGAACTGTTTGCGTCGATTACTACGTACTTGGGCCTGGGTCACAACACATATATTTATCCAAAACAAATGAAGATGGGAATGTTTTTGATGCGTACACTCTCTCCCTCTCTCTCTCCCTCTCTCTCTCTCACACACACACATGCACAATTTCATGCTAGCTAATTTGCAGCACCGATTATTTTCCCCATCCCGTCTTGCAAAAAATTAAAAGCTTTCACACATATATTAGGTTTATATATCATGCTTAGCTATGGTTGAATTTACCTTTTACTTAGAATAATGTATCCAACTACTTTAAAGTAGTACTTTAACACTATATATGAAAGAAGTTACAATTAAAATAAATCTTTGTTTACCATGTTGTACAAGGTCTTGTTATATTTGTTACCGTTCTCTGAGTTTGGGTTGTTTTGTTTTCAAATGGGAACATGATTCTAGAAGAACTTAGCATTAAACCCTAGGTAGTATATAACTATCCAGGGAAAATATTGCTAGATCCAATTTCTCTATTCATCACAAATAAATCAATGGGTGAGATGTGCATGGAATTACTGGGTTTAGTGAAATCTATGGCACTGTCACTTTCTGTATATGAAACTCTTGCTTAACTCTGAACTTACGTTTCAGAGCAAATTGAGGGAATAAGAAGTAATTCAGTGCCTGTAGTGATTTCATTCCCACCAGTACATTTAATTAATATATTCTTTGAGTTCTGTATGCTTCAGATGAAGAATTCTATCAATGCCACAGTTCTCTGCCAACCACTGCCTCAACATCTAGCACACCATAAAATGTCATCTCATATTGCATTTTGTTGTTTTTATACGCAGAACTTTTCCCTCTTACACCAGGGATCACTATAAGAATGACATACAAAACTAGGCTTGTGAATACAGTCTTTCATTTTGCTGAAAGTATTTAAGTTTGAAATGATGCAGGGATTCTATTCGTGATAAATGGAAGTTTTGTACATGTTTAATGAATTTGTGAAAGTACAATGTGTATTTGACACCCTGGTTAATAAGAAAAGATGGAAGCCTTTTGTTTTATAGGAGTAGAGCTGAACTGAACACTGTTGGATAGGAAGTTTCCTTCCTGGAGCAGGATTTGTAAGCAGTTCGACAGGTGAGGGTTGGCAGCTGGAAACCAGAAGAAAAAAGCAAGGTGATCTCTGTTTAATTTAGTATTATATATTTGACTTAAGGACCATGGTAAATGTTATGGAATGTTAAACAGAAAATGTAAAAACTCTGCAGCATCTGGAATACAATTGAATGAATGTGGGATAAGTCACTTTCATGGCCGCAACGAAATCAAATTGTGTATTTTAGTACATGGTTTCAAGGTCTGTTAATCTTATATCATAAAAGGATAGCTGGGAACGACTAATCAGAAAGCTAAATTATAGGAGACTTTTAGGAAGAGCAAACAACATAAAATCTCAGTCTGCAGATTACTTTTTTGCTCAATGCAAAAAGAAGAGCAAATTTGAATAGCAGCTTTTTCTTGCTCATTTGGCTTGCCAGTCCAACCTTTGTGAGGCTGGAAGATGGAATATTTGCCCTCTTCTTACTTTTTGTAAAGTTTCGTGCTATTCAAAATGGGTCAAAAATGCAAGACAATTCCATCTCTAGTGTACGTCTACTGGCAGAACAATACATCTATTTTCCCACCACACTTGCTTCTGAAGTGATTTTTCAATCTGGGAGAGAGGAATGCCATTTTTTATATTGTTGTTTCTGAAAGGGATATACTTTCCTTAGGGTTTTTTTTTCCTTTTAAATATCAATATGTTATTTATAGTTGCTAATCTTAACTGCACTGCATCTGTTACCGTAGACACACTGAGCATAAGTTGACTGGAAAAGAGTGCCCACAGGGAATGGGAAAGGAAAAAAGAAGGAAGGCAGGATGTCTCTTCTTAAATCCTTCGGGAGTAGGGCGGTATAGAAATTCAATTAAAAAAAAAATCAAAGGCAGAGACTGCCCCAAAATACATGGATTTGCCTCTCCATCCCTCATTTTTCATCATTTTATTATTACACATGTATATCCCAGCCTCCTTACTGTAGGACATCAATGTGCTAAATTAAGTCAGGGAAAAGTATAAACTAATCTGCAGCAGAAAGAACATCAGTATAAATCAGTGGTGGCTAACCTTTTCCGGACAGAGTGCCCAAAGCACGTCTGTGCATGCATGAATGCGTACATGCGTGTGCACACACCCCAAAATGCAATGCGAGTGTGCCCCTGCCCACATGCGCACATCCCCCCGCATGCAGACACACCCCCATGCATGCACCCCGGCCCCCATGCATGCGTGTCAGAGACCCAAAGACCAACTGGCTAGTGGGAGGCATGTGTGCATACGCAGCAGAGCTGAGCTGGAGCAACAGCTCTCATGCCCACAGAGAGGGCTCTGTGTGCCACCTCTGGCACACATACCAGAGATTTGCCATCACAGGTATAGATAGGCCTGGATTTACAACCACAACCAAAACTGGAATGGAGTTGTAAGTGAGATGTGCTGCAGTAATAAATTGAGGCCACCACACAATAGGAACCTATATTTCAACTGTTTTTATGGTGGCTGTTAACCAAATCACATGGTCATTAAGCCAATCCACTGTCCAAAATGGGTGTTCATTGCTGGAAACCAATCATCCCATATTATGTCATGAAATAACAACACTCTGCAACCCATCATAAATTCAAAGCAGTTGCCCAGCACCTGAAATGCAGTCATGAGCAAGAGAGAGAGAAAGATCAGTGCAGTGCAACATTTTAGGATGGATGGATGGAAGTATTTTACATACAGGCCTGTCAAACTGGATGCATCATGCACATACCATGGGCTGGATGCATCACACATCACGCCCACCCGACTCCACAAAGGCAAAAAACATCGCAATAAGTCACGATACATCAGGTGACACGATAGAGTTTGACACCCATGTTGTAAAGAATCCTTTCTTAGGCCATAGTAACTTTGAATGGGTTAAACAATGGGTTGGAAGTTAAGAACTAACTGTAAAGGGAAAGGATGTTTTAGCTTAATTTGCACAAATGGACATCATCACTGTAGGGCAGGACATAATATCCATTTTAGGCTTAAACTGAAGGCTAACCAGATGTCTTATATGTAAAGGAATTGTATAAACAGTATGCAATGCAGCTAATCAAAGAAAAGAGACCCTGGAAAAGGATGTTGATGAGAAGCAAATCAAGTGAAAGACAATCTAATCAACTAAATGGGAAATTTGGAAACTATCTCATTAATAAATTCTCAGTGCATCTAATGATTTTTCTTTCTCATCATTTTTATGGCTAGACAAAAATTCTCTGAGTGTACTTATTCTACCTCTTTTCTTAAATGCTGTATTAAATCTGGGGAAGATTTAAGAAGTTAGCCTTTTCTCACAATTTTCCTATTCCCACTATTATCAGGTTTGAAGAAAGAGAAATCATAGAATCCTTAACTCTGGATTATGTGAAGTTGCTTTAACAGCATATAGACCTGTAAATACAATATAAACTGAATTGAATTGAGCCTTATCTCAGGTGGACATGTGCGAATCAGATAACATCCACTTTGATTCGCTTTTAAAATCAGACAAGATAGCTAGAAGGTTACTAGACTTTCATTTTTTAAAAAAAATTCTGAAAACTTGCCAATTGCCCTTATATGACTAGCTGTTCCATTTTGGCAGGAACATCCCATCCAAAAACTCATCCCAGGAAATCCCAATGTATACAGGGGGAATAGAAGAAAACCAGGAGTGGTTTCCTCTGTTAATGCCTCCACTATCGCCAAGATCCTGCTGCTGCAGCCATTCACCTTTCCTTGTTAAGTGCCTGCATTGAAGACCACAGCAGTAGTGTCAAGTGTCCTTCTCTGTCTCCTCCTTTTTAATCACACCAACAGTCATAACAGTTATAGTAGAAATAACCAGGAGAAAAATCTGGCAGGAGTGGACAGCATGTGAAACTGTGGACCACAAGGCAGAAGAAGCTTGACATTCATTTGACTCTTTAGAAACCCAACCAGGGGTGGGCTGCTGGGGGTTCCCAGGGGTTCAGGAGAACCCTATAGCAAAGATTCTGTACCGTTCAGAGAACCCCCAAATCCCACTCCTGGCTGGCCCCGCCCCACCCACCCTGCCTCTCCCAGGAGTCCCCACGCAGCCTGTTTTGGATGCAGGTACATGCAGGGCTTGCACGGAGGCTCGGGGAGGGTCAAAAATGGGCCTACCAGAAGTTTGGGGCCTCTGGAGCCTGGGGAGCTCGTTTTCGCCCTCTTGGAGGCTCAAGGGAAGCCTCTGGAGCCCAGGGAGGGCAAAAACACACACACACACCACTGTGGTGCAGGAGGCCGATTAGGTTGTGCCCACCATGGCCACGCCAACCCAGCAACCGGGAAGAGAACCCCTTGCTAAAATTTTTGAAGCCCACCTCTGAACCCAAGCCCAGAAAATTAGGTCCAAGCTTAGAACACAGCTTTGGTCATTCCATGAGTATGTCTATTAAGTTGATAGAAGTTGTATATTCGTCTCTTAGGACAAATGCATACTAGAGAGAGCAAGGAAGAAACAAAGGAATATGCAAAGAGAGGGTTTGCACATTATATTATGTCCTTATTTTTGATCTTCCTCCTGAGTTGGTAAAATTCTACCCAGAATGAGAAAAGCTGCTTGAAGTTTGCAGGGGCTGTTACAGCAAAGCAAATGCTTTTTAGGTGGACACTCTCGAAGGCAAATAAAGGTAAGGTTTGAAGTTAACATTGCATTCTGCAGAATGCCAGGTATCCTGCTTTTTTTAATTTAAACATTACTTTTTTAAAATTGTTGAAGCGCTAAGAAAAGAAAAGAAATTGAGGGTATAGTGTATTGCTGGTTTTGAGTGCCTTCCTGTCCTGTGTTTATTTTTTTCTAGATCTAAGTTCCAATGGAAGCATTGCAAAAGCATAATTGCTAAAGGAGAGGCTAAGGGAGAAAGATGCTTACAATGGGAATTAAAGGGTTGCCAGGTGTCCACTATTTGCGCGGACAGTCCACTTTTTTCACATTATGTTCACTATTTTTTTTCACAAAATAGTGGACATTTTTTTATTCAAAAGCTTTATGATGAAATGGTACGTAATCTAAAGCTGTACAGTCTAAGAGAATAAGGATAGGAGAATTGCGTTTTGTCTTTTTTTTCGTAAGTTAGAATGAGACAAAGATCGAATATCCATTGAACTTGATTCTCCAAAAAAATTAATGAGATTAAAATAAAAATATATTATAAAATTATGTACAGTTTACATTTTTAAAATGTATTGTAGCTTGTGTCGACTGACCTAAAATGGCGTGTTAAAATGTTTGTAAGAAAATATATAATTTAATTGTAATTTTTTTTTTATTTTTTTACTACTTAACCCCCACCCCCGCCCCCTGCTTGTCCGCTATTTTTTGAAAGCAGACCTGGCAACCCTAATGGGAAAGTCCTGAAATGTCATTTCAACTAGCTCTAAAACTTTATAAAGACAGATACCCACAGAGAGTCTCGGTTCTCCTTTTTTTTTAAGGCACAGTTCTGAATGCCAAGAAAGATGCAGCAATTCATTTGTGTGGTTAACCCAGCAATACATAAACTATCACCAAAGATCTTTCAAGATTGTTAGAGCTGGGAGAACCTTGAGACTTTCTTTGCAGTACTTTGTAGTACTTTGTAGTCCTACAAAGACAGTTTCTTTGTAGTACTTTTATTTCAATAGATGCCAGATTGACTAAACACACCCTGCTACCTTGTCAGCATCAAATCTTAACCAACCCTTTTTTTTTTAGTTTGTTTGGTTAGTACAATGTATAGATCCACCTGTCTCATAGTACTGACTCTTAAAAGATCTTTCCCAGTCTTGCACTCAACTGTCATGTAAAACACAACCTAAAATACTCCCTTAAACATGTAAAAGTGGGTATAGTTACGTCCCCATCGAAATCTACTAGCCATCTTTACTGACATCTCAAACGTTATACTTGAAGATCAGCTTTTAATGCCATGTTTGATATTTGTCCTTGCAAAGAGAAATATTCATTTTCCTATTTAAGGAAATAAATTCATGAAATAGATCCTCCATTCATACACAAGGACATACCCAAGACAGAGCCTTGATTTTGTATGCTGCTCACGGAACCTGTGAGAATAAATGAAATAGGTAAATTGGACACTTAAATTAAAAATACCTAGGACTTTCAAATCCAAGGTTTATTGCATTAAACAAAATAAATGGTTGAATAAAACCAATTACGATTCATTCTGCTGCAGCCCACAAATAGAAAAGGAATAGAACATTTCTGAATAATTAGTAATGTTTTATTCAGTATTTTTAGGGACATCCAATGAATCTCTGAAAAGAAACAATGTTCATAATTTGTATGCTTAAGACTATTGTTTCATCCATTGCATTTTCCAGCAAAGCTGGGGAAAGTCCCTGTCTAACAGAAAAGATACACAAACAGAGTTAAGTCCCTCACCAAAGAACCTCATAATACAGGTTGGAAAACTTTATATTACATATTATAAACCTTTTATAATAGTCTGGGACACCTCCCCACAAAAAGAAAATCCCAACCAAAATCTTGTTAAAAATCACTTTTGATTCTTAGCAATCTTTTTGAGATTGCTAACATGAAAAGTCAAATTGTGAAATTTTAGAGGGGAAAAATATGGTTCTCTGATGGAATGTGGAGACAAGGATAATCCTGTAATTCAAGTCACATACAAGAGGGTGAAGCCCTATATAACTTCATAAAATGCAAGAATAGAGATTAGGACTAAATTAGTATGTATTACAACAGATGGATATAAGAAAAAGAGTTCCCAAAGAATTTACAGAATTCATGTTTAGCCTATTTGTAAGTAACCTGTATTAGGTGTACTATAAACAGTAATATGATCTGACTGTTCAGAATTGTAACAGTGAAAAGATTACAAATACAGGTAGTCCTCAACTTACAACAGTTCATTTAGTGACCCCATTCAAAGTTACAACAGCACTGAAAAAACCTATGACCGTTTTTCAGAGTTACGATCTTTGCAGCATTCCCATAATCAGAAGATCAAAATTCAGACGCTTGGCAACTGGTTCATATTTATGACCATTACTGTGTCCCACGGTCATGCGATCCCTTTTTGTGACCTTCTGACAAGCAAAGTCATTGGGGAAACCAGATTCACTTAACAACCAGGTTACTAACTTATCAACTGCAGTGATTCACTTAACAACTGTGGCAAAAAAAGTTGTAAAATGGGGCAAAATTCACTTAACAAATGTGTCACTTAACCCCAGAAATTGTTGACTCCATTGTGGTCATAAGTCAAGGACTACCTGTATTCCTGAACCAATGCAGGTTGAAATAAAAAAGTAATCCTAACTTAAGACGTGCACATTTTTTAAGAAGTGAAAATGACTCATTCATTTCAGGGACTACAAAGGATCAAAACTTAAGTCTGCCAATGTTGTAACATTTTTATATAAATCAATGGCATGACCACACTTGGAATTCTGCATATATAGTACTTCTGGCTGTGGCATTCAACAAGAATATTATAAAGCTGGAGGAACTGCAGGAAAGGGAACACAGTTATCACCAGGGAAGTCCTCAGTGACTTCCTCAGGGTTGCAAAATCTGGCACTTTTTAGTTTACCAAAAAAAAAAAAAAAGTTTATAAAACATATTGTTTATAAAATTGGACATAGTAGGGAGGAAATGAGCCTTCAGGTTACTTTTCTTTCTATTAGATGTTGGAATTACCAATCCTGAAAGCTTTAGCACTAGCAAAGGAAAATATTTCACTCTCTTTAAAGTATGAAAGTCATTTCCATAAGGTGTAGTGACAGCTCCCAATTGTGATGTCTTTAAAAGTACCGGTAGTTAGAGACATTCATGGAATAGAAACATTCCTCACACACTAGTTATTATGGCTATGAATTTCTATCATGATCAGAAGCAAAAAGGATGTTCAGCAGCACACATACCCTTGTGAGAAGCAGCAGTACACTGTCCACACCTTATCTTATGGTTCCAAAAATACAGGTAGTTCTCAACTTACGATTGTTTATTTAGTGACCGTTCAACATTGCAACAGTGCTGGAAAAAAGTGACTTAAGACATTTTTCACACTCATGACCATCGTAACAGCTCCTTGGTCGGGTGATCAAAATTCAGACTCTTGGCAACTGGCATGTTATTTATGATGGTTGCAGTGTCCCAGGATCACCTGATCACCTTTTGCAACCAACTGATAAGCAAAGTCAATGAGAAAGCATGATTCACTTAACATTTGTGTAACTAACTTAACAACTGCAGCAATTCACTGTGGCAAGAAATGGGGCAAAATTCAACTGTCTCACTTAGCAACAAAACATTTGGGCTCAAAGTTGTGGTTGTAAATCAAGGGCTACCTGTATTGGGTTGGGAGCCTGTTGTCACAAACAATTCTGGCCAATATAGGTCTTTCTAACAGGATTATTACTTCTCTCTGTGGGTCTCTATGTGTCTCTCTGTCTGTCTCTCTCTTTCTGTTTCTCTGTGTATGTATGTGAAAGAGAGAGAGAGAACTCCATCCCACTCAGTTTACAATTTAGCTAAAAGAAGGAGATTAACATGAAAGGGAGTGAAGAAAGACACAAAGCATGAAGAAAGACAAGTATATACACAGAGAGAGACATCATTTAAGTTGGAAAGAGGCCTGGGAAGCTGTAAAAGATCAATCTGTCGGAGTCTGTTTAAAATCATGCATGCTTGCAACAACAGATCCTGTTTCAATTAAAGCTGCCTGTCTCTCCAATTGCTTTTAGTTCTTAAGGGAACAACTTGGCAGCTGCAGACTTGGCATCTTCATTATCTCTAGAGAGAAACTTTACTAGTCCCTTTCATGAGGTGGCAGTAGTTGTACCCTTCCTGGCTCTGATTTGAGAGAAGAGAAGAGAAGAGAGAACAGCTTATTTGGGCAATAGAGAAGTGACAGATGATTGTACTGCAGCCTTTGTTCTAGATGAAATCCTCCTTCCTTCCTTAATATCTCCATATTCCAACGGCAGGCCCAATAAGGGTTGTAGGGGAAAGACAGATGGAAGAAATACTGTTACTACTACCACCTTAGCTGCTGCTCTCAAGACAGAATGACACATTTTAAAATATTAGTTTTAGTTTCTTATTTACTAAATTAATCCCATAAATTAATTATAAATGGTGTGAATTGATTATTTTGGGTAACCATAAGAAGTAGTAATATTATTATAGGGGAGAGGGAAAACTCCTCTAGTTTCTCACATTATTGCTAATTTTGCAACTCTCTGGCATGTCTTAAAGATCTTTGTTTAGTCAGCTAAAATGTTTGCAAAGCTTAGCCTTTACCTGTAGAGAAGATGCCTGTGACTTTGTAATTTATCATCCATTTTCCTGTACTTTTTCCTGTTTAGCTTTAGCCTATTACAATCTTTTGAAATTAAGAGAACCAGTACAGCCTGTAGTATTTTGAATATAGTTTAAGCACAGATATTATTACTACTACTTTTTTTTTTTATTATTTGATTTATATGCCGCCCTTCTCCGGAGACTCAGGGTGGCTTACAATGCATTAAGCAATAGCCTTCATACTCTTTATATATTTTATACAAAGTCAGCTTATTGCTCCCACATTCTGGGTCCTCATTTTACCTACCTTAGAAAGGATGGAAGGCTGAGTCAACCTTGAGCCTGGTGAGATTTGAACTTGCAATAATTGCAGGCAGCTGATGTTAATAACAGTGCTTTAGTTTGCTGCGCTACGAGGGCAGATACTTACAGATGTTCACAGTGAAACAGATGCAAACAACCTATTCTCTTTTCTGTCTATGTATTATGTGCCATCAAATTGGTGTTCCTGGTGATCACATGGATAGATTTTCTCCATGGTGATCTTTCCCAATCTAGTCCTTCAGTCCTTTCAACTATGTTCTAATTGCCATTGTTACTGAGTCCATTCACCTTCCTGCTGGTCATCCTCTTCTTCTCTTTTTTTCTATCTTTCCCAGCAATACAGCTTTCTCCAGTAAATATATATTAGGACAGTAATGTAACTACTGTATGCTTCTTTTAAGCCTGGCCTGAACCTGGGTCCCTCTATCATGGGACCTCATTTTAGTTAATATTCTCTATTATTTTGAAAGTATTTGAAAATGGAGAATGGTATTAAAGAAGAGATAATGATGTCTTTGTTACTTATTGCCATTAAACAAAAAAAGGATTGGAAGTTTAGAAGCTACTCATCCACACTGATTTGCTTAAAGTTATAAAGATACAGAGTTGATTTCTGAATCAGCCTAGCAAGACATTCTCAGAGTGGTAAGTCTACACTAATGCTATATAAAAACTCGTGATAGAACATATATTAGTTGTTGCATCTGGCTCTTATATACCTCAAGAAAGAGTGAAAGTAAGAGACGGTAATTTCTAATATGTTTGCTGTCTCCATTATTTTTGAGTCATCTGCAAGTTTTATAATTGTATTTTCTGCATCTTCATCCAAGTACTTTATAAATAAGTTGAAGAGCACAGGACCTAATGGAGCCCTGCAATATGCCACTTGACATTTCACTCCAGCTTGACATGGAGCTATTGAAGGCTAATTGGGGATGTTTTTCAACCAGCTCTGTATTCATCAGATGGTAGCATAGTCCAGCCCACATACTCTCATATTTAAAAAAAAAAAAAAAAAAAAAAAAAAAAACCAATTTCATGGAAGACTTTGTCAAAAGCTTTTCTGGAGGGAAGATACACTATGTTCATCACATTCTCATGGCCAAGTTAAATTAGTTGCACTGTCAGGAATGGAAAGCAGGTTGGTTTGGCCTGACCTGTTCCTTATAAATCTATGCTGATTCCCATCAAGCAATCCATTATTCTAAACATAGTCACAAATTGACATCTTAATCATCTATTCCATAATTTTGCCTAGTATTCTCTATATTGAAATTGAATATCCTGTGGTCAAGTATGTATGCATGATTGTGCTCAAATGTCCCTTTTGTGAAAACTCAAAGTTCCTCCCAAAAGTTCTGCTGCATTTACTTCTTCTACCAGGTATTTCCTGTTAGTAGGATCAAATATAGAAGGACCAATCCTTTTAACTTTTCTTCAGTTTTCTGGGAAATGAACCAATCAGCAAGAACACTAAGAAATTGCTTAGAGATTTTGCACTGTTCGCCAAGATAGTTTTCAAACAAATCTGGGCAAATGATGATAGACCGATTATTATTAAGTCTGTCATCTCTAAAAATTCTGGAATCCAAATCAAAATTCTGACATCTGGTGTTAAAAATGTTTTTCTTTCTTTGTACTTGACGCTCATGCTCAAATTCTTGAACCTGAACATATTTGCGCACTCCCTTTATATATAATGTCCTGCTCTTCCTCTTCTGACTATTACATTCCTTTTGTACAAACTATATTCTTCAATCCTTATTCATTTCTCAAGATTATGTATTCCATTCATAATCTTCATTCCACCTGTTTCAGTAATGCCTACTAAACAATACTGGCCTTTCTACATTAAGACTTCTAGTTCTTCCTGTTGTTCTCTATAACCTGTTTGTTTATTGTACAGGACTCTGGAATCCTTTGGTCATATAACTTCCTTATCCCTTTTTGAATTTATCATTTAGTACTGAATGCTTTCCCGCCTTGCATATCCCTACCAATCAGACCCAGTACCATATTCTGAACTCTCTTCTCCCTCCCTCATAGAATTCAATTTAAAGATTTCTATATCAGGGACTTTCTAAAACATTTTCCATTTATATGCGTTATAGTCTGCCTTTTATCAGGAATCACATTTCTGTTGGCCCCATCTGCACCAACAATACTGGCTGCAAACACATAACATTAATGTGAGTCTTGAGACGTAGGTTCTTTCCTCTACCTCAGAAATTCATTAGCCTCTGAAGTCACAAGGTTGCTTATTTCTAAGGGCAACTGCATGTTGAAAGAATTTGCACTATCATATCTCATACTATTAGGTGTGCCAGCTTGAGCTCTTGGAAACAGGCTTCAATGAAGGTAATACATTGACAATCCTCCAAATTCTCCCCAAACCAAAAGAAAAACATTATCCTGTTCCAAGCAGAACTTGGAATTTGCTTCTCAATCAGAATCCCCATATGCTCACATATAGCAAGGAAATATTAGCAATCAAAGTTAGGTAAGATTTAGGAAGAATTACAGTTCTTAACAATCATCTTCTGAACCATGACCTCTTGATAATTTTAACCTATTGGCCACCAACTTTCAAAACACAACAAACATACTTACTTGAAGAATAGTTTACGCTGTTAACATAGCCTACAAATATTAAGTTGAAAAAAATCTAGCATATAGCTGAAACTTTACATGTAATGTATCTGGGCATTGAACATGTTGTTTATCCTTGTACTTTTATATTGCAGCAAATTCAGTCTGCAAGATCCCTTTTATTCAGAAGCCTGCTGATAAAGGCATGCAGCATAATATATAAATACTACATATAGGAGCAATTAAGTAAATGAGCTAGAAGTTCAAAAGACATATACTTAAAATCCAAATCCATCCAGTAGTGAAAGAATATGAATTATTTATTTCCTTTTAATAATGTGTTATGGTTTGTGCAAAGTCAGACACTATATAAATCAAGGTAAAGCTTTCCTAACTCTACAAAGCATCAGTGTCTTATAGTGCAAAAAAAAAAAATCCTACTTTATGCTGCAGTGCAAATGCTAATTATAGAGCTAAAAACAAAATGTTATCTCCTATTTCATTTTAATCATGCACTATGCTTGCATACATTATTGAATGCCTCTGTATTTTAAAGCATCCAGACAACCAGCAGGCGCTTGAGTCTACTAAAGTAGTAACATTATTTTGGTTGAAAGTATCGCTACACTATCTGGGGCTGAATAAAGGATGCCAGCTCACACAATAATGAACAATTTATGATGCAGCTGTGAAAATGTTTTGATTGGTGTACACACAAAACGAGGCAGCTGGGTAGATTGTCAATTACAAAATGCATCAATTTTCCTCATCATTATAGAATCATTGTGCCTCACTGGAAAATATTCTGATAACTTCAAAGTACCAGTAATTCTCAAGGGGAAAGATAGATCACCCAGTCAAGGTACTGTTCTCCAGAACCAAAGTATTCATTAAAATAGTCTGGTAGTAAATTACTCTGCTGGTAGTTAACTTTGGATCTTATAGAATTCCAGCACCTCATATTACTGGTTTTGAAAGACCTGAAAGAACTTGGGAGACAAGATTCATGCTAAATTTTATACAGTATATCTGCTATCACTGGAATAGTTGTAATCCTCTAAGTAGCCATGTGATGAGGAAACAGCTTACTTAACTCTCAAAGCTGGCTGAATTTTCTTTTGTCCTTTACTTTTCTTCTTCCATTCTATTCTATAAAAGAAACCACTGCTTTACATTATTGCTTCCCAATTTTTTTCTTTCCCAAATTTCTTTCTCAAATTTCAAGGACCGGTCATAAGTACCTCCCTGCAGCACCATATTAATTTCATTGAACCAAAAGTCATAAGTCAAAGCAGTGGTGAAATCCAATTTTTTTTATTACTGGTTCTGTGGGCGTGGCTTGGTGGGCGTGGCTTGGTGGGCATGGCAGGAGAAGGATACTGCAAAATCTCCATTCCCACTCCACTCTGAGGCCAGCCAGAGGTGGCATTTGCTGGTTCTCCGAAGTACTCAAAATTTCTGCTACTGGTTTCCCAGAACCTGTCAGAACCTGCTTGATTTCACCCCTGACTCAAAGGCTATCACTATTATAAAAACAGTATCACTGAATGATCTTTACGTCATTTCAATATGTTACCTTTCATTATTTTATTGAATTTCATTTTATTAAGAATACTATGGGAGATTTTTGAATAAATTTTAATATATGCTCAATCATTCAATAAGTCAATTTAAATGTTCCTGTTTTGATGGGTTAATGGATACCCAAAGAAAAATGACTTTTACCCAAGTTTCGCCAGCACTGCCTTACATAAAGGTCATATTTTGCATGATTTTGCTAATTCAGTTTTGATCATACTTGCCTGTGCCATTTTAAAATAACAGAGTCTAATGGCTGTTTGATCAATTTTGTGAAATCTCCACAATCATATTCACAGCTGTTACAGGAAGGGCAATATCTCTGTTAAGTAAACCCTGTCCACATCTCCAATACTTTGAAAAGTTGTTTTTTAATCTAATGATAGGTTTTAGTACCATGAAAATTGCTTCTAAAATATAATACAGCATACCCCAACCTATCAAATACTGTATGAATTGTAAATGTAATACGGTGGTGTTCTAGCAATTATATTGCCAACTTTTATATGTGTGTAGGATATGTTGTAAGTAACATATTTAAGCCTAAAAACCTGGCTGGTACTCCAAGAGCTTAAAGACTGTTATTTATGAACCGCACACACTTATCTGAAGTACAGCAGTTTATAATCTATATAGTCTCTCTGCCTGAGATTAAAATAAATACCAGTGGAAAGAGGACTTCACCACAATGACTCAAATGTCTGGGAATGATCCCTTTCTTTTTAAATTACAAAAGAAATGGCAAATCCTCTTTTGCCAGACTAGCATTACTCAAATTGAATTTTTAATTTACTCTACTTCCCGTTTATATTTCAGCTCTATTATAAATCATTGACGTATGTTTACTGTTACACACTCTACTCTGCTTTACATTTAACTTTTAAGCACACACTTTCCAACATTCAGATCAACTGAACAATGGGTCCTTATCCTAGAAGTTATTTTAAAAGGTGTTTCTTTTTCTTTTCAATTTCTTTTCTTTTCTATAACTTTTCTGTCTACTTTATGACTTATCTTTCAATTTATACATTTCTTGCTTTCTGGATCTCTCTTCCCTTCCCCCTCCCTCTTTCCTGTGTCCATTCTGTAAACTGTATGCTCAGCTCTCGCCGACTTTCCAATGCAAAGCAAGTGACAACCACATTCAAATTAAACTTTCTCTGTTCATTTCTATCCCTCTCTCCCTGTGTGTGTGTGTGTGTGTGTGTGAGAGAGAGAGAGAGAGAGAGAGAGGGAGGGAGGGAGAGAGGGGGGAGAGAGAGAGAGAGAATGTGTATGTGTGTCACACAAATAGAATATATATTAACTCTCCTGGGCATCATTCTATTACTACTTTTGCCTTGGAAATATGAGCAGTGAGGCAAAAACTAGATTCTCCTATGGCACTTGCTGCTGCTGCCATCTGCCCATAGAGACTGATTGTTCTGTCTCTCTTTTCAAGAGTTCCTGTAGCATAACACCCTCAATTTTTCACACCATTTGGCTCCCATTTAACAGCTTCCTCTAGAAGCATGTTTACTAGCATCTGGAACACACAATCAATCTCCAAAACCCACAGCCATTCTTTGTAAGCAATAGCTCCCTGAAATAGTCTGCTTTTATTTCACTAGTCTGTTCTCTCATTTTTAAACACCTCATATTTCCATGCAGCAGTTTCTCAGTTATAAGTTCTCAGCACCAAAATGTTTTGTTTCTTCATTTTTTTTTTCACATAAACTGATCTAAGTTAATCACAGCCACCTCTCAAATGCATTTAAAATACAGTTGTTATTTCACCGGTCCCTTTCACCTTTTATACGCTTTTCTCTCAACGTTGCTGAAACAATTTTTTAAAGTGAAAATTAAAAAATGTAGCTGAATTGGCAAATATTCACTTTTGCTCCAGGTCTTTCTTTTTCTTTCTTTCTTATTAGGCTTATATGAGACAATCTGGATTCAACACAACAAGGTGCTTTGCAACATGGGTCTCTAAAGCAACACACTTTAGGATTGGAACCTTTGAGCCAGCCTTGACTTCTAATGCATGGGCCAGTCCCAAATGTATGACTGAGTCACAGCAATTTTCTTAGAAATATTGTTGGTAGTGGCTTGCCAATTCCTTCTTCCTAGAGCTGACAGATAATAACTGACCCAAATCATCCAACTAGTTTCATGCCTTAGGCAGGCTTAGAATTCATGGTCTTACAGTTTGTGGCCCAGTGTCTTTAATCACTCCACCCAACTGGATCTTACATCCTGCTTAAGCATACACAAAAATCTCTTCCAGCAATTGCAAGTATTGGTAGAGGCCTCACAAGAGGTAAATAATATATTACAAGACTACCTGGGATTCTTTTCAATTTGTAAAGGTTAAATAAGTGGATGGGACACTTTCTTTTTTGTTGCCATTTCTTTCTTAAGGAGGGTGCTGTGCTTTCTTCCTTGAAGGAGAAAGTGATGAAACCCTCTTGAAGACACCATATCTTGGATAGCTACTCTAAATACCCATCACATAACTTTTAATCTTCCTTCCTAGGAGAAGGTTTTGGACTAAGTCACTGTATCTTTGTTATTCTTCAGTCCTGAATTTTGTCTGTATATGTGTGTGTATGTGTCTGTCTGTCTGTCTGTCTGTCTGTGTGTGTGCGCACATGTGTGTGCCCTTTTTTCTAAGTTATTTTTTAATTCAGGCTACCCTGCTCCTGTTCCTAACTCTGGGATCATCCTATATTGGTTTTCACAAATAATTTTGACAAAATCCTCTTAAGACAGTGATGGCTAACCTTTTTGCCATCACGTGCCAAAAGCGGGGGGAGCACGGGGGGTCGTGCACACGTGCCCACACCCATAATTCAATGCCCCCCATGCCCCACCCTTCCTGTGCATGCGCTCCCCTGCGCACATGCACACACGACCCCCCCCCCGCACCCTGTTTTGGCCTAGCAGGCCTCCCTAAAGCCTCTGGAGGCCCGGTAGGCCCATTTTCCGTCCTCCCCAAGCTCCAGAGGTTTTCTTGAAAATGGTCTCCCCCGTCCCCCCAGAAGTCCTCTGGAGGCGAAAATGCCCTCCCAAAGCCTCCATGTGAGCCCTGTACTTACCTGGCATCCAAAATGGGCCGTGTAGAGACTCATGGGAAGGGAGGGGTGGCGTGGGCAGGGCCAGCCGAAAATCAGCTGGCCGGCATGTGCATGCGTGCTGGAGCTAAGCTAGGGCAACGGCTTGTGTGCCTGCAGATATGGCTCTGCATGCCACCTGTGGCATACATGCCATAGGTTCGCCATCAAAGCTCTAAGAACTACTAGGGAAAATGTCATAAGAGTCAGTTCCTCACAGATAAGTTGAATTACGAAGAGAAACCCAAGCCTTGAAAAACTCCAGAACAGAATTCTTAATAAATGGATATATTTATGTATGTCACATATTTGTGTAATGTTTCACTCCAATAAGCTCTTGGTTTACTGGCTCTCCGTTTAATAGATTTTGATATAATAGACATATTTATTCATATATTGCCAGCATTTAATGTATGTTTTCCAAAGTAGTCCAGACTATTTGTTATCTCCATTAGTTTTCACCATTTGCATCAACTCATGGCATTTGTCATGACACAATAATACAAATGATATTATTTGAATTATACAAATTATGTAAATGATGCAAATGATGTACTGCAAGGTTGAATGAGCATTCAGGAATGATTTAATGATCTCTGAAACTGAGGGTTTGATGTAGGTAGTCCTCAACTTATAACCATTTGCTTAGTGACCATTCAAAGTTACAATGGCACTGAAAAAAAGTGACTTATGACCATTTTTCACACTTACAACCATTGCAGCATCCCCATGCAGATCAAAATTTGGATGCTTGGCAACTACTTTATATTTATGACATTTGCAGTGTTTCTGGGTCATGTGATCAATTTTTGCGATCTTCCGACAAGCAAAGTCAATGAGGAAGTCAGATTCACTTAACAACCATGTTACTTACTTAACAACTGCAGCAATTCACTTGGCAAGAAAAGTCACAAAATGGGGCAAAATTCATTTAACAACTGTCTCACTTAACAACAGAAATTTTGAGCTCAATTGTAGTCATAAGTTGAAGAGTACCTGTACTATATTTCAAATCTTAGCTTTCAGTATATGCAGGAAAACCGCAACAGAAGATATTAACAATCAACTTGGCCAATAACAATGAAGGTAGTCTGCCAGATATCTTGACCTCAAGTTGTTTGGAGTCATATATATTTGAAGTACAGAATCTTGAATCTGGATCAATAGTCAGTTGACATCCAGAAATGTCATTAGCTTTGGGTGATGAAGTCCTTTAAGACTGAAGAAAACTGGCAGTTGTCCAGAGCTTCATTATCTGTAGAGATATTGCAGGAAGCCAAGATCATGGCTGGAGCTACAGTAAACTACAATTTACAGTATTTAAAATTAAAAAACAGTCTGGTTTTGGTTTGTTTTTGGAAGTTCAAGAGATAAAAACATCGAAAAACTTAAGATAGCCAGTTGTATTCAACTGATCTGGTCCAGCACGATGCATAAATGCAACAATAGCACCCACAGAAAAAGCAAATATTGATTTTTTAAAAAAAGCAAAGGAAAAGAAGAGGATGAAATATGATACGCAGGTGCTTCTGGGGTCTCTTTGATATTTTTTGAAAATTCCATGCACATCTGTTTGGCTTTCACTCTGATCCTTTTTCCCCCAATTCTGATTTGACTGTTTCCTCCTTGGTGATTAATCACTTGGCAGTTGACAGAATAGCCTGAGACTTTCTATCTCAGCAGAAGCATCTATCGGTTTAATTTGCAAGTTTGCATGGTAGAGAAATTTAGCTTTCAGAACACTGTTTTTCAGTTTTCCATATCCCAGTGCCTTTTCTACTAAATTGTTTATTCCCAGTATGAAAACAATCATATGTGTAAGGTGCATTTTTTTTTTAATTTACAGATTCAGGATAGGTCAGATGAAGGAACTATAAACAGACAGCTTGCTTGTTGCTTGTTGTCAACTATAAAGCCTTCTCTTAACATTATCTTGGCATTCACATAGCAAGTTTCATTTCATGATGAAGGAACAACGTCCCTTCTCGTGCTGTTGAGACTTAGTAGAATTTGCTTAATCACTTGTGTCTATGGTTTATTTATGCGTAAGTCATAGTTGAGTAAAAATATATATTGGCTGTTGCATACATAGTCTATCACTCCTGATTTAGATCTATACAGTTGGGGGTTTTTTATGTACTGCATGCATTTTTTTTTAACATTCCAGTATGTTATTCTTAACTCATTATGGTGTCAGAAATACATAAAGACACGTTGGAAGAATATTGAGAGAATGTGGCCACAACATTTGAAGGAAATGCTTTCTAAATTTTTTAAAATGACTGCTCAGATTTTGCATGTTGACGAAGAAGTTACAATTTTATGAAGAAATTGATAAGAGTAATATCCATGTATTATATGAAACATTTGAAAATAATTATGCACCTAGGAAAAATATCCTGTATGAGATCTGTAGGCTTTTTAACAAGAAAACAAAGTGAAAGACAAAATATAGATTGAAATTTGTTTTAAAACTTTTAGCACAGACTCGTGTATTCAAAAAGTTATTATTAATCTTTCATCATGATCTGTATTGTGTATGGAATAAGATGAGAGAGGATAAAAATAAGTTTATGAAAAAAATTATGAGAACAAAGCTGATGCAAATAGAATTGACACACAGACCGAAAATTAAAGTTCAAGATTCAGGAAAATGAACAAGTTCTCAGTAAAAGTTAACTTTCTGCAGATTCCGCTACCCAAAAGAATAATCAAACAAATTACAATTGTTGAAACATGGTGGTATTATGATCAAAAGGGCTTGACTAAAATAATGAAAAATAAAGCAGAAAATGTAGAATATCTTATTACTTTCCAGTGATGTGCAGAGTAATTAAAACAAAAGTTATAAATTCAAGATTTACATGTACTAAAGGAAGAACTTTTTATTGGAATGCTGTGTTCAGAATAAAATAAATGATTTATTTGCTTATTAACTATTGTAAGCAATAAAAAAGATTCAGAACCATGATTCTTTCATGATTATAATATTTTACAGGCTGAATCTTTGAAAAGCTAAAATGTTAAAGCAGTTACTTATTGCAACTTCTAGTGAAGTCTGTACTGGTTTGTAAACATAAGGACAACTTAACAAAGTTAAAAGAGTTCCAAGAATTTGATTCTGAAGTTAAAATTTTCAGCTGACTTATACCACTGACTGATTTAAATTTTATTAGTTCACATAGCATAAAATCTTGTATGTAATAGAGCAAAAGAAGAAAATATAACCCGGAGCATATTAATGCACTATTCAATTGGATTTCAATCCACAAATATCTCCTGAGAATTGTGTCCCTAGAATGGTGCCAATTGCAGTGGGAATAATATTTGAAAAAGAATTTAAATGAATGAAACAATGAGGATTAAACCAACAGTAGAGAATCTCATAAAATTAGTAAATTCTATAATAATAATAATAATAATAATAATAATAATAATAATAATAATAATAATAATAAGAAAATGGGAGCCAGAGTGGTGTGGCGGTTAAGGTACCAGGCTAGAAACTGGGAGACCATGAGTTCTTAGGCACAAAACTAGCTGGATAACCTTGGGGCAGTCACTCACTCTCAGCCCGAAGACATAGGCAATTGCAAATCACTTCTGAAAAGAAAACTGCAGGGATTTGTCTAGCCAGTTTCCAGGAATTAAAAACTTACTCAAGGTAACCCCCTACCAAAAGAACAAATATGAATTTGTCTGGATTTGAGCAATTTTAATTAAACTACTTTGACGTTTTCAATTGCCAATTATTAATAAAATTACGGTAGGAGAAGAAAAGGCAGAATCTGGGTGTGGAGCCAAGAGAGTAGTGTTGCCAGGTGTCCACTATTTGAGCGGACAGTCTGCTTTTTTCACATTATGTTCACTATTTTTTTTTTCACAAAATAGTGGACATTTTTTTTATTCAAAAGCTTTATGATGAAATTAAAATGTAATTTAATATTTTACATATTATTATAATATATTTGATGTTTTGAATTTTAAGTAAAGTTTTGAAGTGATTATTTTAATACGTGTTAAAATGTTTGTAAGAAAATATATAATTTAATTGTAAAAATTTTTTTAATTTTTTTTACTACTTAACACCCCCCCACACACACACACACACCCCGCTTGTCCGCTATTTTTTGGAAGCAGACCTGGCAACCCTACAAGAGAGGATTCAGTTGGGAATTGTTACATACCCACAAGTGATCCAAGTCCACCACACACACACACACACACACACACACACACACACACACACACCACTGAAATCCATTAACTCTTAACTAGCACCAATTTAGTGCTGACTGTTAGTTGACTGGATTATTGTGTATAAATTTGAGTAATAAATGTTAACTGAAACTTAATGTGTGGTCCTGATTCTTTGCATCTGACAATTACTAGTAATTTAATGGCTAGAACTGGAAGGTAATTATGGATTTTGGCAGATTTGATTTTATGAAAGTAATTAGAAGCATTTAAACTTTTATTTTGCAGCCACAGATTTAAGCAATTATTGCTGGATATTTCTTCTACATCTCAAAAGAGGAAATTAAGTTAGGATGTGCTGATTTTGCAGGGCTTATAATGATACTATTTAAGCTATCTCCAATATAAAATTGAAGGATGTCAAATTTGTATTGTTGGAAGATAAAATTAGCAGTATATTGTTTTGGATATAACCTTTGAGAATGAGTCATAGATTAAATTGTAATTTCACACAGAAATCTGTACCCTGCACAACATTTGCCACAAATTCTCAAGGCCCAGCTTTCTCAGGAACCACAGCAAGGGACTACAAAGATGAAAAGTTAACAAAAATCCAGGTGTAGATAAAGGAAAGGAAATGAGTTAAATCTCCATTCCCTGCTCTAAAATTTATTAAAATTCTCCTCTGATTTAAAAAAAAAACAATTACATCTGTAGTTGGTTTGCTTTTTTCTTCTTTCAGAGCCAGTCTAATGAAATTAGAAATTATAACTAGAGCATATTTTTTTTCTTGATCCATTTATAATTATTTAAAGACCAATAGTATTTTAAAAATTGCATGCTCCCTTCCATTTTAAGATTACTGAAAATACCATACCAGGCTTAAAGCCAGTTACGCTTCTGTCCTACTATTTATATCACTATGAATGTACAAAAGAAAGGGAGGTCATTTTTAAGTAAAATGAACATTCTAGCTAGCATAGCTTCTATATTGGCCAATTTGTCGGCAGACCTGCTTTCATAGTGGATCTTCTGTCTTTCAGACACAACAGGTCACTGTTAAATCCAAGGGTCCTGTTCCAACGACAGATTGTTCCTATTTTAGTTCACTGGCTGGAAAGACGGAGAATCAAAGTACAGGTAGTTCTTGATTTACAACAGTTTGTATAGTGACCATTCAAAGTTACACCGTTACTGAAAAAAGTGACTTCTGACAATTTTTCACACTTACGACCATTGTGGCCTCCCCATGGCGATGTGATCAAAATTCAGATACTTGACAAATGACTCATGTTTATGACGGTTGCAGTGTCCCAGGGTCACATGATCACATTTTGCAAACTTCCAACAAGTAAAGTCAATGGGGAAACCAAATTCACTCAACAACCATGTTATTAACTCAACGACTGCAGTGATTCACTGAACAACTCTGGCAAGAAAGGTCGTAAAATGGGGCAAACTCATTTAACAAATGCCTCACTTAGCAACATAAATTGTGGGCTCAATTGTGATCATAAATTGAGGACTACCTGTATAATAATATTAGGATAAAAGATGGCTAATCTGGGAGTGGAAGGGTGGTTGTGTCCTATGCTAATTCAGTAATCCCATGCATTTCTTATTTATTTTATACCTTTCTCCTAGTTGTACATCCCCCCCCTTTTTGGGGGGGTTTCACAAAACCCAAACCTCTTTCTGAAGCATTACAAATACTTAAACCTGGATGACAAACCATTACTGCATGGAAAGCTGAGGTGAACTTGACTTCATTTGATGTTAACCCAGTTTAATTGGAGAGTGATATATTTAATTCAAAGAAAATAAGCACCCCTTTGGCTTGCAGTTCTCATCTGGTGGATAGCAACTTTCCAATTCAAACTGCTATTAAACCAATGTGATCTTTGAATAATGAATGCAGTCTTCCACAAGAGATTTTTCTGCACTTTTAAATGTTCATTTCCCATTTCCTCAGCTAAAGATGAAGCCAAATTAAGAAATCCCCTTCTGGATTTCAACCACTCCCTTTGCTTTGGCTGCAGTCGTGGCTTGGTCTTCTTCCTAACCTAAATTTACCAAGACCACCAATTTGATAGATTCCCCTGCTTCTTTATCCCTCTTGGATCAATTAAAAGAGGGAAAAAAAAGAAAACACCAAACTTCATTATTTTGCCAGTCTCTTAGAACAGAAAGAAAAAGTTCTGGGTCTGGGTTTTTTGTTTTTTGTTTTGCATAGTTTTACATTTTTGTTTTTCCATTTATCTTTTTATGATCTGTAAGAGTCACCTTATTAGAGAAGTGGAGGGGAGGGGATATAAAATAAATAATAATAAATAAATAAATAAATAAAATACATACATACATACATACATACATACATACATACATACATACCAGTGGTATGTTCCAACCAGTGTTACTACCAGTTCTTTTCGTGTACGCGCTTTGCACGCAATTGCCACATGTATGCTCACAAGCGCATTAGGTTTCTGCCCAGCTGAGGTGCGGCAACCCCCTCTGCCGCACCTATCAGCTGGGCTAAAAAACGAGAAATAAAGGTAAGTTTAATGCAGGGGCAGGCGGGAAGGCCCAGCTCCCAGTCAAAGAGAACCGGTTCGGTGACGTCACATCATCACCACTACCGGCTCACCCGAACCGGCCCGAACCGGGAGCAACCCACCACTGATACATACATACATACACACACACACACATACATACATACATACATACATAGTAATTTTGCCTCATTTTAAAAGAAAAAGAAAAAAATCTGTGTCCTTCTTTGCCCTGTTCTGTCAACAAACCTGAGGGAGAAAAAGGGCAACATTTTTATCTCTCCACGAATGGCAGCAGAAAGTATCAATCAGTGGCCAGAGGGAAGGGATGTTCCTAATGCAGATGCAGTAGCCAAATGGAATGGAAGGAATTGAAATGCATCACACACATGGGGCAGTGTGACTTAAACTGACACAAGATGGAAAACACTACTTTTGAAGCAGAAAAGGACAGAAAACAGAGGTCAGAGACTTCATTTGTGGTAAGAATGGGTCACCTGAGGGTGGGTGCTATGTGTCTCTCCCTTCAAAAAGGATGAGTGGCTTATGATGGAAATGCAAAATTTTTCTACAATTTTCCAAAAAACTGCTCTAACAGATCCCCCATAAATACCTCCCCCCTCTCTTTAACACACATATCAACTTCCTATAGCTTTGCAACATAATTTAAGCAGCCCATTTCACTGTCAAATATTACCATGCACACTTCACTTATAAGCATTAGCATATTGTGCAAAACCAGCACTGTTCAACCCCTCCACACTTAACCACTGGGGCACTCTGGGCTCAAAGCCATATCAGCTAGACACAGACTTTCAAGCCCTTGCTTCTTCTGAGCTGTGTGGTGTCATTTCTAAAGGGCAGGAGAGAAAGAAAGCTAAACTGTAAAGTATTTTCCATGGTTGTCTTCATATAACATTAGCAAAATAAAGAACATTTAAGCAGAACCAATAGACTCTGTGTGGCTTTTATGTACGTAAATTTTCTGGCTACTTCTCAGTCAAAACACACATTTCGTCCTTATGGATAATACATAGACTGTGACATCTTATGAAATCAGAAAAGGCACATGAGAATGAAATCCTAGAATTGCAACACCATTCTAAACCAATAAATGAAAAAAAGGGAGGAAGGAAGGAAGGAAGGAAGGAAGGAAGGAAGGAAGGAAGGAAGGAAGGAAGGAAGGAAGGAAAACATCTCCATTTGCCAAAATAATAATCATCGTTAATAATAATTTAAGTTACTATTAATTAACACTACATAGGTCTTGCTCCCACAACAAACATAATTATTAGAGTGACACTTTGAAACTGAATAGAAACTAGTGCAAATTTATTCTGTGATTGGGATTTTCTGATACTAGCATTTAAAGGCAATGATAATCTTACTGGCAATTTCTTAGAGGTGTGATACTTTTGCCAAACATGGCAACATGATAAAATAATATGTTGCTATGCCAAAGCATATTTTAAAATAATGTAAATTAACAATATATTCCTAATCAAATTAATTTACCTTGATTTTGTTTTGTTTTTTTCAAAGACACATATTAATCACCAGATAGGATAAATTCAAAAAGAAAAAATATATATTATAGAAATGTTCAGATCACTTCTAGGTTCAAGACTGCTGCAACCAGCTCTGCTTCCTTTGCTTCTAATTGCTGCAATATTCTATTCATTTTAATTATTGCTGGCTATCCTGAATAGTTTGTAGGTACAAGGAGGCAATTATACAAATTCAGAAAACAAAATGGGAGAGAGAAAACATTTTTGGAGATATCTTGCTGATAAAAAGACATAGCATGAGTTCATCAAAACTGCCTAAACATTGTTATTAATGCACACACACAAACCTAGTAAGAAGAAACACAACTGATTGAATCTATAAAGACGAAAGGAGGTTTACACAACCACTTACTTACACTTTTACTTCTGACAGAAAGAGAGTTTGTATCCTTGCTCATGATGTTGCAGTTGCTGATCTGGCTGGGATTTTAGCAGCAGAAGTTCCAACAAGAGCAAATTTCACCTAATGCAAAGAAAATATACTATTATAGTTTCACTTTCAAGGTACTGTGTTGCTGAACTCCTGTGTTCTCCTAACAAAGTGATATTTTAGTGGTGCTAAAATATCATTCCCATCATCCTGAGCAGCATGAATTTTCTAATGGATCAGCCAAATGAAACAAGGCTGCTGTATTAACTTGGCATCAAGAGCTTTCTGAGATAGCATACTAACACCCTCCAAACAAATTAGATGACTGTTTTCCATTTGAGATGGTGCCTTTATATGAATATTAGCACAATGCTATATGCCAAGCATACTTAGAACTATATTACAATTCTCTGAATCAGTATTAGTAATTTGTACTTGTAAAACATATGTAAAACACATTCTCCGGGGACGGTAAATCTATCTGGTAAAACGGAATGCAATTAGGATCTAAAACTGCAGTACAAGACTATGTACGAACATGGAAGATAAATAATTAAAACGAGTTAGAAACTGCAAATGTAAATGGGACTTGGTCCCAATAAATGGATACGGGATTGTGGTGTTCTTTAAACTGTTTTTGACATTTGTATAAACACTCAGCCTTAAAGCTGAGGACATTCTTTTCCAACTGATAAATAGAAAGACTTAAGCATAAAACAGACTGTTTATAAATTAAACCATACATTTAAAGTTATATACGGGTGGCACTCATATCGTGTACCGACTCTCTCTCTCTGATATACAAACACAAGCACATGCGTGCATGCACACGCATACACACGAAAACACACTTGCATTCCTTTAAATGAAGTGTGGTGCAACATATTCATTCAAGAGTGATGCACTGGGCAGTTTCAATTATTATCCCCTCTTGTTATCATTCTGAAAGAGATTAGTAAGGATATCTCAAAGGTGTTTTTTTCAAAACATGAGACAACCATGACCTGGATGACTGAGAATCTCCATAGACGTTAGTGAGGATAATTAATTTGGCCCCATTTCTGGAGTATGATTTTCAGCATACTATTCAAGACCAAATGCAGTTTTCAATCTGAAAGAAGCTGTGCAACAAACCCAGATAAGCATCTCTTTTCACTTCAAATAGCAGGGTGAATCCATTCTATTGTTTGGCTAATTTTTACATGAAGAATCCTGTGACAGAGCCAAAGGCCCATCTAAAACAATCTTGGTTATTTTAAAAGATGTACAGCAAGCAAGGTGGGCCGATTATTTGTGTGTCAGTAAATAATTCATCCATACTTTAAACCCAATAGGTTACAGACATGATGTTGTTTCCAAATGAAAATCTTAACACGTAATCTTTCTACAGCAAGAAGGAAGAAAATTTTTATTTGAGTAGCTCAACATGCTCAGTCTGAGTCATCCATTGATCAGCACTGAATTGGCAAGATATAATATTTGCTTTCTTTAAAACACAGCTGGAAATGCTGTTTACAGATGTTTGATTTTTCAAACACATCAGAAGCAAGCTTAAAAGGTGATAGAAAAGATCACAGCATCCCTGCTGATAAAAACTACCACTGAGAAAATCATATTCATGTGCAATGTATGGTTACAAAGCAATTTAGGAAGTATATGAATGTACATGACTCTGATGTTCTGAACTAGCAATGAGAGCTAAAGGCATATGGAAATCACTGCCTATTAGCAGCAGGTAGTAAAGACTAGCATCAGAATCAGGATTTAATTGTTTTAAGGAAAACTGAACCTGTATATTGGATTTGCCTCTGAAATTTACTGAAGTTATCAATGTGGAGAGAATGAATATAATTCAAAAAATTGTCTAAATGATTGATATATTGTAACATTAATTATTATTTTAATAGTAGGTTTCAGTCAGTTCCTTACTTGGCACATTCTGGTCTCTCTGAGGGAAAACTGATCTTTTAAAGAAAGATATTTTGGGTGCATTTTGTGGGGTAGTGATGAGACATTTTTAAAGATGTTTGAATCAAATTTGCAGAAAACTGGGTTCATTTTGGTGGCTTTCATGCTGCCTACTAGATTTGTGTTTTTTATACATACGGATTGTATGTATATCCTTTTTTTTTTGTCTGCACTTTCAAAGAGGGCCTCCTTTAATGTTATTCCAGCAGAAGGAACTCTATGAGGTAGGTTGATAATTGGTCAAGTCATTGAGTGAGCCCCACAGCTGAAAAGAGACCACACCTTGATCTCTTCAGCTTTTTAATCACTTATTACAATGACTGTCATACTCAAATGTTTGCATATTTTCTTTTGGCACAATTTATAAACCCTTTTTATTTTTTCATCTGAAAAATAGCAGAAAATTACTGTTTCTTGGCAGTTCCCTGGTGTCACTCAACACTGTGATTTCTGGGGACTGATAGGGAAGCACAAAAAGTCTGGGAATAAATTGCTCACACCTTTCTTAATTAGACAACAGAATATTGTTGGCCAAAGAACAGTAATGGAAGGTGAATGTACAAATGAGGCCACAGAATAGCTGATATTACTTATACAATAACAGTGTTACCTTAGTAGATATTGGACAGAAATGTAGCTGAGATTATTAAATCTAATCCCAACACTTTTGGCTGTAGACAGAGTTTGAATTCCATCTCTATAGGAAACAAACCTTTCACATTGATAGTAGCCAATTTAATGTGACCTGTCTCATAACTTACTTACTTACTTACTTACTTACTTACTTACTTACTTACTTACTCACTATATGTACTTTGGGACCTTGCTATAGAAATAAGTATAGCCATAGCAATAATAACAACAACATCAACAATAGCCTTAATTTTTATTTAGTGCAATGATATTTAATGACTCGAGAATTCTTTCTCAATTTATGGCTTGGAATTCTGATGCCTTCTGTGAGCACACTCTTGTCACTTCAAATCAATGAAGAAAAAGAAATATATCCCAATTTTATTTGCCAGAAGATTCCCACCTGCCTCTTTTTTAAAGATGATAGCTAAAAACATGGTATTCTAGGCAAGTTCTTAAAAGTGCTTGCTCTAGAGAAATCTACTTTATATTCTTGTCATATTCTGTTGATACTCAAGGTCAAATTGTTAATCCAGGCACAGGGACTACCAAGACAACATCTTTTTGCCAAAGATGCAGAGTGTTTTATTTGATGTTCTAGGAAATAAATAGGTATGTTGTGCATTTAAATTATGTCTCAAATAGAGCCATAGTATTGCTTTTTCCAAATAACCAGAACAATTGAAAATGGTCATGAAAGTAGCCGGCTGCTTACATCCTTCAGAAACTAAGCATGAAATTGTTTGTCTATTATGAACAGAGGCCAGACTGAAAGCAGTTTAAGGATGCTTTTATCAACTTCCTTTAGGGCAAAGTTTATTTGACAACTGAATAATAAAAAAAAATAGATCTCCACTCTTAGTACAAGAGCTGCTTATGGCTTCTCCAGGCAAAAGGCCACATCTCATTATCCTACTGGGGAATTTTTATTGTACAGGATATGTGCTTCATGTCTAGCATGTGTTTACAATCTCTGAGCAGCTTTTTTTTCACCACAGGGAAAACCAAGGAAATTGCCACATATAAAATGTTAATCATTATAATTTATATAACCAGGAAGAAAGGAAGGAAAAGAAAAATCCAATGTATTGCATTAAGGAAATTATTTTATAGGGAAAACAAAAGAAGAAAGGAAAGGGAAAAGGACCAAAAACAGAACCATAAAAGACAGACTAAGAATTCAAATTAAAATAGGCAAGAAAATGGTAAGAGAACCTCTGTCTACTCTATACAAGTTGAAATCACTAGGACCTGACAGATTATATCCCAGAGTTCTGAGGAGCTGGCAGATGTCATTTCAGAACCACTGAACCATATCTTTCAAAGATCCTGAAGCACCGGGGAAGTACCAGAGGACTGGGAAAGAGCTGATGTAGTGCGCATCTTCAAAAAAGAGGGGGGAGGAAAACAGATCCAGGAAACTACAGACCAATCAGCCTGACATCAATACCTGAGAAGATCCTGAAAAAGATAATAAAGTAACAGACCTGTGAACACCTAGAAGCAAGCAAAGTTATAACCAGAAGCCAATATGGGTTTGTCAAAAACAGATCATACCAAACAAATCTTATTTCATTCTTTGACAAAGTAACTAAGTTAGTGGACCAGTGAAATGCTGTGACATAATATACTTGGATTTCAGTAAGGCATTTGACAAAGTAAATCACAACTTACTTCTTGGTGAACTGGAAAAATGTGGGACGGACAGCATCACCACCAGATGGATTCATAACTCGCTGACAAACCACATTCAATGTGTAGTCCTTAATGGAAATACATTACATGGAGGGAAGTTAGCAGTGGGTACCCCAAGGTTATGTTTTAGGCCCACTATTCCTCAATACCTTTATAAATGATTTAGATGAGGGAATAGAAGGGGAACTCATCAAATCTGCAGACAACACCAAACTGGCAGGAGTATCCAAGAGAATACCCAGAGGATAGGCTCAAGATCCAGATAGATCTAACAAACTTGACAAACCTATCCCACAAAATGAAATTTAATGTAGAGGAAAGTAAGGTTTTACATTTAGGGGGGAAACCAAATGTACAGGTACAGATTAGGTGAAACTTGGCTCTATAGCAATAACTGCAAGAGGGATCTTGGAGTCCTAGTGGACAATCACTTAAATATGAGCCAGCCCTTGTGCTGCAGCCACCAAAAAGGTCAATGCAATCCTAGGCTGCATTAACAGAGAGATAAGATCAAGATCACATGAAATCTTAGTACCATTTTATAAGGCCTTCGTAAAACCACACTTGGAATAGTGCATCCAGTTTTGGTCACTACACTATAAAAGATGTTGAGACTCTGGAAAGAATGCAGAGAAGAGCAATAAGATGTTATAGGGGGGTAGAAGCTAAAACAAAAGAACAGTTGCAGGAATTGGGTATCTCTAGTCTAGTGAAAAGAACTAGGGATGATATCATAGCAGTTCTCCAATATTTGAGGGTTGCCACAAAGAAGAGGGAGTCAACCTATTCGCCAAAGCACCAGAAGGCAAAACAAGAAGCAGTGGTTGGAAACTAATCAAGGAAAGAACCAACCTAGAACTAAGGAGAAATTTCCTGATAGCGAGAACAATAAATCAGTGGAGCTGCAGTAGTTGAGGGTGCTTCATCACTGGAGGCTTTTAAAAAGAGATATTTCAGCCTGTCTGAAATGTATATGGAGAGGAGAGATGGGAGAGCAGGGAAGGGAAGGGAAGGGAAGGGAAGGGAAGGGAAGGGAAGGGAAGGGAAGGGAAGGGAAGGGAAGGGAAGGGAAGGGAAGGAAAGGAAAGGAAAGGAAAGGAAAGGAAAGGAAAGGAAAGGAAAGGAAATTTATACCTATGGAGGGAGAAAGAAAGAAAGAAAGAAAGAAAGAAAGAAAGAAAGAAAGAAAGAAAGAAAGAAAGAAAGAAAGAAAGAAAGAAAGAAAGAAAGAAAGAGACTTTATTTGTTGGCCTGTGTATCTGCTAGATGAATATGGATGATCTGGTTTTCAGTTGATATTTTTCTTCCCTGTGAATAAAAATATGAAGGTCACACTTCATGACCAGGCAAGGATCAGAAGAAACCATTTTATAATTAGGATACCTAGCAGAAAATATCATATCAAGTTATTGAAGCTTCATATGATGCCCCTTTAATAGTTTGCGGCTCACAGTGCCTTATCTTCTCACATTCTGAAGTTGCTTGTGCAGTTACAGCATACAAAATATTCACAGGGGTGAGTGTTGCATCAGGTAGGGAGAGGAAACCTCTTCAGAATAACAGAATAACAGAGTTGGAAGGGATCTTGGAGGTCTTCTGCTTAAACAGAAATCCTGTATCATTTCAGATAAATGATTGTCCAATCTCTTTAGAAAATGGATTCTGAATATCATTAAAAAAAACAGAGATTGGTATTAATTGTTCAGATCTGTTGGGCTATCCTCCTCTTGGTCCCTTGCAATCATAAATAATTCAAAGCAGCTTGCATAGAAAAGTCTGGAGAAAATATCCCCATTGGATTCTAACTATTGTTTTTAAAAAAGTGAGAAGGAAGCATTATTATACCTTTTCCATCTCACTCATAAACAAACTTTCTGAACTCCCACATACTAGACCACTTCCTACTTACTAGTTGCACTCTGTTCCAGTATATTTAAATGTTCAAGCTTTTTGACCCATCTACACATTGCACCTATCCTGATTTGCTTCATCATAGTTAATTTAATGAACAATAATTGGTTGGGCTTATGCACACTAAACTGCAAACCACAATTTTAAAACACCAATAGCTAGGTTCACAAAACCCACTGCAGAAAAGCCCACCTTTACAGCTCCCCCTGAAAGTCATTTTTATGGAATACTAGTGTATATTTTAAGTAACATCTTAACAGCACATACTTCCCTTAAATAATTTAGCTATTAAAAGGAACAAAAAGAAAAAACAATGAAAGTGAATAACATTGATTTTAGCATACAATACCTAAGAAATTTATGCATATTAGGCAAAACTGTACTTTCTCTGCCTAACAGTAGGATTGGCCCTTGATCTCAGCCTAAGGCAAAAATCCTTTTATTGCTCGTGCAATGCAAAATAGAATATTCAAATTTTGTCCTTGAAAATCAAGTTTGCTTACCAAAGTTTTAATCCAACATTACACAGAGTAAAAACTCCTGGAAGAGTATATGATATGGATTACTTTAACAATTGTTCAGTTTTTCAGGAGGTGGAATAATTGAGCTTCCTCTAGTACAGTGTATAATTTTTTAAAACATTCACAGCTTCTCTAAACAACTTCGTAATTTACAGCTAAAACACAAACTATACTAGGATTCAAAAGAATATTGAACATAATATTAACTTAGCAGGTATCCTTAAAATCTTCCTTTGGAAGTAAAGAAAAATATTTAGGTAAGGGATAGAAAAATCTTGGGATCAGAATCAGAGGCTTACAGGTAAATAACAGTGATGATCTAAGAAAAACATCTGCTCAAGTTCTGGCTGGGATCTTAAAGGTTCATCCTGAGGAGGTATTCTGTAAAATTGATAAGGCTTATAGAGTAAATTCTTGGATTGCAAAGCAAAGGCAACTGCCTAGAGATGTGGTGATTTATTTTACAGATAAAGAAATAAGAAATGATATTGTGCAAAAATCCTTTAATTCTATTCTACAACTGTATGGGAGAAAAATTTGGATATATAAAGAACTGCCGCCTAAGATGTTAAGAGATAGAAAGAAATTTGGACTTTTGGTGACTGAGCTAAGAAAACAAAATATTTCATTCAGGTGGGATGTCCCAGTGGGTATAATATTGAGATATCAAGGAGTAAGATATCAGTTAAATACTGTTGAAAAAGCGGAAGAATTTTACTACAAGGTCCTTAAAAAGCAAAATCAACAAGAGACAGAAACTCAAGAAAAGCAGAAGGAGATGGAAGTAATGAAGAAACAACAAGTTATAGAGGTCTCCACAGATGAGCCGCTTTTGGATTCTCTCTCAGAGGTCTCAGCTGGATTATTTAATATAAGAGAGGCGGTTCCGGACCCTAAAGCAATGATTTATTAAGCCACAAACCAGCATGGAAGTCAATCAGTCGATATACAGTTTACAGAACCAGAAAGATTTCAGCCACAAAAACAAAACCAACAAGATCAAGTTATAGATCATCATGAAATCCAAATAGTCGATACACAATCTACAGAAAGGAATTTAGGATGGAGATCCAACCCACAAAAAGTCAAGAAAAGAAGAAGTAGGTCTCACAAAAACAAAAACTTTTAAACTGAACAACAGTGTAATGCCAATTACTTATGAGAGGACTGAATATATGAAAAGATAATGGGCAAAGTATTGGCTTATTTTATCCTGAGGAGAGTGACAGATCTCTGCAGTGCTGAATTTTTTGGGATGTGAAAAAGGCCTTAAATCGAATGGTTGGAAATATCTTGTTTGTTTTTTGGATTTCTTGATAAATATATTACGTGTAAGCTGAGTTACATGGCAAGAGATCTACTGGATTGGGGCACGCAGAAGATCTGGTTGTTACCCTATTATGGTGGTTGGAATTAATAATCTGGATAAAAGACACCTCTATAGACATTATATGGAATATAAATATAAAGTCACTCGGGTGGTTGTTGTGTTCTTTTTTTTTCTTTTTGCAATATGAAGATATTTGTTACTGATGGGGGCAGATGGTAATTGAAGATACTGAAAATACTGTTGGAATTAGGATGTGATGTTACCCTAACATGGGCGATGGAGTTTATCATCCAGTTGAAAGACATTACAGAAGATATTATATGGATTACAAGCCTAAATTTTTTTTCTTTTAGGATTTTATTTATATAAGGGAATATTTTTCTAGTGGAGTGGGCAGAAGAATAAAGATATTAAGAACAATTATGGTAGTTTTGTAAGAAAGTGGGTGGAGATAGGTTAGGTTATTGATTGTTTAGTTTAAAAAAAGGGATATTATGTTTAGATGTGAATATATGTAAAAGATTTGAGCTAAGAGACATAATGATGGGGGGAAAGGAAATGGGTAGCTGAACTGAATAAATGTTAAATTAGGATTTATTGTATAGTCTTATAGTGGAAGTATGCTCTGAAATGTTATATTGTATGGGGGGTAGTAAAAGGGTAGATCATGAGCGGAAATCGTTAAATTGGGAGATATAATAATATTATTATGTTAAATTAGGAGTTATTAGATAATGTTATAATAGAATGTCACTTTGAAATGTATATTATAGTATAGTATAAGGGGGATATGATAATTTTATTAGAAAGAAAGGGTCAGCATATGGAGATGGAGTAAGTGGACGGTAAAGTATGATATAATCTGTTATGAATTTGGGTTTTATTATGAAGAAGTCAAAGGGGAAGGGGAGGGGGAGGGGGGTTAGGGAGGAGGGGGGGAAAAGGGGAAAAATTTGTATTTGAAAAACTTTTTCAATAAAAAAAAAAAGAAAGAAAAATCTTGGGATAGAAATTCACAGAAAACAGAAGAAACCCCATTCCTCACAGCATTACATAACTTTTTAAAGCAGGTGTCACATTTTGCTTCTCAAAAACAGCATTCTGCTTTTAACCTCCTCTGGTTTAACCTAAATTCTTAGATGTAGAAGAAAAGTCACTTTGAAAAGTAGTCATTCTGCAATGAGCTGACAATGGGTTACTTTCTTGTCCGCAAGTGGAAAAAGAGCTCTCCACTGCCTGCTCCCTGTGCAATGATCACTGATCCAGAAGGAACCATGCCTGTTCTATCCCTGCCCCCCACTCCCCAGCTCCTCTGGCTATAGGTCCTTTCCAGCAATCTGTATCAACACTGCACGTTACCCTGAAGTGGCTAGTCTGGCAACATCTGAGAAAACATTTGGCCACAGCATCAGCTAGATCTTCTTCCACCCTTGATCCTGGCCAAGCAAGCCATTCTCCCTGAGCCCAATGCTATGCAGGCTAAACCTTAATGGAAGCAAACTGTGGTGTCAGAATACCCATCTCACAGAAGACCCATATATTTGGTCTTCCACAATATTGCCATTCACACAAAAGGGGAAAAAAACTGCACAACAGAGAGGTCTGGTCTCTCTGGCAGCTACTGGTAAAAGCAAAAGGGCCAATGGCTGAAGGGGAGTGGACAGTCCTAAAGCATGCCAATCAGCACCCAGGAACCCACTTCATCTAGTCAGGATGGACTATATCTATTGGTTTTAAAAGGGGCCTATTATTTTTCCCATTCAAAACATTATAATGCGGATTTGCTTCCCCTGAAAGATGTCTCTGGAGGTACATCTTCTATATGTATCAATGGTTATCTATTCTTCTTATAGCGAAAAGACCTAAATTCAAAAATATTGTTTTATTTATTAGATATTTATTTTGCCTTTATTGCTTTATGAGTTACTCAAGGCAGCAAACATTCCTAATATTCCTTCCTTCTATTTTCCCCACAAGAACAAACCTATGAGGTGAGTTGGACTGAGATTTTTGCATGGAGAATATAAAACTGGACTGATGTTAGTTCATCACAGTTTGTTTTAACTTATTATGATGCATAAACCATTCCTTCATCCTCTGATAGCTCCCAATCAATCAGATTCTCTTCCTCGGAGATAGAATTATTACTCCTTGTGGAAGAGTCCGGAGAGCAGGGACCCTGATAATCATCTATGTCTCTTGGGTCCTGAAATGATCTCCCCTGCACCAGCAAATCAGGCACCACCGATGCTGGTTGCTGATAATGCTGCCAGCCAGCCTCAAAGCCTCGCTTAACTGCCTCAGAAATCCACTGCTGGACTATCAGTGGCATTCCTGTGTCACTCTCCCCCACCTGGCCCCGCCTCAGTAGGAGTGAAAGCGGCCTCAGGTGAATGCCTGCTATGACTGGCAACCACCCTATCTTGTGGCAAAGGTGACAGAGACAGTGGAGGCCACATGCCACTCATTGAAGGGCCAGGATCTGCCATCAGCACTGAGGCCAGCTCTTCCTGGAAAATTGAGCCCCCTGTTGCATTGCCATTGTCTGGCTCCAATATCTGGCCGGAAGAAGGATCTGCAATAATGCCTTTGTCTGCTAGGGGGCTGAGCTGCGTTAACTTCTCTGCTGCTTTTGCCCCTTTTGCCACCTATTTTTCTAATGCTCTCTGAAGCCTTTGTTCCGCCTTTTCCTGGGCCTTAGATAGTTTCTTGTTAGCGACAGCCTTGGCCCTTATCTTGGCTGCAGCTCCCTTGATCCCACTCTTAGATCTAGAGCAGTGGTCACCAACAGGTGGTCCATGGACCACTGGTAGTCCGTGAGAAAATTTTGGTGGTCTGCAGAAAAATTATTTACATTTTTAATATTGCACTAAATCAGGGATCCTCAAACCTGGGACTGATATGTGCAATGAACATTTGTGTTGCTGCAGAAAGTCTCCCACTTCGAGGTCTTCTTGTGTGGGTCAGAGGGGGCCCAAATTCTGACTTGCGGTCTGCTTCGGCCTCCTGGTGCAGGGCTTTGGGCAAAGTCTGGAGGGAAGTGCCGCTGATGACGAAGAGCCAGAGGGACTGCATCATGGCCTGGAACTAGCTGACCATCTCAGCCCACTGAGCTTCCAGGCACCAGTAACTGGCCTTCCACTCCCGCAGGTGTTCCCTCTGCTTGAAAAGCCTATGCTCGTAGTCCTCAGTGAGGTGCTTCTGCTGAGCCTCCTTCTTGGTCAGATCCAATTTGGACTGAGCTGTTTTGCCAACTCTTTCTCGTGGTGGCTGCTTAGCTCCAACAACTGCTTCCTGTTGTGGCCCTAAGGAGACTGGGCAGGGAGGCAAGGAGTTGGCCACGCCCATCCAGTCACATGACCACCTAGCCATGCCCATACAGCCTATTATTAGGCAGATCATATTAGTGGTCTGCGGGATTTAAAATTATGAACTTAGTGGTCCCTGAGGTCTGAAAGTCGGTGAGCCTGGATCTAAAGGATACATATCTGGAGCCTCGACTGGTAGCCCTGTCTGACTTGCCCAGCCATCTCTCTGTGGGCACTAATAGAAGCTATAGACACTATCATCTGATAGTCAACCCAGCTTGTCTCCCCACAGCAATCCTGGAAGTCCTTTTTTTTTTTTTTTGGTCAAAGGCCCGAAGGTTCAATTCAGCAGGTCTTCTGATACAGATAGAAGCTGGAAGTCCTGGTCTACCTCCCAAAAGGGCAGGCAGCCGAAAGAGCCTCTCCACGCCGCTTGTGCCTGAAGCTGCTCAGGGCCTGCGCTCCCTTCTGGGCAGGCAGCTGAGATAGCCCCTTTCTGTAGTGTGCTTCCAGCCGGCAAGCACTTCTAATCAGGTCTCAGGTACAAACTGCGGCTTGCATTCTATCTGTCAGGCTCCGTGACTCGATAAACAGTTCTGCTGCTGGAGCACTGCTCCTAAGTAGCAGGTTTGAGCCCACAGCCCTTCATGCTACTCACAGATAAAATTGGTGACTGTCAGCGGTATTTTTACCGACTTCTGCAGAATTCGCACCCAAAAACAATGCCAAAGCTGACAAGCACCTCAAAATGGCACCGGCTGTAAAAGGAGTTTCCTTTGCTCCGTCTGTGGAGCTGTGATTTTCATCAGCCCAGTCAGCCATTCCGGTTGGCGTTCCGTGCACTCCGGTTGCAGAGAACATCTGATGCTTGCAATTACTGCAAATTCAAATCCCACCAGGCTCAAGGTTGACTCAGCCTTCCATCCTTTCAAAGATAGGTAAAATGAGGACCCAGATTGTGGGGGCAATAAGCTGACTTTGTATAAATATACAAAAGTATGAAGGCTATTGCTTAACGCATTGTAAGCCGCCCTGAGTCTCCGGAGAAGGGCGGCATATAAATTAAAGCAAAAACAAAAAAAATTCATGCAGTCTCCTGCTTTGGGGGAACGGGTTCGAAACAATGGCCCTTCACACTTCCCCCAAAATGGTGCTGACTGCTTGTGGAGTCATCTTCCAGACAACCACTTGCCCGCGCGCCACTCTCCAAGGCTAGCAGCAGGCTCAAGCCGATGGCTCTTCACGCTGCAATTTGAAGGCTGCGTACCTGATTGTCTCTTTCCTAGTTGTAATTTACTGAAATTAACCTAAATACTAATGAGCTCCAGGAGTTCTCCCTGACACCTCTAGCAGAGCTTTAGACTGAGTCGAAACTGGGGACCATTGGCAGTGGGCGTGTCTTCAGTCTGTACTCAGTCTAAAAAGCTACAAGACAAGAGTCTATCACCACCACACTGGAAAACACTCTGTGTTTACATAAAACAAAGGCACAAACTATCCAGTTACATTTTAGCCAGTATATTCTGTAAACTAGTGGTGTGGTTAGTTTGGGTTTAGTGTGCTGTGCAATCCCAGAATCCCAAGAAGCTGGGATTCCACACCAGTTACTTTTGAATAAGATGTAATGCATTCATATAGTATGCCCATATCAAATCCACAAACAGCATTTTAGTTTGGTATGAAGTGTAAACCCAGACATCCTTGCCTTTTTCTTTCTATTTCAAACACAAGCATCCATACCCCTCTACAATACTGTTCCTCCATTACTTATCATAGTAGAAAATAAACAATCCTGAGAAGAATTATCAGAAGAAGAAATCATCTCTTGTCTAGACCAATTCCTTCAGATTGTTACTTCTCTGCTTCCACTAACAGCAATTGTCAAGATGACGACCAGAGTCAATCCCCTCTTTCCCTATCATGTAACTCAAGATCTGTAATTCCAGGCTGCCATTAGTATTGGCAAAAGTGACATCTGTTCCATGTTATCCAGTAGCTTAGCACTAAGAAAAATGGGTGGACTTCCTAGAACTCCATGGGCCACAGAGCAAGTAAGGGAACCATTTGGTACGCAAGCTGCTGGTTGCCTACCTGTGCCCCAAAGAAGAGCAATTCACTGTATTTTTTCTTAACCCAGTGCTAGGATACGTTCAGTGTTCACTAATGTCTAGCAGGTTTTCTGCAAATTAAATAGTGTATTACTACCAAAAGGAATCCACTCTAATTGCAAAAGAATGAGGCAAATGGTAGCTGAAAACTTCATGTATGCTGTTTGTTCTGGAAATCAATGTTGCATTTGGATATTTTTACTACCCATTACCCTCTTCTGCACTGCCAGTTTGGTACAATTAGCAAGAAATTTAATTTCATGCTGTTTTACTGCACATTATTGCAGTCAAAAGAGGCAGTAAAGAGAAGCTGAGCTGTTTCTATGAACAATAATATTTAAAAAGGGCTGGTGGGAAAAGACTAAAGATGGTTTTTTGAAAGACAAGGCTCAGACAGCCCTTATCCTCTGCAACTCTGGGACAGTCCTCCGATAAAGTATTTTGTTTGCTTTTTTATTTATGTTAGCATAGTTAATAGGTATTTGTTATATGCAAATGGATTTGTTTGTGCATGTGTATGTCAGAAACTTGGCAGGGCAGGATAAAGCAATACATTGAGGAAAAGCAGTATATAAGTCTAGCACATCAATAAATTATTTAGCCAAAAGGATTTTAGACAAGCATTTTATATCAGCGGTCCCCAATCTTTCCAGCTCTGCAGACCAGCACTGGCAATGGTGTGTGTGTGTGTGTGTGTGTGTGTGTGGTTTTGCATGTGTGCCGCTTGCACTAATGCAGCTTCACATACTCGCACACTGCTTGCACGACCCAGTTTAGTGGTGGATTTCTACCGGTTCGCCCCGGTTCGGGCAAGCTGGTAGCAGCAGAAGGAGGCTCTGCCCACCTGCCCGGATGCTCAGGATGCTATGCGCAGAAGGTACTGTGCATGAGCAGAAGCGCCACATGCATGCGCTCACAGTTCCAAACTGGTAGCAAAGGTAAGTGAAACCCACTACTGGTCTAATTCCCAACAGGCCGTGGCCTGGCAGAAGACTGCAGACCAGAGGTTAGGGACCCTTCTTTTACATAAACTATCCAATGGGTTAATTTACTGTTCAGCATGTCTTGTGAGACTAACCACAGGAAAACTGAGTAAATGATAGCTAAGGCAATTACTGGTATATATGCTGAGAACATCAGAATATCAGCATCTTTTTGTGGACAGGATAGTTGCTTGTTGGATTTTCTGCTCAGATCACCAAGCAGAGTATTGGTCTTTGATGCCAGGTCATTGACAGAAGTAATGTATGTTTCTCTGCCTCAGGCTATTAAAATGTCAGGCCAGTTCTTCATACGAAAATGAGCACAAAGCTGGGGAAGCTTCTTCCTTTTCCCCACCATGTCTGTCTGTTGATTACTACGACATAAAAGCATTTAATGCAACAGAGTACGAATGAGAAAAAAATAAGGGTACTTCCCATATCTCTTCTTCCTGTGAATGGTGTGCATACTTCTACTTTATGCACACAACACAATGAAGCGCCTATTGTGTCCATCTAACACGTCAAGCCAAAACAAGCTACATTACAGTTTAACAGGATGATCTGGTTCAGCTACCATTCTAAAATATAATTGGTAGTTAGCGTTTGACTTGGTCTCTGTGTTATGTATTATGTTCATATCATGTATTAGAGCAGGGCAGAGCAGTGGATGTAATCCACAAAGGGGCCCGTCCCCTTCAGTCTGACTTTTCTATATGCTTTCACAAGTACAACTTGAACTGAAATTTGGATAATCACAACTACTGTAGTCAGTTCACAATGTTTACTATTAAAATCAAGTACTTTTAAAAAAGTCATTCCTTATTTTTATTTTTTTAAGCTAAAAGTTAGCTAGGAAGAGTAGAGAGTTCAATTATGTGTCCTCATTACATGTCATTAACTCTTCGAAATGGAAATGTGTATACACATTGTGAAAACATTTCCATTACTAAAAAGCTACTTTATAGCTTCTGATATTAGTGTGGTGATCCCTTCCTATGCTTTTATACTTTGTGCATTATTCTGGGTTGGTTGCTAAATAAGAGAAGCATTGGAATATGAAAATGTTAAACCATTAATCCAAATTATTGGTGGAATGCATGTACTGGAAATTCTGGAACCGCAATCCTAATGCAACTGTTCAGAGAAAGCTGTATAACGTATATCCAGTTATGAGTGACTGCACTGCATTAAAAAAAAGCCCTTGCTCCTTCTGTTAAATCATTAGCTTAATTACATATAGAAAAGTTTTGTTTCTTAAGTATAATGTCAAACTTCCCTGAGGACCTATGTATCCTTGGGACCCTGAATTTGTCTAGGACAAATGGATGTTGAGAATAGTTACCTATATGTCCCATAATGGAAGGAAATGTTTTACTGCTCGTTTTTCAAGCCACAGCTTCTAGGAAGTGAAAAGAGTTGACAAATGTAATTAAATTCCTTCTCTTAAAATGTACAATTTGAAATTAGGAAGGATAAAGTATTTTACAATATGCTGATTCTGATGAAAGATAGCTACTTTCCAGAAAGACGCAAATTGCATGAGAACTAGAGAAATAGTCCTGTATAGCAAACTAATTACAAAAGACATTTCTTTTATCCAGAGCATCAGCTTTCTGGTAGCAATGGAAAGGTCTTCCTTCTGCTTATGAGCTGCTGGGCAGCGTGGTAGGCTTCTAAATTATTGTAGCCTGCAGCTGGTTGATAAGATGATGTTCCAACTTAATTCTGCCAATTAGGGAGAAAAGATCTGGAAGGCAAGGCAAGAGAAAGCCCACTGAGGCAGAAAAGAGCAATGTTCTGGTTGTTCCTCATGTCAAAGACAATGTCAGACATCTTTATGTATCTGTCCTTGATATGTCCTACCCAATTTTGTTGTTGACATGGCTATTTACCTTGACGTCCTACATGTACTACAAAGTGCATGAACCCATTTTCCTCATGACCCCAGCTCGATAACAGAGGCAGCGTCTGATTGTTCAATTATTCACAGTGGTGGGTAGCTCATTGAAAAGAAAAGAGCCACATGACCAAGCCTGACTCGTATGATTGAGACATTCAGTGTGCTTAGAACCAAGTGGGAACTGCTTACCGGTACTTGCGAAATGTTTCCAATGCAGATAATAGTATGTCTAAAGTAACTATTCCCAAATTGGTGCTCTTGAGATATGTTGGGACTGTTACTTTCAAGAAGTCTACAAATTTGCAAAGTATTTTCAGCTGCGTAATGGCATTTGCAAAATTAAAATTAAAAAACAAAAAGAAACAATACAAAAGATGCATTGTCGTCCAATCTAATTTTAAGATTGGATTTCTGTGAAACAGAAATTATCTCTGCTACCGCCAGCATAAATACTTGGACCTTAGTTAGAACCACAAATTCTTCAAGTTTTACTCCTCACACCAGGCTTTTCAAGTGGGGCTATTATTCTAAATATGCAAGGGTTAATTCTCAGTTAATTTCAGAGTCAGCTTCATTTTATCATCATAATAAGCATTTAACACTATTACCCAAGGAAATAAGCATTTTAATTAAAGTGTAGTGATTTCCTTCCCTTGCAAATGTCCTCTTCCCCTGAAGATAACTTGCATTCACTGCTCAACTTGGGCCAAGAATAGAGATGCCTCTTAAAATATTAAAGAGTATTACATCTTGTACTCCAGTTCCCATCACATCCAGTTTGTAGGAAATAACATGATTTCTACACCAGGACAACTAAAATGTATCAGATTGGAAAACCTATACTTATCTACAATGTTTTGGGGGAACCTATCTTAATAAAGAAAATAAGACTCTCACCTAATTATTTACAATGTGCTGCCTTTTCTTCCAAAGACAGGGAGAGAGAATGAAATTACCCTTCTGTTTGTAGCTGACCTGAATATTTTAATTAGTCAAACACTTTAGAAGTTGAAATCAATCTGCAATTCCGAACTATACATCTGTTGGGAGATATAAGTGGTGCTCATAAGCAAACACTTTTGATAAACGGAAAATAAGGATTGAGGAAATTCCAGCATTCAGAATTAAACTAATCTGTAGACAGGTAAATACTGTATGTTCAAGCATAAAAAAGATATTTTTAAAAATAACAGTTACCTTCTTATATATCTCATATATCAGTCACCCATGTCTTAGCCTCACCTTTTATATACATCCTACTTCTTAACCTAACATAGCAAAGATATATTCTTTAGGGGTAACTAACATGTTTGTAGAGTGCAGAAAAAGAGTAAGAAGGAGTGAAACCAAAAAAATAAGGTTTCAGATCAGTGAAGGAAAGGGGAACATAACATAATTCAGTCTAGTGCACACTACTTTCTACAGTCTGTAACAGTAATTAGGAAGGACAGGTCTGGGCAGCAGAGATCTTCCCTAGGGCTATAAAACAGGGGACACATTGGCATCAGCACTCTATTGGTGCTGTGGTTTGTTGGTGTTGTGACCCAGGCCCAAGTAGATATTATCAGACGCAATCAGTTCGAAAACAAACAGACTTTATTAGAACAGCTGAGAATTAACTCATTCTCAGCGTAGTCCAAACTAATTCAAAACAAATTCTTCATAGCACAATTCTTCAGCCTTATCACCAACCTTGGTCTACTGTGGCAAACTGCCAAAGGCTTTTCTTGGCAAAAGTTCAGAAGCAGAAGACGCAGACAAGAAATAAATGCAGCAAGACAAGAAACAAATCTATCAACGAAGATACCCAAGAGCTGTTGCTGGTCTTTTAAGCCTTATGGGAGGGGCCAATCATCTCTTGGCCTTACTCCCAAGTCGTCCTTTTTGCTTTAGCTGCTCTTGCCTTCTGGCAGCTCTTCTCATGCGTGCACTAGGAACAGGCTCCTCCTGTTCCTCTGCATCTCTGCTGTCCACCTCTGGAGGGTCCGGAGTCCACACATCACTCCCAGATGGCCCTGGCCCCATCTCTGCCTCCAATGTAGAGCCTTCATCCGGGCCTTCCCCAGCATCCAGGACTGGCCCATGTTCTTCCTCTGCTTCCTGACTGTCCGACTCCGCTGCCAGCTCTACAGGCTGCTGGCGGACCACAACAGTTGGCTTGTTGTATGCATGTATGATAGCATGCTGTAATTATCTTCATTTTCTTAATTTTTGTTCAACTGGAGACTTTGGTCTTCAGTGTTGTGGCTCTCAAGCTGTTAGGTTGGTCCTGATATAGCACTGATGGCGATTTAACTCTGAGATTCTTGGTTTACAGTTACACCAACTCCATTTACTATATAGCTCTACATTTCTGTTCTTGCAAACCAATTTTGTGGAGCAGTAATGCAAATGTGTGTGGTGTGTAGGATTTTCTCACCAGCCTCTTTGTTTTGTAAACCATATTAACCCCATTATTGGGTTTATATTATTTTTTCCAATGTCCATATAATGAGAAATTGTGCCACTAAGTTTCCAGCTCTGAACAAGTCAATAAAAATGTACGTATTCAGGATGATTAAAAGCAACAGTCTGAGGGAAACTGTTTGTGCAGCCTCTTCTCTAGCAGAGTAATTTTTAATACTCTGCATATTAAAATACAGTATATTTTAATACTCTGCCTCCTGGAATTCAGATTCCTCCCTTTTTATTCCAAAGCTGAGCTGGAATCAATAACAAACTAGATTTCTAATTCTACCAGTGCCTGAACAGTTTCCTTGCTGTTCAGCATATGAAATTCTTAGCAAAGCTTCTCCAGCTGTCTTGCTGGATACCCTCTGCACTGGATGACTTGATGGGCAGGTTTCTGACTGTTCATCTATCTTGCTGGTGCACTACTTGACTTTCCCCCTGCCTGGCTTAGAAGATAGAGTATGTGATCTGAAAATGAAATAAATTGAAAATGTCTAAAGCTCATTTAGAATGGAAGGAAGGAAGGAAGGAAGGAAGGAAGGAAGGAAGGAAGGAAGGAAGGGACTTAAAAGAAAACAAAAGAAAACATCTTAAATTGGGATTCAGATTAAAATATTTAAAACTGGGAGAGGATAAAAAATTGTGAACCCTTATTATAACATTTTCCCTGTAGCTATATACTTTCAGTTGTCAAGGCAGGAAGATTCTTCCTCAGTCCAATTCCCTTTTCTCTGTAGTTCTCTGTAGATAACTTTAATATCATTCTTCAGTAAAGAGGTAATTAAGACTATAAATCTGACAGACAAGACAGACAAAGTGTTACTGACAGAGATCACTTATCTCTCTAAGTTCTACAAGAGAACCAATCAATAAATATGATATCTGGGATAGGAAAAAACTCATTTTCAAGGTGGAAGTGTAGAGGATATCTACAACCATAGTCTCCAAAATAAGCACACTATCAGCTTGGAAAACCACTTTTGCATTCGTGAGAACAAGAAATGTGTTCAATTATAAATAAAAATGTAAATAATTGTTTCTCTTTTGTTTGGCGGAAAGGTGGATACACCAACAGAGTCAATTTAGGTATTTTCCAAATCTTTGAACAACGAGCCCAAAAGATTCACTATCACTGATCTCACATGAGCAATACAGTTTAGAATCATCAGGAAATCTTGACAGCCAAACTAAAATAGACTGTTCCTGTTGGGCCTCTGTAAGCAGTCTTTTTTTTTCACTGTATGACAAAGGACCAGCTTCCCTCTTTTTTAATTAACATACTCTAGCTAGAATATAATGGAAAGCATGAGCTATGAGAAAGGCCTTTTATCTGTGAAGTTGAACACTGCAATGTTGAATGCACAAAGAATCTCCTGTAGTGAATCGTGATGCTTTTGATGGAGCTAAACCTTTACACTGAGTGTTCTACAAATGAGATTAGGAGGATTTGTCCAAGGATTTCCTCAGAAAAACAAAGAGGTTCTCGGAGCTATTCAATCGCAGGTGCATAATGGAGTCACACATTTGTGTGTGGGCTTCCTGAAGGTATTCTATATAAGAATATCCATTTTCTCCTTAGTAAGGCTGCAGATCTACACTTTAATTCCTGACTCCATCTCTGCTCCCCTTGTGGCAAGTAAGTTTAAATTTTCTCTTCTAGCTGTGGAGAACCACAGAGATAACCTTGGACAAAAAAAAACCCTACATGGCCACAATTAATTAAAGATGTTTTATATCTGAGAAACTAAGCAAACCTAAAAGAAAGAAAGAAAAAAAGAAAGAAAGAAAGAAAGAAAGAAAGAAAGAAAGAAAGAAAGAAAGAAAGAAAGAAAGAAAGAAAGAAAAGAAATTCAGACAAGCTCTGTTTTAATTCCAGGGAGAGTAAGAGGGAAGGAAAGGAAAACATATGTTTTCAAGATTCTGTTATTAAAGCCATAAAGTAGCATTCCAATCATCTGAAAGAGTCTGTTTCATAAGCTGGCCTACCTCAAAAACCTAACAGCAAGAAGCATTGGAGATGATGGACCATCAGTCACAGGCATAAAAGAATTCTGCAACAAATTCTGCTGGAACTATAATGACGTGAACATTAGCATTAATATCCATCAGTGCTCCTTTTACCCTGCCCCTAAAATACTGAAACAAAAAACAACCCTCTAAATTCATTATGTTAGCAGTGGTGGACAGAACCAGGAAGTCTTACTGACAGTTGGATTCAAACAGAAGCAGTTATGTTTAAAAAGAGAGCTCAGGGTAGGAATAATTTGCTTTTCAAATGTAGGTAACATGGAAATGTACATGGCAAAAATTGAAGACAAAGTGACATTAAAGTTTATTTGCATTAACACAGATCACATTGTATAACATTGTAAGATGTTTGTAATAAATTCAAAGTCATCACCCACCAAAGACTCTTAACATTTTGTTCATAGCAGATGATAAACCTCAGAAGGCAGGCTAAGGCAAACCATGAACTAGACATTATTTTCAGCAATTGACACATCGCTGTCAGGATCTACAACAGATCCTACCGTAGTTATCCTACCACCTTATAATCAGGGTCAAGTGCTCAGCAGCCTCTCAATATTTTGAAATTATATTTGGAAAAAGTGGCAGCAAATTGCCAGTTATGATACTGGGATTAAAGGTGTTTTTTCAGACTTGGAGAAAGGGTTTAAGAATGAGAATAGAAGTTTTCCTTCTAAAAGTGACTCATATCCATCTTTATCCTTCTACCGAACTCAAAAACTTTGCCTGTACCTTTTTTGTGATATGAAATTCTCCAGATGACTTCCTATGATCATCCAGAAGGTCATTTTACCCTCAAACAACATAATTCTTCATAAATGGGATAGAAATAACTTGAGAGTTAAAAGAAAAATTAAAAGAGAAAGAAAAGCAGATGGGTTTGTCCATTTCTATACAAGAAATCTGGGTATTTTTATTTCAAATATCTGAAATAGCTTGGTGCTACCAATTCAGTCTCATCCACCACTTTTTAGAAATCTTGGAAGCTCACAACTAACAAGAACCTCAAATTTTATAAGGAAGATAAGTGGAGAAAGAAATAAGTAACTCCAGAAATCATTAAAAGATGGACTCTGAGGGAGCAATGATGATGTGGGGGTTACACGTGTCTTCTTACATGAACAGGATACTAATTACACTGGCAACAGCGGATTTGTCTCTTTGCTGGGAAATAAGATGAAAAGACTGGAAGCCAAGTTTTCTTCTTTAGGACTCATTAGGGATGGTGAAAAATGCAAAGCTTTTCATAGAGAAGTTTCTATAAAGACAAGCAGAAAGAGTTCTTCAAAGAGGACCAGACACAGGAAGTTATCTAGAAGGAGAGGAAGAGGACTCCAAGATGCAAGAAGACATCTCAATGGTAAGTACCGGGAGATAAGTGGCAAGAAAATGTGGATGAACTAGGAGAAGATCTATGGTTTTTAAAAGTTGTTTTTATTGAACTATGATTAACAAACATTATCAAATCACTAAATTGACATAATGACTGACACCCTGCCACTTGAAGTGACCAACCAATTTCAGGCTCTGGACAAGGAGGATTCCCTGGGATAGTTCTATCATCCAGGTTTCTCCAAGCAATTGGAAAGGACTCTCAATTCCATGGGGATCAATGAAACTAAAGGTCTTTACTGAAGAGAAAAAGAGGTATAGTGGCAAAGGCAAAAGTAGTTTGCTGTGAACCAATTACAAGCAGTGTATTGTCTTCTGAGTGCACATAGCCTGGAAAATGTTGGAAATATATTACTGGTCCAGAATGCAGCCGCACGGGTAGTCACAGGAGCCGCATGGCGCTCCCATACAACACCTCTCCTGCGTGAGCTGCACTGGCTCCCAGTGGTCTTCCGGGTGTGCTTCAAGGTGTTGGTTATCACCTTTAAAGCGCCCCATGGCATAGGACCTAGTTATCTTCGAGACCGCCTGCTGCTACCGACGGCCTCACATCGACCTGTGCGCTCCCACAGAGAGGGCCTCCTCGGGGTGCCATCAGCCAAACAATGTAGGTTGGTGACCCCCAGGGGGAGGGCCTTCCCTGTGGGGGCACCTACCCTCTGGAATCAGCTGCCCCCAGAGATAAGGAGAATCCAAGACCTCAGTGCCTTCCGCCGTGCCCTTAAAACCTTCTTTTTCCAGCAAGCCGGGCTGGCCTAACACTTTTTAAAATGTTTTTAATTGTCTGTTGTTTTTAATCATGGGGCCAAATTTATATATATCTTTCTAATTGTATTTTAATGTTTGTAGTTTATGTTTTTACTTGGCTGTTCACCGCCCTGAGTCCTCAGGGAGAAGAGCGGTATACAAATTTAAAAATTAATTAATTAATTAATTAATTAAGTTCCATCAAAGCAACTGATCACTTGCCATTTCTGCTAGAAGAGAGCACTTCAATGAATTGTAAATGACTATAAAGCCAAGAATAGAAAGGTAAAGGGGTTGGGGGTGTAAGTAGTGTTTTCATTATTCCTTCACGCTGAGGATCAATGGCCAAGAAAAAGAAGGAGGCTTTTAGAAGTCAACAACTGGCTAAGATGATGTCATTCAGACAGATTTGGATTCTTAGACCTATGTTATCTGTAATAAAAAATTCTTGGAAGCAAGAGTTCCCCTAGCAAAGATCTTCATTGGGAGGGCTTTAAACTAAGCTTGAAAGGAAACAGAGGCACAAAGCTGAATAATAGGTAAGAATATGGTTGCATATAAAACTAGAGAAAGTACGAAAAAAGAAAATAATATTTTGAAAGCGCCAACTCACCGGAAATATGAAAACAAGTATGACGTTAAACTCCCAGCTTCTAGTGTTTGAACATCAATGCAAAAGAGGAACTAGAAGTCTTAACATGGGAAAGTAAATATTACTTGATAATTACTATGGAAACCTGTGACATAGTAGTTATATATGAAATATTCAAAATAAATATATCCAATGAAAACAAAGGCATAGCACTTTATGCATTATAAAATAATAATCTTAAACAGAGAGTTCTGTTAAAAGCATTTGGGAAAGATTAAAGAGTTGAAAAAGTCCAAATGATATAGGAGCTTCATACAAACAATCTACTAAAGCAGAAGATGTGGCTGATGCTCTTCTAAGGCAGTTCATCAAGTTCTCAAGAGGGCAAGTTACAATGATAATATGAGACTTCAATTTTTCTGAATTTTTTCCAGAAAAACTCATGTAGGAGTGAGCTGCTGTCTTGCTGATAATTTCATTTTTCAGGTAATAAAACAAACAAGTGAAAGTCAGCTATTCAGGTTCTTATCCTGATCAACCCAGAAAAATTGGTTGGTGGATTGAAGGTAGAAGGCATTGTAAATGAAAGCAGCCATGTCACACTGGAACTCAAGATAACCAAATCAGTCATGTTGATTGGGAGCTGCCCAGAATTTGGTATAAGTTTGGGTGCTTATATGAATGTTAGTTAGTTAGTTAGTTAGTTAGTTAGTTAGTTAGTTAGTTAGTTAGTTAGTTAGTTATAAATAAATGTTTATTTAGACAGGCAGGTTTTAATAAATTGATCAAGTACAGGAGGGAAGTACGGGAAGTCTATCGGTAAATAGCAAGCTCCCTGATAACTCGTGAAGCAAAAAGATGAATAAAAATGGAAAAAAGGGCTAATAACTAAATATGATTACAGACTGATAGCTTCAATCTGCAGGGAGGGAGTTAGAAAAGCTAAATCTCAAAACAGCATGAGATTGGCAAGGAATGCAAAATATAATAAAAGGGGATTTTGGTGGTATCTGCAAAATAAAAAAGCATCAAGAAGATTATTGTTTTCCTGTGCAGGAAAGGTAGGTAAGTAATCATGGGAAATGAGGAAAAGATGGAGCAGCTTAACACTTTGAAATTTGTCTTCTTTCAAAAGAGGGAGGGAAACTTTTCAAACACGATTAAAGAAAGGGTGGAACACAGCTCAGGACTAATACAGGTATAATAAGTAATAAAGGCAATAACTATCCTAAATGAAATCAAGCCTCAAGGTCAGATAAATTATATCCCAGGGTGTTGAAGGAGCTGGCAGAAGTGATCTCAGATATACCGAATGTAATCTTTGAAAAAACTTCTGGAGAATTGGTGAAGTGTGAAAGGGGTGATTAAAAAGCCAGCATAGCCCTAATGTTCAAAAAAGAGGTTCTGTGAAATTGCAAGTTTAAGTCTAAAAGTACCAGATTAGTTAAGCAGTGGTATGTCTGCTTGTATTTACAAAAGAATACCACGATAACTAGAGCAAGCATTGGTTCTTTTTTTTAACATCCCAATGATTAGGTCAGTAAATGGGTGAGAAAATAACACAAGTTGTTGTTACACAAGAGCAATAAAGCAGGGAATAAAATCTAACAATTGTACAAAATTATTCATTTCACTGAAGGTTATATTTATTTACCTCATATGATCTTAGTAACAACACTCTCTGGAAAGCTTGTAAAATAAAAATAGAATAGATTTAAAAGGAACTTTAGGATATTAATGAGCCACGGGGGAGCAGTGGATAGAATCAGTACTGCAGGCTACTTCTGCTGATTGCCGGCTGCCTGCACTTTGGCAGATCGAATCTCACCAGGCTCAAGGCTGACCCATCCTTCCATCCTTCCGAGGTCAGTAAAATGAGGACCCAGATTGTTGGGGGCAATATGCTAACTCTGTAAACCGCTTAGAGAGGGCTGTAAAGCACTGTGAAGCAGTATGTAAGTATTAAAAGGTTTAAGTGATCTTAATGTTGAATGGCCTTGGAGACATCATGAGTCTCTTTGGAAAGAGGATTTCCTATCTGACTACCACTCTCTTCTGCATGACAGAATGGTGTAGGACGAAGCCACCGAAATTGGGCGCATCACTTTGACATCAAAGCAGGAATCACCATGTTCTTCTAAATTCTGCAGATAAGAAACATGCACAGGAAAGAACAAACTGAGTATAATCCTTCTCTTGAGCAGAGAGAAAGGGTGGATGGACTGACAGGCTAAGCTGCCCTGCCTCTTCTTACATCCACTCTTCCTTTTGATTCTCATAGTGTCTCAATGGCAGGGAGATAAAAGAATGTGTAACTACTATGTTCTTTCTACTTGCAAATTGAAATGATCTGATCCAGATTACCACTACATGCTGTATCATGCTGCACCGGTTGGAAGAGTTGGGGGTGGGAGGCACCGTACTAAGGTGGTTCTCCTCCTTTCTCTCTGACCGGTCGCAGTCTGTGTTGACAGGGGGACAGAGGTCGACCCCGAGGCCCCTCATATGTGGGGTGCCGCAAGGGTCGGTCCTCTCGCCTCTCCTGTTCAACATTTATGTGAAGCCTCTGGGCGAGATCATCCGTGGTTTCGGGGTGGAGTACCATCAGTACGCTGACGACACCCAGCTGTACATCTCCACCCCGGATCACCCCAACGATGCCCTTGAAGTGATGTCCCGGTGCCTGGAGGCCGTACGGATCTGGATGGGGAGGAACAGGCTCAGGCTCAACCCATCCAAGACTGAGTGGCTGTGGTTTCCGACGTCCCGATATAGTCAGTTGACGCCATCACTGACTATTGGGGGCGAATCATTGGCCCCCACGGAGAGGGCTCACAACTTGGGCGTCCTCCTGGATTCACGGCTGTCGTTAGAAGAGCATGTGACGGCCGTGTCCGGGAGGATTTTTCATCAGGTTGGCCTGATCCGCCAGTTGCGTCCCTATCTAGATCGGGACTCCCTACACACAGTCACTCATGCCCTCGTTACTTCTCGTCTGGATTACTGCAACGCTCTCTACATGGGGCTCCCCTTGAGGTGCGCTCGGAGGCTCCAACTGGCGCAGAGTGCGGCCGCGCGGGTGGTGATGGGAGCGACATGGAGTTCCCATGTGACACCTCTCCTGCGCGAGCTGCACTGGCTCCCGGTGGTCTTCCGAGTGCGCTTCAAGGTTCTGGTTATCACCTTTAAAGCGCTCCATGGCTTAGGACCTGGTTATTTACGGGACCGCCTGCTACCACCAATAGCCTCCCACCGGCCAGTACGCTCCCATAGAGAGGGGCTCCTCCGGGTGCCGTCGGCCAAACAATGTCGGCTGTCGGCCCCTAGGGGGAGAGCCTTCTCTGTGGGGGCACCTACGATTTGGAACGAGCTCCCCCCGGAGATACGTAGGATCCCGGATCTGCGCACCTTCCGCCGCGCGCTTAAGACTTTTCTATTTTATCAAGCTGGCCTGGCCTAAATCTTCCCCCTTTTTAAATGTGGAAATTTTAAATTTTTAAATTTTAAATTCGTCTTTTTATAGGGGTATGGGTAAGGCATTTTAAATTGGGAAGCCATTTTAGATTTAATTCTGTTTTAAACGTATTTTAATTGTTTATATTGTATGTTTTTAACTTTGGCTGTTCACCGCCCCGAGTCCTTCGGGAGAGGGGGCGGTATAAAAATCTAATAAATAAATAAATAAATAAATAAATACAGGAACCCCCATTCCCTCATTTTGAAACATGGAAAGCAAGCTTGATAAATGAAGAAACGTTAATGGTGAATCAGCTAACAAAGCACATAATAGTTCACATATATTTACATACATTAATTGTCCCTAAATCTAATCTGTAAGGAAGCATAAATCAAAAATGCGGGGCATTGAGTTCCTCACAGCAAACTGCTGCTTTCTCAGTAGTAAATAACTTAATCACACAGACTGTATGGTTTTAGACTAATGAATTGTTGTAATCCTATCAAAAGTATTAAATTCTAGTAATAGTGGTTATTGCATTCTGAGACAATAAAATATTTGCTTCAAAAAATGTTTAAAGGAATAATGTTACATTACTCATGTCTTCTAGCCTATAAAACAAAGTAAGTCACTCGCTCATTCTTTTGTTGCTATCTGTTCCTCTATTCCTGTGATGGCAAATCTATGGCCCGAAGTGATACGCAAAGCCATGCGGCCTGGCACCCCAGGCGTCGCCCCAGTCCAGCTCCACTGCATATACGCACGTGGCTTCCGCCGGCCAGTTGGTCTATGGGTCTCTTCCAAGCATGCGTGGGGTGCATGCGAGGACGCTTACATTGCACTTTGGGGGTTGCGCACGCGCCCTCTCACACCCATTTTGGGCCTGAAGGCTTCCTGCACCAAACTGGAAGTCAAAATGGAGCACAGGGGCACTATGCGAGACACACACACACACACGTGCCCCATTTTGGGCCTGGAAAGCCTCCTGCACCAACCTGGAAACCAAAATGGGGCACAGGGGGGACAGGATGCATGCATGGTGTTGTGTGTGCATGCATGGGAGTGGGCGCATCCATGGGGATGCTTGCATTGCATTTTGGGGGTCCAGGCACACACAAATGCATTCGCACATCCGCTTTGGGCACTCGGCACCAAAAAGGTTAACCATCACTGCTCTATTCCTATTAAAATTGCAACACATCAACATCATTGCATCTCACCAAAGTTATTTATTATTTCAACTCATATGCCTTTCCATTTCAAGACATTCCCTTTCACTCTCCATTCCCTACTCTCTTTATACCTTCAAGACCCAATGAGTATGTTTGCAGATTATTCCATCGTATCATATATACGGTATGACTGGATCCACACAGCATGTTATAATTTAATGAATAAATCATAATTGGCTGAGTTTATATAACACAGTAGGCTATAAACAGTTGGTTACAAACCATAATGATTCAGTTCACACAGTGTGCTAAATTGTGTGCTTTCTTTTTGCAAGTTCTAGGTTTAACATATTGTAAGACTTTACAATGTCCCCAAGAGGCTGCATGTAGAACAAGAAGCACGTGGACAAGATGGTGGATTTTGGAGTTCCTCTTCAAAATTCAGATGAAATGTCTTAAAGAATAGATTTGTAATTAGAGAGTCCACCTGCATCCACTATGAGTGCTGTAGAACCATAAAAACTCTATGACAAAAAGGAGCTGGAATAATTTTATCCAGTCAGCTATACCTCAGTAGCGGCCAAAATTGAAACCCACTACTGAGCTATAGCCATCCAAATCCATGTGATTACAAATAGGAAGTTACAGTCCCCAACATTTATTTTCTAAGAATGTTTTTTAACTTTGTTATTCTTAAGGAATGCAGGATGTTAGCTTTCCATTCTTTTTTATTATTATATTTAAAAGAATGCAGAGCAGGGACATTGGTGGTCTCTAGGAACCTATCAAGTGGCATGTTGCCCAGAGTGTCATCTTAGGAACAAAGGCCAGGGCTTAGTAAGTTGTCTGAATTTAGGTCTACAAAATTTATGCAGACATATCTTGAATGCCATCCTCATTTTTCCCTTTCCCATTTTTTTCTTGTTTTTAGAAAGTATCTGCAAATATTTATAAAGTGCAAAGCTCTTGGTAGGTAGTTCAGAAGCTTGAAAAGTTTTATAAATCTTCAATTTACAAATTTATTTATTTGTAATAAATCTTCTAATCTTCTAATAAAGCTTTTGCCCTACATGATTTTTTCCTGCTTTATCATCAACACTGCTGCTTTTGTTTGTTATCTTTCAAATTGTTTACTGAACAATCATCACTCAAATTGTTTATTAGCAATATCTTACTCTGCCTTCTCTACTTTGAATTTTAATTAAGATCAGGAATACATTATTTCACTTGTACACTATTACACCTTGGGGAGGACTTACAATGAAACAGATGTTTATATCAATTCAAAAACTGGCACTTCAACATAAGAACATCTGTTGAGCACGTATAAAGCCTTCTCAGAGATCCTATCTCTTCCAAAATCTCCATCACATTAATGGTGATATTTTATTTTAATACATGCACGCACACATTTAATTATTTACACTTACATTCAGAAATAGTACAGATTAAGGACAATATTTACCATTTTCTGAACAAATTAAAAAACAATATTTGGGTTCATGGCTTCACATTCATCTGAAACTGGATCACAACAGGACATGTCATTACAACATAAAGAAGAGTTGTTCTAGCTGCCACAGTAACAATTTCTTGTAGGAATGCAATTGTCATGCTCCTTTATGCATCTATATAAGGTCAGGAGCAGTTCAGGGGTGAAATTCAGCCAGTTCTATACGAATCACGTGATCCGGTAGGGCCGACTGAGCGAAGCCCCACCCACCCACACAGATATCATGACGTCCCTTTTTTGCAATTATTTTCAGCTTCTGAGCGTGCACATTTGCAAACCGGTAGGGAAGGTAAGTGAATTTTATCCCTGGAGCAGTTCTTCTCTGCTTAGCTGGATATTGAGTAAGCACTGTACTTAGTTGTTTCATTTTGGCTACTGAGCCCTATACAGTAGAAAGATGGTGTCACTAAAGTATACCATCTATAGCAGCAGGTTTACCACTGTTCAAATTTATTATAGCATTTATTCCTTCCTCTTCCTCAATTCTTTTCTTGGACCCTAGCATTTATAGTACTTCAATCCTATTTCTATGACATATCAGTCCTACACAAATCTCTAAAATACTCTTTCCAGTATTCTCATATCATTTAATCACTTTTATTTTTAATTCAATTCATCCAACTGGAAGCTCCTTGCTCCCCTCCCCTTTTCAATCACTTCTAAAAATATTTTTACTTCCGTCAACATTTTTCTGCATTTTCTCTGCCTCTTTTAATCTTGACCATTCCCTATTCTCCTTCGCTACATTCTTTGCAACTATACATTATCATTCTGTCATCTGTAGCTTTTGCAGTAATTATTTCTTACATTCATCTTTTTTTTCTTGTTCAAAACCACTTTCACTTCATTAAGCATTTTTTTCATTAGAACAAATGCACTTACTTCTTTCGCTATTTAAAATAGTATTTTTCACTTCGTTCCAACCAGTTTCCACATTCCCATTTTTCAAACCCACTTTCTTATTCATTTTGTTGAGACAGTAATATGGCAGAAGTTTCACTTTAGTTTGTTTTCACTTCTTTCTTTTCCTTCCATGATCTAAGGTCTTTGATGCTACCATAGAAATGGATTGTCTAACATACAGAAGCTCTGATCACCTTACATCCTTCACTAGTTTTCTCATCCTTTTATTATAAATTAGCAAGTCAACCATGCTTCAAATGTGTACTTATTCTTATAATATTTGTACACACAGGCTTAATTTTAAGCCATGTATTCAAAAGACTCAAATATATCTCTAGAGTTATTCATAAAACAATCTTATTATTTATTCTGAGTAGCGGCATTCTCAAAGGAGTAAGAGAAGGAGTAAGAGAAAGGACAAAAAGCTAAAATATACCTGTGGTACGTTATAATGATACTTTTGAATAACCAAAGCATTTTCCTTATATTTTTCTCCTCTCATTTTCAGCTATCTATTAAACTAGCAGAATATCACACACACATACCATTACATTCATACACAATAATGCATAGCTTTCTCCAAGCTCATATTTAGTTCTTTCAGTAATACAATTCACTGGAACATAATATGTTAGTATCACCAAATTATGGATTTTTACTGCTATACATATATATATACATATACATATACATATACATATACATATACATATACATATACATACATATAAAAGAAAAGACTTTTCTTTTATAGATACACCTGGAACTCGTATTTTTAGGATAGTTCGCAACATATACATATACATATAACCTTGACACACCATTAAGTCAGTTAGTGACCAAATAGACAGACCAATCTGTTCCCAATTTGGCCCTTCAGGTCTCCTAATAGTGCTATTATCCATCAATTTCTCTGCTGATGAGGATATTCAGGAAGGACAGTGTGTCGTTTTCTTTTTCCCTTGTGAATTTTATTTCTTTAAAACATCCTATTTAGGACAGGCAGGCAGAAGATTAGTAGAGTGCATCCATGAACATCAATTAGCAGTCAGAAGACATGAACAGACTTAACTACAGTTTTAACTGAGAAACTGTGAGCATCTAGACAAAGCTAAATCCAAAAAAGCTAGGAAATTCCTCGAAACAAGATACTCAGACAAATTAGCCACTGATAGATACATAGAGATAAACATTTGCGCACCATTCAAAAGAGACAATAAAAAAAGATAAAGAAACAAAAATACCACAATATCTGCTTACCAGCAATCAGTACCAAGATAAGGAGGGTTTAACACCATACAAACCAATCAAGCAGTAAACAATACCCAAAGTCAAGGAACTAACAACTCAATAAATAATTAACAATTTAATCAAGTAACTTCCAAGAAGGAAACAACTACCTCACCTATGCTTACAGAACAAGCAGCTGAATATAAACAAGAGAGCAAACCCCACTCCATTCCACACTGAAGATGTTACCTAGTTGTGTAATAAAACTTTTGCACAAAAACAATCAAGCTTAGAAAGCACCAAGGACTCCACAAAGTCAACAAAGATGATGAGGGGACTGGAGGCTAAAACATATGAAGAACAGTTACAGGAACTGGGCATGGCTAGTCTAGTGAAGAGAAGGACCAGGGAAGACATGACAGCAGTGTTCCAATATTTGAGGGGCTGTCACAGAGATGAGGAGTCAACCTGTTTTCCAAAGTACTTGAAGACCAGACAAGAAATAATGGATGGAAACTGAACAAGGAGATACAACCTGGAAATAAGGAGACATTTTCTGACAGTGAGAACAATCAACCAATCAAACAGTTTGCCCTCACAAGTTGTGGGAGCTTAATCACTGGAAGCTTTCAAGAAGAGACTGGACTGTCATCTGTCAGAAATGGTATAGGATCTCCTGCTTGGATGGGAGGTTGAACTAGATGACCTACAAGATCCCTTCCAACTCTGTTATTCTGCTATTCAGCCTTTTCTAAAAACATACTGAACCTCTGGCATCTCTCTTTCCATGTAGGGCTCTAATCTGTGTTGGATGATACTAAACATTATTTTGCTAATATATGAAATGAACAAATTTTGTGATAAGTTTGCACACACCATTAAGTCTCATTTTTCTGAATTGGATCTTAACTGATCTCTTCCGATCTGATGGCCACTGTATCGTTCCCTAACTTTCCTTGAATAGTTTAATTACAAATTTACATAGATTAAACCCATTCATACTTTCTGGAATACTTTTTAGCATTTTCATTCATAAACAAGCCTAGACAATACCCTCTGTGTATTCATCAACTCTACTCCACAAAATCCAAGGATCTTCATCTCAGTTATTCCACTGCCCAGCATTACTTTGGTCAATTGAGGTCTTCATATATTTTTAGCAATATAGAGAAAGTGCAGACTAAGCAAATCTTATTATCCAATTGAACCCATTCCATATGTAGCATTCCCTGAAAACAATAAGGACAGTACTGTATTCCTTTGACTGCTATTTTACAGCAGCAATAAAGTTCATTTTTACCAAAGCATGCTCACACACAGATTATGAAACCTGGAATTTAGAGGATGCCTTGCTATTCAACATCTCACTAACTAGGGATTACATGCAATTACTGTCACACTCTCAAAATGAATTATTAAAAATTGTATTTTCTTGAACTCCATCCATAAATGGAATCTTCATCCCATCCTTCCTCCTCAATCTTTTCTTAGAAGCACAACAGTCAATTTTAATTAATTTTAAAACTGGCAGGGACTGTCCTCCATATTGATGTCTGCACAAAAAGTCTTTTGGGGCTGTATGCCACATCCACACCATAGTTCGTGCATCCATTATCTAGCCCAATACTGTCAACTTGGATAAACAACAACTTTCTTTGGGATCATGCAGAACTCTTTCTCACCGCTTGCCAAGTGACCTTGTAATGAACAATGTCAGGGAGTGGATGGGAGGGAGTGTTGTGCTTCTCCATTTTTTAACCACTTTCAATGAGAATGATGCAAAATTAATGCCCTTTCTTCTTTTTTTATTTCCTTTTTAAAAAGACAAAGGAAAAGAGCATAAAAGTTAAATTTTCAACAGTGGGTGGTCATATTCTTGAACTATCAAGTTATGAGAGGGATAAAGAATAAGGGAGAAAGTTCTGATTTTTTTCAGTAACATGGTTTCTCCAGGGATCTATTTAATGGCCTTGATTTTCCATGCTGTTATTAAATCCCAAAGCAAAACAATCCAAGAGTGTTTTTCAGATCAGAAACATGGCCAGTCAGAAAGACTTCAGAGTAATGGAAAGATGTATAAAAGAGAAAAACTACATAGAAACAATAAAGGAAATTCAAAAGCATGCCAAAAATAAGTTCAAAATAAACTCAAAACTGCTCTGAGTTTATCTCTCTTTTTTTTTCAATAATAGAAAGCCTTCTGTAAATTGGAAAAAATATTCTAAAACAGTATTTCTTCTTAATTTTTATATATAAGAAAACACAGGTGCATGGTTGGAATATGAAATTAAATAAATATATGAATATGTATGAATGCAAAAGTCATTATTTACTACCCTTTGGCTTTATGATGCATATAACCAAGCTAAAGAGTTAATTCCAGGGTATTTTGATCATATTTTAAGATGATGAAAAAAAATCAAATAAGCTATGAAGAGCTTCACAGGATTCTTATCAATTTGGTGACTGCTCTACTAAATGGCAAACGTAATTCAAGGTCAGCAAATGTAAACTGATGTGCATTTGAGATAAAAATCCATGTTTCATTTATAACATGATCGAGATTGAACTGCCAGTGACCACACAAGAAAAAGATCCTGGGGCATTTTAGGTAGTTCAATTAAATCATCTATACAATGTGCATCTAGGGATTACTTAAAAAGGGATAAACAAATTGGCTGATATTATTAGCTGTGGTCCAACCACATCTAGAATGTTGTGTCCAATCCTGGTTTTCATATTTCAAGAGGGATATTGTCAAGCTGGAGAAAATGCAAGAAACGGCAACCAAATTAACCAGAAGTAGATGAATACTTTTCATGTAAGGACAGGATACACGGATTGAATGAAAAGATGCTTACAAAGGAAAGACAGTTGAGGTATGTAAAACTATGCATAGTAAAAGAAAAAAGAAAACAGGAAGAATCTGTCCAATTCCCATAATATAGAACTTAGACTTAGAATAACTTTACTATCACTTTAAATGTACACTAATCGTTCACACATTAAAATGAAATTTCATTGCAGACAGCTCTCAAAGGGTCACCACCTCCACTATATCAACATGACAAATAAATAAATAAAAATTATGCATCTATCCACATATATTATATGACACAGAGAAATAACACAATCTAGTTCGGATATATAAATGTACATGGTGAGAAAAATGAATCTTGCGAATTTACCAGACGGATGGCATAGGGAACAAAGCTATTACAGAATCTGGTAGTCCTGCTAGAAATACTTTGAAAGCTCCTCCCAGAGGGGAGCAACAGAAACAGACCGTAAAGTGGGTGTGTGGGATCTCTAACAATGCTTTGAGTTCTAAGCACATAGCACTTATAAGCATATCCTGAATAACAGGAAGCGAGCTTCCTATAATCTTCTCAGCTGTCCTTACTACTCTCTGTATGGACTTTCTATCTGAGGCATTGCTACCACCAAACCGAATGGTGATGGAGTTTGTTAAAACATTCTCAATCGTTCCTCTGTAAAAAGTGGCCAGGACAGAAGGAGAAAGATATGCTCTCATCAGAACTAAAGTCCATCTGTCAGTTCCACTAGGTAGACCAGACCATGAAATCAACTCCATTTTAGGATATCTACAGCTACTTTTATTGAGATTGGCTACAGTAATATAACAAGTCTGATTTTGTCGTACATCCTCCTTCTTATAGTTCAGTGAATTTGAGCCACTTCTAAACATTTTTATCTGGACATATTGCACTTAAAAAATGCTTTGGCCATTGTTGCTTTGGCAATAGAGTCTGCCTCTCTCAAGGAAATCTTCCTTACTCTTCCACCTTCCAATGAAACTGACCAGAAGACAACTTAAAATTGATTATGAGGTCATAGTTCTTCATAAGGTATCTAATATGCTGCCACTAGATGTGTTGCTGGCTGCTACTTAACGTGGCTTCAAAACAGGACTAGACAAATTCCTAAATGGCAAGTATATCCATGGCTATTAGTCTTGATGGCTGCTCCTGCCTCCAGGCACAGGGGAAATCCATCTCTTCATACTGGATTCAGGGGGGCAACAATCAAACATAACTTTGATCTCTGATTTGTGGGCTTTGGAGGTGAATCTGGTGAGATGGAATGCTGGCTGGGCCTAGGTCTGATCCAGGAAAGCTATTCCTATAAGTATAGATTCAGTCTTGGTACAGTCTATAATTCTAACATTTCTGATTAATATCCAATAACTCCTGAGGACAAGTTAAATAGTAAAAGACAGCCTCTATCTGGAACATTAGAAAAGTGCAGCAATGTTTAATATGGTCAGGACATATTTTTAAAGTATAGAAGATTAAGTCATTATGAATATTTTCTTGATTCTGTATGCAACATTCAGCTTTCACTATCTCAAATTAAAAAAATTGTGTATCCGATGCAGTTCTTCTTAACATCTCTAAACCGGAAAAGTTGACATAAGGACAAAAATAAGGATTTTGTCAACGACTAGTGGAAAAGTGCAGTGTTCCAGGACCTGTAATTTATATTACATTGCTCCAATCTCTAAATGTAGAAATGTTTAGAGACTGAAAAAGAGCTTATAATGGGAATTTTATCTTAGGTCACAGATGCGCCACAATTACAATATGCTCTCTTTTCATCATGACAGGCTGTGTGTATGGCACTGTAGAAATCAGCACCTACTCATTCTTCCCATCTTTCTAGAAGGTAACAAGGTCTTTTGTGCTGGGCCAACGAGACTGTAATAAATCTTTATTTCCAGTTTTCACTATATAGAGAAATGTAAGTCATTCAATGGTATTAAATGAAGATCTTGATAAATAACATTATAAGGACAAACTATGATAACCTTTGTACCTCCAAGTTTCTCTACACCAGGGGTATCAAACTGGTGGCCCGTGGGCCGGATACATCACATGCAAGCCACACCCACCCAGCTCCGCAAAAGCAAAAAAAAGCCACGATATGTCACGTGACATCATCGAGTTTGACACCCCTGTTCTACACAGTACAGGTAGTCCTTGACTTACAACAATTCATTTAGTGACCGTTCAAAGTTACAATGGCACTGAAAAAGTGACTTATGGCCATTTTTCACACTTATGGCCCTTGTAGCATCCCCATGATCTTGTGATCAAAATTCAAATGCTTGGCAACTGGTTCGTAGTTATGACCATTGCTGCCTCCCAAGGTCATGTGATCATCTTTTGCAAACTTTTGACAAGCAAAGTCAACGGGGAAGACAGATTCACTTAACAACCATGTTACTAATTTACCAACTGAGTGATTCACCACAATTTAAGAAAGGTTGTAAATTTAGGCAAAATTAACTTAACAAGTGTCTCCCTTAGCAACAAAAAGTTTGGGCTCAATTGTGGTCGTAAATTGAGGACTGCCTCTAGTACATCTCCTGTCAAGTTGGAAATAATCAGTACTCATCCAAGAAGCTTCTTCAGCTTCAGAGCTGGATGAGAAGAGGAACATCTTCAAAGAAAAACTAGAAAGTCCAGTTGCCTCTTTAAAAAAAAAAAACATTGGGACAACCATGACCTGGATGACTGAGACTCTCCATAGACAGTCAGTAGTACAGTACTGCAATCAAAGGACCACAGGTTCCTCACTCCTGTTCTATGAGGTAACCTCAGAGCTGACTGCTGGTTTGAAAAAGCTCTGATAAACTGTTCTCTCAGGAGCCCACTCCCCCTCTTCTTTTAGTGCTCATGGTTACAGCGTTGAGTATAGTCTTCCTTACATTTCTCATGATGGAATCAGAGAGCACTGCAAGGAATTAAGAAGCTGTTCACTCCAGCTGCTTGCCCATTGCAAGGAATTCTGAGATGGGGAAAAATCAGCAAGGGACCTGCAGGCATCAGCATGATAATGTGAATTTATTCTGGGATAATTAGAAAGTTGGCAAATGTGATGTGATGTCAGATGTTGGCATTAGTCCTGCCAAATGGGACCTAATTTGATATACAAATTTGCATCTGGGGGATATGTTTATTTTTCCCTGGTCTATGGATCTCACTTCTTGGATTAAAAGGCAGAAGGCCCTGAAAATGATAGCAATCCCATACCTTTTGATAATGTTTTTTATTTTCTTACTTAAAACAGTCTATCACCTTCAGATATGTTGGATTACAGCAGGTGTGTCAAACTCAAGACCCGGGAGCCAGATTCGGCCTGCGGGGTGTTTAGATCTGGCCTGCAGGGCCACCCTGGAAACAGCGAAGGATTGGCCCATGGTGCCTCTGCCAACGAAAACGGAGCTTGGGAGGGCTGCAACTGGCCCTCCCAATCTCCATTTTCACTGGCAGAGGGTTGCAGGAGGCCATCACAGCCAAAAACGGAGCTCAGGAGCCCATTTTCACTGGCAAAGTGCTCGGGCCACCCCAGCTGCCCCTAACATAAATGATGTTGAGCTGGCTCCACCCACCCTAGCCACGCCCCCTTGGCCTTCCTGAGGTCAAACACAACCTTGATGCGGCCCTCAATGAAGTCGAGTTTGACACCCCTGGATTACACTATATAGAAGAAACTTGGCTCATGCTCATTAGGAAGTCAGGGACATAAAGCATAATATATGGACATTTTGATTATTCGTGTCAGAAGCATCACAATTAAAACATACTATATGACATTAATTTTAAAATATAAAATACAAGATTAAAATATGTACAAATTAAACAATATGTACAAATCTTGCCCAGAAAATACCAACATATCTGTACAGTATCACGTTGGAGAAGATTATAAAAAAATTAAAAAAAAATATTCCATTTCAAATTGGGATTCTGAATCAAAATGTCATTTTATGTAAAGAATTATTTTATCATTAATAAATTTATTACTGTTATTATTACTGTTCTTATTGAGAATAACATACTTTTTATTTAATTCTCTCTTTTCATAAAAGTATTTTTTAAATGGTACTTAGAATCTCCTACTGAAACAACGCAATGATTTGCCAGAGTGTTTACAGTGTGGCTACTATTTTGAGACAACCCAGGAGCAAAATACTGTACACGGAGATTTGTCTTACAAACAGTGGTTTATATACAAGTTATATACAGTATATATATATATATATACACGTCAGGGGTGAAATCTACTTACCTTCCCTACCGGTTCAGAAGTGCACGCACCGCATGCACGCAGTCACTTCACACATGTGTGTGTGCCATCTTCAAATCTGATTATATGCGCAGAGGGTCAAAAACAGGTTACTTCTTGGTTAAAACCAGGAAGTAACGACGTCTGGGCAGGTGGGCGGAGATTCACACTGCCGTTGCTACCAGTTTGCTAAATCACGCGCTGCCACCGCTACCGGTTCACTCTAACCAGAGCGAACCGGCAGCATTTCACCCGATACATGTGCTAAGCAAAGCCAGGCAAGCAATCAATCTTCTTCAACTCTACATGGAGAACTACAATGCAGATACAATACAGTGAGGGGAATGATACACGAAGAGAGAGATACGCCCTCTCATGGCCTCCTTTATATAGACAGCTTCTTAAAGGGCAATAACCCTGCTGACTCATTCTCAGTCTTAAAGGGGATGGTCAGCTTTAAATCTTCATTACCCTGACATGGTTGATGCCCTGGAAACAACTCAAATATTCTGTGCCTAATTGAGCTTCTGGAAAGGAGATAGCCAAATCATCAGTTGACTTCATTGCCTTTTCCTAAAATATCATTGCCTCTCTGCCGAGGACCTGCAAGACATAAAACAGCCATTTTGCTCCTTAATTCTTCCTGAATACATTTCTTCCTACCTGGCAAGTCTGTACAAGCCCCAATGACATTTTTAGCACCCCTGATTTATGGAAACATTTCCTTGCCATCATTCTCTCTAGATTGTAGTTATTCCAAACTTGGCAACTTCCTGTTGTTACTATCCAACTGTGAGCTCCCAGGACTTCAGCATTTAAAATACTGTCAATTAAAGGGAACACATTTTGGCATCTAACCTCTTTTCCTTTTGCATGAAGGAATTTTTTTTCTCCTCATAAAGATTCAATCTCCATGCATCCTGTTTTTCTCTCTTCTGTTATTTTAATGGCCTTGTGCAAGTCACAGAGTCATTTGTCAGCTCCTGTGACAACTCCTTTGAAGTATCACAAGCCATCTGGTGAATGCGTTTTTGTTTCTGTCTGTCCAGGGAGAAAATGTCAGATGAAGCCATAGAAAAAGGGAAGCAAAAGGAGAGACCTAGTTACTAAGCTCCAGGAATGAAACTGTATTGAAATCCAATTAATTACCTGTTGGGGTAAAAGCAAGATGCAGCTGCAGATCTGTGGGAATAAAGGTATGGAGCACAAACAAGAAAAAAAAATAAAGCAAAGAAAGAAGAAACAATGTCCCACTATTCTGCCCATCCATGCCCAAATCTTAGAAGAAAAAGTCTTCTGATTTCATTTTAGGGTTTATGGGGAAGACAGTATACAAGGGGAAATGTTATTTTGGTTCCTATTTTAATATCTAATTCTAGAAATTTGAAATGAAATTCCTATGAGGAAGCACAGTTACTCTTTAAAACTCATACTTCTCCAAATCTTGAAATTTTTAACACAAAAAAGAAAGAATGCAAACTAGGTATTTTGCACAAAGAATCTTTTTGCAAAAAATTTTTTTTCCAAAAAAAAATGCTATAAAAATATGTATTTTAGGAGAAAGGGCCACATAAAGACAAAGATTTCCCAAACATTTTTAATGCAGAAACAGGAAATAATGAATTTAACATATTCCCTTATATATTTGCGTTAAGCCACAACTTTCCTCAGCTCAAAAGTCATACTAAGTTTTGCATGCAAACATAAATTATGGATGGACAACCCTCAGCTAAGTAATTCACATATGTTTTTGTTTTCCTTCTTGCCTCCACAAATCCAAATTCCACAGACCACCACCAAACTCTGATGAAATTTTATAGTATTTTTTTCATAGGGAAAAAAAAGCATGTGCTTGGGGGGGGTTATGAAAAGGCAATAACACAAGATATAAATTTGCTGCATTTATCAGCTCAGCTTGGACTCAACTCTCACCTGGCTAAAAATGAACCTGACATATTGCAAGAAACATTATTCCTCAGAATATGAATCATTTCAACTTTTGGTAAATACCATTTTTCTCACATCTCCTTTTCTGTAAATAAGCTATTCACATAACATTCAACACTGTTGTTTGCTCACTTTCTTGATTTCAGTTGGCTTTATATAACATATAATAAGAGCTATTTTCTTTTTTTGTCACACCTTCAATTGCTACTGATTGTTCTAAGCTTTCTGCTGTTTTGTTGGGGGGAGGTGGAGTACCGGTATATTAAGTTACACTGAAGAACCTCTTTTAATTCTGTTTTGACTCAACAGGATCATGGTGAGCTTTGGCAATATTACCTTGCCTTGAAGTCCCTAGACTTTTGGAATTTTTACACTGAAACTTTAATCTTATAAGTGTTGCCAAAGAGACACAGCTCTGCCAATGTGGTGAGAATTGCATATATATTGTTTTTGAGTGTTTTTCTCCACACACCCAGTGTCTTTACATTTCCATGACTGAAAATGGAAAGATGTTCACTATGGTCTGTTAAACAGAAGCTCAGTTGGAAACTTTCCACATTGCAAAAGAGAGAGTTTTAAGAAGACAAAAATCTTATTTAGCATCCCTCACATTTTGCAGGAAAGTTGCATATACAACAAGTGTTGTATATGCTTCTGCGAGTCTATTTGATTGTATTTGGGACTTGGTGGCAAGTGTTCAAATCCATATTTAAATTTAATGCCTCCAAATTGTGTTCCATAATTTGCCAGAGGCCTGCAATTTGGCGGTTCGAATCTCACCAGGCTCAAGGTTGATTCAGTCTTCCATCCTTCCGAGGTGGGTAAAATGAGGATCCAGATTGTTGGGGGCAGTAGGCTGACTCTGTAAACTGCTGAGAGAGCTGTAAAAGCACTGTGAAGTGGTATATAAATCTAAGTGCTATCGCTATTGCTATGACAACTCATGGTATGCCATATCTAGCTAAAGCAACTTCAATGTTTTAATAATGATCTGTGCTAACAAAGCCAATGATTGAGTTACTTTTAAATAATGTAATGAAAAGTAATTCTTTCTCATAATCTAGTCTTCATGACACAGTGAAATAAGTCAATGCTTACTTTTTTCCAAAAGACCAGGGGAAAATCCTTATCTCTGAAGGGTTTCAGAGCAGGCTGGGATAACTTTTCTGAAAAACCTTTTTTTTTTCTCTGACAAATCTGTTTCATTGTTTATGGTAAAACTAGGAGACATGTTTTTGGCATGTCTCTTGGATATCTCAAATCCTATGCCTCTTTAATGTAGGTGGGCTGTAATGGGTAAGATAAGCTGATCAGAGGTGATATTCAGCAGGTTCTGACAGGTTCTGGAGTAGTTGGGAGAACCGGTAAATACCACTTCTGACTGGCCCCTGAGGGCCAGGGGAGGGAACGGGGAATTTGCAGTATCCTTCCCCTGGAGTAGGGTGGGAATGAAGATTTTTGCAGTATCCTTCCCCTGCCATGCCCACCAAGCCACAACCACAGAACCGGTAGAAAGAAAAATTGAATTCCACCACTGAAGGATGACATCAGAGAAGCATGCCTTGATGTTCCAAAAGGATTCCAAGAGAATCAAAAGTGTCTAGGTTTTGGCATGATCCAGAGCACATTTTCAGATTATTCTACTCTCTTCCTCAAGAATTTCATCTATTTTTAAGGGCTGTTGCAATTTCATGTTAGTTGTGTATTGGATGTTTCAGTTTTATTACAGCGGTCCCCAACCTTTCTAGCTCTGTGGACTAGTAGTGGTGGTGGCGGCAGCGGTGGGGGAGGGGAAAGTTTCACACACACGCATGCCACTTGCGCAAATGGAGCTTTGCGCATTCATGCACTCATTCGCCATTTACATGGTCCAATGGGCTGTGGCTCGATAATAGGCCACAGACTGAGGATTGGGGACCCCAATTCTATTTCATTAATATAAATTTCTGGATTAAATTCCTCTTTGATATTCTCAATTCAGACTGTGATATATGATCAAGAGAGAGCATCTTCCATAAATTATCTGATTTAAAACTGAGATCAAAGTCTTGATCAGAAATGTCAGCAACAGTTGCTGTATTCTGGGTGGATGTTAATTATCATAGTCCTTTCTTCAGTATGGTGATTTCAGGGTAGTAACTAATTTCTGCTTTAAGCTTTTTTCCATATATATTTAGAAATGAAATTGTTTGATCCAAAGAGCAATCCAAATGACTTTTTGGAGAGCATATTTTTGTTCAGTGAGGATTAAAGCATATGATGCATATATAGTAGACAACCGTGAACCAATAATTTCCTGGGTTAAAATTACCCTCAACCCAATCCATAATAAGTGTTGTACTCAGAATATTCTTTATGTTATTTAGGTGCTTATAATGTACAGAAGTCCAATACCAGATGCATTTTTGAAAATGCTCTCCAATTTTAATGTGGGCTACCAGCAGTAGTAGGATTCAAATAATTTAACAACCAGTTCTCTGCCCTAATGATTTATTCCAACAATTAGTTCACCAAGGTGCTCAGAAAGTTAACAACTGGTTCTCCTGAAGTGGTGCGAACTGGCTGAATCCCACCACTGGCTACCAGGCTGAGAATAAATTTTGGGCCATAATTTACCATTCCCATAATCTTCTGAATCTCTTTCTGGCCTATTTCCTTTAGTTTAGCCTGCTCTGGTTTAATGCCACGTTTCATTAGCATTTCCTGAACTTTAAAACAATGTTTGCTTTTGTTCAATTTAGTATTTGAAGATCTGGCTTTTTCTAGTACCAATTTTAATTGGTAAGTATGTTCTTCTTCTATGGTACCACATACAAATATCTCATGCATATATCTTATGATTCCTAGAATATTATATCAGTTGTCAAGTGTCAGGAACATAACAAGTATGTGGTTAAAGCTATGCTGATTGTATGGCATATTAAGATATACATAGTTGAGTCTTTCTTCATTGATCAGTCAACTTGGAAAATATCTTTGTGCCTACTAATTCTGCTAAGAATTCCATTTCTATTGTTAAGGTAATGTTCTCTATGAATACTCAAGGTCCAGGCAAACTGTTAGACTTCCATCTTTTTTGTGAATTCTAAACATGAAATAATCCCATTCAGTTGGGTTTCCAGTAAAGCAAATAATTCTTTCTTCCTTATATTCAGTTTCAACTTTCAGTTTTGTTTTTAATCATGGCATCTTTGCAATATCTCACTGTGTCACATTGAGCATAGGAGAAAACATTCATCTTCAAATTTAGTGTCCTTTGGCTTTGCTGTGTGTATTTCTTTTTTTAAAAAATTAGTTTTGCACATTTTACTCATGTAATTTCCACATCGTGCTATCTGTGCCTGATGCTGAATATTGTTTATATAGTTGTTTGTACCACGTTGACTGCATTGATTGCATACAATCTGGCTTGTTTCCCAGCTGTTTGACCAGTTTACAAATAAGCCTTTCCTTCCCATTCAACTTTATTGTCGGTGACTGTCAATATTGGAGTATTATCACTGCTATGTCCCAAGCTTTCAACTGTTAGTGAGTTCTGCCATTTGCCATATCGCAATAGCATTTTGTAGCACATTCACTGCTCTAAGTAATTGTCCTTGCACCCTCCTGTTTCTTATGCCTCAAAGACTTTGATTTTACATCAAAGACTCATTCAACATCCCAAGATCATAAGACTTAATCACAAGTTTTAGATCTGTTACAAATTCTTCAATTATCTCTTTTTGTAATTGAAGATAGATATTTCCTACAGTATATTTTTTCTGTGGCACAATAAGTCAAAACACTTTGTGATAAGACTTTAAATGATTTCTTTCTTCATCTATGAATGTAAATGCACTATATTCACTAAAAATGCTTGCTCCAGCCCATCAGAAAGCATACTATTTTCTGTTCATCCTTCATGGCAGCCACTTGGAAGTATAATAGAAATTTTTGCTAAATGGCCCTCCACACTGCCAGCAAACCATGTGATGGTTTTAGAGCATCCATTAGAAAAAACAAGGCTTCTACTTCCTATTGTATCTGGTTACTTAGTGTTAGGTAATATATGTATCACTTGAGAACTGCACTGTCAAACAGCAGCCTGTACCGCTAAAATTTAATTCCAGAATTTACTGAAAGTGCAATTTTTCATATATTTGGTATCCTGAATTTTGAAATGGATCCAAGTTCAAATATTACTTCTAACAGGATGAAGATAAATCAAATGGCTGGTCCAACATACATTATGTTTATTTTTCAGCTCTCAGGGCTATTCTATTCCATACTATAAGTAAAAACCCACCTTCCATTTTCAAGACAGAATATAACTGAATGTGGCTCTTCTGAGCTTGAGCACAAACACAGAAAAAGATCCTGTGTAATGTCCAGCTTTTTGTCAACCATGCCTGAAACCATTCACACATATATCTCTCTAATGTATTTCACTTGCACAGGTGTACATTGTTGATCTATATATTTGCCAAGAGGGACATGGTGGTTCAGTGGCTAAGACGCTGAGCTTGTCGATCGAAAGGTCAGCACTTCAGCGGTTCGAATCCCTAGTGCCACGTAATGGGATGAGCTCCCGTTACTTGTTCCAGCTTCTGCCAACCTAGCAGTTCGAAAGCACATAAAAAAATGCAAGTAGAAAAATAGGGACCACCTTTGGTGGGAAGGTAACAGTGTTCTGTGCGCCTTTGGCATTTAGTCAAGTGGCCACATGTCCACAGAGACGTCTTCGGACAGCGCTGGCTCTTCAGCTTTGAAATGGAGATGAGCACTGCCCCCTAGAGTCAGGAATGACTAGCACATATATACAAGGGGAACCTTTGCCTTACCTTTATCTTTATATTTGCCAAAGTTCACATTCGAAAAGGGAAAAAAAAGAACAGGTTAAGGAAAAAAAATACTAAAAGAATAACTATTGGTTAAAACAAGACCTCAGAAATAAGCTAGCCCATCCATAAAATTAATGTATTCACATTTTTATATTTGTTCTCATATACCCAAATGGACTTTCACACAATACAAACACCACAAAGATATTCTCTCTCTTTTCAGCAGCTCAAAATTCACTAATGAAATTGTTCCTTCTGTGAGACGGAGACCAGATCAGACAATTAGCAAAATTTATAGATTTATTTAAAACATTTATATACTACTATTTAATATGGTATAGACACCCACGATACAAAGCTAAAAAATGAATAAGTAGTACCATGTAAGGGCCTGAGAAAGAAAAGCAACATTAAAACTCTGGGTCTGTTGTAAATAGAGGACTGGCTCCTTGATTCTGCAATACCCAATCTTCTTCATTATTAAGGCATCTTGTATCTACAGTAAAAGCAGCTTAACTGGCTGAGCTTCATTCTTCACTCTTTTCTACCAGCACCTGCACATGGGTGGAATTCCTAGAGAGAGAGAAATTAACTGAAGAGCTCTGGGTGAAACTCTTAACACCTCTCAAGCACAACAATTAATCTTCAGGGCAATCTTCAAAGGCATTCAATATTTTCAGCAGGAATACTTGCAGACATTTGCATTTCCTGACCATTCCTTTATTTTCAACAGTTTTTCCTACTGTTATCAGCAAACGCAAGGAGAATCTCTCCGTGTTTGGTACTGGTAATTCTTTGGGTGGCAGAAAACCCTCCTTTTCCTATCAGATAAATAGGAGCATTTGGTAAGAAAAAGTGATGCTGAAGTGCATACTCACATGCATGAAAATAAAAAGAATAGGCTATGCTTTGCAAGCTAAATATAGGAATAATAATTGTCAGCCTTAGAAGGTAAACCAGACAGGGGGACATGGCCAGATTAATTAATTCTACTTCACTGTAAGGTTACAGTAATTTGCAAGTCTGGAAGCACTTGTCTCCCCTCCCCTCTCTCTCGTTTACAGTCCCAAAACTACAAGTAGTTCTTGATTCACAACCATTTGTTTAGCAACTGTTCAAAGTCACAACCGCACTGAAAAAGGTAAATTATGATCTATCCTCACACTTACGGCTGTTGCAGCATCCCTACAGTCCCATGACCAAAATTCAAATATTTGGCAACTGACATAGATTTACAATGGCTGCGCCATCCCAGGATCCCATGAATTAGAATTAGAATTATTAGAATTAGAATTAAAATTCTTTATTGGCCAAGTGTGATTAAACAGACAAGGTATTTGTCTCCGGTGCATAAGATCTCAGTGTACATACAACAATAATGATCACTATTTGCGACCTTCCTAGCCAGCTTCTGACAAGAAAATCAATGGAGAAAGCTGGATTCGTTTAACGACTTTGTGGTTCACTTAACTGTAGTGATTTGCTTAACCATGGCAAAGAGGATTGTAAAATTGGGTGTGACTCACTTAAGCTGCTTTGCTTAGCAATGGAAATTCTGGTCCCAATTGTGGTCGTAAACTGAGGCCCATCTGTACGGAGGGCCTCTTCTAAGTCTCTTGAACCACCCAAATTTCTGTTTCAGGCTAAGCTGCCTTTTAAAACTGACTGTTCATTAGGTTGTGTCTTGTTGCCATGTCTCCTACATTCCATTTCCATGATATATACTAAAATCTTATGAATTTTGTACTTTTGGCAATCTATTTGACAGGCTGCTTTTATTCAAAGGAAAATTCCTCTAACATTCCCATGGTTGAAGTATAGAGTTCTTGCATTAATACCAGCTATCAGGTAACTAAGAATTTCATCTGAATTTGCTGTTGTTGCATATATGCTGCATATATCCAGTGGTGGAATTCAACCGGTTCACACCACTTTGGAGAGAGAGAGCAAGAGAGCTCCCCAACCTCTGTTTGTGTTTGTGTGTGTGTGTAAGAGAGACGGAGGGAGGGAGGGAGCAATCTGTGCTTCAGCCGAGGCACCCAAACATCTGTCAGTGGCGGGGGCAGCTTCTGAGCAGCATGCCCCCCCTCCCTAGAGGAGCTGGCTGACTGGGGAGGGGGGATCATGCTGCTCAGAAGCTGTCCCTTCCACTGCCTTTTCCCCCCCAGAGAGGTTGAAGAGCTGGGAGGGGAGGGGTGAGGCAAGGCACCCCTCGACGTGAGTGATGGCCACAACCACCCAATCACATGACCACCCAGCAACACCCACCCAATGACCACCCAGAAACACCCACCCAGTCACGATGACCAAGCCACGCCCACCAAGCCACGCCCACATAACCGGTAGTTAAAAAATTTGAATCCCACCACTGCATATATTCCTCTCCTCTGCCTCCTGGTTTTAAGACATTACTAAGGAATTTCTTTCTTGGGCTGTCCAAAACCAGGGACCTGGAGCTTATATCAGTGACAAATACCTTTTTTAAAAAAATCCCAGCAATCTCCAATAAAGTCTCTCAAAAAGCTCACAAAAGTTGCAAGCAATAAGGGGAAGTGAAAATTGGGTAAAACACGTTTATAGATAAATAAAGGGGAAGGAAACATGTTAGAAATTGGAGAACTACATTTAGCAACAACTTTGTTTTTAAGGTGTTCCCGACTATAAAAATCCAAAGAGCAAATACTGTCCCGTTTTGCTGGACTTGTGAGGGACCAGTGACTTAGCCAAACATTGAAAAATCATCAGGTGATTTGAAGGCAGATTTCTGAGAACTGGAAATAATTGAAGTATTTCTCCATCCCATGCTGTTCATTAGCTGAGAATTTCATTCAACAAAGATAAACAGGAATTTATCACCACAATGTTGGAAATGCAATTTAAATGTCAGGATCTTTCTATCACATGTGGTGGTTATGTAAGAAAGCCAGGGATTTTGGCGTCACATTGATATACTTAATGCTGCATGTCATAAAAGCATTAGTTTATGCGCAATATTGGAAAAAGGAAGAAACCCTCCCAGAAGAAGTAATAATAAAGAAAATCTTGACATGTGCAGAAATGGACAGGCTGACACTATAACTCAAAAATAATGACGAGACAGAATACTATAAAATTTGGAACAAAGTGTACCAATGGTTGGAAAGGAGAAAAGGAGTTGGAACAAAAAAGATTTAGGGTTTGTAAAATCGATACTTAATAATACTTAGACAAATATGTAAATGAGAACAAGGGATATGTATATAAGAACAAAATAGTAATGTATGTTAAATAGTAATTATATTTGTTGTTATGTTAAAAATATGTGTGGATATGACAAGACAAGGATGGCCACACTATGCCCAATGTTTTTAATGTTTATTTAATAAAAAACTTTTTTAAATTTAAAAAAACAAAAACAAATCATTTGTAACAAAACACAAAGCAATAAAGTCACATTCTGTTTTTTGTAAACTTGATAAAACTAAAAAAATAAAAATAAATAAAAATCCCACATAAGACAAAGCAGACTCATCCATCTCCATGGGTGTCCACTGTCTACTATATGCCTTAAACCAGTGATGACCAACCTATGGCACGAGTGCCACAGGTGGCACATAGAGCCTCTCTGTGGGCACACACACCATTGCCAGCTGCTCTTCTGGTTTCCAGGATGCATGTCAGCTGATCTTTACGGGCACTGGAGCAATGGAAAGCTGCCTGAAAATGGCCAAAACCCAGGCTGTTTTCAGACCTTTTTCAGCCCGAAAAACGACCCAGAAAATGGCCCGAAAAACAGGCATGTGCATGCCAGCCAGCTGGTCTTTGGATTTCTGGTGCTCCGGGGCACATACATGCATGCAGGTTCTGGTTTGGGCACTTGGTGCCAAAAAGGTTCACCATCACTGCCTTAAACTATTTTAGTTTACATCTGGTTTTGGCTGTTATTCCCATCTTCTCTTTATGATATAATAAATTTTATTTTAAATATGAGGGCAAAATTTAGAAAATTCACTGTGTCCTTGAATCTGAATGAATGAGAGTTAGGGAGGAATAGAGCCATCCAGATCTGTCCTCTGACTCACCCATTGCTTCTTTTCAGGCAAGGCTTAATTGAGAGGTGGCACAGCTCAAGCCTGCCTAGAAATTAGAATCTGTGAAATGGCATGGAAGGGCAGTCTGAAAAGCAAGCTGAACTGAAAGAGCAATGAGAACGAGAATAAATTGAGCTGGGAAATGAAGCCAGTACTCGGGAAATAAGATGATGCAGAACCAGCTCCTACAAAACAATATGGGCAGTAGGAGGAGAGAAAGCCTCAGGCCACAAATGAATAGGACTTGACCAATGAACTATATGTGATGAGTTAACAGAAAATGCAGTAGCTTAGAACAGCTCCCTGGCTATGAGTTTGGCCCCAACATCTTTGGCTAGTCACTCCATTTACTCAGACCACAAAAGGTTTCTGTTTGAGAAATAGAATCTGCTTGCTTTTGGTCTATTTTATAAGCATCATTTCTGGCACTTGCCAATGTGATTTCTTACAATCTAGTTAGTTCAGTTCTGTAAAGATAGAGTCAGTATTCAAGACGGAAAGCTGATACACTCCTGCTGAAAGCATGATTAGAGTTTCGTGTGGAATTTATGAGCTCCTTTCACATCAAAAAAGGTGCATGCTGAGATATTGTAAAATCTCAGTCTTCCCAAATTTCTTTCTCATCTAAACCTCTAAGAGCTACACTAATGTCTAGCCTGCTTGTGCTACCCACCAATCTCAATCTTTTAGATATAACTGGTGCCCAGATTTTATTTTATTTTTTAAACAGTCTTATCCAGTCTTTCTTGGCTAATTTATACACAGTCACCCCTTCCTTGAGTTTATATGCAGCTGAGACTATTCTTTAAATCTTGATTTTAATTACATGATAAATCACACTTGATAGAAATACTTGCCAAAATCCAACTTCTTCTTTGACTCATAGCTGAGATACATAGCTGAGATACATAATTCATTTTAAAAATCATACTCTGTTGTCTCCACTGCATAATGGGAATGCATATTGGGGATATGGTGCTCAGAAAGTGAGCATCACTCAGTTCACCACATTCAGAATATAATTTAATTTACCTTGTTGCATTATGTTTGTGTATGATCAATTGTCCCCATTTCATTTTAGGATCCAATCAAAAGTGTCTACAAACTGCAGGACCTTTCTTGAGTCTTATTTTACAACCCCCAAATATTGTGCCATCACCATATCTTTAAATACCTTTCTTTCAAACCTCTTGTTCATTACTAAACAACTTGTGGGTGAGAAACCTATATCAGTGGTGGGTTCCTCCTGGTTCAGCCCAGTTCCGCTGAGCCGGTAGCGGTGATGATATGATGTCACCGAACCGGTTCTACTCCCCCACCTGCCCTGCATTATTCTTACCTTTTATTTGGCCCCACCCCCAATCTATTGCTGCCTCCTGAGTCCCAGCTATCGGCTAGAGGGGAAAAAAACTGTTTAAACTCTTGCCAGGGGGCTTCAAAGGGCCGCCTTACAGCTGATCAGTGTTAAAAGAAAACAAATGAGTAGACCGGTGCCTGCAAAAATAAATGGATAGACCAGTGCCTGCAAAAATAAATGAGTAGACCAGTGCCTCCAAAAACCAATGAGTAGACCGGTGCCTGCAAAAATAAATGGGTAGATCAGTGCCTGCAAAAATAAATGGGTAGACCAGTGCCTGCAAAAATAAATGAGTAGACCGGTACAGCTCTGCAAGCAATTAAAAGTCTGGTAGACCAGTACCTCTGCTAAATCCTAAAGAAATCCTAAAGATCACATGATCATCAAGCCACACCCACAAAATAAGCCACGCCCACAGAACAGGTAGTAAAAAAATTTAGAACCCACCCCTGACCTATATACACTCTATTTGTTGCTAAACTACAACTTCTTTTTTATAATAATGTTTGTTAGTGTTTATAGATGAAAAGAGAAAAAATAATACAAACTAAGAAATATATTAAAAATGCAGAGAAAAAATTAAGAAATTAAGAAAAGCATCATCTAAAGTAATTGCCTCTCTCTTCATCAAAACAAGTAACATTACTTTCTCTGATACTGCAACATAAAATCTCTTTTTCTCATATATCAACTCTTATCTATAAAGAAGTTTTAAGCCTCAGCGTTCATACCTAATCATCAAAAGTCCATTACGAGTTACTTGCAGAGAAGCAAGTCCAGCCAAGGTATAGAGCACTGATTGCAAATCTATGGCATGCGTACCAGAGGTGGCACCCAGCACCCTCTCTGATGGCTCGCGAGCTGTCGCCCCAGTTCAGGTCTGCTGTGCATGCGCGCACACCTCCTGCCAGCCAGCTGGTCTTTGTTCTGCCCCAGCTACGGACCCCAAAGAACGATTCTCTGTCACGCATGCATGGGGGTGGGGCTCGGGCAGAGTGTGCATGCATGCACAGGGCGGGGTGCATCAAGGGGCCACACACACATGCATGGGGGGCAGGGTATATTCACAGAGGCCAGGTATGCATTTCATTTTGGGGGTTCAGGCACTTTGGGCACTCAGTCTGGAAAAGGTTAGCCATCACTGGTATAGAGTAACCATGTGAACTAAATAATGCGGACTCCCGATGTAGTTTTCCAAGAGTTAAAAAAAATATTACCAACCAACTGGGCAGTCCTTTGGTGATGCTCAAATTGACTTGTCTCAGGCAGTCACCTTACTATGTGAAATGGAAAGACCAGCCTTGTAATTCAATGCCCTCTGCCTAGCACCGTGCGGTAACATTAATGTACCTGCAGATGGAAGATTTTCATATAATTAACCCTTACCTTTTGGTGGACTCAAGGATTATGAGCCCGTTCAAAAGGGGTGTCCATCTATCTCTCAAAAGTGGTGTCTCATGTAGCATTGATGGAACATTACATGGACACACAAGGTAGACAGACAGACAGATTCAACTTCTTCCTCCCAGAGCAATTTTGGTTTCATTCTGTTCCACTTTTATTATCTTGTTTACAAAAACAGTCCTTAGCCTCTTGTCATATTTCCTTATGAGTTTCGATTGGGTTGATAAGATTATTAAACAAGAGTTTAGATAAGGGCCCCGGGGGCAGTGAGTGATGGAATTGGTGGTTGCATTCTGTTTTTATGTATAGTTTCTCCTTGGTTGTTTTTGTCCAACCAAGTCAGTGACCCAGAAAACAGGAATGCATGGGGAAACTAAAAATATTTCAATAACTCTTCAGCTTACTCTTTAACCAATTTATTTTTATTGCCTTTCACTGATTTCTATCTTTTAATTACTGAACAGACTTTGAATGGTCCTTCCCTATTTGTATTTAGACCCTATAGTCCTTTTTTAAAAAAATAGCATTTCATCTCATTTTATTAACAAGTTTAACATTTAAGAAATGTTAATTGAATATTAACATAACATAATTTGAATATATTTGATAGTCATACTGACACTGATTGGTTTGGGTACATGCATCTGGTTTATTAAAAGGCATTGAGGAAAGTAATATGAGCCTTGGTGGTGTAGTGGTTAGAATGCAGTACTGCGGGCTACTTCTGCTGACTGCCAGCTGCCTGCAATTTAGCAGTTTGAATCTCACCAGGCTCAAGGTTGACTCAGCCTCCCATCCTTCCAAGGTTGGTAAAATGAGGACCCAGATGGTTGGGGGCAATATGTTGACTCTGTAAACTGCTTAGAGAGGCTGTAAAGCACTGTAAAGCAGTATATAAGTCTAAGTGCTATTGCTATTGCTAATACAAATCTGCAAGACATTGGTTGGGTAGACATGTTGCATTAAGACTTAGCAAATACCTAACCATATTAATGGTTAGGTATTTGCTAACAGTTTTTCCTTTATGATTGATTGGCATAATTGATTGGTATTCTATTTTTATCTGGCCCTGGGGAAATGGATGTATTAAATTTTCCCATCCCCATCCCTTTCCTCAAAGAATAGGCAGATACCAATATCACGCTCCGGTTTAACTCTGTGGAATATTGCTAGCAAGGGAAATTAATGGAACACTTTTCGCAACCTAGCAGTGCCTGTTTCCCTGGTAGACATGAGGCTGGAACAAATAATAACTGCCAGCATGAACACCTAACACCTCCACTGGTACTGCTTGAAGCAAGCAGAGATTTCATTTGCTCTGAGCCCTTGTACCTCCGTGGCTATTACTTTTTTATCATGCAACTTTGCAAGCAACAAGTGAAGCTCAGAGGGTCAATTCAGGCAACAAAAAAGCTTGCAATCAAACAACTTCAGAATTCATTGCATTGTTATTTAATATCTAGAGCTATTTTCTGTTGGTGCTGGTGCAAAAAACCTTCCTTGGATTCCCTAAAATTAAGAGCAAGCCAATGGCTCACAAAAGATAAATAGAATTGATTTGTATTTTTTTTTAATAGAAGTTGGTTTTATTTTTAATAGGACTGTTATTGTCCAAGAGGATTAAGACATTGTGTGCCTGAGGGAAAGGCCAGGATGGCTCCAACAATGTTTAAAACTCAATTGAATTGGCAGTTAACCTTGCTTCTACACTGGCTGTGGGACACAAAACTTACACTGTGCACAGAGGCAGCAGGTTAGCTTAGGGGTTACAGGAAATGACCTATGGTACCACATAACTAGAACATACAGAGATGAATGATAGGAGACCCAGAAAGAGAAGACTTTAGGCTGCTACTGTTGCCTAGGCCAATTGCCTAATGGTAGGGTTAGCTAGGATACAAATGGTACAAATAGACAATATTTATATTTTTTTTACACTGTTAGCAATTTTCTGGGTATCTATTTTAATGTTTAAAAATTACTTTGATGGATATTACCATCAAGAGCTGTGGTGGCACAGTGGTTAGAATGCAGTATTGCAGGCTAATTCTGCTGGCTGGTACCAGTTCGATTTTGACCGCTCAAGGTTGACTCAGCTTTCCATCCTTTCAAGGTCGGTATAATGGGGACCAAATTGTTGGGAGCAAGATACTGACACTTAGAGAGGGCTGTAATCACTGTAAAGCAGTATATAAGTCTAAGTGCTATTGCTACCATGCAAACCTTACTGAAAAGTTCAACAATGCATAGTTGTTGAGCTACAGCATTTGTTGCCAAAAGATGCAGTGATGATTTTAGATCAGATTTTTTTAATCAAGTTAAATGGTTTTCAAGGGGGACCGAACAAATTTAGAATAACAGAATAAGAGAGTTGAAAGGGACCTTGGAGGTCGTCTACTCCAAGAAGGCAAGCAGAATTCATGAGAGATCAGGATGGTAGGTAGACTGCATATAATAGCAGATAGTCCTTCGGCCACCTCCATTAATAGAAATCCATAGTCCAACCAGAAGAATTTCATTATACTCTTACGCTTCTTTGAAAAACATGGTGGAGGAGCAAACTAAGCCAGTTTCATCCATCTATTTGTTGTTATTTGTAATTTTCATTATCTTAAAATTTCAATCAGTCCTCCACAGTTCTTACTATAGATTAATTTGTACATAGGAAGCGATGAATGAAAAGATCCAAAACTAAATGTGTTTAGGAATGTGTAAAATTTGGTTTAACAGTAAAAGGACGATGTAGAAGGAAACATATCTTAATTTTCATCACCAGACACATATAATAGCAGGAAAAAAGGGAAAATTCTCTTTGTGGTGAGCTACTTTCTGCAATAAAGGATTTTTTTTCTCTGTTCTAAAAAGAAAACTATTCTCCCCATTGTCCTCTTCTACTGCTGAATTCAAACATAACCATACAAGAGCAACGCTGGATCCCAAACATCACCCAATCAGCTTCCTAATCTAGCATTAATAAAATGCCTTAGAAGATGGGAAACATTTTTTTGTTCCTAATCATTCGGGAAACTAAAAGTAACCTAACATAATAAGCTGAAGAGAGGATTTTATGGAATATAAAGAAATTACACAGGTCAGTTTCCTATTTCCCTGTTCTGGGTTTGTTTGTTTTTTTAATGTTAAATTTGTTTGTTCCCATTTTGCCACAAGGCAGCTCTGGGCAGCTTAAAAGTTTAAAAGCAGCAGAACTGTGCAAATACAATGTATCTCTAGTAGTAATAAAATATAAATTATTTTTTAAATTATGATAAAAAGATTGGGAGGGAGAGAATAGGGTATGCAGGGTGTAAGATGAGATCTGCTATTGGTCCATCAACCACCTCCAGCATGATACTCCCAAATTGGGGGCCCAAGTCAATTAGCAGAGCCAAGTCTCGCAGAAGGTCATATGATAGGGCAATGAAAAATAAAGCAAAACAAAATAACAATTAGAATTCTTAACATATTCTGCAAGCAACTCCAGTCTAGACAGTCTAAAAATGATTATTGTAAGCATCTTCTTTACTGTGGCCTTTAACATTTATTTTAAGAAGGTAGCATCACTTTCTATTATATTTTACATTAATATTCAGGTAAAAGTATACAAACAACATAATGTAGCAGTTAGATGGTGGCATGAAAAGATGGATTGAAGAAAAAAAATGCAACTCCTTCTCAACCAACTATAGTGTGTGTATTTCTCTATCATCGGTGTAGATATCATCAAACAGACTTGTTACACTTTAGATCAGGGGTGTTGCAACCCGTGGGCCGGATGCGTCATGCGCTGGCCACGCCCACCCCCATTTTAGCAAAGGAGAAAAAAGTCACGATATGTCACGTGATGATGCAAGCTTGACACCCCTGCTATAGATGTTAGACTACAATAATGATGGCTTCTTGATTAACCTGTTCATTGCACGTTTTACATATCAAATGGCACTTTTCCAGGCAGCTTGATTGCTTTGTTAATGCCATTACCGCATTGCAATATCTTAGTCCTGACACTGCTTTAGCTTTCAGGTACCACATCAGGGGTGAAATGCTCCCGGTTCAGACTGGATCGCCCGATCCAGTAGCGATGGAGGCGGGTGGTTCGGAGAACTGGTAGCAAAAATCCCTGCCCCTCCCCCATGCCCAGCTGAGCCACGTAATCATCAGGGGCTCTTTTTTTTAGTTTTTAAAAACATTTTTTCTACAACCTCTTCAGAGTTTGCCTGATTTTGAGTTGAGCTTGAAGCTGAGTTGCTTGATCGGCAGAGGCTTTTTTTCTTTTAAATGCCTCTGACGATCGGAGCTGAGTTGCCTGATCGGCAGAGGGTTTTAAAAGAAAAAAAGCCTCTGCTGATCAGGCAATTCAGCTAGGATCGTCAGAGCCTTTTGAAATCATTTTTTTACAACCTCTTCAAAGAGGTTGTAGAAAAAATGGTTTTAAAAGTAAAAAAAAAAGGCCACGCCCACCATCACATTACCCCCACTAAGCCACGCCCACAGAACCGGTACTAACAAATTTTAGATTTCACCACTGCACCACATGAATCATGTAATTAGCACCACATATGTGTGTATGTGGATAGAGATAGATAGATAGATAGATAGATAGATAGATAGATAGATAGATAGATAGATAGATAAGATAGACAGACAGACAGACAGACAGACAGACAGACAGACAGACAGACAGACAGACAGACAGACAGACAGACACAGTAGATAGAATCTCATTGTCCCATTACTATCCAGCTGCTAACAATCCCTCTGCTTGGTATGATTTGACCTTGCAAATAGATTGTGACTGTAAGATGTTCCAAACAGAGGATAAAGAATACAGAAATATTTTCCTGGAAGTCTTTGAAATAGAGAGGTAAGAGCATAATGGGAAGCAAGATAAATTGTAGGACACAATTTGAAAAGGTGCATCAATTAATATGACTAGTTGTCTGACCACAAATCTCTGTCAAACTTCTTAAAGCATCCTTCTTTCTCTGGTATCTTTGGGTGAGTTAAGACTATCATGGCTAGATAATCTCCATACATGCAGAGCGCATCTCAAACTATGTCTCAAAAACTGAGCAGCACTTCAGAAAATAAATGGTACAAAGAAAAGCTCTAATGAATCCCCAGGACAGAACTACATAACCTGACCTTTAAAAGCTGATGTGACATCCATAGACCCTTCAAAAGTTCTTAACAACTTTTGCATTTTTACTTTTAATGGAACAAAGGGCAAAATTATTATACAGGTACAAATCATATAGGCCAGCGATCCCCAACCTTTCTAGTTATGCAAACCGGCAGCGATGTCAGTGGAAGCAGTAGGGGGCAAGAGGAGATAGTTTTGTGTTGCGAAGCCACCACTTGCACAAATAGAGTTTCGCGGACCTGGGATTGGGAACCCCTAATACAGAGAGTCAATTAATTTTATTTAAATGTTATGAAATTTGACCACACTTACTTCTTTTCTAATCTCACCTACTTCTTAAAATACATCACTTCAGCATGCTACCCCAAAAGTTGGGAAAACCTTTATTCCCCAACAAGCCTAAGCAAATTTATCTATTTAGCCTGAATTGTGTGACGTGTGTTCAAAATAAGTTTAATAAGAATTGAAATATCTGATCAGCAATGCCTTTTCACCAGTGGTGGGATTCAGCCAGTTCGCACCACTTTGGGAGAACCGGTTGTTAACTTTCTGAGCAGTTTGACAAACTGGTTGTTGGAAGAAATCATTAGGGCAGAGAACCGGTTGTTAAATTACTTGAATCTCACCACTGCTTTTCACCCAACCCAAACCCAGCCAGCCAAAGGTCATTTGTCACATTTTTTTCCATGGATGCTAATTTTATTCTAATTCGGAGCTTTCAATGTTTTTTGTTTATATTGGACGATGTACAATCGGTTACACAACAGCTCAACCATGTGGCCATCGATAAAACAGCAAGCATTGCAGAGATTGATGGAAACTGGCAGCTCTTCTCATTTGAACAACGGGAGGGAATCACTGAATCCTAGAATTGGAAGGGATTAATTAGGGGTCACTGAATGCAACTCCCCTGCTTAGTACAGGCATCTAAATTGAAGGATCCAAGTCAGATAGCTATTTAGGCTCCACTTGAAAACATTCAGTCAAGGGAAACCCATTGTTGTTATAATTTTTCCAAACATTTGTCAATCAATAGGGGATATACGTTCCTTCCACAACAGTTTGGGTTTTTATTACAATGTTGTGTTTTAACTCATGGATACAGCATCTATTAATTGGCAGAATGGGTGCATAAAGCAGGTTCAACAAATCTCAGAGTTAAAAGGAACATGCATAGGAAATGAAAAAAAAATGGATATAATCACTAAGGAAGTGTTCCAGCAAGAAGCATCTGCAAAAGAAGTTTGAAAGCACAAAATTCAAGTTAGATTTTTCAAGGAAAGCTAAAAGTAACTAAAATATTTTCTCGGCTAGGTCAGTGGCTTAGAAAAAAGAAAAAGAAAGGATAATTCATCTGCTAAAGATTGCAGGATATTAATAGGTGATGGAGAAAGAACAGAACCACTTCAACTTATACTTGCCTTTAACGCCCTTCCCAAAGAGATGGCTGTGTTCAAATGGATCTAAAAAGAACCAAAAACAACAGGAAAGAGTAGCAATCCATAGGAGACCCCATCTACTATGAATGAATTTAAATGTCCGGGACCAGACCAATTACATTTGAGAATCTTGAAGGAATTTGGAAATGTCTTATTGAAGCCTTTGACTCCTCTCTCAGGATAAGCAGAATCCCAGCAGATTTAAGAATAAATGTTGTTTATTCTGTTTCTTCAAAAAGGGAAAAAAGCAAGACCTGCTTAATTGCAGATCAGTCAGATTAATACAGGACAAAACTCTGGAACAATTATTAAGCCTGGTGGCTCAGCAGACTGATAGCATTGTGATTAACACCAGCTGTCTGCAATTACTGTAAGTTCGAATCTCACCAGGCTCAAGGTTGACTCAGCCTTCCATCCTTTCTAAGGTAGGTAAATTGAGGACCCAGTTTGTGGGGGCAATAAGCTGACTTTGTATAAAATATACAAAAGTATGAAGGCTATTGCTTAACGCATTGTAAGCCACCCTGAGTCTCCGGAGAGGGCGGTTTATAAATCAAATTAAAAAAAAAAAGCAATTGGTTTGTTTGCTTGTCAAAGAATGCATTGCTTGATAGAAGCGTATATTCTTCAAAACAAATTATGCCAAAAAAGTCCCACCATTCTTGATAGATTGTTCAGTTTAGGTTGACCAATTTCCATGGCAAATAGATGGACCAAGTGTATCCTGCCACAGCATTTGATAAGTCTTTGAAGTTGTAGTAAAGGAAATGTGGGCCAACTACATAAACTTTTGATGGCTGCAGAGCTGGTTGAAAAATTATAATGAAGAAGTGCATATCAGTAACTTACAATTAAACTGAAAGTGTTGTGCAAAATATTGTAGAATTCTATTCTGGAACCTGTAGTGTACACTATATTTGTAATTATTTAGAAGAAGAATCTATGAACGAGATAAAAATAAGGATCATAGCTAAGTATTAGAAGTATTATGTTATCTATAGTGGAGTTAAGGATTCAGGGGGGGATTTAGTAGTTTGAGGATAGGTAGGTTAATTTAGCATATGATTGTTAACTGAAATACCTTGTATTTTGCTCTGGGAAGTCTGGGGGGGGAGGGTGGGATGAGGGGAGGGAAAGGGTTGGGGGAATATTGGGGGGGAATTCTTTTTTTTCTGTAAAACTTTTCAATAAAAAAAAATAAGGATCATAGCAAACGCCTTAGAGCAATGTTTCTCAGCCTCAGAAATTTTAAATGGCTGGGGAATTCTGGAAGTTGAAGTCCATGGAGTTTAAAGTTACTAAGGTTAAGAAATATGCCTTGGAGAGCATTATCAAGATTCAATAATTATTTTGATAAACTTAAGCAATGAACAAAAACCGGCAGGATGAAGAAGGGCAAATATAAAGGACAGGAAACATCAAAGGCATATAGGATAGAGGAGAATATACTGAGAAGTAGCACATGTGAAAAATACTTGTGTGTCTTGGTGGATCACAATCTGAACATGAGCCAACAACACTGCACAGCTGCAAAAAAAGAAAATGTAGTGCTAGACTACATGAACAGACATATGGCACAAAAGTCAAGATAAATCATTATCACTTTCTATTCTGCATTAGTCAGACTACATCTGGAATATTACATCCATATCTGGGCACTTCATTTTAGTAATATATATTTTTTGATATTTAGAAATACAAAGATAAAAAAACTAATGCAAACTAAGAAAACCACAAAAGACAAAAGGCAAAAAGTGCAGGATGAAAAAAGGGACAAAGGAAGGGAAGAAAAATATGTAAAAAAGAAAAAATATATAAAGAAATTACTTCCCCCTCATCAAGTCAACTCAGAAAGTTCTGAGCTGCTGATACAGTTCTACAGAGGAATTATTGAGTCTGCCATTTGCACCTCTATAACTGTTTGGCTTGGCATATCAACCAAACAGGGCAGACACAGATAGTTAGGACTGCAGAAAAAACAATTGCTACCAATCTGCCTTTCATTGAAGACTTGTATACTGACCAATGAGAAGGAAGGACTCACTGGAAAAGAGCCTAATGCTGGGAAAGTTTGACGGCAAAAGAAGAAAGGGACGACAGAGAATGAGGTGGCTGGATGGAGTCACTTGAAACAGTAGGCATGAGCTTAAATGGACTCCAGAGGAATCCTGGTAGAGGACAGGAAGGCCTGGAGGAACATTGTCCATGGGGTTGTGATGGGTCGGACATGACTTTGCAACTAACAACAACAACATACTGACCAAGCCAGAAAGAGGGCTGTGAAAATATCTACAGACTTATCACATCATGGACTTAAACTGTTTCAACTTCTTCCCTCAAGACGCTAAAGGGCATTGCACCAGGGGCAGGTTTCAAAACCCATTGCTACTGGTTCACTCGTGGGGGCGTGCTCACTTGTATGCACATGCAACGCTTATGCACAGAAGCGTCCGGGTAGGTGGGTGGAGCCTCCAGCCGCCACAACCAGTTCGCCAGATCCAGGGCAAACCGGTAGCAACCCACCATTGTATTGCATGCCAAAACAACAAGACACAAGGACAATTTTTCCTCCATGCCATCACTCTGCTAAACAGCTAATTCCCACAACACTGTCTTATGCCCTGGAATGTCAAATCATGTAATAGGGCTGTATTACAATTATCCTTCTCATCTTTCCTATTACCTTCAGCATCTTATGATTATAACTTTATTGTTTGTAACTTATGATTTATGTTGTTCATTTTATTTAGTATCCTATGATTTATGTTGATTGCTTAGTATCCTATGACTATCACTGAGTGTTATATCTTATGATTTACAATGCTTGTATTTTATTATTATGATCATGATCTATCACTTGTTGCTTGCATATACACTGACAGCTTATGCATCGGAGACAAATTCCAATTTGTGTGTCCAATCACACTTGGACAATAAAGAATTCTGTTCTGTTGTTCTGTTCTGTTCTGCTCTGCTCTGCTCTGCTCTGCTCTGCTCTGCTCTGCTCTGCTCTGCTCTACTCTACCAAAGCTAGTATTTATGATGTACACTGCCCAGAGACACTTCTTCAGGTGGGCAACTATACAAATCAAATAAATACAAACAACTTCAGTAAGTTATCATCTTTTCTAACATTAGATTCTAAAACCTAACATTTTCTAACATGTACCATTCAGTTATGGTTTTGTTTGTCCATTATCCACCAAAGCAAATTTATAGACATATTTTTCATGATTTGTAAAACAAGGATTCTTCTGAGTCTGTTCTTATATTCTGCTGCAAGTCATCCCATGAACATGCTCTCTGATTATTATTGCACTGTAAAAGGGATGACTCACGTAATATTTTTTTGTCTGCAGACTTCAATCACACCAATAAAACAGAACAGTATTAAGTATACCAGGAACAGTTATCTAAGTAAACAGAAAAATGCATAGTGTCGCCATTTTTATGCAAAGCCAGAATGGCCCTACCATTAGCTAACATGAAGCAACTATTAGAGGCAGAGTTGACCCAAACGTTTCTTACCTAGCATCCTAAATTATTTTCTCCCCTAAGGTTGAAGGTAAGGTGCTTTCCTGGTGATATGTCAGCTGCTGCTCTAGTTGGTTTTTGTACCGGTGTGCTGGGGGATATCTCTACTTTCAGGAACAACATGATTGTTCTGACCTAGGCTTCCGAGTCAGTAAAACACACAAGTAGTCCCAAAAACATGTTTTATTTTAACAGCTGTGAATTCATTCACAGATGAGTCCCAAATAGTTGTAAAGAGTCCTTCGGGATAAGGCTGATAATCACTCACTTTTATCTCCCTTGACACGCTGCCAAAGTCCTAACTGGCAAAGCCACACAGAGTCCAGAATCAAACAGAGCTTTAGACTTTAAACTGTACAGAATTAACAACGTTGCTTCCTGCAAAGGCCCACATGCCTTTGTTCCTCTCTTAAGTCTTATGGGAGGGGCCAATCATCTCCAAGCCCTACTCAGGAGTTTTAACTGTTCTTGCCCTCTGGCAGCTCTGCACATGTGCACACTGGGAACAGGCTCCCCTTGTTCCTCTGCCTTGCTGAGGTCCGACTCTGGAGGATCCGGAGGCAGCACGTACCTCCCAGGTGGCCCTTTTTCTGCCTCTGATGCAGAGGCCTCGTCCAAGCCTTCCCCAGACTCCAGAACTGGCCCATGTTCCTCCCTAGCCTCCTCACTGTCCGACTCTGCTGCCAGCTGTGCAGGCTGCTGGCAGACTACAACAATGACTTGGACCGTTCTTAGCTGAGTATCATAGTCCTAATAATCTCACATGAAGAGTCCCACTTCTATGCTCTAAATTTTGAGCACTTTAAGACGTTTCACCGTAATTTACACAATGATCTGGACTATATTACAACATTTTTACTGCTTGAGGTAGTAAAAACATTCTATGAAACATTCTTCTTCCACCACATTTGGGAGCACAAAGTAGAATAGGCCTTATGGTAACAACTCAGTGTACTTTTTACAGTGCCTGCAATATTTTGCCAGTTCAGGCAGCCTCCTTAGTCATCTAATGGCTGGACCAACCTTTTGTCAATCTTGACATGGAAAAAATATTGTTCAGGGAAACAACATTCACTTCCTTAACTCAGATTAGTCCTCCCTTCCTGAGAATATGAGTGAGATAAGAACAGGAACTAAAGAGATGATCAGTTTACTAATTTAGTGTAACCTTTTGATCGTTATGGTTTTAGGTTGGTTTCGGTGGGATATTATTTTTATTTGGCTGAAAATATTGAGTTTTGCTTTTTCCAGACAAGCCCATCCTGTCAAAAGAAGAATCAGTTTTAGGGAGGTAAAATAGCACTTTGCCAGTGCATGTTTTGCACAAAGATCTTAGTTTGAGCATCAGTATCTCGAAGTACACAAAAGTCTATATCTTAGTGTTGACAGCTCCATAAACTGATGGCCTGGCTCATAGATCATAAAATATCCTGTGATCTATGACAGTTGTGACAAAATTAGAATGACCAAATCACAGCAGTACCCTAAAAAAATCAAGGTAAATTCAGCACATCACTTCCAACAGAACTGGATTATAATTCATTAAAGTTTCTTCCATGATAAATTCAGCAGTATTTGATAATTTTTGCTGCAAAAGATTAGCAAAATGTATCAGCTTATCCTTTAGATCAGGGGTATCAAACTCGCGGCCTGTGGTCTGGATGCATCATGCAATAGTCACGCCCATCCCCGTTTTAGCAAAGGGAAGTTGCAATACGTCACGTGACAACAATGTGACATTGTGAGTTTGACACCCCTGCTTTAGATGCTATATATCAGACATCTCAAATTACAAGAAAGAAGAAAGAAACTCCAAGTGATTGGAATAGCATATGCACTTGGAATATAGTTGCTGTTTTTTAAAAAAATAAAAATAAAATCTTTGCACTGATTCACAGCAAATGCAGTACCATTGGTATTCACAGCATACACTGTGGGTATCAGTCTTCATAGCTATCAGACTAAACCACAAAAGAGTTCATTCGTTTTGGCTTTAATGTGTTGAATGAACCCAGCTGTTATGGTTTGTAAATAGAGGTTTATGCTTTAATACATTATGTAAATTCCTTCAATTGTGCTCAACAGAATTGACTGTTCAATTACTTAGTGCATCAAAGTGCTAATAAGCTAAGAAAAAGACACATGGTTCAGAACTTGAGAAAGTATATTTGTAACTTCTTCATTTTGATGGAAGACTAAGTAAGCTTCATCTTTGTTTCATCAAAGTTTTGTTTTTTTTGTGACACAAACTGAGTTTAGAGGAGAATTAAGCACATAATAAACTGTCTTTACTCCATCCACTTGACTCTGTATCTATAGCTTTCTCATACAGACATAACTAAAACATTTTCATGTTGTCTACTAATTTCAGAAATAGTTCTACAACAGAGGAAAAGGCAGGCTATAGGATAACAATTTCACCATACAATTCCAACTATATTGTCATTATTATTATCATCAAATAAACACATGATATTTATGCTTTCGATATTTCTAGACTTTATAAAGGGTTATTACAATCATCTCTGAAAAGTATTGTCATTCTAAAACAGCTGATATCAGTTAAAAAGTTGTCAAAAAACAAAGCCCAATGTCCCTATTCTCCAGATATGCTGAACTACAACTCCTATACTACCCAGCCAATATCTGAATATCAGGTTGGGAACAGCTGGCTCAAGACAGTGACATAAAATACAGAATACATACCTCACACAGTCTCACTGGCCGGCATAGCCTGGGAGTGCTTCAGTTCAAAATGTGTCTGCTTTCACGAAGTTCCTGACATTTAACAGTGTCAACATAAGACTGATACAACTTCTGCACTGTACGTAAATGGGCAAGGATCCCAAGAGCTCCAGTGAAGTAAAGTTACATTTTATCTTTGGATTATAGTCATGCAAATAGTATCCAGTTAGACAGGATACAAAAGAAAGACAGAACTTGTTTGCGATTCAGGGTGAGAGAACTAATGTACTGTACTACATAGTGGGGTGGGGTGGGGGGGTAGCTTCATTTTAAAACAGTGAAATATTTGACAGCACTAACGGCAATAAACTGAACTGAGAAATAAGGTAAAGTTTATACTAGATACCAGAACAGAGTGAAATCAACACAACAGGATTTTCTGTTATACTTTTCATTGATGCACAAAAACAGATCTTTATATGGTCATCACCAGATGTTTTCAAACAGAAAGGGGACAAGCATTTATTTTTCAGAGAAGGAGCTTGGATTAAAAAGGATTTTTAGAACTGGGCTAGATTATGGATGAACATTTGGAAATCAAAGCCAAAATATGCCTGAAAAGGCAAGGATGGATAAGAAGGTGCCTCAAAAACTGGGAATGGGACAACCAGGCTGGCTTGATCCCACAGTTTTGGGTTAAATTTTAACTGATTTTAAATTGGGTTTGTTTTAAATTGCGGCCAAAAATATTTAATTATTTTAAACTGTTTTTAAATTTTATATGTTTTGTTTTTATTTTGGCTGTTCACCGCCCTGAGTCCTATTGGAGAAGGGCGGTATACAAATTGAAACAAACAAACAAACAAACAAACAAACAAACAAACAAACAAATAAATAAATAAATAAATAAATAAATAAATAAAAAATAAACTTGCCACAGCCAACTCACCATAGCCAACTTGTTGCAGCCAACTCATCACAGGACAACTCGCTGTGGGACAATATAACAATTCTATTTAATTATTTAAAAAAAATTTAAAAATATTTTAACTTTTGCCATTCACATTTTATTCTGTCCCTCCTTTTGCATCCTTTCTTTAATGATTCTATTCCACCACTTCTTTGATATTAGCGTAACTCTTGTCCCGCAGCGAGTTATTCTGTGGCAAGATGGCTGTGGTGAGTTGTCCTGCAGCAAGTTGGCTGGGCCAAATTAGCCATGGTGAGTTGGCTGTGACAGTTTGGTCATGGCGAGTTGGCAATGGTGAATTGTCAGAGACCCTCAAAAACTACCCTCTTGTTCTCTGATGTTTAGCAACATAAGGAGGAACAGGTTATTAAAAAGAGCCAATTTGGTCTAGTGGTCAAGACACCAAGCTTGAAAACCGGAGAGTTTGAGTTCAAGTCCTGTGATAGTCATTAATGCCGTTGGACAACCTTGGGCCAATCATATTCTCTCAGCACATCTCACCTCACAAAGTTTGTTGTTTTGAGGAAAGTAGGAGGAGAACGAAATACTGGGTGTGTTCTCTGCCTTGAGTTATTTGTAAAAATAATAAAGGCGGGACACAAATAAATAAATAAATAAATAAATAAATAAATAAATAAATAAATAAATATACAAGCAAATAACAGGCAGGCATATTCTGTTACATCTGGCCACTAAAAGATAAAGTTGATTTGGCGGGTATAAGAATTCTTTCTGCAATAACCTAAAGAAAGAAATCTATTAAGATAGTGTCTCCTGAAAGTAGGGATGAATCAGTACGTTTGCTTTCTCCCCTGTTTTTTAAATCTCTTACCGTACTTTTCGGAGTATAAGATGCACTTCCCCCCACCCTAAAAGTGGGTGAAAATTACGGTGCGTCTTATACACCAAATGTTGCTGAAGCCCTGCCCACCCACCGGCCCCCACCTTCAGCCATTTTTGGCCTCCGTGGGTCACGTTTTCGGCCTCCACACGCTCTGTTTTAGACTTGTTCCAGACTGCGGGAACCACCACAGCAGATCGCTGCCAATCGCTAGCTCCGCCCGTCGCCTTTTCGGCCTCCGCGTGCCCTGTTTTTGGCCTCCATGCATCACATTTTTCAGCCAGTTCCAGGCAGCAGGTATCAGCAGTGGCAATCTCCGCTGCCTGGAATTGGCTAAAAATGAGACATACGGAGGCCAAAAATGGGGCGTGCATATGCCAAAAACGTGATGTGCGGAGGCCAAAACCGCAACACAGAGAAGTAGAGATCAGCGGTGATGTGCTGTGGCAATTCCGGCAGCCTGGAACGGGTCTAAAATGGAGCATGCGGAGGCCGAAAATGTGACTGCGGAGGCCAAAAGCACAACGCACTTTTGCAGGGATCGCCACAGTGATGGGCTGTGGAGATCCCTGCAGCCTAGAACATCTGATTGGAGGTATTCCAGGAGGCCGATCCAACCACCAATCAGCTGCTCATGCTGAATCAGGCTGGGATAACATGCTGAAGCTGACCAGGCTGTTTGCTGTTTGCTGCAAGGACACTAGCCAGATAAATACTGATGGATGCTGAGGCAGAGGCAGAATTTTTTTTCTTGTTTTCCTCCCTAAAAACTAATGTGCATCTTATACTCCAGAGTGTTTTATACTCTGAAAAATATGGTAATTTGTTCCACTCTTCTTTATGAAAAAAAAAATCTTCAGTTGACATGGAATTCTTAGCAAAAACAAACAATCTTCATTTGCACAACCCACTTGGCATAACTGTTCCTAGCAAGGACTGAAACTGGAGTTAACAGAAGCTGTTAAATAGAAGTAACAGTCACAAAAAAGAAAATTTTGAAAAAGTAGAATCCTAATCCAACACTATAAACTTGCCTGAATTCAAAGAACCCAGCTAAATTCTCAAGCATTACAGGAATAAGAATTTATTGTCAAACAGAAAAGGCAGGAGATCAACTACCTTTACTTTTTCATGGGAAGAACAGCATTTTTCCATTGTTCCCATTAGATTTTATCCCATACAGGTTGTATTTTCAGCACATTATTTATTCTACTGTTGGGGTATTGATCTTTGGATCATTGCAGTTTTATACAATAGCTTAAGTTTCTCTGCATCTATATCAGTGTCACCCACCTTTAGTTTAAAAAAAAAGGTAATTGAAATGCACTGATATTGATATAAGATACCTGGCTTGAAAACAATAGAAGTTAAAAAGATCTCAGATAACTACAATATAAATATGAGTGTGATGTAATGCTAGAAAAAAAGATTGGATTAATGAAAAATTATACTGTTGTAAAACAACAAGAAAATTATATTCTTTAGCTACAGCTTTTCTCAAGTTAGTGTCTAGTCCTGGAGGCCCACTATTTAAAACAATATGAACAAATGAACTTGGAATAGTGAAAATAATCAGGAAAATGATTCTTGCTGAGAAAAGATAGAAGGAAATGGACAGGTTTAGCTTGGAGAAGAGCAAAACTATGTCTCCGCTTGTATCTAACCATGGCAAAAATACGTCCATCTCTGTCTATTGTGTCCCATGACCTTCATTTCATCCATAGCCATAAATGAGACAAGTTGAAAGCATCCTTATGCATACTAAAATAGGTTTAAGGTACAATACCAGTGTTAAGATAAGATGCTCCAACATTGTCCAAGGGTAAAACCTGTTTGCCTTTGTCATGGGGAGACCAGTGACAGACATTGATTGCTGCAGGATGGATAGCTATGAGACAAGTGAATATACAGGGAAGAAGCAAGCATGCACATTCATCTCCTGTATTTGAAACGGGTAAGCAGGAATCCACAGGATGCAAACTGGATAAGCTAAAAGTAAATTGTTAGAGATTATTGTCTCATACACAAACATTAGCTTTCAGACTGTTACAGATGAGGAAAATATCAACAGGCTACATATCACATAACCATAAGCTGAAGCCTTGCATTTGTTTTTCAAACAAAGGAGTGCTGGACCACAGATACATATCAAAACAAAAAGGCATGACTCAAAACAGAATAAAGCAGAAGTTGTTTCCCTTTGCAAGGGCCTTTTGTTGGGACGTAAAACAATTAAACTGTAGTCCTGAAATAAATTTGGAGTTTTAAAAATTAAATGTAAGCTTGTTTTCAGGAAAGTAACTGTCTTCTTTTCATGGTGGATATGTAACTTCTTGAGTACATGGGAAGCTGCAAGCCAAGACAGATTTCCTACCTTTCTAGCATTTAGTCATATGCAGTAGCCAGTCTCAAGCCTTGACTGAGCTGCTTAGAACTATAAAGAAAAAATCTGCAGGCAAAGGCTCTATGGTCTTTCCCTGAGTTCCCAAATCTGCTGACTAAGGTAGAAAGACCATGAACCATGTTCCCATTAATGTTGACCAGCCAATCAAGAGATAACAACTTAGCTAGATCTCACTTGGAGCAGGGCCTATGAGGACAAGCTGAAGGAACTTGACCTATTCCTTCTGGAGAAAGCAAGACAGAGTGGAGACATGATGGCTGCATTCTAGTACATAAGACAAGGTTGTTTGAAAGTTGGCCAGGAAGTATTTTCTACTGCCACAGAAACTAACACTAAAAATAAGTTGTAGTAACATAAATTTCTTTTGAGTAGAATAGCGAGATTTGTACAATTAATCTACCTATAAGATTGTGGATTCTCCATCTCTGGAGATGTTTAAGATGTTGCTAGTCACCTCTCACACAATTTATTTTCCTGCACATTGCAAAGGGCTGGACATGATAATCCGTGTGGCCTTTCCAACTCTGCAGTTCTATGAATCTATGAAAATGCCAGAAAAGCTGGGCTACAGTACTTTGAGGCTGCTAGACATAATTAAAAAAAATAAAAAATGCAATGCATGGACAGAATAAAGCACGAAAGAGAGAGTTACAAAGAGTGTAAAACAATCTGAAAACATTAAAGTAACTTTCCAATTAATAAATGTCTACGTTTGAGGTTCCCTTTGAGCTTGAGGTCTTGTACTTCCATATAACAACCATTTTCCAAACAGGCTCTGTCTAGAAGAGTCACGAGAACATTATCACAGAATTCCTTCATTTTAAGATTATCAGTGCTGTAAATAATTATAAAGTATCAAGTAATACCCTAATTATCATACTCTTGTAACTTATCCACAAAATTATGGAAGATTCTCATTTCTCAGTATAGTATATTCCATCGTGTCAGCAATGCTTCACTATTTTTCACATTGGAAAGATTGATAATCTCAACCCTCCGCTACAAATCTATGGATACAAATCTGACATACCAATATTTAAAATTCAGTAAGAGACATTCCACCTCCCCAGGACTCCTTATCTCAGATGTCAGACTGATAATCCTTGAAATCAAGGATCAGCAAGAGCATTTTCATCAGGAAACAACCAAGCATCATCAGACGGCCAATCTAGAACTGTCAGAAGATTCAGCACCATTTTTCAGAGATGAAATGAAGGCAAAAATTTCTTATCAGACTACATATACCCCACTTCCCCCAAAATAAGACATCCCCTGATAATAAGCCCAATCGGGCTTTAGAGTGCATGGCAATAAGGCCAAGCGCTTATTTCAGGGTTCAAAAAAATATAAGACAGAATCTTATTTTCGGGGAAACACAGTATTAACTAAATAGGCAATGCAAGCCTGCCTGAACTACATCTAGTGGTTGTTTTAGGTTTATTTCTAATTTATTGTATGGCAAATACATGGACTTACAGTGGTTCAAATGTTAATGTCCAGTCCACCCAGCCATTAAAGGACAGAGTGGTCTATGTTGAAAAATCAGACATTGGGCCGGTGTAAGCTCTTGATGGACATTCAGACACAATATGCTGGATATTTTGTCGAGGAGCACCACAGTCACACTGATGGATAGAGACAAGACCCTACTTAAACAATGGGTCCTGGCAGATACCATGTTGGGTACGGATCCTGTTCAGAGTTGACAAATGCTGGTGAGGAAAGTCAAAACCTGGCACCTTTTGTGTAGGGTTATCTATGTAACTGCCTGTATCTGGGTGTTCAGCAGCCCATTTGGCTTTCCACTGTGTGCTGATGTTAAAGTTGTTAGACAGCTGTTAAGCGAGTGCCAGAGGGTTTCCTGAATGTAAACATTTCTAAAGTAATGTTACGTCTCATATTTTCTTTCAAATTTTCCTTCTTATCCTCTCCCCCAACTTTCCACAAGAGCTATATGTTCTAATATGCCCACAGCAGTGGTGGGTTGATACCGATTCTCCCCAGTTCAGGGAGCTGGTAGCAGAAATGTTCGCTCTGACTGTCAGCTGGGCCCTCCCGCCCACCCCTGCGCTATACCTACCTTTAATCCTTTGTTTTTAGCCCAGCTGAAAGGCGCAGCAGAGCGAATTGCCATGCCTCAGCTGTTATGGAATGCAAAGCGCATGCGCGAAGCGAACCAGTGGTAACACCAGTTACAACCCACCACTGGCCCTCAGGATCTGATAAAACGTCTTGATCTATGTAAATTTAAGTGATGATAAAATATCTTAACCCTTCAATTTCTGTTGGTTTTGCCAACAGAAACCATCATCATTTGAATTGCCCACTTATATGTAATTTACATGCTGGATGTGTATAATTCAGTGAATAAAGAGGACCTTACTCCTTTTATTTGTATTCTCCACTTTTTTTCCTGGAGCAGCACAATGGCTCAGTGGTTAAGACGCTGAGCTTGTCGGCTGGAAAGCGAGCAGGTCAGGTTTGAGATCCGAGCTCCATGCTACAGGGGCGAGTTCACATCCTCACCCCAGCTCTTACCAACCTAGCAGTTTGAAAGCATGCAAATGCAAGTAGATAAATAGGTACTTCAGTGGGAAGGTAACAGCACTCTGTTACGTCATGCTGGCCACATGACTGCAGAAATGTCTTCGGACAATGCTGGCTCCATGGCCTTGAAACAGAGATGAGCAGTACCCCTAATCAGCAACAACTAGCTGAGTAAAATCTTCAGGGACTCCTTTATCTTTTACTAAATTTTTTTCTAAATATTAAATTAACTCTCCCTCCCCCTTTTGTTTCTTTTTTTTTTTAATTTTTGCATTGGTACTTTTCCAGCAGCAAAATGTCTAAGCCACAAGCAACATTATATTGGAGTTTCTTCTCTATCACTATATTTCTATAAGCTATCATGAATCAAGGAGCAGGGCTAATGTAATTTAATAGGATTCAAAACGGGAACTTCAATAGTATAGTAATGGGTGTTTTATGGTCTCTTAGGTTTAGCTGAAGAAATAGTATTATTATGAGAAAAGAAAAACCAGGTGCAGTCTCGGGAAATGATAAGACATTAGTTAAATGGGTAGCTATTTCCAATCCTGGCTTTTCACATAAAATCAGGAAAGAGGGCCTCTGACAAATTAATGAAAATAATCCATTTAAAGCGAAGCAATTGAATCACAAACTGAGAAACAAAGTGTTTTCAATCCTGACTGCATTTAATAAAATCCTAACTAATTTCAAATATATGTATTGCCCATCATTGCTAGAGATTATTGGAGGTGAAGTTCAGCACATCTGCCTTCACGTAACATTTTACAACTATAAAATGACATAAATGCCCTGATCTTACTAGCCGAACAACGGGTACAAATTACTCTGCGTTTAGGAGAAACAAAACATTATTAACCATTGAAGATCTTTATGTAAGCCAATAAAACATCTGAGGAAACACAGCCTTTCAATTCAGACAAAAGAAAAATCAAATTTGTTTTTGAATTTGAAAATTTTTATTCTACCCTTTGTTCTATTATCTGTACTCTGCTCCTCCAGGCATCTTCTTTTCCCATTTGTCAGTGACCACATACACTGCAATTGTAGCAAAATTGTAGTAAGTTTGCCAGGAAGCAAAACACTCTGGGGATGTAATTGATTATCTGGTGGGAGGGAAGCCAATCTTGCCAGCAAGCCAAATTCCCTCTCCCCTCTCCATGCATCTTAGTTTTTGACCTGCTGCATTGAAATCAGCAAGGATTATATATTATATAATATAATATTAGATTAGATTATAAAAGATATTATATTATATTATATTATATTATATTATATTATATTATATTATATTATATTATATTATATTATATTATATTATATTATATTATATTATATTATATTATATTATATTAATTATATATTATATTATATTATATTATATTATTATTATTAATTATTAAAGATTATATATTATAAGATTAGATTTTTTTATACTATACTATATTATATATATATTTATATATTAGTTTTCTCAGGTTTTCGCGGGTGTTTGTATGTAGGTCTTTGGTTATTCGGGTCTTCTCCCACGTAAAATTGGAAGTGTCTTGGCGATGTTTCGACGAAGTCTCATTCGTCATCTTCAGGCTGGTGTTCTCGGCTTCGTGCTTCCAGGAGCACGAATATATATTATATATTAATATATCTATCTATCAATATATATTAATATATCTCTATCTCTATAGATATATAGAGATAGAGATAGAGATAGAGATAGAGATAGAGATAGAGATAGAGATAGAGATAGAGATAGAGATAGAGGGAGAGGGAGAGGGAGAGGGAGAGGGAGAGGGAGAGAGAGAGAGAGAGAGAGAGAGAGAGAGAGAGAGAGAGATTATAATATTTCCAACATCTCCAATAGTAAATTAAAATTCTTCAGTATGAAGACCAGTTTCTCAGAAGAAAAACAATTTTCAAAACTATACTGATTTTTTTAATGGTATTATGGCTTTGTTTTATTTATATACTTTATATACTTTAGAACCTTTTTTGTGGAGGTGGAGAAGGTTCTAAACTATATAAAAGTATATAAAGTAAAAAGTATATACTTCTGTGCATGTGGAGAACACCACAATTGGGGAGGAAACACTAGTCTAGCTAGACCAGAAGATAAAATTTGGAATCTGCTAGTTAGTAAATCTGTAGGGGTATCAGGTGCCAGAGGAGAATATTGTCAAAATAGCCATAATGACTGTCATGACTACACACCAGGGTGGACAAAAATTGATGATTTTTTTAAAAATTGATTTTTTTAATTTAAATCAGATTTTTTTATTTAAATCGGATTTTTTTTTATTTTTATCAAATTTATTTTAATAAAATACTTTGGGAGTAAAAATCTATCTAAAGATAGCTTTCTATTTAAGATACATTAATAATTTAGTTTATTCAGCATGAAATGGAGCTTAGCTATATAGCATGAGGCTGTATATTCTGTAATATTGCAACTGTCGGTGAGTCAACAGCGGGTCAGAGGAGGAGCCGCTGCGGAACAGAGATGGCAGTTGCTCTTTAAAAATAACGATTTAAATCAAGTTAATTTAAATCAAGCCTTTTTACTAGTGGTTTAAATCATGATTTAAATCAAATCCACCCTGCTACGCACAAAGATTTTATATAAAATTGGGGTGTGATTTTGGTCACATCATCACAATTGCTTTCTTGACAAGTTCAAAATTAAAACTATGACCCAATTCATGGTCAATAACAGGTGTAAGTTACAGCAACAGTATCTAGATTTTGTTTTAATACAAGGACAAATGCTAAGATCTGTACAACATCTAGAGAGATTATGGGTTCATTACTCCAAAAGTTTTTAAAAGGCTGACCACCACCTCTCATGGACGACTTTAATTGGTTTCCTACTCACTGCAAATGATTTTGCTGACAATTGTATAAATATTCTATGATAACAATTCATAATTCAAATGTTATGTGTCTATATAGCCCATCAGAACTAATATTTTACAATAAGAACAGAGAATATCTAGCTCATGTAAATAATCCATCTATTCAGTAGACAAAGCTAGTCCATATGACCCAGCAGATTTCAAGATGATTGCTGTGCCCAATAAATTTTACAGGTTTCATCAGGAAGCCTGTAACAAATCCCCAGAAAAACAGCTAGTAACTTTATTTGTAGGTTAAGATCTTTTCCCAACCCCACACCAAATGGATGATCTGAAACAGAGGAACATATGAATCACAAGGTGAACTGTGCACTCTGTCTCCACATTTTATCGAGGGATATTAACACACAGTCTTTCTGCTACAAATGTAATAGGATTTTTTTCCCCTAGTGAAGCCTTTTAGGCAATAATATGAGGATTACGCTTGAGGTTAAAGGGGACAGTTTAACTGTCCTTAATTGTCATTAGCAGTTGTCGTACATTCTTTGACACAAAGAACGTTCAGTATAGTACAATATCCAAAGAAAGAAAAGAGCACCTTGTCTTTATCAGGCTTCAAAACCACAGTCTGTTGCCTGCAACTTTGTTTACATCTTGGATGGGCTTGAAGGCTGATAAAGAAAAACGTCACAGTTATAAATCCAAGGAGGCATTCAACTAAATATTTGGCAAGACTTATCTAGTATTATTTTGGTCATGCAAAATAACTTCAGGCTGAGGGGGAGGAAGCAATTTTTCTGCCGCAGCCTAATACAGTGTTTCTTAACTTTGGCAACATTAAGACGTGCAGACTTCAACTCCCCCGCCATGCTGGCTGAGAAATTCCGGGGGTCGAAATCCACACACCTTAAAAGTTGCTAAAGTTGAGAGCCCTGGTCTAATAGATCACTTCTTCAAGGGATTTCTAGAAGGAATTTCTTCTAAATGCCCAAACACTGCTAACACCAGACCTCAGCAAAGGTGTAGGTCTAAGATGCCTTCCTCTCTTCTAATGTACAAAAAATAGGGGGGGGGGGAAATGGAACAGTGGCGTCAAATTCGCCATGTCATATTGTTGTCACGTTGTCATCAAGCGACTTATCGTGACTTTTTTCCCCTTCGCTAAAATGGGTGGGTGTGGCCAGCACATGATGCATTCGGCTTGCCAGCCACGAGTTTGACACCCCTGAAATAGAAGCTCTTTTTTCTAGATGGTACAAAATGGCTTGGTATAGATATGAAGAAGTGGAGCTGGGGACCAAAGGGCTGGTAAATGTGCATTGGGGCTTAATAATGCTAGGTAAGACACAGTGGAAGATGTACAGAATCCATTCATGTTGTACAGTACAGGATTGGAAGCTGGGAAAAAATGAAAGTAGAAAAATATTTTTCCAAAAATGGAAAAGCTGGATCAGTGGCAAGTAAATATAAACCATTTAAGTGCATGGCACAAAATGGAGATGTTGGCATGTTTGAAAGGAATCCTATGCAGCAGTCTGCTTAGAACAGGGCTGTCGAACTCGCAGCCCATGGGCCGGATGTGTCACATGTTGGCCACACCCACACCCAGTTTAGCGAAGGAGAAAAAAGTCACAATACATCACGTGATGACGTGACGCCACGAGTTTAACACTCCTGCCTTAGAACAAGTGATGACCCTGGGATCTAGGGCCAAAGTCAGGGCACCATTCAAAAAGAAACCTATAGGGCAGAATCAGATTGCTGAAATAAATTTGCAGTAAATAAACAAACAGCTTTGTTAAAATTTGTGGAAAGAGTAAGAAATCATTGTGCTCCAAGTAAAGGTTAAATGGACATCATGTCTTCTGAAGTCTTAAGAAAACTAAACAAGAGAAAGGATATTATACTTCTGTGATATTATTGTAAGAATAAGAATAAGAATAAGAATAATTTTATTTCTATACCGCCCTTCTCCCGAAGGACTCGGGGCAGTGTACAGCCTATTAAAAACACAAGACAACATCAGTTAAAATAATTTAAAATTATTAAATGAATTCAGCTCAATTTAAAACCACAGGAATTTAAAACCCAATTTAAAATTGTTATGTTGATAGCCCAGCCTGGCGGAACAACAGGGTCTTGAGTGCACAACGAAATACCCGGAGGTCGGAGATCTTACGCACTTCCGGGGGCAGTTCATTCCACAGGGCTGGGGCTCTCCCAGAGAAGGCCCTCCCCCTGGGTGTCACCAGCTGACATAACTTGGCCAATGGCACCCTGAGGAGACCCTCTCTGTGGGAGTGAACTGGCCGGTGGGAGGCTATTGGTGGCAGAAGACGGTCTCGAAGGTACCCGGGTCCCATGCCATGAAGCGCTTTAAAGGTGGTAACCAACACCTTGAATCGCACCCGGAAGACCACTGGGAGCCAGTGCAGCTCACGCAGGAGGGATGTTACGTGGGCACAACGAGTTGCGCCCATAACCACCCGCGCGAGGGTGGTAGCAAGCCAGCAACTCAGAAAAACTACACTGAAATGTTATAGTTATATATTTTCCACTCATTAAGACATATTTTAGATACAGTAAAAGATTGAATTGCATGGCTGCATTCCTCATATAAAACTATTTTCAATGCAGCAATCCCACATGATGTAATTCAGTTTTAAGTATCATTAAGTCTCTCCAGATGTTGTTGAACTACAACTCCCATTATCACCCAGTATCTTGGGAAACATCGTTTAGCAATGTCTCTAAGTTCATAGGTTCGCCATTTGTGGGCTATTTGCTTTTACCTCCTTCCTCCCCCACCCATCCACCCACCCACCCACCCACCCTCCCTACAATTTCCATCCCAGCTAGATCTTTCTTTGCTTTAAAAATTACAAAACTGTGATTTTCAGGGGGATTTTCCTGAGGCTTAAAATACACTGGTTGAGTTCGCCTATTATACTAGGCAGGATTTATTTGATCATGACTTGCTGAGTCAAACTACATCCAGTGAGATCACTGCCATGTTGTAGATAAACACTTTTAAACTAGGCAATATTTGGATTTTGGAGAGCACGTGCAATTGTCTCTGAGACATAATATCTTCAAGTCAGTCTCAGTCTAAAACATGTTTTCAATAATCTGAACTGTTCTTGAAAAACGAGAAAATAATCACACCGCTTCATAATTTATGATATTCATGTGAAAGGAGGGTGAATCAGAATTTAAGATAGACACCTCCCTTCACATCCAGAAAACTGGAAAGAAAAAAACTTACCTACCATGTCCTCAGTAAATTACTTAGAGAAAAACAGAGTGACTCTCAGGGAAATCCAATAATAGAGGCAACTGAATCATTGAAAATCTAATCTGATAATAAAGCTTTAATTGGTTAATAATACTAGTGAAAGGGGAGAAAGGATCCATGTTAACTTTATCAGCCCAAAGTCTTCCAGCTCTATTGGAGTTCAGCCACTATAATCTCTAGCCAATCATATCGATGACAGGTTGTTTTAAAATGGAGGAGAAAAGAGCAAAGGAAGAACTATTCCCAATTTTTTTAAAAAAAATTACCTATTTTAGAATCCAAAAGACACAGAAGCTTTTCACAGAAGGGTAGAACAAGATTTTCTTATTTTGATGCTACAGCCTTGTGTGGTTTGGTGAAAAAATATTCAAAACATGGGCAAGGCTTTATTGGGAAATGGATGTGAAAAGAACAAATAATAGACAAAGGATAAAAATAACCAGTCATATAGTCCGAAGAGATCCAGGAAAATATTGTGAAAGCCTTAGCAGACAGATTGATTTAAATGAAAAAGTTGCTGTTTAAAAGTGAAGGAGATCAACTCCTAGTCATTCTGAAAGTTAATATTTATCAATTCAGTCTCCATAACTCTATCTACAGAACTGCACATACTATGGAAATCTATATTATAAAAGGTGATCATATCTAGCTTCCAACAGATTTTTCCAGCAGATATTTTAAAAACAATACTCAGGACTAAATTTCCTGTTCACCATAATGGAAATGCAGTAGATTTTACTCAAAAAAGGCATATTTTTTCTTCCACTTTAAAATAAAAAGAATTCTAACAAGTCTTTAACTTTAATTTCTAGAAATTAATATCTGAAGTAGAGCAAGACTGTTTATTTCAGACATTAATATTCCAATAATAATATATAAGCATTCAGTGACCTTACCGTGCTCTGATTCTTCAAAATAAATAGTCTCTGCTTTGTATTCAAACATCCATTGTCCTTACCAATTAATCTTGCGTTAACTTTCACCTTCACATGCCTCCTTGCATTTTCTGCCCCAACACTTATCCTCAAATGCCACATCAAATCTGATAAAAATGAATTGTATTCTTCATGTGACTTAACATAGTTTCCTAAACACATCCACCAATTGTATTCTGATATTGGTGTTAGGTTTCAGGCAGCCCTGGATAGGAGACAAATAATTTTCTACCTGATCTCTTCAGTTATGCCTTTGCTCTCATTTGGGAGAACAAAGATATCTTTGTAAGAAAGCTAGGCTTCTGGTCAAGCTGAGCAAGACTTTAGTCTAGCTGAGATCTTTGAAAACCATCATGCCTGTCTTTCTCATCTGATCTGCTGTAACAGTCAACCTTATAGTCAAATATCACTATAATATGAAGCCAGCACTGAGAAAAGTAGACTTGTACGGCTGTTATAGTATGTATACACCAGTGGTGGGTTGCCCCTGGTTCGGACCGGTTCGCAACAACCTGTAGTAAAACCGTTGAGAGGTTCCGCCCACTGACCTGGATGTCATCATAGGTGATCTGTGCACATGGGCGCAGGCACGATGCAAAACGGTAGTAAAGGTAAGTAGAACCTACCCTGGTATACACACTTATGTTTTCGCACTGAATTTGCAGTGTTTCATGTAATATGTGAGGAGGACTCTATGACAATTCACCACGGCCAACTTGCCATGGCCAGCAGCAAGTTGGCTGTGGCAAGTTGACTGTGGCCAAATTGCCATGGCCAACTCACCATGGCTAACTCACCACAGTCAACTTGTCACAGCCAACTTGCCATGACGATCTCGCCACAGGGCAACTCGCTGAGGGGCAAGAGTTATGCTAATATCAAAGAAATGGCAGAATAGAATAATTAAAGAAAGGATACAAAAAGAAGTGACAGAATAAAATGTGAATGGCAAAAATTAAAATATTTTTATTTATTTTAAACGATTAAATAGAATTGTTATATTGTCCCGCAGCAAGTTATCCCGTGGCGAGTTGGCCATGGAAAGTTGTCCCATAGTGAGTTGGCTGCAATGAGTTGGCCATGGCAAGTTGACCATGGTGAGTTGGCCACAGCAAATTGTCACATTGCCCATGCAAGGTGCCCACCTTTGCCAGAGCTACTCCTTGTTTGTTCCCTGGTTTGAACCCTGCCTGTTTTTGGACAGAAAATAGTAAATTTGTCACTCAGGCAGAAAACAGTCATGCAAATTGAAGGCTTTGAAGGCTATTCTTCATCAATGAGCTACTAATGACTTCAACAGCTATACTTCTTAGACACCCGGGGGAATGGGACATTTAACTGAGTTGTGACCAGTGATCTCAGAATTTCTGGCTTTGTTTTTCCATTGAAATTTCCTTGTGAAATTGTATACAACTTGATCGCTCAACAATTGGGACTAAAATTTCAATTTTTAAGCAAGGCGGATGTTAAGTGAGCCATACCTGATTTTATGACCTTTTTTTGCTATGGTTGTTAAACTAATCCCTGCAGTCATTAAGTAAATCGTATGATTGTTAAGTGAATCCAGCTTCTCTCCATAGATTTTGCTTGGCGAAATCACATGACTCCACAATGCTGCAACTGTCATAAATGTATACTGACTGCAAATCACCCAAAATTTGATCTTGTGACCGCACGGATGCTGCCACATTCATATTCATGAAGACTAGTCACAAGTCACTTTTCCAGTACTGTTGTAATTTCAAACTGAATAAATGGTTGTAATTCAAGGACTAGATGTAAAATGGAAATTGCCAAAATGATGTGCGTGCTTGCTTTGGGACATTTTCCCCTTGCACGCTTACTTTATGCAAATAATGCTTTGTCCAATCTCTACTCTTGGTATGTTTATTACCGGATTCAATAAGCCTCTGTTTTCTGGGACAACAGATGGAGTCTTACAGTCATGGATAAATCCTTAGCTTTATAAAATTACAGGGGTTTCCAGATGATTGGGACTCTCTGCCATCACAGCAAACATTTCAGCAAGCAGTTCTGTCAGTCTCAGAGCAGAGAAAAGATTACAGTGATTGATATCAATTTCAGATATAATTTCAGCAGGGCTCCAGGTTTTCCATGGAGTCAAGTAGATGCTGAAATGGGAACAGCAATTATTAGACTGATGAAAAAGAAATACTTGCGGTTGCGGGGAAAGGCTGTTGCAGAGTATTTACATGTCTGCCACTGCTTCATCTGCAGACAGCATTGCCCACTAGAACTGTTCCAAGCAGCATGGGATTTATTAGACCAAGTATTCCAGGCAGGGGTGGGTTCTACTTACTTTTTGCAGCGGGGCCGCACGCGTGTGCTTGCTTCGCTCACATGAGCATGCCCTCTTCTGTGCATGCGCAGAAGCGTTTTGATGACATCGGGGTCAGTGGGCGGAGCCTCCCGCCGGTTATACTACCGGTTCTATAGAACCGGTGTGAACCGGGGCAACCCACCACTGATTCCAGGTTATAAAAGTTGCATGCAAAATGCTAGAAGATTTTTTTTTCCTGAAAGTACTAACTCGCTTCCTTCAAACAAGTATGATTGAGCAGCATATCTTTTTCCCTATTTGGTATGCCAAATCCTATAGATATTTGACATCAACTAATAGAAAGGCCTTTTATTTATTTTTTTAAATCAGCCACCCGGTGGAACATATTATTTATTTATTTTTATGTTTTAATATTTAATATTAATATTTAATATTAAAACTATTGTTTTATTATATCAGCTTTCATGCTCATGGTGCATAAGCATCAGAGCACGTTTAGAAGTATTTAAAATAAATACTAATCAAGTATAACCCTTTTTATTCTGAAATATTAAATGAAAATATTGAATAAATACTTACAGTAGGTATCTGAAGACCTAAGCAGATTGAAGCCACTGCATGTGCTCAGATTCAAGGTAACATACACCCACACAAAGACACAAAATAGTTTTGCAAAACAAATACCTAGTACCTAAAACTGACCTGGAGGTCTGAAAGAAGCCATGATTCAAGATGAAACTAATACTAAAGGTGAAAAAATGTACAAGTCAAAAGTGGTCACACTTGAGGTCAAAAGTGTAAATACCATTTTCAGCCTGAAGTCAAAAATATGCATACCATTTCACATGTTGTACTACTCAACTAGGAAAAATGTCCAAGTTATATATTTTTCTTGACATGTAACAAAAATGTTGTAACATTTAAAATATACTTCTAATTAGCAGTGTTCTCAGGATAATAACAACAAGCTTGAAAAGACATACTGATTAGGATGTTTTAATCCCTAAATTTTTAGGAATGAATTTATGAGAAAAGATATAACAAGATTATATACAGAAAAGCAATAATTTTATTTTTAAAAAGTAGCCTGGCTGTAGAACAGGTTTATTTGTAGTAGAAAATGAGACAATGCCTAATAGATGATAGGAAGACTAGAGATTTTTGAGAGAGGAACACTCTTGTCCACTAACATCTGTAATTAGAGAAGTGTTTTAAAACTTTTCCCTCATTCACAGCTGCAATTTGTTAGCCACTTTGCTTCATGGCACAATAGCAGCTATTTGCTGGTCAGCATATGGGCAGCCATTCATGAATTAAATTTCACTGATGCAAATATTCCCATCATACAAGTTTAACAACAGTCTACGAGGAAACTCATGTTAGTAGATAATGGCCATTTTGTAGACATCTGTTCCGAACATTTGGCAGGCCAATTTGAATTACTCTCTAGCCACCTTTTTTTTTCTATTGAGAAATACTTTTTTTTTTTACTTTTTAGAAAAAAAATTGTATAAATCACATCTTTCTTGGCTAACAGACGACTCGTTCTAAATTCTGTATTACTGTATCAGATTTCTTTGCATGGGCAAACAGAGAGCTGTGTTATTGGGCAAACATTTAAACAAAAGAGGGGGGGGGTAAATGAAAGACAGTTACAGATTTGATCCTAGTGTTCTGCCTGATGACTGTGCTCTTGAGACATTTGAATGCATGCCAATGCATGGGAAAATACCGAAAACATTCATTTGTCAAGAGAGAACAAATATTTTCTGCTGATGGAAATGACCTTTAAAAGCCTGCTCTCTATCAATATAGCTAATTAAAAGGAACTATATCCACTAAACTCACAAGCTCTCGTTTCTTGTTTGCTCTACACTTTTCTAGTTTAGAACAAGAATTCATATTCCAGTCTTCATGGCAGACTCCTTGGTTTATTTTATATACATTACTCTCTTCACACTTCGAAGCTCATGATGGATCAGCAAAGGCAACAGCATGCAAGATTTGGTACTAGAGCTGTATGTGATTTGTAAATTGTCTCCTCTGACCAAGAAAATCCTGACCTTCCAAATCAAAGATAGCTATAAATTTCAGGGAAAATCAATATTTCCCCGCCACCCCACCCTCCCAAAATGGGAGAGAATTATCCTATGCAAACCATGTAACAAGAAAATTCCCACCTTCTTGGCAGAGTGACAGACACCAAAACATTGGAACAATGGCTACATCTCAAGTTTCCATGAACTACATAGATCAGGGGTCTCCAACCTTGGCAACTTTAAGACTTGTGGACTTCATCTCCCAGAGCTGAAGTTCACAAGTCTTAAAGTTGCTAGGGTTGCTAAGGTTGGAGACCGCTGACATAGATTCCCCTTGGCATATTTTTAAAAAGTAATCTCTTCCTCAGCAGGCCACCATTTTCCACCAGAGATGTACACATTAGGCAAGACAGATAATACCACTTGTCTTTCAAGGTTAATCATTACTCTCAAGGTCCAAAGTTACTCCCTATATTTAGCTACCCCACTAAGAATCAGACAGTTTGCTATAGGGAAATATCAGCACTTCTGAGTTTAGTTAAGACTTGTTCCCAAGCATGTGCATATTTTTCCAGAATTAATTTCTTTCAGGGGCTCTAGTTAAAAACTCCATGCACTCAGGGCTCTAACAACAAATTGAAGTCTTTAAATGCCAGCAAAGCTAAACTCAGGTGCAACCTTTTCTTATTTGCCTCCAGCTATGGTAACATAGAAGGATAAGAGTGCGGAGTCTCCTTCATAAGTTGCACATCATGAAGGGACATAGCAACCAAGTCAGATCCTAGTCACTTGGCCCCATCCCTCTTTATATTTAATGTTAATGAATCCCATCAACTTTTATGTTGTTGGGTTTATTAACATTACATTACAAAAAAGATGTTGAGACTTTGGAAAAAGTGCAAAGAAACGCAACTAAGATGATCAAAGGCCTGGAGACTAAAACATATGAAAGAACAGTTGTAGGATTTGGGTTTGGCTAGTCTAGAGAAAAGAAGGACTAGGGGTGACATGATAGCCATATTCCAGTATTTGAGACGTTGTCACAAAGAGGAGGGGGTCAACTTATTTTCCAAAGCACCAGAGGGCAGGACAAGAAACAATGGATGGAAACTAAGCAAGGAGAGAAGCAATTTGGAATTAAGGAAAAACTTCCTAACAGTGAGGACAATTAACCAGTGGAAAGCTTGCCATCAGAAGTTGTGGGTCACTGAAAGTTTTTAAGAGACTGGATAGTCACTTGTCTGAAATGGTATAGGGTCTTCTGCTTGAACAGGGGGTTGGACTAGAAGACCTCCAAGGTCCCTTCAAGCTCTATTCTGATTGATTGATTTATTGATTGATTGATTGATTGATTGATTGATTGATATAAAATACATTACTCATCACAGAATTTCAGCAGCATACTTCTTCCCTTTTTTGAGAAAGGGGGAGAGAGAAGGGGGTGGTAGGGAGGGAAAAAGAAAGAGAGAGAGAGAGACAGAGAGAGTGAGAGTGAGAGAGAGAAAGAAAGAAAGAAAGAAAGAAAGAAAGAAAGATAGATAGATAGATAGATAGATAGATAGATAGATAGATAGATAGATAGATAGATCAAGTCAGATGTCTCTAAGCTATAGAACCAAGGGGCAGCATTAATGAATTTGTCTATGGAGATTCTCAGTCAGGGATGTCAAACTGGCAGCCAATGGGCCGGATGCATCATGCGCAGGCCACACCCACTCCAGCTCTGCGAATGGGGAAAACATCACGAGACGTCACGTGACGGCAATGTGACACAGTGAGTTTGACACCCATGCTTTAGAGAGTCATTGAGGCCAATTGGAGGTTTATCTGTGACTTCAGGGTCACCTGAGTAGTGCAAATGGGTGTGGAGCCTTCTTGGAACTGCTGAAAGGACTGTGTTGTCGACTGGAGATAGATGATGTTGTATCCCTCACCCTCTGTTGAGAGAGGGCTGTTCAAATTTGACATAGATGGCCTCTTTGACCCCTCTTTCAAAGAGTAGTGAAAGAATATTTTAATATTTTAAAACAGGACCTCATTCCTTTTGTTTAAAGGAATCTCATTGTCTAAACACCAAACCCAGCATGATTCATAAGCAGCACACATCTGCTATATTTCTTGTATCAATTTATGGCCCCCTTTGAATGCCTAGTATGTGATTAAATCTCTATTTGGCAATTCCAGGAGCCAAGTATATAATAACTGTTCACACAGTTCAGATTTCTGTATCATCTCAAATGAGAAGGCCTATTTTATATTGGTTCATTTTTCAGCTTTCCAATAAATCTGTTTCTGACCATATAAAAAAGGGCAATTAAACAGAAATACATACTCACTACCCTCAGCTCTGGCAGACCCACTTCAGAACAACTAGCTGTTTCTTGCCTGTCATGCCAACTTAAATGTTAAGTCTCATGATTTTTATAATAAAGGTTGGGCTGTTGTGCCTTTAGCTATAGCTAGACATACATACGTCAAACAAATCATAAGATTTTTCCTCCCAATTCATTTTTATCTTCATGCTACAAAATAATTTTTGTTTAACTTCTTAGAAACCATTCAGTGAAATTCCAAGATCACAGATTATTAAAAACGGATGGCAATACAATTTTTTAAAATTATAGAGCCACAGAGGGCTAATGGTTGGGGGTATTTTAAACTGACATGGTTTTTCTATTCTTTATTTATTTTTACAGCCTATAACCAGGCCCAAACTCAAAGGACTCTATTGTTAAAATGTCTTAGGTTGGGGTAAAAGAATATATTCCTCTTAAGAAACCAAGAACCTCATTCAAAGGTTTCAGTAATGCTTTCACTAATTCACTACCACTGCCATACATTACATGAGATATTACAAATCCTAGTGTGTATAACCCTCAGGTAAAATGTCATCTATAAATACCCCAGATGCTAGTCTTTTGTACTAATCAGACCTAGATAAAAAAAAAAATCTCACTGTATGATCTCTTCCATCATTTGTCACTAGTCACAGAACGAGTCATAACTATAGATTTCATACAGCTGGAGCCCAGCCAAAGGGAAAAAAATGGAAGAAGGATAGGTTCATGCCAGCACAGGATGTCACATTATGCTCTGGGACATTAGTAGATGAGCCATCTGTTGAAATGAAGCACAGATGTTCAATCCCAGAAAGAGCTATATTTACACATCATGTATAAGGTGGGGGGGGACTAGATTGAGGAAAGATGAAAGGATTAAATGTCGTAGGCAATGCCTCATTTATACTGATTTGGTTTAGAAAAAGAGGGATGATTAATACATATAAAAGCTGGACTGTAGTACTTTTCAGAGCATGGAAAGCTTAGATAAACTCTGCTGTACCAGTGTTCTTATATTTGGCACTAAACAATATGTATGCGCAAGTAAAGTTACTGCTAGAGTTATTAATTCTTTCTTTATTCTTTATTGGCCAAGTGTGATTGGACACACAAGGAATTTTTCTTTGTTGTGTACGCTCTCAGTGTACATAAGGAGAATAAAATACATTCATCAAGAATAAAAAGATACAACACTTAGTGATAGTCAAGGTTACTAATAAGCTATCAAATCGTACTAGGAAAAAAATAAAAACAATATAAATTGAAAGATACAAGCAACATGGTTACAGTAATAAGTGGGACGAGATAGATACTAGTAAGGAAGAGAAGAATAATATTGATACAGTCTTAGTAAATTATTTGACAGTGTTGTGGGAATTAATTGTTAAGTAGAGTGATGGCATTCGGGAAAAACTGTACCTGTGTCTAGTTGTTCTGGTGTGTAGTGCCCTATAGCGTCATTTTGAGGGTAGAAGTTAAAACAATTTATCTCCAAGATGTAAAGGGTCTGTAGATATTTTCACAGCCCTCTTTTTGACTCCTGCCGTATACAGATCCTTAATGGAAGGCAGGTTGGTAGCAATTGCTTTTTAAATTGTTTAAGAAACATTTGTTCTACAAATTGCTTTCCAGCACCCTATCTCTGTATTTTAATTACAATAGTGTAAACTGAACAGGGCTGAGCAACCTCTTAAAGAGATATTTAAATCAAAATCAATTTTCTGTAGATTCCAGAGCCCACGTTCAATAGTGTGTTTTCTGATTATTTTGATTGTAGAAACACACACACACACACCCACACACACACACACACAAAACCCTACAGCGTAATACAAAATGTTTGTGTTTTGTTTTGTATTTTACAACTGAGAAAAGGAGTCCAGGGGAAAAAAAGATGAAAACTCTAATCCCACTCATGCACATTATAGGGGCATATCTAGAGTAGGAGGAATTGTGATGATCTCATCAACTAAAACTCCTTTGTTGTAACAGGAAACTAATTTAAATAACTGTTTACTCTGTTCCAACCATGAAACTGGTTCTTCAACAAGGACTTAGCCATTTACTACACAATTCATGTTGCAAGGAATATTAGGATCCAAAACAGCATGATCAGAAAAAAATGGGGCCACTATTCGCAACTCAGTTCAAACAGTGAGATGTCTGCATCCAATCTTATTAATATGTATTAACACTAAATTCATATTGATACTATAGTTTAAAAATTGTTCTAAAGCTAAAGTTAAAATTGCACTATAACAGGCAATGTTCAGTATCCTATTGCTTCAGATTATCTATTGAAACAAAGAACTATTCTTGTAACAAATGTGTTTATCACTAGTCATGGTGACTAATACTGTTGATAACATGAATTCCCTGTTTTCTAAACCATGCATTAATCAGCTCGAATTAACATTGAATATTCAAAGAGGTGTAGGACATGCTTCCTTATCAAGCATGGTCAAATACCACCAGACAACAAAAGTTCACAGATAAAACAAAAGTATTTGGAGTCAGTCTTACAACCATTTTAAAAAGTTATTGAATGCTAAATATAGTTTAATGAATGAAGGAGTAGGGGTGACACGATATTTCTAATATTTAAGGGGCTGTACAAAGAACCTATTCTCCAAAGCAAGACAAGAAGCAATGGATGGAAACTAATCAAGGAAAGAAGCAACCTAGAACTAAGGAGAAATTTCCTGATAATTAGAACAATTAATCAGAAGTTGCTTCCAGAAGTTGTGGGATACTAAAAGTTACTCCAATACTAAAAGTTTTTAAGAAGAGAGAAGACCTCCAAGGTCCCTTCCAAATTTGTTATTCTGTTAAATATCTGTATTTTCCAAGAATGTTATCTAAAGAAAAATTAATAATTACATAACTTGGCCACCAGAATTTATTTAATAGGGTTTACTGAATGAAATACAGTTAATTAAATTCACAGATTATACTAAATTATAAGCCTGAGTGTATAAAAATTTAAATTCATAAATGTTTGCAGTCCAAAACAAACAAATTCCATTATGGCTTAGTTTGATGGACAATAGGCCTGTGAATAAGAGTAACACTAATTTTTATCCTGGAAATCTTGAACTATTTGTAAAGGTGACTTACTAAAAATATATAATAGTTCATTCAAAGGAGAAATTTTACCTGACTAAGATGCTCATGACTGAGTCCTCTGAATTATACAAATACATCTACAGAAGGTGCGGTATCACTTATCCAACTTTTCATAGAAAGACTTCTACAAACCAGATTGTCATTTCAGCACCATTTCTTAGCCATACAATGATTAATAGGAGACTAATAGCTGGGTCTGAAACTGAAGCAAAATAAATTAATGATTGTATACAAAGGTCATGACAAAGCTTGCCTCCCTGCAAAATGGAAGACCTAGTCATAATCCTACCAACCTAAGCCAACCTGCACAACTTGTAATATCATACAACAGTGTCATATTATTGGAATTAGTGGATATCTAATGAGTATCAAGTATATTACTAATTTATGATTGCAGCAATAGAAGACACCAGAAAACTCTATGGCAATATAAGAAATATGAAATACAATAACTAGAAAGGATATAGTATTGCTAATAGATACTGTAATTTGAATACAAAATTCGGAGAAATTGAGAATTCTATAATTACAGAAAGATTTGGATTAAACAAATACAATAATGCAGGATAAAGAGTTTTGCAAAGAAAATTCTTTCTTTATATTTAGAACCTGCTCCAAGAAGCATAAATACAGCTATCAACAGATAAACAACTTATGACCAAATTGACTATATAACAAGAAACAGAAGATGAGAAATACAATCTAATCAGCCAGGACATTCCTAGGTACACACTGTAGAATAGGCCATAAATTACTAGTGTCAAAAATATAAATTAAACTTAAAAAACAGCAGTTATGCCAGCAAAATTTGGTCTGGAGGATGTACAGTCAGAATATAAGATCACTATAAAATATATACAGTCCATGAGAACCTTAGAAACTATGGGAAAATGTAAAATTATTTATGGAAACTGAAATAGAATATTATCCCAAAATTTCAAGGGAAGAAAACATTGCAATGTTTTTCAGAACAAGCTATCATCAGAGCCACAGGAAAAATATAGAGTGAAATCCCTGAACAACAAAAATATCATACATTAACCAAACGCAACTTTTTTTAAATTAAGCAAGAAAGAGCAAGAAGTTGTTAAGCAAGAGTGTCAGCAAACAGGAACATTTTTTTAAAGGAGAAAGATAGCTGTTTTAAAGGAAAGCAGACCAATCATACACAATTTAAGGCTAAGGTAAGATTACTTAAAAGTAATCATGAAAGAAAGCCATAGTAATTGTATTTCTACAATGGAATGGAAATAATAAGTTAAAAGGTAAGTTATTCTACAATAATGTACAGCTATGGAGAAAGATTAATTTAAAAAACACCTTCAAATCATGGATTTAGGGATGATTACAGGAGTCCCAGAACTGCAAGAAAAATCATGGATAAAAGAAAGACCAGCTGTTCTTTTGAAATAGCAAGCAAAAACTCACATGTTTTGGCATCTAATGCAAATGGATGATGAACTACAAAAAAATCCCTACAGTTGGCATTTTGTCAACAAATAAAATGGATGGAGAAGATCAAAGAAATCACTGAAAAGTCCTTCGAAGAGCTACAGATTGTCACCAAGGAAAAGTTGAGATGGTAGATATTTTTCCATCCTCAGCATCTGGGCTTGACTGGCACCTAACAAATTTTGAACAAGGATTTTATCATGAAATCAACTATTCAGCAGACACATTGAAGGAAGAAATTGTAGGTAACTTAGCAGAAAACCTCTATTGGCTGCATTATGAATTTTATAGCATAATTTTTGTTTGTGTTCTGAATTTCAGTTTTCTGTTACATCATAGTGCAACACTGACAGCAGCAAACATTTGACAAGCTTTTTCTGGAGACTTTCACGAAGTGGGTCCACCACAAAAGTTTGAAGCCCTCCAGATTTGACCAAACATTAACATTCAGCAATCCTGCCAAACCCCTCATTCTTCTCTTATGAGTCACTTTCAATTATTTACATTAGAGTAAGGACAGATCTGTGCATGAAAGATGGGAGTCCCAAAAGTCAGGGACCATACCCTATGGATGTCCCTGGTTAGGGAAATAGCAGTTTTCCAGATTCTCTTGAGCCACATCTCACAACATCGTGGCCATGCTACTTGAAGCATTTGGGAGCTGTAGTTCAGCAACCCTCTGGAGGACAATAATGGATCTGGCAATTCCACTATTGTTTGGAGGGATATTTATCACAACCTACAAACAAAATTCAGCTGTAGGTGCTTAAAACAAATCCAGAAATGGTTTTGCCAGCACTATGTCATAAAATATGACAAAATATTTTCTTTGTACAATAAATTGTTTATCTCCAAGTAGGGGGAATACAGCCAAACATATTTCTGGAGTACAGCTGCTATTCTAATAAAAAAAAAATCTTCCCTACATGCAGAAACAGAATTAAGAGAGATAACAATAAAAAACTGAATTCTTCTGTGATCATTTTTGAAAAACAAATTGATCAGCCTATATATTAGAATGTTTTAAAAAAACAAACCTGTATAAGATCAAATGGAAACCATTTTGCATATGACTCACTCCTAACAAGTTATTACAAACATTTATGGATGAGCCTGCATTTCAACTTCACACCCAGGACAGCTTATATTAACAACATCAGATATACGAGTAAACAGTAATAGGGATGAACAAAAATAGCACAAACCAGTCATAGCATTGATTTGGTAAATCTAAGTTTAATGACAACATATTCATAACTATAGTAACTGAAACTGTATTTTATTTGGTTCTGGTTTAATGTGCTAGAGATGTGACAAAGAGCATAGAGAAATTACAACTAGAAATCAGGAGTGAGTTCAGATCCAGTCTAAGGCATAAACCCAACTGGGTCAGTCACTCTCTCATCCCTAGGAAGCAAACCACTTCCAAAATCTTGCCAAGAAAACTGCAAACACTTGTTCAGGAATTTGTTACGAGTCAAAACTGTCTTGAAGGCACCCTTTCCAAAATGTGAATTATAAATAAGTTACCGTAACTTATAAGCAATGGATTTTGGGCTAGCATTAAGGATGAACAAGGCCACTATGGCTTTTTAATAACCATGTTTTGATATGATCCATGAAGCCTATGAGTGGAAATTTCTATTTTGTACAGAATATATATATATATGTGTGTGTGTGTGTGTGTGTGTGTGTGTTTATGTAAGTTTTCATGGGTATGTATGTGTGTATAGTTAATATTTCAGGTTTCTTCCCGTGTAATTGTGGATATATCCCTAAAAGGGTAGAAGCGACGTTTCGACAGAATCCCATCTGCCATCATCAGGCTTATGTCAGCAGTCATTTTGCACTAACTGCCGTTGGTATTTCAAATCTGGTGCTGGTATTCTGGGATGGCTCCACCTTTTCATTCTGATTGGTTGGGAGTCCCAGTATGTGTTTATTGGCTTGGCTTCGGGTGTATGGTCGGTTTTTCTCCACTAGGTGGCAGGGCTTCATCTTTGTGGCTGGTTTGAATATGATTTGGTTGGGATTTTTTTGATTAATGTTTGGTCTATGTTTTATATATGGTGTTAAGATTCGTCTATCTATGAGAGCAGGTTTCCAAATAGTAGGCAGACGTGAAGTGTCATCCCGTTTATTCATGCAATATGGTCTTTTTTCTATTTCTATTGCTTCTCTGATTATCCTGCCATTGAGATGTTCTATTTTTGCAACTGTTTTTGTTTTATTAAAATTAATGTTGTGTCCTGTTGTATTTATATGTTGAACTAATGATGATGTGTGTTCTTGCTTTTGTATTGAGTTTTTGTGTTCCTCGATGCACACACTCATTCTTCTGTTGGTCTGTCCAATGTATGTTGATGGGCAGGAAGCACACGGGATTTCGTATATGCCTTGATCTTCTAATTCTATTTTGTCTTTGGGGTTTCTCAGAATGGACGATATCTTTCTATCTGTGCAAAATATGGTTTTGATGTTGTGTTTATGTAGTACTTTGCTAATTTTATCTGTTGTTCCCCTTATATAGGGCAAGATGGCTTTCCCATTGTTTTGTTCCTCTTGTTGTTTTTTATTCTGTTTTGGTGTTGTATGTTTGATCATATTGATGACTTTATTTCTAAAGAACCCATTTGATGTCAATACATTAGTTAGTGTATATAATTCTGTTTGTAAATGTGCTTCATCAGCCAGACGTTTAGTTCTTGTGGTTAATGTTTTGGCAACAGAGTTTATTTGTGCTGGATGGTGGTGTGATTTGGTGTTGAGATAGCAGTTCGTATGTGTCTTCTTTTGATAGATAGTATGTCCTAAGGTGCCATCAGATTTTTTATAAATTAATACATCGAGGAAAGGTAACTGGTTTTCTGATTCTATCTCCATGGTGAACTTTATTTTGGGATGGAGGTTCACCATGGAGTTCACCATGGAGATAGAATCAGAAAACCAGTTACCTTTTGTGTGTGTGTGTGTGTATATATGTATATGTATATGTATATGTATATGTATATGTATATGTATATGTATATGTATATGTATATGTATATGTATATGTATATGTATATGTATAAGATACATAAGAAAAAAGATACATTATGCCTTTACAGGGAGGATAATTGGGAAGTGGGTGTGGCCCACTGAGGACGCCTTAAGAGGCAGAAATAGCTATCTGGGTCTCCCAGGAAGCAACACAGAGTTGCAGTTTGTCAGCAGAAAAAGGGCCCAAGAACTTGTGAATGAGATTTCACAGAACCTAGGGCTGAAGAACAACTAAGTTTACATAGGTAAAACCTGGCTAGAGAGAATATGCACATAAAAGCCTATGAAAAAAGAAAAAAGATACATTATGCCTTTACAGGGAGGATAATTGGGAAGTGGGTGTGGCCCACTGAGGACGCCTTAAGAGGCAGAAATAGCTATCTGGGTCTCCCAGGAAGCAACACAGAGTTGCAGTTTGTCAGCAGAAAAAGGGCCCAAGAACTTGTGAATGAGATTTCACAGAACCTAGGGCTGAAGAACAACTAAGTTTACATAGGTAAAACCTGGCTAGAGAGAATATGCACATAAAAGCCTATGAAAAAAGAAAAAAGATACATTATGCCTTTACAGGGAGGATAATTGGGAAGTGGGTGTGGCCCACTGAGGACGCCTTAAGAGGCAGAAATAGCTATCTGGGTCTCCCAGGAAGCAACACAGAGTTGCAGTTTGTCAGCAGAAAAAGGGCCCAAGAACTTGTGAATGAGATTTCACAGAACCTAGGGCTGAAGAACAACTAAGTTTACATAGGTAAAACCTGGCTAGAGAGAATATGCACATAAAAGCCTATGAAAAAAGAAAAAAGATACATTATGCCTTTACAGGGAGGATAATTGGGAAGTGGGTGTGGCCCACTGAGGACGCCTTAAGAGGCAGAAATAGCTATCTGGGTCTCCCAGGAAGCAACACAGAGTTGCAGTTTGTCAGCAGAAAAAGGGCCCAAGAACTTGTGAATGAGATTTCACAGAACCTAGGGCTGAAGAACAACTAAGTTTACATAGGTAAAACCTGGCTAGAGAGAATATGCACATAAAAGCCTATGAAAAAAGAAAAAAGATACATTATGCCTTTACAGGGAGGATAATTGGGAAGTGGGTGTGGCCCACTGAGGACGCCTTAAGAGGCAGAAATAGCTATCTGGGTCTCCCAGGAAGCAACACAGAGTTGCAGTTTGTCAGCAGAAAAAGGGCCCAAGAACTTGTGAATGAGATTTCACAGAACCTAGGGCTGAAGAACAACTAAGTTTACATAGGTAAAACCTGGCTAGAGAGAATATGCATATGTATATGTATATATATATATGTTTTCACGGGTATATATGTGTGTAACACACCATTTCCAGCATAACTTATCCATTAACCCACAACCAAGCAACAGGGCTTCCACCCAATCAAAATACAGCTACATCATCAGCCAATCAGAATACAACAACACTGTCGACCAATCAGAATACACCTTTGCCTCTTTTCATAGAAAAACGTCAGTTACGATCACACAGTTTGCCCATAAGCACCAAACCGAAAACTTCAGCCAGAAGATGACGAATGTGATTTCGTCGAAATGTCGCTACTACCCTTTTAAGGATGTTTACAATTACACGGGAAGAAACCCGAGATATTAACTGTACACACACACACATATCCATCCATATATCTGTAATTGGCCTCAAAACACAACCTCAATTTGAATTAAGGTAGCTTTCTTAAGGAGGATAGTTTTATTCTTTCTAATCCAACAGATTGTCACAAAGAAATTCAGGGCAGTCTATCCATCAGCAAATAATTGTTGCCTGCTCTCTATGGAATTGTATTTACCTTGTGATTAGGGTAGCTTAGGGTAGGAAGGCCATCCTACCCTGAAGGCCATCTCAGAAGCCTTCAGAATTAAAGTGGTAATGGCATTTCCGCATATGATAACTGCAAATTTGATTGTTTTACAGTGCATTAGGATGATGGGGATAACATATATTTCTTGGTATTGTTTAAATTTTCCTTATGAAGGTGGAATGCTCCTTAAAGATGGCTACAGAAGAGACAGCTGAGCTACTGCATGGAAGGTTGCTGATTGTTCCATTCTAAATCTTCCTCATTTCTAGTCATGAATGCCTAGAACTGAAGGAAGTCCAGCCTGTACTTTCCAGCATCTACATACACAGAAATTTTGCAATAGTAGTGAATATCTGTAGCTCGGATATAGGATGAGGGTGAAGGTTCATTCTCTGAGCTTATTACCTCCAAGCTAGGTAGCATCTTCAGCAGAGTTTAGGGGCTATTCCTAAACTCAGCTAAAGATGTTACCTATAGTCTGGTAACAAAACATTCAGAAACCAGCCCACAAGGTCAGAGAACGAATCTTCACCCTCATACCCAGAAACCTACATAAGGTAGTCCTCAACTTACCACCACAATAGAACCCCAAATTTCTGTTGCTACACAAGACACTTGTTAAGTGAGTTGTGCCCCATTTTACAATCTTTTTTTGCCACAGTTCTTTAAGGAAATCACTGCAGTTATTAAGAGAATGATGCAGTTGTTAAGTATATCTGGCTTCACCATTGACTTTGCTTGTTGGAAGCTAGCTGGGAATGTTGCAAACAGTAATCAAATGACCCCAGGACACGGCAATTATCACAAATACATGCCAGTTGCCAAGCGCCCACATTTTAATCACAGGACCATGGGGATTTAAATCAGGGGTGGGTTCTAAATTTTTTTACTACCGGTTCTGTGGGTGTGGCTTATTTTGTGGGCATGGCTTGATGGTCATGTGACAATTCTTTAGGATTTAGCAGAGGTATTGGTCTACCAGGCTTTTAACTGCTTGCAGAGCTGTACCGATCTACCCATTTATTTTTTGCAGGCACTGGTCTACCCATTTATTTTTGCAGGCACTGATCTACTCATGTATTTTTGCAGGCACTGGTCTACTCGTTTGTTTTCCTTTAACATTGATCAGCTGTAGAGTGGCCCTTTGAAGCCCCACCGCAAGAGTTTAAACAGTTTTTTTTCCCTCTAGCCATCAGCTGGGATTCAGGAGGCAGCAATAGATTGAGGGTGGGGCCGCTACCCCACAACCATTACCGTTACCGCTACCGGCTCAGGAGAACCGGGCCAAACCGGGAGGAACCCACCAATTTAAATTTACTGACAAATTTAAATTTAATACAAAATAGTTTGTCGCGAAAGCAACTGCCTGCAAATGCTCCTGGATTGGGGCTGAAAGACGAAAGCGGAAGCAGTGTGCTCCATCCCATAGACCAGGTTGCCATGATAGACTGGTCCCACTGAAAAAACACTTGACCATGGGGGTGCTGCAATGGCCATAAATGTGAAAAATGGCCATAGGTCACTTTTTTCACCGTTTTAACTTTGAATGAGTATAAGTCAAGGACTACCTGTACATCAATGCAACACATTATTGTGCTATACAAAAGATACAGACCCTTCTCATGGCTACTGCTGCTAAAGGAGTTGGAAAGAATTCAAGGTGGTTTTACGCTCTTAATAGATTCCTGTCTTTGTTATCTACAAAACTGCAGAGCTAAGGTGCCATTATGTATGTTGAAATTTTTTTTAAAGTTACCAATTATTGTAACGTTGGTTTACATAAGTTTCCTTCATTTCCTGATCAAGCACTGTGCAGAGATTATGAAATGAGTGGTTTGTAAACTGACAGTTTGTCTCCCGAGTTTACAAAGAAGATTCTTTAATAAGCATTAGACCAAGTGACTTTTCAAATGTGCTAATTGACAGGCTGACTGTAGCTCCTTAGTAACTTTCTATTTGAATGGATTGCTGCACGGGGTTGGGTCTGATGTTTCACAGACAGGGCAAACAGGTAGTCTCAATGGGAGTACATCAATTCTCTGAAAATATCAGCTCTTTTGCTTGGGAGGATTTGTATGGATGACTTGTTTTCTAGTTGCCCTAGAAAATGTATTGCAAAAAAATAAAGAAAGAACTATTAATAGGAAGCTTAATCAGCACTAAAAATGGATTGCTTGCAAAGCATTCCTATTTTGCTAGCAGTCCAGTACATAAATGTCAGGCCAGAGTGAAGAATATTACCTTGATTTACAGCTGCATCCTTAGTTTGTGTTGTTCTAGAGAACATACCATCCCAAGTTGTCCCTGATTCTGGAGCATTTACTGGGGAAAATTGGAACTCTACTTTCCTGTTATCTGCTATGCAGAAAACAAATAAACAATGGTACCTTTTTAATGTAAGAAATAGGACATAGTTTGCATATATAAGCTATATAGTGAGGGTATAAAGTCAAGTCTCCCGATAACTTTACAGGCTCACAATTATTCATTTAGGAACCATTTGAAGTTACGACGATGCTCAAAAAAAAAAATAACTTAAGGCCTCATCCTTGCAGTTATGATCATCACATCACTTAACAACCACAGTGACTTGTTTAATGACCATGGCAAAAAGGTTGTGAAATTGCATGCAGGCATCACACAATGCCTTTTTCTGATCTGGTCGTAAGTCAATTACATGGATGATTAGCATCCATGTGGTTTCCTTGGCAACACAGAAGTTACAGAAATAATTTCCTGTTGCCTTTTTTTCCAAACTTCCAAATCTAATTTAAAGTCATGGGATTTCCTAGTGCCCTGCCATCTGAGTGGTAAGATGAATCCTGCTCAGTTGTTCAAGATCAGCTGACGTTGGCTAATGCTGCCACTGTTGTGACATTGAGATAAAACCTGCTCACAGAAAGTTAAGATGCAGGATGTTTAGTGTTAATAGTGTGTTATAAATCAGGTGGAGAGACGAACTGAAATCTCCCTGGCAAACCCTTTTTCCCAAGTATTCCCAATCATTTCCTTTATTTCCATATATTTAGTCTCTCCAGCTGCTTGGTTCTTCTACCTTAGTTCTCCCCAGCCTAGTTCTAAGAAAAGTAGAAAGGATGATGCTTTAGACCAGGGGTGTCAAACTCACAGCCCACGGGCCAGATACGTCACGTGCCAGCCAAACCCACCCCTGGTTTAGCGAAGGGGAGAAAAGTCGCAATAAGTCACTGGGCAATGTGATGATGCGAGTTTGACACCCCTGCTTTAGATCTTTCTGGTCAAAACACAGAACTTGAATATTTCTGGCACAAAGTTGGTTGTGTAATTGGTTGCCAGTGCTGGAAAACAAGACAAAGGCCAGCTATCTCTTTATACAACCAATTTTGTGCCAGTCTTGGAAAACAGGAGATAGCACAGTGTTATACATGAGAAAATGTTTAATGAGTAATCTCCTTACAAAACTAATGAAGTCAAAGAAGTTTATCTTCTCTATATTTTTGTTTTCCTAATAAAGGAAGAATTGCCCTGAATTTTTGAGATTGATTAGACAGCGACACACAAAGACCTTCTTGCAAACCATTCCAGGTTTTTGTTAGTTTGTTTTGCTTTAGCATATCAAGGAAAGAAAGACATTAGTCTGAAAGGGTAATTATAATTATATAATTATTCCAGCAGCCTTCAGCTAATGCATTCAAGCAGAACATCATTTTCCCCCTCCCCTTGCACTTCTGGCTTCTGCCTTCAAAGGAATGCAGTAAATTGCTTTATGGCCTAATTGCTCTACTATGCTGAGATTAACTATCTCCGAACTTGAAAAACTATTGCTTCTGCTGCCACATGAAACAGTCTCTGAAACTACTATATTGTCCAAGAATTAAACCAAAGGCTTCAAATTAAAGCTCTCTCAGTGCAACGTTGGTCGTCATCTCAGCGTCTCTGGATCCTCTTCTTTCTCTCTTCCCATCCTGAATCTTGGCTTATCTTCAGGGATCACCTTAGAATAGTGCTGTCAAGCCCCCGAGTCGCAGGCCGGATGCGACACATGCTGGCCACACCCACACCTGGTTTAGCGAAGGGGGAGAAAAGTCCCGATACGTCACGTGACGCCATCGTGACTACATGAGTTTGACACCCCCTGCCCTAGAACCTGCATCTCTTCAAGAAGCTGAGTCTCCATAATGCTATATTATCTTGCTTTTCTTTTTCTTTTTCTCTTGCTCTGAGTTCAGTTCCAACATTTTTTATTTTATTTAACCATTGGATTTGCTGCCCATCTCACCTTTTGGGGACTCTGCATTACTAATTCCTGCTAGCTTTCTAGCACTTTTCAATTTGTGGGGTCCTTGGTGCTGAAATATACCGATAGAAAAGAATATTTGCAAGTCAGGTTGAACTGTGGGATCCTTGGTGCCAGTGGTGAAATGTAAATTTTGTTACTACCAGTTCTGTGGGCGTGGCTTGGTGATGGGGTAATGTGACTGAGTGGGCGTAGCCAACTTTTTTTTTTTAACTTTTAAAACCATTTTTTCTACAACCTCTTCGGCTGAAAGAGCTCTTTTATATCTGAAAGAGCAAAATGCTTGTTTTTGCTATTTACAAGAGAACACAAGTATTTTGAAAACAGACTGCAACAGTTAAATGAGATGCATCTCTGGGTAAAATATTGAAATACTATAGCCCCTATAATGCACCAAAATAGATTTCAGTATTTGTATGTCAAAGAACATTTCATATAATAACTTTCCAGAACGAGCTTTGTCTTTGTAAATATATTTGTTTCTAGTCAAGAAAATATCATATCTCCCATTGTCAGTTACTAGTACTGTGCCTCATGTTTTGAAGCTCAAGGAAAATATATTCATTGTTATCTGATGTTTTCCACCTTATCTTAAACAAGAAACAGTTGACATCTCATTAATTCACAATCTATCCTGTTTATCAAGAAAAATCTCTGCAGTTGGCTGCCCAGACATAGACAATACATTTCAGAAACCCATTCATGTTGAATGATCTGAGAACTATGCCAGGTAATTTTGAAAGTATTGCTCCAATGCATTTCTCTTTTCAGAAGAGCAAAAATATCCTAGAATTCTCTTTTGCCACAATCCTTTCTTTTTGGATATGACACTGTTTCAATGATCAGTTTATTAATGCTGTTTTCAGATGAGCTATTAGACAAGGAGAGAAGCAAGTCTATTCCACCCTTCTCAAAATGACATTAAACTCCTGTAATATTTTGAAAATAATTAATTCTGAGAGAAAAACATATTCATGTTTTTTTTTCAGATTCCAGATTCAATTATTTTCTTTTGCAAGGTTTTGGCAAAAATTCTATTCCTGGAACCAAATTTAGTGCCTTTTCCTTTTTCAAGGGAATTTGCCTAGGATATGCCTATTTAAGTGGCTGACATGACCATCTGCATTGACAAATCTCCAATTAACATGAAAGCAGGTATTTGAAGGTAAATGCAACAAAGATGATTAGGGGACTGGAGGCTAAAACATAATGGTTGCTGGAATTGGGTATATCTAGTTTAATGAAAAGAAGATCTAGCGGTGATATGATAGAAGTGTTCCGATATCTCAGGGGTTGCCACAAAGAAGAGGGAGTCAAGCTATTATCCAAAGCACCTGAAGGCAGGACAAGAAACTAATTAAGGAGAGAAGCAATGTAGAACTAAGGAGAAATTTCCTGACGGTTAGAACAATTAATCAGTGGAACAACTTGCCTCCAGAAGTTGTGAATGCTCCAACACCGGAAGTTTTTAAAAAGACATTGGACAACCATTTGTCTGAAATGGTATAGGGTTTCCTGCCTAAGCAGGGGGTTGGACTAGAAGACCTCCATGGTCCCTTCCAACTCTGTTATTCTATTCTTATTCCTTTTGAACTACAGTAATTTAACTTTTAGGTTGTTTTACCTTCTGTTAAATTTGCTTTGTCTATCTTTTATTTCCTTTTATCAACATACACACCTACATATATGTATATTAAGTAACAATATAATTGTATATTATGTTATTATTAAATAGCTAGATTAAGATTGAAATTATTGATATATCACTAATACGTTGATGTGAATTGCAGTGGTCTCTTTTTTTAACCTTAAATTCAACTTTGGATGACAAGTTAAATAATCTTAGGCTTGTAACACTGACATCCTAAAATGGCAATTAACACCAATGAAATTTTACTTTTCTCTTTTTATTTTCAATACCTTTAAATAATTAATAACTTTTAATCATATTATATAAATATTACCACATTAAAATCTGTATTGAAATAACACAAAGTATCAAGATTTATAATCTAATAATAGGAAGAAAAAAGGTAAATGCAACTTGCATTAATACATTTTCACTTGATGAACTTGGTAACATCAGGAATGGTCACAGATTTTCCACAGCATTTCAGCCAACCTGAAAAAATACCCCAACTGTAAAATGTGCTTGTCCAGCATGCATGAGCAAACCATTTGCTCTCCCAGTCAAAAGATTTTCTTTTGTCTTTCCAGTAGTACACAACATAGGTGGCTGCTGATGGCGGCCATTTTTTTAAAAAATAATCCTTTCATCAGCGGTAAGAAAAATGGGGAGACTGACATTTTCTTCACCGCTTTTTGACTTCTTCCCCAATACTGTAGGGAGGGGGGAATCTGCAGGGTTGAAATCAGGGTCATCTCCCTACAAATATTTGGAGCAACTCCATTCACCTCTTTTTCTGCCCTTTTGTCAGTGCCTTACCTGAGAGGCCATTGGGTATAAAAACTGCAAAGCTAAGTTCCCTTAAAGGCCCCATGTTGATAAATAGCTTGAACAACGGAAGGGAAGTTCGTTTGGATCCAAACAAATTCAGAGCTGGTTGGGGCTAAATCTGATCCCCTCTAAATTCATTAAGCAGGTTATTTCCTTGAGTTAGAGTTTGCTCATCATGTTTCTTCCACCTACCACCCATGACCCAGTTAAGCATATCATACAAACAAGAAGGGCTACATGCGCACCTTGAACACTGAAAGATCACACCTGTTTTTTTTCCTGTTGCTGTTAAGCTGGGCTTGGACAAGAAGACCTCCAAGGTCCCTCCCAGCTCTATGCTTCTACGAAGTTCAGGAAACCAGGCAATCTGGTCTCATTGGTCAGCTGGCTACTCAGTTAAGCAAATGGTTCAATGGCAGGGCACAAATTGTAGCTTTCCTGCAAATAATGACAGAAGAAACCAGCAATTTGGAGGCTGTTCTTCTGAAGGAGGGGCAAGGAGAAGAAATAGATGAGGTACAAAATATAAGCTATGTGTGTTTCAGAGTGATGTGTGGACTTAAATATGTCCAGTGTGATTGGAATCATGTCAGCCTTGCATTCCACTCCAAGCATCATGGCCAGTTCATTCTGTGGGTGTGGCTTGGTGGACGTGGCGTGGCTTGGTGGGCATGGCAGAGGAAGGATACTGTAAAATCTCCATTCCCACCCCACTCCAGGGGAAGATTACTGTAAAATCCTCATTTCCTCCCGATCAGCTGGGACTCGGGAGGCAGAGAATAGATGGGGGCGAGGCCAGTCACAATTTTTACTACCGGTTCTCCGAACTACTCAAAATTTCCGCTACCGGTTCTCCAGAACTGGTCAGAACCTGCTGAAACCCACCTCTGATAGAGATAGAGATAGAGATAGAGATAGAGATAGAGATAGAGATAGAGATAGAGATAGAGATAGAGATAGAGATAGAGATAGAGATAGAGATAGAGATAGAGATAGAGATAGATCAGCAAAATACAGACTAGCAGAAGGAACAGCTTCCTCATAAGTACAATTTACTTTTCATTTGCAGGTGGTTACAGCCCTACTTTCCAGAGTTTTTCTTCACAGGAAAAACCAACTCTGCAAAGGGGGAGCAAGTTTTATCAGCTGGCTCGACCACCTGCACTCTCACTTCACCTGCAACTATGTCATAATTTATCCTCCTCCAAACATTTCACACACACACACACACACACACACACACACCTGCATATGTTGCATACTCTTAAAAACAACATTAAAGTCACAATTCCTGGCTTTGCCTGCACATGCCCACTAACTGACATTTGTTGTTTAACTGCTTGAAAAAATGGGGAGCCTATGCATTTACAATGATATGCATGCCTAAAGGCCTATGTGATATGGAGACGCAGGTCATGTTCACCGATAATAAGGAAGCTCACTTGGTGACTTTGACCAATCACTATCTCAAAATCCCACAAAGATGTTGTAGGAAATATAGGGGAAGGAACAAGTGCAATGTAAAAGCCCTGGTGGCCATAGGAGCCCTGGTGGTGCAGTAGTTAGAGTGCAGTATTGCAGGCTGACTCTGCCCACAGCCAGGAGTTCAATCCTGACCGGCTCAAGGTTATGTGATTTTATTTTTCAGGAATACAATATTCAGGGAGAAACATAAATCTTTTACAAGATTCTAATTTTATTTAGGGAAGAGCTTTGTATGGTAACTTTAGGAAGAAATAATCTACAGTATTTAGGGCTTCTATGCTGTTTTCCCAATTTCTAGTCAATTTCAACTTCCATGCAAATTGTTCATAACCCTTGATAGAGATAAGTTCTATACAGTAGACTAGTGTTGCCTATTATTTTTCAATGGAACATTGCAAAAATTATCCTGAAAGGGCTTAAATGAAGCAGGGGCCATTATATGAACTAATAATTTAAATGGGTTTTTCCCAACCTGACCTCTTCCAAATGGATGACAATCTTAGTGCCAGACACCCCTCTAGAAGGCACTAGGTTGTAGAACAGGAGTGGGCAACTATAATAATTTTATGACCTGTGGACTTCAACTCTCAGTATTCCTCAGTCACCATGGCTGACTCAGGAATGGGAGTTGAAGTCATAAAGTTGCCATGGTTGCCCACCCCTGATGTAGAGGAAGCAGATATAGGGGAAGTTCTAAGAGGAATTGTAAAGTTACACAGTATATGTCAGGCTGATTCATAGAATTTTTTTTTTTACATGCCTCTTTGCACCACTTATTTCACAGCCATTACAAAATCTCTAAATGGAAAAATTAGACACAGAGGCTCTGCAGGAAAAACTACACCCACAGTGTTACAAATTGTTACATGAAACAATGCAGAATATACACAATATTTTTTTTCTATACTATAACTCTCAATTAAAAAAAACATTTGTGGAAGTTCTGTTTGTGCTAGGAGCAATGATGTTACCTAGTTTGGGTAATGAAACATCTGCAAGAAAACAACCAAGCTCAGAGGGCCCCATAGATTCTCGAGTTGTACTTTTAACCAATGGCTCTGTTGGTGTTCAAGGAATATTGATGCAAAATTCCACTTAGCATCCCCAATTCTTTTATAATATTCTATCTGTCCTTGCCCAGCATTATTTTTAATATTACAACTTGCACCCCAATCATATGATACCCTTGCACAGTACATAATTTGTGCACTGGGTTTCAGTGGCCCTGCTTTTAACCATGCTTAGAGAGGGCATAGATAAGGGGTTATTTCACTTCCATAGACTCATTGTGATGAAAGAAGAGATGCACTTATCCAGAAACCACCCAGAGCCTAATCTAAATTAAAGCAAAAGAAAGAAGGCAAGTCATATTACAACAAACTTTTTCTCTACATAACGCATTCTTAGAAAGCATTATAGGGAGTTATTTTTCTCGTTAGAAAGCTGATGTAAAGCTGACTATCTGAAGCCTTCCAAAATGTTGTATCTTTACTAAAATTGATGAGATTTTATTCTATTGATACCAAGGACCAGATGGCCATTCAGAGCAAAAAATCCGCATTCTATGCAGCAAAAGCTCAGCTTCCCTCAGCGGATAGTTATTGCAAGAATTAATTTAAAAGAAAACTCTCCTACATGTTGCCTTAAGCTTAGTGGAGGAAAGGTGGAGTATCAGTGAAATACCGTTTGCTACATAAAAATAATAAATAACATCAAAAATGAAGGCTTTGAATCCAGTGTGACTTTTAGCAACTTTGCTAAGTCCCATTGTGTTCACTTATTATGGAAACATGCTTGGAACAAATGCCCACAATTTAAAGGCAACATTTAAAGAGATTTTAAAGTTCTTTGTCATTGATGATTTACTTAGTCCTATAAACCAGGTGACAGATAGAAATCAGGGCTCCTGGTCCCCTACCTGCAGGCTTGCATCTAATTGCTTCCCTCTAAAAGCTTTGCCATCTGACCTTGGGCCTCTTTATCCAGGAATAAATCCCGCTAAATTCAATAAGACTTGTTTCCACAGAAGCTTATGGATAATTACAGTCCAACTTCTAACATAGAGGACAACATAAAATACCATTTCCCTAATCCAAGACTCCGATGCACCAATAAAGACTACTGAAAAGCAAAGGATGAGTGCTTAATTATCTATTTAAATTTATGGCAGCAGCCCACTTCCATAGACACTGGGTGACTTACAAATTCAAATACAAAACAATAAAAAAAAAAGTTAACCACGTAAAAGGAAGGACTCGTAACACAACTGAGTATCATACATTCCATGCAGCCACTATAGTTTGTTTGGGGTTTTTTTTTAAAAAAAAAAATATTGTCTGTAACCCAAAGACAGCATGTTCCTCTGATCTAAACCGGTATTAAAAATGAATAATGCCCACATAATTCTTGTACTTATTGTTTTGTTTTGTTTTTTAACAAGACCAAGCACAGAAAGAACCGAGCAGCGTTCTTTTGGAAACAGTGATATATTCCTTAATTTGGAATGCTCCGGGGCACCGTAGTTCAAAGGCACGGAGCAAGTGAAACTTGGCAGGCTGATCCGGAGCAACCTTGAAAACGGCTCCTGTACATTAACTCAGCCTTTCCACAAAAAAAGGGGGGGGGAGGAGAGAGAGCGCAGCTGGCATTTAAAGCGTGCGGTTCCCACACACCGGAGTTCAAAAAAAGCAGTGTTTACTCACAGGGGTCCTTCCTGGAGAGGCAGCGATTTAGGACAGGAAATTCCAGCGCAACCTCAGGCGCTGTGCCGTTGGAAACAGACCTCGGGGGTCAGGAACAGGCAGGCCCCTGGAATTACGAGAAGCCCCGGGACTCGTGCTTGTGCATGCTGAACGGTAAGTGATGAAAGGGAGCTCACTTTCATCAGCCACTTGCTGCTCCTCTCCGCGGCAAGTCTACCTGGCTGGAACAAGCGGAAAAACGCTCCAACCGGCAGCCCAAATAATAATAATAATAATTAAAAAAAAAGACAGAAAAAGAAAGAAAGAAAAAAGAAGAAGAAGGGAAGCTCTCGTGTTCTCTCTCTCTCTCTCTCTCTCTCTCCCCTACGCTCGGCTGCTGGGGCTAAAGCTCCTTTTTCAGGCAGGCGTGTGTTAGGCTGGGCGGGGCTCTGGCAGCCCCGGGAGATGGAACCGCACAAGGCTTTACTTTGTTTGAAATGCTTAAGAGGAGGAACAGGTGATTTGCTTTTGGTGTAATCAAATGATTCTCAAGCCGGCGCTCCACGTTGTACCCGGAATCATGCTGCCTCCCCCCCCCCCCCCCACACACACACACCCCCAAGGATAAAGCTGCCTTCCTTTTGGGGCCAGAGCATCAGTGGTGGGATTCAGCCAGTTCGCACCTCTTCGGAAGAACCGGTTGTTAACCTTCTGAGCAGTTTGGTGAGCTGGTTGTTGGAAGAAATCATTAGGGCAGAGAACCGGTTGTTAAATTATTTGAATCCCATCACTGCAGAGCATTACCCGCAGAGGGGAGCAGCGCACAAGGTCTTGGTGGTTTTCAGAAAAGAGCCACCTTGAAGCAAGAGTTTCTACTTTTCCTGGCTGGAAAGTCGTCCAGCAGTTAAGAAAGAGAGAGGTACAGGTAATCCTCAACTTACGACAGCAATGGAACCTCCCACCCCCAATTTCTGTTGGGAAGGGAGACATTCCTTAAGTGAGTTTTGCCCCATTTTACAACTTTTCTTGCCACTGTTGTTAAGTGAATTGCTGCCTTTTGACAGGGGAGTAACCTGGTTGTTCACCGAATCTGGCTTCTAACCCCGTTGACTTGGCTTGTCCAGAAGGTCGCAAAAGGGGGGAATCACAGGATCCTGGGACACAACAAAGGTCATAAGTATGAACCGGTTGCCGGGCATCTGAATGTTGATCACCTGACCATGGGGATGCTGCAGAGGTCGTAACTATGAAAAATGGTCATAAGTCACGTTTTTCAGTGCCGTTGTGTAACTTTGAATGGTCACTAAATGAACTGTTGTAAGTTGAGGGCTACCTGTATTTAGTAAACTAGCCAATGAAAGGACTTCCACAAGGTTTGGTTGCAGTGGCATCTTTTATGCGATGTCGTTTCCCACTTGTGAATTTTACTCCCTCTTAGGTAAAAACAACACTTCTGTGTTAGTTTCCTTCCCCACGATGGCTCTGGGGTACAGAAGCCCTGCCTCAGGAAGATTCAGCTTCCTCTTTCAGGGCCAACCAGGAGATTTCTCCAGCACTCCATTTAATGGCAATACAGGTTATCCCTCGACTTATGACTACAACTGAGCCCCAAAATTTTGTTGTTAAGCAAGACAGTTGTTAAGTGAGTTTTTCCCCATTTTATGACCTTTCTTGCCACAGCTGTTAAGTGAATCGTTGTAGTTGTTAAGTTAGTAACACGGTTAAGTGAATCTGGCTTCCCGTTAACTTTGCCTGTCAGAAGGTCACAAAAGGTGATCACATGACCCATGGGACACTGCCACCGTCCTGAATATAAACCGGTTGCCAGTTGTGTCTGAATTTTGACCACATGACCATGGAAATGCTGCAGCACTTCTAAGTGTGAAAAATGGTCATAAGTCACTTTTTTCATTGCTGTTGTAACAAAATCTCCTTGGGGGTCAAAAAAGTCAGGAGATAGCTGTCACTTTGACGGACTTATGTAAAAAATAGAGGGAGATTTCATTGTATAGATCAGGGGTGTGTCCAAGTGGTGGCCCGTGGGCCGGATGCGTCATGCGCAGGCCACGCCCACCCCAGCTCCGCGAAGGGAAAAAACGTGAAACTTCATGTGATGGCAACATGACACTGCAAGTTTGACACCCGTGGTATAGATGTAATCATAGATGTTTTTGACATTCCATACTTCTGCAGCCTTGATGGTGGCTGTTATAGCTGTTCATTATTTCTAGATGAGCAGTTTATGAAGCAGATCCAGATGATTTAAGGAGTTCCATTGTTTGTTTCCTTTAACTTCTAGGTGCTCTGAGAGATCCTTTTATTATCATTGATATTCTAGAAAAGAAAGCTTGATGATTACAAGAACCACTGTAGACAAAAATCGCCCCAAAATTCAAAGGAAGTGGAAGCATGAAATATTCTTGCCTGTGAGCAAGTCCAAACTCAACTCAATCAAGATCCAGTTTTATGCAGTCGTTGGAGGAGGGGGGCAGGCAGGGAGAAACACCTCTGGTCCAGAGAAGGAGTCCCCACCTTTCCAACACATACCCAGAAAAATAGGTCATGGAAAGGTCAACTAGAGGCTAAGCAACGTCAATGTTGGTGAGCTTTGCCTATTTAAAGGGAATAATAATAGCAATAGCACTTAGACTCATATACTGCTTCATAGTGCTTTACAGCCCTTTCTAAGCCGTTTACAGAGTCAGCATATTGCCCCCAACAATCCTCATTTTACCCACCTCGGAAAGATGGAAGGCTGAGTCAACCTTGAGCCTGGTGAGATTCGATCTGCCAAACTGCTAGCAGCTGGTGATCAGCAGAAGTAGCCTATAGCAGTGGTCCCCAACCCCCGGTCCGTGGAGTACCTGGCACCGGGCCGCGCAGCGGCCGGGGGACATGAATGCTGCAGCGCAAAGGCTCCTGGGCCGTGCGCAAAAGCTCCTGGGCCGTGCGCAAAAGCTCCTGGGCCGTGCGCAAAGGCTCCAGGGAAGAGAGCCCCGCGCAGGTACGCACGTGTGGCCCAAAGCCCCCACCCCTGCGCACGCTCAGCGGGCCACGGTAAAATTATCAAAGGCTGATTGGTCCGCGGCGATAAAAAGGTTGGGGACCACTGGCCTATAGTACTGCACTCTAACCACTGCACCACCATGGCTTAAGTTGGCCTCCCCTTTCCTGTTGGTCCAGCATTCCCACCCTTTATTTTATGTTTGAAAAGTACTTTTATCACAACATTCTGATCAGTGTTGGTAAGTGGAGCATCAGTTATACTAGGCAAGTATACTAGGCAGGAGGAAGTCTCTGGAAAAGGAGCTCCTATCCAGTTTGGATTGAGGATTAGCCATCCCTTGCCCTTTATCTACTGAAGGTAGGAGGTGGGGAAAACTCTTTTCACATAAAGTCATACAGTACCTACAATATATCTTAGATTAGGGTTCATTGGAGGTGGCTGCCAATACATGAATTAGAACCTGGGCCAAATGCTGCACCAAACCTTATGGATGCAACAAGTCATAACGTGGTGATCAATATTTTCTTACTTTTGTAAAGGACATTATTTATTTCCCCTTTCTGCCTGCCTCAATTCTGTATAAAGCTAGGGGAAAAATTCCTTAGGGGAGCTAGCTGGACTACCTTATTAAATCACTAATATTTGACATTTTTGGATTGAAGTTCTGCCTCTTTCTAATGTGCATCGCATATAAATGTTTCTAACATAAAATCACAAAGCAGATTTTATAACTTCTGTACTTTGAGAAGGCACAAAGGAGTACCTGCATCCAGAAAATCCTTTTCTAGAAATCACCCCTTTTCTGGCACATTATCAGCACGACTGGGACTTCCCAATTAAACAAAATCATTGTCCTGGAGGCACCTTTTGCGTAACACACCCTTGTCTCTATTTTCTGTTTGAGTCATCCCTGTAATCTGGAAGATTAGAGGATATACACTTCCATCAGCGAGAGTAATCTATCATGAACATCTGGAAACTGAAAATCCTAGTTAATAGTGATATCATTAGATCCTATAGCCACCAATATATTATAAATTTATAATATATAAGGGTAATATAAATATATAAGAGGCTGTTAACAGTCTATAGAAACAAGGAAGATATTAAAAGGGAAACTTGCCCAACAGTGTCCAAAGGAAAAGCCATTCCACAAGAGGAAGAAGCAATAGAAAAGGCATCCTCCTGCATCCTCGGACATGGCATTCCTAAAGCAAGGTTATATGAAAAAAGACCAGCCTATATGATGTGATGATGAAGTGGGCAGATGTTATTGGGAGAAGGCAATCCCACAGATACCCAAGCCCTGACCCATGAAAGTAACAACCAAAAGCTTGAGTTGTACCTGAAAGCCAACTGTAACCAGCACTCCTCGTGCAGAAGTAATTTAAATGGGCTCAACAATCTGGACCAGTTGCAGCTTATAATTACATTTCAGGGTCAATAGCCATCAACTGTACATTGCAATCAAGAGGAGATTAAAACCTGGGTGATTGTGAACAGTCTCATGTTCTAGGAATGGTTATAACTGGCAAATTGGATAAAACTGGGTGAGGTTCTCCTGGCCACAGCTACCACCGGAACTAAAACTGGAGTTGGGTGAATTACCAATCCAAAGCCACTCCATCACTTCCTCCTTATCTTATTGTCATGGTGCCGCCATGAATATGGGCTGGAATATCTGGACTGCATGCCCCAAATTCAGATATTCAGTCTGAATGTCTTCAAAAGCACTCAATAGGTTCCTTTTTTTATAGCCTGCAGAAACACTGGAGTGAGAACTGAGTCCTCTTTTGTTTCTGAGTCTGATCAGGTACTTAAACATGGGCGTCCTTGGTTTAGATTCCACAATGTGGTTGTGATGCTGCGTACAGCTTGAGCTGAAGAAGCTTCTTGGATGAGAAGTGAAAGGTCTTCAAAGAAAAACCAGAAAGTCCAGTTGCCTTTTGAAAAAAGTACCATGGAGACAACCATGACCTGGATGACTAAGAATCTCCATAGACATTCAATATTGCATACTCTGTCAAGGTACATGCAGTTCTCACAGTCCATCTGTTGTGAGTACTTCCTCTAACCTGCATCTTAGGTTGAGTCTGATCCTAGCACAGCTGAAAACTGGACAATCCACCTGAGCTGATTGTAGTTTAAACTGTTTGAACCCTGACATTGTGGTTTGCAAGGCATGATTTAGCTTTGCAAACCTAAATAGTTGTATTTTATTTAATAAATCATTGTTAACTATAAAGATAAAGGTTTCCCTCGCACATATGTGCTAGTCGTTCCCAACTCTAGGGGGCAGTGCTCATCTCCATTTTAAAGACAAAGAGCCAGCACTGTCCGAAGACATCTCCATGGTCATGTGGCCAGCATGACTCAACACCAAAGGCGCACGGAGCGTTGTTACCTTCCCACCAAAGGTGGTCCCTATTTTCCTACTTGCATTTTTTACGTGCTTTTGAACTGCTAGGTTGGCAGAAGCTGGGACAAGTAACGGGAGCTCACCCCACTACGTGGCACTAGGGATTCAAACTGCTGAACTGCTGACCTTTTGATCGACAAGCTCAGTGTCTTAGCCGCTGAGCCAGCACGTCCCTTTTGTTAACTATAGTTTAATATCAAAAGTAAAGCTAACCACAAGCTGTTATAGTCCTCATACTGTACAGTGCCACATGTGATCATCCCTATAAATTTGGATTTTTAATTTTTTATTATTATTATAATTGAGAAGGCTATCTTTTCTCCAATAGTCTTTATTATTGTTCCTTTAGCTTTTAATTTATTTTTTTATCATTTTGCTGTTTTTAAACTCTGGCATGTACAGTAAATCATCTGGAGATACTCTAGTGACAGGCAGCATCCAAGTTAATAGATTGTAAATAAAAAAGGGTGAGGATAAAGAAGGTAGAGAGAAGATAGAAGTCTTTTTCACTGCATTGTCTTAACCAAATCCAAGAATTTTGTGCTTAGCTAACTGGAAATCAAGGCTGATAAGGTCTTGTAAAACCTGTATGTTTATAATCAAAAATAGGAATATTTCTATTCAGATTCTCTTACAGCCACAGTCTGTCCTTCATCACAGGCATCTTTGGAAACAATTGTGTTTATAAATGGATCAGCACTATTTCCTTTTTTGAAAAGAGACACAGAACATTTTAACAGAATGTTTAATCTCACAATACATCTAGTAAACATATTCAGCATCATTTATTACTGGGAAATGGGAGAAAAAAACCCAAGAGCTTCCCACCAGATGTGTGCACATGTTAACACACTTTTAAAAACTCTAAACCAAAGGTAGGGAGTTTTGGGGTTCTGATTTCTTCAGAACAGACCCCACTTTTAAACCTTTCAGTCAAACCATAGTTTAATGATATAGAAGACTCCACATGCGGAAGCTTCCCATCCATATGTTGCCTTTGGTCTGTCTACAGATTGAGCAGACGCAGCTTGGGAGAAGTTGTCCCTCCAGAGCTATGCTCCCTCTGTTTCTATTTTAATTCTATCCATTGCTTTTTTATTGCAAACTATATTGTAATGTATATCTAAGCATAAATGCTAACATATATATTCTTTTCTCTTTCTTTCATTTGCATTTATAAGTGTTTAGGTAATTGGGAATTAGCATCTTAAGCCTGTAGACTTTTCTGGAGGAACTCTAAATGGTAATATAAATGATTGCAATATGTGAAGCGCATTTATCTGCATTGGGACTCCTCTGCTTATATTGCTGAGTAGGAACCAGGGCTTCTGTCACAAGAAGTGACACCACAGTGGCCCCTCTAATGATTCCCGACCAGAGACTTCAGAGTGTCAGGTGTTCCCGAGTAGTCATTTGAGGTTGTATAATTTTCCCAGAATACTTTGCAGAATTCTTCTTCTCATTTGGGAGACACAAATGCCTGGCAAAGAGGCCCTTATTGGGCCTCTGAATATCCAATACTTGTGGGAAGATGTGGGATGTCTACAAAGAAGTAAAAATGTCAGCAAGATAGCACACCGAATGATTGAAGCTCCATCTTTTTTGGGAGGTGGAAAAAAAAGACCAGGTTTTCGGTCATAAATGTGCACTTCTTGACATTTTTTACACACACACATACCAAGGACCCTATGAGAATACAAGAAGCTGATAGTGGTCATCATCATCATTATCATCATCATTTTAGCCATTGTCTATCCACTGCAGGATGAAAGCCTCTTCTGCATGTTTCCAACCAATACGGTCCTGAGCTTTCTTTTGCCAATTGGGCCCACAATACTTGCTGATGTCATTGATCCATCTTGTTTTAGGTCTCTTTCATGGATGCTTTTTATCAAATGGGATCCATTTGATAAAAAGCATCTACAAAAGAGACCTAAATCAAGATGGATCCATTCTATGGCTGCCTTGATCCACCTACCATCCGTTCTTCTTGCTATAGTCTGGCCTTGTTCTGAACATAATTTCTATGTGGTGGTGTCTTTCTAAAACTCAGGCTCTTTTTCAATGACTGCATGTGCGAAAGTGTTAGAAAAAGTAGAAAGGCACTACAACCTAATGCAAAATCTTATCCAAAGAGACATGGAATCTTTTTCAGGTCAATCATTTCCTTTCAACTACATGCTGACAAATACTATGCCAGCCAAGTCAAAATAAAATGATTTAAATTAATGGAATATGATTACCCCCAGTTATTTCATAATGTCACTTTTCTATCTCATTATGGCATACATTTTGATGGCAACTTTAGGAGAGGTTCTAAGGGACTACAGGTTGGGCAACCTTGGCTTAACTATCACACCTTTTAACTTAATTGCTCTATAGTTCAGGTTCTGACATTTTCAACTGACACACCTATTTTCCTACCCAGAGTGGCTACTTATACATCATCCAAGCTTTGAAAGGAACACCTGCAAAGTTCAGCACATAACCAAGTGTGATAACTCAACATAATCACCAATAAGGAATACAACAGGACTTCTTCTTCCACTCATTTGTGAGGAAAAGGGTTCCAGCTTATTACGCTATCAGTAAATAATAATAATTAAATATGATTGGTGCAGTAATAATGTCCTGGAGAGAAAAAAATGAAGATTTTGTTTTAACAGATGGGGAATTTTTTTTTTTGTCTCCTAAGGTAAGTGTATCCGTGCAACTCTTGATTTATCTACTTCTGCTGTTTACAAATTCTGAAGCAGTCAAGACTGGAATGAAAGAAGAGTTTCATTCTGGAAAGAAAGGAGTTTAACTGACCTAGACGTAACCAGCCAAACCAGTTGCATACATTTTTGTAAGCCTGACTTGCCAAACACTTGGTTTTGCCAAAAACAACAGTGTTCAGTAACAGTCTTAGGGCAACTGAGATGATGCATTAGGGGAAGAGCATGCTTAGAAGAGCAGAACAGTTGATCCTGCTCACCTGTGACGAACCCTGATTTTCTGAGAAGCATCTGGAAGGCCTTAATGATCTGCTGAATCAGGGGGGAAATCCAGCAGGTTCTGGAGAACCGGTAGCGGAAATTTTGAGTAGTTCAGAGAACCGGCAAATGCCACCTCTGGCTGGCTCCAGAGTGGGATGGGAATGGAGATTGATTTGTAATTCTCAATTTCTCAAGGTCAGAATTGCTTATCCTGGTACCTTTAAATGTGTCCTTATACGGCTCCTGAACCCTGCAACCTGCTTAAAAGCAGCTATAGTTACAACATTTTGATTGTGGACAACATAAATTAGCCCATCTGGAGGGCAGGTTAAGTACTTTCATTTCTTCATCAAAGAAGAGAAGTGATGGATTAACAACAATGCAACACAAAGCTACACCTTTACCCTGTAGCAAAAAAAGGGTTTAAAACTCAGCCTATACTGCTAGTTAGCTGAGTAACAAGCAAAGTAAAGAGGCATTTCAAACCATGTAAGCAAATTCTGTATAAGTATAGATATGAACAAAAAGAATCTATCATCACCCTTTGGCACAACCTTTATAAACATTTACAAACCTTTATAAACATTTCAAACTTCAGTGGTATTTCCAGATCATCTGGTAAGGATATCTTCTTTTTTTAAAAAAAAAACACTTCCTACCTTACAATGAGAATGTGTTAGGATTGCATCTTACCTTTTATTCCTCCCTTTCTCAGCAATTCATTTACTCCTGAAAGCTGTCCTCTGGATAAATGCACATTAGAAGTGCAAATATTTTTTTTAAAAAATTTGATTTATTTGCCGCCCTTCTCCGGAGACTCAGGACGGCTTACAATGCGTTAAGCAATAGCCTTCATACTTTTGTATATTTATACAAAGTCAGCTTATTGCCCCCACAAACTGGATCCTCATTTAACCTACCTTAGAAAGGATGGAAGGCTGAGTCGACCTTGAGCCTGGTAAGATTCGAACCTGCAGAAATTGCAGGCAGCTGTGTTAATAACAGGGTGCATTAAACCACTGTACTACCAAGGCTCCTTATTATTTCTATCTACCTACTATTTGTATCTACAGTATTCACATGTTCATACTGGGGTCTGCATTCAGATGGTTAAAATTATTAGAGGAAAAAAAATGAATCCAAGAGTTTTCCATCCCAAAACAGCTTGAAAGAGAAGGAACCAAAAGCAATTTGAGAAAAGATAGGTATCATTGTTGGTAGAACTTTGAGTGACAATCCTATTATTGCCAGTGAAGTGGAATTTGCTAGGAAAAATTGTTTACTAGCGTTCAGGAAAAATTAAAGAGTTTAAGTGCTACTATTTCCAGCGGACAAGAGATGGAGCCAAACCTTATGTTTCAATTATTGTGGTTTATTCTCATTAAATGTACAGGTAAATATGAAAACAGTATAGATATTTCAGCCGGAGGCAACTCTTGGGTGTCCTTGTTTGGGCTGGAAATTGAATCAGGCTGGAGGTGGTTAATACTTGAAAGGGAGGCATCCAGGAAATACCAATGCTGTTGATTAGATCAGGGAGATTAAAATATACCTCAGTAGACGGCAGTGGCAAATCAAGCCTGACTTTGCCAAGAAAGGTACATGGATATACTCATAAAATCACTAGAGGTCAGGCTGAACTCAAAAAGTAACCAGGACTTAAAGACGCAGAATGCATCTTGCCAGGTCCCACTGTGGTGGCACAAACCTTGATTTCAGGCTCAGTCCAAGGATTTGGCATTAACTTTATAACTCTGGATGGCTTAAGACCAGAATTTTTCGATATCCTGTCTTAGACACAGGAAAGACTATTGCAAAAAGGCCAAAGATTAGCACACATTCACTGCATGGTAAGTCACAAGATTCATTCAGAAGTCTTAAGGAAGATTCTTGCTGGGACCTCTGAAGAGCAGTTGCTAGTCCATGCACGTCAAACCAAACCCAATGAAACTCTATAGTACTTTAATGCCATGTATGAAACCCAGCCAATTTATTTATTTAGTAAACCATGATTAAAATAAGTCAAGTGTGGTCTGTGAATGCAATTGGTGTATATTTGGAATAAGGCACCCTGTTCAGCCAGTGGCCACCCCAGGAATTCAGGGAGCATTTTGTGTGGATGCAAATTGGCTTATTAACAAATCGGTTGTGATGGGCTGTTATCAGAAGTTGTGATTGGCTGTTATGAGAAGGGAAACAAGAAAGGTAGTTCTGAAACTCTCAGGGTTTGGGGATTATTTTAATCACAATAAATAGTACATGGGAAGTTTGCATGCTGGAAACTACAAACTTCCACACAACAGTTGGTTATTTTCACAAATGTTTCTGAACCCACAAAGGTGATTCTTAGAAAATAGAAGGGCAGGAGAGTTCACAGTTATACAAAAGTGTGTCTGACTAGTTTGTAAGTAAATTAGTTTGTAAGAAGTATCCTGTCTGGGATATCGTTCATTAAACAAAGTAATGCTCTAGCTTAAAGCAGGTCCTGGAGGGTAAGGTGCATTTGCAATGAGAAACAAAAAAAGTCATGATGATGTCATGACTGCAAAGCCAAAGTCTTGCCCCTTTTTAACATGTCCCGCATACACAACACATATTTTAAAAGGGATGGGATTTTGCAATCATGGAAGACATCTTGATTTTTTTACCTCCCAGAAAGATCTTAATGCCATAGCTCCGTGATGGCGAACCTATGGCACGCATGCCACAGGTGGCACGCGGAGCCATATCAGTGGGCACGCGAGCTCAGGTCAGGCTAGCTGGTTTTGGGGCCTTCTGGGCCCACTGAAAGTAGGGAAACAGACTGCTTCCTGCCTCCGGAGGGCCTCCAGGGGGGGGAAGAAGCCCATTTTCGCCCTACTCAGGTTCCTAGAAAGGGGAGGGCGAAAAACAGGCCCACCGGGCCATCGTGTGCCAAAAGCAGGGGAGCGCGGGAGGCGGGGCGCAAACAATTATGGGTGTGGGCATGCACGCGCACAATACCCCCCCCCCCCCCCCGCTCTCCCCACTTTTGGCACACAATGGCAAAAAGGTTTGCCATCACTGCCCTAGCTCAGCAAGACCAGCTGCAGTCTGAATATTTTATCCTAGCTGTTTCTCACTCAGTGGTGGGTTGCTACTGATTCACCCCAGATTGGGCGAACTGGTAACAGCAGCGGCAAGAGGTTCTGCCCACCCACCTTGCGCAGAAGTGTCGCAAGTGTGCAAGTGCCCACGAGCAAACCATTAGCGACAGGTTTTGAAACCCGCCCCTGCTGTAACTGTTTTGGGGTGGGAATGTCCTTAAGCTTTTCAGATTGTTGCCAAGTCTTTCTAAATTCTTCAGTGTAAAACTACATATAAAACAAAGCTTTGCGGTGTTGGGGGCATTTTGATGTTATATTAGTAATGGCCCATCTTTATCTTCTTCTATTACATTGTTGTTAAAAAACGTAGATTTAAAAGCAACCACCAGGGATGAGTAATTTTCAACTTTTTGTACTGGTAAATGTAAATGTAAATGTAAATTTCTTTTGCATTTGAGAATGCAAACCTTAATCCCTCCAAGATTACAGTTGATCAAACTAACCTCAGAGGTATTATTTAAATAAGGTAACAATTGGTTCTGACAGTAATTCATCATGTCAGCCTTTCAGCATGGAAAATATCAAAGTATTTAATGAACAGGACATATCTACACCTCCTTTAAAGGCTGTCTTATTTCAACAAAGATCAGAAATAGAGTGAGTCATAACAGCAGCAGTAAGGCAGGAATTCTCAAACCTTGCAGTGCTACAAACCTGTACAAATAGGTGTGACCTTTCCTATTATATTAACAGCACATATGGAACGCAGTGGCTCACTTGACAATCAGCAAGCCTGCATTTGAGATCCGAGTGCAGCTGCATGACAGGGCAAGCGCCTGTCATTCGCTCCAGTTCCTGCCAATCCAGCTGTTGGAAGCATGCAAAAACACAAGTAGAGAAATAGCAAGTGAGTGAACAGCACATATGTCTCTTAAACAACACAACTTATTTACAGTTCAGTAGCCATCTTTAGTTTGGAACTATAGGATTGACAAAAGAAATCTTCCATATAAAGAATTTCCTTTGAGTGCAGTGGCAATTTTTGATAATGCAAAGTTCAAAAAGTTTGATCGGGTTGCTTTGCTTGGCGAACTTTTTAATCAATAAATCACAATTATGCACACTGAGTTTTTAAATTTTAAAAAAATGATTTTTAAAATAAATCAATAGAAGTTATTTGCTAGGTTTTATTTGTTGGATTGTATTTTCAATACAATTAGAATTAATATAATATCACTGCCTGGACAAGCTATCTCTCTGGAAAATTGGGTAGATTGGTTCTGTCTGGGCTGTGACTTTGTGCACATAAAACCTCCAATCCTTGTCAGATGTGCTCTGCATTTTCCTCTCTACTTTGCCTGGGTAAGTTAGCTTGCCTGGGCAAAGCAGAAAAACTGTGAAATTTTGGCATAGCTGTAATATGTGTGACAATTTAACAACTAGTTTTCATGGACTGGACCAAATCAGTCAAATAACACCTCTGACTAACTTCTATTTATTATAGGTTATTCAAAGACTATAATCTTGTTCACATTTACATGTTTCTACAACTGCGGACATATTACAGCAAGTGACAGCATCTTGCCAAAAATTGACTGACATCACAAAGCTAAACAGATGCAGAGTTCAATAAGAGACTCCCAGTAAGGGCTGTAGGCTAGATCTAGAAAGGCTGTAGGAACATCTAGAAAGAAATCCAGAACTGCTGCCAATAAAATGAAATAAGCTTGACTCAAGGAGGACCTTATCTTCTTAGGTAAGGTGGCTCCTGCCCTCTGGAATATCATGCTCCTGGCATCCACCCTTTAGGTCTTCCAAAATGGCTTGAAACCCTGGTTCTGCCAATTGGCTTGGCACCTGAATGGGAGAAGACATACTGGAGGTAGTTAATGGACTGAGATAAGATTCTGCTTCCACTCCGTGTCCATCTTGCTCCCTTCCTTGCCATCATTGTTAATTTTAAGTGAATTTTACTTTTAATATTTATTTTAATATTTAATGTTTTTATCTTGTTTTTACTTGATTGTAAGATCAGATTCACATCTTGGCAAGATGGGTGGCATATAAATTTAATAAATAATTTAAAAAAACCAGCCTGCTGCGGTCAGCTCAATTTTTTTTTTTAATGGCATCTTTCGCCTTTTTAGTTAGAGACCCGTTTGGTCTAGTGCTTAAGGCATTAGAGGCTGTGGGTTCTAATTCTGCCACAGCAGTGGTGGATTCCTCCCAGTTCGGCCCGGTTCCACCGAGCCGGTATCGGTGACGATATGATGTGACCGAACTGGTTCTGCCCCCTGCCGCCCCCCCCCCGCATTATTCTTACCTTTTATTTGGCCCCACCCCCAATCTATTGCTGCCTCCTGAGTCCCAGCTGATCGGCTAGAAGGAAAAAAACTGTTTAAACTCTTGCCATGGGGTTTCAAAGGGCCACCCTACAGCTGATCAGTGTTAAAAGGCAGTGTGGTGGTAGACCAGTGCCTCAAAAAACAAATGAGTAGACCGGTGCCTGCAAAAATAAATGGGTAAACCAGTGCCTCCAAAAACAAATGAGTAGACCAGTACAGCTCTGCAAGCAGTTAAAAGCCTGGTAGATCAGTACCTCTGCTAAATCCTAAAGAATTGTCACATGACCATCAAGCCATGCCCACAAAATAAGCCATGCCCACAGAACCGGTAGTAAAAATTAGAACCCATTCCTGTGCCACAGGCATGAAAGCCAGCTGAGTGACGTTAAACCGGTCATTCTCTCTCAACCCAACCCACCCCACTGCACAGAGTTGTTGTTGTTGTGGGGAAAATAGGAGGAGGAAGATATATTAGATATGTACACCATCCTGAGTTATTGATAAAAATAATAAAGGTGGGATATAAATAGTTTTTATTTTTAACTATGTTGGAAAACCATAATCTTTCTTGCTTTTTAAAGAGATGTGGAAACATTTACAAAAAGTATTTTAGTGTGGAATCCTTGGTGCTCTCTAAGCTTGATTGTTTTCTTGCACACATTTCATTACCAAACTAGGTAACATTATCAATGCTAATAGAGAGTGGGTTTTTATATACTGGTGGCTTGCCTTGTCAGTATTGGTGGGAATGATCTTGGTAGTTCTTTTGGGAGCGTGTTTGCAGGAGCGCTTCTTGGTTTTATTTTATTTTATCAATTTTTAGTACTCCCATTGGATCCTTTTTTATTTAACTAATATTTTTCGGAGAAGATAACAGCCGACAAAAGATTTTTGTTTTTGCCAGAAACTAATAAGGCATGGGAAAAAGAAAGAAACGCCATGGAACAGCCCGGGATCTCTCCCACCAGTGAAAACTGCAAAATAACCAAGAATTGAGGATCACTTTGCTAGCAAGAGATCTGTAAGTAAAATTAACCCCCACTCCATTTCCAACAATCTTGAGAGGTTAGAACGGGACTTGCAAAGAGATTTGACAAAATAACAGCTACTAGACTTTCCTGATCTGGGGTTGGGGGGAACAAACTGACAGTCAGCTGTTCTCACAAATAACTAGTCCAGTTACATCCTGTATGGTAGTTCTTTGGATTGTTGTTTACTGTTAGCTTGTTTTTGTCTGAATTGGTAGTTCCTTGATTTGCTTCTTGATTATTGGTCTAATGTTAATCTTGGTGTTAATCTCTGGGTGTTGATTGCTGGTGAAGATGTAAATTGGTCTTTTTGTTTCCTTTTTGGCTTTTTGATTGACATGGTATGTAGAAGTTGTTTATCTCTGTGTGCCTATTTATGGCCTGAATGTCAGGCTTTCAGAATTCTCTACATTTTTGGATTTGATTTGGTTTAGGATGCTCATGGTTTCTCAGTTTAAACTATGGTTAAGTCTATTCATGTGTTGTGAAATTAAGGGGTATCATCATGTCTTCTGACTACTATTTTAGTATTCATAGATGCGCTCTACTAGACTTTTGCCTGTCTGTCCTATATAGTAGCTATTAGGGTCCTTACACTGTATGTTGTAGATGATTCTTGTTTTTTATTCTGGGTGCCTGCTGGATCTTTCGGTTGACTTAGGATGTTTTGGATGGCTTTAGTTGGTTTGTGTGCTACAATGATGCCATATTGTTGTAATAGCCTATTGATGGTTTTTGAGATGTTGATGTTTTTGATGGATGGTAGTATTATCTGTTGTGGCCTGTTGGCTGTCAGCAGAGATAGCTGCAGAGTCAGAGGAGGAAGAGGTGGAGGGATACCCTAGCCAGCTTTGGAAGGCTCTGATAAGGAAACAGCGGCAGAGGCAGAGGCAGAGCGGAACATCTCCCAGGAGGAGAGACAGCTATCTTCAGGGCCTGATCTGAGTGAGAGAGAGGAACAGATGGGGCCCATCCGAAATGCACGTGTGTGCAGAGAGGAAAAGAGAGGAGAGCAAAGGAAAGCAGTAAGCCGGCTCTCAGGTAGAGGCAGATGCAGACGATAGCCAGCCCCTCCCTGGCTGAGAAATAAATCGGGTTTGGGAGTGGCCAGTTTTCACAGACAACTGTTTGTTTTTGGTATACAGCAAGCAACTCGGATTTCTTGGATAAACCCAGTTTTATTGGGACTAATTATGTTTGATTTTTTGTTTATCCCTTTGGATAAAAGATTGTTACTGCCCTGTTATAAAAAAAGGGTTGTTTTACTTGCAAGTAAACATTTTACCACTACTTGCGAAGGCTGGGTAAGAACATTATCCTTGTCACAGCTTCTGTTTATTGTGCTATATTGGGTTGAATAGTCAGGCACTTTTTGATGAAGTTGTGTGGATATCCATTTTTTGGAAGATGTTGTATAGATGATCTATTTTTTTCCCCTGATGTTCAGGGTTTGCTGTAGTGTGTTTGTGTTCATCTAAATAGTGTTCTTACACAGCTTCTCTTGTGGGAGGTTGGGTTGTTACTTTGATAGTGAGGCACTTGGTTGGCATGGGTGGTTTTATGATAGACTTCAAATATTTTGTGGTGTCTGCATCATCTTAGCAGAAGCAGGATGTGATGTGGGAAGAATTAAAATTCTTCCATCAGCAACAGTTAATGCCTGAATCAAATGAAGCAGGCACACTAATCACACTAAACATAGATGTTTTGAATTTGTACTTGAATGATAATAATAATAGCTATCGTAGCTATTAGGTATGTAAATAAATACCTATATATATGAAATTATTATACACATGAGTGTATTGGAGGGAGAGGCTGATGCAAATCAGATTGAGGAGACAGTTTGATAAAGAAAAATGAGCACTGGTTAAACAAATGAAAGATGATGGTGGGAAATAGGATTTAAAGCAGAACAGGAGATTTAGCAGGCTCCTTTTGATTTACAAGGATGAAAATTCTTGCAATGTTTATTACCTAAAATTCTTCAGGTATTTTTGCAGTTCCAAGTTGCCTTGCCTTGTTGGGAAATCATTTACACTTTTGTGTTAAATTTTACAAAAACCAGCAAGCAAACTTTGCTGCAGCTTTTCATACCATCAGGATGTTCTCCTCCTTTCTTACCCATAACAGGTTGCCCTCTCTCTCTCTCTCCCTCTCTCTCTCTCCCTACCTCCCTCCCTCCTTCTCTCCTTCTGTGTGTGTGTAAATAGATAGATGAGAGAGAGAGAAAGAAAATGGTATTTGATGTTGTCAACACTAGAATAGGTGGTACCTTGCTCAATAGTAGTAACTGCAAGAGAGATCTTTGAATCCTAGTGGACAGTCTCTTAAATATGATCCAGCGGTATGCTGTAGCTGCCGAAAAAGCTGATGAAACACCATCCTAGACTGCATTAATAGAGGGATATGTGAAGTGCTAATACTACTTTATAATGCCTTGGTAGGACCACACTTAGAATATTGCATCCAACTTTGGCCATCATGAAATAAAAATGTTGAGACTCTAGAAAGTGTTCAAAGTAGAGAAGCAAATATGATTAGGGGACTGGAGGATGAAACATATAAAGAATAGTGGCAGGAATTGGGTATGTCTGGTTCAGGGGCCTGCAACCTTAAACACTCAAAGAGCCATTTGGACCCGTTTCCCACAGAAAAGAAAACACTGGGAGCCACAAAACCCTTCCCGTGCCTGATTATTTCTTGAGCGGCCACAAAACTAGCATTTGTAGTTGAATTAAATGTTCTGTTTTCTTCTGAAACTTTTCTTTTCTTGGATTTATCCATGGTTGGCCTACCCGGGGTTGAAAAGCTCAATAAATCGCGTGCCAGCTGGTGTCGCACATTGGCAGTTGTGACGCATATTTTGAGTGACAAGGAGCCACAGCAGAGGGGTGAAAGAGCCACGTGCGGCTCTAGAGCTGCAGGTGGCTGACTCCTGGTCTAGTTTAATGAAAAGAAGGACTAGGAATGACATGATAGCAGTGTTCCAATATCTAAAGGGCTGCCACAAAAAAGAGGGGTCAACCTATTCTCCAAAGCACCTGAAGGCAGAATAAGAATGGAAACTAATCAAGAACAAAACCAACCTAGGACTAAGAAGAAATTTCCTGACAGAACAATTAATCAGTGGAACGACTTGCCTCCAGAAGTTGTGAGTGCTCCAACTTTGAAGATTTTAAAGAAGAGATTGGACAACCATTTATCTGAAATGTGCATAAGGTTTCTTGTTTGAGCAGAGGATTGGAATAGAAGACCTCCAAGGATTCATTTCTGAAAAGTATTGAGACTGAGCAAATCAATAGACCAACAAAGGAAGAATGACAAAATGTGTTCTTGTACAACTGTGGCACCTTCACAATGAAAGGAGTGTTCCTTCAATTTGTCCTGGCAATTGAACGCATTAACAATCCAGCTCATGAACATCAGAGCCTATTCATCCTTCCTAAAGTTGCTGTGTTATCATGTCAAACAGCAATAGTATCTTCTTAAAAACTGTTTTTAGATAATTATGTGAATGCAAAATGCAGTGACATTAATAAGAGGATAGCAAAGATATGCTTTGAGCATAATGCCCAGAGCTGGACATATGATCAGTGTGGAAGAAAGCAGAACAATTACATTGTTTCAGTGATTTAGAAGTTATATTGATGAAAATTGAAATTGCTTTTTTTCAGCTTGTGGCTGGGTGAGATGCCATATCTGGAACTAGGCTGTAAAATCATCTGAAGGTTAAATCTTCTTCCTTCTTTGTTCTTTCTCCTACTCCTTTCCTGGTGTATAACACTGAGAAGAGGCGCATCTGCCTTGTAATGAAAATATATAAGAAGGCAGATCTGTGGGCAATGGAGAAAGTTATTGGATGCTGTTATAAATTGTATTGGTGCTGTATGGACTGGAGAAACTGCCTGTATTAAGGGATAGTTTGGAGAAGGAATTTTCAGCCCAGGACTGAACAAGCAGAATCCAAAAGAGAAACCTGCAGAATACACTATTTTGGGGGGGAGGGGGTATTTGTCCCAGGCTTGTCTTTATTTTTTTTTTTGTGACACACATTAAAAAATGGGGCTTTGATCACATGCTTGTGGCCACCAAATTGACTTTTGTTTTATTTCCTCCCTGCAAACAAACCTGGATAAATCAGACATCAATAAAGACAGCTTGGTAAAGGTTTCCAGGATTCCAAAAAGGTCGAGAAAGAATTATTTTTCTCCTCTTTCCATTCTCTCCTCCAGGTTAAAAGCACACCCAAGAAGTGAGTCCACTGAAACTTTCTAGGAAAACAAGCATATCAAAATTCTGAGAAGGAACACCTTTAGGAATCAGGGAAGAAGGGAGCGAGACTAGTGTCTGGGAGTGTATATATTAGAAATAAGCACAGATTGTATACTTGAAAAGTATTGTAAAAATAAACATCATTGTAATTTAGAGAAGAAGCATCTGTCTGGAAAGTTCCTGTCCTTTTTTTCCACTCTCCCCCACACAGCTACATCATAAGAAGACTTAAATGCATTTGAACTGCTGCTCTCTTCAAACAATAGAACATCTGTTAGTACTTTGTCAGAGAAGAATGCATTTTTGTTTTTGTTTTAGACTTTATTTTAAAGGTTTTGTGATATATAATGATTAGGAAGGAAACATAAACTGAAATGCACCAATGAAGAAAGACCAACCAAAAATGGCAACAAATATCCTCCCCCACCCCCACCCCAGTTGTTAATTTTGGAACACATCATGTATTAGTTGCTCAGAAAATAAAACATGAAGGCTGCTATTTAACATCTCTGTCTTAGGAGTTGTGCAAGCTTCTTACAGTCACCAAGGATTGATCTTTGCTGGAAAGACTTCTTGGTGCTTCATTCATCCAAAGAACAGACAATGGGGAGCTTGCCCAAATGGAAACGAAAAAGCATCCTTTTCAAGGCCATTGTGCCAGTTCCTAAGCCAAGAGCTTCTTATCTCCTGGACCAGAAGATCTGGTATTAAACGGAGAAACATCAATTACCATTGGTGTGGATGGAATAGTACTGACATAAGAGAGCACCTACATATTATGATTCAGCATCATCATTAGTATTCTAATTAGAACATGTTGCCCATGAAGACATTTAAAAAGATCTTCAGAGGTGATAAATAGCAGTAAGCATCACAATACCATTAGAATTATGTCTTTACATCATAACAGATGAAGGAATGGGGCATCTTTCAAGCTTAATTTTCCCACATTAGGAATTATAGAAATTAAAATTAGACCCTAGTCAAACAATTATTGCCATATCACCTGAGATCTTGGACATTAAATTCTATAAGGTAACATATTAACTTCAATTAGTTATATTAAATAAAGTCTTTCATCACATCAAAACAAAAATAGATTTGGGGACAGCAACCGGAATAGGCTTCAGATCAATTTAAACGATGGATTGTTGAACAAGTCATGATTGTCTGGGTTCCCATGACCTGAGAAGCCATAGTGCCTTCCGCCGAGCCCTTAAAACTGTCTTTTTCCAACAAGCCAGGTTGGCCTAATTCTTTTTAAGTGTTTTTAATTGTTTTGTTTATCGTTTTAATTAATGGGCCAAATCTATATATATATTTTTAACTGTATTTTAATATTTGTATTTGATGTTTTTATTTGGCTGTTCACCGCCCTGAGTCCTCAGGGAGAAGGGCGGTATACAAATTCAAAATAAAATAAAAATAAAAATAAAAAATAAATAGAGGTGGTTTATAAATAATATTACATAAGCCAATGTTTCTCAACATTGGTAGCTTGAAGATGGGTGGACTTCAACTCCCAGAATCCACTAGCCATGGCTGCTGACTGGGGGATTCTGGGAGTTGAAGTCCACCCATCTTCAAGCTTCCAAGGTTGAGAAACACTGACATAAGCTAAGCCAAAACAAAGCAGAACTATGGCTTATTATGAGACAGGAAGTCAACCAGAGTTTGGCAGTAGTTTTATGATGTTTTGAAGGCTATCCAGCACTTTATACTTTGCGCTATTAAATATAATTTAAAGAAATAAAAAGCAGAACTCAAAGAAATTAGATTCTCATTGTTAATAGCGTGAAGAAAAATTAAACATGTCTGTTTTCCTGTGCGCTGCTCCCACTATCCAGGAATGGGTTAATGCTTCAGCCTTTGGCAAACAACTGAGTGTTAAAAAATACTAAAAATAAGGACTTCCCCTTTCCCCTCTGCCTAGCCACACCCCCACTCCCATGATTCCCCAGTCTTCGCTCAGTTGCTTGGCAAACGCTGACGTGTCTCTCGGGAGCTCCTGACTTCTTAAGGTATTTGCCTCCTGTTCTTTTAACCGTTTCACTCCCTGCCTTCAGGGACGCTTAGGACTTTTTCTTTATTTTTGATTATTTCCTTTCCCCGGGTTCTTGTTTTAGTTCTGCCTTATTTTTGGTTTATTTTTTCGTCTCTTTATCGCTGCTCACAGCGGCAGCGCTAATCAGCTGGGCGTCGGGCTCGGAAAGCCGAGCCGCCCACACAGCGCGCCTCTCGCTCGCCGCAGCAGGCGCCAAATTTAAAACTGCTACAAGCCCCAGGATCAGCTTGCAGCCACCGCGTGGGGCGAAGAAGAGAGCGATCGGCTAGGATTAGAGCCGATCGCCTCGCAGAGCAGCGTGCAGCCGCGGTTCGCCCGGCTAGCCCTGCAAGCCGCCGCCGCGCTACAGAGGCCCCCCACGGAGCATTGAGGGACCCGCTCCAAGCGGCGCTGAAGCACGGCAGCTGGCTGGACCCTCGGGCCTCCAGCATAAGTCCGTTGCTACCAACAGGCACCAACCCCGCACCACGTGGCGCCCGCCATCTTGAATACCACGTGGGCCGCCATTTTGGGGCTAAATCGCGCCAGCGCCCTCTAGAGGCCCAGCCAACCATTCCCCAAGGGCGGTGCCTGTTTACTATAAGAGTTAGCTGGTGAGACCTTCGGGCTCTCAGCTGCTCTTATCTCGCCTGGCGGGGCGAACTGAAGGAGCTGCCTCAGAGTCACACGAGAGGAGAGGGGGGGCCTTGATCCCTGCAAGCACCATGGCTGACTCCCCCTTTTCCTCAGACCCGGACCTGGAATTGAGCCCACCCCGCAAGGGGGGCAAATCTTCCAAAAAAAAGTGCCCGGAAGCGATCTGATGCGCCCAGCCACAGGTCCAAATCGGGGGCGGGGCTGCCTTTCCAAGACAGGGATGCCCAAAGACGCCACCAGGCACTCGAGAGGCAGTGCGCCAAGGCACAAAAGGCGCTGGCTATGCCACCCAACAGCGGGCCAGGTCCAGAAAACACTGCCCCACCCACGCCTAGGGAGTCTGACCCAGCAATGGCAGCCTGGACAGACTTAATACAGACCCCGGCGACCCCAGTATTGTCGGAGAGGGGGCCCCAGAGGGACGGATCTCCCGCCCCGGCCCGGAGTGAGGCAACTCCCTTATCACCTGCGGCGGCATCACGCAGCCCAGCACCAGGCGCTGAAGCACAGGGGGCCCCGCCACCTCCAATGGACTTTCAAGCCATGTTTTCCACAGCCCTCTCATCTTTCTTAGCCGCCAGCTGGCAGCAGGCGATGCCACCAGCACAGGCCCAGGGGTCTCATCCTCATCGAGTCCAGAACAAGACACCTGGCCCCCTAGCACGGGAGTCCTCGTCTGAGGATTCAGATCAAGCAGAGGACGCCCCAGAGGACATCGAGTTCTCGGAGGACGAAGGCCTAAACCCAGACACCCCCGCTTTCACTGGGCTTTTCCGGCCAGCACTGTTTAGATCGCTCCTGCACAAGGCTCGACTCACAACTAACCTGGGGGTGCCAGGGGACGTGAACCCAGCCCCACCTCCTGCAGTGGGGCCCCACGATGCCCTCTTCAAGTCATCCAAACAGGAAAAGGACAGCATTCCCTGTCCACAGCTGTTCTCTGAAGTTATCCAAAACGCCTGGGGGCAACCAGCTTCTCAGACTACACCAAGCAGTCCTTTCGTAAAACACACCAGGCGGTAGCCTGGGCGATCAAAACAGCCACAGCCACCTCCTTCTTCAATAGAGCGGCCCTCATTTGGCTACGCCAGATGCAAGAAAGGCTCCCTCCAGAAGACACCAGGCTGCAACAAGATATCAACAAGATCATTGCGGCCACCGAGTACGCCTCTGATGCCTCCCTGAACTCGGCAAAGTTCGCCTCAAGGGCCCTAGCCTCCACCGTCACGACTAGGAGGCTGTTCTGGCTCAGGCCCTGGAAAGCGGACCTTAAAGCTAAATGGAAGCTGGCCTCAGCTCCCTACAAGGCACCTAATCTTTTTGGAGCAGCTCTAGATCCTGTCCTCGTGGAAGACAAGGACAAGAGGAAGGTACTGCCGTCGGCCTACCGCCGCCAAGAGCGGAGGTACTCCCCGTATCCAGTCCAACAGCCCTTTCGGCCTGGCCCAGGACCCAGGGGGTCCTTCCCACACCGCTCCAATTATATGGGAGGCGACAGATCACATGACAGACAGCAGTTCCGAGACCGGGGCAGGAACCAACATTCCAGAAGACCTTTCCGGGGGGCAGGCTTCAAACCCGCCAGAAGGGGGAAGTGACTCCAAGACCGAGGGGCCCATAGGGGGAAGGCTACATTTCTTTCACCGCCAATGGGCCCGGTCAACATCGGACTCGTGGGTAAGGCGCACCATCTCATTGGGATTATCAATAGAATTTGCAGGGCTGCCGCCGCAGCGCTTCGTGCGGTGCCTGGTCCCACAGTCCTCCGAGCTACAAGCTCTAATGTCCCAAGAATTAAAGCATCTGCGAGAGATCAGAGCCATAGAGTCAGTACCACCAGCCCACCAGGGCTCCGGGTTCTATTCAAGCCTGTTCTTAGTCCCCAAGAACTCGGGAGGATGGAGGGCCATTCTGAACCTAAAGAAGTTGAACCTGTCGGTGCACTATCACAGGTTCAAAATGCACTCGCTACAGTCTATTCTAATGGGGGTGAGACGGGGGGACCTCCTCCAGTCAGTCGACCTTCGAGAAGCCTACCTCCACGTCCCTATCCACCCGGACCACAGACAGTACCTGAGGTTCGAATATGGAGGCCAACACTTTCAGTACCGTGCCATGCCCTTCGGGCTATCGTCGGCTCCCCGCACCTTCACCAAGCTAGTGGCGGTGGTGGCAGCCAGGCTTCGAACCATCCCGGTCCGAATTCTCTGTTACTTGGACGACATCCTGATACTCTCATCGTCTCACGACCAAGCGGCCAGGGACTCGCACCTAGTCCTCGAAGCTTTTCGAAACCACGGTTTCACAATCAACCTCGAGAAGAGTCACCTTCAACCGTCCACACGGATTCTCCACCTAGGCGCAGTGATAGACTCCGCCAGGGGCCAGGTCTTCTTATCCCCGGACAGGGTCCAGAGTCTCCAGCAACTGACCCTTCAGATTCTGTCAGGAAGGAGGGCCTCTCTTCTGCAACTATCATGCCTACTGGGAAAGATGGTCTCCTGCTTCGGCATCGTGCCGTGGGCACGCAAACATTCGAGGGCCCTCCAGTGGTTTCTCCTCCCGTTCCAACGTTCGGGGAGGTCCAACTCCAAACACAAGGTTCAACTCCCCACCAGGGTGCGTCTCTCCCTCAGATGGTGGACTTCCACCGCACTCCTCAAGGGGTCAGAGTTCCTAGACCCAGACAGATTGATCCTCACCACAGATGCGAGCCTGCGGGGGTGGGGAGCACACCTGCACAACGGGGTGGCACAGGGCCAGTGGTCCAGAGCCGAGCAACACAGCAGCATCAACCTGCTGGAACTCCGGGCGATCAGATTAGCACTACGCCACTTCCAGGCCACACTGCAGGGCCGGCACGTGCTGGTCCTGACGGACAACATCTCGGCCAAGGCGCACGTAAACAGAGAGGGAGGCACAAGATCCCGCTCCCTGATGCTGGAATCAGAGGCCCTATTCGAGTGGGCAGAGAAACACCTGCTATCGATCAAAGCAGACCACATCTCGGGGTCGGCCAATGTAAGAGCAGACTGGCTCAGTCGAACAACAATAGACCAGGCAGAGTGGCAACTCCACCCTCGCCTCTTCAGCAAGCTAACCTCCAAATTCGGGAGACCAGGGGTGGACCTATTTGCGTCTCCAACCAACGCCCAACTCCCTCGTTTCGTGTCTCGGTACCCGACACCACAAGCAGAGGACCACGACGCCCTCCATTGCAAGTGGCCGACGGGACTTCTGTATGCCTTCCCTCCGGTCCCGTTGATCCCTCGCCTGATCCGAAAGTTACTGGCAGAGAAGGCCGACCTGCTCCTGGTGGCTCCAAACTGGCCTCGAAGGCCGTGGTTCGCAGACCTGGTGGCCCTGTCGGTGGAGCAACCATGGGTGATTCCACCCCATCAGATTGTACTATGCCAAGGCGAGGTCAACCACCCAGAGCCTCAGTGGCTCCAATTAGCCGTCTGGCACTTGAGCGGGTCATCCTAAAGAAGGACAATCTACCTGACAGCGTAGTCAGCACTATTCAGGCGGCCAGACGCCCGTCAACAACTCGTATCTACGAGGCCTCCTGGAGGGCCTTCTGCAGCTGGAGTGCCGTACACCATGTGGACCCCACCAGGGCCACGATTCAAGACATTCTATTGTTCCTGCAGTCAGGGTTAGACAAGGGGCTGGCCCCAGCGACCCTAAGGCGTCAGACCGCAGCCCTATCGACGGTCGTCTCCTGCGCTCCATACCGGACTTTATCACATCACCCGCGTATCAGGGAGTTCCTGCACGGGGCAACAAACTTGCACCCACCAACGGTACACCGTTACCCATCTTGGGATCTGTCTCTAGTACTACAGGCCCTGACAGGCCCTCCCTTCGAACCACTAGACTTAGCCACCCTCAAGCACCTAACTCTCAAGGTGACCTTCCTCCTAGCAATCACCTCAGCAAGGCGAGTGTCAGAATTAGCAGCACTGTCCGTGCGTAAAGACCTCTGCATTTTCAAATCCTCTTCGGTGGTCCTCCGGCTGGACCCGACCTTCATCCCAAAAGTGAACTCCTGGTTCCACCGAGCCCAGGAACTTATTCTGCCGGACTTCTGCCCGTCACCAAAGGACCACAGGGAGAAGCGCTGGCACACCCTTGATGTCCGGCGAGCGATCCAGACGTACATACGCAGAACGGCAACCTTCCGTCGCACAGAAGCCCTCCTGGTCTCTTTCAACCCGGCGTCCATGGGCCAGAAGATTTCAGCCCCCACGGTTAGCAGATGGATCAGAGCTTGCATCGAGCTATCTTATGACCTGAACTCCAAGCCTCTACCGGCCAACATTCTGCCACACTCAACTAGGAGCGCGGCCACCTCGGCAGCCTGGGCCACTCAGGCCTCTGTTGCCGACATCTGCAGAGCAGCAACCTGGTCCTCTGTGTCACCTTTCATCCGGCACTACAAGATCGACACCTACGATTCAGCCGAGGCGGCATTCGGTCGCCGGGTGCTCCAGCGGGTCGCGACTGGAATGGACCCAGCGGGCAGTCAGCCCCCCACCCTGGAGATTTAAGCTTGGGTATATCCCATTCCTGGATAGTGGGAGCAGCGCACAGGAAAATGGACGTTGTCTTACCTGAACGTCCCTTTTCTGGGCGCTGCGTACACTATCCAGTCCCGCCCGTACATTTGGGCTTCCTGCCCGGTGGGAATTTCCCCGTTTTCTCAGTTTGAACATGTTGAATATTGTTGTTAATAAAGTTATGGTTATTAATTCATCATGGTCGTGTCACTGGTAGTCCTTTTCGCCACACCTTCGCTCAGACTGGGGAATCATGGGAGTGGGGGTGTGGCTAGGCAGAGGGGAAAGGGGAAGTCCTTATTTTTAGTATTTTTTAACACTCAGTTGTTTGCCAAAGGCTGAAGCATTAACCCATTCCTGGATAGTGTACGCAGCGCCCAGAAAAGGGACGTTCAGGTAAGACAACGTCCATTCTTACCCAGCCTTCGCAAGTAGTAATAAGTTTTACAAGTAAAACAACCCCCTTTTTATAACAGGGCAATAACAGTCTTTTTATTCACAGGGATAAACAAACAATCAAACGTAATTAGTCCCAACAAACCTATCCTAAACCTATTTCTTGGATAAACCTATTTCTTGGGTTTATCCAAGAAATCCAAATTGCTTGCTGTATACTAGAAATGAACTGTTGTCTGTGATAACCGGCAACTCCCAAACCCCTCCTATTTATTTCTCAGCCAGAAGGGACTAGCTATTGTCTGTGTCTGCCTCTCCCTGAGAGCCGGCTTACTGCTTTCCTTTGCTCTCCTCTCTTTTCGTCTCTGTGCATACGTGCATCTGGGATAGGCCCCATCTGTTCCTCCCCCTCACTAGCTCAGGCCCCAGCTCTGCCTCTTCTCTGATGTTATTTCTTTATCAGAGCCTTCCAAAGGCTGTGAAGTTGGCCCAGGCTCTCCCTCAACTTCCTCCTCGTCTGACTCTGCAGCTATCTCTGCTGGCAGCCGACGGGCTACAACAGTGTCCCTGGTCTTCATTCCAATATAGTGTCTTAAGAATTCTCAACTATCTTCAAATACATATATTTCTTCATTCCTATGGATAGTTAAAAGAGGCAATGCTATGAATTGGAGTGTTTGCAAAATAAACTAAGCCATTTTAGTATGCTAATAGAATTGTGTGAGCGGCCATCTTAACTTCGATTTGTATGAGATTTTAACATACAGTATTATCTGAATTTAGCTTGATTAGTTTTTGTCTGGATAACACCTAAATCTTAGATAAATCAGGGATTATAGTTAAAAAGACTGTGCTGTATTAGGCTACAATTACAATGAACTCTGTGTATTTTGCTGTGCCCTCAAGACCCTGCTGTTCCGCCAGGCTGGGCTATCAATGTAATGATTTTAAATTGGGTGTTTTAAATTTTTGGGGTTTTAAATCTGAGCCGAAATTAATTAATAATTTTAATTATTTTTAATTGATGTCTATCTTTGTGCTTTTAATAGGCTATACACCGCCCTGAGTCCTTCGGGAGAAGGGCGGTATAGAAATAAAATTATTATTTATTTATTTATTTATTTATTTATTTATTTATTTACTATACAATGTTGTACAAACTAAGCTAATATGGAAATAAAAGATAAGTCAAAGGATTGGTGTCTTACTTGTCTTTTTCATGAAGTCCTTGGAAGTTAGAATCTATGACTTAAATATAGAAATTGAAATAATAATAAATAAATAACAAAGCCAAGTGTTTGATCTCATTTTAACAGTCTGTTGTGTAAACTCAGACAAGTTCCCTTTGTAGACCATTTATGGCATAACAGAATTGCAAATGGTATTTACAGTACAGTTGCAATGTATCTACCAGCAAATCATGGTGGTTCTGCAAATCATGGATTAATGCAGCACATGGACCCATCTTTAGTCTTCTTAATTTGCTGTTTGACAGTTTGTTCAAACATCAATTAAGCTGCAGAAATGCAAAATAGAATAAATAAGTAAATTTTACTGCCGGTGGACTATTAATACTTTTTCCTGAAATTCCACAAGGAATCTTCAGGGTGTTGTCCTGATTGTGCCTTAAGGTTCAGCAATTGCTGTTTTCTGATAAATTTCCCCTTGCTCATCATAGCCCACTAGGCCATCCCAAAATGTAGACTAGGAATAGAGCAGCATGGTGGGATCTAATTGGCGTTAGAGAATCATTTTTTTAAAAAAAGGAAAACAAAGCATAAAAAATCTCCTTGCCTTTTGGAAGCAAGTCAAGGTCTAAATTGAAACTTTTGGGGTAGGATGAGAGCATCTGAAGATGGGGTTACAATGCAGAGTAGTACCATTCACATAGAAGGTCAGGATTGTATCTCCCTCTGCCTTTGTTTTGAATAAAGGAAGCAATTTTGGGACTGAAACAATATGTGTGGTCAAAGGAGGCTTCAGAGGACATAAAAAGGAGAAAGGTGAGACCTGGATCCGAGTACTGGATATTCTGTTGCTTGCCTCCATGATAGACAAAAGCCATGGTTCCACAGACTTGACATACAGGAAGGTTGTGACCATCCCAATGTTGCTGAACTATAGCTTCCAGGATCCCAGCAAAATGGCCATTCTGCTGAGGTTTGTACGTCAGTTTCAGGTTGTTATTCTTTTACACAGCTGATGGAAATGCGTTTGAATTCTGACCTTGCATAGGAGAATGGATCCAGTTTTGCCTACTTCATAGGTTTGCAGTTGGGATAAAGTGCACAGATGAGGGAAAATAGATATGCTGTCATGAGCTTCATCGAAGAAAGTCAAGGTACAAATGCAAAAAAGAAATAATATAAAGACTGGTTTTAAGCTAAATTTGCTTTTAATTCCTGGCAAGAACGGCTCAAGCCTTACTTAAGACTTCCTTTGATAAGTCACTATCCCTGAGAACCATATTATTGGAAATAAATAAGGATATTGCACAACTGTTATTTGTTGAAAAGTTCAGAAGATGCAGACAAAATTAAAAAAAGGAAAAGAAAAAAGTAGAAAAAAAAGTCAACAAAGAAAATAATTAAAAAAATGGTTTCCAGTCATTGAGCGTAAGTTAATATATTACCTTATATATGTTTCCAACTAATATGGTCCTGAGCTTTCTTTTCCCAATTGAGCCCACAATACTTGCTGATGTCATTGATCCTTCTTGTTTTAGGTCTGTTTTGTGGACACTTTTCATCAAGTGGGATCCATTCTATGACTACCTTGGTCCACCTGCCATCAGTTCTTTCTATATGACCAATCCATTTCCATTTCCATTCTTTTACTCTCTTGGTGATATCGTATACTTTCATTTGTTCTCTAATCCATGTGCAGGTTTTTCTATCTTGTCTTGTAATGCCGAGCATGTATCTTTTCATGGCTCTTTGAGTCACTTCTAGCTTTTGTACTGATTGTGAATTTCTTATATTGTATCACCTACCATTGAGATCCATTGGCCAGGGTATATGCAGTGGTCTACTACATCTAGTTCTTCTCCAGATGGAAAAAAAAAATCTTTCTTTGATGAATTTATTAAATATAACCTAGCTATATCCAGAAATTATCATCCTTTTAAAACTAGTTAGGCAAAAAGTTGAATAGGAGTTATCAGATAAATAATTTATCTATGATCAAATAGTTCATCTTTATGTTCCTTGCTCTGCACAATCTTGACCTCAAACATCTATGACCTCACAAGATTTTTTCTTTCATCAGTATGGCATCTAAAAGGAATTTTCAAAGCCTACTTTGCAAATTCCATAAAAGGGCATCATCCTATTTTTTTTGTCAGAGCCGTTCCATGTTCAGATCCTTTTCTTCATTTGTCTTTTGTATTCTAATTTTGGTAATCTCAATCTTGTTGTGTTCCATGTCCTCAAACCTATAATACCAATGGAAGGTAAACTTTTTAAAAAAAGTTTTTCTCATCATCATTTAAAGGTTTATCCATTGAAATCAGTATTCTTTCTGAAATACTATTTCAGTTCAGTTCCCCCTCCCCCCCAGGAAAACAACCCTTTAAGTTAAGAAAATCCAGAGGTCAGAAAGATTTAAAATCTTGATTAATTTTGTGGTAGAATTTGAAAAACAAGTGTATAATCAAATAATATACTTGTGGGAAATGACTGAAACAGAATTAAACCAATGTTAGGAATTGAGGCTTGATGAAGATTGCAAATGAACACTAGAGGGAACTAAAGGACTAGGCAGAAAAGAGTTAAAATGACTATATAAGATAACTTTTTATTAACATAGTTTTTTTTAAAAAAAATTCAATTCAATTTCAATTGCTACTATGCTAAAAGCAGTAAACCTACTACTTATACTATAATATAACTAGTTGATTCTTACATTTTCTTTGTAACTCAAGTCATAAGAATATTTACTTGGAATATTTACCTGAATTCAAATGAATTAATTTGTGAACTTTCCCCTATGAAAACTGTATGTCTGTTTCTTGAATCATATTATGCTTTGTTTAGATGAGTGAACCATACCAATGAGTTTTAGCAAGGCATTTTCCCTTACCACAGTAAGGAAGTTACACCTTATGGTAACAGTAAAAATCTTAAAAGCAAATATCTTAAAAACAATATTTTATTTTCTAAAATTCTTTAGGGGTACAGTAGATTGGAGGACACTCAATACATACGTACTTAGCTTGTTTATCATTGTACAACAGTGAAGTTCATATGACAATTCAGTGCCTTGTCTTTTGTTATGCCCTTTTCTTAAATTATGCTTACTTTTACACATATCTATCCACATTTAGAATACGGGCAAAAAATGAAGGGCAACCTTTGAATGGATGGCAACCATACTTAACATTTTCCAGCAAAGTCAGCAGATGGTTGATAGAATGAAGTGGTAGAGATACATGAATAGGGCACAAATTTCCAGTTTTCTCTTGTGGTTGCATGGGCAACTCTTTGTTTTTAAAACCATGCTAAGCTGAATGAATCTGTGATTCAGAGATTCATTATGAAGGCAATTGAGTCAACTCCCCTTTTCAAATCAAAACTTCAACTCCAATGTTAAATTGAATTGGATGCCTTTGAACAAATCTGCTTCTTTTGTGCATATACAAATGCACTTTTTACAAACTAAATCAACAATTCAAAGTCAAAAAATTGGGAGGGCGTATCATTAAGGACCATTGTTTTAAATTTTGACTGTGCCTTACTGGAACTGAGCAGCAGCAGTAATTTTATAAATGCAAGACCTGCAACTGTAAATTACAGAATTTGGCAAACTCTGAGTCTGATGCAATGAGTGGGACAGCCACTTGGGGTTATGAGATTTATACTTCTGCCTAAGAAAATACTCCAGTAGTTTGTTCACTTGGTAAAAGACTAACTTTCTTCTCCATTTCTGGATTATTCTGTGATGACAAAAGAAGATTAACACAAATGGGTTTGGAGATACTACTAGTCATGTTGGAAGCACCGAAATGCTTCTGGGTTGAAATGATTGACTATTGCATGGGGGATGCCCAGTTGGAGGCTCCTTTCATGTCTCCATTAAGTTGCCCACCAAAGTGGTACCCATTTATCTACTCAGCTGAAGCGTGTGCTGGGATTTCACCACATCCTGTGGCAGCAACAAGGTCTTGAATGGGAGCTACCGATCATTAATCTAGTGTCCTAACCTCTGGAGCCACTGCACTCCCTGGTTTGGAGATATGGTGGCTTTTTAGGTGCTATCATGGCAAAGATATAAAACCCATGTATCCATCATTCTCCAAAGCCTTGAGTCTATGTCCCCACAATTCATTCAAAAATTTCTGTGGAAAAGTGATTTTAATATTACAGAAAGAGAATCTTATTATATACTTAAGTCGTAATCATATTAAGAGAAGCACAATTAAGCTGTCCTAGCTCAGTTCAACAAGGGCACATATCTAGAAGAAATCGCTTTAAGACCTACAAAAGACTATTTTCAAGTAGACTATTATTTCCCATTTCAAAACTTATTTCCAACATTAAATAACTTGCATAAAATAATCTCTCTGAATAAAGTATATATAGTATGAATAAACCATATACACATTTTGCAAGGATGTGAAACATGATTAGTAGACTTCTTGTTTCTGCCTTTTAGATACAGCCAGATTGCTTCCCATAAGTCAGTCTGGTATTGTGTCAGAAATATCACACCGGTAGTGTCTTAAAAGGCTTCATTCTCCAAAGTTCTTTTCTGAAATTCTTGCTCAGGATTGTAAGAACATATTCATTGTGTTGCTTGTTAAGACCAACAGTATAAAGTTTTACCTAGTCAGCAGAACAAGATCCAGTGTTTCAAGTTCATTCAAGCAAATAAAACATTTTCCCCCTTCTGAAAATTCAGTGCTGCCTACAAGTACAATTTGTTTTTTCATGAAAAATTCTTTTCAGATCCTCCCGTAACAGGTACAGTAGTAATTGTTACCCTATGGATAGCATTAGACAATCACATCTTAAGTTAATAAACGAAAATGCAAGCAGCAATTAAACTTGACGTCTCTAAGTAACCATTTATATTCATTTTGTCCAAATTGGAAAATTATACAGTGGAAAATATTGAAAACTTTAAAAACATGAAAATTAAATTCAGAAGGAACTAATAAGCATAAATCTTTTATTACATTAGCCATTGCCAGTGACATGACACAGGCCAATATGGTTTGTTTAGGAAACTACAGAAAAAAAAATTAACCATCTTGTGTATTGAGTAAACTCAAATACTATTAGATTCATTCAAGAATGAGAAAGGCAAGATATAAACATCTAAATCTCTTTAATTGTACTTGGATCATTTAGGAAATAGATTGGAAAAGAGAGATGAAGTCTTCATGTCTGAGTCCGTTTCACTACCTTCTTTTGAGACAGGGATAGAAAATGTTAAAATAGGGTGTGTGTGTGTGGAAAATAACAGGAGTCTTGCAGGAAATGAGTGGGATCACAAGCCTAATTAGGCCATGACTGGTACAAAGTATGGCTCACTGACTAAGTCATAATGGTAGACTTTATAAAATATGCAAATCAATGATTCCTCTTGAAGTACAGATAGTCCTTGAGATATGACTGAAATAAAACCTGGCCATTACAGTCGCATGTTGCAATGGTCATTAAATGAAAAACTCAACTAATGACTCTTCTTTCCCAGCTCTCCCAATGAATCATTAAATGAACGTACATGTCGAAGCGGAACGTGGGGTGCCTCAGGGTTGGGGGAGGCTGTTGGGGGGCCTAGCATAGGACAAGCAGGCCTAGCCCTGCTTGTCCTGGCTCTCCCAAGGCTTCCCCCATCGTCCGAAATGTCCCATACTCTGTTTCCTGCCCCTTGGGTCCCCACAGGCCTTTTCCCATTTCCACCAGGCCTCCCTAGGCCTTAAGCCCGATTCCCATCCTATTAGACCAAACACCCTTCTCGTCACTTACCTTTTGAAGAACTCTGAGGCCTTCCAGAGGGCTGGTCTGAATTACTTCATTGCATGGCCGCATGGCGTGATTCTGGAAACAGCTGCCATGTTTCCAGCTGCTGAATTGCATTTTGGTATTGCTGCCACTTCCAGAATAGTGCCCTGTGGCCAAGCAATGCATTTTGCTGCTTTAACATGGTTTGCACAGCGCTGACACTTTCAGAAACTTCTGAATTACTGTGCAGGCCTCATTAAGGCAGTTAATGTGAACAGTTCTATTATTAGGATGACACACTGTATTATACTATATGTACTAAAGTTGTGTAAAGGAAAATTGTAATAAAAATTATTTCAAAAAAAAAAAAGAGGATGACACACTGTATTCTACATAGTTAATTGCAGGTATGCTCACATGATCAAAATTGAGAGGTTTGGCAATGGGCATGTATTTATGACAGTGTCCCAGGGTCACCTTTTATGCCCCTTTGACAAGCAAACTCAATGAGGAAGCCAGATTCATTTAACAACCGTGTTACTAATTTAATAACGGCAATTATTCCCTTAACAGTGGCAAGAAAGGTCATAAAATGGGGTGAAGTACGCTTAATAACTATCTTGCTTCGCAACAGAAATTTTGGGTTTAATTGATGTCGTATGTCAAGGACTATCTGTAAGGGAGGCTTGTTGAGCAGAGGCCATTTGGTGAACTCAGCCCAAGTTCTGTGCCTCTCTACAACTGCTCAGGATCTCAAGGTAACTTCAGACCTCAACAGGAAGAATAGAAAATTACTATTTATCTACTCTCTAGGGATGGCTACTGGGTTCACACATTCCTCTAAACTAATGTTTGTCTTACATATAGTTTACTCAGCAAGCCGTAAAAACATGTTTTACCCATCACAGTTGCCCAACCACTAGGATAATACTAGAATACCTCCAGTGTTTTTGATATTATTTTAATAACTCAATTTGGACGATACTAGAAACAAAGATTTTCAGAGACTTCTTGGTTTAACTGCAACTTGCACAATCAGGCTACAGGTGTAAGCAAAAGAACTCTCTTACTTCCACATGCTAGGATGCGATCATCTGAACCTGTTCATTATTTCCCAACCCCGACTTAAACAAATAAACAAAATGAAAAAGCACCAAGGGATTTCCCCCTAAATAGTGATAATGGCTCAGCTTAGCAGTGTTCTGCCTTGATTTTCTTATTTATTAAACATGTTTCAGAACCTACGTGGAATTCCAGATGTTCCAAAGGTTTAATTTTGACCATTATAGACATTCAGCTTATTCAGTCTTACATGCGTAAGCTTCTTGTTCTTTGAAATGGCTGGAAAGGTCTTTTAAATGCCCACGTCAACAGTGGTTTCTGTTTACTTTTTTCTGGAAAAAGAACTGCTTCACTTTCAGGAGTAGGAAAACGTTCCTTATATACATCAGGATAAGATTTCTGAAACTGAAAAGGAATGACCTGGGTTAAGGAAGTTGTTTACTAGTTCACTAAAAGCAGACAATGTAGTAAGAATTCTACAGTGGAAAATATTGAAAACTCACTGTAAAAAAGAAATATGTGATATATTTTGTCAAACTGTATAGCACACTCTATAGTACTTAAGTTATTTATTTGTATCCCACCTGTATTATTTTTACAAATAATTCAAGACAGCAAACATATCCAATAGACTTTCCTCCTCTTATTTTCCCTGCAACAATCTTGCTGTTTTGTTATCTCTACAACCCAAATATACATATACACACACATATATATCCATTTTGTTCTAAAACAGAAATACTGTGACTATTTCATTGCTGTAAATTCAACCAAAATGATTAAGCCATGATGAGACTATATTATTTAATATGAAGACTAAAACAGAATAATTTTGGTAACCAAATTCATATTTATAGGCTCTTGCCTCACATTTAAGAATATGCTTGTAAGTCGCCCAGAGTTGCTTGTCAGCGAGATGGGCAGAATATAAACTTAATAAATAAATAACTAATAAAATATGTTTGATTCTTTACAATCTTTTATAAACTACGAGCACCTGCAATAAGACTAATATTTACAAATTGTAAACATTCTAGGAAAAAAAAATTATATTTAAATATTAAGGAAAATCCTAAGAACCACCAATTTTAAAAGATTTCCCTTATGGATGCATCTGTGTTGCTGTTGATATTATAGAAAACTAAAATAAATATTGGGCAATTTCTGATCCCACTTAAGACATGGCAAACCTGAACAGCTGTCAAGGTTTTGTGTTATGCATTAAATGGGAGAAATGTTTTTAATGCATGTATGGCTTTGCACTTGAGTTGTAAATTCCTAAAGATTGTCTGCATGTGTGTTGTGTATCTGTAGGGAGGAATTCTAAGATTCTATAAAGGTAGATTATCAGTTCTGTCTTGATCAGATCAGGATTTAAGTTTATTAAAGTCTCCTCAGTTGCTTTGGCAATGTTTCTGATTTATTTATATTTCATGTATCTAGACCATCCATCTCCCTCAAGGTTTTTAGCACTTGCCGCAACAAAATGTATTGTCTCAGCTACAGAACATACCATTTCTAGTCAGCGCTACAGATGTTTCCAAAGGAATAATTCTGTGGAAAAACTGATAAGCTGCAGGATCAGAATTAAGATTTATTCAACATATATTTTAAAAGATCCTAGTGTTGTTCTGTTATAGTAGTAAGCCATCAGCAAAACTCTGAACAGAGCTATAGCCCATCTCTGAGGAACCCACAAGCGTCTTGCCTTATCACTTAAGTGTCTGTAGAGAAGGCCTTTATATGTGTGGAGCCTTTCATATGACCCAGAATCCTACCAGGATTCGGATTTGTGAAAGCTTCCAAAACATCATCTGAAATTTCAGGGGAAAAAAAGAAGATTTAGTACACCCAATGAACTGCTATAATTGCTTCCTGGAGCAACTAAAAAAAGGCTAAATGGAAAAAAAAAAAGAATGTATGATTGGAAGAGAGAGAACGATTTTAAAATTCAATTCAGAGTAGATGAAGGTGCGACTGGTCAATATAGAATTTATGGTTTAGCCATTTTCCCTTGAGGTTGCTCTTCTATTGAAAGAGCAATTTCATTTCTGAGAATGCTTGCTGATCTCAGCTATCATTGGATTAAGGTGCAAAATGATGACAAGGAATGCATTTGCACAATTATGGTTGGTGTGCCAACTTCAACCATTTGTTCGCTGGTCAGATTTAGTAGCAATGATGCATATCTTAGTCATATTCAGTCTTGAATGCATCAACGTATTTGCTGTTAAAAAGTGGCTCAGAATTTACACCTTGCCTTTCCTCTAGAAGCTAATGGCAAAGAAGATAATGAATTATATTTGGCATCCACCATCTCTTCCTTTAGAGGAGACCCAAAATACATCTCTTTCATTCATTCTTATTGTTTGTTTGCACTGGTTTCATGTCTTGAATTTTATTAGTATCTTCAGCACTTCATTGACTGCGCCAACAGCTCAAGCTAGATGAAAAGCCAGTATACAGTTAGTCCTCAATTTACGACCCACCATTGAGCCCAAAATTTCTGTTGCTAAAGTGAGACATTTGCTAAGTGAGTGCTACCCCATTTTATTTTATTTTATTTTATTTTTTTATTTATTTATTTATTTATTTTTATTTATTTATATGCCGCCCTTCTCCGGAGACTCAGGACGGCTTACAGTGCGTTAAGCAATAGCCTTCATCCTTTTGTATATTTATACAAAGTCAGCTTATTGCCCCCATAATCTGGGTCCTCATTTTACCTACCTTAGAAAGGATGGAAGGCCGAGTCAACCTTGAGCCTGGTGAGATTTGAACTTGCAGTAATTGCAGGCAGCAGATGTAAGTGGATGTTAATTAGTCTGCTGAGCCACCAGAGCTCATTTTATGATCTTTCTTGCCACAGTTGTCAAGGGAATCACTTAACCATGTGAAGTTAGTAATATGGTTGTTAAGTGAATCTGGCTTCCCAATTGATTTTGCTTGTCAGAAGGGTGCAAAAGGTGATCACATGACCCTGAGACACTGCAACCGTTATAAATATGAGTCAGTTGTCAAGAGTCATGGGACCATGGGGATATGGCAACAGTCGGAAGTGTGAAAAATGGTCATATGCCACTTTTTTTCAATGCTGTTGTAATTTTGAGCTAAATGAACTGTTGTAAGTCGAGGACTACTTGTAGACTGCCAGTAGGCTTGAAGACCCTAAGGATGGATCAACTTGTGTGGTGGTTCCGTTATTCTTAACATTCCTCTATTACAGTAATGGCGAACCTTTTAGGCACCGAGTGCTCAAACCGCCCACGTTCATGCCCAAACTAAAAGGGGTGTGTGTGCGTGTGAATGTGTGCATGTGTGAATGTGCGCGTGCGTGCGCAGTAGAGATCCGAAGACCAGCTGGCCGGCGGGAGACTGGGCATCCCAACACCGGCACTGCGGCAAGAGGTAAGATCTTTTTCTTTCATGAGCTTCTGTTTCATCGTTTCCAGGGAAACAGAAGCCCACGAAAGAAACGTCAGAGATCTAATCTGGGGTGGCGGCGTGTGTGCCAGCAGAGAGGGCTCTGTGTGCCACCTCTGGCACCCGTGCCATAGGTTCGCCATCACGGATCTATTATTTTCTTTTCTGGTTTGGTTCTGGTTTTATAGTGTGAATCGATTTTTCATAATTATTATTTTGGATATGTTTTTCACAATTAATGGTTGAGTAATTATTATTTTATATTGTTATATTTATTGTTTTTGTTATTGTTGTGCCCAGAGGCACTTTCCATAAAATGGGAACTATGTACATTTGATAAATAAATTAAAATAATAAATAAATATAAATCAAAGAACCTAATATGAATCCACTTTCCAACTTATCTATATAAAGGGAATTACGTAAATGTTTCAGCAAAATTGAAGAGAAAAGTGAAGGAAAAAAAATCAACAGTTTCATTTACCAGTTTCAACCTTTTCTTCTTTTCTTTGATGGACATTTCCATATTCATTGTGATTTCTTCCAACAAATTTGCCAGTGGCCCCTGACGACAATTTGTTTTTTGGTGTTCAAACTCATCAGTGCTGATTTGATGACAAAATGATGGCACTGGCAAAATAGCATCTATATCCGATTCTGGATATTTTATCTGAATTTTACACAAACACACAAGAAGATATTTAGAATTTGTTTCTGCTTATCTCTATGATTAATAAACGTTATGAATTGAAGGCAGGTGAAATATACTATTATCACTTGAAGCAAAATTGACTACTGAAAGGCTTTGAATGATAAGCCTTTGTTTTGAAATTCATTGCTATAGGAAACATATTACATTTGATTGAAAGAGAGGAGAGAATGTTTATATTTTAATTGTGATAGTTATCTTCATTTAATTATAAAAAGTTTTTTTAGAGAAGGAAGGAAGGAAGGAAGAAAATACTTGCAGACACATTTCAATCTGTCAAGGGGTTCATAAATTAACTTAATGATCAGATGTTTCCTAACTGACTCTCTTAGTTAATCTGTAACATACCCCCTACATACATACTTGCATAATTAATTAATTAAATTATATATGTAGTTGTCCATCTTAAAACATCTGGGTGGCTTATAGCCAATAAAATCATACTCAACAGTATAAAACCAACAGCAATATCAAGTGTTTTTTCCAGTGAGACTGGTCTATCAGAGCAACCTTTAAAGGCATGAGAAAATAGAAATAAAAGGAAACAGAACTAAAACAAGTTTACACCAATACCATTCAGATATCTTATCACAGTTTTCTATTCTTGCTTCCTTCACATTCAACTCATACACCAATTTTTGTTCTTTAAACTTCTTGTCTTTCTTTTTTTTCTGGATCCCATCCACTTCATCCATCCAAGACTTTGTTGGTCTTTCTCGTGTTCTCAGTCCATTCATTGCTCCATGCATTTCACTTTTGCCTTCAGTCCAGACTCATTCTTGATCCTATGTCTTCTTATTTCCCACACATTTTTAAGTACCTGATTCTGACCGCATTTGACTTTTATGGTTCTTTGAGCGAACCCTGTTCTCTTTCATATACCGAAGTTGGCGGTAGCACTCTGATAAACATACATTTTACTTCTTTTGACATACATTCATTTTGCATAACAGATCAGCTATTTTTCCAACAGCACTTCCTAGTTTTGATTACTGTCACCTCTTGTGTTTAATTAGGATTCTGAGAAACATCTTCGTAGCCATATTTAATAAGCTCATTACCCTGATGTTCTTGCATTCATCCTTGCAACTTTTTACAACTTTTTTTTACTTGGACACTAATTGTTTATAGCAGGGATCTCCAACCTTGGCAATTTTAAGCCTGGTGGACTTCTGGGAGTTGAAGTCCTCCAGGCTTAAAGTTGCCAAGGTTGGAGATCCCTGATTTATAGCGTTCATTTCGCTCTTGAACACTTCCCTAATAGCTCTATAACAACATCTCTAAAATATTCTTCCCAATATTCCTCCATTCCATGTTATCAGAGAGAAGCCGTGGCCAGGGGACCTTTGCCCAGCCCAGCTATAACTAGTGTGTCAGTCATGACTGTACCTGGACTATGAAATCCTTGTAACAACAACTCATGCCCTGATCATTGCACAATTAAACTATTTCAATGTGTTTTATGTGGTTGCTTTTGAAGATAGGCCATGAGCTGCAATTAATGCAAAATACAGTGACCAGTTGATTAGCAAGAAAAACTTGTTCTGGTGGAATTGCTCTTATCTTGAGATCACTGCACTGTTGCTTCCAGATACAAATGCTAACAATTACATATAAAATCCTATGTGGTGTGGGGTAGGATTTATCAGAAATGCGCCCAGTTCAAATATTTAGAGAAGGTCCTTTGAATGTTTTTCCCCCTATGTGAGATGCAAGTGTATAGGCACCATCAGGGCTTCTTAGTGATAACCTCACATTTTGGAATATATTCCCATGGGAGATATGTATGATTCCCATCTCCTGTTATCAACTTGTTTTTTTTTCCCCCAACAGTATTTGTCCAATAAAATAATTGTGGGTGATCAATGGGTTAATTGTTGAAATTCTATTCACTTAGCCTGAGGCTTTTTGTTTAGATCTCTTCACCTATTTATAAATCATACATTTCCATTGAAATTGCTATGCGTTTTCTCTGGCTCTTTTAATATTAACTGCTTCATGCCCTCTTGAGACTACTACATTCTTTACAACTATCTTTTTTTTAAACATACATTTTATGCTATCTCTCATTCTCTATTGTGCAGAAATCATTCTCTTATTTATATGTGCGTGTGCTTTCTTAATCCATGGCTTCCTTCGCTTCACTATTGCACTTCATATTTCATGAGATCACATATATCCCATTAGCACAACTCGACCCAACTCCCTGGTAAACTGAACATATTTGTTTTTACTCTCTTCTTAACAGTGTTACATTCTCTTTTATTAAATCCATTTTCCATTTCATCCCTTGAGATATTAATCTATCTTCTAATATTTTCTCATATAGGACTCATATGTTTTCCTCCTGAAGTTGATGTAACTTCACTTTTGCTTCTCTTGTTTCCTTTTCTGCCATGTCCATTTCCCCCCATGAACCACTCTTAATTCTACCAAAAAAATGAACTGTTCCAATAATTTAGAAAATTATCATCACCACCCAATCCTTTACTAATCAACTCAATCTTTTGGTACAGTCAATTTTACTCTTAGAACTACTGTATATTCATTTCTTAACCATGCGCATCTATGAATAAGTTATTGCTTACACGGCATACCTGAAACGAAATTGTTTCCTTTAAAAAGATACTCATCAAACTGTCACCTTTCCCTTTCTTGGATTTCTGAATGCCTTGTGTACTCACCCAAACGTCTATGCCAACTGGGACAATTATTCATTCATAGTCATTCAGAACATTGCATAATTTACTCAGAACTCATATCTAGTTCTTCCATTATCACCATTCACTGTAGTATAATATAGAACTATTACCATCCTCTGATTTCCTACTTCCAAACTCACACACAACAACCTAATTTATATGAATTCGTATAATGTGCTGTCAACTAAAGGAGGGATAATAGCAGTTCTACAAAGAAAACTTTAATCTGCTTATTTAGGCAGGTTTTCAAAATGTACTTAAAAAGTTATATATAGGACAATAAAATTCAACCCCATAAGGCTCACCTGGACTCTTTGGAGATGTGCTATATGTTCTTCAACTGCAGTTTTTAAGGCTGAAGGAATATTTAAAATCTCATGGTAATTGTCCATCATGAATGATACCAATTTAGCCGCTAATAATTCATCCAAGTCTACTTCATCCTTGGAGCAAAGAATGCAGTGAGAAAAGGTTTGAACCATCTGAAACAAAGAGAGTAAATCAATGAGATCAGGTCTCACAATATATTTTGAATGTATTATTTATTATCCCATAAGTGATGGAAGTTGCTACTACATCTTGTACTGTAGATCATGCATTGAGCCAGAGGCTATATGACTTTCAAGATTCTTCCCAACCCAATGATTTTAAGTATTTATAAACTGATCTGATACTGATACTGGAGGCCTGCTATTACATTGATCAATATCAGTTCTTGTAGCCCACTGATTCATATATACATGTTCAGATGGTATCAATTTAAGGATAGAATACCTAACAAAAGAAAAGAAAAGAAAGAAAATTAACATATTTTCCCTTACATTCAATTGCCTTTCCAAAGTTTTTTTTTTTTGGGGGGGGGGGCTCTCTTATCTATTAAGGCAGGGCTATAAATCTTTAAAAAAAAAAAAAACTAGGCACATCACTGAGCAAGCAGTGCAAAAAAGTTACAAGGACTGTGGTGAGAAATAAGTGGGAAGAGTTCTGCCAGCTTCCATCTATTTTAGCAGTGAAATTCAGCCTGGGGATTTAACTAAAGAGTTATACTAGCAGAAGGAGAGAAGAGCATATTGCAAACCACACCCTGAGTTGCACAGATTACTACTATTTCTAGAACAAGTCATTATTTTGTAACTAAGTAGAATCTCCCCCAGAGCAATTCCAAAGTGATTTCATAATGTTTCCGGCAGACACACACCATTGCTCTTGTTCCAAGTGTGTCTGAAAGAGGTGGAAGATCTTTATTTGACTGGATCTTAGCCATTAGCGTCATCAACAACTGTAGTTTTCGCCGATTTGCTGGTGGCAGAAGAAGACAACAAATCTGCAAGGCTTCAGTAGCTAGCTTCTTTTCCTGCAAGATTCCTGAATCAAAACATGATTTTAAAAGGTGTTCTTAAGTTTTTTTTTTTTTAAACACTTCAATGTTGAGTTTCTTTGAAAATGAGAATTTAGTATTCACTTTGTTAAATTTATAGAGCTGAGGTGGCACAGTGGTTAGAGTGCAGTACTAGTTCAGCTGACTGCTAGTTCAGCAGATCAGCAGATCAAATCTCACCGGCTCAAGGTTGACTCAGCCTTCCATCCTTCCAAGGTGGGTAAAATGAGGACCCAGATTGTGGGGGGCAATATGCTATTTAGTATACTGTCTTTGGTGTAAACCGCCCAGAGTCCTCGGAGAGTGGGTGGCATAGAAATATGACTAATAAATAAATTATTATTATTATTATTATTATTATTGCATTCCAAATACAAGCTGTAAGGAAAAGGAAATGTATGTTGGGACCCAACATTAAAAGATTCAAGCTGAACTATTTTCATCACCCAAAAACATTTGAGGTATGCCTACTGATCTTTTCTGGGGAATGTTTTTATTATGCTTACAAAGTAATATTTGTAAGTAATATAACCATAATACAAAGTAATACTCCAAATAAATTAAGATTATACTTTCTGACAACCTGAAGAGGAAGAGAATCTAAGCCATTTTGTCCTCAAGTTTTTATGCTGATTAAGAATTATTTCCAGGGCTCTGAGATTATCCTCAGATTATTTCTGTAGACTCGGGGTGTCAAACTCGATTTCATTGAGGGCTGCATCAGGGTTGTTGTGTTTGACCTCAGGGGACCAGAGTGGGCGTGACCAGCTCAATATCACTCATGTTGGGGTGCCTGTTGTGACCCGAGTGCTTTGCCAGTGAAAATGGGCTCCTGAACTCCGTTTTTTGCTATAGCAGCTTCCTGCAACCCTCTGCCAGCAAAAATGGGGCTCAGGAGGGCCGCTTTCACTTGCAGAAGCATTGTGGGCCAGCCCTTCGCTGTTCCCAGGGCAACCCCACGGGCCAGATCTAAGCACCCTGCAGGCTGGATCCCGCCCCCGCGCCTTGAATTTGACACCCCTGCTATAGACATTCTGAATGAGGGGGTTGGACATTCACACTCACTGGTGTGGAAATAAAAGGATAGTTCAAGCGTAGTTTGTCCTTGAGCATTATCATCTCCAGACTGATTTGAAGGTTCTTCATGCAAACCTTTAAAGCAGCTATAAATTTGAGTTTTGTTAATATTCATAAAACAGGAAAAGATTTACACAAAATATTTTGAGTTTAGAAGTACTATACTGCATATTCTTAGCTGGAAACAAAACTATCCGAGAAAACAGCAGTGAAATGGGCTGTTCCAACTTCAAGTTAGGTAATTTCAAGTGTTGCAAACTTTTACAGAACAGGAATGTTCATTCAGCAATTTTTCTTTTGAGGTTAAACACCACATAAGGTATTTGGAGTTTCATTACAAGCAGGGCCGGATTTTCCTATTGGCTAACTAGGCTTCAGCCTAGGGCCTCAAGATCAAGAGGGGCCTACATTCAAATTGTTAGCAAAATTAAAATTACACTTTCACTATAGGTGAAAGGGCCTCATAAGTGGAATAGTCTAGGGCCTCTTTTCATCTAAATCCGGCCCTGGTTACAAGGAAACGTAGACAAGTCAATAGTTCTGAGAGTAGCTAGCAAGCTGGATGGTTATGTTCCAATTTTAAAAAGTTACCTACAGTATTTTATGCTTATTCCTAGATTATCCTACTTGGATAAATTGTCTATATAGAATGGCCGTGCTGCTGAAATAATTGGAAATTTATCTTTCCTGTGGAACTCTGCATTTGAATGGAATTTACAGATCTGATCTATTTCTGTACTAAACCATGATCTGATTAATCCTTCCTCTCTGAATAAACCACAGTGCATGGATTCACCGATAAAAAACTTCAAAATAAAACAAACCATGTTATAGCTTATCGTCAAAACATTACCCTAAAAAGGCATGTAATACTCCAGAGGTCCCCCAAAAGCCCAATGTAATGTCTAAGGAACTAAAGGCTTCAAAAAGAACATTGCTGCCTGCCTACATTTTGTGAAACACCACATGGATAAGCTAGAAAGCTAATGAAAAGTTTTGTAGATGAATGAGACCAAACTAGAACCTTTTGGCTTGAAAGAAAAGCATTATGTTTGTCAAAAAGCAAACTTTTTGGATTCCAGCATAAATTTAGCGGTGGCAGCATAAACCTAGCGGTGGCTGCTCTGCTTCCTCTGGACCAGGATAACTTGCCAACATAGATGGAACTATGTATTCTGAATTTTACCAGAAAAATTTGCAAGAAAATATGATGGTATCTCCCCATCAACTGACGATCAAGAGAAAATGGGTTATGAGCAAGGCAATGACCCAAAATACATAGATCATACGATCAAAAAAAATGGTTAAAACAAAAGAAAGTTATTTCTTCTAGAGGGCATTTCATGGAGGCAAGACTATCAACATTCCTGAGTTGAAGCTGTCAGAATGGAGGAATGAGCTAAAATTCCTCCAAGCAGGACTGATCAACTATTAGAAATGTTTAGTTGCAGTTATTTTTGCCCAACGGGCAAAATAATGTCAGTGACTAAAAGCAAAGGTTCACATACTTGCTACACAGAAGTATGTAACTGATCATTTACTTTAATAAATCATTGAATAAGTATGTTTTTGACTCAAATATTGAATTGGATTCTCTTTATCGAGTTTTAGGACTTGTGTGGAGCATAGATGATGTTTTAGATCATATTTATATTTATTAAAAAATTCAAAGGTTTACGAACTTTTAACTAGCAACAAACTGTAACTAGTAGAAACAGTAGAAACAGCATGCCTTGTGAGGAGAGAGTCAAATCCAAGTTAGGCCAAGGAATCTGGTACGAAGCTGATGGGAGATCAATTTAGCACATGGCAAAATAGAAAAGCAAGTTCTACATGGAACAAGATCCCAAGATAATTGTTTATTTTTAGGCATAAGTTAGAATGGCTAACAGTTCTACAACTGGAACAGAAACAAGGAGAGTAACAAAACTGGTTCTTCTGTTTGAAATTGTCTGGTATTTAATTATCATCTACATAACTTATATTTGAAAATAGTGATGATGTTTTCAAGATTGATAATTATCCACTCATTGTTGAAATATATTTATTAACAGTTTCCAACATTTCTCACATGAATCTTTCAGTGTTAAATTTCGGACAAAATTTTATGGAAAGGTAGAATGGGGAATTGTGACAATCAGGTAACATCCATTTCCATGACGACAGTTGCTTGGCCCACACTTTAACAGCACAACTGAAGGCAAAACATTTGTGTATATGCCTAAGTATGATGTTAGTGTCAATATACAGATCCCTTGAATGTGTGTCAGTATCTCCATGTACCACTTAGGTCAAGAGGTCTTAGGTCAAAAAACTAAGACACGTTTATTTTGTTGAAGTCCTCAAACAAAAAGAGATGAAGATTAAAAGAATAAAGGCAATGTATGAAGTAGGATATGGATGTGGTAGAACAGAAAAGATGAGAGAAGAATAGTGAACATTACTAGTATAAAGTAGTTTTTGCTAGGTTTTCTTTTCAGGTCATGCCTTTATTTTCTTTGGTTTATGATTTCTTACTTGCTTTCTGACTTGTATAAAATTGTTTACCACCCAAACAAATAAAATGTGGTTTAGTGGGAAATAAAAGAACTTTTTTTGTCTACAAAGGAAAGAAGTGATACTAATTCTTAAAAGAGTACCACCCTGGCATTGGTGATGAAATTATTCAGTAAGATCAACAAAATTCCTGAAAAACTATAGGACATAATTATACTAATTATAGGGTTAATCAGAACAATCAAAGAAGATGTTTGAGGTGTTATGTTTTATGGTATTGCTGAACTGTCTCTGGCATGAAGATAATTGTTTTGAAGTAATGATTCTGAAATTCTGCCACACAATTTCAGAGGCTCTGGGCAGTTTACACATACTAAAAATATTTAAAAGCAAGAAAACAAAAAGAGCAGCAGCAATAACCACAACGACAAAATTGACAAAAGTGGAATGATACAAAAAAAAGGGCCTAGGTGAAGATGTGCTTCTGAGGTCCCAGTAGATGGCATTGTTAATTGTTAATTTTGCCAGATCACATTGGCTGGGTAGATATGGGAGACAACCCCCAAATTGCACGCCGTCCTTTAATGGGGAACTGCCGTTCCATCTAAGGTCAAATATAAATATTCTCAGATCTGATCAGTTTGAAAACCCAGTCACTCAATCTTGGTAGGATTGAGTTGGACACAGTTCCTTCCCATCCAAATCTGCACAGGTTAACCTCAACAGTCTCACTTGGTCAGCCTGGACTCAAAAAATATACATGAATATGATCAAGGTACTGACAATATTGAACCCCAAGCTAATGAATAAGCTCAGTCAGCATGTTCATGCAGATGTTGAAAAGAAGGAGAAAGGGACGACAACTCTGTGGTACCGACAAAGGAAAGGCTTGTTCTTTCCACCCTGAAACATTGACTGTTACTGTCTCAGAGAAAGGAAGAGAACCATCATAAAATGGAGGCCCAATCCCTAACCTACGAAGTGAAGGCAGCTCAGAAGGATATCATGATTGATTGCATTGAAAACCACCAATTAGCACACCGGATGCACTGTGATTATCCCAGCTCCACCACAGATCACCTACCAGCACAACCAAAGCTGTGTCAGTGCTAAATCCCAGCATGAAACCTGACATCTAGATAATGCATTTCCTCCAGCGTTCTCATCAGCTACAAAATCAACTACCTTTTCAATGACTTTTCCCAAATGTACTGGAGCCAAAGTCATCTTGTTGAGGAGGGAATGCCCCATGACTGTTTCAAAGTTACGGGCATCACTCCCTCATGAAAGAGGCTGATATTATAGCATGACTCTAACTGCAGGTCATTTTCCTAATTGCTTTCACAACCCAAGGAGGACTCAAATCCAATAAACAGATGGCCAAGTTCATAGCACAGAGAGCCCTGCCTACTTCCTCAGGTGTCATCAACCCAATCTCATTCCAGATAATACCACCAGACCATGCATCAGCCACCTCAGCCTGCTCTGCCGAGTCCAAGGCAGAGAGAATCTGAAAGATTTGTCCATCAGCCTGAATAATCCTCACCGAGGACCACCAATTGTTTGGAGGGGCTCTCCCTGCCCAACAGGGACCAATTGCCCTAAACAGTAGACACAATATGGGTGGGGAAATATTGACATTTTATTGCCTTACTGCCATGAAGTAATCCCTATTATGGGCTCTTACCCCAGTCTGCTCAAAGTAGGTTTGATTTTTCCTCTAATAGCACTCCAGAGAAATCCCTGAATAAACTGCCTCAGGATTATTTGCACTGCTGAAGTCTTCCTTTAGGAAAGCTTGCCTTCCTAAACAAGGATAGTAATTGGGGATCCTGAAGGTTCAAATTAAAAAAGAGGAATATTTAGGTGTTCTGTTAGATGTCCATCCATTGAATAACAATTATTCTCAAAATATCAAGTTCTAGAAGGAGTCATTTTCATTAGGAAAGATGCTGAAGGACAGCACTAAAGTTTTGCTGCACAAGCACTGTGCACTCAGCCTGCCAGATATGTTTTTCATAGCATAACTTACCCAGCACACTGACAAAAACATCAAAGAACTGGAAAGTGAGAAGAGGCTCCTTCATGTGTGCATAATAATCTGCTATGGTTCTAAAGACATCTCTTTCAAAACCTGAGTAGGTGGGCTGTTTCAGATCTGGACATCTGGGCCCTAAAAAGAATGGAAAAGGGGGAAAGTAGAATGAAAAAAAAAAGATTTCCTGGTTGGATTTCGCAGATGGCAGAAACAGCACTAATTTACACGTACAGTCATAATGAAAATATTAAGTGTAACTGCCCAGCTCACACATAACTGACTCTGAGTGGCTTACAAAATTTTAAAAAATCCATCAGAGAATAAAAACTCATTAACTAAAACTCACCCCACCTCCATGGCAGATATAACACAATCAAATCAACCACACAATTAGCTCCATCCCCATTTGTGATTGTCAGGCCCACTGAGAAAAACCACATTTTTAAAGCCTTTCAGAAAAGCAACAGGGTGGGCGCCAATCGTACCTCAGTGGAAATGATGTTCCGACAACAACAACACTATGTTGTCACATAGGTATAGGAATGAAAATAGTGATTAAACCATTAACAAGGACTTAAGCTAGTGTCCTTCTAAAAACTTGTGCAATCACTATATGTCTATTTATAAACTTCCGTAATTTCAAGATAGTTTTGAATTTACTAAACAAATGGGTAGTTTAAATGTTTGCGGTACAGATTTCTCTCAGCCAAACCACTTTAGAATAGACCCAGGGAATTATCTGTTTGAAACCACTGCAACTTAATCCTCATCTCTCCAGATAGATAATCCCCGATTTAAACTGCATTATCTTTTAACACAAAGAGTAATCATGATGAACAATTGAAAGGGTTTTCTAATAGTAGAGAATGACTATAACTAAAAACAATATATTCATACTACCTGAAACTATAGCATAAAGCAACTTGCAAACATACCTTCTTCAGTATTTTTTTTCTTCTCATATATCCACCATATGTAATATGGCCATTCCAAAAAACTTTAAAACATTGTGTTCTCTTTATTACCAGATCCAAGTTGCCTCCATGTGTGAAGTTAAGTAAGACATGGAATGAAAGGATCATCCTTCCTTTGAGTAATTAAGCATACTCTAATTTGACTTATAGGAAAGGTCACAGTACCAATTTTAAAAAAGTATGCAATCCACCTGACACCTTCAATTTGAAGAAACCAAGCTAAACTTAAGTCTTTTAGCATTATTATCTATGAATGATATAAAAGGAAATTTCTTCTTCACCTTGTATTAGCAACTTTTAGAAAGTTTAGCATGATTCATCCTGCCTTCCTCAGTAACCTTAAATATTCAAGGACACAAGAAAATTTGACGAGGACTGGCCTAGTGTCTGAGGATCAGAGACAGTCACAAGAATACAGGTAGTCCTTGATTTATGACCACAATTGAGCCCAAGATTTCTGTTGCTAAGTGAAAAATTTGTTAAGTGAGTTATGGCCCATTTTACAACTTTTTTTGTAAAAGAAAACCTTTTTCACAGTTGTTAAATGAATCACTGCAGTTGAGAGATTGTAACCCGGTTGTTAAGGGAATCTGGCTTCCTCATTGATTTTGCTTGTCAGAAGTTTGCAAAAGGGGATCACATGACCTTGGGACACCATAACCATCATAAGTATGAGTCAGTTGTCAAGTGTTTGGTTTTGATCCTGTGACCATGGGGATGCTGCAACAGTCGTAAATGTGAAAAATTGTCCTAAATCCCTTTTTTCAGTGCCGTTGTAACTTTGAACCATCATTAAATTAACTGCTGTAAATTGAGGACTACCTGTATTAATCCCATCATCAGACCACTCCTCAGAAAATACTCCACTCAAATAAACTGCAGCTTTGGAGCAATGGGTGATGAGAATGAGACAAGCTATGTGGCAGATTGATTTCCTCCCAGCTCCGTTGCAGAAAATATCATATTGTTATTAGAAAAACTCTTATGATGGAAAACAAAATCAAACAAATCAAAATCGGTTTATTAAAAAAGAAAAGAATGAGGGGTTTCTGCTTTACTGAAATCAATGGGAAAGCGTAAATTCCAAACAACATACAGAAATTAAAAAAAGATACTCACAGTTAGCTAAGCATTTCATTGCTGATAGAACCCAGTGAGGAACCTCTTCTGCATTGAAGAATTTTGAAAGTGGTTTAATATGTTAGCAATGATTAGACAAAAGAAATTGGGTTTTAAATTACAACTGCAGGCATTTATTTATTTAACGATTTTACCCTTCTCCCCATAGAAGGATTAATATTTCACCCCTTTAGTTCTTATCTATCAAGTGTATTATATGAGTCTTTATAGGCTGCTGCTCATTGATCATGTAGGCATTGAGGGAAATGATTTTAGAGTACAAAAACAATACCAGTAATAAGACTGCAATAGAAAGCAATAACTTTTAACAGAATAAGATGATAAGTATTCTGTTTCTTGGTGCACAGAGATAATCTCTATGTAATAAAATGCATTTTTTTAAAAAGCACAACCCAAATGAATATGCTCGGTTTCGCTAAGGATGCTGCTTATCATTTCAACAGCGCACACTGCAGTGAAACATATTTGCAGAAAGTTTAACTCATACAACACTTAATGGATTCAGTTTTAATTTATTATCCAGCCAATTTTTAACTTTAGTTCCACGATCATGGAAGCCATACTGTCCTCAAGAAGAAATTGTGGAAAGATATTTCTTGAGAATACCTGGTTCAAAGGCTCCTGAACCTTTCTTGCAGGCTTATGTAGCCACTGAGGAATACTAGAGGAGCTTTGAGGGACAACCCATAATAGTTTTCCATTTGAAGGAAATCTACCTCAGAGATAGAAATGGAGTGACTATAAAACATTGTCCCTCATTCCCACATAGGTGTGCTGTTCTCAGTCCTGGAATTAGTTAAGAGTTGGGGGAGGGTACGTACAAGGAAAGATAGCAAAGAGTAACTGGAATTATCAAAGCTTCCTAGATTTCATGAGTCAAATTATCACCAATTCTTTTATTTCTTTAGACATATCTGTCCCAGAACTTTATTGCCACTGAATGAGCAGATTAATGATCAAGATATATTTGTTTCCTAAATAGAGTCCAACAAAACTATAACATATTAAACAAGTTCCACTTACTTGATTTATCTTCTAAAATGACAGTTCCTTGCTTGTTGACACTGTACACATTCTGAATGATGTCCTTTGGATTTACAAGTTTAGTGTCCAAAATATCATCCAGAGAATCCAAACCTAAAGTTTTTTGCAAGCTATAGAAGACATAAAGTAAACAGATTTACATAAATTAGCTACCAGTAGTTATCTGGAAAATGATTTATAGCTAAATAGCTCACATTGTCACTGGATTATGTACATATATATGAATGAATGCGTAATAAAGCCATCTTCAAAGCCTCATTAGTAAAACCAAATTACATACATATGATAGTGCTACTTTAATATAAAATATTTTTTAAACTATAATAAAAACAAAAGGACAGATAGGGCAGTGATGGTGAAGCTATGGCACATGTGCTGGAAGTGACACGCAGAGCCATCTCTCTGGGCACGCGGACTGTCGCCTGTTGCTCTTCCGGGTTCCGGTGCACCAGCCAACTGATCTTAAAGCATGCGGGAGCGCCGGAAACTGGAAGAGCAGCCGCCCAGTGTGCATGTGCGCGCTGGGAAGATGATCTTCCAGTTCATCTTCCCGGCCAGATGGTCTTCGCATATGCATGAGCGCCAAAAACCGGAAGACCAGGTAGCCAGTGTGCATGCGCGTACCGGAAACCAAAAGATCATCTTCCTGGCATGTGCATGCCGAAAAGGTTCGCCAACACTGGACTAGGGAATTACAAACCTGTGAAACATTTAATTGTGATTATACCTATAACAAACCCAAACAGCTACTGGATGATACACTTTGGCCCATATGACTTACAGCAGAGTTCCCCAACCTTTCTGCATTGGTGGCCTGGAAATGGGAGTAGGGGCAGGGGCCTTTATGTATGCATGCACATGTGCGAATGGGGCTCCAAGCGCAAGCACAATGCAAATGGGGTGGCAACGGTAGTGCGAGTGGGTTGTGTGCACATACATGCGCCAACACTGGCAAGCCACTCATGCAGCCAACAGGATACGGCCTGGTAGTAGGCTGTGGCCCACAGGTAGGGGACCCCTAACTTACAAAACAAAACACCCAAAGGATAAGAAAATGTTTCACTCTACATTCCAGATTAGGTCTTTGTTTATTTGACAAAATGTCTCACTAAAGGAAAGGTATGTTTTCCAGCAGGGTATGTTGTGGATGGACTGGAACCAATCTTTAATAAAACATGTACATGAAACTGCTGGGTGAGATTATCCAACACCATGGGATGAGTTATCATCAATATGCTTATGACACAGCCTTGCATCTCCATCCTTGGTGATCTAAGAGATAACTGTGGCTGCCTTCAACTGAACCCTGGTAAAATGGAATGGCTGTGGATAGGGGGAGCCTTGGGATCTGGGCGTTTATCATCTTTTGTTCTGGATGGGAGGCAGTGTCAACACCATTGTTACGCAAACTACACTGCCTTCAGACCTACTTCGGGGCCCAATCCAAGGTGTTGATCACTTATCTTTAAAGCCCTCTAGAACAGGGTTCGAGGCTATCTCAGGAGCCTTCTTTCTTCAATGGGATTGACCTGCCCCACTCGTGCTGCCAGAAGGGGCATACTATAGACCTCATCAGCCAAGGAATTGTGGCTGATAGGGTCCAGAAGAGCATTTTCTGCCATGCCCCCTTGCCCTTTGGGACATCTTGACACAGCAGGTGATATCTACTACCTCTCTTCAATTTAGCTGAGCTAGTTGGCATGAACCCTGAAGGAGAAGCTGATGGATGGAGGTGGCTGGTGCAGTAACAGAGAAGGCACCACCACTCTCTGCTCCAAATACATGGTTTGTTTCTTTTTAGTTTGCTTTAACCTTTTCTAATTTTAATCTGTTTTTATATTTACAATTGTTTTTATATCTGTATGTTTTATTACAAGTCACTCAGAGTCGCCTCGAACCACGTAATAGAAGGCATAAATTAAATAAATTAAATAATCACAGTTGCATAATCAGGTCTGGCATTATAGCTCATCTGCTTGGAGATAATAAAGAAACTCTGTAGAGACAGAAAACAATTTACAGATTTGCTCACTGATGCCTTTGGATTTTTTAAATGGCTACCAGGGTTTTTAAGTTTTGTTTTTTTTTAATTTTGGGAACAACTACTAATATTAATTGCAGTAGCTTAGTGTGTGGTGGAATGCAGTCCAGATTCTCAGGAGGGACAGAGTATATTCCAAAAAGAGATTGATGCCAAGCCCCAAAACCAAGAAAGACATGCAGAGTTTCTTCTAAACACTTTCCCTTACTATTCTTCACCTGCAGACAGAAATATTGCTAAACTAAAGCAAACTATTTTGCTTTGTTATAGTTAATACTCTGGGAACCTCTAGGGAGGAGCTATATTGACTCTGTTCCTCCCAACCGAAACTATCTAAAATTTAGTCTCTAATTCAGTGGTGAAATGCTCCCGGTTCAGACCGGATCGTCCGATCTGGTAGCAATCTGGTAGCAATGGTGGCAGGTGGTTCAGAGAAGAGGCTGTAGAAAAAAAAATGCCTTTAAAAGCCTCTGACGAGGCTGAGTTGACTGATCGTCAGAGGCTTTTAAAAGCATTTTTTCCTCCAACCTCTTCGGCCAAAGAGGTTGTAGAAAAAAATGCTTTTAAAAGTAAAAAAAAAAAAGTTGCCCACGCCCACCCAGTCACATTACCTCACCAAGCCACACCCACAGAACCGGTAGTAACAAATTTTAGATTTCACCCCTGCTCTTATTCCTCTGAAATGCACTCCCTTCTTCCTGGAGTACATTCCACCACATTTATTTTGTAAAAGAACAACTTATGCAACATGCTTACTATGATAAAGTCCTGGACTTCCATATGTCTTCTACATTTGCCTCTTTTAATTGTCGACGATGGATGAGTTTGCATGCTGGTACTTCTCCAATTGCTATGCTGTGACGTTTGAACCACATTTCAGAATTCTGTAGCAGTGTGAGGAGAAAAACCCTAATTATTGTTAATCTATAACTTTGCCCTTTCATGGCAACATTGCTTCGCCAGCAATATATTTAACCAAATCTGCGGAAAGAGTCACAACTAAGTCCACTTCAAATTAATGAAACAAGTTCTATAAATCTACCAATTTTAACCCTAATTTTAATTCCATTCCCCACTATCCTATCAGAGCTGAAGAAGCTTCTTGGATGAGAAGCGAGATGTCTTCAAGAAAAAAAACAAGGAAGTCCAGTTGCCTCCTGAAAAAGCACCTTTCGGACAACTGTGACCTGGCTGACTGAGAATCTCCATAGATTTCCACCAATTTTAATTTTTCTTGATATCTTTGAAGGCAGAAAAGATTATAATCTTGACATAATCTCATGTATTTGTATATCTCAATGCATTACACGTTAATGTATAAGAAGATAGCTTACCAATGTGATAGGTTTCACTGGGATGTGCTCTTGGAAAGTAATTTTTTCAAAGTCCCAGTTTGGGAATTTCACAACTTCTTTTCGGTAAGGAGATCGTTTAGGGTATGGTTTTAATGGTGAGAAAGGAGGAAACCTAAAATTTAAAAACAGTCTATTAAAACCTTCATAGGAACACTATCATTCTCCCCTGAGAATCTAGCCCCATTGATGCTACAAGATAACCTTTCTTTAAGCTGAAAGAACTTTGGAGACAAAATTACACAATTACACAATTTCTCCAAAACTAAAGATACACAAGCAATGATACCAATTTATAACATGATCGAGCTAAACAAAATATTTTTGCTTTGAGAGGGAAATCACAACAAAGTTTTATTCAAGCAAAATCTCTTTATAAATAGATAAAACTTGATGCTGCAAAATATTGCAGAATTTTCACCTTCACTTGTTTCAATATTTTTCCTTTACTCTTATGGAAAGAAAGTTATCATTTGGGATCAGCTAAAACCAGGATTCATGTGCTGTTTTATTAACAATTTTTTATTTTGCTGCTATTTTAGGCACAATTTTAAATGTTACCTGGTAGGACAGATACATTTTGTATCTCAATCCTCACAAATTCTACTGACAATGTTATTTTCAAAGTTTACAAATTCTGTTTTAAAGCCTGTGCTACTAGGAAACAAATGATGAAACCTGATGTTATCTATTTTTTTTATTTTACATTGTTTAATGGAAGCTGTTGATTGTATTACAAAACTGCACAAATATTTCAGTTTATTCACTGCTACAAATCATTGGATGGTATATTTTCTGGCTACATGTGAGGCTTTTTGATCCTAGGCAATAATAAATTGAGTGTCTATCACAGGAACATAAGAATAATGTTGGATTTAATAAATCATCTTCCCCAGTGTTCAAGCAGATGCTCCTGGGTTTCCAAAGTACAAAGTTCAATAAGCATAACATTAATCAAGTGGATTGCCTTTGATACTAGAATGCTATCATGGTTAGTAGTCATCGAATCATTATTTTTTATGAATTTCTAAATCCTGGCAAGGTATCAGAGGAAATAATACCAGGATTATTTAAGATCATGTATGATTCCTGATAATCTAATCATGAAGCTAAAATTATTCAATGAATGTTCCATGATGATCAGGAATATATTATCCCTGATAAGATCCATTATTTTTTGTGAAGTTTGCATTTTTGCCATCGCACAGAAGAATTTCAAGTAATAAAATCATGATAATGCTCAAAAATTGAAAGGGGAAACAGTGATCTGGTGTTGATTTGGTTTCATTCCTGTTTAAAAGTCATCCTGACTGAGAATCTCCATAGACACCTGTTTAAAAGGTATTCCAGCTTATTGTAAGGGGTTATTTTGCAATGACTGGACACACTACAGTTTAGATCAGTGTTTCTCAAACTTGGCAATTTTGAAATTGCTGGCTGGGGAATTCTGGTAGTTGAAGTCCACACATTTTAAAGTTGCCAAATTTGAGAAACCGTGGCGAAGATCAGGGTTGTCAAACTCAATTTCATTGAGGGCCGCATCGGGGTTGTGTTTGACCTCGGGGGGGGGGGGTGAGATGGCCGGGTGGGCATGGCCAGCTTGATGTTACTCGTGTTGGGGCACCTGTGGTGGCCTGAGTGCTCTGCCAGCGAAAATGGAGCTCGGGAGGGCCGGATCCGTGGGCTAAGGCAGCCCCGAAGGCCAAATCTAAGCACCCCGTGGGCAGGTTCCAGCCCACGAGCCTGGAGTTTGACATCCCTGACCTAGATGGAAATGTTATACAATGCTTTATTTCTTACACATTCCACAACAATAACAATGGGTTAACTTCACCCTCCTAGTCTTGCCAAGTTAACTTAGTAGGTAAACAAGTCTTTGGGGCTCAGTCCCCATAGTAGTTAAATGTTTTTGAAGTGGTATACAATCCTTGGCTCCCTACCAATGTTCTTGCATTTGTTGGGCATTAGGTGTTGCCTCAGCCCCTTAGCTCCTTTCATAAAACCTGATGCAGAACAAATTTGCTGCTGAGGTCCAGGCTACATTTGAAGCTCTGCTTTTAAGCAATGATATATATTAAACATCCAACCCAAACTCCAGGCAGGGATCAAGCCAAAACGGGCTGTTTACCATGGCTTGTGGTTACAACAATTATGAGCCCTTTTATTGTCTGTGGTTGATGCACTTGTCTGTATGACACTTCCTGCTTTTTTGTCTCCTGTTTTCCTCGTCATCCATATCCCTCTGGGTTGGCTTTCCCTTTTGAGTCTGAGGATATGGTGTTGTTAGAAAGTAGTTATTAGAAAGCTGAACTAACACCATTTTAAAAGGGAAAGGCAATCCATCATTTAGTGAAGCAAGAGTGTCACATGGACAGATAAGGAATGAATGTTAGAAAGTAGTACTGAATAAACTTTTGAACTCTGAACTATATCTGGTGTCTGACTTGAGCAAGGAACAAATTCTTCTACCAGTGTGCTGACCTGGTTATCTATAAACATAAGGTGCTCTTGGAAAAGGTAGGGTGTGGCTAAACTAGTCAGCTGGAATGGCCAATTGCATAGCTGGAACGTTGGCATGGATGACTATGGACTGAGTCTGTTGGTCAGTTTGCCTCTTAGCAGATGGGGGGAGGGAATTGAACACTTCCCCTATTAATGTATAGTGCTGTAAAACTTTTTATGTCTTGGGGGAGGCTGAGTTAAGCCTAGCCTTTACAAAAGGAGAAAATATTCAACCTCATCTTCTCTCCCTCGGTTATAGTGGTTGGTCTGAATTGACTCTTCAGCAACTGCCTCCAAGTTTCAAAGTCTGCATTAATAGCCAAGAGTTACTTGTTCCAAATAGCACAGAACTGTTCCGATGGATTTAATGTTCTTGTTTTTAGCTTTCTTGTAACATGTAGCAAAATAGCTCATGCTGTGATGTCAAAAATGTCAGTTTCATCTACTGATGGTTGAGTACAGCCAGTATGTTGGAGGATAGATGGAGTGGAGAAATCCTTTTTTTATTTGTTCGAAACCTTACTGAATAGGATATTCTATATGAATGGGGTTTATTTCCAGCACAGGTTGGCTGAAGAATGTGTGAGTTTTGCAAAGTTTGGAATGAAGCTTTATTAATAGCTTGTGAAAGCTATTAGCTTCTTCATAGATTTGACCCACTTTGAGTTGTCAGTAGGATGTTTTTTTTTACTTTGGCTGGGTCCTTCTGGGCCTTTTTTTGTAGAGATGTAATATCTACAGTATTAATAACATTGACTTCAAAGTTGCATTTTTCAGGAGTTGCATACTGATTATGTTATCTGAGGCACTGCAAAGCATCTTTTACGTGGCATTTATGATGCTTGAAGGGAGCATGAATAAATCAAGGTGTCATCTAAATAGATTGGTTTGCAAAATCCTGAAAAATGTCATTCATCAAGTGCTAGAATATTGTGACAGTGTTGAATAAACCAAATGAGATCACAATATATTCAAAACACCCTTATCAGGTAGAAAGAGCAGCTTTTCATTAGTTGCCTTCCCAGTTTCATGCCAGTTGTACATAACTCCCTCTGAGGCTGAGTTCTGTAAAACCTCTGGCCTTCTACATATGCCCCGGGAGTTTTGAGATCAAGGCAGAGTACTGATTTTGGATTATGATCTGGTTGAGGACCAAGAAATCATTGCAGAAGCTGTCCTGACATTTTCTTGACAAATAGAATACTGTAAAAGCAGCTATAGATGTAAAGATATATTAACCATCTTGAGGTTTTTTTTAAATGAAATTTTGCAGAGTTGCAAAAGTTCAGTTTCTGAAAGGAAGTAGCTCTACACTGGAATTTAGGCTCCAGGGATCATGTCAATAGGACAGTCATAGGGACAATATGGTTATAGGTGATCGTATTCACTTAAGACAGATATGCTCAAACTACAGCCCGCCAAGGCAAAGTATCCGGCCCACAGAGTGATGTGATTAAGCCCTGCCCCTTGTCGTGGGCCTTATCTTCCAGTGAGCCAGCTGTAAGGCCAGCTGAGGAGTGATCTCGAGGGTGCAGCCTTGAAAAGCAGCTCTGGGCTTGTAAAGTACTGTTTTAAATTAAAAGTCTTTTTCACAGCCATGTGAACCAGGACTGGTGTTTGAATAGGGGAGGGGGGTGCAACCTTGAAAAGCAAACTCAGGGTTTGTAAAGTACTGCTTTAACTTAAAAGTCTTTGAAAACAATTTAAACAGGAGCTTAGGAAGGAGAAAGGCAAAAAAATGGACTGTTAAATTGTCCACGCCGACCCAGTCACACGACCACCTAGCCACTAAATGGCGACTCCCTGTATTGCTTATGCTGGAAGAATCATGCCATTTCTTTCTTTTCTAAGGATTGAACGCTTGCTTGAAATAACAGTCATTTAAAAATGAACACAGTACACAGTTTCTGCCCCAAGAATCCATTCAGTTATTTACCTATATAATTTACCATTATCCTCAAAATCATCTTTGCCCCATCTTCCTTTGATATCTTCAATAACGTGATTCTTCAGGAACTTTTTGAGAAGCTGAACTGTTTGAGTACGAGTTACTTCTGGGCTAAAATTTTGGTTGCGTCTCAGCAGTTTGTGTAACCACTCCACAGCCTCAGAAGCAGTGAAGCAACCTTCATAGCTTTTGAAGTGAAAACGATGTTTCCGTAATGGCATTCCATTTCGAAAGAGCTCAACAGTCTCATTCCACTGAAAAGAAAATATGAAAGATTTATCTAAGCACAAGTTAGTACTTGTTGGGGCAGCACCTGAGAAGGAACAAAAGAATGTATGAAGAAACCTAACTTGTACCTTCTAATTTAAGCTTTTAGGCTTTTTCCATATTAGCCAAGCTCTTTCCAGTTTTTATATATTATTCTTATAAGCAAGTCGAAGAAATGCCTGATCGTTTTTTAGGTTGTTTTTCAAGACTTTCTCCAATATAAGCACATTCCCTTTAACAACTATACGTTCTAAAATCATGCTTGAACACATTCAGGTTTTAAATTACTTGAGCATAAATCTGCTTTGATTGCTGTATAGGTGCACAAAATTGTGACATGGTGATTTGTGTATTGAAATTCGCAATCACGCTTGTCTTAATATCGACCATTCATTTTACACTGTTTTATTTATCTTAAAAAGTTGTGTCCTGTTTCATTGCTCACAAGAGATAAAAAATATGGAGAAAAATTGATTGCCTTCACCACCTGTCTTTGTTCATATATCACAGGCAAGACTTAAAGCTGATTTCTTTTCACAGAGGAAGAAGAATAACGCTCACTATAGAGGAGGCAACATGTTGTTTTTTTATTGAAGTTTTCATATTGCTAGTCCAGTGATGGCTAACCTTTTTGCCATCACATGCCATTGGGGGGAGGGGGAGCAGGGGAGGTTCATGTGCGCGCATGCCCACACCCTTAATTCTATGCGTCCTGCCCCGCGCATGTGTGCGCAACCCCCTCCCCCCCACACTCCTGGCACGTGATGGCCCAGTAGGCCTGTTTTTCTTTCTTTCTCACCTGGCTCCAGATCCTCTCTATGCATCTGGGGAGGGCAAAAACAGCCTTCCCCACCCCCACCGAGGCCCTCTTGTGGCCTGAAACAGCCCATTTCCCAACTCCCAGTTGGACAGGAAGTGACGTTTTTTGCTGTCCCCAGCCTCCAGAGACTTCTAGAGAGCAGTGCCATAGGTTCGCCATCACTGGCCTAATCACTCCCCAACTGTTAGGACTGATATGAGTGGAAGACCAAAACATCTGGAAAGTCCAAATTACTACGTTTGTATTTTATAATGTTTTGTAAAGTTTGTAGTTGTTTCATTTTAATTTTGTTTGCTGCCCAAAGTCAGTTGTTTCAATAGGTGGCCATAACAAATGAATGATATTCCTTACACTTTATATGGAGGTCATCATATAAATAACAATTTATGGCAATTATGATAAAGTTGTATTATTATTTTCTAGAACCATCATTCCTGCCAGTCTTTGTAACCCAGGTAGCTCTATTTTTATCTCCATCAAATGTGCATGTATCTATGTTCATTTATTCATAATTGGGGCAAGAGACAAAGATTCAAATTAGGAATAATGTTGAAGATAAAAATCTCTATAGAAATCTATGGATTTTTTTCTCAAACTGTTCAAGGACCTGCAAAAATTCATAAACTGGGTTCATATTGAATTATAAACTTTAATCATGGGTTAACAAAACCCAGTGGCTAGAAATGCATAACACATCCAAAAACCACTACCGTCCCAACAAGCACTTAACGATTCACTGCCCTGGTTAGGTTTAATATTGCACAAGGGCATTGTTTCAGTTCAGATAGTCCTCGACTTACAACAGTTCATTTAGTAACCAAAGTTACAACAGAACTGAAAAAAGTGACTTAGGACTGTTTTTCACATTTATGACCATTGCAGTATCCCTCACAGTCAGGTGATCAAAACTTGAATGCTTGGCAACTGACTCGTATTTATGACGGTTGCATGGTAGGGTCATGTGATCCCCATTTGTGACCTTCTTATATGCAAAGTCAATGAGGATATCAGATTCATTTAACAACCGTGTGAGTAACTTAACGACTGCAGTGATTCACTTGACAACTGTGGCACAAAAGGTCATAAAATGGGGCAAAATTCACTTAACAAATATTTCACTTAGCAACAAAAATGTTAGCCTCAGTTGTGGTCGCAAGTCAAGGACTACCTGTACATGGAATCATCATTTGTTGGATGCAAAGTTTTAAGTGTTAATTAAAAAAAAAACTCCCAACATTTCTGGAAGAAAGGTTGTCATTTAATCTTAATTTATGGTACTTCTAATACTCATTTTAAAATTAATGTGATACAGTTGGAAAGGTATTCTCTTATCTACCATATAAAATGACACAGCCCATTTAAAGCTTTAACACCACGCTCTGCTACGTAGTAAACCAGTGCTCTTTAAATGAAGCTATGGATGCTGTGTACATAAAGAAAATACAACTACGTTTTGATAAGGCATAAAACAAAGATGAGCAGCTCTTAGGGATACTTCTGTTTTGCCTGCAAAATATCTGATTGAATCTCTGAAATGTTCAGGAGGGCTAATGCTTATTGTCTGAAACTCTACAGATACAGATCATTCAGGAGAATTTGAATGCTGCCTTGACTGGTGAGATATTGGCTTGATTTTGGCTTGCGGACAAAGTAGCAGTCATGCATGCTCTGGCTGCAGCTCAGAAAGAATTGTACTGTATGTGCATTAATAGGATATCCAAATATGTATTAAAATACCTAACTGCACCAGCATGAACTTGTAATTTTCTTACAACAGTATGCAGGAGCCCTTTTTCCAGGAAGTTTCCCTCCTTCCCTGTCTAGACTACCATCCCATGATTTTTCTGGCAGCCTCCCATCCCAAACTAAACAGTTCAACCAGGTTTGGTGTTTTCAAATTACATGCTGTAACTATACTGTATATGCATTTAGTATACTCGAAGTTGAACATTTTAATCAGGCACATAAACAGGAATTCTGGGAAAGACCATGGTTCAGTGGCAGTGAATGCAGGCGATCCCAACATCCACAGCTGAAATGTTTTTTTTTTATATAAAAGCCCCATTTCCATCGGAAGTGCAGACCTTCCTAAAACAGGTCAGCATATTCAAAATACCAGCTTTCTTCAATGCAGCACCTGCCCAGATGTGCTGGAGTAATTTCAAAACTGGCCGCAAGTTAGGAAGATGGAATTTCACTACACCTATGCTTGTGCTTTGGGGCAACTTAAGACCATTCACCCTGCAGAGAATTGTTCACCTGAAGTGTAGGCAATTATATATAGTGTATGGTATATAATTGTAGTCAATTTATACATTAAATTTACAGCCTCTCCGCAAGCAGGATTTTATTCAAGATTTAGGAATGCTGCACCAAGAATCTATTAAGGATGGTACCGGGTCACATGCAGAGTGCATTCCCTGCTTATCTTCAGGGACCAAAAAAAAAAAAAAGTCAGCTCGTGTTTAGAAAGCCTTCGGGGGGAAACGTGCTTTACTCACCAGCCGAGTTGCTCGGTAGGGCCCGGGGCCCACGAGTCGAGGCTCCATAGGTCTCGTCCCGAAAATACAAAACTCCGCGGTCCGTCTCCACGGCGACCGAGGGACACAGCATGGATAGAACCCTCGAAGGAAAGTTTGAATTGGAGACTAACGCGTTCTGATTGGGCCAAATCCAAGTCACATGATACCTCGGAATTAGCCGATTGGAGGAAATCCTTTTAGAAGCGCTCCGTTCATTAAAAAAAGAAAAAAAAATCACCCTGAGTTTCGCTCTTTGCCCCCGATAAGCGGGCGATTGGATTCTCTGCTAGAAACGTCAGAGGGGCGTTCTTACCGTCAACGCCCAATCAGTTCCTTCTCTACGTCATCAATCGCTGGGCGGTAGCGAGATAAGGGGACCGGGCAGATAATTTCAGGCGATGCTTTTTGTTGTTGTTGTTCGGCTGTCTCCACTTTGTATATTGCGAGCAGGTGACGTTGTTCGCACCTGCTTCGGTGGCCTCTTGCTAAAAATCGATACTGCGTCATCGCGGAATTTGGAAAGATTCCCATCCCTTCTCATTTTATATGGGTGGTGCAAGGATTGACCTCTCTTAAATTGCCCCACGCAGTTGGCACAAAGGCTATAGCCAAGAATGGAGGAAGCCTTGTGACACGCGTTAAGCCTCTCTTAACCTGGTTTGCACCATCATGGGTTAATATACCTGGGAGCTTCTTGGGTTTTCTGCTTCATGAGTGTGTCCCCATCAGCTTTTCCCTAAACCACTGAGTCTTCTAGATCAGTGGTCACCAACTGGTGGTCCATAGAAAAAAATATTTGCATTTTTTATATTGCGCTTAATACTACTTATCTTTTTTAAAATATCATATTAATGGTCCACGGGATTTAAAATGATGAATTTAGTGGTCCCTGAGGTCTGAAAGGTTGGTGAACCCTGTTCTAGATCGAGTGATTACAACGGGCATTAAGTTTCAGATAGTGTCTCAAATCCTGTTTGCTTATTTTGGGATTTGTTGTCCTTGTGGTTCAGGGCTTTTGGGTCAAGCAGTGGAAAGACTGGAATTTAGGCAAAGAGCTGGTGTAAATGTAAATCTGAATTTTAGATCCACTAAAATTATCCTTTGATCCATTAAACTGCTGATAGCTTTTTCCAGGGACGATTATTGGGCTTTTGCTATGGTCCTGACAGTCTGTTAACAAACACTCCATCTTAATAAGCTTTGACCTGATTCCAGAAGAAGGTGGCCTTTACTTTAAAACATGACAGTATTTTAGCAAGCAATAAATGCATTGTTTTACAAATTCCTGCGGTGTGAATGTTTCCTTCAAACCATCCCATTATTAAAACCCTAAGACACCTTAAAAAAATTCAAAGAGTTGAAGACTTATGAATCATAGTTTTTAATATACAGTAGTACAGTTTGTATAAAACAAAGTTGATATATAAACAGTGAGGTTTATGCCCCTATCATCCATGAAACTTTTCCATTTCAGTTAAAAGCACCCTAAAGAAGTTGTGACCCAGTTAAAATGAATGTATCCTATCAGTGCTCAAAGTATTATTGTATACTTATCAAACACACTTCATTTGTATAATGAAGGTACATAAGCATTTAAGAGTGCTGCTAAATTGTTGTTTAATACATATATTTTCACAATATGTACTTTATTGCTGAAAGTTGCAGGATGTACTAGGTAGTTTTTATTTCTCCTCACATCAAATTTAAATTCCAAATAATTTATAATAAAATATATTTTCTTGTCCTGGAAAACCATATACAAAACATCCAGTGTGCTGTGTGCTGAAGTCTCTTGATTGTCAAGTACTGCACGTTGAAGATCTTGTTTTGTCACTGAGCCCTTCATTCATTTTTGTTTCTGCTAACGCCATTTTGCAAATGTTTTGGGAGCCGCTGACCCTTAGTGTAAGCATTATACCAAAAATGTAGAAACAAGATTAAAAACAAAGATCCGTAGAGCCCAATGATGAACATGAAAATCGGATACTGATACTGACAATTATCCATGGTGTAGATTTGTCCTATATGCATTGTCACCAAAATGAACTGCACCTGGAAAAAATAATTGCTTCGTTTAGATTTCTTACAAGAGGAGAAGAAATTTTACTTTTTGACTTAGGACCTGAAAACTAGATATAAACTGTCTAAAGAAATGGATTTTGAATACATGGTTATTCGTATTTGACAATTTTTTGCAAGTTAGATTAAAATTAAGAGAATATATTATGAATATTGATTTTTTAGAATGCTGATTATTATGTTCAGTTATTTTAAATATTGGTATTATTCATTTAAACTTAGGTTTGTTATATTATCTCTGCTTTAAAAGTTGGAGGTCATTTTTGTTGTATATTGAACTGATATTTTTTGTTACTTTTTAACTTCTCTTTTTCCTTTTATGTTAGCTTGTATTTTAATGTTTGTTTTTTGAATTTAATAAATATATTATTAAAAAGATATTACTTTTAAATCAAGCAGAGAATAATTAAGACAGAGCTAAGAAGGAAATTGCAATCCAAATAATTCTGTAAGGCCTGCTATTACATTTCAGGACACATGTACACAAAATCATTTTAGAGCTGTGATAAGTAGTTTCTGTCCCTTTGTACAGACCAACAATTGGAGAGAAGAGGGCATCAGGAAGAGGAAATGCCAACAAGAGAACAGGTAGTCTCACCTGGAGCATTTGTGGGATGGGGCAACAAGCCAAAGTGGTGATTAGATGAGACTAAAGCCTCATCAATTTGCATCAGAGGGGCACATCTTCACTCATCCCACTTTTGGCTTCCCATCACTACCACAAACTCCTGTTCTTACACATTTTGGAGTCTGGTCCCACCTACTGCTTGCTTCAGTTCTGTCCACAGCTTCCAATATTGTAGATAACTCAGTAGAAAGGAAATGTTCTCCATGCTTGTTTGTAATAGCAACAGCACTTAGACTTATATAATAAATCCAATAAATAATAAATAATACTGCTTCACAGTGCTGTACAACCCTCTCTAAGCGGTTTACAGAATCAGCCTATTGCCCCCAACAATCTGGGTCCTCATTTTACCGACCTCAGAAGGATGGAAGGCTGAGTCAACCTTGAGCCACTCAGAATTGAACTCCTGGATTGAGCGAGTTAGCCTGCAGTATTGCATTCTAACCACTGCGCCACCACAGCTCTGTAATACACTATCTTTAAAAATAGTTTTGTTTAAAGTAAAGCAATCTTTTCTTTGTAGTAAAGATGAAAAGATTCTTAGGAACATAGTAAAACTTTAATGGATTTTTTTGGATCACGTCTAACCTTTTTGTGTAATTTGTTTTATTTGCAGTATTGATACCCTTATGCAGAAGGCATAAATTACCATGGCAGTGTTTTTTCATATTTAACCAACATTTATAAATAATGGTTATTCTTTTCCTCGTTTCTCTATTAAAACTAGCATTTCATATGGTAGGGATTACACCAATTGTCTAGACTTACATTTCTTTCTAGCAATGTTTTCTTTGAAAGATAACTGAATTCAAAATATTTTTAAAGAGTAGTCTTGATAGGAACAATAATTGACTGAGATAAATAATATTCTTTTAAATATTATTTATAGGAATAATTAAAATAAATAATATTTATGGAAATATTTTAAAATGTATTAAAAGATTCAAGTTTACCAGGATGGATTTATAATAACGATAATTAATATATGAAAAGAGGTTCACCTTATGAATAACCAAAGGGCTATACAAAAGGATCTTCCATATAGAAACTTCAGAGAAGATTAATGTATTGTTGATTCACATACTATATTAACAAAGGGAAATATGCTTTACATTGGATGCATTGTCAGAAAAAAATATGCATTTCTCCTTCAAGTTTTGGAGACTTAGTGCGTAAATCATGATCCTAATGTGAAACACTGTATTTCACAGGATTTTTTTCCCCAATTTCCTTATGTTTCTTCTTCCCTGGAGAGACAATCCATCCACCCATTTTATAACATTCACAAACTGCCCCATTCCAAACTAGGCTTCACCCGCTTAGCTGTGGAATCCAGCAAGGTTGGCAACGTGCTCCCATCTGCTCAGGCAATCAGCCAAATGATAAACTACATCCTTCGTAAAGCACTTGGGTGTGAAATATCAGGACTCAGATGTAACAATAAAAATTAAAATAACATGGATCAGTATCCCTCTCCTAAAATTTTGATGGTTCTGACTCTAACGGCCTTTAAGAAAGCTCTAAAGATTTGGTTTTTCACTCTGTTCTACCCCATGATGGTATATGACACTACTGTAATTATATGACTCTTACGCCTTTCCCCAGCATGTTTTATTTCATTGCTTTATTGTATCATTTTTTATATTCTATTATTAATCTTTGTAGATACCCAGAATCACAAATAAATAACATCTGTTAATACAGATAATCTTACACTTGTCTTTTTGAGAAAACTCAGGCTGTATGGAAGCAACCTAGCTCACAACTGTATAATGCGCCTGTTCATCTTTTGTAAGTATAAATCATTCAAATCTAAGCCTATTTTTTTCTGTACCTCTTTTCGAAGTTACTTACCAGTTGTATAGTTGTCATATATTTTTTCCACCATAAGTGCTTATGGAATGTTGGCCCCAGCGTACAAAGTCCATAGTAGGTGTACATGATCACATGAACCATACAGTTGAGCAAACCGTGAAATGTTCCTAAACCTCCTGTAGAAAGGGAGGCAAGATATGTCTCAGTCATGTAATCATCAAATTTTTATTATCAGTCCAAAGCATGTCATAGTTGAGGCATATCAGACAAACACAGAAATAATAAGCATCCAACAATGTATTTTAATCCTGTTTTCATAGGTTTCTACTAAAGTTGTGTTTATGATTGGCTAACTAGTAACCCACAATTTATTGAATTACCATAGCTGTCTGGGTTCATATATCATTTTGAGTTGCAAGCTAATTAAACACATTTTATCCTAGCATTTAATATAAAGCTAGTCTACATGGTGCAATGGGTGGATGCCATTTAGAAGAAAATTTCTGTATGGCAAAAAGCTACATGCAATGCTACAGTGGAGACTTCCCAAAGTGGTGCCCTCCAGATGAAGCCCAAACACAACACACAGGATTTGCACTCAACATGGTGAATTATGTGCCATCAAGCTGTTTTCATCTCCTAGTGATTATATAGATAGATACTGATTAGGAATTCTGGGAATTATAGTTCCATGCATTTGGAGGGTACATGGTTAGAGGTTGAATGGTTAAAATGAATAGATGGATGATCAATTTGTACCAACACTGCCATCATTTGTAAACAAACTCATTTTATAATAATGCTAAAGAGGAGGAGGAAAATTTAAGAAGGAACTTCACAAAAGCAGTAATTATCCATGCTGGACACCCTCTATATTAGCCTGATAGGACTCTCTTATTTATTTAGTAGCAAAATAACTTGCATTCACCTAATGAAGTGAAGAAAGCTGGGAGTAACCAGGAGTGGATTCAAGTAAAGGGTTTGTTTAGTTGTGGTGTTCAAAACCTAAGAGGTTCTCAGGGTTTTAGCATAAGAATAAAACAGAACAGTTTTTTGCATTCAAAGGAGTAAATTTAACTGATAAGATAATGCTTCAATACTTCTTTCTATATTTTGGAGTTTTTCTATATACTCCTGCTCACAAGGCCTTTAACATCAATAGAAAAATAACACAAAAAAGTGCATGTAGACCAGAAGCTGTGAGAAGGTGGTGGTTGTTGTTAGTTGCGAAGTCATGTCCGACCCATCGCGACTCCATGTACAGTGTTTCTCCAGGCCTTCCTGTCTTCTACCATCCTCCGGAGCCCATTTAAGCTCATGCCAACTGCTTCAGTGACTCCATCCAGCCACCTCATTCTCTGTCATCCCATTCTTCTTTTGCCCTCAATCTTTCCCAGCATTAAGAGAAGGTATGAGAAGGTATGCAGATTTTTAAAAAACCCATCCCCTTCTGGTCCTCTTCAAAGCCTTAAGGCCATGAGGTTGAAAAACTTTCTAAAGTTTTCTAACTTTCTAATGAATTTCTTGAGAAATTCATGACAGAATGGGAATTTGAATTCAGATTTCCCAAGCTTTATCCTGGTCGTTATCTTCACACAAAAATAGTAAACAGTATAATATCTCATAAATAGTATAATAGTAAAGATAAAGGTTCCCCTCGCACATATGTGCTAGTCGTTCCCGACTCTAGGGGGCGGTGCTCATCCGTTTCAAAGCCGAAGAGCCAGCGCTATCCAAAAACGTCTCCATGGTCATGTGGCCGGCAAAGGCACACGGAACACTGTTACCTTCCCACCAAAGGTCCCTATTTTTCTACTTGCATTTTTTTATGTGCTTTCAAACTGCTAGAAACTGGGACAAGTAACAGGAGCTCTCCCTGTTATGCGGCACTAGGGATTCAAACCGCTGAATTGTCGACCTTTTGATCAACAAGCTCAGCATCTTAGCCACTGAGCCACCGTGTCCCTTTAGTATAATAGTAATACAAATAGTAAACTGTGTGTGGAAAAACAGTAACATGCATCATTTTGTAATTTATTTATTTATATCCTGCCTTTAAAAAATGACAATAAGGGTATCTATCTTATTTTTATAAATAACTCAAGGTAGCAAATATATGCAACACAACTTCCTCCTCTATTTTCTCCACATCAGCATTCAAATCCCAAATCCCAGATTGTGCAGGTTGTATATTTAAATAATTGCAGCTGATTAGCATATCTTGCACACCTTCAGATACAATAATGGACAAGTTTTGCAGGTTTCTGAGCACTTGCCATTTTTAAATGACAATACATGAGTTGCTTAAAAAAAATCTGGCACAGTGTTAGGAATAGATTTAGGCTTACTTGTTTTTCTACTTAGTCTCTTCCTCTTCCACTACCTCTATCCTATTTTTACATCACTGTTCTCCATTTCTGCTTTGGCTGATTTTCAGTCAGCTATAGTAAACTTCTTTATATTTTTATCAATTTTCCTTTCACTCTATCATGCATCCCTAGGAAGATTCTAATTAATCACTACTTCTTATTTCATCTCTACAAGAGAACTACAACATCTAAATCTTGGCATGTTTCATTCACTTCATTTGGACTTTAATTATGAAGCTACTTCAAGGGTTTTTTGTTTTTTTAGTAAGCAATTGTTGAACGTCTTTGAATCCAGGATAAAGTAACTTCTTAAGTTATGGAGAACTGGCATCTGGTTACCATTATTGTAATGGAGCAGGGATTATTAATTAGGTTTCATCAAGACTGCGAGAACACCAAAGTTTGGAATTGGTGATTAGGGCTGGATGTGTTTTATATGATTATGCCTGAAGAATGGCTGTTGAAAATTTTTTCAAAATGTCTAATGCTGCTGTTTGGTCCTGAAAAGTCCACATCAATTATACTCAATCTGCAACAGTGGAAACTGCATGGAATGCTTTTTGTGCAGCTTTTAATTAGATAATCCATCAAGTCTAGGTAATAAACTGGAAGCTATAGCAGAATCTACAGCAAGTTAAAACTGGAGCAGGGTTAAGCAACAGTGCCTAAAGAATTTGCATGGAGCTTGTTCAGCAAGTTATTTATTTTCCTCTAATCTCTAAACTCTAATGATAAACCACTATTTAAATCTGTTGCAGCAACAGTTTACCACAACATTCTAGCTCATGAACAATTATTTTAAATGTATTAGTGTCAAAGGAATATTTTTCAATGTTCTATTGCTGAAAAAACCAATCACCAGTTATGGTATCTGAAACATTAACAGACTTCTTATGGCACACATTTTAACTAATTTTTGTCATCTGTTTCAGATTGTGCATAGTAATATGATGAAAAGGACTGTTGTTCACCAAAGCTGCCCACGTTGTTGTTGCTAATATGTTTTGGTCGGATCTCCCTCCACAGGAGAGCAATAGAATACCACTCTACTTGCTTTATTTTTGTTCCTTTTCCATAAATTAATTGCAGGTAATCCTTGACTACAACAGTTCATTTAGTGACCATTCAAAGTTACAACGGCACTGAAAAAGTGGCGTATCACCATTTTTCACATTTACGACCATTGCAGCATCCCCATGGTCATGGGATCAAATTTCAGGCACTTGGCAACTGACTCAATATTTATGACAGTTGCAGTTTCCTGGGGTCATGTAATCTCCTTTTGCAACCTTCTGAAAAGCAAGGTTAATGGGAAAGCTAGATTCACTTAACAACCATGTTACTGACTTAACACCTGCAGTGATTCACTTAACAACTGTGAGAAGAAAAGTGGTAAAATGGGGTAAAACTCACTTAACAAATGTCTCACTTAGGAACAGACATTTTGGGCTCAAATTTGGTTATAAGTCAAGGACCACCTGTATTGTTCTTAATGCAGAATGCAATCTTGCTTATTCACAATTTTCAAATCTCACCTGGAGAGTTTTTTCTAATGTGCATCAGAGTATACTGCCTTTAGCAGTTTAGGATGAATTCTACCTAAAGAAAAAAGAATTTGGTGCACATATCCCTAACTTTCTCCATGTGCACTCATCCTCCAGGAGCTACATTGGTCCTCGGTTCTTTTCCAGGCATAAGTCAGAGTGCTGGTAATTAATTTTATGCTCATATGTGACTCAGAACTTGGAAGCCCATGTCTTACAGAATTGCCTGCCCAGGGTGAGCAGGGAGCCTGCAAGGTGAAAGCCTTGTCTCTGCTTGAGGAACATCATACATGGGCCTTAGTGGTGCCCAGGGGTGGGATCCTACTGGTTTAACAACCGGGTCCCTGCGCATGTGCGCAATTTGCAGAAAGTTGAACTGAGAGCAAGGAAAACAGCTGAGGAACGGCAATTCACTCTCTGCCCCAATCAGCTGGGCTTCGGAAATAGAAATATAGGTAAGTATAACATGGGCGGACGGGCGGGCCCACTTGAAAGAGAGAACCGGTTCACTCACGGCTGAAAGTCGGAGCTAACGGTTCACTCAAACCGGTCCGAACCAGTAGAATCCCACCACTGGTGGTGCCCCCAACTTCCATAAGGGTAAATATCTCCTGCAAGGCTGTGAAGCTGACCTTGTTTCACATAAGTTTCTAGTTTAGTAAATCAGGGAAAAGATGTAGCCATGTTGCAAAGCCTTCATCAAAGTCCCATGGTTCTCCTTGGTAAAATGTTAAAATAGGGGCTAGAATGGTAAAACTACTAGAAGCACTCACAATTGGCTGCGTGAGCGCTCATTAAAGGCTTCACTTCAGTTTGCAAGGAAGTATCAAGTGAAATGTCACTGGGCCCTGTGCTGTTCAATATGTTGATCAATGTCATGGAGGAGAGATAAGGGGAGACTTATCAAGTCTGCAGATAATACAAAGCAGGGGAGGGGGGAGAGAAGAAATGCAAAATATTTTAGATAAGACTTCAGCTGTGAACTAAAATGATTAGAATTTAATGGGGAGAAATGGATATAATAAAAGGCATAAGTATTGGGGGAGGCCTTGGCTTCATAGAATTCTAGAATATATAAGTTGGAAGGGACCTTCTAGGTCAAGAGTGTCAAACTCACAGCGTCCTGGCATCCTGAGAAGTATCGTGACTTTTTTCCTCTCCACTAAACCGGGGATGGGTATGGCCAGCGTGTGCCGCATCCGGGCTGTGGGCTGCAAGTTTGACACCCTTGTTCTAGGTCATCTAGTCCAACCCCCCATACAGTACACGATTCAGTTTAATCATCCTCGGTAGATAACCAACCAGCCTGTTTGAAAACCTCCAGCAAAGAGGAATTTTCCACTGTTCTAGGCAGACTCTTTTACTGCTTAACAATTTCTGGTTAGAACAAGAATTTAAGACCACTAGAAAAAAAAAGTGCATAGGACCTTTAAAAACAATCAACTAGCAGCAACCCTACCAGTATCTGGGAATCTACGTGAAACATGAGCTAGCAATGTGATTCAGCAAGTGAAAAGGCAATTTCTATCTTGGGCTATATTAACAAGTTCACAGAATTCAGGTCACAGGAAATAAATATTAAAATCTACTCCGCTCTTGTCAGATTCCACGTGGCACAATTCTGAGCATCAAAGTTCAAAAGACAAGGTGGAGCAAGTTCATAGGAGAGTTATCAAAATGATGAATGGCCTGGAAGCTATGCCAAATGAGGAACAGTTAAAAGATCTGAGGAGAGGAAAGACAACTGAGGGAAGATATGATAGCAGTCTTTAAATACCTGAAGGACAGTCATTTAGAAAAGGGAGTAAACTTATTATCCATTACCACAAGGACCAGAACCAGTGGGTTAAAGCTACAAGGAAGTAGACAAGGTTATATGAGCCGCAGTGGTTCAGAGTGCAGTACTGCAGGCTACTGATCACCGGCTGCTAGCAGTTTGGCAGATCGAATCTCACCAGGCTCAAGGTTGACTCAGCCTTCCATCCTTCCAAGGTGGGTAAAATGAGGACCCATATGCCAAGAGGAATTTTCTGACTGTTTGGTCTGTAAGTCAGTGAAACAAACTGCCACATAAAGCAAAGTACTTCACTTCAAACAGAACTTGGAGGGTCATCAGAGCTAGTGAATCTTGCATTGGGCAAAGAGATGGCCTAGATTATCTCTAAAGTCCCTTCTAATTTTATGATCTATGTCAAATAAATAAAACAAACAGGCATTGTTGAATGCTTCCTTTGTGTCATATGTTACAAATAATTTACAAATTCAATGGGTTTTGGGGTTTTTTGCCATACTTTGTAATATGCTATACCACAGTATAGTGATTAAATTACTGGACTAAAATATAATAAGGAAACAGCTTCAAGTCCAAATTTGCAATGAAAACTCACTAAGTGAACTTGGGCCAGTTAATCTCTCTCAATAAACCCAATTTGTATCTATGGAGATTTTCAGTTATCCAGGTCATGGTTGTCCCAAAGGTGATTTTTCTTCAGAGCTGAAGAAGCTTCTTGGATGAGAACCAAAAGGTCTTCAAAGAAAAATCAGAAAGTCCAGTTCCCTCTTGAAAAAGCACCTTTGGGAAGCCCAATTCATCTTTCATGAAAAAACTGGAGAAAGGAAAGCTCCTTCTGTAAGTCCAGAAAATGTATGAGTGGGCTTTAAAGAGCAGTGCACTGAATTAAAACAATCCTAGCCATTTCAATACTGATTTTGATCCCATCTTCAACTGCACCTCTAGAAATCTGGTATTAAAGGCATCTAATTTGGTTGTCCCAAAGGTGTTTTTTCCAAAGCTAAGTGGACATTGTTTTTCCTTGAAGACCTTCGCTTCTGATCCAAGAGGCTTCTTCAGTTCTGAACTGAAGAAGAAGGGATGAGAAGCAAAATGTCTTCAAGGAAAAACAATGTCCAGTTGTTTTTTGAAAAAACACCTTTGGGATACTATACTGTAGCTTTTCCCAGATTAAGTTTAATGCATCGCTTATTCATTATAAAAGAGTAACAATGTGGATTCACAGTACTAACATGTAAAAATGAAATAATTATTTTTATTGATGTATGTTTGATTCAGACATCTCATGTTGGCTTAAATATAGTTTGTTGAATAAACTATAAACAGCTAAATTCACACGATATTCTAGAATCCAAATAAATATGTGGAAATAAACATCTGTAATGTGCATAGTCTAAGAACTATTTTTTTTCCTCCTTGAGCTGCCACAGTGCCAACTACTGTTCCATGGCTGAACTTTGTCCATTATCAAATATGGGCATAATCAACTCTCATTTAGATATTTAATTATTAGCTCTGACAGAGGCAGAATTTATAGAACACACCTAATGGAAACCCAATACACACACATCCGTTCTATTTGTTTTGGCATTTAGTACTTTATTGGCATGCTAACTAACTAAGATCCATAAATATTTATGAGCTATTGGCATCTGTTTTAGAGGATTCATACTGCTAAAAATCCATCTTCCCCCAGACTTTGAATTTACGCTACATGCATTCATAAACTGCATTTTTGATCATGTTAAAACAGAAAAATATAGAAAACTGAAGGCAGAAAAAGCCCCAATGGTCCATCGAATCTGCCCCTTGAGTTTTTGTTCTGTTTTATGTTTAATCAATTAACTGTTATTTATTTTTATTTTAAATTTTATTATGTTTTATTTTATCCTATTTTTTTTTTTAAAAAAATAGTTAGATGATAGACTAGTGTTTATCCCAAGAATATTTAAACTTAGTTACTGACCCACTACCTGCACTGGAAGTTGGTTTCAAGTTTCCACTACTCTTTCTGTGAAGCAATACTATTACTATGTTATTAGCAGAGAGTTAATTTTCTCTCTTCAAACTGCCTAGTATAAAAAAGATAATGCATTATATTCCTTTCCTGATAAAAATCTATGCTACTAAATTTCCTTACACTGCAACATAAATAAAGCCTCAGGTAACTTATATTCAACCAGTTTTAGATCACAATCAAGGTAAGGAATGATAAACTAAAGCAATTTCTCCCTCATCTCAGCCTTCTCTACATTTAATGCTGTTAACTGACCACAATCAGTTATTTATTTAGGCAGATTAGTTCAGCCTAACGCTTTCTAAAGTTAAGGCAGGTGTTGATTTCATATAGTATGTTTCAAAGGAAACTCATTTCCTAGGACTCTTGAGATTTCAGTTTTATTGCACAAATTTGATCTTCTTCCATTAAGCTTTCTTCCCTAGGAAATTGTGTATCATAATGTGGATGTCTCATATTGTGTTACGCCTAAACCAAGGGTGAAATTCAGCAGGTTCTGACAGGTTCTGGGGAACTGGTAGTGAAAATTTTGAGTAGTTCAGAGAACCGGCAAATACCACTTCTGGCTGGCCCCAGAGTGGGGTGGGAATGGAGATTTTGCAATATCCTTCCCCCAGGAGTAGGGAGGGAATGGAGATTTTGCAGTATCCTTCCCCTGCCACGCCCACCAAGCCACACCACTCCCACCAAGCCACACCCACAGAACCAGTATTAAAAAAATTTGAATGCCACCGCTGGCCTCAACTATGATTTATTTAATAAACCATAGATAAATAGCAGCTTACTGAGTGACATAAACCCAATCACAAAGATTTGCAAATCAAAACTTTTCCATACTGGTTATTAAAACATATGAACAGCTACAGTATATGATTTGATAAGGAAGGATAAATTTGATATTTATTTTGAAGGAAAGACAGAGTATGAGTTGAGTCGAGCTGATTATTATGCAGCCAATATAATCTTTCTCATTCCCTTGTCTGAACATCATTATTTGTTTTGCTAATTCAAAAATAATAACTTAGAAATCTATAGGGTCATAATACTATTCTGCCTCCTTGGCGAGAGAACATTGCAGGGCTGCTCAATAGGTAGGGGTTGGTGTTTGCATCATGGAGACCCAGTTTCCCCTCCTTATTCCCTATAAAAAAATCCATAAGGAAGAAGGCAGGCATAAACATTATCTTTTCTGACTTGCCTAATTTTTGCTCTCTTTTTTTCCTTCCTTCCCCACAATGCCAGAATCAAAGAGTGGGAAGGAAGGAAGGACAGGAAGGAAGCTCAAGGAGATTTCTAGCTGGAGCACTCGTTCCCTTATTTTTTCATAGACTCTCTAGTAAGATAACAGAATTGCCCTCTTCCAGTTCTATATGAAGAGATAGTCATTCTTTGTTTCATCTTTTCTTTCAAACAAGCTCTTTCCTCAAAAGCGAAAGCAGAAGTATCATTAAGAACATTTTCTCAACTATTCATTATCATTACAATATGTTCACCTTGTTTGCACATGAGTTTAAGAGTGGGGGGGAGCACATTTCAAACAGTTTTTATGCTGTTTGACATACAGTTTTTGCTTTTCTCGATCTGCTCCCTGTCTTCTTCTCATTCTTTTTGCTAGAACACTATTAAGAACTTCAAGGATTTATAAATTTCAGCTTAATTGTGGTTTTGTTGATGCTCTGATTTGGCTCACAATAGATGTTGCACCTGAATAATTACACCTGAAGTAATGTCCTGGTGCCTGGAGGCTGTGCGGATCTGGATGGGGAGTAACAGGCTTCAACTCAACTCTTCCAAAACTGAGTGGCTGTGGCTTTCGGCATCCCGATATAGCCAGCTGGTGCCATCGCTGGCTATTGGGGGCGAGTTATTGGCCCCCACAGAGAGGGCTCGCAACTTGGGCGTCCTCCTGGATGCACGGCTGTCTTTAGAAGAGCATGTGACGGCTGTGGCCAGGGGGGCTTTTTATCAGGTTCACCTGATTCGCCAGTTGCGTCCCTTTCTGGATCGGGACTCCTTATGCACAATCACTCAGGCACTCGTCAGTTCCCGCCTAGACTACTGCAATGCTCTCTACATGGGGCTCCCCTTGAGGAGCACCCGGAGGCTCCAACTGGTGCAGAATGTGGCCGCGCGGGGGATTATGGGAGCGAGGGGGCGCTCCCATGTGACGCCTCTCCTGCGTGAGCTGCATTGGCTCCCGGTGGTCTTCTGGGTGTGTTTCAAGGTGTTGGTTACCACCTTTAAAGCGCTCCATGGCATAGGGCCTGGGTATTTGTGGGACCACCTTCTGCCACCGATAGCCTCCCACCAGCCACTACGCTCCCACAGAGAGGGACTCCTCAGGGTGCCGTCAGCCAGGCAATGTCGGCTGGCAACCCCCAGGGGGAGGGCCTTCTCTGTGGCAGCACCTGCCCTCTGGAACGACTTGCCCCCAGAGATACGCATGATACCAGATCTCCAGGCTTTTCGCTATGCCCTATAAACTTTCCTTTTCCACCAAGCAGGGCTGGCGTAACCCCCCCCCCTTTTGAGATGTTAGATTTTAATTGTCTATGGGTTTTAGTTGGGATGTTTTAAATTTTGGGCCAAAGTGTGTAATTCTTTTAACAAATTTTAAATTTTGTATTGGGATGTTTATTATTTTGGCTGTGCACCGCCCTGAGTCCAGCAGAAGGGCGGTATAAAATTTAATAAAAATAAAAAATAAATAAAATAAAATAACTTGATACAAACTAGAAGAAAAAGACAGTTTTTTTCAACAGCTAAGTAAACTACTTAGAGATCAAATGCACCAAAAAAAATAATAATGGAATATCTAGTTTTATGATTTACCCAAGTATTGACACAACTCCTCCCACCCCGCAAAACTCTGTCTTTATTTAAAGGCAACCTTCAACTTGAAATCTGAAGTTTTGACTACCTGCAGCAAATTTGACTCCAAACCACCAAGTCCATGGCATGATTGAATGATGAAAGACATGTAAGAATGTCACCTGGGCATTCTTTTTTCGAAGAACAAAGAAGATCTGAAATGAAACATATTTAAAATGAGCAGTGTGAATACAAAGGTCAGTACAGCACATTTAAAAGTTTGTTATCTGATTTACATTTTACAGATGAAAATAAATTATAAACGTTAGCATACCTGCAAAAATAAAAGTAATTGGTTCAAAATAAAAGAAGTTGATTTACACCAACTCAGGCTACTGGTCCCTCTAACACAGGGGTGTCAAACTCACGTTGCCACGTCGTCATCAAGTGACATATCACGACTTTTTTCCCCTTCACTAAACCAGGGGTGGGCCTGGCCAGTGCCAGTGTGACGCATCTGGACCGAGGGCTGCGAGTTTGACACCCCTGCTCTAACAAGTACTGTCTCTTCCTCATAATTCCCTAGGATCTCTGGCAGAGGTCATTCCCAACCTACAACTTTGTTGATCTACAGTATCTAGAATTCCCCCCAATCAGCCATAGAGGCTTGTGCTACTGGGAATTGTGGCCATTTACATGCTGAACTATACAGAGTATATTCTCTGTCCCTTATGTAAGTCATATGCTCTACAATAGAGTCACGGACCCACCTAAAAGTGCCTGAATAGTGCATGTGAATCATAAATCTATGATACAGAACTCTAGTTCAAAACAACTTCATAAGGCTGGATAACTGGATTGGGAAATAAAAATTGGAAATATTGTTTCGCATTAACACACAGCCAAAGGATCTTCTAGAAGTCTTTGGATCTCTCTTTTATATTGTATTCTTTCTTTAGGAGGCTACAAGGCCTACAATAGGCTGGTAATAAGTTTTCCCTTCAAGAATGGAATGAAAGAGCATCAAAGCCAAGTAAAATTTCAGACCACCTAGACAGAATGCAGAGAGAGAGAGAGAGGGAGGGAGGGAGGGAGGGAGGGAGGGAGGGAGGGAGGGAGGGAGGGAGAGAACAGTTCAAATTTTATCCTTTTGTGTCTTACTAAAGAGGTTGACTTTTCATATGATCGTTCTATACAGTTTCTTTCAGGTTATGCTCTGTCAATGACTGAAATATTTTTCAATGTATATTTTCTACAAATTTTATGTTCTATTTCAGAAATTATTCTGTTAACTTCTTGGGTTTCTTTTCAGGATTCACACACCAACTTTGATTGTACAATTTGTTTCTTCCCCACTCTAATATTCTATACAAGCTTTGGATAAATTTACAATTTATATTCAGAGGACTTTTAGAGGTATTAAGAATGCAGCTCCCAGAAATCGCAGCCAGCATCATTTGCAATTCTGGAACTTGCAGTCCAAGGATATCTGAAGAGCTAAGTTTGAAGACTGGACTGAACTTTCTATCAATTAAATGTATAGATATTGGTAAAGCACAGCATCATTATTATGAATAAGTAATGAGCAGAACTTGACATGGTCGTTCTCAGTGAGAGAGGGAAAGTGAGAAACTAAGCTGCCTGATTTTCCATCCCAATTAGTCTATAATATCCAAAACGTTTTCACCCATTCAGTAGAATCAGTCTAACATTTCTTCCAATGATGACAAACATTCAATATATAAAGAAATGTCTGAAATATACGATATTGATTATTAATCAGTCTTTTATTATGTACACAGACCAGAATATATTTATTAAACTATATAATCATACTCACAGTGTCTAGCAACTCAATGAATTTGGAAAAATAATACAACCAGCAGGCACGAACCATCTATAAACAGCAAAAACATTGAGTAAATTCAATATTGTATGAAAATTCTCTATTTTATTAAGCATGATGAATATTTTATACATACAGTGTTAAACTGTATTAAATGACATTCGACACTTTTGTAGGAAAATTGAAATATCCCTATATGATTATTCCTGAGGCAGAAGTAAGTAGAATCCAGTGAAGCCTCTAAAACAACGGTCTCCAACCTTTCTGGCTAAACAAAAGTCATCTCTTGCTTTATATTAAATTTGAATAGACTTCTAACTGGTCTGGTCCTATTTCATGGCCTGTTGTTCGGTTTTACAAGCTCAGTCTCTTGGAACACTTTTGGATAAACAATACAGTAAGAAAGACCAGAGACATCCCTAATTTGGATTATAATCAGTGGTGGGTTGCTACCGGTTCGCCCCGGATCAGTTTGATCTGGGGTGAACCCTAGTTTGATCTGGGCTAGCGACGACAGTGGGAGGCTCAGTCCATCCGGCCGGACATCTCTGCGCATGCATAGAAGTGTTGCACACCCTGGCGCACCCATGAGCAAACCAGTAGCTGCCGAAATTGAAACCCACTACAATAGTATTGTTGCAATACTCACCCTGAGAGCCATAGGTGTCCTGGAATAGTCAACTATATCACAGCGAAATGTATAGCCTGTGGCCCAGCCAGACATGAGGAACTAGAAGTAGAAGAAAAGAATTTAATGTAATATTTAGTTTTTACAAGTCATTGGATTGCATAAATAATTACAGTAAGAAGCATGGATGAAAAGCAAAATGTCTTCAAGGGAAAGCAAAGTCCAGTTGTCTTTTGAAAAAACACCTTTGGAACTACCAGGGGACATATGTAATTTGAATCAAGGAGAATTTTATTTAAGTTATGTCCCATAATATTTTTTCCCAAAGGTTGGCCTAGAATATCAAAGACCCAAGCTTGTTTACAGTCTTTATAAGCAATGGGTATTCCAGAATTTGTATAGCATTATTACTTTAATGTGATCAAAACAGAAATAATTAAATATATGACTGAATTACAATCCTATAAATTGCATTTAATTATATTTTTTATTCAGGTAGAAATTAAATTTAAAAAAAATTGTTCCACTCCCCACTTATTTCTTTTTGGAGTAGTCCCAGATTGTTATACCCAGAGCTATCTACAACACCCATTATAGGACTGTGTTAGAAGAAAGAGTAGGCAATACTCCTGATCATATCTCACGGAGATTATGCATAGCAGTTCACACCATACTGAGAAACTAAAATGTAGGCTTTGATTTCAAAAGTATTTCTGTATACCTAAGTTACATTTCTCTTCACATCACAAAATCATTAATATTTTGGGGGAATCCTTTGTACATCTCTATTAGAACAAATTAGCAATCTTCTACTTACCTCATATGTCATATAGATTGAAAGAGCAACTATGCCAAAGTTATAAAAAAACATTATTTGCCTCAGATCAAAAGGCTTTCTGTTCTCCATGAACTTTGGTCCTAGATTAGTGACAAAATATATATAAGTTGCAATAATAAATGTTTGTGGGAAAGGTGAAGACATGAGTGGGTAGCCATCAACTCGTGGATCTGGAAAAGAGATATTAAAATGTATTTTAATATTTTTAGATTTTTGACTTAAATAAGCAGCATATTCTTTAACCTAAATGATTGCCTACATTGAACAGGCTGTTTACCTGTTCAAGAGCAGAGGGTTTTTTTATCTTGCGCTTCTTGTTTGCTTTATATAAAAGCTTCACACATACATTACACAAAGGCTTCTCGTTTAGCCAAAGATAAAACCATAACTGGTAACATTATTAAATTATTTATATGAATGTACAAACTACCTATGTTCATCAGATTTATAACTAGAAGAAACAGTGGTTAAATACTTTTCCTCCCACATAAATGTATTCTATTAATTAATTAATTATTATTCTATTAATATTTGCTACCTCATGTAGACCTTTAAGATCTAGGTAAAAGTTAATCGCTGCTTAATCAATAGTTTTCAATACAAAAATTAATTCATAGAGTTCATGATGTTCTTTGAGCTTGGAGTTTGCTTGCAGACATTTCACTACCCAACTAGATAACATTATCAGCACATTAAGAACTCCATAGTTCAACTCTAAGCTACATGTATTCTCTTTTATTGGAAAAACTGATTCATTTATGTTGTCAATTTTTGAGGTGTTCTAGCATAGGTTACCAAAAGTTAAATTTCAGATAATTTCACTTCTGTTTAATAGATCTGGGATGATACTCAAATAAAACATGACTTTTATCTCTCCATTTATATCATGGCAAATGACAGACCACAAATTTTCATCAGTTGTTGAAAATCTTCTGATAATTTTCTTTGATATAAAAGATGGCCAGCCAGAGACAAAATGAATTTAAGAGTAAAAAAGAGCAATACTGGACATGTTGAAAACCATCCTTCTGAGGTCAGTAAAATGAGGACCCTGATTGTTGACTCTGTAAACCACCAGAGAGTGCTGTAAAGCATTATAGGGAGGTATATAAGTCTAAATGCTATCACTATAATATGCCAGTTAGATCCTTTTATCATCCTTACATTAATCATTCTTATGTTTTCAGCTTAATGCACTAGCACAACTCTTAACTAGAATATTTTAAAGATATATAATTTCCATCTCCTCTTCTCAAAAACAATGTTAAAATATATGCTGAAGTAGCATCTTTTAAAAAATTACACTATATGCAAATAGAATATACTAAGAATGAAGAAATTTATGAAGAACTAAGTTTAACTACTCTCAGTCTTCATGTTTCCATAAAAATATATTGAAGCATTATTTATGCATAACTTGTTATATGCTTAAATTGTAATGAGATACATTACACAATTAAGGGAACATTATCAAGAACAGGACATACCAGCATCTTTAAGCCACTTATCATAAATAAGTACAGCCTTCGAAGTCAAATTGTTAAATGCCATTTTCATAGAGGTACGTAGGATTCAGGATTCTTCCTGAAGGCAAATAGGATAGTGTATGTTATGAAATCTGTAAGAAAAAAAAGGAGTGGTAGTCTTTTCAGAATTTAGAAAACCAAGTAGATGATTGTTATGCATTTACAATATTTGCTTAATACTGTTTTCTGCTTATTTGCTTAATACTGTTTTCCCCATATAAGTAATGTAGTCACGTTATGTTCTGTCCTTATGCTCTTAGAAACACAACTCTATGAAACATTTTCCAGAAATAAGCCTTAACTAGTGACCAGAACCAAAATGAAGATCAACTTCATGACTGTAACTAAAGCAAAGAACAATTTGAATATTCAAATAATACTATCAATAGTGCTATTTAGAATTCTACAACCACAATACACTGAAAACCATTTCTCTGTTCATCAAACTTGATTTTTCCATTTTTCTCTGCTGAAGTTATGAAGAAGTTGGACAAGGTTATGAAACTTAGTAGTAGTATAGTAGTATGTTTATTTAGTAGTAGTATGTTTATTTACAGCATGAAATTGATAAACCATCTCAATCCTACTTAACTATGCAATCTATAATATATTATACTGATACAATATTAAATATTATAGTATTAATATATATTAAAAGACAATAGCACTAACGCAATAATGCATAAACATGTGACCAAGTTAACACTTGTCATATTTAGGTACATTTGCAATTTAGTAAATGCTAAGTTTTTATATTGCTATGATAAGGAACAAGAAACTTGCTCCTTTCATTTGTAAACCTTTTGAAATACCATACTTTATACCTTTACTTAAACCACCACTATTGGAAAAACAATTCTCCAAGAATTAAAGATTTTTCATTATTTGCAGCAGGTCGCTCTACTGTCTCAGTCCACATAACTTGCTATACAATTGCCATTCAGTGTACATGCCCTCCTAATAAGGCAGTGTATGTGTTTCAACTCATCTCATCTCATTCATTGTATATTCTACTGCAATCATTTGGCCTTTCAGTAGTTCACAGTAACAAAAAAAAAATGCAGCAATAACATAATGCTCACTAAAGCATCAATGATAAACTAAAATCAGCACTACTGTCACAAATAATTAAAATTTACAACCCAATGGCACATATTCTCTCCAAAATAATTTCATAATTTACAGAAAACTAAAAAAAACAGGGACAAGACTAATTTCTAGAAAGAATTTTTTCTATAAGAAAGGTACATCTATAACATGACAATAGTTGCAAACCTCAGCATGTTTCCCACATATAAACCATGGACTAGCAGCTGTTTCTTCTGGGATACTCAAATTGGACTGACTGATTCTAACTGAAGAAAATAATCTTGCAGCTACCTCAGTGCTAAACGGTATTGGGCTGTATAGGTTAAAAGCAGCACTGGAAGTCAATAAGAAGAAGTGTAAGTGTAAAATACGGTATTAAATTTGATTGTAGTGATAAGGATCAACCAACACTTTTAAGCCTGACAAGTCTTCTGGCTATTATTATAGGGCCTCACTCAGCCCCACTGGAAACCAGCAATTTAGTGATGTCCCAACTCAATCAAATATTGCTAAGTATTTTCCAACTTCCACAAACATCCAGTAATCATATTAACTAGTGTATGCACCTATAGTCCCCTCATCAGTGATTCTCCCCCAGCTTTGGATTCCCTGTCACATTGTACGTGGGTGTGGCTAGCTGGTTCTTATTTTTTTATGTAATAACTCCTATATTCTATTTTCATTCTGCTGCTGTCAGCACTTCAACCTGCATTAACTCTAGTGCTGACATAAGAAGGAGAAGTGAAGGCGTTTGGAAAGGGACGGCTGACTTTTCACCTACTTATTTTCCCTCCTGGAGATAATGTCCCCTAGGAGATGGATGGGAGGGGGGAATTCCTTTGAGCTGGAGTAGATTAGGGGTAGAATGACTTGGAAGATGAGTGCAGGGGAGTAGGGAACGGAAAGGGAGGGTTTTGGGGTGGAAGTCAGTGTTGGCTTCATTTGGAGTCAGGTTAGGATGTCGTACTCAATAAATAGTTTTTTCTTCAAAGATTTTGTTTGAAATGCATTTTATTCGAGACAACCTCGAAACTTGATAGCTACCTTGTTTGTATGCTGCCCAGAGTCAGTCTGGAGTTCGGCAATATCTAAAACTAATAAATTTTCTCTCTCACCCAGCTGTTCCAGTTCCACTCACCCTTAATGCACTTTCCCTGTCTCCAGGCCTTTAAACTCCAGGCTCCTTGACATGCCTCCACCACTGATTCTTTGCTGAGTAGCCTGGTCCAAAATTCAACCTTTGTTCTTGTGCACTCCAATCATTTTTAAATCATCAAATCATCAGTAATTTTCCACAAACCTCTACTGTCTCTGTATGCCCAGGAATAATACAAATCAGGTTTCTGCTCTCTAACTCCTTGATCCAAGTGAAGTTAATGCAGTTTGGAAAGTGTCCAAATCAACACCAACATTCACCACTTTATTATGTGGGTCATCAAGGCAAGCCCTCCAAAGATCTCATCTTCAATGGGACATTCTTTTGCAATCTTAATAAGGTGTTGGGACAACAGTGATGGACCAAATCTTGCATGACAGTCGTTCAAAAGCATTGGCCACACTCTACTGATCACTATGTCTTTATCACCTCAAGATACTTAACTGCCAGAGCCCTCTAGCTGAACACCTGTGTCCAGACAACTTTAATATTTAACATCTTACATTTAGCATATAAATGTAGTTATGCACTTATGCCAGACAGATATCAGATTAATATAAACATAGTGGAAATCTTTATTTCCATGAATTGTGACCAATCCTAACTTCTTCTAGAAGATTTCTCTACTACTCGTTGATAAATAAAAATTTAAAGCTAGTAGTACTCTCTAGGACCCTATTTAATGTAATGGCTAAGGCACTAGGCTAGAAACTGGAGACTCTTGAGTTCTAGACCTGGCTTAGATATGAAGCCAGCTGGATGACCTTGGATCATTCTCTTTCTCTCACGCCTAGGAATGGCAATTGGCAAATCATGTTTGAGAAATCTTTCTTGAGAAAGAAAATTGCAGGACTTTGTCCAGGTAATGCTAGGAGTCAACACTGACTTGAAAGCACACACACAAACAACCCACACTCTCTGTACAGATTACTATCACAGTAGCAGTGGTGAAATCTAAAATTTGTTACTACCAGTTCTGTGGGCGTGGCTTGGTGGGGAGGGTAATGTGACTGGGTGGGCGTGACCAATTTTTTTTTTTTACTTTTAAAACCATTTTTTCTACAACCTCAGAAAAAAGCAGAGGCTTTTTTCCTTTTAAATGCCTCTGATCAGGCAACTCAGCTTGGATCGGCAGAGACATTTAAAAGAAAAAAAGGTTTTTTTTCTTTTAAATGCCTCTGACGATCCAAGCTAAGTTGCCTGATCAGCAGAGGCTTTTTTCCTTTTAAAAGCCTTTGACGATCCCAGCTGAGCCGCACGATCATCAGCTTTTTTTTTTTACTTTTAAAAGCATTTTTTCAGCCAAAGAGATTGTAGAAAAAATGCTTTTAAAAGTTAAAAAAAAAGCCTCTGATGATTATGCAGCTCAGCTGGGCAGGGGGCGGGCAGGGATTTTTGCTACCAGTTCTCCGAACCACCCGCCTCCATCGCTACCAGATCGGGTGATCCGGTCCGAACCGGGAGCATTTCACCCCTGCACAGTAGTGATATGTACAGTAGTGCTCTCTGTAGGGCAATCTTATCATCAATTTACAGAAGCATCCAGTAGGCTAGGTTTCAGACATAAATTCAGGGCAAAATCTTTAGACTGCCTAGTCAACATCTTGGTGTTTATCTACTTTATTTTCAGAAAGTATGTTAGTGAGTATATTAGAATATTAATGATGGCACATAAAATAATTCATATATTAAACAATTTTCCAAAAATGGGGAGCAAATGATTCTTTACATAATAGCATTACTTTCTGCAAGCAGTATGCTATTATTATTAGAATATATACAACACTTCAGAATGTGTAAAGTATTTTGTTCAACTCAGAAACTTGTTGTTCAAGTCAGAAAGTTTTGCTTTGCTTAAGAATCATGTGGAATTTTAAGAGGAATTAAATAAGCAGTTCTCCTTGTTTAGGTTGCACCATACCCTCAAAGAGTTCAGGGTGTGTAGGCAGTGGACAGTACTTTAATGCTCAAAAACAGCACCATGATCTTTCAAGGAACAACCATTTACATAGGCAAATGATTATAAACAAGATGCACAGAGATTTGTTTATCAGATGAATGGGTCTTCTATTGGATTCTTACTAGAAACTTATTTTCATAAGCTGTAATACTCTGCTTGAGTTGTCAAACTCAAGGCCTGGGGGCCGGATTAGGCCCATGGGGTGCTTAGATCTGGCCCACGGGGTTGCCCTGGAAACAGTGAAGGATCGGCCTGCGGTGCCTTTGCCAGTGAAAATGGGCCTCCAAGCTCTATAACACTTTTCCAATTAAAACAAAGCTCCATTTTCGCTGGCAGAGAATTGCAGGAGGGCATCGTAGCTGAAAATGGAGCTCGAGAGCCCGTTTTCGCTGACAGAGTGCTCAGGCCACCCCAGGCACCTCCAACACAAGTGACATCGAGCTGGCAACGCCCCCTGGCCATGCTCCCTTCAAGGTCAAACACAACCCTGATGTGGCCCTCAATGAAATTGAGTTTGACACCCCTGAGTTATGGGGTTGTTGTTATGGGGTTGTTGCTCCCACATCTAAAACATAAGATTGTATACATAGCTGCAAGGTTGCAATAACGCAGTGTTATGCATGCATTAAAGCACAATTTTGGAGTAACTAAAAAAAAATATAATCAGAAATCGTTTTTTTTCTTTGTTAGAAAAGAATTTTCCAGAAAGTTACAGTAAGGTTTTAATTTCTCCTCACCTGCACCTCCCCAATTTAATTCTCTTAACAATTTGAGATAATTTAGTTGAACAAGGAATAAAAATGGATCTCAACAGGTTCTATGGAACTTTTCGTTATGTTGAAATAGAAAAACCCAACATTTAAACTATTCTTCACAAGAAACTAATCCAGGTATTAGTATAAATTCTGTATTGTCTCCAAATCTCCAAATTATAGGCTTACTTCAAAAATTCCATAGAAATGCTGAGATAGGAGTACAATTTGCTGGTGCTTCCCTTCCTTATCTTTTTCCTAAACAAGTAAAAGTATATATATTCAGTTAAGTATATATTTCTGTGTCATAAAGGACACAGAAAATGAAACCCTTTGCAGAAAATATACTTTCGTATAATAACTAAAGAGACAAAGAAATGCAAGATATTAATATAGTCTCATGCGCCTTCTGTGGAAAACACAAAATAGCTCACAAGCAGGGTGGATAAAAATCAATGATTTTTTTAAAAAAATCAAAAAAATCAGATTGTTTTGATTTAAATTGGATTTTTTTGATTTTTATCGAATTTATTTTAATAAAAAACTTTTGGGGTAAAAATCTATCGTAAGATAGTTTTCTATTTAAGATACACAAATAATTTAGTTTATTCAGCATGAAATGGAGCTTAGTTATGTAGCATGAGGCTGTATATTCTGCAACACTGGGACTATCGGTGAGTCAACAGTGGGTCAAAGGAGTAGCAGAGATGACAGTTGCTCTTTAAAAATTATGATTTAAATCGAGTTGATTTAAATCAAGCCTTTTTACTAGTGATTTAAATCATGATTTAAATTGTGATTTAAATCAATTCAATTTAAATCAAATCCACCCTGCTCACAAGATAGGTAAAATCTAACACTGCTATGGAAAAATTCATCTTTTAAATTGTTTCCTATGTTTCTTTCTATCTAACAAAACCCCACTAGCAAGTTCCAGAATGGAACATTCCTTTAAAAAATACTTCAGATGTTTAACACTAAATCCAGGAGAATAAGACGGCATAAGATGTGGTGTTTCTCTTTATCCTTGATCATTGTGTAAGCAAATGTAAGAAATTTATTGAGCAATTGCATTCTGGAGTTAAACACCTGAACTGAGTTTATATGGCTGGCTAGGAAGGGATAAGCATAATACCCAAGTTTCACATTCTTACCTAGACATTTGATTCTTTTTTAGGATGTGTTGCTACTGATTTGCTGATGATCTTATTGTATAGGTTTCACCTTACATTTTTGTATTTCCATGCTAAGGTGTTTTAAGTTTGAAACATTTCAAGTTTTGAAACGTTCTGTTTGAAATTCAAAACAGCTATTTCAGTGTTACTGGAAATATAATCATTCTAGAAGGATTCTTAACTTAAAGCGTATTTGGAGTTGTTGGAATAGCATCAGCCCATATCCATTAGAGCTGGAACAATTCCTTATGAAGTTGGAACAATTGTTTAAGCTCAAACGGTTTCATCCTTTCGCCTTAATTTTGTCAGGTGCCTTGTTATGTACACAGACACACGATCACACTTAATTAAGACCAGGAGTTAACAACAAGAATTCATGTTTTCTATAGAATTATATTTGCTTTTTACAAAGAACAGTACAGGTAGTCCTCCAATTATGACCACAACTGAGCCCAAAATTTCTGTTGCTAAGTGAGACATTTGTTAAGTGAGTTTTATCTCAATTTATGACCTTTGTTGCCACATTTGTTAGCTGAATCACTGCAGCTGTTAAGTTAGTATCATGGCTGTTAAGTAAATCTGGTTTCCACATTGACTTTGCATGTTAGAAAGTCACAAAAGGTGATCATATGAACCTGGGACACTGCAACCATCATAAATATGAGTCAAACCTCAATCATCTGAATTTTGACCATGTGCCCATGGGGATGCTGCAATGGTTGTAAGTATGAAAAACGGTCATAAATCACTTTTTTTCAGTGCCATTGTAACTTCAAACAGTCACTAAATGGACTGTTTAAGTTGTGGACTACCTGTATCTATAGCAAGAATAACTCCACAAATGGGGTGATACCATTATACAATTCTGCATATATGTGGGTTCCAATGACTGACACAAGTACCAAACTCATAATATCTTAATACATATTTCATCCCATCTTTGCTGTGTGGATAAAAACAAAAGGGGGAGGGGGGAGGGAGGGAGAAAGAGGGGGAGGGAGGGGGAGAGAGGGAGGAGGGAGGGGGAGAGAGATGGTTTAGGGACATCCAGGTTGGGAAAAAACTGGATAAAATACAGCAGCCTAATTTCCTAAATATTCCATTCCTATTTTACAGTTGATTAAATTTGGCAGTAATGTGTGGAGAATGCAGCCTCAAACTCCTTTGAAGGAAGCTGTATTTTCTTGGCAGTACAATTCAGTTGAAGACAAGCATAATTAGACAATATAAACAGTGGCTCGATAAATAAAAGTAGGAATATCTTACAGGGTGTAAATAATTCTTACCTGAATTATTAAATTTAAGGTATGTAGGTTTCCATGAATTTTTAAAATATGCTTTTTAAATCCAGTGCAGAGGACATGTATGTACTATGCTCATATCTGAAAACATTTCCTAATTTTCTAAGTAAAAGTCCCACTCTCTCATCCCAACTCCCACAAAGCTTCTTTAGTGGCATTCAATATCTGTCTCATTACCTGGTTTGAGTCACACAGCTAATGGTGAAAATAAGTAATGGCATTTTAAAAAGTAATGACTCAAATAAAACAGGCAATAACCTAGCAACCTTCAAACGTGGAAGTAATAGACAAGTTTCCAAGGGGAAAGAGCAAGCAAATATTTAAACTATCAACAAAAGAAAAGAAGTCAGCCTGCTATTGTTTTTTTAAACAGGCCCTCTAAAGATTCGTCGTAACTCAGAATCTTGCTACACACTCTAGGGAGAAAGGGCAAGGACTGGCAATTTTATAAAAATAAATAAATACCTTTATATGGACTGAGGTATGACTAGCCAACTAATTTATAATTTGTATCTGAGTTTCATGATGATACCAGGAACAAGAACTTCTCTGTCTCCAATGGTTGTCTAGATTTTTGCAAAACATGGGTAGTGTCCCCACAGAACATTGCCACTATTGATGAAACAACAAGCAGGTAGACTTTAGGCAGGGTCCAATGGTATTGGAGGAAGCATGTTTTATGTACAGGTAGTCCTTGATTTACGGCCACAATTGATTCCAAAATTTATTGCTAAGTGAGTTTTGCTGATATTTTATGACCTTTCTTGCCACAATTGTTAAGTGACTCGAGGCAGTTGTTATTATTATTATTAGCAGGGTTCAGTGGTGGGTTTAAATTTTTTTACTACCGGTTCTGTGGGTGTGGCTTGGTGGGCGTGGCATGGCTTGGCTTGGTGGGCGTGGCTTGGTGGGCATGACAGGGGAAGAATACTGTAAAATTTCCATTCCCACCCCATTCCAGGGGAAGCATACTGTAAAATCTCCATTCCCACCCCTCTCCAAGGGAAGGATACTGTAAAATCTCCATTCCCTCCCCACTCTAGGGGAAGGTTACTGCAAAATTCCCATTTCCTCCTGATCAGCTGGGACTTGGGAGGAAAAGAATAGATGGGGGCGGGGCCAGTCAGAATTTTTACTACCGGTTCTCCGAACTACTCAAAATTTCCGCTACCGGTTCTCCAGAACTGGTCAGAACCTGCTGAAACCCACCTCTGGCAAGGTTATTAAGTGAATCTGGCTCCCACATTGACTTTGCTTGTCAGAAAGTCCCAAATGGCAATCACATGACCCTGGAAAACAGCAACCATCATAAATATGAATCGGTTGAGAAGCGTCTGAATTTTGATCCCATGACCATGGGGATGCTGCAATGGTCATAAGTGTGAAAAATGGTCATCAGTCACTTTTTTCAGTGTTGTTATAACTTTGAATGATCACTAAACGAACTAGTCGAGGACGGCCTGTACTTGGGTCAACTCTTTAGATTTTTATAAAATTAACACTTTAATGGACCGAATAGCTCAGAGTCAGGAAGTTCAGCATTTTAAGGATCTTATGTAGGTGCCCATCTGGATCACTGAATAAAATCTATCCTGGCCTAAGTAGGTCACAATTGGCATCAAACCTGAATGTATTCCCATCTTATCAGTGAAGCCAATTATACTTCAAGAGGGGAAATCACCAAATTTTATTCATTTGTTCCTGTGGAGAGAGTGGAGAGCGAGAATTCATTGGTTCCTTAACTAGATGTGGGGCTTCAATTCATTGGGTCTTCCTAACTATCTTTTCCCTTGTCTGTACCGTACATAGATGGTATTCTGAATCATCATAATTTGAATCTTTTTAATACTGATACAGGGAATACTAAGCAAGAATAATCAAATGCTTTCCTAGCCATCTTGCATTAAGAGATCCTTGGCTGGAAGACCAATAAGAACACAGTAGATTAGGTCAGCTTCCCCCAAGTGAGGATTTAGAGGATTTCAACAAAATGAATTTCCCAGTGTCCTTCAAACTCCTTTTTCCCATCAAATAATTTTCATCCAACAACTTTCATTTTCTTTCCCAAGTTCCTCCCTCCCTTGCATCTTAAACAGAGAGAAGAGGAACACGGCTCCCAAGTGAGACCAGAGATTTATGTCAAGTACAAGTTCATTCCTTTTTCATCACCAAGCTAAATCATCTTGTCAAAGATATTAAATTCTGACAAACTTAGGTGTCAGAATTTTTTGAATCAGCAAAAAATATGAATCAGTGATTCTGTTTCTCACAATTTCAAGGGTTATGTTAAAATGTTAAATAGACCTAATTCATTAAAATAATTCTTAATCCCTCTGAAACTGACCAAAAAAGGAAATTGTATGCAACCCAATTGTAATCTTTGAAAAAAGACAATATCATCCTAGGAGTAGCCACAAAAAGGACTGATGAGAGATGGCTTGTAATTCAAGTGGTATAGCAGTTTTGCTCATGACTGCAATTACATCTAAATTCCGTGCTATCACTCTTCGTATCTTGCAAGTACTGCTTCTTTAAGAATGCCCAGTTTAAGAAACAAACTGAAACTAAAAGCATAAAATCAACCATAAAACCAGTAAAATGTTAAACCATCTGTTTATTTAAAATGTTAATTAAAAATGTTAGTAAACTTAATTAAGACATATTTTATACCAATAAAGAGGTACTACCACCAAATGCCCAATTTCATTAGTAAGCGCACAACTTCCTTGTGGTTGTGTGCTTACTAATGAAGTCTAAACAAAGTATGAAGGTGGATTGATATTCTGGTTTGTAAAAGAAGCAACCATCCAGGGTAAAATGTTTAATAAACTATTCAGTGTTCCTATTTAATAGGAAGGAATAACGCAAGTATGTATAAGTTATATGCAGCAAACAGAAGTTCAATTACGTTAACCTAATTTGTAATAAACCTGGATTTTTAGTTTACTTTTCAGTGCAAATTCAAGTGTCCATGAGTTCAAGTATGATATTCATTGCACAGGATATGTGTTTGGGAATACCTAACTAACTACTTACTACACCACTGCATCCAAACAAAATAGCTTCCAAACACTTGTATACACATGCATCTAGGGAAATACAGCAGTACCAAATGCATACCCCAAATAATTCATAAACTAACAAAATTGATCAGGATTAAGTTATCAGAACGGCTAATATATATCCTGAGGAATCTTCATATTTTTCAAAACAGTCTGTCCAGAATACAAACCTTGGCTGCAATTTGCTCTTTCTTTGTACACATGAAATATAGGGAACTGTTTAGGTACTCAAATCAGCATATGCAAAGAGCATATGCAAAGAGCCTATTTAAACAGAAATGGTTTTCTTCTACTACCAAGTGGTTGTGCAACATCTTATCTCTTTCTCTGCTTGCTGAAAAGTTCAGTTTCTGATAAAGACTAACTCGCCCTACCAAGTATAGTAGAACTTCTAGTTTCTATTTGTCAATCATCAAGCAATAGAATGGGGAATAAGCTATTGTCTCCAAAAATTTGTTTTACCCGTACAGGTAATTCACAGAATAACATTTACAGCAATTTGAGAAACTTGGATTTCTAACCCAGTTTCAACGTACACCTTTATGAACAAAATACGCAGTTAGAATGGAGGCCTATCACTTCTCACATTGTTACAATCTCACACTTTTTAAAAAACAGTAAATAGTAAAGTAAGATTGTGTTATATGAGTATAAATCTAGATGCATATTTATATTCTATTTACAATCTTCTGAAACCCAGGTACACAATGATCACAAGAGACTTCCAGGATGCTGAGCTTTATGACAGTTCAAAGAGCTATGAAGAATCAGAAATCAACTTTTAAAAAGGAATCAAAGACACATGATTATTAAAAATGATTCTTTTGTTAACCTATGCTGAACTGATTGGGTAGGTAAATAATATATTTCCTAGATTGCCGAGGATTACTTACTTAAAGTTACTATTGATAAAATTTAAACTACTAAGAAATAAATTCCCCAACATCTGAATTGTGAATTAATTTAAAGATGAAATGTGTATTCGTCCTTAGTATAATCAACTGTCTTAATTAACAGAGAGGACTCACTAGAAAAGACCCTAGAAAAATTAAAGGTAAAAAGAAAAGGGGACAGCAAAGGATGAGATGGTTAGATGGTGTGATGGATGCAATAAACACTAATTTTGGTAAATTCTGGGAGTTCGTGGAGGCTTAGCATGTTATGGTCCATGTGGTCATGAAGAGTTAGATATGACTTAGCGACTATATTGAGCATCATTCTTCTCCCAGCAGGTTCATTTTTTTTCCCATTTTTAATTTCATAATGAGAACGTTTCCTTATGTGAACTAATGGCTCTGAAAGAAATTGCTAATATTGCCCTCGCATCCAAATTTACTCAGTGAATTTGTATAACCTTGTATGATCTAAATCTTAACAATATCTTGGCCTTCTATTGATGAGCTGATCATGAATACCGAAAAATGACATAAAGTAAAAATAAACTGAATGGAAGTCATAGATGGTTTAGGATACTACTATTTTGTTTTGTTTTACATTATAAGATAAGAGAAATATTTAAACTTATATGTGTACATTTTTATTTAATGAAGTTTAATGTATTAATATGTATTCATAAAGTTAATCAAAGGAACAGAGGATGGCCTACTCTTCATAGGGACAAACACACTCTTTTTTAAAAAAAAATAAAATAAAACTAGAACACTCAATTCCTTCAAATCCCCCAAACCAAAGTAAAATAAAAATTACACAATGCATCAAGAGAGACATTTGAGTCATTCAGTCTAGGGATTTTAAACTATTTGTTTATTTATTTATGGTTTATCCACCCTCATAGAGTGACTCTTGGCAGTCTTTTCTTAAGCATTTTATCTGGGAGAAGAGAATTACTGTTTTAAATTTAGCACTGTAATTTATTTACAAAAGTTGTAATCTGCCATAGGCAAGTCACATTAACTCAAGTCTTGGTATTCTTAATCCCTTATTCTCAACATGAATAAAATGATTCTGCACTGTTTACACATAGTTTAAAACAGGGGTGTCAAACTCCCAGCGACACATTATCATCACATTTTTTCTCCTTTGCAAAACTGGGGGTGGGCATGGCCAGCGCATGATGCATTTGGCCCGCGGGCCACGAGTTTGACACCCCTGGTTTAAAACATTAACAAGAAGAAAAAGAGCAAGAGGCAAAAAAAAGGGTAAAGATGGCAGAATTGTCAGAGTTTGTTGCAGCGCACATAATCAGACAATTCAGCAGGATTCAAAACTTCTTTAGATATATATAATAACACATAAGGCAAATTATACAATACCCATGCTGGTTTTTCCAATGTGGTAGAGAGAAAAGATTGTAAGTAATTGCAAACACAGGCCGGGGACAGCAGAGACAAGACTTCTCCTATATACAAAACCGTTGAGCTAAGCCATGCCCAGGCTCCATACTGTTGCAGTCACCAAACAACCCTCATTGGCTGACCTGTTGCTATGCCTATTCCATTTCATGAATATATCTACACTGACAAGAATGACAAAACCGGATGGAAATAAAGGAAAACAACCCACATAGTCTAAAAGATGCTTCAATCAAAGGCCTGGGCAGAGATCCATAGACGTGACACTCAAGATTGGAATACAGTTCTGGAAGGCCAGAATTCAATAGATTCCAAAACGAGGGGATAGTATTGTTCTGTACATTAAGAAAATATACACCTAGATGCAAATCACACAACTGAGCACAGAAATCCTGTTGATAGTGTTTGAATAAGAATAAAAGGACAGAAAAACAAAAATGATTTTGTTCTGGAAGTTTATTATAAGCCACCTAGGCAGACAGAAGTTAGGGATTAGGTCTTTCTACATCAAGTAATGAAGCTTTCAAAGCAATATATATCAATGACAACAGAAAGAGTTTAAGCTGCCCTGACATGTGCTGGAAATCTTGCTATGCCAAAAGGTCCAACAAATTCTTGTCTTCTCTTGCTGTCAATATCAGTCAAAAAGCAGAATAAGGAACGTGGAGTTCTGCTATTACGGAACTAATTCTCACTAACAGGAAGAAAATGACTAGACTATCTTTGAGTTCATGATCTCAAAAGGAAAAAGAATAGGTGGATATACTGGATGTAAGAAGATCACATTTTGATAAGCCTACACACAGGCATGATCCAATGGTGACAAATCCTGAAGGAGGAAAAACAAATCAGGGAAGGATGGAAATCTTGCAATCAAAGATATAGATGGCACACCTGCAAACAACCTGTTCTAGAAGGAAAAATATCTCTTCTCCTTGGAAGATACACAAAGAGCTTTCTTAAAACACTGGAAAAAAGGGGAATGTTTTCTTTCTTCACACACATATTAAAGTAGGGTGGTATAATCAGAAAGGGATATAAAGTGGTCACCAGAAAAGACAGATTATAACAGAAATCAGAACAAATGCTTTTTGACAAAGATAAAACAAAGAAGTCACAGATGTGAAGAGAAAGGGGTAATTTGGTAATAGTAATGGTGGAAAGGCAGATCATCCAAACTCTTATTTTGGAGTTGTCTTATTTTTAAAAGGATGTGAAACCTTTCCTGGCCATAACTGTGTTATTAACAGAGAAAGAGAGCTGTAGTTCAGGAGAGGGATTAAAAAAAAAACATTCAACTAATTTTAATGAATTCAGGTCTCTAGGGCCAGATGAATTATATGCTAGGTCAGTGATTCTCAACCTGTGGTCCGTGGACCCTGGGGGGGTGGGGGGGACGATTTAATCAGAGGGGAGTCTGCAAAGGCTTGAAGAAATGTTAAGATTTATATCTTAAGTCTTGGTGGTGCGTGGCCACAAAAGGTATTTAAAGGGGTTTGTGGTGAAGAAAAGATTGAGAACCACTGTGCTAGGTACTGAAGAAACTAATGGATGGGTGACTGAAGTGCTGCTGACTCTGAGAATTTCTGGAGAATGGATAATGTTCCAGAAGACTGGAGGAGAGCAAACATTGTTCCTATCTTTAAAGGGGGTGGGTGGGGAGGAAGCCAACCCATGAAATCACAAGTCTGTCATCTTGGCACCTAAATCTGATCATTAGACTTGGATGGAAATGCAACAATTAACAGGAGCCAGCAATTAGCAGGAGCCAAACAAGTCATGCCAGATTAATCTTATCTCAGTTTTCTGACAGAATTACCAACTACACAAATTGGGGATATAGGGCAGACATAGTGTACCTTGACCTCAGCAAAATTTCTGACACAGTACTTCATGATATATCTTTATTAAGAAAATAATCTGATATGGGAAAAAGTCAGCTTGGTCTTGTGGTTAAAGATGCTGAGCTAGAGCAGGAAAACCCCAGTTCTAGTTCTATTCTAGAGGGATAGAAAGTCAGCTGGGTGACTTTGGGCCAGCTACGATCTCTCAATCCTAAAATAAGAAAGTCAGAAAACATCTCAGAAGGCGTTTCTGGCAAATCATATTTGAAAATATTACCAAGAAAACTGCACTGACCTGCCCACATTGTCCCTAAAACTGACTCTAAAAACAACATTATTGGGGATAGATGATTATTATTATAGAAATGTGTAACTGGCTAAATAAGTGTAGAGAGAGTACTCAGAAGTGGTTCTGCATAAGTGAAGGTAGGAGAGTAGTACTGAGTAGATTATCACACAGCTATGGGGCAACCTTTCAGCTGAGGAAAATAAATAAGCATAAATACAGGATAGGGGGAAATCTGGCTTGGTACTGGTTTCTGTGAAAAAAAGAATCTGGTGTTCTACTATGCCACAAGTTGAATATATGCCAATGATTTGATGCAACTGCTCAAAGGGCAAATGCTATTCTAAAATGTTATTAACAGGAGTAGAGAGTCCAGTTTATGGGAAGTAATTATCCCGTTCCGTTTGTTAATAGTCAGGCCTTATTTGAAATGATGTGTCCAGTTCTGGGCACAGCAATCTAGGGTGGTTTTCTTCAAATTGGTTCCACACAACTGTAAATTCAGGACTTGAATGGGTTCTATAAGCCTAAGGGGATGGGGGGGAGACTTCTTTACAAAAGACTAAAGCTCTGTCCATTTTTGGAGGAGACATGCTTTCCCTTTAGTACCTTGACACTGAATTGGAATTTTAATCAAGGTTATGATCAAACTGGTGGATCTTAACTGTAACATGTAGCACCATCTTGTTGTAAGATTATCTAATCTAATCATGTCTTGTTCATCACATCTAATCCTAGACTAGCAGCTAATCTGGATCTGAGTAAAAATTAATCCTAGAAAATCCATAGTATTCAAAGGGAGAGTCATTTCTGTAGCAACATTTTAGTTCTAGTATCAATGCTTCTAGGTTTTGTTGTTGTTTGTTGTTGGCTATTTGTCTCATTTGAAAAAACCTTATTTCAAAATAGTTCCCATATGTTGGGTTCCAGTAGGATTAATTTGAGAGGACAACCTGTCAGATATTGGAATATTCCAGCATTCTGTGTCTCTGAATATCAGCCATGCAATTTTTCAGCATTTCTTTACGATTAAAACCCTACTTGTAACCAACAGAAAAGCAATCCTCAATTGTCATTATTTGGGCCACCAGGGCATTTTAGGGCTTTGAAGAATGAATGGGTGCAGTTTGTCGGCTAGTCTGTCACTTAAAGAAGAATAGTCTGAACTTTTTCATCCTTTCTCCTGACACCATGACAGAAAATCTTCTATGGCCTTCCAGAAATTCAAAAAGTGGAAGTTCTCCCAAACTTTCAAGAATTTGCTCCCTAATTTAAAGCACAGAACCCAGCCAGGCTGAGATTACAGGAAAAATAATACAGTGAAAAAAAGCTTCACTTGTGGCTGTGCTATGAGCAAAATAAGGCCAGGATTTCATCACACCCACCCACAAGAATTTCAGCTGAATTTTCTTTTCCCTGGGAAAGCAATACAAGCAAGATTATTGATTCTGATAATCCAGAACTAGACCCTCTCCAACCATTGGTTTTCCAGTTTCTGTTTGAAAGACAATGAAAGAAAGTATATGCACTAATTCCGTTGTGGAATTCCTTTCATAGTTAAGGAACTAGGAACATCAGCCTGACATCGACAATCAAAGGGGTAAATCTGACAGATTTTATGAAACTTCAAAAACCTTCCTCCAAATGTCTTATATTTTGCACAATTTTTCTCTGAGATAAAACTATTGCACTGCAGATAGCCATCTAAAGCTCAAAAATCTGTGAATTCAATTCCCGGTAGAGGCTTGAACCCCACTGAAAAACATCTGGTTGCATCTGTCTTTAGATTCCCAATAAGGATGAAACCAGTAACGTGGTGCCTCCTTGTGGTCACTTAAGTGGGAACACCTCTGGATATATAAAAATAGATAAATCCCCCACCCATCCACCTTCCAAAGGATGATGGTCATGTAAAAATTGTACATGGGGGCATGACATAATATAACGTCTGTATCATTCCATTCTGAGACTTTAAAAGAAGGTGAACTCTTTAGTCCACAAGTCTTAAAGCTGCCAAGTTTGAAGACCTCTGCTTTATAGTTTATACCACTCTGACAGAGCTTGGATTGGGGCGGGGGGCTTTGATGGGAAAAATATCAGCCCTTCTTTCCTGACAAAATGGTTCATACAGTTCAGACCACTAAAAATAAAATGTCAAAAATGGCTCTGAATCAACATTGTAGGCAAAGAGCTTCAAGAGGAACCTTCACTACTTTTCTCTTAGAAGAAGTGAACAAACTATCTGGATCCTGTACTGAAATCATGTGTCAGAACACCTATCCCACAAAATATTTTTAAACCAACTGCAAGTTGCAACGACTGGGTATCATATATCGATATGATATATGTTGTTGTTGTTAGTTGCGAAGTCATGTCCGACCCATCGCGACCCCATGGACAATGTTCCTCCAGGCCTTCCTGTCCTCTACCATCCTCTGGAGTCCATTTACGTTCACACCTATTGCTTCAGTGACTCCATCCAGCCATCTCATTCTCTGTCGTTCCCTTCTTCTTTTGCCCTCAATCGTTCCCAGCATTAGGCTCTTCTCCAGGGAGTCCTTCCTTCTCATTAGGTGTCCAAAATATTTGAGTTTTATCTTCAGGATCTGGCCTTCTGAAAAGCAGTCAGGGTTGATCTCCTCTAGGACCAGGGTGGATAAAAATCAATGATTTTTTTTTAAAAAATCAAAAAAATCAGATTGTTTTGACTTAAATCGGATTTTTTTGATTTTTATCGAATTTATTTTAATAAAAAACTTTTGGGGTAAAAATCTATCGTAAGATAGTTTTCTATTTAAGATACATAAATAATTTAGTTTATTCAGCATGAAATGGAACTTAGTTATGTAGCATGAGGCTGTATATTCTGCAACACTGGGACTATCGGTGAGTCAACAGTGGGTCAAAGGAGTAGCAGAGATGACAGTTGCTTTTTAACAATTATGATTTAAATCGAGTTGATTTAAATCAAGCCTTTTTAGTAGTGATTTAAATCATGATTTAAATTGTGATTTAAATCAACTCGATTTAAATCAAATCCACCCTGTCTAGGACTGACCGGTTTGATTGCCTTGCAGTCCAAGGGACTCGCAGGACCATAGTTCAAAGGCCTCAATTCTTTGGCGCTCAGCCTTTCTTAAGGTCCAATTTTCACAGCCAAACATTGCAACTGGGGAAACATATACTAAGCCAAACCTAAACCACATTGCTTTGCTCACAGCATGTGGCAAAGATTATTATCAAGGCAATGAAAGTACAGGTTGTCCTCAACTTATAACCAGTCATTTAATTACCATTAGATGTTATGATGGTCTCAGAAAAGGTGAATAATAGCCCGTAAAGCACTTCCAGCAGTGTAAAGTGTAACCCTTACCCACATGATCACAATCTGGGTGCTTGGCAAACTGTTTGTGCTCACAACCAGCTGCCAAGTGCTTCTCAATCCTGTGAACACCATTGTACAATCTTCTCTTTCGGTTGACCCACTAAGTCAATGGAGCAGCCAGAAGGGAAGATTTGGGGCTGCTTGCCCAGAAGACTTCCTCTCATCTCTGGACACAGGGCTTAAATATTCAAGATTTTAATTGCATTCCTGCTACCCAACAAAGGATTTCCCCCTAGAGGACAGGGATTTTAGCTCTGTTCTTACAGCCCAATGAAAGATTCCCGCCCCTCCCACTGCCATGGACCTTCCCAAGGACTCCCCCTCCAAGCCCCCCACAGTTCTTACCTGGAACTCCCTCTGTTTAACAGCCAGGAAATCATTTAACAACCATAACTCAGAGTGGCGGGATTGTAGTAATTGAGGGAAGCAGACACATGGGCCTCTTGCTTAACAACCACTTCACTTAAAGACCAAGATTCTGGTCCTAATTGTGGCTGTAAGTTCAGGACTACCCATAACCAAGGAATATTAAAATATGTGTTAATTTGGCCTTTTTATGTATGACTTCCAGCCTTGTAGCAATAATCCAGAGGTTGTGTCACTCTATTTACTTCCTTATTCCCTCAATTATAAATTAGATGTAATTAGTAACAAGGAAAACAATGCATCTACTTTGCCTTGCTTGCCTCCCAAATGAGAATTCATCACCCCTTTGGTGGTTTGTGACATATACTGAAGGCATCGGCTCACTTTTTGTTCTAATTATAAATTGCACAAAATGAACCTATCTTTAAAAACACATGCATTTTACTCAAAGAGCAAATGAAATTGTTCATTATCCTTTAGCTAAAGAATTACACTGCATGATCACATCATATCTTCTACTACACACTGTGAGAAGGAATCACAGGACTTGCCTAACATGAAATAAGTTCACAGCTAACTTAGTTAATTAAAACCAAGTATTACAAAACTACAGACCATACTAGCTTTTTGTTGATAATAAGAAAAGCGGATGCAAAGATTAGATTAGAAACAATTTGGAGAAAAAATGGGAAACCTGATGTCTTGGGATTGCAACTCCCAGAATTAACATCCATAATAATTCTGAGTGTTTATCTGAATATCTGGAGAGTGCCTGATTGTGCCATCAGCACTATTAGGCATTTTATTCAATGAAGTATTATTATTGAAGGAGACAGAAGAAGTTGAACAAACTAGATTTGTTAGTCCATTTTATTAATTAAATGATTTGTTTTTACCTTTAGACTTTCAGTTAGGTGCAGAATTTTTCAAACAGTCCATTAGCATGACAAATCCTAGGGTAATTTTTCAAACCTGTTTCATTAAAGCGTTTTTCCTCTCTAGTAATTTAACTAGTCAAGCCAGAGTTTTCGCCCCTCCCCATACAGTACACCTTTCACTTACAATGGGTGGAATCTCATGAAGGCACAAAAAAATTAACCCTTAGTAATTTTCTGAGCAAATCTAACAGAAGGGCTGAACTTGAGAGCATGCACAAAAGCGATCGATAAAAAATAAGTGAAACACATTACTCTTTTAATATTCCAGAAGATTCCATTATTTTTAATTAAACTAAGTTCATCCTTAGTGTGACATCTGGCTCATATCTGATTGGCTAAGTACACACACACACACACACACACACCCCAAATGACATGCTTCACAGATATGGGGTGAAACGAGCCACTCAATTCTCACCAGATAACATCACACGCATTGAAATCTTTGTGCAATGCAGAAAATGATAGCCCATCATCGGTTCGTCCTCCACGAGAAAGAAAAAAAAAAAAAGGAAACTGCTTTTGACTGAATCATACCTTTGATTCATCCAAAACAGCACTTACTACGCAACCCTTCAGGAAGATGTTTTTTCCGCCCTATGACAAAACCGAACACCGGGAGAAACCGGTAAAATGTGAAGCAGACCGCGATCAAATGCTTCCACCGGCAATCGGTCACGGAAGTCTAGGCTAGGCAAGAGGCGTGTCTTCAAAATCATCTTTCACACGGCGCACGGGGTTCACGCAAAACCAACCCAGGTAGCTCCGGGACCCAGAAGAAGAAACAAGGCTGGAGGAGGAGAAAGGACGCCGTCCGTAAACCGGGCCGTTCCAACTAAAAGCAAAGCAAGTTCTACTCGTTTCTCGCGTCGCGGAGAACACCGGTTGGGGAACTCGCGGCGTCCCTTCACCGGGAGCGCAGCCGCCACGTTCTTGATCCGGTCAAGGGCAAGTCGCGTGTGAATGGCTGATCCCAGGCAACAGTCACAACTATTTAAATCAGGGGTCTCCAATCTTGGCAACTTAAGCCTGGCGGATTTCAACTCCCAGGATTCCCCAGCCAGCTGAGCTGGCTGGGGAATCCTGGGAGTTGAAATCCGCCAGGCTTAAAGTTGCCAAGGTTGGAGACCCCTGAATTAAAGCGCCTCCGGCACGAGCGATTTCACAAACCACGAGGAAAAACCATGTTTTGTCTCCAACTTTGGGGTTTTAATACCCAGCACCAGGAAGCCTTGGGGCAACGAAATTCCTCCTCCAACAGTTGACACAACCTACTAACAAACATTAACCAACATTGATGTGCACATTGCAGATCACCAACTAAACCAAGTTTAAAAAAAGAAACAAACTTGAGGGAAGAGTCCTGGTTGTCACAAACGCGTTTTAAACATTAACTATCCATTGTAGCCCCAGTCTAGCGCGCTGTGCAGATCCAGGCAAAATGCCACACACCTGCTAAGAAGAAGGAGGGCTCAGACCGGGCCAATCGGACTCCTGTCATTTACATGTCAACAGTAACAAGGTGGCCAGACCAATACTTAATTTCAAATCTTTATTGTCAGTGCGAAACATACGTACAATGAGATTGGTGGAACTCCCTCAGTGCACACACACACACACACAAACACAATACAACTCACAGTGAAGACAGAGAATCAGGGGTGTGAAATCCAGCAGGTTCTGACAGGTTCTGGAGAATCGGTAGTGGAAATTTTGAGTAGTTCGGAGAACCGAAAAATACCACCTCTGGCTGGCCCCCGAGTGGGGTGGGAATGGAGATTTTGCAGTATCCTTCCCCTGCCACGCCTACCAAGCCACGCCGACAGAACCAGTAATAAAAAAATTTGGATTTCACCATTGCAGAGAATCCCTAACCCATTATTAACAAAACACTTTATTATTAACAAAACACCCAGTTCTATTGCACCAATGTGAACACGTTACCCGTTGCGCCGGCCCTGCAAGTCCATCGTACTACGTAGTTATGATGTTATTTCGCATTCAGGAGTCTGACAGCCCACTGGAACCTGAGTTTCCCGAAAGGTCTTTCCCACCTGCTAAGTTACTCGTTAGGGCCGATCTTTCTACTTAGCATCCTCCAGTTTTAACAGCAGCCGAAGCACACCTGGAGACACCAGCGCCGGGGAAAACTTTGCTAAAGGTACCCTGGACCGAGCACATCCCCCATCTCCTGGACATCCCTCAATACCGCCCCCCCCCCCAGCAGCTCCCACCCAAGTCACGGATGTACCCCGCACACACCAGGTTAAGCTACTATAACCTTTCTTTGAGAGTGGATTGTTGACTTAAGGCTTTGCCTATATATATATATATATATATATAAACATTAACTATCCATTGTAGCCCAATATATGAAGAGAATCCAGTTAGTCGGGCTTGATTAAGCAAACCCTAATTCAACGAACCGCTCATTGTGCTCACGCTTCTCCCAGGATTTCGCCAACACCTGTTCCATAAATCCAGCATCCCACTCGCCTGCCTGGGCCCCTGGGAAGATGGATCGTACCCGTCCCACCGATGCGATCCCCTACGCTGAAAATCGCTGGAAAGTCAGAAAAGAAACTCCGCGATTGCCTCGCCCTTAAGTAACGAGGGGAACTAATCTGGCTCTAAGATAGTACTTGAAAAAGACGCCTCCCGCCAAATTCCGCAGGGCTTACGCTGGGTCCGAAACGAGAGGCGCTGCACTCACTTAGCCGCCCTGGGGGGAGACGGACGCCTCCTTCCCGCGCCCGGCGCACCAGAAGGCAACCAGCAACTGCGCTAGCGAGAATAGAAGCGGCCGTGGTACTCCCAGCTCTGGCGGAGCCCAGCCCTGCGCTGCCTTCCAAGATCCGCCCATTGGGATTGGCCGGAGTGAGTTGTGACTCATTTCCACCCCCCCCACTTGCTTACCTTCCTCTTCCTCAGTCACCCCCGCACGTGTTTCTTGGACGCCAAGCAATCTCTGCTCAGGCTTCTTGGGCAGGTGGTAGAAGTGGGACCTTTGGGCGCCGAAGTTTTTGAAATGACTGTGTGTGTGTGTGTGTGTGTGTGTGTTTTTAAATTATACGGTATTTTTCTCCCTCCGCTGGTCACGCGGCTGCCAAATAAAACGAGCTCTGCTCCAAGCGATCCTCTAGCACAGTGTTTCTCAACCTTGGTAGCTTGAAGATGGGTGGACTTCAACTCCCAGAATCCCCCAGCCAGCAGCGCTGGCTGGGGGATTCTGGGAGTTGAAGTCCACCCATCTTCAAGTTACCAAGGTTGAGAAACACTGCTCTAAGCATACATCGTAGTAAATAAAGGCTAATCGTATCGGTGGAGATTCTCAGCCGTCCAGGTGGTTGGTTGTCCCAGCTGAGCTTTTTCAAGAGGAAACTGGACTTTCTTGTTTTTCTTTGAAGACGTTTCGCTTCTCAGCTCTCATAGAAGCTTCTTGGATGAGAAGGGAAACGTCTTCAAAGAAAAGAAAAAAAAACAAGAAAGTCCCGTTGCCTCTTGAAAAAGCTCCTTTGGGACAAACGCTTATCTTGTGAAACTATCAATAATACATTATCATAATGCAGCATAAAGGCAAAAAAAAAACATGGCAGGTTAAACAGAAGCACTGCCATAATAATGGAATGACTAAAAGGCAGGTTTTTAAATTGTTTAAAATGTTTAAAAACCAACCAATCAACAAGTTAATGGAATAGAGGGTGGGAGAAAATCCCATAATATTGATGCTGCCACTGAAAAGTCCCAGGTGCTAGAAAATACAGATCAAACCTCAGGGTGACTCACACAGGTTTTTGTGCAATATCCAGTTCCTAAACTACTACATATGGACAAAGCCTTCTCTCCACGTAAGCCACTTAGGATATTCTTATGTTATTCAGGCACTTCGAATTTAACTCAAATCTGTTGGAAATCTAGGCTAGAATAGATGTGATATACTTCTGGCATGATATGGGTAACTTCCAAATCTAATTCATGGGCACTCCCATACAAAGCATATAGCAGGAATTTTATTGTAAACCCCCCCCCCCATCCCTTTCTGAAGGAGATGGGCAGTTCAAAAATGTGAAAATAAATAATAGAAATAAATAAATAAATAAATAAACAAATAAACAAACAAATAAATAAAATCAAAATAGCAATAGCATTTAGGCTTATATACTGCTTTACAGTGCTTTTACAGCCCTCTCTAAGCGGTTTACAAATCAGCATTTTGCCCCCAACAGTTTGGGTCCTCATTTTACCCACCTCGGAAGGGTGGAAGGCTGAGTCAACCTTGAGTGAACCCTGGTGAGATTTGAACTGCCAAATTGTAGGCAGCCGGCAGGCAGCAGAAGTAGCCTGCAGTACTACACTCTAACCACTGCGCCACCATGGCTCATTGGCATGGCTCATTTCAAATAAATAAAATCAAACCAGATCAAACCATAACTAACACATGGATTAACTGGAATAAAAACCAAAACCACTGTATCACCTTCTGGAGCACGGCGAGTCACTGAATGAGAGCTCTCCCAATGATGAGTTTCCTGGACTCAGTTTTGATTTCTTGTACCTCATACAATCTGCAGCCTGGCCCAGGGAGGAACCAACTATGCTGTCCAGTACATCTGATGGGATTAGAGATGAGATGTTCTCTAGAATGTCCTCACTGTAATAGCACCCGCTCCCACGGGCCCTGACAATCATTCCCAGTTGCTTCACTTGGCAATACCTCTCTTATTGCTTCATGTAGCAGTATCTCCCTTAGCCAAATGAGAGTTGATTCTAAAACACATGTAATAGATCAAATAAAACTTGTCTGAAGACCTTGTTGTAGTTGACATAAGATTAACTTGAAGTACTGCTTAGGGAAGAATACAGGTAGTCCTGGATATATGACTGATAGCTTAGCAACCATTCAAAATTGCAACTGACTGCCCCGAAGGTTCTTAAAACCCAGTTCTGATTGCTATCCCCTTCCCCAGGCGCATGACTGCATTTCAGGTGCTCAGCAACCAGATGTTTACATTTACAGCTATATGCAGTATCCCACAGTCACATGACTGTGTTTTACAACATTTTTATGTAAAACTGACATTTGCATTAATGATTGTGTCATTCACTTAATGACCACTGCAAAAAAAAAAGTTCATAAAATTGAGCGGGTCAGATGAGTGATCGTGATCTGCTTTATGAATGTGATGGGTAGACTCCATTACAGTCATAAATTGAGAACTACCTGTACAGCCCAGCAGTCAACACCCTTTAACCAGTGGTGAAATCCAAATTTTTTTACTATCGGTTCTGTGGGCATGGCTTGGTGGGCATGGTGTGGTTTGGTGGGCGTGGCAGGGGAAGGATACTGCAAAATCCCTATTCCCTCCCCCCTCCAGGGGAAGGATACTGCAAAATCCCCATTCCCTCCCCACTCCTGGGGGAAGGATATTGTAAAATCTCCATTCCCACCACACTCTGGGGCCAGCTAGAGGTGGTATTTGACGGTTCTCCGAACTACTCAAAATTTCCGCTACTGGTTCTCCAGAACCTGTCAGAACCTGCTGGATTTCACCCCGCTTTTAACCTTTTGCTTGGATTTGTGTGACTCCAACTGTATAGTCTAGTCACACACAAAAAAACAGTATTGGAATTGAACTTTATTTCTGTAACTTTTGTCTTCTAGTTATGGATTATTACCATTTCCTTTAATCTGGTACTTTCCAGGTATGAGTATTTATATATAAACCCAAGGCAGGGTAAAAAGTAACAGGGGTGAAGGGACTATGGCAATGACTCAGGATGTCAAAAAATCTTAGGAATTTTAATCATTCTATTAATTGATCTCAAGGGTCATATCAGTTAACAAAATCAGTTTTGAAGAACTGCTTCCTTTTGTTGTTTCACAGCATAAGCAGTGTATACTGACTGGATTTTTAACTTGCTTGTGCAGGTTAGATATTCAGTGAATCCAGCTATCATCTGTTAATGATATGATGTGATGATTGATAGTGTAATTAATGGCCTGTAAACCCAATAAACCATGATTGTAAATTATAGCTTCCTATGTGTGGATGAGTACTGTCCTACATTTAGAATTGTTTTCTGCCCATGTCAAGCTTTGTGGAGTTGCCTTGTCTGGAGCTCCTTCATAAAGTAATGTGGTCACCTGACTTCTAAAAGCAAAGCATCCACCATGCTTTGTTTGATCTTATCTCGGAACCTTTTTCCATTAGATGTGTTGAAGTGGCAAGGCAACCTTAAGGGAAATGGCATATCTCCAGACCTCCACAAGATAATCTGACGCATATTATCAAGGAAAATGATGACTGCCTTAAGCACACCAAATAGCTATTTAGTCCTACGCTATATGATGCTTCCTGTTTGCTTTAATGCTTATTTGGTATTTAAATCCATTTAAAATAGTAATTGCTTCCCCAGTACAGTATATGCCGATGCACTCCTCATAGATGGGTTGCAGGCTGCGATACCTTGGTTTGCAAAGCAGTTTGAAAGCCATCTTTGCTGCAAGAGTAAACCTCCAGCACCAAGCATCTGTATCCCTGCCTGGTAAATATGATGATATTGCCTTATTTTCTTACTTTGTTTACTATACATCTCAGTGGTGAAATCCAAATTTTTTTACTACCGGTTCTGTGGGTGTGGCTAGGTGGGTGTGGCTTGGTGGGCGTGGCAGGGGAAGGATACTGCAAAATCCCCATTCCCTCCCCATTCTTGGGGTGTTGTGACCCAGGCCCAAGTAAGTAGTAGAAAAACCAGTCAGTGAAAAAACAAACAAATTTTATTCGAACAGCTGAGAATTACTTCATTCCCAGTGTCTTTCAACTAAATTAAACCAAATTCCTCCCAACACAAATTCCTCAGTCCTATTACAAACCTTGATCCAATTAGGCAAACTGCCAAAGGCCTTTCTTGGAAAACATTCAGAAGTCACAGATACAAAAATAAACCCAAGATGTAGATGAAGAAGACGAAGCTACCAACGTTGTTTTCTGGCAAAGCTCAAACGCCATTGCTGGTCTGTTTTAAGCCTTATGGGAGGGGTCAATCATCTCTTGGCCCTACTCCCGAGTTGTCCTCTTTGCTTGAGCTGCTCTTGCTTTCTGGCAGCTCTTCTCATGAGTGCATTAGGAACAGGCTCCTCCTGTTCCTCTGCCTCACTCCTATCAGTCTCTAGAGGCTCTAGAATCTGTACCTCACTCCCCGATGGCCCTGGCCCCATCTCTGCCTCCGACGCAGAACCCTCATCCGGGCCTTCCCCAGCCTCCAGGACTGGCCTATGTTCTTCCTCAGCCTCATTGCTGTCCAACTCCGCTGCCAACTCTGCAGGCTGCTGACGGACCACAACATGGGGGAAGGATATTGCAAAATCTCCATTCTCACCCCATTCTGGGACCAGCCAGAGATGGTATTTGCCGGTTCTCCGAACTACTCAAAATTTCTGATACCGGTTCTCCGAACTGCTCAAAATTTCCGCTACCGGTTCTCCAGAACCTGTCAGAACCTGCTGGATTTCACCTCTGATATATCTCCCTATAAAGGAAGTGGAGACTGCTGTTGGATTTTTGGATTGGGACAAGTATAGCACTGCCTGTTATGATAGATTTTGCCCCATTTGCTGGATTTGTTATTTCATAAACTGAATTGGTGTAATTTTCTAGATAGCAATTTGATTCTCTGTGTGGAGCCAGACATTGGTGATCTGCAATCAGTGGGGTTACAAGAAGACCTATGGCTACTGCTTAATCTCAAAATTAGAGATTAAATGTTAAATCAAAATGTTTAGGTTGTCCTCCCACGGGGTTGGCAGAAGAAGTAGACAAATCCTGCTCTTCAGGACTCACAAAGTAAAAGGATAAATTGTTACCTGTCTTTCTTCCTTTCTGTATGTCATAACCACCTATCCCCAACAGTTTGTTGGTTCTCTTTCTATAGGTCTACTGAAGTTCACATGTCCTGCTGAGCAGAGGTGGTATTCAGCAGGTTCTGACCAGTTCTGGAGAACCGGTAGCGGAAATTTTGAGTAGTTTGGAGAATTGGTAAATACCACTTCTGACTGGCCCCGCCCCCATCTATTCTCTGCCTCCCGAGTCCCAGCTGATCGGGAAAAAATGGGTTTTTTGCAGTAACCTCCCCCTGAAGTGGGGAGGGAATGGAGATTTTGCAGTAACCTTCCCCTGCTATGCCCACCACACCATGCCCACCAAGCCATGCCCACAGAACCGGTAGTAAAAAAATTTGAATCCTACCACTGCTGCTGAGCTATAATGTGCCTTGCAAATCATGACTTGAAGAGCTTTATATTAATCTAGCCAACTGTAATTTATTAAACTTGGTTAATATATTGCATAAATTATGGCTTGTTTTACCATAAATTATTGATTAAAATAAAACATACTAAAGCATAAACCTATACTTTATGTTAAGGTTCGCATAATATGCTAAATCAGAACACAGTATTATGGTTTAGCGCAATGTCAACTTCTACCATTATATATTTACACATAATATGACACACTAAAGCAGTGTTTCTCAATCTTAGTAGCTTGAAGATGGGTGGACTTCAACTCCCAGAATCCCCCAGCCAGCAGTGTTTCCCCCTTTTTGTCACTCCATATGCTGATCCGTGCCGACAGAACTGAAGTTAGGCCAAGCCACTAATCATCATATGCCACAAGGCTCAGTACATACCAAGGGAAGCTGGTTTGGAAGATGAACATCCAATTTAAAACTGGAGGAAGAAAACTCATTACCAGATTGTTGCTGATAACACTATCTGACTGTGCTGTAAATGATCACCTTTAGGCAAGGATCTAGTGTTGTATCAGCAAATGATTTGCAAACTTTAGTAGTATAATTTCAAGGAATATAATTGAAAATTGATACCATTATTAAATGTAAAAAAGATTAAGCTAATTGCAGTATATATAACAATCAGCTTCAGAAGTGATAATTAGCTACCAGTAGCTAACAATAAAGCATCCAGTAGTCAAGAAATAATCTATAGACTAGCAGAGTGATGGCTAACCTTTTTGCCGTCGCGTGCCAAAAGCGGGGGGAGTGCGGGGGGTCGTGCGCATGTGTGTCCACATCCATATTTCAATGCGCCCTGTCCCCCCACGCTTCTCACACTTTTGGCACGCAATGGCATGGTGGGCCCGGTAGGCCTGTTTTTTGCCCTCCCAAGGATTCAGGAGCTTTCTTGGAGCCTGGGGAGGGCAAAAATGGCCTTCCCCACTCTCCTGGAGGCCCTCCTGAGACCGGAAATGGCCCATTTGCCAACTTCCGGTGGGACTAGAAGGCCCGTTTTTCGCTCTCCCCAGGCTCCAGAGCCTTTCTAGGAGCCTAGAGAGGGTGAAAATCTCCTCCCCACCCCTTCGAGGCATTCCGGAGCCTGGAAACAGCCTGTTTCCTGATTTCCAGTGGGCCCAGAAGGGCTGAAAATCAGCTGGCCGGCTGATGTGCGCTAGAGCTGAGCTAGGGCAAAGCTCACGTGCCCACCAATATGACTCCGAGTGCCACCTGTGGCATGCGTGCCATAGGTTCGCCATCACGGGACTAGCACTTAAGGTAGGGATGGGGAACTATGGTCCTTTTATGACTTGTAGACTTCAACTCCCAGAATTCGGAGAGTTGAAGTCCACAAGTCATAAAAGGGCCATAGTTCCCCACCCCTGATTAAGGCTACAATAAAGGCCTTGGAAAAGATATTCAGATACTATTATGTGTCTACGTCTACAAAATTAGAAGTATTCAGAGAATGACTTTTTTTCTGATACTTTATGGATATAAAAAATGGTCTCTGAAGAAGCAAATTCAAAAGAATATTTTATATTACACTGAATGTATTGAAATTATAATTGTGTAAAATACGAACAAAAGTAAAAAAAAAAAAGAAGGAAATGGGAAAGGATAAGAAAGGGGGAGAAGTACAGGTAGTTTTAGACTTACTGCAATTCACTTAGTGACCGTTCACAGTTACAACGGCCTTGAAAAAAAAGCAACTTAAGACTTTTCCCACACTTAAGACCGTTGCAGCATCCCCACAGTCATGTGATCAAATTTCAGATGCTTGGCAACTGGCTCGTATTTACGACCGTTGCAGTGTCCCGAGGTCATGCGACCCACTTTTGTGAACTTCTGACAAGCAAAGTCAATGGGGAAGCCAGATTCACTTAACAACCATGTGACTAACTGAACAATTGCAATGATTCACTTAACAACTGTGGCAAGAAAAACGGGTGGTTGTGGTTTCCATCTTGACTTTTTTGACCATCCTTGTGAACACCTTTGGGAAGCATGCTTTGTTTCAAAGAAGCTTCAAGGGAAGCATCCTTTAGATCAGTGTTTCTTAACCTTGGAAGCTTGAAGATGGGTGGACTTCGACTCCCAGAATCCCCTAGCCAGCAGTGCTGGCTGGGGGATTCTGGGAGTTGAAGTCCACCCTTCTTCAAGCTACCAAGGTTGAGAAACACTGCTTTAGATTATTTGAGGGCCTGCCTTGTCCTGATTATATCAGCTCCAGGTCCCATTTATTATAAGGTCCAGGAAAAATAGCCTTTTCTGTTATGATGTCCACCCTGAACATCATCCACCTGGAGGTTAGATTGGCTGCCAACCTCCCAACATGATGCCTTAATGATGTATTTTTGTCACTGGGCTTTTGAATTCAGATGTATGGCTGAGTCACTGTAATAGTTGTGTCAATTTGCTATTTTGGGGGGCAAATGGGGCAAAACTCACTTAACAAATGTCTCACTTAACAACCGAAATGTTGGGCTCAATTGTGCTCACAAGTCGAGGACTACCTGAATAGAATAAGGACAGAAAGAAAAAAAACATTGACTTCCAATGGTTTTCAGTGCAATAAAGTTCAAAATAAAATTATAGCCTCAACTTTTCACTTTTTTTCCCCCTTTTACAAAATAATGTATTGTGAAAATTATCGAAGATATATATTATAGGTCTTTCAAATGTACTGTATGTTGGAAATGTAATTTTAAAGATGGTACTTTTTATCTTTTTTGGTGTAATAAAGCAAAGAAATATTGGGCTCAGATTCATGTCATAATGCAGACGATTTTCATAACTAATATAAAATTGAAACCTGAAGTTTTTACTTTTAAGGTTTGTAGAGAAGGAGTTGGAAAAATGGTTTGGAATTTTGTTATCGTATATGTTGATTGCAGAAAGAATTCTATATGCTGTGTATAGAATTCTAAATGGAAAGGTATATCAATCTCCACAAGAGAAGATTTGATGAAAAAAGTGATGGATCTAGTAGAAATGGCAAAAATGACTACTTTAATTAGAGAAAAGAACGTATCCAGCTTTATTTCTACTTGGAAACTGGTCTGGACTTTGTGCTCAAGACAGAAAGTAAAAATTTGCAGCAAATTCAAAAGAACGTTGATACTTTAGAACTTTGATGCTGGACTGTACAGTATTGTACAGTCAGGAAAGTACACAAATGTATGAAAGAACAAATAGATTCAGAATTTTCACTTGAGGTAAAACTGAAAGTTCAAACTAGCATATTTTGGACAAATCATGCAAAGATCTACCTCCTTTGAATAGTCCCTTATACAAGGAGAAGAGGAAGAGGATGACCAATCGCAAGGTGGATGGATTCAGTTATAATAGAAGTGAATTTACTATTGAAAGACTAAAAACTCAAGATGAAGAAAATCTATTTTTATGGTCAATAAGAGTCAACACTGAGTTGATGGCACTTATTCAAGCAAATAATAATTTATTATTTGCACAGTGTATGAACTTCTACCATTGTATATTTAAACATAACATGGCATGGAAAGGCTGAGCTATTTAAACCTATGTTGCCTTTTAACCAACATATTCATAAGATTTACACTGTTGCTCTCACCTGAAATATTTGCCATTTCTGATTTGCAGAAATCTAAATTTAAAGCTAGTTACCAAACTTGCAAGGAGTCAAAGCAGGGGTGAAGTGTAAAATTTGTTACTACCGGTTTTCTGGGCGTGGCTTGGTGGTGGTGGGGTAATGTGACTGGGTGGGCGTGGCAAACATTTTTTTTTTAACTTTTCAAAAAAAAGCCTCTGATAATTGTGCGGCTTAGCTGGGATCGTCAGAGGCTTTTCAAAGCATTTTTTTCTGCAACCTCTTTGGCTGAAGAGGTTGCCAAAAAATGCTTTGAAAAGCCTCTGACGATCAGGCAACTCAGCTGGGATCGTCAGAGAGGCTTTTTAAAAAATGCTTTGAAAAGCCTCTGCCAATCAAGCAACTCAGCTGGGATCATCAGAGACTTTTCAAAGTATTTTTTTTATCACCTCTTCAGCCAAAGAGGTTGCAGAAAAAAATGCTTTGAAAAGCTTCTGACGATCCCAGCTGAGCTGCGCAATTATCAGAGGCTTTTTTTTTTTTACTTTTAAAAGCCTTTTTTTGTCGGAAGAGGTTGTAGAAAAAAGGCTTTTAAAAGTAAAAAAAAAAAAGCCTCTGATAATCGTGCGGCTCAGCTGGGCATGGTGGGAGGGGCGCAGGGATTTTTGTTACCGGTTCTCTGAACCACCTGCCGCCATCGCTATTGGATCGGGTGATCTGGTCCAAACTGGGAGCATTTCACACCTGAGTCAAAGGATTCCATTTCAGATGCTTGCCATGTTATTCACCATAACTATAAGGCTTGTTATTGAACTTATTACTTTTTTCATCTTCACATTCTTTTTTTTTTCCTTTTTCCTTTTTTTTATTGTAAGTGAATTGACAGTAACTGTCTTATTCTCATTGAAATTGCATTGGTTTGCAAATAACTCCAGAGCCATTTTTAAAATGTTATGAAGTGTGTGAGTGTACAATTGGTTATAGAACTTTGATCAGAGTATATATTTAAATTCCTAACTGAACAAAAGTTGACACAACCTCTGTATGACATCTTTCTGCATGCATTTGAATATAGATTTACTATTTACATGCAGTTATTTACAGACTTAAAATAAGAAAAATAAGAACATGACCCTGAAAACAAGAGCTGGAAGTCATAGGTAAAGGTTTAGTCTAGTTGTTATGTCAACACTTAACTTTCATATGAGATGATAACATTTTTCTAGTTTTTACAATTAATTATTCTTTTTTGTGTGTGTGATTATCAATTTTACTAAACAGTCATCCCATTTTATTATACTTCCTTACTCCAAAATGGTTTGATATTTTTAAATTTATATTGGGTGAAACTGCGGTGAAATCCGTCCGGATCTATCCGGCTCATGTGAACCGGTAGCGCCGGTGGAAGTAGGCTCCACCCACCTGCTGGGATGTCATTACATCCCATTTTTTTACCCTCTGCGCATGTGTAGAAGTGGTGCGCGTGCTCACATTTCCAAACCAATAGCGAAGGTAAGTGCATTTCACTGCTGGGGTGAAACTTTTGAAGAACAGAACAGGATAATTCTGAATGTGAATACCAATGCATTTAAAAATTCATGGAGAATGTCACTATCTATTAGAAAAGAGCTTGATTTTACACCATTCAAACTTCTTATTCAGAGCTCTTTTAACAATAAGTGTGTTCAACAGATAGTAAAATATAGCCAAACCTGACTGACCTTGAGAAAACTATGGAGGGTCAGCCCTGCTTAGTTCTAGGATTATAAATGATCAGAGTAGTAGGCTGTAGCTGTAGCCTGGGAAATAAAGATACATTGGAAGAAGACAGTGTCAAACTCCCTTTACACCATTGCAAATAAACCAGCTTAGCTCAAGGAAAGTTTGTATCATAATCATATCACTAAAAAAATTGAAAAACGTGTTTAGATTGCATTAAAATCTGGTGGCTGCTTGGTGGCTAAGCTAATGTACTTGTGCACCTAAACTAAATAACATTTAAATAATAAAGAGATGGAATCAAAATGAAGAATGTTGAACAGTACAAGGAACCAAAGGCATGATTGGAATTATCTCATTACTGTTTTGAATGGAAAGTGTTGCTGAATATTTGTAGACTTAGAAAGAATCGCCTACTAAGAAGTGACGTAAACTATAATCCGGATCTAAATGTTGACTCAGATTTACTGTACACTGTGTTCACATAATATACTAAACCCAAATTAACCCAAACCACCTTATGTTGTGTCCACCCTGTAATTATGATTTGTAAATTATCAGGTCAGAAAGTTTATTATTACAAAAGATCAACAAAACAACAAACAGACAAGCAAACAAATACGAAAAAAGACACATAAGTTAATTTATATTTACCAAATGAGAAGCAAAAAGAATTTCTTGAAAAAATAGCTAAAATTTTGGAAATCGAAAGTGTAGGGAAAGTAATTGTGGCTGGGGATTTTAATTTAATTAGAGATAAAATAGATAGTACTAACCCCACTCGTTGTGGAGGAGCAAATAAAATGGGGACCTTAAATAAATGGATGTTTCAAAACGGCGTGGTGGATGTCTGGAGAGAAGTGAAAGGAACTGAAAGAGTGTACACTTTTTACTCTAAGATACATAATACATATTCAAGAATTGACTATATCTTAGTTTCTAAAGATTTGTTGAATAATGTGGATAAGATAGATGTGGGAATTTTTAAGGATTCTGATCATGCAGAAGTTACGATGGAAATAGATTTTAATTTTGAGAAAAAAGGAAGTTGTTGGAGATATGATGAAAAACTGTATAAAAATGAGGAGGATAAAAAATGGATATTTAAAAAATGGGAAGAATGTTGGAGATTGAATGATAATGGAGAGGTTAAATTTGAAATTGTTTGGGATGTGATGAAAGCAGTGTTTAGAGGGGAAAGTATCAAGTTATCAAGCAGAAAATATAAAAATTATAAAAATAAAATTGAAAAAGATAAAAGCCAGATTAAGGAATTGGAAAATCAATTTTTGCTTACTAAAGAAAAATTTTTTTTGGAGGAATTAAATTTGCTAAAAAATAAATTGATAGAAGAAGATATAGAATTGGTAAAAAAGAATATGAGATATTTAAATAGGAATTTTTTTGAATTTAGCAATAAAAACTCTAAGTTATTGGCAAGGATGGCGAAAAATAAAAGAGAGAAGAGAGAAATTGGAGCCTTGATAGATGATAAGGGGGTAAGACGCTATAAAAAATTAGAAAAATGTGAAGTGGTCAGGAACTTTTTTCAAAATTTATATTCGAAAAAATTAATTGATCGGGGAAAACTGAGAAGTTATTTAGAAAAACATGTTGTGAAAATTGACCAAACATATAAAGATTTAATGGAAGAAGATATAACACAAGACGAGATTAATGGAGTAATACAAAAAATAAAATTAGGGAAAGCTCCAGGTGAAGATGGATTACCTGCTGAGTTTTATAAAGAATTTAAGGAAATAATAATACCAAAATTGCAAAAACTATTTAACGGAATTTTACATGGTGGAGAAGTTCCGTTGTCATGGAACAGAACGGTGATATCTATAATCCCTAAACCAGATAAAGACTTAGAAAGGATTGAGTCCTATCGGCCCATCTCTTTAATTAATCAAGATGCAAAGATATTTACTGCCATTATAAGTAATAGATTAAGTAGATTTATAGATAGATATATAAGTTATAACCAAGTAGGTTTTGTGAAGGGTAGATACATGAGTGATATTGTCAGAAGAGTATTAAATATTATAGATGTTGCTGAATATAATGCTGATAAAATAGGTATAATATCATTAGATATTTTTAAAGCTTTTGACTCTGTACAATGGGAAACTATTAAAACAATTGTTGAGGTACTAGGTTTTGGTAATAAGTTTATACATGTTATTTCAAAACTGTATCAAAAAAGTAGTGCAAGAGTGAAGGTGAATGGAAGGCTGACAGAAGAGATAAGATTGGAAGCGGGTACAAGACAAGGATGTCCCCTGTCTCCAACATTATTTTTATTAGTTATGGAAATTTTGACTAAAATGATAGAAAAAGATGAAGAATTGGAAGGGTATAAGGGATATAAGATAAATCTGTATGCGGATGATACTTTGATTATTTTGAAAGATATAGAGAAAGATTTGAAAAAGATACATAAGCATTTGGAAGAATTTGAGGAAATGACAGGTTTGAAAATAAATTGGTCAAAATCTGAATTATTAATGAATAATAATGGTAAGGAGTGGGAGAATATGCAAGAACAACTTGGGATAAGGATTAAAAAAACATTGAAATATTTGGGCATAACACTTTCACTCAAAGTTAAAGAAATGAAAAAATTAAATTATGATGTGGTGATGAATGAAATTGAGAAAAAGATAGATAAATATAAAATGATAAAGTTGTCTTGGTTTGGTAGAATTGCAATGTGTAAGATGATGTTGTTGCCAAAGTTTAATTTTTTATTTGAGATGTTACCGTTAAACTTGACAGAGAAAGATATTGAAGGATATCAGAAGAAATTGGATAAATTTTGCAATGGTGGGAAAAGACCTAGATTAGTGAAGAAAATGTGGTATCAAAATCAAAAGGAAGGTGGATTAGGAATCCCCAAACTACTCAATTATTATTGGGCTTATGCTATTCGGACTGTGGTAAAAATATTTAAAGGTGAAGATAGTCATTGGAGAGATTTAGAATTAAAGGACATCAAGAGATTTGGCTCAACATGGTTTTTAGATAAAGCAAAATCAAAATGTGTAATTAATAGCTATTGGTTAAAGGGACTGAGTAAAATTTGGAACAAATTTGTTAAAATTTTAATTCCAGATATAATTTTCTTAGGGAAGACAATTGAAAATTGGCCGATTAAAACTAATATAAGTCGTGATAGGGTAATGGAAGATGAAAATATACAAACTATAATAGATTGGTTAAAAACTTCAGAAAATGAAAGGAGGAAAAAAAATCATTGAAAAATTGGGTTTAGGCTGGTTTGAAAAAATACAGATAGAAAAATGGACTAAGAAGGGACAATTGTTCGATAAGAAGAAGTAAAACTGAATTTGAATATTTAGTATTCCAAATTATGAAAGATGAAATTGGGCTAAAGGGACTCGTTAGTAAGATATATAAGATTATAAATTTTGATGGAAAACCACAAAGGGTGATGAAGATGAATTGGGAAAAAGAACTTAATATTAAAATATCAGATTTAGATTGGAACATGAATTGGAAGAGTAGAATTATGAAGACTTTATCTGTAAAGATTAAAGAGCATAATTATAAGGTTGTTTGGAAATGGTATTTGACTCCATTAAGATTGTCATTGATGGATAAAAAAATTAGTAAACAATGTTGGAGATGTGATATGGAATTAGGTACTTATGAACATATGTGGTACAAATGTGATAAAGTTAAAAAGTTTTGGCAACAATTGGAGGAAATGATATTTGAAATGATGGGGAAAGCAATAATATTGAGACCAGAAACTATATTACTGTTGATAATTAAGGAAATAGAACCAACAAAATATGAGAAAGAATTAATTAGAATTATGATTATAATGGGTAGAATTATAATAGCCAGATATTGGAAATTAGATGTGAATTTTAGAATAGAAGAATGGTATTGTGAAATGTGGAAATTAGCTTTAAATGATAAAATGACATGTGATATTAAAATTAGAAATGGTGACTATAAAGAAGATATTTTCTGGAAAATTTGGAAACCATTTGTGGACTATGCGCTAGGAAAATTGGATGCTTTGGTACCTGTACCCCGAGAACGTGGATTTTGGCGATCATGAGGATATATCCGAAGAACCAAATCTTCCTTTCTTATGTATAGCACAGGGTGAAATATTGTATATGTTGTTTGTAATGTTAGTAATTTAAAATATAAAATGTTAAAAATAATAATAATAATAATAAAAAAGACACATAAGTAAGAAAAATAGGAGAAATGTAGTCTTCAAGAAAGATAATCTGTTGGTTTTTTCGAAGCTAAGTAACAGAACTTTGTAACTTTGTAAGTTATCTGAAAGTTCTTGTTGGCCAATAGAAAGGCTACATGACTATCATGTATTATTGCTAAAAAAGGAGAAAATAATTGTTGGCATAAGGCAAAATATGCAATTAAAAACACATGTGGAATTGTTTAGATTTCCTCCATAATACAAAGGCGTAACCACAAGATACCTATCCTGTAGCAGTATAAAGGGAAGAATGTTATAATGACACCAATCAATATTTGGTACAGATCAAGGTATAAGGTGCCTGACTGGAAGTCAAATAAAGTTCAGCTATCCAGGCTTTACCGAAACTGGATAGCTGAATCTTAGGTTGAAATGCAGTTTTAATTTAGGGAGCATTGTGCAACCAGTTGTATTGCTTGGTACTTATTTAGTGTACATAAGCTGTCTGAGAACAATAATACAGTTTATTATTTTTTGGGTAAAGGCATTCTTACAGCTGAATTGGCAGTTTTCAAAATGAGATTAGGCAGTCTAGATCAGTGGTCCCCAACCTTTTTATCGCCGCGGACCAATCAGCCTTTGATAATTTTACCGTGGCCCGCTGAGCGCGCGCAGGGGTGGGGGCTTTGGGCCACACGTGCGTACCTGCGCGGGGCTCTCTTCCCTGGAGCCTTTGCGCACGGCCCAGGAGCTTTTGCGCACGGCCCAGGAGCTTTTGCGCACGGCCCAGGAGCTTTTGCGCACGGCCCAGGAGCTTTTGCGCACGGCCCAGGAGCTTTTGCGCATGGCCCAGGAGCCTTTGCGCACAGCCCAGGAGCTTTTGCGCACGGCCCAGGAGCCTTTGCGCACGGCCCAGGAGCTTTTGCGCATGGCCCAGGAGCCTTTGCGCTGCAGCGTTCATGTCCCCCGGCCGCTGCGCGGCCCGGTGCCAGGTACTCCACGGCCCGGCACCGGTCCGCGGACCGGGGGTTGGGGACCACTGGTCTAGATAAAGTCCATTTAAATTAAGGCAATAGTTCATGACTGCTACAGTGGTGGGTTGCTACTGGTTCACCCCAGTTTGGACAAACCAGTAACAGCGGCGGTGGGAGGCTCTGCCCACCCGCCTGGACATCATCAAATACGATCTGTGCATGCGCAGAAGCTTCTGCGCATGTGCAGACAGGGTGCGCACGTGGGCAAAGCGGTAGCAAAGGTAAGTGAAACCCACCCCTGGACTGCTACCTATTCTGCCAGAGTAATCTAATATTAGCATCTAGACTAGACTGTCAAGAAACCAAAACTGGCCTGATGTTAGTGTAAGGACCAAGTGTTATCCCAAATAGAAATTATGCCAAACATTGTATATTCACATTACTATCAAAACCTCTGTAATATCATCATAAGCATTTCTTATATATATAAAATCTATAACTACAATACATTTTTATATATTGTACAATATATTGTACAATGAAGGAGACATCGCAAGGCCTTGTTTCATTCCCTAATTAATATTAAGCTATTCATTTATTCTCACATTTAGTTTATTTCCTTATTCCTCTCATAATTACAGTCAGCAATTAAGTTTCAGCTCCACATTCCATAGTTCAAGCCTATTTACTTTATTTTTCACTTCTTGTGGATTTAAATTATATATTTTTTAACATTTCTCAGTGACTTTTTCGATATGCAAAATCTTGTTCTGCCCAGCATCGGGGTTCTGCCTAACACCTTTTCAAATGCGTGTAAAAAACTGATAGCAATAGCACTTAGACTTATATACCAGTTCATAGTTTTTTTACAGCCCTCTTTAATTTTTGCATTCTTGCTGTCTTTCCTTATATGTAGGGAAACAATAACAGCTTTTATCCAATCATTAAATACACATACAGTGCTCCCTCCTTCCCTCCCTCTCCCTCTCTGTCCCTCTGTCCCTCCCTCTCTCTCTCTGTCCCTCCCTCTCTCTCTCTCTCTCTCTCTCTCTCTCTCTCTCTCTCTCTCTCTCTCTCTCTCTCACACACACACACACACACACACACAAAGACACACATACACATCAAATGTGGTACCTGTTAAACTGGGCCCTTCAAAGTCTACTCCAGTCAAAGGAGCTGAATATGACTTTCTTATCAACAATTTTTCTTGCCCATCAACATTGAAACCATTGTGTCATTTGTGTCATCGCCATAGGGGCTCATACACAGGGACTTTCACCCTCAGGGCTTTAACCAATTGAGGTTTTCAAAGATTGCTGTGCCACAAGCAGCATCCCCTGCCAATGGGAAGGACGATACCAATTTCTGTTCATTTTGGTTGGTCTGGCACAAGTTCAATCAAACCCTATTCCACCCAAGCATGTTCACATTATTATTTGCAAGCCAAGATGTATCATCTAGAGATTACTTTGGAAGCTAATTACTTGTTGCGTGCCACCTACTTACTAAGAGATATATGCAGTGCATTTGATAGTTATGTCTCAGAAGATGGACTGATTACAGATAAGCCAGTACTCATGTACACAAGACCTGCTAATAAACAGATTTATTGTAGAGAACCTAAAGAAGCCATTAAAATAGTTCTAACAGCTGGTATCAAATGCAGGATCAATTTACTATTTTTTTAATTAATGTATTTCTTTTATCAATAAGAATAACATTCAAAACAGAAAAAGGAACACCCAACACTGACAATGAGGGAAAAAAAATCTTGTGTACTTAAAAGAAGAAAAAACACCCAAATGTCAAGAAGCAAATCAACCCCCGTTTGAGGCTGAAAAGTAAATTAAAAAAAAAAAAACTGATAGGTTCTCCTCCCCTTACATTGCAGGTCTACAAATAGTTATAAGCTTTCCCAACCTTATTTAACAAAAATACTATATTAAATAATAAAATGGGTTTCTTACCTGAGAAGGGTGTTGTACTAGTATTCCAGATGAGGAAGTCCCTAATAATCAAATTGACCCAACATCTAATCATAATATATACAGTACGTTAAAAAAAGGAAAAAACATCAATAAGTTAGTCCAAATATTACACTAATCTTCAACTCCCTCGGTCAACCATCTGTCGTACTTAACATGTAGAAAGTCCACAAATGATTTTCAGTCCCTTATAAAGTTGTCTAGTCCATTGTCTCTAATAAAGGCAGTTAATTTTGCCATTTCTGCTAATTTAATTTTAAAATCCATTCTTCAACGGTCGGCATCTCTTTTCCTTTTCAATGTTTAACAAGTTCAATCCTCGCAGCAGTCACCATGTAAAGAAATAGCATCCCAAACTGTTTTTTGAGTGGCTTATCCATAATATCCCAAAGAAAAACTTCAGGTTTTACTAGTATTTGTATCTTAAGTATTTTCTGCATTATCATTATCATGTTTATCTATTATGATTTAACATGTTTATAAGACCATCACATATGATAAAATGTACCTGGATTTTGATTATATTTCTAACACTTGTTAGAAATTCTTCTATACCTTTTCGTTGGGATCAAATACCAACAATACATCGTTTTACAGAAAATTTCTTTCAAATTGTAATTCAAAGTAAATTTTAAACCATTAGTCCATACATTCTCCCGTTTATCCAGCATTATGTTATATCCCAAAAAAATTCACCCACTTTACCATACAATCTTTGACATATTCATCTCCCAGATTCATCTTAGATAACACTCTATATACTTTAGCAATGAGGTGGTCATCTCCAGAACATAAGTTGATATTCAATTCAGATTTAGTTTTGTGAAGACAAAACTTTTTTTATCAAGTTTAAATCTTTCAAAAATTCTATAATAATTAAACCAATCATGAACAAATCAATTACTTACTAGTTGTTCACTTTTTATATTAAGTCCCTCTTTTTCAAATGTCAAAAAATCCTGATCATGGAAGAATTATTTACAATTAAATCAAGATTCAAAATTTCCCTTTCTCTGTAGATGATTCCAGGTGGTGTTGATGAGGACAGAGAGCAAGTCTCACTTGTCCAAATCCCCAGGCCTTGCAAAAGCAGCAACAAACAAGCTCTGGAACCATTTGATACAGGTTTATTCAAGCCTGAGGCCTGGCACAAAGGAGTATGTAGCAGTCCGTTGCAAAGTCAGTGCTGGGAGCTACTGCCTCTCAGCACTCTATATAGGCAGGGCCGTGCCTCCCCACAGTCCCACCCATACAAGCAGCATCTGGCGTCAGCGTTCAGTTCTGTGTTAGCAGTCCACCATCCGGTACTCAAGCCGCCGGCCTCCATCCAGCCTCTGACCGCTTTGCCCCCACGCTGTTGCATCCGGCGCCAGCCAGCTGGGTTCCAGAAAGCCACCAGTCAGCTGTGTGGGAGAGAATGCCACCATTGCCTCTCTTGCTGCTGCGTCCGCTGCAGTTGGAGCCGATGCCATCCCATCCGGGCTCCTCGTCACCACCTGTGTCATCACTGTGCTGCATGGCTGTTCCTGCTGCCATGGCTGTTTCTGCCTTCCCCCCAGCTATGGCAAGGTGGTTGGGGCTTGACAGGCAGCTCCCCCTACCAGGGCCGCACCTGGAAGACAGTAAACATATATATGTTAAATCACAGTTGTGTATCCATGGATGCCTGGTTTCCATCCCTCCCCCTGGTTTGTGAGGATAGGTCTTGTGGAACTTTCAGATTAGTCAAGCAGCCCGCATGTTCTTCTCTGCCACCCAAGTGGCCTTTGTCGAGGGGTACCCTTTCTACCACACCAGATATTGTAATCGACCCCTGTAGACTCAGGAATCTAGTACTTGATCTATTTCATATTGATCATTGCCAATGGGTCCTGGTGGCTGTGGCAGGATCCTGATGTGGGGTGTCCTCTACTAGCTTTAGCAAACTGCTATGGAACACTGGGTGAATGTGTCCCAAAAGGCGAGGTAGTTTCAACTCTACTGTGACCGGATTTATCACCCTCACTATGGGGAAAGGACCAAGAAATTTTGGGCTCAGTTTCTTACAGGATATTTTCAAGGTATTTGGTTGAGAGATTCACTTTCCCTCCCACCTGAAACAGTTTGTGGGGGGCCTGCTTTTTGTCTGCTTGGGCATTGTATGCCTCAGTTGCTTTTGTTAGTGCTGTTTTTATGGCACCCCATATGCCTTGTATGGTACCCATCCACTCATTGGGCTGGCAAGGGGAGGGCAGTTTCTGCGTGTACTCAGGAATAGGCACAAAGTCTAACCCATTGACCAACTGGAATGAGGTGAACCCGCTGCTTCTATGCACCGCATTGTTGTATGCCACCTCCACAAATAGGGATACGAGGGGCGGGCCTCCATCCAGGGCCCCACAGGAACCCCCTCCTTCATGCCACTGCTAGCTCTGCTCTCCCCTCCTCCCTGGGCTTGTTCTTGTTGAGGAGGTCTGAGTCCTATTCCTATACGCATTTTCCTATACCCATCTTCCCACCAGATCTTAGGGGCCCACTTGTCCAACCAGGCCAGACCCCCAAAATGATAGATTCGGTCATCGTTGGCACCACATAAAATGAATCACTTTCCAGTGCTCCCCCATCTCCAGCCTCACAGGCTCAGTGACATGGGAGGCAGGAGCCCCCCCCCCAAACAGGGAACCATCAACCTGTTCGAACGTTCAGAAGATGAGGAGGACATGAGTTGCCTCCAAACGTCTCAAAAGAAAAGCTGGGGCACAGAAAAGAAAAAGATTCAAGCCCCGTGCATAGGTTGTGGGGGGAATCATCCCCGTTCTGCATGCAGGTTTTAAAATGCAGACTGCAGGAGATGTGGGAGAAAGGGCCACCTCGCACGGGTCTGTAAGGCAAGCCAGCCAGCTCCTAATAATTTATCCAGACCCAGTCTAAATACCGGCCCCAAAACAGACAGAGTAGAATAAAGGAAGAGTGTTTCACTATTTACATGGGGTTGTGTCACCCCGAAACCATCAAAGGTCAGGCCAATGTGAACTTGAGGAAAAAAAATTTCCTCACAGTTCTCATTGAGGGGCAACCCTGTAAAATGGAACTAGATACAGGATCTTCTGTATCCCTTGTTTCGTGGAGCACTATTAAACGATTAGTGCCATCCATGTCAAAGAGGTGTTTATCCTCTTGTCATTTTCTCTTGCGGGATTACCAGGGCAATCACATTCCAGTTGTGGGCTCTGGAAAATTTCAAATAAAATACCATGGATTCTACGGCCGCCTAAAACTAATTATCGCTGATGGCGCACTCCCAAGTTTACTAGGATTGGACTGGTTTGACGGCTTAGGTTTAAATGTGACAGGAATTCACACTACAACTTCTGCAGGATTCTCTGATTGTTCCGCAAATTCTCAGATGTGTTTAACGAAGGGCTAGGCAAATACACTGGCACACCAATTTCCTTTAATTTGGATCCTACAGTCGCTCCTGTGAGGCTTAAGCCTCGAAGAGTACCGTTTGCCCTCTACCCCCAAGTGGATAGAGAAATTGATAAATTAGTAGCTCAGGGCATCTTAGAACAGGTTGATCGTGCCCGTTGGGAGACACCAATTGTCATCCCTCTCAAGGCTGATGGATCCATCCGCATCTGCGCGGATTACAAGGAGACAATCAATAGGGCTTTACAGGTAAACTCCTATCCTGTCCCTGTAGTACAACAGCTGCTTCATTCTTTGGGCCGTGGCAAAATTTAATGAGGGAGGGGAAAGAATAAAATGGCATTACTTAATAGAAAGGCATAAGTCAGAATTTTATTCTTTTCTAATTCTTATCTTTTTCATTTTTTATATTTTTATCACATAGTAAAATTCTAAAATTTTGAACGAAAAAAAAAGATGTTGTTTGGGCATGTTTGCACAAGGATACTCACATCTTTCCTAACACCACCCACATTCTGCTGCTGCAAGGTGCTCTTGCATGAGCTAGTGTTTAGGCAGTATATTGTTTTTGTTTTTTGCATGCCTGTTATTCCTGCAATTGCAGGGAGAAATTGCACAAATGTTTTTGCTCATTCTAATAGCAGAAGCAGATTAGTCTCTGAATAGGTGGTTCAGATTAGTATCATGGGGAAAGAAAGTTATTAACTATTGAGCAAATTAAGTCACACCCTGCATTAATGCTATGACTTCATGGTAGATAAAGCCATATAAAGCTGAGATTTCTGCTTTAACGTGTAAAAAGAAGATTGTCGCTAGTGTTCAGCCCCCATGAAAATCAGGCTGGCTCAGCTCTGAGACATTTCTCATGGGTTCACCATGAGTATAGGTAAATATGAGTGTTGTAGATTCTATAACTATGATAATTATGGTTTAAGAGGTGTGGTGGACCTTGTCAATGCAGGAAGTATCTCCATCAGAGGCTAATCAGAGCTCTGCTCATTGTGTATATGAAGAAGATATGTGGAAGATTCCAGTCTGAATACAACAACCACAACAATTTATTATTACAATCTTCATTTCATTTCATTTCATTTCATTTCATTTCATTTATTGGATTTGTATACCGCCCTACTCCCGAAGGACTCAGGGCGGTGAACAGCCACAGAATAAAACACATAAATACAAAATTTAAAAACAGAATAAAACCGAATTAAACAATTTGGCCGAGACAAAATTTAAAACACCCAATAATTTAAAAACAAATTAAAATTTACATTTTAAAGGGGAAAGATTTAGGCCAGGCCGGCTTGATGGAATAAAAAAGTCTTGAGAGCGCGACGGAAGGTGTGCAGATCCAGGATCCTTCGTATCTCCGGGGGGAGCTCATTCCAGATAGTAGATGCCCCCACAGAGAAGGCTCTCCCCCTGGGGGCCGCCAGTCGACATTGTTTGGCCGATGGCACCCGGAGGAGCCCCTCTCTATGAGAGCGTACCGGCCAGTGGGAGGCTATTGGTGGTAGCAGGCAGTCCCGTAAATAACCAGGTCCTAAGCCATGGAGCGCTCTAAAGATGATAACCAAAACCTTGAAGCACACCCGGAAGACCACCGGGAGCCAGTGCAGCTTGCACAGGAGAGGTGTTACATGGGAATGCCACATCGCTCCCATAACCACCCGTGTGGCTGCACTCTGCGCCAGTTGGAGCCTCCGAGTGCTCCTCAAGGGGAGCCCCATGTAGAGAGTGTTGCAATAGTCCAGGCGGGAGGTGATGAGGGCATGAATGACTGTGCATAAGGAGTCCTGATCTAGAAAGGGATGCAACTGACAAATCAGGCGGACCTGATGAAAAATCCTCCCGGTCACAGCCGTCAAATGCTCTTCTAAAGACAGCCGTGAATCCAGGAGGACGCCCAAGTTGCAAGCCCTCTCTTTGGGCGCCAGTGATTCGCCCCCAATAGTCAGTGATGGCGCCAACTGACTATATCAGGACGTCGGAAACCACAGCCACTTGGTCTTGGATGGGTTGAGCCTGAGCCTGTTTCTCCCCATCCAGATCCGCACGGCCTCCAGGCACCGGGACATCACTTCAAGGGCATCGTTGGGGTGGTCTGGGGTGGAGATGTACAGCTGAGTGTCGTCAGCGTACTGGTGGTACTTCACCCCGAAACCACGGATGATCTCACCCAGCGGCTTTACATAAATGTTGAACAAAAGGGGCGAGAGGACCGACTCTTGTGGCACCCCACATATGAGGGGCCTCGGGGTCAACCTCTGCCCCCCTGCCAACACAGACTGCGACCGGTTGGAGAGAAAGGAGAAAAACCACCGTAGCACGGTGCCTCTTAGACCAGAGACCAGAACAAATAAAAGCACTCAGTATATATACACTTAAAAATTCTAGTATAAAATAATAAATAACAACTAAAATCTATAAGAAAATCCAGTGTCAATTATACATGGTCTGACTATATGATAGTTGCAATCCCTAAACTGCGTGACCCGTTGTAGGTTCAACGCTAAAAGGGAAATGACTAAGCAGAGCAAAGGGTTTGCCACAATTCTTATATAACATTGCTATGGCGGAGAAGACACGTGTTTGCGATGAATTCCCAGTGCTGCTGTGCAGAATCTGGCCACCTGTGCTGTAGTTATGGCCTGTTCATCCTTAAGCAGCCACTGAAGATAGGTAGTGTCAGAACGGCCAGGATACCTAGCAGTTATTGGCAGAATATGTTTTTTCCTAATCTCTGTATAAAAGGAACATCTAAGGAGCATGTAACTCACACTCTCCACCTCTCCTGAGTTGCAGGGAGAGAGTCTTTCCATGAATGGTATCCTTTTATACTTGCCGTACAGGACGGCCGATGGAAATGCATGGCACTGTGTGAGTGCAAATGCTTTCCGGTGATTTGCTGATTCCAACTGACTAAGATAGCTGACAGGAGCAACAACACATCTAATGGCCTAAATCTTCCCCCTTTTTAAATGTGGAAATTTTAAATTTTTAAATTTTAAATTCGTCTTTTTATAGGGGTATGGGTAAGGCATTTTAAATTGGGGAGCCACTTTAGATTTAATTCTGTTTTAAACGTATTTTAATAGTTTATATTGTATGTTTTTAACTTTGGCTGTGCACCGCCCCGAGTCCTTCGGGAGAGGGGGCGGTATAAAAATCTAATAAATAAATAAATAAATAAATAAATAAATAAATAAATAAATAAATAATGGCATCTGGAGCTAGAAACAGCTGAGCTTTCCCTAAGTCCACCTGCCTCTTGATGTCCTCCACCCTTTGTCGCAAGGTTTGTCTTGCTAGATCATAGTCCATCTTGAGTATTAAAGCTGGGAGAAGCCTAGTTTGGCAAGGTTGGACTCAACAGCCTTGATCCATGATGAAGAGAATTTGTTTTGGAGGATTAGTGGAGCAAGACCTTGCGGAAAGAAGCAAGGTCCCATAAAGAAGCTGTGCTAGCGACTTGGCTAGAAAAAGCTTAATTGCAGCAGGGACATAATATCCTCCCTTTGTGCGGAATAATTTAAGAATGGTGCTTGCTGATCTTTGGCCCAAGGCAGCTGCATATTCTCCATGTGTTTGTTTGTTTTTTTGAACCATTGGCCTGAATGACTACCCCCAGGTATTTGAAGGTGGTTACCTGCTCTATTTTGTGGCTATTTAGATACCATGAATAAAGTTTTGGCCTTTTTGCAAAGGCAATGATCTTTGTTTTCTCATAATTTACGTCTAGTTTATTGTAATTACAATACTGGAGAAGGGCTCGCAAAGCTCTGTTAAGGCCTACTGGTGTCCTGGAGAGGATCACAGCATCATCTACATAGAGCAGGAGGGCGATGCTTCGGTCACCTATTTTGGGTGTGTGTGTGATTTGGTTTGTTTAGCCATTTTACCATGTCATTTATGTAAAAGTTTAAAAGCTGAGGGGCCAAATGCATCCATGTTTAACTCCCTTTTGAGTTTTAACTGACTTCAAGAGGAACCCTTGCATATTACACCTCACCTTAAGGGATGTTTTAGTATGTAGGGCACATAATAGATGAAGAAGCCTATGGTCAGTTGGAGCAGCTTCCAGCTTCTCCCATAGCTTAGTCCTGGTAACTGTATCGAAGGCTGCCTTGCAATCTATAAAACCGGCGTATAATGATACAGGTCTATTTGATATGTATTTTTCAATCAGATGATGAAGAACTAAGCACTGATCTGCGGTTCCTCTCCCCTCTCTAAACCCGGCTTGATCTTCAGCAATCAAATTCTCAAGATCCAGCCACTCCTTTAGTTTATCTCGTTTAGTTTATCTCCTCTAGTTTATCTTGGAGGTGTTTGGCGTAGAGTTTGCTGATTATATTTAGCAGACTTATTGGTCTGTAATTGGCAGAGTCATCTCTCTTTCCCTTTTTAAAAATTTGGACAATTACCAAGCCCCAGTCTTCTGGGACATAGCCAGTGGAGTTGATATAAATGAATAGCACCGCCATAACTGGTATCCACCACTCCAAATTGTTCTTTAGCAATTCAGTGGTAATGAAGTCAGCTCCTGGAGCCTCCCCAGTCCTGAGTAGGCCAATGAGCAATTTGATTTCGGACTTTGAAACCGAGGGCCATTCAGATAAGTCCTTCATTGTATACCTTATACTCTTGCTGGAGGGGTCTTCATACATTCTCCGAAAGTGAAGTTCCCAGGTTGTAGGCAGTATTTGGATGTCTAATGGTGTATAAATTCTGTCAGAATGAGTAGCTATTAGAGAGAGAACGCCAGAATAGAGAAGAGTTCTTTTGGTTTGCTGCCACAATAAGCTGTTCCCAGGAGGACCTTGTGTCTTAAGAACAATCAGTTGCTTATATTGTTTTTTGAGAATCATAAGTTGTTTAAGACTTGCTTTATTACCATTCCCAGTCTCGCTTTTGTACATTTTATAAGCCAAGGTTAGATCTTTCTTGGCTTCTACACAATCCTTGTCAAACCATGGTTTGGAGGTGATTCAGGGCCTCTTAGCTGAGAAGTTCCAGTCATGTACTAGTAATGGTTGTAGCTTATGAACTATGTTTTTATATAGTTCTAGTAAATCTCGGGAGGGGTTGGCTGTAATAAAGGCTGAGCGAAGTTTCTGAAGATTGTCCTCTGATAGAGCTCTCCTCATCTTCTGGTTAAGTTGTTGGGACCATTTGACCCTGAATGAGTGATGTGTCTTGGGAGCCACGGTAGATTTTAAATATGCAGACTCTGCTTTTGTATAAATATATGGAGATTTAAAGATCTGGATGCATTTCACCAAAAAACAAAACAAAAACAACCCACACCACAAAGCAAGGCACTTTGCTTTAAGAGTACATTCTCTCCCACCTTTCTGCCTATTAAGAGCAAGGACATTAAGATAGCTAACAACATACAGAATAAAAGATATACAGTCAGATCTGAATAAATTTATCAGGATCAATAAACACTGGGAAAGATGTGTAAGAAAACAAGAGCCAGATATCCTTGTCCAGTTGAAATATTTGACTAAAGTATTTCTCTTGACCTTGGGATTGTGAAGAATAAAGCTTGAATTCCAGTAATGAAAAGGCCCTTTCTTGAGTAGGTGCCACCAAAAGGCAGAGCAATGTCTCCTCCAAAGATCTGAATGTGTAAACAACTGCATTCACTTTCTGTGCAGAAGGCAAACAAATTTTGCAGGAGGAATAAAGAAACATAAATAAAGGAATAAAGGAATATTGCTAAAAATGTAAAACCTCAGCCCTCTGAAAGTGGGGAGAAAGTTTCAACTCTGGAGGGGGATCATAACTTCAGAAACTGTTTTCTATCTCATGTGAGGTTGGTTTCTAATATCAGAAGGGGTCAAAGGAGGAACACATGGTAGAAGCATTGATCCAAACCATCTTGGTACATGTTTCCAGACTTGCTGCTGTCATTCCTAAAAACTGGTAAAGTTTTGGTGAATTCCCTCCCACTGGTTTTTTTTTAAAAAGGAATATGATAAAATAGAAAGTGAAAACAACATGGAATTGTTATTCATTCCTTACTTTCATTCTACCAGCTCCTACAGGATGTTGGATCTCTAAATTATTTTAATATTAGTCATTATGAAGACAGCATGATTGCTTGGTCTATTCTTGTCTTAAATTGTATGCTGTAAACCTGCAATGGCTTTATAGGGCATGTATTTTTTCCCATATTGTATATATTTAATACTTGACAAAGAAATTTGTCTGAAGTGGTGTAGGAGTTCCTGTCTAAGCAGGGGGTTGGACTAGAAGACCTCCAAGGTCCCTTCCAACTCTGTTATTCTATTCTATTCTAAATCACTTGTACTTTTTTTTCCCTATTAGCTTTCACTCAATGGAATGAAAGGGAATTTTATTGACAGGATTTTTTTTTCCACAGAAGAAAAAATCAGAGTAGTTCATAGTTGGATTCCAGTGTTATTTCACTTATTTAGTACATTTGAGACATGTAGCAAAATTGTTTTGCTGATGAAAGTGTTTCAGTCTCAATAATCTTTCCAATTGATCAACGTACCCTGGCTTTCCAATTTTCTATTAAATCCTTAAAGATGTCATCAAAAAGGAACTTCTATGGGCTCTTTAGTAGCAATGCTGTTGTCACTAGTAAGGTTTTATTTTTGAGAGATTAGTAAGAATTTTTCATTCCTCTAAAGAAATCTTGAAAAATAATCCATTCCATTTCCCTACCAACAACTTTCAATTTTGGACAGGTTTAAAAAGACAACTATGGCCCAGATTACCCAGAATCCTTTAACTGACAATGTCAGGAACTCAAGTTAGCTTCTTCTGTATGTTGCCAGCCATCATCAACCTTTTTTTAACCAATACAGTGTTTTTGGTATTTTTACATTTGTAATAAACTTATCAAATGTCCCCATATATAAATGATTGCTCTTGAGTTGAGTATTACATTTTTGTATTTTAAACTATTATATTTGTAGTGAATTTAAGTTCTAAACTCAAGTGTGCCAAATAGGATATTTAAATAGGATATCAAATATGCAGAAATTCATGCTTTAAAGTTGATAGCTTCAGATTTCTGGTTTCTGAGACATTCAAAAGATTTCTTTATTTTATTTAAAAAAAAATTGGTTGTGCTGAAACTTGATTCAACTACTTGGGTGACCAAGTAGCATTAATGAAAATTTGTTCACAGCTCTAAGGGCATCTTCATGTTCTGCCAGAGTAAATATTCATCTTCATTAAAACCAGCTTTCAATTTATCATTCTATCATAGTTCAATTTTTTCTCTGAACTGTAACATCTACATGACATATATTTACTTTAAATGGGTTCATCATGTACACATCAATATTCACTTATATTAGGTTGCCAAATCAAGTCCTCATGTCAACTCTCAGGACATGTAAGTGGTTTCCAAATTATCTATGTCAGCTTTGAGAGCAGCTTTCAAAGTAATAGAAGATTGGCAACTAGCACAATGATACTACTTAGTTGAGTAATGAAACATCAGCAAGCAAGCAAGCAAGCAAGCAAGCTACCAAGGACTCCACGCATCTTTGGTAATTGTTCTGAGAATTGATGTTGAGAACTAAATTGCCAGTAGATAAAGAGGTAATATTTTTGCAATTGATAAGTGTCGTTAGCTTGGAATAGAACCAATATTAAACTACACACACAGACAGCAAATAAAGTGGTTTGCCCATCTGGAGAGAATGTCTGGAGTTCCATACCATATAAGGCATATATAAAAAGAGGAGAAAGTCAAAGAGCTTGAGGCAAACCCAGAAGAAGATGGAAAATAACAACAAAGACGCACTACAGCAGCATGAAATAACTACGATTGAAGCCACGAGAAGTGGAAGAACCAAAGCTTTGTATCTCCCTCGACACCCAAAGTAATAAAAGGGGAAGCAAAGAAAAAGAAGCTTGAAGTTTCAAATTAAGTTAATTAAACTCTTAAATAGATCAAATTAAAACATATTTTGCATACTTCATAATTCACATTACAAATCTATTTTGCTTTATCATGAGAGAGTTTTCATAGGCTTCCAAACTAAGTAAAAATACTTTCATTCCTATAATAGCTACTGTATGGCACAGTAGTTGTATAAGAGTTAACAGGGTGACCAACTAAATTTCTCATGTTCTCATTGGTAAGACTTTAATGAATAAGTACTAACATTGCTGCTGGGTTGGTAACATATTTACTAACCAGTAATTACGGATGTATTAACTGCAGCTTGCCAAATACAGGTAACATTGCTGCATGGTACCAAAAATAAATCAGAAGCAGGAAAATCACACATATTTTTAAAAAATACAACTGTAGTGTTTTATTCAATTTTGTCATAATCAGTAGAATTATTTTAAAAACTTGCCCCTAGTTTGTAATATTACCCAGCTGAGATTTACAATAACATACAGCTCTGTGAAAAGTATTTATCAAATTTTAAATTTTATAAGACAATAAAAGTTCATGCAACAGAGTACAACAGTGAATTTCCCTCCTGTGAACTGAAGTATATATCCATTTTCAAAAAAAATGCAAAAAAAGGTAGACCACCACATTCCTTAAGCCTTGTTGCACAGTTTGGAAAATGTCCATCCCTCAAGACCTCAAAGTAATTATGCATATTGACTAGGGAACCTACAAACGTTTGGTGATTATAATATAAATGACACTGTTCTCAGGAATCAAGATCTGGCTTTCAGTTTAGTAACTTAACATTAAATCTGATTCCTCAAATATGAAGAAAACTAAACTTCCAGATTGTAAAGCAAATGATCAAAAAACTTATCCTTTGAGGGTATGTAGGATGCAGGAACACGTATACATATGTGGTAATTTTATGAAAACAGCATTTGGGGGGGGGTGAGTTTTTCTCAGAATAATAACTAATCATCAAGTGTGAAAAACACAAATGACTCTGCTAAAATTCACTATAAAACAATTATGACTTTAAATATAAGTCCATCTACTTATAGTCACTCTCAAGATCACTGCTAGCAATTGCAGGAAGTTTGTTTTCATAAAAGCCTAACTGTCAGGTTGTTCAGTTTTAATAGGGTTAGTGTTATTTTTCAAAGGTATAAGGATAATGGATTACCTCTTTAATAGTTGTTTGAAAAGTTGGGCAAAATGAAATAATGAAAAAGCTTAATTCCCAAATTCATTTTTATATAGTATTGCAAATTAAAATATTTTTCAGAAAGAATAATCTTCTTTCAGTGGACATAGGCAAACTGTACTGAAATTATGAAATGATTATTTTGAATTATGGGAAATTTCAGTTGGGAGAGGAAAAGGGACAGCCCAGGAGTGAAATCCAGCAGGTTCTGACAGGTTCTAGAGAACCGGTAGCAGAAATTTTGAGTAGTTTGGAGAACCGGTAGTGGAAATTTTGAATAGTTCAAAGAACCAGCAAATACCACCTCTGGCTGGCCCCAGAGTGGCATGGGAATGGAGATTTTGCAATATCTTTCCCCCAGGAGTGGGATGGGAATGGAGATTTTGCAGTATCCTTCCCCTGCCACGCCCACCAAGCCACACCCACCAAGCCACACCATGCCCAAACCACGCCCACAGAACCGGTAATAAAAAAAAAATTGGATTTCACCACTGGGACAGCCCTTTTATTTCTTTTGTGAGTTTAACAATATAATTTTAATTCTTTAAAGTCATAACTACTATTATCTATCAAGTTACAAACTCTCTTTTTTGTTGCTCTTTTATTTTCTAATATTGTATTTCGTTTTTTTGTATTTATTTTTCTACTGCCATTTCAATGCCTTCCCTACCCTTACCCTACTATGTTTTCTCATCTCACTGGGGAGATGTTCCAGAAAGGATAAGCAAAAACCGTGAGAATGTAATTCCAGCAGGGTTACCAAAGACATGAGAGTCATCCCAGCTGCCCAACTACAACAAGCAGGTACCTATTTTGGGCAGTTCCAATATAAAAAGATGCCAGAGGCAGATGATCACTTTACTGACAATGGCAAAGATATAATTTCATACTGTGAAGGGAAAGCCAATGATAAATTACTCCTGTATTTAAAAAAAAAAAAGATGTGGAAGGAAAGTATAAAACGACTAGATAAACCATTCGTTGGGTCATCACTTCAAGGTTATTTACCTACCTAAACAGATCAACAGAATGATCGCAGTCAAGCATAAAGCAGTGAGAGTGGGAGCAACTTCTGATTTCTTGACAGCTCCCCCATTGACTTTGCTTGAAAGAAGATGGCCGGAAGCATTGGTAATCATGATTATGTGAATGCAGTGGCATGCTGTGGCTAGGACTTTGCCCTGGTTAGCATTAACAATAGCAATAAGGGAGATGCCAGATGTGAAAGCTGAATTTACAAAAAATCAAGGAACATAAGGCATTATTGCTGGACAAAGTCAGGACTAGAATTGGGTTCTTCTATAGGTAGACCTTTTTTGACCAATGCCTAGTTTTCAGTATTTTTACATTTGCAATAGAATTACCAAATATCCACATATATAAATAGTTGCTCTTGAGTTGAGTGTTACATTTTGGTATTCTTAATCACTGTATTTTTAATGCATTTAACTTCTAAACTCAAATATGCAAAATAGGAAGCAGACCATTTTCCTTCAAGCAAAATATATTCAGTACATATATAAATGCTTTATTTGTAGAAGTATGAAACTATATGAAACTATAGGAAGTTCATTTCCTTTCATTTTTTTAATGCAACATTTGTGCTTGGCACCAGGGGTGGGTTCTACTTACCTTTACTACTGATTCACAATGGGAGCACGTGCACACTTCTGCACATGTGCAGATCACCCATGATGATGTCATGGCAGGTGGGTGGGGCCTCCCGCCGGTTTTACTACCAGTTCTAAAGAACCGGACAGAACTGGGAGCAACCCACGACTGCTTGGCATCTTACCTGAGGTTTAAGTTTTAGAGTTGATAGATTCAAATTAAATTCTCACACATCTAATCTTGGCTCTGCTAGGCTGTCGATGCAGGATCCCAAGAAAAACAAGACGCCAACGCTTCAGTCAACAAACCCGGTTTATTCTCCTGCTACAAAACAGCTTCTAGTTGACGCTGGATCGCTAACACGAATAAAGTCAGCGCTGAGGCCATCCGCCCCTCAACGCCTCTTTATAGTTCCGCCCCGGGCTGATTGTCGGCGTGAACATATCCATAACTATTGCCAGTTGGAAGGCTTTTGTTTTGGATTTGCCACCGGTACACTCAGCGTGGTCGCAGGCTTATGACAGCATCGGGGCTCCGTCGCTCTTGGCTGGCTGCTATCCGACACGAGCTTTTCTAGGTCCCAACCTGAGCCCCTCTAAGTCCCACCACCGGTGTGTATAATACCTAACCGTAAAATATCACCCTCACCATCACCAGTGCCCATCGACCCCCCCTCCCGCATCGCCTATTGTCTTCCTGCCAAGACATCAGGGTGTCGAGTGTTGCTTGACGCTCGACATCTAAAAGATTTACTTCTTTTGTGAAAAGACAGTTGGCTCCACTGAAACTTGATTCAACCACATAAGACATTGGGAACGCTAGAAAGTATTAAAGAAATTTTATCTACGGTTGTGGTGAAGCTGTGAGCATCTTCATGTTCTGAAGGTTGTAATGAAGATTCTGAATGTTTTGTCAGAATTGTAAATATCAATCTTCATTAAAATCACTTTTAATTTCTCATTATAGCATAGTTCCAAATTGCCTGAAATCTGATTCAGCTACCATAGATAAGATGGGAAAGCTAGTAATATTAAAGGTAGCCTATGATAGTTGGTACCAGAATTTCAGTCATAAGTCATTGTTATCATAAGCCATGATATCCTCATGACCAAATATGATCTTTCCACAATTTTTACGGTGGTTGTTAAGCAAATCCATTCTCCCAAATAAGTTTGTTTGTTTTTTTGCTGGAAACCACAAAAATGCCAAAAGTCTGTAGAGATTCTCAGTCATCCAGGTCTTGGTTGTCCCAAAGATGCTATTTTTTTTCCCAGGAGACAACTGGACTTTCTTGGTGGTTTTTTTCTTTTCTTTTTAAGATGTTCAAAAGTGGGGAATGGAAGAATATAAATCCTTCCATTCCCCACTATCCTGTCAGAACTGAAGAAGCTTCTCAGATGAGAAGTGAAATGTCTTCAAAAGAAAAGGAAAACAACAACAACAAGGAAGTCCAGTTGCCTCTTGAAAAAAAGCACCTTTGGGACACAAAAAATGCTAAAAACCTGGAAACAGTCACAAATTGTGGTCATATGAGCATGAGATGCTGCTACTAGCCTACATGTGATTCAGTTACCAAGCACCTAATGCTGTCATGTGACTGCAGGGATAGGTTGCAATGTTTTATGACAAGCAGAAGGGCTCTACAGCAGTGGTGGGTTTCAAAATTTTTTACTACCGGTTCTGTGGGTGTGGCTTGTTTAAGGTGACCAGATTTTAACATTGGTAAAGAGGGACACCATTGTGGGCGTGGCTTATTTTGTGGGCATGGCTTGGAGGTCATGTGATTGGGTGGGCGTGGCTAGCTGGTCATGTGACTGGGTGGCCATGGCTATGTGTATAGGGACTACTCAGAGGGCTGAAAAAAGTCATTTCTGACAGGTCCTCGCACTTTTGACTGGTCCTCACACTTATGACCATCCTCACATTTATGCCCATGCAGCATTCTTAACAACCATGTCACTCATTTCACAACTGCTTCTCTTCACCATGGTGATAAGATAGGGCAAAAAACGTAAAATGTGAGGACAGTCGTAAGTTTGAGGACTGGTCAAAAGTGCGAGGACCAGTCAAAAATAACTTTTTCAGCCCTCTGAGTAGTCCATATGCACAAAAGGACTAACCAGAGGGCTGAAAAAAGTCATTTCTGACAGGTCCTCGCACTTTTGACTGGTCCTCACACTTATGACCATCCTCACATTTATGCCCATGCAGCATTCTTAACAACCATGTCACTCATTTCACAACTGCTTCTCTTCACCATGGTGATAAGATAGGGCAAAAAACGTAAAATGTGAGGACAGTCGTAAGTTTGAGGACTGGTCAAAAGTGCGAGGACCAGTCAAAAATAACTTTTTCAGCCCTCTGAGTAGTCCATATGCACAAAAGGACTAACCAGAGGGCTGAAAAAAGTCATTTCTGACAGGTCCTCGCACTTTTGACTGGTCCTCACACTTATGACCATCCTCACATTTATGCCTGTGCAGCATTCTTAACAACCATGTCACTCATTTCACAACTACTTCTCTTCACCATGATGGCAAGATAGGGCAAAAATGTAAAATGTGAGTACAATCGTAAGTTCGAGGACTGGTCAAAAGTGTGAGGACCAGTCAAAAATAACTTTTTCAGCCCTCTGAGTAGTCCATATGCATAAAAGGATACAGTAATTGAGAGGGATGAAGGAAGGGAAGAGAAATTAGAGTAGGAGTGAGGGGAAGAGAGGGAGGAAGAGAGGGGGAGAAGGAGAAAGGAAGAGGAAGTAGGGAGGAGAAGAAGAGGGTGGGGGAAAGAGAAAGTAAGAAGGAAAGAAAAGAGAGAGGTGGTAGGTTTGAGGAGAAAGATTGCTGTACAATAAAAAAGATGAAAGGAAAGAAAGCCAACCCCAAACAAATATAAAGATATTAAGATAAAGAATGAATTGTTAAACTTTAAAGAATAAAAGAGAACAAATATGAATAAATAGCAATAATTAGAAAAACACATACAAACATACAATGTATTTTCTTTGAACAGAATATTTGGCCAGTTCACAAATTTAAACAGTGTTTAGTCATTTCAATTAAATTTACAATTTCTATATTTCCTTTTTGCCATATTTATTCCTCATCTATTTTTTTAAAAAACCAATATTACCCTTCATCCTCATCTCTAATCTTAATCAAATTCAATTTTTCCCTTCTATTCTATATTATACCCCTTCCCATTGTCATCTATTTTTATATCCATCCTCACATTGGTTAATTATGTAATTATGTAATACAGTTGTTTAATACAAATTCAACATTTTAATATAAATCAATTAGTTATATAACTATCTTTTTTGTATATTAATCAATATGAACATGACTATTCCAATTATTTCCATGCAATCTAATTTCTTACAAATCAATTAATTATATTTACCAATAATAATAAACCACATAATTTCCCCCATATATTCCTCCAAACCACAACTTAACCATTTCTGCTTTCAACACAATATACAATTAATAGTATCTCAATTATTAAAATTTCCTAGTTAAATAGAGCTTTTTTTCTTTTGTGTTTTAAAATCTTGAACTCTCCTCTTTTGCCCTAAATTTCCCATTGTTTGCAGTTTTGCACCTACCTTTTTTGGTGAGGAAAAAGAAAAAGAAATCTCTCTCTGCCTCATTTTGTCACGCTGCACCCTGCTTTACTTTCAGTTTCTCTTTTAAAGCATAGTTAGGGGAAAAAAATCTCCAGCACTCTGCAGCTAGCAACTACAGAGCCCTGAGCAAAACAGCTGAGAGCAAATCAGCTGAGAGTTGGGAAAGCCGATCTAATCAACTTGTGCTAATTAACCTATGCTGAAGCTTTAAGGGGCTGTTTTTTCTATTTTTGCAGGCATTGGTCTACTCATTTGTTTTCTTTTAACACTGATCAGCTGTAGGACGGCCCTTTGAAGCCCCACGGCAAGAGTTTAAACAGTTTAAACTGTTTAAACAAGAGTTTTCCTTCTAGCCATAAACTGGGATTCAGGAAGCAGCCGGGAGCAACCCATCACTGCGCCATGCATTCTTTCCAAAAATCGGGACTTTTTTAAAACGTCGTGGGACGCGGGACAAATTGTTCAAAAGCAGGACTGTCCCGCCAAAAGCGGCATGGCTTGTTAGGCGTGGCTTGCTGGGCATGGCAGGGGAAGGATACTGTAAAATCTCCATTCCCTCCCCACTCCAGGGGAAGGTTACTGCAAAATCCCCATTTCCTCCTGATCAGGTGGGACTCGGGAGGCAGAGAATAGATGGGGGCAGGTCAGAGGTGGTATTTACCGATTCTCCAAACTACTCAAAATTTCTGCTACCGGTTCTCCAGAACTGATCAGAACCTGCTGAAACCCACCTCTGCTCTACAGGCTGTAGGGCACCCCTTCTTAGGCTATCATAATTTTGATCAATTGTTAAGCAACTGGTTATAAATCAAGGACCACCTTTAATGAATTTTGTCCAACTGTGGTGAGTCTGAAGGCAATCGTGGAACTATGCTATAATGACCTGATTTCAGTTTAGTTTAGTAATTAAACACCTTAATTAAATATTTACTTTAGTAAGTAAATAAGATGCCTTAAATATGAAAAAAGGCTAAATTCAGAAGTGGGTTAGGGTTGCCCATATACATGAACATCACCAGGAAGAGTAAATTTTACAAGGTATGACATTTTACATGGTGTGAAAACTATTTTGAAATATTCAAAATAGCAAAATAATAGTTAAGATTATCCAATGCAGATCAGAGGCCTCCATAAAAAGGGAAATGCCAGATGTTCAAAATGGCTTTAGATAAGACCAAGGAGCAGGAAACATCATTGATGATCACATGCAAGATAATTGAGAACACCAAGGAATGCCAAAGAGAAATTAATATGCATATCACTGATTATAAAAAGGCCTTAGATTGTACTATTGTGTCGAGATATGAAATGTGCTTAGTAAAATGGAAATTCCAGAACATCTCATCGTCTTTCTGGGAAAGCTATTTTAAATTTATTCTCAACCCCTGCCTACTTTTGTGGGCTAGGTTCATGCTGCCACAAGTCATTTTCAAGGCTATCTCCAGGTGGAATCTCTTTAGAAGATTTGAATATAGAGGTATCTAGACAGACCAAAGCAAGGTAATTCATGTTGTTGTCAGTTACTACATTCCTGTAGTAAAGGTTGTGTCATAATTTATAGTTTTTCTAAGTCTAGATACCATGTACAGAGTATATAATCTGTAACATTATGGGCTTTGGGACTCTTCTGAGGAGCTCAGTGATCACTGCAGTTGTGTATGTCAATTGGCATTTTTTACCACAAAAATCAGGTGTAGTTGGCAGGATCGGGGTTACGGCAGGTCACTATGTTTGGTACACCCCTGTCACTTTTGGAGGTCCATGGTTCTTGCCTTTAGATAGAAGATGACCAGAATGAGTCTGTGGGAGGCATCAAGCACATTAGTCTGGAGTCCCTTCACACCCACAAGAGACCTATGTCCACCCCACCTTGAATTCTGTTGACTTGTCTTATCTTAATTCTTATCTACCACTAATTTGCCTTGACCGTTAGTAGTTCAGATTCTTGTAGAGAGTGTTAGCATGCAATAAACCTGCATTCATTTAAACAGCCTTGATTCCTGATTTCTTGCGCCTGACACTGTGTCTCCTTTACCCAAACAAATCTCCTTGGAGATGTTTGATTGGGATTTAGGTGGTGGGAAATTCCAGTGGAATTTTGCAGGAACAAGTTCAAGGCTGCGAATCTAAATCCAAGGACATTACAATTGAACAACAAATCACAGGTTCCTTCTTATCTGACTGTGCAAGAACAACTAGCAGGGATTGAAGGATTTGAGAGCTGATTTAAGTGTGTGTGTGTGTGTGTGTGTGTGTGTGTGTGTGTAAAAATAGAAAAGGGGCTAACAGAATGGTAATTTTTGTCTGCTTTTTTGTCTTCTCTTCTCACTGATTGTCCATCTTCCATTTTGTCTGCTTCTCACTGATTGTCCATCTTCCATTGATATGTTCCCACCTGTATATTGGACTGATCATCTCTTCTTCTCAGCTGTCCTCACTTGTGGAGCTAGGGGAGGTTCCCCCATGATCTCCATAACATGAAACACAAAGAGGAGGAGAGTTGATTCCCACGTTGTGTGCATGGGTTTAAGTGAAAAGCCTTTTTCACATGTGTTTTTATACCTCTATAAATTCACTGCTGCTGACCAGAGCTGTCCATTTTTAAGCAGTCTATAAAATATATATTTGTATCTGCAAGCTTGGAGTAGAGAGTTAGATGGGCTCAGTGAATAGTGAGAAATACATGCTCTCTAGATCCATGCCCCTATTTTTATTACTGTAGTTGTTTTGTAAAGTAATATTATTTTATTTCTAGAGTTATCTGTAATAGAGTGACCTATAAATTAAATAATAAATAAATAAATAGTATCAAGATCAAAAGAAGTACTTCTTTGTGTCTATTCTGTTTCACTTAGGAATACCGAATTGAATTTGGGGCATCGTATTTTAAGAAGGAAATTGATAAACTGGAGTATGTTCAGAAGAGCAACCAAGATGATAAGAAACCTGACAGGCAAAGTTAAAGAGGAATGATTGGAGGAACAAGGTATGCTTAGCAAGAAGAAGGCTATATAGAAATACAAGAGCTGTTTTCAATTTTTTTTTTTTTTAATTTGATTTATATGCCGCCCTTCTCCGGAGACTCAGGGCGGCTTACAGTGCGTTAAGCAATAGCCTTCATACTTTTGTATATTTTAAAGAAAGTCAGCTTATTGCCCCCACAAACTGGGTCCTCAATTTACCTACCTTAGAAAGGATGGAAGGCTGAGTCAACCTTGAGCCTGGCAAGATTCGAACTTACTTTAATTGCAGACACCTGGTGTTAAATTACAGTGCTTAGTCTGCAGAGCTATCCAGGCTCCTGAAAGTCACCTGAAAGACTGTCATGAAGAAGGTGGGACTGAATTCCTCAGGTAGTTCTAGAAAAGCAAACAAACAAGTTTAAATGATAAGTAAGTTGTAGTTGGACACCAGGAACATTTTCCAATGATAGAAGCTGTTCAGTCATAGATATTCCTTTGTAAAGAGAAGCTGGATGGCACTCTCCTGAGGATATTCCATGTAGGTTTTTCTACTGGGAAGAGAATTAATTAGATCAGTGTTTCTCAATCTCAGCAACTTTACGTGTAGACTTCAACTCCCAGAATTTACACAGCCAGTTGATATCCAAACATCTTAAAATTTGCTGAAGTTGCAAAACAATGGACTAAATGCTGCTCTCCCTTAGATGTTATACTTCTGTATTTTGTTTTATTTACATTATATAATAGTTTATTATTTATGATTAACTTGTCATTTTTATGAATGTGCTTTATTTTTCATCGAGCATGTAATTTTAATTTGATACAAAGTCTTTTGAGTTGGCTGAGCTATGATACCTATTAAACACATTTCTTTATCAACTTTACACGGCCACCCATCTCACAAGAAGTGACTCTGAGCAGCATACAGCAAAAGAAAGTATAAAAAGAATAGTCAAACACAGACATATTTAAACATACACATACACAGTCCACACACCACAAAATATTTGATCAGCAACAGAGCCACCTCAAGATCTCACCGGTCTTCTAAGGCTCCCAAATCTGATGACAAAGTGAGATCTTGAGGGACTTCTAAAAAATTAGGAGAAATGGAACTGACCTCACTTCAGGGCGGAGAATATTCCACAAGGCAGGTGCCATGGCAGAGAAAGTCTGCTAAGTATAGTTTCCTCAGAGAGGGGACTCGTCACATTCCTCTCTTCCCAGATCTGATGGAATAAGAAGACATAATCCAGAGAGATGGCACATCAAATAACCAAGCCCCATGTCTTGAAGGAGTTTAAAGGTCAAAATGAGCACTTTGAAGTAGACCCAGCGAATTGATGGGTAGGGTCACGGTACAGAACAAAATCCAGTGAAGTTAATCATTTATTTTATTCCTAGTGGACAGAATCTTGCCAAATTAAAGCTGTAACTATCTAACCTACTGGATATATTCTGAGATTCTAGGGTGTGGTTACCCTGAACCTCTCTGCCCCTCCCCCCATCTATTTTGGGACTCTTAATCTGGGCCTCATTCTAATGAGATTTTACTGCCTCCTCTCTGGAAAAACTCTCTGTTGCTAAGAGTCTCTCCACTGATTTTTAGGTGTGCATTCTATCACACCTGTGCCACTTTAACAAGCTAGGAGAGGCTTGGATCTACAGAGTACATGGCTGAGTTTATAGTCCTAAAGCCCCTGTCTACTTATTCAGGTCCAACAAGTTAAAATGATCCCTAATAACCAGGCAAAACTCCTCCCCAGGTATCTGATCTGGATCTGCAAGGCTGGAGTCCAATTCCAAAAAAAGGTCAAGCTAATTTCTTTGTTAGATATTGAATAAATTCTTCCACACATCCCTGTATATACTTCTCCAAATTCCCTCTAACTAAGAATACCCATGCCATGCTAAACAAGGCCACAGGACAGCAGTCCATTGATGCAATAAGGGAAGAGAAGTTCTGATGCTTTGCCACTGTTATTGCCACAAGTTAGGCCTTAGTAGCAGTTCTAAGCAAACATGTTCAGTCATGTTTGTCCTTTGCTGAGTAACCATTGTTACTCAGATGCTCTAGACATCTTTTGTTTATCTCCCGCAGCTCCTCCATGAATCATGAGAGGAGACAGGTCCTGTAGGAATGATCCAATCCAAAGTCACAGTCACCATCCTTCCTATTCCAAGTGGCAACCAAGATTTCAGATTAGACACAGCAGACCAGCAGGAACAACTCCCAACTCTCTCCAAAACACATCTAGGTCCATCAGTTGCTGGGAGATGGCCAATCTGTTATATCTAGCCACCCCGCAATGAATAGTGGTGCTAAATAATCCCATGGTAATCAGAGTGTGATTTGACATGGATATGAGAGACACTGAGAGCTCCCCCAGTTTCAGATCACACAGCCACTCCTCCAACAGGAACATCAGATCAGGTGTGTGACTACGGTCCATGTGAGGTGCTACATGATCTGTTATAGGTCCATGACCATCATGGTGACCATGAATCCCCAAGCTTTCTCACAGTCAAACCCTAGAAAAGGCAAATTGACATCCCCCAAGACCATAAGTCTAGAGAACTCCACTGCCAATCTAGAAACAGATTCAAGGAGCTCAGGCAGGGCAGTTTCTATGAAGCTACTAACCTAGTCAATACTCCACACAGACAGTTCTGACAACACACAATCATACTAGCAAAGTAAAAAGTAACCTTTTAGGGAATGCAGAGTCAGTACACTCTTTCTTCTTGAAATGCCTTGCATCCTATGGGTACTTTCTATCAGAAAGGTTACTTAAAATTGATTTCATTGCATCACTGACCAATGACCAAATAGACATTGCATCCAATCAATGCTTGGGAAGAGTATTCTGTTCCCAATATATTATGTTTCTCCTCGTCCTGCTCATCTTATAGAAATCATTATATTAGATAAATACAGATAATGTAGGACTTGGATATAAAAGGGGTGAGCCGAAGAAGCTGTTGGGTGATACAATTCAGTACTTGCTGCTTAATCTGAGTAGGTCTGAAGATTTAACTAGCAAAGATATTAAAACAGGAAGCTTGCTAAATATTTTTGTATTGTTAGTCACTGTAATAAATATATATCTACAGTTTAAATGACTGCTTGTATTCTTACTTCTATTTTTTCTTTCTGTCACATGCCAGATGAAGTAATATATCTTGGGGATACAATTGGGATACTCATAGTAGTCAGTGCCCTACAAAATATGTTGAGTAGCTGGCTGAAGAATTCTGGGAGTTGAAATCCACAAGTCTTAAAGCTGTCAAGTTTGAAGACCTCTGACATATGGGATCAACTGATATATTTCTGAATTTCTGGTACAGCTAGTGCTCGACTTGCAACCATTCATATAGTTACCATTCAAAGTTACAATGCCCCTGAAAAAAATGACTTATGACTGTTTTCACACTTATGACTGTTACAGCATCTCCATGGTCATGTGATAAAAATTCTGACATTTGACAAGTGGCATGTATTTATGATGATTGCAGTGTCTCGGGGTCATGTTGCGATCTTTTGCGACCTTCTGACAAGCAAAGTCAATGGGGAAGCCAGATTCACTTAACAATTGTGATACTAACTTAACAACTGCAGTGATTCTCTTAAAAAATGTGGCAAGGAAGATCGTAAAATGAGTCAAAACTCACTTAACAACTGTTTTGCTCAGCAATGGAAATGTTAGAGTCATTTGTGGTCATAAGTTGAAAACTACCTGTAGTCTCTACTGCGTAAGAATTAGATGTGCTCACTGCTATATATCACCTAACATTGGATAGAAATCAATTTGGTCAAGCTGCTGATTTAAACAGTTGATTCAATTGGATTATTTAAACTGTTGAATTGAGTTGTTTGGACAGTCAATTAGATAAACTGTGTGAGTACACAAACGTGACAATTCATTGAATCGCCAAGTTGATTTGAAGACATTTAATTCAATTTGAAACATGGAACTGATGTAGTGATTAAATTCAAAATTACAATTCAAAGGCACAGCTGAGCTGACTTGCTTTCAAATAAAATTTTGTAATCTAAACTTTGTGCAGCCCTCTCTTGGCTCGTCTCAAAAGCTAAGCAACATTGGACTGATTCAGTGGTGGGTTGCTACCGGCTTGCACCGGATCGGGCGAACTGGTAGTGGTGGCAGCGGGAGGCTCCGCCCACCCATCTGGACCCTTCTGCGCATATGCATGAGCGAACCAGTAGTGACAGGATTTGGAACCTGCCCCTGACCTGATTAATATTCGGATGAAAGACCCCCTAAGAACTCTCCTGACCTTTCATGAGGGCTTAAAGCACTGGCTCTGCCAGTTGGCTTGGGGGCTCCAATGAGGGCTTTTCCTTGGGGAGTGGTTGATAAATTAACAAGATCCCACTCCCTCCCCGTTATCCTACTCCCACCCTCCCCATCTTTTAATTGGGGTGCAATATTTGGATCTTCCCAATATTTTATTTATGTTTTTAAGCTTTTGTACAGTTTTATTTTTTTAAGATTCCCCTGTGGTAAAATGGGCAGCCAATAAATTTTACAAATAAATAAAAAAAAGAACTCCAAAGTGGTGAATAAGCTTAGACAGTTGGGGAAAAAAAGTTGGAAGGGGGAATCCTAGAAAAAGATAGTGAAAAAACATTTCTGCAATACTGCAAGAAAACAACATGAATGGAACCATCAAGAATTAAGCTTTACTTAATTCTAAATTATAGTGGTGAAATGAATACTAGAGCAACAACTGTAAATTATAGTAGTGATATGAAGACATCCTGAGGATTTATTCCATTCATGTCAAACTTATAGGTTAAGTATACTTTAAGCATATGTATTTTGCATATTCTAGGTTGGAACTTGAGATTCAAGAAGAAACCAAAGTGGATATTCTAAATAAACAAGTTGTTGTGGCTCCGTTACCTGAGCCTGTGTCATCAGCAGGAGAGGACTCCGAGAGTGAAGGAAAGGAGTTGGCAAGGCCTCCCTCTCCAGGACCCTCCTGGCAATGCCTTCGGTGTCCGCTGAAGGGCAAGAGATAGGGCCGGGGCCAAGCACGTCCATGCAGCCACAGATGGACAGTGATGAGGGTAATGAGTCTTGGCTGGATCCAAGCCAGCGTCGCAGAGATAAGCACGCGCAACAGAAGAAAAGGCGTGCCTGAGATTAGGCTGAGTCACTGGACCACACCCCACAGGATATAAAAGGGAGCGTGGTGGCCAGTCAAACCTTGGGACGAACAAAGCTGAAAGCTTCTACGTCATTCTGCATTGCCAGGCTTTTGCTATAGACTTTGCTGGATTATCTCTGGACTTGATTGACTCCGTAATTATTGAGCTATTTCTTTTGATGTACCAGAAGTGGGGAGAAGTTATCTCTCCTCTTTGTAAATAATAAACTCTTGGCAGGCAGCCACTAGGTTGTTGCCAAGTTCTGTTATCATAAGGAAAAGGATTTTGCCGACTGGTTTGGTCTTTAGCTCTTGAATGTCTGTTGGTGTGTGTGCGTGTGGTTGGGGACAGAACACAAGTATATACCATATATATATATATATATATATATATATATATATATATAGGTCTTTGGTTATTCGGGTCTTGTCCCACGTAAAATTGAAGGACAAGACCCGAATAACCAAAGACCTACATACAAACACCCGCGAAAACCTGAGAAAACAAATATATATATATATATATATGTGTGTGTGTGTGTGTGTGTGTGTGTGTGTGTGTGTGTGTGTGTGTGTATATACATACATATATATATATATATGTGTGTGTGTGTGTGTGTGTATATATATGTGTATAAAGTATATATATATAAATATATATATATATATATATATAAAGTATATATATAAAGTATATATACACTCAAAGAGCCATTTAGATCTGTTTCCCACAGAAAAGAAAACACCGGGAGCCACAAAACCCTTCCCGTGCTTGACTATTTCTTGAGCGGCCACAAATCTAGCATATGTAGTTGAATTAAACGTTGTTTTCTTCTGAAATGTTTATTTTCTTGGATTTATCCATGGTTGGCGTACCTGGGGTTAAAAAGCTCAATAAATTGTGTGCCAGCGGGTGTCGCACATTGGAGATTGTGACGCATATTTTGAGTGACAAGGAGCTGCAGCAGAGGGGTGAAGGAGCCACATGCGGCTCCAGAGCCGCAAGTTGCTGACTCCTGGTCTATACCATTGCTTTACAAAATGGTCCCTTTGGCCTACATTTTCATCCCAACCTATCATTTTACAATTGTAATCCTTAATTTCACACGCTAGGAAAATAATGCTTAGGATCATCCAATGTAGATGATGTACATGGAAAAAAAGTTGCCACATCTTCAAGCTGGCTTTAGAAAAGGCTGAGGAACACAAAATAGAATTGCTGATACATGCTGCACAACCAAGAAAGCCTAAGTATACTTAAAATATTTAAGTCCTAGTAGGGTGTGACATTTAATGGGCTGAAAATTAATTTTTGCAATTTTTTTTTCAGCGAGGGGTTCTAAAAATATGTGTTTTTACACCAAGAATTCAAATCTGCTGTTATTTTTGCAATTGCACAATTGGTATGGTATGCAGTGGTGGGATTCAGCCAGTTCGCACCACTTCGAGAGAACCGGTTGTTAACTTTCTGAGCAGTTTGGCAAACTGGTTGTTGGAAGAAATCATTAGGGCAGAGAACCAGTTGTTAAATTACTTGAATCTTACCACTGATGGTATGGCAAATTGCTATGTAGCTTGATATGGTGAATCTACATCTGATCATATACCCACAAAAGTCTCTTGTAACCCAAATACTGTTAACTTCATCTTCTCAAAATTACACCTTGTGTTACAAAAACTAAAGTATTTTTCTGCATGAATTTTATCTAGCTAAGCAAAATAATCCATGCAATCATAAACATTAGAAAGCAATTATCTGAGTTACAAAAATGTTTCATCAAGTTTTGTTTTGATTCATTATTCGACATCAGCCACCGACTTGCTTCTTAGTCTCTGATATAACCCTCATGTTTCTCATGTGTATATTGTCCACTCTGATTGCTGCCTCTGTGACCTGTTTCACATATCTCTCTATTGATTGGGCACGATGAACCAATGCAAGTATCACAGGGCCACTGTGGGCTATTTGTATTGGTTCATCAATGAATTTCTTTATTTCCACTGTAGTCAGTGGATGCTCTCGCATTGATTAAAGGTGTTTTTCTTGCACATACAGAAAAATCTCCCAGCATGTCATTGGTCTGCACCCCTCAAGTCAATGATCTTTTGCACACCTGCTCTCCTCTCTTGAATGTCATCTGAACACAAGAGTGTCTGGATTATCATTTCAGTAAGCATACCATGTTGAGCACTGAATGGTTGGCAAAACAGCACCTACTGCCTTCTTTCGCAGTCTGATTTGCTGCAGCTGGAACACATATGATGCAGGCCATCAATCCAGGAATGTTTTACTTTGGTGTTGAACCAGCAAGGATAGTACACACCAATGATGCATTCTACTATCATTCTTAAGTTTTGGAGAGTTTTGTCTTTAAAGCCATGTTTTGAAACCCATATTTGACAAGATAGTGAGATCCTTTAGAACACTGTCATTCAGTGAAATGAGAGGCTCACCAATTAAAACTCTGGGATTAATGTCATGTTCTCTTGTGGTGTCTAGCATGTTGCCAATTTTACCTGCCCATTTGTTGTTAGACAAGGTCTTCCCATCCAGTTTTGTGATTAAAAGTCATAGGGTTAACTCATTCATGTGGAGTGCACACGCCAGCCAGATCAACTTCCGGTCAAGTTTGACCTCTACCCAATGCATGGCACCACCTTCATAGCCAGTATTAACATTTGTAGAATCTCCTCCAATGTCCTTCAAGCTTTTGTCAATGCAGTTCTTCTTCATGAAATATACCAGATTATCTTCAATCATTTGAGCAGGGTTCCTGTTTTTAAGTCTTTCTCTGGAGTAAAATGATAAAGATATCTTCCACCCAGCTCATTGCACACAGAATAATGTTCTTCTTTGATGGTACTGGGGAATTGCTGGTCTGAATTGTTTGCTTTCAGGATAACTTTAGTTGCATCTATACGGCTGTCAAAGAAAATGCATTCTATTTTATCCTTACAGAGCTCATCAAATTCTTGATCTAGGGACTTCACAATTTTTTCCTGGGCTCCCTTGACTGTACTGTGATCAACTACAAGTTTCTTGTCTTCTTCAGTGATCAAGCCAGCATCTATGAAGGCAGCTGTGGTAATGGCAGCAGTGGCATGTAGACCAACACCGTATCTTATGCTCTGCATAGCAACATTTGTTATTTCTAATCTATTGTATTCCGTCTTTTCTTTTGAAGTAGAGGGCATGTATGTTTGGTCTAAGACTTCTTCATAACTTCCATCACATTCCTCTTCATCTTCACAATCAGTCATCTGCCCTTCATTTTCATTATAAGAGTTAATTACTTCATTTGTCAGTATCAAAATGTCTGGAATATTTCTCTGCTTATATTTAATGAGCCTTTGTCTCTCATCATGTTGCCGCTTTTATCTTTTGACTAATAATTTCTGCTTGGGCACATCTGGCAAACCAATCTGGTGTGATCCAAAAGAACCAATCTTGTCTCTCTGACTTTTAATGAAAACAAGTACCTTCAATGGTATCTTCATCTCCTTAAGCAGGTATAGTTAATGTGAGCTTCTTTTTTGCAGCCAGCAGGGACCACTAAATTCTGCACACAGAACAATTTGACACTTGCAGTTGAGGATGTCAAACAGTTTGTCAAGTTTCACAGTGAAAGTCACTTTGACATCTAGCTTTCCTCTACCAAGAGATATGTTTTTGGCTGGATCCCAGCTCTCTTGGATCTTGTTCAAAATTCTCACTCATGAATTTACAACAGGGATCACAAAAGAACTGTTTGCTGGTTCCCACTTTGGATATACATATGTCCCTTGCAAGACTGGTAAGTAGCTTCTAGCATCATCATTACTTTATTCTCTTAACAGTAGGCCACATCTGAGAATGTCTCGATGGTAACAAGTCTCTGTCAATCCCACTTAGGTTGTTCATATGAGTGAATGTTTCCAGTCTTGTTCTTTTTTTAGATGCCATTACAGATGAGTTATCACATTCACAGGAAACGAGGCCAGCAGTATTAACACTCTCAGACAAAATAACATTTAACAAAAAGAGAAAGACAGCTGAACCTGTGAAATGAAACAAACAAAATGTTAAAAAGTTATATTTATGTAGTTATTTACCAAGCACATCTAAATTATATTAAGGTAATTGAAATATCTTTACAATCCCCAAGGCATATCACAACATTTGATACGCCCTATAAAGGAGGCCCTGAAGACGTGGTTCTGCCAGTGGACCTGGGGAACCCAGAGCAGGATGGAGCCCATTAAATGTCTGGTATGAGTGTGTGTTGTTGCCAGGATCGGAGGGGGGAGGTTATTTTATTATTTTCATTTTTATTATTTTTATTTCTTAGAAATGGCAGAACAGGGTAGCTCCAGATTGGAAAAAAAAGTGCAATGTGGTTGCACAGTCCCTTTATTTATTCAACCTATATGCTGAGTATATATTAAGGGAGGATGGATTGGAAGATGAGTGTAGTTCTAAATTTGAAGGAAGAAATAGAAATATCTTGCACTATGCTGATGAGAAAAACTTGACATGCAAAGGATAACTATGCAAAGATCATAGTGAAAAATTGGGACTAAAATTAAATATAAAAAAAACCCCAATAACAACAACTAGAGCAGCCAGTCTTAAGAGCTGACCGTCCAGATGACAAAGTTGTGAATAGTTTCTGCCTTTTAGGATCAATCATCAATAGTAAAGGCCCTAGGCCTAGACTAACACCTAACAGAGCCTCCATGAAGACCCTGGGAAATATATTCAGATGCTGTGAGGGATCTATACCTAAGATCAGAGTTGTGCACACTATGGTATCTCTTGTGACACTTTATGGAGGTGAAAGTTGGACAGTTGTAAAATTCAAGCAAGATAGAAAGATGCCTTTGAACTTTGGTATTAGAGAAGACTCCTGAAACTGTGATAGACTGCCAAGAAAACAAAAAAATGGATTATAAACAAATTAATCCAGAGTTCTCACTTGAGACACAAATGTCTCATTATTCTACTTTGGACACATAATGCAACAACTTAACTTTCTGAAAAAGATGGAAGGAAAGAGAAGAGGATGACCAGCAGCAAGAAGGATGGGCTCAGTTATAGTGGAAAAGAGTGCACTGTTAGGAGACATGAAAGAACAGGTTAGAGATAGATGGTCATGGAAAAGTTCTATCCTATGTGGTCACTAGGAGTAAAAAATGACTTAATATACATAATAAATTAATCACAGTGGAATATATTCTTAATTATACCTCTGATGTTTAGAATCTATCAAGATAATAAGAATTGTAGATTTGATTGTAGAGTTGGCTAAAAATATTTATAGAATACCAGAAAAGAGTCAATGTTTGATCTACTACAGCAATGGATTATTGAATATTGATTGAATTAATCCTTTCTTGACAAGGAGCCAAGGGAAAGTTTTGTCAGCCCTTCAAGACAAGTCAGGCAAGAGCTATTGGAACTCTCTTAAAAGTCTGCAACAGGTTACTTCTTTCTTTTCATACCAGTGATCAACTACAAGTTTCTTGTCTTCTTCTGTGGCAACTTTAAGATAATAGTACTTCAACTGGCTGGAGAATTCTGGGAGTCCACATATCTCAAACTTGCCACTCTTTTAAACCAGGTAGAATCAAGGTGAATTTACTTTGAGCCATTTTCTTATGGTTGCTTCTTTCCCAGATCCAAGAATTTTCCCAGCTCCAAGATTTTAATTTCCTGTCTCTATTTCCTTTTAATGGTTTTTTTTTGCATTCCTTTGCAAAAAGGAATGTCTCCCAATTCTCTCTGTCTCCCAACTTTCGAGTAATATGGTCAAAGTTTTAGAATTTCTACATATAATTTGTTTTTTTTTTCTCCTTTTGAATTATGCTTGTGAATTATGGAGTTGTGTTAATCCATTCAATGCATGCACAAACATTTCTTTTGTGGATTACTTTAGCATAATAAAATAAATAAATGCTGGGAATTAAATTAGCAACGGGGATTAAAATCCATTGCATAAGAAGAGTATCAGTTTGTGCTGGCATGGCACACTGAAGCACAAATCAGTGAACCATTTTTTAGCCTAATATATCATGTGGATATATAATAGGAGCCTGAGTGGCGTAGGAGGCTAATGCCTCCTACTAAGGCAGCATTTAACATCCAGCTGCCTGCAATTACTGCGAGTTCAATTCTCACTAGGCTCAAGGTCGACTCAGCCTTCCATCCTTTCTAAGGTGGGTAAAATGAGGACCCACCTTATTGTGGGGGCAATAAGCTGACTTTGTATAAAATATACAAAAGTATGAAGGCTATTGCTTAACGCATGTAAGCCGCCGTGAGTCTCCGGAGAAGGGTGGCATATAAAAATAAATTTTAAAAAATGTGAATCTCATGTAATTAGTTTATGGTTTGGTATTTGATGCAAACAGAGGAAGATATATTAACTAAAATAAATAATGACTAAGGATGTAATGAAAACACAATCATTGGCAGTAAGGCAGTACTCCCACCTCTAATTTGAGATGGTGGGAATTGAGCCTCATTCCTTGAGCGTGAAAATTAGTAAGCAGTGAATAATTGTGTAACTCTTTTACCTCTATAATTAACAAAAGATGAAAGGACAAGACAAACAACAGGAACGTTTCACATTAATACTTATGGTAATAAACCTGAACAGAAAATAAATTCTTGCACTTCAACAATGGGGGAAATGAATATATATGCATATATGGAAAAATCAGCCTCGGGAAGGAGTAATTAGCACCTGAGGCTGATAGTGATGGAGCTTCTGATTGTGGATGGCTGAGAATGTGCTGTGTACTCTGAAGATTTGAGCAAAGGTGTTCTGTACAACTTTTTGCAAAAAAAGAAAGAGACAGTAATGCCATTAACTGGAATCCAGCAGCCCATATTAGAAACACAGGCCTTCAGCTCACTACAGGTAGTCCTCGGCGTATGACCACAATTGAGCCCAAATTTTCTGTTGTTAAGCAAGATGGTTGTTAAGTGAGTTTTGCCCAATTTCACGACCTTTCTTGCGATAGTTGTTAAGTGAATCCCTGCAGTTAAGCTAGTGACATGGTTAAGTCAGAGGTGAAATCTACTTACCTTCCTTACCGATTCAGAAGCGCTCGTGCGCGTACGTGCATGTCACATGCGTGCACAGACTTTCTGCACATGTGCAAAACCTTCTGCGCATGCACAGAAGATAAAAATCATATTACTTCCTGGTTAAAACCAGCAACTAATGACACCCGGGTGGGTGGGCGGAGCTTTGCTCCGCCATCGCTACCAGATCGCCGAACCAACGGCCAAGATTGCTACTGGACTGGGCGATCCGGTCCAATCCGGGAGCATTTCACCCCTGGGTTAAGTGAATCTAGCTTATCCATTGACTATACTTGTCAGAAGGTTGCAAGAAGTAATCACGTGATTCTGGGACACTGCAACCATCATAAATACGTGCCGATTGCCAAGCATCTGAATTTTGATCACGTGACTATAAGGTTGCTGCAATAGCCATGTGAAAAACAGTCATATGTCACATTTTTCAGTGTCATTGTAACTTTGAATACTCACTAAATGAATGGTTGGAAGTCAAGGACCTGGGTTCCTTGCACTCATGTGCTGAATCTCATGTGTAATTGGGGTAATTGCGCAGTCGGTTCATTGAGCTTAGATCACCTGAGTACATTTTCATGGCATCTGTTCCTAGGTTGGTGACTGAGCTACTATCTGTGTGCTGATTCAGCTTTGGATTCTTTCTCAGACAAATTCTCATGCTTTTGCAAATATTGCTGATGTGTATTCAGGTGGTTGCACACCCTTGCTATTCCTTGATAAGGTAAAGGTAAAGGTAAAGTTTCCTCACACATGCGTGCTAGTTGTTTCTGGCTCTAGGGAGCAGTGCTCATCTCCATTTCTAAGACGAAGAGCCAGCACTGTCCAAAGATGTCTCTGTGGTTATGTGGCTGGCATGACTAAACGCACGGAGTGCTGTTACCTTCCCACCAAAGGTGGTCCCTATTTTCAAACCACGTTTGAGGACCGGGTGAAAGAATAGACCGGGGGTCTGCAACCTTAAACACTCAAAGAGCCATTTGGACCCGTTTGCCACAGAAAACACTGGGAACCACAAAACCTGAGTGGGCATGAGCAACTTAACGTCATTCACATCCAATCACATGACCCTCCAGCCATGCCTATTTGAAAGCGTCCTCCAGGCAGCTTTAAATCTCACACGGGGGACTTTCAGAGGACACTTTTCAATCAACTCTGCTGGAGGAGTAAAGCAGCTCAGGGCAACAGGGAAAGGGGGCTGGCCCCACTGAACCTCATATGCCCACCTTGGGGATCAGGCTCGGAGAAAGCTGGAGCACCCTCGCTGAAGACGCTCGCCTGTCAGCTGGTCAACCCGCCCGCTCTGCACGCCTTTGCTGTGCTTTGGCCAAGACCAGCTGCTCGCTTGAGAAGGGTATACCCACTTGTGTGCGCTCTCCTGGCCCACAACAGTTGGCCAGGGGGTCACGTGAGGAGATCATATTCGGCAAAGCCACCGCCGCGGTTCGTTATCACTCCTCAGCTGCGGGCCAGTCCCCCTTTCCGTTGTACCCTCCTCCCAGATCCCATTCCCACCCCGCCAGCCCTCATGTTAGCGAGGTTGCTGTTGCCCACGGCCGGCTTGGGCCAGTGTCTCAGGGCGGAGAGCAGGTCGCACAACTAGGTCGGGAGGGAGCCATAGGAGAGGGGTCAAAGAGCCACATGTGGCTCAGGAGCTGCGGGTTGTCGACACCTGGACTAGACTGTCAACTGATTTATGCAAGAACTGCTCAGGATAGCATCCTGTAGGTGAATACTTTTGCTCCCAACTTTTAGCTCAAGACAATCAACAGATGTCACTCACCAGGCCAGCTAATCTCCCAACCTCCAATCTGGAAAACATCAGGTTTTCAGCACTTTATGGAAGCCGGCAGGGTCAGGGCCAGTTTGATTTTGGGGTGTTCCAAATGGCAGACTTACTCAGAATTTGGCCTGGAATGAAGTTATGCCGTTTGACAAATTCCAGGAAGACTTGCTGATGAATGGGCCCAAACTGCCTGCTTGGCCATACTACAGGAACGCACCCAACTCTGCCTACACACTAACAGGATTTCTAGCAATGGAAAGCCAGTGCCCATACTGTCAAGACTCCAAGTGATTTCTGTAGGCAATCTCTCCTGTGACTGATCCGTTTCCTTCTCCTTGCAGAGCAGAGAGGTTAGAGGAAGGGATTACAAGAGAATAAACAGGCACATAGCGGGGAATACACTGTGCTGTTTGTATAGTGTACTCATGGCTGCTGGCACCAGTCCATTGCTTTCATTTACCATTTGTGTACTCTCTTGCAATCCCTTCCTCTCCAATGAATGTAAATACAAACAATTCCATTCTTGTTAATTACTTGAGAGATTCTACCAGTGGCCATCTGAAGTAGTTGCACCAAGAATCAGATGATGGAAGTCCCATCCCTGAATCACCACCAATCTAAGAATTCACTGCATATTCTAGAGCTCTGCATAGCCTCTCGCAAAACAGTGGTGGCAACATTTGTAACTGGGTCTACCCGGTGGTCAGCCCATATTGGAACTAGTGTCAATCTTATGTTAGGAATAACTCAGTGATGAAATCTAAAATTTGTTCTATGGGAGTGGCTTGGTGTCGGGGGGTAATGTGACTGGGTGGGCATGGCCAATTTTTTTTTTTTAACTTTTAAAACCATTTTTTCTACAACCTCTTAGGCGAAGAGGTTGTAAAAAAATGCTTTCAAACGGCTCTGACTATCCCAGCTGAAAGGTTTTTTTCTTTTTTTTTCTTTTCTTTCTTCTTTCTTTCTTTTAAAAAGCCTCTGATTGGCAGAGGCTTTTTAAAAAACTCAGCTTGGATCGTCAGAGGCATTTAAAAGAAAAAAAAAGGTTTTTTTCTTTTAAATGCCTCTGATGATCCAAGCTGAGTTGCCTGATCAGCAGAGGCTTTTTTAAAGAGTTTTTTTCTTTTAAAAGCCTTTGACAATCCCAGCTGAGCCGCACAGAGATTGCGCGGCTCAGCAGAGATTTCGCAGCAGAGGCTTTTTTTTTTTTAACTTTTAAAAGCATTTTTTTGGCCGAAGAGGTTGTAGAAAAAAAGCCTCTGATGATTGTGTGGCTCAGCTGGGCATGGGGGGGGGGCAGGGATTTTTGCTATCGGTTCTCCGAACCACCTGCCTCCATCGCTACCGGATCGAGTGATCCGGTCTGAACTGGGAGCATTTCACCCCTGGAATAACTGCTCCAACTTCAATTACATGTGTTCAAGCCTTCTGAATATCCTGAACCTTTGCAATCTGACTCGACTGGCAGACCCACCTTTCATGATACTTGTGCCTTGTACCATGACTGGACTATGGTGGCCTGTGCTGCTTTGATTTTGGCCTCTTTCTTATACAAGTCCGTATATTTTTGTAAATGTTACTGATGCATGTTCTCCCTGTTGTTTCTTGCAGTTATTCACAAAACCAAAGTAAACTGCTTGAAAATTAATGTGTGAATTCAGCCTGGAATAGGACAAATTTCCTCTGTGAAAATTTCATATATGTTCATTTTCTTTTTGAAAATTGTTTTTATTTTGCTTTGGCAGTTTCTCATATCCATCTCTCTCCAAACTAATTCTTCATTCAGCTAGGTTGCAGGAGATTAGATTATAAATTATCAGTAATTTCCAATGTACTTTGCATTTAGAAAACCTCTAGAGACACATGTGAGTCAAATATGGTTTCCCAGCCTTTCATGTTGTTACTAAGACACCTCTTATTTATCAGTTTTCCAATTTTTCTCATAGATGAGCCATTTCCCCCACAGGTAGAAGTTCTGCTCACACACAACAGAACTGCACCAGTAAGATATTGAGGAGAAAATGGTATGATCATAGATACTTTAGCCGTATTCAAATTCAATAATTCTAATAATAGCAGACAGCTGTGATTAGAACTACTATTTACTGTAAAAGGAAGATAATCTATTCCCACTTTCTCTTCCCATTTCAAGTCTCTTGTTAAAAAATAATTTTGATGCAATTGAACCGAAATTTTATTTTGCTGGAAAAAGAACATTCTGTTGATTCTGTTATCTCTAGTTGCAGGACACAACTGATTGAGAGCTTGGTTTAATGTTAAACCAAAACAATTGATGGTTATGTGGTTATGACACACAAAACCTCACCCATGATCCAGTTAAAGTGTTGAACAGGATAACGTCTGAGAATGGTTTTTTTTTTTTTTTTTTTTTTTTTGGTCACTTGTTACTTGACCCTCTATTCAGCTCTAAAGAACCTGGAGAAACCCACTGGACTTGGAGAAGAGATTACATACTCCACAGCAGACCTGGGCATTTTACAGCTCCCAGGCCAAAACTGGCCCTTTGGCTATGCTTGTCTGGCCTGCGTGGGGTCAATTGGAAATTAGAAATCAACTGTAAATAACTGCACAGCAGGGGGGTGGGAAAAGAAATTGAGTCAGGTCCAGCTCTGTGCAATTGTTGTGTACTCCTTCAGTTGGCTGGAGGCCGCAGGAGGGTAAGGAGAGAAAGTGCTTTTCTGCTCCTGTGCAGCGCTCGTTCCTAGGAACCTGAGGAGTTGAAGTGACAGAGTTTAAGGACATCAAATCAGATTACATTGATTTGGCCATCCACCACAGTCCCAGTTTTCATGCGGTCCCTTGGGAAAATTAATTGCCCACCAGAGACTGAAGCAAGTGTGGAATAGAATCTCAAAATAACCCCACTTTGTTTTGTACTAGATGAAACAAACAGGAACTTGGATAGGCATTCAAGATAAGGCTATTAATGCCCTATTATAAGGAAGTAGCAATCCTGGAATCCTTATTATCTGTTTCATGACCTGTCCTACTTTAAAGAGACTGTCATATTCTTAGATTTCTTGTAGAGAAAGGTGTGAAAAGAAGGCTGCTTTATTGGGAAACTACTGTTTCTAACACTGCAAGGCAGTTTTTCAAGTATCTCTCTACCTTCCGGGATTTTGACATGAGTTTCCACTGTGTTTTTTTGATTACCTGTAAGATAGATAGATGTGCCCTGATCTCTTCCATGTTCTACACTGTTGACCAAATCAGGTTGGTTCATCCACCTTTAGGGATGTGTCTCACTCCCAAAACAAGAGAATACCTACAGATTCATTTGCACCAGTTGCTGTTGACCATATTTTTGCTTCTTCCAACCAAGTTATCCCTTGGTCTTCCAGAAACCCATTGGCATCAATATTGGCAGAGTATTATAGAAGCTCTCAGAACCATAGCAGGGATGTGGAGTTGATTTGCAGTTCTAGTGATAAAGTTGTAAGTGTAAAATTAAGTATACTACAGTAACAAGATGTGTGATGGGGAAACATGTCAATGGAAGCTGTATATTAGCAGTAGAGACATCTCTAAAATACTTGTCAAAACCAATTTAATCTCTGAGTTGAAAATATTTTTATCCTTTATATATGTGACTAAACCATTTTCCTTGTCCTAATACATATTTACTATATGTAGTTCTGTTAGTTAGATAGACCAGATCAGGAAATCTGGTCTATCTATCAGTAGGTTGTCCTAAAGTTTCAAATATTGGAGATTACATCTGATAAAAAGTTATAGTATTATAGGCAGCATGTGGCTTCGTTTTTTAAAATAGCAATTCATTACAGTTGCATTACAGTTTATATTTTTAATAATATTATTCCCTCTTATTACCACATCTGTGACATCCAGGAATTCTTTTTCTCTGCAAATAGAATGCAATAAAATATGTGTTTGAATAAATATATATGAAATATTATGAATATTGGAATGACTAGAATGACCTTTATGGTATAACTTACTTATTCATAATATGTAGGACGAAGATATGATAATGATTTCCTATAACTTGTATGTATGCTATGTTGTTAAGCATGTTTGGCATGATGATGTTTAATATCTAAATCTGCTGGTAATATGATGGCATAATTACATTTGGTTTAATCAAAATCTTTGGTGTCTATTTTAACGTTTTCCCCCAGTATCCCAAGAGACTAAAGTTAACTGTATACATTTAAAAGGCACAAAACACAAATAAGGCTGTTATCATATATATGGTTACCTGAAAATTCCCACTTAAGTCAATGACGCTTACTACTAAGTAGATACTGATAGGCTCAAAATATAAACATTAATAATTATTTTGAGGGTGCATTCTATATATGTTTATTTGGAAGTTTTGAATGTTAACTTTTGGAACCAACAGCAGATACATTAATGTGGGAAAGGCAAATCAGAAATGTTTTAAGCATTGGGTTACTGTATATCATCTATTATACGTAAACCTCTATAGTGTGGAACCTTTTGACATCTTATAAGGATATGTTTGCAGAGTATTTTTTTCCTGATAAAGCAATTCAAATCTGCTTAGATCTAAACTCAACATTGGATAATACCAGTGGGAAGGAAAAGAATACCTACAGATTCATTTGCACCAGTTGTGTTGACCATATTTTTGCTTCTTCCAACCAAGTTATCCCTTGGTCTTCCAGAAACCCATTGGCATCAATATTGGCGGAGTATTATAGAAGCACTCAGAACCATAGCAAGGATGTGGAGTTGATTTGCAGTTCTAGTGATAGAGTTGTAAGTGTAAAATTAAGTATACTACAGTAACAAGATGTGTGATGGGGAAACATGTCAATGGAAGCTGTATATCAGCAGTAGAGACATCTCTACTTGTCAAAGCCAATTTAATCTCTGAGTTGAAAATATTCCTATCCTTTATATATGTGACTAAACCATTTTCCTTGTCTTAATACATATTTATGATATGTAGTTCTGTTAGTCTCATTAGATAGACCAGATCAGGAAATCAATCCACAAGAAGACTAAAATTACTTTGATTGAGATTGACTATAATGATAAAAACTTGCAAATCTTATTGTGCTCTACTTCTCTTTCTTATAGTTCAGTGAATTAGGGAAGCATTTACCTGACTTAATCCTAAATATTAACTCCTTGTTCTGGACTTAAAAAACACTTCAGGCCTTTTGCCTGGGCAACGGTTCCTGCTTATCACTGTCAAGGTCATTTCCCATACTCTCTGCAACTTCTGACATAAGGAAGCCCTCAAGAAGAAGCAAATGTGTGCTAGATATTTAATGTAAGCAAGTTCCAGTAAAGGAAATGAACGAAAATATTAGCTCTGCCTTTCTCGTTTGCCCCGCCAGCAGACAGAGGTACTCATTTTTCACTTTGTCAGTCAGGAGTATGTTTATGGAGATTCTCAGTCATCCAGGTCATGGTTATCCTAAAGGTGCTTTTTCAAGAGGCAACTAGACTTTCCAGAAAGTCCAGTTGCCTCTTGAAAAAGCACCTTTGGGACAGTCAGTAGTAGCACTTTTGCACAGTGTTTCTAGTGGATAAAACATGTCCTGACAATATTAAATCATGAAATTATCTCAGAGACCTGTATTTTAATCTTATTTTGAAACATACCAATTGATTTTAAAATATGCTGTAGATGGAGAACTATGTAAGGCAGAAACATTTAAGGTATTAGATCCCATGGGAACTGAACTTGTGTATAGCACCTAACATTCAGGTTTGAAGTAGGAAAAGAAAAAACTTACAGAACACGGTAAGCTACTAAGATATAACAATAGTTAACCAAGATATTCATTCAAAAAAATCTGAGTAGTAAATGTATTTTACTATATTTATTATACTGTCTTGGAAATTGTAGTTCAATAGCATCTTGAAAGCTACATCTTGCATATCAATGCATCTGAACATCAAACTAATGGTAACAGCTTTATTATGTCAGTAACTCTGCAATGTATGATGTCAAAGTACAGTGCAAAAAAGCTGTTTTATCCATTTTTTTCAACTATCTGACTAGATTGAGAGGCTGGGGTCCTCTTAGAAACTTTTCTATCTAAAGACTCTGTGAATTGTGAATTGGAGACCAAATGGATTTATTGGATTGCTCTTAAGAGAGAGGCAAATAGTTACATTTTTATAAGCAGTTTCTTATATATTTTTGTCATTCTTAATTTGACAATTAATTGAGTCTTAAAGATGTTCAGCTTTTATTCATATCCTATTTTTCCAACCATGAAAATATTACACCTATACAAAGTGCAACTCTTTATAAGAAGTTCTAAGACAAAGATTTTGTCATATGAATGAGTATCAATGTAACTGAGATCTACTGAAGAACAAAATATGAGCAGGTTGATTGTATTTTTACAGAAGAGAGCAAATGCATACAAAGAAATGCATTCTTACTTCATTGTAAATGAAAATGTAAACATGTTGGTTGGGTAAAATTTGCCAATGACAAAAGAGAAAAAAGGAAATTATTCATGAAATCTTATGTTAAGAACCTGAAAGCCATAGCTGCATCTGGTCCTGATAGTCACGTCTATTGGCATGATTATTTATCATCTTTATGTTAACAGTCATTTAAGAATTCATCCAGCCTCACTATCACTGCTGCTCCATGCATCTTCATATGCAGAATTTAAGCACTGCTTAGAAGGCAACTAAAAAATAAAGGAAAAAGGGATTACAATTATGGAAAATTAACTTGTGAATGGATTCTGTCTCTATAAATCCCCATGACTACCATCACTGGAAATAATTCTGCTATATTATTGTTATATATGGAAATAATTATATATAGGTAAAGGCAGGCTTATGACCAAGATTACTAGGAACTACTCATGTGAGTTAGCTGAAAGTAAAATCCTTCTTGTTTGCTTTAAAGTCCTTTCCTTAAGAACTGCAGCTAAGAAGCTACAAACAAGTCATGCTTCAGCCAATATTTTCCATTCTGCATGTGTTTTATCCCATTCCTTAACTTTTTCTGCATACTGAAAGGATAAGAAATAGAAGCCATGCCCTTGTCTGGAATGTAAAGGACACACATTTCTAAATATTGAGCCTGTCACCCTTGCCTTAGTACAAATATAATGAACCTATAGAATCAATCCAATCACACTTCAAATCAGTACAAGATATGGCAATAACTTGCCATAAGGAGCTATAATTAGCTATCATCCCATTAGTGACAAGTCCTTGTTGCTTACTAAAAAAGCAGACAAGCATTTCTTCCTTTCATGTCCTTATCTATAAATTCTCCAGTTCCAACTTTGCTACAGTTAAAGTTGTTTACCTTTTCAGAATGAGTATCATCAGGTTCTGGTTCCCTCAAATATGGCACCCAGGCAAGAATATTGCCATCTCTGCCACTGCTATAAAGTTCCTGTCATTAAGAAACAAACAAAATAATGTTGAGTAATGCTGAATAAGGAAAGAGGATCCTTGCATCTGGGCACCTCAGCATGCTACGTTAGCATGCCGAGACATCAACTGGGCTGACAGGGAAATATTATTCAGAAATAAGTTCCAATAAGCTCAACAAGAATTCCTTCATAATAAGCAGATTTTGTGTTTTTCTAAGTTACAATTGTATAAAGCAAAAAAAGAACTAAGAGAATTGGTTTGATCCAGAAATATATAAAGGCCTGTATAAACCAAGAATAGGCTATCTTAAAAACTGTAACATGTATGGCTAAACATTTTTCTTATCTCACCACTGTTTAATAGAAATAGGAGCAATGGCCTTTTGGTACCTTCTTCCAGGCTTTGAAACACTTGGCTAAGGAAAGTACAGCTAACTTCTTCTGTTATCCTGCTGTAGACAGTACTGCAGGCTACTTCTGCTGACTTTATCTTAATCTTTTATTAGATTTGTATACCGCCCTTCTCCTTTTGGACTCAGGGCGGTGAACAGCCAAAATAAAAACATTTGTACACAAAAGTTAAAATAATTTTAAAAATAATTAAATGAAATTTGGCCCATAATTTAAAACATTTCAATTAAAAATCAGTATCAAACTTTAAAACCAACATGGAATCAGGCCAGCCCGGCTAACTGAAAAAAGTAAGTTTTCAGGGCCCAACGAAAAGTCCGGAGGTCTGGGGTCACTCGTATCTCTGGGGGTAGATTGTTCCAGAGGGTAGCTGCCACCACAGAGAAGGCTCTCCCCCTGGGGGTCGCCAGCTGACATCGTCTGGCTGACAGCACCCTGAGGAGGCCCTCTTTGTGGGAGCGACTGCCGGCTGCCTATAATTTGGCAGTTCAAATCTCACCAGGCTCAAGGTTGACTCAGCCTTCCATCTTTCTGAGATCGGTAAAATGAGAACCCAGATAGTTGAGGGCAATATGCCGACTCTGTAAAACGCTTACAGAGGGCTGTAAAGCACTGTGAAGCGGTATATAAGTCTAAGTGCTATTGCTATCAGTATATAAAATGGCTTGAATGCTAGGTTGGGTAATCAGTTATATATTTTTTTTAAATCAATGTTTAAACTCTGATAATTGTTTTTTAAATATTATTATATTATTATTAGCTATCTTGTGGTATTTGTTGGTGAAAAGATTATACCTAAAGCTAATAAATTTGAAATATATTTGTAATGAATTAAAATAAATTAAAATAAACATGGTCATTTATTCATTTCTGTCTTGAAGTAGCAGAGACCCCCTGGTTATAGTGGATTACAACTTCAATCACTTATAGAATTATAAAATATGTAGTTCGTTACTGAAGGACCTAAGATAAGGGGAAATGGTCATTCCATTTAAAGAAAGAACTTTTTAATGACTAATGGGACAGACCTTTCAAGCTATGCCCACAAAACAACTTCAGAATATTATTTCTCATGTTCCATAGTTGTTGGCCTTGAAGGATAAGCCATGCAGGAGTCATAATCAATATTACAAAGAATTTAAATTACAATTCGTTTTCCCTTCCTCCCATTATCTCCTTTACTTAGGAGTGTCTCCTCTGAGCCCTTTGCCCTGCCCTCCATCCAGCTGTGGGCTATGCTGTCTCTTTATCTGTCTACTCCTTTGGCTATGCCTCTATCATTTCAACAGAGGAGTTGCAACATTTTTTAAAGATGTTTTCTTAAGGACTGTTCTTGGCTGTAGAAGTTTGGGATAAGACACTTCCAAAAAAGGCATCCTATGACAAGTCACATTTATTTCTAAATTAGCATCTTTATCCCACTTTTCATATAATAATCTAAAAATACATTTTGTGGATCCTGAAAAAAACCTGAAACACTGCATAAACTAAAATTTCAATTGGGGAAATAGATGCATGAAAAGCCACAGCATAAAATTGATCCCCATCTTGAATTAACTGTCTTTCAACTTCAAGAATGTTTAAAATGTGTAGTCAGAAAGTGCATTATATAGAGTTTGCATTCTATACAAAGTTTTTAGAAATAACTCCTCCTACCAACATTTTCTAATCTACATGAATAATAAATAAGCTTGAGATGTTGATCTCCAATGACTTGCAAAGTTAATGTCATCTCAATGTAATGCAAAAACACAATTTAACATTTCTAAAGATTTCATGAATGATGTTAATTTTCATAAGGCACTTATTATAATAAGTCAAGTGTCAATAGGTTTATTTAAAGCATATTCAAAAATTCAATTGTCTAGACCAAATGGCTATAAGACCAAAGCTTATAATTTTTCATTATACATTTGCCTAACCGAGAACCTCACCTTAATTTGTGCACTAGCATTATTGTAATGCTGACATGATAGACTGCTCTAAAGACAGGAAGCTGCTTTAAATCGTATCAGGCTGTTAGGCCATCTAATTCAGTATTAGTCAATCTGGTTAGGCACTAAATGGGATAGCAAGCATAAGTCTTTTGTTGTTTTGAAATTTCAAAGGTAGAATCTGGGTCCTTCAATATGTTTAGTTTAAAATCATAAAGATCCTGTAATCCCTTAATTTGGGATAGAGTTTGGGCGACTAGATGAAGCTAGAGTTTACTGGCCGATGCCCTTCCTGATGCCACGTGGAGTTTGCAGCAAATATTTTTTCTTTGCACCCTAGGAGAAAAACACCTGCAACTACCTAGGATTGAACTCTCAACCTTCTGAGTGGTAGGCACTCAGGGCGCCACACTGCTCTCAGTTGAATCCCCCAATATACTCTCTTAAATACATAGCAGAAAAAACCTTGCACAAATGAGACCTTCTCCTAATGGGAAGAGATAATCTTAAAGAAATACGTCATAATTTGTCTATTAACCATAATCGCTCAACTGAAATCCAATGTATAGAAATAGTCATTCTCCAGATGGCTTCACTTACCTGAAAATTAGGTTGAAAGACACAGCAGTCAACTGAACTGTAATGTCCCCTAAGTGTAGTTATTAGGTCTCCTGAATAAATTGTGTAAACAGCAACAGTGCTATCGCACGGCACAAATGCAAATTCAGAACTGCAGCCATGTGATACAGTAAACCTGAGTCCTTTTTTACTTTCATTGCTCACCTTCCCATAATTTACCTGTAAAGATATAAGATAAAAAATTTAGCCTGCCCAATTTCACAAAGCAAGTGTCCAATGGTTTGTTAAATTTTAAAAGAGGTTATTTCCCATTGAATGTACAATAGTGGCCAAAATTCTGGAAACCTTTTGGGAAAAGTATATTTTTGAGATTTGAGGGCTAATAACACCACTTTTTTTGGAGTTTCAAGATAATTATATTCCACTGCTAAGTATTAACTGACATGATAATTTTTGTTTATCTCATTTTTTCTATGGTGATAATTTTTGTATATCTCATTTTTTCTACATGTTTCACTTTTCTTCTTTGTATTGTAACTGCTATTTTAATAGCAAATCCTTCATAAAAGTTATTGCATTACATTCTTGATTAAATTATTTTTCCATTGATATATAATTCTATGGTACTATTCCAAAAAAAGTAGTGTTATTAGCTAGTTTTAGAAAATACACTTTTCCCAAAAGGTTTCCACAATTTTGTCTACTACTGTATAGTACTGGAAAGAATACAGTCCTTTCCTATTCCACAATAGCATTTATCCAATTTTAGACTTGTATAACTCAGAACTCTTTAAAAGAGAGGGGTAGCCTTTTGGTAACTGAAGGCTACAATGGATAAAAGTGATAGAGCAGGAAGAAGAATCAAATAGATAATTTTGTGTCTTTGGGGTGGGGGGGAATCTCCCTGCCCTCTTTTTTGTGACAGGGACCATTTCACAATTTTCTCTGTTAATTATTCTTGAACTTATGAAACATATATGTTACAATTTATTAACTCACCTGATCCTGTAAACGAAAGTTACACTAGTATTCTCTAATGCTGATGTAACATCTCTTATGCATGATGATTCTCAGCAATATTCAGCAAACCCAATTTTGAATCTATAGGTACCTGGATACCAATGGTTCTCCTAGTTTTAAAACTTGTCACCCAGTATAAAAACTTGCATTAATGTTATTATGTATGGAGGATTATTATATCACTTGTAGTAGGATTGTCTAAAAGTTTCAAATATTGGAGATTACATCTGATAAAAAGTTATAGTATTATAGGCAGCATGTGGCTTCGTTTTTTAAAATAGCAATTCATTACAGTTGCATTACAGTTTATATTTTTAAGAATATTATTCCCTCTTATTACCACATCTGTGACATTCAGGAATTCTTTTTCGCTGCAAATAGAATGCAATAAAATATGTGTTTGAATAAATATATATGAAATATTATGAATATTGGAATGACTAGAATGTCCTTTATGGTATAACTTACTTATTCATAATATGTAGGACGAAGATATGATAATGATTTCCTATAACTTGTATGTATGCTATGTTGTTAAGCATGTTTGGCATGAAGATGTTTAATATCTAAATCTGCTGGTAATATGATGGCATAATTACATTTGGTTTAATCAAAATCTTTGGTGTCTATTTTAACGTTTTCCCCCAGTATCCCAAGAGACTAAAGTTAACTGTATACATTTAAAAGGCACAAAACACAAATAAGGCTGTTATCATATATATGGTTACCTGAAAATTCCCACTTAAGTCAATGGCGCTTACTACTAAGTAGATACTGATAGGCTCAAAATATAAACATTAATAATTATTTTGAGGGTGCATTCTATATATGTTTATTTGGAAGTTTTGAATGTTAACTTTTGGAACCAACAGCAGATACATTAATGTGGGAAAGACAAATCAGAAATGTTTAAGCGTTGGGTTATATCATCTATTATACGTAAACCCCTATAGTGTGGAACCTTTTGACGTCTTATAAGGATATGTTTGCAGGGTATTTTTTTTCCTGATAAAGCAATTCAGATCTGCTTAGATCTAAACTCAACATTGGATAATACCAGTGGGAAAGATTGAGAAAATAAATTTGTTTCCAATTTCAATGATGTAAATAAGTAGCTTGGAGGTTTATAACTTTGTTGGATAAACACCCATCTTGGGATACTAGAGAACATTTGCCTAAATCCATATTAGAAATCTTTCTTTGTCAGAGGAACATGTTTCAGCCCCTTTAAGAAGGTAAGAATAAGACTTTTGTTTAAACAATGGTCATTAACTATCATCACTGCACATTTCTGACCAGTCTCAAATCAAATCTTTTTGAATCAAATCTTAGACTATGTGGTGACATCAAAATCTCAGATTTTCTTGGATGAAGCTGATTACCTAAATCCGTTTTAATTCGGATATATGCCCAGATTTGGCATAAATCTTTTAGATTTTTTTTTCTTAACATCAATTGAAATTGGTCTTCTTGTTTCTTAAGAAAATTATGCTTATTTTATATACTGGGATGACAGAGAACAGGATACATTTTCATCTTCTTCTATCAGGCACCCCTCCCATAACTTAAAGTCTGTTTTTATATGCCTACCTCAATCTTTTCTTTCCAAAGCTAAACAATCTCAATTATTTCAAGCTTTCTCATAAGACTTATCCAACTTCCCTGATCACCCTCATTAACTTTTTTTTAGCTTCTGAAAGTGTCAGAGCTAAAAATGGACACAATGTTCAAAATGAAAAGTGAAGGAGAGCTATTACTTCCTTGTCTACATTCATTTGTAATTACATTAAAAAAAGATAATTTCAAAATAATACATTCTCATCAGCTGACAAAAAAGAAGTTTTTACATTACAACTGTTAGTAAACCGAGAGATGTCCATGGGTGAATAAAACAAACGGACTGCACTACTCACTTCATAACAAGTGACCTTTTTAGGACTGAACTAACATGCAGAGCCTTAATTAAAAAACTAAGTGAAAGTTGGCATGAAGAAATAAATGTTTTTCCTTGTGAAGTCTTGCAGATAGTTTTCAGGCATAAAAACTATTCACCAGTTTATAAATCTTTTTATGTAGCTGAAGTTTTTAAAGACAATTTAAAATGAAATGCATATTTTCATTAAATGAATTGGGAGGGGAAGGGTTTTTATAATGCACATCAACTTAGAACACACTGGCAATACAAAGGAAGGTTAAAATGCAACTGCTCTTTCTATAAGTAATAGCTAAGAAAAGAACGCCATTAGTCAGAGTTTACTAAAGCTTAATAATTTACCATCACACTAAAAAGTGTGGACTAAGGCACACAGAAGAGATAATTCTGCAAGTAGTTCTCTTTTATGCACAACAAAAATATTTTAAGAATGTAAAACTGGAGGGGAATGAAAAGATTAATGAACTGATAAGTGCCTTGGTAAGCAAATAGCCTGAACTATCAAATTTAAATAAAGAATACTTTAGTCTATATATTTAGCAGAATGAAGGGAGAGTAAAATAAAATGTGGCTATCATGGACTTTATTACTTTAAATATGATATCCATTTCAATATCAACCTTGAATGCAAGTTTGTGCAAAAGTAAGTCTGGCAGTAGAAAACTACTTTCATCTTACTGTCCTGATACTATTTTCCTCCTGAGTGCAAGTGAATGTTATGCTGGGAAATACTGAAAAACTATTATTTAATGCAGGGTTGGGTTCTAATTTTTTTTACTACCGGTTCTGTGGGCGTGGCTTATTTTGTGGGTGTGGCTTGGAGGTCATGTGACTAGGTGGGCATGACTAGCTGGTCAGAGTCATTTCTGGAAGGTCTTCACACTTACGACCAGTCCTCGCACTTACGACCTGACTCATTTGTTTGCTTTTAACACTGATCAGCTGTAGGACGGCCCTTTGAAGCCCCGCGGCAAGAGTTTAAACAGTTTTTTTTCCCTCTAGTCATCAGCTGGGACTCAGGAGGCAGCAATAGATTGAGGGTGGGATCAAATAAAAGGTAAGAATAACGTGCGTGCGTGGGTGGGAGGGCGGGGGGGGGAGAACCGGTTCGGTGATGTCATATCGTCACCGCTACCGGCTCGGCCGAACCGGACCGAACCGGGAGGAACCCACCACTGATCTAATGTCTCATGATAAGGAAGCATTTGACAGAACAGAGGTTCAATTCAGCTTCCTAACCTTCAGGAAAGTCACAGAAAGTCATCTGGTAATGTGGCAGTGTAACCAGAAAGGGATCAAAATTTTTCAGCATGTACTGTAGTGTGTGTGTTTATGTGTGTTATCTGCAGTTTGCTTGGTTTTAGGAAGGCCTTTGTGAGGCAAACTGCTCCCCTTCTCTAAACCTAAAATGCCTCAAAGTACTACTTTTCTTAACACTGTCAGGCTGTTTTTCACTGAGTTGGTAGGCTAAGGAAGGGGATTTGAATTTTTGTCTCTTATCCCTACCCTTAGAAAATTGAAAAAGGAAAAAATAAGCTGAAATTTGCCTCAAACCAGTGATTTGAAGCTATTTGAAAGAGTTGTTTGGGGGGATATGTTAAGGGTGGATGTTGAGAGTTTTCTAAGAATTAAAATTTTGCCATTTTGCCATGACTTTTAAGTGAAATAATCTTAGTGGATGAGATATTATGAGGGCTGGAAATGGTATAGGGTACTATTTTATCTTGTCGATATCCACTGCAGGATATCAATGCCCAGTGTAAGTCACCTAACTATTGTGGATTACAATTGATATAATTTCTGACTATTTTAGGACTGATGGAAAGTATTATTCAAAATATCTGGAAAATTAGGAAATCCATTCTGTTGCACATATACCATTCTGTTGCTACTTTAATAGCAGAAATAGCAGCTTCCCACATAGGAAGCATAGGTTGCCTCAGGAAGGTGGGGAAAACAGTGGGAGGTTCCATTAAGGAGCTGAAAATCATTCCTAATGAAATCTAATACAGCCCTTAAGTAAAGAGTCGCTCATGCACAGCGTGTGTCTATCTTCCCAGAGCCTCCCCTACCCACCTGAGGCATCTCACACTCCTTTTCTCACCTTGTGCTTCTCTGCTTGTATTTCAACTCCCTCTCTTCTCTGGGGGCTGACTGGAAGAACTGCCTGTCAAAATATTTCATCTCCCCATTGGGTATGGAAAGGAACTCCTTCAACAGGATGCAGAAATGGCGCTGAAATTGTCAGGATTTCAGTTCCATTTCTGCATCTGTTGAAGAAGTTCAGCTCTCCTTCATGCATGGAAGGCAATTGTTTTGCTTTGGTGTAAGAACAGAGCTGAAATCTTTGTTTCTCTACTCTGCCAAAGGAGTTCAGTTCCCCTCCATGCATGGAAAGTTATTCCTTTGGATGGCTACAGGAACACAGCTGAATTCTTGCCTCTCAGTAAGCAGCTTTTTCAGTCAGTCCCTAGAGATGAGAGGGAATCCTCCTGGCAAGTGGCAGCAGCTTGTAGCTGGCTTTCCCGTTGGGTTTCTAGGGAATCTGCAGAGTTGTTTGCAAATGGCAGTCACACAAATTCAAGGCACTTGGCAACTGGCTATAAGGGCAAACAGGATGCCCAGCATTCAGATCATGATCATGTAATTGCAGGGTGGTGCGACATTTAGAATAGTTGGAAGTATGCATTCCAAAGCCATCATCATTCCAGACCATTGTTAAATGAATAGCCGTAAATCAAGGACTACTTGTATTCTATCTGCCAGCTGAGAATTAATAGAAAAAAGTTCAGAGCATAGTGAATTGGGAGGATAACGGAGTACCACATTTTAACTAGGCTCCCTTCCTGTGTTCTATGCTGATTGCTCTTGCAGTGACTGGTTGACTCTGAATTTCAAAGATTCATGTCTATTAAAACTTGCCTTAAATAGATTTAGATAATCTAGTCAGCACTCTTCTATTGGGTAGTGACTCTTAGGGAAGGTTTCAAAAAGGGATAATTAGTAGTATAACTAGCTTGAAAAGCCAATGGTTGCACTTAGTGCGCTTTCTGTCCACCTTGACAAAGTTTTATTTAGTCACATTTTTCTTGTTCTAAAGGTGCTTTTTCAAAAAAGCAACTGGACTTTGTTTTCATTAGGACATCAAAGTCAACTGAATACTTATACTGAATATACATGTACTAGACGATACGGCAAGTTATGACAAGTAAAATTGCCATATTGTTGTGATTGAGACAATTATCCAACAACTGGCTGAAGGTATCTTTTTAACTATCTCATTTTGTGATTGAAAACCAACCTTCTGGCAGCTTCTAAGGTGTGGCAATGGGAAAAAGTTTTACTAAATTGCAAAACAGAAGTTTCTCTCCAAATATCATTTACATAATGATAAGCAGTATCACATTAATTGCTATGGATAAAAAAACTATATTAGTATAGACATTAACATATTGCATCAAAAGATTACTGCTTTTTAAATATAGAGCCTTATTCAACTACAATTTTTTTTAATTACAAAACAAAGAGAGTTGTCCAACCAGATGTCCCGAGGCTACCTGTGGCTTTCCATAGCCTTGGACAGTGATCCCTAAGCTTTCCAAAAATTAATTCGTTTGAATGTTATTGAATGAAATATATGATGAAACCTTAACTGTATTTAACTAATTCAAAGTTAAAATGTAAAGTTAGTCCATATCCAGGACCTGTTCATTTCTTGAAGTGTGGCCAGCAAACGTTTATTGGAGAATCAAATTCAGCCCTTAGCCCCCTTCCCCAAAATTATGCACCCCTAAAAAAACAACTTGGTCAACACTGTAAGATCCCTGGGTTATACCGTGTTTCCCCGAAAATAAGACCATCTTATATTTTTTTTGAACCCTGAAATAAGCGCTTGGCCTTATTGCCATGCGCTCAAAAGCCCAATTGGGCTTATTATCAAGGGATGTCTTATTTTGGGGGAAACGATATTAGAAAATATTTTGGTGGAGCTTAAACTTACAACTCACTGAGTACAAACAATTAAAGAGTGTTACTAAAATAAACACTGACAAATTACAGCAACTTTGAAACAAATTTTCAATATCTTATTTTACAAAATCCGACATCTCATGTTCTAAAGAATATCGGACCTGTGCCTTATGATTGTAAGATTGGATTAATTTAGATAGAAAGATAGATCTATAGTGTTGCTTAAAAGTTGGTGAATTCTTTTGGATTTTCAATATTTCTGCACAAATAAGACCTAAAATATGATATATTCTACACACGTCTGAAAACTAGATATTGTACAATAGAGAACCTTATTAAATAAACGAGTCAAAAACTTTATACATATACTATGTCAGATCTTATAGAAAGAAATACAGGAGAGTTAGAAATTTCTCAAAATAGGTTGCTGGAAGTTAGCTACATACCACTGCAATATAGAGAATCACTGTGGAAATATAGTAGCCCTTGATTGAATTAACTGCTAAAAGGGACCTACAGTATATAAGAAATGTAAGATAAATAAGATCATTAAGTAGGTATACTTGCAAGTTGATAATATCTGCAGAAAGTTAGAAGGAACAAGTTTGAATCTTCTAATGCATGGAACAAAAACTAAAATGAACAAAAAAGGTTTTTTGGGGCTTTTACTAATAAGAGGAAAAGGCAATAGGTGGACTTGCTGCTTAGGAATGATTCAGGATGATAACATGTTATTAAGGTAAGGCAGAACTTCTCATATCCTTCTACCCTGAGGGGAAACATAATGAAATGGACTGAAGTAGAAAAATGGGCAAGGGGAGTGTGTGATAACCTAATGCAAGTAAAGAGATGGTTAAGGAGCACCAACTACCATGAACAAGTTTAAATCTCCAGGACCAAATCTATAGACCAAATCTAGAGCTTGTTGATGTCATCTTGAAGTTTTTTTCTGTCCTGTTTCAGAAATTAGTATAGTATTATAGGAGGGCAAATGTTGTTCCTGCTCTCAAAAAGGAGAAAGAAAAAGAACTGGAAAACTACAGTCCTACCAACTGGATTTCAAAGAAATGGGTAAAACATGGCAAAAGCCAACATGGGTTTATCGAAAGTAAACCATATCAAAACAACAGAATCTCCTTTTTCAATAAATTGACTAGTTTAGCTGACTAAATGTGGCCGATACTGTGTAACTCAAGTTTTATATTTGGGTAGGAAAAGAAGACAATATAAGATAGAGCGGATGTACTGGGTACACATGAAAAAGAGATTTGAGCTTTTTGGTGATTCACAAGATGATAATGAATTCATGGTTTGAGATAGTTGCATAAAGAAGAAATTATGGTTTCCAGGCTGTATCATATCAAGAGTAATGTCAAGATCAAGAGCAAACAGTTCCTTTCTATTCTATATTGGTCAACTGCACCTAAAATACTTTATCCAGTTCTGATCATATTTTAGGAAAGACATTGAGAAACTGGAGCATGCCTGAAGGAAAACAACTAAGATGAGGAACATGAAGAGATATAGTTACAAACTACTGGAGGATAAAATGCTTAGTATGGAGATAAAAAGTCTGTGGGAGACATGATAGCTGTCTTCCAGGGTCTGAAGGACTGTCATGTAGAAGATGGGGCAGAATTGTTCAGAGTTCTTCCAGAAGATAGGAAAAGAAACTGTGCAATTAAATCAAGATGTTTAATTGGACTAAGGAAAACAGTTCTAATAATAAATTAGTCAATAGATTATATGAAAAGATGACAGTCTCTCTTTTGTGGAAACTGTTTAAACAGAAGGTGAATGGCCAACTGGAATGGACAGGGGGTTGGGCTAAAAGAGCTCCAAGTTACTTTCCAGCCCTCATAGTTTATGAATTTATATATAAGCTTTCAAGGCATATATGCTTCTGGATTAGAAATACTCTGCTTAAAGGAAGCAACTTGTCTTATTTCTACAGCACTTTCCACACAACAGACGTCTACCATACTTTGCATTATTAAGAAGCTGCATAGCTGAGAAAAAGCCTTAACTATATATAGTTTGACTATGGTGAATCTAACAGTTGATATATTCTCCACTATAACCTTTTCCTCTTCTCCTATATGTAATACTCTATAGTATTTGCTTCATATATATTGGCTGAACACCAATCCTTCAAATAAGACTCAAGATAGAGAACACAGTCAGGATATATCCCTAAGTGTCCATATTCCTCCCCAAAACCTGTTCAGACATTACTTCTTAATATACTTTTGCAAACCACTTTCATAAACTGGTTAACTAATGCATGATATTATGAATAAGTTTATTTCTATTTTCAAAATAAACGCTTACAGTCATAGGCCATGCAAATTACAGATTCCTACTGTACAGCAAGCTCTCTTATAAATACCTCAAGGAGGCTGAAAAGGGAGAGCCTATAAGATTATAAGTGTAGGCTAGTAAGGTAATAGTTTTTAATTTGAATTTTATGGCCAACATTCAATATGCGGAAGCCCGTTAATTACCGCAAGAAAGAGGTCTAATTATGCTGGGTTCTTTTTAAAATCTCATTATGTTTACGTTCCATTATTTCCCTAGTGTTCTCTTCCTCAAATTCACATTACACTTTTTCTATTCTCAGTGTAAGCTTCACTATCTTGTGTCCAATTCTTTAACATTAAAAGATACATTTATATCCATTATGTAAGAAATACCCATCTTCCCACACAATCTCATAATTTATGAGCTGAGATATTCTGAAAGAAAGGAAGAAAGAAGCAAAAATATTACCTTGATAACAGAATTTCAATACACAGGATTTCTAAAAAAAACTGTGCACACCTAAATGTATGATCAGTGGCATATAATTTTAATCCAAAACCTGAGCTGTCTTTTCTGTAGTCATAATCAATCAATACTTCCTATTCTTATTTCAAGTTTTTATTTTATTTATTTATATCTCCCCTTTATAATTTTTACAAATAACTCAAGGCAGTGAACACATGCAACACATCTTCCTCCTCCTATTTATCCTCCTATCTTGATGGAGACAAAGCACCAAGATTGTTTTAAAAGACTGGAGATATAAACAATTCCACATTTCTAACCACATATTTCTTACCAGTGTGTTCTCTCCAGTTGAACTATTCCAGAGTCTCATGCGATCATCTGTACCAATTGTCAAAAGGTAAAGCCCATCACTGGTAAAACATAAGCCATTGACTCTTCCATTATGGGCAGTATTTACTATAAGGAAAATATGCACAATTTGAAATTCTGCACAGCAATATATATAGCTTGGTATTGCAAAAAATAATTATTATATCATGAAAACATTGTGTTTTGAAATTTTAAAAATTATATAAAAATATCCTGTTACATAACATTTATTATGGAAAAGGTAAGGACTGTATTTAAGGATGTACTGGTAGCATTATTAGAATAATATCTACATCAAGACACCAATGTCATTTTATTTTTATTTTTTAAAGGAAAAGGGAGAAGGATCAACTAAAAAAAATAGCAATACTAGATGAAATATATGATTGAGCAATTTATTAAATAGTAGCCAATATTTTTAATTTCATTTGTTTTATTATGGAATGTGGCTGTCCAAATTTTTACTGTCAAGAGTATCATGTTATTTTTCTTCTGCTAATACCATTTTTAATGGCTAATATTTAGCTAGATTTGTGCCTAAAAGAATTCCACTTGTGTGCACTTGCAGTAAAAATGGAGTAATGGTGTCAGGTGCCAGCAACCAGATCCACAGGTGTAAGGTTCAAGCCAACTACTTTATTATATTCTGCCTATTATATAGGAGTTTCTTCAGACTACCAGCCTTCACCTGGGAACAGACAGATAAGGCTCTATGGAGCTTAAGGGAGGGACATTTGTAGATCTCTTGTGGCCTGGGTCATTGATATTTGCATTGACTCCTTGCTAGAGTAGTTGCAACGTTGGAATCGTGGAATGCCGGAGGAGGCATTTTGGAGACCATCTGTTTTAACTCCCTGCCCAATGCAATAATTCTCTACAGCAAAACTAAGGGCAGCTTATTGTTCCCTTGCTCATTAACAACACTTGTTAATGCTTGAATATTTTTTCTGAAGTAAGATGATGTTATACCACCTTAATTTCATAGAGTCATTTATATATTCTACTGGCATTTTTACTAGAATGACACACCATAGAAGAGGAGAAAAAAAGCAGACAGACATTTCCATACTATTCCCCAATTAAAATTAATGAGTTAAGACTTGGGAAAGCTACTTGCATCCTAGGAAAGATATGAAGATGAACAGGATTCCTATAATCCTGGATTATTTTTGTAGGTAAAAATAGACACATGGGTTTAAACCAGCTGGTTAATCCCTTTAAAATTCTAAAGTTTCAGTATGGGAGATTTCAACAGATCATCCATTTCAACACATTGAAATCATATTTAATTATTGTCTGAATCATTCTAAATTACTAGGAATCATAATTACAGATTTAAAACAACTAAGAAAAAAACATTTTTTTGGTCGAGAGTTGTAGTCCCTTGGGGGACTATATAATATATTGGTGTCATATGCTAACCATGGATAAGACAAAAGCTAGTATTTTTAAAAAGGTCATGGAACCTTTCATATAGCATTTAGTACTGACACTGACATCTATCCTAGGCTATATAATAGCATGGTTCCCTTTTAATATGAACTTATATTAGAATAATTAGAATAAAATAATTAGAATTAAAAAATAATAATTAGAATAAAACTATAATATTGATGTATGAAATATATTACTTGCTTCAGAAGCTGCTTTTGACTTCTCCCCATTATGTTGATCAAGAGTGAGTAGACAGGCAGATGCTCTCCTTACATCCCACAATTTTACTCTACTGTCAGCACTAAAGGAAAAACAAACTCTGAGGTGATTTATGAGCAATACAAATCAACTTTCAACAGTTTTATAATTATTTTATTTTCAATTATTTTAACTGGGATATATTTACGTGTTCTTTTATAAATGCAGAAAATGATCTCTAGAGTTTCTTTTGGAACCATATTCTAATTATCCCCACCCCTTCCCAAAATATTCTGAAAACAAACTCTAAACCTCAAAAGCACTGCTGACTCCAGATAATCTTCATCCAGTTAACCCCGACCTGTGATCACATGTCCATATTTCAATAATTTGGCAACCGGCTTGCATTATAACCAATTCCAGTCACATGATTTGCTTAATGACCACCGATTATTCAGTCTTCTAACCACATGATTTGCTTAACAACCACTATAAAATGGTTGAAGAATTGGGTCTGGTTATGTGGGTATCTCTGCTTATGATCATAATGATGTACAACTGAAATTCCAATCCCAATGGTGGTAATAAGTCAGGGCTGTCAAACTCTCGGCCCATGGTCTGGATGTGTCATGTGCTGGCCATGCCCATGCCCAGTTTAGCAAAGGGGAAAAAAGTCCCCATATGTCATGTGATGCCACCATGACGATATGAGTTTGACACCCCTGTCATAATTCAAGGACTTTGTGTATTTTAAACTCTTATGAAATCAGCAAAAATCAGCTATTGTGAAAGATAAGACTTGTCTTCTTAAAGGCTTTTTAAAAATCTAAGTACCTACCAAAACCATCAAATTAGGTGTGAGGAAGGCTTTGGTTTACTTCAGGACTTTTAAGATATTCCTAAATGTGCTTTTTTAAAGTAGTAATTTTATTAAAAATTATAACTATAATGATAAAGAATATAAACTATAAAAAGTAAAAAGTAGAAGATAAAGTAAGACAATAGAAATTATTGAAAAGAAAACTAATGAAGAAAAAGAAAAGAAATATATAAAGAAATGACTTTCCCTTCATCACAAGTATAATACTTGATTATTTTAGTAACTTATCATGTCTTAAAACAGAAATGATCTTTGCTTCCCATATTTCATATCTCATCTATAAATGAATCCTTAAACCTTGTTGTCCAGTCCTAGGCAGCAAAAGTCAATTAAGGGTTACCAGAGATAACATACCTACTTTAACCTTGATCAAATAAATCACCTTTATATTCCTTCATCTTAAACTTTAGTTCCTTCAAAAAATGTCCTAAAATACATTTCTCTTTGGTTTTTTTCTTTGTCTCCTATGAAATTCTTCAAAGCTTTAATCAGCCTCTTTTGTGAATCCAATATAAGAAGATTATTCAGGTAACTTACTTGGTTTGTTATTTATTTTAAAGTTATTTTAATTATTAAGATATGCCAGTTTCTTTTGTTATGAACCATCTTTTTCCATATCATTCTTGGAGCTTTTCATTAATTCCATTTTCAAATCTGTCTCAATTTGTCTTGTTCCACTTCCATATCATCTTTTAAACAAAGTCTATCTATAGAGGCAGACACTCTTAAAATCAACTTCTAGGTCCATTATTCAAAAATATCCTCCAATATGCCCAATATTAAGATATTTTGCTATATTCTATATTAATAAGTCACATTTAAGTGTTATCTCCCTTTAACTGTGATCTTTAGATACTTTTAATTCCCTCTAGTGTCCAACCTTCAATGTCTTCTCTGTTCTATATTTTTTAAAGAACTCAAAATAAAAGTATTTTCCCAGAGGGTTCTCATAATTAATACTAAAACCCTTTTTTTGTACCTATTTCTTTTGGTAGGAAAGTCACTGGTGCTCTAAACCTTGAAGTTCCAAAGATTCCTAATAGTTGAAAAGCAGTTAACAAACAATTTCCAAAAGTGATTAGAAAAGAATGTGGGGACTTCCCGTGAATGCCATGTGTGGCTGATATCCTTCTAGTAGCAAGACCACATTTGCAAGAATTGTTGCTAGATGCAGGAGCCAGGCTGTTAAAATCATTCTGAAGGAAGGAGAGATTGTTGAGATTATCCAACAGCCAGTCTTCATGAGTAGACCACAAAAGCTGCTGTTTTGCAGTCAGTTTATGAGATCAGTGGCTAGGAGCTGTGATTCTATCAAGCTCACACTCATAAAACCGCATTTGATGGACATGAATCTTGATCAATTTCTTAATCATTTTTTGGATTTTTTTTCTGTACTGAAGAGAAAACCTGTTTGGCAAAGTTTTGTATTCTGACATGAATTTTAATGGTTTGTTTTAGTTTTTAATAATATTGGGGCCAAATTATTTAATATGTTTTTAAATTGTTTTTTAAATTTTGTGGATATATGTGTTTTATTGTTGGCTGTGCACCACCCTGAGTCCCTCGGGAGAAGGGCGGTACAAAAATTTAAATAAATAAATAAATAAATTAGGCGAGTCCTCATTTCTTTAGAGAAATATGATGTAAATTTGATTTTAAAAGCTTTTGAATATACGTTTTGGATTATGCAGCAAAAAGGTGCTTAGAATATGAATTTTGGATCATTAGCAGATTAAGGGTCCAGTTAGATTTGGAATCTGATTTCATTAGAATAAATTTTATCATGGAAAAATGGTCATTGTTTACAGTTTTTATGATAAGGGGACCTTGAAGATTGGGCGCTAGAGGGAACTAAAGGGTAAAAAAAGAAGAATGGGCAGATATTTCTCTGCCAAACCTTTTGCTAAGACAAATAAATTTCTTGATAAAATGGATGCAGCATGCTGTAATGAAGCTGTAGAACAAGTACAATGAATAATTTTGAAATTATCTAGAAAGAGGATTTAAATATAAGCAATAAGAATATGGAGAAAAATAGAGACATACAAGTGGAACTGATGGATGACTTATTCCATAATTGATATGTACAAGTATTAAACTAGGAAATAGATCTTTTTTATTATACAAAATAACAGTGTTAAAGTTTTGAAAGAACTGTGACTCCAAAAACAGATGAACAGAAAATTAGATCCTTATTGAAGGGATTAAAAAAAATGAAATTAAAAATGCCCAGGAACTGTACAGGGTACAAAATGTGATGAATTTTGGAAAGCAGCAGCTTATTGCTTTTATTTCTTTTCCTAGAAATACTCTAATGGGACATTTATTATCAAATTAAGTAAATGAATAAATGAATAAAAATACCCTTGATCATAAATTTGTCATTATTTAATGAATATTGCTGATGTAGGTATCAAAAAAGTTAAGTTTGAAAAGAACACAGAGGCTATTAAAATATTCATTCAGCAATAATATAGTAAATCTTTGACTTAACTCTAATTTTACATTTCAATGCCAAGACTTATATTCATGGTTTAAAAGTATTTATCTGCTTTTAAATTTAATTTTTTTTTTAGAAAAATCAACTTAGGAAATGCTGCCAACCTGGTTATTTAAGGTCAGAAGTAGGGGCCATGGTGGCATTAAGTGATAATTACATAAATACCATGACTTATATACTTGGATCAGGTGACTTAAGGGAGTATGTAATCACGGCAGATATTGTCACTGTGTAATTTGTGCAAGATATAATTTTTACGTCATTGCACTTTGTATGGATGCCACTGTCAAAGAAATTTAGAATAGGTTTTTTAAAACACTGATTGACTTTAATAAACATTGCTTTATTTTATTGGTTTCTTTTACCTTCCAGTTGCTAAAATAAATTCATAACGGGGTGACCAAGATACTGCTAGAATTTCTTGAGTATGACCTAAAAATACAAAAGCATAATAATATTTTTGGTTTATTAAGACAGGTTTAACATTGTTTTCTATTATTCTCCTCTTACATAGATCATATTGCAAATTTTTGTACAGACTTTAATACTACTGTATATTTTAAAAAAGAATAGTAATCTAAATTTGCATTTTTGTTGCAAAATGAAAACTTTGTAAATTGCAAGGCTCATGCAAATAGAAATAACTTTTCAATTTTAAATTAACATGTATAAACTAATTATATAAACACTCATTCTTATAGAAATCCAGCATCATGTGTCACTCAGTTTATATGAATAATTCTTTATATGAATAATAATTTTCTGAAGGCACTATTGAGGACCATAGAATATGCAGAGCGAAACATCATGTCATTTTATATATCAACATAAATTCAGATGTAATTCTGGTAATGGAGGAAAAGTAGAATTTGTGATAACATGTATAAGTACAGCAGAATTCAAGGGTATAGTTGTAAGAAATTAGAAGGAACTATGCCATTACAGAATGAAGATGCAATAATTTTCAATGTTAACAAGATTTTATAAGATTTGCATCCAAAATGGCATTCCTTATTTACATCCTGAAACAATACAGGTAAATTATATAGCTCAGGATTCTAAATCTATTCCATAATGTATTAAGTCTGAATTCTTGTCAGCTATTAAGCTGTTACTTTTCACACCACAGATTCTGAGCTGATACCAGAAGGTAGATACCAGATACGATACCTGAGATAATAGAGGAAGGTCACTAACTAATAACTGTAAACTCCTTGGCGATGGTGAATGGGAACAGGGCAATACAAAGGGCAGAAAGAATGAAAAAGGAGAGTGCCCTACAAGAGAAATCATTCCCTGCTCATTACTTGTTTTCTGGAATAAGAACATTGTTTCATGGCTTACCTGAATTAGTTTACAATTACAAATATAATTTTAATTAACCAGGTGTAATCTAAAGCACTTGGACAAATATTACCAAGAGTGTTTCTCAACTTGCTTAGAAAACTACAATTTTACATCTCAATGATATAAAACTCAAGGAGTCCAGCTTAAGTAGACATCAACATTTTTTATAATTATCAATAATATATCTTTAGGCCAACAGGATCAGAAAAATGTTAAGTAAGAAAGCCCTTCTCACTGTGTTTCTTTGACAACTGGCACTAAACACATCTGTCCTATTACTTACAAAGAAAATATTGTTCAGTGCAGTTCTTTACACAGTGTGGTATACTCAAAGTAGTTATTGTCTAACATTTATGTTTCAGAGTAAGAAATACCCTGCAGAATGTGAGAACAAGATCCAGACTTGAAGTCACAAAGTTGTACTTTGGAGCTTTTGGTACCAACTGTAACAGAAAAAGACAAAAACACATTACAGAAAACAAACACAAGCTCTGCATGTTGATATAAAAAAATATACAAAATGCTGCTATAAAAATAGATAGCTGTTTTAATATCTTTAAACTTTGCATAGGTTCATTAGAGAATTACTTTTCTGATAATTACATTTTGCATTAGCACACAGCATCTTTTTCATAAACAAGAACAAGAAAGAAGATATTATATCTTTTCTTTTATAAAAAAGGAGTATATTATAATAAAGGAAACATTTATGTGTATGTGTAGAGCAAAACTTTATATACTTCACTCTATACAGAGTTTCAATTGGATTGCCCTTAATGCCAACTAATACTCTTCTTGTTCATGAGATGCTCTTGTTTTCTAACAACTCAAAATTTAGTCAAAATGCCTGGTAAACCATTATGCTACATTTAATTAGTGGCGTATGTTCATTGAAATATAATTCAGATCACCTCATTTTGACTAAGTAAGTAATGTGAACCATGAATATCCTTAAAAATATGGTCGTGGGGGAGAGAGAAATGATAGATGAGTCAGATATGTGGCCCCATCATGTAACAAATATGACTGATTTTTTTATTTTAAGATTATTATTTGCTATGCCTAAGTATCAGACTGGCCAAGAAATATTTTAATAGTACAATTTGTGCATGTTTATTAAAAAAGCCCCAATGTGTTCACAAAAGCATGGTAAATATCTAGAAAATACGTTACACAATAAGTTTATGTATTATTCAAGTATTCTTTCTCAAAAGCAAAAGTTTGTAGAGACCAATAATTATAAACAGAAACCAACCAGCCCTACTGAAATTATGCCACATTTGTAACTCTAAATTATGTTATTTTGCAATCTTAAATATAGAAAATAATTATTTTAAAAAATGAAAGTTAAAATATGATTATTATGTTCAAAATATATTTAAAATTAATGCAAACCTGCAATTAAGCAATGTCTTGTAGCAACAGGAGACATATGATGGCTATATACTGTCTCATCAAAATGAAATTCATCAGCAGGCTGTTAATTGAAAAACAATACATTATTAAATACTTGGACCAATTCAAATCTTAACCAGAAGCAATAGACCATAGATATTATTTATAACACAGTAGCAAATATAAAATAGTGTCACATTTTAATCCTCCATATACCATCAACATAATGCAAAGATACATGTACTTATAATTACAAAATTAAACAGCTTTTACTTCAACGTTTTTAATCCTGTTTTCAACTACAAGAGAAAAAAAATCTCATACCATTCTACATTTATATTACGTTTAGCCCCCACCTACATCTTACAGTTGCTTTTCCTATTTTTATATATGTCCACAAATTTTTACATTTTATAATTTTTATACATATTATTCACAATTGTCAGTTATAAAATGATTAAATTTCAGTACTATTAATATCTGCAAAATTGAACTTTAAATTTTAAACACGTTATTTTCTATAAGATATTAAAGAACATTTATTCCTTATTTATACAAACTTGTGCATAAAATAACATTGTAGTAAAATAATTTATTACTTTTTATTATCATTTTAATGCAACCTTTGAACGTGGTGCCCTTTAACCATAGATATATTTATCTGGCTTTAAAGTTGATAGGTACAAATGAAAACCCAAGTGATTTCTTGCTTTTGTGAGAAAACAGTGGCTGCACTGAGATTTGGTTCAACTTGATGCAACACTGAAAATGCAGTAACATTTTCTCCACAATTTTGAAGAGGTAGAGGACATCTTCATGGTCTCTGAAGCTTAAAATATCTACCTTGATTAAGATCTGCTTTGAATTGTCATTGCAACATAATTCCAAAATTTCCCTTTAATTTATAATTTCTACATTATATACATTTACTTTGTATGGATTCATCATGTATCCCATTTCTCTGTCTCTGTCTGTCTGTCTCTCTCCCCCCTCCCTTTTTCCCACAATACTTCTCAAAGTGGTTCCATCCTTTTTTGTTTCCTCCTTTTATGGTATTTTTGCATAGAGGAAGATGAGTGTGTATAGTTTGTACATGTAGGGATTGATTTACATGGTTAATGTGGCAATTTTGTAAATTAGATTACTAATTCAATTAATTAGGAGTTATAAATTCAATGTAATCTATATTTTCTATAATCTACATTTCTGTAGATTACATACAGAATATAATCTGTATATAATAGAATATATATGTAATAGAATATATATATATATGTATATATATATATATATATATGTATGTTTTCTCAGGTTTTCGCGGGTGTTTGTATGTAGGTCTTTGGTTATTCGGGTCTTCTCCCACGTAAAATTGGAAGTGTCTTGGCGACGTTTCGACGAAGTCTCATTCGTCATCTTCAGGCTGGTGTTCTCGGCTTCGTGCTTCCAGGAGCAATGTGAGATCGTAGCTGTCTCTTCCTTTTAACTGCTAGTGGGGGTGTGAGCTGATTGGGTGGGAACTTGGCTGTGCTCTGATTGGATGGGGGGTTGGTTGTGCTCTGATTGGCTGGGGGTGTGTTCTGTTTGGGTGGGGGCTTGGTTGTGCTCAGCTTAGTCTGAGTTGCAGGGGGATTTGAGCTGGTGAGCTGCGTTGTTGTTTGGCTTCGTGTTTGTGGCCGTGCAAGCTCTTCTAAACCCGCCCTTATTGACAAACGAGTCCCTAACACGACGAATGACACCAGACCCACACTCACGAGAGCCACACAGGATGTCACCACCACACATCCACGCAGAAAGCAGACTCAAACCCACACTGATAATGAGCCACGACCAAGGACCAGAAGCCAGACCGCAGCTGCATCATTAGCCACTTTAAACCCCTCAAATCCATACATGAAGCAGACTGACACCCACCATGAAGAGCTCGCACGGCCACAAACACGAAGCCAAACAACAACAACGCAGCTCACCAGCTCAAATCCCCCTGCAACTCAGACTAAGCTGAGCACAACCAAGCCCCCACCCAAACAGAACACACCCCCAGCCAATAAGAGCACAACCAACCCCCCATCCAATCAGAGCACAGCCAAGTTCCCACCCAATCAGCTCACACCCCCACTAGCAGTTAAAAGGAAGAGACAGCTACGATCTCACATTGCTCCTGGAAGCACGAAGCCGAGAACACCAGCCTGAAGATGACGAATGAGACTTGTCGAAACGTCGCCAAGACACTTCCAATTTTACGTGGGAGAAAACCCGAATAACCAAAGACCTACATATATATGTATATCTATAGAATATATATGTAATCTATATTTTCAGCCATCTTGTGCCTTTTTGGAATGTGATTTCTTACAGATACATACTATGCGTGTAAATATATATAATACATACACAGATACACATGCCCAAATTTATTGTATAATGTATGACTCCTAGATGAGGAAAGTATCTGGGGTCTTCTAGATATAATCTGTCTTTGAAATAGCATGAACCATTCCAAGAATGCATGGATTAACCAACTCTAGCAGAAAAACAAAAAATTCTAAGAACAACCCACTCTATTTGCATATCCCTAGGTTATACTAGCAACATCAAACAATTCTATGAATCTTGTAAAACATAAATTCTAAAAATATACACCTGCATCTCTAAAATGTGCTGTTTCTCTTACTTGGCTTGTAGGTTCCAACTACTAATACCTAATTGGCAAGATTATGTCAAACTACAAACTATGATCATGTTTAGATGACATACTAAACATGCTGTGCCAAACCAGAGAGTTATTGATGTACAAATGATAAGACTCAATAATTTCTGTAAAACTGTTTCTGAGTTGACGCAAGAAAAACATTCTTGGTTATACCTGCTTAATGTTTCTAATGTTAGGTGTCCATTTCAAGTCCTTGGAGATAATAGAACCTAGAAACTTCAAGTCTCTACAGTTGATATTGTGTTGTCTAATATTGTAAGAGGTGGTAGAATAGGAGAGCTTCTTCTAAAATCTACTATCATCTCTATAGTTTTAAGAGTCTTCAGCTCCAGATTGTTCTAGTTGCACCACAGAGCCAGTTGATATATATCTCCAGTGTTCTAGGTGATTTCCCCTAGTTTCACCTGCTGCTTCCAATTCATTAGAAATCTTATAATCCATCTACAAGTGTGGTCAGGACCATCAGGCACAACTAGCTGAGTCAGTTTATAGAAGAGGATTTCAAGAATAATGATGTTGAATGCTGAGCTGAAGTACAAAAAGGACTCTTACATAATTCTTTGGTGATTCAAGATATAGTAAGATGTAGTGCAGTGTCATATTGATAGCATCATCTGTTTGATCTATTTGCATGGTAGGCAAATTGCAAGGGGTCTAGCAGCAGATATGTGATGGCTTTCATATGTTTCAGACCTTTCAAAGGTTTTCAAAACTATGGATGCCAGAGCCACCGTAGTCATTCAACTCCTTGATGGAGGGTTTCTTGGGCACCAGAATGATAGTAGAGCGTTAGGGATAGCAGACTCTTTGCTGGTCTGTGATCCCACATCAACTCTTGAGACCAATCATACATTAGGCTTGATTATATTGTGTATTCATTTAAGTTGCTTTACAAAAATTAGCCAATCCCTTATAAAAACAAGGATGTGTTGAAATACTAGAAAACTTACCTGTAAAGTATTTGTATCCCATATTTTCAGTGTTTTATCAAATGAACTTGAGGTAAACATGCCAGTATCATGAGGATACCACTGAACAGTCTCTACGCTGTATTTATGAACACTAGGATGGTTCCTGTAATAAAGTAAAATTGACAGGGATGATTTGCTGTAATAATGCTCAACAAATCTGAATATGTAAATTCTTTCAAGACCTAAGTAGCAAACCCCTTGCAGGAAGAGCTAAGATTAGTTCAAACAGGAAGGAAAGATTAAAATAGCTCAAATACTATACTAACTGCAATTTTACCTTGGTTTAATGTAACAGAGAAGATCTTAAGCTGGCTCTGCCACCTACTGGGTAAATATTTAATCACACAATTTAAAAAAACAAAAATCAAAAATACAAAAGCCTTCCAAAGAAGATCTACAAGGCCATCTCTCTTAACCAGCAGTTTTCAATCTGTTTCAATTCACAGCACACATTAAAAAGGTGGAACTTCCAGGTCTTGAAACAGGAAATCCTATGGGATCACAAAAGAAATGGAGGCAGTCCACCTGGTGATGTCATAGAAGTAGGTTTCTGGCTGAGGCAGCATACTTGCAAACCTATTGTGGCACACCAAAGTGCTGCAGTACAATGGTTGATAACCAAACTTTGTTCTAAATCAAAGTGTACAAAATTAGGAGCCGTTAATGCAAACTTGGAAACAATGGACCAATGAAGAGGAGATCAAAGTTTATTGCTCTGAATAGAGCAATAGCTCTGAAGCAAAATTAGGTTAACCATTCAAAGTTACAACGCCACTGAAAAAAGTGACTTATGACCAATTTTCACACTTGTGACCATTGCAGCATCCCCATGGTCACATGATCAAAATTCCGATGCTTGGCAACTGACTCATATTTATGATAGTTGCAGTGTCCTGGATCATGTGATCACCTTTTGTGACCGTCTGACAAGCAAAGTCAATGGGGTTCACTTAACAACCATATTACTAACTTAACTGCAGTGATTCACTTATCAACTGTGGCAAGAGATGTTGTAAAATGGGGGAAAACACACTTAACAAATGTTTCACTTAGGAACATAAATTTTGGGCTCAATTATGGCCATAATTTGAGGACTACCTGTAATGGTGACATGTGGAAAGTATTTGTTTAATATTTTCTATTACAATAATCACTTCCTTACATTTTAATTATACAGTACATATATATGAACTTAATGCCAACTACAAAGAAATTAAGTTTGTTTCCCTAAATGTTTAAGCAGGGTTGAAAAAAATGAGATACAAAACTGTACATTTGGTCTGTCAAACAATCCCTAAAGGACAGCTGAAGATCAATCTTGTTGACCTTGGTACAAGATCATACTATTAGAAATATGTGCTAACTATGCTATAGCACAAACTGTGTTAACAATAGTTTCTTAATTAATGTTTCATTTATTTTGTTGACAAAATATGACTTAGCAGTGAACTATAAACATGAAATGTAGGTAACATATTCATAAAATGTTTTTAAGTATACACACCTTCCCACAGAACAAATCACTTTACAGGTATAGCATGGCGTTCTGCTAAAGTTCTCAAGGTCATACAATACGATAGTACCATCAGAACCACCTGATAACATACTGCAAGAAAACAAGTTATGAATCAATTGAGATGTTGTAAGCCTTAGTCCCCCCCCACCAAACATGTAATTTTTATCTTTTAAAAATACTTGAAAATTAGTTTTAATCTAAAAATACTAGAACATTTTAATTAATATAAAAATTAATATATATTATATTTTGTTATATAATAATATATATTAATTTCAAATTGATTTCTTCTTTTAGAATACAATTTTATATGCTATATCATCTCCCCTCCAAATAAAAAATATATAAGACTGAAATATCTGAATGATGATTTTATAATAAAGTGTTCTTGATATAGTTTAAAAGTTGTCCTAAATGAAACAATTTTCTTTGAATTTTTTATTGGCATATCTGCAAATATTTTAAGGCACAATATAATTCTTCACACTATTCATGTTCACATGACATGCTAAGACAGTGAACCTGGTAAAGAAAGCATGGGTGTACTACCTCCCTGCCCACAACTGCTCGAGGCCCAATCCTATGCAGACCTTTATCCTAGTTTCAGGTTTACCTAAGCCTTGATGTTCTGTCTAAATATGGAGTAGCAATTATTTCCATTAAGTTGACCGTCTGTCTCTGGTTTGGAAATGGCTTGGTTAATGCCCAGATTCCATTTTCACTAGCCAGTCAAAAAAACTAACACACAGCTAATTTTGTATTGATCCCTCTAGGTGATGGCACATACTATGCCAATACTATACTATTAAAAATAAGACCTATCCAGAAAACAAGACCTAGCATGTTTTCTGCTCATGCATCCAAAATAAGCCCTACCCCCAAAATAAGCCCGACTTAAGTGCCTGCTCCTCTGGCCACCCATCCATTCCATCTGACTGCTCATGGTGCTGCCAATACGAGGTGAGGTGAGGCAAGGAGGGTGGTGGAGCTGTCCCATGCGCACACTGGCTTACTTCAGGGCCCCTGTAGACAGGTAAGTTGCTGGAAGAAGTGGGCAGGCGGCCACGCAGGGTCTTGCTGGATGGGGCTATTGGAATTGCTACCATGGGGCGAGGTAGGGAGCAGAGCATGGATGGGCTGGCTGCTGGGGCCCTGAGGTAAGCCGGTGCGCGGTGTGTGGGGTAACTCTAACCCCCCTGGACTCACGTCGGCAGTTCTCAAGAAATAAGACATCCCCTGAAAATAAGCCCTAGTACTTATTTCGGACCCCAAAAGAAAATAAGACCAGGTCTTATTTTCAGGGAAACACAGAAGCCACAGGTTAATTATACAGTAAGTAATAAATAAGCTATCAACACAAGAATTCTTAGAAAATGCACCCAGGGCTGTTGGAGGGGAACATATGGGATTAATCAAAAGGACTTCTGAACAAAACAGTAGCAATAACACTTAGACTTACACACCACTTCATAATGTTTTACAATCCTCTCTAAGTGGTTTACAGAGTCAGCGTATTGCCCCCAATAATCTGGGTCATTTTTATTGACCTCAGAAGGATGGAAGACTGAGTCAACCTTGAGTGTGTATGTGTGTATATGTATGTATAATTTTCTGAAATTTCATGGATTCATGAAATTTGAGAAAATGCTTCTATGAAAAAAAAAGTTACCATGAATTTTAAAATGCAAATATTTTAAAATCGGTTCAGTAAAATATATTTCATAACAAAGCATAATAAAATATACATACTATCGATTTTCAACAGGTTCAATATCCAAGGTATTAATTCCACTTCCGTGAATTCTTTCAACATCTTTGTTCTTATTTAACTCCAAGCTTAATACCCTTTAAAAAAGGAAGCTATTATAAACAAAATTAAAATGATATAATATTTTGTTACTGAAATGCTATTAAATTCTTCAACCCACTACATTTACCACTTACAATATGTTTTGTAGTCAATTTCAAAATTTGGAAAGCTGACATACTACATGTCAATAGCGTAAGTTGTTTGTATCTAAATTATGTAATCAAACATAAGCACAGATAGGTAAATAACACTTCAATCCAAACAAATAAACAGTATTTATGTATTGTATTTCTATCTATTAAACAGCATTTCAATTTTATTAAGTGAATTACTTCATTGCCTCTATTCTATGTAAGCTTTGTAAGTTATAAATAAAAATGAATCTTTTTAAAAAATCCTACTGATTTGGCAAAACTAGAATTTAGATTTTTAATTTAAAACATTTAAGTTAAAAATCAGGAGAATATCATGCAAAAGTTTATTTATTTCAGTAATGCAACTTAAAAGATGAAACTAATATATGAGATAGACTCATTACATGCAAAGCGAGATAGTTCAAGCCTTGATTTGTCATGATGATTATGGCTTACAGCTCATGAAAACTCCAAATTCACAATCTCAGAAAATTAGAATATTACATGAAATCAATAAAACAAGGATTGTACATAGAACAATATTGGACCTCTGAAACGTATAAGCATGCATATGTACTCAGTACTTGGTCTGGGCCCCTTTTGCATCAATTACTGCCTCAATGCGGCATGGCATGGATGCTATCAGCCTGTGGCACTGCTGAGGTGTTATGGAAGACCAGGATGCTTGAATAGCGGCCTTCAGCTCTTCTGCATTGTTCGGTCTCATGTCTCTCATCTTTCTCTTGGCAATGCCCCATAGATTCTTTATGGGGTTCAGGTCAGGTGAGTTTGCTGGCCAATCAAGCACAGTAATCCCATGGTCACTGAACCAGGTTTTGGTACTTTTGGCAGTGTGGGCAGGTGCCAAGTCCTGCTGGAAAAAGAAGTCAGCATCCCCATAAAGCTTGTCTGCGGAAGGAAGCATGAAGTGCTCCAAGATCTCCTGGTAGACGGTTGCGTTGACCCTGGACTTAATGAAGCACAGTGGACCAACACCAGCAGATGACATGGCTCCCCAAATCAACACAGAGTGTGGAAACTTCACACTGGACTTCAAGCATCTTGCAGTGTGTGCCTCTCCATTCTTCTTCCAGACTCTGGGTCCTTGGTTTCCAAATGAGATGCAAAAGTTGCTCTCATCAGAAAAGAGGACTTTGGACCACTGAGCAACAGACCAGTTCTTTTTTTCTTTAGCCCAGGTAAGACGTTTCTGACGTTGTTTGTGTTCAGGAGTGGCAAGAGTTGACAAGAGGAATACGACATTTGAAGTCCATGTCCAGGATCCGTCTGTGTGTGGTGGCTCTTGATGCACTGACTCCAGCCTCAGTCCACTCCTTGTGAAAGTCCCCAACACTTTTGAATGGCCTTTTCCTGACAATCCTCTCCAGACTGTAGTCATCCCTGCTGCTTGTGCACCTTTTTCTTCCACACTTTTCCCTTCCACATAACTTTCTATTAATGTGCTTTGATACAGCACTTTGGGAACATCCAACTTCTTTTGCAATTACCGTTTGAGGCTTTCCCTCCTTATGGAGGGTGTCAATGATGGTTTTCTGCACAACTGTCAGGTCAGCAGTCTTTCCCATGATTGTGATTACTGAACCAGACTGAGAGACCATTTAAAGGCTCAGGAACCCTTTGCAGGCGTTATGGCTTAATTAGGTGATTAGAGTGGGACACTTTGAGCCTAGAATATTGAACCTTTTCACAATATTCTAATTTTCTGAGATTGTGAATTTGGGGTTTTCATGATCTGTAAGCCATAATCATCGAAAGTATGACAAATCAAGGCTTGAACTATCTCACTTTGCATGTAATGAGTCTATCTCATATATTAGTTTCACCTTTTAAATTGCATTACTGAAATAAATGAACTTTTGCACAATATTCTAATTTTTCGAGTTTCATCTGTACATATAAAATTGATTATTGAATTCTATCTATTAAATACAACATACTCTTTTTCCAGAAGCACAATTAGAACTAAAGGGTGGAAAATAATGAGCCATAAATTTCTCCTGAACATTAGGAGAAAGTAAACATAAACTCTATCAGTAGAACTGAGTGCCTTGGGATATGGTGAACCAAATTTTGCTGGAATCATTAAGGTAACTGTTGGATGCTCTTCTCTTAAAAATGGTATAATCTCATTTTATGTGGCAAATTCTGAATTGAACAGACATTAGAAATTCATTTCTGGACATGTAATTCCATAAACGTATTGCATATTACACTGTGCATGTTGATAGCCATTTCACATATAATGGCATAATCTTACTTATTATTCATTCATTCCTCAAATGAAATTGACATAATTATAAAATATAATCTTTATTCTTTTTTTGTCTGTTATTTCCACATTTGATTTACAAGTATTAAAATGACCAATATTTAACTGTTTAACTCATCTAAATTTCAAATACATATTAATTTGTGTAATGTGCTATTTCCTCCATCAATACAGATAGAACCTTGGTCAATATCTTCACTATTTTTTGACAATTTCTTTAGTATAGCTAGAAATTCACACTTACACGAAAACCCTACAATTTCAAAGGGTGCTTGGACTGTCATTCCTATTGCTATTTTACAGAATACATTACTTAGAAAATAGTTCTCAGTAACTACAATGTCAATTTCTTTCAAAGTAAATTGCAATCCATACATTTGCTAGTTGTGGTCATTCATTGACCCATTAAGACAGATTTCCTTCTAAAGGAATTACTAGCATATTATGTTTCTACTTCTGTGAGCTGCACCATCAAATTGTAGCTAACATTTTATTCACGTAATTATTCACACAATTTTTCTTTAATCAATTAATTACATCAGTAATTAGAGCAGTATTTTTGAGACTTATTTACCAAATAACCTTAGAAAGAAAGTTGTGAATCACACAAATGTTTCTCCCCCAAACATTTAAAAACTGCATGCTTAGTGCATGGGGGAAATATGGCTGTGGCTGTGGCTTCCAGCGTCCCGATATAGCCAGCTGACGCCATCGCTGGCTATTGGGGGCGAATCACTCGCCCCCACGGAGAGGGCTCGCAACTTGGGCGTCCTCCTGGACGCACGGCTGTCTTTAGAAGACCATTTGACGGCCGTGGCCAGGGGGGCTTTTTATCAGGTTCGCCTGATACGCCAGTTGCGCCCCTTTCTAGATCGGGACTCTCTACGCACAGTCACTCAGGCACTAGTCACTTCCCGCCTGGACTACTGCAACGCTCTCTACATGGGGCTCCCCCTGGGATGCACCCGGAGGCTCCAGCTGGTCCAGAATGCGGCCGCGCGGGGGATTATGGGGGCGACGAGGCGCTCCCATGTGACACCTCTCCTGTGCGAGCTGCACTGGCTCCCGGTGGTCTTCCGTGTGCGCTTCAAGGTGTTGGTGACCACCTTTAAAGCGCTCCATGGCTTAGGGCCGGGGTACTTACGAGACCGCCTACTGCCACCAATAGCCTCCCACCGGCCAGTACGCTCGCACAGAGTGGGCCTCCTCAGGGTGCCGTCCGCCAGACAATGTCGGCTGGCGACCCCCAGGGGGAGAGCCTTCTCTGTGACGGCGCCCACCCTCTGGAATAACCTTCCCCCGGAGTTACGTATAATAACAGACCTCCGGATTTTTCGGCGGGCCCTGAAAACTTATTTATTTCAACTAGCTGGGCTGGCTTGAGCTAAATTTTAAATTGGTTTTAAATTGGGTTGTTTTAATTTACGGCCAGAATATCTAATTATTTTAATACTGTTTTTTAAATTTTGTATGCTTTGTTTTTACTTAGGCTGTGCACCGCCCTGAGTCCTATTTGGAGAAGGGCGGTATATAAATTTAAACAAATAAATAAATAAATATAATGGTACCAGGTTTTTAACATTTCATTATAAGGCTGCAATCATAGGTCGCCTTATGTACCCTTTCCCATCCAAATGCCATTCTTGAATCTGCAGTTAGATTGATGTAACTAGGGGCATCAGTTCCTAATTGCAGAATAAAACAAAATCCCACCCCCTCCCTCCCCGAAATAAAGCAGAAAATGAACCTACTGAAAATGAATTTACAGGCTAAGTATATGTACAACCAAAGACTGGTTGTACATACATACTCTTTGGTCTGTATGAAGGGCACGTTTGGTATGTATGAAGGGCACGTTCATACAGATGAAGCTTTCTTGCATATTGTGCCCATATAATTCTTCCACTTTCTAGGAATGTCACTAGAAAAGGGCATTTTGGCTCCCCTCTACACAGTGAATCTAACTCACGATCAGTCTTGCTTGTTAATTCGTATACTTGCAAAGGAGGGTTAGTGGATGCTATTTCCTTTCCTGCAATTCTCTCCCACATGACGCCTTTCAGACTTATTAGTAAGGTAGTATTATTGTTGTTGTTATCAGGACCTACCAGCAAAGAGAACTCCTTTAAAGTAGTGTCCCAAAGGCGCTTTTTTTTTTTCAAGAGGCAACTGGACTTTCTGGCTTTTCTTTGAAGCCGTTTCTCTTCTCAATCCAAGAAGCTTCTTCAGCTCTGACTGGATGGTGGGGAATGGAAGGGCTTTATATTCCTTGCAGTCAGAGCTGAAGAAGCTTCTTGGATGAGAAGCTTCAAAGAAAAACCAGAAAGTCCAGTTGCCTCTTGAAAAAAAAAAAAGCGCCTTTGGGGCAACCATGACCTGGATGACTGAGAATCTCCACAGACACCTGAAGTAGAAATTGGAATGTTATTTATTTATTTATTTATTTATTTATTTATTTATTTATTTTATTATATTTCTATACCGCCCTTCTCCTGCGGGACTCAGGGTGGTGTACAGCCAGGATAAAACATAGCATATAAAATTTAAAAACATTTTAAAAAACAATTAAATAATTTTGGCCCGAATTTAAAACAACCCAATTAAAACCGAAATTCGATTAAAAAACTAAGAGGATGGGATTATGAGTTCTATTCCCACAGTAAGCCCAAAGCTATCCGGGTGGCCTTGGACCAGTCCCTCTCTCAGCCCTAGGAAGGAGGCTGGCAAACCGCTTCTGAAATCTTCCCAAGAAAACTGCAGGGATCTGCCCAGGGAGTCGCCAGGAATCAACACTGACTTGAAAGCCACGATCATCTACCCAGAGAGCCACCTCACGAACCCGACTCTGAGGCGTTTGTTCTGACGCTGAGGCTGTGCAGGACACTTTTTTTTAACAGATTAACAAGAGTTGGAAGGGACCTTATAGGTCATCTAGTCCAACCCCCCCCCCCCCCCCCGCTCACGTGTGGCCTGAGGAGACTAAACGCGATCCGGGTAGTAGGAACGCGGCTTTACCTCCTCGTAGCCTCCGCCCGTCGGAGCCTCAGCGGGTCATCTACGCCTGCCTGACGAGCGAAAAGAAAACCCAGCATATCCGAAAAGGAAGAACCCGCGCCGGCGACGCCACCAGCCGCGAAATTATCTCACGCCCATTGGCTCAAAGCGTCGCTCTCTTAGCCAATAAGAAACCTTGGTATTGAAACGTCATCTGTCGGGAAAGAACCGGCTCAGCGTTCGGACGCCTCAGGTTCAGGAGAATATAGAGAAATGTATAAGGAAAGATTCGAAAAAGCGGCTTCTCCTTTGCACTTTCTAATTCTAAATATTTCCATTCTCCCAAAATGCTGTCCAGAAGATAATTTTTATCAGTAATATTATTAACAGAGAGCCGTTCAGCCGTTAGTAAATTGGAGGTTTTACATAAAATACATGTGTGTGCGTGTGTGAGGAAATGTGAGGAGATGTGTTTTCTTCAATTTTATTATCTCTAATTAACAGGCCTGAGGGCATATGTGGGCGTGGCTTCCGACGGAAAGGGGCGGGAGAGGATTTCTCTCAGCGCGTTTTGGGACGCCTCACGTGCCGGCCCCGTTTGGGGGGAAGGGGAAGCGGCGGTTGGGGTTTGCGGCAGCGCAGCGCCCTTCGCCTGGCATGAGCGGCGTCTGGCGGTTTCTGCGCTTGCTAAAGCAGCGCTTTATCGGGCCAGGGAGCGAGTACGTGGGCATCGACCACTTTGGAAACAAGTATTATCGGATCCCGCAGCACAAAACTTGGGCAGGTGAGCGAGTCGAAATGGTCGCCCGAGGTTGGTCGTATTTACGCTCCATTTCTTCTCTGGGTTTATCCAAATCGTGGTTTATAAACTAAACTGTCATTGGCTGGCACCTTGCAGCTGTCTAGGCAATAAACCAGAGGTCTTCAAACTTGGCAGCTTTAAGACTTGTGGACTTCAACTCCCAGAATTCTCCAGCCAGCTAAACTGAAGTAGTTTAAATCCACAAGTCTTAAAGCTGCCAAGTTTGGGGACCCCTGTAATAAACTATAGTTCGTGAATTACAATAGCTATATCGGATATATATACTAAGTGAAAACCCTGAGAGGGATCTTGGGAGTCCTAGTGGACAATCATTTAAATATGAACGAGCCTTGTTGCTGCAGCTGCCAGAAAAGCCAACACAGTTCCAGGCTGCATAAACAGAGGGGCAGAATCAAGATCACATGAAGTGTTAATACCACTTTATAACGCCTTGGTAAGGCCACACATCGAATATTGCATCCAGTTTTGGTCGCCAGAATATAAAAAGGATGTGGAGACTCTAGAAATGGTGCAAAGAAGAGCAATGAAGATGATTAGGGGACTGGAGGCCAAAACATAAAAAAAAACAGTTGCAGGAATTGGGTATGTCTAGTTTAATGAAAAAAAGGACTAGGGGGTGGCATGATAGCAGTGTTCCAATATCTCAGGGGCTGCCACAAAGAAGAGGGAGCCAAGCTATTCTCCAAAGCACCTGAGGCAGTGGTGGGTTGCTAATGGTTCGCACCGGTTCGGGCAAACTCGTAACAGTGGTGGGACCCACCCGGACGTCATCAAATATGCTCTGCGCATGCACGTGCAAGTGAGCAAACTGGTAGCAAAGGTAAGTGAAACCCACCACTGACCTGAGGGTAGGACAAGAAGCAGCGGGTGGAAATTAATCAAGGAGAGAAGCAACCTAGAACTAAGGAGAAATTTCCTAACAGTTGGAACAATTAATCAGTGGAACAACTTGCCTCCAGAAGTTGTGAATACTCCAACACTGGAAGTTTTGAAGAGATTGGAGAACCATGTGTCTGAAATATTGTAGGGTTTCCTGCCTGAGCATGGGGTTGGACTAGAAGACATCCAAGGTCCCTTCCAACTCTGTTATTTTATTTGAGCCGCAGCCCGATTAAAAGTGGCATAAATAAAGTTAGCTCTTAAAATGTATGCACATCTAGACAGCACCTTGGCCAGTTTTCTCCCAACACTGAGAGTTGAAACTTGAGTCCAACTCCCCTGCTAGTTCTGCAGTCCAAAGTGAAATATTCCGGGCAATCCACAACTAATCAAATTTGGGATTAGTTGTTAAATAACAGTCAAGGATGAGATCGTACAATTTGAACAAACGTGATTTGCACGATTCAGTCAACAGCATGAAGCAAAATTATATATATCTTACAACTTAAATATATCTTAATTATATAATGTATAAAGATACTTTATATGTCTTAACATTTATAAATCAATTTATCTCATGTATCAATCCCTTAACCTTACAAGAATTCAGTTCCTATCTTCCCAGTATAAAAATAGATGCCAATATAAGCACAATTCCTGAATCTTTCCCAATTGTTTTTTAGATATATATGGCCAGAAATGGCATGTATTTTTATTTATATCATAAAAATAGGGAATACCTGAATTTCAGGCATGCATAGTTTGTTCTTCTTTTTTGCCTTTTGCATGTTGAAGAGAAAGGAAGTTTTTATTTCCAATTTCTGTTACTTTTAACCATATTAACCATATTAATATTCTGGTTGTGAACTACTTAAAGTGATTCAGAATTGTTGCTGGATTTCAATATACTTTGCTATAATAGACTCATTTGATTTTGTTTGCCAGGTAAACCACAATTGGTCAAATTTATACAACTTATTCAGCCAATTGTCATTTACCCAATAAATAATCCAATTTACACAACATATTCAGCCAACTGTGGTTTACCCAATACATTTGTTTATCACAAATAGTAAACTGCAGATGAATGGAAGCTTCATATTTTCTAGCCTTTTGGGGGTGGGGGGGGGAGATTTATGTGGCAAAACAGAATGTTCACTCCTTATGAACATAATAGTAAACTGCTATATTAAGCTATCAATGCTGTTGCAAGATATTTTTTTAGATATATATGGCCACTGTATTCACTGAGTGAGACTGGACCATTTATAATTTGTAGAAACATGAGCTCAAGGAATTTAAAATAATAAATATTTGGAATACAATACCCAACAGAGTAACAGAATAACAGGAATAGTTATAAAAACAGAATTGACCAAAATTAACTACACATATCTCAACCAAGATCTTTTATTATAGAAGTGCTTATCCTACATGCTGGCCAAATTGCAGGGGAAAGAATGAGGTTTTCAAGGCTTTATGGAAGGACAGAAGATTTGTTTCTTTAGTTGCAGCATTTCTGAAAAACTGTAAGGGAGAAAATGGGAAGAAAAAAGGATTTGTATTGAACTCCTTTCATATACCCCCATGATACTTGGCATTAAAGACCAAGGTATTATCCATTCTTTTTACTTTCTTACCTCTGTTTATTTTCTAATGCTGAAGCAGAGGAGCGGCGTCTGTCACCCCTAAGGAATTAACAGTGGTAAAATCCAAATAGAATATCACTGCTGAGTTTAATATGCCATGGTCACAATTTAAATGTTGAGTTAAATTTTTGAGAAATGTGAGTTTATGGATAAAGAACAAGAGTAATATTTGGAATCTGTTGCTCTGTACATCAGAAAAAGTCACAGTGATACGTGAAATAAAGTCAAATCTATAGAATTTAACTATAAGCAAAAGAAAAATTAAGGAGCCAGATTGATAAACAGCATAATAAAATAGTTGGGGCCTCTGGGCTAAATTAAGACTCACCTGAAATCTGTGTTCTGCTGTTTATGCTAAATTCCTAAGTGTTTATTAAGCTAATGAGTACAGGTAGTTCTCAATTTATGATCACAATTGAGCCCAACATTTCTGTTGCTAAGCAAAACATTAGTTAAGTGAATTTTGCCCCATTTTATGACCTTTCTTGCCACAGTTGTTAATTGAATCATTGCAGTTGTTAAGTTAGTAACATGGTTGTAAAGTGAATCTGGCTTCCCCATTGACTTTGCTTCTCAGAAGATCACCAAAGGTGATCATGACCCTGGGACACTGCAACTGTCATAAATTTGAGTCAGTTGCCAAGCATCTGAATTTTGGTCACATGACTGTAGGGATGCTGCAATGTTCATAAGTGTGAAAAATAGTCGTAAGTCAATGCCTTTGTAACTGATCGGTCACTAAATGAACTGTTGTAAATCGAGAACTACCTGGGTTATAATCAGGTTATTAATCATCTACAATGTTTTTGCTATAAAATAGACTGATTTTAAGCTTAAATTCTGGCTAAAAATGTGCTGTCACTTTGGTCTTGTAAATATCTGGTATTTGAAATAGTAAGAGACATGTGTCTTGACTTAAGATTTATTAATGGAAAGGAAAGTGAAGTATACAATTATTTATATTCTTAATTTTGGCAGTATAGTATTCATTGATAATAGTAAATTATCAATCATTGCATCATGTTAAGTTGTTATATATTGACTTTTTCTGACCAAGTGTAGAGTTAATCACTTTTCCATTTGGTGCCATTCTATTTCATTACCTTCTATTTCATTATCTATTTCATTTCAGAAATAAATACAGTGAATACAGTAAATAACCGTAATAGCCAAAGGTTGAGTTGAGATGGTACATCAAGTTGTATACTGTGGTTCATAATGATTTTGTTTTTAAAATACAACCATATAAACCTCAACTCAAACCAACCACACTTTGCAAAATATGTGTATTCAAAAAAAAATCTGACAAAATTGTCACTGCTCTGTACTTCTATTAAGAACAAATAGGGGCAGAATGCAAATTAAATTGATTTATTTGTAAGGAACATTACTTAAATACAGTCTATAAGATTATTTTGTCATGTATTTGATAAAGTCCCTTATTATATTAAAGGACAATTCAAGGGCAGTCCTAGGACTGCAGATTATGGGCAATGGTTACAAATCACAAATCTATTATCTAATTGCAAAATCAGCCTGCAGTTTAAAGAAAGACATTAATATTAACATTTATTTTCATACACGTTTCCCAACTAGATACATTTGGAAAGCAGTTTTCACTCTCTCTATAAAAGGAATTACACAAAATATGAAAAAGGACATAGGTAACATGAACTGACTTTTTCTTTACCAGCTACAAGATACATAAATATTGGTGCACAATCTGTTTGAATGATTATTGGAATAAGATGTTTATAGAGACGGATTAAAGGGAATATTGTATATAAACATGTTAGCCAATTTTAGGCATATAATTTTACTAAGTTATGATATTAGTCAATTCATTTGTTGATCACTGATTAACCACTTATTTCTCCCTCCTACCATTCCTCAATTATATAAGTTCATTGTGCTTGCCATTATTTTATTATATTGCTTTAGTATTCCAGAATTGTATCCCTCGACATCTAAAGTGGTAAAAAGGAAGTAAAGAATTCCAAAACTGTATATTGTAATCTGTGAATTGTAGTACCAAATTACTGCACAATCTGATATATTGTATACAATTTATAAATGTTAGATTAATTTATTTTTTATAGTAAAGTGATTTTTTTCCACATTAAACTTGTCTCCTGGTAACTGGTGATATGCTTCTGCAATTTACAATTTGTTCTTTCAAAATTTGGGTACTATTTGTGTCCAGAAGGCGGCAGTGTGGCTTGAAAAAGATTTTTATCAGCAGCATATTTCTATACCCTGCATTGTGCAAAGGACAGGCTGTAGTTTCTTCACAGGTTATGCTGGTAAGCTTTTGTGGAGAATAGTTTTTTTGGGGGGGAAGTCTATATTATTGTTTCACACATTTTTTCTTTTTAAAGTAGTTTTGTTCAAACACTACATTGAATCATAACTGTTACAGTTCCATTTTTTGTTTTCATTTTTTTTAATAACATGAAAAAATTGGAAGAAAGAAAAAGTCTGATATATATGATTATACTATCCCATATTATTTATGACAAGTAATATTTTTATTTCTTTATTCGTCAAATTTATTTGCCGCCCATCTTGTGGTTCAAGAAACTCTGAGCTTGTAAAATTAGAATGGTTAAGCTGCCAGGCTGCATGAGGATGGTAACTAAATTTAGCTAGAATTATAGCATGAAGTAGATGTAATCCAATAATTAAACATAATAAAAGAGGGCATGCATAGAGTATGATCTCAGTGACAAATAATACTCTTTCGATAGTCTGCTGGGGAAAAGTTATTGAATAATAGTATTTCAGTAAATCACAGTTTTCTGTAACTCTTCTCTCACTACAGATTTTCTTCCTGTAATTTATCCCTATCTTTCATATATATGAAAGTAAGGAACATTGAGTAAACAACATTAGGGAGAGTGTAGACTAAGGAATAAGGAATGCTAAGTAAAAAATTAAAGGCCTGAGATAATGGTGTGGGGGGAGGGGAAAAGGAACATAGCTAGATCTAATTTATACTAACACTATTCACTATATTTCTCTGTCATTTTCTCCTTGGAAACAATACTTGCTTCTACCATATCAGTACACCGATCCATACACTACCTTTCCTTTTTTAAACTCTAATCTTAACCTCTCTCAATATACAACTGTTGTACAGATTATTCACTTTTGTATTCAATCCATATTAACTAATCAAACATTTATTCTTCTTTCATTGTACATACTTTCTATTCTAAACCCACCTGGAGCCACTTAGATGAGATGGTCTAGAACAGGGGTGTCAAATTTGTGGCTGGCGGAACGGATGCGTCACATGCTGGTTCTGCCCCCGCCCTGTTTAGCAAAGGGGGGAAAAGTCCCAATACGTCACATGACACCACTGTGATGCCGCGAATTTGACAACCCTGATCTAGAAGTATGAAGAATTAATAAATTTCATTTCTTAGCATCTTATGAAATGTTGCTATGCAACTCTCATTTGCATATAACAAAATGAACAGAAACAAGTTCTCATAGCATAACCGTTTCTACTTGATAAACTGTCCTTTCAGCAGACCACGCACGTTGACTATCTTTCTACCAGGATTTGGTTTTTTTAACATTTCTTCATCTTCAATAAGCATTTGTCTAGTAAATGGATATATAGAGCCTCTCAATTCAATGTGACTTTTGGTGGTGTACAATAGGAGCAGTTAATAACAAAAGAAAAATACCATGCAATATTAAAAATATATAACATATAAAATGGCAACCAAACAGGATAATTAGACAATGAAATGGGGACACACAGGCCTGGAGAAAAATATTTTAACAGTTTTTAACAGTTTTTCTAAAAGCATGCAGAGTTTGGGCCCCTCATATCTGGGGGCTGGGGACAAAGTTTGTTCCAGGAACACTTCATAGGTACCAAAGCAAGATGTCACAGGTGAAGATGTCAAAGATGAAGGAACTCAGATTTGTTTTACTTGCTCTATTTTTTCTTCCATTGTATTATTTGCAATTTCTCATTGTATTTCTTCCTGTCAAACCCAACTACTTTGGTCTACATTACTTGGAATTTCATTTCTTTAGTTCTTATGGCACAGTACAGTTTACTCCAATATTTGTTACAAATGATTCCTTCAGGCTAATATCTTTCACTTCTTTTCATTCACTCTCATTTTTCTCCCAAGATCCACTCTTTATCACTCTTTATCACCAAGTAATGATCTGCCTCACAATCACAGTCTTTCATCATCCATATCTTCATCGCCATTTTTCTCAGTGCTTCATGAGCAATCAAACCAATCTTGCTTTTAAGGTTTATATTTATTTCTTTGTCATTTTTATATCTGAATAGATCTATGTTAAACCATGTATTTGATATTGACCTTTTTCTAAAGATTCATCTGTTATCATTGGGTTTTTTTTTTTTTAGTATATGATCCAGACATTTTTTCTCTTCAATTTTCTTGTTCTTACCTATCTATTCTTGTCAATAAATTGGAAAAAAAATATTTCCTTGAATAATATCCATTCAGAACATTGCACAATTTTTCTTAAAACTCAGCTCTGGTCTTTCTATTGTCACCATAAGCATAAACATAAGCATAAGCATAAGCATAAGCAATTTCTATTGTCAAATAAGCATTTGTGCTTATTATGCTTTTTATGGTTGATTGCACAGTTAGCCAAAATGTGTAGATTGAATTGGGCATTTTTATTATTACTATTGTTATTACTAGTATTATTACTATTTTATTATTACTGTTACTATTACTATTAGTATAGATAGTATAATAGTATTACTATTACTATTGTTACTATTTTATTATTAATATTAGTATTGGTATTCACTTTGCTTTCTCTCGTCAAGTTGTTGTACTCCTATCTGCTGGTCTTTGTGTTTTGTGATCTCCCACCCCCAGTTCTTTTTGTTTTGTTGTTTCCGTGTGCTGCAATATCCACTATCCAGCCTTTTTTTTGTCTTTCTTATCAACAGTTGTTAAATCTAGGATATGTGGAGGTGCTTGTCTGCTTGTCTGGGATTCTAAAATCCCAGAACCTCTTCATTTTCTATTACTTGATTTAATTTGTGGTCTTTCCAATTCTTTCTATTTCTTGCAGATATTCCGATGACGACAATTTTTTAAAAATTATCCTTTTAATGCCCAACTCCCAATTATATACAGTTTAAGTCCTCTACTTACAACATTTCATTTAGTGATCGTTCAAGTTACAACAGCACTGAAAAAGTGACTTATGACCATTTTTCACACTTACAACTGTTGCAACATCCCCAGGATCACATGATCAAAAGTCAGCCACTTGACAACTAACTCGTATTTGTGACGGTTGCAGTGTCCAAGGTCATATGAGCACCTTTTGCAACCTTCTGACAAGCAAAGTTAATAGGGAAGCAAGATTCACTTCACAACCGTGTTACTAATTTAACAACTGCAGTGATTCACTTAACAACTGTGTCAAGAAAGGTAAAGAGGCACAAAGCTCACTGAATTTTTTTATTCATGGTTGAACAGACAGAATTCATTGAGTTCTGTTATATCCTTCCCCACTGCTACACAACATGTTATGTCATTTTATTTGCTCTTAGATTCCAAGTCACAGTTTGCTGTATACCATTGTTGTCACCATCATAGCTTTGATCAGTCAAGGTTTTTACATAATGCTTTTTAGTAAGAAAGAAAAATGTTGACTAAGTTACTAGAGTTCATTGTATCCATACCAAATGCTACCCTGCTAATGGTAAAGGCTGTACTAGACTGTTTGGGCACTTTTGGGCAGTGTGTCTCGACAACTACAATCAAATCCCAGTTTTACTTCTCGTATTCTAATGCTGTTCTAGGCAAGGTAGACTCCTAACGACCTTGTAAATCAAAATAGTGTGGACAACATCTCACCAACTAAAAGGTGTACGCAACAAGTAGATGTTCTGATCCTTATTTCAATTTTTTTAAAAAAATGAAAATAAGTTTATTTTAGTTGGAGAATCAAACTCTTTTTTCTTACTAATTTAGAGAGATGTTAATAAAAACAGTGAAAATCCATAATTGCACAGTATATTAATGCTATACTCTTGTTCTTATTCATTTACAGATCAATTTTTATGGACATGTGGTTTATATCTGTAGAACTTTTTAAAAAATAGAAATTTCATTGTTTTTTGAGTAGGAACAAAGAAACATTTACCTCCTTATAAAAAACCCTCTGTTCTTCCTTTTGATGTCTTTTATTTTTTTTAAAAAGTAAGAGTTGTCATGAAAGCTTAAAATTCAAAGTTGGGAACAAAAACTCTTTCAAATCACTCATAAGAATGCACAGGGAATCTTAAACATAGCTCTTAGAATATGAGCTGCTGCCAGTCATTTTGATATACTGTTAATTTTGATGTCTAACAAATGTTGATAACTTATTCATGGGTCAAAACAAACTGACAGTTTAGCTGAATTGCAGTTCATTTTTTTTATTTTTTTATCTCAGCATCATTAGTCTCAATTTGTAAGCTGCTATAGGACAACTCATTGTCCTTAAATTTGGTTTATATATAGTTTATGTGAGTTTGCATATGCCCATCCAAAATGTGACATTACAAGGATTCCAAGTCTTTAGAACTTCAGGCAGGAACATTAAAAACTTGTGATTTCAAAATTTCAGCTAGCTTTTTAAAAATAAATTATTTTAATCTCATGTTGGGGTCAAATGTCTTCATTCTCCCATTTTTTTATCTTAAATAAAACATAATTTGAATTGCTATGTCCTTATATTGCTTTTTCTGTGGATAAATCTATGCTAATAGCTACTAAGTATAACCATGACTTCATAAAAATTCTTTGTTGGCAACTTTATGCCTCTGAAATATGAAGAGAATTTGATAGTTTCATTTGATCTGTAATAATTATTCCTATTTACCAACAATGGTAATATTTTTGTCATGATAAAATAACTACAAGTTTGTAATGTTATAAGATGTAATGGAGATAAGTTGGTTTGGTCAGTGTTCACATCAGTGGTGGGTTTCCAATATTCTTACCACTGGTTCGCCCCCTGCACGCACACTTGCTTCATACGCGCCCCTTCCATGCATGCGCCCGGCCTTTCGCACATGCGCTTTGCTCGCTTGTGCGTCTTGCGCATGCACCCGGATCTCGAAAACATGCCTAAATAGGATGGCATAGAACCTGGGTGGGTGGGCTGAACCGGTACGAACCGGCTGAATACCACCTCTGGTTCACATATCATTAGTTCTTGCTATTTAGTCTTCTGATGGCCACAGAGAGCTTTGTACAGTTTCATGATGATATCACATGATGTTGATGATGTTTATGTGCCATTAACTAATTGTTTACTCTTATGGACAACATAAATTTTTATTTACATATCTACTGGATCTCCTGCATGGATTGCCCCCATGACTAAGTAGCACAGACAGGGAGGAAGCTAACCACCAACCAATCAATCAATAGGAAGGCACCATAGAAATAGGACGCATAGAATAGCCCAAAGCACATATTCTGGTAGAGAGAAGTTTCCTGAGGATAGGCTCTAGCACGAATCCAAAAGCTCAGAAGACTAAATCTCTTGTCCCGTTGACCGACCCAGATTGGATCTTGCAACATAAATTTTCTCCATGATGATCTGTCCCTAACCTGGTCCTTTAGCTCTTCTAATTGGCAAATATTGTTGTCTTATTTTTTTTTCTTTTTAGTAAATTATAAAATGGTTTTCAATTTCTACACCTACTACAAACTTTTAAAGGACAAAAAATAAAAATTGTGTCACTGAAAATCAGCTACTTTGTGGAGTATTCTTGCATATAGTATTGAAAAAATATGGGTTAGCGTCAGTATTTCTGTTCAGAAAAACTACATATCATTTAAAATAAATTTTAAATGCTAGTGAAAATATAGTATCTCAACTTTGCTATTCTAATGTCAATGGATGATGATTCTTTTCCCTATCTTCTCCAGGTGAATCATTAAAAAAAAGTTTGGGAACTAACTTTGCAAATAGGAAAGGAATTGCCTTTTCTCTTTACAAGTGATAGATGCAAAGGAACATTTGCTGGAAGTTCTTTTCTGTAATTTGCCTCTAATTTCTGACAATTCTGATACTTTACCTGGTGCTAAACGTGCTGTAAGCAAAGTTATGTGCCCTGTTTTGTTGTTAAAGTTCTCCATGATTAAGTGCAATGGTTTCTTAACACAACCAATGTCATTTTAATTTTAAAGCATTAGGTTCTAGAAGTGGTCATGTACATGATACAAATTCTTGACCCACAAATGTCATTGTTCCAGTTAATTGTATTTCCAGTTTTCAGAATTATATTACAGTAGTATAATACAGAATCACAAAGTAGTTTTTGTTCTGGAATTTTCTTTTAATCTGACTCTTATAAATTGATTAACCATTCAAGTTAATACTGTATTAAATTCCTAATTAGTAGTTTAATTTTTGCACTCCATTGCTTCAGGAAATTACTTTCTTGATGATGTTTTGGTAAGTTCCTGCATGATTCTTTCAAAGCACTGCCTGAGAATGCTCAATATAGTTATTGATCTATGAAGGAGCAGATCAACTGACCAAACTAAGACAAGAAATTTAAGGTATATTTGAATTTTACAATCTCAGGAGAATAAGGTTCTGTACTAAGCAAAGATTCAAACAATGCCTTCAGACAACAATGAAAAATAATGGGGAACATGCCATTTGGGAATACGATGGGGGAGAAGGCACATTTCCTTGGCCCGACAAGATGACGACATTTAAAAGAAGGGACCTGGAATTGTTTAGGAATGGAGGGGAATTGCTGATGCCAGAGACTCAGTGAAGGTGTCATAATCCTGAAAAATTACCCTTTCCAATATAATCATTCTGTTTTGGCTACAATGCCTATTATTCTATTGTGTGCCTGCTGCTGGAATAACATAGCCATTGAGATCCAGCTGGCTCCGACGCTGTTGGCATTCTAGAAAGAAAACATGACTGGATTCTTGGGCATATGGGCCAGGAAGTTAAGGGAGCCTATGAGATGAATGTCATGTATTGTTTGCTGTTGTCCTCGGCAGCCATTTTGTGCCTATGTTTATATAAAACTTCCAACATTTCTTCCTAGAAATAAGAAAGTTGTTCCTTAAGTTGTATTTTCATTTAGGCGTTGGCCCATTTTTCAACAAAAACAAAAAAAAACAATTCCATCTGTTCACAGAGATGCACATTTTAGCAATGAAACTGCTTTTGTATGTGTATTTTAAATTAACAGCTTGACTGTTTCTCTCACCTTCATGTATTTTGGGGGAAAGAACTTGGGAATGCAATTCATATTATTAGGAAATAAAAATCCTTTATATAGCTTAAAATAGCATTTTTTCATTTAGTTAGCACTTTTCTTATTGCCTTCCATGTTAGAGAGCAATTGTCCCAGTCAGGAGGAGAATCAAGTGGGAAATTGGCATGGACTCACTATGTACACAAATGAGGAACAAGGTCTGACCACCCATCTGAATGCCTTGAACGTTATCTAGTCTTTCCCAGGTGACAGCTGTCATCTGGGAAAATTCCTGTATTATAAACAGAGAACAATAAAGTAGCTAGTTTGAACTCTATACGTGTTGGTCTGGTTGTTTGCTCCTGACAATTTACTAGCTCAGCAAAACATGGACAGCTATTGAACATTCTGTACATGATTCCATGCCTTCTTTTGTAATGCAGCAGCTAAATTTGATTATTAACTTTGTTGATGAGGCTGATTTCTTAAAGAAATAAATATTCCACACTCTGAATGTTGTACCTTTCTAATTTTTCTAAAATTCATTTTCACACGGAAATTCTTTTAATTGAAAATTTATATTTGCATCATCTAAATGGAATAATTTGAGTAATGTTTCTAGTTTGAAGTAAGACGAATATAATTGTAACAATTATAAATCTCTGAAACAAACTTCAATTGTAATCTCGAACATTTTTATAATGGCTTGTTGCAAATTGGCTACTGAAGCCTGATGTTGGCAGGGATACTGTTCTAGTTTAGAAAGATCAAATGTATAGAAAAATAAGGCAGGATGCATAAGTGAAAGGTGGTCAAACTCAATCAAAGTTTTAAAAATAAAGTTAAAAGGGCCATAAGATGAGATCATGAGATGAGAGACGTAAAACATTTTTCATAAGAAATTAGACAAAAATTTTAATCCATAACTGCTGAAAGGATCATCCAACGTTAGAATTATTACTGCTTTCTGCTTATGTAAGTGTTCAGGATGGCTTACAGCAATAAATAAAGTAAAAAAACCCTAGGCAGTAAAATTAATACAATGGAAACAATATCAGCATCTTTAAAATTATGTTAGAGGACACTAAATAAAATGATATATAGGATATTTCAAATGGGAAAACCTTTTTACTTAATAGATTGACAATGGATCTACGTGATTCTGATTCACACAGGTAGGCATACAATATAATGAAGCCATTCACCTGGTAAATGCTGTCATAAATCAAATGGGCAAAATAATGCAAAGAATATTGACAGCCCTCCTCTTTTCCTTCATTGTGCCTTTTGTTCAAGCATAATGCAATAAAGATAGGGAAAAGGAAAGATACAATGCTGATCTTTGGAATTGCTCAGAGTGGAGGAGTAATGTATTGTTAAAGATGATTGAGATATAAAACCCTTGAAAATAACAAGCACTTTGAGATTGAGCACTTACCTGCCCATTGGAAAGGGAAGGGGAGAGGAGAGGAGAGGAACTGGGAAAAAGAAACTCTTACACACCCTTATAGCCCATGCCACCCCCTCCATGTGTTTCCCCAACCTGTGCCACCTGCTTGCCTTCCCTACCCTGTACTAATCACTGTGTGCTTTCCCTGACTCATGAAGCACCTTTTGTGCACCTCCATGACACTCCCTGACCTATGCTAGCCCCTGTATACCTTCTCTGATCTGTGTAGCAACCATGCACCAGTGGTGGGATTTTACCGGTTTGGACTGGTTCTGGTGAACCGTTAGCTCCGACTTTCAACCGTGAGCGAACTGGTTCACTCCAATTTTGAAGTGGGCCTGCCCAGCCCCCCCTGGGTTATACTCACCTATATTTCTATTCCTGAAGCCCAGCTGATCAGCGTGGCAGAGTGGATTGCCGCACCTCAGCTGTTTTTCTTGCCGGCACCAATGCGGAAGGTGAGTTTTCTTCAAACTGCGTATGCGCGCGCAGCGAACCAGTTTATGTTTATGTTTGTTGTTTATGTTTATTATATTTGTATACCACCCTTCTCCCGAAGGACTCGGGGCGGTGAACAGCCAGCAGATAAAATACAAAAAATACAAAATTTAAAACAATATTAAAATCCAATTAAATTAATTTGGCCCACAGTTAAAACACCCCTATATTAAAACCCATAATTTAACAATTTAAAATTAAAATAATTTAAAGTTAAGTCAGGTCAGCCCAGCTTGATGAAACAGAAAGGTCTTTAGGGCATGGTGGAAAGTGCGCAGATCAGGGATCCGCCGTATCTCCGGGGGCAGCTCATTCCAGAGGGTAGGTGCCCCCACAGAGAAGGCTCTCCCCCTGGGGGCCGCCAGCCGGCATTGTTTGGCCAACGGCACCCTGAGGAGCCCCTCTCTGTGGGAGCGTACTGGTCGGTGGGAGGCTACTGGCGGCAGAAGGCAGTTTCGTAAATACCCGGGTCCTAAGCCATGGAGCGCTCTAAAGATGGTAACCAATACCTTGAAGCGCACCCGAAAGACCACTGGGAGCCAGTGCAGCTCGCGCAGGAGAGGTGTTACATGAGAGCGCCGATAACCACCCCATAACCCCATAACCACCCATAACCACCCAGGCGGCTGCATTCTTGACCAGTTGGAGCCTCCAGGTGCTCCTCAAGGGGAGCCTCATGTAGAGAGCATTACAGTAGTCCAAACGGGTCGTGACGAGGGCATGAGTGACCGTGCGTAAGGCATCCCGATCCAGAAAGGGACGCAACTGGTGGATCAGGCGAACCTGATAAAAAGCCCCCCCTGGCCACAGCCGTCATATGCTCTTCCAAAGACAACTGTGTATCCAGGAGGACACCCAAGTTGTGCCCCCAAAAGTCAGCAATGGTTACCAACTGAATATATTGGGATGCCGGAAGCCACAGCCACTCGGTCTTGGACGTGTTGAGCCTGAGCCTGTTTCTCCCCATCCAGATCCGCATGGCCTCCAGGCACTGGGACATCACATCAAGGGCATCGTTGGGGTGGTCCGGGGTGGAAATGTACAGCTGAGTATCATCAGCGTACAGATGACACTTCACCTCGAAACCACAGATGATCTCACCCAGCGGCTTCACATAAATGTTGAACAGAAGGGGCGAGAGAACCGAACCTTGCGGCACCCCACACACAAGGCGCCTCGAGGTCGATCTCTGTCCCCCCGTCAACACGAACTGCGACCGGTCGGAGAGGAAGGAGGAGAACCACCGAAGCACGGTGCCCCCTATCCCCAACCCCTCCAGTCGGCGCAGCATAATACCATGGTCGATGGTATCAAAAAGTTGTTAAACCGGTAGGATCCCACTCCTGCCATGCACCCTTCTCAAGCCACTCTATTCTCTGTGTACCTTCTCTGTCCTGCATAGTATTTCTTGTACACTTTCCTTCACCCCTTCCCACCCACACCACCTTGTGCACCATCCCTGATCAATGTGGCACCTCACACACACTCCTGTGACCCCCATGCATCATTCTTTACTTTCCCCCCCATCCCAAATTCCTGACCTGAGTGATACAGCAGTCTGGACATCCTTGCTGACTTATGTTACCCACCAGCATACCCTGCTTGACCTGCGCAGCATTTCTCTGAGTCACTCAACACCCTTTCCAACCCATGCAGCATCTCTCATGCATCCCCACTTATGGTTCCTGACCTACACCCTCTGGCTCCCTCTCCCATTTACTTGCCTGCTGGCCTTCAACTTGGCAACTTCCTGCTGGTTTCCCTATTGACTTTCTCCCTGTAAGCTTCCCACAAGCAAAGTAAATTGGGAAGCCAGCAGAAATTCCAGGGAGGGAGGGAGGGTAGGTGGGTGGGGGAACAGAGTGACAGGAAGGGATGGGAGAGAAGGTTGATTTCTAATGCTCCCTGACAGCTTCCCACAAGCAAGCTCCAAGGGGAAGCTGGCCGGAAGTTGGAAGTAATTCCAGCACTCACTTTTTGGGGGAGTACAATACTGGAATTAGGGCCAACAGGCTATAAATATTTACATAATCCAGTGTGAAACACTGCTCCCTGTGATTCGCAGAGGCCTGGTAAGAGTAATTGCCAAGATTCTGAATGCATGCTTACAAGGAAAAGCTTTTCAGTATTCTAGACAGGAGGATTTGACTTACAGTGTATTTGAGCAGTACTGTGCCATATCATCGCTAAAAGTCTTAGTGGATGTTTAACAAGGGGCGTAAAATGACAGTGGCCTCTGGTTCTACAATCCTGAGCAAAGCACTAGAGTGGAAGAAGTTAAATAGGAGGAGAAATCAAGAAAAATGTGTGTGAATGAAACTCTAATCTGTCTGAGAGAAGTCCCCTGGAGAAAAAAATTCTATATTAGAAGTCACTGTGTACACACACTCAAGAGGTATTGAAGACTTCAGAGAGACTGTGGAGTCCTTGGTGATCTTTGAGCTTGGTTGTTTGCAGATGTTTCATTATCCAACTTTGTATACAACAGCTTGCCCTGCCAGTGTTGGTAACCCCTTGGTAGTTCCTTGATTAAGATAGTTCTCTGCTTAATGGTTTGTTTGTGTTAATCCCTGCTTATTTGAGTGTTGGCTGGTGCAAGTGTTGTATTTTTTTTGTTTTCATCATGTCTTCTAAGGAGTGCAGTGGCTCAAGAGTTTAGAATGCTGGGCTGCCGATTGTCAGGCTCATGTTCAAGACGTTGCTGCTGGGGGGGCAGAGTGAGCTCCCATCACACGCTCCAGCTCACCCAGCAGTTTTAAAGTGGACGACTGTGAGTAGATTAATGGCTACCACTTCAGGGGGCAACTTCAAGGGGACACAAAAGGATCCCCCAACTGGGCGCTTCCCAGGCAACAGTGATACCACTGGCAAATCCTTTCAACATGGAAGCATTTTTTTTTTTTTGAAGAAATTTTGAAAGCATTTCTGACGTGGGGGGGGAATGTCTTCTGATTGTTAGTTGTTCATAGATGTGCTCTGCTAATCTTCTACTTGTCTAACCCACATTGTGGCTGTCATAGTTCTTATGTTATAAGTTGTAGATAACTTCTATTTTTTCTTCTTGGGCTATTGGGTTTTTCAGTTTTCTTAAGATGACTTGGAAGGCGTATGTGCTATGGTAATGCTGTGTGGTTGTAATAGTTTCTTGGTTGTTTCTGAAATATTTTTGATGTATGGTAGTGTTAGCCTTTTCATGGCATATGTTAATTATGCTGTACTGGGTTAAGTGGTCAGGCACTTTTGGATAAAGTGTGAGTATTTGCATAAGTGGTCTATTTCCTTATTCTGGTGTATTGTGTTGCTACGGTGCATTTCTGTTCATCTGAATAATGTTCTTACACAGCTCTTTTTGAGGGAGGTTGGGTTGTTACTTTAGTAATGAAGCACTTGGTTAATTTGCATGGTTTTTCAATAGAAATTTCTAATTTGCCTCCATTTCCTCTGTTGATAGGATATCCAGGAAGGTAGTGTATTGTTGTTTTCTCCTTCCTTTGTGAAGTTCATTCATTTGAATATGATATAGATTGTTTCATATGCTTTCTCCAGTTGTCCCTTTTTTATTATGACAAAGGTGTTGTCTATGTACTGGATCTATACTTTTGGTTGTATGCATAGGAATACTATAGTTTCTAGAAGCTGCATTACAGTCTTTGCTATGAACCCTGAGAGTGATGATCCCATGTGTGTTCCTCTGATTCGTTGGTATATTTGTCCATCAAACTGAAAGTAGTGAGGCAGAGGTTGATGAGGTCCATTATTCTGTATTTCTCTATCTTAGTGTACTTGGCTAGGTGGGTTTGTGGTGTAGTAGTACTGCCATGGATTCTTTCACTAGTTCTGGATCTATAGATATACAGGCTGCTGTAATGTTGAATAAAAAATAAAATACAAAACAGTAAAACAAAATGAAACAAAAGCATACATTCAATCCTAACAGTGACAAAAAAGTGTGCAAAAAAAGAAAAAAAGTGATAATTAAATTTAACATTTAACATATAAGATCCACCATGGCTGGATGCTAAAAGAAAAGAAAAATTCTCCTCCCCTTTGATAGATAGATAGGTAGATAGATGAAAAAAGAAAGAGCAGTTTTTTTTACACTAATCTTCAAATCCCTCTGTTAACCATCTATTATATTTAGCACATAGAAAGTCCACAAAAGTTTCAAGTCTCTTATAAAGCTGTCTACTTATTCATTTTGTGCACTGCTTGTAACAAGGACCATGTTAATATAGATCTACATTCTAAGTCCATTTATTGAAATTAGACCTGTCTTTGAAGAACTAAGAACTGACATTGATTTTTGGTTGGTCATACCTCATCAAGAATATCTACTCAGCTCAGAGAACAGTTTTGGAAGGACACTGCTAAATTGGATCAAGTCCAAAGCAGAACAACCAAGCTAAGGAACTTTGGAAGAAAAAAAAAACTCATAAGGAACAGTTGGAGGCAATGGGCACATTTAAGTCTAAAGAAGAATAGACTTTCCGAAGATTTTATATCTGTCTCCAAGTATCTGAAGAAGTGTTATGTAGAAGATGGGGAGAAATGTTCATAGTTGTTCCAGAAAATGGAATAAGAAGCAATAGGAAAACAAGGAAATAGATTTCAGTTGGACATGAGACATTATGTTATAGTAATTTTGCTATTCAGCAGTGAAACAAATTTTCTCTCTAAGTGGGGATTCTTTTTGACTGAAGAGGATGGTAATCTCTGTGTGTGCTGTAATAATGGATTACTATACAGGCCAGGGGTGTCAAACTCAATTTCATTGAGGGCCACATCAGGGTTGTGTTTGACCTCAGGGGGCTGGGCTGGGCGTGCCCAGGATAGGCATAGCCAGCTTGACGTCATTCGTGTCACGGGCACCTGTGGTGGCCCAAGTGCTCTGCCAGTGAAAATGGGCTCCTGAGCTCCATTGTCAGCTGCCATGGCAGCCCTCCCGAGCTCTATTTTCACTGGCAGAAGCACTGTGGGCTGGTCTTCCACTGTTTCCAGGGTGGCCCCCACGGGCCAGATTTAAGTACCCTGCGGGCAGGATTCGGCCCTCGGGCCTTGAGTTTGACATCCCTGATGTAGGCAGAGGGTGAACTAGATGATCGTCAAGGTATTTTTCCAACCAGTGCTGCCATTCAATGAATCTTTTGCATGTAAAAAAACTGCATCATTTCAAAATCTCCAAGTTTAATTTTCTCCTTTTCAAAGGAAACTATCCCGCAAAAAAATGAGAGTTTCAGATAGTGTTCATAAAGCTCAAGTCAAATAAACTCACTGTGATATGATAGTATCCAGATATTAATACAAAAGAAATATAGAATTGTGGTATTCCCCTATTTATGAGATATTTTGTAGTGACAAAGAATGCCCAATGTGTTTTAATGTTTTCAATGAAGGTAAGATAGGGAGTATTATTTTTATTACAGTGCAGGCTATGAAATAGCACAGTATTATTTGCAGAGATTTTCTGCAAATAAGGGATGTGCAGGTGTGCCATTTGGGAGCCATCAGAATAGCATTCCACCTTGTGTTAAAAACTAAAAGATGAGTGGTTTGGGGGGAGAAAAATCAGGGGCAGGGCGGGGAGAGAATGAAGTAGCGTTATTGAAACTACATTTAGAGGAATGCATGGTGGTTGGAGTAGAAAGTAATGAGAAGAAAGAATGAAAAATGGGACTGAATATTTTGGCATTAATTTCTATAAAGGAAAATTCGTTTATAAAATAAAATACTTCAGTTAATGTAGTATTCTGTGTCTCTTGCACATTTTTATAAGCTAGTGTAAGAAAATGCATAGAAAACTGCAAATGAATAGAAAACTGTCTGAATTACAACTTTGAGCCAATTGTCCTTTTCTTTTAGCAATTTATTATGTATTATTTTCTTTTCTACTAATATTTAATAAGAATAAAATTCATATCAAGAGCTAGAGATAGCTGCTATTAGTAACTTTACTAGAATTTTTAAAAACCCAAATATTGAATCCTGTTGGCATTACTGAATCTTTTAATTCTTCAATTATTATTGTTGCAGGATTGTGTAAAATGAAAAAAACCTAGGACAGATTAAAAAGCTTATTTGAAAGTTTTTTAATGTATTATTTCATTTCTGCATATATTAAAAATACTATATAGTTCAATTTTGTCACGTTCACTGGTTCTTATGATTTAACTCCTTGAAAGCTATGAAGAAGTAATGAAAGAAATTACCTGTCTTAAACTGATAGATGCTTTCTATGAGCTACTTCTATTTTAGTGCCCTTTAAATTCAAACATGAGAAAATTGCAGAAATTTACAATTCAATGTGTGTTTCATCAGGGAGGAATTCACAGATTGTTTTGACATCCAGTTACAAATTCAGCATGAAGATGGACGTCTCATGAAATTTGCAGCTGCTGATTGAATTTATATTTCCATAAAGCCCATCAACAGTAGCAGCCTGAAGGGAAGTGTTGGGGGGAAATGACAAAAAATGTGAGGCTAGCATTTTTCTTCAGAGTTATAATGACAAATTACTTGTAATAAGGTCTTACACTGACCAGGATTAAACGAAAAATATAGGCAGCCAGAAGGGAATTATTTCTTTCCTCCCCCCTCCCCCATTGATTTGAACTAAAACCATCTAGAGCTGATATCTAAATATATGTTTAGTCATCTGCAGGATATGCTAAATGCAGCCACAAATCAGAAATGTTCTCACCTTAGAAAAAAAAAAAGGAAGGATTTGCAGGTAATTATAGAGAATTTGTCATACAGATAATCTTATTTTATAGTAATGTCCTGCGTTTGAAGATGAATGTTATACTCACAAAAGTAGGCCATCTTCATAGAAATCCCCCCCCCCGTGCCCCCCATCATCTGCCTTTTCTTTCCCTTTCAGCTATGAAATTGGTTTTCAGGAAAGCAGGGGAAAAGCTTATTTAAAACCTGTAAACAAAAAAGAGATTACTTTGATGTTCTAATACTAATAAAGCAATTAATAAACTAAAACAAATTGTACAGATTTATTCATACTTTGTAATATTAAATGGGGCATTTACAAGCTCTGTTCCTATAGAGGAAAAGGGAAAATGTTTGTAAGTGGTTTATTAGGCATTATTATGGCTATAATATTGTAGTAGTTAATACTTCCTTAATTTTCTTAATTGCAAACTTTTCAAAAACTATGTATCTCAAGACATTTTAGGAATCGGGAATTAGATTTATTCTTTACCAAAAGTTCTTGTATATTTATGTATAACAAGTAGATACATATTAATATTTATCTATGTAAAAATGATGATTTTTTATTTATGATTAAAGAGGTTAGTTAGAAAAAGAAAGTAAAAGAAATAAGTGTTCTATATATTTTATATATGGTAATTGCAGCAAGTTGGAGAACAACGCTATATAATAGAGGAATGAATTGTAAAGATGGCAGAATTAGCAGAAATGGCAAAACTGCCCTCTCTGGTCAGGGATAAAACAATAAGTACTTTTATAAACGACATAAAGAAATCTTTTATTGGCCTTTAACTGAAATTGAAAAAAACTGAAATCGTAATTTCTATATTTGCTGATTGGAAAAAAGGTTGAATATAGGACATAAGGAATCTTTGTAATGTAATCTTAAAGAGGGATAATAAGCTTGTTTGTAGGTGTTGCAAAGATTAGAAGTTGCTTCTTCATCTTTTCTTTTTCTAACCGAAAAAGACCTTTCTATTCTTATGAGTCAAAGTATTTTAAAATGTAATCTATAACTAATACATAATTTGTTGAATTCCTCAAACCTTACAAAATGGACTACCTGTTTCTATCATACATGTGCCATAGTACCGTGTTTCCCCAAAAATAAGACCCTGTCTTATATTTTTTTGAATCCTGAAATAAGTGCTTGGCCTTATTGCCATGCTCTCAAAAGCCCGATTGTGCTTATTATCAGGGGATGTCTTATTTTGGGGCAAACAGGGTATTAGCCACACACTCTATGCCATACACTAAATAAATAATATGTTTTACATTTCCAGCATTGACCAGATTTATCTCTCTAATCTTAAATGATTTCTCTCATAACATACAGCAACAATATATCATTTTATAAAAATGCTCTCTTAAATGATTACACAATGTAAATTTCAGTCCATTTTATTTCCATTGCTCCGCCTGCATGTTATAACCAAAGTTCTTAGCCCATTTTATCATGCAATCATTAACTTGTTCTTCCATTTCAAATCTCAGTGTATATATATATATATATATATATATATATATATATATATATATATATATGTAGGTATGTATGTATATAAAGTTTATATATATTTCCAATTATATGTTTATTATGTGTACATAATTCAGTTTCATATTTCATCTTACGTTGTTCATGCTTTTTACCTGTATTCAATCTTTCAATTTAATAAAGTTTTCTCCAAATTGTCATATTTTTCAAAATTTAAAATAAGAAAGTTCAGTTCAAATTGTCAAAAGCCTTCTCCACATCGAAAAAATAGACATGGCTTGTTTTTTTTCATTAAGATGTTCTAAACAGTCTAAGATATTAAGAATATTTTTTGGCACTCTGTAGATATGTGGTCACATGATCTTTTTCCAACTTACTGTTTCCCTTCTTTTTTGGCTTTTCTTTTTGTTTAGTGAAGTTAACCAATCATCTTTAGCAAGATGATTTAGCAAGATGATTTGCTGTATTTGTTATACTTCCCTCCTTTTGACCCAATTGCATTTCCTCCAGGTTTTCTTTCAACCTTTAATAAAAAATTTGTTACATATCTATGCTATATGTGCACTGTTTGAAATGTATTGACAGTAACTGTACCTGTTTGGAAGATGGGGTAATGATTTCCTCTTCTTGCTACTAAGTGATTAGCACTGACTGCAATGAATGAGATCTTCATGAACAGCTTTCATAAAGACACTGTTGACTGAAAGTATTATTATAGACCCAATTCAAATTAAAGAAGGTTAAAGTAACAGGTCCCATCAATTTAAATACTTCTAAGGTTTGCAGTGTCTGGATGCAAACTATTGTCAGTGCAAAATAGACTTCAGTTTAAAAATCTAATTTCATTTGAACCCATTTGGTGCTTCAGCTGCAACTTGAGCCCATCAGCCATCATTTCTCTTTCTATTACAGCACTTCCTTCTGCCTTTAGTTCTCAGTAATGATATTGATATGTGTGACAAAGAGAACCTGTATCATTAATGAATATGCAGATAGTTGCCAAATCAGAATTTTTCTTTCAGTGTGTCTTGAACCAAACACCCACACTTTTTCTAATGGATGCAGAATTCCTCCTTACGCTGGATTTCATTGATGCTCAGAGCGCCCTTCAAGTCAGAAAAGCAAACCTTTAGTAATGGATAAATTTGAGATGTGTTGTAGATGTTCTTATAAAATAGTTTTCATATGGACTGTGCAGGGCACACATCATACATATATATACAAATATATTACAAGCAAACACCTTCTAGAAACCCATTAAAGCTACCACATGAGAGATACAAAGATGGTAAATAAACACAACTATTTTCTTTGCTCCCATCTAGTGGGCACCAGGATTTTAGCAGTAGAGTATTTCTTCCCAGATGCCTACCTTATACTTTTTCTGAGCTAGCTTCTACATCTTCAATCAAGTAATTGCAGCCACCTGATGTTTTTATTTTCAAATATATATATAGTCCTATATCTAGAATGTTTCAATAAATAAGACTATGTTATAAATTGGAATTTTGCAAAATTCCATTTTATAGTTTAAATTTCAAAACTTAAAATATGAAACAAAATCTAATTTCAGGAAAGATTACCAGGAAAGTACAAAGGAAAGAGTCTGTGAAGTCTTTGAATGCCACTCTGTCTACATCTGAAAGTGACTTAATTTACAAATGAGAAGACACAAGGATTGAAGTGAACGCAGGTTTCTATCTAGTTGCTACGCTAGCCAAAACATAATGGTCATGGATAAACATGTCCAGTTTTTCAAAATACCAAAATATTTCTACGGCGCTTTGAATGTTCATATATGCTCTCTCTAGGCCTAACATGTTAAGGCCTAGAACACCCAAGAACTGAACAAGAAACTTAGAAGTATTTGCATATGAAGAAAATTGTTGTTAATTTTAAATATGCAGATAACTGAATTAAAATGACATTCCTTAAAATTGTAGTAGCCAAGAGCAACATAAGTAATTATTTCTGAAAAATTTTCCCTTTCAATTGAGCATTGGGTTGTGCCATTAAGTGGCAAATCCTATATCCTACAGTTTTCAATGGTATATTGTTCAGAGGACACTTTTGGTAATGAGGGGGTGCTATATTAAAAAACCACTCCCAACAAGGTTTGATCTCCCAAGCGATCAAGCCCTCAGTATCACTCCTAATTTTTACTGCAGGAAAGCTCCTATCGGGAAAAAGAGAAAGATAAATACCCAAATACCCTTAGCTGGCTAAATTGCTTAAGCATCATTTTCAAATTGTGCTGGCTGTGCTTTAGCAAGAAGCAGTGGAAAGTTTCAAGATTAATGGGAAGGAAACTTACCTCAGTTAGCCTTCTAAATTGTTTGACTAAGGAACCAGTAAAGTTTACCATTGGCCACATTCATTGTGGAGATGGAAGGGAACACAAGGAATGTCTAATCCAACCTCTGCAATGTGCAGGTAAATCAATTAAGCTGTCTTTGAGACTTGCCTGATCAGTCTCTTCCTAAAAACCTCGCCAGAGAGGGAAAACCCCACACTTCCATAGAGTAGTTTGTATGATTGTCAAGATGTTTTCTTACACACTTGAATGAAATCTTGGTAGCTGAAACTTAAATAGCCATTTTTTTTTTCTGATTCTGCTTTCTGTGGCACTGGAAATCAGTTTCCGACCATCTTTTTTATGGCACCCTCTTATGTAACTGATACCATCTCTTTTCTCCAAACTGAATATACCAAGTTTCTTCAGACTGTCCTCAAAAGGCATGTCTTCAAGTCTCTGTTCCTGTGTTACCATCTTGTTCTAACCCCTCAATATCCTTTTTTAAAATACGATGTCCAGAATCAGACACAGCATTCCAGGTGTGATCTCACCAATGCAGTATTAGAAGGCAGTAAGGGCTTCGTATGTCTTTGACACAGTGTTTCTTCTGATGCAATGTAGAAATGTGTTAATTCCCATAGCAGCTACCTCACATTGTTCAGCTTCTTGTCAAGGCCATACTCAAGTCCTCCAGCGTAATGCTTCCAAACAGTGGATCCTGCTTCTTGTATGTGGTTCTTATATACTTTGTTTTTCCTGATTTTAATACCTTACTTTCTCCCTGCCAAAGGATATTTTATTCATTTCAGACCAGTTTCTCAATCACATTAGTTTGCAGCAGTGGTGAAATCCAAATTTTTTTACTACTGGTTCTGTGGGCGTGGCTTGGTGGGTGTGATGTGGCTTGGTGGGTGTCACAGGGGAAGGATACTGCAAAATCTTCATTCCCACTCCACTCCAGGGCCAGGACACTGCAAAATCCCAATTCCCTCCCCACTCTTGGGGGAAGGATATTGCAAAATCTCCATTCCCACCCCACTCTGGGTCCAGCTAGAGGTGGTATTTGCCAGTTCTCCGAACTATTCAAAATTTCCGCTACCGGTCCTCTGAACTGCTCAAAATTTCCGCTACCGGGGGACTTCCGGTTTGCTCTCTGTCGCTGCCAGACGGTCCCTCGGGACCGCCAGCCCCGTCGTCTGTAAAGAGCCGCCTTTACATCTGAAAGGCGGCTCAAAAAACTCCATTTCCATAAGGAAATGTGAGACAGAGCAGGTGAGGGCAGGTAGAGCTCTCTGCGAAGTCCCCAGAGTTTTTTTTTACTCTTGGGGACGAAGCAGATGAGGCTCCCTATTTCCCTCGCCGCTGCTCCGGGCTTCGGGAGACCTCTGCATTTTTGCAGAGCCAGGCGACGAGAACAAGCCTTTTAATGAAAATTAGCAGATTGTTTAATCAAAGAGGATGAGATCTGGACCTGGGACCCTAAATTGCAAGTATTTTCATTGACTTTATAAATGATATTGAAGAAAGGAAAAAAGAAATTTAAAATGGCGACTGCTGAGGCTTGAGAAGGGAAAGCTGAAAGCGAAAGTCCTTCCGTTTGAATAGTTTAACAAGCCACAAAGTAGCAGAATAAATACTGCTGGCTACAATTGAGAAGAAAAATTTCTACTTTTATGTTTCGTTCTTCCTGGAGATCTGATATTGATTTTGTTTGGAAAGAAGCTTTCTTTTCTTAAAAAAGAGTTTGTCTGTGTGGCAGGATGGCGTTTAAACTAACAAAGCCAGACAAACAAGCAGCGGGGGGGGGGATTCCCCCATTTACAAACTACGTGAACAAGTTTCAAACCTACAGACTCAGAAAAATGATTTTAACTTAAAAGAATTTGTTTTGGAGGAGATGGCAAGAAGGGATGAGATTGTGAACCAGAATCTTGAAAAATTCAAGCAGGAAATTAAAGAATTGATACAATCAAAGTATGACAATTTGAAACAAAAGATTATAACAGTGGCTGATACTTTTTCAGAAATATTTATAAAGATGGATAATAATATTAAGTTATTAGAGTTTAAAATGGAGGAAGTTGATGACAAGATTTATAATTTGGATAATAAAATACAAAGAATTGAAAATGATTTGATAAATATTCAAGACAATAGCTCAGAAGTAAAATTTAAAATGGAAGTTGATCATAAGACTTGCAATGTAGAAAATATAAAACAACGGATTGAAAAAGAAGTTTTAATGATGCAACACAGGTTCACAGAATTTGCGATCAGAATGAGAGGATTACAGGAAAATAATAGAGATGATTTAAGAAAAATATCTGCTGAAATTCTGGCTGGGATTTTAAAGGTTCATCCTGAGGAGGTATTTTGCAAGATTGATAGAGTCTACAGAGTAGACTCTTGGATTGCAAAGCAAAGGCAACTGCCTAGAGATGTGGTAATTTATTTTACAGATAAAGAAATAAGAAATAATATTGTGCAAAAATCTTTTAATTCTACTTTACAACTGTATGGAAGAAAGATTTGGATATATAAAGAGCTACCGCCCAAGATGTTAGTAGACAGAAAGAAATTTGGATTCCTGGTGACTGAGCTTAAAAAACAAAATATTTTATTTAGGTGGGATGTTCCAGTTGGTATAATATTGAGATATCAAGGAGAAAGATACCAATTAAATACTGTTGAAAAAACGGAAGAATTTTATTATAAGATTCTAAAAATGGGTTCAACATCTTCATGCACAACGCAGGATAAACAGAAGGAGTTGGAAATAATGGAAAAACATCGAGCTACAGAGGTCTTTGTAGATGAATCGTTTTTGGATCCTTTAGATGTCTCAGTTGGACTACTTATAAATACGAGAGAAGCGGCGTTGGATTCTAATGTGATGACTCATCAAGTCACAGACAAGCATGGAAATCAACCAGTTGATACACAACTTATAGAAAAGAAACCTGAATGGCGATCTAAGCCACAAAAGCAAAACCAAGATCAAGTTATAGATCAGTACGAAAACCGAACAGTTGATATACAACCCATAGAAAGGAATTTAGGATGGAGATCAAACCCACAAAAAGCCAAGAAAAAAAGAAATAGGTCTCACAAAAATAAAAATTTTTAAACTACGCAACAGCGTTGCCAGTTATCTAAAAGATGATTGAATATATGAAAAGACAGTTGAGGCGAAGTATTGGTTTATATTATCTTGACAGACCTCTGCAGTGCCGTATTTTTGGGATGTGAAAAGGGCCTTAAACTGATGGATTGGAATTATCTATTTTGGATTCTTTGATAAATGTATTACATTTATGCTGAGTTATATGGCAAGAGAGCTATGTTGGGGCACGCAGAAGATCTGGTTGTTACCCCATTATGATGGTTGGAATTAATAATCCTGAATATAGCCACTACTACAGATACTATATGGAATATAATTATAATGTCACTCGGGTGGTTGTTTTCTTTCTTTTTTTTTTTATATACATGAAGATATTTATTATTGATGGGGGCAGATGATAACTGAGGATTCCGAACATTCTGTTGGAATTAGGATGTGATGTTACCCTAATATGGGTGATGGAGTTAACAATCCAGTTGAAAGACATTATAGAAGACATTATATGGATTACAAGTTCAAAGTCATTGATTTTATCTATATAAGGGAATATTTTTTTAGTAGGGTGGGCAGAAGAATAAAGATATTAAGAATTGTTATGTATGGTAATTTTGTAGGAAAGTGGGTGGAGACAGGCTAGTTTATTGATTGTTTAGTTTAAGAAAAGGGATGTTTAAGAAATATACTTATGGGAGTGGAGGAAATGGATAGACTATGAGTTGAATAAATGTTAAATTAGGATTTATTATATAGCTTTATAGTGGAAGGCTGCTTTGAAATGTTATATTAATATACACAAAAGATTAAATGTTAAATTAGGATTTATTATATAGTCTTAAAGTGGAAGGTTTTTGAAATGTTATATTAATATACATAAAAGGTTTGATTTAAGAGATATATGTATGGGGGAGGAGAAAAAGGGCAGATTATTGCTAAACTGGGGTTATAATAATATTACTATGCTAAACCAGAAGTTATTATACAATGTTATAGCAGAATGTTATTTTGAAATGTATAGTAGAAGGGGGATATAATAATATTATTAGAAAGAAAGGGTCAGTATTTGGGGGATGGAGTAAGGGGATGGTAAAGTATTATATAATCTGTTATGAATTTGGGTTTTACTTTGAAAAAGTCACAGGGGGAGGGGTGGCGAGGGGGGGTTAGGGAGGAGGGGAGAGAAAAAAGGGGGAAAAACTTGTATTTGAAAAACTTTTTCAATAAAAAAAAAAATTCCGCTACCAGTTCTCTAGAACCTGCTGGATTTCACCCCTGGTTTGCAGTCTTGGTGTTGGATGGCCTGGACAATTCTTGTCATCATAATTTGATAAGCAGCCCATCCGTTCTATTATCTAGGTCAGGGGTGGGCAAATGAGGCTCTTTTACAACCTGTGGACTTCAACTCCCAGAATTCCTGAGCCAGCTTGGCTGGGACCTTGGCTGTCTCAGGAATTCTGGGAGTTAAAGTCCACAGGTTGTAAAAGAGCCATATTTGCCCACTCCTGGTCTAGTGGGCAAATAAATTAAATAAAAACATTAGATAAGTTCTTGTACGTTGAGCACCAAACGAACAATGAGTACCAGGACAAACCTTTTGCAAAAAAATGCACTAAATACCAAAATTGATGAGTTTCAAAGCAGTTGAATATTGAAGTACCATTGTACCATGTACAGTGTATACTATATGTATATACTATTTCATAGTACAATTCTCAAGTTATTGGAAAAATACAGTATTATAAAAATTTATAAAAATTTATTATAGAAATAAAAGTATTTCTATATCAGTTATGGACAGAGGTGGACTGCACTTTCTTTAACAAAGGGTTCGCTGGTTGTGAGCGCGCATGCACGCACACTCACTTCACTTGCACGCGCCCCTTTGGGAGAGAAACGGAGCTTCAAACAGGCTCCTAATCAGCTCAGGCAGCTCTGGTATGAACAGCAGGGGCGGCACGGAACGCAGCTGGGCCAGCCAACGAGCTAGAAAGTAAGTTATAAATGGATAGCATAGAAAAGCCCAGCCAGCGATCAGAGCTAAGGGCGACCATGCAGCAGCCCACCACTGGTTATGGAATCATTCTTAATCGTCCACAATTTCTCCCCCATGAAACAGGTCAGAACATTAAAGAGAGAAGAATTGTGAAAGCTCTCAATCTAAAAGAATACCAGTATAAATCTGGAGCCATTCCAACAGAGTGGGAAGGTAAGACTTTATTGGCATTGTTGGGGAAAAGTATGACTTACTGATGCCCACCTCTCCCAAGCCGTATAGAAAAGACACAAGACAAGATTTTCAGCCTAACCCTTACTCTAATGTAAGAATACTTAAGAAGGCACAAGTTTGTCTTTCTTGACATTTTGTCTCTTCAGTTTGTCCAGACATCATTTTCTCTTGTACAGTGCTGTCCATTTTAATAGATACAACCCCCTTCCCCCCTCCCCCGAAAAATGGAACTTGCAGATTGGCATGAACTTGATCCATAGCCTTAGATACATAAACCTAGATTCCAAAACTCAGTTCTAAAGTATTAACTTTAAAAAAGAACAAACTGGGCAAGTTAATATAATGTCTGAAAGTTGGATAGAAAAATGCAAGACTCATCTCTGAATACATTTTGAAGTAAGAAAAGCAGTTTTGATCGAATGAACCTTGACAAGTATGCATGTAAGCTAAACTTTTTAGATGGTTTCTTCAAGATTAGGGTAAGTTTGCACATCTAAGATTCTTATTACCTAGGAAATAAGCCATGTGTGGCAAGATACACTTTTAGTTGCATTTGCTTTTTTAACACAACACTTAAGCATTCTTATAATTACTATAGCATTTTCTCCCCTTTGTGATTATTGCGGCACTGAATTGAAAGGATTCGTGAAGAGCATAGAAATAAAGTGTTACGAATAGTCTTTTTTTTCTTCTTTAAGCTCAGCTCCTTTTAGGGAATGTGGAGAAAATGTTCAGAGTGCTTTGTTTTCTTATCCATTATTTAGGCAAAGAAGGTGTGCAATGTATTTTTGTTTGTGACAGAGAACAGATAAGAACCCAGGTGCTTAAACACGAAGAGCAACATTAACTGGATTTTTTACTTAACATTTCAACTGCTAAATGTTTCCATTTAGAGATTGTGATGTAAAAAAATTGCAGGCCACATTTTGCTTCTTCTGTAAGAGAAGAAGGTTGGGTTTTAACGGCTGCAGCATTTATATAACTTAGTGTTCAAAACATTATTTCACTACATCAGTTCCAATGAATGAAGACATTTATTCCAGTTTTTAAAATTTTTCCCTGTGGGAATTTATCTTTTCCCATTCTTGCTAATGTGGATTGTCCATTATAGTTTACATGCATTACAGAGTTTGTGCCTTTTTGCATATAACATACATTACAGGAACCTGTCATTGCATATGTTTGTGGATGAAATTCTTTTTAAGTTTTGTGCATTTCTTTAATGGAGTAAGCATCTTGAGAATTTAATGAACAGAAAAGCAAACTGTGAATTGAAGGTGTGGGCATATTTTATATATGGTGCAGAAACATGCACAAACAAGCTTTTCTCAAGCTTAATTATTATGGGAGACCTCTTAAGCCGCATTTAATTCACGGACCAGAGGATTCCCATTACTAAGTAAATAACTAAGTTTATAGTTGTACTGTAATCACAACTCATAACATATAACATACCATAAAATAAAATACAATAACCATTGAATAGTAAGACTCTCAATAGTTCACAGGTTAGACTTGATACTTGATACAGAACGCATGGGTTTCTATGTTTCTCAAAATGAAGTAGCACTTATAACTGTTTTACAGATTTCTTCATGCTCATTTTGCCCAATAAAGCTTGAAATAAAATAACATTAGAAACTGTTTTCCTTCTCCTTATTCATATTCTGTAAAGATAGGCAAAGAGTACATCTACACTATAGGACTACATTATTGCTCATACATAGCAAGATATTCTTGATAGATAATAATCAACTACAGTACTGAATTCTTCAAAGACTGTACAATTCATCTTTCTGCTCGGGATGAATAGAAATTAACATAGGATGTTTACTTCAATTGATTATTATTATTGTACTTCCTTTGTATATGTGCTATAAAATATTTTGTGTCATAAAATCTGTGTACATTTTACTATCCTTTCAAATAAAAGTAAGCTGATGATTTTTACCAAACTCCCACAAAACTCCCAACTCCCATCGGAAGCTTGAACATGAGCATTCCTTGTTCAAACTAGGAACATAATAATAGAGGATTAGGAATGCCTTTATTGACATATCTAGGGAACATCCATATTTACTTTGCCTAGGATTCTTTTTAAGAGAAAATGCAAAGCATTATTTTTTCAGTGCAGAAAATGGTCATAACCTTTATGGCTTTTAATTCTCAGTGGACACTGATTGTATCCGAAGATAGAAGGTGCTATTTCCGTTTTCCATATTGTTAATCTTCGTGAAAAATATAGTCACTTTCAGTGTCTTTGGAGACGTCAGCATTTGTGTTTTTCATGCTGTATTTTACAGTCTGTGTGTTCAAGTTGGTCCCTCTTTGTTTAATGGGTAACATTTAGTGATTAATGGGAGTTTTAATTTGCATGCCCATTTTTACGCTTATTACAATGCGCTATATGCCACTAGGAGTCTTAAAGTTCAATGAAAATCTCATGCATACTAATGAGAATGCAGATGAGCACTGAAATGAAAGCATGCCAAGATCTCAAGATTGGAAATGTCCAGTTTATCTTGCTTACATTCTGCTTCGAAAATGGTAGCATTATCATGACCACATGCTGCAGATAATGCTATACCATATTTATAATTAAAGACAATTGTTTAATTAAATGATTTGAACTACAGTGGATTTACAAAACTGGAAGAGCATGTTGCAAAATTGGACTCTGTCTATACATTTCTACACTTTCTTTGTTCAGTTTGGGTGGGAGGATATTGTTCCACTTAGAAATTATTTTGGCTGCAGTTCCATGAAAGTGCTTTGTTTTGTTAGGATAGAACTTACAAAGTTTTTTCTAAAAACAGATGACACATTGGCTGTGTTTCAAAATTTGAAGAACAAGGGACAGTTCTACTAACAATTACTAAAATTGGGTCTGCTTTTATTTCACCATTTTTTTTCCTAAACTGAATTAGAGATTTCTTGTGCAATTCACATACTGTAGCAGAAATTCTTTGAAAATTACTAACTTCTAATAAAAGCATGGATTTATTCATGAGGGCGGGGAGATTTATTATTTTAGTGGATTATATAGACTAACATCCTTCACAATCAGCACCATTGGAAGACATGAACGATCAAGTTAAGGATGGAGAAAATCTGTCTATGCGGTCGCTAGGAGTAAAAATGACTTGATGACAGATAATCAATCAATAGTAGTCATGTTTGATATACTGAGTTGTATATATTGGATACTATGTTTTTGAAGAATAAGGAAGCAAAGAAATCTGTGAGGTTGCTTCTTATTATAATGATATTGCATTATTACTCATTTTTAAGTTCATTCGTAGCTGATTGTGAAAGATGTGTGAATTAATATCAGAGAAATCAACAGTAAAAATAGCCACCCATATTGGTCTGGTATTGAATCTAGTATGAAAACCATTTATTTCTCATTTTATGCTGATCTTCAGTCTCACTGTCTCTTTCCCAGCAGAACTGTATATGGGGATAGAAAAGAAAATGATCTGAACTATACACTATTTTATTGGAGGAGTTTCTTGTGAATTATTTGCTTTCTTTTAAATAAGCCTATCTTATTCAGGTTGGCATTTTTAAGTCAGAACAAATTAAAATAATTTGGATGAATAAAATACATTTTAATATTTTTTTAAAATGGAAGACAATTATGCATATAATTTCTTGCAAAGCTCTGCTTCGGTGCTTCAGTTCTGGCCTTTTGAAACAACGTCATCACTTCTTAAGCAAATAATTGTCACTTTTTAGGATTGCTTTATATCCTGCTTAAAAAAACAACTTAAAAAACATACCGTGTTTCCCCGAAAATAAGACCCTGTCTTATATTTTTTTGAACCCTGGAATAAGCGCTTGGCTTTGTTGCCATGCGCTCAAAAGCCCGATTGGACTTATTATCAGGGGATGTCTTATTTTGGGGGAAACAGGATAGCTTCCTGATATATTTACAACTAGATATTGCAGTTTAAAAAGTCTAGGATAGAAATAAAGTGTTGATTAAAATATTTATTAGTTCAGCTTATATACTCAGTCTTTTAATTAAAGCAGCTTGATCTTTAATGCAAAAAATAGAAAAATATTAAAGATGAAAATATTCAGCATACAAAGATGTGCCGTATTCAGTTTCAGGGTGAGCAGAGATAATTTAGGTCTGGCATTGGCGCTTCACAATACCTGTCAGCATTTGCTCGAGTTATACAAAACTTTTTAAAAATCAAAACATGTTTTCCTAAGCCTGTATAGTTACTGTGTGAGGAAAAGGCACAACTTATTTAAAGAGCTGCTGATAAGTACTGTGAAGGTCTCCCTGCCAACTCCAAAGTATCTGAGCATGTTTGGATCCAAATATTGCACACTACTTTACTTACATATATATTGTAGCTAGGAAAACAAAAGAAATACTACTTCAGTGCTGTTCACCATATTTCTCTATATCTTTCGGTCCTTACAAACTCTTTTGTTTACTGTAAGTAAACGTACTTCATACATTGCCTTCTCATTTACCCCTTTTTTTAGAAACCACATCATGTTCTTTCTTTCTCTTTCTCTTGACTCATTCATACTTCTTTCCTGTGTGTCTTGTCTGAGTTAATTGTCTTTTACTCTCTGTGATCAAACCATCTCAGCATACTACGGTACTTTTATAACGATCGCTTGCTTTGCTATCCAATTCTTCTCCCAATCATTCTTGACCCTATTTCTTCTTGCTTTATCACATTTGCTTCTTAAGAAATCAATTCCCACAACATTCATCTTCAGTGTTTCTTCTAACAGCACCCTGTTTTCATATCCATATATCAAAGCGGGCAAAAGTACATTCTTGTACACAACTATTTTCACTTCTTTCAACTGAGATTCATTCCTTGCGATAGACTATGTTCTCCCACCTTCCTTTGTTGGAGATTACATCATCTTTGTACCAGTGAGCCTTTTTGCCCACTAGATAAGAGACAAAAGAAGGAAACGATTATCACACATTGTCTTTTTATCTGTTTCTTACTTCCTTTTTTGTCAGGTAAATTCACTCTCTCACCTCCTCATTCATAGAATTTACCTTAATATATATTTTATCTAAATTAAATATACAATAAATTTTCTCATGTTCATAGATTTTTCAATGACCTGTTAAAAAAAATAAAATAAAATATGGTCTGTACATATCCTGCCCAGCTTAAAATCATTCTGAAGACAATTGTTTTATAATGTATTGTTTTTTAACAGTTATGATGATTGTTTAATGTAGAGATGCTTCATTTTACTTCATAATAGCAATAGCACTTACACTTATATACTGCTTCATAGTGCTTTACAGCCCTCTCTAAGCAATTTGTAAGCATATTGCCCCCAACAATCTGGGTCCTCATTTTACCGACCTCGGAAAGATGGAAGGCTGAGTCAACTTTGAGCCAGTCAGGATCAAACTCCTGGCAGTTGGCAGAGTAGCCTGGCATACTGCACTCTAAGAATGATATTTCAGAAAAAAGACAATGTATGTTCTTTTGTCTTAGCATTTTCCCACAAATTTAGGGTCTTCTTTTTTTAGATCAACCAAGTATTGATTGCAACAGGAATTGCCCAATGTCACAGACTAAGAAACAGTGACTGGCCCAAGTTGTTGTTGAACTTAGGTATGAAAGCCAGCTGGATAAACTTAAAGGTCACCTGACTGGCTTTCATACCTAAGATGGAACTAGAATTCCTAGTCTCCTGGTTTCTAGTCTGATGTCTTAACTGCTAGACCGAATTGTCTCTCAAAGACAGGATACAAATGTTGAACTAAAACTATATACAGGAGGAATATAATTAATTTGGAGTCCATGGCCATAATAAATCTAATAGATTATGATCATGAAGATGGTAATCTTATCAATACTTTTTTAAGGCTGTAAAAATAAAGCAAAGCAGAGTTAGGAGGTGGGACAGGAATAGTTAAATGTTTGGAAACTATTATAATAAAAAGAAATAACTCTCTAAAAGTCCAATAGCAATAGCAATAGCACTTAGACTTATATACAGCTTCATAGTGCTTTTACAGCCCTCTCTAAGTAGTTTACAGAGTTAGCATATTGCCCCCAACAATCTGGGTCCTCATTTTACCCACCTCGGAAGGATGGAAGGCTGAGTCAACCTTGAGCCGGTGAGATTCGATTTGCTGAACTGCAGCTAGCAGTCAGCTGAAGTTGCCTGCAGTGCTGCACTCTAACCACTGCACCACCTTGGTTCTTTAACACTAGTTTTGCTACAACATTAGTTATAATTATGATCTGATAAGCAAATTCATCCACATCAGTTTTTAACCATAATCTTAGGAAAGCAAAGAATATCTGTTTTCTTGTTTAACGAAAAGTTGAAGCATATTTTCCAGAATAATCCTGAAATGAAAAGATCAGATTAATCCCTTCTGTTGGTGTCCAATTCCATTATCTTGAGTAGAAGAGGAACGCTCAGTTTAGCAATCTAGTTTAGCACCAGAAAATTAATAGAACAGACCCAAAGATATTTTTTCCTGCTTGTCTTTTTGCTGTTATTAGAGCTCCAACACAGACTTCACCACTTTTTACCTCTTTTACCTACTATGTATAGTAATACATACATAATTCCTTATCTCATATCAGGATGTCCTAGCTTTCTAATGAGATAGCTTATCTAGGATGTTTATCTGTTAATCTTATAAAGAAGAAACAATGGCTATAAATGCCTTTCACTCTCAGAGGTTAAAAAAAAAAAGATTTATATTTCTCCAGCTTTAAAGGCAAGTACTGCCTGCTGCAAAGGGGTGTGAAAATTGAATGGTTATCCTGGGAGAGCCTACTTTAACTTTTCCGTTAGAAACAGCTATGAGGAACTTGAAACAAACTCAGATTCTTTTTTTGTTGATGTTGTTGTCCTAGATCCAAAAAACATGTTATCATGTGGAACAGTTCATATTGAGTGCTGCTTATCATGAAACCTATAGTAAAGTTGGTCAAAGTTTTGAGTTTTAATCTTTGGTAATGAAAAAAAACATTTGTTATATTTATTTATTTTTATTTTATTCATATTTCTATGCCACCCACTCTCTGAGGACTCTGGGCGGCTTACACCAAAGACAGTATACTAAATAGCATATTCCCCCAACAATCTGGGTCCTCATTTTACCCACCTCAGAAGGATGGAAGGCTGAGTCAACCCTGAGCCGGTAAGATTTGATCCACTGATCTGCTGAACTAGCAGTCAGCTGAAGTAGCTGCAGTACTGCACTCTAACCACTGCGCCACCTCGGCTCTTTTCTGATGGAATATTTCTGATAGGGCTGATTTGTTCTGGATTTTAAAAAAAGTTCATTTTTTAATTTAGGATTTTATAATGTTGCTTCTGTGGCTGTTTTAAAATTAGTGCTAAATTCACTGGTAGTAATGGAAGGATATTATTGTTTGTTGATTTTTTCACCATAATTTTGTATACAGGTAGTCCTCAATTTACAACCATTCATTTAGTGACCATTTGAAGATACAACAGCTGTGAAAAAAGTGACTTATGACCTGTTCTCACACTTACGACCATCACAGCATCAAATTTCAAGCACTTAATAACCTGCATGTATTTATGAGAGTTGCTGCATTCTAGAGTCATGTGATTGTCCTGAGATGGGTGGCAAACAAATTTAATTATAATTTGTGACTTTTCCAGCCAGTTTCCAACAAGCAAAGTCAATGGAGGAAGCTGAATTCGCATAACAATCACATGATTTACTTACCAACTGAAATGACTCGCTTAAGAACCATGGCATAAGAGATTGTAAAATCAACCACAATTCATCAACCACCTTGCTTAGCAATGGAAATTCTGGTCCTAATTGTGGCCTTAAGTCGAGGATTACTTGTAAAAGTTAAAAATAAATTAAATTACTTTTTAAAAAAGTTATATAGAAAGGGAGCTTATAAGTTCATAAAATATTGTTGATATACAGTAGATGTCAAAAGAAATAAAAGAATGGGAAATATTTGAAATTTTTTGTTTTTAATTTTCTTAGCATGGATGAAGAAAAGAAGAAACAATCCACCTACACTTGAGGTAAGGTGTGCTATTACATACACTGTATCAATTGTTTCAACTGTAATTTTATTATGTCCCGGGCTGAACATCCAGACTTTTCACTCAATCTTTTGTCCACTACTATCATCCCAGTGTGGTTGTTAATTTTTAACTGGCTCAATAAAGATAATTCCCTGGCTTTTATACCTATCTCTGTCTCTTCAGGGCCCCCAAAAGATCCTCTAGTATTGCCTATAATTCTGGGGGGTTTTTTGCTGAATTTTCCCAGGTTCTTCAAGAATGGCTGGAATAATTAAGTGATATTTTTTCCATCTTACAGCTAACGGCAACACTACATCTTTTTTACCAGATACATTTGTCCCAAAAAACTTGGGGAAAGGTGGTGCTGGAATATATAGGAAGCGTGTTAATGTGTGTGTGCGTGTGCGTGTGCGTGTGTGTGTTGTTGAATTTAAAGCATAAGTGATCTTAAAATCTGAACGGTGAACCTAGTCCAAAGAAATTACCTATTCCTTTCCCTGCCTCCTTCTCTAAGGCATGTGTAAATCTGTGTGGCAGGTCATTTGTATCTTGATATTATTATTAAGACATTTTTTTTTCTAAAATGGCTGCCAGATAGATTGATTTGGTTTCTGTATTAGACAGCCTCTGACAACACCTGCTGATACAGTAAATGCTCTTTGACAGCTATTGAAGGGAGGGATGCTTGCGACCATATTTCTTGTTGAAATTGTTCTATAGCAAATCTCCCTGCCCACATCTTTCACTGAGGCAAGTGACAAATTATCCTCCCCCAGATCCCACTTTTTGGGAGATGTGGAAAGAATTTGAAATGTCAGTTATTGTATTTTACTGAGCCTCTATTCTATTGTCTCACTTATTGCCCCAACAGATTCATTTCCAAATCTTGCCACTATACTTAACACTGTTTTTCTGGGAACATCACTCTCTGAACTGACAAACAGAATTTCCTCTTTTCCTGCTTTCTTCTATTGGTATCTTTGCAAACCTATATCTGCACCATGTAATCATGCACTATGTAATAATCATTATGTAATCTGCATCATGTAAAACGCTAGGCTTGTTGACTGGAAAGCCAGCAGCCCTGGATTGAGACCCGAGCGCCATGCCTAGCAGCTGGAAAGCATGCAAATGCAAGTAGATAAATAGGTACCACTTTGGTGGGAAGGTAACAGCGCTCTGTGACATCATGCTGGCCACATGAGCACAGAACTGTCTTCAGACAGCTCTGGTTCAATGACCTTGAGATGGAGATGAGCACCTGCCCCCTCTTGTCAGCAACGACTAGTGGAGTAAAATCCGCAGGAACTCCTTATCATGTAATCAGGCTATGAAACAACAAAATAAAACCCTGTAAAAGTGGCAAAGGTTTTGAATGGGAAAGGATGACGCCAAAATACATTAGAATCTCCCTCTTAATGGATGAGTACTGGATCCATTACAGCATACTTCCCAAATCTGGCATTCTTCAGGTTGCTTCATCATTAACATATTTTAAAATACTTGACTGTATGAAATTACATTTACTTATTAGCAAGCTGTAGTGGCTTTCCTTACACATTACATTCACAGTGACTTATGCCCTAATCACTTCCTCATATTGCTTCCTCAACTCAATTCATTGGATGCCTCTGAAGACGATTGAAAACTGCAGTTGGTATAAATTGTTGGTGGGGATTACCTGCCAAGAGAATTTTGCAACTGCACTTTGAGCCCTGCGTTACTTTCCAGCAGGTTTCCAGGTGTAATTCAAAATATTTGTCTCTAAAGTGCTATACAGCTTGGTGCTAAGGTATCTTCAGGATTGCCTTCATCTATTAGAAATAGCCTTTCTGGTAGGTTCTTGGAAGCTTCTGGTTATTTTTTATGTACTTTTGCAAGGAAAGGGAAAATGGAGACTAGGAGATGCGGTTTCTTGGTTTCTCCACTAGGAATAGGGGATAGCCTTTCCTTGCAATTAAAACTCAAGCCACTTCTGTTAATGTTTCAGAAGCTACTCTTCAGTATACGTGATGTCAGCATGTTTGATTGTCAGCATGTTTGAATTTTAAATGTAACTGTTTTATTTATTTGTCTTGTACTTTGGTTGTGATATTTTTTTTTCTTACAACTATTGTTATTCTACTCTTGTTACAATTTTGATTTTAAGTGATGCTTACTGTGGATGTTTTAATTGGCTCTATGCTTTTTATTAGATTGCTGTAAAATGGGATGAGTCTGTTGACTTAGCAGAATACAGTTAGAATGAAAGAACGAATGAATGAATGAGTGTTTATACATTATGCTAAGCCAAAAATAAGCAAGCAGATAAGATGAGTGAATATAGCTTAGTGTGATTGTGACACTTAGTTGGTTGAGTTGAAGAAAGCTCTGGTAGTGACATTTGGAGACTCTCCTGATACCTGCCACATTAAAAATAGCAATGCTATTAAATTAAGAAAAGCCGAAGGGAAAAAACAGAAGAATTAAAAGAAAGAAGGGAAAATTGTAAGAAAAAGAAAAGTTTGTGCAACTAGTGGTAATTCTATTTCAGTACGATTAAAAAAAAAATCAGATGTGTTCAATTTTAATTTTCTTCTGTGTTTTAGCAGAATAGAATAGAATAGAATAGAATAGAATAGAATAGAATAGAATAGAATAGAATAGAATAGAATAGAATAGAATAGAATAGAATTCTTTATTGACCAAGTGTGATTGGACACACAAGGAATTTGGTGCATATGCGCTCAGTGTACATAAAAGAAAAGATACATTCGTCAAGAATCATAAAGTACAACACTTAATGATAGTCATAGGGAACAAATAAGCAATCAAATCATATTAGGAAACAGTCAATATAAATCGTAAGGATACCAGACCAAGGTTACAGTCATACAGTCATAAGTGAGAGGAGATGGTGAGAAGATTAATAGTAATGCAGACTTAATAACTAGTTTGACAGTGTTGAAGGAATTTTTTGTTTAGCAGAGTGATGACGTTCGGGAAAAAACTGTTCTTGTGTCTAGTTGTTCTGTATAGCGTAGTTTTGGGGGTTAGAATTGAAACAGTTTATGTCCAGGATGCGAGGGGTCTGTAAATATTTTCACAGCCCTCTTTTTGACTTGTGCAGTATACAGGTCCTCAGTGGAAGGCAGGTTGGTAGCAATTCTTTTTTCTGCAGTTCTAATTATCCTCTGAAGTCTGTGTCTGTCTTGTTGGGTTGCAGAGCCAAACCAGACAGTTATAGAGGTGCAGATGACAGACTCAATAATTCCTCTGTGGAACTGAATCAGCAGCTCCTTGGGCAGTTTGAGCTTTCTGAGTTGGTGCAGAAAGAACATTCTTCGTTGTGCTTTTTTTATGATGTTTTTGATGTTAGGTGTCCATTTTAAGTCTTAACATATGGTAGAACCTAGAAATTTGAAGGTCTCTACTGTTGATACTGTGTTGTCTAGTATTGTAAGAGGTGGTAGTATGGAAGGGTTTCTCCTGAAGTCCACCACCATTTCTACGGTTTTGAGTGTGTTCAGTTCCAGATTTTTCTGGTCGCATAAATGTCTTCCTCAACCATGGACTCTAGATTTATTGGTCTCCTGCTTCCAGCATGTCCTCTCCCTGTAAGCAATGATTATAAGAGCTAGGAGAGGTAGGAAGAATTGTCCAACACATTGAGAAGGTTGCCAGATTTGGGCTGGCTATTACAAAATATCTTTTCATGAGCTATTAATTTTAAGACAAAACATATCTTTTTTCTTTGGATCTGTTTTTTCAAACAAGGTTCAGAAACAATTGATCAAATGGGCTCCATTGAATGCTAATAATAAACTATTGCAAAAGGCAGATTTTGAAACAGCTTCCATCCTGCAAGGTTATCTTTACCACCTTAAAACAATAACTTCCTACCACAGGTTCTTGGGAAGGATTCAGTAGTGGATAAAAATGCCAAATCCAGCTTAAACATCTGGCAGACTGTGCTACCAAACATCATAATATTTCCCTGGAATGCCAGGAATTCATGTTATCCCTGTAAGCACCAGTGGCTTGAGGTAGTATTTGGAGTTGAGAAATGGACAGAGGCAAATGATTTTGCATTCAATGTCTTTTTTCATGTCTTTATTCTTCTCTTTCCATGCATCTTGAGCCTTAAACCCAGTTTAAATAATAGTCTGCTGGACTGTTACATTCAGTCAGACTCCCTGTTTCTCATTGGAATGCTGTAAGCTGGGTGAGTTAAAGACTACTGATCTTATTAGAGTAAAAATACTCTCTTGATTTTCCCCAACACTGTTTTTTTTTATGAGGAGATAGGTTTTAATATGAAATTGAATTCATTAATGTGTTTCTTAGCTGGTATGGGAGGTCTGAAAATGGTTAAAAATAAAAAGTATGGTAAAGAACTACTTTTCATTTCTAATGTGCTATGTGTTTGCTGTGCAGTAATAAAAACTAAGTGGCTTTTGAATTGCACAGTTGGATACAAGGTGAAATGTTAAAGAGAAGAGAAACTTTTCGTGACAGCTCCTGTCTTCTTCCAAACTATTTCGAGCATTTCCATAATTATTTGTTTTGACAGCCTTCTTGTCAAGGAAGGAAAATGTACTTTACTGAGTAGTAATAAGCATAAAGTTTCAATTATTATCTCCCCACCATCATCCCTAGAAGAGAATAATTAAATTGAAAATTACATTATATTTAGTTATCATAGTGTATGCTCATCTTCCTTATTTGATTGTAAGAATATTATTTATTTCAGGAATAGCATGAGAGAAACTAACTCCAATCACGGTGATTCATTTTCATTGAATTCTAAGTTCCTATCATCCAACTGCAGGATGGTTTAAGAATTATATTTTCAGTGACACTTTGCCTGCATACTTTATTTATGCTTGCCTGTTTATATATTCTGTTTCTTAAATGTAGGCTGCAACGTTTTTGTAGATTAATTGACTAGACTAGTCAATTAAAAGCTTTTAATTAATTTCTCTATAATTAAAACAGCAGGCGTATTTTCTTACTTCCAGTGAATCATCTATGAGAATGGCAGACGCATGAAGAAATTGTGCCTTTGTAAGATGGTGCCCAGAGCATATAACTTACCTTTCTTATTAAAATGAAAGGTTTTTTATCTTTCTGAACTGTATGAAATGGTACAAATACTACACTAAGTTATAGTTTGTTTAACTATTTGTTTATTAAATAATAATTGACTGAGTTTCTACATGTTAAGCAATAAACTGCCAATAGTATTTTAATCTAATAGAAGGCCAGGTCAGAGGTTTTTTTCTTGGTACAAATAAGCTATGTTTAGTGCCTTTTAACTTTGAAATTAAGTCTTGGATGAGTCCTTTTGTCTCTTAAGTCCTTTTACCTGGTATTGGACATGGTGGCAATGTTTGCTGTGCAAATGCTTTTTTGTGTGGGCATATTAAAATGTCTTTCTAATGTATTATCACTTAAGAATATACAAGCTCTGCAAGACACAAGCAAGCCAAATCCTTTTTTTTAAAAAAATTGTAGTTACTTTGGGGAGGCTTAAAACATGATGGGAAGGCAGAAACATTGTTCAGCAATCACCATACAGAGGCATATGGCTTTTGATATTAAGTGTAATATATTGTATACCTGATTAGATGCAAATAATCTTATCTCACATGAATTTTTCATACAGTATCATCCTTTAAAGCTGGCTAAGTTGGTCACTAATATCCATTATACTCAAAATGCTTGATGTGAAGAATTACTTCATCCATCTTGAGTCTTCAGTGGTTTAGCCCTTGCTTGTAAAGATAAGAATAAAACAAAACTTTATTCATATAGCCAACGGGGCACATAATTTGGTATGTCTTTAGCATATTCCCACCATCATCAACTACCTGATTATTTAATCAAAATGACCCAGATGATTGTATTTTTTCTTGTAAGTGCCTTATTTGGATCAACCTTTTCCACCTCTATAATACTCATTTTTAATATAACAATGATCATATCATATATGAAATTGTTCATATTCAGGTTCTTGCTGCAAGCTCATCAGTATGCCTCTGTCATCTTTTTCCTTGATTTGCTTTATTTCATGCTTCCTCACTTTGAACCATGTTGGCTTGCTTAATGTCTCTTTTTCCAAATCAGAAATAATGTTCAGTGTATTTTGCAAAATAATTATTCTGTACATATTATTGCAATAGCCCAAACTCCCTTTTTACGATCTTAGAATCCCTATTTGGTGTAGAATCAGGGCGACTGGATAATGCTGAGCATTTACTGGTGGCATGCCCTTCCTGACACCTACATGGAGTTCACAGCAGATATTTTTTTCATAGGAAACATCTGTCACTACTAGGATTGAACTCTCAGCCTTCCAAGTGAGAGACAAGCATCTTCACCACTAGGCCACCATGCCACTTGTTATTGCAATAGGCCAGTTATATTAAAAAGTAGTTGCCAGCTTTCATACAATAAACAAATGTTAATGTAGCTTCCACTACACTGAACTATAACCCAAGCAGTTTAAAATGGTCTTTGAAGTCATCCAGTATGAATTTCTGAAGGTATCTATAAAATGTTTCATCTCAGAAGGAACTAAGCTTGGCTGTTTGTGGGCAATTATGCTTACTTTTATTAGACTTCTATACCGCCCTTCTCCCGAAGGACTCAGAGCGGTGTACAGCCATATTAAAACACATAAAATTTACAAAATTTAAAAAACATTAAAATCAAATATACAAAAATTTGGCCCACAAATTAAAAACTAACATACACCCATTAAAATTCATATTCGTGTTAGGCCAGCCCGGCTTGTTGAAACAAGAGGGTCTTCAGGGTGCAGCGAAAGATGCGCAGGTCGGGGATCATACGCACATCTAGGGGCAGCTCATTCCAGAAGGCTGGTGCCCCCACAGAGAAGGCTGTCCCCCTGGGCGTCGCCAGTCGACATTGTTTGGCTGACGGCACCCTGAGGAGTCCCTCTCTGTGGGAGCGTATTGGCCGGTGGGAGGCTGTCAATGGCAGAAGGCGGTCTCGTATATATCCCGGTCCTAAGCCATGGAGCACTTTAAAGGTGGTGACCAACACCTTGAATCGCACCCGGAAGACCACTGGGAGCCAGTGCAGCTCGCGCAGGAGAGGTGTCACATGGGTGTGATGACTCGCCCCCATAATCACCCGCGCGGCTGCATTCTGGACCAGTTGGAGCCTCCGAGTGTTCTTCAAGGGGAGCCCCATGTAGAGAGCGTTACAGTCATCCAGACGGGACGTGATGAGGGCATGAGTGACCGTGTGCAGGGCATCCCGGTCCAGAAAGGGACGCAACTGGCGTATCAGGCGAACCTGATAAAAAGCTCCCCTGGCCACGGCCATCATATGATCTTCCAAAGACAGCCGTGCATCCAGGAGAACACCCAAGTTGCGAGCCCTCTCTGAGGGGGCCAGGATCTCACCCCCAATAGTCAGCGATGGAACCAGCTGACTATACCGGGACGCCGGGAACCACAGCTACTCGGTCTTGGAAGGGTTGAGTCTAAGCCTGTTCCTCCCCATCCAGATCCGCACGGACTCCAGGCACCGGGACATCACGTCAAGGGCATCATTGGGATGGTCCGGGGTGGAGATGTACAGTTAAGTGTTGTCAGTGTACTGATGGAACTTCACCCCAAAACCATGGATGATCTCGCCCAGCGGCTTCACATAAATGTTGAACAGAAGGGGCGAGAGGACCGACCCTTGCGGCACCCCACAAACAAGGGGCCTCGAGGTTGACCTCTGCCCCCCTGCCAACACAAACTACGTACGGTCGGAGAGGAAGGAGGAGAACCACTGCAACACGGTGCCCCCCACTCCCAACCCCTCCAATTGTCGCAGCATGATACCATGGTCAATGGTGTCAAAAGCCGCTGAGAGGTCTAATAGGACCAGGACAGAGGAACAACCCCTGTCCTGAGCCCTCCAGAGATCATCATCCAATGTGATCAATGCCGTTTCCATGCTGTACCCCGGCCTGAAGCCCGACTGGAACGGGTCTAGATAATCAGCTTCATCCAGGTACTGAGGAAGTTGTCGTGCCACCACACTCTCAACAATCTTCACAACAAAGCGAAGGTTGGAGACTGGACGATAGTTCGCTAATATAGCCGGGTCCAGGGAAGGCTTCTTGAGGAGGGGCTTCACCACCGCCTCTTTCAGAGAGGGAGGGAAGAAACCCTCACTCAAAGAAGCATTAATAATCCCCTGGAGCCAGCCTCGTGTAACCCCCCAGGAGGCCAGCACCAACCAGGAGGGACACAGGTCCAATAAACATGTGGCAGCGCTAAGCCTACCCAGAATCCTGTCCACGTCCTCGGGAGTCACAGGGTCAAACCCCTCCCAGATAACATTCTCAAAACCCACCTCCGTCACCCCATCCAAATCTACCCAATCAGAGTCCAGGCCTTCCCGAATCTGAGTGACTTTGTCATGCAGGAATTGCACAAAATCCTCAGCCCTTCCCTGTAAAGGGTCTTCCCTCGCTCCCAAATGAAGGAGGGAGCGGGTCACCCTAAACAGGGCGGCTGGGTGGTTCTCTGCAGACCCGATAAGAGCGGAAAAATAATTAGATTTTGCCACTTTTATCACCACTAGGTAGATCTTAATATGAGACCTCACCAGTGTTCGGTCAGATTCAGAGCGGCTAGACCTCCAATCACTCTCCAGGTGTCTTTTCCGGTGCTTCATCTCTCTTAGCTCCTCGGAGAACCAGGGAACCAATTGAGATCGGCACCAGGTCAGAGGCCGCAAAGGCACAACGCGGTCCAGAGCTCCAGCGGCCACCCTATCCCAGGCGGCCACCAGTTCTTCAGTCGCGCCATGAACCAGAGCCTCAGGGAATGGCCCAAGCTACGTCAGGAACCTGTCAGGGTCCATCAGGCGTCTGGGACAGAACCATCTATTCGGCTCCGTCTCCCTGCGGCGAGGGGTAGTGGTTTGAAAGTCCATGCAAAGGAGAGAGTGATCAGACCATGACAAGGGTTTAATGACTAGATCCCCTATTTCCAGATCACTCTGCCACTGACCAGAGACAAAAATCAGATCCAGAGTGTGTCCCCCCATGTGAGTAGGGCCTTGAACTAACTGGGTCAGGTCCAAGGCCGTCATGGAAGCCATGAACTCCCGAGCCACCATAGACGTCTCACCGACAAATGGCAGGTTGAAATCCCCCATAACCATAAGTCTGGGGGTATCAACCGCCACCCTGGCTATTATGTCATATGCACACATGGATATGTTCTGTACAGAAGCAATACTCAAATGTGACTCCCACATCTAGTAGGATTTCACCAAGGGGGAAATGCAGGGGGAAATAGCTTGCCATGGCTGCCTCCCATGTTGATTGGGAACCATCGGTTAGGGAACTGGGATTTCTCCAGTCATCACTGAAGGAAAGCAGGAAAAGAACGCTCTGCATGAAAGTAACTCCTAACCTATGACAGTAACGCTGGTGAGAGTACAAGCCTAGATAGCGACAGATGTTTTGTCAGGGAATGGCCTCATCTTATGTTGTATAATTTTTTCTGTAAAAGTAATTTCGGCAGCAGATAGCAACACTTAGCCAACCCTGGTTAATCTGGAAAAAAAACTAAGGTTTGGACCTGATAAATACTTGAATGGATGACCAAGAGGCATGGTTGTACGCTAGATGAGCAAGTTAACAATACTTTTTGACAAGAAGGCAGTGACAGTAGCAAATCACCTCCAGACTGCTCCAAGTGTTATATGTGGATTGGGTTCTATACTGTGATTATGCTCTGTATCTCAGAACCAGTAAATTAGTAAAGGTAAAGGTTCCCTCGCACATATGTGCTAGTTGTTCCCAACTCTAGGAGGCGGTGCTCATCTCCGTTTCAAAGCCGAAGAGCCAGCACTGTCCGAAGACGTCTCCGTGGTCATGTGGCCGGCATGACTAAATGCCAAAGGCGTACAGAACGTTGTTACCTTCCCACCAAAGGTGGTCCCTATTTTTCTACTTGCATTTTTACGTGCTTTTGAACTGGTAGGTTGACAGAAGCTGGGACAAGTAACGGGAGCTCACCCCGTTATGCAGCACTAGGGATTCGAACCGCTGAACTGCCGACCTTTCGATCGACAAGCTCAGCGTCTTAGCCACTGAGCCTCTGCGTCCCCAGTAAATTAGATAAGATTTTTTGCTAGGGGAATAGCAGCCATTACAAGCTAATTTTCCCAATAATCCACCTTGCAGCATTTTTGCCCTTCCCGTGAAAAGGAATAGGAAATAATTATATAAGCTGTACAGATGAAATGCAATAGAATCTCATGCTATGCTGTTGTGCTGCTCCTCTGTAATATCTGGTCAATGTCTTCTTTCCCCTGGAGGCCAAATGTTAGGGGGGAGGAGCCTTCGTTAAATTTATATGTACTCCTTGTGGGTCTGACCTTTGAATGCCAGAAAAATTAGAAAGTTAATTGAAGTCAGTTGAATTGTTTTCAGCTAGCATTAGAGACTCAGTAGGTTTATTACATTGTGATTATAGAGATTCATTATTGTCCAATCTCAGTTTCATTTTGATATGGGAATTTGGTTTCCTTTTCAGCTTGTGTTTTGCAAATAGTCCTTTGATTATACATGGATAATGAATTATATCTTGTTGCAAGTCTTTGTAAAATTATTTGACACATTTGCTCTGTGTTTTTTCCATTATTTTTTTTTAAAGAAATACATGGTTATAAATTTAAATGATGGGCAGACAATATTTTAAGTCCTTGTTTTGAAAAAGTATTGCAGCATTTTGATACATTATTTATACTGCCACATAGATTCTGCATAGTCCATATATTTGAATAATCTAACTTGAAGACACGGGATATAGGATATCTTGCTGATTTTGTTAAGGGCCTAGATGGGGACCTACTTAGGAATCCTTAGGTTACCTTGAATGTACCTTGAATGCGCTCGTGAAAGAATAGTGACCAAGAAAAAGTAATGTGCTGCGTGCTTCTAAGAGAAATTATGGTGATTGACAGCCTCTAGCATGCAGAGTTTGATAATCTTGGACACACATCTAAAACAAAAAGCAAAGGAATCTAAGTTAGCCGTAGCAAAATTCTGACAACTGTATTAGGACAAAGTATTTTATTAAGCCAATTCAGGAATACAAATGAGTGTACTTTTGAGTTCTCAAGAAGGGTGGATGAAGTTCACAACAAAAAAGCTGGGGGAAGAGATGTTTAAGTCTACATTCAAAATCATATGAGGTAACTCATCATTCTGAAGCATGCATTTTTGAACAAGGTATAGTAGGCTGCTTCTCACATGGTGCTAGCAATAAACCATGACTTACAGCCAGTGATTGGGTCTGTATGCTGTGCTAACCTAAAAATAAACATGCTATAACTTAGTATAATTTGTGAATCCAGCCATAGATTTAGATGGAAAGGTGCCCAAATTGAAATCAAGCTCGAGCATGGGTTGAGATATTTTCCAAGCCGTAGTTAAGACAACTGGGACTGTTGGGCTGATGAAACAAGCAAATTTTAAACATTTCTGACAAATAGAAAATGTAGTTACTTCAAACTAATCTTCATAATTAAACAAGTTCATTCATGGTTTCACTGAAATGTTTAAAATCCTCTGAATCACTATGTTTATTGGCGATTAGAAACTCTATGGACTTTTTGTCTAAAAGAGGATAAATGAAATTGTGATTTATGGTTTTGATTATTAGCTAGGATAGATCATGAAAGGAAAGTTACGATACAACTTTCGAGAGAGAGGTCAGTTTAAAATCATAGTTGCTGCTGTAGAGAAAATCAGAAGCCACTTCCTTGTATCACTTTTTCTATTTTTGTGCTATGTTTTCTTTTTGCATCTTTAGTTTTTTCTTTATTCTTTTGACCCTATAGTATTTTAGTTTGTAGTACTCCCATCCTGGTGTTTAAAATTTTCATTAAAAATTTATGTATATAGTTTATTCTTAATTGGTATTTACTGATAGAAGGGTTTTGATCCACGATTAGCTCATCAATGGAATGGGAATGGGTATGAAATTTTGGGGCAAGTCTGCCACGCCCTTCTAGAGTAGGGGTCTCCAACCTTGGCAACTTTATGACTTGTGAACTTCAACTCCCAGAATTCCGCAGCCATCATGCGCTGAGGCATAAAGTTGCCAAGGTTGGAGACCCCTGTTTTAGAGGGATCTCCAGCAATTCAAGGTAGGAGCATGCCCGGAAAAGTGAAAATTAGCATCCTATACTCCAATGAGTTGAATCTGGATGAAGTCGTCTATGCTGGGGGCTGCCTTCCCTGGCCTCTTCAAATGCTACTTGCTGAATGAGGCAAGCTCTTCTATTGTGAAAAGTGAAAGCAACACAACCTACCCACTCAAGCAAAGTGCATCTCCTTAGCATTCATTGTTTCTTTCAGTCAGTTCAATGCGTTACTTTTTTTTTTCCAGGAATGTATCCAGAATATGAACTACAAAAAAGAAATGAAAGCTAAAGTTGAAGATTTGGGTGAAAAAACCAAACTCCTTCAGGACAAAGAGGGTCTTGAGGTAGGACCACTTCAAACACAGATTACAGGACATGCATCTGCTTCCAGCTACGGAAAGCCCGAACGCTCAGAAGACCCTGTTAGTACAGCAAATACATTTCAGCCTGGAGCCTGGATGCCTCCTGACCATAAAAAATAAAAGCCAAGCCTCTCTACCCCCCCCACCCCCACCCTATGCAAAGCATCAGGAAAGAGGCACCATTTGGTTAATGAGCAACATGAATGAAGATACTTTTTTAAAATTCCAGGTTATACTTAAAAGCTTAGCAGCATTTTCAAAATGCTTAGATTCTGCTGTTTCTTGTGGAAATGTTTAATTGCTTTTTATAAAATGTCCCATCTCTAATTCTTTTGCCTCTTAAATCATTTGACAATGTTTTCAGTGAAGTTATGCTTCAATAAAATTTAATGCTGCTGTAATCATTACAGATGGTGTCCTACATGACTGTATATATTCTAGCTGTTAATTAATGTTAAAGAGAGTGTATGGCATATCCAATGTATGCAGATATTTTCTTTAAACCTGTCAAACTATTATAACTTCTCATATTCCAAACTGCTTAATGAAATTTAGTCATATCAGTTCGCAGCTTCTCCTAATATATTACAAAATGATTTGTTTATGGAAGTGGACCCAAAATGTTGCTTATGAAAAGCTATATTTATTTACTATTTTTGTCTAATAAGATTTTGACAAGGCTCTAAATGTCGCTAAACACAATAATTAATTATTTAGGACGGGGCACATTACAGTTAAAAATTTCCCATTGTAAATAAATGTCAGGACTTGTGCAAGTTAACAAAGCTAATTTAAACATTGTTTATTTAAAGTAGACATTTAATGTTTCATAGCTTAACAAATCAGTAACAATGTGCAATCATGAGCATATTTAAATGTCCTATACATTTTGTTTAAAATGCATATTTGTACTTGGCGTCCTTTGCATCAGGAGATGCAGTCACTACTAGATGAATTATTAGCTTTCTATCTTACTACAGTGTTTTCCCGAAAATAAGACCGTCTTATATTTTTTTGAATCCTGAAATAAGTGCTTGGCCTTATTGCCATGCGCGCAAAAGCCCAATTGGGCTTATTATCAGAGGTGGTCTTATTTTGGGGGAAACAGGGTACATAATCCCTAACTTTATTTTTAGATCAGTAAACCAATGTTGGTTTAGTAGTCATAATTTCACCAAACCAATGTTATAGGTAAGATACCTCTTTTATGTTATAAGTTAACTAGATGTAAATAGGCTTCAAAATGTTACAAGATTTTCAAAGATGATCCTAAGAAGCCTTGATTTTTGAAGAGTTGAAACAGGAAGGCTTGACTAGAAATATATAAAAGGAATTTCAGGGCGCCTCTATAGCAACTTTGTGACAGCAGCCAAAGAGGCTTGCTACAGGGAGAATGATGCTTGTCATTTGGCCTGAACTGGCCAAGATTCCTAAAATTTGCCTTCAGTCTGCTTTAGCTGAACTAATAAACATGTGAGACCATTTGTAACCATTGATTCTGGTTGTTACCAAACTTAGTGGTTGTCTACATTCAGCTGGAAATATTCACTACTGCTTTGTGCTCAGAGTGTTGCCACCAAGAATATACTGCAACACAAATAAGAAACTATTATCCAACAGCTATGGCTTATCCACAGACTATTCCAGTAATCATATTTTATGTTCTTTTTTCCCCAAGCACATTGTAGATAAGGTTGCTATCATTTACATTTAACAAGGAGAATCTCTCGAATGATAATTTAAGCTATCATGGATTGTATAATTGAGACAATCTGGTTCTTACAAACCATTATGCCGGGGAAATAGTGAAAATACTGGTTTTCAGTATGAAATTGGGATTCTTCACAATGTAGGGAAATTTTACAATACAACAAAATAATATGCAAATTATTAAACAATTATTTTCCATGGTATAAAATCATAAGACAGATTGTAATGAAAATAATAATTCATATCTATATAATTATTACACATGTATTATAAACTTACATTTTGCGTATATCCCAGGTTAGAAAAAAAATCAGAGTTCTTAAAAAAGCAATTAAAGTTCATGACTACAGAAGTTTAATAGCACAAATTAAGGATACATTATTCCAGGAAAAAATCTGTCATGTCTCATTTCTGTAAGGATACAACAAAAAAAGGTACACATACAGTAACAGTGCATTGCCAGAAAAATTTGGCCCAGTGAAACTGAAGTCTTAGTCCTTCTTTGTTCGTTTAGCTTTTGTAATGTTTTCTTGGCGTTTTTGTTTCTTTTTTTGTTCCCGTTCCTTAGCTTCAATCATTTTTGCCAGTTTCCACGACAGCACCGCACTTGCCAAGAATAGAGGTGTCAGAGCAAGGATCACTGTTGTAAGGAATCCATATGGATCTTTTGCAGCCCATTCCACAACATACTCAGCCCAAGATTTGATATTTTCAAACATCCTTCTTGCTACCTAATAGGGGAAAATCCTAAAAAAAAAGTGATACTATTATTTCACAGAAAATTAAACAGACACCTACTGAATAATGCAGAAAGAAAATCAGAATAACAGCATTGAAAGGGGCCTTGGAGAGGTCTTCTAGTCCAACCCTCTGCTCGGGCAGGAAGCCCTATACCATTTCAGACAAATGGCTGTCCAATCTCTTCTTAAAATCCTCCAGTGTTGGAGCACCCACAATCTCTGGAGGCAAGTCATTCCACTGATTAATTGTTCTGTCAGGAAATTTCTCCTTAGTTCTAGGCTGGTCTTTTCCTTGATTAGTTTCCATTTATTGCTTCTTATTCTGCCTCAGGTGCTTTGGAGAATAGGTTGACTTACTCTTCTCTGTGGTAACCCCTTAGATACAGGAACACTGCTGTCATGTCACCTTTAGTTCTTTGTTTCATTCAAGACAAGGTATACCCCTACTTTAGTATGTGAAATATAAATTTAATACATCTTTAATTTTATGTTTAGACTACAAAGGCATTCCTGAACCACTGCAGGAATATGTTGTGAATTGATACATCATGTTGTACCCAGGTAGGAAAATAATACACCAGTGGGAATCCAAAGCTTCCATGATATGTTTCCAAATCAGTTTCTAATCTTTGCTAACCCTGGCTTGATTTCACTGGGACAGAATACCCTCATTTGGAGGAGGAAACAGGTGTAAGAAATTATTCCCTTCCCTCCATTTTGCAGGTCTGCCCCAGTAGATCTTTGGCCTTGTCAGTAGTTCTAATGTCACAGCACTCCAAAATGTTAGGCAGGATTGCTGTATCTCTTGAGAAGATGTCGCAAATCAATAGATTCAGCTTGTATGGAGCCTTGAAGGAGCACTTTGTTTCAGTTGAGGCTTCAAAGCATCACATCAGTGGGATTCGGGATTCTACCTATAGGCATCTCTGTGCAAAAGGTTTCCACTAAAGCAAAATGACTAGGCAAAATGTTGACTGGTCACTTCGTTCCAGCAATTGTGTTTTGAGTCAAGGCAGCTCTGCAAAGCAGCACCACATTGTACTATATTAAACAACACAGATTCCAATTGGTGAGGAAAAACTACTTCAATACAAACATTAACAAAAACTTCATATTGCAATAAAAGAACAGAATCTTCTACAAAACAAAGACTGTTACAATATAGATATAACCAAAACCCCCACCAGTTTTTAAGAACCCTTTGATGGCCAAAAATCAACCATTTTTAAAATGGTCTTTAAGAGGTTGGAACCACATCATAAATGGGGATTGGGATGATTTCAGACATTTCACCACCATTTTCTCTTCATCGTAGAAAGATAGACATTGCTAAATCAGGTACCTCTTCAACTAGCATGACTATTACCACTATTTTCAAATCCTTTTAGTTGTAAAAGAAGAGACAGAGCCGGGGGCAGAATTAAGAGTGATCAGTCTGGACTCATTCCTTGCCATAAGTGATCTAAGTCCCCGTCCTCCCCCAAATTCCATCAACTCTTATCTAGCACCAATTTTGTATTGACTGTTAGTTGATTAGATTCTTATGCATAGACTTGAGCAATAAATCTTCTAAACTGCAACTTAATGTATGGTCCTGATCTTTTGTGCCTGACACTACTAGGATAAAAAGAACCCACTGTCAGGGTCCTGACCAATGCCCTAATTAAATCATGAGCCTTGAGCCAAGCTTCAAAAAAAAATCCAGTTAATTATTAGGAGTTTCATGTCGGCACATTTCAAGTGAAGCCAACTCTGACCTTACTTAATTCACGCCCTGGCTCTGACTCTGTTCTCCCCCCTCCTCAAGGTGTGTCATCAGTCACATTCCCTCCCTCCAGCCACTGTGGGATTCCCTGGAGATGGCCTTGACATAGAGATGGCTGGAATGTGCTATTGTTTTGACTGAAGTGCAATTCTCCATTGAGAGTGGAGACAGCAGCCAGTGTGGGTACTACTCATCCAATCAGATTGAAGGACTGAGTCAGCCAAGAACTTTAAGTCCCGCCCTTGTTGCCGGGCAGACCCAGCTTTGGCTCAGTCCTTCAGTTGGACTGGCGTATGGGTATCTAGCTCTGACTGTTTTCTTCAAACTATCTGTCCTTTTTGGAATTATTGGCGTTTTTTGACTCTGGACTGTTTCTGACATTTCTTCTGCTTCTCCCTATGGACTTGGTTGCCTTTGGACTTTGTGAGTTTTTTTCCCGTGTTTTCCCTTAAGGGCTGTTAATCCCCTTCTGTGAGGACGTTTTGAGTTGTCCTTTTGGGGACCCCTGGGGGGCTTCCTGGGAGTCCCTGTCAGGCTTGGCAGCCCCATTTCCTTGCTGATCGTTTCCCCCAGGGTTTCCTATTGTCTTCTCGGCCGTTTTTTTTCGCGCCGTTTCTGTGGCGGCGGCCATTTTGTAGCCCTCCGCTCCAATACGCAGCTTTTGATCTCTTAAAGAACATTTCTGCCTGCTGCTTTGGACTTTGAACCGCTCCTTACCCCTCTCTGGAAGCTGGATTTGCTGCCTTCGTGGTCCCTGGTGGCTACTCTTCTGCGCATGCCCCACGCTGCTGCAAGCGCGATTTCAAGCCGCTCCGACTACCAGCTGAGCTAATTAGTGGAGATTTCTTCTTTTCCGCTGTTCCTCCGCAGCGCTGACAGCCGACCAACAGCTGAGCCGAGTTTGCAGGCTCCCTCTGTTTGCACGCTTCCCTGCTGCAGCTCCTGGAAGGCTTCCTGTCTGTTGGGCAATTAAGTTTGTGAGAGTGGAGCTTCGCGCCCCCCCCCATCCCAGCGACAGTGACTGAGCTGCTGTTTCTTTCTGAAAGCTGTGGGCAACTTTAAGGGGCAACTGCCTGGACTGCACTTGACTGGGCTGGCTGTGCGGGTGTTCGTGGAGCTTCGCGCCCCCTCCGTTGGTTGTTGGACTTGTTTTATCCCCGCTGTCCTTGCCAGCCTCCATTGCTGACTTCCTCTTGCAGCGACCATTTTGTGGAGTGGCTGCGCTCCCCTGCCGTTCGCCCTCTGGATCGTGTGCTCAGGGCTTGAAATTAGTGGAGTTGCCGCGCTCCCCACCTGGTCCTCATCTTGCGACTGCTGCTTTTGTTTTGGGATCTGTCATTATGCCGAAGTCATTGACCAAATCCAAACATGGGCGTAAGCACACCTCTGCTCCTCAGAGGCAGTCAGAAGATGGATCTGCCTCGTTCCAAGATCCTGCGCAGTCACTTGTTGCCCCGTCTTCTCACGCCCATCACAAGAGCAGGAAGCATAGCAGCGCGCTGGATAAAGTGGAAAAGCGGAGGGACAGAGTCCTCACTCAACTTTGTGCCAAAGCGAGCTCTGACCTTCAGGCTTCAACGGCTTCTGCTCCGCTGCAGAGTTCTCGACCGGCTACTCCGGACCAGTTGTCTCTCAGGGACTGCCCGGTCACTATCTCCACTTCAAATTTGTGGGGCCCTGTTCCTGCGGACCTTGTCGCTGCGCCGGCCCCGGATGAGGATGTTCCTGATATTCCACCTCCTCTAGACTCCTCTGAGGTTCCCTTGGCTCCAGTCCTGCCTCAGGAGTCGGTGAGTTGTCCTCTTCCTTCCGACCAACTGCAAAAGATGATTGAGGCTGCAGTCCAAAAGACTTTGGCAGCGGGTCTTCGTCCCTCCAGCGTTGCTGGCTCTGTTCGGTCGGCCTCACCGGAGCAGTCTCGTTCTTCTGGTCATGCACCTTCTAGAGCGCCTCACTCTCCTTCTTGCTCCCAAGCTAGTCAACTCTCCTCCCTGTCGGATGTGGACAATAGTGACTCTGGGTTGTCGGATGACGAGAACCTTCCACCTGATCAGCCGGCGACTACTGCCCTTTTTCCGCAGGCCTTGTTTAGGTCTCTTCTGTTCAAGGCCGTCAATACGGCTCAACTTTCCTCCCCTGCTTCGCAACCTTCTGTTTCTGTGCCATCCGGGACTTTAGACCCGATGTTCGCTGAGCCGGCCAAACCGATTACAACCATCCCCACGCCTCCCCTTTTCCTGGATGTCGTGAAACAACAGTGGGCTTCGCCGGGATCGGCCCCTATCCCTTCTTCGTCTGACCGTACGAATTTCCATGTCGCATCTGAACTGGACTCTCTTCTGCAGCTTCCATCAATAGATGCTCCCATCGCCGCTCTTCTGTCTTCTGCCACTGTTCCGGGCGATCCTACTGAGAACTTACGACCCGATGAACGCCGTGCGGATATGGTCCTCCAAAGGGCGCATCTAGGGGCGGCCTGGGCCATTAAGGCGGCCTCTACAGCGTCCTTTTTTAACCGCTCCACTTTGTTGTGGCTCCGCCAGTTACAAGACAAATTGTCACCGAAGGATGCTCATATTAAGCATGACCTCAATAAGATTGTAGCTGCGGTTCAGTTTTCAGCGGACTCGACACTCAGTGCTGCCCGTTTTGCTGCCAAATCGCTGGCCTCTGCTGTGACAGCTCGCCGTTTGACCTGGCTCCGACATTGGCAGGCGGACGCCAGGCATAAGTGGAAGCTCGCCTCGGTCCCGTTTGGGGGGTCCCGTTTGTTTGGGGAAGCTTTAGATCCCTTTTTGACCGAAACCAGGGACAAACGGAAAGTTTTGGCGGCGGCTTTCCGACGGGGGGATTCTCGCTTCTCTCCATATCCCCCTCGACCCCACCTTCGAGGTAATGATGTTGGTGGTCCCTCTTCCTCCTCCTTCCCCTCGCCCCGGCCGTATACAAATTTTGGCAGGCATCGGGGCTCACAAGATAGGGGATTCCGGGGCAGATCATTCGGGTCTAAACGGCCCTTTCGAGGGGGAGGAGGTCGTTTCATCCGTCGCCGGCGCTAATTACACTGCTGATCCTCCCATTGGTGGCAGATTGGCCATCTTCGTGGCCGCCTGGGAACGGTCCACCTCTGATCAGTGGGTCCTCGCCACTCTTCGCTCTGGTCTAGCTATCGAATTTGTCTCCACCCCCCCTGACTCCTTTGTCTGTTGCACGATTTCTCGTAATTCGGAGAGAAAGTCCCTTATGGACGCAGCAATTCAGCATCTCCTGACCATTAGAGCTATTCAACTCGTCCCTATGGGCCAGGAGCGTCAGGGTTTCTATTCCCGGGTTTTCCTGGTTCCCAAATCTTCGGGGGGGTGGCGCCCCATTTTGGACCTGAAACGCTTAAATAGGTACGTGGTGTACCGGAAATTTAAAATGCAGTCATTACAAACTATTCTAGCCGGTGTTCGGAGGGGCGATCTCCTCTCTTCCATAGATCTTACGGAGGCTTATTTACACATACCTATCCTTCCTTCCCATAGGCGTTTTTTGCGTTTTTGTTACGGGGGGGTCCATTATCAGTATAGGGCGTTGCCCTTTGGTCTCGCCTCGGCCCCCCGTACTTTTACGAAGGTGCTGGCTGTTTTAGCGGCATCTCTTCGTGTCCGTTCTGTTAGACTTTTATGCTACCTCGATGATATTCTCCTGTTGTCCCCTTCTGTTGTTCAGGCAGTGTCGGATGTTCGCCTCACGGTAGAGACTTTGGCAGCCCATGGTTTCTCCATTAATTTAGATAAGAGTCACCTCTCCCCTTCCACCAGTTTGGTCCATTTGGGGGCCCTTATCGACACTGCTCGGGGTAGGGTGTTTTTGTCCCCCGATAGACAGGCGGGTATCCGTCAGTTAATTTCCAAGGTGGAATCTTGTAGGGCCGTTTCCCCTCTTGTCCTCTCCCAGTTGTTAGGGAAAATGATTTCTGCCATCTCCATAGTTCCCTGGGCACAGCTGCACGCACGGGAACTTCAATGGTTTCTCTTGCCGTTGCAGAAGGCGGGCAGAGGCACTTCATCCAGGCCGGTTCCGGTCCCTCCTGCTGTTCGTCGGTCCCTGCGGTGGTGGCGTTCCCTGGCCCTAGCTGCAGGGTCATTTTTCCTGGAGCCTCAGAGGGTGGTAGTGACCACAGATGCCAGACTCCTCGGTTGGGGGGCCGTTTGCCAAGGTCAGTTGGCTCAGGGCACTTGGAGCCCGGCAGAGTCCCGTCGCCCGATCAACTGGCTAGAACTACAGGCGATCTTCTTAGCTCTCAGGGCCTTCCGAAACCTGATCTCCAACTCCCACGTCCTCGTCCTGACGGACAATGTTGCAGCGAAAGCGCACCTGAACAAGCTGGGGGGGACCAGGTCGAGGTCGCTTCTACTGTTGGCCCTGCGACTGGGATTCTGGGCAGAGCGGCACCTTTGCTCTCTCCGGGCAGAGCATATTTCCGGAGTGGACAACGCCCAAGCGGACTGGCTGAGTCGTCGTCGAGTGGACAACGCGGAGTGGCGTCTCCATCCCCGGATCTTCCAGGAGCTGTCTCGACGGTTCGGCATGCCGATTATCGACCTCTTTGCAACGCACACGAATGCTCAGCTGCCTCGGTTCTTCGCCCGATTCCCAGATCCTCAGGCAGCAGGCGTCAACGCTCTTCGAATTCCATGGCCGGCAGGTCTTCTCTACGCTTTTCCCCCGACCTCCCTCCTGCCCAGAGTGGTTCGCAAGATCTTGTACGAGCGGGCGGAAGTGGTCCTTGTAGCGCCTCATTGGCCCCGGAGACCCTGGTATGCGGACCTTGTGTCCCTCTCGGTGGCCCCATCGTGGCGCATTCCCCTCGAGGACGACGTGCTGTCTCAGGGCGCTCTGTTGCACCCGGACCTGGCCTGGCTCAACCTGACCGTTTGGCGGTTGAGCGGAGCACTTTGACAGCAGTGCATATCCCGCCGGACGTTATTCAGACATTGCAGGCCTCGCGCCGCCCTTCTACAGATCGGATTTATTCTGCCACTTGGCGTGCCTTCTGTTCCTGGTGTTCAGAGTCTGGCGTTTCTGCTCTTCAGCCATCCATTGTGGACATTTTATGCTTTCTGCAGCAGGGTCTGGCTCAAGGCCTCTCTTCCAATACGTTACGCAGGCATGTGGCCGCGCTGTCTTCGGTCCTGGTCTGCGGATCTCTGCCATCATTGTCGCATCATCGCCTAATCCGGCGTTTTCTTCGAGGAGCTACGAATTTGTGTCCTCCTGTATTACACAGATACCCGACCTGGGATCTCCCTTTAGTATTGGAGTCACTTACGGGACCTCCGTACGAACCTTTGCGGACTACTAGCCTCCGTCTACTCACCTGCAAGGTGGCTTTTCTTGTGGCGATAACGTCGGCCCGTCGTATATCGGAGATAGCAGCATTGTCTATCCGTTCTGACCTTTGTGTCTTTCATTTGGACCGTGTAATACTCCGCTTGGACCCTACCTTCGTCCCAAAAATCAATTCAGTTTTCCACCGATCGCAGGAAATCATTCTGCTTAATTTCTGCCTGCATCCTTCTCATCCCCGGGAGCGCAGATGGCATTCGCTCGACGTACGGCGGGCTTTGCGGATCTACATTAGGAGGACATCTGTTTTCCGTCGTTCGGAGTCGCTGTTTGTCTCATTTCTGCCCGTTTCCCAAGGGTGCAAGGTCTCCTCATCTGTTGTCGGTCGTTGGATTCGGCATACCATCGCCTCGGCCTACGACCTTCGTTCCCTTCCGCATCCAGCTCGAGTGACCGCTCATTCCACCCGCAGCGCTGCTACGACTGCTGCATGGGCGACCCAGGCGCCTTTGTTGGAGATCTGCAGGGCGGCCACGTGGACTTCGCCGGTTCCCTTCATACGTCATTATCGATTGGATCAATTTGCATCGGCGGAGGCGGCGTTCGGACGCCGGGTGCTTCAGCGTGTCGTTGCCGGGGAGACGGTTGTTGCTGACCAGCCGGTTCCCACCCTAAACTCGGGACAGTGAACTGGGGTATGTCCCACACTGGCTGCTGTCTCCACTCTCAATGGAGAAGGGGCGTTGGTCCTACCTGATACGCTCCTTCTCGTTGAGTGGAGACAGCAGCCAGACCCTCCCTTACTCCGGCTGTGTTTTTTTCTGTCTGTCTTCCTCTTCTCTTTCTTTACCTGGTGGCAGATATTGCCTTCTGTGCCCACACGCCGAGTCAGTCTTACGAGTCTTCGCCAAAGCTGGGTCTGCCCGGCAACAAGGGCGGGACTTAAAGTTCTTGGCTGACTCAGTCCTTCAATCTGATTGGATGAGTAGTACCCACACTGGCTGCTGTCTCCACTCAACGAGAAGGAGCGTATCAGGTAGGACCAACGCCCCTTCCCTCACTGCAGCTGTGAGCTCGGTTCCCCATCCCCCTGCCTATGGCAACTCGAGAGCAGGTCAGGAATGCTTCGCGAGTTGACACCCTGTATATTATAATTTTAATCATTAGAAATATATTTAGAATTCTTCCAGAAATTAAAAGATGTCACAACTTACCCAAGAGGTCAAGCAACTCCAGTGCAGCAACACAACAACTCTGGTTATCGTTGTCATAAAAAACTACAAGAAAAAACATTGAGACATTTAAAGCAGCTTTTGATTGTAGAAGTTGTACCGTAATAAAAACAGTTCAGATTGTGGTATTAAATAATACTGCATACTGTACAGGTAGTACAGTTGTACTCAATTGTATAACTACAATTGAGCCCAAAATTTCTGTTGCCGAGCGAGAGAGTTGTTAAGTGAGTTTTGCCCCATTTTACAATTTCTTGCCACAGTTGTTAAGCATCTGAATTTTGATCATATGACCACGGAGATGCTACAACAATCATAAGTATGAAAAATGGTCAGTTATTTTTTTCAGTGCCGTTGTAACTTTGAATGGTCACTAAATGAACTGTTGTAAGTCAACGTATCAAAAGTTCAGTTGCTAATATATCAACATATCAAAGGTTCAGTTGCTAAGTTTCTGATAAATTCTAAAATATTTTAAGTACTACTTAAAAATGTGGAACTGATTAATATAGTAATTTGCTAAACTTTTCACAAAAATGACAACTTCCATCAGTGTTCGATCTATTAAACTTAAAGAAATTAAAAAAGAAAAAATAGATTCAGTGAAACAGGAAAATAAACGTTTTCCCTTCAGGCAAATTTGCATATTTTCTTAGTAAAATGATAATTTAACACAAAAGGACTATAGCAACTTGTTTTCTTTATCCTTTTTTGAGGAAAACATTTAAAAGCAATTCTAAATAGATTTTTGCGTAAGCAAGTCTGCATTAAGGCAGTGAATTGAATCAAATGTTAAGACTTGTTTACGGTACATCAAGCTGCATGCAAAATGATTTTTGAAATTTTCATTTCTATCTCAATCATGTTTCCATTTTAATAACAATACAGCTTCTATATCATTTATATATCTGGTACGTCTTCATGTGAAATGGCCTTTGACATACATCTATGCTGAAAACTATGAGATGATAAGCAAACTCAATAATTTCCATTTGTTAAAGATGGCAATTGCCTACTATTAAAATGTTCTCCTCTCATGCACTTTGTATTAAAGCTTATAAACAAGCTATTTTTTTAATTCTAAACCTAGTATCTGTTCTCATATTTGAGAGAAAAAAATACCTGCTACCTCTTTATTTCTGTTCAGACTCATAAAAGTAGCAATAATCATTAATATCAAAATTCTCAGATCCATGCTCAAATTCTATTGAATCTATTTTCCAGAGCTAATAGGAGTAGCCACTAAAAATACCCTATTTTGCAGTCATCACTGTTTCTCTACAAATTGTAGTTACTCCTATTGCTCTACTAGAAGCAGGCCAGGGGGCAGACAGGGTACGGAAATTAGTCTGAGGCCACTTAAGTAAGTGATCACAATTACTGAAAAGTGGTGGCATATTTTCCTGTCATTCAAGATGGTAAATCCTTAGTCTGTAGCTCAATCTTGAAAATTTACCAGAGTTTAAAAAGAACCCATGAATCTTCCAAAAATTCAACCTTCCCAACCTACATTGTATCAGTCATTGGGCCCACTGTAATCTCTGTCCATCCAAAAATTGTGTGTGTGGACTTGGGTAATCAAGTATAATAGTTTATAATCCATTGTAGAGTTAATATGTTTACAACTACTGACTACATTCTAAAGAATAATGAGGCTATAACTGCCCAAACAAACTAAAGAGCATCATTTAAATGAGCAAAAACTCAAATGGAAATGCCTGGCACTAGAATATCACTCCCAAAGGAACAATCAGGATTGAGATTTACACATTCATTCTAATAAATGGTATAGGGTCTCCTGCTTGAGCAGGGGGTCGGACTAGAAGACCTCCAAGGTCCCTCCCAATTCTGTTATTCTGTTCTGTTAAATGGCCTGCATTTCTATATGTGGATTCCTGCTCTTTGAACTCTGACAGAATTCTCTCACTGATGTTTTCCAGATGAGGAGAGATGATGATGATGATCATGAGGTTATATTTTTACACTGCTCTATCTGTATTCTATATATCTCAAGAGCCTGTTTGGTGTAATGGTTAAAGCATCAATCTAGAAACCAGGAGAGTTGTTGAGTTCTATTCCTGCCTTAGGTACAACCGTCTATGGAGATTCTCAGTCATCCAGGTCATGGTTGTCCCGAAGGTGCTTTTTCAAGAGGCAACTGGACTTTCGTCATCTTTGTCATCAAAGAAAAACCAGAAAATCCAGTTGCCTCTTGAAAAAGCACTTTTGGGACTTAGGTACAAACCCAACTGTGTTGGGCTAGTGATCTCAGTTCTAGGAAGGAGGCAGTAAAGAAAACAGCAGACTAGTGCAGGCAATCTCCAAGAATCAAGAGAAACTTGAAGGCAACCCTTTCCCAAAGGGGCTGCAAATCAATACTGTATACACTTCAACAGTCCCATGGATTGCAGTGGGAATTATTTCTAATAAACATCCATAGTGCTAGGTTGGAGTCTTAAAAGTTGCCAAGATCTTTAAAAGTTGCCAAGATTGAACAACGCTGCCTCAGTCTCCCTGCATCTAGTGCCTACTGAGCAACATGAACAACCGTCATTTCCTGTTTTCTTTTCATTCTGAAATCGGGTCTTTTGGGCCAGGGGTCTCCAACCTTGGCAACTTTAAGACTTGTGGACTTCAACTCCCAGAGTTCCTCAGCCAGCAAAGCTGATCCGAGAGTGGTTCAGGCCAGACTGGGTCTCCAACCTTGGCAACTTTAAGAACTCTGAGAGTTGAAGTCCACAAGTCTTAAAGTTGCCAACCCGTTTTGGGCAACGGAAAGGCTGGTTCTTGGGAAGCCCTCTCAGACTCAGCTGACATTCCCGGAGTTTAGAAGGATTTGCAGGCAGCTACGTGAACGCAGCCACGTAGTATCTTCGCCTACTTTTGGGTAAGATATACACTTTCTCTGGAGAGCAGGCAACAGAATTTCATTTTCAACGTGGGTCCGTGTGGTCACAGTAAAAAAAACCAAAACAATAAAAGTTATCTTAAAATGTAAATTTAAGCCCGCGAGTCCTAACCCGAAGCCTCAGAAAGTGAGGCAATTGACAAACCTGAATTTTATTATCCATCCAGGCGAGGAACACACCTTAATACTCTTGTCTTACACACACACACACACACAGAGTTAAGTTGGGCGGGGCTGAGAAAGACTGACCCAAAGAGTAGAGCGGCCCGGGAGTTCCCGGGCGTTTGCCCCACAGGTTTCTGCTCCGTACTGCGCCTGCGTGCGGAGGGCTTCACCTGTTGAATGTCTGCAGAGTGGGATGCGCGACCACAAAACATAGGCAACCTTAACCAAGGCGCACGAGAAGGTCGCCTGAGACTCTTTTAATAAGCCCAGCGGCCGGCCCTCCCTCCTCACTCCCCTCCCCCTCGGACGGTAAGCCGAGGAAAGGCTCCAGTTCGCGCAGGCGAGGAGAGAGCAAGGATGGGACGCGGGTGCGCCACCCCCCCCCCCCGGCTCGGCCCGACGTAGCGCGCGCGGCCACCTTCCCTCCCTCCCTCCCTCCCTCTCCTGATGCGGGACGCCTGACCCCCACCCCCCTTCGCTTCTTCGCTCCCCCTTCCCCAAGATCTTGGCTCGAGGGTTCGCTCACCCGCCAACCGGAAGGAGGAAGTAAAAGGAAGCCAACTTCCGACTGGAGCCCCCCTTCACCGGTATTCCCGAGTGAACGTAAGAGAGGAATTACGTCATTCCTTTCCGGATAGGAAACCCCGCCTCTCTGCTTTTAAGGGAACGGGGGCTTTCTTGGGACAAGAGGAGAGAAAACACACACACACATACAGAGCAAACCTGGCTGAGGAATTCTGGGAGTTGAAGTCCACAAGTCTTAAAGTTACCAAGGTTGGAGACCCCTGGCCTGAACCAGTCTCGGATCAGGAAAATAAATGTCTGGTTGTTTCTATAAGCATCCCCCCCCCACACACACACTTTTCTTGCATTCGCCCGGCTGGGGGAAAAAAAAAGACAAATTGAACCAAGAAGTGAGCTGCCGTTTTCTACCTCTAATCTTTTCTACCTCTGTAAGCCCAAGCGGCAGTCTCTCCGGAGGGCGCCGAGCCACGAGCGCTGGGTGGAGGGAGGGGGCGTGAACGGGGCGGCGAGCACGTGGGACTATTTAAAGCAGAAGACGCCCTGAAAAGAGCTTGTAGTATTCCTGGCGAAACGGGACAACTCGCCGTGAGTCAATTTTCCACGGCCGACTTGCTGCGGGATAATTTAACAATTCTATTTCATTATTTAAAATTTTTAAAAAAATATCTTAATTTTTGCCATTCGCATTTCATTCTGTCCCTCCTTTTGCATCCTTTCTTTAATGATTCTCTCCCACCATTTCGTGGATATTAGTGTGTATAACTCTTGTCCTGCAGCGAGTTGGCTGTGGGGATATGGTGGGTGATGTCCCACCCAGTATAATGCAACTTTTGGTGGAATGAAATGCAAGGGTAGGGTTTACTTGTGAATAAATCTTGTTCTCTCCATGATCCCAGCAAGACTTCATGGAATTCAGTTCAGCCCAACAAGCCCTCGATCTTCATCCAATCTTTCTCGTTACATTTCTCAAACGTTTTATTTTTAACTCTGCACAATATTGCAAGTAATACTCTGGAATTCTCTTGGGATTTCACTCTAAAACATATGTAAGTGAAAATGCATGCACAAAAGGTTGCCACACAGAGTTATCCTGTGGTAAAATGGGTATGTATGTATGTATGCATGTATAAATGTATAAATGTATGTATGTATGTATACTGCTCAAAAAAATAAAGGGAACACAAGCAGAAGACATCCGAGATCTGAATGAATGAAATAGTCTTATTAAATACTTTGTTCGTTACATACAGTAGTTTATACACTGCTCAAACAACTAAAGGAAACACAAAACTACTGTATGTAACGAACAAAGTATTTAATAAGGCTATTTCATTCATTCAGATCTCGGATGTCTTCTGCTTGTGTTTCCTTTTTTCTTTTTTGAGCAGTGTATAAATAAATAAATTTGTCACCGTCTTTCTAAAGTAGTTGAGCAATCATTTACTTGAGAAACTAAATATTCTGCATCTAATTTAAATAACATGGATAATCCTACTTAGAAAATTCTTCCACCAATTTATTTGCAATTATTTTAATCTCCCTCAGATTCAGAATAGAGAATTTATGGTTAAGGAGTTTTGGGGTGGAGCAGTGGTGGATCGTTCCCCCCCCCCCCCCGTTCGCACCAGTTCTATAGAACCGGTAGTAAAACCGGTGGGAGGCTCCACCCACCGACCCCGACGTCATCAGAATGCTTCTGCGCATGTGCAGAAGAGCACACGCGCGAGCGGCCCCGTTGCAAACTGGTAGTAAAGATAAGTAGAACCCATCCCTGGGGTGGAGTGAGTTGAGGTTCTCCCCCCCACCTAAAACTGTTAAACCTGTTTAGATATCTGTGGTTTGAGTAGCTTTGTAAGCTGCAAGAAAAGTTTGGGGTATTGCATATTGCCCTTCCTATTCTAAAATGTTGGTGGCAAAACCATCTTTACATATGCCAGGTTTCATTAAATTGTATATTTTTTTTAGTATATAAGCATTTAGGAAAAATGTGTAAGCAGTGAAAAAAAATAGCAACTTCCTACATTGCCACCCTGGGGATGTTTAATAAGTTCATTTTTTCCACAGAATTGTCCATTACCCTGTTTCCCCCCAAAATAAGACATCCCCTGATAATAAGCTCAATCAGGCTTTTGAGCACATGGCAATAAGGCCAAGTGCTTATTTCAGGGTTCAAAAAAAAAAAACATAAGACAGGGTCTTATTTTCGGGGAAACACGGTATTAGTAAACATTTCACGTTCAATATGTCTAGTGCCCTAGAATCATTTAGTCCTCTTGCATCTTGCCTCTAAAGATTAATCTTAAGGGTAGCACAGTTGATTTTAATTCAGCTACATTGAGTATGACTTTCAGGCTATTGCTCTGTAAAGAATTGTCCCCAGGAGTGAATTATTGTTATGCTTCCTCACAAACTGTTTATCTGGCATAATTCCTTGACTCTTTTGTATTCTACCTGCTGAGTAATATCCCCCTTGTTTCTGGGTGAATTATGCTGCTTCCTCTGCAGTTCTACATTGGTGACGCTTTTCTGAAGGGCTGTGAGAATTAATTCTTTTTCCTGGTGCTTATTTTTTTCCAGCTTGTAAAATAAGTGCTCTATCAGCACTTTGTCAGCCTTGTATGACATACATCCAGTATTTACACATCACCAAATAGGTCATATATCTTATACTTTCTTACACTTCTACTAGAAATAACCAAACTCCTTTTATGTTATTAAAAGTTAAATTGTTTTTTAAACATACAGGCATGGTATGTATTGCAGAGCTACAAACCAGCAACATCTGCAAAGAAGGGTCAATATCTATGAGCTTGAAACTCACAGATATTATTATTATCAGGGAATGTCTTATTTTTGGGGAAACAGAGTATCTGAGCGGCATCCAACTGTTATCTTCATTGTTCTGAACTTAAACATACTTCAGTCTCTTTAGCTTAGGTAACAGTTCCTGCATATCTTCCTCAGGGTCTTCTTCCTTACTGTCTGCATAAAGTCCTAAACTAGGTCTATCTAAATTCTTCCGTGAATCAGATTAATGCAAGACAGCATGGCTGCGTGGATTTCCAGTTTCAAGCATGTTACTTTTCTCAGAAGCAATGAACATTTCACACACTGATCATAAAATGTTGAGATATAGCCTGTAAAGTTTAATTGTATTAATAGTCTTTAAATCTATCTCTTGTTATACAGTAGTTACATTTTGCTGAAAGGGAAATGGAGATCAGAAAAATCCTTAGCCTGCAGCTACATTGCTGGAAGCAATAATTTTTTCTTACCTCCTGACTTAAATGCTAGCTGAATCACTGTTTAATGTTTTGAACTATGTCTTTATAATTGACCATATGAAATGAATACAGCTAGTCCTAAACTAGCTGTAGGTGGACAATCGTTACAAATTTCCAGATTCATATGTGGAGTTAGATTAAAGAGAATATATTTAATTAGTACACATTCAAAATATCTTCCAAGCTGGAAATAGCTATTTATAAATAGGATTTTATTTATTTACTGTATAGAGATTTATTTGTAGAAAGCAGGAAAGAATAGGGAATCTTTCATCAAAAGCATGCTACATTTGAGTTTATTGAGGGCTTTTACATGTCATTCTGATTTACATTATGAAAAAATGAGATTGAAACCCAACATCTGCCCAGTTGGGAGCTACTGTGGTTCTTCAGCTTCTCAACAGCAGCTTTGCTGCTGTTCTGCCGTGATTTGAAGACCTGGTTGTTTTGTAGCCTGGACTGATGGCGGGGGGGGGGGGGGGGAGGTTCTTAATAGTTTTAAATTGATTTTAAACTGTTTTAATTTGGACTTTTAATTTCATATTGTTTAAATGTGCAATTGTTTATTTTATTATTGTGAACCGCCCTGAGTCCATTGGAGATAGGGCGGCATATAAATCGCATTAAACTTAAACTTAAACTTTGCTGCTGTCCTGTTTCTTTTCTAAGATATGCCCATTAACTGGATCCATGTATCACATTATTTTGATTTTTAGGATTTTTTAAAAAAAAAAATTAGAATGCCTGCTTCACTTAGTCCTAAGAATGTTTTGGAGACCTTCATGTCTATGTCATGGTTGTCCCAAAGGTGCTTTTTCAGAAGGCAACTGGACTTTCTTTGTTTTTCCTTGAAGGCTTTTCTCTGAATGAGGACTGAAGAAAGTTCTTGGATGAGAAGCGAAACAAAGGAAGTCCAGTTGCCTTTTGAAAGAGCACCTTGGGGGCCTCTGTCCTCTGTAGACACTATTAGAAATCAAAAACAAAGAGAGCTGCCTGCTTTATTTGGAAGTGCCCTTGAAGAAAGCAAGCTGAAGTACTAGAGGGAATCTAGTTGACATAGGAGGAGGTTGTAGGAAGTTTCTCTCCTAGTAAATTGAGCTTTTGTGAAAAGTTATGCCTACTATAGTAGCCATTTTATGGCGATGCCTTTAGCATGCTTTCAAAACTCCCAGAATGCCCACTGGACCAAATGTTTAGGGATCTATATGACAAGGGCAGAGTGATTATGGTGCGTTCAAATCTTTTACCAATAGAATGATCAACTCCTCCACACACAGTAAATGGAGACTATAGTGATTGTCCTCCTGGTTTACAATCAGGTGTGAAGCAAAACTGTCAGAATGAACACTATGCTTTTAGACATATGTAAATCCTTGATACACATGGCTGGCTTATTCCAAAGACAGATTCTTTCAATTGCAGTATTTTTTTTTTCCTATTGAGAAACGTAACATCATCTACTTGGTTAAATTCAAAACCATACAGGATGCTGTTACGGTAGATAAGTTGAGGACAAAAAGCATGACCTACTGACTCTGAACACGGGTTAATTTGCAATTTTTGCCCTTGAAAGCTGAGATAAGAAGTATAGTATGTGCCACTCTTCTCATCTCTGATGCCTTTGGAACAAACATATTTGAGAAAGGATTACAAGATAGCAATATTCAACCATTTATTGTGCTACATACAGTTGATAGAATTGTTTCCTTTGTTTCATGAGTTTGCTATCTAGCAATTCTAAAATGGGGAGAAAGCAGTGGTGGGTTGCCCCTGGTTCGCACTGGTTCTATAGAACCGGTAGTAAAACCGGCGGGAGGCTCCGCCCACTGACCCCGACATCATCAAAATACTTCTGCGCAAAGCGAGTGCGCGTGGCCCCGTTGCAAACCGGGAGTAAAGGTAAGTAGAACCCACTCTTGAGGGAAAGGGTAGTGAACCAGCATTTTCGTTGCATGTAAGATGAAAGCCTGTTAATGTTGATTCCAAAGTCTCTTAACTAAGCGAATTTAATGTGCAACAGCTCCTGGTTTGTTCAAAAGGTGGGATTATGCAGTTCTGAGATAATGGCTCCTGAATTACCGGTAGGTGTGCTTCAGGTATAGCCAGCAGAAGAAGCACCATTTTTAATTAATGATAGAGAACATATTCATGGCCTTATGTGAGAAAGTGTCACAACGTTAGTTACAAACCAAATAACAGAAAAGAACAAATTGGAACTCAGAAGGAGATTATGTGGGGATGATACTGTATCCTGTAATGTTTTTATTTTTTAACTTTCCATATTGTAAGCCCTGATTCCAGAACTGGGGGAATATACTGTAGTTTCTGACATGACCGTAGCACACCGTTTATAGAGATCAATGTTTCAGGTCCTAGTTTTCAAACTTGTTTAGGTCATGGAACCTGTCCCACAACCACTGATCAAAAGGCATTAATGATAGAAAGTTGATGATAAAAAAATAATAGATTTATATTTTATTTATGGTAAAGGAAAATTAACATTAATAAAAAATAATTAGTATTAATCTGCACATTATTCCAGAAACTCTTGCATATTTTTCCAATAATTGATTTTATAATAGATTTTGAAATGTTACATCAGATGGTATACTGCATGAAATATCCATATAGCTGGATACTTCAATATGACATTATGTGAATTCAAGTGCTTTAGATATTTTTCTTAGGATATATGAGGCTCTATTCATCCTTAGTTTTCTTTAGCTCAAAATGACATTTCACAGCTAAAGCACTGGCTATCCACATCACTTCTTAATCTTCCCAAAATATCTCTGGATTCAGAAAGGAAGGTATCAATCGGAGGTTGACATCTACTTCCCAGTCCTGACCACTTTTCAAAATAAAGAATTCAAGGGTTCCTACAATATTTGGACAGAACATTATGATAAGATGTATAGATGTATGATAAGATGTATCATCAGAAGGTGATCGAAACACATGATTCATCATCAATCTTTATCTCGCAGAATCCAGGCAAAAGTAGCAACTTCGATGTGTATTTATTTAAATTATGTTATATTCCATTACTGTATTCTGTAATAATGAAAACCTAGGGCTAACAATATTTTATACCTTCCATCCCTCCAGATGTGTAGGAATTATGTTTCCATTGACCACACTATAATACAATCACTTTGGCCCCGACTCTATTGGCTTTTGGCAAGGCCTTGAAAACTTGGCTTTGCCAATGGACATAAGGACTTGGGGAGTGTGGTACAGCCTGTGCAATAGCTGAATTGATTCTAATGGATGGATGTGACTACCTCTGCTATGAATTTTCTGACAGTTTTTAAATATGTTTTATATGTTTGTGAGCCACTCAGGGAAGTTCTCTAAATTGGGATAATAAATAAATAAATACATAAATACATACATAAATACCTAACTGAATACTCAGTTTGATGCTTGCACAGAGCACTATCTTAAAGGTAGCCCTTGAAAATGCTTCAGTATGTTATTGTTATAAAAGGATTAATTTATCAGATTCCTGTTCAATCAAAGAGTAATATTTATTTATTTATTTGTTTGTTTAAATTTCTATACCGCCCTTCTCCAATATAGGACTCAGGGCGGTGAACAGCCAAAGTAAAAACAAGACATACAAAATCTAAAAACTGTTTAAAATAATTAAATATTTTGGCCGTAATTAAAACAATAATAGAAACTAGGAACTTGAATACAAATTAGATATGCGAAACAGATGGAAATAGTTCATGCAGAATGTTTGAGAAATAAATATACTTATTTTGCAAACTGGAAGAAACAGAATTAGCTTTTGTTTCAGATCCTCAAACCACAGGTGATATACTTCTTTCCTTATAAACTCCAATTTTAAAACCCCAATTGAACAGAAATTCCTTTTGACCCAGATCATGATATTTCAGAGATATTAATTGGAAGAAGTACCTTAAAGCAATCAGCTGTTCTGTTTCCTGTTTTATCACTTAATGCTTTTGGCCATCAGGGATGGTGCTGTTTATTCCATTTGTAAACATTATTCATTGTATATTACTGAGCTTGGGTGTAGATGTATGATGTCTCTAATTTATTATAATTCTCATAGGCTCCATATGTTTTAGAGTTGTTATACTTCCACTTGCCTACTTTAAAACTGCAAAACATTTTAATTTTGCACTGCATTGTGTAAAAAAAATGAATAATGTCTTTGTTCTAATAAGAATGTGAGTTCTGACAGGCTTTATCTCCTAAGAGCAGCTTTTTATTAGTCAATTAACCAAAGAAACAAACCTTTTCTATGGAGTGAAGCCTGAGCTTTATTCCCAGCTTGACAAATTCCAGGAAAAATGAGAGATGTCTTCAGATCGCTTATGCAATATATTAGGTAAAATATCTTTGGGTTGAATGAGACAGATAATGTCTGGTTACACTTGTGTACTTTGCACTGATCATTTTTTATGTATATCTGCACAGATAATGATAGTTGTTCCAGAGTAGTGATTGTAGGATTGTAACTTTAGTGTCTGATATACATGCTTAGGAAAAAAGAAAGATTTCCTTGAAAATCAATTTCTGTAATATTGCCATTGATTTTAATGATGTAATTACACCATGTCTGGAATTCATAGTGAGCCAACATCTGTCCATAGATTATTGTTTAAAATAGCATTAGACTGGAACCATATTAAAGCAGATGTCATGTAGTCTTACAACCTGTGTCTAAAGAACTTAATTACTATAAATCACAATCTCAAAAGAGCTCTGATTCAGGGGTCATTCCTGCTGGCTTGGAAGAACCGAATGATGCCATGGCTGAAAACTCAGTAGCATCAGAAAATTTCTTTTTAAAAAATTCTTTCTTTCTTTCTTTCTTTCTTTCTTTCTTTCTTTCTTTCTTTCTTTCTTTCTTTCTTTCTTTTTTCTTTCTTTCCTTCCTTCCTTCCTTTCCTTCTTTCTTTCCCTTCTTTCTTTCCTCCCTCCCTCTCCCTCCCCCCCTCCCCCTCTCTTTTAATGATCCAAATATTTATATAAATGGTACCATTTGGATTCTATCATGACAGCTCATTTCTCTTTCTCTCTTTCTGTAGTTTGGCACTATAAGTTTATATGGATGTAACAGAGGGAATTTGCTGGAACAAAAATTTTATAGGTTACATTGTTGCTTTTGATAATTGTTGGATCTATAAAAATAACCCTTTGTGTGTCTTATAAAACTTTGTTTCCATTTTAACTGGATCACACATTTTGTGATTTCACTAGGTCCTCGTCATTTTCATTAAACTACATCATTTAATGTAGTTTAATTTTGTTAAATTAAATCTCTCTAAAAGCTTAAACTGATTCTATAATTTTGAAGAAAAATTATAAATTACAGCCTGATACTGTGATACGGCTCAAGATTTCACATGCAATGTGAGACATTAGCAAGAGTGTTGCAGTGGGTATTGCTGTCCTTTTCTTCATTGGGTTGCACAACATCCTCTTCATATCTGCAATTTAATTATCCTCAAGGCATCCCCATTAAGTGAAATGTGACTTAAATGTTTACAGTTAAAGCATATAAATATGCCACCACCACCCCAGTCATTGAACAGACATTGGGAGTGAGGAGAGTGTTTGTCTGACTTTGAGACATCTACAAGGGGAAGTTAATTTATCAGCTCAATCGAAATGGCTGCTAATTTTAAATAGCCAGCTATATCTTTCTTCAGCAAAAAAGCCCATTTCCCTCCTTTCCATAAAACTGTCTCATAATGAGAATAAAGCAGTTCCCATGCGGGCTGTTATCCAAAGGTAATCACAGCTCTCAGGGGTGCAATTATGTTGATAACCATATTCTGTATTACGTCTTATCGATTAACCAATAAAACTGTAACAATATTATTTCAAGAAGGCAAGAAGATATCTCAGTGGTTAATACACACAAAATAAAGCATATTTCCTTCTTTTGTTCATCCCAAGCCACAATGCTTCTAATCCTGTTTACAACCTTTGTGTAAAGTTGTAAGTGGCACTCAGTGCAATGTTTTATTAATACTTAACAAATGAATGTATTGAAACCATTAATAGGTGGATGGTGGTAACTCAGTGCATACGCTTTTCAGCAAAGTATAATGAATATCCTGGAAGTTCTGAGAACAATAAATAATTTTGTCTACACATTCCCATCAGTGTCGAGTCATTCAGTTCAATACAAGTTATTAGTGCCAGGGAAATCAGTAACCGCATTCTGAACACATTGTAAAATCAAGAAACAGATGAGAATGTAAAGCAGCCCTCCTTCAAGTTGTGGGGATAAAACATATAGTTTTTAATAAATAAAATGTATTTATAAAATTAACAGGAGAGTTTGAGAGTATTCAAGAAGTCAGAGCTCCATTTATTTGTTGTTCCTCATTATTTGGGTAAAGTACTTCAGTACTGAGCCAGGGTGGCGCAATGGTTAAAGTGCAATACTGCTGCTGGCTGCCTGCAATTTGGCAGTTCAAATCTCACTAGGTTCAAGCCTTCCATCCTCCAGAGGTGGGTAAAATGAGGGCCCAGATTGTTGGGGGAAATATACTGATTCTGTAAACCGCTTAGAGAGAGCTGTAAAGTACTTTAAAGCGGTATATAAGTTAAGTGCTTTTGCTATCTCTCTTATAGAAAGATGAACTTTGAATGTTTGCCTCTGTGGCAAGATTGGCAGAGTAGACATTGTCCCAATTTTATGGACCACTACAAGCTTCTGATCTCAATCTCTCATTATTTCATTGGGTTTGGAACAGTAGTGGGTTTTAAATTTTTTTACTACTGGTTCTGTGGGTGTGGCTTGGTGGTCGTGGCATGGCTTGGTACGCATGGCTTGGTGGGTGTGGCAGGGGAAGGATACTGTAAGATCTCCATTCCCACCCAACTCCAGGGAAGGATACTGTAAAATCTCCATTCCCTCCCTATTCCACTGCAAAATCCCCGTTTCTTCCTGATCAACTGGGACTCGGGAGGAAGAGAATAGATAGGGGCGGGGCCGGACAGAGGTGGTATTTACTCCGAACTATTCAAAATTTCCACTACTGGTTCCCCAGAACTGGTCAGAACCTGCTGAAACCCACCTCTGATTTGGAAGCCTTAATATCTGAATTCAGTTCCAAAGGAATACTAAAGCAACAATGTTATTCATTTTTGTGGAATTCTTGCTTTAAAAGAGTGGGAAACTTGCTGCTTGTGGGCTGGAGGTTCTTTAACGATGGGTTGAATGTAGATTCCATGATTTCAGGAGATTGTGGGCAGACTCACTTAACCAAAGTAGTGGCAAATATGAAGCTTGCCTCATATTTTGCTATTTTGTGGACAGTCTAACACACACATGCATGGTACAAAACTATATTTTGAAAAGGTCTATTAATATTTGGATAGCAAAATAGAAGGCCTTTATGTTTTTCCTAAATTCTAGCTAGTCTTCATTTTATTGATGAGAATTTCTAAAAACTGGATGATAGCATGAGAAAACAAATCTCAAAGATAGTATGTGCTATCTTTCCTTGAAAAAGGTAATAGAGATGTGTTGGAAGAAATGTCCATCTGGGTTCAGTTCCAAGTGGGGAGAAAGACACTGGAAACATGGAGACTGCTTGAAAAGATGGCAGACAGGACCACATGGTTTTGAGGTCCTGGGCAAAAAAGCACATGGGTGAGAGAGAGAGAGATTTATACCCTCTATTGGGCTTTGAATTTGAGCTTGTATTCTGATTGGTTGTCAGCCTCCCATGGGGCCATGCAGGGGTAACTTTGTAGGTGGTCTTTTGAGTCCCAAGCTTGGTTGAATCTTGCTGGGTGATGTAATCTCCCCAGGTGCCATGTGGTGAGTTCTGTTGCTAGATGGGTAGAGGGCTAATCCTACCTTTGTTGGATCTTGGGTGGGGGTATTTGCTTATGAATAGACCTAGCTATCTCTTTATCTCTTGTACTGACATCTGCTGTGGGCTATTGAGATTGTGGGGGCTATTAAGAGTGAATCTGCTTCCTGCCTAAAAACATGTTTCTCCAGGGAGGTATAATAATCTGTCTTTTTAATATTTCCTAGAATATTTCATTTTTCTAGGAGAGGGGTTGGTGCTAACTTCCTACAGATGGTTTAGATTTCATATAAAAAGTTCTCTAAGAGAGAATGAAAAAAATTGTGGAAAGGCTGGCTTTTGAGGTGTGTCTTAAGAAGTCATCAGGAAGGACTCTGGGAAGAAGGAAAGTAGGAGAACTGGAATGAAGGTAATAGCCAGCAATTCAGATGAACTGGCTGTGGAAAATGTACAATTTTAGGAAAAAAAACCTGTGTGGCTGGTAAACCTATATTGCATTAGGCAGTGTTTGCACTGCTCGGTTGTTACTTCGAGGACAGTTCTGGAGAAGCTTGCAGAAGAAAGTTGTTGGTGATGATCTCAAGAAATGTGTTGAAACCTAGAAGGGGATGAAGGATTATAGGCATGTCTCTATCTAAAGCCAAAGATTCTAGATGGAACAGAAAGGAATGGAAGAAAAGATAAAAGGTTTTTACAATGCAGAAAATAGCCAGCTGCCAGCCTGACTGAAAGGAAATTGCAACCAACCTTAATGCTAAATTAGGGAAGGTTAGGTAACATTAGGAATAGAGTACTGCAAACGAATTAAGATAGCACCATCATCTGGACATATGTATGCTTAAAGTGTTAACATATAGAAAAAACATGCTTAGCTGTTTTGATTGCTGATCAACTAAGGTTTGAGAGGAGAGAGGAATTTGCAATGGGGTGCAAAGCAATTAGTTGTACGTGACAAGTGAAACTATAAGAATGAAATGGTTTTTCCTCTCTCTCTCTCTCTCTCTCTCTCTCTCTCTCTCTCTCTCTCTCTCTCTCTCTCTCTCTCTCTCTCTTTTAAAAAAACAAAGTGAAGTCTTGGACTGACTTTCTGTCTAATCCTAAAATTCAGAGAATGTCCCATTTGCAAGGTGGAAGAGTAACAAGAAATGATAAGGATAATTTTGTTATTTATACCAACTAATAAATTAGTCTCAGATTTCTTCCATATGAAAAGGGTGACCCTTCTCTGTGTTTTGATTTCCTATAAGAGGACAAAGCTGTTATCTGCTCTTAGTCTGTAAATAGTTGCACAATAGCAACTTCTTATTGGTCTTGGATGCTTTATAATTAAGACCATTTTGCCCTCATCCTGATACTAACCAAGGATGAGTGGATGAAGAGTCACTGGTGGTAAAACATTCTTTCACTGTGGCCCGGATCACCTTAATATCAGTTAATGAGGAGCAACAGACTAGAACAATTTGTGGTCAAAAGTACTGCAGAGTCTTCCTTTGAGTACCTTATGGCAGAGAGAGAGAGAGAGAGAGAGAGAGAGAGAGAGAGAGAGAGAGAGAGAGAGATTATTCCCTAGTAGCCATTTTTTAGATGACTAAGATAATGAGTCTCTTTCCTTTTTAAAATCTGCAAAACCTCCCTCTGATTTACCTGCTGGGTTGAATGGAAAAGAACGTTCTTTTATCAAAGAGGGAGACCCAATTCATAGATCATGAGGAAGGAAAAAAAAATACATCACTGATTTTGGCATTCAGAATGTCTGAAAAATGTCATTGGGGAAAAATGACAAACATTAAGAGCCTGATGAAATGTTAATTTATTCATCTGTTCAGGGAGAGGCCCATACTAATCTCCCATGAGGGGGGCTCACAATTCGGGTGCTGCGACTGAAGCTGCATCTGCCTTAGTGAAAGGCACAGAGGATTTTGACAGGCAGATTTATGTCAATAAAAGGAAATTCTGTTCAAATATCCTGGCTGTAATTGCTAGAAAGGAATTAAGTGGCTTGAACCCATCAAGAAAACCCACAAGTCCCCCCTTGGCTCCAACTTTGCATGTCAGGACTGCTGACTGAAATAAATGCTCTTCACATACATTGAGAAGTCTTTATTACATCACATGATTTTCCTCTGTTTCATTACGTTATTTCAATTCAGTTGAGATACATTATCAGGTTCATTTGATAATGGAATAAGGAATATTTGCTAGATTCTGACTGCTTCTGCATACTGAGAAATACATGACATTCATACTGTCATACTTGGCAGCCCCTTATTAACAAGCACTTCATAATGAAAAAGAAATAGAAGTATATTTAAAGACAAATATGAGTACTGTAGAATTATACTCAGATTTTATTCATACTTTTTATTCATATTTATTCATACTTCATAGAATGGGCGCTAAGTAAAATTAATTGGTAGCAGAAAGGACACCTCTTTCTTTGTATATATTAATATCTACATTAAGATATTAATACAAGATTATTACAGGAACAAAACTTTACTTAGATGAGTACAGACAGTTAACAAGAGAATTCAGTATTTGCTCAGTCCGAGTAGATTTGTTGTCTCTCTAGATTTTTTTCAAATGATACAGGTTGCTAATTATTTGAATGAGCTAATTAAGAAAACAAACTGCACATGTTTGGTCTTCTGGTTATGATGAAAGTAGTCCAGAGAATTTGAAAAAACAAACAAACATAAGAGGCACACTTGCAATTATATATATTTCTGATTAAATCAAACCTATATTTTGAAGCCAACAGATTTCTGTTTCTGCAAATAAAAGTTAATGTAAAGTTGTCTTCTGTTTGAATAGATATTCAAATCCTGTTTAGCATAAACCACACTCTTTCCATAAGCCACTTTAATAAAGACCAGGTGTAGATATTAATATACACAGGGAAGGGGGTGGGATTCTGAAAGCAGGACCAGAAGAACTGGTAATATGGTAAAAGCAAAGAGGGTGAGAATATCATATCCAGAGAATATGGAGTTCAAGTCTGCACATGTTTTCTTCAGTCCTTCATTCCTTAGTTCTGACTTCAGACTAAAGCCAAGTAGGCACTGGCCTAGTGCGCTGGAATGTCTGGATAACCTTGGAGGATGAAGGACAAAGATGCATAGAAACTGAATAAATAAAACAGAATTCCTAATAGGGAAGTACATAACTGGAGGCAGGGGTGAAATCCAGCAGGTTCTGACAGGTTCTGGAGAACAGGTAGTGGAAATTTTGAGTAGTTTGGAGAACCGGCAAATACCACCTCTGGCTGGCCCCAGAGTGGGCTGGGAATGGAGATTTTGCAATATCCTTCCCCCAGGAGTGGGGAGGGAATGGGGATTTTGCAGTATCCTTCCTCTGGAGTGGGATGGGAATGGAGATTTTGCAGTATCCTTCCCCTGCCACGCCCACCAAGCCACATCCACAGAACCGGTAGTAAAAAAATTTGGATTTCATCACTGACTGGAGGTGTTTACTGGACTAATTAGCTGACTCCACCTCCCCTAATTATTATTAGGAAATAATTAGATAAGAATTGGAAGTGCTCCCAATAGATTAACAGTCAGGGGAAGAAACTTAGAAAGGATCACCCACCTTAATACTCAGCCGTTAAAGGTAGAGGTGGAAACGTTGTACCTTCAGACTTGTACGATTCTGTTAATGTAGCCTCACAAGAAATTTCATCTAGATGTGTATCTGATTGTCTGATTTTCCCAGGAGGGTTATCATCAATCTTGCAAGTCTGAAGGTTCAAACTTCCTTCTACCACTTTTAACCACCACCCAATTAGGAGAGGGGCTTCCAAAGTTATTTCCTCTGACACTTCATCCATTGGGAACTCTCCCTCTCTTGTGCCAATTTGGAGCGGGAACCACTGCTATTCATCTTTCCAAATCATCCTAAAAATGCATTGGGGAGAGGTGGCACCATCAGTCAGTATGATCAAATAGGGGATCTACTTACCCTTGATTTGGTACTTACTGCCTATGATTCATCCATAATAAAGTTAAAGTTAACTTTGAGCGAAATCAGAGTGGCTTCTAAAAACAGTACCATATTTTTCGGAGCATAAGACGCACCAGAGTATAAGACACACCTTAGCTTTTGGGGAAGAAAATAAGAACAAAGCTGATTGGTGGGTGGATTGGCCTCCCGGAATACCCCCAATCAGCTGTTCCCAGAGGTAAATTTTAGCAACAGGTTTCTTGGTTGTGAGCTCTGTGCCTTGCTTTTTTTTCTGCCTCTGAAACTTCTGAATTTCTGTTTCAGGAAAAAAAAAAATCTGCCTCTGAAAACCTCCGAAACAGAGCTTCAGAAAAAAAGGCTTTTTTTCTGAAGCTTCTTTTAGAGGCTTTTATTCTGAAGGACTATCTGTACTCTGTTCAATCTCCTTTCTTTGGTATTGGTATATAGATTCTCTGGAGAGGGGCGGCATATAAATTTAATAAATATAGATATATATAAATTTAATAAATATATAGATTCACCTCTTCCGATCTGTTGCTTATTGTGTCATTCTCCAGATTTGTTAGCATAGTTTGGTTAGAACCTTTACTGATTCTTCTTTTGTTGCTTGTAATATTATTTTAGATAAAAGCCTTTCTGAGGCTTTTTTTCTGAAGCTTCTTTTAGAGGTTTCTTTCAGCCTCTGAAATCTCTGTTTGGGAGGCTGGGTGGGGCTACATTCGGAGTATAAGACGCACACAGATTTTCATCCTCTTTTTTGGCGAAAAATACGGTACATGCTTTGAAATTGAGCTGTAGGACTGAAAATGGAACTCAGTTTAAGCCATGAACCAGTTTTTTTTAGAAGTCACAGGTAAACCACATCATACCAATATGCAACCCTAAATATTAGAAATCCGTAAACGTGATATGTAATAATAATACATACATACCAATTCTGGGATAGAGATTTAACATTATTAATCAGAGCAACAAAGACTTTAAAGAAAATGTTTCACTTTATTTTCAACAAGATTTGGCTTTCCAAGTCCATTTCTCTTTGAAAAATTAGCTATGCTGCCTGGTCTTATTGTAAATATCCCTCTTTGGAAAGCTTTTACCTGCTGCTCTTTATGAAAGAAACTATTTGTCAGTCAGGAAATAGCATAATAGTTCGTGAATTTATATTCTTGTTTAATACTGGGGCCAAAGATCGATCAGTTATTTCTGTTTTATGTGTTGTAATTACCTATGCTCTGCAACTGCCTCACAGTCAGCACCTTAATTATTATTCAATACCTTTTTATGGTTATAGCAACCATTAGTAGGTATTTTATTTAGTATGTACCTAAGTAAAAAATGGAAAATTTCAATATAAATCAATGATTTAAATTGGCCTCCTCCCTGCCTCCCACACCCTTTTTTCCTCTAGTCAATTTCTCTATAGCAATTTCAATTGCTATAATTTAAATAAAAACATCTGGTAAGCTGTTCCTGTTTCTTGAGATCTTCTCCAGAAGCAGAAATTTAGAACTGATAGCCTGTCTCTTAAGAGTCACATCCTGGATTGTTGCCAGTTGTTTAACAGGCATCAATTTATGGTGACATCTTCCATTGTCTCCATAAGAGGTCAAGCGACATGATAAAAGTCTCCTTGCTAAGCATGTGGACTGGAGAAAAGCATCTTTGGAATCAGGTACCAGTCACAATGGGGAATAATGTCAGGAGATGTAGTTCAGGAGTTTTACAATGCCAGAGACTGCACCTATAATTATGGCTTTTTAAGAGCTGAAAACTGCAGTGTGCAGCAGCTGCCAAAAATGCCAACACAGTTCTAGGCTGCATAAAGTGAGTGATAGAATCAAGATCACATGAAGTGTTAATACAACTTTATAAGGCCTTGGTAAGGCCACACTTAGAATACTGCATTCAGTTTTGATTGTCACGATGTAAAAAAGATGTTGAGACTCTAGAAAGAGTACAGAGAAGAGCAACAAAGATGATTAGGGGACTGGAGGCTAAAACACATGAAGAACGGTTGCTGGAACTGGGTATGTCTAGTTTGATGAAAAGAAGGACTAGGGGAGACATGATAGCAGCGTTCCAATATCTCAGGGGCTGCCACAAAGAAGAGAGAGTCAAGCTATTCTCCAAAGCACCTGAGGGCAGGATAAGAAGCAATGGGTGGAAACTAATCAAGGAGAGAAGCAACTTAGAACTAAGGAGAAATTTCCTGACAGTTAGAACAATTAATCAGTGGAACAACTTGCCTCCAGAAGTTATAAATGCTCCAACACTGGAAGTTTTAAGAAGAGATTGGATAGTCATCTGTTTGAAGTGGTGTAGGGTTTTCTGCCTGAGCAGGGAGTTGGACTAGAAGATCTCCAAGGTCCCTTCCAACTCTTATTCTAAAAAAGAGGTTTGCTTTTTCTTTAGGCATGGGAGAAAAGACACTCTCATCCATACTGACTTGGCTAACCCAATGTAATGTTGGTCTTCACTGTGAGTCATGCTTCATTGTTACTGCCTCTCCTCTTGCAATGAAGTGAAGATACCCATAGTTTCAACTGAGAGCAACAGGCCTCATTATCATTCTCTGTGTTGACCTTAATTGGAAATTGATTCTTCTGCAAGACTATAGCAACAAAAACAGAAATAAATATATTGCACATTTTAATGATCATTTTCATGATTTCACATGAAAAACCTAGGAATAGAATTGTCTCCTAGAACCCTATTCAATAAAAGCAGCAGAGTATCAATGCAGGGTAAAAAAAAAAAGAGAGAGAGATTTCACTTTTAAAAGGGAAAAAAAATACCTTGCTGCCTTATCCAGAAGAATAAATGAAGCAACACTTAGTGATATGAGTGATATGAGGAATTGCAGTGGCTTTAGCCAAGATTTTGGAAATGATACATCAGCTTGACCATTTTTACTGTCTTTCTGTTAAGTTTTAGGAAGAGCATATTTTCAGGCTATAAAGAAACTATTTCTTTCAGAAATATAACAAAGTCTTTTGCAAGTTGAGCTAATAGAAAGACTTAGTTCTCTGGCTCTAAAGTTTAGAAGATTATAGTGCTTAGGACAGGGGTCCCCAAGTCCTCGTCGGCATGGCAACAATTGGGCCACGCAAACAAGTGAAGCCCCATCCGTGGGATGCAGGCAGGACACAAAACTATGCCCTCTGCGGTCTGTGGAAAAACTTTCTCTATGGAACTGGTCCCTGCTGCCCAATAGGTTGGGGGCCACCATCTTAGGAGATTCTAATGTTTAGCAGATTCTAATGCTGGAAAAGGTGGAAGGAAAGAGAAGAAGACAATTCACAATAAGATGGTTGGATCCAGTTACACTGGCAACGAGTGCACCTTTGGACCAGTGGTGGGTTGCTATCGGTTCACCCTGGATCAGGCGAACCAGTAGTGGTGGTGGGGAGGCACCGCCCACCCACCCAGATATATTTGCCCATGAGCATAAGCATCATGTGCGCGCCTATGAGCAAACCGGTAGCGGCCAAAATTGAAACCCACTACTGCTTTGGACGACCTGAAGGACCAGGTTCATGACAAATCATCGCAGATACAATCTATTTGACCACTAAGAATCAATAATGATTTGATGGCACATCATCACAATCTCTTGGGATAGTTTTGCAGCTTCCTTTCTAGTTTACAGTCCAAGAATTATGAATAGTTTTCTCTCCCAGTACTAATCAATTCTGATCCAATTCAAGATCAGCTAAGATTGGCTAAGCCCTACTGCCTGCTGGAGCAATAAATAATAGAATTAGATAATTAAAATATATTTTTATTTGAAAAGCTTTAAAAAACTGATATATCTATTTAATTGTTCAAAATGTAGCCTAGGGCGTGCGTTACAGGTTATATCTGATATTGCAGCTTTATTATTTCTATCTAAAAACTGTAGTGTGGGTATTATAGACTGGTAGCCTCTGTCAGCAGTTGAAAGATTAATGGTGGTGACTGGAAATCCCTCTTCCAAGTTCAGTAGATTTCTTTGAACAGTTTATGTAGGTAGGTCTAAAACAACCATGTTGTTCTACCTCTTTTGTTCTTTTATTCTATAGTCAGATAAAAAAGAAACATCCTCCCTTTATTTTCATGTGAATTTTTTATTTAAAATTTTTGTTTTTAGTTCCCTGCAAAGTGAACTAATTTAAAATCAAATAATTTACAGTATATTCTTTGATTTAATCCCTAAGAGTATTTGTCTGAAGAACCAATTTACAATATTTCCCATTTAAGATACTGAAACAAGCTTTCTTGAACAAATATGGATATCCAGAAACGATTTAAAAATGCAGTATTTTCCTCTACACCGGTAGAGTTTTCAGTCACCTGGCCTGAAAAGAATATGTCCTTAGCTTAGAACATCTGTATCCCCAGGGTGACTGACACTCTGGATTTATTTGGAACAACATTTCCCAGAATTCCCAATTAGCAATGATTATACGGGTTGTGAATTTAGGGAACAATAGTCCTGACATATTGAATGGGTGCCAGAGGTGTCCACAGAGTATGGTGAAAAAAGTAAAGATGGCAGCTGCAACAGTGTGATCAAAGCTCTGATTGTAGTCACCATCTTGACTTTTTTTTTAACCATACCTTGAGGACACCCCTAGAGGGTGCCAAGCTGGAAGAACTGGCCAGGAGACCAATTATTATCAGGGAGCAAAATGATTTTTCTCATGATTTTAGAAATCCTTGCACTTATGAAATTCTTCTTCTTGAGCTCGCTAAATGTTCAATGGCAGTGTAATCCAAATTTTGAACTTTTATTCTTTTTTTTGCTTACAAAGCAAGACTCATAAAAAAATAAATAAAAGGCCACAGGGCACTTTTCTCCGGGAGCCACACAGTAAAGTTATTTGCCTGCAGTTGCCTGCCACTCAGGTATGAAGACGGGCTGTCATTTCCTGCACCCCACTGCCCCTTACTGCCTTGCTCCAATTTTTTCAAGCCCTACAGCATTATTGTTTGATGTGTCTGGTGGAGGAATTAAAGTAGATGAAGATTGAGGATACCACTCCCTTAGGTAATATGTATTCTGATTCCCTCCAGCTATCTGGCTGACAATGCCTCTCTCCTCATCCCAGCCCCATTCCCTGCCTTGAGATGGAGGAATAATTAAAAGTCCCCTAAATTAGGTGTGGCAGAGTTGGATGTGCAGCTGAGATCTAGAAAGGTGTACAAACTAGTTAAGTTTGGGGTGTGTGTGTGTTAATATGGAGCAAGTTAACTGCATGCACAATTCAGCAAAAAAATAAAAAATAAAAACCAAACAAGATAACTCCTGTTTTTAATAATTATGAAACAACCTTTAACATATTTTTGCATTTCTTCCAATGAAACTCAAAGCTAGGACAAATAGAATAAAAGGCAAAACGTGGTAGACTTAAATTGTTAGGTGTTTTGGTTGCCTGAAATGTGTCCTCTAATGGTCAAAAGGTGCTATTTCTGTTTCGACAAAAGGGAGTCTATATCCAGAGCTTTTTTTCTCTCTCTCTTAAAAAGTAGATCCCTCTTTTTTTCAATTCATTAGAATTTCTGGTATCCACAGAAGTAGCATTTGAATCCTTTGCTTGATATGGAAAATTATTTAAATAGTGGGATCTCTGTGTTAATTGCTGTTAATTTTGTTTGTCAGGTTTTCAAGGGGATAAAATAATGGTGCATTGTAACTCTGTTTTTCTAACCAGGTATGGCTGCAGAAGGCGGCTTTAGGAGATGGTAAATTTGAAAGACCTTTTAAAAATTATTCATTATCTAGGACCTTCAAGAAAAGGGAAAAAACATTTCAGGGCAGTTATCTGCTTGATTTTATAATGATTTTTTTTTTAAAAATACAGTGAAATTCCTGAAGTGCTCATAAGTTCCAAAGTCTACAGAATATAATGTATATTCTTATGAGAAGTACTCATAAGTGCTCAAAGTCTGCAGGATATAATGTATGCTCTCTCGTGCAAATAAGTAGATATTGGTTTTGCCCAGGGTCAAAAGTCCTGCGTACATTTGTGTTCACAAAAGCATTTTTCACATTTAGTTTGAATTGACTTAACTTTTCTGGGCAGAGTTATCACTAAAGAAGCATTAGGAAAGCAGTTATCTTCCTACCTAACTTAACCTAACACCATGGATCACAACCACAATCTGATTGTTGTTAGAGGATTAACTGGTTGACTGATAATAGATTTCCTACATCTAATTGCAGTGTTACTGCCCAATCAGCCCTGAAGACATATATCTTTTTGAATTCTTTATAACTCATTGTACAACAATTTATATTCTTAATATTTATAGCTCACTTGCCTGGTTCTTCTGTAACCTTAGTTTTCATAATTCTAATTAATTTAATGATGTTCACAAGTAGGTCTACTTCATTGCTCACTCCAAGTGGTAAACTGTAGCATATTCTGTAATTTCATAGCTGACAGACTTGTGTTCTTATTAGTATTAAAAAGTTTAAAAGTCCCTTTTAGCTATCTGGAAAAACTACCAGTTTTAGTTACAAGTTGCATATTTTTGCCTTACATACCTTGTCACATTTGAGCTTCACATATTTTAAAGGATGAAATCATGGCAGCAGCTATATTCTGAAGAATACGCTATGGAAAAATAATTGCTGACTATAGAAGGAATTGGAAAGAAGAGATCTCAATCACAAAACATCTTGTTTGTTACAGGCTGTCATGCGCCTTAAAGTTTGGCAGAGGGATTTCTTAATGACAAGCGATCTCTGAGAAGAGCAGGACAATTGATTCAAGAATTCACGCAGGGATGTGAAGAAGGAAGTATAGTATGCAGACAAGGTTTAATAAATCATCTCCATGCTCTTTATAAATCATCCCAAGTACTCAAAAAGAGCACACGCAGCATTAAATAGGATGTTGCCACAAGTCCATCAGGATACAGGTTATGTGTTTGTAGCTTATCTGTACCCACATTTAATACGTTGCACTACTAATAAATTAAAAAGTTGTAATAAACAAGCACAAACCTGCCTGCCTTATTAAAAAATAAAAAAAAGAAAGTGATGCTCTGACGGATTTGATTGAAGTATCTCCATCTCAGAGGTGCTCATTACCCTGAGATGACACAACCAAGTTTTTTTTCCCTTACAGAGAAACCAGAGAATCAAATCAATCACAGCTGTTTTTATAGCAAAGCAAACTTTATTTTAGATTCTTAGAATTGTATTCCACAAAGTTGGTTCAATTTAGATAAGAAGACGCTGCTTGCACTTCCTTTTGTTAGTCTGGATGTCTTATGTTCTAACTTTTTATACTTGAGTTAAACTGGGCAGAGTTCTGGGTTCAGTATAAAACACAAAACAAGCTCTGCAACTCTATTCCACGCTAGGCTAGTTTGTCAGAGTGAGACTATTTTTCAGAGAATCTTTGATGTCAAAAATAAACAGAAAAGGCAAATGCTATGGGCAAATGTGGCTGAACAATGCCTGCAGCATGGGTGGCATCTTTTTTGTCTTGGCTAACCCCGGCAAATTTCTGCACCTGTTCTGCCTGAAAGCTAAAACAGAACAACTGGACAGATCATCGTGTCCTCTTCCTTGTACGGCGGAGTCAAGGCATGTAATGAACTGATTGCCATTTCTCTGCCTCTGTCTCACTTTCATGAGACAAAGTAATAAAAGAACTCCCCACATCCATACAAGAGTATTTTAATGAGTGCAAGAATTTTGGGCTCAACAATAAACAGAGATTGCCTTTTCTTCATCACATCCTCTTAATCCACCAGCGCCCAAGCAGAGACAAATGCGGATTTATAAAGAAATCAGTACATTTTCTTTCTTTCTTTCTTTCTTTCTTTCTTTCTTTCTTTCTTTCTTTCTTTCTTTCTTTCTTTCTTTCTTTCTCCTTCTTTCTTTCTTTCTTCTTTTTCTTTCTTTCCTTTCTTTCTCTCTCTCTTTCTTTCCCTCCCTCCCTCCTTCCTTTTTTCCTTCCTTCCTTCCTTTTTTTATTTTTATTTCTTTTTTTCTTTCTTTCTTTTTATGGATCACTCAAATTCATCACAACTCTGAGCACCCTGCATTTATTCCAGTTTTTTTTTTATTTCAAAACCAGTCTGTATCTGAGGATGAAACCATTGCTCTGATGAAATCAACAGCTTTTTTTTTTTTAGTTGCAGGAAAAAATGTACAATTTACCAGGAGATGATATTACAACTGTGATATGAGAATACCTACATCTGACCATCTGACTCCATTTTTGCTACTGTCTCACAAATTTTCAAGGGTCCTTCCAGTCTTAAGAACTTAGCTGGATCACAGTCATGAATTGACTTGCCAGATCACCCTACTGGATGCTGCCTTGTTTTGTTTCTCTATTTATATAATGAAACTGGGATTCCTGTAACCTTTAACTGGGCAAAATGATGCACTCTAGAGCAAAACCTTTTGAACCAAGGTACCTTAAATGAGCTAATTTACAGAATGTATCCAAAATCCAAGACCTATGACTCCATGGAATTGAAATCTATACATTTTATAAAACATTTTATGACATAAATAGCAACAGCACTTAGACTTATATACCACTTCACAGTGCTTTACAGCCCTAAGCAGTTTACAGAGTCAGCATATTGCCCCCAACAATATGGATTCTCATTTTGCTGAATGCTGAGTCATTGAGACCTTGAGCTGATGAGAATCAAACTGCTGGCAGTTGGCAGAATTAGATTGCAATATTGTATTCTAACCACTGTTCATGGTAAACATCACAAAGCAGCTTATGACATAATACAAAAGTGTCATAAAATATTTTCTGTGCCAATGTTTGACTGTGCTGTATAGTTCAACATGGATTATTTTCAAGGCAGATACAACTCTGAATATACACTGACTTTTTCAGTGAAGGAAGTATACTTGTATTAGAAGTCTGCCATTGTAGAAGGTCTTGAGGAATCTGGTAAGGTAATACCTCTAAAACATTGACTCAGTGGGGCATGGGTTGCCTAGTTGACTAATAAGTCCATTTAGTTAAAATTGGAATGTCATATCCCAGGATTAGATAAAGAATAAATTATACTATAGGAAGAACTCTAAATTAATCTTAAATCTTTTGTTTTAGAACTTGCCTTTTTTTCAAAACAGAAAGCAAAAAACAGTATTATTAAACTCAATCTGACATAACATATAATCATCTTTTCCTGCTAATAATCTGTTAACTCACAGTGTCATCTTGGTCTTATTCACAGATGGCATCTGGATTCTAGAATGTTCTCTCCCAAAAACCAATAAAGAGTTTATGGCTGCTGTTGTCATTGTTATACTTTAAGTATCCTCTGAAGGCTTCACTACCCAGCCAGGCTGGTTTTTGTTTAAATTAGAGTTCCATGTTACCCAAAAGCAAGATAAAATTATTATTTAGGTGCTCTTTCCAGGAGAAATACATGTACAATTATTTTCAGACAGCCAGTGAGATGTAGGTGTTAAGCAGGGTTGGGTTCTACTTACCTTTACTACTGGTTAGTAACGGGGCCGCGTGCGTGCACTCTTCTGCGCATGTGCAGAAATGTTTTGATGACGTCAGGGTCAGTGGGCAGAGCTTCCCGCCGGTTTTACTACCAGTTCTATCGAACCGGTACGAACTGAGGGCAACCCACCATTGGTGTTAAGTAAGGATTTCCCAACTTTTGTCTCGTGGACTTCAACTTCCAGGATTCTCCAGCCATTCTGGCTATGGAATTCTGGGAATTGAAATCCACAGGTCTTAAAGTTGCCAAGATTGGGAAAACCTGGATTAAGGTCTTGGACTAACACTGGAAAGTTACTGGTTCACATTCACTCTCATCCATGGAGGCTCATTGAATGACCCAGTCCTTAGTTATGAATTCAGTCCTACCTACCTACCTCACAGGATGGTTGTTGGAAAAAGAGCAAGCACTATGCTTCAAGTCCCAAAAGAAAAGTAGGATATGATGACCACCAGTGGAGGTTTTCATCCACTCATTGGACTTTAAAAAAATATTTTTCGTAGGTGAGTGAATTGTGGAGCAAATGCTTGATTCTTCTTTGCAGTTGTTTTCTTTATCCCTACATTGAGTAATTTATCAGAAAGTGAAAACAGAGCTGATACATAAAATAGAAGAATATTGAAGAAAAGCTGAAAGTAAAAGCTGAAATATAGCCAGGGCCATAAAGGAATGCACATTACTATCTGATAGATATTGCATTTGGATCAAATCATAATATCTAATAATACTGTTTTGCAATCTGTTGATACTTTTGTTTTTTACACTGGTACATATTTTTAGTTATTTATTTAGCTACAGATTAATCAGCTCCCCTTGTGTCCAATTGATTTCAATTAGAAAAAAGAACTGCTAATTTGAGTCTGAACCCAATCTTGTATTCTTTGATTTGTGTTTATTTAATAGTATTAGAATTAATAGCTTCAGCTTGCCAAGTAGTAACATACTGTATATTTAATGTATAGTATATTTCCCTTACTCAGATACACATTTTTATTTTATTTATGTTTATTTATTTAAATATGAGCCCTTGAAAAATAATTGTATATTTAAATTTGCAATTAGTTGTCAACTTTTAAACTAAGCTGGGTTCTGATCAATTCCCAATTACATACAACTGTTGTTCATATCCTGCACCACTGAGCCAAAAACATAAAATACACTTAATATAACAGATTCAAATATCTACTAGGGAAGTTCTACCAATTCAAAAATGCTAAATCAGTTTAGAATTATGTGCATGAAATATTTTCAGTTTTAAATAAAACATGAAATCATGTATGAGGGTTGCATGTACTGTATATCAGGACAGACAGTGTATATTACCTTTGATATGTGATCCATAATTAGAAAAAAAATGTTGAAAGAGGCATGATACCTGTCAATTATCAGCTAGCAGAAAATTCAACTAAAATACATAATTCATCAACATGCTGTCCTTTGTTGTTAAGCTGATTGAGTCTACTCTGTAATATAACATACTTTATTCAAAAGAAAGTGAATCTGGGTACAATCTGATACATTGTACTGATTTTAAAATATGCACGAGGTGTAAAATTTTAGCTACCGTATTAAAACACAGTGAAGTCCATACATCTGTTGCATAAAGCAAGAAATAACACTTCTAGTGTTAGATAGTCATTACAGACACTAGATAACTGTATTGCAGGTTAGTCAACTGTAAAATGTTAATGGGTATATGACATCTATTTACTTTCTTTTCAACTAGCGAACTAGTTTTTGCAATTTTTATCTTTATGCTATATAAACTACATTATACTGACTAATTAGTAAGACAGCCAACACGATTAATCTCAAACAGAAAAATAATTGAAGTTAAATATTAATTTAGAAAAAAAATAATTCAATGTAAATGAAAAAGAAAACCAGGAAGCTTTTAAGTAAAAACTACACAAATAGTACACCAGCAGTGAAAGGCTAAAGCTACCACTCTGCTTTTCCTTCCTGTCTTTGTTATTGGCTCTTTCCTTACTATTCCTTTTGTTTGACAAGGTTTCTTCCCTGCAGCTGGGAATGTCATCTCACAAATGAGCAAACCTTTCAGATCCTGGGACTCTTCATCATGGCTGACTATCCAATAGTCCTTGAGCCAGAAGAAATCTATGCGGGCATAAAAATACTACAGTGTCTAGCAAATCCCTATTACTTGCAGGCACAATGCTGGCAAATGGAACTGTCCTTCTTTATTGTACGCAGACAGGGATAGAGGTAGGTTTCAGCAGGTTCTGACCAGGTTCTGGAGAACCGGTAGCGGAAATTTTGAGCCCCTCCCCCATCTATTCTCTGCCTCCTAGTAGCAGCCGATCGGGAGGAAATGGAGATTTTGCAATAACCTTCCCCTGGATTGGGGAGGGAATGAAGATTTTACAGTATCCTTTCCCTGCCATACCCACCAAGCCACACCCACAGAACCGGTAGTAAAAAAATTTGAAAATTTGAAATTGGATAGAAGATCGATTGTTCCGTACAGGTTTCCTTATCTTCCTGCTCAACATCACCAGTGACGGAAAACCATCCATCAGTCACTGTCCTTAATATGCAATGCATAGAATGGGGCTATCAGTAGTCTCCTTTTGCATCCTGGTTTACTGCTATTCCAGAAGAGAAAGCTAAACCCAGATTCAAAATCATCCTGAGAGCTAGCAGATGAGGAGATAGCTTTGCAGTGAAGTGGGAGAGAGAAAGGACTTTCTGCCTCACATTACCATGTACTCCTTCCACTATTACTATTGGTCAGTGTTTCCACTCAGGGGATTGATTCAGAGATTGGATGGCCAGAAAGGCAGAGGCCAGTCTGAAAGATCTAGATGCTACCTGCCATCTGAAGCAGGATGCTCTGGAAGCCGGTGATAGGAACTGGAGGGAAGGAGCATGTGTCCAGCCAAGAATTGCCCATTGATGCTGGGCTAGTTTGACTACCTAGGGGCCACCTGATTATATCACATGGTTGGTAAAACTTGTCAAGTTGCTATGCGCAGAGGAATTTAAGGTTGACTTAGGAATTTGCTAAGGATAAGAAGAAGGTATTCATGAGGACCCAGCAAAATAAAAAGTGAAAGTTGCTGAGATATGTTTCCGTTGTAGTTAGATGCAAATGAGAAATGATTGTTAATTTGCTAGTCATCCAACTTCTCGGTGATTCATTTTGCTCCGTAATGCATAACTGGTCAGGTTTCTTTGTCAGCAATCTTCTTTTGATTGGTCAAGAGTAAGGAGCTTTCCCTTGCTGATCTATACTCATTCATGTTACAAAGTGGATTTTCTCTATAATGGATGGTATACCCTTTTGCATTCTCAGAAACTGATTCATTTGAACATCACTACCTAACCACAAAGGAGCATGGATCATGAATTAAATGCAAGATAAGCAGGAAGTCTCCTCTGTGTAAAAACAGCTGTGTAGAAGGAAGTGCACTGGATTTGGTTTCCTGAATTTTAGCCGTGCTGCCGAATAGAATAGAATAGAATAGAATAGAATAGAATAGAATAGAATAGAATAGAATAGAATAGAATAGAATAGAATGGAATGGAATGGAATGGAATGGAATGGAATGGAATGGAATGGAATAGAATTTTATTGGCCGAGTGTGATTGGACACATAAGGAATTTGTCTTGGTGCATATGCTCTCATTGTACATAAAAGAAAAGATATCTTCGTCAAGAATCATAAGGTACAACACTTAATGATAGTCATAGGGTACAAATCATATTAGGAAACACTCATCATGGTAGGGGGATGGAAGTAATAAGTCGAGAATGCAGTGGATTTATTCACATCCAATAAGTTGAATGCATATTGAACAAAGCTGGACTGGAAGAAGATGAGCATAATTGGAGGGAGAAAGATATAGCTGAAAATGATCTGCAAGCTCTAGGAATGGAAGTAAAGTGAAAACTTGGCACTAAGGTAAAATATAAAGATCAAACTCATGGTACAGCCACCAACCTTCAATTCAACCTTAGAATTGAAATGAAAATACTGAAGTGATAGACAGGTTCTGCCTTTTAGAATTAGCTATCAATAATAAAGGAAACAATTGTCAAGAAATATGTCACTTGGTAGAGCAGTTGTGAAGACCCTGGAAAAGAGATTCAAATGCTGGGAATTTCTGCTTGCACAAGGTAAAGCAGTAAAAATGATATGAATCAAACTGAATCACAACGATATGTGAACGATACAATATGTAATCATGTTGCATAAAGACACTCATTCTCATCTCTCTCTAAACATCCCACAAATATGCTTTGTACACCACTTTTAAGTTGCTTACGGTATTGCTTTTATCCAACATATATATATGGGTTTAGTGCTCTTTTGAAAAAGTGCTAGACCAATTTTTTTAGAGAACAATATAATCAGCATCTAGATTCAGTTTCTTTGTCAGGATTTTAATAGAATATTTTTTTAAAGTCTGCATTATTTATTAATTACAGTAATATCTGATTTACTTTGCTTTCAGTTCACCTGCCAAGCTAAGAGGCAATCTGGCTCACCAATGCATGTTTGTATCATAGATTAATCCCCTTAGAAATTAACTGAAATGACTTATTAGAAATGAAAGCAAACATTTTGCCTGTAACACAGTCTGAATGGTCTCCACCCTTTTTAGACAGTAATTGAGTTGAATGTGGGGTATGTTAGCAAAATTAAAGAAAACTGGAACAGCAAGTTTTAGGCGTCTTGCAAGCTGTGATAAAGGCTTTAAAAATCCCTGTAAGAAAAATAAGCAAAAACTAGAGAGAAAAAAAACCCCTCAGTGTTTACAATATATATAAAGTTGTTTTAGTAATATATTGACATAGCTACAAAAATAATTAGTGTATCTCATCTTGATAAGAAGGTAACTTCAGATAAATGACAGCCTGGAGTTATAATGAAATAGTACAAATGACACACTGGTTAGTCTCGTTTTAAATTAATGTGCTATAAAATTACTATATGTGCATTGCTTGGAGTTAACAACACACTATAGGTTGATTATATGGTATCACTACAATGTTATATTTTTCAATAATATTAGGGGCATTTGGTAAAATGCCCTCTAGTGGCCTCAGCAATGTCCCCCACTAATTTCTCATTTCTCTTGATTTTTTTCTCTCTTCCTTGACGCTTCATTTTGTGATTGAACTATGGAGCTATGGACTTGTATACAGAAATTTTGCCCCAGAGGAATCACTACTAATTGTCTTCACAGTATTACATTTATGCAGTTCAGAAAATTGTTTATAAAATCAAATTTGCTCAGAAAACAGAATTGAGGAGCAATAATCTCAAGTACTGGAGAACAAAGAGAACAAAAAAGAAAGTGGGTAATTATACTCTTCCCTCCAGACTTTTTGGATAGAAAGAAAGACATAAAAGCAAAATGAAGAGAGTGAGCTTCAGTCTATCCTTGTCTACAATACATCAGAGATAAATATAATACTGTTGTAGGAATTCATGAAGTCAAGTAGTCTTAAACCATGGTTTGAATTTCATTTGTTCCAACCAAAATGATTTATTCTCATAATAACATAACATCTCATAATGTTACATTGAATGAAGAACAAACTGCAGTAAATCCAAGAAGAAGGCTTCAAATTTACTTAAAATATAATTTCACTTTCTACAATGGAGAAGAGAGAAAAATGTAAAAGTTCTGAGATAAACTTGATTTTATACATATACTTCTAATGAATCCCAAATGCATTTTCCAAAGTTGTGATATTAACCATGCATTCTTATTTTTTTTTTTTTAAGTAGAGTGAAACATAAAAAGTATTTTATGGAAGAGAAAATCTTGGTTATCACTTCCCTAATATTGAACAAGTTACTATTCCAAAAATCAATAACATAAACAAGAAATCAAATGTAAGGTATTAGAATTTTCCCAACTATGATTCAAGAGGGCATTAAAGAATAATGAGGCAAAGCTTGAATAGCTTTATGCTTCGTGCTATAATGAAACACAAATGGAGGACAAAATGACTAGAAAAAGTGTATTATATATTTTATGAGATAAAAAAAGAACCAACAGATTCAAATGAGGTATATTTACATCATTTCAAAATAGAGGGAAACTACAGAAGAAGTGTTGTAAAGAAACTACAATAAGTTGCTAGCTTATCACAAATACTTGAAGATGAGTTTCACCCCAGAGTATTATCCTGACTGACTTATCCCTAAGTACCATGTTGCCAAGAAACAGCTAAATAAAGAAGTGTTGAGTTCAAGGAAATGGAGGGACTGAATAGCTGCCAAAAGTATTTTGAAGCCTCAGAGTTTGGATGCAAACACGGTATTTGGACTGTAGTTTCCAAGTTCTGCTCATTTGCTCCAAGAACAACTCCTTCGTTTATGTCACACTGCAGGACAGGCAGGAGGGAAAACTATAAAGTACACAACAACCAGGTAGAAGCATCAGGGTTCTCTTGTTTCTAGCTGCCACAAGACTCATGTCTGTCCAGTTTCTCTCAGAGCAACAGTGTAGAGAAAACATAGTCCTAGGGTGGTAATAGGTATACAAAATACAAATTATAGGTGAGTAAGAGGCATTCTCAGCAAGCTGGCTGCATTCATTCCCATCACAATCTAAACAAGTAATTATCTCTTGGATACACATGTTGTTAAGATCATACATACTGTACCTTTGTTTCCCAACCATTTTTTTTTTTTTTGCCTAAGCCAAATGTGATATCAGAATAAGTATATTGAATAATTAGTATGGGAATGCATTAAAAGTGATGCATCGTGGTTGTGTTGGAAGAAATGCCCATCTGGGTTCAGTTCCAAGTGGGAAGAAAGACACTGGAAACATGGAGACTGCTTGGAAAGATGGTTTAGTGGTGGACAGGACCACATGATTTGAGGTCCTGGGCCAAAAAAAAAAAAAAAAAAAAAGAGCACATGGGTGAGAGAGGGAGAGAGATTTATACCCCCCTTTGGGCCCTACCTTGGAGCTTCCTGTTCCTGTTTAAGAAATGTTTGATTGGTTGTCAGACTCCCATGGGGCCCTGCAAAGGTAACTTTGTAAGTTGTCTTGAGTCCCAGGCCTGGTTGAATCTTGCTGAGTGATGAGGTAATGAAGGGGCTTTGGGCAATTCCTATTATGGCTTAATGGCTTTGTCCTGGTTTGGATCTCGAGTGAGGGCTAATCCTATCATGTCCTGAGGGCCATGTCTTTTGTTTTGTAGATAAGCTGGCCCAGCCTTTGCCTTGTAGATAGGTTGGCACCAAAATATCTGCTGGGGGCGTGGGGCGGCAGGGAGCTGAGGCTCTGAGTTTTTCTTTAGAAACATGTTTCTCCTTTAGGGAAAATATAATATTCTGCCTTTTTAATATTTCCTAGAATATTTCATTTTCCTAGGAGAGGGGTGGGTGCTAACTTCCTACAGCTGATATTTATTAATGTTGGAAATGGCACTAGTATATAGCTCAAGTCCTACAGGCAAGTTGCATAAGATTTAAACAGTTTTAAAATGAATGTTTAACTAAGACAGAATTGCCACCAAGGAAAAGTATAGTAATGTTATGATACACAATTCTTGCAATTTTATTTCAAGTAAAACACAATCTTAATTCTCTGGAGAACTTTTTCTGTTGATATCATCTTCACCATTTACCATGTTCTGATCATGCAAATACAATGCTCACAGTTGATAATTTTGTATTTGAATTTAAAATAAAACCATTCAATATCACACAATCAGCAATATGCAACAAATAGTTATGGATGCCAGTTCCAAGCTCTTAGGGGTTCTTGCAGTTCTACTTCATTGTGTGTAGTCTATAAATCCAAATACAGCATATCTGCATGGATCTCTATTCATCTTGCAGGGGAGATGACAGAAATCTGCTATTACTGCTACTACTACAGTACAATATTTGTGTTAACATCTCCTATAAAAAAGAGCCAGGCTTCACCAGTAGCGATACCATTGACAAACCAGATTGCATATGTCTCTACTCTCACTCTAGCTGAAATGCCAATTCCCTATAGAAATTCTTGCAGATAAAAAACATGTTTTCTGTTGGCATTTTCCAATGTTCAGCAATGCTAGTATCTATATGTAGTAAGGAGTGTATGGAAAGCACCTTGTGACTGTAATAACAATTTCATTTGATTTACAGGGTTATCATAAAACGTTTAGAATCCAGAATGGAAGTTTCCACATTTGGCATAGAATCTCCTTTCAGTTAAAGGATAGATTCAATGGCTAGATAAGGAGCAAAAAGGTTTTCAGACTTATTCTTTTATTTTTTTTAAATGTAGCCTTTCCAATTATTCTCTTGAGAAATAGAGAAATAGAGAAATAGGAAAATAATTTGTTTTTAATGAAAATAGAGCTTCTGTTTTGCACATCCACTGCTTGTAGTGGGGCAAAAAAAAAGTCCCGGTTACCATTTTTTCTTTATTTCTCCTCTTCCTGAGCTTGCAAAAATGGAAGGGACTCCCATCTTTAGGGAGATTAATAGGTTGAATCCATATGTGAATCTTGAATTTGAAGATCATGTGACTCATGCCACCAATAAGTTACATGGATGATCATTTGTACATAGATGGGAAAAAATTCCCACACTCCTGTACATAGGATGGGTAGAATCTGCCCAATAAATCTTATTTTTAATGTTTGAAATGCTGCAGTAAAGTGTACTTCCATACCCAGAAAAACTAGGGCTATCCTTGAAAGGGTTGCCAGGGCAGCTGAAGCTAAAAACGATAACTTTTCAGTAATAGAACTGAACACCCTCACAATGAGATGGCATAGAGCCATACCTGAATGCAGTATCTTGCGAATTTTGATAGGAATGGCAATGCCTGCAGTGTAGCTTGTATCAACCAGCTGAGAAACAGCAGTGCTACATCTGAACTTAGCAAAATGTAGGAGTATGTCAATCATGCAGGGAATAAGGCATGTAGTCAATCTGCCTTGTCTAGAGTTTGATTATTTGGGGAGTCAACTATTGGGTAAGCAAGTCAATTCTAGAAGCTATTGCATCATATTTTTCCTCAAGGTGTTCTGGAGTGTGGCAGATAGAAAAAAAAATCTGTGACTCTGCTACTGACTCAAGTATTTCATAGGTTCTCTTGGGAAAAAAAAGCTGCTCTCCCTTGCATTGGTGCACCTAAACATCTGCTATTGTTCGAAGTGTGATTTCAATGGCATTGACACTTCAACATGTCATAATCTACTGACCACAAGGGGGCAGCGGGTGTAAATAGTTAAGAATTTACTATGTCCTCTCTGTCACTCTGCTTGCTCTTTGTCTAAGATATTGTTAATTTCATGTCACTTCCTTCTGCCTTTGTTCTCAGGCATGCATGCATGAAGTATATGCATTGTGGCTCTTCTCCTGGGAGGCTTTGCTCTCTCAAGAAGGTATTTCCTTAAATAAATCCACCAATGTAGTTAGAAAATCTGCTTCACTAATTGGTGCTCAGATTCCACAGTTTCAGGAGTTCTCATATGCAATTGCAACAACTGCATCATAAATTGACCATTAACCTTTTTGCAATGGAATAAAAGGTTTATTGAATATAAACTGATCTTGGTTGATTGGAGGGATGGGATACAATATCACAATATAATTTAGATGGAAGTTACCTGTGTCGCCTCGGATGATACATAAATTCTAGCAATTACTGCAGATTATCTGTTACATTCACATATACACAATTTATATATAATGTCCACCTTTTCCAAGGAGACTGATTTAGAGAAAAAGTTGAAGGATGAATCTTCAGGTCCAATTTAGCTTAATGACACCGCGTCTAAAATCCAGAGCTCCGGGACAAAACATTCATACTTGAATTCACTCTTGTGTAACAGTGTAGTAAAGCACTGTGGCTAAAAATGCTATTTTACTTGTTAACAAGGCAGTTCAGCTTTCCTAGAGGCAAAACGAACTTCCTAGATTTTCTAAGTGGATAGTCTGTTGCAGAAGACATAGTCAATTTATTATTAATATAAGTACTCTTAGGTTTTTACTTTGATTGTATTAATCTGTGATGTAATGCTTCTAATCAATGACCTGGAAGAAGGCGTTTAATACTATTGCTTGCCATTAAACAATACAACAGAACTTGAGCCCCACACTATCCATCAGTAACAAGAACTTTAAGAACTCCTTAGAGTTTCATGTAAACCTTTTGATCCAAACTGGAACTGCATTCAGTTTTTCATTAAACCAGGCGTTATATAGCAGACTCTGCCTTTCTGGTGAATAGGCAGAAAACAAGCATTTAAGTATGTTCTCATCACATTGGTATAATTCACAAATTAAGCAAAGAAAATGTATTTTACTTTCAGTTTATGCTTGCCTTCTTTTAAAGAAAACACTTTGTCATTATTCCCTTAATTTCCAATGTTTAGGCTACCATTGCCCTTACCATTGTGGCCAATCATCTACTGAATGCACAAGGAAGGCATAAAGGCAACTGGAGGTTTTGCAGAAGTACAAAGGAAATTTAAAGAAGAAAAACTAGTGGAGAAAATGGTAAAAACCAGCACAACAATAAACATGGAACAATTATTGGAAAAGACCAATGAGGAATTTAGATGAGAAAAAGAAAGGAGGCGGCAATAAATATAACAAACTATTATTTTTGCTTATTTAGCATGATATTTACCTATTCTCAAGTTAAATTTCTGCACAGATTATTAAATTCCCAAAAATGTCTAGGTAAAAATGCAAATCATGTATAGGGGACAAAATGTTCCAGCTTATTCGTGATCGTCCTTTTAAATGGATTATGACAGAGAAAGGTAAGACAAAATGAGCAGGTGGTTTACCAGTGCTTTTCTGTGTGCTGCTTTGCTTCCCCTAAACTTTTTCTGGTTTCTCACAAATTATTTAATTTTTAAGAAATGTTATCAGAAAAAAAGTAGGAAAGAATGACAAGGTAAAAAACTAATTAGTACGACATATATTAAATATTTGAAATATAATTATTTTTAATATCCCCTTTACTACAAGGATCATAGAAATAGTTTTCATTAAAACTGGTTATATAATCACAAATGAGTTGTGAATTGCCAATCACAGCCAAAATCTATTGCCAAGTATAAATAATAGGATGGGGTCTATTGAAGGAAAGTTTTTTAATGCAGTTATAGAAAGCCAAAAAGGATAACAAACTGGAACAAATGTGATGTGATCTACAGAGTGCTATATGTTATATAATTAAATTATGTTAAAATTAAGAATAAAAATTGCTAGGAACAGATGATAATACTGAGTATCAGGCCTATGAATCAACAAGGTCCCAAATTTACAGAAGTATATTCAAAGCCAAGAAACAATCCTTTGTGATGTTATACAGCTGGGGGTTTTTTAAGCACAGCTGGAACCTCAGATTTCCAAATCAAGTTCTCAATATAGGGGTTTAGAAGTAAATCATACAAGGTTTGGGCCAGAGATAAATAGAGCAGAAGGCACCAAATATTTTACATTTTGATGTTAGATTGCAAATGCAAGCATATCTAATTGAAGGCAAAGAACACTTTTGGTAGTGGATGCATTAGCATTTCAATATAGTTTATATATATACCTTATATACCTTATGTAAGGAAAAAAGTGGAATCATGTTGAAAAATGCATATCTTTTTTGAGTGTTTGTTTTAATGTTTTTTGTAAATTGTTTTGTTTTAGAATTTTAAGCCACCCAGTCATTTGGTTGAATAGGGGCTATAGAAATTGAATAAATAATAAACAGCCAAATCATGAGTTGAAAAACATAATATATTAAATTTAAACTTAAGATAGGAAATTTACTTGTGGATATAAGGACAAGCAATTTTTCTTGCTGGGTTACAAGTTTATTTGCAGCAATGTCTTGTGACCGCAGATAGACCCTACAAACATGGGAGCCTATCTTATGAGTTTGTCCACTTTCTGCTAAATGCATGGCTCATAATCAGCTATACTATCATGGTATCCATTTTCCATAGCAGTCTAGCATAACAATTATTTTGTAAGTTTACCTGCCATGTTCTGCTGGTAATTGCAGCAGGATAAAACTTCAAAAATGCCACTGGCCAAAAGATGTTATCCTCGCCTGTGCTAAAACAATTACCTTCTATACATCCACTTATTTTAGCATACAAAATCTGTTTCCAAAATATTTTTTCCTAAATATTTTTGCGATATAGGAAGAATATCTCATTTTGGCAGTGGTTTGCTCTCCAAGCTTGTTTCAATTTAGTTTCTGAACATTTCATTACCAGACTAGGTATCATTATCAGGATTTTCTTGTCCTATTCTCCTTAGCTTATAAATGTCTTGTGTGCCAGTGTGGTCAGTTGGTTGTTTGATTGGAGCTATATTTAAATTCTGAGCAGCTGATTGGTTGTGTTGATTGGTTTTTCAAATGGCCTGGTTTCTTACATATTCATATGCTGGAGGCGAGATCAACATGCTTGTTAATTGCTCCTTTAGTAGAATACTAGGCTTCAATAAATTTACGTGTGGCAGTTATTAGCATGGCCAATGATTTTTGTTCCTTTCCAATTGAACAATACTTCATTGCCTAGTCAAAAAGAACTAATGAATAATAAAAATATATTTTATTACCTTTGCTTTCAGGATGTGCTCTTTTCATATGTGCTGTGTGTCAAGAATTTTTAAGATCCATTGGGTCTGTGGCTTGAATAGAACTGCCATACACGTGTAGTGCATCCTTTGTTAACAATAAAGGAAATCAATTTGTGTGCTTTCCTGTGTGAAAGTGTGTGAACATAAATGCATTCTACTATCTTTATTACTTTATTTTAGATTTCCCTTTCTGTTCATTCTGTTACAGATCAAGTCAGACTCATTTTCTTCAAATTAACAGGAAATTACAAAGGACAAATTCCAGACAAAGATTATAATTTAAATGAATGTCCATTTCAAAGCCAAGATGATAAAATGATGGAATCCAGAGATCCATCACTTTGCTATTCTTTACTTTTACATGTCAAATGCTGTTAATTTAGTTTGCAAGTTATTTTCCAGTTTGTACACACACACACACACACACACACACACACACACACACACACACACACAGAGAGAGAGAGAGAGAGAGAGAGAGAGAGAGAGAGAGAGAGAGAGGAGAGAGTGAGCTGTTCTAAAAACATGACACAAGTGATACATATTTCATCATTTTTTGAACTAAAGGATAAAATAGAATGCATTTCTTTATGTCAGATATCTTCACATAATGGTTTATAAAAATCTTTCTAAACTTAACATAAAAACATTCATGCATATGTTCATTTACTAAGGAAGTTTCTTAATGAATTTTAGTATTTCATCTTGCTTATGTATTATATTCAGAGCATTGTTCTGGTGGTAGCATTTTTACTGTCCTTCTTATAAAACTTATAAAACTTATAAAAGAAAAAGCCCAAAGATTAAAACCAACAAACCATCTGCTTCATCTTCATAATTGCTTCATGCATTATTTTGTTATAATAGTTATGTTGTATAGTAATTGTGTTAAATTCTAAGCATCTTTTTTGATAATAATTTATTAATACTTCTCATATCATGTCAGTATATTAGAAACAAAATTTGATTTGCAAGATGGAAATCAGTGGTACTGTATAAAATTTCCTGGTTTACCCTACCACTGATATTAATATAATTTACCAAGATACCTGCAATAATTAATTTAAATTGCAGATTTGAGAGCCTTATAAGTTCTGACCTTATAAGGGACTGATCATTCCACTGAACTCCAATCTTCTTTGGAATAGCCCAGTACATATTTCAACACCAATTTGTATGATTGGCAATTTGGGATATTAGAGCTACAAATAAGTTGTTTTAATGATTTTTGTAATTTCTATATCAAATGGACTTTTAATACTACAAAACCTTTTAAAGTAGAGCTCGGAAATGACCATTCCTTATCCAATATAGTATTATATCTCATATCACTGTAATTTGTATAATTTGAGGGGTTCCATAAAATATATTTTCCAATTACATAAAACAAAGGTAGGCATAATGAGAAAAAAATAGTATAAGAATCTTGAAGCTACTTTGTCAGTTGACTAATGAAATGAAAAGGTAGTGAAAATCAGATTATACAAGAGAAGAATTAGGATATTTTTCTCACCCTGGACCGTGTAGAGTTAAGTTAGGTTAAGTAAATGTAATATATAATTAGGATGAAGAATTATGTTTCATTTTTTTAAAAAAAATACATAAGGGAACTGGAATTTTAGCCATCCAACAGTCTGAAAATTCAGGAGCTGCTTTCTCCCAAATAAGACATATAACGTAAATGTATGCCAGCTGCTCATTTCTAAAATAAGCCTCATGAAAACATTATGAACCACGGTGGCGCAGTGATTAGAGTGCAGTACTACAGGCTATTTCTGCTGACTGTTGGTTGCCTGCAATTTGGCAGTTCAAATCTCACCAGGCTCAAGATTGACTCAGCCTTCCATTCTTCAGAGGTAGGTAAAATGAGGACCCAGATTGTTGGGGGAAATATGCTGACCCTGTAAACCACTTAGAGAGGGCTGAAAAGCACTATGAAACAGTATATAAGTCTAAGTGTTACCGTGTTTCCCCCAAAATAAGAACAGGTCTTATATTAATTTTTGCTCCAAAAGACGCATTATGGCTTATTTTCCGGTTAAGTCTTATTTGGGGGGAAACAGGGTATTGCTATTATAGTGTTGTTTCCCCCTCCCCCCAAAGTTCTTGCTTTAACGAATTGTGCAATTTATTAGGAACCTCTTTCATTTCATTTTTATTCATTATTACTAATCCCATCTGATGTTCTTATGAAGCCCCTAGTTTCTTCTTTCAGTAGAGACTAAAAGTATTGAATTGTATTGCCTAAAATAAAATCAGCAATCTAATATATTGTAAAGTGTGTTAATTTTAAATTGGATTCCAAGTAAATAAATTAGCACATTCATGTGGGTTTCTTGACAAAATATAACAAGCTGTTTGCTGTTATTTTCTTTTAGGATGTTTTTCGACTCACTCTGGTCTACAGCCTTGGAATTTCAATCTTTTAAAAACTTCCCAGTTAAATCAAACTGGGTAATATTTAATAAGAATGATTTTATGCAGAAAAATAACAAAACAAAATGTTCAAATTGACCCAAAACTTATGACAATTTCCCCAAACACCAGAACATCCCAACATTGAGAAGAAAAAAACCCCAAACTTTGCATTGCTCCATATTTGAAGCTTTATCTCCTACCCCCCTAACTACAGTTAAGTGGGTAGCACCTGATGTCCTTGTGGGCTAAAGTAGAATGTAAATGGTAGAATCGCCTAGAGCACATGTTATTATATCAATACAGGATTAACTAAGGATTACCTTGAATTTTCAATTTCTTTGGGGGATGCCACCTTTTGCAGATATATTTTTGAATATGAAATTGTCTTTCATTTTCATGCTGGTAATATTCAAGATTAACTCCTCCACACTAAAACTTGCATTTACTGCAAGCTGCCTTCAGTTCTTAAGATTTAGGTTCCTACCAAGACTAATTATGGGAAAATGACTTTATATTTTCTATTTTAGCTGACTTTTCATTTGAAATATTTTAAAAATATTTTAAATTGGAAACTGGTGATTTCTTTAACTAGATTGCCTATAAATGCTGCTTTGAGTGTTTTACAAGTTTTGAAGGAATTAAAAAGAACTGTTTGAAAATGATCTCAGCCATAAGTATACATTCTCAAATATATATTTAATTTGGCTAAAATTCTCACCAACTGCATGACTACCACAGGGAATTATTTAAACAAGAGTAACTTACAGTTGTCTCATTGGAATCTATATCTGCATTCTGAATCTATATCAGATTCTCATACTGGATAAAGATGTTGAAATGGCAAGTTTTCCTTCTATCTGCATCCCCCATCTCCCAAAGAAAGCTGATCTGGATAGCTATAACAGCATGAAAATAGATACTAGATGCTTCAGATAAAGAACAAACGCGTGACCTTAATGGATTTATCGTAACAGGCACTTCTATGTTAACTTGGGTTTTGTTTAAAAAAATTGCATGAAATATGGACTCAAACCCTCAGTCAAGACTAAAAGTACTTTTTAAAACCATAATTTCTTTAGATTGAAAAAGAATTTAGTTATTCCATCTTGAATCTATTGAAAGGAAACTGTCAGCACCAGGTTCCATTGCTTTCATAAACAATTGCATAGAAGAGGCTCTCTGGATCCCACTTAATGTTACCTGAGAAGTATACATTAAATTGAAATTGTTCACTAATCATTAACCAGAGCAGACGGTTAATACCAATATAGTCTTCTTTAAACACTAAATGCTTTAATTTTATCCAGTTTGTTAGCATGGATAAGCTTTTCACCATAGGGTGCCCACTTTTATTTAAGTTGGACCATATGTTAAGTGAACTTATGTTATTCATCTAAATTGGTGTTTGTAGAAATAAGGCTCCTTTGACAATCTATAGCTACCCAAGAACTGCTTGATACACAGGTGTCACCTAAAATGTTTGCTTCTACTGTACAGATTCCCATACTAATATTGGGATGATGGGGTATGCTTAGCATGAAACAAAGACTTTGGGGAGACATAATAACTGTGTTCAAATACTTGAACGGTATTTAAAGAAGTAAAGTAAAAGAAGTGAAGCAAAAGAAAGGGCAGAATTGTTGAGAGTTCTTCCAGAAGACAGGAAAAAATGGATTTATATTACAAAGTAGATTTTGATTGCATATCAAAAAGTGTTTCTGAATAAGAAAAATACTTGACTTTTATAGCTTTTCTGCTCTAATGTATGTCAAAATGAGCTTTAAAAATTAAGGCAATATGCATTTATGAAGAAAGGGTAGTTGTCCCCAGGATTTTCAGATCTATTCATACCAGCATAGTTTTGGTAATTATAAAATGATGTCGAGTCTTAATAAAGAAACACAGTTTATTTTTCCATTAAAATGATTTACTTTTAATATTTTAATAACTTGTCCATCTATGTATTGTGTATTAAAAACAAGCTTTACTACTAAAATAAATCCTTTCTAAGTATTCCAAAAACATTATTAGAACTAACAAAATAAAGCACTGAGTTCATAGCAAAAGAAGCCATAATGAACTCTGAGGCCAGAGTATGGAGGGTTATGATCATAGTATTAGACAGCATTCCTAAATGTGTTTGTAGGTTCAATAAGATTTCTTTAAACAGTTATGAAAAAATCAAATAATTGTTCTTAGCATAGCTTTAATGTTGAAGATTGGACTTTCTCATTGTCTTAATCTGATCCAGTTTATTTTCTTGAATTCCACAATGTATTTTTAATATTGAGACAATACCAACTTCAATCAAAGGTATCTTAAATTTAAGAACAGGAAATTGTAATGAACACACACTTTTCAACAGGTAAATACCGATATTTGCTTTGAAATAAATAATTAACTTATCAAGTAATTCATCTTCAAGGCATTCAAGTGAAGATAAACAAGAGGGAAGGTAATCTCAAAAAAGTACAACTAGCAAAGATAATCAGGCTGTCTCAGACAATTAGGCAGGAAAAACAACACAATGTTGTTTGTAAAACAAAGAAGAATGTAGGTGAAAAGCATGCATCATTTATTCTTGCCAATTTAAATCTCCAGTTTATGTATAATTATTTTTAAAATTTGAGAAATTAAATACTAATAATTTTCTGACAATTTAATTTATACTTAACTTTATACAAAATTACTATTTACTGAGCAACCTAATTTTTGATAATAGTTCTCTGTAGTGTTAAATAGCATTCTACTCAGATGAGTTCAGCCTCATGATGTCTCTTGCCTATTCTCTTTTCAGTTACTTTATTTGTCTATATAATATGGAAAAAATATATTAACTATATTACTGTTGCTACTATAATTTTTCCCTGGGGGCCTATTACAAACTTATATGTAAGACTTATTGTACATTTATAACTAAAGAGCTGTAGGTACTTTCTAACATTTTCTTAAGTTAATTGTACTATATCACCTTACCCACCCCAAAAACAAATATTACATACTTGTCTCAGATTTTTAATCCAGATTTCCTTGTTTCCAACATTAGGAAATGTTGGAAAGTTTATTTGGTTTTTCAAGCTCAAGCAAAAAGGAGTTAAGTTTCACCTTTCAGAGCTTCTTGGCTAATTATTTTTAAATGATTGACAAACATACCTGTAGATTTTCAGTCTAATGGCATATTTGAAGTACATATGTATTCCATTAAAAATTTTCTTCCTCCATGCTGTCTATAAGCTTAAAGGAAGATAAAATATATCGGCAATGACTTGGTATATTTTATATCAGCCAACTTTATTGATGTAAAGAATATGTGTGTGTAGCATTCTGTCCAGTATTGTAAATATATATGCTGCTTTTTTCAGTGTACAAATGGATTTCTTGCGTAATGCAGACCCATAGTATGTCTCTGTTACATCTTTTCAGCAACATATACACTAGTAACTAAATGAAAAGCTAACAGGCTTAGAAGAATACCTACTGTTAGAATTCTTAGCCTAAAATAATTTGCCAGTGATAGAAACGGACCATTATTCATGTCTGAAAAAGATAAAAAAAATAGGCATACAGTATTTCAGTTTTATTTTTTCAGCCTGTGTCATCTAAACAGCTAACTAGAAAGAAAATGAAAGCCATGTGAGGAAATGGGAAGATAATATTGAATAAACAAACAGCCTTTATAAATGATTTGTTAGAAGAAAAACCTTGGTTTTTCTACTGCACTAATAAGAAATACCAATGCAGTATGATTAGTAAGTTTATATTGTATATCACTGTAATTTCACTGTACACTTAACATACTAATATCCAGAAAGTATTTAAAACAGCATTTTATACAGATGAGGATTTTTTTAACGGCCAAACAGATATTCATATTTAGTTTTTATTTAACAAAATGTATCAGCGATGTATATCTCATACTCTCCCTGGTACAAGAACAGTCAAAAAGCAGGAAACCGAATAAGAAATATTACTTCATTTATCAATGTATTTATGATGAATGCCTATTTTACTACTCCAATTCCTAGGCTTGACTCCACAATGATGCTGCATGGCTGAAAATTTAAAAATGTAAAAACAACATCATCATATATACGTAGATCTGAAGTTACAACCACAATCGAGACCAGAATTTTGATTGCTAAGCAAGGTGGTTAAGCGACATACACCCAATTTTACAACCTTTTTTTACCATGGTTAAGGGAATCAGTGCAGTTAAGTAAATCATATGGTTGTTAAGCAAATTGGCTTTGCTTGTCGGAAGCCAGCTGGGAAGGTTGCAAATAACAATCACATGCCTCTAGGATGCTGCGACCATTATAAAGACATGCTGGTTCCCAAGTCCAAATTTTGATCACATGATTGTGAAGATTCTGTGATGGTTGTAAGTCACTTTCTGAGTGCTGTTATAACTTTGAACAGTCACCATACAATTGATTGTAAGTCAAGAACTACCTGTATGAAAGAAAAAGAATGCAGCTGACGAGAAGACAAAACCAAAAGGCAAAAGTGGCTCAATGACCATGCTACTCCAAAGCCTTGGAGAATTCTGCAGAAATTCAAAAAAAAATAGCAACAGTAACCATCTACGATGTGGCTGCAGAGAATATGCATAATGTTACAAAAAAACCTTTTATCTATCAAGCACTTAAATGATTAAGCTTTGACTGAAACTTTTAAGATCCATAAAGTACAACATCAAATAGGTATACAACATGTCAGCAATGACCTGATATACTTTATGTCAGCCAAATCAGTCAATCTCTATATGAAAAGAAGAAACAATAAGGGTCCAATTATTAGAATTATTTATTTATTTATTAGTCATATTTCTATGCCGCCCACTCTCCGAGGACTCTGGGCGGCTTACACCAATGACAGTATACTAAATAGCATATTGCCCCCTAACAATCTGGGTCCTCATTACTGTATTAATTATTGTATGAATTAATTGTATACCAAATACAAACATTTATTTGGTCATTTTCCAAGCAAGCTTTCCCCTTTTTCCTTCTTCTGAACTAGTACTGGGGCATAAACAAAATGTAAGTCTATAAATCTCATGCAATAAGGGAGTTGTTGGTCTTTGGCACAAGATACAGTGCAACGTTTTGATGATTTTATTGTATAGGACAGAGGAAAATAAACCACCACCCTACTTTATCTTTTTCCACATCTGAACTTCTAAACAGTTTTGCTTATTTTCCACCACTTTTTTTAAAAAAAATCCTTTTCCTTCACTGCATAAGGCAACAAGTTAAAGTACCCTCAAGACAAGCCTGACTAGAGCCAGGAAGGTTTGATTGGCCACATTCTAGAAGTTGATTTTTTTGTCCTTGTCTTTTTTTCTATACCAGCCAACAGCCATGAAACTCCCAACGGTCTCCTATCCAAACATTATCCAGGATCAACCCAGGGCAGCCAGATGCTGCCACTCACCGAGATTATAACGTCTCTCTCTCTCTCACAGAGGTTTATACACCCTCTAATGAAATGAACTTAATCAGCAGAAAAAGATCTTTGTGCGTGGCAAATTATCTTCGGGCTAAACGTCATGCCACCATCGCATCGGGCTTCGTCAAGGAGCTTTTCCCTCATATTTCGAGCCCTAACCTCGGATACTTCTACGGTCCCATCCGTTCCTCAAAACCCTCCCTTCTTTTTCCTCCTGAGGGAAAGGCTTCTAACCGTCGAGGAAACAAAGGCGAACACCGGAGCGTCGGAACCACCAGAAACAGCTACCTCAGCAAAGCTCAAACCACCCGAAAATATCCACCTAACGAAAAAACGCGCTCCTCCGGCTCATCGCAACCACGCCTGGCTGGGAGGAACGTCATCACCGTCCGAGTTTCAGCGCCCGAGAACTAAAAAAAAAAAAAAAAAAGACTGGAAAAGGCCTGCAAACCTCCCCCTTTAAGGGCTCCGCTGGTCGCTCGACCGACCGACCGTTTCCGCTCAGGCGCAGCGCCGCAGACTAACGGACAGCGGCCGTCGGACGCCCAGCCCGCGCGCTGAGGACAGCGCTGCTACCGTATTTTTTCCTCGGCGCGCGGACAAGAGAGGAGTTTTTTTTTATCCTGCCACCCCCGCCTAGGGCGGATTCCGCCTTCCCGGCCGCGACTTTCCCGGGAGAGGCGAAGAGAAGCCCGCGGGGTGGAGTAACGCGCCGGGCCCGCCCAAGGCCGCCTCTTTCGCATTCCTTTCCCTAAACGGTGGCACAAGAGGAAGACCCCCCCGAGCCCCGCCCCTCTCCCCCCTCCGCCCACCAAGGGAGGCGCCGTCCCCCGAGAAGAAGAAGGAAGTCTTGGGCGTGGTCGCCGCCGCGGCGTAACGCTCTCGCTCGCGCGCCCCTGGCGCGTCTCCTTTTACCTCCCTACCCGCTCGGTACGTGCTTCAGAGAGCCGCGCGCGCGGAACCCCGCCCCCTCGCCCCTTTGGGATCGGCCGAACGCAGCCCTCCGGCTCCGATCTCCACCCTACCATGTTTGAACACAGCCGCCGCCAACCCGTCACGGCTGACGCGGCGAGCACACGGCCGCAGGGCGCGTTCTATTTATGTTTGTGGCCGCTGGGTTTTGCATATGCCCGCCCCTTGCTCCTCCCCTCCTTTTGTGGGCCAGGCGGAAGGGCCCCTCCCCTTTTGCCCGTATATAGCGCTGGTAGGCGGGACCTGCCGCTCCGGCAATCTCTCGCTGCCTTCCTGGTGCCGTTTATAGAGTAAAACCACTTCCGCTGTCTGCTTAGAAGCGGCGCGATCATGGCGGAGCGCGGACAGCTCCCGACCCCCGCCAAGCGCCTTTGCTGCAGACCCGGCTATGGTGCTGGCTGCAGGCCGGGGCAGCGGGCGGGCGGTGGCAGCAGCGGCGGCGGCGGCGGCGTGGGTGGCGGCCTCGGCGGCGGCGGGGCACTTTGCGTCGCGGGACCTTCGTCGGCCGCCGCTGCCGCTTCCTCCGCCGCCGTCGCTTTCCCCTCTGCCCTCGCCGCGGCTTATGCCGCGTTCGGAGTGCTGCCATTGGGCAAGACGCAGAGCCCGGAGTCCTTGCTGGACATCGCGGCGCGGCGGGTAGCGGAGAAGTGGCCCTTCCAGCGGGTGGAGGAACGGTTCGAGCGCATCCCGGAGCCCGTGCAGCGCCGCATCGTCTACTGGTCCTTCCCCCGCAGCGAGAGAGAGATCTGCATGTATTCTTCCTTCAACACCGGCGCCGCCGCCGAGGATTCCTCCGCCGGCAGCGTTTCAGCCGCTTCCTCGGGCGGGGGAGCCGCCTCCGTAGCTTCCACGGGTACCGCCGGCGGTGGCGCCTCTCTCACCAGCGCCGTCTCCAACAACCTCGGCGGAAGCGGAGGGACCAACAACGCCTCGCCCGGCGGCGGCGGCGGCGGGACGGACCCCGCCGCCGACGAGAACCGCCTGCCCTTCCGCAGGGGCATAGCTTTGCTCGACGGCGGCTGCGTCGACAACGTCCTGCAAGTCGGTGAGTCATTCGGGCTTCGGTGGGTGGAAGCGGCGGCGGGAGGGCGATGCCATCGTTTCTCCCCCCCCCACCTCCCCTCCACCCCCCCCCCACGCCCCGCTTTGCTTCCCGTCCCAGGGCTTCGGGTCACGGTCTCTCCCTCCCGCACGCATTCTTCAAGCTGACTCTCTTGGCTCATTCACCTGTACGGTCGGCCGCCTTCCTCTTGCTCCAGCCGCCCGAAACACTCCCCCCCTCCTCCCGTGAACCTTTTTTCTCTTAAGTTTTCTTTATTCTCCTTCCCTCCGTCAGTTCCCTAAAAATACAGACTGGCCGGGCACCTTCCTTCTCCCCGCACCCGCCCTCCCCCTCTCCCTCCCGGTAGCTTCTCCTCCTTTTAAATCTCCTGTCTTCAGGCTCCTCCACGTAATTCCAATTTGCCTCTTTGCACCCAATCAAGCAACCGCCCTCATGTTTCTTGGGAAATACTTTATATATTTGTTTAAAAAAGGCATTGGGGATCCCAGAACATTCTAATCCTATGGCCAGTGGCTTGTTTTTGCTGTCCCAGCACCTTCCAGCACCTTACATTTCCCATCTTTTTATCCTATACAATATCCTCCATCGGTACAAAGACCCATAGCTGTTACTTTTTTTTCTTCTCTTTCTTCTCCTCATTTTCCTCCCCCAGATATCAAGGAGTATGAATGGCAATGAATCAGCAGGAGAATCCTCTGGGAAGCTTGGCAGGGAAGGAGGGAGGGAGGGAAGGAGGGAGGGAGGGAAGAGTGTCTTTGGGATCTGCCAGGAGAGACTGTGAGCCTTTAAACAAAGACATTTCTAGGACAGCAGCACTTGAGAAGGAAATAACATCTAGCCTTGGTTTGGCACAGAGTCCTAGAGTGCTTTTGTGTCCAGCCTGCATCTCCAGGTTTTTTTGTTATCGATGGCAATGAGGGTAGGTCATTGGGTCATAAAGCTGTCAGATTGCTGATGAAACAACGAAAGTCTGTCTGCGATGCAGGGGCGGGGAAAATGGGCTGCCAAGGAGAAACTGTTGTGCAGGAAGGCAAAGCCTGTTTCAAGGGCTGCCAAATAGATCCAGGATGTAGTTGGTTTCTTTTTCTCGCATTCTATCTTGCTGCAGAGCAGGCGAGACTCTGCTGATTCCTTCATGAAATAATACTTTCCCCCTGCAGTGCTTGGGGCTGTTCTTTCCATTCCTCTTTAACTCCTGCTTTCTTTCAGTCATGGAACTTTGGAGGTGGATTTCCATCCTATTTCTGCCCTTCAAGGAGGTGAAGGTGGGGAGTGGTTACTTCTTCCAGTTAAGGGGGTGCTAAGGATCTGTAGGATGACTTCCCTTTCTCTTATGTTTGGATTGGAAGGTCTGCCTCTGCTCGAAGGGCAAAATGGATAGATGGTTCCCTTTTTAAAACTTCCTGCTCAGGGCGAGGCGAGGCTCTCTGTGGTGCTCAGCCCTTTTTGTTGATTTTTCAAGAGAATTATATTTGGTCAGTACATCTGTGATGGCTTTTTGGAAATTCCCCCCTGATGCATCCTTCATTTTCATGTTTGCTTCCTTTTCAGAGAGATTTTTTTTTTCTCCATGAAAAGGGGAAGCCAAACAAAAGAGCTGCTTTCATTGCTTTTCAGTGTCTGCAAAATAGCAAGGAGCTGACAATGGGAAAGGCAATCTGGAGATGTTAAAGCTGCACAACTCTATTTGTCCTCTGCGCAGATTTGCTCAGTTTCCTCTCTTGGAAATGTAAATGCAATCTATGAGTTTTGTGGGTTCCTTCTCCCCCACTTTCTAACCATCCGCTACGTAGAAGTGATTTTTGGAAAAGGCCATTGGGCTTTCCTGTGTAAGATCTGTGTTTTCTTGGTATTTAAACATGTGGCTATTTCAGTTAAAATTGCCATCTATGTTACTATGGAATTTATATCTGTATCCAAGCTAAAAGGTTAAGGCCAGCCTGAGTCAAAATGGAATTGTTGAACTAAGGCAGACCTCATTCTCCCCATATTGCCTTTCTGCTTTTGCTGCAAATGGTTTAGCTTTGGGCACTCCCCTAAGTTCTAATTAACATTCCTCAAGACTTCTGTATCTATCCCTCTAGCAGAAGTTGGAGGCACCTCTCCATTTGTGGTGCCACCACTAGAACAGAGCCTCTTCTGGTTTGGCTGGTCTTGCTGAGAACTCCCCCCTCCCTTCCCCGCTTGACTCCACTTGTAAGGGATGAGAAATGACAGTAGTGTATGTAGCGAGGGTTTCTTGGCTGATTACATTTAAGCTTGGAATTCACTGTGAAAATAAAGCCAAGAGGTGATAAATAAAAGATGCAATCTTCTCTGAGAGACAGACACCCAGCATGGGCTTAGCTTTGCTTGCTTTCAGCATTTAGAAGAGGCCTCATTAAGAAATCCTGAAAAGGGGAGGGGGAACCCTTGTGAAACATCAACCGGAGAAGGGAAGGGATCTTGAACTATGTTGTCAAAGGCCAATGCAAGGCCATATGCATGAATACCACTTGTGTCCACTGCTGCTTTTGGAACAGTTAAACATCCAGTAAATACTTCATGCTAAAAATGTACTTTCATTTTTTCCTTACATGATCTGTTTGGAAAACCTCCAGATTAGTAATGTATGGAAACTTTGCCTTTTACAGCATTATTTAAAACCTGACTTTATATGGGTGTGGTAAGAGAAAATATAACAAATCGGGAGGTTTCCCAAATCATGTATATGCATTACTGTATTTGCATGCTGTTCATTCCCAAGGGCTCTGAGGACTAACAGTCAGGATCAGCATACAGTAATAATTTCCTGCAGTAAATGCTGGGCTTAGTAGGATTGATGAAAAAGTTGTACATAAGACAAGCAGACTAAACGGAAAAAGATTCACAGGTGAGCAGACTCTTGTAAACGGTCCTTTTCTTTAGATGTTGAATTCTATTCTCATTTTAGATACTGTTTTTTAAACTGGTTTAGGTAATTGTACAGCTTAACCTTTAGATTCATGGGAAGTTGCCTTTGAAGCTGCTTTAACACAGCCCTTTGATTAAGAAAATGTTTGTATAAAAAAAACCGTACAATGTATTGTGTACGGTGGATGACCAATCCACCTGGGTCAACTATTGGAATAGCAACTTGTTCAAATACTGTGCTGCAGAATGGCATAATTTCTACGTAAACATTTTTAGTGCTGGTTAATATATTGTCAATGTTAAACATTTAACAGTAGTGACAAATACTATTAGTCATTTAGTTTTGTTATCTGAAATTTAACAAAAACGCATTATAGGAAGTTCAGATTGTTGCCTCTTCCGACTTAGTATTGTCAGCACTGCCCTAGACTCTACAGTCTGCCTGCAAATTCTAAGTATTAAACTGCAAATTCTAAGTATTAAATTCTAAGTATTAAATAGAACTTTTCTCATGCCAGGTTGGAACTCTGTCACTGAACTAATTAAAATAAAAATTACTTGGAATTGTGTTAAATGACAGTTTATATGCCATCTCTGCTATAATATATAGTCCTGTAGTCAATCTTATTGCTAAAAACCTGCATCATAATTAAACATATGGGAACATATTTTAAAATGTTTTTAATAGGCTAGAATTATGTCTCACATGGAATATCCTATGCTTCCATATTATTGTCTGATGTTCCATAGTTAGAATTTTTAAAATAAAAGGTAATATGTTTGTCAAACTGTGGTCAAGGTTAGTTGCCAATTTGTTCTATACAGAAAAAAGTCTTAACGATTGCTTTTTAAAAAAAGAAAAAATGCATATCATTCTTAGTTCTTTAGTTCCTTGAATCTAGTGCATAGAGAGAATATCCACAGCTATTACTAAATAACCATAGTTGCATATTATATATTTGCATAAAAGCAATGTGTGGGAATTATTTTTTTAACCATATTTAGTGTTAACGTTTAGAATGAAAAAAATGGGAATATAATACATATGGTATGTTTATCAGAAATCTAGATATTTTTTATTATTTTTAATAAGAGATTAAGATGGCTTTGTCCCTGGCTGGATTTGACCTGCAAAACAATTAAGCAACCACAGAAATTTGCTATTTTTCAGAGAGCAGGATTTGTACTCTTGCAAGGCTACTAAGAACAAACATTTTCTAATGTTTATAGTAGACAAGCAATTAGCATGTCATTCTTTGTAATGAGAAACCTTACAGTCATATAAAAAATCAAGCTTAAAATGATTTAGTTCCTTTGGAGCTCAACCCTTTGTCTATAGGTACACTTTTCTCCTTGGCTAGTGTTTTCAGTAAATAAAAAATAATTGAAAATTATTAATGAAGTAACCTGGACATAAAAACCTTAACTACATTGATGGAATTTGGAGCATCTAAACATCTGATCTTGGATTTTAAAGTTTGCTAGTCCTAATAATGCACTACATATTTATTACGAATTTTCATTCAATTGTGTCTATAGCTTGGTTGGTTTAAATAATTTAATTTTCTGATTGCTCTTTCAGATATCAGCATCTATCTTTGCTACTGTGGCATGATATATTGGAGATGGATGTCTCATGCCAAAGGAGCTGTAGATTGAGATGTGATAATTCCAGTTGTAGTTTCATTTGTACACCTGTGTAATAATTGCTTCATAGCTGATGCCGTGAAATTTAAAGGAGATTCGTATATTTTGGAGAAAAAAAAAATTGTAACAAGGAAGTGTGGACAAAACTACAGTCTGAGTCAGGTTCTGCTGCAGATTTTGTCGTGCTTCTTCTCATTCATGAGGACTTCTTATTCTCCAGGGGAGAATAAGATTCTGCATAAGATTCCAGTACCCATAAAGTCAGGATCTAATAAACATTTCTTTTTTCTAAGATGTTGGCCTGGTTAATCTTCCTGTGTTATGATTTTAGGACTGAGAAATAATTCTGTTTCCAATCAGAGCATATTTAAATGATTTTTACATAGTTAATTTGAAAACCAGTTTATAGTTATTTTTTATGAGCCAGTACTTCTGTCCGTTAATATGTTTCTAAAGATTACCTTTTTGAAATGTTTTTTTTAGCAGTGCCTGTTTTCTATTCGGTTCCAGCTCATATATTAGATTTTATTGGGATATTAGAAGTCAGATGGCTTTTGAAATGAAAGTAGATTTACTTGATTATTATCTCATTTCTAGGCAGAATTTTTAATCTGCATACTTGATGACTGTGTTATGTTTTGCACATTTTGGCACTAACTATGGAGTGCATAAACCACACCCTATGCATGTGTAAAGTTAGTAGTAAAACAAAAATAGCTAAAACATTTTATATTGCACAACTTAAAATATTTCTAGAGGGTAAGCAGGTTAGAATTTCACCTACTAGTTAATCCAGTTTTGATGCCAAGAAAACCTATTGAGTGTTCATGCAGTATAACACCTGTAAGTTGTGTATACCTGTAAGTACAAAGGTGGGTGTATTTATTTGATTTTTTTTCCATCAAAGCCACCTGATAGATTATACCTAGGCGTTCCAAAGCCAGTTGAATTTTAGTACGATAATACTAAATGCAGATGGCATATAAATAATCAGATTGTCTCCTCTAGTTGCTATATTTTAATATCAGGTACAATTGCTTAAATTCAGTTTATTCACAGTCTTTGAAACAAAAGATGATTCAAAGACTGGCTGGAGGATATGGTTGTGCCATTGTTCTAGTTCACACAGTCATAATGCAGTTTATCTGATTTTATCTTAATCTCTACTATGAAAATAGTTACTGTAGTGTGTGAAGATGATTTACATGTTTTTCTGTAGAAAAAAAAATGAATATAAATTCTTTAAATCTTTGTAAGAATTTTATCTCCCTATTGAAATACTTTCCCAGTCTCATCTGTAAGTTTTTTTTTTTTAAAGATGAACCCAATAGCACTTTATTGCTTTAGAACAATCCATTTATTCTGTCTCCAATTTCTGTATGTTAAGGTTCCTAATTCTCAACTCCTGTTAAGGTCCCTAACTAAATTGGGCCTTTTTCTCAGAAACAAGTATTTCATTCTGAAACAGCCATATTTTGGTTACAGTATAAATGAAGAACATGAGTTTTAAAATCTGTAAATGGAAACTGAAACAGTCTGCAACAGTAAATCTGTAAAAGGAAACTTTTTTTTTTTTTTAAATAAGACCTTGTTGCAAGTGAGTACATGTGACAGTCTTTGAAATAGCTGGAAATTGTGTTTGGGCAGTGGCTGAAGAAGTCTGACATTAATTGGAACAATGCTGTAGAACTTGTCAGTAAATTTAAATTCTCCCTTCTGGACTTAGCTGATCGGATATGCTGGAAGCTCATTTAAGAAATTAATGTGTTGGAAATCTAGGTGATTTACCTTTTGTCTTGTTTTAGCAACTTGTCTGTTTTTATAAGTTCTTCTTTTATTGTTAATTGGTGTCAGATTCACTGGTGGTGATAAAGAGATTCACAAAAGACTCAGCAGAAACGGAAGGTCAGATGGAAGGGAGGAGAATTATTGGGCATAAATTCCAGGGGTTCTCTTATTCCATGAAGTTTGAAACTAGGAAATGTTGGAATTTTTAGGCACAAGGTCCTTGCTAATTTTTACACAAGCTGGTAATTTTTGGCCCTATTTAAATAAGCCCTTTAAACCTGGCTCTACCCCATGCCTGTATGAGAGTGGGCGATTTTATTCGTTAAATTTATTTTTATTTGCAGCCTATCTCTCCATGGGGCTACTCTAGATGGCTTACAACAATAAAAAGGTAGAAAAGGAATGGAGTGCAAACGGAAGAGAAATAAAATAATGGATCAATAAAATAAACAGTGACAAGGAACACAATGAGAATACTACATTCAGTATGATAACCAGAAAGATGGATGGGTAGAGAATAGAGAGCAAAGGGTGGGGGGAGGGTGAAGTTTGCCACCAGTCAAGTAGCCACTTCCAGTGTGGAACTCCTCCATTTGATCTCCTGGCCAATTGGCAGAGCCAAATCCTCAGTCTCTTGTAGAAGGATAGAATGATGGGTCCCTTGTGAGGTATTTTGATCTTATGAATGATTCTTGGCTCCCCTCCCCTGGACTTTTGAATGATGCCATTTCTTTATTTTTAATCTTCTGTTTTAATTGCTATATTTTGTAAGATGCCGAGAGCGAGGATGGATTGGGGCAGCCTGTAAGTTATTTAAAAAGATTAATTCCATGATAAATATATTATTAAAATCTTAATTATTTCACTAACAGAGTGTTTTAATAAACTTTCATGTGTGGGCAGTTAAACAGTGCTCGATTTGAGACCAGGGCTTGATGAGGTACAGGTTGGGTAGAGCACTCAGGTTCTCTTACAGCAGGTCCAGATTGCTCACAGCTCTGAGCAGGACCAGCTGTCTGTGCCTCCACTGGCTGTTTCCTCTACAGCAAGGGTGTCAAACTCAAGGCCCATAGGCCGGATCCGGCCCACGGGGTGCTTAGATCTGGCCCACGGGGCCACCCTGAAATAGCGAAGTGCCTCTGCCAGCGAAAATGGTACTCAGGAGGACCATACACGGCCCTCCCGAGCTCCTGTTTTTGCTGGAAGAGTGCTTGGGCTGCCATAGGTGCCCCCGACATCAGGGATGTCAAGCTGGCCACATCCCCCCAGCCTCCCTGAAGTCAAACACAACCCTGATGTGGCCCTTAATGAAATCAAGTTTGACACACCTGCTCTACAGCCACAGCCCCAAGGCTAGTCCTGTTCCATAATAGGTAAGAACCAAGGTTCATGAGAGTCCAGCAGATTGACCAAGATGGAGGAGGAGCCAAGGCAAAACCAGTTATTGCAGACAAAACTGGTTGTTGTCTAGTTTAGATAACATGGTGCAATAATTGCTTTATTAAATTATGCATTTGTAGATATTAGGTTATTTTATTTATTTATTTATTTATTTTATTAAAATTTATATGCCGCCCTTCTCCCGAAGGACTCGGGGCGGCTCACAAGTATAAAATGACAATAAAAGTTAAAGGTTAGAGATTAGGACATCTAAATATTTGAGATTCTTTACTCCACAAGAAATTCTTAAGACATAGTACAGAACTTGAACTATATATGGTCATCTTGAACTATATATTGCCATCTTGAAATGTTTAGAATACTTTAGAATACTTTTAGATAGTGGCTAAGTAACTGGAACATGATTTATTATTAGAACAGTTGAACTCTGCATTATGTATTTAGAGGTATTAAGCTGTAATACCTCTAAATCTTGTGGGATGTATTTCTGAGTAGAAAATCATTATATGGAAAAATGTAATTTAAAAATTAGAGAGGTCCAGCCAAGTTGTATACTTTGAAGTCCCATTGATCTGAATGGGAAAGGGCTAAGCACATTCATAAATCTGGAAGCTAGACTTAGCTTTGTCAGGACAATGTCTACATTATTGTAAAATGAGAATATATGAATATGTTTAAATTCACTGTGTGACCAATCTTATCTTCACTTACTGGTATTTCATAATGTAATGTTATTTTGTAAAGTGAAATAATTTTTTAACATTTTTTAATATTTTACTTTTGCTAGTTCAAGATAGACTAACACTTATAAAAATGTTATGCAGTACAACACCTGTATATTGTGTATACCTGTAAGTACAAAGGTGGATGTATTTATTTGACTTTTTTTTTATCAAAGCCACCTGATAGATTATACCTAGGCATTCCAAAGCCAGTTGAATTTTAGTACGATAATACTAAATACCGATGGCATATAAATAATCATATTGTCTCCTCTAGTTGCTATATTTTAATATCAGGTACAATTCCTTAAATTCAGTGTGTTTTTAGATATAATTTTTTAAAATACCTTTTCAAACTAGATGTCTGCATTTGGAGTCAAGCAACTTTGAGCTTTGAACCTAGCAAAGTAACCCTGTTTACTTTGTTTATATCCATTTATGAAACGTGGTGGCACTATATAGCTTATGGTGTAAAACTAGGTGTGTTTATAACTTCTGTGAAGAAATAAAAAATATTATGAAAGTAATCGTGCATTGATATCTAGCCAGATAAAAATAGAATAAACTTTAAATTCAAGAGCTATTTGAAATAGTGTCTAATATTAAAATACATTTTAATTGTATTTCAGGTCTTACTGAGACCAAGTGATAATAAGAAATGCCTATGTGAACATAGGACACTTCATATGGGCAGGAGCAGTGCTTTTCAACCTTCAATCAATGTTTATGATGTGTGGTCTTCAAGTCCCAGAATTCAAGCCATGCTGGCTGGGGAATTTTGGGAGCTGAAGTCCACACATCTTAAACCCACTAAGGTTGAGAAACACTGGGCTAGATTAAAGTAGTGGCAATGAAGCTAGTGGTGAAGATCTTCTGGCGCAGGAAGTTCCAAATACTCGACGGGCCGCTGGATTGAGCTTCAGTTTTTTAAATAATTATGCAAATAACTTGTCTACTTAGGATGTTGGCTGGCAGGGAAAACTGTCTCTAATGCAAGTTCACTAAGACTTGTTTAACTTATCTAGAGTCTCAGACATATTAAATATCAACTACATGTCTGATGGCTGTATTATATTTTCTAAATGTTTGAATTCCCCTCTCCCACCGCCCCGCTTCTCCAACTCTTTAACTGTAGGAATTTTTGTTTGCTGCTGGGCTGCATTTAATTTCAGGTCTGACTCATTTTATTGAATATGTAAGTTGCTCTTCTGCACTTGATAGCAGTGCTGTTTCTTGAGTAAAATGTGTTTCCCACTTGAGTCAGCATGAAAAGGATTTTCTATTAAAGCAGTCAGCTGTTTACTTGAGAACAGCTGATAAAATTTCATAGTTTCAGGCTCAAAGGGTAAAATGAGCTTGTCCTTTAGGCAGGTTTGGATAGATTCCAGGCTTTGAGAAACAACTTGAGTATCCAAGGAGTGGATTTCCTCCCCCCTCCCCCCTTTCTCTCTCTTCCATTTAGCCTCCTATTCAGGAGCCCAATGATTGGGTAGAAGGTAACGGGTGATTTTCTGTATGATTAAAACTAAAGCTTGCAAATGCTTGTTTATTTCTAGATGATAATAGCAAATTTTTAGATATGAGTAATTAAAAAATAGTGGCAGTTCAGTTTAAATGTATAAATAAGAATAGAATAGAAAAATAGAATTTTTTTCTATTTTTCATGCATATATATATATGATTCCATCCTATTATATACTGTATAAATGTACTCATCCAGTTGAAGGATCTAAGATCACAATTCTAAGATACAATTAATACGTTTTAGTTAATAATTTGAAGGGGAAATGGGGAAGATGCTTTGTCCTGATAAACACAAATATCTTAAGGCACATTGCCATATTAATTTTTCTCCTGATAACTAGAATTTTTACATTTTCAAAATATAATGGCCTTTTTTTCACTTTAATAATGAATTGGATGTAATTTCTTTTGGGATGCTCCAGGTAGCAAGGGAGCCAATTTTATTTTTTATTTTTTCCATTTCTTTCTGCAGCTCTGAAGGATTACTTCTATTGTTCCTCAGTCCCCCTGAGCACATTTTTAAGGTGTGAGAGAATATCAGCAAAAATCACCTCCTCTTATTTTATCAGCAAAAATCACCACTATGAGAAATCTTTAGAATTTGAAAGCAATCCATTGTTTATATAATAGCTTCTAGACCCCCCCCAGACCCTCCCCCCAGAAATATAAGATAGTTATTCTAGATCAGGAATGGACAGTTTATGGACTTCTACCTGATAATGGCAATCAATAATGTTCATTGTTTTTAATGATCATAGACTGTGTTGCTGACATCTTCTGTTAATCGATGTTAGTGAAGTAACATTAAGTTAAAAAAAAACATGCTTAGGTTGTTAAATGTCTGAATTTAGATGCTGTTCCTCTTCATTGGCATGATCAAACTACTATCTGCAATCTATTTGGTAGATTGTAGGTCTATGAAATAGGTATGTAAATTAATAACAAAGTAACCAAAATATTACTAGAGTTATAATTTTAAAATTGTTGAAAAGTTTTTAAGGTTGTGTTTCATTTGGAATATAAATTTATTGTATTTTTCAGAGTATAAGACACACTTTTTCCCCACCTAAAACAGGCTGAAAATTTGGGTATGTCTTATACTTTGAATGTAACCCCGCCCACCCGCCAGCCCCCACCCTTCGGCCTCCGTGCGTCCTCTTCCTGGCTGCAGAGATTGCCACCAACAATGGCTTGTGTTTGTGGGCTCCGCACTTCGCCAAAGCACATTGCTGCCGATCGCCGCCCAAAAACGCGACGTGTTTGTAGCAGTGGTGAAATCCTCCGTGGATTGCCACTGGTTTGCTGCCCATGCATGCGCAGTGCACACCAAAAGTACACTGCGTGTGCATGCACAGTGTGCGCCAAACACTCACTTTGCGCGGAAAAAGGCTTGGGAAGGTAAGTAGAACAGCGAGGGGGGGAAACAGCTGTGCTGCGTGATTTAGCTTCGCTAGAAAGCAGGATTTCCTGCTTTCTAGTGAATATAAACCGTGTGGCACAGCTGATCATCAAAAATACCAGTTCGGATGAACCGGTAGCTTTTTAACTACCGGTTTGCCTGCACCGGTAGCTTTTCTTTACTACCAGTTCGCCCAAACTGGTGCGAACTGGTAGCATTTCCCCCCTGGTTTGGAAGCTGAAAAAGCGACATGTGGTGCCCAAAATGACTACCCGGAACAGCTGCTGCCTTCTCTTACCCCTTCTACGCTTCGCCTGCTTTAGTCACTGGAGTTCTCTCTGACGATCAGCTGTGCTTTTGAAGCTGTTTTTCAGCCCCAACCAGCCCCAACCTCAAAACCAGCGAGCGAACTAATGTGCTGAAGCTGACGATGCTAAGGACGCTAGCCAGATGAATACCTGGTAGGCAGAATTTTTTTTCCTCTATTTTCCTCCCCAAAAACTTAAGGTGCGTCTTATACTCGGTGCGTCTTATACTCCGAAAAATATGGTAATTTTCAAAAGTGGCATGAATAAGGTAAAACCAGTATTGCTTTCTTTCCAATCTAGTGTGTCTACTAGCTCATAATTTTGACATTTCTTAATGTATATTATGAGTTTATCAATGGCCTTTATGAGCATTGAGGGTAGATATTATTGTCTACATTTGTATGTAGCTATGGAAGGCTAACTGACTTTAAAACTGTGTTTTGTTGGTTATGGCTCAAGCCAGAGTGCTTTGGATGTGTTGAATAGTGCCTGAAGGGAGATATGTAATCTTCCTTGTGCAGCATCTTCTGTGATCACTTTTCTATTGAACAGACAAGGAAGATACTGAGTAAGAAGAATAACCCTTGTTGGACACTATTAAGTAAGTTATGGCTTTCTCAGTCAACCAAATAGATGATAAGTGATGTTATGTAGTGTGATTTGACAGTGGCATATGACGAGAAATATAGCAATGGCTTGTCTCCCCACAAACACCACAGCTTGTTGCCAATTGGTCACATATGAAGGAAGGAAGCTTAGTTAGACATTTCCTTTTATGTGCCCTTTTCAAGAGGAGAACATTTTGACATTTGATTCTTGATTTTTCCTTTAATGTTCATTAGTAATAGGTCTTGGTGGAAAAACTTTGTCTTCATGAGGACTGAGGTCTCCAAACGAGTTATGGCAAAAATAGAGTTATGGGTTTTCTACTTTCGAAAATACAAACGTGCTAATATCAATACTTCCAAACGGGTGCTTCACTTTTTCCTTTTAGATTATGCCGGCCAAGCATTATTTGGAATTGTTTTGTCTAAGGAAAATTCTGTAAATAAGCATAGTCCTCATGAACTAATTTAAAAGTCACATGTTCTTTTCTATAATGTTCTGTCTACATTATCAAGATCAGTCTAAATGCCTGGGACAGCTGTAAGTTTTTTATAGTCAAGACATTTAATTTTTAATATAATTTTATTAACAATAGCTATTTTAATAATGTGTAATTACATGAACTTTATCTGGTATCATTAATGACAAAATAGATACAGATAGTCCTTAACTTATGGCCACATTTGAAACCAAATTTCAGTTGTTAAAGAGGTTGTTAAGTGAATTGCACCAGATTTTACCATCTTTTTTACCACAGTTCTTAAGCGAATCATAGCAGTTGTTAAGGAAATCACCCAGTTATTAACTGAATCTGACCTCCCCTGTTGACTTTGCTTATTGGAAGCCAACTGGGAAGGTTGAAGATGATGATCCCATGACCCTAGGATTCTGCAACCATTGTAAATACATGCTGGTTGCCAGTTGCCCAAATTTTGATCACATGACTGTGGGTATCTGCAGTGGTCATAAGTGCAAAGACTGGTGGTAAGTCATTTTTTTCAGGGCCGTTCTAAACTTTGAATAGTTGCTAAATGAGTGGTTGTAGGTCAAGGACAGTTTACAAAATCATGGCATAGAAGAAATACTATCTAAATAAACTATATAAACTTTTGGAAGGCTAGCTCCAAAACTACAGCAATAATGATTACTATATCCATTTGTCAAGGTTAACAGAGGTCAGTAACTTCTTAGAGGTTGCAAAAATGTTCTTGATTAGCTACCTTGTGTTTCTGGAATAAAGTTCCTAATGAACATTAAAATAAGATTTTTAGTATGTTTGACCTCATTATTTTTAAAAAATAAAAAGTCTGATCTTTGTATATGTAACTCAGTTTGAGTCAGTGAATCTGGTAGTATTAGCTATGTTTTGGTTTCTAAGTATTAGATGCTAGTTTCTAAGGGAGATGCTTCCCAAACACATGGGATGAAATGATCTGAAAATTAGTTAAAGTGTCTGGTGAGCTCTCAAACTTCAGCTTTTCAAAACATGTTTTCAAATGTCATGGATATGAATATAATCCATGACATTTAGTGATTTGAGATCTTAGTCTTCGATAAAATAAGTTCTGTACTTGGTGAACTTTATGGTCAGAAGTTCTCCTGTTCCAATCTTTCTTAGATGAAGCTCAATTCTGATCCAGAAATATTTAAACCGTACAAAGGCTTAAACTTGGCTTGAGCTACCTTAATATTTGGAAACTTACATTGCCATGGATTGCTCAATTTCATATGCACTTATAATTTTAAGGAGTCAAATTAAGCAATCCCATCCTTTATAGTCCTTCGTTGACTTTTTTTTAGAGAAAAAGTGATTCCAGATTAAAGTTCATTATGCTAAATGAACTTTAAATTTTTGTAATTTAGCAGAAGGCAGTGAGTAAAGATCTAAAATATTTTTGCTCCAGTATAAAATAAAATGTTGTTCCACAAATGTATTTAAAAGTTTGGGTTACAGTTAGGGTCAGATCTGTTTCTATATAAACAGATTTTTATTACATTGGGATGAATCCAGACTTTATCATAATGAGTGGTAGTCTAGAAGGTTATTCCTTAGAATTCAGAAGAGATTCTTTGCACACAGGAGACCTACTAATAAAACATTTGTCTTTGAATTGCTAGAACAGCTACAATTTTTGAATGGCTTATAGGACAGTTTCTTGCCTATTTTTTCATGCGTTTGCATATGGAGTCAACTGGGAAGAGCTTTTAAAGCAGTTGCAAGAGTTGTGCAAAAGAGGCGGCTGCTTGAATTGATTGAAGAGAGGTGGCTCATTTGTGCTCTTGCATACTGCAAATTTTCTCTAATGCTCGCTCTGACCCTGACGAGTTCTGATTAACCTGTTGTGATGATGTAACAGTCTCTTGTAACAGAACAGCAAAGGGGACAATTTTACCTTTTTTCTAATCCTCTTACATTTTCATAATTTATTTCAAAAGATATGTGGGACGTGAGAGAGGCTATAGATTTAAAGAAAGCGGGCAAGAGTCATATTTGTTCAGTAGAACTCTTCTCTCTCAAACTTAGATTTTTGCCCTTTGACAGTATGCCTGACATTAGTCATGACTAATTTAAGTTCCTTTGATTTCAGTAGATCTGTTCCTAATTTAGTCTGAAAATATATCAGTCAGTGAATTGGATTGAGTCCAGAGCAGGAGCTGATCTTACCATTCTTAAAACTCACTGCTGTTATCTAGAGCTTGAAGCAATATTTTAATAAGATAAACCCTAGCCTAATATTCTAGCTGATTCACTGAGATCTAGCCAACTTTGAATTAAAATTATTCACCCTAGTGTGCATTACACATAAATCAAATGGGAGAGGCTGTTGCTGATGTCTGCTTCATACTAACACAATGTAAGATTAGATTTAGTTCTGACAAATTCATTTCAAAACAGAATTAAATATTAAGATGCTGGTAAGGATCAAAGGGTTGTGATATAAAAATGCTTGCTGTACAAAACATATCACTAGCCTACTCTTTTACAGTACAAATTATGTAGGGGCAATCATTGAGTAATGGAGATAAAGGGAAACTGGTTTTCTTTACATCCATGGGTAATCTTTTCACACGTTCCTCTTCTCCAGTCATACACAGTCTGCTTTATGTTTTTCTATTTTTTAGAACTAGCATCAGTGGTAGGTTGCTACCAGTTCGCCCCAGATCAGGCGAACCGGTAGCGGTGGCTCCGCCCACCCGCCCAGATGACTCTGCACATGCGCAGAAGTGTCACGTGTGAGTGTGACTGCGCACATGCCCATGAGCGAACCAGTAGCAGCCGAAATTGAAACCCACTACTGACTAGCATAGGTAATTTCTAGATAGCCATGACTTCTACATGGCCTAATTCAAAAATCCATAGTAAGGTTTATATTTTTAATTTTCTGGTTACAGAAATGCAGATGATTCATCGTTAGAAGGTAGACACATTTCCAATCTGACTTTCTGGATTGTTGTGAAAGCAAGTTTAGGATCCTGGAATTCTTGGAAGAAAACTAGGGACAGAAAAAGGTAAATCTACTCAGAAAGTCTGTCCAGTTAGATAAATGCTTCTGCTTCTACATGCAGGCATAAAACTACATGACACAATTCGAAAATTGAAGGAGCCATTTGTTTGTTACTAAACACTTTCTAGAAGAAATCATGAGAGCATATGGAATCTAAGACTTTATTTGTGAAAATATAATAACCTACAACTGAGGGAAACATGAAAGGCTAGTCATATGATTATCTAATGTTTTTTTTAGATATTACTGATTACTTTTTGATTACTTCAGGTAAAAGTCCCTTTGAAGTAATACTGCTTGGTATCCAAATGAGTTCTCTCTAATTATCCACTAAATCAGCCTTACTCAGACTTGTGATGTTGGCAATGAATAGTGGAAGTATAATTCCAATAAATTTGGAGGGCAGAAGGTGGGGTAAAACAACTTTAAATATTTCCTATATGACACTTTGCAATATGATTATCAATAGCCAAGCCAGTTAACCAAGTAAAAAAATGAAATACAAGTAGTCCTCAACTTATGGCCACAATTGAGCCCAAAATTTATGTTGTTAAAGTGAGAAATTTGTTAAGTGAGTTTTGACCCATTTTACGATTTTTCTCGCCACATTTGTTATGTGAATCATTGTAGTTGTTAAATTAGTAACACAATTGTTAAGTGAATCTGGTTTCCCCATTGACTTTGCTTGACAGAAGGCCGCAAAAGGGGATCGCATGACTCTAGGACACTGCAACCGTCATAAATGTGAGTCAGTTGTCAAGCGTCTGGATGAAAATCACATGACCATGGGGATGCTGCAAGTATGAAAAATGGTCATAAATCCTTTTTTTCAGTGCCATTGTAACTTCAAATGGTCACTAAATGAATGTTGTAAATCAAGGACTTCCTGTACATGATTCAGCAGCAAGAATCAATTCAACTCACAAAGAAGAACCTAAATATAGGCTGTTGGCTCCTAAATTCTCTTCATTTGCATGAGTTGACTAAGGCAAAAATTTCTCCCAGATTGCTCTGCCTTGAAAATACTTAGGGATTAGATTGGGAGTCGTCTTTTCTTCTCCTGACACAAATAAGTAACTGAATTGGGAAGTTACTGCTTCCTCTTCCAGTTAAATATAAAAGGATCAGCTAATTATAAATTAGAAACCACAAGTCAAAATCTGAAGGATATGTTTGTTTACTGTCTGACTTAAGTCTGCTTTGTATGTACATATGTTAACATTCTGAACTAGGAATAATAGATGTATGTTCTGGTATCTATAGGGATAACTCTTTCAGATAAATGGCTCAGCATTTGGAAGCTTTAAACTTATTCATTTTTTTGAGAAATATTGGCTTAATTCAGTTTCTTAAAGCCAATTTAAAGAAGATATTATAAGCTTTCTAGGAGTTTACCCAGATTATTTTATGAACTTTGGTAGTTTGCATAGAAACAGATTGTTTTCCTATCTCAAAGACTAAAAGGGAAAATAAATCCCTGAGCTGTTTCTTTTATAGTTAACATTTTGTAAACAATTCAAACACTATTTAAAAAACGAAGCAGCAAAGCATTTTGAAATCTAAGATCAGTGAAACATATAGTTTTTCTGGTAAGGAACATGGTTTAAAATGTGAATGCTTTTTCGGAAGTTTTAACCATTATGTCCTACTCCTGATATTTAGCAGTAGTTTATGTTGTACATCTTATGGGTTCCTCATCTCTTAACCATTATACTGCTTCTAAATTGCAACAAACTATAAATACTAAAACAGATGCCCCTGTAATTATTACATGAATGCTCTGTTGCTATTTAATAAATCTTTGAGATAAAAACCCATCTCCTTAAAAGGTTTGGTGAACAATAGTATCTTTAACTGGTGCCGAGAAGTAATAAAAGAGGGCAGCCAAAAGGGGAGCAGGAACAAATTCCACAATAAACTGGCAAAAACAAAAATCTCTTGTTTTTAGTTGTATCAGTCTCAATAATGATTTGAACAGTATGCTGTTGAAGTGTAAAACATTAAGCTGGCTGTTTTCTTCATGTTGCCTACCCTGTTTTCCCCAAAATAAGACATCCCCTGATAATAAGCCCAATTGGGCTTTTGAGTGCATGGCAATAAGGCCAAGTGCTTATTTCAGGGTTCAAAAAAATATAAAACGGTCTTATTTTCGGGGAAACACGGTATCATAAAAACATTGTTTTCAAATTTAATAAGCTAAGAGCAGCTTTATGTTCATGGCAGGCAATATTAGGATAACAAAAGATGACTTATTCCTAATAATTAATTAGCAAAAGCTGGAGTTGGAATTCTAGATCAGGAATGCTAGAGTAGATGGGTTGACATCTGAAGAGAATATAAGGGAAATAGGTGAATTGTAAATGCCGGGATGCCCCTGTAGGTGGGAGATATGTCACAAGCCATGAGAATATTATCATTGCCTGCCACATAGGTGAAATATTACATGTAGTTAATACCTTGCTATTATTGGTGAGAGTTATGAGTTTTAGATGAGAAGAGAATATGGATAATATCAAAACTATGTTTGGTTATAGCCCATCACACTGACCCTAAGCTTAAACTGCTACTATTGTACAATATTCTGTTGTTCTATGGTCAAGATGCCCCTCAAGAAACTTAAGCTGAAGTTCAGCTGGCTTCCCTGTCAACATTTGGTGAGACAACCTGATTTCTTTTTATATATCTGCAGTCTAATCTTGTTGCAGCTAAAAAGAACAAATGGTATAAAAGAACATAATGGTTCTTGGGAAGGTATATGAGTGGAAGAGGTAGATAGCACAGCTGAGACATTCCATTGGCTCAGTTAAAAGAGGATCAATTATAACATGTTTTTTTCCTTTTCTTCCTCTCCCTTTTTTTAATGTTGGGTCTTTTTGGCCACAGACCTGAAAATAACATCTCATTTTTATTAATTGAACAGCCACTTGGAATTTTTTTCTGTCTGAAAGTAAAATCAATACTTTGAATCATACCCCAATCCCCACCTGCATAATAGTTGATGTGGTCCAACAGCACCTAGTTGAAAACAAATTCTTTCCATCTGAGCAGTAAGGAAACTGCCCAAACAGCAGAGGAACAAAAGATCAGCTCCTAACTGACAAGATGATTTTAGACAACTGCAGAAGAATGAAAACCAACTTGAATATAGCTTGGATTGATTACAAGAAGGCACTCAACTCCTTGTCACATGATTAAATAACCAAGTGGCCAGAAATAACAGGAGTCATAGAAACATAGCAGCTTTGTGCAAAGTTCAATAGTAGAGTGGAAGATACAGTTGTGGGCAGTGGTGTGATAGACTGGGAGTGGTTAATATCAAGAGAGGAATCAGCAGAATAGAAGAGAAAGAACTGAAGAAAATTACAAAATACAAAGACTTTCAAATACAAGTAGAATGGCTATGGCAAAAGAAAGCAAAGGTAGTACAAACAGTAATAAGCACATAGGGTGCAATTCCAGTCCATCTGAAGCACCCCTTGAAGACCACTGGTATTAACAAACAAACTCACCATCAGTCAATTGTAAAAGGCAGTTTTACTTGAACAGTTTATATCCTATGATGATACCTTTAAAATCATAAAACAAAAACATCTGTCCCAGGTCCTTGGGAAGGACTCGATAGGTGGATAAAAATGCTACATCCACTCTAAAGATCTGGCTGACTGTGTGATCAACCATAATAATAACAACTTTCCAAGGCAAGAGTAATGTATAATGTCAAAAAAGAAAATCTGACGAGCAAGATTATTATTCACACAAGCAAGAACATTTGTATGACACTTTCCGGCATTCAGATCATTTCAAAACGTTATCTTGCTATATTAAAACAACATGGTAAGGCTAAGCCTATATTATCTCCATAGATTCTAACTAATAATAGATCAGCTTAGACGCAAGAGCTTAGTAAAAGCTCTTTATGAAGTTTCCTGTGATGCAGTTCTCCATAAGGAAATGCAATATGAGGGCTAGAGAAGGGAGATGGCAGGATGACAATCAGATGGAAGAGAAGAGAAATGATTCAGAAAGTTTTGTGGGAGTTGGTGGCTGGTCTTGGTGTTCTCTGAGCTGGTGGTTTTCTTGCGACTAGCACTGATAATGTTACCTAGTTTGGGTAAAGCTCAGAGAGCACCAAGGACCCCTCACTTCAATCCTAAACTACAAATATTCTCCTTCATTAAGAAGTTTTTTCTGGCCAGATTAATTTCAGATGTGTCTGGTAATAATGAACCATACCCTCCAGACTGGTGTGTGTGTGTGTGTGTGTGTGTGTGTGTGTGTGTGTGTGTGTGTACACGAGCATACTCCAGGTTGGTTTTAACTCTTGGTGACTTCCTGGACAAGTCTCTGCAGCTTTTTTGCCAAGTTTTTGGAAGTGGTTTTTTGTTGTCTGCTTCCTAGCCTAAGGGCGAGAGATAGGCCCAAGATCACCCAGCTAGCTTTGTACCTAAGGCAGAAGTCCAGAGTTCATAGTCTTTTGGTTTCTAGCCAAATTTTAAATTAAAATTCCTTGCTAGAATATTTTTTTCTCCAAATATTCATTCCTCTTGGGTCAATCACTGTCTTTTATCCTGGCCTATCTTCTATGTTGCTAAGATAAAATGATTTTAGAACAATCTCTACTGTCTGATTTCCAAAGAAGAATTGGTCTGGTCAACGACTAAAGCTTTTTGCTTGTTTATAATGTCAAGCTGGGATCCTCAACATGCTCAGGGCTTCTAATATCCCCACAAAAATCTTCTTGCCTGCCGAACTCCCTATCCCACCTGATTCTATCAATTTTTAAAAGTGTTATTCAGCTAAAAATATAAATCTGGTAAAGCAAAAACAGAAAAGCACAGTAGCAGTAGAGCTTTAATTGACTGGCCAAAGATAAGCAGAATTATTATTATTTATTAATTAATGGTCCAAGACCAAACCAAATAAAGAAGAATTGTAGGGTTGTCTTTTGGGAACAGAGTCTATAAAGGGGTGGGAGGGTGATAGTTGGATAGCCTTTAATAAGTGAATTTCTCTCAGGAATGAGCAAGCTCCTGGTGACCATTTTGTGGGAGTGCCCACAAAATGTTTCCAAGATTCTAAACGTGTTCAGCAGGCTTTTTATTTTATTTTAATGTTTTTAAGTTGGGAACTCTTGTTGTACTACGCAGGGGTGGGTTCTACTTACCTTTTCTATTGGTTTGCATCGTGCTCGTACATGCGCGCTCTTCTGCGCATGCGCAGATCTACTTTGATGATGTCCGTCCGGGTCAGTGGGCGGAGCCTCCCGTCGGTTTTACTACCTGTTCTTGCGAGCTGGTCTGAACCGGGGGCAATCCACCACTGGTACTACATCAGTTAAATTAGCGGTTTTCAAACTTGGCAACTTTAAGATATGTAGACTTCAACTCCCAGAATTCCCCAAACAGCATGGGGAACACGGATAGGGACCGTTGGGTGTTGAAATCCACATATTTTCAAGTTGCCAAGATTGAAAACACTTTTCAACCTGGTTTTAGTGAATGTTTCTTAATCTTACTGTGAAATTGCTAATATGTCCCTAATGATATCCTTGGCTTTGCAGATACTTTCTCAAAAAGTTTTTTGTATGTAAGTTTTGGTAACTTTTTTTTTTTTTAAAGAAAAATCATCTAGAAGGGTTTTAACTTTGGAATCATGCATGCTCTGGAAGCTTCAGACTCTGCTCATCTTTTAAATGGGAAAGTTAAGCAGGCTACTTAAAGTCTCTCTCTTTTAACTCTAACTTTATTCTGTCTTCACACCCTGTCAGTTGTTCTGTCTCGATGTTGTTTGGGAGATCAGGTATAGAGAGGGTTAAAGGTGGCATGGGCTGAGGCATTATGCAAGCTGTTAAGCAAAAAGGAAGTGCATTACAAAATGCTGAGCTCAGTCGACTGGCCCACTGCCAAAGCTTGCTTTCTTCACTACAGCTGAGGGCTTTCTAAGCTTTCCACCAGTGGGTTTATCTGAACTGTTTAGGAATGCTGCCTGAGTCGCCAGCTGACGTCAGCACCAGCAGTTCAGCTGAGGGCCAGGCCAGGCTGAATGTGAAAAGGGGAGAGGCGTCGAGTAGGCTGGCTGGCTGGCTGTTTGTGCGCGCGCACACAAGCAGATGCTTATGTATGAGCGGGCACTCTCGCTGGACATGGCTGGAGGAGGAGAACTGCAGTTGAAACAACAGATTTTACTTTCTTTGTAGCTTTTCTACAGAAAATTCCATTGAAGGTTGCATTTTTTACTCCTGCTGTAGAAAATGAACTCCATAAAGCCAGATTTTAAGTACTGTTCGTTAAGGGGAAAAAGCAGACGTTTTTCTGAGTTTTTTCGGTATTGGCTTGTGAAGTAGAAAGTACTATACCGTTCTGTACTTCAGCCACCTTTTGTTGCCAAGATTCTTCTAAATCATTATCTTAATGTGTATCTTAGAAAATTAATGCCACCCATTACAACCAAAATATATGTGTGCTGTCATAGCGTGGGCTCCCCTTGTTTTATAACTGGATTAGAAAAACCTTGTTTGTAAAATGGATACTTGCATAAAATTGGAGCCTTCAAAATCAGAATTTGGTTCTCTATTGAAACAAAGCTTGTTTTCCTTGCTGATTTCAGACATGAATAGTTAAGTCATTGTGACCCAGATTCATATTCATGCTCTATTGCCCATCATTCAGAAAGCAGGGCAGTTGATGAAAAATAATTTTTATAAATAAAGCCTTATTTATAAAGCCTTATTTTAAAATTATTTATAAATAACTTTATGTCCATATAATGAAAACATGAATTGGAAATATTAGATATAAAAGATATGGTTGGATTTGTAGCAAGCTCTTCACATTTGAAGGAATGCTGTGAGGCTGCCATCCTGTAAAATACAACACACATATTAAGATGTTTCACGTAGATTAATTAATAATTAATTAATTATTAATTATTAATAGTTTTTAACTTCTATATGTATTTGTATTTATTATGGCTGTTCACTGCCCTGAGTCCTTCGGGAGTAGGGCGGTATACAAATATGAAAAATAAATAAATAAATTAATAAATTAACATCTTTCATTTCAGGTGAGAGGAACGAAGTGTTTTAGTTCTGTTGGTTTCCACCATGGTCACTATGTATTTTTCATAAGGGCGTGGTGGTTGAGAGGTTAAGATATTGGTCTTGTTGACAAGAAGGTTGGCAGTCTGAGACCGTAGTAGACGGAGTAAAGTTCTGTTATTTGCCCTAATTTCTGCTGACCTAATAGTTCAAAAGCATGTAAATGCAAGTAGATAAATAGGTATCACTTTATTGAGATGGTAAAAGTGTTCTATTCACCTTTAGTGTATCGTCATGCTGACCACAGGACCATAGAACCTGGTTATTTACGGGAGCGCCTGCTACCACCAATAGCCTCCCACCAACCAGTACGCTCCCATAGAGAGGGGCTCCTCCGGGTGCCATCAGCCAAACAATGTCGACTAGCAGCCCCCAGGGGGAGAGCCTTCTCTGTGGGGGCACCTACTATCTGGAACGAGCTCCCCCCGGAGTTACGGAGGATCCCGGATCTGCGTACCTTCCGTCGCGCGCTCAAGACTTTCTTATTTCATCAAGCTGGCCTGACCTAAGTTTTTCCCCTTTTTAAATGGAAATTTTAAATTTGGTTTTAAATTATTGGGGTTTTAAATTTGCTCAGCCAAATTATTTAATTCGTTTTATTCTATTTTAAATTTTGTATTTATATGTTTTATTCTATGGCTGTTCACCACCCTGAGTCCTTCGGGAGTAGGGCGGTATACAAATAAATAAATAAATAAATAAATAGAAGCACCTTTAGAAGACTCTGGCTCTTCAACTGTGAATGGGAGATGAGCACTACCCTCTAGAGTTGGACACAACTGGCAGGAGAAACCTTTACCTTTTTACCGCTGTGTTTTAGTTTTGTGGTTTTACATCATGATCACTATGATCTAGCTAAATTTTTTTGATAGCACTACTGATTTTTTTATTGCAATTTTTGGGGAAGGATTTCCACTGTCACTATTCAATAATGCTTGCAAAAGAGAAGAGGAGAGAGTGATTCAGACTGGGTGGGAAGTTGTACTTTACCCATTCTGAAATGGAATTGCAAGAATTTGTCTGCAGAATAGCAGTGGGTTAAGTTTTTATACTAGTTTTCATTCCATTTTTTCCATTCCATTTATTCTTTACTAATATTTATCCACTGGAAATTGATGTGCCGCTGTTTTTTTCTGATTGGTCCAGGGTTGAGACAATTGTAAAGGAGGGATGATTTGTTGTTCGTTTAGGAAACTGAATTAAAACTTCGAATGAAGTGTCAGCATCAATAGAAATGGAGAGATTTGAACTGAGGTTTTTATATAGGCCAGCATTATACAGTTTTTAATCAGTAATAGGCATATCCAATCAGTACTCATAATATCATTTAGGAAGCTAAGCAACTTTGAATAAAGGCCTCATATGTAATACCTTTATTAGCGCAGGTCTGGTTGTTCAAGTTTATACATTTTCTCCTGGGAATTAGCCATATGGTATTCAAATTAAGACATAGATGTATCTTGTGTCTATTACAAAGCCTCATCCTGGGGATTCCTGTGTGTTTTATGGTTACCTTTTCAGGTTCCCTGCTTTGATCTGCTTTTCCCAGCACATAGTCCAGATCATAAAATTTGTAATTTCTACAATCTGTTGAGAATTGTGGGGCATATGAAAAACATACAGAAATTTGCAAATACCAGGGACAAAACATGCTTCAAAGAGTCCATGCTCCAGGCAGTATAAGCTGTTGTGGGAATGCATAATGTCCAAAAATCTTCATGATAAACACTCAGAAATAAAATGCTATTTGCTTTCCAACAGTGAAGTTCATTTGATCAGTATAAAACCTATCCCCATTATTTTCTATGTGTGTAAAAAATCTGTTTAATTCACAATGCTATATTTTGTCAAAGAGACTATGCTAGGGAATGTACAGTTGATTTTAATGGAACTTTTAAAATCAAATTCAATGAAAGAAAATATCATTTTTTCTAGTAAAAGTCATTGCAAAAAAACTCATTGGACAAATCTTAAAATTGGGCAACTTAACTAATATTTCTGTCACAATATTTAGAATATTAAAGTTATCAATTTAATTAGAAGCCAACTTGGAGCAGTCACCATAAATTTTTACATGGTAAAAGATGACTTTTTAAAGCTTTATCTAAATGCATTAGAAGCACTGAATGAGACACAGTTTTAGCTTCTCAAAGCCTTTCTGACTATTCACCCATTTTTCTTTATAACTCGGGTAAATGCTGATTTTTCTAGGATATACGTTGGCAAGATAGCAAAGTTCAGATTCCTCAGTTTTTAAAGTTGTTTACATATGGAGGGCAGTCACTTCTTGTAGTATCATGTATCTTTTCCCAAAACATAATGTCTTATTGTTGTAATGACTCAAACTCAATGATCTTTCAAACTGTTGAGGAAACAGGTGCCTTGTCTTTTTTTTGAGCACTGGAAAGCTCATTGCTTAAATACAACTTTGCACAGGAATGCTTCACAACAGAAAATCTCTGTTAAGCCCATTAAAATCTGGGGAAGAGATGGTAGGTAGTGTTTACCTTAACAAATGTTCATATGTTCATAAATGGGAAACACAGCTGCATTTTAAAACAGAAGCAGAACATTTTGAGCCAGATTTTGTAATGCTGAAGCCTCCCTGTTAAAACGCCAGTGCTTTTTGCACATTAAAGTCATATCCAGTAAGGTGATCAGAGTTCCTGAAATTTAACACAAAATAGTTACTCAGTATAATTTGTAGTTTTTTAACCTGTGAAGCCAGTAATTGAAGGAGCAAAATTTAGAGATGGGTTAGATAGTACATTATAAACTCTTGCATTTCTATAAATACTTATTGGAAGCAGTTGTGGCTATGTGGAAGCTGTCTTCTCAGAATTTGCCTCATATTATATGTTAGAATTAGAAATACTAAAGACTTGAGTCTAGATTGGCAGAAATATACATAAGGTAGAGAGCCAGTTTGCCGTAGTGGACAAGTCACTCTCTCTCAGCCCTAGGAAAGAGGCAATGGCAAACAACTTCTGAAATCTTGCAAAAAACACTGCAGGGACTTGTTCAGATAGCCTCTGAGAATCAGACACAATTGAACAGAAGGTAAAAAAAAAATGCAAGTTTACCTGATGATAATAACGTATCAATATAAGAAGAAAATACTGCATTTTAAATACTATAATATTTAAGTAAGATCATATTTTCAGAACAGTAAGTGATTTAAGGGAAGAGATAAGAACAATGTTTTTTTTAATGCAGGTCAAAGAATTGGAATATTACTCTGCAAGTTTTTAATGTGATTCATTATGACAATCTTTATTATGTTTTGTGGCTAATTTCATTAAAAAAATGAGAGGCAAATTCTGGCAGAACTAGCTAGGTTTGTAGATAGCCAGGATATAGTGTCAATTTCTGTGTATATTGCAACCATTAGGATAATACTTCTTTATATATAATCGCTTTATGTTCTTTTCCATTTATGTAATTGAAAGCCAACGGAGTTCTTGCTATGGGAATAACAAAGAAATGTTTTAATAATACTTAGACAAAATGTAGGTGTAGCTCAGTAATTCCATTTCCCATGACACTGAGACTGCTTTTTCACCAGTAGGTAGGCAAGATAAGCCTTTACTAGCCTGATGTCTTTCAAAACTATATTAAATTTCCCATGGTTTCCAGACATATGTTTGCTAGAGGTGACTTAATTTTTTTTTTTTTTTTAAATTTGATTTATATGCTGCCCTTCTCCGGAGACTCAGGGCGGCTTACAATGTGCTAAGGCTAAGCAATAGCCTTCATCCTTTTGTATATTTATACAAAGTCAGCTTATTGCCCCCACAACTGGGTCCTCAATTTACCTACCTTAGAAAGGATGGAAGGCTGAGTCAACCTTGAGCCTGGCGAGATTCGAACCTGCAGTAATTGCAGGCAGCTGGTCTTAATAACAGGGTGCTTTAGACCACTGTACTACCAAGGCTCCTTGAAATTGCAGTTCAACCGATCTAGAAAATGCAAGATTTCAGAAAGCTAGAAAAAGATCAACTGAGTTAGTATTGTTGGAGTATGCTAAAATGCTAGAGAGAAATGTTGAGAATTAATGAGATACAGTTGAGAACCAGTTTATTCCAAATTAATATCCATTGTATAGAAATACAGTACTGTATCCAAGATACCAATTTGTTTTTCTCTTTCATAGACATTATGAAATATATGTTATATACAGTATGTTACAATACCATCTGGTGAATTATACAAAGATTGGTTGAATAGTGATGAGTTTGATATAACTGAAACCAATAAGATATAGACCTTAAAGCTGTTTTGACAACTGAGTAATGGAGAGTAACATCAAGATTTTCTTAGCTGTAGCTATTTCTACAATTCAGTATACTACAGTCATCCCTGTTTCAGAATAAAGATTGCTTAAGAATGTGGGAAAGAGAATAGATGAGCTATCCCATGATTTCCAGAATATTTACATAAATCTTAAAAATATATCAGGGCAGAAAGTGTGAAAGAAATTTATGTAGGTCTAACAGATCAGATTTAATCTGAGGAAAGGCCCCACAAGTGCCACTTTGCTATACTAACCAGCTATTATATATCCTTACCATTAGCTCTCCCTCCAGGCCTAGAATTAATGGGAATAGACACAGAGAGATTTCTTTGTGTACTCCTGTGCTGAGTGTTTAATCTATGTACAGGCTGACTTAAGCGGGGTAGTTTGGCTAAGTCTTGATTTATTTGTTTTGGTTCATGAGCTCCTTAACAATATTTTCCATTTCTAGAAATAGGAAACCTTATTGGATAAGTTCTAGAAAGGGGAAAATCAAATAATATCATTTTCATGTTGTTTCTGAGAACCTATTATTGGTTGTGAACATTTTATATCCTCTTGGAAAGACTTACGTCGTGCTGTCTTCCTGGTATGATTTGTACAGTTAAGAACATGCTGAAATTTGTAGAGCAAATTCTTCTCCAACTAATGATCTTGAGTTGGCAGATTACCACTGTTTTTTGATCTAACTTGATCTTGTATAGTAGCAAATCTTTCAAAATATCTTAGCTGGGTGTACGATGTATGACTAAACCTTCAGAAAAGAGATAACATTGGCAATTTTTGTCCCTAACAAAAAGTGCAGGAGGAATGCTTTGCTTTAAAACATCTGAGAAGTTAAAAGATGATCCATATAAATTTGGTAATACCAGAATAATAGTGTTTCACAGTAAGAAAGTAAAGTCTATCTTTGACCCAACAGATCAGCATGTCTATCATCTAATTGACACCCACTGAGAAAAATTGGTATTGAATAAGCTGTCTTTCCTTTTCTCTCAGAGTTATTTCTAACAAGGACATGGAAGGTAAGCTTTGACTAATCAGTTTATGTTATACCAGAATACATCAGTGACCTTGTTTTCCTTACTAAAAAGATGAACATGAACATACATACTGAAACTATTGTTTTTTTTCCAGCACATTTAAATACTTCCTGATTTTGCAATCTGTAGAAATTTCATGTGATGCAAATGCCTGCACAGCATGTTATTTGCCTGAACAAACAGTTCCATGCATATCACTAATTAAATCAGTGTGGCACATAAGTTCTTTTTCTGTATTAATATTCAATACACATATTGTACTTGAACTTCTTTTTAAAAGAGGCAGGGATCTTTATGTTGAAATACTTACCAAAAGAATTGTGTACTAGTGGCTTATAGCTGCATAGTGGCATTTCTTATTTTGTGTGGTTTCAGAACTTACATTTCAAGAAGGACCACCAAAGCTTCTATTTTCTTAGGCTTGAATAAATTAAAGCAAATGAATGTGGAGAAAAAAATCTATCTAGAAAAAAATAGAATATAATTGATGGATGTATAGTTACTTATATATATTGGAGCATTTTACTACCGTGTTTCCTTGAAAATATGACCTTACCCTGAAAGTAAGTCCTAGCTTAATTTTTACGCGTGCACCTAATATAAGCCCTACCTCCCAAATAAGCCCTAGTTAAGACCCCAGCCACTCTGGGGTGCACGGGGTGGGGTGAGGCGCACGGGTAAAAATTAAACTAGATTGGGGATGGGGGTGGTGGAGCTGCCCTACTTACCAGGCCTCGCACACCCTGACACCTGCCTCACCTTGCAGGTCCACTTCTTCTGCGGCCGCTTTCCTCCACTTGTCTGCGTCACCCCTGGCTCTGTTTCACCATCAGAGGCCCTTCTGAAAAGGCCTCTGCAGCTGATAACAGCGCTTCGGATCAATCCAGAGCTCTGTTATTGCCTGCAGAGGGCTTTCCGGAAGGCCTCTGGCAGCAAAATGGAAGCCAGGAGGCTTCATGCGCGTCAATCTGGATCCCGTTTCTGTTGTGACCCAACAGGCCCAAGTAAGTAGTAGGAAAATCAGTCAGTGGAAAAACAAACAAACTGTATTTGAACAGCTGAGAATTACTTCATTCCCAGCGTCATTCAACTAAATTAAAACAAATTCCTCCCAACACAAATTCTTCAGTCCTATCGCAAACCTTGTCCAATTAGGCAAACTGCCAAAGGCCTTTTTTGGCAAACGTTCAGAAGTCGCAGATACAAAAATAAATACAAGCCGTAGACTAAGAAGAAGACGAAGCTACCAATGTTGTTTTCCAGCAAAGCCCAAACGCCGTTGCTGGTCTGTTTTAAGCCTTATGGGAGGGGCCAATCATCTCTTGGCCCTACTCCCGAGTTGTCCTTTTTGCTTGAGCTGCTCTTGCCTTCTGGCAGCTCTTCTCATGCGTGGATTAGAAACAGGCTCCTCCTGTTCCTCTGCCTCACTCCTATCCGTCTCTGGAGGCTCTGGAGTCTGCACCTCACTCCCCGATGGCCCTGGCCCCATCTCTGCCTCTGACGCAGAGCCCTCATCCGGGCCTTCCTCAGCCTCCAGGACTGGCCCATGTTCTTCCTCAGCCTCATTGCTGTCCGACTCCCCTGCCAGCTCCGCAGGCTGCTGGTGGACCACAACAGTTTCTCAGCTGCAGAGGCGTTTCCAGAAGGCCTCTGATGGTGAAACTGAGGTTGAGGGCGACGCGCATGAGTGGCAAGTGGCTGCAGAAGAAGGCCAGCAGCGGGCTCCTGCTGGGTGGGGCTGTTGGCGCCACTGCCGTGATGTGAGTCAGTAATTAGACATCCCCTGAAAAGAAAGACCTGGTGCCATTTTTGGTGGGAAAAAAAATAACACTGGGTCTTATTTTCAGAGAAACGGGTAGTTGTGCAATAATTAAAAATGGAACTGGAGTACATAAAATCCAGAAGCCAACTACAATTGGTAGCAATCTTTTTGTCAGCGTTCCAGAAAAACCCCAACTCCAAGTAAAGACGCGGAAGCAAGCATTTTTCCAAAGTTCTCTTTAAACTGGCACATCTGGGAAAACCTGAATCTGAAAAGCCCGGGTTTTTCTTTAGTAAGTCAAAGCTCCCAAAACCATCCCCTTTCTCCCCACTCGATCACATGCTCCAATCAACGTCCGTTCCATCTCGACCCAGCCCCCTGATCACTCCTTCTCCAGAGGCTGGATCGCCCTGACCTTGACCATCAGGAAGAATGCTATTATGTCTACTAACAACCCCTCTCCTTAATCCCCCCTCCTACTTTCCCACACATGAGAAGGTGGCAGCATTGAAGCTTCGGACTCTAATATGGCTTCCAAAGCTGACACTTTTCCTGCTATTTTCAAACTATGCTATAAGCTCTAAAATTGGCATGATACAATTAAATTAAACACTCCCCTTCAAAAACCTATGAAAACTCCATAAAACATGGTTCATCCCAATATACATTGCCATTTTGCCGACCTACAGCCCGATCAAGCAAAATTATTTATTAATTTATGTTCCACCAATTTTTAAAGAAAAAAAAATCATCTAAAGAACACAGGTGAAATTGAGAAGCTATGATTCCAACTTCACCAAACTCTAATTGGATTGATCTAATCAATGGAACAGCTTGCCTCTCAGAGCTGTGAAGGTTCCATCAAAAGAGCTTTTCAAAAATATACTGGACAAATATTTGACCAGGATGGTATAAGATCTGCTGCCTTGAGCAGACTAGAAGATTTCTGAAGTCCCTTAAAATGCTGTGTTCTAATTTAAAATAAACTGTTTCTTTCTCTTTAAGAGAGAAAAAGGGAAAAAACAAAGAGACAAGGATAAAAGATAAGATTAAAAATGAACGGATTCCATTGTAGTATGAGCATGAATCTTGACTAGAATTTAAAGATTGCAGGATTAGAGTACTTGATAATGAAGGCAAAGAGACCAGCATCTGACTGAAGAAATTTGGCAGCAGCCATTTCAATCATGTTTGAGAAAAAAGAGGTATCTTGCCTTTGGGCAAGAATATATATTATAAAGTACTTTTTTTTAAGTTTGCCAAATGTATCATAACTAGAAAAGAGCTGGAATAGTATTGTTCAAGCAAATACCATTTGTAGACATCTTTGTAAAACTTTATTTGATGCCAAATTTATGGAAACCAAGATTGGTGGGCAGACATGATGCATTAGGTTGTCCTGTGGGTCCATTTGCTCGGTTACTCTGTTTCCTGTGTGGTAATGTATTTCTTTGTGGATTTTAATCCTCAGCTACAGTAAGCTCAGGGCTTTTCTCTTCAGGTGGTTTCCCATGATATAGTAAGCCATAATGGGGTTTGTTTCATTTCAGCTTATCACAAAGCAGGAAAGGAGGTGCTGTGATTTGTAAGGCGAGAATATGGCCTTGTGTGATAAGCTATGGTTCATTTCAGTATATTTTATCAAATAAACTACATGTGTGGTTTCACCTAGATGCTCAGACATGGTTTATAACCATAATATTTGGATATGTACAGTATGTGAAACCCAAACATTCCATCCTTTCGAGGTAGGTAAAATGAGGACCCGGATTGTGGGGGCAATAAGGTGACTTTGTATAAAAAAGCACACCGCTTGGGGGGGCCGAAAGCCCTACTAAGCAGATATATACAAAAGTATGAAGGCTATTGCTTAACACATTGTAAGCCACCCTGAGTCTCCAGAGAAGGGCGGCATATAAATCGAACAAATAAATAAATAAATAAATAAATAATAATAATAATAATAAATAAATAAATAAATAAATAAATAAATAAATAAATAAAATGAAAGATTGTGAGGAAGATGAGAAAGAAATTAAAGCAGACATGAAGAATCAAGCAATGTTGGCAGCTAATTAATTGGCAGCTAATGTGATGAACAGCAATGTAGCCTGGCTGGCAGAAAACCTGAGAAGAAGCATTTCAAACTTTTCAAAAACTCCATTCACTTATTCAGTATGAAAAAGGTGGGACATTTCTGTTATAGTTTTCAAGATTCTGTATTTATTCTGGACTAATTTTAAAGATATCTTCCATAAATCTGTGCAGTTCTTGCTTCTTTCATCTTACCCAACTCTATGGGGCTTGACGAATGTGGCTAGGGAATTCTGGGAGAGACATGTTAAACTTGCCAAAGTTGAAAAATGCTGGTTTAGGCCATCAAGTCCATTCCCTTTCTCAATGTAGGAACAGGCTGGCTTGGTATTCCATATTTTAATTGCCTAAGGATATATTGATTGTATATAGATTGCACATAGTAAATTTGTTACCATTATTAAAAGAAAAGGCCAGAAAACTTTTTATTAATATTTCTGTGAAACTCCATAAGACTCCTCCTGTGTAATTAAACAGTAATTTCCTCTCCATCATGTTAATGAGTTTTATATCATTCTAGCCTACTGGCTTAAATCTTGTTTTAAAAACAAAGTTTAATTAAGATATATTCACCATGTGATGACATAGACATAAAATCAATGCTTACTTAGCTTGAGGAAAGACTACTTGCTTTCCTTTTAGGTTGTGGATAAGTTTTTTTCCCCTTTTGTAAAGAAAATGCATTAGCAATTCAGAAAGCAGAACCAAATACCCATTTTTAAATTCATGTCCTCCAAATGTTAATTTGATGCTTTGAGGCATAAATGACCTTTCTAGCCAGCTCAAACTTGTCAAACAAAGGAGCGATAGAAACAAGCTGCTGTTTGTTCTTAAACAACAGTCTGCTTCTGTGAGAGAATTTTAAGGCAAGGATGCCATCCCCTGCCCCCTATTTCTCAACAAGTTTAAAGGAAACTTTGGTGTATGCTGTGCTTGGAGTTTAGGAAAAGAAGCTGGTCATCTGTGCATCATTGCTTAGACAGTGATGACTCCAGACCTGCTGGGCAAATTGAGCCAGAGGGTCCAACTTAGAAATCCTGGAGATAACAATGCATTGATCCATGTCTGGACAAGATGGCATTTTGTAGTGCACTTCCAAAAGATTTTTGAGGTAAATAAACGAACGCTTTCTATAATGCCAAGGTGGAATAAAACAAATTGTTCTCAAGATTTAAGTCACAATAACCTTCCCAATATGATGTCTTCTAAAAGTGATAGAATTGCAACTCCCAAGCACCTCTGGAAAGAAATAAGTTGAAGAAAAATGGATTACATCCACACTGTATTTAGTTTTTGACTTTTATGACCAATTACTAAGTTTTGTTAGAGAAATCCTCCCAGGAGGTAACATAGCCTTGACTGGGAGGGTGAGAGGGAATAGTCAGTTGCCCCTTCTTTTCCTTGTAAAAGCCATTGTACAGTCATTTTGGATAATTATGTGGTGGGTTAGTGTCTCTTATTCCTATTTACTTCACAGAATTGTTGTGGAGAAATATTAGAAGAGGGAGTATATAGGTAGGTAGCAATTTTCCTGTGTCATGTCAGAAATAGCTCTGGAAGAAGTGAATAACATGCTGCCCCAAGATAAATTAATTTTCTTCCTTTTCATTAAAATTCTTAAAAGATAGGAATTGCTTCAAGAACAAGCTATGTGATAGAGTTTAATAATAAAATATTTGCACACCACCAAATAACATGCTTAAAGGACATATATTTGAATTATTATTGTAGTGGACTGTAGTAAGGAATACACTATTATGCAGAATGGAAATAATGCTTATTGAATTTATAATTGATACTTTCTGATCAGTGAATCTAACTGCTGTCATGTTGTATTTACCGGAAGGCAAAGAGGCGTGATTTGGTTATAATCAAGATAATTACCTTAGGCTGTGTTTGTGTGCATGTATATAAATGTGTGTGTGTGTATAGAAATATTTGTGAAGTCATAAATTAAGTAAACATTAAGTAAACATTTTGTTTTAAATCCATTTGGCTTAATGAAGATTCTTGAATATTGTATTTTTGAAGTAGACATAAGGTCTTGGTAGCTGAACAGCATGAAGTCTGAGGCAGGTGGGCAGTTCAAAAATGTGAACAATAAATAAAAAAAAAGTAAGTAGTGGTAAATTTGTGCTTAATTTTTCCAGTGTGAAATGTGCAATTATTAACTGTTGCAACACCACCAAAAAAACTTTTATGTGTAAATTTTTAAATGAATCTATAGGCTGATGAAGGAAAATGTAGACCTAGTCTGGTATATTAACCAGACATTAAGGCAGACATGAGAACCAGTTTGGTTTAGTGGTTAAGGCATCGGACTAGTAATTAGGAGACTGTAAACTCTACTCCTGCCTTGGGCACAAGCAAACTGGTTGACCTTGGGCTAGTCATTCTCTCAGTCCTAGGAAGGAGACAATGGCAAACCACTTTGAAAAACCTTGCCAAGAAAACTGCAGGAACTAGTCGAGGCAGTCTCCAGGAGTAAAAAACTGAAGGCACACACACAAGTCAAACATACGTGATTATGTATGTTATACATTCACCTTACCATTTGCCTCCACCAACAGTATTAAGAGTAACTGAAACAGAATTGATGGGAATGTACTTCTTTCTTGATGTTGAACTTAACTTCCGAAATGATTTGTTCTGAACCAGCAGAGGAAGATAATGGCAGTATTATATGATGATTTTAAAGGCACTTGCATTTTCTTTGTGGAAGGAAGCAAACCATATTCCGTTGTCTGCATGAGAGACTCATCTCTCTCTCCCCTTTTTCCTCGTCACAGTTTTTAAAATACCGTATGTTTTGTGTAGCTGAGTTCATTTTGTATCCAGGGAACCGTTCTAGACATCAGTGATATTCCATGAAGCTGGATGGGAGAGAAAATAGAAGTATATTTACTATCCATTTACTTCATTTCATGAAAATGTCCTTCTTTCGAGTGCTTTTATTTTTTAATCAAAGCAGTATCACACTCATCTCCAGCCTGGTATCTCCTGATTATTTGGGATCTAACTCTTTTCTGTTGACTTGCTCAGTGATGTTGGGAATTGCACTTTGAAACATCTAGAAGGCATCAGGTTGTGCTTTGTTAATGTTTATTATGCAGCTTTTGCCTATTAATTCTTACGATGCAAGAGATTTCAGCTTCTTGTCCATGAAGACATAGTGCAGCTAAATGTTTTACCACTATATAACATAAATAATTATCTTAGGGTTTGGGATACTGTAATATGGTTAATTATAGCACAAGATGCCTCCATTTCATAATATAGAAAGGGATCACTAATAATGCTGAGAAAGTTATAATGGCTTGAGTTTTAGAAATTTCATTTAGAAAGCTATAAAATGGTTCTTTGTGTGGTTAGTTCAGTCAGTTGTAATTGATGATATCTGCCTTCCCCCCCTTAATTCCTGCCCAATACAATTTAACTCATTTGCTGTCTGTCTGTCTAGAGTCTGTGCTGCTTATTCTGTTTACTTCTCACATTAGATATATGGGGATTCAATCAAGAAAAAGGAAGGAAGGAAAACCAAACCACGATTCTGGGCTTTTTTTTCTTTCTGGCAGCCAGCAAGTTCTTGCTGCCAGGTGAGAGAAAAGCCCAGAATCGAGTGGATGTGATTCTACTGAGCTAGGGCTGCAGAAAAACCTTGGTTACGTAGGAAAAACCTGGCTAGAGGAAAAACACACACAAATCCTACGAAGAAGTAAGAAAATATATCTATATCTGTATCTGTATCTGTATCTGTATCTGTATCTGTATCTGTATCTGTATCTGTACCTGTACCTGTACCTGTACCTGTACCTGTACCTGTACCTGTATCTGTATCTGTACCTGTACCTGTACCTGTATGTATGTATGTATATATGTATATGTATATGTATATGTATGTATGTGTGTATATATGTATATATGTATATGTGTGTGTATATTTATTTATTTGTTTGTTTATTTATTTATTTATTTATTTATTTATTTATTTATTTATTTATTTATTTATGAGTAGATGCTTTACAGACTTCAAGGGTGTGTGGTAGAAGCTTTTCAAATGAACTTAGTAATTTTCCAGGTCTGGCATTGGGAAAGGAATGTGTTTATATAGTACATTTTTGAATTAGATATGAGTAATATTTTTAGGCTCTGTTTGCAACGCTGCTTTTGTTCTCAGGGTTACTTTCTTATTATTTGAGACCCTATTCAAATCGCAAGGCAGAAAGTTTTAATTTTGATCTAAGTTGCTCATATATGCTAAACACCATCTTGAAACAAAACTGACAAGCAAGCCATTTTGGGGTGTGGGGAGCAGATTGCAAGGAGTAATGGGAAAGGGAAGACACAGAGGGGATCATTTTGAGTAATGCCACTTAGATGTTCATAATATCTGAATAAACAAGCAATGAACAGTGTAATATGTGGTGGCTTTAAATATACATGTTAGTAAGGTAGCAGATGCTTTCATTCTAAAATTGACATGTAAAATAGCAGTCTTTCGCAGCAGGGTGCACCTTTATCTGTGACTCCCTCACACATAATGAATAGCTAATTTATGCTGTATGGTCCACAAGAGACTGGAGAGAGATGAAAAGTGGGGGGCATGTTGGCTACAAGAGCCAGCAGGATGTGCTGAGATATGCTCTTAATGGAAGCATATCCAAGAATGTTTGAGGGGTGGGGGGCAGGAAGGTTGGAACTAGTTTATAAAGCAGATTGCTCATCTGTTACACTGTATTAAATTCAAATTACTCCAAAGGACAAGAAGACATTTGTTCACATTGCAATAAAACATACCGGCAGGCAGTTTCTAAATGTCTCTTCTTGCAAGGAAGGAATCTCTGGTGGAATTTACACTTTTCAGTCACCTCATTCAGTGACTAGGTTACAAAGCTACTGTCTAGTGTCACTGTCATAACTAGTCAATGCCCATATGTCCCCCCCAAAACACACACACACACACACACACACACACACACACACACACACACACACACACCAACCTCCAAACCCTCTACTTTTCAAGCAGTGTTATCTAGTAAGAGAAAATGACTGAGTATTAGATTTTTGGGAGAGGCTGATTCATTTATCAGGAGGAGAAAACAAGTGACACATTTGTAGTTTCAAATAAACATTTCCCTGAAAACACCCCCTCCCCATTTCTAAAGAGTAATATCGTTTTACAGACATGTGTTTAAACTATATAACCAAATGGTGACCCAGGACAGAACTAAACAAACAAAGGAAATGTTTGAGGCTCTTGATGGTTTCCACAATTCTTATCGGTAAAGACAGGCTTTGACTACTCCATAAACAGGAAAAGTGGATAAGGGTCTGTAGTAACTTAAATCCAAAAGTCTGCTTTGGGTTTGTTGGGTTCCGTAAGGTTTTGAGGCGCATGAGCTCATTTACAGTAGCATGTTTATAAAACTTCTACTGATAATCACAAAATGGCTGTTGGAGAGAGGCATTGCCAGAGACAAAAAGTTTGGCACATACCTTTCATGCGTACAGGTGACATTTTTCCTCTGTCACTCTGACACACACAAGAAGTGTAGTGTAGGGATTAAAGTGTTGCATGAAGTCCCTAAAGAGCCAAATTCAAATTCTTGTGAGACCATGGAATTCATTGCATAATTTAGGATAGGTTACTTTTGCTGGTCCTAATCCATTTACAAGATTGTTGTAGAAATAAAATTAGTAGATTACTCCCTGTAGACTACCGAGGAAAGATGGGATACAAATAAATCCTATATTGTACACATAATTGTTCCTTTCATTTACATGATGCAGGTAACAATGAAAAGCAGTGGGTACCATGCTGGCATACTGTAGCCTAGTTTTCATGGAGCTAGCAAATATTTAATTTTACAGCATGACTGTCCTGGAAGTAAAAAACATCAAATGCTCCCACATATGAAATTCCTTATCTCCATCTCTGTTGCCTAGATAAGGTACTATTTGAGAATAATAATTATTTTTTTTAAGGAAACAGCATATGTAATCTAAAAATACTAAAAAAAGGGGAAATAGACATTGATTATTCCAGATACAGGAAGAAGTAAAAAGGATACATTTTGAATGTGAATTTAAGGGGAAAAAAAGATCTGAGTGCCTTTGATATGTATATTATGTATATGATTCATTTATTGAGGTGGCTGATCATTTCTCTCTGGTTTTGCCCCTAATATTGCTTGAGGGGTAAGGTAATATAAATTGTTCAGATTTGCTATCTACAGAAGACTGTTAGTATCTTGTTAAAACGGATCACAGCTTGAACAGGATATGCGTGAAGGGAATAATTGTGATCATATCGGAAAACCCTTGAAGGGGAAATCTGTCTCTCTCTTTTTTATAACTATTAATTAAGGCCATTTTTAAAAGGAAACTTTCAGAACTATAGTTTGAAAGAGTTAACTGGGATTACTTTGGTCCATGAGGCCAGACATAGCAGGTAGAGCAAAATATGATTCTTAATTAACTTTAAAATATATTATAGAGCCCTCCTGGATATAGAGGCTCCATCCACCTTGATCCTCTTTCTTGTATGAGGGTGGCAAATGCTAATTTACTTTATAGCAAATTAATATTTTATGACTCGGAATGCCGACCACACAGTCATTTTATGAGTAGGCAAGTCTCCCATGGTAGCCATTTGGTGAGCGCATCCATGGTATGCTTAAAAAAAATGATCTAGTCCAAAAACATTACCTGCTGTGTTTGGGATTGCTGGAAAAGAATAAGTGTTTGCCTTGTTTTTTTCAAAATACATATCTGTTCAAATGAGGTAGTAAGATTTATGGCAAAACATATACTTTGGAAGCAATTTTTCCCCGGATCAGTCTCAGGCATAGGAGGGAATACCCTATGATAATTTCTCAAACTGAGCAATTTTAAGATATAGACTTCATCTCCCAGAATTTCCCAGTTATCATATGTCAAGGAGTCATCTGGGTCAGTCTGGATCTTGAAGTTGAGGTAGGATAGTACATACTTCATTGCTTTTCTTTCTTTTGCCATTTCCTGCTGTGGGTTTTGGCAAAACTTTGCTGTTGTCTCGATTGGAAATGTAATATTTGTTAGAGGAGATTACAGTAAATAATACATTACTCCAAAGTAAAAATAATAGTAATTGTCAGAACTAAAAGATTACCTGCGTTATTTATGACAAATCTGGTTTTTCCTTATGATCCTCAGCATTTCTTTTTCCTTAGGGTAATTATTGGAGCTGCTGGGAAGCCACTGTATTCCTGAGAACATCTTGAGATCTTCTGTATGCTTCCATTTACATGTTTTCATTCAAGCAGTGGAATGTCACTATGGTGGAAGTGAAAAATAGTAATTGTATTTTGTTAAATCACCTCAAACATTGTGATCAGTGGAAATGCCATGAATTTTCTGACAAATCTCCCCACTGTAAAAGATGCAAATAATCTTTACTGATTTTCCTTGCCTTCTCATTCACTCTTGCTCTACCCCAAATCTAATCAAGCATAAAAGTTGATGAGCTGAAAGAGATGGAATTGTGTGTTTCTTTGTGTATGTGTGCCTATGTATTGTAGTCCTTACATTCACTCAGAGGAACTGGTCATACATAGAATTTTTTTCCCCATGAGTATTCCATGATTATCTATCACACAAGTAATTTTTTTTCAGATATATATTTTAAAAAATCTAAGCTACTGAATTCTGATATCATATCAAAATTTTGTTTTTTTTAAAGAAATGATTACATGTACCGTATTTTTCAGACTATAAGACGCTCCAGACTATAAGATACACATTAGCTTTAGAGGAGGAAAACAAGAAAAAAAAAATCGGCCTCTGCCGCCTGTTCACCACCGCCTGTTCGCCGTGGCCTGTTTGCCACCGCCACGGCCCCGTTCGGCGCAGCCCATTCACCGCCACCACAGCCCATGCAAACGGGCCGCGGCAATAGGCGGTGAGAGGAGGCAGCCTAGAACCCGCCGTCTAGAACAGCTGATTGGCGCCGCACCAACCCCTCTCCCCCCACCGCAATATTTGCTCTATAAGATGCACAGACATTTCCATCCACTTTTTTTTGGGGGGGGGGGGAGTACAAATTATAGTCCGAAAACTATGGTAATTGAAAAAATATTAGCTCATTGTCAAAAGGTATATATTAAAGAATTTCATGTTTACATGTGAAAGATAGTTTTGCTTTTATTAAGTATGGTACTATATTTGAGGAATAATTCTTTGTTGAAGCCTGTGTGGGTTGATTCTTATTGATTTTATAGAATTATGTTCATTCCAAAAATGAGTCCATATGTCATTATCAAGCTAAAGTATTTTATTTATTATTTTGTTTTATTTTTATTTATTTTATTTATCAGTTTGTTTCCATTTTAATTTCCCTTAACTAATACTAATATACATTTGCAACAAAGCACTCCCAAAATTACTTGTGCTGATTTATTTGCCATCTAATCTCTGATACAACAGTTTTACTTGACACTATAACTGGATATATTAGAAATGCATTTTAATGCATAGCTGTGGTATCAAACAAACCTACAAAGAAATCCTTTAAAAATGATTAAATATGCAAGAAAAATGCTACAAAATATTTTATGCTCATAAACTGGTTCCTAATGATCCTTGTTGATCTTCATGATTTTTTTTTTTTTAAAAAACCTCTTTATCAGCTGTATTTTTCATAGTATGTCAGGTCGTCATGGGTATTTATATGTCATACTGAGAAAGAGGTAGACCAACATACTTGAGCGCTTTCTCCCCACGCAAACAGTAACACATAAAAGCATTCTATAGGTAGTTCTCGTTTAGCGGCCACTTACGATTATGATTATGGTGAACAAGAAGGCTTACAATCGTTCCTTGCAGTTGCAGCTGTAGCAGCATCCCTGCAATCATGTGATCATGAATCAGGCACTTGGCAAATGGTTCACAATTACAAGAATCTCAGTACCCTCCGGTCACATTATCATCATTTGCAACCTTCACCAACGAGCAAAGTCCATGGGAAAGCCAGCAGGAAGTTTCAAATGGTGATCATGGGATGTTGTGCCTAACAGCCACACAGGGCAACTGGAACTACCATTGTTTAGGTCAGCATGGTTGTGTGATGTTGGTCTTTACAACCACATTGCTTAGTGACAGATATTCCCAGTCCCAATTATCATAGTTACTTGAGGACTGCCTATGTAAGGATTGGATGTCCATCATAGAACAATGGGCTAAAACAATACTATTCCAACAAATTTATTCTCTGCATGAAACTAGTTTATTTCCTAACTAGAAACATTCAAAAGTGCTTGTTCTTGAAGCAGTTCCACAACAGCTGTTTTGATGATTCTGTTGGGTGGTCAAGCTTTTAGTTTGAGAAAGAGTAGCAAGATTAACAGAATAAGTGGATCTAAAAGCCTGTGAAAAGAGAATATGTGATAGTAAAAAGTAAAAGATTCATAGAGTAGAAGTACTAGGATGTCACATAGCAACTTCACTTTAAAAAGTTGTATATAGAAGTCTGTTTTATTTATTCTAGATCTGTGTGCATGAAATTAATATACTCACTGGGATTTGAAAATCCATATAGCTTCCTCCAGAGTATAGCCTTAATGCAGACTTTGTGATAGTAGACTAACAGCTGAGAAGAAAAGCATAGTTTCCTGAATAATTTCCATCCTTATTGTTTTGACATTTTTCATATGTGAGCACAGCATTGGGTTTAAAAATAAATAAAGGCACTAAAATGTTGTTAGATTCCATTGATGGAAGCTTCCAGCTACCATTTGCAATAAGTAGCGCTGGAAGTTGTTATTATTATGAAGGTTCTAAAGTAATGCAGATTCAGTATTTTGGTGTATGAGTGCCTGTTTCCTGTTTTTTTCTGTAGTCATCTACCACAGTTACCACTTTGTTCATGTAGAACTATTTTTATATAAGTGTTTTTTAGGTGACTTTAGTGGCTGCTGCTAAAGCCCACAGTTACTATCTAAGATGGTGAATTCTATTTAAGTGCATTCAGGTTATCAAACTTTGCTTGCTTAAAATAGCAAACACGCATTTTACTGATTTTTAAAGATGACTATTTTCTTCTGATGAACAGGTTTCCACCTGAGCGGTACCGTGACTGAACCTGCCATGCAATCCGAGCCAGAAACTGTTTGCAATGTGGCTATCAGTTTTGATCGTTGCAAGATTACCTCAGTGACCTGTAGCTGTGGAAACAAAGACATATTTTACTGTGCCCATGTTGTGGCCCTTTCTTTATACCGGATCCGCAAGCCAGATCAGGTCAAACTACATCTTCCCATTTCAGAGACTCTTTTTCAAATGAACAGAGACCAACTGCAAAAATTTGTACAGTATTTGATTACAGTGCACCATACTGAAGTTTTGCCAACGGCTCAAAAACTTGCAGATGAAATCCTTTCTCAGAATTCAGAGATCAATCAAGTTCATGGTGAGTTAGTGTTTTTTTTCTCCATTGCTTGCTCCAGAATCCTTTTCTTTCTTCCAGGAAAGTACTTCAGTTTAATCCTATTGATACTGTATTTCCGTAAGCTTTTTGGACTTCCTTTCATGTTCTCTCTCCAAATATGTTTAGAACAAATGACACTTTTAGCCTGTTAGTTTAATTAGGCAATGTGCAGAAAGCTAACTGAAAACTGGGAAAGGCTGCCTGTTCTTGCAGAAAAGACTGTAGTTCCATTCATGTATTGTAGTGCATGAATCACATTGAGCAGTCCTGTCCCTCTAAATATCATGCTGTGATGTCAAATAAAAGAGAGGTATGAAATGAGATGGTCTGATGAGGTCTTCAGATATAGGTTATAGGCTTAGGCTTGCATCAGAATTTTCATCTGCACGTGCAGATTGGATAAAACTGTCAGAAACAAGTTGTATAAGGGTCTAATGACATGTTTCCATGGAGAACAACAGTTGCTCAGCCACATTGAGAAAAGATATAAATGATTTATTTTATCTCAAATCTAACAAGGGAACCCATAGAAACTGTTAGGGAAAGGTAATATCTACCATTAATAACTTGTAAGAAGAACAACAGAATTATTTTCTACTTACTTAGATGGTTATTGCTTAAAGAAACATGAGTTTCATTTATTTTGGGGTTTTTTAATTCAGTATCCAACTGAGTAACTCTCCCACTTGTAGTTGATCAACATATTTCTAATTGAAATGTTATATGACAGAAAACTACTTGAATGACAGGAAACTCTAACCCTGAAATCATTTAGGAAGGTCACATGAGGATTGGGCTATATATAATCAAGAATGCATAATTGAAAGTAGGAGAGGAATATACCCAGGGTGGGATTCTACCGGTTTGGACTGCTTCGGACAAACTGGTAGCTCTGGCGATCAGCTGGGAATGAACCGGTTGGTCCTGACGATCAGATGGGTCCACCCGCCTGCCCACGCTATTTTCCTACCTTTATCTTCTAAGCAGGGGTGGGTTCTACTTATCTTTACTACCGGTTCGCAGCGGGGCCGCACGAGCTCTTCTGCGCATGTGCAGAAGCGTCTTGGTGACATCGGGGTTGGTGGGCAGCGCCTCCCCCTGGTTTTACTACCGGTTAAACTATAGAACCGGTGTGAATCGGGGGCAACCCACCACTGCTTCTAAGCTGATTCACGCGATAGAGCAGATTGCCATGTGAATCAGGTGTATTACTCCTCCAAGGAAACCAAGAAGTGAAGATTTCTTCAATCTGTGCATGTGTGCACAGCAAATTGTGCAATCACCGGACCGGTTGTTAAACCAAGAGGATCCCACCACTGAATATACACCTCCCCCCCCCAAAGAAAGGTGTTATGAAATATGTTATGTGGTGTAATCATTCCTTCCATGGGAATTTGGACAGGCAGCTTTATTGAAACATCTGAACAATATTTCAGGATGGGTTTTTTTTTTGCAGCTAACTACTTACTGTTAAAATAAACATTTTAACAGTAAATTAACATTTGACTCTACAGTATACCAATAGATGTGTCCCAAGCTGATTCACGTATTCTGCAAGCTAAGTTAGACAATATAGTGGTGTCCAACTTTCTGGTGAATTAGTGTATAGAAATTGCTCGCTGCATGGAGTAACTGCAAACCTGAGGGTGTGCACTTTAAAAGCCACATGATGAAGATGATGCTTTGAATGCTTTGCCCAATCCTACTGTGCTACTTCCTCCAGTCATCAGGGACTTCACCACTTTTCCAGGAGTTCTCAAAAACAATGCGTAAAGGTTTGGACTGACCATGAGCAAGTCCCTTTGGTAGTCATTTGGCCTGAAAGTTTCAACTGATATGAAGTAAATAAATACTTCAGTCAAGCTTCAGTCCTGGTCTTACAAGATTTGAGCATCCATTTAATTTTTTAGATGTAAAACATGAAAAGGTATATGTGATCATTCCAATTTGGCTAATACCTCTTCCTCCTTCCCCACCCATCCCTGTAATTTCTAGAAATGTTTTGAGGAGAGGACAAGGTTTCTTTGCCAATATGAATATTTGGTTATAAATAAGAAGTTGGTAGTTTGTGATTAGCACTGAAATGAGCCATGCTAATATAGATTTTTGGAAATGCCTACAGATTTGATCATAGATTGAAGATTTGAGTAAAGAACAAATTCCAATTTCATGTAATGTAACTGGGACTAAATTAACACGGCACCCAAAAATGAATTATTTACTTTCACGGAATTATAAAATTGAAAGATGGCATTTAAACAATCAAATCCAGGCACCAGCATCCCAGGTGGTATTTAGCCTTCAATTAAAAACATCCAAGAAAGGGAAGCCCACCTCCCCCCCCCCAAACTGACTCTACTATTACTAGAACAATAAAATATTTGTTTTTGAGAAGTCCATTCTGGTTCCTGGTTATTACTATCTTTTCTTTGAAGATGTTTATGAATTCATTTCTTTATAGTCCACTTTAGAATTTTCCTAGGTACAATCAAATTATTATTTTTAATTTGCTATGTCTTTTTCTTTTGGAAAATAACGGATAATATCCAGTCACCAGGCACTTCATCTCTTCTCCAGGATTTCTCAGAGATAATACATAAGGAATTGGACAGAGGATAACTAGTTTTTTCAGCAACCCACGATGGAATTAATTTGGTCACGGGAATTTAAATTCACTCAAAGTAAACAGGTAACCCCTGACCAGGTTTCTCCCAGTTTCAAGCTTTAGTTCTGCCCAAAATTTCTTGGTAGTACTACCGTGTTTCCCTGAAAATAAGACCTTGTCTTATATTTTTTTGAACCCTGAAATAAGCTCTTGGCCTTATTGCCATGCGCTCAAAAGTCCGATTGGGCTTATTATCAGGGGATGTCTTATTTTGGGGGAAACAGGGTAACATAGTCTTGTGTTAGGGAGAACTGAACCAAAATATTTGAATATACCGGTGTTTCTTTGTTACTAATATTTTACAATGTTTATTTGACTGCTAGTATACTGATTCTTTTCATTTTCCTTATATAAAGGCATGTATAAAGTCTTTTCTTCCCCCTCAGCAGCATTTCCTGAGCTCAGCTCATTATGAATTCTACTTTCCTGACACACCTCTGCTGCTCTGGTCTACCTCTATACTCTTCCTTTGTGATCTATTCTTATATCCATTTCCTATACTGTATGTACTGTGTCCTTTCTTGCTTTCTGCCCTTCAGTAGTTTGTGTATCTAATCTTCAAAGAGAGGTATTTATTTATTTATTTATTTATTAATTTAATTTGTATACCGCCCTTCTCCCAGAAGGGACTCAGGGCGGTGAACAGCCAAAATTAAAAAACATACAAATGCAAAAGTTAAGATAATTAAAAGAATTAAATCATTGGCTACCCAAATTTAAAACCCCAAATCCATAAAATTTAAAATTTAAATTTATGTGTGTATGTGTGTATGTTTTTACTCATGAAGCTACATTGGCTTCTTTTGCTGTCACTTTTGCTTTCATTATAATTTTTGGATTATTTTTTTAACTTTAATACCTCTAATATGGATCTGCAACCTTCTTGAGCTTCTCTTCCTGTTGGCTTCAGGCACCTTAGGATCTTATTTCCCAACTCAGAGCAGGTTTTATTTGAATTTGCTTCTGCATTTGGCCGTGGTCACTTTTCTTAAAATCAAGAGTTCTGGCTTGATATGATAACATTCAATCAACTTTGAAGTCTGTCTCCTCCTCTACTATGACCTTGATGGGTAGATATAAGCAAATCTTGATGGAAAGAATCTCTTGACAAACTGTGACAGTATAGCATCTCAGAACTGGAAAGCTAGCTAGTAAGCATTGAGGGATAACTAATGTTTTCCATTATATATCAAGTATTATTAGTTGTCTTAAGTTGGAGGTTAAGAGTATGTGCTCACTGTTTAAGCTTTTAGGAAACATTTGTTCCTTGTGGTTAAGATGGATAACTTGGAGAAACGGAGCAAGTCAGGGAAGTATGAAGATGACTTTTCAGTATTATTATCAACCCTTCAGCTATTTTAAGATTTTTTAAATGTTTGATGTCATATAGCAAAAGTGTTCTGTCACAGCCTCTTGGCTTTAATTATTCCATTTTCAAAATATATGTTATAATTCAAATCATTTGAAATTATTGTTTAAAATAACAGAAAACTCATTCTTTACTTAGAAGAAAATTTATGAAAGGTTCACCAGTTTGATATTTCCTGTAATAAAAGTATGCTTAATACCATTTATTTTTTCTGGAATTTTCTATATTGAGCCAGCAACTCTTTTTCATCAGAAGTTGTTATTGAGGGAAAAATAGGAGGAAAAAGGAGTTTTATGTATGTTTGCCACTTTGAGTTAACATATTTATAAAAATAATTAGATAATTTTCCTACATTTCCTATATTTTAATACTTCCCAACATTTTAGATATAATGAAATATTTATAGGTACTAAAATAGAGCAAACTATTTTCTAGAACATTACAATCCCAGTTTAAGCATGAAAAACAAATAGAATACTTTTTAGGAAGTATTGCTTCCTAAAAAGAGTAATACCCTTTTTAGGAAGGCATTCACACCACAGGCAAAATCAATGGCAGAAAGTGTTGTGTCCTATATTTGCCTACTTTAATTTTTACTAGATTTTAAAAAATATTTTAGCCTGCTTATTTAGCATTTTAATTTTTCCATTGATTTTAAATGGTGCAAACCATCTTGAATGGTATGCATTATTTATTTATGCTGTAATCCTGAAGGATTTCCAATAGTTAACACCCAAACTAAAACACCCCTGATTAAAAACAAATATAAAAACAGCAAAACAAAGCACCTGTGGTAAATAATAACAGTAAAGTGCCTGGAATAATAGTCACAGACACAGCCACTTTGTTATTCTCTAATACTGGTGAACCACAAGTAGTTTTTCTTGAGAGATATGTAATTGATGACTCAATTCTGGTTAGCAAAAGTAGCTAGAAAAGGAAACTACATGGGAACCCTTCACATATGCAGTACTGTAAAGTGCATTTGAAACATTGGAAACCTGTGCATTTTATTAGATGACTATTGACAAAAAATATCCTGCTGCATTGTATTATCAGATGCAGTTTCTCAGTGGTCTTCAAAGGTATGAATACAATATGTATATTTAATATATTGCAAGAATCTTGAAAGTGATAAGGGTGTGAGTTACTCTTGTGACTAGACATACCCAGTTCCTGCAACTGTTTATCATGTTTTAGCTCCATCCCGCTAATCAATTTTGTTGCTCTTCTCTGCACTTTTTCTAGAGTCTCAACATCTTTTTTGTATCAAGCTGACCAAATTGGCGCAGTTTTCCAAGTACGATCTTACCAAAGCAGTGTTCAGTTTTAGCCTGTTTTGTCCCATTAGTGTTCAGATATTTGAGTCAAGATTTCCAGTTGTCTCCAACTTAACCAGTTAAATATCACCTTACTCCAAACTACAAGGTGACCTCTTCCAACAGTTCCATGTTCAAGAGAAAGATGAAAAAGACCAAGCTTTATTAAGCCAACCTCCCCTCATCCCCTGTATCCCCTGACTGGAATTGCCTGGTAATGAAGGACCAGTGCCAATATAAAACAGTGCCTGCAGCCCTCATAATATCTCCAGAAGGAATGCTTGCTGTTGAGCAGTCTTGTAGGACAGGAAGGATATATTACCTCCTCCCTATCCTGACATAGCTCACTGACCTGAGTAACCAGTACTATTTTGGTTCCATGTCTGGACCTGATCCCAGGCTGAAAAGGCTCCCAAAAAAAAATCTGCTTTCTTGATGGTGCCGCAATTGACCCTCACCATCTTTTCAACAGCCTTCTCCAAAAATAGAACTTGAAGACTACATGATATTTATTCAGTATAGCTGGATCCAGAAAACGCCTCTTGAAGAGAAGACATATTACAGTCTCTTTCAAATTGGGGAGATTTGTGTGGCAACATGTAGGCAGCTCACAGCAATAATAAAACTGCAAACTATAAAACCATCAAACTAAAACAATAAATTAAACCCTTCCCTCCAAATCCTGGTGCCCCAATTATCTCCTAGGATGCTTCAACAACTATCCATAAGCTCCCACGACACTATTGCAGTGCTGGGTAAACACCAGGTCCCGATGGCCTTCCAGAAAGGGACTGCCAGATCACTGGGGCCAGGATGTTCCACAGAATAGGGGCAGACTTGGGAGTCTTTTAATTTCAGAAGCTGAAGACTGAGCATGGAATTTGTGTGCAAAGCACACATTTTGTTAGTGAGTAACGATACCTCTATGTCATGGAGAGCTATTGCTTAAGTTTTCTCTTAGCCACTGACATAATAATCTAAAGCTGTGCACACCTAGGTTTCTTTAGAGTGCTAAACATGCACAGAATTCTACCATATAAGTGCTTAATGTCAGTGCATACATAATAGGTGCAATCAATCATCAGTAACTGTTATTTTAGATGGGAACAACTGAATCCTCATGTATTGGTAAAAAGATTTAAGTCATCATATAGCCTTTGTTTCAGTGGTGAAATCCAATTTTTTTTACTACCGGTTCTGTGGGCGTTGCTTGGTGGGTGTTGCTTGGTGGGTGTGGCAGGGGAATGATATTGCAAAATTTCCACTCCTGCTCCACTCCAGGGGAAGGATACTGCAAAATCCCCATTCCCACCCCACTTCTGGGGGAAGGAAATTGCAAAATCTCCATTACCACCCCACTCTGGAGCCAACCAGAGGTGGTATTTGCTGGTTCTCTGAGCTACTCAAAATTTCCGCTTCCGGTTCTCCAGAACCTTCAGAACCTGCTGGATTTCACCCCTGCTTTGTTTCTACTGTGTAGGTGCCCCTGATCCTACAGCAGGAGCGAGTATAGATGATGAAAACTGCTGGCATTTGGATGAAGAGCAAGTTCAGGAACAAGTTAAACTCTTTCTTTCCCAGGGTGGATACCATGGATCAGGGAAACAGCTCAATTTGCTTTTTGCAAAGGTATGTAAGAAGGGATGTTTTTTTCCCCATTTTGACAGAATGCTTTTTTATCTTTCGTTCTTATGGTGACTTCACAATGTTTAGCCTCTTAGTAATGTTCCCACTCCATTTCTTGGGCTGATACATCTGGATTTCTTGGGCTACATTTTTCAGAATCCTTGGCAGTTTGGAAGATTTTAAGGTACAGAAGGACTACTCGATGTCAGTAGTAAACAGTTTCTTTGGGAAAAATACAAATCAACATGGCCAAAACCCAATGAAACAAATCTCTTGAATTTTTAAATGTCATTGCTTTGGTATTGATAATAGTATCTCCCCCCCCCCAGTATAAAAGGAGTATCAAAATACAACGAAAAGTGACTAGTATTTTTTATAATTTAATGTCATGTGATAAATCTTACAATTGTTTTTAAAAAATTGGGAAAACTGTACTGCCATGGGAAGATGGTTACTTAATGTAAGGAATGATAGAGCATGAAGTAAGGAGCTTTGCAAACACTTCTGTTGTTTCTTGGGCAATGGGATGGAATCTGTAGTAAATTGACACCATTTGATTGATCTGCTTTGCATGATTTATTATCAGAATAATACACTGCATAGGGAGTTAGAAGCATAGAACAAACTGAAACTTGTAGCAGAACATTAGAATGTTTGTATTCAAGGGTAGTACTGGTATGATTGGTATGGTTCAAAGTGAAATGTTGAAATGTATGAATTTAAAGCTAAAGCCAGTTCAATGCAAAGTTGGAAAATAGCAATAGCACTTAGACTTATATACCGCTTCATAGTGCTTTACAGCCCTCTCTAAGAGGTTTACAGAGTCAGCATATTGCCCCCAACAATCTGGGTCCTCATTTTACCCACCTCGGAAGGATGGAAGGCTGAATCAACCTTGAGCCAGTCAGGATCGAACCCCTGGCTGTGGGCAGAGTTAGCCTGCAATTCTGCATTCTAAACCACTGCACCACCATGGCTCTTAAATATCAGAATAACAACTTATTCTGAGTTTGGTGTTTCCAAATCAGTGTGTGCCTTGGAAGTAAAATAGGGCACCTTTAGCATCAGACAAACATGAAACAATTAACCTGCTAAGATTTCTAATAATTGTATTGCATTGATAAGATAATAACTGTGCTTTATAATTGAAGTACAATAGCCAGTCAATGAAACAATTATAGGTTTGTAACTGTTTTACTTTTTACAATGCTGGTGGTTCTTCTACCTTGCATTTCTCCTTAAATTTGTTCTTTGAATGATCAATAAAATCTTTGCTGTCTATAGCAATTTGGGTGGGGAAAAAAATAAATATTTTAAGCATTTTTATTAAGAGCACATGTGAATTTTATTTCCAAAGTGTTCATAAGAACCTTGGATTATAGAATAGGCTCCCTTGATGCTGAAGAAGTGCAAAGTGTATCACTGTGTTCTGTAAAAAATGATTTTTGCCATATGGTACATTTGAGCTACCATGAAAAACTTTACTTTTGTCCAAAATTGTGGGATTTTCAAGTTAGTTTATTACTCTTTTGTATTTATACTGAAACACGTAGGAATTTGCTAATATATCCATGCTTCCTAATTGACAAGAGAAAAAATTGGCATGCTAGAGCTATGTCTTCTTTGTTCCCTTTATTATAGATGTTTACAACTGTTGCTTCTTTTTAGAATTAAATACTTATCAACTCCTCCTGTCCAGTGAATTAACTTTGTATTTGGTGATGTGGCACACAAAGTGTAGATCAATTATCCCACTCCTGTTTTTGTCTATCATCATGTTAATATTTACTTCTCCTTCTCCTCCTTCTCCTTAAATGCCAAGAACAACAGCTCTAAGCTAGAGGAACATCGTTTGAAAGCATTTATTATTTTCTTTTTAATGTTTTTATTAAAGTTTTTAATATTTTTAAATGTAAATTAATAATTTCCCCCTTTCTAGTTCCTACATTTCTGGTATCAGATGAGACAAGATGAGATGAGATCATTTTCTCAATATTGGGCTACTTCATAATAAAAAAAAATGTCTCTTCATTGTATAAATACTTTTTAAATCACATACTTTCAGCATGTCAATTGTCCCACTAGAGGCAAGATACTTTAAACCATTGCTACACAACACTAAAAGATGCTTATCGGTCTTACCACGAGCAGCTGTGGGACACTATGATCATTGCATGATTCACCTTGTACCTGCTTACAGGCAAAGACTTAAAACCACAAAACCAACAATTAAATCAGTGGGGACCTGGACTGAGGAGGCAAAGTTAAAGCTACAGGCCTGCCTTGACTGCACTGATTGGAATGTTTTTGAAAGTACCTTTGCAGACTTAGATGAACTCACAGATACTGTAACATCATATGTCAGCTTCTGTGAAGACCTATGTGTACCCACCAGGAACTTGCAAATATACAGTAACAACAAACCTTGGTTCCAGCTAAACTTAAGCAGCTACGTCGTTCGAAAGAGGAAGCCTACAGAAAAGGTGATAAAATGCTGTACAATCAGGCCAGAAATATATTAACAAGGGAGATCAGAGCAGCAAAAAGAAGCTACTCTGAAAAGCTAAAGAATCAGTTCTCAACAAATGAACCAGCAAACATGTGGAAAACTCTTAAAAATATCACCAGTTATGGCAAACCTCCTTCCCAGGCTGAAGGAAATCAACAACTGGCAGATGACCTGAATGTGTTTTACTGCAGGTTTCAAAGGAAACTACAGCCACCTATCTCCACAACCCCCATCTCAGACACACCAACAACAGCCAAGCCTCCTACAACTGACCCCATCTCAGACACACCAACAACAGCCAAAACTCCTACAACTGACCCCATCCCATTGGGTTCCCAACCCCTAGTGATCACAGAAAAGGAAGTGCAAGACCTATTTCAGAGACAAAAGCCAGGAAAAGCTCCAGGCCCAGACAAGATAACTCCTTCTCACTTAAAAGTCTGTGCTGACCAATTGGCCTCCATCTTCACCAGTATCTTCAATAAATTGCTAGAGATGTGCTATGCTCCTTCTTGTTTCAAATGCTCTACTATCATCCCAGTGCCAAAGGAACTGAATGACTACAGACCAGTTGCTCTAACATCTGTAGTTATGAAAACCTTTGAAAGGCTAGTGCTGTCCCACTTTAAAACCATCACGAATCCGCTGTTAGACCCCCTGCAATTTGCACACCGAGCAAACAGATCAAGAGATGATGCTGTTAATATGGCTCTGCAGTACATCCTACAACATCTTGAATCTCCAAAGACCTATGCAAGGGTTCTCTTTGTAGACTTTAGTTCAGCATCCAACACCATCATTCCAGACATTCTTCTAATTAAGCTAAACCAGCTAGTGGTATCTGAACACACTTGTAAGTGGATCATAGCTTCCTAACAGACAGGAAGCAGCAGATGAAGCTAGGCAAAATCACATCAGATACCTGTACAATTAGCACAGGGCTCCCCCAAGGATGCGTGCTCTCTCCACTTCTCTCTATTCACCAATGACTGCATCTCAAATGATCCATCTGTTAAACTACTGAAGTTCGCAGATGACACAACAGTGATCGGTCTCATTCGAGACAATGATGAATCTACGTACAGACGGGAGGTTGAACAACTAGCCTTGTGGTGCGACCAGAACAATCTGGAACTGAACACACTCAAAACTGTAGAAATGGTGGTGGACTTTAGGAGAAACACTCCCATACTACCACCTCTTACAATACTAGACAACACAGTATCAACTATAGAGACCTTCAAATTTCTAGGTTCTACAATATCTCAAGACCTAAAATGGACACCTAACATCAAAAACGTCATCAAAAAAGCACAACAAAGAATATTCTTTCTGCACCAACTCAGAAAGCTCAAACTGCCCAAGGAACTGCTGATACAGTTCTACAGAGGAATTATTGAGTCTGTCATCTGCACCTCTATAACTGTCTGGTTGGTTCTGCAACCCAACAAGACAGACACAGACTTCAGAGGATAATTAGAACTGCAGAAAAACCAATTACTACCAACTTGCCTTTCATTGAGAACCTGAATACTGCACGAGTCAAAAAAAGGGCTGTGAAAATATTTACAGACCCATCACATCCTGGACATAAACTGTTTCAACTCCTACCCTCAAAACAACGCTATAGAGCACTGCGCACCAGAACAACTAGACACAAGAACAGTTTTTCCCCGAACGCCATCACTCTGCTAAACAAATAATTCCCTCAACACTGCCAAATTAGTTATTAAGTCTGCATTACTATTAATCTTCTCATCGTTCCTATCACCCATCTCCCACTTTTGACTGTATGACTGTAACCTTGTTGCTGGTATCCTTATGATTTATATTGACTGTTTCCTAATATGATTTGATTGCTTATTTGTTTCCTATGATTATCATTAAGTGTTGTACCTTATGATTCTTGACGAATGTATCTTTTCTTTTTATGTACACTGAAAGTGTATGCAACAAGACAAATTCCTTTTGTGTCCAATCACACTTGGTCAATAAAGAATTCTATTCTATTCTAAAACATTGTGTACTTGCAATACTTACTGTTGGTATGAATTGGCAATATTGATTGTTCAGATGTAATCCTGTGTTTCCACTGACCTCCCTTGCTTCTGGCAATTCTTCATTTGCCTCCAGGAGTTGTGAATGCTGCAACACTGAAAGTTTTTAAGAAGAGATTGGATAACCGTTTGTCTGAAGTGGTGTAGGTTTTCCTGCCTAAGCAGGGGGTTGGACTAAAAGACCTCCAAGGTCCCTTCCAACTCTGTTATTCTGTTTTTTTCATATATTATTTCATTTTTTTTTTAAATGTACTAAACTACATGTTTAATATTGTAGGTGCGAGAGATGTTAAAGATGAGGGACTCAAACGGTGCTCGTATGCTGACGTTGATAACAGAACAGTTCATGGCTGACCCACGGCTGTCACTTTGGAGGCAACAAGGAACTGCAATGACAGACAAATACAGGCAGCTGTGGGATGAACTAGGTAAATCCAAATAATTTTGCAGCCGCTTTTAACAGATCCGATGTGAAGGAAATGTTAAGTGTTTTGAGTATCCCTGGTTCTTGTCAATAGAATTTGTATTTGTTGCCAGATTTTGGAAGTATGGCAACCTGGGAACTTGTTTTCCTAGGCAAAATTAGAGCATTTTTGCTAAAGCCAAGGATGTACAGCCAAAAATAACTGCTCCGTGAAATGTTTAATAGTAGAAGCTGGAATATAAACATTTCCTATGTAATAAGTAACCCATTGTATTAACAAGGGCTAGATCTGCAGTTATTAATAGTAAATGTTTACCTTCATAATTATGCACCTCTTTGATTCCAAAATGTCTTTGAAAGGGCATACTCCTTCACTAATCAGTTTTTAGTCAGCATGGAAAACTGTATAATGTTAGTTCAAGACCTTTCATTCATATTTTTTAATCAAGTGGGTGGTCTGGGTATATACCTCAGTGTAACACATGTCTTTTTTGTGCTATACTTGGATTTCTGCTCTTAAAGATTGGGGGTGGGGGAAACCCTGATAATTGGCCAAACTAGGCTCATTTATCAAATTCATTGCAAGCTCGCTATCCTAACCAAATACTTTATAGCCCTATTAATATGAGTGGCTGAATGTGAATTTAGATTTTTTTCTTTGAAGAATGAGGTGTGTACTTGTTGATTTGAGCTGGTAGTAGGTGATTTGTTCTGGGTCAGATATGGTATTCTGTTTGAAAATTAGGAGAACACAAACTGAGAACAAACTGTGTTTCATGCCTTTTTTTTTTTTTTAATTTGATTTATACGCCGCCCTTCTCTGGAGACTCAGGGCAGCTTACAATGCGTTAAGCAATAGCCTTCATACTTTTGTATATTTATACAAAGTCAGCTTATTGCCCCCACAAACTGGATCCTCAATTTACCTACCTTAGAAAGGATGGAAGGCTGAGTCAACCTTGAGCCTGGTGAGATTCGAACTTACAGTAATTGCAGACAGCTGGTGTTAATCACAATGCTATCAGTCTGCTGAGCCACCAGGCCTTTAAGTAAGTCTTATGAGAATCTTAATCAACTTTTACTTGAAACTGAAATAAATGCCATAGTTGTAATTCATACTTAGTGTTATTTTGGTGCGTTGTGTATTTTGGAATAGGAGTACTGTATTTCTATATGGCTCCAAATGAAATGAATGTAACACTGAAAGTTCCAGAGGAGCAAATTACAAGCTGCAGCTATTTCAGTTTATCTTTCTTACAGACAAGCAGTCAGTAAGGGAATCCTTGCAACAAATTCCATCAGCATTTCCCTGGATGTACTATATTTAATAATGACCTTGTGTGTACAGTATTACTAAGATCTATTTCCTGGGGCTGAGGCACATTTCTGCTCTGTGTGTGTCAGTTTGACATTCTTAGAGGAATTGCTTAAGAGTGGCTAGTTCAGGAGAACAATTACTTCACAACATATAAGTTCCATGTCCTTCAAAGATTCCTAATAATCCATGCTGAGTAAGTAAACCTAAACATGGATTGTTGGATCAGAGAGAGACAAAACAAGTGTCTTTTTGACTGAATTTAACAATAATCTGGTTATCATTGAGAACTTCTAAGTTAATGCTTTCAATGTTAAATACTGCTAATTTCACAGCAGCCTCAACTCCCTGTTTTAAACAAACACTATATAATACTAGTATTATCTCTTCGGTGTTAGTAACTAATTTTCAGGTGTTGACATCTGAGCAAATAGAGCTGCTTGGTGCTGTTAATCCTTCTCTTTGCCCACTTACCCATATTCAGCTTCCAATGTGTAACCGGGCAGAAGAGGCCATTAGATTTTGTGTTGGTTAATATAAGCAAGTGGCTATTTCTCTGTGGTAGATTTTTTTCCCTCAACTCCTCTATTCTGGGAAGTTACAAATAAAGCCAGATAAATTACAGATCTTCCACTTCTGATGTTAAAACTGAACAGGTGATGATGATACATTGTTTCCAGGAATTTCTATACAAAGCTGATTTTTCTGGTCAGCTTTTCACCTGATTTCAGGCCAGGGCTAAGAATGAAAATACTGATATTGGGAGAAAAATAGAATGTGTATCTCTATTGGCTTCTCCAGGCTCATTGCTGTACCATTAGACTGTGCTTGAGCATCCATTTCCAGTGTTGCTTCTCTACCCTTGCCAGCAAGGTAGTTTCAGGTTGTGTTGAAAAATCTACTTTGCTCCAGGAGGAATGCCAATAGCTTTGATTTATTCTCCAATATGATTCTTATTTGCATGAAGCCTCAGATCAAACTTATAAGGTTTCTCTATGAGTGCGTCTCTGAAACTGGAAAAAAAAATGATTAAGAATAAGTAACTCAAAACTCAGTCCACACGATTAATACAATATGGAAGTTAAATTATGCCCCAATCTTCTATTCAATTCAGGACTAAAATCCTCGAAATAATTGTTTTCTCGTTGCTTTGTTTCTCTTTTCCTGTTTACAAATAATTGCTTGTGTCAGATTCCATTCAAACACCTGAAAGAGAGGAGAGTGCCAAATAAAGTGACCAACATAGATTTGTTAATTCTGTATTGGCCTGGTTTGGAAATAAGTCAAGTTAGATTTTCTTCCCTTGAGAAGCTATTACAACATTCCTTAATCTTTGGAAGTATCAGTATAGATATTCTGCTCATGGTTATTCAGTGTGATTGTGATGTATGTTTTATGTCCCTGTTACACTTTAGTTGTCTAATGGTAAGCAATGGAACTACTCGTTGTGAGATTTTGACTTTAGTTACTCCTTTTTGACAGGGAAGGTCATGAGGCTTGCATTAAAAGTTAATTCTCCAGTCTCCCCATTAGTTCTTTTAGCTGTCACCAGTTCTTTGAACCTACCCATTTAAGAGTATCCCTAAGGAATATTTGACATAACACCCTTTAGATGCCAGAATCTTTTCAATTTTCTTTTATAATCTTACTCATCCAAAATAAAAAAAAAATATTTGAACTTTGATGTTTGAATTTTGATGTTTGAGTTTGGGAATGACTTTCAACCTGAAAAAGAAAAAGGAAAACCTATTATTTTAAAATCATAAAAACATCATAAAAAGTTTTTTCCCCCTCTTGCAAATGCAGAATGAAAGTCATTGGGCAATTTGAGCACGTATAAAAATGAAATAAAGCTCACTTTCATTTGCAGGTTTACACCTGTTTATAGGTTAGCCCTAAAGTCAACTAGCTACTAAGTTTTCTTAAGCATGTTCTCAGGTGGTAGAAATTTCCCAAGATCAGACAGGTTTCACTGCCTTTCTTCCCTTGGGAAGAAGCCACCTTTTATAAAAGGATGTTAAAGAAGAAGTGTTCTGCTTCTAGGAACAATATGTTTGCAGAAAGGCTAAAGTAACAAGATGTTAATTGAAGTTCAGCCAATGTTTGCAAGATTCCCACAGTCATGAGGAGTATGAGAATACTTCTTTTGAAGGTAACATTCACTTAATATGTTAATAATGAGTAAAAGGAATTTCCAACTTAGATTCCTTTGTAAGACTAAAGAGGTTAGCTGACAGGGTGGCCCTGTAAAGATCAAGGAAGAGTTGCTATTTTGACAGGAGACATACATTTACATTTGAATCGCCAAACAAGCCAGGGAGGGGGTATTAATTATTTCCAGAATCGGCAGGGCATGTTTATATAGCAAACATGTGACTTGATCAGCTAGCCCTTATTCATAATCAATTTAGTTTGTAGATGACTTTGGGTCATGGAAATGCTTTTCTGTCAAAACTCCAGACACAGCGTCTCAGTTTTTTGAATATTCTGTCAAAAGACATATGCATTGGTCCAGAATTTGCTTTCATTTTTGGAGCAAGTAAACATTAAAGCTAACATTTAAGGTGAATCTAAACTGAATTTAGATTCTAAATTCTTAAAGAATTGGATTATTTTTGCTGTTATGTTATATTTGCTCTATGTACAGTACGCATACACGTTGTGGGAACTTTTGCAGAAGATGGTTCAATTTAGATTAAAAAATAAAATAAAATATATTCCACTTTAAAGTTGTGAAGAATTTACTAGTTATCTGGAAGATAAAGTTATTAAGATCTACCTGGAATTGGAGGCCGGATAAGCATGTCCTATACATGAGACCAAGGTTATGATTTACAAGGTAGTCTGGAATCAGTTTGAATAAGTTAGTTCTGAGGAAGTGGGAAGAGTTTTTATGGTATTTTATTTACCATTGGATCTCTGCCCCAGAAAAAAGTGTTAAAAATAGAAAACAAAGAAAAAAGCAAAACAAAATAAAAACAGAAACTCTTAAAGAATTAAGTTTCAATCGTCTTTTACCACAATTATAAACATACTTGGATCTGTTTCTCCTCCTTCTAAATCAGGACAGTCAAACTCTTGGCCTTTAGGCCGGGTGCGTCACTTCACTGGCCATGCCCATGCCCTGTTTAATGAAGGGGAAAAAAGTCACGATATGTCACATGACACCATTGTGACGAAGCGAGTCTGACACCCCTGTTCTAAATTATACAGCATAGTTCCCTTTTCTTGTTATCAACCTTTATTAAATCCCATTGGTTTAAGACTACTGGTAAATCCCCAAATCACAATTTTTATCTATTTTTAGCAAAAAGTCCATAAAGAGTTTTCAGTCTTTTATAAAAGTACTTGCTGTTTCTTTCTTGGACTTTATAGGCTTATCTTAATAGTCAATTAGTTGTGGATACAGAGAGCTATTTGGTGAGTTTGCTGTATGTCACTTAGATTCACCAAATCAGTGTTATATATTTCAGTCACCTGATCCAAAAGTACTTCATAACTTGGGCATTTCTGGCCCTCTGTAAGTACCATATTGTTTCAAGGCTCACTTCAGAATTAAATTCTGAGAGCTACTAGTTATAGAGAAAAGTTTCATCAGCATATTGGATCTACAAGTTAATTGGTCTTTTCTGCTGATTCCTGGCTGTGATATGGAATTGGAAGCCCTTTGGCACCTTGAAAGATACAAGCCCTGAGTACAATTGTCACGTGTCACTATCAGGACCGACACAAATAGTGTTCTCTGTTCAGAAGCTTAATTACTGACTGTTTTAAATATGAGCATCACAGTTTTAAACTAAGCCCCGTTTGCCCTTGAATATAATTTAGATGTCCCCTTAGCAAAAGCTAAGTGCCAAATTAATGGGGGGAAAAGTCTACATGAAAAAAAAGAACTAAAAATGCAAAACAGCCTTTTATTGCCTTTCACGTGCCACAACTAAATATGTCAACCTAAACCAAACTGTAATTGGCACAGTTACTGTTATCGAAGTAGGGTTGCTCTTGTGACAGCTTAATAAAGCTGAAACTATTAAATTAAATTTCTGAGGCTTTATCTGATAAGCGCAGTGAAGCAGAAGAATCTGTGAGACAAGTATCTATGCCTGGTAGAGTGATGGAACCCAGCAACTTGTCAACATATAGATTACGGGTCCAGATGTATGTGTGGTTTCCCCACAGTTTCTGTTTTTCATTATCCCTTCCTATCTTCTCCCATCCTACAATGTCTCCTATGCTAGCTGTTATCACATAGATCTTGCATTTCAAAACCCTTGTTTCAACTTCCTCAACATACATATAAGCAAGAGAGCTTTTTAAAATTAAAAATGTGTATCCAGCATCAGTCAACTCTCTTAAGAATGAGTTGAAGCCATTGACAACAAATGTCCTTGTGCATTTAAATCAGAAATGGATTGTTGACCATCTTATTTAAAATTCTTCAGCTTTGTTTCCCATTATTGACATGAGGTTTGTCCTTTTGTATTATAGAATTACTCCAGTTTTCCCAAGTTTCCCAAGGAACTTTTCCCCCTCTCCTGGACAGAGAAAAAAGAGCTAATTAGATTGGCATGGTTTTTGCAATGATTGTTCATTGATTTCCCATTACAGAAGATGGTAGACGCTGTTAATGATATATAGTAGTTAGTGCTTTAGTTTTTCAGTCAATGTGGAGTTGCTGCAGAATGGGATCATGTTTAAAGATGTAACTTGGCAACAGTTTATACAATAGCCCATTCAGGCTCACTGGGAAATCATGCCAGAACAAAGCCAAACCAAAGCAAAACTTTATACTGAACCAAATAGCATAAACTAAAACAATAAATTAAAAATATAGATTTATAACAAAAATCACAAAAGTTACTGCACATTGAAGGGTCAAGCAATTATAGCGGTTGAACACAGTTTAACAATTTAGCTGTTCTTAGTTAAGTTCTTAGTTAAGAGAAGTCCATTCTCTTCTGAGCTATCACAACTATGAGTTAGTATAGGTCTTTTAGTGCACGGCATATAAAAACAGCAGTGCAAAGCTCATGTGAAACTGATTGTACAACAGACAGGAAGGAATTTACTCTTGCACAAGTCTGTTGCTGGAGCTTCCTTCCACCATGAGGAGAGCAAATCATTAAATTGAGCAAAGTTAAGGACTTTCTTGGGAGTTAGTAAAAGAATATTAACTAGAAATTGGCATGGGACAAATGTATCCTTAAAACGCATGAATTGCTATTGGGTATGTCCTTATAATTCCTAAGGCAGCCCCACTTCACCTATAATGCTAAATAGTATGTTAATGTTATATACTAAAACATGAGTTTATGTAATCTCCCTTATGATCTCATTCTTGGGACCTGGCTATTTACGAGACCGCCTTCTGCCACCGATAGCCTCCCATCGACCGGTACGCTCCCACAGAGAGGGGCTCCTCCGGGTGCCGTCGGCTAGGCAATGTCGGCTGACGACCCCCAGGGGGAGAGCATTCTCTGTGGGGGCCCCTACCCTCTGGAATGAGCTCCCCAGGAGATTCGTAGGATTCACGACCTTCGTACCTTTCGTCGCGACCTAAAAACATTATTATTCCAACAAGCAGGGCTGGCCTAAATAATAATAATATTTTACTATTTTAATGGGTTGTTTTACTAGAGTTTTTTGGCCAATTTATTTAATTGTTTTAAATTGTTTTTAATTTTTATATTGTCATGGTTTTATTTTTGGCTGTACACCGCCTTGAGTCCTTCAGAAGAAGGGCGGTATAGAAATTCAATAAAATAAATAAATAAATTCTCCAATATAATAATTAAAAAATGCTTTTTATTTCACTTTCAGTTAAACCACAAATATTTATGTTAAGACTAGATAAACTGTGGTTACATATTGTTTAAGGCAACCTGACCCACCCCAATATCTGTGAGCTTCATTCAGTAGGATCAGTGGTTGTGGAATGATAGCAGTTATCTTCCCCAAGACCGAAAACACCTGTTTTAAATGCTGAATTTTATAAATTTAATTGTTGCTTCTGTAAATACATTTAAGATATATATATACACAAACAGTGTATATCTGTGTATATACATATACACAGTTGCTAGTCTGGAACCCTTATTTTAAAAACAATATAAAAACTTAACAGTGGCTTCTGTTTTGAGGTGTGAATAATTATCTTTTGTATCTACTGAACATATTTGAGTGAAATTTGCTAGTTATCAGTGATTTCTTGCCATTAAAAACAATCTTAAGATATTCCCCTCTTAAGATTGTGTGTGTGTGTGTGTGTGTGTGTATGTGCTGACCTTTTCTGAAAGATCTGGGCTTCTAGCAGCCTGGGCTATTATATAGATTTGTTATTCTGAGCCACACACAAAAATAATTTCTAGAAATGTAGGGAAAGCTTGAAGCTACAGGGGCAGAGAGCTGCTGTTCATCAAAGAGTACATTTTTGCTGAGCTGTGTTTATAGTAGGAATCCATAGTCAGTTTTGATTCTTTGTTATAATCATATCAAGAAATATATGTTGTCAAAGGACAATGCCACACCGACTGCACACACTACTTCAAAATATATAAAAGTCTTAAAGATCTTAGCTAATTATAGAAGACAATGCCAGGGCAAGATTTGAAACTGCCACCTTGTACAATCCTGAGTCTAATTAATAACTAGTCTCCTTTCTACATTGCTTCGAGGTTCACAAAAGAAAAATAAAATGTAAGCTGAATCTCTAATGACAAGTGGACTGTTCAGATTGCATTTTGAATTAGTGAAAATTATTCCTCTGGGAATTAGCCCATAAACCCTTATCCAATATATCACAATTTCTTGAGCCATTACTGTTCCCTTTATTTTATTTTATTTATTTTTTTTGCCTTTTAATTATTTGCAGTTGATTATTTTTGGCTTGTCTCTCTAAGTATTTCCTATTGTTGTTTGATTGTTTACAAAGCTGAAGTAATCAACCAGTACACAAAACACTTCTCCCTGGTGTCTGGATTAAACTTCAAAGCCCCATTTCCTGTAATGGTATATCTACAATCATTAAAATGCTTTTAACTAAAGCAAAATCTGAGTATACGTGTTGCTTTTGACATTGTTGTTGAGTTTTACGGAATGGAGCAGCCATTCCTTCTACACTAAGCAAATGAACTAAAATACAGCATGATAAATAATCTGAGGACTTGCTTTCATTGTAGCCTTATTCTCTCCCACCCCCACCCCCAGTATTTTCCTGCAAATGTAGGATCAACCAATTATTGATCCATTGGTTGCAACAAAAATTGACCCACCAGCTTGTTGTCTGAGCCTGACATTGTGTGCAGAGAAAGAGTGAGTGGCCTAAAGTCACCAGCTGGCTTTCATGCCTAAAGCAGGACTACATCTCAATCTCCTGGTTTTTAGCCCATGTCTTTACCACTAGACCAAATTGGATATTATTGTAGCCTTATTGTACTGTGAATAATTTGATATGAGGCCAAATAAAATTGAAATGTCATTGTATTGGCCTGAATAATAAAAAACAAATGTCACTTGAGTCACCACACCATCCAATTTAGAACATTTCTGGCTCACAATTAGTACAAGAAAGATACCTCAAGCCTAGAAAATAAAATTTTTAATTCTTTATTTGCCTTCTTTGCATTTTATATACACATATATACCACCTGAGTATTAGTTTTCATGGCCTTATTAAACCTCTGGACATACAGGTCTAAGTTGAAATGGAATGTTTTCTCGTAAAATAAAAAAAAAATCTCAAGGAAATCTTTATGCTTGTGTTTCTTTGTTATATTTGTCTTCTTATCCCCTTACACAGAATGTAGCTTATGGACACTACATTGTTTTTCTTTGCCATAACTACTGCAAATAATCTATTACATTAATCAGCCTTCTAGTATGAAATGCACAGGGAGTGATTATACTATCATACACAGTGAAGCACTTGTCAAAATCAATATATCAAAGTTTGAAACACAGGATGAATTAGAACAAGATAAAACATTCAGTAGTCCAAGAACTTCAGCACCTTGAGTACTATGAGAAGTTGAGTACTATTTAAGTGATTTGGATTTTACTGAGGCTATGTTCATGAATAAAAGCTGGAACTCTCAAACTTGGTAGTATAGCCTCATATCCTAGAGAGAGTTCATGAATTAAACAGTACAAGAATACTTATATATTCTGTTCATGATGATACTGATCATTATCCATTGGGGCCTTGGATTTACTTTTAGCACTAATGAATCTCTAATAGGCTGAATTTGTTTTGGTAACAATTGGGAGTATTCATTTTTGAAGGAGGGAGGGATTTATTGAATAAGATCTAGGTTTTCCATTATAATAGGCAATATTTCCTTATTTTCTAAAATGTCATTTATATTTCACATCACCAAAAATACTTTTTTTTGGCACTTTCAAGACATTAATTCACAGTCTTTGGTTTCTAGTTTGGTGCCTTTAACCACTATACCAAATTGGCTGTCAGTATTACCATGCTGGTGTGTTAAAAGATCTAGACCGGTTTAAAACTTAGATGTGTCATCAGGTGTGTACATAAATAAATATTCATCATCTTGATATTTTTCTAGTATCTGCCTCTGTAGCAGGCTGTGGTAAAATAACATTTTGAAAAAAATCTGCCATAACAAAAGTTGTAGTTTGAATAAATTATGCAGCCTGAGTGCATTTTTGGACTAGTGAAAAAATATCTATGCTTTATAGAGAATTAAAAAATGGCTTAAACTTAATTTAGCATTTCATTATTAATATTTCCCCCATTAATATAGGATTTTAGGATGCATACTGACTGCATCATGCTCCATATTGCAGAATAATAATGTTCTACTACTACTTGAGCTTCTTTAAAACTAGTGGATTATATGGAGGTGAGCTTATGTTATGGAATATTTGTTCTTTTTTTGGATGATGTACTTGTTCTAGTTGCATTTCTTTTTTTAAAGAACTAGATTAGATTTACAATTTAGAGGCCACCTGACTACTAATAACAGCTTTCATTTAAAAAACTAGGAACAAGTATAACAAAAGAGACAACTCATGCGCAAGCCCAATAATAAACATGTAAACCATACCCTGATAGGGGCTCAACCAACACTCTGCTCCAAAGCTGGGAGAGCAGCAAATATTTAATAGCTTTCGGAACTTCATTGGACTGGGAGCTATTCAGATCTTTTGGGAGATATTATTCCAGAGGGCAGGCTTATTATTATAAGCTCTAACTCTCAGCAGTGTACAGCATAGCATAAACAGCATAAACACACACTAAATTAAAAATAGTAATAAAAAAATTCATTGGCACCTAACCTAAGTATCAAACAACCGGGAATAACTCACCCCCAAAAGCCTTATTTATTTATTTTTAATTTAAATTAGTTTAATTTGATTAATAATTAAAAAACTTCAAAACGAACTCTAGGGTGTACCTCTATAATAAACCATAAAAACACATTACAGAACAAAACAAGATGGGATTCAGTTGCTTTGTAAAAAAACAGGGAAAAAAGACATCCAGTGTGGAGGTCCATGTGTCTTAACCCAACCCCTTTAGAGAATAGCCAGGTGTTCATCCTTAAGGAATGCTAACAGAACGAGAGACTGATAGATTGATTGATTGATAGATTGACTGACTTTCTTTCTGGATTTATGTGGCCACTCTAGGAAGCTCAAAAAAAAATCCATAAAAATAAACAAAACTATCCTTACTCTGAGATGCAAGTCCAAGCAGCCTCCTAGCTCAATCTCAATCTCATAGCAATTTTGGGGGAAAGAGCCAGGTCTTCATGGCTCTTTAGAAGGCTAAAAAGATAAAGATCCCTCAGATCTCAGGTGAGAGGCACCAAGAAGCAGACATCTGAGATCCCATCATGTGGTAACATTTAAAGGGGGGGGGGGAACCTGGAATATATCACTGTATCTAACCTAATAGGATGTGCAGATACCCTCAGGGAGAGGTAGTTCCACAAACAGATATGGATTCAGGGGGATTTCATTCCTGAAAGTAGGTGCCTATGGAAAAGTTTTGAATTCAATGTACTGAATTTGTAAGGCTAACCAAATTAAGAAAGCAACCCTATTAAAAAATGTCATAATAGGTGCCAATCACCCTCCAAGGGAGTTTGTCATGGAGAAATGTTATGCTTCAGTTGTCCCTCCTGTCACCTAGCATATCCATCCGAAATGAGAATACAAGATGGACTAAACTCCATATGGAAGAAGGGATCCTGGGAGTATCTAGGAGCCAAACCCTGTAGCCAAATCTTTATTTCATTTATTTTTATTTAATTAATGCTATGTTTCATTTACTCTTTAATCTAAGTACATCTTCTTTTATTTTTTCCTCGATAACTCTATTGGTGATCTTTGGATGGGAGGAAGAGATGTAAATTAACTGAGATAATTCTTTTTTATTGCAAGCCAAGTATCCTAATGTGTGTCTATAGAGATTCCCAATCATCGAGGTCATGGTTGTCTCAAAGGGGCTTTTTCCAAAAGGCAAATGCACCTTCTTGGTTTTTTCTTTTTCCTTTGAAAGTATTTTGCTTCTCATCTAACAAGCTTCTTCAGTTCAGAACTGAAGAAACTTTTTGGGTGAAAAGCGAAACGTTTTCAGAGGAAAAAGCCAAGAAATTTCAGTTGCCTTTTGGAAAAAGCGTCTTTGGGATATCTTAATGTTTATAGGTAACAATTATTAATCATAATACAGGGACTGCATATATGCTTAATAGCTTATATTCATGGTGGAGAAATGTATGCATATTGTTAACAGCGCCTACTGCTAATATAACACAGGACTTTAATAATGCCACCATGTAGTTATTTGTTTAAGTAATAATATAAGAAGAAACTTCTATCTGATTACTGATTATATTCTGTTTGTCTGAAGGGGATAAAACATTAGGGTCCAATAGGTTTTGTAATATCTGTATTGAAACAAGAGGTTTGATGAAGAAAAGCCACCTCTAATTCAGAGCAAGATAATGATTGTGAAACTAGAATTGACAATACCTCACTAAGATGTGACAGTTTTAATAGTCTTTCTCTTGTGTGAAATTAATACCAAATTGCAGTTGCAGCATGATGAGTCTTCCAATTATCTTCAGGGAAATATGGAATTTGCATATTGATTTATGATATGTGTTTATCTTTGTGCCAGGAAAATCTCTTAGCAGGTTGAGTTGCAGTAATATTAAGAAAAAGTACTATACATACTGTATATATGTATATGCCTTATATAACCAAGCTTGGGTCTGGATTAATTTTCTGTGCTCTTGAATTGGTTTTACAGAGTTATATTAAAAATAAGGAGGAATTACCATTTGGCTTTATCACTGCATCCTTGTTTTTTAAAAATGCCAAAATGCACAGAAATTGAACAGCTATCGTTTATTGATGAAAAAATACATGGGCTGAATTTACCAGTTGCCCATCACCAAGAATGGGGGGAAAAAACCCTTTTCAACTGTCATAGACCAAACCATCTTGAAATTATGGACTGCAATATTTAATATAAAAACTGATCTGATTACACGATGAGTGTGGTCACATTGCATATTTGGGCAGGATTGTTTTGGTGTGGGGGGGTGAATGTGAGAGCTTTCTTTGTTTTAATTATATGGCTACTTTAGGTTTACACTCATTCATGGGTTTGTCAACTCAAAATGGCAAGAGAGGGCTCCAAAAGCCATATTTTAGAGCCACTTGTTGCCCACCACCATGGTGCCATGTTCATTCAAAATATTAAGGAAAAACTACGACTTCATGCAGTGCACAAAACCAGTCTGTCTTAGTGCAGATCTGTGAATGCATATTTCAGTAAATATGTTTCTCTCTCAACGGTGAAACAATAGCAGGCATTTTCTGTGTTAAACATCTACCAGCTTCTCTAGGAAGCAAATGCTGTACATTTTATACAATAAAGATAAAAAAGGAAGGCTAGTATGAGCTTTTGGCTTGATTCGTTTTGCTGCTACTAACAAAATAATACTTTCCAAATTGTTGAGAAATAACAAAATCATTTCAACTGCTTTTGAAGATTGGTATAGTGCATTTGGCATAGATTGTGGCTTAGTTGCAGATTCCCATTTGCATTCTTTACCAGTCATATTCAGTTGCATGTCTTTTCTGAAAGGCTGTCATTCATTTTTAACAGATTCTGAAGGTCTCTGTAATATATAAAACTCTTCCTTGATGAACAAATGAAGTGTTGCTAAATAGTACTTGTAGATGTCTTCACTGCGCTTGTCAAGAGTCTGCAACATAGCCGATTTTAAGGGCGATATCTTTATATTTAAAAATGTTCCAACAGTTCCTGATTTATTCATGTCTCGATTAGCATGCAGTGTCAGAGATAGAGGTCCTGGATTGGTTCAGACTTAAATGTCAGCAGAAAATTAGATCTGTAAATTTCAATGAAGGATTTCTCATACATAATTGCAGCAGTATTTATGAAGTATATTTCTGTCCTTGGTTAACAAAAGGCAAAAAATAATTGCAAAAAATCAGAAGTTGCTTATTCTCCCTTGTGTTATGCAGAGAAGTATAGAACATCTGCACACTAGATTTGAAAATAAAAATCAGTATAGAATTGATAGAAAATAAAGATCAATATAGAATAGTGAGAATCAAACATTTTCAGACATTTTAAACAAGCTGGGAGGGAGGAGCGGAGGGGATGTAAAATTTGAATTGTTGGCAGTTCACTTGCAATGATTTTAGGGGTGCTTTAGCTGGAAGATGTCTCACATGCAAATCCAGGTAGGGGGTTCCTTTGTGTGGCACATGCTTATAAAAAAAAATAAAAATGTATTTATTTATAAGAAATAAAAATAATAATCCATATTTAAAGAACATTGCATTGAGCATTCATTTCAAATTATCTATTTTTATTTATTTATTTTAGCATAGTCCACAAAGATCAAATTCATTGAATGTATATTGAAGATCACTTAATGCATGCTTTTATTGGTAAACAAACTATTGGATTTTTTTGCATATGTAGATCATCACCTTTGTTTACCTTTATATTTGTTTGCATAACAGATTTCTTTCAATGTGCTTATTTTCAAGTTGATTTCTTTTGATTAATTTGTTTGGTTTTTGTTGTATGCTGGCTTGAGTCACTTGTTTATATAATGGGGGAGGGATTATATAAATTAGATAAATAAGATAAAATTTCCTGCAAGCTCTCAAGGGTGCCTTTTGCATGGGCTGCTACAGAGCTTTGTTATTGCATCCATTTTAAAAACCTGTAGGTATAGTTCTTTTCATAACTTTCAAGGTATCTAGCCCAACTGGATATTGTCTGTCTCTCTGTAGGTGCTCTTTGGATGTGCATAGTATTAAATCCCCATTGCAAGGTGGAACAGAAGGCCAGTTGGCTGAAACAGCTTAAGAAATGGAACAGTGTTGATGTGTGTCCCTGGGAAGACGGGAACCATGGAAATGACCTGCCAAGTCTAACCAATGCTCTGCCTCAGGGTGCAAATGGAATACAAGGTAAACTTTGATTTGATTTAATTGAAGATGCTGTGCCTTTACCATTTTGTAAAAGCATAATATTAACAGCACCGACCCTCAACCAACCCATGCAACCCCCTCCACCAGCAGTTCACCTCCCAATGACACTGACCTGATGTAACCTCCCTATCACAAGACCCATCACAAGACACTCTGATGACTCACACTTGACCCTCACTTGACACACCCACACCTTGAAGCCCTTATAAACAGAAGAACACTGACATCCCCTAAACTCGGCTGAAGATGTTACCTAGCCTGCTAATGAAATGTTTGGAAACCAACCCACAAGCTTGGAGAACGAACCTTCACCTTCACAGCATAATAGTATCCTAATACTAGTGTTCTGGATTTTTCAAGCCTTTGGGAAAAAAAAAAGATTAACTAAAAGATGGTTTGTTTGTGAAGTCTACATGCTTTGCTGGCTATATGTATGTATAGTCACTGACAACACCTCAAGACATTTTCAGTAATGTGAGTCATGTTATTTTCTCTTGGTCATTTCAAGGACTGTATTTCAGCTAATAGAATGTTGGGTTGACATTTAGTTCTGAATTGCTTTTCATTGTGTAGATGTCCTTCCAATGTAAACACAATATGCTGCACTAAATGGGAACTGTGTGTATTTAAATTGTTGGGAAATGTTTCATGGAAATGTTTTAAATCGAACACTTCCTCCAAAATCAATATATAAAATACCAGTATTTTTATATCATGATGTATATGTTGGTGCCTTATAAAAACGGATGAAAGTAGTTAGTTTGAGGCTAATGCCTATATGTCATTTCCTTGTTCAAATGTTGTACTAAGCAGCCCTGTTTCTCAGCTTCTGCCAATACCTTAGTATTTGGGTTGAAGCATTCAGTCCATAATTACTTTAGTATATTTTTCTCAGATCACTCACACTATTTCATTTAATTTGCTAACCTTTCCTGCTATGTGACACCCCCAACAAAAATTACTTCAGGATGTCGACAGTACTGCTGCAGTTTCTAACAGATTAAAATTATAATTGCAGGGAGAGCATCTTCCAGCTACTTAAAACCACATTGCAAATTCCTGGTTGTGTGGTATGAAGGGGTGCAGTTAAATGCCAAGTTAGCATTTAAATGCCAAGTTGGCATTGTACAGTAAAAAGAAAACTCTGTACCTCAGCAGCTTTTGTATTAATTTAAATCTGTATGTCCTTGGTATGAATCTTCAACCCCTCCTCTATCAAAGAAATGATTATCTTTGTATATCTATAATTGTTCCTGCTTAAAATTGAATATGAAATATACATTGTTTATGTGTGTAGTTTGAAGCGATGGTGCAAACTAATCATTTGTAGGCTAATTGTATCATAATCATAAAACTCGAATATTGTTTCCTGCTCAGTCTTAACTGAGCTTGGTGAATTGATTGTATAAAGCAAACTATTCCAAGCTTCATGATCCCCAGATGTTGACTGGAAATTGTGAGAGTTAAGTCATTGGAGGAAACCACTTGGAGGAAAGTTGATGTAGGGTAACTTTGGTTCCATTCAAAGTTATGAAATATATGTGAAAATGATGTTAATAAGAGAGAATGGAAAGGAGGAGATGAATGTGGGAGGTTTGGGGCCATATGAACATTTAAAAATATATAATTCTTTGAACTCTTTGGGCTGGCAGATTCATCAAACAGGTCTCACCGGACAGTGTTCACACGAGCTATTGAGGCATGCGATCTCCATTGGCAGGATAGTCACTTACAGCACATTATTAACAGTGATCTGTATACCAACTACTGTTACCATGAAGAAGCTCAAAACTCGCTCTTTGATTCTCATGGATGGCCCCTCTGGCATGGTAAGTGGCTTAGCAGGAAATACATGTCCCTGATTTCAATGCTTTCTTTTTGTTGTTGTTGTTGTTGAAGAGAAAAGACAGAAACATCTGGTGAGAATAACAGAGCTTTCTTTCAGATGGGCTACTCGGTTGCTTCCCCCACCTGCTGTAAATTCCTAAAATCATTTAATGGTCTTTTGTATTGGGGTTATTCCAGACACCAATAGACTTAACAATGCCTTTCCTTTCTCTTTGTCAGAGCATGTGCCTACAGCTTGTGCACGAGTAGACGCACTCCGATCTCATGGCTACCCAAGAGAAGCACTGCGGCTGGCAATTGCTATTGTTAATACTCTAAGGAGACAGCAGCAGAAGCAACAGGAAATGTTCCGGTTCCAGAAGAAAGGTAAATGTGGGCAGGAGGAAAGGCCAAAGGACGCAGCATGGTGAGAAAAAGTCTGAAATGAGACTAAGAATAAGCAAGTGATGGTTGAACGTATAGCACTGCAGGTTTGCAGTGACAGTAGCTGGGGGCGGGGGTGGGTGGGTGGGTGGTAAAAGCCAGTTCATTGCCAAATGTCTGATAGGAATAAAGCTGCTTCTCTGTATCTCTCAGTAACACAACAGTACAAAGAGTTCTTTCATTCTTTTCTCTTAATCTTAAATTCAAGGTGCAGAATGTTACAGGGAAAATATTCCTGAAACAAGCTAGTTATAATGGATCTAATTGTAAAATAGCAGAAGCATCATCTACACTCTTCTTCAGGGCTTTTTTTTTTTTAATATGGATTTATTTAGGTGGGTAGTTAAGATTATTCATTTAACAGTTTAAAAATATGATTGTGGGACGTGACTGAATCCATAAATCATACGGATTCTTGCTTGAGTTCTGAGAAAGTTGCCTCCTGTACTGTCTAAGGAGATTCTCAGTCATCCAGGTCATGGTTGTCCCAAAGATGCTTTTTTCCAAGGGGCAATTGGACTTTCTGGTTTTTCTTTGATCCAAGAAGCGAAATGTCTGTATTGATTGTAGTTCAGATGTAGATTCTTTCTCTTTTTTTGAGAGAGTGTCAATCAACACTGGGTGAGGTCTTGCCTAGTAAGTCCAAGAGATGGGATATAACTCAGTTTTGAATAACACCCCATCTACAAAATCAGAAATCTACCAAATAAGGATTCTTGTTTATAGGGAAAATGGAAATAAAGCTGCTTTTGAAAACTGAAGAGGATGTGTATAATACTATTAATATAGTACAGAGAAAAAATAGGGTGATGTATATGATGTAGCCCTTCTGTACATTTTTACATATCTGCAGAAGATTAGGCAGATATATAAGGGTTGTTTTTGTAGGCTTGTTCACTTTTGCAATGACCCCCTTTTCCCCCATAATGTGGACAGCATTGGGTGGAACTGCTTGGAGACATAAGACAGAGCCCTTAAGATTTTGCTTGAAGACTTCAGTGCTAGAGCACCTGCCACTCATTCAGACGTTTGCATGAATGTCTAGAAAGCTAAAAGTGGGGAGAGTACTTGCTGTGGACATAGCCACTTTTGTGTCTTTCTCTAGCTTCCACTCATTCAGGTGAGAGGTCTGTGGTGATCTGTATTCATGTTGGCTTGTAATAAGGCCATATGGCAGTGTGACCAAGAGATCAGCTTTATTCCAGACTCATAAAAACTGAACACAAGTATATCCGCCTCTCAAACTTCCCACCTGAATACATGGAGGTTAAAGACAGTAAGGCTGGAGCTGTGTTCATGGGCTTCATTCTCTCTGCAACTAAACTTTTCTATAGATTGCTGTGAACCTCAAGCAAAAAATATATAGGAGCTGCTTGAGCTTAGTAACTTATCTGTAGTATCCCTTATTACTGTTCCATTTGCTGCTGTTGCCTCCAGTTCTCTTCCCTTTAAGTAGAATTAAAATTTGTTTTAGTATTTCCTGGAATCTTGAGTAGATAGTCAACTCTCTGAAGATTGGTGGGGGCTCAGGAAGTGGTTGTTGTCATTTACTGGCAGTGAATTATCCATAATGTATCTCTTCTATTCCATGTGACACAAATTCTCATGGAAGTTACCCATTCAAATATTTGGTATCTTGGTTTCAGTTCTAAAGAATTCTTAATTAAAATAGTGGGCTTTTTTTTATATACGGAGAAACTAAAATATCTCTTCTGTGAATAACACAAAAGCTTCCTGTTTATAAATTCTGTAGAAATAGCCCTAAAAATAGTTTGGATAAACTTTTAACAACAACAACAGTAAAACCTTTAGACAGCTTTTATTGTTGTTGTTCATAGAGTCAACCTTTTTGATTCCTAGGAAATGAGATCTTGCTTTATCCTGATTATTTCTAACTGACTAGGGTTCCTCTTCATTGCTGAAATTTGAAAAAGCTAAGCAATGCTATAGTTAATTAAAATTTCAGTTATGGCATTGCCGTATTTCATTCATTGTGAACTTTTGATGGGCATTTTAGAGATCTGAATTTGGATTCTGTCTCCTTTATGGCCACTCATTCCTAGGTTTAGTTTTCCTGATTTGGAAAAGTCTAACTCGGGTCAGCAACCTGCGGCTCTGGAGCCACATGTGGCTCTTTCACCTCTCTGCTGCGGCTCCCTGTCACTCAAAATATGTGTCACAACCGCCAATGTGTGACATCCACCGGCATGCGATTTATTGAGCTTTTCAACCCCTGATAGGCCAACCATGGATAAATCCAATTCAGAAGAAAACAGAACTTTTAATTCAACTACATATGCTAGTTTTGTGGCCGCTCAAGAAATAGTCAGGCACAGGAAGGATTTTGTGGCTCCCAGTGTTTTCTTTTCTATGGGAAACGGGTCCAAATGGCTCTTTGGGTATTTAAGGTTGCAGACCCCTGGTCTAACTGATAAGAAAAAGAAATACATGTGATCTCCATTTTAAAATTCTGTAAATAATATCAATACAATTATTATCATATAATCAATATGTGTGCTTGCTTTTCTTTTATGTAGAACTTCTTCACAAAGGTGTTACCTCTATTACAAATCTAGAAGGTTGGGTTGGGCATCCATTGGACCCAATTGGCACTCTTTTCAGTAGCCTTATGGAAGCCTGCAGGGTGGATGATGAAAGCTTCCATGTGTTCTCAGATTTCACAGGTAAAATCTTATCTTATACCAGCTGTGTATGCAACAAGTTGCATTTTATTATTTATTGCTTGTTAAGTAAAGAACTAGTTTGGGAACTGTTAGCAGTGAGTTTGAGCCAAAATATTTCATAATTAAAACATTCCTTGATACAGGGATATTGAAAATGCTTAAGAAAGGGAAATTCAGGAAACAGAAATTTGTTCTAAGTGATCAGTGGTTTATCTTACTGACTGAATGTATCAATCTGCCTTATAGCGAGAGAGGTATAAGTTCACTCAACTAATGCCTTCCAAATGTGTCGGTACCCAGCTAACGTAGCTGAAAAGATTTCAGGGAGTTATAACCCCAGCAAATCTGTAGAATACCAGTATAAGGAAGAATGTATGTAGAGAATCCTTTTTCAATTTAGGATGTCTGGGATTGAATTTGGGACCTTTTCTGAATTCAGAGCATGTGGTCTTTATTACTTGACTTGATATTAAGAATATTAATAACATTGCATTTCATGTTCAACTGTTCATATTATAAATTATTTATAATTTATTTTCATTTTAAATTATTTAATATAATTTATTTATATTAAACATTTGTATAGCTGCCCCATCTTATATTGAAGTCTGAGTAGTCCCAAAATGATTCTTTCTACTTTGCTAGTAGAAAAGAATTATAGTATATAATACTATACTAGTATTTAGTATTTATACTTTAGTCAGTATTGTTATTGTGCATATTGCAGATGAAAGATGGCAAAGAATATGAAACAAAGGTTTCCTTAAGACCATATAGTGAGCTCATGACAGAAATAAGGATTTCCTAATTCATTGTTCAGTCTTTTGCTGTTTTATATTTCGGCTTTCAATAGACAGCATTTGACTCCTATTCAATGGCTAAGACGTTGAACTTGTCGATCGAAAGGTCGGCAGTTCAATGGTTCAAATCCCTAGTGCCGCATGATGGGGAGAGCTCACGTTTCTGCCAACCTAGCAGTTCGAAAGCACGGACAACGCTGGCTCTTCGGCTTTGAAACAGAGATGAGCACCGCCCCTTAGAGTCGGGAACTACTAGCACATATGTGCGAAGGGAACCTTTACCTTTACAAATCACTATGAATACATTTTACTTGCTATTTTGTATGTTTCAAAGTTTTATGTTCTGAGTGGCTTATATAGTAAGACAGGATTCATGTATCACACCTAAGCCATCTTTTATTTATTTATGGTTTATTGGATAAAACATAATTGACTTGGTTAATGTTACATTATATGACACAAGCCATGATTTACAAACTACATTGGCTATATAGAATATAGCCATAGAAAATGCTGGAGCAAAAACAAATGTTTGGCTTAGTATGATGTATAAAGTAGACCTAAAATGTAACCATTCCAGTTTTTGCTACCTTTATAGGAAGCTTATGAATGACAAAGAATAGGCATAAACAAGTATATAATTTCAGAGAAACCATTTTCAGTGGCTTTATTGTTTTTACTTTGTAACTTTTTGTTCCAGAGAACATGGGCCCATGCAAATCTCTGGAATACTATCACTTGCCTACCCACAAATTCTTAGAAGAAGGAGAATCTTACTTAACACTAGCAGTGGAAGTGGCATTAATAGGATTGGGTCAGCAGAGGATAATGCCTGATGGCTTGTATGCGCAAGAGAAGGTTTGTCGAAATGAGGAACAGCTAATTTCCAAGCTACATGAAATTGAATTGGATGACACTCTGGTGAAGATTTTCCAAAAGCAAGCAGTCTTCCTATTAGAAGGTAGCTGATTATTGATGATAACTTTCTTCCTTAACAGCTTTTAACAAAAGTAGAAGGCTGGTTCCTAAGTAAGTTCATTTCATAATCAACAAGCTCTTACAAATCTAATGACTGTTTAGAGAGCTTCTAACTATTCCCAATCTACGTATTTAAATATTGCACATATGAAGAGATGGTTATCCTTGACTCTACAGAATGGAAATTAAAATAGGTTTGTTTATCTTGTTGTAATTCTAGCTATTTTAGGCGAGCATGGAAAATTTCAATCTCACACGTGAGATTATGAAATTCTTGCAGTCATCACTACCGCTTTCAGGTGAAACTTAAAACACATACAGTTAGGCTTTCTCTGGTCGTGGAGATTCTCAATCTTCCAAGTCATGGTTGTTCCAAAAGTGCTTTTTCCAAAAGACAAAAACTTTCTTGGTTTTTTTCCTTTGAAAACATTTTGCTTCTCATCCAAGAAGTTTCTTTCTCTAGTCAAGCATTTCTATGACCATCTTATGTGGAACTTCACCCAGAAGTATATGGAGAATTTTGTAATATTTGAAAGTAACTTTTATTAGTGGAGTTTTTCCGGAAGCAAATATTACCTAAACTAAGAAAGGTGGATAATACTTGAAACTTTGTGAGAATTAAAATGCATTGTCACTTCATGGATAAGATAACAAATACAAAAAGTCAAGTAAAGTAAATATAAGAGTGGGCAACTTTCTTACCTTTCCAAAAAAACCCAAACCCAAACCATTTTCTGTAGATAAGTACAAGAATCAAAAGTCAGGTATTACATTTCTTAGAGGAACATGGAGCAGTAACAAGGATAGGGCTCGTATCAATTTTTAGAGACCTCTGACCTAATCTTAGTATTGCCTAAATGTAGGGCAGAGAGCCCTGAGAACTGTATTTATTCTACTTAGGCTTGTTGCTTGAGTATTTTTATACCTGATGAATATCAAAAACTACAGTTGTGCACTAAAATCACTAATGATATAATGAATCTTATTGAATTAGACTGTGATCATACCTTTCAAGGTTTCTGTCCTTTTTGGGCTTGTTTGTATGTTTACAAAATTGCTAGGCAATTTAGAAATAATAAAAAGATAGAAGTGATAAAATTCAGTACATTAAATAAAATCAAGATAAATTTTATTTCCCACATCAAAACTAACTTCAGTATTGTGGAGCTTCCATTCCAAAGGCCTTGCAAAAGAGGTTAGTTTTCACTGCCTTTGATGCCATTGTGGCCTCTGGGGAAAAGAGATTCCAAAGTGAGGCAGCTGTTGACAAAAAGACCATCCTTTCAGGCTGCTGTTGCTTCCTTGATCTCTTGGAGGGGGAAACCCATGTACCTCACTTGGTGGGCAGGCCAATTCTACTTGGACCAGACTGTCCCAAAGGTATCAAGAACTTAAACCATACAGAGCTTTAGAAACGATCATTAGCACTTTGAATTGGGCTGAGGAACCTATTTCCAACCAGTGATGTTGTTCTACTAAACCAGTTACTATCCATTCAGTAGGCAGGCAGCTATGTTTTGTGCCAGCTACAGCTGCAGGATTATGTTCCAGTACGCCCCTGCCTTCTGCCCCAATAGATCAAATTGCGGTAATCTTAACTGTAGGGTGATGATGGTTTGTTGCCCTTATCTTAGTCTAAACACATACTCCAGCAAGAACTATGACCCCAGAAAACTCGTTATTAATATTCCTGAAACTCTGTTCTGACCTAGGCTTCGTTATAAAATATATAGCACAATCTTAGTCCCGGCAAATTTCTTTTATTCATACAGCTGTGAATTATTGTCATTCAACCATCCAAAAGGCTTCTCAAACAGTCTTTCAGGGGAATGTTTACAAATACCCACCTTATCTCCCTTGGAATGTTGCCAGAGAACTAATTGCCATACGCAGGGCAAGGCCAAACTTAGCACAGAGTCAAACAGAACTTTACCAAAGCTTTTACTGACCAGATGAACTAATTGCTTCCTGCAAAAGCTCATGTCCCCGTTCGCTCCTCTTTTATGTCTTATGGGAGGGACCAATCATCTCCAAACCTTACTCCCAAGTCGACCCTGTTTTCTTAATTGTTCCTGTCTTCTGGCAGCTCTGTGCATGGGCACACTGGGAACAGACTCCTGCTGTTCTTCTGCCTCACTGATGTCAGACTCTGGACACTCTGGAGGCAGCAAAGAACTACCAGATGGCCTTGGCCCCCTCTCTGCCTCCGACTCCGAGCCTTCCCTGGACTGTAGGACTGGCTCATGTTCCTCCCCAACCTCCTCACTGTCCGAATCTGCAGGCCACAACAAACTCCGTCAGGACTGATGGAACAAATCTTTATGAATCCAGAAAACCTCCTTTAACAGAATCTCATCCTTGTTAGGATTCAACTGTGCATGCATGGGATGGGCACAAATTTAAAATGCAGATGACTAAACTCATTCCACCAAAGAACCTACCCATTTCATAAGTCCCAGATAATTTTACAAGATACTGTCTCTCTTGTCATGTGCAATAATACGGTAGCCCTCAGTTAAAATGCCAAATATTTAAATGTTTAAAACTGTAACATCTGAAAATACTTTCTATTATTTTATTGCCTAAGAGTAGAAGCAGTTAAATATGTGCTAAAAGGAAGCTCCTTGAAATGGTTCAAATGCAAAATAGTGTTAATTTGTATAAAGTAGCAGTTCTGGAAATATTGAGAAAAAAAATAAAGCACAATAATTCGTATTTTTCTGCTACAGTTTTTCAGGATACTGTGGTCATCAGCTTCTTTGCATTTAAAGGTTAATACTTTTAGTTTTAGCTTCCTCTTCAGCTTCTCCTAAATCAGAAAAAATGTAATGGGATTAATAGGAAAAAAGTGATAAAATCTTGCATGACTGATGTATTCCATGAAATTCAATTCTAAAAGTGATTGTCTCCCTTTTCTTTTTAAAATAAGAAAAGATATCAGAGATGCTTTCCTGTATATAAAAGTTGATACTTAAGGGCAACCATTCTCTATCAATATTGTAGTAGTAATTCATATACCTAGTGTCATATGTTCAGTTCTGATAGTAGATCTTGAGAAGGTCTTCATTATATAATACGACCCTACAGAGTCACAGAATAGCTACTTCCAAGGATATAGTCCCTTGGATAGGCTGACTTGATGTGCCACACCTACAATGTTCTGTTATTGTATTTGGACTTTTTGGGAATTTGGGTGAGTGGTCTAAGGATACAAGCATTTCTTACAGTGACCTGCTTTAACATGCACAACACTCTGAGGAAAAAAATACACATTTTGGGTGACTATCCAATTCACATAGATTGGGAGATTTGCATTGGAATATATTGCTCGTGTTCAAATACTTTCCTGAGTTGTAAACTATATTCTGCTAAAACACATTTTAAAATACGATTCAAAAAGCTATACAGGCTTCAGTTCTTTGCTTCAATATAGTATGTTCTACTTGGTTTTCTTACAGTATTTTTGAGAGGGCTCCTCACCAGAGAGAGTTTTTACTTTGTAGTGGATGTTTTCTTTTAGTGCAAAATTTAGTGCAAAATTTCTAGTATTTTGATACTTCTTGATTTTATGTTCAGTAAAATTATAGTGCTCATTATAAGATTTTCTGTTCTTTTGCCTTCCCTTTCCAATAGCTGGACCCTATAGCGGTCTAGGTGAAATCATCCATCGGGAGAGTGTTCCAATGCATACCTTTGCCAAGTATCTTTTCACCTCTCTCCTACCTCATGATGCTGAACTAGCATACAAAACTGCACTGAGAGCAATGCGGTACGTATCCTTAAAACACACTTATAAAAGAAGCCCAATTCCAATTGACAGCATGGTTCTCCCTTCAAATCCCTAAAGTCACTGCAGAGGCCTCACTCCAAACATGTGGTCCTTCAGAAGTTAAAAACATGGTGGAGGGGAGTAAGACCTTTTTTGTGGTGGCCTCTTCTTGTCAGATGAGACCCTTTGTCTTTTAGAAGACTGGCCCATAACTTTAATTTTGGAAAGCCACTGCCAGAGTGATTTTGATAGTATATATTATACAATTGATTTTTATGTGTATTTTAGTACAACACTCCTTATCCTAATGTGCTGCTCTAGGGAACTCTGGGACTTGCAGTTTCAGCATGATTGAAGAGTCAACAAGTTTTTAATTCAGTGATTTTAATTTGATTTTTTGTAGTTATTGTCTATTGCTTTTATTGTTTTAATGTTTGTGAGCCACCCCGAGTCCTTCGGGAGAAGGGTGGCATATAAGTTTAAGTAAAATAAAATAAATAAATAAATAAAACAAGTGATGAGGACTGCTTAATCTATTGCTACCTGAGATTTATGCAAGTTGCAAATTCAACGCCTTTAGAAACTATCAAATTGAGGAAATAAAAGTTTGCATATGAAGTGTGCCATCCTGGAAGTCTGGTCATGGGGTGTGATATTTGAGTGAATGAATAACATGCAAGAGTTGCAAGACTTTTATATTTATGTAGCACACACCCTTTCTGATTCAAGCCTTTCATTTTCATTTTCCATCAGAAGATTCAATCATTTCAGAAGTAGCTCTGAGATTGGCCCCTCTCTAAAAGATGCTTGACACGCTTCCTGCTGGAAATTATATCTGACTCTTGAGAGGACTGCCTATGTAGATTGACTGAAGTATATGCTCTAATGTTGGGAACACAGAATTAAGGGGTTTTTGTTAGAATATTCTCTCAAGCACTATTTGTAACTGGAAGTAAATCCTAGAACTGTCTAATCTGAATTTTTTTTTATCATCATAGTTCCTTTTTCTTTTCATTTTCAAGGCAATAGCTTCTGTACAAGCCAGTCCAGTTCTTATGTCTGCCTCATTACCTGTCATCATAGGACATCCACGATAGAAAATTGGAAATAAATGAGGTGTGTCATGCTGTTAACACAGCTGATTGACCCCCCTCCTTCTTTCAGCACTTGGGAGTTCAGCTGCCCCCAAGGGAATCCTGAATCTCAGTTGAGCTTACTCATGCAGGCAGCTGTGGGCACAACCACTTCAGTATATCTGTTGTGAAAGAAATCTGTCCTCTTGGAAAAGCAAGGGAGAACCGGTACTCTCTAGGCTGTGAGTTGTGATTTCCAACATAACTGAGTCTTGAGTTGGGGAAAGCTGCCTTCTCTAATGCTTTATAATTTGCTTCAGAAAATCATCCTCTGGAACCAAGGGAATGCACAGGGTATGTGCAAAAAAATCAAGATGGTGGCTGTAACTATGGGATTAAAGCCCTGTCCTTTTTATGGATATTGCATTGTACGTAAAACAGGGATTTGACACCATGGTTGTGGTTGCCTTCTTGAATCCCCCCCACACACACCCCTTGTGCATACCCTTGGCTTCAGTGGATGATTTCTTGAAATAAACTAAAAAGCATTACCAGAGTCAACTTCTCCTCACTGGAGCTGAAGCAGTGGTATAGTACAGGTTTATATCACAAGAGGAAGAATTTCATAATGCATTCACTGAATAGCTATGTCTGCATTCATGTCTGTTAAAGCTGAAGTGCACTTCAGACTCAAAGGAAGAAATGTGATTCGGAGTTTCCACAGGCATGCACAGAGAACTTGTTGGAAATGCCTTAAACCAAATGCATCTTTTCCACGATAAAGTTGCAGCTGTGAAGAGCAGCCGTACAAACTGGGGGGAGGAGAAGGGAAGTCACAGATGCTTTAAAGTGTTTCCAGCAGATGTTACGGGGGCACAAAATAACATTTCTCAGTTGGAATCCAAAGTTCTGCACAACATAAGGTTTATGTGTTGAGAGAGAGAGTGTGCACACAAATATAAATCAATTTCCCCACTGCCATCATACACAAAATGTGATTAGGCTAACCAGACTGTTACCCCAAAAAGCATTACACAAGTCAAGCAAAAATTTGTATTTATTTTTGTCATACTTTATAATTGTGTTATTTTTCTTCATGAAACAGTCTGTTTATACAAATTGGGAAGAAACCCAATTCTGTGTAGGACACTGGAGAGCTTTCAGAATAGAAGAGAATATATGTAGCTCAGAGTTGAACTGTGGGGTCCTTGGTGCTCTCTAAGCTTTGTTTACTTGCTGGCATTTCATTACTCAACTATATAATATCATCAGTGCTAGAGAGTGTGAGGCTTGCTGTTTGTTTATATATTTTTGCCCTGCCAATGTTGGTGAGGGTATGGTTTTCTCTTTGGTAGTTCCTTGATTAGGGTATTATTTTCTGCTTGTTTGTCTGGTGTTAATCTCTTCTTACCTGGATTTTAACTGCTAAGGAGGATGTGATCTGGACTTCTTATTTCTTTCTTTCTTTTTGCTTTTTTATTCTCTTTTGACTGATGTGCAGACGTGGTTTATCTCTACGTTTGTATTGATGGCTGATTTGTCTGAATGCCAAGCTTCCAGGAATTGCCTAGAGTTTTTGGATTTAGCTTACTCTAGGATGCTCAGAGTTTCTTGGATGAAACTGTGGTTGAGCCTGTCTATGCGTTGTGAGATTAAGGAGTTTTCATGGTGCTGACTGCTTGTTGGTATTCATGGATGTGCTCTGTTAGCCTTCTCCCTGTTTGTCCTAATGGCTGTTACAGTACCAGGTTGTATATTGCAGATGAGTCTGTATGTTGCAGATATAGATGACCAAGCAGAAACCACTGGCAGGGGAAAATATTGTATATAAATAGGGACTGAACTCCCAGTCACTAGCGCTAATAATATTACTTAGTTGAGTAATGAAATATCTGCAAGCAAGCAACCATGCTTAGAGAGCACCAAAGGCTTTTATTCAGAAGCCTGGGTTTTTAAATAGTGTTGCCCACATTGATTCCAAGCATTCCTTCATAGCCATAGGAACTGAGAATCTGCTTTTTTAAAGAAACAAACAAAAAAGAAAGAAAACTGAAATGTTAGGAATCAGGATATAGGTAGTCTTCAACTTACGACCACAGCTGGGAACTGGAATTTCTATCCTAAGCCATTATGGCTGTAAGTTGAATCATCGCATAACTGGACATGATTTTACAGCCATTTTTACCACGATTATAAGTGAAATCACATGGTCCTAAATTGAGTCATGTGATCGTAAGTGTGAATCCAGTTTTCTGCTGGAATCGGCAATTGCAGTCATGTGACCATGGGATGCTGCAACCAATTGTAAATGAGAGCCAGTGGTTAAGGCACCAGGCTAGAAACCAGGAGACTGAGTTTTAGCCTTGCCTTAGGCATGAAATCCAGCTGAGAAAATCATTCTTTCACAGCCCAACTCATCTCATAAGGTTGTTGTGGGGAAAATAGGTAAGAGATTATTAGATATGTTTGCCACCTTGAGTTATTTATAAAAACAAAGGTGGCGTTAAAAAAAATTGAGCCTGTTGCCAAGTGTCCGAATTGCGATTACATTACCATGGAGGCAGGGTGATGATCATAAGTTCTATTTTAGGTCATTGTTGACTTTTTCAGAGGCTTAATTCAAATTGTCATGGTTGTGAATTGAGGACTATTTGTACAGCGTTTAACATAGTTTAACATCCTTGACTTATGACTGAACCCAGTTCTGAAGTTACGATGTCTCTTTCCCCCCCCCATGGTCACATGACCACATTTTGGGCGTTTGCAAGTTTGCATTTATGGCCATTTGCAATGCCTCACATTCAGCATCCAGGAAAAAGAAATCCTACAGCAAACAATGGGTTTACCTAAATGACCACCACAAAAATCATAATTTTGGTTTTGGTCCGGTCATGACGCATTTTAGAACCATCATGACTTAATGACCATAATTGCCAGATTCAATTACGGCTCTAAATCGAGAACTACCTGTACGGCTTTCGGCGTTCTTCTAGAGTTTGCATATAGCTCTCAAAATCTTTGAGGTAGCATAAATCTACCAAATTTAAGTTTTAGTTGCAAGTGAAAAGAGACATAGAAATGTTATCTGATGTCAGTGGTACAGACAGGCTGTGACAAGCATTTTAAAGCACTGAAACTGTCCTGTCCTCTAGAAAGCTTTTTTTTTTTTTTTCCCATGGCTTTTCATGGCTGGCTGCATTTGTGCGCAAATGCACAGCTACTTGGCTTCATTGGCGGTCTGGGTAGGAAAGTTTATGCATGTACACACAAAATTAAAGCAGTTGCTTTAATGCCTTAAAGGGTGTATTGCTCCAGACTCATATAATTAGAGAAGCCTCCCCCACCCATTGAAATGTTTTGCACAGTCCTAGTATATAAAATTGTCCAATTAACAGCTATAACCTTATGTCCAATTTTTTTTCTTTTGCATTGATATGATTAGATAAAATTATCGTTCGCCCAAAACTAAAAAAAAAAAAGAGGAAAAGACAAAAAGAGCAGTTGGTTAGATTTTCATGCAGTGAGATCTTCTCTTGCCTTCCAACTTATATGGGAGCTTCTTTTCAGGTAAAGTCAGTTTTCTTTTTCTCTGATTGTCAAAGTGGTTGATGGAATTTCTCCTCCCAAAGGAGACTTGCTTGGCTCCCACACTGCTATATTTTTAGTACCATACTTATCTCTTGCAGACATTTTGGATTTGCAAGAGTTGAATTTTTAAGCACGGCAAAGTGTTGAGATAGCTGCTTTTGCATATTCATGTTTTTTTCCCTGTGCATAATTATTTTGTCTTTTATTGCTTGCTTCTCATTTTGTATATTTTCACCCAGTAACAGATGTTCTGAAGCTAGAATACAAAGTGTTCTCTTTGCATGCATGTGCAGAGAGATAGAGACACACACAGAGAGAGATCAAGAACATAATCTTGCTTTGAAAACTTTTGTTACTGGATGGATTAAGCTATATGAGGAGTATTGATTTTTGGAGAGTGTCTATTTAGACTATTTAGTGCAGCCTTCCCCAACCTGGTAATGTCTGGATGATTTGAAGTACACTTTACTTTGATCTTACCCAGAAAGTTTATGGAAAGTGCAGTTCAACACATCAGATTGAAAAAGGCTCCTATCACCGAAAAGGTCTTGTTCTCTACTGCCATCACAAAGAGCTTTGCCAAATTTGGAAGGGCTACCAGAACTGAGATTCCGACTCAAGGCTACACAAATCATACTTCGTTGTTTTAGTTGCCATGCTACATATATGATTGTATATGATGAAATTCATAAAAAAAGACATCTGGATTGACTAGATGGGGAAAGGTCTTCCAAAGCTGCTCTGATAATTTCAGAATGGAGAGGTTTGACTCCATCCAAATGTTGTGGCTATTTTTCAAAATCTATTGCCCGAATTATTGTAAACGTTCCATGGTCGGTTGTAGAGATCAATATGAATAACAGTGATGCCCTCCCCAAACAAACACAAAAAGCTTGTAAGTTCCTTCTCTAGCTGATTTTCAATGTTCTTCCAGATAAAATTGTAGGGACAAGTTTAATGTGAATGGTGCTGCTGATTAGCTGCCTTTTTTTTTTTTTTTTGCTCAATACTTGCTGATTGCCCTTTTTCCAGTTCCTTCCCGCTACAGTTAAGAGGCTTGTTGCAGACATGGTACAGTACTTCTGCTTTTAGGCATGGTGGGTCACTGCAGAAGCAGTGTGATTGTAGGAGATTATGTTGACAGGATAGTCATTGGCAAGATTGCTGCGCTTGTCCCAGCTTCAAACTCCCAGCGTCTCAACCCTGTGTCAGGAAGTCAGAGCTGGTAGAAGAAAGCAGGGAAGGATTAAGGCATCTGGTAATTCGCCACCCTGAGGAACATCAGAAATGCCTGCAATTTTTAAAACTACAAAGTTTTAAAACTACAAAGAAGGAAGGAATTACAGTTCCAGTGTGAAACTCTGGTGGTAGGCTTTTTTATTCACCTTGCCAGAAAGGGTAAGCTCAGATAGGCCAGCAGTTCTTAGTGATTGTGATTGTGATTGTGATTGTGATTCTGCCTGCCTGCCTGCCTGCCTGCCTGCCTGCCTGCCTGCCAGCCCGCCAGTCTATCTATCTGTCCATCCATCCATCCATCCATCCATCCATCCATCCATCCATCCCTGCACGTTTTATCTAATTTAGATGCTGCCCATCTCACGGTTCACAAAATAAACATGCCTGCTCTTGTGGTGTATTAGTGATATTAAATAGGAGGGGGAAAACCAGTCAAGCCTTTCTGAATTTTCATTGTGAAATCAGAGAACTTGAGCAATGGGGAGATTGGTTGTGTGGAAGTGCCCTGTGTCATCACTTTTGACCTTTCAAATGCTGAAGCTGCTCTGAATCATCATGGTAAGAAGCGCATGTGCAAAAAAAACCAAACACCAAAATCCACCATCCTATTTTCATTCAAGTAGATTACAGTGTAGTCTCTTCTAATAATAGCCCTGTAGGAGGGATAGAAATAACTTATCAGCAAAAAGCAACTATTTCAGTACAGCTGTAGTATCTCTCTAAACCACTGTTTGAAAGTAGGCTTGTCCTCATATTTATTTATTTTTTTATCTTGCATGGAATTACTTTTGACAGACTTGCCTCTGCAAGTAAAATAAAGCTAAGTGAATGGCTGCTTGCTCTCTTACAAGAGTCTGTATTTTGAGATTTTAAACCAGCATTTGTTTAATATGGCAATATTGTTTGGCATCTCAATTCTTTTGACTAAATAGCTGTTAAAGTTCCAGTGCAATTGTTGGGGTTGATATCTCTAATAATAGCTATGGTGGAATGCAAATGTTTTTGAGATAACTTCTCTGCATACTGTGAGGTGGTTTTATATAGATATCGTCCATCCATGCCTGTGAAAATCTGGATGCTCGGCATATTATTGTAGAGGGGCTGCACCATTTGCATGGAAAAGTCTGAGACAGAAGCTAATACATTGATTTGTAAGTTTAAAAAAATAAAATAAACACATGCAATTTCAGTTTTAGAAAACCAGAATGACATTTTAAACACATAGTATGTAACTTAATAAAAATATTTTATCTGATCGTTTTAAAAAAAAATTCAAAAATAATAAATGCTTTTGCTTCTCTCAAATAATTATTTACAAATTTGTTAAGAGATGAAAATCAGAGTTTCTGCATTCAGGTACCAAGACATATTATACGTCTTGCTAGTTGAGAAAGTAAACAAAGCTTCAGGCTGATATACTATTTTTGCAATAAATAATGTATAGGAATAATATCAGCATACTATTGTAAACAGACACTCCCATACAGTAAGCATGTCAATCTTTACAGGCTGCAATCTTATGCACATTTCATTGGGAATGAACCCTATTATATTTGGTGATACTTGCTTTTTAAAAAAATAATGCAGAGAATCTGGTTGCAAATGTCAAAACTGTACAGAAAAATAGCAATGCAGAACTGGGTCAATACATCATTAATTATTAAGAGTATAATTCACATTCCAAATCTCTAATAATACTCCCATTTAGAAGTATGTCAGGTTTACCTTTACATACCTTAAGAGTGTGAGTGTGTGTGTGTGTGTGTGTGTGTGTGTGTGTGTGTATTGATAATTACCAGCTTTTCCTAGTGTACAATATGAATAGGAAGCACAGTAGAAACAAAATAATTCAGAGGATTTATTGTATAAGGACTTTACCATAACATTACGGTTGCATTGAGTTTAACATATATTGTTAAACATATATTGTGTACCAAGGAGAATATTTGTAGCTCAGGATTGAAATGGGGGGATCCTTGGTGCTCTCTGAGCTTGCTTTTTTTTCTTGCAGATGTTTCATTACCCTAACTAGGGAACATCTGCTAGTAAGGAGTGCTGTTTGCTGTCAGTTTATATTCTGGTGATTTGCCTGTCTGGATGGGTGGGGGTGGTCTTAGGGATTCTTCGGTTGGGTTGTTTATATTGTGTAGCTTGCTCAGTATGTGGTTCTTCCTCATGGCCACTCACCCTTGAGTTGGCAGAAAAAAATTGTTGTATAAAAGTTGATGTCCCCATTGGTGCTCCTTATTAGATATAGGGCACATTAAGCAGAGATTAGAGAACCCTTCCAACTTTCTTCCCTTCCATCAAGCATCACACACCAATGGAAGTCGACCTATCAGTCTTCATACATAGGTTGGGTAGGGGGCAAGATTGGTCACATGGCCAAAATGTTAGATAGAGCTGTGTTTCCAAACTTGGGCTCTTTCAGAACAGGGCTCTTTTGGAATAGTGCCATAATGTCCAATTCATGTTCTAAAGAACCCCAACTCTCAACTGATACAGATAGTCCTTGACTTACAACAGTTTGTTTAGTGACTGTTCAAAATTACAATGGCACTGAAAAATGTAATTTATGGCCATTACAGTATCCCCATGATCACATCATCTAGATTCGAATGCTTGGCAACTGGCTCATATTTATGACGGTTGCAATGTCCTGGGGTCATGTGATCCCCTTTTTGCGACCTTCTGACAAGCAAAGTCAATGGAGAAACCAGATTCACTTAACAACCATGTTAACTAATTTAACAACTGCAGTGATTCAATTCATGGCAAGAAAAGTCGTAAAAATTGACAAAACTCACTTAACGAATTTCTCACTTAGCAACAGAAATTTTGGGCTCAGTTGTGGTCATAAGTTGAGGACCACCTGTAACAAGGTTTCCTTAGGTCATGGCTAGTCCAAAGAATGATTGTTGATCCAGCCTGATCAACAGCTGGAAAAGTCAGGGAGAGGTGCACCATGAAGCAGAACAGAGAGGGAGACCCTTTTCTGTCTCCCACTTCATTGTGTATCCCTCTCTTCCTTTCCCACAGATGGTCAGTATGAACTGAGGATTGGCTTGAAGACCTAGAATTACAGGGGGGCAAATCCTGATTTTAAAGAACTTGACTGTCCTGCTGCTCAGAGTAGAATGATCATGAAAAACTATGCCCAGATACCAAAGTGAATGGCCACACAAAGCTATCGTGCCCAATAAGTGTCAGGCTGATGCCACCATCTTGGGGGGGGGAAGGGTCATCTGATTACCCCACCAACAAACAGGTCAGTGAGGGGTGTTAAATGGTTTCCAGGCTGAAACTTTTTTAGAGGAAAATAATACTGGTATTTAATTCAGGAATCTTTAATGATGGTGCTTCCGTATGTGTGGCCTGAAGATGATATGAAGGCAGTCTTATGAGGACTCAGTAGAAAGAAGAGGTTGCCAAGGCTTGTTTATACTGTACATATGAAGAAAGGCTTATAGTAGCATTGTCCTTGGTTAACAACGGTAATTGAGACTGGAAACTCTGTCACTAACAAAGCAGTCACAAAGTGTAATGCCATATACTCTGCTGACTTAACGATTGCAGTTCTAGGTACAGCCATTAGGCAAATCCCAGGCAATTGTTATGTGTAGTGTCATGTGATCATCTTTTATTTATTAAATTTATATGTTGCCATCTCACTTTGAAAAACAACTCTGGGTGGTTTCCCCATTGATTTTACTTGTTGGAAGCTGACAGCAAGCTCACAAATGGTGACCACATGACCATGAGGATACCACAATGGACACAACTTTGAGGAGCAGTTGTAAACCTCCTCATTCAGTTCCATTGTACCTGTGAATGGTAACTGAACAAATGACCACCTGTACTACAATTCTACAGTTTTCCTGATGTGTCACTTGTTTATGTTCACATTTATAGAAACTTGCTATTTAAAACCATATTAAGGAAAATCAGATTTATACAGGTTCGAGTTTTTTCTGTCTAAAGTGAATGAATTGATTAGTTATAGAAGAAAAATAAATGTTTACTTTGATGTTCAATGATAATGATGATGATGATAATAATTAATAATAATAATTTATTGGCCTAATAACCATTAGGCCAGTATTTCTCAATCTTGGTAGCTTGAAGATGGGTGGACTTCAACTCCCAGAATCCCCCAGCCAGCAGCACTGGCTGGGGGATTCTGGGAGATGAAGTTCACCCATCTTCAAGCTATCAAGGTTGAGAAACACTGCATTAAACGCTCACTTTTCCCTTCCTATATATTGGGAGAAACCATGCTGTTTTAAATGTGGTAAATTTATTTAAAAATGGTCAAACTATGGCCTTTGGATATTGAGTTTCTGTAGAAGGAAAACCATTCTTGTGATCAACTAGGCTACAAGTTTGCATGATCAGTAAGAATATATATATTTTTACTTGCAGGTTACTAGTATTGGAATCAACAGCTCCAACGGGAGATATGTCTCGTCCTCATCACATAGCATCAGTTGTTCCAAACCGGTATCCCCGTTGGTTCACTCTGAGTCACATTGAATCTCAGCAGTGTGAGTTAGCATCAACTATGTTAACAGCAGCCAAAGGTACAATCCTGAAAATGAACACTCTGAAATTTTAGTTTACTAAAATTTAAATTATGTTTAGTTGATCAGTGTAACAAATTTTGTGTGAACAATTTTCAATTTGTCAGCTTTCCCCTTCTTCTGTTGTGTCCCCAGAGAGATTAGAGCTGAAAGTAAGTGCCATAGTTGGTAGGAGTAAACTCAGGACAAGAGATACACTTGGCAAAAAGTTAAAGTTGAAGTTTCTGACAAGGGAAAGGATGTTGTGAGAGTTTGCATAACGTCCAAGCCAGACCATATATATATTTAAAACAAAAGGGACATAGTTTTTTGACAGGTTGTTTGTTTTAGAAATGTATAAGGCTGCCAAACTTTATAACAACTCTGGGCAGCATACAGTAAAACAATCATAAAATGCAACTAAAAAAAAAAAACCAAATTCCAGAAGAAAAACAACCATTAAAAGGCAATCAAAGCTGAAGGAAGCCATGTTTAGAGGCACATCAAAAGATCGATATGTTGAGGAAACCATTTCTTTTTTTTTCTACTAAAAAGCAGCACATCTTATCAAAACAAATGGCAGAGTGCTTGGTCAGTACAAAGGTAGCTCAGAATAGAAACTGAACCATCTTGAATGAGATTACCTTTCCCTAGAAAATTCAAATTAGCAGTTTGAATGTATTCTTAACTTCAGCCCTGAATTATTTTTGTACAGTCTTTTCAGTGTACCAAGTCTGTTCTATCCTAAAGGTGTTAGATCTTACTGTGGTAACACCTGCTTTAGTTGCAATCCATTTTTGGAGTTTTGGAAAGCGTTCGAAATGGGGCTGCCTTAGAATAGTAATTAAAAAATTCAGCTACTTGAAACTAGTCAAACAGTAATCAATTGGATTACTGAATGAGATTGGTTATAGGGTTACACACCTCCATTTATTTCATGGCTATCAGGTCTCTCTCTCCCTCCCTCCCTCCCTCCCTCCCTCCCTCCCTCCCTCCCTCCCTCCCTTCATTCTCTCTCTCTCCCCCCCCTACCCCCCCCTCTCTCATCATTCATTGTTGCTTATAATTAATCACTTCATGACTTGGGTATGGGCTATTAAAAAAAAATTCCCTTATATGAGCCCACTCAATTTTAATCTAACTTGGACTCCTAACGGTAAGAGTCACATATTATCTGATAGGAATACATGAGACCCTTTGGGATAGTTGCTTCTATAATTTGGAAATCCCTGTAAGCATAATTTAGGCTAACTGTCACATGATTTTTTTTTAAAAAACTATACTTAGTTAAGACCAACATCACCAGATATGCCAATTTAAAAGCCAAACTCATGCCTGAATGCAATGTATTTTATTTGGCTGTTGGTTTTCTTACAGTGTTCTTACTTTGAATGAAATCGTTCAAAGGATGCTTCAGAAAATGTATTTAGTCTGAGTTTTCAGTGATGGATCACTCTTACTTACCTCCTTAATAGCACCAATCTTCTACCAGTCTGTTGAACAGAATGACTGACAAGGTCTTCCTGGTAAACTAGGTTTACTATTATGAATACCTTCAGGGATCACTTTTAGGATATGGAAAATGGAATCCTTAAAACATGGAAATTGTATATTGGCTAACCAGAAAGAAAAACTCTTGTCTCTGACTTGAATTATTTTAGTATTTATCAGGCAACACTGGAACAATATTTTGTACAAATAAATGCAATCCACATTCACCACCACATTTCATATAAAAGTATATCCACCCTTCTTGACCATACTGTTTCTTTTTCATTATTGTAAGACACAATTTAACTGCCAAAAAATGTGCTGGCTAATCCATGAGGTCCATGAAGAAAGGATAAAATTATTTTTGTTGGAAATTGTTGCTTGACCAGGAAGCAACTATGTTCACCTAATATACTATCACTTCTTTTAGTATTTATGGAGATTTTTCCAACTAACAAGGATAACACTCCTTCTCAGTCTGTTTATTAGGGTGGAAGAAGATTCCAACCAAAATGTTCAGATTAGGAAATTCCTAAATACTACTTCTATGCAGCGTAGAATGTATATTCATTTATTTTTCACAATTCTGAAGACCCCATCTCCCTCAAAGAGGGATATGTTTGAGTGCATAGATCAGGGGTGTCAAACTTGTGGCGTCACGTGATGTATTCACTAAACTGGGCGTGGGCGTGGCCAGCGCATGATGCATCCTGCCCTCAGGCTGTGAATTTGACAGCCCTGGCATAGATTACAGATAAATAGTTAAAAGCAAACAGACTAGTTCTCCACATTAGTATCTCTGAGGCTGTGAGGCAGTAATTAAATTTACCTACTTTGCAGATTATTAATTTCTCCAATCCTTCCATATTTTGGTATTAATTTCTTTACATTAAAGTATCTCTCGTATATACCCTCAGAATTCTTGTCTGCAGATTCTATGCAGGAAGTTTGATTAAGGAAAAAATATAATAGTGCACTGACTTTATGAATAAAGAAAGCTTTTGATTTGTTAACTTCACCTTAGCTTTAAATTTTCCTTTTATTTGCTAATGATAACAAACCTGTATGTAATGCAGACACTGATCCACTGCAGCACAGTTATATTCTTTGTAAAATGAAAAGTCTTGACTGAACATGTTTTCACTGAACCATACTTTAGCAAATGTGTTAAGAAGCCTTTCGTCATAGTCATCTGTAACCCTTCCACCATATATCACAAGATTTATATAGGTATATGTTTAGAAATTGAAAATATAAATCTAGATTATTTAAGCTTTTATATCTATTTGTAAAGATCTTTTTAAAAAGATGTATTAGTTGCCTTTTTTATTCATACACATGCTTGACTCATTACTAATTTCATTTCCCTTTTCCGGACTGGATCCCCTAGCTGCAGATAATGAGCTATCTTATTTACCAGTGATACACTAGATGCAGAATCTCTGAAATAAGTACATAAAATATACATTACAGTATCTGTCAGCTTCACTTGTTTTCATGTCATAAAAGTAGCGTTCACAGTTAATTCATTTCATCTTGTTTTTGCTGTTCTTGCAGGTGATGTTCGAAGGCTTGAAACAGTGTTAGAATCTATTCAGAAAAACATTCACTCCTCATCACACATTTTCAAGCTTGCCCAAGATGCTTTTAAAATAGCAACACTTATGGACAGTTTGCCGGATATTACCCTTCTAAAAGTCTCTCTGGAGCTGGGTCTTCAGGTATTTTTCCATAATAGAATTTTAATGCTGTAATTAGAGGGGAAAAATACTTATACGTATTCAGCTCTGCTATAGCTTTCTTCCAATATGTGGGTTTTTTTTTCAATTTCTCTTCAACTTTGGGATTTCCTGGTGTTGTTTAGTCCAAAGTCCAAAACTGCTTATCTTTTGAGGCCAGTCATAGAATCACACCTGCTTGGATTAATCTTTCACATACATTCACAAACACACACACACACACACACACACACACACACACACACACACACACCTACTTTGGAACTGAAATTGTCTTAACCTGTGTTGAATCAATAAATTGCTGCTTCTGTGCAGTAGAATAAAATTTATTCTACTTTAGTAGAATAGTTTAAAGCTAGAAATGAATGAGATTAGTATTCACCATCTTCCATTGGATCAGTGTTTCCAAACGCTACCTGGGAATTCTGGGAGTTGAAACCCACACATCTTAATGTTGGTGAGGTTGAGAAACACTACGTTGGAGGAATGGAACAGTTTCCACACAACTGTCCTGTTCAGAGTTTGAAGGAGTATAGGAGGGAAATGGTATGGATGGAGTCTTGCTGATGAATAGGCTTTATTGGATGCCACATTTTGGAAATTCAAGTGACACTATATGGGTAGTTCTTGACTTACAGACATTTGTTTAGTAACCATTCAAAATTACAACACACTGAAAAAAGTGACGTATGACAGTTTTCACATAGCATCTCTGTGGTCATGTGATGAAAATTCAGACACTTGGCAACTGGCATGTATTTATATAGTTGCATAAATACATGTGTTTATGATAGTTGCATGTCCCAGGGTCATGTGATTGTCGTTTGCAATCTTCTCACAAGCAAAGTCAACGGGGAAGCCAGATTCACTTAATGATGAATCTGCAGGAATTCAGTTAACAACTGTGGCAAGAAAGGTCCTAAAATGGGCCAAACCTACTTAACAACTGTCTTGTTTAGCAATGGAAATTTTGGGCTCAATTGTGGTCGTACGTCAGGGATTATCTGTTCTTAATACAGAGAACATAGATGAATAGCAATGGACATTAATAAAGTTATTTGTATGTTTGTAATTTCAGTTCATAAATAAAAGAACATTTTTAATAGGTTTACAAATAATACCAGAATGTGGAAAATACTCAGAAGCTAGCCACCTAGCAGTCATAAAAATGGCATCTAAGAAGAGCAAGCAAATTAGAACAGAATGTGTGATCTAGCAAAATATAAAATTGACTGCTGTAGAGTGTGTGCTACATTTTCTGTGTTTTTCCCAGCCTGGATGATCTAAAGCAATTAAAGCTATGATCATATCAAAGAGAAATCGATGTTCAACTTTGTGGTGTATCCCCATCTTGTTCATTCTAGAAACTGAATTGTAAGATTTGCTTTGATTCCGTATCAAGAAATAACTAGAAAATAAGTAAGAGGTAATATTACACAACTCAAGTCAAAGAATACAGCACAAAAATTAGGGGATTATTTCCTTCCCCTCCCCCTTGCTGTGCCGATGCATGATACAAGATACATTGATTAGAGATAGAATTGTTTACAGCTGATCTGGATAAATATTTTTACATAGTCACCACAATTTGTTTGGCTATTCAGAGCTAACATATTCTAAAGCAACAAAAATGTCTCAAGGGAAATATTTCTCTTTTTTAATAGGTGATGCGCATGACATTGTCAACGTTAAATTGGCGGCGGCGGGAAATGGTGAGGTGGTTGGTGACATGTGCAACAGAAGTAGGTATGTGTTGCCACTGATCTCAGCAGAATCCTGATCTAATTTGTGTGGTAAACAATATAATCACTTCCCACTAATCATAAGAATTTGCATGGTATTTATGTCATATAGATTTCCAGAGAAAACTGTAGCAGCAGTACATAAAAAAAACATGGTGTTTTGATGTTTTGGCCTCGGTCCAGTAATGTCACGTAAATTGGGGGTACAAAATGGTAGCATTTTATACAGAAATGTAACCCTAGGCTTTTTTAATTATGTGAAGGAAATTTATCCAATGCCTTTTCTATTTAAGATAGCACAAATGGCTACGAATGCAGTTCATAAGATTACAGTGGTACCTTGGTATTCAACTACTGTGAAACTCATCAAGTTTGATACTCAACACATTTTGATGTGAAAATTTTGTCCTAGTACTCATTGTTTGTTTGATACTCAACGCACAAGCTAGAACTTTTGGCTTACTACATTATTCCTTATGGGAAAAATGTGTTTGGTACTAATTGTTTTTGGTACTCATTGTACCTCCCAGAACCAAATAAGGATGAGTACTGAGATACCATTGTATGAAATTTTATCCACAGTGCGTTTATAGCTATAAGAAGAACTTGTTATAATTTGTTTGAAAACAATACCGAAAACTTAATGTTTGAATTTGCTATAAGGGTCAGGGTGTGAACACTGAGGAATTTATGATAGGTTTCTGATGTTCTAATGAAAAAGAAGTGTTCCCAAGAATAGGCAAATTCTCAAAGTAAATTTAATTTGAGAAAGGATGTGGATTCTCCACACATTCTGCTGAACTTTCTAACTAGTCCAAACTCCTGAACCAGTGGTGAAATCCAATTTTTTTTACTACCGGTTCTGTGGGCATGACTTGGTGGGCGTGGTGTGACTTGGTGGGCATCGCTTGGTGGGCATGGCAGAGAAAGGATACTGCAAAATCTCCATTCCCACCCTACTCCTGGGGGAAGAATATTGCAAAATCTTCATTCCCACCCACTCTGGGGCTAGCCAGAGGTGGCATTTGCCAGTTCTCTGAACTACTCAAAATTTCTGCTACCAGTTCTCTGAACTACTCAAAATTTCCACTACCTCCAGAACCTGTCAGAACCTGCTGGATTTCACCCCTGCCCTGAACATAATATTAATATATCTAAAACTTACAATTGTTTTTCTTGATATATTTAACATTTGTTAATCAGTATAATAGTTTAGACCTATCAGCTGCAAGTAATTTCTAAGAAACCCAAATCAGACCAGATTTCATTTGGACTGTAAATGATTTTTTAATGGTAACTGTAAATTTTCCCTAAAATGAATTGCTCTTATTGACTAATCTGTGGCTAGAAAATGATAGCTTGTTAGGATTTCAGTTACTCCTTTCTAATATTTACTTTTTCCTAATCTTCATACCAAAAGAGGTATATCTGGTGATTTAATAGTATTCTATTGGCAAGCAAATTGCCTTTTTGTGCTGTGGTACAGTTGTGTGTGTATGTGTCACTTCCATAAAGAAACTGTGATGCAATGCAAAGATCACTTTTGAGACATACGCAAGCTTATAAATAAATGAGGGAGTGTTTGTTTATGTAAATGAAGGAAAGCATTGAATGGAGCAGGAGAAAGGTGTACATGTATATGCAAGCGCATAGTACAACAGGACCCAGATGAGTAAAATGAGGACCTTTGGGTGTGGTTAGCTGAGTGCACAGATGTGTGCAAATTATTTCAAGCAATAATGAGGCACTCAAGCTGCCTATAAGCTTCAGTTTATAGACCCCATCAGTCATTGTTCGACCTCACAAGAACAACAAAAGGGCACTAAAGAAACCAGCTCATTTCAAACAGGGAATCTGGCTGTGACTATAGGCGAAGGTATTTCAGTCAGGACACAAATTTCTATTTTCCTGTTGAGATTATATTCAGTGCTATGTAGACATGTTCTGTCTTATTTGGGGGATGGAATGGTGTAAAAGGATGCCAGTTCCTTGGGGAATATGTCGGATGCTAGGACTTGTTTGTACAAATGTGCAGTGTTAGATTGAGAGTTTATTATATTCTTGAGGGGTTTTTTTTATCTGTATCCATTCAGATCTACATGAGGCCTTCAACTTTAAGTGGGGTATAGGCTAAAGTAGCAACCAGCAAAAATCTCTGACAAATCAAGGAGACTGAGGCTGTAAATTGCTCTTTTTCTATTGAGGGCAATTTGGAAAGAGCTGCCATATCTGTTAGAGAATGCAAACAATTTGAAACAACTTCAGGTTTGAACAGAGGGGGAAAGCTAGTCACTGTTGAGATTGCTGGATTAATTAAATTATTTTAAAAATTATGTTAGCCATCCTTCTAAATCAATGTTTTCTCAGGACAGCACATGGAATTTGCCTGATAAAATTTGGAAGAAAAAAACACTTCACAATCCATAGAAACAACCAAAGGCAACGTAATGGAGTAAAATAAATAATAGACTGATATAAGCTACCCAGTATACCAATGGTGAAGCACTTAAGAGCAATAGATGGATACTGTCTAAACATTAGCATATAAATTGATTAAAATGCCTGGCAGAAGAAAACATATCTTGCTCGCAATCGAGAACTCTATAAAATCTGCAGCAGGCATGCTTATCAGGGAAAGTATTCCACAATAAGTGGTGTGAAGGAATATAGACTTGGTCTCAGAAATGGGGAAGGATTAAGTGAGCTGTTAAGGGGAGAATTCCAGAAAAGAAGTCCTGAGAAAGAGAAAAGGGTAGGAAAAAAGTCAGAATAATTCAATCTTGATTTTCTTTGGTATACATGAGGTTAGATAGAAACTCTGTCAGGTTTTCAAAGTTCTGTTATTCTATCCCACAAAATAGAGATTATTCTTGAAATTTCTGCCATGCTTGTTATTTGACCTTGCCTATTGAACACAATAATTAAACAATCAAAAGGGAACTCCACTCAAGCAGACCCAAACATTTGGGGAAAAGCAGGCCTTAATTGCTTTTCTAAAAGCAAGCAGATTTGGGCTCTGTCATATATTGGAAGGGAGGAGGTATGGGTGTGTTTGTGGGTGTGTTTAGAGCATAAGGGAAGCTATGAAAAAGCAACGTCCTACGTCCCATAAGATGGCATGGTTTAACAGAAGGAACCTGGAGCATATTTTCTATATGGGAGCAAATGGACCCCGCAAATTTCTTGCGAAAAGGCAATCCTGTAAATAACCCAGCCTATGCCATGAGAGTGATATCTCACTCCATACCAATTCACTCAGAAGCTTCATTTAGATATTGAAAAGGGAGGAGGAGGAGGAGGAGGAGGAGGAGGAGGAGGAGGAGGAGGAGGAGGAGGAGGAGGAGGAGGAGGAGGATTGACTGGGACTTGATAGTTCCCCTTCCACCAATACCACTGGAAGTGTCCTTGGAGGAAGAGAAGTACTGCAAAATTATGCCCCTCATACCCAGCACCCTCAGCCAGCACAGAAGAATGGTAGGGTGGATGGTACCAAAAGCCATGAAGAGATCTAGGATTCTCAGTACTGTTCCCTGATCTGAATGGTCTGCATAATTCACTTCCGCATGTCCCATCAAAATCCATTCATAAATCCATTATGTGTATGTCACACTGAAAATACAGTTCACTTTCAAGCAATCAAGTTTTTTTTAACCTGCATAAACTATGCAAGAATAGCTACAATCCTGCTTCAGTATTAATAGAGTCAAGGCTTGCCTGTGAGAAATAGACATAATAATGGGATAGAGGGTGCAAGGAGAGGGAAAAAACTGCCAGAAGTTACCCACTTCAACTTTGAGACTGATTTATACATTCCATTGATCAGCATACAGGGATGTGCAAAACAGGTTGTTCAAATCATTTTAGAAATGTTTCACTCTTGAAACAGTCCGTTCTGAAGCTGAACATTTATTTCCAATTCATAGCTGTGTCATAGCAATTCATAGCTGGGAAACATTTGCAGAATGATCAAAACATTTATTTTGAATGTGATTTTTTTATACTCGCTTATTACTATGGGAGGGGGAAGCAAAATGCTGTAATTTTGTTTTTCAATAGTATGAAATGAACATTGCAAGAAAATTATGAAAAGAAATGAATAATGATGAAAATTATTACACAAAAAAAATAGGTGAAAGGGTTTTGGAGCAAGGATCTTTAGAGTTCTGCTTTTTAAAGTGTATATTCCTTTGATATTTTAGGCAGAATTAGATTAGAATTGCAGATACCACTTTCCAGACAAATTGCAGGATAAACCCTTCAGACAAATAGGTAGAGTAGTTTTGTGCAATGGGAATCTTCACAGCTGCATCCTATCCATTAAGGCAACAGGGGGCAGTTGAACTCTTGGGAGATGAGTAGAAGGTGGGAGAGATGGCAAGTTTACCAGATGCCATAGCATATTGGAGAGAATTGTACAGTGCATAAAAGACAGTGCTATTGGCTTTGTGGTACACAGGCAGTAGTGGGATTCAACCGGTGTAACAACCGGTTCGCTGAGTGTGGATGGGCAGTGCGTTTGAAAACAGCTCTAAAACTTAACCTTCTACTGCAGCCCCGGTGAGTAAAACAGCTGAGGCACGGCGATCCGCTCTGCCGCGTCTATCAGCTGGGCTTCAAACAAAGGAAATATAGGTCAGTATAGCTCAGGATGGGCGGGTGGGCCCACCTGATCATCGGAGCAAACCAGTTTGCTCTCAGCTGATTGTCGGAGCTACTGATTCGCCCAAACCAGTCCAAATAGGCTGAATTCCACCCCTGTACACAAGGTGTTGCCATATCTGCTGCCACAGATGCCAGAAGCAGTTGCTGGACAAGCCACTTCCTGTTATTAGCAGGTAGTTCTGTTGGCCACTTGGTCCCACTCAGTGGTGGGTTCCTTCCGGCTCGGTCCGGTTCAGCCGAGCCGGTAGCGGTGACGATATGACGTCACCAAACCGGTTTTCCCCTCCGCCCTCCCACCCCCCCACCCACGTTATTCTTACCTTTTATTTGATCCCACCCCCAATCTATTGCTGCCTCCTGAGTCCCAGCTGTTGACTAGAGGGAAAAAAACTATTTAAACTCTTGCCGCGGGGCTTCAAAGGGCCGTCCTACAGCTGATCAGTGTTAAAAGCAAACAAATGAGTCGGGTCGTAAGTGCAAGGACTGGTCGTAAGTGCAAGGACCTTCCAGAAATGACTCTGACCAGCTAGCCACGCCCACCTAGTCACATGACCTCCAAGCCACGCCCACAAAATAAGCCACGCCCACAGAACCAGTAGTAAAAAATTTAGAACCCACCCCTGGTCCCACTGTTTCCCTCCCTGGTCTTTTCAAACTGGCTTTTTATAGAGAAGGGGGGAAAAAAGAATGTTTATTTTGCTGGTGCAGCATCTTTGTCTCTGTAGTACCAAAAGGTACCAAATCGCTCGTAAAGTTTTCCATTCAAGTTGCTGTGCTTTGCTTCAGACAGCCATGGATTTGATAGAAATACCTTATTTCAGCTTGCTCTTTGATTTTGAGCAGGTTTGGGGATGTTTAATGAAACTATTTGGTTTTGCCAGCATATTCCAAAAAGAGCTTTGTGGAGAAAAAAGAGGATATTTCTATTTTAGAGAAGAAAGATAAGATTCTCTGATGCACCAATCGTTGGTGCAGAGCATATTGTGTTTTCAAAGTGCAGGTACCTTTGGAAGCTTCTGTAAGTGGTTCTCCTAAGTATTTGGCTCTTCCTTCAGTCTTTGTGACAAATATTTTTTTCTGTGTCTTACAGGTGTGTATGCACTGGATAGCATCATGCAAAGCTGGTTTACACTTTTCACTCCAACTGAAGCTACTAGTATTGTTGCTACCACAGTAATGTCCAACAGCACTATAGTCCGCTTGCATCTAGACTGCCATCAGCAGGAGAAACTGGCCAGCAGTGCTAGGACGCTTGCTCTACAGTGTGCCATGAAGGATCCTCAGAACTGCGCCCTCTCTGCACTGACCTTATGTGAAAAGGATCACATAGCTTTTGAGACTGCTTACCAAATTGTTCTTGATGCCGCTGCAACTGGCATGAGCTACACGCAGCTTTTCACTATAGCACGATACATGGAACACCGTGGTTACCCTGTGCGGGCCTATAAACTGGCCACGTTGGCCATGACACATCTCAACCTGAGTTACAATCAGGATACGCACCCTGCCATTAATGATGTTTTATGGGCTTGTGCACTCAGCCACTCCCTTGGAAAAAATGAATTGGCGGCTATAATACCTCTGGTGGTCAAAAGTGTCAAATGTGCAACAGTACTGTCAGACATCTTGCGTAGATGTACTTTGACCACTCCTGGAATGGTGGGACTTCACGGAAGGAGGAACTCTGGTAAGCTCATGTCCTTGGACAAAGCCCCATTAAGGCAACTCCTAGATGCCACAATTGGAGCCTACATAAATACAACACACTCTCGGCTCACGCACATCAGTCCGCGGCATTACAGCGAGTTTATAGAATTCCTGAGTAAGGCCCGTGAGACTTTTTTAATGGCTCACGATGGACACATTCAGTTCACCCAGTTCATTGACAACCTAAAACAAATCTACAAAGGCAAAAAGAAACTGATGATGTTGGTTCGCGAACGATTTGGTTGACAAAAAGAGAAAAAGCGTGAATGGATGGGGAAGGGGTGGGTGGGAGGGCAATACATTTTTACTTGAGCCTGCCTTTGTATCCTTTTTAACTTAAAACAGAGCCACACCGGTATTATATGTGTATAGTTCTATACTAAGTTTGCAAAACTAAAATGTCACATTGTGAAAGTATGTGTGTTTTCCTTCCCCCTCCCCCTTTCCTTTTCTGTTTTGTATGAAAGATTTGAGAGGCTTAAAAGAGAAGTTTGGTTTACACTGAGTCTATGTTGTCAAGTGGCAAAAGTCCACCAAGCTCTCCCATTCTTTCTGTCTAATTCACAGCCTCAAAACAAAAGAGAGAGAGAGAGAGAGAGAGAGAGAAAGAGAGAGAGAGAGAGAAAAGAAAAAAAATATATTGCAATGGCTTTAAAAAAAAAAAAAACCAAACAAAAACACCTCCATCCTGTGATAAGTACCTCGAATGGCTCCAGCTTTACTCTTTTGTAATTCATCCTGACATTTCAGCTTATTTAAGTGAACCAACCACCCAAATAAACGAATAGTTTGAAAGGCTGACCCACGTGGCTTTGCAGTGCTTGTTCATCCAGAAGCATGGCACACACAACGCTTGCGCATGTGGAAACTTAGCGACTGTCAACATACATTCTCAGGGATTTATCTGAAAAAAAAAATTAAAATTAAATTAAAGAATGAGAGCATTTATTGTACTGTATATATATATATTATAGTATATGTCGGAATATTGAAAAAAATATAACGTTAACTAATTTATTTAAAAAAAATCTATAATGCGAAATACTTGAAGCTGCAGTAGCTTGGTTTTAAACAAAAACAAGGAAACATATTAAAAAGACTCAAGTGCGCCTAGCTTCAGGGGTTGGCTCAGGTGACGAACTGAATATGCTGGGCATCTATGCAGAGCCACCTTTTGGATTGCATTCTTGGATGGAAATTAGGGGGAAATTATACGTATATATATATATATTTATACAGATGCGTGTATGCATATGTATATGTATACACACTTGTGCACTTGTAACAGGCACTCTAGTAAAGAGGGGACAACACAGCCAGAGCAGCAAGCCTTAGCATTAAGAATACAGTATGCCAGATTTGGGGTTTGTGCCTCCTAGCCTAGAAAACTTAAATATCCCTTTTTTCATATCATGGGATGGCTATGGATAATAATGGACCACATTGTTACTACTTGTAAACTTAGCAGTATGCATGCAAATTATATTGGATTCCAGTCCCTGAAACGCCTGGTTATTTTGTTGAAGCGATCTATTTAACCACTTCTCATAAAGTATATTACAGAAGCAACGGTATAGTGAAAATAGCTTTAGCATCTAGCCAGTTGTTGCAAGGGCCTGGTTATCCCGTGTGATTTGTGTGCGTTGCCCTTCCGTCATTGGTGGTAGCCGTGTAGTACATCCTTGTCTGTAGCTACCTGCAGTGTTTTCCAAATGATTGACATAATACATTACGCCTTTGCAGGAGCTATTAATAAGCTAATCTTATTCTGCATAGGTATTTGACTTTGTGCAGGACAGAAAGTTGGTATGACTGTTCTACTTTTCAGTTAGTTTTTTTAAAAACAAACAAACCAACAAAAGTATTTTTATTTCCTCTAGAATTACTTCAGAAGAAAAGCAGCCTTCTATCTTGCCTTGTCTTAATGCTTTAAAATAACCAAACTGGAGATCTAACTACCAAACTGTTCATTATATTCTTATTACCAATTTTGGTTACAGTATAGTGTCTTTTACTTTAGCTGATGGTTCTGTACCTTTGTGCATTTAATGCATTTTTTTTAACGTTTTGGTGCAAAAGTTGTCCCGTGTCTCTTGTTCTTTTCACTAGAGAACATGCTAGAGGTATGTTTGTAGATTTTTTTTTATTTAGAGGGAAAAATGTTCCATGCTCTCCATTTTATTTATTATACTAGGAAAAAAGGTTGTACTTCCTCACCCATGTAAACATCCTCATGAAGTTGAAAGTAATTAAGATTTGATACACTGATATCAATTTATTTATGTAACTAAATCACTGTTTTATAAACTTGTTAATGATCAACAATTCTTTTGTTTTGATTAAAATTAGTTTTTTGAAAGTTGATTTTAGACTCCTTTATGTGTCTGTTGCTTGTGCATGGATACTGAAAATATTTCCCTGAATAGACACTTTATTTTTCCTAACTTGGTTAGAAGCTAGAATTATAAATTAGTAATGTGCATTTTGACCTAGTATGTTGTATGAACCTGTTGTTGTTTATTTCGATTATGTCTTGGAAAGTCAGAAAAAAATGACTTGTGTAAATCATGGTTCCATAAACTGTTGATAAGCGTAACATGTAAGCACAGCCTTATCACCAATGAAATATTTCATACTTATTAGGAAAGCAATCTTGACTCCCCCTCAAGTACTTGCGTTGAGTTGAAATGCTAAGCCATCATTAAACCAAAATGCAAAACAGAGTTAACTGAGACGAGAAATTGCCAAAGAACCCAGGTTTAACTTTGCACCATTTGTGGCAACGAAGTAAATAGTTATAGCCTGTCAATTCAGTACATATATGATGTGCACACACAGACACATACTTGTAACTGCCAGCATAGGGCTTATAGGATAGAAACCAGGTTTCACCTGAATGATGGTTTTTGCAGTCTGCTCATGCATTACAAAAAGAGGAACTTCACAAATGCATTAGGAAATAGTTTTGGGAAGTAATACATTCATTTATCAATAAAATCTGTATTGGACAAACACAAGATCCATAATTATAATTGTTTTCAGACAGTACTTTACATGTACACATTTTTATTCAAATACAAATTCATTTGGTATTATATAACTTGGACAGACTTATAGAGGTAAATATAAAAACAAATGCAGTAGAAAAATCTTAGCAGTGTGATCTAGTGGTTAATGCACCAGGCTACAAGCTGGGAGAATGTGAGTTCTAGTCCTGTCTTAGGCAAAAAGTCAACTAGGTGACTTAGATACAGATAGATTAACAGAGTTGGAAGGGACTTTGTAGGTGATCTAGTCCAACCCCCCGCCCAAGCAGGAAACCCTACACTATTTCTGACAGATGGCACTCCAATCTCTTCTTGAAGCTTCCAGTGATGAAGCTCCCACAACTCCTGAAGGCAAACTGTTCCATTGGTTGATTTGTCCACCCAGGCACCAGGAGTCAACACTGATTCAAAGACACAAGAAAAGAAAAATATTAACAATGCAATCCAATGTTCAACATCTTAATTCAAGAGTAAGTATATCAATGGAACTTCAAAATTTTTGAACATTTTGCTGCAGTTAAGCCTTAGAACACAGCTTTGTCATGTGAAACATTGAGAATTAAAATCTCAGATTTTCATCAATTGCTGTATCATTTAAAAAACAGTTAAATGACTTATGGGCTTTTTTCTACATACTATATGTTAGTGATCAAGAAAAGAAAAACGAGTTCTTTTTCATGGAGTGGGGCAAGAGGCATCTATTATTCCAATTTAATTTTGTGAAATTTTGAGCACCCAGATTTCCCCACTTTAGTTGATGAGATAAATATGCTTATAATTAAAATGACAAGAAAGATGCAGCAATGTACTAAAAATTTCTGATCGCCTGCATACTTCTATACGGTATATAGAAACAAAACATTTTTTATTAAAAAAAGAATAAAATTCACATTTTCTGCGAATTAACAACCAATGGTCTTGTAAATCTTTGGAGGAGTTTACATTGTTAAATGTTTTGACAGTGCTTCAGCAGAAAACAGTTCAGTTTGGTTTGTTTTTTAAAGGTTTTTGATTCTCAAGAATTATTTATTAGCCCACAATATTATGCAACATAATGAAGAAAAAAATAAATTTAGACACTTAAAACCAAGCTATTTATAAGTGCTGAAATGGAGATAGTAGATTGAACACAAAGTTGGTTTAGTGTCCTTGTAAAATAATACCTGATTGCAAAGGATAAAGGCGATATTAGCTCCCTCCAACTTTGAAAGCATAAATAAAATGAATAAATCTGGGTAACGTGAAATATGGTACAGTCTTCTGGGTTAATTTGATTGTTCCTAATAAAAATCACCAACTGTGATTTGGACAAATCTAAAATAACATGTTGACAGCCAGTTTTGTGTAGTGGTTAAAGATGTTAGGTTAAGAGCTGTGAGACTCTGAGTTCTCTCTCACCTTAGGCAGGAAGCCAGCTGAGTGACCTTGGACCAGTTTCTGTCTCTCAGCCTTAGGAAGGAGGTAATCACAAACCACTTCTGAAAAACCTTGCCAAGAAAACTGCAGGGACTTGTCCAGTAAGTCTCCAGGAGTCAAGACTGATTTCAAAGATGCACCTATTTGCAGACACACAAAATATGTGAAACAAATATTATAATGATAGCAGGAAAGTTAGATAAATGGATGTGGAAAAAACAGATTAGGGGACAAATTGTAGCTTGGCAATCTTTGTGTTTCATAATGATGTTTGTCTCCCATACTTTATGAAAGGTACTTTTTACACTCTTTATTAACATTCATAATAATATTCATAATATATTTGACTTCATTGCTTACCATGAATTCTATGCTGCAATTTCACTATTGGCTTTAACTTGCTTTGTAGGTTGCTAGTCCAAAATGTAGCCGTTTTGTCATCTGATTTGAAGTTCTTTCTGTTGGGCAAAGTTTCAGATTTTTTTGCCTTTTGTCTGCATTTTATTCACTTTATGTTACTGGCCCCTCTCTTCTTGGAACAAGTCCTTTGCAGACAATTTTTATAACCAGGTTCAAGGTTGACTCAGCCTTCCATCCTTTCTAAGGTAGGTAAAATGAGGACCCAGATTGTGGGGGCAATAAGCTGACTTTGTATAAATATACAAAAGGATGAAGGCTATTGCTTAGCGCATTGTAAGCCGCCCTGAGTCTCCGGAGAAGGGCGGCATATAAATCAAATTAAAAAGAATGGAACTCTTCAATTTCCTTCTCGTTCTCTTCTACAGCACTGTAAACAATGGAACCTGAAATGTGATGTTTTCTCTAAACCTTGGCCAAAATGTTGAACTGGTTTGCTTATATGTACTCTACTTCTAGTTGCACATTTTTGTCTGATTCTCAGTTGTAGGTGAGGAACTCTAGAACAATATTGCAAAACAATTTGATTGTGTTCCTACTATTCCTACTATTTTAGTGGGCCACACAAACATACCCACTGATGTGGATTTCGCTCCATTTTACAAGAATTATACAAAAAGTATAAAAATGTCTGTGAAAACTATGTTTATCTGAAAATCAATATAAAATAACTGAGAATCAATATTGATGTATTGGATCCCATTAAACCAATGGAAACCATCAGAAATAGAAAAGAGCCTGAGATGATACAGACATACTGTAATGTATATTACTTGCCCTTTTTTGGATCTTTTCTATCTCATGCCAGTGAATTCTGGGAGGATCTAAAAGAAAAGACGAATATCCAATGGAAATAGAGTGGGCATCTGTAATTTCTGGAAATATTGTTTTCCACACTTACAGTGTGTTTACACAAACGCACTGATGATGCTACTTAGTTTAATTAATGAAACATCTCCAAGAAAACAACCAAGCTCAGAGAGCACCAAGGACTCCTCCTTTCAACCATGAGCTACAAATATTCTCCTTTATGAGCATGCAAACACTAAATCCAACCATTTTACTTATCTCTGTAGATATGCTCTGTAAAATGCCATCATTAAATAAATTAATAAAGCAACCATTGCTATAAATGCACTTCTTTATTTAGACTTTGAGAAAAATTTAAATTCCTGATGATAAAATAATCTAACTGTTCTTTATCTTCATCTGGCAGTTTTGGAACAAGAAAAGGCCAATAATCTTTGTCAGCTCTGTACAACTGCATAGCGTTATGCAGCCATTGTAGGAGAAGAAACAAATCAGACATAGTCCATAGCACCTCCTCCAGCAACCATTGTTATTAAAATGCATAAGCTTTCATGAAGTAAGCTGCAGCTCACAAAAGCCCTATGATAAAAATTGTTAGTTGGAAAATCTGCTACCAAATGGCTTCCAATTTAGAGGTGTGCAATGGTTTTGCAATAGCTCTTAGGCTATTAGGGGTGAAATCTAAAATTTTTTGCTATTGGTTCTGTGGGCGTGGCTTAATTAGTGGGTGGGGCTGGGTAAGGTGACTGGGAGGGCGTGGTTTGTTGGTCAGGTGGGTGTGGCCAAGTCAATGTCACTTCTTTGCCCTTTTTTAACCTACACAACACAACACAACACAACTGGCTCACCCACAATATAAAAGCAGCTGTGCTTTTACAATGGTCCCTGCAACAAGCAGGAACCTCACACAGCCACAAAAAGCCCAAAAAACCAACTTTCACACTTTACACACACAAAATTCCACATACAGCTTTGTGAGATTTTGTGTGTTTGTGTAGTTAGAGTGAAACACTACAGAAACACACTAAATCTCAGAATTTCTGCACAAATATTATTTTATTTTAATTTATTTTTATTTTTATATAAAAGCAGCTAAATTTAAAACTTTCTAAACTTTAAATGGCTAGGTCTAAAAAAAGAACAACTAAAAAAACCTGCAATTAACTATTTTTTTAAAGCTCCCAAAGGGGAAAAAAACTTACCCAATAGAACTGGGGTCTCCAACCTTGGAAACTTTAAGACTTGTAGACTTCAACTCCCAGAATTCCTCAGCCAGCTTTGCTTTGCTGGCTGAGGAATTCTGGGAGTTGAAATCCACAACTCCCTGCCTGCCTGCTTGATTGCAGGCAGGGAGATTCAGTTGCTTGCTGATGCAATGGATTGCAGGGATTACAGCAAGGCGCTGCGACCAGCAGCTAAGGTAAGCAAGCTGGGGGGGGAGGGGGAGGGATTTTTGCTACCGATTAGCAGGCAACTCAGCTGGGGTCGTCAGAGCTTGGATCGTCAGAGCCATTTAAAAGGAAAAAAGTTTTTTTTCTTTACATGGCTCTGGCGATCCAAGCTGAGTTGCCTGATTAGCAGGCAACTCAGCTGGGATCATCAGAGCTTGGCTCGTAAGAGCCATTTAAAAGGGAAAAAAAGGCTCTGATGATCGCGCGGCTCAACTGGGCATGGGGGGCGGGGGCAGGGATTTTTGCTACCGGTTCTCCGAACTGCCCACCGCCATCGCTACCTACTCGCCCAAGCCGGTCCGAACCGGGAGCATTTCACCCCTGCTCTTAGGGCTCTGCCCTTGAATTTTCTTTCCCAGTTAGCAATCCAGATGTGCATGCATTTACACAACAACAGGCCTAAGTGGCTTCTAAAGCTACTGTACAAAGAAGTGAAATGGTGCTATGAACAAACTCCCATGCATTGCAAAGGATCACTTTAACACTTTTCCACATTGATGGACAGTGGGACAAATGGATTACATTGCACAGAAGAGGTCAAGATAATTAAGAATCCTGAAGCAGTTCCTTTCATGAGGTAATACACTCGCTGGAATATGTTATGGATTCTCTCTTCAATTTTCTATTGGTTTATAAAGCACCAATTTACTAAAATGCTGCCAGATATTCTCTTTACTCCCATTGCAAAGGATGCCTCTACATCAGGGGTGAAATCTACTTACCTTCCCTACAGGTTCGGAAGTCGCATCACATGTGCATGCGGACCCTCTGTGCATGCGCAAACCCTTCTGTGCATGCGCAGAGGGTAAAATACTGGTTACTTCCTGGTTAAACCAGGAAGTAATGACAACCAGGTGGGTGGGCGGAGCCTCGCTCTGCTGACGTTACTGGTTCTCCGAACCACCTGCCGCCATCGCTACCAATTTGGCCAAACCGGTGGCATTTCACCCCTGCTCTACACCTTTTTTGTCCTTTCCGGAACAATATACACATATCCAAATAAAACATTCAGCTGCAGTAGTTCATTTTTATTTTTTAAGAAAATGTAGGTGCACAGTGACCTTGTAAAACAAAATAATACTGGCCACTGTTTTTCTTGGTCTGTTACTTCATGCAGCTCCTGATTTTCTTAATTAACATTATCTGTCACATATCAGAAGAGGAAAGAAGCCAGCAAATGGCAAGCAAAATTACTTACCCAGGTTCATGAGTGCTCCAAACTGCCACAATGGATGTTCCTTAAAATCCGGATCCAGAAAATAGAATTGTGGATCAAAATGGTTTGGAATCAGGGGTGTCAAAGTCATGGCCCATGGGTTGGATGTGTCATATGCTGGCCATGCCCATCCCCAGTTTAGCAAAGTGGGGAAAAGTCGCAATACATCATGTGACGACAATTTGATGTTGCGAGTTTGACACTTGTGGTTTAGATGCATGGATAGATTTTGCATGAAAATGGCAGTATTATGTCTAGAAATAGTATTGGAGATGGAGCATATACCATTCTGGAGTAGCATTTACAGGTAGTTGGTTTGTTTCCAACTTGTCACTAGATTTATATTGAAACTTTTCTGTAGAAGTTCAAGGCTATATACAAAAGCATATTCTCCTCAAGGTGATATACAAAAAACACCTGATCATACAATCACAAACATGTTATCATCCCACCTCCTCCAGCTGCAACCCCACAATATACATCTGAGTTTGGTGGCTTAACTGTAGGACCACAGTGACAACCAAGTACAAAACATTAACAAAACAAATTTATAGGGTATCAAATATCAGACCTCCGAAGAAACCAGGTGCTGTGCATTTCACTCCAGAGCAAAGGCAAGGACTGGGTCCAGACTCACAGTCTAAATCAGTGTTTTTCAAAAGTGGCAACTTTTAAGAAGTGTGGACTTACAACTCTCAGAGTTCCCCCGCCAGCATTCTGGGAATTGAAGTCCACACACCTTCAAATGGCTAAGCTAAATAAACTCAGAATTAAGAAGGAACATTAGCAGAGATGGTTAAATTGACTGCTCTGATTAAAGAAAAAAAACACAAACATCTTTTCTTCGACTTGAAAACCACTTCTGGACTTTGTGCTTGAGGTGGAAAAAAGATGAAACGTTGACCTTGGGTTTTACCGATTAGATTGATTTGTTGTTACAGAAATGGCTAGTTTCTATTATTATGAAAAAGTAAAAAGTTGAAGGTAGATCTTAATGCCTTATTTTACTGCACTAAAGGAGTCGGAAGTCAATGCCTTTTTTTTTCTTTTTTCCCTTCCTTTCTCCCACTATTCATTTCCCTTTTTCCTTTCCTAATCTCCCTAATATTTGCTTTAGTATTCCCTTTGTATGTTATATTATAAACTAATAAAAACTATATAAAATGAAGAAGGGACATGAGAGATGAAAGATCGTTCTCAGCCACACCTGGTAGAACTCCTTTTACTATTTGAAATGGGGAAAATATTAAAAATCCAAATTGCCTGCAAGAGCTTCTATTACTCTGGTTGCATACTGTATTTCTTTAGTCCTGGTGTTACCCTATGCAAACTGGTTTTGCAAGCATTTAAAACAATGCAGGGTTTTGAAAGCCCATGCCAAACTTGTTTAAGCAGCAGACAAATGGGAAGCAGTGATCCCTCCTTCTGTTGCTTTTGTTTTGAAGGAGAAAACGATTCTTGCTACTAGCTCACCGGCTGCTTTCAGTGATGCAGCTAGGACTGCATTTCAGGTCTGGCATTTAGGAAAGACCCAGAAAAGGGGGCGAGGGGAGGAAAAATAGGTAATAATATTTTTTTTCAACTGATATGAGTGAGCTAGAAATCAATGATGCCGCTGTCCTACCACAACATCTTTTAAGATGATGTACAGTATTTTATAGATAGGGAATATCTGGGTATGCATTAAAAATATAAATTAACATAATGACAAGAGTTGAAAGGGACTCCGGAGGTCTTCTAGTCCAGCCCTCTGCTCAAGCAGGAAGATCCTATGCCATTTCAGACAAAAGATTGTCCAATTTCTTCTTTAAAATCCCCAATGTCAGAGGACCCACAACTTCTGTCATCTTTTTCTACAACATATACTGTGTTTTCCCAAAAATAAGACACTGTCTTATATTTTTTGAACCCTGAAATAAGCGCTTGTCCTTATTTTCAGGGAGGTCTTATTACTATGGGGTGTGTGGAGCAAGATGGGGCTCCTCTTGCCGTCTTACCTGATTTCCAGCTCTGTGTTTAAATATTTTTGGGGAGGGCTTATTTTGGGGGGGGAGGCTTATTTTAGCGCATGCGTTCAAAAGCCCGATTGGGGTTATTTTCAGGGGATGTCTTATTTTTGGGGAAACAGGGTACTTCTTTCTGATGAAATGAAAGATCCTTTAGATCATTAATACCAGAAATTAATCTGCTTTATTAACATGGAATGGGAATGGATGAGGAAAACCAGCTATGAGTAAGTTCCACATGGCTGTTCCAAGGGATTCCCATAAACTCATAAAAGAGGTGAGAGTTACAAATGTCTCTTGTATCACTGCCCAACACTGCCTAAATTCATCCTTCGAGTACATTTTTTTTTTCATTTTCCCAATTGCACAATTTAACCTGCTATTGGGAATTCATAACACGAAGGAAAACCCGAAAGGAAAATATTGAAGGGGTAACTGTTCTACTCATGTATTTGGGATTTATGAACTGTCCACCTAGATCACCTTTTCTCCAATTTGATGCCTTCATTCTGGAGGCTACCAGGTTTAAGGCAGCCACTGTAGATTAGAAGAGCAATAAGTTATAAATGGATTGTTTTTAAAAAGAAATTCAGTCTGCCAGCAGCTGGATGGTATGGGCTGGAAAAAAGAAGATTACTCTGCTCCTGCAGTTATAAAACTTTGGCATGCAATTTTTATAGTTTAGTTCTCAAAGTTTTGGGGGTGAGAGGGAGTAAGAATAACAGCTCAACAATGCGAACCACAGCTAGACTTTTAAAGTGTTGGCATGGGTTATCTTTCTAATTCAGACAGTTATTTACACTCCATTATCCAGATTTGTCAAATGAAACACTGAAGTTTGTAGTTTTACTTTTCAGGGAAAGGAAGGTCTGTGAACTCTAGCTTCTGGCATGGGCAAACCTATACTGTAGGTTAGTCTGCCTCTCACGACTTTGTCTCTCCTTCTTGGATTCTGTTGACAAGTATCCAAATTGCACAAAGGCACAGAACTCTACAGAGAAGAGGCCATTTCGTTTCATATATGAAGGGTGAAGTTCTACAACACATTAATTTACTTCAGTGGTGGGTTTCAAAATTTTTTACTACTGGTTCTGTGGGTGTGGCTTCGTAGGCATGGCTTGGTGGGCGTGGCAGGGAAAGGATACTGTAAAATCTCCATTTCCTCTCCAATCCAGGGGAAGGTTATTGCAAAATCCCCATTTCCTCCCGATCAGCTGGGACTCGGGAGGCAGAGAATAGATGGGGGTGGGGCCAGTCAGAATTTTTACTACCGATTCTCCGAACTACTCAAAATTTCCGCTCCCAGTTCTTCAGAACTGGTCAGAACCTGCTGAAACCCACCTCTGATTAACTTGTTTACTAGGTTTATATGCCAGCGTTTAACTCTGAGTAGTTAACAGACCTCCACAGTAGCTGTAAAATTAAAACTAAACAGAACAGTAGAAACAGAACAAAATAATAAAATAACAATGTAATAAATAGCATAGCATGTGCCAAGAACAATCATAATACCATTCTCATTGGGAGAGGCTATCATGAATCCTTTAGCCCCACCCCCAAAGGCATCCTGGAACTGCCAGGTCCATCTGATATTGGGGAAACATTGTTATTCTAGAAAAGGGGGGCAGCGATAGAAAAAATCCAGCTACAGGCCTCTTGGATTGCTCCATGTGAGTCTATACCGGGATGTCTGAGCCCCAAAATTTCAGTTAATATGTACAATTATGCAAACATAAATACATGCTACATTTTTATGCTATACTCTTAGAATGTACATTCCTCTTTCCCCAGATAATTTCAAACAGAAGACACAAAGAAGACAATGTCTGTCAGGAACATTCTTCTTCAGCCAGGTTCCCCTGGAACAAAGGAATGAATCCTACCTAAAATTTAGCAATATTATGATGAAATCCCAAACTATGCAAGACTTTCTGCAAGGATAGCAAAAAACAAAAAACAAAAAACCTAAAACCATGTGCAATGGCAAAATAACCAGAGAGAGTCATCTTAAAACAGCAGATGTCAGCAAAGGGGCTAGAAGAAGTACGGTATGTGTCTAAGGATGCTAGATGCATGACAGCAGGCCAGTGGTCTGCACATGTACTGCACTCCACCAGGCTGAATCATGGATCAAGTGCAGCAAAGGAGAAGTAAAACTGTTGCAAGCAGTGAAATTTGAGACAGGAATATGCATGAATGAAATAGGATGGGGAAAACCTTGATACACAAATAGGACAAAAATCAGGGAAGTGAAACCTAGGCATTCTAAAGCTGAATACGTGTATGTGTAATTTCTAAAATGTATGAGAACATTCCTTTCTTTCCTTTTATTACAGTATTTGACTTCTTCCAGACTCCTACACATTTCTGTAAGAGATTCTAATTGTCTTTATTTCTGATACTTGTACAAAAGCTTTTGTAAAATAGCATACGAGAAATTGTTCAAGATTTGAACTGCTGATAAATAGCAATAGCACTTAGACTTATTTACAACTTCATAGTGCTTTACAGCCCTCTCTAAGCAGTTTACAGAGTCAGCATATTGCCCCCAACAATCTGGGTCCTCACTTTACTGACCAATGAAAGTGCATTTCAACAGGAGGGAAACAGCAAAATGTTTCCTCAAGTTTATATTTTCCTGGATTTAGGGAGTTGACCAGGAAACCTCAAAGTCAATGTTAATGTGACTTTTATTTTTTTTAAATAGCATTTTTTTAATATGTGGTTTTACCCATTTGTTGTGCACCATCCAGAATCAATCTTGATAAGATGGGCGGCTATATAAATTTGCTTAATAAAATAAATAAAGTTGTGGCCTGGACTAAAAAATCAAAATACTTCTGAAAGAAGACTGTGGCAAACTAGTTTTAATTTGATAAGAAACCTGCATAAGCTATCTATAAAGTTAGAGAAAGGAGAAAGAAATTTGGAGTAGAGCAAACAGAGTATATAATTAAATAGGTCTTTACCCTGCTGCAATCAAAAGAACTCACACTTCTTATATTTATAGAACATAAATGAAGCCGGGTAAAACACTCACTGTCCCATTTAAACAGAGGAAAACAAACATGTAACAATGGTTAAAAAAACCCTCCCAAGCATTACCTAAAAAGAACATTAACAATAAACCATTAAAAAAATGAAAGGAGCCATATAAGCTCAAGGAAAAGCCCTCCAAAATAATTTTGTCTTCAACGATTTGCAGAAAATCAGCAAGGACGAAGCTTGCCTGATCTCCAACCAAAGATTTGTCCACAGCATTGGTGCTCTGAGAAGCAGCCCTTTAAAATGTGGAATTTGCAGCAGTTTCTCTTTGGCTGTTTTGAAAGGTCAGGCCAGTAGTGATTAGAGTAAGCTGTGTGTGTATGTTGGGGGTAGGGACCAAAAACACCATTTACCCAAGGCCTGCTCTTCTAATACATTATGATGAGTTAGATGCGGGAGCAGCTCCCACCAAACATGATCCATCCTTAGGGATAATGGGAGTTCTAGTTCAACACTGGAAACATACACATTCCTCAGCCATCCAACCCCAATCCTCTTGAATTATAATGTATAATATCTAAAGATTGTAATGTATTTGATATAATGTATTTGATATGTATTTGATAAGTTGTTTATAAAAAATAACAATTATGGGTTACAAATAAAATAAAATATTATGTGTACTGCCTACTTCAGTGGTGGGTTGCTCCCAGTTCTTTAGAATCGGTAGTAAAAGTGGTGGGAGGCTCCGCCCACCTGCCCGGACGTCATAATTGATGATCTGCGCACGCGTGCGCTCCCGTTGCAAACTGGTAGTAAAGATAAGTAGAACCCACCCCTGGCTACTTAGCTATCCGAACCTGGGAGTTTGATTATGCTGACATTGAGGGAGGACTTGGATTTTTTAATTGAGTTGATGCATTTGCTCTGCTATCCTACAGCTAACTCCCTTTGTGAAAACACTGCAATTGGCTATGACACCTCACGGATTGCATAACATCCATTATCCGTTGTGAGCAACCATTGCAAAAGAGAAGTTAAGTGAGGTGACACATCAAGGATTGCAAACTTGAATAGGTTTCAGAGTGAATGCTTGGCAGTTATATTCAGTAACACAAATCAGTAGAAATTGTCTGACTTGCAATAGTAATCAGAGTTTGCAGTATTTTTGCTGTCATTTCTAGCCTAGATATAACACAGACATACTTATACTCATACACATAAACAAACATATATGCATTTTCAATGTACTGAAACTATTGCCAGCCGTTGTTTGCTGCCCCACTTGTGCATTATGAAAAATAAGAATCAAGTTTTCAAATGCAATTGTTTTTTATGCAGATAATGCTTATTTAGAGACTGTTTGCAGTTGTGGCAGTGATAAAACAGTGACTTTGAATCAATCCCAGCACTTATAATTTTTGCAATCACTCTTTTTGTCTCTCTTTCTTTCTCCCTCTCTGAGTGGAGAGATTGCTTAAACAAGCAATTGCTTCCTTGAACTACTTTTCTCTGCAGGCCAGAGCAGGGCTTCCCCAAAAAATGCTAACTGCAATTGAACAAACTCAGCTCTGTGACTTTAATTAGTTGATTAGAGTGCTCAGCCTTCTGGCAGCTGCTGCCTAAAATTGATAAGATTCTAATCAGTAAGGTGACCAACTTTTTTACAATGAGAAGGAAGACACAAATAAATTGAAGAAAAGAAATATTCACTGAGAAAGAAGTGAGTCTAATGTGTATGTGTGTGCCGTGTTGTGTTTCGGTAAGAAATAAATAAAGCCACTTGCGTGTAGCACACTCTCTCAAAACAATTCTCCTGTGCGGAGTGCATGCGCCTCATAATCGCGTCTCGCCGCACTGTACCGAGCCTTGACGAATCATCATATCAAATACAAATACATCATATCACACTCAACGGATCAGATCAGCATCGATCGAATACAGAGATTTACAGATTAGTCTTCAAATATCAAAAAGGAGGACATGTAGGAGGACACTTTTTGAGAGAGGACAGAACTTACAAAAGAAGGACTGTCCTCCCTAAAGGAGGACAATTGGTCACCTTACTAATCAGTTTTACATTGAAAGCTTTTGCCTCCTAGGTTTGAGATTTCCAGTTGTGATCATGCTAGGCAAACAAACCAGCACTAGTGTATTCCTTTCTATGTGTATTTCCCATTGTGTGCCTGGCTTATTCTCTGGTAATCTTCTCCTAACCATTGAATCAGAGGTGGTATTCAGCCGGTTTGGACCAATTCGGGCGAACCGGTAGCGGCGACTGTGGGCCCATGCCCCCAACTGCCCAGATGTAATCCTATTTAGCCACATTTTAGAGGCCACGTGCATGCGTGGAAGGCACACGTGCACCAGGGGTGGGTTCTACTTACCTTTACTACCTGTTTGCAACAGGGCCATGTGCGCATGCGCAGAACCATTTTCATGATGTCAGGGTCAGTGGGTGGAGCCTCCCGCCGGTTTTACTACCGGTTCTATAGAACCGGTGCGAACTAGGGGGCAACCCACCACTGACGTGCATGCAGCAAGCATATAGAAGGCCGGGTGCATGTGTGGAAGGCACGCGCAAGCAAGCGAAGCAGTGGCAAGAGCGAACCGTTGGCAAGAATATGAGAAACCCACTGCTGCAGTGAATTTAAATACAAACAACAATGCTCTTCTTGTTTATTATCCCAGCACTGGTGGAAAGCATTCTAAAGGCCATAGAAGTGGTTAAAAAAAAAAAGTGGTACAATTTACCCTTTTATTTGGTTCCTCATCTGTCAAGTTCTGCAAATCTTCCAGAAGCCCTTCCTGGACCCCCTCACACAAGAAATCTTCCAGAATTTGACATATTGGACTCACCCAGCTGTTTGGGGTTATATCCTTCATATGCTATAAAACAAAGGAAAGCTGAAGTAAGTTCCCATGCACAATCACGGTCATGTGAATTTTCACTTAATAACAGCTTTGCTTAAAGACTGAGTTGTGGTAGCTGAATGAGAACTACTTGTAGACTACACAGGTGGAGAAACCTAATAATCTCATACCTGATTTTTCACTGTTTGGAAGTAAGGAGTTAACGTAAATTAAATCCAATATATCCAACATTTCACATCAAGATATTTTTACTTTTTCCGTCATTTCAAATTCCAGAAACCTTATGATTAGTTATGGATATATTAAGGAATTTAGAATATTTCTATACCACCTGTCCTACACCTAGATGGTATACAAAATTAAAATCCGTTGCAATCTATGCAAAATAAAATATATCAACTAAAATCCTAAGGGTCCAGTCAAATGATGGTGAAAAATGATAAAGCATGCATCAGAACATTATGGCACACCACTTTTAAAAAAATATTTTCATCCTGGCATCAGATAGAAGTACAGAAGTCACAGTATCATGAGCTTATCACACATTTGCCCCCATTTTGGCTCCCTTCCCCTTATAAATGGCTTGGACTAAAATCATGAGCAGGTTAAAAATAAAAATAATTTTAAATTGTTATAAACAAAGCAAAATCCATAGACCAATAAAGAAATAATTATTGCATCTCTTTATCACTGGAGCTCAAATTAAAAACTTTCACAATAAGGTTTATATTTCTTAAATAATACTATTTATAGTACCATCTTAGAGTAGATTACTATACCCTATCATGTGCTTCATTGCGTACAGAGCATGTGCTCTAAAATGCAATTTGACACAAAGCCAAATGAGTTTACTCTCTATTTATATCTAGGGTCTGAGAGGGTGTAATGGGCTGTGAGAATAACATTGGGAGACAGGAGGAAGAGCCTCAGCCAAGACAGCCATCTGATAAGAGACATCTGAACCCAAAGGAGGGATGAAGTAGAGAAAGTATTTTAGAAGGGAGCCTTCCTAATTCCCTGAAAAATAAAGATTTTGGTAGGGAGTGCATTCAGACATGCAAGATTCTATTACTACAACTTAACATTCATGGTTTTGGTTTCCTATCTGAAGAGCTGACATGAAAGGCTGACAGACGGGCAAGAACATTATGTTCTTATACCTCTGGCTTTTTATGGATGGAACTTGAGTAAAAGCATCAACAGAGGTTACAGCTACAGCAAAGATTTGCTGCACTCCAGACCTTTGTGCAATTGGAATTCTGTAATTTGTGACTGCACTCTCAAATAAGTATCAGATTAAGTTTAGAGAGGAAGGCGACGACAAATTTAGCCAGGTTCATAAAGATATAAATAAATAAGAGCAATAGGGGGTTTTTTGTGTGTATGTGAAAAAGTACCTTTGTGGGGAGGGGGGGATACAGTTCTGGAAGCTGGATATCTCTACTTTCAGAAAGGAGCAGAGAAAGAAAGAAATACCATCAAATTATGACTTTTGGAAGATACATGGATTACAAGATGATCCAATCAACCCTGGAAAACATAATGAATGATTTAAAGCCTGGTGCTAGACTAGCAGATGATGGCCTAGAAACCCCATTTCCACCTCTACTACAACTAACCTTGGTAGAGTTGAGGGGAGTAGAAGGGAAGATTAGTCAATAAAGGATTGATAGGATCCAGATGACCAGTGGAAAGGCTACAATTTATCCTAACAGGATCTATGGATTATCATTTGAGATAAATTGAAATGTCAAGCATTTGTCCATTCGAGGATGGATCCAGCATGATGTCTCCTAATTAAAACAAACCAAAATGCCCATACGCTTCTTCTTCTATTTGAGAAACAAAGAAAAATATTGATTGTTCTCTTATCATGTCTATTTGCATCATTATTCTAAAAGATAGTGAAGGTTTTGCAAATAAAGTCATTCACATTTGGCAGGATTTGGAAAAAATGAATGGCACAATGTTTTGCAAGGTTAAAGGATTGCCTTTAGCATGACATCTGCAACCTGTAAGATTGATCTATACCCCACCTAGCTCATTGAGATAACTGTGAGGGGGCATATATTGTGCCTAATTTGGGAAATGATCAATGCTTTATTAAAGCAGAAATGGTGTCAAGGGGCCTTGAAGGACAAAGTGATGTGACTTCTTCTGAAGAAGCTACCTTTCAAACAAGTCATTCAAGACAAATATTGGCTGATCTTCAATTTCTCCTTCCTTCTCTCTCCCTCCCTCCCCTATCCATCTATCCATCTATCCATCTATCCATCTATCCATCTATCCATCTATCCATCTATCCATCTATCCGTCTATCCATCTGTCCATCTGTCCATCCATCCATCCATCTATCTATCTGCCCATTGAGTGACACTGGATAGTTTATAGCTAAAAGCTTAAAACTATATAAAACAATACATCAGTAAAATAAGAACCACATAAAAGCAAGAATAGAATGAGTTAAAAATTAAAATATGGGGAGCGCAAACCACCCACAGGGTTGGATAACCCCCATAAACCCCATGCAAGTTGGCAGAGCCAGATCTTCACATCTTCTGAAAGCCAGGAGAGTAGGAAAGATAGTGGGTAACTTGCTACAAAGTTGAAATGGATTTCCTAAATGCTTGCAGTCCAGATTTAGAACTGACTATAGGCAGTAATGGCATTGGTCATTCTGGATGACATTCTTTGGAACCTGGTGCATGCCTCTTGGTCTTTTTGGAGTTCTAGGCAGTGGTTGGTTTCAAAATTTTTACTACCTGTTCTGTGGGTGTGGCTTGGTGGGCGTGGCAATGCTTGGTGGGCATGGCTTGGGCATGGCAAGGGAAGGATACTGTAAAATCTCCATTCCTTCCCCAATCCAGGGGAAGGATACTGCAAAATCTCCATTTCCTCCCAATCAGCTGGGACTTGGGAGGCAGAGAATACATGGGGGCGGGGCCAGTCAGAGATGGTGTTTACTGATTCTCTGAACTACTCAAAATTTCTGCTACCGGTTCTCCAGAACTGGTCAGAACCTGCTGAAACCCACCTCTGCTTCTAGGTGACCTTCAGTGTCATCAGTCAAGGTACCTTTAGGGATTGTCCACAAGTCCTGTTCTGTGCCAACATTTATGAATACAGGAGGCCAAAAAAAGATAATATTTTTTCTATGGTAGCTATAAATCTTATCATAGTGCTGGAATGTGAGAGCTAAGGAAAAACAGGTAAGCTTATTTCAAAAGCCAAAGTTCCATGAAGTTCATTCCAAGATCTAGAGATAGTGTATCATTCCAAAAGTCAATCATGGAATCAAAAGAGCAGATTTAAGAAATCAGGTCCAAGGTTGAAAGTTGTTTCTAACTGTCCTATTATAGCTCTAACTTTTCTGATTATGCATCTTTATTTTGCATTAAATCTATTCATTTTAAATCTATTCACTTAATTTTTATTATTTTTTAAATGAGGGCTTAGAATATTTTCTTGCACAGACTTCAGGTCAATTGAGCTAGCCTGCTCTAACAGTTTGGCTCCAGCCCTGCAAACACATCCTACAACAGGGCCTACTTTTTCTGATGTTCATCTGGAGGTATCCAAGAGACTACCAGTTCTGAGCTATTCAATCCCTGCTTCTCCAATTCAGAGTCTGATTTATCAGACAAGTCCATAACAGTTGGGGCTGGGAGGGACTGATCTACAAGGGTTGCACTCCTTCCTGAGTATTTTCAATTGATGTGTACAGGAAAGAACAACTATCAGATGTTGTTCAAGTGTTACAACTACTAGAAGAGTGCAGTGGTACAAAGAAATATGTCAGAATGCCCATGGGATACCACTGTTCCACATGCTGCGTTCGTGGATGGTTGGTTTTGGGTGCAAATAAACATACTTATTATCTTTAAAGCTCTTCATGACATAAAGGTAAGGTTTCCCTCGCACATATGTGCTAGTCATTCCCGAATCTAGTGGGCGGTGTTCATCTCCGTTTCAAAGCCGAAGAGCCAGCGCTGTATGAAGACATCTCTGTGGTCATGTGGCTGGCATGACCAAAGGCACACGGAACGCTGTTACCTTCCGATCAAAGGTACTTTTCTACTTGCAATTTTTACATGCTTTTGAACTGCTATGTTGGCAGAAGCTGGGATAAATAATGGGAGCTCACCCCATTACGCAGCACTAGGGTTTCGAACTGCTGAACTGCCGACTTTTCGATCGACAAGCTCAGCATCTTAGCCACTGAACCACTGCATTCCTCTCTTCATGGCATAGCATCTAGTTATTTTAAGAACTGCTTCTCTAATAGTTTTTGCCTGTAAAACTGACCATTATAGGTGTGCTCCAGTTCTCTTCAATCAAACAGTGTCATCTCTCTGGACTAGAAAGCATGACTTTCTTCTTCTGCCCTCCGAACAGCATCCCCCCACAGAGTACCCCACCCCAATGATGTTCAAAAAACCTTGAAAGCTTAGCTGTTTCCCCAACATGGAGATATAGTGGTATCAAGCTGCTATAGAATTTTATCCGTTTCACTATCTTCTTTCTTCTGCCTTCACATGATCTTTATATTCCTTTTGGTTTTATTGTCTTCTTGCTTTTAATGTTGTGCAGCCTCTAAATCGAATAAATGAATGAACGATATAAAATCACACATCTTTTACAGATGCATTCTGGCAGAGATGACAACAATGGTTGTCTGTGTTATCTGAATATGCACAAAAGGCATACAAGGTGGAGAAAAAAAATCTCCTGATTAACAGACATTTTCTTTCTCTTATTTTATGTGGGGGTATGTGTATGTGTGGAATTTCTTATCTTACTTTCCTGTATGGCAATCAAAGCTGCATACAAAAACAAGCTTTGTTAGATGAATTGCTTGGCTGTCAAACAAACCTCTTCTGGATTTTAATCTATTTGTAATAGTTGAGGTTTTTTTAGCTTTATGTTGGCATTCTCTACATGGTGTATCTGAAGTGTAGGCAGAATGGGATGAAATATTTATGTTGCAGCTATGCATTCTAAAAATGAATCAAAGTAACAACAATAAGAAAATCATTTCCTGAAATCTAGACAGCAACTTGCTGCTTATATTCTTCTTTTGCAAGGATTTTTTTTTTTTACAGAGTTTGTTTTGCACTTGTAATTCAAGGAAATTGTTTTATATTCCATTAATGGTAAGAATTCATTGCTAAAAAAACTCCAGGCTGTTTCCATATGGTTGCTACTTTTCCCTCCCAATAACAGCTTTTGCACAATTGTGATGCTCTTTGAATGTATTCACAATTCTTCACCCTTGAGCAAACTAGTATTCTCACTAGCTGGCCAATTTGGGAGTGATGGAATGGGCATGACCTTTCTTCCTTGCTTTTTTCCCTTTTCACATGAACAAAGAAATAAAAAATAATAAAAAAAGGAAACAATACTATTACAAAGAGAGCCAGGGATTATGGCACCAGGCTAGAAATCAAGAGACTGTTGAGTTCTAGTCCCATCTTAGGCATGGGAACCAGCTGAGTGACCTTGGGCCAGTCATTCCCTCTCTCAGCCCAATTCACCTACAGGGTGGTTGTTGTGTTGTGGGGAACATAGGAGGAGGAAGGAGTATTGTGTGTGTTCGTGGCCGGGAGTTATTTAATAAAGCTGGGATATAAAACAAACAAATAAAATGGCAATCATGGAGAGGCAACATCAGAGTAACAGGGGAATGGCAATGAGGAGGAAATAAATCACTTCAGGAGACAGTAGATGAGATAAGCTAAGTGTCCCCACCAACAGAGGTGTCTGCAGGAAGGGTCAAAAAATCAATAGGGCAGCCACAACTGTGTGGCTGAAACCCTGCCCCTGTGTTACATGCACTGGAAATTCAATATATGTATAAAAGAAATAATTGTGTGGTGATATGACTACCATATCATCTTTTATAATTTATGACAACTTCCCTGTGGACCCTCCCCTATGAAGGCAGAATGACCCCTTCATGAAGTCAATTTGTCCTAGCTGAATTTCCTATGAAGTAGTTGTGCAGCTCATTAGCTTCTAAGATTAATTGACTCCACCTGTAAAAACTGCCACAAGCCATACAGCATTATGGGAACATGCAAAGGCTGAACCAATCTTGGACTGTGTTCTTTGCACATGGAAGGACTCTTGGTTACGCAGTGATATAAGTGGGGGCAAACAAGAGTTTCTTGGGGCAGCAATATTCTCGATGAATATTGCCTTCATTTTAAGCACATCCAGGAACCAGCAAAATCTGGGAGCTGGGCAGGAGACAGAATGTATCTGCCCTCAGTGTGGAAGGGATTGCCACTCTCGAATTGGCCTTTTTAGTCACACTAGATGCTGTTTTAGGACCTCTTTCCAGAGCATGATACCATAGTCTTTTGAGACTGAAGGATGCCAATGCAAGCACAAACGGAGACCATGTACAATTAACAATTTGATGGATGGGTAAATACTGTAGAACCTTCTGTCCCTGTCGTCATCTCACCATTGAATGATACAGTAGAAGAAGACATCTGCAAAGGAGATGCTACTGTTTGTGTGCCTGCCTCATCTGTTATATGGAAACTCATCTGTGGAAAACAACTGTACCAGATGTCGGCTAATCGTCACTTGTCCCCAGTGCTGCCATTTTGTAGGCCATTTTAAAATATTAGGGTTAAGCAGAGTGATGTCTGCAGATACTTCTCATTATCTACACATTCCTGCCTATGCTTGACATTAATTTCTTTTATATCCTTTAATTTCTTTTCAAATTAGAAACGAGTATTGTGCAAAGAGGGCCGAAGCACCAACCTAGCTTATCATCTTGATTTCTGAGAATCCTTCTGGATCCCATATTAGCCAATAGTATTAAAAAATAAACATGCTGCATGACTACAGCCCCCTTTGTTTAAAAGGGTGTCCCCTTCTCCAGAAAAATAATAATAATAATACAATAAGCAGGGTAGCAGCTACCCTGGGAAGCTAGAGGGTTGGATTGACTCAACCTCTTTTTTACTTGTGTCGCATATGCAATGAACTTTTTTTAAAAAAGAGGCAGGACTTCTACTGTTGGTTGTGATTATTTTTTTGAACATTTTCATACCTCCTCTCCCAAACTGATGTCTGTAATAGAGAGTACTCCCTCAATATGTTCTGTAACTGGACTGACACACCAAGGCAGCCATTTTGTGATAAGGCCCTTAACATCGATTCAAAATTCTAAATGTGCCCATTGGCACAAAGCTATTCTTCTCCTCAGGTAATATAACGTATTACCTGAGGAGAGGAATTATCAGTATTATCAGAAAAATAAAACTGCTATTGAACAACAGCTGTGAGCAAAGAGATATTAAAACAGGACTCCCTTTTCATACATGAGACATTTATCTTGGACTATTTCATTAATCTTCAGAGAGCAGCACATCAGTGGTGTGTTTCTATCGGTTCAACCAGTTCGGCGAACTGGTAGCGATAATTTGGCCTGGGTCACCAAACTGGGAGCGACCACTGACTGGCCACGCCCCTGAACCAGTAGCCCAATCGCTGCTTGCTTGCCCCAGCTGCCCGCCCACATGACTGCTGGGAAGCAGCTGGCAAATAATCTGAGCACAATGCAGCAGGCAATGGGATGCGCGTGTGCAGCCAGCACGAAGAACTGCGGCGATGGCAGTGGCTTTTTTGATAACATCTGGTAGTTTTTGGCGGCCTGCGGCCAGCCATTGTAGCTGCAAAGCAGCTCTCAAAGAGACGGCAGCTGGGAGGCTTTTTCTTTCTCGATGCGACTGTGAGAAGCCTCCCAGCTGCCGCCTCTTTGCCAGCCGCTTCCTGGAAGCTTACCTTTCAGACTCTGGACCAGCCACCATGGGAGGAAGGTAAGCAGCCCAAAGAAAGAGGTGGTGGTGGGGGAGGAAATGGGGCTAGGGCTGGGGCCACTGAAGGAGGGGAAACAGAGTGACACGTGGTGCTGGTGAAGGGAGGGCGGGGCGGCATGCAGGAGGAGGCCTTTGATAGATTAGGTCAGGCCTGGGCAGAAAATAAGTAGATAGGTAGAAATTCAAAAAAATTCCTACCTTTTTCTGTGGGCATGGCTAGGTGGGGTGGTCATGTGATTGAGTGACCTCAAGTTGGCCACACCCACTCAGTCACATGACCACCAAGCCATGCCCACCAAGCAAGCCACACCCACAGAACTGGTAGTAAAAAAATTTGAAACCCACCACTGCAGCACATGATGTTCAAAGTACACTTATTGACTTCCCTGAAGTAGAAAATAAAAAAGAGGGCTTTAGATAGTGCAAGAAGTGATTGTTGAGCAGCAAGTCAGATACAATTTTATCTAGTTCTAGAGTAGCCATCAGAGAGCTAGTTTGGTGTGGTGGGGTTAATGCATTGGAACAGAATAAGAATGGTGAGTTCTAACCTCACTTTCGGTATGAAAATGGCTAAGTGGTTTTGGTCAGTCACTTTCTCTTAGCCCTAGGAAGAAAACAAAGGCAAAACACAGGGACTAGTCCCAGCAGTTGCCAGGAGTCAAGGCTGACTTGAGTGCAAATAAGAGAAGTAACTATCTAATTGCAAAATCCTGGCAAGGTCAGCTGCTATTTCTGCTGTAGTCTTTCCCCACATTTCTTTATTTCACATTATTTTAATTTTGAACATGCTGAAATGAGTGTAAGAGAAAGGCCAGGCAAATCAGCTCTAGAAAAGCACAGGTTTGTGAAATAAGACTCATCTCCTTCAAGTTGACATACACACCCCGGCCCATTGCTTAACATTCTTTCAAGAAGCTGAAAAGGAGTACTGTAGCTGCAAAACTGTGGTGACAATCTATTAACACACAAACAAATCAGGACATCACAAAATTGGAAGTGATGCCAATAGAAGCAAGGGTAGAGATTGGCAATGCTGCCCCTGTTTTGTGCTGATTCAAGAAGGGTGGTGGCTACTTTGGCCCAGTAGTAACAAAAGAGCTGTAGCTGAATGATGACACTGCTTCTTTATACTTTCTCTAGATTTGTCAGTGGCCTGCATCATTATCAGTATCAATAATGATGATGGATATCAGAGTTGAGGTTTAACACATTGGAATGAAGAATGCTGCCCACCCTTCCTTTACAGCTATATTCAGTTCAGGTATAAATCTTTCTGCTTACCCAATAGATTGATTTCTGGTTTATATTTTCTGCTTTTCTGGGCAAAGCAGAGATAGGGCCAGTAAATATGAAGCATTTTTATGGCAATTTCTTTTTATCACTTCTTTTTTTAAAAAATGGGAATAACAGATTTCCTATAATTCTGAAAGGAAATATTATTTCAAACCAGCAACAATTCTAAGACTAAGAATATCTTCTGATAGCCACCAAGTTCCTTCTCTCTTGTTCTACTAGACCCGTGTTGGCGAACCTATGGAATGCATGCCGGGAGCAGCACGCAGAACCATCGCATCAGAGATGCACGGCCTCACTGGCTCCTCTTAAGCATTCCTGTGCACACACACACGCTGGTCAGCTGGCCTTCGTGTGCATGGGAGCGCCGAAACCCAGAAGAGCAGCATTCCATCACACATGCACATACTGGCACCTGAACTTCCAGGTTTACATCACGCGCATCCGAGATGGTCAGCTGTTCATCAGGCGCATGTCTACGCTAGAAACCGGAAGTTTGGGTGCTGGCTCACGCATGCACGACAGAATGCTGCCCTTCCTGGTTTTGGTGCTCCTGCAGATGCGAAGGCCAACAAGGCCGCATGGTCCAGATGGGATGGTTTTGTGTGCCATTTTCAGTACACGGGTTGGCACACGGTGATGTAAAAGGATAGCCATCACTGTACTAGACAAATCTCTGAATGCTTTCTAGAGCAGAGCTGGAGGACATGCAGAGAGGTGATGAGAATAAGATAGAGTTAACAAATATCTGGAGGTCATACCCTTCTTCTTTTCCTCATGTCCTCAAACTGGCAGGCATAGCCTTAAAATAATATATTGTTTGGCTTTCTCACTATTTTTTTTTTACAACAGTAGCCATTTACATTTTATGCATAATGTGATCTTGTAAATTGTCTGTTTCGTTCTTTTCCACACCCGTCAACAGACTTGATTTATGTTGTTTATTTCCTGATTCCACCAATTGGCTTCAACCCAGCACCTTCAAATCTAGCATCGCTGTAATCTGTAGATCACGTGATTCATCATATGTTTCTATGGTGAAATTTGAAAAGTGCATTGTTGTCAGTTTTGTATTATCATTGGCATATGTTCTTGAACATAAAGATCTGTTACGAAAATATTGCAATTGAAAAACCAGTTTTTCTGATGCTGGAAATTACATGTAATTTCATGTATATGTTGACCCAAGTACATGGTTTTGCTGTTTTTTGCTGTAATTTTTGTCATGCCAAAATGGATGCCAAGAAAGTTAAACAGTGTCTCCTCCTTTTCTCTCCATTATCCTCCTTTATCTGTTCAGATGTCTGGGATCTCTAGGATGAAAGGACACCAGGAAGTGTCATAAATGAGTGGAACTCCTACTCACATAGTCTCAACTGCAGATCTAACAATTTTAGTGTGCAATAATATCAAGAGCTTAGGGAAGATGGAAGAATAAAGAGTAAACAACAAAGAGATGTGTGGTAATTTGAAGAGTACCAAGGGTATTACTGTATGGCATTAATGGTCTGCATTTTTGTCAACCAGATCTCATTCAATTTGAAGAAAGAACACTTGCTTTTCAAAAAATATTTCAAAAGGAAAACAAATTTCAGAGACATTCTTATGGGTGGAATGTTGTCCTACTGAACTTAGTTATGTGTGTATGAATGTCCCTTTTTTCACTGGGTGATATGCTCTCCAGCTGTCTGCAACCTCCTAGATTTTCTATCTGTCAACATTCATTCTGTTGTCACAGAAGCATTTTGTATTCAAAGAGAGACCTACTACTGTCTGACATCGGTTGATAGTTCAACTTCTTTTGGTGATGAGAGTGGTGGTGGGAGTTGCACTATGGTCAAAAGGAGTGAAAAAGCTATAGTATTCTTTGAGTATTATATTCATGTTATTTAAAAAGCTGAATGTGACTTTAGCAATCTTTTTGAAGAGTCCTAACCTATGTTCAAAAGAAGATCAAACAGTAATTGACAAGTGCAGTAGATGTTAAGTTTAAATGAGAGAGAGGGGGTGAGTCAACTACTTTTCTTCCACTCCTACAGTCTTCATCATTTTTGGTCAGCTGTCGTTCAGGTGGTTTGAGGTCGCTGGATGCTGGAGGTCATCCTGGAGGATACTGTCTAGGGACTTGAATGGGCAGGGAATGTCCGCACCAGATAAAGGTGGCCAGTCTCCTTGGGAGAAGCTGGATCGATCTCATTCCCTAATAGTTCCTTGATTGTGCCACCAAGAGAATAGTTAATGAAGCATGTCAGATTATACAAACAGTAAAGCTGCCTTGGCTTGTTGGCTGCTTAAGGGGAAAAATACAACTGGAACAGCTAAGACTTAAGGCTGCCTCAGGTATGGGCTGGGAAGAAGATGAAGACAACATGATGAGAATGAGAATGAAAAGGAAGGAGCTGGATTAGATGCAAGTGCAGAAAGACTCACAGTTGCTGCATTTCATATTTCCATTTTGTTTCAGTATTTGATAGTTGGGGCCATAGACCATTGAAATAATATTGAATATTGACACAATATTGAAATAATGACACAAAGTATGTGGGTGGAAATAATAACTTTTCTGGTTGTTGGGTAGGAAAATAGGATGCTTTTCTTTGTTTTCAAAACTTTGTTAGGCATATTTTAAGATTTGTATTACATTTTTTTGTATGTTTCCTAGTTCAAAATGCCAGAGACCTATCTGTTTGCCAAGTTCATGAATATTAGTTGTGGAGGAGAGGATGTCCAAAGGCTGAAAGCAAACAAGGGACTTGTGAGGCCGTATTAAACATCCTGGGACCTCAGTTTACCTCCCTGTAATAAATCCATTGAACGTTTAGATGCAGAAGCCTTAAAAGTTCCCTCGATTATTCTTTCTTTGCCATCCCGGTTTCTACTCACAGTTTTGTTTTTAAAGATTTTACAATCTTAATCATTATGTTCAATTGAGAATAGCTAAATATGGCTATAATTTATTCCACACTGGAGAAAAATGAAGGTTGCCTTCTTAATGCCCTCGTCTCTCTCTCTCTCTCTCTCTCTCTCTCTCTCTCTCTCTCTCTCTCTCTCTCTCTCTCTCTCTCTCTCTCTCTCTCTCTCTCTCTCTCTCTCTCTCTCTCTCTCTCTCTCTCTCTCTCTCTCTCTCTCTCTCTCTCTCTCTCTCTCTCTCTCTCGTTTTTTAAAAAATAAAGAGTTCTGGATTTCCTGGTTATTATCCTTATGCAAAGCAACTATCACATTAAAAGAAAGAAGGGGTGGGGAAGAGGGGAAACAGAGAAAGAGAGCAGTAAAACTTCTTCAGTCAGCAAGTAGTCGCTGAAATCTCCAGGGTTAGATGCTAATTGGCTATCTTGCACATTAAATGTGTACTATTCTTCTGCTAAAGCTATTGAAGTGTATTATGCCAGTAGCTACTAACTGCTGATCTTGCCACTAAAATTAGTTTGTTGTTATCCTGTTGTCATGGAGTGAGAGCTGTTGTGTATGTAATTTGAACAAAGCTATAATACTGAATGAAGAAGAAAATGTTAATGGTTTTCCTTCCAACAAGGCGTCCTTTTTTCTTTTTAATTGCTAAATTGTAAGTTACCTTACATTACTTTCAATATCTCAAAAAGATACCAAAATATAATTTGGGTGCTAGGAGGAACATATTAGTTTGGATAACAGCACTCTTTTTAATCTTCCAGTGAATTTAACTGATGAAAAAGAAATTAATGGCTCTGGCCGATACGCCTTAAAAACAGGGAAAGAGTTTTTCCCATTTTAAAAGAGAAGCGGGGGTATGATCTCTTTAAGATTTGTAAGAAAAGTTGCAATTGATTCAAAATAAGACATAATAATTTGCTAGGTTCCAAAACTATTATACTTGTCCCCCACGTATATATAGTGAACAATTTCGCCACCAATAATACAACATTTCCATGATCAACTTTAAAACTTAGGTCAGAATTCAATAGAGATAAATATAAAACTCTGCATCTAAATATGAAACATAAAAGGCAAAAATATAGGATGTATGGAGGAGACCTGATTTAGCAACAGCACATGTGAAATGATCTGGGTGTCCTTTACTGACCACAAGTCATACATCAGCCAGGAGTATGATGCAGCTCCTAAAAAGGCAAATGCTATATTTGGTACATTAATGGAAGCATAATGTCTAAATCACAGGAAATAATTGTTCCTATCTGACCTGGATAAAAGCCACTTGGAATAGTCTGTCCTGTTCAGGGCAACACAGCTCCAAAAGGATAGTAACAAGGAGAATATTCAGAGAAGGCTACCAGAATAGTGAGTAATCTGGAAAGCAAACCCTGTAAGAAATGGTAGAATAAACTAGGTATATTTCATCTATAGAAATGATTATTAAAGGGGAATATTGTGGGAGTCTTTCACATTCAAATGAAAGTTGCCAGACACAAGAGGAAATTGTGTGTTTCTACATTACCTTAGAAGGCAAGATCAGAGCCAGTAGGTTAAAATTACAAGAATGTAGGTTCAGATTAGACACCAGGAAGTCATGAACTGATGAATTCCCTTTTGTTGAAGATTTTCATACAGAGGCTAGATGATCATCTCTCAGAGATGCTTTAATAGTGCACTGAGCAGGTGTTTGTACTAGTTGGCCTTTATGGTCACTTCCAATGCTTCAGTTATTATATGATCCTGCATAAATAACTTCTGGAATTTCCAAAGAACTTTCTTTATGTTTAATTGTTAACTGTGCCAAGCATATAGCATTAAAGACAGATGTTAAATGTTTTAATGGCTGTCTATAGTGAAGCTACTTCAGATGACCCCATTGTACAGTTTTCAAAAGTTTATTCATTAATCTTTGAGAGGAGTCCAAAGACATTTCTGAGCCAAAAGAGACTAGGAGTAACTAAGGGCATTTTTACAATAGATTCCTGTTCCATTCCTATTTATATGCTTCTTGTTTATTGCATATTGCATTTCTTATATTTCTTATTAATTTATTTTTTGTATATTGTTTCTCACATACCTTACAGTATATGTACCGTGTTTCCCCAAAAATAAGACCCTGTCTTATATTTTTTTTGAACCCTGAAATAAGTGCTTGGCCTTATTGCCCTGTGCTCAAAGGCCCGATTGGGCTTATTAGCAGGGGATGTCTTATTTCGGGGAAATCAGGGTACAGTTCCAAGAATCCTTTGGGATTTGCTGATCGATATTATTTGCTGATCTAATTAATAATAATGATGACAATAAATGCACTCCTCAATTCTGCCTTCCATCATATAAGGCCCTACCGAGGAACTTCTCATCATAGATTGAACTCACTTTATCCAAAATATTGTTAAAACTGAGAAAACAAGAATGAGCAACAGGCAGAGTGACCAGAGACATGAGTGTAGAATCACAGAAGCTATTGGCATAGAAATTGACACAGAAAATATGGTCTCCCGTGATATCTATGTACCCCAGGTTGACTACATAGGGCCATTTAAGCCACAATAAATCAGAAAAAACCACCTGAGTTGTGGAACACCTAAACTTAACCTGAGGCTGCTTCAGACTCAGACTGGCCTCAACATATAGGTGAAGATGTCCAGACAGATGCCCAGATAAGGAGAGTCCTCATACTATGGTAAGAATGCTGTTTGAATTTGCCTTTAGAAAATTATGTGGGAAAATAAGTTGCTTTAGTTATGGTCTTAAAAACCAGTAGTTACAGTTAAGGAAAATAAGTTATGATCTATGTTGTGCAGGTCATCTAGGAATTAATAAGCCTAAATTAATATATGTATTTTTACTATGGAACTGCTTACCTCCAGAGATCAGCAAAACGCCTTCCCAAATAATTTTTGGGAACACAGTTAGGACTGAGTCTTCTACAGAGTTTTTAATGGAATAGAGATATTAAGGAAGTTGCTTTCAAACAATTGATTTGGAGCTGTGAGAAAATTGTTATAGTTTGTATACTCAGCTTTTTGTAAACCACTGGAAGTCCTTGTGGGAACTAGTAGTATAGAAATTCTGTAAATAAATATAATTAATAAAGAAGCATAGACCCTATGCAAATTTTTATGGGCCTAGCAGAATATAAACATTCAAGCATATCATATAAAAAGTTTTAGCATACCTTAAAAACCACTGCCTGTTACAGTAGCGGTAAAACTTTTAGCTTTTATTTTTACAAAAACAAATAAAAAATAAAAGAAACTAATGAACCACATTAAAAGATACAAAGCAAGAGCTGTAATAACCACCAAAGCTTCAATAATTGTTGAAACCTTTTTTCCAGTTACAATATTTCCCTGCGAAATCATTTCAGATAAAGGGACTAATTATATATGTGGAAACATTGTGAGACAGAATATCAAAACAACAAACAACTGGTTTTACAAAGAGCTTCAGTGACATTACTGAAAATTAGACTCACAAATGTACCATTAGTCTTGTATTAGGAAAAATTTCTGCAAACTGGATGAAGAATTGTCATATTTTATCTTTGCTTATCAATTGAATTTGATCTTTTTGGATTAATACTTGGAAGCAACTTAAGAGAACCTTTGGATCCATTAAAAGAAAACTGGAAGAATATTTCTGTAGTGTATTTTGTATTGCAACTAAAAAAAAAAGTTTGGAAAGATGATGAAATAAAGAAAGAGAAAGTTTCTACTAGTTGATCGCTGCCTCAACGAAACAGTGAATCTTTATTGGAACTTAGATTGGTTTTCTTGTAGTTCATGATATTCTTAGTAATGGTCTTCCCACTTGGTTCTGCAAAATTCTCAGCCTTCTCTACTTGGACCAGCAAAACAAAACTGCTGTGCTTACATATGCTTGCTCAAAAAACTAAACCATTATACCATTTTCCAGGTTGGTTCAACACAAGAGTCTAAGACAATGAAAGCTTAGACTAAGGTGTTGTATAACACTAATCACTAGATATTTTCAGATTCTTTGTCTGTTATATCAAAATATTGTTGGAGTTCTCAGTGAACAACTTCAACCAGATTAATTGTCAAGCACTTTGCATATCTTTTGGATATATTGGAAAACAACTCTCATTATCTCAACAAACATGGCCCTGATGGCTCAGTGGTTAGAATGCAATATTGCAGGCAAACAGCCTGCAGTTCAATCCTGCCAGGACACAAGGTTGACTCAGCCTTCTGCCTGTCTATGGGGATTCTCAGTCATCCAGGTCATGATTATCCCAAAGGTGTGTTTTTTTCCAAAAAGCAACTGAACTTTCTTTGTTTTTCAAATCCTTCCATTCCCGCCGTTCAGTCAGAACTGAAGAAGCTTCTTGGATGAGAAGGGAAACATCTTCCAGGAAAAACAAAGGAAGTCCAGTTGCCTTTGAAAAAGCACCTTTGGGTCAGCCTTTCATCCTTCCAAAGTTGGTAAAATGAGGACTCAGATTGTTGGAGGCAATAAGATGACATTGTAAACCACCCAGAGAGTGCAATATAGCACTATTGGGCAGTATATAAGTATATGTCCTATTGCTATTGCTATGTTGGCTAGATATGCCTAGGAAGAGCATCTGATTGTGGAAGACAGGGTTTGGGCATTCAAGTTAGCTTGTGGAAGCTCTTTTAAGCCATGCAGGCAAGGTAAGTCATTTCCCTATGCCTAACCTAATTCACAAAGCCATAGAGAATAAAATGGATGAATGGATGATTCAGATCAAGGAGAGGGAAGGCCAACAGCATGAGATAATTTTAGCCCTGACTATGATCAGTTATTGCAAATAGGAAATGCCACCTTCAGTTCAAAAGTCATGATAGTGGTTGAGGAAAAGGCCTTGGAATAGTTATTGTTGAACAAGGAAAAAAAAAAACCCTAACTCTAACCCATGAAAATAGCAATACATATCCCATAATCCATTCGGAATGTATTTCAGGCAGGCCAATCTCTAACGAAGTATAATAAACACAATATATCCCAAATATCTAATATGTGACACTTTCCTGCATATAATATTCTCCCCACTGTAGGCTTACAGTGAAAATAAACAGCTGCCCTAGGGTAGGCTAAAGGAAAATGGGGAAGGAAGAGAGATCAACTTAAAACTCAGCATATTAACAGAAAGCTTGGGAAAAAATGGATGCATTTTCAGGCAAAGAGAAGAATGAACCGATTTATTGGAAGTGAGTATCAAAGATCAAGTACTGCTAATAAAAATGAATGAATGTATAAACCAATGGATATACTCTTTTTTAAAATGAAGAGATAGAAATATGAAATAGTTATGGGATTAGGCAAAGTTTGGTTAAATATGTCCCTGGCTCTGTTTTATGTATAACAAGTGTTAGTGCTTAAATGGGTTTAAATCCCAGAAGGCTTACTTACATCCACATGAGCCCATCTGCACTCTAGGAAGAAGGGCCATTTTACACATGACTAAAAAAATGAAGGGCAAAAGTGACAGCATTTTGCATTCAATTTGCATACCTAATGAATGTGTGGAGATGCATAATTAGAAGAAACTACTAATAATTCAAGTAGAACTGCAGTACACCGTAATAAGGAAGAATATGACCAGGTGGGCTGTGCACTGCTCCTTCTGTCATCAAGGTACAACTTGATGATGGATAACTTTAATACTAGCTATTTTCCCTACTTTGGCTTCAGAGCAGTCTTGAAAATGTCTTCAAACAGAGGAAATCCATGTCATGTTGAATATGTAGCTTTCCTGTACTCAGATCATCTTCAAGACATTTTATCTGAAATGAGATGATAATAACTGGAAGAACAGGCTTTGGGGTTGGGGCATCCCACTTGTGAAATATACATACATTTAGGTACTATACATAATTATTTTTAATTTTCCTTGGATCTAAACCTTCTTTTAATTTTGTTAAATTTTGGTGGCATGCTTTTAATTGTAACTTTTATTTTGGTTTTGGGTTACTGGTCTCTTTTACTTTTTTTGTCTTTTTTTTAAGACATGGTTTTGTTTCATAGTGTTACCCAAGAGCTACCTTTATACTGTACAACCAGTCATAATTTGCTAAGGGCAAATGAAGAAATAAAGCCAGTTTACTCTGGCTTTTGAGACTGAATTTCAGATGTGAACAAGAAACACTCCAAAGTTTATATTATTTATACTATGCAGACAAAATAGAGCATGAGATACCATAAGAAATCTTGATACAGGAATGCAGGCTGTCCAGGATCAGTAAAAGAGTCCAATTGTTTTGTATTTGTTTTGTTTTTTTAGCTTCCACCTGCATCCAGTGGTATTACATATTATGGATCAGGATGCAGGACAAATTAAAAGAAACTCTGAAATCCCAAATAAAGTGTTGCACTCAGTGTTCTCTTTCTTGAAACCTGGTGTTCTTCTGTTTTTCTTTTCTTTGGCTAGCAATTCAATATTGTTGATGGTCTAGTAGGATTGGAAGGCATATAAGTTCAACTAGAGTTGAAGTACAGAACCACAGAATTAGAGGGGGTGGAAATTGCTTCTGTCATAAGCTCAGTGTTATAACCCGGCATTTTTGGATCAACCTCATCCTGCCTCCCCTACAGAAGACGATTCATTGTGGTATCTAATGACACGATGCTGGCAGGAAAGAATAACCAGTTAGGTATTTGTTCATGTAAGCCATGTTTTTTATGTCAAATATTAAATTTGAGGATAAGAGCTATTTTAATTATTATGCAGGTCAATGTTATGCAATATTATTCAGAGGCTAACCAGTGTGCGGGTAACTGGTAGTTAACGGGCCTAGTAGCTCAGCAGACTAAAAGCATTATGATTAACACCAGCTGTCTGCAATTACTGTAAATTCGAATCTCACCAGGCTCAAGGTTGACTCAGCCTTCCATCCTTTCTAAGGTAGGTAAAATGAGGACCCAGTTTGTGGGGGCAATAAGCTGACTTTGTATAAATATACAAAAAGTATGAAGGCTATTGCTTAAAGCATTGTAAGCCGCCCTGAGTCTCCGGAGAAGGGCGGCATATAAATCAAATTAAAACAAACAAACAAAAAAAACAAAAAACTGGCCAATGCCCCATTGGAATTGAAGCATGAAACACTGATATTTGGCAATCACTGATGCAAAGATTATTCAGTACTCAGAGAGGTCAAGACATCACAAATAAATCAATATGTCAGGAAATACTGTTCCGAATATAATCAGCATGTCATTTCTCATTTCTCTGGCCTTAGGAAAATCATTTCCTTGGTCGCCCAGCTCCATTCCCATAGGCTGTTGCTTGAGGTGCTGAGCTCTGTGGGGAGAATGCAATCTTTCAAGCAGGCATTCTATCTTTGGTGAATCTTGTCTCCAAGCAGTCATCGGTATAATGATGCCCCCAGGTAAAGATATTGAGAAATGGCAATATAGTTGGAAATCAATTGGCTAATTCATTAAAAAGGACTCAATTTTCTGAATAAATTATTCATTGCAAACCATTCTTAGCTTCCATCAGCACTTTCGCAGTGTTATCTTCTACCTAAGATGCGTGGGGTGAATATGAACACGGGGCTTCAGAATTGTAAGGTATTTTCTAATTAGCCAGACACACATGGACAAGCTGGAGACTACTTTTGCATCATACTCTGTATGATTAAGATGATGATCAATAGACATGATCGTGGGAGTTACCTGACCTGGCTTGGTCTGAACCACAGATATCAAGTGATCCAATGCCACTTCAAGGGAAATGACAACTCACCTGATTGTGCTTGTACAATATCCCAGCCATCTATATGGGGGCTGTCAAATAGTTCTTGTTTGTGTTTTAGTTTAGGATTTTATTGTTCAGCTGAATTCTGGGGTATGAATTTCAGCATATCAGCCAATGGCAGCAGCATCCAATTGAAACTACAATGACATGACTACATAACTCACACAAACAGCATCACAATGTTCCTGTTGTCATTTGTCCCATCCCTTGTAGATATCTGGCAACAACTATGGTAATTTAGATTTCCTCCATTAATTGCTCTTCCTGCATTGCATAACTAGCAGCTCATATGCTGGCTGGAGGCAAAGGTGTTGCAGTTGAACTTATCTGAAAGATGCCCTCTGGAAAAGTTTGTCATCATTCATAGATGTGGTTCAAAACTACGAGCAGATGAATTTATATTTTCTTTGACCTATCTAGTACCCAGCAATGCTTCCTCTTGAATAGTTTTTGCCTGCTGCCTAGCAATATTTACCAAGGGAGCACAACATTACAGCCAATTTATACAGGATGTGATTAATGCACAGAACCTCCCCACTAATGTGTTATAATGATTTCACTTAGTGTTAGGCTTCAGCCAGACAAATATTGCTTTGCATCTACATGAAAAATGAGTTGCCAGTAGAATGGTAGGCATTCCCAGTTCAGAATGCAGAAGTGATTCTCTCTAATGCTATCCTTTGTCAGGACATGCCTTTTTAAAATTATTTTGTTCTTCCATAGCTTTCTTTAATATATTATTTTTAAAGTACAAGGTCTTGTAAAGGCAATGTTGGCAAATTGGACATTGGTTTCTACTCCCCTTGGCAGCTGCAGAATGGTTTAAGCAGGAGTGGGGAACTATGGCCCTTTTATGATTTGTGGACTTCAAGCTGGCTCAGGAATTCTAAAGAGTTGAAGTCCACAAGTCATAAAGAGGACATAGTTCCCCATCCCTGAGTTAAAGGGTATTAGATAAGCTGAGTGTCATACATGTTTTTTTCCTCCAAAATGAAGAACACTGTCTGGTATGCCTCCTTTCAATACCCAAGAAAGAAAACCCCCGACTCCATTTTCATAGAGAAAGATACTTTTACTGAGTATGAACTGAATGCAATCAAAGGAAAGCAAGGTCTGAGACAAAAGGCACGAAAATTACATATAGAAAACATCCCCAAAACCTTTTCCCCAACCGTCCAGTGAAAATTATCCAATCCACATTTCCCCCAGGGTTCATGTGGGGTGCAACGTCCGATGGTGCCATCCTCCTGCTCTGCCACGACGGTCGACCTTGAGTTGTTATCAGCTTCAAAGAAAACGCTGAAGAAAACTTTCTCTGCTCTTCACCACCAGCTCACTTCTCCCCGCCCAGACATTCCAATAGCTCCCCCTCCCCCCGTTACAATGGCAGCTGAGCAAGCAAGTATAGAAAAAGCGAAGGCTGACAAACACATGATAAATCAGGAGAAACAACTGGGAATCTGCCTCAATCTCCAGTGTGTTTGCCCGTCTACCTCTGCTTCTGTCTCTGCAACTGGACAGGTATCCTCAACTTACAAATGGTAACTTAGCACCTGTTCAAACTGATGATGAAATTCCCCAGGTTGGAGTCCCTTCGGGGTCACATGATCACATTTGGGGTACTCAGCAACTGGCCTGAATTTACGGTGTTTTGCAGCATCCTGTGGTCACGTGATTGCAACACACAATGTTTTTTGTCATAAATCAGCATTTACTTTTGGTTTCCATTGCAGATAATAGAGTTGCTTAATGATGATGGTGTTTGCTTAACGCTGCTGCAAAACAGATTGTAAAATGGGGCACGGTCACACTGTGACCCATTTATGACGGGCATGACTTATACCTGTAATTTTGTGCTCAGTTTTGGTAATAAGTCAAGGACTACCTGTAATGGAAGAGCAAGCCTTGCCTGACCATCTATTGAAGTATCATCCCCTTCGTTGGCTCCCAGAGAATATCTGTTTTAAGTATTCTTTCATTCAGTGGTCTTCCTGATGAAGTTGATGGAAGTAACCTTGCATATGGTGTTGTAGACTAGAAAGTATGTTTTTTGATACATTAAATCCTCAAAGAACTTTAATGTTGCTAGATCCCCATGCATATGGAAGATCATATTCTTATTGCTTATTATCTATTCATTTATTTGTCAAATTTATATGGCTGCTGATCTCACACAAAGTGACTCTGAGTGGTATACATAAAACCAACAATTAAAACCACTTTAACAACAAACACAAATAAAAACAATCAGGGAGGAAGGGAGTGCGTCAGAATATTGCACATGATGCAACTAGCATGTGGGATTTCCAGCCCCACTGGAAAAAAGACACCACAATTTGAAGCTTTTAAAAGATCATCTTGAGGGGGCTATGTTCCAGAGGGCAGGTGCCGCAGCAGAAAAAGCTCTTCTTCATACAGTTGACACATTTATCATACCAGGATATAGAAGAGCATTTGAGAAAACAAGTAAGGGTTTCATTGATGGATCAAAACTATCTATAACAGGGGTGTCAAACTCAAGGCCTATGGGCCAGATCCGGCCTGTGGAGTGCTTAGATCTAGCCCGCGGGACTGCCCTGGAAACATTGAAGGAGCAGCGCATGGTGCCTCTGCCAATGAAAACAGAGCTTGGCCCTCCCGAGCTCCATTTTCAGCTGCAACAGCCTCCTGCAGCTCTCTCTGCCAGTGAAAATGGAGTGCGGCCCTCCCAAGCTCCATTTCCACTGGCAGAGCACTCGGGCCATCACAGACACCCCCCCAACATGAGTGATGTTGAACTGGCCATGCCCCTCCAGCCTCCCCAAGATCAACCACAACCCTGATGCGGCCCTCAATGAAATCGAGTTTGATAACCCTGATCTATAACATCCTATCCTGATCCTCCAACCTGGTGGCTGTTATAAATAAGGATGATCAAAGTTGTAGTCTACCATATTCAGAGACTGCCAAATGAGGGAAAGCTAATCTGGACTTGTTTTTAAGGGTTTCTCTTCATTTTCAGCACTGCACAGATTAAAAGGCTATCATTTGTTCCCCTTTATAAATTGTTAGGTGGGGAGGAACAGTTCAATATTATAAATTGTTAAAACTCAATTAAAATTTAAATGATATAAACAGTGCTGCATACAGTAATCAAGGTGAACGCTGTGGTCAATTTCCTGATCCAACTATTTCTGCCTGATTTGTTGTAATTGCTTTATAAAATTTTTATTTTGTTATCCACCTTGAGAATATCAATATGATGGTGAAAGAGAAATAATATAAATAAATATATCAGTGTCCAAGTTGCTGCCGTGTAAGGCAGTCTTTTCTGCCCTGAATATATGGATCTATAGCACACGATGGGATGATAGGAGTCAACAAACAATCCTTAAATTGAAGTCCTCTGTTGGGACTGGACTGTTGTTGCTTTGTTCTAGGTGGATTCTGCAAGCTCCTTGAGAGGCTAAGTGTTTTACTCCAAGGACATTTAGTCAGCTGAGCTTCAAGGACCAGTCTCTGTCCACCAGAACCAATAAAGTTCTTGCTGCACAGTGTGTTGATCAATTTGACTAACTGATGCAAGAACATTGCTAAAAGCCCATTCCTCAAGGCACATTCACTTTTCAAGAGACTTTTGGCAAAGTATTTCCTCTAAGGCCCCCTACCCACCCCCTATATGAGTGACCCCCATATGAGTCTTCCTTAGTAATGGCCAGCAGCAGTGCTTAGATCAGTATTGGAAGCTGCCATTTTGATATTCTACAAGAGGGATGTCAAACTGGTGGCTGGCTGGCCGGAAGTGTCACGTGCAGGCCATGCCCATCCCGGCTCCGCGAAGGGAAAAACGTCACAATACACTATGTGATGGAAGTGTGACATCACGAGTTTGACACCTGTGTTCTACAATGTACCCAGTGAAGGACTATGTTGAGTCAACAATTCAGATGTTAAAATGACCAGACTCAAACAACTTTTCTTTTTTTCTAAAAGAAAATATTTTTCATAATCATAGAAAATATGGCAGGCCCATAGTTTTCTGAGGTGTTTTTTTTAAAGCTGTTTCAAGCTGCAAATTACAGCTTAAGAACTCGAATCCCATCTGATCTTTTAATAACATGCAGGTGGTCCCCTGGTCAGGCAAGATATATCATGTGAACTCAATTGTATACAAGGAATATAACACACAGTGGCAGCAATGTATTTCTATAAATTGTAATTTCCTTTTTTGGGAAACATGCCAACATGGCAGCTAGTCCACATTCATCCATGTGGAAAAAAGCTACCATTTATGCATGTGCAAAATGTTGACTAATCTAGCTGAAAGCTGACTTGTAAAAGAGATCCAGGAACAGAACAGTGCCATTAATTAGGAACATGAATTCTTTGCTGCTCTGTAAGTCAATTCTCCTTTGCTTTGATTCTTGAGTGAATCCTTTGATTCATGTTTGCTTCTGTGGGACTTAAGTCCTAACCAATCACTGTTTTTCCCTTATATGTATGCTAGATACTTCACAAGGCTCCAGAATAGATCACCACCACTTTTGCCCACCAGCTTTTGAATACTTAGGTAGTCAAAACCTCAGTAGCTGTTTCCTGACCTCCTGTGAAGATGCCCAATACCAGAAAATCTGAATATTGCAAACTCCCTTATTGTCCAGTACATCAAGATCGTGGGACTATTTATGTATTAGTTGGGGATTCTGTGAATTGCATTGGCTATGTTTGGAAGGCATTGGTTTTGAGAAATTTAGATTAAGTAAAATCAAATTAGTGGGGCTGTTGGGCATATATGGACTTCTAGCAACAACAAAGATGATCAGGGGACTGGATGTTAAAACATATGAAGAATGGTTGCAGGAATTGCGGATGTCTATTCTAATGAAAAGAAGGACTAGGGGTGACATGATAGCAGTGTTCCATTATTTGAAGAACTGCCACAAAGAAGAGGGGGCCAGCCTGTTCTCCAATGTTCCTGAAGGCAGGAGAAAAAGCAATGGATGGAAACTAACGAAGGACAGAACCAACCTAGAACTAAGGAGAAGTTTCCTGACAAAACAATCAGTGGAATGGCTTGCCTTCAGAATTTGTGGGTGCTCCATTAGAGGAGATATTTTAGATAGTAATTTGTCTGAAATGGTATAAGTCTCCTCCTTGAGCAGGGTGTTGGAGTAGAATTCTTCCAAGATCCCTTCCAATTCTATTATTCTAGTACTCTCGCTAATTGTTGCAATAATGTGATTACCCCTACCTAATTTTTCTCAGACATGACCTCCATCTAAGTTCTTAAAACTTTGCTTGGCCAGTCTTTCTGCATAATTAAAAATGTCTGGGAGTCAGCAGGCAGACAGCACCATACTTCTCAATGGTCCCAATCTGACCAACTACTGGTAGTTTCTTGATGCCAGCTGATGAACTGTGATAATATCAGAGCGGCAGGAGAATTGGGTATGATGCCTTATAAAGGAAAACGCTTCTCAATTGTCTAGACATATGACATCCCCCATCTTTGGCTGCTTCAGTAAAAGTTGCACATGTGCCCCATCCCATAAGCTCTTCAGCCAAATCCAGAAGACCTACAGCAGAGTGCTGAGAGCTAATTCGAACGGGGGATGCAACTGCACTGAAAGTGATAGCTGAAGAGAACCAGCACCAAACCTACTGGAAGATCAAGGAACTTCAGTAGCTGTCCTGCATGTCAGATGGGACCTTGAAGCCAGATATCATGAAACTACACAACGGAGCCTTGATTAACCACAAAACAACTGTTTATTCTGAGACAACCTGCTGAAATGGTTTGCTGCCATCCAGCAACTCCAACCCTCCAAGCAAGCACCATTTCACCCCAATTTTTTTGAGCAGGTAAGCATATTTTCATAAGATTGAGGAGTATACACTCATTATTGTTAGATTTCTAATTAATGGTTACAAAGTGATTTGTGATATAAAAGCAATACCAGATACCAGATGGCCGGTGCATTGCAATGCAGTATGTTGGCTTCTCATTTAATTGATTTTAATGAACATTTTTTAAAAACGAAAGTAAGGTGGAGCAAGAAGCCTGTTAAGAAGTACAGAACATCTCCTTGAATACATAGGTACCCATGAGTATTGTATTATTCAGTTAGACATTGCACAGTTTCTGTACCTCTTTTTTTTTTATTGAAAAAGTTTTCAAATACAAATTTTTCCCCCTTTCCCCCCCCTCTCCCTCCCCCTCCCTAACCCCCCCTCCCCACCCCACCCATCCCCCCTGTGACTTCTTCATAACAAAAAAAAAAAACCTAATTCATAACAGATTACTTACTCCCTCCTCTAGATATTGACCTTTACTTACTAAAAATATTATTAATATTATAACATCCCCCTTTATCCATACATTTCAGAAAAGAGAAAAGAAAGGAAAAAAAAGGGGAAAAAAAAAGACATTATACTATGACATTATAAAATAACTTCTCCACTTTAAAACTATACAATAAGTCCTACTTTAACATTTAATCTTCTATGTATATTACTATAACATTTCAAAGCAGCCTTCCCCATAAAATCTAGTTTAACATTTATTCCACTCTATCCATTTCCTCCACTCCCCTAAATATATCACTTAAAAATCCCTTTTCTTAGACTAATCAATCTACTAACTAGCTTATTCACCCACTATCATGCAAAATTACCATACACAACATTTCTTAATATCTTTGATTCACTGCCCACACTACTTAAAAATATATGTCTATATTTTCCATTATATCTAAATAAAAAAAAAGAAAAGACAATGACTTTAAATTTATAATCCATATAGTATCTTCTTTAAGGTCTTTCCACTGGATTGGTAGAACCAACATCCATAATCGGGTAACATAGCTTGCTGGTGCAACAGTTTATTCAGGATCTTCAATCATATCTGCCCCCATCAGTAGTAAATATCTTCTTATATGTATAAAAGTAAAAACAACCACCCGAGTGACATTATAATTATATTCCATATAGTAATAATTGTGGGTTTCATCAGGATTATTAATTCCCATCATCGTAGTGGGTAACAACCCGATCTTCTGCATGCCCCAGCATAATTCTCTTGCCTTGTAATTCAAGATAATATAATATGTTTATCAACACAAAAAAAAAATTCCAAAATGGATAATTCAAATCCATCAGTTTAAGGCTCATTTCACGTCCCCAAATTACGGCCATGCAGAGATCTGCCACAATCTTCAGGATGATATTAACCAATATGTCGCCTCTTCTGTGTTTACACATAATCATTCATATTTTAAAGTCACTGGCTTCACTGTTGCCTGATTTAGAAATTTCTATTTTTATGCCACCTATTTCTTTTTTTCTTTTCTTTTTGTGGGTTTGGTTTCCATCCTGGTTTCTTTTCTACAAATGTGTATCATCTGGTCGGATTTTGTTCTGCTTTGTAGATTGGTCTTGTTGGTTTTGTTTTTGTATCTCATGTTTCTTTTTTATCCCTTGTATTTCCCCTAATTGGTTTCCATGCTTATCCTTGCCTTGATAAGTCATCACATTAAGGTTAGATGCCACTTCTCTCAGATTTGTAGATAGTCCAGCTGGGGTATCCAATGAATCCAAAGGCAATTCATCTGGTACAGTCTCTATATTTCGATATTTTACCTTTATTTCCGGCTCCTTCTGCTTATCCTGTATTATACCTGAAGATGTTAAGTTCATTTTCAACCTATTTTGATAAAATTCTTCCGCTCTTTCAACAGTATTTAGCTGATATCTTTCTCCTTGATATCTAAATATAATACCAACTGGGGCGTCCCACCTGAATGAGATATTTCTCTTTTTTAACTCATTCACCAGAAAACCAAATTTCTTCCTTTCCATCAATATCTTAGGTGGGAGTTCCTTGTAAATCCAAATCTTTCTTCCATGCAATTGCAAATTAGAATTGAAGGAATTTTGCACGATATTATTCCTAATTTCTTTATCTGTAAAATAAATCACCACATCTCTAGGCAATTGCCTTTGCTTGGCAGTCCAGGAGTTGATTCGATAAACTCTGTCAATCCTACAAAACACTTCGTCAGGTTGAACCTTTAGAATCCCAGCTAGAAATTCAGAAGATATTTTCCTTAAATCATCTCTATTATTTTCCTGCAAACCTCTTAACCTTATCGCATATTCTGTGAAATTATATTGTACCATTAAAATCTCTTTTTCAATCTTCTGTTGCAGATTTTCTGCATTACCATACTTTTGATCAGCATCCATTTTAGGTTTTTCTTCTAAGCTATTATCCTGAATGTTTATCAAGTCATTTTCAATTTTTTGAATTCTATTGTCCAATTTATCTTGAATTTCTTCCATTTTAGACTCTAGTACATTAGTATTTGTGTCCAACTGTATCATAAATTCTATAAAACCATTAGCCATTTTTGAGAGTTTTTTCTCCAAAAAATCAAACTTAGATTTCACCAATTCTTTAATTTCCTGCTTAAATTTTTCAAATTGCTGATTCACAATCTCCTCCCTTCTTTCAATCTCTTCTATAAAAAATTCTATTATATTAAAATCAGGTTTCTCAGACTGAAGAGTTAAGACTTGTTCCTTTAAGTTGTTGGTGGGGGAATCCCCCCCCCTTCTTGTTTATCTGACTTTATGAGTCTCAGTGCCATGTTTCCGCCCAGGCAGGCTTTGTTAAAAAAAAGCAAGAAAGACTTCTTTCCAATCAACAACAATATCAGGTCTCCAAGGGAAAAAAAAAGAGAAAAAGACACAGGAGCGAAGTTTTGTCTACAAATGTAGCCAGTGGTATTTATTCCGCTACATTGTAGTAATAAAAAACGGAAGGACTTTCCCTTTCAGCCTCTCCTCCAGCCGACGCCATTTTAAAAGGCTTTTTTTCCTCTTTCTTTTCCTCCTCTCTCTTAAGTAATTTCTTTTAAAAAATCAGTAAAATACTTGCGGTTCAGTATTACAGGTCCAGCTCACATTTTCTTTGAGTAGTCTGTTAAATTTGCAGGCTTGCTTTTGACGCCTAGCTCTGCATCAGCAGAGGTCTCCCAAAGCCCGGAGCAGCGGCTGGGGATACGGGGCATCTCATCCGCTCCATCCCAAAAGTAAAGGAAAAACTTTTGGGACTCCGCAGAGAGTTCTACCCACCCCTGCCGGCTCTATCTCCGTTTCCTCATGGAAACGGAGTTTTTTCGAGCCGCCATTCCGTTGTGAAGGCGGCTCTGACAGGCGATGGAAGCTGACGATCCCAAAGGAACGTCTGGCAGCGACAAGCAGCAAACCGGAAGTCCACAGTTTCTGTACCTCTTAATCCTGCAAACTACAGCAGCTTTTCCAGTTACTGAAATATTTCATGCTGCACTCTGGCCCATTCAATTTGGGAGCAAATATCTGCAGTGTCATCTCTAGGCATTTGTGCCTAGGGCTTCTTACTGTTCCATCATCCTGCATTCTTTGACTTTCTATCCTTGAGCACTACTATTCATAATTCCAACCCCTAGAGATGCAAATTGGATGCCACCTGTGAAAGGTCTCCTGCATCCACCCTATAGTGGTTGCTATTACAAGTATTAACTTGTTTCTTCCCATGGATTTCATTCAAGGATCCTAATGGCATTGCTTCACACTTAATATTATGTCACTTTAAGAAATAGTACTTGTCTGCCTTTAGGATGGGGTGGGTAGAAAAAATTAATAATATCATATCAGCATTTCTCTCACTACCTTTGTCTCCACTCTTTTAACTCAATCAACTTTAATTCTCTTTCAACTCTTTACCTGCCTTTAGCAACTTCACCTATTCCCCCCTGGTTCTTTCTTTATAATTGCAACTTTCTCCCAGAACACTTTATTTGATTTCACTTCCCTCTTATCTTTCCAGTCATGTTGCTTAACCTTTACTTTGTCATAAAGCCCCTTTGTTTTTCCCTCTCCCACACTATAATTTTTGCAGTGGGATTTGTTCAAAGGATTTTATAAATCCTTTTCCATCTCCTTCTCCCGGTTGAACCTTACTCAAGGTGAGCCAGATCTGGCCTGCATTCTGTGTCTCTTGGTTGCACTCTATTGGTTATCCAGTTTTTTGCATTCCAGATCTCTTTGTAGTAATTCTTTCAAAAGAATTTCTTGGAGTCTTTGCTTTGGGAACTATTTTAGGTTTCTCTGACTTTTACTTCAATTTAGCGTAAATAATGTGTACTCTCACATTGGAAAAGAAAAATGGAAAGAAAAGATGGGCTTGTTCTCCTAGAATTTAGATAGCTAATCTTTCTAGGTTAAATATGCATCTTTTGTGGTATATTCCAGCATGACCAGAGGTGAAATCCAGCAGGTTCTGACAGGTTCTGGAGAAGCGGTAGCGGAAATTTTGAGTAGTTCAGAGAACTGGCAAATGCCACCTCTGGCTGGCCCCAGAGTGGGGTGGGAATGGAGATTTTGCAATATCCTTCCCCCAGGAGTGGGAAGGGAATGGGGATTTTGCAGTATCTTTCCCCTGGAGTGGGGTGGGAATGGAGATTTTGCAGTATCCTTCCCCTGCCATGCCCACCAAGCCATGCCCACCAAGCCAAGCCAAACCACATCACACCATGCCATGCCCACAGAACTAGTAGTAAAAAAATTGGATTTCATCACTGAGCGTGACCATCATTTGTATAATGGATAATAACTATTAAATGTGAAAGAATATAGATTTATGGCTCATACTTAGGAAAAAAGCTTTGTTTGATCACTTTAAAACTAGGTGAACCTGTATGCACGACAACTGATGAGTAAGAACAAACTCTTACCAGAGAGAGAAGGAGAGCTCCAGTTTCCTACAGAGAATATTTTGCAAAGACCCCAGCAGAGAAATGTTGAGAAATTATCAGAAAGAAATAAAATAGGGTTAGAAAACAAACTTTTAAATCTTTAAGAATACTTCAGCAAAGGAAAGTCCAAAGTGAAGATCCTTGGGAAGCCGTGCATGATGTTAGTTGAAATGTATTTGAATATAAGTAGTTTGGGTTGGTAGTTGGGTTTGGGTTGGTAGTTGTTAGCTCAGACCAGCAGGCCATGCTATTAGCTGTTTTGTAGCTGCTCAAAAATGAAAGAAGCTCTTAAAGAGGAGGCATATCTGGGCAGGACCCAGACCAGTTTTCTTCCTGGTTTGTGAGAGGTTTAAACATTTCTTTACCTTATTGGGAATTCTTGGCTTCTGTTTTTATGCTTCCTGTCTCCAAATGGTGGAAAACCATACAGTTTTCTGCCGATGTGTTTGGAGGTGGCTCTGGAGGCTGTAGAAAAGAAGTTGAGGAGCAGCCAGCCGCTCTCTCCTGCTATGTCTCACCAGCTATTCCTGGTCTTTTCAAACATATTACAAGGTTTACTAAGTTCTGGACTCTAAACAGAAAAATCTAAATCATGTCTCTTTCTATTTTCCCTAGAACTCAGCTGAAGAGAGCAATTCTTGGAAGAAGGGCTTAGAATTCCCCAGCTGGGGAGACATCTCTGGCTGCTTGGCACACTTGAAATGTCGGGAACAGAAGAGTGGTCTTGCAAAATAACTGCTGAGACGAGGCTTGTCAGTTCACACAATATCGACCAAGAACACATAAGCAACCAGTCACAAAGCATGGATTTATGAGAGTGCTCCCCAACTTATCTAGTCTCCTTAGTTCTGTAGATTGCTGCCTATAACCCTTGCTTATCCTTGTACTTCTTCTAGGCAGGTGGGCATATATCTCTGTACATAGCACTGGGCTGGGACCCAAAAAAACCTGGAAACATATTTAGGATCTAGAACAGTGGTGAAATCCATTTTTTTTTTACTACCGGTTCTGTGGGCATGGCTTGGTGGGCATGGTGTGGCATGGTGGGTGTGGCAGGGGAAGAATACTGCAAAATCCCCATTCCCACCCCACTCTGGGGCCAGCCAGAGGTGGTATTTGCCGGTTCTCCGAACTACTCAAAATTTCCGCTACCAGTTCTTCAGAACCTGTCAGAACCTGCTGGATTTCACCCCTGATCTAGAACCATTATTGTAAAAAAAAAAAAAAAAAAAGATTCTGCAGGCTATTGTTTTTTCTTATAGCATTTAAGTCAGCTTAACTACTTTGGGGAGTGAAGTGGAGGTTGGTTTGTATCCCTTCCAATGCAGAAGCCAAGATAAAAGCCAGAATCTGTCCTGGGTTATCACAGAGAAGAATGGACAGGAAAAAAAACAAATCCGTACATTCTGAAAACATGGAACTACGAAGCTGAAATTTGTTTAAATTTGAGCAGCCCTTGGCCAAATGAGCTGCATGCATTTTTGTAGACTGAAGTTCTGCTGATCTAAACTAGACTTTGGCAATCTAGTGACTTTGGATGAAGCTATTGAGGTTTTCTGTATTTAACTTCTGTCAAAATATTTCTTTTAGAATTTCAAAATGCCTGTCACTTCCATTGTGCTTCTGCGGAAAAGATCCTTGGAAGGCTGACACAGGGTGTGCAGGCGCGCGCACACACACACACACACACACACACACACACACACACCAACAAATCTTGCAACAGCTCCTTGGCAAATCCTCAAGTCATCATTTCCCCCCTTTTTTGTAGCATCCAAATGTTACATAAAACGTCACTAGAGAATTATAGCCTAAATAACACATCTACCTTCCTTTTCCAGATGCAGCTGCCCAGAATCTGTCTTTTCCCGTATGACTGCTCTAGTCGTTTATTGTGAGCTACTGTACTGCAAGGCATCTATTTAACATAGCCCATTCTATGCCACCTTCACAAAGGCCAACACTAGAATATAAGTTGGCAAGGACAACCATAGAAAAATGGGATCAGTTCAAAACCAGGAGAGATTTCTCTACTTTAGCTTGCCGTATTGTTGTTTGGATATGGAGCTTATAATATGGGAAATCCAATTCATGGAAATGTCCTCTTGTACTAAGCTAATTGGCACATAGAAAGTGTTAAATTATTGACATATCTAGCCCAGTAGAGTCTACATGGGTATCAGCCAAGGTGACAAGTGATGTCTTGGTGTTGTGATACATCATGCAAATGATACAAATTACATAGTTTGTGACATTTATACAGTAACATCCCAATACACATGTCATCACTGTGGCTTTTGGATGCCTAGGATTGTTTATTTAACTCACAGCTGACAGTAACAATCTAGAGCATTGGGATTCCTCTCATCACCTGCCACCTGACCTTTTTAAACTAGAAATTCCTGGAACTTGTTGCTTGCTTATCTTCATCAACAGTAGCAATAGCATTTGTATGTTACTTACTCAAGTGACTCTAAGTAGATGATGCATCACTGAGATATCAACAATGGTCAATCTTTAATTGACAAGCATCACTAGTCTATTCAAAACATGGCCTGATGGTTTATTTGGCTTTCTAGGTAGGAGAGTGTGGAGGAACCAACTAAAGGGGAAGAGGCACCATGAATGGGAGTAAAAAGGTACTCCAGCTTCGAGTCCATTTGGGGAAGAAACATCTTAGATCAAACCGTTAGGTCTACATCTGCCATTTCCCATGGAAAGGCAGGCAGTGTGGTGAGGTTCTTGTAAATAGGTGGTCAACAATAAAGAACACTACTTTGCTCTATTCACCCAGTTGTTCTGGTTGCTTGCACCTAAGAATGAGGAGGAAATCATCTGGAAATAGATTTCCCTAAATTGATGCCTTTCAGATTGGTCACAATTTTTAGTCATCTACAACAACCTCAGCCACTTTAAGAATTGTGGACTTCAACTCCCAGAATTCTGTATTATTATTATTTTTTTGGAGGGGGTGTTGTTTGTTTTGATTTCACCTAGTTTAATATGCAAACCTTGTGGATGAAGTTTCATAATGATTGTTTATGGACCACGGACAATCAACACAATAATTAGCTAATTCATTACCAAGGCATTTTGCTTCTCCCAGTCTAGTATTACAAAGACATGGTCTGTCCCTTCTCTTTTCTTTGTTAGAACTATGGTTTATACCCTGCGCATTGTCCAACTTAAGCATTGCCTATTTCTTCTCTCTGGCTTTTCTCAATTATATCTCAGCTCTTTTGGTTAGTGGAAAGTGCCCAATAATGTAATCTCTTCTGAAAATATATCTTTGAAGATGCTAAAAACAAGATGACACCATGCTAATGAAGGTCTCCAAAGACAGAGCATGTGCTATTAACTATCCATTTGATCAGTTATGGAGAATGAGAGAGAGACACACTCAGAGACTGGCACTATTTATTATTAATAATGTGTCACTGTAGTTGAGGAAAAGGGATGCCCTCGGACATCTCCAAAGCAGTTCATGATTTATTGGAAGCACTGAGAGAAATATAAAGTCAAATAGCAACATACCCCAAGGAAGGTTTACTCTTTGTTCTGCAAACAGTTGGATTAAGATAAAATACACACAGAGGCAAATGTTGGACCTGAATTTTCCTTTTGAAAAATGGCACTGTTTGATGTTAGATGTCAAGAGAGTAGAGCTATGCTCAAGTACAGAAAGTTTGCCTCCATTTTTAGATTATAAATACCAAAGTTCATAGACCCTTAAAGCACCAAACTAAAGGAGCAGCACAACCATTTTAAATGTGAGAGTCTGAAGGCAGGGAATGATATCCCTTCCCTGTATTACAATGGCCATTCAGAAATACCTATTTTTGAGGGAACATTTATATATACCCATAACTAGTACCCCATTCTTTCTATCTAGTGCCATTGAAATCATTGCATTTAGTTTTGAGCTGATCTATGGCATATCTTTTGATCCTACATTAATTAAAATTCATTTCACAGCTTTATTTCAAGGAATCCTGGAATAGGATAGACTGAAGCTGAATTCTTTCACCAGGATTACCATAGAAATATAGTTTTCATCTTTCCATTACTACTGTATGGACAGTTGGAAAATGGAAAAAAGCAGTTCGTCACAATGTCTGATGTTTTTATCTGCACACAATCAAAAGTGTAAACTTCTCCTAGAGCAGGGGTCTGCAACCTTACACACTCAAACAGCCATTTGGACCTGTTTCCCACAGAAAAGAAAACACAGAGAGCCACAAAACCCTTCCCGTGCCTGACTATTTCTTGAGCGGCCACAAAACTAGCATATGTAGTTGAATTAAACCTTCTGTTTTCTTCTGAAACTTTTCTTTTCTTTCTTTTCTCTGAAACTTTTTCTTTCTATCCATGGTTGGCCTACCTGGGTTGAAAAACTCAATAAATCGTGTGCCGGCAGGTGCTGCACATTTTGAGCACAGCTGTGATGCATATTTTGAGTGACAAGGAGCCGCAGCAGAGATGTGAAAGAGCCACATGCAGCTCCAGAGCCGCAGGTTGCTGACCCCTGTCCTACAATAATTTCAAAAGAGGGGTTTAAAAAAAAATAAACAATTTCATTTTTTCTTAAATTTTCATTTTGGGGGGAAAGAGTCATTATAGTAATGGAATGGTTTGCTGAACCTTATTCCAAACATGGCTTCTATTTTTTTCAGATATTTTAATCTCTATTCCCCTTTATGTAACAGAAACTGACTGGCTCAGGATTACCTAATGCACTTCTTATTAAACTGGTATTTCAGCCTGAACCTCTCTGTTTTAAACTAGAAAGAACTACCTTTATATCAAAAATGGCATCTACAATCCTTGGCATTTACAGGTAAGGCTAGGAAACATTCCAGAGTCACTGACATCCAATATTTGAATCAAGGGGGTACTGGAATAACATTGCTCTAATGTTGTTCCCAACGTATTGTAATTACGTATTGTTAAACAACCCCTTTATCTTTACTACAGATGCATAGAACAGTGTTTCTCAACCTTGGCAACTTTAAGATATTCCCTAAGCTGGCTGGAAAATTCTGGAAGCTGGTCCACATATCTCTCTAAGATTGAGAAACATTAGTATGGAATAATAGTTGAGGCCTTAGATTTGCACTAAAGTCTCCTAGGATCAAATCTGTCCTTGCCCATAAAAGCTTCCCAAATGACTTCAATTATATCTGAGTCCAACTATCCAACTTATCCTGAGGACACAGATAAACCTCCAAGTGCTTCAATGACCCTCTAAAAGGATGCAAATGACCAGCTGTCTGCAAGGAATATAAATCTTTCCATTCCCCACCATCCGGTCAGAGCTGAAGAAGCTTCTTGGATGAGAAACGAAACATCTTCAAAGAAAAAACAAACAACTCCAGTTGCTTCCTGAAAAAGTGCCTTTGGGACAACCATGACCTGGATGACTGAGAATCTCTACAGACTTTTAGCTATACAATTTGGGATGGACACCTTTGAATGGTGTGGGAGTAGGAATGGATTTCCAGAGAAAAAATTGCAGACTACAGGAACCAGAAGCACTACTCAGGTAACCCTCAGGATACAGATAAACCTCCAAGTACTTCAACGACCTTTTAAAAGGATGCAAATGACCAGCTGTCTGCAAGGAATATAAACCCTTCCATTCCCCACTATCCTGTGAGAGCTGAAGAAGCTTCTTGGATGAGAAGCAAAACGTCTTCAAAGAAAAAACAAGGAAGTCCAGTTGCCGCCTGAAAAAGCACCTTTGGGATAGCCAACTTATCATTGTGGATATAAAATTAGAGAAAATATTTGTCTAAGTGCTTTTAGATTTCTCAAGGAAAAGTAAGTAAGTATAACTGCAATAAGTGAGAAATATTGCACATGCTGGCTAATAGTGATGAACAAACAAATATACACTTACATGGAAAGATGCTTCATTGACATCTGTGGGGGTTTACCTCTAAGTCGAACGTGCACCAGATTATATTATTCGTTCTTGAGTGGATGCAATAATCTAAAGACATCTAAACCAATGATAGTCTTGCCTATCTGATCTCAAAGAGTTAATCAGATCCTTTTATCTTCAAAACAGACACTTTATCTAAGCCTTTCAGAGGGCAGGTTGCAGGGTATGTTTTCTTCCAATTATGTGTACATCATGGCTGCTCTTTCTGAAACAGAACTGAATTAAAAATGTTCCCAGTGCCCTGCCTGAAATAGGATATATACATGGAACTGTAAAACAAGGATTGAAAGCTTTCTCTTGATCCTGGTTGAAATAAACATTTACAGCATTTCTGACCTTTTCCCATGGATCAAATATAGCCCTTCATTATGTCTGGTATGATTTGAAATTTCAAGCAACACTCCCTTTAGGCTGTGTACATTTAATTCCTGGATGGGAAAGTTTCAAACTCAATTTGAAATTTTCCACTAACTTCCAAATGTAATACCCGCAGGCAATCATGACAGGATTAGCTCTGCTACCTTTTCCACTCCGTGCTTTATTCTTTGTTTCATACAAAAAATGTTGTTTTTCCTATCACATCATCAGAAATGGATTTCCACAAACTCGCATAAAATTAGAGCATGATAAATCCCATTGACTCAAATCAATAAACTTTACCCTGTTCTAGCTTTTGGCTATAGTAGTTACTCTTATCTTTCTAAGGAAGCCAGCATTGTAATGTTTCTTGGCTTCATTTTGTGAAGGGTTTTTTTTTTTATTGTCATATTTCTGAAAGACCACAATTTTATTGTGGTATAGTAGTTATGGATGTAGTCGTTCATCAGTAACAATGTAATAGTAGTTAGGCAGTAGCTATGAAGGCCTGGCTAGTTTGTGCCTTGGACAGTATTTTGAGGCAGCAGATTGTTGGCAATATTATTGTCCAGTGGAAAAACAGGATATTTATACAAAGCACTTTACCACTAAATACATGCAGAAACATCCCACATGAGCCATGAGATATTCAGCCAATTTTTCCCCGTTTTTTTTTCTGTCATAAAAAAAAAAATTGAAGGAAGCAGTAGACACAAAGCATGTTTATTTTAGGTTGATTTGTACAAGTTGTATATAATTTAAGATATTTTGCCTGACTCCAATTATACTATTACATCTACCCATATGCCCACTGACACAGTAAAAAGTCTCCAGACAGATGATGATGCAGGCAAGGTAGAATATAAAAGTGCTGGTTATTCCTCTACATTAAGGTGACCAGATTTTAACATTGGTAAAGCGGGACACCCACCATTTTGTGGGCGTGGCTTGGAGGTCATGGGACTGGGTGGGTGTGACTAGCTGGTCATGTGACCGGGTGGCCATGGCTATGTGTATAGAAAAAAGTCATTTCTGACAGGTCGTCGCACTTTTGACTGGTCCTCACACTTATGACCATTCTCACATTTATGCCCGTGCAGCATTCTTAACAACCATGTCACTCATTTCACAACTGCTTCTCTTCACCATGGTGATAAGATAGGGCAAAAAACGTAAAATGTGAGGACAGTTGTAAGTTTGAGGACTGGTCAAAAGTGCTAGGACCAGTCAAAAATAACTTTTTCAGCCCTCTGAGTAGTCCATATGCACAAAAGGACTAACCAGAGGGCTGACAAAAGTCATTTCTGACAGGTCGTCGCACTTTTGACTGGTCCTCACACTTATGACCATCCTCACATTTATGCCCGTGCAGCATTCTTAACAACCATGTCACTCATTTCACAACTGCTTCTCTTCACCATGATGACAAGATAGGGCAAAAATGTAAAATGTGAGGACAGTCGTAAGTTCGAGGACAGGTCAAAAGTGTGAGGACCAGACCAGTCAAAAATAACTTTTTCAGCCCTCTGAGTAGTCCATATGAATAAAAGGATACAGCAATAGAGAGGGATGAAGGAAGGGAAGGGAAATTAGAGTAGGAGTGAGGGTAAGAGAGGGAGGAAGAGAGCAGGAGAAGGAGAAAGGAAGAGGAAGTAGGGAGGAGAAGAAGTGGGGGAAGAGAAAGTAAGAAGGAAAGAAAAGAGAGAGGTGGTAGGTTTGAGGAGAAAGATTGCTGTACAAAAAAAAAAAAGATGAAAGGGAAGAAAGCCAACCCCAAACAAATATAAAGATATTAAGATAAAGAATGAATTGTTAAACTTTAAAGAATAAAAGAGAACAAATATGAATAAATAGCAATAAATAGAAACACACATACAAACATACAATGTATTTTCTTTGAACAGAATATTTGGCTGGTTCACAAATTTAAACAGTGTTTAGTCATTTCAATTAAATTTACAATTTCTATATTTCCTTTTTGCCATATTTATTCCTCATCTATTTTTTTAAAAAACCAATATTACCCTTCATCCTCATCTCTAATCTTAATCAAATTCAATTTTTCCCTTCTATTCTATATTATACCCCTTCCCATTGTCATCTATTTTTATATCCATCCTCACATTGGTTAATTATGTAATTATGTAATACAGTTGTTTAATACAAATTTAACATTTTAATATAAATCAATTAGTTATATAGCTATCTTTTTTGTATATTAATCAATATGAACATGAATATTCCAATTATTTCCATGCAATCCAATTTCTTACAAATCAATTAATTATATTTACCAATAATAATAAACCAAATAATTTCCACCATATATTCCTCCAAACCACAACTTAACCATTTCTGCTTTCAACACAATATACAATTAATAGTATCTCAATTATTACAATTCCCTAGTTAAATAGAGCTTTTTTTCTTTTGTGTTTTAAAATCTTGAACTCTCCTCTTTTGCCCTAAATTTCTCATTGTTTGCAGTTTTGCACCTACCTTTTTTGGTGAGGAAAAAGAAAAAGAAATCTCTCTCTGCCTCATTTTGCCACGTTGCAGCAAAGACCCTGCTTTACTTTCAGTTTCGCTTTTAAAGCATAGTTAGGGGAAAAAAATCTCCAGCACTTTGCAGCTAGCAACTACAGAGCCCTGAGCAAAACAACTGAGAGCAAATCAGCTGAGAGTCGGGAAGTCGATCTAATCAACTTGTGCTAATTAACCTATGCTGAAGCTTTAAGGGGCTGATTTTTCTATTTTTGCAGGCATCGGTCTACTCATTTGTTTTCTTTTAACAGTGATCAGCTGTAGGGCAGCCCTTTGAAGCCCCGCGGCATGAGTTTAAACAGTTTTTTTCCCTCTAGCCACCATCTGGGACTCAGGAGGCAGCTGGGAGCAACCCACCACTGCACCATGCATTCTTTCCAAAAATCGGGATTTTTTTAAAATGCTGCGGGACGTGGGACAAATTGTTCAAAAGCGGGACTGTCTCGCCAAAAGCCGGATGTCTGGTCACCCTACTCTACATCATTGTTTTTCAACTTAGGCCACTTGAAGATGGATTTCATCTCCCAGAAGTCCTCTCAGAGTTCTGTGAGTTGAAGTCTGCACATCTCAAAGTTGCCAAATTTGAAAAACACTGCTCTGTATGCTTAAGGTATTATTATTATGATGATTGATCCAAGGGTGGGCTGCCGGGAGTTTGCAGGAGTTCGGGAGAACCTCTAGCTAAGATTCTGTGCAGTTCAGAGAACCCCCAAATCCCACTCCTGGCTGGCCCCGCCTACCCCACCCCTCCCAAGAGTCCCCACATGGCCTGTTTTGGATGCAGGTAAGGCCAGGGCACACACGGAGGCTTGGGGAGGGTGAAAAGTGGGCCTAGCGGAAGTTTGGGAAGGCCAGAAACAGGTCCGTTTCTCCAGAGGGCCTCCGGAGCCTGGGGAGGCCGTTTTCACCTCCTGGAGGCTCAAGAAAAGCCTCCGGAGACCAGGGAGGGCAAAAAACGCCCCCCCTGTGGTGCAGAATACCCACCATGGCCACACCCACCCAGCAACCGGGCAGAGAACCCCTTGCTAAAATTTTTGAAGCCCACCCCTCTATTGATCGCATAGTCAGCCAGAACATTAGACTAGATTTGGCATTTTTATCTACCTATCAAATTCTTCCCAAGATTGTGGGATAGGCAGATGTTGATAGCCTTAAAGGTATTATCACAAGATGTAGGCTGTTCCAAGTAAAGCTGCCTTTTACATGATTTGGTGGTGATTCCATCAATGCTGCTGGTGTTTAAGTACCGCTCCAGACATTTTGATATTGCATTCAAAGGCACCTATTACATTAGGTACTACCTTCGCTTTCTTTTGCCACAGTCATTCTGCTATATTTTATGATTTTTTCCAGTTCTTTCTCTTCTATTATGCTGTCTCCAGGTACAGATGGGCCTTAATTTAATGCCCAAAATAGAGTCCAAAATGTATGTTGCTAAACGAGACAGTTGTTAAGTGAGTTTACCAATCTTCAATTTCATCTCCTTGAAATATGGCATTAAACTACTTGGCTATGAATACGTCTAGACCAGTCAGATGCTTCAATCCAAAACTATGTCATTCAACTTCATCTGGTATTGACCATTTCTTGTTCTTCCTTGCCTTTTCTCCATTATTTCTGTTATTCTGCTATGCAAGTTCTTTCATTTCAACTTTTGTTTTTATTCATCTACTTTATCCAAACCATATTCTTGTTATATTTCTTTGGAATGTTCCATAGCTATGTTCAGAGCTACACTATTTCTTTTTTGTTGGATAGTTCATTGCAGTTTTTTCACTGATTAATAATAAAAATATTTAATATTCATTAAATATTTCTAATTTGACTGAAATTTGAGATTCTGCCTAAGTATGGAGTTCAAGTTTCATATCAGATGATTTTCTTGGTTTATTATTTGTTGCTTTATTATTTCCAGTGCTTTCTTGTTCTTCCTTGTTTCTAGATAATATTTCTTGATTAGGCAGTATTTGGTTATCTTGTTCTTCAGTTTTTTTTCTTTCATCTATTCTAGTTTGCTTCCATTTGATCTTGGCACGCTTATCTTATTTTCCAACCTGAATTTCTATTTTGGTGATGCATTATTTGATTTCCCCCCCTTGTTTGTTGATTTTGCATCCAAGATCTTCAGTTGCAATTGCAGCTGTACTGTACATCAATTGATTTATTTCTGGTGCTGAGCTGGTATTTATATTAGATATTACAGTATTAAAATCTTTTGTACTAGCTGGGTTTTTTTTTTTATGTAATAAGCTTCAATGCATCAATCAATCAATCAATCAATCAATCAATCAATCAATCCAGAAAAAGGATTACCAAGATGATGAAAAGACTGGAAACCAAGTCCTACAAGGAAAGTTAACATTTCCTTGTATGGGGAATGTTCAGGTAGCAAAAGGAGACAGGATTATTACCTTGAAATACTTAAAGAGGTATTACATTGTAGAGGGTTCTGACGTATTCTACCTTGCTCCAGAAAATAACTCTAGAACTAATGGGAGGAAACCTAAAGATGTAGATCTAGATGACAGCTTTAAGATCTAGATCTTAAAGCTGTCAATCAGTGGAATAGGTTACTGCATAGAGGGTTATCTTTCCCTTCACTGGAAGTTTTCAGAAGCTATGTAGTCTTCTATTGGGAATGATGTAGAGAATCCTGCAGTGATCAATCAAGATTTGATGATGTCTTAAGTTTTTTCCAACTTTATGATTCTATGAGTTTATAGAGTTCTGAAAATAGGCCATACTCAGCAAGTATTACATGTTCCTGTGTAATGTGAATCTTCTTTGTGAAATAGATTTAGATTTCCTGGTTAGAAAAATAGGAGACCAAATTTGATTTGATGTTGCTATTCATTATCAAATTTGATTTGATGTTGCTATTCATGATTCAAACCAAGGAAACTGACAATAAGCATTCAGAATTTTAATAAATGGTTAAATCAACCTAAACAAGCAATTCAGACGAGAGAAAGTCTTCAACTTTTGTCCATAGCCAAAATAAACACATACACATAAACACAAAGTTCCCCAGCACTGGCAAATAATTGTGCAAAAAATATACACATAAAAGGCTTCCGCTACCTGATCTGGGCTGCAAAAATATGAATGGTCACTAGATGACAGCAAAAGGAAAATATCTTGACTTTTTGCTGCCATCTAGTGGTTATCTGGAGTTTATCTTTCCAAATATGGTAGCACTGCTAAGTATGTATAGGCATCAGTCATACTGAATTTAATATTACTCTGAAGCTTGTGGGTATAAAATTTGCAGCATAAAATAAACCCTTTTCTTCTGTTCAACACACCATAAGGCATGCTAAAATCTTACAACCAGGCTTCTTTTATTTTTGTTAAGTATAAACTTGCTAGCTTTCTTTTCATACTAGATCCACTGGAATCTTGGCTGAGTAAAGTGCCAGCGTACAGCACGTACTTGCAATTACTGCTAGGATGTACACCAACAAAAAATGTGAAATGGTGCTTATTTCTTTTCCGAACCATCTGTTATTAAACACTTTTAGCCTAATCACATTTAAGGAACATTTCTAGAAGTTCATCCGTCTACCCAGCGACCTTTTAAAAAGGAAAATAAGTTGGAGGGGAGAACAAATGGGGGAACAGAGAAATGCATTGCTCCTGTTTAACAAATAGTAGAGACTCGGTTAAACTAGTCATTATGCACAGAAGCATGCAATAGGCTGTATTCACGCTGCATGCTAACTCTATTATTAACCGCGCTTAAGGAATTAATAAAACTGATTACATTTGCACAGCACACTAGCTACATTCATACAATATATATAAAACTCTGGTTACTGATTTAACCCATTCTCTGGGTACACATAACGTATCAAACCCTAGGCTTACCAAAGTGTCTGGGACACAAACTAGCTAGCCATAATTTTATCTACTTTATTGTTCAAGCCTACATTATAAAATCAATGGATTAAAGTTTTAAGGTGTATTAAGCAAGTTTTTAAGATTTAAGAAGTAGGCTAGTTTATGTTCTGCCCCAGCTATGGACCCCAAAGAACACAGCACACACAAAGTCCATTCAAACCTTAGTTTACTAAATAAACCAGTTTTTTACAACAACAGCTGTTAATTAACTGCATTAACAGCCACCAAGAATTCAAAGAATAATTCAGAAAGCTTACTGTGGTTGGCAGAATGCCCAGAAGCAATTTGCAGGAAGCTGATAAGATAAGCAAGACAAGACATGAAGTATGTGAACGAAGTTGTTCCCTGCAAATTGCTTCAGTCGGCGTTCCTCCTTAAATAGGCTAAGGAAGTGGCCAATTAGCCCCAAGCCTTACTCTCGAGGAGACCTCCTCCTGAGGAGCCACTCCTGCCTTTTGGCAGCTCTGCGTGCCCGTGCATCGAGAAGAGGCTCCTCCTCTTTGTCCTCTTCACATAAGGGAGCTTCTGGAGGTTCTGAAGGCCCTGGCTGAATCCCCACCTCTGGCACCACATCTTCTCCAGCCTTCTGATTGTCTGACTTGAGTGCCAGCTGCACAGGCTGCTGGCACAGCACCACACCAGCCTCCTCGCTGTCAGAATCAGCTACTAGCTGCTCAGGCTGCTGACGGGCCACAACAGTTTAAGATCTCCTGGTCATGTAGTGCTTGTTGGATTCCTCAATGGGTATTTGAAAAAGGTTGGTTATCATCCTTGCCAGGAGGAAAAAGTAAAAAAGTGTAAAAGAATATTAATTGTTTGCTGTGTTTAGGTCCACTAGTAGTTCCATTTTGATCAGGAATGACAACGGTGAACCAGGTAATAGAAGGAATTGAAGGCTAGAAGATGGTAAAGTGTTGTTAAATTATTTTCCCCAAATTTGGAACTCATTCATTTATGAAGACATTCAGATACATTGTGCTTGGCATCATGGTTACAAAAATGTGATTATGTATTCTTGGAAGGACAAGTGCATGTTGGCTTATGAATTAAGCCAAAGCCCCAACCAGAACTGGCTGTCTATCATTGGCAACATTAAGAATGGAAAATGTGATTCTATATAGTGTTTGTTTGTTTCTTTAGTGATTTGTATAAGCATGACATTAGCATTTTTATTATTGTAGACAATAGAGAAATGTTATTGTATTATTCTTTTTATTTCAGGTAGCTCTTCCCTGTTGTACCAAAAAAGATGTGCCTCTTAGTATTCAAATATTCTCAAATATTAGAGAATCAGTGCAGAATTGTAGTTAATAATTTGTAGGACTGAACCAAGAAGAACCATGAAGCTCATTAGCAATAGCATTTTGACTTATATACTGCTTCACAGTGCTTTATAGCCCCCTCCAAGCGGTTTACCGAGTCAGCATATTGCTCCCAACAATCTGGCCCTCATTTTACCCACCTCTGAAGGATGGAAGGCTGAGTCAACCTTGAGCCTGCTGAGATTCGAACTGCCAAATTGCAGGCAGCTGGCAGTCAGCAGAAGTAGCCTACAGTACTACGTTCTAACTGCTGTGCCACCATGGCTCTTAGAGATTAGATGTCTTTGGGCCAGTCACAATTTTTTCTATTCAATCTACCTTAAAACATAGTCACAGTAGGAATCAGATGCAGGAGATAACTACTGAGCTATCTGAAGATCCAGAAAAAGTTGGGATATTAATATAATATGATAGAACAAAGAGAAAAAGAAGTATAGAAGTATACAATTCTTTATTGGCCAAGTGTGATTGGACACACAAGGAATTTGTCTTGGTGCATACACTCTCAGTGTACATAAAAGAAAAGATACATTCATCAAGAATGATAAGGTACAACACCTAATGATAGTCATAGGGAACAGATAAGCAATCAAATCATATTAGGAAACAATCAATATAAATCGTAAGGATAACAGCAACAAGGTTACAGTCATAAGTCATAAATGGGAGGAGATGGGTGATAGGAATGATGAGAAGATGAATAGTAATGCAGACTTAATAACTAGTTTGACAGTGTTGAGGGAATTATTTGTTTAGCAGAATGATGGGGTTCGGGAAAAAACTGTTCTTGTGTCTAGCTATCAACCACTTCTTGGATCAAATACCTATTGACATATCCCAAGTGTTTTTGAACATAGAACTGCTTGTGCTTGTGTGAAGAGCACATAATTTCAATGTTTTTGTTCCTGCTGTTAACTAACAGTTATTTGCTATCAAAAGAGTCATTTCCTAGATACGTAGCCCAAAGCTTTAAGTGAATCTAGCAAAGTTGGTACATTGTAAATCACTGCTGTCACCACTGAATGAAGACATGCAAAATCTACTAGAATCATATAATAAACACCCAATTAAATAAGAGAGACTGCACTTCAAAATTGTTCCTTTTTTGGAAGCCAGACAGAGCATTTTCCTACCAAATTGACTTCTTCCACAGCTATTTATTTAAGGTTTTGCTGTGTGGAGATGGACAAACTCTTTGAAGTAAGTTCAGAGGTTAATTTGGAAAGAGGGCAAGATAAATGGATAACAACAACCACAACCACAACCACAACCACAACAACAATAATAATAATATAAAGATGGTTTCATAACCAATAGACTGTTTTTAAATGCAAACAATATTGCACAGAAATAGGCACAGACATCCACATATAACAATGATTTATCCTGCAAATTGAAAGGTATTTTAAAATAATACACAAATAAAATAATTCAACTTAAATACATATTGTAGAAATTAATAAATTGCATCCCACTGGTATAAGATAGTAGATTTAGAAATTAAAATTTGTAGCCAACATTTATTTCTTCAGTTCAGGCAACAGACTTGATGTCACTTTAATGATTTAGGTCAGAGCTCTGGACCATTTCGCTCAGCACTGTCTACGTTGTCTTCTTGGAATTTGAGTTTCCAGATGAAGTTGAACATGCTACTCTTTGAATGCAAAGTAAGTGCTCTACATCTTCTGTTAGAATTCATCAAGTAGTAGAGATATCACACTGTGAGTTCTCCCTCATTACCAATCCATGTCAGCAGCATTCATAAAACACACAAAGAACCAATCTGGATCAAATGAAATGTCCAGCTAGTTCAATAACTAATCCAACCCAGCCCCTTAACAGAACATCAATGTCAAAATTATGTTTCCTCTAGATTTCAGATGTCAATGTCACCTATCATGTTGATGCCTTTTCAAATAATTACTTGAATTAATTTACATCTAGGAAGACATGTGATGCATATCTAAATCTGCACACTAGCATACAAATTCTGTAACAGTGATATGACCCTTTCCTAACCTGATAGTCTCATGACCCTACTGGTTGGAACAGACAGGTACTGCAGTCCAAGATAGCATCGGACACATATTAGGAACTCTGAAAAAGACAATGATGAATTGATTGGTTGTTGTTATTTGCTAAATTGTGTCTGACCCATTGTGATCCCATGGACAATGTTCCTCCAGGCCTTCCTGTCCTCTACCATCCTTTGGAGTCCATTTAAGCTCACGCTTACTGCTTCAGTGATTCCATCCAGCCACCTCATTCTCTGTCGTCCTCTTCTTCTTTTGCCCTCAATCTTTCCCAGCATTAGGCTCTTCTCCAGTGAGTCCTTCCTTCTCATTAGGTGGCCAAAGTATTTCAGTTTCCTCTTCAAGATCTGGCCTTCTAAAGAGCAGTCAGGGTTGATCTCCTCTAGGATTGACCGGTTTGATCGCCTTGCAGTCCAAGAGACTCGCAGGAGTCTTCTCCAGCACCATAGTTCAAAGGCCTCAATTCGTTGGCGCTCAGCCTTTCTTATTGATTGCTTATTTGTTCCCTATGACTATCATTAAGTGTTATACCTTATGATTCTTGATGAATGTATCTTTTCTTTTATGTACACTGAGAGCGTATGCACCAAGACAAATTCCTTGTGTGTCCAATCACACTTGGCCAATAAAGAATTCTATTCTATTCTATTCTATTCTATTCTATTCTATTCTATTCTATTCTATTCTATTCTATTCTATTCTATTCTATTCTATTCTGGCCCAACTTTCACCCATATATTGCAACTGGGAATTGATTAGTAGTAAACTACATATTGGAAAAGCTACTACACAACTTTATGGAAACAAGACTAATTTGCAGTTATTTTGCTAATTGTGCCCTGAGATTATATAGTCAGAAAGGTCTTCCCCAACGTCTTTTATAACTTTGAAAGGAAGCTGCAGATATTGCTACATGTTGTCTCTGAGTCTAAGTACTTGCACTGATGCCTCTGTCTAGGAATATTAAATGAAAATGATGTTGGCATGATTAAGTACATAAGCATAAATCTATTCAACTGAGGTTCTCAGCAAGCAAATTGTTGGTCCTGTGGATGAGCTCTAAGTAAGAAAAACAAACTGACTTTCTCTCTTTAACTTCTTAGATAAGCATTCCAGTGTTGAAAGCTCTTTGGTCCCAGGAGAGTCATTTTTCAACACTTTTCTCCATTTAATCCAATCTCCCTGCTTTCTATCCTTGCATCAGTATAGAATCAGGCTTCAAATACTGCAAGTAGATGCTGAAGCATTGCAGAGGCTGGGTACAAAAGAGCCTGTGTGAGTTGCACTTTCCCCTGGAGACCTAAGATCATTACCTTCATGAAGCTTGTAGTCTTAAAGCAAATAACCCAAGGAGACTAATGGAAACCACATTTCCCTTTTGACAGCACATGGCACGAGATTATTAAACTGGGCCTTGGCACTTTGCTCCCTGACACTTATTAATTTCATTGCACATTGCTCCTGGTTTGGCTTGTCTGTGGCTTGAGCCTTTTCTTCTATAATGGAAAATAGGCTCATAAAAGAAGAGATTTCCAAACTAGCAAAGAAACTTCAGGAACTGAACTTCCGAAATGTGTATGTATCAAGTACCGTATGCCACCAAACTAGGGGTTGATTAACAGGGTTAGAGGATGTTGCAAGCATACCAACTCCCAGGCTTGCCATAGCTGAGTCATGCAAACAGTAGAATGAACCAAGTGTAAACATGGTTGACTGCTGTGTGGATCAGTATATTAATCCAGACAGCGTGATTACAGTAGGTTTAGTATGTTGTGCAAAGCTAAGAAATTGAATTTATTTGGCAAAAGAAGGATTAAGAAGTTTTGCTAATACAGCCAATCTTACTACTTGTTCTTAACTTTACAGTTTCCCTTAGGCAAGAATAGAATAGAATAGAATAGAATAGAATAGAATAGAATAGAATAGAATAGAATAGAATAGAATAGAATAGAATAGAATAGAATAGAATAACAGAGTTGATAGTCTAGCATTAGCTTTAGGACTGAACTTGGATTCTGCTTTTGGAACAACTGTAGTTGTCTGTCATTTATTTACTCATTTGTACTTTGCACTTCAGTCTTAAATTATCTGCTAACGCTGTTGAGAGGTTTTAGCTGCATTTGTACAATGCATTCAGCTAAAAAGCTGAATTATTGGGCCATGCATTAGGAATATCTGAACAGGGCTGCAAAAATCTGGACAGCCATCAGATGGAATTAAAAGAGTCTCTTCATAAAGACTGTTTATCCCTAAATATGCTAGATATTAGTCAATGATTGTTTGGAATTAGTATAAGAAAGAGTAGGGATAATTTTATATTGATCACCATAAAGCTGTTTTTACATAAGGTTATTCTTGGTGTGTATGAAGTGACCTTTGATTTCAGTTGCTCATAAATTCTTTTCTGGAGAGAATTTAGTGAAGGTAAAGAAACTTGAGGAACATGGATAATGTGATGGTGAGGATGAAAATAACAACTATGACATGAGCTCTTTCCAATAAAAGAAAATTGCAATTTGGGGAAAATGCAGGATCTCTACAACATAAGTACTCTCTACAGTGAAATGCAAGGGAACAGCAGGAGCATATTTATTGTACCAAATCAATAGTTGTGAAAGGCCCTTCTTGCTTACCTGTAGAAATCATGTGGAGGATGGGGTAATTTTGCAACTGAGACCTTTTAATCATCTGAGCAGATTTTAGCATATATAAAGCTGGGGCAATGAGGGAAATAATATGAAACTAGTTTTATCGAATGCCAAGTAATTCCATCTAAATGTTTTTTTCTACTCTTCCAGAGCAGCAACTGGTGGTTTGTGGACCACTGGTGGTCCACAAGAAAATTTTGGTGGTCCGCAGAAAAATTATTTACATTTTTTATATCGCACTAAATCAGGGGTCCTCAAACTATGGCCCTTGGGCCAGATATGTGCAATGAATGTTTGTGTTGCTGCAGAGAGTCTCCCTCTTTGGGGTCTTTTTGTGTGGGTTGGAGGGGGGCAGAAATTCTGACTTGTGGTCTGCTTCAGCCTTCTGATGCAGGGCTTTGGCGAAGCTGGAGGGAAGTGCCACTGGTGGCAAAGAGCCGGAGGGCCTTGTTCCAGTGGGACTGCATCATGGCCTGGAACTGGCTGACCATCTCAGCCTGCTGAGCCTCTAGGTGCCGGTACCTGACCTTGCATTCCTGCAGGTCTTCCCTCTGCTTGGAAAGCCTATGCTCATAGTCCTCAGTAGGGTGCTTCTGCTAAGCCTCATTCTCGATCAGATCCAATTTGAACTGAGCAGCTGTTTTGCCAACTCTTTCTCATGGTGGCTGCTTAGCTCCAACAACTGCTTCCTGTTGGGGTCCTAAGGAGCCCAGGTGGGCAGGCGAGGAGTAGCAAGTTAGAGGCCAGCAAGGCACCCCTCGATGTGAGTGACATCGAGTTGGTCATGCCCACCCAGTCACATGATCACCTTGCCATACCCACCCAGGCAGTCATTAGACAGATCATATTAGTGGTCCATGGGATTTGTAGTGGTCCCTGAGGTCTGAAAGGTTGGTGATCCCGTTTCTAGAGGAAGTACTCAACTATCAGATCTAAGTCAGTGAGGAATGGGAGATCATCAGCTGATATATACTGTTGATCCTTTTCTTTTTTATTATTATTAGAATATATACTGCAGCAATGTAATCCTTCCTTCCTTCCTTCCTTCCTTCCTTCCTTCCTTCCTCCCTCCCTCCCTCCCTCCCTCCCTCCCTCCCTCCCTCCCCTCCCTCCCTCCCTCCTTCTGATCATGAATCAATGAGGTGACCATGAAATGTGATCACTATTAATATAGTTAATAGAGGAAAATGCATCCTCACACTGCCCTTTTAAAGGGGGAAAATGTCAGTCGCCAACAAAGAAGTTGATTTGTCTCCCCAAATTCTGAGGAGATTTGCTCCTCTCATCTCCATTTACAACACTGACTCCACCCCAACCTCCCTTCCATGAAAAGATGAAAATGAAGTGGCACAGGACCAGACTTCTCTCCTTTCCCTATGTTATTCTTAAATAAGAATATTCTTTAAGAACAGAACAATCTTATTACAATAATATTAACTATTTTTATTTACTATATTTATAATTCATAATACTGATAAACATTTATTATATAAAGACAATATTTACACTATGGATGATGTTTAATATTAATATTTATTCTAATCTTAAATTAAAATTATAAAACAAGCATCAATAATTATGCACACGCTCCACAAGATGTTCCTTTTATTAACTGAGGGAGATGGGGGGGTAGGAAGAAGAGGAAGAAGAAGAGGAGAAGGAGAGGGAGGAGGAGAGAGGGCAAGGAGGAGGAGAAGGTATGTGTAAGTTATGGCATCTCTAGATCAGCCCAGAACAATATATCTGTTTGCTACTGCCCTGATCATCTGCCATTCTTATTGACCATGGGGTCCTGAGTATTTGTCCTAAACTCCAAATCCTTGGTGCTCCATTGAGCACACAATGCATGGTGAAGGTACATGTATGTAAATACCTCTTGTATGCATGCATATTTATAGGAAAAGTGAATAGCTTTGGCAAAGACTGTGTTCATTTACATTGGTTAATTTTATTACACCAGACTATAGGTATAGAAACATGGTAATCATTAGCAGAAGCTTGACAATTGATTTGAACATAATGTATTTGCTGACATGTATCTTTTAATATTTCAGAAGTATTATCAGATACTTTGAGCAACTCTTGTATCATGCATTTTCATATTGCAGAAATTTTTGCCATCCTCTTTATCTTGGTTGCTGTTTTCTGTTAATTCTTCACTGAAGATCTGGCAGCCAAACTTTACATGTCAAACCTGTTTTACCCTTCCACTGCCCTCTGGCTTCGGTAGTGCCATTCTCGGTTACTGTGTGCCATGATGAAATGGTACAGGTTGTGGCAGAGCTATCTGCATAATGGTGAGAACCAGTTTCTATTCCACTGCTCTTATCCAAAGTTGTATTTTATATTATATCTTGGCTAGTCTTTCTCAATGGATGTTTTGTAATCAAGCTGTTTCTTTGCTCTCTGTTTAAGAATGCATAAACCTTTCCCATCGGGCAAACTGCAAGTCCCTTGAAACTGCAGGAAAGTTGGGTGGAAATACTAGGAGCTGCAGTTTCATCTGAAGGATGCCAGGAAGACTGATATTGTATGTGGAAATTACTTTGGAAGACAGTGCAAAGAGATTCTGCCTGAGAATGGTCAGGCGAGATTATGTTAATGTAGCCTTACAATAAAATAGAATTAGCTCATCTGATCATGTTTCCTGTCTGGTCTATCTGGGAAAGCTGGCATCAGTCTTGTAAGTCTCAAAGTACAATTCTCCTGCCATCTCCTTTACAGCCCAATAACTTAGGGAGGATCCCTCCTGAGCCTCTTGCTCCTCCCACTATATAGCTCTGCACTATGTTCCCTCTTATCTGACTGTTCCCTAGGCAGTATCTCTTCACCCATCTCCCAAGGTCGTTGTCCATTACATACAGTATGTTCCCAACAGTATCTAATTACTGCACTTTCTTCTTTTCTTGCCGATTGTAAAATCTGTATACTTTTCTGTTATTGCCAGAGGTTGCATTCTTTTCCTTGGCTTTAAACGCTTCAATAATCATACTTGGTAAGTACTAAAAACTAGGCAGAGCTGCATTCAGCACAAAGTTCTCTAACTTCGTTGATGAATATGTCATATCTACAAATGTCCTCATGATTAGGAAAAGGTAAAGGTTCCCCTCAACATATGTGACTGTAGGAGGTGGTGCTCATCTCTGTTTCAAAGCTGAAGAGCCAGCGCTGTCCGAAGACGTCTCCGTGGTCATGTGGCCAGCATGACTAAACACCAAAGGCGCACAGAACACTGTTACCTTCCCATCAAAGGTGGTCCCTATTTTTCTACTTGCATTTTTTATATGCTTTCGAACTGCTAGGTTGGCAGAAACTGGGACAAGTAACGGGAGCTCACCCCGTTACGCAGCACTAGGGATTTGAACCGCTGAACTGCTGACCTTTTGATCGACAAGCTCAGCATCTTAGCCACTGAACCACCGCGTCCCTTATATTCCCTCATGATTACTCCATAAATAACTTGTGTGCTATTGTAAAACATACGGTCAAGCTACATCTGGTGGTATGAATGGAACAATTGCTGGTTTGTTTGTTTATAACACTGATAGTCCAGCCATTTACCAGAGGGTTACAATCTCAAGGTGAAATCATAAAAAAAGAGGATGAAGTCGTAAAATCAAATAAAGTAAAAATAAATAAATAAATTGGCTACAAACATACCATTTCAAACACTAAATGATAAGCAAGTAATGCTAGACAAAAGATGGACAAATGTGCTCAAACTTTGGAATTCTCAATCCTGCGTGGTACAGGATTGTGCTTTGCGCAAGCGCATTGCGAATCTGCCCAGCTGGGGTGCGGCAATCCACTCTGCCGCACCTCTCAGCTGAGCAAAAAAAGAAGAAATATAAGGTCGGAATAATGCGGGGGCGGGTGGGAGGGCCCAGCTCCCGAAGAAAGAGAACCGGTTCGGTGATGTAATAGCGTCACCGCTACCGGCTCGGCCAAACCGGGCCGAACCGAGAGCAACCCACCACTGTTCCAGCAGCAGATTTGTGTATATTTTGTATTTATTTGTGTGCAAAATATTCAAGCACCTTCTGGTTCTACCACCAAGCTGCGAAACTATGAAATGAAGAGCCAGCCCTGCAGATGTGTCTTCAGGCCTTCATGGAGAGAAAAATCTCAGAGGAGCCCTAAAACATCCAGGCCAAGTCTTTGAATGGGTATGACTACTAAAGGTCTCAGACAACAGATCCAAAGGAGCACAGTAATTTGAAAAAAAATCAACCCCCACCCCACTTTACTCTGTATTTTGGGGCTGATTATCCTTTCTACATCATCAGAAAGTGTCAGAATCTATGTACATTGACTTGTAATTGCATCCAAACACTGAAGTCAGTTAGACAACCTAAGAACCTTTTGAAAACTCAAATAATTGCCTATACCAGGGTCTGCAATCTTAAACACATTTGGACCCGTTTCCCACAGAAAAGAAAACACTGGGAGCCACAAAACCCTTCCCATCCCTGACTATTTCTTGAGCGGCCACAAAACTAGCATATGTAATTGAATGAAGTGTTCTGTTTTCTTCTGAAACTTTTCTTTTCTTGGATTTATCCATGGTTGGCCTACCGGGGGTTGAAAAGCTCAATAAATTGTGTGCTGGTGGGTGTCGCACATTGGCGGTTGTGATGCATATTTTGAGTGATGGAGCCACAGCAGAGGGGTGAAAGAGCCACATGCGGCTCCAGAGCCGCAGGTTGCTGACCCCTGGCCTATACTATAGTAATTTGTACATTTCCATGAATTCTGTGAGAGATCCTTGGTGCTCTTGGGTTTTTTCTTGGGTTTTTTATTGCAGATGTTTCATTACCAAAACTAGGTAACATCTCATGATGTTACCTAATTTCAATCCTAAACTACAAATATTCTCTTTTGTTGTTTCCATGGATTCTAAGATAGCAAACTAACTCCATGCAATTGCCTGGATGCTTCTTCTCATGTATACTTTCCAAACATTGACTGGAAAAATTGACTTGACTCTTGAGCATCATCGAATAGAGAAAGAAAGAAAGAAAGAAAGAAAGAAAGAAAGAAAGAAAGAAAGAAAGAAAGAAAGAAAGAAAGAAAGAAAGAAAGAAAGAAAGAATCCTTACATTGATTACAGAACCCAAGCCCAAACCCAGTTTTGAAGAATTTCTTCTCCAATCAGATTTCTTCCGTCCAACTCTCTGTTGAGGCTTTTCCAGAGTCAAAGTAGCTACATATAGAATGAAAACTTTACTTCTGTTAACTTAGCATAGGATCCTCCTGGCATAATAATTAATTTAAACAATACTTCAGCATTAATGCCAGCAAAATATGTATGTTGTTTATGCATGCCCCAGGGAAAGTATGCCATCAAAGCAAATCTAAAATTGAGTAATGCCTTTGATTAAAACTGGCTTTAGTGTTACAGCAGAATTTCAGATGAAAAAGCAATGGGTATCACAGAACAGGGATATCTGACTTAGGGCAAGTTGCATGAGTTGCTTCTGAGGATTACCACATCATCATCATATGATGCATTAAATGTCTTGATGCATCACAAGAAAATGTAGTCTTGGCATTTCCAAGTCCTGGCAGGGTCAGGATCAAAGCTGATGTATATTTACACAGGGCTTCCCCCTTTGGACTTATGTAAATCTGTGGAATGAGAATAGCAGACCTGGGTGATTATGACTATAGAAGTGGGACAACTCCCACTGCAGGCCTAAGACCGAAATACAAGGATCAACCCAGATTAAGAAATGAAAGAAAAAAGAGTCAAGAGGGCAGCACAATTGTGTGAGTGAAACTCTGCTTGTTTTTGTTGTGACACAAAGAGCTTTGATTGTACCATTGCAGCTGCCATTCTGACTTTTTTGACCATATCCTACAGACAGTTCTGATTCAGACACAAAGACTGGACGAATGCTGTTTAATAAACAGTCCTATATTTTCGAACCACCCACAAGCCTTTTAAAAAGCAATCTTCACAAGCTATATCATTAAAATTTGTAAATTTTGGCAAATTCTTGCCTCCCAAAATTGAATAGAAGCAAAGTGGGAAGGATACACATTTGTTCATCTGAAATATTACTATATAGTACCGTATGACTCTTGATGAACATATCTTTTCTTTTATGTACACTGAGAGCATATGCACCAAGACAAATTCATTGTGTGTCCAATCACACTTGGCCAATAAAAAATTCTATTCTATTCTAGGCATTTTTCATACATGCTGTTAAAATTTTTATAAATCAAGATCATCATAATAAAACAAAGTTAGATACTAGAGATGCCCAATTCTTCTATGTTTAAGGTCTTTCAGTGGGATTCTAGGGGGAACTCTGCTCCCAAAAGTGGATGGGAGTAAAATAGCTGAATTTGATTTTAATATTAAACTTAATTAAAAAATATGAACAGTTGATCACTTCCTAGAATGTTTCACCTGGGGAAACATTCTCCAAAGCTTTGACTGGTTGCGTAAGATGGATTGAAAAGGACATCAAGTTCCATCTAGACAAAGCCTGTGCCATATAGTTGCTTAGGACAAGAATCACATTCAGTCTTATTGATCTGCTAGTTATTAAGAGTTCTTCCAATCAAACCAAAGAGCAACCTAATATAGGATCTATGCAGAAGCCCCAGAGAAGCCTCCAAAAAGCTCACAAGCAGAACCTGAAGACAATTGCTCAAATCCATTAAGTCACCATGACTATTTATTCTTGATAATTTTGTCTACAATCTTTGTGAATCATCTAAACCAGACAGTATAATTGGTTCAAAAAGAACCATGATTATCCAGAGAAATGGAGTTTGGCTGAAACTAGAGTTGATAACATTTGCCAGCACAGGATTGCTATCAGTTTTAAATCTATGGATTTGTTAAACAGAAATAAATATTGCAATTATGTCTTCCTACTAATGACTACCCCACACAAAGTGTGCACCAGCCTATATCAATTGTAAGAGATGATTGGATTGTTACCATCTATGGTAGACGTCTATAGGTAGCCACATCTTTAAAAAAAGTTTGGACTGAGTTTTATCACACTCGTCAGATTGCTTTTTCAACATTGATGCTAGATGTCCCCATCATCCAGTCAGAGCTGAAGAAGCTTCTTGGATGAGAAGCGAAACATCTTCAAAGGAAAACAAGAAAGTCCAGTTGCCTCTTGAAAAAGCACCTTTGGGATGCTAGACAGAAGTTGATTGAAGACAGAACAAAATAAATCCTTATTACTAGGGGCATCTGTAGAATCAAAGGTTTTTATCAAAATGATTAAAGCAGTGTGACTCTACCCCTTTCTTATGTGTGCAACATCACAACGCACGTAACAAAAGGACAGAAGTTGGATGGCAACATACGATACTTTTTTTTTTCTGCTTTAATTTATATGCTGCCCTTCTCCGGAGACTCAGGGCGGCTTACAATGCGTTAAGCAATAGCCTTCATACTTTTGTATATTTATACAAAGTCATCTTATTGCCCCCACAATCTGGGTCCTTATTTTACCTACCTTTTGAAAGGATGAAAGGCTGAGTCAACCTTGAGCCTGGTGAGATTTGAACTTGCAGTAATTGCAAGCAACAGATGTTAATAACAGTGCTTTAGTCCACTGTACTATCAGGCTCTGTAAGCAGATACTGCTTTCGTCATCCAGCCCTCACCCTCCCTTCAACCTTCACTATGGATGTCTCTGCTTATTTTTTGCATTCATTGCATCTATTTTACTAAGAATATTGATGAATTTGCTATTGGCCACTAGATGGCCAAAATAATTCCAAGAACATCTGTGACCCTAATGGAAGAGAGTCTTCTTTCTCACCTGGTGATTCTTTCTCTCCCAAGCAACTACATAACCACATGAGACCCTTGTGTGTGTATTGAGCAGTTCATCTCTTAAGACTTTTATTGTATGAGAGGAGAAGTTCTTAACACAGAAGTTCTCAACCCAGTATATTTAAAAAATGTGACCTGGTGTTAATTGACCTTTTGAACTGGAAATAGTGGGGCCTGAATTGAGGGGGTTTCTGCACCCAAACATTTTCCCTACTTCAGAGCTTTTTGTGGCTGTGTCATTTTGCAAAGGAAACAACACCACAAAGATGATAAAACACTTAGTTGCATTATCGTTAAATAATAACCAGGACATCTGCATCAGAAAATATCCCGGTTTTAATAACAATAATAAAAAGATGCATTATTTACTCTAACATTGCTAATTCTTCAGTAATGTACAAGCTCCTAGATTGTATCTGTAAACAATCCAAGCAGTGTTTTGGGATTACTGAGTAGTTCCTATCAAAGGCATTAAAAATAATCGCATCTTGACACATTAATAGAATTAAATGGTTGGGCAAGAAAATAGTAGAAAAAATGATGTTAAAAATACAGCAGATGGATTTCATATTTTACTGATTGTGTGTGGAGTTGCCATTGCCAAAATAGCTCTGAAGTCCTATCATGCACTAAAGACTTTCCACAGCCAGTATCCAATGTGACATTGGCTATTTTTTTGTAATTGCATAATAAATTTCCTCTCTTGTCAAAAAAATAAATAAATTCTGGTTTATTCAGATATATTTGCTGCAACTTTTCTCAGCATGAGGGAGATTCCATTCTAGATACAAATTGGTAACGCAATTATAAACTGCTCGGATTCATGGGGTCTTTTCATATGTATGAAGCTTAAATAGTTTTTTCATCCTAAGAAGTTATTCCATGACATTTTTTTTCAATTGTCGGTTCTCATGCAATTTTAAAACCTGCTTCAATTGTAAAACCTGTTTTACAAATATTCCCTTCCAATTTCTTCTGTTACCTGAGAATGCTCAGACTTTCACACGAGAAAACAGAATTAAAGGCAATTTGAAGCCTTGAATAAAAAAACCATGACCCCGAGGGAGCACTAATTGCCTTTATTTTATTCCATTTATTTATTGTTTTTCTTCGGGGAACACTAATTGTCTTCAGTAAGTTTCATTTATTTACTTTTCTTCCAAGGAGTTCAAAGTGGTATATGTCAGGGGTGGGTTCTACTTACTTTTACTACCAGTTCGCAACGGGAATGCGTGCATGCGCAGATCATCAATTATGACAGCCAGGCAGGTGGGCGGAGCATCCCGCTGCTTTTACTACAGGTTCTATAGAACCGGACAGAACCAGGAGCAAACCAACACTGATATACGTGGTCTTCACCCCTGTTTCAGCCTTACAACAAACCTGTGAGGTAGGCTAAATATAAATCTGTGATCTGGCCCTGTCAGCATCACAGCTTTATATTCTCTTCATGCACGCGCTTCGCGCATGCACGAAGAGAACCAGTAGTAAAGCCAGTTAGAACCCACCATTGCCCAGGTGCCACACTGTTCACACATTGATATGTATATGTAAAATAAAATAAAAAATTTGGGGGGAAAAAGGAAGAAGATGAATTGTGTGTAAGAGAGGAAAGTTTGTGTGCTAACTAGATACATATTCTAGTTATATTGTATACTTCTGTTATTTTGAATTTTGATTACATTTCAATACTATAAAACATCCTCCTCCTCCTCCTCCTCCTCCTCCTCCTCCTCCTCCTCCTCCTCCTCCTCCTCCTCCTCCTCCTCCTCCTCCCATGGTTATAATCAGAAGTAATAGCTCAAATGCATGGAGGTTCAGTTTATTTGTCATTTGGTTCCAGGCAGGCTGATCAATGTATTCTTTTAAACACTGAAGAGTTGTTGATCAAAGTTCTTCTAATGATTCTCAAAACATTTTACAATAGATTCAATTCAAATTGGTCAGATAAACTGTGGTATTTTAGCTCTATTTTGCAATATCAGGAAAGGAATATAATCCTAACTGTGTTTCTATTGGATGGAACAGTAGGATTCAAGACTTTGGACTCATTGTTGTACATTTAGAACAATGTCTGAAAGTGTTTACATAGGTAGGGAAAAGCACAGAGACAATTACTTCAGGTTCCATATATAGGAGGCAGCCCATTAAAAATATACTTTGGTATTTTAATTTGATCTCAAAAATTAACAGTTTTCATTTGAGGCAATTAAAATATAATCCATGAGTTATTTCAGGATTTCTTCATCCATTCCTGTTTAGTGAGCCATTACCTTAACATACAAATAGAAATAAAAACAAAAAAAGTTGACAATAGCTACTCCCTGGGAAGAGACTTAAATTAATATTCCACTCCCAGCACTCAGTATATACCACAACCATCTGCATGCAGATCTTTCCTGACAATAAATTTAACTCAATCAAACCTGGTTAATGGTGATCCAGAAACACTAACTGGACCAAAACCTTCCTTTTAGGGAATAGAATACCCACTTACTATCTTTAGAAAATATCTAGTATCCTATGAACCCTTGTATTGGGATCATAGTGGCAAGGCTTCATTGCATTCCTTGCCCTTCCTCATCAGATTCTGTTATTTAAGGAAGTCAGTGGAATCCACTCATGAAAATATTCTGTGTGTACACAGAGCAATTCTATGTCCAAGGTCAGAATTATAGGAAATTATTTTAGCAAAATCTGTTATTGCTTAATAAAATCACTGCTGGTTCCTCTCCCCCTTTCCACTTTGAAGTCATGTGAGCTGTAAAGTGTTGATTTGATGCTTTGGGGCCATTTTATGTTTAGAAACAACTCCTGGCATATGGGGAAGAGTGACAAATCCCAGCTGAGTATTTCAACCAGATGGGGACATGCAAGTGGAACAGCTCCTCAAAACTATGACATTTACAAACACGATACATTTGGGAGTTGGATACTCTCCCCACCTCCCCACCCCAGCTTCTGAACATTGTTAACAGATTAGTGCCATACATTTTATGCTTGTGCCTACAAGCACAAGTGCTTTAAATCATATTTTATAGATCAAAACCATTCTTAACAAGCTCTTTCAATGAGCTTGATAATACAGTGGTTCGGTTTCTACTGTATATGTAAGTCTTTAGAAGATCTTGTGCAAAACAGAGGACATCCCTGGAAGTATATCATCCCTCAGGATTGGGAAGTGACACAAGCGTGTCAATAAACTTCAAATTGTGGTTTATAGAACAAAAAATATTTAGAACTTATTGAACTCTATTCATATAGAAAAAGGCTGTCAAAAACATCATTTTGTTGGAGATGTAATTCAGATAATGCATTGTATGTTTCGATAATGTCCTATACTTAGCAAGTTTTGGGAGAAGGTAGTGGATTATATAAATATGATTGTGCAACAAAAGCTAAAATTTTCAGAGCGTAATATTTTTTGAACTATATACCTAGCACATCAGAGGTGGGTTTCAGCAGGTTCTGACCAGTTCTGGAGAACCGGTAGTGGAAATTTTGAGTAGTTCGGAGAACCGGTAGTAAAAATTCTGACTGGCCTCGCCCCCATCTATTCTCTGCCTCCTGAGTCCCAGCTGATCGGGAGGAAATGGGGATTTTGCAGTATCCTCCCCCTGGATTCGGATGGGAATGGACATTTTACAGTATCCTTCCCCTGCCAGGCCCACCAAGCCATGCCATGCCACGCCCACCAAGCCAGACCCACAGAACCGGTAGTAAAATTTTTTGAAACCCACCACTGTAGCACATGGAATTTGACAACATAGGCAACATAAAGGAATTTTCCGTGCCTTTACAGATAGCCCTCAACTTAAAACAGTTGATTTAGTGACCATTCAAAGTTACAACATCATTGAAAAAAGGAACTTATGACTATTTTTCACACAAATATTGCAGCATCTCCATGGTCACGTGATCAAAATTCAGATGCTTGGCAACTGATTCATATTTATGAAGGGTGCAGTATCCAGGGGTCATGTGATCATCTTTTGGGACCTTTTGACAAGCAAACTCAATGAGGAAACCAGTTTACAACCATGTTACAAATTTACCAACTGCAATGATTCACTTTACAACTGTGGTAAGAAAAATTGTAAAATGGAGTAAAACTCACTTAACAAATGTTTCACTTAGCAACATAAATTTTGGGCTCAATTGTGGTCGTACGTTGAGGACTACCTGTACTATAGCTAAAAGACTGATATTGCATCATTGGAAAGAGAAATGCGTGGCTTCATTTATTCAATTGATTGAAGATCTGGTTGCAGTACTTATTTATCAGTGGATTACCTAGAGATGGAGACTTTGTATAGATATTTAGACAAGAATATAATGTAATAACATAATATAATATAGGAACCTATAATGAAATATGGATTCATTTATATAGAAAGCAGTAAATTAAAACATTAGAAATATATAAAGATAAACGTAAAGGTTCCCCTTGCACATACGTGCTAGTCGTTCCCGACACTAGGAGGCGGTGTTCATTCCCGTTTCAAAGCCGAAGAGCCAGTGCTGTCCAAAGACATCTCTGTGGTCATGTGGCTCAATGCCAAAGGCGCAGGGAACGCTGTTACCTTCCCACCAAAGGTGGTCCCTATTTTTCTATTTGCATTTTTTACGTGCTTTCGAACTGCTAGGTTGGCAGAAGCTGGGACAAGTGATGGGAGCTCACTCTGTTACACGGCACTAGGGATTCGAACCTCTGAACTGCCAAGCTTTTGATTGACAAGCTCAGTGTCTTAGCCACTGAGCCACCGCATCCCATTAGAAATATATACATACTTGAATAATATTTGCATTATATAAGTAAATACAGAATTGTAACTTCTTACAGGTACAATGACATATCATATATTTTTTTCTTTTGTTCTATTTCTTTCACTTTTTTTTGGTTAAAGTACTTTTTACGTCTTCTTTTTCTTTTCTCATCTTTTTTTTTCTCATCTCCATCACTGTTATCATTGTGGGGGTTTTTTCTTTGTCTTTTTTCTTTGTTATTCATTTAAAGCAATAAAAAATAAATTAAAAATGTAGAGTGGCAGAATCATACAACAGAAAATGTGATGGGTGAGGTCAGAGACAGGATGCTAAAACAGCAACAACAAAATATATTGGCAAAGTGATATTGAGGATCAGACGGACAGATTAACATCTCAGAAGAGAAAAGGGCAAGAAGAAATGAAAGCACCTAACAGCAACTCTACATGGAACCTCCATCTCACAAAATGCCCAACATATTTCAGGAGAAAAATAATGGAAAGAGATATTTCAGTTTTCTGTGATTACAAAGTGACAGTATAACATGTGAAGGACACCAATTTTCATGTCATTTATACAATGGTTTGAAAGGCTTGCCTCCTGAACAACAGTTTATTGCCAGCAATCTTATTTGGAAAAATAATTTAGGAATACATATTACATTATAGGCTTAATTTCCCATTTTTCCTGTTTTTAAACAAATGTTAACAGTATAATTAATGTTTACTAATTGACATGAGATGAGATGAATATTTGTGCAACACAAATAAATATTTAATATATCAGACATGTAATTTATGATGGGTTTTTTTCCCCTTTTCTTTTTCCCTTTCTCTTCTTATTAAAAATATATCTCAGATCATCCCGTTGCTATGCAAAACAAGAAATTAGGACGTGTAGGATTTTGATCACAAGTCATCTTTGCTGCAATTCCATCTTTTGACAACAGTTAGACATGGGAGCCTGAGTCCCTTTACATTTAGTAATCCACAAAAATCACCCTTGATAAAAATGTGTGATCAGACACATCCCAGATATGGAGGAGATCTCACCAACTCTATGTGATGGTAAAACGGAAAATCAATTATTGTGTGGATTTTTTTGCTTAGATGAAACATGTAAACATCTTGGCTTCTGAGGAAGGAATAATTGCAACTTTTTAGGCCCAATATGAATTAAAGGACAAGGCTTAGTAAGTGAACTGGAGCTGGACAACGTGGTGCTTATGGGGACCTCCTCTGTGCTTTTCAAGTTGTCTGATAAATCTTGAGTTTCATATTACTTGCTTTTTTGTTTGTTTGAACAAGCCAATTTATTTAGTTTATAGCAAAATGACTCATTAATTTCCTGATTGACTTTGGGGCCATGCAGACTCACAAGAAACATTCATAGGAAGTAGAGTTAGCAGTTGGCTGGAAGATAATAATTCAATTGCCATTTTTAATGGGGTCTATTCATGGAATGGTGAAAAACTTGCATTTTATTCTTTGCATCAGGAAACCAAATGTCTTGTACAGTCCTGCGGCTTCAGGTTATGGCATTCTGATGTTCAAGAAAATCCGTGGAATCTTAAAACTGCAAACCAATCCATATCTACTTGGAAGAAACATGTATTGAGAACAATATTCCAAATGAATGTATTAATGAATAAATGGCTCATTGCAGTCAAGGACCAGCATAAAGGTAGAACGTTTTTCTGAGCAATCATGTACGATTGTCCCAAAGATGCTTTTTCAAGAGGCAACTGGACTTTCAGGTTTTCCTTTGAAGATGTTTTGCTTCTCATCCAAGAAGCTTCTTCCGCTGAAGAAGCTGGATAACTGAAAATCTCCATAGACATGTAAAAGATTGATTTATTAGTATTCTAAAAGATATTATTTTTTTCTTAGACTTCTAAGTATTGTGGTTTTTCACTATATGTGCTAATTCTAAAACACAAATATAGTTCTCACTCTTATTGTCGAAATGAATTTCTGGCAATACACAAAAAATGTCTCCAATAGCCTGCCTATATAATAGAGCCTATAATAGAAAGTCTGTCATTTCTAGTCTTATAAATAAGACTTCAGGATCTCACTAGAACCTCCTTTCTCATCCTGCAATTCTAGGAAATACAGTCTCGGTTCATCTTTGTGTCAATTTTTAGTTGTTGTTGTGAAAATGGCACTTTTTGCTGTCTTCCTGCAATTATCTACAAACATAACTGAATATTTCAGATGCCATTCTCTTCCACATGTGAAGCTGAAACTACAGAGAGCAACCAGGAAAGAAACAGACAAATGGAATAAAAACCCAAGGAGAACATTTCTTCTGAAATGACCTTAAAATGCTCTCCTTGTGTTGCTCCCAGATTTTATGGAAGGCCATGTCCCTGTTTAAGATCTAATGTGTTTGGAGAGCAATAAAAAGCTCTTTGTTATTGGGGAGAATCCCTTTTATATGCAGCGAATTGGATCAATTTGACCCTGATTGTCTCTCTTCTCTTTTTGTCTGACTATTTCAAACGCCAGGCTCTTGGCATTAACTTAAGGAAGAAGCTGATTGAACCATAGGCCTGACACTTGTCAGTAGTGGATAATGCTGGTTTCAATCTGTCATGTTCGCACATAAATGAGCAGTGACAGAGATAGACTGTTGAATAGAAAAAGCAGTTTTACTGTGGCTAACCTTTCCATGTATAAATGCAGCCAGTAACAAGGCCTGAAAATAGCTTGTATAGCTGAGAAAGAACATTCTGAAACATATAACAGAATGATGTATTATCTCTTTGGCTATCAGAAATTGCCCCGTTAACAATGGACACCTTCCTGAGTATAAAGATAAAATGGACCTTCATTAGAAAAAATGACACAGACAGATTCACTTCAGTGTGAATTGTCAATACAATATTTAGTAGGTAGCCAATGTCATTCTGCTACCTGGGAAGAAAGCATTGCCCTGTCTGGAAGTGAAAGAGCCTAGTTCTTTGACAAATTAGCTTTTTTAAAGAGAGAAACAATACTATCAACTGTTTATTCCATTTTAATCAATAGCAGAATACAAATTATACCTTTTAAACATTTTACCAAACCTCATCAGAAAGCTCAAGAAATATCTGCCTTCTGCCTTCCAGTCAATCCAGCTAAACATTCAGTTGGAATACTGAGCCCTAAAAATAGAAGAAGTGAAGAATGGAAAATTGTTATGATTTCTGCACACTTTTATGATACACTGAAATCCCATTATGTACAATAGATTCATTAAAACGAGATGCTTCTTTAAAAGTGAATTTAACTCTGCCACGATTTCAGAGCAATTTGCATAAGTGTGTGTGTGTGTGTGTGCATACATACATACACACACACACACACAGAGTTTCTAATTAAATACTAATTAGTACTATCACCAGAATTGTCTCCCAGCCCTAGCTCCTCATGGCTTTGTCACTTTGATTAATGCATAGTCATTTATTAACTTATTTAACAAGCTGAGGTGCTTCATGACAAACCAGATTAAATTATTCTCATAACAGTCTTGTTACTAGGGAGGGAAAAAAAAGAGAAGAATTTTAAACTTAATAAAAATTACCCTCAATAATCTTACAGCTTTTCCACAGCACCCTTAAAAGATGGAAATTGGCTCCTTGTTTGATTTATAATGTATGGGGTTGTATAAAGCATCCATTAATAAAATTTATGTGTTCATTTAAGCAGGAGCTTTACAATGGTACTGTAGCCCTGAGTGCTTATTATTTAACTTTTGCTATAGTTATGAAAATAATTAATGTTCGGACTAGACAGGGACTAAAATACCCACTAGAAAGAGATAATTAGAGGCATAAATAATGCGTAGACCTAGCATGTTGGTTTTAAAAATATATATTAATTGTCTTTGCTTCCCAGTTAAACTTTATCAAGGAGGAATAGTTTATGTAGGCTGTTAGCTTTAAGAGAAATAATGGTCCAGCTAATTTGAAGGTGGGGGATAGTTCAGTATGAAATAATGGGAGGTTTGTGGGTCTAAAGAGCACACAAGAATTAAGGCTAAATGTTGTTTGTGATAAATATCACAAGTCCACTCCGTTCACGCAATGGCAGGGGAGTTATAAAGACAAAATCCCTCCCCCCCACCCCATTGGTTTTGTAAATAAGTTCATGGTACAAAGCAGAAAGCAAGTGTAATGTTCTTTAGTATATTCCAGTTTAATATTTGTCCCCAAGAAAATCACTAAGGTATGTCGATGTAATAACATCAAAGTAAATGACAAAGTATGATTTTTTTGTCCCAACTTCAAAACACTGGACAAATGATGATACATTAAAATAAACTTGAAATATTTTAGTAAATACTATTATCTAGTATCATATTTCAGTATTGAATAACACCATGCACTAAGATAAAATTTAAATATTTAGTATTTATCACGATAAAGTGATCAAAATAAATCTAGATATAAGCTTTTGTCCTCCAGAGTGGACTGTACTCCAAAGAGGACTGGTACTGTATGGTCTATCACAGTGATCCCCAACCAGTGGTCTGTTGTACACTGGTGGTCTGTGAGAAAATTTTGGTGGTCCGCAGAAAAATTATTTGCATTTTTTATATTGCACTAAGGGATGTGCTGGCTCAGTGGCTAAGACACTGAGTTTGTTGATCAAAAGGCCGGCAGTTCAGCAGTTTGAGTCCCTAGTGCCGCATAATGGGGTGAGCTCCCATTACTTGTCCCAGCTTCTGCCAACCTAGCAGTTCAAAAGCACGTAAAAAATGCAAGTAGAAAAATAGGGACCACCTTGGTGGGAAGGTAACAGCATTCCGTGTGCCTCTGACATGCCGGCCACATGACCATGGAGACATCTTCGGACAGCGCTGGCTCTTCAGCTTTGAAACGGAGATGAGCACCGCCCCCTTAGAGTCGGGAACGACTAGCACATATGTGCGAGGGGAACCTTTACCTTTACCTATATTTCACTAAATACTATTTATCTTGTTTAAAAAAACCATATTAGTGGTGCGCGGGATTTAAAATTATGAATTTAGTGGTCCCTGAGGTCTGAAAGGTTGGTGACCTCTGGTCTATCACATTCATATTTATTTTGGATTGGACAACAGGACAATGAAATCTTCAAGCAGAGAGTCTTGGATATCAGTATTCAATGATATCCGCTATACATTATGATTCCTAAATTCCTAAAATGGTCAGCCAAGAACAAAAGAGCATTGACAAAAGAAAAATGCTTACGTAACTATGGGCTTGACACAGTGCCAGGAATGGTCTTTACCAGGGTAAGCTTTGAACTGCTGGACTCCATGATAGATGCAGGTGATTCTAGAAAATAATATATCAGGGATGGTAGTTCAAATATGCACCAGCTCTAGAAGACATTACACATATGTTATTTGATTGTCATTTATCTGCTTTGGTGATGATCTATCTAGTATCTAGATCCATTATTAATTACAACAGTTCCCTGAGGTTTTCATCTTACATTGTCTTATCTCCTTCAGGAGGTAAATGTACATGTTGTTAGCCATTGTCAAGTTTGTAGTTATGCCTGCCCAAATGAGAGAGAATTTTCTAGGATAGATCATTTACAAAGGATGTGAACTTATTTAAACATATTTTAACATGGTGAAATATTTGTACCTATTCTGTCTAATTGTTGTTGATGTGGCATCGTGTTTTTTTTTTTAAAATTTTGAGATGGTCTTTTGACTAATCAATAAAAATCTACTACTTCTACCAAAAGATGAACGTATTGATTTGCTAATGTAATGGATACAACTGGAGATAATGAATATGCAGGATTTCATTTCATTTTTATTACCAAAGACCTATTGCCTGGTGCAAAGGGCATAACCCGATAGCATCATTGGAGTTGTGATCCAATGGAGTGTGCATTGCAATAGTTTCTTGAACAATCAGAAAACTATGCCAACATAAAATGTGCTGCTTGATTGCTAAGCCCTCAGCCATAGTAATAAGTGTGTATCGTCCTGATATTACTATTTTAAAGTAGGCCAAATCTGCAAATTTCCATGCTAATATTTCCTTTCCCTCCAGCCATCATTCACCAATAGGAAACAACTACTAATAACTATCTGTAATGCAGGCAGAGCTGGGTGAGTGTAGGTGGGTGCTTGGAATAACATGTTAATACCTTGCCCAATAAATAGGTAACAAGCATGGAGATTGTCTGTGCCTCTGTATCTTCTAAAACGCACTAAATCCATTGCCATAAATAAAAACAATTGTCCATGAGTTTTTTCTAATATACTGTCCATCAATCCTAATAAGAAAAATTTTAGTTTCATCTGAATACTAATTTTAAGAAGGGGCAAGGATGAAGCAGGACATAAGGATTCTTCACTAGTGTTGCAAGAGTAATGATCTTGACAGCAAATCTGGTTCTGCCTTTGTTTACTGCAGTACTAGAAGTAGTCTATGGATGGCTATGGAGCCAGAATAGAGCAGACAAAATCAGGCGCTTCCTTCTCCAGAGTAACAGAAACAGGAAAATGTTCTTTTTTTTTTTTTTTTTTTAAATAGTTTTTATTGAATATAAATATTAAAAAAGACATACGTAACATATACACAACGAACATTTATACAACATATACACAAAAAGAATATAATTTCTTCTTAAGCATTTTTTCAGAGTGACGTTCTACAATTCTACTTATAATATATTCCTTCACCTTTCTGTAATCTAATAATATTTTTATTACATATATATGTATCAATCGGTAATATATCCCCTATATTTTTTGTATATTTCTAATTTTTAACCAATTATACCAACTATTCCATATTTTATAATAGTCTGATTCTTCTTTTTCTTGTAGTTCTTTGGTTAACCTATCCATTTCAGCGCATTCTAAAATTTTCCCTATTACTTCTGTTTCACTTGGTATTTTTTCTTGTTTCCAATTTCTTGCGTAGATTATTCTTGCAGCAGTTAATATGTGAATTGTAAGATATTTAATATCCTTAGGGTATGATTTGTTAAATATTCCTAATAAAAATGTTTCTGGTTCTTTTTCAATCTGTGTTTTTGTTATTTGTTCCAACCATTTTTTGATGTTAGACCAAAATTTTTTTGCTGCCGGGCATGTCCACCATAAATGATAGAAAGTCCCTTGTGCCTTTTTGCACTTCCAACAAATTGGGCTATTTTTAGGTTGTATTTTTGCCAATCTGGTTGGAGACATATGCCACCGATAAAACATTTTCAGTTGGTTTTCCTTGTACGCCGTTGCTTTCGTTAACTTTAGGTTTTCCTGCCAAAACTTTTCCCATTTTTCCAAAGGTATTGTGTGTTTGATATTTTGAGCCCACTTAATCATCGTTTCTTTGACTGTCTCTTCTTCCAATTTATAGCGTAGGAGAAATTTATAAATTCTACTAATTAATTTATTTTCTGAATCTAATATAATTTTATCTATTTCTTGTTTTTGATTGTAAATTTCATATGTTTTTATATGCTCTCTATATTTAGATTGTATTTGAGTGTAAGTCCACCAGTCTATTCCTCTGTGTAAATCTGTCTCCAATTGTTGTTTTGTCTTTAGTTTGCCTTGATAGTCAATTATATCTTTATATCTAATTATTTTTGTCTTATCTGTTAAATTTGGGTGTCTAATTGATTCCGCCGGTGCTAGCCAATTTGGTATCTTCATATAATGTTGTTTTTTAATTTTAAGCCAAATTTGTAATAGTGAGTTCCTTATTGTATGTGTTTTAAAATATGAATGTGTTTTGTATTTCTCATCCCACATAAAGGAGTGCCAGCCAGTTTGAAGTTCGTGTCCCTCAATTGTTAAAGTTCTAGAGTCCTTTAATTCTATCCAATCTTTGACCCACGATAGTACTGCTGCTTGGTAGTATATCTCCCAGTCAGGGAGTGCAGCTCCTCCTCTATCTTTTGTATCCTGAAGCAGTTTAAATTTTATTCGTGGCCTTTTCCCTTGCCAAATAAATTTAGATGTTATTTTATTCAGCTTTTCAAAAAACGGTTTATCTATTTTAATTGGGGTGACCTGAAACAAATATAGAAATTTAGGTAATATAATCATTTTGATAGCCGAAATTCTTCCTAGGAATGAAATGTGTAAATTTTCCCATTTTTCTAAATCTTTCTTTGTTTGTTCTAGTAATTTATCATAATTATTTTCTTTAATTGCTGATGTTCTTGTGGATAAGCAGATTCCTAGATATTTTATTTTTTTTGTTGTTTGAATTTGTATATTATCTATCAAATCTTTTGTTTGGATTTCCGTAAGGTTTTTAACAATTAGCTTCGATTTATTTTTATTAATTTTTAGTCCAGCCACTTCTCCAAATTCTTCTATTTTTTGAAACAAATTAGGTATAGATTCCATAGGATTTTCTGTCAAAAACACTAAGTCATCAGCAAAGGCTTGAACTTTGTATTCTTCTCTATTAATCCTTAAACCTTCAATTCCTTGATCTTCTCTAATTTTTTTCAACAGGGTTTCCAATGATAGAATATATAGTAAGGGGGAAAGTGGACAGCCTTGTCTAACTCCTTTTGTTATATTAAATTTGTCTGTTATATCATCATTCATAATTATCCTTGCTGATTGCTTGGTATAGATTTCTGCTATAATTTTCCCAAATTTTTCCCCAATTTGCATATTTTGTAGTTGTTCAATCATAAATTTCCAATTTTGGTTATCGAAGGCCTTTTGGGCGTCAAGAAAAACCAACACTGCCTGCTTCTCCGGGTGTGATTCATAGTATTCTAAAGCATTAAGTATTATTCTCATGTTGTTCTTTATTTGGCGTCCCGGCAGAAATCCATTTTGGTCTGGGTGTATATATGTATTTAATACTAATTTAATTCTTTCTGCCAAGATTGCTGCAAATATTTTGTAATCGGCATTCAATAATGAAATAGGTCTATAGTTTTGTATTAACTGGAGATCTGTGTCTTCTTTTGGAATGATTGTTATTATGGCTTCTGTCCATGAATTTGGTATCTTGGCTTTCTCCATAGCTTCATTATATAATCGCAACATATTCTCTCCCAATACTTCTTGCATTGTTTTATATATTTCTACCGGTAGCCCGTCAGGACCCGGTGTTTTATTGTTTTTTTGCTTTTTCAGTACTTCGTCTAGTTCTAATTTGGTTATTGGCCTATTGAGAGTAATTCTTTGTTCTTCTGTGATTTTTGGCATTCCTGATTTCTCTATGTACTGTTTTATTTTATCTTCCTCTATTTTCCCCTGATTATATAGATTCGCATAAAATTTCTTAATAATATCTTTTTTGGCCTCTTTACTATGTTGAATTTCTCCTTTATCATCTTTCAATTGGTATATCATTCTTTTTTTCTGTTCTTTTTTCAGTTTATAGGCTAGCCATCTGCCCGTTTTATTTGCGTGCTCAAAATAGTTTTGTTTCGCCATTTTTATTTTTTGGGCTAGTTCTATTTGGTTTATCAAATTCAATTTATGCTTAATCATTTCCCATTCTTCTTTTATTGTTTTGTTCTGGGGCTTTTCCTGGAGTTTTTGTTCTATTTGTTTTAGGTCTTTCTCTAATTTATCTAATTGTTTTTTCTTCTCTTTATTCTTTTTCCTCGTATATGCTATTACTAGGCCCCTTATATATGCTTTTAAAGTATCCCATGTGTTTTGTAAAGAGGTTTCCTCTATTTTATTTATCTGAAAGAATATTTTTACTTCCTTTTCTAACATCAAATTAAATTCTTTTTCTTTACATAATCTTTGGTTCATTGTCCATCTCTTACGTCTTCTTTCCTCTTTCCAGTTTATGAATAGTGGATTGTGGTCTGCCCATTGGTTTGTGCCTATCTCAATTTTTTCTACTTCTGTTTTGATACTTGGGGTCATCCATGCCATGTCCAATCTTGACCAGGAGTTATGCGGATGGGAGTAAAAGGTGTATTGGGCCTCTTCTTCATGTGTTTCCCTCCATACGTCTGCCAAGTTTAGTTCTTCAGCCATAGTAAAGAATTCTTTTGGAAGTATTTCTTTTTTCTTTTTTCTTTTGTTTTTTTTTCCCAGTTTTATAGTCTTTCTTTGCATTTACTATTGCATTATAATCCCCTATTACACAAATATCATCATATTCTAATTCTGCTAATTTTATATGTAGGTCTTTAAAAAAAACCTGTAGTTTTTGGTTAGGTGCATAAATCCCTACAATTAACATTTTCCTTTTTCCTATTTCTAATTCAACCATCACCACTCTACCTTGCTCATCGGTATAAACTAGTTTAGATTGTATTTTTTCTTTTACGTAAATCACTACTCCTTTTTTCTTTTTTGGGGCCAGAGATAAATATAATTTTCCTAATTTGGGGTTTTCTAGGATTTTTTGATAATCTTTTTGAATGTGTACTTCTTGCAGACATATTACATCTGCTTCTAATTTTCGTAATTTTGTGAAAATTTGATTCCTTTTCTTTGGGGCATTTAAGCCATTAATGTTTACCGAAAAGAGTTTGATCTGTTCATCCATTGCCTATTATGTCTGTTTTTTGGTGTTTCTTGTTTCCATCCGTTCTCTAGGTTTTGCACCTTCTCTCTGTTCTCTCTCTTTTTCTTGCCTCTGTCTTATTTCTTTTTCTTCCTTTGCAGAAACAGGAAAATGTTCAGCCGTGCAAATATCTTTGTTGACAGAAGTGGTGGAAAACCTGTGATGCGCCAGGGTCAGCCATTCATAGAGGGTGGCACTCTTTCCTTGTTTAAATGAACCTTTTGTGCAGCACAAGACTAGTGTTGTCTTTTTCAAGAGAGTGTTCATCATGGTTTGAATTCTCAGATCAATGAGAATTCAGGGTTATGAGCATTGCCTAATATATTTTCTTGATTGAGCTCTATGGCAAAAATGCTTGCGTGTGTGTCTGTGTGTATATCTTTGTGTGTCTGTCTATGTATACAGGCATTTGAGAATAAATTAAGACTGAAAGTATAAATATTTCATACTGCTTTTTTAACTTCTGCAGAAATCTCATTAGGCCTAAGATTGCTGTGAAAAGCAAGTCAGTTCTATTGGTATCTTTTCTAGCTCCATTGTGAAAACCTATAGTTTCATTCCATCTGTTTTCCAATCACTTGAACATACTCAATCTCTCTCTTGTATGTTGGATGGAACAATGGAATAAAGAAGACATCTTTCTTTCTTCTTTATATATATTTCTTCTTTATATCTTATTTTCCATTTAGACACACTACTGGATTGTTATGGGCTACCATTTAGCCTGTGTCTAGTCTTCAGTGGACTTGCTACATACTGAGTATTTTTTCCTTAGAACTGAGAAACTACTTTGTCGAAAGGGATTTCAAAGGGATCATCCTCAAGACTCATTAGGAGATGCAGACCAAATGATCCATCTCAAAAAACATTCATCACCATCATCATGGCAAATTAAAGTTAGAATCCTTGGTAGCCTCATTGTCCTTAAGTCTTATTGAAATCAATGTCAAATGTTCTTCATTTCATGGGACTTAACTGCAAATTTGCTCAGAAACTGACTTAATTGTCAAAATACATGCTAAGATTTTTTTGTATTGGTGAATAGCGTTCACTTGTTCTTTTTGCTTGCTTGGAACAATCTTATACAAATCTACATCATATCAGATTTCAAAATGGAGATAATGTCTTTTCATAGTTGAGTACAGATAATTCATAAGCCATGATGGAGAAAGGGCCAGGTAGCACCAATTTCTTCTATATCAATATTCTATTTGAAGCACTGTAACATTTAACAAGATTTTTTCAAGTATTGAGCTTTTCTATGTTCTTTTGCCTTGGGATTTCTCCTTGATACCAAATAGATTTTCAAGGGTCTTAGGTTGAGGAGCATGTGGTAGCTGGCTATGACTAAAAGAAAGAGAGCACAAGTGAGCTGAAACAAAGCTATCTATGAAGCTTTTTTTTAAAAAAAAAAAGTTCTGAATCCACTGCATTAAATGCTACTTAATGGAATAAAAATGGAATATATTTTCATAATTTGTATGAATTAGAATTCATTTTCTATTCATCAGAACGTCTGTGTTCAAACCAACCATATGATAGTACTTTCACTTTTTATCTTTAAACATTTTTATCTCTAAAATGTGAGAAGGAGGATTATATGAATTGGAGGCTGCATTGGAGAGTGTATTTAAGCTGACCCTTTCTGCATTAAAAGGTGCCCCATTTATTCTCTGTTACTGACATATTCTAGATGGAATACCATTCCTTTAATATCAGGCACATCTGGCAACTATACAGAAAGATGAGAAATTTGGTTAAATATCACATGACCAATAACACTAGCACTAAGCCCAGGCTGGATAGCCATATGTTCTCCATTCAAAATTCCTTTCATCCTCCTGTTACAAAAGTCATCAGCTCAGGCACAGGAGGTGAAAGGCTGTGCCGTCTGTGATACTAAACCTTAAATGCAAAGCTTTCACATTTGGCTTCTCTCACTTTTGTTAACTGGTGCAGTTTTGCATCTGCCTTAGCAGCAAGCAAGCCATTGTCTGCAAAATGGAGATTAATGTTATTGACTTACTGTATGGGGATGCTGTAAGAATTAATGAGATTTGTATGTTGACAGAATTGGAATAATCTTAAGGCTGAAGAAAGATCTCATATAAAAATATAGTTCTCATGTTTTTTAATGTGTTGTTAGGGTTTTTTATGTTAATATCTCTTATAAGATATTACTGAATAACATATTACCCTTGCTTTTCTTTATCTTACTTTATTTATCTATCTGCTATTGGTAGCATCCATTCTATCTTTACTCTACAACAGCGGCCCCAAGAGTGAAATGCTCCCGGTTCGGACCAGATCGCCCGATCCGGTAGCGATGGAGGCAGGTGGTTCGGAGAACCGGTAGCAAAAAAATCCCTGCCCCCCCCCATGCCCAGCTGAGCCGCACAATTATCAGAGGCTTTTTTTTACTTTTAAAAGCATTTTTTCTACAACCTCTTCCGCCGAAAAAATGCTTTTAAAAGTAAAAAAAAAAAGCCTCTGATGATCGCGTGGCTCAGCTGGGATCATCAAAGGCTTTTAAAAGAAAAAAAACCTTTTTTTTTTCTTTTAAATGCCTCTGCCGATCCAAGCTGAGCTGCCTGATTGGCAGAGGCGTTTAAAAGAAAAAAAGTCTCTGCCAATCAGGCAACTCAGCTGGGATCGTCAGAGCCTTTTGAAAGCATTTTTTTTTTTTACAAAAAATGGTTTTAAAAGTAAAAAAAAAATGGCCACGCCCACACAATCACATTAACCCCCCCCCACCAAGCCACGCCCACAGAACCGATAGCAACAAATTTTAGATTTCACCACTGAACGGCCTCCAACCTTTTGGGCACCAGGGACTGGTTCAGTGCAGAAAAACTGTTCTGTGGACTGGAGGGGGCATGATTTTGTGTGCTGCCTGCATCCTATGGATGGGGCTTGGCTTTTTTTTCATGACCTGGTTGCTGGCATGCAACCAGGGCAGGTCTCTGGATCAAATGTCTGAAATGCTACTCAAATGCTACTTTCCTGAATAATCAGGAAAACCTCTAATTTCAACTACCGTGTTTTCTCCAAAATAAGACCCTGTCTTATATTTTTTTGAACCCTGAAATAAGGGCTTGGCCTTGTTGCCATGCACTCAAAAGCCCGATTGGGCTTATTATCACGGGATGTCTTATTTGGGGGGGGGGGGGGAAACAGGGTAGTCTGGTACAATTTGAAAGTAAAGGGATTTATGAAAATCTAAGTAGGGTCCCATATTGTCCAATGTTGGGACTACTATATAAATGAGGGGTCCTTGGTGCTCTCTGAGCTTGCTTGTTTCCTTGCAGCATTTCATTACCCTAAGAAGGTAACATCATCAGTGCTGATAAAGATACTATAAAGTAGCACTGATGATGTTACCTAGTTAGGGTAATAAAACGTCTCCAAGAAAACAAGCAAGCCCAGAGAGCACCAAGGACCCCTCATTTCAACCCTGAGCTACAAATATTCTCCTTTATTGGTACCATATAAATATCTAAAACAATATATAAAATAAGACAACATCATCTATAGAAATCTGAAATTATCCCAGTCTAAGTTAAATCTGGACTCCATTTATCACTGCTCCTACCTGATTATTCTATCTATGGAGTACAGAAGAAAAAGGGAATAGTGACAAGAGAATAAAATAGGGAGGCAGAAGAGTAGTATTTCAATTGCTGATTGGCTCACATGCTAAAGATGTGCATGAATACAAAATTGGAAGAGATTGTACATAACGGTTGTAAAAGTGTCCTTTTGTCTAAAATATATCTATCTTTTTGCACCAAAAATAATTTTCACGAGTATCAGTAAAATGGCATGCAATAAGGAAGAGATTATCTAATTTTTATAGTTTTTTAGCTTGAATTTACATCATTAGGAAACAATTTATAGACATGTGAACAATAATACATAGCTACAGTGGGAATTTTACACTAAGCTACTGAATGGATCATCCAGTAATCAAGCAACGCTCCTCTCCCAACCTTTCAAAACCTGCTCACACTCCTAATCTCTGCCAACATCTCCTGACAGAGAGAAAACTGTAGTTTGTGAAAACTGTAGGCAACAATTCTGCAAAACCACGTAACTTCGTGTTAATTGTGTCCTTCTGATGTACTGGCCTGCAATTTCCAGAATTCTCAGCCGTTATGGCTGCTATCAAGAATCACCCTTGTTTCAGAATATACAGTACATATCATTGCTCCCAATTTTAAACTGAATAACTTTAAGAAGCCTACCCGGAATTGGCATTTGCTCTCTTGGCTGGCGAGAGCCCTTTGCTTTCTCTGTTTACAGGAGACACCTGCCTAATCTAATCACTCTAGGGAGGAAACCAAAGCACAGTAACATTTGCCCTCTAGCATTTCTGCCTCCCACCACTGTTAATAGTTTCTCCAGCTATGCTTAGCCATCCTGAAATGGGCTGAGGTCCCACTTGTTAATCCCACATCAAATGTCAACTTGCTGGAGAATTTGACTCCTGAACTCTCTTAAGGTTGTGAGTCAGCCATTGTCTCAATTTATGCAGCGGGCCATGACTGGCAGGAAGGCTGGAGAAATTATCACTTAACTCAGAGAAAGTTTCCACCATTCACTGGACTAAAGGACTGTGTTAATAACTTAGTGTTTACATCATTCTACACCCTTAAAGTTTTATCTGAGGGGCAGTTCTCTTTGGCATCAAATGATTCCTATAATGTTTCTTCTATTCAGTTAGGTTTTTTTTCTCCCAATGGACTTTAAAGGATGGCTTTTATTTTTAACATCAGTTGGAAAATATGTGTCAGTTTAATTAATTAAATCTACCCATCCTCAGTCTTACCTACAGGAACTGCATTTGTGCTATTTTATTTTCCATACAGCTTTTATATCTTATGAGTCACTAGATACGTAATACATTAACTCAGTCATAATTATGATCCAACCAATTCTGAACAATATTCAAGTCCTATAGGTTTCAGTAAACATGTTGCATAATCCTAAACAAGTAACTTCTACTTTGTCTTGTGGCTTGCAGCTATGGGATTATGCAAAGGACAGCAATTTTCAACAAGTTTTTTTCTCCCTCTCAGCATGCACAGGGGACCTAAATAAGGCAATTGGTTCCAATGGCATCAAGGTCACTTTAACAGCATTGCCAAAAAGGCATTAAAAGTTGTTAACCTAATCTTGCGAAGCTTCTTCTCCGGTAATATTGTACTGCAAGATAGGGCATACAAAACCTTTGCTAGACCAATTCTCGAATACAGTTCATCTGCCTGGAACCCACACTGTATATTGGACATTAATACAATTGAGCAAGTCCAGAGGTATTTCATGAGAAGAGTACTCCGCTCCTCTGCTCACAACAGAATACCTTATGCCACCAGGCTTGAAATTTTGGGCTTAGACAATTTAGAACTACATCGCCTTCAGTCTGACCTAAGCGTGGTACACAAAATTATCTGCTACAACATTCTACCTGTCAGTGACTACTTTAGCTTCAACCACAATAATACATGATACATGAGGACCCACTAGATACAATCTTAAGGTAAACCGCTCCAAACTCGATTGCAGAAAATACGACTTCAGCAACAGAGTGGCCAATGCCTGGAATGCACTACCTGACTCTGTGGTTACTGCTGTCCCCATTTATTCGTATCCTTATCCTGTATTCATAATCATTTTATACTTATATCTGTTATCTTATGCGTGTTTGACAAATAAATAAATAAATAAAATAAAAGATAAAAGCAGCGATCTAGTGATCTCTAGAATCCTAGACTTAAGCCTAGAGCTACCAAAGACCCCAGATTCAGTACCTCATTAAGAAAAAATAACACTCTTGTCCTGCCCTCCTTGTCTTTCTCCCTGAAATTAAGATTCCACGAATAGTTGCAGCTTGTTTATATAGAGCATAGAAACCAGGGGTGGGTTCTAAATTTTTTTACTACCGGTTCTGTGGGCGTGGCTTATTTTGTGGGTGTGGCTTGGAGGTCATGTGACTGGGTGGGCGTGGCTAGCTGGTCATGTGACCGGGTGGCCATGGCTATGTGTATAGGGACTACTCAGAGGGCTGAAAAAAGTCATTTCTGACAGGTCCTCGCACTTTTGACTGGTCCTCACACTTATGACCATCCTCACATTTATGCCCGTGCAGCATTCTTAACAACCATGTCACTCATTTCACAACTGCTTCTCTTCACCATGGTGATAAGAAAGGGCAAAAAATGTAAAATGTGAGGACAGTCGTAAGTTTGAGGACTGGTCAAAAGTGCGAGGACCAGTCAAAAATAACTTTTTCAGCCCTCTGAGTAGTCCATATGCATAAAAGGATACAGCAATAGAGAGGGATGAAGGAAGGGAAGGGAAATTAGAGTAGGAGTGAGGGTAAGAGAGGGAGGAAGAGAGGAGGAGAAGGAGAAAGGAAGAAGAAGGAGAGAGGAGAAGCGGGGAAGAGAAAGTAAGAAGGAAAGAAAAGAGAGGTGGTAGGTTTGAGGAGAAAGATTGCTGTACAATAAAAAAGATGAAAGGGAAGAAAGCCAACCCAAACAAATATAAAGATATTAAGATAAAGAATGAATTGTTAAACTTTAAAGAATAAAAGAGAACAAATATGAATAAATAGCAATAATTAGAAACACACATACAAACATACAATGTATTTTCTTTGAACAGAGTATTTGGCTGATTCACAAATTTAAACAGTGTTTAGTCATTTCAATTAAATTTACAATTTCTATATTTCCTTTTTGCCATATTTATTCCTCATCTATTTTTTTAAAAAACCAATATTACCCTTCATCCTCATCTCTAATCTTAATCAAATTCAATTTTTCCCTTCTATTCTATATTATACCCCTTCCCATTGTCATCTATTTTTATATCCATCCTCACATTGGTTAATTATGTAATTATGTAATACAGTTGTTTAATACAAATTCAACATTTTAATATGAATCAGTTAGTTATATAACTATCTTTTTTGTATATTAATCAATATGAACATGAATATTTCAATTATTTCCAGGAATCCAATTTCTTACAAATCAATTAATTATATTTACCAATAATAATAAACCAAATAATTTCCCCCATATATTCCTCCAAACCACAACTTAACCATTTCTGCTTTCAACACAATATACAATTAATAGTATCTCAATTATTACAATTCCCTAGTTAAATAGAGCTTTTTTTTCTTTTGTGTTTTAAAATCTTGAATCTTTTGCCCTAAATTTCCCATTGTTTGCAGTTTTGCACCTACCTTTTTTGGTGAGGAAAAAGAAAAAGAAATCTCTCTCTGCCTCATTTTGCCACGTTGCAGCAAAGACCCTGCTTTACTTTCAGTTTCGTTTTTTCAGCATAGCTAGGGGGGAAAAATATCTGCTCCAGCACTTTGCAGCTAGCAACAACAGAGCCCTGCGAAAAACAGCTGAGAGCAAATCAGCTGAGAGTCGGGAAGCTGATCTAATCAACTTGTGCTAATTAACCTATGCTGAAGCTGTAAGGGGCTGTTTTTTCTATTTTTGCAAGCATCAGTCTACTCATTTGTTTTCTTTTAATACTGATCAGCTGTAGGGCGGCCCTTTGAAGCCCCCCGGCAAGAGTTTAAACAGTTTTTTTCCCTCTAGCCATCAGCTGGGACCCAGGAGGCAGCAATAGATTGGGAGTGGGCGGGGTAAGCGAACGGCGATCGGGCTGGGAACCGGTTCGGGGGCGTGGCCAGCCAATCTTATTACCGGTTCTCCGAACTATTAAAATTTTTTACTAATGGTTCTTGTGATCTGGTGCGAACCGGGAGCAACCCATCACTGATAGAAATATATTTGGAGGAAAGAGAAAGATAATATTGGTGCCATTTCTTGCAAGGGAAAAGAGGGGAGAAAACACAGACAACTAAGTACAAGACTGGAGGAGAATAATTAAGAGAAAGATAGCTAGGATCTGAAATCTGGAACGAAGCAGTCTGTCCTAAAATGAGTTTCTGTAGTTGAAAGGACATCTTGCCTTCAAACCGGACAGCACTGCTGATTAAAAGCCAATACACAAGGTAGCCAAGGCGTTGTGTATTTAGCTATGTTTAAAGAAAAATTCTACCATTTGATTGGTTGTTCAAAAAAAAAAAAAAGGCAAGCAAGCAAAGGAATTACATTCAGTTCTCCCTTCCTCTTTTCCAAAGAGTTTTAGATTGAGAAGGGTGACTATACCTGAAGAACTTGGTTGAAATGGGCCTAATATACTCTATAAATTTCCCCCCTTTTAAAAAAATAAAAGAGCAGTCTGATCATTCTAAAAACCTTAAACACATAAAATAGCTGTGATAACCCCATTCAAAGCAAGGACAGGGCACACCATTATACAACTTAGATAGGCTGATCAAAACTGGTCTTTTCTCACTATAATAAACTTCTGCAATATTCCTCAAAAAGTTCTTGACTGAGCTTCTGGATTTACCACTGTCCAGAGTTTGCGGTTATGGTTGTATGTGTATATAAACATATATATTTACTTGTGTATTAGACCATGTTGCAGGAACATTTACATTACTGGAGCCTAAAATGTCTAAGTTAAAAAAAAGATATTAGGTCATTTCCTTCACCACTCAGAATGTTGGATGTAATTCAGGAAGTTCTTTCCTCTGTAGCGTTTTCCACAGCCAACCCACTCACCCAGGAAACAAAATAAAACAAAGTAGTTCATTGCTCCACTGTTATTCACTAACTAAATCAGCTCCAGAAGCTGCCTTACTTGGCAGCTGTAGGGAGACAACACCCAAACCTGTAGGACAAGATCAGAGAGTTCTCAATGTTTGTCAGCCTAGACTTGAATGGAAACAGAAGCAAATGAGAGGTCAAAAGATCCGGGTAAGCAAAATGTTGCAGGCCGGAGAACTAGCATGCTAACTGGCATCTAGGAAGACTGTTTGAAGACTGCTGTAGATGAACTTTTGTTAGGGGAATGTGCTAAAGGCTCTCTGGAATGGCTAAAATGAGTAGATAACTTGATGTCCTCCAGATGTTTTGGACTACCCTAGCCACAGCCATGGCTACTGACTATACTTGCTGGTACCTAAGGAACTTGTTATTCAAATATCTTGGGGAAAGGTTCAGTTGATCAATTTTAGACCGTAAACTAACATGTCAAAGGAGTTATTCCAAATGTAAGTAGGACCAAGTCCATTTTGCAGAGGACAGTTTGGGGATGTGAAGGAGTTAAAGAGTGCTTTAAACACATGCAAGGGATGGTGTACCTATTTTGCCTGTTCAAAGTCTCCTCCTCCCCCCTCCCCATGCAAAAATAGCTCAAATGATTATTTTGCCAAATTTAGGAGGCTGGAGGAAAGCACAAAATGAATGCTGTCAGATTGCCATTTTAAAAGATCTAAAGATTTACAAAGGAGGAGTACTTTCACTGGCATGGTGCATTAATTTATTTCCTTCACGATGCTGTAAACCAGCTCTGATGCATTAGGAGACCCCTCTTGTCTTCCCAAATCCTGCTCTGATGGCACCGGGCTATAAATGGCTGGGTGCAGTAATCATCACCTGGAATATTTTTCTTCTTCTGTTAAGCAAAGTATTTTTATATGAAAAATAGAATGTAAACTGCAGATGTAACAAAAATACATGGACACATTTAGGACCATACTTCTTACTTATTATCTCTTTTGATCCCTGTCCCAGAAAGCCCCTGAAGGTAGCATGCGTGAAGAAACTGTTGTGAAAATGTGAACTGATTCCTTAATTCAATTACAATTTCTTTGGCGATAGCTCTGTATTTATTTATTCACTTTATTTATGCAAAAAGAACATCTGAAACAATCCATATCTTAGAAAATAAGGGATGAAAACAGATACCGTAATGCACAAACTTACAGATGATTCCCAGATCCCATTAAATAGAGTGGGACACCTGATAAAATAGAGAAATAATAATTTTCTGGAATATGGGAAAAGAAAGTACTGTGTGGAAACCTATAGATGTACATTCCATAATATGGGGAACTCCACAGAGAAAGCTTCTGTCTTGTCTAAATCTTGTCAAGAGGTCACATGAACTTCAGCAGGCGCTTTTGAACTAGTATTACTGGAGTTGTGAACCAGAGCCAGGAGCATTGCATCCCATCGGTGCATAATAGCCTTGCCTCAGGGAAGTTTGCTGATTTAAAGATCAGTAGGACATGTACTTCAGTGTCAACTATAAAGAAGTGAAATCGAAAGATATATAAAATGGCAGGTCCATCAATGAAAGGGCAATGTTACATCTTGCCTCTGATCCTCCCTCCTTCCCAGTCTTTCTCTCTGTTTAAATTTTCTATGGCCCAATGAAGAATTAAAACTAGCATGGCTGCCAGGCAAACTGCTGTTGTGTAACACTCTGCAGATGTTTTTGAGGCAAGCCAAAATGTCTGTCCATTGATACAAGATGACATTCATTGGCATCCATGTTTATTTATTGGTTCAATTTATATGCCGCCCTTCTCCGGAGACTCAGGGTGGCTTACAATGCGTTAAGCAATAGCCTTCATACTTTTGTATATACCTGCTTAGTAGGGCTTTCGCCCCCCCCCAGGGGTTTTCTTTTTTATACAAAGCCAGCTTATTGCCCCCACAATCCGGGTCCTCATTTTACCTACCTTGGAAGGTTGGAAGGCAGAGTCAACCTTGAGCCTGGTGAGATTTGAACTTGCAGTAATTGCAGGCAGGTGGCAGCTAAGTGCTACTTAACAGTACTTTAGTCTGCTGCACCACCAAGGCTCTTCACATGTTGGTAAATGAGCAGCCATCTGGGCTACAGTATTTATCTGATGCATTTTTCCATGAAAGAGATCAACAGTAAAAAGATTTAGAGAATGAGAGAGAGGAAAAAAAATGGCAATAAGTTCTATGCTCCATTTTTTAAAAAAGCTGGTGTGAAATTCTCCGTACATATTGTCTGCCCTGAACACGAAACAGTTTAAATAATTTAAATAATAATTATTTAATTATTATTTAATTATTTAATTATTTAATAATTATTTAAATAATAATGTTATTATCCATTTTTTAAAAAATACCTATCACAATGCTATCAAAGCTATGGGTCACATGTTATAGAATTACACTATTATGCTATTACCAACTATTATGAATTCTTATGCAATTATATGTATGTAATTAAGTACTATATTTACAAGCAGTCCTCAACTTACAGCCATTCATTTAGTTTGAAGTTACAGTGGCACTGAAAATGCCACTGTAATGACCATTTTTCACACGACATTGCAGCATCATGTGATCAAAAGTAAAGTTATTTGGTCATGTGATCAAAATTCAGACACCTGGCAACTGATGCATATTTATGATGGTTGCAATTTCGCGTGATCATGTGCTCCCCTTTTGTGACCTTCTGATGAGCAAATTCAATGGGGAAGCCAGATTCACTTAACAATTGTGTTACTAACTTAACAACTGCAGTGGTTGTTCTGCCCCAGCTCCGGATTTCTGAGGATATTGACACACACCAACGGTCCTTATCAAATTTATTAAGTAGCAAGAATAAACAAGACTGGCAAAGGTTGGCAACCAGCCCAGAAAACAAGATATGATAAACCAAAATACTCTGATAATAAATAGGAGTTGTTTCTAGCAAGAAACTTACTAACGGCGTGCGACTTAAATAGGCTAAGGGAGTGGCCAATTATCCTCAAGCCCTACTCTCGACTAGACCTCCTCCTCCTGAGTAGCCACTCCTGCCTTTTGGCAGCCCTGCGTGCTCGAGCATTGAGGAGAGGCTCCTCCACTTCGCTCTCTCCACTTGAAGGAACCTCTGGAGGTTCAGAAGGCCCTGGCTGAGTCTCTGCCTCTGGCACCACATCCTCTTCAGCCTCCTCTTCGTCGGGATCAGCCAAGATCCGCGCAGGCCGCTGGCGGGCCACAACAATGATTCACTTAACAACTGGGGAAAGAAAGATCGTAAAATGGGCTGAAACTCACTTAACAACTGTCTCACTTAGCAACAGAAATTTTGGGCTCAGCTGTGGTCATAAATTAAGGATTACCTGTACCACCATCACTAATATACTTGGGAATCTTTACTGATTTCATTAACCAGGCAACTACTACAATCAGGTGTAGATCAATTTTTTCCAATGATTATTCACAGTAAATTAAATTGCTAGCCTTACTACTTCTTTATCTAGGCTTTCTCCTGTTTCCATCATGGCCCAAAAGATGCTGAACCTGATAAAGAACCTATTTATTTATTTATTTATTTATTTATTTATTTATTTATTTATTTATTTATTTATTTATTTATTTATTTATTTATCAAATTTCTATATCGCCCTACTCCCGGGGGACTCAGGGTGGTGAACAGCCAAGATAAAATACAGATAATACAAACATTAAAAGTCCATTAAAATTATTAAATATTTTGGCCAAAAACAAATTTAAAACACCCAATTTGTAAAACAGATTAAACGATTTAAAAATTTAAAAGGGAGAGTTAGGCCAGGCCAGCCTGCTGAAATAAAAATGTTTTGAAAGCACGATGAAACGTGCGCAGATCCGGGATCCTCCATATCTCCGGGGGAAGCTCGTTCCAGATGGTAGGTGCCCCCACAGAGAAGGCTCTCCCCCTGGGGGCCACCAGTCGACACTATTTGGCCGACGGCACCCTGAGAAGCCCCTCTCTATGGGAGCGTACTGGTCGGTGAGAGGCTATTGGTAGCAGAAGGCGGTCTCGTAAATAACCCGGTCCGATGCCATGGAGCGCTCTAAAGGTGGTAACCAGAACCTTGAAGCACACCCGGAAGACCATCGGGAGTCAGTGCAGCTCGCACAGGAGGGGGGTCACATGGGAGCGCCACACCGCTCCCATAACCACCCGCGCGGCCACATTCTGGACCAGCTGGAATCTCCGGGTGCTCCTCAAGGGGAGTCCCATGTAGAGAGCATTGCAATTAACCAGGAAAGGAAGGAAACTGCTCAGTTGATCCAGAAGAGGATCTCCTTCAATGATGAGTAGATACCAATGGAGAAGCTTTATCATTAGCTTTGCAAATAACTGTCTAGAAAAACTGCAGAGCCTTGTTCCTGAAGAATATTGGTTTGGGTTTATTCACCTCAGATGGATATCCAGAAAGAGAAGCCTGGTTTTGCCAGAGTGACGTTGTGTCTTATGGTCTAAACCAGGGGTGTTAAACTCAAGGCCTGGGGACCTAATCCAGCCTGCGGGGTGCTTAGATCTAGTCCACGGGGCCACCCTGGAAACAGACTGGCCCATGGTGCCTCTGCCAGTGAAAACGGAGCTCAGGAGCCTGTTTTCTCTGGCAGAGCGCTTGGGCCACAACAAGAGCCCCCGACACAAGTGATGTCGAGCAGGCCACACCCACTCCACCCACTCCCACTCCTCCCACCCCGAGGTCAAACACACCCTGATGTGGCCCTCAATGAAATCGAGTTTGATTTCATTGGTCTAAACTTCTATTTGGACCTGTCACTTTGCTCTTTCTTGGTTCCCTAAGTAAAACCATCAAGTCTTTCCTTTGTTTTCTGATATTTTCTTTATCTCTCAAGCAGCTGTCTGTAAGGAAAGGAGCAGGATTCTTCTTATAAAAGTTCTGAGCAGATTACTTGCAGAGGCCAGCTTTTGAAATGAGGCTGAAAGTTGTGTGCAATTGAGGTTGACGTGGCCTAGGGCTGCATTTACTTACCCCTGACCTAGATAGCAATCTGAGCAATCACAAACATCACTTAGTAACAGTGTTCCCCAATATGGCAAGAAGATAAATTGCATTTCTATTTATAGTCGTGATTTCTGAGTTTGCACCAATGTGTGAGCATAATTTTGCATAAGAGATGTCCTCATTTTCTTCTTGGTACACTTTGTGAGGTTTGCAGAATATTTTGTTTACACAACATAGCTCATCCAAAATTCCACTGTTCTGAAGTTAAATACACTGGTGCGGAGAGGAACCATCATTGTCAGATACTCACTTGCCATGAAGAAGGCGGCAAGACAGTTTTTGCCAAAAACAAAAAAAAACCTGTTTTGCACACCTACACAAATTACAAATCAAGATTGGTGTCATTTACCTATCCCATCCTCTCTCTTTTTTTCCCATGGGAAGAAGTGAAAATTAAAATGAGTAGCAAGAGGAAATTTCCAGAGCAGCCCTACAATGTACATCTATTCTAGGCTCTGTGCTAGTCGCAGGAAAAGAAGAGTAATTCCCCTTTAACATTCTTGTCCCTCTTCCAGCAATGCTGCTGACTTAGATTAGGCTAATTTAGACCCAAACAACCCCCAAGATGATTTGCATTAAACTACACCCCTCAGGCCTTGGAGCTGACTGATTCCTGGTGTTTGCACAATGCGCTAACTCCACCTATGATACAGTTATGCATATTATGAGAATTCTGCCGGAGAGCGAATAGGAGCGAGTAATCTGTCTAAAGGAGGATGTTGCAATAATTTTGAAAGGAATATTAATTTAAGCAAAAGCCCAAAAGATGAAAGTATTTCCACACTAAAAGCAAGATTGCTCATGCTACCTCTTCCTCTCCCATCCTCTCTCTTCTTACACACTGACAGTTCTCTATGGTTAAGGTAGAATTTACTACTTTAAAAGGACTGTGACTCACAGAGGCCAGGTGACAGTTGCTCTTTTCGGTGTTTAGAACTATAATTCTTCTCAATTATCAAAGACATAAATTACTATTATTTCCTTAGCCAAATCGAACATCTCCCTTAAACATGTGAAGGAAAAATTGCTGGTTGTCTAGTGAATTTTTCTCTTGGAAAAAAAAATCCCTGCTTATTCTTAATATACAAGTTCAATGAAAGTTCAAAAGTTTAACAGTACAAAACCTTCATTCTGTAATTTGCCTGCTAGTGTCCCTATCCATTATTGAAATATCCTGAATTGAGTAGACTTTCTGGGGGAAGGGGACTTGATCCTCTTTATAAAAGTAATAGCACAGCATATTTTCCGAGCGTGCGGCGGTGCCTATTGATCAGAATCCGACCACAGATGGTGTTAGCAGAAAGGAAGCTGGCAGTCGTACAAGATGTGCCAATCACAGGAACGGATTTTGACTGTCGCAGGAAAATATTCTTTCAGGCCAGCACAATTCTTCAAGGATCCATCGCTCGAAGAATTCTGATCACCCAGTATTATTTGGGGGGGGGAGTGGGAAGGTGCTATGCCATAAAGTTAAATATGATAACTAAAAAAACATTGTGGAATTCGGTCTCCTTGTTTTCTAATGTGGCTGCATTGCAAGAGAATCAGTACAGTAATTCTAAAGTGGAAAGTACTTTACAAGGAAGATTAACTGATATAATAAAGGGTGGCCATGATTTAATTGTTTAATTGCAATGAGTTCGAAATTGCTACCTTAGAAGACTGAGCAGAGCAGAGCAGCCTATTTCTTTTACAAGTCCATAATTCTGATACTGGAATTTCTAACCATCCTTAGCACTTGGAAATGTATCCTACACCTACTGAAAACTAGGATAGTAATTTTAGTTACAGAGTCATGGACATATTGAGTCTGTTTATTTCAGGACCATCTATTTGAAGAACCATCTTCTCTTTTATGAACCTACTTTTCTATTGAGTTCCTTTTTGAAAACTACCTATGGAGGCTAGAGAGAGGACCTTTAGCAACACTTGGTTGTTAGAATTCACTTCTAAGAGGAATGATCTGTAATGGGTAATCTCGTGGCTGCTTATATCAACTGTTACCCAGTTGTTATCCTAACATTTTATTTTATTTTTAAATTACTGCTGTTGTGTTTCTCTCCTGCAACTTCATCACTTTACGGTGCCAGGTTCTGGATAGTTGCCATTCAGAGTCACTTACTAATCTATAGAATGATGGATAGAAAACATGTTCATAAAAAAAAGTTTTACTACTGAGAAGCAGATCAGCCTTTGAGTTGTGTGCAGAAATTGATGGAGTTTTCATTGTAGTCACATATGTGCTACGATCTCAAAGCACTTCTTGGATGCATTAAATGAAGACACTTCCCTAAAGAAGCAAATGCTGTCATATGGATCTTGCAAGTGGAGAACTGGATGTGTTGAGAGGGGAAACATCTGTAATTGGTTGATTCATTTTGTTAGTAAGGCCAGAGCTCAGACCTTGATGTAAGTTTGATATCTTCTGTCAGACCTTACCCAGAGGACCCATTTACTGTAATTATTAACACTGAATAAAAATCCCATTGTTTAATCATTTTAACAAGGAAGACCTTGCACAGTTAATTCAGTGCCTTACAAAGACATTGGTACAAATAAAGAAGTGGTGTGATACAGAGGTGGGTTTCAGCAGGTTCTGACCAGTTCTCGAGAACCGGTAGCGGAAATTTTGAGTAGTTCGGAGAACCGGTAGTAAAAATTCTGACTGGCCCTGCCCCCATCTATTCTCTGTCTCCCAAGTCCCAGCTGATCGGGAGGAAAATGGGGATTTTGCAGTAACCTTCCCCTGGATTGGGGAGGGAATGGAGATTTTACAGTATCCTTCCCCTGCCATGCCCACCAAGCCACTCCCACCAAGCCACATCCACAGAATCGGTAGTAAAAAATTTTGAAGCCCACCACTGGTGTGATAGGAATAAGGTTTCCTGAACTGTCCATTATATTAGAGCAGCATTTCTCAATCACAGCAACTTTAAGATGTGTGGGCTTCATGTCCTAGAATTACCTAGCCAGCTTGCTGGCCACCATTTTAGAGTCTTCTTTTATAAAGGATTCCTTCTGAACTTCTTCTTTTCCTTCTGAAAAGGAATAAAATTAATAATTTGGAAATAAAATACAATTGCTTTGTTTTCGCCGCCATATGAGCCACCAAATAAGACTCCTGGATACCCTTCTAATCATTATTGCCAAAAATTAGTTTCTTCCCATTCTGAAGGTGGGAACATGTTACAATTTGGTATGGTGTAAAAGTAAACTATTGAATTACATTGAGGAGGTCTAAAATGAAGTTCTTTCTCAACCACGAAAATTCACTAGATAATAACTATCCATAATTTTCCATAATATGCAGACTTCTAAGCTCTGATTATCCCACAAAGATAATATGAGAAGAAACTTAAAGTAAAGATAACAAGTTCACTCTGTATGGTAAAATATCACATGCCTAATTTGTAAATGAGAATCAGTTTGATGTAGTGGTTAACGCATCAGGCTAGAAACTGGGAAACCATGAGTTCCAGTCCTGCCTTAAGAACAAAGCCAGGTAGGTGACCTTGGGGTAGTCACCTCCCTCAGTATGGGAAGGAGGCAATGACAAACTATTTCTAAAATGTTGCCCCCCAAAACCCTTACAGAGACTTGTATAGGCAGTCTGAAGGAGTCAGCAAGGATTTGAACGCACCAACAATTTAAAAAAAATATCTAAATATCCAATATGTAATGAGTATCGCCTTCTATTTCTCCTCACAGAAATGGTTCTGTTTTGTTTTCTTTGTTTGCTCGTCACCTCATATATTCTAGACAGTATCAGTAAATAATAAATAAAGGTGATAATCCTGTATCACAGATTACATGTTCCATTCCTGCCCAGAGTTAGTCACTAAGGGTAACCATTTAGGCATACCACAGCTTTCTAGAATGCTTGGATCCTTCCCAAACATTCTCAAGGGCTTTGCATGCATATTTTCCTGAAGTGTTTATGACTGCGTGTTTCTTCTAAATGCTTGCTTAAGAGTTCTAAGATTAAGTTGGTTTTAGACTGTCCCCCCTTAACATTAAAAAAAGTTTGCATCTACAACTTTATCCTGTAGCAAATCTCAATTGACCAGTTTTTGTTCTTAACAATTATAGCTGTATATGGAAAATAAAGAGAGGTCGCCTTAGCTAAAGCCATCCATGCACCAATTACATCTTTCTATTTTCCCATTGTTTTGCTTAGACCAGATGAACATAGCAACACAGCCAACTAACAGCTACATATTTGACATGTGTCTAACCTAACCCCAACCCATATTATATACCTAAGTTATTTGTGAGTTGCTTCTGAAATTTGTAGACCTCCTATGTTGTTAATATTAGGGAATTAATGTCATATCCAAGGTAAATTTAATCATGACCATCAGATGGAAGGGGAAAATCATACAGAAATGTGCTATAAACTATCAATTATATTGTTTTCCATGTTGTATGAACCCAACTAATTTTTCTGGTGTGGTTTATGAATGTTTTGTCAGTTGCTTCTAGCCACAAAATGAGTCAGAAGCATTTTTTAAAATATACTATAGTATACCATGATATGTGAACCCATCATATACTGTATCAGAACATATATCTTGTATGGAAAAGGAAGAAAAGTTTATATTATATGGTTTAGAAAGTGTTAGTATTATCAAACATCAATTAAATAGGAACACATCTTTGATTTAAGAAATAATAATAATAAACCCAAACAGAGGCATTCAGAGCAAATTAAACACTTCATTTATTGATGTAGTTTGCTATATTGGCCCTCTGAATATGCTATTAGACTTTATAATTTGCTTATAATTGGATAGTTACATTTTATTAAATTTAGGCTCTTTCATGTATAAATGTACAGAATCGGTTTATGATACAAATAATTAGAACTTGCTTGAATACATATATTCAACAGATACATATATTATTGTAATTGTGTTAAGATACACATTCAAGAAATAGATTTCTGTGGGAAACATACAGTATAGTAAATTTATTTCGGTTCTCCACTTGTGACCTATTTTCCTAAGCAGCCACACTATTACTGCTAAGCTGTGTAGTTGTCCGTTGCATCAACTCTTCTTTTGTGCTATGTGAGAAGGAAGATTGAGATGAGCTGATCTTTGCTTGCCTCCTTGCCCAGTTTGTTGTCTAGCAACTCATTTTTGGAGAATAGCTTTGAAAACTCTATTTTTTTCCCATTCACCTCTGATTTGCAGATTTCCCCAGAGCACTGCACTCTTGCCATTCCTCGTTATCTATCTTCTCCAGGCCACAATTCAAAACACACTGACAATGTCTCATCGAATGGTGATGAAACGTTTGCAACCAAATTGCCATGCTCGGAGCGCAAGCCAATATAATAATAATATTAATATTCAAACACATTTCAACCACTGGAGGAGTTTCAGTTTGTGGCTCTGTTGTACATTTTCCTGGATCAAGATATTGCTGTTATGGTCACTCAATCCTTGGTCAACTCATAGTGGATGATTGCAATGTACTGTATAAGGAGCTGCCTTGGAAGACCACTCAGAAGCTACAGCTATGAACCCTAAAACAGCAGTTGGGGTAACAATGGGTAAGTCTTATTACACCCATGTTACATCCCTGCTACCCAATCTGCAGTGGCTACTAGAGAGCTTTCGGGAGTAATTCACGGTGCTGGTCATTATGTATAAAACTCTATGACACAGGACCTAGCTATTTGAGGGACTGCCTGTCTCCTACAGTGATTGATTAAAAAATGTAATTTAACAGCACCCAGAAAATGAGCTTTCTCTGCCTCAGCACCTGCCGTTTAGAGGTGTGTACAGTCTCTACTTTGTCTGCCTTCAAGCAGTCTTTAAAAATGTGAATTTTTTCTTAGGACTTGGGTATTTGGTGAAATTTGAGGTAATGTGAAAGAATATTATGTTGTTCTCTTAGATGAATGTTGTCTTTTTTATAGTGTATTGTTTTCTTTTAATTTTATGAAGCTGTCTAGAGTGATTCTGGAATTGAATGACCTAGACATTTTGGCTAGACATTTTCTAGCCAAAGTTCAGGATTTCTGGACAGTCAGGCAATGTTTGGAGGACAAAAGGTAGAAAGACAGGCAATGAAAAAGCCTTCTTTTTATTTCAAGCATTTTTACTTCATATGATCCTTTCCTTTCTTTCCCATTTGACTAGTAGAAGAAAAGATATTTGCAATTGTTATGTTTGTGTGGGATACCTCAATGGCGTATATAACTCAAAATCTAATAAATTCAGTGGTGAAGCATAATTCAAGCTCACTGCTGAGTTAGATTGATCAATAGTTTGACTTGCCAGATGGCTCCCATTCACATACATATTATCAATCCTTTAAGGTAAGTCATGTCAAGAAAGCCACCATGGCAATTTCAAGAATGCTATGGAAGCTGAAATCCAGTCCAAGTTGCTTTCTGTCCCATTGTATACTAAACAAAATCAAGGCAGGATTATTTTTTAGTGTGTTTCTCATGTTTACTTCAAGCTCTGGACTATGCAATTTTTTCCCCAGGTTCTTCTGTTAACAGTTCTTTCATACTTGCCCCAAGACTATCTTCAAATCTCTTTACACATATGTATAAACACAAATAGCAACAGCACTAATAGCAATAGCACTTAGCAATAGCACAAATAGCAATCACACTTAGACTTATATACTGATTTACAGTGCTTTACAGCCCTCTCTAAGTGGTTTACTGAGTCAGTATATTGCCCCCAACAATTTGGGTCCTCATTTTATCCACCTCAGAAGGATGGAAGGCTGAGTCAACCTTAAGCCTGGTGAGATCTGAATTGCCAAATTGCAGACAGCCAGCAGGCAACAGAAGTAGCCTGCAGTACTGAAGTCTAACCACTGCGCCACTGCAGCTCATAATAAAGGAATAAAGATATCATTTGTGGAGATATGACTCCCACAAATGTATAAGCTGACATTCAAACATTTCTAACAATCATTTCTAAAGTGGAGAATGAGTCAATTGGTGTAAAGGTTAGGGCATCAGGCTAAAAACCCAGAAACACAGAACACAATTGTTCTGAATTTAGCACAAAGCCGGCTGGATTTCCTTTGGCCAGTCATTTGCTTTCAGACCTAGGAAGAAGGAAATCTTACCAAGAGGACTGCAGGGACTTCTCCAGGCAGTCGCCACGAGTCAACATTGATTCATAAGCACAAAAAAAAAAAAAAAAAAAAAAGTAGGGGGGGGAGTGACTAATTAGCTCAATCATTCAAGTCTCTATGTCTTTAATTTTCTCACTCATTCAGGATTATTCCCTTAGATTCTCTTCCTCTTCATCCTCCTTCCCACAAGAGCCACTCATTCATCTTGCTCTCACTTTTACATATACAAAGCATCTTATGCCTTATGAGTCTTACAGATTTAAAGTTTGGGTCTCACTGGCTCAAGGTTGACTCAGCCTTCCATCCTTCCAAGGTCGGTAAAATGAGGAATCTGTTGGGGGCAATATGCTGACTCTGTAAACCGCTTAGAGAGGGCTGTAAAGCACTGTGAAGTGGTATATAAGTCTAAATGCTATTGCTATTGCTACTTCCAGATAGAACCTGGAACCTATTTGTGTAAAGATGTTCAGCCACTGAGCAAAGACCCTACCTCTCACTCTTGGAGCACTGACTCATTCCCTTTCCCATCAACTTCTTGGCATATAGTATTTTATCGACTACTCCTCACATTAAACGGATGATCTACTTTTTCCTGTTTCATTCATGAACAGCAAAAGCCAATGCAGTACTTTTAGTCATGAATATGAAGGATGAGACTATTCCATGTAAAAGTGCTAGACTAGATACTTGCCAAAGAAATACAACGCCAGGACTTATTTTTCCCCTTGGGAAATCATCCGGACTAGTGATAGGTTGAGGAGCCTATATATTTCATAAATAAATAAAATAGGCTTGAAATTATTCATTCAGCCTAGTTTAAAAGCATTCATGCTAAGTTGGAAGGGGACTTAGAGTAGAAACAAAGGAGCATATCCTATGAAATTTTTGTACAGTACTTTTTTTTTAATTGAAAACACTGCTGCAGGATTTGAGGGCAACAACTATGTAGAAGTTTTTCTCTTTCTCTCTACTTTGAACTGTTTTCTGCATTCTGCTCAAACAGTCATGACTTAGATAAATAGATCTTGAAATGGATGCACGTGGGAAGAATTTTATATTACTTGCTTGGGTTTAGCAGATAGAATTTTGCAGAGCAGCAGCAGATTATTGCTGATTCTTTCAAAGAGGATATGGCAGAAGTTACAATAGACTGCATATATTTATAGAAGAGCAGAATTGAATTTATTGGAGATGGAAATTGAAAAATGAAAATGTGTTGTGTATTCACTAAAACAGGCCTGCACCTCAATATTGCATTTGCCCAAGAAGAAACAACTCTGAATTTAAGATAGTTCACCCCCACATCTGACATAAAAAAAAAAGGATTGCACTGAAAAATTTTTCAGTATAGATAAGAATCCTCTGTAATGCCCAGCTTTCCTATCTTGCTTGCATAGTATTTCTAAATTCCCTTCTTCCCTGGCCCCAGAGTAAATACCTTGGTGAAACATGCACATGTATTTATGTGCATATGTGCATTATTATTATTATCATCATCAGTCTAAAATCAATCTATGCCAGGAAGGTTTTTCTAAAGGTTATGGACTGTATTCTGGTCCAGGGTTGGTTGGTAGGTGGGAGTTTTTCAGCTATGATGAATTGTATTGATAATTATTTAGCATTTTTCCCATTATGTTTTGCTTTAGACTGTCATCATGAGTATTTTGTGGTAGAAAGGTAGAACATAAATAAACTAATAATTAAAAATTAATACTCATTTAATATTTTAACTATCGTAGTGTTCTTCATTGACAATAGTGGAATATAAAAGTTATCAATAAATGCCTAGCAGTCAGTTGGAAATGTACAAGTTTATTGGTGTTCAGATGGCAAAGAATTTATGTCTATGCATTGGGAAGAATGAGGCTGGTGACATATAGGTAGCAGCCATAAATTAGGAATATCATATATGAACTTTCTACAGAGACCACAATCTGGAGAAGTTTGTAAACATGTACCTCTATCAATATCTCCTAACTCATGTTGTACTGCTTTATATGAAGTATATAGACAAAATGAATACGGTATTTTTGATTTTGTAAGAATACATAGTGAATATATAATATGAGCATTATTATATATTACAATATAATAGACTACATACTACATGTCACCTATACTAAGCAGCTATTTATAAGTTATGTTTCCAAATAAAATATGTCTTCTAAATATGTTAGAACTGCCTGCCTATAAGCATCTCATTACATGGGAAACTGACCTGAAAACCCTCTTAAACTTCAATAGCAATTACTAGATCTACATAAATTCTCATAGCCACTAGGGGGAAATAAAGATGTACCCAAATCCATGTTCCATCTAGTGGTCATTCAAAAATTTATAATCCATCTCTGATAGCCCTTACCCCGATAATCGAAAATGCAAGCTCAAACAGCTTTAGAATTGACAATGAAGATACTGAAGTGGTGGACAGCTTCTGTCATTTACGATCTGCCATCAACTGTAGAGGCACTATCAGTAAGGAAATATGTTACAAGACTAAAAGTCTATGGAGATTCTCAGTCATCCAGGTCATGTTTGTTCCAAAGGTGTTTTTTTCAGGAGGCAATTGGACTTCCTTGTTTTTTGTTTGAAGAGGTTTCGCTTCTCATCCAAGAAGCTTCTTCAGCTCTGACTGGATGGTGGAGAATGGAAGGATTTATATTCCTTGCAGACAGCTGAACTTGAAAAAAGCCTCCTGGGAAAAAAGCACTTTTGGGACAACCATGATGTGGATGACTGAGAATCTCCATAGACTTTTAGCTACGCACTTTGGGATGAACACCCTTTGAATGGTGCAGGAGTGTGAATGGATTTTTCAGAAAAATTGCAGATTACAGGAACAGATTGATTGCACTTCAGTTTGAGATGCAGACAACACAGACTCATCCCCAACAGCCTGCGTCTGTCTTCAACACGAAAGGGACACAAGGCACAAAACACAAAACATCCTGCAGCCAAGAAGGTTCCACACCCTTTTCCACTACTCAGGTGACCCTGAGGACACAGATAAACCTCCAAGTAGCCTCAATGATGCTCTAAAAGAATGCAAATGACCACTGTCTGCAAAGAATATAAATTCTTCTATTCCCCACCATCCAGTCAGAGCTGAAGAAGCTTCTTGGATGAGAAGCAAAATGTCTTCAAAGAAAAAACGAAGAAGTCCAGTTGCCATCTGAAAAAAGCATCTTTGGAACATGTTGCAGACTAGCACGTGGTAAGGCAGCCATGAAGGCCTTTGAAAATACATTCAAATGCTATGATGTGTCTATACCTACAAAGATCAAAAATCACACAATCCATGGCATTTTCCATGACACTATATGGAAAGGAAAATAGGGCTTTGGAGAAGCAAGTTAGGAAGAGTGTTGATGCTTTTGAACTTTGGCATTGAGAAGATTCCTGAGAATATTATGGACTGACATGAAAACAAACAATTGGGTTATCAAACAAATCAGAGTTCTCACTCAAGCCACAAATGACCAAACTCAAATTGTCCTACTTTAGAGACATCATGCAAAGACATTGCTCTTTAGAGAAGGATCCAATGCTGAAGAAGAGGATGACCAGAAGCAAAGTAGATGGACTCAGTTACAGGGCAGTGAGTGTATCATTGGGAGACCTCAAAGACCAGGTGAGGGAAGGATCATCATGGAGATAATTTATCTATGTGATCCCTAGGAGTGGACAATGATTTGATAACACATAATTAATCAGTCTGCTAGCCCTAACTCCCAGGGCCCAGATCGTAGAACAAGACTTCACATCAGAAAGAAGACAATCTATTCTATTAGGGAACCCAGGGACCAGAAAATAAGATCAACGTTCTTCTCTTCATTCTTATTTCTTTGATTGCACAAGTGTCCAGACACTTCAAAGAACATATGAGGTCAATTTCAACCAAACATATAATACTATCTTATTAAAGAAACAACCAAATTACGAAATCCTAGTGATTTTTAACTAAGCAATTTGACCCTCTCCCCCAAAAAGGGAAAAGAGAATCTTTTCAAAAACTTTAAACTTCAATTTTTGGGAAAAGGGCATTTTAGTCAGATAAACAATATTAAACCAAATTCCAGGGCAACTGCTTATTTAGCCCTAATTTACTTATCTGTTTCACTGCTTGGGCATTTTGATAAGAGTGGAGCAGCCTAACTGAATGATACAGAATCAGTTTCATGCCTTTCTCCTTTTTCTCCTAGCTTCTTGGAACATCAATAATCCTGGACCTTCCTAGTAACAATTCCTTGGAACATACTCTTTTTAGCTAACTCAGGTGAAGACCTTCACTTCACTATAAAAACAGAGAAAATCCTGTACAGAAGTTAAAAAGCAGGCTGGCAAAAAAATCTCTGTTGCAATATTTTCAGGATCAGACTCAATAATAATAATAAGAGTTAAAGGTTTAAATATATTTCTCTTTAATTATAACAGGCATTCTATATTCACTGAATATTCACAGATAGAAGCAAAGAAAATGGTGAAGGTGGCTCCTTATATATACAAAGGGTGGAGCCTATAGTGGGAGTGGTGAATTATGAATACATTAAGAATCAAAGAATAAGTTAACCCCTGACATCCCATTTATACACTATTTACACATTAGGGAATAAGGCATTTACATCTGACAAATCCCCCTCTAAATGCCGATTCGCTATACAACACCAATTACATTCAGATTCAGGACAATATAAGACATACAATTTAGAAGTTAAATATTTGTGCTGTTTAGAAGGTAAAGGCTTCGTCAATATGTCAGCTAATTGTTCAGAAGTATCACAATGTACTGCTTTGATAAATCCATCTTGAGACAATTGTCTCACATGCTTAAATTTTATATCTATATGCCTGGACCTTTGTCCAATGGCATCGGATCTAGATATTTCAATGGCTGCTTTATTGTCTTCATGCATAACAAAAGGCAAAGCAGGTTTTTTCCAAACATCTGAAATTAAATCATTAAACCATACAAGGTTATTTGCAGCTTTGGATAAACAAACATATTCCGCTTCTGTGGTTGAAGTGGCTACTAACTCTTGTTTACCAGTGTACCAGTAAACTGGACAGTCATTTAAAAGAAAAATATAACCAGAAGTACTTTTTCTGCATGATACGTCTCCAGCCCAATCCGCATCTGCGTAACATGTAAGCTTTGGTTCTTTATTGTCATTAGGTTCTAATACTAAGCAAAAATCTAATGTACTTTTCAGATACCTTAAAATTCTTTTGACAGCTTCCCAGTGATACATTGTTGGTTTGCTGACGTGTCTTGATAATAAATTGAGTGGTAATGCGATATCTGGCCTAGTCCAATTAGATATATAAAGAAGTGAACCTATTATTGATCTATAAAATGTGTTATCCTTAAATTCAGGAGAAGATTCATCAGTATTTCTAAGGAAATCAGTTTGCATAGGAGTGTCACAGGGTTTGGCATTGTTTAAATTGCATTTGTTTAGAAGTTCAATAATCTTATCCCTCTGAGTAAGTTTGAATCCCCTTCTAGTTTTATTAATTTGTACACCAAGGTATTTGTTTACTTTACCTAGAGATTTCAATGAGAAATGTTCATTTAGCTTGTTTACAAAGGTTTCTCTTCTCTCTTTGTGTTTTCCTATATATAAAATATCATCTACATAAATCAATACAAATTCAATGTAATCATCACCCTTTTTGACAAAGAAACAGTTATCAGCGGTGGTAGCGTTGAAATCCATGGTCTTAAGTACTTTTACCAAGCAATCGTACCATCTTTTACCAGATTGCTTTAATCCGTATAAACTCTTGTTCAATAGCCAAATTTCATTTTTATTAGTGTATTGACTGTGAGGTGCTCTTACATATATTTCCTTATCTAGTTTTGCGTGTAGATACGCAGTCTGTATGTCATATTGAAATACATCAAGATTGAGTGCAGATGCTACTACTAGAGCTGTTTTGACACTCTCTGTTCTTACTGTGGGGGAGTATGTGTCAGTATAGTCCTCCGGATATTTTTGTGCATAACCTTGTGCAACTAATCTAGCTTTGTATAGAGTATTGCCTCCTTCTAGGTTCTTAATTTTATAAATCCACCTGGTACCAATAATTGTTTTATCTTTAGGTGCAATTGCAGGTGTAAATACATTTAATCCTTGCAAACTTTCCATCTCCTTTTTCATAGCTAGTTCCCATTTTTCTTTTTCTTCACGAGGGAGTTTTAATACTTCCTCATATGTATTAGGTGTTATTTGTTCACCATCCATATGCATTATGTAATCTCTGTATTTATTTGGTATTTGATTTCTGTTGTTTCTAATGGCTCTTTCAGGTTTGCTATGGTTGTCATGCAAATATCTTGCTTCTTTTTTTGTTAGTGTGTCTGTCTTTATTTTGTGTTGACTATTTGTCCAAGTTTTGGTTTTGTTTTTATATTTGTTGATATTTTGATTTTCTATGGTCCCTTCCTCATGAGATTTTGTATCTTTGCATTTATTTGGAAATATTTCATTAAGATGTAATTTAGACCAGTTGGCCTGTTCATGGAACACAGCTGTTCTGGAAACTATAAATTTGTTATTATTATCAATGAATCTGTACCCTTTGGTGCCAGTTTCATATCCCATAAATCTTAGTCTTCTGGATACGTTTTCTCCCTTTCTTCTCAACTGTTTAGGTATGTGTACGTCTGCAGTGACTCCAAATATGTGCATGTGTGCTAATTTTGGTTTCCTATTATACATCACTTCATATAGTGTCTTATTCACAATACTGGACCAGGTTCTATTTTGAGTGTAATTTGAATAATGTAAGGCTTCTGACCAAAATTGTTTGCTTAAGCCAGCATCCTCTAATGTGCACCTAATCATGGTTTGTAATGTGGAATTTTTTCTCTCTGCAATCCCGTTCTGGAACGCAGAAAATGGACTAGACGTGTAATGTAGCATTCCTCTATCCTTTAACCATTGGGAGAATTCTTTGGACATGAATTCACATCCCCTATCTGTCATAATTTGTTTTATTCTGATATTATGTTGTGTTTCTATGCGTTTGTAAAATTCCTTAAATTTTTGAAAGGTTTCATCCTTGTGTTTTAATGTGTAAACAAAACCATAGCGACTGTAATCGTCTACTATTGTTAGGAAGTAACGTTTTCTATAAGTGATTGATGGAGTTAAAGGGCCAACTAGGTCCATGTGTACTAAGTCAAAAATTTTGTTAGTTGATCTGGTGGATTTTCTTGGCCTGGGACTAGTTTTTAGTTTTGTAGATTTACATACTGAGCATTCCAAATAGTTTTCACAATTTTTTATTTTGACACCTTCTGCGTGTTCAGTCATTTTTTGAACTACAGGAAAACTTGCATGTCCTAACTTCCTATGTAAGATGTGAGCACACTCATCATGAATTGGTTTACCTATTTTTGGTTTCTTTTCAATGTGTGTATCTGCGTGATCATGAGATATTTTACATTCATCATTGTCACTGTTACTAATATTTTCATCATTTGCCTCAATACAATCTTCCATATTTGAATCAATGTTATGTAACCATCTTTCTTTTGTTACCAGATAGGGTAGGCCTCCTTTAATCATCACAGTGCCTATATTTGTTTTATTCTTCTCTAAAGTTGCTTTTCCCTTTGAGAAAACTATATTAATGTCAGAATCTCTACTTAGTTTTATGGCACTTAGTATGTTATGAGGTATTTCTGGTATTAACAATACCCCCTCTATTTTTCCTAGACCAGGCAAGGTCACATTCCCTCTGCCTAATACTTGAACCTTTTCTTGATTAGCTACCTTTATTACAAATTTATCTTCTGTAAATGAAGACAATATATTTTTGTTATTAGTGGTGTGATTAGTTGCCCCAGAATCAATAAGCCAATTATTGTTCTCATTTTGTTGTGTTTTTGTGCTGTCTTGTTTATTTAGTCCATTCAGTGAACCAGATTTTCTCTCTTTTGAATTTTCTCTGCCCCCTCTATTTTCTCTGTAATGTGGTGGGCTTCTATATCTATGTCTATCTATGGAAGATTGTCTATAATTGTATTTATTCCTATATTCTGACCTGTGTCTTTCCTTGAAAATTTTGGGACAATCTCTTCTATTGTGTTCCCTAGACCCACAATTGTGGCATTTAAAAGTTTCATTATATTTTTCTTGGAAAGCTACTTTCCTAAAAAATTTGTGCTCTGTGTGATTGCTATAACGATTTTTTCTTGAATTGTCTTCTGCTATCAGTTTGTTTGATAGACTTTCTATGGATAAATATCCTAGATTGATGGTGTCTAAATGTGACATAAAACTATCCCATGATGAATCAAGTGAATTGATAATAACACTTTTCATTGTTTGATCTGAAATCACTTCCCCCCTCAAATGCAGCTCAGCTCTTATTTTGTTTAGAGATATTAAATGCTCACTTATGGAAACCCCTGGTTTTACTCTAGAAGAAAAGAAATCTTTAGACATTCTTGTGGTGGTAGCTACACTATCGCTGTGAAACAAATTAAACATGCATTGAATTATTTCTGAAACAGTTAGATTTGGTTTGATGCTATGATACATTGCAGGAGACACACTAGATATTATTAGGAAAAATGCTCTATGGTGTAAACAATCTATTTTTAAAGTCCAAGGTCTTCTTGGGGGACTAGTGATAAAAAATAGTAAATTTTCTTTCATAAAGACAACCTGGAGCTGTTGATACCATTCTTGCAAATTAATGCCATCAACCCTTAGTTTTGGGAAGTCACTGGGTAAGTTTCCCACATTATTTTGTCCATTACTTACAACCTGAGGTAGTCCGTGGTCTCGCAAGTGTAGGAAATTGCAAAACGGCATGGGGATGCTCGCAACGAGTCTGCGCGGTTCTCTGGCTAGTTCAAGTCTTTCCGGACCATCTGCGTAGTTTCGCACATGCGCGTTGTTCATTTCTTCTTTGGCGTCGTCGTGGAAGGTTCTCTCCATTGCGGCTCGCTCGCTCTGCTCTTCTTCAGACGAGTCGGTCTCTGGTTCGGTCTTAGGAGTTTTGATGGCGGCGATTGCTCTTCTTTTTCTTTTGGGTGCATTGACACTTGCTTCGGTCTGTGGTGTAGGACGGAATCGACATGGCTCTCTGGGTTCGGGCGTCGTCGCTCTCGAAGTCAGGATGGGAGCGTGCAGTTCTTGAGGTATCGGCTTGTTCGCTTGCTTCTTCGTTGGCGCTTTGGAAATTTTTAATTTTGGCCCAAATGCAGCAAAAAGCGTCTTCATTGCTGACTTTACTTGAGATTTCGTTGAGTCGTCTTCATTTTCTGATTCTGGCTCTTCCGAAGAGTTTGAATCTTCCTTTTCACTTTCGTTGTCTGATAACGTTTTTCGCGCCAGAAATTTTGAACTGAGCATTTTGATTGGCTCTGCTTCGTTCACTTTGGAGGCTTGTTGAAACCAAGATGGCTGCCATTCAAAATTTCGCGCGGGATTACATTTTTTCTTTTTCATAATGACTTTCTCTGTAGTCATATCACTCACAATTTTTTGGTCTTTGGGTTTCTCTTTAGCGATGTTTTTCTCTCTCGCTGCTCCGCTGTTCTTCAGCATTTCTTGGAGGTTCGCGATGAGGCTTTCATCATTCTTCTGGCTTTTTAATAGTTTTAATATCTCTGACCTGAGTTCGTTATTTTCTATTTCGATTTCCTCCTGGTCATCATTTTCATTTATTAATTCTTCTTCTTCAGTGGTGTATTCTTCGGATTCTCTCGAAATCGCGTTTGTGGATTCGTTGATTATTTCTTGTTCAGTTTCTATTTCTTTGCTGTAGACCCTGGTGTTGGGCCTATCTTTCTTAGACATGTTTAAGTAGTTATTGAGTCAATTAACCATCCTCTGCTACCAGCTTGTTGCAATATTTTCAGGATCAGACTCAATAATAATAATAAGAGTTAAAGGTTTAAATATATTTCTCTTTAATTATAACAGGCATTCTATATTCACTGAATATTCACAGATAGAAGCAAAGAAAATGGTGAAGGTGGCTCCTTATATATACAAAGGGTGGAGCCTATAGTGGGAGTGGTGAATTATGAATACATTAAGAATCAAAGAATAAGTTAACCCCTGACATCCCATTTATACACTATTTACACATTAGGGAATAAGGCATTTACATCTGACAATCTCTACATCAGAAAAGCCCTTGACTGGTATAATTGGAAAGGTTTCAAAAACATGTATTTTCTAAATTAGCAAACTGTTGTCCTGAACTGATATAATAAGGCCCTTGATTCAGAAGCAAAGCTGCCAACTAAAATTTGCAATCTGATCGCAACTTTTAAGCAACTAAATGGTTGAATTTCCCCCCCCCCCCTTCCACTTCTGGTATTTTTTGATTGTCTGTCACATTTTAGGCTTCCTGATTTTGGGATAAGCAGAGTGCTGTATTATTTTAAAATTGCACCACATTCCTGGAGGCCTTATGGGTATTTTGAAATCTCAAACAATTCTGACTTTTGGCCTGTTCTTGGAAACTATGGTCTTTTTAGATTAGGGCCCCAAATATCAACCAGGATAAAGAGCAGTTTTTTCTTCATTGGATGCTTTTTGTTCTATTATATGTGGAAGGAATATGATGCTGCAGGCATTTAATCAGAAAATGGAAATTTTTCCTTCTTATCTACGGAAAGGACCCCCATATGCAGTGGATAGAAAAAATGGGGCTTAAATGTAAAGAGACCTCATTACAGTAATTGATTTAGGCTGATTTAGGCCTGTTGTTTAATTTGAAACTTTATAAATCATAGTGGCAATTATTTTTGGTATAGATGTGTGTGAAAACGAAAGGTTTGAAATGTTTAACATTATTTGAAATGAAAATATGCAGCTGGTTTATGTTCCTCATACTGCATTAAGATGGATGAATGGATGTATGGATGATGATAGATAGATGATAGATAGATAGATGATAGATAGATAGTTGTATTCACATATGAACACTGCATTCCCAAAGTTTTAAAACCTTGCGTTTAGGCTTTCAATCACAGATTCATTTCAGATGCAGGCAAGTGTTTTGAAGGGCACTTTGTAATGGCTTTATCCAGATTCAGATTATTTGTAATCCAGAGGGAAAGCACACATTCTCAGCAAGGCAAGGAGAAAACATATCTGAGCACAAATCAAAAGAATGATTATGGTATGCGTGCTGTGTACCCATTACTGAATCCCCAAGGCTCCCTCTGTTTCTTAAGGCACTTTTTCTTCTCCTGCCTCTGGCTGGAACGGGGTGTAAACTCCGCAATGAATAAGAATGGTTAAAATGGAGAACATAAAAAGATGTGACATTCCTGAAGGAACCCATGTTTCAAACTTAGATTCAAGTGAAAGCTACTAAAGGAACACCTCCCAGTGGTCTCCAGTAGACTTTTTATCAGTTTGTCAGTGGTGTGTAAATCCCATTGCCATGAATGTTTCTTTGATCCTTCTTCATTCCCAGATTGCTTTCCATTCAAGATGACTCTTGTTCAAAACCTTTCATTTTCTGTCTCTTGCACTTCCTGTCAAACTGCTGCATACAACAACAAGTTTAACCTAGTTACCGAATGAATACATTGTCTGGATTTGGACTATACATTGAACCATCAAATAACCAGAGGGGTAGTTTGTACTATACACAAAGTCAACCCCCACTACACACCACACCTCTTAAAATTTAACTGAGAACAAACTTAGCACATTCTGTGAACACAACTGCTAGGTCTTTGCCTGATTTGTCTTAAGTAATCACAACCTCTATGTCTGTTGGAAAATAGTTGAATACAAAACTTTTCTTCACTTCGGCTAGAGATAGATGGGCATCTATCCTTCCTTCCTTCCTTCCTTCCTTCCTTCCTTCCTTCCTTCCTTCCTTCCTTCCCTCGCTCCCTCGCTCACTCCCTTCCTTCTGAACTAAATACGATTTTAAAAGTGATTCCGTAATTGCATATATACTCACCATTCTTATTTTCATCTCTTGGAAGTTTGGCAGGACTTTGTGGTTGAGGAACATTTCAAGGACCTTTATTGCAGGGGTGAAATCCAGCAGGTTCTGACAGGTTCTGGAGAACTGGTAGCGGAAATTTTGAGCAGTTCGAAGAACCGGCAAATACCACCTCTGGCTGGCCCCAGTGTGGCGTGGGAATGGGGATTTTGCAGTATCCTTCTCCCAGGAGTGGGGAGGGAATGGAGATTTTGCAGTGTCCTTCCCATGGAATGGGGTGGGAATAGAGATTTTTCAGTATCCTTCCCCTGCCACACCCACCAAGCCACACCACGTCCACCAAGCTACGCCCATAGAACTGGTAGTAAAAAAAAAAAAAAGGATTTCACCATTGCTTTATTGCCTGTTCAACCACTGGCACATGAGAAAAAAAGTAAGGATATCAAGGAATGAAACATCTCTCAAACTTACTTTATTGGTGTGGATCACAATGAATATGGCTTCTTTGAATTTGGCTTAGCATGTATGAAGTATGCATCTGAATTAGACCATTGGTTTTTCTAGTTCATCTTTCTCTACAATGATGAGTAGTAGTTCTTCAGAGCTTCCGATTACAATTTTTGGCATCTTCAGTAATTCAACCTAGGACCACCAATATGGCAGTCCTTTATATATACATATGTATATGTGTGCCTATACAATACATACACACACACACAAACACACACACACACACACACACACACATCAACACTTGCATTTCTGGGGGATGGGGATGTTTGGTCAATATAAGCTTCCTTCTCCATCCAGAGTTGCTGTTTTTAAACAGAAGGAAGCTTGTATTGACCAAATATCCCCAGAAATGCAAGTGTTGAGCACAACAACCATTCTTCAGAGCTGTGGTCAGTGAAAGGCAGAGTTGCAATATACGGTAACTTTGACACATGTCTAGATTCTCTTGTCTTTCTCTTAATGGCACTTTGATATTTCAAGTTTTCTATGCCATATCTGGATCAACTGCTATTCTGACATTAAAGAAACAACTAAAAGGGAACCAACCGTATGACCTTCCACAGAAAAGCCTTTGAGGGTTCTAAGTCTAAAATGATCTATTTTATCAGCCAAGCTCATCAGCTTTTTAATAACAGCCCTAGTGCAAACATTTGGCATCAGCTGCTTTCAAGTTTCCCTTTGTTTAGGCACAAATGTTTCAGTTCCGTGCCTTGTATATACTGCCTGTTAAAAAGATAAATGATACAAGGGACATTTTACATTATCAGTTGTGGTAGAGGTTATACCAGTTTTTATCTGATTTTCTTTTATTAGGAATGGTAAAGGACTCTGTCATCAAATGTATTCTAGTACAGATTTCTAAGTGCATTTTTTCTGAATTTAAAATCTATTAGAAGATCATTCACTTTGTCTAACATTTCTACAGATCCAAAAATAGGAAGAATATATCATGACAACTGCAGTTATTAGACGGCTTCCATTATCCTTGACTAATTTATAAATATGAATTTTATTTTGGTTTATATTTATTAAAGAATTATATGGATCTCGTGCTAATCTTTCACAAAGCTGCTAGTTATGATTATGTCTAAAACCTTTCCCTGCCAATAGATACTCACATAAGTTGGGCTTCACAGCTGCTTCCCATATTTTATTTGAAAGATATCAGAATGGTTCCCAAGAGTGATTTCTCTATCCACTAAGATGTGCAAATGTCATGCAGGAATTTAATTATTAACTTGGATATATCACCTGCCCAGTCCCAAAGGTTTGGTCTGGGTATCAATAAGAGGTATTTTAAGGAGACCTACAATAAACTACAGACATTGTGATCTCTTGTTTGAATCCGAGGAATGCACAAAGGGCAGGAAAATACTTTATTTTGAGAGCAAGGTTATATAGATAGTGACCAACATTTTAAACCAAAAGAAGATTACATTGAATTAGCAGAATTACAGAATAACAGAGTTGGAAGGTACCCTGGAGGTTTTCTAATCCAACCCTCTGCTCAAGCAGGAGAGCCTATACATTTTCTCCTGTTCGAGCAGGAGACCCTATACATTTTCTCCTGTTCAAGCAGGAGAGCCTATACAGCCTCTTTAACATTTTAAGTCACAGAATTGAGTAGAGCTCATAAGGACTTTTCTACCAGATTGGTGAGAAATGTTTGGCTTCAGCAGTCCCAAATTATGCATGCCATGATTAAGAATCAACAGAGATACTGGCTAACAATTATTTGAAGCTCCTCTCCTAATAGGAATGGGTGCATGACTTTTTCTAATAAAAGAATATTGTCTTTTTTTCAACCGTGATGACTACTGTCTTTGAAATCTCCTTCCTCAGCCAGAATGAGATGGTGACTAGCATGTAAACTATGTTTGATGTTTTCAGACACATTCCATGTTCAGATATATGTATAAGTGTGACAAGATGCATATATATTCACTGGAAGTATTCTCTGTGCACATCTAGCATTCAGATCAGCTGCATGTATCTTGCAAACGATGTGGTTGTTTTGAGGAAATAAGTTTCTTTCATTCTAAGTTGCCTTTTAAAGCTTCTCTTACACACACAAGCACACACATATTATATATAAGTTTATACAGGTAATCCTAGACTTACAGCGGTTCATTTAGTGACTGTTCAAAGTTACAATGACACTGAATAAAGTGAATTATGGCCATTTTTCATAGATACAACATTTGCAGCATTCCCCATGGTCATGTGATCAGAATTCAGAAGCTTGGCATCTGGTTCATACTTATGATGATTGCAGTGTTCCGGGATCACGTGATCACTTTTTGCAGCCTTCTGACAAGGAAAGCCAACAAGGAAGCCAGATTCACTTAACAACTGGGTTACTAACTTAACAACTTCAGTGATTCGCTTAACAACTGTGGCAAGAAAGGTCGTAAAATGGGGCTAAACTCCCTTAACAAATGTCTCACTTAACAACAGAAATTTTGGGCTCTTTTGTGGTCGTAAGTAGAGGACTACCTGCATAAGAAAGATGTAGCTTGGAGATTTTTTCAGTAGATAAAGATAAAGAGTAATTTCTGTAACAGAATCAAATCTCTCTCTCTCTCTCTCTCTCTCTCTCTCTCTCTCTCTCTCTCTCTCTCTCTCTCTGTGTGTGTGTGAGAGAGAGAGAGAGAGAGAGAGAGAGAGAGAGAATATTAAGATGGCATCCACAACCATATGATCAAATCCTTGCTCTCTTTTACCTGCCCATCACACACTTTTAAAAAGGACTAAAGGTAAAAGTTCCCCTCGCACATATGTGCTAGTCGTTCCTGACTCTAGGGGGCAGTGCTCATCTCCGTTTCAAAGCCAAAGAACCAGCGTTGTCCAAAGACGTCTCCGTGGTCATGTGGCCGGGATGACTAAACACCAAAGGTGCACAGAGTGCTGTTACCTTCCCACCAAAGTTGGTCCTGATTTTTCTACTTGCATTTTTTACATGCTTTTGAACTGCTAGGTTGGCAGAAGCTGGGACAAGTACGGGAGCTCACCCCATTATGTGGCACTAGGGATTCGAAACACTGAACTGCCGACCTTTCAATCAAGAAGCTCAGCATCTTAGCCACTGAGCCACCACATCATTGGCTAACTGACTAACTAGCTAGATTAATCATAACCCTTTCAGTCATTGTTTCAAAGGTATTTCTTTACTACATTCCTCAATGCCCTCAAAAACGGCAGAACTTCTAACGTACTTGGAAAGTTCTTTAAAACTCTGAGAGATATTCAGAGATGCATCTGCCTTGAAATTAGCCCATATTGAATTGTACAGCACAGTTCATACAGCACACACAGATCAACGTATAATACAGCCAAACATCACGACCAGTTTTACAGTGTTTTGTATTATGTCATAAAATGCTTTATGAGAAGTTTTGTGTCAATTACACACATCCTGGATTTTGGATGCATTCTGTAAGTTTGAAGTACCTTGGTTCAAAAATTCTTGCCCTATGATGCACCATTTTGCCCAATTAAAGATTAGAGACATGAGAGGTTCAGTAATGTATAGATGATATGGCTTAGAAAATGTGGTTGCAGTCACTATCTTGAGTTTTTGACTCCATGTTCCCAATGCCGCTGAACAGATTCTCTTTAATTACTCATAAGAAATAATTGCATTGCCTCTATTTGTTTGGGTTTGTGCTCACCTGTGAACCAATTAAGGAAAAGTAGCATAGTCTGCTGAATGCCTGGTACATGCTGGAGAATCTGTTTACTCCCTTCTCCTCCAGTTCTTCCAAATTGAGGACTTAGTGATGAACAGATCTGGGCGTTTCAGTCTTTATAGCCCTCTTGCACACACCTCCTTATTCTGAGATCTTGCAGTTAACACAACATGTATCATACTGAAAGCAACTCAGCTAACATCAGCATTGTTGAGCCTTTTCTGCTGTTGCCCCGTTCTATGGAATATCTTGCTGCTTGAGGTGATATCTTGGCCCTACCCTTTTGGCCTTCTAGAAGAGTGTTAAAACCTGTCTCTGCCAGTTGGTTTGGAGTCCTGACAGGGGCGCTGTATGTTGGAAGTGGCTAGTGGATTAATAAGGAAGATGCCACCATTATAATTTCTTTCTGGTGGTTTCTTATTTATATTTCTAATATTGTTAGTATTTTAATATTTTTATGTTTATGATTTTAATTATAAGCCGCCCAGAGTCATTTTGCAGAACGAGACATGTAGCTTATAAGTAAAATAAAATAAATACATAAAGGCATGCTTTTTTTTAAAACCCTGATTTTCTTAATTTTGCTTATTGATCCTGAACAAACCAACATTTAGTTGATTCAATACTTCTCTGTTGTCTCCTAGCTTCAGGTTGCACTTTTGAATCTGGATTGTTTCTGTTTTGTGTTATTCCATTTTTATGTTACAGGTTTTATTCTCATCTGTGTAACTGAAGTTATTGTAGAACAATTAATGTGATATCAGAATGTTTGGATGAAATGCTGTTGGAAGCCATTGTTTGCCCCTCTTGTGAATGGCTTTTTGGGGCAAGTGAAATGGAGCTTTGAGGTGATGTTAAATATATGTGAATGTGGAAAACAGTGTATGTGATTGTAGATGACTGCTGAGGGAAGTCTACAGGGACTGTCCATTGTTAGTGCAGCAAAAGCACGACCCTCATCTAATAATGTTCTGCATAAGTGAAAAGGTACATAATTTAAAGCAACCCAGAGCTTGGCTTAATATATTCAGTCTTTCCCCATGATATTTTATTGTTTATAGAAGGCAGATCAAAACACAGACTCATCTCCTGCTTTGTTTCCTCTCCTTTCAGGTTAGGCAACATCCAGAAGATCCTAATTTTGGAGGTAAAGTTTACTGATTTGGATTCATGCATTATGCTAAACTGTAGTGGACTAGGTTTGATTGTAACTTAAGCATGCAATGTAAACTGAGATCTTGTCATTTTTAATTCTGATTTATGGCTTAAGATGTTGGGCAAACCCAGCCAATTTTGGTTTATTCATTATAGTAAACAGATCTTGGACCAATGGATTATTTCAGACTACACTGATTAATTTATAATCTAATCTTGCCTTTTCTGTGGTGCTCAAAGCAGTATACTTTGGTTAGCCTCCTATTTTCATAAGTGTGTGACATAGCTCAGTAAAAGAGTGATACAGGCATTATGATGACTTGAACTTTCTTTGAGGCTTTCTACTCAAAATATAGGCAATAAGGCTGTGTTTATACAACACATTGAACCACAAATGATATTACATTTTAGCCTACCAGGAAGGAAGGAAGGAAGGAAGGAAGGAAGGAAGGAAGGAAGGAAGGAAGGAAGGAAGGAAATTTTATGGCGTGCACTAGTCATGTTCTTGAACCATACAAAATTCCTTCTTTTACACTGCTGCCTTAACTGATACAAAATAATCTTGCAGGCCATCAGAGAATGGTCTCAGGTCTAGTCTAAAATTGCAAATGAGCTATCTTATTAAAATAAATTAGCCCTAGGTTTCAAAACACAGTATACCATCATATCCACTGCTTTGACTTCCACAGAAAAAATGGGGTACAGAAAAGTCTTTCTTACCAAATTAAATATCTCTGGAAAACCAAAGATAAAAAAGGCTGAGCAGAAGATGAATTGTTCTCAACTATTTTTTTATTTTTGTATTTGTTTTATCAGACTTTCTTGCAAAAATCAAATCCAGAAGCACACACAGATATAATAACACATAAAGTATTTACAATACCAATAGTTGATTCTTCAGCTCAGATCAGCAGACATGTTCACACACACAGCTTTCACTTTCAATTTTTCTGCACAGAATCAGAAGCTGCAGACTAAGACATGCCTTGGCTCCAGTGGGTCTCAGCTCCCAATTGGCTGATTTAGTTGCTATGCCTATTCATTGACTAACCTTGTTACCATGTCTTCCCAGTCATGAATATTCTGACATGCTTGTAGTACAGTAAAATGATTAAAATCACAGGACACATCCAAATAGCTACCTGAAAGTGTAATTACCAGTGTTTGAGCCAGTAGAAATGAATGCCAGTGTAAACTGCTGAAGTCTATTCTACCTTGAAAAAATTGATAAGGAGATAGTTCCTTGGAGCAATAGGAAACTCCACACTGTACAACCACTGCCCACTGTAGCTGTCAGTTGCTTTTTTTGAACTATTTTTAAACAATGAATTCAGTGATAGGTTTAGGCATAGACTGGGCAGCACTGTCAGACAGGTTTGGAGAGATGGTTCTGTCTCTACCAAATCTCTGATGCCCCAGGCCACTTCCATGGCCTTGGGCAACTGGCAGATAAAGGCTTTCCTCGTCTCTCCCCATCCTCCCATGGAAGGCAAAAGAAGTAGGAAGAAATGGCTACTTACACATCAGGCCTCCCATTATAGGAGAGATGGGGACATGGATTGGATGGGAGAAGAAAGAGTAGAGGCAATTCTTTATTTATAAGGAATACAATCCTATGAAGATAACTTTGTGGTCAAAGACCTAACTGGTAACAAGCTCTTCCTTCCAAATTCTCCAATGAACAGAGTCCTGGTAGGTCTATAACCAAAGCATTTATTAGCATTTCATCTTTACAGTAATATTAAGAGCTGACCTACATAGTGGTGGGGTGGAGTGGGGTTGTACTCTGAAGCAGAAAAAAGAGACTAATCCTCCTTCCTCTACTTTCAATGAGCAAGGCCTTCACGATTAATCACCTGCTATTTAGACTAGACTAGACTAGACTAGACTAGACTAGACTAGACTAGACTGGACTGGACTGGACTGGACTAGAATAGAATAGAATAGAATAGAATAGAATAGAATAGAATAGAATAGAATAGAATAGAATAGAATAGAATAGTGTGGACACGATGTGAACAAGTAGTAAAAGTAAGTAGAACCCACCCCTGAAGCTCACCCAGTCGCATGATGCTCTGATTTCGAATCTAAGCTGGCAGGAATAGCCAACACCCCTGAAGACAAGCTCAGGAACCAAGAGGATTTTGGCATACTTGAACAATGGGCCCTATCCAACAAAATGAAATTTAATGTGGAGAAAAGCAAGGTTTTACACCTGGGCAGGAAAAACCAAAGGTAGAAGTACAGATTAGGTGAAACCTGGCTTCCTGTGAGAGGGACCTTGGAGTCCTAGTGGACGATCACTTAGACATGAGTCAGCAGTGTGCGGCAGCAGCCAAAAAAGGCAATACAATCCTTGGTTGTATAAACAGAGGCATAGAATCAAAATCACGTGAAGTATTAGTACCACTTTATAAATCCTTAGTAAGACTACATCTGGAATAATGCATCCAGTTTTGGTCACCACATTCCAAAAAAAATGTTGAGACTTTGGAAAAAGTGCAAAGAAGAACAACTAAAATGATTAAAGGCCTGGAGACTAGAACATATGAAGAATTTGTTTGGGATTTGTGTTTGGATAGTTTAAAGAAAGAACAACTAGGGGGGAATATGATAGCAGTATTCCAGTATTTGAGAGGCTGACACAAAGAAGAGGGGGTCAACTTATTTTTCAAAGCACCGGAGGGCAGGACAAGAAACAATGGATGGAAACTAATCAAGGAGAGAAGCAACCTGGAATTAAGGAGAAACTTCCTAACAGTGAGGACAATTAACCAGAGGAACAGCTTGCACAACAGACATTGTGGGTGCTTCATCACTGGAGGTTTTAAAGAAGAGACTGGACAGTCACTTGTCTGAAATGGTATAATAAGATGTCCTGCTTGAGTAGGGGGCTGGACTAGAAGATCTCCAAGGCCCCTTCCAACTCTATCCTGATTCTGATTCTGATTTTGATTCTGACCTGACCTGTCAGCTTCCCAGCTGACCAGCTGAGCATTTCTAATCACTGAGCCATTGTACCAATGAAGTATGCTAGATCATATCTATAGCAGAAAAAAAAAAACTGTTGGGAAGGTAGGAAAACATATTCAAGAGTAGGAAAGTTTTAAGTGTTGGCTATAGCTGGGGACAAGATAAAGGCCAATGTCATGAATATTGTGATATGTCCATCCCAATGAACAGAGGTTATGCCCAGGGAGTTAAACGATTTTGTACAGTACAATCCTGTTTCCTTTGGGATTTATTGCCAAAAAAGAAGCAGTTCTGAATGCCAGCTGCTGAAGTCTGGCGTGGAAAGATGTTACACAGGACATGTATTTTGCATCTGAGCTTCCAACTGTGGAAGAAAATGCTGGATTAGATTGATCATCAAGATTTTAGTTTCATCCATGTTTGAACAGCTGAACTTTCTTGAACCAAAAAAAAAAAAGGCAAATCACAAAACTCACTGAAACAATAGTGTAGTGAACAAAATTAAATAAGTGTTTTATGGAGTACAGCAAATGCTTTTTACTAAGAAGAATAGAATTGTTTTGAATAACAAACTGGTGTTTTTGTTTTTTCTATAGCCAACACCATTCTGGCTGAAAATGTCATCAGTAACATATTGCCCACAGGCATCAGGAAGTTTCCTCCCTTCACTGAACAATATTATATTTTGGTTTACCTTTGAGCAGCTAGTCCCTGAAATTCTATATTTTCAAAAATATTCTCAGTTTGTTGGAGCTATTTATGTGTTTAAGTAAAATGAGCCAGTCTGCAAATGACCATCTATGTCTTATGTGTAAATCTAGCTACTGCTTTGAGATCTGGTGATGTCCCAAACCACTGTTCACCAATTCCAATTTTTTATTACAAATTAGAAATAAGCTCCATGGTCTTGCTGTTATGCATTAAAAATATATAATTTCTTTTTGCAGCACCACAATAGGGTTTTCTCTCCCATTTTTATAAGCTTACAGAACATTCCCTCGATGATTTCAACAACACGTCCTATTTTTAACACAATATGAAACATTATATGAACATAAATACAGTATGTGTGACTCACGTTGATTGTCTTTTATTAAAAACTGTAATTAATGGAGAATTGCAATGGAAAATATATTCACTGAAGGAAATGTAACAGAGGAGAAAGCAAACTAGGCAATACTGCAGAATAAGAATGGTGTTTTATTTGTATACCATTCTGAGACAGAATTAATGAGATCACATAAACTGTCTTGGCCAAGAAAGGATAATTGGCATGACCAAGGCATCCTCTTACTATAAAAGCAATGTATAACTTTGGTTCAATTACCATTTCTGACCTGTCAGTCTAATAATTTACAGACATAAAACTCCCAGAATCACCAACCAACATAACCAATGAATGCTGGCTCATAATTCTGGGAATAATAGCCTCAGTCCATCAGAAGGACACCAGACTGAGAATGCCTCCTATAACCAGAGTTGTTATTATTTCTGCACCTGTAATTGTTATGCAGAAATTAAATACAAGAAAGGAAATGTGGTTAATATAAATGCTATAGATCAATGATAAGATGATCAGTAAGGTCTATGATTTCCCCTAGGTCCCTGAGATATGATTATTTTTCCTAACTAAGATAGCAAGAAACTATTTGATCCACACTTGGGATCATTTCTTTAATTCTCCTGTCCTTGAAATCAATTTTATGTATTCTTCAGATTGCCTTGACTGATTTCAGATTTCTTTGGCTCTTAAGAGCAGCAGTGTTGAACTTATGTAAACTTTCACTCCTTTTGGTAGCTAGATAATTTTATGTGAAGGAATTTTTATGTAAAGAAAGCTGAAAAAGATAAAGAAAATATACCACTCAACTTAGCCAACAAGTAACGTGTAAATTCATGAGCTTACATTCAGCACACACACAAACACACACAAGCATTAGCCTCATCTTATCTAGTCACAATCTGCAAAGGTTGTCTACCTGGCATGTCTGAATGAGTGGCTTTAGATAAATACCATTTAACCTCAAACATTCAAGGAGTGTTTGCATAAGGCACCCCCCCCTCAAAAAAGGCAGAGATTTATTTAATCTCTGGATCAGTAAACACAAACATGTTTCATATTGCTATGTTTCTTTCTATAATCATATATTATTTAGCAATGGTTTAAAGAGAAATATAGAATTTGCTTTTTTTCATAACATGCAACTTTTAAAATACAGTTTGCTTCTGAATCAATTGGTAGCAGTCCCAGCAAGCAAGTTCTGGAATATGAATCTTCAAGAGCGTTTATGACTGGATGATCTAGCCAGTTGTATGGCCTTCTGTTCAATGACCTTGAATTAAAAAAGAGACTTAATGATTAGATTTCAAACTCTAATTGAAACAGTTTTATAATTCAGGTTCATGTATTTTCCCTTATAATGGGAAGATAAGAGAAAATTAGAAAAATCTGCTTCCTTTTTTACTCTAATCAAATCTCCATTACCTATAGATAAATGGAAAAGGGTTATATTATAATTAATAAACATTGATAGATGCAAAAGAGGAAGCAAAACTTCTGATATTCTAGACCAGAGATGTGTGTGATGTCATCATGCAAATACCACAGCTTATATTTTTGTATAAGAGATCAGGATGCAAGTATGCAATGGGAGAATGGGAGCAACATTGGAGACATTGTGATTTGCTGCAAAGACTAGTTTTTTTTCCTCCCAGTCATGCAAAAAAACAAACAAACCCAGACAAGCATATGAATTCAAGTATCATAAAGGCTCATTCATATATTTAATCATAGTTAAGCTTAGCCATAGTTAAGGTTTGCAAAGATCTCACAGCAGGTCTAGGTCAATTGATTGTAGCGACATTTTCACACCCATTTCAGCACAGCATCTCATTGCAGCTGACCTAGCATGGGCATTCATTCTCAGCTGGCCCTGCACCAGCACGCCATCCCTGCCACAGGTCCCTCGTCCTTCCCTTCCCGCCGTGTGATCATGGCCGATTCTCCCAGGGTGAATTACTCCTGGCCAATTTAGAGCTGCTTTTAAGGCCTATCTTGTAGCAGTAAAGATGGAGAACTGGCAGTACTTCTTTGCCCTTATTGTATCAGCAAATTGCCATGCTACAGTCCTGATTCAGGTGACCTGAGCCTTCCTGGGTTAAGGTTAGGGTGGGCCTGTGGGTTAGGGTTAAGGGAGGCTGTGGCACCTTTTGCAGGGACATGCTCAGCATCTTTCTTCATGATATTTCAAACTGACTGGACAAACATTTGGAACAAAATAATGGAACTTTGGTTTTGTGCATGACAATTGCAGCAAGCTTATTGTATGCACAAAGATGGAAAGGTTCAGCACTTCCCACAATTGAGGAATGGTTGGTGAAGAGGATGGAACTGGTTAAGATGACCAAATTGACTTCTTTAATCCGGGGGGGGGGGGGGGGCGGGGGAAACAGAACCATAAAAAGCAGAATAAACTTTGGCTTCCTATAACTCAAAGACCAAAGACCAGATTTCATCCTTGAAAAGTTTTCTTTGCTTTTCTGAAAGAAATTTAAAAACCACTTTTTCCTTCATCAAACATTATAGAGAGAAAAATGCAGAACATATTTTTTCTGCATAGCGTTTCTCCCATGAGTGCAAGGGGAAGGAAAAGGAGCCTTTTCCTTTTCTTTCTTTTTCATTCTTCCATCCCAGAAGACCACAAATAACCATTATAAGAGATAGAAACATGGAAAAACGTGTTGTATAATTACAGGAGCAACATATTAAAGGAAGAAAGAAAGAGAAGCAGTGTGAGTGGAGCAGATACAATGGCCTCAGTTACTATTGTTCAGGGAGCAGAGCAGGTTAAAGGCAATTGGTCCAAGGTAAACTGATGGAAGGGATTGCATTGTCTCCTTTCTTCCTCAAAAGCAAGTAGGTAAAATAACCAGATAAAATACAAAAAACATATACTGAGTTCCTCTCCGTCATTCATCCTACATACTTCTATAATGCAAATGGGTATTGTTTGAAATGGCTGTTACAAGAAATGAAAACAAGGACCTCACTGAAGAATTAGAGCATGACGCATACAAAATTGAAAGAGCTGTTTGTTTGTTTGTTTGTTTGTTTAATTATTTGCCACCAGTAGTGGGTTTCAAATGTTTTTACTACTGGTTCTGTGGGTGTGGCTTGGTGGGTGTGGTGTGGCTTGGTGGGCGTGGCAGGGGAAGGATACTGTAAAATCCCCATTTCCTCTTGATCAGCTGGGACTTGGGAAGCAGAGAATAGATGGGGGCGGGGCCAGTCAGAATTTTTACTACCGGTTCTCCGAACTACTCAAAATTTCCACTACCGGTTGTCCAGAACTGGTCAGAACCTGCGGAAACCCACCTCTGTTTGCCACCCATCTTGTGGTTGAGGTGGCTTTGAATACACGCAAGGACTAGGGAAATTTTAAAAAATATTTGAAATAAATGGAGTTCAATTGGAAAAATTTAAACCTCAATGGCTGAGAGACAAGGTAAATTTGTTTAAAGTGCAATTAGGACAAGCATGGTTGTGTCTGGCCAAAAGTGTGAATCCCTTATGATATGCTGTTTGAACTCTTAGGAGCATTTAGCTGAAAACCTGAATGAGATTTTATTGTTTCATATTAACTAGTATGAAAGGAAAGATCTTAAAAACATGAGAATTATGGCCTTAATTTATGTTGTTTGAGGCTGAGGAAACTGGTTAAGTGCACTAATAATGTCACAAAGCTGAAGTACTTTTCATCTATCTCCTTGTGTGCTATTGAACATTTCATCCAATCTATGGTGCTCCTAATGCCAATGGCAAGTGTTTAGATTGTCCAGGATAATAGTGCAACTATATAGAAAGCAATGTGTCTCTAAGGGCACATGCACAGTGCAAAAATAATTTAAAATAGAATATATGTGATAGAACTATACTGGAGGATGGCTGCCTCATTCCAAATTATTTCAGAAAATAGAAAAGTTTAGATGTTTACTAGATGCTTCCTCATTCTTACCCTATTCTATTTTGTGTTGTTAACAATTCATTATTTATATAATAGATATATATGATTATCTCTCTTCTTAGCTTTATCTCTGGTTGGCTCATAACAATGTTGATAACAACTTTAAAAAACAATTAAAACAAACAGACAGACCCACCCATCTCCCAGGATCCTAAAATAACATTCCTCACATTAAAAAATGCCCCACAATCACTGGACTCCAGCCTTACCCTATCCTAATGTCTGTGGGACAAGCTAGCGCCATGTACAATATTCTGCAGCAATCCAACTAGGAAATGATCACCATATACCTGAATATGAACAAGGCCTTTTAATAAAGGAATGGATACAATTGGCACATGAAATGTATCTGTGCAAAGGCCTGCCTCCTCTAGGTAGATCCCCAAATCACGCACCAGCTTTTTCCGGGGAAGTGCTACCTCACTGAAAGTGAAAGATCCTCTGCAGATTCATTGGTCCTCATCCAGACCCTCAGAGCCTCCAGTCACTAGGTTAGCCAGGCATGGCGAGGTACATCAAGGTACTGATGATTCTGCATCTCATGTTGCTGAATAAGTCACCCAGTATTTCATGTAGATGTTAAAGAAGAGTGGTAAGTGATCCAAACCCTGAGGCACCCCATACTCAGGGGTGTGATTCAGCCTATTCGGACCAGTTCGGGCGAACTGGTAGCTCTGACGATCAGCTGAGAGCAAGCTGGTTCGCTCTGAGGATTTGGTGGGCTCACCCGCCCGCCCCTGCACTATACTGACCTTTATTTTCTTTGTTTGAAGCCCAGCTGATTAGCGTGGGAGAGCGGATTGCCGCGCCTCAGTTGTTTTACTCAACGGGGCTGCAGTAGAAGGTAAGTTTTCAAACGTGAAGCGCATGCTCAGCGAACCAGTTCTTACACTGGTTGAATCCCACCACTGCCCATACTGATATATATATAGCTCAAGGCTGCAGAAATCAAAGAAAGTTAATTCAGCTACCCAGAAGTGTCGGATACAGTTAGATTTAGAATAGAATAGAATAGAATAGAATAGAATAGAATAGAATAGAATAGAATAGAATAGAATAGAATAGAATAGAATAGAATAGAATAGAATTCTTTATTGGCCAAGTGTGACACAAGGAATTTATCTTGGTGCATATGCTCTCAGTGTACATAAAAGAAAAGATATGTTCATGAAGAATCATAAGGTACAACACTTAATGATAGTCATAGGGTACAAATAAGCAATCAGGAAACAATATCAATATAAATCGTAAGGATACAAGCAACAAAATTACAGTCAGAATTACAACTGGAACTAATCACAGAGGATAGAGGAGAAACACTGTAGAACAGGGTCCCTGGTTCCCAACCCTTGAAATCAATCCAGAAGGATACCATGGTTGATAATATGAAAAGCTGCCAAGAGATCCAAGAGGACCAGGATTGTTGCTCCACCCCCATCACAAGCAAGGTATCTACAAGAGCAACCAGTCCCATCTTAGTATTGTAACCTGGCCTAAAGCCAGACTGAATAAAGGTCCAAGTAATCTTCATCCCTCTTGAAGTTAAATGCCTACATTCCTTTCCACAGAGTTGGAGACTGGAAGAAATTTAGACTTTGATAACAGGAAGTTTCTCTACCTCATCTTCACAATAATTATACGCCCTCTTTCTGATTGGGCATTTGTATGGTAAGATCTCTAGTTCTTGGAAAGTATTTAAGAATGTTAGACCCAGTTCAGACAATGGTGGTTATAAACTGCCTTCACCCAAAGCTACACTTTGTCTTAATAAACACAAATCAGGAATAATTTCCATTAGGTAACTTAAACCTTGGTTTCTCTGTCAGAATCTTCTACTACCTCAGTCCCCAACATGTGCTGGATTAAAATTCTCAATATTCCATTGGCTGGAGATAATGGAAGTTAAGCCTCATATATTGGGAAGGTATAGGGCTTGGCAAAAGCTGATTTATTGAAATGACTTTGGTTCTGGTATCATTTGCTTATTGATTTCACTTTTTTGCCTATGCTTTGCTGTCTGCTCAAGCAGCTTCTATTTTGTAAGATTAAACAATATCCATCTGAAATGACATTATATTCAACAATGTAACTTTCAGCTGTTTAAAAGGTCTGTTTTAAAACCTGATCAAGGAACATTCTTTATGCGTATGTTTGAGTCTGGGAGATAAGACCAATAATCCATATTAATGCTTCCCTGTCTCCTAGCACCTGCTTCCAAGCTATAACCTATAACCTACATATAGCATTATTTAACTTTTATGAAGTCAGTTTGCATGTCTATGGGAGCACATGGGAATGGGGGAAGACAATGAGAGGGAGAATGCATTTTACAAAATAATCTTCCACTGATGTGACAGGAAAATTAAAATAAAGTCTTTTATAAACACACACATAAAAAATTTGGATAAAATCCAAATGGCTGGAAATTATATTACATGCATGCATGTGTGTGTGTGTGTGAGTGTATAATTTTAATTGAAAAGTGTAAACAGATTAAAAAATAAACATTAAAGATGAATAGAGAAAAGAAGATAAAAGAAAAAAATACAAAAACTAATACTGTTAGGAAAGAAAACAATTTAAAAAGTTGCTTCTGATCTCCTCAGCAGCTAGAAGCAAACTTATTACCCTTCCTCTCTCTTTAAGGTTATATTACACCATGGAAAATACTTCTGAAGATGTGAGAGGTTGATCATCAAAGGGAAAAATCCTCATGTTTATTCCAAATTTGAGTTTATAGAAATGCTTTCTGAAAACAGATGGTCCAGTATGGGTCTAGACTTCTGTACAGCTCAATACTGTATATCTGTCACTGATCTAGTACAACGGCTCAACATGCTTGAGTTAAAGTTAAAAGAGGATCTAGGCATGCAAACAAATCTAACCCCAACAGTTTGACCCTTGACATTCTCATATTAAAGTGAAGTCTCCAACTGAGTAGAAGTTTTTATTCTCACCAAAGGAGTCACACATGGAAGATGCTTCTGACTCTTCCCTGTCAGCATGCAACTGTTAGGCATCTGGTTAAGCAAAGTGGATACCTCTCTAGAGCAGAGGTGTCAAACTCAAGGCCTGGGGGCCAGATGTGGCCCACGGGGTGCTTAGATCTGACCCATGGGGCTGCCCTGGAAACGGTGAAGAACTGGTCTGTGTGCTTCTGCCAGGAAAATGGGCTCCCGAGCTCTGTTTTCACTGGCAGAGGGTAGCAGGAGACCATGGCAGCTGAAAACAGATCTCGGGCGCCCATTTCCACTGGCAGAGCACTTGGGCCACTCCAGGTGCCCCCGACAGGAGTGATGTCAAGCTGGCCATGCCCACCCTGGCCACGTCCATCCCCGAGGTCAAACACAACCCTGATATGGCCCTCAATGAAATCGAGTTTCTAGAGCAGGGGTGTCAAACTCAAGGCCCCGGGGGTCGGATCTGGCCAACATGGTGCTTAGATCAGGCCTGCAGGGCTGCCCTGGAAATAGTGAAGGACCGGCCCACAACCCTTATGCAGCCCTCAATGAAATCGATTTTGACACCCCTGCTCTAGAGCATATGGCTGCATTTCCAATTGGGTGAAGCAGGGCTGTGTGCTAGCTCCAGTCCTACTCAATCTGTTCTTCACTTATATGGTATCCAGGGTCTGAAAGACGAAGTGTACATCAGGTACTGATTTGATCTCCACTGCTTGAATGCATGGAGAAAGTGTCTCCATCCAGTCATTCAAGAAACCCTCTTTGCTGATAACTGTGCACTCCTGGCACACAAAGACAGAAATTAACAGTTGAAGCTGAACAAATTCTCAGATGCTGTTATGCTCTTCAATCTGACTGTTTTCCAGCCTGATCTTCCATGTTGGTGGTGCAGTGTTTGGCTTTTTGTCTTGCTTGTTATTGTTGCTAGATTAGAATTAGACAGAAAGAAACTTCATACAGAGGCAGGGGTGGGGAATTAGAAGTCCTCAAGGCCACCAATCTCAACCTTTGAAAGTTTAAGAGTTTACAAGCTGTACACAACCTACAGAATAAAATAAGAACAGGGTTGGAAGAGACTTTAGCGGTCCTCTAGTGACTAGAGTCTAGTCTAACCCCCTTCTCAAGCAGAAAACCCTATATCCCTATACCATTTTAGAAAAATGATTTTCCAATCTCTTCTTAAAAACTTCCAGTGTTGGAGCACTCACAACTTCTGAAGGCAAGTTGTTGCACTGATTAATTTTTCATTAAACGTTTTTAAATGAAATGAAATATTATCAACACTACACGTGCTTAATAACACAACTAATTAGAATGAGATGCCTTGTGCATTCCCATTCTGGTTGTAATCTTTTAAAGTAGAAGTGATAAAGGTTTTGAAAGATGTGGATTAATACCCTCCCACACAGATATATAGATGCTTTCACATGTAAGATCCATTGTCATGTGAAAAGGAAAAGTTCTTGAAAGGGAATGACTAATAACTGTAGTTTCTTCCTTGATGAGGTCTACAGAATATGGATGAAGAAGAAGAATGGTTAGATAAGGTCCATGCAGCCTGGGCCTAACTCCTGAAAAGTAATTTGGTTTCTGCAAAATGTCCATACTGACTTGTCTCTAGAATGTTTGAGTAGCCTCCCCTAAATGGGTGCGAACATGAGTGTGCAAGTAATATTAGACATGTCAAGATATCATGACACACATACTGCAAATTATGTGCACCATCCAGATGCAAGTTACAGAAATTATACAGTATAACTTAAATTATTTGGTTTACATCATGGCATATATGATGTTTCCGTGACTTCTATTGGATGCTTACGCTCCTCCTTTCCTCTATGCCTTGCATTTTCATTGGTTCCTTCCTTTCCATGTTGTCAATAGCTTTTAGGTAGGTGACTGAGTGATATACACTACCGTACTTTTAAGAAATGGGCTGCAATCACTTCTTGTACTTGAAGCTTTTGGCCTGCAATACAGACTTTAAGTGAAGCAATTTGTGTTAATGAAATGGTTTATTTCTCTGCAGTTGATTTGTTTATCTATCTGCAATTCTTGAATCAAGGTCCTTTCAGAAAAAATAAAACATGTAATGATGTCAGAAATCAAGGCATTTGGCAGTTGGATCATCAGAGAGAAGAAACTAGTTTGGTTGAAACATACCCCTGGAACAGATGAGACAAGAACTGTATTCTAGTCATTCAATCTTCCCAATGAAAATTGTGAAATAGAGCATTTGAAACACCCTTCAGAACTTGTTTTTACTGTTGTTTGGGTTCTATTGGCAGCAGGTGGGATCAGCAGTATTTCCTGACAGCATATAAGGAACCTTAAGATAGGAAGATCATTTTCCTGTTGCTTACCATAGGTTTAGATTTAGAAATCAATAATTGTATGTAGAATTTACATAAGATCTGACCAGGGAAGCTCTGGCAAAACTTTATCATTCATACTATAAGCCAGTATTTGAAAGGCACCCAGTCCCACAGCTGGATAAACTGCATGGTTATAGATAAGCTTGCAACATGATTAAGAGAGTGAATTTGGAACACTGTATACCTGATGGCATGTGATAAAATTCTGTCTGATATGATGGATAGCAGACTGAGGGAAAATCTTCTGACCTTCCCAAGGTTACATTCAAACAGGCCATGAAGATCTGCAAAACCAAAGTCGTAACTGAGTTCCGTTGCAAGCCATGTCAGGAGATCTGTGAATCCTCTAACTGAGGTCACCCCAGAGTGGTAGGAGTGGTAGTTCTACCAACTCTTTTATGGTCTTTGGAACAGTATTTCTCCTGAAGTCTGTATAGCTCAAATTCTTTCATTCTTTATAAAATCTTGAAAGGCCTGGAACAAAACTGAGTTTTGATTCTGCTTCCTTGATATGCCTGGATGGTTTTGTAATGATCTTTACTATTTCCCTGATGTGTGGTTTTATAGTTATATAAGTTTGAGTACACGAATGATTTAATAAGATTCAAGATGCACATTCATGAAATGAAATTGTATGTAGGTGTTGTGGACAAAGGCACCAACCTAGGGTAAGCCCATAGTTGTATACTGTGTTTAGGAACTATAAAGACTCTAATCATTTTGCCAAAATCTGAAGACCCTCCAAACCAAATTGGGAATATTGTATGGACCAAAGACTAAGCATTTATGGATATTGTATGTAAATGAAAGCACATACTCTCCAAAGTGCAGGACAATGAGCAATAATATGAAGATTTCAGAACTGATGATTCGTTTGTGTCCCTCAAACTGGACCATGCCAGAGAATCTTACTAAATAATTGATTCAAGATGCTGTAAGGCATGCCAAGATGCCTCTATTTGCCTTCAGCAGATGATATATGTAGCAAAAAGTAACCTGATATTAGATGTTTCATTAAAATTTCCCCCTTTGTTTATTCATAACCAATGACAATGAGCCATTGTTACTTGAGCAGCACACTTGCATTACCCAAATATAGCTCAAGGCTGCAGAAATCAAAGAAAGTTAATTCAGCTACCCAGAAGTGTCGGATACAGTTAGATTTAGAATAGAATAGAATAGAATAGAATAGAATAGAATAGAATAGAATAGAATAGAATAGAATAGAATAGAATAGAATAGAATAGAATAGAATAGAATTCTTTATTGGCCAAGTATGATCAGATACACAAGGAATTTGTCTTTGGTGCATATGCTCTCAGTGTATATAAAGAAAAATAAAATACATTCATCAAGAATCATAAGATACAAAACTTAGTGTTGTAGTCATAGGTTACTAATAAGCAATCAAACCATACTAGGAAACAAATAAAACAATATAAATTGTAAAGATACAAACAACATGGTTATAGTCATAAGTGGGAAGAGATATGTAGTAGAAGAATAATATTAATACCTTAGTAGCCTTAGTAAATGATTTGACAGAATTGTGGGAATTAATTGTTTAGCAGAGTGATGGCATTCGGGGAAAAAAACTGTCCTTGTGTCTAGTTGTTCTGGTGTGCAGTGCTCTAGAGCGTTGTTTTGAGGGTAGGAGTTGAAACAATTTATGTCCAGGATGTGAGGGATCTGTAGATATTTTCACAGCCCTCTTTTTGACTCGTGCAGTATACAGGTCCTCAATGGAAGGCAGGTTGGTAGCAATTGTTTTTTCTGCAGTTCTAATTATCTGCTGAAGTCTGTGTCTGTCTTGTTTGGTTGCAGAGCCAAACCAGACAGTTATAGAGGTGCAGGTGACAGACTCAATAATTGCTCTGCAGAACTGAATCAACAGCTCTTTGGGCAGTTTGAGCTTTCTGAGTTGGCGCAGAAAGAACATTCTTTGTTGTGCTTTTTTAATAACATTTTTGATGTTAGGTGTCCATTTTAAGTCTTGAGATATGAGAGAACCTAGAAACTTGAAGGTCTCTACTGTAGATACTGTGTTGTCTAGTATTCTAAGAGGTGATAGTATAGGAGGGTTTCTCCTAAAATCTACCATCCTTTCTATGGTTTTGAGTGTATTTAGTTCAAGATTGTTCTGGTTGCACCACAAGGTTAGTTGTTCAACCTCCCATCTGTATGCAGATTCATCGCTGTCTCGAATGAGACCAATCACTGTTGTATCATCTTCAAACTTCAGTACTTTAACAGAGGGATCTTTTGAGATGCAGTCATTGGTGTATAGTGAGAAGAGAAGTGGAGAGAGCACACAGCCCTGGGGGGCTGCTGTGCTAATTGTACAAGTATCTGCTGTGATTTTGCCTAGCTTTACCTGCTGCTTCCTGTCTGTTAGGAAGCTTATGATCCATTTACAAGTGTGGTCAGGTACAACTAGCTGATTTAGAGTAGTTAGAAGAATATCTGGAATGGTGGTGTTGAATGCTGAGCTGAAGTCTACAAAGAGGATCCTTGCATAGGTCTTTGGAGATTCAAGATGTCGTAGGATGTAGTGCAGAGTCATATTAACAGCATCATCAGTCGATCTATTTGCTCGGTAGGCAAATTGCAAGAGATCCGTGATGGTTTTCAGGTGGGACAGCACTAGTCTTTCAAAGGTTTTCATAAGCACAAATGTTACAGCAACCAGTCTGAAGTCATTCAGTTCTTTGATGGATGATTTCTTTGGCACCAGGATGATAGTAGAGCGTTTGAAGCAAGAAGGAACATAGCACATCTCTAGTGATTTATTAAAGATGCAGATGAAGAAGGGAGGCAGTTGGTCAGCACAAGCTTTTAAGCAAGAAGGAGTTATCTTGTCTAGGCCTGGAGCTTTTCCTGGCTTTTGTCTGTGAAATAGACCTTGCACCTCATTTTCTGTAATCACCAGAGGTGGTGGGCCTAATGGGATGGGGTCAGTTGTAGGAGGCTTGGCTGTTGTAGGTGTGTCTGAGATGGGGCTTGTGGAGATGGGTAACAGTAGTTTCCAGAGAAACATTACATGATCCACATAGATCTTGAAATACATCTTGCATAGGAAAATTCTCTGTGTCAGCTTAAAGAGGTACTGGAACACAGTTAAATAGCATCATGGTTCAACAATTTATTGATACCAGGGAAGAATAGGATGCTCAGAGTGTTATAGGCTCATGGGTTCTCAATATAGCATTTTCTCTAATAGCAGATGATAACCAGGAATGAAAACAAATCATCATTTTAGATGAGAAAGATGGGCTTTTAACTCCCCATGGAGGCTGTATTGTTTCAATGCATTATTTTGGGGCATCAAATTAACCTATTAAGTATTCCAACAAAACAACCGTCAATGTTTTGAAGATGCTGAAGGAACATACATCATACTTATTGACATAATTGCTGCTGCTACAAAGCAGACGCATAATGACATCTAGGGAAGGTAATGGAGAGTGGCAGGTGACATTTGTTTTAGCAACAAAATGCAGTTTATGGTCAGTGAAGTAAGCTACATGGAAAATGTAATCAGCAAAGATAGTGTGAAGCTAGATAATAGCAGGGAGAGGCCATAGCCAAGATGAAAAACACATTTACTGGTAGTGGATTATTTTTCAAAATATCCTACAGTTCTGTGCTTGAAAACAAGGTATCCTCTATAGTCATCAGTGAATTCAAAGTTGAATTTGCATGACATGGTACACACAAAGAGTTTATGACTAATCATGCATCCTTTTCAAACTGGAAAGTGAACCTTTTTGCCACAAAATGGAGACTCAGGCTCAGCTGAATGAACAGGCCGAGATGTTGATCTAAAGTACAGAAAACACGCAGTGCATTACTATCACCACTTTTGGAAAAGATTCTGAAAAAATTATTGCCTGCTACAAGCAGCCCTTACTATTTAGTCTTGTCCAAAGTACATTGCCAATTGCAGTAACTCCAAAATGGCCAGTGCCACCATTATAAAAAAAATTGTAAAAATAATAAAGAAGGGATAAAAAAATTAAAAGACTGCTGTTTTTCTGAAAGGGGAGAGTATTGTGGCAAAGTGATGTGTCTGAAACATGGATGGCATCCAATAAGTAGAGAACAATAGAGGAAATATGAAGTATTTATCCCAAGTTGAACTCACCTCAGAAGATACAGGAAGTATCTGAAAAGAGTTTGGACAGTTGTGGGATGTATATCTGAGAGCGCACAATGAGCAGTGCTTGATTCTCAGGAAAGGCAAGATGAAATTAGCTCATCTTTCCTCTCTTCACTACAATCCAAGGTTAAAAACTCTTCCATTAGAGCACTGGTACTGAGCTATTTATTTATTTGATTGACTTATATGGCCTTCCGTGATGCAGAAGTAACTCTAAATGGTTAACAACACATTCAAAGCAATAGGAAAAACAAACACATAACATTATAATGGTTGCCAATAATAAATCGAGGAAAACATTCAGCAAAACAACACTTCATAGTTCATATATCCAGACCCCCTCACCCCACAATGCTCTGGAGCACATCTAGATCTTCAAGGCTTTGCAAAAGGCTGAAGTCAATCTAAACTCAGGGGTGACTGTAAGCTCTTCCAGAGACCAGGTACTATACCAAAAAAGACCCACTTCCAAGGTTCCATTAGATGACATTTTTTAATTGAGAACAGGACAAACAACTGGAGAGAGGCAGTCCTGCAGATAGCCCCGCCCATTGCCATGAAGATCTTTGTAAGTGATGACTGGCATCTTAAATTCCACCCAGAAAAACACTAGGAACCAATGCAGCTGCTGAGCAGAAGTGTAACATGGGCATACTTAGATGTGCCAATCACTGCCTGTAATGCTACATTGTGGACTGATTATACCCCTAAGCATAATCTAAGCATACTTCAGCTTCAACCACAACAATACATGAGCACACAATAGATACAACTTAAAGTGAACCGCTCCAAACTCGATTGCAGAAAATATGACTTCAGCAACAGAGTGGTCAATACCTGGAATGCACTACCTGACTCTATGGTTTCATCCCAAAACCCCCAAAATTTTAACCTAAGACTGTCTATTGTTGACCTCACCCCATTCCTAAGAAGTCTGTAAGGGGTGTGCATAAGAGCACCATCGTGCCTACCATCCCTGTCCTAATGTTTCCTCTATTTGTATCTATTTTATGTATTCAGTTGATGCTTATACTTATATATATTACCTAATAAGTTCTTGAGAAATAAATAAAATAAAATAAAATAAATTGTAGAGCACTTTAGAATAACTCATCGGGCATGGAGACTAAAGCATGCAAAACTGTGAGCAGTGCCTCCTGGTACAGGAAGGAGTGCAACTGGTGCACAAAATGAAGTTGTCTTCCTGCTGTGGATGCCACTTGATCTTTGAAAAGAGCCATGAAGACCACCTGATTGTGCATTACTTTTTGGAGAATAATCCAGCCCCATTCAGAACCAAAGGTAGACAAATTCTGGATCCAGAACCTTCCAAACCCAGAGACACCCATTCTTGCCAAGGTTTGATTGCCAAGGTTCTTCCCCATCCAGATCCCCACAGACTCCTGATACTGGAGACAGTACATTCATGTCATCAGTTTGTTGGTCCATTGTGGAGATGTAGAGATGTAGATCCATGCCAGAGGATTCATGTAACTATTACATAGGAATGAGGGAATATCAAGCCCTAAGGGGACCCTACCTGTCACAATTGGCCTTCAAACTGAAAAAAGGGGCTGTGTTGTATGCTACTGCATCTTTAAGAAATGGACCACAGTTTCCTTCCTGTGGTTAAGACTTCTGGCCTTTAGATTCAGAATTATGCAGATTTGTTTGCTGCTGTGTTAATTATATTCTTAGGGGGTTTTTTTTATTTGAGGTTCTGTAAACTGACATCCTAACAGAAGTTCAGAGTAGGTTGTTTCAGAGAAAGTGGGATAGCCTTTATTCCTATGGTGGCATTCAGTCTGCATCAGTGAGAGTTAAAAACATGGTGCAGGTGTGTTCACAAGGCTTATTCCCAGTGTCTACAGGCACTGCATGCTTAGTGCTAAAGTCAGCACTAAATCTGTAATTGTATAAGACAGATGTGCCTACCCATTTCCCACAATGAGAAATCCTGCCTCATCAAGAGGACTGAGTTTGTCTTCGCTCCATTGCCCTGACTAATGTTTTAATTCTTATGTGTGGAGGCTGTCTCTCCTCTCCCCATGGTTTATCCATCGTTATTCTCCCTCCCCATCTTCATTCATACATCTTCAGGCATTTCCTTAGTATCTGAGAAAAGGATATTGTGAGCTTTTTTTGGCTGAAGAATCATTAATGAATGGTCAAAGAACCACACCTAATATTTGAGCATGCAGTCTTGTTTTCCCTACTAGGAAAAAATGGAAAAAAGAAGATAGAAAAGAAGAATGGGGTTTCAGAACAGGATTCCTAAAATTTTACTGCCTGAAGGTATAAAGAGAAAAGAGATAAACCCATGGAGCTCAGGCAGAGAAAAGGCAGCTATTCACCAAAAATGCATTAAAATAATGTTAAAATGCTTTTCTGTGGTTGATATAACAACAAGGCATTTTTTTACTCAGTAAACACTAAGAAGGGTTCTTGGAGTGATTGGAATGGCCCATCTCTGGCTGATTAACACTTTCATTTGGAAACAAAGCAGAGAAAATCTCCCATGAAGTCATTGTGTCATCCTCAAGCTATCAGTGTACAGGTAGCCCTCAATTTATAACCACAATTTTGAGCCCAAAATTTCAGTTGCTAAGTAAGACATTTGTTAAGTAAATCTTGCCTCACTTTACAACATTTCTTGCTACATTTGTTAAGTGAATCACTGTGTTGAATCCTCACAGTTACGACTCCACCCCGGCGGCGCTGTTAAGTTAGTAATTCGGTTATTAAATGAATCTGGCTTCCCTATTGACTTTGCTTGTAAGAAGTTCGCAAAAGGGGATCACATGACCCTGGGAATATATGAATATATGAATATTCATAAATATGAAGCAGTTGGCAAGTGTCTGAATTTTGAACATATGACCATGGGGATCCTGCAATGGTCATAAGTGTGAAAAATGGTCATCAGTCACTGTTTTTTCAGTGCCGTTGTAAGTTTGAGCAGTCACTAAACGAACTGTTGTAAGTCGAGGACCATCTGTATTCAAACAAGACCCTAAAGATTTACTTCTCCCTCTTTTATATTTTAAAAAATGTTACATTTCTTCTCCTTTTCTCTGTGAAGGTTTTCTGTGGAAAAGTATGAATATTGTTCATTTTTAAGCTGATGGTTCCCCCTCCTCCTCCCTTTTGGATAAACAGTCATTCAGTCTCCCAGAAAGCAAACATGAGGCGTTTGTTAGAAGTGGTTGCTGGGGTGTTGGCTGTATTCATCTGTAAGCATTAAAATATTGTTTGCTGTGGTGGATCTCAGCCATATTGAGTTGGGTAACCTTGGAGGCCTGAAAGACACTTCCTCTTTTCAATTCAGCTTGCTTTGCACTTTCTATGTCAGTTTATTCCTGCAATGCATGGTGCCCTCCCACCTCCTTTCGCCAAAGAAGTGAATTAATAACTAGAAAATGAGACCAAACAAGAAGAAGGGAGGAAAGAGAGAGAGAAAGAGAAAAAAAAAATCATCTAGAAGGGGCGTCCATTTTTTAATGTCACTGTAAGCAAGCAGCACTGGAGAGGAAAGGTTCCTTTCAATCTTTATGTTTACTGCTGTCTGTGCATTGACTTGTTTCCTGACACATGAGCCATGACTTGAAAGGAATTCAGGCTCCAGCAAATTTTGCATTGCGCTTCAATGTGGCCTCTGGGATTGAATAAGGGCAAATCTATTATGCTGTTGCCATGGAGACCCTGGCACAACTGCTGATAAAGACTGTCTGATGTTTGGTAGGCCCCCTTAGCATGGCACGTACCATTTAAAGGGTGTGAGGGGGTGGGGAGAGAGAGAGATTCACCGGCTGAAGATGTGGGCATATGTCAGGGAGGAAGGGGACTTGATTTGGCAGAGGATGAAGGAATGTTAGACCTCCTTACTCTGCATTGCAAATAACTTCCTCCCTCCACAAAACAGAGGCAGAGTCCAAATGTGCACAACTAGCGGGCGGGGGCAGCAGAATATGCAAGGTCTTCTTTGGGAGTATCAGAAAATTAGTTATTTCATATACATGGAGCAGAATTGTGCAGCTAATTGCACTGCTTCTAGCAGTGTCAATGTTGTCTTCAGTATCATTTGGTGAGAATGGTCCATCTTCCTTCAAAAAGCTGCTTAGAGATCAATAGTAAGCCAATACGTCTGGAGTGTTCAGTAAGATGGGCTCTTACCCAGATGAATTTTAATCAGTAAAATGATTTTATAACAAAGAGACAAAGGAGTGGCCACTTTCCTTCCGTTCCCTTTCCTTCCCCTCCTTTGGAATCAACCTCTTTTATGCAATATTTATTTTATTTATTCTGACAGCGTATTTCCTCTTGCAAATTTTAATATTTAATTTTGGAAACTTTGATTGAGCCCCTTTCTCCGTAATTTATTTCTCTGAACATTCCACATTTTGACACATTCCTATCTCACCTGTGACCTTCACCATGTTTTAGTAACTGTGCTAAATTTGGTAAAGTCAAAAATCTGACACAGCTAACTAATATTGTATTATATTTCATAAACTGCTCTGGGATAGTGTGTATATTCAGTCTAAAAGTTAATAACCATTACTACCTACTACTGCTGCTGCTACTACTATTATTCCTACTATTCCTACTACCACTACTATTTTGGATTGCACAATTTCCAGATTTCTTCCCCTGTCCCACTGCTCTACTGTACTTTCCAGACCTGAGACTGCTACACTTCTGCGTGGTTAATTTGTCAGTTTATAAATTACCACATTATGTTAACACTGAATGCTTCAAAACACAAATATATGCACAGAGGACTTGAATATTGAAGTGTCTTAGTACTACAGGGAAATAATTTTGTTGTCAAGCTGTGGCAGATATAGAAGTGCTAAGGGATACATGACCATTTCATCAGGACTGTGCCCATGATGGCCTATCCACATCCGGGTATAGGCGGGGGTGGGGGTGGGGGTGGGGAATAATCTTTTATCACTATTGTGTACCGTGCAGGTCCAGATGGGGGATAAAACATGCATGAGTTGCCCGCAGCTCTGAAAATAATTATACTCATTTGCCAGAAATGTAGAAAGTGCATCCAAGCAAGTTACCACCCATCATACTGACACTCCGTTTGCATACTGATGAAGTTTAAAGCCTGAGACAATGGTTTGGTATCAGTAGCAGAGGGGGCTGGGCATATCACCAGAGCTATAGGATTAATAGTGCCATCATTTTTTATTATGCAGCTACTTACTCCTGCTGCATATCAAAAGGCTTCCACTCACCTAGCTGTTTAAGCTCCTTTCCCTCTTTTGAAGAAAGACATGAAGATGTTTATAGCTACTTTACATTTAAAACAAACCAAACAAATAAACAAAACAAAATGACTTGTGCATTTATTGGATGCAATGAAATCTGCACATATAATCGGAGAGGAATGTTGTGTGCATGAGCACACAAAGCTCACAATCACGTCTTGCCTCTGTCACCTCCCTTCCTGTCACCCCAGTAGCTGCCTTTCCTATTCTCTTCAGAAAACTGCATTGGAATATGAGAAGATAATATGCGTGTGCTAAGCTCCAGTGCCATTGCAGGGTAATTGATGAATGGGTTTTTAAAGTGTAGAATGAGAATGAATACAAGTAGGACCCAGGAGAATAATTCTTTATATTGCAATCAGCACTGCTTATGTGTCGCTGGTTTAATATTAGAAGTCAGCAATAAAGAATTTAGGCTTGGATATTTAATCCTTACTAATGCAAAAAATTTTTTAAAAAGCAATCTTTAGAGTGGTTTCTCTCTAACTAGATATATTGTTTTAAAGACCTTCTTATTTAAAGCCATGGCTTGGCTTTAAAGGATCATAATTTAAAATAAACAGTCAATACAGCTGTGACCTAATAAATCTTTTAAAATATTTAATTCTGATTGTGTGTGCGCATGTATGAATGCAATATAAACGCACACGTACAGCATATTGTATTATAAATGTCCTCATGTTTATGAACCCATCCATTCACAATTCCTGCAGTTCGGTGCATAGTTATGCTACCCTATCTTACTGGTTTGTGACCAGATGTTTAACTCACTTTTTCTTCTTTAAATACTTCCTATACTTGTGAATAAAGCCCATCTCCGATTATGCTTTTGTGCCTAGGCCTTTTATTCCCTTCTTAATTAAACAATGTATTAAAATGTTAACAAAATTAAAAACTGGCATGTAATTATTTTATTCATTGACTTACAGAGAGTATATTGCAATGTACTAAACATTTACTCTAATATAATATGCAGTACAATAATCATAAAACCATTAAAGGCTATATCATTACACAGGAAGAAGAATAAATTAGATGTATATTACCTAGATTTATCTATGAGGGATTCTGCTGCCTTTCTTCTATTTTTAAACACAGAATTGTGACTTCTATTGCAAAAAATGCCTATTAAAAAAGGTAATGTCTAGCTATTCATATAGCTCAGACCTATTCTGGTATTCTGACATTTGGATTGTCAGTTATGCATACACATATTTCCATGTATGCATGTATACATATATAAATTGAACAACTGAATGTAAACAGCAACAAAATAATAGCATTATTTTCCTATTGAGCTTTTATTTGCATTAATTAATATTAGAGTAATTTAAAGACTTACTCTGCTGACTGTTCCATTTCCCGTTTTGTGAAATATACTTTAATAGACTAGGTCAAATAATGCTTGAATCCACTGTATTTTATCTTAACAGAGATACTAACGTATACAAAAGGTAACCAAAATCTTGAGAGACCTCTACTCATTTAGCTGGAAAAAAAACCCACCGCATTGACTGGAATTTATTTCCAAAAAGACATGTACAGGATGTAGCTGTGAAGTATTACCCCTAAGAAAATGCTCTAAAAAGATTTTTACTTTCATTTAGAAAAAACTTGACTAATGAGAGATATAGCAAATGTTTGTAAAATATCTCTGCTAATGCTAATACTTGGGTCATGTAATGGGAACAGCTAGACATTTAGAGCAGAAAAATTAAAATACTTCTTTACAAAATGCATAATTAATACCTACAATTCACCATTAAAAGACATGGTAATAATCATCAGCATATATGGATAATAGCCATACACATTCTCTCTCTCTCCCTCCCTCTCTCTCTCTGTCCCTCCCCCTCCCCCTTTCCTTTTCTGTCTTTCCCTCTCTCTCCCCTATATATGTAGTATATATATAATATATACTACATATAGTACATACTCTAAATTTACTATAAATTTATATACATATAAAATTTGTATCTGCTGCCCATTTATTTATTTATTTAGCATATAGCAAATAAATGGACTTATAGTAGTTCAAATGTTAATGTCCAGTCCACCCAGCCATTCAAGGACAGGGTGGTCCATGTTGGAAAAAATCAGACATTGGGCCGGTGTAAGCTCTTGATGGACATTCGGGCACAATGTGGTGGTTGTTTTGTCAAGGAGCACCACAGTCACACTGAGGGTAGAGACACTCTGCTGCCCAGAGTCACACTGAATCACCTTGTATGGGAGATGGGCAGTGTAAAAAATTAATAAATAATAATAACAAATTCATCACCAGTCAATTGCAAAAGGCAGCTTTACTCAGAACAGCTCACATCCTGGGATGGTATATATAACACCATCAAACATCAATGTCCCAATGTGCTTTTTCAGGAGACAACTGGACTTTCTTGTTTTTTCTTTTGAAGACGTTTCGCTTCTCATCCAAGAAGCTTCTTCAGCTCTGACAGGATAGTGGAGAATGGAAGGATTTATATTCCTTGCAGACAGCTGGTCATTTGCATCCTTTTAGAGGGTCATTGAAGCACTTGGAGGTTTATCTGTGTCCTCAGAGTCATCTGAGTAGGTCACCTGAGTAGACCCTGAGCCATGACCTGGATGACTGAGAATCTCTACAGACATCAAACATCAACATCTGCCTATCCCAGGTCCTTGGGAAGGACTCACTAGGCAGACAAAAAATGCCAAGTCCTCTAAGCAGCAGAAATTTAACAGAATAAGAGCTGGAAGGGACCTTGGAGGTCTTCTAGTCCAACCCCCTGCTCAAGCAGGAGACTCTACTATTTCAGACAAGTGACTGTCCAGTCTCATTGGTGTTATTGATCTTTGATATGTTTCATGCTCCTATTTTGGTTTTTAAAACCTCATCCCAGAAAATAAAAAGCTTCATTGCCTCACTTTTCATTCCATCCATGCAGCCTTTAGAGTTTATGTCTCACTAGAGCAGGGGTGGGCAATTAATTTTCCCAAAGGGTCACATGAGAAACTTGGACTGTTTTGAAAGCCTGAACCAATAGGGTTATGAAGGTGCATAGTCACACATGCACACACATAAGTCAATTGAAAAAGAAAACCAGAAGTCTCCTTCAAAATAAAAACAATGCAGTGGTATTGTGTGCATGGCATAGGAGGACCAGTTTTCCACACCTCCAGCAGTTCAAGGAGAGACCAGTCTCCCCGCCTTTCGAAGCACGAGAGAGGCTCTCCTGCCAGGCTTGCCAAGGCAATTAACTTTCCCTTGTTGGTATTTCTGGCAGTAAAGCCCTATTTAATTATCAACTGACCTCATGCAGGCCTGGACAGGGACAACCAAAGGGCAGGATGTGGCCTGGGGAACCATAAAATGCCCAGTTCTGCACTGGACATAACTTGCAATTTAAGTATGCATTTCAAAAACTGCTTGGGATTTAAATAGGGAATATTAATTTTGTTTTGTTTTGTAAATTATCTATCCTTAAAAATAATTTAAGGAAACAACAAGATTAAATGTGACATGATCCTTTCTAATATGAAAACACAATTGCATTAAAATACCATTAAAATACATCATCAAAAAGCAGTTAAAACATGCATCTGAATATTCTGAGAAAACATGGTTATTTGTGTCTGTGTGGGCTTCTGATGAGGAATTCCAGTAGGCAAGTTCTTTATTCCTGGATGATTTGTGCATGTTTGTTGCTGTAGTGGGTTTGAACTTTGAAAGCTTGTTATGTCATGTTCAGAATAATACCACAATTTCTAATATATGTCTCCAGGGCTGGGCAGGCATCATGCAAGCATGACCTTTACAAATACATGTCACTGAGATTCTGGCAAAGGGGAAAACAAGAACTCTTGCTTCATCAAGTACAAACCAATCAAACCGGAATAGAAATGCACCAAATAAATGAATTTATTTTTAAAATTGACATTGCAAAACTTGCAGTAGGTTAGCATAGGCTGGCCATGCTGTAGATCCCTTCAACCAAAGACTGTCAGCTGGTAGGGACTAAAAATTAAGCTTTCTCTGCTGTAGCTCCTTTCCTGTAGAACGTGTTTTCCTTTTGTAGTTTAGAATGGCCCCAACCCTGTTAGCTTTCTGAGGTTGATGTTTTGAATGTGTTAAGGCCCCATTTCTTGGCTTTCCTATTAATTGGTTAACTATCTCAGCTGTTGTACATACCATATGTCAGGCTCAAAGAATCAAGAACAACATGTGGAGTTATTTCTGGTAGTTTTTTAAAATGTTGTTTATCTACAGACAAAATCTTGCCAGACTAAAGCAACTATCCATACAACTATTGCGAGAAACCCAATTAACTGAATCAGATCCAATTTAAGTAGATGGTATTTCAAGGAAAGAAGATCATTATCTGTGGAGAAAGAAAGGCCCAGATATTCATCTTAAACTATGGTAATCAATTTTTCAATCAAAATAAACTATACATATAACTATTAGATATACTCTTGGAATTGCTAGGAAGGGTCCTCCTTCAGCCTCTTTCTGCCTACCAAACATTCCAAACTTTTCCTTTGCCCTCTAAGAAGGAGCCCCTCCCCCTCCCTCCGGTCACTCCAAACTACATTCCTCCACATCAGCTCCCCCTCTAAACAATCCCTTCCTCCTCCATCTCCTCATCTTCATCAGAGTTCTCATGGGAACTGGGAAGTGAGGGTAGAGATGATGACACAGAGGCACCACCATCGTCTATGTCTGAGGATGTCTTCCTCCTGCAAAATATATAACAATTAGCAAAATGCTTGATTTAATGCAATATGTAAATCCGATTCCCACATACCGAAAGTTGAAATTAACTATGCTTAACATGTTGCATTAATTCAGCCAGTAGGCCTTTAGCTAGCCTGATCATGTTGTGCAAATGCATCTCCTGGTGTCAGGAAGGACAATGGGTAGGAGCAGAAGCTAGAAAGTGAAGAAGGTCCAGAAGTTTGTATTCAAACTATCTAGGAGCAGGGGTGAAATCCAGCAGGTTCTGACAGGTTCTGGAGAACCGGTAGCAGAAATTTTGAGTAGTTCAGAGAACCGGCAAATACCACCTCTGGCTGGCCCTAGAGTGGGGAGGGGATGGAGATTCTGCAATATCCTTCCCCTAGGAATGGGGAAGGAATGGGGATTTTGCAGTATCCTCCCCTGCCATTTATTTATTTATTTATTTATTTATTTATTCATTTATTTATTTATTTATTTCCATTTCTATACCGCCCTTCTCCAAACAGGACTCAGGGCAGTGAACAGCCAAAGTAAAAAACAGAACATACAAAATTTAAAAAGAGTTTAAAATAATTAGATATTTTGGCCGTAAATTAAAACAACCCAATTTAAAATCAATTTAAAATTTAACTCAAGCCAGCCTAGCTAGTGGGCCATGCCCACCAAGCCACACCACGCCCACCAAGACACGCCCACAGAACCGGTAGTAAAAAAATTGGGATTTCACCACTGCCTAGGAGTATATTTTACCAAGAGTCCTTGAACCCTCGTAGTACCACTCTGTATACTATAGTTTGTACATAACAAAGGACAAAAAAGAAAAGTGAGCTGAATTAAAACTCTTGGGAAAAGCTATTCCTTCCTTCTTGTGCCTTAACTCTTGCAGATGTCACTTGTGTTTAGCTGTGATTCAAGCTGATTGGCTTCCCCCATCTTATGTGCATTGACCTACTAGGCAGAACAGAGGGCTAAAACCAGAGGGATAGCTTTTTTCTACATTAACAAGATTACATTACATATCTTAGAATTTAAATAATGAGTGAGCTTTTCCGAATATATTGCAGCGACAGATGCTTTCTCACCTCATATTGAAAACTGCAGAAAGAGCATCAAGGATGTCTTGCAACATGGCTCATTGTGTCACATTGTGCAGATTTTATGAAGACTGTGTTCAGAATAGACACAGAAAGATTGTATTCAGATAAAATGGAACAATTCCTCTCTAAAGCCTGAACATGTTACGTAGAGCAGTGCTTTCTTTAGAAAACATATTTAGAAAGATGCATTTGATATAGAAATTAATTATAGAAATCTAGTTCTCTCTGTCTTTAAAGCAATGTCATTCATGGAATTTTATTTCCTGCCGCTGATCAGTCAAAATAACTGGGGCTTTATTTTACACCACTACAAACAGCATTACATATATGTTCAATATATGTATCTCATCTAAAGACATAAAACTTTGCTCTGATCTGTAGGGGCTGTAGCATTCTAATTAATTTCAGGCAGTGGATGATGAAGATACTCTTAAAAACGTGTTAACTGATTGCTCTATTTTGCACATGATACAAAAAGCTCATAAATGTCTGAAGTCTCTACAGAAAGTTTGCCAGATTTTCAATAACACCTGACAAGAAGAGAGCAAGCGCGTGAGAGAAAACACCAATAAACTGTTGATATAATAATGCTTTTATATAACTTTGTGATGGAATTGTACTGTGCATCGTTTTGGTCACAGCACAATAAAAGGATATTTTAAAGCTAAAAAGGTGTAGGAAAGGGCAACAAAAGCTATTAAGGGCTGTGCAAATCTCAGACTAGGAAAGATTCCAACAATTGTGGCTTTTTAATTTTGAAAGGAAGCATGGATAAGAGAGCATAATTCCATTTTTAACATCACTTCCCATGAAATATTTCACATCCTTACTAGTTTTACTTATTCTTATGAAAGGAACAAAGATATGGCTCCTAAGATAAATAATGAAGAAAGTTCATCAGGGGAAATTTTTCCATCTCTTCCTAATCCCTATGACCTATCACAATTCCTCAAAAGCCTTTGTACAGGGTTTGCTGTTATATATTTCAGTGTTATTGAATTGGTGAATGTAATTCCTTAAACAGAAGAATATTGTAGTAACTTTACTCAGAAGTTGGAGCATCCAAGCGAGAAACCCAATTAGCTGAATCAGATCCAATTTAAGTAGATGGTATTTCAAGGAAAGAAGATGATTTTCTGTGGAGAAAGAAAAGCCCAGATATTCATCTTAAACTATGGTAATCCATTTTTCAAGCAAAATAAACTATTTACTATAGAAGGGTAAACAGCTGGGCTGATGTTAACAATGGAGATACAATTTGAGTAGCCATAAACATTTGAAAGGTACATGTAAGGTTCAGTCTAGTTAAATAGATCAGCAATTGTATATTAGTCTGATGGAAAAGTAAGCAGCTGGCAAAATTAGGATAACACAGTTCAGAAAATGCATAGGCAGAAAATAACCTATTAAATTATAATATCATATGCAGATTTCAAATTTGTGAGATCCACTTTATTTTTTTTATTGGAATTGTAATTCAGAAGACACTGAATTATAGAATTCTGCTCCCAATAATAAGTTTTGATACCAATATTGAATACAACTCCCTCACAAAGGATGATCTTAGATTTTCTTTACTTAAATGTATAATTCACAGTGTGGAAGAATATTATTCATTTACATTCTGCATGAATGTAAGAATACAAGCTAAAAAAGAAATTAAATGTTATACTAGTTTCTTTCTTCATTTTAGTTAGGAATAAAGCCACCAATTCAAGAGATAAAAATATAAATAATCAAGTATAGAAATACATACAGGAAATAAGGTTCTGTTTCCTTAATATTTAATATTAATATTTTCTTTTGGGACTGCTACTGTGTTACAATAAATGAGACAAAGCACACAGAGGAAGTTACTTTAGCAACTAGCAAGTCACTCTAACTGGCCATAACAGTGAATGGCAGGAAAGAAATTGGCACAATATTCAAAAACAGTTGTATACCAGAGTTAATTGGATAAATCATGTGAATGAAAAAGTCTCTTTAAATAAACTTCATATAATGGGACAATAGATGGCTTTCCAAGGAGAATTCCACATATTTGATGCCTTTAAATTTACAGAGTCATGTGATTTGTCTCTCATAATATGTAATAATGCACTAGAATTTTCTCCCATTGGAATTTCTATTTCCCAATAATTATAATATGCTGGAAGGAGGCTACAGAGGTGAAGAAGTCTATTTCGGTATCAACTTAGAGAAAATGAAGAAGATATTTTAGTTGCCTTCCACATGGACAATCTCAGCTGCATCCTGCCTGTTCTCTTAAAACTATTTGAAAAATAAAAAAGAAACATTTCTGATCACTGATGAAGCAAGTATTTTGAGGCACAATTCAGAATGTTCCTATGATGACTTCTCTGGATGCCAGCTCGGACAATTAGGAAGGGGGGATGACAGGAGGAGGAGTGTGGGGAAGTCACTGAGAGGCCTTGAGTCAGGAGCAAGAGGCCAGACATATTGGAGGGATTGCTGGAGGAGTGACCAGATGAATGCCCAGCTGAAAAAGAAAAAGGAGAGGTGCAGCTGTAGCCAGAGAGTTCAGAAGCCCCACTGGAAGCGCAGGGTAGAGAAGGTTCACAGCTACAGCTGGCCAGCGAAGATGAGGAGGAATTGCCTCCTGACTCTGATGTGCAGGGTGGAACAGAGACAGGATGTGCAGGGCAGGACAGGACGGAGACAGGCTCAATGGAGATCAGTGAGGTTACTCATGAGGAGGCAGACTAACTCCTCCTAATGAGCTACACTGGTGAGCACCTATTTAGTTGGACGAATGGAGCAAGGTTATTGGAAACAACTACCCATTCTCCTGCTGTGTACATGCTTCACCTTCATCACTCTGGTTTCCTCAACTCCGGATTATGCTGCACTTGATTGTGTGTTTGGACCTTGAGTTTGTTTGTGGATTTTGGACTCCTACCTTGGATTTCAGACTGGACTTGAATTGTGGACTTTGTGGACCTTTCCCTTTGCTTTTGGATTCAGTAACCTTGTGTCGTGACTGAGCAGTGTTGGACTCAATAGGACTTTACATTGCGAATGGGGACCCGGGAATTAATATTAAGGACTTGGACTACCAATAAAGTCCTTAAAACCCCTCTGCATGTCATGTATGTGGACTGAAATAGAACAGTTCTATTCATTCTTTGTCAGAATAAAATTTCATGAAATTCAAGTTAATATGTAAAGATTGGAATCCTAAAATCAAAAATAAATTCCAATTTTTAAATCCTGACTTTTGCTGGTCAAAATACTTAGAACCAGTGTGGCATTGTGGTTAAGATGTAACACTAAGATTTAGGAGAGCCAGCTTTAAATCCTTATTCAGCTGAGTAGCTTATCTCATCACTTTATCATTATATTTTGGCTTAATGTATACAAAAGTAAGGTAAAGTAGGGTGGTAACCTAGAGAAGTTCTGTTGAGAAGTCACACACATAGGATGTAGCATGTGGATAGTGTTGAGTCTTCAGCCTGACTAGCATTTCCGAATGTTGATTGGAGCAGCCGCTAGCAACAAAAGTAGTGGGAATCGCCGGCTGTCGGATTGGCTGCACAATCTGACAGCTCGCTATATAAGCCTCTGTCTGTTCTGTGTTCACTGTGCTGTTATTCTTGCATGTTCAAGTTAGTACTCTCGTTATGTTAATAAACAGTTGTTATTAGACGCCTGCCTCAGTGTGCTCAATCTGAATACAGAACAACTGGCGACGAAGGTGGGATGCGCCTGAGGCAGCCCATTGAACAATAATGTTGTAACTAGACGAAGCAATTGGAAACTGAGAGGAAGAGCGTCCACGGAGCCATCCCTGTGAGTAACATGGCTTTCGCACTTCCACAATTCACACAGTTCGAACCAGCCTCTGAAACCTGGGACGAATACTTGGAGCGGTTCGAGTGCTTCCTCCAGGCCAATAACCTGGCAGACCTATCCAGTGCCCGGAAGAGAGGCTATTTCCTGAGCTTGTGTGGCCGGGAAATTTTTGTAACTGCCAGAGCCCTGGCCGCACCACAACCCATTTTCTCGGTACCGTGGGAGACGCTGCTGGCCAAGTTAAAGAACCACTATTGTCCTACGCCCTCCAAAATCACCCAGTGCCATGCCTTCCATCAGCGATCCCAAAGGGCCGGTGAGTCCGTGAACGAATATATGGCCTCATTGCGGATGGCTGCCCTTCACTGTGAATTCCGTGAGCTGGATGACATGCTCTTGGACCAGCTGGTTTGTGGCGTACGGGATCTCAAGCTTCAGTGGCAGTTATTGGCCCATTCGGATCTGACACTTCCAAAGGCTATGGATGAGGCCCGGGCTGCTGAGATGTCGGCTCAATCATCAGCAGAGATACAGCGAGCGCAGCCCACAGGGGTTCTTCCACCTACAAGCCCCCACGCAATACACCATGAATATTCTGATGATGAAGAAGCTGCATTAGTGGAGGGAGAAGTGAGCCAACTCAAGATGGCACAGAAAAACAGAGAGCTCACCCCTTCCAAACCATTCCAGGGCAGCTGTTTGGGCTGTGGCGGTCAGCATCGTCATGCGGAGTGCAGATTCAGGACAGCAGTCTGCTGGCGTTGTGGCAAGCGGGGTCATTTGTCCTGAGTCCACCGAGCCGCCTTCCCATGTTCAGATGTCTCGGGGGAGCCCGCCCCTAAACAGCGGAGAACAAAGCGGGCTGTCCGTCAGGAGAATGCTGTCCACCCGTTCCCGGACACCGAGGTCGACTCTGTTGGTGTTAGTCAAGCGTCCGCAACGCAATCTGGCTCCAAGATCCACATCGATGTTCTTTTGGAATCCATGCCCTGCCGGATGGAGGTGGACATGGGCTCTTCCTGGTCGCTGATTGCATGGTCCACTCTCAAGAAGCTGGTCCTGACCTTCCCAAAACAACATCTTCGACCGTGCCAAGTCAAACTTAAAGACTATCAGGGTCGGGCCATCCCTTGTCCCTCTGTCACCGCGCAAGAGTTACAACCAGTCCGTCCGGGCCCCGACTGCCAAGATCCTTCCGAGCCGCTTGCTGCCTTACCTCCGACACCTGGTGGGGTCGCTGATCCAGAAGTTCCACCACCTGCCAGCTTGCGGCCTCCGTTGGTCCCAGCGCCAGACGTTTCAGACACACTTCCATCTACACCGGTACTTCGATGCTCGGGGCGGAGCCAACGTCCGCCGGCGTACTTGGCTGATTACGCATGCGCGGTCCAGGTGGGAAGGAGTGTTGAGTCTTCAGCCTGACTAGCATTTCCAAATGTTGATTGGAGCAGCTGCTAGCAACAAAAGTAGCGGGAATCGCCGGCTGTCGGATTGGCTGCACAATCTGACAGCTCGCTATATAAGCCTCTGTCTGAGGGGAGTTCTGTGTTCACTGTGCTGTTATTCTTGCGTGTTCAAGTTAGTACTCTCGTTATGTTAATAAACAGTTGTTATTAGACGCCTGCCTCAGTGTGCTCAATCTGAATACACAACAGATAAGACAGGGGTGTCAACTGGTGGCCCATGGGCCGGAATCCATGCCCACCATAGCTCGGCAAAGGAGAAAAACATTGTGATACATCACATGAGAGCAACATGATACCACAAGTTTGACAACCGTGGTATAAGAGGACTTGATAGAATGCTCTCTCTTAAGAAGTACACTTAGTCCCGAGCATTCAAAAAATAAGTCCATTCAGTTTGTATCTCTCATATACACAACTGATTACTTGGGGGCACCTATCTTGGGATTTTGATTGGAATATTACTGTATGCTGCTTATTTTGTACCCCATTCAGAATCCTTTGAGATTGGGACACATTGCAAATATTGTCAATAAATAAAGAAATAGAATTGATTTGAATATAAAAAATAGTAGAACTACCATTTCCATTATATTATTCTGAGCTTTTTGGAAGGACTATGATTCTCAATGGGCAAAAGACCCTATATGAAAATGCTCTGATTTTCTAGTATTAATGTCTAATGTTTGGTGCTCTGCAGATAAACATGCCTGTGTTGTGGCCCGTCAGCAGCCGGTGCAGATGGTGGCTGATTCTGACAGCGAGGAGGCTGGTGTGGTGCTGCACCAGCAGCCTGTGCAGCTGGCACTCGATTTGGACATTGAGGAGGCTGGAGAAGATGTGGTGCCAGGGGCGGGGATTCAGCCAGGGCCTTCAGAACCTCCAGAAGCTCCCTTAAGTGAAGAGGACAAAGAGGAGGAGCCTCTTCTTGATGCACGGGCATGCAGAGTTGCCAAAAGGCAGGAGTGGGTCCTCAGGAGGAGGTCTCCTTGAGAGTAAGGCTTGAGGCTAATTGGCCACTCCCTTAGCCTATTTAAGGAGGAATGCTGACTGAAGCAATATGCAGGGAACAACTCCGTTCACATACCTTTGTGTCTTGTCTTGCTTATCTTATCAGCTTCCTGCAAATTGCTTCTGGGCATTCTGCCAACCACAGTAAGCTTTCAGTATTATTCTTTGAATACTTGGTGGCTGTTAATGCATTTAATTAAAAGCCGTTGTTGTAAAAAAAATTGGTTTATTCAGTAAACTAAGGTTTGAACCGACTTTGTGTGTGCTGCGTTCTTTGGGATCCGTAGCTGGGGCAGAACAGCCTGAGTAGGAAGTTTCGTACTAAATCTGTAGTTCTTTTCTAACGAAGGACCAGTAAGTCTATGTAGTTTTTATAATAGTGAATGGTCCTCCAGCTATTTTGAAATTTTGTAGGAAGTGTAATAGGCAGTAATCACCCACACAAGGTTTTTACCCTCCTCCTCCTTTCTAAAAGCCAAGCGCATGCTTTTGGATTAGCCCTGAGGTTCTTTCTTTTTAACCAGTTCCAAATACTCATCCTTCTATCTCTTCTGTTGGTTGCATTTCAACTACAAGCTGCTTCTCTTGGCACAAATCTTAGCAAATATAGGTAGGTTCATTAGCTGGTAATCATTAAAGATCATCAGTGCTAATTTAAACAAGCATCTCAAAGTCATTGGTGCCCGTTTAAAACTACCTTTAGGTACCAATATATGGAAACTAAAAGGTATTATTTTCATATGATTTTCTCCAGGATGGACACCTATTCTGGAAACTAGTCATTGGTCATTAGTCCACATGGCTGCTATTTTATCTCCACTGTTATTTCATATGCTCATATTCATATCAGCAAAGATTCCTGGCAGTTAATAAAAAAAGAAAGTAAGTAAATTCCAGCACAGTAACTGCTACAATAATACTTAATGATGCTGACTTTGTTCATAAAAAGGGAGCCAAAACTAAGAAACATTCTTGACGTCCTTGCCTCCTCAAAGAAAAACTGTTCCATAGGAGTTAACCATATAACATTTTGTAAGTTAAAACCAACACTTTTAATTGCATTCAAAATCCTGTTGATAGCTAGTGGAATACTTATTTATTTATTTTAGAATTTCATCTTGCTTTTATTTTGGGTCAGCTCTAAATATCAGGCATGCCTAATGCCCCTACCTCCTATTTTCCCCACAACCACCACCCTGTGAAGTAAGTTGGAATGAGGGAGAAAAGTCACCTAGCCAGTTTTCATGTCTAAACAAGGACTAGAACTGATTGTCTCCTGATTTCTGACCCAGCATTTTAGCTACCATACCAAACTGGCTCTGAGGTGTTCCATGACTGGGCTGGTTCTTTGAAACTAATAAGCAGGCCACTGCATACTGAACCAACTGTATTTTCTAGGTGATCCTCAATTTATTTCACATACTTTCCAGTGGTGGGTTTCAAATATTTTTACTACTGGTTCTGTGGGTGTGGCTTGGTGGGTGTGACATGGCTTGGTGGCCGTGGCTTGGTGGGTGTGGCAGGGAAAGGTTACTGCAAAATCCCCATTTCCTCCAGATCAGCTGGGACTTGGGAGGCAGAGAATAGATGGGGGCAGGGCAAGTCAAAATTTTTACTACCGGTTCTCCGAACTACTCAAAATTTCCGCTACCGGTTCTCCAGAACTGGTCAGAACCTGCTGAAACCCACCTCTGATACTTTCCCTAAGTCAATAGACATACAATGAACTTTCTTTCTCACATTCATATATTACTCATAGACACAGACACTCCATAAGCAACCAATTTCATATGTTAACATTTGTCCAAAGACGTCGTATATGCCTGCAGGCTTACATTTTTCACATTTTTCATATTATATATTTTTTATTGTCATTCATTTTTTTCTTGAACACATCTGATACATTCATTTCTTCTCCTTCGCATTTTTATTTTTTATTTTACAATTTTTTAATCTTGCCTTTATTATTTTTATAAATAACTCAAGGCAGTGAGTTATACCTAATATTCTTTCCTCCTCCTATTTTCCACACAACAAGAAATCTGTGAGAAGAGTTGGGCTGAGTGAGAGTGACTGACCCAAAGTCACCCAATCAACTTCTATGCCTAAGGCAGGTTTAGAACTCACAGTCTCCTGCTTTCTAGCTGGGTGTCCTAACCACTAAACCAAACTGTTCTTATCCCAATCATTCCAATAAGGTAAAGGTAAAGGATCCCCTCGCACATATTTGCTAGTCGTTCCTGACTCTATGGGCGGTGCTCATCTCCTTTTCAATGCCAAAGAGCCAGCGCTGTCCAAAGACGTCTCCGTGGTCATGTGGCCAGCATGACTAAGTGCCAAAGACGTACAGAACACTGTTACCTTCCCACCAAAAGTGGTCCCTATTTTTCTACTTGCATTTTTTATGTGCTTTCGAACTGCTAGGTTGGCAGAAGCTGGGACAAGTAATGGGAGCTCACCCTGTTACGTGGCACTAGGGATTTGAACCGCTGAACTGCCAACCTTTCAATCAACAAGCTCAGCATTTTAGCCACTAAGCCACCATGTCTCTTTTATCATTCCAATACAAATCTCCAAAAGACTGTTTATAGTATTCCTTCACTTCATTTCCATGCCAAACCATTTTGTCACTTTTATTTTTAACTCCATTCACTCTTCTGGAGGCTCCTTGTTGAGCTCACTTCACCCATTTCCAAAGTAATGAAGTGAAAAGTATTTTCTTTCACTCTTTTGATCTTAACTTTCCTTCCTGCCTTTTGATTCCATTCTTTGAACTGTCATCTTCTTTCGATACAATATGCAAGTATTATATGATAGTAACTTTTTCTCACTCTCATTTCTACAATAATAATTTTTTCACTTCATTATTCCAGCAGCCTTCCATTTTTAGCATAGCTCCATTTATTTCTATGGCAGCCTGAAACATAATTCCTTCAACTTGGTTGCAATCAGTTTCTGCTTTTTCCTTCTTTATGAGTGCCTCATTCTTTTGATAGTTTAATATGTTTTTCATATACGGTAGGGCTAACATTCTCTTTTCCTGCATTCTACTTCTACTCATGAAACCTTCACTTTCTTCCTCTTCTTGCATATCTATTTTCCAATATTCTATTCCCCTTAGGAGTGGAACAGACAATACTCTATTACCAATGTTGGGAGAAATATCCATCTGGGTTCAGTTCCAAGTGGGAAGAAAGACACTGGAAACATGGAGGCTGATTGGAAAGATGGTTCATTGATGAACAGGATGAACAGTCCGGGTGCAGCTGAACACATGGAGTGGAGAGTGAGAGATATTTATACCCTCTCTTGGGCCTTGTCCTTGAGCTTCCTGTTCCTGTGGCAAGGGCATGTATTCTATTGGCTGCTGTAGTGGTCATGTGCAAATCCTAGGAGTTTGTCTGAGATAAGTTTGGTTGAACTGCGCTGGGGGATGTAATGTCCCCAGGTGATTTCGCAATGCAGTGAGCCCTGCTGCTAGATGGGGGCTAGATGCTAGATAGAGGGTTAAACCTATTATGTCCTGAGGGTCATATCTTAATCCCATCACCTTGGAGCTGAAGTTCTAATTGTCTTGTAGATAGGCTGGCCCAATCTTAATGTGCACAAATATCTGCTGGGGGCAGGGAGCTGCTCTTTGTCTTTAAAAACAAAGTGTTTCTCCTTTTCTCATCCAGGGAAATATAATATTTTGCCTTTTTAATGTTTCCTAGAATATTTCATTCTTCTAGGAGAGGGGTGGGTACTAACTTTCTACACCCAAAAAAATGTTTGTTCCATACTCGGATTCATTTGCTTGTTAATTCCTTTGCCATGTACTCATAGGTGCTGACTTATATTGAAGTCATTTAAAACACATGCTCAGAATTGATAGGCCTTTTTATAGGTCACTATTCTCATTCATTATTTGTTCTCTGAATATCCCAATTTCCTTGCTTTCTTATGTTTCTTGCACCCATCCATTAATGTCACTTAGCAGAATAACTTTTTCCTCTGAACTATACTTTGTGTAAGCTGCCTACAGTCCTGTTAATTTCAACATTCTGCACAGTTTCCCCCCAACTTGTTTTTGGTTCTTCTCACCATTCACTGGAATCCATTCCTATGAATTCCTAGTTTATTGTATTCCATAGATGATAACAAGCAGACTTTCTAACATACCTTTTAATATTTTCATTCATAATTAAATCAATACCTTCACTGCATTGCATATAGTGCTTGATCAATATATCCACTTCACAGGATCAGACCACCTTAAATAAAATGTAGTATTTCTTGTTCTCAAGAAAAAGTTCTATTTTTGGAAATGATGGAAATTTTGGAAATGATGGAAATGATGGAAGAAAAGAGAAGAGGATGACCAGCAGCAAGGTAGATTGACATAATTACAGTGGCAATGGGTGCACTGTTGGATGACCGGAAAGGCCAGGTTAGATACAGATCATCATGAAAGAAATATATATTTTGTGGTCGATAAAAGTGGATGCCAACTTGATGGCACATGATCCTTTCCAGAAAGAGGCATTTTCCCAGATTTGTAACAAATTGCGATGACTGCATTACAGTACAAAATATTGTTGTCCTAGTTTAACTCTTTCTCACTCTCAGATAAGGTTTGTATGCCTACTGTGTAAAACACATATTACAAAGACATTTTGGATTCACAAAGACCCTTTCAGTTTTCTTTCCATCTGTCTTCAAATCACAACTATATTTTCTAGTAGACATCAACAAGAATTCCCAGGGGGTTAAAAAAGTTGCAGAAAAAAAATCTACAAGAAAATGCCATGGAAAGCAAATCATTATTCTTTTGCTCAAATCCTTCACTGCTTATATCTTTTGAGTACAAGAGAGTTTGAATTAATGATGACATGTAGCAATACCTACTGCTTTCATTTCTATATAATGAGACTCAACAATCTGATACAGCAGCAGGCATATTCATTATTGACACATTCATTGGACAGAACAGTTCCTCGTTCTCATTTATTCATAATTCCAGAGTTATAATAAAGATGATAATTCAGCTTCTAGTCTTTGAATGTTTCTACTAAGGAAAGATCCCAGCGAGACAAACATCCAATAAATGGAGATTCTCAAAGTTCATTGAAGGCAAAGTGAAAAACTCAGTACATGAACACTGCCAACTATTCCACTTAGCATATCCCCTTCAGTGCATTCCATTTGCTTTGGATGGATAGTTACTTTTAATTCATCAGCCATCTCACGATCTGTTGCTTTGAGGACCTCCTCAGAGTGAGGCTTATTAGAGACTAGTTGGGACAGTTCCAGAGTGATTTGTATCTTAAGCACTATGAAATGCATTCGTTTGGGAGGTTAATGGATAAGTTCTTGCTCTCAATTTGTGCCTTGTCTTAGTCTACCACCCAAATGGATATTTCATTTTGCCTGATTGTAGGACCAATCATGGCTCCTCTTTTATATCTGGCATGACCTTAATTGCTAAGAGAGAGAGAGAGCAATTGGCCATTTTGGCTTGGATTGCTAAAGAGCCCAAACTTCCACAGACACATCTGCCTAAGAAATGTACTATTTGGACTCCTTATATACATTAGAGGAAAACGTGACCTGTTTTAAAATACATACTAATAGTCTTTCGGAAAACTTTTGGATTTGACTTTAAAAGAGAAGAAGAGAAATGACTCTCTAGTCAATTTTAACCAAGAAAGTAGACTATGCTGATGATACTGTTACCAATAAGAAGATTGTAAGTTTTCTATTAGTTCTGATAATAAGAAGTTCCTTGTGCTATTACTTCTTACTATTTTTTATTACTTTGGGGTGAAAACACCATTTTTTCTATCCCAATAGCATTTTCAGTACTCCATGGACTGTATGCTGCTAGTTTCACTGCCAGTATCGATATTCACCTTTAATATGGATTGATTTGGGATATAGTTGGTGTGAAATTGACAGATTCTATCTTCCCATTTTAGCCCAAGTTGATACTTCACAGGAGCAGCAGATGTATGGAATGAAGCTGCAGGGATTATGAGTTGTTCCTCATAAACCCTCTTATTTCTGAACATAGAAGACCACTAAATCCCAAAATTCCCAGCTACAGGAGTAAAGGAAGGGTATGTGTGAAAATTGGAGGGAGACAATCCTCATTGTTAACATATAACATGGGCAATTTGAAATGTGACTAAATCTCCATCCTAGGCACCTACCCATAATCTGCCCAAGCCCACCAAACCACAGGTGGAGTGGTGTATGTGTGCGTGGACGATTCTCTCTTTAACAGCAACAACATTATCACTTAGACATATACCACTTCACAGTGCTTTACAGCCCTCTCTAAGCAGTTTACAGAGTCAGCATATTGCCCCCCAAAATCTGGGTTCTCATTTTACCCACCTCAGAAGGATGGAAAGCTACAGACACACACACACACACACACACACACACACACACACATCTTTTTTCACCAAGGCAGGACCATCAATCTCCGTTTCATATTTTGCTATCTTGTGGCTCTAATGGAAATACAACATGATGATATCAAAAGAAGAAGGAAAGAGACATGAGAAATATTAGTTTCATGCTTTGCAGTGCCATCCAAAGGAGCTCTTTGAAAGACCATTAAGTCCAAGATCAGCCCCATGAACGCTCATATTTCTTCAGGTCAAGGGCCTCTCTTGACCTTTGAACAGCATGCTGGAAGTCACACTTCCCCTAATAGTTGTGGCCCAACTGTCAACTCAATTTGATTCCATTTAAATGTACATTGAATTAAAATTAAATCAATGAAATACAATGAATGCCTTGTGTATTTACTTATTTTCTCTTTCCTCCTGTCTCTTTGTAAGTCGAATTTGGAGACGTGTTTTGGAGAAGGTATGAGATCCCCAGGCTTTAGCTTATGGTCTTCTGTTTTTAAATCACCTAGTTGTGCTACTGTTTAAGAGCTGCCAAAAAAGATCTATCTGCAAGTTGCTTAGGCAGTACTTCTGACCACTGAAAGCTTGAATCCATTTAGTTCAGTTCAAGTGTTTATCAGGGAATTTGGACTGGATCCTTGCCTCCTCTCTTAGCTTCATTCCTTCCTTCATGAGTTCCTTGCTGTGTTTAGAGGATGACAGCAGTGATTTGCAACAGTTTATGCAGCAAAATAAATATTTATTAGTCAAGACAAATAGAGGGGTGTATCATACATTTCGCAGCTGGACAGCAACCCCACACTTGCTGATTTTAACAACCCTCAGTAAGGACACGGTTCTGTCCCTATTTATCTCAGTGGGAGCAAAGCTGCTATTCCAACGGTAACAAAATTCCTCCTCTGAGTTTACATCTGTTATTGAAGTCTACCAGCGTGCAAGACACCCATCATACTACTCCCTTTTTAGGTAAGCAATGTTATGCAAAGTATTGGAAAGTATGAGCAAACTTTAAACAAAAGAAATTAAATACATGAAATAAAAAAGGAACAAAAGAAATCTAATTTATGCTGATGTCATTCACTATACCTGGCCTGGAAGAATCCCATTTTTTCATCCAAAAGAAGCATGACCAACAGTTGATAGTCAGGCTCCCTTTGAAGGCTCTTGTACAAAGTGATTGGGAAAGTCATTGTGAAGTGTTGGAGATGGCTAAACCTGCCAGATTAGACATCTGTCAAAACCTACCTTCTCCCCAAGCCCATTCCACATGAAGGACACCCAAATTCTTTCTCAACAGTTGACACTTGAAACAAAGATGGACAAGCCACCAATTCCTTTCCTTAACTTGCTTTGTCCAGAGTACACGAGGACAGTTCCATTTGCCCCGTCATGCCTATGGCAGGATAGGGATCACTGATGGAGGAGAGAGATTTACACTGGTATAGTTTTCTGCCAGCTCAAGGACTAGTAGATAGCCCTTTAACTTGACTATGGGGAAAGACTCCAACATTCATTTCCATAAAATGTTCTATTAAGGGGGCACTTGGAGAATTGAATTTGCTCAGTATGAAATTGTGCTTTTGTAGCTTTGCATTTCACCTCCCTCCTTTGCTGAGTGAGCAAGTGCTTATTCTTGGTTACGGCTATGCCAGGAGTGAGAGAGGGAGGGGGGCAGGCTGCTAAAAGGGCCCCTCTATTTAATGCTCTGTCCCTCCCTTGCCATCATTCGGGAAGAATTGCTGCTTTGTTGATTCTTCTTTGTTCACATTTATCAACAACAACATTTCCTTGGCTGTCATCCGACAGCTCTGTATGTCTTGAGAACAAAGGCAGGCAGATTGTTGTTTCTGGATAGGAATTTTGTACTTCTTGCTGTTACCCAAAACAATGGATTGCTGCCAAGCTCTTTAGGCTCTTCCCAGGGATTATATAACATTGTTTTAGTGATTTTTCACGACCTAACTGCTTCCATTGTATATTCCACTGACTTAAACATCAATTAGGCAAGATTTCAAAAGACTCCCATTTCTCTTGGTCACTAAGTAGAATTGCCACTTACCTGGCTTTCAATGAGCCAGATTCAGTTTTGTTTTGTTCTGAGATAAAAATCAAATTTAACTAATGATTTTCACTATCCCACAAAATGGACATTATTCTGTCAGCATCGCTCCAGACTGTCCTTATTGTCAAGACCTAGATCCCAGTTAGAATGGTTGCCTTTTATTTCAATCAGGAGACTGTCCTTGAAGACCATCCATAAACCTCAGCTGGCCGAAAATGTAGCAGTGCATGATTTTTATCATTCTCAGTATTGTCCTGTTGCAACTTATAGAATAGAATAGAATAGAATAGAATAGAATAGAATAGAATAGAATAGAATAGAATAGAATAGAATAGAATTTTTTATTGGCCAAGTGTAATTGGACACACAAGGAATTTGTCTTGGTGCATATTTATTTATTTATTTATTTATTTATTGGTTTGATTTATATGCTGCCCTTTTCCAGAGACTCAGGGCGGCTTACAATGCGTTAAGCAATAGCCTTCATACTTTTGTATATACCTGCTTAGTAGGGCTTTCGCTCGCCCCCCCCCCCAGCGGTGTTCTTTTTTATACAAAGTCAGCTTATTGCCCCCACAAACTGGGTCCTCATTTTATCTACCTTCGAAAGGATGGAAGGCTGAGTCAACCTTGAGCATGGTGAGATTTGAACTTGCAATAATTGCAGGCAGCTGGTGTTACTTTAACAGTGCTTTAGTCTGCTGCACCACCAAGGCTCTCACTGTACATAAAAGATAAATTCATCAAGAATCATAAGGTACAACACTTAATGATAGTCACAGGGTACAAATAAGCAATCAAATCATATTAGGAAACAGTCAATATAAATCCTAAGGATACAAGCAACAAAGTTACAGTCATTCAGTCATTAGTGGAAGGAGATGGGTAATAGGAACGATGAGAAGATTAATAGTAGTGCAGACTTTTCTGCATTAGTTATAGTCACTTGCATGTTTCCAAGTACAGTTCAGGGTGATGGTTATTACCTATTAAACCTTACCTGGTGCAGGTATCTTAGATAACTGACTGACAATCTTAGTGATATCCCTTCCCCAATATTTTCCATCGATCTTAACCAAATAAGTAGGTAGTGCCCATCTACAAACAGGTACAATGTGAACAGCAAGTGTTCTCTGTGGCAGCCCCCTCTTATGGAACAGCTTCCCCCTAAACCTTGTTTAGCCCCTACTCTCATGGCTTTCCAGAAGCTGATGAAAACATTGCTGTTCTGAGGGTATTTGAGGATTAATGTATTATGACACTACTTCTTGTATTTTAAATATGATTTCCTTTTCCATTTGCCCTTTAAACAAAATTTAATTTGTGGAAGCTGCCTATAGTCCAGCTAATTTCAGGCGGTTAGATAATTTTTACAAGTAAACTAAATAATTAAATCTATCAAGGGTATATTGTAAATACTTGAATGTTTTCACTGTCCTATTTGGATGCTGCATCCCTAGGAAATCCCAATTTTTTAAAGAAAAAATAACATATTTTAACATGGGAATAGTTAGTTACAGCCTTTTCAGTCTCTGATCTATAGCTTTTTCTTGCCCCCTCCATGTCCCTATTTTTCTATCCCACTATAATTGTGGAAAAGCAATCATAAGTACTAACTCAACTAATTCTAGGTGAAAAGGTCTGGCTGAAAAAAAGAAGTCTAGATTGATTTAGTAAAAGCAGAAATATAGTGGTTGAGCAGAGTTTTTTTAGATTATAGTAGAAGGTCCTCTCCTACCATGAGTCTGACATATGGACCTCTGATATGAGGGCCTCTCCTCTGACTTTAAGGTATAAACTTAAGATGCCTAACCATTGGCTCTAAATGCTCTAAAGTGTATGCATGCATTGTGGGACTAAGTAACAAACTCTTCTCATAAAGCCCATGGAAGCAAATTTCCAACCTGGAAGTCATCTTTAGTTAAGGGTGCTCTCTGTCCTCTGTGGCTTTGGCAATGACCCCTAAGAATTCAATAGCATCTTAAATAACATAAACTGAAACATTTACTTAAAATGCTATAAAGAGCTTTGGAAGAGACTAGTATCTGAAATAACCTGAAGTTCTATGGCTCTGGAATCTATATGTTCACATATCTGTAGCTTCCTGGAAGATTAATGAATTGTCTTAAGTTTCTTCAACATCTTCCATTTGAATTGCACACAGTGACTGTTGACTTTCTCCTTCCTCATTCTACTTCTGTTACTCTTCAAGGATCTTCCACTGATTATAATCAGTGTTCCTAATAAACCTTTGTCCTTGTTACAGTCACTTAACCACAATAATTATCTCTTTGTTCAGCAAAATGCAACTTAAGCACTTAACAAGATTTAGATTTCAAGCAGATCTTCTTGAAACCAGCCAACCAGCCAGCTCAGGGTCAACAAGAAGTCAAGCCAGTTTGTACAATATTGCATTTCCCACTGACTGATTCACAGTTTCTTGTACAAGTTAGCCTCAGGACCAAGAGATACGATTCAAAGGAACAGCTATACAGCTTCTCTGTGATGCATAGAAACTCCGCAGGATCATATTTCCAGAAGAGCTTCTTGCTCTCTTTTCACCAATTTCAGCATTTTGCCTCCTGTCACCTAGCAAAACCTGAGCCTGGCATGCAGTGTCCTCTGTAAGTCTTCCTCATGGGATATCCCTTTTCTGTCCTATTCTGCTATTTGGTTAAAAAAGTGAACTGTTTTCTATGAGCCATGGTGGCGCAGTGGTTAGAGTGAAGTATTGCAGGCTACTTCTGCTGACTGCCGGCTGACTGCAATTTGGCAGTTTAGCTCTCGCCAGGCTCGAGGTTGACTCAGCCTTCCATCCTTCTGGGGTCAGTAAAATGAGGACCCAAATTGTTGCCGGCAATATGCTACCATGTTTCTCCAAAAAGACGACCCACCTTGAAAAGAAGCCCTATCGCGTTTTTGAGCACATGCAATCAAATTAAGTCCCACCCACAAAATTATCCCTAATTAAGATCTAGACCATCCCTGGGTGCAGGGGGTGGGGCAAGGCACACAGGTAAAAAATGAGCTAGGGTGGGGATGGGATGGGTGGATGGAACTGCCCTACTTACCAGACCTCGCACACCCTGATACCTGCCTCAGCTTCTTCTGTGGCCATTTCTTCTTCAGCCACTTGCTGCCACTTGCACGCATCGCCCTGGCCTCTGTTTCGCCTTCAGATGCCTGCCAGAAGGCATCTGCAGCTGATAACAGAGCTCCGGATCAATCCGGAGCTCTATAATCAGCTGCAGATGCCTTCCGCAAGGTGAGTCAATAATTAGAACCCTCCAAAAAGAAGACGTAGCAATTTTTCTGGGGATCAAAAGAAAATAAGACCCGGCCTTTTTTTTTGGAGAAACACAGTAACTCTGTAAACTGCTTAGAGAGGGCTGTGAAGCACTGTGAAGCAGTATATAAGTCTAATTGCTATTGCTATTGCTATGCAGCCATTTTCTGTAATTTCTGCCAAATGAGAGAGGGTGATATAGCTGAGAAATAAACCATATGCCTTTTATGGAAAAGATACCAGGGACTGTTTTTAGTAATTGTTTTATTAAAAGTCTACAAACACAAATTATTAGAGTAAAAGAGTAAAGAATAAGGGAGAAGGGAAAAAAGAAGGAAGGAAGGAAGGAAGGAAGGAAGGAAGGAAGGAAGGAAGGAAGGAAAGAAAGAAAGAAAGAAAGAAAGAAAGAAAGAAAGAAAGAAAGAAAGAAAGAAAGAAAGAAAGAAAGAAAAGAAAGAAAGCTTCTGAGTTCCTTTGTAGAAAATATACTGTTAAGTCCAATTACAAAGTTATCGCCTACTATAATTGCATAAAAGGTCTCTCTTTTATATTTACAGTTTTTTCTAATCATCAAAACCACAAATCATAAAGATATTTTCTTCCAATTTATGCAAAAAGTCTACAAAGGGTTTCCAACCAACTTTAAACAACCCTATTTTTTTTCTCTATTTAAATAAGTTAATTTAGCTAACTGCAAGTTCCATCGTCTTCGTCAACCATTCCTCCATTGTGGATATTGTCGAATCTTTCCATTTGTGGACAAATATTAGAGCATATTCCTGCTCTTCCCATTGCAGGAAAAGATCTCAGCTTCAATAGTTGATTCCCCCAGGTAGAATCATGTGACGGGGAAAAAAGACTTGAGAGCTGTTGCCCATGGTCAAAGCAGACTGCATTGTTTTAGATAGAAATTGAGGTCAATTTAAGTCATTGCATTTGCTCCTCTCTACCTTTGTTCTATGGTTTTCTCCCATTTATTTTCTCCAACACCTATGAAAAGACATTTCCGCACAGCCAGCAGTTTCCAAACTCTTGATATATATAGCATTTCCTGCAACTGTCCACACTGTTGCCATATTCAGACTTCTCTGAATTCCTCACAAACCGAGCAGTGTTTCCTCCAGGTGACTGATGCAGCTAGTGTCCTACTCCACTTCTTATCATTGCTTTGTTGTCACTCAATTTAAAAAGGCACCATAGTGCCTTGGCTTTAGCAGAGGAGAAGAGCTCAGAAACGAAGATGGAGCAAGAATTCTTGCCAATGAAAACTGCACAACTATCTGCTCAGCTTTTCCTCCTGCACTTCAGCTGAGCTGGAAATTAATCAGCTCACTTACAGAAGAGCTGCTACAGACTTCCAACACCGCAAGATACACCACAAATGTAGTGTTGATCCTGTATTGTTACAAATGCTGCCTATGAAAAGATCCTAAATTGACATCATAAATTGCAGCAATCTCAAGCCTTTGCACATTGTATTCTAGAAAAAAAAAGGTGTACAGTAGGGTGCTATAAAAACATTAAAATATTAATGGCAGTTAACAAGAGGGAGGTGAAGATTATTATAATTTGAATTCATGATAGTTTATGTTCCAGGTATCAATATGCTAAATTGGCTTAGTTCAAGAGAAATTTTTTTTCCTGCTTTGTGATTTTGTGATTGTACTAATTGTGACTGAGTTACAGTGGAAATGATCTCTCAGGAGAGTCCATCTATGAATTAGTCAATAGAAAGTCATATAAAGTCAGAACTGGATGACTTTCAAACTATCTGTTTATCTGGTAAAAAAAAAATCTAAATACAGACTCACTTCTATATTTGGGGGAAATATAGCTTTATGGAATCTGTGTGGCATTCTCTAACATACAGGGGACACTTTCAATAATATCTTCATCTCTATAATACAACAGCTATTACAAGGGGTGGGCTGCTGGGAGTTCGCAGGGGTTCGGGAGAACCTCTAGGTAAGATTCTGTGCAGTTCAGAGAACCCCCAAATCCCATTCCTGGCTGGCCCCGTCCACCCTGCCCCTCCCCTCCCAGGAGTCCCCACGCGGCCCGTTTTGGATGCAGGAAACTGCAGGGTGTGTGCGGAAGCTCAGGGAGGGCAAAAAACGGGCCCACTGGAAGTTTGGGAAGAGGACCTCTGGAGTCTGGGGAGGCCATTTTCGCCCTCCTGGAGGCTCAAGGAAATCCTCTGGAGCCTTGGGAGGGCAAAAACGCCCCCCTGCCATGGTGCAGGAAGACGACTAGGCCACGCCCATCATGGCTACACCCACCCAGCAACCGGGAAGAGAACCCCTTGCTAAAATTTTTGTAGCCTACCCCTGGCTATTAGTATTTCAACATTAGCTATACAGTGAACAAATCTTATAACTATAAGCAGAATATTTTTGCTTTTTCAATTTCTCAGGTTTATCTGCAGCCTTGTGATTTTCTGGTGGTATCTCATTTGAGTGTTCACCAAATCTAATCCTGCCTAGTTTTTCTCAAGATGAGCCTGAATTGGCTAAGTATTGCAAATTCCTCTGATATCAGGGTCCAAAGTAAGAAAACATCAGAATAAACCAATACAGTGCAAAAAAAGAGTAACGAGAGGCAGCAGGTAACCAAACAATTTTGGAATCTGGAATCTGGAAGAATCTGGTTGGAATAGGAAAGCCCATTTTTAGCTATATATTTATTCATCAATATTCTTAGTATATTAACAGGAATATCCCAAATGTACTTTTTCCAAAAGGCAACTGACTTCCTTGATTTTTTCCTTTGAAAACTTTTCACTTATCATTCAAGGGGGGCAGGAAGCTCAGCAGTTCATCTTTAACTGCTGAGCCTCCCCCCCCACTCCCTTTGGATGAGAAATGAAATGTTTTCAAAGGAAAAAAATCAACCAGTACAAAGCTGAAGCCCAGGTAGCGCCGTGCAACAAGGTGAGCTCCTGTTTTTGCTTTAGCTCCTGTTCATCTAGCAGTTTGAAAGCATGCAAATGCAAGTAGAGTAATAGGTACCACTTCAGTTGGAAGTAACAGCATTCCATGCATTTTTGGTGCATAGTCATTCTGGCCACATGACCACCGAAAATGTCTTGGGACAAAGCTGGCTCACTTGGCCAAAAAACAGAGAGGAGCACCATGCCCTAGAATCAGACATGACTAGACAGGGAAACCTTTACCTTTTATTTTCTTATCCAAGAAACTTTCTTCAGTTTTAATAGTTCTTCTTCAGTTCTTCAGTTTGAAGAAGCTTCCTGGATGAGAAGTGAAATGTTTTCCAAAGAAAAAAACAGGGATGGGCTTCAAAAATTTTAGCAAGGGGTTCTCGCTGGGTGGCCGTGGCCATGATGGATTGGCCTAGCTGTCTGCCTGCACCATGGGCGGGGGGGAGGCATTTTTGCCTTCACCTGGCACTGGAGGCTTTTTCTGAGCCTCCAGGAGGATGAAAATGGCTTATCCAGGCTCCGGAGGTCCTCTGGAACTTCCCAAACTTCCTGAGTTTGGTAGGCCCGTTTTTCACCCTCCCCGAGCCTCCCTGCATCTACCCTGCACTTACCTGCATCCAAAACAGGCTGCATGATGACTCCTGGGAGGGGTGGGTGGGGCCACCCAGAAGTGGGATTTGGGGGTTTTCCAAATGGCACAGAATCTTAGCTAGAGGTTCTCCCAAACCCCTGTGAACCCCCAGCAGCCCACTCCTGGAAAAAAACCAAGAAAACCCAGTTGCCTTTTGGAAAAAGGACCTTTGGGATAATCATGACCTGGGTGATCGAGAATCTCCATAGATATTAACAGGAAGGGTTTCTGAACTGTGCTGTTTTATGCCCTTTTCACTTGAAATGCCAGTACTATATAAATGAATCTTATAGCCTATTGTATTTTGTATGAATGAGTCCCATATTTCATTATATTTGTCTAGACAAAGTTTACATCTATAGAAAGGTCCACTTATAGGTGGAAAATGCAATTAGTTCTCAATCCATTGAGTGAAATAGGTCATATGTCTATTTTTCCAATGATGCAAAATCAGTCTTTTGGCCATAGGAAGGTCACAGAGAATCCATTTATGTCGTCTGCTTTTCAAATTCGAAGTGTTAGGTATGTAGTTTCCAAGGAATATTTTTATCTGAAAATTTTAACTTTTGTCTCACAATCATGTTTCACAATCGACCGTGGTATCATGCTGCACCGGTTGGAAGAGTTGGGGATGGAGGGCACCGTGTTACGGTGGTTCTCCTCCTTTCTCTCAGACCGGTCGCAGTTTGTGTTGACAGGGGGCAGAGGTCGACCTCAAGGCCTCTCATCTGTGGAGTGCCGCAAGGGTCGGTCCTCTCACCCCTTCTGTTCAACATTTATGTGAAGCCGCTGGGCGAGATCATCCATGGCTTTGGGGTGAGATACCACCAGTACGCTGATGACACCCAGTTGTACATCTCCACCCCAGGCCACTCCAGCGATGCCCTTGAAGTGATGGCCCAGTGCCTGGAGGCTGTACGAATCTGGATGGGGAGGAACAAGCTCAAGCTCAACCCTTCCAAGACTGAGTGGCTGTGGTTCCCGGCATCCCGATATAGTCAGCTGACTCCATCGCTGACTATCGGGGGCGAGTCTTTGGCCCCCGTGGAGAGGGCGCGCAATCTGGGTGTCCTCCTGGATACGCAGCTGTCCTTGGAGGAACATCTGACGGCTGTTGCCAGGGGGACTTTTTGTTAGGTTCGCCTGATTCGCCAGTTGCGCCCCTTTCTTGATCGGGATTCCATGCGCAAAGTCACTCATGCCCTCGTCACCTCTCGCCTGGATTACTGCAACGCTCTCTACATGGGGCTCCCCTTGAGGAGCACCCGGAGGCTCCAACTGGTCCAGAATGCGGCCGCACAGGTAATTATGAGAGCTGCATGGCGCTCCCGCATAATGCCGCTCCTGCGCGAGCTGCAGTGGCTCCCAGTGGTCTTCCGGGTGTGCTTCAAGGTGTTGATTACCACCTTTAAAGCGCTCCATGGCATAGGACCTAGTTATCTTCGAGACCGCCTTCTGCCACCGACGACCTCCCATCGACCCGTGCGCTCCCACAGAGAGGGCCTCCTTGGGGTGCCATCAGTCAAGCAATGCAGGCTGGTGACCCCCAGGGGGAGGGCCTTCTCTGTGGGGGCTCCCACCCTCTGGAATCAGCTGCCCCCAGAGATAAGGAGAATCCAAGACCTCCGTGCCTTCCGCCGTGCCCTTAAAACTTACCTTTTCCAACAAGCCAGGTTGGCCTAACAAATCCTTTAAATGATTTTAAATTTATTTGTCTTTTTAAATTTTGGGCCAAATTGAGATATTTCCTTTTAATCTGTTCTTAATGTATTTATTATGTGTTTTTATTTGGCTGTACACCGCCCTGAGTCCCTAGGGAGAAGGGCAGTATATAAATTTGAAGTAAATAAATAAATAAATAAAAATGTTTACATAGTCCACTAATTTCTTCCAAATCTTAGTAAGTAAAGGATGTCACAGAAACTTGTGTTTAAAAGAAGCAGTTATGATAGTTACAAAAATGTATTATAAATGTATCTATATTTGAAAAATATTTGCATTAGATAACTGTATATAGAATGATAAAATACATATTCTACATTTTTCTGTTGTATTTCATTTTTCTAAAAAATGCATTTATGATTTTTGAATTCAATTATGTATTTTTATCTTTATATTGTGTTCTTTTTTCTTTCTTTTTGTCACTCTTTTAAAAACAATAAATAAAAATATCTCAATCATATGTAAACTGGTATTCTGTGAACTGAATTTCCAACATCCCTAAAATAGCTGGCCTCTTGGTTTATAAACTTTTTTCAGACCTTGTAACTTTTTCTGATCCTTGGAACTTCTGATCAATTGTTTATGTTCAAGTGAATTTTTTCCTTCTTCCTTCCTTCCTTCCTTCCTTCCTTCCTTCCTTCCTTCCTTCCTTCCTTCCTTCCTTCCTTCCTTCCTTTCCTTCCTTCTCCACAACTCAACTGATGATGTCTCCTCGAATGGTGACGAAATGTTTGCAACCTAATTGCTAAGGTAGGAGCTCAAACCAACAGCCTTCTTTCCTCCCCTCCCGTTCCCACAGAACCTTATCAAATTATTGAAAATCCCTAGGGTTCCATGAAACATGGTTTGAAAAATCCTGAAATAGACAATGAATGCACAAGTGTTAATTGTGGGTGCGGGGAAATGAACAGGGTTACAGGTTACATCAAAGTGGGTGCATTGATTTTAAAATGTTCTCTAGGATCAGGAGGAGAGCAAGAAGTTCTAGCAGTTCCTCATCGTCCATGGATTGCTTTTTGTTAGCACTATTTGTTCCAGCCATATCCAGGTTTTGTTAGCTATGAGCTCATTGGTTTATCTGCATATGTGCCATCTCCTCTGAGGATCTTTCTGTCACTATGAAATGATGGAATTCATAGCCTTAGAAACATTTATTTACTTGATCTTGATCTGGATTCCCTCTTTAAACTGGTTTTTTGGCCTGGACCTGACTATGTCCCCAGACTAACAGTCAGTTTCCTTCTTATTGAGGGCTACCCTGCCCACTTGTGACAACAGTCCTGAGCAGCCATACAAAAATGATGGCCGAATCTGTCACTTCTATTTCCCCCCCTTGATTTGTTTTTGAATCAAATGGCTTTCATATTATTTATGGACTTTGCAAAGGTTCCTAACCAAACTAAACAAAATTCACACTCATGGCACAGGTCAATTTCTACCTGGTTCAGATTTTCTTAGTGTGGAGAGGACAGTTTTATTAACCTGCAAGTAGCAGTTAAAGCTAAAACGATCATCCAAAGAGAAGAAAATCTGAAGTCAGCACCACAAACCTGGTTGAATGCAAATACTAACCTAGATTTTCAGAAGTTCAGAACTTGAGTCTTTCTTTGGAATGCTTTTGCTTTCTCCTGTGTTCAGATTTTTATAATCTCAAATTCTTTTCAGCCCATTGAGGGGGAGATTTAAGTATTTTTACGACTTTATTTAAAAAATGAATAGAATAAATGTTAATGCATCTTTAGTTTAGAGGGTCTGTAACTCCCAACAGTCTTCCTGAAATTTCATTTTGCAGTCTAAATTAGCTGATACAACAGGGAGCAGGGGATATATATACAAGACACAGCTTATATTTTAAAAGGAAATTGCTCCTTTTGTCTATAGCTTTAGACAGAAGAAAGTCTAATTTTTCTTTGAATTAGATGAGTCCCTTACTTCCAATATTATTAATTGCATACACTACTGCTTACAGTTTAGAGTGGCTGTCTATTTTTCCTTCTTCTTTTTGAGTTAACTCTTTCATTTGCACCTCCTATGGCAACTTCATTAATTTATAGGAAAAGGAAAACAATAATGATAACAGTTGCTTTGGTGGGGAAGATAAATGTATGGAGTACAGGGTGTAAAAAATCACACCAAGATCCAGCACAGCCTAAGTGACTTCCCAAAGCTTCAGCTGCATGTAATGGGAAGGAAGTACTGTAAAAGGGTTAATATTGTCCTCTAATCTATTGTTATAAGCCTAATTATTTTTGCATGTCTTCATTTCATTAATGACTTGCTGCTTTTTGCTTGCATCTCCTTCCTGATTGCTTCTGCTAAAACCTCCTGGTGGGAAGGGGCAGATTAATTTTGTTGTACCGTAATGAAACTGTATGCTACATTAGATTTTACCATTTGGCATGCGCTGCCAATATTGCCGTTATTGAATTATTTCTTTGTGAGCCCCAAACTTGCACAGGCCTTTGACGTTTCTCTCTTGGATGTTGTGATGACACAGCTGGCAGACCAGCTATGTTTAAACGCTTGTCTGGAACTTCTATAGGGCTCTATAGTAATGTAATACATTACTGACTTCTCAGACAGCAACTTCAAGCCAACGGAGTTTGCAGGAATATTTATACACAAGAAGGAAGCCAGGAAGGACTGCTATTGCACTAGCAAAACATTTTGTGGAAAAAATAGTTGCAGATATAGCCATATCACGTGCTGTTTAGAAAACGGGACACAAATGGGTGAAAGGTGTCCAGAATATTGATGTCAATTATTGTGGTATGCCTCACATACGTTCTTCAGCCTTTGCTTTCAGATTTGTTAAGCATGGGTATAACTGATGCGTCCCTATCCTATGAAGTATGTTGGCTGCTAAGCATACAAAACAGAGTGGAAATGAGATTGGATATTAGAGAAATGATTGCTTATATTGCCAAGCTGGAGTTTCCCACAATGAAAAAGACAGTGAAATTCTTCATAATTCCAAAGGTAAATGACTGTTTTGGAGGACACTTACCATCCACCTCAATATGTCCAGAGTAATCTAGTCTTACATGTTTTCTAAAGACCAAGTGTCTTTATTCTAAATTCCTAAGATCTATAAGATTCTGCCTCCCAGTTTATCCCTAATATTTAGTATTAACAGGTATAATGCCTTTAATCACAGAACTTCCATATATTTCATTTTTCTAAACCCATCCAACCCAGCCTAGTAGTTACTGTAGCCATCTACTCAGCCTTCTAAGAACATATTGTATATTAATCTTTGTCCCCTAATTCTGCTTTAACTTTACAATCATCTAGAATTATTTCTCATCACCCAACCTCTCCAAAGGAAGAGAGCACTTCAGAAGGATGCAACAACCTTCAAATGCTTTGCCCAGCCCTATTGGTTGGAGTTCCATACACTAATGTCCCACTAAAGTACATAAAGCCTCCAGTTTTCTGGGATTCTGGAAACAGGCTGATCCTGCTTTATTTCAATGTGCTTCTTGGCTCAGGTGGCTGATTGTGATTTTTTGCAATTTATTTTGTTTGTTTTTGATACTATTCTGATTTGCCAATTTATTACAATATTTTTCCTTTCCACTTATGCTGTATGCCATTCTAAGTACTCAGACATATCAGCCTTCATAAAAAGTTATTTACTGCTCAGTTTCAAATACAGCGTTGGTAAAAAAAAATTAAAAAAAAACTGGTGGGAAAATTGAATCCTATTTTTTCAGCCTAGAACTGGATGGATCAAATGATTATTGGAATAATCTTTAAATTAGTTGCTTTAATTAATCATGCAACTAAAATCAGATTGCATAATATTTGGCCCTCAGGCTACATGTAATTCCTTGTGGCATATACAATCTCTTTGGAATTGTAGGTTGCCTGTTGTTTTTTTTAAAAAATGTGGCTTACACACCATCACAAAAATATGCCGTATCATTTTAATCTTTTTGGTCATTTCATTTTCAAATGATGATTTTTTTTTTTGCTTCTAAAGAACATATAGGTTTGCTTGTGTGTAATTCAGGAACCAGACATGGATGCATCTGAAACATTTTGAAATTGCTAGTTGATTACAAGCTGAAATTACTACATTTGGTCTTGAGAAAAGACAAGGACTGAGGACTTTTCAAGTAACAGAAGAGATACAGATAAAGGTTGAGAATTGTTCCTTATTATTCTAAAATTCAGGACGTAGAATAATGGTTTAAATTATATGAAGGCAGATTCTGGTCTGATAATAAGAATAGTTCAGTAATCCAGAGTCTCCTTCTATGGATAGTAAACATTATTGTACATTATTATTAAGATTTGTGTATAGAGAAAGGGGTTAGATTCAATGGCTTCAACAACTACTTCTACTTCTGGCATACTATTTTATGGACAACCATATAATCTGAATAAAAAGTATATAAATAAAGTCCATAGAATTTTATTTGGCATAGGGTGCTATTTGGCAATGAAAATGATGCTTCTGCAGCTTCCTTCAGGTATCATGCTTTAGGGCTGATAGTTGCATGTAATCCTTGGGGTTTTAGACATATGGGCATGAGTGCATGTTCTCGGAATTTGTGTTTGAAGGTATGTGTGTTTGTTTAATGATTTGTCAAAATTGAGTTTTAATGGTTCTGACCACTTTACCTTAATCACTTCTTACATGATTCCACCTGTTGAGAGGAAGTGCCCCCCCATGCCTCTCAAATATATGTACTGATCTCAGACCACTCAGAAACTACAGGTAGCCCTCAATTTACAACCATTCATAGCAACAGTTTCAAGTTACAACAGCATTGAAAAAAGTTACTTATAACCTATCCTCATGCCTATGACAGTCACAACATCTTCACAGCCATGTGATCAAAATTCAGATATGACATGCAGAGTCCTGGGTTCACTGTGCAATTAACAACTGAAGTGATTCACTTAACAACCATGGCAAAAAGGTTGCAAAATTGGGTGTGACTTGTTTAGCAAAGGAAACTCTGTTCCCAGTTGTGGTCATAAATTGAGGACTATCCGTATAGTCCAGGAAGGATTGGTTGACTGATTCTATCACTTTTATTTTCTATACCAGGGGTGTAGAAACACAAGGCCTGGGGGTCGGATGCGCCCACAGGGCGCTTAGATCTGGCCCACGGGGCTGCCCTGGAAACAGCAAAGGACCAGCCCACGGTACTTCTGCCAGCGAAAATGGAGCTCAGGAGAGCCACATGCAACCCCACGACCTCTGTTTTCGCTGGCAGAGGGTTACAGGAGGCTATCATAGCCGAAAACAGAGCTCGGGAGCTCGTTTTCGCTGGCAAAGTGCTTGGGCCACCCCAGGCGCCCCCGATACAAGTGATGTCGAGCTGGCCACGCCCAGCCTGCCCCCCTGCCCCCGAGGTCAAACACAATGCTGATATGACCCTCAATGAAATCGAGTTTGACACCCTTGCTCTATACACAATGAAGATATAAGAAACAACCGCAGCTGTCCAAGTCAGCATGTATATAAGGAAAGGCCCAGAGAGCAACCTCTGGTCTTAAAAGCTTGGGCTTGCCAAAAGTGAACTAGGAAGTGATTGGGCTGATTCCTCTGCTTTATACTTTTCAAATCTTATCCAAATATTGCATTTAAATCCCGTTATTGCATGTGTAGCACAGTGCAAAGAATAAGATAAACTTTTAAAATTGGTAACTGAGAGACAGTTGGCAAAAAAAAAACAGCCTAATTGAGGATATTTTTCTCCTCGATGTGAGCTGGCAGAGCCTTGCAGATGTCATCCATCACTTCTGAACGTGAGTATGAAAGACAGCCTTTTTAATCTCTTTCTGTAATCAGCTCCCAGGAGCCCAAGTCTTGAGATCTGTAAAGGGATCGGTATTATTCTCACTGAAGTAATGGAGCAACATAGGACACTGTCAGTGTGCAAAAATGCTGTTGGTCCAGGAACCTTCTGCTGTTTCTCTACGGCTCTTATAGCACCAAAGTGGTTAATAAGAGTGAGAAATTCCATCAAAACCTGATATGATCGCAAAATAAAGCTTATTGCACGCAGAATCTATGATGAGCGCATAAAACCTGTCAGTTAAAATTAGGACTGGCTAATCCAATACATTTTTCTTCTGCAATTTTGATTAGAGAGAGAGAGAGAGAGAGAGAGAAAATAGGGCATTCTTTGTATAGCAGCTGCAGGAAAGCAGTTTTGCTGCTGCTCCTGCTGCATATTAAACCGAACATGCACCGATATAGTTTTGTTTTCTCAAGTGTCCTTGGAAAATGCAAACAAACCACAGCCATTCCAACATTTTCCTTAGCTGGCAAACCCATGAAGAAATGTTTTCTTCGCTGGCCAGTAGGCAATATTAATCACGACTCTACCCGAGAAGAATTAGTGCACAGAACCTGCGTTATAGGAAAATTAAAAGGTGCCATTGTTCAGTCTGATTTATCTGAAAACCATAAATACGAGAAAATGTAGTGTCCCAGATGCAATGCTAGTCTGACCCTTCTGCTTTGTATGCTGAGATGTTGTGAATTTAGCATATAGAATAGACAGTATAACTGCAGCCTTGTTCCTGGCGCTGGGAGTGGAGGCTGTTTCCCTCCTTTCTACGCAGTGCAGAATTATTGTGGTTCTCAGATTTGACCTTTTTGAGGTGACTCATTAGATCATCTTCCTTGCCTGCTTGTAAATAATTTGCATATTATCAGATTGTTTCAATTATCTTCCTTCTTTTCCTCTACTAAAACTGAAGTGGATCGTAGGTTGAATTTTTGTAACAAATCTCTGATTGCCTTTACAGCTGGGGAAAAAAAAATAATCTACTCATTATACCCATGTTTCCCCGAAAATAAGACCCTGTCTTATATTTTTTTGAACCCTGAAATAAGCGCATGGCCTTATTGCCATGCGCTCAAAAGCCCAATTGGGCTTATTATCAGGGGATGTCTTATTTTGGGGGAAACAGGGTAGAAAGGTTCTTCTTTGAGCAACGTGCTGATTATAGTCCATTTTCTATTTAAAATTTTCTATTCAAAATCTGTCCTTGTCCCTGTTCCTAATGCTAACACTTTTCTCCACAATCTGCTTTTATCTATAAATTACTAGCTGCTGCTCCTTTTTTCAGTTTTTAGCAATGCTCATCTCAATATCATGAGTATGTCACTCTTGTTCTTATATCCCAGCACTGTATATTAATGCCAATATTTACATTTATCTGAACATCTGAAGGCCCTCTTCCCCAACTAAGTATACACTGTGGAAGCATTTAATTCCCAGTATACATAAAACTGGTTCATAAGGGTGAGAAAGGTTTCCTCTACTTGGTCTACGCAAAAGCAGCTTATCTCCAAAGGTTTCCAGAATGACTGATTGGCATGCAACCTGGGCAGAAGTGTGTGAAAATTCAAATTGCATTAGTCAGAACCCCCCTCGGGCATGGCCATGCCACTTGAAAAACAAAGGAGAGAAAATGCAGTACTTGCATACAAATCTATGGCTGAGTCTTGTGCACCCAGCTAAACAAGCCATCACATCAACTGAATCATTGTCATCTTTCCTAGCCATTGTTTAAAGACATTTTCCATTCTGAAAGGATGGGAAAAGGTGTTCAACTATATCAGGGAAACTTCCATTAGTTCCCGTATATGAATGGCCAAAGCGATTCTGATTTTTTTTTTTTTTTACTGTGTATTAGTATAAAGATTGAAGGCAAACTAAGTGATTGTAAATATATATATATATATATATATATATATATATATATATATATATATATATATATATATATATATATATATGCATATTCTTTCTAGCCAGGTTTTACCTACGTAAACTAAGTTGTTCTACAGCCCTGGTTCTGTGAAATCTCATTCACAAATTTCTGGGCCTTTTTTCTGCTGACAAACTGCAACTCTGTGTTGCTCTCTGGGAGACTCAGATAGCTATTTCTGCCTTTTAAGGCGTCATCGGTGAGCCACACCCACTTCTCAGATATCCTCCCTGTAAAGGTACAATGTGTCTTTTTCTTTTTCGCAGGCTTTTATGTGCATATTCTTTCTAGCCAGGTTTTACCTACGTAAACTAAGTTGTATATATATATTTGCCATTTTCTCATCATTATAAAGTTACAGGAAAGTAATTTTTAGTTGCAATTATCTCTAGAGCTGCCTTCATTGACCATCCAGGCCTACATATCTATTGAAAATGAGAAGCAAAACCAAAACCAAAAATATAAACAATAAAACAAGCCTTTAGTTCAGGGGTCCCCAAACATGGCAGCTTTAAGACTTGTGGACTTCAATTCCCAGAATTCTCCAGCCAGCATAGCTAAGAGGCAACTCAGTTCAAATTGTTTGTGTGAGAGAAAGAGGGCAAAGACGACCCTCCTTATTAGTTCCCAGACTATCTGCTTCATGTAGGAAGTCATCTACTTCAGTTGGGCAAGATTCTGTCTATGGATGCAGAACAAGGGTGCCTCTGTGAAGGATGGGCAGCTTTAAAATTTGATAAATAAAATAAATAAAAACAATAAAAGAATTCTGCTTCAAAGAATCACTGTGTGTCTTTTAAAATTTCTGAATCCTGATATTGGCTCACTATCAGTCACTGACAGATTAAGCAATTAGACCAGGGGTGAAATCTACTTACCTTCCTTACCGGTTTGGTAAGGAAGTGCGTGCGCACACCATGTGCATGCGCACACCTTCTGCACATGCACAAAACCTTCTGCACATGTGCAAAACCTGGGCAGCGATCACTACCGGATCACCAAACCACAGGGAAAAATCGCTACCGGATTGGGCGATCCGGTCCGATCCGGGAGCATTTCACCCCTGAATTACAGTAGACCTGTCTAGTATGTTTAGATTGCATCCTTCCTTCTTGAAGATGGGGACTTCCCTCCCCTCCCTTCTGGCTTGAGTTGCTGGGGAGACTAAATACTCATCTTCTGTGCCTGTATACTCATACTTTCTATAATGATTACTCTGTCTTCCTGGGATCCTTAGAAACATGGGTTTAATACTAATTATTACAAATACTAATAGATTTGTTGGTTAATCATGAATTTAGTGGTGAAGGCAGCATTGCTCTGTAAAGACTTGAGTGCTTCATTAAATAGTACTTGTAGCTGTCAAATGGTGTCAAATTGTGAAAGTAATAGAAGATGTTCCTCATATGTCCAAATTATATTTGTTTAAAACTATTAGATCATTGTAGAAACAGTTTAGGGCAGTGGTAGAATTCAAATTTTTTTACTACCGGTTCTGTGGGCGTGGCTTGGTGGGCATGATTTAGTGGGTGTGGCAGGGAAAAGATACTGCAAAATCTCCATTCCCACCCCACTCCAGGGGAAGGATACTGCAAAATCCCCATTCCCTCCCCACTCCTGGGGGAAGGATATTGCAAAATCTCCATTCCCACCCCACTCTGGGACCAGCCAAAGGTGGTATTTGCCAGCTCTCCAAACTACTCAAAATTTCCGCTACCAGTTTTCCAGAACCTGTCAAAACCTGCTGAATTTCATCCCTGGTTTAGGGGTAGAACTTGTTTTAACATAGAGTTAGAGGTAAGGTGAACTGAAAGAATTTTCTGAAAGAAAAATGGGTGAAATTATTTCCGGAGCTACTATTCTATTTTATCAACTTGAGTCTTTCCTTGGGGTCCTTTTACACTCATACATGCTAGAATGGTTTCCAAAATTAATTTGATTAAAAAGATTGACATCCGTTCTATTCTCTGTGGATTCTAGATAGTTACAGATTACCAATCACACTTTTAAACTTGTTTAATAAAAGTTAGCATAATCATTGGAAAGTATAGTCCAATGTATCTGGATAGTACAAGAAAGTTATTACAAAACATTGACCAGTCTAGCAATTGGCTATCCTTATACTTCTAAGCAAAGGATAGTATGTTTTGAATCCATTTTTTTTTACTAAATCATATCTTTATCAACATTTAATTACAAAAATACTGGACAGTGAGGAACAATTGCAGTAATAGAATCTGGAAGTATCTACTATATCAGGAAGTGGAATAGATTTCAGAATATTTGCCAGTACAGCATTAATATTGGTTTTTCGATGTCCATTGCTATTATCTTCCAAAATGAAACTGGGCTGATTATTTTAGTGAAATTGCAGTGGTCTCAATTAAAGAACAAAGACATTTACCCACCACACCAGATTCTAAAATTCTCTTTTTAAATATTTTACTGCGGAACTTTCTCTCAGAAGTCTATATCTCAGAAGTCTATATGGAGTCTATATCAGGAATGGGAATACATTTCATAATATTTCAGTCATCCAGTCATGGTTGTCCCAAAGGTGTTTTTTCAAAAGGCAACTGGACTTTGTTTTTCCTTGAAGATGTTTCACTTCTCATCCAAGAAGCTTCTTCAGAGGAAGCTTCTTGGATGAGAAGTGACACATCTTCAAGGAAAAACAAAATCCAGTTGCCTTTTGAAAAAACACCTTTGGGACTTCTCTCAAAAAGTTTGCATTGATCATTTGTACATTCATTTACAACGTTTGACTTAATATTTGAATTCTAAGCATATTAAGTTCTATTTATTTTACTAAAATAAGCAAGATTTAGAGCAGCCCTACAAGTAAGGAATGGAGGAACCACCTCAGGTGGTAAATGTGGGGAAACTGTGGTGACAGTAATACTCTTCTTTTGATTGTCATGACCCCTGTGGTTTTGAGTGATAAGCCAAGAGTCAATAATGTTCAGGACATCAATCATTGGAAGATCATAAAGCATAGGACACAGAATTTTTTGAAATCCTGAAAAAGTTGAAAGATGAAGCAATAATTCAAAATATTGGAAGTACAAAAGACATACTGCACTTTCGGGTTAATCAATTGTTCAGGTTTAGTTTCCAATACAGATTCTTATCTAGCCATATGGTACTGTGTGACAAAGAGATCTCAGCCATTTTTGAGACCAGCAGAAAAATTGAATTGGAAGAAGATTGGGGGAAGGGCTGATATGTATTGCCAAATTCTGGTCAGAGAGTAGAAGAAGGGGAACTACCTTAGTTGTGGTGGAAGACATTAATTCATCACATGCTGAAGTGAGACATTAATCCATCTAGACAGTGAGAGTAGACCATGTTGTCTGTTTTTGGCCTTCCCAGTTGGGAAAGCATTCTAAGTATCTTGGAACAGTCTTGGATTTGATAACTTGAAGCACAGACCCACAGTCACTCTCAAAACCATTTTTCGCCCCTCAAGTCCCATCTACAAATGGCACAAGTCCTATTGTGAAATATATGGTCTCTAATTGGGAAACACTTCAATCCCTTTCCAAAGCACTAAAAATCCTCGACTTGCCTGTGTGCCACAAATCCCTGTCCACTTTGCATCATTGTTTGCCAGCTATAGCTTTTAGCCTCCTCCAAACTATTAGGTATAACTCTTGCTCACCAAAAGGTTATCTATCCCTGGGGGTTATAAATAGGTATTCAATAGTATTATACATCAAACTTCTCCAGCTCTCTTCTCTGCAGATATATTGGGGATACATATTTCCCTGTTTCTAGAACTTCGAGTCCCAACATCTCTGGAGGATAGTAGACAAGAAGATGCTGCCCTACATTTTGCTTGATTGAAGGATATAGTATTAACAGCTGAAGTTGGTGGTGGTCATAGTTACATCTCCCTGGTGACAAGCAGGAACTTCTTAAAGACTTCTTTTGCTAAAATAGGAAACGTGTTTATTGAAACTATTAAATATTGCGATTGGCAGGAAATAATATTTTCTCACTCTGGTATTATGGGTTATTGGCAAACAATGTATGAATTAATGAACTCGCTCTAAACCAGAAAAATGGGTATAACCCTCCACAAGCCCTCTGGATCTCTGAGGGATGAAATTTGCTTCTTCTATCTATTCTTTTTTGTCTACTGGGAATTCATTAGTACGACAACAGGATTTCAGTGATTTCACCAATTATTTTGCTTTCCCAAGCTGCAGTAAGGAGACTTCAATACAAGCACAGAAAAATGCACACTTGCATATATATGTGTGTATATGCACACATACCCACGCAAAGAGAAACCTTCTAGCTCATATGCAGTGCACTGACAAATTCAGGGGATGAAGTTGCATTTAAAGGTTAGTTCATAACTGTTAAATTCCTAACACGGTAGTGAATTTTAAGCAGTTACTAGGAAAAAGCTTTTCTGATTTCACTGGTTTGCATCAATGAAGACAGTGGGCATGTAGATTACATTGGCATGTTATTTTATTTAAATAAATGTCCTACAAACATTTACAGTGAATAAAATTTATTGCAAAGATGTTAACAATGATCACTACCAACCTCAGCTGTTAATACTACATCCTTCAATCAGATTTAAGTGGGGCGACTACACCGTAGTTGAGTCATTAACAGTATAAATATCAATGCCACTAGGTGGCATTTAGCAAAACAAATAGGAAGAAAATATTTGACCCAGTCAAATATCCAGGCTCTCTCCATTTCATTTCAGAACAGAAACTAATTGGACCATCTCCAAGACACTACAGTTCATTTTCAGTTTACAAAAATGAACAAAGACGCAGGGACTCAAGACTGAAGGTGCTGCTCTCCCCGTTTTTGCATAGCGCTCCTGATGCCATGAATGTGGGAAGCTCAGATTTGTCTGTAAGGAATACTGCCAACTTCTGCATGCAGGATGTTATGATTCCTGCCTACTTCACTGGAGCTAATTCTTCAGGAAATTTCAGTAAAGCACCTAAAAAGCCTATTCCTATCTCTAGTATCCTTTACCTGAACAGTAGAATACAATATCTTAATATCCTGGGTTATAACTATCTATAAAGTCCTAGGTGATCTCTGAACTTGGTGGTTTGCTTGCAGATATTTCATTACCTAACTAGGTAACATCATCAGTACTAATGAGTTTGCTTCTTGTTTATATACACCAGTCATTAACAGTCTAAATCAGAGATGGGGAATTTATGGCTTCTGAGATGTTTCTGAATCACAGCTTCCAGCATCCCTCACCACTAACCACAATGGGGAGGCTACTGGGAATTACGGTTTAGCAAACATCTGGAGAATCTACTCTGTTTTAAACAATGGAGACAAAAAGCTACAGAAACAAATACCCATACTGTCGTATTTATTTTAATAATTTCATTTTAATTTTCAACAATGCAGAAATTCCTAGATGCATCCACGATATAGGTTTGTAGGAATCATACTTGCAACACCATGAATTCTAAAGTTGTGTGCGATTTTTAAATCTATTTTTCTATTCATTGCTGTTGTTATTATTGCAGCCATCTGCAATAACCACAGTGCTAGCAAAGAGCTGACTGCAGCCAGCACCATTTTAGATTCCAGTTATGTGACAGTGGAGGAATAGTGATTACTTGGCTGGAAATTTGTTACAATCCCATCTGGAATGAATGGAGGAGGAGATATCATAGCCTCCTCTGTTGATGCACTTGGGGCTAACCTGCCATTTTGCTTCTGGGAAATAAGCGAAGCAGGGTTTCTGTGATTTTGATTTCTGAGCCTCAGTCATGGTTTTGGAAATCAGAAGGTAAGATTTAAGATTTAAAAAGAATCTTTAGTCAGCCCTTTTTCTCATACCTGCCCAATCTCATATTGTTTTGTGGCTGTTTGAATTTTATATGTTTTTTTCTAGAAGAGTCCAAAACAGTTCACAGAAAAAGAAACACACACAATCTAAACACACACAAACATCTAAAAAAGAAATTAATAAAACAACTGACAGTAAAACAATCTGGAAGACACAGTGATAAATATTAAAATAGTATAGTTGAACAATGTTAAAAATATTTTTTATTTGAAAAGCAGACTTGCCCTTAACAGTGATTTGCTGTTCTTTAAGATCTCCAGCAATTTTAATTTGTCCACTAAAACTAAACTTAACCTGATTTGGCATTCAGAGTATTTGAAGTCAACATATTTGAAATGCAGCCAACTGGTGAAGATGATGCTAAATAAAACAATAGCAGCAATAGCACTTAGATTTATATGCTTCATAGTGTTTTACAGTACTCTCTAAGTGGTTTACAGTGTCAGCATATTGCCCTCAGTAATCAGGGTCTTCATTTTACCGATCTTGGAAGGATGGAAGGTTGTCAACCTTGAACTGTCAGGATTGAACTCCTGGCAGTGAGCAGTCAGCCTGCAATACTGCATTCTAACCACTGCACGACCACAGCTCTTATAAATTAGAAAGATACACTGGAATCTCCCTGATAAGAATTAAGAGAGAATAATCAGGAATCAGTCTGTACTCGTTCATATTCATTACTTGTGGCATTAGTTTCGTAAGGAAAGGTAAGCCAAGTGGGCTTCATTCAGTTCAGTGTTTCAATTTTTTTTGTCTAAATAATGCACACTCTCAGGGAATGAATGCAGGTTATAGCTACTCTATCCTCCAAACATTGATTGTATGAGATTCAGTTGTTGGAAAATGATGATTGACTCCTGGCCCTAACACATTGCCAAGCACTCACCCAGCCTGAGGTGGCTTCATTGCATAGACAAGCGTGTTGTGAACCAGCCACATTTTCCCCCCCATTCACAGGGTTTAGAAAATAAATTAACTTGAGTGCAGTGAATGTGTTGGCACTCATTAAAAATAATAATATAACAAACTCTACATACTGTCTGACTATGAAAAATTACAAAGCAAGCTGATTTCTGTATAAAAAAAAGTGTTTTATACTTTACCGGGTGTAATGTGAAGCAGCTGTGTAGCCAATTAAATAGCATTCACTGAAGTCAGCAATTAGAGGCTATGCATGAGAATTGGATTGAAAATGCACATTAGGCAAAACATTGGGAGAAGAAGAGAAGGAATACATTGATTTACCAAGGGCTCCTGTCAAATGAATTGCATTAAAACCTGTTCAGCCTTCACCTGTCATTGACCCAACACACTTAAAATATACATGCCTTGCTATCAACAATTCTGCAGTAAAGCAGGATTCTGCAGTAGCTTCATTTGGTAAAAGAAAACAGCACTCAAGCCATGTAGCAATTCTGCCATTTTTCTTAATTGAATCTCTGCTTTAACATGATAGATTCATTAAACTTATTATTACCTTTATAGTCTAACTTAAGCCTGGGAATCCAAGACAGTTCACATGGGATTTTTCTTCATTTTATCCTCAAAGCAGGTTAAATTTGGCTGACAAAAACAGTAACACATCCAAAGAGCTCCATAGCAAATTGGGTATTTGAACATGCCTCTTCAATCAATGACTCTAAACCAGGAGTATCTAAGCTTGGCAATTGTAAGATTTGTGGACTTCAACTCCCAGAATTTCCCAGCGACCCATGTTGGCTGGGAATTCTGGGAGTTGAGTCTACAAGTCTTAAAGTTGTCAAGGTTGGATAGCCTTGCTTTAAACAGTACTCAACAATATTGAATAATTTATATGAAATTAATTTCTATAAATAGGGAGGATGGAACTGTGGTGGACTATTCTTCTAGCTTGTTTCCTGATTCTGGAGAAAGGAAGCATTTTCCTAAAATTATTTGTTGGAATATTCAGTTGTATTAGTAACTGAAAGTTAATTGCACAAGAAAACTTTTTGCTACCATTGTCTCCCCTCCCCCCTCAGCTGCTCCTTTGGTACCACTTTATATGTCCTGTGACTATTTCATTCTTTCTAGTTTGGGTGCCAACTGTGGTTTGTCAGGAATGACATTCTCGTACTTGTAGGCCAATTCTATTGTGGCTTTCAGTTGGTGCAGAGGAAGTTTAAAGAACAAGGGTTTTGATCACAAGTCATGGCCACCCTCTTGAACTTGTTGACTTTTACTGCTAATATCCTCCACTAGAAGTCACAAGGTTGGGACAGTTCTCATTTCTGATCTGTATATATTACAGAAGACAATAACTTTCAATTGTAAAATGATGGACATTTTAGTTATTACTGTGCTAAAATAATGTTTATTGGGTCATATCTACCTTGACAGGACTGAGAATGCTGATCATGGACCCTATACAGCTCACCAGGCTGACCTATGGAGCAGTGGTGGGATTCAAAAAAATTTACTACTGGTTCTGTGGGTGGGCTTGGTGAGCGTGGCATGGCTTGGTGGGCATGGCAGGGGAAGGATACTGTAAAATCTCCATTCCCTCCCCACTCCAGGGAAAGGTTACTGCAAAATCCCCATTTCCTCCTGATCAGCTGGGACTCGGGAGGCAGAGAATAGATGGTGGCGGGGCCAGTCAGAGGTGGTATTTACCAGTTTTCTGAACTACTCAAAATTTCCGCTACCGCTTCTTCAGAACTGGTCAGAACCTGCTGAATGCCACCTCTGCCGTGGAGTCTTAATCAAGAGACCATCCTCAAAAACCCTGTATATAATGTCAGCTCTTCAATGTAGACCAGACCTGAAAATCAATATCACGTAGTTGAATACTTTGTAAAACTATATAAACAGACTCTTGCAAGTCTAAATGCATTTCCCCCCTCCCTCCCACCCTTCATGAGACTTTCTGAGAGGTATACTCATACTACTTTCTTACTCTGGACTCAGGGCTCTTTCATCTAACCATTACCTTGGTACTAGCTCTTCCTTCTGTCTCTCAATGCCTTTCCCTCTGCGTTCTACACCTGGTGACTAAAAGCCCTCATACTTGTTTATTTAAATTATTTCCTATTTCACAATTGTGGCTATGGATAATGATTTAAAACAACAGAATAAAACAAGTAATAAACAACAATTAGAAATAATACCAGTAGCACAATGACACTCAATCTAAACTCAGCCCACATAATCCCAGTCAGAACAAACACATAGGTTTCACCCATCCTATAAGGTCTCATCCCCAACGGAATGTCCAGGTCTTCTAGTATTTGAAATGCTAGCAGTTTTGAGGCCAACTGTCAACTTCTGAAACCGTGTTGGCTGAAGCCAGGCTGACTTGCGCTCCATTTCATTGTTGCCACACTTGCAGGCGGAATGGGGTTTGCAGTTTGGAGAACCAGCGAATACCACCTCTGGGCGGTCCCAGAGTGGGGTGGAAATGGAGATTTTGCAATATCCTTCCCCCAGGAGTGGGGAAGGAATGGGGATTTTGCAGTATCCTTCCCCTGCCATGCCCACCAAGCCATGCCCATAGAACTGGTAGTAAAAAAATTTGAATTTCACCACTGGTTGACACCAACACTGTGTTATTATGATCCAAAGAGGAGACAATATGGCAGAGAAGGCCTGTTTCCTGGGTTCCACAAGCTGGTACTATTTAATATATGGGTCTAGAGTATCCTCACCTTCTTGGATCTACTGGGGTCAGCCAAACCAACTGGAGAAAAACGGTCTTGCATAACTAAATAGAAGCACTCTATAGGTGATAACCAGCACCTTTAATTGCACCTAGAAACCTACTGGGAGCTAATGCAACTCACAGAGTAGAGGTGTAACATGGACATACAGAAGTGCACCTTTAACTGCCTGCATCATTTTTTTATTTTTTATTTTTTTATTTCGAATTTATATACCGCACCTTCTCTCGAAAGACTCAGGGCTGTGTACAGCCAGATAAAAACAATCATCATCATGTTCTGGATCAGCTGCAGCTTCTGAGTTGTCTTCAAAGACAGCCCCATGAAGCTGTAATTCACATGGGAGGTGACCAAGGCACAAGTCACTTCACTAGGCATATCCACAAATATTGTATCTGCTCAGCTGGGTTTGATGAGGAACTGAATTCAGCCCCAACTGTGATAAATTCCCTCTTCTTTATTATACATTTATAGCAGTTTGACAGTGTAACTTCAATAGTGCAGAGTATTTACAGGGATGGGTGAAAATAACAAAGTAATGGGGTAGTGAGCAAGAAGGAAAGATAAAAGAATTAGCTTATGGGCCATAATTTGGCTAAACATGTGTTTTATACACAAGAGATCTCAAGTTCAAACCTTGATGCCTTCAGTTATTTCAGAAAGTCTGAAGACTTTTTGTTAATCTACATAAATAGTATAGTGGGACCAACTCGTATGAACTGTATAATGAAATTGCCTTTGTCTCTACTGTATTATATCATATAGTGATTTTGCTCTTTATTTATTATTTATTTGGTTAATCAGGTTTATTTACTGTTCCAGTCAGGCTTAACTCTGAGCAACTGAAAGATCTGCTCAAATTGTAGTACAATTAAAACTAAAACATAAGATAATCATACCCAAATTAAATAAAAGTTTGTAGTGTTACAATAGTTTGTAGTGTTACAAAAAAAGGGATGCGGTGGCTCAGTGGCTAAGACGCTGAACTTGTTGATCAAAAGATTGATAGTTCAGCAGTTCGAATCCCTAGTGCCGCGTAAAGGGTGAGCTCCCGTTACTTGTCCCAGCTTCTGCCAACCTAGCAGTTTGAAAGCATGTAAAAAATGCAAGTAGAAAAATAGGGACCACCTTTGGTGGGAAGGTAACAGCATTCCATGCAGGGGTGAAATCCAGCGGGTTCTGACAGGTTCTGGAGACCGGTAGCAGAAATTTTGAGTAGTTTGGAGAACCAGTAGTGGAAATTTTGAGTAGTTCAGAGAACCAGCAAATACCACCTCTGGCTGGTCCCAGAGTGGGGTGGGAATGAAGATTTTGCAATAACCTTCCCCCAGGAGTAGGGAGGGAATGGGAATTTTGAAGTATCCTTCCCCTGGAGTGGGGTGGGAATGGAGATTTTGCAGTATCCTTCCCCTGCCACGCCCACCAAGCCATGCCCACCAAGCCACGCCCACCAAGCCACACCACGCCCACCAAGCCACGCCCACAGAACCGGTAGTAAAAAAATTGGATTTCACCACTGGTTCCTTGTGCCTTTGGCGTTTAGTCATGCCGTCCACATGACTTCCGGGACATCTTCGGACAGCGCTGGCTCTTCGGCTTTGAAACAGAGATGAGCATTGCCCCCTAGAGAACAACTAGCACATATGTACGAGGGGAACCTTTACCTTTACCTTAGTGTTACAATTCACAGTGAAAGCAATTTGAGACATTTTGAAGATCAGAGTGCTTTTTTCTTTACTCAACTCCCCTATTTCCATGACAATTTTTGTGCTGTATTGCATAATTAGGTTACTCTTTGCAAAAAAAACAAAAAAAAAAACAACCCAAAATCCTAACTGCCTCCCAAAATGTTCATATTCCCTTGAATGAATATGCCAAATACACCTAAGACTATGAAATCTATACTGTAAAAATCCAGACAACCAACAGAAAATGAAGGTTTTGGTTTCCTGGGTAGGGTGGGGTAAGATGTCTAAATAAATAAGATGGACATGCCTCACAAGATTTTTAAAAATCTTAACTTTTTTGAACCCCCTCTGGTATTCCTGGCTGTCCCTTTGCTGCTGTGTAGTGATGGTTCAGATTTTTGAAACTCACATCTGATAGCACTAAGAAAACTATTGGCCTTTAAGCTGCTACAACGTTTGTGGAGTTAAATCCAGTTTGGTTATGAGTGCTGCAGAGTTTTAATAGGACTTCCTTTCAGAAGCATGTGTCTGCTAGATAGTATGCCTCATCAAATGACATGGGACTCATTGTTAAATTTATATTTTCTCCATTTTTTTTCCTCACTGAAGCCATTCCGGATCCAGTTCTGTACTTGACAGCAGTCTTTGCTGGATTTGTAATGAAATGATAATAATAAAATGGTGCAAGAAAATCAGCGTAATCAGTGGTTATTAAAACCATTTTCACATTCATTAAATGATAAATGATTTTTTTTTTACAAAAGGATTGTTTAGAGAAGGAACAGATGAAAGAGAAATAAACATGTTTTTACAGCTTCTGTATAAATTGGTATTTGTTCATTACAGCTTTGGTATAAATTGGAAAATAGTCCTGTTTCAAAGGAAATAATTCAGGAAAGATAGGAAGTGTCATTTCGAGGACAATATGTAACACTGCATGTCTGAGGAAAAGTAATATTTTTTTTAAAAAAAGAATCATTTTGAAATAGCTTTTTTATTACCCTATCTATTCATACATTTAACTAAAAAGGAGACCACTAAAATGTTAATATACTTGATCAGACTAAACAATGGCCTGCAGAACCTCAATTAGCACTATGGAAGTAGAAATTTTAATTAAAGACTGTTGGAAGAAATATCCTTCTGGGTTCAGCTCCAAGTGGGGAAAAAGACACTGGAAACATGGAGACTGATTGGAAAGATGGTTTAATGGTGGACAGGATCACATGGTTTGAGTTCCTGAACAGAAAAGGGCAGAGATGCTGCGAGTCCCTGGGTTTTATGCCCTCTGAACATTGAACTTCCTGGAGGGTACAGGAAAGGTATCCTGATTGGTTGTCAGACTCCCAGGGGGTGGGGGTCTTAGCTAGCCTTGTTGGCTGATGTAATCTTCCCAGGTGCCATGTGGGGAGTTTCTGTTGCTATATAGGTCCGATTGTGTTGCAGATGATGGTCCATTGACAAAGGTGAGGGGAATGACTGAGCTTGGCTGAGGCCTTAATGGCCGATTGACAAAGGTGAGGGAAGGCCGGAAGCTGCTTTAAAACATGTTTCTCCATTTCTCATCCAGGGAAATATATTCTGCCTTTTTAATATTTCCTAAAATATTTCATTCTTCTAGAAGAGGGGTGGGTGCTAACTTGCTACAAGAGGAAGCAAACTGGGTGCAAGCTGAAACTTTTTTTCTCCCCCCCTCCCCCCCTTTGAGTCAGTTTTTGTTGACTCCTGGTAACTAATGGACTAGCTTCTGCAGTTTTCTTGGAAAGGTGTTTCAGAAGTGGATTGCCATTGTTTGCTTCCTGGGGCTAAGAGAGAGTGACTGATCCAAGCTCATCTTCAGGCTTAAGGTGGGACTAAAACTTAGGGTCTTCCAATTTCTACCATAGTGCCTTAAACACTACATCAAACTGGCTCCCTTGCAGGCAAAGAAGGAGTTATTTAGAACAGGAATGGATATGAATAGATGAAATTCCACACTGCAAAAGAACTCAAATATACATTCAGCCCTGGGATGGTGAAGACTATGGGCCAGTTCTCATTTTGTGCTAAATATTACTCTGATTTGTTCAATAAACTATGGTTAAACTTATATGAAAATATGTGAGCCTATTCTCTGCTTATAGAAATCTTTTCAATTAACTTAAATCAGAACTAAATGGCATCACTAAAAAATAAAAACGGTTCTTTACTTATACTGCAATAAACTCATTTACGAAGGAGCAAGCTGCAGCTAGCTCAGTGAAAATTACTTCTGGTTTAGCAGGCTTCAGATTGTGCTAAGGAATGCCACTGACAAAGGGAAAAAAGCTTCATAAAATGTATTTATTTGCATTAAAACTGCAAACCACTTTAATTAAAATTGATTTTAGAAGCTCATCATTAATCGGTTGGCATTTCACCTTTAACATACAGAATGAATTTTCACGCTTGATTTTCAGCAAATGTAGAAACAAAAACAAAAATCTCTGCTTTGTTTAAAAAGAGATTTTCATTTCATTTTGTTAGGTTTTATTATTGCATTGAACCAGCAGCAAGATAATTCTTAAGATAGCAATATAAAATTCACTGTGTTATGCATTTAGAAACCTTGAATTGTTTTTATTATTTTCTTTAAAAAAACACACAGAATAGATAAGAGTGGGGGTTTTTTTTCCAATTCTGCTTGATTGTCAGGTAGAATAAGAAAAATAGAAAGAAAAACTCTTCCAAACCAAACTTCTGCCCTCCAGCTATACTGAGACTGAAACTTCCAGGGTTTCCAGCAAGACTGGGAATTCTGGAAGTTCCAGTCTTACTATACCTTGTTGACACCAGATTGGAAAAAGTTATTCTGCTGGTACAGATTCCATTTTATGCAAAAAAAAAAAAAAAGTGTGTGTGTGTGTGGAATGTGGAACTTTCATACCATCTGAATACAATAGAACTATGATAGACCCTGTTATTAGGTGCCATTAAGTTGGATTGGAACTCTGGTGACTGTACGAACAAATATCTGCCATCTAATTTGATGATAATCCTAAATTCTTTTAAGGCAGGGTTGTCAAACTCAAGGCCTGTGGGCCAGATGTGGCCTATGGGATGCTTAGATCTGGCTTGCAGGGCCACACTGAAAACAGTGAAGGACCAGCCTACGGTGCCTCTGCCAGCGAACATGGAGTTTGGGAGGATTGCGTGCGGCCCTTCCGAACTCCATTTTCGGCTTTGATGGCCTCCTGCAGCCCTCTGCCAGCGAAAACGGAGCTCCACAGGCACCCCCAACACAAATAACATTGAGCTGGACATGCTCATCCCAGCCATGCCCACCCGGCCCCCCAAAGTCAAACACAACCCAGATGCGGCCGTCAATGTAATTGAGTTTGACATCACTGTTTTAAGAGTATTCTACTGATTTTTGTGAGCCTTTCTCCCTTATCCAGAGCTATACGCAGCTAGTCAGAATGATCCTAAAAATGAGGAAAGGTATTGTGTAATCTCTGCCATTTTGTATCTGTTTCGCAGTGTGGCAAAGAAGTGCGTAAGAAATGTTTGCATCATGACAACATGACATATCTGTCTTTGTCCTCTTTGCTGGACATCTATAGGGTTATCGACTGCCATCCACTTCTATTTCTCTCACTCTTAACAAATATATTTCCCAATTCCATTATCACATGACATTTCCACAGTATGTATAATGATCTAAATTAAATTCTATGGATTTTGTTTTTCTTAATAGCAATAGCACTTAGACTTATATACCACTTCACAGTGCTTTACAGCCCTCTCTAAGCGGTTTACAGAGTCAGCATATTGTCCCCAACAATCTGGGTCCTCATTTTACCGACCGCAGAAAGATGGAAGGCTGAGTCAATCTTGAGCCAGTCAGGATCAAACTTTTGGCTGTGGCAGAGTTAGCCTGCAATACTGCATTCTAAGCACTGTACCACCACGGCTCTTAATCACATAGATAGAGTCGTCAAACATTATCAGAACTTCTACTCCAAATGGAATGTCAGATATTAGGCCCTCATGAGTAGATTCACCCATGATTCTAATCTTCACAAATACTATTGCCACATGGGTAGAACCTTGGACCAAAAGTTTCCATTTTCTTTGTGTGTGTGTGTAAGTGTTTAGCGTTTAGTGAAGTGCAGGGTTTTCAGTGGAAAATCCCAAAACATTTTCTGTCTTTTGACATTCTTGCATTTTCTCTTCTCATGATAGTCAGCAGCGGATTACACACAAAATGGAAGTTCTCTAACAAATTAGGGACTTGATAGATCCCAATTGCCTATCTTGGTTTCATTGCTGGGATGAAGGTATCAGGGACGACCAGAGAGATTTTGCTGTTTGAGGCTAAAAACAAAATCTCCAATTCCATACCTAGGAACTAACGGGATCAGTCAGAACTAGCTAGATATAAAAACAGCATTATTTCTGTAACTTTAGCACATTGCCTTAGCCCATCCAGCAGACTACCTGGAAATGGAATCATTCTAAATACAGAAAGCTAAAACAGTTGTCAGATATCATTTTCATGGAATTTACAATTGTTCGGTGTATTTCCAAGAGTCACCATCTTCATGAGTTATTTGCCAGATCAGTAGAGTCAGATCTGATTAAACCATGCTTGGTTTGTCAGTACTGTTTGAGCATTTCACAGATCAAAGTGAAAACTAGTTTAATAGCACACATGAGCAAATGAATAAAAATGGAAGTTTCTAACTCTTTTTGATTAACTGGGCCTGACGGTAGCTTCATAAACATGATTGTATTTTATGATTTTTAATGAGGTGCTCAGCAGGTTCTCCCTCACTTGTGCTGGGGTGGTGGGGGGAAGGGTGTCCTAACATTTAATCCGTGTCTTTCCAACAGTTACATTCTAAGATGTTTGCAGGAGGAAAGAATATTATAGAAAAGTTATGAATATCTATTTAGAACAAAGCTCTGAATTCAGAAGAAGGCCCATTGTTTTTGAACTTTGCTTTGATGCAATATTTGGAGCAATGGCTGTGGACTGAGATACCATCTCAATTTAATATTATTTATATACTACATTTTGGAAGTTAACTAACTCTTAAGGGTTTACATATATTTAACACTGTTAAAACACTGAATTAACTGATGACAACAGGCCAGTAGTTAAAAATATTTATCCTCCAAACTTTAAGAGTTCAGATTTTTACTATGTGCCAAAGAATATGCCAGGTTTCACTAGGACATGCCACCAAACCCTGTCATCCACCAATTTAACTTTAAATGATTATAAATCTCAGTGTCGGATTGAAAGATTATACGAGCTACTGGAGGTAGATACAAATATTTTCTAATATGTGTTCCTTAAAAAAATTCTATGTGATTCCAATTTGAACTGTGAAAAATATAATTTTGAAAATAATTTACTGGCTAATATCAATAATAGCATTCATATACCATCTTATTTTCAACCGTGATTCACTTTAGTATGTTTTAATAATGCAATGTTGAACTGTTTTGGAAAGATCTGTGTTTTACCTGATGTTTGCAGGAAAATGCAAGATTAGAGACTGACCCAACATTAAATTTGCCAGAAAGTGCATCTACAATGTGATTTGTAAATGACACTGTAATCTTAGCTGAAGTGAAGTTAAAATCCACATCATTTGTAATGATCAAAATATTATTTTTTCAGTTGAACAGAAAAAGGCATGACTGGGTCTTTGTTTTAAGACTACTGGTGTATTGCTTTTAATGGACTTAATCCGCAGCTGACCTGTGAATAGTGTACCAAGACCACAGAAATAGCTAAGTTGTAATGGGCAATAGAGAAGGGGTGATTGTCTACAGGACTCTTTTTGTAGAGAATCCATAGTAGATAACACTCAAATGCAGTCATCCCATTCCTATGGCCCATGACATAAGGACAGGGCAAATGGTAAATTGGATTTCATTTCCATTTAATTTAAATAGAATTAATTCAATCATTTTCTCCTGTCCTTATTTAATTATTTTCTCCTGTCCAATTATTTTCTCTAGAACTAAGGAGAACTTTTTTGACAGAACAACTAATCAGTGGAACAATTCTGTTCCACAGAAGTTGTGGGTGCTCCAACACTAGAAGTTTTAAAGAAGAGATTGGAGAACCATTTGTCTGAAATAGCATAGAGTTTCCTAGTGGTGGAATTCAATTTTTTTTTACTACCAGTTCTGTGGGCGTGGCTTGGTGGACGTGGCAGGGGAAGGATACTGCAAAATCCCCATTCCTTCCCACTCCTGGGGAAAGGATACTGCAAAATCCCCATTCCCTCCCCACTCCTGGGGGAAGGATATTGCAAAATCTTCATTCCCACCCCACTCTGGGGCCAGCCAGAGGTGGTATTTGCCGGTTCTCCGAACCACTCAAAATTTCCATTACCGGTTCTCTGAACTGCTCAAAATTTCCACTACCGGTTCTCCAGAACCTGTCGGAACCTGATGAATAGCACTCTTGGAGTTTCCTGCCTGAGCAGGGGGTTGGACTAGAAGGCCTCCAAGGTCCCTGTTATGATGGTGATGATAATGATGATGATGATAGGTTAACAATTAAAACTATTTAGCTACTTTTGGAGGGTCTCTGCGCTGCCCTTAAAGCTTGCTGAGCTACATACAGTTCTGCAATTCAGAACTATATGGATATAGCTAAAGTAGTTTTACTTTATATATTCTTTGTAAAGGTGATTTTTCAAGAGGCAACTGTTTCAAAGTTTCAGGAGGCAACTTTCTTGTTTTTTTCTTTGAAGAAATGTTGTTCAGATCTAAAGAAGCTTTTTGGATAAGAAGTGAAGAAGTGAAATGTCTTCAAAGAAAAAATAAGAAAATCCAGTTGCCTCTTGAAAAAGCACCTTTGGGACAATCATGACCTGGATGACTGAGAATCTTCATAGACGTATATTCTTGGTACCAGGCTTCTAGAAATTCTCTGGCATTTTTGGACATAAATTATTTCTAGGTGCCTCAAATTTTATAGAAAATAGTTATATCCTAAGTGAGGTCTCAACCAGGACAAAATGGTATCTGATTAAGAGCCATCAAGTCAGTGTCACAGATTCTTGCCATGATGTATACAATTTGGCCTTTTACTTCTCTCAGTGGTGCATTCATGGTATCTGAATATCCTTTCCAAGAACTGCTAGTCTGTAGCATATTTCTTGACCTCTGGATCCTTTTACTGATGATGGTGTATCCTAAAAGAGGTATCATTTAAGGTCAATCAAACAATAGATGAAATAATTCAAAAATAAATCTGGGAATGGTGATTGAGAGACATGATGATAATATTTAAGACTGGCAGGTATATATAAGTAAATTGAACATTCAGATGCTTCAATAACATCATCATAGTTTCTAGTATGACCAATTCTAGTATAGTTTCTAGTATGCAGCATAATGATCACTACAAATATTTGGGACTGCTAGATGTTGGTTAATTTTTATTTTATTTATTTACCAGAGGTTTTTCAGTCACCTTTTTGTGTAATTTACATTTTTGCTGACTTTTGAAAATTACATAACCATATTCGCAATAATGTCTATGAGGGAAGCAAGGGCAATAATAGCATAATACACAAGAAGGTTAGGAGAAGGCACTCCTATTAATTATGTGAAAATAAGTGCACCAGCGTGCTTACCGTCCCTGTCCTAATATTCCTTTTTACTTACTCTTTTCCTGTATTCAAATTATGTTTATATTTTTACCTGTGTTGTGGCTCCATTACCTGAGCCTGTGTCATCGGCAGGAGAGGACTCCAAGAGTGAAGGAGAGGAGTTGGCAAGGACTCCCTCTCCAGGACCCTCCTCTCTGGCAATGCCTTCGGTGTCCACCGAAGGGCAAGAGATAGGGCCGGGGCCAAGCACGTCCACGCAGCCACAGGTGGACAGTGATGAGGGAAATGAGTCTTGGCTGGATCCTCGGCACCATCGCAAAGAAGCGTGCGCAACAGAAGAAAAGGCGTGCCAGAGATTAAGCTGAGTCACTGGACCACACCCCACAGGGTATAAAAGGGGGTGAGGTGGCCATTCAGACTCTGTGACGGACAAAACTAACTACTATCGAGTCACATTGCATCTTTGGAAACAACATTATCGGCCTTGGATTTATTTTACGAACTGGACAATGCTTGAACAGTGTGTATTTTGTTTATGAGTAAAGTTCTTGGCAAGCAGCTACTGGGTTGCTGCCAAGCCTCTTATCGGAAGAATTGGTTGTCTACCAGTTTATTTAACCCCCGGCTGTCTGTTTGTTTGCGTGTGTGAGACGGGGACAGAACAACCTGTTATATATGCTTGACAAATAAACTTATGATTATGAAACTTATGATTATATTATATTCTCATTACTACATTTCCAAATGGATATATTGTGTGAATTCCTCATTTTTGTTTCTCCCAAATTGAACTTCCACTTAGTTTCATTAGTGGGATATTCCAAAGAATTTTAAAGGTGATCTGATACTTTTTCAGAGGCAAAGTGATGGCAGGGTTAAAATAAGGAGCGTGGGAAGCTGCTGCATGAAGGAAGATACCTACAGAAGATCTCTGAGTTTGTTTGAAACAGAGAGGTTGTTATGTAAGTCAAAAGAGAGGCAGTTCAGCAGTCAGAATATGAGAGAACTTTAGAAGCCCTCAATGAAGGTTATATGAATAATAGATCTAATTCCATCACTAATGACAACCCAAATGATGGCAGCTTTGACTGAATAAAGATATCCAGAGACAGTTCTCATGGAAACCAGGTGAAGCAAATAGCTAATGGATGATTTTGGAGAATACTGACTGGTAGTGACAGGTAGATGCTAATTAGCAATCAACATATAATTGAGAGAAACAGCTGTTTTTATCACATGGCTCACATCAAGATGCGAGAAGGAGTATCAACTGGTTAGGCAATCACTTTTTTGTCACTAGAAATAAAAATAAAATAGTAAACACACAAATGCATTAACTTCACAAGCTCTAGTAAACATTAAAATAATGCTGAATGTGATTTGGAGAACTGACAAGCTGGAAAAAGCTTGCTATGTGGAGAATCAATTTTCCAAAGTATAAAGAAAGAGACAAAATAATGTGAAAATGGAAGAGAGGATTATTTCAACAAGAACAAGAATGAGCCAAGTCTAATGTGAAGCACTGTAATTGTTATGTACTTCTAAGTTCATCGGTTTGAATAGAAGTATATCCAGCAAGAATTCCTTGAAGCCCTATAGGTACCCAAGTACTCTCTTTGAGTTCCAGTGAATACACCAGTTACTATATAATACTAAGACCTACCTAATGTATACTCCAGTATTTCTACATAAATTCTTGCATTAAAATGTATGGCAAAAGACATCAGAATTTAGGAAGATTTGCTTTTAGATCTTAATAATTGAGCCAAAGTTGGGTTTGCTACTGCGTAATTGATATACTTTTGTACCTTTAAGATCAGATTGACATAAAGTACAGCTGATATTGTTTATGACCTTTAAAGCCCTTAATGGCATAGGCCCAAGCTACCTGACGAACTGCCATGTCCCACATTCCCCATTGGGCCTGGGTCCAAATAGGGGAGATCCATGCTGGAAATGGCTGCTGGATTGACAACAGACTCAACCTCCCCCCTTGTTCTCCGATCACTCCCCATCCATCTTTCTGTTTTGGGGTAATCATGTGTATTGTTCATAAAAGTAGACATTAGTAAGAAAGCAAGAGGGAAGAACTCGGGACTTATTCTTTTTCTTACAATTATCCAAAACGTTCAATAAAGTGCTTAATAATAAGCAATCTCTTGAAAAATATTTGTTTGTATATAAAGAGACCCTACGGAAGATCTGTCCTCTCCATTAAGACGATGGCTATTCAGCAGTATAATCTACTCTGAAATCCATTGATAGGCGACTGCCATAATAGTCTCATCTGAAATTCTGACCACCTTGTTCTTTTGAACCTTGCCAGTTCTTCAATTTAATCTTTGATCTTTTGTTATACCATATATAGTCCATTATTTGTTTATGCCAGGTTTTTTTAGTATCTTATTCTCAATAGGAACTGGAATCATTTGAAACAGAAAACAGAACAGTTTTGGTGAAATAATCAGGTTGACTGTCCAATTCTTCCCAATCAAGAAGGACACTGATTTTTTAAAATTGTACCCAATCAAATTGAGTCAAATTCTAAAGAATCGTAGAAACACTGGAATCTGGACAAGTAGTTTTTATATATCCCTATAAGGTATGAGATGTTTTATTTTGGAAAAAAAAAGATATACAAGTGAAATGTGAAATTTATAAATCCATGAGTGAGTGTTTTCTATTGTCTCTATCCTATATTCTATTCTGTTGCTTATTTCTATATCATTATATCAATCCCTCTTGCTATAACAATTATTATATTGTTTTATATTACTATTCAATTACTATTACTATTGCAATATTTCCTCTATAGTATAACTTTTCTATTAGTATTATAATAATTCCTCTTTACTATTACTATACTACACTCTGTGGTATTACTATTATAAAGCAATGTTTTCGTCTTAGAAATCCTGTTCTGCCTTCCATCTTAATTCTTGTGTTTGATTTTTTTTAAATGATGTTTTTCTTTTCATGGCCAGCATGATGAAGACTGATGATGATTTCTCCAAGTTGGGCTTTGCTATGCCTCAATAGTTCTTTTTCCTCTGGCCCATCCACTCCCTTTGAAGTAAAAATGCCTTCTTTTATTCAGCTGCTTTTTTTCTGTTTGTAAGTGGCTGATGTTAGGTCCAGGCCCAAAGACGACATAGTGAAATCCAATTGAGTTCAATTCTTTACTTGTTTCCACCTAATAGAATCTCAGACTAAAGCTATAAGTTTCTAACCTAATAGAATATAACTTAGAGATTCTAGGATGTGGCTACCCAGAACCTCTTCCTCCCTCCCCTGTCCAGTTCAAGATGGGAAAGTTTTTGGGCTTTTCTCTCTCTGGGAAACTGTGGTATTCTTGTCAAGATTCCTCCTTCTCCTTCTTCAGATGTACATTTATTTTTATTTAATTAATTTGTATCCCATCTTATTATTTTTATACAGTAAATAACTCAGGGCAGTGTGTGTACTTAATGTACTCCTTCCTCTTCTATTTTTCCCACAAAAACAACCTTGTGTGATGAGTTGGACTGAGCAGGGCTTAGCTCAGGGGTGGGCTTCAAAAATTTTAGCAAGGGGTTCTCTGCCCGGTTGCTGGGTGGGCATGGCCATGGTGGGCATGGCCTAGTCAGCCTCCTGCACCACAGCGGGGAAGGTGTTTTTGCCCTCCCTGGGCTCCAAAGGCTTTTCTCAAGCCTCTGAGAGGGCGAAAATGGCCTCCCCAGGCTCCGGAGGCTCTCTGGAGGCCAGAAACAGGCTCGTTTCCAGCCTTCCCGAACTTCCGGTAAGCCCATTTTTCCCCTCCCTAAGCCTCTGTGCATGCCCTGCACTTACCTGCATCCAAAACGCGCCACATGGGGATTCCTGGAAGGGGCAGGGCAGGGTGGGCGGAGCCAGCCAGGAATGGGATTTGGGGGTTCTCCAAACTGCACAGAATCTTAGCTAGAGGTTCTCCCAAACCCCTGCAAACCCCCAGCAGCCCACTCCTGGCTTAGAGTCACCCAGCCAGCTTTCATGCCTAATGTGATACTAGAACTCACAGTCTCCTGGTTTCTAGGCTGATGTCTTAGCCACTAGACCAAACTGGCTCATTGTATCACAGCTACACAGCTTCCAAAATGCATGTCTTCTCCTGTCTCTTCCCACATCGGTTTAAAGGTGCAGATTTATAGACAGCTCTGCCAGTCAGATGTCGGGGGAGACAGAAGGCAGCATAGGTTCCTGCAATTTTTCTAAGTAGCCTTTTCTTCCACAGATTTATTTCTTTCATCTAGAAATATCTGTCATTATGTTTCCAAGTTGATAAATAATTAACCTTGAATAAATCAAAAACATTTCTAAATATTTAACATTTTTAGCAAAGCTGGGGCAATACTAAATTGATTTCATCTTCTGTCAAATTGTCTCTCTGTTTTTGAGTTTTCTCTGATAAAGTGACACAGCAGTGATACATGTTCCATCGCTGCTACTAAAGAGAATGTAGGTTGAACTATTGTTAGTAAAATACCATCAGCAAATATTTTTCAATTTGTGTTCTTGCACAACTAGTTTAACTCCTAGGATTTTGTTTTCTTGGCATATTTGGATTGTCAAGTGTTCTAGTAAGTACTATTTTATAGTAAAAGTAGGCTTTCTTATATTCTTCTCTTCAATATAGTCCATTGCTACAAATTAAAACCACTCACTACATTTCTATCAATTGTTAAATTATGCTTCAGAAATTATTCAAAAGGTGCTCCCACCACAATAGTACCAGAGATGACAACTATGAACAGGTTCTTTTCTGTAAGAACATTCCAGTTATGAAATGTCCTCCCAACAGGGACTTAACAAATGCTGCTTCACTGTTTCAAGTACCAAATTAAATTCTATATAAACGCCCCCCATCTGTCAAATACAACATCCTAGGTTATTGGGAAGAACTCAATGTATATGAAGGCCAACAACAGCAACTTTACTTGATACAGCTTACATCTTATGATGATACTTTTAGCACCATCAAACAACAATATCTGTCTATCCCAGATCTTTGGGAAGGACTCGATAGATAGATAAATCCAAATGCAATCTATGCATCTGGCTGACTTATAACCACTACCAACAACAATATATTAAATTTAAATACTATCTTTCTATAGCAAGCAGTAACCCAGACCACATTTTTATTAATCCATGCGGTCTTACTCTTACCATGAAGTAGAAACTCCATCAAATAAAAGGAGAGGTTTATCAAGCCGATGCTTGTTTCTCTCATAATATGACTTGTCCTATGTTAATGTTGAACACTTCAATGTCACCCTACTGACTTCCCAAAACAAGAAGAGTTGGTCATTTCTCACATTCATCTGTTTTCCACACTATTCTTTTTCTACTACTTTATCCTGCCTGCTTGCCTAGGTTTTGAAGATGGAGATATGTACTAATGCATGTTATATAACACCAGAACCATCTCACATTCAGAGCAGAGACAGCTTATTACCCAAATTTTCAACTCTATTGTAATCATGGTTTGAGAAATACAATTTAATAAATAACCCTTGAAAGATCTGTGTTCACAGTAATTATGAGTACACTGTCTACAACAAATGTTATAATTCGCAAATGATCTATTACACTGGGCATGCAAAACTGCAAAATGAAAAAAGGAGTAAAGTGAAAATAATTAGTCTTGAATTATTTAATATTTTGATTTGGAAGCAGCAATAAGCAAACTGAAGCCTGGAAATGTGCTGTAAAAGGTTTCCTCTAAAAATGGTGCCAATATCACATTGTGTAGAAATTGCTTTAACCTCACTTGAATCTCTGAGTAATGATTAGCAGAGACAAATGAAGGACATCAGCCTCCAGGTGCAACCTTGCTATACATCAGATTCACCCTCAAATTACTAATTAGAAGCCAAACCACAGTGTGGAAACCTCCTCCTAAGCAAAGCTACTGAATGAATAAAATGTGCTCTAGAGCTATTCTTGACAGATTGCATACATAGCACTGTGTATTATTGTGAAAGATTGTGCATTTCTGTCAACCCGCTGCATATTACAGGTGTAATTCATATGCATATGGGGAAGCAAATTTGCATACTTGCATCCTTATGCTAAACGATTTGTCTTTGAACATGAAGTGCTCATCAAGTGCTTTTTTTTTAAAAAAAATGTTGCAATAGTTAGAGGTATATGAGCATTCCTCTCAGACACAAGGCCAACATCTGGATCAAGCATTTTTACACGGAAACCTTGGATAGAGGGAAATAGTTCTTTCTATTTATTGGTGTTGATATCACTCTATGTACACTTTAATTTTTGGAAAGGGAAAACAATAGGTTTGGAATAACAAATATGAAACTAGAGTTTCTCTTCTTTCTAAATGAAACAGTAAATAGTTCCCCTGAAAACTTCCCAATAAGTATTTTCTCTCTAGCTTCCCATCCCTCTGAGAAGCAGAGAGACTGTAAACAAAAAACAGAGAACATACATGTTCCAGTAACACACCACACACACAAAAATATTTACCAATGATAGTTTTCAATTATGTATGGCACTAAATTTGCCAGATGACACCCAGAACAATCTTAATAAGCTTTTGAAGTAATAGATTAAAGGTAAAGATAAAGGTTCCCCTCACACATATGTGCTAGTCGTTCCCGACTCTAGGGGGTGATGCTCATCTCCGTTTCAATGCCAAAGAACCAGCGCTGTCCAAAAATGTCTCCATGGTCATGTGGCCTGCATGACTAAACACCAAAGGCTTATGGAACGCTGTTACCTTCCCACCAAAGGTGGTCCCTATTTTTCTACTTGCATTTTTTATGTGCTTTCGAACTACTAGGTTGGCAGAAGCTGGGACAAGTAACGAGAGCTCACCCCATTATGCGGTACTAGGGATTTGCACCGCTGAACTGCCAACCTTTCTATTGACAAGCTCAGCATCTTAGCCACTGAGCCACTGTGTCCCTTATAGTAATAGATTAGTAGCAGGTAAAATGTTTCCATTTCAGACTCATCCAAATTCAGGAAATTACTGGTATAGGACAGTGGTTCAATTGTCAACAAAATATACCAGAAAATTGCCCAAGCAGAATATAATCCACTCTTTTAGTATTGAAAATAATGATTAGAAACTTACTTCTTTGTCTAAAAGACAGGGCAAAGCACAAACAACATTCTGAGTTCAGAGCAGAGTTTGAGGAATGGCCATCCCTGTGGCTCTTTCCGAGAAAGGAATTCCCAAGGAGCACAGTAGGACTTATGGATGAACAAGCAGAGGAATACATTACACCCAAATGATCCTAACCCCACAAGCTTAAATAAATCCCTTTGGGGGGAAAATGTGTGAACCATGCATGGGCAAGCAATCTGAATAACATTACTTCAAGCATTTATGAATTCTCTTAAATACAAGCAAAACCGATAAAAGGGGTTTAACTGCATCACAAGCAGTGAAGTTAGAACTATAATTTCCTAAAAAAAAAAAAATCAAAGAGTGCTGATTTCCCATTTATTTCCCCTGCCAGAGGTCAGTTGATCAGATGGCGGGTGCTTTATGCTTTATAACCAAGCCAAAAATGCTGAGTTAAGGACAGTGGCTACATAATTTTGTAACAACAGAAATAAAACGAAGCCACAGGGGCAAACAACAACAACTTCAGAAAAGAATATTGTCTTGAGTGGTTTAGCAATACAGAAATATTTTATACTTAGGCTACATGTTGGCTCTTTTCCCAGAATTGCTACCTATGTAAGATACTACTAACACTTACATCTTGGATGGCATTTTCATTTCAATGCCCTTTACCAACACTGATTAATTCACACTATAACCTTTGTGAGACAGGTTAACAATTACCTCCATTCTTAGGGGAGAAAGAAAGCTTCCATTGCAATCTTGGATGTAACTATTCAGAAGAGCCTGTACTTGTAGCCTTTGAATCATCTGCAGTTCTCCAGAGCTTATGGATAGTCCATTTCTCCAATTGCTGGAGTCTTTGCCACACTCACTTCTTGCCTTAATGGGTCTCAGCTTTCCTAGAAGAACTTTCAAGAGAGGGGGGGAAAAAAGACTGATTAGGCTTTGCATCTCCTTCAGCTGAGACTATTTTGCATCTGACTTAACAAGCGCAGCGATTATTTCCCTTTTGCATAAAGTAAAGTTTAGGAATTTTTTGTTTTTTTCCAGGGCCTGTGAAAGCTTGGGACATTGCAATTTTTGCTCCTTCTTCTCGCGCTTGTAAAGTTTGCAGAGAAGACACTTCATAGTCATCATCACTTCCTTTAGAGAGAATGGAGAGTAAAATTGTGGAACTGATGAAATGTGCTTACACCCAAATAATACATACAACATCAACAATAGTTAGTGCTTGAAGAGACCTTGGAGATTATCCAGTCAAAAGTCCAGGAAAATGCATAGAAGAATTTTAGAACATCTCTGACTGTTAGCTATGCAATCTCTGCTTAAATGGAAAATTAAAGCCTCTGGAAAACTCCAAAATTACCATATTCTGAGGTAGACCACTCCATTTTTAAACTAATCTTATCCCAATCTCAAGCTTAATTTTTGTTTTCTTTTAAATGAATCCTTATTTTGGGTTGTATTAGTAAAGCACAGCAGCTATCTCAATAAGCAGTGTTATAATATATACAGATATATGTTGGTATTCTGATTTACAGTACCATATTCTGGCTCTTGAAAAACTGATCAGCACACAGAAGAAAGAACTAGACAACATATAAACAGCTATGGGTGTTCAGAACACATCCTCTGTAGAGATGAACTAGTAAGCAGACTGTTGAACACACAGGTACTGTATACCAGAAGTGGGTTTCAGCAGGTTGTGACCAGTTCTAGAGAACCGATAGCGGAAATTTTGAGTAGTTCGGAGAATCGGTAGTAAAAATTCTGACTGGCCCCGCTCCCATCTATTCTCTGCTTCCCAAGTCCCAGCTGATTGGGAGGAAATGGGGATTTTGCAGTAACCTTCCCCTGGATTGGGGAGGGAATGGTGATTTTATAGTATCCTTCCTCTGGAGTGGAGTGGGAATGGAGATTTTACAGTATCCTTCCCCTGCCATGCCCAAGCCATGCCACTCCCACCAAGCCACACCCACAGAACCCGTATAAAAATTTTTGAAACCCACCACTGCTGTATACATATGAATTGAAGATCTTCCAAGCCTGCAGGAATTTCAGTCTCACTGGGCTCCCAATGGTATAAAGAGCCTATACATCTTAATATCATTACTATATTGTCTTGATTGTTTGAATCAAAGAACAAAGAAAATCAAGAATGAAGGAAAGAAAATACATAAATACTAACTGTCATTTTCATTGCTGAGAGTAGATTTACAGTTACAATAGTATAGCAAAAATGGAGCTGTTTGGAATAGGAACAGCAGATGTGATACTTTCAGTGGTGAAAAATACCTTCTGTTACCAAGAAAAATAGTGAGGCAAGGATGAACCACTGTAAAATTTACATATATGTTACTATCCAAGCATATCTAAAATTGGAGGTGTTGCTCTAGGGATCATTCCTTTTTAACACGAAATTCCCCCTTCAATATTCAGTAGGAACTTGTGACATGGCTGAACAATATTTAAACGAATATTTAAGTTAACAAAAAATAACAAGAATAAAACAGTAATGTGGGGTAATAACAGTACAAACGAATTCCCCTACTTTAAAATAAGAAATTATTTTAAAAATAGCAAATGTGATTGAACAAGACTAAGACTTTTACAGTTAATCTATTTAAAAGGCACAAGCTTTGGTGAGCTGAAGTCTTTTAAAAAAAAAAATCTGTTAATTGGAAAAGGTGCTACCAGACTCCTCACTCTTTGCTACCATAGACTAACATGGCTCTATTCCTAAAGGACTTATTCCTAAAGTGCTCCCTCTCCATTGCAAATCTTGCTGATGTGTCAGTTCTTCTAATGGAAACAGACATGTTTTAATTGGCTCCTTCAAATTCTGATTTCAAAAAAATCCCAAAATGTCTATTATTTTTGCTTTGGAATAAATTAAATATTGGGTGACATTGTTGCAAGCACTGACAAACCCTTTCCTATGGTTAGAATATAGGCCTATCTGTCACTCAGGAATATGAACTCCACTTAACATTTTATATTTTAAATTCCTATGCTGCTTTTCATTAAGGTTTAAGTGGTATGCATGGAATTTCTCAACCCTGTTCACAACATCCCTGTATATAGATATAGATAGAATATACTTGGCCAAATTCATCCAGTGAATTCCATGATTGAGATGGGATTTGAAGTCCAATATCTTAACCAAATGTTTCCCAACCTTGGCCATGTTAAGATGTGTGGACTTCAGTTCCCAGAATTCCTCAGCAAACATGCTAACTGAGGAATTCTGGGAGTTGACGTTCGCATATCTTAAAGTAGCCAAGGTTAAGAAACACTGCCTTAAGTACTACACTAGTGGTGGGTTGCCCCTGGTTTGGACTGGTTCGCAAGACTCGGTAGTAAAACCGGCAGGAGGCCCCACCCACTGCCCTGGATGTCGTCATCAGCAATCTGCGCATGCACAGAAGCAAGGCGCGCATGAGAGCGCACTCCTGTTGCGAACCGGTAGTATAGGTAAGTAGAACCCACCCCTGTACTAAACCTCTCTATTTGTCAATGGCAGTTCTGTTCCTGCAACTATGCTATTAATCTAATGGAAAACAGAACTCTGGATTTCTTCTTTGCTTCCTTGGTGCATGACCTATATGATTTCCATCATAGGGGACTTCACATAACAAGAACGGCTAAGGATAAAATTCTGTGTACATAAACTCATTTTGAAACCAGTATCCTAAATTTATGAGTGTGGGTTCTTATAGAGATTTGCAAGGAAAAAGGAAAGCATTTCCATGGTATAAACTCACTGTTAAATATTTTGTTGGTCTCATTGGTCAGAAGGTACAAGTGGCTGCAGGAGGCGGCAAGAACAGGTATTGTCATATTAGTGTAAACTCTTTGTGTAGTTGTGTGCAATGTCATGATGCAAATACGAATTGGTAAAGCTTGTGCCATGACATCACAATGTACAATTTGTCATTTTGGTATCATTGTCATTTAGAAACGCAAAAGCTACGTCAAAAGTTATTTTTAAATGTTCTGTGTTTATGTGTATGTGTAAGTATGTGTATGTATGTGAAAGAGAGAGAGACAGAAAAGCTTATGTGAAAGTTGCTTTTCTTCACTAGCTTCTATGATTAACAATCCTATTTCATTTTAATCTACTCTCAGTAGCGCACATTACAAAGGAAATAAAATCTTGCTTCATTGTAATAACATTGCAGTTTTTCTCTTCTTTTAATTTCTGAATAGATCCTACAGAGTTGCAATATTGCTTGCCACAGTTTTGCTTAGGTCTCTTATTTCTGCAGCTCCTCTTATTACCATGTGGTAGGGCACCCCATAGGCACAATAAATAAATAATACAACACCAGGAGCAGTTACAACTCAGAAAATACATTATTAAAAAATTAAGAAATAAATATCTCCCCCTCTTTCCTTAAATAGAGATTGATTTTATAATGTGAAATGCTGAAGAGCACTGCCAGGAGGTATATAAGGGCTTGGGGAGATAGAGAATACATGGCAAATTGGCATTTTTGCTCCCCAGACAAGAGAAAAAAGAAGGGGAAAAAAAACCCACCTCTCCCTGAGTGAATATGTGCATCTGTCAAATGGAAACAAAATCAGATTGTTTACTGTCCCAATATAATATTCTGAATGCAGAAAGATCTTGAAGGGTAGATGAACATTATGTATTGACCGCATTCATAATTATTGTATATAGTCCAGGATCACAGCCCTGTTCAGGGGAAAATTTGTGTAAGATCATTAATTTTCTGGGCTTTAAAAGCATGCTGAACTATGCTCATTTATGATTCTGAAGGACAGACTAGATAATGTGTAAAATGCATATTAGATTAACAGTTGTTTTGAGGAGGGGGGTTGTTGGTTAGAGACAAGGAAGACCCAATCTGAATCAGACCTCTGGTCCATGGACTAAAAGAAGGATGTAAACTCTTCTCTTTGTTTATACAAATTCATTGTAACCTCTGTATGCAGACAACAGAGTTTAAAAATTCCCTCTGCCAGTGCTGGCGTTGATGGCAGGGGGGCAGTGGGAGTTTTAAAATTCCCTGTGAAAATGACAGACTGGATTCTTTTAGACAACAGGTTTGGAGAAAGATTTAGGCTGCCTTCCTTGCCCAATCTGGATTAGGCTATTATTTTCATATAGTTAAAAAAAGCGAGAATACTTCAACAATAAAATAAAATGTAAAAGTATAATTACAACATAAAAACAAATTAATTTTAAAAATACACCAATGAAGAAGAAATATTTGCCAGCTTAAACCCTATTTCAGCAGTAAATCAGTTTAATGCTAAAAAGCATGATGAAATGCTAATGTTTTTGCTTGCTGCTTAAGGACAACTACGATGAAGTCGGTTGGGCTCTCTTGGGAACATTAAAATGGGTTTGCTTATTTACCAGAGGAAATAAGTCTTACTTTCAGGTGAACAGGAACAAGAAAATTATGTTAGGATGATTATTGCTGGACACACCACCATTATTTATTATTTGCAGCAAAATTGTGCTTTAAGTTCTGCCTTGGCTTCCATAAAACTCTCTAGGGCTTCATTTGGGTCATATATTCCATCCACTATATTTCATAATCTAAAATTTTGTATTACTCAGCACAGTTTTAAACATCCACATAGAATGGGGCTAAGACTGTCGAAGATGAGGAATGGCTTTTGTTCTAGGCTCTGCTGGTCCTTCACAGTATTGTGAGTCAAATCTCATGTTAACATAAGTTACATCTGCCTCATTTCCATTTTAAATTTTGTACCATATCTAGTTTTCTTGCATTCCAACCTTGTGAAACTCATGCAAGAAATGTCTTTACTTTAAGTCTGCTCTTTTGTAGCAGAAGCTTTTAAGTCTGTGGCTCTCCTTGAGCTTTTTATCTTCAATTCCTAGCCATTCTATTTGTTTGGAAGACATACTGGGCAATATTGTTCTGAACTTCAGCCAAATAAATGAGCCAAATACTGTCTAGCTTGGTGGACAAGACTGTATGGTTTCCAATGTTGAAATCAGATTCAAGCAGTATGTAGGTAGATCAGTCAGCATCTCTTCTTGGAATAGGGAGGGTGATCATTTTCTGCTTTGCCCCAGGGACAACATGTCCTCTGAGGGAAATAGGTGGTTTGGAAATAGGATCATAAACAAACAAACAAACAAACAAATGTTTTCAGCCAGATGTGAAGATATTGCATTTTATTTTACAGAATTATATTGTCAAGTTCTTACAAGCCGCCACCACAGCCTGTATTGCATGCTAAAATCTATTTTTGCATACTGCTTTGAAACTGTTAAGTGCTAATTCTTGACTCCAAGAGAGTGCTGTGGCTCTAAGGACTCTCTCAGTGACGATCCATCAGCAGATGAAGTGAGCCCACTCCAATGTTCCCATGGCATCACCAGGAACAATCCCACTATATTCCAGTTTCCTTCTGCTTTAGTTCCTTGATATTGGTCAAAGTTCCTTGGTTGTTTCAACCTTTCGGCAAGCTAATTCTAGTAGAATTAGGATTGGATGCAGTGGTGGGATTCAATTTTTTTTACTGCCGGTTCTGTGGGCATGGCTTGGTGGGCGTGGCATGGCATGGCATGGCTTGGTGGGTGTGGTTTGGTGGGCATGGCAGAGGAAGGTTACTGCAAAATCCCCATTTCCTCCTGATCAGCTGGGACTTGGGAGGCAGAGAATAGATGGGGGTGGGGCCAGTAAGAGGTGGTATTTATCGGTTCTCCGAACTACTCAAAATTTCTGCTACCGGTTCTCCAGAACTGGTCAGAACCTGCTGAATACCACCTCTGATTGGATGGAATAAAAATTAATTTTAGAGAAGCATTTCAATTAGCAGAATCAACTTGCACCTTTTTTTAGCTTATTCTAGCCAGAACACTATCTAATTCACATTGCATCAAGACAATCTTTGGTGAATGAAAGCTACATATTCCCTTCTCTAAATACAGATGAGAATCGTCACAGTATAGTTATATGTATATAGTTCAATTTTTATTTTAGCAATGAAGCTCAAAAATATTCCAAGAATTTAATAGGAGGGGAATCTTGTAAACTCCTTGAGCTCCCTGTAATAAATAAAGATGATATGTTCTTCAAATGTTAAAAGGTTACTTTTAAGATTTAAAGTTTGAATTGTTTCTTAATTGGTATGTTAATCAGTTAACATTTTAGCTAAACAGTTGGGGAGGATTTTAATCAATAGTGTGCATTTTAAATGTGGGTTAAGTATTCTGAGCACTTTACTTTATTTTCCAAGTCTCTATTGGGCTTCTAATAGAAAATGCATGCTGGAAGATAAAATGTTGGTTTTTAGAAACAATTTAGTTATGTTAGATTGTAATTAATCAATACTAGGGATAATGTGCTACTTTATTATGAGTTATTGTGCATTGGAATTTACATTGTAGATAAATCTTTGTTTGCTAGAAATATGCATTTTTCTACCTTCTAATTGTTTCAGAATATTCTTATATACCAAACAAACAACCCAACACCAATTTGGATCCCAATTTGGCAATTTGGAAACTTTCCTCAGGCTGATTAAAAAGCTGTTAACTCAACTGAAAGTATGAATCCAAGTCTCACGTCAACAATCTGAATCTTACAAAACACTGTAATTTAATGCTATTCATAAAAAGCATTTTCAGCAATAATGGCATCTTATTAGGAGATGAAATTTCCAAAATGTAAGAGAGAAAACTATAGAGAGTAATCTAGATGTGTTTAAATGTGTATATTTTAAAATAGAAATAAAAATTAATCTCTTTAGGAGGATTGAAACTATGAAACTACAGATGATTATACTGACTCTCATTTATTTCATTTTATTTTTAATTTTATTTCATTTTGTTTTATTTTTTGTAACAACACTTTTATTTGGGTTTATCTGCACAACTTTCCATGGTTTCATGGATCACTGGATCCATGGAAAAATTACATTTGAAAATAAATTAATTCAAAAATAAACTTAAAATCCAAACCACAAATATTTTTATTAGGTATGTTCCAGTGGTGAGTTTCAAATTTTTTTATTATTGGTTCTTTGTCTTGGTGGGCATGGCATGGCTTGGTGGGTATACTGTAAAATCTCCATTCCCACCCCACTCCAGGGGAAGGTTACTGCAAAATCCCCATTTCCTCCCAATCAGCTAGGACTTGGGAGGCAGAGGATAGGGGCAGGGCCAGTCAGAATTTTTACTACCGGTTCTCTGAACTACTCAAAATTTCCACTACCGGTTCTCCAAAACTGGTCAGAACCTGCTGAATGCCACTTCTGGTTTGTTCCCAAAGACTATAAATGATACTTTATTTAGCTATAGGTAACAGCAGCAAGAATCAGTCTGACACAACACTGGAAAAGAAAAATCTTGCTGTCAATATAGAATTAGGAGACTAAAATTTAAGAATGCATGGCAATGGAAAAAATTAACTATATATATATAGTTAACTATGTAGGTCTTTGGTTATTCGGGTCTTCTCCCACGTAAAATTGGAAGTGTCTTGGCGACGTTTCGACGAAGTCTCATTCGTCATCTTCAGGCTGGTGTTCTCGGCTTCGTGCTTCCTGGAAGCACGAAGCCGAGAACACCAGCCTGAAGATGACGAATGAGACTTCGTCGAAACGTCGCCAAGACACTTCCAATTTTACGTGGGAGAAGACCCGAATAACCAAAGACCTACATACAAACACCCGCGAAAACCTGAGAAAACAAATAGTTAACTATATATATATAATTAACTGTAGCAATAGCACTTAGACTATATATACCACTTCACAGTGCTTTACAGCCCTCTCTAAGCGGTTTACAGAGTCAGCATATTGCCCCCAACAATCTAGGTCCTCATTTTACCGAGCTCAGAAGGATGGAAGGCTGAGTCAACCTTGAGCCTGGTGAGATTCAAACTGCCAAATTGCAGGCAGCCGGCAGTCAGCAGAAGTAGCCTGCAATATTGCATTCTAACCACTGCACCACCTTACAAATTCTAACCAAATTCAAACAGGAATGGTTCCCTTTATAAAATCATACGATCATAGGATTGGAAGGGACCTTGGAGGTCTTCTAGTCTAAACACCTGTTCAAGGCAGGAGTCCTTATACCATGCTGAACAAATGATTGTCCAATCTTTTTTTTTAAAAAAAAAACCTTCAGCAACGGAGCACCCAAAACTCCTGGAAGCAACTTATTCCACTGATTAATCGTTCTCACTGTCAGGGAATTCCTCCTTATTTCCAGGTGGGATCGTCCTCTGTTTCTTGTCTTGCCTACAATTGCTATGGAGCAATTGACACCCTTTTCCCTGTGACAGCCCTTCAGGTATTGGAGGACTGCTACCCTGTTTCCCCCAAAATAAGACATCCCCTGATAATAAGCCCAATTGGACTTATGAGCATATTGCAATAAGGTCAAGTGCTTATTTCAGGGTTTAAAAAAATATAAGACAGGGTCTTATTTCCGGAGAAACACGGTATCATGTCTCCCCTAACTCTTTTCTTCATTAAGCTAAACATAGTTACAATAGCTGCTCATCATACAATTTAGCTTCCAGACCCCTTATCATCTTTACTGTTCTTCTATGCACTTTTTCTAGGATTTTTTTTTTTTTTGAGTCATGCAGTATTCCAAGCTTCCAATTGTTTCTATATTTTATGAAGCAATTAGATATGTATTATTCCTTTAAACATTTTGGTTTCATCATATGGTTTGTTATTTGATGGCCTCACCTGTGCAGTATAAAATGGTACCATCACTTCTCGTGATCTTGATCCTATCCCTCTGTTGATACAGCCTAGGACTGAATTGGCTTTTTTGGCAGCTGCAACACACTGCTGACTCATATTTAAGCAGTGATCCAACAGGGCACCTAGATCTCTCTTACAGGCATTACTCGTGAGTCAGGTGCTGCCTATCTTGTGCATTTGATTTTTTTTTTCTAAGTGCAGGGCCTTTCTTTTCTCACCACTAAACTGCATCTTGTTGGATAGGGGCCAATGCTTAAGTCTGTTAAAATCTCTCCAGCTTTGTGTCATCCACATCCACATCCACATCCTTCATTCTAATCCTTTTTCCAACAGTAGCCAAAGGCACAGTATTGTGTGGAGATATGTGTATAATTCTGTTAATCCCACAAACTTTATCTGTGAATCCTTGTATATATGCATGCTGAGAAGCCAGAACAAACAGTATTTTCTAGTTCCAGGTCAACTGTCCAAAAAAGGTACAAAAACTTAGAATGCAGCATTCAGCAACATTTGTTTGTTTGTCTGTTTGTTTGTTTCTCAAACATGTACAAGATAGCAGGTATTAAGTATGAACATGGACATGAATGAAGGAATGAATACAAATAAATGGGGACAGTAGGACAGGGATGGTAGGCAGGCTGGTATGCTTATGCACGCACCCTTTATGGACCTCTTAGGAATGGGGTGAGGTCCAGAGTAGACAGTATAAGGTTGAAGCAGTGAGGATTTGAGGATGTTAACAACGGAGTTGGGTAGGTCATTCCAGGCATTGACCACTCGGTCGTATTTTCTGCAATCAAGTTTGAAGTGGTTAACATTAACATTCTGTTAATGCTTCATTGCATGGTACCTGGGGAATTCTGGAAGTTGAAATCCAATGTATCTTAAAAGTTGCCAAGATTGAGTAATACTGCCCCGCTGCCTGACCTACAGAGCTTCATTGGAGAGCCATTGAGTCTACAGTAAGCGAGCAAAAAAAAAATAAAAAAAAATCAGAAGAAATCTGATAGAAAAGGCATAAGCTTTCATGAGCTGTAGCTCATTTCATCAGATTGAAAAGTTTATTCTAGGATTGAATCTGCCCCTGCATGGAGGGTATCATTGAATCAATATCACTGTTGATGTTGAACTGTCTATTGTACATCTCTGGCGCTCTGAATTAATATCATCTCTCCTTTGCTCAGCTGCTCTGTGGAACAGTGCTGTAAATTGCTCAGCTGGTCAATAGGACAGATTTTTCCTATTAGTCAATAAATCCTTAAAAACTTCCAAAAAGGTTCAGTTGTTCAATTATGACCACTGGAAGGAAAATTAGGTATAATTTTAGTTTGATAATTGTTTCTATATTATGAGGCAAATAGGAACGTATTAGGTATTCTTTAAATATTTTGGTTTCATCATATGTTTTGTTATTTGGTGTTTTATGCAGAATACTGGTCTGTAACCATAAGTAATATTGGATCAGATCACATTGGAAAAATAAAAAAGTATTGAATTCTTATTTGTTACTTCATATTAGATCTGCTTCAGAATAATTCTGCTTTGACTCAGATCCCAGAAATCTACTCGATTATCTCAATTTAATTGAGAATTGTCTGAATCCAAAGGTGCTCCTGAGGTTAAATAAAATAAAATAAAAACACCTTTTTAAAATTTAATTATAATTTCTATCTAGTCTTTCTCTAGAGGGCAGATCAAGGGAACTCAGACAACAAAATGAGGGAACATAAAATTGGAAAGTATAAAATACAATAACAGAACTAGTAATTAAAATAAGGCAGAAGCAATAAAACAACAAATCCCAAATTGCCTTAATTAAAAGTGCCCACAATAATCATATTAAAATGCCTGAAATGGGCAACAAAGGCTAAACACACCTCTGCCCAGAAGCTGTTCCTTAATTTGGGCACCAAAATCAAAATTGCCCTCTCCTTTGTTCCTGTTCTAATTGCTTGGCAGTACTAATTATTTTCACATAGAGTTCCCAGCTATCAATCTGGGGATTCTTTCTAAAAGATGGCAAGCACCAGTCGAATGTAGGCAATACCTGCAACTCTGCACCCAACCCATGGAGAGAGAGAAAAAGGACAACGTCTGAAAATCAGATAAGGCTGAACCTGATCTCTGGTCTCTTCTCACATCTCTGATTAAAGTGAAAAGCAAACTCTCTTCAAAGCCTGCATCACAAAATGAACCACTGCATTCCATCCCCGGATGCAAAATACTGTTTTCATAATCTGTGTCAGATCCAGCAGTGAAATCCTCTGAAGTTTGCTACCGGTTCTATGAGTCTACCGAGCGCGTGCTTTGCGCACGCATGCGTGCCTGAGACACGCCCATGCAGTGCTAAAAAAGGAACATTTTGAAGCCTCCTGAGTCTGCAAAGGTAAATAGAACAGCGAGGGGGGGAATCCGCTATGCCATGCAATTTAGATTAGCTAGAAAGCAGGAAATCTGACGATTCTAACTAATATAAATCACGTGTCACAGCTGATCTTCATCCAATTGATCATCAGAATTATCGGTTCTCCCGAACCAGTAGAATTTTTTACTACCGGTTCGGGAGAACCTGTCAAACTGGTAGCATTTCATCCCAGATCTGAATACGTTCGTTCACAAGTCCTCCCTGTTCCGTTTCTGAATTACTCTCTGACGTCATGACAAAATATCACCAGGATCATTTCTGTTTCAGTATGTATTTCAGTATGCATTTTGGAACAGATTGTTTCACATGGGTCTTTTCTTGTAAGCCTCTAAATGGATTGGCAGAAATTGTCCTCAATGTGAAAATTGTATAAAAGTTCGAGAAGGAATACAGGATTAGGGTGGAGCTAGGCTCATGGAAAGTGGGGTGAAAATAAAAAGCACTAAAATCCCAATTAAGATTTTTTTTTATAACAAAAACATACATTTTAGACAATTAAGAGTCTCTCTATTAACTATATGTAAATCAATACCTAAATTCATTATGCTTGCCTTTTGCCTCAGAATTGATCCCTGTAACAAATCCCCGATTCTGTAGATACCCTAATGTGTGTTTTGTTCTCTTCTTTTCTCCAAATGCAAGAAATGAACAAGCCTCCATTTAATACAAGAAACAAAGCTGGGCCAAATCATCCAAGGGTACAGTTTGTCCTTGACTTACAACAGTTCATTTAGTGATGGTTTGAAGTTACAATGGGACTGAAAAAAGTGACTTATGACTGTTTTTCACACTTATGATCGTTGCAGCATCCCCCATGGTCACATAATCAAAATTCAAATGTTTGGCAACTGAACTCATATTTATGACGGTTGCAGTGTCTCAGGGTCATGTGATCCCCTTTTGCAAACTTCTGACAAGCAAATTCAATGGGGTGGTCAGATTCACTTAACAATAGTGTTACTAATTAAACAACTGCAGTGATTCATTTAATAAATGTGGCATGAAAGATTATAAAAATGGGGAAAAATTCACTTAACAACTGTCTCGCTTAGCAATTGTCATTGAGGGCCACGGTCTGTCACAGTGGAGGCATGACTCTTCTATCACTAGCTACAACCTTCAGTCTCTCTCTGTTGGAATAGTGCAGGCAAAGTACTCTGTATTGACATATGTAGACAAAATTGCAAGAATGGAAGGGAAGAGAAAAATTTTCTAATGGGTTTTACTACAAGTTCATTGGGAAAATAGTCAACCATTAGAATTTTCATGAGGAGATTGTTAGGGGCAATATGCTGACTCTGTAAACCCCTTAGAGAGGGCGGTAAACCACTATGAAGCGGTATATAAGTCTAAGTGTTATTGCTATTGCTATTTTCTGTTCTGCCTAGAAAGACACATTAGCTATATGTGTTATTGAGCAAAACACTTTAAAACTTCATATATTGCTCTAGTTCTCAGTAAAAATGCTTTCCAGAAAAAAGATCCAATGACTTCAATGGCTATGACTTTTCCAGTACAGTGGTATCTTGGTACTCAATTGCTTAGAAACTCATGAAATTTGGAACTCAACACATTTTGACATGAAAATGTTGTCCCAAACTCATCATTTGTTTGATACTCAATGCAGAAAGCTAGAACTTGTCAGTTTCAGTTGCCTTGTGACTCACTACACTACTCTTTATGGGAAATTTTTGTTTGGTACTCATCACACCTCCCAGAACCAAGTAACTTTGAGTACCAAGGTACCACTGTAGATCTTTTTGTAGGATTTTGTCTACAACTTCCAATAAAACTTGGACAACCTAGTGTAATTGATATGGCCATTGCCAAATGAAGCTATGACTCATTCTGTCTTTGGAAAACATTTGAGGACACGTATTGGGCTCAGTCTCAGAAATAGTGCCATAGAGGATTTTCCTATTAAAAATGGCTGTGAGGGTGAACACTGTCATAAGACATCCTGTGAGATGTAAATGCCTTATTCCCTAATGTGTAAATAATGTATATATGGGACATCGGGGGTTAACTTATTCTTTGGTTCTTAATGTATTCATAATTCACCACTCCCATTCTTGGCTCCACCCCTTGTATATATAAGGAGCCATCTTCACCTTTTTCCTTGCTTCTATCTGTGAATATTCAGTGAATATAGAATGCCTGTTATAATTAAAGAGAAATATATTTAAACCTCTAACTCTTATTATCATTATTGAGTCTGATCCTGAAAATATTGCAACAAGCTGGTAGCAGAGGATGGTTAATTGACTCAATAAATACTTAAAGATGTCTAAGAAAGATAGGCTCAACAACAGGGCCTACAGCAAAGAAATAGAAACTGAACAAGAAATAATCAACGAATCCACAAACGCGATTTCGAGAGAATCCGAAGAATATACCACTGAAGAAGAAGAACTAATAAATGAAAATAATGACCAGGAGGAAATCGAAATAGAAAATAACGAACTCAGGTCAGAGATATTAAAACTATTAAAAAGCCAGAAGAATGATGAAAGCCTCATCGCGAATCTCCAAGAAATGCTGAAAAACAGCGGAGCAGCGAGAGAGAAAAACATTGCTAAAGAGAAACCCAAAGACCAAAAAACTGTGAGTGATATGACTACAGAGAAAGTCGTTATGAAAAAGAAAAGATGTGATCCCGCGCGAAATTTTGAATGGCAGCCATCTTGGTTCCAACAAGCCTCCAAAGTGAGCGAAGCAGAGCCAATCAAAATGCTCAGTTCAAAATTTCTGGCGCGAAAAACGTTATCAGACAACGAAAGTGAAAAGGAAGATTCAAACTCTTCAGAAGAACCAGAATCAGAAAGCGAAGACGACTTAACGAAATCCCAAGTAAAGTCAGCAATGAAGACGCTTTTTGCTGCATTTGGGCCAAAATTAAAAATTTCCAAAGCGACAACGAAGAAGCTAGAGAACAAGCCGATACCTCAAGACCTGCACGCTCCCATCCTGACTTCGAGAGCGACGACGCCCGAGCCCAGAGAGCCATGTCGATTCCGCCCTACACCGCAGACCGGATCAAGTACCAACGCACACAAAAGAAAGAAAAGAGCAGTCGCCGCCATCAAAACTCCTAAAACCGAGCCAGAAACCGACTCGTCTGAAGAGGAGCGGAGCGAGCGAGCTGCAATGGAGAGAACCTTCCACGACGACGCCAAAGAAGAAATGAGCAACGCGCATGTGCGAAACTACGTAGACGGTCCGGAAAGACTTGAACTGGCCAGAGAACCGCGCAGACTCGTTGCGAGCATCCCCATGCCGTTTTGCAATTTCCTGCACTTGCGAGACCACGGACTACCTCAGGTTGTAAGTAATGGACAAAATAATGTGGGAAACTTACCCAGTGACTTCCCAAAACTTAGAGTTGATGGCATTAATTTGCAAGAATGGTATCAACAGCTCCAGGTTGTCTTTATGAAAGAAAATTTGCTATTCTTTATCACTAGTCCTCCAAGAAGACCTTGGACTTTAAAAATAGATTGTTTACATCATAGAGCATTTTTCTTAATAATATCTAGCGTGTCTCCTGCAATGTATCATAGCATCAAACCAAACCTAACTGTTTCAGAAATAATTCAATGCATGTTTAATCTGTTTCACAGCGATAGTGTAGCTACCACTACAAGAATGTCTAAGGATTTCTTTTCTTCCAGAGTAAAACCAGGGGTTTCCATAAGTGAGCATTTGATATCTCTAAACAAAATAAGAGCTGAGCTGCATTTGAGGGGGGAAGTGATTTCAGATCAAACAATGAAAAGTGTTATTATCAATTCACTTGATTCATCATGGGATAGTTTTATGTCACACTTAGACACCATCAATCTAGGATATTTATCCATAGAAAGTCTATCTAACAAATTGATAGCAGAAGACAATTCAAGAAAAAATCGTTCCAGCAATCACACAGAACACAAATCTTTTAGGAAGGTAGCTTTCCAGGAAAAATACAATGAAGCTTTTAAATGCCATAATTGTGGGTCCAGGGAACACAATAGAAGAGACTGTCCCAAAATCTCAAAGGAGAGACATAGGTCAGAGTATAGGAGCAAATACAATTATAGACAGTCTTCCACAGATAGACATAAATATAGAAGCCCACCAAATTACAGAGATAGTAGAGGGGGTAGAGAAAATTCAAAAGAGAGAAAATCTGGTTCACTGAATGGACTAAATAAACAAGACAGCACTAAAACACAACAAAATGAGAACAATAATTGGCTTATTGATTCTGGGGCAACCAACCACACCACTAATAACAAAAATATATTGTCTTCATTTACAGAAGATAAATTTGTAATAAAGGTAGCTAATCAAGAAAAGGTTCAAGTATTAGGCAGAGGAAATGTGACCTTGCCTGGCCTAGGAAAAATAGAGGGGGTATTGTTAATTCCAGAAATACCTCATAACATACTAAGTGCCATAAAACTAAGCAGAGATTCTGACATCAATATAGTTTTCTCAAAGGGGAAAGCAACTTTAGAGAAGGACAAAACAAATGTAGGCACTGTGATGATTAAAGGAGGCCTACCCTATCTAATAACAAAAGAAAGATGGTTACATAACATTGATTCAAATATGGAAGATTGTATTGAGGCAGATGATGAAAACGTTAGTAACAGTGACATTGATGAATGTAAAATATCTCATGATCACGCAAATACACACAATGAGAAGAAACCAAGAATAGGTAAACCAATTCATGATGAGTGTGCTCACATCTTGCATAGGAAGTTAGGACATGCAAGTTTTCCTGTAGTACAAAAAATGACTGAACACGCAGAAGGTGTCAAAATAAAAAATTGTGAAAATTATTTGGAATGCTCAGTATGTAAATCCACTAAACTAAAAACTAGTCCCAGACCAAAAAAATCCAACAGATCAACTAACAAAATTTTTGACTTAGTACATATGGACCTAGTTGGTCCATTAACTCCATCAATCACTTATAGAAAACGTTACTTCCTAACAATAGTAGACGATTACAGTCGCTATGGTTTTGTTTACACATTAAAACACAAGGATGAAACCTTTCAGAAATTTAAGGAATTCTACAAACGCATAGAAACACAACATAATATCAGAATAAAACAAATTATGACAGATAGGGGATGTGAATTCATGTCTAAAGAATTCTCCCAATGGTTAAAGGATAGAGGAATGCTACATTTCACGTCTAGTCCATTTTCTGCGTTCCAAAACGGGATTGCAGAGAGAAAGAATTCCACACTACAAACCATGATTAGGTGCACATTAGAGGATGCTGGTTTAGGCAAACAATTTTGGTCAGAGGCCTTACATTATTCAAATTACACTCAAAATAGAACCTGGTCCAGTATTGTGAATAAAACACCATATGAGGTGATGTATAATAGGAAACCCAAATTAGCACACATGCACATATTTGGAGTCACTGCAGACGTACACATACCTAAGCAGTTGAGGAGAAAGGGAGAAAACGTATCCAGCAGATTAAGATTTATGGGATATGAAACTGGCACCAAAGGGTACAGATTCATTGATAATAATAACAAATTTATAGTCTCCAGAACAGCTGTGTTCCATGAACAGGCCAATTGGTCTAAATTACATCTTAATGAAATATTTCCAAATAAATGCAAAGATACAAAATCTTGTGAGGAAGGGACAATAGAAAATCAAAATATCAACAAAAATAAAAACAAAAACAAAACTTGGACAAATAGTCAGCACAAAATAAAGACAGACACATTAACAAAAAAGGAAGCAAGATATTTGCATGATAACCATAGCAAACCCGAAAGAGCTATTAGAAACAATAGAAATCAAGTACCAAATAAATACAGAGATTACATAATGCATATGGATGGTGAACAAATGACACCTAATACATATGAGGAAGTATTAAAACTCCCTCGTGAAGAAAAGGAAAAATGGGAACTAGCTATGAAAAAAGAGATGGAAAGTTTGCAAGGATTAAATGTGTTTACACCTGCGATTGCACCTAAAGATAAAACGATTATAGGTACCAGGTGGATTTATAAAATTAAGAATCTAGAAGGAGGCAATACTCTATACAAAGCTAGATTGGTTGCACAAGGTTATGCACAAAAATATCCAGAGGACTACACTGACACATACTCCCCCACAGTGAGAACAGAGAGTGTTAAAACAGCTCTAGTAGTAGCATCTGCACTCAATCTTGATGTATTTCAATATGACATACAGACTGCGTATTTACACGCAAAACTAGATAAGGAAATATATGTAAGAGCACCACACAGTCAATACACTAATAAGAATGAAATTTGGCTATTGAACAAGAGTCTATACGGATTAAAGCAATCTGGTAAAAGATGGTACGATTGCTTGGTAAAAGTACTTAAGACCATGGATTTCAACGCTACCACTGCTGATAACTGTTTCTTTGTAAAAAAGAGTGATGATCACATTGAATTTGTGTTAATTTATGTAGATGATATTTTATATATAGGAAAACACAAGGAGAGAAGAGAAACCTTTGTAAATAAGCTAAACGAACATTTCTCGTTGAAATCTCTAGGTAAAGTAAACAAATACCTTGGTGTACAAATTAACAAAACTAGAAGGGGATTCAAACTTACTCAGAAAGATAAAATCATTGAACTTCTGAACAAATGCAATTTAAACAATGCCAAACCCTGTGACACTCCTATGCAAACTGATTTCCTTAGAAACACTGATGAATCTTCCCCTGAATTCAAGGATAATACATTTTATAGATCAGTCATAGGTTCACTTCTTTATATATCTAATTGGACCAGGCCAGATATTGCATTACCACTCAACTTATTGTCAAGATATGTTAGCAAACCAACAATGTATCATTGGGAAGCAGTCAAAAGAATTCTAAGATATCTGAAAAGTACATTAGACTTTTGCTTAGTATTAGAACCTAGTAATGATAAAGAACCAAAACTTACATGTTACGCAGATGCGGATTGGGCTGGAGATATATCATGCAGAAAGAGCACTTCTGGTTATATTTTTCTATTAAATGACTGTCCAGTTTACTGGTACACTGGTAAACAAGAACTGGTAGCCACTTCGACCACAGAAGCGGAATATGTTTGTTTGTCCAAAGCTGCAAATAACCTTGTATGGTTTAATGATTTGATTTCAGATGTTTGGAAAAAACCTGCTTTGCCTTTTGTTATGCATGAAGATAATAAAGCAGCCATTGAAATATCCAGATTGGACAAAGGTCCAGGCATATAGATATAAAATTTAAGCATGTGAGACAATTGTCTCAAGATGGATTTATCAAAGCAGTGCATTGTGATACCTCTGAACAATTAGCTGACATATTGACGAAGCCTTTACCTTCTAAACAGCACAAATATTTAACATCAAAATTATATGTCTTATATTGTCCTGAATCTGAATGTAATTGGTGTTGTATAGCGAACCGGCATTTAGAGGGGGATTTGTGAGATGTAAATGCCTTATTCCCTAATGTGTAAATAATGTATATATGGGACATCGGGGGTTAACTTATTCTTTGGTTCTTAATGTATTCATAATTCACCACTCCCATTCTTGGCTCCACCCCTTGTATATATAAGGAGCCATCTTCACCTTTTTCCTTGCTTCTATCTGTGAATATTCAGTGAATATAGAATGCCTGTTATAATTAAAGAGAAATATATTTAAACCTCTAACTCTTATTATCATTATTGAGTCTGATCCTGAAAATATTGCAACACATCCATTTAATAGAAGTTGAATGCCAGAATGATCTCTACCCATCTAAATGGGAAATTTTGGGGGGCTCAGAGAGTCCCTGTAGCTAAATATGATGTTAGAGGCAATTCTGTTTTGCAGCATGCCCACTTCTTTTTAAACAAAACATGGTTTTATTGAAAAGAACTTTTGAAAAAAATAGGTAGGATAGGCAGTCTGATAAGCCCAAAATGTTACAGTATAGAATCTTGGCATTTGTCAGCACTGTTTTGCTCAGCACGGGTTCACTCACTCATTATGATGATCATTTTAAAAAGTTTAAAGATTAGATTTCTTGTGTTTCTGTTACAAAAAGAATTGAGGGTTCCTTAACTCAGATTATTTAATTATATTATTATGTTTATTATGATTAAATTATTATTTATTATTAATAATTAGATTATGCTCTTAAAATGTTGTAAGATGCCCAGGATCACTAGACAATGAGATGAATAGCATATGTGTAATACCATATAACAACAACAACAACAACAAAGCCTGTGACAATACCTTCAACACACTGGTGGGTTTCAAATTTTTTTACTACCGGTTCTGTGGGCGTGGCTTGGTAGGCATGGCATTACTTGGTGGGCATGGCAGGGGAAGGATACTGTAAAATCTCCATTCCCATCCCATTCCAGGGGAAGGTTACTGCAAAATCCCTATTTCTTCCTGATCAGCTGGGACTTGGGAGGCAGAGAATAGATGGGGGAGGGGCCAGTCAGCATTTTTACTACTGGTTCTCTGAACTACTCAAAATGTTTGCTACTGGTTCTCCAGAACTGGTCAGAACCTGCTGAAATCCACCTCTGCTTCAACACCATCAAACAACAACATCTGCCTATCCCAGGTCCTTGGAAAGGACTTGATAGGTGGATAAGAATGCCAGATCCATTCCCAACATCTGGCTCTATGATGAACCATAATAATAACATAATACAAACTAATGAAGTCTTGACTTTATACACCAGATTTAACTACGGTTAATTGTGAAGAAAGTGTGAATGATTGATGTGGCAATACCAGGAAATAGTAGAATAGAAGAAGAATAGTAGAATAGAAGAATTGGAGAAGATCAAAAAGTATCAAAGTCTGAAAATCAAAATCAAAAGATTATGGCATAAACTGGCCATGAGGGCTCCAGTGATTATCAGCACACTGAGTACCATCCAAAAAATCTTGGATGGCACATAGAAAATCTGTGCAATGACAAAAATTTCCAACTGTCGGTTACAAAAGCCACACTGCTCAGATCTGCACATACACCATGTTGATACATCATGATATCCTACCTTCTTGGGAAGAACTGAACAGATATGAAAGCTAATACCAGCTAAAGAATTTGTGGCTGTGATTTCACATTTTTGTGTATATAATAATAACGACACAAAGTGACCACCTTGATTCATTGGAATCTTAGCAAAAATACTTTTTATAGCAACAAGAAATTGGTAGAATCTTAATAGAGAAAAATGGGTACGAGAGCAAATGGGTTAAGATCCTATGGGATTTCCAAATACAAACTGATAAGCATTTAGCCCACAGTAGGTCAGATGTAGCTGTAATTAAAAAGGAAAAAACTATGGATAATTCTCATTACAGTATCTACAGATAGGGAGGTTAATGAGAAAGAATGGTAAAAACAGCAAAATAGAAATTGAGTAAATGTAGGGGGGGAATAGCAAGGGTCTCAATCAATGGGTGATATATTTGGTTCCATCCAAATATATCAGAAAAACACTTGAACATAATAGGAAGGGATAAAATCTTAACTTGCCAGTTACAAAAAGTCTGCATTACTTGAAACAGTGTACATTTCAAAATAGTTTTAGCTATCCTACATCCTTGGGAAAGTTCTGATAGACAAAAATCCCAAAAATCTTAATAGAAACTATAAAAAGCAGTAGTGAGTTGCTACCGGTTCGCCCTGGATTGAGCAAACTGGTAGTGACGGTGACGGGAGGCTCTGCCCACCTGCCCAGATGCTTCTGCACATGCACAAAAGTGTTGCACGCATGCACAAGCGTGCACGCATCACGAGCGAACCGGTAGCGACAGTTGAAACCCGCCCCTGGTAAGAAGCTATTTCAACCAGGGTCTATGACAATTCACCACAGCCAATTCACCATGACTAATTCACCTCAGCCAACTTGACACAGCCATCTCGCTGCAGGACAATTGCAGGACAATAACAAGAGTTATTGGTGTAACTCTTGACCTGAGCGGACAAGAGTTACACCAATATCAAAGAAATGGTGGAATAGAATCATTAAAGAAAGGGTGCAAACAGAGGGACAGAATGAAATGTGAATGGCAAAAGTTAAAATATTTTTTATTTATTTTAAATAATTCAATAGAGTTGTTAAATTGTCCTGCAGCAAGTTGTCCCACGACAAGTTGACCATGGCAAGTTATCCCATTCCCTTCAGCCAAGCCTTATCAGAACATTCTAATATTTTCCTGTCTAATTGTTTTGCATTATTTTGTGAATAATTTTTCCCATCTCAGCACAGTAGCCTCCTGTCGGGGATAAACATTTTTATTTTTGCACTCTATTGTTAAGGATATTGTTGAGTTACACCCGAAGTTGTGGTTTATAAAGCAGAGTACCATTAGAGTTTTGTGCACGGAAACATTTTGAGAGTAATTGTGAATAACATATAGACAAACTGGGTTTTATAGTATTTTACTTTTAGGGTAAAGCAAAATCATAGTTCTTTAACAATCCAAGTCTTAGCCATATAAAGTGCAATATAAGATCAATCCAGGGATATAAAATCTTCTTACCAGTTTGTAGAAAAATACAAGGAACAATCAGGAACAATATAAAAACTGTTCAATAAATATCAGAAACCAGTAAATAAATAATCATGATCAAACAATTGACCATATAGAGAGATCAAAAAGAGTTACAGTGTAGCAGCAAGTAAAAATGGTGTAGTGTCCACACTAACCATAATTTAGCTCTCCTTAAATACATTGGCTACAGAGCTCAGCCAATCAGGATGCAGAATGACTCAGCACAGTTCTTAAAGCTACCTAATAATTATTTGCATTATTTTGTGAATAATTTTTCCCATCTCAGCACAGTAGCCTCCTGTAAGGGATAACCATTTTTATTTTTGCACTCTTATCATCTAACTCAAAGCCCTTTCAGTCATGAATTGAGCAAGCTTTGAGTTTAATATACTGTCATGTATATATAAACAATATGAGTAAATTCTAGAACTATTTCCCTGTGAATTAATCCAACTGCAGCAATATGAGTTTATAGTTCCAGGTACAAAGAGAAATTCTTGGTTTCACAATGGTCATTTTACTTTCATGGCTTGCAAAGGACATTTAAATGCAAGAGGACTGATAACTTTACCAGCAGGAAGCTTCCCGTTATGACTGATGCATATGTGTGTCCTGCAAATGACCAGACAAATAATCCTAATAAAGAGGAACCTTCACTGGAGAAGGTGTCAAAGCAGATGTAGATGTGTCATCTTGACTTTTTTTTTAATGACCCCTCCGCAGATGTCAGCAAATATATTTTATTTCTTTTTTGTATGACGTGAGAATAAGGAGTTTTTGTTGTTTCAGGTCAAAGCACCAATTGACTAAAATTCTAATGTCTAAAACAACAGTAACAAAAATCTCTAGTTTGGCAGTATAGAACTGGGAACAGATCATTTTAGTTGTCCAGCACAACTGACAGTGGAACGTAGAAATGCAGAGCTGCTTTCATCCCAATGTAGAATCCTCATGCGGACTTTCTTTGCTAACACTACTATGCTCCATTCCTGTTTATATCAGACCAAGAGTACATTCAAAGTATCTTCATGTTCCTCCTCCAGTTCTACCTCAATTACTTTCTGATGGATAAATTACACCTTTAAGCTTCTTTTTCTGAAAGGGTGAGTCTCTTCCCACTCATCAGTTGTTTCACTTTATGGGGTTTTTTTCCCCCTCTTCTTTCTTTCCTCTGGAAAGAAAATTACACACAAACACACAGATGAGAAAAGCACTGCTTTACAAGACGAGAGGGGCTCGATCTATTATTCTTAAATGGCCTTAATTTGGAGAATGTCTCGCATCAGAGTTAGCTCCCTTTTTCCATCAAGGGGCTTGCTATGAAGCTGATCCACAAACTGGTAACTCAATCTTCCAAAGAAAAAAAAAGAGGAAATGGTTCACTTAGCTTTCAGAAGAAAAAAGAAGCCGGGTGACAATATGATAGAACTCTTCAAATATCTATAGGGAGGTCATAGAAAAGAAGACTAAAGACTGCTTTCTATATGCCACAGTATGGGACATAGAATAAAGAATGTATGATGTATTGGCTGATTACATTTATATGCCACAGGTCTCATTATCTTGAGTAACTCTGGGCAACAGTATAAAAGCAAAGATATAAAAACAATAAGATTAACAACAACTAAGGTAAAGATAAAAGTTCCCCTCACACATATGTGCTAGCCGTTCCCGACTCTAGGGGGCGGTGCTCATCTCCGTTTCAAAGCCGAAGAGTCAGCGCTGTCCGAAGACTTCTCCGTGGACATGTGGCCAGCATGACTAAACGCCAAAGATGCACGGAATGCTGTTACCTTCCCACCAAAGGTGGTCCCTATTTTTCTACTTGCATTTTTTACATGCTTTCGAACTGCTAGGTTGGCAGAAGGTGGCACAAGTAATGGTAGCTTACCCCATTCCACGGCACTAGAGATTCGAACCACTGAACTGCTGACCTTTTGATCAACAAGCTCAGCTTCTTAGCCACTGAGCCACCATGTCCCCTAAACAACAACTAAATAAAATGTTAAAACCAAAAATATGGATGGTACAGGGGTGAATTTTAGTCTCTCGCTCAATTACCTCTAGCATAGTGCACCCTCATTGGGGGCCCCAAGCCAACTGGGAAAGCTAGTTGGCTTGGGTCAGAAAACTAGAAATGGATCTCACCTCAGGAGGCAAGATGTTCCAGAGAGTGGGGGCCATGGCAGAGAAGTCTCTTCTCCTTGACCCCACTAGCCAAAATTCCTTGGCCAATGGGGTTTGGAGAAGGATTTTTCTACCAGTGTGAGTGGGGTGTGAGTGAGGTTGTGCCTCAGATAACCTGGTCCTTTCCATGAAGGGCTTTAAAGATGATAACCAACACCTTGAATTGAATTGTAAATGTATATTACAACAGAGCAGGTTATGATGGAACCAAGCTTTCTATGGCTAAAGGCGTTATGACAGTAAGACCATTTATTTAAATAGTTGATTTACTTCCCTTTGTTGGGTGCATCAATACTGACTGATCATCTCCATGGACATGTTGAATTGGATTTTCCCATTAAGCAGTGGACTCTTTTCAAAGGGATAAGTATCCTCTTCAAGCCCGATGACTCTTTTTGGAATTCTCCAGACTCTCTTCCATTCATCTGATTCCTATCCCCTCTTCCTTTCTTTGCACTACCTCTCTCTTTGGATTCTTTTCCATTTGCTGTCTATGTCTCCATCTTTACCTTTACTTGTTTTAGTAAAAGTGCTGTGGGGAAAAGAAAAAAAAAGCAAGCCTGTGTGCATTTGTGTGAAATACAACATTCTAGGAGGAAGGTACACCAGAGCAGGGGTCTCCAACCTTGGCCACTTTAAGACTTGTGGACTTCAACTGTCAGAGTTCCTCAGCCAGTTTTGCTGAGCTTAAGTCTTAAAGTGGCCAAGGTTGGAGACCCCTGCACCAGAGAACAAGAAAAACCTTCAGAAACCATGCTGAACCAACTTAAGGCTCCAACTTTCACTTAGGGAAATGTTGACCTAAGGCATAGTTTAATTTGTAAGGAACAAATAATGCATCAAGATATATCCAGTCTTTCAGTCTTCTTAAGTTTGAGTTCTGTCTATGAAAAGAACAACTAAATATGAAGAGGCTTCTAAAGGTAAGGTAAATGTGAATTTGTGTCTCTGGATCTTCAGCCTCTTTTATTGCAGAGAAAAATTCAAAGCCACTGGAATTTAAAAGAATGGCTATTAGTTTTGTTCCTGACACTGCACAAAGAGCAGGAGGATAAGAACTAATTATTCTCTAATGTAAATACCAACTAAATAAAGTATCCAAAGGCTATTTGCTCAGCAGATGAATTAAATTTAAAAGCTAAAGAAGTACATCAGTGGAAATTTCAAAAACATGCAGCAGGTCAAATCCTGTTCAGCTGCCCTCCCCCTCCTCTTAACTAAGATAGTTATTTACTAAACCAGTCTTGACTCCCAGAATTGGGTAACTTTGGACAGTAATATAAATGCATGCAATTATTCATAACATTTTGAATCAAAGTAACTGCTGATGCCATAACATCCTCATTGGATTCCCTTCCATAACTCAATTAATAATTGGACAATACTGGTTTGCAAGTGAAATTATATCACATACCCTTTCCCCTGGTTTTTAAAATAACCTTGAGCTTCTTTTTCCCATGGAAGACAGCTATGGTGCAGAGCTAAAACAACTGAGCTCAGGACAATTATCTCCCGTTGTAGATCCAGGGGTTTGAGACAGTGGTGGTATTCAAATTTTTTACTATCGGTTCTGTGGGCGTGGCTTGTTGGGTGTGGTGTGGCTTGGTGGGCGTGGCTTGGTGGGCATGGCAGGGGAAGGATACTGCAAAATCTCCATTTCCACCATTCCAGGGGAAGGATACTGTAAAATCCCCATTCCCTCCCCACCCCACTAACCTGCTTTCAGCTCCAATCTCCTGTGCAGGGCAACAAAAGAAGACCCAGCCGATCAGCTGGGGCTCCAATCAGCTGGGACTCGGGAGGCAGTGAATAGATGGGGGCGGGGCCAACCAGAGGTGATATTTATCGGTTCTCCGAACTACTCAAAATTTTCGCTACCGGTTCTCCAGAATTTATCAGAACTGGCTGAATGCCACCTCTGGTTTGAGAAGGGATATTTCTCCAGCATAAATTAGGCCATTTATGTCATCAACTGTTCCAGATAGTCTCAGATTTCAGAAGTTAATGGCAAATAATGTGACTGTGCTTTTTTTAAAAGGGTGCCCTTCCCACAGATTTATTTGCTTCTATATTGCATTTTTTTAAAAATTTGATTTATATGCCGCCCTTTTCCGGAGACTCAGGGCGGCTTACAATGTGCTCAGCAATAGCCTTTATCCTTTTGTATATTTATACAAAGTCAGCTTATTGCCCCCACAACTGGGTCCTCAATTGATAACAAACTCTTAAATGAAATATTATTTTATTTTCCTGAGATCAGTGTAAATTGTCTTGTGCCCATCTGATAATTATGTTCTTATAGCATTTTTATCTCACTCTGTTTGCAAGTGTTTTGTTTTACTAAAGATTAATGACTTATTTTAAATTTTTATAGCATAAGCTACCTTCTACTTGTTGTGAACCCATTGTTGATTCCAACCTGCAGTAACTTAGGACAACCTGTAAATGGAAACATTTATGAAATACTTATATTCATTCTTCCATGAAGCTGAAATTCTCCTGATTAAACTAAACTACACAAGCAATATATTTAACTAAAATGAAAAGGAATACTACACACATCTAGAGAGAAAGAAACACAAAAGTTGGAATTTGATGTAGACTTATGATTGGTGATTGATCTTCAATAACTCTTTCTCTCTCTCTCTCTTTCCTTCCCACTCTCCGTAATTTCTCTAAAACTTCTGAAAAGCCAACCATAATAGAATAAGGCATGCAAGCAATGGAAAAATTGAAGACAGGGAATATAGAACTGCTCTCATTCAAGCTGCGTCCTCTAGGGATTGTTGGGAGCTTTTAAAACATTACTGTAGTGGTCTGATCATCGAAATTGTCTAAAAAATAGGAAGATAAAAATATGTCATGCTGAAGTCAGACTAAGTGTTGTAAGCTAAGTTGGGAGAGACTGTGGTCACTTTGGAGGTGGCCAGGAGAGGATTCAAAAAGAGGGCTTTGTAATAAATATTTCATCCCTCTCTCTCCCTTCTCATTTTCCACAAATAACCAATGTGCATCATCTCTCCTCAGAGATTCAGAACTACAACTTGGCAAGTCATTGAGTGGAAATGACTTGCAATTTCCTGGTCTGAGACCATTTTTGAGTTCCTGTAGTGAAATCCTAGCTGAGGAATAAGGAATAAAACTGCAGTGACTGAGTTCCAATTGCTTTTTCAGATTAAAATATATATATATCCCCTTTAAATAATTTTGTAGAAATCATGGTTTTTTCCCCCTAGTAAAAACACACTCAAATTGCAGTGGCAAAAGATGGATCAGGTTATTTCTGGAACCAAGGAACTGATTCAAACCAAGGAGCTAACTGAAGAGGACTCAGGCAAATCAGGTGATATCCAGAGCAGAGAAACCCATGTCAAAGTGGGATGGGCATCCTAGTAAAGCCATTTATTAGGCCAGGATTATGAGAACCAGAAATGTATATTGGTAGGCAGGAAAAGTCCTTTGGCAAACCTGGGAAAAGTAAGGTGGGAAATCTATGCTCCAAAGAATTTGCAATGTAAGCAGTGATAGAATTCTGGTCTCTTTGCTTTCTACCTCCAGTAAACAGTTAAATGCCAAAAGTTTAATTAAATTGTAGCATTTCTCCCCTTTTAATTTTAACTACTTAATTAATTTGTATAAAGTCAGCACAGTTAGGTCTGGAGCTGGGCCTGCCATTTATTATTTACGTAATTCAGTAGGGACCCCACCAGATTGTGGAGAAGAAGGCTTACAATTATATCTAGTTAAATTGTTATAAATCTGTTTGTATAAAAGGCCAAACAAGGGTGTAACATCAAAGGTCTGAAACTCTATCAGGTTACACCTGTTCACATCACACCTTGCATCTGTCCCTCGGGTTTCATATTCGTGGGATACATAGATATTTATGTGGTTAATAAGGTTAACCTTTTAAAACTCACTCTCTCTCTCTCTCTCTCTCTCTCTCTCTCTCTCTCCCCGTGTGTGTGTGTGTGTGTGTGTGTGTGTGTGTGTGTGTGTGTGTGATGTATGTTATGTGTACAAATTACTTCAGGCAAGGTACATTCTCTGGATTTCTCTTGGGATGAGACAAGGAATATTCCACAAAGCAATTTGATGCAGCAATTAAAAACAAGGGAATGAATTACACTAACAACTGTCAAGAAGAGAAAATTAATTCCCTTCTAACTACACTGCTACCATACTTAGAGTACCCTGGGTGATTATGAGTTGATTGCAACTGGAGTATTGTCAAACAAATGTAGGGGCTGCCGCTGAAGGTGCTATCTTCAGCCAGTTTTAGAAAGACGAAATAAGTTTTGAAAAGGTAAAGGTTCCCCTCGCACATATGTGCTAGTCGTTCCCGACTCTAGGGAGTGGTGCTCATCTCCGTTTCAAAGCCGAAGAGCCAGCGCTGTCTGAAGATGTCTCCGTGGTCATGTGGCCAGCATGACTAAATGGCAAAGGCGCACGGAATGCGGTTACCTTCTCACCAAAGGTGGTCCCTATTTTTCTATTTGCATTTTTTTTAACGTGCTTTCAAACTGCTAGGTTGGCAGAAGCTGGGACAATAACGGGAGCTCACCCCATTATGTGGCACTAAGGATTTGAACCGCTGAACTGCCGACCTTTCGATCGACAAGCTCAGTGTCTTAGCCACTGAGCCACCACATCCCTTAGGTGTAAAATAAATTTTACACATGCTTTAAACCTACTGAGATCCTACTTGCATTTTAACTTTTTTTCTTATGGTTTCCCAAGATGGTATATCTGCATTCCAATACTTACTATGTGATTCTATATTTTTCATGCATTTTGTTACGTTACTTATGCTACATTTCTTTTATACTAGTTCTTTTGAAATTCCCGTGGATCACAGTGGACGTGTCCATGTACAACTTGCCTAGTAGATTGTTTATACATTTTCAGTTGATATTGGAATGAGCATTTTATCCTCCATCATAGTACTTTGTTTGCTGATGTAAGATAGCCTTCCTCAATTTGGCACGCTTCAGATATGTTGGTACTGCAACTCCGAGAATGTGCAGTCAGCATAAATTTTAAAAATGAGTAATTCCATCTAGGAACCATTCTCTTATCTTAAAATACTATTTGATAAAACAAACTTATGAAAGGCAGAAAAATTCTCTTATATTTCTTCCTGGCGGTTTTTCATTCACTTTAAAGATGTTTACAAATTCTTTCAAAGGAAAGGTGAATTTTGCAGAAACTCGGATGAAATATGGTGTTCATGTCTTTGTTAAGTTACAAATGATCAAGAACTAATTGGGAACCACTTGTCTTTCACTTTTACTTTCATCTCTCCTGCATTGAGTAGCCTCACTGGCTTCCCACACTTCCACTGATTCCCAAGGAAGATATATTAAAGGAACTCCACCCATTGGACATTTTCAGCAGTGTTCATACTACCATTGTTAGGTGAACAGTCTGCCTTTAAAAAAATTATTTTCCTTAGAAAAATTCAAAGAAATCATCCACCAATTATTTTTGCTACACAAAGAATTCTAGAATGGCATTTCACTGTTCAGCTTTGTTGGATGAATATAGACCTAGCACAGTCTTCATCAACCTGAGGGTCTTCAGATATCTCCATTTCAGTTTCCAAAATCCTTGGCCAATATGATCATTGTCGAACTTTCTGAAAGGCAAATAATTGGGGAGGTGGGTTCATAGTGTTATGAAAGACAGAGAACCTTCTTCTATCAACCTGGTTTACATCATGCTAAATATTCTACAGTATTTCCTCTAGCATATCCGAAATATCCAAAAAAAAAAATTCTTATCTGAAGGACTCTAAATATTGTAGCATTCCCACCAATGTTGCTCTATTATATCCAGATGTCAAATACTGAGATTAGTTACATAACATGCTGAACCCCTTTATCAAATTATCCAATGTGCATAATACATAGGACCATTAACTTACGAAACAGTCCAGTATTCACAGAACATGCTAAATCACTCATATGTTTATTACTGGCCTAGTTAAGTATGTTGGTGATAATTATAGGAATTCAAGAATTTACTCTCAGTTTACATTATTCCTCCTTTTGTACAGGCTCCATTTGCTGTCTCTGTTTTAGCAATTAATTCATTTTGCACCATTTTCTGTCCTCATTAGATTTTTATTATAAAGAATTAATATATTTTACCATTTACTATTCTGGTGAAATCAGGAGAGAAACCGTGAGAATGAATATATTTTGTTCCACTTGTCCTCATTATAATTTTAAGGTATTCTCAAGAATGGATTAACTCAATGCCACTTTTCCCTTTTTATCATAAAAATGAAAGCTAAAATAGTTATAAAACTCCGCCAGGCATTTGTATGAAACTATTCTCAGCTCAAGATGAAGCTGCATCAAAAAAGGGATGAGGATGGGATGAATATTTAAAATGTTATATATGGTTGTATAAATTTATATTAAAAGATTGGATGCCTTTGCGACAAAGCTAAAGAAGGAAGACAATGAAACACATGACCCAACACTCATGACTATCTCAGGATCATAATTTGGCACTTAGGTTCAGCACACAATTATGATTTTCATTAAATATTTGTTCCCCAACAGACTATAAACAATTCCTTGTTAATAAATGGCTGGATATGTTGACATTAATATAATAGAGCAGCATTCCATTTTACCCAAAATATTTTAGGATCTCAGGTGCTAGATTCATTTGCAAAAGAAATGTAGTTCATAGGTAGTATTTTAAGAAACAGCAATGGAGTTACATTCAATGGACAGTTTGAATGCCTTGTACTAATTGCAGAGGAAGCAGAGGGAGTCTGAATAATAATATATGTATAAGACCACAAAGTAAGCTACACTTTTTAAGTTTAATAGATAGCCAAAATATAATAGAATTAGCAAAGTTTTCAAAGGAAGGTTTAATGGAAAGAAGATGCTTTGCATGCCAAGATTCTGCAATTCAATTGTTGCCAGCTCTCAATGTTATAGATCTGAAACCGTAGAAAGTACCTGCCACTTTGTATCAGCAATACTAAACTTAATACTGAATGATCTGATTCAATAAGTCAACTACTTCAGGTCTTCTTAAAGGAACAGCTTCCTGTGATACTTCTGGTGTTTCCTACTTTTACTTTTCCAATGTAGGAGAATGTTTCTCAATTGTTGACACAAAAAACCCCAACTTTTTGTTTGTATTTTCTGTATAATATGTGGAGTGATACACAATAAAAAAATAGCTAGGAAATCTATTAACATTTTAAAAAAGAAAAATAAGAAACCGAGCTGCTAAAACCATACAATAAAATGTGAGAATAGCATTAAAATTAGAAAGAAAACTGCACAATATGTTGATCTATAGCAGAATTTATCCCTTGTCAAAATTAAAATAAATAACACAGCATTCTCAAGAAAATAAGGCTTTGTTGGAATGCTACTTCCAAATGCAACTGATGGCACTGATTATCCAAATTTTCTTACTGTTCGGATATATACCGCACAATTAATTATTACATAGGGGTATGTATGATGTAAAGTCCTTTGACTATCCTGATCCCAAGAATTGGCAAGGTGAAAACTGGCACCTTGAATTGTTTTGGGAAGTGTCAACCTGGTTCCACTCTCCTTTTCCTTTGTGTTTTCCCATAAATGCAAGGTCTGTTTTTTGAATCAATGAATGCCATTTCAGAGTCCTGCCATGACAATATATATGCTGTTGATCCATTGATTGTGACAGGAATTGACCAGTTTATTGCAGGAGCCTAAATTTCTCCATGTTCAACTCAGCATCACATTTATGGGAGGGTGGGGTTTTTTTTAAGTGTATGGCACGTGTTAGCCAGGGATCATCCAGGTGGCTGGCTGCCTCTGTGAAAGAAATTTTTTTGGGCAGTGTCATCTTTACCCATGGGATGCCTGAATGCCGGTAGGCAATTGTGGGAGGCTCCTTTCTTGTCCCTATGCAGTCTATTCACTCACGGGATTTGAGCCACCGACCTCAGCGGTGAACAGGCCCAGCATCTTATCACAGGAGCCACTGTGGCCCTGAGGGTACAAGAGGGTAGTTTGCAGTAGCACCAAGGAATGGACCTCATCACCAAACTTGTCCTATGACTGAGGTATCATAATTTACAAAGCATATGCTTCACAAAACACTAGCTATTATATCCTTCTCTGCCTGGATTTCCTGAACACTTTTCAAGAACATGTTTGAACCATACATTGTATTTTTGAATGTTATGTATACTCTGAAAAAATGGACAGCTTAAACATATCGGAAGCAAGTATAGAATGCCAAACTGTGTAGTTCTTTGTAACATGATCCTAATTATTCATAATTACTTATGTTAGTCAGTCACAATTAGCAAGTTCAAATTGCATGTATGTAAATATAAGCACTTGAGTCTAAACTCAGTTTCTAAAATCAGAGGGGTTTTAATGAAATCAATTGTCTCTGACTTCAGGAAGGTTCAGATCAGTGGTGGGTGGCCCCCAATTCAGACCGGTTTGCAAGAACTGGTAGTAAAGGTAAATAGAACCCACCCCTGGTTCAGATAATTTATTCCAGATCCAGCCCAGTGTTTTATTCAACCTACTAGGAAACAATATGCATTTCATTGGACACCAAAGGTAACTTTTCCTAAATTTATCCTCAGTCTAAAGTAATTTTGCTTAGCATAAAAGCATCAAACTTTATTAACAGGAATAGAGTTAGTAGTGTCTCTTGGAGAAGATCCATAACTCAGTAGCTGAATATTGCTACTGAAAACAGTCAACTTCAAATTTATGTTACTGTATTCTAGTATTTCATTTCTAAATGTGGGCAGTAAACGAACATTACATTACAAACTGTTCTTCAATATCTGGAATTTTTTCTTCTCTTGCAAAGGACACTTTGGTTTTTCTATCTCATTCTTGTAGCCTTTTAAATTTTATGCTGGCTCTTTATTTTTTCTAAGCAGCATTGTTTCTGCTAGGTGGCAGATGGTTCTATCCTAACTGTTACTTTCTATTTTACATCTCTCTCCATAATTCTAAAGTAAGGAGCTAGTGAGCATATTTATAACAATCAAAAGTAAAAGTCCAGTTTACCAGAATCCTGCCACATTGGAAGGAAATGATTTAAGATTTAGATGGCACAGCAACGTATTTGTGCTACAGCAAAGACCATATAGATATAAGGCTAACTTGTCTCCTAAAATCCCTTTATGGTTGTCACCCAAGAAGCCTTTTTTAAGAAGGGAAATGATAGCTAAATGAAAACGGTTAATTTATGCTGATTTACTGTATTTTTCCCAAGGAGAATTTAATATAAAAAGAAAAGAAAACTTGGAATTGGAAGGTTTTACATGCCATTGTTCCCTTATACTCAGTTTATCAAAAGATTTAAGTTGGATTTTTTTTAAAAAAGAATTTGAAAAGGGTAAAACTGAAATATTTTCTTTTGGTTTTTTTGTTGTTGTTGTGTTGTTGCAATTACTATTAACATAGTAGTTACAGTTATTAGCATGTTTGTTATTTATCATTGATCTCTCTCTGGTTTATTTGCATTGTTATCCTGACATGGCACTGTCTTTTCAATAAAAGGAAAGGAAAGGAAAGGAAAGGAAAGGAAAGGAAAGGAAAGGAAAGGAAAGGAAAGGAAAGGAAAGGAAAGGAAAGAGAAAAAAAAAAAAACTGAAAAGAAAGAAAAAGAAAAGAAAGAAAAACCTCACTGAACAACCCAATTCCTAATAGTTGCCCACCCTTCCATTAGGACAAATGCTTTTTGCTCAATTGCTGGTTGTAGTTTGAATAGATGTGGCAAAGAGAATTGATATCCATGCTTCTGAAGTGTGAGCCTGTCTCCGGGGGATTATTTCTTCCCATCTTGATGCTTTGCCATCACTTATCATCTCTTCCAGTCACATGCATGCAGTCGGAGTGGGACACTCAGCGTGCCATAACTAAATCAACAAAATCTTCCCTCCCTCAAAGATGTGCATTGCCCTGCGAAGTTAAAGAAATGACGGTGTATTCTTAGGACCGTTTTTCTGCATATTTCACTCCCCTGAAAAGACTCCATTGCCCTGGAAGAATGGTTGGGTGATGTCTCCTCCACTTGAATTTTGTTACAGGCTCTGTAATTAGCAACTAATAGAATCCCTCCCTCCTCCCTGTAGGCCAGCAGCAGGTGCTCCTATTTTCAGATATATATGAAATATCTGCCAAATCATTTGGCAGATTTCAGGGAGAAATGTGCCAAATTACCTGTCATAGCAAAAACTGCCTTTTTAAAGGAAAGATAAATGACCGTAGCGCTCTGCTTTTACTGAACAACAGTGCCCCCCAGTGGCATCTCATCCTGCTGGTAAATCTCTGGATGCTCTCAATTCCTATAGGGGATCCATCCAGGTCATGCAAGGAACACGCACTTTCGTTTGAGATGGCACGTTCATATTATTAGGCTGGAGAAAACAGTTTACGGCAGCTTCCGTGGAAAGTTATGATATGCTGATGTTTTGTCATTTTGAAGGATGAGGGGAAAAAAATCAGTTCAGTTTTTACCTTGTTACTTCTCATCAGGCTTTCTTCTTGGAAAAGTGGTTGGCTGCAAATACACTTGTTTTATGCTCTCTATGTCTGATTAAATGCATGTCTTTTTATTGAACCTAAGAACTACTAGCTGAGATAGTTGAATTCGAACTAAAGTTAGAGTTTAAACCAATGGAATTTTCTATGTTGATAAGCAAAAAAAACACATGAGACTGACCCAAAGGAGCTTTTTCAGGAGGCAACTGGACTTTCTTGTTTTTTCTTTGAAGACATTTCACTTCTCATCCAAGAAGCTTCTTCAGCTCTGACAGGATAGTGGGAAATGGAAATATTTATATTGCTTGCAGACAGCTGGTCATTTGCATCCTTTTAGAGCAGTGTTTCTCAATCTTGGAAGCTTGAAGATGGGTGGACATCAACTCCCAGAATTCCCCAGCCAGCGCTGCTGGCTGGGCGATTCTGGGAGTTGAAGTCCACCCATCTTCAAGCTACCAAGGTTGAGAAACACTGTTTTAGAGAGTCATTGAAGCACTTGGAGGTTTATCTGTGCCCTCAGGGTCACCTGAATAGTGCTCCATTCCCCCTATCCTGTCAGAGCTGAAGAAACTTCTTGGATGAAAAGCAAAATGTCTTCAAATTAAAAACCAGAAAGTCCAGTTGCCTCCTGAAAAAGCTTCTTTGAATAGAACAGAATAGAATAGAATTGTTTTATTGGCCAAGTATGATTGGACACACAAGGAATTGGTCTTGGTGCATATGCTCTCAGTGTACATAAAAGAAAAGATACGTTCAGCCATGACCTGGATGACTGAGAATCTTTACAGAGATGAGGCTGAAATTTAGCATCCTTATTTGCATTGATAGATGCTAATTAGATCTGCCTGGAAAATCTTAACCTAAAAGACTATTACAAAAGGCTTGTAATAGTCATGTCAATGGGGCTGTTGCTTCTGGTATCCAAATTCTAAAAGTTGTGTCCTCCAGCTTAGGAAAGAATAGAATAGAATAGAATAGAATAGAATAGAATAGAATAGAATAGAATAGAATAGAATAGAATAGAATAGAATAGAATAGAATAGAATAGAACAGAACAGAACAGAACAGAATAGAATAACAGAGTTGGAAGGGAAGTTGGAAGTTGGACAAATGGTTGTCCAATCTCTTCTTAAAAACTGCCAGTGTTGCAGCATTCACAACTTCTGGAGGCAAGTTGTTCCACTGATTAATTGTTCTAACCGTCAGGAAATTTCTCCTTAATTCTAAGTTGCTTCTCTCCTTGATTAGTTTCCACCCATTGCTTCTTGTCCTGCCCTCAGATGCTTTGGAGAATAGCTTGACTCCCTCTTCTTTGTGGCTGCCCCTGAGATATTGGAACAATAATAAGGATCTAAGAAGCTTGTCTACATTTCAGGAAGCAAGAGGATGTCCAAACTTTTTGTTCTGCTGTGTTCCCATGACAATGTGTTCATTTTGTTCCCAGCCTGTAAGGGAGATGAGGGCCTGAATTATTCTTACCATTATTAGTGTTAGAGTAGTATTTTCTTCCTTATTTGAAAACAACCAAGGGTAGCCTCAAAGGATATAATATGGTAGACTTTGCCATCACAGCCTTTGAGGGAGGTCAGGCGCCTACCGCACTTCGAAACAGAGGCAATAAAAGCAGGATAAGGATTGCCAGTAAAGAAAATGTCAAGCCGGTATTTGTCTTCTGCTGACTCAAAGCCTTCAGTTCAATAGCTCCATCTTCTTTCTGCTGTATCCAGTGTCAGCTGCAAATGTGTGGCATTCGTCACCTGGGAGGGCAGTCAGGTGACTATCTGTGTCCAGGAACAGAGGTAATAAAGGCAATATATGAGGATCTGCAGTTGGGACGATAATTTTATGCAGGTCACAGTTTTCTATAATTCAAGGGTGAGTAGTGCTGTAACTTGATAATGGGCAATGATCCTGAGAATGAGGGTATTCTAGAAGATACCATTCGGCCTTGTAATTACAAGGGCTAATTTTGCATGGCTTGTGCTCTTCTTGCACCTGGGAAGATTTTAAAGTAAGAATGAGTAACTTGACTGATACTTGATATGGGGGAGGGATTGCTAAGACGATAGAGGGATGCCTATTTTAGCAAGAATCTGCAGATGGTCCAATATTCCCTTAAGAATTGAGACTGGCACTTCCTAGGAAGAGTCCTGATCAGATTCTACTCGCTCCCCTGGGCCAATGACAACTGTGGGACAATAGACAAGAGCAGGCTTTATGTGCATAGAATTCAGAGAAAACTCTCCATACAATTCTTAAGACTACAGGAATCCCGGTCTCAGCAAAATTGCATTTCTGAATGAAATTAGCTTTCTTTGTTTAGCAAGAAAGAGACAGGATCGGGACAGAATGTAATTAATATGGGTTGATAGATGAAATTCTTTTTACCATTTGAGATGTCATTCTTAGATTTTTCCTGGTTTGATTCTCCTTTTATCACCATCTCACGTTTTCTCATTGGAGAGTTTTAATTAACTTGCAAAGTGTTCCTACAGTATGAATAAATGATTACGTTATTTATAACTGCTGTATTTGCAAAAACTAGCTGGAATTCTGTTAATTCCAAAATGTTAATGATCTGGTTCTCTGTTGAAGACAGAAAGACATACGCTTGCATTCTCTTATTACTTCCCGGATCTTACTTTCAGTCCCATATAAACTAAATTACAAAAGTAATAAGAGAATTCAGTGTTGTCTTCCCCTTCATCTTTACTGAGAGAAAAGATATATAGGAAGTATTACTTCATGAAGAATTCTCATATTTTGCAGTGCTGCCACCCCATCAAATAATAAAAGCATCCACTCCAAAGAATAAAACAAATGATTTCATTTGGATTAGATTTAGGAAGAAGTAAATATACTTCTTTAGATCACTGCTTTTAAAACTTCATATTACAAAGGTTCTTAAAATTTGCAGTGCCACGTGTGGGTATTGGGATTAATCAAGGACAGAGCCTTGAACAAATTTTGACCATCTTCCCATTCGGCCTGTGCAAGCTGGTCAAATGACCCCATGACCTTCTGGGATCCCAATCTATCATTTGAGAACCTTTAGAGGAAGGAAGGGCAGAAGGATGGAAGGATAGGAGGAAAGGCACACTTCAGTGAATCTGGGCACACTTCAAATCTTTCAGGAAACAGTACCGTGAAGCACTGTCCGTAACTGATGGATTACTTCCTCCGTCTCAGCTTATGTTAATGTTTTCTAAGATTTCTAGGAAAAGCAAATCGTTTCTTCTCAAAGAAATAAGAAACAGGGAGGAAATACTCTCTTTGTTGCTTTCTTTTCAAACAAACAACATATTCCAAATGGAGATGGGAAGCAGAAGAGTTGATAGAGTCTGAGGAACAACCTTTTAGAGGAGTTCCTTGAATTAGCAAGGCTGTAGTGAAGAATGGGTTTCCCATACCTTGGATGGAATGGAAGACTTAGAGATGGAAATAGGTATCTGTGTGCTTAAGATGGTTCCTTCAGTGTCCACCTGTCTCCCTACTGAATAGGCAGTTATTCTGTCCTTTAGATATTCTTTATAGATCAAAAGGTATATTGGAAAAAAAGTTCCAACCCAAGGCTTTCTGTGGAAGTGTCCATCTGCCAAAAAGAAAGGAGGAAAACAGGCTAGGATGGTAAGTAGCATTCTGGAGAACTAGAGGACATATCTGAAAACCATTTCATCAGTTCACTTTTAATTAATAAACTTCGTGAGAATGCGAACAGTGTCCTCTAAACATTCCAAATATGCTCTGTGACTCAAAACAACAACAACAACAATCCCACTCATTGCCAAGCAGTTTAACAACATACTACAAGGAGGTGAAATTGAAGAGTGGCTAACATCTGGCAAAACCTACTTGATAATGAAAGAGCCAGCAAAAGGGGCATCATCAGGCAACTACAGGCCAATTACCTGCTTACCAACAACTTTCAAATTGCTAACTGGTGTGGTAGCTGATGCAGTCTAACAGCATCTAGTTGAAAAAATATCTCTTTCCACCTGAGCAGAAAGGAAACCACCCCAGTAGCAGAGGAACAAAAGATCAACTCCTAATTGACAAAATGATTTTGGAAAACTGCAAGAGAAGGAAGACCAACCTGAATGTAGCATGGATTGACTACAAAAAGGCATTCAACTCTCTGCCACCTGACTGGATAATCAAGTGTCTAGAAATAATAGGAGTCAGTAGAAACATCAGAAGCTTTGTGCAAAGATCAATGGCACAATGGAAGACACAGTTGCAGGTCAATGATGAGAGACTTGGAGAAGTTAATATCAAGAGAGGAATATTTCAAGGAGATTCACTATCACCACTACTATTTGTCATTGTAGTGTTTCCTCTGTCAGCAATACTGAATAACTCAGGCCATGGCTATTAAACATCAAAAACATCTGCCAGATCATCCCACCTCCTTTACATGGATGATCTGAAGCTGTATGGAAAAACATCATCTGAAATAGAATCGCTGCTCAACACTGTTCGTACATATAGCCAAGATATTGCAATGGTGTTTGGATTGGACAAATGTGCCATGCTCACTATCAAACAAGGAAAAATGGTGAAAATTGAAGGAATCAAGATGCCCCATGAAAATAACAGTAAGAGTCTGGATGAAGAGGATTACTACAAATACCTGGGTATCCTTCAAGTTGACAACATCAAACACACTGAAGTCAAGAAAAAGATTAGAGGTGAATAGATCAAGAGAGTGAAAAAGATCTTAAAGTCCAAACTCAATGGAGGAAATACCATCAAGGCAATCAACACCTGGGCAATACCAGTCATTAAATACACAGCTGGAATAGTGAACTGGACTCAAACAGAATTAAAAGTAATGGATAGGAAGACCAGAAAAATAATGACAATGAATCATGCCCTTCATCCTCGCAGCGGCATTGATAGACTCTACCTACCAAGGCAAATAGGTGGGCGTGGAATGTTGCAAGTACATCCGATAGTTGAAGAAGAAAAAAGGGTTTTGGAAGAATATCTGAAGGACAATGAAGAAAATGCACTGAAGTTAGTATGCCAGGAAGGCTTGCTGACTACTGGAGAGACCAAACCGGCCTACAAGAAAGACCAAAGGAAGAACAGAATGGAGGCATGGGAAGAGGTGGCCAGTACATTAAAAAAAAATAGCAGGGAAAGCAGATAAGAGCAAGACTTGGCAATGGCTAAGAACAGGAAAGTTAAAGAAAGAGACCAAGGGATTAATTCTGGCTGCACAAGACCAAGCCTTAAGGACAAATATATACAAAGTCAGAATTGAGAAGACAGCAACAGACAGTAAGTGCTGCCTATGCAAAGAAGCCGAAGAAACAGCGGACCACCTGGTAAACTGCTGCAAGATTGCACAAACTGACTACAAGTGACGGCATGACAAAGTAGCAACAATGGCGCATTGGAAGATCTGCAAGAAATATAATTGAACTGGTGGGAATCATAAAATAGAAAAAGTGATAGAAAATGAAGATGTTAAATTGCTCTGGGACTTCAGAATCCAGACAGACAAGCACCTGCCACATAACACCCTGGACTTAACAGTTGTTGATAAGAAAGACAAAAAAGTCTGGATAGTGGATGTGGCAGTACCTGGAGACAGCAGAATAGAAGAGAAAGAACTGGAGAAGATAACAAAATACAAAGACCTACAAATAGAAATAGAATGACAATGGCAAAGGCAAGCCAGGGTAGTACCAATAGTAATAGGTGACTTGGGTGCAGTCCCAAAACAACTTGAACACCATAGGCATTGACAAATTTGCTATCAGTCAATTGCAGAAGGTGTTTTACTTGGAACTGCTTCCATCCTACGACGATATCTGTAACACCATCAAACATCCAGATTTGCCTATCCCAGGTCCTTGGTAAGGACTCGATAGGTAGACAAAAATGCCAAACCCAGTCTGAACATTTGGCTGATTGTGCGATGATTAATAATAATAATAATCTGCAAATGGTAGAACAACTGTGGCAAAAGAAAGCAAAGATAGTACCAGTAGTAATAAGTGCTTTAGTAATAAGTGCTTTATTGCATTTATTACTACTGGTACTATCTTGCTTTCCTTGTGCTCCAGTGGTGCTGAAGAACCACTTGAACACAATAAATTGACAAAATCACCACCAGTCAATTGCAAAAGGCAGCTTTACTTGAAATAGCTTACATCCTACAACTATACCTTTAACCAACAATATATGCCTATTCCAGGCCCTTGGTAAGGAAGCAATAGATGGGGAAAATGCTACATCTATTCTCAACATATGGCTGACTATGTGAATAACCATACTAATACTAATGCTTTTCAGGACATAAGTATTAGAACGTGTGAACTTTTATTGTAGGTAGATCAGAAATAAATTAGACACAAAAATTAACCTTCTACTTTGCGATAGTATCTGTACACTTGAGCAGTGACATTTCAGCTTAGCTTTTAGCATGAAGCTATTTCTTTAGATAGAAGGCAATCATTGGAAGTAGCAAAGTAATTTAAGACCACAGTTTCCCCCTCACTGTGATGAACTAAAAGTAAGAGGGCGGGGAGAGAAATACACATGGGAGGTGAAATTGCAGAATCAATTGTAGAACTGTAGAACATCTAACCAGATGAAATATTGAAACGGGTTTCTGTTCTGTTCTGTTCTGTTCCATTCTGTTCTTTTTCATTGTGGATTTCAAAACAGTGGGAGATTGATATCTGCAAAAGTACACAATAAAAAGATATATTTCCAGAGAGTATTGAAATGCATGAATTTATGAAAACCTGGCATATTGCTGAGGGGGAGATCATTTTGCAAATAGATGTCATCACAACCAAGGCATCTTCTCGTTGGTGCCTAGAAGCAATCAGGTAAACACCATGGGCAGTAGCTGTTCCCCTGATAATCATATGCTAGTGTAACTTGAGAAAATCTTTAAAGTATCATCACCCCAAATTTAAGCTGTTGAATACCAATACTTCGATCTCAGTTTAGTTTAAGCACACATGTGAGATATGAACAATAAGACAATCTAATCAATATTGTTACTGCTACATTTTTTATTCATTTTAGTTTCTAAAATAGTACCAAGCTACATCAAGGTTACCAACCCATGCCCAAGCTTATGAGGCAAAAAACAAATTAAGGACATATCCTGTTCAATGCCTTGGGCTTAGTGAAATCTCAAGGTGCCCACTTAGTATGACCTCAAAATGAAGTCACCCTAGAAAATTGTGCTGGGGATTCTCAACACAATTTCCAAGACCATTTCTACCACTTCCATAAGGGAACCTGTTGGTTATGTTGGCTGGGAATTTGGGGAGTTATAGTTCCTATATATCTGAACAAAATAACAATTCAAATGCTTAAGTCTAATCGTATAATTTCCCATTTCAAATGAGTCCAGGTAATCCACAATGATGGTGCAGTTTGGTGTAGTGGTTAAAGCATCAGTCTAGTAACCGAGAGGCAATGAGTCCTAGTCCTGCCTTAGGTACAAAGCCAGCTAGATAACCCTGAGTCAGTCAAATTCTCTCAGGAAGGAGGGGCTGGCAAACAACTTCTGAAAATCTTGCAAAGATAACAAGGATAAGAATGAACTAGCTTGAAGGCTGAATGAATGAATGAATGAATGAATGAATGAATGAATGAATGAATGAATGACAATGAATACCCCACTCTGGAATTTTAAAAAAGACCCCGGTTACTTTTGATGTTCAAAGCAGAAAAATATATGAAGATTCTTAAATAAGTCAATGGGTCTCTTTAAGCTAATATAATATTTGTGTGGTGCACTGCTAATCCATTTTTCCTTCAAGAAGCACCAGCTGGCATTTTAGGGTTCAGCACTGGTTCAACTTTGAAAAGACTTTCAAAAATTTCTATGAAATTTTTAGGCTATCATTTTTTTTAGATAGGTGTATTTTTCATCTAATTAATACAACTTAACATATAGTTTTCTACTAAAACCAAAGATGCACTTCAAGCAAACAGATTTTGCAATGTTAAAAAAAACACGTAATAAAATAATGTAAAGTAACAATTTATACAATATGAAAAGTTTATGAACAGCAGCAGATAGCTGGGGTAAAACAACAGTCTTGGGATTTCAAAAGATCATGTAATATTATTGGGGCAGTTGTGCTCAGGAATAATTGTTTCAATCATATTCAGCTAGTGTAAGGCTGTTGAAATTAAATAATTTATAATGTATATTAAGTTAAATAATCTAGACCATCAACCCAATGCACTCCATTTGGAGGAAAGCATATATTAACCTCACGGGAATAACTGATTCTCCTACTTAACTATCTAGAGCTGCTCTAAATGCATTAAATGTGCATTATTGCTGTCGTAAATTGAAAAAGGAGATAAAAATTCTAACATTACTGCTGACCATGACGGACTTGGGATGGGAATGTAGGATTTGCAATACTTAATTTCTTTAAAAAGAAAGTTCCAGATTATAGAGTCCAAAGCAGAAAGCATTTTCCTAAATCTAAATATACAGGGGGAATGGCATTATTAGAACATTAATTTTGACAGATGGGAGTTAATGCAGCGAGACAGAACTTAGTGCTACTTCAGAAATGTACAGCCTGAAGCTGATATTTATACATACACATCCCATATTTAGAGGTATCACCATATATAGGAATCATAGTTCAGTGTTTATATAGAAAATGCTCTTGAAATCCTGTCTATCATCTAGAATATTTTCAATCACATAAAGGGCCACGAAGTCCAAAAAGATATGGTTAACATGCAGGGTTAAAACCAGGAAGTTGCTCATAAAATAAAATCATATTGCAATGAACAAAATAAAAAACGTGGGTGAATTTGCAGTAAATAAATATGTAAGGAATGAAAAATAAGGCATACGACCCAAACTAACATATGACCATCAAATAAATAAATGTACATGTGCATATGCATGCATATGTGTCTATATGTAAGTACACATACACATACACAGGTACACATACAATATATACAAAAATTTAAAAATGGCTAGTGAGGCAATAGATGGATTGGTTGACAGAGTAGTTAAAAAGTATCAAAGAAGAATAACATATTAATTAATAAATACTATACAACAGAACAATGGGTACAACAGAACAGAATGTAGGAATGGTCAGTTGACCCGCTATATAAAAGCAAGGAAAAAGTCAATATCTTCCTCAAGTTGTCCATGAATCCTCTCGACTGCATGTACTTCTCCAAGTAGGTTTGGGGGCAATGATATGGAAGTGGATTGTCACTGCCTTATTCTGGGATTTTTTAAAAAAACTTTCCAATCTAATAATGTAATCCATTTATATTAATTTAAGGTACAAAGAGTCCGGAGACAATAGTTCTCTGGAGACATTTCGCATCTACTTTTTTTTTTTTTTTTTAATTTGATTTATATGCCGCCCTTCTCCGGAGACTCAGGGCGGCTTACAATGCGTTAAGCAATAGCCTTCATTCTTTTGTATATTTTATACAAAGTCAGCTTATTGCCCCCACAAACTGGGTCCTCATTTCACCTACCTTAGAAAGGATGGAAGGCTGAGTCAACCTTGAGCCTTGGAGAGATTCAAACCAGCAGAAATTGCAGGCAGCTGTTGTTGACATCTGTTAACATCATTCTAGTCACAGAATAGACTCTACTTTGTGTTACAGAATCTGGATCCTCCACTCCATGAGTGATCAAGAAAAGAGACACATTAGAACAGTATTTTTCAACTTCAGTCCAGAGGTGGGTTTCAGCAGGTTCTGACCAGTTCTGGAGAACCGGTAGCGGAAATTTTGAGTAGTTCGGAGAACTGGTAGTAAAAATTCTGACTGGCCCCGCCCCCATCTATTCTCTGCCTCCCAATTCCCAGCTGATTGGGAGGAAATGGAGATTTTACAGTATCCTTCCTCTGCCATGCCCACCAAGCCACACCCACCACACCATGCCACGCCCACCAAGCCACACCCACTGAAACCAGTAGTAAAAAATTTTGAAACCCACCACTGCTTCAGTCCCTTTAAGAAGGGTCCTTTTCAGTTCCCAGAATGGCTGGCTGGGGAATTGTGGGAGTTGCAGCTCACTCACTTTAAAGGGACCGAGATAAACACTGCATTAGAAAAGTCTTCTGTTCCATAACCTACTCAAGAGATCTGTAGATAACTTGTATCTTATGTTAAATCAACATTTCTGAAGACAACACAGACTCTTTCAATTTAGTTCAATATTAATGAAATCAATCCAGTGATTTAATGCAATGTACTTGTAGGAAGTTGGCACCCACCCCTTTCATAGAAGAATGAAATATTTTAGGAAATATTAAAAAGGCAGAATATTATGTTTCCCTGGATGAGAAATGGAGAAGCATGTTTTAAAGACGAAGCAGCTCCCATCTTCCTGCCCCCACCTTTTGTTAATGGGCCAGAGGCAGAAACCCAATCTTTGTCAATGGATCTCATCTGCAAGACAATGGGACCCATCTAGGACAGAAACTCACCACATGGCACCTGGGAAGATTACATCAGCCAGCAAGGCTAGCTAAGACCCCCACCCCCTGGGAGTCTGACAACCAATCAGGATACTCTTTCTGGGCCCCAGGAAGTTCAAAGCCAGAAAAGGCATAAAACCTGAGGACTCACTATGTCTCGCCCCTTTTCTGTTCAGGAACTCAAACCATGTGATCCTGTCCACCATTAAACCATCTTTCCAAGCAGTTTCCATGTTTCCAGTGTCTTTTTCCCCACTTGGAGCTGAACCCAGAAGGATATTTCTTCTAACATACTTAATACTTTACCCCTTTATATTATATTCAAAGCTTTCTGTGGCAATCTTTCCAAGGAAATGTGTGTTTCATGCAGCCTACCTTGTTGCTTATACACTTGTACAGTGATGGTTAGCCTTTTTGTGCCGAGTACCCAAAGCACACGCATGTGCACGTGAATGCATGCATGTGTGCCAGAACCCCCAAAATGCAATGTGAGCGCCCTGCGCATGTGCCCCACATCCGCATGCACCCCACGTGCCCTGTTTTGGCTTCCAGGTTGGTATAGGAGACTTTCTAGGCCCAAAACAGGGCAACTCATGCAGCCCCCCAAGCCCCATTTTGTCTTCCATGTTGGTGCAGGAGGCTTTCCAGGCCCAAAATGGAGTACCCATGGCCCGTTTTGGGCCAGGAAAGCCTCCTGCACCGACCTGTACCCCCCTGCATGTACCCCCCCCACAAGTCTTAAAGTTGCTAGGTTAGACACCCCTGGTATAGATGAAGAAATAGCTGTTTTAGTAGAAGCTATAATTATGTCATTATATATATATATATATATATATATATACATACATACATACATACATACATACATACATACATACATACATACACATACATACATTCTATGAGTTCAATTTGACCCATGCCAAAACTATGCAGAAACTATTCAACTTATGAACATGTAGTGATTATTCCACAGTAATTATGTTTATATTTCAAAATATTATATGCTTTTCAAAACAGTAAACAAGGCTTTTAGAAGTCATTGGCAGCATATCCAAGACTTTAATGTAATTAAGATTGTTTATATTATATAGGATATTACTTTACACTTAGAAAATGCTTCTGTTTAATGATTTTGTTTAACATGCCTCTCCCTCTCTTTGTTCTCCTTCACCTGGCTAAATTACATGCTGGTAGAATTATTCTCGTTCCATGCGCTTTAGCTTAATGAACTGGCTAATGTCTCAAAAATAGTGAGTGAGTGTGTGTGTGTGTGTGTGTGTGTGTGTGTGTGTAATTTTTTATGCATAATAACTTTTCAACAAAAAGACTTGTGCAGAAGAAAGCAAGCTAATTCTTGCCATTCCATTTGACCCCCTGGCATTTCTTGAACTAAAGAGCATTTTACATGCAATTTCAGGGTCACACATAATATGCTGCGTGGCGTTGGAACATCTGCATAATAACACTGTAGAGATTCAAGCACAAAATATCCAAGAACATTTTTCTGTCTGAATTATATAAGCAATGTGGGCCTTGTCTTTCTGTCTTTCAGAAAGATTTAATCCTTTCTAGAGCTGCCCCCAAATGCCTCTTTGACATTCAGAAAAGAATTTTATACCTGTAAGCAAGGCCTTTGGTCAAAATGTCTCTTAAGAGCCATGGTGATGCAGTGGTTAGAATGCAATATTGCAGGCTAATTCTGTTGACTGCCAGCAGTTTGATTCTATGATATTCAGTAACAGAAACAGAGTTGGAAGGGACCTTGGAGGTCATCTAGTCCAAGACCCTGCTCACGCAGATCGCCGTCTGCTGACCTTTCTGATCGACAAGCTCAGTGTCTTAGCCACTGAGCCACCTAGTCAGCTCTGAGTCACTCAAGGTTGACTCAGCCTTCCATCCAGTGGTGGAATTCAAATTTTTTTACTACCGGTTCTGTGGGCGTGGCTTGGTGGGCATGGCAGGGGAAGGATACTGCAAAATTCCCATTCCCGCCCCACTCCTGGGGGGAAGGATATTGCAAAATCTCCATTCTCACCCCACTCTGGGGCCAGCCAGAGGTGATATTTGCCGGTTCTCCAAATTACTCAAAATTTCCGCTACCGGTTCTCCTGAACCTGTCAGAACCTGCTGAATAGCACCCCTGCTTCCATCCTTCTGAGGTCGGTAAAATGAGGACCCAAATTGTTGGGGGCAATATGTTGACTCTGTAAACCGCTTAGAGAGAGCTGTAAAGCACAGTGAAGCAGTGTATAAGTCTAAGTGCTATGGCTATTTACTCTTCATATCTTCTAGTTTAGTTTTGAGTGCAAGTATCTGCTTATTAATTAATAGCTGCTTCCATATTTTTACAAAAAGAATTCTGGATGATTTCCTCTCCTGCCCAGAAAGAGGCTCCAATCAGTTTGGCTCTCATAGTCACTTCTTCAGCATTTCTGACTTGGATGGGTGTGTGTGTGTCATCAGTTTTATTCTTGATATGTCTAAAGAGATAAAAATACTGAAAATTTTTGTTACAAGTTTAAATTAAACCCTAACGTTGGCCAATACTAATCTATTAAAGCTGAAGTAAAATTTCTGAGATGTTTTTTTAACAGTCTTTCTTCCCTTACCAATTTTCTCTGAACATCCCAACGTATTCTTCAGCAAAGTGTGTGCATGTAAATATTTCATTTCCCTTTCTTTCCAGAAAATTACAAAACAATGAGAATTAAATACGTTGTGAAGGTTGCAAACAGTAACTCAGATGACAATACAGACAACAGAGACAAATAAAAATAAACAAACAACTTGGTTTGGATAGAAACCCCCCACGTCTTTCCATTCCCTCGATGACTGAGAATTTTTCCATCCCCTGGAGAATAATGTTCTTTGATTAAAAGGTTGAATAATCTTGAGAGAGCAATTTGTGAAATCTGGTAGCACTGGTAAGATCTTTCTCATGTTTCTCAGTCTTGGATTTATGCTTTCACAAACCCCGATCAGTTTTCATCTCGTTGATTAACATGTGATCCCATTATAGTTTTACTTAAGGTTTTTAAATTGTTAGATTGCCACATGTTGCATTTGAGTTTAGGAAAAGTATTGTTATCTATAACCAATAATGTAGCTTTTATTGGAATGCTGCTGAAAAGCTGCAGCTACATGAAAAAAGAAAAAAAAATCTAAAATAATACAATAAAATAAAATAAAAATAAGATTACTGTCTTCTGTACAAATTTAAAAACAACAGCACAAAAGAATAAATGTTGGAGATATATTTAGCTTACCCTGCTACACGATGAAGCTAGTCTTCAAATTGATTTTTCTAACAAATCATAATTTTCTTTTCCTGGTTTTATTGTTAAGCCCTATAGCTCAAGTAATTAATTCCTTATTATCTATGTCCGTGATGGCGAACCTATGGCACGCGTAGCCCTCACTGTGGGCACACACATCGTTGCCAGCTGCTCTTCTGGTTTCCAATGCTGTACAATGGTCTGAGCAATTTACAAGGCAAGGGAGAATAAAGAAAGCAATACATAGCTCAGTGATGTCCAAACCAGAATGCATTGTGCATGCGCGCCGGCCAGCTGATCTTTGCATGTGCCAGAGCCCTGGAAACCTGAAGATCAGCTGGTCAGTGCGTATGCGCACGCCAGAAACCCAGAGCAAGTAGCTGCCATGCGCATGCACACCGGCCAGCTGATCTTTGAGTTTCCGGGTTTCCGGTGCATGCGGAGACCAGCTGGTGCCGGAAACCAGACCAGGTGCGCATGGGCGCTCTGGCCAGTTAGTCTTCGAGCTTCTGGGGCTCTGGCACACATGCGCACACATGCGTGCACATGTGCATGGACATTCTGGTTTGGGCACTCGGTGCTGAAAAGTTCGCCATCACTGAGCTATGTATTGCTTCTTTTTAACTCTCCGTTGTCCTGTAAAATGCTCAGAGCATTGTACAGAGTTCTCTCCTGTTATCCTCATCATCTTATATAGTAAATGAAAAAGAGGATTGTGACAGATCAGCCAGTGTAGGAAATAAAACAAGAACTAATTCAGATCAGACTAAACCAGGGGTCAGCAACCTGGGGCTCTGGAGCCGCATGTGGCTCCTTCACCCCTCTGCTGCGGCTCCCTGTCACTCAAAATATGCATCATAACCACCAATGTGTGACATCCACCGGCACGTGATTTATTTGAGCTTTTCAACCTCTGGTAGGCCAACCATGGATAAATCCAAGAAAAGAAAAGTTTCAGAAGAAAACAGAATGTTTAATTCAACTACATTTGCTAGTTTTGTGGCCACTCAAGAAATACTCAGGCACGGGAAGGGTTTTGTGGCTCCCGGTGTTTTCTTTTCTGTGGGAAACGGGTCCAAATGGCTCTTTGAGTGTTTAAGGTTGCAGACCCCTGGACTAAACCATTGCTTAAATATGGAGCAATATTTTCACTATTGGAAAAAGATGGCTGTAAGTCCATTGGCTTGAAGGGTTTAAATCCAAAGTCTGTCAGTGTTGGTGGGAGTAGTCTTGGTGATTCTTTAGCTAATAATAAGCAGACCAACCAAAGAACTATCAAGACCACTCCCACCAATACTGACAGGGCAAGCCATTAGAGTATAAAATGAGAGCAAACCATACACCCTACTAGCACTGATGATGTTACCTAATTTTGATAATGAAACATTTGCATGGAAACAACCAAGCTCAGAGAGCACTGAGAATATATTGGGAGCTAGAATTTTCTAGGGCAGGGATACCAATTATGTCAAGAATTAACTGCTATCATGCTAGTAACAAGCCCCCCCCCAAAAGCGAATCAGTGTGTCTTTTCAGAAAAAGTAGCACCAGATTTAAAAACGTAGTGCGTTTAAGTGACTTGCATCTTCATGTTGACAGAAGGCAATCAGCTGCTTTCAGTGGGTTTATCCTACTATGCAGTATTCTTATCTAGATGCAACATGTAGAGTCCCTTCTGTTTGAACCACAAAACCTCACAATCACAATTTCCTCTGCATCAAGAAAAAAGTTGACAAACTGGCCAAATAGGTTAAACTTCTGAAAGTAGCCAGAAAATCCATGGCAGTGATCTCAGATTGACATGTACATAGAATAGAATAGAATAGAATAGAATAGAATAGAATAGAATAGAATAGAATAGAATAGAATTCTTTATTGGCCAAGTGTGATTGGACACACAAGGAATTTGTCTTTGGTGCATATGCTCTCAGTGTACATAAAAAGAAAAGATACGTTTGTCAAGAATCATAAGGTACAACACTTAATGATAGTCATAGGGTACAAATAAGCAATCGAATCATATTAGGAAACTCAATATATGTAAGATACAGCAATAAGTTACAGTCATGCAGTCATAAGTGGGAGGAGATGGGTGATAGGAACGATGAGAAGATTAATAGTAATAGTAACGCAGACTTAGTGAATAGTTTGACAGTGTTGAGGGAATTATTTGTTTAGCAGTGTGATGGCGTTCGGGGAAAAAACCGTTCTTGTGTCTAGTTGTCTTGGTGTGCAGTGCTCTATAGCATCATTTGGAGGGTAGGAGTTGAAACAATTTATGTCCAGGATGTGAGGGGTCTGTAAATATTTTCACAGCCCTCTTTTTGACTTGTGCAGTATACAGGTCCTCAATGGAAGGCAGGTTGATAGCAACTGTTTTTTCTGCAGTTCTAATTATCCTCTGAAGTCTGTGTCTGTCTTGTTGGGTTGCAGAGCCGAACCAGACAGTTATAGAGGTGCAAATGACAGACTCAATAATTCCTCTGTGGAACTGAATCAGCAGCTTCTTGGGCAGTTTGAGCTTCCTGAGTTGGCGCAGAAAGAACATTCTTTGTTGTGTTTTTTTTATGACGTTGTTGATGTTAGGTGTCCATTTTAGGTCTTGAGATATGATAGAACCTAGAAATTTGTGGGAGTTAGGGCCATATTGGATGGTTCAGAGGTAGTTAAATATTTTGGGTTTTGGTGTTTTCTGGACATGGCTCTTTTCTTGCAGATATTTCATTACCAGCTTAAGTAACCTCATCAGTGTGAAGGAAAGTGGAGTTTGCCTGCTATTAAGATTGCCCTTTAGCCTTATTAATGGTTTCTTGATTAGGGTATTATTTCTTTTCTGTTTGTTTATCAGATGCTGTTTTGTGCTTATCAGGGTGTTGATTGCTGAAGAGATAAAGTGTTTTCTACATATGCTTTTGACTGTATCTTTTAAATGGTAATTACATATTTTTTTATCTCTATAGGTTATTATTATTTTTATTATTATTATTTATTGAATTTCTATACCGCCCTACTCCCGAAGGACTCAGGGCGGTGCACAGCCATGAAATAAAACACATAAATATACAAAATTTAAAATCGAATAAAAAGGATTAAATAAATTTGGCTGAATTAATACCCATAATTTAAAAATACCCATATTTTAAAATCCATTAAAATTTAGAATTTACACTTAAAAGGGAGAAGATTTAGGCGAGGCCAGCTTGATGAAATAAAAGCGTCTTCAACTCGCGGCGGAAGGTGCGCAGATCCGGAATCCTCCGTATCTCTGGGGGGAGCTCATTCCAGATCGTCGGTGCCCCCACAGAGAAGGCTCTCCCCCTAGGGGCCGACAGCCGACATTGTTTGGCCGACGGCACCTGGAGGAGCCCCTCTCTGTGGGAGCGTACTGGTCGGTGGGAGGCTGATGATGGTAGTAGGCGGTCCCATAAGTAACCAGGTCCCAAGCCATGGAGCGCTTTAAAGGTGGTAACCAGAACCTTGAAGCGCACCCGGAAGACCACCGGGAGCCAGTGCAGCTCGCGCAGGAGAGGTGTTACATGGGAGCTCCATGTTGCTCCCATAACCACCCGCGCGGCCGCACTCTGCGCCAGTTGGAGCCTCCGGGTGCACCTCAAGGGGAGCCCCATGTAGAGAGCATTACAATAGTCCAGACGAGAGGTGACGAGGGCATGAGTGACTGTGCGTAACGAGTCCCGATCTAGAAAGGGACGCAACTGGCGAATCAGGTGAACCTGATGAAAAATCCTCCCGGTCACGGCCGTCAAGTGCTCTTCTAAAGACAGCCGTGAGTCCAGGAGGACGCCCAAGTTACGAGCCCTTTCCGTGGGGGCCAATGATTCGCCCCCAATAGCCAGTGATGGCACCAGCTGACTATATCGGGACGTCGGAAACCACAGCCACTCGGTCTTGGATGGGTTGAGCCTGAGCCCGTTTCTCCCCATCCAGATCCGTACGGCCTCCAGGCACTGGGACATCACTTCAAGGGCATCGTTGGGGTGGTCCGGGGTGGAGATGTACAGCTGGGTGTCATCAGCGTACAGATGGTACTTCACCCCGAAACCACGGATGATCTCGCCCAGCGGCTTTACATAAATGTTGAACAGAAGGGGCGAGAGAACCGATCCCTGCGGCACCCCACATATAAGGGGCCTCGGGGTCGATCTCTGCCCCCCTGTCAACACAGACTGCGACCGGTCAGAGAGAAAGGAGGAGAACCACCGTAAAACGGTGCCTCCCACCCCCAACCCTTCCAGCCGGTGCAGCATGATACCATGGTCGATGGTATCAAAAGCCGCTGAGAGGTCTAACAGGACCAGGACAGAGGAACAACCCCTCTGTTAATGGTTGTATGATCTGAATGCCAGGTTTCCATGAATTTCCTAGAATTTTTAGATTTGGCTTAATTTACAATGTTGGCAGTTTCATGCACTGTAAAGAGCTGGCAAACCCCTCTGCTTACAAGTTGCTATAGCGGCCATACAAAGAATATGATTTTTGCACAGTAGCGTTAGAATCACTAGCTTGTGATGTTTAACAACCTATGTTTAACAACCACCTGATCAGGATGGTAATTTTTCATCATAATTTGAACATTGAGAGAAGGGTTTTTTTTTCTTCTTCTCCTGCAACTGATTGGAAGGGCTTATCTTACTTAGTATCAATTGATATTATTATACTATATTAGCACACAATAAGGTCATATTAATTTTTTATACATCGCTAAAAGCAGAACCCTTTTGAACTAATATCTCAATAAGACCATTTGCCCAGCTGCAGGTCAGGTCAGTGGTAATCTGAAATGTGTTAATATAATACAAGTCCAGTTAGTACTTCAGTGTTACAGCGTTTCTACTGCTGGCTCATAGAAAATGTAATAGGTTTCCTGCACTTTTCAAGATGCACTTTTGACCTTGGTCTCTGAAGGGAATTCATAGAGGCCAGTCATCCATGGATGGAAAGAAATTAGTATTTCTGCTCTGGGATGAACTGCTTTAGCTTGGTATATATCTAGGGATTGTATGGGGGATGCAATATATTCTGAAAGCTAATGTAGTAATGGAAGATAGATTTGCATGGCATCCTTTGAAGGACTTGGGAAGGAAAGAATAATTGCAGGTTGCTGCCCGAAAGAGATGAAGCATGGAGAGATATATGATACATTTTTCATCAGATAGCTATTCAGAGCAGCAGCTCTTGAACTTAATAAGAATATCTGCTATTCCAATTAATTTTTTGCTATGGTTGTCGGTGGTGGTAAAGTATTTCTCATGGATATGCTAGCTGGAAAAGATCACCTTCTTAGCCATGTTAGCAACAGGGTTCACAGAATTATTAGTGAGACAAATCCTCTTACTTCAACATTTGCATATTCCAGCTGTTTATTCATACAGTGCCAAAATGAGTGGGATGGAGAGAACTTTCCTGCCTCAATGTGGTCAATTTCAAATACAATTTTAACAATATATCCTCTCAAAGAAATTAAATAAAATCTATTCCTTTCTCTTCAATCTCTTCTCTTTAATTCCCAGACTCCAAAAAAGTTATTTCTTTGAATAAATCTGGGCCCCTTTCAAACTTTATACTAAGATGGAGAATGCAACAGTCTGAATAATCCCTAACTTCCCCTGATGTCACTCAAATGTCATTGGCATCCAAGTTGTCATTAATTAATTCAACATTAATAGAGTCCTGGCTCATGTGGAAATCAGCACCATTTCATTGCTCTGGATAGGTTTTCATGCCTTCCATTCATTGTTTCTTATAAAGAGTTAATAGACCAAGTATGCAGGCTTATCTGTGAGATATGGAGAGGCAGGCTTCCGTGGTCCAGATAAAAATTGTTCTATGGCAATGTGAATTTATGAGATCCAAAGTGCCAACCAGGCAGCTTCATCCAACTTTGATATCATTATAGTTACATGGAACTAAATGATTGAGAACTTTCTAGCATAGGCAAAATTGGTCAACGCCAAAGGACAGGAGATAGGCACTTAACTATTATGGAGGAGAAGGGGGAAGTGAGAAGAAATGTCTTAGTTTACTGTAAATTTTAAAATTATTTTCAAACTCTTTGATCTAAATTGCTCTTTGGTATGAATGCAAATATTTCAGCAGAGTAGATTGTGCGAATAACAGAATATAATTAAAATTGTTTATTTTAATATAATTCATTTTTCAGATTTATGAAATCTGCTTTAGTAAACTTGTTTTGAGGTTTGCATGTGAACAAACAAAGGAAAACTTGTGTATGTTCAGAGCTTCACCACTTCAATGTTCATATTTAACCCATCAAAGATTATATATAGGTAGATTATATATAGAATACATTCAAAGATAGTAGGATGTTGAGAAACTCTCTTCACATACTTATTGCTGAATGCTGACAATTCTGCATCTTGGCTTGAAGGAATCACAGGATTTTCACCAAGTTCCTAAAAGGGAAGAAGGTGCTGTTTCATGAAAGTATAAACAACTGGAAAAGAGGCGTGGTGGCTCAGTGGTTTAAAGACACTGGGGAAGGTTTGTTCTCTGGCAGTTTGAGTCCTAGCACAGTATGATGGGGTAAGTTCCCATCACTTGCCTTGGGTTCTACCAGCCTAGCAGTTCAAAAGCATACAATATGCAAGTAGATAAACAGGTATTATTTCAGTGGGAAAAATAATGGTGCTTCATGCAGAAGTACAAACGTAACCGGTGCCAGATCTGCCCAAATGTGACACCCAAACGCAAGGCAACATTGTTGGAGGGAAAAAGTCCTGGATGACGCTGCAGAACACCATAAGCTATTCTGAGTGCAGAGCTAGTTTGTCCCCTGTAATGGACTTCTGCATAGCATGTGAGCATGAACCAAACGGAAAAGCAATGTTAGGCAGCCAAACAACTACACTGTATTAACACTGTAGTCTCCTGGCTAATGTACCATCATCATATGCTAAATCAATCAAATCAATCAACCAACTGGAAAGGCACACTTACCTGACCCCTAAAGATGACAGTCTGCATTCCACATCAGCTGCAGCTTCTGAATGCTCTTCAAAGGCAGCCCCATGTAAAGCACATTGCAGTAGTCCATTCCAAGAAAGGTCACAGTTGGTGTATTAGGTGGAGTTAAGCAAAAGCCATTATACTTATCCACAATCCTTGAGTAGGAGCTGTGAGTGTAAGAGGGCCCTCAAACTACACACCATTTACTTCATGGGAACTACCACCCTATATCCAAAATTAATGATGAAATCTCAGTGGAACTGGCTGGCCTTCAAGCACACACCTGCTCCCTCTTGCCAGGATTGAGTATCAACCTAGTATTCACCAGACCCAGACATCTTCCAAGCATCTGAACTCAACAGCATCACTTATTAGTTTAGTTTATTGTCATTGCACCTTGTACAACAAAATTAAATGCCATCTTCAGTGTACATTATAACTATAAAAATAAAACACAAACACACATCCTTCACATTTTATACAATCTATATTCACATTCTGTATTCTGTCAGAGGAACTAATGAAGCCTGACCCTATGCCACTAAACGATCTTACTGAACAGCTTTATGTAGATGTTCAGTAAAGGTGGGGAGAACTCTGAGGTGCTCCCGATTTTACAGGTCTAGTGGTGGGTTGCTACTGGTTCGCATGAGCAAACTGGTAGTGACGGGATTTGGAACCCGCCCCTGGTCTAGTGTGTCTATCCTATTGTTACTATTCACTGGAGTCATCGTTCCAGGAAGGAGCAGAACCACTATTGCAATAATTCCTACTCCTAATTGGTGGAGAAGGTTCAGAAGGATACTATCATAACTGGTATCAAAATACACTTAGGTTCAAGCAGAACTAGGAGGGTCATATCCTAGTTTCATCAGAGATCATCAATAACTATGATCAATGCCATCTCCATACTGAACTTAGACCTGAAATAAGACAAAAATGGGTCCAGACGATCCATTTCTTCTAAGGTCCTCTGCAGTTGTAGGGCAATCTTTTACAATATTTCCCCAAAAGGGAGATTGGAGACAGGCCAATAAATGTTGAATGATGGCATCTTGTGGAGACTCATGCCAACAATTATTTCAAAGAAGTAGGCAACTATCCTTCTCTCATGGATGTATTTATCACCACTCTGACCCAGCTCTTCATCATCTCCCTGGAGGATTTCTCCAACCAGGAAGGCAAGGTCCAGGGTAGGTGGTTGAGTTTATACTGCAGAGACTGTGTCTCCTTTAAATGCCCCAGGGCAAACAACAGATCTATTTTTAAAAATACTTTTCATTAAGGGGATTTTACAATATTAAAAGATAATAAAACTGGAATCAGAAAGAAGAAGAAACTAATAGAAAGAAAAATAATATAAAGTTTTAAAAAATCTCCTCCATCATCATCATTATCATCATCCTTCTTCTCTAATATAAGTGACAGCAGACAGTACAAAAAGCATGGGAAAATGAGGTGGGGAGGGGGGAAATACAGGAAGAAATAAAATGGTTTGTGGCTCCAAATCACTGGAAGGAAGAGATGTTGTGTTTTTTTGTCTTTTGGAAAGTGAAATGCAGATCAAGTTACATGTGTTCACTAAGTAGACTGTCCTCTACTTGAACATCTGTCAAAGTACAATACACTATTTGAAGGTGTCCTCTGTCTGAAGGGCTCTGTACTGCAGTCTGGTTTAAAAGAATTATAACAAGGGACAACAATGCATCAGCAGTAGACTGAAGCAGAACTTAAGTCCAATGTTCCCTAAAGTAGATATACAAATGATATGCAAATCTATGTTATCATCTTTTGTCTCCTGTTCAATTATGCATTTCTGGTTTCTTGGAAATGTACAAGAGGTTCTGGTAAGTGAACAGTGAGATTCCAAAGAAGCTGGAAAAATTGAGGCGGATTAGAACTCCAGGGAATACCTAGTAAAAAGTGAAGCTGGAGTATTTATTTCTTTTATTTTAAAATGTAATATACATTTTTTTTCTTCCCTGGAGAAATGTACATTAACCCAAACACACACAAACAAAGAGAGAGAGGGAGAGGGAGAGAGGGAGGAAGGAAGGAAGGAAGGAAGGAAGGAAGGAAGGAAGGAAGGAAGGAAGGAAGGAAGGAAGGGAGAGAAACACGTAATACATATAAAATAGCAGGAAAAAGAGCAAATAGCAATAAGTTATTATTAGCATTGCAGAAATTAAAAATAATAATAAAAAATAATCCTGACCATATATTCAGCCATTCATGTAACCCAAAGGCAAAGCAACCTGTGTTTTCTTTTCTTTTTTTTAAAGGTTGCCATCTAAGTATATGCAAGTGTGGCATTGTATAGTTTTTTTAAGAGAGATTACACTGAAATACCAGGTAGCTAAACCCTGGTTCTAATAGGCATTGCCCCCTCCCTTGAAGTGTTTGGAACAAGAGGCTTTCTGCTGAATGATTAAGAATAAGATAGGAGGAGAATAAACAAATTAACAAATCAGAAATAGGATAATAGATAAAAAATAGATAAGACCAAGTTAAACTTCTAGCTTCTTTGCATAGTGCAATAATTATATGTTTGCCACAAGCACTCTGCACAAGAAATATCATCTAAGCAGAATTTTTCAGCAATTCTCAGTTTCTCCCTACTTAGAAATCTATTATTATCAATCCAGGTTGATCTAGATATCACTGCGAATTACTCTGCTGCAGGTTCCTCACCAACATACTCAGCTATCACCCCTGGGCACATCTAAGGGTAAGAAGTCTTTTCCCATTTTAATGCTCTAGAGCAGGGATCTGCAAACTTAAACACTCAAAGAGCCATTTGAACCCGTTTCCCACAGAAAAGAAAACACCGGGAGCCACAAAATCCTTCCCGTGCCTGATTATTTCTTGAGCGGTTACAAAACTAGCATATGTAGTTGAATTATATGTTCTGTTTTCTTCTGAAACTTTTCTTTTCTTGGATTTATCCATGGTTGGCCTACCAGGAGTTGAAAAGCTCAATAAATCGCGTGCCGGCAGGTGATGCACATTGGCGGTTGTGACACATATTTTGAGTGAGAAGGAGCCGCAGCAGAGGGGTGAAAGAGCCACATGCAGCTCCAGAGCCGCAGATTGCTGACCCCTGGTCTAGAGCAGTATTTTTCAACCTTGGCAACTTTAAGGTATGTGAACTTCAACTCCCAGAATTCCCTAGCCAGTTCATACTAAATGAGGAATTCTGGGAGTTGAAGTCCAGACGTCTTAAAGTTGCTGAGTTTGGGAAAACACTGGCCTATGCCAAAGAGCTAGCAGGTGCTGAAAAATTGGTGCTACTATCAATCCCCTGCTATCTGTATGAAGTGTGTTTCTAAAGGTGTGCTTGTCAGATGAACTCATTGTGTTTTAGATAAATGCACAAGACTACAAAGATTGATTGATTTGACTTATGCCCATTTTCCTGCTCTGGCATACACAGAAGGCAGCTAAGAAAATTTAAAGCATCAAGTGTGAAATAGTTCTAGCTGTTGCTGACATCACACACAGAGGAGTAAGAAAAATCCTTGCCACAGCTTGGGTGTTGTCTGTTCTCCTTCTCTGGTTTACTTCTGTTCTCCTTCTCTGGTCTACTACTTCTCATATCCAAATCATATCTGTCGCCTAAGAAGATCACAGTAAGAAGTCTATTATGAATTCTGAATACTTTAAAAATTATCTTCCCAAACCAATGTCCCTGTTGCGAAGGAATCATCATGTAGGAAGTTAGCACCCACTCCTTTCCTAGAAGAATGAAATATTCTAGGAAATATTAAAAAGGCAGAATGTTATACCTCCTTGGATGAGAAAAGGAGAAACATGCTCTCGGAAAGCAGCTCCCACCTTTGTTAATTGCCTGAGAAAGACTGGTGGCAACCTATCTACAAGACAAAAGACTGGGCCATCTTATCTACAAAAGACCTTCAGCTCCAGGGTGATAGGATTAGCCCTCACTCAAGATCCAAACCAGGACAAAGCCATTAAACCATTATAGGAATTGCCCAAAGCCCCTTCATTACATCATCACCCAGCAAGATTCAACCAAGCCTGGGACTCAAGACAACCTACAAAGTTACCCCTGCCTGGCCCCATGGGAGTCTAACAACCAATCAGGATACCTGTCTTTACACAGGAACAGGAAGCTCTAAAGCATGGCCCAAGAGATGGTATCAGTAGTGGATTGTCCCAATTTGGTTCAGTTCTATAGAACTGGTAGTAAAACCGGCGGGAAGCTCCGCCCACCCACCACGACATCATCATGGGTGAACTGCGCATGCGCAGAAGCGTAATCTCACTGCGAACTGGAAGTAAAGAATTTATACCCTGGAGGGTATAAATCTCTCTCTCTCTCTCTTCCATGTGCTCATTTTGCCCAGGTCCCAAAAAACCCATGTGGTCCTGTCCACCATTAAACCATCTTTCCAAACAGCTTCCATGTTTCGAGTGTCTTTTTCTCCACTTAGAACTGAACCCAGATGGACATTTCTTCCAACAATCTCTCATAATATAGTGAGCAATTTACAAAAAAACTTTGTATAGCACCAAATTAAATGTACTTATCCGGAAAGAAGGCAAATGCTTCAAGTTTGTAATGTTCTTCCTTGGCCATCTCCCAGCAAGTAGCTATTTAACTTTAATTGTTCTTAACCATGTAGGTGATCTCTGCAGAGCAAGGATTATTTGTTAATCTGTAAAAGATGTACTGAACAGTTATTTGGCTTGTGGTTTTTGGCCATTTGGGAAAGCTTAGAAGAATGAAGGAATCTCTGAAAACATTAGCCAGCCATCAGTGACAAGTAAGATAAATAAACAAAGATAAGATTTACCAAACAGGTGTTTGTTTCAGGAAAGAGTTAGATGCTGTTGAATACAAATTTGCAATTATAAACACAGAACAAGCTTTCCTAATCAAAATGTGGTAGCCAGGTAATGAAAAAAGTAGGATAACAAACCCGTGTTCTCCAGATTTTCTGAATGACAAGCATTTCTCAGCATTGGCTATGCTGGTAGTACCTTTGGGTGCTTAGATTCATGAAAACCTGGAGAATCAGAGTTTCCCCAGCCTTTCAATTGGAGAAAGAAGCTGTTTTATTTGTCTTGCCTATCTATCCCTGTTCATCAGTTTTGATTAGCAAGGCCTGACATTTTTCACTCTATCTACAGAATAACCTAACCCATCCGCTTTCAGTGTTCAAGACATGTGATCTGTTGCTGAGTTATGGTCACATGATGCAATCTTTCTTACTTCATGGAGCCAAATCCAGGGGCAATAAGAATTATGATAGATTCAAATCAGAATTCTCTGTAGAGATTAAGTTAAGACATGTTTTCACACATGACAGAACCACAGTCAAATGCTCTGTAGTTAACTATAAAACAGATGTGTCAGAGCCACACCTCATAAATGAAAACAAGAACATTATCATGCTGAGGTACCAGTGGTGGGTTGCCCCTGATTCGGACTGGTTCTATAGAACCGTTAGTAAAACTGGTGGGAGGCTCTGCCCACCGACTCTGACATCATCAGGAAGCTTCTGCACATGCGCAGAAGCGCACATGCGCACATGAGCGAAGCAAGTGCACGCGCGCAGCCCCGTTGCAAACCGGTAGTAAAGGTAAGTAGAACCCACCCCTGTAAGGTACCCTTTCTGAGATTACCTCTTGCCCAAACATTGTTCTAAAATGTACTGTTTAATGGCCATTAAGGAAAGAGGCATCAATGAACTTTAACACAGTGTGTTGTTTTTTTTTTTTTTTAAATGGGATGGCTAAAAAAGTTAAGTAGCTACTGCCATAGTAGTCAGCTTTTTGGTGCATGTGATCCTACAATATTGTAACATGGCAAATCTAGAGTAGATTTGTTTGCAGGATTTTCTGCTTCTGAAACTGCAAGACCATTAGCAGAGTAATTCCTGTTGAAAGGAACTATTTTTATTAGCAGTTATCAGAGATGAAGTGGCTGCTTTCTATTCGGGAGTCACAAAGAAACTGTGATCTTAAGGTTGTCTATATGGAAATGTTTCAGGTATAAGAAAAATGTATTGTGGGGAGATACGTACTGCTGATGAACTATGTAAGTAGTTTTGCATAATTATGTAAATTAGCTTTTAAAGTATTTTTAGTATTTAGAATAACTGGAACATTTGACATGCTTTAGAGAAAGTCAGCGGAGTCTGAGGAGAAAGTGCTAAAACTGTGCCTATTAGCAAGCCCGAGAAATGCAGCAAATGTACTAGACATATTTACTAGACAAATTTAGTAGATACCCACACACAACTGAATGGTTGCTTCAGCGCAAATTAACAGATTATTTTCTTTAAAAATAATACATTGGCACACTGTCAGATCTAATGCAACAAGGAAGCTCTATCCTTGGGCAGAGAGAGACACAATGGATAGAGAGAGGATATTAAGCACCACAGCAGGATGGGAAGTTCTTAGGCATTAGTGAGTTTTTGTTATCAGGGATGGAGAGAAGTGCTTGTACAATTTTATGGCTTCTGCACCAAAATATTTATCTAGTTTGTTACTAGGTGCCAGTGGTCTCAAACTCGGAGTGCCACATATGGGTTGGTTCATTAGTTCCAAGATTGCAACACTGACACTTTTTCATTGTATTGATATAAGAGTCTCTAATGCAGACATGTATCATATGCCACATAGAGCCCATTGGTATTTTTTTTATTAAATTCACCACCGCCAAACATTGCCATCTCCAGGAAAAATATGCTGCCACCATCACCCCAAAATGTGTTGTTGACCAGCCCAAGTATTCACTTTCAGCTCCATCATTGCTGCTGCAATTGATAGCTCCAACTATTTCTTTGTCTCTGCAATTATTTTTAAATTATCAATATGGCCGGTGGTGGGATTCAGCCAGTTCGCACCACTTCGGGAGAACCAGTTGTTAACTTTCTGAGCAGTTTGGCAAACTGGTTGTTGGAAGAAATTATTAGGGCAGAGAACCGGTTGTTAAATTACTTGAATCCCACCACTGAATATGGCCCTTTCCCCTTTATGAGTTGTGCAAGATTGCACTAATGGCTCAGAATTGGTAAAAATGGAGTGTTACATAGCAAAATATACATTTATTAAGTAAAAGTCCCTAATCCTCCTCTAAGTTCATCACATATCCTGTATTTGAAACCCAGATTTGAACTAGCTAGGGTTATTCCTTCATTTCATTTTTAGACAAATGCTTAAAAAGAACCAAAAAAGCCCCCAGGACATTTATTTACACTGTAAATTTATTTAGATGTACTAAAGCATGCACATTTTCTGTGTGGATATAGCAACAAATATGAGATTAGGGAAGTTAGATTCCTATACCAACTATGACGTGATTTTGGTATAACCTTCTGTATTAATCATTTTGATTTTTCTCTACCCTACTTTTTATCAATTTTAAGCCACTTTGGTTGGAAAATGTGTATTTTTATTTCAAAGGATTGTCTTATTTTTTGACCTGGGAATGGGATGAAAATAAAACACATTCTCAAATAGGTTTTTTCCCCCCATGCATATTCATCAATGGAAGAATTTGTATCTGTTTTCCCTGAAAAATATCTAATTCTTTGGGGGTGCTATCAATGAAAAGCTGAAGGGACAAAGAAGATACCATATTCTGGGAAAGAAAAGTGTCCTTTCTGAATCCCGCTGCATCAGGACTAGATGTCCCAGGGAACTAATGGGATGGAAGAACCATCAGAAATAAATGGGATTTGCTTAGACTTTTGTTCACTTTGCTGAGTAGCTCCTTTGTGCTGTGACACACTGATTTAGTCCGACACTGAAGGAGCAGGAACAACAAGAACAAAAATGACAATCAAATGTATTTGGTGCTTAAGAATGTGAAAGAAGACCAAATGTCTTTCTCTTGAAGGAGGCAGTGGGAAAAAAACAAACAAACTGTTCTATATATGTATTGTATATGAGTTTTAGAGTGTCTGTGGGAGGGGACCAGAATCTGCTCCTATTTCTTGCATGACAAAATGTAAGAACCACTTTGCAAGAAAGTGGACCAAACTGGCTACACAACATTTTTAGATTAACCATAGCTGTCCACACATATGTGTCACACGTGCAGTAGGTTTGCTGGCAGTCCCAACTGAAGTGTGATCTGCTCGTGCATGCCAGCCTTCCAAAAGATATCACTGCTTTGCTTGCGCTATCCTACTTCATGAAACATTTCTTTCCGCATGCTTTGAACAGCCTTTCTGCTAATTCTGTAAGCTGCTGAGCAAGATAGCACATCAGTGAGTGCCAGCACTGTTCGTGGTGAGAAATGATGAGCGTATCAGTTGACTAACATTTGGAGCACTGCATGCTGTCCATCTTTATTTCAGGCAATTTCATTTCCCATTGCAAATACAGATGGGCAAGAGAAGTCGTCTCACATCTCCATCACAATCCTGATAAAATTCAACCATCTACCAAACCTGTGATTAGGGTGTTTGTTTTTCAGGTAATATCTACTTAGATCTCAGTAGCAGAAGTCCTTGGGAAATGTTTAAGCTAATAGCATTTTAGGTGAGGCATAACTGACAGTAGGAACTCCAATTTTATAATGTCCTTAGGTGAAAGTTCTACCTGAAACCATCTAGTTTCAGAGAATGTGAATTAGGTTAGCAGCAGTGGTATTATTGCTCCTTTTTTTTTTAATAACCCAAGGAGAAGCTTTTGATTATATACTGTAGTACTGTAGCCTACTTCTGTGAGGTACAAAGAAATGGAGACCAGGAGGCACTGGTTGCTATTTTAGTCTCAAAGAACAGTCTTCTCTTGGAATTATGTTTTGCCCCACCCCTTGTGACCATCATCATCATCACCATCTAGGAAACTAACTCATGGAAGTATCCAGTGCTAGAAAAATAGCCCAGTCTTGAAGTGTTCTAATGTTTAAAATAAATCAAAATTGGTCAAAATTCAATCTGGGCATCTTTCTAATATTTTTTTGTTTTATATTTCATAGATACGTTTATATCTATCCATCCATCCATTCATTCTTGCAAAGAAAGTGCCATGGATTTCCTCCCATAACTCAGATGAAAGTATTGACTTTTTTATTTTGTGATTCTGAGCACACTGCTAAGAAACTCAATCTTTTGTATTCTATATTTTGTTGTTGAGTTTGTATCAGGGGTGAAATGCTCCTGGTTCGGACTGGCCCGGGCGAGTAGGTAGCGATGGCGGCGGGCAGTTCAGAGAACCGGTAGCAAAAATCCCTTCCCCCCCCCCCCCGCAGCCTCCAGCTTGCTTACCTTCGCACGCCTGCCTTGCTTCACTTGCTGTAATCCCTGCAATCCATTGCATCAGCAACTGAATCTCCCTGCCTGCAATCAAGCTCATCGGTGAGCAGCTCTATCTGCCTGCCTGCCTGCCTGCCTGCCTCAATTAGGTAAGTGTTTTTCCCCTTTGAGAGCTTTAAAAAAAATAGTTAATTGGGGATTTTTTTAGTTATTCTTTTTTTAGACCTAGCCATTTAAAGTTTAGGAAGTTTTAAATTTAGCTGCTTTTATATAAAAATAAAAATAAAATAATATTTGTGCAGCTTTCTGAGATTTTGTGTGTTTCTGTAGTGTTTCACTCTAACTACACAAACACACAAAATCTCACAAAGCTGTATGTAGAATTTTGTGTGTGTGAAGTGTGAAAGTTGGTTTTTTGAACTTTTTGTGGCTGTGTGAGGTTCCTGCTTGTTGCAGGGGCCATTTTGGGTCTAGCACAGCTGCTTTTACATTGTGGGTGAGCCAGTTGTGTTGTGTTGTGTTGTGTTGTGTTGTGTTGTGTTGTGTTGTGTTGTGTGTGTAAAGTGGTTGGTTCTTTGGGCTTTTTGTGCCTGTGTGAGGTTCCTGCTTGTTACAGGGGCCATTTTGGGTATAGCACAGCTGCTTTTACATTGTGGTGAGCCAGTTGTGTTGTGTTTTGTAGGTTAAAAAAGGGCAAAGAAGTGACGTCGACTTGGCCATGCCCACCTGACCAACAAGCCATGCCCACCCAGTCACCTGACCACCAAGCCCCACCCACTAATTAAGCCACGCCCACAGAACCGGTAGCAAAAAATTTTAGATTTCACCCCTGGTTTGCATCATTCTTGTATCCTATTCTTGAACACTTTGTATGAGCCCCTCGTCCTCCTGATGCCAATCACATGATGTCAGTCTTTTGCTAGGAGCTTTTGGACTTTCAAATAACAATCTGTCACTCTGACTATACATCCTCTGTGCATACATGCCCAAATGTTAAGTGGTTAAGTTTACAAATAAGTAGAGTATAATTTTTAGCCAATTGCATCCTACCAGGCTAAATCTACCATGGTATTAATCAGGGGCATCTGTGGCTGCAGGGCTAAAGAAAAAATCAAGCTAGCAGCCACATCCATGCTACTGAAACCCTGACTAGGGTGGCAGGTATAAAAATAGGAAAAGGCTTTAGTTCCATGCTCATGGCTGCCATTTTGTCTTTTTTTACTTGCCTGTGGATGTCCTTGACCTTAATCCATCTCCGGTATCAGTGTCCAAGATTTCAAGTACATTCAAGTCTTGGGATTGAGTTTCATATGGGGAAAATATACGCACAGAAAGCTCTTTTCTACAAGATAATCCTAATGTTCTAGCTGTCTTTTCATCACCGTATTATGCTTATGAATATTTTCTACCATATTAATTTTTCAATGTAACAATGAACAATTAATTTACAAATTAATGTTAAGACGTAAGAACACTTTAAAGCTATATATAGGACTCGTTGTATTTAGTAACTACTGTATAATATTTCTCTGACATCTCTTATTCCCCACAAGGATTAGCTTTAAAAGCCATAGCACAACTACTGAAAACAGTCAGCCTTACACTGGCATATCCTCTAACCTTTGAAGAGATCAGCCTGACCTTAAAAGATGGAAATTATGTCTGACTGCCATTAAACAGACTTCTACAGAAAGGATTGTCTGATAAGGGCAAATTGCAAGGAAATGTTTGATTCTGTAAGCACAAAAGCAACGTTAAAACATGGAGGGAAGCATTACAAAATCAAATAATGTAATACCATGATATTGTGAGAAGACAAGGATAGGAAGGAGAGATAAAATACTCCAGATTGCTACTTGTAATCAATCAGTATTCATCCAGAGGAGCGGAGGGGGAAGGGATAGAATTAAGAAAATTCATGTTTAGAGAGCATTACTTTACCTTTGTGGAGAGCATGGGAAAGGTGGGGGAAGACATTTACCAGAATTCTGAGAGGAACTACCTTATTCACAGATTTCAGATATTTGTAATCAAAATTATTAATAATTGATTGACAAATAATTTTCATCTTTTAATACACGCTGTTTGCCAGTGTAATGGTACTCTAAATTGAACAACCAATTTATGAGTGCAACTGAGAAGTATGTTACGGTATTGGAGAATAATTTTCATAGAAATGTGGGTATTATCTGCTGCCACATACTCTACACAAGTGTTATTGAACAAATGGGAGGGTTTGGAAAAGATGAAATTATGGACCAATCATTTGTCATATCTTTTGGGAATGCCCCAATACAGCAATAGCACTTAGACTTATATACCACTTCACAGTGCTTTACAGTCCTCTCTAAGCAGTTTACAGAGTCAGCATATTGCCCCCAACATTTTACGATGGGTCCTCATTTTACGAACCTCAGAAGGAGTGAAGGCTGAGTCAATCTTGAGCTGGTCAGAATCAAACTCCTGGCAGTGGGCAGTGAATTAGCCTACCATACTGCCTTCTAACCATTGCACCACACCATGGCCCTTCATTAGCCATTTAGATTAAAATGGAAACATTATCATAAATTTAATTTACACTACTGGAATCTGTGTTTGTAGTCCTCAAATGTTTATTTTTAGTGAAAGAAACTATTGTTCTTTATATCTGCTAATCTAGATGCCTTAGAACATCTTTTGATGGTATTTTTCAATTTGCTTAATTCTGTGGCATCATGTAAAATGCTTGCAGGTGCATTCACAGTTACAAACGTATCCGTTTCTTTGAAAGCTCATGGTTCCCAGTATAAAAATATGTCAGAGAACTCTATTATTTATTTTATTTATCTATCACATTTCCAGATTGCACATCTCACCTGACTCTTTTTTTCATGGGAATTCTGCCTCTCATAGGATTTCATTAAATTATGGGACACCTGGGAAGAGGTAAACTGCTGAAGAGAGGATTATATGGTAAAAGAAAGGACATTCACACATAAGGCTTCCCCATTTCATTAATAATATAAGAGTTCCATACCTTTCCCATGAGTGCTTCATTAAAATATGATTCTCCTTTAGAATATAACAAACAAAAATCAAAATTAATAAATTCAGCTTGCCACTGGAAATAACAAGTAATGAACAACTGTCAATGCTTTTTTTTGTTAAACATCCAGAGCATTGTTTGAGAATTATGCATGTTGAAAGGATGGCAAGAGCTATAAATGGAGGGAACAAAATCTCCCTTTTGGGAAATTATTGGTTAGTGTTGCAAACAAGACGTGATGCAATTCATGCAATTACGAGCTGTACATATAGCTTTTTAAAAGTAAGTTGTAGTCATTGAGGGTGAAAAAAATCTGTGGATTGGAGAAGTGTGGCCCCAAAACATTATTTTTATTAGAAAACTTTTATTTATGTATATCTTGCCTTTACATTCTAGGGAGTTTTCAAGGTGGCCAACAAAAATGTAAAAATTGAAATTACTAAGATCCAAGATTGAAATCAACATTAAAATAATTAAAGGTAAAGGTTTCCCTGTCCAGTCATGTCTGCCTCTAGGGGGCAGTGCTCATCTCTGTTTCTTTAGTTGAGGGAGCCAGCGTTATTTGAAGATGCTTCTGTAGACATGTGGCCAACATGACTATATGTATGGAATGCTGTTATTCTCCCATCAAAATGATACCTATTTATCCACTTGTGCTTTCAAACTGCTAGATTGGCAGGAGCTGGTGCAAGGACTGGAACTCACCCCATCACATGGTACTTGAGCCTCAAACTGCTAATCTTCCAGTTGACAAGCCCAACATCTTAATCATTAGGCCATGGTATCCCTATTAATGTGCCATCAAGTCAGTGCTAACTCTTAGGGGCCATACGGACAGACCTTTCCCAGGATTTTCTGTCCCCAACAAGGTCTTAAAGTCTCCCAGTGGTATATTCATTGCAGCTCTAATCAAGTCCATCCACTTTGCTACTGGTCATTCTTTCCTTTCAGCTTTCCCTTCCAAACAGTCACGTCTTTGCACAATTTGTCTAAAATGTGATACCTTCTGCTTGATCATTTGTGCCTCAAATGAGAATTCTCAGTTGATATGTTCCATGATCCATTTGTTTCTTTTCTTGGCTATTTCCAACACCAAAGTTTAAATCCATCAGTACCTTTCCTATCTATCCTCTTCACGGTCCAACTTTCACTCTCATAGAGAGCTACAGAGAAAACCAAGATATAAAAGTTGCAAGTTTAAACTTACAACGACGTTATAAGTAAGTTTGTATTGCTATTGTTCATTCCTGATATTCAGAAGGCAAGTACAGTCACCTGTTTTGACTTAGATTCAAATTTGGGTTAAAAACAGAGTTAGGGAATGAAACTTGTTCTTAACCCAGGAACTATATTTGACTCATTCTGTTTTATTGCTGGCAAATTGCTAATTTGTATATTTTTAAAAGGAACAGTCTATTTTATTTGAATTATAATATTTTGCCCTCCAAGGATTTGACAACAACCCTATGATGTAGGCTAGACTGGATCATCTGTCTTGCTTTTGGAAATCCAATACTATTCATAAATAAACAGAGGTTTGTATTTCTGTTTAAGCCTTATATTTGCATTCTCTTTGTAAATATGACGATTAAAAAGAAACGGGGTATTCTTTATGTTGGCATTTTATTCTGAGCTCTCTAGTAGCCCTTTGCAGCTGTGATTTGAAAATAAATTCAGCAGATTCCCTGAGCAGCAAAAGGAAGCAAAACAAATGTTACAGAATTACTGACAATATCAGTAATGCTTGTGCAAGGATTGGCTTCATAAAAGACAAAAGTAGCATTAAAACCCTGTTCAGAAAAGAAGGTACTTTGAAAAAGGCTCCTAATCCTTTCTTATCAATAGCAATAGCAGTTAGTCTTATATACTGCTTCACTGTGCTTTACAGCACTCTCTAAGTGGTTTACAAAGCCAGCATATTGTCCCCAACAATCTGCATCCTCATCTACTGACCTTGGAAGGATGGAAGGCTGGGTCAACCTTGAGCCAGTTAGGATCAAACTCCTGGCTGTGGGCAGCGTCAGCCTACAATACTGCATTCTAACCATCATGGCTGCTGTCTAACGATTTAGTGTGCTAAATTATCTTGTTCACTTTCTATTTTTCAAAACTTAGACCCTATACATTCTTGCATACTTTTTGTGTTACTGTTCTTCAAGAATTTCTTCTTCTGAAATGAGATTCCCCCGTTTTCATACCCATCATTCTCATACTGTTCTGTCTTCAAGTAGATGCAATCAAAGCCATCATCCACTCTCACCATGGTTTCCTATCCTATTTACAGGAACAGCTCTATTATAACTGATATAATATGTTAATCTTTTGCTTCAGATTATTGTTTTTAATAGTTTAAAATCATATCTCCCCTATTTTGGCTACTTTTGGTGCCTTCTCATTAGCTGTTGCATTCAAACAACATGAAGTTAGTTATTCCATTACTAGAATGGTTATTCAGTAGTTCAAGGCACACTCCAAAGAATTGCTCTAGGTCAAGAAGCAGTTTTTACTAGCCCAAAGGGAGAAAACACACATTTTTGTTCAATTAATTTTTACCTCAACATTCCACCCAGGACCTGAGGGTAAGAGAGAGATACTTCTTCTCTTCCCAATTATTTACTTAATAAATAGATGTCCTGCTCTTCAATATACATATATCCAATTTATTTAAAAAAGTGAGAGAAACCTGTTACTCCTAGGTATACCATTAAATATATAGCCCAATGGTTACTAAGAATAGCTTGGACTACAAGGACAAATCAACCAATCTAAAATAAATAAAGGCTGACTACTCCTTTGAGATGATGAACATATGATGGACTAGGAAAAAAATGATTATGCTTGTCAAGATTGAGAGAGATAGAAAAAGAATACAATAGTGCATAAAAGGGATGGATGGAATCCAAGAGTTTAACTAGGGAGAATTACAAGTTGTTACAGGAGATAAAATGTTTGTACGTGGTCACTTTGAATCAAACTGGACTTAATGGCTCCTAATTAACTAATCTTATTTTACCTCCAAGAGTTCAAGGCCACATACTGGTAGTCCTTGACTAATGACTATAATGGAGATTGCCAATTATGAACCTAGAATGTGACAGTCATAAAGCGAACAGTGATTTTCCTCTTTTTTTTTTTTTGTAGTGGTCATTAAGCAAACTCCAAGGTCGTAAAGTCAACCCTTTCTTTGCTATGGGACATTTTTGCTGAAAAAACATTCTAAATTGCAGTCATGTGACTGCGAGACACTGTATACAGTATAAATGCAGTTCAATTGCTGAGCACCAAAATGTGGTCATGTGACCATGAGGAGAGGGCAGCCATTGACACTTCAGAACAAGTCGTAAGTATTTTGGGGGGAGGTTCTATTGTAACTTGGAATGGTGACTAAATGACCAGTCATAAGTCAAGGACCATCTCTACAATGCTCTCTCCGCCTCTACAACTCTTTGAATAGTTGGGCCAAAAAAAAAAAAAAAAAACATTTGGCCAAAATGGAGGGAAACCAATTTAAAACTGTTTTACATGGGGGGAAGAAAAATCCTTCCTAACTACTAGAGGTCTCTATTAAAACAGCGTATTATACCTTGTCCATTTTACAGGAGCAGTGAGTAAAAATCTATTTCTTTTTTCCCCACACGAGTATAAATCCACTTAAAGCCAACAAATTTACCGAGAAGTAAGCAAGATATAGTACTGTGAATGGTTTCAAGTGGCAACTTAAAGAACTGGTAGTTAGACAGTAGCTCTGGTGCTAATTCTCAAACTGTCAACACTTTTTAAAACTTTTATTTTAAAAAGAAAGATTATTTTTTTTCCCCATGTGAACCATTAAATTTCATAATCAAGAGAAAGCTGCCATGGCGGCTACACACCCATCGGTGGTGACTGAGTACCTGCCACTTCTCACCAGTGGGAATAATTAGAGTGAAATGAAACTGCAAACATCAATAACAAGGAAGGGAAAGAGAAATGTGAGGAATTTCAGTTAGACATCCTGAGATTTGTACTTGCTTCTTATGTGAAATATAGATTTTAATGCTCTGAAGATTTTTAACCACAGTCTCCATTCTGAAGTTCTAAAGTGCAAAGGCTTTCAATCACAAGAAAGGAGATAAAATCTAGAATATGCAATGGCTTTATTACGCCTTCTATTCTTTGGCAAGAATTATGGACACAGAAAGGGCAACCCAGAGAATTACAAAGACTAGAACCTTTGCCTCTCTCTCTCTCCCCCCCCACCTTCTTCTTCCTTGTTGTGTTTTGCTTTTTTACTGAAGCCTGTACCCAGCTGAGGTCAATGAGTTTGGAACTCCAGGATGTTGGAAGAAATATCCTTCTGGGTTCAGTTCCAAGTGGGGAGAACGACACTGGAAACATGGAGGCTGCTCGGAAAGATGGTTTTAATGGTGGACAGGATCACATGCCTTGAAGATCTTGGGTAAAGAAAAAAAAATGGGGGGGGCAGGGGTGAAATCTCCTGGTTCGGACCGGCTCAGGCGAGTAGGTAGCGATGATGGCCGGTGGTTTGGAGAACCAGTAGCAATGGCAGCTGGAGGCTTTGCCAACCTGCCCCATTCCCCAGAGTTCGGGAATGCACTATTCCCCGACTCCGGCCTTGCCGCGGAGCCGCTGCCTGCTTGCCCTTCACCACGCGGTGTATCCTACTGCTCACCTTTCTCCTGTGGCTGGCTGTCAGGGAAGGCAAGCGCCCGAAAGTTACCGGAGTCGCTCACTCTCCTTCTTGAATGAGGCGCTCTGATCCATGCACCGGCTGCGCAAGCGCATACCATTTATTTAATTCAGCGGCAGATTGGGTGTGCACTTGCGCAGCTGGCGTGTGGACCAGAGCGGCTCATTCAAGAAGGAGAGTGAGTGACTCCGGTATATTTCAGGCGCTTGCCTTCCCTGACAGCCAGCCGCGAGAGAAAGGTGAGCAGGAGTCGGGGAATGGTGCATTCCCCGACTCCGGGGAATGGGGCGGGTGGGTAGAGCTGCGTGGCAAAGGGCGAGCAGGCAGCGGCTCCGCAGCAAGGCCGGAGTCGGGGAATGGTGCATTCCCCGACTCCAGGGAATGGGGCGGTTGGGCGGAGCCACAGGAGAAAGGTAAGGATACGCCACAGAATAGAAATTTAAAAATTTTTCCCTACCGGTTCTGTGGGCATGGCTTGATGGGAGGGGGTCTTGTGACTGAGTGGGCGTGGCTATGAGTGACATCGAGTTGACCATGCCCACTCAGTCACAGGACACCCCCTCACCAAGCCACACCCACAGAACCGGTAGGGAAAATTTTAGATTTCACCCCTGGGGTGGGGTTTGTAGGAAGTTAGCACCTACCCCTCTCCTAGAAAAATGAAATATTTTAGGAGATATTAAAAGGGCAGAATATTTCTCCTAAAAGGGACGTAGAAATTCAGCCTGCCCCCCACCTTTGTCAATGGGCCATTAAGGCCTGGGCCAGTCTATTCTACATAACAAAGATCTACCTCCTTCAGGCAGAGCCATAATAGGAATCCCAAAGCCCTTTCATTACATCATCACCCAGCAAGGCTCAACCAAGCTTGGGATTCAAAAACACAACTTACAAAGTTATCCGTGCATGGCCCATGGGTGTCTGACAACCAATCAGAATACAAACTCAAATTCAAAAGCCCAGAGAGGGTGTAAAACTTAGGCATTCTTAGCATCTCTCCCCGTGTGCGATGCGAACCAGTGGTAAAACTGATTAGAACCCACCACTGGTAAGAGGGTAAAGAATTGATGACCAGAGTGAGAGTCATTCCTGAGAATTTTTGTCACTCTTCTAAGGCAGCAAGCCCTAGCGATCTCATCTAGTGGGTATCAGGCAGTGGTGAAATCTAAAATTTTTTACTACTGGTTCTGTGGGCATGGCTTGGTGGGCATATTGTGGCTTGGTGAGTGTGGCAGGAGAAGGATACTGCAAAATCTCCATTCCCATCCCGCTCCAGGGGAAGGATATTGCAAAATCTCCATTCCCACCCCACTCTGGGGCCAGCCAGAGGTCGTATTTGCCGATTCTCTCAACTACTCAAAATTTCCGCTACCAGTTCTCCGAACTGCTCAAAATTTCCGCTACCAGTTCTCCAGAACCTGTTAGAACCTGCTGGATTTCACCCCTGGTATCAGGGGACAGCTCACAATGTTTTGTGCTGTGCTCACCACCCTCTGTAAAGTTTTTCTATCCGTGGCTGTCAAACCGGCATGCCATACCATGATGCAAGTGAGGATGCTTTCTATTGTGGACCGGCAAAAGGAGGTCCTCAATTGTTGTTCCACCCTGTTTTTACACAAGACCCTAAGGAAATGGAGTCTCTTTTGGGCCTTCCTGGCCACCTGGATCGTGTTGTTTTTCCAGGTGAGGTCTTCGCTGAGATGGACTCCCAGAAATTTAAAGGAGAAAACTCTCTCTACACAACCCCCCTCAATGTAAAGAGTGGCAGGTTCCTCTCTCTTCCTCCAGAAGTCCAATACCATCTCCTTGGTCTTATTGATATTCAGGTGCAGGTTGTTTTTTAAGCCCCATTTGGATAGTTTTTTGAACCTTCCCCTCTATGCTGTTTCATCTCCACCTGTAATAAGACCGGTGGTGTGATCTGTGAACTTAATGATCACAGTCAGTGGGTCAGATGATACACAATCATGTGTACAATGAATACAGGTGAATACAGGTATAGAAACAGGTGAATACAGGTATACCTTTATATATACAGGTATAGAAAATGGACATCCTTATTTCCTTTTCTAATCACTTTTGGAAATTGTTTACTAATTGCTTTTCAGCTATTAGGAAACAACTTGTTTTATAACATCAGGTGAGCTTCCTTCAAACCTTACTGAAAGAAGTTTAACTGCAAATTTAAGGACTTTAAAATATTTTTGAATAAATAGCAAAAGCAGGGTTGAAATGTAAAATTTGTTACTACCGGTTCTGTGGGCGTGGCTTGGTGGTGGTGGGTTAATGTGACTGGGTGGGTGTGGCCAACTTTTTTTGTTTTTTAACTTTTCAAAGCATTTTTTCTAATGCTTTGAAAAGCCTCTGCCAATCAGGCAACTCAGCTGGGAGTTGCCAGTGACTTTTCAAAGCATTTTTTTTAACCACCTCTTCGGCCAAGAGGTTGCAGAAAAAAATACTTTGAAAAGCCTCTGATGATCCCAGCTGAGCCGTGTGATCAGAAGCTTTTTTTTTTTTTAACTATTAAAAGCATTTTTTCTTTGGAAGAGGTTGTAGAAAAAATGCTTTTAAAAGTAAAAGAGAAAAGCCTCTGATGATCGTGCGGCTCAGCTGGGCATGATGGTGGTGGGGGGGAACGCATGGATTTTTGCTACCGGTTCTCTGAACTACCCATCGCTACCGGATTGGGCGATCTGGTCCGAACCGGGAGCATTTCACCCCTGAGCAAAAGGGTGATAAAAACTTTTGATTTTAGAAAATTATTAGTGGACTAAGGGTCCAATTTGAAATAAGATTTTGGAATTAATTATAAGAATCCTTCCTGTGGGAAAATGCTTTTGTTTTTAATTCTTTTTCTTTTTTTTAATAGTAAGCCAAGACCTGACTCAATTATCAAGCCTGGGACTCCTGGTGAATTGGAGACATGCTTAGATGACTCCATTGTTCAGCTGGCTATTTTTATTCCCTCTTTGCCTAGGGTTTATATCTCTGTTTTATAATATTTACTATTAATGTGATTTTTATATTTTTTTGTACCTGTGATTTTTTTAATATGTGGTTTTGTTTGTTGTGTGCCACTCAGAGTCACCTTGGGTGAGATGGGCAGCTATATAAATGTGATTACTAAATAAATAAATAAATAAATAAGAAGTTAGGAATTACTGTATCAGTTGATATTATTAAATACTCTGTAGGCCTGTTTTTTTCCCCTGAAGATACATTGTATGTAGTCATATCCTTACTAGAAATATAGCGCATCTGTTAAAGTACTATTACCAGAAGCGCTGTATTTCTAGTTAATTATAAATGGGATCAAATTGCTATTTCTAGCATCTTTTTAAAAAAGAGCAATGAAGGAATACTGGTATGGCAATATTTTTCTTAATAAAGTAAATTAATATCAGAGGGTCTTAATTGAGCTAGACTATTGTTTACCATCAAACTCACTCTTTTAGACTAATGATGAGAAGCTACAGGAATCACCAATTTCTTAATTTATTATAAATTAGCTAGTACATTTATGCACAATATGAAAGGAACAAAGAATTCTATGGAGGTTGGCTTTTACTATTTGGTTATTCCAGAGACTGTAAACAGCCTGATATTTTGAGCTTATTTATTTATTTAACATCTGGAATAATTGCTGCAATCTTATGTCTGCTTCTTTGAGAGAAATTTAATTGTACACAGTGGAACATATTTTTGAATAAACTCACACAGGACAGCAGCACTAGGAGAAGTGATAGTAAAATGATATTATATTTAACTAAACTGCAAAGTCTAAATAATTTAAAATTGCTGGAAGAGCAGCACTGACCTCCAGAATCAAGAACTGTGCACGTTTGCAATCCTTCAAAGGAGAATGAAATAATGAGAGAGTAAATGCAAAAGTAACACAATTGTCCAAGTTATATAACTTTTGCAGAATAATAACAATGCTGGTCTAGTGATATTTAAAGGAGGAAGAAGGGTCAGAAGATTTAAAGAAGGGACAAAGAAAACATTGAGAAAAGTAGTCTAAGTAGATAAGTCTGGATTACTTGAAAGCAAATCTTCAGTCTGATCCTTCATTCACCTCCACCACTGCTGCCTGTTGAGGTATGCATAAGCAAAATGCACAGGTACAGTATACATGGTACCTTGCTCAATAGTAGTAACTGTGAAAGGGATCTTGGAGTCCTGGTGGACAATGATTTAAATATGAGCCAGCAGTGTGCTGCAGCTGCCAAAAAAACCAACACAGTTCTAGGCTGCATAAACAGAGGGATAAAATCAAGATCACATGAAGTGTTAATACCACTTTATAATGCCTTGGTAAGGCCACACTTGGAATACTGCATCCAGTTTTGGTCGCCACGATGTAAAAAAGATGTTGAGACTCTAGAAAGAGTGCAGAGAAGAGCAACGTAGATGATTAGGAGATTGGAGGCAAGAACATATAAAGAATGGTTGCTGGAACTGGGTATGTCTAGTCTGATGAAAGGAAGGACTAGGGGTGACATGATAGCAGTGTTCAAATATCTCAGGGGCTGCCACAAAAGAAGAGCGAGTCAAGCTATTCTCCAAAGCACCTGAGGGCAGGATAAGAAGCAACGGGTGGAAATTATTCAAGGAGAGAAGCAACTTAGAACTAAGGAGAAATTTCCTGACAGAACAATTAATCAGTGGAACAACTTGCCTCTAGAAGTTGTAAACACTCCAATACTGGAAGTTTTTAAGAAGAGATTGGATAACCATTTGTCTGAAGTGGTGTAGGCAGGGGTGAAATCTAAAATTTGTTACTACCGGTTCTGTGGGCGTGGCTTGATGGGGGGGAGTGTAATGTGACTGGGTGGACATGGTCACTTTTTTTTTTTACTTTTAAAACCATTTTTTACATGTAAAACCATGTAAAAAATGCTTTCAAAAGGGTCTGACAATCCCAGCTGACTTGCCTGATCGTCAGAGGGTTTTTTAAAAAGCCTCTGCCGATCAGGCAACTCAGCTGGGATCGTCAGAGCTTGGGTCGTCAGAGCCATTTAAAAGAAAAAAAAGGCTCTGATGATCGCGCGGCTCAGCCGGGCATGGGGGGCGGGGGAAGGGATTTTTGCTACCGGTTCTCTGAACTGCCCGCTGCCATCGCTACCTACTCGCCCGAGCTGGTCCGAACCAGGAGCATTTCACCCCTGGGTGTAGGGTATCCTGCCTAAGCAGGGGTTGAACTAGAAGATCTCCAAGGTCCTTTCCAACTCTGTTATTCTAAACTTCTAATGGTAATTTAGGAGCTGTGCTGGGTTTCAGGCAGGGATATCTTCAGGTATGGTTGTGGATATCATCTTGACTTTTTAACCATGCCTTGTAGACATTCTGCGTTGTCCTCCCCTCTATACTGCGGTGGGGAATCAATTTTTGTGTCACCTTTTACCAAGTCTCTAAAGCAAGATCTATTTGTGAAAAGCAAATTTGATTATAGAACACTGAGAGACTTCAGTAGTTAGTATAGAAAACATTTAATAAGCATACTAATAATGTAATACACTAATAAATAATAGATGGAAATTAAAGTGGTCTTTCATGTTTTATAAAACTCTCCCAGAGTATTTTCTGTCACCACTGGGGTGCCTTTGAATTATGTCATATTGGTGTATCACCTAATTAAAACACTGTTCTAAAGCTAGAGCCTTTTCTTCTCTGCAGTCATTCATAAAAATGTTACTCCAAGTGGGCCAAACACTGCCCTTCAATATTCATTCTATCTAATCTAATCTAATCTAATCTAATCTATCTATCTATCTATCTATCTATCTATCTATCTATCTATCATCTATCTATCTATCTATTTTTATCTTGGCTTCTTGAAAGCAGACACATTTTGCCTTTTTTGTCATAAAATTTTAAGATTAATGAAGAAAATTATGAAGATTTTCTGTTCAGAAAAGTACTTGGTACTATAAAAAAATAACTTATTACAGAATTGCAAATAAGAATTGCCTTTCCCCCCTAAGCAATGGCTTCTTTTCAGTGCTAATTTAAACCTTCAAGCATTTACTTTCTGATATTCAAAATTGGAATGGACCAAAACGTTTTATTTCTCGGGATTGTAATAATCATTTTTTTTCCTATGAAAGGAGTTACAGCGCCATCACCTGGACACATGGGAAATTATTGTCAGTAGACGCTTATCTTTGTCTCCAGCTCTTCTGTTAGGGATCCCTCTGTCTTTCAAAGATGAAGGGTATAGTGTCTGAGTTAGGCAAGGGCCAAGCCCAGCAACACCTTGCAGATTAAGAAAAGAAGGAAGTAAGACATTCACTTGAAAGAAAGAGGGATGACTCAGGCATTTAGTCCAGTTGATAGTACTATATATATAAAAGAGATGTCTTTGTGACTGGCTTTCCACAAAGTAACATTTGCATTTCTTACCTTTGTCTCTGCTTGTCTGCTGTTGTTTGATTACTTGAGGGTTAGGGTTAGGTGAGAAAAAAGAGCAAGCATTTCATGAATGGTTCTTTATTGTTGTTGGATAAAATAAGAACATTTTGAAAGCTTACCTGCAGAATAGAATAGAATAGAATAGAATAGAATAGAATAGAATAGAATAGAATAGAATAGAATAGAATAGAATAGAATTCTTTATTGGCCAAGTGTGATTGGACACTTTTGTTTCAAATTTGTTTCTGGTGCTGATGCTCTCATTGTACCTACAAACAGCAAAGTAATACAATCATAATAATGTTACCAATAAGAGAAGGTGGGAGAAAAAGATGAGAATGATAATACTAATACAGCAATACTACATGGGTAAATATTGATAGACATAAGACAGTACTGTGATGGAAATATTTTGAATTTATTTCTCATAACGTCTATCTATCTATCTATCTATCTATCTATCTATCTATCTATCTATCTATCATCTACCTACTTACCTATATCATTTATCACATTTTTAAATATCTCCCTCACAGGGTGACTCTGTTACTAGGATCTGGGCATGGTTGCCCTTTGGATCAATTTTTATTTGATTGTGTCTGGGGGAAGGATTACATTTCTTTCAATTTTATTTTTTATTTTATTTTTATTTTATATTGGATTTCTATACCGCCCTTCTCCCTGAGGACTCAGGGCGGTGTACAGCCAGATTAAAAAACATGCAGAACAAATATTAAAAACAATTAAAAGATATATAAATTTGGCCCAATTAAAACTCATTACCAATTAAAAACGTTTAAAACATTTAAAAAACAGTTAAAAATTTCATCTTAAGCCAGCCCGGCTTGTTTAAATAAATGGGTTTTAAGGGCGCGACGGAAGGCACTGAGGTCTTGGATTCTCCGTATCTCTGGGGGGAGCTGATTCCAGAGGGTAGGTGCCCCCACAGAGAAGGCTCTCCCCCTGGGGGTCACCAGCCTACATTGTCTGGCTGATGGCACCCCGAGGAGGCCCTCTCTGTGGGAGCGCACGGGTCGATGGGAGGTCGTTGGTAGCAGCAGGCGGTCTCGAAGATAGCTAGGCCCTATGCCATGGAGCGCTTTAAAGGTGATAACCAACACCTTGAAGCGCACCCGGAAGACAACTGGGAGCCAGTGCAGCTCGCGCAGGAGCGGTGTTACATGGGAGCGGTGTTCCATAGAAAAATCAGCATCTGCACAATCTTCGCAGGTATAGGCACATCATGGCATCTGGATATCTTTTCTGAGGTCTTCATTGCTACTCTACTGAATTCTAGAGTCTCATTCAAGACAATAATGAATCCACATACAGATGGAGGTTGAACAACTAGCCTCGTGGTGCGACCAGAACAATTTGGAACTGAACACTCAAAACAGTAGAAATAGTGATAGACTTTAGGAGAAACTCTTCCATTCTTCCACCTCTTACAATACTAGACAACACAGTATCAACAGTAGAGACCTTCAAGTTTCTAGGTTCTATATCTCAAGACCTAAAATGGACACCTAGCATCAAAAACGTCATTAAAAGAGCACAACAAAGAATGTTTTTTCTGCGCCAACTCAGAAAGCTCAAACTGCCCAAGAAGCTGCTGATACATTTCTACAGAGGAATTATTGAATCTGTCATCTGCACCTCTATAACTGTCTGGTTTGGTTCTGCAACCCAACAAGACAGACACAGACTTCAGAGGATAATTAGAACTGCAGAAAAAACAATTGCTACCAACCTGCCTTCCATTGAGGACCTGTATACTGCATGAGTCAAAAAGAGGGCTGTGAAAATATTTAGACCCCTCACATCCTGGACATAAACTGTTTCAACTCCTACCCTCAAAATGATGCTATAGAGCACTGCATACCGGAACAACTAGACACAAGAAAAGTTTTTCCCCGAATGCCATCACTCTGCTAAACAACTAATTCCCACCACACTGTCAAACTATTTATTAAGTCTGCACTATCAATCTTCTCATCATTCCTATCTTCTTCCACTAATTTATTTATTTATTTATTATATTTCTATACCGCCTTTCTCCCGTAGGACTCAAGGCGGTGTACAGTCAAGAAAAATATAGACACACAAACATCATAAAATTGCTAATTAAAATTGTTACTTAGTTTGGTCAATTAAATAAAACCCAGAATTAGATAACATTTAAAAAATCATTTGCATGTTTGTATGTTTAGCCCTGCCTGTTGGAACATCAGGGTCTTGAGGGCACGGCGGAAAGCACGGAGATCAGGGATATTCCGTATCTCCGGGGGCAGTTCATTCCAAAGGGTTGGAGCCCCCACAGAGAAGGCCCTCCCCCTGGGAGTCGCCAGTCGACATAATTTGACTGACGGTACCCTGAGTAGTCCCTCCCTGTGAGAACGAACTGGTCGGTGGGAGGCTATTGGTGGCAAAAGACGGTCTCGTAGGTACCCAGGTCCTAAGCCATGGAGCGCTTTAAAGGTGATAACTAACACCTTGAATCGCACCCGGAAGACCACCGGGAGCCAGTGCAGCTCGCGTAGGAGAGGTGTTACATGGGCGTAATGAGCTGCGCCCATAATCACCCGCGCGGCTACGTTCTGGACCAGTTGGAGCCTCCGGGTGCTTTTCAAGGGGAGCCCCATGTAGAGAGCATTACAGTAGTCCATACGGGAGGTAACTAGGGCATGAGTGACCGTGCGCAAGGTGTCCCGATCCAGAAAGGGACGCAACTGGCGGATCAGGCGAACCTGATAAAAGGCACCCCTGGCCACGGCCGTCAAATGATCTTCTAAAGATAACCGTGAATCCAGGAGGACACCCAAGTTGCGGGCCCTCTCTGTGGGGAGCAAGATCTCATCCCCTATTGTCAGTGATGGTACCAGCTGACTATACCGGGACGCCGGAAGCCACAGCCACTCGGTCTTGGAGGGGTTGAGTCTGAGCTTGTTTCTCCCCATCCAGATCCGCACGGCCTCCAGGCAACGGGACATCACAGCAAGGGCATCATTGGGGTGGTCTGGGGTGGAGATGTATAGCTGTGTGTCATCAGCATACTGATGAACACTCACCCCAAAACCACGGATGATTTCACCTAGCGGTTTTACATAAATGTTGAACAGAAGGGGTGAGAGGACTGACCCTTGCGGCACCCCACAAATAAGGTGCCTCGAGGTCGACCTCTGCCCCCCTGCCAACACAAACTGCGAACGGTCAGAGAGGAAGGAGGAGAACCACCGAAGAACAGTGCCCCCTATTCCTAACCCCTCCAGCCGGTGCAGTAAGATACCATGGTCGATGGTATCAAAAGCCGCTGAGAGATCTAATAGGACCAGGATAGAGGAGCAACCTCTGTCCCGAGCCCTCCAGAGATCATCCACCAATGCGACCAATGCCGTTTCTGTGCTGTATCGTGACCTGAAGCCCGACTGGAACGGATCCAGATAGACAACTTCATCCAGGTATCGGGGTAGTTGTCGCGCCACCACACTCTCAACAACCTTCGCAACAAAGCGAAGATTGGAGACTGGACGATAATTTGATAATATAGCCGGGTCCAGGGAAGGCTTCTTGAGGAGGGGCTTCACAACCGCCTCTTTCAAGGCGGCGGGAAAGACACCCTCACTCAGGGAAGCATTTATAATCCCCTGGAGCCAGCCTCGTGTAACCTCCCGGGAGGCCAGTACCAACCAGGAGGGACACGGGTCCAATAAACATGTGGCAGCGTTAAGCTTGCCCAGAATCCTGTCCACGTCCTCAGGAGCCACAGAGTCAAACTCTTCCCAGATAACGCTCTCAAGACCTGCCCCCGTCTCCTAAAGACTGTATGACTGTAACTTTGTTGCTTGTATCCTTACGATTTATATTGACTGTTTCCTAATATGATTTGATTGCTTATTTGTACCCTATGGCTATCATTGTGTTGTACCTTGATTCTTGATGAACGTATCTTTTCCTTTATGTACACTGAGCATATGCACCAAGACAAATTCCTTGTGTGTCCAATCACACTTGACCAATAAAATTCTATTCGTATTGTATTGTATTGTATTGTATTGTATTGTATTGTATTGTATTGTATTCTATTCTATTCTATTCTATTCTATTCTATTCTATTCTATTCTATCCTATTGATTCTTTACTGTTGATAGTTGATCTTTAAAGGCCGAAACTATCCACTACTACAATACCTTGTAATTCTAAAGGTTTCTGTACTTGCTGTCATTAGTTTGGTTTTTTTATATTTAATCTCATTTTATACTTTTCTCCATAACTTTAATTACTTGAGCTTGCAGATCATTTCCAGCTATCAGAGAAGTATCGTCAGCACACTGCAGGTTACTGATGTTTCTTTCTCCAGTTTACATTCATCTACTTTCTAATCCAGCTTTCCTAGATCTATATGCAGGTTTTAGGATTGTGGGAGGTTCTTTTTGCTTCAGTCAATCAAGCTAACCCCAGTGAAGCCCTGTTAAGTACCTGGCACAGTAAGGGTTTTTTTTGTTGTTTACTAACAGAAAGACATGTTATACACAATGTGTATCACACTGTAGGAAGTTAGCACCCACTCCTTTCCTAGAAGAATGAAATATTTTAGGAAATATTAAAAAGACAGAATATTATGTTTCCCTGGATGAGAAATGGAGAAGCATGTTTTAAAGACAAAGCAACTCCCACCTTCCTGCCCCCACCCTTTTGTTAATGGGCCAGAGGCAGAAACTCAATCTTTGTCAATGGATCTCATCTGCAAGACAATGGGACCCATCTAGGACAGAAACTCACCACATGGCACCTGGGAAGATTACATCAGCCAGCAAGGCTAGCTAAAACCCCCACCCCCTGGGAGTCTGACAACCAATCAGGATACTCTTTCGGAGCCCCAGGAAGTTCAAAGCCAGAGAGGGCATAAAACCTGGGGACTCGCTGTATCTCACCCCTTTTCTGTTCAGGAACTCAAGCCATGTGATCCTGTCCACCATTAAACCATCTTTCCAAGCAGTCTCCATGTTTCCAGTGTTTTTTTCCCCACTTGGAGCAGAACCCAGAGGATATTTCTTCCAACACAGAGAACAGGTGTTTTAAATTTTGTTTTTCGGGCCAATTATTTAATTGTATTTTAATGGTTTTTAACATTTGTATTATATGTATTTTATTTGGCTGTTCACCGCCCTGAGTCCTTCGGGAGTACGGCGGTATACAAATTCAATTAATAATAATAATAATAATAATAATAATAATAATAATAATAATAATAATAATAATAATAATGAAGATGAACTGTGGATACGAGCTTGCAAAGAAAGGACTGAAAATCTCGCACTTGATGTACATGGATGATTTGAAGCTGTTTGGTAAAACAAAAGCTGAACTGAATTTATTAATTGAAAACACAAAAGAATTCAGCCAAGACATTGGTATGCAGTTTGGAATTGACAAATGTGCAACAATAGCAACCAAAGCAGACAAGATCATAGAAGAGGATGGAATAGAACTAGAGAATGAAGAAATGATAAAGGCAGTAAAATCAGAAGAAGAAGGCTACAAGTACTTGGGGATTTTAGAAGCCTCTGACTTAATGCATAATAAAGTCAAGGAATTAACTTCAGCCAAGTACATTCGGCGAATTTGTAAGATATTAATGTCCAAATTGAGTGGAGGAAACATCATAAAAGCCATAAATACCTGGGCTATACCTGTGATTAGATACTCTGCAGGAATAATTGACTGGACCCAGATGGAGTTAGACAATTTGGACAGAAAAACAAGGAAGCTTATGACAATGAATCATGCCTTGCACCCTAAAAGTGATGTTGACCGATTATATTTACCAAGAGCAGAGGGTGGTCGAGGACTCCTACAAGTAAAGCAGACTGTGGAAGAAGAAAAATGCAGCTTGAATGGTTACATCCAGAAAAGTGAAGAACCAATGATTAAGGAAGTAAATAAAGGAGGCCTTTTAAAGACAACTAAAACAAAAGCAGAATATAAGAAAGAAGTAATTGAGCAGCGAGCTGAAAATTGGAAACACAAAGCTCTGCATGGCCAATACTTGAAAAGTATTGAAGGCAAAGCTGACCAGAAACTAACTTGGAACTGGTTAAGATCAGGAGTACTGAAAAAAGAAACAGAAAGCTTTATTTTGGCAGCTCAAGAACAAGCCCTAGCCACAAACTGTATGAAGGCAAAAATTCAACATGTTACCACCAACAGCAAATGCTGCCTCTGCAATGAAAAAGAGGAGACAGTTGACCACCTGATCAGTGGGTGCAGCAAAATTTCACAAACTGACTACCTACAACGCCATGACCGTGTTGCTAAGATCATTCACTGGAAATTGTGTCAGAAGTTTGGATTTGAGTACAGCAAAAACCACTGGGAGCATCAGGTTGAGAAAGTTTTAGAGAATGAGAAACTCAAGATCTTGTGGGACTTTAGGATTCAGACTGACAGGCACTTGGTCCACAACACACCTGACATAACAATAGTTGAAAAGAAAAAAGTATGGTTCATTGACATTGCAATACCTGGTGATGCACGGATTGAAGATAAGCAGCAAGAAAAAATCACAAAGTACTGGGATTTGCAAATTGAAGTTGAGCGACCGTGGAAAAAGAAATCGTGTGTTGTCCCGATTGTAATTGGAGCCCTTGGAGCAATACCCAAAGGGCTACCTGCTATTTAGAAATTCTAAATTTGCCGGACTTGAACATTTTGACTCTACAAAAAACCACCTTACTCGGAACAGCTTACATCCTCCGATGATACCTTAACAGTTCCTAGGTCCTTGGTTAGGACTCGAGCTGCTGAGCTATTAACCAGCCTCAAAGGCTGTGAATCTCACTAAAGATTAAATAATAATAATTAATAATAATAATAATAATAATAATAATAATAATAATAATAATAATAATAACAACAACTACAAAGGAGCAACAAAATTACAGACAAATTATAAACAATAATTAGATTTGTGTAGAAAGTAAGGAAGATGACCTTGATAAAAATATGTACTGTTGCCAAGGCAACAAGGGCTGAAACATTTTTAAAGTTCAGAACATCAAGATGTTTAGAAGTGACTCAGCCAGACTCCTCTGAACTGTAAGAAGGAAAATGTACAGCACAATTAGACTGTAAGTTTCTGTTGTTATAGCTAACCTCATAAAAGTTGTTTTAGCCTTCTTAGATTGATTTGTCTGGTCTACCTAATGGGGGTAACAGTTTGTATCTCTAACCAACCCAATATCCTATATTTTTATATTATATAATCCTATGCTATAGTCTTAATCTATTACATTATTTAGCCCTATATTATGCAACTTTATACTATGCTACTATTATCCTATTCCTGCTCTACTTCCTTTCTACCTTCGGTCTTTGTCTCCCTCCCCACTTCCCCCGGACTTTTTTGGAATCTGCTTCATTTGTTAATGGTCTTGACTTGTTGAATTTTATTAAACTCACTATCATCCCAATAGAGACCAGTAGATGGAGCTCCTGAGTCTTTTTTAGAGTCCTCAGCCTTCTTCTGGTTCCTCACACAGGTATGGCCTTGAATCTACCCGCTTACTTCCCGTTTGAGAGGAAAGAATGGTGGGAGAAACAAAGAAACAACACAACACACACTTCCCCAGGCTTCCTGCAGAAAGTCCCCAGGAGTTATCACTTAGCAGAGATTTCAATTTGTGCAGCTTCCTTTGGGGTCTCATTCTGATTAGTCACACAGTATTTTCCTCCGGAGAAGTCAGCTTTATTTTTGGTAGGTTTTTTTCTTTTGATTCCTGAATTCTAAGCTAAAAACACTAATACACACACATCATCCTTCTCCAACTTCTCCCACAGCCAGTCTGTGAAAAAAAAGCTGGGATAAGACTTAAAGGAAACTGAGGGAAGTAGCATGTGAGTTTGCCAATGCTCGAAGGCCTTTCTGCAAGAATGAATGAATGAATGAATGAATGAATGAATGAATGAATGAATGAATGAATGAAACAAAGCCCTATCTCGTTCATTTGCCAATCTGGAGCCAGTCTATTTTGTCATGTTTAGTCCAGGCTGTGACTTCCTGATCTGCCTACAGGTTTCACATGAGCACAATGAGTTGTTCTGGGATGCTCATTTTTCTAAGCATATTCCACAATTCAACTTTACCAAAGGCCTTTCTATGGTTAAATTCTTTGGCCTACTCAATTATCCATTGACCATGAGAAAAGTTTTTGTTACTCAGCCATTTCTAAAACCAGCTTCTGTATCTAGTATTTTTTTCCAGGCAAGGTTCTAATTTGGTCTGTGATAGTCCTAAGCATTATTTTCCTAGCAGGTGAAATGAAGGTTATTGTGCAAGTTTCCACATTCTGTTGAGTCTCTTTTCTTTGGTTTTAATATATAGACTGAGCTCTTCAATCTGATGGCCACTATGTCCTTTTGTTTCCCCTTTACCATTAATTAGAGCAGTGTTGGCGAACCTTTTCGGCACCAAGTGCGGAAATGGGAGCGAGCGCTTGGGGGGGGCGAGCACTGGAAACCAGAAGAGCAGCTCCCTGGCGCGCACGTGCGGGAGCACTGGAAACTGGAAGAGCAGTTCCCTTCCGGTTTTTGGCATGCACATGCACGCCAGTCACCTGGTCTTCCTGTTTCTGGTGCGCATGCGCGCATAAGGACCAGGTGGCTGGCATGCATGCACACGCCAGAAACCGGAAGCTCAGCTTGCAATTGCACACATGCGTGCCAGGGAGTTGCTCTTCCGGTTTCTGGCACTCGTGTGCCCGGGAAGACCAGCTGGTCTTCACATGTGCATGCATGCCAGAAACTGGAAGACCAGGTGATCAGCATGCATGTGCATGCTGGAAACTGGAAGGGAGCATCGGTTTTCGATGCTCCCCCGGCGCGCGCTCCCATTTTGGCACTTCTGTTTCATGTGCGCCAGAACCCGGAAGAGCAACAGGCAACGACTGGCATGCCCAGAGAGATGGCTCTGCGTGCCACTTCCGGCACACGTGTCAAAGGTTCGCCATCACGGAACTAGAACATAGAGTGGAGTTAACATGACATTGAATTGCTCACCTTGGAATCAAATTGATATTCTATCATTTCTGGGTGACATTTAACAAAGATTTTGACATCCTTTTGTTAATAAAGAGAGCTATCCCATTTTTGCCATTATTTTCTTGTTCTCAGATCTGAAACTCCTTTGATATTAGGTGATCCGCCCTAGTTCATGATTCCCATGATTTTCTCAATGTTTAATATATTTTTTTGTTCACACAGCATTATGTTTTGAATAATGGTTTGCATTATACAATCAGAAGGATAAATCCATACAGTTTGTAAGTGGACTGTTTTAAATATTTTTGTCAATATTTAAGTGAATTCTCCCTTATTTTTTTAGGAGATGCATGGAAGAAGTCTTTTTTGAGCAATATGGTAAAAGTTTTTTGAGTTCTTATGCTTATGATTCTTTTCCAAGCTCCATCTTTTTTTTTTAAAAAAAGAATCACATTGTATATGGTTTTTACATGATTAAAAACTTCTCAATTTCTAATAATTAATCAGTATTATCTGGTTGTTGTTTCTGCTGCTGGTGGTATTATTTACTACATTAATGCATATACCACCTAATGAAGATTTGTGGTGGGTTTACAATAATAAAAATATAATAAAATACCAAGCATAAATCCATCAGGTAATATCACCCTTTTATAAAATATACACTAAAAACACTTCTCTCCAAACCCATCCCTCCTGTAAACTCATAAATCAAAATGAAAACACAGAACAGCAGCCCAACATTATTATTAACATTCAAAACCCCATCTAACAACATTGTTTTAATAGCTTTGTGGAGGTTGGTAGCCTGATGTGCAGGAAAACAGAGAAAAAGGTATTCAAGAAGGCATATTCAATAAAAGAGACAAACATTTCAGTCAAGCATATTAATATCCCCTTGAATTGCATATTACCTATTATTATTAAGAAATATTTTTATAGGATGTGCAAATGATAGTGGAGTTAGTACAACTACAATACAAAAATACAGGTTTGTATTTGAAGCAAAAATTAGATTAGCAGTGATACTGGGAAAAGGGAACAAAGGTACCCCATACTGCCATCTAGTGATATGTATATTTATTAAATCAAACATTAAAGCTAATCTCATATATAAAAGCCTTTTGCAACAAAGTCCAGTTCCTATTTGTTAAACTGCTCCATTCTTATTTTAAAAAACCCACAGATGACTACAGTGGAAAAATGAAAGCAATGCCAGCAATTGGTATTATCAACTAAATAGTGATACAATAGCAATAAAGCTGGAGATTCACTAAGGCATGGGTCCTCAAACTACGGCCCGTGGGCAGCATGCGGCCTGCTGAACCAATTAATCCGGCCCGCGGAGCACCATGAGGTTGCCCCGCCCACATCACCCCACCCACCCTTTAGCAGAGCGCAGGACTTGCCTTTGGAAGACCTGCAGGCTGGAACCAAAAGGTAAGCTCAACAATTTTAGCCTGCAGAATGCTTGTGGAGGTGTGAGTGGAGGCAAAAAAACAGGCAAAAACAATCCATTTTTCACCTTCACCTCCTCCACAAGATAGAGAGAGAGAGAGAGACAGAAAGAGAGAGAGAGAGAAACAGAGAGGGAGGGAGAGACAGAAAGAGAGGGAGGGAGGGAGAGGAGGAAAGAGAGAAGGAAAGAGAAATAGAGAGAGAGGGAAAGAGGGAGAGGGAGAGAGAGAAAGAGAGAGGGAAAGAGAAGAAGAGGGAGAGAGGGGGGAGAGAGAGACAAAGAAAGAGAGACAGACAGACAGACAGACAGAAAGAGAGGGAAAGAAAGAGAGAGGGAGGGAGAGAAAGAATGAAAGAGAGGGAGAGGAAGAGAGGGAGAGAGAAGGAGAGGGAGAGAGGGAGAGACAGAGAGACAGAAAGAGAGGGTGAGAGACAAAGAAAGAGACAGAGAGAGAGAGAGGGAGAGAGAAGGAGAGAAAGAGAAAAAAGAAAAAGAGGGAGAGAGAGAGAGAGAGAGAGAGAGAGAAGGAAAGAGAGAGAGAGACAAAGAGATAGAGAGAGACAGAGAGAGATTTCTCAAGCTCCTTGGGGCTGAGAAGAATTGCAGCAAAACTGAGTTTCCTGAAGTGGACCACTAGACTCCTAAACAACTGAAAAAAAACGATCTAATAAAAAGAAAAGGCAACCAAAAGACCAACATGCAAACAAAAGCAAATAAAACACCCCCAGGAGCAAAACAAATTAAAGTTTAATTTGTGTGCATTGTTCAATGGACTGTTAAATTGGTCATGCCCACTCAGTCACATGTCCTAGCCACGCCCACCTAGTCACATGACCACCTAGCCACGCCCTCCCAGCCAATCCGGGGCCCCCAACAGTTTGAGACTGTGAATTGGCCCGTTTAAAAAGTTTGAGAACCCCTGCACTAAGGTATGTATTAGCTATTGACAAGGGGTTTATTTTTTGGAAACGGAGAAACCCATATAATTTTATCTATTTGTAATTGCTAGGTAAGATTTCACAGACAATATCCATGTACTCACGAAGTTTGTAGCCAACTCTTTAAACAGAAGTCTGTGGGACTGACTTATAAATCAGTTAAAACAAGAAAATCTCTGCCCACTCCCAGCTTGTAATACTCATAAAAAAGCAATTACTGACAAGAACCAATCTAGTTCTTTATGCTAGGAGATACTTGCAATGTTATGTTTCTGAATTGGCCGAAATGTGGCCTGATGCTATTAGCAGTGTGTAAACACAAACTGCTCTCTTGCTATTCAACTAATAACAGGAAAAATAATTGCTGAGTTATTACCAACAAATGATTTGTGAATAACCCAACTGACTTATGATTTGAATGACTGGACTTTTGCTGAGAGACAGAGAATATTGCAGCAAGAATGGGCAGGACAAGTTGCTTTACCCTCTTCTTTGAAAAAAAGACAGTAAAATAAAATTATTACAGCTTTAGACCAAACATGTGTAGTGGTTTAAATGCTTGATTAGGAGCAGTGAGACCTAGATTTTAGTCTTTACATAGAAGCAAATTGGGTGACTTTCAGCCAGTTATTCCTTCAGCCCTAGATCAGAAAGTAAAAACAAAAAACATATTCTACCAACCTGCACAGGACCAATGTAGCAAGCTATAGTCTACAACTTTCAGGGAAGTGGTTTTCATATGCAGTGGATTCATTCATGCTAAATACTACTACTACTATATACTACTAAAACCAGTGGTGAAATCTAAAATTTGCTACTACTGATTCTGTGGGCGTGGCTTGGTAGGGGGGGTAATATGACTGGGTGGGCGTGGCCATTTTTTTTTAACTTTTAAAACCATTTTTTCTACAATCTCTTTGGGGAAGAGGTTGTAAAAAAATGCTTTCAAAAGGCACTGACGATCCCAGCTGAGTTGCCTGATCGGCAGGGGCTTTTTTTCTTTTAAAACCCTCTGCCTATCAGGCAACTCAGCTTGGATTGTCAGAGGCATTTAAAAGGAAAAAACCCTCTGCCGATCAGGCAACTCAGCTTGGATTGTCAGAGGCATTTAAAAGAAAAAACCCTCTGCCGATCAGGCAACTCAGCTTGGATCATCAGAGGCAATTAAAAGGAAAAAAGCCTCTGCCAATCATCAGAGGCTTTTAAAAGCATTTTTTCTACAATCTCTGAAGTGGTTGTAGAAAAAATGTTTTTAAAAGTCTTTGATGATCCCAGCTGAGCTGCACGATCATCAGAGGCTTTTTTTTTTTTTTTTTTTTACTTTTTCGGCATTTTTGGGGGTGATCCGGTCCGAACCGGGAGCAGGTCACCCGACTAAAACTCTGGTGTCTGTGACTTCTAACAGAGCGAAACAGTGTATCATAGGGAAACAATTTTTGAAACAAGATGCCTCAAGTGGGCTAACTTACAGGGAGTCATGGATTTCTCTGGAATCGAAATTTAGCAAATTTTATAAAAACATTTTGTGACTAAAAATTCTCATAAAGCATTGTATGATCTAATACAAAATATCATGAAACATTTCCTATGGTGAACTCCTGCTGGTTTGAAAATATTATACAACATCCCTCATCACACCTCTTGATAGATGAGGACCTTTAATGTCATTCACTGTCCCCTCAGACCAGAGAAGTAGAATCTTCATGGAATAGGCAGTTTCAAAGATATCTAGGACCCAGACATTCAAGCAGTAAAAAGTGTGACTTGAAATTAAGAATCAAAAGGATAAAAAGCAATAAATCTAACAGCATTGCATTTCCAATATGAAAGGGGAAAAGCCACTATTTATAATAGGATTGTCTAAATTGTTATCAGCAAATGAAGTTTGTGGAAATGACAATTTCCACAAACTTACTAATGGCGATCTTTGAATAGTGTACAACACTGTCCACAGGGAAGTACTATTCAATCTTTTTAATTAAAAAAAGAAAGAAAAGAAACACAATGTAGCTTTTAGAAGCTGGGAAGTCACAGCCTAAGAGCATTTATTTAACAACTGCTGGGTTGAAGTCTTCGATCAATCTTGCACAAATAGTGCTTCCCAGATATTCATGCTGCTGCAAATCATTGGGGGTTTATACATCATCATATCTGTGTGGCAAAGGCTTAAGGACCTTATTATAAATATTTTGAAAGTATTTCAATATTACTAGGAAAGCCCAATTTAGAAGAAGCAATTTCAAAGGAAGGCAGGTTATGGTATAGTACCGTATTTTCCGGCGTATAAGACGACTGGGCGTATAAGACGACCCCCAACTTTTCCTGTTAAAATATAGGGTTTGGGCTATACTCGCCATATAAGACTGCCCCTCTTCCAATGCACACCAAATAAAAATTAAAAAACATCAACTGGCTCACCTACAATGTAAAAGCAGCTGTGCTAGACCCAAAATGGCCCCTGCAACAAGCAGGAACCTCACAGAGCCACAAAAAGCCCCCCCAAAAAACTTTCACACTCTAAACACACACAACACAACTGGCTCACCCACAATGTAAAAGCAGCTGTGCTAGACCCAAAATGGCCCCTGCAACAAGCAGGAACCTCACACAGCCACAAAAAGTCCAAAAAACCAACTTTCACACTTTACACACACAAAATTCCACATACAGCTTTGTGAGATTTTGTGTGTTTGTGTAGTTGGAGTGAAACACTACAGAAACACACTAAATCTCAGAAAGCTGCACAAATATTGTTTTATTTTATTTTATTTTTATATGAAAGCTAAATTTAAAACTTCCTAAACTTTAAATGGCTAGGTCTAAAAAAGAACAACTAAAAAAACCTCAATTGACTCTTTTTTTTAAAGCTCCCAGAGGGGAAAAAAACTTACCCAATAGAACAGGGGTCTCCAACCTTGGCAACTTTAAGACTTGTAGACTTCAACTCCCAGAATTCCTCAGCCAGCTTTGCTTTGCTGGCTGAGGAATTCTGGGAGTTGAAGTCCACAACTAACTCCTTGCTTGATTGCAGGCAGGGAGTTGCTTGCTTGCCTGAATAGATTCAGGCAAGCAAAGCAAGGCAAGCGTTGGGACTAGCAGCTGAGGTAAGCAAGCTGGAGGGGGAAAACTTTTTCCCTTTTACATGGCTCTGGCCATCCCAGCTGAGTTGCAGCGAACTCAGCTGGGATGGGATCGACCGTCAGAACTGGGACCGTCAGAGCCATGGTTCTGGCGATCCCAGCTGAGTTGCAGGGAACTCAGCTGGGATCGTCAGAGCTGGGATCCTCAGAGTAAAAGGTAAAAAACTTTTTTCCTTTTACGTGGTTTCTGGCGATCCCAGCTGAGTTGCAGGGAACTCAGCTGGGATCGTCAGAGCTGGGATGGTCAGAGTAAAAGGTAAAAAACTTTTTTCCTTTTACGTGGTTTCTGGCGATCCCAGCTGAGTTGCAGGGAACTCAGCTGGGATCGTCAGAGCTGGGATGGTCAGAGTAAAAGGTAAAAAACTTTTTTCCTTTTACGTGGTTTCTGGCGATCCCAGCTGAGTTGCAGGGAACTCAGCTGGGATCGTCAGAGCTGGGATCGTCAGAGCTGGGATCGCCAGAGCCATTTAAGGCTCGTCAGAGCCTTTCGGGCTGGTCTGCCTGGTTACAGGAGAACGACACCCGGCGTATAAGACGACCCCCGACTTTTGAGAAGATTTTCATGTGTTAAAAAGTCGTCTTATACGCCGGAAAATATGGTAACAAAAATAGTGACGTTGACAGACACTTCTTTCTCTAGCTTTAAATGAATTGACATCTCAGAGTATAGCCAGAGGGTGACAACACTCCCGAAGTTGTCTAGATGAGGAATCTAAAGGAAACTTTCTGTAAAAGAAAAATACTGCATACAATTATACTTACTCCTAAATAAAGAAATAAACATAAACTTTAATATCACCTTGTCCAAACATGAATCAGGCCCTGTGATGCCACTCACGCACTTTGGTGGACTGCTGGAATATAAGCTTCTGCATTTTAATGCTCCTAATTCACACTGAGGATCTGAGTCACAATGTACTTCTAAATTCCAGAAAGGGCAACAGTGAAATATATTGGAGTTGAACTGTAAACTTCCTCATTATGCTCCGAAGAGCTTTTCAAATTGCTGAAGTCAGTGATAATGGAGTTATGATAATCACTCACTGCCACTTTTAATAAATAAGGAAGACATTATTTTTTTACTATATTATACCTCTGGTTATTATCAAAACACTCATACGCAGAATAGAATCCACAAAATTTCAAAAGAATCACAATATTCCTTGTGCTAAGTTATTTTGAACAGAAATCTCTATTACATAGCGGCCAACTTGTAGTTTGACATTTCTCTATAGCCTCCAATGCAACTGTAGCTGACATATGCAATTGTTTATAGTATCTTAATGCAACATATTCAAGTTTGCCAAAAATGAACCCTTCCAAGGGCCTGTCAGTTGCCATAAAAAATAACTGTAGTCACAATCATACCCAAGTCTACAGCTACTGACCAATTTTTGAGATGTTTCCTGGATAGGATAATAGTCTGTATGTGCTGCCTAGGAAAGTTTGATTATGTTAAGTCACAAAGAACAATTGAGGAAACACATGAAAAATTGAAGCTATGTTAAAGTGACTGTAACTCGTAGTTTTTCCACTAAAAATGTGTACGTATGAGGTGTTAGATTCAACATGTTCAAATATCAGTAATCAGAAAGAGATTATGCTAGGACTGTTGCAAAGCATAGCATGTCACCTTAAAGGGTATCCTAGCCAGCTATTCTGTGACATTCATTCACTCACTCATTCATTCATTCAAATAACAAATGACACTGGGCAGAATTGAAAATTGAAAATCCAATACGAATACAAATTCAAAAACAATAGCCCATGATGCTGAAGTAAATGGTATATAACAATAATAAAATCTCATCAACAATACCATGTTTTCCCGAAAATAAGACCGTCTTATATTTTTTGAACCCTAAAATAAGCGCTTGGCCTTATTTTCAGGGAGGTCTTATTATTTTGGGGCGCATGGAGCAAGATGAAGCCCTTCTTGCTGTCTTACCTGATTTCCAGCTCTGCGTTTAAATATTTTTTGGGAGGGCTTATTTTCGGGGGAAGGCTTATTTTAGCGCATGCGCTCAAAAGCCCAACTGGGCTTATTATCAGGGGATGTCTTATTTTAGGGGAAACAGGCTAGTGTCCAACCTCCTACATTTGGAAAGAGCCAATCCAATCCAATCTTTAGTGTGAAATCTTGCCAAGAAAACTGCAAGGATGTCCAGGCAAATGCCTGGAGTCAAAAATCTGACTTGAAGGTACACACATGCACACACACAAAACACATGCCAGGCACAGAATTTTTATCTCTTTGGCATTGGAGACTTAAGCACACAGGTTCTGATTTATAGATAAATCTACTATTCCTGTTTTTACCATGAAAGCCAGCTGAGTGACTTTGGGCCAGTTACGCTCATCTCATCTCATCTCCTCTCCTCTCATCTCACAGGGTTGTTGTGGTGGTGACAAGGGGAGGAGGAAGGTGTGTTGTATATGTTCATTTCCTTGAGTCATAAAAATAATAAAGGGGGGGGGAGATAAAAACAAAAAACAAATAAAAGTATACCATTGTTACTGTCAATTTACAAAGTGAGATGAAAGCATTACTTTATTTTCAATTTATGTTTACAATTTTCATCTCACTGGAGGAAAAGAGCAAGAGTTTATGCCATCCATACAAAATTAATCTATGAATACTAACTACCTTGTGTACAGCTGCTAATACTGTACTTAACAATCCTTGACCTATTGGATCATTGTTTCAGAAATATTTCTTTCGTAAACACAAACAAAATGACCAAGAGGAAAAAAAAAACCCAAAACAAAAAACAACCAGTGACAGTGGGAATGACTTCCAATTTCTTGGTGGCTTTACTCCAGCTGACTGCCCTCTGGCAGCCAAAAGTGGGACCAGTCTATCTGGCTTCAGGAAAGCTAGGGCAGGACTGGTCTACCGATACTCAGGGCAGTGGCTTGGCAGCATGGCAGCACTAAAACAACCACAAATTAGTGACCATAGTAAATAATAAGATGTATTAAACAAAAGCTGAAACTAGTAGCATACAATACTGAGTTAAGAGTCTAAGAGAGATTCAATACTTTTCATTTATTGAGGGAATGAAATCTAGAAATCTAGAATTCTTTATTGCCCAAGTGCGATTGGACACACAAGGAATTTGTCTTTGGTGCATAAGTTCTCAGTATACATAAAGTCTATAAGTGATAAATCATGATCATAGTCATCATAAAATACATTCAACATAAATCATAAGATACAATACTTAGTGATAGTCACAGGATACTAAATAAGCAATTAATATAAATCAGACTAGGAAACTAAATAAAACAATATATATTGTAAAGATACAAGCAATAAAGTTAATAGTCATAAGTAGAAAAGGAGATAGGTAATAGGAAAGATGAGAATAGTAATACAGCCTTACTAAATAGTTTGACAGTGTTGTGGGAATTAGTTGTTTAGCAGTGATGGCATGGGGGAAAAAAACCTATCCTTGCGTCTAGTTGTTCTGCTGTGAGATACCCTCTGGTGTCGTTTTGAAAGTAGTTGAAACAATTTATGTCCAGGCTGTGAGGGGTCTATAGATATTTTCACAGTCCTATTTTTGACTCGTACAGTATACAGAACCTCAATGGAAGGCAGGTTGGTAGTAATTGGTTTTTCTGCAGTTCTAATTATCCTCTGAAGTCTGTGTCTGTCTTGTTTGGTTGCAGAGTCAAACCAGACAGTTATAGAGGTGCAGATGACAGACTCAATAATTCCTCTGTAGAACTGTATCAGCAGCTCCTTGGGCAGTTTGAGCTTTCTGAGTTGGCGCAGAAAGAACATTCTTTGTTGTGCTTTTTTGATGACAGTTTTGATGTTAGGTGTCCATTTTAAGTCTTGAGATATTATAGAACCTAGAATCTTGAAGGTCTCTACTATTGATACTGTGTTGTCTAGTATTGTAAGTTGTTAGAATATAGGAGGGTTTCTCCTGTAATCTACCATCATTTCTATGGTTTTGAGTCTGTTTAGTTCAAGATGTTTCCGGTCGCACCACGATGCTAGTTGTTCAACCTCACGTCTGTATGCAGATTCATCATTGTCTCGAATGAGATCAATCACTGTTGTATCATCTGCAAACTTCAGTAGTTTAACAGAGAGGTCTTTTGAGATGCAGTCATTGGTAGAGAGAGAAGAGAAGTGGTGAGTTTAAATAAAAATGGGAAGCAGAGGATTTTAGGGCATGATTTACTTTAATGCAAATATATGGAGATTTCAGCCACTGACAGGAAAAGCAGAAAAATAAAAACAAATATGTAACAAAGATAAGAAATGTTTAAAATGTAGCATTCACACATACAAATGCTAAAATGGAGGCACAGGATGTAGCTTAGGTTGAGAATAAAGGCTGCTTTCTACATGAAAAAGGCAAGAATGATTTTTGGTTAATGAGAGAAAGAAACAGAAAAAGAATCATGTTCTGAATAGTGCTGGGTCATTTTTGCTGGCTAATATAGTGGAAAATGGCTTAGCTTCTTTCCACTAAAGAAAACAGGATAGAATGAGAGAAAAACATTGCTCAACTGAGTAGGAATTTTGGTTCTTTGCTTTTGACCAGCTGGATAATTGAAGACCATTTTTACACATTCCCTAGGGAATTTGCAAATAAAAAACAAAACAAAACAAATTTTCACTACAGGATTTGAACAACTATCAGTAAAGGATCAGACAGAAGAAAGATTTTCCCCACTCTCCCTTCTTATTCTGAGGGAAAAGAGAAAAGGATAAATTTTTAAACAAAATAATTAATGATAGATAGGATATTAGCAATAATTATTCTAATAAAAAGTAGGACAGTATTAATTTAGCAACCTCAGCATAAGAAAAATTGGAATTAACATTTGATAAAATGTCTCAATATTTGAGTTGTCATTCAGGATATATGTATACACAAGTAAAAATGCATATACATATGTGAATAAAACAACCCTTTCCTTTTGACTTGAACAGAAAAGTTCAAACCAGCATAACTCTTACTTGGTAAGTACTTATATTCTCACATTCATATAAGATCTGCAATTTTATAAATCTTAATCACAGGATGGAAAACAGAGCCACTATGAATTGGGAATGTTTGCACAAGCTGACATACAGGTCTTGGAGATATCTTGCCTGAATGTTAAAGGTTTGTCTTGTAGTTTTGACACAATGAAATAGAAACTCTCTTTTCAACTGCAGGCTATCTTTACCCAACCTGGGTTACCTAATAATTCCCTTCCCTTCCCTTCTGAGGTATCCTGTGGTAATATCCAGTGGGCCAATACTCTCCCACCCATTACATTTTATTTAACTTTATTTATGTTTATAAACTTTATTCATATCCCATCTTTATTATTTTTTATAAATAACTCAAGGCAGCAACCTCTTATTTTCCCCACAACAAATTCCCTGTGAAGTAATTTGGGCTGAGAAAGAGTGACTGGCTCAGCAATGGTCAAGGAGCGCAAAGCGCGTGCTCACCGAACTAGTTGTTAAATCGGCAGCATTCCACCCCGGTCTTAAGTATAAAAATGGGTTGGCAGATATGCACTATGATATTTTGTATAATTAACAGCTCTTTTATTTTAATAAATTTAAATTGTTTAGGTAGGAACAGGCCCCAAGTTATTTGTTTTGCTATGAAAACAGCATAGCAATAGCACTTAGTCTTATATATCACTTTACAGTGCTTTACAGCAATAGTTGCTGAATAGGGAAAACTGAAACAGAATGATGAGAATATTATCTTTGTATATGTGAAAGAAGATATCAACAGTATTGAGAACTAGTACTATGTAAGATTTTATCCCTTCATCCCTAAAATAAAAACTGTATTTAGGACCCTGAAAACATACATACAGATATATCTATTTATCTGTCTGTCTGTCGGTACCTATATATATATTCTGTATATTTTAATAAGTCCTTCTATAGTCCTTCTATGAAGTGCCTGCAGTAGGTATTTTTTTTCTTTGTGCTCTAGGAAAGAAACATCTGCCTAAGATTAAATTCTCAACCTTCCCAGCGGAAGGTGAGCATCTTCATCACTAGGCTGTCATGTCCGCCCCTCTCTCTTAAATTAAAAATTGTTAATACCTTCTTATAGGTTTTCCTTTTTTAGAAAAAAAACCCAGTTTATCTGAATAAAGCACTCTAAAAGCAAACTGGATAAGACATAAGACATGTAGGCATACTACCTAATTATAGAATGATATCCTTTAAATAGTTGAACTGAAATTGCTTTAATAGTCTTCTCTGACTTAAATTAACAATACATGTATCATTTCCCCTTTGAAGAAGATATACCAGCACAATAAGAACTTCCCTGATCCATCCTTTTGAAGAATTTGTTAAGAACAGAACAGCTTTATTGTCACTTTGAATGTACACTAATTGGCATACATTAAAATGAAATTTTGTTGCATACAGCTCTTAAAGGATCACCACCTCCAATATACACTATATAAACATGACAAAATAAACAAATACAAAATTATATATATATATACCCACATATATATTATATGACACATATTATATGACACATAGAAATATTACTCTCATGGCCAGAGTACTCATCCTTATTTATTTATTTATTTATTTATTTATTAAATTTTTATACCGCCCCCTCTCCCGAAGGACTCGGGGCGGTGAACAGCCAGAATTAAAAACACACAATACGAATATTAAAATACATTAAAACAAAATTAAATTATCTTAGGCTTCTCCAATTTAAAACCCCGTTACCCATAAAATTCACCCAATTAAAAATTTTTAACCCAGCCCGGCTTGCTGAAATAAAAAAGTTTTCAGGGCCCGCCGGAAGGTCCGGAGGTCCGGGATTAGTCGTATCCCTGGGGGTAGCTCATTCCAGAGGGCGGGTGCCCCCACAGAGAAGGCTCTTCCCCGGGGGGTCGCCAGCCGACATTGCCTGACAGACGGCACCCTGAGGAGACCCTCTCTGTGGGAGCGTGTTGGCCGGTGGGAGGTTATCGGAGGCAGAAGGTGGTCTCGTAAATAGCTGGGTCCTAAGCCATGGAGCGCTTTGAAGATGAGAACCAACACCTTGAAGCGCACTCGGAAGACCACCGGAAGCCAATGCAGCTCGCGCAGGAGAGGTGTCACATGGGAGCGCCATGTCGCCCCCATAAGTACCCGCGCGGCCGCATTCTGCACCAGTTGGAGCCTCCGAGTGCTCCTCAAGGGGAGCCCCATGTAGAGAGCGTTGCAGTAGTCGAGGCGGGAAGTAACGAGGGCATGAGTGACCGTGCATAGGGAGTCCCGATCCAGAAAGGGGCGCAACTGGCGTATCAGGCGAACCTGATAGAAAGCCCCCCTGGCCACGGCCGTCAAATGCTCTTCTAAAGACAGCCGTGCGTCCAGGAGGACACCCAAGTTACGCGCCCTCTCCGTGGGGGCCAATGTCTCGCCCCCAATAGTCAGCGATGGCACCAACTGACTATATCGGGACGCCGGCAGCCACAGCCACTCAGTCCTGGAGGGATTGAGTCGGAGCCTGTTCCTCCCCATCCAGGCCCGCACCGCCTCCAGGCACCGGGACATCACTTCAAGGGCATCGTTGGGGTGGTCTGGGGTGGAGATGTACAGCTGGGTGTCATCAGCGTACAGATGGCACTGCACCCCAAAACCACGGATGATCTCGCCCAGCGGCTTCACATAAATGTTGAACAGGAGAGGCGAGAGGACCGACCCCTGTGGCACCCCACAAACCAAGTGCCTTGAGGTCGACCTCTGCCCTCCAGCCAACACAGACTGCGACCGGTCGGAGAGATAGGATGAGAACCACCGTAAAACAGTGCCTCCCACTCCCAACCCCTCCAACCGGCGCAGCATGATACCATGGTCGGTATCCTTAAAAGAAAGTGAGGTATAGTGACCTCTAAAAAGAAGCCTTTGAATTTAGATCTTTTTTCCCACTACCACTATATTTATTAAACAATATTTAAAAAACATTTATTGCAGGATGTTAACTGGTTCCCCCCCCCAATGAACCAACACTTCTTCAAAAATGCTCATTTTGAAGTGGGCTTCTAAAGGAAAACCCATGTAGATGGCAGTACCTACTGTATTTTTCAGACTATAAGAGGCACTGGTGTATAAGACGCACCAAGATTTCGAAGAGGTAAGTAAGAAAAAAAAGTTTTTGCCCTCCCTGGCCCTCAGGAGCACTCTGCAGGCCTCCCAAACCCTCTGCATGCTCCATTTTCATAAAAACGGGCCATTTTTCACCCATTTTTGCAAAAAACAAGACACACAGAGGGTTTGGGAGGCTTGCAGAGTGCTCCTGGGGGCTGGGGGAGGGCAAAAATGCAATTTTTGCAAAAATTGGGCAAAAAAGGGCCTGTTTTTCACAAAAATGGAACGAGCAGGGCGGGGCTTCGGGAGGCCAAAAATGGCTGGATTCAGTATATAAGACGCACCAACATTTCCACCCTCTTTTAGGGGGGAAAAAGGTGTGTCTTATACTCCAAAAAATACAGTAAATAACCTTGATTAAACTTGGAAAGTTAAAAAGGTTTGGATCTGGTTAGTATTTGGATGAAAGACTACTAGAAATACCATAGCTAGTATGTTTGTGACAATGGTAAGCCACTTCCATATCATTACTAAAAAAATATGAGATGATTATGAAATTGATTTTTTCCCATAAGATTGGGAATAAGCTATGTTTATATAATAATTATTTTATACAACATATAATGTTATAGTACTTGAATAAATCTTATGTGGAGTTCATTTTCTTTAACTATTTTGTAACACCACCCAATTATTTTTAATTTATATTTAGTGTGCCAACCAAAATTACTGCCGTTTTCTTGATATATAGATTGCAATGTTTCATTATTTCTGTTTAAGTTGGTTATAAGAAGGGAAGCCCAAGTCCTGACAGTCTTTCCCTTTTCAGAAAGCTTCTTCCAGTATGTTAAAAACAAGAAAAAAGTCAAGGAAACAATTGGTCCATTCCTGGGAGAAAATGGCAAGAAAGTGACAAGCAACAGGGAGAAACTCGTTTTTTGCATCTGTCTTTACACAAAAGGAAAAAACAGTCCAACCTATCAAAAACAGCACCACAAAAAACAGATTAGGAACACAAGTTAAAATAGGGAAGAAAATGATAAGTGAGCACCTGCCTACCCTAGACAAGTTCAAATCACCAGGACCAGATGGATTACACCCCACGGTTCTGAAGGAACTGGCTGATGTGATCTCAGAATCACTGAACTATAACTTTCAAAGATCCTGGAGCACCGGGGAAAAGCCAGAGGACTGGAAAAGAGTTGATGTAGTTCCCATATTCAAAAAAGGAAAAAAAATAGATCCAGGAAACTACAGGCCCATCAGCCTGACCTCAATACCAGGGAAGATTCTGGAAAAAATAATCAAGCAACAAATCAGCAAATACCTAGAAGCAAACAAAGTAATAATCAAAAGCCAACATGGGTTTGTCAAAAACAGATCATGCCAGACTAATCTTATTGCATTCTTTGACAAAGTGACAAAATTAGTGGACCAGAGGAATGCTGTCGATATAATTTATACTTGGATTTTAGTAAGGCATTTGATAAAGTAGACCATAACCTACTATTTGATAAATAGAAAAATCAGATGGATTTGTAACTGGCTGACCAACCGCACTCAACATGTAGTCCTCAATGGAACTGCATCTACATGGAGGGAGGTCTGCAGTGGGGTATCCCAGGACTTTGTTTTAGGCCCAGTACTCATCTAATTTGCAGATAACACCAAGCTAGCAGGAATAGCCAACATTCCAGAAGATAGGCTTAAGATACAGAAGGATCTTGACAGACTCGACCAATGAGCGCTATTTAACAAAACGAAATTCAATGGTGAAAAAAGTAAGATTCTACATTAGGCAAGAAAAACAAAATGCACAGGTACAGTATATGTGTAACTTGCTCAATAGTGGTGACTGTGAGAGAGATCTTGGAATCCTAGTGGACAATCACTTAAATATGAGCAAGCAGTGTGCTGCAGCTGCCAAAAAAGCCATCACAAGTCTAGGCTGAATAAACAGAGGGATAGAATTAAGATCACATGAAGTATTAATACCACTTTATAATGCCTTGGTAAGGCCACACTTGGACTACTGCATCCAGTTTTGGTTGCCACGATGTAAAAAAGATGTTGAGACTCTAGAAAGAGTGCAGAGAAGAGCAACAAAGATGATTAGGGGACTGGAGGCTAAAACATATAAAGAATGGTTGCTTGAACTGGATATGTCTAGTCTTATGAAAAGGACTAGGGGTGACATGATAGCAGTGTTCCGATATCTCAGAGGCTGCCACAAAGAAGAGGGAGTCAAACCATTCTCCAAGGCATCTGAGGGTAGAACAAGAAGCAATGGGTGGAAACTGATCAAGGAGAGAAGCAGCTTAGAACTAAGGAGAAATTTCCTGACAGTTAGAACAACTAATCAGTGAAACAACTTGCCTCCAGAAGTTGTGAATGCTCCAACACTGGAAGTTTCTAAGAAGATGTTGGATAACCATTTGTCTGAAGTGGTATAGGGTTTCTTGCCTAAGCAGGGGGTTGGACTAGAAGACCTCCAAGGTCCTTTCCAACACTGTTATTCTAATTATTCTTATTCTAAGAATAGTTTGAAATATCCTTAAATAAGAGGTGACATTACAAATCAACATTGTTGAGACAATCCAAAGCCTGACTTCCTAATTATATCAGCACAATGGTTGGATGGTGCAGTAAAATTGATTAAAGAGTGTCATCCATGTGAACCAGGAAGTATGCCTTCTCTGTTGTAGTGCCTTAGCACACTATTCCACCTGAGATTAGTTTAACCACAATCCTGCTGGCCTTTCAGTAAGCTCTTAAGAGTTGGCTGTCCTCAAGCACAAGGGTCAGGAGGTCATTGAGCCTGTGAGGTGCTGTTCACTTACTGCTGACAGCTTATTATCAGTTGCCATTATCTGCTTGTTTTTTTTTTAAAAAAATATTGTTTGTTCTTATATTGATGTTTTAATTGTGCTTGCTGGCCAGAGTTTCTATGAGATAAGAGGGGCCATATAAATAGAAAAAATAAATAAATCACCACTGAAGAAATGAGTATTAACTGTGCATTCAGTCTTGCAACGTATTTTGAATTTCAGCCCTCAAAACTTTTTATATTTACTTGCTTTTCCCCTATCCATTTTATACTGTTTTGCCTGATTCTGAACTCAAAAATATGCTTAATTATAGCATATAACTAAATTGTTTACATCTTTGGTTGATACAATCCAGCTATGCATTTTCAACTGTGATACATAACTGTTCAATTGCTGTTATAGTTTTGCAGTAACAAATGGTATATACTTTAGTAAACAGTGGGAATTTAGCCACAGAAGGAATTAGGAGTTATATTCTATATATTTTAGAATATGGACTCAGGAAGAATGTTAATTCAGACTAGTTTGCGTGCTGTACAAATACAAGGATGGATTGTGAATATAATAAGCAACTTTTTTTTAGTCCCAGAACTTGAGTGTATACAGGTACTGGGCCTAAATTCCAAAATTAAGGTTCCACAACAGCAGTTTAAAATAATTCTTCCAGGCTTTTGCAAAACCTAAACAGCATATTAAGGGAGGGGGAGGTTTAATCAATCCACCTATTTCCTTTCTGAGAAAGAGCCAAATTCATTAGGAATTTGTCCTAATGTTGCCATTTTCATTTGTGGCAGCCTTATGGGAAGTCAAAGTGATGGAGTGAATACGCATTCCTGGATGTTGTGATGCACACCCTGACAATTCCCCCATAGATTTTTTTTTTTTAAATCAATTTTAACCAAAAGGAAAAAAAAACCCTACAAGCATTTCAGTTTTCCATACAAAGCCTAGGACTAATTCAATACACCACCTGTATTCTACTGATGTCTGGAGGTGATAAAAATGACTTGAAAAAACGTGAGGGATCAGACATCCCAAGGAAACACAGTTTAAAAGTTGTAACAGCAGCTATAGAAGGGGCTCTAGACCAGGTTTAGCCCAGAACTAGTCTCAAAATAAACTATCTCACATAACTGCTGGGAAGGTAACAGGCTTATGCTATTAAGAGGGCAGGTGGGGTGAGGTTGCAGCAGTTTAAATATAGTAAACAGGCTCAACTTGATACCACCCTTTGGAGGAATGACAAGTAAGAGTTGGGATGATAATGCCTTAATGAAGAGGCTTCTTTTTCATTCAGGGCATCAAAATCCCACATGAGGTAACAACGGACACACAGAATGAGAGCTGAACCCGCCTTCCGATTGCCCGGCCGGCTCCCCGCAATCTCGCGGCCTCCTCTGCAAAAGCGGGGAGCGTACACAGAGTAACCCCAACTCCGCAACCCAGGAGTCCGCTCGAAGGACCAAGGCCCCCAATGCACCTGGTCGGATAGATTTCCTCGTCAACCCCAGCACGCTGCCGACGAGGAAGCGAAGCCGGGGGCTGGAGTTCAGGAGGCGGAGAGCAGAGCCCGTCCCTCCTCCCGCTCAGCGCGGCGGCGCCGCCGTAGCCAGCACAGAAAGCACCGCCGACGAAGCGCCTGGAAGCCGGCTGGCTGGCGGGCGGCGGCGGCCTCCGCGGCGCCCCACGCCAAACTCTGAAAGCCCGCCGCCCGCCTCTGCTCCTCCCACTCCTTCAACCGATCCTGCCGTGACGCCTCCATTGTGTGCGCAGCGGCAGCGGCTCCCGGCGACTGTTGTATCCGGCCGGCGCCTTTTTCTCCTCCTCCTTCCTTCCCCCTCCCCTTTTCCCCGTAGAAACTGCTGTGGCCGCCGCCGCCGCCTCTTTCCCGCCGCCCCTCCCGCTTCTCCTTTTCCTTCAGGCGGGCGCCCCCCGCCTCGCCGCCTCATCTTCGGTGTCTCCCCCTCCCTTTCACTCGATGACGCGATGGCAACGGCCAACTTCGGCAAGATCCAGATAGGGATCTATGTGGAGATCAAGCGCAGCGATGGTGAGCCGGGGAAAGGGGGAGGGGAGGCGGAGGACAGCAAACCGATGAATGGGTGGAAGCGATGCCGGGGGAGCTGGAGTGGAGGGGCCCGCCCTCCTCAACCCGGAGCGGCCGGGGCCGAAGGTGGGCGCGGGCCCCGAGGAAGGAGCAGCGTCGGCGTCGGGGCCTGTGGCGTCGGCCCCCGGTCGTTAAGGAGATTTTTATGTCGCCTCTTGCGGCGCGGATGGGGCGGTGAGGCACCCGGGGTGGCAGGCTTGCGCTGTCGCCGCTGGAGACGGCAGAGGAAAAGGGAGGTTGCTGCAGTGCCGTGGGGAAGGGAGGGCGCGGAGCCGCGGGGAGGGTTTGGGGGGTGCGGAGTTGTAGGGGAAGCCGCCTCAGGGATATGGGGGAGGCTCTGGAAGGGCGTGGCCGAGGAGGCCGAAGCCGGCCGGTTGGAAAGGCTGCTGCGCGCGGAAACTTGGGTTAGCAACAGGAGTATTTTCGGCGGGCGATGGGGAAGCATATGCAGGAGACCCAAGGAGAATGCAGGTAAGTCTCACGTGCGGCTTCTCCGAGGTGTAAACCGGTATTCTGGGTATCCCCCAATGCGTTCGGTTTTCCTTCCGTTAAAAAAGCAAAAGCAAATGGAGTGACACCCCACTATTGAGACCGATGTCATACAGGGTGCAGTAATTAATTTAAATAAACGGGATTGTTAATCTCTCGTAGAGGCAGCCTCATATTTGCATATACTACTCCCCCCGGGAGGGTGAAGTTCCTGGATCGATCCCGGGTGGGTTTTTTTTTTTCCTTCCTTTTTTTCCTTCCTTTTTTTTTTCCCCTTTTCCCCATTTCTGCCCTGTGTCTCGTGGCAACAGTGTGTGAAAAAGCCTTTCTAACGATGCGGATGAAGTTTGTAGGCGTGGGAAGCTTTTGGTGAGATTACACTTGCACGGTGTGGATAACAGCGTGCGGAGGGTTGCGTGCAAAATGAAGCTCTTGCTCAGCCATGATGAGTGAGATGCCATTGGATGCTCCTAGTAATTTTTTTTGATGACGCTGGGATGAGGTCAGTTTTAAATTCGTTTTGGAAGGGTACCTATCCGATACTGCTTCGTGTTTGCGAAATCCAGGAGCTCCTCACAGGTCTAGAAATCGGAGGTTTTCATGAGTACTAGTACTTAGTACGAGTATTGAGTACTTAGTACTAAAAGGATTAAGAAATAAACGCTATTGTTAACTGTGCTTTTTCTCTTTCAGCATTTTGATTTGCGCTCCATACACTTTTTATTCTGCAGTTCTAACTGCATATTGTTAGTGTTTGTCAGAGGAACCTATAGCGTTAATTAAGCAGGCTTAAATGAATCAGGTTAAAATTCTTGGTTTTGTTATATTTTCAAAGTGATTCAAGGAATTTGTTCATGCTTTACCACAGATGATAAAAATGAGTATATGTCTCTAACAAAATGCTTTTGTCTGGATCGTAATGTTTAAATATATTCTTGTATTCTACTAACTGTAAGAAATAGAATTATAGTTGCTTACCACCACCAGTGAAAAATGATGGGATGAGTATCCCTGAGTATCTTTGGTTGGATAGGTTCCTGACTGGCTTTAAATAGTTCCATATCTACATTATCAAATAGTTTCAAATAAATTGTTTTATTTTTGTAAGGAATGTTTCTTGTTTTGTGGAGGGTCATTGTCAGTCATCTCTGCTAACAATCTTTTGAATTTTTTAAAAAGTAATTAACTTGTTGCCTGCTGTTTGGGAAAAAAAACTGTAAATGCTAGCTCACAAATATAACTTTTGGTAGATTTTATTCCTTCTAATTCTGTAATGAAGCAGGAATCGGAACAAATAATATTTAACTCTAAGCAGGGAAGTTGTAAAAGCATTCTGAAAGAATGTAGAAGCAAACCACTTCCTTCCTATTGCAAAGAAAACATAGATGAACTCACCATCAGCCAAGCTCAGTGTGGATGCATTGCTAATATAACTATGACTCGCAGCTTTAAGTCACTTAGGGAATTAAGAAACAGTAGAATATATATGCTGGTGAGTTTCAGAACTTTGATACAACTTTGTAATAAGGCACAGCACACACTCATGTTATTTTCAAAAAAATCACTAACAGATTACAGGTAGTCCTCACTTGCTGTCCACTTATTCAGCGATTATTTGAAGGTAATATACAGTGGCACTGAAAAACAAGTCTTATGACTGGTGTTTGAAGTTGTGGCTGTCTATCCCTGTGGTCACATGATTATAATTTGGGGCCTTGGCAACCAGTTCACATTTATGACAGTCACAGTTTCCCATGGCTACATGATTTCCATTGTGACATTCTCAACTGATGTTTGGCAAGCAAAATCAATGGGAAGCTTAAAAGAAGTTGCTCCTCACAGTTGTAATGTCACACTTAGCAACTTGTGATGATTTGCTTAATGGCCATACCTGGAACTGACCCCTTGAATTGACCTCACATGGTATCAGTCTTAACTACCATACCATTTAGCACCTGAGTTGTCAATTTGTCTTATAGTTGATAAGTGAGGACTACCTGTATAAATGTTGATTAAAAATTGATAAATAATTGAATAATAGTTTTTATTGTTTAAGCCTGTTTAACTTACTGCATTGTGTTAAGATACTTCCAGATATAAATTGGCTAAAGTTTGTAATGCAGCAGTTACAATTTATATAAATTGTTGATGTTTAAACCAATTTTTAGGAACATGCCTGAAGGTCTAAAATCTAAATCATTAAAAAGGTACTTGCCAATAAGATATTAAGTTTTGTACCACACACTTGATAGGTCAGTATTGACATGAAAGTGCCACCCATCAAATATAAAAGGATGATGAGATTCTGAGAAAGCAACTAGATATTTATAATACTTGGATTAGTTTATATTTGAAGGCATGGTAAAGTGTAACTAATCAGCATGTACTCATGGACCTAATCAGTTTGTCAATGATTTGCATTTCTGTAGATCAGGAGTCAGCAACCTTAAATACTCAAAAAGCCACAAAGTTGCTAACCGGAAGCCCCCCGTTCAATTCTGGAGCCAACTGGAAGTCCGGTTCCCTCAGCAGAGTCTCCTTCTAGCGCGGCATCTTTTTTCCTCTACTGACCGGAAGTCCAGTTCCCCCACCATAGAGTCTCCTCCTAGAGCAGCATCTTTTTTCCTCTATCTGTCCTAACCAAAAGCCCTATCAGTTGTGGAGCTGACCAGCGACAGGGAGCTGCAGCAGAGGGATGAAAGACCCACATACCGCCCCTGCCATAGACTGTCTACTATAGTAGAAGAATGTTATTGGTCTTTTTCCTGAAGTGTAATCAACTTCTCTGTCTACTCAAGTATTCCATGTGCACCATTGCTTACATTTAGAATTCAGGTAATTTAAGGTTATTTATAGCAAAGAACTGACAGGCAGAGAAAAGATTAAATACTCATTTCCCTTCCTAATTCTCTGACTTTGATCCTTGTCTTGAAGTAGTTTTTCCTGTTTAAAAAGGAATTATGGTAACAGCGCCTATCTACAATATGAGGAGGATAGGGGAGAATACCACTATCGTAAAATAACGACCGTATTTTTTGGAATATAAGAAACACTTTTTCCTCAAGTGGGTGAAAATTTCGATGCGTCTTATAGACCGAATACAGGCCTGTTTTTGGCCACCCGAACCCTCCGCACATTACGTTTTCTCCCTCCTCAGCCCCCAGAAGCACTCTGCAGTGCTCTGCACGTCCTGTTTTGCCAAAAATGGGCCCATTTTTGGGCTCCCGAACACTCCGCACATCATGTTTTCACCCTCCCCGGCCTCCAGAAGCACTCTGCAAGCAAAAACAGGTCTGTTTTTGGCTAAAATGGGATGTGCGGAGCACTGCAGAGTGCTTCTGGGGGCTGGGGAGGGAGAAAACGTGACGCGTGGAGGCCAAAAACTATTTTTTTCTTGTTTTCCTCCTGTAAATCTAGGTGCGTCTTATAGTCCAGTTCGTTTTATAGTCTGAAAAATATGGGTGAATCTTTTTGCACAGAATATCTGACTGGATAGGTCTAATCTTTTTCCATTTTTTTAATATTCTAGTTAGTGGGACCACATATAGTGCTACTGTTACTCTACTGAATACTGTATCGTTACTACTCTAGTGAAGAGCCGATGCAGATACATGAGCTCAGGACCAGAATTATAGCTTTGCTTCCCTAGTGACATTTGGGTTTACTGTTAATTTCAGTAGAAGTAGTAGATGTACATAGATTCAAAATTATGTTGAAACTAATCCTATTAAAACTATTAAAATTGTAATGCATTCCTGTATAAAATTATAAGTAATAAGGCTGCTAAGATCATTCTGAGGAGTGCTTTCTAGCAATTTCACTGAATTTTAGCAAAGCCATGTGTTTACTGATTCATTGCAGTACCAAACCCAATTGAATTGCTTTCTGTGTATGTACATGTGAATTAGGAAGGCCCTCAAAGCAGTCAGTGGTTATGACTCAGTTACACTTCATTTGCAGTCTTAACTGAGTCGAAGAAACATATTTATACTCTCAAAATGTTATTTCAAATATATTCATATATTTTCCACCCAAGTTTTGAATGCAAAAATGGAACAAATATGCATTCTAAAGAATAATGGTATTTCATTACACATTTTAGTAAGAAGTGAAAATTAGATTAACAAAGATGTGAACCAAATAAGAATTCTCACCTCTCTTTAATGGATAGAAACCTCTTTACCATTATATTTCTACCTTCGTTGCATGTTTTTTTCTTTCCAGAGTGCAGGTTTCTCATTTTTTGTCCAGTTCCCTTCAGAAAAATTAATCTTTTGATATTGAGTAAATTATTTAGTTCATGATTGTATCTCTGAAGTGAAATGTAATGTACAGGTTAAACCCTTGACTTACAACAGTTCATTTAGTGACCGTTCAAAGTTACAATGGCACTGAAAAAAATGACTTTTGACCATTTTTCACATGACTATTGCAGCATCCCCATGGTCATGTGATCAAAATTCAGATGCTTGGCAACTGACTCATATTTATGATGGCTGCACTGTCCCGGGGTTATGTGATCACCTGTTGCAATCTTCTGACAAGCAAAGTCAGTGGGGAAGCCAGGCTCAGTCAGCAATTGGGTTACTAACTTATCAACTGCAGTGATTCACTTAACAACTGTGGCAAGAAAGCTCATAAAATGGGGCAAAACTCACTTAACCAATATTTCACTTAGCAACAGAAATGTTGGGCTCAATTGTGGTCGTAAGTCAAGGACTACCTGTACCTGTCAATACAAAATGGCAGAAAAGTGTTTTAAGCCATCAAGGTCATGTAGGCCAGTCAGCTGTTGATCTGCTGATTGCTAGAAATATATATATATATTAACTTACTGTCAGAATCTGTGGTCCTGTAACATCAGTTGATTGCCCTGCCTTCTGAATTGAGACAAAATAGGTCTTGATTTTCTTTGTGGCATGATTTTGGGTATTTAAAAACTGATTATTTTTTTTTTTGTGGCTAGCCATACCAAGATCCTTCTATTCTCATAGGTCTTATTTCCAGTTTCCTTATTCAACATCATTCTTGCTGTTCTCTAATAGTGTTCTTAATCCTTAAAACATAGTGTCCTTAATTGGATAGACCGTCCTATAATTCTAATACCCAGCATTTATGAGTGTTTCTAGTTCTCTTACCAGTATTAGTATGATGGCTTCCAGCTCCCATTCATTGCCCTAGGAAAACACACTTCCTTTTAATAGTTACTTCCATTTGCTGGATTGTTCAGTTATAGTTATAGGAAAATCAAAAATAATCAAACCTGATTTTCCTGTCTAGGTGCCTCTACTGAATAATTGCTAAAATAACAGCATATGGAATGATGTACCCAGATGTAGGTGTAGGTATAACTGATGGCCAGTCAAGTTTTCATCCATTAAGATGAACATTGATTAGAAAATTCTGTAAACTAGAATATATTACTGGAAGAAAAAGTTGAAGTCAGAGAAGCAAGGCACACATTAGTATTGTTATTCAAATGACTGGCAGATTTTCACCATACTTTATTTCATCAAAATTTAGGTTGCTTTCCACAGGTTCCTCTTTGCCAGACTCTGGTGATTCCTGTACTCCATTGCTTGCTATGGATTTTCATTTGGGATTGGATTAGCTGTCTTTGGACCATCAGGTATAGTTCAAAACTGCCCCTTTATTATCTGACAGTGACATTTTGGGGAACAGAAGCAATTCATTGCATCATTTTCTTCTATGATTTGGGGACTCTCCAGATCCCTAGCATTCTTTCTATTCCTTTATTCCCACAGAGCATGTATTAAGGTTTTCAGCATAGGAAGTAAAAAGTTCAGAAACAATAAACCCTCTCAGCAAATGCAGTATAAAATTGCAAAGCCTGACTGCAATATATGGTATTATTTCAGGTTTGTGACATTCCAACTATTTTTGCAAATTATCTTGCTCTAGAATCATTTCAATATTTAGCTGAAAGTGGTAAGCATTCTGTGGTAAGCATTCTGTTTAAACAATGCCTATACATAGCTTGATCTTTAAGCATCTTTTCATAGGCACTATTGCAACAGCTTCAGCATTCATTTTTGAAAATGTTCTTTGGGGAATATTTCATTCATTATTACTACAAAAGTCTTATGCTTGCCAAAAGGAAAAAAACACCATATTTCTTCATAAAGATGTGACTAGAATAACAAGAAGTCCAGGCTTGGAGTTAAATGTAGAATTGACCATATTGTAAGAGATATTTCTTAGATAAAAGCATCTAAATGTGTGAAAGTATCATTAAGGTAAAGGTAAAGGTTCCCCTCGCACATATGTGCTAGTTGTTCCTGACTCTAGGGGGTGGTGCTCACCTCCGTTTCAAAGCCGAAGAGCCAGTGCTGTCCAAAGACATTTCCGTGGTCATGTGGCCAGCATGACTAAACACCAAAGGTGCACAGAACCCACCAAAGGCGGTCCCTATTTTTCTACTTGCATTTTTTTTTACGTGCTTTCGAACTGCTAGGTTGGCAGAAGCTGGGACAGGTAATAGGAGCTCACTCCATTATGCGGCACTGGGGATTCGAACCACTGAACTGCCGACCTTTCCATCGACAAGCTCAGTGTCTTAGCCACTGAGCCACCGCATCCCTTTTGAAAGTATCATTAAAAACCCCATTATTGGAAGAAAACTGAAATATGCTTGCTAGGTATTCAAGACTTATATTTTTCTCAGAAACAATTTAGTGACTAGCATACTTACTTAATCAAAGCCATATATACAGCTTTCTGTGACCTGTAAATTGTTGTTCATATGCAAACACTATTGGTAGAATCTTATAAGATCTTTTCCAATTTACATAGTATAAGCCATTTAGCAGAATGCTTTGCTCAGTGTAAGAATCAGCCAAATCGTTCTCCACAAACAGCTATCCAGCCTTCATCTGAAAATCTCCAATAAACTTTCTGAGCTGATTGCTGCACTATTTAACAGCTACTGCCATTAAGAAATTCCTCCTAGTTAATAGTATTTAGCCTGAATTCTTGCTTTTAATTTCAATTTCTTAGTTCCAGTCCTACACTGACCTTCAATAGATAGCTGATTCTTCACCCTGTTCTTTGTGACAGCCTTTTAGATATTTGTAGACAGCTACTGTATTGTTCCTTAGTCTTCTCTTTGGCAAGTTAGGCATGTCTAGCCACCCAACACCTCTCTTACAAACGTTTCTAGCTTTTCCATGTCCATTTATATATCTAAAATTTTGCATAAACCCCCTGTTTAAAAAAAGCCTCAAAGTAATTAAAATATTCAGTCAATACTTTTTAGTCTTATTTTACTCAATTCTTCAAACATAAAACATACTAGCTGGAGAATTCTGGGAGTTGAAGTCTTACATCTTAATGTTGCTAAGGTTTAGAGTAGACACATAGGTCTAACCTGTACGAAATATAGTGGTGTTTATTACTTCCTTTGATCTGGATGCAGTGATTTGCTTAATGTGCTCCATGCTTACATTGGCAGCCCATTGGTGGTCCACTAATACATCAGGGATTTCTTTTATACATTGTCAACAAGCCATAGCTTCCAAATTTAACCCTGCAAATGTAATAAGCAACCTTTCCATCCTCTAGGTCAGGGGTGTCAAATTTGTGTCGTCACGTCATCACGTCGTCACATGATGTATCATGACTTTTTTCCCTTCGCTAAACGGGGGGTGGGCAGCTCGTGACGCATCCAGCCCTCAGGCCATGAATTTCACACCCCTGCTCTAGGTCATTTATAAGGATGTGGTGTAGCACTGGCAGTGGTGGGTGTCCTACTTGATATTTCCTCCCAGGAATTGATGTAGCTCATTTATGAAGAAAGTATGGATAACATTGTTTAAGTAGTTGTACATTTACTGAAATACAATACTGCTGTTTATAGTTTAAAATCCATTTTCTTAATTTTTATTTGCTCTTTTTGCATGACATAAAAGAACTAAACTACTCTATCTAGTCCTTAATGCACGAACCTATTGAGGCGCTATACACCTGCTGTTATTTCTGTCTCATAAGAGAAAATAGTTGGGTTAGGGTTAGGGGTTTCTCACCATTTTTGACCCTTGTAGAACAACTGAATTATTTTTTAACCTCATAACTATGTTGAGTGTTATATGTCCAATAAAAGATGAAGAAGATATTTATCAGAAGATGTTTATCCATTTAAAGCCATATTTATAGAAAGTATTAATATAAATTATTGCTGTTTTTATTATTTCATGTAATAATATATTAATGGTATCATTAACAGAAGCAAGGATTGGGTTGGTCTTGGTTTAATTCTTTTACAGTGTATGAATTTAAATCTCATTTTAGGGCCTTTTTGTTAACTGAATATTTTTGATCACAATTCATTTGTGAGCAGTAACTGGATAGAAAATTGAGGTTACAAAGTGTATGGTTGTATATGCATGGAAAAATGCTTGTGTCTTGGGCTCTAAAAGTTGTTTTATCAATTTATACTGAATTAGAAGCATGACCAGACAAGATAGTCAAGGTTTATTTTTTAAAAGTTGAATCTTAATATGAAATTGGATAAATTTGTATCTATTTAATAGGTTGATGTATTTTTCTCTTTTGAAAAAAATATGCATTTAAGAGAAATAATTTAGGCTAGGGTTTTATGAGATCTTAGTGTTGGATAGTTGGTTTTCATATTTTTATTTTCTATGGGGGTAATCTTCCCCCACCCCCACCTCCATTGTTTCGATCTCTGTTAAGTGTTTTAGTGTAGGGTTTTTAAAAATAATAGTAGCATATGTGCAGAAAATCTGCCCCATTACAGAAAGCTTTATATATACATATATACACACAGAGAGTATATCTGTTACAGTTTTTTTCTTGCTGAAGTTTTGAGCTGTCTAACTTGTGGTTACTATTTTCCCAGACTTGAGGGTTAGAGGCATTTGTTCAGTGTTTCCATAATTATTCTGTCTGGCCTTAAAATTGGTTGCTGCCTTGCCAACTTCAGCCTTTACAAGGATTATAAAGAAATCCATGGACTAGATTTTGAAGATGAAAAAAGCTTATCCTATAAGGAAGGTAGTGGCAAGCCACTTCCGTATTGCTGCCAAGAAAACTAAATGGGTCTATGCCATGATGTTATCAGGAATCAAGGTAGACTTGATGGAATTTTTCCCTTTTATCACAAAGACTTTTATACCAGAGATAGTCTCAATGAAAAGTTATTTCCTAGTTTGATAATTTCTCAAAACTTCTTCTGTTTACCAAAAAGCAACACAAAAGCATGATTATCAACATTTATATTGCAATAAATCTTTGATTTAAAAGAAGTTTGTCTTGGCATCCGTATGGAACATATGAATGGCAGATCTACCAGTGGTGATGTGATTCTACTTGTCTTCAATTATCTTGATGTTTATGAGATTCATTTCCATATAGAAATATTAATTTCTGCATTTGTGATACATTCCCTTGAATTACTCTGTATAAACAAATGTACCCAAAGTGATGGAATCCTCTCCCATCTAATGTCTCCATTTTTTAAACTGATAATTTTAAACTCAAAAAGCACTGTCGATATTGGGAGAGGAAATTTCCAATATATGATATAGGGCTGTTGCCATAAACCATCCTGACAGAAAATTCTGGAAATTATTTTTTTTATTTTTTTATTTAGTGTCTTTTATGAATAGTTATTTTCTTAATATATATATATATATACTAAAAAAACTGTAATAAAATAATATTGTATGACAGCAGAGTTCCCCAACCTTTTTGGCTTTGCACTGACTGCTGTTTACACAACTGGGGATGCGTGTGCGCACTCCTGCCACTTCTACGGCCCGGTTCCAAATGACTCAATGCCTGGAGATGGGCTGTGGCCCAGGAGTTGAGGACCCCTGTATTACAGAGATCAGATAGGATACTTAGCTTTCCTGACAACAGAACATACTATTTGTTACGGGGGAAATTCAAGTTATTCTAAAATAAATCTACTTTATGATTTTATTGATATTTGTCTTTTTTTATATATATGCTTCTTTGAATCTCAGGGTAGGTCACTTCACCCAGTTTTTAGTCTTGCTTCTGTAGTTATGTTATTTGCAGGACATAACTTAAATCTAAATAAAGATAGACTTTATCTAGCAACTGAATTAAGTTCATTCACCAAGAAGAAAAATATGTTTTGTCTTCAGCAGTTATTTTGAATGAGTTTGTTAACAAGAGAAACAAAGAAATGGATTCAAACTGAGGGAATGAGCCTGGATTCCTTACACTTCTCCAGATGAATCTGTAAACATGTACAAAGGAGAAAAAATTCCCAAAAGAAAAACAGCTGTTTATCTGATAAATGAGAAAGCAGAGCTTGCTTTGGCTTTGTGTATTGTGTCATTTTGAAAAGGATTAGATATGATTGGTATCTGAAATAAAAGAAAATACAAACACTAGAGGTGTTTTTTTTTTTTTGTTTTTTTTTGAGGAATCATAGTTCTTAATAGTGTTTTCTTTTGGTGAGTGTAAATCCTATAGAGCAGGGGTGTCAAACTCACAGCCCACAGGCCGGATGCCTCATGCGCTGGTCACGTCTACCTCTGGTTTAACGAAGGGGGGAAAGTCGTGATATGTGACAACGTGACGTTGCGAGTTTGACACCCCTGCTATAGAGGTAAATATTGAGTGCTTCTTGTTAGCCATTCCATGGGGTAAAATAATTTAATTATATTCATGTTTATGAAAAAAAGGTTTGCAGTTGGTAAAATCATTGGAGAACTAATTTTACTGTCTGGCCAAATGCTCCAAATACTGAATGAGTATGTAAATACACAATTCTACTTTTTTAGTAGTTTTTAAAGAAAAATACTTTTATTTTTAAATATCAGTCTCTTTTATGTACTTTAATAGATGTGTAAATGTTCATTATTAATTACTCATGGCAAGCAATCCCTGTCTTTCAAGACGTAGGCAAGCAAGTTTTTGTAAATTGAATGGTGGTGGAAATTATTATTTTCCCTTTTTTTTCAAGTATTAGGATTAGGATTATTTGAAAATAATTCAGAAGTGTTTCTGAATGTGTGTACATAGCATCTCTTTAAGACTGCTGCAATTTTAAAGCATCCATGTGACTCAGAAAAAAGATCTATCTGCTTTAATGAATTGACTCAGTAAAGCTGCCATGTCTGAAAATAAAATTTTGGATGCTCTAAAGAGGTCTTGTGCTCATTTTTCCATTCATTCTGAAGTACCTTTTCTGAATTTTTTGAAGCATGTTCAACCTTATTTTCTTTCTTTTTAAGCGGATTAAAGAGGGACTCACTCAGCAAATGCATAAGTAGCAAATGCATAAGCAGGCTTTTAAATCTTGAAGAAGTCATAAGAAAATTAAAACCCATGGTGATTATAAAGATGAGACTTCGTTGAATTTTATAATGGCCACATTAATGGCTCAGTATGATGAAACCCACGACTCCCAAGTCATCACAAGCGGCTACAAAAATACCAGTTTTTGCTAACCAGAATACACAAGGGTGAAATCAAGATCTCTTTAATTCAGAGATAATTATCTGGATTCTACATCCAGCTGCCTTTTGACTGCAGTGTCTGCCACAAAACATGGAGTGTCAGTTAATCTGGTCACTGGAAGTGTTCTCTCTCATAAAGCTCATTGATGAACACCAACTAGCAGTCAGAAGACATGACTTCTCACCCCATGGATAGACTTAACCATTATTTTAACGGGGAAACGGTGAGCATCCTGGACAAATCAGCTACCCATAGACACATAGAAATAAATACATTTAATGTATAAATACATTTATACACTATTCAACGAGGACTATAACAAGCTAAAAAGGAAACAAAGTCCAGAACATATGGTTTCTAGCAGCCTACAGCCAGAAAAGCACACAAACTATTCAAACAGAAAACTACCCTAGTCAAGGAACTACCAAGGAGAAAACTATACCCACCATCATTGGCAAGGCAAGCAACTGTATGTAAACAAGGTGCAAACCCCACACTCACTAACACTGAAGATGTTACAGTACTAATGAAATGTCTGCGTGCAAACAGTCAAGCTCAGAAAGCATCAAGAATTCAAAAGAAAATATTTTCAGAGAAAATATATGGAAGGAGGACTTATGAGAAGGGTTTTTATGCTATATAATGATACTTTAGTTTCTACTATCAGCTTAGGGAGAAAAGGTCTCCCAGATAGAGCATAATGGCAAATAGAGGTCAGCTTGGTTTCTTCAGTTGGCTGAAGAAGGATTAGGTACATGAATCTTTCCCAACTTTCTATTATTACTCAGAGAAAATAGCCTGGGTATTAAGAGCCATTGTACTGCAATATGTTGTGACTCTTTTTAAGAATCTTTTGATCATATTTTAAAACTTAATATATTTTTCTTCCAGGTCGAATACATGAAGCTATGGTAACATCTCTAAATGAGGATAATGAAAGTGTTACTGTAGAATGGATTGAAAATGGTGATACTAAAGGAAAAGAGGTATGGTCTTTTTAACCATCTAAATGTTATGAAAAATGAAATTCTTCAAACACAAATACAGTATCACTTCGTAGAAATATTAAATAAAGTTGTATAATATGAATTGCATTCAATGAAAACGGTAACAATATGCTTCAATGGTATTTTGTATGCTTTTTAAAAATCAGTCTAATAGAAGAAATAATTAAAATTTCATCACCAGCTGAATTTGCAAGAAATAGCTTGACACAATACAGGTAGTCCTGTATTTCTGTTGCTAAGCAACTTGGCCTTTATTTGCCAGAAAGTCACAAAAGATGAACATATGATCCCGGGACATTGCAACAGTCATAAATATAAGCCAGTTGCCAAATGCCTGAATTTTGATCACGTGACCATGCAACAATCATAAGTTTTGAAAATGGTCATGAATCACTCTTTTCAGTGCCTTCACTAAAAGAACTGTAAGTTGAGGACCACTTACCACTTATTAGCATGCGTCCTTGAGACATGTATATTTTTGATTATCTGAAATGTAGTTTCCTTTATTCAAGGAAAAGGACTTGGAACACAGTTGGGAAGAAATATAGTCCCCTGTATTATCAAGATAAATATTCATTTGTTTGAGTAGAAAGGCAGTATGTCAACTAAATAAAAAGGAAATAGAGCAGTTAGACTTATATCAAACAATAATATATCTCTGATGAGACTGTGCTGATCAAGAATGTGGCAGAAGACAGCTGCATTCCCTAAAATTTCAGAATTGAGCAAAAGAAGCACTTCTTTTTCTATGTCATTAGAGAATGTCAGTAACACATTGTGCCCTAATTTATTAGGTTTTGTTGGTTTTTTTTTAGAAAAAATGAAAACCTTTATGCCTCATGATTAAACCTTTATTTTTTGGTAGCAATGTTATATAGGGACTGTTTGTTGAAGAAAGGCAAGTAAATACTTCAATGTATTTATTTTAAACTATTTTTTCTTTTAAAAGATTGACTTGGAGAGTATATTTTCACTTAACCCAGACCTAGTTCCTGAAGAAGATGATCCTAGCCCAGAGACTCCTCCACCTCCCACACCTTCAGCAAAAGTAAACAAAATTGTGAAGGTTGGTAATGTATATAAAATTTATTTAGTTGAAGTTACTGTACCTCATTGTGCCTCTTGGTTTATAATTATCTTTAGTTTAGAATTGAAATTTAACAATGTTCTGATTTTTAAAAAATAAATGTTAAAGACAATGAAATAAGATTTCTTTAATTTTGTTCTCTGTTCAGCAAATGTTCCTTGTACCTAAATCCGTGATGGCGAACCTATGGCATGTGTGCCAGAGGTGCCACACAGAACCATCTCTGCTGGCACATGCGCTGTTGCCCCAGCTCAGCTCTCCGTGGCTTTCTTTCGTGAGCTTCTGTTTCCCTGCAAATGACAAAACAGAAGCTCGTGAAAGAAAAAGATCTTGCCGTGCTGCCGGTGTTGGGATGCCCCGCCTCCCGCCAGCCAGCTGGTCTCTGCTGTGCATGCGTGCGCGCATGTCTGCTCATGCATGCGCATGATCACTCACACATGCATACCTTTCAGTTTGGGCAAGTGCGCGCACGCAGTTTGGGCACTCGGTGTCTAAAATATTTGCCATCACTGACCTAGATGCATAGATTAAAGACAGCTTGTGTGTGTATGTGTGGATGAAGTGTTCTGCAGAGAAAAATAATACAAATTTTAAGTTAAACATAAGAAAAACAGAGAAAAGGTAATAGAAAAGTGAAAATGAAATAAGGAAAAGAATAAAAAGGAAATAGAAAACAAAATAATACAGGAGTGGATTACAATCTTCTTAACAGCAGTTATAAATATTTTACACTTTATTTTCTCTAAGGTTACATCAAAGTATTATTTCCATATATCTACCCTTTCTAATAATCAAATACATAGTCTATTTGTTAAATTTTCTTTTTTTCTTTTCTTTATTCCAATAATTAAAAGTAGTTGATCTTTCTCTAAACAACAAGCTACTTTTACCACTCCTGCTTGTTCCATAATTTTCACTAATCATCCCTCTGGTATTTCAGAATTTTTCTATTTTTGTGCATATACTTCTTTCACAATAGTGATTATATATAAAAATAATCTTCCATGACTTTTTTCTAGTTGTATGTGAATCCCAATAAAAAAGTTGTAGTTTCACTTTAAACTTTAAAAATGTTTGCTTCAGTATATGCATTTGAATCCAAATTTTTTACATGCACCATGCATGATAAAATGTCCCTTCATGCTATTCACATTACCAACATAAATTTGAAGTACCTTTTCATGTTTCAGATAATTTTTCTGAAGTCATTAGTGACAGTACATTATTTTATCAAAATTTTATTTTAGATTATAATATAATGTGAATTTCAGTCATTACAACCAGCTGTTTTTCCACTGTTTCAACAATATGTTATCTCCCAAATCATAATTTCCTCTCTAGATTCTTTAAGATTTATTGTAAGATTTATTCTTTCATCTTTACTATCTATCTTCTATTCTTACTCATTTTTAATATTTTTGTAATATTTCTGGAATAATTTCCTTTTTCTGAACAATCTTCTCCTTCCCTCACCATGTGTTGTAACTTTTCTGGAGGTTGCCATTCTCTTATTTATAATCCAAAACTAAAAGTAAGTCAGTTACAAAAATGAAGGATGACTTATCTCTCTTTTTTCTTGTTTAGACTTCTCTTTGTTCTTAAAACTTTAATCTAATCTGTATTTCTGTAGTTGTAATAACACAGCCCATCATGTTACATCTATCTTCTTGTTTTATAAATTCCACCAGTTATCTTTTCCCTTTGATGTTAAAAAGAAAAACCAGCATTCACATGAAGATCTGGCCTGTTTATTTAATTAATTCTGAATAGTACTAAAGCACTTTCATCAAAATATTACTTTTTCAAATTTATACAGTCCTGTTTATCTGTCTATAACTTTCTTAGTCAAAATCTTATTAAGTTCTTTGCTGTTGTTTTAATGTCTTTTAAAAGACGTTTTGTCTTTGTTTTACTTTCTGTAATTCGGAAGGAAGGCTGGTTCTTTGACAGACTGTTTTCTTTGTCCAGTTGTTTTCAAAGACCCCTTTTTTACTGTAAATCTATTGTATCCAAAAGTGTTTAAGAAAGCGAGGCTTTGGTGGAACTTAATGTCCTTTAAAATGTTACACATTGTATGTGCAAGCGCAATGTGTGTGTAAGTGCTGTTTTTCCCTCATCTCCTCAGCCATTTTCCAGAGCGCTGCATCTACACTCCATAGCTGGGTTACTTCCTCACGTTCTGACATCAACTGAGTGGACTTTAAATTTATTTCTCCCTCTCTCTGTGCTCTGGCCACGCCCCTTTGTCCCATGATTCCTCAGTCTTTCAGTTGCTGACAGACTGAGGTGGAATTTTTCTCTGTGCTCAAATTCTTTCTATTTCTTAGTTTGCTTAGGTAATTTGGTTATTTTTGATTTACTTTTTTCCCTTGTTCACGGTGGAGAGAGGAAGATTTCTGTTTGTTTGAGCCGACAGTCAGCTGTGTGAGCACAGTGACATGTCTGGAGGCTCCAGGCTGTCCCGTTCCTCAGTGTGAAGACAGCAGCCGGACTCTGACCCCTCGGAGCGGATCCGGCTCAACTTGTAGCCGCCGGTGTGTGCGTGGGCTAGGCGTCTCGCCGTCACGGTCCCCACCACCTCAGATTGGCGCTCAGAGGTTCGGCATTGCAAAGGCGGCATCGGAGCGGTTACACAATTTTCGTGTTTGCTCCGTTATATTCACTGTGGGCTCTAATTTGGTGGTTGCCCTGTCAGTTGCTACTGCGGGCGCCGCCGATTACAACGAGACAAGGACAGCGACAACCGGCAGAGCGGTCCTGCTCGGCTCCTGGCCTCAGCAGCGAGGTCTCGGCAACGTGAGTCCGCCATTTTACTGTGACGGTTGCGGCCACCATTTTGGTTGCCCGTTTGCCTCACCCGCCATTTTGTGTGCCATCCGCTCCGTGAATCGGTGGCATTGAGGGGAGGGGAGTTCCCTGGCTTGTTCTAGGAGCCCCATACCTAGCAGGAGCTTTAGGTGCCCCACACCTTCTGAGGCGCCTCTGCATGATTGCTGGCCGGCCGGACTGTGCCTCTTGCCACACCTTGAGTCTCCTTCACTGCTCCCTAACAAGGACAGTCTGAAAGCCTTTGGAGGGCCTTTGGTCTGACTTTGTATGCTGGTGGTCGAACTTTGGGGATACTTAGTCCCACCTGTCTTTGTCTGACGCCCCTTCCTGTTTAAAAAAAAACAAAAAAAAACCCCAACAGGACTACCAGGCCTTTATACCGCCATGGCGGATTCGTCCCTTTCTTCCAACCTCGAGCGGGAAGAGAGCCCGCCCAGGGTCAAGGCGCACAGGAAGGGGGCGGGTAAGCGGTCTGCTCCTGTCAGCCACAAGACCCATCGCTCCAAGGCTACCAAGGCCGTTGACAAGGACCCTTTGCGGCACCACAAGGCATTTGAGAGACAATATGACAAGGCCAGGCAAGCGGCATCCTCGTCTCTTGCCATGGACTCAAGACCCCTTCAGCCAACATCTCCTGTGACCACGCCATCAACGTCACAGAACGCTTCTATGGCTCCACTGTCCCTTACAAAGGGGGTCTTGCAATCTATGCCAGACGTTTCTTCTGCTGGTTTGGACTCCTCCCATCCTCCTCGTCGCCAGCCGCCTGAGGCTACCTTCACTCCTACTGCAGCGGGGCTCCATGCAGCGGATCCACCACCTGTAGCCCCTCAACTTGACGTTTAGGCCATGCTGTCCACGGCCTTATCCAACATCCTGGTGGCTGGTCTACAACAAGCCTCTCAGGCCCCCCAATCGAGGCCGGCCCAGTGGTTGGCGCCTAGTCAGCCATCACACAGGCCTCGTTCACCACAACGGAGGGAGTCTGACTCCTCTGGGGACTCGGACCAGGCAGAAGACTTCCCTGAGGACTTCGAGTTTTCTGAAGACGAGGGCTTGATGCCAGACTCTCCTGCCTTTACTGGTCTCTTTCGCCCTGCGCTGTTTAAATCACTCCTGCACAAGGCGCGCCTCACAACTAATCTAGGGGCGGTTGGGGCACAGGCTGCCATTTCTCAACCTGAGGCAGGCCCCCATGATGCCTTATTTAAGCAGGCCAAGCAGGAGAAGAACTACATTCCATGCCCCCAACTGTTTGCAGACATCCTTCAAATGCCGTGGGGTCAACCGGGGTCCTTAACAACCCCCAGTAATCTGGACAAGAAACTTTATTGCCCGGTCCCCGAACTGGATGCTCTTCTGGACTTACCTGTAGTCGATGCTCCTGTGGCGACTCTCGCCTCACCTTCAGTCATTTCCTCGGACCCCTTGGACGGTCTGAAGTCTGAAGACAGACGCGCGGAGCTCGCCTTCCGCAAATCCCACCAAGCAGTGGCCTGGGCGGTCAGAACAGCGATGGCCACGTCATTTTTTAACCGGGCATCGCTTATCTGGCTGCGTCAATTGCAAGAAAGGCTTCCTCCTGAGGAGACCAGATTGCATCAAGACGTTAATAAGATCATTGCAGCCACCAAATACTCAGCCAACGCTTCTTTAAACTCAGTTACATTTGCTTCCTGGGCCCTTGCCTCGTCGGTCACCTCAAGGCGTCTCTTCTGGCTCCGTCACTGGAAGGCCGATGTAAAAACTAAATGGAAGTTCGCTTCAGCCCCCTATAAGGCTCCCAACTTGTTTGGTGCTGCACTCGATCCAGTCCTTGTCGAGGACAAAGATAAGCGCAAAGTCCTCCCGTCCGCCTACCGCAAGCCAGACAGACGTTACACTCCTTACAGCCAACGGCAGCCCTTTTGGACCTTCTCTGGGCCCGGGGGGGGTCCCTTTACTTACCGTCAGTCATTCCAGTCAGGTGACTGCTTTTCGGACAGACAACAGTTCCGTGAAAGGGGAAGGCCTCAACACGCTTTGAAGCGTCCTTTCCATGGCTCCGGCTCTAAAACCTTCCGGCGAGGCAAATGATTCTCAACTGCCGAGCCCCATCAGCGGACGGCTCCAGACATTTCGCCACCAGTGGGTCCTGTCAACGGCGGATGCCTGGGTGCATCATACGGTCTCCCAGGGCTTCTCTATAGAGTTCACTGACACCCCCCCGAGTCGCTTCATACGATGCCCAGTGCCCCGCTCTTCAGATCTGCGATGTCTCATGTCAGCAGAGATCGAGCACCTTCTGAACATCAAGGCGATAGAGGCCGTACCCGGGGACCAATTGTGGACCGGATTTTACTCGGTGCTTTTTTTGGTACCCAAGAGCTCGGGGGTTACAGGGGTGTCCTCAACCTGAAGCATCTGAATCTGGCAGTTCACTACCGCCGATTCAAAATGCATTCCCTGCGGTCGAGCCTCGCGTCAGTGCAACAGGGGGACCTCATGCAATCCGTAGATCTTCGTAAGGCCTACTTACATGTCCCGGTGCATCCCGCCCATCGCCGATTCCTGAGATTCGAGTATGCGGGGACGCACTACCAGTACTGTGCAATGCCATTCGGGCTTTCTTCAGCATCCCGTGCCTTCACCAAGCTGATGGCAGTGGTGGCAGCCACCCTCAGATCTGCCCCGGTGAGGATCCTGTGTTACCTTGACGATATCCTGATTCTCTCGTCGTCCCGGGATCAGGCAACACAGGACAGGGACCGGGTGCTCTCAGCTTTTCAGAAACACGGCTTTTCAATAAACTTGGACAAGAGTCATCTCGTTCCCTCCACATCCATCCTTCATTTAGGATCAATAATAGACTCCACCACAGGTCAAGTATTTTTGTCCCCGTACAGGGTTCGGAGCATCAGGGATTTGGTAATCCGGGTCCTAGCTCAGAGATCCGTTTCCCTTCTGACGCTTTCTCAACTGCTCGGAAGCTAGTCTCGTGCTTCAACATTGTTCCTTGGGCCCGCAGGCACTCCCAGCCGTTGCAGTGGCTCATCCTCTCTTATCAGCAGAGCGGCTGTTCCAACTCGGGGAGGAAGATACTTGTACCTCCTCAGGTTCGTCTCTCCCTTCGGTGGTGGCGGTCGCCAGCTATCCTGCAGGGCTGTCATTTCCTGGTAATCAACCGGCTCGTGCTGACTACCTACGCCAGTCTTCAGGGCTGGGGTTATCACCTTGCCAACCAAGTGGCTCAGAGTCAGTGGTCGCCGTCGGAGAAACTCAACAGCATCAACTTCCTCGAGCTTTGGGCGATTAGTCTAGCCCTTCGTCACTTCAGCCTCGCCGTGCAGGGGTCACATGTCCGAGTCCTCACGGACAACACGTCAGCCAAAGCACATGTGAATCGGGAGGGGAGGATGAGGTCCCGCTCCCTGATGGTCGAGTCGGAAAGGCTTTTCAGCTGGGCAGAACATTACCTTCTATCGATACGGGTGGATCATATATCCGGGTTAGCCAACGTACAAGCCGACTGGCTCAGCAAGGAGCGGATCGATCCTGCCGAATGGCAACTTCAGCCTCAGTTGTTTTGCGAGCTGTCAGCCCGCTTCGGGACTCCAGTCATGGATCTGTTTGCAAGTCCCGCAAACGCCCACTTGCCTCGATACATAACCCGTTACCAGAGTCCGCTGGCAGAGAACACGGATGCCTTACGGTGTCGTTGGCCTCCCGGCCTCCTATACGCATTCCCTCCAATCCCGCTCATTCAGAAGGTCGTACGGAAGATGATCACAGACAGGGCGGAACTGTTGTTAGTGGCACCCAATTGGCCACGCTGCCAGTGGTTCGCCGATCTTGTGGAGTTCTTGGTCGAAAGTCCGTGGGTGATTTCCCCCACATCGGATCTCCCTGTGCCAGGGGGCCATCTGTCATCCAGAGCCTCAGTGGCTCCAGTTGGCTGTCTGGCATTTGAACGGGTCATCCTGAAGAGAGATTGACTTTCTGACAAGGTAATTGGCACGATCCAAGCCTACAGGCGGCCGTCAACGACTTGGCTGTATGAAGCGACTTTGCGAGCATTTTGTTTCTGGTGTTCGGGACACCATGTCTATCCGACTTTGGCGGTTATCCAGGATATTCTCGAGTTTGCAGGAGGGCTTTGACAGAGGCTTGGCCCCAGCCACCTTGAGGTGTCAGACTGCCGCCCTATCGACGGTCCTTTCTTGCCAACCTTATCAATTTCTGTCTCATCACCCCTGGATCTGGGGATTCCTGCATGGGGACACCAATTTGCGTCCTCCCACAGTGCACCAATATCCCTCTTGGGATCTTCCACTTGTTCTCCAAGCTCTGACCGCACTGCCGTTTGAGCCTTTGGCCTCTGTTTCGTTGAAATTTCTTTCCCTCAAGGTTGCCTTCCTCCTGGCCATTACCTCGGCCCGGAAGATCTTGGAGCTCTCTGCCTTATCTGTTAGGAAAGACCTGTGCATCTTTTGGCCCAACACGGTGGTGCTTAGACTTGATTCGGTGTTCACCCCAAGGTGAACTCGTGGTTCCATCGGGCCCAGGAGATCATCCTTCCTGACTTCTGCCCTTCCCCTAAACATCACCGGGAGGTCCTCTGGCACACGCTGGATGTCCGCCGTGCACTTCGTCACTATCTTTGTCGAACGGCCTCCTTTATGAAGACGGAGGCCATCCTTGTCTCCTTTCACCCCGCCTCCATGGGGCAAAAGGTTTCCTCGTCCACGGTGGGCCGCTGGATTAAGGCCTGTATTTCATCCGCCTATGAGCTTCAGGCAAGGCCCCTTCCGGGCAGGATCCTTCCTCATTCCACCCGCAGTGCTGCAACATCGGCGGCGTGGGCGACTCAAGCATCGGTGTCGGACATCTGTCGGGCGGCCACGTGGACTTCCTTGTCCCCGTTCATCTGACATTATCGGATTGACTCATACGCTTCGTCGGAGGCGTCTTTCGGAAGGGGGGTGTTGTAGTCGGTCATCTCGGCCTCGGCTTCGGGGAGCAGTCAGCTTCCCGCCCCTGTGGTTTAGGCTTGGGTATATCCCAGCTATGGAGTGTAGATGCAGCGCTCTGGAAAACGGACGTTGTCTCACCTGAACGTCCATTTTCGGGGCTCTGCGGCTACACTCCATTCCCCCCCCCATTTTTCTTATTGGGTTTGGGCTTCCTGCTCTGTTCCTGTTTTTTTCAGACATTCCGGGGATTGTTGCAATTATTGTTCTTTGGACGGTTCCACGTTTACTGTGCTGCGCCTTCGTTCAAGACTGAGGAATCATGGGACAAAGGGGCGTGGCCAGAGCACGGAGAGAGGGAGAAATAAATTTAAAGTCCACTCAGTTGATGTCAGAACGTGAGGAAGTAACCCAGCTATGGAGTGTAGCCGCAGCGCCCCGAAAATGGACGTTCAGGTGAGACAATGTCCGTTCTACCCATGAGAAGACTGTTAGACTTCCATCCCACAATTTCACAAGAAATTGCAATTTGGGATGCAGGTGGATCGATCTCCCAGTCACAAAAAACCATTTTTAGCGATGGCTGCTGTTCACTTTCACAGTGCTGTCTCTGCTAGTTCAGAGATATCTAGTCCACCACAGAACCTCATGCGAAAGCCCAACAGCTATGCTTTATAACAAATTACTAAGTGGAAGAGTGCGATCAAGCTGTCAGGGATATTTTACGTCAAGAGTTCTTCATCTATATTGAAACCATTCCAGCCTTACAGAAGATAGTAACAGTACCCTTTATGTAAAAAGTTGAAGAACGGGAAGTAATTTTGATATGGATTATAGTGTCAATGTGTTCATAGCAAATTGTAAGGCTAATCTAAGTATTCTATTATTAAATAAAAAAAACCTTATCAGCTAAAGAATTGATTGGTATGGAAAGAGAGAGAGAGATTTCCCTGGTCAAGTGCAGGGCAAGAATTAAACTCTCCTATTATTTATTTATTTATTGAATTTTATTTGCCACCCATTTGTAACGAAACAACTCTGGGCAGCTTCCAGCATTAAAACATTAAAAGCCTAACAAATAAATATCTAAAACAATAGTCCTATAATATTGAACTCCTTTGTAACTTCTATTTACAGTTCTAAAATGATTGATACTCATTAATATCTTGTCCTATTTGCATTTTGAACTTTCATATTAATTCCGTATTGGCCTCTTGTATTGTACCAGTATTCCAAATACAACTGCAATAATACATACATGAATCCAAGATAATTTGCAAGATACATATTTTGTCTTTTAATTTTTAATAAATTTTACATGGAATTTCACTTCTACAGTTTTCATTACTGTGTTGATAATTTGGTCACGTCCCCAATTAGTTATATGATACATAACATTTGGTGCGGGTGGGAGTGGTAGTTAATTAATTTAGTTTTCACATTTCTAAACTGCCTATCTCCCTCAAAAGAGAGTATAGTTAATTAGAAAACACTTACCTCATTTTTGTGTTTACTGTACTGACATTCAATCTCTGCAGTTCTGTTTTGCATTTGTCAGAAGGGTAGAGCTTCTTTTGTAGATGGTTTTGAGAATAATTTAGGGACTTCCCAAATGTATAAATTTTGCTGACTTGCTGTTCCTTTTACCTGCTGAAAGGCTTCAAATCTCCCAACAAGTTTGTTTGGATGTGGATAACAAATTATAGAATGTCTATCCTTTCTCTAGAATCGAAGGACTGTGGCTCCTTCTAAAACTGAAACTCCTGCTAGAGACAACAGAGGTAATTTTTATTAACTTTTTATTTAATTCCAGTTTAATAGTCCAGCTATAAAAAAAAACTGTCTGCCTTATTCTTCTGTAAAACTTTGCATGACAATTTTATTTTCCGTTCCAAGTAATAACAATGTAACACATTCCAAATAATACAGATCCTAATATAATTATAGTTAGCTGGTTTTTGGTACCTTTCTGAACAGTTTTGAAGTCACGGAGTGGTAGGCACTGTATTGCAATGATGATCTGGTTCCAGTTGGTGTAAAGGGGAGAAGTTGAGCTGAGACCTCTGTTTTATGGTATTTCACAGGCTTGATGCTTTCCCAACTTCTACTTAACACGCACACAAGGATGCCAACAGGGAAGATTTCAAACTACTGCCACCTGCTGAGAGGACTCCCTCTCATTTTGTGGGGGAAAGAACTGCCGGCTAAGGGGAACTGAACTCCTCTGGCGTGGTGCAGAAACATAGCTCAGATCCTGAAAATCTGAGCCTCCTTCTGTAGTCACATGATGCCTTGCTTAACAACATTTTGCCCAACTATTGGGATTCCTGACTCAATTGTGGGCCTAAGTTGAGCACTACCTGTACAGCTAGTTTAGAATGCAGTAATTTGAGTAGCTATGTGTTTGTCATAATTTCCCCACATAACACCACTATTTCAATAGTCCGTTTGCTTCTAGATGTAATTCTAGGTGCTAGATATCATCTTTAAAACCTGTGTGGCTTGAGGACTGCCACCTTTTAGTTATTTCTGTCTGTCAGATAAAACAAGGTGAAAGAGGCCGTTTTCAATTGATCCCCCACCACTCAGCCTCCTCAGTCTTATTGGGCTGCAAAACATTATTAAAACTTGGCTTTTCTAGCAAGCCTTGGGAACAACTGGTCCCTCTTAAGATATTCTCTTTGAATGTGTTCATTTCCCTTGTATACAATTGTGAGTTGTTTGTTATTTGCTGATTTTTATACTTTTTTATTTTTTAAAAAAGGGATGTGGTGGCTCAGCAGCTAAAATGCTGAGCTTGTCGATCGAAAGATCGGCAGTTCAGCAGTTCGAATCCCTAGTGCTGCGTAATGGAGTGAGCTCCCGTTACTTGTCCCAACTTCTGCCAACCTAGCCGTTCGAAAGCACGTAAAAAAATGCAAGTAGAAAAATAGGGACCACCTTTGGCGGGAAGGTAACAGCGCTCCGTGCGCCTTTGGCATTTAGTCATGCCCGGCCACATGACCATGGAGACGTCTTCGGGCAGCGCTGGCTCTTCGGCTTTGAAATGGAGATGAGCACCGCCCCCTAGAGTCAGGAACAACTAGCACATATGTGCGAGGGGAACCTTTACCTTTACCTTTATTTTTTTAAAAATTCTTATTTTGTAGAATAGGATAAGTAAGCTGGACAAAATCAGTTATAATTGGAGTAGAATATAAGTCCAGCAATGAATATTTATTTATTTTTAGAAATCTCTTGAACCGTTTCAGAAGCACAAGTGGTTTGAATGAGAGATGATCTGCAGGTCTGGAATGAAAACTTCCATGTAGTACATTTCTATTCATGACTGTTGCATTTTTCCCCATCTCTACCAGAGGATTAATACTCCTCTGCTTCATTGTTTGGCTGATCACCTCCCATTATTGGTATGAATATTTTTATTGGAATAAGGTGTGGGACTCCCATAATCTGTAATGCATGAGCTAATATGTAGACAATGGGGCCTAACTAGTTCTTTTGGAACACACGAGTAACCACCTACCATTACACCTTATCTATAACTTTTTAAAGTTAAAATTGTGTAATTTGTTTTGGTTGCTTGTGTTGCCATAAGGGAAGGTCCACCAGAGTAGGTCTACTGGCCTTGAAACTTAAGTGTACTTATACGGTTCTGCCAGAGTGACACATGCATTTCACTTCTTACATAAAGATTGACAGTCATTTGTGAATTCAACTACTGATTTGTTATGTAACCTATTCTTATGTTTTGATTTGTCTCCAAGAAGTATGCTGATTTTTCACAACTATAATTTGCTTCATTAAACAGTATCAGATTTAATGAAGAGTATGATTATCATTAATAAGTCACTGAATTGTGAAACAATTACACATTTCTTTTCCATTTTGCCTCATTTTCTTAGTAAATCTTTTTTAATAAACTCTTTATTTTGATCTTTTCAGTGATTGGTTCTGCACGTGCACGACCTACTCAGCTTCCTGAACAGTCATCATCTACACAACAGAATGGTAGTGTTTCAGATATATCTCCAGTTCAAGCTGCAAAAAAGGAATTTGGACCCCCTTGTATGTAAACCATGTATCAAGGATTTATTTTAGGCATTACATGTAGACTCTCTTGGATGATTACATAATGCTTAAATAGAGATTTAACTATACCATTATTATATCTCGTTATAATACATCATTGTGATTATTTTTTCAATAGTCCTGTAAGAATAGACTAAGAATTCTGTTCTAATTAACAAGCTGAGTTTAAAATCGGCCAGATCTTACCTTAGGACAAACCAAGAGAGTAACATGTATTAGTCAGTGGCTGTTTCTGTGTTGTCACTTCTTTTTTTCCATATCCTGCTGGCCTAGGTAAGACAGGTAGACACGCTACCTTCAAGCTGAACTAGCCGTTTAGGTGAGACCTCTAAGTTAAGTAGTCTTAATAGAAAAGAATTCAATTAGTCTTCCTTGTGGAAAGTGGGGGACTCTGCTCTCCTTGTTAAGCAGTCATGCTATCCTCTCTTGTTCTCCAGGGCCAGCAAGAATGATTATGACAAAAACAGTATAAACTAAATATTGAAAAAATTTCCCTGAAGAGTCCCCTGTTACTTAGCTAGGCCAACAGATTTGCAAATAAAAAAAATACATGCTGTATTTGTTAACTGTTATGTAATACGCCCATGATAAGATAATTGCTTAACATTACAAAACAAGGGAAGAAAGAGGGTGGGACGATGAAAAAAGTACTGGTTGAAGGTTTATTTTCAACCCAGATTTGTTAAGAAAAAAATTTCTCTCTCTCTCCGGCCTATATTAAAATTCTGTCCCTGGGAGAGCAGCCAGCAGAATTTGTTAGTTTGCAGGTGGTGTACAAACTATGGTGCAGTTGAGTAGCAACCAGATTATATTACAGGCTGGCTATGTGAACAATATATTATCAAGCTCTCTGGCAATTTCTTCATATTGTCTCCCACAGCTCAAAATGGTTATTCAGAAGATGGTTATATATTAGGAATTTTTAAACCCATTTATATTGAATTAAATTAACATGGACAGTTCTCAATCTTACTAATTAAAAAACTGAAAACTTGAAAATCATTGTATGACAAAAGTTGTCTTTCTTCTTTAAGCACGTAGAAAATCAAATTGTGTGAAAGAAGTTGAAAAATTACAAGAAAAGCGCGAAAAACGAAGATTACAGCAACAGGAAATTAGAGAGAAACGAGCACAGGTTTTTAATTTTTTCATTCATAGTGCTTTGTGTACAGTTCATATTTTTCTTACCATTTAAAACAATGCATTGAATTGAATCTTCTTCAAAATCTTTTTATTCTGTTCCAAGCAGCTTCCATATCCTTTTTTTCACATCATTCCCCCCCCCCAAAAAAAATTGGGAGGCTAATCTTTTTTTACAATGCATCTTAATGCAAGAGTTGTACTTTAACTTCTTTCAGTAATTCTATTTTCATAGCAATTTCTAACTTTTTTCGTTCTATGACCATATTTTATTAGATCAGTTTTGACTACCATAAAACAGTCTGTCCCATGTTTACTCTTACAAGCTTATTAATTTCTCAGTCTTTCTCAGTAATTATGATAGTAATCATGCCATTCTTAAATTACTTAATGGTCCTCTTTTATGTTATTCCCACCCATCTCTTATCTCCCTTAGCAGAATAATGTGGATTATTATTATTAGACATTTTTTCCTCAAATTAGAGTATAACATGCAACTATCACCAACCTAAGGATTCCTAGTTTAATATGCATCCATACCATCCTAGATTACACCAATTCATACTGATAGGTACCAGCCCTTAATTCTTCCATAATTGTCAGGCACAAGCAATCGGAACCACTCATAAACAATCTCAAGTGGAAGTTTCATTATTAGTCACCATGATATGAGAATCTCACCAGACTGAAGGCATTCCTTTCGGATTGGTCAGATGAGGCTTCAGGGATTGTGGAGGAGGTCAGGCTTGCAACTTCCTGCAGTGCAAGGACTCTAAACCAGGCCCCTCTTAACACCTCCCTCCAGTGTACTGTAGCTGGAGGTTCCACCACAATAATTAAATCTACACTTGTTGATCAGTTTAACAAAAAAATGCTAATAATCCGGTAACTGCAGCCAAGATCAGTTTTAGCATGCTCATGTCATTCGGCGCAAGCCAGGATCTAAAGATATTCTGATAAAGCGGTTATTTGCAGACCAAATATTTTTTTATTGTTGCCCATATCCCTTCTTACAGTGAAGTGACTGATTCTCAGTTGAATTCAAAACTTCCTTGGCTGGTATTTGAAAAGTCTCTATGATATAAACTCAAGAGTTTTAATGTTGATGACTGTATTTTAGTATTTTAAGTTTTAATTGTCACTGTATAGTTTTATTAAGAACTGTTTAGAGCGATGTTTCCCAAACATTTTGTTTCATTACTCAAACCACTTATCAGAAATTCGTTTTTACCCAATGTAAGTTACACTTTAAATCAATTTAAATATCCCTGGTATATTTGGTAATATGTTTATGTGTTATTACCCAAAGAAAAGCCACTTATATCCAATTTTAGATAATTTACCCCGGTTTAGGAAGCACTGGTTTAGAGGCTTTAGAAGTTTACAGTGTAATAAATTTGATTATATAATAAATAGCGACAATATTTCAGATTTTTTGTTTGAGCTGAAGATCCATAATCATTCCTTCATTCATTTTACTACTTTCAAAATGTGCAACCCAAATGACTTAAGTGTGAGCGGTAAAATGCTACATAATCATCAGATTCATGAAGTCAAAGCTTTTTGGCCCCTGGCACTTTTTTTATGGAAAACAGCATTTCTCACTCCCCCAGTATTAAGTCAATACCTAATTTGGCATTGTTGGTATTTAATAAAGCCATTGTAATTTGCCTTTTTCAGAAAAATTTTGGGACCTGAGTTGAGAGTAGTGATTTCTCCCCCAACCCCGCCCCAAGAATGTTAGTTAGATTTTTTTGGGTATGATTGTTCCTCGGTGTGAGATGAAATGTATGATATGAGATACGTATTGTTACGTTGTGCTATATGGGTCCTACATTCTAACCAATTTACTGTGTTGGAATGTATGCTGCTTAGGATAGGTTTGTGATAAATTGTCAGAGTCACTTAGGTGGGATGGGATCAGCATCATCATTTTAGCTATTGTCTATCCACTGCAGGATGAAGGCCTCTTCTGCATGTTTCCAATCAGTACGTCTTGAGCTTTCCTTTGCCAATTGGGTCCACAATACTTGTTGATGTTGATCCATCTTGTTTTAGGTCTCTTTTTTGTGGATGGTTTTTATCAAGAACCATTCTATGACTGCCTTAGTCCACCTACCATCAGTTCTTCTTGCTATGTGACCAGCCCATTTCCATTTCAATTCTTTTACTCTTTTGACAGCATGATATATTTTGTTTGTTCTCTAATCCACATGCAGAGCTTTCTATCTCGTCTTATGATTCTGAGGCATGTATCTTTCCATGACTCTTTGTGCCAATGGTAGCTTTTGTATCGATTGTGAGATTAGTGTCCATGTTTCACTGGCATATGTTAGAACAGGTAGGACACATGAAGTGGGATAGATGTTGTAAAAATTTGATGACAGTGAATACATAAAAATAAAGTCTGAGCAATAAATTTTATTACAAAAAGGAAAAACACATTTTCCGTCTTACTCTCTTTCCAGAGTAATAATAGGCAACCATATGCATGACATGGAATTATCCACTTGCATCATTACCTCACCTACTGCCAAAAATGTTGATTGCAACAGCCACCAAAAGTTTGTTCATTTTGCAGTACACTTAAACACATATTTGACTTGTGAATTGGGTCTACTTTCTCATACATGAATTTTAGAAGAAAAATTGATATTTAAAAACCTATTATCTCCATTCAGGATTCTCTTGTAATATTTATGATAAGTATGTGTTACAGTGGCATGAGCAATATGGTTTTAGTAATGATTTTTTTTCTCTTAGGATGTAGATGCCACAAATCCAAATTATGAAATCATGTGTATGATCAGAGATTTCAGAGGAAGTTTGGATTATAGACCACTAACAACTGCAGATCCTGTAAGTTTTGTTAATATGTAATAATTAAAAGAAGTTTTACTGACATTTTGAATGGTAACATGGTCAGCAGTGAATAAGTTGTGAAATTGAAGTCGTTGTATTTAAACAAATGTTCACTTTTAGTTATTTCTTTCCTAGCAAATCTGAGAACTGAATCTTAAATAATAATCTTTAACCCTTCATTTCAAAGAGACCATGTTAATTTTTTTTTACTATTTGACAGTTTTCTTGAATTGATTTATTTAAGAAAAATTTGCAATAATGTTTTGCCCTTAACTCTGAAATTAACCTTATGCTTAGGTTATTAGAAGGTTACCATATACACAGTTGAACTTGATTTTAGAATGTGTAGATAAATTTATTCAATTCAAATCTAGGTTTAGGAACCAGTACAGATATAACTTTAGGATGCTTTTGTGTCTAATTGGTGTTACCCGCTATGAGGGGGGAATTGGCAAATCTCAGCCATGAGAACCTGTGCTTACAAAAGAGTTTAAATGTACATTTGATATTAGAAAGATTAAATGGAGATTATAAAATGATGTCTCTTTTAAGAAATATTTTCGTATTAGAGACAAAAGTAACTTACCACATCTTGGTTTTGGTGCTGTAGTTTTTACAGCAATATGAATAATAAAATATGTCACTCATCCACCATTGTTGATGAGGTATTCAAATTGGCCAAAAGAATTAGCCTAAACCACATGGAGTGGTTTATCTTGAAAGCCTATAGGAACCTGTAACTAATTGAAACATATTTCACTGTGGAATGTTGAACTACAAGAGTACATAACAATGAATTTTAGATCATCGGTATTTTTAAAAATAGACAGTTATATAACCTTATATACAATTGCTTGAATACCTTTCTCTTTGAGTTTTAATTTCAAGTACAATTTTTACTTACTTAACTTAACTTCCATTTTGTTTCCTTTTTTGTAAAAGATTGATGAGCACAGGATATGTGTATGTGTTCGAAAACGACCACTCAATAAAAAAGGTATGGCTCATTTTAACATACAGATCTTAAATGCGATCAAAAATAATTTTCAAATGGGTTTAGTCTTGAAACCATATACACAGCTGAACTTGATTTTAGAATGTGTAGATAAGTTTTAAGATGTTACATATTAAATTTCTTCTTTCAATCCAGCCTTTTTGAGGTATAAATAGTTAAAATTAGTTTAAAGATGAGGTAATCAAAATTTTATAGAATCAGAATGTAATTATAGCCATAAAATGCATTTTAAGTTAATGAAAATATAGATTTTAAATGTGAGATTGTTAACTGAACTTTTTTTTAATTTGCCCACCATACTAGAATGAGAGAGGACATAACTTAGATCTGAGATAAACGATGGAATAGCTCAAGCTGTAATCTGTAGAAAAGCTGAATACAAAATTATGGTATTAGAAAATGGAAATTATTTTGGAATTGCTTATATTGTGAAGTGAAAAAATTGTCTTAAAGAGGGAGGGGAGGAGAAATTTGAAGCTGGGAGGAAAAATACATTTGTTAATAGCCTTGTAAGAAAACAGGTTTTTATTAACTCTTTAAAAATTGTAATCAAAATAGATGACAAACTGAAATTATATTTACTATACCTGAAACTTTTGAATTTAAGCTACTAATAGCAGAGAATACTTTTTGTTTGTTTATCAGTTCTGGGATGTGTTTGTATGAACGAGTTAACAGGCTGTGCTTTTGAAGGTATTTGGACTGGGTTTAGCAAACTTTTATTGGGTAAATATAGAAATGCTTATTCTGTAACAGGTTGTATTGAGTTCAGTGGCTATTTTCCCAAGGAAATATACTTTGGACTTTTGGTCTGTCCATTGGGCAGCAGTAATATAGGAAGATGCTAGAGGTAAATGATCAATACAGTGACAATAGCAAGAGCTATCATTTCATACTGTGTGGGAGAAAGCATTGGTAAACCACACTTATATTTTACCCAGTAAAAGATATGTTGCTTTTGAGTACTCCAGCTGAGCTCCCAAGCCAAGGCCTAGGCAGGAATCTCACCAGGATATGCTGCTTACTATAGCTTGTGATCCTTAGCCTGCTTGATAGCTCTCTTGCCTGCCTGCTAATTATTGTCAATCTCCAAAGGTCGCCTCCTGCTTCCCTGTCTGCTTGCTATTTTTTAAATCTCTTTTTGTTCTACACGCCCACACACACTCTGTCTTTTGTAAGCTTAAGGGCCTGGATGGAGTGAGGCTGCCTCTGGAAGTTGGCACATCCTTGAAAATGGTGTAGCTCATTTAGCCAGGCAGCTGGAACACCAGCGCAGATGCTTGTAAGTAAACTTGTAAGTGAATGAATGAATTAATGTATGAGCCCATCTCTCAGGTTTTTGGAGCTGTAAACTTTTACAGCTCTTTGGGCAAAAGCAATGAGCTGGGCTGACCCTTAGAGAAATACGTTGGGAACTGTTTTTGCCTGGCTGAAGCTGCTTTTTTCTCAAAAGCAGACAACAATCCCAGCTTCACTTCCCCAAACTATCAACAAGTAAAGAGTCAAGGAACTAGTAGTCAAGTATACTTAGAGGGCAATGCAGCATTGAATTCTTGGAAAAGATACTTGTATGCCATAACCTGACTGTACCAACAAGATCAGAATTGTGCAAATGATGGTTTTCCCTGTGACACTATGAAAGTGAATGTTAGACTTTGAAGAAATAGTATACAAAAAGTATTGATACTTTTGAATGTTTACGTTGGAGAAGTCTTCAAGAATACCATGGATAGCTATGAAAACACAAATAGACCATTGAACAAATTAACACTTGGGGCACAAATGACCAGAATCCAATCATCATATTTTAATACATTATGCACAGACATAGCTTTCTTGAGAAGTCCATAATTTTGAGAAATATGGAAGGAAAAAAAGGAAAAGGGCAGCCAGGAGCAAGGTGAATGGGCATGATTACAGCAATGATGGCTACACAGTTGGAAGACTGGAAAAGCCGTTTTGGGGACAGAACATCCAGGAGAAGATCTATCTATGTGGCTTTTAAGAGTCAATATTGACTTGATGACACAATTTTTCTTGTGTTTATGTGTTTCTTGTGTTTCTTCTGCTTACTTGAGATTACATCAGTTTCCCACACATTCATTCTCTATATTTGCATATGATATAAATGATGGATTGTGATTTGTCTCTGAAAAAAATGGTGTGTGTATCAGCAGATGGTGGAACAATTTTTCAAACGGGATATTTTCTTTACTATGATTTTAATTAGTAGTCATTAGTTGAACTAATTTTATCTTAATTTTTGTCCTGCCACTGCCTATTTTTGGAGTATGGCCCTGTGAAGGGACAGACTGCCTGACTAGGTGATAAGCACCTGTGCTACTTCTTCCCCCTCCCTCCTTTCTTGGCACTCCCTCAGGATGACCCAGTTGCCAATCAAACTACAATGCTGGGCAGGACGAAAGAAGAAGGGAAGACAAAATGGCTGCCTGTGAGGAAAACGCTCAATAAACTGAGCCATAGCCCAGGAGACTAATAAAGAGGCAAATTGAAAGATAGATGCCCTAATAAGAATAGACAACAGTGAAAACAGCAACTGGAGACTGAGAGGTTTTTTTTTTTTTTTTTTTTGGTCATTTGAAACTGGTATGAGCTAAAAATTGTTCAAGCCATGGAGTAAATGTTTGAAAGAAAATTAGAATTCAGAAGCCCAGTGAGGAACAAACAAAATGAAAAGATAAAGACTTCGACAGAATAAAAAGGCAGCACTAGTTCCCAGGGGGTTCTGGGTTCAATTTAAGGTGTTTATTATTACCTATAAAACTCTACATGGTACAGGCCCAGGTTATCTGTAGGACCATCCATTTCCAATCATGATCAGATTTTTCTTGAGTGGATAGTAGCTGTTTAAAAATGTGAAATAAAATGACAGTGTTAATTGGATGGCTATATAAATTGCTTAATAAATTGTTCTTTTAGCAAGTAAGTATTAAAATATGCTTTAAATTTTTGGCATGCAACATTTAATGAATTTATTCTAAATATAAGTGAATGCTGCTCTAGATAAATTTGTTAAAACCCATTAGGAAAAGCTGTAGATTTTATAACAATTATATTTAAAATTGTATACAGTAAGGTTTATACCTTACTTTAAAGTAAGAGCCATACCTTTAGCTATTTCCTTCTGTGGTATTCCTGTGTACTTAATTTGCAATTATTGATCAATAGAATTACTTTTATTCTTTAGCAGCAGTGATAAAAAACTGAACACATATACATCATTTGAAACTAAACTTCAATTGCTTCAATTTCATACAATATCAAAAGAGCTGGAATAGTTGGAATATTTATTGTAAAATAATGCATTTTGTATGAATGAACTTTCAGTGTGTTTAGTTTTATGCCTAGAGGAATATCTTCCCACAGAAAAAGGAAATATGTATGTATTTGATGGTACAACACTTCTTTTGTTTGTGTATCCTTTGGTACACTGGGCTTTTTCCATGTTTTTGCTGAGACAGACATTTCACAGTGTTAACAATTAGTATTAAGAATTGTACAGCAATAGATTTTGATAAAATCATGAGGGATAGTTTTCTGAAATGTTACTGATTCATACAATGTTAATTGGATTAAATTGAATTATGACTGATAATGTTTTAAAGATTACACTGCTCAAAAGGGATAAAGGTCAGTTTGATGTAATGGTTAAGACATTGAGTTACAAACCATGGGGTGATAGGGGGGGACGGGACTGAGTTCTAGCACACAGAGCTAGCTGGGTGACATTGGGCAGCCATTCTCTTTCAGACCCAGGAAAAAGGCAGTGGCAAACCAGTAATGGAATCTTACTCAGGAAACTGCAGGTAGTCACCTGGAATTAACAAAGACTTGAAGACACACACACATGTGCATGCCACACACAGGCATACAGTATTAAAATATACATGAATTTGAGGGTGGAGGGTGAAAGTTCAGTCTCTGAGCTTGAGGGTTGGTTTCCAAACATTTTGTTACCAGGCTAGGTAACACCTTCAGCAGAGTTTAGGGGGTGTCAAGTGTTCTTCTGTTTATAAGGGCTTCGTGTGGTCAGTAGGTCTTGTGATAGTGAGGTCACGCCAGGTGAGTTCCATCAGATCAGAGTCTTGTGATCGGTCAGGTGTGAGTCACCAGTGAGAGTTTTGTGATGGGGAGGTTACGTCAGGTGAGGGTCACTTGGAGGTGGAGTGGTGGTTAAAGGGGGCCTTGTATCGGTTGGTTGAGGTTTGGTGCTTTTCTCTGTTTGGCTGTATGGTTGATTTGGATTTTGAGGGGTTTGTAGGCTGGTTGTAAGTCAATGTGTCTTTTGAGATATTTGTTGCTATTGCAATACATGAATTTTACCAATGAAAAATAATAAATGTAATTTACCAGAACGTAAGTTTACAAATCAGTAAGAATAGGGACCAAAGCATTTGATAATGAATCCCATCATACCAGTGTGCAGTTTTAAAGTAGAGAAGATGGTTATTTTAGACAGGGATATATTCATCCTGATGTAGTAGGTGTGCAGCTCGGAATGCTCTCTAGATATGTGTATTGCATGGCATGAGTGCAGGAGGGGCAGGGAAGGAGGGTGCTGGTGGGTATGTACAAGCACAGGGAGGCAAGGGAAAGAGGGTGTGATATGAATGCAAGTGCAGGGAGGGCCAGGAAGGAGAGCAGTGGTGGCTCCATAAATGTGTGTGAGTGCAGGATAGCTGTGGGAAAAGGACATGGGGTGTGTGGCCCAAAGGAGGCTTGGGAAGAAGGGCATTGGTGGGTACATACATATGTGATAAACTACAGTAACACAACTGCAGGTTACCAGGAAGGAGGGAGCTCATTCCAAGGAGGGGGGCAAGGCAAAAAACAACAGAGTCCAGAGCTGGATTCTGGGAAAGGGAAGAGATTTAGGATAGCTACTCCCCAGAATCTCCCAGGCTATATCCATTATATCCAGGGTAGTATAAGTTTAGCCAGGCAAGATTCAGTCTATATGGTATGAGCAGATAAAAAAACGGGACCATATTGCATCAATCTTGGGCTAGGTCTGATAGCCTGTGAGGAAACGGAGGAAGGTGCAGTACGTGTGGGCAAAGAAAGACTGGAGGGGTTGGGGAGATTTACCCAATCGACTCGAAATCTTCCCTGCCAGCTTCCTCGTTGACTTTGCAAGTGGGAAGCCAGCAAGGAAAGTTGCACAAAGTGACCATGTGATCGCTGGAGGCTGCAATGAGTCATAATTACAAATTGATTGCCAAATTGTTCACATGATCATGAAGGTGCTGCAGTGGTCATAACTTGAGGATTGTAAGCCCCTTTGTTCAGTGCCATCATAACATCAAATGGCTGCTGAACAAATGGTCTTACCTTGAGGACTATCTGTATGAAACTCATTCTCAGTTGTTTGTGCTTAGTGCTGTTCATTTTTAAACTTAATTCAAGGTACTGATTTGACTTTGTTTCAATCAGAGACCACTAGAACAAGGTCGGCAAACTTTTTCTCTAAAGGATCAGATCCATTTCACCTCTGCAGGTACAGCCATTGGAAGGCTGCTACCACTATCCAGAAAAGTCTGCCCCTTGTCCTAGGAAGTTGATTGAGGATCATCCCTGGCAATCTGCTGCCTGCCTGGACATTTACAGATTTGGATCTTGGGGCCATAGTTTGCTGACTTCTGGATTAGAATGTAGAAATATTAAGCAAAAAATAAAGAGTTGATACCTAGGAGGTGACTACTTCAGGGTTGGAAAGAAGCCAGGCATATTTTAGGTTCAATTTTGTAAATTTCTTACAATTCATGTTTTCATTCAAACCTTGTGGTTTTTAATTATTTATATTTGTGAACAGTGTGTTCATTAAATATAATAAATTATAATTTGTAGGTGTCCTTGCATAAAAGTGAAACAAATGGCAAAATGGCCGCATGGTATAAATTGTACAAATTTTCTGCGTAGTTTAATTTCTAAGGTAATTCTTGGAGTGAGGACCTGCAAACATACATTATTTTTATTAAAAATTCACAGAATGAACTTTGTATAAAAAGATATTATAGCTTATTTCCATATAGGCTACAGTATCTTTTTTTACATGTCAAATTATTTAATCACAGGGTGATTCAGTTAATTTCACTGTCTTCATCATATGAATGTTTCAGTTGTTAAACTCAGGTATTCTGAAAATTAATGTAATGTTTATTTTCTCTTTAGAAACTGTAATGAAAGACCTTGATGTCATAACAATTCCAAGCAAAGATGTTGTGATGGTACATGAACCTAAGCAAAAAGTAGATTTAACAAGGTACTTAGAAAACCAAACATTCCGATTTGATTATGCCTTTGATGACAGCGCCCCTAATGAAATGGTCTACAGGTATGTATTGTTTGCGTGCAATGTAAAACCCGATGCTTTCATTTTCTGCAAGTTCATGTAACTCTCCAATTTGGATATCTGAGTCAATGTATTCTCATTGATATTGACACATCTTCTCAATATTATCTGTTAAGCTATCACAAACTAACAGAACATTTGTTTGAGAGTCTGCAGGAAAGTATGCTCTATGATAAGCTGCCAAAAAACTCCAGGCATGTTATAACGAATTTTTTAGAATTTTCACAATGGATGTTTTATTTCATGTAAGCTTCCTTGAGTTCTGGGTCTGCAGCTGGTAAAAAGAAAGCTAAAAATGTAAGAAAATTTCAGTGGTATCGATTCCAAACTAGCAAGGAAAATTTTAGCTAGACATACAGTGGTACCTCGGTACTTGACTGCTTTGAAATTCATCAAATTTTGACATGAAAATTTTGTCCTGGTCCTCATGGTTTGTTTGGTACTTGAAGCACAAGCTAAAACTTGTCATTATCGGCTGCCTCCTGACTCACTGAAGAAATGTGAATTTATTCAGTGACCAAACAATTTCACACTTTCGACAACTTCTGAAAAGACAAGCAGTTCTCATTCTCATTGGATACGTTTTTAGTGAAGATGACAAAGTGTGTCAGAGCCTGTGGTGCAAGTTGAAAAAAGGCAGAAAAGAGAAAGAACATCTGAAGTGCAAGTGCCTGATATTCTATTAGAGGCGGTTTCTCCTTCCAAACAATTCCATGTAACCTCTTCTCCTCAGCACTCTCCTCCCACCATCCCTGTAATGACTTCCCCAGACATCGGCTCAAAGAACTGACTCCGGGGACTTCAGAGGAGGGCAAGGGGAAGCATCAGGAAGATGCCAAGTTCTCCATTCACTCTGAGCAAGGAGTGAATGGGTCACAGGAAGAGAAGAGGCCGGGAACCTTGGAGGGGTCATCAGGAGATGGACCAGATGACTGGCTGGAGAGGAGAGGGGAGATATGCAGCTGCAGCAGGAGGGCTTGGAGACCCAGTCAGAAGTTCAGGGTGGAAAAGGATCACAGCTGCAGCCAGTCAGCAAGGATGAGGAGGAACTGCTTCTTCTACTGATGCATAGGGTTGAATGGAAGGGAGGCATAACAGAGGACAGTAAGGCTACTTGCGAGGCTCCTCGTCCCTTCTAATGAGTTACACTGGGGTGGGCCTATTTAGCCCAACATATGGAGCAACGTGACGTTGGAAACAACTGCCCATTTTCTCTGCTGTGCATGTGCTCCAACTCCATGACTCCAGTTTTTGTGACTTCAGATCTGTGCTTTGTGTGACTGGGTGTTTGGATTTTAAATCTGCTTCTCAGATTTTGGACGTGTACCTTGACTTGGATGTATCATGTGTGGATTGTGCCTTGATTTTGGACTGTGTATGTATGGACTTGCGCCTTTGCCTACAGACTTTATAATCCTGCACCTAGGTTGAGCAGGCTTGGATTCGGGAATGTTGCAGTGGGTGCGAGTGGGATCTGTCTTAATAAAGTCTTTAAAACTCCCATGAGTTCGTGTGTATGGACCGGAACAGAACAATCTCATTAGGACATGGACTTTTCTCAGTACAGGGAAAGTGAAGCTTTTATTTTATTCAATCTAAGTACAGTATTTATTAATGTTTAGGTTTATTTTTCATGTAAAGTAACAATATACAACCCTATCATTTTACTTATTGCCTTAAAAATGTGCATTGTCTTTGGTTCGGGAATGCATTAAACTTATTTACATTGTTCCTTATGGGAAAAATTGGTTTGGTACTCATCGGTTTTGGTACTTGATTTATACTTCCCGGAATCAATTAATGAGTATGAGGTACCACTGTATTTGCATATCTAAACGAAAAGAATAGTATGTGTTTGGAATTAAGAATTCCATAGAAAAATTCCCTTCCTTAAAATAGAAAACTTAAGATGTATTTAATTTTTAGTGTCCTGTTTCCACTGATTTAACTATTTTTGTTTATATATGTGATATACGTTGTCTTGAGACACTTATTTTTATCTGTATTGAATACAAGCTTTTCATTTAGTTCAGTTTGCTACCTTAAATCATTTATGCCAGTTTTCTGCCCTAAATATCAAACCCTCTTATATACACATACCTTAACAAATGGGGTGGGGTTTTTTTGTATTTTAAGCTAACTTAAAAGATATATATAGATGATAGAATAGGAGCTTATTGTATTCAGTGGTTCTTCAGTTTTTCAAAAATAATTTCTGATCATAGTAATTCTACTGATTCTCTTAAAACTCAGCTGTTGAAATCTTGGATAAGAATGGAACAAGAATTGTAGCAAAGTGTGGTATTGTTGTATGGAGCTTCACTAGTTTTGAGTTAAATACTAAATATAGTTGAATGTTATTTTCTTTTTTGCTGAAGGTTTACTGCCAGACCGCTAGTGGAAACCATATTTGAAAGAGGAATGGCTACATGTTTTGCATATGGACAAACAGGCAGTGGAAAAACCCATGTATGTTTTCCTGTTAATTTCAACATTCTTTGGGTGACCCTTATAGCATCTGCCAGTAGGTTCCCCAGCTGTGAATAATACCTTCTGTAGAGTGATCAGATGCTTAGAGTTCCATTCATATTATAATTCCTCTCTAGGATTGTTGACCTGAATCCTGATATGAAGAGTCTTCCTTCTCCTGTTTTTGAGCTTTAAATTTCCTTGTTTTCCTTCGGGCCTCAGTGAGAAATTCTCTGGGGATCAGATAACTCACCCCACAACTCTTGTGTTTGGGATTAGTTTGAGTGATGAGAGCAGGCATTGCCTTCAAGAGCAACTTCAGGTTAGGGAGGTCTTGCAGTAAGGTCACACCAGTGTGGTAAAGATCCTTGAAGACAGAGAGGTCTACTCAGACCCTTAAGCCTTCAGAGATGGGTTGCTATTAAAGTAAAACATCCATAGTTACCTTAAGTTTTATTTCATTTGGGGGAGGGGAGGTATTTATTGGCACTATAAAGGGAACTTGAGCATATTGAGAGAACAATTTCTCTTATTTTACATGGGTCTGCTCAGTGAAAATGATAGTATAGTCATGCTTCTTTATAAATAAGGCTGTGAATTTACATAATTGCCCCTCTAATATTGCTCATTTTGTTTTTGCCTTAGACTATGGGTGGTGACTTTTCAGGAAAGAACCAAGACTGTTCAAAAGGAATTTATGCACTTGCTGGTAAGAAATTTTAATACTACTGTGATTATAGTTGAAATCGCTGAAAACATGCCCTCAAAGTTGAAAACAAACACTAGTTGTGTAATGTGGATCCACTTTGGGATGGACCTTGGAAAATGTAATCAAATGAACATTTGAAAAAAGTCTATAGAGAGTTTCTCAGTCATCCAGGTCATGGTTGTCCCAAAGATGCTTTTTCAGGAAGCAACTGGACTTTCTTGTTTTTTCTTTGAAAACGTTTTGCTTCTCATCCAAGAAACTTCTTCAGCTCTGACAGGATAGTGGGGAATGGAAGGATTTATATTCCTTATAGACAGCTGGATGAGAAGCGAAATGTCTTCAAAGAAAAAACAAGAAAGTCCAGTTGCCTCCTGAAAAAGCACCTTTGAGACAAATGAACATTTTTAGCAGGAGGTTTTTGTGATATCCCCCCAAAAAAGAAAACTTTCCTTTTTCCTTGAAAGTTCAGTAAAATGTCTCCGCTATTCCACAGCCACAACAATCTCTAAGGTGGTGTCTGAGAGACTCCTGAGACTTTTTATTGAGAGAGAGGGATTGATATCCCAAAGCAGTGTACATAGTACTTAAACTCCTCCGTTTTTGCCATAATGACACTCGGGGTTTACTGAGTAATCCCTCAGTAAACTTTCATTATTCAGAGTAAGTACAACCCTGTACATCCTCAACATGTTGCCCACTACTACATTTTTTTTCTTATAATTACTTGATTCTGTATACAGGTTTTTCAAAATGTAACCATTTGTGACTTATGGATATACCTGTCAATTTAAATTAATCACTAGGTATATGGGTCACATGTTGATCTTGAATTTTAATCCTGGAAAGGTAAGCATATGTTGATCTGGTTAATACTCAGATGGAAGATCACCATGTTTTATCAGAGCTACATAGACTAAACTAGAAAGTTTTAAAAAAATCAGAAACAGATAAAACAAAATCACTTTTATGTTGTTTAGCATGAAAACATGGATTGCAGTGTTCATCTTCTTTCTCTTTCTCCATATCTCTCTCATGCCCCGTCCTTTAAAAATGCTTTATTTTGTACTACCTTGTTATGCCCCCCCCATTTTTCCCTATTTCCCCAAATATTGGGACAAAAAAATAAAAGATTACAGATAGTCCTCATTTAGTGACCACAACATGAGATAGGTAGTCCTCATGTACAGAACACAGCTGCAACTTGGTCATTAAATGAAACAGTGACCAAGTGAAATCATAATCTGCTTATGATTTAAATTCAGCTTTCCTTTGCTTTACATATCTGCAAAGGCCATAAATGCAGGGACAGGTCATAAAATTACTTTTTCATCACCATTGTAACTGAACAATTACTAAATAAGACAGTTATTAAATGAGGACTACTGTACTGATACATTTTTAAATAAATAGAAAGCAGTAACATTTTTGGGGAGAAAAAACAGTGGTTACAGCAATAGTAGAGATACATTCAATTGAGTTTAGCAGATCTGAGAAAATAAGACTGCTGGTTCAAACCTAAGTCATGGTTAGTGGAACCAGAATTATCTGGTTTTGCTTCCTGCTGCTTTGGGATGGACTCAAAAAAAAAAAAAAAGGTGCAAGGGGCGGGGCCAGCCAGCAATGGGATAGGGAGCCGCGGCAGAAGGCCCAAAGAGCCGCATGCGGCTCCAGAGCCGCAGGTTGCCGACCCCTGAGATAGAGTTTAGAGGTCTGACATGAGTTAAAAGAGGTGGGAACATATTTTTTGCCAAACTTTTGTTAGCTCATAATCCTTAGGGTAAAACACTTTGTTACTTGTTTTACATTGTAATTTAAAACTTTATTCCAAAATAAATGCTAATTGCAACATTTTAATTTGGTTTTAGAATCTATGCACAAGCAGGGGGGACAGGACACAAATGGGATATATGAATATGTACAGAGCCCATGTTTATTTTATGCTGTATGTTTGTGTGAAAAGTTATCCCTTTCATTTTATTCTTCTGGAAGGGAAATAACCAATATCTATCAATATTGTCATTCCCTAGCTTATGATATGTGAATCAAGAAAATTAAACTCTAGTTAATAGCTCAGCAATTCAGAACTTGTATTTGGACTTTTAAAAACAACTAAATTATGATTCCTGGTTTAAATTATAATTTCAGATACACATACAATGCAAGTTGGGAATTGGGTCGGATGTCATTGATGTTACAGGCCTTCTTCAAGCAATTCTGAAGGAAGAGGGATGGGAGTTGGAATAGCGCAAGCCTGTTATTTATGTTCCATTCTGTTTGTGCCTTTAGCGTCAAAATACAGTTCCATACTACATGTGAACTCTGTATTTGTAGATAAAGCATAATGAACACAGAAACTGTTTTATAAATTCCAGCATTTTTTTTAGCTGATCACTCAGTATAGTTAATAAATATATCCGTATGTGAACTGTTGTGCATTTCTGAAGTTTTTCCTTTTCCCATTTCCTGTAATTGTAATCTATTTGCAGCTAGAGATGTCTTTTTAATGTTGAAGAAGCCAAATTATAAAAAACTGGAACTTCAAGTATATGCAACATTTTTCGAGATTTATAGTGGAAAGGTACGTGATTTATTCCTAAAATATATAACTTCTGAAACTTTATCTTCTGTGCTTATGCTTCTTCTCTGTTTTATATAATCAACTGTTTCAACAGAACTAAGTTAATACTTCAGAAATTCCCTAGCTAACACATACATCTCTTCTCCCTCCCTCCCACTCCCCCTGTAAGGTTTTCGACTTACTGAACAGGAAGACCAAATTAAGAGTTTTAGAAGATGGTAAACAGCAAGTCCAGGTGGTGGGATTACAGGAGCGAGAGGTTAAATGTGTTGAAGATGTTCTAAAACTTATTGAGATAGGCAACAGTTGCAGGTATTCTTTTTTCCCCTTTCACATTATGAAATTATAATAGATAACATTAAAAAAAATTAAATAGTTTGATTTTTTTTTTAAAAAAATGTGTATTTTCTTAGAGTACAACCTAAATAGAGTTTCAGAATTGCCTATATTTTAGAGGAAAGTTTTTCTTCCATACAATTTATAGATTTTTCCTCTTTTTATAAGAAGCAGTTTTAATATAAACAAATTACTGTTTTCAAATGTATTAACAATTATTTTAAGCATTGTCCCATTTTATGTTCACATGTAAATATATTTTAAATATTTTTATGGAATTTAGAGATATTGTAGAATTTGTGGTATAAATGGAAAACATGCTAATAATGTGTCTCAACCAAAATTGTGAGGAGGACAGCATAATTGTAATATATACCTTTCAAATGTTTCTTACTTTTTTGTTAGAATATGCCTTAATTTTTAACAGAAATTATAGTCTTATCAGTGTTGAACGCACTAATCTTGTTAATAACATTCAGGGACATTTCATTCTGTTTTTCCCACCCCCATCTCTTTGTTAAAGAACATCTGGCCAAACATCAGCAAATGCACACTCATCTCGAAGTCATGCAGTGTTTCAGATCATCCTTCGGAGGAAAGGGAAGCTACATGGTAAATTTTCCCTAATTGACTTGGCTGGAAATGAAAGAGGAGCTGATACTTCCAGTGCAGATAGGCAAACCCGACTAGAAGGTGCTGAAATTAACAAGAGCCTTTTAGCACTCAAGGTAAAAGAAATACTTGCCACTGAATTCAAGCTAAACTTGTTGGCTTTCCACATTATATCAAATGCAAAACTTTTCAAAAACATTTGTTTACTACATTAATGGTTTAGTATGTATGATGGTCATTCCATTTTAAATGCTTACATATAATAGCCACTATATATGTTACACGTCAACATAAGTACAAAATGATAAGTACTGTGAATTGATTATATTTATGTCATTTCAAGTTGTTTACTTCATTGCTAAGAATAGATACAAAGTTGATTCTGGAACATCTTAAACAGGTTTGATTAGTTATGAAACTAATTTGGTTCCTTAGTTTATAAGGAACGTTGGAAAAATAGAACTTATGCATTGCTTGAAAAAAGGCTGAAAGCAAGAAAATGATGGACTACTAACTTCTTGAGCTTTTATACCAGTTGCCAGCTGCTTAAACCTGAATGTTTAGTCCCTATAAGATTTTATTTTTTGCCTGTTTTTGTCAGTCCAGTATTCTTGATAAAAAACTTTTTAATTCAATCGGTATTTCACTTCTTCAAGTTGAATATGTAATTGTAGTTGTATTATTTTCTGCATATTGTAAATGTTATTTGGACCAAATAAGATAAAACATGACATAGGTGAAAAAATGTAGTAGAAATTTTATTTTACATGGACATACTCATACTGTATACCCTCCTGCTTTTTCTCACTATATTCTTCTAATGATGATTAATATGGAAGGATAAATAAGGCTTAGAATAATTGTACATAGACAATTGTACTTTGGGGAAGTACAGGTAGTCCTTGATTTATAGCAGTTTGCTTAGTGACCATTTGAATTTACAACGGCACTGAAAAAAGAGACTTATAACCATTTTTCAAATTTAAGACAGTTGCAGCATTCCCATGGTCATGTGATTTACATTTGGATGCTTGACAACTGGTTCATATTAATGACTACCCTATCCTGGGGTCATGTAATCCCTTTTTGCAACCTTCTGAAGAGCAAAGTCAATGGGGAAGCCAAATTCACTTAACAATCGTGTTACTAATTTAACAACTGCAGTGATTCATCTTGCAAGAAAAGTTGTAAAATGGGGCAAAACTCAAAACTTTTCTCACTTAGCAACATAAATTTTGAGCTCAATTGTGGTCGTAAGTTGAGGATTACCTGTAGTGCTTTGGAGGAGGAGTTTGGGCATTTTCCTAGGACTCCCATTACCTTAAAAGAGCATCAAAGTTTAGCTCAATATTTGAAATGATCAGATGGTTAAGTATTGTTTGTCTACAATAGTATAAAAATCTATTATATATTCTTGACAGTTATTTCAAGTGTGCTTATATATACCCATTTACTTTGTGGTTAAGTTCAGTAGACAAAACTTTGAGAAAAAAAATACATTAACATATAATATTTGAAAAGAAGGGACTGAAATGGATATTTTACTTCTGTGTTATGTTAAGAATTAAATAATGGTTAGACAAATTTGAAGCGATTTTTTTTTTTACCTTGAAGCTACCTGTAGTTTCTCAGCCCAATCCTGCAAGATGAAAAGGATACTAGGATTTCAGCTAGTGGTTTTTAAAATTAAAAATTTATATTATTGATGTAATTAAACAAGGTATATTTTGAAACTTTTAAAGTTTTTCATTAATAAAAATGGCAAAGGAAGTGAGGAAAAAGGAAGATATGCAATTTTATGATTGAGAATTCTGATTTTTTGTCAATAGTTTTGGGAGGGATTTTGAAAGCTTTTAGAATAAGTTCTCTGTTCATTACTCATAACCAACTGCTTACATTAGCAAGGGCTAACAGGTAGGGTCTCTGTGTCTTCTAAGAATGGCTGGAAGATGATGTCTCACTGCTGTCTGTTCAGTGGCTGGCTGACACCAGACTCCCCAACTTGGTCACTTTATAAATAGTTCTTTTTGAATAGCTTATTGAGCATCAGGTACGTTGAGTTTCACTGAGTCTTCAAACTCTAAAAGGAGCTGTGCTTCAGGATTCCTGCTTCTGTTTCTTCGTCCAGCAACAGTTGACTTTTACATTTCTAGAGAAATTGCCTCTGTGCCTAAAAGACAGGGTTTGCAGTACAGTTGGATGAATATTATTCAGTGTGTGTGGATCAATGGAGGCATGTACAGAGTACAAACAGGTGGTTTTTTTTATTCATGCTTATATCTTTCTTCGACAGGTTTATGCTGTCTTTGAATTTAGTTTTTAAAAGCTTCAAATGCTACTTTTTGTTGATACTTTTGTTGGGCCTAAATTAGGAGAAAAAAAAATAAGTTTCAAATGCTACTTTGTGTTTCCTTACTCTACTTCCAGTATGTCTTCTGTTTGCCAGGCTTCATTAACGTAAAAGGAGTTGCTATGTTTAGTATAATATCAAAAAGTAAGAAAGCTTAGGGCATATATTTGATGTACCTATGCTTTTCAGTGGAAAAAAATACTGTAAACTACACAAAATGAGGTAAAAACATTCTGTGTGTCTGAACTGAGAAAATGAGCAAGATTGTTCCAGAGTTCTATACTGAGAGACACCCGCCCTCCATTGTTGAGGCAGATTTTGTAAATATTATTTTCTGTATACAACTTTATTGAGTTGTATTTTCATATATAGAAGGTGAAGAGGAGGAACATTCTAATTTATAATAACATAGATAAATAAAAGTATGCAAAGGTTCGCTGGGAGAAGCTTTCCTTTTGTTTTAGAGCATTGTATTTGTTATGTTTACATGATAGATGTTTTATAGGTAATCCTTGACTTACAGTAGTTCACTTAATGACCATTCAAAGTTACAACGGCACTGAGAAAAGTGACTTATGACCGTTTTTCACATTATAACCATTGCAGTATCCCCATGGTGACATCATCAAAATTCAGACGCTTGGAAACTGACATACATTTATGTCTTGTGATCCGCTCTTGCGATCTTCTGACAAGCAAAGTCAATGGGAAAACCAGATTCACATAATATTTTTCTTACTAATTTAACAACTGCAGTGATTCACTTAACAACTGTGGCAGGAAAGGTCGTAAAATGCACCAAAATTCACTTAAATGTTTCACTTAGCAACAAAGTGCTCAAGGACTACCTACCTATCATAAATCAAGGACTACCTATATTTATTAACCCTGAAAAAACCAATGGAGTCTACATTAATTTGTGCTAACAAAACACAATTTATGAATGGTTCACTATGAAAAACAGTGGTTATGAGTAATCTGTATTATGCTGGAAGCATAATAAGAATATTATATTGCTTTGGACCTTAAAAGAAGGTGCTGATCATATTCAAGTCGGTATCAGTCCAGTTACAAATAGTTTTAAACACATACGTCTCTCAAAGTAAAAGACTGTAGTTTGTTTGCAAACATGAACTTCTGTTCTTTATTACTTGCTTTTACCCCCACATAAATATAAAGTAGTCATATTGTACTTGAATGTGTATGCCTTTTCAGCTTGTATATGTATATGAAACAACTAAATTATTGAGTTGTCACGTTCTGAATGATGTTAATAATCATTTTGTGAGTTGACAAATAACAAAGGACAGTGATCTCCAACATTTGCGGCAGGGGGGAGGGGAACTGGGCTGCACGAGCAGCGAGCCATGCCCATGCAGGCGCAGCTCAACTCACACAAATGGCAGTCCGGCATGCACACACAGCCCATTTGTGAATAGGCCCTGGCCCGGGGGTTTGGGCCCTGAAATAGGAGATTAAAAATAAGACTTCATTTTTTTTCAACAGTCTTTGAAAATAATTCAAAAATAAAATATTCAGGTCAGATAATTAAAAATTTCCCAATCTGTTCTTCATGCATTTAAATCCTTTTTAGATATTAACTACATCTTGTTTGAAATGACCTGAAACATTTTTCCAATTATTAAAATAATTAAAAATCTACAATTGTGTTAATTGCTTAAAGTTGAATATATAGATTCTTCAAACATTGATATATTTTGCCAATGAATGAACTGCCTGAGGCCTATTTTCATCAGAAATATCCCCTGTAGGACTGCTTAATTATACCTGTCTATACTAGAACAGAATAGGGACGCGGTGGCTCAGTGGCTAAGACGCTGAGCTTGTCGATCGAAAGGTCGGCAGTTCAGCGGTTCAAATCCCTAGTGCCGCATAACGGGGTGAGCTACCGTTACTTCTCCCAGCTTCTACCAACCTAGCAGTTTGAAAGCACATAAAAAATGCAAGTAGAAAAATAGGGACCACCTTTGATGAGAAGGTAACAGCATTCTGTGCGCCTTTGGCGTTTAGTCATGCTGGCCACATGACCATGGAGACGTCTTCGGACAGCGCTGGCTCTTTGGCTTTGAAACGGAGATGAGCACCACCCCCTAGAGTTGGGAACGACTAGCATATATGTGCAAGGGAAACCTTTACCTTTACCTTATACTAGACCATAGTTGCCCATACTGAGGACTATTGAGGTTTCTTATAATGTTGGCATTAATCGTTTTTTTTTTCCTAGCGTATATGTCAGTATGATTTGAAATTGTATCACTGTAACTGGAATTATTCAGAAAGATTTTAATATCTATCTATATATTTTAATGAATTCCAATTTTAGATTGAGTTTTGGTCATATGGGCCTATTGTGACTATTATGTGGAATGTTCACAAGTATAGTGTTAGAGGTTTTGAATATAATAATGGGTGATAAAATATACACAAATGAAGTGACGTATCCTTCTGCATTAAAGAATTAGCTATGTTTAGTTAGTACTGATCCAATGGAGAAAAAAAAATCTAAAAAGACAGGTGGAAAAGGCAGGTTATATTAAAATGTAAAAAAAAAGATTCTTGAGACTAAATTAGATGCCTAATGACAAAGATCATATGTTGCAGTAAAATATATTGAATGCAGAAGCAAAGGCTATTCTCCCTTTGGAAATATAAAAGTCAGCCATTATTCAAATCTGTCTTGAGCGGTAAATTATAGTCAGAAGCTCAGAGTTTTTGAGTTAGATAAATATATTTAATATACTAAAAAAACTGCTGAAAGTTGTATATAAAGTGATCTGGATAACATGTTTAACAATGTCATAAAAATCATTTTCTCAAGTGTCACACCAGAGTATTTTTATATCCTTCCTAGCTCATTCATATAGATTCTTGATTAAGCATTTAGCAACACTAGTTTGAGATGGTGATATTAGCTATTAGCAACAGTAAAATGTTTGCATACATTGAATATCTATTGTTTTAAGTACCTTTAGTACGTTGTAGCTTTTTTATTTATTTCCTGATAAAAGCCAGCTATTTAAAATAAATATTGTAACTGATTAGATTCAAGGATGACCAAGCCCATCTTCTTTTCTACTGTCATTGCAGTTAGCTTAGATTTGGCTATCAGATTTAATTCGTATTTTATTTATGAGGTTGTTGGCATTCTTGCAAAGCTAGAAAGACTTGGTGGATGGGTAAGGTCTCTCTGTGTGGGTGGATGGATGGATGGATGGGTGGATGGATGGATGGATAGAGAAAGAAAGAAAGAGAAAAAGAAAGAAGAAAGAAAGATAAAAACAGTGCTAGAGATTTCCTTAACTTCTAATTTCATTTGGTAAACGTTTAATCTTGAGGAAGTGTCAGCTTTCTTTAAAAAGAGATCCTGTTTGCAGAACTGTTAACAGTGCAACAGCAAATGATGTGAAGTCTTCCTTCAATTTCTGGTTCAAATGATTTTAATACTTTAGGGTGGAGTGCTCTATTGGTCACAAGACGCAGTAGCAATTAAAAGTATATGCCCATGTCTCCATGTTGGACCAGAATCAAATGGAATTTCAGTCTTAACATTTGAATGTGAACTGTACATAATCTCAATTCTATCTTTAATGTATAATGTTTTCTTAATTGAAAATGTACTGTAATATTTTAAGAAGAACAAGGGGAACGCACTCAGCTTGTCATCCAGTATTTGTTGTTCAAATTTGCAGTTGCTTTAAAATAAATTTTGCATTGGTTCTGAGGAAAAAACATAAACATCTTTATTCTTACAGGAGTGCATCAGAGCCTTAGGCCGAAATAAACCTCATACTCCATTTAGAGCAAGTAAACTTACTCAGGTCTTAAGAGATTCATTCATTGGAGAAAACTCTCGCACCTGTATGGTAAGTTAGGCATGTTGCAGAGTGTTTTCATTGTATGAAAGACAACTCTTGAGGATTGTATATAAATAAGTTATATGTACCTGCTGGAACTCAGTAAGTTCCTGAATGGGAAGGATTTCTGCTTCTTAAACTAAAACATTGTTATTGTATGATTTATGAAGATGTTATTGGAATACCTTTATCCTGGCAATTTTTCTGGTGTCCTATGCCAGTGGTATATTAATTTATTAAAAAAACTCACTTAAGTTGCAAGATAATACCACTTTCTTTCATAAGTTTTTAGAAAATGTAACTTTCAGTTCTTTTAACCACATCTCCCGTTGCTTCCTCTGTATGTTATAACAAAATTCTTAGCCTGTTTTATCATGCATTCTTTAACTTTTTCTTCTGTTTCAAATTTCAGTAACACTTATACTATACATTTTAGCCATCAAATGTTCCTCAAAACCAAGTATTCTTTTAAAAAAAAAATATTAATTCCAACCAATTGAAGTGTATACATTTGTTATCCTGCAAGAAAATAATTCTGGCATTTCCCCCCCTCTCAGATTGCTACTATTTCTCCAGGGATGGCATCTTGTGAAAACACTCTAAATACACTAAGATATGCAAATAGGTAAGAGGAGTATTTGTTTAAAATATTCACACAAAACCTTAATTTTGGTGCTTTGCTAGCAGTATTATATTGTTAGACATATATACATCTATATGGTTAGAAAAAATGAAATTTAACGAAGTTTAAAAAAAGTACAGATAAACTATGAAAAAAGTTTGTTTTCATTTAACAATGAAAGATAAGTTTAAGACTTTGTGTACCTTACTAAGGTGGTCAATGTATGATGGACTATTGGCCTCTTTAAATTGAGGTTTGACTATCTTAATGTTCTTAGGTTCTTTAGATGGCAACTGGTCAGGGCTCAGAAACTAAGCAGAGAGTATCTAGTTGGAAAAGAACTGCCAGGGAATATCAGTCCTATGGACAGGTTAGGAAGGTTCAGGAAGAAGGTGATAAAAAAACTACTGAGCTACTGCCAAGAAAACTACATGAACATATCTCTGAGGTCACCAGGTCTGAAGTCTGACTGGAAAGAGACTTGACTTATGTTTAATATATAAATTCTAGTTTTCAGTGAAACACGTTCCAAGCATGTGTAGTTAGATAATACTGGTGGACATCTATGAATTGCATCGAATTCATACTCTGTAATGTGTCATTAAGTCCATGTTACAGTATAGGCGATGAAACCTGCTACTTTTGTTTCAGTTGATGAAGTTATACAAATGAATCTATATTCAGAGGTGTATTTCATAGGCCATTAGGGGGGAGATACGATCTTTATTTGGTTCCAGTCATTGATCTTTAAGATGTTCAAGTCTCCACCCACTGACTTCAATTCCCTATTAATTTTTTTTCTCTCCAAGAGGTTTACCAGAGAGTTAAGTCTAGATAGATTGTGAAGCATTTTGTGCAGTTGCAAACATGATTTTCATTGTTTTTACAAGAACACTTTCTTTTAATTTCTCTGCTGTATCTTGCTGCTGTAGAGTAAAGGAATTTGGAATTAGTCCTTCGGACATTCCCTTCTCACAGGGTAGTGGCAGTCGCTCTGATCTCTCTCCTTCCTATGAGTATGACGACTTTTCTCCTTCAATCACCAGGTCTACTTCATTCTTTACATGGAATGTTAATTTTAGTGGTTTATTTTTCTATTCTGATGTGTAATTTTACAGACATGCTTCCACTTATTTTCTTCCCTGAATCATCATTTTTTTTTTTTTTTTGGTTTTCATTCAGTTTGACAGATGGTAAAACTGCATGGCCTGCAAATCATCTTCCAAATTAGCATTCACCTGTTCCAAACATTCCATATCAAAGTTTTTTGTTTACCTCAATGTGTAAGTGGTGGTGATGTCACCTTTTTGTACTAGTAGTTTCTCATCTGAGTAATAGATGTACAATACTGATTCATTTTATATGTGGATATTTTGTATGTACAGGTGTGTAGGAGAGAGGTGCGAAACAACTATATAATTCAATGTTGTGCTTGACTGCAATTTTCTAATTTTCTAATTAATATATTGTGATTGACTCCTACTGTTATAGACATACATGTTCATGAAGTTGACATCACCACCATTTATGTAAATTGTCTGTGGATTCATGAAATGATTTTCTCCCTGCTTAAATTCAGATTATATTAATTTTAAAATGAACATCTATCTTAAAAATGTAGAGTCAAGGAACTAACAGTTGATCCCAGTGCTGCTGGTGACGTCCGTCCTATCATGCATCACACTCCAAATCAGATTGATGACTTGGATGCACAGTGGGGTGTTGGGAGCTCACCTCAGAGAGATGATCTTAAACTACTTTGTGAACAAAATGTGAGTAACTCAGATATCACAGTTCTGGAAATGCAAATTCTAGTTTAGTTTTAATCAAATTAGTTAAACATTTAAATTATCATCTTATTTTGTATACATTCTTCCTAATCAAGCTTAGATATTTTTGAGTTCATGGGGCTAGCAAAAGTTTTTTATATTCTCATTTGAGTTTTTTGAGAGTACATACATGTAAAATACATCCAAAGTTTGTCCAGTTGTCATGATTCAACCTTCAGAAACTTTTGCCTGGATGACCTGAGAATTTTCATTGACACTCAAAAGTCCTAAGTGTCTTTGATTAGACTATTTGGGGTAAAAAAAAAAAAAAAACTATGTTGTTAAATTTAATTTTGTTCATCAGTGTATATAAAACAAACATTTGTTTGATGTTTGTTGTTATTGTTTCTTAAAGGAGGAAGAAGTTTCACCACAGTTATTCACTTTTCATGAAGCAGTGTCACAGATGGTGGAAATGGAAGAGCAAGTAGTAGAAGACCACAGAGCTGTCTTCCAGGTAAATTTTATATGGGAGATTGCACAATATAAAATAAGAATCTTATGCACTAACTTTGTGAAAAGATGAGAAGTATGATAATGGAACTGAATAGCCTTATGGTTGGTGTAGTAGATGGCATGCCCTTCCAATTTGGTGACAAGGAACTGGTTGGAATGGGATGTATGTCTGCTTTGGGACATTATCTGAGGTAATTGGAGGCACTGAGTGTTTAATACAGTACCACCCCCAAAATTCAGTGGGATTGCTTTCTAAATAAACAATTTCACCATCCTAGAATGTCAGTTATTGTTGAAGTGATGGAATGTTCAGAAATCTCTAATGAAAGAGCATATCAGTGGTAGGTTGCCCCCGGTTCGGACCGGGTCGCAATAACTGGTAGTAAAACTGGCGGGAGGCCCCGCCCACCGCGCCGGATGTTGTCATCAGCGATTGCGCATGCAGATCCTGTTGCGAACTGGTAGTAAAGGTAAGTAGAACCCACCCTTGGGGCATATGGATATAAAATTCATGGGCATGGTTGTCTCCTCAACAATGCTAAAATGTATTTTGAAGTCCCATCTGAAATATTTGAAAACTAGATCTGAACTAGAGACATTTTTTTCTTTTTACATTTGTATGTAGTTTTCAAAGTTTTAAATTGGTTTTTATCATAGCTGTTTGCAAAGGGAGAATTGCTTGATTTGCCAGTTCTTGTTTAAATAACTTTGAAACTTATTGCATATTTTTAAACTGGCAAACTAGTTTTAGTATTTGGTAATTACAAAGAAAGTTGGCAGTAGGATTATTTCTTTATAGATACTTGATTTGGCTTTTTCAAACATAAAGTTTTTGTGACATAAGAGGAAGCTTGGAATTATAAGTGGTTATAAATTGAAAAAAATACTATATAGATTTTTTTTTGTTTTAATTCGAGATATATAAACCAAATAAAGTACAGGTAGTCCTCAACTTACAACAGTTCATTTAGTGACTGAAATTATAACAGCACTGAAACATGTGACTTATGACAGTTTTTCACACTTATAACTATTGCAGCATCCTCATGTCACTTAACAAATGTCCACTTAACTACAGAAATGTTCGGCTCTATTGTGGTCATAAGTAGAAGACTATTGAATTACTTCATGTTTTTCTTTATTGTTTTAATGAGCTTAATATCACAAAGCTAATATTATTTTTGGCCATTTCTTCTGTTCTTTAATAATATATGTTTTTAAAAAGAATACTAGAACTTTAAAAATCATTTTTGAGATGATTAGTTTGATATCATTTAAATCGATTTAAAATTCTCTGAGAATTTTAATTACCTTCTTCAAAACAATCTGGTAATTTAAGAGAAGTGATAATCCGCTTCAGATTTATATCTGATATATCTTTATATCTGATAATTCTTTTCCTTGATCCAATTATTATGTTTCTCTCTCTTCTTTGATGCTTTTAGGAATCAATTAGATGGTTAGAAGATGAAAAAGCGCTCCTGGAAATGACAGAAGAAGTAGACTATGATGTAGATTCATATGCTACACAACTTGAAGCAATTCTAGAACAAAAAATTTACATTTTGACAGAACTTCGAGGTAGACGCTTTTTATCTTTTTTGGAATGCTTTTTTATGTATATGAGAATATTACTAGATTAACAGTTACATTGTTTTAGAATTTAGGTAGTAATTGTAAAATGACTCCTTCCTCTTCTTCAGCACAATAAAAAAAGAGGAAAATCTTATTAAGATTAATAGATCAATAAACATACGTGTAAATGGAATTCTAGATGGTACATAAGGTTTGTCAGTTGAAATATCGTAGTATAATATCTCATTTTGGTTATTATTGAAGATTAGAGGATAACATAGAGGGCATGATGGCTCAGCAGACTGATAGCATTGTGATTAACACCAGCTGTCTGCAATTACTGTAAGTTCGAATCTCACCAGGCTCAAGGTTGACTCAGCCATCCATCCTTTCTAAGGTAGGTAAATTGAGGACCCAGTTTGTGGGGGCAATAAGCTGACTTTGTATAAATATACAAAAGTATGAAGGCTATTGCTTAACGCATTGTAAGCCGCCCTGAATCTCCGGAGAAGGGCGGCATATAAATCAAATTTAAAAAAACAACAACAAAAAACATACAGACACGTGCCATATAGTGGTGCATACCGGTAGTAATGATTTTTTTTCTGTCTCAATATAAGCCAAATTTATTATTAAAAATTTCAATAGTAATATAAGCCAAATTTATTATTACAATTTGTTCCTATTTCATTTTTTTTCCCAAACAGTACAACTATTGAAAGTAATGCAAACTTTCTCATGAAATTCTTCAAGGAAAATGTAAAATGCCTGTCAAGCTACAGACACTTGAATGATATTATTCTGAAAAAGTCTTCTGCAAATTTCTGTACTTGGCAGGCATACAGTGAGAAATAGGCTAGTTAGGGCTAAAGCCAACATTGTGAGCTTAGAAATAATCAGAATGTTACATGACCTTGTAGCAGAGTGGCTGAGCTTGAAAGATAGAAGGTAGGCAGTCTCACATCATCTCTCTCAGAAGTCCTTGGGGGTGGGGTGGGGGGCTGCCCCCTCCTTCATTGCTACTTGTCTTCAAGAGGCACTTCACCTAGCATCCTCAACCCTAGTTTGTGAGAGGCCCCTCACAATCTTTCTGACAATTAAAAGGTTAAAAATATTTTCTATAATGTAATTTCCTGACCGTGTAACTTAGAAATATATGATTAAAGGTTTCAGCCCTTCTTCCCCAGGACTATCTTTACTAGAGATAAGCAAAAGCAAACTTTATTTAAAAAGAAAGGAAAAAGAAGATGGCTGAAATAGAGCAGACTGCAGAAGGACACTAGTTAGTTAGAAACAGATCTGGCCACTTTAAAGCATTGGAGTTATGCTTTATAATTCAAGATTCTGCTGAAATGGTATAACTTCATGAATATACTTCTCTAATTTGTTCAGGGAAAAGAAAAATAGGAGATTTTTGTGCAGTGCAACAATACAAGGATTAACATTGCCAAATATTTCTTGTTAAAAGTTTTTACCTACTTTTCTGTGGATAGCTGTTTTCCTGATTCTTGGATGTTTAAGCTTCCTGGATATTATAGTAGGTTAATTCTGAGGTTGCTGGGGAGATTCAGAGAACCCCAGTACTAATCCCAGCTTCAATTTTCAGCTTCTCTCTCTTACTTCTCCAGTTCCATCTTTGAAGTTTCACTTTCACTTTAAAACAGACTCAAACTTTCTGTCTCAAAAAGGGAGAAGTTGGGATATCTCTCTGTAACTTGTATGCCACAAGTATAGACAACATATGAGGGGTAGTAATCCTAAAACACATCTAACAGTTGTGGAAAAGTGATCCACTATAATTTATACCAAGCCTTAGGTTCCTACAGTTCTCGTTCATCTTGTGTTTAATGTAGAAGACTTTGCTTCCATTTACATTACTTCAAACTATAATATATGAAGGTATGTTGTTAGTGATGGTCAGGTACCCTTTAGGAATTGGATGTAAGCTATGGTTTGATTTAGAATGGAAGCAAAAGCTTCCAGTTTTCTCTGTGTGGCCATCCCGGTGGAGGAATAGAGAGGAGGTGGTGAGTCTAGGGGTCCCAGCAGCCTTCAGGTTCTCCTTTAAGATTCAGTTAAAGGATTATTTCAAATGAAGCTGTTGCCTCATGAATTGGGCATTGGAAGCCCACTGAAATTATTTGATAAGAGCTTTCCCTTTTTTGTTACTTTTTAGATAAAGTGAAGTCCTTTCGCACAGCACTACAAGAAGAAGAACAGGCTAGTAAACAAATCAATCCGAAGAGACCACGTGCCCTTTGAGGCGAACTTCTGCTGCTAAAAGATGCCTGAATCTTCATTGCTATACCATGCAGCTGGTTGGAAATGAAGTAGTAAGAAGTCTCATCTACTTGAAAGATCTAAAACTTTTGAAGTGTCTGTAGAAATGTTCCATTTCTTCCTACCCCAGCCAACATTTCAGTTGTGTGGAACGCTCCTGAATGTCTGGAAAATGCATCTAGACCAGATAGCACAACCAGGCAGGTTTGGGAGCTGGGAAGCACTTTTGTTTCAAATGTTTAACGTACTCAAAATTGTGAATCTTTTATGTTTTGGAAATCTTTGCCAATTTTTTTTTTAAAAAATAATGAAGTACAATGGTGGACTTGTAAAAACTTCACAGAATTTTGTTTCATTTAGTCAAGTTGTTGCAAAGAACAGCTGTGCAGTTTTGTATTTGTATGCATGCCCACCTCATCAGTGATTGTATATACCTCTTCTTCTAAACAGCTGTGCTTACCTCTACGTGTTTTGTGCCTTGATCAAGGCAACCTGATCTTAAATGTCCTCTCTAAAGCACAGCCTTAATAAATGCCACTCTTTATTTGTCAATGTAAATTACTTTTACTATTTGTACATTTTAATGTGTGTTGTTTTGTTTTTCTTTTTGTGACTAGTTCTTCATTTCATAGTTATGTGCCATATCATTGATCTGGAATTAAAAACTGTCAGTGTGGATTGACAGTGAGCCATTTCATTTTTTTTCTCTGTATAAATCGGGAATCATGGTTTCTTTCAATGCCATAAAGAGTGAATCTAACATCTTATTTGTAAAGAACAAAGCTATAAATTAGTGAATATGTAATAAAATGGTTCTGGATTATGAAGGAGAGTTATATCTAGAGTAGTGCAGATTTACAATATGTGTGCTAGACGGTTGTCCAAGTAAAGATGCAACCTGATCTCTACATAAGAATAGAAGAGGTATCCAATAATAGGATATCAAAATAACCCTTTCTCTTCCTATTAAAATTGGCTTTTTGATGCATGACAGTTTACATGTGCATTAATTGTAGTTTGCAAGTAGTTAGTACTGTTGCTTTAAAAGAAAGTAGCTAATATGTATCTTCCAGTTGTACAGTGCCATCACTTGAAAAGTGGAGTGAATTAGTATCATTAGAGGATTGGCACAATATATACTCCACATGCTGAAAAATAATCCATGAAGCCTAAAGCCTTCATAAATGGCACTGTGTGTCCAGCACTTTTAAGGTGGTGGTACTTTAATAATTTATCCAAATTGCTGTCCAAAAGAATTACCCTTTTTATGTTTTTCCTTTAAAGTCAGATTTATTCAGGACTCTCTAAGAGTTAACTCTGTTCCCAAGATATATTCCAGGCACTCACTTCAGCAACAAACATTACTTGAAACTGTTTCATGTTTTGTTTCTGGAACATAATCCATCTGTGCTGTGGCTGAGGGAAATACAGGGAAAGCAATGATAAGAGAGTGTAAATAAGCCAATGTTTTCAGTATTTAACATAATTCCCATAAGAAGGTAGGCTGTGAAAATCCCTTGCCATTATCTTGATGACAGAGCACCTGTAAACATGAAACTGAAATAGCAATGTAGATTTTACACAATTGTGTTTAATAAATTTAATTATGAAATATAAATTAGAAATGAGAATTTTGCTTCTATAAAAGAACTATAAGTCTCAGACTGAGAATTGGTACACTTTTTTCTAATAAGAATTGGCCTTTGCTGAGTGAAATAATTACATGTTTTCTTGACAAAGCTATCACTGACATTGGTGGAAATGTAAATATTTATAGACCAATTAACAGCCCGTGTTCTATTTTTGAGACAGAATTTATTCTGTGGTAGAGAATAAGGAATATTTGAATTAATTTTGGTTGAAGTATACATCAACCAGGAAGGTAAAACTGATATATATATAAATGTGTCGTCGTTTGCTAGTTTCCTTACTAAACTTGATTTTGTTGGTTATGTCATCTACATGGAAACGGGAAATCTTCTGTATGATACCTTCCTTTCTAGAGGGCCCATCATAAAGGCAGGGGTGTCAAACTGGTGGTCTACAGGCCAGATGCATCACACACAGGCCACACTCACCACAGCTTCGTGAATGGGAAAAACGTTGTGAAGTGTCTCATGACATGAAACAGCAAGTTTGACACCTATAAGAGCTGAGAAACCATCTTTTCTTTTTAATCGTACATAATGAGAGTTTTCTTCTGTATGCTAAGTATTGTCTATTTGATTAACCTGAAAAGAAAATGACATATTTTTATCCCAAGATTAAATGGGGGGGGGATCTCAATTGCTATGGCCTATGCAAAGTTTTGATCTCCCAATTTTAAAGGTATGGTAATTTGCAGAAAAATCTGGTCTTTCAGGGAAAAATAGTATCACAATAGGAAAAAGGGATGTCCTTATGGAAGCTATTTCAGAAACGTAACTTAGGAGTTACTCTTATAAGGTTGTAGAACTAACAAGACTGCATTATTGTCGAATTATCTGCATTGTTAATTATTTCAGGACAAATTCCACCCCTCAAATATTACTGGTAGGCATATAGCACGGTGATATTGTATGCAGATGATGATGCTGTGATCCTGTTACTAATGCTGATTGACAACAGTGAAAGCACTTCGATCTTTTTCTTCTGCAAGGAACATGTTATACTTAAACTATACACAATAAAGGTCAGAATAATTAACAGGATTACTAATGGGAATAAGCTTAAGGAGGTGGCTAAATTTTACAATGGAGAATACTCCACTCATCTCAGAATTGGAAAGCCTGTTTTACATGTAGCCCAAATGGCTCAAAGAAGCATTTTAGGTGGGTTTTTTTTTTAAAAAAAATCCTTTTCTATATAAAGGGAGTATGTTATGTTCCAGCTGAGATGGGACTTGATCGATGTTTATGAGGAAACTTCCAAGAATTGAGTCCAATGCATTCCATTTATTGGTGGGCCTAATAAGGTTGAAATTGAAGTGTGGATGACTGCATTTAATATTTCACTAAAGGTGAATTCATCACCCCAAGGTCTGAACCAATTAGCATATTCATTCTATGCTCCTCGGAAACTAAAGATAGAGCAGAAACTGAAGCAGTGTATATTTCCTTCCAGTTGCTGAAAGAATGGGATCAGACAGAGCTGGAAAAAAAATCGAATCAGTCTTGTATATGAGCATGCAAGGAAATAGGCATATTGTTTGCTAGCATGTAGCTGGAAGTTGATTACATAATCCCCACTTGGTTCAACATCATAAATTTATTTCAAAATATCATAGTATCAACCTTCATGTGTGTTAATACTCTCCTTCAATAATTCAAAGACAGATATAAAAGCAGTTCCATGAAAGCTTCTGCCCATGAGCAGCTGATAAATTTGGAAGCCCAGGCCTTTATTTTATTGCACTGCTTCCTTTATAGAGGAACAGACTCTGTAACTGACTTTATAGAGGAATATAAAAAAAACAAAATGGTTCAAATTGCAGCAACCTGCTTGTTGCTTGGCACTTGTTGCTGCAATTCTGTGCAACTATCTAAAGGACCCTGTTGGGTCCAGATTAAATTTACAGTGCTGGCTTTTATGGCTAAAACTATATGATTTCTCAACAAGGTAGAATCATAGGCTGGAAAAGATCCAATCCCCTGCCCAGACTACATTTTTATTGATATTTATGAATTGCTCAGAGGGTATTTTTTTTAATTGAAGGTTATGGAAACGTTTGCATAATTACCATAATACAGAATGGAAAGAAGAAAATGTTAGCTTTTCCAAGTGGCTGAATTTAGATGAACAAATTGAACTTAGCATAAACAATATCTACATTTGTTGCCAATTATTCTGATTATACTGCTGCATTGTGATTAGTGTGTTGTCATCTGTTTAATAATTTAAGTTACAAAAAGATTAGCTACATAGTATCTTAATAATGGGGGTAAGAGTTTCATGTAATTTAAGAATTAGAGACTGCTCTTTTAAGAGAAGTCTAATTTTATAAACTTGAGCAGAACAAGGTATAGATCACTGTTCACTGCACTCATTTGAAGAATTTTGATGGAGCAGTTAAGGCCTCAGGTTAGAAACCACCAGGTGACCAGGAATCCTAGTCCCGCTTAGATGACCTTGAGCTTGTCATTGTCTCTCAGCCCTCGGAAAGAGGCAATAGCAAACCACTTCCAAAAAACTTTGCCAAGAAAAATCCATGGACTAATCCAGGGAATTTCTAGGAGAAAAAACTGACAGGAAAACACACAATATTCATACACACAAACACAACCATGATGAAATATAGAGTATGGAGAAAATTATTATTGTACAATATTAAAGACTACATTGCAGTCTTGTAAATGCAGATATTATTAGAAGCAATTGCTTTGATAGAAAATTATTGCAGTGCACAATATAAAGAACATTTGGCCATTAAAAAAGACAGAATGTCAAGTTTGGCATTAGAGAAACTCCTAACTTCCGTATCAGTTACACATTTTTTTTAATGAGTAACAATATCAATACTTAACTTGGAATATCCAACACATACTGGGAGAAGCTAGATGCTATGGGTGCATTTCCAGATACTTTTAATAATATTTATAAATGGATACATTCTTCACCAAATAAAATCAAAAGAAGCAAAAACTGGATAACAGCCAGTTGATGGTTGGTTTACATTCATTATGAATATATTCTACTATAACATTTATTTATATAAATTAGTTCAATCTTCGCAGCAGCTTTCCTGTAATCCCTTCAGGAAAAGTGAATTCCTTTTGCGTTGAATCCATGAAGAACACTGAAAAATGAAAATATTCTAGTCTTAGTAAGCTTTAGGTGGTATAATGGATGTTACTTCCAAATGGTCTCAACATTTAATCTCCCACACAGGAGGAACAATGTTTTCTCTTTGTACATGTGGAAGATAACCAGGCTGACTCCGAAGGAAGGGTCAAGTGTGACCTAAGTCTATAGAGATTGTTAGCAATCAATAAAAACCTGCATTCATTTGAACCGTCTTGAAACTCCTGAATTCCTCCGCTTGACATTACACTTCATCTTGAAGTCAATTCTATTATATGACTAGTTTCTTCCACTCAAGATAATATTTAACACCTGTTTCTACCATGGCACATTATTTTCGTACAGTTTTGTTCAGGATAAAGTCACTCGATAGAATCGTGCCACTATAAAAAGTGGCAATGTTAAGTAACAGCTGCTAATTAATATAATAGCAAAAAAGATGAAGGTATACAACTTGTGCTTTGCCAAGTTGCTGATGAACTTAATTTTTAAGAGGAACTTATATACATTCCAATAAATTTTAATTAAAATCTAAATAATTATAATTCTAAATCTAAATCAAATCTAATTATTTGTCCACATTCCATCCACTATTTAAAAACGCTGGTCCTGCTCTCTGTAATTGTGGTTTCCCTCCAAGATCATACAAGTTGAGGCCGAAAAAGGTGGCAATGTCCCCTGGATTGTCGTTCAGGGAGGGTCATCATTCTTCTGTCAAAGGCAACATTTCAGCAAGAGTAATCTCTGGGAGGCCCAATTTATACTAATGGCCAGAGAGCTGCATTAAGATGTTGGAAATAATATTTAACAAGTGTGCTACCCTACACTATTCCAGGTACAATATACCACAACATAGTCAGAACATTACTATGCAGGCATAATTTTGCTGACTAGCATAAATCATTTCCTGATGCAACAACAACAAAAACATTAAGTTGGACAAAAATCTTATAAATCTCACTTATTTGTGCTTTCATTCTAGTAAAAAATCTATTTCAAACATGAAGCAAAGAGTAATCTTGAAGTAAATATATTTGTTTTTACCTTATAAAATCATCAATATCCATTACTCGGGCACGCTTTTCTGAATAACCAGTATCTTTTAGGATTTCATGTATAAATTCAGCAATATTGAAATTTTCAGGAATTTGCTGTTGGCAAAACAGAAAATTATGTGACAGGGCTCAAGACAAAGATGCTTTATAAAAGACTGTAAATAGATCAGAAAAATTTACCAAATTATTTTGTGAACAATGAATTCTGTAATTTTGTTCCAGCAGCTGTTTCACAGCATTTGAACTGCAATAATGAAAAAGGGAAAGTCAGAATTATAAAAATTCTTTTTTGAAAAGTTTGAATTGTAAATTGTTCTTTTGCAAATTTTTTCAACTGATTATTTCTTTAATGTTAAAATTAGTTTGCACCTACATGCTCTGCATCTCTTAAGACTTTAATATCCTTACAAATTGACCTTGCCTATACCATGTCTAAACATAGCTTTATACTTTTTTGTATTTTTTTATACTCATTTCACACTAAGTGCTCACATTATTCTATGCAAGTGAGGTCTCTAAATCTTAGAGACTGTTTTGAATGTAACATATTGTTGTCTGCATCCGACCAATGGGAATATACATTCAATGAAAAGACACATACTTAGAAGGCTCTGACTAATAGAAAGCAGAAAAAGGATATCTGGACAGACTGATCAACCACTGTCATACTTTTTTTCCTGTCTCCTCAGTTTCTTCCATTCATCAATGTATCTTTGATAGGGCAAGAACTATCGATTTACTGATTTTTATAAATTGCTCTGGGAGACTTTTTTTTTTTTTTTTTACTAAAGGTTAAGGAAAAATCTTTGTATAATTAATACAGAATGGAAAGGAGTTGTGTTAAAACTACCTGGGACACATGCAGAATCTAAAATTAATAGAAAGTAATGCTTGCCATTATCAATTCTTTGTCAGATTATTACGCAGTATAATATGCAAACAAAAACAGACTACATGAGCATAGTTTACAACTTTTAACTGCTAAAGGAACAAAGAAATTTTAGCTAAATGTTATTCATATCCTGAAAGTTTCTATTCTGTTAACAAGAATACCAATCTAAAAGAATCTGCAAGAATAACCAAAAGACAAGAGGAAACAAGAACACAAGTTCATCTTTAGGCACCTATATGGTGCTGTTCCTCATTTCCTTTCACGATCAACGGCAATTATAGATAAACCATCTGATGTTATACCTCTGGAGCTTAGTTTAGTAGTTCATGGGAGTCCTGGTGATTGTTTTACTGTTTATCTTGGTGATTCCTGAATAAGGGCTTAGTTCTCTTAAGAATGACCAAACAAAACTGTGTATAAATCAAATCAGCCACATTCTTCTATTCTCTGCTCTTAATTAATGGCGAACACAAAATCTAAACAATATACACTTTTGCCTGGTATTCATATAGAAATACATACTCTTAAGATTTCTGGTCCAAGAAAAAAATATTTCATCAACTGCTATCTTTTAGCAACAATAAATTACAAGAAGCAAAACGCTGAAGGAAGAAACAACAATATGGAAAGAGGAAAGTTCAATGAGAAAGCTGCAAGCAATACAACATTAAAAAAGTGTAACTTACTTGAAAACGGCAGCAAGTGTCTTGTTTTTCCTGACAAACACTATCCTCAGTAGACCATCCCACTCCTAAACAAATATGTTAGAGATTAAACAGAAATCGTTCCTTGTGTTATACATGAAGGCTGCTTTGGTCACTGAGGTAACCCCTGACATCTTTCATCATCTTCCCTCTTTTTTCATTTGTACTTTAATCTTAGTTGAAACTATGTTGTGGTTCTATGACCGACAATTTCATGGAAAGCGTGATAAGGATAATTGGATAAATTTTGAATTATATGAAACATTTATTTTCAAAGATAGAGTAGATATTGACATGGACATGAAAAAACTTTGTATTACTTTGGATCTCATTACAAGTGTTAGTTGTAAAACTAAACATAGTTTTAAAGTGTTAAGATGTAGAACATTTTGATTAAGTGCAAGTCTATGGTTGACAATATTCTTTCCTCATTTTCTTCACCAATGGGTAACATTTTTATTTCCTGAAGCTATCTCCTCCAAATGAAGCTATGAATGTTTCCACTTCTTATCCTACATACTTATTTATCATTTAATGCTGTTAGTGAATAACAAAATATGAAGCATTAGAAAGGCTTCACACAAAATATGGCACTCAAGCACAGTTGTCCAAATATCTAAAGGTAATGAATACTTAGGGGATGCTATATTGTTTTCATGGATTTCAGATCATACTTATAAATCTCACCTGAAAGTTAATTGGAGGTGGAGGGTTCTTTGGTTCTATCCTTACAACACTGGATTCAACTTTGGGTGGTGGTTTAAAATTATTTTTTCCTACCTGTTAAACATAATAAAGTCATCTGTCAAAGAAAGAATAACTTTTTATCTTTTAAAGTCGTTTAATAAAAAACTATTTTCATCCCATTAAAACTTCCACAACTTTACACCTCTCCTGTCTAATATTTAAAATTTCAAAAACACAAGATAAAATTACATATTATTTTTGCTTACTTTCATTAGATGATCAACACGAGCTAACAGTTGAGTATTAACAGACAGCCTACAATATAGGTGAGAGCCTGGTTTTGCAACTAGGCGAAGAGCAAATTCTCTTTGAAACATGAGTACTGCACACCTGGAAAATAAACATGAGATGTAAGTTTAATACTACTGTGAATTAATCCTGTCCTGGAAAAGATTTAAGAACTTGACATTTGTTCAACAATGTTTATACATATATGTTACTGCTTGATAGGTTTTAAACCAGCTTACTGTTTTGAACTCCATGAATATCCAGTAGATGCTATGGGCTAGGTTAAGTCATGCACCACTACTGGATAGCTTAGTAAATGCAGTTGAAAATATTGTGAGGACCTAGCTGTTAAATGCAGTGAGTATTATTATTGTATGAAGATTTCAAATACTCTGAATCACACAATACTTTTAAAATAAAATGTTATACTTACAAGTAACAGACTAATGCTGACACTTTGAGAGAACTGATGTTTACAGATAATAGACTGATAAACAATATAGTTTGCTTCAACCCCTTCCAGATGAATATTTCTTTAAACTTATCTGACAATATTTATAGGCATTTCAGAGTTTGTCTAGGGACCTCTACCAACAGGCTTAGAGAGACAGCCAGTTTGGTGTGGTGGTGATTCAAGCAAATACTTCCACTGAAAAGTAGATATATAGCAGCGCCCTTCCCACCCCAACCTTTTGGGCACCAAGGACTGGTTCCATAGAGGGGTTTTTCTGTGAACTGAAGGCAGCGTGGCTTTGTGTCCTGCCTGTATCCCATGGATGGGGCTTCGCTTGTTTGCATAGACCAGTTGCTAGTATGCTGTAAACCGGTGCCGGTCCCCAGACCGGGGATTAGTTTACTTTTACACAATGCTAATTATTTTCTACATAAATGTGTTAATTCTAATCTATAAGGTTAATCATAATAAGATTGGATGTTATTTCTAAAAGTATTTAAACTATAAAAAGGTAAAGGTTCCCCTCGCAAATATGTGCTAGCCATTCCTGACTCTAGGGGGCAATGCTCATCTCCGTTTCAAAGCCAAAGAGCCAGCGCTATCTGAAGACGTCTCTGTGGTCATGTGGCTGGCATGACTAAACACCAAAGGTGTACAGACCGCTATTACCTTCCCACCAAAGGTGGTCCCTATTTTTTCTACTTGCATTTTTTACGTGCTTTCAAACTGCTAGGTTGGCAGAAGCTGGGACAAGTAACGGGAGCTCACCCTGTTACACGGCACTAGGGATTTGAACCGCTGAACTGCCGACCTTTCGATTGACAAGCTGAGTGTCTTAGCCACTGCGTCCCTTTAAACTATATAAAAATATTTAAACTATATTGAACACTAAATATTTTTATACATACCTAAAGAAAGGACGATGCAGCAATAGCTTAAAAACAAAAGGAGAAGAAATCTGGGGGGGGGGGGGAGATTAAAAAAAAGATTGATTACTACAAGACTAATACAAAAAGACAATGTCTTTGTCTTATTTTTCAAGTCTTGTTTTATACTTACTTGGTAAGGCAAATTAGCCACACAAGTATCAAAAAAAGGGAGGTCGCTTTTCAATACATCTCCAATTTTTATTTCAAGTTTGTTAGCCAAATGTCTGAAATGAAAATAATACTGTAGCATTAATACATTTCCAAGAGGGGTTCTAGTTTAAAAAACACCATGACTTTGCTACCACATAGAATACTTACGTTCCCTGGACTCTTTTCTGAAGTTCACCAGCAAGCTTTACATCAAGTTCACAAGCAATTACCTGAAAGAGAATCATATATAAAATGTCTTTGTGGACATATCATACATAACAAATCCCAAAATCCCAAAACTGACTGGTGGCGAATGGGTTTATATTCTTTGAGGTCATTGGTCATTAGCGCTCTGACAGTTGTCCTTAGCCATCTGAGAGTCACTGAGGCACTTAGGGGTTTATCTGTACCCTCAGAATCACCTGAACCAGAGTGTAAATGAGTGTGAACCCTCCCACTCTGTTGAGGGAGGGTTGAGTGGGGAGGGATATAACATAGCCTGTTGTTAGGCTTTGATTCTTTCTTTTAGTCCTTCTTTTATATCATCAATCATTTTTTGTTTGATTATCCTTTCCTATTTTGTACTGTCTCCTTGTGACCAAACAGGGAAAGGAAAGGAAAGCATTTCTTTATTTTTAGATTTACCTTTTTCACCTTTTCTAACATTTTCACTGTCATATTGCCAGTTCCAGGACCAACTTCTAAAACAACATCTGTAGGGTATAAGGAAGCCTGAAAGAATGAATAAAATATTATTACACAAAAACCTAGCCCTGTTAGCACTGTGTATAGACAAATTTTATTGATATACAACACGATGTACAGGGGAAAGGGAATGGCCTTGTAGGACAGGAGGAAGAGCCGAACCAAAGCAATGGTCAGAGAAAAGAGTTGTGTCCAGAGCAAGAATGTAGCATAAATAAAATCTCAGATAGGAACCTCCCTAGTTCTGATGAAGATAAAGGGAAGGGGGAGGAATGCATTTGACTTGCAAAATTCTGTTATTATTACTTCAGAAAATAATATTGATTTACATGACATTGGTTTCCTAGTGTGGCCTACTTAGAAAGGCTGAGATACATTGAGAAATTACTTACTAAAGCAGAATTCTATCAAGTCAGAAAGGTCCAGCTATTATATGTGTACAAACTATTTAACTTATTTTTCTCTGATGTAATATCTGCACACTAGATACAGCCATTCTGATACTTTTGATATTTTAAAAAAATGTATAAGAAAATTTGTATTCTGTACAGGTATAGTTGAACTTTTTTTCAAAATTTTAAAATTTCTTAATCAAGTATTTTATGACAAGATCCTATTTGTTTAGTGAAAAACAGATCCATTGATTTTAATGAGACTTACTAATTAAATAGATATACATTAGTAGCTTCAAATACCACCAGTTTAACAATAATATATGAAAATGACTGATTTTCTTACACTGGATGATTGCGATTATCACTTACCTTTTCTATAATGCTGTTAACAATCAGGGGATTTTTCAAAATATGCTGACCAAGTCCAGTATTGAACCTAATGCCTACTAATAAAAATAAATTTTAAGACACATACTTTTAACAAGTCATTTTGTATCAAACTCTCCTTAACTTTGTATCAAACTCGCCAATAGTTTTATTTATACAAGTCTTAAATAATGGGATGATACCTTCTCCAATAATTTACCCAATTCAGAATCTGGCACCCTTATAAGAAAAATTAAGTAGCATCAAAACAATAAGATATGGGTGAAGTTCCCAAGCTTTATCTTTAGTTTTAGTTTTTAAAAATATTTTCCCTCTCTTCCTTATAAAGTTTTTCCAGCTCAGAAATATGCTTCCACATTGGACTGCTCAAATATTTTCTGAACTACTGACTGCTTGCTATCCCTAAACATCCCCATATTTAGTGGTCTGCAATGCTCTTTCTTCAAATGCTTTTCTATTCCTTCTCTAAATGTAATTGTTTTTGTAAATTGTAATTGTAAATGTAATTGTCAAATTGTTCAATTTTTGTTTCCTCATTTGAAGCACAAGATTTTGTTTTGCATATTTTAGATGATGATTTGGGGGGGGCAATGAGGACAGAGTAAATTTCCTGATAAATTCCCCACAAAAAAAATCACAGATCTTCTATAAACCAAGCCTTTATTATGGACAACCACCACTCCAGAGTCAGCTAAATTTTTCAGCCGCTGAATCGTGGGTTCTGCTTTGCAGACCTGACCAATTTGGGTGACATTTGTACCAGACATTTTTTTTCCTGATATAATATATATAAATTAATATCCAAACAGGAAACTAGCTGAAAAGAGGCTAGATATGGAGTCACCATCACTGCGAGGACTCTACAGTTCAGCCCTGAGGCATATATATATATTCTCTTTCTTCATATATATATATTCTCTTTCTATTAGAAACTGGATACTTCTGGGGAAAGATTCGAAATCAGTTCTATAGCGAAGCCAAAGTACTTGGTACCCTCCAAATCAGGGGTCTCCAACCTTGGCAACTTTAAGCCTGGCGGACTTCAACTCCCAGAATTCCCCAGCCAGCAAAGCTCGGGGGGAATTCTATAATTCAAAAGCAAAGCTGGCTGGGGAATTCTGGGAGTTGAAGTCCGCCAGGCTTAAAGTTGCCAAGGTTGGAGACCCCTGCTCCAAATTACTATCACCATAGCACCCCACCCCAACCTCCGTATGGCAAACGATACAAAGCTGCAGTCCTTTGCAGCCGGTCCTCCTTAGCCCGAGAATCTCCTCTCACCAGGGCCTTTCCCTTCTCCACGCTGCTGTCGAGAGCGCGGCTGCTTCTTCACCTTCGGCATGGCTCGGCCGGGCCTGCAACACGCGAAGTTCGGAAGAGAAGGAAGGCGAAAGAGGTGGGGGGGGGGAGCGGTCACAGCACGCGCGGGGGCTGCCGGGACGAGTAGTTCCGCCGTTTCCTTCGGAAGCGCGCGGTGAAAGTGCCGGAGGACTTAATTTCCCTCAAAGCATTTCCTCGACCCCGAGAGACGAGTCAGAGTAGTGAGTTTCGGGGAGTGTTTTAGTACTTGGCCGAAGGCAAACTGTGAAACGCCGTTGGTTGGTGACCCTTTTAAAACTAAGGGTCATTATTAGAAAAGAAGAACGGAAGGAGATTGATTGACAGCCACAAAAAGGTGGAAGCTGCGTTTTTCTCCCACATCTCCAACAAAACAAAACAAAAGTTCCCGCCCACTTTTCCTTTTCAAATGCGCTTTTAGCCTGCTTTTATTATCTCGAGGGACTTTTCTTCCCCTCTTCTCAGGCGCCGGAATCGTCCCGAAAAAGAGAAGCGGGCGGGCCTGCGGAACGAGAAGCGTGAGTGGGGGGTGGGGGAGGGAAAGAGGCCCATTGGGGGAAGAGAAGCGCAGAGCGATGACGTACATAGCGCGCCGAACTGCCGCGGCACGGTGGTGGGTGAGCAGAGGCTGGTGGCGCGAGCTTCGGAACCAGCGGAAGGCGCGTGCGCCAGACTGAGGACGCCCGTGAAGGAGCGGCGGCTTCACCGGTAAGTGAGGGAGGGGAGAGGACGAGGACACGCCCCGTCCCTCCTTCCCGTCCGGTCAGGATGCGATCCAGCGAAGGCCCCACATCCTGAGGCGGCGGGTGGCCTGTCGGGACTGAAATGAGCCGAAGAAGCAGACCTCGGCCGCTAGTGGTGAACGGGCTCGAGTCCTGAAACGTGGATGGGCTTGGGCAGTCCTGAGGGAGCGACCAGCGGCCCTGTGGAGACTTTATTTTCTCACTAGGAGATGCTTTGCCTTATCGGTGCTCTTTTTCTTTCTCATACCCCGAAACCTTGGTTAACTGTCCTATGACTGGACGTCTCGCCAAAGTGTAGCACCCACAAAGGTCTCGCTTCTCCTAGAATACGAAGAAAAGCTGGTCACCGATACCCAAAGAAATTGTTCCCTCCTAGGTTGCACCTGATTTATTAAAAGGGGGAATTTATAATACTTGCGTTATAATGGAAAAGGCAGTTGCAATAGGGAACTCCACTCAGTCAAGTAACTTAATTTAAATAATTCATTCTTATGAACCCCAATCCTCTTCTCTTTTAAGTTTGTTCTTCTTCTTGTGCCATATCCGTCATCGGACGTTGGCGATCCATCATCGGACATTGGCGACCCTTTTAAGTTTAGGAGACTCAAACCAACAAGCAGGCTTCCATGTTTTGGAACAATATAAAAATGTAATCTTTTAAAGAGAAAAAAATAATTATGCAGAATGATTGTGGGTGATGCTTATGGATTCAGCTGTTTTTGTACAGAGCACATATTTTAGTACAGTATATTTTCAACCTTTCACTTCTTATTCTTTAAAAGTGTCTGGATCCTCCAACAGTAGAAACAACTCTCCAGAAAGTACTCTTATACCATACAACTGTTCTGTTATATTTTTTTTATAAATTAGTCTAATAAGATAGGACAGCACAGTAAAATTTCACTTCTGTGTATGTTTACAGAGATGAAACTCTCCCGAACTCTGTGTGCACAGGCTTGAACTGAAATTTGAATGTGTTCTAAAGTATTCCAGAACTCCCCCTACTTCCTATGTGTTTGCTAGAAAAATAACAATGCCCTTTTGCTTGAATAAACAAAAATGAGATGGATGAGGTAGCTTCTGAAACATTGGGGGAAAGGAGAGGCCCTTGGGTCATTCTTGACAGTGCCAAGTGATAAATTTGGTGAGGAATCTAACTCTAGATGCATCAGTTACTGCTGCAACCTTTTCCTCTTCTTATTTATTCTCTATAAAGATGCTCTCCCAAGATTTCCTTGATTGATCCATTATAGATAGGAATTCCTGGCTTCACAAAATAAACTTCAACTCCTATACCTGGCTCCTGAGGTGGCATATATAAAAGCCCAGGATGGAAGCAACCACTAAACGAACAGCACATGGAAAGGAATGAGATTAATGGAAAACAGAAGACTGATTTAGGAGATCTTTGTGACATTGAAATAGCTTCATATCACTTTTTCCATGTGTGTTGAGAAGTGCCACCAGGAAGAAATTTAAATGGACTTGCCTACCATACATTTAGACTGCTGATATATATCATTAGTGGGATAATTATTACCTATTGAGAGAGATACTGCTTTAAAGTGTGATGATTGGGGATCTATGCTTGTGCACTCAGATATGCAGTACCTAAGAATATATAAAACTTAATTTGCATCATCATAGATTCCTCTTATCCATGTGCTCTTTTTCTCTCCTCTTCTGATGTTTCTGTGTTCAGCTGCTTTGATTTTCTGAAAGGTTTTATTTCTAGAAGGCTCAGTAAGTCTTCTCAGTACAAAGACCAAATATGAACTGATCTAGTTTTTCTTCTCACAAAACTACCCTGTGAATGAGTTACGTTGGCACTTCTAATATGAAGCTGGTTTCCAGCCATCTAATAAACTAAATGCAAGGACATTTAACATAGACAAAATAAAGTGCTTTGCCCAACATGTAATTAACTTGTGGAATTCATTGCTAAAACTGTGATGATGGCCACTAACTTGGATGGTTTTAAAAGAGGATTATATAAATGCATGGAGGGGAGCTCTGATAGTATTACCTTCAACCTAGGGCAGCAGGCCTCCAAATATCAGTTACAGAGCAATAATGGTGAAAGAAGGGTATGTCCCTGTTTCCAGCTTTCAGGTACTTTATAGACCTTTTAAGGTTGGCCTTTTAGAGAGACAAGATGTTGAAGTAAAGTGGTTCTTGACTTGACGTACAAGTTGTTTCTCAGTTTAGTATTGTTTTAGGAACGAAGAGTGTGTCTGAAAATTAGCAAAATGCAAGATAGAGTCAATATAGTGTCTTTATTATTCAGGTTTTTCTTTCACATGCTATTTCAATTGATTATAAAAAACAATCTTCCTTCTACTTGCAGTGTAAGCATGCATTAAAGATTGCATATATTTTCAGAAAGTTTAACTATAATTGTGCCTTTTATTAAGTCAGACCTTTATAGGACAGTTTTATTTACTTCCTGCTTTTAGTTGGAATTATATTGAAGTTATTTTAAAAAATTTGATTACTGCAAGTTGCTCTTGAGCAATTATGCTAATGAGTAATTGGCATTCTGTTATTTCTGTTTTGTGAAAATATTCCATTAATGCCCACTCTCTTAAAAGTATTTCAATTTTTTCCATATATTTTCAACTATTAGCTGGATATTTTATATCATTTGTCACATTTATCTAAGAGCTTGTTGGCATGGGGACTAATATTGAACAAAGCAAATCAGTACTATGTTTTTGCTGGACCTTGAGCATAACTTAAAATTGTATTTATTTAATGGGTGACCATTATGATTACACTTACATATGTTTATATTTTCAGTATTTGAAGTCACTGATACCTAGTTTGTGAATATGAGAGAGTATAGGAGTATGGGAGAAAGGATAAAGATTTTTAACCTGAGGTTCATGTATATAATGCCAGAGTGCACTGCATTATACATGGCCACCCACAATATTTCCAGTACTGTATTACATAAGATAAGTCTGGTAATATGCAAATTCTTTATTGTGATCTGTATTTTTTTATGAGGTTTATTGCTAATAATTGTTGTAGAAATTTTTAAAAATACTTGTAAATTTGATTGTCTCTAATTCTTATTTAGTAAATACTTAAATCAGTACAAAAGAAGCAATAGGACCTCTTAGGAAAGCTAACAATGCATTTTAAAAAATGTTTTGGATAGATTTTCATGGATCTCCATAGTGCCAGTAATGTTGTTCTTCAAGTCTTGACCCAAGCTACTAGTCAAGATACTTCTGTATTAAAACCAGCAGAGGAACAACTGAAACAGTGGGAGACACAACCAGGTTTCTATTCAGTTTTGCTGGTAAGTTAAAACAATGCAATTACATTTGTTCAAGTACCTCTTAATAACCATCTTTTTTATTTACCTTCTTGCTATTTTCCTATAAGGAGTATATATTTTGTATCTATTATAGCAGTTCCTAAATACACCTGTATTACAGAACAGATGTGATGCTATTATGGGTATATTGGTAATTAGTATCTTATAATTAAAAAAAAAATAATGTGTTCATTGTTTGAACTTTACTACCAAATATATACCCTGTTTTCCCGAAAATAAGACATACCCCGATGATAAGCCCAATCGGGCTTTTGAGCACATGCACTAAAATAAGCCTCTCGAAAATATTTAAATGCAGAGATGGAAATCAGATAAGATGACAAGAGGAGCCCCATCTTGCTCCATGCGCCCCAAAATAATAAGACCTCCCCAAAAATAAAGCCAAGCGCTTATTTTGGGGTTCAAAAAAATATAAGACAGAGTCTTATTTTCGGTGAAACACGGTATGATTGTGTTGTCTGTTTTGATGAACTTTGATGAATGCTGCCCCAATTTAAAAAAAGCTTCCGTAAAATGAACAAACAAACTGTTGTGGATTATTTATTTATTCAATTTATATATAATAATCAGTTCCTTTAAATTAAAGGATTTAGGATATCCTTAAACCAAGAAGTGCATGCCTTTTGATGGTTGAAAGTGAATTATGTGAAGAAAATACACATAATTTTTCCTAGAGATATATCACCAAATAATAATAAATATTTTAATAAATTCAGTATAAAGTACATCCCAGTAGCTCTGTGCAGTTGATCACATTTTAAATATATTGATCAACTCTGCATATGAATTATAATTATGTGGAAATAATTGGAAAATATTATTTGAATATATAATCTCTCTGCAACTATTTAAAGCAGCAGTATTTTTTCCTGAGATTAAGCGTTCCTCCAGTAATTGCCTAATAGTCCTGGGAAAAGAGAGATGCTCTAAGATTTACAGACAGATGTTTGTGCCTTGCGTATGTCAACATTTTCTTGGGAATCAAAGTCAGAACATTAGTCAGTAATGTGAATTTTAAGTTTATGCTATATATCTTATTAGGCCAACAATTATAGCATTTTCTAAACTCTACAATTCTCTATGTACATCATCCACTACCACAAAATTTGGGAATATAGATTATTTCAACTTTGTGTAATACCTAAGACACACCGTATATACTGTATTACTGTTATACTAAACTCTTTTTGTTCGTTACAGAACATATTCACTAACCACAGTTTGGATATAAATGTGAGGTGGTTGGCTGTTCTATACTTCAAAAATGGAATTGACCGCTATTGGAGACGAATGGCAGTGCAGTAAGGAATCCCTTTCCAATCTTCTCTGTCATCCCTGCAGTTGTAGTTTTAAAAATAATTTCCTTACTTGAAGCAAGCAATGTCAGCAATCCATTACTCAGATAACCATGATTTCAGAAACCAAATTTCTACCTTCAACATAATTTGTGTAGTCAGTAGTTCATGAATGAAGGCAAATATATGTATCCTAGGATAATGTTGCAGGATCCAATCTGAGTTGGTCACCAAGACCTGAAGTTTGTTCTTCCAAGCTTTCAGACTCATGCTGGAGCCCATCCTCAAGGAACTTCTCAATCTCCAGGATGTGAGAACAGCCAAGTGCACACATCCTGTAGATTAAGAAACTCCCTGAGGATGAGCTCTAGCATAAGTCTGAAAGCTTGGAAGAACAAACCTCTTGTCCTGGTAACTGATTGTATCCTACAATCAGTAGTTGACTTGCAGTCTTCTTTTTTTCAATGAAGAAAAGATCAGAAGACCCGTTGAGCCCCAAGCTCTGAGCTTCTTTCTTAGATCTTCAAGGTTATTATAATATGATAGTAGTTGTTTTCAGTATCATCTGTCTCCACATATATAAACAGAAAGGGATAAATGTTTGGGTTATTTTGCCACACTCCTGTTCCCTGCATCTAGCAAACAGTAGACTAAATAACTGATGACTATAAATGTATTTCAGTTCCTCATTGCAAAAAGTTACAAATTAACTTGCTCCTTTTGTATTTTTGCCCAGTTCATTCTCTGTATTTCAGATATATTGTCTGTTCTTCTCATCTGCTTTATCACTTTTCTTAAAGTTCTCTTTTGCTACTTTTAAACCTTTTTATATACAAGTTAAATTAAAAAAATAATATAGTGGGAAAATTATCAGCCTCTTTTTAAAGATAATTATTGTGAATATTAACTTTTTCTTTTTAATTTAGTTTATTTTGATTCTGATTAGTAATATTTTAATTAATTTCAAGTTTTAATGAACTTCACAGACAATGTCAACATTTTCAAATCATTTAGTAATAAGGAAAATAATTAAATAAGACTGCTATTGAATCGAATTTCTGTTATCCTGTAGATGTCAGTGTTGCAACACATGAATTTTATAAAAGAACTTAATCATTTTTATTATTCACTTCATTTATATGTTTAAAGCACATTAGAAAACATTGTCCCTGTTTATATTTGTAATATTAATTCCTCTTTTTCACTATTTTTTATCTTGTTACACATTTTGTCAGTTGAATAAATGTTCTCATTGCCTAAAAAGTGACAAGTCTGAAAATTTTTCACAAATATAGCAGTTGTGTGAAATCCTGAGAAATATAAGCTAGAAGGGAAATCAGTTTTTACAATAACATACACTAAGAGATACCTGTTACCTTGTTTTCAAATTATCTGAAACTGTTAATAAAACATATAGGCAAGTATTGCACTAAGAAGGGGCAAATAATTTTTGAATCTGGATCTGTGTTTTTAGTTTAAAAAAAATTTTTTTTAAATTTTTTACACAAACACACAAACATACAATGTATTTTTTCTGAACAGAGTATTTGACCGGTTAACAAATTTAAGCAGTTTTTAGTAATTTCAACTAAATTTACACTTTATATATTCCCTTTTTGCTATAATATTTCTTCTCTCTATTTTTTTTAAGAACCAATATTACCCTTCATCCTAACCTCTAATCTTAACCAAATTCAATTTTTATTTATTTATTTATTTATTTTATTTATTTTATTTATCATATTTGTATACTGCCCTACTCCCAAAGGACTCAGGGCGGTGAACAGCCAAAATAAAATACAGAGACATACGAAAGTTAAAAACTATTAAAAACAGATTAAATAATTTAGGCTCAAAAAATTAAAAACATCCAATTTATCTAAAAAACATTTAAAACCCAATTTAAAAGCCAATTTAAAAGGGAGAGTTAGGCCAGACCAGCCTGTTGGAATAAAAACATTTTTAGGGCGTGGCGGAAGATGCGTAAGTCTTGGATCCTCCGTATCTCCGGGGGGAGCTCGTTCCAGATGGCAGGTGCCCCCACAGAGAAGGCTCTCCCCCTGGGGGCCGCCAGTCGACATTGTTTGGCCGACGGCACCGTGAGGAGCCCCTCTCTATGGGAGTGAACTGGTCGGTGAGAGGCTACTGGTGGCAGAAGGCGGTCTCGTAAGTACCCTGGTCCTGAGCCATGGAGCGCTCTAAAGGTGGTAACCAAAACCTTGAAGCGCACCCGGAAGACCACTGGGAGCCAGTGCAGCTCGCGCAGGAGGGGGGTCACATGGGAGCGCCACATCGCTCCCGTCACCACCCGCGCGGCTGCATTCTGGACCAATTGGAGCCTCCGGGTGCTCCTCAAGGGGAGCCCCATGTAGAGAGCATTGCAATAATCCCGGCGTGAGGTGATGAGGGCGTGAGTGACCGTGCGTAACGAGTCCCGATCCAGAAAGGGACGCAACTGACGAATCAGGCGAACCTGATAAAACGTCCTCCTGGCCACGGCCGCCATATGCTCTTCTAAAGACAGCCGCGAGTCCAGGAGGACGCCCAAGTTGCGAACCCCATCTGTGGGGGCCAACGACTCGCCCCCAATAGTCAGAGATGGCGTCAACTGACTATATCGGGACGTCGGAAACCACAGCCACTCGGTCTTGGATGGGTTGAGCCTGAGTCTGTTCCTCCCCATCCAGATCCGTACGGCCTCCAGGCACCGGGACATCACCTCGAGGCATCATTGGGGTGGTCTGGGGTGGAGATGTACAGCTGGGTGTCATCAGCGTACTGATGGTACTTCACCCCAAAACCACGGATGATCTCACCCAGCGGCTTCACATAAATGTTGAACAGAAGGGGCGAGAGGACTGATCCTTGCGGCACCCCACATTCAAGGGGCCTCGGGGTCGACCTCTGCCCCCCGTCAACACAGACTGCGACCGGTCGGAGAGAAAGGAGAACCACTGTAAAACAGTGCCCCCCACCCCCAACCCTTCCAACCGGTGCAGCATGATACCATGGTCGATGGTATCAAAAGCCGCTGAGAGGTCTAATAGGACCAGGACAGAGGAGCAACCCCTGTCCCGAGCCCTCCAGAGATCATCAACCAATGCGACCAATGCCGTCTCTGTGCTGTACCCGGGCCTGAAGCCCGACTGGAACGGATCTAGATAAGTCTATTCATCCAGGTACTGAGGCAGCTGTCGGGCAACCACACTCTCAACAACCTTCGCAACAAAGCGAAGGTTGGAGACAGGACGATAATTTGCTAACACAGCCGGGTCCAGGGAGGGCTTCTTGAGGAGGGGCCTCACCACCGCCTCTTTCAAGGCGGCGGGAAAAACACCCTCACTCAAAGAAGCATTTATAATCCCCTGGAGCCAGCCTCGCGTCACCTCCCGCGAGGCCAGTACCAACCAGGAGGGACACGGGTCCAATAAACATGTGGCCACACTCAGTCTGCTCAGTATCCTGTCCACGCTTTCGGGAGTCACAAAATCAAACTCCTCCCATATAATATTCTCAGGACTTGCCCCTGTCATCTCCCCTAGATCTACCCAGTCAGAGTCCAGCTGTTCCCGAATCTGAGCGATTTTGTCATACAGATATTGTACAAAATCTTCAGCTCTACCCTCCAAGGGGTCCTCCCGCGCCCCCTGGTGGAGCAGGGAGCAGGTCACCCTAAACAGGGCGGCTGGGCGATTATCTGATGACGCAATAAGAGCAGAAAAGTAGTTTCTCTTCTCTACTTTTATCGCCACTAGGTAATTCTTAATATGAGATCTTACCAGTGTCCGGTCGGATTCAGAACGACTAGCCCTCCAACTGCTCTCTAGGCGTCTTTTCTGGCGCTTCATCTCCCTCAGCTCCTCAGTATACCAAGGAGCCAGGTGAGACCGGCGCCGGGGTCAGAGGCCGCAAAGGCACGACTCAGTCCAAAGCCCCAGCAGCCGCCCTATCCCAGGCGGCTACTAAGTCCTCAGCCGAGTCGTGTGCCCGAACCTCAGGAAATGGCCCAAGCTCCATCTGGAACCTATCAGGATCCATCAGGCGCCTGGGGCGGAACCACCTGGTAGGTTCCGCCTCCCTGCGGTGGGGTGTGGCGGTTCGAAGGTCCAGGCGAAGGAGGGAGTGATCTGACCATGACAAGGTTTCAATAGCTATATCCCCTATCTCAAGATCACTCAACCACTGTCCAGGGACAAAAACCAGGTCCAGTGTGTGTCCCCCCCTGTGAGTAGGGCCATAAATTAACTGGGTCAGGTCCATAGCCGTCATGGAAGCCATGAACTCCCGAGCCATCTCAGACGTCTCGCCGACTGATGGCAGGTTAAAATCCCCCATGACCATAAGCCTGGGGGTGTCAACCGCCACTGCGGCTATAACGTTGAGCAGCTCGGGCAGGGCTGCTGCCACGTGGCAGGGAGCCAGGTACGTGACTAGCAAGCCCAACTGCACCCTATGACCCCACTTCACAAGGAGGGACTCACTCCAGCCGTCTGAGGAACAGTGGCCTCCCTTGGTCCAAGACCCTCGTTAATGACAACCGCCATCCCTCCGCCCCTCCCCGTGACCTTGGCTGATGGAATGCACGGAAACCGGGTGGGCACATATCAACAAGGGGGGCTCCCCCCTCCTGGCCCAACCAGGTCTCCCTAATACCCGCCAGGTCTGCACCCCCCTCCTGAATGAGGTCACAAATGAGGGGGGCTTTATTTACCACGGACCTGGCGTTGCACAGGATCAGCCGAAGGCCTGGGGCCCGAGGTTCCGAGGAGGGTACAACCTGGGGAACGAGAAGAGCTTTGGGGGCCGGAGCGTGCCACCGCTTGCAACCAGCGAGGACGCACTCCTGCAAGATGATGTGGCCCCCTGCTCCCGCCATATCTGCCCCTCCCACCTACAGTATCGATGTCATGGCCATCTGTATCATGAGCTCTAACCCCCTCCTTGACCCCTGAGTCCGCACCTCCCATGCCACGCCCCTCGGCTGGCCCAGATACCCTCCCCCGCGGGTCTTCCCCCAAACCCACCCCCCTCCCAGAATCCCTTAAAAACCTATTAAAAATTTCCCTAAAAAAACCCATAACTCTCTCTTTGCTGTATGCCATTTTTCCTGTATTTTTCCTTTCATCTCTATGTTAACCCCTTCCAATTTAAAATCTCGCCAAGGATCTGTGTTTTATCAGATTTCCTGTACAAGAGTATTGTTAAAATTTAAGGTTTTCAGCCACTATTCTTTATACTTATTTGGAACCTAATGAGCAAAGGTTGATTAAATCAAAATTATGAATTTATTTTGAATTTATGTGTTTGGGTTCTAGTATCATCCTACACACTCTTTATATAAATATGTTATATAAAAAAAATTGTTGTAAGCCCCCACCCCAGTTCAGCACCATCACAATTTTGAACAGTCATTGAATGAGGATTGTAATTTAAGGATTACCTTTATAGTTCAAAATACATTTTTGTAAAATATTCTACAGTATTGCATTAATCTTGCTGATCATAGAAACCTCTCTTTAAAGTTTGCATGATCATTTCTAATATAGGCTTTAATTTTCCAATAAACAGTGCTCTGTCAGAAGAAGAGAAATCTACTCTGCGTGCAGGACTTATTGCTAATTTCAATGAACCAGTAAATCAGGTTAGTGATTATATGAAAATTGGATCTATTAATGCTTTTTTGAGACTGTATTTTTGTGAAAAAATATTTTAAAATTAAATGGGTTCAATCTTACATGTCAACTAAACTAAGATCAAGTCACCATGTACATTTCTTTTATAAGTTTTATGTATTATTTTATGTATTATTTCTAATAATGGTAGTTGTGTATGCACTTTTGTAACAAAAGTGTGACATCGGTAAAGTGACCATTTGCCTTCATTTGTGACCATATATCCTTTATTATAAAGGACAGTCGATCATTTCAGATTTATTTATTTATTTATTTAATTCCTTTGTTTTGCTCTTGAATTTTCCTTTGTAAAACATGAACAATTTTAATCATTATGAACAATCCAGATTTATCTCTTCTTTAGGTTTTTCCTTTATGTTTTTTTTCAAAACAATGATCACAGTAGATAAGGGTGTACTGACCCCTACTCAGAATTACTTAGCCATTTTGGAATTAGCTGTTCTGAGAAGATACTATGAAGTATGGAAGAAATTTTGAGTATAACCATTTCAATCTCAAAATAACTGCTTGTCACAATCTTGTGAAAACTTAAAAAATATTGTTAGTACTAAAAAATCCCTAGAATGAAAGTGTTCTTTCACTTTGCATTGTGTATTTATAGTAGATTGAAAATATTTTTTTAAAAAAAATACTCATAGTAGGGTTTTATTTGGAAAAAGATGGGAAAGGAAATTGCTTTATGTTTAATCATTTAATTGGCCCTCCACCCCAGTAATAATATCAGCATTGACTGGAAGGAACTTTTCAGGAATTTAGTGCAAAAAAGTTATTAATTCTATTTGAAAAATCTGAAAACTTTCTAATTCTTAGATTTGTTACTCCTGTGCCACCAACTATACCAGTCCTATAATTATTTGGAGAAACAAAACCCATGTCTGTCTGTCTGTCTGTCTCCGTCCGTCTCTCTCTCTCTCTCTCTCTCTCTCTCTCTTTCTCTCTCTCACACACACACACACACACACACACACACACACACAGAAACATTGCTCATTAAAATATTATAGTAACATTTTCTTTCATCAAAGTTATTTCATCAAAATTAATAGTACTTCATAAAAAGTAGAATTTCTGTGCCAAATACACTTTCCCTAGAAATGTACACTATCCTTCTCTGTCTTTCACTACATATACAGTATATTTTCTAGCTGTGTCTTATTTTCTCTTATTTTTGATATGTAGATCATAAATTTCACTGTCAAAGTAAACACATTTTAACCACATAGTGTGCATTTTATATGCCATCTCCCCACCCCGGGACATTAATCAACAGTCAAAATAGTTCCATCTGCATATAAGAGAATAGATGACATGGAAAAGCCCCCAAGGTTTATGGATGTACAAAAATATTTTAGAAAAATAGAATCATTCCAAATGCAGTTGCAGCTGTGTACAATAGTCATGGAAAATTAATCCACTATTTTGGGGAGAAACTGTTGAGAAAGAAAATAGTATTTTGTATAGATTGGCTTGGAAAAATGAGTGAGTTTGTTCCATACTATACTATTTTCTTTCTCAGTCTATTTGTGTTAACAGATTAGATTTTACAGCCTTAATCCTATGTTTATTTTTTTCTGCAATGTATGACACAATGTTGCTGAATTTTCAATAGATGTGATTCTGTTTTGATTATAGCTCAGTATGTCTGGTAGCTTAATGTTGAGTATTTTGTTTGACTATCTTTGCAGATTGCCACACAAATTTCTGTACTGATTGCAAAAGTTGCTAGGCTTGATTGTCCTAGACAGTGGCCAGAACTTATTCCTACCCTTGTAGAAGCTGTTAAAATTCAAGATGACCTTCGCCAACATAGAGCTTTACTTACCTTCTATCATGTTACAAAGACTTTAGCATCTAAACGGCTTGCTGCAGATAGAAAACTTTTCTATGATGTAAGTATGAAACTTCACTTTATTGGATATATTGTTTCATTGCTAAATGTGAACATAATTCAAGAGTTGAATAATTTTGAGTTCAAAATGCCCCTCTCTGGAATAAGATGATTTGGCCCCTTGGGGTTAGTTTTTACCTTGAACTGGTTCTGTTTCTAATTCCATTCAGCCATTTTAATCTGGACATGTTTTTTGTGAGGTCAGAGCATCTTTGCTTCAAAATTGAAGAATGTAATTTCAAGCTAAAAATAATTCATATTAAAAACATTTTACACCTTTCTGCTTATTTTTTCTGTTCTTCAAGATAGATCAAAAACCTAGTGTTGAAATTTTCAAATTTTAAATGTTTTAAAAAACTGATGAGGCATATTGACAAAATCTGTCATTCTGAGGATGACTTCATTTTTATTTTAGTTCGCTAGTTATTAGATTTATGTGCTGCCTATCTCATCTAAAGGTGGCATTTAGAAATCACGATGATATGCTCCAGAGATATCGGTAACCCCAAACTGTAGACAATCCCAATAAAGAATAATTTTTGAGGTTAAGATTTTAGGTTGGTTTAAAAATCTTCCTTTTTGAGGGGAATGACAAATCTGGTTTCTTGGTTCATGTATTTTATATTAACTGGCATTTCAACTTCCTGATTTGTTTTAACTTGACAAATATTTTTGGATGCTGAGAGAAGAACAGCTTACTAAATAAGACTTGTTCTGGGTAAATATGCTTGTGTATCCCAACAAACGGATCAAGTTGCTAAATTAAATTTTCTAAGTTTGTAACATCTGGATTATATTTAATTTACTAAAACCTATTCCATCTATATTTATTTTAACTATGAAGTTTTTTCTAATTATATTTCTGCAGTTAGCTTCTGGAATTTATAGTTTTACCTGTTCCTTGTGGAATCATCATACAGATACATTCCTTCAACAGATTTGTGTTAGAGATGAAACAACTATGAGTAATTCATTAGAAAGAACTCTCTTATCATTGAAAGGTAATTGACAAAAATGCTATATTTAAAATATAGTATTGTGAAATACAGTCTCAGATTTTCATCTTTAGCATAGGACATGCTATCTTGGGGAGGAGGTTAGTTTAAAGAATTGATCAATCTCTTAGGTTAAAAAAAAGCATCTTCCATTTTTCTTAAATTATCCTTTGATTATCAAAGATAATTCAAAACAGAAGCCTTGGTGGTGCAGAAGTTAGAATGTAGTATTGTAGGCTAACTCTGTCCGCAGTCTGGAGTTTGATCCTGACAAGGCTCGAGGTGGAAGTATATTGCAAAGGTCAGAGATGGGGAGAGATAGGTGACTGAGGCAGTCCTTGGGCTGGGAGAAAATGGCTTGAATTGGTGGGTAATCACTTAATGACCCGTGATTCTCAGTTAATTGTGGCAATGGAGAGTGCTGTGATTATGGTCACTAAATGATGCAGTCACATGTTCTCTTGCTTTGAACAATATTGCTTCACAGTGAAAATTCTGGTCCATTTATAAATTGAGGACTATCTGTAGAAATTTAAATGATATATTTTTTTCTGAGTGCTTTGAATGCCTGTTGAGTTGTCAGACAAGGATAAGTTTGTGAAAGAATTCTATACTTTCTTGTAACAACATTAAAAAAATTCTGAATTATTAAGATGAATGGATTTTAATTTTTTTACTAGTTCTTTGTATATAAACTACAATACTAAAATTGTCCTGACAAATGTTAAAAGCTTTGAAGATATTTGATTTTGAAAAATTAAAATTGTGAGAGTGTTGTTTATTACATGATAATCATATTTAGACATTGAAGGATAACTTGAAGTTAGTGTTTGAGTGAGAATACTGGCTTGTTTCCTTTCCTTGTTCACAATAAGACATCATTATAAAGAATGTTTCATTACAAGGCAGTAATTGGAATAATGATTAGAATTGTTTATTATTATGGAAATATTGTGTACTATTGAATTTTAGATCAAAAGGCTAATGCATTTTATATTTGTATATCAAAGAAAATTAGAAGTTATCCTTTTCTTATTTTTTCCTTTTTCCTTATTTTTTGGACCTTTCCCTTCCTAATTTTTTCCCTTTAAATTATTTTTTTGTTGCTTTTTATGTTTAAATTCTTGTAGAAATTCAATAAAGTATATTAAAAAATAAAACCAGGCCAATGAATAACTTTTATGATGTACGGAATAAGACTGTTTTAATTTTTCAGTGCTTCGCAAGTTGACAGTTCATGGGTTTGTGGAGCCTCATAAAAACATAGAAGTGATGGTAAGTAAGTGTTTATTTTTTGTAAATGAAGTAGCTATTAAAAAAGAGGTAAATACTGTATATTCTTAGATGTCTAAAGTTGTGTTTGAGTATAATGATAACACCAAACTCATATTATTAAAGAGCTTCTGCTCGTATTTCTTGCTACACGAGTGGTTAAATCTGGAAGGATTTCTCCCCCTCCCCTTTCCAATGACTTCTTGAATAACATAGAATTCAAATTCTGTCTTGTTAGAAAAAAAGGAAGAGATGCTTCAGGTGTTGGGCCTTTGATCTTTGAACAGTGTGCTAGGAATTGTGCTGCACAAGTAGACAGGGAAAAGAACTATATTCTTTGTGTAGTTAATAATTTTCTCCCCTTGTGACATTAAAAATATTAGTTTGATAACATTTCATGAAGGGCTTTTAAAAAATCTAAGAGTGTAGTAGTAGCACCTTTTCCAACTAGCACATTTATTAAAAAGACAAACTCCTGAGCCATACTCATTTCATCAGATGTATTCATATAGAATGAGAGTCACTCTGGCACTGATCAAATGAACTGCAGCTCATAAAAGCATATGCTTTTAAGAAGATGTGTTGGAAAAAGTTTTACCAGACTCTTGATTTGTTGTTACCATAGATTAACATGACTCTCTTTCCGTTGTCTAGGAAGGGGTTCTGCACTTCACTCAAAAATTTGGGATTGTACTTTATGTACTCCTACTATAAAGAGATACAGGTTTATTAGTTTGTTTGATTAGCTATAAACAATATTGCCTTATTAGTATATCTAAATTGGAACCAGTAGCATTCAAGATATTTGGAAGTGTTATGTTGGAGAAAAATGATTAGAATCAATATCTAGCTGATAATTTTAAGAATGATTTATATTTTCTGTGTTCAAGTTACCCTATTCTTGTTCCTTTACATGTTGCTTTGGATGCTTTAATGCAACAAATATAATTATTCTTTAAAGCAAATATAACACAATTTGCGTCTTTTGTTTTTACCTCCTCAAGGGATTTCTTCATGCAGTATTTGTACGATTAAAACAATTTTTGGAATGCAGTAAGTATTTTAAGACTTCGGGATACAAATCTGTGCATAGGGACCAGTCCTGTTTGATTTCAGAGATTTGAGTTTTTAGTAAATCTCTTCAGAATATTTTGAAACTTCTTATCTAAACGGTCTCTTAATGAAATACTTTATTATTGGAAACAGTTGTTATATAAACAGACAATTTAACTAAATAGTTTTCATGTTGTAAAAGAGACACAATAATTCAGATTTGATCCTAATATATATTAAAATAAATCTTGGATTCTTTTGTTAAAGATAAATGGATTTTATGTTCTTGTTGTATTTATAGTATCTTGCCTTCCATTAATCTCTGAGGAATGGCAGCTCTAAATCTTGAATTTAATTGTAAATTCACTCCTGGCAAATTCACTTGAATCTTAAATAATGCAGATCATTTATTGATTTATTTATGTATTTATCACATTTCTATATTGCCCATCCCACCTCAGTGATTCTGGGCACTTTATAATAAAAATATAAAAAGTAATATAAAAGAATTAATAAGAGCAGAGTTAGAACAATTAAGAACAAAGTTAAAACTAAAAGTAGTTAAAGACAGAGGCAGCCTTCTCGAGTCACTGACCATCCCCCATGGTCGCCTACCTCTCTTCAACTCCTATTCCAATTGGCAATGCCAATTTTGGCAACATGCTTTTGCAGGGCTGGAAGGAGGGGTCCCGCCTCATCTGAGGATATGGTGTTCTAGACCCTGCGGGCAATGGCAGAGAAGGCTTTTTTCCTAGATCCCTCCAGTCAAAACTCTTCAACTGAAAGGATTCCTCAATGTACCCTCTGTGATTTACCTGATAGGCTGAGACAATGTGATTGGGATGAGGCAGTTCCTCAGATAACCTGGTCCCATGCCATGAAGGACTTTAAATATGATAAGCAACACTTTGAATTGGTTAATCTATCAGAGGTCATCCAAAAGTGTGAAGATGTCATCCAAATGTGCTGTTTCTGTCCCTTATCTGGGCCTGAAACCTTACTGGAAGAGGTCCAGATAATCCATTTCATCCAGGGGCCTCTGGAGTCCTAAGCAGATCTTTCTACTGCTTCTTCATTCCTAAATTATGGATTTTGCTATATTAGATAAATGTGAATTTTTTGTCAGTAGTTTTTAACAAATATTGGTTCATTTGAATTAAATTCATAGGTCTGTCTAAGCATGACTGATATTTTTATACTTATAAATTAATTTTATTTATCAGGTAAAAACATTGAAACAGATAATGCCTGTAGAGATCGGCTAGAAAAAACTATAATCCTTTTCACTAAAGTGGTAAGTTTCTATAACTACCAATCTTTTGAAAATTTTAGATAAATTAATTCTTAAGATTTTTAGCAGTTTTTAATGTAACAACTATGCTATTATATTAATAATAATCAGTATTAGTAGAAAATGCTGTCTTACAAAATGTGATTTGCATAAATAAGTGTAACATGGGTTCAGTGAAGAGAAAATAATTGGAGAGTTATTAGAATTAGAGACTCCAATGAATTCATTATAAATGAAGTTTGTGAATTTCTTTGCAGGTTCCCATATTCTGTATTTACCCCAATATCTTACTAAAGTCTGTATTCTTGCTTCCTTGTCTTGCTTAGCTGTGTGAGGCCAGAAAGAGAGGCTAAGTGCAAACAGTACTGATAGACATCAATCTACATTATGGATTTTATAAATTCTGGTCCAAGCCTTCAATGTGGGCTTCTCCAGAATTCTTAAGAATTACTTTTTCTTATCATCCAAACCACATAAGGAAGAGAAACTGCAGATTCAGCAATCCACATAATACCTGATTTAAAAAGTTGTATATGCCACCCAACAAAGAATATTTAAGCTACTACATTGTTTTCTTCATAGTCTGGAAAAAGAATACATGGAAAACCATCCCTGATCTAAAATGGATGAATCTTTGTATAAGCTGCAGAATGTTTTAAATGAAAATTTGAAATTGGAATTATTTCGTTTAATAATTCTGTTAAATGTTAATAAACTACTAAACTTTAAATGCCAAATATGACTGGTGTATTTTAAAATAAACCATTTGTTATTCTGAAAGTTACCCATATTACTTTCACCTCTTATTATTATTATTATTATATTAATCTTAACATTTTTGGAGTGGTATTCTCATGTACACGTATATATTTTCAACTTTTAGCTTTTAGACTTCTTGGACCAACATCCATTTTCATTCACGTCTCTAATTCAGAGATCATTGGAATTTTCTGTAAGCTATGTTTTCACTGAGGCTGGCGATGGAGTTGTTTTTGAGCGTTTCATTGTCCAATGCATGAATCTGATTAAGATGATTGTCAAAAATTATGCTTATAAGCCATCCAAAAATATAGAAGGTAATTTTTTTAGTTCAGTGGTATTCATAATTGCTTAGTCCTTTCCAATATATTAGTAGAATACATATTTTTTTTTGTGAACTATTTTACTGCAGATAGCAGTCCTGAAACTCTTGAAGCTCATAAAATAAAGGCATCATTCTTTACATATCCAACATTAACGGAGATATGCAGGCGGCTAGTTACTCAGTACTTCTTGTTAACTGAGGAAGAACTAACCATGTGGGAAGAGGACCCTGAAGGCTTTAGTAAGAAGTCTTATTCTTTCAGTTTAATTTTAATTTTAATTTCATATGTGTATTCAAGAAAATGTGATACCAAAGGATAAATATTGCATTCTTAAATAAAATTTTAATGTATTTTTTCCCCATATTATATAGTTGTTGAAGAAACAGGAGGTGATTCTTGGAAATACAGTATTCGGGTAAGTATATGGCATATAATTTAAATTAAAACCTTTTTTAAATATGAAAATTAACCAGTGAAAACTTTTTAACTGCATGCTAAAGATAATATCAGGAGAGTGGACTTTTGTGTATAACAATCAAATCACTTAGCAATTGTTGAAGTTATAGTGGACCTCCCTAGAGCTATCTGTGTCCTGTTTTTGAAGTTCCAAAGCCCTTCCCCGTGGTCAGGTAATTACATTCTGGGTACTTGGTAACTGGCTTTATGACCATTTGCAGCACTCTATGATCACATGGCTGCACTTTTTTGCCAGTTTCCAATGTTTATTTTTGGTTTCCAGCAAAAAACACCCATTGGGTATAATATATTCATTTAATGACTGCAGAATTCACTTAATGACCACTTCAAAACATAAGATTGGGTGCAGTCACATGGTTACTCACTTAATGACCCCCACATCTGACGATCATGATTCCAGGCTCAGTTATATTTGTAAATTGAGAATTGCCTGTAATCTAAACACTGCAATATCTGTTGAGTGGGGGGGGGGGGGTGTCTTGTTATTTTTTTTACTTTTTACATAGTATGGCCCTTCATGGATGTTGACAGCAGTTTGAAGATTTTCCAATTTGAATGAACCGTTGCTTTTAAATTACTGTTGGAGTAAATTGCTTCACACTAAGCAACAATAACATATACTTTACATAGGGGTATCCAAAACAATAATTTAACTGGAAATGTGATGTAGTAATAGCCTAAGCTATATTTAAACACATTTTCCTGTATGTCAGAACTCAGTTGTAAAAGTAGAATTTGGTATACTGGACAGTAAAGTGATGCTTCTGAAATGGCAAGCACTGTAATAAGAAAATAACAAATGAAGGTGACAAAGAAATGGGAAAAATACTGCAGGAATAAGAAGCAATACAAGGATAAAACAGTGTTGCAATATATGCTTAAGGCAGGTGATAATGGACATATTGGACATATTCACTAATTATAATATCTGCAAATTATAGAACTAATCTAACCACTTTGTACATCTGCTTTCATGTCCTAGTTAGGTCTCTTACTACTTCAAGCTAATTTGCTCCATTGTTACTTGCTTTCTATAATAAACTATTTTAATTCATTTTCAGCCATGTACAGAAGTGCTTTTCATTGATATTTTTCATGAATATAATCAAACGCTTACTCCAGTTCTTCTAGAAATGGTTCACTCCCTACAAGGTATTTTTTTAAAAAATATGTTTAATAGTATACACTACTAGATTATATAATTTTCATTAAGTAATATAAATATTTTACCAGGTAATGTTGGGCTCTAATTAAGACTACTAAAACTCTAGGAACTAATATAATTCTAGGATATTTATTGGCAAATTAAATGGACTTTTAACATTGAATTCATTAGGTGTAGTTAAATTTTATGAATAAGATTAGAGTTGAGATGGAAAGTTTGGTTTGTTTTTGTTGAATGAATTATTGAAGTTCATTCATTCCCAGTTGTCCTTCCTGGTTGAAAGACCTCTTAAAGTCTGAGTGTATAGTAGGTTGGGACTTTTATTATAGTTGAAATAACAGAAGTTGAAATAACATAAGCTCAGATCAGCAACTGTTCATTAGTGTTCCCACCCTGCTAAAAGCTGTAATATTGTTGCTTTGCGTATCTTGAGAAGTTTTTTTTTTTTTTTACAGAAGCAGAGATTTTATATTAAATGGAAACAATACAAACTTCATATTACAAGTAGTCCTCACTTAATAATGGTAATTGTGACCGGCAACTCTGTTGCTAAGCAACACGGTTGTAAAGCACGGTATCATGTGAACATGTTGATTTACAAAGGCATTTCCAGTTGCCATGACAGTTAGGCATGGCATCATGTAATTACTATTTGTGACCTGCTGGCAGGACTTGACTTTGCTTATTAGAGGCTGACTGTGATGGCTGCAAATGATGATCATGTGACTGCGGGAAATTGCAAGTGTTGTAATTGTAAGCCAGTTTCCAAGTGTCTGAATTATGATTTCCTGACTATGGGGATGCTGTAACAGCTGTAACTATGAGGTTTGGTTGTAAGTCTCCATCTCCAGCACCATCATAATTTTGAACTGTCGCTGTACAAGTGGTCACTAAATGAGGACTTCCTGTACTTTGTAATAAAGGTTACTTAGTTTGCTTTCTCTCACTTTGGGAAGAAATATGCTGATTCTGTAAACCGCTTAGAGAGGGCTGTAAAGCACTGTGGAGTGGTATATAAGTCTTAGTGCTATTGTTATATATTTTGAGCTTTTGAAGTCAGAATTTGGAGGATCAGAAGAAAGCAGAATATGTAGTTAGCAATTAGTGGTGTTTTTGTGCACATCACTAATTTCTTGTGTGTTTCTTGTTTCATTAATCATGTCCTCTTCACAGGGTTTGACACCCAGAATAAAAAAGGTATCATAAGTGGGATATTTTTAGAGGAGGTGATAATGAGCTTTGTCTTCTGAATAGAGGTATACTATATCCCTATAAGATTCAATAATTCTACTATAGCTATCATGCATTAAAACCTAATGAGCTTTAAGAGGGCCAAGGTACAAGCCTCTGAATGCAATTATTTGATCCTATGCAGTAACAAGGAACAATGATGCTAAGGAATGATAGCAATGTTAGAAATATGCACCCTTCAAATTTATCGATGTGTACAAGTAAAGTAAGGTCTGGATGATTTGAAGAGTAACCATACAAAACCCGGGGAAAGTAATGCAGGAATTTACTCACGCTAAATCTAATGTGAACCTGATTCCCCCATATCACTCAGGAACTGTAAAATAATTGGAATGAAAGCCAGAATATATATTGGATAAGCTATACATTGGAAACATTTCTTGAAGAATTTGTTACTCTCATACTCTCCTGTTAAACATATTGTTCCAATTTGGAGTGTCTTGGTTTTTGAATGTTGATTAAGAAGTCTCTTCCCTGCCAACTGGCCAGGCTTCCCTATTGCAAAGTATTCGGAGTCAAGAGTTATCTTAGCCTGTGGTGCTTCAATTTAAGCCCAGTCTTCCAGTTCATAAAATAGTGTAGCCAAATGTTTGTTCTTGATGCAATGCTGCATCCAGATGGAAGAATTCTGACATACTTAACTTTTTGATCACCTGAATTGTTGCCAATTAATAACCACACACAAAAAAAGAACTAGTTATTCACCAGCTCTAGTTTTTCAGTGATAATCTCGAAATATATATATATATATATAAACTTCACTCTTACCTGTACAGGTGTTATTTATAGGTTCCAATTTTTATAAGGGGTTGAGGAAAGTGATGAGAACCACAACATCTTCCTAAATTCTAGGTCATTCTACAATTGCTTTATATGAATTGCCTTCATATAAGACAATTGCATTATAATGCTGATAAGCAGTTACCATACATAAATATCTATTTGATTTCTATTTGATTTCTTCCACTTTAGATAGAATTATAATTGTCAAACAAATGCATATTTATAAACAACTTTCTCATGAAAACAATTTATTTCTTCATATGTCAACAAATAAAAAGAATTTCTAACTGTTTGTTTTTCTGTTACTTATATTACTTCAGGCCCCACCAACATGGATGATACTCATGCTCTTCTGATTAAAGATGCTGGTAAATTTAGGTTTTTTAAAAAACAATCTTAAATTGACATGTAGGATGTTGCTTGTTTTCTAATGTCTTTTAATAAATGACAGTATAACATTGTCAGAAGTTTTGAAAACAATGATAATAAACAATGCAAATAATTAATATAGAATTTAAAAAAGTAGGTTTTGCACAGGAATGAATTAAAAATGTATTCTGAACTTGATATAGAACATTTCCAATTCTTTTTGATATAGAAAATGTTCTTTAGATGCTTCCAGCAGAACATTTTTGAAATTTTTGAATGTTCTGTCATAGGAAACAAAATCCCTTTATTCATTTAAGTCCTAGGGTCAGAGAAATCGATTATTTGATGGCAAAGCCAGCCTACCATACAACCTACAAAAAAAATTGTCCAAGAGGATATTTTTTAAGAAATACCCATATCAGACAAAAGGAAAAATTAAATGTAAATCTCTGTAGCATAGTTGCATGTCTGGCATGGACATGCACAGTTTTGCATTTAAACAGCTTTTCTAATAAATGCTGTATATAAAGGACAAATGAACTTACATTGAAATCAGAGGAATTATGATTAGGCATGTATCAAACAGTGCAGTGACATTTTTAGATTGATAAGACAGATACAGATGTGTATGTAAAGAAAGAAAATGTAAGTTTTCTAGAAAGAGTTAGATTATCTTTTTATCTTTAGTCACCCATGAAAGATCATGATAGATTTACTTACACTGGAGCTTTTGTTTTGTTATATATAATTATATATAACAAAATTATATATAAATCCAATAGTTTATAGTAACCTCTTAGTTGTTAACTTGTTTACTTGAAACTTTAGAAGATTACCTGTATCATTCTATGGGGCTCCCAAAGGCATCCCATAATCTGTTACTTTGTGTGCAAAATAATAGATTAGGTAAATCTTTGATGTGGCCCAGCAATATTCCTTTTATGTTACAGCCCAAAATGACCCTTTTAATAATCTTACATAAGTTAACATGTTTGGTAAATTGCATTCCTTGTTAAACCAGTACATTTAAAATTACATTATAGCATATTTTTTTTAAAAATGCCCACATTTAATTTTTCTTTGTTCAGTGTACAATGCAGTTGGACTAGCAGCATATGAACTCTTTGATAGTGTGGATTTTGATCAGTGGTTTAAAACCCAGCTACTAGCCGAATTGCAAGTTATTCATAACAGGTATGTGCGTTTTTTAGCTGGTTGTTCATGCAAATTCAGTGTAAATAATGCAGTTTTGGGAAAGTTGTTTTCCTGCATTCTATCTATTAAAAATATTGTATGTACAACAATCTATTGGCAAATATAAGATTATGCATGTATTGAATTTTATCATTCTGTTGCTTTCTTCCCTTGTTCTAAACTTGGAATCTGATATAATTGCTGGCATTGCACGTGTCAACCCACGGTTACTACTTTCCATATTCCTTCCACAATTGCTAGACACAGTTTTGATAAAATTAGAAAATAAGGAATTGCTACATATATACTCCATACATAGGCTGCACTTTGGATTTTAACACTTTCTGGATTGTGGTAATACAAGATACAAATTGTTTTGTATAGTTTGTATTCTGCATTATAATGTAGATTGCCTTAACATATAATGGGAACACTTAACAATAATTGATCTTGGGAGGAAAAAAGCAAATGATAAGTAATTAGTGAGAAATCCCAGGGCTGCAACCTAGACAGAGAAGATTTTAAAAAGTCAAAAAAAGACAACAAATCAGTTCAGTATTTTTAATAGAATTTGAAGGAAGACTTCATCTTTCTTTAATGTACATTCTTGAAACAAATGTTATTTGAGCCTGTCATATCATAGATATGTTTTGAATTTTAAAAAACTGTCAGAAAAGCAATGACATTCTTCACAAAACCTAGTCTTCCTACAGAGAATTATAATTTACCAACATCTGGAAAAATTTGTTTGCTTCCATTCAGAATGATATTCATTGGAAATAACGAATATTACGAAGTGTGATTCCTGTAGATTCCAAATGCACTGGTGATACAAAGATTACAAATTTACTGAGTGGTGCAGTGGCCTAGAAGCCTCCCACCCTGAAAGTTGAGAATTCAATCCTAGGCAGCAGACAGTTGTTTCTCTATCAGGACAGAAAGAGAAAATATCTCACTGTGAACTCCACATAGGTATCAGGAAGAGCATCCCACCAGTAAATGCTAAGCTCCATTCAATTGCCCTGATTCCACCCCGATAAAAGGGACATTACAGAATTGTAAAAAGAAAAGTCAATTAACTTTATTCCTTGAATGTACTCAATATATAAAATATTTTATTGTAATCCTTTTTCTTTGAAATTATTGTCAACTGATTTTTATTTATTTTTATAGGAAATTAAATATTTACAATCAGCTAACCCCAGATTCAAATATTGTTTAAAAAAACCTGCAAGTAGGACATTGTAGGAAGAATAAAATTACTGAAAATGTTTTGACATTAACCTTTTTAGTAACTAATTTTAGTAACCATGATTTCAAAAAATTATTTTTATATTTATAGGTATAAACCAATACGGCGGCGAGTGATCTGGCTAATTGGTCAATGGATTTCTGTGAAATTCAAGCCTGATTTGAGACCTATGTTGTATGAAGCAATTTGTAATTTGCTTCAAGATGAAGATTTAGTGGTATGTCTAGTTTTTTTTTTTTTTTTACAAATAGCTTTTCTTTATCATATGCCTAGCCTTTCATGTTGTTTATTGATATTTGCTTCTTGCCACATTCTTTTGTTAGGGATGTCTCTGTGGATTTTGAAATGTTCTTTATGTAACTAAGAAAATCTGAAGTAGTTTTTCCCCCCAGTATCAGATCTAATTGGAGGTGTATTCAGTTAGTGTTCAGAACAACATTTCTGTGCTAAGCCAATTAAAATAGATAATTATTTTAGTACCAAGCCAGGTGAGTGGTTTGAACTCGGAGTAATCATGCACCATTTACATTTTGTTGTCCATTGTGTAATTTAAGTAAACATAAATATAAATTTTGCATGTGGAAAAAGTAAGTATACCCCTCATTATCACTCTTTCAACATACCGAAAATTAGAATCAGGTGCACCAAATCAAGTTCAAATGAATAGAACATCATGAAAGAGTAGTTGGAAGGCACCTGCGTTATTTAAACTTCAGATTTTAGTTTGATTTGTTCTTTGTTTTTTAACTGGTGCATCATAAAGCCTGGATTGAAAGAGTTCTTTGAAGCATTCAGAAAGTTGATTACAGAGTCTGGAAAAAGATTTTATAAAATTGCTAAACAATTGGACATCAATCTTGAAAGATCATCTACAAGTGGAAAGGATTTCAAATAACTAGCCCAAGATAGGCTGTCCCAGCAGGCTTCTAGAAATTCCCTTGCATTTTTGGACTTGGCTTGGTCTAGGATGATCACAGTTTCCCAATTGAAACCATGGTTAAACCTGTCCATGTATTGTGAAATTACAGAGTTTTCATCATGTCTTCTGACTTCTAGTTGATGTTCATGGATCCATTCTGCCGATCTTCTACCTGTTAGTCCTTCCTAGTGGTTGTTGCAGTCATTATACTGTATTTTGTAGATGAACCATGTTTTTTCTTCTGGAGCTGCTGTCTTTTTGTTTACTTAGGATGTTTTAAAAAGCTTTAGTTGGCTTGTGTGCTAAACTGTTGGTTGTTTCTGAGCTATTCTTGATGTATGGCAGGGTTATTCTTTTTAGGACTTGTGCTGTATTGTGTTGAGTGGTCAGGTTTTTTTGATAAAATTGTATGGGTATCTACTTTGTTGGAATATGTTGTATAGGTGCTCTGTTTCCTTTTTCTGTTGTTCAGGGTTGCTGCAGTGAGTTTGTGTTTGTCTAAACAAAGTTCTTGTGCAGCTCCTCTTGTAGGAGATAGGGTTGTTTCTTTGTTATTGGAGCACTTGATTGGTGTGGTTGATTTTCCATATGCTTGTGTTTCTAGTTTGCCATTGTGGTCTCTGCTGATCAGGATGTCCAGGGCGGGTAGTGAGTTTGTTTTCTTCTTTTCTGGTAACTGGATTCCTTTGAAAATGCTGTTGATGGTTCTGTGGGTGTTTTCTAATTGATCCTTTTTTATTATGATGAAGGTGTCATCTACATATCTATTTTGGGTTGTATTTGTGGAAGTGCTATGTCTTCTAGATGTTGCATAACAATCTCTGCTATAAGTCCTGAACGTGTTGATCCTTTAATTTAACAAAGGATTTAATTTAGACAGAAGTTTATGAGCTCCATAATCCTGAGTGTTTCAATCTTTGTGTATTTGGTTAAGTTAGAGATGCTGTGGAGCAATGTGGTCATAGATTCTTTGGCTAATTCCAGATCTATGGACATGGAACACGGCTGTGATATCAGATGAGACCATGATTTTGTCTTCATCTATAGTCAGGTCTCTGATTCTTTGAAAGCACTATAGTGAAGAGTTGATAGAGTCTTGCTACATCTTGTGAGGTGCCCAAGCTTTTTATTAATTCATTTGCGATATTGTAATTAAGGATCCTTAATAATGACATAATTTGAAAGGGGGGTATGTCAGGCTTGTGCATTTTGGGGCATCTGTAGAAGTGTGAGAGGATAGGTCCACTGCTGCTTATCCGCCACTGTTCTTCCTTGGTAGTTTGTCCTTTCTTAGTGTGTCACTGAGAGTTCTCTTGATCCAATCGTCTAGGTTTTGTATTGTGTTAGTGTTCACTGGGATAGATTTCTGTATATCACCTTTATCTTCATATACTGTTTTAATAAAGATAAAACGTTGGTACATATTTACTTTTTCACATGACTGTACATATCTTCATTTAATGACTACTTCATTTAGTGAGTGTTCATAGTTGCAACAGTGATAAAAAAGTAACTTTGCAAACGATCTTCTTATGACCTTTGCAAATCTGTAAAGCAAAGGAAAGCTGTAGTAAGATATAACCACAGCTGCGATTTCATTTAATGACTAGTCCGCTTAACAGCCAGAGTGCCAGTACTAATTGTGGTTGCTAGACAAATACTGTCTGCATCATCAACAGCTGCAGCTGCTAAGATATTAAAATCAAATGTTCTGCCTTCTGCTTTTATCTATATATAGACATCTGTGTTTTGGTTTCAGTTGTTTTAAACAATCTTTAAGGTGACTCTGTCTATCCCGTATTATGGTAGTTTAAACAGAATGACATTGATTAAAGCAAAAACTGTTTCTCCAGGTTAGAGTTCATGCAGAGTACTCCTAACTATATCAGTTGTAATTCATTCGTAAGCTTTCTCAAGTTTAGCTGGTTCCCTTTCTTGGAGTGCTAACCTAAATTAAGATACATCTTCTTTGTCCTGAATACATGTCATCTTAACTACATTCCTCTTTGATTGTTAAAAATTTGACATTCAATTCAATGCTGCAAAATACAGCAAACCTATCACAGAAAGCCTTAAGGAGGACAACTTTGTATGTCCCAAAGATATGTTTGCTTCATATGATACCAAGGAAGTCTTTGATCCATAACAATTGCTGTGGGTAGGTTGTAACTATCACAGAGAAAGTCTGAAGATATATTTTCATTAGTTACCAGTTATTTTTAGACTGTAGTTATTGATTCATCTATTCAGTATTCAATAGGGTTTGTGTGTGGGCATCCTATCTTTACCTAAAAATCTTTTCTCTTTATTAGGAAGTTAAATAAATGAAGTATAATTCAGATTCATTGATAATTCTGACTGGCAGGGAATTCAAGTAGCAGGAAGAAAAACCTTGCAGAAAGCTAATATTTTTAATAAAAAAGATAAGACATAGTGTCAGGCATATCAGTCTGGAGCAAACCAATATTCCATATAGTTTCTAGTCCAGACTCCTTGCACAATATTATTATTTTTCTATCTCCTCAGTGAGAATATTGTCAATAACAAAGAAAGAAAATAAAGTTTGTACACACTTCCTCGTTGTCTTCAACCTCAAAAGTTATTCCCAAATGTGAATGTTATTAATTTATATTGTACCATTTCAAACCCTTACAAGTATGGGAAATATATTAGGAGGAGTTTTTCCAAAGACTTTTACTTTTTATAAAATATTTAATGAAAACTGTTCTGCAGATTTTTTAAATATACAATTTTGAAAGGTAATCTTTAGATATTTAAATCTGCTATTCTTATTTTTATAATGAATCTCCCTCTTATGAAATTTTTTATTTACTAAAAAAAGGAAATATAATAAACTACCAAGGGAGAAAAAGCAGAACTATTTATTAGTGAAATGGACTAAGATTTTGACAAGTAATAACAGATAAGAATGATCATCTGTTTTGGTACATTGCTTCTTGTTCTTCAGATAAATTTAGTTCCAGTCCCAATGATTTAATCAATTTAGAGTCCTGATGAAATAATTTGACAGTGTAGTCAGTGCTCTTTCGGATGATGATTTTGATCCTTACCGTTCTTGGTCCCTAATTACAGAATCAGAAATCAAAAAAGTAATTTTTCTCTTGAAAAATGTCAAAACTTCAGGTAAAGATGATTCTGTAAAAATTACTGAAAATAAATCTTCATTGCCAGACTTCTGTGTTAGATATTACTGTCAATAACATTCTATCATTCTTCAAAGAGTGGCCTAATTCTGTGTCTTCCCCCATACATAAGAAAGATGATAGCAAAATCAGGCCAATATTGGCTGATTATTTCCATTTTGTAAATTTTATTTATCAAGACACCGACCAGTACGCTCCCATAGAGAGAGGCTTCTTATGGTGCTGTCAGTCAAACAGTGTCAACTGGCGGCCCCCAGGGGGAAAGCCTTCTCTGTGGGGGCACCCGCCATCTGGAACAAGCTCCCCCCGGAGATATGGAGGATCTGCGCGCCTTCCGCCGTGCCCTCAAAACATTCGTATTCCAGCAGGCCGACCTGGCCTAACCTCTCTTTTAAATTGTTTTTAAATTTTTTTAAATTTTAAATTTGTCTTAGGAATTTGAGGTGTTTTAAATTCTCTGGGCCAAATTATTTAATTGTATTTTAATGGTTTCTTAACATTTAGTTTATTTATTTGATTTGTATACCGCCCTACTCCCGAAGGACTCAGAGCGGTGAACAGTCAACAATAAAATACATAAATACACAAAATTTAAAAACCCGATAAAATCAAATTAAACTTTTTGGCCCAGACAAATTAAAATACCCCAATAATTTAAAAACAGATTAAAATTTACATATTTAAAAAGGGAAGAGATCAGGCCAAGCCCGCTTGATGGAATAAAAAGGTCTTCACAGCACGGCGGAAGGAGCGCAGATCCGGGATCCTCCGTATCTCCGGGGGGAGCTCATTCCAGATGGTAGGTGCCCCCACAGAGAAGGCTCTCCCCCTAGGGGCCGCCAGTCGACACTGTTTGGCTGACGGCACCCGGAGGAGTCCCTCTCTATAAGAGCGTACTGGCTGGTGGGAGGCTATTGGTGGTAGTAGGCGGTCCCGTAAATATGTATTATATGTATTTTATCTTTTGGCTGTTCACCGCCCTGAGTTCTTCGGGAGTAGGGCAGTATACAAATTCAATTAATAATAATAATAATAATAATAATAATAATAATAATAATAATAATAATAATAATAATAACAACTATTAATGGACCACAATGCAAATTAAACAACCTCAGTCCTATCAAACAGGGCTATATTCTTTTTCCCTTCAACTTCTACATAAAGGACATTATTACAGACCTTTCTGAATAAGAGTATCACCCTCCAACATTTGACCACCATCCTATTTCAAATCTCTTAAATGTCTCTTTTATTCGTAGCCCAAATGGGTCTGCATATTATAGGTGACTAGTTTTTTTTATTGCCCCATTGTTCTACTCAACAGTTACTCAACAACTAAGTTATTCAGTTACTCACTTGCTGCAAAATGCCCTGTACCAATAAAACTGTACAAAGCAAATGTTCTGGCCTTCATGTTATTTGGTGCACAACTCTGTGTTTATAAGGATAACCCTGCTTTAGGAGTAGTTCAATCTAAATTTCTGAAAGTCATATTTCCTGTCCCTCTCTGATTCACCTTGTGGAAATATTATCACTTGGTCTGGTTAAAGTTTTAATCAAACTTACACAAAGGACTTGGGATTTAGAACCTCAAGTGAAAATGCCAAAATCATCATCCCAATTATGGCATAGCTGTATGTTCTGTGAATGATTGCTATATCTTCTGTATATATAAAAGTGAAATCCACTCACTCACCATGAAATTTCCAGAACAGTAAAGCCTACAAACTTGAAATTTGGCACGTACGTTCCTCTTGGCTTCTAGGTGCTCGCTAAGAAAGGATTTTTCGAAATGACCATCAGATCATTAGTATTTCATATACAATATATTCATATACAGTATATTAACACGCTCTGATGCTAAGGAGTTAGACGTTCTACTCCCCCTCCCCACCTGAAAAGTTCCTACTATCACTTGCCTCACATTCCGTTACCTCAAGTCAAACTGGCAAACATTCCACTCCTTCACCCGGAGCGGTCTAGGGTTCCTTACAGTACTAAATGTCACTACCTCACCAAAATGTCTATGCCTTCCACCTATGGAATTGCTTCCGAACTCAAGGCAGTGGGAGAGATATTCCCTTACATGTTTCAATCACAGACCACCACTGAGCCAAAGGATTGTGAACTGAATTTCTCCTGCATAGTGTCCCAGCCCCAAGAGTCTGGATAGCTCAGCAGACTAAAGCCTGTTATTAACGTTCGACTGTCTGCAATTACTGTAAGTTCGAATCTCACCAGGCTCAAGGTTGACTCAGCCTTCCATCCTTTCTAAGGTAGGTAAATTGAGGACCCAGTTTGTGGGGGCAATAAACTGACTTTGTATAAAAAATATACAAAAGTATGAAGGCTATTGCTTAACGCATTGTAAGCTGCCCTGAGTCTCCGGAGAAGGGCGGCATATAAATCTAATTAAAAAAAAATCACTTCTTACACTGACCACCTCAGTTCAGACGAATATGTTCCTTCTACTGTAACACCAGTTAAAGGGAAAAGACTATCTTTCTGCTGGCTGGAAGTACAATGGATGCTTCCAAATGATGTATTTTGGAGCCAGAGAGGTGAAGGAAGGAAATGTTATGCCAACATTTGAATACCACATTCAAAGTGCAGGGGCAGGTCTATCACAGGACAGGGAGTATCATGGCAGGTCTTCACAGCAGCCTTCATTTCTCCAGATATACTTTGTTGATAATGATGATGAGTCTGTCAAGACCATGGGGATGCTACAATGGTCCTAAGTGCAAAAAATGGTTATAAGTAGCGAAGCACGGGTATCCAGCTAGTATCTTTATAAGATTCTGCATATTTCACATAGGAGATGTCATGAATTATCACAGTACCTCTTATTGAAATTATACTATAGGCAAGTATAAAAGTCTGATGAGTTATAGAGATTGTCAGTTAACTATGTATTGTTAAGGCTTCCCATCGTACCATCCATTTCACCTGGCATTTAGAATCCCAATTGTCAGAAATATTAATTTCTCTATGATCAAGAAACTGCAGTCTTCCTTCTGCAAGACCCAACTTCGGTACCCACTGCATAAAGGTTGCCAAGTTTCTAACTTTGGCTTTCAAAAACTCATTGATGTTTCTTCTCATTTTTAAATGTTTCATGTTTTGTTTTTCTGCATTTTAAAATTTATATTTGTGTATTATTGGTCTGTGACTATAAATAAATGATTTGTATTTATAATCTTGTTTAGCATCAATTTAAGAAGTTGAAGAATTGGAATATAAATGTTTTATTTTGAAACTTCTATAAACACTCTGAGCAAAATATGTTCTGATTCAGTTATTTTCACTCAGGTCCGTATTGAGACAGCAACAACATTAAAACTTGATATCCTTTTCCTTGTGTAAATTATTACAATGTAACAGAATGCTAAAAACGATTGGATTTGGGTTTTGTTTTTGTTTTAAATCATGAGATACAGGGTTCATTTTTCTTAACTCAATTTTACCAGTGGATGATTTTGAATTTAGGACTGACCAGTTCTTACCAGTAGGTATTTTATCTAATTACAAGTAAATATTTCAGTTGAAAGGTGGGGATATTTTAATTATAAAAGTTGATATAGTAGTATGTAATGTGCACCTATGAAAGTTTCTAATTTTTATCTTGCTGATTTATAGAAGAAACACATTTTTAGTTATCTATTTCTGATAGATATTGTATATTTAATGAGCTGTTATCATTTTGGGTATCTTAAAACTGAATATGAAGAAATATAATTCATAGAAAAGGCAAGAGGAATGGAAAATAAAAAAGAGAAGGAGAAAAACTAATTTTGAAATAGGAAGTGACTGCATGAAACCGAGTAATGCTTAATAAGATTTATAGGATTAGATTCGAGGTAAAGATAGACCAGATATTTTAGATGTAAAAGTTACTCTTATTAATATTTTGGATCAGTAACTGAAACAACTATTTATTAACAGCCAACTTTTTTCTTATAGTACTTGGAATCTATGTTTACGTTGCTCTTTAAACTTCTTCAAGAAGTTAGAGAATGTGATACAAAGATGCATGTCCTCCATGTTCTCTCTTGTGTAATTGAAAGAGTCAATATGCAGGTAAATTTCATTTTTCTCTCATTTTTAAATTCATATTAAACCACATATTATTTTAGTTCGTTGAATTTTTTAAATAAAAAAGCATTCTCCAGCCATTAAAGTTCTGTAACTATTAGAACTTTTTCATAGTTAATTATGTTCTCTTTCCTATATAAGTAAACAAAATATATCAAGCAATTTATTTATTTATCATGTTTATATCATCGCCTATTTCACAAAAAGTGAGTGAGAAAATAGTACAGCAAAGAACAAACAAACAAACAAATATGTCAAACACAGTCATTTTTAAATGGAGCACATCTAAGAGATTCAATCAGCAATGGATCTCACCAGTCCCCTAAGAATGTCAGGTCTGATGACAAAACCAGATCTTGAGACACTTCTGAAAAATAAGTTTGAGGTTTACAACTTATTTTGAGCACATTAATGTTAATAACCATTTTGGTTTGGGTATGTTTTTCTTAATAAAATATGCCACTTTCTATTTTAGCCTACTTTATAAAATCACTAAGCTAATTCTGTACATTAAACATGAAATGCAATAAAAATAAAATTCGTCAAAAATATATTAGCAAATTAGGAAAACTTAGGGAAACCAATGGATTAATATATTTTAGTAGCCACACTACATTAAAGATCTCAAAATATCTTAAAGGATATGGTATTCCTATTGTTTGGGTTGAAAGCCTGTATTTGAGTAAATTAATTAAACTCATGAGATAGAGTTCTGTAGACCAGGGGTCTCCAACCTTGGCAACTTTAAGACTGAATTTTCATTGCTCCCTTAAGCTCTGATGAAACATAGAATAAGATTCTGGAATATCTGCCATACTTCAATAGCACTATACTCCAAATCTTCAGGTATTTTATCCAGCTTTCGTGGTGCAGAACCATTTCCAAGAACAAACAGTCTGATCTGCCTACCTCAAATTAAAAGGATACAATTCTGTCTTGCAATGGCTGTACAAATACAGTACATAACTAAGGATAAGAAACCTCTAGCCTAAGAATCAAATACATGCTTTATAATATCATATGCTTCCTGTGGATTTATTTGGTGCTCTTTTCCCCTTTCCTGTTCCCTAAAGAGCTGTTGAAGAGGAGTTATGATTGATAGTTAGGTTAAATGTTTTCTGTCAGAAACACCCTCTATCCTGCTGTGGTTTTCTGAAGGAAGTACTACTGGAAATAATTGCCTTGGCCGAAATATTCCCTGATAGATATTCATGACGGTTATCCATCCTAGAAACAGTACTTAGTTCTCAGTTTGAAAGTTCAAGAAAATCCAGCACTGATTTTTTTTACACATTATTTATGAATAGTAGTTATAACATAATTTAGAACTTGCAATAAAATATAAGCTTTTTTTCTGGAGCGTCTCTTATAATTGTTGTAATGATGGTGCTAATTCTTCGACAAAGCTATATTTGTGTGTATATTTTGTTATCACTTGATTTTGCATATTTTTTTAAAAAAAGAGCATGAAATTGTTTATTTTCTTGAACATGCAGTCATGGAATTAAGATGTACATATGTTAATACAATAAATTAGCTCATTTCTTAATTTTTAGATGTAAGAATTTTCACTCACTCTTAAAAACAATATTACATTGTTTTTGATTACAGATAAGACCTTATGTAGCATGCTTGGTTCAGTATTTACCTCTACTTTGGAAACAAAGTGAAGAACACAATATGCTGAGATGTGCTATTCTGACTACCCTAATTCATCTTATTCAGGTAAATCCTTCTCTTTTTTTCCCTCCATGTATTTTTAACTTACATAATATTGGTACCCCAGTAAAATTTAATATCATAATAATTATTACAGTGTACCTCAACTCTAAGGGTTAGCCTAAAAAGAAATGTTACAATGTTGTTCAGATCCTTTTTTCTTTCTTTTTGCCTTTCTTTGCTTGTGAGATTTTCCTGTGCTGTGCATACATATAGCAATAAAACAAGTAAGGCTTGTTTTGAATGTGCACATTTTATTACATTATAATAATACAGGCAACATTTCTGTGACCGAGAAACAAAAGTAATTTGAGGATAGGGTCAGAAGGTCATTAAGTAGGTACGGTTAGTTCATATATAGGCAGTGATTTGGTGTTGAATGGTTTTTAATTGTGATAATTCTTATCCTGGGGACTTGCACTATAGTTTATATGAGTTTCTCATATCAAAATGCTAGGAAAAATTGCTGTGAATTTTAGCATTCATGATAAAACACCACAAAAGGCAGAGGAAAAAAATCTTAGGGATCACATGCAGATTGTGCACCCTTGTTCAAGAGGAAAACTCAGGAATTCCTGAAAACTATATAGATTGTTCTAAAAGAAAACAAACCCCCCCCCCCCAATACAATAGGTTTAGAATATCTTTACTGGCCAAATCATGACTAAAACCTTTGTTTTGAAAAAAGAAATGGTGGAAAGATTCCCTTTCATTTCTCTTGAAATGTTGTATATAATTCAGAGAAGAGAGTTTGTTTTAACTTCACCTGTTACAACCACCCTAGTCTTACTTCCCTCTCTATAGACACACTTTGGAGGATTCTGCAGAGCTATTTCACCTTTTTTCTTATTCTAAACTTTTTTTCTTTTGCTTTCACTTCACATTCTTATGTCTTGTTTTTCAACTCTTATCAATCTCTACAAGGTTCATCCTGCAAGATGAGAGCAGGTTTGAATTCTTTCATGAATCCTCCATTGTTTAGCTTTCTACATTTATCTCAGTGCATATTTCATATAATGTTGATAGAGAAGGATACCTTTTTTCTTCTAAAATAGAAGAGTTGATCTCTATTATGGAAAAATGTAGATCATTATACACAGAATGAAACCTGACCTACTTAGTATTTCTAGTTCTCAACCAGTGGAAGATATGTTCTGCTATCTAAAGTTAAAAGGTACTGACACTGCATCTAGCATCCCTTAACAATAGTTATTAATTGATTTGATAAAATAATTGGGTGCATTTTAATGGGACTTGTATTCCATTAGAAACAACCGATTAGCAATATTTTCCAAAAACTTGATATTTATTAATCATTCATTATTTATCACTATTTATTTTGGCATAAGGGGGTACTTTATTCCTCTCTCAAATCATCTACCTGTCCAAAATGTGAACATTATTGTCCTCCAAAGTGTGTCCTTTTTCTTTAAAATGAAGGTATATTCTGATTCTGGTCTTGTAGTGCTGCTTCTCCTGTGCTGGGTCATCCTCTTGTGTAAATTTTCTCTGCTTGGTTTCTCTGCTCTGAACACTCCTCACTCCACTGAACTGCATGCACTACATTGTTCTCCTTATCTTTTGGTGTCCAATCTTTATCCTTAATACAGATACTTGGGAAACACCACATACCTATGTTCTTCAAATCCTCTAACACAGGGGTCCCCAACCCCTGGGCCGCAGCCCACTACCAGACTGTGGCCTATTCGGAATTGGGCTGTGCAAGAGGCAGGTTGTGGGTAAGCACGCACAGCTCCACTCACATGAGTGACGTCCCAAAGGCTTCTTTCTTGCATGATTGGAGCTGCATATGTGCATGTGTGTGCATCAAGCCACTGCTTGCGCGGCCTGGTTCCCCTCTTCTCCTCCAGCCAGGCTGCCAAGCCACAAAAGTTGGAGGTCACTGCACTAACATACTGAGACAGAAGAGTTCCCATGCTAAAGTTCAGACATCAAAACATAAGAAGAGCAATAAAGTATATGAAGTCCATCACTTCACATTGTTGCAAATGAAATAGGGACAATTAACATGCATAATCTGACCATAGGAGTTTGTTGTTTCTTTTGATTATTTTTTTTCTGCAGGGTTTAGGAGCAGAAAGCAAGAATCTTTATACTTTTCTGCTTCCAATTATTCAGCTAAGTACTGATGTTAGCCAGCCTCCTCATGTGTATCTCCTAGAAGATGGATTAGAACTATGGTAAGTCTTTCTTCTTTTTCAAAACATTTGAAGAACATAGTACATACATACCATAAATGATTACACAAAAGAAAAAGAAAAAAATGAGTAATAATAAAAATGTAGTAGATGCAATACAAAATATCAGTAAATAAAAAGAATTTACAATTGCCATAAAATTTAAAACTCACTATTTCATTTTTTCATCGATTAAATAATTGAATATATAAAACTAAATTCATCATATCATTTTGGGAAATGGTTATAACTCACTGTGAAACTCTAAACATTAATATTTATATTGATACCATCACTGCCACTATAAACAAAACTTAAATTGAAGTCTGTTTTTCTATTAGGAATCTTTCCAAAACAAGTAAATAAAAATACCATAATCTATTAAGATATATGTTAATCGTTTATATTAGAAAAGTGATACTTAATGGCCTATATCAGATTTTTGGGGAAAACGCAGCAATGGCAAATTAACAGCATATACCCAGAATAAGTGTTTGACTAAATCTAGCAAAAATGGTTCCCCTAAATTTCACATAACAAGGAGAACTTGGATACCTAAAACAGCAGCTGCCAACCTTTCTGGTTCTGCAGTTCAGCAAAAGTAGTGGGGAGGGGATGATTCTGTGCAAGTGGTGGGCAAGCGCACAAAGCCACATTTGCACAAATGGAGTTTTGCACGCTTGCCGACCCCTAAGCTAGATCACAGTTTTAAGGGGAAAACATTTGAGGCAAAGTTAGTAACCATAATAGTCTTAAAATTTATAAATAATTTGATACAGTCACCAGTTGGGATCACTGGGAGGGAATCAAGAACTTAATATTGTTTTTATATATTAATTTTAGTATTTTTAAAACAATTTACTGTTTTCCACATAAAAACATATGCAGGTCTATCTTCCTTTTGTGTTATTACCGGGGGGGGGGGGAATCAGATTCTTTTATATTAAGATTTGGCTGGTATGATGCTCATTGTTCCAGTACAACCTATTTGCCATTAAAAAGTCTGCCTAGCTCTTTCCTTCCTGGCTTTTTCATGAAAAGAAATAAACAGGAAGTTCAGCAACTGAGGACAAGAGCAAAACAGTGAGAGGGATATGGCCGTAAGGGAAGCACAGCAGGATATCAAAGGAGACAGAAATGATGTATCACTGCTCAGTGAGCAGCCCAGTTATAGCATAAAGAAATGGATAAAGAAAAATCTAGGGTGCTGGATTAATTTAGAAACCACAGCTCAGACTACATTTGAATAGCCTTTGGGCAGAAAGAGCTTGTAGCTAACCTGTTCTGGTTTTAAGTGCAAAAGGAACCTTCTGTTATGTACAGTCAGACTAATAAAAGAAGGCACAAGGAGGCAGCAGAAACTCTGTTAAAACCCTCTTCGAATGGGAAACTGAAAAGGTGTTTTTATACAACCCACAGTAATAAGCATGTAACTTGGAGATGATTTGTATTTTGAGGGAAAAAAATGAACAATATGAAACCCTCTATCTTGATTTAAGATAGTTTATACTCTTTTAGGGTATACTTGCTCCTGAATGATTTACATCTTTTGCTGTTCAGTTTCTTATTGTACCTCTTGATTATATTTATGCTTATAGTTTAGATTTTGAACATATAAACAATGTAGAAAATGTAGAAAAATAAAGGCCAGCACTTAATTTATTGACTTCGCCCCTACAGGCTGATTACCTCAACTAGGATTTGACCTGCCCTATAATTAATGGAGTTTAACAGTGTCCCTTTCAGTCTCCCCTGTGCAAAGAGGCAGTAATAAATTTTGTTAAAGAAAACCTTACTTATTCAGGTGCATTTTAATAGTAAATGATTTTCTGGAGCAGTTTCAGTTGAATTTTTAACTGTGATTTGGTACTAGATTTGTTTTCATTGATTTGTGAATAAACTATATCACCAATTGGATGAAAAGCTGTATGATCAAAATCATAACATTGTTAAATGTTGCAATATTTTGGCATTCTCTTCCAGAGGATTACAGGGATGAAAATATTGATTTTGAAGTATAATAGATAATAGTTGTATAATTAAACTCTGGTCTGGTCATTTTTCTAGTGGACATTTTTATATAGAAATTCAAATTGAAAATGCATCCAAATAATTTATAGCATATTCTTTAAGAAAAAATAAATTATTTGTGAGGAATTATTTAGCCTTTATCTCATAGAATAATACAATTCCCATTTTTATATAATAACTTGTATCACGTGGAGTAGTGGCTATTGAACTATCAATTCTTCTGGATATGGCTTTAACATTTAAAGTTAGGGAGATAGTTGCCTGAGATCAGTTAAGGGAAAAATTAAAGCTTCTAAAAATTAAGCTACTAATACTATCTGTTTTTGTAAATTGATATACAGGTATAAGGTCTCATAGTTTTCTTAAAATGTATATGATAGCAACGAAGAGAAGGAACTAATTAGAAGGAGAGACAGAAACTATAGAAATACCTTTACCTTCTATAGTTTCTGCATCTCATTCTAATATTAATTTCTCTCTTCAGTGCTACTATCTATCTATCTATCTATATCTTGTTTTACAACTGGTCCCAGAATTTGTATAACTAATCAATGCAGTCTTAAAACATTATCACATCTCTTACAAAAGCAATTTCTATAGTCTTGCAACTGCTGTTGTTAACTGAATCTCATGCTTGTTAGATGAGGCCACTTCCTGCCATCTTCTTGCCAGTCAATGGGGAAGCCAGCAGGAAGTTGCAAGCTGCTGAGGTAAGTAGTTGCTGCTGCTGAGTGATGAAAGCAGTGAGGGGATAGGTGGAAGTTGTAAGAGGACCAGGGAGGGTGTGCAGTCATGCATAAGTGGCTGGCATGATATGAGTGCAGAGTGGCTGGAGGGGGGTATGTGGGTAGAGAAGAGCATTGCAACTTTACTCTTCCCTTCAAACTTCCCTTTGAATTTGTGGGAAGCCAGCATGGAAGGTTGCAGATGGTGATCATGTGATCACAGGGCGCTTGGCAAGCAGTTGTGAGTTCAAATGGTTGCCAAGCACCCAGATTGCCATCACATCACAGAGGTTCAAGGACTAGTCTTAACTACATTCATTCAGTGCCATTGTAACAATTCAAGGACTACCTATAGTTGTTTTTTAAGTATAAAGTAATATGTTACCAAATTACTTAAAAAAGTATCTCTCACTGCTTTTTATCTATTCACATCCTTACTGCATAATTATATGAACTTAAACACTGTTCAAACTACTGTGACAAGAAAACTTCATTTTTAATGATATACTTTAGTTTCTAGGAAAGATTTTATTATTTAATGTTATTTTGTTTGTCTCTCTAGGTTAGTAACATTAGAGAATAGTCCTTGCCTAACTCCAGAGCTGTTACGAATATTCCAGAACATGTCAGCTCTTCTTGGTAAGATATCAATATTTGAATTTAATCTATTCAGATTCAAAAATTCTATAATATTTTTTTCTATACAAAATAGGTTTTTTTTACTTATCTAAATGAAAAAAGACTGATATAATGGCTAAAGACTGATATAAGATATTGCAGTTATCTGAGAGGTAAACAATCCTTCTAAAAATTTAAAGAATTCTGTTTAACATGTATCTTGCATGTTCCATTGCCTCTATTGCAAAGTTCTAATTGTACAATAAATACTCCATTAACTACATAGATAGCATCAAGGGGAAAGATAACAGTGGTATATTTATTGTTTTTGTATTTATATTTACCAGATGGATAACTTATAAGTTATCTTAAAAGTGATCACTTGTTTTATAAGCATTATTGAGCTGTGATCTCTTCACTTATCATAAAAATATTAAATAAAAATATTTTGGAGACTTTTGTTTCAGAATGTATATATTTGACCTTTTTAACATGTATTTTTTTTAATTTATCTTCTAAACGTTTGAATAAATTATACATGCATACATAAAGGTTCCACTGTTCTTCTAATGACACTGTAATAGTATTCCAATAATCACTAATTAGTAATTAAAACCACTGTTTTCTGAGTAATTTCCAGATAGTATAAATTGTGCATATGTAGATGATTTTAGAATAATTTATAAGAATATAATGGTTATACAGATAATCCTTGACTTAAAATAGTTCATTTAGTGACCATTCAAAGTTACGCTGAACTGAAAAGCACTGAAAAAAGTGACGTATGACCATATTTCACACTTATAGCCATTGAAGCAACCCCATGGTCACATGATCAAAATTCAGATGCTTGACAACTGAACCATATTTATAATGGTTGCAGTCTCCCGGGGTCACATAATCACCTTTTGTGACCTTCTGACAAGAAAAGTCAATTGGAAAGCCAGATTCACTTAATAACCATGTTATTAATTTAACAGTTGCAGTGATTCATTTAATAACTGTGACAAGAAAGGTTGTAAAATGGGGCAAAACTCATTTAACAAACTCACTTAGCAACAGAAATTTTGGGCTCAATTGTGGTTGTAAGTTAAGGACTACCTATATTACAGAATATTACCTAAAATTGTGTTTACTTAAGTGGTATTAAACTGCAGCTAAAATCATCTGATGCTCATTTTCTAGAATTAAGTTCAGAAAACCTCCGAATTTGCTTTAAGATCATCAATGCTTATCTTTTTTTATCTTCATCTGAATTTCTTCAGGTATGTATCAAATTCAAATCAAATTCAATATTATGTATTTCATGAAGCTTGAATTTTCTTGAGTTAAACTTTTGTCCATTCTATGAATAATTAGCAATTGCAATAGCACTTAGACTTATATACTGCTTCATAGTGCTTTTATAGCCCTCTCTAAGCGGTTTACAGAGTCAGCATCTTGCCCCCAACAATCTGGGTTCCCATTTTACCCACCTTGGAAGGATGGAAGGCAGAGTCAACCTTGAGCCTGGTGAGATTTGAACTGCTGAACTGCAGCTAACAATCAGCTGAAGTAGCCTGCAATACTGTACTCTAACCACTGCGCCATCTCGGCTCTTTAGTTAGTTCGTAATTAATTAGCTCTACTTTTTTATTGTGTGCTTTATGGGAACAAGATGAGAAATAACATTGGGCAATCTTTTATTATAAAAATATGATAGAGAATAGATGTCACTTTATCCCTTATGATAGCCAACTCCTATCTTCCCCAAATTCTACCCTTTGATGGTTAATTGCAGCAGCAACTTTTTTTTTACAGCTGTATTTTGCATGACTAAATGGCTTATTTAGCAGATCTGTAGCCAGTCCTATATAAAGGTAAAGGTTCCCCTCGCACATATGTGCTAGTCATTTCTGACTCTAGGGGGCAGTGCTCATCTCCGTTTCAAAGCCGAAGAGCCAGCACTGTCCATGGTCTCCATGGTCCATGGTCTCCATGGTCATGTGGCTAGCATGACAAAATGCCAAAGGCACACGGAACACTGTTACCTTCCCACCAAAGGTGGTCCCTATTTTTCTACTTGCATTTTTTACGTGCTTTCGAATTGCTAGATTGGCAGAAGCTGGGACAAATAACAGGAACTCACCCCGTTACGCGGCACTAGGGATTCAAACCACTGAACTGACCACCTTTCGATCGACAAGCTCAGATCTTATCCACTGAGCCACCGTATTCCTCCAATCCTATATATTGGAGAGCAAATCAAATGTGATCAAAATTGTTTTATTGCATCTGCTTCCCTTGACAGTTCTTTATTCAAAATAAAAGTAGTCCTTGACTTATGACTGGTTTCTTAGCAACCATTAAAGTTATGACAGACCTCATCACAGCTTCTTACAAGCCTTAGAAAGATTATCTGTAGATGCATTTTGAATACAGACTTGAGGTACGCGTGTAATTTAAAAAACAAAGTAGAAAAGGGGAACATGCACAGTTCCATCAATTATATAATTAAATTTCTGGGCACTGATTATTCCAGTCAGTGAATATCCTTTTTTGTATTATTACTATAGTTAACTTGAAAGTGGAATTTTTATTATTAAGGTCTCTGTACCTTCAGTTGCAGCATCCTTAGTATTTGGATTTGTTTCTTCCTTTTATTATAGAACACTGTGTCTAAGAGTCAGTTAAATGTATTGGCATCATTGGCTTTTCAAAATATCATAGCAGTTCATAATGACCACCGGTTTTATGGTTGAATGGGTTCATAAACTATTTAGCAAGATTACAAGTGAAATATAAGGCTTTTAATCTACTTCATTTTTGTATGCAATTTACTGTAAGTACTAATGACAGTCACATGTACTCACCTTCCTCCAATGTAAAAGCTGAATTAAAGTCATTTTAATAATTATAATAGAACTTCTTACTATCTTACTGTTGCTTCTATATGCCTCATTGCCTGTCCTGTTAGCTTTATTAGAATAGATGAGACAAATTAGAATTCAGTTGACTATGAATTTTATGTCCTTCTTCCCTGGGCCTTTTGCCTTTTTGGAAAAGTTGTTTCTGGAAATCATTGTGTTCTAGCAATAACCAATTGGCATAGAGGGATGCAATTGAAGAGATAATTAATGAATTGTCCTTCAGTGAGTTCATATGCAGCAATGCATAAGCCTAATTTTATTGTATCCACCTGTTACAGGCAAAGAAATGTTGGAGGAGAAACAGTTTAAAAATAATCCTCTAAAGCTAATGAAAGTAAACATTATATTATAAGATTATGTTGGATATTAGCGCTAGAAGAAAAAACAGCTTCAGCTACTATAAAATTATATTACAATTATAATTATTGATTTAATAAATGCACATCTTTGACAATTAGTATGTCATGACTTACAATAATTTTTATAAGCAAATTGATATGTTAATTTTTATTCCAGATCTATTCATCTGATCTCTGCAGATCATTTTGTGAGATCTTAAAAGATGTAACTACTGAAGGTCAAGTTCAAGTTCTGAAGGTAAATAAATGCCCTAATTTATTGTTGGGATGTTCTAATGTGTAGAATATTTTTAAATTAAATGCAGTTATAAACTTGTCATTGCTTGCATTTCAACATAGATATATAAGCATTTCAGATTTTATAAAATGGTACATGTGTTGATACTCCTTACTCAATTAATTCTACTTCTTAGTCAAATTAAATTATTATTACTAAATTATATTTATATCCTGCCTTTATTATTTTCATAAATAACTCAAGGTGGCAAACATACATAATCATCATCCTATTTTCCACCCAACAACAAATCTATGAAATTGGTTGGGCTGAGAATGACTGACCCAAAGTCATCCACTTGGCTTTCATGCCTAAAGCAAAACACACAATCTCCTAAACGTTGTTGGACTGTGAAATTGAAAATAAATGAACACTTCTGATGAATATTACACTTTCTTCACTCCCATCAAATTTATTAAATAAATATGGTTTATAAATAAAGTACTTTACCATTTATATCTTGTCCTTCAAAATAATATATGATAGTTTGAAATAGTTTGTATACTGAAACAATTTAATTTCAAAATCAAGGTAGTAGAAAAAGATTTATTGTGGAGTGGAACTTTTGAAGAAAATTCCAGAGAAACAAATGTGCAATTGAGGAATAGAAAGAGCTTAAGACCCAAAAGCAAAGAGATGAAGAGAGTATATCAGGGCTTTTAAACTCCCGTCCCATGGGCCAGATGTGTCACGTGCTGGCCATGCCCACATCGAGTTTAGTGAAGGGGGGGAAAGTCCTGATACATTACATGACGCAGCCATGATGACGTGAGTTTGATACCCCTGGAATATATAAAAGCAAACCTTGTAGACAAGCTTGCTTTTCAGGAAGTTGGCATTTTTAATAAGAAATCAAAAATCTAGAAGATTTTAATTATATATCTTAGATTAACTATCATTTAAAAACCCCTCTCTTCATAAAATATATACAGGGCATTGATGACATTTTAGAAACAGCTTCATGCTGTTCACTATTGCTGAAGCTGTTCTGTTTTTGTTGTTACCAAGTTGTAATTTTTTTCAACTTTTTCAGGAAAATAAAAGTAATACAGAACATACTATTGTTTGGCATATACAGTATAGCTTTGTTTAGATTTCTTAAAATTCTGACTAAAGTTTTATCCTGAATTCTAGAGATACATATAAGTTGAACGTTGGATAAATTATTCATGGGAATATCAGCAAGCAGTTTTCAGGAATTTGTGTCAAACATCTTTTTTGAATCTTTCTTTATTAAAAAGGAGATCTTTGTGTCTTCACTTTTGAAAATTGAGGGAGAGACAAGTTTTCATTTAACATTACCTGAATTTAATATTTTGTTTGAATAATGCCACACACCACTTGTTAACCTCACTGACATCATTTCAGCAGTCTGTTTTTTTATCTTTATATTTGTTGTGGGAGAGGATTGCTTCCCATGAAGTGATCATAAAGTATATATCAACCAATGACATTCAATCCATCCGTCTTTTGGTTTAAGGCATTAAAAATGAGTATTGCTGTAATAAAAGCCGGATTTTTTTGGTTCTAACGTAACAGCATTCAGCTTGGTAAATGAGAACAGGAGACAAAGCTCAACGTAATTGTTGAAAAAATATCAATATGTTCAAATGAACAAAAGCATAATACAGAACATTAGAGAATTCCGAATTTATAGGCTAGACAGGGAAATGAAAAGAATGATCAAGGAAAGTAATAGCAAATTCCTCTAGTAGTGTTACCAAGAATACAGCATGGTTATGTTTATCTAGTCACCAGAAGTCAAGTTTAACTCAAGTGTATCAGTATTGTTTTATACCATATATATTATAGTGTACTAAGCATTTTCTTCTCTGTTGATTGAAACAGGAGACTATTTGAATAATTTGATTAATATCTTTTAGGTTGTAGAAAATGTATTCAAAGTGAATCCAGTGCTGGGCCCTGAAATGTTTCAATCTCTTTTGCCATCTGTGGTTCGTGGAATTATACAGGGGGAGGTAAGCCATAATGTGTTCCTTAGTTAAAAATTAAAAAAATGAGGAACTACTGAAAAATACTTCATGTATAAATTTATATTCAGTGTTAATTACTGCTAACTTAATTTTTTTCTTTACTTTTCTATTACTATGACAAAGTCGCTTTAGTATTTATGGTGGTTTATAGAACAGCTCTGTATACTGGTATCATAACAATACTTTTTTATTACTTTTAAAATCAGAGTTAAATATGTAGTGCAAATTTATAGAACTAGTGTATTGCCATTTCTAGATCTTTTAAAAAGTTTTCTCACTTCAAATAACTGGTATTTGATAATGGGAAGTGTTACAATAACAACATTTAACACTTTTTCATCCACTTGTATCACTTCACAATACTGTTCCATAAAATCTTTGCACTGAAGAGTGTTGCCATTGAGAATAACAACAATGAGCTACTTGTTTCTAGTTAATAGCACATTTTAAAGCAAATCCCTCCAACTCACAGATAACTATAATGTATAAAAACTTGTTTTTAAAGAATTGTTGTAAAATCTTTGGCTCCTTTGCTCACTTATTGAACTCAGTGGTATTTATTTTGAGCAGGCATTCATAGAATTGTTATTGTAAATCCTTGGAAAGGATGGGAGCCAGAGAAATAATAAAATTCATTTCTTCTTGATATTCTCATAAGTACTTATTTTAGGTTTTCTCATATGGTTGCACCTTACAAATGTGTACAGTAAATATACAGTGCTGCAAAATTAATAATGCAGTAGGACATGTGGAATGCCCTTATTTAATCAGTCCAGCATGCTTTTATCATGTTCATACTTTCTCACTGATAGGAAAGCTAAAATGAACTGTTTATATTTCAGAGATGCCCAATTGAGATGTCAACTTACCTGGGAGTCATTGGTAGAGTCTTGTTGCAAAATAAAAGTTTTTTCTCATTGCTCCTAAACCAGATGGCTTGTGAGTTTAACCAAGAAGTAAGTGATTTATATTTTATGCTTTTTGTGTATGAAAGACATATATTGACCAACATTTAAATTATCCCTGTCAGCGCAATTTTTTTCTTGGCACTGGAAGTCTTTTTTTTTTTCCAGTATAGTGCATTTGAGCTAATATTTAGCTTGTTAATTGAAGTTAGAGCAGTTTTGAGCAGATCAATTTATTATCTTCACTGATTCATTTTTTTCTTTTTTTTTTTTGGTCACTTTTTAAATGTTTGTTGCCTTAGTCATAAATATGATACATTACCTTCTCTTTTTTTCTTTTGCACTTTGCACTTTTTATTCTTTTTTTAAGTTTAATTTATATTAGATATTACAACTATAATAATTCTTTTAATAATTTTGTGATTGTGTTTGTATGCGTATATATACCTTTTCAGATGATTTTTGACTTTGACATTATTCAGTGGCTTTTCATTCAATCTATAAAAAAGGCATGGTGTAGATCTTGGATAGCATGACTTCTTAGCTCATTATCTATTTATTTAGGGCCAGAGGAAGCTAGTGAGGAGCTGAATCAGCACATTTTTTAAAAAAATTACCATCACAGTAGTTGGAGTTCTAGCTGTTCCCTGATTCCCTCCATCCCATTTTCCACCTTTGTTGCTCTGACAATCCACGCATGGGTATTCACTTCCTCTTTTGCTAGAGATTGAGTGCAAACTTTTCCGTTGGTCTAGCCCTCTGCTCCTGCTCTTCAGTCTTTTCACTCTAGCTGAAGAGACTTGAGTTGCATTTCTCTGACATTGTCAGTTTTCCTAATTGTTTATTTCTGCTGGTCTTTTTTTATGGATTACTAATATTATTTTTATTTATTTGGATTAATTGGACTTGATTGATTTGGACTTTACAGGAAGGGCTGCGCAACGTGGATTTACAGGGGCTTTACAGCAGTCCCCTCAGTTGCTGGCGGTGTGTTTAGCGTGCCTGGGGCTCCAGGTCGCTTCCACCGCCCAGGATTTAACATGGAGCAGCTTTCCAGAGGTCTGTTCCCTTCGGGGCAGCTCCGTGTAATTCTAATTGCCGCTGGTGGTGAGCTGGTTTCCCGGCTTGCCGGCACAACTGCCACCACCCCCGCAGTCCTATCCTCAACAGCGGCTCTGGAGTCACTGCCAGCCGAACATTGGCAAACTCTCGTCCAGGAACTTGCTTCGCAGCGCTGGGAAGGCGATGTTTTTAGCCTTTGTGCCATTTTGGATATTTTAGCAGACCGTGGCGGTGCTGAAGAGCGGTTTTCACACTCGCGCCCGCCATTTTGAATCTGTGTCAGCCACAGCAGCAAATTTGGAGGCTGTTAACGCCTCGCGCCTTGCTATACTGCCACAGGCTGGGACTTTAATTGTGAAGCTGAGCTTCTTTGCGAAGTGGTGTGGCCTTTGGAGGTTCCTGCCTTTCCCCATGCCGAGTTCCTGCCTGTCTTCTGACTTTGATAATTCTGCGGAGACCCGACACAACAGCGAGGAAGGACAGGTTTGCCTCATGCGCGCTATAGTTGGATCTGTGCTCCAGCTGCCGGGACTAAAAGTATAGTGTTTGCAACTGTTCCCGGGAAAGGGTTGTTTATCAAATTGACTAGTGGCTTTGACCTACTTGGCCCAGGTTTTACCAATACCTTATTTCTACAGGACAATCATGACTGATTCTGCCCTGTCCTCAGACATAGAATATGAGTCCAGTCCTCCCAAGGTGCATAAATCTGAGCATTTGGGTTCAAAACGGGTCAAGGTTGTTTCCATACGCAATCCGACCAAGGCTAAGGCTTCTTCTTCTTCTGGGACTTCCAAAAGAGATAATCAGATGATTTCTTAATGAACAACTTCAATGTCTCATTTAAAAAATCTTGCATTAATTTTTCATTAATATAAATAATTTTTACAGATGTTCCAGTAAATCATTTTAACAACTGTATTATGTCATAATTAATTTTTGTGATCTTGCATGAACTGATCTACTGTTTCTTCTGCTTCTTTGCACAAATCTGAACTTTGAATCATTTGGTGATTTTTCAATAATGCTCTTGATTGTATTAGTTCAAGTAACTTGCTCCTTGATAGCCAAAATCGATCCAATGTTTTTAATGTTGTAAGCTATTTTTATCGTTGTAAACCATTTTATCTTTATTCCCTTTCTGCCAGGTCTTTGGTAGAAATTGACAATGTAATATTTTTTCTTGCCAGCATTCTTTTTGTGTTTTTACTACATTATTTTTGATATTTACTTTGTTTTTCCTTTACATTTAGTAAGTTCCAATTTTTAATTGCATAAATGCTTGTTCTTGACTATTGTTTACATAATCAGCCAACACACACCTTTCTTAAAAATCATCCTCTTTTTATCCAAGACTAATTCTGTCTTTCACTGTTTCATTATTTTTTTCTATAAACAGTGAAATGATTTTACGGACACCAGTTGTTTCCAAATATTTGATGATCCAACTATGTGGTAATGAAATCTTGGTTTCCAATCTGATCTTCCACTTTGGGATTAAGTGCGATTTTGCTTTTGGTTTCTAAATTCAACATCCAGATCTTCTTAACTACACTTCTGTACTGTAGGCAAACTGATTGGTTGGTTCAATATACCCTTGCAAGCATACTATTTACATATCTTCATTATAGATGCCAGGTGTTTCTTGGGCGCACTTTTGATGATGGCAGTCTTTGTCTTTCTACTGGTACTGCTATAATTTTCTCTTTTAATTATCATCAGGAAGGTCAATTTATAGGTTTTTTCTGTGCTGACCTTTACTAATTCTGTTGTTATTACTTCTTCTATGTTATCATTTCTGTAGTTCATATCAGTATGAAATATATATCAGTATATATTTCCTTTATATTTGCTATTGTTATCTGAATTTCTTTTATAATTTTACTATGTTTTGGGGCCTTCCATTTGCTACTAATATTGATATCTGTATTCCTTCTTTTATATGTTCATAAGTAATTACTTATGAAGTAATTTGTTTATTGTGCCTCAAATTTTCATTCAGTTATACGTGGCCATCTATCTATTAAATATCCACCTTTTCAAAAAATATCACATTTTTCCAGTTTCCTAGTGGGCTTAAATTAATTGAATATATTAAAAAAAATATCTCAAAGCAGTCATTTTCTGTGAAATGTTTAGTCATTAAATAATAATGAACTAGTTAATTTATTTAATGTTTCTATCCAGGGAAATTCATTTTATTCAGCAAGGATCATTTAGAAGATAAATCCTGCTTAGCAATTATGATTAAAGAAATAGCATCAGATATCAGGCTTTTCTTTTAAGAGATTTCGAAAATAATTTTAGAAGGGATTATGGTAATATGTAGCTTCAAAAATATATACTTCATGAAATGTATGTTGACACATTTTTATTTTGAATTTAGATTTCTTATGTAATTTATTTTCATATATGCCATACATAGTTTTGTCCCCAGCCGTATGCAAGTTTTATTTATAGTGTTCAAAATTATTGTTTTGTATTTTGGAATCCAAGCTAGTTGGTTATTCTGTTGGCAGAATAACAAAAACTTTTTAAAATATAAAATTGTATTTTTTTCATTGTATTGCAAATAGCTAGGTTGTTTATCTTGTTTATGAATGAGATTTTTACTTTGTTTTTCTCTAGCCAGACCATCTCCTTGGTCACATAATTGAAATGTGGGTTGATCGCATGGATAATATAACACAGCCAGAGAGAAGAAAGCTTTCAGCTTTGGCTCTGCTTTCATTACTGCCATCTGACAACAGGTAAGCAACACTTTAGTTTTATTGGCTACAAAATACAGTGAGCAGTCAGCCTTGTCAAAGTGCAACTTTCATTTTTGAATTTTCTTTGATTCAAATCCTCACAAATTTGTTCTCATATAAGCTTAAACATACATCCTTTTAGGTTATATAAAGTTATTTGTACAGTGCTTTGGATTCTGGCTCCTGACTGATAGTGATATGTGAATGTTTTAGTTTCATCTTTTTTTGTTTTTGTTGTTGACCATAGGAATAAACAGTTAAACAAGTTAAAACAAAACAAACTGAAAACTACTGAAACTCCATTGAAATTATGGATGCTTCTGTTGATCTTAAGAAAAATAACTCCTTAACTATGAAAGTTATTTTGATTATTGTAGTCAGGTAATCTTCAAGTTACGAATGTAATGGAGCCTGCCAATTACATTCGTAACTCCAAGATCATAGGAGTAAATCACATAACTTGAACGTGATCACTCCCTGCTTTCGCCCATGCATTCTGAGATGACCCAGGGCACAGCATAGAGATAACACAAACAGCTGGCAGTTCAAACTGCCCCTTTATTGCTCCAAAACTCCCCAAACGCTCCCACGTTTCTGGCAAGTCCCAGAGCCGAGTGAAAAAAAAACCAGACAAAAACCTCAAGTAGGCTCTGGCTGCAATTAGTCCAGCCCAGCGCTGTCTGCATCAAGGCTGCTCGGCAATAAATCCCAAATGTATTTGGCAAAACAAGAGCCAAGCAAGGAATTCAGGGAGCAAAAGAATGCCAACAAGGAATGTAAGGACTCTTGGCAAGTTCAAACGTTGGCACACAACACTTCAGGAACTTAGTGTTTGTTCCCGACAGATGCCCCTCCCCACAGCATCTCCTTAAGTCTCATTCCCCAGGTGTGCCTGGTGAAGCTGGGTGGGAAACTCTCCTCGTGTGTGGCCTGCTCCATCTGCACTGATCACACCTTCTTTGCACTCTCCAAGTCCTTGCATTAGGAGGGGGTGGTTCTTGCTCCTCGTTTGAGTTCTGTCTCTCCTCCCTGCCTGCAGGCCTTACTAATTCCGAACAGCCTTGCTGACTCTGCCTTTCCCCAATTTCCTCCAAGGCCAAAGGAGCTGCCCTCTCACTGTCAGTTCTTGTTCCAACTCACCTTCCGCCACAGATTCAGACTCAGATGGAGGCATGACACATTTGCTAATTGAATGTGTGGGTTGTTAAATGCATGAGGTATCTCAGGATGGGGAAGGCCATGGAGGCCTTGTGATGGAACAGGCTACCCAAAGCCACCCCAACCCACTGAGATATCTCATACTTTCCCCCTCCCATCCTGCTGTGCCAGACTCACTTACCTTGCAAAGATCTGTATCCTCTCTGCTGCTGTTTCTTTGCCTTTGAGAGAAAGGTGAGCAGGACAATTTCATTCTCAGCGTCCAGTTGGCTTAAAATGCTTTCCGTGCCAAAAGTGAAATGTTCAGGGGGGCATGATCTAACATGACTTCAGGCACCCATTCTCTGCAAAGCGTATAAGTACCTGAAGTTGTGCGAGATCACGGCTCCCAGAACATTTCATTCCCAGCATGAAAAGCATTTGCAAGTCAACTGGACTCTAGAAGCAACATGATTTTGCTCCTAGCGTCTGATTGGCTTGCAAATGCTTTTCACGCCAAGACTGCAATGTTCTGGGGGCCATGAACTTGCGTGACTTCAGGCACCAATTCTCTGCAAACACAAATGGGTGCCTGAAGTTGCGCAAGATCATGGTCCCCAGATCATTTCACTCTCAGCGCGAAAAGCATTTGCTCGGACGCTGGGAGCAAAATCATCCTCCCTCTCCTCTCCCTCAAAGAAACTGCAGCAGTGAGGAGACAGAACTTTGCAAGGTGAGTCTAACATGGCAGGATGGGAAGGGAGAAGTAGTTGTGGGGGGAGGGGATAGGGTGAATGTTGCAGTGCCTCTATGGTCATTCATAAGGGGGGGCTACTGCCATGATGCTGCAACATTTGTAATTTTGGGAGTTTGTCATAAATTCCCAAACTTGGGGGTATTATCACGTAACTTCAAAAGGTCACTAAGTGAACTGTCATAACTCAAGGATTATCTGTATTGGATAATATCAGTAATAGAGTTGAACTCAAATACATCACTTTTTTCATCCATAAACACATTTCCACATTCTAGTGGAAATAAAGGAAATACATTTTTGCTCAAGATATTTTTCCCATCCTTTCAGATCAGAATGTTGTAGGGCTTAAGCAGCTACTGAGGAAGAGGCAAGACCAGTAAGAAAAGATTATTGTAAATAATAAATAAATAAAATTACAGTTTCATGACTAAGGATTAATAGATTTAGTATTTTTTCTGAGAAGGCCTTAGATTCAACTGGAGAAGACAGCTGCATTCCAGGGCTGGCAGGCAGAATAGTGGCATATGGGGAGCTATTTAAGAATTCTCTTCATATCCTCAGACTCTACAGATTGAATAGTAATAGAGATTTGGTCAGTTAAATCCACAGTTTAATTTACTGGATCTATATAAACAATGGCAATTGATACAAATAAGCAAATTGATCAGCCAAAAAAATAAGTCTAATAAATGTCTATTATTTTTTTTTAAATTTAGAAAATGTTTATGCTTTGAACTTAATTAACATCTCTGGGTGACTTAGAAAAATAGAGTAAAATAAAGCTTCTTAAAAAAACAAGAAAAATTTAAAAGAGTTAATATTAAGTATTAAATATTTTCTCATCTCCCTGATCTTAATGCATGCTTCTCGGTCTATTGTTGCTGCACTTTCTCCAAGGTCATTATGATGACTCCCTATAGTGAGATATCTAATATCCTAGAAGAGGGAAAGAACATTCAAAACTATCTTGGTATGATGCAGAACAGCACTGAAAATAACAAAATAAAAATTAATAGAGAAGTCACTTACTTAGGGAACAGAAATTAAATGTATGGATATAGAAGATGGAGGTGGGGATATGTGGTTGGTAATGACACTTGAGAAAAAATTCTCAGAATAGCAATTGATTGCAAACTGAATATGAGCCATCAGCATAATATGACTGCCAGAAAGGCAAATGAAGTTTTGGACTGCATCAACATAATAATTTACAAATCACAGGAAGTAATTGTTGGTCATGCCCCATTTCAATTACTATATCCAGTTTTGGAGGCCCTGCTACAAGAAGAATTCAGAGAAATTGGAACAGCCACAGAGATTATTCAAGGATGAATCCACAACAAGGATGATCAGCAGATTAGAAAATTATCATCAAAAAGAGAATGAATGATCTAGTTATGTTTAGCCTTTTAAAAAGTCAGCTGAGAGGAAATACAATAGCACTTTTCAAGAATTGAAAATTCCAGAATTGCTGTAATAATTAACTTAACCAATTTGGATTGCATTTTTTATTAGATTTGATCCTGGATCTAATGTCTCTCTATTGTCTAAGTACCGTATTTTTCACTCCATAAGAAAAAAAAAGACACACTTTTTTTGCCTCCAAAAGTGGTTGGAAATGTCTATTCGTCTTATGGAGAAAATATTGCATCACAGACTGGGCCACAATGGTTTGCTACACCTGGGGGGAGTGGGTTGGTGCGGCAGCAGTGACAGGCAGCAGTGGTGAACGGCAGCAGCAGCTCTGCAGTTGGATCAGCCTCCCAGAATACCACCAATCAATTTTGTAGCAAAACTACAAAAAAAAGATTTAAAGAAGTGAAAACTCATCTCGCTGTAATTCCTGGGGGTTTTACCAGCCAGTTGCTACTCTTGACGTTTCCATCAACAAACCATTTAAAGTCTTTATGCAAGAAGGGGTTTCCAGAAAAGTAGAAGACTGCTTGAACCTTAATGACAGTGATGATGGTTTTTAATACTGCTGTTCACTTTACATGGCTGATATATTATTCTGCTATATTTTATTAAATATATTAGTACACCATTTGATTGAGAATATTTTTTTTTCTTGTTTTCCTCCTCTAAACCTAGGTGCATCTTATGGTCAGGTGTGTCTTATAGTGCGAAAAATATGGCACATCCCTAACCAGAACGTTTATGTTTCCTGAATCCTAAAATCCTATTCCTGGAATTCCTATTTTGCCCATATTTAGCTTTAGATTGTTCTTCCACATCTAGTACCGTTTCCAATTCTTTACTGCTTGGACCATTTAGAAATACTGAATTTACCCAACTCCAAATTACAGGAAAGGATTCTGATCAACATATTGGTAACATGTTTCTGATCTGTGAATGAGCCTTCATATAGATACAAAATAACACAAAGAAAAGGGAAGAAAAGCCTTGCTAGACTCCTTGGGAAAACTCCTAGGAGGTTTAGATGATGTGTCTCAATACCTTTAATAATGGTGGAAAAGTGGAGTGGAAATATTTTAAAGTGGTTCCTACTAACCAAATCTTCTGATAAAACAACATGGTAAATTATATTAAACATGGTAGATAGTTAGACCATTAAGATACCATGGTCAACAGTATCATACATACAGGAATATCAGGAAGATTTTATTTCTCTTGTCTTTCTCTTGGTAATAAGCATCTGTTAGAACAGCCACAGCCATTTTTGTTCTATATCCAGATGGAAAAAGCATCAAGAGCATTTGGAAAGGCAACCATTATGTTCAGTTTCAATGAAAATGAGTTATTGGCATCGGGCATTTGTTAAAATTGTCTAACCAAAGATGATTTCTTAAGCAAGCACCTCCTTTCAGAAGATGGAACTCTTTATATATAGAATAATTCATTGAGTGATAATTGACTGGATCAGGCCAATTAGAGGACCTTTTTTGTCTTATTGTAGCACAACACTTCCTCTTCAAAAAGAACTTTGAGAAATCAAATGTCTTATCTACTCAGCAACATTTGTTAGGACTACTTCATATTCAAAAACAGCACCAGTCTGAGATCAGTACAACTAATGTTGTAGAACTTTAAGCAATTAACTTCTGAAGTTATTTGGTTCTTTTGCTCCGGAGGAAACGCATTAGAGGCAGCTTTGATAGTTTTCCTTTATAGTTACGTTGGCATGCTTTTCTTAGTGGAAAATTCTGCCTCCTTCTGAAGCAATATAATTCTTTTCTGGATGCCTTGGGAATGCTTTTTGCTGTGTCCCCATAAAGTGAACACTTACTTATTTTTACTTCATTCTCCCTTGCTGTGAAAAAACAAATGCAGCAAGTAAAGTATAAGGAAAAATGGAAAACCTCTATGGTTTATAATGCTGTCATATTGGCTAAATAGAAGGTGTGCTGCCTGGCTCAAGGGAAGAAAAAGCAAAAACAGACTTTTACAAAAAAAATCTGGTGGCAGTGAAGCAAAGACAAGGGTATGTGGCCACAGATTAGCAATTGATTCTTTTATAACTATAATTTTTGCTATCTATGACCATTTCTTCTATGTGCATTCACACATTCTGCATGGACCATAATATTTGTTTTAGTAGTAGTTTGATTTGGGGGAGGGGAGGCTTTCTAAGTTTTAATACAGTAAAACATTTCTTTCTCTGCTTAATAAGCAATTGCTTTCACCATTTGCAAACACCTCACATATTTAATTGCTGTTATATTTAGATTTGCTTCAACCTATTCAGTAGTTGGAGAAGAAAAATATATCAAGTTTAGTTTTAAGTTAGAGATTTTTTTTTTCCATCTGCATTTCAGAACTGTAGATAAAATGACTTCCTGTCTCTCAGTTTCCTGTATCCATGGTAACTTGATTTCAGCCAGTCATTGTAGAGGAGCCGATGGGAAGAGTAGTATTTCCTGTAGGAACAATTGCAGGACTGGTAGGCAAAGAGAGAAATTTAAACAGAAGGAAAACATTTAACTGACAAAATGAGCTTCATATTCTGGGTGAGAATTCTAATATATTTTAAACATAGAATAATAGAAATGTTAATATAAGTTATGTGCAGCTATGAAGGATGAGTCATTAAAGGTTGAAGAATAATAATATAATATAAAACATAACTTATCTGACAATTTTGTAACAGAACTTTTACATTGTGTTTAAATAATGCAAGCATTTAATTTTATCATTAACAATCTTCAAATATGGTAAATGTAAATTTAATTTAAACTATAAATGATGCAATAAAATATAATAAAGGTAGTCCTTGATTTACAACAGTTTGTTTAGTGACTGTTCAAGTTAAAATGGCACTAAAAAAAGTGATGGCAGTGTGCCAGGGTCATGTGATCACCTTTTGTCAATGAGGAAGCTAGATTCCCTTAACAATCAAGTTACTACCTGAACAACTACAGTAATTCACATAACAAATGTGGCAAGAAAGGTCATAAAATGGGGCAAAACTCACCTAACAAATGGCTCACTTAGCAACAGAAATGTTGGTCTCAATTGTAGTCGTAAATTGAGGACTACCTGTAAAGCACTTCTAAATAATTGTACAAGTAATACTGATAAAAATAATGAGCTATGAGAATTTTGAATAAGCATTTTTTAAACTTTTTTTCCTGATAGCGCAGTCAAAGGTGACTTGGAGAGTCAAAGCCTGAGATATGTATCAACTGCATCACTTTGAGTCATTTCGGCATATTTTTAATTGTCTTCTGCTGATGATGATCCTAAAGGATATATTTTGTTGTCCATCAGTTTGCCAGCAGTGTATAGGCAGACAAGTTGACTGTCGTAATTCAAGTCTTTCTTTTATTCCAAACAATTTTTCACAGAATACTTTATTTCTGTACTTAAGTGGCAACAATATATCACACATAAATCCCAATGCACTGATAAGCCTCCAGCAGCTTGTTGTACTACACTTGGACAATTCTGGCATTGTATACGTATATCCAAATATATTTGCTGAATTGAAAAAATTATGGTACCTACAGCTGAATAATAATCATATAAAATATTTGTATCCTGGAACATTTGAAGGACTTTCAAATCTTCATTCTTTATATCTTCAGAATAATGAAATTGACTTTGTTTCCCAAGGATTATTTTGTAATCTCACTTCCGTTCATTATCTAATGCTGCAAAACAATCAACTCAGAATCCTTGGTAGCCGCATTTTCTTTGGCATGATTAATCTTCGAATTCTGAACTTAGCAAACAATAAGATTTCACAAATATCAGACGGAGCATTCCAGCACCTTTATAATCTTACAGTCTTGCACCTCGAAGGAAATAATTTAACATGCGTGCCATCCACAGCATTTCTACTACTGAGGAAACTTCAAAAACTTTCATTGTCACGAAACCCTGTTGGGTCAATTCCTCCTTTTGCATTTAAAGGACTTAGCAAGCTTGAATATCTATTTTTAAAAAGTGCAAAAATAAACACTATTAATCCAAATGGATTTTCAGGGCTAGTCAATCTTAAAAAGCTAGTTTTGAGTAATAATAATTTAGTAAACATCAATTCCCATACTTTTTCATTGTTGGATCATTTGAAGTTTTTGCATCTTGACAGAAACAAAATAATTGATATTTCAGGTAATAGTTTTGAAGGAATAGGATCGTCTTTGAAAATACTTGATCTATCTTTCAATAATCTTACATTTTTACAGCCTATAGTATTCAAGCCTTTGATTTCTTTAACTCGCTTACTGGCAAATTACAATCCTTGGGATTGTAGCTGCAAATTATATAGATTGATGAATTGGCTAGCTGCTACTTCTATCTCCGTGAAACTCCTTTGCCAAAGTCCTTCCAGTCTGCATGGAAGATATATGAATTATGCTAGCTTGCATTTGTTCAAAAATTGTTTCAACAATACAAGCCTTGAAATTTTCAAGAACAGTAAATCTGCAGGAATCCAGCAGAGCTTTACTACTTCATTACTGGCACAGAATATGTACCTCACAAGGAATACAGTTAAAGAACAGTTGAACTTTAATGCAAATGCAGTTACATCATTGGTAAGAGCATCTTATACATCTGCTTATCAAAATCTCAATGAAGAAAATTCTAGTAGAAAGTCAAAACAAGAACAAATAGCAACAGAGAAGATACCTGCTAATTTGACGATGAAAGAAAATAAAGTACTATCTCCGGAAGCTGTTTCTGTATCATTTAAAACACCACTAATTTGTTCACAGCAGGTAGAGAAACTAAAGCAGGCTTTTGACATTTTATTAACCTTTTTCATTTTGGCCTGTGCTATGATCTTCTTTTTGTTCTACAAAATCATTAAATTGAAACTGAAATACAATATGCAAAAGAACTCTGACAATGCAATAGAATATTATGGCTTTTATCAGGCTGGTAGTTACAATGTTACCATATCTCAGAACCCCCTGGGAAGTTCTGAATTGGATCCTGTTGAACTTTCTAAATCAACGGCCCTTGAAAACCAAGCACAGGTTATCTTATTTGAACATTCAGCACTGTAATACATTCATCACAATTTTTATTTTCATGTGTATAGAAGGCAACAGTAGATGACTTTTGTAAATGCAAATTTAACTACTGATGTTAGGCTGGAAGGTTGAAATGCAGCTAATATTTTTTCAACCTTTACATTTTGTTCTTTTAATATCTGCATTTTATTGATTGTAACTATATTTTATCTATAATTACTCAATTTTAATTGATCTCTGTAGCAATTATTAATTATTAATGTTATTTTCTGTTTAGCATTCTGCATAAATTTGATATTAGATGTTATGTTAAAAATAACAGGTTTTTTTAACTGTTCATTACTATTGATAAATTCCTAGAAATAATTTCTGTTGTTTCATGTTACCAGCTATTTTGAACATCATCATAAAGCTCTGCAATATTTGTTGGATAAGACAGCTTTTATTATGAAATTATTGCGTAAAAAATTACATTACCTGGAATAATAAAACAGTATTTACAAGAATTTTTATTTATTCTGGTTTCAATCCTCATTTCCCTCTGATAGAAGTCCCAATAGAAGCACTTTGCATATTGGAGATTTTTGGTTGTTTTTTTTAAATAGACATAGCACTTCTGCTAGAAAAGGCAGCAGCAGATTTTATCAACTTCCTCCCATATAATTTTTGTTGCCCTTTGAAAAATTTGGTGGAGGTTATGTGGGCTCCTTGGTGCTCTCTGAGCTTGGTTGTTTTCTTGCAGACATTTTATTACTCAATTAAGTAACAACTTCAGTTCTGAAAGGGAAGTTTGTTATCTGTTTGTATACAAGTGACTTGCCCTATCAGTGTGGTGTAGGAGCGTACAGTAGTGTATGGTATCAAAACTGTAGAAAGCAGGAGGAATAAGAGAAAAGAGATTTAGTTTGAATTTCAGTTTCTTTCAAAGCATATGCTTCTTCAATTCAAGAAAAAAATCTAGATGATGTACATGGGGTAATTATAATGTTCCAGGAACTCTACTTTAAAAAAAAATACAGCAATGTGTATACATCTACTAATGGTGCAAAGCAAGCATCGTTTTTATATACTAGAGTGCCTTATGGCCCTACATAATTCTAGTTATGAATTTTTAGAAAATAAAAATGATCCATGTTGCATTTCATTGATTTAAAAGTGTGCTCCTATTATTCCAACAAGAAAAAAATTAAGGTAAATTGGAGAGGTAAAGAATATCCAGGATTCATAGATGGTGAATAACTGCCTAATTCTGGTAAATGTCTGTTTCTGAGTTACACTGATTTGAATTTTAATATTCCTGAGTATTGTCAAGTTCTGCTGTCAAAATGGAATATATATTTGAGACTTGGGAAGTCCTTAGCTTTATGGATTACGTAGGAAAGAGTTGAGCAGGGACCCATCTCGCTGGTTAAACAAAAAACATGTTATTAAACATACATATGCCAATGTGACTGGATTGTCAAGATAGATTGTACTACACTTGTGTAACAAGGAAATAATTGCAGCCTAACTTTGTCTATTTAACTAGCATGTGCGCTCGCTCTATCTCTGAATTGCAACTGTTTTCCATGTAGAAACTATATAATACTGGTTGTTACACAATATTCTGAAACCAGGATATTCTTAGTTTTGGGATAAACGTGAGTGATCAGCTAAGCATTAAACAAAGAAAAGAAAACTGAAAAGATTTAGTAAACGTAATGCTTAACCTATTTTCTATTTAACTAAACAATTAAATAATTTCCATGTCTTTTCTAGTATTGTCCAAGATAAATTTTGTGGTATCATAAATATTTCAGTTGAAGGGTTGCATGATGTTATGACTGAAGATATAGAAACAAGAACATTCAAAGAGTAAGTAGAACTTTACTTTGCATGTGCATACTGCAGTGAAGCTACCAGATAAATAACTCATTTTAGCCTAGTTTGTCACTAGAGGGAGTAGATGCATTTTGATATTCTTATATGGAAATATTACAAATGTGATTATATATTACTGTTAGATTGGCTCATAAAGATAGATAATACTTTAAATGCATTTTCAAGATTTTCATTTCAAGTTTTTATTGTTCATTTTGCACAATACTCTTCATGCATACTTCTGTAGAAGTCTTTAGCTTTGAACAACATACATTTATACAATTCCTTAAAATCCTTCTTAGGATGATTGGAAGTCTAATATATTTGCATTTTTTTTAGTTGCATGCTGATGTCTAGTTTTGAAGAACCAAAAGTGATAGAAGAAGAAGAGCCACCCACAGAACAGGACAAAAGAAAAAAGATGGTATAGTCAAATTCTTAATTATATTTATTAACCTTCAGCAATTTGTAAGCTAATTTTTTCTTCCTCCTAGAGGTATAATTATTCTCAGAGGAACTTATGATAAAACATTGAAACCCCCCCCCCCCCAGACATTGAATGTTTGAGATGGGGGAGATATTAAAGGAGACAAAATAATAATTGCACATCAAGAATCAATAAGAAAAATAATAATCCAGAGAAAAATAATCTATGGTTCAAAATTCAAAATTAAGTCAGTTTTATTTCTGGCTTGCTATTGGCTTGAGAACTGAGAGAAGTGACTGACCCAAGATCACTCACTTGGTCTTGTGGCTAATATGAGATTAGAACTCAGGGTCTTCTGGTTTCTAGTCTGTCTGTTAATCGCTACACTAAATTGACTCTTACATCTGTAGTTGTGTTCTGATAAAAGAGTTATAAGAAAATAAAAATAGGAAAATTCTATCCATCCCCAACCAGAAGCATATCTAAATAGACCAATATGCTGTTTCTGGTTCATCTCATTTTGACAATTCAGATGAAAAACAACTTTATGCTATCATTTCATCTGAGAATGCTGGCTACTTAGTACTTTTTGGTACTAATATAAAGAGATGTGCAAAATATTCCAAAGTTGAAGCTTTCCAGTACAAAAAGTCCCCTTTCATTCTGACCACAGAAAGTGTATACAGAGGAATAATCATCAATTAGAATCCATTGACTTAAGGCTAAGCAATTTGGTGATTTCCAGATGTTTTGGACTGTTTCTGCCATGTCCCTGATTTACGAGTCTTAGCCAGTGTCAAGAAAAGTCATCTGAATCACCTGTGGAACACCATTTTACCTTAATTCTGAGATGCCCTGTTGCTTTCTACTTATGTCTCCATGACAAAAAATCTCTCCATGTGAAGCCCATAAGGAAGGTTTTTTTCCCCCTAATTATTCAAAATGCTACTTAAAGCATTCTTCATAGGACCTTATAAAAATCTGTGATAATACAATACTTGCCTCCAGGCTTACAGTCTAAAAATCATTAGACAGCAAAACGTGTAATGGTAAAGGCAAGATAAAAGCAAGCTCAGCACAGATACTGAGAATTCAATAATAACCAGCTGGGTTGGAAGCAGCTCAATAGATTAATGAAGAGGTGGTTGCTGGGTGCCAGTTGAGAGAGGGCCAAGATAGTTCTTGCAGAGACAATGGTATTATTTTCTTCTCAGTTTACAAATTATATAAACTCAGGTATCCAATGTACTTCTTTCTTAGCAATGAGTATTTTAGCTAAATCAAATCTTTAATTTGGGACATTTTATATCTACCAATTTTTTTTAAAAAAAAATCTATATTTTTAGCTTCTAATGAAATATTAGATATTCTGTAAAAAGTGATGGCTATCTAGAAATATTTTAGAGAAGCTGATAATTACAAAATAGCTGACAGTGAATAAATTAAAATGACAGAAAAAGTGGCTTCTTATTGTTGCCTAAGGAGATTTGATGCTATTAATAATTTGACAGTTAAACTGTACATAATGTGTTATCCCTTTATATGTCTTTGTTCAAATAACAATACTATGGTAGGCATACAGCACCGAATTGTTAAAGTAATTTGCAGGGAGAAAAGTGGAGAATTTAGCAAGCTGTACAGTAATTCTTCAATGCTCTTCAAGATCATATTATCACAGAGTTCACTCTTACACCATACTAGTATAAATGCAAGACATTAACAATATCCATTGACAGCAAGATGAACATAATTCAGTTTTTTTCATCCATAAAGGTTCATAGAAGAAAAGTTCAAAGACTGCTTACTATTTCAACATGCCAATACTAATTTGAGAATGTGAGAGTATAAACCAATATATCTGAAGGCACTGATTTAAATGGGAATGTAGAGTGAGGTAAAAAGCCCGAAATTAAAAAATATTCTTTGAATAGGAAAGTTCCAATATATGAAATTAAAAGCAACTCTACTTTTCTCCTAAGGATTATTCTTATGATACAATTTTACATTATATAGCTTCATTTAAATATATATTACTCTTCTGATTGGCAATATAGTGATTTCACTTCTGTATTACTCAGAAGTCTCAGAAGTACTTTTAGTCTCAGACAAATATAGAATACTGTTTGCTGCATTAATACAATTTGGTTTTCAATCCTGCTGTAAATCTTGAGACTAGACACTAGATTTAAGTAATTCTGAATCACTGTTAATATCCAAACTGGTATATATGAACTTTTTGACCTGAACTTTAATTTAAGGGTGTTTGTTTGTTTTGGTGCCTTCAAGACAGTGTTAATTCCTAGTGACGACTTGAACAAGTCCTGCAACTTTCTTGTAAAATTTCAGAGGTGGTTTGCCATTGTCTCCTTCCTAGGCCTTAAAGACTGGCTTTGTGCCTAAGGCCAGATTAGAAATTGTGGCCTCCTGGTTTCTAGCCTGAATTCTACCAGTCTTACCAAAAGGATTAGGAAAGAAACATGACCAGACAAGCTAATTATACCTTATTGTAAGGCCACATTAAGATCTTGCATGTGTGAAAGTCCCTCTTTCTGTTTTACATCCTGAGAAATTAGAAAGGGTCTCTTCTAAGCTTCTTGCCCCTATTTAACTGTGGACTATGTTGGCTTTTACCCAAACATTCTCTAGGCAGTCTGTGTCCCAAGTCATTCCCACATACCATTACACAGTGCCTTAACCACTTGAGACTGCAAATTCTTTTTTTATTCTATTGGAATTATTTTGTGTTACTGTGCCAATACTAAATTTAGGGAATGGAAATGGAGGAGGGGTGTCTTTGCAAAGAAGGCTTTTCTTTCACTATTTTAAGCTGAGGAATGGAAATATATAATACACAGGTAGTCCTTGACTTACGACCAGTTACTTAGCAGTTGTTCAACATTACAGTGGATTTCCCTTGGGAAATCCAGATTCCGAAGTTCCAGTGAGTGGACCCTCCTGGCTGCATATTGGGAGCTCAGCAGCTGGTCCACATTTATGTCATGTAACCACATTTTATAACATTTTGCCAAAAAAGTTGTAAAATCAGACTAACTGATCTGTTTTATGACCATCACAAATTACAACTGTAATGGACAGGCTAAGGTGAGGACTACGTGTACTTAGTCTCTTTATAGAGATTCTTTTTGTAGGTGTAAATTGCTGCTTTCATTTTTTTTTAATATCATCTTGAGCTATAATTTTATTTGATTTATTATATACTTTTGTTAAAATACAACTTTAAAACTCAACATTAGGGCTTACAATATTATTATCAGGGACTATTTTTAATTCACTTTCAATTCTTTGTTCATGCTGCAAATTTCACCATAAATTTCTCAGGAAAAATTTGCAGTAGTATATGGGGGTAAGGTATTGCCTGGTTTTGTTTTTTGCTTTTGGTTAAAGATGACTTTCTGATAACTGTGGAGCAGTATGTTTTTGTTCATTTCTCGTAGAAAATTGGATACATAGCTGAGGTCTTGAAGTTATTAGCAAATAAGTTGCCTACTTATATGTTGTCAAAAAAGAGTAATTACATAGAGGGAGGCACTGTTTTGCTGAAAATTATATTTATGAAGTTCCAAATTTAGAAATATGAGTTAAATTGGCATTCATCATATCACTATAGAGAAGGATGATAATCTGCATATGAAAATTTTCAGTTTGCTATCTAGATATACTTGTTCATGGGCTAAATAAAAATGCCATTTTCCTCCCTTACAGTTTTCTTGTGTTTTTAAAACAGATTAAGCATGGATAACTCTTTGAGGACTGCTACCTTAAAGGGCACAAGATTTCTATAACTTATTCTTTTAATAGCATTACTAAGAAGGAATTTTCTGTAAAATATATAGTATCATAAAGCTTACAGATAATGTTATATTTATCTTTTGTATGTGAGTAAAACATCTCAAATGTTTTATCGGTCTGTTGGGCTGTTAACATCTGTCTTGAATAACTAGACAAAAACACAGATATGAAGTTCACAGTACATAATTATGTTATACAATAGGCACAGAATCTAAGTGTATTCATTTCAATTGATGAAGTAGCAGAAATTTTCTTTTCAAGGATTCAACTGGTAGACTATGTTTTCAGTGTAAGCAGTACAGGAAACAAAAGCCTTTTTCACTGCCATTAAGATTATAAGACTGATTATTACAGGTTTGTCTTTTTTCTTAAATTATATATTTTTCTTATCTTTATCCTGCAGCTTGCACTAAAGGATCCAGTACACTCTGTGTCACTGCAGCAATTTGTATACGAGAAACTAAAAGCACAGCAGGAATTGCTGGGAGAACAAAGCTTTCAAGCTCTTATGGAAACTGTAGATACAGAAATAGTTGCTCAACTACAAGACTTCTTACAAGGATTCTGAATAAATGGAGACAAAATCTGTATCTTCAACATAGAGGCAAACTGAGCAGCTTTCCATCTCATTACAAAATTAGCTTAAATAGAGTGTTTCTGTTGGAAATTAAGAGATGGCTCAGCTTTTTTTAATTGAAATCCAATTGAGGTAATACATACTATTTCTGATAGTTTTATTGTCTTTTTCCTACATACCATAACCTATAATTGAAAATCTTGCAAAAGTGGATTCTGTAAAAATAGGTTTTTTAATTTACCATTAGTGGAATGATGACAATTTTGAACTCAGAATCATGAATTCTTCTCAATAATAATATCTACACATATTTTTCTGTAAGAATATTAGCTTGCTTCGGTTGCCTTATACTATTGCTATTAAAGCTGCAATAAAATGTTAGATTTTAAATTAAATTTTGCAGTAGGAAAGGATGTCAAACATACATATGCTCCACCAAGCAATTCAGCTGTATAAATAGTGGAAAGTATTACTGTGATTTCCTCTATGGGGAGTTGAATACTAGTCTTTTGCATGAAAAGGAGTAATGAAGTTATTCTGCTGTTTTAAAATTATTTTGTTGAACCATTTACAAGAAATTAATTTGGTTTGATTTGATTTTAGATCCAAGAATTGTTTTGATCAATGCTTTTTTCCTTTGATAACCCAATTGATCTCTGATCTCTTTGCAGGATGAATTTACAATATGATTTGAATAGAATTTTTATTGTATAAAGATGTTCTCTTCATAGGGTTAAGAATAGTGAACCTGTACTATTTTTATGTCTTTCTGAATTATTGTAGGATAATGCATAAGGCTAAAATATTAAAATTTTCAGAAGAGAACATAAAGGTCAGGGAGGCGGGTTGAAAAAGATTTTGAGTTGAAATATTGTAAAAAATAAAATAAAAATGAATAAAATATGTAACGTCTCTCTACATATGTTCCCTTCCCAATTTCACATTTTTCTCTCATGTCTCCTATTTTAAGGAGAGGCACGTCTTTAAATTTTTAGGCAAGGCTTCTTATGCCTGTCTAAGTTTTGTTGTAGGGACTTTTTAAAAGTACATTTGACAAAAAACTAACAAGATTGTATAATACAACTATCATATGACAACTATAAGTAATTTAAGATTACTTATTGAAGAAGATATGTAAACTGTAGATTATTAAGTACGGTATACTAGAAAATAATTTCTAGCATTTTTAAAATATAAAAATAAACATTTCAATTAAATTTTCCAGAAACAAATATCTTCTGATTCATTCTGTGTTCTTCTCTAAACATATAAAGGCATATCAGAATCAATGCTTCATTTAATATACTTGGTGCAGAATAAATAATGCATATTTAAATAGTAAAATTATCATATGGTATTCTGTGTTAAAAATCCCATCCTCTTGGATATGTCTCTAGTATGAAATATTGCACAGTGTGAAATAACTTCAGGATTAAGACCATAATGATGTAATGTATTCAAAATTGATAAAATCCAAAATATTGGTAATATTTGGTATCAGAACTCAGTATTATGGCTACAATAATCTTTGTATCTTCTGTACAGACCTAAGTATTACTCAATACATGGACTGGATATTTTTTTTTAAAAGGATGTCTGAGTTTATCATGACATTATTGTTCTTTTTTCTAAAGCATATCAACGTGGCTCATTTTCTAAGTGTTGATTGGGTTGCTCTTTTGTGTTAACTGAATGGCTTCCCTTCTTTATATTCAGATACTGCATATATTGCTAATGTTCAAAGCAGTGCTATCCAGTCTCATCCCAGATTTGATGCTGTGCTAAAAATTGACTGGATTGTATTATCCAATACACAAGCAGGGAGCTATAGATAATCTTTCTGATATCTATCAAAAAAGGTCACCTCCTTTTTTGTTATCTTGAAGTGAACCCATGAAGAAGATTTTTTAAGTGGCGGTCAATGTAGTTACACATTCAATTTCCTTTTCCTTTTTCTTTCTTTTAACTAGGGATGTTCGCTGCATGATTTTCAGAAGCTGAAGAACATATTTCAATCATACATATTAAAAATGCAAATACACTTTCAACAAAAAAAAAAAAAGCTAAAATAATTCTACTTTACAGAAACACAATTCTGATTTGTGACTGCATAAATGACCATTTCAGACAACTGATTCTAACCCTTTCTAAATGTTAAGGGGAGAAAAGATAGCCAATGAAGTGATGATATATCAGTCTTATCTGAAATATCTGTACTGAAGAAAGTTATTTAGCATAATCACAGCTTCTAATGGGAAAAAAAATCATTTTCTATCTAAAAAAAACTATTTTGAAACAGAATTTGCCATTAATTCACTGTATGCCTTGGGGTGTTAATACTGTAATATACATCTGAAAGCTAGTAGAAAACACATGAGAAGAAAGCCTGGTCTGAACTGGGTTTGAAAATTGCTACAGATGTAACTGAACATCTTTGATCCTGAAAGTTGCTTCAGTGAGAAACTACTATTGAATGTAGGATAGAAACAGGTGCATTTGTTGATCTAGAGCAGGGGTGTCAAACTCAAGGCCCGGGGGCCAGATCCGGCCCAGGGGGTACTTAGATCTGGCCCTCGGGGCTGCCCTGGAAACAGCGAAGGACTGGCTCACAGTGCCTCTGCCAGTGAAAAGGGAGCTTGGGACGGCCGCATGCAGCCCTCCCAAGCTCTTTTTTCGCTGGCAGAGGATTGCAGGAAACCATCACAACCGCAAATGGAGCTCAGGAGTCCATTTTCGCTGGCAGAGCGCTCGGGTCACCACAGGTGCCCCTAACACAAGTGATGTCAAGCTGGCCATGCCCACCCTGATCATGCCCCCCCCACCCCCCCCCCCTGAGGTCAATACAACCCTGATGCAGCCCTCAATGAAATCGAGTTTGACACCCCTGATCTAAACAGTCCTCAACATTTTAGGTACATTTGAAATTTTGTGGCTATAACATAGGTGCTCTTACAAGATGGGTACATTGGAGAGAGTGGCTGCTATTGGCCTGAAAGCTAACGGGTGAAGTAATTTATTGAAACTCTTATTCCATGCCATATCTACTGTATAGTTAATGTTCTTCATTAAATTGGAGAAATTCATATGGTTAGATGATAAATACCACACATTGAAAGCACAGAACTGTGTGTGTTCAAATCAACTCTTGACCAAATAAGTCTTGCTAAATTCATTAGGTGGGTTGAGAATAATAGTTTTAGTTACTACCTTTTATAATAAAAATTTATTAACTTTAGGCACTCATCCTGCAATTATTTTATTTTATTTTATTTTATTTATTAGATTTTTATACCGCCCCCTCTCCCGAAGGACTCGGGGCGGTGCACAGCCAAAGTTAAAAACATACAATATAAACAATTAAAATACGTTTAAAACAGAATTAAATCTAAAATGGCTCCCCAATTTAAAATGCCTTACCCATACCCCTATAAAAAGACGAATTTCAAATTTAAAAATTTAAAATTTCCACATTTAAAAAGGGGGAAGATTTAGGCCAGGCCAGCTTGATAAAATAGAAAAGTCTTAAGCGTGCGGCAGAAGGTGCGCAGATCCGGGATCCTACGTATCTCCGGGGGGAGCTCGTTCCAAATCGTAGGTGCCCCCACAGAGAAGGCTCTCCCCCTAGGGGCCGACAGCCGACATTGTTTGGCCGACGGCACCCGGAGGAGCCCCTCTCTATGGGAGCGTACTGGCCGGTGGGAGGCTATTGGTGGTAGCAGGCGGTCCCGTAAATAACCAGGTCCTAAGCCATGGAGCGCTTTAAAGGTGATAACCAGAACCTTGAAGCGCACTCGGAAGACCACCGGGAGCCAGTGCAGCTCGCGCAGGAGAGGTGTCACATGGGAACTCCATGTCGCTCCCATCACCACCCGCGCGGCCGCACTCTGCGCCAGTTGGAGCCTCCGAGTGCACCTCAAGGGGAGCCCCATGTAGAGAGCGTTGCAGTAATCCAGACGAGAAGTAACGAGGGCATGAGTGACTGTGTGTAGGGAGTCCCGATCTAGATAGGGACGCAACTGGCGGATCAGGCGAACCTGATGAAAAATCCTCCCGGACACGGCCGTCACATGCTCTTCTAACGACAGCCGTGAATCCAGGAGGACACCCAAGTTGCGAGCCCTATCCGTGGGGGCCAATGATTCGCCCCCAATAGTCAGCGATGGCATTAGCTGACTATATCGGGACGTCGGAAACCACAGCCACTCGGTCTTGGATGGGTTGAGCCTGAGCCTGTTCCTCCCCATCCAGATCCGTACGGCCTCCAGGCACTGGGACATCACTTCAAGGGCATCGTTGGGGTGATCCGGGGTGGAGATGTACAGCTGGGTGTCGTCAGCGTACTGATGGTACTCCACCCCAAAACCACGGATGATCTCGCCCAGCGGCTTTACATAAATGTTGAACAAAAGGGGCGAGAGGACCGATCCCTGCGGCACCCCACATATGAGGGGCCTCGGGGTCGACCTCTGCCCCCCTGTCAACACAGACTGCGACCGGTCGGAGAGAAAGGAGGAGAACCACCTTAGTACGGTGCCTCCCACCCCAAACTCTTCCAACCGGTGCAGCATGATACCATGGTCGATGGTATCAAAAGCCGCTGAGAGATCTAACAGGACCAGGACAGAGGAGCAGCCCCTGTCCCGAGCCCTCCAGAGATCATCAACCAACGCGACCAATGCCGTTTCCGTGCTGTATCCAGGCCTGAAACCCGACTGGAACGGATCCAGATACGACGCTTCATCCAGGTACTGGGGAAGCTGTCCCGCAACCACACTCTCAACAACCTTCGCCACAAAACGAAGGTTGGAGACTGGACGATAATTAGCCAATATTGCCGGGTCCAGGGAAGGCTTCTTGAGGAGGGGCCTCACCACTGCCTCCTTAAGGGCGGCGGGGAAGACACCCTCACCCAATGAAGCATTTATAATCCCCTGGAGCCAGCCTCGCGTCACCTCCCGGGAAGCCAGCACTAACCAGGAGGGACACGGGTCCAACAAACATGTGGTCGCGTTCAATCTACCCAGAATCCTGTCCACGTCATCTGGGGTCACAGGATCAAACTCATCCCAGATAACAGTCTCAAGACCTGCCTCCGTCACTCTCGCTGGATCTACCCAGTCAGAGTCCAGACCTTCCCGAATCTGAGTGATTTTGTCATACAGATACTGAACAAAGTCCTCGGCTCTTCCCTCCAAGGGGTCCTCCCGTGCATTCAGCCTTAATTTGTATATGAATATTTATATTTTGTATTTTGCATCTTATTGCTTCCTAGCCATCTTGAATACTCCAATTGAGTAGAAAGAGAATAATGAATCAGGTCTCCACAAATATGCTTTTTCTGTGAATTAAATAAATATATAAAAATGAAAAAAAATGAATAAAAATATCAAAGCCTGAATAGGGGTAAACCTTTATGAGAGGAGAAAAAAGGAACTCAAATTATTTTACATTTATTCCTTTTTGTTTTTTCAAACACACTCCTGAAGAGTTCAATTTACCCTTTATATTCCTATTGATATATACAGCTTTGAATTCCATATGAGCAGAAAGATGCTATTCTACAAGCCATATTCACTTATTTCAACAAACACTGATTCTATACAATATAGAGTGAAATGAGACTGTTCTGTTTCAGACATGAACCAGAGCATGGGTCATGGGCAAAAATGAGGGGGGAAAGCACGCATGGGTATCAATCGCAGCAGTGATGGCTGTAGGAAAACATGGAAGCAAAGTATTAGGGAAATCAAAATGGACTGCTGAGATATGCCTTGCTAGAACCGTTCCATTACTGTTGAGACCATCATATGAAGCCATCCCTAGACTCAACAGTTTTACTGTGGGATTACTGACTCTTGTTGAGAAAGCAGTGTGTATCACATACAGAGCACTTTCAAGGAAGTAATTTTTATCTAGGCCAATTTATTCTAAATTCAGACCCAATCAAAAAGCAGAAATGGCATTGATCATTCCAGTAGTAGATGGTGTCTCTCAGACCATCGTGGTATCCTCATGGAACAAATAAAGGGCTTGGGAGTCAGGGCACCATATTTCAAGAATTTAACCTTCCCTAAATATTTTTGAAGCTTAGTGTGCTGTGCAATTCTAGCCTGATTGTTTAAAATAATACAATATTATGTAGCTGGAAGACACTTTTCACACATTTAAATCCAACCTTCTGCAGTAATATAAAACAAATCATTCCATAGAGATGGCTGTCTAGCCTCCACTAGAATATAACTAAATAATAAGAACCTATAACTTACCTGGATAATTAATTGCATTGTCAAACTATTCTTACTGTTAGAAAACTTTCTAGCATTCAGGTAATTTGTCTTCCTATAATTTAAAGCCATTAGAGTACATAAGAGAAGAAATTTATGTGACATCCTTTAAAATATTTTGAGAGTGCTCTTATATCATTAGCCAATCTTTACTTCTCAATAGAAAACATTGCCAATTCTGAACTGGAACAGTATGCAAGCTGGAACAGTATGAAAGCTGATGTGGACCACTAGAGAATAAAGTGGAAAGCCCTTTCAATGCTATGTTTGTATGTTTCTACCTAGGTAAAGGTTTCCTTATCCTGTCGTGTCCGACTCTAAGGCCCAGTGTTCATCTCTGTTTCTTGGCCAAGGGAGCCAGCGTGTCCGAAGACATTTTCTATGGTCATGTGGCAGTGGTGGGTTGCTCCCGGTTCACCCCAGTTTGGGCGAACCAGTAGCAGTGGCGGCAGGAGGCTCCGCCCACCTGCCCAGACGTCATCAAAAACGCTCTGCACATGTGCAGAAGTTTTTGTGCATGCACAGAAGTGCTGCGCGCTCACAAAGCAAGTGCACATGCCTGCGTGCTACCAATAGCAAACCGGTAGCGCTGGGATTTGAAACCCACTACTGTCATGTGGCCAGCATGGCTATACACCAAAGACTCAAGGAACACTGTTACTGTCTCACTGAAGTGGTACCTATTAGTCTACTTGCATTTACATGCTTTTGAATTGCTAGGTGGGCAGGAGATGGGGCAACGAATGGAAACTCACCCAATTGTGTAGCATTCAGATCTCAAATCCAGGTTGTCAGTTTTCCAGGTTTCCAGGTTGTCAATTTTAACAACCTCAGCATCTATAACTGCTAAACCATCAAATTCATTACAATATATTGAACTAAAGATTATTCAAATTGTTTATTATTGCTTTTGAGATAGTTGATAAAAAGTGCCTATCTTTTAAATGCAGCTTAGCTGTTGTATATAAAGGAGCCATGAAATGTCCTCCAGATTTTTTGGATTAGAATTTCATCACTCACTTTCAGCATGTACAGTTTGGTTGGGTAGTGGGAATTGGAGTCCAACACATCTCAATGCTGTTATTGTGAAGAATTTGATAACTGGACAAAAATAAATGCTTTGGGTCAAACAATTGTCTACAAAATTGCTCTTATTAGACCAAGATTCATTTATAGAGGGGGAAAATCTTTGGGCAAAATAATGTATTCCAACATATTTTCATGCAAGAATGTATACAACTATGAATTAATAAGAATTAAGCAAATGGTACAGCTATAGATTTCCGGAAACAGGCCAATGGCATCAGTGTAAGGTTTTCCTTGCTAGGTCAAGGAAGATAAATCAGTAGAGAATCAAATTTCAGGTTTTAATAAAATGAGATTCAGACCTGTAACTGGATCATATGCTACATGGAAAAGTAGTCATAGATTGGAACAAGTGTCCTCAGATCATGTTGAAAGAAGACATGAGAGATTGATTTTAGTTCATTTCTGAAACTATAAAATAACTCTCATCTGCTTCTATCCTGAGATACATGATCCATTTAATCTGGTAGCAGCTTTTTCAACTAATGAATTTTTTTTTGGAAAAGGCATAAGCTTCTGTGAACTGCACTAAGATTCATGAAAGTGTGTGCTTTTTAATAAAATGTGTTCCTTGAAAAAGATCTTATCAGAGTCCTGATTTTTGCCATCAAAGTTCTACAAATTCATAATTTGGTGGAAAAGAGAATAGATGTCTACTAAACTGTTCGTAATCACAAAGCAAGAAATAAGTTCAGCTGTTGATTAGGTATCATAATCAACAAAGGTTTATCGGGATAGAATTATGTAGTGGTTGTTTCAGGATAATGAGGCACATTTCTCTTTCCACTCAATTAACTCTTTCTTTTAACTATGTAGCAATAGTATGCTGTGTTTACATTATTATCAGCAATAGTATGCTGTGTTTACATTATTATCAGAGAATTTATAAGAAAAAAACTGCTCAATGTCCATTTCCTGGACTGTATTAGAAAATTGGAAGTGGTCGAGTTAGAGAAGTAAGATGAGAATGAACCAGATTGAGATTTTGATTTAATGATGAAGTTAGCTGGAGATAAAGCTGATCTACTTGCCAGATAATGATTTGAATGTAACTTTAAACACCTTTCTGAAAACTAAAATAAACTGAAGGTAAAACATATATGAAGAAATTTGCTTTTTCCTTTCTTTCAACATCTCAATACACATGAATGAACTTAAAGCTTTTTTTCAGAGATATATATGAAATACGTAACAGAATAACAATTGGAGGTCCTTGGAGGTGTTCTAGTCCAACCCCTGCTCAAGCAGGAAACTCTATACCATTTTAGACAAATGGTTGTTCAATCTCTTCTCAAAAACCTCCATGTTAGAGCACCCACAACTTCTGGAGGCAAGTTGTTCCTCTGATTGATTGTTCTGTCAGGACATTTCTCCTTAGTTCTAGGTTTCTTCACTCCTTGATTAGATTCCACCCATTGCTTCTTTTTTTTTTTTCTTTTTTTTTAAAATTTGATTTATATGCCGCCCTTCTCCGGAGACTCAGGGCGGCTTACAATGCTTTAAGCAATAGCCTTCATTCTTTTGTATATTTTATACAAAGTCAGCTTATTGCCCCCACAAACTGGGTCCTCATTTCACCTACCTTAGAAAGGATGGAAGGCTGAGTCAACCTTGAGCCTTGGAGAGATTCGAACCAGCAGAAATTGCTGGCAGCTGTGTTAATAACAGGGTGCACTAAACCACTGTACTATCAAGGCTCTTGTCCTACCTTCGGTTGCTTTGAAGAATAGATCTTCTTTGTAGCAGCCCCTTAGATATTGGAACACAGCTATTATATCATTCCTTCTTTTTATTAAACTAAACATCCCCAATTTCTGCAATCATTCTTTGTATGTTTTAGCCTCCAGTCTCCTAATTATCTTTGTTGCTCTTCTTTGCACTCTTTCAAGAGTCTCAACATCTTTCTCTATCATGGTGACCAAAACTGCATACAATATTTATTTATTTATTTATTCAATTTATATGCCGCCTTTCTCTGAAGACTCAGGGATATTCCAAGTGTGATCTTACCAAAGCATTATAATGTGGTATTAACATTTCACATGATCTTGATCCTATCCCTCTGTTAATGCAGCCTAGGCAATGCATTAACAGCTTGTTTTGGCATCTATAGCAGGAGTCTCCAACTTTGGCAACTTTAAGACTTGTGGACTTCAAGTCCCAGAGTTGAACTCCACAAGATTTACAGTTGCCAATGGAGACTCCTAATCTACAGCACACTGCTGGCTCATATTTAAGTAATTGTCAGCTAGGATTCCAAGATCCTTACTACATAAACAGGATTTAAACAGTCTTAGAGAAGGATCATCTCCAATTATACAATCTTCAGGGGGGGAAAGGATACAAAATTGAAGTTGATTCTGTTTTAAGAAAAAAAAATTAATTGATTAAAGGATAAGATGAAATGCCTAATTTAAAAGCATTCACTGTAGGCAGTCCAGTTTAAAGATATCAACCCTCTTTTATGCCCTTTGTTCCTCAGGAAATGCCTTGGAGTGCCTTATGACAACGCCATCTATAATACTATACTTTTTGTGAGAGCCAATTTGGTGCAGTGGTTAAGGCATCGGGCTAAGAAACTGGGAGATCATGACTTCTAGTTCTGCTTTAGACACAATGCCAGCTGCGTAACCTTTTGGGCCAATCATTCTCTCTTAGCCCTAGGAAGCAAGCAATGAAAAACTACTGAAATCTTACCAAGAAAACTGCAGGGACTTTTCAAGGCATTTCCCAGGAGTCAACACTGACTCGAAGGCACAAGTTTATGAATATGAACATGCTGTTTTACCTAATAAATCTAATTAGCTTAAGAAATTAATGCCATATAGAGAGAAACAAAGAATTAATATAACCCGATGCCATTTTGAATGCAGAACTTTCATTGTAAAATAGTTCACACATTTTTCATTATATCTTGGCAAGAGGCAATAAATAAAAGCCCAAGAAGCAATGCAAATCTATCCTTTAAATGCGAGAATATTTTTTTATATACTTGGCTAAGCAATGCAAGTTTAATAATCATCAGTCTGCAATATTTTTCTTATAAGGCGTGTAGGTTTAGCACTCTCAGTTGCACTCCTGAGATTTCTAAATTGTTGGTGCAGAATTCTGAGAGGTTATAAAAGGTTCCCTGTGTTTTTCCATCTCTGGACAAAGTTAATCGAGTAATTAATTTGAGTATGTTCCTCAACATCTATTGCTGAAATGGAAATGATGAAATAGCTGCCATCTGTAGTGCAGAATGTAAGACTGCCAACATCAGTTTTGATAATTAAGCAATTCCTCTTTTGTTGGTGTCACAGGGCAACTGTGTACTTAAATAAACTGCATTCATCATCTTGGTAGTATTAGTGGTTTTTGTTTTCCTGTCATGACCTTTAAGAGAAGAGCAGTTTAGGCCTATTGATAGCCCATCTAATGAATATATGAAGATCACGCTAAAGTAACTGTTCATCCAGAACCATTGATCTATGTACAAACAGTATACAGTATATCGCTGACAATTCACATGGAACAGTCAGACCAATAGAAAAGAAGCAAGCACTCTAAATCAGTCTTCAAGCATGGGATTCATGGATGCCTATTTCAATTTTTTTAATTAAAAAGAAAGTAATTAGGAAGATGGCAAATTGCAAAGAAAAGCACCAGTCATCTCCCCTAAACACACACAAACCCACAAAACCTGTTTCTAAGTTTGTTGCTAATTATTTCTTATTAATTTATCACATTTGTATAGCTGCCCATATCACTTAGTGTGATGAAATATAATCTGGATTCCCAAAAGGAAGGGGAAGCATCCCAGAGGGCAAAGAGGCAGCAGAGCTTGAAAAATTTGGTCACCAGGAAGATGATTAAAAGAGCTCCTAGCTTCTCCCAGATTATATCTATAGTTCTGCAAATAATTGCTTTAGTCTGGCAAGATTCTGTCTATAGGTAAGGAGCAATAAAGGAAACTACTCATAAGTAACTCCACATGTGGGTCTTGGGGCCTGACACATAGTGACTCCAAGTACATAATAAGAAAGATACATAAGAAAACCCACAATTAAAATTAAAAATAAGGTAAGGAGATCAAAGACAGAATGGCAGCAAGTATACAAACCCCCCCCCCAAAAAAACTAACATATAGCCATTCACTCTTATCATAGCATTCCCAAGGTCACTGACAGAATTATGTCTTGAAAGACTCAGAAGGTCAAGAGGTTTGGGGCCAGCCTCACCTTGGTGGGACTTACATTCCATGGTTCAACCTTGAAGCCATATATCAATCAAATCTTTATTTCAGTCATTGACCACCACAGCAATAGATAATCAACTCAACAATTTGATTAGAACAAAGTAATCAAAGCCATAATTTTCTACTTCTGGATATAAAATGGTACCGTATATAAGAGGCATAAAAGGAGAAGAAAAACCTAAATCATTTTTTTCTATATTTAAGAAGCCAGAGAAGCAATCACTTTTCATCTTATTTTAATAGCAGTATAAAGAAATCTGGCAATGTTCAGAGAAAGACTGCCTGATCAGATTAAAGGAATCCCATGTAAAATAAATTAGTATGGTTTGGACATTTTATCAAATGAGAAATCAAACAGGCTCCAATGTCCCTATAAAATCAACAACACATTAACCAATGAACAGTAGATTCTACATCTCCTGTATCATATAGACATTTGAAGAGCATTTGTATCTTCTTTCCAGGACAGCTGAGGATAAAGCATTAAATTAAGCTTCAAAGTCTCTCCTCAGTTTGAAAATTGTGATGAAATTTAAGCATCTTGCAGGTCTGATTAGAGGAGATTAGCTGCTCAAAAAAAAAAAAAATGTTCCTGGGCTGGCAGGACTGATTTTCTTGCCTATGTCCAGAATATTGTCTTTTACATGTTCAGGCTAAAAAAAAAATCCTCTTCATACCACAGAGGCAGAAAGGTTTCCTGAGAGAAACCATAAAAATGCATATTTTCTATAAGATATCTCTTCTACCTAGAATTATAACCATCTGCTAAATACAGTGATGGCTAACCTTTTTGCCGCCACATGCCAAAAGCAGGGGGAGCGTGCGGGGGAGTGTCACACGCACGTGTGCCCACACTCATAATTCAATGCAACCCTGCGTGTGCGAACACCCCTGCACTCTCCCCGCTTTTGGCATGCAATGGCACGGTGGGCCTGGTAGGCCCTTTGTTCGCCCTTCCCAGGCTCCAGAGCCTTTCTATGAGTCTAGGGAGGGTGAAAACTGCCTTCCCCACCACCCCTGGAGACCCTCTGGAGGCCAGAAACGGCCCCTTTCCTGACTTCCAGTGAGCCCGGAAGGCCTGAAAAACAGCTGGCCGACATGCACATGCATATGCTCCAAGTGCCACTTGTGGCACATGTGCCATAGGTCCACCATCATAGTGCTAGTATCAATGGGATTCAATCCTATGGGTAGAAAATTATTTTTACCCAATATGCAAGGAAAAATTAGTCAGATTCTAGTTTAAAGTTTCCCACCGCATAGCAGAGAACAATATTGTTAACAAACATTAAGATTCCATAGTTTCTATCTTGGAATAGTTGCCTTAGGAGGAGAACTGGGTACCATATAGATGTTGAGAACACACGGTGCTAAATAGTTTTAAACTGCATAAAAAGGCCCCTCTGAAATGGTAAAAGAACTTATATCTATGGCATAGTGTGTTTCCTCTCCTTTCCCATCTCTTTTAAAATTGTTGGCAAATTGTAATTTGCATTCCAACAGTAAAAGAAAATTGTTATAAAAGCCATGGGAAATAATTGTATTCATTTATTTTAAACCCAAATTTTACCATTGACCTTTACAATTTTTTGGAGTGTGACCCCCATGCACACAACTTGAAAATCAAATGTGAAACTTTCAGTCTCATGTAGCACATCCCACATCAAAGTATGATTCAAACCTTTTCTGAATCATTTGGCCAACCAAAGTGGAACTCTGTGTTAAGGATATTCTTGGCTCATAACTGATGTTATGGGTTATTGAGCAAAGTACCCCTTGAGTATGCACATGAAATCGGCTGAGAATGAATAACCACAGTTAATATACTGACACACTGAGTTGTGGTAGTCTTTTACTTTTTAGAAAAAAGTAAAAAAAAGTCTAATAACAATCCAAGTCATACACAGATAAGGTGATAGTTAAAATATCAATTCAGGGATACTCCAAGGACAAAGTTTTCTTACCAGTTGTTGTCATTACACAATAAAACAGTTCTTCTTGAGTTTCAAACAGGAACAAGTTCAATATTAAAACATTCAATAAATAGTAGAAAAGCAACAAGTAGCAATGATCAAACAATGATCATGCAGAGAGATCAGGTAGAGAGTAACAGTAAATAAGCAGATAAAATGGTGTAGTGTCCTACAAGCCATGATTCAGCTTCCTCTTAAGTACATTGGCTACAGAGCTTAGCCAATCAGGATACAGGATGATGCAATACAGTCTTAAAGCAATATAATACTTTTTGACAAACATGTATTGATAGTTTATATATTGCCTGACCAACTAGTTAGGCAGTAGCCATTTCCTAACACTCTGTATGTATTCTGGCAGTTTTTGAAACTCTCACTCATGTTGCTTATTGTCATTATAGTACTGCGTGTGAATCAACTTTGTTGATTCACTTGTTTTATATTGTAAATTGCCACGAGAAACCTGTTTTCCTTGATTAATGACACTGCCAGGTTCTTACAAGGGCCATCTATCTGATTAGATGATCCATGAAATATTGCAATTTAGTGGAAATCCAATTATGAACATTTGGAGATACTTGATACCTGAAGAACAACATCTTCTTTTAGGGATTGGTTCAGATATTGTATTGATTTGAAGAAGCTCTTTTCATGTTCGGCCACATTGGAAGTGCAGTTGGCAAGATGAAAAAAATAGCCTTTTCAATTTATAGCAATGTATTTTCAAGAGCCAAGTAAGAAAGAAGAGCCTAACAATCTTGCTATCTATGTGTTAAGTTGTTGCTCTCTTTAATGTCCTCAGTTAGGCACTCTGCAAAAGGACTACATAAAAGGAGTTTAGTGTAGAGGAGACTCTGAGTTCTAGTCATGAAAGCCAGCTGGTTGACTTTGGGGGAGTCACTTCTGCCAGCTCAACACACCTACAGGGTTGTTATTGTGGGGAAAATAGGAGGAGAATAGGAATAATAGTTATGTTAGTTGCCTTGACTTATATATATATATAAAAGGTGGGAAATAGTAACAATAAGAACTTGGAACAGCTTCCATTCTGCAACATATGTTTAACATCATCGAACAATATCAGCCTATCCCATGTCCTTGGGAAGGACTTGAAGGATGGATAAAAATCCCAAATCCAGTTTACAAATCTGGCTGACTGTGCAACCAACCACGGTATATTTCACCAATAGTTATAAGTGCCTTGGGTGCAATTATAAAACATCTGATTTTTTTTAAATGCTTGCAATAAAATATGCAAACAAATACTGTTTATTCTGACTGTTGTAAATTATATTGAAATAATCTTTACTTTGGTGTCATGATTGCATAAAAATCTTTTCTTTGATGAGATACGAGTTTGATTGACACAATAAATATGGAATTGTATTGCAGCTGCCACATACCAACGAAGGAAATTCTGGTGATTGAAATTGGATTACAATTTATTGCCAAGAGAAGTAAGGTAGCTCCTTCTCTGTTGTTCAATTATAGATAGGCAGTATTGTTTTATTCAGACAGGCTTTTTCAGCTTTAAGTTGACTTTTTTAGTGAAATAGTTTTAACTGGTGAATGTAATTCTTCTTTTTTTTTAATTATTTGTTTCAGTTAACTGTTTTTATGTTTTAATCTTATTTTATGGATGGGACTATTATTGAATGATTAGCTAGGAATTTAATAACAAAATGATTTAAAATAGGATGTGAGACCATTATTGAGTTATTTTAACACTGATTTTGCTCCAGAAATGGAAACTATTTCTCCACCCCTCACTCAGTTGTACTACAGTGATGTGAACAGCTTTTGTCAATTCAATTTTTGGTGGTGGTAGAAGTGGCAGTAGTTGGCTTGCTAAATTTAAGAAAGCCGAAGAGAGGAAGGGAAGGTCTAATGCAATATCTCTTATTATGTTATCATGATATCAGAATGTTATCAGAAATGATGTAGTCTAACTCTTATTCAGGTATGCATATTTTTTTGCCCATTTATTGTTGATCTGATTTTTCCATCTCAATAAATGGTTCTGGGTGGTGTACATCATAAAAACAATTAAAACAATACAAAATAAATATATGGTGGCCAAGTAAAATTTGTGCCAAGGATGTTAATATAGCCACAAAAGGGAACCCGTAACATACTTGGGACAATTCTAAATAAAATATCACACTTTATTTCAGTTCTCACAATTGTACATCAAATCAGTAAAATAGGAATCGATAATTCATAGAGCAGCATTGTCTAGTTGATGCCAAATTCCCTCACTTTCATTCTAGGTAAAACAGGTTGTGTTTCAAGTGCTGAAGAATGATGGATTGTTGTCACTACAGATAGATGTGCCATCTGTCCTGGGAGTTGCTTTAAATGTGTGCCATTCTACAATCTAAGTTATTGTGTTGTTGCTATTGTTGTCAAACACTAGAGATCACTTGAAGCCAAGCTCCTGTAGTGAACCTGCTCAGAAAGAGAAGAGACAAATCTACAAAGATCCAAGTGTGAGTGATCATAAGCCAGCTACTAATGAGGAAAGGCTTGAGTCCAAGACAAATGATTAACATGGCACAGCTGGTCAATCTGACCTGAATGATCATACAGCATGTGTATCTTTTGGATGAATGTAGGGCACAGATAGTGCAGCCTTGAAAGGGGTATCCATAGGAAGGCTTTTCATTCGGTCCTGAAGACTTGAGGTTAAAAAATTCCTACTGAAAATGGAAATTCTCTACAGGCAGCACAGAAATAATAGATTTTGATTGATGTTAAATTAAATTCCAAAGGCTTTCATCTTTGTCTAGTATTTCAGCATGTTGCAAATCTTTTTGCCAATCCATATGTCATGCTGAGGAAACTCTTAGTAGTCACTTTTATTCATGCTATTCTCTTAAGCACCATTTCAATCTTCTCTATTAGAACGCAACATTATGTTCGGTACCAAAACTGCCAACTGATGATGGACATGCTTCTGGTTGTGCTTGAAAGGTTCAGTAATTTGCTTCTAAACTACTTCATGATTCAAGATTTAAGATATATGGCTGCTTGATAGGCAGTCCAAACAATATGAGAAAAAAAAAGACACAGTAGTATATTTGTCGACAGGCATTAATTAAAATAGATATTAGAGCACACTGTTTAGTAGGGTTGCATTTAGTCTTCAAAAGAAGTACTTTGGAGTATGCAAGAATGCCTATGTACATCTTTCTCAATTTCTAAGGAAGGTGCCTATTTTCCCAAGCTTATCAGCTGCTTTGAAAGCTATCTGTGTAAATGTAGGAGCTCTCATATGCAAAGACAGCTGAAATAGCTGCACCAATCTAGAAAAAGACATGGTTCCTTTAATTCTCTTTTCAAGGATTTCCCCAGCCCTAATATTTTATTCATTCTTTATTCATTTTAATGGTGGGCCTACCTGGTTTTATGCTGTTTATAACTTTGCTGTTTTAAGATCAAATGGCATAATATTATCAGAAATCCAGATCTGACAAATTTTGAATGCTCATAATAAAGAATTTCCATTATAAAGCTAGTATGGAAGTATAGACTTACCCTAACTGCTATATTAATCAAATACAAATTGCACAACTTCTTGCTTTCCCCTTTTGGGGAAATTATGAACATAACTGAACATAACACTAACATGCCATGCTACGTAATTAAAGTTGTTTGTTCAATCAATCAATCAATCAATCAATCAATCAATTGGTTTTTGCATGATTGAGGTTTTTATTTTTTATGAAAAGAAAGTGGGTTTTATCCCATGGTGTTATTCTACAGATGGATGCCATGTCACCAACTGAAGAGAAGAATTGATCGTTCTTCTTCTAGATATCTCTCAAAACTACTCAAAAAGATTAGATGTTTTGGAACAGGTATTAGGAACATGAGTTGGGGATGATGAATGAAAACATTTGTGAAATTGTGACCAACCTTTTGCAAGCTCTAAAATAAGACCACCAACTTGCGTGGAAACTCCTCAGAATATAGTCCCACATTGCAAAATGCTGACATTCTGCATCAGAGCATTCTCTTGCAAAATTTTGTAAGATCTTTGAATCTGAATCTTGCAAGATTATTGAAGATAGGATCCTTGGCCTGGAAAATGTTTTGACTCTATATTATGTATAAGAGCCTTGGTGGTGCAGCGGACTAAGTGCTGTTATGTAGCACTTAGCTGCCAGCTGCCTGCAATTAGTGTGAGTTCAAATCTCACCAGGTTCAAGGTTGACTCAGCCTTCCATCCTTCTGAGGTAGGTAAATTGAGGACCCGGATTGTGGGGGCAATAAGCTGACTTTGTAGAAACACCGCTTATGGGGGGCCAAAAGCCCTAATAAGCAGGTATATACAAAAGAATGAAGGCTATTGCTATAAGTGCATTGTAAGCTGCCCTGAGTCTTTGGAGAAGGGCAGCATATAAAGTGAAATAATCAATCAATCAATCAATCAATCAATAACATATTCTATATTTTTTTAAAAAATAATTAATCTTAGCTAATATTTATGGAAGTCTTCAACTGTTTAACTGCTATCTTAAAATGATAACCTTACAAAATCATGAAATTAGAAGAAATTATTGGAAGACGCAAATCCAATTGCCAGTTTAGTGCAAGAATCCAAATAAATGCAATTTGAACAGCTGGCTGTCCAGCTTTCTCTTGAATATAACTAGTGAAGGGAAGGCCCATTCACTACTTTTTGCAAGTGAGTCCACTATCAGACAGTAAGGAAGCTGGATGTAATATTCAGTTAAAATGTGACTTCCCGTACAGATCCATTATTTTGAGAACAGGACTTTCATAGTTTAGGCCAGTGTTTCTTAATCGTGGCAATTTTAAGATGTGTGGACTTCAACTCCCAGAATTCCCAGCCAGCATGGCTGGTTGGCAGATTGTGAGAGTTGAAGTCCACATATTTTAAAGCTGCCAAGGTTGGGAAACACTCATTTAAACTTTAGAGCAGCAGTGCCAAACTCCCCGTTTCCTGGTTGACTGGACCTCAACCAGTCTATGACCTGTTGGGAACCAGGCCATTCAAATGATGTGTTAAGGATATTGTTGTTGTGTTACCAACCAGCAGAGTGTAGAGCACAGAGAAACGTTGCTAAGAGTAATGAATAAGAGATATGCAAACCGGTTTATCAAAAGCTTACTTTATAGTAGAAAAAACAATCTCATAGTCTTTAAATCAATCCAAGTCTTTGCCAGTTAAATCAGTCCAGTAGTTACAGATATCTTCTTACCAAACAAACAGTAGTTGGTTAGAATAACAAACTCACTCTGGTTCACAAACCACCAGATCCATCAAACAATGATAGCACAATGGTTGCAACTCCACACACTATGGTAGCTTATCATCAACTGAATACTTTACAGTACCTTCCTTAAATATGTTCACAACTAATTACAGCATGACTCAGCATTACAATGAATCAGCAGTAAAACTTTAAAGTCACACAATACATATTCATATTAAAGTCATAGAACACATATATTGCCTGGACAACTTGTTAGGCTCAAACCATATCCTAACATGATGTGTGCATGCGCAAAACCATTCCCTCCCCGCTCCTGCCACCACTCCATTGCCAGTTGGGGACCGCTGTTTTAGAGTGTAAGTCTTGACTGTTTGGAGTTTAAGTTTTTCGAGTTTAGACTTTAAAGTGTAAGTATAGAAAACAGTTTTTTATTATCTTTTTCTTTGGTTTTATTGGATGCCAATAAAACTAGTGATGAGAAAGCTAATAAATGTTGAGCCTTTGTAGCAGAAATTAACTATCTCAAAATGGAAGGATGGGAGAAGGAAAAGATGATGAAGAAAGCATTATTTCCTGAGAACAATTTGTCCAGAAAACTATTTATTGAACATAGACTTTTTTGCTGTTGCCTAATAAAGATCTTTGCTATCTTAAAAAAAAATATCATTCACAGATTATTAAGTTCTATGATCTTTGTCCTTAATATAAATCTCTTCAAGTTAGTTCATGGTTTTTGATCTTAATGGAGGCTATGCTTTTACTGGTACTAGCCAGAGTAATGATGAGCTTAATAGTGAAAAGTAAGATCAGTTAGGACTTGAAATATATGAATATATGCAGCAATATTACCAGAACATTTTCAAACTCTAATTATATGTATCTAGGATTGAGAATATGGATTTTTCTACATAGTGCTACTATTTCTTTTAAAATGTGCCAGTTTTATGCTGTCCTCGCATGTACTTATGTAGAATTTTCAACACAATTCTTTATATGTCTATTTAGCAGTATATCTTGTGGAATACAATGGAGTTCATTTGCAAATAAATATTAGATTGCAACATTATTTGTCAGATGACATACATAGGATTACATATATCTATGATTCAAAATTACTTCTATAATCAATGGATCTTTTTACACCGATTTCAATGGTGTCTAAGTGCAACTAATTCATCAGAATTCAAAGCAGTTTGTCATGAACTGTACAGAATATGGATATATAGCATGCACCTAGTACACAGATATATAGATCGTTTTTATTTATGAATCCAAAAGTTTGAATGATGGTGTACTACTATGGTGTAGTTCCATTGGGAATAATTAAAGGAAAAAAAATAACTTTTCTGTCTCATTGATTGATAAAGGTATTTTATATCCCCAGAAATTGATCTAAGTTAAATGAAAATTCTGAGTATTGCTCCTGATTTGAGAAATTCTTAAGTGTAGTTGTGGGATTACATTATTTAAGTCTAAACCTTTAATTTTCTCTCAGAAGATTTCTCTCTGTGTCTCTCTCTGAGTGTATCCACAAGCATGGAATTTTAAATTACTTCAGGTAATTTAATTTAATCATCTTTTTAAAAACATTTATGCCTTAATGAGAAGATTTTTTGTCAGGTGAATAAGCAACCTTTAGTTGATATTTCTGTTCTACAAATATTTCCATCCTCTATAATAATTATGCTTGCAAAAATATGCACTTTGCTTTTGAAACACACAGCAGTATTGTCTTGTTTTCACATATGGCATGAAGAATGACAAATGAATAGTGTCAGGAGACATGATCCTAATTCAAGTACACAAGTGGACATTTGCCATTATATCTTTCCATTCTTTATTCTGACAATTCAGCCAGATGGACATTGAATGGGATGAAACAAGCTCCTATAAAAATGCATTGCCATTTGGTAATAAATACCTTAATAGTCCATGAACATCACTCCTCCAAGTATTCTGGAGGGTGTTGATTTATTGCTTGTATCCTCTTGGACGTGTGGGTCTTTCATCAACAATTTGTGCCATTAATAAGGAATCTTTCATCACTTTGGCTGGAGTTTCAGTCAACGTACACCAGATCAGAATGCCCTGGAAATGTAACTCATTACTTGGTCACCACAGGGATGGACTCAGTGGTGGGTTACCCCTGGTTTGGACCAGTTCGCAAGAACCCCCCGGATGTCATCATAGGTGATCTGCGCATGCGCAGAAGCTTCTTCACATGTGCAGAAGAGTGCGCGCAGGCGCAATGCGAACCAGTAGTAAAGCTAAGTAGAACCCACCCCGGATGGACTACTGTATTGCACATTTTACAGACAGCTGCCTTAGGATATGACTTGAAAGCTATGAGTGGTCCAGAATATGACAGCCAGGTTCCTAACAAGGTATCAGTTCCCCTGGAAAATCCTACCTTTACTAACATCACTATACTGGTTACACTGATCTTTGGGAGCCCATTCAGAGTTTTGATTGTTACCTATAAAGCTCTTTATGGTTTTACACTGGGGTTACTGTCTGATCCCACAATTTGGAAGATCTTAAAATCCTCCCCACTTCTTGGAAAGAAGTTAGTCATGGTGGATGACTAACAAGACTTCTCTGGAGCAGTCCAATTTTTGGAGCATGTTTCTGCAGGAGCTATGCTTGTTTCCTTCTCTTTCATAAATTTCACAATGTGGTTAAAACTGTATATTTCTATTGCTCCTTTGACCCAATTAGATTGCAATTATTCATCTTATATAAGTACTGTATGTAAGTTGCTATTTTTATATTTTTTTATTATTATTGTTGAGTTTATTCTTGCTTTATTCACTGTCCAGAGACTTAACTGATTGGAATAATTTATATAAATTGCAAATGAATAAATGAATGCTGAAAGCAGGAAGAACATAAAACTTAAACATTTGTTTTCTGATAAATGGAAGTTTTGTGATTGCTCCCACGATATAATCTTAACTTTTGAAACGTATGCAACAGCACATCCTGGTATGCTGAATAACCAAATTCTGAGGATTGCTTTTGATTTCTGTGAATTTGTGGTAAAAACCTTTAGCTAACCTCTCATTTATTTTCCACAGTGCTTTACACATGCATTGCTTCGGGCTGATTCCCTACTAATAGTGGAGTGTCATGATAAACGCCTAACTATTACTTCTCCCTGACCACCCGGTCCTTCAAGGGTTAACTAACCACACATCCCATAATCCCTGTAACCACTCCTTACCTCTTGACCCCTCCTCCTGAGTACAAAAGGGCCAACCACATGTTCCACAGTTGATTCCAGATGTATACCTGAAAGAGAAAGGTACAAGGTCAGTGACCTCCAGTACCAACAGATCAACAATAAAACTACTGAAAAGAATTGGGTTATGTCTTTGAGTTATTGGGCTAGATCCAGCTTCTAACAAAATGGTAGCAGAGGTCGGTTGCCCATAACTCCAGACAATGACTGAACCCAACACCTATCCTGAAGAAGCAAACAGAGCACAGACCAGAGCTCTTACCAAGAAGATGGCTGAGAAGCTTGCAACCGAAGCCACAGCCATGGAGGAGACAGAAGCTGGAAGCGAACAGGACTCCAGCCTGGACTCACAATCAGATGAAGAGGGGCCATCCAAGGAAATCATCGCCCCGGAAGAAGAAACAGCACAGAAAATGAATAAATTCAAACTCTCCATCCTGAAACTGATGGAGGGAAACAGCAACAAAGAAAACCTCATCGCGGACCTTCAAAGCCTCTTCGAACAACAAGAAGCAGCGATCGAGGCCCCAAAGACCACAGAGAAAGAAAAGCCAGCAAAAAAGGGTAAGCCACCCCAACCCGATGACCCTGAGCCGGCAGAATCCATCTCCGCGCCCCCTTCCCGGCGGCCATCTTGGGACGAGCACCAGCCAATGGGAAGCCAGGATTTGAATCCCTTGGCGCGAAAATGCCCGAACCCCGAAACAGACGAGGGAGACTCAGAAAGTGACTACGAAGAGCCCAACTCTGAAAGCGACCACGAAGAGATCGCAATAACAAAAAGAAAAACGCCCACCGATCTCGAGTTGCAAAAGGCAATCGAGACCATCACCGCTGCCCTAGGCTCTGCTTTCGAGCCTCCCGCGGCACTCAATAAATCGAAGAAAAATCCCGGGGGGCACAAGAAGGCCAGGACAACCAACAGAGACCAGGCAACCGAGGCACAGCCCACAAAAAACTCCGCGCGCACCAGCAACCGGCACAAAAGACCGCCCGCCTGCAGGAAAAGTCAACCGCAGGACTCGAACTCACCACCCGCTACACCGACAACGCGAGGCCCGAGGCAGAAGAGAAGGACCGGCTACTCACCAACGCCACGACACCCACCAGGCCAGTCCACGCGACCAGGGACCAGCGACCACGAGGGAGGATCAGCCGCCGCCGCCGCCATTGCCGCCGAGCCGCCGGGAGCAGGAAGTCCTCAACCTACGACCTCCGCTGCTGCCGCGCCGCCGACCCGCGAAAGTCCTCGACTTACGACCGCGTCGCCCCCTCACCTTCTGCCCTTCTTCGCCGGGGATCCGGCCATCCAGCAGTGGTGTCCACCTCAGGGAGGGATCTTCGGACCCACCGGAGGCGGGTCCAGCCTCCCACCGACGGGCCTAGGCCTAGGCCTGGGAGCTCCAGCAACAGGAACCTCACCCGATGGACTCCAGCGCGGAATGAGCTTCGCGCATGCCCAGTACCTGCCTGTAATAAGAGAAGCAAGTTACATAGATCCAAGCAAGTACAGAATGGCCACAGACATCCCAAAGCCTTATTGTGAATTTAATCACAACTTGGACCATGGACAGCTCCCCCCAGTAAGTAACCTTACTAACATTTCTGGGGCAAATTATGCCAATTTGCCAAAACTGCAGTTAGATGGGGGTAATATTATAGAATGGAGCCAACAATTAAGAGTTGCTCTCATGAGAGAGAATGCACTGTTCCTAGCTAACAAACCTCCCCAAAAGCCCTGGTCACTGGAAATTGACTGCATTCATCACAGGGCATTTTGCATCATGTTAACCTCCATTCCATCCGCTATGTATCCATCTATTGAGGACAATCTAACTGTTTATGATATTATGCAAAAATTATGTAACCTGTTTTATAGCCAAAGCAGAGCCACCACCACTAGACTATCCAGGGAGTTCCACTCCACCAAGCATAAGGCAGGGGTCCCCATGAGTGAGCACATCTTAAAGATGAATGCTGCAAGGACAGAACTCATGCAGAGGGGGGAAATCATCACTGAAGAGAGCATGATAAGCATAATCATAAACTCTCTTGATAGCAGCTGGGACATATTCATGACCCAACTAAATAGCCTCAACATGCAATACCTCACACTAGGCTCACTGACCAGTCAGCTTGTTGCAGAGGACACCCTGAGGAGGGAACGCCAACTAGCCAAAGGGGACCCCAGACCCACAAAGAGGGTGGATTTCCAGGATAGGGCCAGGGATACCTCAGAATGTTATTCTTGTGGATCGAGGAACCACTTAAAGAAGGATTGCCCCAGGAACCATAGGGATAGGGGGCAGCACGACAGTAGAGGGGGAAGGTCACCTGAACGCAGGTACCCAAAGGAAAGGGGGCGAGGATGGTCACCCAACCCCAAGAAACACCACGAGCGCAGAGACCACTCCAGGGAGAGTAGCTCTGGCTCCATGTACGGGATCAGGCACGATGACCCAGATGACAAACACAAGATAGAGAGAAACTCATGGCTTCTAGATTCAGGGGCCACAAGTCACACTACCTGTACCCCAGAGCTGCTAGACTCACTCACAAAAATAGACTCAGAGATAAAGGTGGCAAACCAAAGCAAGGTCAGAGTAGTGGGGAAAGGAAACGTACACATCACACAGCTAGGGGACTTAAAAGAGGTACTGTACATACCAGAGATTCCCCACAATGTGCTAGCCATCACGAGGCTAACACGAGACACAAATATAGAAATAAAGTTTAAAGATGGAAAGGCACACTTGATCAAGCAGGGGAAAGAGATAGGAAAGGTAACCATACACGAGGGACTCCCCTACTTCACACCCAATGCAAGAGAGGAAGAAGGCATTGATACCAGCACAAACCACAGGATAGATAAGTATCCAGAAACAGAGGGGGTGCAGCAGGAGGCAGGAAGTAGCCATGAGAAGACAAGCAAGTCCGTATCTATCGGCAAGCCACTGCATGATAACTGCGCCCATCTCCTCCACAGGAGACTGGGACACATAAGCTTCCCCATTGTAAAGAAAATGACGGAATGTACCGAGGGTCTCAAAGTAAAGAACTGCGAAAACTACTTGGAGTGTTCAGTTTGTAAGCGTTCTAAGATCAAGGTTAAGGCCATCCCCAGGGGATCCAAACGAACCACGGAATACCCCTTCCAATTGGTGCATATGGACTTGGTAGGGCCAATGAAACCCTCTGTAGGACATAGGAAGCGGTTCTTCCTCACGATTGTAGATGACTACACCAGGTACGGGTATGTCTACTCCCTGAGACACAAAAATGAAGTGTTCCAAAGGTTTAAAGAATTCCACAGGAGAGTAGACATGCAACACAACATGAGAATAAGGCAGATAATGACCGATAGGGGCTCAGAGTTCATGGCCAAAGAGTTCACAAGGTGGCTGAGGGAGCAGGGCATAGCGCATTACACCTCTTCACCTTTCTCCCCCTTCCAAAATGGAGTCTCAGAGAGAAAAAACGGGGTGTTGCAAACCATGATGAGATGCGCCCTGGAGGATGCTGGGATGGGGCAGCATTTCTGGTCAGAGGCATTACACTACGCCAATTACACCCTGAATAGACTATGGTCAAGCTCTATCAATAAGACACCATACGAGATGCTATACAACAGAAAGCCCAACATTGCTCACTTACACATATTCGGCGCCCCAGCTGATGTCCACATTCCCAGGCAGCTAAGAAGAAAGGGGGAAAAATTATCAAAAAGGTTAAGGTTCGTGGGTTACGAACCGGGCACAAAGGGCTACAGATTTGTCGACAACAATAACCGTTTTGTGGTTTCCAGATCAGCCAGTTTCCACGAAAACGCAAACTGGTCGAGGGTACACTCCAATGACATCCCAACCAATAGGGTCACGTTCGAGCATGACCAAGGGGAAAGGGAGGTCAGAGAGGTCACAGGGCACAAAGCCAACCATCGCAAGGCAAGCGTCAAAGGTTGGAAAGAAGGGCACCCCTCACTGAAGATAGATGACCTAACGGATAATGAGGCAGACAACATGCAGGAAACCGAACCAACCCCCAGCAGGCCAATCAGAGGAACCAGAAACAAGCTACCAAAGAAGTTAGAGGACTACGTTATGACCATCCACAACACCCATTTCACGCCCAGCTCATATGAGGACATCCTCGGGCTCCCCCAGGAAGAAAAAGAAAAATGGATGTCTGCCATGGAGAAGGAGATGGAAAGCCTAAGGAACCTCCAGGTATACTCACCTGCCCAAGTTCCAGGGGACAAAAAACCAATAGGAACCAAATGGGTGTTCAGGGTCAAGACATTAGAGGACAACAAGGTCCTATACAAGGCAAGATTAGTCGCGCAGGGTTTCGCCCAAAGATACCCCGAAGACTATACAGACACCTACTCGCCAACCGTCAGGGCGGAGAGCGTCAAAAGCGCCCTGGTGATAGCCACCATCCTAGGCTTGGAGGTCTTCCAGTTCGACGTGCAAACAGCGTACCTGCACGCCGAGTTGGACAAAGAAATATACGTCAAGGCGCCGCCTGGGTACAACAAAGGCGAGGACCAAACCTGGCTGCTGAACAAAAGCCTGTACGGACTCAAGCAGTCAGGCAAAAGGTGGTATGACTGCCTGGCCAAGGCCCTCAGATCCATGGGCTTCGAGGCCACCTCAGCCGACAAATGTTTCTTTACGAGGAGAGAAAACAACACATTCGAGGGTGTGCTCGTTTACGTGGACGACATCTTGTACATCAGCAAACACAAGGACAGATGTGACAAGTTCGCCACCGACCTGGGTAGCCACTTCTCCCTAAAGTCACTCGGGAAGATTGACAGGTACCTAGGGGTCCAAGTGATAAAAACCAACAAGGGCTTCCGCCTCTCCCAGAGAGAAAAGATCATCGAGCTGCTGTCCAAATGCAACATGTCCGAAGCAAAACCCAGCGAGACCCCCATGCAGCCTGAGTTCCTGAAGACCATGTATGAGGAATCTGAACCCTTCACAGACAACAAACTGTATAGATCAACGATAGGGTCACTGCTATACATATCCAACTGGACCAGGCCCGACATCGCCTTAGCCGTCAATCTACTGTCCAGGCATGTAAGCAAGCCCACGTTAATACACTGGAACGCCATCAAAAGACTACTCAGATACTTAAAATTCAGCGCGGATGCCCTACTCTGCCTAGAACCAGAAACATCCGAGAAACCAAAGCTAACCTGCTATGCTGACGCTGACTGGGCTGGGGACATAGGATGCAGAAAAAGCACCTCTGGCTACGTGCTACTACTCAACAATTGCCCCATCCATTGGTACACTGGAAAGCAAAAACTGGTGGCCACATCAACCACGGAAGCAGAATTTGTTTGCCTATCAAAGGCCGCAAACAATTTAGTATGGTTTGATGACCTGCTCTGCGACATCTGGGCTGAACCCTCATATCCAATAGTTATCCACGAAGACAACAAAGCAGCAATAGAGATCTCTAGGGCCGATGCCATAGGTCAGCGTTCTAGACACATTGACATTAAATACAAACACGTCAGGCAGTTTTCAGAGATAGGATTCATTAGAGCAGTACACTGTGACACAGAGGAGCAAACAGCAGATATTCTCACTAAACCCCTACCACATAAACAACATGCTTACCTAATGTCAAAAATGCGTGTTTGCTTGTAATTCATGTCTGTACTTGTGTATTTCCTGTATGTGCGCATACATTACCCCTGGTATCCAGTTAGGCATTTAGAGGGGGTTTTGTCATGATAAACGCCTAACTATTACTTCTCCCTGACCACCCGGTCCTTCAAGGGTTAACTAACCACACATCCCATAATCCCTGTAACCACTCCTTACCTCTTGACCCCTCCTCCTGAGTACAAAAGGGCCAACCACATGTTCCACAGTTGATTCCAGATGTATACCTGAAAGAGAAAGGTACAAGGTCAGTGACCTCCAGTACCAACAGATCAACAATAAAACTACTGAAAAGAATTGGGTTATGTCTTTGAGTTATTGGGCTAGATCCAGCTTCTAACATGGAGAAATCTGTCCTTTTCAGTTTTGCTCAGTTTTTTCCCAGCCTTGTTTATTTTGTCCAAATTCACATTAGCTTGCTAATAAATTAAAAAAACACATGGAAATGGACATGTTTTCACACAGTTATTCTAGAATAAGCAATCTGGTATGCATGTTTTCTTGGAATACTTTTCCAACCATTTTTTAAAATATTTCTAAATTTCTTAGATTATTTTTTTTAATCAGTACATTTCTTTATGTACAATATTCCCTTACTGTAAGCACTTTTAGGAGCCTATGTGGAGAACTATTTCAAAATTCAGAAAAGTTGCTATATCTGTTTGCAGTAATGATGATAACAGTGTTGATATCTAGTGACTAGACAATTCACAAAATAAAAGCTCTCTCTCTCTCACACACACACACACATACAGACGCACTCACTCACACACAACACAATATAATACAATGCAATGCAATGCAATACAATACAATACAATACAATACAATACAATACAATACAATACAATACAATACAATACAATACAATACAATACAATACTATACTATACTATACTATACTATACTATACTATACTATACTATACTATACTATACTATACTATACTATACTATACTATACTATACTATACTATACTATACTATACTATACTATAACAATAATATAACAATAAAATAGCAACAAAAGATACGAAAACCTAGGCAAAAACAAGACCAAGCCCCAGTATCCCAGAAGGGGTTTCAACTTTCTGCCAAAGATCTGGACAGAATCAGAGTTTTTAGGTCCTCCAATAGGCTAATATGATTTGGGATGTATAGGTTTTGTAGTAAAATGTGAATCCAAAAAATACTTCTTCCCAATTCCTGACCAGAGCTTCATTGTTCAGTTGTTCTCTCTCATCTATATGACAGCACAGTTTTTGGACAGATTATACTATCTCCTATATTTAATTGCCTTCTATATCTTCCTATCACTTCTGTCTTTTTTTCTTCTTCTTTCCTCAGAAAATCCATTAAAGGACAGGAGGAGATGAGTCTTTTGACTGATAGTGTTGGCATCCATCCAGCTTCTGAAGCATCTTCAATTTTACGGTGCACTACAAAACACTTTTTTAAAGTCTCATCCAATACGTATTTGTGATATGCTTGCAGAAGTTTACGAAAATGTTCCAGATTTACAAGATGGTGCTATCCTATGCAGAATAATTAAAAGTTTATTTCTGCCATGCACAGGCACAGATGGAAGGCTATTTGTTCCTATGTTAGCCCTATATTAGTCTTTCACAAGGAGGAACCGTCCAGATGCACAAATTTCAATGCCCAGAATTCTCAGCCAGCATGGCCAATATGAGAATTTTGGGATTTTGACGTCAGCATGTTTGAAAGGCATCCAAGTTGCAGAAGTTTAGGTTCAGGTAGAGCTGAGAAAGGGTCCAATTGTGTATAGAGGGCACTTAAACATATACGCATGCACAGTCATGTGAAAAAACTAAGTGCACTCTCTTTGAGTTCTATGGTTTTACATATTAGGACATAGTAAAAAGTTATCTGATCCTTAGCAGTTCTTAAAATTAGGCAAATACAACTTCAGGTGAACAATAACACATGGCATGACATGTATGTGTGGGTAGCGTTATTATGTTATTTGGTATATGTCTTCTCTTGAGAGTAAGGTGTAAGCAGAATATTTCAAGTAATGGGGAATAGAACATTTCTCAGTTCTACACTGTAATGTAGAGGAAAATACATTAAGTTACTCTGCTTTTTCCAAGAATGCTATTGGACTGTTTTCCTTCTTTGGTTGATTCCAATGGCTATAATTTATACCAAGTCATTTGTAGCTCAGGGCTGATTTATTTAATAAAAACTCCATTACACAATGACACTAAAATGTATCATCATGGCTAGGCTGCAACTGCTTTCTCCAGATCCAGGTTAAATTGGGGCAGTGTTACATGAAAACCATAACAGCCCTTAACATCCTTTGCAAACAAAATAAAAACAAATCTAGAATCATAAAGGCCTGGCACAAAGGTTACAGAAATGTCTGAGTGGAATTAGGATTAGTAATCTCTGATTCTCTTTGGTAAATTTAGGACCACCAATATCTTGTAGCCATGAGTTTTGCAAGCTAATTATACATATTATGCAAGCCTGTTTGTCCGCTGTAAATTTTCTGCCCTCAAAATAAGTTGTTCTTTTTCTCCACTGCAAATCATGCTCTCATTAATGTTGTTTTTGAGCTTCATGCAAGTTAAATCCGTGACATCACAATAATTACTTACCTCTTATCACAATACTTATCTCTTCTGAATGTTTATGCTCACCAATTGTCCCCCATATGATGATTGTACGTTATGATTATGATCATGATTTATCACTTGTTACTTATATGTGCATGTTGTGACCTAGGCTTACTGAGTCATTAAAACACATGAGAAGTCCCAAAAACCTCTTTTATTGCAACATAATACTTTTATGAAAGTAATTCATAGCTAAGTCCCAATTACTTGCAAAAAGTCCTTCGGGAGAAGTCCTTTTGGATAATCACCAACCTTTATCTCCCTTGACATGCTGCCAAAGACCTACTTGGCAAAGCCACACGGAGTCCAGAATCAAACAGAGCTGCCGACTGGGAACAGAATTAACAACATTTCCTGCAAAGGGACCACATGCCTTTGCTCCTCGTTTAAGCCTTATGGGAGGGGCCAATCATCTCCAGGCCTTACTCCTGAGTCATCCCTTTTGTTTTAACGGTTCTTGCCTTCTGGCAGCTCTCTGCATGCATGCACTAGGAACAGGCTCCTCCTGTTCCTCTGCCTCTGTGGTGTCCAACGCTGGAGGCTTCGGAGTCTGCACATAACTCCCAGATGGCCCTGGCCCCATCTCTGCCTCTGATGCAGAGCCCTCGTCCGAGCCTTCTCCAGACTCCAGGATTGGCCCATGGTCCTCCCCAGCCTCCTCACTGTCCGACTCTGCTGGCTGGTTGCTGGCGGACCACAACAGTACACTGAGAGTTTATGCAGGAGACAAATTCTTATATGTCCAATCAAACGTGGCCAATGAATAATTCTATTCTACTCAGTTCCAGTGTTATTATCTGAGTGTCAGGTATCAGTACAAAAGAACATCAGGATCAGGATACACATCTATATGTAATATACTATATTTGCCACAGAAGTGTACATTTTTCTCATCCAGACTTGAGATCTAAGTGACAAATTTTAGATAGCAATATTCTTTTGCTTTAGAATTGTATGCTTCCTATTTCTTAATATGGGATATATTTTATCTCTATCAGTCAGCATTAATACTATTGCACTTAGCTGTCAGGAGAGTATGCATCCAGCCAAACATTTAATCAAAGAGGCAGATTCCTAATGGATTACCATTTGTGAGTCAAGCAATAAATGTTCAGATTCCAGTGGTGCAAAGCAGTGAAATAAAGACATAGTTTGCAGCAGTAACAAGTATCCTGTGAGGGGGTAGGAGTTCCCATGTGCCAAGTGTTTCTTTTATTCTACCGCTCTTCCGGAAAATTTCTGGAATGATGGTATTACAGGTGACACATGAAAAAAGGCTGGGGCTTTGATCAGCCGGTTACTCCATTATCTCCACTGCCCCCTCCCCCACTTCTGCAAAATGGTACTCTTTTGAAGAACAGAGCTATGCGTGTCATACACAACCTGTTTTATGTCACCTAAGCTAACTGGCTCTCCTTTTTTTTTTTTTTTTTAATTTGATTTATATGCCGCCCTTCTCCGGAGACTCAGGGCGGCTTACAGTGCGTTAAGCAATAGCCTTCATACTTTTGTATATTTATACAAAGTCAGCTTATTGCCCCCACAAACTGGGTCCTCATTTAACCTACCTTAGAAAGGATGGAAGGCTGAGTCAACCTTGAGCCTTGGAGAGATTCAAACCAGCAGTAAATTGCAGGCAGCTGTGTTAATAACAGGGTGCTTTAAACCACTGTAGTACCAAGGCTCTTGGTACTACAGTGTCCTCAGGCACAGATGGTGACATTGAAGCAAGATTTAATAGCCAGTCCAATCTGCTTGCACACATAGAATGAAGGGGAGAAAAGACTGTAAGCCGGGGTGTCAAAGTCAATTTCATTGAGGGCCGCATCAGGATTGTGTTTGACTTGGGGGTGTGGGGTGTGTGGCCAGGCGACATGGCCAGCTCAACATCACTGATATCAGGGGCTCCTGTGGTGGTCTGAGCTCTCTGTCAGTGAAAACGGGCTCCCAATTTCCATTTTAGGCTGCAATGGCCTCCTGCAACCCTCTGCCACAGGCAGCCCTCCCGAGCTCTGTTTTCACTGGCAGAGGCATCAAGGGCCAGTCCTTACCATTTCCAGAGCAGCCCCGCAGGTCAGATCTAGGCCGCAGGCCTTGAGTTTGACACCCCTGCCATAAGCTTTGCAGGCTTGCATTGGGCCACATAAGTCAGGAAAGAGTGAAGCTCAGCCTCCACCAGACCCTTGTACTCTGATGTATTTACCAGATGTATCTGGTGGATGCAGAGCTTCTCTGCTGTTGCGTTTGAGGTGTTGTTACATAAAGTAACTTCAGTCGAATATCTACATGCCTCCTGAAGCTTCTACGCATCTCTTAAAAACTGAAAAATGTGTAAGTGAACATTTGATTAGGCCATCCATAGAAGGGACAGGCACAGGAATGGAAGCACAAAGTCTGTTCTCCTTTTGAAACTCAGAAGCCATAGAATGAGATCTAGACTGCTGCATTATCAGGAAATGAAACGGAACTCGCTTAGCCAGTTGTATTCCATTATGAAGGCACTAATCTCTTTGGCTGTTTCCAGAATGCTAAGTGGCAGATCATTTTTTTTTTTTACCAATATCACTTTATAGTGATTCAGCAGCAAAGAGGGCCAAATGTTGTGCTGTTTTTTGTAAAAAATAAAATAGAATCCAATCCAAGCTGTTTTTCTCATTGAAGTCCAACTAATTGCTGCAACAGAAATGGACAGGTGCTAAACAGCAGAACTCAGATTCCTTACCCCCCTCCCCCATTCAAAGATTAGTTTTATTGGGACAATCTTCTGAAGACTATGTGAGAATGGAATAAATACTGAAGAATGTGCAATGATGGTAGGGGACACAGGGAGAAAAATGTCACAAGTGGAAAGGAAAAAGGGTGACTGTGACAGGCTGTACAAAAAGTCAAGATGATGGTTATGACCACATGACCAAAGCTCTGTATTTGACATTTCCTTGCCCCCATGGACCCCCTTGGGAGGTAATCAGTTCTCCCCTTACCTTCTTTCCTCTCTTTCTTTCACTCTTTTTTCTCAGCTCCAGGGGTGCTATTCAGCAGGTTTTGACAGGCTCTGGAGAACTGGTAGCAGAAATTTTGAGTAGTTCAGAGAACCAGGAAATACCACCTCTGGATGGCCCCAGAGTGGGGAAGGAATGGGGATTTTGCAGTATCCTTCCCCTGCCACGCCCATCAAGCTATGCCCATCAAGCCCACAGAACCGGTAGTAAAAAAAATTGAATTCCACCACTGCTCAATTCCAAGGATTAAGTTGAAGGAGGGCTATTTTTACCAGAAATGTGTATGCATCATCATCAAACCCCAATATATTTAAATGGATTTTAAGAGATAAACATTTGGAGAATCATACATATAATGCAAACTTTTGAGTATTCTAGAACTCTTAAACAGATCAATCAGTAAATAAAACAAATCAAGACAGAGCTGAGAAAGGAAGGGAAGGGGGAAAAATGGTTTATCCCCTTTGTCAACTTTGTTGACACCTGAAGGCAGGACAAGAAGCAATGAATGGAAACTAATCAAAGAGAGAACCAACTTAGAACTAAGGAGAAACTTCCTAACAGCTAGAACAATTAATCAGTTAAATGGCTTGCCTCCAGAAGCTGTGGGTGCTCCATCATTGGAGATTTTTAAGACGAGATTAGACAGCCATTTGTTTAAAATGGTATAGGGCAGTTACAGATCCACAACCTGTTAGGAACCGAGCTGTACAAGTGGGTGAACAAGCAAAGCTTCATCTACGCATGTGCAGGATCTAGTTCGTACATGAAACCAACCCACCCTAGATGTGGAAGACAAATTTTCTTCCAAAACCGGTCCCTGGAGCCAGAAAGGTTGGGGGGGGCACTGGTATAGCGTCTCCTGCTTGAGCAGGGAGTTGGACTAGAACAGATCTCTAAGATCCCTTCCAACTCTATGTTATTCTGACTTTAAGATGTGTGTACTTCAATTTCCAGAATCCCCCAGCCAGCCATTCCGCATTCTATAAACATCAGTAAATAGATAAGCCTGTCTCACATGCAAGTTACTTACAAACTAGATTAATTCTAAACTCTTTTTTAACAATGATTTGGTTAAAACAACACTAAACTATAAATCATAGTTTACAAAACCATATATTAAGCCAAACCAATCAGAACGGTGTGTGAACCCACACAGTGCTTATGGGCACTCCATCTCTGCTACCTCTGCTATGTATTTGTTCAGATATATTCTTTAAAAAATAAAATAGTAGTTGGCTGCAGATTACAGTAGCATTTTGTTTCTTTCTGGTGAATGGTTTATATCATTGACCATGTATCATGAGAGTGACTGTTTTTATGAGAATGCTCAGAATGTGTTTTCAAATTTCAAAATGTGTTCATTGGCCTCAAAGGACTGCTTTTTGCTCTGCTAAGCATGATAGTCATTTCAAAAACTAAGACAATTTTCAATTATCTAAGACAACTATCCAAGTCAACCTTGGCAGCCAACACAAACAAAGAGAGAGAGGGGGGGGGCGGAGGGAGAGAGGGAGAGAGAGAGGGAGAGAAATGAAGATGCACAAACAGATTTTAGTTTCCTGTTGAAATTAAACAGGGATTTCTCAATTTCATCATCAGTAATTGTTCCCCAAAGCTATTCATGCTTTGTTTTTCCTTTTTTATTTTCTATATAATAAAGCTCCAGAGCAGTGATGGCTAACGTGTTTGGCATTGCATGCCAAAGTGGAGGGAGTGCGTACATGCCCACACCCATAATTCTATGTGCCGCACCCCCCCCCGCGCATGCACTCTCCCACTTTTGGCACGCGATGGCTCGGTGGCCCCACTAGGCCTGTTTTTTGCTCTCCCCAGGCTCCAGAGGCTTTCTAGGAGCCTGGGGAGAGCAAAAACTGCCTTCCCCACCTCTCCGGAGGCCCTCTGGAGGCCAGAAATGGCCCATTTGCCAACTTCCAATGGGACCAGAAGGCCTGTTTTTTGCTCTCCCTAAGCTCCAGAACCTTTCTAGGAGCCTGTGGAGGGAGAAAATGGCCTCCCCCCCCCCCCGAGGCTGAAAACAGCCTGTTTCCTGACTTCTGGTGGGCCCAGAAGGCCTGAAAATCAGTTGGCCGGCACACACATGCGTGCCAGAGCTGAGCTCGCATGCCCACCAATATGGCTTCAACATGCCACCTGTGGCACACATGCCATAGGTTTGCCATCACAGCTCTAGAGAATTTAAGACATTGCTTAGGGTTTCTCAGGTGATCAAAGAAGTTATAGACAAGAATTCTTTTTGAATTTATGCTCAGGTATTGATCTTCAGCTTAAACTGAAGAAAAGAAATGTAAACTAAATGCATTTAATTGTGTACCAGTAGGTGTCGTTGTATAGTAATAAACTTTTCATTATTTTTATAAACTCTTCTGATAATGTTTATAAAAAAAAAACATAAACAAAATATTTCCCTTACTTTAACTTCAAACTCCCCTGAGCCCTCTTCGGATAACTAACACCTTGAAAAGGTAATTCAAATCATGCATAGCTTTGGAAATGCTCCTTTTCAACATCATCTAAGAAATATATCGCATATTCTAAACCAAAGTAAGGGAGTGGCATTGCTGTGTAACGCCCAAAACTCATACAAAGGAGTAAAAGAGGAACACGTTTGTTACTGCTTGGCTGCTTTGCTAATGCACTTTATCATTTTGTTAGAGTTGTTTGGAGATAATTTATTTACAAAATCTCACTGCATAGTCTCTTTCATCCCTCTGGTACATAAATAAAGGATGCCGTTCTGGCTTAAGATCTTTACATTCCAAAAGCTTTGAGAACATTTCAAAAGGTGCATCTGGCAAATCATCCTTCATTTAATTTAAATCAGTGATAGATCTCCTGAAATCCCAGAACCACAACTATAATGTCTGGAAAATCACTACACAGACACACACAGTCACACACACACCTATAAATACATACAGACACACACAAGCACCAGAAGTTCTCTTCAGAAACCCAGGCACATGATACTTGTGCAAATGTTGACCCACATAAAATTTATTTATTGACAGTCTACCAAAGCTCTGAAGATAGTTTTCATTTTATGATAATAAATTTCAATCTTTTGACTGTTCCTTTAAAAAAATGGAATGGGAGGGAAGAGGAAAGAAACATATTTGCGTATTGTGATATAATAAAGTAACACAACAAATGCCAGGCTCTACACTGAGCAGTACGGAAGGCCAAACTACAGTGGGTCCCAGGCAGGCCATTAGAGGAGACGTAATTGTCTCTATTTTCTCGTACACAGAATCAAGAGGAGTTTCTGCAGAGGGAAATCTTTTATTCTGAGAACCTGAACTGAGATCTGATTTACTATTTTATTTAAATGTATGGTATTTCTAAAGTAGCAAGCCAATTTGATATAATGGTTTAGGCACCAGGCTAAAACTGGGATAGCAGAAGTTCAAGTCCTGTTTTAGACGCAAAGCCAGCTGGGTGACCTTGGGCCAGTCTCTCTCTCTCTCTCAGCCCTAGGAAGGAGGCATTGGCAAGCTCAGGGGTCAGCATCTTTGGGCCCTCTGCTGTGGCTCCCTGTCAGTTGATCCCACCACTGGCTGGCCCCACCCCTCGCCCTCCCCTCCCAGTCACTCCTCTCCTGGTCTGAGAAGGTAAGGGTGACGGTGGGGGATGGAAAAGTGGCCAGGGCAGAGACAGGGAGATACAGAGAAAGGGGGGGGGGGAGAGAGACATAGAGAGATATAGAGGGAGAGAGAGAGAGAGAGGGAGATACAGAAAGGGGGGGAGAGATAGATAAAGAGAGATAGAGAGAGAGAGGGAGAAGGAGGGAGAAAGGGCGGGGAGAGAGAGAGATGTCAAAAGGATTTTGTGGTTCCCGGTGTTTTTTAACAACAGGTTCTCTGCCCTAATGACCGTCTGGGTAGGCATGGCTAGGGGGTCATGTGACTGGTGGAAGCGGGTGACATCGAGTTGGCCACGCCCACCCATGTTTTGTGGCTCCTGGTGTTTTCTATGGGAAACAGGTCCAAATGGCCCTTTGAGTATTTAAGGTTGCAGACCTGGGCAAGCTACTTCCAAATCTTAACAAGAAAGATCCAGGAATTAATCCAGGCAGTTACCAGGAGTCAATGCTATCTTGGGGGAGGGAGCGAGGCAAGGCAAAGGAGTGACTTATTCAAGAGAAGAAACCTAATGGCATCTGAGGCATTAAAGAATCTGGTGCTAGTAGGCTTTTCAGCTTCACTTATGTCTGGGTGTGAAGTAATGGGGCATTTCTCAACTGAAAGGTTTTTTTTCTTCTGACAGTTTTAAATGAAAATTATGAGCATGAATTCTTGACCTTAAAACCAGAGTGATGCTGCCGTGACGCTGTGAGTTTGACACCCCTGTTTTAGATGCTGCTTGCACTGACCCAATATGGGAGAACCCAAATCCCAAACCACTCTCCAGCTACACTGGACTGTTTTTGAAGGATGACTTCTTTAGATATTGTTCTTGTCAAATGGAGTGATATTGAAATCCTCCAAAATATGAGCCTATTTCCTGCTTTTAGTGATTCTAAGATAATGGTGAGGGACAGAGGTGCCTAGCGTGGCTATAGTACATTGGTCCAGAAAGATTGCCCTAGGGAGATGATCTTGCATACAAATTCAAAATGATGCAGTAGAGCCTTGTTCCAATTTTAATCATTTTTTAAAAAAAATACATATACGTATAGAAAACTTTTGAAGCTCCAGAATCAAAACTTGGAGAAGTGATCATTAATTTAATAATTAATTTAATTTAATAATTCAAGAAGGAATTTCATTGGCATATTATATATGTTAATAATGAGAACAAGTTTAGTGTAGTAGCAACAGGTATTGCAATAAAGACTGGGAGAATGTGAGTTCTAGTTCTGCCTTTGACAGAAAGTCAGCTGGTTGACTTTGGTTCGGTCATTCCCTCTAGCCCTAGGAAGGAGGCAATGACAAACCATTTCTAAAAATCATGCCAAGCAAACTACAGGGATTTGTCCATGTAATTGCCAGGAATCAAAATTGACTTAAAAGCAGAAAACAAACATCTGTTTTACAGAATTATAGAGATACCCACACAATCATTTTCTGCAATTATTCCTCTATAAATGTATCCCATTTTCAGATTAATTTCATTTTCAAATATAACCCTATTGCAAACATTTGTGCAGATTAGAGTTTGATATACTTGATTACAGTCTTTTGCTAACAGAGCATGGAGATAATAGCCATTATTTTCATTTTTGAATGAGAATTACCTTCATTTTGTATGCAGAAGTTTTATTTGAGCATCGTGAGCATCAGTAAATATTCTCTATTATACTCCTGAGTTATTCTGATAAATCAATGATATTGTCTTTAAAAGATATTTATGGCTCTCATCCCATCTTGTCATTCAGGAATGACATACCCCAGATTGTGAGTTTAACTCAGCTCACAGAACTGAAAATTAACCCTTCTGAAAAGCTCCTCCTTGCCACAATTGCTGCCCTACCATTTCTGCTCAGTCTGCATCCATCAAGGAAGAAAGGCATAACCTTGGCTGTTCTTACCAGTGCGTTCCCAAAAGTATCAACCAGATCAGCTTTATGTCTCCTTGTTGGAATTCATCGTTAGAATGTATTTTTATGCAACAACTACAGTAGTATTCAACCATAGATAGCAGTATTTACAAGTTTGGATCTATGATATATACTCTATACTCTTTGTTCTGAGTAGAGTTTCCTGTTTCCTGCTCCAGTTATATACAGATGAGTAGTAAGCCACATGGTGACTGTACTCTTTGTTTGGTCTATGTGGTGCTTTATATAAAACAGAATTTCTAACACTCCTTAATCTCATTTTTCTCCTTTAGGGAGAAATGGTAGGGCATGGATGAAGCTTTGAAATGTCTGGAAGACACTTTGCATTTTTCCCAATGGAAGACAATGCATGGCAGCTCATCTCCATTCATCTTTTTATCTTCTTATTTAAAAAATAGTTGGTGTTAAATGACAATCACTTCTACGTGCAGTAGTCCTTGTTGTGGAGAAAATAGGAGTATTAAATGTTTGCTGCTTGAATTACTCAAGTAGTAAAGGCAGAATAAAAATCAAATTAATTCTCACACTGGAGAAAAGCTATATTTTATGTCTTCCTAAAAAGGACTTCCTCTCAAAAATCACACCATTTCTGCCTGAACCAAACTTCTTTCTACCTTAAAATTACACCAAATACGCTTAATTTAACATTATTGAAGATGGAGACTAATGTCTTTCTGTCTACTCTCACTATCACTTTAAAAGAAAAGAACGATAAGTGAGTGAGCCTTTAGCCACCATATGAAAGCTCTTCATGGCCTACATGTTTAAAGCCTGTCCTGAAAATGTATTTCCATTCCCGAGTGACATCTTAAAAGTCAGTATGATGTGATTATTTCTGCCAAAGTTAATTGTAATTAGCTGACAATTGTGAAATGTTCTGTCACTTTTTCATTTTTTCATTCAGGCTGACATTTAATATATGAACCAATTAAAATCATTCCAAAATTTGATTGGGGTAAATGGGGTAATTCTTTACCCATAATTAACTTATGGAATTCACAGACACAACAAAACTGTCACAACACTAACTGGAACCTGAAGAGCTATGTTGTCATGCACACAGGGTTTTTTTCCCCCCAAGATGGCTGCCATCTTGATCCTCTTCCAGCGTCCACTACTTTCTCCCTGCGCTTAGTAATCTTTGATCAGGCTATTTCAAAGTATTTTCTTTCTCTTTTTATGTGATTCACATTTGTTGCTGGCTGAATTAAAAATGCAATAAATAAATAAATATGTGCTGCTAAAGTGGGATTTTGATTTCCATTCTCTTTATTAGATTCCATATTTAATTTATTTTTATGGATGAATTCTCTGTGTTCTTGTTGTCTATGATTTTTACTGACATTACTTTATTAGCCACCTCTGAGGTTTATTTATATAAAGAAAAGTCAACTGACGCTACTGCATATGATAGTATAACTTCTATAACACAAAATTTAAATGGTCGCCACATTGTTGCAGTTTATTTATTTATTTAGCGTATGGCAATGTTACATTAGCCAGGAGACTACAATGTTAATACAGTAGTTTGGCTGCCTAAGATTGCTAGTCCTATTTGGTTCACGCTCGCACACTCTTTAAGGTCCAACACAGGGGCGAGCTAGCTCCACACCCGAAAGATAGACAAGCAGCTTTCCTGCAGTAGCATCCGAGGTCCTCCACTGAAGCTGCCTCACAAATCAAGAAGGTCCAGCGCTAGCAGGATTCTAACCATCTGCATGAAACATCGCCCTGTCTCCCCACTGAAGTGCTACTTATTTATCTATTTGCATAGATCATACTTTTGAACTGCTGGGTGGGCAGAAGCTGAGATGAGTGATGGGAGCTCACCCCACCACAGTGCTAGGACTCCAACTACTGGAGCAAAGACCATCTCCAGTGTCATTTAATCACTTAGCCACCATGCCTCTATTATTGCAGTATTCAGACATTGGTTTCTGCTCTCATATATTTTGTTGCTTTTTACCCATAAAAATTCAATTTCCTGTAAAAGCCAGCTACTTTACTCTGGTTCCATGGCTTACAGATCCCAATCTTATACATGTTTTCTGCAACCAAATCCCCCTGTATTTTCTCCAACTTTTTTCAGTAAATTTAGAATAGAATAGAATAGAATAGAATAGAATAGAATAGAATAGAATAGAATAGAATAGAATAGAATAGAATAGAATAGAATAGAATAGAATAACAGAGTTGGAAGGGACCTTGGAGGTCTTCTAGTCCAACCCCCTGCTTAGGCAGGAAACCCTACACCACTCCAGACAAATGGTTATCCAACATCTTCTTAAAAACTTCCAGTGTTGGAGCATTCACAACTTCTGGAGGCAAGTTGTTCCACTGATTAATTGTTCTAACTGTCAGGAAATTTCTCCTTAATTCTAAGTTGCTTCTCTCCTTGATTAGTTTCCACCCATTGCTTCTTGTCCTACCCTCAGGTGCTTTGGAGAATAGCTTGACTCTCTCTTCTTTGTGGCAGCCCCTGAGATATTGGAACACTGCTATCATGTCTCCCCTAGTCTGTCTTTTCATTAAACTAGACATACCCAGTTCCTGCAATTGTTCTTCATATGTTTTAGCCTCCAGTCCCCTAATCATCTTTGTTGCTCTTTTCTGTACTCTTTCTAGAGTCTCGACATCTTTTTTACATCGTGGCGACCAAAACTGAATGCAATATTCCAAGTGTGGCCTTACCAAGGCATTATGGTACATTATTACCAAGGGGGGCAGAGGTCGACCCCGAGGCCCCTTATATGTGGGGTGCCACAAGGATCGGTCCTCTCGCCCCTTCTATTCAACATTTATGTGAAGCCGCTGGGTGAGATCATCCGTGGTTTTGGGGTGAAGTACCATCAGTATGCTGATGACACCCAGCTGTACATCTCCACCCCAGACCACCCCAATGATGCCCTCGAGGTGATGTCCCGGTGCCTGGAGGCCGTACGGATCTGGATGGGGAGGAACAAACTCAGACTCAACCCATCCAAGACCGAGTGGCTGTGGTTTCCGTCGTCCCGATATAGTCAGTTGGCGCCATCTCTGACTATTGGGGGCGAGTCGTTGGCCCCCATAGATGGGGTTCGCAACTTGGGCATCCTCCTGGACTCACGGCTGTCTTTTGAAGAGCATATGACGGCCGTAGCCAGGAGGACTTTTTATCAGGTTCGCCTGATTCGCCAGTTGCATCCCTTTCTGGATCAGGACTCGTTACGCACGGTCACTCACGCCCTTGTCACCTCACACCTGGATTATTGTAATGCTCTCTACATGGGGCTCCCCTTGAGAAGCACCCGAAGGCTCCAACTGGTCCAGAATGCGGCCGCGCGGGTGGTAATGGGAGCAATGTGGCGCTCTCATGTAACCCCCCTCCTGCGCGAGCTGCACTGGCTCCCAGTGGTCTTCCGGGTCCGCTTCAAGGTTTTGGTTACTATCTTTAGAGCGCTCCATGGCTCAGGACCAGGGTACTTACGAGACTGCCTCCTGCCACCAATAGCCTCTCACCAACCAGTTCGCTCCCATAGAGAGGGACTCCTCAGGGTGCCATCGGCCAAACAATGTCGACTGACGGCCCCCAGGGGGAGACCCTTTTCTGTGGGGGCACCTACCATCTGGAACGGGCTTCCCCCGGAGTTACGAAACATCCAAGACTTACGCATATTCCGCCGTGCCCTGAAAACATTTCTATTCCAACAAGCTGGTCTGGCCTAACTCTCCCTTTTTAATTGGCTTTTAAACTGGCTTTTAAATTGGGTTTTAAACCTCTTTAGATAAATTTGGATGTTTTTTAATCTTTGAGCCTAAATTACTTAATCTGTTTCTTAATAGTTTTTAACTTCTATATGTATTTGTATTTATTATGGCTGTTCACCGCCCTGAGTCCTTCGGGAGTAGGGCGGTATACAAATATGAAAAATAAATAAATAAATAAAATAAAAATTATAAAGTGGTATTAACACTTCACATGATCTTGATTCTATCCCTCTGTTTATGCAGCCTAGAACTGTGTTGGCTTTTTTGGCAGCTGCTGCACACTGCTGGCTCATATTTAAATGATTGTCCACTAGGACTCCAAGATCCCTCTCACAGTTACTACTATTGAGCAAGGTACCACATATATTGTACCTGTGCATTTTGGTTTTCTTGCCTAAAATGTAGAACCTTACTTTTTTCACCATTGAAATTCATTTTGTTAGATAGTGCCCAATGTTCAAGTCTGTCAAGATCCTTCTGTATCTTAAGACTATCTTTTGGAGTGTTGGCTATTCCTGCCTGCTTGGTGTCATCTGCAAATTTGATGAGTTCCTCATCTATCCCCTTGTCCAAGTCATTGATGAAGATATATATTCTATATATAGAATAACAGAGTTGGAAGGCAAGTTGTTCCACTGATTAATTGTTCTAACTGTCAGGAAATTTATCCTTAGTTCTAAGTTATTGAAGAGTACTGGGAAAGCATTTAGAGTACTTTCTCTCATCATTTTTAGAGGCCTTTCCCCCATAGCTGAGATATGCTATTCACTTGCTTGTGAACTGATAGAAAACTATACTACTTTAAAATTTCCTGTCCTCGTTATCCTTCCTGTTAAGGATAATGCTGCCAAATAAGGGTATTCTTATTTACTGAGTGCAGTTCATGCTAAGCACAGGAATTAGTGGATTAGCAGCAATTTTATTTCTGATGGCTTCCTTCCCCTCGAACATCTAACTAACTAATCAGAAAGCATCTACCAATCACTTACCTTAGAAATGAGACAAGTTTTCTAATGGTTAAATGAGCAGATTTAGCGAATTGTCAAAACTCACTCCTGGCTTTATGCTAGTGTTTTGTAAAGAAGCCTAACAAATGACATGTCTTAATATGTGGGGGCTGCTGAGTGGATGGAGGGTCTGCATAGTAAAGCAGCAAGAGAGAGTGGAACAGCCCCCTGCTGGTCAGCTGTTGTTCAGGCTTGTTTTGAATACAATTTTGGCATAACTCTGGATCAGCTAAGGATGAGTTAAGGTTAAGTTATGGATAGAGCCTTGCTAAAAGTGACATTTTGGGGAAAATACAGGTGGTTGGAGCATGTTTATGCCATAATAGACATGGGAAAGATAAAGCCCCAATATATTCCAGTCTGAGAAATGAATAGAAGTGCTGGTACCAATAAAATATAAACTTCAACTCCCTGTCTAGTGCAGGAATCCAAATTAAAACATTTCAGTCTATGCCTGAATGTACCCAGCAAAAGCGAACCTACCACTGCTCTTGGTATTTGGCCCCATTGTTGAACTATTATTATGGGAATTTTCTCCCCAATATCCAATCAGACTCCATTTTCCTATACTTGAACTCATTATTTGATGTCCTGCTTTTTTCGAATGATGGAAAATAGAATTTAACTTTATTCTATATAATAATTTATTTGAAAGATGTTATCATATCAAGTCATTTTATTCTAAAGGCTAAACCATTGCATTCTCTTTTCATGGGATTTTATATCAAGCCCTTGATCATTCTCACTGTACTTTTTTGACATCTTCATGTATTCTTTTTTATTTTCTGCACAGGGAGAGACATAAAGAATTACTTCGTTGTAAATGATATACAAATATTGATGATTAATGCTTTAAGAAGACCCTCAAACTTAAAATGGATATAATGAAGAAAACTCTCAGTACAGACCTGTTTCCTGTGTCTTGCTGAAGCTTCTCTTTATCATTTAATGACAGGGGAAATAAAATTTCAAAGACAAGGCAATGTAGCAAAGGCAAAGAAAGGAGACCAAACACTGGAAAATCAAAAGAATAATAAAAGATAAGCAGGTCAGGCTTGCTTGCTTTGTTAAACCTTGGACATTTTTTGTTTCTGTGACATTATATATCAGTTAGCTAATTCTGCAGAATGCAGCAAATGGAGTCCAATCAAGTTTATTCAACTATTGTTATCTATTATAGATCTGCATGAAGATTTGTGCAATCTTGCTGTTATTGTTTATAAAAATGGAGTTATTTCAAGTGCATAAAGCTACAAACTCACAATGCAATTTGGGATGAAAAAGCAACACATTAAGAAGAACCATTGGTAGCTTATTAGTCCACATCCTTCAGAAAGCTTAAATGTTTCTTGTCTAATAACATTTTATAATGTATGCCATTTATATGTACATTGTACATATGCATAACATGCAAAGGAAGAAGAGGAAATTATCCCTCTTTTTCCAGAATGTGAGCATTCTCCATCCCTAAGAGTTGCTTGTATCTATTGATCTGAAATATTGCCTTGAGTAATATCAATTCATCCAAAGTCAAGCAGAATCAGGTTAGTTCTTGGATGGGAAAGGATCAGAAAATTCTAGAAGTTTAGGCTACTCAAGGAAGGAAGAGGAGAAGGAGGAGGAGGAAAAGCAGAAGCAGAAGCAGCAGAAGGAGGAGGAGGAGAAGAAGAAGAAGAAGAAGAAGAAGAAGAAGAAGAAGAAGAAGAAGAAGAAGAAGAAGAAGAAGAAGAAGAAGAAGAAGAAGAAGAAGAAGAAGGCTATTCACTTAGTATTGCTGCCAAGACAGCTACACTAAAGTATCAACAGAAGGGGATACTTCAGCGTACTTTTTAATTGTTGTTTATCTGTAAGCAGGAATTTTGTCAAATTAAGCAACCATCTGCATAACTGTTATATAACCTGTGAACTCCTGGGGTGGGGATGTCCACCTTCATCCTCTTCCTGCATACCAAAGATTCCAAGTTATGTTGTCTCTTTGCTCTCTGTGAAAGAGCCCCTCCCTCCTGAGTCTCTGGACTATATTTCACTACAAGTCACCAGGAACTGAGTGTCATTGAATGTAATCTGACTACCTTAGAAGTGTCTAGGACTACCTCTAGGATATAGATAGTTTTCATTCAATTTGACCCTCAAGAGAACTAAAAAAAAATAAGCATAGCCTTTTTTAAAATGCTTTTTCACAAAACATTATTCACATTTTTCTGTTGTAAGTTTCATCTCATGTTGTAAGTTTCATCAAATTCTTTAAAAAATTAAATTCAACAATTTTGATATAATTCTGAAGAAATTGTGATTTCTGAATTGAAAATGAAATTCAGATTTGAATCAAATCATATGATTTCCAGTTCAGTTTGAATCTTGCAATAATAGTAGAGACATGTTTCTAAAATTAGTTGCAACAGCTCCTATGGATGATCAAAATGCCATTATGGAATGTTAGATGTGTTTATCGAAAAAGTGATTTATTCAATAATTTTACAAACTATACATTCAATTTGGAAACTTCATTCTCAAAACTTCTGACTTTTTAACACATTTGAACCCAGGAGAATAATTTCTCTATTAAAGAAATCTTCCCATGCAAATAACCTAATTGCTAAGAATATTTTCGTAAGCTTTTCATCTTAAATATTTATTAAACTTGAAGTCACTGCTTTGCAGATTTTTAGCTACTCTGAGTTTATGAGGTTTGATCATTTTTTAAAACCCTCCATACTTTAATTTTAAAATTCACATAGAATATCTGTTTTCATTTCCACTTCTTCAGTATCCTCCAGTGGAGTTATTCCTATGCAGTCTTGTTGGATTTTAGGATATTTATGAAGTGAAAAGATGAAACAAGCCTCCATACACATGTCGTGCGTACTCCTTTGGAAATAAGGTGGACACATTTGATTGTTTTGCTTCTATTGAAAGACCTTGTAGACTGCTATTTGTGGTACTGCCTCTACTAAACCAGTGTTTAAAACTATGATTTGTTTATACACATAAGGTAGCTCGACCAGGGGTGAAATGCTACTGGTTCAGACCGGTTCACCTGAACCAGTAGTAATAAAAGCTACCGGTTCACCTGAACTGGTAGTAAAAAAATGCTACCGGTTCGGACAAAACGGTATTTCCGACAATCAGCTGTGCTGGGTGATTTATATTTGCCAGAAAGCAGGAAATCCTGCTTTCACAAACCAGAGGATTTCACCACAGAGCTAGACTCATTCATAATGCCAAAATATACCATAGTGACTTAGTTCACATTGTTAATTATGAATTAAGTTATGAACAACCAAAGAGTTTGAGCAACCAAATACATTGTAGCTTAGTCTGGTAGACTATTGTGAAATGTTTGAATTCAGTTGTTACTTTATTCCTCATGTAAATGAGTACATTTTTTTCAAAACTCCCCAGTTTTGAAGACTCCCTCTTCTTTATGGCAATCCCTGAGATATTGGAACACTGCTATCATGTCACCCCAGTCCTTCTTTTCATTAAACTAGACATACCAAATTCCAAAAACCATTCTTTATATATTTTAGCCTCCCTAATCATTTTGTTGCTCTTCTCTGTATTCTTTCTAGAGTCTCAACATCTTTTTTTACATTGTGCTCACCATACAGGGATGAGCAAAACTGGAAGCAGTATTCCAAGTGTGGTCTAACCAAAGCATTATAGGATGGTATTAACTTTTCATGTGATTAATCTTAGTTCTTGAAGTTTCAAAATTAGGAATATATTGTAAGACTTCCATGAAAATAGTGAATATGTATGGTATAATCAAATTTCAACTTCAGAAATGCCAAGATATTGCTACAATTAATTTAATATCAGATGACTTAGTTAATATTTAAGAAGATCACTGAAAAGAGTGAGGTATATGTGACTAATAATAAATTTTATCATTAAAAGGGATCTAAAATATTTTAATGAATACATACATTAATAGTAAAGATTTGGCCAGGTTATCCATCTAAATCAGCCTAGGAGTTCCTTTGAAAACATTATTTATAGTGTTATGCTAAGCTAAGCAACAAATAAAAAATACAAATACATTTAAGAGCATTAAAGGATCTACCTAACCTTAAAATTGAAAGCATAGCAATTAAAAAGGGGGAGCAGAGGAGAAGAGTCTCTGAAAATTAAATTATAAATAGAGCAACTGTAAAAACCTGGACTATATTGCTTGAAAGTACTTGTGGTGAAAATATTAATTCAAATGCTGGCAAGTCATCCATATCAACAAGTCATTGCTGCCAGTCAGGTCTTCAAAGTAAGCCAAGTCAAAAAACAGTGCAAAGATTCCAGGCATGTTACATTATTGTAGGGCAGTGTTTCTGAACCTTGGCAAATTTAAGATTTATGAACTTCAACTCCCAGAATTATTCAGTCAACATGCTGGAAAATTCTGGCTGGGGAATTCTAGGAGGTGAAGTTCACACCTCTTAAAAGTTACCAAGGTTTAGAAACACTGTTCTGGAATATAGTAATAGAATCTTGAAAGCTTCACAGATTCCCTCTGACCCCTATTACACTAAATAGACTCAAAGTAGGTTTGAGTCTCTTCTCTGGCCTTCTTTCTCTAGGCCAGGGGTATCAAATTCACATTGTCACATTGTCATCACGTGATGTATTGTGACTTTTTCCCCCTTCGCTAAAATGGGAGTGAACATCTAGCCCACGAGCCACGAGTTTGACACCCTTGCTCTAGGCTGAATTGTCTCTTATTTTGTGTTCTTGAATTTCTTCTGCAACATTATCTATGTATGTATTCTTCTAAAAAAGGACTTCAAACCTTAGAAAAATGGCATGCTTTTTCAGTGATGGGCTAATCAAATTAGTTTGGTAATTGTGAAGATTTTTCTGCAATTAATTTTCATAATTAAGGAGTAATTATTCACATTGATTAGAAGCATTTTTAAACATGGGCACAAGAGATCAATGTGTATTCTAACGTATTGAATTGTTTCCTTTCAATCATTTTACGATGCCAACCATAGCTGGCTGACAATGCTGAGAGATTACCCAATTATTCATAATGGGGGATTTGGAGCTCTATGGCAACATCTCATACTCATTATCCTGGGACGTGAAAATATCTGATGTGTGTTTGTTCCAGGCTGTGGCAATTATGCCAGCGCATGCTTATGGGACCACTTTTTATCTTTTGTAGCAAAGATTTCAATGGTTGTCAGTTCTGGGCACAATTCAAAATATTGGTGGTGATCTTTATTGACATAACTTAGACGAGAGACACTACTGTGTCTTATGATGGACCACTGAGAACTAACAAGATTTTAACAGCAGAGTCTGAAGACGAAGAAGATGGGATTAGCAAAAGTCTGCTTCCTTCTGCAGATGTGGGGATATAAGCCTGGCTGAGGGAGGAGATCCAGGGATGAAGACTTTGTGAATATGTAGCTTATGAGTGAGAGAGAGAGAGCAATGGTTACCCACTTGCACTCATAGCTTAATTACTGCCACTACAACTCTATTTATCCACACCTGTCACTGCAACCTGTCACTGTATACAGGGCCGGATTTAGATGAAAAGAGGCCCTAGGCTATTCCACTTATGAGGCCCTTTCACCAGTGGTGGGATTCAATTTTTTTAACAACAGGTTCTGTGGGCGTGGCTTAGTTGGGGGTGTGGCTTGGCAATCATGTGACTGGGTGGGCATGGCTAGCTGGTCACATGACTGTGTAGGCGTGGGTAGCTCGTCATGTGACCGGGTGGGTGTGGCTATGTGCATAGGGACTACTCAGAGGGCTGAAAAAAGTCATTTCTGACTGGGCCTCGCACTTTTGACCGGTCCTCACACTTATGACAATCCTTACATTTATGCCCGTGCAGCTTTCTTAACAACCATGTCACTCATTTCACAACTGCTTCTCTTCACCATGGTGACAAGATAGGGCAAAAACGTAAAATGTGAGGACAGTCGTAAGTTCGAGGACTGGTCAAAAGTGTGAGGACCAGTCAAAAATAACTTTTTTAGCCCTCTGAGTAGTCCATATGCACAAAAGGACTACCCAGAGGGCTGAAAAAAGTGATTTCTGACAGGTCCTCGCACTTTTGACCGGTCTTCGCACTTATGACTGGTCATCATTTATGCCCATTGTAGCATTCTTAACAACCATGTCACTCATTTCACAACTGCTTCTCTTCACCATGGTGACAAGATAGGGCAAAAACGTAAAATGTGAGGACAGTCGTAAGTTCGAGGACTGGTCAAAAGTGCGAGGACCAGTCAGAAATAACTTTTTCAGCCCTCTGAGTAGTCCATATGCATAAAAGGATACAGCAATAGAGAAGGATGAAGGAAGGGAAGGGAAATTAGAGTAGGAGTGAGGGTAAGAGAGGGAGGAAGAGAGGAGGAGAAGGAGAAAGGAAGAGGAAGTAGGGAGGAGAAGAAGAGGGGGAGGAAGAGAAAGTAAGAAGGAAAGAAAAGAGAGAGGTGGTAGGTTTGAGGAGAAAGATTGCTGTACAATAAAAAAGATGAAAGGGAAGAAAGCCAACCCCAAACAAATATAAAGATATTAAGATAAAGAATGAATTGTTAAACTTTAAAGAATAAAAGAGAACAAATATGAATAAATAACAATAATTAGAAACACACATACAAACATACAATGTATTTTCTTTGAACAGAGTATTTGGCCGGTTCACAAATTTAAACAGTGTTTAGTCATTTCAATTAAATTTACAATTTCTATATTTCCTTTTTGCCATATTTATTCCTCATCTATTTTTTTTAAAAAAAACAATATTACCCTTCATCCTCATCTCTAATCTTAATCAAATTCAATTTTTCCCTTCTATTCTATATTATACCCCTTCCCATTGTCATCTATTTTTATATCCATCCTCACATTGGTTAATTATGTAATATTAGTTGTTTAATATAAATTCAACATTTTAATATAAATCAATTAGTTATATAACTACCTTTTTTGTATATTAATCAATATGAACATGAATATTCCAATTATTTCCATGCAATCCAATTTCTTACAAATCAATTAATTATATTTACCAATAATAATAAACCAAATAATTTCCCCCATATATTCCTCCAAACCTAAGGTGACCAGACGTCCCGCTTTTGGCGGGACAGTCCCGCTTTTGAGCAATTTGTCCCGCGTCCCGCGGCATTTCAAAAAAGTCCCGATTTTTCTTGAGCCCCAGCTGATGGCTAGAAGAAAAAAAAACTGTTTAAACTCTTGCCCGGGGCTTCAAAGGGCCGCCCTACAGGCAATCAGTGTAAAGCAGTTTTTTTTTTCCCCTAGCTAAGCTTCAGAAACGAAACCGAAACCAGAGTCTTTGGTGCAGCGTGACAAAATGAGGCAGAGAGAGATTTATTTTTATTTTTATTTTTCCTCCCCAAAAAAGGTAGGTGAAAAACTGCAAACAATGGGAAATTTAGGAGGAGAGTTCAAGATTTTAAAACACAAAGGAAAAAAAGCTGTATTTAACTAGGGAATTGTAATAATTGAGATACTATTAATTGTATATTGTGTTGAAAGCAGAAATGGTTAAGTTGTGGTTCGGAGGAATATATGGGAGAAATTATTTGGTTTATTATTATTGGTAAATATAATTAATTGATTTGTAAGAAATTGGATTGCATGGAAATAATTGGAATATTCATGTTCATATTGATTAATATACAAAAAAGATAGTTTTATAACTAATTGATTTATATTAAAATGTTGAATTTGTATTAAACAACTGTATTACATAATTACATAATTAACCAATGTGAGGATGGATATAAAAATAGATGACAATGGGAAGGGGTATAATATAGAATAGAAGGGAAAAATTGAATTTGATTAAGATTAGAGATGAGGATGAAGGGTAATATTGGTTTTTTTAAAAAATAGATGAGGAATAAATATGGCAAAAAGGAAATATAGAAATTGTAAATTTAATTGAAATGACTAAACGCTGTTTAAATTTGTGAACCAGCCAAATATTCTGTTCAAAGAAAATACATTGTATGTTTGTATGTGTGTTTCTAATTATTGCTATTTATTCATATTTGTTCTCTTTTATTCTTTAAAGTTTAACAATTCATTCTTTATCTTAATATCTTTATATTTGCTTGGGGTTGGCTTTCTTCCCTTTCATCTTTTTTATTGTACAGCAATCTTTCTCCTCAAACCTACCACCTCTCTCTTTTCTTTCCTTCTTACTTTCTCTTCCCCCCACCCTCTTTTTCTCCTCCCTACTTCCTCTTTCTTTCTCCTTCTCCTCCTCTCTTCCTCCCTCTCTTACCCTCACTCCTACTCTAATTTCCATTCCTTCATCCCTCTCTATTGCTGTAATCCTTTAATGCATATGGACTACTCAGAGGGCTGAAAAAGTTATTTTTGACTGGTCCTCACACTTTTGACCAGTCCTCGAACTTATGACTGTCCTCACATTTTACATTTTTGCCCTATCTTGTCATCATGGTGAAGAGAAGCAGTTGTGAAATGAGTGACATGGTTGTTAAGAATGCTGCATGGGCATAAATGTGAGGATGGTCATAAGTGTGGGGACCAGTCAAAAGTGCGAGGACCTGTCAGAAATGACTTTTTTCAGCCCTCTGGTTAGTCCTTTTGTGCATATGGACTACTCAGAGGGCTGAAAAAGTTATTTTTGACTGGTCCTCACACTTTTGACCAGTCCTCGAACTTACGACTGTCCTCACATTTTACATTTTTGCCCTATCTTGTCACCTTGTTGAAGAGAAGCAGTTGTGAAATGAGTGACATGGTTGTTAAGAATGCTGCACGGGCATAAATGTGAGGATGGTCATAAGTGTGAGGACCAGTCAAAAGTGTGAGGACCTGTCAGAAATGACTTTTCAGCCCTCTGAGTAGTCCCTATACACATAGCCATGGCCACCCGGTCACATGACCAGGTAGCCACGCCCACCCAGTCACATGGCCTCCAAGCCACACCCACACAATAAGCCACGCCCACAATGGTGTCCTTCTTACCAATGTTAAAATCTGTTCACCTTACCCTATAGACATAGCCATGGCCACCCGGTCACATGACCAGCTAGCCACGCCCACCCAGTCACATGACCAGCTAGCCACGCCCACAAAATAAGCCACGCCCACAATGTCCCTCTTTACCAATGTTAAAATCTGGTCACCTTATCCAAACCACAACTTAACCATTTCTGCTTTCAATACAATATACAATTAATAGTATCTCAATTATTACAATTCCCTAGTTAAATAGAGCTTTTTTTCTTTTGTGTTTTAAAATCCTGAACTCTCCTCTTTTTCCCTAAATTTCCCATTGTTTGCACCTACCTTTTTTGGTGAGGAAAAAGAAAAGAATTCTGCCTGCCTAATTTTCCAACCTTGCAGCAACAGCAAAGCAGTTTCAGTTTCATTTCTTTGCAAGGAAGCAGAAGAGCCCTGAGCAAAACAGCTGAGACAAATCAGCTGAGAGCCGGGAGGCCAATTAGCCTATGCTGAAGCTCCGTGGGCCAATAAAATTACAAAAAAAAAAAAAAAACCACCGAACCCTTTGTTAAATTGCTGGCTCCCCCGCCCCTCGCCCACCACTATTTATTGGCAATAAATAGTGGTGCGGAGGGGCGGAGCAAGCCAGCAATTTAACAAAGGGTTCGGCTGTACCACTGGCTCTAGGGCGGCCCTTTGAAGCCCCGCGGCAAGAATTTGAAGTTTTTTTTAACTCCAGCCATCGGAGGCAGCAATAGATGGGGAGTGGGCGGGGTAAGCGAACGGCCGGCAATCCAACAGAGCAGAGAGTGAGGGTGAGTGAAGGCGTGGAAGCTGCTTTCTCCATCCTGCTCTCTTGCGTCCGGCAGCCCACGTGGATCCCAGGCAGCGGAACTCAGGCTAGGGAAGGGGTGGGCAATTGTGGCTCTTTTACAACCTGTGGCCTTCAACTCCCAGAATTCCTGAGACAGCCAAGCTGTCTCAGGAATTCTGGAAGTTGAAGTCCACAGGTTGTAAAAGAGCCACAATTGCCTACCCCTGGCTACGGTAGGCTGGCGCCACGCGGGTGGGAGGCGAGGGGCGGGCGAGCCAGCAATTTAACAAAGGGTTCAGCCGAGCCCCCTAGAACCCCCAGAATCCCACCACTGTGTAGGCCCCTCTTTATCTTGAGGCCCTAGGCTGAAGCCTAGTTAGCCTATAGGAAAATCCGGCCCTGACTGTATAGCAACCTTTGTAGATGGAAAAGGTTTAACAACCAATAAGGTAATGAATGCTAATTTAAGGCTGCAGTCCTATACTTGCTTACTGGAAAGCATCACAAAGAATTTGTTTAAAAGGTATCAATCAAAATGGAAACGATATTGTAGGTCGTGATCTGCAAATGGAACCTCCTCTCTACCCACCCCACTCAATTGGGTCAGTTAGTCATGCTGACTATGAAATGTTGAAGGAGACATGTAAAGGCCATTATAAGATTACATGGTATATCAAAGACTTCCAGCCCAGAGCTACAAGACTCTTTTCTGAAAACATTAAACCAGAAGTAAGTTGAATCTGTCTCTTTAATATTGAAAGTACATAAGTAAACGAGTGAAACAACAACAAAAAATGTGGATGTGTTTAAACTGTTAATATGGCAAAACAGGTGCGAGAAGATGAAGCATCTTGACTATCCTTCTGCAAAATAAGACCTAGATTGCATCCTTGATAATCTGGTCTTCAATTAATCTCACATACTCAGTGAAGAATGTTGACATTTCATATGATGTCATGGGATTTTGTTTCAACATTTCACAATGCTGTTTTCAGTGTTCTCACATTTGCGCTTAAGGTAATAGCTGCAGAACTATTCTTACGCCTTTTCCTCCACTGAGATTAGAGAAATAGAAACTCTCCCACAGTATTTTTGACATAACATTTTTTCCTCTGCTAACTATATTCCACTGTATGCAAAACAAGCTATTTCTCAAGACTCTCCTTATAGGGAAATGCACAAAATACACAAACATGCATAACTCTCAGGGTAAGAAGTCAATGCAAGATGTTTTTTTAAAAATGGTGGTCACATATCCTATGCATAATAAATACAGAGAGTTAAACATACAGCCATTCTTTCTTGAATCCTCCATACTGTTCTGTCTCCAGCGTTTTTCTTGTTTTTTCTCCTCCTTGTCCTCTTAAAATAGATTGGCTCTTTTTGTCTTGTGGAATATGGTTTATAACTAATCCTGAAATGCTGCCATAATATAAACAAAACAGATTAATCCCAATGAATTTAACTAGTTGATTCCTATAGTGCTTTTTTTTTGTTTTGGACTACAGCTCTTGTCAAATGATATTAAGATAAAAGCTTAACTGGAAATGAGCAAAAATAGTTATTAAAAAACACAGATTAATATTCACAGATTCTTTGTTTCTTAGTACAGTCCAGGGCTGGGCTTCAAAAATTTTAGCAAGGGGTTCTTTGCCCAGTTGCTGGGTGGGCGTGGCCACGGTGGGCATGGCCTAGTCAGCCTCCTGCACTGTGGGGGAGGGGGGGAAGGTATTTTTGCCCTCCCCAGCAGTGCTGGGATTCAGCCAGTTCGCACCACTTCAGGAAAACTAGTTGTTAACTTTCTGAGCAGTTTGGTGAACTGGTTGTTGGAAAAAATCATTAGGGCAGAGAACCGGTTGTTAAATTATTTGAATCCCACCACTGCTCCCTGGGCTCCGGAGACTTTCCTCGAGCCTCTGGGAGGGTGAAAACAGCCTCCCCAGGCTCCAGAGGCACTTTTGCCAGAGGCAAAAACAGGCCTGTTTCCGGCCTTCCCGAACTTCCAGTAGGCCCATTTTTTGCTGTCCCCAAGCCTTTGTGTGTGCCCTGCGTTTACCTGCATCCAAAACAGTCTGTGTGGGGACTCCTAGGAGGGGTGGGCCAGGAGTGGGATTTGGGGATTCTCCGAACGGCATAGAATCTTAGCTAGAGGTTCTCCCGAACCCATGCGAACCCCCAGCAGCCCACTCCTGGTACAGTCACCAGGTTTATATAAGTGTCTCTGAATGCCTATAACCAACTTATCTATCTACCACTAAAACTCTCTGTAACATTTAATTTGAAAAAGCGTGCATCATAGAACAAAATGTTTTCAACCAAAGCATCACAAGTGGGTTAACTTACAGAATACCGAGGCCCATTGCCACCAGCAGCAATGTATCTGCCTGCTGGGAAGGAAAGGGAAGGGGAAAGGAGGGGAAGGGAGGGGAAAGGGAGATTTCTAATGCTCATTGCCAGCTTCCCTCAAGGAAATTCAACAGGGAAGTCAGCAGGAAGTTGGTAGTTGCTCCCACCTCCACTGATATTTTGCCTGCCTATGAGGAAATATCTCCGAAATATTGGCCCAAGTGGTCATGAATTGTCTAATAAACTCTAAAATTAGTTTAGCGATGGAATGGGATATTCAAAGGAGCAAAAAGTTCATTTTTTCTTAGTTTTAGGTATCCTATAATGCAGGAATACTATTATGTTGTCATGATGTAGTAATCTATATATATATATAATGTTGCCTTCAAAATAGTATGTGCGCATGCTGACCTGTAAATTAGGGCTATATGAGTTATAGGGCTATAACTTGTTAGGACTAGACTGATGCAAATAAACATTGGGGAGGGGAGGTGTCAAAAAGTCAAGATAACATCCATGGCTGCATGATTGAAGCCTTGCTCCTTTTATATATGCATTCTTCATTAGAACTAGTGAATAATGGGATATGAAGGACATGTGTGGCTCAGGGGTAGGTTCTACTTACCTTTACTACTGGTTCGCAATGGGGCCACGTGCGTGCTCTTGCTTTGCGCGTGCATGCGCAGAAGCTTCTGTGCATATGCAGAAGCGTTCTGATGACGTTGGGGTCAGTGGGCAGAGCCTCCCACTGGTTTTACTACTGGTTCTATAGAACCGGTGTGAACCGGGGGCAACACACGACTGGTGTGGCTCAGATGTGGGTTTCAGCAGGTTCAAACCAGTTCTGGGGAACCAGTAGCAGAAATTTTGAGTAGTTCGGAGAACCGGTAAATACCACCTCTGACTGGCCCCGCCCTCATCTATTCTCTGCCTCCCAAGTCCCAGCTGATTAGGAGGAAATGGGGATTTTGCAGTAACTTTCCCCTGGAGTGGGGAGGGAATGGAGATTTTACAGTATCCTTCCCCTGCCACGCCCACCAAGCCATACCCACCAAGCCATGCCATGCCCACCAAGCCACATCCACAGAACCGGTAGTAAAAAATTTTGAAACCCCCACTGATGTGGCTGCATAAAATTGGCATCACCTCCTGTTATGATCACTGTATGGTGGCTTGAATTCATCAGCACTTCTAACTCTTCTGATTAGTTCCTCAAGCTATGATGAAATGGCTGAAGATAATGCATTTTATTCACTTATTGTAAAAATTTTCCATTGACTACTTAGTTATATTAACTAATTAACTATTATTAACCAATATTAGTAACTAATACTAACTAAGGTAGCAATAGCAATAGCACTTAGACTTATACACTGCTTCATAGTGCTTTTACAGCCTTCTCTAAGAGGGTTTACTGAGTCAGCATATTGCCCCCAACAATCTGGATCCTCATTTTACTGACCTCGGAAGGATGGAAGACTGAGCCAACTTTGAGCTGGTCAGAATTGATCTGCCAATTTCTGGCAGCCAGCAGTCAGCAGAAGTAGCCTGCAATACTGTATTCTAACCACTGCACCACCACAGTATCATGGCTCATACACTAAATATAACTATTTAGTGTAACTAAATCATAACACTATGATTTATTTGACCAAAATGCTTTGAATGAAATCTTTGATAAATGGAATATAGTGATGAATTTCCGCCTCGCCTCCCTCCTCCTCTTCAAGGCATTTTTCCCCAATCCAACATGACTCATCAATATGTTTTCAGTTGGCATCGTGTTTTCTAGTTAAATAAGAATGTTAAGTATCTGTTCTAACTGAAATCGTATTAGTCTGAAGTATTTCTGGCATTGGTAGCATACCACAATGACCTTGGCTATGGTAAAACATCAAAATGCATAAGTATACACAAGTGATTCTGCTGATTATCCACAGCAGAAGTTTGTAAGTTTGATTACAAAACCACTTGACCAAGTCATTATCAGCTTAACTCTTCTCACTATTTATAATGGCAGTTTAGTTTTTTTTTCTGTGTCACTAATAGAAGATAAGTTTACAAGTTGATAAAGTTAGAGTTAAAATCAGTAATGATAGCCATTTTGAAGATGTACCATTATTGTTCTGCTGAATATTTGGGTATCAAATACTTCCAGTAGATCAGGGCTGTCAAACTCGAGGTCTTGGGCTGGATGCGTCACGCTCTGGCCATGCCCCTGCTTGGTTTAGTGAAGGGGGAAAAGTCGCGATATGTCATGTGACGCTGCCGTGATGATGCACATTTGACACCCCTGCAGTAGATGAATGAACAATTGTTGCTACATTGGAATATGATAATCTTTTAAAAATAAAATATTCCTCTTAGTTAATGGAGATCATGTATAATACTCTAGGTCAGAGGTCTTCAAACTTGGCAGCTTTAAGACTTGTGGACTTCAACTCCCAGAATTCTCCAGCCGGCTGGAGAATTCTGGGAGTTGAAGTCCACAAGTCTTAAAGCTGTCAAGTTTGAAGACCTCTGACCTAGAGTATATTTTAGGAAGAAGAGCCTAAAATATTAAGACTAGAAACCAGGAGACTATGAGTTCTAGTCCCTCTTTAGGATCAAAGCCAATTGGGTTGATTTGGGGTCAGTCAATCTCTTTCAGCCCTAGGAAGGAGGCAACGGTAAATCACTTCCAAACTCTTGCCAATAAAATTACAGGGACTAGTCCAGGACTAGTCCAGGATCGTCACTAGGACTCAACAATGACTCGAATGCATACATACACACACACACACACACACACAGAGAGAGAGAGAGAGAGAGAGAGAGAGAGAGAGAGAGAGAGAGAGAGAGAGAGAGAGAGAGAAGATGGCAATAAAATTCATTTTGCAAATGTGGCTTAAGAAAGTCCTTTCCAACTTTGAATCCCCAGATATTGTTGGATATAACTTGTTGGATACAAGTAATCTTTAGTTATTATGTTCTGCCTGAGATCAAACTTAGAATAAAAGTATCCTAATCAGAGAAATATTCGATGGCAGAGTTGGGCAATTAGCAAGCAGAGCCCCACTTTCTGTAGCCTCTAGAGCTCCCTCCAACAGTGACCACCAAAATCAGGATGTCAACATCCAGCTCGAGAATTCAAACAAAAATCCAGGATCTTGCCATTTTGAGGAAGAAGTATAGATACCTCTAAATATTTGTGATAAGTTCTTTTAAAAAAAAAATCAAGAAAATTCCCAGTCTTCATTGAATTCTCTGAAAGGGAAGAAACATCCAGAAAACCTTGGCTCTCACACTTTTATGTGATACGGTCAGTCTGCATCATTGCCAAGCATTCTGTAAAGCTTCTTTACGATAATTAATTGCTGCTCTCAAAAAGTTGATGTGTTAAAATCCAAAATTATTCTGTAGTAATGTTTAAAAGACGTCAAAGCAGAATGTGTATAACTAGCAGCTCTTTGTGCATAAAAGTGGAGAATTGGGGGCTGTGTGAAGGGAGGGAGGAAACAAAGATACTAAATGAGGTTTGGATGTCAGATTTTAGTTCAAAAAAAGATCACCATATTCTTCAGTAGAACCCTGATTGGAAGAAACATCTCCAATTTGGTACCATCCAGGTGAATGGAGCCTGAAGCTAGCAGAATCTTTGACCTGACAATGCAGCAGAAACTGAAAACAGGGATGACAATGCTGGGACAAATAATTTAGGCTGGTAACCTAAATTAAAAAAAATAAATTAAATTAAAAAACCCCACTAACCTACAAAGATACTAAATTAATCATAAAGGTTTGTCTGGGAAAATTCACCAAACAAACCATGAAGAGATGACTCATTTTCTTTTCCTTTTTGTTTATCTCCAACAATTCCACCATCCAGTTGGAATTTCTTTTGTTCATAGGTCTTCTCTGCATCTACCGCAAGGCGTTTGATATACCACAATGTATTAAACCCCTCATAATGCTCTGAGCAGTCTAAAAAGGTAAAGGTAAAGGTTCCCCTCATACATATGTGCTAATCGTTCCCAACTCTAGGGGGCGGTGCTTCAGAGGTGGGTTTCAGCAGGTTCTGACCAGTTCTGGAGAACCAGTAGCAGAAATTTTAAGTAGTTCGGATAACCAATAAATATCACCTTTGACTGGCCCCGCCCCCATCTATTCTCTGCCTCCCGAGTCCCAGATGATCGGGAGGAAATGGGGATTTTGCAGTAACCTTCCCCTGGGGTGGGGAGGGAATGGAGATTTTACAGTATCCTTCCCCTGCTACACCCACCAAGCCATGCCCACCAAGCCATGTCATGCCACACCCACCAAGCCACACCCACAGAACCGGTAGTAAATTTTTTTGAAACCCACCACTGTGGTGCTCATCTCCATTTCAAAGCTGAAGAGCCAGCGCTGTCCGAAGAAGTCTCTGTGGTCATGTGGCCGGCATGACTAAATGCCAAAGGCGCACGGAATGCTGTTACCTTCCCACCAAAGGTGGTCCCTATTTTTCTACTTGCATTTTTTATGTGCTTTCAAATTGTTAGGTTGGCAGAAGCTGGGACAAGTAGCGGGAGCTCACCCTGTTACGTGGCACTAGGGATTCAAACCATTGAACTGCCGAACTTTCGACCTTAGTCACTGAGCCACCGTGTCCCCTAATTTATAATAATCTAATTGTCCTTAAAATATCCTATACTACATTATCCTTTTTTTTTTTTTAATCTTGGGAAGCTTTACGAAGAGCGAGTGATCTGAAAGTTTGGTTTTGAAATAACAAGATGTGGTCTCTATTACATAAAGTCAAGTGTTATCCACAATATATTTATGGATCCTTGGAGACAAAAACCAACCCAGCTGCACTATTTTTTAATTAAAAGAGGTCCTCTGGTCCCTTGCCATCCATCTCTGTTATTGCCTGTACCAAACAAACAAACTAGATGCAGGCAAGCAGAATTTTCTGAGAAGCTTGTGAGGCAGTGCTGTTCTTAGTACTAACAGTGAAATATTAAAAGATAGCTCACTTACTCTGTTCACCTCTGTGTCTTATGCTGTCATTGTTTTTACTATTACAGATTCCTCTGGCTGCAACGACACTCAGACATCTCAAAAGTGGGGCTGCAAAGTCCCATTCATAAGTTCTCATCGTTGCTGCTTTTAGTTTAGGAGTAGCATCCAAAATGTTGACAGATTGCTGAGATGCTACTGGGGGGGGGGATATTGGGAAAATTCTCTCTTTAAGATGATACATAGAGTAACAAAAGAGGATGAAAAAACAATTCCATTGCTAAGATGTTTGAAAACCACTGGATTTTCCTAATTAGTGCAATACCTGCACAAAGTAAAGATTGTTTATTTTATTTCTATGACGTATTTCTAGATATAGTCCTGTAATATTTGAGATAGACACATATTTGTGCAATGGAAATATGTGTGTGTGTGTATGTATATATGTGTGTGTACACATACACATGCACATATATTTCCATTGCATGCATCTGAGTCTATCTTCAAAAAATTGAAAAATGAATCTACTCTCTCTGTCACACACACACAAATATAGAGACAATGTATGTGTGTGTATGCATATAAAATCATTATGTGTGATCACACACGCACACACACAATGATTATATATATATAATCATATATATATTCATTTTCCAATACTTCCAATACTTTTAAAGATGTCAAATAATAGGAGACATCTTTTATGTCCATCCATCACCAAGTGAATTTGTTCAGATTTACAATCTTTTACAGTTCTCTTTTTTATTTCCTCTTTCTCTCTTTATCCCATAGATGAGGACTCCTGCTGATACAGAAAATATCAAGCCAAGATTTTAATAATGATTTGGAAAAGGGTATGAGCTTTAGTTATTATAAAAGTAGAAAGGCTATGCCGTTTGAATTTGATGTTTTTGCTAGATCAGTTCTATCAGTTCTATGAAAAGAGATTTCTTTTGTTCATAATGTTCATAATAAATTGAGCTGTAGAATAACCTGGTTGACTGGACATGTTAAGCTCTAAGGTTAACTAAACTCTGCATCCTGTGAAAATATACTTGCTAGATAGTTCACTAACTTGGATGAGTTGTGCAAACACCGCTATGAATATCCATTCTTTTATTAACAGTACCAAGGGATATTAACATTAAACAAGCCAAGGAAGAGAAAAGAATTTCCACAATATGGGCTGCTACATTTCCACACCCTGCGCACACATCCTTCCTCTCCCCCTCCTCCAGTGGTAGTATTCAGCCAGCTTGGATCAGTTTGGGCAAACCGGTAGTGGCGACCTGTAGATGGGGGTGGGCCTGTCCACCTGCCCTGACGCTATGCCATCCTATTTAACCACCTTTTCTAAACTCATGCATGCGTGCGCTCACATTTTCGGAGCAGAGCAAACCAGTGGTAAAATAATGTGAAACCCACCTCTGCCCTCCTCTTGTGGGTGGACCATTATTTAATGATCACACACAGTCTAGATCCATGATGGCAAACCTATGACACGTGTGCCACAGGTGGCACTCGGAGCCATATCTGTGGGCACACGAGTGTTGTCCTAGCTCAGCTCCAGCATGCATGCACGTGCCAGCCAGCTGATTTTCAGGCCTTCTGGACCCACCGGAAGTCAGGAAACGGGCCGTTTTTGGCCTCCGGAGGGCCTCCAGGGGGGTGGGGAAGGCAGTTCCAATAAAGCCTCTGGAGCCTGGGGAGGGCAAAAAAACAGGCCTACTGGGCCCAGCAGTAACCTTTTTACCATCATGTGCCAAAAGCGTGGGGAGCGTGGGGGGTCATGTGTGCATCCATGGGGGGGCGGGGCATGGTGGGCATTGAATTATGGGTGTGGGCACGCGTGCGCACGACCCCCCACTTTTGGCACGCGATAGCAAAAAGATTAGCCATCACTGGTCTAGATACTTTGAGTGGATGCCACTGTACCACATGGATGAATAAACCATTCTGAAAGTTCTGTAATGTGATTATTTCCCTTGACAGTGGCAGCCAATATCCTAAACTAGACCATGTATAATATTATTACTGCAGTTCTACACTCTGTCCTTTTGACATAACTATTTCAGGATAGCAGAAGCTTGAAATGAAATAAAGCACAGATTCATGAAGGCATGTATTCTACTGTGCAATAATTATTTCCACTCTTAAGGTTTCTAAGTACCTCCAATCATCTCCAGAAGGCCACATTCTACAGGTTAATCACCTCTGAGAGCATTGTCAGTGTTAGATCTAAATTGATGGGATTTCTTGCATATGAACTGGAGTTGCCGGTCTTCTCACAATGGATCTTCTCTGTGCCAACAGAGGAGAGCCATTATTTCCAGCTGTTGTAGGAGGAGAGCCATGGTAGCTTATGAGAGCCCAAAATCAGGAGGAGCTCCTTTTCTGACTAACAGATTTTAATAAAAGTTTGCAACAGCAACTCATATATTATGCATCGGATGAGTCTACTTTACTTAAGTTTATGTCTTGAATAAAAAAGAAGTTACTTGGAAAAGGGGCTACCACCAGGCTCCTTTTGATTTTCTAGTCAGTGGATTAGGGTTTAGAATTCCTCTGAGGATCTGGCATCAGCTATAGAATGTAATTAGATTTTAGGCAATGGCTTAATTAATTTAGCCAACAAAGTTAACTAAATTAGTATGACTATGTTCTAAAGCATTGAGAAGACAGGCAACAGATTACCAGCTTCTATGGCAGATGGCCATTAACTTCCTCTTGAATTCATTTCAGGAATTAAATGCAAAAAAAAAGCAAACACACAATTTTTAACTCTAAATAATAGGCTTAGTAGTTAACTATGTGGTCAATTTAAAATAATATACACCATTTTAAAAAAATACTTATTTTGATGATAATCTCTCTGATCTTTTTAGCATTTCCCAATCTACTGTGGTTTACCATCTGGAAGACAACGTATCTTAAGCAGCAATTTTTCCACCTAAATCACAGTGATATTAAATCTTTGTTGTAGCCAGAAAAGGAGCTCCTCCATTATTGGAAGCAGAATGGTATAATTCACAGAAAAACAGTGGGAATTAAATAAAGGTTTGTCAGGCCTTTAAAATCCAAATATTAAACAGCTCATTATTCTTGAACTTCGTCTTCAAGGTCACTTCAAACTGTTACCTCTGTGACATGTTTCCTCATGCATATAATTTATGATTTCTAATTCAGTTTTAGCATCACTGCTATGCAGGTGTGTTTATTGAGCAGTGTGATCCATAGTGGCACCTGCCTAAAATTCAGGCTATGGAAATGCTAAGGGAAGAATATGATATGGAGGGGAGAAATGTAAGAAACAAGGAATTGTCATGGGAAGGTATGCAGAAGAAGGGAAAGTGGAATTGTCTTTGTATTATTATTTTTTTGTTTGTTTTAGTACAACATTTCCCTGACTTTGACTTTTACCCAATCTCCACCATGCCTGCTTTTAAGGCTTTTCAAAGTCATAATAACTTGATGTCAAAAAAGCCATTGAACTTTGAAAAAATGTGAGAAAGAAAATCCAATGTCATATTTCCTTCTCAAATATCAGAACGATCCTGCAATTATGACCACTGAATTGGAGAGTTAAAGCTAAATCCAGTATCTTGGTTATATGCAGAAAGTGCACTATAAGAGTCACTTTTGAGAGACTCAGTGAGTTATGTTTTAACAAGCTTAACAGCCTATCCTAGTGGAAAATGAATGCCATGGAGATTTGCTTTAGTTGGTGAAAAAAATATTCACCTGAGAAGATCCACTGTATAATGGCTAATAAATCAAAATTTTTGAAGCAAATGTTATTGGCACTACGACTTTCAATACACATTCAATCTGTCATATTTTTTATTTAATTTGTGTCATTGACAGATGTATTCATGCAATACCTGAAAAATAGAATACTTATATGTCGGAGGCTTAAGGCTCTGATACAGGGGCTCTGATACAGCAGGTTCTGACAGGTTCTGGAGAACCGGTAGCAGAAATTTTGAGCAGTTCGGAGAACCAGTAGCAGAAATTTTGAGTAGTTTGGAGAATCGGCAAATACCACCTCTGGCTGGTCCCAGAGTGGGGTGGGAATGAAGATTTTGCAGTATCCTTTCCCTGGAGTGGGGTGGGAATGGAGATTTTGCAGTATCTTTTCCCTACCACGCCTACCAAGCCACGCCACGCCCATCAAGCCACGCCCACAGAACCGGTAGTAAAAAAATTTGGATTTCACTACTGCTCTGATATAATGAAAATAATAAAGACATTTATAACACATTAAGAAAATTCCGTTACAGCTATTAGTTCATGAGTTATTAGCAATGCAACCCCATGCATATGTATTAATGTCACTCCAGCTTATTCCCAGATAAATGGATTTATGATTCTAAGACAAGGTGTGCTCTGATCTTCTGAAAAAATGCGTATGTAACTTGTTCAGTTGCTGAATTAGGAACTCTAAATCAGGATTAGTGTTCTTGCTCATCTGAATTTAATGGCATTGCTTATATATGTGCAGGGAAATTTATTCAGAAAAGTGAATGATTTATAGGATTCTTTGCTTGACTGGAACTTTAACTGAAGTCCCCTGAAGCAGCATCTTACTTTTCTTGCTTGGAACAGATCAGACATGCTGCTTCTCTTGCATTGGTAACAGATTTCTGGTCCTCTTGGCTAGTTTAGATAAATTGGGTTCCTGTTGGTTCTCCTTGGTGAATAAGATGTCAATCTGATGCAGACTGTAGCTGATCCACATAGGCCTAAGTGTAAGGTCCTGCCTTGCCAGTCTTAAAAGTAGAAAGTAGAAAGTAGAACTCTTAAAACGAAAGCCATTTCAAAAGGAACTTTTATTGGAAGATTGTGATAGCAAGAAGATGTAGGCAGGAACTAAGGTTTCCTGCTCAAAACATTAGATTAAACCATTGCAAACAGAGCCCTCCTAAAGTCCAACCATCATCGAACCAATCCCAAGGTGTGAAGATGTTATGGGAAACTCAGGCTGAGAAGATGATAAATGTCGGTCCCCAAGGCATCGCTGCTGCTCTTCTCCAGAGACAAGATAAGGCAGCTGGATCGAGGCACATTCCTTTCCCCCCTCCCAAGGTCCTGAAAGTTACAACAAGGCAAAGCAAGAAATAGAAACAGAAACTTCATACAGAGATCCCCCCAAGCCTCCCCCTCCCACCAGAATGACAGCGTAGGAATCTATGGGACCTGACATGCCTAAGGCAGATTCATGGACTTCTTAAGTGCTCAGGTAGATGGTGGCTAGTATATAAAATAATTCCACCACAACTTTTACTGGGAGTGAATCTAGTCATGCCATTCCCACTAGAAACTACGATTGGAATCCATGTTTTCCTAAAGGCGTCATAATATAAGATGGGATCTTTAATCTCCTATTTTAAAATAATCCATATATTCAGTGATGTGAGGCTTTCTGAAAGGGTAAAGAACCATCTTTTATTAAAGACATCCTAATAAAATAGAATAATAACCAAATTTGTTACTATAGCAACATATATCTCTTCAGTACAAGTTTCTTGTTGGTCTATTGTAATCACACAACATTCTGTATCTGGTGGCTGTTCCAGGAAGTACTAGCAAAGATAAATGATATCTATGATGAGTCTTACATAAACTCTGTGAGCATGCAAATTTTCTGGCCAGTCAAAGGTTTGTATAGATGATTAATTATAAAGAAATCTTGAAAATTTGAAAAATTGGGAAGCTGCTTTCCCAAAGTAGGAAATGAAACAGCCTGGATTTTTGAGATCTGCACATTTTTGATTTTGAGATCTGCACATCCTTGCCCCTGGAATCCTTAACATTCAAGCAATGGAATGCCCAAGGCACTTATTATGTCCTCACATACAGTAAATACCCTGTTTTCCCCAAAATAAAACATCCTCTGATAATAAAACCAATCTGGCTTTTGAGGGCATGGCAATAAAGCCAAGCACTTATTTCAGGGTTCAAAAAAATATAAGACAGGGTCTTATTTTTGGGGAAACATGGTATGTATTCCAACACATTCCAGTGTGGGTTTTGTTTATAAAACTGGTTATTCAGTTACACATCAGAGAGAATCTGAAAACCTCCACCAAGTAATTTAAAAGGGACTCCAGATGTCTTTAAAAAACTAGTTTCTGCCATCACTCTGACTTGTACTTTTCTTGCTACAAAGGCTTCAATAGGCAGTGATCCAAAAGAAGGTGATCTTTAGGATCAGCCTTGTTCAGAGAGTATTACTGGGTCCCTCTGTGATGGAGATGGTTTTCCAAATGTGATAAATAAAAATAAATATGTTGCTACTAAGACAAGGGGCAGATTAGCACCTTTCACCTTTCCATGTACAGAAATCAATAGTGAGTCAAATGCCAGCTGGGAATGGATCAGGATTGTCCATCTCTCAGCAGGCTAGTTTAGGAATACAGGAGTGGCCATATATAATTCACAAGAGGCAACATAGCCTGGAGTTGGACAGGGGACAGAAGAAGAGAATTAGGATAGTCACTCCCAGGCTATACCATTAAGATGAGAATCTTATGAGTTAGTCTGGCAAGATTCTATTGGGGGTAAGCAAATAAAGAATTTAACTTTGGCTGGATTGTTCTACGTGACTCGGGTTGGGCCTGACGCAGCATTTCCAAAATGAAGAGATAAAGAGATGGGAGATTGATCTCCTAGGGAAATTTGGAAAGTGAAGTCTGTGTGTGTGTGTGTGTGTGTGTGTGTGTGTGTGTGTGCATGTAGCTAGAACAAAAGTAACATAGCCAGCAATACTAAAGGCACAGAAGAGGCTGTATTTCCTGAGAATGCTCAGGAAGATAAATCTATCTCAGCATCTACTTCTGTCCTACTATCGCAGCACCATTGAGAGTGTCCTGACATACGGCATTCTGGCATGGTATGGGAGCAGCTCTGTAGCAGACAAAAAAGCTCTACAGAGAATCATTAAAACTGCCCAGAATATCATCAGGCTCCAGCTACCAGCCCTGGACGACATCTTAGAATCTCGCTGTTTGAGGAAGTTGCATAACATTCTCAGATCAAGTAATGCTGTCCAACAGCTCACTGATGGTGGCCCTTTAGTTCATTGTTGAGTGCAATTATAGATTTGGGATAAAAACTATTCAGAAAACGTGAGGTCTGAGTTTTAATTGTTCTGTATCTTCTGCCAGAAGGCAACAGTCTAAAAAGATTGTAAGCAGGATGGGAAGAGTCTCTGTTGTGTGGATGTTTGGGTGGTTTAGGGGTGGGGAATTATGGTGGGTGGCAGTGTGTTTGGGGATTATTATGTGTGTTGGACCTGGTCTTTGGGCGTTAAGTGAATTTTGTTGTATGGGTATACTGTGTATACATGTACAATGACAATAAAGTTGTTGTTGTTGTTGTTGTTGTTGTTGTTATTGTTATTGTTATTGTTATTGTTATTGTTATTGTTATTGTTATTATCATCATCATCCCACATCAGCTTCTATTACATTGAATTAGATTGTATTGAGTTCATTCTTCTCTTATAGTTATTTACATGTTTAAATTTATTTTAAGATTCCTTAGATGCTTTTGACAACAGTAAAGTAGAGAATACATGTAGAAATAAATAAAACAAACAACAGGATTGTAAGTTAAACATTTTGGAAGTTAAATTAATAAATGAACCCTTTTCTCCTGAACTTGACAAAAAAGGAGTTAGAGACTTAAATGGGTCTTTTTGGTTAATAGTGAAACCTACAAAACAGTTTAAATACATTGTTAAACACCAATCAGGTTTTCAACAAAGGGCAGCCAGATTTCCAAGTTACTTCTCTAGAGAAATTTACTAAAAAGAAATTTAAGAACAATTTAAAATGGACTTCTGCAAAGATAGAGGAAACATTGCTGTGATCGCTATTCTGAAGCATTCAGGTCTAAGAAGTTCTAAATTTTCAGATAACATCTACATGCACAATATTGAAGATACTCTTGTACAGTCAGTTTATCCTTCTTCCTTATAATACTATTACAAAGTAAATGCATTATCTTCCCCCAACTGCATATTTGATTCGGCAGCAGCTTCTTCTTTTTTTTTTTTTTAAATACAGTTGCTTCAAGTAACCAAATTGCTAGCTGTTAATAATGATAGATGTGGAAAACTAGTATGACAAATATTTAGTGCCTTTGTGCGCCAAACTTAGAACAACGGATTCAGGGAAAAATTGGTTTTTTTCTGTTTGAATATAAGCTGACTGCATTATTTTAAGCTGTATTGGCAAATGCTTGGTTTAGTAAATAATGCTGAATGTTTCCGCAATATTTATTTTATTGCCCCATTTCTTTTTTTGACTTAGGGAATTCTTGAATGTACTGTAATTTAATTTAATTAGTTTCAGGGTTTCTTAAACTTTTTTTCTCTTAGCACAGTTCCATTTAAAAAAAAATTATGGAGAACCCCAAAAGAGCTTCGCTTTGTATGGGTCATATACATCAACGTTTACAATATTAAATGTGATGCATTCCCCACTGCTGTCTCTTCTCACAATTGTTGGGTGGGATTTTAATACTGGATTATTTTTCAACATAGGCTGTAAAATAATTCTGATTTTGAGGACACTGAGAGGAGCTTGAGCACACTTGGGGGTTTGAGGGCCCAAGGAAACACTGATTTATGGGCTCTAAATACGATGCAATTTGTGCAAACTTATATACAAACATTTCACTAGATGTTGATCAGAGTCATTAACTGACTGACTACAAAGATTCTCACAAAAAGTTGCTTACACAGATAGCCATAAAACATCTTCAGGAGGTCTAACCCCAGAACATACTATGGGGGTGGTGTTGGTGTTTGCTCAAAACGTCTTCAGAAGACTTCCTAGCAGAGCTCCTAACTCAAACTATTGTTGGAAGAAATGTCCATCTGGGTTCAGTTGCAAGTGGGGAAAAAGGCACTGGATTCATGGAAGTTGCTTGGAAAGATGGCTTATTGATGAACAGGATCACATGGCTTGAGATCCTGGGCAAAAAGGGAAGAGATGCTGAGAGTCCCTGGGTTTTATACCCCCTCTGGCTTTGAACTTCCTGGGGCACAGGAAGAGTATCCTGACTGGTTGCTGTCAGAGGTCATAGCTAGCTTTTTTGGTTGTCTTTGTGTTAAGTTTGGTTGAATCTTGTTGGGTGATGCAATGAAGGGAAAGTAAATGGCTCTGCCTGAAGGAGGCAGATCTTTGTTATGTAGAATGGACTGGCTCAGGCTTTTTTTTTTTTTTTTAATTTGATTTATATGCCGCCCTTCTCCGGAGACTCAGGGCGGCTTACAATGCGCTAAGCAATAGCCTTCATACTTTTGTATATTTATACAAAGTCAGCTTATTGCCCCCACAACTGGGTCCTCAATTTACCTACCTTAGAAAGGATGGAAGGCTGAGTCAACCTTGAGCCTGGCGAGATTCGAACCTGCAGTAATTGCAGGCAGCTGGTCTTAATAACCAGCTTAATAACAGGGTGCCTTAGACCGCTGTACTACCAAGGCTCTTAATGTCCCATCAACAAAGGTGGCGGGGGGGAGGCTGAGTTTCTGCCTCCCTTTTAGGGGAAATATTCTGCCCTTTTAATATTTCCTAAAACATTTCCTTTTTCTAGGAGGGGGGGATTTTAACTTCCCACACTATAATCAGGGAAAACTCTGGTTTTTTGTTTGAAAAGCCCCTCTCTAAATTATGATTCATTCCTACTGTAGAAAGTTAGCACCCACCCCTCTCCTAGAAGACTGAAATATTTTAGGAAATATTAAAAAGACAGAATATTATATTTCCCTAAAGGGAGAACTATGCTCTTGGAGACAGAAAGGAGCCCCCACCTTTCTTAATAGCCCTTAGCAGATGTCAGCACTTAAGAAATAAAGAAATAGATAGCTCTATTCATAAGCAAATACCTTCACCCAAAATCCAACACAGGCAAAAGACATAGGCCACAATAGGAATTGCCCAACGGCCCTTCATTGCATCACCCTCCAAACTTCAACCAAACTTAGCTCAGACAACCTATAGAGCCAGCTATGATCCCTACATAACTCCTACAACAGCCAATAGAATACATGCTCTTGCACAGGAACAGGAAGCTCACGTGCAAAGCACAAGAGAAGGTATAAAACCTCCCCCTCTCAACTCCATGGGGTCAAGCTACCCAGAATCACAGTGCTTGGTGGTTCTGCTTCATCAATAAATGGACCCTGTTTCCAATTAGCCTCCAGCCTCCATTTTGTCTCCAGTGTCTTTCTCCTGGCTTTGAACTGAACCGGATGGATATTTCTTCCAACGCTACCATTATTCATTAGAAACATCCATAGCTGTTATTGATAATACAACTCTATACAATTGTTTCAGCTAATTGCATTACTAAATCTTTTCCTAGCATGCTAGAGATAATTGCACTAATTGCTTCACTTTTCCTAATATGATAGTACTTAACATTAGCTGATATAATTGTCTTTTAACAATTGTCTTTTAATGATAATCTTCTGATAAGGTTAGCCTTGAAATGATTATCTAGATTCTTTTCAGTCAGGGTTCAGGCCTGGATATGGAATGGGAATGATCATGTTTTTTGATAATCTTTGGCAGGAGCAGGATGGGGTTTCTCTCAAGCTCAGGAGGGGCTTTAAAGAGAAGCAGAAAAAAGTTTCAAAAATTATATTCCTTAAAAAAGGAAAAAGAAGGGATGGTGATGGATTTTTACAGGACAAGCAGAGATTGCCGTTTAAGAATTACTTTTGTAATTTAATAAATTTTTAAAATTCAAAGCATTTCATCTAAGCAAATTAAAAAATACCATATTAAAACACTGCATAGCTAAATTTTGGGTAAGAGGCATCTCCCGCTTAGATTATTATTTTTTTTAAAAAGAGTATGCATAAATAAGGCTCAGGTTATAGTGACAACAGAACCAATTTTGTCATGCTTGATCTCTCATTATACCTTTGAAAATTATTTTAATGATTTATTTATATTCTGCTAGGTACAAAAGCATCTCGCTGGTTAAGAGTAAGGAACAATTTTTCAGCTGAGATTTTAAAAGCTGTTAAAGTAAGTATGGCTGTACATATAAAAGAGGTTCTCTCAAATAGGCTGATCTAAGCCATAAAAGGCTTTAAAATTAAACCCTTAAGCCATATAAAGCTTAAACCCTAAGCCATATAACGCTTTAAAATTAAACCCTTTGTACTTTGTCTGAAAATGAATTAGACAATTTAAGTACAGGTATAATATCATCTCTTAATATTCTTTCCACAAACAGCTTGGTTGATAAGTTTTGTACCAAGTGAAGTTTCCAGATTAAACACAAAGACAGCCCCTCATGGAGGGCACTGTTAGAGTGAAGCCTGGAGATTTCCAGAACATGTCCCACTCTTTTAAGATTATGATCTTCCAGGAAAGGATGCAAGTGCTGTATTAAATGAAGTTGATAAAAGGTGTTCCCTCCAGTCTGGGAAATCAGAGTTAAATTTGGCTCCAGAAGCACTGTTTAAAAGGAAAAAAGTGATGGAGTCAAGCAATGTGTTTAACAATATTAAAAGACAAACATTGATAAGAGTGAAAATAAACACCATTGTGATATAGTTTATGTTACTGGACTAGCATTTGTACTGGTGTGTGTGTGTCTGTGTGTATGCGTGTATATGCCTTCAAGTCAACACTGACTCCTGATGACTTCTGGGACAAGTCCCTGCAGTTTTCTTGGCAACGTTTTCCATGAGTGGTTTGTCATTGCCTCCTTCCTAGAGCTAAGAAAGATGACCGGCCCAAGATCACTCAGTTAGAATGAATAGAATAGAATTCTTTATTGGCCAAGTGTGATTGGACACACAAGGAATTTGTCTTGGTGCATACGCTCTCAGTGCATATAAAGTTGGCTTTATGCCTAAAACAGAATTAGAACTCAGAGTCTCTGGTCTCTAGTCTAGTGTTTTAAACCACCACACAACTTGACTCTTATTTGTAGAGGAGACCATTTTTATGTAGGGTTGTCCATTTAGTTATTATCCTTTTCAAAATTAACTTTAGTAGTAAGAAATGCAGTACAATAATTAATGTTATAAACAAATAGTAATATTTAGCTTTGAAATCCAAGTGTAAAGAATCATTTGATGAAGACAGGCTTCCAATAAAGCCCACATTGTATTTTGATTTCTCTAAACTAAGAACATGTTTACTTCAGTCCTGATTCCCTCTAGCAAACTGAAACTTCTGCAGAGAAAATTGTAAGCACAGAATTTTTTAGGAACTTTATCTTCAGTTCAGATTACCTTTCATGTAAACCAATGGAGCCAGAATTATTATGTTTGAAGACTGCATTCCCATCTTCTTCCACAATTGCAATTTTCTAACCTCTGAATAGAAATTAAGTTTGCCCACAAATTGCAGCATGCTTTCTTCCTCCAAACTCCAAATTTGGATGAGTGACAAGTTCTGCAGCAGGAGGGGAAAAAAGGAACTGGGCAGCTCTGATGATCTATAATTCTACAGAGAGCATTGATTATAGAGAAAATTCCTTAAAATGAAAATGTTAAGTTGCTGCAAAAATCTTCCTTGAATTCTGTAGAGACAATAACAGCCAGATGGAGTATACAAGAAATTTGCTTGAAATGTTTTTGAAAAGTGTGGGAGTTAAAACAATCAACATCTGTAACTTCTTCCCACTGTATTTTGTTCTGGCTGGAAAACAAAGAGAAATTGTCATTTGTGTTAATTTCAGAATCCTTGATGAAGTTGAGTAATTAGAAATCTGTTGAATGTATAATTTGAACCCATCGCTTATTTCTAAGAGTTTTGCTAAACACTTTTCTCTTGTGATTCCTGCATATACTTTCCCTTTTTTTCAGGGAAAAAAGGACAAAATATGGGTTACAGTGCAATACACCGTAGTGTATAATGATTAGTCATTAATCATCATAAATGTTCCAGAACACATTGGCAGAGAATATACAGAAGAATAATGATTCATGAAGGTCAGTGAATAATGAATAAATGAGACACCCTGCCCTTTGTTAGGTTACGTTTTCCCCTTTAACTGCAATGCAAAACATGAAGAACACAAAAATAAATATGTGGATGGCCTAATAAACAACTAAACTTAGTCTCCCCTAAGGAGACTCCCCTAAGGAGAGGTAACCAAACAAATTACCTCTCCAAATTATTGATAAGATGGCTATCATGCCTAAATACTTCCTCTCTCCTTTCTTTAAACTGGGTTTGGTCTGGGCAGCTCTTTAAATAAGAGGACGGTCTCTAAAATAGGAAATGTGGGATTTCAGTAAAATCTTTTAGTCTGCAAATCATTTGTAGAAGGTTACAATCGTTCTGACCTAGCAAGTTATATATGACTCTGAAGATGCACTTAGATGTTACCAATATGATGCCTACCACTCTGATGACAGGATAGTAATTTCCATTCTTTCTCTGCCTTCCAATTTCTACCTTTTAGTTGGACAGCTACACTTTCTCCTCATACGAGCTGAACATCCATCCAATTTTGCTTCCAGGCGATTTCACATCTCTCTCCAGCCTTGAGATCCTTTGCACGTGTTACCTGCAGGTTACCTGCCTCAGACTTACCGCCATTCATTGCCTGAGCACCTGGCACGGTACAGTGCAGACTGTATTTCTAGCATGAAAACCAGACAGGCCATAGAGAAGACAGAATAAAAAGGAATCCAGATTAAAACAAACATTGCCAAAAAAAACCCCTATGCTTTTGAGGGTTTTTTTTTATCTCAGGTGTCAAAATCTTGAGGTAAGGATTCCATTTGTGTTTCTGCCTTGAAAAACAAATATGTCTGATACTTTTTTTATTGCCTGAAGGAATAAGGATCTTTGATTGATTCAGTCTTTTGTCATGTTTTAATGAATTGCCTCAGGCTGACTTAACTTAAGCCATTCTAATAATAGATTCTGCAAATTACGAATAAAAGAAAACTCAATCAAATGAGCTTTAATGAGAATAGAAGAAAAGAATATATCTGCTCATTATTTTATTTTTGTTTTCTTGGGTGAGAAAATTGTTCTTTAAAGATACTAATACAATTACAAATTTTAAAAGAAAACCTTTTCATTTTTCAGTTTAACAAATAAGCTAAGATCAATGAAAATAAGTTAAATTTGAATCTCTCTGGTAGGTGTGTTTTTCCTCAAAACCAAAAACAAAGGATAACAGAATCTTTCCCTCATTAAAAAAAGTTATTTACAAATAGAAGAAATGTAAAACTGAATTTTTATGACATACAAGCCTTACAAAACTGTGTAAAATAGTAAACAAACATCTCTGCCTCATTCTTTAAATTTATTTATTTATTTATTTATTTATTTATTTATTTATTTATTTATTTATTTATTTATAAGATTTACATAGCTGCCCATCTTATGTAATATAACTCTGAGTGGCTTACTACAACAATAAAATCAATAAAAATATAAAACCAACATTTTCCTAATGCAAAACACTCCTCACATTTACAAACAATAGGCTCCAACCACACACTTGTGCACTCATGCATTCTATTTTTTTTTTTTTAATTTGATTTATATGCCGCCCTTCTCCTAAGACTCAGGGCGGCTTACAATGTGCTCAGCAATAGCCTTCATCCTTTTGTATATTTATACAAAGTCAGCTTATTGCCCCCACAAACTGGGTCCTCATTTCACCTACCTTAGAAAGGATGGAAGGCTGAGTCAACCTTGAGCCTTGGCGAGATTCGAACCCTGCAGTAATTGCAGGCAGCTGGTCTTAATAAGCTTAATAACAGGGTGCCTTAAACCCCTGTACTACCAAGGCCTATTTATCATTCATTCATTCATTCATTCATTCATTCATTCATTCATTCATTCATTCATTCATTCATCCTTGCTCCTTTGAGAACAATACAGCTTAAACTAGAGAAGCTAACAGGGATGGCAAAATTTGAAGATGAAGCCTTCCATATAGCAGCATTTCATTTGGAGTGTTTTACCGAACTATCAGATACTTGCATGGATTACCTCAGGTTATAGAGTTACAGATTACACTGGTAAACTGTACATATTTATATCTATGTCTAGGTTTACGTCTCTCTCTCTCTCCCTCTCTCTATCATCTATTTATCTATCTACCTAGTCTGTTTCTCTCCCCTCTCTCTGTAATGATGAACTATTGCTGTATTTTATTTTATATTTTACCAAAAAGTACTATGCAAACTTAACCATCATATCTCAAGTCAATTGGGGAGATGTAGATTGGAAGACTTTCAAAGGATTTGTGATGAAATCTGTTACCAAGGGTTCCTGAGCAAAGTTAGCACTGTGGAGTCAGAGGAGAAGTTTTTTCATGATTTGGAATTCGTTGGTTTTTTTCCACAACAGAAAAATGTGTAAATTGAATCCCTTCACAGTTTTGCGCTGAGACTACTGTTTTTCATCTTTTCAAAAAGTACTTGGAGTTAGAGATGAACTTTGAATGGTGATATTTGCTAATAATGCCAAATTGCTAAATGATAAAGTTTCAAAGAGTTTGCAGGAAACTTTAAAAGGATCTTGCTAATCCAATAATGACATTTATTCAGTGTAAAAACTGCAAAATATTGTAATTAGAGCAAAAATTGCAAGATGATTATTGAAACTAATGACACTAACTGACCTGACTGGAAATTTCTAATGACCATGGGAAATGGTTGACCCCATGAGAAATGGTTGGGGGTGGGGAAATACTTTCCAAGGGAAGAATAAATAGCATTGCAAATAAAACAGCAATTTGTAATGCTGATAACATATCTATGATGTGATTAGATTTTGAACACTGTGTGTGAATCAGGTTACTGTGTTTCTAAAAAGGGGATATAGCTGTGCATGACATACCAACAAAGCCAACAAAAATGATTAGAGGGTAAAGCCCGGATCTTTTATGAAAAAAATAATTTCATACAAGGCAAGGAAAATATAGAAAGAGATCTTTATTTCTTTCTTAAATATCAGAATTTAGGATCATGTAGTTCTGATATTTAGGAAAGAAATAAAAGTTCTCTGTCTACATTTTCTAGCTATGTATGAAATTATTTTTTCATAAAAAGATCTGTGATTTACTCTCTAATCATTTTTGTTGGCCTTATTGGCATAGAGTGCTAATCAGAAGGCAAATTTCTGAGAGAATGGTCCTTCATTTTGACTCACCAAAGTAATAAGATGACCATTTCAAATTACATAATATTGCATTGTTAGTTTTTTAAAAATACATTTCTTTGAAATTTTCCACAAAAGATGTAATACATATGTATTAAGGAGAAACTTCCCAACAGTAAGGACCAGTGCAACAGCTTGCCTTGGTTTTTAAGAAAAGACTGGACAGCCATGTATCTGAAATGGTATAGGGCCGTGATGGTGAACCTATGGCATGCGTGCCACAGGTGGCATGCGGAGCGATATCAGTGGACACGCAAGCGTTGCCCTACCTCAGCTCTGGCGAGCTTGCGGAGAGTGAAAAAGAGGCCTTCTGGTCCCACCGGAAGTCAGGAAATGGGCCATTTCTGGCCTCCTGAGGGCCTCCCGGGGGGGGAGGCCATTTTTGCCCTCCCCAGTCTCCAAGAAAGCCTCTGGAGCCTGGGGTGGGGGGGAAAGGGCCTACTGGGCCCACCATGCCATCACGTGCCAAAAGCGGGGGGAAACACCAGGGGGTTGTGCACGCATTGTGGGGGGGAGGGCTCATTGAATTATGGGTATGGGCACGCATGCGACCCCCACTTTTGGCACATGATGGCAAAAAGGTTAGCCATAGGGTCTCCTGCTTGAGCAGTGGTTGGACTAGAAGACCTCCAAGATCCCTTCCCGCTCTCTTCTGATTGATTGATGTTATTCAATAATGAATGTGGAAAATAATTCAAGCTATCTAATACTCCCAGATGCACTCTGTATATCTTTACCAAGAGGACAAAAATACTGGTCATTTACCTAGATCCTTTATTGCTTGTTCATATAATTTGCTTAAAACAATATTGTATTGTTATTCCTATATGGGATCTGATTCCCTCTGATCTTAAAAGACAGAAAAAAGGGGCAGTGGCTATTTTTGGCATGTTTTTATTCTCTATAATATGAAAAATAGCCCCACAGAAAAATAAGGGGCAATGCTTTGAGATGCTAGATTGATTTCTTGGGAAAGAACCATGAGATAGAAATAACATCTCCTCTTTTTATATCATTATTAATTTTCCAAGTCTGAGTGCAGTAAAAAAAACTTTTGATCAAGTTACTGAATATAGAAGTTATAAAGATAATGTGTTTACATTACTAAACTATTCAATTTATACACAAATATACCAGGATTCACAAGAGTAGAAACAATGTTTAAGTACATGAACTCTTAAAAGATACTGGCAATATAATTTTTTATAATTTTTATATTACATCTTTAATATAACAAAATCTTAGTACCAGCAGTGCACACCACTCAAAAGAGAAAAGAAAAAAGAAAAAAAGAAAAGAAGCAATCAAAAAGATCAAAACACAGTCTCTCCAACAGCCTACATCAAGATAAGCAAGGATTAACACCAGACAAACAATGAAAAAACAATACCCTAAACAAGGAAGTACCAAGGAGAAAACCATAAACCCACCAAAACTGGCAGGACAAGCCACTGTATATAAACAAGGAGTAAATCCTACATTCATTAGCACTGATGATGTTACCTATTATAGTTGGATAACAGCAATAGCAACATCACTTAGACTTATATACTGCTTCATAGTGCTTTACAGGTCTCTCTAAGCAGTTTAGAGAGTCAGCATATTGCTCCCAACAATCTGGGTCCTCATTTTACCAATCTTGGAAGGATGGAAGGCTGAGTCAACCTTGAGCCGGTCAGAATTGAACTCCTGGCAGTGAGCAATGAGTTAGCCTACAATACTGCATTCTAACAACTGCACCACCACAGATTTTAATGAAACATCTGTAATCAAACAACCAAACTCAAGGAACCCTAAGGATTCCATTGCTACTTTAATTTATAAGATTAAATACCTTTTCTAAAGCAGCATATTTACGGGGCTTTAGTAATACATATCTTGCAATAATAACATAGAACAGTGACTTCATTTCTCTCTTTTAGCCTCTCCTTGTCAAACACCATCGAAGCCCACTAAAATACTTTAGGGAAAAGTATTAATCTTATAAGGTCTACCTTTGGGTTAGCTTTCACTCAGCAGAAATGTATGCTTTAAAAAGTTTGAGAAGAGACAGAAAGCAAATATTACCTTTTCACCTGTTTTCCCTTACTTTACAATTCTTATAAAAATCCTTATCAAAAACAGTTTTAATCTTTGATGTGATTTCTGAATCCTGTTTCAAATTTTAGTATATAACCCGATCTAATAATTTATTCCAATCCACTAGGACAGTATTTTTCAATCTCACTGAGTGGGGAATTCTGGGGGCTTAACTCCACCCATCTTAAAGTTATTGAAGAAACACTGCTGAGGGACAAACTTTAATTGTGATTCATCTTATATGGCATACCATCTTCTTTCTAGCAAGATCAAGATTTTTAAGGTAAAGGTAAAGGTTCCCTCACACATACATGATCAAAATCAAAGAGCCAGCGCTGTCCGAAGACGTCTCCGTGGTCATGTGGCCAGCATGACTAAACGCCAAAGGTGCATGGAATGCTGTTGCCTTTCCACCAAAGGTGGTCCCTATTTTTCTACTTGCATTTTTTACGTGCTTTCGAACTGCTAGGTTGGCAGAAGCTGGGACAAGTAACGGGAGCTCACCCAGTTATGCGGCACTAGGGATTTGAACTGCTGAACCGTTGACCTTTCAATTGACAAGCTCAGCATCTTAGCCACTGAGCCACCGTGTCCCATTGAGATTTTTAGATACATACATTTTTAGATACATGCAAAATGAATACATTAACATAACATGGCTGTTGCCAAGCATGGCTTTCCTGATTTCCCTTGGCAAGCAGTGTGACAAGAGACTATTTGGGCAGTTCTAATAAACCGTGAGAAGAAGCCATGACAAACCCAAACCAAGGGCTGAAGGAAGAGAAATAAATCCCTTATAGTTTACTTTGTAGTGCAAATTGCCATTTAGGATAAAAGCCCTTGATGTCACCTGTGAAAATTTGGCTTTCATGTGTTGGAAGAGCCTGTTAGACATTTTAACTATTTTGCAAAATTAAATTTTTTGACTATTTATTGATTTGCAAGCCTCAGCATTTATAAAATATATTTAGGCATACTTACAATATATTTTTAGAAATGCATCTAAAGTAATTTTTAAAAGAAAGAATACAGAAATGGGGAGGGCAAAAAATCCGTATAAATACTTGTGACACATAGTTCCTGGTATTTTCAATTCGTGCTTATCCATCAGAAAGAGAAATAGCTTCTACCTACATGTGTGTGATTTTTTTGTAATATTTGTATCTCAGCTTTTCCTCAACGAATACGAGGATATTTGTATCTCAACTTTCCCTTGAGGAATTTCTTCCAGTATTTTAGACTTGTTTTTTCTATATAAAGATCTTGTGGGCTAAAATTTAGTGAACGTAGCAGTGGATCTTAGATAAATAGAACACCCTACATTTCTGGAATCAACATCCAGTATGCATGGATACTGTATGTGAAAACCTATTTAATTGGCTTAATACTGTGACAATCATGCTTTCCTTCCTAAATGTTATTGCATTTCTGATTTTTTAAAATCTTGCCTTCCCTTTGTAAATAATTAATTTATAAGGAAATCCAAGCATGCTACATATATGTAAATAAGCAAGCAAGCAAATAAATAAACAAACAAATAAATAAATAGCAATGCTATTTCTTTCTGTTAGAAAAAGTCATACAATAAGTGATCAGCTAACCAGATACCACTTATGCTTAGGTATATAGCAGATCATGCTTGTTTATCTCTCATCTCTCTGTGAATCAAGCCAAAGAACCAGGGTTGAATTTCATGATGGATTTGTCCATATCCCTTGTCTACAGCTATGGATTTATAAAACTGAAAGTTATTTAATAAATTGAGACTAAGGATGCTTTGTTTTCCCTTAAGGATTTGCATTAATTCTGGCATGGAAATCATGGCAGTAATCTGTTTTTGGAAATATTTTGAAAATTTATCACAATATATGAACAACAGTTTTGATCTATCTTCTACATGGTTAAATTTCAAAAGTCCTCGACACCCACTGTGTTAAGAAATGTTATATTCCTATACAATGGTAATGGATAAAAATAGCTTATTTTATATTCACACCTTCAAACTTACACTTCCTCTTAGTTGGAATAATAATTATTTCACTCTCTTGCTGTGATATTGTTGTCCAGTCTGTTTCACTGTAAATGAGATGAATCAGTCAATTGCACCAGCTGGCCAGTTCGTTGTGTTTACCAAATATTCACTGAAAACTGTGTCCTTTCCATAACTGTTATATAATGTGCATGATTATTAACATGAAATTCATGTCTTTCCATTGTAAAAGGATAATCAATATTATAATGCAAATTACTGCAATGTGGGTATGTGAAATAATCACAGAAATTGTTTTGCTTTATTATTATCTACCATATGAGATAATTGCTGATTGCTGTCTTACTCATCCATGAGAAGAGAGAGTTCTGTAGCAAGCAAAAACTTTGAGCAGCAGCATGCTAATCTTACTTCACTGCTGGAGTCTTCTAGTTGAGATTCTGACAACAAAATTTTATGATCAGGGCTCTGATAGCCATAGTACCAGAAAGCAAATTAAAACTAATGTAACTTAAGTGGAATACAGTGTGAAGTATACTCTCAAGTGGACAACAGCAAAAAACCACTAGCTTAATGGATGCAATTCCATGATGTTCATTAGATTCTATTCATGTCTACTCCAAAGTAAGTTCCATTGTGTTTAATAACATCTCTACTGAAGTAGTTAAGTACAGGATATGAATCTAAACGGATGTGTGCTAGAATCCAAAATAAACCCAAGCCTAATATTTCACTGCATTTCTCACACAATTATGAAATCTATATCCAACCCTTGATTGAACATAAAAAGGAAATCTACCTTTTCCTTAAATGATTGGTTCCCAATTTGACCTACTTTGACTGCTTGGAAGCTTTTCTACCAATACCTGCCACAGACCATTATTCTGCATCTTGCACTTTGGAATTATCTTGCCCCGGTTGAAGACTGAATCCGCAGAGAGGATGAGCCAGAGTTGGGGCCGATGGAGACTGAGGGGGCGGCCTTGTTGACTTTGGATGAATGTGGGGCAGCCCCGGGCCCCTTGGGATTGGGACGACTTGCCAGCAGGGAAGAACGGGGGCAGGACGTCCAAGAGAGGGTAGGCAGTGGACATTAGGAGCGACAGAGCTCAGGCGATGATCAAGGACCACCCCCTCCTGATCCCCGAGCACAGAGAATGGAGAGGAGGCAGGAACAGCGCAGGCTGACCCAGCGACCCTACCCCTCTTCACAAGGCACACCTGGGGGCTGAGACTTAAGGAGATCCTGGGGGAAGGGTGTTTGTCAGGAACAAATGCTGAATTCGTGGAGTTTTGTGTGCCATTGTTGACGTCTGGAGTTTGCTGGACTTTTTGCCTTATGCCTTGCTTCCTGGACTAATTTTCTTGTTCCTTTACTTCCTGGACTCATTGACTTATCCCTTGCCCTGCTGGACTTCTTGCCTTGAAGCTGTTCTGCTAGCAGCATTTTGTTGAATTACTTGCAGTCATAGGCTCCTGAAAGTGTGTGTGTGTGTGTGTGTGTGTGTGTGTGTGTGTGTGTGTGTGTGTGAGTGAGTGAGAGAGAGAGAGAGAGAGAGAGAGAGAGAGAGAGAGAGAGAGAGAGAGAGAATTTGCTCTGGGACTTGCCATAAACATGGGGGCATTTGAGGGCAAGTTGGAGCAATAAAGAGTCGTTTTGAACTATCAGCTGACTGTGTTGCCGACTGCCTTGCCCAGAGTCATCACAGGAATGATAAGGAATAGTCTATGGCTTATTATGTAACATTGCTTCAGATTGTGAGGTAATATTATATTTTCTTTTTCACGGCAAGCATTGGACAATATACAGTTGATCCCTGCTCATAAGACTTCATTTTCTATCATCGGATCAGTCTTACTTCCATTTCTTGCACTCGTTTCCATTTGTCTGCATCCTATGTAAACTGAGATTCCAAAAACTAGATATCCCCGTACTTCAGTTGAGTTCTGAGAAAGGATAACTTTGTTGACATAGCCTAAAATTGTGCTTGCTTTAAAAAAAAAATAGCTGTGTGATTAGAATTCCTAATGAAATCTTCTCTTCAAAAGTTTATTGCAGAATTTGAGGTCTGAGATATGTGTGGGAGTAGACAGTGTTGGACTGGGACTTGGACACAACAATGATGGATTGCAGCCTTTCCTTTCAGTGCCACGACTCCAATTAAATTACCCCCTGAGCTGCTATTAGAGAAGGAAACTTGTTCAGCTTGTCTACCTTCTACAGCACCTCACATATCTAATGAATAGATAAATACATTTCTTCCTGGTAAAACAAAGAAATCTCTCCAGTGTTTGACTTCTAGAACATCATAACAAGTGTAAAACAAAGGATGTCTCTCTGCCTTCTTGCACAAAGGAAGCATTTCAAATTAATTTTGAAAGTAGCAGCACAAATCAAGTCAAATGACAAGCCCCATTTGCTCTTAGCTTTTTGTTTATAAATTCATTGAGTTGAGAAATCTCTACTTGGCAGGAAGGAATACGGAAGGATTTTAGTGCCCTGTTTTCTTACTGAATAGCAAGTGTCACAATGAAATTGGATGATATTCTATTGCTCATTCATAAAGCAGTGAAATGAGGAAAATGAGTAATAGCTTGGCACTGGATCATGTGGGGCTCTTGAAATTCCATAATTAAGTCTTAGTTACAAATAAGGGGCTGTCAGAAAGAAAACAATGCTTTCCCAACATCTGTTTGATGTTGCTCAAAGATACAAACAAAATACTCCTAGAAGGATAGGCTTTTTTTTTAAACCCGTTGACCTACAAGGCTTTTATCTTTCAATGCTGATCAAGTTCTGCCCATACTAAAAATATGTCTAAAACCAATGTATGGTAGAATGCCCTGCAAGGATTACATCATGTGATGCAAAACATTTCCTAAGATAGTGCAAAATGAGAAATAGATTTTCAATATCCATAACTGTTGCTTTCAAGCAACTTTTCAAATCACTTATTTGTCTCTCCCTCTGCTTCTTCCTCCCTCCCTCGAGCACAATTCATTGCTGTAATTATGTGGCTCTTCAAATCCATTTTCTCACAGAGGATAGATTGGTAACAAAATCCCATAAATTCCGCTTTAGTTCATTCTGTGGCTCCATTACTAGGGAGTTATACTGCATCCTGGCCATGTCTGCTTACTGTTACATTTTCAAGAAACAAATAATTTGCCTGGTGGTTAGAATACAATTTTATATTTTAAGGACCAAAAAGAACATTGCAATCCCCATCTTTGATGGATAACGCACAATTTGATGGATTATTGAATTACATTTTGGGTTGGCAATTTTGTTTTGCAGGCACAATCATGTCAGCCCCCAACTTGAAGCCACTTTTCAATTCCGTAAATTGAAGCAAAAGGGAAGTTTTGTTCCTGAAGTTTTGAAAATATATAATCTGAAATTATTTACTTGCATTCCTTCTTTGCATCCTGTTCCATTGCATGGAAATTAATTATATTTTACATGGCTTAATATTAGAAATGTGTGGAAATATTTCCTGATTTTTTTTTCTCTCCGACCAATTGTTAATCAGGTTGCGGGCAGAGAATTAGCTGTTGAAATTTTTTTTCATGGATGAATTTTAGTTCTTTAGCATTTGTTTGGTTACGACATAGCAAAGGTGCCTGGATGAATGTGTTATTCATTAAATTTCTCTCTAGCTATCTGCAGACTCTCTGGCTTTTCCCATTTTAAGGAAGCAACTTCTCCAATCAGTTTTTTTTCCCCTCAGAAACTCAGAGCAGTGAAAGGTGCCAGTAACACCATCTTCCAGATTCAACAATAAATACTATTGGCTGAACAAATATCCTAATTGGTGAATTTCCAAATCAAGTACAACACCATCTCACCAATTATGTCTGACCCAGAAGTGGAATTCACTTACCTTCCCTACTGGTTTGCAAATGTGAGCGTGTGCACACTCGCTTCACTCGTGTGTGCCACCTCTGTGCATGTGCACGGCCTTCCGCACATGTACAGTACTCACACATTACATCAGGATGGGTGGGCGGAGTCTCCCGCAGTTGCCACTACCGGTTCGCCCATACCGGACAGAACCGCTGAATCCTACCTCTGGTCTGACCTCAAAAAAGCTCAGCAATCTCAGATCTGGTTAGTTTTGGGATGGGCGGTGATAAGGAAACCCTGGAAAACAAAAAATGCATTTTATTTATTCATTTGTTTAATTTAAATGATTCATCTGGCTGTCAACACTGACTCTGAGCAACATACAGGGATTTTAAAAACTACAGCATAGCAACAAATCATTTTTGCACTGTTGCCAAGAGAATGATATGAAATTTGACTTTGACAAGGGAATCTAACGTTTTATGTTGCCCCACATGTGGATGCTATTGGCAGGGCTACTTGTGAGCTTTAATGGCTATTTCTGCTCTTGCTTCAACATGACATGACTTACAGGTGAACAATATATAACAGGAGTGTCAAACTTGTGTTGTCACGGTGTCATTACGTGACATATCACAACTTTCCCCTGTTTGACACCCTTGATATATAAGAACTGGTGAATGCTAAAGATCTATTTTGGTAACACCATGCCAAAAAAAAAAAAAAAAAAGGAGATGGATGCTTATTTGATAATAATTTGATATTGCTGTGCATGTTTATGACATCACTTCATGAATTAAGCATGGTCTGATTGAAAACTAGAGCTGTTAAATGCTTATGCACATGTCACTGAGAAACTATTATTCATAAGTCCTTGACTTATGACTACGAATTTCCATTGCAAGTCATGGTCAAGTCAGAGCCAATTTTACAACAATTTTTATGGTGGTTGTTAAGTGAATCATGTGGCCATTAAGTGAATCCAGCTTCCCCAATGGTGTTTTTTGCTGGAAATCAGAAAAAAGGTCACACATCATGATCACTGCAATCAGCCCTATACATGTTCATGTGATTACACAGATGGTGCAACTGTTGTGAGTACAAATTGAAAGCCACTTTTTCCAAGGCCATCATAACTTTGAATCGTCATAAGTCAGGACTATCTGTAGGCGACTCCCTGGAGGATTGATTAATTCTCACTCATTTCAAGGAAGATCTTGCAGTTGGGAGCCAGAAAGAAACTAATCAGAAACCAAGTCTGCAAATAGAAGTCTGCGTAATTGGCTGCAATTTTCTAATTTGTAAAAATTAAGCTTCCCTCTTCTATTTTACATCCCTATGTCAAGGAAATCTACAGGTTGCGTTCAGAGGTGACACCAAATCATGATTTGATATTTTGTTGAACCCATGCTCGGTTATGAACCATAATTTGAAAGGATTTTCCAAACAAGGCTATTAAAGCATAATTTGGAACTGGTCTACAAATTGCATTTATTGTCAACTCTTTACTTCAAGGAGCTGCTACATAATATAACTACAACACTGATCCATGCAATGAAAAAATTAAAAACAAATAGCTGTAAGCTATGGGTTTCCTGTCCTATGTCTGGAAATTCAAATCACATGTGAATGTGGTTCTGCATCAGTAGTGGGTTTCAATTTTGGTCGCTACCGGTTCGCTCGTGGGCGTGCACAACGCTTCTGCGCATGCATAGAGACATCCGGGTGGGTGGGCGGAGCCTTCTGAGCTGCCGCTACCGGTTTGCCTGATCCGGGGCGAACCGGTAGCAACCCACCACTGTCCTGCACTGTATGTGGCCATAAATTCACATAATATCTGAACTGAGCAGAAATGCATTAGAGTTGCATTATAAATGGGAGTGAGAAAAAGAGGGGGGAAGGAAGGAAGGAAGGAAGGAAGGAAGGAAGGAAGGAAGGAAGGAAGGAAGGAAGGAAGGAAGGAAGGAAAGGAAAACCAGCAAGAATATTTAATTTGACCCTTAATGCTTTAGCACATTTTAGTATTGTACAATGATAAATATTTTCTGGCAACATTATTAGCAGTTTGACTACACATTGTAATCAAGCCCTATAAATAGGAGATGATGTACTTGCCTCTTTCAATGCTTTTATTGATCGAATATCCTGGGGCAGGCAATTCATGAAAAGAGGCATTTTATTGCAATTAGCAGCTTTTCTATAACAAATCAATCTGGCACTGCAGAGGCCAAAGGCAGAAAACCTCCCCTACCAATCTATTGATTGTGTACAAGGTACCGATCAATAATCTTGTGCCTGGTGCTGTGAATTGACTGGAAACCTTTTATTGGCTGTTAATGTGAATAACATGTTTTGGTTGCTAAATTCTTGTAGACAACAAATTAGGAATGTAAAACAATACTGGAAAAAGAATAAGCCAAAAGTGTCTCACACAGTCTGAATATATTTTGGAGTTAAAAAGCCAGAGGGTACCTTGACAGGACCAGGATTTGATTTGATGTAATTAATATTAAGTTTCAGTTAATATACTTATCATATATTTAAGTGGTGGAACTCCGGGGGGGATGAGTCTGCCTATTGAGATGAGGTGGACCAGTTGCTTTCGTGGTGTGGAGACAACAACTTGGTCCTTAACACCAATAAGACCAAGGAGCTTATAGTGGGATATAGAAGGAATAGATCAGACATTCAGCCCTTGCTTATCAGTGGAGACTGTATAGAGCAAGTGGCCAGTTTTAAGCTTCTGGGTGTTATCATAAAAGAGGACCTGACCTTGGGTGCTCACATTGCAGCACTGGTCAAAAGGTCCCAGCAGAGATTATACTAGCTGACACTTCTCAGGAAACAACAACTGAATGAAAAACTGCTGGTGACCTTCTATGGCTGCACCATAGAGAGTATTTTAACTTACTGCATTTGTGTATGGTTTGCCAATTGCATAATGGCAGATAGGATAGCACTCCAGAGGGTTAACATCATTGCCCAGAGGATCATTGGTTGCCCTCTCCCCTCTTTGGAAGAGCTTCATACCTCCTGCTGCCTTAAGAAAGTTCAAAACATTCTTAAAGATCCGTCTCATCCTGGGCATCCTTTTTTTTGAACATTTATCATCCGGCAGACGGTACAGGACAAATAGGCTGAAAAACAGCTCCTATCCCAGAGCAGTAACTATATTGAATTCTACTGTATAGTGCAATACTAATGCAGTATCAAGTTTTCAATTCAATTGTGTAGAATGTGAAAGATGTGTGTTTGTGTTTTATTTTTATAGTTATAATGTACACTGAAGATGGCATTTAATTTCGTTGTACGAGGTGCAATGACAATAAAATAAACTTAATACTATTACCATACCAAAGTAAAAATTAAAATTTGACAGGGGAGAGGATGGGAACATTGAATGGCTATATAGATTCCACTTATTCTTTCTGACCTCTGTGCATTCAACCAGAAAGTTTGGGAGACAGTTGTACAGGTATTTGTTTGGGCCATCTGGGATTTGGCTTTATTACATTTTCAGATCTTACAGAGAGCTACACTCTTTACAATTCCAAACAAAACTTAGTTCTACTTGTCTCCAGAACTTCTAGATGAATATGAAAGGTTAGAAGGAAGAGGAGGAGGGTTTAAAGTCTTTATGTATTTAATAAATTTAGTAAATGAATACATAAATAATGGGCATGAATAAAAAATTATCATGCTGACTTGATATGCTACCTGGAATCATGAAAATTGTAATCAACACATCTAACATTAGTGCAATGTATCGAGTTATCAACACCTAAAACACAAATTTACACCTACCAGGAATTTAGAGACTGCCCCACCCCCACTTTTAACAGTTTTTCCATTCTACTGTCTACTTCATTCTGTGTGTTTTACATTGATTGTCTTATATTTGCAGCAAACAAATGATTTTTACCTCACTTGAAAAACTTTTAGCAACTATATTCCTTTGAGAGCCAAGAAAGCATAGCCAACTGATCAAACCCCTTTTTGTCATTTTGGTACAAAATTGTTTTGGTATTGATACATATTTTAAAAGTTCTTTTTGACATAAAGAAGTTTAAGGTCAAAATATTTTATTCCAAAGAATAAAATTCCTGTCGATAATTTGTATTTTAATATAAACGTGGTGCAACCTCATCAGTTGAAGTGGTAATTTTTCAGAATAGCTATAAGATCGATTTAGCTAAATTTGACCTTTTTAATAACACAGTGAAATCTGAGAGCCATATGCTTAATCTCTTTGTTTATTTTAATTGCACTGACAGAAAAAAAAAGATTATTTGCACATATTTTTTCATGCTTAATTTTAAAAAGGCACCAAAACTCAAGACACTCTTGAATTTTATATATGGGAGTGTTGGTCTCTGATGACAAATATTTACATCCCCACCCCAAAAAGAGAGAGAAATAAAAAAGGACTGGATGGGTGGAGAGGAACCATATTTATTGGCTCCAGGATTTCCTTAATATTCTTCGGTAAGATTACCGTTCTTTTTAATGAACTGATAACATTATTCTTTCTAGTGATCTGAAGTACGTTTTTTTTTTTTTTTTTTTTTTGCAAGGAGAATGGGGTATAAACAGCCTTTCAAAATTCTCCATCCAATTGGAGGCCAGGGAAATTTGCTGAACAATTTCTCCATTTTCTTCGAGCGGGAGAATAAATTTTCCTATAATTTTTTCTTAAGCCACAGTGGCGCAGTGAGCCATGGTGGCACAGTGGTTAGAGTGCAGTACTGCAAGCTACTTCTGCTGCCTGCCTGCTGCCTGCAATTTGGCAGTTCAAATCTCACCAGGCTCAAGGTTTACTCAGTCTTCCATCCTTCCGAGGTGGATAAAATGAGGACCCAGATTGTTGGGGGCCAATATGCTGACTCTGTAAAACTGCTTAGAGAGGTCTGCAAAGCAGTGTAAAGTGATATGTAAGTCTAAGTGCTATACTGCTATTAAGCAGTGACCGAAGCACCAATTCTGAGAAAGACTTATAAGAGGAGTTACCTCTTTGGGATTTCACTGATGCATAAGAAGCAGAGAAGGCTGCAGACTGTTGGAGAAATGGTTATAAAGTAAAAGACAGAGAAGTCATTCATAGCCTTGGAGTATCTCATAACTAATAAGTAAAAGACAATCACATTTTCCCCATGAAAATATCTCCATGATAATCATCCTTATTTTGAAAAAAACATTCTGAAGCAATTTCTCTTTCATCAAATTGAATGAGAACCGGTAGATAAAAATGCAAATTCTCTATCTAGCAGTAATTTTAAGCGGCTGTCTGTTTATCTATACTTGTTTTTATAGCACAAAACAGATTCAGAAGAAGGTAGAAAACATTGGAGGAATTTGAGATGATGTTGAGCTAGAGAACTGATCCTTTTAGAGGCTTTCTGTCACTCTGAAGTATGCAAAGGCATTTTCTCTATCACGGCGGACTGGATGAGTTAAATGACATAATGGTAGGTTTCAGTTAAAGATCAGGAGAAGCTTCATGGCATTTTGATAATGAATCCAACCACCTACAGGGGTGATGGTTTTATTTTGTGAGAGACTTAAAGCAAAAGTTAGAAAGTCACAGGCTGGAGAGATTCTGAATCTGCAATGAGTGTATACCAATCCCCCTCCCTCACCCTATCCTCTCCCACTCTGCGATTCTATGCTTTCATATACAGTGATGCTGTAAAATTCAGGACCCTGGAACCTTAAAACCATTGCCACAAAAGTGCTGAAGAAAATCAGCATAAGATGTCTTGTATCTTTTAGAGACCTTTTAGAGAAATGAAAAACATGTTTTTATCCTGACTTTATAATTTTTAATAAATAGCTCACAGCAATGAACTTGTACAATACTCCTTTCTCCTATTTTCCCTGCAACAACAATCTCGTGAGGTGGATTGGGCTGAGAGAGTGACTGGCCAAGGCCATCCAGTTGGCTTTCATGCCCAAAGCAGAACCAAAACTTACTGTCTCTCCTGGTTTCTAGCCTGGTACCTTAACAACTAGACCTGAAGTGTTAATCTTAAGGCCCACTGGCCGGATGCGGCCCACGGGGTGGTTTATGGGGCCAGGGAGCCTCTGCCGGCCAAAATGGGCCATGTGGGCCCACCCCCTGTGGCCCATTTTTGGCCTCCCTGGCCTCCAGCAGCACTCTGCCAGCCAAAAATGTTGGCTGTTTTTGGCTGGCAGAGTGCTGCTGGAGGCCGGGGAGGCAAAAAATGAGGCATGGGGTGGCTGCGTGTGCCCCCCCCATGCCCCATTTTGGCTGGTAAAGTGCTACAGGATGCATCTGTCCTGTGTCCCTCCCTCGCTCCCCACCTCCCTGCTGGCCCAGAGGAGAACTACAATGATGATCTGGCCCTCGAATAAATCCAGTTTAACCCTGCACTAGACTCTTGAAATGCTTGACAAACTACAGCTTTGCTTTTCAATGTATTATAATTCTTTTAATCACGAGAGGAGAGACGGGGAGAAAGCAACTGGAACTGAAAAAGGGAGGTATATTCAATGCAGAGGAAGATGGAAACTATCTCTCCTCTGAAAGCATTGTTAGTGTATTAGATTCATGGAAGTAAACCAATTATGGCTGATAAAAAGAGTGAAATAAACAGCAGAAATTACCTACCAGGTTCTGTCCTGTTCTAAGTCGATCTCTCCTTAGAGAATTAAAAAGGTGTGCTGCATTTTCAATTACTTCTGATCTTGTGAGACATTCCTTTTAACCAAATACGTTTGAAAACCTCCAGTCCAAATCACAGATGAAAGCAAAAGCAGGCAATCTAATCTAATAATCCTTCCAGGCACCTGTCAGCAAAGAATCATTACACAAATATCTTGGCAGAAATATCTAAAATGTATAGTGGGATTCGTTGAAATGTCATGTTATATTAAAATATCAGTTTTGCATTCAGGAAAGGCAAGGGGAAGAGGAAGGGAGCCCTTTTTATTTATAGCAATCAAATCCATATAAACAGCTCTTATATTTGATTGGACTTAGGTTGTAAGAAGAAGAAATTAAGCTGTTCTTTGAAACGAGCAGAGGGTTGAAGCAAAACAGTCCGTGGAGAATTGCTTTGGCATTTGGGGGCCAATTGAACTCAGCATCACAAAAGTAAGAGAATTGTGAATAATATCTATTGCTTGGAATGTCTTGAGGTTGGGGAAAACATAATTCTTAAACATCTATTGTAGGTTTTATGTATTCCTATGCGTTTATCATTCTCATTAACCTAGTCATACTAACTTATTCTTACTTTAGCTTCCAAAATGGTTTGGAGAGTTTGGAGATTTATTAGTACTTGTAATCTTAATGGAAGCTCTTTCAGTGTTTTGCCCTGCCCTGCTCTGCCCTATCTTCTTCCAACAGTAAGGGTATAAAATCCTTGCAGCCACTAAAATATACAACGCCAGTTCAGTATATTTTGAAAGAATATATGATTTACTTCAATTTAATAATATTGTGGGAAGCCTCCCCACCCTAGAAGAATGAAATATTTTGGGAAATATTAAAAAGGCAGAATAAAATATTCCCCCTAAAGGAGAAATAAAAAAAAAATTTTTTCCCCAAAATTTTTTTATTATTTTTTTTAAACATAAAACATAAAATATATCTTTTTAGAGCAAGGGTTTGGTCCGGCATAAAATGAGTACAATTATTCACATTCCCTCAATCAATTTTGTTCCAAATTTTATCCATTAACATCTTTAAAAAAAAAAGAAAAAAGAAAAAAATCTTATTCTAAACATTTATCATTCTACTATTACACCCAAAATTCTAAATAATAAACACCGTTCTAAATCTTTATCATTTTAACAATCAATATTTCATATATATTCCTCAATCCTAAAACCCATTACCTCAAATCTACATTTTAGTTCTCTTAAATGACATCTAATATCCATAATCTTGACAAAAAGTATTTTCCTCCTCTCTTAAAGTCATTTCATAAACAATCAACATTTCCTTCTATAGTTTGTTACTTCCACAATACTTTATTTTATTTACTTCAAGTTTATTTTCATATTTTATTGAATCTAATTTTTAACTGGTTCATATTTAAATATCTATTTTCCAGCTGTATTTTCCAATACTCCTGTCTGTATTTATTTAAACTGGTTCACAGTTTAGCTACTATTCTCCAGGAAAATATCTTCCACTTCCTCCTAAATTTATTTTTTAGCTGGCTCGCATCTTAATCAGCTACTTTCCAGCAATGCTTTCCTCCACTCCTTACCTTAATTATTTTAGCTGATTCACATTATAATTTTAACTGCACACCAACCTTCTCCTTAACTCCTCCTAAATCTATTATAAAACTGGTTCACAACTCAAATAGTTGCCTTCCAGCAATGCTTTCCTCCATTCCTACCCCTATTTTTAACTGGTTCACAACTTTATTTCAATTGATCCCCAGGTATAGTCAAGAAATAATAATAAAAAAAATCTTAAGGGAGGCAGAAACCAGCCCCAGTTTCCCTGCCCCAAGTAGAAATTGAGGAAGCTTTTAGAACTGCAAAGTTGGTAATCCATTCAGAAAGACTGGGTCAAGACAGAAACTCAGATAAGCAAAAAACAAAAGATTGACAAAATTAGCTCAGACAGACACCTAGGATTTGCATTTCCTGTTTTGCAAATAGAGCCAACTATGACCTCTACACAACCCCTACATGACCCCCATAGGAATCTGACAACAGCCAATAGAATATTAAAGGACATGTTCTTGCACAGGAACAGGAAGCTCAAATACAAAGCCCAAAGAAGGTATAAAAACCCACCCACCTCAACTTCATTTTGTCAATTGCCCAGAATCACATGTGGTTGGTGGTTCTGCTTCATCAATAAAGAGAATCTTTCTTTCCAATCGGCTTCCATCCTCCATTTTATCTCCAGTGCCTTTCTCCCAGCTTGGAACTGGACCTGGATATTTCTTCCAACAATATTTAAGGATGGAATAGGATTACAACTTTCAAAAAGATTTCCATTCTATAATAGCTTACTTTCCAGTATTGCTGAGTTTTAAATATGGTTGCCATATATGCAAAAGGACCCTATGTCTTCATTACAGTCCCTAATTTTCCACTGAAAAAATGTTTATCTGTATAAAACAAGATGTTTAATAGCAAACAAAAAGGCATCAACCTGTATATCAACCCATATATTGTATATCTATGCCACAATTTTGGAAGACTTTCATGAAAGAGTTGGAACTCTAAGAAAATATAATCCATGAAATTTGTATAAGATAACTAGCATGGTAATACAAACTGAAGTTCAGAACAGCTATACCACCCTGTTCCTTTGAAGCTGCAAATTCTTGAAATTAGACTTCAATAAGATAATGTCTGATATAGACATTACTTGTCTGTATCAATGGTTTTATACTTTAATAAAGTTATTAAATAAATGCACCAGATTTTTCACTAAAAAGTGCAATCATTTGAAAAACAAAATTAAGTCTTGGAAGAATATTCATTTTAACTGCTACAGTCTTTATAACTAACACAAATTTATTTTGTCCATCTAGAAATATCTGTTATATGTTTCCAAATTGGTAAATAATTATTCTTAAATAGATCTTTTTATTTATTTTATTTTATTATTTATTTTTTATAGCACTTTTCTAACTGTATTAAAGCCAGTAAGTTGGTACATAAGTTGCTTTTTTAAAAAGAAACTCTTTTTGTAGCTCTATTACAATCTCAATTGTAAGGAATATTCTATTTAGATTTTTCTTAGATCAGATTACTGTCACCTCATAGGGGACATGGGTGGCATAAAAATTTAATTAATAAATACATAAACAAGTAAATAAATACATAAATAATATTTTAAGAAATACTTGGCAAATTGCTGCATAATATATTCATTATAGAAATGTGTTTGTTTCTTTCCCAAAGAGTGGTAATACTTTGTTTTATGTTGTTTCTTCTGTAAGTAATTAACTATTTTGACTAGCACTGATGCTAGATGTTACCTAGTTTAATTTTAATTTAATTTAATTAATCATATTTCTATGCCGCCCAACTCCCAAGGGACTCTGGGCGGCTTACAACGGAAATAATACAAACAGTGAACATATTTTTTTTAAAAAAAAGTTATAAAAGCATTTTAAAAACATTAAAAACACATGCACACCATCCATGGCCGTATCTTGCAAGATTGAACAGCGAGATCAATGGCCAGGTCTTCACCGCTTTCCGGAAGGCCAATAGGGTGGGGGTAGTCCAGACCTCAGGAGGCAACTGGTTCCAGAGAGCTGGGGCAGCCACAGAGAAGGCCCTCCCCCGTGGGCCCACCAGCCGGCATTGTTTAGCTGACGGGACCCGGAGGAGACTAACTCTGTGGGATCTTACCAGTCGCTGGGAGCTATGCGGTAGAAGGCAGTCTCGAAGATAACCTGGCCCTGAGCCATGTAGGGCTTTAAAGGTAATAACCAATACCTTGAATTGTGCCCGGAGACCAATAGGGAGCCAGTGCAGCTCGCAGAGAATTGGTGTAATGTGGGTGTATCTAGGCGCACCCACGATAGCTCGCACGGCTGCATTCTGGACCAACTGTAGTGTCCGACTACAGTTAGGGTAATGAAGTGTCTGCAAGAAAACACGTAAGCTGAGAGAGCACCAAGGGCCCCTCATATCTAACTATTTCCCTGGTTTTTATTTTTCAATGTATCTGGGTGTAATAAAGTTCAATATTTTTTTTGACAAACTTCATTTAGCTCCAAAAATTGAAGCTGGTTTCATATTATTTTTTATCTTTTTCTGTCCTACTCATTAGTCACTAACTTCTTTGATGTAGATTCAACATAAACACTCCATACTTGTAAAATGAAATAGATAAAATCCTAAACTGAACAGGTGGAGACTTAATGAACTGCTACTATTACAAGATGAGTTTAAATTGAAGTGTTAATGGGAGATGAAGAGTTTCTTTCACACTAATTTAATTTCTGAAACTTCTCTCATCTCAGTATGCAAGGTTAGTATGGTAAAATGCTTTTGAGAGGGCTGCTTATGCCTTTAACGTTAAACCAAAAGAAAGCTGTGCAGAATCAGAAAGATATTTTATTAATCCTCTGAAAGCATTTAAAACAAGTTAGACCCAATTCTGTTAGCAGCATTTTTCTTTCTTTCTAAGTTCTGAGTGCTAATTGGTGGCTGCCAAGATATTTGTAGTCTTAATGTCCAAAACCCTGCATAAATGATCAATTTATATCTTTCACAAGAGCAATCAGATTCATCCTTTCTTACAGCTTGCCGGATGCAGCATGATAGGAAATGCTGTATGCCCCTTACCTATCAAGATGAAAAACAAATGTATAATATGTTAATAACGCTAGAGATTTCCCTTGCTTGGATGTCAGTCTTCAGGGTTCACTGATATGATTGATGGCCATTCCATAAAGCTAAAAAGGAGAGAGAGAAACAGAGAAAGACAGGAAGACATAGACAGAGAGATAGTTTGGTATAGTGATTAGGGTTGCAATGGTTAGCATGCAGTATTGCAGGCTAACTCTGCCCACAGCCAGGAGTTCGATCCTCACCGGCTCAAGGTTGACTCCTCCTTCCATCCTTCTGAGGTCAGTAAAATGAGGATCCAGATTGTTGGGGGCAACATACTGATTCTGTAAACTGCTTAGAGGGGGCTGTAAAGCACTATGGAGCGGGAGCGGTATATAAGTCTAAGTGCTATTGCTATTGCTATCAGGCTAGAATCCTGGAGACAGTGAATTCTAGTAGTGCCTTAGGCAAAAAGCCAGCTGGATGACCTTGGATCAATCCCTTTCTCTCAGTTCCAGGGAGAAGCCAATGGCAAACCATTTCCAAAAATCATGCCAAGAGAACTTCAGGTTGCCAGGAGCCACACTGACTTGAAGGCATTTTTTTCCTATATCTCTTTCCTGTATTCTAATGGTTCTCTGCAGTGGTGGGATTCAAATAATTTAACAACCAGTTCGTCCAGTGTCAGGTTGGCCATCGTGGGAGGTGTGGCCCATCCCCATCCTCCAGCTCCACCTGTTGTGACCCAAGTAAGTAGTAGGAAAATCAGTCAGTGAAAAAACAAACAAACTGTATTCGAACAGCTGAGAATTACTTCATTCCCAGCATCGTTCAACTAAATTAAAGCAAATTCCTCCCAACACAAATTCATCAGTCCTATCGCAAACCTTGGTCCAATTAGGCAAACTGCCAAAGTCCTTTCTTGGCAAACATTCAGAAGTCACAGATACAAAAATAAATACAAGACGAAGACGAAGAAAAAGACGAAGCTACCAATGTTGTTTTCCAGCAAAGCCCAAACGCCGTTGCTGGTCTGTTTTAAGCCGTATGGGAGGGGGCAATCATCTCTTGGCCCTACTCCTGAGTTGTTCTCTTTGCTTGAGCTGCTCTTGCCTTCTGGAAGCTCTTCTCATGCGTGCATTAGGAACAGGCTCCTCCTGTTCCTCTGCCTCACTCCTATCAGTCTCTGGAGGCTTTGGAGTCCGCACATCACTCCCCAATGGCCCTGGCCCCATCTCTGCCTCTGACGCAGAGCCCTCATCCGGGCCTTCCCCAGCCTCCAGGACTGGCCCATGTTCTTTCTCAGCCTCATTGCTGTCCGACTCCCCTGCCAGCTCCGCAGGCTGCTGCCAGACCACAACACCACCGCACATGTGGGATGAGCCTCCCACAACAGCCAACATGACCCTGGGTGAACCGGTTGTTAAATTACTCTGCACACATACTATTGAAATGGATCCTGGATGCTGTGCTGTGCTGCAATGGAGAAAATGGAGTGGCTGGCATGAGGGAAGGAGGAAGAGCAGGGAAAAGAAAGAGGGAAAGTGGCCTCTTCCTTCCCTCGCACCAGCCACTCCGTTTCCTGTTTCTCCATTGCAGTGCAGTGCAGCACCCAAGATCCACTTTGATAGTATGTGTGCAGAGTAATTTAACAATTGGTTTGCTCGAACTGGTGTGAACTGGCTGAATCCCACCACTGGTTCTCTGGTTTTTGCTTTGATCCAGAGATGATAGTGTATTATAGCCATATAGGGAATAGAAATACATCAGGAAAATGATTCAAGTGATACCTCCTTCAAGAGTTAACTATTTCTCAATTTAACATTCACTTACATTCATTAATATTTAATTAATTAATTTCCCTGCATTGAAGAATTTTTCTCTTTTCTCTCATTCAAAATTACAATCTGAAGGGAATTTTAATGGAAGCCAGGAACCTACAGTCATAGTTCTTGGAGACAGGGATTCTTGTTCTGTGATTATATATTGTTAAGGAAAAATGCTGTGAAATCTAAACTTCCAGGGTTTACTCAAATTTATCCTAAAATGTAGGGTTATTGCCCACATTGTTTTTGTGGACAAATTAAACACTGCACAAACTTGGCAATTTGGCAAGGGCAATGTTTTAGATTTCTGGAACCGTTATTGACTATCCAATCCTAACAAATAGGAGTAACTGTTTATTTTTAATCTCTAAGAATAGATTATGAAATATAGGAAGGAATCTGAAAGAATGCTACTTCAGATCAGATTATTTTAGCCCCCTCCTTCTTTTCAACTTCTATTGACTCTCCATCACCTGCCATCAAAATATTTTAAAAAGAAATGTCAAGGACTCTTCAAATGCAAAGCATGTGCACTAAAACTGAGCCACGCTTCTTTGTATTACATATAGTCCTTTAGCCATTTTGTTACTTTTGAGTATTCATGCTTTGGCTTGCAGCTAAATTGCACTCCTTGTATAATTTTATCTGAAATATCTTCCTTTGAATAAAGTCATTGGAGCAAAATTAAGCCTGCATGCATTTAACAATAGTAATCTTATCTTTTCCAACTCAGGCATCTAGATTCATTATGAATACCCATTTGGATTAAAGCTGACAATAGTAGAAAAACAAAACAAAACACAGCAAAACACAGTCACCACCAACGAAAATAGCAGTAGCATTAAAGGGCATTGCCTTATTCCTTATTAACTAAATTATACGGTGTAACATAAGGTATAAGAAAAAGCAACAAGAGATTCTAAAGATATGTATTTCATAATGCATAAATCAACCACCTTTCTCTTCAAAATAATTGAACAGAAATGGGAGTGAAATTCCCTGCTTTGCTTGCTTTGAATACAAACAAATGAATGAAAGAATAATCCTTTTGGTGAAAAAAAATCTTACTCTGTTTGCTTAATGGCATTATGGCTGCAAATGCCAGTACAGCTGTTCACAAAGACAAAAATATTAAATTCCGGATAATTGGCTGATAGGGGTTACATATTGGTTTTATATGTGGCTCATGGAATACGAGACAATCATCATTTGCTGCACAGTGTATTGCAGATGGAGATGCCATTAGGAAAATAGACATTATCTTATGAGTTGCACAAGAAGTGTAGCAGTTAAATACAAGAGATTTGTATTTAACTGATACATGGTGGATTTTTTTTTTTTATTTGATTTATATGCCGCCCTTCTCCGGAGACTCAGGGCGGCTTACAATGCTTTAAGCAATAGCCTTCATACTTTTGTATATTTATACAAAGTCAGCTTATTGCCCCCACAAACTGGGTCCTCAATTTACCTACCTTAGAAAGGATGGATGGCTGAGTCAACCTTGAGCCTGGTGGGATTCGATCTTACTTTAATTGCAGACAGCTGGTCTTAAATTACAGAGCTCTGTCTGTTGAGCTATCCAGGATTTAAAGCATGGAATTTGTTGTTACAAATTATAGTACAGTATGCTAGTTTTTAGAATAATTTTTGGCATATTATTAATTGAGATGATAATTGTATTGTACCTTCCTGTTTGAGGGGACATGTCCCCAGGGGTGGAATGCTCCCGGTTCGGACCGGATCACCCAATCCGGTAGTGATGGAGGCGGGTGGTTTGGAGAACCAGTAGCAAAAATCTCTGCCCCCCCCCATGCCCAGCTGAGCCGCACAATCATCAGAGGCTTTTTTTTAACTTTTAAAAGCATTTTTTGTACAACCTCTATGGCCAAAAAATGCTTTTAAAAGTAAAAAAAAAAGCTTTTGATGATCGTGCGGCTCAGCTGGGAACTTCAAAGGCCTTTAAAAGAAAAAACCCCTTTTTTTTCTTCTAAAGAAGAAGAGGGCATGGTCACTCATGGCCTCGTCACCTCTCGTCTGGACTACTGTAATGCTCTTTACATGGGGCTCCTCCTGAAGAGCACTCGGAGGCTCCAACTGGTCCAGAATGCAGCCGCGCGGGTGATTATGGGAGTGACACAGCGCACACATGTAACACCTCTCCTGCGTGAGCTGCACTGGCTCCTGGTGGTCTTCCAGGTGTGATTCAAGGTGTTGGTTACCATCTTTAAAGTGCTCCATGGCTTAGGACCTGGTTACTTACGAGATCACCTTCTGCTACTGATAGTCTCCCACTGGCCAATACGCTCCCACAGAGAGGGACTCCTCAGAGTGCCGTTGGTCAAACAATGTCGACTGGTGACCCCCAGGGGGAGAGCCTTCTCTGTTGGGGCAGCTGCCCTCTGGAATGAATTGCCCCCAGAGATACGGATGATCCCTGACCTACGCGCCTTTCTCTGTGCCCTCAAGACCTTATTATTTCAACCAGCTGGGCTGACCTAAACATGAATTTTAATGGTTGTTTTAGTTTTTAATAAGACTGGGGCCAAATTATTTAATATATTTTTAAATTGTTTTTAAATTTTTTGTATATATGTGTTTAGTTTTGGCTGTGCACCACCCTGAGTCCTTTGGGAGAAGGGCGGTATAAAAATATAAATAAATAAATAAAAAGAGCCTTGATAGTACAAGGGTTTAGTGCACCCTGTTATTAACACAGCTGCCAGCAAATTCTGCTGGTTCGAATCTCTCCAAGGCTCAAGGTTGACTCAGCCTTCCATCCTTTCTAAGGTAGGTGAAATGAGGACCCAGTTTGTGGGGGCAATAAGCTGACTTTGTATAAAATATACAAAAGAATGAAGGCTATTGCTTAAAGCATTGTAAGCCGCCCTGAGTCTCCGGAGAAGGGCGGCATATAAATCAAATTAAAAAAAAAAAAAATGCCTCTGACAATCCCAGCTAAGTTGCCTAATCGGCAGAGGCTTTTTAAAAAAGCCTCTGCCAATCAGGCAACTCAGCTGGGACCATCAGAGCCTTTTAAAAGCATTTTTTACAACCTCTTCACTGAAGAGGTTGTAGAAAAAATGGTTTTAAAAGTAAAAAAAAAAATGGCCACGCCCACCCAGTCACATCACCCTCCCCACCAAGCCACGCCCACAGAACCGGTAGTAACAAATTTTAGATTTCACCACTGCATGTCCCTGAATATGTCACCACATTGCCTAATGCTTTTGAACCTTTTATGTGGTCTACAGCTGATTGGTCCTTCTAGGGAATGAGACTGAGACACAGAGATAGAAACATTGGCCTAAGGTAGCAGGATTCTTGTGCTTCCAAATGAAATTTCAGTACACCTATTCATTTCTTGAACAGCCTTGGACAAGTCCATACCACTCAGCTCCAATAGTCTTTCAGAATACCAGCCCTATGTGACAAGTTTGGAGTAAAAATCAATGTGACATTGTATGTCAATGGCTTTGAAAATCTTGTTTCATCCTTATAGTCCTCAGTCTTTATTTTCCAAACGTAGGGAATCTGCCTTAACTCAGAATAATGGCACTTTGTGTAACTGAAATGTCATCCTGCTACTAATACCAATGGTCATTTGCTTTTTTTTTTTTTTTTTTTTGTAGTGCCAGGATTCATCATAGGAAAAAGACCAGTGGGGGCAGGAACAATTGGAGAAAAAAAATTCATAAGTGTAATCCTGCATATGTTTGTTTAGATCCAAACTAAAGAGATGATAAATATTTTCATTCAGCAAGCAAACAGTGAGTGCATATTGTACATTTGATGAAGTACATATTGAGAGATGTGTGGGCACTGTTTATGGTTGCTTGTTATTATGATCACAATGAAACTGAAATGAATGTATAATCTTTGTATTGTGGTATATGGCTTATAGCTTTTCTTTTATGTACATTGAGAGCATATGCACCAAGACAAATTCTTATGTGTCCAATCACACTTAGCCAATAAATAATTCTATTCTATTCTATTCTATTCTATTCTATTCTATTCTATTCTATTCTATTCTATTCTATTCTATTCTATTCTATTCTATTCTATTCTATTCTATTCTATTCTATCTTTTATAAGATTCATTTACCTGAAGGATCACAAAAGCACTTTGAATGAATGAATGAATGAATGAATGAATGAATGAATGAATGAATGAATGAATTTCACCTTCTTTCCTAAATAGAAAGATATTTTAGGTTATTTATTGAATAAAGAGCTTTCCTTTTCAGGTATCCTTTCTAAGCCCACATTCATCTCCCTCCCCTCTTTTTTTTCTTTTGCCATGAATAAAATGTGTAAGGAATCCTATAAACTGAGGGATTTAGTAGTTATGAGGCTGGATTAGGACAAGACCCAAGTCCCAGTCTATGTTTAAGGGCAGCCTTAAAATAGAATGAGATGGAGTGGGGTAGCTACTCCATCTCAGCCCAAACTACCCCACAGGGTTGCTGTTGTAGTGATAAAAAGAAGGGTGTCAGGTTTCGATGCCAAAGCACTGTCAAAGCACTGACAAAGGGATTTATCTCTTTTCTTCCCACCTTGAATCTTGGAGGGAAAAATGAGATATATACCTAATAATATCATATATGGTTTTAATGTGGGCTATCGTTCTTCCAGGATGTTTTTTCTGATTTCATAGTTAATCTGCATCACTTAAATTTTGTATTAGTCTCCCATCTAACTACTAACTAGTTCTGTTCCTGGTTTCCTGGTTATTGGCTAAATGCTCCTGCCTGCTGTGATTCTTTGGATATTAATTGATTTAAAAACCCATTACATACAACCTAATAAAGCTATAATTAAGGTTAGACGGAATAGTTTCTCAAGTAGATTCAGTTCATGAAATTATGCCTGTTTCTTAAAGAAGGCACTAGTGAACCTGTTAAAAACTGAGGGATTTTCAAGTAGGATTCCTGAAGGTTTAATAAAGTTCTTTAGTGTTATTGTCAAATATTTAATCTTGTTTTTACTGCTTCTGCTCTTTTCTGTTTCATGATATCTTTTATTTTCTACTGTTTGTTTCTTCACTTTTAATATCCCTATGTACTTTGGGCTAAGCAAAGATTGTATCTGGTTAGAATTAAGATAGAAGACTTCTCAGGATGTCAGAATGAGATTGTGAAGTTAAAAAAAAACTTAGAAGCCAATGGCTTCTTGTAGTGTTGCCAAGAAAATTACATGGACATAATATAAACAAGATTTTTTAAAAGCCACTAACAAAAACAAATAACAATAAAACAAAAATCAAGCAGCATCAAAAAGAAAATACCTTAAAATACCTCTTACCAGCAAGAGTGGATAATAAATAACAAGCAGCATACACTGTATAGTTTGTACCAGAGACCTTCCTGATCTCAGGAAGTGACATCTCACTTCACAGTCATGACATCTCAAGACGAGTGTCCCATTTCAATTTATTTTTTAAAACACACAGAGCACCATAACATACATTCTAAAGGTTTATACAAGAAAAGACATTCACAAAATACAGACTTCTTGTTAGGGTTGGATGTTGATAGTAAGATCAGGTGTTAATTCATTTAATTAACAAAATTTTTGTGTTGCTTTTTCAGAATGACTGTAGGTGTTTGAACACATTGTCAGAGCAGGAGCAAGAATGGAAAAATAATTTAAAGATCTGGACTATCTGGATGACTACTAGATGGCAGCAATGGGCTAGAGAAGACCCATTAACTGACATCTAGTGGCCATTTGATGCTCTTCAGTTTAGGAACTCTAGTGTGGTTTAAACCCTGTTTGAACACAGGAATAAGATTAAAGAAAGAGAAGGCAGCTGATTCTTTGTATCAATCTTCATTTGAAAATTATTGATCATATGTTGGAGAATTATAAGCATCTGGTACAATGATGAAAAAATGATGAAAAATCATTTGTTCTAGCATCCCAGCATCAGACACAAATATGTATGCCATGATAATGTCACATGGTTTACCACATTTCAGAATCCCCCCCTCCGCTGCCCTCTCTAATAAATATCCATTATTCGGGGGGGGGGGGGGGGTTGTATATAGCCCTAGAATGCATGCTATCACGGGTAGAACCTTACTCCTTTTATTTAAAACAACACATTGTATATTAATGGAATTAAACCATTTTTAATGACATATTATTGTTATGTGTTATATGTTGCAAAAAAAAAAAAGAGTGAAAATATCCTTTGTTTTTGTTTAATCCTGGCAGGTATTTTATCATATACATTGGCGATTAAGGAAGGAGACAGAGAAGAAAGTGGTTAACTTTAAAATATTTTAAAATTCCTAAAACTTTATTAATATTGTGAGAAGTAGGTGAGCGAAACCAATAATGTGATATCTTCATATAAAAGATTAAATTATATGTGAAAGTAGCTACATCCAATAAGTTGGCCAATATAAATAATGCAAAAATAAATTACATTTCAAATCTTGAAAGCTGTAATAATTTAGTTGTATTTTTTATTTGAAAATGATCTCTTTATTTTAAAGGCTACAGTTGTGATGCATCCTGTACAAATATTAAGAAATTTATGTAATTACTAAACAAATGGTGATTGCTTTGTTTGCTTAAGGGTTTGCTTTGCCTTCCCACACTAATTTTTTAGTAATTGTTTGATCCTAGTCATTTCCCTTAATACTTGTTAATTTTCAGTTAACTGGCTTTACAGTTAATTACCCTGAATGTAACCTAATTGTATTTATTTATCAATCCCTCATTGATGTTAAGCAATGCATTGAGTATCATTATTCCTCAACTTAATCCAGCATGAATTTATTGCTTTTGCATGGATTACCAAAATTTTGTTAGATATGAAATTGAGGGACCACTGCCTGTATAGAAATGTTTCAACCTGAAGTTTGGTACTCCCTTGGGGTAACGTTCTGGTTAATGGGGAAAATAATCTACAGTCATCTGTTTTAGATATGTAGTGAGTCTAATCATTAATCAAGGAGAGACGCAACCTAGAACTAAAGAGAAATGTCCTGACAGTGAGAACGAATAGAATAGAATAGAATAGAATAGAATAGAATAGAATAGAATAGAATAGAATAGAATAGAATAGAATAGAATAGAATAGAATAGAAAGCAGAGTTAGACGGGACCTTGGAGGTCTTTTAGTCCAACCCCCTGCTTAGGCAGGAAACCCTACACCACTTCAGACAAATGGTTATCCAACATCTTTTTAAAAATTTCCAGTGTTGGAGCATTCACAACTTCTGGAGGAAGTTGTTCCACTGATTAATTGTTCTAACTGTGAGTAAATTTCTCCTTAGTTCTAAGTTGCTTCTCTCCTTGATTAGTTTCCACCCATTGCTTCTTGTCCTGCCCTCAGGTGCTTTGGAGAATAGCTTGACTCCCTCTTCTTTGTGGCAACCCTTGAGATATTGGAACACTGCTATCATGTCTTCCCTAGTCCTTCTTTTAATTAAACTAGACATACCCAGTTCCTGCAACTGTTCTTCATATGTTTTAGCCTCCAGTCCCCTAATCATTGTTGTTGCTCGTCTCTGCACTCTTTCTAGAGTATCAACATCTTTTTTACATCGTGGCAACCAAAACTGAATGCAGTTAACCAGTGCAATTGCTTGCCTTTAGAAGTTGTGGGTGGTCCATCATTGGAGGCTTTTAAGAAGAGATGGACAGCCACTTGTCTGAAATGATATAGGTCTCCTGCTTGAGCAGAAGATTGGACTAGAAGACCTCCAAGGTCCCTCGCAACTCTGTTTTTCTGTTATTCTGTTATCCTGTAGATACATAACTCAATACAATTACTCTCGGTGATATTGAAGAAGACTACATTTTGTTGTGGACCAAAGATAAAATGTCAAAAGCAACAAAAATGTACTTATGTAAATATTATAATATTAACATTTCTGGGAAAAAGTCTGCAGCCTGGATAGTCTCATCTGAAAAAAGAAATTTTAGAGATGGAAGGAATACAAAAATGGTCGCCTGTAATAATAATGAATTGCAGCTTTCTATGAAACAAAGGTTAACATGTTAAAACTGTCTGAAAGCAACACTTTCAAAAGATGTTAGTTGTGAACTCCTGGCAATTGCAAAGAAGAGGTGGGTGGGACATTGGTAATTGAACATTGAAAATGACAACATATAGCGCATCTAAGAATGCACTATACATTCAAAAATGTACATATTGATTACAGAAAATGCAGATATTGATTACAGTATTGAGGATATTATCATTTTTTATAGCAGTCTTGATGATCAGGGAAAGTGGAAAGATGTTTTCACCAGTCAGAAGTATGGAAGTAAGAATGGGACTAGAAGACTTCAAAGGTTCCTTCTATTATTCTGTTATCCAACCCCATGCAAGGAACACATCTAAGATACAGAAATAGAGGGAGGACTGTGGTTTACCCAGCAGTTAGCTACAGATAACAAAATATGTAAATATTTCATCCACTGGAAATTCCAATACAGTTGGCAACAAATACTTGCAAAGAAAAATGTAAGAATTAAGATAGGCATTTGTTATGTATTCATAACAGACCTTCCTTCCCTCCTAACTTAACAAGACTATGTAAAGTCATAAGGGCTAAACAGAACAAGATGAATGGCTTTCATTGTTCTGAAGAGAAAGGAGCTTCTAAGCAGGCTATATTTTCCACAGATCTCTCCTTTGTGGGAATTTGGTCTTTTTTAAAACCACTCAAATTAATAGCAATCAATTATTGCTGCCACTTTGAGAGCTGCAAATCACAAATGTTCTAATTGCTCTTGCCATGAAAATTGATGATAATATTTTGAAAAATGGAAGTGTAGCTCTCCAGCAGATTCAATCCAAAAGAGGCAAATCCCCAAACTGTTGAATTGATAAATGAAAGACGCATGCTTTACCAATGTAATCATCTGTCACAAATGCTAAAGCTCAATTTACATTATTCCTATGAAATGTTACAGGAACAAGCTAAACCCTTTGACCAAAGATACTTTTTCAGTGGAAACAAAATCTGGGTCTATATATTTCCTTTGTGGCCTACAACTGTGTGTCACGCACATAACACATATTTAAAAGGAGAGTGTTCACTTTTTCATTCAAGCAGCCTATCATTTTTCAAGCTTCAGTGCAAATGTGAAAAAAGGCTGGCTGCTTTTAAGCTGTATTTAAAAAAAACCATGTAGTTTGAATGGGAAATTACTGGATTTATTTCAGTCCAAATTTCTTGTAAAGAAACCTTCTCAGCTAAGTGCTATTAAACTTCCAGCAGAACTGCTGTGCCTAAAGAAACTGATCAGCAATTCTCTTGCCAGCTTAGAGTCCACTGGAGTTGGGCAGCTGATATATTTAAACAAACAAACACTGATTCTCATTAGTGATGGATTTCACTTCTGAAGTACCCTATTCAGAAATTTAAGCCAACCACTCCCCCTTATATTTTGTAAACACCTGGCTCTTTATCAATTATCTTTGGGGATAATTGACTGGAGACATATCAGGGTCTTTGAGGTACTGATTTTGTACATTTTATATAGTTATTTGTGAGCTGAGGTTTTACTTTACAAACTCTGGCTAGTTGGGCTTAGTAATTACCATCTCTATTGATAAATATTTCATTTGGAAACCAGTTGACATTGCAGTGAGAACAGCTGAAAATAGCAGAGCTCTGCTGAGCTCCATGGAAAACAGCCAGTATCTGCTGACTGGGAGACCCTATGGGGTCAAAGCTGCCTTGGAGGGATGGTGAAGAAAGGAGAGGCAGTTCGTCAACCACAAGGAATTTGCAATTTCCTCGTTAGGTCCGAAGAAAGCTCTCCTGAATGGCAGCAAGGATGACAGCCATTTTTGTCAAGTCACAAGCTGTGACAACTGGGACATTAAGATTTGTGCTGGAGCGGTTCATGGAGAGAGCTTTGAAACTGGGTGGGATAATTTCCAACTTTTATTCTAGAGACTTAACCCAAGTAAAAGAATTTCAAAAATAATCTCCAAGAGATAAGAAAGCGGCGATTAGATACATGGAGAAAGACTAAAGATTAAGAGGCGAAAGAAATGCCCAATGGAGGCTTTAAAATATAGAAAGCCTGGAAAAGAGCTAAAAACAATTGGAAAGGTGATTATTGGGAGAAACTGTCTTTTTTATTTTTAATTTTTAAACCCCCTGAATTTATCTGTTTGAGGAACACTGTTTAAGGTGGGAATTTGGAGCAGGGGAGCTATCTACTGGAAGAAGACGAGCAGTACAGCATGGGAAACTAGTGAAACTGAGAATTGTTTAACACACATAAAGGAAGGAGAGATACTAAACAACACCTGGAAGGTGGCTTGACCTTGACTCCATTCCAGAAGGAGTCTTACTTAGTGAGCTTTTTGAGATTCTTAAGACAAATTAAATTGCAAAGAACTAAAATTCTATTGAAATGTTTAATGGATGGTGGACTTGAAAGATCTGAGGAAATTTGGTGGACCAATTTGGACTTGGATTATTAATGTTATTTGACAGAACATTATATGAGGCAAAAGAAGAAAGGTGATAGAAGAAAAGAAGGGGAAAAAAGAAAAGCTAAGTAAGACATTAAAATTTGGATAATGGGAAGGTGAACAACTGGAAAACTATAAAGACTGTAAATTACCAAAGAGCTCCAAGGACTATAAATTTAAGGGATTTGGAGGTACAATCAGAGAACTGATTAAATTTTATTAATAATTTGCTTAGTTTGAGTTTTTAGATATTGGGACATTGGAATATTAGAGGTATATTGAGTAATTTTTAATATATCAAGTAATTATAAAATGACTCAGCAGGGGATAATAGAGGCATATGAAGAAATGTTATTGATGCTTAAAAGTATACATGAAACAATAAAGAACAATAAGGAGATAAGGGGACTGTCAAAAAATTAAGAAGTGAGTGTAGAAGATCTTCAACAAACAGGGGAAAAATAAAAAGATGAACATAATATCCAGAAAATAGATGAGAAACCAGAAGAAGTGGTGGAGGGGACAAAGCAAAATAAGATGCAAGAAGATAAAGATAATGAAAACAATGAAGAGAAAGGAATAATAAGTATGAATCAAATAGATAATCCCTTAAGAATTTACAATAGAACAGAGAAAAAAAGAAAAATATCCTCAAAAAAAAAAAAAGGACTATGGGTGGGGGCTCAAAGGATGCAGCAGAAGGAGACAAGGGGTAAACTGAAAGGAATATTTAGTGGGTATAAAAATGCTAGAAAGATCTATAAATTCCCAAGAGAAAAATATAAAAGTGACCAAAAAGTCAATAAATGTTGGAACTTCAAAAAGGGTAAGAGATGACAAATAAAGATAAAAGATAAAAAGAAGAAACCACAAAGTGGAAAATAGTAGTATACATATCGATAGGCAATAGAATTTATTATAATCATAAGCAAATTAAGGTTAGAAGTTGGAAGTCTAGGATTAGGCAACCTAATTGTATTATTGTTATTAACAGTGTATAAAAACTATATTGGAAACTAATTTTTAGGGACTAGGAATTTTGGGGAATTTGAGATATAATCCTGGCATTGATTAAATTTGGTTAATAATTGGCCTTATTAGTGTTTCTAGGTTTGGGAGATTGGAATTATGATGGAATTGAGTAATTCTTAAAATATTAAAATATTTAAGATTTAGCAGAGGTCAACAAACATATTGTATAAAGATGTTATTGATGTTTCAATGAATTTATGAAAAAAGTGATAAAGAATCATAAAGAGAGAATTGTATTGCTGAAGTTGGAAGATTAGGATTATGTATATTTAATTGTATTATTACTGTTAGCATTTTGTAAAAAGAATATTGACCCAGTCAATGCACTGTCCACAAAATATTTATGTTGTTAAAGGAAAACTACAAATAAAACATATATATATAAAAAAAGATAAACATTTCATTTGACCTATTCCCAAATTCCTGAAATGGAGCATTTCAAAATACATCTCCAATATCACAGGCATGGTAGGAGGAAAACCATGTTACTCTATGGTGGCAAATAATCAGGAGTCTGATAATATTTTTCCTGGCTAACAATGTATATTAAAAGGCTGCAGCTCATAAAATTGTATGCCTTTTAATAAAACATCCTGGGTAATTCATCTTAAATATTGGCTATTGAAAAGCGAAATTACTTGTTTGGGAGTTTTGCAGAAGTAGGAGTAGGAGCAGAAGTAGGAGTGTTCTTGGTCAGTTCAGCCTAGTTGTTAATTCTGTCCCTTTTCTCTAAGGAAAAGACAAAGGCCCAGCAGACTCATACCTCAGAAGGGAAAATTCACAACCTTTAACAGCAGGCCCAGACTCTCCATCTCTGCATGCACTCTTGCTGCCACTTCAATATCTTTATTATAAGTTGCTCCACCCGTGGTCATTAGTTAGTTCTTTATATTTAATTTTAATCCCATATAAAGCCATGATTTCAATTTGGTAGCCAATTGGCAATCAGATTGCCTAAACAGAATTGTAGCGGGCATCAGTAAATGCTTCAATCAAAAATATGGTTGTTCTATCCTTTAATTTTGAAAGAGTGCAACCACAGTTACAACAGGCAAATTCCTATGAATTGTCTGAGAACTGTTCACCAGCAGCATCTCTATCTTCTCAGAATTCAAATTAATTTACAAAACTGAAAATGAGCTTGGAAAGGGACGCAGAGTGGAGGTGGATGGGAGGAAGGGGTAACATTAAATTAAAAATACCAGAAAGAAGATTTGTGGGAAGGGGCAACATGTTGATTTGAATGAATCAGATAAATATTTGCTTACAGTTTTCATGTTTCTGGTAATTAAATAAGCTCCTGGTTGCAGGGGTGGGTTCTAAATTTTTTTACTACTGGTTCTGTGGGCGTGGCTTATTTTGTGGGTGTGGCTTGGTGGGTGTAATGTGACTGGGTGGGCGTGGCCAACTTTTTTTTTTTATTTTTAAAAGCATTTTTTCTAGGTTGCAGAAAACAATGTTTTGAAAAGCCTCTGCCGATCAGGCAACTCAGCTGGGATTGTCAGAGGCTTTTCAAAGCATTTTTTTAACCACCTCTTCAGCTGAAGAGATTGCAGAAAACAATGCTTTGAAAAGCCTCTGCCGATCAGGCAACTCAGTTGAGATTGTCAGAGGCTTTTCAAAGCATTTTTTACCACCTCTTCAGCTGAAGAGGTTGTAGAAAACATGCTTTGAAAAGCCTCTGACAATCCCAGCTGAGCCGCGGAATCATCAGAGGCTTTTTTTTTACTTTTAAAAGCATTTTTTTTTGTCCAAAGAGGTTGTAGAAAAAATGCTTTTAAAAGTAAAAAAAAAAAAAAGCCTCTGATAAGGTGGGCGGGGTAAGTGAGCGGTGACCGGGTCAGGGACCGGTTCGGGGGCATGGCCAGCCGGTTCTTGGAACTACTACAAATTTTTACTACCAGTTCTTGTGAACCGGTGCGAACCGGGAGCAACCCACCACTGCCTGATTGGAGTATGTATGTAGACCACTAATAATCTATTTTTTAAAAAAATACAAAAGAAGAGAATCTGTACCGTTCTGAGTCCAACTTCAGTTCAGTTAGAGTTCAAATCATCAAATAGAATCTGTGTTGCAAAACACGTTCCAAGTAACCTTGATCATTTGGCATGGACTATAAAGCAAGATGAGCAAAGGAGTATCAGTTCCATATCCTGGCCAAAAATCTGACTGAAATTGGGGTCCATATAAATTAAATATTTCAGATGCATTTTGAGTGTATGTACCTTTCTTTCCCTTATCTGAGCCAGAGGTTCCACCTTTTGGAGGAGCTGTTTTCTAGATCTTCCCACTGATTGTTCCTGCTTGTTCTGAAACAGTTTAAGTTCTTGTTTTTGTTCAACATAAGTTGTTGGAAAGGAGGGAGAGAAGGAAAGAGAAAGAGAGAAAGAAAACACTCTATGAGTCCTCAGATGAACTTGTTGATTATCATTATATATGCATATCATTTAGGAAAGCATGAAAATTTCTCACATTAATTGGCATTTCATCTCTAGAACATTTATTTTGTTACAGGTAATAATATGCAAAAATCAAGGTCGCAACGTAACTTGATTAATCTTAAGGAGTGCTACAGGAGCTAAGTTATTACAAAGATTTCAACATTATGTTTTTATATAATCAGTATAAGAATCCTTTGTGAATTCTAAATAACAAAACTAACCTGAGCATATGTGTGATGTCATGTGAAGTCTTATGTACACTAACTGCAAATTACAAAAAAGAAAATCATACAATTTTATAGCCTTGATTGTTACTTTCTAGACAAAATAGCATTGTATTTTCCCAGTCGCTAGTACGTTTTTGATCAAATGAAACACCACATCATAGGAAAGATTGAAATTTTTCTTACTTCCTACTAACCATATCAGGACAAAGAAGACAATTATGAAAATTACAAAAATGTCATTGTTCTTAATTCTTCTGAGAAATACTCTGTGGTCAGTGTCATACAAATTTTATTTTAATAGAGGAATCTTTTCAGGACTTTGGTTATGTATAATTGCAGAAAGGTGTTATGATTCAGATGTGAAACTGCACAGAACACATTCTAAAGGAAAATACAGCTGCTAAACATTCTACTCTACCTCTACCCGTAATCAAGGAGAAAACCAACCTGGAATTAAGGAGAAACTTCCTAACAGTGAGAACAATTAACCAGTGGAACATCTTGCCTTCAGAAGTTGTAGGTACTTCATCACTGGAGATTTTTAGAAAGAGACTGGACAGCCATTTGTCTGGAATGGTATGGGGTCTCTTACTTGAGCAGGGGGTTGGACTAGAAGACCTCTAAGGTCCCTTCCAACTCTATTCTGATTGAACAATAGTCCTGCAAACACCTAGTTCTCTTCAGCCCAAGATCTGTTCTTTAATCACACAATTATATGGCTTTTACTTCTTTTTTTAAAAAATATCTCTGCTGCCTCAGCCCTCTGAGGTAGCCCAGAAAATAAAACAAAATCATGAGTACTAACACCATGCTTGTTGCAGAATCCCATCCCATCCAATCACCTTCGTTCACTACACTTATTGCAAGTCTGAAAGCACTCCCACCCCCTACCCCCCTTTGCCTTTATTTTCCAAAGAACTAGGGAGAGTCTTTTCAGAGACATTCCCCTGCTTCCATCATTCTGTGGACTACTAAGATCTCTCTTGCCTGACCATTTTCAAGGCTGAGACGCTTTGTTCCATCTCCCAAGGTTATTCCTGCAGATATTTTACTTCAGCTCCCATCCAAGCCCTGTTGTCAAAATTAGAAATCTAGGAATGACTACGGTAGCACAGTGGTTAGAGTGCAGTACTGCAGGTTACTTCTGCTGACTGCCGACTGACTGCAATTTGGCAGTTCAAATCTTACCAGGCTCAAGGTTGACTCAGCCTTCCATCCTTTCGAGGTTGCTAAAATGAGGACCCAGATTGTTGGGGGCAAGATGCTGATTCTGTAAAACCGCTTAGAGTGGGTTGTAAAGCAGTGTAAAGCAATATATAAGTCTAAGTGTTATTGCTATTGTCTACTTGGGAGACAATATTTTTATTTCTTTGTTAGCACCCTCCTCAAGAGGATATTTGATGCTGTAAATAAGCTATTTAAGAATTCAATTGTTTGATCCTTTTACTACTTCTTCCTCTTCTTGCTATCAACTTTATTCCATTTTCTTGATGTAATATAATATTTTCTTAATTCAGATTTTCTACAGGTTGAGTCAATGGCTGAACAATCAAACCACATATCTTTTTCATTGATGCATTATATTGATGGTTTATGCCATGACAAAGACTATTTGGTGACTTCTGAGATGGAGGAGTAAAGCTGCCTGGTTCACCGCCTTATCTTCTAAGAGGCTTCTGCCTCTGCCATTACAGAGGCTTCAAGTGGGAGAACTAAGCACTTTCTCACTCTGTGCTTAGAAAAAAAAATCTAAAATGCATTTTTAATAAAAGAGGTTCATAAAAAGATCACAACTAACTTCACATATTACACTAATCCATGGATTAATGAATAAGCTACAATTGGCTAGGTTAAAAGAATATACTAAGGATAAATCCACAGATCGGAAACCACAGTTATGTTAACACAAACCATTAAGCCGTGGAGAAGTAATGTTAGCTACTACTTATTTTGGTTTTAGAAAAGGAGTTAAGATACTCTTTGGCCAAGCTTTTTCAGTTTGAATCTGCTCACAGTGATTTTTAACGTTTTGCATTTTAATTGTCAATTGCTTTAAGTATCTGACAGAAAAGCAAGTCCCCAACTGTATAAATAACCCAAATAGCCATAGTATGTGTTAATGTCATATATGAACAGATTAATTTCTGAAGTTATGTATTAAAATATGTTTTTATTTTATGGATTTTTTCTCTCAAAAGCATCTGTTAGAAACCCCCACAAATCAATTAAAGTTTTGTCCAACTTAAGTAGAGGCTAAAATGGATTAGAGCTGTGCTGATCCTATAGCTTTAGTAGCTCCATATCAGCCCTTTGAGGTAGATCAAGTCCAGAAATAGACGTGTGGGTTTCTGGAATGCTGTTTATTATACCCTGTTTTCTCCCAAAAATGACATCCCCTGATAATAAGCCCAATCGGGCCTTTGAGCGCATGGCAATAAGGCCAAGTGCTTATTTCAGGGTTCAAAAAAATATAAAACAGAGTCTTATTTTCAGGGAAACAAGGTAATATGTGGAATAGTAGTATCTTGAAAGATTTCTCAAGGTTTTATTTCTGTTTTATACCTAATAAAATCAAAGTTGATGTTAAGCACTGGGGAAATCAGGAAATTCAGGTAATTCAAATGAGTATAAAGATTAATTGCAACCTTAAGCTGGCTACAAGAATCTGAACTACTAAAGGGAAATCAAGGGAAATGAGTGGGTGATAAGAAAGGCATTCAAAATGGGCTGGACTTAGATCTCTTGTGGGCATGCAGGGACTCATGACTTATGACGCATTTGACCCCTCCTTCAGGCTCAGCCTGGTCATGACCTGCAATGGGTTACTTTGTGTTTTTTTTAATACTTCCCTCTATCTTAGGACCGTGTAATATTTTCTGAAACTTCTCCCTTAACAGTGGATTCCTTTCTTCCCTCTGGTAACCTTCCCCAAGGCCAACTTTAAATTCCCTGACATTCTATCTGTTTCATTTTAGAAAGGATATTGAATGGAGAACTAGCCTCAAAAATCACTTTGATTTAAAGAATCATGACTATCCCATTGAGGCATTCCACATAACATTCCACATAGCCCTCATTGATTGCTGATGCTACCCTTGAGATACTGTCTTCTGTAAATGCCCACATGCATGTCTGCTGAAGGAGAGGTTACTGCTTTGATTTTCTTGATGTAGTTATGCTAAACACATAACTGCCCCGAGACTGAGTATCATTTGAGCAACATTAGCAGAGAGTGGATTATAAGTGCATTCATATGTTGAGCATTCCAGTAACTAAACAATCTCTGAATATTTTTCAGAAGAATGTCTGAGCCAGTCTATGACTTTTATCTAATATTTTACTAAAAAAAATTGTCAATGGAATTAATTTTTATTTTTCTTAGCAATTTCACTAGAGTGGTTCATGGCTGAGAATTAAACATAAAACGAGTAAAAAGCTGCTTCCTCCTACATTGAACAGGAGAAGCCTATTTCTCAGAAGCAGTAAACATAGTGGCCTTTGTGAAACAAACATCTGCTATTTCTGTTTCTAATGACTTTGCTCATATGTATCCAATTTCTGTGATGCTAAGCTTCATCAGGCTTATCTGCAGAGGGCAAAATGATTTTCCATGGTAATTTTCTTCAGATGGTACATAAATACAGCACCGGAATTTTTAGTAGATATCATTCCTTGAACATAAGACATGACTCAGCTGGAGGCACTTTTGAAAATAATACAGCATGGTTCATATGCTGATCATAAGAAAAATAAATCAGGGCCAATACAAAGGTTATAGCAGAAGAATCTGTTGCCTTTGTTGGTTTGTGGCAAGACTGACAAGCTTATTTGTGCTGGTCAATGACCAAAATAAAAAGACTAAGTTATTGAATATCCGGCCATGAAAAGGCAAACTTCTTGGGGCCAGATATTTATGTCAGGTTTGTGTCTCTGGCTGTTTGATAATGAATTTCATCCCTTCAGGCTTGCAAATTTAGAGATTACCAAAAAAGTGAAGAAGGATGACTGGTATGGTAGGAATGAACATTATTTCATTTCATTTAAGGTTCATAACCTTAAATTTTCATCAGGAGATAACTCTTTTTTCTCCTCTATATAGAGAATTAGGCTGCCAGAGACATTGCTCTGGAGTGAGAGTAAAGAACAGTAATTAACAGCAGCCAGACTGATTTTGCAGTTAAAATGTAATCATACTTTTGACCTTTTCATTTTACAATCATCTAACCTAATATGCCTATGCAAATAAGAATGATACTCAATTATTCTACCTTATGGAATATGAGCTGCTTTAATGTTCTGTCAGAATACCTTGATTTAGAAATTCTTAATAAATGATAATTATCCATTCCAGGGGCCCTGTGTTATTACAGCTTCTACCCGGGGGGGGGGGGGAGATCTATCTGTTAACATTCATCTGCTCCATCTGCCATTTCGTGAACTTTTTGCCATCTGCTGCTATTACTTCTCCAGGTCTTCAGTTTCTTTCTCTCTTTTCTCATGCTACCTGTCCTCCTGGGACAGGTGAGATAGCAGATAGTAGAGAAATATATTCCAGAAGCTTGTGAGAAGCTTTTAAGATGGTTAGTAGATATAATCTACACTGGGCATTTGCCATCTTTTGAATACAAAATGTTTATTATATCCCTCACTGTATTTAAAATGCTCCACTATAGAACTGTAGCATTCTTAATCTTATAGAAGGATGTCAAACTCAATTGAGGACTGCATCAGGATTGTGTTTGACCTTAGGGGCCTGGGGGCGTGCCCAGAGTGGGAGTGGCCAGCTCAACATCACTTGTGTCAGGGGCACCTGTGGCGGCCCGAGCTCTCTGCCAGTGGAAACGGAGCTCAGGAGGGCCGTGCACCACCCTCCCGAGCTCTGTTTTAGCTGGCAGAGGGTTGCAGGAGGCTGTCGCAGCCAAAAACAGCCAAAAACAGCTCAGGAGGGCCGCACACAGCCCTCCTGACCTCCATTTCTGCTGGCAGCCCTGGATCCAGCCCATGGGCCTTTAGTTTGACACCCTTGCCTTATAGTCATTCTTTGCAAAATGTGTTTGCTGACTGAGTGCTTGTCAAAATGGTGAATGGCAAAAGGCCAGTCTCCAATCCTGTCTGTGAAAGTCTTGTTCCGGCATCAATAGTATTGAGTGCCAGTTGAAGTTCTCATTTCCTTCAATCAGAGATGTACAACTTGAGGCTTCATGGCTCTTGTGTCCCCCAGATTTGGAGTAAAACCCCCTAAGTCTTCTAAACATTATGAACAAATTGTACTATTGAATGTGATAAGGGGGAGATTATTATATACACATGATATAAAATATATTTATTTTCATGTACTTGAAATCCATACTTTTTTGTTCTCTGAATCCCACCCATTATTTTAAGGAGCACAGCCTTCAGCATGCCAATTAAAAGTCAAATGTAATCTTTGACCCAGAAAAATGTGTCCTGGCTTGGCTTAAAAAGACACACTACCGATCCCTGAAACTTTGTGACTCCACTACTCCTGACTATTTGGTCTCAGACTGAGGATCAATGTCAGGAATCAGGACATATGTATGCCATATTCATCCTTTGGAATCAGATAGCCAATTGTGCCTATAGAAGCAGCCAGTCAAATGAGCCACAGAAATAGAATAAGGAGGAACAGAAAGTGAATCCTCCTGAGAAGCAGAGACCTTTGAAAACATTTAATTCACCTAAAGGTTGAGATTTTATATCAATCTCTAGGGTGCAAAATTTAGCCTTTGTTCTACTTTTCTGTCCTGCCTTTGCTTAAGCCATTGAACGAGGATGCCACTTAAAAACTGAGAACTCTCTGACCCTGTTTCAATTGTGAATTCCTGTTTTACAAGAAACTTTTACAAGAAACAACCAGCAAGGATTGTGCAGTCGTCTGAAATAAGTGCATCTACTATATGTGATTTGAAAGAATAATTATCAACTAGATAAAATCAAGTAAATTACAAAAAAAGAAAGTTCTTTAATATTCTTTCACCACAAAAGCACAACAGAGATTAGAGCTGGTATTATTCTCTTTTTAAAATTATTGTCTTGCCTGATTTTGGCTCCATTATCTAAACCTTTACTTTTGATGTCCTATTGCAGATCCTGGAAGCAGAGAATATCAAGTGATTTTCAACATGTTATGAAAACATAATGCTTCTTTCTATTGCTCTGCTGGGCTGTGACAATGATCTGTCTAAGCAGAAAAATCCCAAAAGTTATTTTGCTCTTCATTGCGCAGATATATGAGTACAATCCGAACAACCTAAGGGTTTTTCTCTTGGTTAATGTTCCACAGAAGTGAATACATATTGTATCAAATCATTTAATTACAGGTTTGATTGAAGCAGAAGACATGATTAGAAGTGGAAATAAAACCTTGCTGCTCATTGACCAAATTGATATTGAGGACATGTTCTTTCATCTTATCTATTGCTGGCTTGCCATTTCAGCAATGATATTGGTTTATGTTTTAAATGTTCTGCATTTTTTTAATTTCCTTTTTTTATCATCCATACAATATAAAAGAAAAAGAAGGAACATTTCAAATAACTATTTTTTGTGCATTCTGCACTTGGTAAAAGGGATTATAAATTCATTTATTTTTTTCCCCCCTTCCAAATTTAATTAACTCAGAAATGGAATGTCACATGATAGGTAAGGACAAAAATGCTTAACATCACAAAAGCCCAAGTAAACTGTTGATTCCATAACTACCAACCGCATGGAACAACTGCAGAGTCTTTGGTTCTGATCAAATTTCAAGGATGCATCACACATTAACAGAATAACAGAGTTGGAAGGGACCTTGTAGGTCATCTAGTCCAACCCCACCCACCCCCACCCAAGCAGGAGACCTTACACCATTTCCGACAGATGGCATCCAGTTCCTTCTTGAAAGCTTCCAGTGGTGAAGCTCCCACAACTTCTGAAGGCAAGCTGGACCATTGGTTGATTGTTCTCGGTGTCAGAAAATTTCTCCTTATTTCTAGGTTGAATCTCTCCTTGATCAGTTTCCATCTATTATTCCTTGTCTGGCCTTCAGGTGCCTTGGAAAATAGCTTAACCCCTCTCCTCTCTGTGATAGCCCTTCAAATATTGGAACTGCTATCATGTCTCCCCTGATCCTTCTCTTCACTAGATTAGCCATGCCCAGTTCCTGTAACGGTTCTTGTTACGTTATTTCTTTGATGGTAAAAGAATGACCTTTTTTGCATGGGGGTGGGGCAAGCTTAGATCTGGGTGTCAAGACTCAGTCTGTTAATGGTCTGCGTGAAGAGCGAGGAGAAGCAGCAAAGACGACTGCAGCAATTCTCTTCAGCCAAGTCTTTTTCAGTTTTACTTAGTGATTTTTTAACTGTTTTTATAAAGGTTTTGTGCTTATGTTCTATTTTTTATTGCTAGGTGCCTTGAATGTCCTCTAGGCAGAAAGTTAAAATTAAGATCATATTAAGAAGCAAGAGGGGCAATATCTCAAAACTGAACACTGTGAGTTTCTATATTAGATTTTATTTCTTGGCCAAACATAGCTTGTTTAAACTGTCCCTTCCTTTGTTCCAAAGGTTTCAGCAATGATATGTGGGGGCACCTTTTTGTTCTTGGGTTAGGTGATAAGAGAAAAAAATAATACTGTATAGATGACAGAAAAGAACAAATGTTTATATAACCAAAGAATGAGCAGCTTTCTGCTTATATTCTTGCAGCCCATAGCATGCTATTCTTAGTAGAACCTTCATTCCATAATAACCTGGCTTTTGATCTTTCTGGTATAAGTTTTCCCATATTATATATTATATTTCTTTTCTTTGATTTACAAATGCATGTAATCAATCCATGCACAGTAAATAACCTAAATTTTGTAAGTATCCTAAATCTAAGACTATGTGTCACGTTCAATAACTTTTGGGAATCTTCTGCACCAATAAATGCTTGTTATTTCTACCTACATAAACCAATCTGCATTAGCTTGTAGATTTGTAGATTACCTGTCCTCTACAAATCACAATTATTGTACTTGAAGATAAGTCAAAGAGCAGGAGTGTGATGGTAGATAATGGTAGATAACAACATCTTTGGTGGAACTAAATCAAACTTGTAAATTTGACCTGTTAACAAGTTTATTTTCCTTTGCCTTGTTTCTGAAGATTCCTATGAATTTTCCTACAGTTTCTCTGGAATTAACTGAAAATAACTTATGGTTTTTCTTAATTATCTTATTGTTAGCCTTAATATTATAAGAATTAGATGTCTAATAGATTTCCTATGTGGTTTTTGGTTCTGATCATCCAAATTTAATTCACATTTGGGATCCAAAAAGCAATTTTGATAAAGCTTGTTGATGGTTATCAAAGTAGAATTTGTAGGCTGAAAGCAGGTCTATAAGTTCATTTTCAAAATAGAAATCAGGCTTCATATTGTCTTAATGGATTATATGTACTGTTATTAACAATAGCTATTGTGTAACTTTTGGCAAAACGTATATCCTGCTACATATATTTTAAGATTTTAGCTCAGTTCACTCAACCACCTCCAAAGTTATCACTAAACGCAAAGATTATTCTTACATTTTTTTGAAAAAAGTTTCAGTTCTCAAATATTTTAGAAATTCTAATTTGAATAGATTTTTTTTTGTATGCATGTCTTTGTTTCTTTGATTTTCTCTTCTTTGCTCATATTCAATAATTAATAGTTACAGCTATAAGGCATTGAATAGATAATGTGAAATATGTCAAGAAACATAACCTGTACCATTCTGAATCAAAGCTTTCACGAATCCGATTCCATTGATATTTAAATTCCTTCATATCACAAGATGTATATAAACTGTAACAGGATAATTAGAGGTGCTGCCATTAAAAAATGTGGATAATTTTCATCACAATGTGCAAAATCCCATTTGAAGCCAAAATAGTTATCTGGGGATATTTAAAGAATATTGTTATAGACAGTGAAAAAGTAGTTTGTGCTTTGTGCGTTACCAATTTCAGAGATATGTATTTGCCTTAGAAAATTCCTAGTGGGAATTCTTACTTCGTTCCATCTCTCCTTCTCTGAACTTGGAGTTGTCTGTCACATTTCACAGGCAATTTATCACAAATTGATTCAGTCTTTCTATTCATTTTCACATTCTCTGTTGTCAGCCTGCTCTACCCTGTCATATGTAAGTATCCCTGTAAAGCAAGGTACACTGATCTCTTGCCTTACAATCTTAGGGCTCAAACAAAGCCTTCTCCATCTCCTCATCACATGCATTAAGACTTTTAACTGCAATTTACTATCACGATGTCAGCATTGGGTTAAAAAAAAAAAAGAATAATCTCTCAGTTACTGCTATAGATATCTTTATTCATTTAAGTATCTCCTTTTATTTACATCTTTTAAAAGCCATTTGTTCAATGGTGGGTTTCAAATTTTTTTAATACCGGTTTTGTGGGTGTGGCTTGATGGGCATGGCATGGCTTGGTGGGCATGGCTTGGTGGGCGTGGCAGGAGAAGCATACTATAAAATCTCCATTCCCACCCCACTCCTGGGGAAGGATACTGCAAAATCCTCCCATTTCCTCCTGATCAGCTGGGACTCGGGAGGCAGAGAATCGATGGGGGCTGGGCCAGTCAGAATTTTTACTACCGGTTCTCCAAACTACTCAAAAATTCCGCTACCAGTTCTGCAGAACTGGTCAGAACCTGCTGAAACCCACCTCTGCATTTGTTCATTATGCTTTATTAGTAATCTATAACCAGGAGAGTTGGATATTCAGAGCCATCATTTTTATATGTTCAAGAAAATAGCATATAAAGGGTATAGAGCAGTAGTGAGTTGCTACCGGTTTGCCCTGGTTTGGGCAAACCGGTAGCAACGGTGGCGAGAGGCTCCGCCCACTCACCCGGACGTCATCAAATACACTCTGTGCATATGCAGAAGTGGTGTGTACGCGAGCAAACTGGTAGCAAAGGTAAGTGAAACCCACCACTGGTATAGACACATTGCTGCTTCTGGGTATACAGTAGTTAGTCACTTTGACAGTGTAAAGAAACAAAGCAGTATTTGTTTTGGAAAATATACAGACCAGAAATAGAGAGGCACTCCTTCCTGCCAAAGCATGGCCTGAAAGATGTCAAGCAACAAGGTATATTTTGCGCATTTCGGCTCAAGAAATCTTTTAAGTAATTTGGACGAATAAATGAAATTGCCTTGCATCATGAATCTTAGTGACAAATGGAAGAATACTTTTAGTAGCTTGGTGAGAATGTTCCCTGAGGATTTTGTTCCCAAGATGAGGAGACATTATTTTTATTTTGTTGTTGTTGTTGTATATTATGAAGATCACATCAGTTCTGTCTTTGAGCTCTGACAAGCCTTTGAGCTGAGACAAGGAAACTGAAGGTAGTTTTCTAAGAAAATGTGCTGATTATATTGCCTCCAAACAAATCTGAATGCAAAAGCATTTTTAATGTTAAAATGCATGGTCTACAAAAGTGGGACACGGTTATTCATGTTCTTGAAGGACTCTTGCATTTTGGAACAGTGTATAATGCAGCAATGAGTTCTGTTTTTAGTTCTTTGTCCAGTAGATGGCGGTCAGAGAGCCTATGCTGGTATATAATTTTAATATCTTTCATTGCAACCATTCCTTGCTAATGTGGTCTAGAGAAAAGTTCTGATTCTGTCTCAGAAGAAGAATTGCACTCCGATGCGTTGTTCCGTTGGTACATATTATCCAAAAAGGGAGGTAGGGCTTTGATTCTCTTTGCCAAGTGTTTGAGTGAATGTACTCAAATCCGGTTTTCTAATTGTTTCATTGTTTAGAAATCTGCTTAATGGCCATTCCAGCTGTATTGTCTTTGTCATCACCCTCACACAATCCCTATAGGGTTTAAAGATAAATAAATGTATATATTTCTGGATTATTTGTAATAAGAATAGGGTCGGGTGATTCTTTTTGCTGCATGGGAGTTAAACATTCAAAGAATCACTTGAAATAAGAAAAAAAAAATGATTACCAGAGAAGGTAAAACTGTCAAAACATATTTGGAGAGATTTCTCCATTTTTAAAGAGATATTGGAACTGACGGATTGCAAATACGGAACCTAGTGATCCCAAGAATATGTATGAAGGACCTGCTGGTTGGTACTGTATGTTAGAATGATGCAGATTTTTTTCCCCCTGGATATCTTCTTAGCCATTGTTTTCATCAAACAGAATAAAATTTGCTTTTGAAATTAATTTATTAAGTCTAATTAATTTCTCACACTTCACTGAAACCCTATAGCCATATATCAGAACAGAAGTCCTCCTTGGGGGATTTTTCAGATTGGGTTCTTGGTCAGCCAGGGGGGTTATTCAGAGGCACGGAAGCAAAGAGACAGAAAATAATATCAGCATCAACTCAGCAAGAAAATAAGCAATAATCACCATCACGAAGCTTGAAAGAAATGCAGAAGTACTCTAAAAATTAAAGACACAAATGGAAGCCTCTTTTTCAGGGGAAGAAAATTTGAGCAATTGCAAGGCAGACTTTGGTACTTGTACCTAGGAGGCTTCTTGCAACACCGATTCACTTTTTTTCCCAGTGGAACCCTGGAGGAGCTACAGTGGAGTTGTAAAAATGAATAAACCTGGAGAAAGCTGGATGGCATTTGGCACAGAAAGCAAGAAGTTAGCTTGGATACTAGGAATGTGGGTGTCCAGAGTTTGTAATGAGCAGAATTATACCTTGGGTTCAGAGAAAACAATTTAATTAATTAAATCATAGGATGCCATAAGGGGATCCCCCCCCCAATATAGAGTACCAGAACATACAACAGTAACAAAATCAAGTTAAGAAATAAAAGAAAAAGAAAAGAGATCCTCCCAAAAAAAACTCTTAAAGACTCTTAAACAAAATTTACAAATTACAATACTAAAGGACTATGGTTAGGATAGGAACTCAAGATCTAATGCATATGTTAAATGTATAGATACTCTGTGTTTACAAAAAATATCATACACTTTATTATAAAACGATATAAAAATAAACCCTTAGTTTGGGGGTTATTTTGGGTTATTTTAAAATATAATGAAAGAAGAACCCAAACTTAAAGGAAGGTTTAAGAGATAGAGAAAAGAGTTATGAGTGCAGGGCAGTGGTGGGTTGCCCCCAGTTCGCACCAGTTCTATAGAACCGGTAGTAAAACCGGTGGGAGGCTCCACCCACCAACCCCGACATCATCAGAATACTTCTGCACATGTGCAGAAGTGAGAACGCACACGCGGCCCTGCTGCGAACTGGTAGTAAAGGTAAGTAGAACCCACCCCTGGTGCAGGGATACTGACATAACTGCAAGACCAAATCTGGAAATAGTGACTAGGAAAAAAGAAGATGTGGTTAGTTTATCTAGATGAAGATGAAGAAACAGTTGCAGGAACAGTTGCCATAGGCTCGCCATCACAGGTATAGGGTGTCCTGCTTGAGCAGGGGGTTGGACTAGAAGACCTCCAAGGTCCCATTAAGCTCTATTCTGATTGATTGACAGCATAAGGAGAAAAAAGGGGTCCTTTGAGCATCCACAGGTTATGGTAAAAAATGCAGTTGTTGGCTGCAACAGTGTGATCAAAACTCCCTCCTACTCAATTTAATGTGTGTGTGTCATGTGATTTAAAGTAACCCAGAAACATCTGAGAATTAGGAAATTGGAAAAAAATACTGGTGGGTAAAAGGCACCTGAAGGTGGAAGGAAGATAAGAAAATGTTCCAGATAATACAAGTGATAGTAAGAGAGCAAGAATAAGACATTAATAGACATATAGAGGTAAATTACATGTTCACACTATAAAATATTACAAGCTTATTACAAGGAAAGAAAAAGGTCAGAACACGTATTTTCCATCAACCAATACCCAGATAAGTAGGGATTAATACAAGACAAACCATGTAACAGAAAACAACACTCAAGCTCCTGTCAATGACAAAACCTCATCCCAATCAAAATTGACATGGTAAGTTACTGCATAAAAACAGAGAGCAAGCCCCACACCAATGAGCAATGATTAATTAGTTTGGTAATGAAACAGCTTCTAGCACTGATGTTACCTAGCTTGGGTAATGAAATGTCTGTAAGAAAAGAATCAAGGACTCCTGAAAGAACCAAGCTCAGAGAACATCAAGGACTCCATAGTTTAACCCTGAAGTACATATATTTTCTTTGATAGTAAGAGAGAATCCACAAGGCTTTGCCTCCTACAGTGCTATGCCCTACTGGCATGCATACATAACTGCAAACTTGGGGATCGAGGGATGTGTCAGTTTCCCACAGAGAATCACGTACACTTGAAGAGGATTGAGACTAAGAAGGTAAAGGCACTTCATGTGTGATGATTGGGAGTGCCTAGTGGATCTGGCTAAGCCTTAAGCTGATGAGCAGATGATCCAGATTTGTATAAGGGACAGTGAAAAGATGCTGCAAATGAAATTGAGCTGAGTGTGAAGGAGAAAAATGCCAACTGTTCCACGAGGCTGCTAAATTTGTGAGCAGGAAGGATGTATCCTGTGTTTGTGCTTTTTATCATCTTTGTTTAAAGAGCTGCTATTCTTGCATGTTTATACATCTGTGTAAATCTGTCAGTAGGTCTGTGTGACTATGATTTACTGCAAGAAGTAAATTAGAGTGGCTTTCAAGTTTTGATTTTGAATGCAAAATAACAGAGTAACTAGATACCATTGAAAATGTAAGTGAGTCTTGTTGGATCAGTAGAAAAGATAAAGAAACCCACCTTAGAGACCCTCCTCATTGGAAGGGGAGAAAGGAAGGGAAAGTAGAGAAGGAATAGGAGAGGAGGGGAGAAGAAGGTAGGAAGGACAAAAGAAGGGAGGGAGAGGAAGAGAAAGAGAAGAAAGATTGCTGTAAAACCAAAAAGATGAAATGGAACAAAGACATCCCCGAATACATTTAAATATATTAAAGATTGCATTAATAAAAAATAAAATTAAGGAGAATGTATATGATTAAGAATAGAAAAAATAGAATTCGAGGTTGAAAGAAGATACTGTTTAGAAAAATAAGAATAGAAAAATTAAGATTTGATTAACAAATATGGAAAAATAATACTTTGACAGAAACTGTAACTAAGTAAAATATATTTGGATATGATGAATTATATATGATATGATATGATATGATATGATATGATATGATATGATATGGTCAATACTCTATTTCAAAAAATATGTGGGTGTATACTGGGGGGGGAAACTAATACAACCTGAGACCCTCCTAACTGAAAAGGTAGAAGCAGACTTGGTTAAAGTTTGAATAAAAATTAGGAAAGATTGGCTGGGAGTTTTCCTTGAGGACAGTTTGTCAAAGTCTGGACTAGAATTATGTGAAGAAAACAGTAACACCTAAAAAGAGCCCTTGTTGACTTATCCAAAGTTACACAGTGAGTGGGCAGTCAAACAAATCAATCAGACACAAAACTAAAATAAAATATGTATATATGCATTCCTTTCACCAAGCCTTGATTTTATGAATAGAAATATTAGATTTTTAATATTTTGATTGAGTTATGAAAATGCTAATCACCTTGAGTGCTCATCTAAAAGAAAGACGGGAGTATAAATCAAATATATAAATAATCCTGTAAAGAAATCTGCAACGTGTACAGTGGTGGGTTGCTACTGGTTCACCCTGGATCAGGCGAACCAGTAGTGGTGGTGGCGGGAGGCTCCGTCCATCCAGACGCTTCTGTGCATGCGCAGAAGCTTCTGTGCATATGCAGAAATGTCGGGCGCATGCGCATGAGCAAACCGGTAGCAAACTAAATTGAAACCCACTACTGAACGTGTATTTGTAGTAACTCATGCCCATGAGCGGTAGGAAACATTCTGGGCCACTAAATGGTTATATCTTTAAGTTAGGAAAACAGGAAACTGTCACAAAGCTAAATTTCAGCATAAATTGTATTTCCAAGAATGTTTCTGTGTTCCAAGAGAGTCCCATAATATTTTCTACAAAATACAGGTGATGAACAGTGGAAATCTAGTATTTTGCAAATATATCACTAACCTAAAAAAGGGCAAAGGTAAGTAGAGATAAACAGATCATGCTTGTAAACTAGATACTTCATAATCAATCATATATCTTCCTGGAAGACATTTTGCTAATTGTCAAACTTATATTTCAAGAATATGTATTCTCAAAGTTCCATGTGTTTATCTGTTCCTAAATGATTGGGGTGCCCTGACATTCATGGTTTTATGGCCTATGGCAGTGATGGCTAACCTTTTTGCCATCCAGTGCCAAAAGTGGGGTGAGTGGGAGGGTGTCGCGCGTATGCGTCCCCAGATCCATAATTCTATGCACCCCCACCCCCCCGTGCTCCTCCACTTTTAGCACACGATGGCACGGTGGGCCCAGTAGGCCTGTTTTTCGCCCTCCCCTTTCTAGGAGCCTGAGAAGGGCGAAAATGGTCTCCCGCCCCCCGGAGGCCCTCTTGAGGCAGGAAACAGTCTGTTTCCCTACTTTTGGTGGGCCCAAAGGCCCGAAAACCAGCTAGCCTGACCTGAGCTCACATGCCCACTGATATGGCTCCGTGTGCCACCTGTGGCACACGTGCCATAGGTGATATTGGAATTAGATTCTCTTCTATACCACAGGATATATGCTCCCCCAAAAGAGAAAATATCTATCCCCAAAAGGGAAGAGGGGGGAAATATTTGGATGACATCGTGAATGCTTATTTAGGTAAAATAAAATCTCCTTAAATTGAACTCAGCTCTTAGTGGCTACATGGCTGTGTTCATAGTATATTTCTAATAGACAATATGAAATTGATTTGTCTTTGCCTTCAATTGCTGAAGCCGAAATAGAAAGACAACAAACCACACTCTAGTTGGGAAGACTTTAAGCAGGTCTCCCGCCTGCTTGCTGAGCCTCAATGATGTTGCCAATTTTATCAGATAACTTCAAGGCTCTTACTCTTCATCACTGGAGGCTTTCAAGATGAGATTGGGCTGCCATTTGTCAGAAATGATGTAGGGTCTCCCGCTTGGTGGTGGTGGGGAGTTGGACTAGATGACCTACAGTACAAGGTCCCTTCCAACTCTGTTAATCTGTCTACTCTCCATTCTTGAAATCCTTTGATTTAAAGAATGGAGTTGTCAGCTTTGGAAGCCATATTAGGCCGGAAGTTTCAATGCTGCCACCTTCTCATGTGTGGGAAAGTAGGAGGAGGGATTAAGGAGGATTATGTTAGTAGACATAATAGCATCCTTCCTGTTGGTCAAGGTCAGGGCAATCCAGCATCTGGAGAAGGAGTGGTCAGGGGGCTGGGTTGAGATGGAACGGATGTTGATTGGAGCCTAAGTGGCACAGCAGATTAATGCTACTGTTAAAAGGTAGTATTTAGCTTCCAGCTGCCTGCAATTACTGCGAGTTTGAATCTCACCAGGCTCAAGGTTGACTCAGCCTTCCATCCTTTCTAAGGTAGGTAACATGAGAACCCGGTTTGTGGGGGCAATACGCTGACTTTGTATAAAATATACAAAAGTATGAAGGCTATTGCTTAACACATTGTAAGTTTCCCTGGGTCTCCGGAGAAGGGCGGCATATAAATCAAAATTAAAAAAAAATGTGATCAACTGGGGAGAAAAGGGATGGTTTTGGGAGTTTTGAGTTACTGAAGGAAAACCTGGGCTTTTTAGATTCGGGTTTTCCCAGATGTGCCAGTTTGCCTATTCTAGTAAAGAGAACTTTGGAAAAATGCTTGCTTCTGTGTCTTTACTTGGAGTTGGGGGATTTTCTGGAATGCTGACAGGAGTTGTATTTTAAACTGAAATACAACTTGAGTTTTATTTCAAACTGAAATGCAGAATTATTCTCCTGGAAATGTCAGATCTAGGATTATTCTCTATAAAGCAAGATACATGATTTACTGAATTCTCAGAAAATTTGCTGGTTCTCCAGGAGGAAGAGATTACAGAAATAAGCCTTAGAGGTGTGTGGCAGTTTTACTATTTTATATTTTATAGTGAGCTAAAGAACTATGAAATTATTTCTTTGGACATCATCCAGAGATATATATATTTTAAAGAGAAGTCTTCCCCGGTCTGGCAACTTTTGGAAGTTGCATCTGAACACACTTGGTGGGTGGTGAAGTTTGCTTTAGAATATTTAGAGTAGACTATAAATAAGAAACTAAATAAATAGAGACCAAAAGGGAAACAAAATAAATATTGGGGGGAAAAAAGCAATAATAATTAAGAAAGTTTTGATGAAAACAAACAAACTTTAGAGTGACTTTTCTAATAATAAATTTCACAACAATATAAAATTACTTCTCTCATATTGAAAGACAAATGGCAAACGCTGTGGAGAGGCACAGAAGAATCAAACATCACAAAGGAACAATTTCTCTGGCAGCATAAACAATTAGAATCTTGGCTTCCTCTAGGCAGATCAAAGCATAGCATGACAGCAATACACTGGAAACAAAAGAATAGATGTTGAAGTTTTTGGAATATCTGCACCATCCGCTCATTAAGTATTGTGTGAGTACTCATGCTTGATGGACTAATATCCATTGAGTGAATACAAGTAAAAAAGAATAGAAGGGAATACAAAAGAATAAAGATGAAATAAGAAGAAGCATAGGTGGTTGTCAGTCAGGTGCTTTTATTACTTTGTCATAATCTGTGCAACTGTTTATCGGTATTTTTTTCTTTCTATTTTAATGTCTGAATCTCAGGAATTTATTTGCATGGTATTTTTGAGCTTCCTTGGTCATTGCAAAGAGTTGCTTTTCTTTCTTTCTTTGTACATCTCTCCTATGCTCCATAGCTACATGGGGACCCCAATTTCTTGATCTGAAAAGGCACCAGGGGAAGAATTCTTCCAAGATGCCTCCCCTTGAATTGGTGTCTGAAGATCTTTGGACATACAATGTAGAATGGAAGAGAGGCCATGTATTTATACCTTTCAATCTCTTTCTTAGGAAGGCAAATACAAGACTCCTATATCCCAGCAGTGGTAAAATTGCTAAGTAAGGAACTTCGTTTCAGCAAATGGAATGAGCATTGTCAAAACTGCAGAGGAAACATGTGGTACAACGCTAACATATATAACGTATACTTAAATATTATTTTCTAAATTCTCCTAAAAGCCCTTCCAATTCCCCTCTCCCCTGAAACTGTAAATCTAAGTTTCTAAATATTTCTAGTGCTGGTATTTAAGTCTCAGAGGGATAGGAATATGAGGTCATACTGAAATCTCTATTTTTCCTGCGCTGTGTAACCACTGATAAAATTTGCAATGGTTTTAATTGGCATTTTGAGATATATCAGTTTGGAATGTTTTTTCTCCTTTCCTTCTATAAATGGATTTTTTAATCGCGTAAAAGAGATGTAGTTTTGATTTGATTTGCCACAAAGGCACTCTAGTCAAATATAGCTGTTTCTTAAACAATCTGCCCTTCATTCAGTTCAATAAGTCCATGAATAGAAAATCATATCAGAAAATGAGGAGAAAAGAGGTCTTTGCTAATGTAAACATTTATCCTTTATCATCTTCAAAAATATTTACCAAGTTGACAAGTTTCTGTAATTGTTGTACTTTACATTTCCAAGGACAAGTTTGTGTAATTGCTGTACTTTATATTTCCATATATAGCAGATCTATCATGTGTTTAATTCCTTCATCCTAACAACCTTAGAAGCAATTAGATTGCAACCTGAAAGCAATTTGAGACCATTAATTTGAAAGACTGCTATCTGATAGGGCCCAGAAAGAGCCATTACCCCAAACAGAAAAAGAATCCACTGCCTGAGTGGAATAGGTCTGGCTATTGCTTCCTCAGATCTCCTGAATTCTTTCTTTTGCATGCTTGTGTTTCTCGTTTCTCACTTTCATTATAGCCATTCAGATGGACACTTACTTTACAGGCATAATTTGGAGGGCTTTCATGATGATACATTACAAGACAGTCAAGGCTGGTGAATATGCATATAACCAGGAGTGAAATGCTACCAGTTCGGACCGGTTCAGCCGAAACGGTAGCGATGGCGGTGGGTGGTTTGGAGAACTGGTAGTGACGGCAGCGTGAGGCTCCGCCCACCCACCCAGTTGTCATTAACTTCCTGGTTTTAACCAGGAAGTAACCTGTTTTTTACCCTCTGCGCATGCACAGAAGGGTTTGCACATGCACAGAGGGTCCACGTGTGCACGTGACGCATGGTGTGTGCACTTCCGAACCGGTAAGGAAGGTAAGATTTCACCCCTGTATATAACACATGATTGCCTCATGGACCATCATCAGCAAATGCCATGTACTTTAGGAAAAAGGAGAAGAGAAAGGCAGCAAAACATTACAGAGAGTTGTATGTCTTTGGTGTAGTGAAGTGGAAGTCAGGAAAGTCACATGGTAGAGCCTGCCTCCTATTGGTCACTGTTTCAAGTCTACAACAAAAGGCACTTGCTTTGTATTACCTGAAGATAGGTAAGTCTTGCCAAGATGGAGACATTAAGACTAACTATGTAGGACTTAAGACCAACCCTCGTTTTTCTGCCCCTTCTCCTCCAGTTCCTTTTTGTAACATCTTATATGAGAAAAAGGTCTGGAGGTCTTGGAAGCTTGTACATCTTAAAAATATCCTGATAAATGCTTTATTTCTCTATAGAAGTGCAAGTTTTGAAGACAGTTAATGAACTAAATTAGTTGCCTCTAACGTAATGGTCTCCAGATGTGTTAAGACTACATTACCTAAATCCTTGGCTATCCTTTCTATTAACCATATTGGTAACAGATTGTAGAACTTCTAATGGTAATTTTAACATCTCTGGAGAATACCAGACTGGGAAAACACAAAGGGATTTGTACCCCCCTCCAGTAATGAGTATATTTAATTAGGTAAATACCTAGCCAAATTAGACACTTAGAATTGGCTACGTAAGAATAAATCAAGCTGAACATAAAGGTTTGATGGTGTTCCAAGAAGAACATTAAAAACTGAATGCTGCTAAATTTTTTGGATTCATATTCAGGTATTGTCCTTGTATCATATTCAAGTATCTGTCCTGAAAAATTACCTTTTTTTAATTACAAAGTTAAAGGCAATCACTTATAATTTATATTGTTCAATGTTGCAGAAATATAAAAGAATCCTTCCATTTTAAACTCTCTTGGAAAGAAAGATAATTTCCCTGAAACTGTGAAACAAATATAAAGTATCTGCTGCTTTGAAAATAGTGCAAACACATTTATATGTTCTCTGTGTTGGGATTTTTATCTTTTATTTTTAGAGGCTCTTTAGAACAGACTGTATTTAGAGAGTTTTTCTTGAGTTTTAAGCTGCATTGACTATTTAAGCAAATGTGGGAAAAAAACCTCCTGTTTTCTTAGTAATATTTTTAAAGTTCTTACTTTACAAAGTAAAAATATTCCTTCAATATATAGATTAATTTTACATCTTTTCTGTCTTCCTGATGGAAAAATAATTTTCCTTTTCTTTCAGAAAGAAAAGATAGAAAAAGAAGGAAGGGAAGGGAAGGGAGGGAGGGAGGGAGGGAGGGAAGAGATCCTCATGCCTTGAGTATCATCTATAATACTTCAACATTTCTGCTTTAATTCCACATATTCTTTAGCACTTAATAAGACAGAGAAGTACCATATTGGAACATTGGAATATGCAATGACATTTAACATCTTAAAGCAAGGGGAATCATGTGGCAATCATGTGTTTCATGCTGTGCATTTGTGAAAGGTTCCATTGCTTCTTAGTATGCTATAGTTGTAATAAAGATTGAGGGATGTGAGACACAGTGTTCTCTTAAGACAATCATTAGATTTTGCTGATGAGCTTTGCAAATCTTAAGGAATAGCATCAACATCCTTAACCAAATAAATGCTTCAGGTTTCAGCTTAAAGATAGCTCCATATTTGCAATCCTGATGGATTGGGGAGGAATCTTTAGTAGACATGTCCCAAGACATGCTATTCATACATTTACCATGTATAGACTAATAGTCAAAGTACAACTAGGCTTTTGATAGGTGTCTTAAAGTACCAATGCTGCTCCTTAAAACCCCAAACCCTAGAAAATGGTTAAAAAGATCTGGCTTGCCATTCAAATGATGTCAATATATCAATGGTTCAAACCTTTCTGATATCCAGGAAAGGGACATAGGAAAGTGTGCCAAGGAATATAGGAAGGTTTTTTTCCCCCTAATAAATTAATAATGGATAAATATCAGAAAACATAACAGTTCCCTCAAAGACCTGCATTATAGCCATTATAGGGATTATCAGAACATACTCCTGTAAGTGCTGCAGTTGCCAAGGTAGGAAACAAGGAGTCTTATGAAAGCGTAGGGCAGATGCCATCATCAACCCAGCAGCCTGAGAAACAGGATGCACAGTTCATTATGACAAAATGACAAAAGGACAGGACAAAAGACTTGGCATTTAGAATAGAATAGAATAGAATTTTTATTGGTCAAGTGTGATTGGACACACAAGGAATTTGTCTTGGTGCATATGCTCTGAGTGAACATAAAATAAAAGATATGTTCATCAAGAATCATAAGGTACAACACTTAATGATAGTCATAGATTACAAATAAGCAATCAGGAAACAATATCAATATAAATCATAAGGATACAGCAACAAGGTTACAGTCATACAGTCATAAGTGGGAGGAGATGGGTGATGGGAACGATGAGAAGATTAATAGCAATAGTAAAGCAGACTTAGTAAATAGTTTGACAGTGTTGACGGAATTATTTGTTTAGCAGAGTGATGGCGTTCAGGAAAAACCTGTTCTTGTTTTTAGTTGTTCTGGTGTGCAGTGCTCTATAGCGTCGTTTTGAGGGTAGGAGTTGAAACAGTTTATGTCCAGGATGTGAGGGGTCTGTCTTAAATCTTGGGACACAAACACACTTACACACACCCATGATTAACATTACTCTGTGGAAGCTGATTCTTCACTGCTACCATTGTCCCAGGAATGCTGGGTATGCTCTGCCCAACTGAGTTACTTCAGATGTACAGATCTTTGCAAAACTGTACGGAATAATTGATGCTGGGGAATAAATTCCCAAAGCATGTTGCCCATTTTAATCCATTTCGATACAATTCTTACAGAGCACGTCTTCTTGAAGGAATACACAGTCATAAATCATTAGGTCTCATATCTTTTACTGCCTTTCTGCTCTTACTATAGGCATTGATAGAGATCTGCAATTAGCTTGTTTTCTGTTTACCTCTATTCCCATGAAAATTGCCCCATTATCCTTATGTTTCATGTTCTGTTGCTTTAACAGTTTCCTTGCAAGTTTTATTTTCATGTCACCTTTTATAACTCTAATCTACAATTTGTTATTATTTCCCTGAGATTGGTTTGCTCCCCCCTCCCTCTCTTTTGGCAGGCAGGCTGTTCTGTTCTACTGTTTCTCTCTTTCATTGCAGCCATTCAGCTGGCCAGTTACTTTACAGGCACAATTTGGAGGGCTTTCTTAAAAAGATACATTGCAAAATAGACACAGCTGGTGAATGTGCACATAACATGACCATTATAGTCATGGACCATTATAGGCAAATGCCATGAACTAGGAGGAGGTGGAGGAGGAGGCAGAGGAGGAGGAGGGGGAGGAGAAGGAGAGGCAGAGGAGGAGGAGGGGGAGGAAATCTAGACAGGACAACAAAACATTCCAAATAGTTGTATGCCTTTGGTGTAATAAAGTGGAAGTCAAGAGAGTCACATGGTAGAGCCTGACTCCTGCTGGTCATTATTTCAAGTTTACCACAAAAGGCACTTGCTTTGTGTTACCTGAAGATAGGTAGGTCTTGCCAAGATGGAGTCATTAGAATAGAATATAATTCTTTATTGGTGAAGTGTGATTGGACACACAAGGAATTTGTCTTTGGTACATAAGCTCTCAGTGTACGTAAAAGATACAAGTTATAAACCATGATCATACATTCATCATAAATCATAAGATACAACACTTAGTGATAGTCATTGGATACTAAATAAGCAATCAAAATCATACTAGGAAACTAAATAAAACAATATAAATCATAAAGATACAAGCAACAAAGTTATAGTCATAAGTAGAAAAGGAAATAGGTAATAGGAAAGATGAGAAGAATAATAGTAATACAGTCTTAGTAAATAGTTTGACAGTGTTGTGGGAATTAGTATGCAGAACTCCTAATTGGGTCCACTCCTAATTCTATGGAACTCAAGTGCCCAAACTGCAAACAGAAAGGTTGCATTTTGAGGTGTTTTTTTTGCAGATGATCAGGAAGTTGCACAAAACTTTTGGTAGCAATGTCCAAATATGGTCAAATTATTTAGAAGGTTAAGAGAGAAGATAAAGAGACAGAGAGGGAGAGAGTGACAAAAAAGTATAAATTTCTCACCATTTTTCCTATTACCAAAGTAACTAATGCAATTTGATGGGGAAAATCAATAATGCACAACAATTATGGTTTAAATGTTATTTTCAGACAAATGTGAAATTCCATTTGGATACTTTTAAAATGCAGTATGATTCCTAATATCAGCTAACAAAACAATTCTTGGAAATGATGGAAGTGCCAATCCGCCCTCCACACACCCTCCCCTTTTGTCGTACTGGTCACTGGCATGTTTGAAGACATAATGATAGAAAATATTTCTTGCTTTCACATAGGGGGTTAATCACATAGGGGGCTAAACCTTTCCAAGAAGCAGTCTTTTACACCAAGTCTTCTTGTGCAAGATTCACAAAGACAAATAATTGATTTCATATAAGTCCTGCAGTTTCTGCCTAGGAGGGACCAATATAGAATTATATTAACAGTAAGATTAATTGCAGCTTTTTTTGCTGTTCACTCTGTGCAACGATGTGTCATAAAATGGATGGGACATTCCAAGTGCTTTCAGAGAGCAAGAACAAACAATTTAAGTGAGTTTAATAATGTCAAAGATGAAGGGTGCATTCATGGAAACATTTGAAAGGCAGCAAAGCAAAACTGAATTATCTCTGGAGATAAAGAAAGCCAGCCAAAGTGTTTTGAAGATAAAGGTGATTGGTTCCTTTTGGCTAGATATCAAATGTAACCCAACTGCTGCATTTTGGACCCCTGAAATTTTCCTCAGGGAGATCATGAAAGTGTAAAGGGAATAGGACCAGAAGCGATTAAAGCATAAGGAAAGATTAGAGAAGTGAAGAGGGCAAAAATAAAAATATGCAAGCTGGCAGTGCCCTATAAACCTGTGAAAAAGCAAGCAAACAAAAACTAGGGAGGGAAATAATATAAAGGGAGCTCAACATCAATCAAAATGTAAAATTAAGACAGGGTACGGCTTATAGAGTTCACTGGTTTCCATACATTTTAAGAACAGGCAGACAAAAACACTATTTTAAAAGCTGAACGAAGATGTCAAGATTCAGCAGTTATCACCCATCAATGCACATATTGTATGCATGTGTGTTAGAAAAGGAGATACATAAACAGAATTGATATTCTGAAATTTAATAGTTTAAGTTGTTAAGTTGTGCAAATGTATATACATTTTCAGAGAGACAATCATATTTTTAAACAGGCAGGGGCTGTGATGATGCAGTGATTCGAATGCAGTATTGCAGGTTAACTCTGCCCACTGCCAGGAGTTTGATACTAATTGGCTCAAGGTTGACTCAACCTTTCATCCTTTCAAGGTCGGTAAAATGAGGACCCAGATTGTTGGGGGCAATAGGCTGACTCTGTAAATTGTGTAGAGAGTGCTGTAAAGCACTATGAAGCAGTATATAAGTCTAAGTGCTAGTGCTAGTGCTAAATTTTATCTTCTGAAAACCCTTCTGAAGCAGGCTTTCCAAGAAGCAACAGAGATGAGACACCTTGAATTTTTTGAACCCTTAATGGATGCCTCCCTACCAATAATTACTGAAATTAGGAATACCATCCATCCATTAAATATTTAAACTGCTTATTAAGTAGACCTTTCTATGTGCCATACAAAGTTAATTACATACTAAAAGGTAATGAACTTTATAAAAAAGCAGCAAATAAATAAAATATGATTAAATAAATAACTGAATGAAATGACCCACAGAGCTAATTGTTTATTAATATTATTACAGCTGGATATTCAAAGGTGACAGCTAGTCTGTATATAGCAGTGTTGGAGAACCTTTTTGGCACCGATTGCAAGTCACCACAAATCCCTGCCCCAGGGTCCAGCACTGAGAGTCCAATCAACATCCAGTATGATGGACCGAGAGTCCAATCAACATCTAGTATGATGTTATGGGAAAGCTCCTCTGCAGATATTTCTTGCATCTGGAGTCTTCAAGTTGGCCTTGAAGAAGTATAAACAACTTCACCCAGTGGTGCTATAATTCATGAGTACAAAACTCCCTTCCAGTTCTCATGGAACTACTTCACACCTCCTCGCTTTCCCAGACCAAGTGCCCAGGCCCCCTCTCCGTTTCTATGGCAGCCGACAGCAAGCAACCTTCAGGAAACCATGCTGGAAATCTGGCTGACACTGTGCCTCATTTATTTTGACTATGTCATGCAGGAGAATTAACTGGAGAAAGCAATTATGTTTGGAACAGTTAGCAGTAAAAGGAAAACAGGCTGCCAAAAAACATGGTGGCCGGACACCATCAAAGTTGACAGTAGCCAAAACATAGAACAACTCAAAGAAGTAGTGCAAGATCAGAATAGATGGAGTGATCTGGCCCATAGAAATGCCAAAAGTCAGAGACAATGGAATAGATAACATTGCTGTATCACTATATTCAAAGAAAAATGTATAATAAATGTAAAGTAAATAGATAGTAAATGTTTGCTACATTGCATTTAAAAATATTTCCTTATGTGCAATTATATCTATTATCGATCTTCAATCTAGTATTAAAATGCTGCTGTGAACTTAAACCCTAATCTTCTTCCTGACAATGTGCACAAGGGCGTCCCTCGAATCAGTTTTTTAAAAATTTTGTTAATTGTGTATTATTCTATAAATACTATAAATATATCTTCATCCCAATTCAAGAAGTTAGACTGAGACTTAACAACCTTTTCTCTGATATTTTATCTATGTACTTCTGAATTTGCTTTACATCTTTAATAAAATTCTTCTTCTGTCAGTTCCAGTAATGCCAAGTGGTTTAAATGTTTGTCCATCTTTCTATTTATAACTTTTGTTTTATTTTCCAAAACATCCACTTTATGATTAATATTTTTAGATCTCCCATCAATTGTCCTTCAATCAGTTTCTTCAATCTTCTTAACTTCTTTCTTTCATATTCTTTTTATTTCTGCAAATCCTTCTTTCATTTTCTTTTTTAAAAGCAGAAATAATATTGTATTCACAGACATCTCTTCATTCTGCTTGCTCAGTAAAAGCACATAATTTATAAAAGTTTGGATTAATATCATTGTACATAATACTGCATTCTATTCCCAGCCATTTGCTAAGCCAATACAAGTAAGATAGAGATTTTCTGGAAGAAAAAATGAACAAATAAGACATGCTATTGCTTTGGTTTGCTTATATGCCTATTGACATTAACATTTGTTGAAGTACAAAACTAAATAAAATAATAAGAGATGAAGGTCTGTAAAGTTTGTAGATGTTTCAAGCCAAGTCTTTAAGACTTGAAAAATAACATGTTAAACTATAAAAGCTATATCTGGTCAACTTCTAATATAAGGAGCCATGGTGGCTCAGTGGTTAGAATGCAGTAGTGCAGGCTAACTCTGCCCATAGCCAGGAGTTTGATCCTGATCAACCTTCCATCCTTCTGAGGTCAATAAAATGAGGACCTAGACTGTTGGGAGCAACATGTTGATGTTGTACACCATCCAGGGAGTGCTGTAAAGCACTATGGGATGGTGCATAAGTCTATTGCTATTGCAGTTGTCTCTTGGCAGTGCTGATTGAAGATGATGGGAATTGTAGTCTAATACACACACAAGGTTACAAACTGAAGGATTGTTTATTCACATTCAAAATGATATTGTATTCCACAGTCTGAGCTAGCTCAATAACTGACCAGTAACAGCAGTTACCAATATCCATTGATATATGGATTTCACAGGGGTGAAATGCTACTGGTTCGCACTAGTCTGGGTGAACCGGTAGTGATAAAAACTACCAGTTTGGGTAAACTGGTAGTAAAAAAAAGCTACCGGTTCGGACGAATCAGTAGTTAAAAAAAATACCAAACCGGTATTTCTGATGATCAGCTGTGCCATGCGGTTTATATTCGCTAGAAAGCAGGAAATCCTGCTTTCTAGTGAAGCTAAATCGCATGGCACAGCTGTTCCACATCTCGCTGTTCTACTTACCTAGTGAAGTCTTCTTTTTCCATGCGAAGTGCGCATTTGGCACGTACTGCGCATGCATGTGCAGTGTGCTTTTGGCGTGTGCTGTGTATGCATGTGCACAGGGGGTTTTGGTGTGTGCTGTGCTGTGCCCTGAGTCTTCGGAGAGGGGCGGCATCTAAATTAAATTAATTAAATTAAATTAAATTTGGTGCGTGCCGCACATGTGCAGGCAGTGAGCCAGTGGTGATCCATGGAGGATTTAACTGCTGCCATTGGATGTATTCATTCCTGGATCTGTTTTAGATTGGACCTCTTTCTCAGAAATCAAGGGCAAACTATAATTGCTGGAAGCTGAAGTACGTACAATCACTCCTTGACAGCAGTAATGTGATTTGAGCAAGAATTAGGAAAGTAGGAATATGTATATGTGTGTGTGTGTGTGTGTGTGTGTGTGTGTGTATAACATATATGTTATGCATACACACACAAATATATGCTATACATACATACATACACACACATAAATATCTGTTATATATATACATAACAAAAAGGAGGTTTATTTACCAAAAGAACTTTATAGAAATAGGCAAAATCTAAGAGAATCTACTAGGAAGAAAATACAAAGAGCAGGTGCTCTGTGCAAATGTCCCTGGGTTTCCACAGATTAGCAATCTTGATAGAAAAAAGAAGGGACACAGAGTTAATTTTTAACTCTGTCTAGATTCTACTGTCCTTTGATGGTCAATGAGGTACTGAAGAATTACCTGTAGTACCAATTGATTTGCACCTTCAATAGTAATAAGCCTGGAAGTTCCCACATTGCTTCAGCAATATTTACCAGGAGATCTTTAATCAAACAGATCATTAATGTAATTATTTATTATTAGACTAGAGATGCATTATATTCTTTCTGAATATATTGGAAAAATAGAAGAATGCATGAGGAGGGATCAACAAGTTGTTTGCCATAGCTATATCTCATGAAAAAATTAATTGTGATTTGTTCTTAGATTGGCTTAAATTTACCAAATGTCTTTTTATGGCTTGTTGCACCATATACAAGGTTCACCCTTTTCTTATTTTAAACTAGAGACAACTCTCTAGCTCATCTTTCAAATCCTAATTGGAGCTAATTAGTGCATTCTTAAGACATTACATTCCCTACCTGCTGCTGAATCACATTCAAGTTGGCGCATGATTTTTGCATCCGTGGAAGAGAGCCAAAAAAAAAAAAAATCGCTGCCAGACTGAACTTATGCCCTGAAACTGCAGTGTTCATTTATAATCAAGGAGAGACTCATCAAGATCATCTTAAATGGCACAAACTTGATGAAAGCAGAGGCAGCTAAGTCACTGTAAACAGTGTTCAAGCCAAGTTTTCATCATATTAAATAGTAGAAGTGGGCAGAAATGGCTCCCATTAGTTTGCCATCTTGTTGACAGGACATCCTGCCCCAATTTGGCATTGGAGGACTAGAATTGGTGGGGGACCCTGTTATTTTGCTAGTGATAACTAGGACTAACTAGAAACTAGATAACTAGAAAGCTGGGCAGAAGACCAGTAGCTGGTAATAAATGAAGTATGCTCATCCAGATTTCTGCAATCTTCATTTTGTAATCCCAGCAGTAGCAATTGTTACCTTGGTATGCATTTTCCCCCCCTTCCCACGCTATGACACTAGAACAGTATTTCTCATACTCGGCAACTTTAGGACCTATGGAATTCTGGGAGTTGAAGTTCACACATTTTAAAATTGCCAAGGCTGAAGAACACAGTTCTAGTGTCTTTCTCAGTATATTTGGTTTCTCTAACATATTGTCTCCCAAAACTCTCATTCACTCCACCTAGCTGGTTAAAAATTCTGGGACATATAGTGCCAACACTTAGGGAACTCTCATTTAGGAAAAGCTATTTTGGAATATACCATTCAGACAGTGTGGTGGACTATGACTGCAATTGTTCCCCTGCCAGTATGACTTCATTCGAATTCTGGTCTAGAGTAAGGTGACCAGATTTTAACATTGGTAAAGAGGGACATTGTGGGCGTGGCTTATTTTGTGGGCGTGGCTAGCTGGTCATGTGACTGGGTGGGCGTGGCTAGCTGGTCATGTGACCGGGTGGCCATGGCTATGTGTATAGGGTAAGGTGAACAGATTTTAACATTGGTAAGAGGGACACCATTGTGGGCGTGGCTTATTGTGTGGGCCTGGCTTGGAGGCCATGTGACTGGGTGGGCGTGGCTAGCTGGTCATGAGACCGGGTGGCCATGGCTATGTGTATAGGGACTACTCAGAGGGCTGGAAAGTCATTTCTGACAGGTCCTCACACTTTTGACTGGTCCTCACACTTATGACCATCCTCACATTTATGCCCGTGCAGCATTCTTAACAACCATGTCACTCATTTCACAACTGCTTCTCTTCACCATGGTGATAAGATAGGGCAAAAACGTAAAATGTGAAGACAGTCGTAAGTTCGAGGACTGGTCAAAAATGCGAGGACCAGTCAAAAATAACTTTTTCAGCCCTCTGAGTAGTCCATATGCACAAAAGGACTAACCAGAGGGCTGAAAAAAGTCATTTCTGACAGGTCCTCGCACTTTTGACTGGTCCTCACACTTATGACCATCCTCACATTTATGCCCGTGCAGCATTCTTAACAACCATGTCACTCATTTCACAACTGCTTCTCTTCACCATGGTGACAAGATAGGGCAAAAACGTAAAATGTGAGGACAGTCGTAAGTTCGAGGACTGGTCAAAAATGCGAGGACCAGTCAAAAATAACTTTTTCAGCCCTCTGAGTAGTCCATATGCACAAAAGGACTAACCAGAGGGCTGAAAAAAGTCATTTCTGACAGGTCCTCGCACTTTTGACTGGTCCTCACACTTATGACCATCCTCACATTTATGCCCGTGCAGCATTCTTAACAACCATGTCACTCATTTCACAACTGCTTCTCTTCACCATGGTGACAAGATAGGGCAAAAACGTAAAATGTGAGGACAGTCGTAAGTTCGAGGACTGGTCAAAAGTGCGAGGACCAGTCAAAAATAACTTTTTCAGCCCTCTGAGTAGTCCATATGCATAAAAGGATACAGTAATTGAGAGGGATGAAGGAAGGGAAGGGAAATTAGAGTAGGAGTGACGGTTAAGAGAGGGAGGAAGAGAGGAGGAGAAGGAGAAAGGAAGAGGAAGTAGAGAGGAGAAGAAGAGGGAGGGAAGAGAAAGTAAGAAGGAAAGAAAAGAGAGGTGGTAGGTTTGAGGAGAAAGATTGCTGTACAATAAAAAAGATGAAAGGGAAGAAAGCCAACCCCAAACAAATATAAAGATATTAAGATAAAGAATGAATTGTTAAACTTTAAAGAATAAAAGAGAACAAATATGAATAAATAGCAATAATTAGAAACACACATACATACAATGTATTTTCTTTGAACAGAATATTTGGCTGGTTCACAAATTTAAACAGTGTTTAGTCATTTCAATTAAATTTACAATTTCTATATTTCCTTTTTGCCATATTTATTCCTCATCTATTTTTTAAAAAAAACAATATTACCCTTCATCCTCATCTCTAATCTTAATCAAATTCAATTTTTCCCTTCTATTCTATTTTATACCCCTTCCCATTGTCATCTATTTTTATATCCATCCTCACATTGGTTAATTATGTAATTATGTAATACAGTTGTTTAATACAAATTCAACATTTTAATATAAATCAATTAGTTATATAACTATCTTTTTTGTATATTAATCAATATGAACATGAATATTCCAATTATTTCCATGCAATCCAATTTCTTACAAATCAATTAATTATACTTACCAATAATAATAAACCAAATAATTTCCCCCATATATTCCTCCAAACCACAACTTAACCATTTCTGCTTTCAACACAGTATACAATTAATAATATCTCAATTATTACAATTCCCTAGTTAAAAAGAGCTTTTTTTTCTTTTGTGTTTTAAAATCTTGAACTCTCCTCTTTTGCCCTAAATAATTTTCCATTGTTTGCACTTACCTTTTTTGGTGAGGAAAAGGAAAATAAATCTGCTGCCTAATTTTCCAATGTTGCAAGCAAACCGCAAAGCCAACAGCCTGTTTTACTTTCATTTTCGTTTTGAGCTTGGTTTGCACAAAGAGGAAAAAAAAACTGAGCAATTTAGCAAGAGCAGAGCCCTGTGCAAATCAGCTGAGAGGGGGAAGCCGAGCTAATTAACGTAGGGCGGCCCTTTGAAGCCCCGCGGCAAGAGTTTAAACAGGTTTTTTCCTTCTAGCCATCAGCGGGGATTCAGGAGGCAGCCGGGAACCAGGAGGCAGAATGAAAAATCGGGACTTTTTTAAAACGCCGCGGGACGCGGGACAAATTGCTCAAAAGCGGGACTGTCCCACCAAAAGCGGGACGTCTGGTCACCTTAGTCTAGAGTGTATATTGTAGACACTGAATTCACCCTGAGGCAGTTTTAGGTTGGCACCTCATCGTCATAGTGGCTAAGGATGACTTATTATTATTATTAATTTTATTTGTCAAGTACATATTAGATAATATATATAAGTATAAGCATGAATTGAATACATAAAATGAATACAAATAAATGGAGCATTAGGACAGGGACGGTAGGAACACTGGTGCTCTTATGCACTTTTGTTTAATTATGTTTAAGTCACTCTTATGGCTTAGTTGATGTCAGGTCAGAGTAGAGAGTTTAGAGAGGAGGATTGCAAGAAAGCAAGCTGTTTGTTCTTGTACACATTGAAAGAAATGTGATTGTGCCAGACGCTCAAGGCTAGGAGCCAGAGGCATGCTATGCAAACAACTTATAGTACTCTTGGAATTCCTTCTCCAATCTTCTCCTTCATATAGCAGAGAGATTGGAGAGAAAGTGATTTCAAGAGAGTAAACCGATGGCTCTTCTGCAAACAAGAACAGTGCAATCACATCAGCAGTGGGAAAGGGCCAGGTCCAAGTCCACTTCCTGTGGAATCTACTGATTTCCAGTTTCATGCAGGAAGAAAAATCTATATTACATGGATAAAAAAAATAATTGTAGACTAGTGCATACCAAATAAAGAACACGTTATTTGTACTTGTTTGATTATTTATTATGTTTTTAAAAATATATTTAAATAAAATTTTGCTTAAATCCTAGTGGACACTTCTATGTTATTTTCTTGGCAATAATATAGACATTATTTTTCTGCCACTTTCCAGGAAGTTTTTAAAAAGTACTTGGTATCATCCTGATCCTGCATAGTTTTTTCCAAGATCAAACAAGGTTAACTAGTTACTGTGATCTGAAGTGACTTACATGTCATTGAATATAAAGGTCGGAAGGGACTTTGGAAATTATCTAGCATTTAGCTTCCTGTAAATGATCTACTACTAGAAAACCTCTATGACCAATTAGCTTCTGTTGAAACACTTTCAGGGAAGGAAAGTTCACCACCTCCTAAGGCATTTCATTTTTCAAGTACTCCTCCTGTTATGCATTATCTGATATCCAAATGAAATCTGCTTTCATATAATTCAAGCCCATTATTTCTTGTCCAGCCTTCTCAATAAACTTTGAACAATTATGCCACCTCTTCTACATGCCAGCCTATTGGAAGGTAGGGTTTATATCTCTCCACATCTTTTCTTCTCTTGGTTAAAGATACCCAGCTTCTCCAAATGCTTCACATAGGGCTTGCCTTCTGCCCTTGATTACTCTCTGTGGGAGTCACTTGTGTCTATAAATTTCCTTCCTAGAATGCAGTACCCAGAATTGGATGCAACATTCTAAATGTAGCCTGAACAATGCAGAATAGCTAGGACCAATAGCTTTTCTTTCATCTTGACTCTGCATTTCTCTTGATTCAGTCTAGTATTTCTTTCTTTACAGTTGCATCACACTCTTGGTTTATGTCAGCTCTGTGCTGTCCCTCAATATGGTTCCTCCCTTCATTCTACAGCCATTTCTTTGATTCTTCCTTCCCACATTTAGGAATTTGCACTTGATTGTGTTGATATTCATATTTGTTGACTTTTGTGCATTGTTCTCAAGATCCTCCTGAATCTTTAGATTGTCCCTTAAAGTGTCTGCTTTCCATGCTATTCCCTCCCAGTTGTATCATCTGGAAATATTATTATCATATTTTCTAAGAACTCCTGTAACACTTTTATAAATACATTGTACAGTGCAGGGTGATACAGCATTCAAGTTTAATACAGAGCTAGTGCAGTGGTGGGTTCTTCCCGGTTCGGCCGAGCCAGTAGCGGTGACGATATGATGTCACCGAACCGGATCTCTTTGTCCGTGAGCTGGACCCTCCCACCCGCCTGCCCCAGCATTATTCTTACCTTATATTTCTTTATTTTTAGCCCAGCTTATAGGTGTGGCAGAGTGAATTGCCGCACCTCAGCATATTCCTAACGCACTGGCACGGAGCACAAATTTTGCAGTCATGTGAGTGAAGCAAGCATGAGTGCGGCGATCGTGCGTGAAGCGCATGTACAAAGAGAACTGGTAGTAAAGCCGGTTAGAACCCACCACTGATCTAGTGACATATATTTATCAAATATAATTGTTCATTGGAGAAGACTCCTGAGAATACTGTGGACAATCAAGAAAACCAACAAATGGTCACTGAAAAAATTAACCCAAAGTTCTCAGTTGATGCTAAAATAGCCAGGCTCAAATTATCCCATTTGGACACACTGTGTAGAAGATGCTCTCTGGTAAAGGCTCTGATGCTGGGAAAAGGGGGAAGGAAAGAGTAAAAAGGAAGACCAGTGAATGGACTACAGGGAGGCTGGATGCCCTATTGAAAGACTGGGTTAGGAACAAATCATCATGGAGAAAATCTGTATAGTCACTAAGATTTGACAATGACTTGATGGGATATAATCAATGAGTTACAATTGTCCAACCAGTACTGTAGCTATCTGATGTAGCCTAATGCAGCTTCCATTTTTCTATCTTTACTAGAATCTCATGAAAGTGACTGTTGAATGCCTTGCTAAAGTCAAAGTACCAAATTATTAACATTTAGGAGTGAGGTGTAAGTAAACTAAAAGTCAAAGGGGCAAAATAGATGCAGTAAACTCATAAAGACATAGTGCTTTATTTTACCTTAAGTGCAAACCCCCCTACCCCCGCCCCATGCTATCCCAAATTGCTGTTGAGTTTTGGTTGTGTTATTTTAATGGTTTCTTATGTGCTTTCTCTTGTCAAGAAGCAACGTTTGCAGTTCCTTATTTCCATTCTTGTTTCTTCCACTTTTATCTTGTTTATTCAACTTTACCTTCTTCTCTTCTCTCCGTTCCTTTTTTTCTTCCTTTCACAACATTATATTACTAGAATTTATTTTATTTAGAAAGAACAATGTTTTGAAGTGTAGTAGTCGTGTAAATATCAATATTTTAGGCAATGTTTCTAACAGAGCAAGGAAATAAAGCTCATTTAAATCTGACAAGCAAAGGCACTTTTGAGAATGATGTAGATATGAGTAAATGATTGCTATGGTTAAAAAAAAAACCCACCAGATTTGAAAATCCTTCATCATTTCCTAAAAATGGCATATTTTCCTAATCTATAATCTATGATAATCTAACAAAGAGGACCTCAAGCTTGCGATATTGTAAAGCACTAAAATGATAAATGAATGTATGTAGCCACTTCAGGAAAGGGTTACGGTTGAGCAAGAAATAAATATAACACATATTAAAATATGTAACACATAGTAATTGCATATCAAATTCTATATTATTTCAATTATTTGCAACAGTTTTTGGGGTTTGTTAGAAATTTTCCTACTTTTAAAAAATCATTATTATTCATAAAATAGTTTTTAAAAGCAGATTGGTAACACTTAAATTAATGTGCTGTTATGTAAATGTTTTATTCATATTTATGCTATGATTACTAGCTGGTGTCAAGTAATTTTCATCTCATTATATAACACACTATAAAATATATTAGTGTTAAAGGTTTTGTATTCATAATGATACATTCCTCTTTTTACAAACTCAGAGCTTTTAGCAATTTCATTGAAACGAAGAAAGAAGCAATTTCCTTCTTTCTCATGGAAAGAATACTATTTCACACTGTTCCCACTATGCAGAAATGCTGTCTTGTAAAAAGGGATATATAAGTTCTAGTAAAATTAATAGTGATTAATGATGCATATAACTGCTTCGAGGAAGCCAAATTAACTAACATGATAGCAGGTATGAATATGAATATGGACATGAATGAAGGAAATGAATACAAATAAATGGGGACAGTATGACAGGGATGGTAGGCACACTGATGCGCTTATGCACACCCCCTTTACGGACCTCTTAGGAGTGAGGTCCACAGTAGACAGATTAAGTTTAAGGTTCCTCCACTGAGACCCCAAGCCGAGTCTTTAGGCCCTTACAAAAAGAGGAGGGTTGAGGCCAACTTTTCATGGGGGGAGATCAGGGGTGAAATGCTCCCGGATCGGACCGGATCGCCCAGTCCAGTAGTGATCTTGGCCGTTGGTTCGGCGATCTGGTAGCAATGGTGGAGCAAAGCTCCGCCCACCTACCTGGGTGTCACTACTTCCTGGTTTTAACCAGGAAGTAATGTGTTTTTTACCTTCTGTGCATGCGCAGAAGGTCTGCACATGCACATAACCTGTGCAGCGCATGCGCTTCCAAACCGGTAAGGAAGGTAAGTAGATTTCACCCCTGGGGGAGATGTTGCAGAGGGCAGAAGTAACATAAGAGAAATATATATATATATATTAAGAATTGTCCTAAAAATGCGAGTTCTAGGTATAGTTATAGAAGAGGCGATAGACATCATGATCTCCGGAACGTTTAAAAGTTTAAAATTTTTTATTTTAAAACTTGTGCTAAGCTTTCGGGAGAGAGAGAGGCAACACACAATGGGGAAGGAGGCAGGGGGAAGTGCATCGTCATCTGTTAGCATGACTAAGGCAGAAAAAAAGTTAATTACAGGGGGAACTCAAGGGTGTGGGCCTGTTACGCGCGCAATGACTAAATTGATCAGCATTACATAAAAGCAAGCAGCTCCTCAATGGGGATTTTATACTCTGATGAAGTCGATAGGGGCCGACGAAAGCTTAGCACAAGTTTTAAAATAAAAAATTTTAAACTTTTAAACGTTCCGGAGATTGTGATGTCTATCGCCTCTTATATATATATTCACACACCCATCCAATCAGAGCACAGCCAACCCCCCATCCAATCAGAGCACAGCCAAACCCCCACCCAATCAGAACACACCTCCATCCAATCAGAACACAGCCAAGCTCCCACCCAATCAGTTCACACCTCCACTGGCAGTTAAAAGAAAGAAACAGCTGCGATCACACACATTGCTCCTAGAAGCACGAAGCCGAAGACACCAGCCTGAAGATGACGAATGAGACTTCGTCGAAACGTTGCCAAGAAACCTCCAATTTTACGCGGGACAAAACCCAAATAACCAAAGACCTACATACAAACACCCACGAAAACCTCAGAAAACATATATATATATATATATATATATATATGCACACACACACATATTAAGACTTTTCAGATAAGGCAAACAAGTTTTGTTCATCAGGCTCTTACGATATATTGAAAGATAAATATTAAAACTTTGCCTCAAAAATTGCTATCGTCTTTCAAAGAGCTCAACTGCCTCTTACAACTCTGTAGCTGCCTTTTCTAAAGGAAGACAGCGACCCTGCTGGGTTTGCTAATAATCACATGAAAACGTTCAGGAATTTGATGCTGTTTGTTTTCCCTTTTAATTAACTTTCAGTTGCTGTTGGTGTTTTTTTTTTTTTTGTTATTAAACAAATTAAAATGGCTCCCAAAGCAAAGGAGTCCTTTAGAGATTCTGACTTGTCATGGTGTGCCTTAGGAAGCTGATGACGATAACCCATCTCAGTAATTTATTAAAAATAAATCTGTAAACAGCCGGAATGAAATCACCTTAAATTTATCAGCATCCTTCGAATGCCCCAGACTCTGTTTTATTCCATTTAGTGATACCAATCTGCACAAGCAGTAACATTTGTTTATGAGAAGCTAGGTCTTAAAATTTAATGAAGCTTTCTGGATTCGAGCAACCTTATCAACACGGCAGTAATTAAGTAGATGGCATTAAATGTGCTATTCACAACATCCAGAGTTACTGATTACAAACCTCAGAGACTCAAAAGATTTTCCTGACCTTAAAAATTAAGCTGGACTTTGCTTAAGCAATAAGAAGGAAAAGAAATGCACAGAGAAAGGTAGGTGGGTCTACTAGGATAGATTGCTGCAGGAGCTATATACAGACAACTGTTGGGAAACAAAGTGGAAGAAATACATGGTATTCTGCTAGTTATGCTTGAATGCATACAGTGGGGCACAGAATGTGAGACCTAATGGCCCTCTAACCTATCTTTATAAATTAAGACTTATGGCTCATCATCATCTTTTATTCCCCAGCATCATCTAATCAAAGTTTTAAACCTCATTTAAAAAAAAAAAAGGAATATTTGGCTGAAATCCAAAACATACTGAATAAGGCTAAATAAACCTATGTAGGACTGCATTGTTAAATACATGTTTAACATCCAGTCAAAACAGTGGGCTTTAAAAAGGATGACATTCACATATTGTATGAATTTGAAGGATCGTATTTAGATATTGAAATATTATGCTTACAGAAAGTTTTCTTAAGAAGAGCAATGTACAGTACATAGAATCATGTATACATTTTCTTCGGAAGGTCACTGGTTTGTATTAAAGTTGAAAAGCTGGATATACTGTTGATGTTATTAAGCCTACCAACTTAAGAGGAGAGGTGAGAAGAAAATTGAGTACGTATGAAAATATGGCTTTCTTTTTATCTCGTTGCAATTTGGTTCAAGTGTCTTATATATACTGAAGCAGTATTTAGATAAAAATTGGAGATGAGAGTTGTTATGCATTGTATATAGTTGTCAGTTGAAGTTCTCAGTCTGGTCCTCTGTTGGAGCGGGAAAATACTCTCTCCTGATTGGTTGTGGGCTGATCAGCTTCCCTATAAAAGGAACTGTGTCCGCCAGGGAGCAACAGTTGCCTCAAAGGCAGTATTGAATAAAGAACTGTTAGAAATCACTCTGGCCACACTTCCTTTCTTCTCCCAGAACATTAACAAGAGTCATATATAAGCTGCCTTGAGTTTCTTTGATACAAGCAGAGCATATGTCTAATAAATGATAAATAAATAAAATTTGAGCCTGGCAATGGGGCAGGTATTCCATCATTCTTTTTAAATCCTTATGGCAGTCATAGAGTGCTTTTCTCCAGTCCATGAAGTGCCCAAAAAACATACCCCATACTCTGCATGCTCCTCATTACTATGGTAAGTCCTCTTCTGTTTCTGAGCCTTACTTTGGTGACAGCTAGCTCTATCCCCACAGATTCAATGCAAGATCATGGAAGGGAAGTCATTAGTGGATCTCCCTGCTAGCAGAAACAAACAACTGCCAATCACTTTTCCTAAGGAAGGAAACATTCTATCAAAATCTTATCCTGAGCTAGTAGTTATCCCCCAAGTGTTTGTATGTAGTTCTGTATAATAAAGCAGATGATTTTTGCATGCTTCAACAGTAAGAGCCCCATCAGGTTTCTGCAGTATCTAATCCATGAGGTTTTACAGGTCCTGTCATGTAAAAGTCTCTTGTACTTAATTGGGATCCACAGGTGATATTCCCCAGTGAAACTATCCATGTAGCCCCTCTGTAGAGTTTGGTCAATGAGAGAAGAGTGGACAACCTTACAGGGAGAAACCGGTCTCTGTCCTTACACTGCTCTGTCCAATTCTCAATCTGATATGATTCTTCTTTCATGCCAAGAAGACATTCTGGAATATATTGTGCAGTATAATTCATGATCTGCATAGCCTTATGGTATGAACCTCTTCAAAACTCTTTTCTTCTCCACCCCATCTCTCTTTTTTTGGTGCTATTACAGATAAAAGCATAAAGTGATGTTTCAAAAGAGTGTTATGGATATACTGTATTGAGTGAATGGGAAATGTGCTGATTATCTGAATAATTTCTGAATTATATAAGGTAATTAGTTAAAGTCAAAATGATCTATCAAGATTAATTACAAATCTGGCTTCAATTTGCAGATCTGTGCATTAGCTAACTCATCCTCAGTAACATTACCTAAAAAAGCTGTAAAATATGTCTACATATTGAATAAGCCTTTGAAGGAAATAATTTTTTTTTCCTTGGGTGGGAACTAACCCTACCTTCAACACATACAGTTGAAAATCAAATAGATGATTAACTAAAACATTTCCAGTAATAATTATTATTATTGGCAATCACATCACATTGTGCTTTATGACTGTGTCACTTAGATTGACAGAGTTGCCAATCCCAGCTACTGTTGTTAATCAAGACCTTTCTGTACATTTATTTCTGAAACTCAGTTTGGCCCAAATCAGGGGTGATGGGCAGTGTTCAGGAAAATACTAAAATATTTCCTATATTCAATGTGGGCTTATATATTCTTCTTTTTCTCATAGCCAGCTTCTGGTCCTAAAGCACAAAAGCCTGAGTGTCAGTATACTATATGTACTCAACAGATAATGGGATTCTGGCAATATCATGTTGACCTACAAGGTAACCTCTAAATTATTTTATATAGAACATTTTGGGGTAAAATTGGGGTTTGACTAATTTGTGGCATACTGACCATGATTTACCAAATCTGACTTACCATTAGTAGAAGATGTTACATGTGGACCAAGTATGGAGAGATGGGTTTCTAGTCAACACCTGCTCTATATTACTGAAAAATGTTATGTAACATTTTGATTGGCCAAGCCAATGGGCAGATGGGGCTCATCTGCTGTTTATCTTGAAATATGGAAGGTTGCGACTTGGAATGTAAGGAGAAATATATGGCAAATAACATGTATTAATGAAGGAAATGAATTAATGAAGGAAATTACAGGCCAAAAATGTGATGTGTGTCACTCAAATCAAGAGGAAAATGAACGATGTAACAGATCTGAATAGAGATAATATTATGGAATGGAGCAAATAAATATATTTAGGTAAGTGAATTTATAGGTTTCATTATTAATGAAAAAAGCTAAATTGTATGTCAAAAAAGTATGAGCTGATAACATTTAACTTATGGATGCATATTCTGAGTGTGTATAGGAAACTAGGAATCCATAAGTTACTGATAGCTATATATTATGCTGTGAGAAATTATATCAATTGAAAAAACAGGTATTAATTTTGTGGAAAATATGCAACATTTGAATGAAGGTATTACAAAGGAAAATATAGTGTTAAGTAACATAAATGTATAAGTAGGAATGGAATGAGAGAGTACAGAAAAAAGAATTGGACTATTTGGAGGCTCAGGAATGAGAGAGAATGGTGACTAAAGAGTATATATATTTATAAAACGATCTTTGTATTTTGAATATGTGGTTAGGTATAGGATTAATCAAGTGTATACATGGAGAAAAAAAAAATGGTCAATGATGAATTAGAGAAAAATGGATCTTGAAAGAAACTGCCATGGAAAAAAAAGAATATTTCAGAGATTTTTATATTCTTTAAGAATGCTAATATAAATTGAAGAATGGAATTAAAATGCTATAAACAGTAATGGGAAGAAAAAAAATCAATGTAAAGCGAATACGATATTCTGTAAGAATACTCAAAATTGGTAACAGTGTTAATGTGATTGGGAAAATATTAACATTTAGGTGTGAATAGCTCAACAATCCCTGAAGCCAAAGAAAGATGGTAGGAAAAATTCCCTCATGAAGTTTTACTTGGGATTCAACCCAGGGGTGAAATCTACTTACCTTCCTTACTGGTTCGGAAGTGCATGTGCCTCATGTGTCACATGCGCGCACATACCTTCTGCGCATGCGCAGAAGGTAAAAAACACTACTTCCTGGTTAAAACCAGGAAGTAATGACAACCGGGCAGCGATCGCTACCGGATTGCCGAACCACAGGGAAAAATCACTACCAGATTGGGTGATCCAGTCTGATCTGGGAGCATTTCACCCCTGATTCAATCAAAGGATGGGAAGCCAGGAGGTTATACATAGACTTTAACTTCCAGAATTTCTCAGCCAGTCATGCTGGCTGGGGAATTATGGGAGCTGAAGTCCACGTGGCTTAAAGTTGCCAAGATTGGGAACTCCTGATCTAGGAAATGAGCCATAGGACTATAAAGCACTTCTTTCATGCACCCCTTAATTAAACATAAGAACTTGTCACTTTATTCATGAACATTTTGCTATTGTTTAAACTTTTCATCAAGTTAAATGAGAACAATTAGAAGGAGAAATGTTTGGCACAGAAACTACCTGAAATTTGAAATAATAGGCTTAACAGAATTTAAAAAAAACAAAAAACCCTAAATAGTTACAATGGATTTCCTCAGTATTTCCTCACCTATGACTGATTTCATTCTTTCAATAATACATGCTTTATTTTTGCATTGTTCCTTCAGTTAAATTTGCTCTTTTGTGAAATAGCCTCACTTTGAATGCTAATCATCAATGTCAAGATAATAAGTTAGCACTGCAGCTTGACTTGCAGAATAGCTAATTATTCTGACAGTCATTTTCCATCCATCTTCAATAGAGAATAGATAGGAAACCTACACTAATGATACAAAAATGCTTTTCCCCATGTGGATCTATTAAAAGCTACTGTTTTCTAAGGACGAGATTTCTATTGAAATTACTGAATTAGCTAATCAAATGACAGGATTTGCTGTAAAATGGAGAATATTGTTAAGCACTTGTGTTTCCTTCAAAAGCTATTTATAAGTTATGATGAAATGGAATGGCATTTCTTCATGAGATCTAAAGAGTCTCTGAAAATAAGCCATTTTGTATGCACCCAGGTATAGCAATATTCAAACTGCATTGTCTTCTGCAGGATTACTCAGGAATAAATCTCACTGTATTAATGAAATGTATTACCTTGTAAATTATTTTGGATTGCAGAATGAATTAGAACTTTCTTCTTTATGTCTGTAGCTTTCTTTCTTTAATATATGAATATATCATTCACTATTGAGACATAATAAATTGCAGAGATGTGTCTATATAAATATGTATATACATGCGTAGGCGCCATTCACTTTTTGGAATTTCATTTTCTGTATAAAATTAATTTGATGGTGTTTTTTGAAATGTGTCGAAGTCTGATTTATGAAATTAGATACCAGGCTTTGAAACATTCTTGTTCTGACTATCTAACTGAAAGTACAAAGAACAAGTATATATATTTATTACTGTTTAATGATGACCATTTCTCAAAGGCTATCATGATGATAGGTACTGCATGACCGTGTGTGATACACTATTAGTATCTGGCACTGATATATATTGGCAATTGTCTTATGTCAGCTAGATTGATTTGATTGATAGTTTATGGTCCTTAGGTCCATGTCACTTCTTAGTATCAACAAAGACAGATCTTCTCCAGGATAATCTATCCCCAGCATTGCCCATTAATCTTCCAACTGTACATTCATTGCCACTCCATCTACCCTGATGCTGGTTATTCTTTTCTTCTCTTTCTTGCCACCTTTTCCAGCATTATACACTTCTCAAGGGTATAGTGTGTCCAAAATACAATTTGAACCTGGTTATTTGGGCCTTGAATGAGAACTATGGATTGATTTGTTCTATGATCTGTTTGATTTACTGTCTATCGATGGTGATGTATTTCTTATTGCTGGTTCCTTTAACATTGCTACAATCCTAAAAGGCAGAAACTATTGGCCGCTTGAATACTGTAATTTCAATTCTGAGACTGGTTGCTATATCTTTTGTCATTAGTTTGGTATTCTTTATATTTAACATATAAATATGGAGACAGACAGAAGATAGTGTTGTCTCACTCCTTTACTGATTTGAAGCCAATTTTTTCACCAGGTTCCATCATGAATGTGGTTTCCTATTGAGGACCCAGATTGTTGGGGGCTATATGCTGACTCTGTAAACCGCTTAGAGAGGGCTATAAAAGCACTATGAAGCGGTATATAAATCTAAGTGCTATTGCTATTGCTATTCTGTGTATCGGTTTCACACGAAGACAATGAAATTTTCTGAGGAATTTGTTAGAATTCTGATTTCTTCCAATCTTTGGCCACTGTGTCTTTCTCTAGATTTGTTGATAGTTTGATTAGAACTTTACATATTTTTCTGCTGTTGTTTGCTATATTTTTACAGATATCTCATCAATTTCTGTATCAGTTTAGCTGTTTGATAGCTGCATTGACAATGAAAAAACCATTAGATTGATAGAAACCAACAGATTTTTCTACTAGTTTCTGTTTCCTAGAAGGAAACAAGATTTTCCTCCTGATCATTTTCATCTTTGACATTCCAATATTGCTTGCATACTCTGTCAGATTGAAGTTGACCATAAAACTGGTCAACCACTTCTTCTTCTGCATCAGAGGCAGTGGTGGGTTCCTCCTGGTTCCTGCCGGTTCCGCCGAGCCTGTAGTGGTGACGATATGTCACCGAACTGGTTCTGCCCCCGCCACCCCCGCCACCCCACCACGTTATTCTAACTTTTATTTGGCCCCACCCCCAATCTATTGCTGCCTCCTGAGTCCCAGCTGATGGGCTATAAGGAAAAACTGTTTAAACTCTTGCCGTGAGACTTCAAAGGGCCGCCCTACAACTGAAAAGGCAGTTTGGTGGTAGACCGGTGCCTCCAAAAACAAATGAGTAGACCGGTGCCTGCAAAATAAATGGGTAGACCAGTGCCTGCAAAAATACATGAGTAGACTGGTGCCAGCAAAAATAAATGGGTAGACCAGTGCCTGCAAAAATACATGAGTAGACAGGTACAGCTCTGCAAGCAGTTAAAAGCCTGGTAGACCAGTACCTCTGCTAAATCCTAAAGAATTGTCACATGACCAGCAAGCCACGCCCACAAAATAAGCTACGCCTGCAGAACCGGTAGTAAAAAATTGTAGAACCCACCCCTGATCAGAGGTTAGACTTGAATAACTATTATATTAAATGGATGTTAAAGTTGCCAAAATTGAGCAATACTGCAGTAAACTGTTAATCTCAAGGAAATACTGTATATCATAAATACTATTGTACCTAATAATAATGTATTACATATGTTTTATAATAAAAATAAACAATAAAAAACTAGCTCTCCTAAAATCTTTAATCTAGCCATGTCATAAACATTATTAATATTCCAAAAGATCATCACCTCTTTCTTGGTGATATATTAAATGCCACCTGATGTGAGAGATCCATCATCAGCCACTATATCATCAATCACTTAATTCTATCTATCCATGTGGCTATCTTGATAAGATACAGGAGTTGTTTATCATTCACTTCTCATGCACAGGGTGAAATTATGCCTTTGCCAGTATCATTCAAGTGATCATCCCCCTCCAGCATCTTCTTATATTGCCCAATATAAGTGACTGCTTGCCTTAGTTGGGCAATTGGGATGACTTTGGGTGATCCTCTTGGGAGTATATATTCTTGTACACACCTAGCATTCTGAGATCTCTCCCAGAATCTCTCTCATTGGCCAAAAATAGTTCCCCACCACCACCATCATGAGGTTCATAACAGGACTTGGCAGACAATCATCTCGGTGACAGGCAATCTTTTCAGACATCATGCATCACTGGGTGCTATGGAACAGGCACATACAGGCACACATACACATATGTTCAAAGTCTCACAACATTACAAGTATTTTATCTTCGATATCTCACCCAAGATTGTGTGAAAGTTCAGAAATCAAGAATGTTTCCTCTCCTAAAAACTATAACGAATATAGCTTTTCCTATATTCATGATATTATGACTAAACCTGGCCCTCAAGTCAAATGTTAGTTAAATGGTTAGTATAATCATTGGTGTGATTACTGTAACAATTATTTCTTTCTTTATTCAATTTAGAGCCTTGGTAGTACAGTGGTCTTAGGCACCCTGTTATTAAGCTGGTTATTAAGACCAGCTGCCTGCAATTACTGCAGGTTCGAATCTCGCCAAGGCTCAAGGTTGACTCAGCCTTCCATCCTTTCTAAGATAGGTAAATTGAGGACCCAGTTGTGGGGGCAATAAGCTGACTTTGTATAAATATACAAAAGGATGAAGGCTATTGCTGAGCACATTGTAAGCCACCCTGAGTCTCCGGAGAAGGGCGGCATATAAATCAAATTAAAAAAAAAAAAATTTAGAGGACTCAATATTCCTCTAAAATAGTTCCATCTTCGATATCTTCATAAATGACTTAGATGAGGGAATAGAAGGGGAACTCATCAAATTTGCAGATAATACTAAGTTGGCAGGAATAGCCAACACCCCAGAAGACAAGCCCAGGGTCCAAAAAGACCCTGACAGACATGAACAATGGGTCGTATCCAACAACATGGAATTTAATGTAGAGAAAACCAAGGTTTTACACCTAGGCAGGAAAAGCCAAAGGTACAATATACATTAGGTGAAACCTGGTTTAAAAACAGTAACTGTGAGAGAGACCTTGGAGTCCTAGTGAATGATCACTTAAACATGAGCCAGCAGTGTGTAGCAGCAGCAGCCAAAAAACCTAATAAACAGAGACATAGGATCAAAATCATGTGAAGTATTAGTACCGTTTTATAAAGCCTTAGTAAGGCCATGCCTGGAATACTGCATCCAGCTTTACATTACAAAAAATATGAGACTTTGGAAAAAGTGCAAAGAAGAGCAGCTAAGATGTTTAAAGTTCTGAGACAAAAGCATATGAAGAAAAGTTGCAGGATTTGGGTTTGGCTAGTCTAGAGAAAAGAAGAACTGGGGAGACATGTTAGCAGTGTTCCAGTATTTGAGAGCTTGCCAGAAAGAGGATAGGATCAACTTATTTTACAAAGCACCAGAAGGCAAGGCAAGATCTAATGGATGGAAACTAATCAAAGAGAGAAGCAACCTGGAATTAAGAAGAAATTTCCGATCAATGAGGACAATTAACCAGTGGAACAGCTTGCCTTCAGAAATTGTAGTTGCTTCATCACTGGAGGTTTTTAAGAAAAGACTGGACAATTACCTACCGTATTTTTTGGAGTATAAGACGCACCTTCCTTTTTTGGTGAGGAAAAGAAGAAAAAGAAATCTCCCTCTGCCTCTGAACAATTTTGCCTCGTTTCAGCAAACAGCAAACAGCTTGCTTTACTTTCATTTTCGTTTTCAGCATAGCTTGATTAGCACAAGGGAAAAAAAAAATCTGCTCCAGCAATTTACCTCTTTGCAGCAAGCAGCAGAGCCCTGCGCAAAACATCTGAGAGCAAATCAGCTGAGAGTCGGGAGGCTGATCCTATCAACTTGTACTAATTAGGCTGTGCTGAAGCTGAAAGGAGAGTTTTTTTTTTTTTGCTGTTTGCTTGCAAGGAGGTAACTGCTGCAAGGCAGAGGCCAAAAGGGGGGGGCAGTGGGTGGGCAGGGCTACATTCGGTGTATAAGACACACCTAAATTTTCACCCCCTTTTAAGGGGGGGGGAAGGTGTGTCTTATACTCTGAAAAATATGGTATCTGAAATGGTATAGGGCCATAATGGTGAACCTATGGCACGTGTGCCACTGGTGGCACGCTAGCCCTCTCTGCAGGCACGCCAGCCGTCGCCCCAACCCAGCTCCACCACAAATGCGCATGTGCCTCCTGCCGGCCAGCTTATCTTTGGGTCTGTACTGCGCATACATGGGGGACAGGGTGCATGCAGGAGACATGTGTGTGCATGCGCAGGGGGGAGGAGTGCATGCCCAGGGCATGCAGGTTGATGGCAGGAGGCTTTCCAGGCCCTAATCAGGGCACAGGGTGCCTCACCTGGAAAGCCCCCTGCATCAACCTGGAAGCCAAAACAGGGCATGGGGGCCCCCGGGAAGCATGCATGGGGCGCTCGCATTGCATTTTGGAGGTTTGGGCATGCGCACATGCATTTGTGCCCGTGCGCGCATGTTTTGGGCACTTGGCACCAAAAAGGTTAGCCATCACTGGTATAGGGTCTCTTGCTTGAGCAGGAGATTGGACTAGAAGGTCACAGAAGTCCCTTCCAGCTCTATTCTGATTGAATTGAATTGACTGCCCATCTCACCATGGCAACTTTGGGAAACTTAGTATCACAACTACAACTACAAAATTAGACATAAAACGACAGCAATAAAGAGCCTATAATGACAGCCAAGGGCAAAACCCAATTAACAATAAAATAATAACTTCCCCATGTCCGGGAACAAATGCAAATCTTTAGGGCTTTTCAGAAAGACAAGCAGGGTTGGGGCCAGTCTAATTTCTTAAACACATCCTTGCCTACAAGCACATTCATTAAAACCAATTCGGCATTACTGATGGATTTTTAGATAGTACTGAAGTCGAATCAGATCTGCATTTCATAACCTGAAGGTATATAAATTGTGGCCATAGGGACAGCTGATCAGGGAAAGCTGAACTACATTTTTGTTTAGTCTGATTCGCACTTTGTTTTTAAGTTTCATTTTGGTGAATTCAGATTATTTTTATACTTGAACTGATACTTGTAATAAAAAAAGAACAGTAATTCAAATATTCTGCCGAAAGAATCATAATAGAAATCAGAAACAAAATTATATAGTTAATACAGTTAACATTTCTGGAGTAAACAGTACTAAATAGATAGCCAGTTGCTGCTTCAGTCTGTTGTTTAATTAGCTATTTTCTTAAATTGTTATTGTTTTTATTAACAACAGCTAATTGGATGTGTATTGCATTTCCATTTGAGCTATCAACAATCTTTCTCAATTTCTCCACCTCTGTATACATTTGCATATGCATATTTTATGCAAACGAACGTCCTCTTTTTTTAATGGTGACCTTGTTTTTGCAAAGTGTAAATGGCAACCTTAATTATAGCTCCTTGAGTTTACAATTTAAATTATTCTGACATTCTTTGAGACTTATATACATTATTTTGTTTCTTGTCTTAGACCAGGGGTATCAAACTCGCATCATCACATTGTTGTGACGTGATGTATTGCGACTTCCCCCACCTTCGCTAAAATGGGAATGGGCGTGGTCAGCATGTGACACATCCGGCCTGCGGGCCACGAGTTTGACATTCCTGTCTTAGACACAAATTATCTGAGCATTTCTTTCCACATGCATCTAAAAATTGATTAACCTTTTTGATTGCCTTAGTTACCATTCCTCTTTTTCAGCATACTGTCCACTTCTGAGATATGAGACCTGATGAAACCATGGAAAATGTAGCACACAAAAGCTAACAGACAAACTCCTGTCTTTGCTAAGCATGCCAGATGGCTCTTCCCAGTAAGTGTGTTTGACCTCTCAGTGATAGGCAGCGTCTGTTATCTGACTGATGACTGCCATGTAGTTGCCAGGATATACAAGCCAGAATATACATTTTTAAAATATATTTTTTTGCTTGCAAATGAACCTTCTCCACATTTGATGATTGGATTTTTACAATAATCATGATAAGCAGGACATTTGTTAGGATGACCAGCTCTTTTCAAAGGTACAGAAAAAATGGCTGAGGTCATACAATCCATTAAGTTATGCTAAAATGTGGATAGGTGCTTGATCATGGGAGCCAATTCATTGTGTAACTCCTTAAATATTCAGTTATGGAGTATCACCAGGAAGAATTTATGGATGAGCCTTCTGAATCAACAGTAATTTCCCTGAGATTTAATTAGATCTAACCTCGTTGGCATTTCATAATGATATGAAAACTTTTTCCAGAAGGCTTTGGGACCTGATATTATTCTTTTCTGAGATGTTAGCAATATCTTCCCCGGCAACTTTGTATTATCTGCAAATTAGCTGACAATTTCTTTTATCGCCTTGTCTAAATTACTGTACTTATAAAAATGTTGAACAGCATTAGACTAGGAGAGAATCCTGAAATATTCCAATGCAGAGTTCTAAAGAGTTCCAAGGCAAATCTACTGATCTCTATAAAATATATATAAATATAACATTTCTCTAATCTCATATCTCATGCTAAAGGGTTGAAAAGCTGACAAATTAATACACAAATTTTAAAAAACAAATTTAGAATGAATATAGCAAGGTATAGACCATTAGCTAATTAACTTTTCCAAATAAATTATTTAGAACATAATTAAAGCTAAATTATCAAGCATATTGAGGTATTCATCTTGCTAAAGATCTAATTTCTTCAAAGATAAAATTTGGTGACAAATTTGATGAATTTCTTTGTGAGGTTAACAAACATATAAATAAGAGTAAACTGGTAATAGCATTCTATAATTTTACAGTAATTTTATTAAACATTAAATTAAAAAAGATGAAAACTAATAGAATAGAATAGAATTTTTTTTTTGGCCAAGTGCGATTGGACACACAAGGAATTTTTCTTGGTGCATATGCTCTCAGTGTACATAAAAGAAAAGATATGTTCATCAAGAATCATAATGTACAACACTTAATTATAGTCATAGGGTACAAATAAGCAATCAGGAAACAATATCGATATAAATCGTAAGGATACAAGCAACAAAATTGTAGTCATACAGTCATAAGTGGAAGGAGACGGGTGGTGGGAATGATGAGAAGATTAATAGTAGTGCAGACTTAGTAAATAGTTTGACAGTGTTGAGGGAATTGTTTAGCAGAGTGATGGCATTGGGGAAAAAACTGTCCTTGTGTCTAGTTGTTCTGGTGTGCAGTGCTCTATAGCGTTGTTTTGAGGGTAGGAGTTGAAACAGTTTATGTCCAGGATGTGAGGGGTCTGTAAATATTTTCACAGCCCTCTTTTTGATCCGTGCAGTATACAGGTCCTCAATGGAAGGCAGGTTGGTAGCAATTGTTTTTTCTGCAGTTCTAATTATCCTCTGAAGTCTGTGTCTGTCTTGTTGGGTTGCAGAGCCAAACCAGACAGTGAAAACTAATATTAACTAAAAAAGAAAAGAATAAAAAGAAAAAAATAGAAAATGAGAAAAGAAAAAATGGAAAGAAAAATAGAAAAGAAAAAATAAATATGTAATAAAGAAAAAGAAAATAAATATATAAAGAAATGATTTCCCCATCCATCACAAAAAGTATAAATAATTTTACAAACTTTTCATCTTCTCTTAAAATACAACAAATGATTTCTTTTTCTTGTACATGGTCTTTTAATTGTAAAAAAAAATTCCTCGTCTTACGCATTGAATTCTTGTCATCAAAAGTCTGTTAATGGTTCCCAGAAATAACAACATACCTATTTTGAACCACAGTTGTGCAGTGGTTAGAATGCAGTATTGCAGGCTTAAAACTGCTTAGAGAGGGCTGTAAAGTACTGTAAATCTGTATGCAAGTCTAAGTGCTATTGCTATTGTTATTTTAACCCTGATCAGATAAATAACAAAGTTTATTTACTTTTACTTTTAACAATATTAGACTTAATCCCTCCAAATAATGTCCCAGAACTTGATTTATCTTTTTTTTCTTTGACATTTTTCACAAAATTCGTGAAAACTTTAACAAATGTCTTTTGTAAATCCAATATAAGAAAGTTATTCTTTTAGCTTATTTGTATATCCCTTTTATTTATTAATTTATTTATTTACTGGTTTCATTTGCATATCAGTGTAGCATCTTTTTCCACAACATTCTTGTAGCTTGCCTTTTTTAAAATCCGCTTTCAAATCAATCTCATTCCTGTCTGGTAAAACTTGTTCCTCTTAAACATCTAGTCCAGTGATGGCTAACCCTTTTGCCATCGTGTGACAAAAGCGCAGGAGCGTGGGGGGGTTGTGCACACAACCACATCCATAATTCTATGTGCCCGCCCTCCTGTGCATGTGCACATGCCCCCCCCCGCTTTTGGCACGCAATGGCACGGTGGCCCCGTTTTTCACCTTCCCCAGGCTCCAGAGGCTTTCTAGAAGCCTGGGGAGAGTGAAAACGGCCTTCCCTACCCCCTCCTGGAGGCCCTCCGGAGGCTGGAAACGGCCCGTTTGCCGACTTACGGTGGGACCAGAAGACCCGTTTTTTGTTCTCCCCATGCTCCAGAGCCTTTCTAGGAGCCTGGGGAGGATGAAAACAGCCTTGCCCACACCCCCCAGAGGCCCTCCAGAGGCTGGAAACAGAAGTCGGCAAACTGAGCTCGTGTGCCCACCAATATGGCTCCGCGTGCCACCTGTGGCACGCGTGCCATAGGTTCGCCATTACGGATCTAGTCTATCTAAAATGACAGACCCGCTTAAAATTAACTTCTGGTTCCTTTGTTCACAAATATCATTCAATACATCCATTGTTAAAGTATCTCCATTCTGTATTAGTAAGTCAAATTTAATTGCTTTTCTTTAATTGTAATTTTAGTTCCTAATTTGCTATAGTGTCCAACTTTCAAAATTCTATCTTATCATTTCTTTTTCTTTTTTTAAGAATTCAAAACAACAAATTCAAAGCATTTTCCCATTGGAAGGATCTTTATAATTAATTTCAAAAATCTTACTTCAAACCCATCTGAACCCTTAGTCTGTTTGTAATTTTCTAGAATCAATGTTCTAGGCATCCTTTTGCTATTTATTAAAAACAATAAAATGATTTTTAAAAAGTGTTTAAACTTGTGTTTAAAACTTCTTTTGCTAAGGATTTAAGAAAACTCACCCAGTATTTTCAGGTTGATTAAGCCAAAGATTTCTAATATCTGAAAAACAATTAATAAGCAATTTCTAAAAGGATTAGAAAGGGAAGCATGAGACCTCTGTGTCCATAAATGTGCATTTTAACAAAGAATGCATTCCCTCTTCTCCCGGAAATCTAAGCCCACTGTCTTGTCTTGCCTTTCACAAAAGGCAATTGTGTGGACTCCTTGTGGGCAATCTCAAAGTCTCTTCCTGTCTGGAGAGGAATTACGAAGACTTAGATCCCTTTTAAGCTCTGTGTTTAGGCATAGACCGAACTAACATTTGTACAAAAAGCTTGCAAGATTACAGTTGGGACCTTGGGACCTTGCCTCAGATGGTGCCAGGGATAGGAAGAGCTGTCTTGTTTCCCAAGTAATCCAGCAACACATTCTTTTGAGCATTAAGGGGCAATTTATCTATTATCCCCACTGTCCTATAAAATGAGATGAGCGAATTTCCTTAGGAAAAGAGTTTCATAATTCAGTTATTACCATCAAAAATCTGTTTGGTCTAGCCAATCATTCTTATGTGGCATGATACAGAACCAGGGGTGGGCTTCAAAAATTTTAGCAAGGGGTTTAGTTTATTTTATTTTACTTTACTTTATTGTCATTGCACATGGAACAATGAAATTAAATGCCGTCTTCAGTGTACATTATAACTATAAAAATAAAAACACATACTTTACATTCTATATAATTGAAATTGAAAACCTAATATTGCACTATACTGTGGAATTCAATATGATTATTGCCCCGGGATAGAAGCTGTTCTCTGCTGGATGGGTGTGGCCATGGTGGGTGTGGCCTAGTTGGTCTCTTGCACCATGGTGGGGGGGATTTTTGCCCTCCCCAGGCTCCGGAGGTTTTCCTCGAGCCTCCGGGAGGGTGAAAACACCCTCCCCAGGCTCTGGAGGCCCTCTGGAGGCCCTTCCTGAACTTCCGGTAGGCCTGTTTTTCGCCCTTCCCGAACCTTCACGTGCGCCCTGTACTTACCTGCATCCAAAATGGGCTGCATGGGGACTCCTGGGAGGGGTGGGGCGGGGCCAACCAGGAGTGGAATTTGGGGGTTCTCTGAACTGCACAAAATCTTAGCTAGAGGTTCTCCAGAACCCCTGTGAACCTCCAGCAGCCCACCTCTGTACAGAACAGAACCCTAGATGATGAAAATGTAGGCTAATATGACTGAGGTCCTTCTTTCAGATATTCACTTGTCAATGATAGATTCAATAGATTATATTATAGGTCACTCTAAATGTTACCACAGCACAAATGCTGGGTCCAAATCTGTCTTATCCATGAAATTCAGAACTTTTGCATCCTCTTAAAAAACAAAGAACACCTTTAGCACATCTTGTGTTAACAAGATTATGCATAAATTGGTAGGTATATGCTTTTCCCTACCATCCCAATCTACTTATAATGGCTTTGTTTATGAATAGAAATCCAGATGTATAGTCAGCTCAGTATGTAAAATTAATACTTTTTTTTTCTTAAGTAGCATATTGTCTAAAAATAACTGGCCAGCAGGTATTTCATTATATGTACTAACCACATTTCCCATGATGCATTCTGAAGCTTAACTGTGGGCTTTCAGTAAATTAAGTATCTTCCTGCAGTGTGATTAAACGTAACAGAGAAAATGAAAAGTTCAACTGACCTTTGAGAAATATTCACTTGAGTATCTAGGACAGTCAAATAATTGGGGGGGGGCGGGAATCAGAAGAAGCATCTAATTAATCATGTAATAATAGATGCAGCTCCCTGTGTGCATATTTTCCCTTTGATTCCACTGCAATAAACAAGAAATTAGAGGTAAGTCAGATATGTTTTCAATGTCTGCTGTGCTTCCAATTTGTAACACAGGTCTTTTAGCAATTATTGTTAATCAACAACACTGAAAAAATGCAACTTAGTATTCTTTTCTTCCCTAAATGTGTGAAGTATAAATAAAATGAAGAATAATTATTCCTGATCTATTAATGTTATATCTTATGCATACAAGTTGAACAAATAAATCTTTGCAAATGCTGATCGGTTTTCAGCCTGAGGATTTTAAAATTGAAAATATTCATTCATTCATTCATTCACATTGCTACCTTATAAATTTTATTTGAATGTAGGATTGGGGAATTTAGATTCATGGAAATCAAAGGATTCTGCAGAAGAGAAACCACAAAACCGAAAGACGGTAGATGGGATCATAAAATTACAACCCCATCTCTTTATTTATACATCTGTGACATATTACATGCATACATGCATACATACATTTACATACATGTAAAAAGGGGTAGGGTTTTGACCACTCTGATTTAGATGTTGTTAACTACAATTTTACAACAAACTGGGCCAACCTGGCTATTGCTGAAACATACTGTTAATTGTCAACATCTGGAAGGCCATTGGTTCCCCAATAATGCTATAGTTTGTTGAACTATTATAAATTACATAGTATATTTAGAACTCTTGATGAGAGGATATTTCAAATAGCTTTTAAAGAATGTAAATAGAAAATGATCTTGGAAACCTTCATAGATAGAAATAGATAAAAATTAAAATGTATTGTTAAGCTATTTATAAAATATGAATAAAATACATAAAATAGCATAAAGAATTCAGCAGAGAAGCACTAGACAATTCACAGTATTATAGTTATTTTTTGACAATTACATGGAAGAATAAATAGCAACAGCAATAGCACTTATATACTTATATACTGTTTCACAGTGCTTTACAGCCCTCTCTAAGAGATTTCCAGAGTCAGCCTATTTCCCCCAACAATCTGGGTCCTCATTTTACCAACCTCGGTAGGATGGAAGGATAAGTCAACCTTGAGCTGCTCAGAATTGAACTCCTGGAATAAGCAGTGACTTAGCCTGAAGTACTGCATTCTAACCACTGCACCACCATGGCTCTTTCCAATGTTATAGGAAAGTTGCTAAGAAAATGAAATTGAAACATTTAGCGTTATCAACCCCAACTCCAAGAGAAGCATTGGGTATATATAACATGTTCATGTAAATAATGTGTCACTTTCTTTCTTTCTCACTTGTGCACCAAAAGCCTATATCCACAAAGTGGGAATAAACATACGCAGCCCCATTTTTTAAAATTGCAGCAAAGAAACAAGAAATCCCTTAGCTAATGGAGCTGAAGAGGAAACATATTATGCCTCAATATATTGAAAGTTAAATTTACTAAAATACCACATATCTTTTCATAGATAAACTCAAGTTAATTCCCAGTGCAGTTGCCAAAGGACAGAAATGGATCTATAATAAAGACATTTAAAAAATCGTTGTAGGTCAGTGAAAGCAATGATTTTCAAATAAATAATTTCAGGTATAGTTTCTAACATCTATACATTAAAAAGGTAACAAAAATGTCTTCTTTATATTGAAATTAACACATGGTGACTTTATCAAGATGTCCATGGAGTGTTCTTGGCAACTATGGGTGCAGCTCTGGAAGTTGCCTTCTTTGGGTATCTTTCTGTCTATCATCTATCCATCCATCATCTCTCTTTGGACTAGCTTGGTAAACTGTGATTTTCTGATATTCTCATCTCCCTAAGTACTTAGTAAATCTTAGCATGGTTGGCTTTTTGATATGATCAGCCAAGGTGGGCTAGGTTCTTTTAGCTGTGCCATTTCTAGGTAGGGCTTTCTGAAAGAATCACTGCCGGCATTGGCAATCTGTTGTGTTCCAGATGTTGCTTCATCTCACACCATTACCAATTTCTTAGCCTTTTTGTGAGTGTCAAGATTGGAATGACTAAAGTGTCATGAGACTTTATGTGAGAATGTAAATATCTTACAGGTTTTGGCTGTGAGATTTTTATGCACAAGCACACACAGACAAACACACTGTCAACTGTCCCGTTGGCATATGCAGCAAAAGAAACTCCTGGGACATTATTTTACCAATAGTATAACTTTACTGATCCATGCAGGCGTAGAGGAAGCTAAGCCAGCTCTGAGGTTATTGTGCAAAAAACAGCATAGTTAATTTCTCCCTTTTCCCCATTTGAGTCACCCATTGTTCATTGTCCACCAATTCAACATGATCTTTTTATTTTGGGAAAACAGTCTGCGCTTTTGGAAGGTTCCCATTGCATGGCCTTGAAATATCTGGATCTTCTCAGGCCACAAACGGCTCACATAAATTCCTCACCTCCTTCCCAGCTCCCAATACATTCCAAGCATTCTCCTCCCTCCTCCCTTTGTTTCTGTTGTCAAGTTGCGAGTAGAGGGGTGTTACAAGTCAGCCTTGACACACACATATAAACATTGTTATTTTGACTTTGGGAAGTCCTTACATTCTCTTTATTGTGGATGCTATATACAAAAGGTACTGCATTGGAAAATTGCAGTTTGGAGCAGAGCTGTTTGGGGAAAAAAACTGTGTACAATAAAAAAGTAGTTTGGATTATCTTTTGTTGGGAATCAGTTCTGTTTGAATTTGCATTGGTAGGTTAATTTATATTTGAGTCAGTATGACTCAGGAGAGAAAAGGATAAAAAAATATATGAAGAAATCAATTCCAAAACATTCATCCCACAGTTTTCACTGTGACAGAGATTCGTATCATTTTTAAGTAAGATCCCTATGTTCAAGAATGGTGATGGGGCTATTCTAAAAAGTAAATAAATATACAAAGGAAAATGCTGAGAACAGCTCAGTCCATAAAGTGTCAGTTCCAATGACTGTCATCCCACTAACTGCTGGTGTGGCCTTATACCTGCATGTGTTTTGCTTCGTAGTGGGTTTAAATTTCCTTTCTTTGTAGTTCATGCTAGGTCATATTATATGTCTAAAGCATTATTTGTCTGATATTGCCCTCAGGTTGCTTGGGAGAATTTTCAGATGAATTCTCTACCAATATATTGTGCATGAGGGAACACAACTTTATGCCTTGCTGATGATGAACCCTAAGGAGATTCAGCATTAACTTGACATGGTTTTTGCCCCACCCAGCCCTGATCATCAGCTATCTCACTAAAATAATAATACATATTGTAATAACAACAAATCTGATAAATCACAACAATGCTGTGCTATTATTTATAAATCACAGGTTTAAAGCTATTTCATTGCAAAAATTCTTTCCTCAATTGAGGTTTATTGTACCTGCTATATCCAAAGTGTAATTTGCTACCAAACATCACTTCTATTTGAAAAATATTAGCAATAGCAATAGCACTTAGACTTACCGTATTTTTCAGAGTATAAGACACTCTGTTTTCCTCCCTAAAGGGGGGTGAAAATTTGGGTGCGTCTTATACACCGAATGTAGCCCTGCCCACCCGCTGGTCCCCACCCTTTGGCTTCTGCCTCCCAGCAATTTACCTCCTTGCAGCAAGAAGAAACAGTCCATTTCAGCTTCAGCACAGCCTAATTAGCACAAGTTGATTATCTGTTGGATCGGCCTCCCGACTCTCAGCTGTTTTGCACAGGCCTCTGCTGCTTGCTGCAAGGAGGTAAATTGCTGGGACCAGATTTTTTTTTTCTTGTGCTAATCAAGCTATGCTGAAAATGAAAATGAAAGTAAAACAGACTATTTGCTGTTTGCTGCAAGGAGGCAAAATTGCTGGGAGGCAAAGGCACAGGTAGATTTCTTTTTCTTGTTTTCCTCACCAAAAAAGGTATGCATCTTATAGTCCGGAGTGTCTTATACTCTGAAAAATATGGTATATACCGCTTCACAGTGGTTTACAGCCCTCTCTTTACAGAGTGAGCATATTGCCCTCAGCAATCTGGGTCCTCATTTTACCAACCTTGGAAGGATGGAAGGCTGAGTCAATTGAAAAACAAATCTTTATAGGAGTAAGATGGGGTGTGATAGCTCAGTAGTTAAAGAGTATAGAATAATATGTTACAGAGCCAAGAATTGACTAATATCAGCACCAGGTTAAGATTGTGGACCTTTTATCTCAAAAACTTAGTAACTGGGCTAATGTATCACGTCAAGCCATTTATGCTTAACCATATTTTGTAAAATAAACTACATTTGGCTGAGTTCAATATCTGCTAAGCAATAAACCATATTTTCTAAACAATAACATGTTAAGATATAATCTATACCACATAAAACATAATTTCCAAACACTAGTTTAAGTTTAGCAATGATATGGTTTTAGAAACTAGTGTGTTGTATGAATGAAATTTCTTCTAATAGCATTAGAAATATCTCAAGTATATACTTTTTCAGTAGTTTTGGATTACTTTTGTTTCCATACTGGCAAACTTATGACTATTGAGTTGGCTTGGCACTATCTTTCTGATTTCACTTAGCCTCATATCCCGGATGTTTTGAACTATCACACCTGAAAGATTGCTCTGTCTATATGATCACAGCAGAGAAATCTTGCAGTGCAATGAATTCCAGAGATTGTCAAAAAGGTTACTGCTTGAATTAACTAATATCCTCTTTTTTGCCGATCAAAGTGGAAGCAGATACCATACAAAGCAGCTTTCTGTGCTATTTCATTTCTATAGCTCCCGTTTATCTATAGCATTTATCTATTTTAATACGTCACCAATTAAAAATATACTGCATACTGTAATGCATGCATACCAAAAATCTACTGCATACTGTAATGCACGCGTACCGGTGATGGGGATCACTGGAGCACTAGAGTTTGCACACTTTGTTGGTCAGCTGGACGTGCTGGTCAATTTTCCATTAATAGCGGGGTGAATACTTGCATGCACTTCTGTGAGCTTTGAGATGAAAACACTGGTTGTGTGGGAGGGTCCTTGGATTCCCCCCCCCCGTGTATTCAATTTCTCTTTCTGCAAACCGCTGATAGAACTAATTCACATACCTTTTATTAAAATATATTAGTAGGCATAATATATTTCTGCTTTGCTGCACTACATTTCAGATCTTCAAAGCATGGTCAATGCCAAAATCAATTAATTCAGTCAATGGATTCTCTTACACACACTCACACATACACACACACACACACACACACACACACACACACACACACAACTAAGTGTGTATACTTGCATGCAGATAAACATACCCATTTGAGGTAATAAAATTATGTAACACAGAAAAAGGAAATTAAATATAGTAAGCCAAATAAATTAATGGGATAAGAATAAGAAAAAAGGGGAAATAGCTAAATCCAATTTATACCCACACATTCACTCTGCTTCTTCATACCTTTCTACCACCATGCCAGTGGTGGGTTTCAAATTTTTTTTACTACCGGTTCTGTGGACGTGGCTTGGCGGGCATGACATGGCTTGGTGGGTGTGGCTTGGTAGGCGTGGGAGGGGAAGGATACTGTAAAATGTCCATTCCCACCCCATTCCGGGGGAAGGATACTGCAAAATCCCCATTTCCTCCCGATCAGCTAGAACTTGGGAGGCAGAGAATAGATGGGGGTGGGGCCAGTCAGAATTTTTACTACTGGTTCTCTGAACTACTCAAAATTTCCACTACCGTTTCTCCAGAACTGGTCAGAACCTGCTGAAACCCATCTCTGCACCATGCCCATATACATTTTGTTCTCTGATTTTCTCACCTATTTCTTTATGATCATTATTTCATCAACCCAATCCAATGAGAACATTCTCAGTTTTTCACTTCCACTTAATAAAACTCACTCATATTTTTTTGGTAATTTGATTATTGTTCACTTTTTCCAACCCACCGCAATGTGCTTGTTTAATGGGCAATTTGTTTTTTTGTTTTATAAGCGTTCATTTTGCACTCACTCATTTTTGATCCTATCTCTTTTTATTTTCCTACTTAGGTAATCCATGTAAGAGCATGCTTTTTTTGCCTCTATATGGAAGGAAAAGCAGGATATGTCAAGAGCTGGGTATGTCAACATTCTATGAATTGTCACTGATTACAACTTTAGCATGTAGGTTAAACAGCGTGCTATTAACAATATTACCAATCAATATTACTAAGTAATTAGATGCTGGTCTATAGCCAAAATAAAATTGATTTATAGATCAATTCAATTGATAAAACTGACATAGTGGCTTTATTAGATGTCAGGAAAATATTTTATACAGCACAAATTAATTTTTTGGAATATGTTATTTATATGTTAATTTCTTGAGTTAAAATGTATTATTTTTCCCCTTCGGCTTGAGTTACTAAAATGGGATCATTTCTTCACTGGTTAAGATGTGTCGTAGAACCTGCTGGACCTTACTGCCATTCCTTCATCCTACCTCATAGATTCAAGATATAGCTTTGTTGCTCCAACAATTCTTTCCTGCTTGTCAAAAAATAGATGCAGCAAAGCATCTAAAGACTGCTTTATATTCAGAAGCATGTCTGAAGTTGTTTTATATTTATGTGCATTTGGAACATTCTTTCTTTGACATTCTAAGGAACCGAAAGTAGATATGCAGTATGAGATATATGCTATCCTTTTGGGCCACTAGAAAAACTGGGAATTAGGAACACTGTTCTTCAGCAGTTCCATTCTTCTAAATATGAACTGTACCAGTTAGGGTTGAGGACATTGGTCTGGAACTTGTGGAATACCAGAAAGCTCATCTCTCTAACTCTATTTTTCAATATCTACATGAAAACTCTGTTGTGACCCAGGCCCAAGTAGTTAGTATTAAATACAAACAGTTCGAAAACAGACTTTATTAGAACAGCTGAGAATTAACTCATTCTCAGCGTAGTCCAAACTAAATTAAAGCAAATTCTTCAAAACACCATTCCTTAGTTTAGCACCATCCTTGGGATAATTAGGCAAACTGCCAAAGTCTTTTCTTGGCAAAAGTTCAGAAGCAGAAGACGCCGACACGAAATGAATACAGTGAAACATGAAGCAATTCTCTCAACATTGTTTTCCAGCAAAGAGACCAAGAGCCGTTGCTGGTCTTTTAAGCCTTATGGGAGGGGCCAGTCATTTCTTGGCCCTACTCCCGAGTCATCCTCTCTGCTTTATCTGCTCCTGCCTTCTGGCAGTTCTTCTCATATGTGCACTAGGAACAGGCTCCTCCTGTTCCTCTACCTCTCTACTGTCAGCCTCTGGAGGCTCCGAAGTCCACAAATCACTCCCCAATGGCCTTGGCCCCATCTCTGCCTCTGACGCAGAGCCTTCATCCAGGCCTTCCCCAGCCTCCAGGACTGGCCCATGTTCTTCCTCAGCCTCATCGCTGTCCGACTCCGCTGCCAGCTCCGCAGGCTGCTGGTGGACTAGAACACTCTGGGAGACAGCATCTGGAGATACAAGATGATGTTTTATCAATATACTGATAACATCCAGATATATATCTTTTCTTTTAAAAAAAATAGTCTTTATTTACATTTATAGTTAAAAAGAAGGCAAAAAAAAAAAACAGAAGAAAAAACAAGACAAAACAAAACAAAAAACATAAAAGAATATAAACAATACATTAGTAAACCAATATTTAGCATAAACCAATACAATAGATTCATAATACAGTCCAGGGGAGACAGAACAACCTATTTTGAACTTATAAATCAATCAAATCTATCCAACCTCACTCTATATATGCAGCAAAGTATTTTCAATATATACAACGCCTGTTTATATTAATCTGATTGTTGTCTTCTTTTTGATAACCAAAGATACCATTTTTCCCAAGAGAGACATATTGACGTTTGATCTCTGTCTTTCAATTTTTTCATCAGTCTATCTGCTTCCACACAGTCCAGTATCTTTTTTATTATTGCTTCATCTGGTGGGATATATTTGTCTTTCCAGGACTGAGCAAATGTTATTCTCGCTGCAGTAATGATATGTAATGCAAGGTACCACGAATCTTTTTTAATGTTTTCTGGCCTAGAACCGAGCAAGAATGTCTCTGGTCACAATTCAAACTCCTGATTTAAAATTTCCTTTAGCCGTTTTTTAATTTTCTCCCAAAATTTAATTGCTTCTGGACACCTCCACCATTAATGATAATAAGTACCACGTTCAAATCCACATTTCCAACATTTGGTGGACTGTCCAGCAAACATTTTTGCCAATCTGTCCGGCGGGAGATGCCATCTATATAACATCTTATAAATATTTTCCTTATTTTCCTTATAAATATTTTCCAGATATATATCTCAACCCCAGAAGGGAGCTGGGAAACTTCTGAGGATATTTTGCATTCCTATGGAATAGCTTTATCCCAGACATCTATGCAGCATCCTCTTTGATGGCTTTAGGAAATTGGTTAAAAAAATGTTCAAAGAAAAATATGATCTATCATAGTGCTGGGAGTAGTCATTATAGGAAGGATGTTTTTATAATTTGAATGGAAATATATGCTTTATGATACAAGACCGATACAAGACTCTATTCTTTAGAACAGAGTGGGGGAAAGAGACAAGCAAAAGACAAAGACAAAGGATTACAAAAAAAGGAGAAAAAAAAAAGATAAAGAGATGACTTCCAATTTTCTTTTACAAGTTATAAGTACAAATGTAAATTAACCTCTTACTCAATTATTATATTACTTACATTTTTTCCTATAATCTTTTCCCCCCAATCATTAAAACCATATATCATTTTTTCCTGTTTGATGCAAAAAGTCACTAAGGTGTTTCCAATCAGCAGAGAAAGAACTTTTGCTAAGGCGATATTCATCAAATAATTGCCATTCTGAATCATTTTTGAATGTTCAAATGGTTCAATCATTTTTCCTATACTTACTTATCAAGTTCCACAGATCAATATATAGACTAATTATTTGTCTTGGATCACATTCCTTCAGAAGATTGTACAACATTTCTCAAAATTCCTCTTTTTTCCATTATTATAATTCACTGAAGCATAAAGAGCACCACCAATTCTCACTGTCATATATACTCATAGCAATTTAGATTATACCTGATGTTCATTTTAACCCTTTCATTTCTAATTAAACTATACCATCACTTCCCTTTCATCAGCTTCTCTCCTCAAGATCACACTACCTTCATGTGTTACATTATTTCTCTTAGTTTTACAGATACATATTCTTTCTTTTGTTTAATATGTTAATTTATGCTCTTTACATTTTCCTCTCCTAAATCCCATTGAATAAAAGCCTCATGAAAAAAGTTCCTAAATTCCTAAATCCCACTAAGTCTTCCTTTGAATTTAACCGAAGTCCAGGACACCGAAGGGGCTTCAGCTCACTGGAAAGAGTGATAAATACAAAACACAGAGAGAAGATTCTCCTTCCTGGCTTGCTCTCGAGTTGCCATAGGCGGGGGGATGGGAAAACAAACTTTGCAGCTGCAGCAAGGCAGCACGTCAATCAAAACAAAAGCACATTCCAGCCATATCTCTGTCAAGGCCATCTCCATGGTGACCCACAGTGGCTGGAGGGCAGTGATCTCTACAACCTACAAAATTGCTTTGTTGGAGAATGTGATTGATGACACACCTGGGGGGGGGGAGAAACAGGGTCAGAGCCGGAATGTAAATTACATGGGGTCAGAGTTGGCTTCACTTGGAACGTGTTGACATGAAGCTCCGAATAAATAATTGGATTTCTTTTGAAGCTTGGCTCGAGGCTCATGATTTAATTAGGGCATCGGTCGGAACCCTGACACTTATAAGGCACGTATGGCTGGCCATATTCTGAAAGACTGGTTACATACACCTGACCCACCAGAGCAGGGAGGCAGGGAATGTTGCGAATCCCTTCTTCTAAGGAGCTATATCTGGCAGAACCCAGAAGAAGGGCTTTCTCTGTGGTGGATCCTTCCATTTGGAACATCATCCCTTCAAAGTTTAGAGTAGCACTCATTTTGACACCCTTTCACAAGGCCCTGAAGACCTGGTTTTGTCAATAAGTCTGGGAAACCCAGAATGGGATGGATCTCATCAAGTACCCATTTTGATTGTTTGTTGTCACCAATGGGATGGGTAGTTATTGTTTTTATTGTTTTTACCCTTTTTATATTGGGTTTTGTATTGTTTGTAAGTCACCCAGTCATTGAGAATAAATCCAAGAGAGAGAGACAGAAAGAGAGAGAGAGACAGACAGACACACAGAGAGAGAGATCATATTGAATTTTGCCAAAGTGTTACTTGAAACATAATTTTGAAAATAGTTTCTTTCCCATCAAACAGAGAATAAATGTAAACATGCAGAAGAATGCACTACAGTGCTAATGTTTGTAACATATTCTCTAAACATGTTGAGATGGCAAATCTTGAATGACTTTGAAAAGCTAAGCAAGGTTGGACCTTGTTAGTGCCTGGATGGGAGCCAACCAGGAAATACCAGAGTAGACTGGAAAATCAAAGATGGAAGATGGCGTTTCCAAATCACTACTCTAAAGAAACTGAAAAGATCTAATCTGAGTTGGTCACCAGGATCAAAGGTTTTTCTTTGATTTATTCTTCCAAGCTTTTGGGCTCATGCTGGAGCCCATTATAGGGAACTTCTTCTCTTCAGAATATGTGCACTGGGCTGTTCTACGCATTTTATTTATATGGTTGTTGGTTGTGTGTAGCTATTAGTTGTTAATTAGGATGTTGATGGTTGGCTATTAAGTCGAACCAACTCAGATTGGATCCTGCAACATTATCTTGGGACATATATGTTTACCTTCATTTGCAAAACTGTTCTTAAAGTCACAAGGAGCTGACCTGGTCTCAAAGAAGTGTATATCATATTAGACTAAAGTTTTCTATCCATCACAAAGCAATTTTCCAAATACTGACATTTGCTTCAGTTCTAAAATACATCATGTAGAAATAACCAGCAGCAAATAGAAGAAATGTGGATGCCAAGAGAATTGGATGTCTGACTTATTGAGTGCCTTTAAGTGCTACAGGTGGAACAAGTTTCATCTGAACAGCTTAAGCAATAACAATTGATGAATGACTTCCTTTAAAATCATACAAAGTGCATGGATGGAGATAAATGACCATAACCCAAACAGGTCTAGCTATCAATGATTTATGATTTAGGCACACTCTAGTGCTACATTTTACTCCATAGTTCTTTTCTTCTAAAAGAGTATAAATAATAAGTTGGCACACTACTATGTGTTTGCCCACCACCTTTATATACACTGATTAAGGAACTTCTAAGTATAGGCAAGGGATGCGGTGGCTCAGTGGCTAAGATGCTGAGCTTGTCGATCAAAAGGTCGGCAGTTCAGCAGTTCGAATCCCTAGTGCCGCGTAACGGGGCAAGCCCCCGTTACTTGTCCCAGCTTCTGCCAACCTAGCAGTTCGAAAGCACATAAAAAATGCAAGTAGAAAAATAGGGACCACCTTTGGGGGGAAAGTAACAGCGTTCCTTGCACCTTTGGCATTTAGTCATGCCGGTCACATGACCACAGAGACGTCTTCGGACAGCGCTGGCTCTTCGGCTTTGAAATGCAGATGAGCACTGCCCCCTAGAGTCGGGAACAACTAGCACATATGTGCGAGGGGAACCTTTACCTTTACCTTTAATTATAGGCAAGCTCATTCTTAGTTACCAAGAAGAATTACCATATTATATCTAATAGTCCACAAATTATTCATTTATTTTATAAAGAAGCCCAAATATTTATTTCTAGTACTTTCATCTTATATAGCAAATACTCACACACTCTGTAACTATAATACATTGCTTTGAGTTATTTATAAAAATAATAAAGGTAGGATAAAAGAAAGTATTAGAGTATGTATTAGGCAGATATTTAGATCTCTATTTTTGAAAATGACCATTCAGTATTTACTGCCATCAGTAAATGATGGGTATCCTTTTATTTTATTTTTATTGGTCCCATTTGGTCTCCTTGTTTGCATTGCCCTTGAGTAATTCACATCACTGCATGATGTGACAAGGAGTCTGTTCTTTAGCCAGTGGGTCCCAGAGCCTGAATCGATTTTTGTGGCTGAGAGTGTGTTTCCATGCCCATTGATGGTTTCCATGCCCATAGCAAAACTATGGTAAAACTACAACTTGGGCTTCCCTGTGGCTACTTAATTACTACACCACATTGCCTCTCTTAAGCATATATACATATATATTAAGCATGCAGCATATAAATGCATATATTATTACTTTTCAGGCCCCATAAAACTTCATAAAAGTGAAGCTTACCAAGGATTTGTACTCTTGAATATCAAAGGTAAAATATATTTATGGACCAGATATACTCTATGGAAAACTAACTCCATATGTGTTCTTGATATTTTTACTCCATCCAGGTCTTTCTACAAAAATGGAAATAAAACACACCAAAACCTCCAGTAACAACATGAAAAAATGTACATGCAAAAGCTAGGGAAGAAAAGGTTTTGTATTCAGCTTCAATTTAGAGTAGCAATACTCTTTTTCATATATTATGTAATGTTTATATATTCATAGTTTCTCTTTGTTCTCTCTAAGATGCTCTTCAGTTCTTACGGCTGGTTTGTTTTCTTGTCTGAAATCTTGAGAAGTCTTATTGAAATAAATCTTGCTAAGCTATATCCCATTGCATTAGCATTGGGTGAATATTGACAGAGAATGAGCAGAAATATAATTTAATAAAAATATTGACTGAACAAAAACAATGATTTACTTGATTAATACTAAAATGAATAGTTTAATCATGATAATGAAGTGAAAATTATATTCTGTGCTTCTTGAAGTACCAAGACCTTGAAAAATAAAAGACAATATACAGTGTAATCAATTATAGTTAAAATAAAAATAACTGCTACATTGGTTAAACGATTTGCACTTTTATAAACAGATGTGTAAATCTATCCAGATTTTAATTTTTAGAACGCTAAAGTAAAATATCTTCAGATTACATTCTGCCAAACAAATTTCTTCCATACTTCATTTTTCTCCGATGATAAGAATAGTAAAGTTTCTTTGCCAACAAGGAAGTTAAGTTAAATTGCTCTCTCCACCAGTTCTCCAGTTGGCAGAAAACTAGACCTACATATCATTAACACACACATGATAATTCCTATCTTTACCACAAGCACAATGCAGGTAAACAGGTTCTTGCTTACAAACAAAAAAAATGTATTATGAACAGTGGTTAGTGAATTTCCCCTTTTTTGTTTCCTTTCCCTCTCACTAAATTTCACAAACTGGCAGAAAATCATGGCCCAGACACTATTCTCAATGTATGCTGAGGCTGAAAATGCAGGAGATTTTTGACAAATGGTTTATCCATGTGTCAGAATTGCCCGGAGTGTCAAGTTTTGTGGTCGTCTGGAATAAAATGCATTTCAAACAAAATCTTTGAAGAAAAAACTCCTTTTTATTGAGCACGACATCCCAACCTGAGTCCAAACGAAGCCAACACTGATGTCCAACCCCAAAACCCTCCCTTTCCGTTCCCCACTCCCCTGCACTCATTGGCCATCTTCCAAGTCATTCTACCCCTAATCTACTCCAACTCAAAAGAATTCCCCCTTCCCATCTCATCTCCTTGGAAACATTATCTCTAGGGAAAATAAGTAGGTGAAAAGTCAGCCGTCCCCTTCCAGACGCCTTCGCTTCTCCTTCTTATGTCAGCACTAGAATAAATGCAGGTTGAAGTGCTGACATCGAGTTTGTGCCAGGGTGTTCAAAGGAAGCCAAATTATCATCTGATATTGGCATATATTCTAAGTGAATGCTAAACCCATGTTCCATGGCAGCTTAGCTCTGTTTAAAATCAGCCTGAACATGAACTGGTGGGTGTGGAGAGGTGTGTTCTGAAGCAACAGAGATTAAAATATGGGGTAGGGGAATCAGATGAAGGGAATACCATGATGACACAGCAAAACCAGAAGTAGCTAGGGCAGTAGAGCATATTGGTACTGCAGTTAAATGATATTAAAGAAAGGTTTTCTGAAAAGTATCTTTGATTTTCATCTAGGAAATGACACATGAATTAATAACCAGGCCAGGCAATAAAAGTGCAAATCCAACACTGGTCTATAGAGCTGTTGAATATAAATTGTGGAAATTAAGATGAAAAAAATCAAAACACATTTTATAGAACATTGCATTTTATCCTGATTATGCAGAATATATTTTTATATCTTGATGATCAGCAGCATCGATTATCTACTGTAATTAATTATATGCTGGTCAGATTTCTTGAAGTGTATTTATTTTTAAGAGGAGAAGGGAACCATACTTTTCCAACTACTGTATATATATTGATAAAAGGAATGGCATAGGTATTTCTGGGAACAGGTATTTTTATACTGCCAGATTTGATCAACTCAATGGTATTGATCATTACATGTTTTTCATTAAGACTAGGAATGTTTGAGAATAAAAATCAATCTTCATGAATTTTAACTGTTCTGATCCATGTTTTTCAAAAATTGTATAGATTTGCACTTAACTATGCATCAGCTTTCACATTTCTCAAATGTTCAAATGCATCCCTTGAGTAGAGAAAACTTATTACAGTATGTTTAAAAATATGTTTTTTAGAGAAAAATATATCTAGGAAAGTTCACTTACAGCAAGAAAAGTTGCAATACCTGAATGTAAATTTGGGAGCACTTTTTAAATGTGGAAATAAGGTTAATCCAACTATGGATGAATATATGTGAAAGTATCAGAGCCTAAAAATGGATTGTTCTCTAAGTGTGTTTGTTTATTTATATCCTGCCTTTATTGTTTTTATAAATAACCCAAGGCAATAAACATAACTAATACTCCTTCTTCCTCCTACTTCCCCCAAAACAACAACTCTGTTAGGTGCATTGGGCTGAGAGAGAATGACTGGCCCAAAGTTACCCAGTTGGCTTTTACAGCTAAAGTGGGACTAGAACCCTTAGTCTCCTTGTTTCTGGACACCCTTTTCATACAAGTGACTCTGAGCATTTTACTAGATTAAAAACAACCTCCATCCACCATATAATTTTCTAGTGCCAGGGATATATGATTAACTATTAACCATTGCAGAGCTTTCCACAAGTCACTAGGACTTGAAAGAGACTTTTTAAATTGATGATCAGGTAATATATTTCAGGATATGAGCCTTCCTCTAAGAGGGCTGAAGCAAAGCTAACAAGCCCTACAGTATCTGAGATCACACATATAGCCTCACTGGATAATGCTGGCACATTTAGCCAGCATTCCCTCTCACACAGCCACCAACTAGATGCACCCACAAATGGAGATCAGAGCAGCTGTTTTCTCCCTTCCTTCCTCTCATGATGTGATGGAATGTAGTAGGCTGAATTCCCAGGAGGAAGGTAGTGCATTCCAGAGGAATAAGAGACAACTCAGCCCAGATATTTTGTGTGAGAAAGAAAGTGAGAACAACTCCTCCCTAATAGTTCTCAGAGTATATGGTAGATGTAGATGGCAGAGTGTTTAGTCTGGCATAATTCTGTCTATAGGTGTGGAAAAAAATAAGAAACTCAGTTTGGAAGAATCAGCACACATCATGCTTGGTTTTTAGGCCTGACACATGCACTGCATGCAAAATATTGTGCTTGTGTCTGGACTCAATTTCCAGTCACTAACCCTACTAACCATTAATAGATGTGTTCTCTAGAAATTTGACTAGTCTTCCTTTGAAGCCATTTAAATGAGTGATTAAACACCACATCTTAGTAACATGTTCCACAGGTTGATTACACAAATGGGTGAAGAAACGTTTCCTCTTATCAGTTCTAATTTTTAAAGAATTTTTAGAGCCCTATCTTTTTATTATCATATTGATGTGTTCTTGTTGTTCGTTGTTTATTTTCTTGTTCTTTTATTTTACTTCTGTTTTGTCTACTCTCTTTTCAGTTTTAACAGATTAACAGAGTTGGAAGGGATCTTGTAGGTCATCTAGTCCAACCAGCTGCCCAAGCAGGAGACCCTACACCATTTCTGACAGATGGCAGTCCAGTCTCTTCTTGAAAGCTTCCAGTGATCAAGCTCCCACAACAGGGGTGGGTTCTACTTACCTTTACTACTGGTTTGTAGCGGGGCTGCACGCACGTTCTTCTGTGCACGCGCAGAAGCATTTTGATGACGTCGGGGTCGGTGGGCAGAGCCTCCCACCGTTTTTACTACCAGTTCTGTAGAACCAGTGCGAACCGGGTCCCACAACTTCTGAAGGAAAGCTATTCCATTGGTTGATTGCACTCATTGTTAGAAAAAAATTCTCCTTATTTCCAGGTTGAATCTTTCCTTGTTCAGTTTCCATCCATTATTTTTAGTCTGGTCTTCAGGTACTTTGGAAAATAGTTTGACCCCCTCCTCTCTGTGGCAGCCCCTCAAATATTGGAAGACTACTATCATGTTTCCCCTGGTCCTTCTTTTCACTAGACTAGCCATGCCCAGTTCCTGCAACCATTCATCATATGCTTTAGCCTCCAGTCCCCTAATCATCTTGGTTGCTCTTTGCACTTTTTCTAGATTCTCAACATCCTTTTTATAGTGTGGTGACCAAAGCTGGATGCAGTACTCTAGGTGTGGTCTTACAAAGGCTTTATAGAGTTCTTCCTTTTTGTTGTTGTAAACCACCTAAGGTAGTCCCATGATGAGATAGGCATAAAATAATAAAATAAAATAAAATAAAATAAAATAAAATAAAATAAAATAAAATAAAATAAAATAAAATAAAATAAAATAAAATAAAATAAAATAAAATAAAATAAAATAAAAAAAAAAATAAAATAAAATAAAATAAAATAAATCAGTTTCATTGGGCCTCTACTTCTGGTTTAGGCTTAGCTCCATGGCTTAGGGCCAGGTTATTTACGAGACCGCCTTCTGCTACCGATAACCTCCCACCGGCCAATACGCTCTCACAGAGAGGGCCTCCTCAGGGTGCCGTCGGTCAAGCAATGTCGGCTGGCGGCCCCCAGGGGGAGAGCCTTCTCTGAGGGGGCATCCGCCCTCTGGAATGAGCTTCCTCCCGGAATACGACTGATCCCGGATCTCCACACTTTCCGTAAGCCCCTGAAGACGTTTTTATTTCAGCAAGCCGCCTTAGCCTAATTAGGTTTTATGGGTTAGTTTTTAATTGTATAGCTTTGGGGTTTTAAATTGGGGGCCGATTGATTTAAGTTATTTTAGCTATCTTAACTTTTATATTGTATGTATTTTAATTTCGGCTGTTCACTGCCCTGAGTCCCTAGGGGGAGAAGGGCGGTATATAAATTCAAATATAAATAAATAAATAAATAAATAAATAAATAAATAAATAAATAAATAAATAAATAAATAAATTATGGGTAATAGGAAAATGTCTCTCTCCTTACCCTTCCTTTATCAAGAATATGAAAGGTTTATTCCTCCCCCTGCCCTGCTTATACCAGAAAAGAAAAAGGGAAGCCCAGAAAATGACTGGTGGAAAAAAGCCCCATTCCTACCTAGGGTTCAATGAGTAATTAAAAAAAAGCCTGGTCTACATGTGGAATGAATATTTAATTGTATTAACATAATTTATGGATATTTCTATTTTAATGCAGATTAAGCTTCTTCCAATATTTCTTTGTTTCATTTAAACTTTACTAGCTGGACGCCCGTGCTTCTCTACAAAACTATGTGCTCGGGCTTGATAAATTGACATCTACAGCCTGAAACTTAATGTAGAATATGTAACTCCATAGCATCAGAGTGTGTTAATATAATGCAACTGGCAATTGGAACAGAGGGGGAGGGGGAGTAGAATGTCTCAGCCCGCAGCATCCATTGGTATTCATCTGGCTAGCATCCTGTCAGTGTGTGAGAGAGTTGAGGGATGTTTGGAAACTCAAACAGTATTTGCTGTGTGAGCAAGAAGGAGACAGGAAGGAGGCTGGGCATGGCTTAGCTCAACTGTTCTGTAGTAAAGCTGCATGCTGCTGTGAAAGTAAAACTGAAAGTGAAACTCCTCTCCTCTGCTTGTGTTTTGCATTTGGAACAGATTTCTTTTCAGGTGGGGAGGGGGAGTAGAACTCCTTAGCATCAGAGCATGTTAATAATAATATAGGAAATACTAATGCTCTGATGGTCATTTCGAAAAATCCTTCCTTAGTGAGCACCTAGAAGCCAAGAGGAACATACATGGCAAATTTCAAGTTTGTAGGCTTTACGGTTCTGGAGATTTCGTGATTAATCCATGAGTGGTTTTCACTTTTATATATATAGATCCTTTGTCCAGAGAATGAACAGAAGTATTCAAGGGATTAGTTCATTTTATCTTCCCAGTTAACCTCAGAGCTTCATTTGGTCTCGGTGACTGTAACTTGCATAACTAGCTGCTTCAAACAGTTAACTTTAAAGCTCTTCTCCTGGAATAGGTAGTGTGGATATGGTATGTGGAAAAAGACAGATGCAAGGAAAATGCTCAGAAGCGTACTTTCTGTTGAGTTAAGAAAGATCCTGCTGTGTCGTGTTAAATGTCTGTCTAACCAAATTTTTCTGTGTAGCCAAGCAGAGTTAGAAGATACTGCCTCCCACACTCCTGTCTCTAGCAATTCATATTCGGAGGCCTCTGAATAAGGATCTTTCATCTGGCTTTGATGAATCTTTGAAAACCATCTAAATTAACAGGCATGTCATCCTTGTGGTAGCAAATTCTAGTGCGTAATGTTCTGAATCTGATGCCCATCAATTGGCAGAATGCGATTTACTGATGTATAATAGCCATTATTCAGGTGTTCCAACCTTTCCTTTACAATTAGTTGCATAAAAGAAAATGGAGACAGGCTAGCTGCATATATTAGTCCCCAAACCCCCACTACTCTACTATTATATCTGTTTCTGTGGTCTTTCACATTTTTTTTTAATCTTCTGGGTATCAGAATGGCCGAATAGGCTGTATATAAAGGAGGAGATGATCACAAATTCTATCATTTAACATTGTCCTCCAATCAAACTAGAAGAGTTGATCTTAAATTTGGACAGAGTTTCTGAAATACCAACTCAATTTATTTCGGTTCTGTTGAAAACATGAGAAGCTTGTAATTCTTTTGTGCCAGAAACTGACAAAATACCGTGTTTCCCCCAAAATAAGACCCTGTCTTATATTTTTTTGAACCCTGAAATAAGCGCTTGGCCTTATTACCATGGGCTCAAAAGCCCGCTGGGCTTATTATCAGGGGATGTCTTATTTTGGGGGAAACAGGGTAATGAAGTTCAAAAGAACAAGCAGAAGAGGGGTACACCATTTTTTTTCTTGTAATTTATTTAAAAAACACTGGAAGGATTCAGGTATGAAATTCTTGGTATTGGAAGTGTATTTAGCCTATGTTTTTATTTATAAGTCAGTTGCTGAGGTCAGGAACAAATATACCACTTGGCTAGATCAGGAAGCTAAGACCAGCAACATTTCTCATTTTCGATACAATATATTTTGGTGTAGAAGAGAGGTGAAGAAAAGGATTCAACATAAGCACTGCTGGCAGAAGTGTCAGAAGAGATTTTTATTTCTTCAGAAGGTGCCAAAAAAGTATTGCCACCTTGCTTTACCACCTTGCTTTTCTGACATTGTTAATGGAAGCATAAAGCATAGTCAGCTTGGCTTTTCCAAGATTCAGAACATCTTTGAAAAAGAGTTCCACCTTCAAAGATGGAAGATCTTAACTGTTGAATGATTATTCCTCCAATTTTTGTGGATGTCCAAAGAGAGAGGTGATGCATCCTATGCAGTGGTGGGTTTCAAATTTTTTTTACTATCGGTTCTGTGGGTGTGGCTTGGTGGGCATGGCAGGGGAGAAATACTGTAAAATTTCCATTCCCACCCTACTCTAGGGGAAAGTTACTACAAAATCCCATTTCCTCCCGATCAGCTGGGACTTGGGAGGCAGAGAATAGATGGGGGCAGGGCCTGTCAGAATTTTTACTACCGGGTCTCCGAACTACTCAAAATTTCTGCTACTGGTTCTCTAGAACTGGTCAGAACCTGCTGAAACCCACCTCTTTTCCTATGCCAGATATATATTTTTCTTAGCTTTATACAAAAAAAGGATTATTTTTGGCCTATTTCTATTCTAATCATAGGTTAGTAAGCATATGTTTCTTCCCTTGGCCAAGTTACAGTAGGTTAGCAAAGAAGTTCCTTCATCTTTATTTAACATTTAAATATTATATATGTCAGGTACTGACATATATTAGGTGACATTGACACTATTAGGAGAATTTAAAAAATAAAGATGATATGAAAGGGTATCTTATTTATTGACATCTATAGCACAATGTTATTGTTCAAGGTCACTGATGGATGTATGAAAATCTTTATTGAAGAAAAATGTTGGCAAATATAAATCCTTCTCCTGCACTTTGTAGCTTACTTCTTAAGCTTCTTCTTTTCCTTTTTTCACTGCTGAGTCAATATAAAGGCAAGGTAACATTTTGACCCACAACCTCATTGTGTTTCCTTGACACATTTTGAATTGAGAATATAAAATAAATCCAATATAAAATCACAACCACCACCATTTAAAAAAAAAAAAGACATTGTATGATCTGCAAAAAACAAATGTCTAATAATGTAAATAAGCATATTACTCGCAGAATATGCAAGGGTTTACCTCACCATATTTCGTGCTCAAAATCTGAGCACGAAAGCATACATTTTGGAAAATTTGGTTACAACACACCACTACATATCACACAAAGAGATGGTTATAGGAAACATTCTATAGTCTTGGGACCAGGGAAACAAGCTGTGTTTCTAGTGAAGATTTTTCATGATATGGAATTCAATAGAAAAATGTATTGGAAGAAGTATCATGCTGGAAGCTCACAGCTTAGATAAATAATGATAGCAAGAAATCCTTAGAAATGATATTATAAGAAAAATATGTAATTTTTAAAAGTTGTGATGCAGTTCATTACTTAATGTTTGTTACACCTGAGCTTTCTCAATGCCACTAAGCATGAGCTCATATATTATTTAAAAATAAATCTTGAACATTTCAGTGTTAAATTGATTATAACATGGAGACAAGTTTCAAAATTAGGATATTCCATCACATAGCCACTTTTATGCAAAGCCAACTCCAATTGCTGTGTTGATCTTTTCCAGCTGTTTTAACTATTTTCTCATGGTTACTCATCAATGCTGTGCTGGCACAATCTTTTCTAATTCTCCACAAGCTGCAAACAATTTATTCCAGAAGGGGCAAGACCAAACATTAAAGATGAAGCATGACATAGAATATTTCCACATTGGATTGACTGTTTCATTTTGTGATGCTATTTGCTACCCTCATTTTGTACAACTCAAGCTATCTGGCTGTGAATGAAGGAAATAAAAAAAGATAATTTGAAATGAGCTCCTTCCCACTGGAGAAGAGGCATGGGCTGTAGCATTGTCATCAATCCAATCTCACATCTGTGTACAGGAAAGCAGGTGGTCCAGATTTGCACATTGCCAGATTGATACAAATATGAATAGGAATTGAGTTCAAGCTAATTTGGATAAATTTGTCTTTTCTTTCCCATTATAATTCAAGAAAGTCAATACATGTTGAACTTTGGAACTATTACAAGTCTACATTTCCAGATGCATTCTGTCACATTCTTCTTTCTTCCTATAATATATATATATATATATATATATATATATATATATATATATATATATATGGAGAGAGAGCGAGAGAGAGCGAGAGAGAGCGCTGATATAGTGTGCTGATATTCAATACATGAGTCTGTTCCATTTTAATATTTGTTTTTGTTTAATGAAATGGAATAACTTGCACTTACAATACAAGTACACTTACAACACAGACATTTAATAAAAAACAAACAAGAAGCAATGATATCATGCAAAGAAACAAAATCTATAGCCAATAATCAAATAACACACACTGCCACGATCAATCAGAGACACACTGTGTTTCAATTGGTATTTATAGAGCTTTCGGGCAACATTGATTCCAGGCTCTCATAAAATAACATTTTTTAAGGTGCCTGTATTGCTGAAGGATTAGACCTGACTCTGTAGTTATTTATTTATTTTTAATTTTTATTTTTAATTTGATTTATATGCCGCCCTTCTCCGGAGACTCAGGGCGGCTTACAGTGCGTTAAGCAATAGCCTTCATACTTTTGTATATTTTATACAAAGTCAGCTTATTGCCCCCACAAACTTTGTCCTCAATTTACCTACCTTAGAAAGGATGGAATGCTGAGTCAACCTTGAGCCTGGCGAGATTCGAACTTACTTTAATTGCAGACAGCTGGTGTTAAATTACAGTGCCTTGTCTGCAGAGCTATCCAGGTTATCATGAAGCTTGTACAGTACTAAAGACTTTTCACACAAATGGGGAAAAGTTGGTATGGCATAAATTGAAGTCTACTGTATAAGAACAATCCAAACTATGGATTGGAATAGCTAACTGATAGCCAATCTTGGTACAGCCAATCTTTCATTATAATTTTATAAAATGAAATATCAACTATAGATTTCTGATGTTTTGGATTTAGTGATAAACTAAACATCAGCTGTGAGTTCTATCATCTAAGGCTTACATAGATCCCATACATGAAGACACAGAATTAAATTCTTTTAGTTGTAAGTCCACAACATTGCTATGTTTATTGTAAAGAAACAGTATAATTTGACTATTATTGGATAATCTACAATTAGATTCACAGTGGAAACTGGTGGAAACTTAACAATTCAAATCCAACTAATGACCTAATAATTATTAAGGTAGTGTCTTAGAATATAGGCAGTTCTAAGCAAGGTATTTATTATTTGTAAAATTCTGGTATTCAGTGTGAAGTTTTCGAAAGATGCCCTAATTCAGATGCCATTCAGGTTTGGCAAATTCAATTTTTTCAAATATTGAGGAATCCTTTAGGTAGTGCTCCAATTGTATAGGGCTCATGATTGGTATAATAGCACATTTGTTTTTCCATAAGCATTCAACTTCAATCTGCAAGTCCTGGTATTTTGTATTTTTGTCCACTTGCTTTTCTATCCCATCTTTTTAAAAATATTATTCAAGGTGGCTCCCCCACAATAACAACCAGTAAGCTGGGTAGGACTAGAAAGATGACTGACTCAAAGTCACCTGGCTCTCATGTCTAAGGGAGACCTAGAATTCAGAGTTTGCTTGCTTCTAAACCAACATCTTAAGCACCCCACCAAACCAGCTCTCTATTGATATTAATTAATACCTACTATTTTAAAGTGTTTTGATAACTTTTCTATTCATATCAGAAGCTATCAGTTTGGAAGCTGGTACATGCACTTAGAGAATATATGTAGTTTCTCCATTTTCTGAGCCACTGAACACGTCACAGCAATTCAGTATTCTCTGGGGCTTGGAGTATCTCTATTTAATAATTGGCAGCTTCTTTTTCTAGCTCCATATTTCTATATTCTTTGAAAATCCCTCTCTAGTTACATTGGATTTACTCTTTGAACTGCTTTCTGGCCATGCCCCTTTCCAAGTTGCTTCTTCTCCCTGCATTCTGTTTTGTTCATACTTGAAGTAAACAATAGAGATTGTTTAATCTTAGTGATAGTCTACTAGTTAAGCAGAGGCATCTGCAGGGTACGGTCAGAAAGGTCAAGATCGTGGTGGCAATTTTGAGAAGAAAGCGCCTCTTGTTTTTCATACATGTGATTAAGAGTGGGAAACAGGGCTTGAGGATTGAAAAGGTCAGTTGTGTCAGCTTTTTACTGTCTCACATTCTTACCACAGTCTGTTAGTCTATATTAGAAGTTGTCTTTCCTGACATACTAAATATGTATGATAGTGTATTTATATAGGTTTTAGAAAATATTTTTATAGAATTTTTTTTAATTTACCAAAGTTTTGAGTTTAACGTGCCATAATCAACCACTTCTTTATAGCCTAACAAAATGATAAGACATTAAAACTTCAGATTTGTCTTTTGAGCTGCTTGCTTAAAGAAATAATTAAATGAAAGAAAGAAATACACATAAATAAGCTGAAACTAGGACAAGCAATTAAGTCCCTATGCTAATGAGACTACTATTTAGAAATGTTTCAGAAAGTAGGGTGACTTTAATGCAGCAGTCTGAAAGTTATATTTTCCTATAAGGATTTGCTTTTTACTCCCTCTTTTTTTATCTAGATGTCAGAAAATGATAAATTTTGTTATGTAAAAACTAACATGCAATACATATTTATAACCCTTGAAACTTTGAACTGGTCACATTTAACATAGAATTAGGTGTAAAAGCTTTATTTTAATGGGACACAACTCTCATTGTGTCTCATTAAAAAGTTAAAATATTGTACAATGAAGAATAAACCAACTGTCACTTTTCATTATCTGCTGTAGTTACAAGGAAATAAATGTCTAATTCTATTTATTATTGGAAAAGTACCATCCTCCAACGCACGGGCATTATGTATAACTTTTCATACATTAGAGGAAAAACAGAATTGACCTAAGGAACAAAGAAATGCTGTTCTGAGATATTTATAACAAAATGATTTAACAGAGCCAGTCTGTGAAACCATAAATTCATCAAATCTGTAAGCAGAAGCTTTAGAGAAATAGTAAACCAGTGTCTGGGTTCATTAAGGCTAGTATTAAGCATTCCAACACCATCTGATAAGGATAGTTAGCAGGATTTTCCATTATAGAACTTTTTAAAAAGATACCCAGTGGTGGAGCTAAGCAAATTTAATTTCTCTTCATAATGATCTTACATACATACACTTGGGACCATGAATCCTACGCTAATTGCAAATTCCACCACTAACATTTATTAGAGAAGGGAGAATTACACTGAGAGCCAATTCAAATCACCAGTTCAAATAATCAAAGTGATCTTATTTGAAGATTTAATTCCATTTGATTTTTCATAGTGAATCATTGCATTGAACTGATTTACTTTGGAAAATGGAATCCATTTCTACGGATATGCAAACAGCCATTGAATCATCAAATTAATTTAGAATAATTGATTTATGTATTCAAACCAAACCCACAATCCAATTTGGAAAGCTGATTTAGACATTCAGAGGTTCAGTCCAATATCCTTCAAACTGAATTAATGAATTAAGTCTATGAACAGCCAACATATTTATCTTTTCTCATTATAAGGTCATCTGACTCTAGTCTATGAAATAAATGGAACTATATTAATGCAAATACAGTTTATCTTTTGATATTGGAATTTATATGCAGATTATTTTGTACTTTCTTCAATGTCCAGTTTAAGCTGTTTATAATCCCCTTATTTTTTTAGCGCTTCAAGGTCAACACACATGTTCTAAAAATGCTCCTTTGCCCCTTAAGCTAAGTAAACTGCCTTGAAAGATTTTTGTCTTGGGAGCATTAAGCATTTTAAATACATGATTATATCCCTCCCCTCCTCCTCTTCCTCCTAATAAACAGAGCAATATTATAAATCCCTTCATCTTATTCAAACTTAGAATTTAACTTAGGAAGGATGCGTCCATCCATGAAAGGAATCAAACAGTCTAAACATCACATCTTTAATGGGGCATAAGCATGATGTCTAATTTTCTTTTTCCAATCTATCAGTGAAAAACTAGTACTTTTTTTGTATAAAACTGTTACTTCATTTTCTCCTCAAAAGCAAACTGCATTTTTCAGAATACTGAGGACAATACAAGTAGATTTAAGATTTATTGCTTAAATTAAATAGCAGATTTTGAGCTTTGGGTAACAATTCTGCTTCAAAAGCTGTGTTTTGATGTGTTTTATGAAGCATTTGGCTGGCCTGCTGCTGCAGATGCAACCCACAAAGGCATGGTTGTTTTTCGGACCATTTCAATAAGACTTTAGCTCCTCTTCTGAAGGTGGTTAATTTTAAGATCTCTGAATGAAACACAGTGCTATGTTACTTTAAATAAAAATAATTAGAACAAATTCATACAAAAGTGTCCTATAGCTAAAAAAAGAAATCACATCAATCCAAATTAATCATATTTAAAAAGACAGTATAATATTTTTTGTGAAAGGAATATGAAAAAAAAAAACCTTTTCATGAGTTCCTGTCTTATTTTATCATTTATAAAACTGGTACTGTGTAATTAAACAGGGCAGTGCCCATATAGGCACTCCTCAACTTACAATTAGTCAAGTAGTAACTCTTTGAAATTACAACCTATCTGAAAAAGGGAATTTATTTTGGAATTTACTTATGTTAGATTTACAAAGGAGTTTTATTAAAGTTTTGAATAATTTTGTCAGAAGGGAGAAACTTCCCAATATGCCCTAGAGTCCTGGGATTTCCAGCTAGAAATATATCCCATAAAACAATAAGTGGATCTGATTCCCCCTGCTGAGATCATCTGAAGTTGGCTAGATGTTTTGCATTTCGTATATTTTCTTATGCGGGTGGTTATTGTAGGTTTTGGTCAGAATTACTATCAGACAATACAAAGAAATGCAAACATCCGAAGAAATATTAGTACCAACAATGCTAGTTCGGTCAGTTGTTAGCAGAATTTAATCTTAATGTTTTCAAGCATCCTTAGACATTAACACAAGTGCATTCCATTTTGCTTATAATCAGATTAGACTATTTTAATATATTCAATGTGAAGCTGCCTTCAGACAAGATGTTGTTTGCTCACTGGTTCAGAAAGCAAAGCTGCTGATGGGAGTCCAATTTTAAACTCACATAACATTATCTAACCATTTTCCTCGTCTTTTAATAGGTTTCTGAGAACAATTCTAAAATGTTTAACAATCTGGCGCCAGGATATCGGATGGATTTCAAGACTTAATCAGGCTTTAAATTCTTCATGCAGTTACAAAATATGCAGAGCAGTGCTTGCTAGGACTTGGCCAATAGGCAAAAGATCAAGGTCCTAAATATGCTTCCAAAATATGCACATACATATCATCACCATTATTACCATTATAGCAAGTCTAACAGATCTCATATGAAGTTCCTACCGGGCTAGATGAAAATAAAACTTGCAAAGATTTAAGTTGCTTTTCCCCCCCTTAGTTTCAACCACATTGTATGCAATTCAGCAAAGCCGCACAAAAGATGCAATTCCATACAGTTCAAAAGAGAATCTTTACCCCCAAGAGGGATATAAAGTTCTTTATATCCAAATGCATTGTTTTCATCAAGATACTGAATACTTCAGTGAGCCCCCCTCTTGGGACAACTCATACAACAACAACCATTAAGAACTGAGCATTTAGAGACTGATATCAGACTAACAATCCAAATAAATCCCTGTATCAGGCATAAAAATATTGATTACCAATCACCCTAAAATTTAGTAAAGCACACCCATCAGTTCAATTCATCTTTAATACTAGCTCATAATTGGTTTTCAATTCCCTAATAATCAGGTTTCAGTATATTTTTCCTTCTAAGCTTCTTCAATTGTGATTTTATTCTTACCAAAGTTTATAGAAGTTACAATAGCTGTGTACTGAAGCTGTTTTAACATCTAAAAGAGAGAAAATAGGTGCCCCCTAAAGATGTGAGGAGAAATAATTATCCTTTCTTTTACCACAAGCCTTGTGAACTGACAATTGAAATGAAATTGGAGTTGAGTGGAAACCATTTGAATGATTTAACTTTTCCAAGGTGCCGCAGGAATGGGTTGAAAAATAAATATGGAAATGCCTTACCAAGTAAATTCTCTGCTCTTGGATAGGAATTTTATTGCCTCAGCCCAACCCTCAAGCTTATGCTGAAAACAAATTCCTTTTGAGTGAAAAAGAATAAAACTTAATCTATTGAACATGGTAGCATTCCATTTGGAATTAAGATTCATTTATGTAGCCATGCTATCTTTCTACGGTAGCAAGAGAAGAGGAATTGAAAATGTCCATTTGAAAAATAAATTCCAAAATGGCTGCTTCTTCAACAACAAACTGATTGCAACGCCATCCTGCAATTTTCAACATGCAGGCTGCTTCAAAGCATAGCTCCTGAAGCTACTTGCAGACCTTTGCTTTATTGGAGGATCTTGTGGGATGATTCTAAGACTTTCCCTAACCAAGGAAAGTCATATAAACCAGGGGTGTCAAACTCAATTTCATTGAGGGCCACATCAGGGTTGTGTTTGACCTCAGAGGGTCAGGGGGGGCATGGCAGGGAGCATGTGGTCATGTTGGCCATTGCCTTGGTGGGCATTTGACACAGGTTCATTTTTTTTCCTTTGCATTCAAAACAGGTATTCCAGACAAAGGGAGATTTACTTTCTGTCACAAATAGTCTCAATTCCATAATGTAGAGATTAAAGACATGTAGCATCCCCAGCTGCTATGGAGCTTGACTCTTTTGTGTAGGAGCAGAGCATAAATGAACTGACAATTTCTCCAGATGTCTCTAAAAACTGACTGTCCAACGGTCTATCAATCTTTGTTACTACCTCTGACACAGCCCTAGAGGAGGACTTAATATTAATAATAATTTACAAATTGATATACCACCCAATTCGTAATGACCCTGGGTGACTCACAACAATTTAAAAAATTACAATTAAATCAATCACAGGTAAAAGATTAAGATAAAAGATGACAAACTCAGTGATACGAGGGCCCTCGCTATCTCTCATCAAAGACCTGGGGGAAGAGCCAGATGTTTTTGGCTGTTCTGAACAAGACCCATCCAGATCTTGAAGGGTACCTAGTTATAGTTGGCAGATGCTGCTAAAGAGAAGGTGAAGAAGGTGCTGCCTCCTGCAGCACTCTGCCAGCCAAAATGGGACACGGGGGGCCATGCAAGGCCTTCCCACACCCCATTTTGGCTGGCAGAGTGCTGCAGGAGGCCATCCAGGCTGAAAACGCGGTATGGGGGAGATGTGCCCCCCCCTGTGCCAGTGATGGGTTGCTACTGGTTTACCCCAGGTCAGGCGAACTGATAGCAACAGTGGTGGGAGGCTCCACCCACCCATCCAGATGGTTCTGCACATGCGCAGAAGCTTCCCATGCATGAGCGCGCACATGCCCATAAGCGAACCAGTAGCAACGGGTTTTGAAACCTGCCCCTGCCCTGTGCCCTATTTTGGCTGGCAGAGGCACCGTGGGCTGGTCCTTTGCTATTTCCAGGCTGGCCCCATGGGCCAGATCTAAGCACCCTGCAGGCCGGATCTGGCCCACGGGCCTTGAGTTTGATACCCCTGCTATAAACTAAAGGAATGCCAATTCCTTCTGTTGGTAAGTTGAAAAATGACAGCCAGGGAAAAACCCTTCAAGGATCTTTTTCTGGGTGTGTCATTTAGTTAGCCAACTTCACTGGAAATCGAGAATCCAGTAAGGTCTTGATGGCATGTCACTAGGCATTTGATTATTCAATCATGTGGCAGGGAATTGAGTGCCCTCTTGCCATCAATCCATGCTACATTCAAATTGGTCTTTTTTCTCTTACAATTTTTCTAAACTTCTTTTCTTTCTGCTCAGGTGGAAAGAGCTTGTTTTTAAGCAGATGCTGTTGGACTGCCTCAGCTTCCAGGCCAGTAAGCAATTTGTAGTTGCCTGATACTACCCTTTTTGTTGGATCATTTATTATCAGGTTGAATATGGTCAGGTGTGAACCAATCAATTTCATCTCCTTGAAGTATGTTGTCAAATTTCTTAGCAATGAGTGGATGGAGACCAGTCAGATATTTAAATCAAAATTCATGCAGGCTAAGGACAGAAATCCTAGGATTGATCCACACAAATGTGCATACACACACATATGGTTTCATTCCTGTTTAGCAGTACACAAATCATAGTATATGGTATATAGAGCTTCTTTCTTATCTGCAGTAGAACAATTTCTACTGACTGGCTTGCTAGAACAAGAGCATACAGGCAGAAATTGAACAATCTTACATACACACTGCTATTTTGGTTCTAGGAAGCTTTTGTCATTACCGATATGTGCTAGGGTAGAATAATAACGGAGATTGAATTCATTTTGTAACCGTGCTTATTTTTACTTGTATAACATTACATATGTGCTTCCTAGGTTTAGAGATGTCTTTATTTCTGATGTATCATTCTTAAAAGTATTAATATGGTACCTGTCTCTGCCTGGTAATGCCTAGTTGATTGTACAATTCACACAGTGAAAATTCAGGGTCAATCTTTTAAAATAACAAAGAGGATCCTGGCTCAAAGGTACTATGTTCTCTTTATAGGAATGTGTCTCTCATAATTTCATCCCATGACAGATATCCGTGTCTCCTTTTGTGGTGACCTTCTTTTCTTAGTAATGATATGATGATGATCAAATATAATCAAATGTATGAAACCTTGCAGCTCTTGTTCTTAATAGATCTAGGTACAAAATACCAGTGGCTCACTGTAATCTGTTAGTTTTAGATTAATAAATAATTGTTTGGACTCCCTCCATTTTGGCATTTCTAGTGAATTAGTTTTCCACACATGAAATAAACTGACTTTCTAGAGAATCAGTACTATTGTCATGCCAGATGAAGTCTAACAAATTGTACATCCAAGTAAATATTTCTGAATCATAGTCCTACAGAGAAATCAAGCATGCTATCAATTCTGAATATACTTAAATTTGAATAAAAGTCGCTGGATGTCTAACTATTCAAACACTATCTTGTTTCAATTTATACTCTGTGCAATTTACAAAGATATCATCATTTGCTTCCTAATAGCAAAGGTGCCCTTTGGAGTAAAATCAAAATCAAAAGCACGGGCAGAATAATTTTGCTTTCCTGAAGGACTGAAATGTTATATGCCTTGACAAGCCCTGATAGGCTCCAGTCAACAGATGGAAATGTTCCCTTCCCTTCCCTTCCCTTCAAGCAACGGAAGAAGTAATGTTGGGCTTCAGGGTATGGTGACAATGGTCTTGGCAACAGATTTCCTAATGTTTCGCCAGCAAATGTGACTGGAATTTTCAGAGGAGAGACCACAGGCATCTGAGCATCAAAGCAATAAATCTTATCAACCAGTATTTTTCTGAAACTCTATTCTTGGGTGTGTGTCTGTGTGTGTGGGGGGGGGGGAGTTTGAATGCTGTTTTTCCCCATCTAATGAAAATAGTCAAATGATGTAGAATTAATTTTTTAGTAAACTTCTATTCTGGACCTCTTTCAAACCCTTCCTTTTTTTTTTTTATTGTATCAGTTTTTCTCCTTTCCATAAGAATGATAAAGGCAAATACAGTCTATGAACATTCAGATCAAAAGTTCTGCAATTCTGCTTCAGGCAAGAATATGAACCCCTTAGACAAAATTGAAGCAGCATCCATCAAACCATCATGTCTTGCTTTGTTAATCTGAAAACAACTATATTTGTTAGAGCATCCAATTAGAGGAACTGACATTTAGGACATCCTTTGTTTTTCTGTTTCAACCTTAAAAAGAACATAGACAGGCATGTCCTTTGACGGCAGTTATAAAAGGATAATACCTACCCATTGTTCATAATCTACTTTATCAGGATGGTAAATTTTAGTTCTTTTCTTACATGTTCTTCGGTGAAAGTACTTTTGCCTGAATATACTGTGATGGTTTTACACCCTATCCCTGCGATGGCGACCAGAGGTGCACACAGAGCCACTCTGTGGGCACGTGCTCTTCTGGATTCCATTGTACACATGCGCACTGGACATGTATCCAGTGTGCACGTGTACAATGGAATGTGCACACGTGTACAATGCGCACATGTACAATGGACACTGGACAGCCTTCCAGCATGAAAAGACCAGTTGGCTGGTGCGCATGTGTGCAATGGAACCCAGAAGAGCAGCTGGCCACGGTGTACATGTGCACCGCGGCCAGCTGCTCTCTTCTGGGTTCTGGTGCTCTGGCACATGCACACATATGCACACACATGCTCCAGTTTCAGCACTCGATGCCAAAAAGGTTAACCATCACTGCCCTATCTCCATCAAACCTGTAGTTATGTTAGACTGCTCGACATTCTACTTCTTTATAACTTCTTTTTATATAAACTGAAAGAAAAAGGGAAACAAATAATACTGATACAAATGCAGAATGTAAAGGATATAGAAAATATAGTAAAAGAGAGAAAAGAAGAAATAATAATATAAGCAATAAAATATAGGTGAACTGATAAGACTTGAATAATTAGCAAATTTAAAATATCAAATGGCTAATATATTCCAATGCTCTATTACAACTTCGAGCGCTATAGACATTTCATGCCCAATTTCTAGTTAAGGCATGTGACTAAGACAATTAAAATTAATAGCAGGTAAAAGGGAAACTATAAATAATAAACCATACATTCAAAACTTATTATAAATAATGTGTTGACTATATATAAGATTAACATATGAACGCTCAACCTCAGATATGGCACATTCCATGTATAAAATTGTAATGCAGAAATGGTTTTCAAAAAGACTGAACTGTACATCAGATTTATTTTCTGATTATTCTAAAAGAGTTTTTATTTACTTATTGTACCATATTGACACAATTTAATTAACCATTCTTCCCTTGAAGAGATCAGAAATCTTTTCCAATAAAGATAGTGGTGGGATTCAAATAATTTAACAACCGGTTCTCTGCCCTAATGACTGGCTGGGTAGGCGTGACCGGGTGGGCATGTGACTGGGTGGGCCAACGTGACATCACTCATCGCAACCAGCAACACCTCCCGGCCACTCACCTCAAAGGTGAGATTCAGATGGTTCAGACCGGCTCGGGCTAATCCCACCACTGGCTGACCCCACTCCTGCCCATTTTTTGGCCCGTTTTGAAGTCCACAAGTCTTGAAGTTGCCAAGGTTGAATACCCCTGAGCTAGATGTTCTGATAGATCAGTGTTTTTCAAATTTGGTAACTTTTAAGATGTGTAGACTTCAACTTCGAGAATGCTGTCCGGGTAATTCTGGAATAAAATATTTCTATTTTAAGATAATTGTTTATTACTTTTTATTAAATTTTAAATTTATATTTTGTATCTTTGTATATAGTTTAATTTTGTAAATTACTTCATGTGTACCTTTGGCTTTGAAAGCTTGCACATCCTACCTCCTTCAATCAAATAAAATTACAATATAGATAGGTGTGAATATGAGCAAAATGTGGATGTGCTGAATGGACCAAATGATGGCTTGAATGAAACTGCCTGAAAATTCAGTGAAAATCCAGATTTAGATGAAATGAAATATGTGTATCTGTTCCGAATTTTGATATAGCCATATAGTCACACTAGGCTTTTAAAGCCTACTCACATTCTCATGATATACAGACAGTCCTTGCTTAATGACTGCCCTGTTTAACAATGTTTTACAGTTGCAACAAGTACTGAAAAAGGAACATTACAACCAGTTCTTGCATTTACAGCCACTGCAGCATTCCCAAAGTTATGTAATTGAGATTTGGGTGCTTTGCAACCAGCAGGCATTTACAACTATTGTGGCATCCTGCAGTCATGTGATCATTATTTGCATGCTTCACAGTTGACTTCTGACTAACAGAGTCAATGGAAAAGGTGGCAATAACATAACAAGTCATAATATTTTGCTTAACAATTGCATTGAGCCATGGTGGCGCAGTGGTTAGAATGTAGTACTGCAGAGTATTTCTGCTGACTGCCAGCTGCCAATAGTTCAGCAGTTTGATTCTCACAGGCTCAAGGTTGACTCAGCCTTCCATCCTTCCAAGGTTGGTAAAATGAGGACCCAAATTGTTGAGGGTAATATACTGGGTCTGTAAACTACATAGAGAGGGCTGCAAAGCACTGTGAAGCAGTATATAAATCTAAGTGCTATTGGTATTTAGTGACCGTGTTGCCAATCCCAGTTGTGGTAGTTAAGTAAGAACTGGCTGTATAGACAAAGTGCACACATCTCATCTTCAGACATATGAACCTTGTTTGAATTTTTTTTTGAACATTTTTTTTTATTTTTTAAAACACATAAACACACAAAAATCTTTTCAGAACGAGCCATTGATCCGGTCATAAGTAGGTACAATTACTAATTCCTCTTTAACAAAAGCTTTTCCAAAATCTCCACTAATTACTTTCTTTTTTTTAAAAAAAAAAAAGCAAAAAAAAGAGATTATCTAATTTATATCATTTTACACAAATCAATTACCTCTATTATTTCACCATAAATCTTAATTTTCAAAAGACACAACTTAATATTTTCTAACATTGTTGCCATAGATTCTATCTAACAAAAAAAATTCTTAAAACCCATTATATTAATCTTAAAGTCCTTAATTCAATATCATTTCAATTTCTTTTCCTTTTAATATGGATGGATATTATCTTGAAAATACAAATCATCAAAGTATTTACACAGTCACAACATAATCATTTCATTGTTAGTATTAATTCCAGTATGGTCATCTTTTATTTCTAAAAGTTTATCCCAGTATATAATCTTCATCTTAATTCTCCTCTTTTGGCTGTTAATCACAGCATAATCTTCCTAAATTTTACTGTTACGCCCAGTATAATCATGGTTTTTACTGTCAATCCCAGCATAATTGTTTTTATTTTTACTGTTATACCCAGTATAATCATCTATGTTTTGCTGTCTATCTCAGCATAATCCCCTTAGTTTGCTGTTTATCCCAGCATAATTATGCTGGAACCTTGTTTGAATTTTGAAGTTAAGAGATTTGCACAGCATTCTGCTGTGGAATGATCTGAGATCAAGGAACACCTTGACTGTTCTTCTGCTCTGGTACCCAAATCCTGAAAAGCCATTACTAAGCATATCTAATATGTAGTTTGATTTCTGATTAATCCAAATCCAGGTACTCCTGAAACGGCCATTGGTTGATTGGGGGAAAAATGTAACAGCACTATTGAGGAATTCTATTATTACATTTTCATTACTACTTTGCTGTTTCATATAAATGGGTTTCAGATTCTCTAACTAAGCCTCCACATATTGATTCACATGTTGCCCTGTATCGAGGATATTACAATGAAGCCTATCAGTAAGCTGAGAAAAAGCAAGGAGCGAGGGCTGTTAAATAAATCAAGGCAGCTGCATGATTGAAGCCTTGCTCATTTTTAATCTGCAATGCACATGTGTGGCATAAATCACACATCAAAACCACCATCTTCAGAAGTTCCGTGTTTGTGTTTCACATTTATTATGGATAAATAGAAATATAAAACAAAACTAGAAATATGCCCAGTCAAGCTCCATAAATGGGTTTCATTTAATGTCAGGGTTCCAAGTAACACCCCCAATGAAAGAAGACTCCAAGGCTAGAAGTTCCTCAAAGTTCCATTTTATTAGAGATGTCATATTGGCACATCTGGGAAAACCCGAATCTGAAAGCTTCCAGGTTTTCCCCACCCAAGGGAAAGTCCAAGTCCCTTCCCCTGTACCCACATGTCCATCACACAGTCTAAATCAATGCACCGTCCCAACTGGAGATGCCTCCCAATCACGTCACTCCAGGTGCAGGCTAAATGTCCTTGACTCCCAGAGAAAAGAATGTTATTATGGCTAGATATCTCTACAGTTCCATGCAATCCCCACTCCCAGTTTCCTACAGCACTAAGTGTGGCATTCCTGAAGATCCAAGGAAAACGATGGTCTCCTGGGCTGAGATTAACTTTTTCCAACCAAGCACCTTTCAATTGGGAATAAAACTCCAAGGGAATTCATGGTTGTATGCATACATAGGTGAGACCAGAGATGGTATTCAGCAGGTTCTGACCAGTTCTGGAGAACCGGTAGCAGAAATTTTGAGTAGTTCGAAGAACTGATAAATATCACTTCTGACTGGCCCCGCCCCCATCTATTCTCTGCCTCCTGAGTCCCAGCTGATCGGGAGGAAATGGGGATTTTGCAGTAACCTTCCCCTGGAGTGGGGTGGGAATGGAGACTTTACAGTATCCTTCCTCTGCCATGCCCACCAAGCCATGCCACACCCATCAAGCCATGCCCCAGAACCAGTAGTAAAAAAAATTGAATCCCACCCCTGGGTGTGACTGAATGTTGATAGAGATTGATATACACTGCTCAAAAAAATAAAGAGAACACAAGCAGAAGACATCCGAGATCTGAATGAATGAAATAGCCTTATTAAATACTTTGTTCATTACAGTAGTTTTGTGTTCCCTTTAGTTGTTTGAACAGTGTATAAACTACTGTATGTAAAGAACAAAGTATTTAATAAGGCTATTTCATTCATTCAGATCTTGGATGTCTTCTGCTTGTGTTCCCTTTATTTTTTTGAGCAGTATATTATTCTTTCACTAGTTCCATTGGATCAAAGATTGTTTCAACCTCTTTCTATTCTCTAAGCAGTAGTCCAGGTTTTCAAAACATGTTTGGCAAATAACACAGATTTCTGTGATAGAAGACTGATTTTATTTAGTAATGAAGACATTGAAATCCTTCCTGACAATAACATGTATTCTAAAAACCTGACGTGAGGGTTAAATGAGAAGTTATGCCACTATCTTAATCTTACCATGGAAAAATTACAACATAAAAGAAAAAGCTATTAGGAGGGAGAGGGAAAAACATAATATTCAAATGCTAATTCTAAGTTATAAAGTGTTTTAGGTAATAACTAATTCAGGTAATGCTGGAGCTAGACTACTAAACCAGGATAACAGTAGCATCTTCCACATAGTTGGCAGTTGAAGGGAGGTGTAGCTTCTGCTGTACTGAGGCACTTGCCTCTCCTTGTGACTTTGGCTACTTAAGAAGAAAACTTATTAAGTTTGAAATAACGTTATTACCCACAACTTCTGGAAATAATTTTCTTCTAACCAATAAATTAACTATAGATGTGATAGAAAATAGACTTCCTTGCAAGGACTTCCTTCCCTTTGTGATTATATGCACTTGAAAATCCTGTTACAACAGATTACCTCTTAATCAAAGGTCCATATGTCAAGTAAAAAAAAGGAAAAATCTATTCTCCTTCAATCACAATTTAATTTATAGCAAGCATATTAACTTCTGATGAATTGAGTTATAACAACAGGGATAATTCTCAAATGACATTTTATATGACTTTTGGTTCATTTTAACAGCATTTTATGTTTTGACATGAATTCTAAATGTGCCGTTGATGACAAGCCAAAAAAAGGGACAAACTACTTAAAGATAAAAAACTATTACATTCCAGTAATTTTATTGTAAAGATTAAACATATACTTAATGTTGTTCTATTGAAATCAATTGAAACTTTAGTTGTTTTATGTAGAAACATAGAGGATAACGTTGTACTCACTCTTTATTGGTTGATTGGTAAATTTATACGTCATCTTTCTTTCATGAATCTTTGTGGTGTTCTGACTAATACCCCCTGCAATAAAGTTATGATGTGGTTTAGGCTGCAATACACGCATAATGTCATTCATTAAGCTTTAGGCAAGGATTTTAATTTTGATCTTCAGTTTCTATCAAAATATTGGTGTGGAGGAATAATCTGCCTATTGAGATAGAGAGCACAAATCATTTTCTACAAGGCTGGTGGTCCAAATCATGTTATAAAATACTAGTTGTAATATTTTATTATATATATATACATATATATATATATATATATATATATATATATATATATATATATATATATATATGTTTTCTCAGGTTTTCGTGGGTGTTTGTATGTAGGTCTTTGGTTATTCGGGTCTTCTCCCACGTAGAATTGGAAGTGTCTTGGCGACGTTTCGACGAAGTCTCATTCGTCATCTTCAGGCTGGTGTTCTCGGTTTCATTGCTCCTGGAAGCACGAAGCCGAGAACACCAGCCTGAAGATGAAGAATGAGACTTCGTCGAAACGTCGCCAAGACACTTCCAATTCTACGTGGGAGAAGACCCGAATAACCAAAGACCTACACACACACACACACACACACACACACACACACACATATATATATATATATATATATATATATATATATATATATATATATATATCAATTTTCTTACTTCTTCGTAGGGGCTATGTGTGTTTTTTACATAGGGAAAACCTGGCTAGAAGAAAAACATATATATATATATATATATATATATATATATATATATGTTTTTCTTCTAGCCAGGTTTTCCCTATGTAACCAAGGGTTTTTCTTGTATATATTTATATATAATACATACATATACATATATATGTATGTATGTATGTATGTGTGCTCTTAATGTCGGGATCCCACCCAACATGGAGGAATTGAGCCACCAGTTAATATTTTATTCATTTCTTTGCTCATTAAACTCAACTAAAGTGCAGTTGAAGAATTGTTTTTTGGGGGCGGCGGGCAGGTTGTAGCCACCTAGTTCTTGGAACATACTCTTTGTTAAATTGGATGTTAAAAAGATTTAAATCAACTGTTAAAATACATTCCTAAAATGTAACAGTTGCTGTTAATAGATTTTAATATTTTTCAATTTTAATTTAATTTTATATTTAATTGTAAACCACCAAGATAGAAAATTTTATTTTATCTTGATCTATTATTTAAGAATAGGTCAAGAAGGACAATATGCTGGATAAATTTATTAATCCCAGCAAGAAAGGCAATGCCATTCTTAAACAAGATCTTGAAGGATAAGGACACCTCAATGAAAACAAAAATAAGAATACTTAAAGCAATGGTCTTTCTAACAGTAAAGCATTGCTAGTAAAGCTGGACATAGAAAAAAGGTAAGAGAAAACGATAGATGCCTTTGAATTATGGATTTGGAGACATTATTAAGAGTATCATGGAGTGCAAAAACTAATCAATCAGTCCTGAACCAAACAAAGACTGACTGATCCCTTGAGGCATGATCAACAAGCTTGTGATGTGAAAGGATGATGGATTAGAAAAAAAAATGATTATACTTTTAAGGCTGAGAGAAATAGAAGGAGAAAATAATGGATAAGATGGAAGGAGATGATCGAAGAAATAATTGTGATGTACTTGGAAAAGCTATGAATTATTAATAACGATGGGTCAATATGACAAACTTTAGTTCATGAAGTTACCATGAGCCGAACCTATTTGATTGCACTAACTAACAAATTTGGATTATATGCAACCCATCTGGCCTTCTCCAGTCTGGTGTCTCCAGACAATATCCATCAACCGAAGCCAAACTGTCTATGTTTGCTTAAAATTGTAACCCAAAACATCTGGAAGGTGCTAGATTAAAAGCTACATTTAGATCCCCAAGAAAGCACCCACATTTCTTCCTAGTCCTGTAGTTTAATTTTTAAAATTCTGATAGCTTCTTATTGTGCTGGCATTGTACATATTTTATATATAGGGTTCTTGTCCTGGTATGAACACATATTTCAGCTGGAAGGTTTAGAAACCAGGAGTTAATGTTGTAATAAGACTACATATGTTTGTGCTGCAATGATAATAGCAAGATAGACTGGGCCTATTATTAGGCTCAAAGAAGCAAGAGTGAGGAAATTCAAATGGTAGACCAGGGTTGTCAAACTCGCGGCCTGCGGGCCAGATCACATGCTGGCCATGGCCATGGCCATGCCCGGTTTAGCGAAAGGGGGGGTCCCAATATGTCACGTGATGCCGCTGTGACACTGCAAGTTTGACACCCCTGTGGTAGACTATAAACATCTTGGAGCAAGAAATTAGGCAAAACATTGGTGGAAAGACTTGCATGTATATCAGTCCCACAAAGTAGACCAATTTGTCTACAATAACAGAATCTTGAAATGTGGTGGTGCTTCTCTTTTTTTCCTTTATATTCACATGTGTGTTGGTGATGTTTTCATAATTCTCTCTCATCATGTGGAGATAAGCCATGGTTCCCTTCTCATTGGCTCAATTACAAATTTTCCCTCTGTCTATCAAGGGCATCCTTTTTTACTCTGTGCAATCAGACACATTGCCTGCCATGGAATGTGGAAATTTTTGAAGAGAGTGATTCACTTCAATGAAGATGTGTATAAAGCCATTGTACAAAGGAATCTAGTGGTCATGCATCCACCTTAAACAGCTGAGGAGAGTGGCCCATTTCACTTCTAAGTACTAGAGGAAATGGACATTTTTTTCCAACACACAAAGACAGTGGCGATGGCATTTCACGCATTGCAAACTATTTCAGTAAAGAAAAGAATCTTGTCTTCATGATTCACTAAGGCAGAGCATATTCATCTTTATTAATGTGAATTGTGCCTACCTTATACAGCCCTAGTTCATAACCCAGTCTGCTACCTTCAGCTGCAGGAGAAGATGCTCTACCAATTTTGTTGTTGGAATTCTATTACAAGGGTGGTTAATGATTTTACATGTAGGAATCAGAAGGAATAACTTTAACTTAAACAGAAAAGATTAGGGTAGCTCTAATGGTAAAAGTCAGTTTACAAAGAGATAGGAATATGGTTAAAAATAAAGAATCATGGAATAACTTGAATTGTCAGGACCCAAGGTAGAGAATGGAAGCTTTCAGTGGCTAGCTAGGGCAATTTTTCTACTAATAGAGAAATGAATATGATGTCATTTCAGGTTTTGTGGCAAAGTCTTATATTCATTCAGGGGTGGGCTGCTGGGGTTTCCAGGGGTTTGGGAGAACCTCTAGCTAAGATTCTGTGCAGTTCGGAGAACCCCCAAATCCCACTCCTGGCTGGCCCCACCCCACCCCACCCGCCCCACCCCTCCCAGGAGTCCCCACACGGCCCATTTTAAATGCAGGTAAGTGCAGGTCGCGCACGGAGGGTCTGGGAGGGTGAAAAACAGGTCTACCAGAAGTTCGGGAAGTTTCTGGCCTCCAGAGGACCTCCAGAGCCTGGGGAGGCCATTTTCACCCTCCCGGAGTCTCTAGGAAAGCCTCCGGAACCCAGGGAGGGCAAAAATGCCCCCCCCCCCGTGGTGCAGGAGGCTGACTAGGCCACGGCCACCTAGCAACCAAACAGAGAACCCCTTGCTAAAATTTTTGAAGCCCACCCCTGTATTCATTATATTCTGATGTTCAAAAATCTTGTAGCTATGCCACTTCATAAACACAGAATCAAAGTTTGAAAGTCATAAGCTATTTGTGAAAATGTGCCTTTTTACCCTTTTATTTATTTTACTGTTCCATTTTGTTGATTTTTTTTTTAATCAATGCATTCCTATTTTCTATTTGTTAGTTGCTTCATCAATATCTTTGATAGAAAAGAGAGGTCAAACCTTTCTAGGACCCTTGAAGATGACCCAAAACTACCACAAGAGAAGTTTAGCTACACATACTACAGGTCAAGAAACATATCATGTCTAGAAGGTTTCCAGCATTGAGTGACATCAAAGAATCTGGGAGACAGAGAGAGAGAAAAAGAAGGAAATAGAAAGGAGCTTTCTTGAAGAATATGGAAATTCTATGGAAATAATAGGAAGGACAAATAAATGCAAGCATAAAATAAGGCATGCCAAAATACCCTGAGAGGAAGATATAAGTAGTATTAGTAAAGCCAAAAACTGACAGACAAACAAATCCAACCCAATCCAGTCTACATTCTAAGAGACACATAAAAAATGAAAAAAATATCCTTCTTCACCTATTCCATAATTAAATTGTGGGATTTGCTTACAGAAGATGTAGTAAAGTACACAACCACCAGATGGTTTATGGAAACTTTATAGCAATCTAAGGACATAACTGTTTTATAGCTATCTAAAGCAACCTATGGATAATATCTACATTTTACTGACAGTGGCAAAGGCAGTGTGCTGTGAAATACCAGCTTCTGGGAAACATTAGCAGGATGGTAATGTTTCGTACTCATGTCTACTTATGGTTTCCTGCTTGGCCATAATGGGAACAGAATGTGGGAAATGGAATGCTTAATGTTCTTGGAAATATAAATTGATGAATACATCTTTTCATTTAAGCCTGCTTATTAAGTGGTTGGCATAAGTTTCCTGGTCCAAATACTTCAGCTTCTTCAATTAGAATGGTTTCAACAAGGGTGAGCCAGCTGAAGGTAAGTGCAGGAGTGCAGAGGAGGCAGTTTTGCTCTTCCTTGGGGAGAAAAACAGGGTGGAAGGCTGTGTGGAAGAATCTTCAGAGTACTTGTTGGACAAAAAATCACTCAAATATATTCTGAGATGATGTAGGTATGATGAAGATTCCTCAAGACACAGTTTCCCCTGTTTTCTGGGAACAGTTTGAACCTGTTGGGCCTTAGGACATGAACAAGGTCCCCATGACTGTAAGCTTGGCCCCTTGCTCATTAGATCCATGCCCCTTCTCTCTAGCTAAAGCTTATGTGGGTGGCCTCTAGCAATGGTGAATTCATCCTTGAGAAAAGAAGTTGTTCCTCTGACTTTTAAGGAAGCAATGGTTTGCCTCTTCCTCAAGAAAATATACTGGACAATTTCTGTCCAGTTTTCAATCTCCCTTTCTTAGCAGAGATAGTGGTTGTGCAACAGCTTCAGTGGATCCTGGGTCAAGTGAATATCTAGATTCCTTTAAGTCAAGATTTAGGCCTGGGTTTGTGATGGAAATGGCATTGGATAATTTCTGGTTGGAGTGGGATAGGGGTAGTACATCCATAATGGTTCTACTTGAACTCTCAGCCATTGATACTATGGATCATGGTAGCCTTCTGGATTGGTTTGAGGACTAGGAGTATTGGGCTGGTTCTCTTCCTTCTTACAGGGCATATATGTCAGTGTTAATTGTGGGAGAGACGTTCCATCCTTGCTCCTATTATGTGGGATGCCACAGCATTTGGTACTCTCTTTACTCCTGATCAACATCTAGATGAAACTCCTGGGGGTTATCATCTGTGCATAATCTTCTGGACTCATATCTCCTACTTGAAGAGCAGAGGGCCTTTGCATACCTTCATGTTGTGTGCCAGTTGCCCCCATTCCTGGATCATAAGGATCTGCTTATAGTTTCTCATGCCCTGGTCATCTCTCAAAGGAACTACTGTATAGAATCTACATTTGGCTGTCCTTGAAGAGCATTCAGATGCTTCAACTGTGGTGATGGCACATGCTATAACTGTGTTCTGTGAGCTACATTGATTGCTAGTTTGCATGGGATCAGGTTATCTCCCAATTACATCTATCTGTCCCATCAGGTCTGGCAAGACAAGCATTTTATGGATCCCATCTACTAAAGAGCTTTATCTGATAGGACCCAGGAGGCTGGCCTTTTCTGCAATGGCACTCACCCTTTGAAACATCATTCTGCCCAAGGTAAGATTAGCCTTGACCTACTAGCATTTATGAAATTCCTGAAAACTTTTTTTTCCCAGCAGGCTTGGGAATCCCAGAGAAATGGTAAACCCATGAGATGGTTATATTTATATTAGGAAGAATGTTAATCTGTTCTCCTGTGGTTTTATACTTATTCTAATTTTATTTGTAAATTTAATTGGTTTGACTGTTTTAATTGTTTTAACTGACTGTTATTGTATACCACCCAGAGTTACATTTTGGAGATGGTTGTCTATATAAATCTGATAACCATGATCTGCCTCATTTTCTTCTGCACAGAGGGATTATCCCTATGTTTGTTTCTTCTTTTTTTTGTACTTTCAAATCAGTCTTGACTCCTGGGTACTAGCTGGAGAATCCCTAAAATTCTCTTGGTGAGCTGTCAGACATAGTTTGCCATTGCCTATTTTCTAGGGCTGAGAGTCGTCTCATGGTCACCCAGTTGACTTCATGCCTAAGGTGGGACTAGAACTCCCAGTCTCCCACTTTATAGCCTCATGCCTTAACCACTACACCAAAGTGCCCTCCATTAATCTCAAAATTAGGGCACAAATTCAGCCGAAGAGGTTGTAGAAAAAAAAATGCCTTTAAAAGCCTCTGGCAATCCCAGCTGAGTTGCCTGATCGTCAGAGGCTTCTAAAAGCATTTTTTTCTGCAACCTCTTGAGGTTGTAGAAAAAATGCTTTTAAAAGTTAAAAAAAAAAGTTGGCCATGCCCACCCAGTCACATTACCCTCCCACCAAGCCACGCCCACAGAACCGGTAGTAACAAATTTTAGATTTCACCCCTGATACTGGAGTATAAAACGCTCCTTAGTTTTTGGGAAGGAAAATCAGAAAAATGCTGATTGGCAGGTGGATCCGCCTCCCAGAATACTCCCAATCAACTGTTCCTAGAGGTGAATTTTAGCAACACATTCCTTGGTTGTGAGCTCTGTGCCTTGCTTTTCTTTGCTTTTTTTTCTGCCTCTGAAACTTCTGAAACTCCGTTTCAGAAAAACCTTTTTTTCCTGCCTCTGAAAGCCTCTGAAACAGAGCTTCAGAAAAAAAGCCTCTGAAGCTCTGTTTGGGGGCTTCTTTTCTGAACCTTCTTTTCTGATGCTTTTTTCAGCCTCTGAAACCTCCATTTAAGAAGTTGGGTGGGGTTGCATTCGGAGTATAAGACACACCTAGATTTTCACCCTCTTTTTGGGGGGGAAAAGGTGCATTTTATAATCTGAAAAATATGGTAGCTTATTCATGCTTTTGCCTGCTTGAAGTAACATTTCATTAGTACCTATCAACAGGAGCTAGAGTGGTTGACCACAAACACTCCATAAATTGACCACAAATGTCTCCTATAGATAGACTAGCTGACAGACTGTGGCTTTGACGTTTGGCCAAGATACCTTATAAACGAACCTGTTACTGGAATCAAGGAGGGTGATGCAATATTTAGCTTAAACTAAGGTAGAGGTTAAAAGACACTTGCTCCTGGGGAGGAAAGCTATGGCAAATCAGACAGCATAATAAACAGCAGAGACATCGCTCTGCCAACAAAAGTGTGTATAGTCAAGGCTATGGTTTTCCCAGTTGCAATGTATGGCTGTGAAAGTTGGACCATAAGAAAGGCTGAGCGTCAAAGAATTGAGGCCTTTGAACTATGATGCTGGAGAAGACTCCTGTGAGTCCCTTGGACTGCAAGGTGATCAAACCAGTCAATCCTAGAGGAGATCAACCCTGACTGCTCTTTAGAAGGCCAGATCCTGAAAATGAAACTCAAATACTTTGGTCACCTAATGAGAAGGAAGGACTCACTGGAGAAGAGCCTAATGCTGGGAACGATTGAGGGCAAAAGAAGAAGGGGATGGCACAGAATGAGGTGGATGGATGGAGTTATTGAAGCAGTAGGCGTGAGCTTAAATGGACTCCAGAGGATGGTAGAGGACAGGAAGGCTTGGAGGTATGCTCTCCATGGGGTCGCAATGGGTCAGACACGGGTTTGCAACTAACAACAACAACAAGGTAAAGGTAAGCAAGGTTTATCTTTAGCCTAGTTTAAACACATACCCAAAGATAGTCAAGTTGTGTGATACTGAAGTAGAATTAAATAATGGAGTATTATGGGATGGCTTTGTATTGTGAACATCTGCAACTGTTATGTAACTTTGTAACCAATCAGCAATTCTTACTTTGGTTCCCTGTAGCAAATTGTATAAAAATAAGTATGCCTCACTTCTGGTGTACTCCTTGGACATGAAATCCACAGGCATCCTCTTCTATTTCTGTACAGAAAGTCTTTTTGGATCTTGTGTAAACTTTGGCTTCTTCACACTGGGTTCCCATGGCTAGCTAGCCTTCTGGCCAACAGCACTGAGAATTGGACCCAGAATTCCACATGGGGCATGGCCATGGCAAAGTAGAGGGGGGCAGTTACTTTCTACAGTCTATGCCTTTTGCTTCTCTTAATACATCCTAAAATATCACTTGCCTTTAAAGCAGCTGCATAACATTTGGCTCAAGTTAAATCATTGCTCTACTAGAAGGTGTACATATATACTTTTCCTGTGTCCTTCTCTCTTTTATTTTTTTTTGTCTCCCGCTCAGATATAAATCTTTACATTTCTCTCTGTTACATTTCACCTCTTCTTTGATGTCCACTAATTAAGCCTATTTAGATCTTTTTGAATTTCTCTTTCTCTTCAAAAATGTCAGTTCTTGTTAATTTTTTCATCATTTGCCAAATTAGTTATCATCCTCTCAACCACTTCAGTCAGGCCTACTGAACAACACTAGATTCAGGATATCCTGTGGCATTCTACTTGATAAGGGGTATCTGCAGGTTATGTTTTAAAAAAGTTAAGACGGTTGCCGGGAAATTGCAATCAAAGCTCTGCTGTTTTTAGGTGTTTTACACAGGTGGCACACACATTATAAAGCAGGTGGTTTGATTGCACTGTTGTGGCTATCATCTTGAATCGTTTTGAACTCATTACTACTCATAGGCATTTATGGATACTCTCTAGATGCAGTTTTCAGTTAATTACAATTCCATTTAGCTATAGGGGTGTCAAACTGGCATCCTGCAGGCCAGATGTGTCACGTGCAGGCCACGCCCACCCCAGCTCCATGAAGGGGGAAAACATTGCGATATGTCATGTTGCGATGGCAACATGACGCCACGAGTTGTCACCTAGCTCACCTTTTTCCGTGAGAATATGACGTAAGATTTGTGGAATTCTTTGCTGCAGTCAACATACAATATCAGTATGACATTTTCACAATTTATCAAGCTAGTGACTCTGTTAAGAAAAAATGAAGTTAGTCTGCCACTATTCATTTGTGACAGTCCATTTCTGGTCCTTGTTAAGGGTTGATTTTTTTTTTTTTATCTTAATGCTAAGGAGCCTTGATAGTACAGGGCTTTAGTGCACCCTGTTATTAACACAGCTGCCTGCAATTTCTGCTGGTTCGAATCTCTCCAAGGCTCAAGATTGACTCAGCCTTCCATCCTTTCTAAGGTAGGTGAAATGAGGACCCAGTTTGTGGGGGCAATAAGCTGACTTTGTATAAAATATACAAAAGGATGAAGGCTATTGCTTAACGCATTGTAAGCCGCCCTGAGTCTCCGGAGAAGGGCGGCATATAAATCAAATTAAAAAAAAAAATGCTGAAATACTGTATATGCATTGAAGAATCTTTAAGAACTTATCCAGTAAATACACCAGGTTAACAGATCCATTTTTATCTTCTGCATACTCTGTGCATCGACATAGAATCACTTGTATTTGTGAATGTTGCCTTTTACTGGCTTTGCTCTTGTGGCTTCCTGACAATCTGCCTACTCAGATCCTTTTTCCTTTCTCTCTTACTTTCTCCTTTCTTTCTGTAACTTTCTCCTTCTGGTCAATCCATTTGCTCTTTTTTTGTATATTTGTTTTGCAATTCAACCCTCAGTCATTCTCTCAATTCACCCCACATCCTCATGGACGTCCTTTCCTTGTGATCCAGAAATGGAAGGGGAATAAATTGCCTTCAGAACCATTGAAACCTCCTCCAACAGTCTTTTTAGTGCTGCTCTACAGGCCACTTCAATTAAAGTTATATAACTTATATGTAGCTATACTTATAAATTCTAAGTAGAACACTCAGAACTTTTTCATGAGCACTATTGTGCCAGGACAACTTTCTCTCATCCAATACTTGCATCTTCCCCTCCTGCTCAGATGCAGATCTTTATATTTCTCCTGTTATATTTCATCTGTTCATTTCAGTCCAGTGTTCCCAGGTTCTATTGAATGCATTGATTGGTCTTTTGAGATGGAAAAAAAAAACTACAGCTTGCAAAGTGAGAGGTCATTAGATGCTGCTTTTTCTCAGTCAAGAAGAAACAATCTTGTGGGCTACAAAGAAGCAGCAGGCAATGTCTTCTTCCACCGCAAGTACTAAAAGTAATATGATACTGTACTTTCCTTCTTGCCAGGCCTTGAGCAAATCTTTTCTGAGTCACAAACCCTATGAATCTAAATAGGTGAGAAATTCATCCCAGAAGAATGTGTTATCTCCTCACACATCCCTGAATTGACACTCTCAAGAATGAGTTTTTGGTGACTCAAAATGTTCACAGATGTTCTCCTTTGCCTGTGTTTCTTTTCCTACAACAGATGAGAATGACTTTCCATAAATCCCGCTTGGTCTACCACCTTAAATATAATCGTACAATCAAGTTTCATGCCAGCTATCTTCCCTAAGAAGGATATATATCAGAGGTCTTCAAACTTGGCAGCTTTAAGACTTGTGGATTTCAACTCCCAGAATTCTCCAGCCAGCATAGCTGGAGAATTTTGGGAGTTGAAGTCCACCAATCTTAAAGCTGCCAAGTTTGGGGACCCCTGATATATATCATCCAAATAATAAAAAAACCAAGATGATATTTATTTATTTATTTATTTATTTATTTATTTATTTATTTATTTATTTATTTATGTATTGGTTCAATTTATATACCGCCCTTCTCTAGAGACTCAGGGCGGCTTACAATGCATTAAGCAATAGCCTTCAATATACTTTTGTATATACCTGCTTAGTAGGACTTTCAGGCCCCCCCAAGTGGTGTTCTTTTTTATACAAAGTCAGTTTATTGCCCCCACAATCCGGGTTCTCATTTTACCTACCTTGGAAGGATGGAAGGCTAAGTCAACCTTGAGCCTGGAGAGATTTGAACTTGCAGTAATTGCAGGCAGCTGGCAGCTAAGTGCTACTTAAACCACCCAGAGTCCTCGGAGAGTGGGCGGCATAGAAATATTAATAATAATAATAATAATAATAATAATAATAATAATAATAATAATAACAACAACAACAACAACAACAACAACAACAACAACAGTACTTTAGTCCACTGCACCACCAAGGCTCTTGGTATAAAGATATAAAGAGCTTACAAAGCTACAGAATATTTCCATGCAGTTATTTTTGTTTGATTCTTCTGCAGTGTTCTTTCTCAACTTCTATTTCCAGGCACAGCATTGCCAAATATAGTCAGATAAATATTCAGTCTATAATCCATGCACAGTTGACATTTTCTCAGAAGAATGAGGGTCTCCCTGAGATCTGTATTTGCACAGTCTGGTGGCATTCCAGAAGACCTTAAAGATCAGGATGCTGCCCCCAAAGTTTGGAGCAGGAACCCCTTGTTAAATGCATTTATCATCTGTTGCATGTGTTTTGAGAATGGTTGGCAAACTTTTGCATTTTATTTATTTCCTTTATTGTATTTTCATTTACCTGAATATATTTTTTAAATCTTATTTTCTTTATATTGTGAGTTGCCCAAAGGTCTTTTGGAATCAGGCTGATCTAACAGAATCAAAACAACAGCCACAACAACAATGATCTTGCAGTTTCTATGCTAACCCTTCCAACTTTAGATTGAAAGTCATGCAAGTTGATGACAGTCAGTCACCTGCAGGGCATCAAATTAAGAAAGGATGACTGCACCCTGCTCTTACACACAGCCATTGCATTCATTAGGGCTTTGCAACTTGATATCCTTCGGGTGTTTTGGCCAAATGTTACAATCCCTATGAAAGTATAGCTCATGGCACAGGACTACAGTGGAAGCATTGTAGCCCTGTGCCATAGGAATTGTAGCATTTGGTCAAAATACCTGAAGGGTACCAAGTTGAAAAGCCCTAATGAATGCAATGGCTGGGTGTAAGAGCAGGGTGCAGTCATCCTTTCTTAATGTTTAATATTGCAGGACCTGTTGACTTCATTGAAAACAACAATCTTATGTATAGGTTACTTCCAGTATATCCTGCCTCTTTCAGTTTATGCTGGCAGCCTTCTACTGGACTGCAGTTATAGTTACAGGACATATAGGCAATCTGACTAGCTACATTGAAAAACATTTCCCTTCTTGTCCTATACAGATGGCAATCTCAGAACTTACTTTTATTTCCAAAAATAACCAAAAGTACTAAGCAAAAACCTCTTTATTTTTTAATTATCCACTCATATTTAAAATCAATAAACATTGTGAAAGAAATCATATATCAGATGTTCCCTTCTTTGAGATTTTAATATGATTATCATGAGGTGCTGCAAATCACCATCTCTAAATAGTCTTTTTATTTTTGTAATATTAATTTTTGGGGATAGCTTTTTGTTGTACCTAGTATTGCTTTGTCCTAGTATCAACCAAGAATTTTCTTGCAATGCAGCTTGTATTTCTGCCTCAAGATTGCCTGTATGCATATCAAACAAGATTTCTGCCAACATTAAGCCCACTCCCAAATGGTCACAATGGTACCTCAACAGTTGTTAAGTTGGCCAATTTAAACTCTGATTACATGCTCTCCATCTGCAAACTGCTGGCTGCAATTTTGGCAGTAAAATAAAAGAACAACATCAATCCATGCTCTGGCAGCTTGACATAGAAATGTGTGCATACTTGCAGATTGCTGTTCTGCAGTGTTAAGCTTGAGAAACCCATGCAACAGTGAGAAAGTAACCAAAAAGGAGTAGCTTCTGTGTTCAGCTAGTAATTGCTTCATCACTTTTGTGTGTGTACATGTATACACTTTTACATGCACATATGAGATCAATGCTTCTACAGATATATATAATAAATTTCATCTATATCCAGGAAACTTATGGCAGAAGCTATGATTTATCTTTTTATTTGCACAACAATCCTTTGAGTTAAGAAAAATAGATAACAAAGGTCTACCTGGTGACTTGAGAGTTTAATGACTGAATGGTGACATGAATCTGAGTCTTTTCATTCCAACTCAGTTGGAGATCCAAACTAACGGTGCTAATTCTTCAGACCTTGTGACCTACTGACTAGGGGACAGTAAACTTTAGACCAGGGGTGTCAAACTCAATTTAATTGAGGGCCGCATCAGGGTTGTGCTTGACCTCGGGGGCTGGGATGGGCGTGGCCAGGGTGGGCGTGACCAGCTCGACATCACTTGTGTCAGGGATGCCTGTGGTGGCTGGAGTGCTCTGCCAGTGAAGAAGGGCTCCCAAGCTCCGTTTTCAGCTGTGATGGCCTCCTGCAACCCTCTGCCAGCTAAAATGGAGCTCACAAGAGCTGCCTGTGGCCCACCTGAGCTCCATTTTCTTGGCAGAGGCACCATGGGCCAGTCCTTCAGTATTTCCAGGGCCAGATCTAAGCATCCTCTGGGCCAGATCTGGCCCCTGGGCCTTGAGTTTCATACCCCTGCTCTAGACAGAGATTAAAGAACTTATTCCTTGTCCCTTCATTCTACCTGTGCCCTGTCTAAGAGATAGCTAATCTGAGCTTAATTCCTGCTGCCTTTTTCACCAGTACAGTGTATCAAAACTGGTGAGATGAAATTTTGATTAGCCCACTGAAAATGCATGCTTGCAAAACTTACTGAATCAAACCCCATTATTCCTCATGTTATCTTGCACATGTGCCTAGAATGCGGGCTTGACTTGGAAGAGACTGCTTTTTATATTGATATTATTTAAATTGTTTAAGTAGCTGAGAAAAATAATTAGATATAAGCAGCTGGACAAAAATAGCGGCATACTGTAATATCTGACGCAACTACGTAAACTTATTTTTTGTTTTCTTGCAGACGTTTCATTACCCAACTAGGTAACATCTTCGATTGTAGAAGGCTTTGCTCTTTGTTTATCAATTGTGGCTTGCCCTGTCAGTGTTGATAGGAATGTTGTTCTATTCTTAGTAGTTCCTTGATTAGATTGTTCTTTACTGTATGATGGTTTGCTGAGTTGGCAGTTCCTTGATTGGAGCATTACTTGCTGCTAATCAAGGAACCACGTAATTAAGGAACTACCAAAAAAAAAGCAACACTCCCACCAGCACCCTGAAATACAAATATTTTCTTCTCTTGCAGTATTTGCATGAAGATAATATCACACAATGTGATTATCTTTATTCCCATGAATATGATACTCAAACCAACTGGTTTTGACTGCAGCTTATCATTATTGTAGCACTATGTACAAAGAAGATAAAGTATAGTCCTCTTTGGACTTCTTGCTCAGAGAGAAAAAGTTGAGAAAGGAAAAACAAGGATGTATTTCACGCAGACTGACATAGGACAGGGGTATACCTTTGATATAATATTTAACAGTACAGTATATCAATAGTGCATTATATTTACATTTTAAAATGTTTTTTCAGGTGCCTACTTTTAAGTCAAACAATGTCGTAAACCACATCATTTCAAAGTATTCATATTAAGATGTTTAGAATTCAGATATACAAAAATAAAGATCAAAGCTTCTGACATCAAAAGGTTGTTTTCAACTATATTAGCTTTTTAAAAAGTGAAGGCAATTTCTTTTGACTTCAGTTACTGCAATATTGGTTAGTAGTCTAAGAAATTTTGTGAGTATTGCTGTTTAGTATGAATAGACAATAGACATACAAAATTCTATCTTTCTGAAAGACTAAATAAATGTTGTGAATAGTAATATCTATTTTTTTAAATAGAAAGTCTGATTTTTTTTTTTAAAGTTCTTGCAATTTGAAATGCAGATCTAACACCTAGGGTAACCAAAAAGAAGGAGAGAACTTGGGATTTTAATTACTGAAGAAACTGAAATTACTTGTTTCTTTTCCGGATTTGAATGCCCCTTAATCACCTAATAAATGTAATCTAAATTGTCACTATCATCATCAATAAGCGAATTTTTACCATTTCAATTCAAATAATTGCTTTTCCTTGAATTGTCCATTTGATCCAATTTGAGAGATCAATATGAATTGGAAAATTGATCTGAACTGATGCTGAGCTGAATTGATTCAAAAGTTCATAATTTATAATTTTATAAATTCATTTAATTTTACTTTTGTAAAATGTAAAATATATGAATTTTATAAACTTATTTTAAAAATGCCTGAGAAAAGTTGCAAACTCACGGAAAGAAAAGTTGTAATAATTTTTAAAACAAATTCCATGTTTTAAATCAGCAGTCTTCTACATATAAGACACATGTGCTATGTGCTATTGTACTATTTTAGTATGAGTCAGGTTAAGAAGACAGCAGAGAAAAACAGGGCAGCCAGAAATTAGATTTTATTTTAAAACTGGTTGCTTTTCCTCCATGTTTATACTTTAATACTCTATCTATAAATTCAGTTTAATTTTGGGTAAGTGTGTATCCCATCCATGCAAGAAATCAATTGGCCATTTTTACTCTTGGAACAAAGAGGAGAGAAGAGCAGTGTAGAATTGTTTAATTTTATACATACATTATTTGCTCTCCACCTTTATTTTAATAATAAGTTAAGGTGACGAACATATCCAACACACCTTCCTCCTCCTCCTACTTTCTCTCAACAACAACAGTGAATTGGGCTAAGAGAGTGTGCCTGGCCCAAGCTGGTTTTCATGGTTCAGGCAGGACTAGAACTCACAGTCTCCTGCTTTCTAGCCTGGTACTTTAACCACTAGACAAAATTGGGTCTTGAACATAGCTGTCAAAGTATCTACATAGTATTTTCTTAAGTGAGTTTATAATCAAGTAAGCACCAGGATAGGACAGGTGCATCTTAAGAGTGCAGTGCAAATCTACGCTAATTCAGGGGTGTGAAACTCACGTCATCACAGTGGTGTCACATGACGTATCGCAACTTTCCCCTCCCCTTTGCTAAACCGGGCATGGGCGTGGCCAGCATGTGACGCACCCAGCCTGCGACTTTGACACCCTGCTCTAAATGTATTCTTGGGTATATTGGGGGGTGGGTGGGGGGGAGGCAGAAGGACAGAACTAAATGAATTAATAGATTCCGTGATATTGCATACTCTTGGATCTCAGGAAGATTTTTTTGAAATTTCTTTCTATTGATCATGAACCACAAAAGGCATAATATAAATATATACTTCCTTCCTGCTTGTATACACACACACACACACACACACACACACACACACACACACACACACAACATAATATATACATGCCATCCCATGTATGCCAATCTAAATTGGTAATTTAGGTCATTCGTGGATGTATCAACTTTGGAAATCAGTAAATTGTACTCTGTGGTGTTGGTGGAGAACACACAAGACACTGCTGAATCTTGTTTTTCTGATTATGTACAAAAGGCCACAGGTTATCTCTTGTTGAAAGGATGTTTAATTGAGGCTCTTGGGAGTCTTCAGTTTTAACACATTTATTATTGTCCATTGCCAATGTATCAGGAGCACTTTGTCACCTGCTTGAACACCTCTTCACAACACAGTGGGAAAACCATCTTCTGTAGTCGTTATTTTCTTTTTCTGTATATTTTTCTTTAAAATATGCATGCACATGCATACACATGCCATTTCTTTACACCATTCCTAAACTGCTCTCTTGAAACATCACTGGAGATGCAATTTTGAAAACCTTCAGCCTTTCCTAATTAGCTTTACTCCTCCCAACAAGGAACCATTTTGTAAACCCCCAGTAATAATCACATCACCTAAAGCTGCCTAACCACCATTCCATTTAAATGTCATATCCTGTTTAAGAAGATGTGCTTTCAGTGTTTTCCTAAATGCCAAGAGCAAGGGGGGCAAATACATTCCCAGAAACTAATATATCACAACTCTGTGGCAATTATAGGGAAATTGAAAGCTCCATTCTCCCATTGTTGGTCTCCCTGAATTTCTAATCTTTTAAATTATTATAACATTCTATTATCCACATTTGCTTTCAGTGTACCTGGAAAAAAAGACCTTGCAAATGTATAAATTGGAGGAAGAAATATACATTCTTTCCAAATGGAAAGAAGGGCATTCCTGGGCTTCAGACAGTCCTGAGATAAAGTAAATTAACCACTTTTCTGCAAGAAAAGAAAGACACATTTGATGGGTCTCTGAATGGGGATTCACCACAGTCTGTCATGTAAATGGATTTGAATTATGCCCTCTGATTGTAAATTCAGGGACATCCAGGAATGACAAAAGGAAGGTCTTAATTACACCAATTTAGATGGTTGTTTAAAAGGATTGGAAAACTGCTTCCTAAATCATGGAGAAAATACTAATTATTGATTAGAACAGGAGAAAGGGGCTATATTGTCCTTCTCTTTTTACTAGTTTCTCAAAACTGTGTGATTGACAACTGTCTGATTCAGAATGCCAGATTGAATTGGCCTTTGGCTCATTAAGCAAGCTCTTATTTCCTGAAGTTGTTGATTCAATCACCATTCAATCAATCCAATCAATCAATCAATCAATCAATCAATCCTCCTCCCTCCCAATCCTTTCAAATATCTAGGGTAGAAAGACTATTCTGCAGTTTCATATGTTTTGGACTATCAGCTGAGTTTGGGAGAGATTGCTTTTCAGTATAACATTTGAATCTTCATTACGACTCTTCACTGATAAAGTTCAATTCATTGGCAGCATACCTGTCAGTCCAATCTATCTCTACCTTTTATAATATGGCAATAAGTTTTAAGAAATGCCAGGAGACGAATGAATTGGAAGTAAATGGAGATGCATTGGAGTAGCTCAGGCAATGCTTTTTATTTTTCTCAACAGCTTATAAACTCCTAATAAAAGCTGCAGGGAGAAAGTTGCTTTAACATTCAGCAGACATAATGGAAATAGATTGCCAGTTCCCAGAGAAATGAAGAATGGCTGGAGCATAGCCATTTCAAAAGTCTTTTTTGTAGCAGATGAATCATTGGGTCTCAGCAGAGGTGATCCCCAAATGCTCTAGGGAGGCAAGAAACATGGAATAAAATAAGGGTATTGATTATATATTTCATCTTTTGCTTAATTGTGTCTTCCAGAAATAGTTAAATCGGTTGGTAGATACCCCTGAACTTAGATACAGTGCTGTTGGTTAAAAAAAAAGGACTAATTATATGTTTCTATCAGTGGTGGGTTTCTATTGGTTCACCCCGGTAGTGGCGGCGGTGGAAGGCTTTGCCCATCCACCCAGACATAATCACGGACATTCTGCGCATGCACAGAAGTGCCGCACGTGAGCGAAACAAGTGCACATGAGGGCAAGTAGAACCCACTATTGGTTTCTATGTATATTATGCATTCACAAAATGGCTGCTGAGGACCATAGACAATCACAAAAAGTCATTTACCATTCAATAATCTCTCACTATCTCTCATTCAGTTTCGCACACATATTTGTCATTGTCTTCTCATGGACATTTAAGCATATTTCTAAAGAAAGCATTGGACCACAGCCAGGCATCATTGCAATTTTAAAATAATGCCTCTGGGGCCTGTGTGAGTCCCAAAGGCCTTGTTGTAGATGGAGATTGTGGTGATACCTTGCTTGAAATGACAGCTTCCCATTTTTAGCACAATTATCTTTCTTAAGATGTTAAATTTCCTGGTATAGAAACTTGAAGGGTGCCAAGAAAGATATGCAGGGATAAAAGAAGATATGAGAGACTATATGAATTATGCATAGGTAATGTAAGTAGAAAGCTCAGTAAAAATCTGTTTCACATCTAGCTACTGCTTTATTTATTTATTCGCATAGCTAAATGTTGATTTATAAACTTGAAATTATTGCTACTGTGAAAGATATGATTGACATCTTGTGTACTATATACAATTATTTATGTAGGTGAAATCATATTGTTACTACTTAAAGCTGAATTTTTATTTTGATGCCAATATTAAAAAGTCCCCTAATGAATAATTTAATTTTCCAGTAGTAATTAACTGTTTTGCTCATAGTCATTGTCCAATTGTCAGTCTTTTCTTTTTCTTTCAACTAATTATGTGCAAATCAGTTCAAGTGCAGTTTAAATCATTGATTAAACTTGGAAGTTCAGATCAAATATTTGACTTGAGTGCATTCAATTCAGATTATCAAACTGTTTTGGATCAAATATTCAGCTTGAATGTATTCAATTCAGATTATCAAACTGTTTTGGATCAAATATTCAGCTTGAGTGCATTTAATGCAGATTATCAAACTGTTTTGGATCAAATATTTGGCTTGAGTGCATTCAATTCAGATTATCAAACTGTTTTGGATCAAATATTTGGCTTGAGTGCATTCAATTCAGATTATCAAACTGTTGCTGCACATGTGCTGAAGTGTGAAGTATTCAAATTAATTCAGAAACATATTCAGTACAGTGATTCAAATTAACTTCCTGATTCTATCTGGAAAGTTGATTGGCGGAGTCTATCTAAGTGATTCGAATTGATTCTCCGACTTGAATATTCTTACAATATTTTTAAGCACTTTTCCTTTTTCTTTTGTTTGAAGAAAAATCCATCTGGTTCAGTTCCAAGTTGGGGTAAAGACACTGGAAACATGGAGACTGATTAGAAAGATGGTTTAATAATGAACAGAACCACCAGTGTTTATAGTTCTGGTGCAGCTGACAAAATGGAGTTGAGAGTGGGCGGTGGGCAGTTATATCTTCTTTGAGCTTTGTATTTGAGCTTCTTGTTCCTGTGCAAGATGTCCTTTAATATTCTATTGGCTGTTGTCAGATTCCTATGAGGTCATGGAGGGGTTATGTAGGAGTCATAGCTGGCTCTATAGACAAAAGAGGAAATGCAAATCCTAGGTGTTTGTCTGAGCTAATTTTGTCAACTTTTGTTTGTTGCTTACCTGAGTTTCTGTCTTAACCCAGTCTTTCTGAATGGATTACCAAATCTGCCTTTCTAAAAGTTGGCCTCCTCAGTTTCTGCTTGTGGCAGGGAAACTGAGTCTGGTTTCTGAATAGGCTCTTTCTTAATGGGCACAAATATCTGCTGGGGGCTATTAAGAAAGATTCTGCTTTCTCCATTTGTGAACATGTTTCTCCATTTCTCCTTTAGGAGAATATAATATTCTGCCTTTTTAATATTTCCCAAAATATTTCATTCTTCTGGGGGGTAGGTGCTGACTTTCTACACTTTCTTGGTGCATAGGCAGTTTTTCAGGCCACTGTTCTGTGCAACTGATAATACAGAATGCATTCCAGAAAAACATAATAGGCAACGTTTACCTGTTTTATCTATAAAGTATTACAAAGTGATGCTTCTTGGGAGAAGGAGGGGAAGTAGTGATAGAACATAATGACATTTTAGTGCAAATCCTGTGACCTGCATCCTTGTATCTAGTGTTAGGATACAAGTATGGAAAAGTGTTGTTTTCATCCTTATCACTATACATGTCTTATTTTTACTTATTATGGCCAGATGTGGAACTCTATCCCACAAAAGGTCCTTGTTGCTTTGCTGCAAATGACTAACATAGCCAACCCTTAGGAAAAAGAAAATCAATCTTTTTATCTCTCAACTGAGCCAATACCTTTAGACCTCAGATAAATCTGCTGCCTTATCTTCGTGAGTCTTTTTCTCTACAAATTATTAAACTGTCCCTTAGGAAGCTATTCACTGTAACTAACAGCAAATAAATTGAACATGGCACAGTTTGGAATTTATTTCCTGGGCTCAACATATTGTAAGGTTGCAAAAATCACTTTAGAAACATGTTTATAGTTTTGGAATAAATATCTTCTGTTTTCTTATCAGTGAAACTGGCTAATGTTTTTGTTCTTCATGCTGACCCAGGAGTTGCAATATAAAGTGCTAGCAATAACACTTATATACCACCTCATAGTGCTTTTACAGCACTCTTTAAGCAGTTTGCAGAGTCAGCATATTGCCCTCAACCATCTGAGTCCTCATTTTACCAACCTCGGAAGAATGGAAGGCTGAGTCAACTTTGAGCCGGTGAGGATCAAACTCCTGGCAGTTGGCAGATTTAGTCTGCAATGCTGCATGTGACCACTGCGCCACCGCAGCAATGGAATGGGAAATTAGACCTAGATCATCCAAAGGAATTTATTTGGGAGTCTCCTGTCTGGGGAAATGCTACCAGTGATGTAATTAAATATAAAGTCCTCCTCAAGATGAGTTTGACTCACTTTGAGGAGGAGAAGAAACCTCTTCATGTAATTGTTGTGGCCCGCCAGCAGCCAGCGGAGCTGGCAGCAGATTCAGACAGTGAGGAGGTTGGGGAGGAACATGGGCCAGCCCTGGAGTCTGGGGAAGGCTCTGATGAGGGCTCTGCATCGGAGGTGGGGGGAGGGGGCAGGGCTGTATGCCAGTTATCAGTTGCCTTTGGAGTCAGACATCAGTGAGGCAGATGAACAGCTGGAGCCTGTTCCCAGTGTGCGCATGCACAGAGTTGCCAGATGAAAGCAACAGCTAAAGAACAAGAGTCGACTTGGGAATAAGGCCACAGGTGGACGATGAATGGCCCCTCCCAGAGGGAATAAAAGAGTAGTGAAAGGGGAGTGGAGTTTGCAGGAGACAATTAGTTCGCTTAATTGATTGGTGACTCTCCGAGACTTCTTGCCAAGTTTAGAAGATATTGGCCTGGCAGCTTTCCAAGCCAGATAAGGTCTGTAACTGTAAATTCTCCCTTGAAAGACTTTGCTGGATGTGAATGAGAAGAATTCACAGTAACTTAATAAAAAGGGGTTTTTGTCGGGACAAGGCGTCTGCTTCATGCTCATGGGAAGCCTAGGTCAGAACAGTAATTTTCTTGGGGCGGGGGGTGTGGGTGTGATGGTTTGCCACTGCCCTCTTACAGGATGTCTTATTGATTTTCGAGTGTAGCCTACAGCTCTGGGATTTCTTGCTAGACATCCATACAATGCCCACTTAGGTTTCTCAACTTCTGCCCAGATTGGCTGGACACTGCTACAGTATGCAAGCATGGCATGGCTATTTGTAGCCATGAGTGAAGGCAAATATATGTGTCCCAGGATAATGCTGCAGGATCCAATCTACGTCAGTCACCCGGGACTTGAGGTTTAGTCTTCCAAGTTTTTGGACTTGTGATGGAGTCCATTCTCTGGGAACATCTTTCTAGCAGACTGTGTAGAATGTGTACAGGGCAGAATGTGTATTCCTAAACATTCCCATGTGAATAACTGCAGTCTTTGTGGGAGATGAAAATTGTCCTATTCTAACCTCCTTTCCTTTTTATTCAGAAAATATATTTATAACTTATCTTGAATCTCCTGAGAGAAGTGATTTGCCATTAAAATGCAACTTTGTAAAACTAGCGTTAGGTGTGGGAAGCAGTCTCCCTTTGTTTGAAAGGATTGAGTTTATAAAAAGCATTCAGAACCAAATACCCCATAGTTCTAAATATGCAGTTCAAGAAAGAAGGCTGCCTGTTTTAGCACTGTGTATTTGAAGCATAGCTGAGGGGTACTGGAACCATTTGGGAATAATTAAATGTTGCTGTTATCATTAACGCACCTATTCTGGCAAATCTAGAAAGACTGAACACTGTAATAACCTTCCTTGCAGCAACCAATAGCGAAGGATGTAGGCATTCCCAATCATAATGACTGTAATCAGAGGCACAACATGTACAGAAAGTTTTAAAAGACAGCTGCTATTCCATCATCATGAATAAATAGTGTTGGAGGTGAGCAAAAACCTGGGACACTCTCCAAAACTTAAACTCTAGTTAACCTGTAAGTGGGAAATAGGTTATAGTAAACATGGTAAACTTTTCAAAATAAAAAAAAATGTGAGTGTTTTTATTTGAAATATTTCATTCAGATAAAACATTGACTGGAAATAACTTGTTGGGAACAATATTCTATCAATTATTCAAATCCCATAGATGCTATGAATACGTTATTCATGAATAACCTTGTCCTTTCAACCAATCAAGTGAGGATCTACTTAAAGTCCTTGGAATGTCTCTGTCCAATTCATTGATATTGACAACAAAACGAAGACATGGATTTTCTTGTCCAATGTATTCATCACTTGGAACCCTTCTAAAGGAATAGACATGTAACTCATAGCTTGTGGTTGGCTAGCCAAACAATTTAATTCCATTTATGTACAAACTTATTTTTACATACATTTCAAGGAAAATAAGGCCAATTGGATTTTCAGGGTGCATAAATAGATTGCTCCAAGACAAAATCCCCAATACATAAAGCGTCCCTGACAGATACTTACTTGTCCGATCTTTGCTTAGTTGTCTTGATCAAATCAACTGCCTCAGATGAAAAAGAAATGACTTTTTGAATTCATGAATTATTCATATACTTGAATACAGCCTTATAAGGATAACTGTAGTATATACATCAGAGAGAGAGAGAGAGGGGGGGGGAGTGAGTGAGTTTTAAAGTAAGATAAAATTAAATATTTCAGTCAGTTCAGACAAAAAGGCTCAGAGTTTAGGAATGGCTATTTCTAATCTCATTTAAGAAATTCAACTAGCCTAGCCAATTAAAGTTAATGTAAAGAATGTGATGATCCAATAGGATTTTCTACTTATACACATACTGTTAGATAATACAGGTAAGAATATAGAAGAATAAAAAAGCCCGATTCTACCTTCACTCTGAAATGTGTGTGTGTGTGGGGGTGTAATTTATCTCCTTGCTGAAGCAGATATTTCATTGCCTGCCCTTAAGTCATAGCTTGACAAGACAGGGAACATTGATGTTCTAATCAAACATGTACATGGGAGCCACCCTTTTTGTCAAAATGCTGAAAACATTAGTGAACTAATGTGATCCAAATACCATCCTTTTATACGTAGCATATAGCATATCAATGCACATACAACAGAGAAGAAGCTTGAACTACATTGACACAAAACATGTTTGCTATTTACCCTCCATTTTTGCCATTTGCCTCCCCCCACCCCGGCCTTGGCAGTGGGCCACTTCTGTACTGTAACAACCTAATCTGTGATGGCCCTTTTTAAAGTCCTCACTTCACATGTTGACGAGATGTGAAGATGGGCTTGACTATAGTATTATCCCTTACGTTTCTCACTGAGATTATTTAAACTGGAGTTATCATTGTAGAACAGCACTGATGGTATTACCTAGTTTGGGTAATGAAACATCTACCAAAAAACAACCAAACTAAAAGATCCCTCAACTCTTTTTTTGAACTCCTCCTCCTCCTCCTCCTCCTTATCCTTATCCTTCTGATTACATTTTCAGGTCAAAGTTATTGTCATGAGCAATTTCCATGCCCGAAGAAAATATGCCAGGGAATTTATCTGAATGAATAATATAAATAAGTGAATAGCCTATTGATTTATAAACCATGCTTTGACTGGCAGATCTACTTTCAAAATATTCCATTCACCAGCCTTTCTAGAAGCTGCCTGCATGTCATTAAAGATTTCTTTGCGTATGACTTCTACTGATGCAGCGAAAGCGAAAGCTGAGGCTTTGACAGTGATGGCTGGTTTATAAAATGCTATTACAGCAAAATAATGATAAGCAGGCAAACAGTTTGTTTAAAAACAGGGCATCTGAGAGCAAAAGAATGGCTTTCAAACAACCACAGGAGCAAGGTCATACCTCAGCAACTGAATGCAAATACTTTTCATGCAATAAATACAAATACTTTGTATCATTACAGGTAGTCCTCGTTTAGTGGCTGTCTTGTTTAGCAACCATTTGCAGTTAACAACGGGGATGAAAAAGTAGCATTGCAAATTATCATTGATTTATAACCTTTGCAGATCTATAAGGCAAAGGGAAGTTGAAATAAGATGATAAACATAGTTATGGTTCCACTTAGCAACCACTTCAGTCCCAATGTGAAAACACCATTCGTTCATTACAACTCATTCATTAGAACAAGCTTAGGAAGCTCCAGGCTTCTATTCAATGAATAGAATAGAATAGAATAGAATAGAATAGAATAGAATAGAATAGAATAGAATAAGGGACCTTGGAGGTCTTCTAGTCCAACCCCCTGCTTAGGCAGAAAACCCTACACCACTTCAGACAAATGGTTATCCAACATCTTCTTTAAAACTTCCAGTGTTGGAGCATTCACAACTTCTGGAGGCAAGTTCTTCCACTGATTAATTGTTCTGACTGTCCAGAAATTTCTCCTGTGGTCATGAAACAAGGACTATCTATACAAACATTTGCTAGATGCTTTGATGCATTTTGGGAAATCCAGTCAAGGTTGAATTCAGCTCCCCAATGGGTGGAGTTTTAGGAAGGTAAATGCCTCATCCTTAGACCATAACTGTGCCCACAGCTCTCCCCTTCACTTCTGAGGATATGACAAAAAGATTTATTTTCTTGCTCATGTGTTTTCCTCTTTGCAAGCAGAGGCTTGTCCCTGAAAGAAGAAAAGAAGCATAAAGAAAATATGGTCCTGTATGTTCCTTCCAAGTAAACTCTTTATTGTCATCGGCAAACTGAGGCTCCAGGATCACAAACGATCCCTAACCAAGCATGTGGGGTGTTGATTTTTGTTTGTATTTTTATGGCAATAAACATTTTCCAGCAACAATTGCCAGGAAAAGGACTTATTTTGAGGTAAGGAAAACATAGAGAGCCAGTTTAGTGCACTGGTTAAGGCACCAGCCTAGAAACTGGAAGAGTGTGAGTTTGGATTAGATTAGATTAGATTAGATTAGATTAGATTAGATTAGATTAGATTAGATTAGATTAACAGAGTTGGAAGGGACCAATTAGATTAACAGAGTTGGAAGGGACTAGAAAGGACCATCTAGTCCAGAGGTGGGTTTCAGCAGATTCTGACCAGGGGTGAAATGTAAAATTTGTTACTACCGGTTCTGTGGGCGTGGCTTGGTGATGGTGGTGGGGTAATGTGACTGGGTGGGTGCAGCCAACTTTTTTTTTTTTAACTTTTCAAAGCATTTTTTCTGCAAATGCAAAAAAATGCTTTAAAAAGGCTCTACCGATCAGGCAACAAAGCTGGGATCGGCAGAGCCTTTTCAAAGCATTTTTTTAACCACCTCTTCCCCGGAAGAGGTTGCAGAAGAAAATGCTTTAAAAGTCTCTCTGACGATCCCAGCTGAGTCGCGCGATCATCAGAGGCTTTTTTTTTTACTTTTAAAAGCATTTTTTTGGCGGAAGAAGTTGTAGAAAAAATGCTTTTAAAAGTTAAAAAAAAAGCCTCTGATAATCGTGCGGCTCAGCTGGGCATGGTGTAGGGGTGGGGGCGCAGGGATTTTTGCTACCAGTTCTCCGAACCACCCACCGCCATCGCTACTGGATCGGGCGATCTGGTCCGAACTGGGAGCATTTCACCCCTGGTTCTGACCAGTTCTGGAGAACTGGTAGCGGAAATTTTGAGTAGTTCGGAGAACCGGTAGTAAAAATTTTGACTGGCCCTGCCCCCATCTATTCTCTGCCTCCCAAGCCCCAGCTATCGGGAGCGCTGCTGGCTGGGGGATTATGGGAGTTGAAGTCCACCCATCTTCAAGCTACCAAGGTTGAGAAACACTGCCTTAGATAGAAAACCATTAGGTCACTTTTGGCCAGTCCTCACAACTGGAACAATTGGAACTGCCACTGCTAAGCTAACTGGTCATGCGAAGCATCATGATCACTTCATTTAGCAATTGAAATTCCAGTCTCAATCAAGATTGTACCTGAGGGCTACTTGTAATCCAAAAAGTAGGAGAAGGAAAGAGATTAGAAATGAAGCTGAGAATGACTTCTACATTTATTCACTAGGGTTTTAAATCAATTTTTCCCAACCTCATCCCATCCTGAAGGGCTGAACTTTAACTCCCACCATCTCCAGATGACATAGATATTGGCATATTTATGAATTTGGGAGAGTTTTTGGCTGGACTATAGATTAGATTAAAAAGTCAGAAAAGCATTGGACTAGCTGGACCAATAACTACAGAGAAATATACCTTCATAAATGTTCGTGGAAATCAGAAATCATATTGTTTTCTAACTGTCCAAATTCTCATTTTCATGAATAACCCTTTCTGAGCTGCAGAGAGTAATTTAAATAGAAATAGAAACAGTTTCTCCTGTCACAGTAATCTCCATTTAGATTGAGCAGGAAACCTTGAGGACCTCAATTGCTGCTGGTTGATTAGCCAGAAGCTGATTTGCACTTAATAAAACTTCTCTTTTGCAGTGATTAAAGTCTCAAGCCTCCCCCTTAGATTGTGTCAGGAGAACTAACTTTGTGGTCCATGAAAAGGCAGCAGTTCTACAGTTTTTTAATCATCTCCATCAGGGCTTGATTTTTTTTTCCTTTAAAAGGAACATGAAGAATCTGCTACTTGAGTCTTCAGCATAAAAGTTCCAAAATTGCTACCCAAATCCATAAAATATAGAATTTGGATTATATTTTTCAGTTTATCAGTAAGAATCTACTTTGAATTGGGGGGGAGAGAGATTTGTCTTTAAGCTCAGCATGCTTAATGAAAGCTAAAGAATTTACAGATGAACAGTCTCCACATAATCTTTTCTCCAACATACTTTTCCTTTTCTTCTTTCATGGAAAAAAAAAAGGTGTGTTGACGGCGGTTAATCAACTGAGTATCTTTCCATATTTTTTGTTTCAGAATGTATGTCAAGCACAAACAATCAGGCCCACACATATAAAGTTCAAAGTAGCTGTTTTATTGTACTATGTTCATTTCCTTGGAACCTCCCAAGCTGGCAGCTTTGACCTGGGAAAGACTAGATAAGGCTCAGAGGCATTCTAGGTAGTCTGTGTGTGAGAGAGGGAGGGAGGGAGGGAGGGAAAGAGAGAGAAGGGGGGGAGAGTCCTCTTGTATTTACCTAATGAATCCTATGCTTGAGCCCTTCACCTGACTGGGATGGTTGTTCTCCAAAATATATATTAACACAGAAGAATGCAGATGCGTATTTTCATTCAGAAGCTTTGAACATCTTTTTTCTAGCTCTTCAAATCCTCCATAAATCATGCCACTAAAATGCACTAATAAATTCCTCAAAAGTGGTGATACCATTAGTTTTGTTTAGGTTTAATACCAGAAAATTCCTCCCTTCCCTATAAAACCATTTCCTGGAAGGCCCAGACCCACGTACCTTGGTAGGAGTGGAATTTTCTCTTCATTTTTCAAACATTTTTCTATTTGATGAAAAAAATTGACTTTCAAAAATTATTTCAAGGAAAAGGAAAATTAAGTTAAATTATCATAGGTGAAGTGTGATCCTTGCATTTATGCAGCATAGCCAAGGTGTGTCTGTGTATGTGCATATCATATACAATCATTTCTTTGCACACTTCTGTGGAATCCCAAGAAAGGAAAAAGCAAACCATGAGGAAACTCATTTTCCTCTGTACAGAAGACTGTACAGAAAGCAACTGTATTTTAGTACCATCCTCTATTTCCAACAATTAGATAATATACCAAGAAAAATAAGAAAGACATTCTCATCATTTTCATAATAAAATAGAAGCTTTTTTCTCAGGGAGAAAGGAAAAAAAAGCAGATTTATGCACAGGATTAATTGAAATATTGAAATTAATTAATTCCAATATTTGGGAGGCTACCACAAAGAAATGGAGGTCAACCTATTTTCCAAAGCAACAAAAGGCAAGACAAGAAACAATAGTGGAAACTAATCAAGGAGTGAAGCAACCTACAACTAAGGAAATTTTTTCTAACAGTGAGAACAATTAACCATTAATTCAGAAGTTGTCGATGCTTTTAAGAAGAGACTGGCCAGCCATTTGTCTGAAATGATATAGAATCTTTAGAAGACCTAGATTTCCAAGGTCCCTCAACTCTATTATTCTATATTCTGAACAAAGCTGTAACACCTCCATTTTCTCCATTTATACTTATCACATTAGAAGCTTTGTTTCTAGAACATTTATTCTTGAAACAAATACACCGTCCCAATTTCTAGCAGGTTTCCATTCATTTGATGCATGGATGTAGCTTCTGGTAGACCGAGAGCTTCGCCTGGGGTTCACACCAGTGGTGGGTTTCAATTTTTTTTACTACCAGTTCTGTGGGTATGGCTTGATGGGCGTGGCATGGCTTGGTGGGCATGGCAGGGGAAGGATACTGCAAAATCTCCATTCCCACCCCACTCCAGGGGAAGGTTACTGCAAGATCCCCATTTCCTCCCAATCAGCTGGGATTTGGGAGGCAGAGAATAGATGGGGGCGGGGCCAGTCAGAATTTTTACTACCGGTCAGGGCCGGATTTAGATGAAAAGAGGCCCTAGGCTATTCCACTTATGAGGCCCTTTCACCTATAGTGAAAGTGTAATTTTAATTTTGCTAACAATTTGAATGTAGGCCCCTCTTGATCTTGAGGCCCCTCTTGATCTTGAGGTCCTAGGCTGAAGCCTAGTTAGCCTATAGGAAAATCCGGCCCTGCTACCAGTTCTCCGAACTACTCAAAATTTCTGCTACCTGTTCTCCAGAACTGGTCAGAACCTGCTGAAACCCACCTCTGGTTCACACATTATGTTGGGAAATAGTTTCCACTGTTTTGAGAAGTTGTGCTTTTTCCATAACAGTGAAATGGGTGATTTCATTCTCTTGTGAGACTTAATCCATTTCCCTTAAAATCTTCTCCTATCACAGAAAACTTTCCTGTTCCAATATGGAAGCTTGGAGAACATAAAAGGACAACTGCTAAGATGTGTATGGCCCCTGACCACACTTTTGCATTCAGAATTATTACAACTCTGTAATAATGTCTGTAACTTTGACCTAATTCCCTGTTTTTTGACCGAGCACAACTTTTACAATTGTAATTCCATTTTAGATGTTAAATCCAAGAAGCACAGATGCAAGAAACCCACTTAAACTGGTTTCCATAGAAACTATGACAGAAGAGCATGTCTACTTCCCTATCCTTCAAATTTCTGTTCATCTTTCGATTTTGGTAATAAAGAGAAACTTGTTTTTTTCCCTGCCACCATATTGATCTACAGTTCCCAATCCCTCAGAGCAGGAGTGGTATTTACTTACCTTCACTACCAGTTCGCAAATGTGAGCACGCGCCACCTCTGTGCATGCACAAGGCCTTCTGTGCATGCACAGAGCGTCAAAAATGTGGATAAATGGGACATGATTATGTCCGAGCGGGTGGGCGGAGCCCCCCACAGCCGCCGCTACCGGTTCGCCTGAACCGGATAGAACCAGCTGAATACCATCACTGCTTCAGAACAGTGCCAATGTTTGGTAGGATCTACAAAAGTCTTTCATGTATATGCAAATAGGTGCATTCTCTATGGTGCTGTTTTGGACTTCTGTGTACATCTTAAAGTCCACATTCACTATGGGTCAGTTAAATGATAACTCTTCCAAAAAGTATGTTGTTCTCTTATTTTTTAAAAAAATCAATAAAAATAAATGGTTACCTTTAAATATCGCCTGTTTTGAACTTGTCTTTACTATTTCTTACTTACTTAAGAAGTTCTTTCCTGCCTGAGGCTATAAAGTGATGCACAATTTAAATCAGCAATAAAATAATGCAATAAAATCACAACAGGAAATTAAAAACAGACAATGAATTTTGTTTAAAACAAGCCAGACAGCAATATTAACATATACCAAAAGCCCAGAAGAACACAAGTGCAGTGTCATGGTCCCTCAAACAAGATAATGTCTATATGGAGAAAAGTAAGATCCATGGTAGTTTTGCAACAAAATGTAAAAGATTGTGCTACAAAGCACAGGAAAAATGGAACCAAACATCCCAGACCATAAAATGTATGAAACATAGGGCTGGACAGGAACCTTGGAGGTCTTCTATTCCAATCTTCTGCTTAAGGCAGAAGACCTTATAATATCCTGGTCAAATGGTTGTCCAGTCTATTTTTGCAAACCTTCAGAGATGGAGCACCTCTACTCAAGCTATTCTGATAATTGAATATCAGTCCATAGCCAATACCAGTTGCTGTGGGAAAACATATAAATTTAATAAATTATCAACAGAATTGTTAACTAAGTCATGCTTTCCTATCACCATGGATGAATTGCCTAACTGAAATAAAAGTCAAGTCCACTGCAATCCCATTTGGTAGTTGTGGAGTTGCAATAAAGTTTCAGCAGATGAATTCAAAATACAGCCTACTAGGAATAACAGGGATCCAACACCCCCCCCATCCAATCCATCTTGCAGAAGTGCAAATCCTCCAACACAGCTGTGGAGAGGCTTAAGTATCTTTCTTTAGCTGGAAAAGAAAATTGAGGTGGTGGTGGTGGAAATGCTTTGGCTTCTTAAAACTGACAGACCCTTTCAGGACAGCCAGCTTGCTTCCTTGGCTGGGACATATCTAGGACAATTGCATTGCAACCTGAATAATAATAAAAAAAAAGACAACTTTTTTTTCTTGCTACTTGGCAATTCACAGTTATGTGAACTTGCAACTATGAAATATGTTGCAGGCTCCAGGGCTTAAGTGTTTGGCAAAATTGCACAAGTTCTTTATAGCACAGAATGTGACAAGAGTAAATTCTACTAGTTACTGCCACAAAATGCTTCAGCAATACAAAACACTGTACTATACATTCTAGCCTACATAACAGGCTAAATTTTACAGATTGCCAATTTATTAACTTGACAGATCCTCAGCATGCTGCCTGAGGGTTTTAATTGCACAGAAGGAAAGCAGAAACGTCTCTGTTGTTAGAAAAGTCATGATTTTCTCTCCCATTTTGACAGGTGGGGCATCTAGACTGAAGCCATGTTGAATTATTTGTTCAACAAATTGAGCGCCTTGAGAAATGACTAAGAGAAAGGAGCAAGGATATGTGGAACCTTTAAAACTTAACACATTTAAAAAGATTGAATAATGTTTAATTGAATAGAGGTAACATTATTAGGTGCATAAAATATTCCTATCTTTAGCAGGAAGTAAAGGAAGTAAAACAGAGGTGGGTTTCAGCAGGTTCTGACCAGTTCTGGAGAACTGGTAGTGGAAATTTTGAGTAGTTCAGAGAACCGATAGTAAAAATTCTGACTGGACCCATCCCCATCTATTCTTGGCCTCCCAAGTCCCAGCTGATCGGGAGGAAATGGTGATTTTGCAGTATCCTTCCCCCTGGAGTGGGGAGGGAATGGGGATTTTGCAGTATCTGTCAGCCTCCGCCTTTTCTGCTTTGACTGCCATAGTAACAGGAGGGGGAGAGCTGGGTAGCATGGGGGGGGGAAGCATGCTGGAGGAAAATGAAACCGATAGTTAAGCCACCGGATTGTACCTTTGAAGCTGCCATCAGGCCAACGGTCGTGGCATTCCTGATTGATGACGCTGCCAGACGTGTGCTTCTACCTGACCCCTGGGAGACCTTTGGATTGGATGATTTACGGTGGACAGTAGGAGGAGATGCTTTCTATATGCAATTTTTGCACGTTTTGCCTTAGATTCTGCTTTCTTTTGGTTGCGTTTACTTCATCTTCTAGTAAAAGTACCTTTCTATATAAACAATGGAGTTTGGGACATTTTTTCCTGGACTTTGAAGGAAGCACACCTGACAGTATCTTTCCCCTGCCATGCCCACCAAGCCATACCCACAGAACCGGTAGTAAAAAAATTTGAAACCCATCACTGAAGATAAGTAAAACGAAGATGGAAAGTTATATTGTATGTGCAGTACTGTAAATTATAAAATGTTTACTCCAACATCCAACAAAATAGGAAAAGTACAATCTGTGGCAACCTAAAATTATTATTACTATTGTTTGTTTATTTATTTATTTATTTATTTATTTATTTATTTATTTTATTTATTTATTGCGATTTATATGCCGCCTTTCTCCCTAGGGTCTCAAGGCTCATTCATTTTTATTCTCATTCTTTATTATTATTATTATTATTATTATCTTTTATTCATTAAACATGAAACTTAGTCAACTGAACACTTAAAAATGCATCACAAATACCATTGACTGGTGCTAATGGTTGATACAGGTTGCTGCCAGCGTCCTAGGTATCAACCAAGTACCTTCTTAAGATGTATGATGTTCCAAGTAGCGCAATTTTTTGCAGTTCCTCTGGTGTTATTGTAGGAAGCTGCAATTTGCTGTTACATGTTATAAAATTCTTGGACATGGTACCAAGTGCCTGATGACAATGGGTGTCTATTATTATTATTATTATTATTATTATTATTATTATTATTTAATCTTTAGTGAGATTCACAGCCTTTGAGGCTGGTTAATAGCTCAGCAGCTCGAGTCCTAACCAAGGACCAAGGAACTGTTAAGGTATCGTCGGAGGATGTAAGCTGTTCCGAGTAAGGTGGCTGTATTATTATTATTATTATTATTATTATTATTATTATTATTATTATTATACCAAAGTTTCTGATTCATTTTAATTTAGTTCATGTTGGAGTGTGCTTCCATTTCTTTTCTTGATAAATGCCCAACTATAGATCACATACAGCAGGGGTGTCAAACTCCAGACCTGGGGGTCAGATCCGGCTCGTGGGATGCTTAGATCTGGCCCACAGGGCTGCCCAGGAAACAGCAAAGGATTGGCCTGGGGTGCCTCTGCCAGTGAAAAGAAGAGCTCAAGAAGGCTGCAGGTGGCCCTCCTGAGCTCCATTTTCACTGGCAGAGGGTTGCAGGAGGCCATTGCAGCTGAAAACAGAGCTTGCGAGGGCCATGTGTGACTCTCCCAAGCTCTGTTTTCACCCGGCAGAGTGCTCGGCCACCGCAGGTGTCCCCAACACAAGTGACATCGAGGTAGCCATGCCCACCCTGGCCCCCCAAAGTCAAACACAACCCTGATATGGCCCTCAATGAAATTGAGCTTGACACCCCTGATATGCAGTGTGTTCTGAAAGACCGATTTGCCTGTTAAGAGTGGGGACTTTAAAATCCTATGTCTTATAAATTTTGAAGGATTTAACATTTGAGCTTTAGCTTCCTGAATCTTGGGCTACAAATCCAATTGGAGGCACAATCATTGTCTTTACAGCCTCGATATTTGGTTTTAAATCACCTTGATCTGAATGCAGGCATCGATCTTCACATCATTATCTTTTCCCCTGTTAATACTCTAGTTAATTGCTGTGGCCTGGAGGTCAACAAAGGAAATGGAAAAGCTAATTCGTATAATATAGTTCCTTATTATGGAAGGAGAACAATAAACAGCTTCCTATGAGGGCACTTGTTCTTTTATACCATTATGACCAGACCGTGCCTTTGGTCTTAATGTCTCTGAGAAGATATGATTGGTGGCATCATTCATAACTTCTTGCTAAAAGATATAATGTCAAGTGTCAGACTATCAGTGCTTACTTTAACCTAATGGAAATGCCAGGGACCAGAGAGATAAGGAAGGAAAAGGTTAAATGGCTGATTAAAAATTCTGCTGAAATGAAGGCTAAATTTGCATAAAAATGAATAGAATGTTTGTCCTAAAATAGCAAGGGTGATGGTGAATACATTAGGGTAAAGCTGAGTACAAAGTGAAAGAAACATATGTAAAATGTTTACTGCTCACACACTGAGAGTGAGAAGTTTGCTCAGGAATCTTGTTAGCCAGTGACTGTGCAAGAATTAGAGGGAAGGAGGGAGAGAGAGGGGAAAAAAGGGATGCGGTGGCTCAGTGGCTAAGATGCTGAGCTTGTCGATCGAAAGGTCAGCAGTTCAGCAGTTCGAATCCCTAGTGCCGCATAACAGGGTGAGCTCCTGTTACTTGTCCCAGCTTCTGCCAACCTAGCAGTTCGAAAACACGTAAAAAATGGGAATGAATTCCTAGCTGGGTGGGCATCAAGTTGGGGAAGGCTTGTCCGTACTCAGAGGTTTACATAGAAGTCTATACATTCTTGGAAGTAGCTTGTAGATTCACTTCAAAAGTTGCCACCAAACTGCACTTGTTAATGTAATGGAAGGGAATAGTTATTAAATACAAGAATAAGCATGTTTGGTGTAGTCGTTAAGGCACCACACTAGAAACCTGGAAATTGTGGGTTTTAGTTTTGCTTTAGGCAAAAAGCCAACTAAGTGGTTTTGGGGGCCCTGATTCTCTCTCAGTCCTAAAAAGAAAGCATTGGCAAAATGTTGTCAAGAAAACTACATTGACTTGCCCAAGAAGTTCTCTAAAATTAAGAGTCTCTTGAAGACACAAATACACAGGCACACACAGCACATTAACTGCATTAACTAATGTATTTTAATAATGTAAAATATACTGAATCAACTTGCAGTTTTGGTCCATTTTTTGCTGATATTGTAATTATCAAGAAAAATTGATAACCAACTATGATTTTGCATAGTAGAAAAATATGAAAAGCCATAACATTTGAAACAAAGCATATCATTAATACCATAAATTTCTGTTCTTTAAAAATATTAATTATGTACCATGGTTGCAGTGATATTATAGTGGGGGTGTAGAAGTGTGATTCCTTCCATTACATAAATGGGATATTCAATCTACTAAATGTTACTTTTTTTAAAAAAATAGTTTTTTTCTACATCCATTTAAATCAATCTAAGTATCGTAAAGTCTGGATCTAACCTATTGTCTTAACCATTTATCCAAACAATGCAGAAAAAATGTAGAAAAGAAAACTCTCATTAACAATTAAGATTATTGTAAATCCTGTCACACTACTAAATTAAAACAAATAACTTACAGAGCTTATTGTATTTGTTTTGCTTTCCAAAATATTTTGGCAAACATCACCTGGTAACGGTGCTGTAGCAGCCAATTTCCATATGTTATATTCACTTAAATTATTTATCAGAAACAAAAAATCAGGTTAGGGGAACAGAATATCTTATAAAGGGTGTAGAAACATCTGAATAATCAAGATAGAGAAAATGTAACTCTTTATTACTGCTCTCTAGTGGTCATCTGGACTTTTGCACTCCAGATGTACTGTAGTCACTCTAGTACCAAAGACAACACATTTCTATACTACTACTTACTTAGCTCAGATGTGAGAAAGTTTGGGATTCAGTTTTTGCACCAACCATGAGCTGGGGAAATGGATGGGTATTGTCTGCCAGCATTGAGGGCACCATCCTGCAGGCAACTGGATGTGAGACCTTACAGTAAAAGCTAGGTTCTAGAAACAAGGTAGAAATGCTGTTCATGTACCATCCTCCATGTTGCAGGCCATCTTTTTTGCCTAAGCTGCTGGAATTATCATAGGGTCAGTGGTAGAGTTCTCAAAGCTGATTGTTCTGGAGGATTTTAATTTAACTGTCAGAGGAGATTTAGAGGTGACTATGGTGACCATGATAGGTACATAACTGTCCCAAATCATAGATGAATGGCACAGTAGAGCTGTTTTTTTAAAACCTTGAAATAGTTGTGATGGGTTCTAAGATTTGGGATCTAAGATTTGTTAAGTTAATATTAACATGTGTCCTTTGGATAGTCCAGGGGTGGGCAAATGTAGCCCTTTTACAACCTTTGGACTTCAACTCCCAGAATTCCTGAGACAGCCAAGGGCCACATTTGCCCACCCCTGGGATAGTCAGATTATTCCCTGGTCATTTTAGAGCTGTCTGATACAATAAATGTCCATGGAAAAAACAGAACTATTTGACCAATCACAGTTTAAACTTAACTGCTTGACTTCCATGGTATATTTAGCCAATTGTCTGAACTGATGGTAGACAGTTCTTTTGGTCTTAGCCACCTACTAAAATATGGAATTGGCACTAGCCTTATAAGGAATTGTACCTAAACAATTTGACCCAGGGAATTGCATGGTATTCCAAGTAGCTCTGGGGAATGAAGTGAGATACCAGAATGCCTCTGGTATAAAACAAGGAGTGAATCCAATGAGCATTAACAAGAGCCAATAGAGCCAATATCTGAATCTGCAGCTTAGTGATAAGAGCAGAAAAATGTTATTTCTCTACTGTTCTTGCATCCACAGATTGCCATTCAGCAGCTATGTTTAAAGAGACTGGGGCTTTACTGGATACAGATGGAAAATATGGAAAAGAAGACCTTCTAAGGTGACTGGTGTAATTTTCCAAAAATCTGGAAAATAGAATACAAAGAGAGAAAAGAGAATCACTCAGATTCACTTGGACTTCATACTAGCTGGGCAGATTCAAAAGAGATAACTTTGCAAAATGAACTTGTCACATGTAAATGCCTTATTCTCTAATGTGTAAATAGTATATGAACGGGGTATCAGGGGTTAACTTATTCTTCACTTCTTAATGTATTCATAATTCACCACTCCCACACCTAGCTCCACCCATTGTATATATAAGGAGCTGTATGCACCCATTTCCTCGCTTCTATCTGTGAATATTCAGTGAATATAGAATGCCTAATGTAAATAAAAGGAGAAATATTTAAACCTTTAACTCTTACTAGATTTATTGAGTCTGATCCTGAAAATATTGCAACAAGCTGGTAGCAGAGGATGGTTAATTGACTCAATAAAAATTTTTTAAAAATGTCTAAGAGAGATAGGCCCAACACCAGGGCATACAGCAAAGAAATGGAAACGGACCAAGAAATAATCGACGAATCCACAAACGCGATTTCGAGAGAATCCGAAGAATACACCACTGAAGACGAAGAAATAATAGATGAAAATGATGATCGGGAGGAAATCGAAATAGAAAACAACGAACTCAGGTCAGAGATATTAAAACTATTAAAGAGCCAGAAGAATGATGAAAGCCTCATCGCGAACCTCCAAGATATGCTGAAGAACAGCGGAGCAGCGAGAGAGAAGCACATCACTACCGAAAAACCAAAAGACCCGAAAATAGTGAGTGATATGACTGCAGAAAAAAATACTATGAAGAAGAAAAACGGTGATCCCGCGTGAAATTTTGAATGGCAGCCATCTTGGTTTCAACAGACCTCCAGGGTGAGCGAAGCAGAGCCAATCAGAAAACCCGATTCAAAATTTCTGGCGCGAAAAACATTACTAGACAACGAAAACGAAAAAGAAAATTCAAACACCTCAGAAGAATCAGAATCGGAAAGTGAAGGTGATTCAACAGATAATCAGATAAAATCAGCAATGAAGACGCTTTTTGCTGCATTTGGGCCAAAACTAAAAATTACCAAAAAGCTAACTAAGAAGCAAGCGAGCAAACCAATGCTTCAAAACCTACCCGCTCCCATCCTGACTACGAGAGCGCCGACACCCGAACCCAGAGAGCCCTGCCGATACCGCCCCACGCCACAGACCGAAGCAAGCACCAACGCTCTCAAAAGAAGAGGAAGAGCTGCCGCCATCGTCAGGACTCCCAGAATCGAGCCAGAGACCGATTCATCTGAGGAGGAGCAGAACGAGCGAGCCGCAGCGACGAGAACCTCTCACGACGACTCCAGGGACGAAATGGACAACGCGCATGCGCAAGACTACGCAGACGGTCCAGGAAGACATGAATTGATGAGAAGACCGTGCAGGCTCGTTGCGAGCATCCCCACGCCATTTTGTAACTTTCAGCATTTACGAGACCACGGACTACCTCAGGTTGTAAGTAATGGACCTAATAATGTCGGAAATTTGCCCAGTGATTTCCCAAAGCTGAGGATAGATGGCATTAATTTACAAGAATGGTATCAGCAGCTCCAGGTTGTCTTTATGAAAGAAAACTTACTGTTTTTTATCACTAGTCCCCCAAAAAGACCTTGGACTCTAAAATTAGACTGTTTACACCATAGAGCATTTTTCTTATTAATTTCTAGTGTATCTCCTACTATGTATCACAGCATTAAGCAAAATCTGACTGTTTCAGAAATTATTCAATGCATGTTCAATTTATTTCACAGTGACAGTGTAGCTACTACCACAAGAATGTCTAAAGATTTCTTTTCATCTAGGATAAAACCAGGGGTTTCCATAAGTGAGCACTTAATATCTTTAAACAAAATAAGAGCTGAACTGCATTTAAGGGGGGAGGTGATTTCAGACCAAACAATGAAAAGCGTTATCATCAACTCACTTGACCCATCATGGGATAATTATATGTCACATTTAGACACAATCAATCTAGGATACTTATCCATAGAAAGTCTATCCAATAAGTTAATAGCAGAAGACAATTCAAGGAGGAATTGCTCTAACAATCACATTGAGCACAAACCATATAGAAAAGTAGCTTTTCAAGAAAAATATAATGAAACTTTTAGATGTCACAACTGTGGATCCAGGGAACACAATAGAAGAGATTGCCCCAAAATTTCAAAAGAAAGACATAGGTCAGAATACAGAAACAAATACAATTATAGACAGTCTTCCATTGATAGACATAGATATAGAAGCCCACCAAATTACAAAGAGAATAGAGGGGGCAGAGATAATTCAAAGGATAGAAAATCTGGTTCACTGAATGGGTTAAATAAACAAGACAACATTAACATACAGCAGACTGAGAACAATAATTGGCTTATTGATTCTGGAGCAACTAATCACACCACTAATAACAAAAATATATTATCTTCATTTGTAGAGGATAAATTTGTAATAAAGGTTCAAGTATTAGGTAGAGGGAATGTAACCTTACCTGGCCTAGGAAAAATAGAGGGGGTATTACTAATACCCGAAATACCTCATAACATACTAAGTGCCATAAAACTAAGCAGAGATTCTGATATTAACATTGTTTTTTCTAAAGGAAAAGCGACTTTGGAGAGAAATAAAATAGATATAGGCACTGTGATGATTAAAGGAGGCCTACCTTATTTAATAACAAAGGAAAAATGGTTGCACAACATTGATTCAAATATGGAAGATTGTATTGAAGTAGATGATGAAAACATTAGCAACAGTGACAATGATGAATGTAAAATATCTCATGATCACAAAGATGCACATAATGAAAAAAAACCGAAAATAGGTAAGCCAATTCATGATGAGTGTGCTCACATTTTACATAGGAAGTTAGGACATGCCAGTTTTCCTGTAGTACAAAAAATGACTGAACACGCAGAAGGTGTTAAAATAAAAAATTGTGAAAACTATTTGGAATGCTCAGTATGTAAATCTACAAAACTAAAAACTAGCCCCAGGCCAAGGAAATCAACTAGGTCAACCAACAAAATTTTTGATTTAGTACACATGGACTTAGTTGGTCCACTAACTCCATCAATCACTTATAGAAAACGTTACTTCTTAACCATAGTGGACGATTATAGTCGCTATGGATTTGTTTATACATTAAAACACAAAGATGAAACTTTTCAGAAATTTAAAGAATTTTATAAACGCGTAGAAACACAACACAATATCAAAATAAAACAAATCATGACAGATAGGGGATGTGAATTCATGTCTAAAGAATTCTCCCAATGGCTGAAGGACAAAGGAATGTTACATTACACATCTAGCCCATTTTCTGCGTTTCAGAACGGGATTGCAGAGAGGAAGAACTCAACGTTACAAACCATGATTAGATGCACATTGGAAGATGCTGGCTTAAGCAAACAATTCTGGTCAGAAGCCCTACATTATTCCAATTACACTCAGAATAGAACCTGGTCCAGCATTGTAAATAAGACACCATATGAGGTGATGTATAATAGGAAACCAAAATTGGCACACATGCACATATTTGGAGTCACTGCAGACGTACACATACCTAAGCAATTAAGAAGAAAGGGAGAAAATGTGTCCAGAAGACTCAGATTTATGGGATATGAGACAGGCACTAAAGGATACAGATTCATTGATAATAATAACAAATTTATAGTTTCCAGAACAGCTGTGTTCCATGAGCAGGCCAACTGGTCTAAAATACATCTTAATGAAATATTTCCAAGTAACAACAAAGATACAAAATCTCAAGAGAAAGGGACTATAGAAAAACAAAATGACAACAAACATAGAAACAAAACCAAAACATGGACAAATAGCCAACACAAAATAAAGACAGACACACTAACAAAAAAGGAAGCAAGATATTTGCATGATAATAATAGTAAGCCTGAAAAAACAATTAGAAACACCAGAAATCAAATGCCAAATAAATACAAGGATTACATAATGCATATGGATGGTGAATCAACAACACCTAATACATATGAGGAAGTGTTAAAACTTCCTCGTAAAGAAAAAGAAAAATGGGAATTAGCAATGAAAAAAGAGATGGAAAGTTTACAAGGATTAAACGTATTTACTCCTGCAATTGCACCAAAAGACAAAACAATTATTGGTACTAGGTGGATATATAAAATTAAAAACTTAGAGGGAGGCAATACTCTATACAAAGCTAGACTAGTTGCACAAGGTTATGCACAGAAATATCCGGAGGACTATACTGACACATATTCCCCCACAGTAAGAACTGAGAGTGTCAAAACAGCTCTAGTAGTAGCATCAGCACTCAATCTCGATGTATTTCAATATGACATACAGACTGCGTATCTACACGCAAAACTAGATAAGGAAATATATGTAAGAGCACCTCACAGTCAATACACAAACAAGAATGAGACTTGGTTGTTAAACAAGAGTTTATACGGGTTAAAACAATCTGGTAAACGATGGTATGATTGTTTAGTAAAAGTACTTAAAACTATGGATTTCAATGCTACTACTGCTGATAACTGTTTCTTTGTTAAAAAAGGTGATGATTACATAGAATTTGTATTGATCTATGTGGATGACATTTTATACATAGGTAAACATAAAGAGAGAAGAGAAACATTTGTAACTAAACTAAATGAACATTTCTCATTGAAATCTTTAGGCAAAGTAAATAAGTATCTTGGTGTTCAAATTAATAAGACTAAAAGAGGATTCAAACTTACTCAGAGAGATAAGATCATAGAGCTCTTAAACAAATGCAATCTAAGTGATGCCAAACCTTGTGATACTCCTATGCAGACTGACTTCCTAAGAAATGCTGATGAATCATCCCCTGAATTCAAAGATAACACGTTTTATAGATCAGTCATAGGTTCACTTCTTTATATCTCTAATTGGACAAGACCTGATATCGCTTTACCCCTCAATTTATTATCCAGACATATCAGCAAACCAACAATGTACCATTGGGAAGCTGTTAAAAGGATATTAAGATATTTGAAAAATACATTAGACTTTTGTTTGATGTTAGAACCTAATAATACTAAAGAACCAAACCTCACATGTTACGCAGATGCAGATTGGGCTGGAGACACCTCATGTAGAAAAAGTACATCCGGTTATATATTCCTCCTAAATGACTGTCCAGTTTACTGGTACACTGGCAAACAAGAATTAGTGGCCACTTCAACGACAGAAGCAGAATATGTTTGTTTATCCAAGGCTGCAAATAACCTTGTATGGTTTAATGATTTAATTTCAGATGTTTGGAAAAAACCTGCTTTACCTTTTGTTATGCATGAAGACAATAAAGCAGCTATTGAAATATCTAGATCTGACGCCATTGGACAAAGGTCCAGACATATAGATATAAAATTTAAACATGTGAGACAATTATCTCAGGATGGATTTATTAAAGCAGTGCATTGTGAAACATCAGAACAATTAGCTGACATACTGACAAAGCCTTTACCTTCTAAGCAGCATAAATACTTGACTTCCAAGTTATATGTTTTGTATTGTCCTGAATCTGAATGTAATTGGTGTAGCATAACGAATCGGCATTTAGAGGGGGATTTGTCACATGTAAATGCCTTATTCTCTAATGTGTAAATAGTATATGAACGGGGTATTAGGGGTTAACTTATTCTTCACTTCTTAATGTATTCATAATTCACCACTCCCACACCTAGCTCCACCCATTGTATATATAAGGAGCTGTATGCACCCATTTCCTCGCTTCTATCTGTGAATATTCAGTGAATATAGAATGCCTAATGTAAATAAAAGGAGAAATATTTAAACCTTTAACTCTTACTAGATTTATTGAGTCTGATCCTGAAAATATTGCAACAGAACTCTTGGATATCTGGGATGAGTTTAAACCTGTGGATCCTGAAAAAGTAGACATAATGTTCTTTGATCTCAGCTCAGCCACTTGTGGGATCCCTGCCCTTCCTGGATGATGGAGTTCAGGGAGAGAGAGTATTACTGTTACAAAAGACAAGGGTGTATCCCAGTGGTGGGATTCAAATAATTTAACAACTGGTTCTCTGCCCTAATGACCGGCTGCGTGGGCATGGCCATGGTGAGCATGGCCAGGGGATGTGACAGATAGCACTCGGCCTCCTACATCCCCCTGGGAGCAAAACTGGGCCGGGGGGGGATGCGCCACACCCCCAAGGCCCTTTTTGGGCCTAGTGGGCCTCCCTGAAGCCTCCTGGGAGTGAAAATGGGGCACGTGGGGACTCCTGGAAGGGGTGGGCAGGGAGGGGAGGGGCCAACCAGAAATTTAACTACCAGTTTGCCTGAACCGGCCTGAACCAGCTGAATCCCACCACTGGTGTATCCTCTCCTCAAGAAACCATTGCTCAGCCCAAATATGCTATGCAGTTATTGACCTGTCTTCAGCCTCCCTTTTCTAAGGAAAGTGTTTGCTTGCTTATCTATTTATTCATCACAATTTTAGGCTGCTCCACTACCAAACGATTCTGGGTACTTCATAAACTAAACATGTGATGCAATAACATTAACTTTTTCATCATCTTCATCCAGATAGTGTTACTGTACAAACTGACAATTGCAACCGATTGGAACATCTCTTTGATGGTATTAGCCTGTGTTTTCTTCAATGCATTTTTGTATACATTCAGTTGTTGGCAGAAATATAGGTGGGTGGTTTCTCCTTGCAGCTTGCTAGGCTTCATGAATGTACGCAGTTTCTTAAACCTGAAGCTCATAGTCAGGGGTGTATTCTACTTACCTTTGCTACCAGTTCACATCGTGCCCACGCGTGATGTGCATGTGCAGATCGCCTATGATGACATCCGGGTCAGTGGGCGGAGTCTCTTGCCGGCTTTACTACCAGTTCTTGTGAACCGGTCCGAACTGGGGGCAACCCACCACTGCTCATAGTGTTAAATTGTCTGACCACCCAAAAGAGAAGGGATCAGATTGTTTTTGCACCTGGACTATTGTAGAATATAATTTATCTTAAGCATAAGAAAAGCATTCTGTATTTAGAACAGGGGTGGCCAACCTTGGCCTAATTTCAGAAGACCTCTGCAAACTGTCTCTCTTCAAGCTTCTAGCATGAACAAGCAGGAGAGAGGGAGAAAACATAAGGCAGAAAGGCAATAAAAAAGGATGTCAGTCTAGAAAATGTACCTTTCCCTTGAGTTTTACTCTACATTGCTATTATAGCGTATTTTCAAGAGAATAGAGCCTCAAGAGAAAGAAAATTGCACACTGTTGGTTTACAGTAAGATTATTTAACAAAATGTTTCAGCAAACCAAAACTGAATATTCCTGGTATTCTTCTAGTAAGCCTTCTCGCTGCTGAATTTTTCCAAGTTCCTATAATTTTTAAAAATGGAACATTTACTATTCAAAGAGTTACTCAGCCATTCTCCAAACAAGGTGTATGTCTCTGAATTATTAAAGTGATGGATAAAAGAATGCATAACAGTTGTTTTTATGAGGTGTAGAGTCTGGGAAAAATAGACAGGCTTTAAGAAGTAAAGTGAAATAACATTGTAAAATCTGAACACAAAAAAGCAATATCTTGGTGGAGACGACAAATATAAAAATCAGGAAATTGAAATCCACTCATATTTTATAATACGCAGCTTCATTTCAGATATATGAATGGTGACATTTCCTAAGGCAGCTTTCCCAAACCTGACATTCTTCTGATGTGTTGGGACTACAACTCCCAAAGGTTTACCTAAGGAGACTAACTAGCACAGCTGTCTTCATGAAGTGTTAAGAGCTTCATTAAAAACTCTTGATAATCAAGATATGTAGCCTAGGAAAAAAAAAAAACTTCCCAGAATATTCTGCATTGCACATTTTATTTAGAACTCTTTTTTGTAAGCCATTTTCTAACAATTTTCTGTTGAATTTTTATCTTCATTTTAAGGAGATAATATAAAACAACTTATTTCAAAAACTCTTGCTATACAAGCTTTTCAAATTTATAATGGGAAAATCTTAAGAGAGTCTGGAAAATAGCAAGTGCATGTTTTATTATTGCTCAGATGCAAGGAGATTGCTTTCCAAAAATGACTGAAACATACTAAATATGTTTAAAACTTGTACTGCTGTAATGGATTTTAAGCCCATGGTAGCTTTTTTTTATCACTAAATAGAATAACTACTGCTGTATTGCTATCCACTCTTTTTCCTACAACTTGTCTGACTGTACAATGTCACAACAATTTTCATAGACCCTCAACTATTTTATAAGGACACTTACCTGTAATTGTGAATTCAAATTAGAGTCAGGTGGAAAAAAAGATTAGGACTTATCTCTTAGAGACCCATTTACTTGTGATAAGTTCTCAGTACTGTCACATCATACACAAAACACACAGCTTGAATTAATGTACCATATTATCAAGGTTAATGACTACACATTCTACATAGGCTTTGTTCTTAGCTTCCATTTCACAGGTGATGTAAAAAGTAAAGTTTAGTTTTCTATGTCCCAAAGGTGCTTTTTCAAGAGGCAACTGGACTTTCTGGATTTTCTTTGAAGACATTTCGCTTCTCATCCAAGAAGCTTCTTCAGCTCTCTTCAAGAGCTGCGGAAGTGCAGTGATTAGAATGCAGTACGGCAGACTACTTCTGCTGCCTGCTGGTTGCCTGCAATTTGGCAGTTCAAATCTCACCAGGCTTAAGGTTGACTCAGCCTTCCATTCTTCTGAGGTCAGTAAAATGAGGACTCAGATTGTTGGGGACAATATGCGGACTCTGTAAACTGCTTAGAGAGGGCTGTAAAGCATTGTGAAGCGGTATATAAGTCTAAGTGCTATTGCTATCTTCAAAGAAAAATCAGAAAGTCCAATTGCCCCTTGAAAAAGCACCTTTGGGACAACCATGACCTGGATGACTGAGAATCTCCATAGTTTTCTATACATTGTACGGTGCTGTTGTTGTTATTGACTTAAGGCAGTGTTTCCCAGGCTTAGCAACCTGAAGAGATATGGACTTCAGCTCCCGGAACTGAACTCCACATCTCCAGTTGTTAATATTGAGAAACACTGACCTAGTAAATAGAATTAATCTGTTGAGGAGATGGTGAGTTCGTGTTACATAACTATGCACATATTGCTAGTTTTCTTTTAGAGAACTATAAGTACTAGCACATTGTTCTAGTATAGAATTGTTAAAGATTGTAGCTTTCTACAACATGTTGAAATCTGTCTTCTTAAATATGCTCTTTCATTATCAGAATTTATGGAAAGAAAGAATAAATGTCAAGGACTTGCAAGGTATAGCATTGGGGAAACAATTGATGAACCTATAGATGATATATTATCATCTCTAGGTTCATTGATTGTTTCCCCAATGCTACACCTTTTCACTTTTTCTGAGTAAAGTCACTGTCATACTTTGTAATTATATGAGATTTATTAACATATGTCAAAGACAGGAATTAGGGAAAGTTAGAGTGCAGTTATCCAAAAGGGAGACTGTTATTCTGAAATTTCTTTCTTTCCATACAACAAAAGACATAAATGTTTTATAAGTAATATTTCTTTCAATTTCTGCCATTTACATTTTCCCCATATTTTGAAAAATATTCCTATTAGCATTAAGACAAATTTTCACGGTATCTTCTTCTGCCACAAAAGCTAGGACAAGTTCATTGTAATAAATTCTCATATTGTAGAGATCTCTCATTGTTCATTCCAGATTTATCTCAGCTTGTTCAAAAAAGGGAAAAGAATGTGGGCATTCACTGACATTTACAGGCAATGGTCAAGTGCTTGAAAGAGCTAAAAGCTTTTTCTGTTCAAATGTCTATCTAAAATTAATACCGATAGAAATTAAATTCTGAGTAATACTTAACTAGACTCTCTGATAATGTCATTAAAAAAATTGTTTAAGTTTACTGATCTTATCTTTAGTCAAGTGGACAATCCAACCTAAGGAAATAGCTTTGAAATGGGGAAATAGTCAAAATATATATTCATGTAAGGAACATTCTTTTAATCATTGGCTTTATCTCTGGCCAGCTTTATTTTGATTTCAAGTTCATTAAATACAGAATAGAATAGAATAGAATAGAATAGAATAGAATAGAATAGAATAGAATAGAATAGAATAGAATAGAATAGAATAGAATAACAGAGTTGGAAGGGACCTTGGAGGTCTTCTAGTCCAACCCCCTGCCCAGGCAGGAAAACCTACACCACTTCAGACAAATGGTTATCCAATATCTTCTTAAAAATTTCCAGTGTTGGAGCATTCACACCTTCTGCAGGCAAGTTGTTCCACTTATTAATTGTTCTAATTGTCAGGAAATTTTACCTTAGTTCTAAATTGCTTCTCTCCTTGATTAGTTTCCACCCATTGCTTCTTGTTCTACCCTCAGGTGCTTTGAAGAATAGTTTGACTCCCTCTTCTTTGTGGCAACCCCTGAGATATTGGAACACTGCTATCATGTCTCCCCTAGTCCTTCTCTTCATTAAACTAGACATACCCAGTTCCTGCAACTGTTCTTCATATGTTTTAGCCTCCAGTCCCCTAATCATCTTTGTTGCTCTTTTCTGCACTCTTTCTAGAGTCTCAACATCTTTTTTACATCGTGGCAACCAAAACTGAATGCAATATTCCAAGTGTGGCCTTACCAAGGCATTATAAAGTGGTATTAACACTTCACTTCATGACATACTCCCTTCTGTTATAGACCACCTGAACATGTATGTTTGTTGCAGGATCCAATCTGGGTTGGTTACCAGGATCAGGGCACAGGTGGTATTCACTTATCTTCGCTACCGGTTCGCAAATGGGAATGTGCATGCACAGGATGTGATGATGTCTGGGCGGGTGGGTGGAGCCTCCCACAGTCGCCACTACCAGTTCTCCCAAACTAGGTAGAACCAGCAGAATAGCACCACTGGATCAGGGGTTTTTATCTTCAGAGCTTTCAGACTTTTGCTGGAGCCCATCCTCAGGGAACTTTTCTCTAGCAGAATGTATGTTTGTAGGTTTGTCCCCATCCTCTCTGGAAGGGATTAATAAAGTTCATACAATGATTATATATCTGCAATGTCCAGTTAGTGGCCACATTTCTTACCTGACACAGGATAGTCATTCCTGAAAAGTTGTTAAAGGATAGTTGTTATACTGAGGGCAGCCTTTATTTGAAGATTTCACTGATCCTAGTCCAGCTGGAAGACAAAAAAAAAAAAATCAGAGGTTTTGGGATATGCCTGAACAATAAATAAAAGTTATATTAAATAAAAACAGGAGCTTGGCATATAGTGGTCCCTCCTCACAGCAAAAGCCTGTGAGATAGGTTGAACTGGGAAAGAATGATACAGTGAATATCTCTAGCTGAGGTGGATTTGAACCTAGGTCTCCCCTTAACCACTACACCACAGTACTATATTCCCTTTTATTACTCCCTGGATTTTCATTACTCTACCACAAACAAGTGTTAGAAATGATAGCTAAATTAATCAAAAACAAATACGGTAGTATGAAAATTGGGGCCCCTACCTTTCACAACATATAAGCACAATGTATAAGCCCAGTGTATAAGCACAATGTATAAGCACAATGAATATATATTCATCAGTCTCCTACCACAATAAATCACATGCATGGGATGAATAAGCCAGCTGTGCATCATAATAAAAACAGGACTGTAATAACTGGAGAGAGCTTTGAAATCATATTTTCAGACAGCTGCAGTGGCACAGTGGTTAGAATACAGTATTGTAGGCTAACTCTGTCTACAGCCAGGAGTTCGATCCTGACTGGCTGAAGGTTGACTCAACCTTTCATCCTTCCAAAGTCAAAATGGACCCAGATTGTTGGAAGCAATATGCTGACATTGTAAGCCACCCAGAGAATGCTGTACAGAACTATGGAGCAACATATAAATCTATGTGCCATTACTATTGTTATATTAACTTAGTATGGCTACTGGCTTGATATTAGCATAGTCCCTCCTTCCTAATTAACAAGAAATTTCATCTCTTTAAGTCTATGATAGAAGAAATCAAATTGTTTATCACATCTGCTGAGAAATAAGAGTATTTGCATCAAAACCCAGGGTGAAAGATTAAAAAATGGAAACATGAGGTATGGCCTTTTGATCACAGTTGTGATATTCAGTTGCAACAAGCACATGCCAGCTCACCTTTAATAACAGTTCCTTCTTATTGCATCTGTCATTCAAATAAGCCTGCTGCGAACAATAACCACCTCACTTTCAGATCCAGAGAATGGCTTTGATGGAATCAGATTATAGAAGCCTATTTTGATGCCTCCTGATATGCCCAATTTAATCTTAGGGCAATTGTCATCCGTCCTGCCATCCTCAAGCAAAAGAGATTAGTATAATCAGGAGCATTATACAAACTCACTGTCATACTTCCAGGTAAAAAGAATGCTTAAATTCTCCTTCATATTCATAAGTCTAAGAAGTTTGCATACAATAAGCCTACCAGGTATAGTAGAGAAAAACATACACAGAAATAACTGCCTCAATGAAACCAATGTAGCAGATTGCATTATATCAGGCGGAGGCATCCCCAACAGGTTAAAAAGGTTAAGATGTCAGCTATAATTATACAATCAAAGACCTGCCCCTTTCTAAAACCTGTGATGCACATAAATGGTCAGAATTACTGTTGATATCAAGATGCACCTGATCTCAGAGAAATATCTTGCAGAAATGCATGCAAAAATGAGTATCTTAGGAGAAATTTCCATGTATTTTTTCTAAAAAGAAATTCAAAAGTTGTTTTAGGAAAGCAGTCTTAAACTGATATGAAAATGGAAAGAACTGAAAAACTGAAATATGAAAGAGTGAGTGAAACCATTTGTCTTGATATATAGTTAGATGATAGATAGATAGTTTTTGAATGTTTCTTCTTGTTTGATAAATGATCACTTCAAATAAAAGACCACGATTTAGCTTACAATCCATAATCCATAGTTTAGTCATGTTTCAAGGGGAAAATAAAGTTTTGGTTTTAGATCTCGATCTTTTTTTTTTTTTGAAAAAAGTTTTTTATTTTTAAACAAACAAACATAAAACCATCTTCAATTACAAAAGCATGTCGGTTGGTTACAAGTCTTTTGTGCATCATTCACCAAATTCATAGCTTATAATTTACAGTTTACCTAGATTCTCATATCTTCGACCTAATATATATCTATATATTGTTATCCTCATTAATCATTTATTTGAATATGACTATTTCTTCCCTCATTATCATTCTAAGTATTCTAAGATTTGAGTTAATTTTTATTTATAGCATTCATTTCAACCTCCAGAATCTATTCAATAACCATACATTTATATGTTAAATTTCACAGTTCTACAATTCTTGTATTATAAAAATCTCTACCATATTTCATTTCCATGTTTTTTTATCTAGCCATTGATAAAATAGATCCCATATCTTATAATATTGTTTATCTTCTTGTTCTCTAATTTCAAATGTCAATTTGCTCATTTCAGCACATTCCATTATTTTTTTAATAACTTCGTCCTGCGTTGGTATTTTCTCATTTTTCCAATTTTTAGTAAACACAATCCTGATCTCAATCTTTTTATACATTCATCAACAGTGTCTTCAAGAGAACAAAAGATGGCAAGATGACATGCATAGCATAGCAACCAAAGCTCTGCTCCACTGCATATGTGTGTGACCTCATGGATGAACATCCATGGAATCTCTTCCAAATTTATTAAAGAGCTTAAAGCTGAGACTGTGGATCTCCTAAATAAAATATGCAACCTGTCTGTTAACTTGGCCTCTGTAGAAGACTGGAAAGTGGCCAATTTTTAAGATGAGCTCATGGGGAGATCTAGGAAACTAAAGGCCTGTCAGCTTAACTTCTGTTCTGGGGAAGATAATGGAAACTACTATTGAATATTTGCAAGAGAAGGTCTTGTTTAAATATTCTACTAGAATTTTTTTGAGGGTGAATAAAGGTAAGCAGTAAACATCTATTTAGATTTTCAAACTGTGTTTGAAAAAGCCTCATCAAAGGTATCTCAGAAAGCTTAACAGCCATGGAGTCCTTTTGTGGGTAAGCAACTGGCTAAAGAGTAGAAAATGAATATGAATAGAAGAAAATGTATTTCTCCTACAATGGAGGAAAGTTACTACTGAGCTCCTCCAGGGTTCTGTCCTAGGACTGGTGCTTTTTAATGTATTTGTAAATGATTGGATGTGACTAGTGGATCAGGTTAGTGGTGACTGATGAGGAAAGTAGGGTAAACTGCTCAAAAAAGATGTTGACATCTGCTGTAAGAAAAGGCCAATAGCATGTTTGGAATGATAAAAAATGGCAATGAAAATGAAATGCCAATATCATCATGCTTTTATATAGATCGATGGTACTATCAAAACTGGAATATGGTGTGTAGTTCTAGGTTCAGAGTTGAACTAAGATGGTCATAGGGTTGGAACAGTTTCCCATGAGAAAAGGTTGCAACATTTGGGGCTTTCTAGAATCTAGAAAGAAAGTGAACAAGAGGAACATGATTGAGGCGTACAAAATTATACATACTATTGATAGAGCAGACAAGGAAAAGCTATTTTCCCTTTCCCAAAATACTAGAAGCAATACAGATAATCCTCGATTTACGACCACAATTGAGTCTCAAATTTCTGTTGGCAAGTGAGACATTTGCTAAGTGAGTTTTGCCCCTTTTTATGAGCTTTCTGCCACAGTTGTTAAGTGTATCACTAACTGCACTTGTTAGCAGAGTTGTTAAGTGAATTTGGCTTTCCCATTGATTTGGCTTGCCAGAAGTTTACAAAAGCTGATCACATGACCCCAGGTCAATGTAACTGTCAGTGGCTAAGTGGTTGAATTTTGATCATATGACCATGGTCAAAATGGTCATAAGTCATTTTTTTGTAACTTTGAATGGTTACTAAATGAATTGTTGTAAGTTGAGGACTACCAGTACTAAATAAAACAGAACAGACAAAAGGAATTTGTTTCTACAAAAAGCATAATTAAATTCAGAATGCATGATTATGAGATATGACTGATTACCAGCTTGGATAAAAGGAATGGAAGCAATTCATGGATTTATGAAACCTACTAGTATCATGTATCCATGATGGCAGTGTGACTACTTCTGAAGACCACCCACTGGGGACCACTCAGCTGCCTTGTGCAGTTGGTTGGCCACTGACTGCTGGGCTAGATGGCCACGGCTCCAATTCAGCAAAACACTGCTTATATTTTTATACTGAGAGATGAATATTTACTTTTCTGGTTAATATGGACCAGAATATGTTGACAAGAAAGGACAATATGTTGACAAGAAAGCTCTTCATTGGGAAAATAAAAGAAAGGGAGGGGATTATCACCTCCTCCCTTTCCATGTACTGTAGTTCTAATTGAAAAGTATCTGCACTCACAAATTCAAGATATATCTATCTATCTATCTATCTATCTATCTATCTATCTATCTATCTGTAGGTCTTTGGTTATTCGGGTCTTCTCCCACGTAAAATTGGAAGTGTCTTGGCGACGTTTCGACGAAGTCTCATTCGTCATCTTCAGGCTGGTGTTCTCAGCTTCGTACTTCCAGGAGCAATGTGAGATCTATGCATGCACTTATTCGTAGAAGAACACAAGAACTCAGTCAGAAAAGAGGAACCAATTTCTTCCCTGGTCCAACACCTTAAAGACACAGGACATGATATTGACTTTAAAAAGACCAGAACTATCGCCAAAACTGAACACTTTAACAACAGAATAATCAGAGAAGCCATCGAGATAGAAAAACGCCCACACAGCATGAACAAATGAGACAATACCTCCCGCCTACCAGCCATTTGGAAACCCGCCCTTATTGACAAACGAGTCCCTAACACGACGAATGACACCAGACCCACACTCACGAGAGCCACACAGGATGTCACCACCACACATCCATGCAGAAAGCAGACTCAAACCCACACTGATAATGAGCCACGACCAAGGACCAGAAGCCAGACCGCAGCTGCATCATTAGCCACTTTAAACCCCTCCAATCCATACATGAAGCAGACTGACACCCACCATGAAGAGCTCGCACGGCCACAAACACGAAGCCAAACAACAACAACGCAGCTCACCAGCTCAAATCCCCCTGCAACTCAGACTAAGCTGAGCACAACCAAGCCCCCACCCAAACAGAACACACCCCCAGCCAATCAGAGCACAACCAACACCCCATCCAATCAGAGCACAGCCAAGCCCCTAACCAATCAGAACACACCTCCACCCAATCAGAACACAGCCAAGTTCCCACCCAATCAGCTCACACCCCCACTAGCAGTTAAAAGGAAGAGACAGCTGCGATCTCACATTGCTCCTAGAAGCACGAAGCCGAGAACACCAGCCTGAAGATGACGAATGAGACTTCGTCGAAACGTCGCCAAGACACTTCCAATTTTACGTGGGAGAAGACCCGAATAACCAAAGACCTACATACAAACACCCGCGAAAACCTGAGAAAACAAATATATATATATATATATATATATATATATATATATATATATATATATATATATATATATATATATATCTTTTTTCTTTTTTCATAGGCTTTTATGTGCATATTCTTTCTAGCCAGGTTTTACCTATGTAAACTTAGTTGTTCTTCAGCCCTAGGTTCTGTGAAATCTCATTCACAAGTTCTTGGGCCCTTTTTCTGCTGCCAAACTGCAACTCTGTGTTGCTTCCTGGGAGACCCATTCTGCTGCCAAACTGCAACTCTGTGTTGCTTCCTGGGAGACCCAGATAGCTATTTCTACCTCTTAAGGCGTCATCAGTGGGCCACACCCACTTCCCAATTATCCTCCCTGTAAAAGGCATAATGTATCTTTTTTCTTTTTTCATAGGCTTTTATGTGCATATTCTTTCTAGCCAGGTTTTACCTATGTAAACTTAGTTGTTCTTCAGCCCTAGGTTCTGTGAAATCTCATTCACAAGTTCTTGGGCCCTTTTTCTGCTGCCAAACTGCAACTCTGTGTTGCTTCCTGGGAGACCCATTCTGCTGCCAAACTGCAACTCTGTGTTGCTTCCTGGGAGACCCAGATAGCTATTTCTACCTCTTAAGGCGTCATCACAGAACCTAGGGCTGAAGAACAACTAAGTTTACATAGGTAAAACCTGGCTAGAAAGAATATGCATATATATATATATATATATATATATATATATATATATATATATATATATATATATATATATATATCTGTCACGGATTTCATTTTCAGTTACATGCCAAATATGTATCCTCAATAGTATCATTTGAAAAATTTAATATTTATATTTTAATAAAAAATATTGTTCACAAGAAAAAGTTTCATTGGAAGAGTTTTGACAGACTTAGCCTCCTTTTAAGGCCAAATGACAACATAACACTTTTTTTTATGAATACAATAAAGGACAGGTTTTATAAATGAAGAATTTAAAAAAATCCACTACAGTTAATAACGGTGAGTTTGTATTTTTTTTTTTCTGTCTGTCTTTTTATTTTCAAAAAGCTTTCCTGGATGAAATTGCCTAATTATAAGTGAAAAATGAAAATGACTAATATTCACATTCCAGCTGGGTAAACACCCCCCCCTTCCCGCTAATAATATTTTTCATTTGACATCAATCAGTATGTGTTTTTATCTCCTAAACTCCAAGGGAAGCGATCCAGGTGAAAAGGGAAATTACCAACAAGCTGTAAACAACCATAAATTGCTGCAGATGCACTAAGGCTGTTTTTGCTTTAAAGGGAATGTACACGTAATCAGAATTTAATACCATTCATCAGATATTTTTCATATATTGCTATAGAAGCAACATCTGTGTTTATACACAACATACTGTACATTTTACAAATAGGGAGAAATGTACAAACATTAGGACTTTGCCACAATTTAAGAACATAAATTGCTGGATCTGACAAAGGGTCAATTCATTTCTGCATGCTAATTCCTTCAATTGCTAATTAAATGCCTCTGAAAAACGAGCACGGGAAAAAATAAAAGTAACAATTCTCTCCCATTAGCTTTTGAAGGAGTTGATTTTCTAGTTTCAAAAAAGACTTTTGCTGGGATTTATCATCCAATGTTCAGGCTGCCTTTAAAAAGAAAATGTTTGGTTAGAAAGCATCTTTTTTTACACAAATCCTTTCATTGAATTGTGATGTCATCCATAAAGTGCCATGTCAAGAATGAAGGAATGTCATAGCTGATTCCATAATGTTCTAATGTCTCTGAAAAGTAGCAGCTGAAATTTATTCAGTGAGAAGAACCGTGTCTCCGAAAAGAGTGGTGCAGTTGCAGAGTACATGCTTTGCAGTCAAAATGTCCCAGATTTGATTCCCCGACATCTGCAACAATGGCCAAAGAGAATTTAATATTTGCTTGAAACCCACATGTAGTGCTCACCATGCTGAGCTAGATGGGCCAAGATTCTGGTATAATGCTATTTCATATGTTCCCTAATACTGTGCAATATTTAATTTTTAATAGAATAGAATAGAATAGAATAGAATAGAATAGAATAGAATAGAATAGAATAGAATAGAATAGAATAGAATAGAATAGAATAGAATTCTTTATTGGCCAAGTGTAATTGGACACACAAGGGATTTGTCTTTGGTGCGTATGCTCTCAGTGTACATAAAAAGACAAGATACATTCGTCAAGAAGCATAAGGTACAACACTTAATGATAGTCATAGGGTACAAAGAAGCAATCGAATCATACTAGGAAATAATATAAATCGTAGGGATATAGCAACAGTCATAAGTGGAAGGAGACGGGTGGTGGGAACAATAAGAAGATTAATAGTAGTGCAGACTTAGTAAATAGTTTGACAGTGTTGAGGGAATTGTTTAGCAGAGTGATGGCATTCGGGAAAAAACTGTTCTTGTGTCTAGTTGTTCTGGTGTGCAGTGCTCTATAGCGTCGTTTTGAGGGTAGGAGTTGAAACAGTTTATGTCCAGGATGTGAGGGGTCTGTAAATATTTTCACAGTCCTCTTTTTGACTCATGCAGTATACAGGTCCTCAGTGGAAGGCAGGTTAGTAGTAATTGTTTTTTCTGCAGTTCTAATTATCCTCTGAAGTCTGTGTCTGTCTTGTTGGGTTGCAGAACCAAACCAGACAGTTATAGAGGTGACAGACTCAATAATTCCTCTGTAGAACTGTATCAGCAGCTCCTTGTTTGAGCTTCCTGAGTTGGCGCAGAAAGAACATTTATGTGCTTTTTTTATTTATATATTCCACTTTTTACACAAATACACTGCATGCATCATGTATTCCTACTACTTAGCTATACTGATGGCATCTGATTTAGGACTGGGACACCAATTTTAAGCAGAGAGAGGCACAGATGAAGACAAGGGAATAACAAAATAGAGAGGGAGGGAGTACAATGGCAAATGTGAAATAAATAATGGGTATATATTTTGGGTTCAGCCCCCAAGTCCCAATTCCATTAGCTATATAATTAATATGGCTGGACTACCCTGGTCGTACAGTTCAGATGCCAGATGTGTGCCCAAGCGTTGGTATACTATCTCCATTCAAAATTCTTGTGTGTGGCTACTTCCTCGCATTTGCAATAGATTTCAAATTTAACTGAGCAATTAACAGAAAGAAGAAAGGAGCTTATTTTAGTTTTCTTTCTACTAAAAAATTCTGATTAAGCCTATGTAGCATGTTTTTCAACTTTCCAATCCATAGTATATTTTAAGTCTTCTAAACTGTTGATGTGCTATATATTGTCAAGAGTAAATTAAGAGGAAAATTGTGGAGTAGTATGCCCTATTTTTCTTAGCTCAGTCTTCTTTGTATTTCTTCCTAATTTTTTCTACTGGGTTTGAGTGATGAGTTTCATTTTGATTGAGTTACTTAGTTAAAATACATGGCTGGTTGCTTCCAACTGTGTAATTGTTCAGTGACAACCTCAAGACACATCTATTTTATGCAGGTCGTTTGGTAAATTTATGTAATTGCCTTTTCTGATTTACTATTGATATTCTGATATTACTAGTCTGTGCAAAATTTTAAGCCACTTTGTGGTTTTTAATATGGGTATTTTTTAATGGGCTTCTATTGTAAAATTGTTTTAGCAAAGATGTTTTGCATTTTTGCTTTGAGATCTTATTATCAATGCAAAATACATACATACCTACAGTACTTAGTTGCAAGGTTTTTCTGCTCTATTGTAAATTCAAGATTATGTCAGTCAAGTTCTGCTCTTTTGTTTTTTAATTATGCAGTAGGTAATAAAATGGCATGTGAGATAACATGGTTTTAGAAATATAATTTAGCTTCCTCTATGGAAAGGTTAAGTTGGTTATTAATTGAGGTCATTGGAAAGGGATTAAAAGGTGTATCAAAGCTTAATAATAATTTTTCCATCAAGTCCCCTCTGAGAATTGCAACTGTGTTCAAAGGCAGCAAACAGCATGGATTTCCAAGAGCTTTCCAGACTAATCAAAGAGAGTCATCTTTAAGCAACAACATTCCATTTTGCTTCCCAGTGAGGCCTCCAAATTACTCACATTAAAAATGTAGCGACTAAAAATGACACACTAAAAATGAAGCCTGCTAAGCAAAGGTGGCTTAGTAGAGCTAACAATAAAGAACATATTGCTGAAGATTAGAATTACTTTGTTAGGAGCCAAAATAAATGTTTCATTTTGAAAAATGTTGACATGATAGAACAATAAGGGATACCTGACCTGAGTTTAGGATCTGCCCCACTACTTGGACAACTGCCAGGCATAGAGAACTTGGCAGGGACCCCTGCTGATGTCTGGCAGACACATGATCTGATATTCCAACCAGTACAGGTTCTTGAACCGAGCCACAGACCCTAAAAGTCCTGCAAAACTTCTGATCTAACTTTTATAGAAATTAAGGCAATGACTAGAAGTAGCAGTCCTGTGGTGTCTGAAGCACACAGAGGTCAATAAACCAGATGAGGGGATTTACTATGGCACTTTTCAATCCATTTCCTAAAAAGCCACTTTCTTTTGGTATACATTTAGATGATATAATAGGCTATATAATGGCTAAATAACAAATGATGATGACACCATTGAAGGGATATGCTTCTTCCCCATCACATACATATTCCTTCAGCAAAATGATTGGAGGAGCAGGAATCTTCCCCGTACAACTTTGAAACATATGAGGACATTTTAATATTCTGGAACAAAACTACAAACCAGAAAACCAAAAATATACAAATATACAACTTGGTTTTAGTTATTATAAATAGGTTAAAGAGGTTATAGGGAGTGGCTGTGAAGGATAGAAGAGAGATCCATTACAAAATCAGTGGTCCTGTAAGTGGAGCTTGAGACTATTCCAACAAACTAATGGTATATATATATATATATATATATATAATTATCTATTGTTTACATTTGTTAGTGCTTAATAAACATCGTGTTGTCTGGATATTTAATTTATTTAGCAATACAGATTACATTCTTAATCTCCACCCTTTTTTTTCAACCACTGGTAAAATAACTTTCCTGTTTGATAATATTCTGTGTCTTCTTTCTGTTTAATTTTCAATATAAGTCTATCCATTTCTGTACAATCTAGTATCTTCCTAATTATCTCTTCATCTCAGGGTGTTTCTTCGTTTTTCCAATATTGTGTGAATATAATTCTTGTAAGCTAATGGTATTTCTGATGGACTTTTCAGATAACTGATGAACTGACATATATTGTAGAAAAGAACAGATTGGTTTGGGTTCAAGATACAGAGGAACCCATAGAATCTACTTCCCTTCTCAGGGAGAATGTTCTAAAGTAATAAGGAAATGTATCCCAAGGTCCCAAAATAATAGCAACAACAAGGCTTTCGTAGTAAATTGGCTTTTCTCAACAATTCACTTCCTGCTAATGTCTCTAGATGTTTTGCAGGAAGTCTAGCATTTTCTTTGATTTAATATATTGGATTTATATTAGCTATAGAAAAACCTTGCTCATAGTTCTTGCTAAATCATAAAAACAGCAGAGATTCTCTAGAGGACGTTTCCAGATACCAAACATGAAAACATCCTCCATATTTCAAAGAAGGATGCAGTCATGCTATCTCGAAAGAAAAACAGACATCTGCATTATCAATCAATCCGAGTTTAACATTTTCTTAAAATGTCCTCAGATGTATAGTAACACACACACACACACACACACACACACACAAATGTTTACTCTTAGGTTTTCAGGGATGGGAAAATTCAGGAAATGGGTGATCTCATAGCTTACACACTGTGCATTAAAATCAGAAAACAAAAGATGCCAAATGAAATTCCTTGCTTAATATGTGCTTCAGTTTGAGATGCAGACAACACAGACTCATCCCCAACAGCCTGCACCTATGTTCAACAGTGAAGAGAAATAGGACAGAAAAACATCCTGGAGAAAACACCACTCCAACTTCTCGATGACTCAGGTGACCCTGAGGACACAGATAAACCTTCAAGTGCTTCAATGACTCTCTAAAAGGATGCAAATGACCAACTGTCTGCAAGGAATATAACTCCTTCCATTCCCCACCATCCAGTCAGAGCTGAAGAAGCTTCTTGGATGAGAAGTAAAACGTCTTCAAAGAAAAAAAAAAGAAAGTTCAGTTGCCTTTTGAAAAAAAGCACAAAAAGCACCTTTTGGACAACCATGATCTAGATGACTGAGAATCTCCACAGAAACCTCGCTTAATATCCACACATTTCTACTGAGATTGCATTTAATGAGAAGAAAACGTTTTCATATGACAATTTTTATACCTTTATTAAAATTTTCAAATAAATAAAACTTCTTGATTTTATTTTAAAATTGAATTTCAATACATTATCATGTTAACCAATTATGCTTAGTTACCACTTCTCTTGTATAATATGCTTCTTGTGGCCATAAGGTATTTCTGGACATAAGCTAACTTTCTATCTATACCACACTCTCAATATGGCACATCTAATCAAATGAGTTTTGAAATCTACATTTACCTTAACTTTGTCATGCCATAAATAGCTGTGCCATCCAAATCTCAAATAATTCCGTTTAGCTGCCAATAACCTTCTGTTTCAGCCAAACTAAATAAGCTGCAAAATGCAAATTTCAAATCAGGTAGACCGAAGCCTCATCTTCCTTTAATGTCTTGTAGCACCTTATACTTAACTTTCAGTTTTTTACTTTGGCATAAAAATTTAAATATGTCTGTCTGTCACTATTTAAATGGTACATCAGCTGTCAAAACATATATTGTCTGAAACAAAACTAAGATTCTAGATAAAACATTTATCTATTCATAAAAATTCTTCCCAGCAATGACAATGGTAATTTTTCTCATTTTGACATATCTTTTTTAACTTCATTTCATGTCTTAACATAATTATTTTGAAATCACATACAATTCAAATTTGTCAAATTAACATCCAAGTATTTTAATTTTTTTCTCAAACTTAAAACCCATTTTGTTCATTAATTCTGCTTTTGTTACCATTTTTGTCTTCTATTTATTAACCTTAAAGCTGGCTAAATGCACAATTCTTTTAAAATTCTTTTAAAATTTTCTCATTAATATTTACATCCCCTTTAATGGATACCCCAACACCAAAAAAAATCAGCAAATGCTCTCAGTTTATAAGATTTTTAAAAAATTTTATATCCATTATCCTCTCATTGGTTAACTGGTTTTCCCAAAATTCTCCAATAGGAGAAAAAAATCTTCAATCATTTCTTAATATTTTAATTGAGAGATGAGAAGCCTAGTAACTTCTGGTGATTGTAAAATGGATCATACATTAAAGAAAAACATAAACTCATAATATTTTCTGGGGAATTTGCTTTTCTTTTGAAAGCATTTCTAAAGCAAACCCTCTTGAATAAAACTGGTAGAAGAAAAAAGTGAAGGAAATTTCTTTTCCCGGTTCATTCTTGATAGAGACATGGATCCAAAAATCATTTCTAAGAAAACCAGAAGAAGGATACATCTTAGATATGGCATGTTCTCAAGGTTTAATGCATTTTATTGACAAAACAGACAAAGTAATGATGGCAGATCATTTATTGTGTATTTTTCATTCAAAAGCTGTTGTAAAATTGAAATTTATATCTGGTCTAGGTTGTCCTTAAAAACCACCTAAACTTCCTTACTATAAGAAAAAAAAAGTCAATCTAAGCCACTTGAAGCCATTTTGGAGTTGATTGGAATGAAACTCGATGTAGTAACTCGATGACAAGGTTCTGTTTTTCAAAATAATCAATAAAATCCATAAATTGGGAGATGAATTTTTCTGGTAGATGCTTCAGGTGCTATTCCATTCTGTGTTCCCAGATTTCAGGAATTAAAAAGAAAAGAAAATTGGGGTGGAGGGAAGAATTCAAGAAAAGAACAGTTATTGAATTGTGATAATTCACAGGAACTGCTTTGAAAAGAACCGGGAATTGTAAAATGCAGAGTATTACAACATTTACAAAGCTTATGCAATTCCACAATGATGGTGATGAAGATATATTATATTTATAATGCCACCAAATATGCCACCGTGAATATATAGTACATGAGTTGAAATTTAGATAAAATATATTGGGTTGGAAAAGCAGATTGCCAATAGACAGAACAAACCAATTGCAAAAACAACAGCAACAAAAATTAGAGTCTTCTCTAAAAGGTTTTCAAACCAGAAAGATTTTATAATATATGCAGTTTAGAAACTAACAAAATTTATATTTTGTTTTATAAATTTTACTAAGTCTGCACTTCTATTAATCTTCTCATCGTTCCTATCACCCATCTCCTCCCACTTATGACTGTATGACTGTAACCTTGTTGGTGTATCCTTACAATTTGTATTGACTGTTTCCTAATATGATTTGATTGCTTATTTGTACCCTATGATTATCATTGTGTTGTACCTTATGATTCTTGATGAACGTATCTTTTCTTTTATGTACACTGAGAGCATATGCACCAAGACAAATTCCTTGTGTGTCCAATCACACTTGGCCAATAATTCTATTCTATTCTATTCTATTCTATTCTATTCTATTCTATTCTATTCTATTCTATTCTATTCTATATCCCATGAAAGCTCTAAAAATCAGTTCTCTACCTTTGATTCTTGATTCTTGAAGTCATTCTAATCCAGACTACAAGAATTCCATATAAAAAAAATTGAATGCATAAATTTGCACTTCTTTTTCAACAAAATCTACAATTCATTCCCAGGGGCATTCTTACTGCTCATTCATCAATCCTATTGCTGTACATGGCAGCAATATACTGGGGATTGCTCCATTTTGAGCAGTTATTGTTTTATTGCTTTCACCCTGAGATTCATTTAGGCATTTAAATCTTCAGAATCTCTCAGAGTTCCTCTTCAACTAATTAATCCTCACAACAATTCATGTGAGATTAAAAAAAAAATAAAGATTGTTCACATTACATTATTACATTGTAGATCTGCAAACTAAAACAATTTATTACTGCATACCAACCCACTATTAGAGATGGAATCCATAATGGTCTTCTATGCCCACATTATAATTATTCACTGCTTGGTTTTGAGATGATAATTTAACCAGAATTTAGAGCCTTGGTGGTACAGTGGTTAGAATGCAGTAATACAGGCTACTTCTGCTGACTTTTGGCTGCCTGCAATTTGGCAGTTCATATCTCACCAGGCTCAAGGTTGACTCAGCCTTCCATTCTTCCAAGGTCGGTAAAATGAGGACCCACATTGTTGGGGGCAATATGCTGACTCTGTAAACCACTTAGAGAGGGCTGTAAAGCACTGTGAAGCGGTATATAAAGTCTAAATGCGATTGCTATTGCCATTGCTAGATCTTCTTTACCTCAGTTATATTTCACTGCTCAAAAAAGAATAAAATACATACATTTGCTTATTTTTTCCTTCCTAGTTTTAACAGAGTGTATCAGCAGTCATATTAATTCCTTAAACACCCATTTTTGCCCATCATATATCAAACACAATTAATTTAGGAAGTGATATTTATCCTTCTAACATTTAAATCAAAGCATCAAAGACATAAAGTAGTTTGAAATTCAGTTGAATGTGGATGATGAAAATATGAATATTAGAAAATTTTTATTTTCTCAGTTAGCTCCACCTCCATTTTCAAAAATATCCTTGAAATGCTGGACATATAGATAATTACAACAATTTAAACATTTTATGATTTAAGAGGCATTGATTGCAATGCTAAAGTCTCTGGTTTCTGGTTTGTGAATTAAATAGGTATATATGCATATAAAAATTGGGAGAAATTTTCATCCATAAACCCCGGTTATGCACATAAAGTTCTATTTAAAAAAGGAAGTGATACAAACTAAATTATTCATTAGGCACTTAAGTTCCAACATTTTCAATACAATTAAAATTAAGTCTCAAACTCACATCTTCTCCCATTCTCCCTAGATAAGAAGGGGAAAATTGGAGTTTCTTGCTTAACTGTTCTAAAATACGAGAAAATTATTTTCATGAGTTAAAGCAATTGTATCCATCTTGGTACTACCTGTTTTCTTTCTTTCTTTTTTCCCCTGCTACTTTTCCTAGCATTATATACTTTTCATGACAGGTATATGTGATGGCGAACCTCTTCGGCACCAAGTGCCCAAACCGGAACGCGCGTGTGCCAGAGCCCTGAAAACCCAAAGACCAGGTGGCCGGTGCGCATGCACCTGGTCTTTGGGCATGTGCCAGTCAGCTGGTCATTGCATGCACCAGAGTGCTGGAAACCCAAAGACCAGCTGGCTGGTGCGCATGCACCTGGTCTTTGGGCATGTGCCAGTCAGCTGGTCATTGCATGCGCCAGAGTGCTGGAAACCCAAAGACCAGCTGGCCGGTGCACATGCACCTGGTCTTTGGGCACGCGCCAGTCAACTGGTCATCGCATGAGCCAGAGTGCCGGAAACCCGAAGACCAGGGGGCCAGCACCAGCCAGCTGGTCTTCGGATTTCCAGCACTCTGGCGGGTGCAATGACCAGCTGGCTGGCGTGCACACGTGCACCAGAAAGCAGAAAGGGCCTGGTGGCTCTGCAGACTAAAAGCATTGTGATTAACACCAGCTGTCTGCAATTACTGTAAATTTGAATCTCACCAGGCTCAAGGTTGACTCAGCCTTCCATCCTTTCTAAGGTAGGTAAATTGAGGACCCAGTTTGTGGGGGCAATAAGCTGACTTTGTATAAAAAAATATACAAAAGTATGAAGGCTATTGCTTAACGCATTGTAAGCCGCCCTGAGTCTCCAGAGAAGGGCGGCATATAAATCAATTTAAAAAAAAAGAAAAAAAAAGAAGAGCAGCTGGTGACAGCATGCATGCCCACAGAGAGGGCTCTGCATGCCACCTCTAGCACGTGTGCCATAGGTTCACCATCATGGGTATAATGTGTCCAAAATATGATATTGAGTTTGGTCATTTGTGCCTTAAGTGAGAATGTTAATTTGATTTGGTCTATGTCTCATTAGTTTGTTTTCTTGACTATCTGTGGTATTCTTTGGTATCTTGTCCAATGTCATAAAAATGCAACACTCTTTCTATCCTGCTTCTTCAAAAGTCCAACTTTCCTTTCCATTGATTATGACAGAGAAAACATTATTTTGATATTTACAGATACGTCATGGCATCTGAATTACTTTTCAAATATCTTTTTCATGGTGCTCTACCAAGGGCTACTCTGCAGTATATTTCTTAATTTCTTGATAGTCAATTTTAAAATGCTATTGAAAAACCATCCACACTAACTAAGTGTCCATTACCAAAATGACAACCCAACCTCCTACAAGAGGATTTGTGTAAGAACATCATTCAGATGAGCACAAATGCCTTGCAGCAACTCAAAACACCAAAACATGAAACAGGCCATCTATACAATATCTTACAACAAAATGGATATACAACTCAACCCACTACAGGACAATCAACTTAAGGTATGAGAATCCCTAGAAGCCTGGCACTCAACACAAATCAGCCATCATCAGGCACATAAACATAAGCAATATTTACACACCATTCAAAAGAGGGATTTAAAAAAAGAAACAAAAGACCACACTAGCAATGAACACCCAGATAAGCAAAAATCAACACCAGCATTAACACCAGCATTAACACCAGACAGTCAAGTAGTAAACAATACCCTAATTAAGCAACTGCAACTCAGACAAACAATCAAGCAGTAAACACCAGCCTAATTATGAAAGAGAAGAATTTCCTAGGCTCCCAGAACAGTCAGTCAGCCAACAGAATAGGTTTCCACAGTACTTTCTTTTAATACAATGAGATTACAGCTCCCCTCTGCTTGGCTACTGACATTTTTCCATTAGCAGTTAGAGTAAACTGTCAGACCATTGCTCCTGAGAAATCCATTTTTCCAAAGGCCCATTTCATTGATAGTAGCCTTGGAAACCTATAGTTTTTAATTGGCGGCTTGAGAATAATAAGTGATATGTTGCTCCATCTTTCTCGTCACAATCCCAAGAGCAACAGGAGACTGGTATGCATATGGAAGGAAGACGCCTACAGGCTGGATGATTCTCAGATTTTGATTTAATTTCTCTTGAAAATAAGAATTTAAAAATTCTGATTTTTCATTTAATCCAGGAACTCATATAGGATCAAGGAAGCAATAAAATGTGTTAATTTTTATTATCTTATTGTGTGAACAAAAAGATCAAAGTATATTAAATGCTAACTGATCTGTACCATGACAAAGCCAGGTTGAAAAACATTTTGAATAATCAAATATTTAGAAACCTGGTATATTTCTTATCCTGTTTTAAAGTGGATATCTGATTTCTGATATTTATTATGGTTAAAGATAGGCTAACCTCCTTGACTTTGTCATTCTTGTTTTCCAAACTTATTCTGCTGATAAGAGAATGTGCTCTTACTCTTTCGTGGCAATTGGAGATTATTCAGACAAGAAGAATTGTTGGACTGACTGTGTATAACGAGAGTTATTTCTGGGTAAAATGTATTTAGTTACAAACTTGATTTCATTTCCATATGGCACTTTTAAACAAATGAAGACATGTCTTCTTATCCAGCCTTTTTTTAGTATATGGATTTCCATTTCTATGGCTAGGACCTCATGCTTTGTTTTGTTTTCTGACAATATATAACTGAATTTAAAAAGTGTTTCCTTCCTATTGCACACAAAGAAAAATCAGAGGTGTTTACAGAGATGTATATGGCACAGTGCAAATGACACAAGTAGCCTCATTACATAAAGCTATCTGATGCAAGTTCCACCACTTTGTACTTACCATACAATACTGCATACATATACAAAAAGCAGAGCTCAAAGTTGTGATGTTGAAATGGCATTTTTATCATTTTCACAATTGCTTTCAGTCCTAGAGGTCCCTTTGAAAAAGAGATTACATTTAGGCTAGTTCTCAAACTGGTCTAAATTCTATCATATTTCAGGCTGAGAATGAAAACGATGAATATTCTTTAGACTTTCCTCTCTTTCTAACTTCTCTTCCAATTCCATCCAACCTCTACTGAATCTTCCTGGTGTAAGAATTTTCAGTAAAAAGAAATAATCTCTGGTGGGGGAAGTAAAGGGATATTATAACACTAGCTGACACTACCTTTCTTCCAATAAATGTCCTCAACTTCAGAAAGCCTATGGCAACTGTAGACAACTTGCCCACCAAAAGGACTACCCATTGTTTTCCTGGAAGGGAAAGTTGGAAAGTACAGCAGCAGAGAAATTGCCCAATGGAAGGATGTGGTAGCCCACAGTCTGGATGAAAGACCTTGTAAACAAAGTGTTTCAATCCAGACAGGTTTTTTTTTTTTTGTCCTACCTTGAAGACAAGCCAGCATGATCTAGCACAGGATCAGCTGAAACAAATGCAAATATGCCATTAGACTTGGAACTCAGAAGAAAATCTTGAAATATACTGGTTAGGCTTTCATAGTTGGTAGTGGTTGAACTTCAGGATTGATCACCGGCATTGAAGTTCAACACTGCCCAAAATCTTGAGAGAGCTGGAAATAAAGATGTACTAATTTAGATATCCTTTATGTTTTGATGTGATATTTTGTTTTTTGTGTTGGTGTACACCACTCAGCATCCTTCAGGATTGGGACAGTTTATATGTGCTGTTAATGCATACATATTCATATGTTCAAGCCATTTAGGAATTTAAAAGTGAAACTGGACTAAGTAAGGATCTATAAAATAAATAGGTTTCTTCTAAAGGTAGGAAATGAATTTAGAATGGCCACTCTGCAGTCCACCTCCCTACCTTTTGTGTCCAGTGGACTCTTCTATAGTTGGTTGTCCAATCCTTCAATCTATCATATTATGAAGGAGTAAGCATATTATATCCTATATGTTTTTATTCTAAAATGTATGTTAAATGCTTTAGCAATCCAAATTTCCAAAGCATTTAATTTACATCAGATCCATTTCATTTTCACCATCCGAGTGTATACATATATACTTCCAAAATGTCTTTCTTAGAATCCCATTTTGTCCTATTGGAATGCAAATAAAACCTTTCATGAGCTTATCTTAAAAACACTGGATGAAGCAGCCTTTTCTAATATAATTTTAATTCCCGTATTTTTACAGCTCCCTGGCTGATCTTGCAGCATATTTAGCATGAAAATAAATAAATATGAAACCTTTTATAATATGAATAATTATAATTGCTCCCCCCAACCCAGTATTCTCCAGATGTATTCCAGAGTTTTCCGCATGGTGATTGAGTAATATTGGATGATGCACCTCCCAAACATCTGGTAAACACCTGGTGAGATAAATATTTCCAGATGTAAACTATAGTAGAATTAGAAATATGCCTAGAGTTTGCTCTTTTCCCCTTGTTTATGTGCCACTTATAGTTATGAAAAAATGCCTCCCTTGTATTATTCAAATTTCTACTCATACAATTACAAATGCAAAAATGGTTGGTGAGTGTTGTGGCTCCGACCCCCGAGCCCATTTTATCGGAGGGAGAAGGCTCCGAACATGAAGGAGAGGAGCCGGCCAGGCCTCCCTCTCCAGGCCCCTCCTCTCTGGCTATGCTTCAGGTGTCTGCCGAGGGAGACGAGATTGGCCAGGAACCAGGTGTCTCCGATGACAGCGATGACGGTGATATGTCATTCCTGGATCCACACCAACGAAGGTGAGATAAATGTTTGCAGCAGATGAGGAGGCGTGCCAGGGATTAAGCTGAGTCACTGGACCACACCCCACAGGCTATATAAGAGAGTGTGGTGGCCATTTAGACTCTGTGACTGACAAAGCTAACTTCTGGCTTTGTAGTCACTTTGTACAACGCCTGAATCTGCTGAAGGTTTCTGTTTGAGCTGGACTGTTTTTGAAAACTGTGTGTATTTGTTGGTGTTTATCTGGTGGAGGAAAACTCCCTCTTCTTGAAGTAAAGCACTTGGCAGACGGTTATCGTATTGCTGCCAAGTTCCTGATAACGAACCTTGTGTGTGCCAAGTAATTCTTTAACCCCCGGCTGGCTGTTTGTGTGTGGGGGGGATAGAACAGTGAGCTTTAGCTACTCACTAGGAACAAACAACTAAGTTCAGGTTATAAAATCAAGATTAAATATTTCAAATGATAGCAGTGTTCCAATATCTCAGGGGCTGCCACAAAGAAGAGGGAGTCAAGCTGTTCTCCATAGCACCTGAGGGTAAAATAAGAAGCAATGAGTGGAAACTAATCAAGGAGAGAAGCAACTTAGAACTAAGGAGAAATTTCCTGACAGTTAGAACAATTAATCAGTGGAACAACTTGCCTCCAGAAATTGTGAATGCTCCAACACTGGAAGCTTTTAAGAAGAGGTTGGATAACCATTTGTCTGAAGTGATGTAGCGTTTCCAGCCTAAGCAGGGGTTGGAGTAGAAGACCTCCAAGGTCCCTTCCAATTCTTTTATTCTATTTCTATTTCTAAATAGAAGCAGTGTGTCTTATTGCTTACTCAGATGCTATAAAACCCAGTCGATGGTACTAGTGCTATAAAGACTATCTTGGGAAGATTAGTCGGTACTCTTATTTTCACCATCTGCCATATTAAGATTGTAGAACAATGTGAGAACTTTTGAGTGTCATATTCAAATGGTTAAAAATGCAAAAAGCAGTGGGAGCAAATAGGAAAATGGTTGATATTTACAGCATGTCTGCATCAGTTAAAGTATGTCAGGTGGATTACAGACATGAACATTAAGTCTGATCAGATGCAGACTGTTGCTAAATTGCGATCAGGATTCTATAAAAGGGATGGGGGAAAGATCGACAATTAATTATTGTTCCCCATTTTTAAAAACACCATGTTTATCAATTAACACAAATCTGCTTCCATCTTTATCTGAGATCTGTAAATCCCTTAGGTTGTGAAAAATATAAAAGGGAGAAAAGTTAACAGAAACATCTCTCACATCAAGAATTGTTGCTCCCAATGAATTCTTTCAGGGGGAGGGATTACTAAGGGTTCCCACTCCACATGAAATCAAGGGACAGGAGGCCATTGAATGCCTATTCTGTAGTTGCTGTAGAACTCCTTGTCTCCTGAAACACCACAAACTTTCCTGCTTTTTGTAAACTGTTGAAGACCTGACTTTTCTGCAAAGCATTTAGGGTCAAGCTGGTTGCCCTGCCTACTTTCTAGGGCTGAGAGAAAGTGACTGGCCCAAAGTTATTCAGTTGAACTCAGGATCTCCTCGTTTCCAGACTAAAGCCTTAATCACTACACCAAACTGGCTCTTCCCAATGATATACATCCTGCATTTTAGATAATAAGTTAAATGCTACCCATTTTGATTTTTACTGTATTTATGTTTCATTTCATAAACAATCTTGAGTCCAATGGAAATAGAAAACCATAGTAGAAAACTGTTCTGACCAAGGTGTTCCCAAATCACAACATAAACTCCTTCTGCTGATAAAAACCTCTTTTTATTAAGTTACTGTGAATTTCTCACATTCACATCCAACAAAGTCTTTCAAGAGAGCATTTACAGTCACAGACCTTATCTGGCTTGGAGAGCTGCTAGGCCGATATCTTCAAAACTTGGCAAGGATTCTCTGAGAGTCACCAACCAATTAAGCAAACTAATTGTCTCCTGCAAACTTCCCTCCCCATTCGCTCCTCTTTTATTCCCTATGGGAGGGCCATTCATTGTCCACCTGTGGCCTTACTCCCAAGTCAACCCTTGTTCCTCAGCTGTTCCCTTCATCTGGCAACTCTGCGCATGCACACACTGGGAACAGGCTCCAGCTGTTTGTCTGCCTCACTGATGTCTGACTCCAAAGGCAACTGATAACTGTCAGACTGCCCTGTCCTTATCTCTGCCTTCGACACAGAGCCTTCCCCAGACTCCAGGACTGGCCCATGTTCCTCCCCAACCTCCTCACTGTCTGAATCTGCTACTAGCTCTGCTGGACGCTGATGGGCCACAACAAAAAACATGAAATAAGTAAATAGTGGACAGAGATGTTATTTATATGGCATATACTGTACACTCATTATAATATTTCCCAAGTTAAAAAGCAATGTAAATTTTTGTAAAGCTTTGATCAGAGGTAATTATAAGACAAAAGATACAATGAACAACAATGTCTATTGTTGACTCAATCTACATAGAGGTGTTTTGATAGGACATGCAGATAGTTTACTGCCTATACTATTACTTTTATAAATTGGCCTGATAAGTAAATTGTTAGCTTCTGTTGTCAAATCATAGCAGGTAATAACAATAACAAGCGTGTATCCATAATTCTGCTGTATCTCATTGAACTGCTACCTCTGGAATTCTGGACAGTTCAAAAGTCCAGATCTGCACTTCAATAAAGCATCCAATTTATCTTGTTCCATTCATCCCAACAGAGATTTGGAGTACATATAAACAACACATTTGGCCTGATCAAATACTAATACAATGTGCTGCCTGAAATGCAAGCTTAATTCTTTCACTCAAAAACTTTTGCCACTGAGGTTACTCTGTATAAAAATGCTTCTTTTCTTACAGAGAAAAATACTAGCAGTTGCTTAGACTGCAATCCATTTCTTGGTGCACTAAATGAAGGGAAATGTTGCAAAAACAGACACCACAAGGACTGCAGAAATGCTCTTTATTGTAGAGTATAATATAAAAACTACTGTGTTTTTATATAAAAACTACTGTGATGTTTTAAAAATGCGGTATAGGAAGTGCCTTGGTAACAGCACATCAGCACTGCCCTGAACTGGTCTTGAAAGCAAAGCAGAGTCTAATTGGCAACCACCATGAAGTTCTCCCAGATCTGGGCTGCAAAAGACTGACAATACATGAATAGTTAGATTTTTCTATATTTCTTGCTTGGCATTTTGTGATTATACCAAGTTTTGCAGCCCTGTAGCCCTACCTCCAGAGGACTGCAAGGGAAGGGCTAGTCTAAAAAGTTGAAAAAACATCTTGCAAAAAAGCAACGAGAAACCAGTTGTCTAAGAAAATTGCACAATTCCTTTTATATAGTTAGAGTTGGATATTTTTTCACCAAGGAAGTAATGGATGCTACAATACTGTTTAAAAATAAATACAATGAAGATTCCAGTCATGTATATGTCTTATTATACATGGCTAAAAAAGTGAACTTTTCATTTGCCTTCTGTTAAATATTTTATTTAATGGTATTGCTGTGAGCAATACCATTAAATGCAGCTGTATAGCTCAGAGTGAAATCCAATTATATATTTTTGAGAAGAAATACTCCTGAACTTAGTAGAAGTTATATACAATCATTGTACATGAATTTGCTTTCTTTTTTTATATATATTATCAAGAATTGCTTCTTTATTTATTTAGTGTCCATTCTCTGTATACATCAAGGTAGATTATATTAAAACATATATAAAACAGATATTAAAAGTCATAAGCACTAGAAATGCACAATCATTAGGCAGCCAAGATCAATAATATAAGTTTGAAGTCCCATCTTAGCTGTAGCTGTATTAATATTGTAAATAAGACTATATAAGGCAACATGCGTAGCTATATTCATTACCTATCACAGTATTCCCTTTTGAGGTAAGCAACATTATGCAAAGTGCAGACTGAAAGTAAGAACTAGTAGGCCCAAAAATTAGAATGCAAGGGAATACTGTTAAATCTAGTTATATCAATATGATTTGCTACATCTCCCCATATTTTTCTCTGTCAAATGATTCTATCCTCTACCATGACCGTACAGAGTTTCATACATTGCTTTTATTTTTCAACTTCCCTGATTAGGATTTCATCAGCTCCATCCATCCATGATTTTCTTGTCTTCTCCTTCCTCTCAGTTTACTCAATCTTCATTCATATATTTGATCCTTATTGTTTTCCTTACATAACCAAATCACTTTTTTCTTTCTCTATTCAGCAACATTCAATCTTGATCCTACCTTTTCTTGTTTTCCCAGACACATTTTTTAAGTATCTCATTCCTGCCACATTCAACTTTTATGTTCCCATGGTCGCTTGCTGCAAAAAATAGAGTCTCGCCAAAAAGCACAGCATAATTTGTGGACAATATTAAATGTATATTCATATCCCCAACAGTGTACCTCTAGAATCAAACGGATTTCCTGTGGATTTATCCAGAAATATCATAACAATCAAGGGGATTTCATACAATCTTGTATCAACCCCTGCTCAATGTTGAACAATGCGCTGAATATTCCCTTTTCCTGTTTTTCCTACAACAACTCTAAGAACATTAATCTTAGCATTTGTTTTAATTCTGTTCATCAATCTTCAATGCATCATTACATATTATGCATCATTCAAAACTCTAAAGTATATCTTAAATCATCCCTTCCCTTCACTTTCTTCCCAAATTATTTTATTAGTTTTATTTTTGATTGTATTCACTCTGGAGCCTCCTTATTTAGCCCTCTTCACTAATGTCCCCCAAAATTATCTATCTCCACTGACATTGTTCTGCATTTATGTCTCACTTTTAATCAAAACTGTTGCTTCTTTTTGACTCCTTCTTGGTTTTATCATTTTCTGCATATAAACATCATACAATATTTTCATTCCTGCAGTATTTCCTTAAGTGGTTTTTTCATCCATAGTCTTTTTTATCATTCCCCCAAACATCCTGTTTTCATATGTCCCATTATTATTTTCCACATACTATTTAACATAATTATTTTCCCTGTGTTCCAATTAGCTTCTTCATCCTCCACCCTTACAACCTCATTCCATTCATTTTTTTTTTTTTTAATTTGATTTATATGCCGCCCTTCTCCGGAGACTCAGGGCGGCTTACAATGCGTTAAGCAATAGCTTAATTTTGTTGGGAGATTAACCTACCTTCTGATATTTCTTCACAAACTTGTTATATTCTTTTCCTGCAGCCATTCTGCTTTCAGTCTCATATCTTTCCACTTCTTTCCTTTTCTTCCTTGTCCATTTTTCCCCAAGATCTACTCTTGAGACTGCTACATCATACCCAGCCCTTTTTTTAATAAGGTGAACATGGTATTGACTGGCATACCAGCCTTCGTAATTCCCATGTCACCTGAAATATTTTCTGGTGATTATAAGAAAAATGTGAAACACTGTTAGTTAGCAAATGTTAGACACAAGCATAGTCAAAGCCAGTTTTACCTTAAGCATGATCATCAAGTTAATCATGCAAGGTAGGAGACTTCCTTGCAAGCCCTTCTACTTGCTTCCCATCAATTCAGAGGTACATTTAGCAAAAGAAAAAATAATAATTTTGAGCATATTTTCTGTCTACCATACAAAATATGCTCAAAATATATATTTACTCCAATATCTACTTAAAAAGGATTAGAACACCATATCTGAATGTTTTTTAGAATGCTATCTTGACTGACATTCCTCTTTGATTGATTTGTTTACACCATTTCCAAACACACAATTCAAATTCTTAGCTAGGATTAATTTTCTTTATAACCTTTATTTTAATTTCTCAGTTTAACATTCTTGTAAATGAGAATTCAGCAGGGGAGAAATAGTTCCTATTCTACATTGTTTTCTGAATATATACTGTGTGTTCTGTCTGATTGTTTTTTTTTTCAATCTTCTGCTGCTTTCCACTAATTTTCTCCCAATTGTGGCTTCTTTCCTCCTGTGGATTTTCTATAAACAATAGGATAACATCACAATAGTGCTTCTTTTCCTGAGATATTTTGAGAGTATACTCAAAGAAAGGTTTTATATTTGCTGAATGTATTAAGTATAATTCAATCTTAATGAGACTATATAATTACAGGACAATATTAGAATAAAATAAGATGATAGTAGATTTAAAGTTTTGATATGAAACATCTAAAGATAAGGGAAAAAAAGAGCATTCACACAGAATGCACAGGCAGACCTTTGATAAGTGTCATAAAAACATAGATTTGGAAAGGGGTAAAATTACTTGTGTCTAAAACAGTCATTCCATTATCCCCATTTTGTATACAGCTGCTGGCACCAGCTACAAGTCACTTGACACTAGATAAAAAGTATGTATCATGAGACCAGTATGACTATAAATCAGTATTTTCTAAAATATATATTTGGCCTCTGTTACTTGCAGGACTAAAATCCAAATGATACATCAGATCTTGAAAACATAATGTTTCAAAGAAGTGTCATGGTCTGCTGAATTTTCCACACGGCCTTTCTGTTAGCTATACAGCAGGAGTAGGTTCTAAATTTTTTTACTACCGGTTCTGTAGGCGTGGCTTATTTTGTGGGTGTGGTTTGGTGGAGGTAATGTGACTGAGTGGGCATGGACAACTTTTTTTTTTTAACTTTTAAAAGCATTTTTTCTACAACCTTAAGAGATTGCAGAAAAAAATGCTTTTAGAAGTCTCTGACAATCAGACAACTCAGCTGGGATCGCCAGAGGTTTTTAAAGGCATTTTTTTTCCCACAACCTCTTTGGTCGAAGAGGTTGCAGGAAAAAAAATGCTTTTAAAAGCCTCTGATGATCCAAGCTGAGCCGCGCGATCATCAGAGGGTTTTTTTTTTTTACTTTTAAGAGCATTTTTTCAGTGAAGTGGTTGTAGAAAAAATGCTTTTAAAAGTTTTTTTAAAAAGCCTCTGATGAAGTGGGCAGGGTAAGCGAGTAGCGACTGGGCCGGGGACCGGTTCGGGGGCGTGGCCAGCCAATGTTATTACCGGTTCTCCAAACTACTACAAATTTTTACTACCAGTTCTTGTGAACCGGTGTGAACCGGGAGCAACCCACCACTGCTACACAGGGATCTAAGGATGTCTGTGTGTGTGCAAGAAAACTTAATATAATGGTTGTTGTTGTGCAGCTGAAGGTCTGCCTCTAGGCCTTCAGTTTTATATGTGTCCTTGGGGAAATATTACCAGGTTGCTGGAAGCTGTTTGAATAAGGATCTGCTATCAGGGATTAGATGAGTTAACCTGTATTTTCTCTTATGATGTAGCATAGCCTCTTGGTGAAAGCTTATGTTAGGATATTAACCAATAAGTAGTATATAATTTTCTTTTTTATACAAATTTTATATAATCAAGTAATCTTGATTGTTTATGGTAGTGATGGTTAAAAGACCTTTTGAAACAAACTCTTTAGAGAAAATTGTTAATTTTTATAACTTATTGGTACAAAATTGTCACTGTGAATTAGTTGAAGGTTAAGGAATCAACAATTACATTCAATAGTATTTATGTTCTTTTATACTTTTACCTCATTAGCATCAACCATTTTTGTGTAATATTTACAAATCGCTGAATTAGCTACAAATTACTCAGACCAACTCCCTCCCACCCCTTATTTTGGCTATTGCTGGGTATATATTAAGTTTCAGCTGCCCTATTAAAACTTCAATGAACCCCAAGGGAAGATACAGTGAATATATTTATTAACGATCAGATTAAACATAGAACTATAAACTTGGGATCTGAAGAAATATTGTGGGTCATCCAGATGAACCACTTGCAAAGAGCAATCCTTTTAAATATATTGAAATACTTCAATTAAGAAAAATCCCTCATCTTCTGAGCAATCTGTTCCACTGTGGTTTAGCTCTTTGTGTTACAATTTTTTCCCTTATGTTTTGCACAATCCATTGCCAGATCTACTCATTCATCCTAGTCCTATCTTGATAGGCAAAGAAAATAATCTTATCCATTTGTTATATGACAGGACTTCAGATCTTGGAAAATAACCCGCCAGCCTAAACATAAATTAAATACTTTTAGCTCTTTTTCAAGATACTTAGTTTTCTTAGCACCCTAGTTGCCTCTGTCTGAGACTGTCATAATCTAATTCAAATAAACTTTAGACCACATAGTCTTATCCTCTCTTACTGCTAGATATCTTATGGTATCAGACAGTTCACCACTTGTAGGCTTTTGGGGGGGGGGGATGATGACTGGGAAGCCCTTACAAGAGTGACTTGTACCTTTTTAATTTAATTTAATTTAATTTAATTTAATTTAATTTAATTTAATTTAATTTAATTTAATTTAATACATTTAAAAAATCATTATAAAAAGATACTGAAAAATTAAAAAACATTAAAAACATTAAAAACTCATTCACACCATTCATGGCCAGATCTCGCCAGATCACAAAAGCGAGTTCAACAGCCCCAGGCCTGCCAGAAAAGCCAGGTCTTCACCACTTTTTGGAAAGCCAATAGGGTGGGGATGTGCAATTGGATTGTTCCAACATATTGTGCAGGAGGCTGGTTTTGAAGACAACTTGAAAGTTGCAGCTGGTCCAAAATGCAACTGTTGCTAACAGAAATGAGTATAACAATAGTCCTTAAGTTCCTGTCAATAGGTTTTCAGGTCTAGTTCAAAGTCCCAGTATTACTCTATTAAGTCCTGCAGGGCTTGGCTCTTAGGTAACTTCAGAAACACCTCAACCAGATTTTGCTCATCGCATGTGTTCATCCTAAAACGTGATTGTTAAGGGAACAGAGCCAGAGGAAGTTCTTCTTGGTGATAGAGTTCCAACCTGCTTCTCTTTTGTAAGCTAACATGTCCATTCTGTTACAGGGTGCTAGTGATGGTTATGGGCTGACCTTTTCTGTGAACTATTTTTTATTAAATCATATTTTGCTTTTCTATTTTTAATGTGATTGTTTTGGGCAATGTTTTATTGTACAGGGGGTGAATGTACATGTACATGATTTTACATGTACATGTACAAGTTCTACATGATTTTACTGGAAATCATGTAGAACTTTTGGACAAATTAAGAAATATCAGAAAAAACATATCAATGTAGATAGATCTTGACTTTCAACCACAACTGGGACCAAAATTTTGGTCACTAAGCAATGTGGTCGTACAGAGAGGTGTCATGTGACTGCATCGCTTAGTGACTACAATTGTAACAATCCCCATTGCCATCATTAAACTAATTTTACCATTTGTTAGCTAAATATCCGCCACCAAACCAAGCCATTTTGGTTTCTTCCAGTCTCAAGCCTGAAAAATATAAGGGATTACTCCCCCAGTCATGTATCTCCCACTCATCTCTTCTCTTCTGGCTGCTCTGCACCCTGACTTATGTGGTGGCCAACAGCCTCAGATTTATGTGGTTCTGAGGCTGCTTTCCACATCCAGAAAAACCACATTTGCCCCAGTCCAATTCCAGTCACTCCTGAAACCCTGCACTCCACTGTCCCAGTTCACCTTGTTATTTTCTTGCTCCCAGTGCTGACAAGATGTATTCATCCTGGCCCTTCACACCAAGAAGTCCCTTTGTGCAAAACTGGCAACGGAAAGCACCTAGTGCTTTCCCACTGGGTGAAATTGCTTAGCCCAATGGGAAAGCGCCAAAGGAGCTTGCCATTGCCAACTTGTTTCCCAACTTCCCTTTTGACTGGCATTCTTACAGTATTTGTGCCATACTTTGGCTTCCTAAGGCATGGCAAGCAGCTGGAAGTGGTTCCTCTGGCAATTGCTATATTAAGTCAATTCCTGATGTTTTCCTATTGGGTGAAATTGCTTCCTGCCTTTCCCAGTGGGAAGCATTTTGAAGCATCACAAGAACAGGGTGTCTCCCATTCTCTAAATAGCACATTCATTCTCGTGAGAACTGGGGAAGACCCCTCAGGACCTTTCCAATGGCTTTCTGAAGCATTGTGAAAATGGGGCCTGTTATTTAAATACATGATTTGGAGAATAGTGTAAGTAGTCTTAGGAAGAAGGCCTGGAATGGCTGGTAACTGCCTTACATAAAATAGGATCAGGTTGGGCATGTCTTGTTAACAGCAAATGTCAGTTGGGCATAGCAGAACCTGTAGGAGGCAAGGCAATGGCGATGCCGGAACATTGTGCTGATGTGGCCCTCAATGAAATCGAGTTTGATACCCCTGATCTATACCCAAGGCAAGAATATATAAGAAATCCATCTTATAGGCTGCATCATGTAACTATCCTTGAAGTGAGTTTCTGCTGGTATATCTCAGTGTATCCTGAGCAGCTGTCTTTGGACATGGCTTCTTAGCACAAGGATCTTCAGGTTATAATGAACATTAAAATGCTAGTGCAAGAAAAATCAAGGGCTGTTAGGCTCAGCACTTTAACTGAACTGGTTGCATAGATTAAGTTGTCAGCTGCAGTCCTTTTGTTATCTATATATTTCATTCTCATCATCAGCTTTTGTTTAGGAAGCTAAAACTACTGCTCATCAGAGAATTCAGTCTTTATAAAGCTGCAGATTTATTGCAAGATTTTTTTTCTTCAGCATTGCTAGCCAATTACAAATGTATATATATATAAGGTTTTCGTACAATGAAGAATATTTCCAACAAAAAATTTGGTAATGGAGGTAGCGCACTGTAGACTCAAAGTTAAATTCAGCCCAGAGATGGGTTTTAGCAGGTTATGACCAGTTTTGGAGAACCGGTAGTGGAAATTTTGAGTAGTTCAGAGAACCGGTAGTAAAAATGCTGACTGGCCCCACCCCCATATATTCTCTGCCTCCCAAGTCCCAGCTGATCGGGAGGAAATGGGGATTTTGCAGTATCCTTCCCCTGGAGTGGGGAGGGAATGGAGATTTTACAGTATCCTTCCCCAGTCATGCCCACCAAGCCACGCCCACCAAGCAATGCCACGCCCACCAAGCCACACCCACAGAACTGGTAGTAAAAAAAATTGAAACCCACCACTGATTCATCCTAAAGAGTTTGTTCAGAGAGCTTCTTGAATACATGTTTATATTTTTTTGCACTGAAAGATGGCTGTAAAAATTGATATGTATTTATATTAGGTACACATAGGTCATATTACAATATTGTTTGGGTTGGGTTTAGCATGATGTGTGAACTCAGCTGTTGTGGTCTGAAAAGCATGGTTAATCGCCTAAATTTAATAGAAATTTTAAATGGGAGATGCTACAGTATATTCTGCCCTTACCTCCAAGAAAAAAAAGAACCATTGCTTTTTATTTTAAAAGAAAAGCAAACATTTCTTCACAATCCACAAATCTTAAGTAATAACATGTTTTCTAGTCTTTAAAATGACATCAAAGACAATGGTATTTTTGCTGCATCAGATCATTGTAATTATTTCAATCAAAATTCTACTTTAATAATCATCATCTTGAATTTTTGGAATTGAAGGAGTGTAATTAGAAGTTTCATTCCCTTCTCTGTCAGTTAATTCTTCTGTGTGACAATATCTCAATCTAAAGCAAGAAATGATGATGAAGATTAGTGGTCATTGGCAAAATGTTAACTATTGTGCCCACTGCAATGGATAAAATTTAACTCTCTTTCACGCCTGAAAGGGATTGACATATGACCCCCTAGTTTTATATTTGCAAATAAGTGGGATCCCTTTTATATCCTGGCCTCACCTGCTTGGTTTAGAGCAGCAGTTGCCCAACCTTTCTGGGTGGTGGACCGGCGGGGGAGGGGATGGGATGGACATGCACCCACCATTCACCCAAATGGAGCTTTGCATGCAAGCAGAACTCGCACATGCACACCCATTGGCCCAGTTCCAGAGGCCAGAGCAGGCGTGAAATACTCCCAGTTCGGACCCGATCAAGCGATCCAGTAGCGATTATTGCAGTTGGTTCGGCGATCCGGTAGCGATGACAGAGCAAAGCTCCGCCCACCCGCCCGGGTGTCATTACTTCCTGGTTTTAACCTGAAAAGAAGGAAGGGAGAGAGAGAGAGAGAAGAAGAAGAAGAAAGAAAGAGTGATGTGAGTGATGTCATGTTGGCCCTGCCAACCCAGTCATGCCCACCAAGCCATGCCCACCAAGCCACACCCACAGAACCGGTGGCAAAAAAAATTAGATTTCACCCCTGGGCCAGAGGCCAGTACCAGGCCACAGCCTCAGGGTTGGGGACCCCTGGTTTAAAGGATCAGCTATTCCCAATATCTCTCTTCCAAGAGCACCTAACTTGGTGTTCTCCCTGCAATCTTGGTATGTGGACAAGTTAGCATTTTCAACAACCTGTGCCACCTTTCTGGTAATTAAAAAAAAAAGATATAGAAAGTGAATTAATTGCAATAGTATCAATTCCTAGTCGTAGAATATAAAGATGTGTGACAAAATGGTCCAGCCCTTCCTGGGATGATAAGTGAATTTCACAACAGCAGAGCAAAATAAACATTTATTAAAAAGAAAAAGATCAATTATAAAACCCATTTTAACTTAGTTAATCTGTTAACTAATATTAATAGTTAATTTGTTAACTATTATTAACTAACTAATTTGTTAATTTGTTTAATTTGTTTTAAAACAATGGTGGTGGTTTTTTTTTGTTTTTTTTTTTAATTTGATTTATATGCCGCCCTTCTCCGGAGACTCAGGGTGGCTTACAATGTGCTCAGCAATAGCCTTCATCCTTTTGTATATTTATACAAAGTCAGCTTATTGCCCCCACAACTGGGTTCTCATTTCACCTACCTTAGAAAGGATGGAAGGCTGAGTCAACCTTGAGCCTTGGCAAGATTCGAACCCTGCAGTAATTGCAGGCAGCTGGTCTTAATAACCAGCTTAATAACAGGGTGCCTTAAACCCCTGTACTACCAAGGCTCTTTTTAATTTGTTTTAATTTGTTTGGGCCAAATTATTTAATGTGTTTTTACATTGTTTTTTAAATTTTGTATTATGTGTGTTTTATCTTTTGGCTGTTCAGCACCCTAAGTCCTTCGGGAGTAGGGCGGTATATAAATCCAAAATAAAGTAAAGTAAAGTAAAGTAAAGTAATAGATATTAATATGTAACTTTTACCTGTTGAAGAAGAGAAATACAGATATCTTAATAAAACAGCTGCTTCTAAGTGAGAGGAGAGTTGATTGACTACAATGAGCTTCTCTGCTGCCCCAAAATCATAAAATAAAGAGTCAGGAATGTATTCATAAAAATAAATATCTAACATAAGTTCCAGGATAGCTTGTCTCCATAGAGATAATAAATTATTTAAATAGATGTTTATGGACCTTGATGGAAATACTGTATGCAAAACTGAAACTTATAAAGGACTGAAATATTATTTAAAGTTCTGAAAATATTATTTGGAAGCAATTCAGGCACTGGAATATAAGAAAGAGAGAGGAACAATACAATCGGACTTGCAAGATTTTGTTATTATGGCCAATACCAATAACATATAGATTTCGTGGTCTGATTTATTTAGTAAAGCCGATAGCTGACTGTTTATACTGGAAGAATAATAGCTTTGAAACCAGTAACAATCAGACATGTGTCCAAAATGAGTTTTAATATATAAATAGAGGACTCTGCCAATTATTTAATTTTTATCTCATGTTTATGAGATGTTTTATCTCATATTTATCTCAATTTTTATCTCACTATAGATATAGATACATAGAGATATAGAACAGGGCCATGACCCATGACTTAATGATGGAATTTGCAAAGTTTAATATTTGTTACCTACAATGAAGACATTAATTGTCCCATTGCATTCTCAGTTCAGCAGGAGTGAAGATGATCAGCAGACCTGCTTCAAACTGCTTTAGAAGAATTGGAAATAGCATCACATAAATGACTTTAAGGCAGTGATGAAATCCAAATTTTTTAATACCGGTTCTGTGGGCGTGGCTTGGTGGGCGTGGTGTGGCTTGGTGGGTGTGGCTTGGTGGACGTGGCAGGAGAAGGATACTGCAAAATCTCCATTCCCACCCCACTCCAAGAGAAGGATACTGCAAAATCCCCATTCCCTCCCCACTCCTGGGGGAAGGATATTGCAAAATCTCCATTCCCACCCCACTCTGGGGCCAGCCAGAGGTGGCATTTGCCAGTTCTCTGAACTGCTCAAAATTTCTGCTGCCGGTTCTCCAGAACCTGTCAGATCCTGCTGGATTTCACCCCTGCTTTAAGGACACGCTGGCCACCAGGTACTTTCTGTTATTGACTTTGAAGACTTGTATGGCTTTTTTAAAAACCAAATTTTGCACAATTTTTTAAATGTAGGGTGACTTCGGGTAGAATATTGCCTGCTTATATATCAAGAGGGCACCCTACAGTTATCTCAATGTATACTTTTATGTCACCCTTATTCAATAAAAAGCACTCGGTATCTCAAATATATTGGGTTTAAAACTCTTAAAACATGGTTTTGTCAACTGGCCTGGGGATCTCATGATAGAGTAAAGCCTGCTAGATGGTTACACAACGGTGACTTGGAATGTACTTTCTATATGGAGGGTTTGGGGGCCATTTTTAAAAATCATTTGAATTTAGTTTGGCTCTATTTCAATTGCTTAATTTTATATGCCAGAGTTATCATGGCTAAATAAATGTAACAAATAACTAAATAAATAAGAATGTCAGGGAGCAACAAAGTTCTGTTTACTAACAAAAATACAAAATTACAAAGCAAGAAAAATCTTACAGGCAGATGTTTTTTAGCAATGCATTTTGAAAGGAGAATTTTGCGAGAAAGAAAACCATTAACTTCATTATATAAATCCCCATACAAAGAAAATGTATAATTTGTTCAGATTTTATTAGTGAGGTTTGAATATCACCCCCCCAAACAATTTATACAGAGACAATTTTCTGGTTACTGATTATTTATAAAGAAAACCATACTAATGTAATAATTGTAGAGGGAGCCGAGACAGAAGATAATCTTACTAAAAACGTTACGGTAAGGAAGTGGGAAAGTGTTCAAAAATAATAATGAATGTTTTAAAAAAATCAATAGAATTCAGAGTTTTATTACATTTAGAAACCACAATAAACTTTTTTCCTCCCATTGGGAGCAAAATAAGAATATTTCGATTGATATAATTGAACATAATAACTTCTCCTAAATGTTAAAGGAAATATTTCCATTATGTAGGAAGAGAACATACATTTTGCAACACTAATTTTTTTTTGCTTATTTCTTTATTAGGATATGTACTTTGCTTTTACCCAAGAGATTTCCAAGTAGCTTTCATTCCCCTCTTAGAAAAAGAAGGTTCACAAATAAAAATAAATCAGATAAACCCACCTTGTCAAAAAGATCTTGCCATAACTTCTTCTTGGTTTGTAGAGAGGGCTTCTTCTGCTCACAAGATGGCCAATGAATCTTTGGTCAATTTGATGAAGCCCTCGCTTCCAGGAAAGTAGTGACAATGTATGAAACTAAAAACAGGACTCCTACTGCTCCTCCCTCCTCAGATGTAGAAATCCTGCAAGAATGAGCAAGAGTCAGCAGCTGAGCCTGGGGGTTATGTTGAGGCTCAAAACACTGTAGAACGGGATGTCCAAATTTAGCAACTTTAAGACTTATGCACTTCAACTCACAAAATTCCCCAACCAGACATGATGGTTGGGGAATTCTGGGAGTTGAAGTCCATAAGTCTTAAAGTTGCTAAGGTTGGACACCCTACTCTAGAAGATGGGTTCTCTGTCTCCTAGTCCTCAGTGCTGTAGTAAGGCCATTGTCTAGTCTGGGGTTAATGTGCCTGGCATTCAAACATCCCTGTCATGCCATATTTTATTGGCTGCTTTTGATCCAGGTTGTCTTGTTTTATGTTTGTAATTTTAATCTTGTATTGGATTTTGTAAACTGCCCAGAATCTGTTGGATTCAGTGGCTATAAAAATTCAATGAAATAAATAAATATGTAGCTGTCTGATACCTAGGTGACTTTTCACATATAGATCTCCCTTGATCTTTGCTTTTGAAATAAGAAACTTGCATTCTTGTCTGTCTTGCAACTGAATTATTGTATTAAAAATACAGTCCTCAATGTCAGGTCAATTGTATATAGGGAAACAATGGCATTTGGGCAGCTGCTAACCTCAAAATTCATCTTTTGACATGAATTAAATTGTTTTCAGAAAGAACTGGATATACAGTATGCTCAACCTGCTTATTTATGGAAGTAATAATTGTTGGCTTCAAACCAGAAGTGGTATTCAGCCGGTTCGGATCGGTTCTGGAAACTTTGAGTAAGTTGGAGAACCGGCAAATACCACCTCTGGCTGGCCCCGCCTTCCCACCCCCAGAGTTCCCTGTCCTATATTCTCTTGTTTTTTAGCTCAGCTGACTCGCACAGCAGAGCGGATTGCCATGCCTCAGCTGAGCTAAACAACAGCTCAGCTCACCAGCACTGACACCGAGGGCAGACTTTGAGCGCTGTACACACACGCAAAGCGCTCTCTCATAGAACCGGTAGGAAAAGATTTGGAATCTCACTACTGCTTCAAACATGCTAAAACAATCAATCATTCCCAAATTGCCTTAGCTATTTTGATAAAACGGAGTAAGTTGCAAACAAGCCACGTGTTTCATGGAGAATCTTGACCGAAAGTAAGGAATTTACATAAAAGACCGTGGGCAAATTATTTTTCATTCTAAGATGAACCACAGTTCATGACTGGCTGTTTATGGAAAGCCTATGAACTATATTTACTGGAAGGGGCTCAAGTGTTGATGCTTAACCTGCTATTCTTCTCAGCAGTCTTTTCTGGGAGGACGGCTTGCGATTTAGTCCCTTGAGGCTGGATGAAATTGAATGAGGCAAATATTTTCACAGTTAGGAGAAAGCAAGCAAAAGTTTTCCCTTTCTTTCCCAGAAGCTGTTACAGATATAAGTCTTGCCATCTTTTCCATCCTAATCTGAATCCCCAAGAAATGAAAAAGACCCTATTTACTGGGAAATAGTCTCCAGGTTCTTCATTTCCAAATGTATTGATCATTAATCGTGGCACTTGGAGATAATTAAGACTGTGTGCTTTCTTAGATAATTCTTTATCTGAGATTTATCAACAGCTGTGTTTGCAAGGCTTTCATTAGGCCCTAATTGTCTAACTCCTTACCTTTCCTCCTCACTTCTCAAAGGATGTAATTACTTCATGCATTTTAAGTCATCTTTATGTTTAGCTCCCTTTTACTGGTTCCTTTTTTATTTACCTCTGAAAGGACTAACATTAACTTATACCCTGCCTAATTCAACCCAGTGCCCAATGAGTCAAGAAGCTTTTCCTTTTTATATTTCTATCCCAATATTATTTTCAAAATTAGGGTTCACGCTCAGGGATTAGCTAAATGTTATGCATCAAATACAAATTCCACATTAGGCTTGTTATACCTAGGCTGTAAAAATTAAAATAACCAGTAGATGGTGCCAAAGGAGTTTCTGTGTCTTTTTGCTGCCCCCTAGGGAGATAGTCCCCTTCATGGATTACTGCTTTGTCCTGGCAGACCAGGAGCTGACTGTGGCTCAGATCATGAGCTTCTCATCACAAAATTTAGGCTTAAATTGAAAAAAATAGGGAAAAGCACTAGGCCACTCAGGTATGAACTAAATCATATCCCTGATTAATATACAGTAGATTTAAGGAAATAGATCTGATAGACAGAGTACCTGAAGAACTATGGACAGAGGTTCACAACATTGTACAAGAGGTAGCAACTAAAACCATGCCAAAGAAAAAGAGATGCAAGATAGCAAAATGGCTGTCTGAGGAAGCTTTATACATAGCTGAGGAAAGAAGGGAAGTGAAAGGCAATTCTGCATTTGAATGCAGAATTCCAGAGTATAGCTAGAAGAGATAAGAATGCCTTCTTAAATGAACAGTGCAAAGAAATAGAAGAAAACAATAGAATAGGGAGGACCAGAGATCTCTTCAAGAAAACTGGAGATATAAAGGGAACATTTCATGCAAAGATGGGCATGAGAAAGGACCAAAATGGCAGGGACCTATCAGAGGCAGAAGAGATTAAGAAGAGGTGGCAAAATTACACAGAAGAACTATACAAGAACGAGCTTAACGTCCCTGATAATCACGATGGGGTGGTCATTGACTTCGAGCCAGACATCCTTGAATGTGAAGTCAAATGGGCCTTAGGAAATCTGAGCAACAACAAAGCTAGTGGAAGGGACAGTATTCCAGCTGAGCTATTCAAAATCTTAAAAGATGATGCAGTAAAAGTACTACACTCAATTTGCCAGCAAATTTGGAAAACTCAACAGTGGCCACAGGATTGGAAAAGGTCAGTTTACATTCCAATTCCAAAGAAAGGCAATGCCAAAGAATGTTCAAACTATTGTACCATTGCACTCATTTCACATGCTAGTAAAGTTATGCTGCTCAAAATCTTACAAGCTAGCTCCAGCAGTATGTGGACCGAGAACTACCAGAAGTACAGGCAGGATTTTGAAGAGGCAGAGGAGATCAAATTGCCAGCATAAGCTAGATCATGGAGAAAACTAGGCAGTTCCAGAAAAACATCTACTTCTGCTTCATTGACAATGCTAAAGCCTTTGATTGTGTGGATCACAACAAATTGGGGCAAGTTCTTAAAGAGATGAGAGAACCAGACCACCTTATTTGTCTCTTGAGAAACCTATATGCGGGTCAAGAAGCAACAGTGAGAACTAGACGCGGAACCACTGATTGGTTAAAAATTGAGAAAGGAGTTTGGCAAGGCTGTATACTGTTGCCCTGCCTATTTAACTTATATGCAGAGCACATCATGAGAAAGACGGGCTAGATGAATCAAAAGTTGGAATTAAGATTGCTGGAAGAAATATCAAATATCTCAGATATTCAGATGATACCACTCTAATGGCAGAAAGTGAAGAGGAACTAAAGAGCTTCTTCATGCGGGTGAAGGAGGAGACTGCAAAATTTGGCTTGAAATTCAACATTAAGAAAACTAAGATCATGGCATCTGGCCCTCTCAATTCCTGGCAAATAGATGGGGAAGAAATGGAGGTAGTGACAGATTTATTTTCCTGGGCTCCAAGATCACCACAGATGGGTACTACAGCCAAGAAATTAAAAGATGCTTGATCCTGGGGAGGAAAGCTATGGCAAATCTAGACAGCATACTAAAAAGCAGAGACATCACCCTGCCAACAAAAGCGTGTATAGTCAAGGCTATGGTTTTCCCAGTTGCAAAGTATGGCTGTTAAAGTTGGACCATAAGAAAAGCTGAGCGTCAAAGAATTGAGGCCTTTGAACTATGGTGCTGGAGAAAACTCCTGCGAGTCCCTTGGACTGCAAGGCGATCAAACCAGTCAGTCCTAGAGGAGATGAACCCTGACTGCTTTTTAGAAGGCCAGATGCTGAAGATGAAACTCAAATACTTTGGCTACCTAATGAGAAGGAAGGACTCACTGGAGAAGAACCTAATGCTGGGAAAGATTGAGGTCAAAAGAAGAAAGGGACAGCAGAGAATGAGGTGGCTGGATGGAGTCACTGAAGCAGTAGGCATGAGCTTAAATGGTCTCCACGGGATGGTAGAGGATAGGAAGGCCTGGAGGAATGTTGGCCATTGGGTCGCGATGAGTTGGACACGGCTTCGTGACTAACAACAACAAGGGAGATAGTGTAGGCCTACAATTGTCCATCAATAACAGCAATAGAAAGTTGTGAACAAATGTGAAAGAACAGGGGGAATATTTTCACATTTCTGCCTCAATTTTTTTTTCTAATTCTCGATCAAATATTTAACTCCTTCTCTGTTTATTCCTTGAGTAAGATAGTAGCTCCAGGAAGGTTTGAGCAGCAAAACAGACCATAAGAAACTCCTATTCCCACACCATTCAAAGGGTGTTCATCCTAAATTGTATAACTAAAAGTCTGTAGAGACTTTTAGTCAGAGTTGAAGAAGCTTCTTGGATGAGAAGTGAAATGTCTTCAAAGAAAAAAAAACAAAGTCCAGTTGCCTCCTGAAAAAGCACCTTTGGGACAACTATGACCTGGATGACTGAGAATCTCTATAAACTTTTAGCTATACAATTTGGAATGGACATCCTTTGAATGGTGTGGGAGTAGGAATGAATTTCCAGAGAAAAAATATTGCAGAGTACAGGAATCAGGAGCACTACTCAGGTGACCCTGATGACAGAGATAAGCCTCCAAGAGTCCAAGTGTTTCAATGACCCTTTAAAAGGATGCAAATGACCAGCTGTCTGCAAGGAATATATATCCTTCCATTCCCCACTATCCTGTCAGAATTGAAGAAGCCTCTTGGATGAGAAGTGAAATGTCTTCAAAGAAAAAAACAGTCCAGTTGCACCTCTGGGACAACCATGACCTGGATGACTGATAATCTCTACAGATTTACTTCCATTGTATTTCTCTCTCTCTTTTTTTTTAATGGCAGTCTTGGAGCAAGAAGCTTTCCATATGCAATGGACCTTGAATTTCCATTGTTTAATTTGAGACATTGCAAAGAGAGCACCATGTCTGTCACACTAAGGATGGGTGATTGAATTTGCTATTTCTTGCTATTTTTTAAAGTGCAACTCCACTGTAATTTAATTCAAGCCAGTTTTGCCACTTATTTTCAGTTCTATTGCTTTGTAAATATCAACATCATATCATCTTAGATTAGGTTTTCCTTCATGCAAAGGACTGTCCTCTCCTGAAAAATCTAATATAAATGTAGATTTATCTAGTGCATTATATAGTATAAGGCATGAATCAAAACTGGGCCAAAGTTGTTATAAACTACAAAAAATGACCCAAAGTTGTCACAAACTACTTACAACGTTTAATCAATGGATTCTGTTTAGAGTAAATATGCTTGCTTTCAGACCTAGTAAACTCCTATGTATCTTTCTACTGTGTAACAAATAACATAATGGAAATCAATCATTTATTAAGAAAATACTGGAAAAAGTGTGGAGCTCAGCTACACAAATATGCTTGCCCAATTTAATCAGATTATTAATAATTCAAATCTACCTGTGGTATATAAAAGTTGGAGAAAACATGTATTTGTAATATGTAGTAAATATCCCTGTTTCAAACATACTTTCAGCATTCAATGTTGGTGGTGGGTGAGGGCACAAAGCTTCATTTGTGCATGCGTGGGGAACTGGACTGATCTGTGTGGAATGGAGTGTGGCATACTCCGTGGACTGGGGTTGGTGACCCTCTACCTTAAGGTCACAAAGCAGAGAGATATGGATGTTAAACTATCATATCTAAGTATCGTATAGTATCTGACCTAAGCATAGTACATAAAATTATCTGACACAATGTCCTAGTTGTCAATGACTACTTCAGCTTCAACCACAACAATACACAAGCAAATAATAGATACAAACTCAAGGTAAACCACTCCAAACTCGACTGCAGAAAATATGACTTCAGTAACAGAGTGGTCAATGCCTGGAATGCACTACCTGACTCTGTAGTTTCTTCCCCAAACCCCCAAAATTTTAACCTAAGACTGTGTATTGTTGACCTCAACCCATTCCTAAGGGGCGTACATAAGCGCACCAGTGTGCCTACCATCCCTTTCTGCTCCTGTAACTGCTGTATGGAAGTATGACACTTCCATACTTCCAAACCCTTGTGTTCTCTCTCTTTCTCACTCTTGAGCTTCAGTTTTGAAGTACTGAAGTGGGATGTGTAGCTAGGAGAAAAAAGAAAACTTTCCCCAGTCTCTACCATCCCTTTATTTTCCTTCTCCTTCATTTCCCCCAAAAATAATGTACAGTATTGCCGTTTGTATTAGGTCAGGTAAAGGAAAATCTTCAGGCGGTAAAATGTTTTTTTCCAGTGATACCGGTCTATCAGGACAACCTGGTCTACCCAAATGTGGGACTGAGCATACAGCTTCGGGCAGCCGCTTTCTCGGTAAACTATTTTTGTGTTGAATTTATATTTTACCAACAAAGAAGTAAAGGGAGACTAGAATAGATCAGGGGTGAAATGTAAAATTTGTTACTACCGGTTCTGTGGGCATGGCTTGGGGGGGTTAATGTGACTGGGTGGGCATTTTCAAAGCATTTTTTCTAATACTTTGAAAAGCCTCTGCCAATCAGGCAACTCAGCTGGGATTGTCAGAGAGGCATTTTAAAAAATACCTCTCTGCCCATCAGGCAATTCAGCTGGGATTGTCGAAAGCATTTTTTTTTACCACCTCTTTGGCCAAGAGGTTGCAGAAAAAAATGGTTTGAAAAGCCTCTGATGATCACAGCTGAGCCGCGCGATCATCAGAGGCTTTTTTTTTAACTTTTAAAAGCATTTTTTTCTTCAGAAGAGGTTGTAGAAAAATGCTTTTAAAAGTAAAAAAAAGCCTCTGATGATCATGCGGCTCAGCTGGGCATGGTGGGGGGCGGGGCACAGGGATTCTTGCTACCGGTTCTCCAAACCACCCGCCGCCATCGCTACCGGATCAGGCGATCCGTTCCGAACCGGGAGCATTTCACCCCTGGTATAGATCTATTTCAAGCTATTTAGCTCTCATCAGCTAGCCATACCCTTTCTGGGATTTCAACCCAGGCTACTTGTATATTCGGTAGATGTATTAACCTCTAAGCCATGGGCTCTCCTCGCTTTGTCGGCTATAACAACTAGCTGTGGCTTGCTGAAGAGATTCTGATGAGCTTTTAATCCTAATTGATACAAAAATGATAACTAACTAATGCAAAATCTTCCAGATAATTTGTTGCACACTACACCAGTGGTGGATTGCCCCCCCTGTTCGGACCAGTTCTCAAGAACCGGTAGTAAAACCGGCGTGAGGCCCTGGCCACCACCCCGGATGTCATCATCGGCAATCTGTGCATGCGTAGATCCTGTGTGCAATCCCATGGTGAACCGGTAATAAAGATATGTAGAACCCACCCCTGCACTACACCAACAAGCAAATACACCAGCACATGAAACACAGAAGAGATGCTCAGGCTAAATAATTCAGGAAATCATATTTGACCCTCTTTAGCAAGGCCCTGAAGACCTGGTTTTACCAATGGGCCTTGGCATGTCAGAATGGGATGGAGCCCATTTGACTGTTGTCCCCAGCGGGTTGGGGGTTATTGTTTTTTATATTGGGTTTTTATCTTTGAAGACTACCTGGAATCACTGAGAATGAGTTGAATGGCCATATAAATTTTCTTAAATAAATAAATAAAATACAGCCTTTAAATGAAATTTGATATAGGAGTCTGAAAAGGTTCTAGCAGGCTCCTCCTGACCTTTGGCTGTCATAGATTAGCATAACTCTCTTCTCACACTTCTGGCATTCCATTAACTGTTCTTGGCCATTTCACTCCTCAGAAAGCAAAACTCTTTCAGAATTTCTTTACCAAGATTTCTTGAAAGACGATAGGATAATGTCACAGAGACTGAATCATTTTTCTCCTTTAGAATTCAATTATCTCCCACGTTCCTAAGGCAGAGATTTTCTCATAGCTCCTGTGTGAAATGGTAAGAAGGCTGTTCTCTTAACTGATAATACAAGAATGTCCAGCTAGACAGAATGTAAATCAATCTCTCTCTCTGATCCTAACGTATTATTGCAATAACTCTACCTGATGATGCAGCATTATTTTGATCGGTTTCATTTGGGAGGATATGATTTTTTTTATTTGTTTTGGTACAGTTATGGGACAACATTAGTTTTGAGGATTTATTTGCTGTCAAATTAACCACAGCTATTAAACTGAAATATAGATGCCCCTGAGAGTGGAATGTCTTCTATGAAATTTCTTCACATCAAAAAAATATTTTTTCTTCTTACATTGTTTTTCTAATCTCTGCTTGTTGTTCTGCATGTCACTTAGGAGACTGTCTATGAACTAAGATCCAGGGACAAAAGTTGGAAAGTTATTGCCCAAATACAAGTCTGGGGAGGAGGAAGAGACCCATCACAGAAGAGGCCAAGCCAAAAGAAGAGAGCAACACCTCCTTTCCCTGGAAGAGATGAGTTTTCCATTGTTTCACCCCAAGAGTGCACTATGTATCCGAATGATATAAAATGATTGAGACTATGAACAGATCCACATGTATTACGAAAGACTAAAGTCATGGTATCCTAGGAAAAAAAACTGTGTTCTAGAGCAGGACAAAGCAGTGGTGAAATCTGAACTGGTTTACTACCGGTTCATTGGCTGTACATGTGCGCTGCATGCCAAATGCGTGCTGCACAAGCACATGCACAGTGCACACCATGCACAAATGCGAGGTGCACGTGCACACGTGCACAACAGGGGTGGGTTCTAACCGGCTTTACTACCGGTTCTGTTTGTGTGTGCGCTTCACGCGTGATTGCCTCTTCGGTTGTGCACTTTGCGCGTGATCGCCACGCGCATGCTCGGTTCGCTCACAGGCACACCAAACATGCGCTTCACGCAAGCGCGTTGCGAATCTGCCCAGCTGAGGTGCGGCAATCTGTTCTGCTGCACCTCTCAGCTGGGCAAAAAAAGCCGACATATAAGGTCAGAATAATGCAGGGGCGGGCGGGAGGGCCCAGCTCCCGAAGACAGAGAACCGGTTCAGTGACGTAATAGTGTCACCGCTACTGGCTCTCGCGAACCAGGCCGAACTGGGAGGAACCCACCACTGGTGCACAGTGCACACCAAAAGGAGGCATGAGGTAAGCAGAACAGCGCGCGGTGGTGGTGGGGGGGTGATCAGTTATGGCACGCAATCTTCGGAGCCTTTTTTTTTTAACTTTTAAAAGCATTCACTGAATAGGTTGTAAAAAATTGCTTTAAAAAAGTTTTTTAAAAGGTTCTGATGATCGCACAGCACAGCTGTGATCTTTAGAGCCTTTTTTTACTTTTAAGAGCATTTTTTACAACCTATTCCCCGAATAGGTTATAAAAAACTGCTTTAAAAAAGTAAAAAAAAGGCTCTGATGATCGCACAGCAAAGCTGTGATCTTTAGAGCCTTTTTTTTTTACTGTAAAAGCATTTTTTTACAACCTATTCGCCAAATAGGTTGAAAAAAAATGCTTTAAAAAAGTAAAAAAAAAAGGCTCTGACGATCGCGCAGCACAGCTGTGATCGTCGGAGCCTTTCTTTTCTTTTTTAAAGCATTTTTTACTACCAGTTCCAGAGAACCGGTAATTAAAAAATGCCTAAAAAGTTAAAAAAAAAAAATTCCGACGATCAGCTGAGTGACGCATGATCTTCCGAACTTTTTTTTTACTTTTTAAAGCATTTTTAACTACTGGTTCCAGAGAACTGGTAGTAAAAAAGTGCTCTAAAGGTTTTTTAAAAGTTCCAACGATCACGTGTCGCTCAGCTGATCATCAGAATTTTTTTTTTTTAATACCAGTTCGGCAAACCAGTAGCCTTTTTTACTACCAGTTTGGGCGAACCGGACCTAACTGGTAGCATTTCACCCCTGGTACAAAGGCAATTCAAGTGACCCATGCTCCTTTCACTACAAGTGGTTATGCCATTATGCATCAAGGTTTTGCTGTTTCACACACCTGTAAAGAGTTTTTTGGAAGTTTGGGACACTGTTCCAATAGCCTCTTCATTGTGATACACAGAGTCCTTTTATTTCATGTAATCCATGATGTTTACAGTATGTTTACCGTATATGAGCAAGAGCAGCATGAATGGTAATGCTAAAAGCTATTTGCACTCCAAGTGCTTCATGAAACAAGCCAGGATACCTTCCAGTTGAAGTTTTTGGTGAGTACATCAACATTTCTCTTTCATCTTGTCAGAGTAGTAACATCTTAAACATGGTTAGTAACTGCTAAGGATACAGCTATGGTCAATGCAGGTGGGCAAGTATGAGGAAAGACAAAGCAAGTAAATATAAAAGGGAAATCACAGAAAGTAGGAGATTGTTTGTATAAATAAGAGATCTATATTTGAGAAGTGAAAATATGAATTATGATGTCACTCTGCAATCACTCTTATAGAGGGTGGGGTTTGTGTTGTATAATCACAATAAAAGACCTGCCTTTTCAGAGCTTCTGTGAGGGGCACGTCTTTCTGTGCCTAGGCAATTGTTTGTGGAAATCTATCCAACTTCTGTAGGGGACAAACCAGGAAAGATGGTGGTTGAAGTAATATGATCCAAGCCCTGTACCCTTGTGCAACATCTGTGCATGTACAATTGTACTGTTGTGGCTGCCATCTTGCTTTTTTAACGTTTGTTTTTGAGCTCCAATTCCTGCTCCATGGACACTGGTGTCTAGACAGTTTCTGAATTTCAGCTAATATGCCGCTGTGACTCTCCTATTTTCTGTTTGTGCTTAGGAAAGATGAGAAACTCTGTAATCAATCATGGTCTGTGCACCAAAGATCCATGCATTATTTTAACTCTTTCTGCTAGCTGAAGGGCAAGTGATTCTGTAAGGCAGTTACACTTCAGAATAAGCCAGTGGTGGGCTGCTGCTGGTTCGGACCGGTTCTAGCAAATCGGTAATTCTGATGATCAGCTGGCCCCACCCACCCGCCCCTGCCTATCCTATATTTCCTTCTTTCTGGTTCAGTTGATTAGCAAGACACAGCTGATTTCTGCGCCTCCACTGTTCTACTTACTGGGGCTGCCGTAGAAGGTAAGCAGCTGAACTTCAAATTGCTATATTTTGAATGCTGCGTGCATGTGCATTCATCACACGCGCACACAGAGTGCGCACTCACAGAACCGGTTATTAAACCACCACTAGAATAAGCTGTGTACTTTTACTTTGTAAAACAGACCAGTGGTGAAATCCAAATTTTTTTACTACCGTTTCTGTGGGCATAGCTTGGTGGGTGTGGCAGGGGAAGGATACTGCAAAATCTCCATTCCCATCCCACTCCAGGGGAAGGATACTGCAAAATCCCCTTTCCCTCCCCACTCCTGGGGGAAGCATATTGCAAAATCTCCATTCTCACCCCACTCTGGGGCCAGCCAGAGGTGGTATTTGACAGTTCTCCGAACTACTCAAAATTTCCGCTACCAGTTCTCCGAACTGCTCAAAATTTCCACTACCAGTTCTCCAGAACCTGTCAGAACCTGCTGGATTTCACCCCTGAAACAGACCCTTTTCCAGGAATTCCCTCATATGCCTCTGAAATTGCTCAAGTGTTTCTGCAGAATATGGCACCATTTTGTGGCACTGATTTCACTGCCATCTTCTGTGGCACTGTCAAACACATTTTTCTTCTCAATGAATCTTACTGCACCATTCTTCCCAGTTTTTTCCCCCTCTTCTGTGTCTTTATCATTTTTCACAGGGCTACTCTCTCTTCCTTTATTTATTTCCTTATTTACTGTCGTTTCTCCCCTTCTGGAGATTAGGGGAGACTAAAGATGCTAATATTATTTCTAGCCCTGTTGTATGCTGCACAGAGTAATCTGTTTGTGAGATGGGTGACTAAATTGGTTAAATAAATAAACAAATAAATAAATAAATAAATAAATAGTTATCATCTTTATGACTTTTCCCTTAATCAGATGGAAGATTATACACTTCTGAGAAGCAATGCTTCTCAGCAAAGTTCATTTGAAGAACTGCGTACACAAAGGTGTATGCATGTCAGCATATGACTTTTCTGCCCTGCAAACATAATCACTGGCTTTGCAAGACATGGAGATTTTATTTTTCTTTACACCAAGCCTATTTAATTTCTCCCAAGGTACTTGCAAGCTCAAAAACAAAGTTTTAAAAAGCATGGAAGTAGAGGCAGAGGCTTTCGTTAGCCGCTTGTTATGCCTCCAAGGGAATTTAGGTTGGAATTTGAAAGATAAAAGAACAATCTCAAGAGAAATGCTGAATTTCTCTTGAGCTCACAGTACGCATCTGAATTTACAATTTCCTAGCAAAGAAAATCAGAGAATGAGATTTCAAACAGTGCAAAATACATCCTTGTTACAATCTCCTCCTCAGTTGTGTTAAGTTATAAAAAGAAATGAAATTGATTTCTCCATTCCACACCAGAAGCTTTTCTTTCCTCTACTCATTCTATTCATTTTTGTTGTTCAAGTAATCTCCGAAAAAATCCCTATATATTTTATGAAGGAAAAGGCAAATCCTGAAGAATGCTTCAAAATTGGAGATGGTTGACTGTAAATTTGTCTAAGCATGAAGTTATGTTTTCTTATTTAAATTTCTTTGCCCATTTTCTCATTGCAGAGATCAACTATTCCAATGCTGAACCAAGCCTCAACAGAAGTGTGTGATTTTGACTGAAACATTCCTAAACCCTCATCAAGATTTCATTAGTCTCTGGAAAGGTTTTGACTGTCAATGATTCTGAATCTCACTTTCAGTGGTTTGTCCATAATAACAGAAGCACAAAAATTTAATTCACACCAAGATTATAAGCTTCCCACCAGATGTGTAAAAACAGATCGAGCAGCAGCCTTTGATCAACAGAGCAAGAGCCCAATTGAGACAACTGCATAGTTGTCAGGGAGGACATCCCATGTAGACCAGAGGTGGTATTCACTTACCTTCCCTACCGGTTCACAAATGTGAACCTCCTGCAGTTGCCACTACCGGTTCGCACGATCCAGACAGAACCAGATGAATCGCATCACTGGTGTAGACCCAGTTTTGATTTCAGAGTGCATGATGTCCACTTACAATACCATAATGCAGAAGTATACAGCAAACCTGCATTTAAAATATGGATATATATCCAATTGCTGCATTTCATAAAATAGACATAGCAGAACTGGAAGTAACTCAGAAAGGAGCAACATGGACCTGTCCCTACTAGGGAAAAAATTACTTTGGGGTATATTAGGAAAAGATAAGAAACAGGCATTGAAGATTCTTACGCAATTCGATAAAGTATAGAAAACTAGTTAGTGACAAACATTGCTAGAAATGTAGGTCATCTAATGGAGTTAAATGGCAAGAGGTTCGATGATAGATAAAATACTTATTCAAACACCCAAAGGAAGTAGAACTAATTAAAGATCATAACTGGGTGCTTGGAATAAAAATTTCAACGGACAAGACTGTTGATAAATTGACCCAATCTAATATTATTTGCCCATAGATGCATTTGAGAAAATCAGAACAATACATTTTGAAGCACATATTTGTAGCAATAGCAATAGCACTTAGATTTATATACCATTTCACAGTGATTTATTTATTTATTTATTTATTTATTTATTTATTTATTTATTTATTTATTTATTTATTAGATTTCTATACCGCCCTACTCCCGAAGGACTCAGGGCGGTGCACAGCCAAACAATAAAAACACATGCAATACAAAATTTAAAAAATAGAATAAAATCAAATTAAATAATTTTGGCCCTGACAAATTTAAAACCCCAAACTTTAAAACCAATTTAAAATTGAATATATAAATACTAAAAGATATTTAAAATTTTAAAAATCTTTTATAAAAGAGGGGGAAAATTAGGCCAGGCCGGCCTGGTGAAATAGTAAGGTCTTTAAGGCGCGGCGGAAGGTGCGCAGATCCGGGATCCTCCGTATCTCTGGGGGGAGCTCGTTCCAGATAGTAGGTGCCCCCACAGAGAAGGCTCTTCCCCTGGGGGCCGCCAGTCAGCATTGTTTGGCTGACGGCACCCGGAGGAGCCCCTCTCTATGGGAGCGTACCGGCCGGTGGGAGGCTATTGGTGGTAGTAGGCGGTCCCGTAAATAACCAGGTCCTAAGCCATGGAGCGCTTTAAAGGTGATAACCAGAACCTTGAAGCGCACCCGGAAGACCACCGGGAGCCAGTGCAGCTCGCGCAGGAGAGGTGTTACATGGGAACGCCATGTCGCTCCCATTACCACCCGCGCGGCCGCACTCTGCGCCAGTTGGAGCCTCCGGGTGCTCCTCAAGGGGAGCCCCATGTAGAGAGCGTTGCAATAGTCCAGGCGGGAGGTGACAAGGGCATGACAGCCCTCTTTAAGAGGTTTACAAAGTCAGCATATTGCCTCCAACAATCTGGGTCCTTATTTTACCGACCTCGGAAGGATGGAAGGTTGAGATAACCTTCAGGTGGTGAGAATCAAACTGCAGAACTGCTAGCAATTGGCAGAAATAACCTGCAGTACTGCCTTCTAACCACTGTGCTACCACACATTTATTATCCAAATAAATCATCATTAATGAAAAGTGCCTATAGATATTCTAGTCCATGTAGCAACAGGCTAATTTTTTTTTACGAAGGGTCAAGATTTTATAAAAATATCATTGCTGGAGAGATCAACAAAGTGGGAAATATTCAAAATTATTGACTAAAAGATCTGGGACATGTCCAGATTTCACAGAATGACCAAATCTTCAAAGTCCAGCATTTGAGTCAGAAAATTACAAGACACTCTCCAAAATCAATTGGAATTAATTAGTTTCTGAAAGTAGACTATTCTCTATCTATCATTCATCCACCTATCTACACACACACACACACACACACACACACACACACATATATATATATATAATATTTTTTGCTATAATAGCAAACTGTAAATGCAATCAAAGCTTAAAAAAAGAAGAGATATATGAGAGATCCTGTACCCCATCTCTTATATATAAATAAATGCACAAACTTTTTTTTTTAAAAATGCACAAAACCTTATGATTCTTGATGATGTATCTTTTCTTTTATATACTCCGAGAGTGTATGCACCGAGACAAATTCCTTGTTTGTCCAATCACACTTGGCCAATAAAGAATTATCTTCTATTCTATTCTAAAAGGTCATCTTCTCAGTACTAGCGTCAGCAAAAAGGTTACCAGAAATAACAACACATCTTGTTTCAATCTTTTTCTATATATATGTTATTTAATTTTTTTAAAAAGAAGATAAAAACTAATATCAGTTAATATAAAGTGAAGAAGAAAAGAGAAAAAGCAATGAGAAAGCAAAACATGCAAAAAAAAAAAAAGAAAGAAAGAAAAACAGAAAAGAAAGAAAAAAAAGATATATGCAGTGACTTCCAATATTTCTTCACAACAGTTATAGGTACATTTTAACCTCTCTCTCTAAAGTTATATCATGATATAGGTCCAATATCCTACAAATTTTAAATGATGGGGTAACTGCACCTGAGGCCTTTGCTCAGAAATGAACCCAGTTGTTCAGCAAAAGACAAAATAAATCATACATTAGTGGTGGACAGAAAATGGAAGATGGAAAAGAGGGGGACCAAACATATTCATCTGTCATGAGGAACAGGTGTATGCGATGATTGGCCAGACACACCATAGCAGCCAACTCTCAAAAACTCCAAATAAGTTCGCTTCCCTCAAAAATTTACTATCCCTGGATTAGCCTACGAATGTATCTGTTTCGGGAGATATCTTTGCTCTGTTTTGTCACTATTATTACACAGCAATCATTTCTATCAATTAACATGTGCAGTATATTACACCATCTCATTTTCTTCCTGTGCACAATTTCTTTAAATCATAATGAAGAGTTTGTATTTGGGACCCCATTAAAACATCAAAAGAAAAAGAAAAAAACGCCAACCTAATCAAAATTTATACTAACCAAGGTTCATATGTTTTACAAAGTCAGCTTCTTGAACTTTAATTGATTGAGTAAAGTACAGAAGGTAAACACAGCTTTGCTTATCTGTCACAATTGCCAAATAACGTCTTCATGTTTGCTCCCATCTCCTAGAATTATCTGCTAGAAGAGATCAAAAGGGCCTGATGGCTCAGCAGACTGATAGCATTGTGATTAACACCAGCTGTCTGCAATTACTGTAAGTTTGAATCTCACCAGGCTCAAGGTTGACTCAGCCTTCCATCCTTTCTAAGGTAGGTAAATTGAGGACCAGTTTGTGGGGGCAATAAGCTGACTTTGTACAAATATACAAAAGTATGAAGGCTATTGCTTAACGCATTGTAAGCCGCCCTGAGTCTCCAGAGAAGGGCGGCATATAAATCAAATTTATATGATTTATATGTGACTATTGCAACGCTCTTTACATGGGGCTCCCCTTGAGGTGCACTCGCAGGCTCCAACTGGCGCAGAGTGGGGCCGCGTGGGTGGTTATGGGAGCGACATGGAGTTCCCATGTAATACCTCTCCTGCGCGAGCTGCACTGGCTCCCGGTGGTCTTCCGGGTGCGCTTCAAGGTTCTGGTTATCACCTTTAAAGCGCTCCATGGCTTAGGACCTGGTTATTTACGGGACCGCCTGCTACTACCAATAGCCTCCCACCGGCCAGTACGCTCCCATAGAGAGGGGCTCCTCCAGGTGCCGTCGGCCAAACAATGTCGGCTGTCGGCCCCTGGGGGAGAGACTTCTCTGTGGGGGCACCTACGATCTGGAACGAGCTCCCCCCGGAGATACGGAGGATCCTGGATCTGCGCACCTTCCGCCGTGCGCTTAAGACTCTTCTATTTCATCAAGCTGGCCTGGCCTAAATCTTCCCCCTTTTAATGTGGAAATTTTAAATTTGTTTTAATTATAGGGTTATGGGAAAGGCGTTTTAAATTGGGGAGCCATTTTGGATTTAATTTTGTTTTAAATGTATTTTAATGTTTATATTGTATGTTTTTTAATCTTGGCTGTTCACCGCCCCGAGTCCTTCGGGAGAGGGGGCGGTATAAAAATTTAATAAATATAAAATATATATAAATATATAAATTAAAAAAAAAATTATTCAATCTTTGTTGCCCTGCAAGCAAGTGGAGGTACCCACTTTACTTAGACAAATTATCTAAATCGATTTCCTGCTGCGCCAGACTTTGATTCTATTTTTTATTTATTGATGAGTGTCAGCGTAATTGTTAACTTTATTATTCTTGATATAAGAACATTAAAACTTGCTATCACAATAGAGTTCACCAAATCAGTCATTAGTTGATCTGTTATGACAGAGTTGGGTGTCCTTGAGTCAACTGTGATCCCTGGTGACTGCCTGGACAAATGCTTTCCATCTCAACCTGTCTCTAGTATTGACTTATACTTCTTTCAAGGATAGCCCCATAATTTGTTTGATCTTGTGCATTCAGGTGTCAGTTCTTCCTCTTTTTTTATTTCCCTGAATCCTACCAAACATAGAGGCTAGGCATAATCCACTAGGTCAAAATAACTATTTTGTAAAAACTAGATTCTTGCCTATCTGGAACTGTCTGGTATCCCCAAAGATGTTCTAGATGGCCACTGAATAGCAGCAAGACACAGAGAAAATCTCTTTGATGTTATCTGGTGGTGATCTGGATTTTTGCAGACCAGATCTAATAGCTGTACCTTGTGCCATGAAAATACTGTCAAAGCTTCATTATTTCACTAGCACTCTCTTTATTGGGCAAAAAAGGCAGCAGTAGCTATGGTTTTGACCCTGCAACCAATCAGTTTGTTGTAAAGTGTGTTCTGTATGTTCTGTGCCTATTAGGCCTTAGCAACAAACAATTAAGATGTTTGAATTTTTTCAACTGTTCTTTCCCAGTCTTATTTTTTGGGGCGGGGAGGGATGGTTGGGTAGTCAAAACAGGATAATTGATATAGCTCATCCTATAATATGACTGATTGCATGGACTTAGCTTAACATGCACATAGTGTGATTGCTTGGATTAAACTGAATCCCTGAAAATTAGTTGACTCATCAGTCTAACCCAGTAGAGATTCAGCTATACCTATGGTCTGCAGTTAACCAACTTCCCTAATTACTTGTATCATGAGAAGATCTAAATGTGCATAATGAGCCATACTGTGACTGGAATATAAAAATCTGGATGACCCTAGATGGGAGTAGACTAGACATACAGAAAGGACTGACTCTCCGGTTTAGTTCATTGGCTGTTCTGAAGCCAGATACGATGTGTATATGCACAACTGAATAGGTGGGTGGCTGGGACTATATTAAATGCTTGATTCTAGTAACTTTCCAGACTTATTCGCTGACATCCAGACTTTGTTTTTACATTATTTAGCATAAAAATAGGCAATGATTTATGAATTTTCATGAGTTCAGACACAGGATTTCTTTTTATACTTCCAAGCTTTGTGCATAGACATTAAACACCTTGAGCTCTCAAATGAAGTTTTTCAAACTTCAAACTTTCAAGCTTTTAAAAGCCAACAGGGTTTTTTAAAAAATGTGTGTCCCTAATGTTAAAAATACCAAAGCTTTGTTGTCATGTGAAAGACAGTGGAAGGGAAGTTTTGCGGAGCAATTGCTGCTAGGAAATGAAGGGGTAGACTTTTTCTCCTAGAACCAGCCTCTAAGCTAGTTTTGTCAGTGGAGATTTAATGAATAAGAACAATGTGTATGTTGTATGAAATGACCCTACCATTGGACATACTTAGGCAATCATAACAGACGGTAGGGACTATATAGGGGAGTAACAAGAATTGCAGGCAATGCAGTTTGAAAGGCTTTCCTTTCTGCCGTTTCTCTTTCCTCCCTCCCTCCCTCCCTCCCTCCCTCCCTCTCTCTCTCTCTCTCTCACACACACACACACACACACACACACAGAGAGAGAGAGAGAGAGAGAGAGAGAGAGAGAGAGAGAGAGAGAGAGAGAGAGAGAGATTTGATTGGTTGAAAGGGATAGGCTGCCATTTGCTTCTACTGTAAGCACATGCTTCCCACAATCTTCCAGAATAGTCTTTTTCTCAAGCAACAGCAGCTGGGTAGAGGCAGGGGGGAGCCGATTCTGATGGGCTACATGGCTTTCTACCTCACCGGCCCTCACTGGCTCAGCTGATCTGCGGTTAAGGAGCCAAGCAGCTTTGAGGTAATCGCGCTCCACACCTCCTGCATGTCAAAAAAAAAAAAAAAAGACCTCCCCAAAAATAAGATCGAGTGCTTATTTTCAAGCCTAAAAGGAAATAAGCACTCAGGCTTATTTTGGGGGAAACACAGTAGCAGCTCTCAGCGTTGGTCAATAGGTAACTATTCTAATAGTTACAATACATTTACCCTTTTGTGTGCGCTTGTCAGTTTCAATACAAACTTCCAAAATCCTGGGTTCTAGCTATCATATTGCTTTCGCAATGAGATAAACAGAAAGGCTTATGTCCCCATTAGGGAGACCCATTATAGATATGTTTTAGTATCCTCCTCTGCTATGCAAGCTGGTGCTCATGATAATACAGATTTATATAGAAGAGGATAAGCACAAGAAAAAGCAATACAATAATTCATTATGGCTCACCCACCTTCATACTTGGTATCTTCCACTTCCAGCTGCCATCTTTTAAACAGAACTTACGTTGAAAGCTGAAGTGCTCACTATCCAACAGCATTTTCCACACCAGCATCTGGATTAATTCTTGCTGTGTTCATCATTATAAATTAAGGCAATTAAATATGGCCTTTAAAATCATAAGGGTGATTATTCTTATATAAATATAAGCAAATGAAAAGTAACGGTTATAAAGATTTGCAACTTGCTGTTCTGAATATTGCATATAATGTATGAATTAGAAATAAGAGAACCACAGTGTTTTATGGGCCAAAGACAATTATGAGCTACAGCTCTTAGGATTCCTGCACAAATAGATCCTAATAAGCTGGGCAAAGACAACATATTTGCAGGGGTGGACTGCTGGGGGTTCGCAGGGGTTTGGGAGAACCTCTAGCTAAGATTCTGTGCAGTTCAGAGAACCCCCAAATCCCACTCCTGGCTGGCCCCTCTCACCCCACCCCGCCCCTCCCAGGAGTCCCCACGCGGCCCTTTTTGGATGCAGGTAAGTGCAGGGTGCACACGGAGGCTCAAGGAGGGCCTACTGGAAGTTCAGAAAGGCAGGAAACAGGCCTCCAGAGGGCATCTGGAGCCTCGGGAGCTGTTTTCACCCTCCTGGAGGCTCGAGGAAAGCCTCTGGAGCCCAGGGAGGGCAAAAACGCCCCCCATGGTGCAGGAGGCTGACTACGCCACGCCCACCATGGCCACACCTACCCAGCAACTGGGCAGAGAACCCCTTGCTAAAATTTTTGAAGCCCACTCCTGTATATTTGCTTAATGTTGAAATATTTATTGCAATTCAGCTAAGATTTCAGTGGTGGCTTGTCTATCTTGCTTGATGAGGTAATGATCCAAAGCCAGGAGTAGTCTTGTAACTTATACCTCCAGTGGCAAATTATATTCAGCAAGCACCACAGGGAAGAAAGAGTTGGTTGAAAGATGGCAACTAGAAGACAGTTTTCTCTGAATCCTTCCACAAGGTCTTTCGGTTTGGGAAACACTTCCCATATCAAAAGTAAAATAAAAAAATATTGCTGCAGAAAGCATACTGAAAGTATAGAAACGAGTGCAAAATTAAATCCTTAACAGAAATGCAGGCAAAAAAGATAGAAACAAGTGAAGGACTCTCCAATCATGCTGGCTGAGCATGTGAGAAAATATAGGGGGAAATGGTAATAAAAAGACACTATGAAATGTCATAAAAGGAATAAATTCATTCACATTGGAGACAAAAGCTACATCTTTGTGGAGGATTGGCTAACCACCTCTGTAAGCAATTTTATGCCATTTCCTTTGCTTTGAAGTTAGCATTTTATTACATACTATCCCTTTCAATTTCAGAGTAAAACTAATTATGCAACATAGTGAAGAGATGTTTCATTTTCAGGTTCTAGGCCAATTCTTTACTTTTCTATTCCAGTAGATTTTGGCGGCGGAGGTGGGTGGATCCCGGGAATTATTCCAGCAACTAAATACAGAAGGGTGTTAGGAAAGAAGGAAGGAAGGAAGGAAGGAAGGAAGGAAGGAAGGAAGGAAGGAAGGAAGGAAGGAAGGAAGGAAGAAAATCCAGTGTGTGTGTGTGTGTGTGTGTGTGTGTGTGTGTGTGTGTGTGTTTTGAAGGAGCTCAAGCAGGGGTGAAATGCTCCTGGTTCAGACTGGTTCAGCCGAACTGGTAGCAATGGCGGCCAGTGGTTTGGAGAACCAGTAGCGATGGCTGCCAGTGGTTTGGAGAACTGGTAGTGATGGTGGTGCGAGTCTCTGCCCACCCATCCGGTCTTTGTGTTTTTTACCCTCTGCACATATGCAGAAGGGTTTGCGCATGCGCAGAGGGTCCACGTGCACACATGATGCATGCAGCGTGTGCACTTCCAAACTAGTTGGGAAGGTAAGTAGATTTCACCCCTGAGCTCAAGGTAACATTTATGAGACTGCTATCATATTATTCTTATAACAATGATCTCATAAAGTCCATCCAGTGAGCTTTACACAACATATAGGGTTTGATCCTCAGTTCTGTTGGGCCAAATCTAATGTTCTAGTTTCTATTCTGTCCTGAGTCCTTTATCTTTATCGAGATCTGTGTTATAGTTAGAGCAGCGGTGTAAAACTCATGTCATCATGGCGGCATCACGTGATGTATCGGGACTTTTTCCCCCTTCACTAAACCCAGCATGGGCGTGGCCAGCGCATGATGCATCTGGCCCACATGCCGGGAGTTTGAGCATCTCAATTCATTTATATTGTATGTTTTCATTGGCTTCAGATGACTCACCGTTAGGATGTTTTTCCACATCACCTAACTTCCAATATAAAACTTTGATCTACTTTTCAATCAATAGTATAACAAGTGTGTTCCAGCTGGGACTCTGTATTATAGTGTCAGAATTTGTGGATGGTGTAATTTGTTGCCATGGTATCCACCTTATGAAAACATTTCTTTGGAACTAAAATTTGCATGGTTTGCTTGTGGAAATTTGCCAAAAGAACAATCTAGAGCCTTTATTTCCTGAATGTTGAGTAGGTGAACCTAGGCAAATATTTTCATGAAAATGTACCATTATGCTGTTCTGCTGTTGTTGCACAAAATGGCTTACAATATGGAAACGGATCATTTTAATTAGAATGACCAAGCATTGCCACTCCGCTGCTTCTTATAATCAAAGCTAATTAGAAGGCCAAGCAAGGCAGAGACATCTGCATATGAAAAGAACATTATTTTATTCAAAGAACTTTTTTTATTCTTCACTATTCGCATCTACTGTATCAGCTATAAACTGATAATGAGCTACAGAAAAATCAGTAGCTCTCCCTCCCTTTATATCTTTCACACCAAAGCAATGTTTCCTGGATGGACTTATAGTAAGTATTTTACTTTTTGAGTGCTTGCATTCTGAAACACTGAAGTGCTTTGTTTTATTTTCCAGTTCTGCAGGTGCATGCATGCTTGAAGGCAAAATGTGACAAGCTATTTATGTACTGAAGTCTTAATGATGCTTCCTGGGTTCAGACTTCAAAAGGCATTTTTTAAGATTACAGCTTTATGTGATAATGAGTGTTTGTTTGAATTTATAAGGAAGGGCTGAGTCAAAAAGATCAGCTCAAATTCCTGCATTATAAAGATTCTCTTATGTTTAGCTCCCTTCTAGCCAACTGGAATTTTCTTTGGGGGGGGGAATAATTGTCCTATTGTTATCCCATACTTTTCTCCTGTTCTTAGTTAGTTGGGCTGAGAGAAAGGGCAACTGACTTTAAGTTATTCAATTATTGCAATGATGTTTGTGGTGATGTTTTATCCTCATTCACCAGAAGCTGGGTGATTCTCAATCCATCCGTTCAGTTCAAATGTCTTCTTCAGAAAGATAATGACCATGAGTCTCCATTGTGTTCATCATTGTGCCACTGTTGCACATTGGTCAGGATTGATACCCATCCACTTTTTTGCTATTCCAGGCTTCTCTTTGTGATTCCCTGCTGTGTTTTCTTCCACTCTTCCTTCTAACAGGATTCTTTTTTGCATAGAAGTTGTGTCTCAGTTTTACCCAAGTTTTCTTTGTTTGATGACCTTTTATGAGACATTTTTTTCTCCTGTAGATTTGATTTTTTGTGACTCCATAAGTTTCTCCTCAAAACCACATTTTAAAGGTTGTAGCCTATTCTCAATTTCCTTGTATACTTCCATATTTCACAGTTATAAGGGAGAGTTGACCAAAGATAACATTTATCATTCGCATTCTTAGTTTTAAATCCAATTCCTTCAAGGTCAGAATATTCTTTATGTCTAAAAATGTTTTCTTGACAATTTATAGTCTCCTCATTATTTCGCAAGTTGTTTTTTCAACTTTCATGATTAAATTCCAGCATAAACAAAATTCTTATCTGATGATGATGAAGAGGGTCATCATCACAGTCCGTGAAAACATATTAAATTCCAAAAATAAGAAGTGGAAAGAATATTAGGTATGTTTGTCATCTTGAGTTATATATAAACAATAATATTTTATAAGGGATAAAACTCAAATAAATAAATAAATAACTATAAACTATAAAAATCTATAAAATCGTACATTTGCCAATTGCCCTAGCCCGGGATCTACTGGAAGACACTGGTTTCTTTTTAGAATAGAATAGAATAACAGAGATGGAAGGGACCTTGGAGATCTTCTAGTCCAACCCCCTGCTTAGGCAGGAAACCCTACACCACTTCAGATAAATGGTTATCCAACATCTTCTTAACAACCTCTAGTGTTGGAGCATTTACAACTTCTGGAGTTGTAAAGTTGTTCCACTGATTAATTGTTCTAACTGTCAGGAAATTTCTCCTTAGTTTTAAGTTACTTCTCTCCTCAATTAGTTTCTATCCATTGCTTCTTATCCACTCATTGCATCTAAAAAAAATATTTTTTTAAATACTTAGTTTTTCTTTCTCAAAGACAGCAGTGCAGGGACTGCCAGCACATGGGATGGGGGTGGGGAAACATCAAGCAAAATGTGGTTAGAGGTTCTTTTCTTCCTTCCTACTTTTTCTTTTCTATTTGATTAAAAAAAAATCACTTTTGAAAAGGAGGAAGGAGTGGCTGTTCCTTTTCTGATGAACTCATTTATAAGAAGAATTGGAGCAAGCCATTATCTTTCATTTCATCCTGGTACAGTATTATCAGAAATTGATTGTAATGGAGCAACTCCACAGTTAGGGTCACAAGCTTCTCGGAGGGTGGCTGAGTTGCTAATGTAATCAAACTCGTATTAAATGTTCTATGCCATTAGCCCATCAGTCTTTCTCCTTCCCAACGATGCTGGGCAGGGATCCATTTGAATTAGAAGAGATGACAAAAATGATAGATAGTATAGATCAGTGATGTTTTCAATAGGATAAACATGACTAAGGCGCACTTGTGGACTTGCAAGCTCCTCATGCTTTTCATTTGGGTAGTGAAATTGATTCGGGTTGCCAGCTCATTTGGTTTTTTTATTCTTCTGGATATGAAAAACTGTCACTTTACGGTCTTGGTTATTTATTAGGTTTATAGTCTACCTTTCATTGTGGCATTTAAGGTGACATACAGCTCAACCTACCTCACAGAGTTGTTGTAATGGAGAAAATAGGAGGAGGAAGGAGTATTAGACATGTTATGCCTTCAATTATTCATGAATTAATGAATATGGAGGAGGGATACAAATAAATAAAATTGTTATTTAATTAATAGGACAAATTTTAAAAAAATTCTCTCTCCTTTGTTTCTCCACAATAATCACTCTGTGAGAAAGGTTGGGCTGAGAAAGAGATCTGGCTCAAAGCTGATTTCTAGATCATTCATCTATTTACTCTCAGAAAAAAATCATTCTGGCCAGCAGGAGGGAGAGATATCTCTGTGGCAGTCAAGTGAGCAAAAGAAAAAAACAGTGTGGCACCACCAAGATACAATTTCCACTCTTTTGTATGAACATTGCATCCCACAGGTATGTTTCTCTTTGGAATGTCTCAAAAATGACCTATTTATCGTCCTAGACCAAACCAAGTCCAAAAAAAAAAAAAGCTTAAGAATTCCTGGAAGACTGGCGCTCAGACAAATCAGCCATCAACAGGCAAATTGAGATAAACTACATTTACATACCACTCAAAAGAGACAATCAAAAAGGTAGAAAGGGGTGGAAAGGACCAAAACACCACCTCACCAACAATCAACACCCAAATTAGCAGAGATTAACACCAGTATTAATATTAAACCAACAATCAAATTGTAAATAATAACTCAATCTAGGAATTACCAACCCAGACAAGCAATCAAACAGTTTGAAAACAGCCTAATCAAGGAACCACCAAGAATATTCCCACCAACACTAAAAGGGTGAGCCACTATTATATAAACAGAAAGCAAACCTTCTGCCTTCTAGTACTGACGATGTTAGATAGTTGTATAATGAAATGTCTGTAAAGAAAACAACCAAGCTCAGAGAGCACCAAGGACCCAACAGTTCATAAATATTGTGTGTATTGTTTTTTATTGTTTTTTGTTGTAGTGTTATTGTATATTATTCTCATTTATATCTATAGCTGTTAGGCATTATGTGTTTTATATATCTATATATTTTATTTATTTATTTATTTATTTATTTATTTATTTATTTATTTATTTATTTATTTATTTATTATATTTCTATACCGCCTTTCTCCTGTAGGACTCAAGGCGGTGTACAGTCAAGAAAAATATAGACACACAAACATCATAAAATTGCTAATTAAAATTATTACTTAGTTTGGTCAATTAAATAAAACCCAGAATTAGATAACATTTAAAAAAATCATTCACATGTTCATATGTTTAGCCCCGCCTGTTGAAACATCAGGGTCTTGAGGGCACAGCGGAAAGCACGGAGATCAGGGATATTCCGTATCTCCGGGGGCAGTTCATTCCAAAGGATTGGAGCCCTCACAGAGAAGGCCCTTCCCCTGGGAGTCGCCAGTCGGCATAATTTGACTGACGGTACCCTGAGTAGTCCCTCCCTGTGAGAACGAACTGGTCGGTGGGAGGCTATTGGTGGCAAAAGACGGTCTCATAGGTACCCAGGTCCTAAGCCATGGAGCGCTTTAAAGGTGATAACTAACAACTTGAATCGCACCCGGAAGACCACCGGGAGCCAGTGCAGCTCGCGTAGGAGAGGTGTTACATGGGCGTAATGAGCTGCGCCCATAATCACCTGCGCGGCTACATTCTGGACCAGTTGAAGCCTCTGGGTGCTTTTCAAGGGGAGCCCCATGTAGAGAGCATTACAGTAGTCCATACGGGAGGTAACTAGGGCATGAGTGACCGTGCGCAAGGCATCCTGATCCAGAAAGAGATGCAACTGGTGGGTCAGGCGAACCTGATAAAAGGCACCCCTGGCCCCGGGCGACAAATGATCTTCTAAAGATAGCCGTGAATCCAGGAGGACACCCAAGTTGCGGGTCCTCTCTGTGGGGAGCAAGATCTCATCCCCTATTGTCAGTGATGGTACCAGCTGACTATACCGGGACGCCGGAAGCCACAGCCACTCGGTCTTGGAGGGGTTGAGTCTGAGCTTGTTTCTCCCCATCCAGATCCGCACGGCCTCCAGGCAATGGGACATCACAGCAAGGGCATCATTGGGGTGGTCTGGGGTGGAGATGTATAGCTGTGTGTCATCAGCATACTGATGAACACTCACCCCAAAACCACGGATGATCTCGCCTAGCGGTTTTACATAAATGTTGAACAGGAGGGGTGAGAGGACTGACCCTTGCAGCACCCCACAAATAAGGTGCCTCGAGGTCGACCTCTGCCCCCCTGCCAACACAAACTGCGAACGGTCAGAGAGGAAGGAGGAGAACCACCGAAGCACGGTGCCCCCTATTCCTAACCCCTCCAGCCGGTGCAGTAAGATACCATGGTCGGTGGTATCAAAAGCCGCTGAGAGATCTAATAGGACCAGGATAGAGGAGCAACCTCTGTCCCGAGCCCTCCAGAGATCATCCACCAACGCGACCAATGCCATTTCCGTGCTGTATCGTGACCTGAAGCCCGACTGGAATGGATCCAGATAGACAACTTCATCCAGGTATCGGGGTAGTTGTCGCGCCACCACACTCTCAACAACCTTCGCAACAAAGCGAAGATTGGAGACTGGACGATAATTTGATAATATAGCCGGGTCCAGGGAAGGATTTGATGTATACTCAGGGGTAAGCCAAGAATTTTAAAATGTACCCCAAAATTGGATTCAGCTTATAAACACATGGGCTTATCACAATTTTTTAAAGTATTTGTATATCCTGTATATATTCTGAGTCTCTGGAGAAGGGCGGCATATAAATCAAACCAATAAATATTCATGTATAAGCCCATCTATTAACCAAAATACCATGAAAAATGCAGGTCAGCCTATCCACATATCATACTTTTTATGGTACTTTGGTTAAAAATTCAAGGAAGCTTTTTCTGCAGAGGAGAAACATGAGTATATATGGTACTGTGTTTTCTGGCACAAAGACCAGAATAAAAATAAGTTTGATAGCTTTGTTAATTATTCATTCCAAAGCCATTTCTGTGGGGTGTATTTTTTTTAATGAAGCTTAAAGAAACTGATTTCCAATTAGATATAGAATAATTCCACAGGACCGAGGGAGTTTCCTCTTCAACAAAATTGGCTAAACCTCTTTCAACGTTGGTGGTGATCATTAAATTTCCTAGAAAGGAACTTAATTCTTCCCCTCCCCCCCCTTTTTTTTTTTTGCCCAAATCCTTGCACCTCCTTCAGCTCTTCCAACTTCTAATATGCGAGAAGGATAAATATCTTTTCAACTATTTTCTTCACACAAGTCTTTTTTTTATATCTCACTCTAATGTCTTCCTGATACAGGCATATTTTTGTGCACTGCTCTTACATCTTCTTTATACAGCATCTTTCCAAATAAACATGTATTGCAATCTTTCGTGATATGAGTGATCATTTTGGTTGCCCTTTACTATACCTTTTCTACTAACAAAATTCTTTTCAAAATATATTAAACAAAATTGTGCTGTGGTTTTTCTTTCTTTTTTTCTTGTTAAGATATTAAATCATCTCAGATCATACACATGATCTGAGTTTTTCCAGAAAACAATCTAAAACATGTCTTCTTTCCTATGCTTATTCATAATGAATTACCCTTGCTGTGGAGACTGGGGTCTGAAAAGTATCTGGTCCCTGCACTAAAACATCTTTTCTTTTTGGCAGCATTGCAAATTATATCCCTGCTGCAATTAGTCAGAAATCTGAATTAATTGCTTTGCAACAGATGGTTTTAATTTTGGAGTCAGAATCTAGATTCTAGATTTGAAAATCACAGGAGAGATTTACTGTATATTGTTTTACCTCTATGATGAATATTTTACCTTGGTAGGTACATTTAATAATATACATTACACTGATGGATTTACAGATTATATATTGATGTCTGTCAATTTTGATGATCCTAAAGTAATCGATTATATCCCATTAGTTCATTGTTGACTCTTAGTGACCTCATAGATTTTCTCAGTGATAATTGAATCCTAACCTGGTTTTTCAGGTTTTCCAGTAGTGCACCTAGCACCACTGTAACCTTTTCCCTTGTCATCCTTTTCTCTTTTTTTCCCACCTTTCCAGCATTAGAGTGTTTTCCATATGTGTCTGAAGTAGGATCATTTGAGTCTGATCACTTGTGCTTTGAGTGAGATCTCTGAGTTGATTTGTTCAATAATCAATGGGTTTGTTTTCTTTGCTAATAAAGGGACTTTTAATGTAATGAAACACTGGGCTGCTACCAAGAAATGTGGCCAATTTACATTTGATTAATCAGTGGAAGGTATAACAACCTTCAATTTCTGCTGCCTATCTAAATTGTAAGGGAATTAAGAAATGTATTTCTGTGGCTTGTCACATAACCTACATTTCTTTCCAATTGCTATTGCTTATGTTTTTCTTCTTCTTCTTTTCATTTCTGAAAAGATGATAAACATTTATTTTTAATACTACACCGACGTGGCCGAGTTAATTTTAATGCTACCCCTAGTGGCCGAGTTAATTACTTTCTGTGTTCTGATTGGTTGAACATGACAGCTCGGGGTATAAAAGGGAGCTGTCAAGCGCGGGAGATGTTGTTGCCATGCCTGTCAGAAGTATAGTTGAATAAACGTTGCAGTTGCCATTCCACATCGCTTCAGATTCATCTGTCATGCACAGAATTTATTAGCTACAATAGCAATAGTACTTAGACCTATATACAGCTTCATAGTGCTTTACAGCCCTCCCTAAACGTTTTACAGCATCAGCATATTTTCCCCAACAATCTGGATCCTCATTTTACTGATCTCGGAAGGATGGAAATCCGAGTCAACCTTGAGCCAGTGAGAACTGAACTGCCAAACTGCTGGCAGTTGGCAGTCAGCAGAATTAGCCTGCAATACTGCATTCTAACCACTGAACCCCCACAGCTCTTGATAACAGTACATAACTCCTTGTTATTGTAAATCAGAGTTCCCCAACCTTTCCAGGTTGGTGGCCTGGAGCAGGGGAGGGTGGAAAGAGAGGGTGATGATTTTATGGGAGGGGCAAGTGCATGTGCACCTCCATGTACGCGCATGAGCTCCCGTGACATTCACAGCAATGCTCGTGTGAGTGGAACCTTGATTGCCCATGACGAGGCTCGTACAAGTGAGGCCACAAGTGTCCACTATGAGGTTCACTTAAGCACCCAAGATGATGCCCATGCAAGTAGGGACATGCATGTATACAGAGGCCCTCATACTGGCCAGCCACTCACACGGCTTGGTGATGATTAGCCCAAGGCCCGGCAGTGGGCCACGGCCTACAGGTTGGGCACCCCTGTTGTAGATGATTAATTTTTAAAAATAAAGGCACTTAAATAAATTTATGAGGGAGATGGGTGGTTAAGAAGTCTGATAATAAATAATAAACAAACAAACAAACAAATCTATTGCAAGAGCACAATCCCAAGGATAGTTTATTCTAGAATTTCATGTATCATTATTAAATAAATGATGATCATATAACAAAACCAGATTTCTAAGGTCTGTATCTGTTGTATAATTTAATGTCTAATGTCTGTGGCATTTTACAAATAATAAATATTACTAGTATTGCAGTAACAAAGAAAGAAAGAAAGAAAGTGACAGCATAATATTCTCATTCTGGGAAGAGACCCTGAATTTTTCTCAAAAAAAATATATGAATGAATGAATTTTCCTTCAAAAAAACTGAGGGCAGAGAGAAGGATCCCTTTGCAGTGATTCAGAATTGGAGCAGAACAGGGCACAATTTATATATCATCTAGTTTAGCTTTCAAAGGGAGACCAAAGTACAAACTAAGACACAATAAAATATGTTATAAATGATTTATGGATCAAGCAGCTAACAATTGTTAACATTTGGAGCTTCAGGCTCAGTCACGAGGTTATACTTGGCAGCCAATATTTCCTTCTGGGAACTCTCTGTAATGCTTCTATTGCTATGACATATATTAGTTTTGGGTTTTTTTCCAGAAACCTCTATGCTACAAAACCATGGATCCTTTGTAAATCATTTTGCTGTTTCTCATTGTGTGTAGACCCTGGGCAAGAAGCTAGAAATATAGTGCCCTTCCTATTGAAACGCAAAATTAGTGGAAGATCTCTGAGGGCACTGTTGTTGTGAAAAGAGGGGGGGGGGAATCAAGAGCCTATCTTGAAATACTTTAAGAAATTGATCTTTTAACTAAGAAGGACACATACTAAATGAGTTTCATTTCTACTAGCATTCATCTTACCATGGTTTTTCTCATAATAAAGACATTCATCAGCTCCTGGAATGCTCAGTGAGATGCTGATAATACATCTCTAGTTAAAACCATGACATTCTAATGAAAACTACAGAGTATCCTTTCCCCAAACTTGGTATTTATTCCTAAGGAAAAGTTAAAAATAATTTAGCATGCTCACCCCCGAGATCGGAATGCCATTCTTTAAGAAAATAATAAGAGAGAAAGCCAGAGCCTTATAGCCTTGTTTTTAACTAAATTATTAACTTACTGACTGAGATCCAGTCAGTAAGATCCAATTACTAATATTTGTTCGCTTAAATAGCTTGTGATGTGCCTCTTCCAAAATTTGTCACGTACAAAGCTTACCCATGTCTACACTTGCTGTTCAGTATCATAGCCTCACGTATTTATGACTTCTGTGCATATAAGGTGGTTTTGAGTGGTTTTACAAAGTTTATCTGAATCATTGTGTGTAGAGCTTAAAGAAATAGTATCTACAATAAGCTTAACTATTGTAGGAAGTTAGCACCCACCCCTTTCCTGGAAGAATGAAATATTTTAGGAAATATTAAAAAGGCAGAATATTATATTTCCCTGGATGAGAAATGGAGAAACATGTTTTAAAGACAAAGCAGCTTCCTGCCTCCTCCCCCCTTTGTCAATGGGCAAGAGGCAGAAACTCAATCTTTCAATCTTTGAAACTCATCTGCACCACAATAGGGCCCATCTAGCAGCAGAAACTCACCACATGGCACCTGGGAAGATTATATCAGCCAGCAAGGCTAGCTAAGATGCCCACCCCATGGGAGTCTGACAACCAATCAGGATACTCTTTCTGGACCGCAGGAAGTTCAAAGCCAGGGAGAGCATAAAAACCCATGGACTCGCTGTATTCCACCCTTTTCTGTTCAGGAACTCAAGCCATGTGATCCTGTCCACCATTAAACCATCTTTCCAAGCAGTCTCCATGTTTCCAGTGTCTTTTTCCCCACTTGGAGCAGAACCCAGAAGGATATTTCTTCCTACACTATGCACTGTGTTCTTTGTGCAGTAATACAGACTTATCACTACGTATTATAATGCTTAGCAATTATTCTACACTGCATAACCAAATGATTTGACTAAGTATCTTCTTGAATATTCAATTTTAACTCCCCATAGACATCCTATTCTATTTTAAAGCTGTTATTATACTTTTTGCATTCCTTATTTTAAAAAGCATACAAATGATTTTTTTATACGATACCAGACCTCCGGACTTTTCGTCGGGCCCTGAAAACACATCTATTTCATCTAGCCGGGCTGGCTTGATCCCATCCTTTCGGTTTTAATTTGAAATTGGTTTTAACTGGGTTGTTTTAAATTGAGGGCCGAAATTATTTAATGTCTTTTAAACTGCTTTTAAATTTTATATGTTATGTTTTATCTCAGCTGTTCACTGCCCTGAGTCCTGTTGGAGAAGGGCGGTATAAAAATCAAATAAATAAATAAATAATAAATGAAAATATCAAGAACAACAAATCATAGGCATTTATGACATATATAATCAAAATGCTGACAAAGTCTTAACATGCATGTGTGTGTGTGTGTGTATGTATGTATGTGTGTATGTATGTGAGGTTGTATGAGTTAATGGTTTAAAGGACTGGAATAGGTATCACAAAACCCCATTTCTAATTCTATCTTGGCACAGAAGCACAGAAATCATTCTCACATTCTCTGGCTCTTTCTTGAAAAAGTATGTCTACTTATCAAGGGATGAATCGCCCTGCAGATGAACATAAACTTCTTCTAAGGCAGAAATTTCATCGAAGAGAGTGTTGGGTGGAAGTTCTTCTCGCCATGGTGATAATAACCAGATGTTCATCATTTCTTCTAAAGTTGGAGGATTATTGCGATCAATTAGATTGAAACAACTTAGCGTCTCATATACTGAATCGGTAAAATTATACCACTTTTCTAAGTATGCAATGGCTCTTTGATATACGTTGATGGCTTCTTTCTTGAACTTTTGTACGGCATTCTCAGGCAAATGTTTTTTACGTAAGGCAAATAAAACTTTCATTCCAAAAAACTGTTCATCGTATTTTTTGTCTCATTCTAACTTATGAAAAAAAAGACAAAACACGATTCTCTTATCCTTATTCTCTTAGACTGTACAGCTTTAGATTACATACCATTTCATCATAAAGTTTTTGAATAAAAAAAATGTCCACTATTTTGTGAAAAAAAATAGTGAACATAATGTGAAGAAAGTGGACTGTCCGCTCAAATAGTGAACACCTGGCAAGCCTACTCGGAGTTCTCAATTCACAACTTGGTTATCTGCTATTGGTGTTACCATACAAAAACTAATAGTTCAGACTCCTGTACCACAGAAAAGTTTATTCTACTTACCATTAATTTGTGCATTTTTAGTATTTTTAAATTTTATATTTCTGAGTGCACATTTATATGGACATATTTACTGATTTTGTAATACTGCTCTATGATTAGTATAAACCACTATATGCTACTCCACAATATACTGTATTAGGCACTTCCTTGAAAAACTGGACAAGGATTCTATGGTCTCTCAAACAATGATTTTTAACAGTAGTAAGAAGATTTGACTGAGTCAGTGTTGGTTGGGCTAAAGGTATTATGGAAACAGGTCTATTATTTGCAGGGACTGAACTTTGTCAATCCTGCTGTGCACTGAATTTAAATAAACTATGGCCTCATTTCAGATATTAATATTGTTAGGCAAACTGATGATAGGGATGAGCATTCAAGCATGATAAAGGTAAAGACTTCCTAGAGGTAAGCCTGATTCCTAATAATTAGGTGAACACTAATTTTAGAAGAGAATATATGTCACTCAGGGCTGAACAGAGTCCTCAGTGCTCTCTGAGCTTAGTTGTTTCCTTACAGATGTTTTGTTACCAATCTAGGTAATATCTTCAAGACCAAGAACTCCACAATTTTTATTTGGTTAGAAGACAGAAGGTAGAGTGAAATTCCTCGTAATCTAATTCTCAAAGTACTAAATATATCTACACACAGTTATGTTTGATGATTGATGATGATGTGCCCTCAAATCATTGTTAAACCTTGGCAACCATACAGATAATTTTTTTCCATGGCAATCTGCCTCTAAACTGTTGTTTGTTTGTTTTTTCAGTCTACCAACAGTGCACTCATCACCACTGTGAGTCTATCCTTCTTGCTGTTGGTCATTCTTTTCTTTTCTTTTCTTTTTTCTTCTATCTTTCCCAACATAGAGCCTTGTCTAGAAAGTTAGCTCTTTACACAATGTGTCTAAAGTAGGATAATTTGAACCTAATCATTGGAGCTCAACTGGAAACTCTGGGTTGATTTGTTCAGGGATCCATTTCTTTGTTTTCTTGCCTATCTATAGTATTCTCAGCAATTTTCTTCAATTAAAAAGTTCAAAAGCATTCATACTTTCTTTCCTACATCTTCAAAAGTCCAATTTTTGCTTCCATAGTTTATCACATGGAACGCCATTGTTTGCGCTATTTTGATCTTTGTAGATACAGTATAGAAGCATCACAACATTTGAATATTTTTTTTCCAAGGTCCTCATCGCAACTCACCTAAGTGCTAGGGTGAGCATATTTCTAGACTGCTTGTTCCTGTTGATAATTGAGCCTAAAAGGCAGAAGCTACTCACTATTTCAATATCTTCATGGTTGATTCTAAGGCAGGTTATTGTATCTGTTATCATTAGTTTGATTTTCTTTATATATAATTTTAGCCCCATATTTTCACTGTGCTCCTTGACTTTCATCATTATGGAATAGCTGATCAGTATAGCACAGGTTATTGATTTTTCTTCCTCCAGTTTTAAAACCACATTAATCTTCTTCCAGTATATTAATCTTCCAGTACAGCTTTCTACAATATATATTCCATATATACAGTATATCATTTTGATTGTTTGAATATTTGGTTGTTTGAAAACTGTGTATACTGCCTGCTTCACTTTGGTTTCCTGGACCATACAATCCAATTACATGTTCCTCCTTAATATTTCCAAATTTGACACTCCAATCTCCAGTCACAAGCAGCACATCTTACATGTTCTTCTGATTTCATTGACCTTGATCCTACAATTCATCAGCCTTTTCTTCTTCTGCATCAGTAGTTGAAGAATAAATAGCCACCATAATAAAGACTTGTCTGGAAAATCTAATTGGTATTACTTGGTCACTGACTGCATTGTATCCTAGTACTATTTGTATTATATTCTTCCTGATTATAAAATCAAGAATGTTCCTTCTTTGTTTTTAATTCCCTGAGTAGTGAATAGTCCGATCTTCTGACAGCCATTGTCTAATTCCTGTCCATCTCAGTTTGTTGATGCCTAAGATGCCAACAGCATTCAATAATAGTCAGAGCACATCTGAGATGCAGAAAAGTTTCAAGTATAATGCCAGGCAGCCCTGTACAAAAAAAAAATCTGATAAAGTCCCTAAAAACCTGCTGCCAGTTAAATAGAAAATACTAGATTGCCCAATGGCCTGTGTGATAAGATTTCTCTAAAAAAAAAAAAAATAGAACACTGCTATCAGTCTTTTTCCATCAGGTTTAAAAATTCCATCTACTCCTGTCCAATCTCCTTTTGAAGACTGTGGCCTATTTTCAAACGATCAACATGTTCCTATTCCTTTGGCTAACTGAAAAAGTTGTTCTAAGCTTTCCATGTTCCTCAGCACTCAACAGAATGTAGACCTCAAGAGAAGGAAAAGGTTTCTTACCTCTGGGGTATTTGTATATGTGACTCAGAGAAAGAGATAACAAATTTATGGACATATATACCGGTATATTGTTTGAACATTGTCCATTGCCCAATATACTACACTTAGCCTAAAGTTAATTGCTTGTTTAAATGACTTATAAATACCTATGACAGGGGTCTGCAACCTTAAACACTCAAAGGGCCATTTGGACCCATTTCCCACAGAAAAGAAAACACCGGGAGCCACAAAACCCTTCCTGTGCCTGACTATTTCTTGAGCAGCCACAAAACTAGCATATATAGTTGAATGAAACCTGTTTTCTTCTGAAACTTTTATTTTCTTGGATTTATCCATGGTTGGCCTACCGGAGGTTGAAAAGCTGGTGGGTGTCGCATATTAGCAGTTGTGGCACATATTTTGAGTGATGGGAGCCACAGCAGAGAGGTGAAAGAGCCACATGCGGCTCCAGAGCCGCAGGTTGCTGACCCCTGGCCTATGACAACCCTAGGGTTCAGTAAGAGAACTCTTTCCATTAAGGTGTTATATCAATAACTTCTGTCTTTTCTGATTTACTATTTGTATACCCTTTTAAAGTACTAAGAAATCAGGTGGTTTCATTGGAAAATCCTGTATAATTCTTTTTTTATATCATCTGTGTAACTAGTTACTGTAGTTTTAAATCTATATTGAAAACAGCCTGGTTTTCAGTTGTATCCTCTTCTATTTCCTCTTTTAAATCAGTTTTTATGGTAGCAGAGGATCTTAAGATTCTGAATGCATTTTTATCAAATTCTTGAATTATTCTAAAGTCAAAATTCTTTTCTCCATTCTGTATTAATTAATTAGTCAGTCAGCCAGTCAATATCAATAGAAATCAAATGGTACATTCTCTTATGGGGGAAATGCATAGCATGTACATATTTGGAAAATGCATTTAAAATAAGCCTGTATTAGGAGCAATGTGTTTTAAAATGTGTTTCACAGGAAATTCACATACAATTGTTCACACACAGTATTTATCAATCATGCATAGAAAATGTCATATAACCCAGAAGGTTGTATATAAATGTATACTTTTTAGAGAAATCTGAGAATGACAATGTGTATGGATTTTTTTTTCATTTGTTTTTAATAAAATAAATGTGACAGAAGAGAATAATATACAAAAAATTCTGCACAGTAATGCAGGCCAGGCTTAAACTGATATATCTATTCTAATGGAGCATTCATTTAATTGTTTTATCAATTATTTTGTAGGACTAGGTCTTCTAGGATAACTACAGTCACTTGATAGACAAATAGCCGCCCAGAGTCCCTAGGGAGTTGGGCAGCATAGAAATGCGACAAATAAATGAATAAATAAATAAATAAATAAATAAATAAGTAAATAAATAAATAAGTAAGTAAATAAGTAAATAGTCAACAACAGTTCATTTAGTGACCATTTAAAGTTGCAAGGGCACTGAAAAAGTGACATGATCCTTTTTTCACACTTATGACCGTTGCAGTATCCCCACGGTCACGTGATCAAAATTCAAATGCTTGGCAACTGACTCATATTTATGACGGTTGCAGCATCCCAGGGTCATGTGATCACTTTTTGTGACCTTTTGACAAGCGAAGTCATCGGGGAATCCAGATTCACTTAACAACCGTGTAACTGACTTAACAGCTCAGTGATTCACTTAACAACTGTGGCAAGAAAGGTCGTAAAACAGGGCAAAATTCACTTAACAAATGTCTCACTTAGCAACATAATTTTTGGGCTCAATTGTGGTTGTAAGTTGAGGACTACCTATGATTACAAATATACCGTGTTTCCCTGAAAATAAGACCCTGTTTTTGAACCCCAAAATAAGCGCTTGGCCTTATTTTCAGGGAGGTCTTATTATTTTGGGCTGCGTGAGGCAAGACGGTGATCTTCTTGCTGTCTTCCAGCTCTGTCTCCCTAATCCTAACCAGAGGAAATGGCAGGGACCGGCTGCGCATGCGGTTAAATATTTTCAGGGAGGGCTTATTTTCTGGGGAGGGCTTATTTTCTGGGGAGAGCTTATTTTCAGAGAAATACGGTAACTGCCCAGGTATAAAACATGTAATGTACTTCTCCCATTGAAACCAACCCGTTTTAGTTTATCTAATTTATATGCACATATTGCCTGTGTAAAAAGCATTCAGTTCCTTGAGGAAGATGCATTTTAATAAAACATGCCCGAGGGTACCATGATAATCTAGGATATTTCTCTAGAACAATGCCAGGAAACGTAATTTACCTGCATCAGCATTCTTGTATAAAGCTTGTTACTTCAGAAAGACACCCAAAAGGCCCTTTTGTTTTCCCCATAGTTTATATGCTAAGAATCAGTGTCCCTATTCTTCCCTAAGACTCTTAAAATAAACTGTTAAAAATGTTTCTTCCCTACTGAGATCAACCAAGCATTGCTTGCTTTCCATTTTCACAGATTTATTATCCTAATGCCTTGGGCCAAGTAATTTCATTTAACCCCCTTAAAACATATTTCATGTATACAGTATTTTCAATTGCATGTATATTGTCATTAAGGTCAAATGCAAGTCTTCCCATTTTAGAAGAAAGTACAAATTATTTCTTGAAACCTTAAGATAAACACTGTGCTGTGCCTTTATATACAGTGCAGCTCAACAGCATGCTTGGGTATATTTACTACCGTTTTATTGTTAGAAGAATGGTAGTGCTTCTTAAAGGCAGGTGGTGATTATCTATTAGAGGAGCAAGTTAATTCATTTGGCCTGAATTGCTGGCAAGTTAAATTACCTGAAAAATTACAACCAACCCAAACTCCTTCTGTTCCTTGGCCTGTTTTATCTAACACATATACAATCCTACTACATTGGCCAGGAACAGCTGGCACTTAATGCTAGGATGGAAGTAAAAGAGATTTCACAGCAATATTCAAAGCCCCAAAATAAATCTATAAATACTTACGTTGTTTTTATTTTACCATCTCACACATTCTTACAAAGCCTAACATAGTTGTTGTGGCCCATCAGCGGCCTGTGTGGATTGTAGCTGATTCTGACAACGAGGAGGCTGGTGTGATGCTGCGCCAGCAACTTGTGCAGCTGGCACTTTAGTCAGACAATGAGGAGGCTGGAGAAGATGGGTGGCAGAGGCAGGGATTCGGCCAGAACCTCTAGAAGCTCCTTTAAGTGAAGAGGACAAAGAGGAGGAGCCTCTTCTCAATGCATGGGCACACAGAGCTGCCAAAAGGCAGGAGTGGCTCCTCAGGAGGAGGTCTCCTCGAGAGTAAGGCTTGGGGCTAATTGGCCACTCCCTTAGCCTATTTAAGGAGGAACGCCGACTGAAGCAAGTTGTAGGGAACAACTTTAGTTCACTCTCCTTCGTATCTGGATTCTCTGCAAATTGCTTCTGGGCTTTCTGCCAACCATAGTAAGATTGTGATTACTTTATCTTTGGTTTCTTTTAGGCTGTTAAGAAAGTTTCTTAACAGCCTTTGTTTGGAAAAGACTGAGTTATTTTAGTAAATTTAAATTTGGTATAGACTTTGTGTATGCTGTGTTCTTTGGGGTCCATAGCTGGGGCAGAACAATAGTACAGTAAAACTATCTATCCTTCCTGGGCATCTTAAATGGCATCATTGTTTCTAAGGAAACATTGTTTGCTAATACAGATAGTCCTTGACTTACAACACTTCATTTAGTGACCAAAGTTACAACGGCATTGAAAAAAGTGACTTATGACCAGTGGTGGGTTTCTACCAGTTTGCCCTGATTTGGTGAACCAATAGTGGCGGCGGCGAGAGGCTCCGCCCGCCCACCCAGACGTCATCACAGACGGTCTGCGCATGCACAGAAGATTCTGCACATGTGCAGAAGTGCCACACGTAAGCGAGCGTGCACACATGCGCACTCACAGTTTCAAAGCGGTAGCGAAAGTAAGTGAAACCAACTACTGCTTATGACCATTTTTCACACTTACAAATGTTGCAGATAGAAGAAAAAAGGAACCCATAGTCACGCGATCAAAATTCAGATGCTTGACAACTGGCAAGTATTTATGATGGTTGTAGTGTCCTGGGGTCACGGATTACCTTTTGTAATCTTCTGATCAGCAAAGTCAATGGGGAAGCTAGATTCACTTAACAACCATGCTACTAACTTAAGAACTGGGGCAAAAAAGGTCATAAAATGGAGCAAAATTCACTTAACAAATGTCTCCCTTAGCAACCGAAATTTTGGGCTCAATTGTGGTCTTAAGTCAAGGACTACTTGTAGTCAAAGAAAGGATTCAGTGGTGGGCAAAGTAATTACAAAATATAAGGATCCGGGAGCAGAATCTTGCTTTTTCTATGGAAGCAAATCTATTACTCTCATCATCTCTCAAATTCTTTACAATAGAGAATTTCAAGTTCATTCTCTTCTATTTTGTATTCTATGTCTGATTTATCTAAGTTATATTTTAAAAATGGAATCGCATTAGATTATCCATCTACACTGAGCAGGGGGTCAAGTGGGATAGAATATCTCTTATTCATAGAGAAATCTAACACAAAGAAAAACCCATGAATTCTAAGAGCCTGGTCAATTGTGCCTCAAGTGAGAATGCTGAATTGATTTGTTCAATGATCCATTTTTTTCTTCCATGTCCATGGTATTCTCAGCAGTTTTCTCAATGTTAAGTTCAAAAGCATCAATATTCTTTCTATCTTACTTCTTCAAAGTCCAACTTTCACTTCCATTTAGTGTCACATTGCTTGCATTATATTAATCTAGGTATAGACATCTCACAGTATCTGAGTATCTTTTCCAAGGTCATTATGATTTCTCTACCAAGTGTTAGTCCACCAAAGGTGCTTTTTCAAGTGGCAACTGGACTTTTTTATTTTTATTTATTTTATTTATTTATTTGTCAAGCATATATAAGATAACAGGTAAAAGTATAAACATAATTTGAATACATAAAAAGAGTAAGTAAAAAGGAATATTAGGACAGGGACGGTAGACACGCTGGTGCACTGATGCACGCCCCTTTCATACCTCTTAGGAATGGGGTAAGGTCAACAGTAGACAGTTTAAGGTTAAAGTTTTGGGGGTTTGGGGAAGAAACTACAGAGTCAGGTAGTGCATTCCAGGCATTGACCACTCTGTTACTGAAGTCATATTTTCTGCAATCAAGTTTGGAATGGTTTACCTTGAGTTTGTATCTATTATTTGCTTGTGTATTGTTGTAGTTGAAGCTGAAGTAGTCATTGACAGGAAGAACATTGTGGCAGGTAATTTTATGTACTATGCTTAGGTCAGACTGAAGTCGGCATAGTTCTAAGTTGTCCAAGCCCAAAATTTGAAGTCTGGTGGCATAAGGTATTTTATTGCAGTTAGAGGAATGGAAGACTCTTCTCGTAAAATATCTCTGGACTCTCTCAATTGTATTTATGTCCAATATGCAGTGCAGGTTCCAGACAGATGAGCTGTCAGACAGATGTTGTTTTTTTTTAAAGACGTTTTGCTTCTCATCCTAGAAGTTTCTTCAGCTCTGGATGACTGAGAATCTCCATAGACATTTAGTCCATGGCATATTTCTTGATTACTTGTTTCTTTACTGTTGATGGTGACTCCTAAAGGGAGGAATCCATTTAGTACTTTGAAATCTTCATTGTCATTTCTAAAACTGGTTGTTATCATTAATTTAGCTTTCTAATATGTAATGTTAGCCCAATTTTTACTGTCTTCCTTGTCTTTCATTACTGGAACATGCAGATCCTTTGCATTTTCAGCTAGTAGTTATCAGTATGAGGCAGTTATTGATGGCTGTTCCTCTAATTGTAAACCATGCTCATCTTCTAATCTACTTCCCTTAAGGTATGTTCAGCATATACTTGTTGTGGTCCGCCAGCAGCCTGAGGAGCTTGCAGCGGAGTTGAACAGTGAGGAAGCTGGGGAGGAACATGGGCCAATCCTGGAGTCAGGGGAAGGCTCAGACAAGGGCTCTCCGTCAGAGGCAGAGATGGGGCCAGGGCCATCTGGTAGTTATGCGCAGATTCTGGAGCCTCCAAATTCGGGCATCAGAGAGGCAGAGGAACAGGAGGAGCCTGTTCCTAGTGTGCGCATGTGCTGAGCTGCCAGAAGGCAAGAATAGTTAAAACAAAAAAAATTATCGGGAGTAAGGCCAGGAGATGATTGGCCCCTCCTATAAGGCTTAAAAGAGGAGCAAAGGCACATGGGCCCTTTGCAGGAAAGCAACGTTGTTAATTCTCTTCCCAGTCAGCATCTCTGTTTGATTCTGGATCCACGTGGCTTTGCCAAGTAGATCTTTGGCAGCGTGTCAAGGGAGATAAAGGTTGGTGATTATCCCAAAGAAATTCTCCCAAAGGACTTTTTGCAACTAATTGGGACTCAGCTGTGAATGAACGTAATTCACAGCTGTTGCAATAAAAGAGGTTTTTGGGACTACTCATGTGTTTTAATGACTCATGAAGCCTAGATCACAACAATACTGTAGATTAAATTTTAAAAAGTGGAGGATGTGCAACCTTTTGTTTTGTGACTTTACTAAATTGGTGCTAGTCTGTTTCCCAATGTTCTGCCCATTTTACTAAATCAGTTAGGAACATTCCAGGTCCCTTCTCTAAAATATTGCCATCTAATGAGACCTAGGAAGCATGCCCTTTCTGTGACTGTCGCTGCCTTATAGAACACCCTTCCTCTATCAATCTGGCAGGCCCCCACCCTGTTAAACTTCCAGAAGGCCATTAAAAACTGACTCTTCTACCAAAACACTGGAGTGAAGGCAGTGGTGAAATCCAATTTTTTTTACTACCAGTTCTGTGGGCGTGGTGTGGCTTGGTGGGCGTGGCTTGATGGGCATGGCAGGGGAAGGATACTGCAAAATCTCAATTCCCTCCCCACTCCTGGGGGAAGGATATTGCAGGGGGGGCAAAAGCCCTACTAAGCAGGTATATACAAAAGTGTGAAGGCTATTGCTTAACGCATTGTAAGCCGCCCTGAGTCTCCGGAAAAGGGCGAATCAATCCTTAATCGAACTAATCGAATTAATCAAACCAATAAATAAATAAATAAATGAAATCCCCATTCCCACCCCACTCTAGGGCCAGCCAGAGATGGCATTTGCCGATTCTCCGAACTGCTCAAAATTTCTGCTACTAGTTCTCCAGAACCTGTCAGAACCTGCTGGATTTCACCCCTGAGTGAAGGGCTGGAACCTATGGAGGGTTGTTAAGTTACGTTGACTGTACTAGGTTGACTGAGGTGCCAGGATTTTAGTTTTTGTTATATATGTTTATGCTTTTTTATAGTTTTATTGTTATGCACCATCCAGACTTTTTTTTAAGATGGGCAGCAATACAAATCTAAAAAATAATAAAAAAATAATAAAATAACCAGTGGCTTCCTTTTTATAGATTTTTTTTTATCCTAAAATATCCTAAATAAAATTATAAAATTTAGATATTTTTATAAATAACTCAAGGCTGTGAACATACCTAGTACTCCTTTCTCATCCTATGAGATGACTTGGATTGAGAATGAGTAACTGGCCTAAGTGATCCAATTGGATTTCCTGTATAAATTCATGATTAGAGCTCACAGTTCTCTGATTTCTAACCTGGTGCTAACCAAACTGACTATTCTGGGGTATTCTTGGGCTTTTTCCATTATCCAGTGGTCATCAGCAATAATGTCTCATGCTCCTTAGCCTTTTCTAAATGGTGTCCTTTAGCCTACCAATTTGTACTTGGAACCTCCTAGTTCAGAGATCTTTTATGAATAAAGACAAATACATATGTACCAAATCTAGGTTGATAACTGGACCAGAGGTTTACTCTTCTGAGCTTTCAAACTCATGCCTGAGCCCATCTTCAGGGAACTTCTCTTTCCTTCCTTCCTTCCTTCCTTCCTTCCTTCCTTCCTTCCTTCCTTCCTTCCTTCCTTCCTTCCTTCCTCAGTCAAAAATACAACCCTCCACAGGTTCCACCCCTTTACTCCAGTGTTTGGGTAGAAGAGGCAGATTTTAATGGACTACTGGAAGTCTAACAGGGTGGGGGCCTGCCAGATTGATAGGGGAAGGGTATTCTATAAGGCAGGGGCACAACCACAGATCTTTTGTTTTCTCTGCTTCTCCATGTCTATTTCAGTCTTCAAAGTCTTTACAGATAGTGTTGCAACACTAATTCTTGTCTCTTTTAATAGCTCTCTGAAACACTTTGTTGAGTTCTTTCTTCCTGTTTTTCTTGTCTAAACCTACGTCATGGAACGGAAGGGGTATTATCAAATTTGCAGCTGGCACCAAGCAAGGAGACCTAGCTAGTACTTTATAGTACAAAAATCATAATTCAAAATGACATTGATTGGTAAGTTCTGGCATTCATTCATATGCTCTGTGTATTGGTTTGTGTTTGTTTCTCACTGTTCTTCATGCCATTCTGATCTTGTCTCTATCATGACTAACTCTCCTTCATGGATTTTTAACCACTCCGGAACTAACACGCTTTTGGAAGTATAAAAACTGCCAGTCCATTTGAGGATCACAAGCTAAATTCTCTTTGTCCTAAAACTAATAGTACATCTTCAACATCCATCTTCTGTCTACTCTATTTTACTTGCCGGCCATTTTTCAAGCTTCTACTTCAATTCGTACCCAAGAGTTATGTCTGCAGTTTTTTACAACTTTATCCTTGATGCCAGTTCAGTCCAACAGTACTTCTTTCTGTCCCTAGGGAAAGAAGCTTTCCTATGGGAATATAAACTAATAATTCCCCCAGTTTCTTTTTATCACTAAAGCTGACACAGGCAAGCACCAAAACATTTGTTTGGATTGCAATATAGATGTCTGGATACATGATGAGCCAGCAGGGAGAAGTGGCAACCCCAAGCATGTCACACTCCCTTCCCCCAAATCCTTTGCTACCCTAATTCTGTGCCTGAATACCCTTCACCACTCTCTGCCCTAACTTGGCACAGTCTTTCCTTACATCCAGCCTGTCATTTTTCCACCAACAGTCCATTTTACATGAACCAGACAAACTGAATATGTAATACGCTGATGATCAAGTTCACAGTGCACTATATTACATAAGTGTCGAGTGTGCCTTCCCCATAATTTTTGCAAGCTGATTGTATAAAGAACTTCCATTCACTGGCCCCTTACCTGCTGGTCTTCATCTAAATAGGTTTCATTCTGTATGATTACTCTGTATGAGACCATGCAGCTTATTTCATCCAATTATCCTGATTTCATCCTTGTATGTATCTGTTTTCTAACCTTTTATCCATCCCAGTGAAGGCGTTTGCTTTTAATGACAATTCTTGGGAAAAGGTATATAGAAACTCATATCCTGTGAACATGGCAAACCTGTGTTTTCCATATCCATTTCAAAGCAAGGGCAGCTGAGAGCAGAAGAGAGGGGTAAAAATATCAAGAAGATAGCTGTGAAATGGACAGTACCAAAATTTGATAAATAATTAAGTAAAACCTCTATAGTTAAAGCCCTGCCTTTTGTGGTTGTTTTGTTTTTGTTTTTACATGGGTTGCATCAGGGGTGAAATCTCCTTACCTTCCCTACCAGTTCAGAAGTGTGCACGTCATCACGTGTGATTTTGGACCCTCTGCGCATGCGCAAAGCCTCCTGCACATGTGCAAAGGGTAAAAAACAGGTTACTTCCTGGTTAAAACCAGGAAGTAATGACATCCAGGCGGAGCCTCAGGCTGCCGCCGCTACCGGTTCTCCAAACCACCCACCACCACCGCTACCGGTTTGCCCGAACTGCTGCGAACCGGTAGCATTTCACCCCTGGGTTGCATACCAGGAGCTTCAATCATGCAATCAGGGCTGCCTTTTACATTTTTTACATTCCTCCTACAGACTCTCCTTGGGGAAAAGTTTCCTTCTATTTTAACCTCGGAGGGAAACCATCTTGTTTTACTTCTTACAAATTTAGGAAATTCTTCTCCGTTTTCCTAGAGATGGAGCAAACAAAGAAAGACCTCTGTTTCAATGCAAGGATCTGTTTTTTTGATGTGAAGAAAAATATTGGCAATATAAAAGCCTCCACTTAGCTAAATGTTCATTGCTAGACACTTAACATGTATTTGTTTTCTTTATTAGCATTTTATGTTGTCTATAATCTGTTAATGGAAAATAATAAGCTACTGATGAGAACAAATACTTGGCTGAATGGGAATAGAAGATGGTGAGGGAGATATTTTCTTTTAGGATGCAAGGTTTTCCTCTTTCCAGTCTGCTTCTTTCTCATCTTCTATTGTCTTTATAACAAATCTTTATTTGAAAAAGATTATATTTATTGAAATAATGCTTTGAAAGGTTAGAACAGCTTCTGCACAAAACAAGTTGTGGCTCTAGGAGAGCATTTGCAATATTTAGTTAAAGGTCACTAAGATGGAAAATTACATTCTGGGCTCTGAAAAATTAGGCATTAAGATTTGTAGCTTCATTGCCTCAAATTCTTCAGAGGAACTAGTTGTGAACTGCTCTGAATAACTTCAGGAGCATCATGAAACAATTTGTTTTTTTGATAGAAGAACATGACTACATTTTATGTCTTAATTACTTATTTATTGAGCTTCTTATATTCATGATGATCAATATTTTAGGGAAAGATCACTAAATAAATTAGAATAACCCCCCCAAAAAATTTAAATTAAAAATTAAATTAAAAAGAAACAAAAAACAAAAGAGGCAAATATCAAAATCCATAAAACCTTCTATTTGTATGTAAAATGAGAACTCATGAATTCCAAATTATAAATATTTTAAGTTCCATTGCTTACATTTAGAAAATTGAAAGATTTCAGAATCAAAAGGGAAAGATTTCTGAATGATGAAAAATAGGGGTAGCTCCCTGCTCTCTTCAGAACCTATTTGAGGACAGGGAATTATATTATATCAAGTAAATATGCGTCTGCAAGCTCAGATGTTTTGAGAGCTGTGGTGGCACACTGGTTAGAAGGCAATATTGCGGACTAATTCTGCCAGCAGTTCGATTCTCACCGGTAGGTTGACTCTGCCTTCCATCCTTCCGAGATTGGTAAAATGAGGAGCCAGATTGTTGAGGGCAATATGCTGACTCTGTAAACTGTTTTAGAGAGGGCTGTAAAACACTATGAAGTGGTATATAAGTGTAAGTGCTATTGCTATTGAACTTTTCTTAGAAAAAAATATATACTCATAGAGACCCGAATACTTCACAATTCAGATCATTCTTCCCTTTATAAGCATTAAGGAAGAGGAAGGTATAGTGGTTGACAGGGACATCTGTGGGGAGAAACAGTCAAGATGGCAGACATGGACATTCAATCAGAGGTCCACTCCTTTTGTACATGTGTCACTCCTTTTTGACATGGTCACCCTCTTTATTTATTTATTTTTACCCACCCCTCACTACCACTTTGTGAATAGTGCTGTGCTTGGTAAATGTGATAGAGCTGGAGCTGGAGATGGCCATGAAAGTGAAAGTGGAAATGAAGACAGATGGGTAAAGATAAGGTGAAAGCAGAGCAGAGATTGTATGTCAGGTACTCCTTAAAGAGAATGTCTCTAAGCACTGTTAACGTCTATTTCTTTTGATGGGTGTGATGAGAAGTGAACCAATGGCACCAAGTGAACCTTGGTGGCGCAGCAGACTAAAGTGCTGTTATGTAGCACCAGCTGCCTGCAATTACTGCAAGTTCAAATCTCACCAGGCTCAAGGTTGACTCAGCCTTCCATCCTTTCGAGGTAGGTAAAATGAGGACGTGGATTGTGGGGGCAATAAGCTGACTGTATAAAAAAGAACACTGCTTTGGGGGGGGGCGAAAGCCCTACTAAGCAGATATGTACAAAAGTATGAAGGCTATTGCTTAATGCATTGTAAGCCGCCCTGAGTCTCCGGAGAAGGGCGGCATATAAATCGAACCAATAAATAAATAAATAAATAAATAAATAAATAAATAAATAAATAAATAAATAAATAAATAAATAAATAAATAAATAAATAAATAAATAAATCTTACTTACTGAGCTCATTTCCTCCAGTGATAGACTGGAGGAAACTACAAAACACAAAAACAGCTGCTCCAGCAATACCTTGTATTTTCACCTCTCAAGGGAGACTGGAATACACACACACATATAGTTTAACAAAGAAAAAAAAAGCACTAATACAAATTATAATTGTCAGGCCTTGGAGGTATACCAAGCCTTGAAACCAAAGTTATGAATACTAAAAGTACTTTTATTATAGAGTTATAACAGCTTCCCTTAAGAAGCTGTAGGTGCTTAATCACGAGGTTTTTAAGAAAAGACTGGACAGCCACCTGTCTGAAATGATATAAGGCTAGAGCAGGGGGTTGGACTAGAAGACCTCCAAGTTCCCTTCCAGCTCTATTTTGATTATTAGCTGTGGTGGCTCAGTGGTTAGAATGCAGTGGGAGGAGCAAAGCCAAAAAGTAAAATGCATGGAGATTTCCAGCAGATGCTCCAAGTGCTTCAGAGAGCCAAGAATGGCAACTAGATTTTTGACCTGGAATGTTAATGGCCTAAATTCACCACAAAGGAGGAGAAAAATATTTAATTATTTGAAACAGTTTAAAAACGATGTAATTTGTTTACAAGAGACTCATATTAGAAGTAAAGATCAAAAATGTTACGATCTGATGAGCGGCCGCCCAGCAACGGAGGCTTCCTGATCGGCTGAGCTGATAGCTCGGCTGGCGGGAGGTGTGAATGTTTTAAAGTGTTTTATTGGCCGTGCGAGCCCAGCTGCAATATAAATAGCGGCTGCGCACGACCGATGTTAGGTTACATTTTAACCCTTGTGCTTGTTGCTGTGAATAAACCGTGTTGCTTATCTTGGTCTCTTATCTGCCGTTCTCAATTCAGAACACTGGCGACGAGGATGGGATGACTCCCACTGAGTACGGCCACGAGAGAAGAATTGTTTTGTTGTTGGCATTTCGGAAGGTAGATGTGTGAGGCAAACATTTTTTTTCTCTTCTCTCTCGTTCCTTGTGGGCCTGCAACTCTTTCTAATGAGTAATTTGCTATCTTTACGCCTTTTGTGCCCAGCGCAGAAACTTGGGACGCTTATATTGAGTGTTTCAAGTGTTTTTTGCAGGCAAATGACTATATCGATTTTTCCAATGACCGGAAGCGAGCCCATTTTCTCAACGCGTGTGGGCCGCAGATTTTTGCAACGGCGCGGGCGCTTGTAGCGCCCCAACAGCTGTCCATCGTTTCTTGGCCTACTTTGCTGGCTAAATTGAAGGGCCATTATGCACCCGCACCTTCTTGCATTTTTCGCCGTTTCATGTTTCGACAATGGGTGCAAAAGGAAAGGGAGTCCATTAATGACTATCTCGCCGCGCTTTGGACTGAGGCGATAAATTGTGAGTTTGAAAACCTTGATGACTCCCTCCTCGAGCAACTAGTTTGTGGCGTGCGCGATTTGCGGTTGCAGCGCCACCTTTTGGCCAAATCTGTCATCAATTTGGAGACTGCTGTTGAGGAAGCGGCTGCGTTTGAGATGTCTGACCGGTCTGTGGCAGAAATTCGAAACTTCCCGCATGTTCCACCGGCCTCTCGTTGTGCAGCCATACAGCTAGGGGAGTCTTACAAACGCTCTGATACCGTTGCTGATAGCGAAGAGGAGGTGGACCGCCTCAAGGCGTCGGTCTTCAATCGACGCCCACCCTCCAAAGGACGGGCTCCAGCGTTTTGTTTGGGTTGTGGGGATTCACATCCTCATGCTTTTTGCCGTTTTTGAAATGCCGTTTGCTGCCACTGTGGAAAGAAAGGCCACCTGGCAAAGGTTTGCCGTTCGAGATCCTCCGTGGACGTCACGGGCGTACCATCTTCCATTAAATTAGGCCGGGAAGGGTTCAACGGTCTTCAGGACTCTTGTTTCGCTATTTCCCACTGTGATCTTCTCTCGTCTGGCAACCATGCTGTCTCGGATTACAAGAAGATCTTTCTGACTGTTCGTATTGAAGGAAAACCGTGCAGGATGGAAGTGGATACTGGTTCATCTAAGTCCATCATCGCCTGGCAGACTCTTAAAGAGCTGGTGCCGTCCTTCGCTTGTGACTGTTTGCAACCCTGTTCTACTCGTCTCCATGACTACCAAGGAAATGGCATTCCCATTTTGGGTTGCAACCAGTTTATGGTGGAGTGGGGGGAGTTTGCAGGTCCCCTCCCACTTTTGGTAGTCAAGGGCAGACTCCCTAGCCTTTTGAGTTTAGACTGGTTCGGGGTGTTGGGGCTTTCCATTGCCGGCATCCATACCACGTCTAGTGATGATTTCGAATCCTTGACAACAGAGTTCGCTGAGGTTTTCGACGGCACCTTAGGTAAATATAAGGGTACCCCCATATCTCTTAATTTAGACCCCCAGGTGCCACCTATACGCCTTAAGCCCCGACGGGTCCCTTTTGCCCTTCGCCCTAAGGTGGATGTGGAGATAGATAAGTTGCTGGCTCAGGGTGTACTTGAGCCTACGGATCATTCTCGATGGGAGACCCCTATTGTTATCCCCACTAAGCCGGATGGTTCCATCCGTATTTGTAGTGACTTTAAGTGTACCCTTAATCGGGCCTTGCAGGCCCACCCGTATCCTGTCCCGGTAGTTCAACACCTCTTACATTCTTTGGGTCAAGGGTCTATTTTTGCTAAATTGGATATGTCCCAGGCATATCAACAGCTTCCTGTTGATGACGCCATGGCCGCTGCCCAAACAATTGTCACGCATCGGGGCGCCTTTAAGTGCTGCCGATTACAATTTGGGGTCTGCGTAGCTCCCGGCATTTTTCAGAGCCTTATGGAGCGGTTGCTCCAGGGAATCCCTGGCGTCGTTCCTTATTTCGATGATGTTTTGATCTCGGCTACCACCAAACACAACCTCGTCAAACGTGTTCGCCAGGTGCTATGCAGATTTCAACAAAAGGGCCTGAAACTTAAAAAATCTAAGTGTAAGTTTGGCGTTCCCCAGGTCGAATTTTTAGGGTTCCTTGTTGATAAGTTTGGCATTCATCCTACACCTTCTAAGGTCGATGCCATAAAGAATGCTCCAACACCATCATGTAGGGCTGAGCTTCAGGCTTTTCTGGGCCTGCTTAATTTCTATAGCATATTTTTGCCGCATAAGGCGTCTGTGGCGGAACCATTCCATCGGCTATTGGACAGAACAGCCCCCTGGAAGTGGGGGCAAGCCCAAGCTACTGCTTTCAGGGCTGTTAAAGATTTACTTACTTCTGATGCCATGCTGGTCCAGTATAGTGACCATATAACCCTCACCGTGGTTTGCGATGCCTCCCCATATGGCATCGGCGCTGTGCTGAATCATGTTTTACCCAATGGGTCCGAAGCTCCAGTTGCCTATTATTCCAGAACTCTGTCGATGACAGAGAGGAATTATAGTCAACTGGATAAAGAAGCGTTGGCACTCGTGGCCGCCGTAAAGCGGTTCCACGATTATATTTACGGCCGTTCCTTTCAATTAGTTACGGACCACAAGCCACTTTTGGGCTTGCTGGCCAGAGATAAGCCTACTCCCCAGATTATCTCCCCGCGTTTGGCGCGATGGTCTGTTTTCTTGGCCGCCTATAACTATCAGTTAATTTATCGCCCCGGGAGCGCCTTGGGAAATGCGGACGGCCTTAGCCGCTGCCCCCTTCCTTTGGCCGTAGAGGATCCTGTTCTGGACCAGCTGGTTCTTTTGATAGATGATGTTCCTTCCCTTGTGACAGCTGCGGATGTAGCTAAACACTCCGCTAAGGACCCTACCCTTGTACAGGTCATGGATTGGGTGCGTAGGGGATGGCCATGTGGGCCGTTACCCATGGAGGTTAAGCCATATTCCATCCGCCAACACGAGCTTTCTATTTCCCGGGGGTGCCTTTTGTGGGGCTGCCGAGTGGTGGTTCCCCCTGTATTGCGGCCAACTATTCTGAAACGGCTGCACGATAGCCATCCCGGTATCGAGAGAATGAAGGCTTTAGGCCGTAGTTATGTTTGGTGGCCTAAGCTTGATCAGGCCATCATAGATTGGGTAGCAAGGTGTCAAGTTTGTCAGTCATCCTGGCCAGGGCCCCCGGCTGCCACACCTAGGGAATGGGAGATACCCAGGAATCCGTGGTCCAGGCTGCATATAGATCTAGCAGGGCTGGTTCAGGGCCAGACTTTTCTAATCATGGTTGATGCGTATTCTAAATGGGTGGAGGTTGTTCGTATGGCATCAACCACATCGGACGCTGTGAGCAAGGCTCTCCGTAACATATTTGCCACACATGGACTTCCCGATGTAATTGTCTTGGACAATGGACCCCAATTTGTTTCGGCAGCGTTTCAGATGTTTTTGATGGGGTTGGGTATTCATCACGCCTTAGTGGCACGATATCATCCGTCCAGTAACAGCCGGGCGGAGAGGGCCATCGGAGAGGGGGGGAAATTGTTGTAATGATTGTTAAAACTTTTTAAATAAATAAAAAAAAAGAATGCAGTACTGCAGGCTACTTCTGCTGATGGTCTGCTGCTTGCAGTTTGGCTATTTGATTCCCACCAGGCTCAAGGTTTACTCAGCATCCATCCTTCCAAGATCGGTAAAATGAGGACCTAGATTGTTGCCTAGATTGACTGCCTAGATAGGATTGTAAAGCACTGTGAAGCGGTATATAAGTCTAAGTGCTACTGCTAGTGCTATTGCTATTATCTTGCAAAACTGAAAGTGCCTTCCCAGTGCCCTGACTTTATCTACAAGTGAACTAGGGAGGGTCAGTTCCGAGACACTTTCTCAAATTACATTTCTGTTTTGAACTCAGATTTCTCTTATCTAACCATTATCTCGGCTGCAGCTTTTCCTCCTATTCCTCAAGTTATTCTCATAGTCCATTACAATAAAGCTCCTTCTGATGTTAGAGAGAGAATCCAAATCCATTGACACAATGTATTACTGACAATATATTTTTATTAAGAAATGTGTGCACATATTTAATTTTTAATCACTTACTTTTCTTGGTCCTTAATCAGTCTTGTCTTGTTTATCTTCATCTAGTTTCACCTTATCTTTCCTATTTTCAAAGTTTATGGTCATGATTACTTTGAAACTAAATATATTGGTAGTAAGTACAATAGACGAGTACATTTCATTCTTATCTGATAGCAGAATATCAAAGCTCCAAAGTTTAAGGGTATCATCTGGATCAATTTTTGAATGGTTAAAGTCCAATTTTCAAACAGAAACTCGCTTGAACATAATTTCCATTTAAATGAATAGAAGATCAAGAGAAATCCCTTTCATTATCATGCTTCCATGAACCAAAAGAGAGATTTAACTACCTAATTTTTGCTTAAAGAAATAACCCATCTATCTAATTATTTTTTTAAAAAAACTGCTTTGGGACTACATGAGTTGTAGTGTCTAGGGAAAAAGAATTCAGGAATTTTCCAAATTGCCTGCCTTCAATCACCATTCCCAGTTATGTCTATATCAAGGAAATGTCCGTGAATGAAACAGCATAGGCCCTGACTACATAAATATATATTACACCTAGAAATAACCCTGTGGAAATAACACATCAAAAATGAACACTTTATGACTGGTTGATTGTCTCAGATTTTTTTTATGAAACTTTAAATTTGTGGGTAAATAGTAGCAAAGGTTAGATCTCAACAGGTTGAAAATGCATTAACCTTTAGAATTCCTGCTTTTCTAAGTCTCTCTTACTTCATATGCATATAACTCTGCTGTCTGCTGAATAAGTTATTCTGCACACTTTGAAAAAAGAATTGGGAAATAGGCAGGAAACAATCTTTGCTTACAAATCTACCAGCCACCATCGAAAGAAAATAAGTCATTGTTTGTTCTGTCCCCATTCCCCAACCTTAGTTCTATCTGTTGACTATAAAATAAGTTCTTTGCCAAGAGAGTAATCTGATGAATGGGATGATAGAGAAGACCAGTATTCTGCCGCTGACCTCTGAAATGAAAAGTAAAATAAAAACCCTTCTCAAAATGCAAAAGAGCTCTTCCTATGAATGATTGAATCAACTCCACAGAAAATAGAAATTAGATAAAGGACTTGCAAAACTAAGAAGAACACTGAAATGAAAACCCTTTGGTATCCCAGAGATCATACAATGTGTGATCAATATGCAGGCCTTTTTTTTTTTTTTTTTTTTGCCTTTTGGAAGTTTTGGAGGGCCTTAAAGAGCAAAATGGGCTCTTTGCAACTACTAGATGTTCAAGACATTGATTTCACTCTTTAAAATTCCCACCTAAAGTCAGCCTTGGCCTTGCTCACCAAGGAAACCTTCAACATGCATGCAGGTATGATCTAGCCGTTTAGCTGACTGAACTTAAGGATGTATTGGGTCCTAAAGTCAACATATTAATTGCCAAGATTTTCATAGCCTAAAGCAAGCAGAAGGAATGAAATTTATATGCCACCTCATTCTCTATATCAAGTTTGAAGGCCTTATGAGTCTTAATAAATAGAAGAAGGCTTTTCTTTTGCCCACAGTTGCACATGCAGAAAATACTGAATACAGCTGTTTCTCCAGAAGGAAACATTCCTTCTGGAGAAACATTCTTCACCAGGTGCAAAATCAACAGAGACAGGCATTCCCAGAGGAGAATCCAAAAAGTCAAGAAAATCAAGGTAAATGTGCAATCAAAACTCTGCCCCTTTTTACATGCATGCAATGCACACTGTCTTTGGTCACACTTCCAAACCCCTTGCTACTGGAAGCAGAAATGGAACAAGTGAAGGATTTCTTCTCCCACCTCCATCTTTTGAGTCCTTACACCCAATACAGAAACTCTTCTCAATACCCAACTAGAAGGAAAAACTTGACCCCCATCACCAACACTTCCCCTACAGAAAGTTTCTGATCAGATCCTCCTTTTACCAAGAGAGGTTTCTTGTTTACTGCTCACCTCTTCCATGTCCAGGTTGCTCTTTCATAAGGTGGCTTTGTCTTCCAAAGGCTAAGTAGGAAATGTGTGAAGGGGAATTTTTTTTTTTTAAAAAAAAAAGCACTTTGCACCTCCTCCTTGCACCGAAGAGGATGGAAAGGAAGAGCCAAAGAAAGACATACAGTTGAGGTAAATGATGAGAGCACACCACTTCCACTATTGGGGTTGATGCTCAAGTTCTGGCAGCCTCCTCATAGCTTCATCTCATTCTTACCTGTTTAATGAGTAGGAAATCTATGACTGTTGCTTCTGTTTTTCCAAGCAGCCATAATTCCAGCAACAGAGAACCAAAATACATGATGGTGGCAATTACCCTCTCTCCCTCTCCCTCTTCCTCTCCCACTCCCACTCCCTCTCCCTCTCTCTTTCTCTTCCTCCCTCCCTCCCTCCCCCCTCTCTCTCTTCTTTCACATATGTATTTTACAACTTGTCCTCTTCATTTTATTAATATGAACTATCCACTTTACACTTTTCATACCTATGGTCACCCATTCAATATTCAACTCACATAAGTCACACTTCTGTCATGAAATAATGCTAGATTTAGTGGGCAGAGATATAATTTATTTTTAAGCAAACCAATCTTATTTATATGTCGTGTATTAATGTGTGAATTAACTTTTAGACTGAAGCTTCTTCAAATTAATTTTTAGAAAGCAAGCTGCTTCAAATTTTGCAAACCAATTCTCAGCTCAAAACTTGCTTACAAGCTAATACTTTATTATTTTCATATTCATATATTAGAGAAAATTGCTTCAAAGTAATTTACTAAAGAATGAATTATAAATATATCAGTGCATCCATTAGGAAAAAAATGTGTATGAAAATAATTGATATTTACTGATGAAGCAAGGAAATAAGGAATTTAAACTGACACAGAAACTAGGTACAGACTGATTTGTTCAAGGCTTTGCTTCATACCTATATTTGTAACCAGTGGTGGGATTCAAGTAATTTAACAACCGGTTCTCTACCCTAATGATTTCTTCCAATAGCCAGTTCACCAAACTGCTCAGAAAGTTACCAACCGGTTCTCCCGAAGTGGTGGGAACTGGCTGAATCCCACCACTGTTTGTAACTCTTATAAAAAGATACATATAAATCCAAAGAGATTTTTGAATAAAGCTAGAATCCTGATGCCTCAATGGCTACATGATCATCCATGTAGTTTTCTTTTCCTTCTTCATTAAAAAAAAAAAAAAACAGTCTAACTTGGAATTTTCTCTTGGTCTCTCATCCAAGAATAAACCAGAACTGATCCTGTTTCCCTTTTTGAAATCAGCTAAAGTCAACTAATCTTATCAATGTCTATATGTTTAAATTAAAACAGAAAGTTCAACAAATAACTCAAGTTCATCAAAGTCCCCATGGATATCAGAATTTCAAGTAACTTTCTTCTTCCACCTGTAAATTAAAAGTGTAAATTAGATACATATGGCTGAGCAATAAAAATCTTGATGACCCCTAGATGGCAACAAAAAGAATCAGAAACCAATAACTTCCTCTGGATTTTTGCAATGTAGACATACAGTAGTAGCTCAGTTTTTTCATACCATGTGTAATGATATAAGGTGCTACTGTTTTGGAGATTAAATGGTTATCTCTTTCTTTCATAAGTACCAATGCTGCATACGCCCTCTACTTCTTGCTTACTGTGTGTCGGGTGCATAATAAAACAATTGTACAGTATTCAAAGACCAATAAAGTAATGCTTATAAGAAACATTTCATTCTCCAAGAGGAAGTACATTACTCCTAAAGGTCTGTTGTCAACATTGTAAACTATCTGTTGCTAGATTAAATATGAATCATGCATATTGAGTTAGATATTCAAGGGGCTTTTTCCTAAAAAAAATGTACTTCAGATTTCAATATTATTGTTTGTTTATTTGTTTGTTTAGTTATTTGTTAATAATGAGATAATGTTGAATTTTATAGTATTAGCCTACAATATTATGGGTGGTGTTCACCACTATTTTCTTATCTATGGAATAATAGAATCTATTGAATGATGATTGATGGGGTGGATAATTGATTTTTGTCTATCAATTACATCTAAAATAGAGAGCTGTCAAGATTGGAATAGAATAGAATAGAATAGAATAGAATAGAATAGAATAGAATAGAATAGAATAGAATAGAATAGAATAGAATTGGAAGGGACCTTGGAGATCTTCTAGTCCAACCTCCTGCTTTGGTAAGAAACCCTACACCACTTCAGACAAATTGTTATCCAACATCTTTAAAACTGCCAGTGTTGCAGCATTCACAACTTCTGGAGGCAAGTTGTTCCACTGATTAATTGTTCTAACTGTCAGGAAATTTCTCCTTAGTTCTAAGTTGCTTCTCTCCTTGATTAGTTTCCACCCATTGCTTCTTGTCCTGCCCTCAGGTGCTTTGGAGAATAGCTTGACTCCCTCTTCTTTGTGGCAGCCCCTGAGATATTGGAAGACTGCTCTCATGTCTCCCCTAGATTAGATGTTGTCAAAGAAATTTATATAAAAATATAATTCCAATCTTAGCAAAAATTAATTCAACTGCATAAAATATCAGTGCTGAAAGCAGTTTTGTCAGACAGACTCTTATACCCATTTTGGAAAAATAGCAAGTATGTAGTTTTTAAATCAACAACAACACGGCTTTTGTCAAGAGGGGAGGACAATAACTGTAAATTCCAATTTTCTGGTCATCGCTAGCCATATCTGAAATAAGTGAATGGAATAGTGGGTGTTTTGTGGCATGGGTGGTAGGTGTGGTATATATATGGGTGAGTAGATGTGTTGGCCTTGGAGGAAAATGTGAGGGGTAGCAAAGAACTGAGGGCAGGATAGGAGGTAGGCAGGAGCACTGGGACTATGAAGGGTAGGGACTAGCTAGGTATGACAGAACCAGGGGTGGTGGTGTCAATGCTGACAAAGTCCTCATCCAGTGTCTGGAGGCTCTATAGGTTTGGATGGGGAGGAAAAGACTCAGGCTCAATCCTGACAAGTCTGAGTAGCTTTGTTTGGCTCTAGCTCTAAAAATCTTCGATCTTTAATCTTTAATGAATTGTACTTCACCATGAAGAGTAGTACCTAATTTGGGTATCCACTTGTACTCATGGTTCATACTCAAAGAGCCTTGATAGTACAGTGGTTTAGTGCACCCTGTTATTAACACAACTGCCTGCAATTTCTGCTGGTTCGAATCTCTCCAAGGCTCAAGGTTGACTCAGCCTTCCATCCTTTCTAAGGTAGGTGAAATGAGGACCCAGTTTGTGGGGGCAATAAGCTGACTTTGTATAAAATATACAAAAGAATGAAGGCTATTGCTTAACGCATTGTAAGCCGCCCTGAGTCTCGGGAGAAGGGCGGCATATAAATCAAATTAAAAAAAAAAAAGAATCATATAGCAGCTGTGGCCAAGACAGTCTATGTACAAGTTCACTGTGTGTTCCAGTTGTTCCCATTCATGGTCTAGGAAGGTCTAAGATACATTGTTCTGATTCTCTTAAAAGACATAAATAATGTGTGATGTATAAGTTCTTCTCAACCCTGTTATGGTGTTTTCATAACTGCAAAGCATATTTTATGACAGTTGGTGGCAGATGTCTGCTTTGCCTTGGGCTCTAGTTGCAACCCACATTGCTAGCACAAGTAGTTCTGGTAGATTCCTCTGGAGCCTAAAACATCTCAAACAAGCCTCATAAAAAGTAATTTGCAGCACACATAGAACTCATTAAGTGATTGTTTATTGCAAGTGCCTGCTTAAAATAATATGTATTCAGGAAATATATATATAGTGTCATAAATCTAGCATCATGATAATCACTACAGTATTCCCCCATTTCTTTAACAATGCATTACTTTTTGTATGTGCACAAACAGCATACACAATATACTTTCTTGTATGCAGAAGGCATACAAAATGCTAGAAAGATTTCTGTGCCTGAAAAATACTACATCCAAAGTAATGTGTCATCAAGTGTGTTCAAACTAGATTGATAAGATATTATGAGATCCATAGGATTTCCATTTTAAAAAAATCATGTTTTCATATTAAATCAGATGAAACATATCTGAAAAGTATGAGACTGCAACTCCCAGAGGTTACCAGCCAGAATTCCCCACTAGTTGCTAAAATTGAGAAAGCTATAGGCAATAGATACAGTATTGGATAACCCAGCAGTGTTGGGCCTGCCATCAGAACAAAAAAGATACCTGTCTTAGGTAGCAGAAACAGAACTGTATCCACTCCTTCCACATATTCTTGTTGAGCTTTTTCATATTCCTCTCAGAGGTCAAACCTCATGGACATTGGTATGTTTTCTACTTTACCCTCATGGTAATGTCTAATCAGCTTCTACATAGACAATTGGGAACACATATTTCACACTTTACCTCAGGCAGCAAAACATCTCAGGCTAACCAGTTTCCAAAATTCTAATACCTTCATGTCCTAAATTATGAAATAGTACAGAATACTGTAGATCTTTACTGTCTTCAAGTAGTTGAAAAGATTGTCATATCCATGTCCCCCAGTCTTCTCTTCCTAAGGCTAAATTATCCCCATTTCCTTTGGTCTCTTTTTTAGGACTTTAATTCTAGTTCTCCTAATTATCTTCCAGTGCAATAATGAGGCTATCATATTCATTAAACCACACCTACATAACACATATTTTTGGCAGCACTAAGGGGGAAATTGGGAGCTTGAAATTATGACCAGAAATCAGAGCCAAAGGACTGATGTCATTTCACTGCAGGAAATTTTAAACCAGAATGCCTTAAACATGCATACTTCAAGGATATTTGTGGAAAGAAAATGGCAGGTAGTTCTTAAGATGTTTTAAAAAACCAGATGGGCTTTAGAATTCTACTGAATCAAGGGTATTTGGCAGAGACTAGCTATCATTAGTTAGCATCCAACAAAAAATAATGTAAAAAGTCTGAAAGAAAAGAATATATACACTCTTTTTTTTGCTTGGATCATAAATCTACAAATCCTACAAACCCTTTAGAAAAGTGTTGTTGGCATGCTTAAGATGGATGGACTTCAACTCCCAGAATTCACTAGCCAGCACACTGCCAACTTGAAAAACACTGCTTTAGAAAACTCGTCTAGGAATAACCTTTAGAATCAATCAAACTGATCAAAAGGAATTCAGCTCAGCATTTAACAATCCTTTCCAATGCTCAAAGAATCCTTTAAAGGCCTTTTATTTTTCTGACCTGACAGAAGTTCCATGTCTCTAAAACTTACTCGGTATATACCCCAATTGCGTTGCCTACCTTCTCTGACTTTCTCTAGTTATGTTGTTACTTTGACACCTAGCCAGCACGGAAATTGAAATCCTTCTGCATGTAGAAAGTGACAGACTTAAAAAATTAGTGAAACCCATATTCAGTTTTCTGTATTTTAAAATACAGAAAAACTAAATGTTAGCTTGTGATATGGGACTTTTATAGTCCCATGTGGATGATGCTATAATCATCTCCTATTCACAGCTAAAGAGTCAGCATTATCCAAAGACACTTCCATGGTCATGTTGCCGGCATGACTATAGCAATAGCAATAGCTCTTAGACTTATATGCCACTCCATAGTGCACTCTCTGAGTGGTTTACAATGGCAGCATATTACCTCCAAAAATCTGAGTCCTCATTTTACTGATATTTTGCTGTCAGGGTTCCAACGGATACGCTAATTAAATCATGAGCCTCGAGCCAAGCTTCAAAAGAAATCCAGTTATTTATAGGAGCTTCATGTTGGCACATTCCAAGTGAAGCCAACTCTGACCCCACGTAATTTACAGCCCAGGCATGACCCTGTTTCCCCCCTCCCCCTCTCAGGGTATGTCATCAGTCACATTCGCCAATGGAGCAATTTCACGGGTTGTAGAGATCACTCCCCTCTGGCCGCTGTGGGTAACCCTGGGAGACAGCCTTGAGAGAGAGATATCTGGAATGTGATTTTGTTTTCACTGCTGTGCTGCTTCACCATTTTCCCATTCCCCTTGCCTAAGGCAACTCGAAAGCAGGCCACGGATGCTTTGCAAGTTGACACCCCAACAATCTGAGTCCTCATTTTACTGACTATGGAAGCATGGAAGGCTGAGTCAATCTTGAACCCCAATAGGATCAAACTCCAGACTATGGGTAGAGTTAGCCTGCAATACTGCATTTTAACCACTGCACCACCAGATATATGCTATATATAACTATATGCTGAAGGTGCACATTCCCACCGAAGTGGTGGGAAAAATGTCTAATTGCATTTACAAGATTTTAGCAGCAGCTGGGACAAATAATAGAAGCTCACTCCATCACGTAGTATTTAAGTCTCAACTGCCAACCTTCCGGTCCACAAGACTGGCATTTTAACTACTTGGCTGTCAGGCTCCTTTACAGTTGATATCTTTGCTTTTTTGGCTATGCTTATTTATTACTTTACTATTCTACCTTTTCTTCAGGAGTTCGTTGTCCAGAATCATTTGCTCCACCCAGTCACTTGAATGACTATTCGTCACTCAAAGTCACTTGACTGAGGGGTCTTTGGTGCTCTCTTAGCTTGGTTGTTTTCTTGCCGACGTTTCATTAACCAAATTATATAACATCATCATGATACTGGCTAATGAAATGTCGGCAAGAAAACATCAAGGACCTCTCATTTCAACCCTGAGTTACAAATATTCTCCTCTATATTCTCCTCTGCTAAACAAATAATTCCCTCAAACTGTCAAACTACTTACTAAGTTTGCATTACTATTAATCTTCTCATCATTCCTATTACCCATCTCCCACTTATGGGAGGCTTATATGCCACTCCATATTGCTGTATGATTGTAACCTTGTTGCTGGTATCCTTAAGATTTATATTGACTGTTTCCCTATGACTATCATTAAGTGTTGTACCTTATTGTTCTTGACGAATATATCTTTTATTTTATGTACACCAAGAGCGTATGCACCAAGACAAATTCCTTGTGTGTCCAATCACACTTGGCCAATAAAGAATTCTATTTATATTGGTTGCTTGATTGAGATAGCTGGCTATAGAAATTAAATAAAAATAAAAATGGCCTCCTCCTATTTCTCTTATGACAATATCCATATGTGATACATTGGGAAAAGAGAAAGTAACAAGCCTAAAATTCCAAGGTGTGCTTCTACATCTAAGAAGGAACTAAACCTGAGTCTCACTAATGCCTTAGCCACTACACCAGATTGCCACCGTAGTACTATAGGGCAGGACTCTGGTAACCAGAGTGGTGATGAGAGGGTCCACAATTAATTGTATATTCTTTGGCAGGACAATACTAACTAATAAAAGCATTGTGCTGTATTTAATTATTCTGAGCACTTAGTGCTCTGTGAGGAACAAAACAGCAGGCGATTCAATACAACAGCATTTCTAAGGATTTTGATTCTGAGCACTGGTACAAATTAAGCCCTACACTGGCTAGATGGGGAGCTTTGCAGAGGCAAAAAGTGGAAGGAAGACGTCTATTTAAAAAAAAAAAAAAAAAAAGCTCTTATTCTTATTTTAACCCTGGGAGCTTTGATAAAACAGAGTGATGAAGAGAAGAAATAAGAAGACAGAACAGAAATAAGGTGTTATAATTTGGGAGTCTTCAAAGTTAAGGGGAAAAAACATTGTGAGGAAAAAAAGAGAAGATTAGGGAAACATATTCAAAACATAGAAGGAAATTGAAACAGACTACAAAGGAAAACTCAGCAAAGAGCAAGATACATTCAGCGCACAGCCTGGAAATGTGCCCCTTGTATCGTATACAAGATCATAGCCTAGTTTTAAGAAATTATTGTTGCTTGCTATTTTTATTGCATCATAAGTTGCAAGGTAGCTTAATGGTGTGTAAAATGGTTAAGTGTCTACATTATTTTGAAATATAGTTTTGACCCAGGGGTGGGTTCTACTTACCTTTACTACTGGTTCGTATCGTGCCTGCGCGTGCTCTTCTGCACATGCACAGAAGCTTCTGCACATGCGCAGATCACTTATATGATGTCTGGGTCAGTGGGCAGAGCCTCCCGCTGGCTTTACTACCGGTTCTTGAGAACCAGTCCGAACCGCGGGCAACCCACCACTGGTTTTGACCAAAAAAGAAGCAACAGATTATAAAGCCAACAATGCTACAATCCAACCTCCTTGAACCTAAGTCAAAGATCATGCATGTTTAGCTTAACATGTTATGGGATAAATGAGATTGTTGCACTAACTCTCTCAAGCTCTGTCATTTTTGGCACTGCATTTATAAGATCTTTCCAGAAAGATTCACCTGATGCATTATTTATATTTTTTTCAAGGATCTCCCCTGTGGGGGGTAAAACCAGTTACGATGGTGGTGATGACTGCATGAATGAAGCCCAGCCCTCCTTTTAGGTGCATCATGACGCAGGCACAAAGAAAGTCATGATCAAGGCTGTCATCTCAACATTTTTATCATCACAAATATTTCTGATTTCTTTCTGCTATTTTTTTTTTATTTCTCCCCCAAATCCCGCTGTATGACCTCCTTGTGCAAGAGGGATACTTATGAGGATGAGTGAAGAATGTAAGGAATGTATGACAAGGATATATATTCATAGCAGAATCATTTAGACCAGGAGTATCACACTCAGGGCCGGTGGGCCAGATCTAGCCTGGGGGGGTGCTTAGATCTGGCCCACGGGAGCCCTGGAAACAGCCTGCGGTGCCTCAGCCAGCAAAAACAGAGCTCAATTTTCGCTGGCAGAGGGTTGCAGGAGGCCATCTTAGCCAAAAATGGAACTCAGGAGCCCGGTTTCACTGGCAGAATGCTTGGGCCACCACAGGCCCAAGTGACATCAAGCTAGCCACACCCACCTTGGCCTACCATGCCCCCCTGAGGTCAAACACAACCCTCAATGAAATCGAGTTTGACACCTCTGACTTTGACTGTGAAGGTTATCCCAGCTGCCCAGCTAAAGCAAGCAGGCACTTATATTGGACAATAGCAATATAGGAAAATGTCAGAGGCAGGTGATCACTTTAATGAAAATGGTTTGTCACTGTCAATGAGTTGTGGAACTTTTGGAGTACTAATGGCACTGATCTTAAAAAAGAAGACAAATGAACTTAAGATTTTTTGATCTGGAGATCAAAAGGGATATCTTATGGAAAGAAAGAAATTATTATGTAATCCTAGAAGAGAGAGAGAGAGAGAGAGATAAAAATGTATAAATAAATGCATTTATAACTACTGTCAAAAAGATCAAAAGCTTGTTCTTTGTAATATTTTCTCTCTTTTTTCTTCATGCTTTCTTTTCTATATATATTTTTTCTACTTCTTTCTTAGTTATTCATTATTATTCCTTATCTCTTGGTTTCTGTGCTAATATTTGTATTGTTTTTAACCTCATTAAAAAATTTTTCAATACAATTATATTTAAAAAGAGAACATGGTGAAACAGACCAAGTCCAGATTGACAAAGGAACGAGAGCAAAGTTATATGCTCTGCCCCAATTTATTCAGCCTATATATTAAAGGAAGCTGGATTGGAAGAAGATGAGCATTGGAAGAAGATGAGTTAAAACTGGAAGAAGGAAGATCAATGCCCATCTGCTCAATCAATTGATAACATCCATTGATAACATAACTCAAGAATGAAAAATGGACAGGTTCTACATGCTCTAGTAATGAAGGAGATGGAACATAGTGAAAAAAAAATAAAACTAAAATTAACTAGAAAGACCAAACTAACGACAACACAACACATCATTCTTGGAATTCAAAATGAAGATATCAAAGTTTTTTTTTTTCATTTGCACAACTCACTATTTGTTCTAGTTCTTATTCCTTTTCTTCTTCCTTTGCATTCTCTGTATTTTTTACTTTGTTTGATTTTATTGTACACCAGCCAGAGTTAGTTTGGAGTTTGAGCAGTGGCTAAACCGAATAAATTAAAATAAAGCTACATAACTGATGTGCCAGCTTTGGTACTGTTTTTTTCCCCCCCCCCCCATATGTTTGATTGGCTCCATTGGTTTAAATGTGTTGCTTTTGTGGGCATTTGCTAATGTTATATAAGCTAGTCAGGTGAAAAGAGAGGCAAAAAATAATTTTAAATTATCAAGATGCCGGTTCCTTTAGAATCAGTTGATATTTTGTTTGGTGAAAGAACCATAGCTACTAATTTGTAATGTATACATTTTTCCTGAGGAATTATCATTGTCAGTCTTATCACATAGCAGTGCAAGTGCAAATCATTATACAATTACATAATATTTTCATAAAATGTCAAAATCTTCCAAATGTTTTGAAATGTTGATGGGAAAAAATTATCAACTGTATAAATCATACTGCATTCTCTGTAGAATTAGTAGGCAAACTGGTTTTAAATCAGGGAAGGGTTTATGGGGAGCAATAAAAAAGAAGCTACGGTAGTCAAATGAACAGATAGTCGTCGACTTACAACAGTTCATTTAGTGACCTTTCAAAGTTACAACGGCACTGAAAAAAAGTGACTTATGACCATTTTTCACAGTTACAACCTTTGTAGTATCCCCATGGTCATGTGATCAAAATTCAGATGCTTGGCAACTGGTTCAAACTTACGACCATTGCTGTGTCCCAAGGTCACGTGATCACCTTTTGCGACTTTTTCACAAGTAAAGTCAATGGGGAAGCCAGATTCACTGAACAACCAGGTTAGTAACTTATCAGCTGCAGTGATTCACTTAGCAACTGTGGCAAGAAAGGTCGTAAAATGGGGCAAAGCTCACTTAACAAATGTCTCACTTAACAACAGTAATAGAGGGCTCGATTGTGGTCATAAGTCAAGATCTACCTGTAGCTTATAATGAGTTTCTGCACATTAAAAAAAAAAATACTAAGAGTGGAGGTCTGTTGTATTTACCCGACAGACACGGCTTTCAGTGGCTAAATCTATAAAATTGTGACATAAGCTAGTGAACATCTGGTTGTTGATTTTCTGTGTTTTTCATGTAATTATTCTAAGTGAGCTTCACGAATTTGAAAATATAAGAAACAAATAGCGGATAGCCAATCTGTCTGTTACCAGCCAGGCAGGTGTTTTGATCTTTGTAGGTCTTTTGGAGCTGAAACATTTGTTTGGCAGCAAACAGCAGGAAAAGGCAAGCACAACAGGGAACAGATTAATAATGTACCTTTTTGAAAATGGTAGTCCAGTTGCAGATTTGCATATCCATATGTACGCAGAGCTCATTAGAGAGCTAAAGGCTTAGCACTAACAACCATGGCAAGGAATATTCCAGGTTTAACTGCTTATAAAGATCCATCACCAGATTCATGTGGATAATTATTTAGACATATGCTGCTAAAATGTTATAGGATTTCAAACTATCCTCTGTCAATGCATTTCTTTAAATCTGTTGTGTTACATCTTTTTCCCCCCTTGAAATCTTTCCAATTTAACCTCAAAGAAAGAACAGAAAGAAATGAGGACATCTTCATGTTTGATGGTGTATGAGCTCTGATTGGTGGCAGTCTTTTTCATTAGACATGCAGGTAAATAAATAAAGGTACAACATTAGCAAAATCTACCTCTGGGAATTACTGGCAGAGTACTTTGCGGAAAATATCACCTTTATTTTTCAGCATTTTCTGTTCTTAGGAAATGGGGTTTTTTTTTCCAAAAAGAGAAAAATATTAGTGCAACTCTGCTTAGGTCCATACACTAATATTATAGATAACTAATTGGAACCAGAATTTACATTACTAAACAAGACAGTTGTTAAGTGATTTGCAGTGATTTTTACAATCTTTTTTTGGGGGGGCATGATTGTTAAATGAATCACTTGAGTTGTTAATGAATCATATGGTGGTTAAGCAAATCTGGCTTCCCTCTAGATGAAGGCATCTGGGAAGGTTGAACATGGTGATCACATGTTTTGGGACACTGCAAAAATTGTAAACTCATGCCTGTTGCTAAGCACTCAAATTTTCATGACGTGACCATGGGGACCCTGCAATGGTCATACGTGTGAGGACCACTCCTAACTTCCTTTTTGTAAATTGTAACTTTGAGTGGTTGCTAAATGAATGGTTGTAAGTCAAGGACTGCATTAGTTACAAGATGACCTATAGGTAGGCCGGCAGGTCCCATTTTTTATTGCATGATCAAGCCTTCAATTTCCATAGCTTTCATGGCTTCATTCGATTACATTCTAAGGATTTAAAGCTTCCTCCTATGAAGATTTTTCAATCAGGAAGCAGAAGCAGTCAAGGAGACAGGATAATGATAGGAGGAAATATGGAATAGAGGCCAGGATGATTGAGGCAGCAAAAATAGGAAGAACGTGTTTTTAAAATACTATTGGTAGGCAAACTTCTGTTTCTAGTTCTGTGCTGGCAGATGTTTGTGAAAAGTCTAAAGGGAGTGTAAAAAGAGGCTATGCCTTTCCCCATTGTTTATGCCTCCAAAATTACCTCTGAACTGAAGATGCATGTGAATTAGTGCCAATTCTCATCAGTGAAGTCAAGTACTCTTGCAAATATTTAGTTAAAAGCCCAAAGATTTTATTCTCTCTATCACAGAACGATAGGGGGCTGCAGTCTTCCTGACTTTTGTTTTTTTTAAATTTGGTTCCAAAGAATTCGAAGGAAAAACATTTTCAGCAGTAGTGCCATGGCTACTGCTAAAAGGAAGTCTTGCTCTTGACAAATATTGCAAAATTTCCATTTTCCCCTAAGAAATATAGAAAAGCAGTCCACCAAATTTTCTGCCTTCTCTCTAAAGGGAGAAAGGGGAACTAGGTTGGTTATAAAGATGAAGGTTATATATGAGACACATCACAATATATTATCAAGTAATGTTATCAAGTGTATTAAAAACAGTGTTTATTAGACCTTCTGAGATTGCAATTTCTCACTCAGTATTGCTGTTAACACCACTTTGAGATCTGCTGTGGAGTGTCCTAGGAGGTTGAACTGCTCCGATATTATTCTGTACTTGTAAATCCTGATGTCAAACTTGTGTCCATAAATTCTTTTGCACAAAGTTTGTCCTATGTTGTATTGCTGGCAGATGATGACATTTATCACATTGGGAGAAGAACAGATGAAGTTTTCTCTAATCTGTTTGCATTTATTAGGTGTGATGATAGTGCTTTCAGAGTGGATATACAGTGGCGGCAAAACAGAAATCTGGGCTTTTTGCAGGGGCTGGTTCCTAAGTGGCTATCATTGTCCTATTGTTGCTTGTTGCTTGTGAGAACCTACTTCAGGCTGAGTAGTCATTGGTTTACAAATATGGGCATGCCACCCAGTGACTGAGGCAATGCAGCATCATTGTCCATTATGATCTGTAGCTTATTAATAATACATTGTAAACTGTTGGTGACAGCCAGTTAGTAACAGAAAACAGAATAACAGAGTTGTCCTTCTTGTCATTAAACTAGACATACCCAGTTCCTGCAACTGTTCTTATATGTTTTAGCCTCCAGTCCCCTTTGTTGCTCTTCTCTGCACTTTTTCTAGAGTCTCCACGTCTTTTTTACATCGTGTAAAATTCCAAGTGTGGCCTTAGCAAGGCATTATAAAGTGGTATTAATACTTCACGTGATCTTGATTCTATCCCTCTGTTTATGCAGCCTAGAACTCGATTGGCTTTTTTGGCAGCTGCTGCATACTGCTGGCTCATATTTAAATGGTTGTTCACTAGGACTCCAAGCTCTCTCTCACAGTTAACTACTATTGTGTGAGGTATCACATATACTGTACCTATGCATTAGTTTTTCTTGCCTAAATGTAGAACCTTACTTTTTTCACCATTGAATTTCATTTTGTTAGATAGCGCCAACTGTTCAAGTCTGTCAAGATCCTTCTGTATCTTAAGCCTATCTTCTGGAGTGTTGGCTATTCCTGCTAGCTTGGTGTTGTCTGCATATTTGATGAGTTCCCCATCTATCCCCTCGTCCAAATCATTGATGAAAATGTTGAAGAGTACTGGGCCTAAAACAGACCCTTGGAGTACCCCACTGCATACTTCGCTCCATGTAGATGCAGTTCCATTTAAGGACTACATGTTGAGTGCGGTTAGTCAGCCAGTTACAAATCCATCTGGTGGTGATTCTGTCTAATCCACATTTTTCTATTTTATCTAGTAGTAGGTTATGGTCTACTTTATCAAATGCCTTACTGAAGTCCAAATAAATTATATCGACAGCATTCCTCTGGTCCACTAATTTTGTCACTTTGTCAAAGAATGCAATAAGATTAGTCTGGCATGATCTGTTTTTGACAAGCCCATGTTTGCTTTTGGTTATTACTTTATTTGCTTCTAAGTTTTCACTGAGTTAGGTTCTATTGTTCTATTTCTCTGTGGTCTGTCTTTTAATGAAACCTCCCTGGAAATTAATCTGGCTCTTCTGATTTGAAATCTGATCGTAAAAGACTGTAGAATAGAGTAGATGTATCCTGATCTGGTAATTCCTAATATAAATTTTAGGGCAGCTGGTTTTGTTACTGCATAGTGAAACTATTTTTATGACTCAACAGTGATTTCTGAAGAGGATTATCAAATTTCATCCCCCTCATCGGAGATAAACTTTACCCTGTATTCACAATGTTGTAGAATATGTACAGTATTTCATTCAGTTCTGTGTGAATGATATGTTTCATATTCCCATAAAAATATTTGTTTGCTTGTTTATATTTCATACTCATCTCCTTCAGAGGGTTTTTATATGTTTTAAGTACAATTCCATATCCAAAATGTTGGAGGGAAATATGAGTTATTTAAAATAAAAATATGGAACATCTTGGGAAGTTTAATTTTTAAAGATATACATCCATCATTAGCTTACCAGATATAAAATTTCGGTAATTGTGAATACTCAGGAGTAATTGCTCAGAGACAATCCTTTCATGAATAACTTGATTTCTGATTGCTCACCGGTAGATGAATACATAAAAGGAGATTATTATAAAGTATTATGTTTGACTAATATAAATATTAATGTGCTATCCATAGAATTTCATTTCAAATAACCAATTAACACAAGTAAATCATCAGTTTATGAATACTCATATATGAAATAAGGTTCTATTTCTTATTATCATGTATTGAAGATCAGATTTCCAATACAGGAAACCAAGTATCAGATCTAAAAATAATTTACTAAATTATACTATAGTAAATAGTAAAATAGAAAGAGTACACTTATGCTTTTAAATTTGATATTGGAGAAAACTGAGAATGTTATGGATAGCCAAGTAAACAAAAAAAAAAAAAATAGGTCATTGAACAAATCAACCCAGAGTTCTCACTGAAGACACAATCAGGCTCAAGCAAGTCTACTTCAGACATATTGTTGAATCGTGGATGTGGACAAAGGCACAGGACACTTATATCCAAATTTTAAGGTTTATTCAGCTCCAGTATATGCAATGCCAACCCGAGCCGTGGCAGCTCTTTTTAAAGGGAGCTGTCTGCGGCTTCAGGCATTGGCGCACACTTGTTTTTCCCGCTCTGACTACAGAGTCCCTGATAGGTTCCTGCATCAGTCTATCCAGTCTATCCAATATCTAACATCTACAGTATATTGCAAAGTCCTAGCTTTCTACGGGGGGCTGAAATGTTATGAAAGGTGAAAGGAAACAGACAAGGAACAAGGTGGATGGATTCAGTTACAGTAGCGATAGATGCATAGATGAAAGGACCAGCTTAGAAAAACATAATCATAGAGAAACTCTATCTGATCACTAAGAGTCAGTAGAGACTTACAACACATAATCAATCTACCTGCAGTTACTATTATGGTCTCATTAGAATTTTTCAATGAGCATCTATGAGATTGCAGTATGAATCTCATGTCAGCCAAAGAGTTGACAAATTTATCTATTATCTTCAGTTGGTAGAAATTGCAATCCTATACTCTTTTACCTCATTGGATCCTCATTGGATTCAACAGAATTTGATTGTACTGTTAATCACAAAAACTACATTTTATTAAAATATCCCCCATGAATTGCAATTCAGGAAAACTAAAGTGCATCGAAATCATTTTGGAACAAAATTGATCTGAGATTCACTTTAATTTTACTGATTCGTTGGTAGAATCTTAGATTTTAAACTTGCAATATTTTAATGGAAGTGAAATATACTTAATTTCCATGGAATTTCCCATGTGTAGTAAATAAATTTGACATCTTATCACTGGATTAACATTTGTTGTCATTATTCTTACTTCTTACTTAATACTTACTTAATACTTACTTATTCTTAATTCTTACTTCCAGGAGCATTTTAATTAAATTATAACTAGAAATTAACATCTTAAAGACTTCTTGATATAAGAACTTTTAAATATGATTTCCTACTGGCATCATTGCATCGTAAAGAAGGAATAAATTGAGGAGCATGATTGTTTAGATAAATGATAATGGTTGCATGAGGCTTATTCACCAGTAACATTGGACAGAACGGATTGTTTTGCACTGGTTTCTATTTTTTATTTTGTATATCTAGATCCCCAAGTCTATATTTACTGAGAACCCTTTCCCCTGGAAGATGTTAACAAGCAATAAAATAAATTGTCAGCATCTGACTAGATACAAGGTTTTCATTAAATTATTTTCAAATACCTTTAGAAGTAAAAGAAGTAGAAGAAAAGCATTCCACAAATAGAGTAATAATACACTGATATTCTAAAGACTCAGGTAAAGGCATAGTACAAGAGATTTCCCACCATCTTTTTCTCCACCCCGTTCTATTTGTTTGTTTGTTTGTTTGTTTGTTTGTTTGTTTGTTTGTTTGTTTGTTTGTCAGCTGAGAATATATCAAACCTTTAAGGTCGATCAGACTAGGCATTGATGCCATGTAAGTCAGTACTCCTTTTTTTATAAAGCTATAGTCAGATTCTTGCAAGTCTGAATGCACTTCCCTCCTATCTCCTTTTATCTTTGTGCAAACTAGGAAGAGGCTTCTCTGAGACATTTCACCAGATTGCATTCTTGCCCCAGGCTCAGACCTCTTTTATCTGACCATTGCCTTGGTATCAGCTGTTCCTTCTGTCCCTCAAGGCCATTCCCTCTTCCCCCTACATGATGATTGAATGTCATGTTTTATGTATGACATTCACAATAGTACCCAGCCTAATTTACTGGACAGAGTGTTGGGAGAGTAGTATGAACTTGGATTGGTAGCATCAAATAAGTCACTATCTTACTTTATCCTGTCTTCCTAGACTGTGGGAAAATAAATGACATAAACATCTCAACTATCCCTAGCTTTTGCCTTGCTCTGTTGCTGTGCACCTAGTAATGCATCCTAGTAATGGATAAAATGAAAACAAAACATGCCAGATAATGTTTACCAACAGCATATGGGGACACTTTTTCTTATAAAAGTCACTGGTCATAAAAGCAATAGTACTTACACTTATATACCACTCCATAGTGCTTTACAGCATTCTTAGAGCAGTTTACAATGTCATCATATTCCCCCCAATAATCTGGGTCCTCACTTTACTGATCTCAGAAGGATGGAAAACTGAGTCAACCTTGAGCTGGTCAGGATCGAACTCCAGACTGTGGGCAGAGTAAGCCTGCAATACTGCATTCTAACAAATGCACCACAAGGACTACATAATTTTATATATCAGAATTACAGAATAACAGAGTTAGAAGGGACCTTGGAGATCTTCTAGTCCAACCCCCTGCTTAGGCAAGAAACCCTACACCACTTCAGACAAATGGTTATCCAACATCTTCTTTAAAACTTCCAGTGTTGGAGCATTCACAACTTCTGGAGGCAAGTTATTCCACTGATTAATTGTTCTAATTGTCAGGAAATTTCTCCTTAGTTCTAGGTTGCTTCTCTCCTTGATTAGTTCCCACCCATTGCTTCTTGTCCTGCCCTACTTACCACATTAATTCATATGCAGCTTGTTTACTTTGGTTTGGCCATTGTGGCTTGCAAGCTACAGCTGATAGCTTCATATGATGTCTGAGTCCAGCCATTATGAACTTATTCAACAAGCAATGTGTTAATGTAATGTAATGCCACTTCTGTGAAATACTGATACTACTATCAAGGTTGATTCAGTGACCAGGTAAAGGTGTTATGGGATAAATACAATATATCCCAAATTGTAAAGAGGACCTCTATGATCTTCTTGTTTATGTATGATATTCTGTTTAGGATACACATATATACATTGCATACATATTTGCACAATTTTCCTCTAAATACTTTCTCTTGTGCCTTGTACTTTTTGTATTTTATATTTTTAATAATTATTTTATATATTTATTGTTTTAATTAATTGTTGTATATAGTCCAGGGTCACTTTTTCTGAGCTGGGCAGCAATATAAGTTTCATAAATAAACAAACATATAAATAAAATACTGTCTAGACAGAATCCTAACATTCCTACAACATTTAAAATTACTCATTTTTATTACTAAGAGTAAAAGCAGATAACACTTCAATAGATTATAATAATTAAAAGTATTAAACCATGTGTTATATGCCATGCCAGAAAAGTCTTTTTTACCCTGAAATATGAGGCAATAACATTTAACCAACATAGTTTTGAGGAAAGCAATCACTTGTTTACCTCTTGGGCCATTCTGCTTGAAATATGCTTTCATTCTACTTCGAAATAATAGTTATAACTGAGTCAGCCGAGAGTTTTGAAGAAGGTGGGGAAAATTCTTATGTGGGGTAGTAACTGCTCCCCTATTATAAAAATGTTTTTCTTTTGAAAATCCCTCTATTTACATGTGGTAGATATGGCAGATTGTCCTAAAGAATGAAGTTGTGGGGGGGGGGGGAGGGAATGACCAGATATAGAAATTAACTTTTCAACGTTCAGTGGAAAAATGGGAGCAAAAAACTAACGTAATTTAAAATTTAAAAACTACAGACTTTTTATCTGAGCCTCTTGCTAGATCCAACAACTAAGTCTAAAGTCTATATAAGACTTGAATAGTTGTTAAAAGTTGTTAAAAGTTGGAATTAGCAATAGCAATAGACTTATATAATACTACATAGTGCTTTACAGCACTCTCTAAATGATTTACAGAAGCAGCATATTGACTCCAACAATCTTGGTCCTCATTTTACCGGCTTCGGAAGGATGGAAGGCTGAGTCAACCTTGAGTCAGTCAGGATCGAATTGTTGGCAGGGGGCAGAGTTAACCTTGCAATACTGCATTCTAACCACTGCACCACGATGGCTCCTAAGAAAGGCCAGACTTTCTGGCGTTTCAGTCACTGGATATTCCTGATATTAAATGAAAAAAAAAGTATCACTTAGCAGTGCTGTAAACTTTTGAGATGGGCCATTCAGAATGATTCAGTATGTTTGCCAAGGGAACATGGCCATCTTCACTTATACAAGTAGTTAGGGAAAGAGGGATCTGCCGAAAAATTAGAGGGTTACATTCTGCTTGGTCACAAGGTAGAGAATATTTTTTCTACTGCCAGGGGAGAAACATTTACAGTTTTGAGATAGCTGATGATTTGAGTTCTTTCTTTCATTGTACTTTATTGTTTCCCTGTGTTGTGGTCCATCAGCAGCCTGTGCAGCTAGTAGCTGATTCTGACAGCAAGGAGGCTGGTGTGGTGCTGCGCCAGCAGCCTGTGCAGCTGGTACTCGAGTCAGACAATGAGGAGGATGGAGAAGATGTGGTGCCAGAGGCGGGCATTCAGCCAGGGCCTTCAGAAGCTCCAGAAGCTCCCATAAGGGAAGAGGAAGAAGAGGAAAAGCCTCTTCTCGATGCCTGGGTGCGCAGAGCTGCCAGAAGGCAGGAGTGGTTCCTCAGGAGGAGGTCTCCTCGAGAGTAAGGCTTGGAGCTAATTGGCCACTCCCTTAGCCTATTTAAGGAAGGATGACAACTGAGGCAATTTGCAGGGAACAACTTCGTTCACTCTCCTTCGTGCCCTGATCTTAGTTCTCCTATCAGTTTCCTGCAAAATGCTTCTGGGCTTTCTGCCAACCATAGTAAGATTACAATTATTTATTCTTTGGATTCTTGTAGGCTGTTAAGAAAGTTAATTAACAGCCTTTATTTGAAAAAGACTGATTTAATTTAGTAAACTAAGGTTTATACAGACTTTGTGTGTGCTGCGTCCTTTGGGGTCCATAGCTGGGGCAGTACACCCTGCTTCTTATGTTTCAATGAAATACTGAATGGGAAATTCCTGCAATGGAGCCTTTTCAATTTGTCATTTCCGTGGTTTTTTTGGAAAAATTGTCTTTTCCCTAGAAAAATTCTGAGACATCATCCAAATAACTTCCCTTTTCTCCAATGGCGGAGAATTTCAATCATTTATGACCAGTTCTATTTTTTTTATGAGTTTATGTCCTCAGGAATAACTATCTCTACCCACTAAACCTGAGGGTAGGAAAGCTAAAGCCCAGGGTGTTCACAAATATCTCCTTCCCTCACAAACAACACCCTTCCAGGCCCTTCTTTTTAAAAGATTTTTGTAATTAAAACAAAATTAAATTGGAAATGGATGTTCTGCAAAGCAGAGTGCTGCCTCCTATAATTCTTTCTTAGCTTTGTAGAGTTTTTAGAATATAAAAATGTCATATAGCTGCCCCGAGTCTCTTGACAGTGAGATGGGTAGCGTATAATTTCAATATTTTTTTTTTAAAAAAAATTAAAAATACAGCTACATTTGAATGTGGCCTCACTTGGCCAGGTAAAAGAAATAAAGCTGAGATATTAAAATGCATTCTCGGGAATTAGAGTAAGTGATGGGGATATTTATTTGTTTGCTTATTTATTGGCTGGCTGAAGTTTATAGGCTTCTCCAGTCATATACATAGATTTACATTCCAATATCCAGTAACTGAGTTTAAAAATATATAAATAGACTTATAGCATAATGTAATATTGAAGAGCAGTCAAACAACAATGACATAATGCCCTTCACCAGGAAGTAACAAAAACCTTATTATTTTCTAAAGACCTCTAGAAAAGCAGGTCTTAATGAATTTTAAAATCCTAGCAGAGCCGGAGTCACTTTTATTTCTGAGAATATACCATTCCAGAAAAAAGCCAGAGTGGATGACCGCCCTTAATGGCTTTATATAGATATGAAATGGGAGAATTTAATGCTGTGACAGCCCACAATGGAAGCTCTAAGACCTCCACCCCAATTGGAACTGCCCACTCAGGAAGGAAGAAAAGTACTGCAAAACAGTGACCTCCACTTCCATTTCTCAAAGACAGTCCAGAAAGATACCATGACTGATGATCCTTAAAATAATTGAGACAATTAGCCAGACCAGTCCTTCTATCTTGATCTTACCACAATTATCTCTAAGATATTTTAGTGTGGACTCATTTCTGTATCTGGGCTTCACTATGTAGGAAGGCCTGCTCCTCCCCAGATTAAAATATTCTTTATTCTTAATATTAAAAAAAAAGCAGGATAGAATACTTCCCCTAAAGGAGAAGAGGGGAAATATCTTAACAAAGGCAGAAAGCATCCCCAGTCTTCCTGCCATAGGAAAACAGCTTCAAACAGAAGCTTGAAGAGGCTGGTCTTTAGAAATGAAGATTTTCTGAAAGACTGGGCCAAACTATTTATAAATAAAGAGTAGCCAGAAACCCTAAACAAGCAACACAATAGGCAAGGAGTCCAAAATGACAAGATTAGCTCAGACAAACGAACACCTAGGATTTGCATTCCCCTGTTTGCCTGTAGAGTCAGCCATGACCCCTACATGACCCAATAGGAATCTGGCAACAAACATTAAAATATTGAAGGACATATTCTTGCACAGGAACAGGCATCACAATCACAAAGCCCCAAGAATGTAGAAAATCCCACCTACTCTCAACCCCATTTTATCGGCCACCCCAGAAACATTCTGTCACTAATTTCTGGCTACCAAATAAACATAGACTTCCTTTCCTGCAGCCTGCCTCCATTTTATTTCCAGAGTCTTTCTCTCAGCTTGGAACTGGACCAGATTTTTCTTCCAACAACTATAACTGAAAAGACTCAAAATAAACTGCTTCATCCAGGTTTTTCTGAAATTGCAGGCCAATCATGTCCTATTTCTTTTTTCTTTCTTTTTTTTCTTCACTTGCTTTACAATGGCTGGCAACTTCTGATATTGACATTCAATCCTTTACACATCTCTTATGCTCAGTATGAATTCAGTTGCACTTCAGTGAACAGGTAAATACCATTCTGAATGCCTATCTTAACCCTCTCCCCCACTCACATCCTCCAAAAGTCCTTATATTTCTTCAGAAATGAATTGTCCAATTTTTGCTATTTAATCAAGCTAATGAAAAACAGAAATGGGCTTTCGGCATAACTTTGTATACCTCTTGAATTCATTCCACAAGAGAAAGAGAGGAAAAAAAAGTTTCACAAGGAGGAAAGGATTATGTCAGACCCAATGAGTGTCCCACTAACTTTTTTCTCAAGCTTACCCACTCCTTAATTCAGCCTCCCCACTCTGCAGCCCCCACCAAAAAAAATGCAGCCACTAAAAAAGAGAGCTTGTCTATTGTCTCTCACACACACAAAAGCAAGCTTCTTTACTGCAGTTTCAGAATAGTTGTTAGTTGCTCAGCACAACTGCATTAAGCCAATTCACAAAGCAATTAATCTTCAATGCCTGGATTGAAAATGATAAATACCCCACTGAAGCCAGGAGTGAGGAGAAAAAAGCTGCTAACAAAGACAGATATATTGGTTTTACCAAGTTGTGTATCAATACTTTGGAGACTATAAAAGATTTTTTATAGTATTGTTAAAGAATTTACAGACAGAGAAATTGGGCAAGATTAGGAATGAGTTCATTATGACTGTTTTAGAGACAAGCGTGGGCAAACCTTTGGATAATTACTTTATTGCCCCTCAGTAACTATATAACTCAGTATTATATAAGTGCAGTAAACATCATAACTAAACTCCTGAAGGACCAGTTAACAGAGCATGGGGAGAAAAATCTATCTATGTGGTCACTAAGAGCTTAAATTTGATGATAAATGATAAATTAATCAAACACTATGGGGAAAGTGAGTTTTATATACATTTCAGGCACTAAGCTACACATCAGGAGACTTTGAGTTATAGTTTTGCCTTAGGCACAAGGACAGAGGTATACTGTCCAGATCAGAGGAACTGATATTTTTACTCTGTGTTGCATTGACCCAACCACATCCGAAATACTGGGTCACCACAATACAAAAAAGATGGTGAAGAATTAGTAAGTACATAGAATAATAAAGATGATAAGGAGCTCAGAAGGTAAAATCTACACACAGCAGTTAAAGAAACTTAGTATATTTAACTTAAAGAGGAAAAGGCTAGTAAACTATGATATTAGTATTCTAATCTATGAAGGGATATCACAGAGTAGAAGATATAGACTTATTCCAGAGCAGGGGTCTCCAACCTTGACAACTTTAAGACTTGTGGACTTCAACTCCCAGAGATCCTCAGCCAGCTTTGCTTTGCTGGCTGAGGATCTCTGGGAGTTGAAGTCCACAAGTCTTAAAGTTGCCAAGGTTGGAGACCCCTGCTCCAGAGTATCCAGGAGTAAAACAAAAACTGATGCAAAGAGGAATCAAGCAAGGATCGATCTCAAGAAGGACATCCAAACTTGAAATAAGGAGAAATTTCCTAACTTTGAGACCTATAAAGCAATCGAACAGACTGCCTTCTAAAGTCATGGTTGAAAGCCAAGAAGGCTTTCAAGAAAATGGATAACCATTTGCCCAGAACAGTATGAGGACTGGCAGGAGTTGGACTAGAAATCCTCCAACATCCTTTCCAACCCTCTCATTTTATGATTCTATATATTTAAACATAGCCTTTTCAATTTCCATAATCCTGAGTCAATCTTGAGCTGGTCAGAATTGAATTCCTGGTAATCAGTAGAATTAACCTGCAATACTGCATTCAAACCACTGCATCACCACGGTTCTATAAATAGTATGGAACAGAGAAGTAGAACCTGGTGGACAAAAGATTCTTCAGGAATGGCTAATTCTTCTCTCTACTGACATTTCCCAAACCATGGAGAGTAATTAGGATTGCAATTTGATATAATATAAAGAGCTGCGTTGGCACAGTGATTAGAATACAGTATTGCAGACTGATTCTGTCCACTGCCAGAAGTTCAATCCCGACTGGCTCAAGGTTAACTCAGCCTTCCACGCTTCTGAGGTCGATAAAATGAGGATCCAAATTGTTGGGAGCAATATGCTGACTCTGTAAACTGCTTAAAGAGTGCCATAAAGCATTATAAAATGGTATATTGCTAGTGCTATGCTATTGCTATAATATAATCGCTTCAGCATGGCTATATTGAAAATATTTTAAGACCCCATTGGAGTAACATAACTGCATCTGTAGAATGGAGAATATTGAAACAGCCTTGACTAACCAACTTCATTTGGCCATAAGATTTCACAAGCGGATTTCATGAGCGATAACTGAGATACATATAGTATTTTTGCTATTACAGGACTTTACAATAATTCAGAGAGTAGAAGGCAGGAAAAGTAATGAAAAAAAACCAAGTGGAAAGTTATTGGATTTAAGCAATAGTGAAGACTGCAAGGGAGAGGTTGAGTCTGAAATTATCAATGTGTAACAACCTATTTACTTCAAGCTCTATCTCCAGTGTTAGTCACCCTGATTTAAGGAGGATGAAGATAAACTAGAGTTGGGCAGTATGGATGACCAGGAGGCTAGAAACTAAACTACATGATGAGAGACTGAATGAGCTGAGTACATTTATCCTTGAGAAGAGATTATGCATTATGTTAGCAGTCTTAAAATACCTGAAAGAATATCAGAAAGTATGTTACAAAGAAAATCAAGGCCTATTTCAATGCAGGATATAGAATATGAAATTAAGTAATAGGAAGACAGATTCTGACTGAAAGCAACAGACAACTTTTTACTAGTAAGTGCAGCTCAATGAACCGATGATGTGGCAAGTTCTCCTTCCCTAGTTAAGTTCTAATGCAAACTGACTTTAAAATCTTTGATTCTATGATGAGACAGAAAAAGAGGATATTAGCCTGGTGAAAACTACTGTATCTCTCATACTTTCAGTTTGTATCTCATAGGTCATTTATTTCCCCTGGGTTATTCTTGACTGCTGCAGCAAGAGTCCTTCTATGGTTTAATATCTTTTTTATATTTCATCTAATCAGAAATAAACATTAAAGTTATTGGTGTCTATGTCTTCAATGGATTTTAAAAGTTATTGTGCTCTGCTTTTCCAAATATTGTTTCTCTGACTTCAAAGTATCTATGTACGGCTGTTCCTGAATGATTCAGGGATCTTAGTTTAATTAATATAACATTTCAGTCTGGAGAGACTAATTCATTGGAGGATATTGATGAAAACCACAATCCTCAAAGTGTTCTGATGATTAAAAAAAATAATCTCAACAGGATTGTAAAATTATTCCTTTGAGAATAGTCCCTTCAGCCTTCTTAATCTCATCTTGTGTTTTTAAAAAGTTTTGTCTTCTAATCGCTGAACTGAAAAAGAGAGAGAAAGATATATTTTTTTCATTTTTTTAAAGGGCTTTCAGATGCAGAGAAGTTATTTAAAAGAAAATCCTCCTACTGATCCACTATATTTCTTTCTCAGTAATTTCTATGAAAACATTAGCTTATGTTGGTTTCAATCTGCCACTCATCTATTGTACTCATGAGGACACTTGATGGAGATTTAGTCAAAAGAAAAAAAATGTGCAGATCTTGCTTCCTAAACAAGCTAAGCCATTCCAGAGAAGTTAATCCTGAATATGTTTTCTAATTTATCAATCTTAGTTTGTATCAGGGGTGAAATCCAGCAGGTTCTGACAGGTTCTGGAGAACCGGCAGCAGAAGTTTTGAGTAGTTCAGAGAACCGGCAGATACCACCTCTGGCTGGCTCCAGAGTGGGGTGGGAATGGAGATTTTGCAGGATTCTTCCCCTGCCACGCCCACCAAGCTATGCCCACCAAGCCACATCATGCCCACCAAGACACACCCACAGAACCGGTAGTAAAAAAAAATGGATTTCACCACTGGTTTGTATGTGTGTCTGCACTCATGTCCCTTCATATCAAGCAACTATTCCCACTCTACCCTTCTAAGTCAATGTGTGTATTTGAGTACTTTAAGCTTTTTCCATGTACATAACAAAACTTTTGCTTTCCTCAGTTGCAGCTATCATTCAAAGGAGAATAACTAAATAAAAACAAGCATTGTTTATGGGAGATTTAATTTTTTTAAAAAAAAACAAATACACATAGTTTCTTAATACTGTAATGCAATCTGACAAGAATTTGCATATGCAGCATGAGCGTTTTGCAGAGGGAAAGCGAAATCTCCCCTGCCCCACCAGCAGGTAGAAATGAGTCATTAGATTCACAGCAGGCATTCTTCTTCTTCATAACCTTAGGGGGAAGCAGGTGCTAAAGATCTAAAGGCACACCTTCCTGCAATCAAAACACTATCTCAAAACTAGAAATAGAATCTAATTATGTTGATTCTAAATGGTATTTTCACTGATAGCTCTGCCTTCAGCTAGTGTAATTTGGGTGGGTAGCTGTAAGGACAAGGCATCCTGTTTATGGATCATTTTTTTTTTTTTACACATGAAAATACACCTTTTGTTGTCTGGTCTTCTTTTGTGGCATCAGTAGAGAAGCTTCAAGATCATTAGCTATCATTCTAAAAGGGCAAGATGCCAAAACCACTCACTGAAAAAAGATAGATCAGATCAGTAATTGAACCTTATTTTCCTATTAGGGTTAAAGCCAGTGGTGAAATCCAAATTTTTTTACTACCGATTCTGTGGGCGTGGTTTGCTTGGCGTGGCAGGGGAAGGATACTGCAAAATATCCATTCCCACCCCACTCTGGGGCCAGCCAGAGGTGGTATTTGCCAGTTCTCTGAACTGCTCAAAATTTCCACTACTGGTTCTCCAGAACCTGTCAGAACCTGCTGGATTTCACCTCTGGTTAAAGCTATCTCTTCCACTGCTATCAAGGCAGCAACTGAAGAATATATTGAGCAAATAGCTTGATGAGTTTAGAGATGTATGCAAATGAATGCTCCTGTGTAATCATAGCTTGATATAGCAGGGGTCTCCGATTAAATGGAATAGCAATATCATATCAATAATGCAATTCTGTCCTGAGAATAACTAGGAATTTGGTATGAGGGTTACTCAAGTGAGAACTAATTAACAGTTGTTTGTTATCTGTCCCTCCTTATTTTCCTGATATCCTTCAAGACTTGGCTTTATCATCAGGATGGGGATCTCAGGTAATTGGTGAGGTTTTCAGGTGGTCCCTTTGCTGATTGAATCTCTTATATGTGCTTTTTTTTAAATGATTATTTGACATGTTTGTTGTTTATATACTTTTTTTTTTGGCTGTACAATGCCCATTGTGAGGTAGGCAGCCATATAAGTTTAATAAACAAATAAGCTGGTTGGAGGTAAATACATTTTGTTTCTAACCTGAATTTTCACATGTGGGTTGGAGGGGTTAGTGGAGAATAGTATTTGTTTTTTCTTTCTTCTAACAGTCCAATCTTGAATGCCCTGTTGCTTAACTAATGATTTTATTAATTTTACTTAGTTGCCCAACTTCAAATTATTTTACAATAATCTGGCTGCTGCCATTTTGTGCCTCATGTATGAAAAGTTTGACCTTCTTGGACTTAGTCTCCTTTATTCAGCCACTTCTTCCTGTTAGTTTGTCATAGTTTGTTAAAAATGGAAAGGAGGCAGATCTTAAATACTTCCCATACAGTCTTAGACTTTGTGTAATAGCAAAGTGATGAAGGAAGAAAGTAATATAACTTGCCTTTGTACTCCTGAGATACAATAAGTTAAGAATGGTACATTTCACTGCTGTGATGAATCTCTGCAGGTACAATGGGTTACTTCTTCTGTTTCTCCAGCTCTCAATCCTGTCTCCCACATGCTTTCAAATATGCTCCAGAGCAGCAGTCACCAACTGGTGGTCCGTGGACCACTGGTGGTCCATGAGAAAATTTTGTGGTCCTCAGAAAAATTATTTGCATTTTTTATATTGCATTAAATCAGGGGTCCTCAAACTACGGCCCCTGGGCCAGATACATGCAATGAACATTTGTGTTGCTGCAGAGTCTCCCCCCTTAGGGTCTTTTTATGTGGGTCGGAGGGGATAGAAATTCTGACTCAGGTCTGCTTCAGCCTCCTGGTACCTAGCAGCCTGGCAGTACCTGGCCTTGCACTCCCACAGGTCTTCCCTCTGCTTGGAAAGCCTATGCTCGTAGTCCTCAGTGATGTGCTTCTGCAGAACCTCCTTCTCGGCCAGATCCAATTTGAACTGAGCCAGCTGTTTTGCCAATTTTTTTCATGGTGGCTGCTTAGCTCCAACAACTGCTTCCTGTTGGGGCCCTAAGGAGCCCGGGCAGGCAGGCAAGGGGTGGCTGGGAGGGGAGGGACGAGAAGAGGTTGGCAAGGCATCCCTCGACATGAGTGACATTTGAGTTGGCTATGCCCAACCAGTCACATGACCACCTAGCCATGCCCACCCAGCCCGTCATTAGGCAGATCATATTAGTGGTCCACAGGATTTAAAATTATGAATTTACTCATCCCTGAGGTCCAAAAGGTTGGTGATCCCTGCTCCAGAGAATTAGCTGCATCTCCAGAATAGGGGACATCTTCCTCCAATGTTTGTTGCCTGGTTGGAGGAAAAGTACAGTACAGGAGATGAATGAGAAGAGAGAAGTTGCTTCCTTTTTAATTCATCAGTAGAAACTGTCTCCACTGATAGACACCTACCACTGAATACCTCCCTTAGTAAATCATCATTACTGTCAATCAGTAGCATAATTATTCAATCAATATCTTTTTTTATTTGTCTAACTAAAGGTAACTGTGATGATCATAAAACAGAATGAATACTGTATATCAGATTTGCAAATAACTGGCAACTAATTCTATCCCTAAGGGCTTTTGCTGAATAGAAATATATTTGGCTTTTTAAATAATGCATGTTTAAATTACTGTTAGACTTTATCAGAGGTGGGATGCACTTACCTTCCCTACCAGTTTGCAAATGTAAGCACGTACGCTCACATCCTTCCACACATGCACAGTGCTTGCCAGTGGTGGGTTGCTCCCAGTTTGCACCGGTTCGCAAGAACCAGTAGTAAAAAATTTTAATAGTTCGGAGAACCGATAATAAGACTGGCTGGCCACGCATCCGAACCGGTTCCCGGCCCGGTCGCCGTTCGCTTACCCCACCCATTCCCAATCTATTGCTGCCTCCTGAGTCCCAGCTGATGGCTAGAGGGAAAAAAACTGTTTAAAGTCTTGCCGTGGGGCTTCAAAGGGCCGCCCTATAGCTGATCAGTGTTAAAAGAAAAGAAATGAGTAGACTGGTGCCTGCAAAAATAGAAAAAACAGCCCCTTTCAGCTTCAGCATAGGTTAATTAGCACAAGTTGATTAGATCGGCCTCCCGACTCTCAGCTGATTTGCTCTCAGCTGTTTTGCGCAGGGCTTGCAAAGAGTGCTGGAGCAGATTTTTTCCCCCTAGCTATGCTGAAAAAACGAAACTGAAAGTAAAGCAGGGTCTTTGCTACAACGTGACAAAATGAGGCAGAGAGATATTTCTTTTTCTTTTTCCTCACCAAAAAAGGTAGGTTGAAAACTGCAAACAATGGGAAATTTAGGGCAAAAAAGGAGAGTTCAAGATTTTAAAACACAAAAGAAAAAAAGCTCTATTTAACTAGGGAATTGTAATAATTGAGATACTATTAATTGTATATTGTGTTGAAAGCAGAAATGGTTAAGTTGTGGTTTGGAGGAATATATGGGGGAAATTATTTGGTTTATTATTATTGGTAAATATAATTAATTGATTTGTAGGAAATTGGATTGATTAATATACAAAAAAGGTAGTTATATAACTAATTGATTTATATTAAAATGTTGAATTTGTATTAAACAACTGTAATATTACATAATTAACCAATGTAAGGATGGATATAAAAATAGATGACAATGGGAAGGGGTATAATATAGAATAGAAGGGAAAAATTGAATTTGATTAAGATTAGAGATGAGGATGAAGGGTAATATTGGTTTTTTAAAAAAATAGTTGAGGAATAACTATGGCAAAAAGGAAATATAGAAATTGTAAATTTAATTGAAATGACTAAACATTGTTTAAATTTGTGAACCGGCCAAATACTCTGTTCAAAGAAAATACATTGTATGTTTGTATGTGTGTTTCTAATTATTGCTATTTATTCATATTTGTTCTCTTTTATTCTTTAAAGTTTTAACAATTCATTCTTTATCTTAATATCTTTATATTTGTTTGGGGTTGGCTTTCTTCCCTTTCATCTTTTTTATTGTACAGCAATCTTTCTCCTCAAATCTACCACCTCTCTCTTTTCTTTTCTTTCCTTCTTACTTTCTCTTTCCCCCCCCCCTCTTCTTCTCCCTACTTCCTCTTCCTTTCTCCTTCTCCTCCTCTCTTCCTCCCTCTCTTACCCTCACTCCTACTCTAATTTCCCTTCCCTTCCTTCATCCCTCTCTATTGCTGTATCCTTTTATGCATATGGACTACTCAGAGGGCTGAAAAAGTTATTTTTGGCTGGTCCTTGTACTTTTGACCAGTCCTCGAACTTACAACTGTCTTCACATTTTACGTTTTGCCCTATCTTGTCACCATGATGAAGAGAAGCAGTTGTGAAATGAGTGACACGGTTATTAAGAATGCTACAATGGGCATAAATGATGACCAGTCATAAGTGCGAAGACCGGTCAAAAGTGCAAGGACCTGTCAGAAATCACTTTTTTCACCCTTCTGGGTAGTCCTTTTGTGCATATGGACTACTCAGAGGGCTGAAAAAGTTCTTTTTGACTGGTCCTCTCACTTTAGACCAGTCCACAAACTTACGACTGTCCTCACATTTTACGTTTTTCACCCTATCTTATCACCATGGTGAAGAGAAGCAGTTGTGAAATGAGTGACATGGTTGTTAAGAATGCTGCACGGGCATAAATGTGAGGATGGTCATAAGTGTGAGGACTAGTCAAAAGTGCGAGGACCTGTCAGAAATGACTTTTTTCAGCCCTCTGAGTAGTCCCTATACACATAGCCATGCCCACCCAGTCACATGACCTCCAAGCCATGCCCACAAAATAAGCCACGCCCACAGAACTGATAGTAAAAAAATTTAGAACCCACCCCTGGTGCTTGCGTATTAAGCCCAGGTGGGTGGGCGGAGCCTCCTGCAGTCGCCACTACCGGTTCACCAGAACTGGACAGAACCGGCTGAATGCCACCTCTCTTTCAACTCTGTTTCATTTTAAACTATTTGATCAGCTGATTTGAATTCTTTTAAACAAAGTTATTTAGATTGTATCACTGGTGATTATGTGATGTCAGTGAGATGTGGATCTTGTGTGCTTTGTTCCAAATTATGAGAAAGCGGCAAAATTCTATGGCCACTACCATTTCTAAAACATACCATATTTTTAGGAGTATAAGTCGCACCTTTCTTTTTATAGAAAAGAATTGAAAATATTACAGGCTCCTTTCTTCAACCTCGGAGCTACCAGATATATGCTGCAAAAAAATGACTGTTCATAAGATGGCAGGAAAGAGAGTTTTTCTCGATTTCTTGCTGCGTTCCCAGGCCAGATAACACAGCCTTATATTAGAAATCAGCAAGAGAAGATTTTGTAGAAGACTAAGAGCTCAGAGCCAACAAAAGCTGTACACATGGAGTCCACTTTCTGTACAAATGCTAATTGCTGGATATTTGTTCTTAATACTGTATTATTTGCTTATGCAAGCAAATATTATTTGCTTATGCATAAGCAAAATCTACTTCTACAGAACATGCTACTGTAGTTAACACTGAAATGTCATAACAGCTATGAGTGAGCTGCTTAGGCTGTCCCTAAAATGTATAATGAACTTCACACTGTTCTTCCTCTTGTCACAACATATTTCCTCAGTGTATTACAGGCCCAATCAACCACCCAAAATTGGTATGCTATATATAACACTACCAGAATGAAGAATGGGCAAAGCTGTCATGTTTCATTTTGGTCAGTTTCTCATTGTTTGAAATCTTAAATTCATTCTGTATTCCTGAACATTTTTGGAGGGAAAAAGGTGCATGAACATCTCTGGGTATATGCATTTTGATCTGTACCTTTTCTAACATATGATACTTTCTAGAGCTTATTTCTTTGGAATTTGTATATATAGCAGGAAGTACCATGGGAATTATAACAAAAATGATGCTCCATTGTTTATGTAAAGTGCCATGGTAAGGAGCTGAGTAAAGGATATGGGGGACTGGATTAGTAACCAGGAGACTGTGAGTTCTAACCCTGCTTTAGGCATGAAACCAGCTGGGTGACTTTGGGTCAGTCACTCGCTTTCAACCCAATCCACCTCACCAGAGTTGTTGTTGTGGGGAAAATAGGAAAAAGGAGGATCAAGTATGTTCACCTCCTTGAGTTATTTATAAAAATAATGACTTGTGACTGATTTGGGTTTTTGTTTTTTAAAGAATTATATGTCTATTTTATATGCATTGATTTATTCCATCAAGAGCAAATGATTGTTGTTAATTTTCAGCAGAAATGACCCTAAGAAATTAAAAAACCAAGGGCCAGGTATAACCCTGTAGTCTCATATTATTCACACCAGAGATGGGTTTCAGCAGGTTCTGATCAGTTCTGGAGAACCGGTAGTGGAAATTTTGAGTAGTTCGGAGAACTGGTAGTAAAAATTCTCACTGGCCCCACCCCCATCTGCCTCCCGAGTCCCAGCTGATCGGGAGGAAACGGGGATTTTTCAGTAACCTTCTCCTGGAGTGGGGTGGGAATGGAGAATTTGAAGTATCCTTCCCCCTGCCATGCCCACCAAGCCACACCCACAGAACCGGTAGTAAAAAATTTGGAAACCCACCACTGATTCACACCTGATTTAAAGCAGTTGTCTATCATGGCTCATTTTAGGATTTAGCTTTATCACTAGGAGCATATTATCAATGAGCTGATCAGCAATTTGGCTGGCCATCTATATATATTTTTTAAAATATATATTTAAAAATCTAGTGGACATTTCTTATCAACACTTCATCTTATTTCTCATGAGAGAAAAAAAAAATTGTGCAACGGATGCCCAACTTTCCAGAACACAGTGAACTGCAAGAGCATCCCGAAGAAAATAGAAGACATAAATTGGGCCAGATTCTGTTTTTCTTTTTTTTCTTTTTCCCCTTTCTGTGAGGACAATCTTCAAATAAAGTACAGAAATTATTCTTATTGTGAAGAGTTCTCAGAGTGCAAGCTTGCTGTAATACTATTGGGGGGTCAGCCATTAAAAAATCTTGTTTGTTCCTGATGGAGGACAACTCAACAGACAGATTACTTTTTTTCCAGGCCATTGAATTCTATTCTAGTATTTAAATGCTATCTTTAATGCTGTCTGACTTTATGTACTTTCTCATACTGTCTCTCTGTGAGTGAATTAAGGCTATTCCACCAGCCTTGAGCCTTGTAGATTTGGGGTTGGTTTAAGATAGTTGCTTATTATCATGGGTTCTTTTTTAAACCATACCCAATTAGAATAATAGAATAACGGAGTTGGAAGGGATCTTGGAGGTCTTCAAGTCCAACCCCATGCTTAGGCAGGAAACCCTATACCATTTCAGACAAATGGTTGTCCAATCTCTTCTTAAAAACTTCCAGTATTGGAGCATTCACAATAAGATAAGTTGTTCCACTGATGAATTCTTCTGTCAGGAAATTTCTTCTTATTTCTAGGTGGCTTCTCTTCTTGATTAGTTTCCATCCATTGCTTCTTCTCCTGCCCTCAGGTGCTTTGGAGAATAGTTTGACTCCCTCTTTTTTGTGGCAGCCCCTGAGATATTGGGGTTGCTACCATGTCACCCCTACTGCTACCATGTCACCCCAGTCCTTCTTTTCATTAAACTAAACATACTCAATTCCAGCAACCGTTCTTTATGTTTTAGCCTCCAGTCCCCTAATCATCTTCGTTGCTCTTCTCTGCACACTTTCTAGAGTCTCAACATCTTGTTTACATCTTGAGGATCAAAACTGGATGCAGTATATTCCAAGTGTGCCCTTACCAAGGCATTGTAATTAGATTGACCAGACTCAAGAATGACACAAAAGCACTGGATCCAGGATTTGATGATTTTCCAACTGAAATATATCCTATACTGTATTGTTATTATTGCTATACTATTGCTATTCCAACTGCTATTATGTTTCCTTATTCCATACTATTACAATTACTTATACACTGCAGAAAAAACAATTGCTACCAACCTACCTTCCATTGACGACCTGTATACTGCATGAGTCAAAAAGAGGGCTGTGAAAATATTTACAGACCCCTCTCACATCCTGGACATAAACTGTTTCAACTTCTATCCTCAAAATGATGTTATAGAGCACTGCACACCAGAACAACTAGACACAAGACCAGTTTTTCCCCAAACGCCATCACTCTGCTAAACAAATAATTCCCTCAACACTGTCAAACTAATTATTAAGTCTGCACTACTATTAATCTTCTCATTTTATCATCGTTCCTATCACCCATCTCCTCCCACTTATGAGTGTATGACTGTAACTTTGTTGCTTGTATCCTTACGATTTATATTGATATTGTTTCCTGATTGCTTATTTGTATCCTATGACTACCATTAAGTGTTGTACCTTATGATTCTTGATGAACGTATCTTTTCTTTTAAGTACACTGAGAGCATATGCACCAAGACAAATTCCTTGTGTGTCCAATCACACTTGGCCAATAAAAAATTCTATTCTATTCTATTCTGTGCTTTATACTATTGCTAGAGCAGCAACTGCAATAGCATTTTGGCATTATATACCATGCCATAGCACTTTACAGCAGTCGCTGGGCAATTTACAATTTAGAAGCATTATTTGCATACAGTATTGTCCCCAACAATCTGGGTCCTCATTTTACCAGCCTCGGAAAGACGGAAGGCTGAGTCAACCTTGAGACCTGTCAGGATTGAACTCCAGGCTGCAGGCAGTCCCTTTAACTATTGGGCCACCAGGGTTCTTATACTCTTACTACAGTATTATATATCAATGTTTTCTTTTTTACGAAACCTGTTAATTCTTCTCACTGGGCTTTCTTCTATGTGTATCATTTCTTCTTGGTCATGGCCAACATGCCTCTTACACAGAGGTGAAATCCAGCAGGTTCTGACAGGTTCTGGAGAACCAGAAGTGGAAATTTTGAGTAGTTTGGAGAACCAGCAAATACCACCTCTGGCTGGCCCCAGAGTGGGGTGGGAATGGAGATTTTGCAATATCCTTCCCCCAGGAGTGGGGAGGGAATGGGGATTTTGCAGTATCCTTTCCCCAGGAGTGGGGAGGGAATGGGGATTTTGCAGTATTCTTCCCCTGCCACGCCCACCAAGCCACGTCCACCAATCACACCATACCCACCAAGCCACGCCCACAGAACCGGTGATAAAAAAATTTGGATTTCACCACTGCTCTTACACCTTTCCATATTGTGCTTTGTCTTGCTTTGCCTTTATGCTTCTTTTTACTCTTCTTTCAACCATCCACTCCCTCTGAAGAAAAAATTCCTCCTTTCTTTTAGCTGCTGTGGTCTGTGTGATGATGGTTGCAGAGCTCCAAAAGATGCCTCCTCCCACACCTGTGTCAAGATTGCTGCTTTATTGACAAATCTGCCATGCTGATGCTTGAGGAAAGGCTCAGACGGGAGGGGAAGAGGCAACATAGATGCTTGCAATTTTGTCAAACAGCTCGCTCTTTCACACTTTCCTGCCTGCTCCCAAATGTTTTGAAGACATTTTTGCCTTCAGATACAAATCACTGCACAGCTTTGCTGCAGAATTTGATGGAAATTACTTTTGGTGGGGACAAAGATTTCTCTAAAGCTGCCCTCCTTCTAATATAATGAATGTGACAAATTGTAAGGAAGAAGGGAAGGGAAGGCAGAGTAGAAATAAATAATCAATAGATAGAAGGTAAGTCTGCTGGCAGTTTACTTTATAAATGACAATTCAATCCAGGTGGCAGGAAACCTGGGAAGAAGCATTTCAGAGCAAAGAAGCCAAACTTAATGAAATCCCTATCAGTGAGACTGGAAAACTGTTGTGGTTTCCAGGTTTCTATATTTACTTTAGCTTTAAAGTTTACTTGCTGAAATCTGTGTCATCCTTGCTTTCCTTGATCTTGCTTCCAAAATATGTCAGTTATCTGTACATACATTCATTATTATATAGTTACTACATTTTGGCCACAAATAGCTATGAATTTGCATGCTTTAAAAAATGAAGTAAAAGGATAGATACAAGCCATATTGAATAATTAAGTCCCGGGTCATTTTATTTTTTTAATTTTATTTATTTTTATTTTTATTTATTTATTTATTTGTCAAATACATATAAGATAACAGATATAAGTATAAACATGATTATGAATACTGGATAAGGACACGAATAAAGGGGAACATTAGGACAGGGACGGTAGGCACGCTGGTGCTCTTATGCACGCCCCTTACAGACCTCTTAGGAATAGGGTGAGGTCAACAGTAGACAGTCTAAGGTTAAAGTTGTGGGGGTTTGGGGAAGAAACCACAGAGTCACATAGTGCATTCCAGACCATTCTGTTGCTGAAGTCGTAGTTTTTGCAATTGAGTTTGGAACGGTTTACCTTAAGTTTGTATCTATTGTTTACTCATAAACAATAAATTAAACCCATTCAATAAGCCTGTTAACCCCAAATCAGGCTTTAAGGTTCAATAGACAACTTGTATCATGTTTTCCTTAGATATGAATATTTTAAAAAATGTTCCTTTCCATCCTCTCCAAATCAAAATATTGACAAATATTGTTGTCCTACAGACAACAATGGAGGGAATGGATGATAGTTGGAGAGGGATGGGATGGGGATCTAAATCACATCTCTCTTGTCCAAATGCATACTCTTTTAATGAGTACAAAGTTTTTGTAGCTTGTTCATGATAAGCCTAAGCCTAAAGTAAAACTGTTCCATAGTATTTAAATATCAGTAAAAAGCTTAGATGGGAAAAAACTATGTATTGTGCCCCAGATAATAGCAATAGCAATAGCACTTAGACTTATATACCGCTTCACAGTGCTTTACAGCACTCTCTAAGTGGCTTACAGAGTCAGCATCTTGCCCCCAACAATCTAGGTCCTCATTTTACCCACTTCGGAAGGATGGAAGGCTGAGTCAACCTTGAGACTGGTGATATTCAAACTGCCAAATTGCAGGCAGCCAGCAGGCAGCAGAAGTAGCCTGCAGTACTGCATTCTAACCACCACACCACTGTGGCTCATCAGTAAATATGTAGTCACATAATCCATGTGTTAAGAAAGTTGCATGCAAAAAATAAACGCTGGAGAAAACATGAAAAAAGATGACGTTTTTGTGGTATTTTTTATTGCAAAATTTTGATAGAACAGATATATGACTATATGCATATGAAACTGAAATGGAGATAAATTGACTCATACATCTCTGCAGATAAGTGAACTTTTTTGTGGGTGTTATGCATTAAAAATAGTTTTAGTTATCTCTTCAAATAACAAACCTATATTCACACTTACATTAGCTTTTGTTTTGTTATTGTTTACTGATTAAGACACAATTGGCTTGATTCACATAATACCAAGCCATAAATTACTCTTTACAACCTACAATAAGTGAGCTATAATGCCAAAAGCCAAACTAATCTCATTTTAGCAGAATGCACATTGTCAGCTTGTTTTATACAAGAATCCCACAATTTTATGAGATAGCAATGATGTTTTATTTAAAGTCAATAAGGCTTCTCCAGAAGTTCTGAAGGGAACCCTGGCATTTCAAGATGTTATATTGCCAAATCAAAACTCTATGAATAGCAACATATATAAAAGTTACCATGTCTCACATACAACTGTGATGCAAGAACACTTCTCTGCTGGAGAAATAGTAAAACATGAAATAATTTTTAACTGGAACACTGAAAAGGGAATTTGTATCCAAGAGAATCCACTATTATAACGGCTCCACCAGCAGTGAACACTACTACCATCTGAACTAGTTATTTCATTCATTGTTAAATATTTCTAATTCTTATTATTCTTTGATGTGGTAGAATGTAGTCTGAATTCCCCGGAGGAAAGGGGTTGCATTCCAGATGGCAAAGAGACTGCAGAGCTTGGAAAGTTTGGTCAGAAGGAAAAGGGTTAAAATGGCTCCACCCTAGGTTTCTCAGAGGGTATCTGTAGTTATGCAAATAATTGTTTTGGTCTGTCAAGATTCTGTCTATTGGTGAAGAACAATAAGGAAAGCTACTCAAAAATAACTCTATATGTCATTCTTGAGACAAGGAACAATTCCTATTCACCTACTATATGACATCTCTTCAGATATAGGAAAAAAAGGGGGAAAGCTATCAAGTTTCCACATAATCTTTTTTCTCTAGGCTAAAGATACCCAATATCTTTGAGTGAATCTCATATGTTTTTTCCTTCGGGTCCCTTTGTATCCTGGTTGCTCACCTCTGAACATGCTCTTCCCTCACAGCACAGACAGCTCATTATCTGACTCTGCATCTTCCTTCTAAATGAAAGGTGCATAGCATTGCAATATTTAAAAATGGTAACCCTATCTAGCTTAAGCAAAAATAAAACACTGGAGGTGAATTCATTTAAGTTCCTCAAATTACATTAATGAATAAAATAAAGAGCTAACTAAATATGCATGGACTTAGCTAACTATCCATGATGTATAATTTTTCACAGTTTGACACTTGAAAGCCCTGATGATTATTCTTAGTCATTTAAGAGAGTTGAGAAACAAACAGATTGCATAAAATTGACCTTATTTCAGTGTCACATTTCACTAGGTGGCACTGAGGAGTTGCTTTCTGTGGGCTAACAAAAGAACATATATTTGTTAGTGATGATTTGGTTCTGATTTCATCATATGCTTTTGCTATCAGATTTTAAAACATTCCACTTGGGGGTAAGAATCATTCAGGGAAAAACACTATAATTTGAATAAATTATTTCAAGCCAGTCTGCCAACACAGGCAAGCAATGCCATACAAATATAAGAATGTTATTTATTAATAGTGGTAAAACATGGAGAAAAAAGAGCAATGGCTTTGGAACTTTTAAAAAAAGGCAGAACATATCATTGAAAATTGGCAGCTGGATGACCAAATTTGTAGCTCAAAGGCTGTCCATGAGTGCTGGAGACATGGATAGCCAACAAATCATGTGTTGCCTCTTTTGGATGTTCACCTGTTGCTGTAAATTTCATTAAATGAATATGTTCAGACCGGTTCAGACGAACCAGTAGTTCCAACGATCAGCTGGGAGTGAACCGGTTCGCTCCGACGATCAGGTCGGCCCGCCTGCCCCTGCGCTTTACTTACCTTTATCTTCTCAGCTGATTGGCACGGCAGAGCGGATTGCCATGCCTCAGCTGTGTTACTCCCAAGTGGTAACACAGAAGGTTAGTATTTGTGAAAGTATTTTACAAATATTTGCAGTTCCAGTTTTACGCGAAGTGCGCGATCACTGAACTGGTTGTTAAACTGGCAGCATCCCACCACTGCTCTGTTCTGTTTTCATTAACCTGCAAAACAGCTTTTCAAATCAAGAGTAACATTCAGAGAGGTCAGAAGAGCTTTGTTTCCAGTCTTAACCCCTTCACTGATAGACTAGTTCTGAAAAAGCCTTGACTAAGATAGCCAAGGAAAGAATGGGTTCTATAAGGAGTCTCTGCTTCCTCCCCAATGCTATGAATGCTGCTCATCCACTAATCCAGAAGTAGGGGATGCTGCTGAGTTTGCTAATCAATCTTAATTTATTCCATCTACCAAATAGAATGACTAAACCTTCTCCTTGATCTTGTCACTGGAGAAGTTGGTGAATAATAATGTAGCCACGGAGAGAAAAAGAGAATGTCAAGTTACTTAGGACTTCATAGGAATCATTTTCTGGAAGAGAGCCTCTGCAGTTCCCAAATAATGCTGAACAATCTCCCCTTTGTATCTCATCAGATTTGCATTTGTTCTTCGAACTGTGACTGTTGTTGTAAACAATTGAATGCAATTGGGATAATATTTTCAATCATCCCCAATGGGAAGAATCAAAACAATAGAGATGAAATTTCTCTGCAGTATTATTTAAGGTACTGTGGTTTAACTTTTGAGTTGCTGTTGTTTCAAGATGAAATGGAAGAATGGAGTTTTTCCCACTTAAAAAGAAAAGCAGTCTTATAACAGCCTACTGCTAAAAAGTGATTTCCAATCTTATAAATCAACTTAACAGCTCTTCAACCCCTATAAGGTTACAAATAAATATCTCTTCTTCCCATGACCTGTCTCTTATCTATATGCAAACCTATAAATCATCAATTTTTCAGTCTTGGTGTCAACAAACATTTGTAAAGAGTTACCAGAGCTTTGTAGAAACTTCTCTTATTTTAACTTTGATCAAACAATCCAACTTTATGTTCCTTATATTCTGACAGTCTAGATTAGTTCTTTCAGATGTTGGCATAGGATGTGGTCTCTCTTCAATTTTATTTTATTTATTTATTTATTTTACATCCTAAAGGTTTATTTGAGGTTTTAGTAAAACTCTTTTGTAAATCCAGTAAAAAGTTATTATCCAGGACATTCTTTTGGCTTATCATTTTTGTTTTTACTTTAGCTGTCTTATTATCCACACTTGTTTATTATTTGTATTTATGTTTCTAATATTACTGAATACTGAATCAAGCTAAATTTGTTTCACATTGAAATTCTTTCTTTAATAACTTTGGCATAATCTATCCATAGAAACAAACATCATTGCTGACATTATACCGATATTAGTAGTTACTAATTTCTGGCCCCCCTTCTTTGAACATCTCCTGGAGTATTTTAAATGTTATAACATTTTGTGTCATTTTGTAAATTCCCATACTATTTGAAAATTTTACACATTTTTTTACATTTCTGTCTTGAGTCTTTAATCCCCTCTGTCCAATTTCTGAAATCAAAATGTCTCCAGTCTATGTTGCGAAATTTGATAGACAAAAAATTTAATTCCCGTGAAAAGCTATATATTTGATATTACTTCCAAAATCTTATAGTCTCAATATTCCAAATTAGTCTGGATCATAATTCATTTATAATTTTCTTATAACTTTGCTAATTATTTTCAATTCTTTACATTCTTAAAGTTATGATTAATTTTTATTTTTTTCAAGAATAAAGGTAAATTAAACAGGTAGCTTTACAAATTTAATATTGTGAAGGTCTCTAATTGTGATGGAATGTGGTGAGGAAACACATCCCCAGGAGGGAAGGGTGCATTCTAGATGAGTAAGAGCCAACACATACCACATAGAATCATAGGGCTGGAAGGAACCTCAAAGGTCTTCTAGTCCAACCACCTGATCAAGGCAGGAGACCCTATATACCATTCTGGATATATGGCTGTCCACCTCTTCTTGAAAACATCCAGTGATGAAGCATCCACAGCTCCAGGGGGCACATTATTCCATTGATTAATTGTTCTCACTGTCAGAAAATGTCTCCTTATTTCTAGATTGGATCTCTCTTTGACAAGGTTCCCCCCATTACTTCTTATCCTGCCCTCTGGTACTTTGGAGAATAAGTCAATCCCCTCTTCTCTGTAACAGAGGACTGCAAGACATTTTTGTTCCCACTAATCCTTCTGTTCAATAGGCTAGATATACTTAGCTCTCTCAATCATTCATCATACAATTTAGCCTCCAGACCCTTTTCATATTCATTGCTCTTCACTGCACAATTTTGTCAGCATCTTTTTTTTTGTATTGTGGTGACAGAAGTGTATGTAGTATTCCAAGTGTGTGGCTTCACCAGTGCATTATCACTTCTCGTGATCTTGATGTTATCCCGCTGGTAGTTCCCCTATGCAACAGGAACTTTGAAAGGTATCATGTGTGAGAGAAACAGGGTGAAGACAGGCTCTCCCTTATAGTTCACAGAGTATATTGTAGATGCACACAGAATCATCAATCTGGAAAGAGTTTGTCTATGGACATGGAACAATAAGAAACTGAGCTTGGAAGAATTTCTACATGTCACTCTAGATTTTGGGTCTGACACTAATAGCTTTAAAATAAATTAATAAGCAATTTATGAAAGTGATTAGAAAATGAGGTTAGTGTCATTTATTTATTTTTTAATATAGTTGAGAATTTTAAAAGCAAGAATAAAAATTAATACAAAGTGGAATAAGAAGATAAAAAAGTTAAAAAAAGAGAGAGCGAAAGTACAAAAAAAGTAGAAGAAAAATAGAAAAAAAAGAAAAAAAGAAGTAGCTTCCAGTTTTCAGCAGTTATAAGTACAATTGTAGATTTATGACTTTCTGTAAAGTTACATCATGATTCTCTTTATAATTATATAATATAATTAGTTATGAGTTATAATTATAATTATATAATATAATTAGTTATGAGTAATTATAACTAAATTAGTTCTGTTTTAGTATAGTGTCTGACTCACAAACACCTTAAGAACTGCTTACAAATATAATTTTTTAAAAAATATGTATTTCTTGGAGGAAAAAGGGACAACATTCCTGTTTGGCAGAATTACTTCATGCCTTTAATGCCTCATGGAGTTAAAATGGAAAGAGGTCCTTTTCAAAGGATGCTGGTAGGATTAAAAACACTTCTTGAAGAGTTAGGCAGCTGCACCCTACAAAAAGCACAACACAGTTGCTTTGAGGAGTTCCCCTGTTTGACTATCCATGGATTAATACAGGAGTGTGAAACTCAAGGCCCGGGAGCCGGATGCAGCCCGCGGGGTGCTTAGATCTGGCCCGCAGAGCCGCCTTGGAAACAGTGAAAGGCTGGCCCATGGTGCCTCTGCCAGTGAAAACAGAGCTTGGGAGAACCACACGTGGATCCTCCTGAGCTCCGTTTTCACTGGCAGAGGGTTGCAGGAGTCCATCACAGCCAAAAACGGAGCTCGGGAGCCCATTTTCACTGGCAAAGTGCTCAGGTAACCACAGGTGTCACCGACATGTCAAGCTGGCCATGCCCACCCTGGCCCACTCTTGCCCCCCCAAGGTCAAACACAACTCTGATGCGGCCCTCAATGAAATCGAGTTTGACACCCTTGGATTAATGCAACATACTACTTCAGTTTCTACTGCAAACATACAGCAATAAGCCTAGGATTTCTCAACCTTAGAAACTTTAACATGTGAGGTCTTCAACTCCCAGAATTCCCCAGCCATGTGCCTTTTGCATATCAAAAGGCAATCATTCACCACCATTGTATAATCCTCAAAGCAGCTGCATCAAGATTCCTAGAGGGCACAGCTGCCTCCTTGCTTTAAGGAGCTAGACTTTGCTTATGTCAACATATTTTGCAAAGTGCCTCTTCAAATGCTTTTCACAGCTCTAGCAGGAGAACTAGTAGAAAATTGCCATTTTTTTTTCAATAAAATGATCCTTCTGGGAAATTGTCACCAATTTGTTCTCTATAATGGCCTGTATGTATCATATAAGTGGCATACAATCTGGGAACAGAGACTATGATTGTATAGGGTCAACCCAGAAAAGTAGTCATAAGTATATCACCTGGGATATTTAAACTAAAATGGTTTAGAACCTCAGAATAAATTTACATGGTTTATGTGGTTTATCTGAATTTGTTAATGATTAATTTAAACTGTCTTAGAGTTTATAATGGAGGATGTCCATCTCTTCAACTGTTTCAATTGATATATTAATTGCATAATACACTGCTTCTCTAAAATATTTTTTAAGATATGATTTTTTTAAAAGATCAAACGTATAAATAGAATTGCTGCACATTTTCTGTTTCAAAGTACATAGAGTCACAGTGGAGTCACATTGTAATTTTTATCCCTTGACACTCAAAATAATAACAAGATTATTCATGGAGCCTACAATGAGCTTACCCGGACCCTAAGGGGAATTGTTTGCATGACTGAACAATAAGCTATATAAAAGAAAAGTCATATTGGCAATGATTTCAGTGGAAAATGATCAAACAACGGCTTTGAATGTGACATGTTAGTTTGTGTGCTCTCTTCACTAGACAAACCTTTGCTATTTAAAATAGTTCTACAGACGAACACAGGTTAATCAAAAACATTGATTTTTTTTTTTGCCTGTGCTATATACATGAGTAAATGTAGAAAGCTGAATGCAACACTGAATTCTCCAATGCATTTCTAAAAAAATAATTACTTTCAATGACATTATTTTTATTTTCTTGTACAACTTGTTCCTTCAAAAAAACTAGACTTTTGAACTTTTTTTTCTTACAACAAAAACTACTAAAAGGGCGGTGATTGCATTTTATTGTTTTTTGTATTAGGTTTTTATCGTTGTAAGCCATCGGGAGTCACTGAGAGTGAGTTGGGCGGCCATATAAATTTCCTTAAATACATAAATAAATCTTTTGGGTCTGATTGTTTCTAACCTTCAGTTGGGCAAACAGTGCTTCACAGGGCAAACTTTTTTTTAATCAACGTGTCTTAAATAGGCTAACTTTCAAATCTGGGACCCATGATTCTCATGAGATTGAAATTTGGCAAAATTGTGGCTGCTTCGGTATTGCCACACTTCTGCGCTGCCACAATCACAATGATGAATCAGCAGGAAGTCAAAAATCGCACCCCCACTGAATTTTTGCCTGCCCTTGGTCATTCTATTTCTCTCTTTAAATGAGGAAATATTGATAGTTCATGCCCTGAAGCTTAGAAATGCTAGGTCTGTAAAATGTGGCTACACCTCAGCCCATTTAACCAGAATTTCATCTGATTTTCCTCTCCTATATAATGTGCTATGACTGGTATCTATTATACCTGTGCGCTATAAAAACATCTGTATACTATAAAACTCATCAATCTAAACCTTGTGTAATAGGCTGAGGCCCTAATCATCCTTGAGCTTTCCTCTGTAAGAAGGCTTTTCTCCACACTTTCTGTTTTTTTATCTGACCCATCGTTCTCCGAGAGAGTAGATTAGTGCATCTGGAAAAAATTGTAATGAAGCTTCAGCAAATAACATTGATTGCTAAGTCCAGGCGTGACAAAATAACAATATTTATAGTTTATGGCGGGACTGGAAACCCACTCTCTTGGCCATCTGATCAGTACATTTAATGGCCAACTATAAATAGGTTGTTGATTTCCTCAAGTAAATTTTTATTTTTCTTTAAAACTTGGGAAACCTTTTTGCGCTACCTTCCCAAACTGAACAAAAGAGCAGCAGGAAATAGGGGTAGCCAATTCCATCATGTGGTCAGAACAACGACAAGAGAGTGAACAGAATCTTTTGATTAGGGGACTCGAAGATAAAACATATAAAGAATAGTTGCTGGAATTGGGTATGTCTAGTTTAATGAAGAGAAGGACTAGGAGTGACATGATAGCAGTGTTCTGATATAACAGGGGCTGCCACAAAGAAAAGAGAGTCAAGCTATTCTCCAAAGCACCTGAGGACAGGACAAGAAGCAATGGGTGGAAACTAATCAAGGAGAGAAGCAATTTAGAACTAAGAAGAAATTGCCTGACAGTTAGAACAATTAATCAGTGGAACAACTTGCCTCCAGAAGTTGTGAATGCTCCAACACTGGAAGTTTTTAAAAAGAGTTTGGACAACCATTTGTCTGAAGTGGTATAGTCATTATAGCATCCACCATTATCCTTTAAGTGAATTGTGTGACAAGACTAAAGAGCAGATTATATAGGGAAAGACAAAACATTCTTTAGCAGCCTCATTTCAAAATAAGTACGGAACTATCGTACTCTTTCCCTGAGATCTTCCCCAAAATGTTTTGCTCCTTTAATATTATTTCTCAAGCAAGTCTTCTTTCATTAAATTGAATGAGAGTTAAAAGTAGGATTTCTCTGCCCATCACTACTGTACATTGATAATAAAATAAAATGTAAATACCTGCCCTCAGAAAAGAGAAGACAAGGGTTATCTACTATGCCAGCAGGTTGATAGTTGTGTTAACTCCTCTCCTTACTGAATCCAAGAGAGATGCAGAGTTAAGAAGTATGAAATATAAATATGTGTTTGTGTGTGTGTGTGTGTGTTTGTGTATGTATGTATGTATGCAAGTTTTGGTGTATTCGGGTCTTTTCCCGTGTAAGATTGAGAGTATCTTGGCGACATTTCGATGAGGTCCCACTCGTCATCTTCAGGCTGGTGCCTTCGGCTTCGTGCCTGTCCAAGCAAAGCGTGATCGGAGCTGCTGTCTCTCTATAAATACTGGTGGGGAGGTGTGGGGTGCTGGCTTTGACATCAACTCCATCAACTAATCAAGATGTAACAACACAGGCAACCAACCCGCTCACAGCAACAAAGCCAGCACCCCACACCTCCCCATCAGTATTTATAGAGAGACGGCAGCTCCGATCACGCTTTGCTTGCACAGGCACGAAGCCGAAGGCACCAGCCTGAAGATGACGAGTGGGACCTCGTCAAAACATTGCCAAGATACTCTCAATCTTACACGGGAAAAGACACGAATACACCAAAACTTGCATACCTCTACCCATGAAAAACTACAAAAACAAGTATGTATGTATGTATATACAGGTTGTCCTTGAGTGACAACAGCAATTGGGACTGGAATTCTCATCATTAAACAATGTGGCCATCAAGTGCAATGTCACATGACCACATCACTTAACGATGGCAATCCCAATTGCCACTGTAACCCTGGGGCCATGTGGGTCATTAAGTGGGAAGGCAACGAGTATAACGGTGCATAGTTGCCACAGGAAACAGAGGGTGCCCCAGGCAGGTATTACAGAGTATAGGCAGGCCAGCAGGGCTATGGGCACATTGGCAGGGGCCACAGGTGGATACTTCTGAGCATGGCAAGCTGGTGGAGGTCCTGGATAGGCACTTTGGAGTACAGGTGGGCTGGCATTGGCCATGGGTGGCACTAAGGAGCATAAATGGGCATGCAGGAAGCTCTATGGATGTTCCATAGTGGGCTATCTCAGGAGAAAAAGCATGGGAGCAACATATGGGCTTCTCCATTGATTTAGCTTGTGGGAAGCCAGCAGGTAAATTGGCCAGTTACTAATTTCTAGCTCAATTTTTCAAAGATGCTTCTGATAAAATATTTCCAACATTATAACATTTGATATCATTTTTGTAAGTTCCAGTAATAACTAATATCAAGAGCAGGCTTGTATTTTTTTCCCTTTCTGCTTAAAAACTTTAGTCCCCTCTAGTGTTCAGTTTCTAAAATTATAAGATAACTTATCTTTGTTATAGCTTACAATAGCCAGGCTAACCAAAATAAGCATGTTCCTCACAAGAAACTATTTTTTTTATAGTTAATTCCCACATCTTATAGTAAAAGACAGAATTTCCACATTTATCTAGGCCCTTAATCCACTAATTGATCAAAATCTTATTTCAGTTTTTGATGTTAAATTCAAATTCTTTAAGTTAATTAAAGTCATTTTTGTTCAAAGATAAAGATAAAATTACCCAGTGATTTTTAAAACTTGACAAACTGAAGGCCTCCAATAGCTTTAAGATGGTTAATAGGCAATTTCCAAAAGTGATCAGAAAGTGAATCTTAAAACCCTGGTGTCCTTAAAAGGCTCTATCACAGTTGCGAGCATTTCTCAGTAGTCACGCTTGTGGGACACTGTTGTGCTTCTCACAAAAAGCAGCTATCCAGATCCCTTTACCATCCTCTCTTTATCTGAAGAGGTTCTAGGGAACAGGTCTACTTCCCGGTTCCTTGATGGTTGCCATACCCATTGACTCCCTTTTATGGAGCTATCTCCAATTCATCATAAGTCTCCCAGATGTCCAGTTTATTCCTTAATTTTCAGTTATGGTCCACAAGTATGAAATGATAGTGTCATCAAGAGAGTAGGACCAGAAGTGTATATCCCTCTCCCCTTTGGGAAAGAGATTAAAACATTTATACATCTGTTAATACCAATGGTGGGATCCTCCCGGTTTAACAAATGGTTTGGTGATCGCGCTGTGCGTATGCACACAGTTTAAAGAAATCTTCACTTCCATGTTTCTTCGGAGGAGAAACACAGCTGAGCCACGGCAATCTGTTCTGCCGCGCGAATCAGCTGAGAAGATAAAGATAGGAAAATAGCATGGGCGGGCGGGTGGGCATATCTGATTGTCGGGGAGAACCAGTTCGCTCCCAGCTGATTGTCAGAACTATTGGTTCACCCAAACCTGTCCAAACCGGTAGAATCCCACCCCTGGTTAATACTACTGGAAACATGAAACAACTTTTACTTGACTTCTCAAAGTATATAACAGAGATCCACTATGGAAGGTATCTGATTCATGTGACTTGATCACATCCAGAAATCATTACAAGTGGCAATGTTTGCTATGATCAAAAGGAAAAATTATTAAATTTCTTATCTTTTTTGCTTTAGGGTTAGTTTTGACCGCATATTAACTGTTTGGAAAAGGAACTTCACTCTTATTTTGGATATTGCTTCACATTAAGGAATATTCCATTAATGTTACATTTCATTGAAACCATTAATTTGCAGAGTAACATGAATATAATGATCACTTATTAATACCCTCATCAGGTGTAACCCACAGATGATGCTTTAGACAGGTCTTTATTTTAAGCTGCTTTATTGCATGGACTGTAAAAACAAAACAGTCAACAGGTGCCATCATTTCTTCAGCGATATATTTTATAGCTTCCACCTTTCTCCCTGAAAGACATAACCGTCAAGGAGACCTTTGGGACAACCAAAGATATTATTATCTTTATGACCGTGTAACAGTTTTCCAACTATGTCAGTGTAGGTGATCATTACAGTTATTGTTTTAGTTTAATTACCTCTAACACAGCTTTAAGGGATGGTGTTGTTTTTTTTCCTGTCTATGCACCATTTGTTTTTCCTTGCACAAAGAATACATGTCTGACAGAGAGAAAACTGGCTGAAGTGGGGAAGCTGGGAAGGAAAGGAAGGTAGTATAGAAATAAACATTAACAGATGGTTTGTCTGTTTGTCTCATGCATGGACCTATAAAGCAGCATTTCAAATCATTTGAAGAGAGTCTACGTTAATGAAATCAAATAAATGAGGATGGGCAATTTTTACAAGATTCTATACTTACTCCAATATTAGAATTAATAGAATGGAACGGAACGGAACAGAACAGAAGCTGGAAGGGACCTTGGAGGTCTTCTAGTCCAGTCCCCTGCTCAAGCATTAAGGATGCCTTCCTGAAATGTTTGTAGTACTTGCTTGCTTGATCTTGTCCAACTGTACAGAGTATGATGACTAGCTAGTTCTATGATAGGCTATTTTTTTTTCATTTGTATGGCTATTGGCCACCCACTCACTCTCAATGATTCTGGGCAACTTACAAAAATAAGAGCAATAACAATAGCACTTAGACTTACATACTGCCCCATAGTGTTTACAGCACTCTCTGAGAGGTTTACAATGGCAGCATTTTCCCTTCCAACGTTCTGAGTCTTCATTTTATTGATTTAAGAAGGATGTAAGGCTGAACTCCAGGCTGTGGGCAGAGTTTGCCTGCAATACTGCATTCTAGCCACTGTGTCACCAGGGCTCATATAAACACCCAGTACACAAACAATAAAAATAACTTCCCCACCCCACCCCCAGGCAACAACAGTCAATCAGATTAGTCACTTGATGGGTTCCATCTCACTCTAGTTCTCCAAGCCTGTTGGCAAAACCAGGTCTTTGGGGCCTTGCGAAAAAGTGTCCAAGTAGGAACATATATGTATATCTAATGAAAAATAAAATTTAAGGCAGAGATAAGAAGAGAAGTAACATCAGGGTCTTCGGTATTTCCTTAAAATAGAAAGTGATTTCCCCACCCCCACCCCGGATAATTTTCCAAATATCTTTAGCAAGAGTTACTGAGAAGGAGGAGATGGGTATACATGAATTACATTCATTGAAATATTTCACAATATTTTCCAACATATAGTAGGACTAAGAGGTTTTAACTGCTTTTTTCTGGTCTGGCAAGATAGGGGGCTTCTCACTGACTTTGGAGAAGCATGCCATTAGTTATTTACATACTCCTCGGTCTCCTGAATCTTTATATGCCTGGAAAGCAATTCTTATAGGTCAGGGATGTCAAACTCGCGGCCCACTGGCCAGATGTGTCACGTGTTGGGCCCGCCCCCACCCAGTATAGTGAAGGGGGAGAAAGACCTGATACATCACGTCATGCCGCCATGACAACACGAGTTTGACACCCCTGTTATAGGTGGATTACTGTATGGTTCTTTGTATAAATTAAAACTGAACAGTTAATTAATTTCATTTGTTTCCTGTCCCCATTTTGTTCACCTTTTTGGCATGATCTAAAAAAAAATACAAGCTCAATATGCAGCTCTTGATCCCATTAAAGTTCTAAATCCTGGATAAAGTGGGCCTGCTAGATATGTCACACACAAAAAGCACAATCCGTCTGGAATGAAATTATAAATTAATCCATTCCTTCTAGCATACACCCATTTCTTCTTCCAACAAGACTGGACAACATTCTAGCAATTTTATGGTAAGGTTATTGTCAAACCTTCAGACTGCTCTCAAATCATTGTCTTGGACAGAGTAAAATCCAGCCTCAATAAAAATGGTCAAATGGTGGTGATTTGGATGGATGGATGGATGGATGGATGGATGGATGGATGTCCCATGCTGAATATTAAGAGGATCTTTGGAGGACCTAGCATCCAAAAAATCCCTCTAAATAGTCCATGGTGCTGTGGTTACAGTATTGTACTGGAATTTGCAACTGGGAATACATCTTTTTAACCATGAAATTGCCTGGATTAATTTGAATCCATTACTGTATCTTTGCTCATCTTACCTCAGAACCTATTTTGAAATAACTATTCTTTTACCCAAATAAATGTATCCAAACTGCCCATTACAGAAAACAAATGAGCAGCACAGAAGGCTGAAAACTGTCGGCCGAAAGGTTTAGCATCACTTTGAGTCTAATTTATTGACACAAATGTATGAATTACCTTGAAACAGTTCCTACTAAATGCATAACTTACAACTTTCCTCTGCTGCTATTGACTTCATCTGATGCATTGGAGTTCTCTTTTCTATAAAGCAACTTCCTATATTTATCACTGTACCACAAGCCAAAGGCTTTTGTGATCAGCCTTTTGTTCATGGCTAATGTATTGTCTCTTCTAGTCTTTAATGTCAAGCAAACAAGGTCAGCATCTGTATCACTTTTGTATTGTTGTAGATATACCCTGGCTGCTTCATTTTGTTCTTCATAGAACTCTTTATACCATCCTTTTTCTATTCTTCTTAATTTCCAATACCATGATTATCAAAGTGCAGGAGATGCCTCACTTCCCTCTTATGCACATATCTATACCATTTTTAAAAACATGCATATTTAATAAACTCTGTTTGGGATACTTTATTCATCCTGCTTCACTTTATGTCTTCACAGCTGCCCAACCCACATTCTCCAGTACATGAGCAGATACAGTATTTCTAGCTTTGTAGATGATGTCATCTCAGCAAATGTTATTTCCCTTATTATTATTCTGGTTTTTTTTATGAGACTTCCACCCATAAAAATGAGCTGGGGGAGGGATATAGAATAGAATAGAATAGAATAGAATAGAATAGAATAGAATAGAATAGAATAGAATAGAATAGAATAACAGAGTTGGAAGGGACCTTGGAGGTCTTCTAGTCCAACCCCCTGCTTGGCAGGAAACCCTACACCACTTCAGACAAATGGTTATCCAACATCTTCTTAAAAATTTCCAGTGTTGGAGCATTCACAACCTCTGGAGGCAAATTGTTCCACTGATTAATTGTTCTAACTGTCAGGAAATTTCTCCTTAGTTCTAAGTTGCTTCTCTCCTTGATTAGTTTACACCCATTGCTTCTTGTCCTGCTTTATCGTGGTACCATGAAAGAAAGTGGCCAACATATGGCAAGGACCAGTGTTGGGTTGTCCCCGGTTCGCACCAGTTCTATAGAACCGGTAGTAAAATTATTGGGAGGCTCCGCCCACCAACCCCAACATCATCAAAATGCTTCTACACATGTGCAGAAGCTTCTGCGCATGCACAGAAGAGTGCTCACACATGTGAGTGAAGCGAGCACGCGTGCGCAGCCCCATTGTGAACCAGTAGTAAAGGTAGGTAGAACCCACCCCTGGCAAGGACATCATGTCTTCTCCATGAATAGCTTCAGCTGGTTTGTACAGGGGCAATACAACAAAACAGATGCATCTAATTCTTCTGCATGGAGACTTTTTAACTTTCATTCTAGGTTTGATTGTGGGGGGCTTGCACTTTTTTTTTCTTTTACTTCCATGTTCATTTTCCCTAGGATTCACTCTTGACATTACCAAATAGTAGTCTGCCTCACATTCAGGACCTCAGATGATTCTTCTATTCTACTTCTCTCAAAGTTTCATCATATCAATTAAAATCCATCATACTTTTTAAATCATTCTTCCATGTGTACATGCATGCTTTAATACATGTTGCATAGACCTTTGTGTAAGAAAGTATTCTCTAGTCCAGGGGTGTCAAACTCAAGGCCCACGAGCCGAATCCGGCCCATGGGATGTTTAGATCCGGCCCACAGGGCCAGCCTGGAAACAGCAAAGGGCCAACCCACAGTGCCTCTGCAAGCAAAAACGGAGCTCGGGGGGCCCTCAGGCGGCATCCCCTTGCCCCAGTTTGGCTGGCATAGGGCTATCCAAACAAACTAAAAACAAAACAAAAGGAGAAACATTTCCCCTTTTTCATTTGAGCATGCAAGAAGGGACAGGAAAGGAGAAAGGGAAAGAAGAAAGACAAAGAAAAAGATGGGAAGATGGGAAGAGAGCAAGGAAGGAAAAATAAGGAAAGAGGGCAAGGAACAAAAAAAAGAAGGAAAAAGAAGAGAAGGAAGGAAGGAAGGAAGGAAGGAAGGAAGGAAGGAAGGAAGGAAGGAAGGAAGGAAGGAAGGAAGGAAGGAAATAATGAGAGTGCAGGGGGGGTCTCCTGCAGAGGTGGGTTTCAGCAGGTTCTGACCAGTTTTGGAGAACTGGTAGCAGAAATTTTGAGTAGTTTGGAGAACTGGCAGTAAAAATTATGACTGGTCTCACCCCCATCTATTCTCTGCCTCCCAATTTCCAGCTGATCAGGAGGAAATGGGGATTTTGCAGTAACCTTCCCCTGGATTGGGGTGGGAATGGAGATTTTACAGTATCCTTCCCCTGCCACACTCACCAAGCCATGCGCACCAAGCCATGCCACACCCACCAAGCCATGCCCACTGAACTGGTAGTAATTTTTTTTTATTTTTTTTCTTGTTTTTTTTAATTAAAAAGTTTTATCAAGTATTACAACAATTTTCTCCATCCCTCCTCCCCCCCTTCCCTCCTCCACCCCCCCATCCCTCATCCCCCCTCTGCCTCCAACCCCCCTCCCCTCACCCCGGACTTCCCAGAGCAAATACAGGGTATAGCATTTAACAAACATAAACTAAAATATGCTAACTTTCTGTAGGCTCCAAATTCCCTCTTGCTCTTTAACTCCTCTTTCAACTAACAAAACATAATTCAAAAAGAAAAAGTTGGTTTCATTCATAAGCTATTTGAAGCTTTTTAGTCCGATATTTGTTTTGAATATAGTCAATCCATCTTCTCCATTCCGATATATATCTTTCATTTGAGAGAACTGGTAGTAAAAAATTTTGAAACCCACCACTGGTCTCCTGCCTTAGCACTTGGCTACCACAGGTGCCCCCAACATTAGACAAGCTGGCCATGGCCACAGCCACCTGGCCACACCCATTTGTCCCTCCAAGGTCTAACACAATCCTGATGTGGCCCTCAATGAAATCGAGTTTGACACCCCTGTTCTAGTCACTATGCCCATTCAATCTCTACCAACCCGATCACTTTTTCTGAAGTTCTGTCCAGACTACAAACAAAACAGCAGCATTTCGTTCTTTTGTTGATCCAGGCTTTTTATTCTCATTACTTCCCAAGACATAAATTTCTATCGGCCTTAGTCATTGCTAGATGGATCCAAAGATATTGACTTCCACCACCCATCAATGCTTTGATCAACAGAGGCTTTCATATAATGCTTTTTAGTAAGACAGAGAAAGTCTTACTAAAGTCTAGTAATCTGAATTGCTAGCCTTGGTCATATATCATCCACATGTATCATTCCCTGGTAACAAGAATGACAGTTGCACTCAGTCCAACACATTTTAATTTGTATGCCACAAGTACAAAGTCCATCTAGAGATTATCTTGCATGCCAATATACAATTGACCAGGGGTGGGTTCTAAAATTTTTTACTACCAGTTCTGTGGGCATGGCTTATTTTGTGGGCGTGGTTTGATGGTCATGTGACAATTCTTTAGGATTTAGCAGAGGTACTGGTCTACCAGGCTTTTAACTGCTTGCAGAGCTGTACCAGTCTACCCATTTATTTTTGCAGGCATCGGTCTACTCATTTGTTTTTGGAGGCACCAGTCTAGCACCACACTGCCTTTTAACACTGATCAGCTGTAGGGCGGCCCTTTGGAGCCCCGCGGCAAGAGTTTAAACAGTTTTTTTCCTTCTAGCCAATCAGCTGGGATTCAGGAAGCAGCAATAGATTGGAGGTAGGCCAAATAAAAGGTAAGAATAAAGTGGGGGGGGGCGGGGGGCAGGGGGGCAGAACCAGTTCGGTAACGTCATATCGTCACCGCTACCGGCTCGGTGAGACTGGGCCGAACCAGGAGGAACCACCACTGCAATTGACTGTATCCCATCAAGAACAAGGAACATGCAGTATACTGCTACACACTCAAGATACTCTCCAGGGACAGATGTAATAATGACCTCTTTTGTGCCCATTAACAATACAATTTAGTAACAATGTTTGGAGCAATCTGGGGCTGTGGCCAAAATCTCAAGATCAATACTTACAAACTAAAAACTGAATTGCAGGTTGTCTTGTTTTCTTCTTTTTTTTCTAAACGTATGAATTGTGAGCGCATAGTAGCCTGATATGAATCAAGAACATTGTGTCTGGGAAAGGGGAAGTCAAGAAAGGATGGTTAATAAAAGAACAGCAGGCATTTAGAATGAATATATTTATGGGCTCCATTAAAAGGAGAAACCGACTCCGTTCAGAACTATCAAGAAACTATAACTTGGTGCTAAAGGGAACGGATTTGAGCAATATAGTTCCCTTCCTCTGCTGCAGCTACAAAATGAAGACTAAATATGTTTGCAGCAGTTTTCAATTAATAGCAATTACTAAGCATGGTTTAGGGGAGAAGCCAAAATTATGAATCATAGCTTCTAATTTGTTTCTTTCCCTAATCTACAATTAAAGCTAAGCACATTTTGTGTATGTTTTAGATGTCCTGGCTAAGGTTCATCATCATCATCATCATCATCATCATCATCATCATTTTAGCCATTGTCTATCTACTGCAAGATTAAAGCCTCTTCTTCGTGTTTCCAACCAATAAGGTCCTGAGCTTTCTTTTGCCAATTGGGCCCACAATATCTGCTGATGCTGTTGGTCCATCTTGTTTTAGGTCTCTTTCATGGTTGCTTTTTATCAAGTGGGATCCATTCTTTGATTGCCTTGGTCCACCTGCCATCAGTTCTTCTTGGTATGTGACCAGCCCATCTCCATTTCAATTCTTTTACTCTTTTGATGGCTTCATATACAGTATTTTTGTTTGTTCTCTAATCCATGTGCAGGTCTTTCTACTTTTTCTTGTGATGCCGAGCATGTATCTTTCCGTGGCTCTTTGCACCACTCATAGCTTTAGTATCAATTGTGAGATTAGTGTCCATGTTTCACCTGCATGTGTTAGAGCAGGCAGCACATACTGTTTGAAAATGTTTCTCTTCAGGCATAGGGAAAGGTAATTCTTTAAAATTATGCTTAGCTTGCCTAATGCCTGCCAACCACGCTTAACACGCCATTCAATTTCCTTTATTGTATCATCTTACATTCAGATCTGTTGGCCAAGGTGTATGTAATGGTCTTCTACATCTAGTTCTTCTCCAGATATATTTTTTTTCTTTCTTTAATGAATTTATTAAGCATAACCTGGTTCTTTTTCAGGTTTATTTCTAAGCCAAATGGTTCTCCTGCTTCGTGCAGCACTTGTGTGTGTCTTTGTAGCTGTTCCAGGTCTTATGAGAAGAGAACAACATCATCTGCAAATCTTAAGTGATTTAAATAGGTGCCATTGATTTTTATTCCATCTTTTGCCCAGTCTTGTTTGCGAAATACTTCTTCAAGGCAGGCTGAGAAAAGGATAGGGGCTATTATATTGCCTTGTTGTACAACACGTTCTGTGTTGATTTCCACTTTAAGATCATTAAGGCAAATTGTCACCATTGTTTTTTCATATATTGATTGTAGCACGTTTATGTAAGCCAGTGTTTCTTAACCTTGGTAGCTTGAAGATGGGTGGACTTCAACTCTCAGAATCCCCCAGCCAGCGCTGCTGGCTGGGGGATCCTGGGATTTGAAGTCCACCCATCTCCAAGCTTCCAAGGTTGAGAAACACTGATGTAAGCAGTGTCTACGTCTTGGTTGAGCAATGCGTTAATTATTGCTTTCTGGAATATTAAATCAAACATTTTTTCATAGTCAATGAAAGCCATGCACAGAGGTATGGTATGCTCGTTGTGCCTTTCAATGACTCGCTGAACAACCTGGATGTGATCCATTGTGCTGTAGCCACTTCTGAACCCTACTTGCTCCTTTGGCTGTGGATCATTTAATGTTCTCAATACTCTTTTTGCAAATATCTTGGTGAAAACCTTGTGGATGGCTGAAAGAAGGCTTAGTGGGAGATAGCTTTTTAAATCATCTTGGGCCCCTTTCTTATGTATAAGAATCACTTCAGCATTTTTTCATGCATCTGGTATTTTTTCCTCTCTGAGGCATCTCAAGAACTGTGACCATCAGCTTTCAGCATTTCAAATGTACTGTGCTTTGTTCTGTATATTTATTTATTTATTTATTTATTTATTTATTTATTTATTTATTTATTTATTTATTTATTTATTTATTTATTTATTTATTTATTGGTTCGATTTATATGCCGCCCTTCTCCGGAGACTCAGGGCGGTTTACAATGCGTTAAGCAATAGCCTTCATACCTTTGTATATACCTGCTTAGTAGGGCTTTCGGCCCCCCCCAAGCGGTGTTCTTTTTATACAAAGTCAGCTTATTGCCCCCACAATCTGGGTCATTTTACCTACCTCGGAAGGATGGGAGGCTGAGTCAACCTTGAGCCTGGTGAGATTTGAACTTGCAGTAATTGCAGGCAGCTGGCAACTAAGTGCTACTTAACAGAACTTTAGTCCGCTGCGCTACCAAGGCTATTTTTTTTTAATTAAAAAAAATGTTATATTTAAATATTTATTGGCATACTCTTTTTTGAATGGACCAAGTTTTATTATTATATAAAATAACAACATTATATCACACTGCAAAGTTGTGCATACTGTACATACTGTCTTTTTTTCAAATCACGCCAACAGAATTTGCAAATGTGTGGAAGACCAATTTCAGCTATATTTACCACCATTAAAGCTGAAAAACAGGGGGAAATGAGTTGAACCTGCCTTTGCAGAGCTGGTTGATTGAATAGTTTTGATGAGCATGACCATCTAGAACAGGGGTGTCAAACTCGTGTCATCACAGCGTCCTCATGTGATGTATCATAACTTTTTCCCCCTTTGCTAAACCAGGCGTGGGCGTGACCAGTGCATGAAGCATCCAGTCCGCAGGCTGCAAATTTGACACCCCTGATCTAGAACCAGCTAAAATCAGATGAGCCTTTCTTCATTTGACCATAACCAAGATAAGCATTTCCCAACAACCTATATCCTTATGACTTGGTCATCTAGAAGATTTATCACTTGGAGTAGAAGACCTCCAAGGTCCCTTCCAGCTCTATTCTGATTGGTTGGTTGGTTGGTTGGTTGGTTGGTTGGTTGGTTGGTTAGTTGGTTGATTGATTGATCTTTTACTTCCCCCAACTTTACCTGAACCAACTCTTCTTTTTCACTTGCCACCCGGTGAGAGAGGTAACAGGTAAAGGGAAGAGTAAGATTTTAGCCAAGGTCTCCATTCCCACAGGGAAAGACAAATACAGACTTAGCCCTTTCTACTTTTTCTCTCTTGCACACAGACAGAAGTTGAATTCTGATAGGTGGTTCAACTAGTGGATTCAATTCATTTGCCATCTAGTTCCTAATGTTGAGAAAAGAGGAAGTCAACCAAACCAAAGAGATTGAATGATCCCTTTGCTTAGCACATGCTTCATGGGAAACAGAACAGTGGAAATTGAGATGAACAATGGAGATACCAATTTTTCTGCCAAACTAATTTTATGGCTGGAGAGCACTTGATCTTGGGAGCACACAGATTTCTGAGGAGAGGCTATTTCAGGTGACAAGTACTACAAGACACATTTCTTGGGTCCTGAGAAATAGCATTGTTTAATCAACAGGGCCCAAAACTCACCAATCTGATTTTAATTAATTGAATTAGGGGGAAAAGTGGGAGGTTGCTCAGGTGATTTAAACTGAACCATGATTATTTCAACAGTCATGGGGGTGGGGGAGAGACTCAATTTCAAACTGAATTCCAAATGAAATTTCATATTACCCACCTAAGCATAAAGGCAGATAACCATGGTATACGTTATAAGACAGTGGTTCTCAACCTTCCTAATGCCGCAACCCTTTAATACAGTTCCTCATGTTGTGGTGACCCCCAACCAGGGGTGGGTTCTAATTTTTTTTACTACCGGTTCTGTGGGCGTGGATTATTTTGTGGGCATGGCTTGGAGGTCATGTGACTGGGTGGGCGTGGCTAGCTGGTCATGTGACCGGGTGGCCATGGCTATGTGTATAGGGACTACTCAGAGGGCTGAAAAAAGTCATTTCTGACAGGTCCTCGCACTTTTGACTGGTCCTCACACTTATGACCATCCTCACATTTATGCCCATGCAGCATTCTTAACAACCATGTCACTCATTTCACAACTGCTTCTCTTCACCATGGTGACAAGATAGGGCAAAAACGTAAAATGTGAGGACAGTCGTAAGTTCGAGGACTGGTCAAAAGTGCGAGGACCAGTCAAAAATAACTTTTTCAGCCCTCTGAGTAGTCCATATGCACAAAAGGACTACCCAGAGGGCTGAAAAAAGTGATTTCTGACAGGTCCTCGCACTTTTGACCAGTCTTCGCACTTATGACTGGTCATCATTTATGCCCATGCAGCATTCTTAACAACCATGTCACTCATTCCACAACTGCTTCTCTTCACCATGGTGACAAGATAGGGCAAAAACGTAAAATGTGAGGACAGTCAAAGACTGGTCAAAAGTGCGAGGACCAGTCAGAAATAACTTTTTCAGCCCTCTGATTAGTCCATATGCATAAAAGGATACAGCAATAGAGAGGGATGAAGGAAGGGAAGGGAAATTAGAGTAGGAGGGAGGGTAAGAGAGGGAGGAAGAGAGGAGGAGAAGGAGAAAGGAAGAGGAAGTAGGGAGGACAAGAAGAGGGTGAGGAAGAGAAAGTAAGAAGGAAAGAAAAGAGAGGTGGTAGGTTTGAGGAGAAAGATTGCTGTACAATAAAAAAGATGAAAGGGAAGAAAGCCAACCCCAAACAAATATAAAAATATTAAGATAAAGAATGAATTGTTAAACTTTAAAGAATAAAAGAGAACAAATATGAATAAATAACAATAATTAGAAACACACATACAAACATACAATGTATTTTCTTTGAACAGAGTATTTGGTCGGTTCATAAATTTAAACAGTGTTTAGTCATTTCAATTCAATTTACAATTTCTATATTTCCTTTTTGCCATATTTATTCCTCATCTATTTTTGTAAAAAACCAATATTACCCTTCATCCTCATCTCTAATCTTAATCAAATTCAATTTTTCCCTTCTATTTTATATTATACCCCTTCCCATTGTCATCTATTTTTATATCCATCCTCACATTGGTTAATTATGTAATATTACAGTTGTTTAATATAAATTCAACATTTTAATATAAATCAATTAGTTATATAACTACCTTTTTTCTATATTAATCAATATGAACATGAATATTCCAATTATTTCCATGCAATCCAATTTCTTACAAATCAATTAATTATATTTACCAATAATAATAAACCAAATAATTTCCCCCATATATTCCTCTGCACCACAACTTAACCACTTCTGCTTTCAACACAATATACAATTAATAGTATCTCAATTATTACAATTCCCTAGTTAAATAGAGCTTTTTTTCTTTTGTGTTTTAAAATCTCCTCTTTTTCCCTAAATTTCCCATTGTTTGCACCTACCTTTTTTGGTGAGGAAAAAGTAAAGGAATTTGCCTGCCTAATTTTCCAAGTTGCAGCAACAGCAAAGCAGTTTCAGTTTTGTTTTTCAGCATAGATAGGGGGAAAAAAATCTGCACTCTTTCCAAGCAAGCAGCAGAGCCCTGAGCAAAACAGCTGAGAGCAAATCAGCTGGGGGTCGGGAGCCGATCTAATCAAGGGCTAATTAGCCTATGCTGAAGCTCCGTGAGCCAATAAAATTACAAAAAAACACTGAACCATTTGTTAAATTGCTGGCTCCCTTGCCCCTCACCCACCACTATTTATTGGCAATAAATAGTGGTGCAGAGGGGCGGGGCAAGCCAGCAATTTAATAAACGGTTCGGCTGCACCACAGGCTATAGGGCGGCCCTTTGAAGCCACGCGGCAAGAATTTAAACAGTTTTTTTTCCTCTAGCCATTGGAGGCAGCAATAGATTGGGAGTGGGCGGGGTAAACGAACGGCCGGCGATCCAACAGAGCAGAGAGTGGGGGTGAGTGAAGGCGGGGGGGTGAGAGAGGGCTTTGGCGACCCCTGTGAAATGGCCGTTCGACCCCCAAAGGGGTCGCATCCCCCAGGTTGAGAACCGCTGTTATAAGAGAAGGTTGTGCTTGAGAACACAGTGGTTATTGCAGGGATGAAGATTGTTTTTCAGTTTATGTTTTATAGCAAATCAGTCTAATCCCATTTTTGTTGTTTACTATATTTTACATACAGTATATTTGAATGTTGTTGTATTGTTCTCAGCTTAGAAAATAAATGTACCAAGATCACAGAATTATGGAATTGCAGAATTGCAATAAGCCGTTGAGTCCAACCCCAGTTCAGGGCATGTATCCAAATTAAAGCATCCCAAGCAATTACTTGACCAGTTTTTTCCTGAAGATATCCAACAAAGAAGATTCCACTGCCTCTTTGATGAATTAGTTCCACTATCAAATTATTTTAACAATTAAGGGGTTTTTTTCTTCTAATATTCAGTTGGAATCTCCCTTTCTATAATTGAAATTCTTTATTTCATGCATTTATTCCATATTCCACCACTCTGAAATGAAAAAGGTTCAGTATTAACCTTCTTCTGTGTGTCTTAACCTTTCAGCTGCTTGAGGAATGCAATCATATCTCCCAAGTCATTTTGTTTCAAGGCTAAATATATCCAACTGTTTCAATCTCTCTTTATAGGATTTAGATTGCAGCCCATAATCATCTTCATGGGCCTGCTCTGAATCTATTCCAAATTTTCTTGTTACAGTGCATTATACAGAACTAGACAAAGTACTCAAGAGGGGAGCCAAGTAAAATAGAAAAGAATGGAATGATTACTATTGGTGATTTGAGAATTATGCTTTTGTTGATACAGCCTAAAGTTGCATTTGCATTATTTCAAGTCACATTCCCCTCTTAACGAATTTATAACCATGATGCGTTTACAGCTGGGAGATCTGAAGGGCCAGGCTGGAAAAAGATAATCCTAAGAGAAGGTATGTTGTATGGTCACTGAGAGTCAATGCTGATTTGATGGGAGATAATTTTAAAAATCCATTTTTCCCCCCACAAATATTATTTCCAAACTAAGTACTTCTGACTTCTTATTTATACATTTGCCTTTTGTTTCTTAAATAGTATCAAAGAGCCATGCTGGCACAGTGTTTAGAATGCAGTATTGCACACTGCTCACTGCCAGGAGTTCGATTTTGACCGGCTCAAGGCAGTGGTGGAATTCAAATTTTTTTACTACCGGTTCTGTGGGTGTGGCTTGGTGAGTGTGCTGTGGCTTGGTGGGCATGGCTTGATGGGCATGGCAGGGGAAGGATACTGCAAAATCCCCATTCCCTCCCCACTCCTGAGGGAAGGATATTGCAAAATCTCCATTCCCACCCCATTCTGGGGCCAGCCAGAAGTGGTATTTGCCAGTTCTCCAAACTACTCAAAAGTTCCGCTACCAGGTTCTCCAGAACCTGTGCTATTGCTATCATGCACCGGGGGTGGGGGGAAGAGGGAGGGAAGAGGGAAAGATTAGTAGCATTGTGGTATCGTGATGCCCCTGTTCCTTTTCTATATATGTCATCACAACATGATGCCAGGTTTCTATGAGCACCACTGTTCTACAGGGAAGAACTTTGTGACTATTTCTGCTAAATTTCATCCTCCTACTTTCAGTTCATCTCTCCAATTTATCAAGCTGGTTTTACGTTTTATTTCTCTCTTCTATGGTATCAGCTATCCACCCAATTTTGTATCATATACAAATTTGAAAGGCATTCTCTCCACTTCTTTATCCAAAACATTAGTTTAAAAATTACTGAATCAACTGATAGCACGTCCTTTGTTGTTGTGAATTGCGTTTTAAGATAGACAGCCAGACAGATCTTAAATAAACAATAACTTGGACACTTCTCTCCTATTAAAAGAAGAACTATTGAACTATCTTTTAAGGCAGCTGTGTAACTGTCATGCCATCCAACCCACAGTTTGATGCTATAACCTGTCAGAGTTACCTTGCAGTGAAATGGGTGGCAAACAAATAATAATAATAATAATAAATAATAATAAATTAATAATAAATTTAAGTAGCTTATTAATAAAGAAACCAGGATGCCAAAGAATATGATGGCTAGGCACCATCGAAGTTGACACCAGTCAGAGCAAAGAAAAACTCAAAGAAGCAGTGCAAGTTTGGAAGATGTAGAGAGACCTGTCCCATAGAATCGTCAAGAGTTGGACATGACCAAATGGATAATATCATCATCATCAACTTATTAACAGGCGTATCCACAGGTGGTAGGTCCTGACCAGTTCTGGAGAACCGGTAACTGAAATTTTGAGTAGTTCGGAGAACTGGTAAATGCCACCTCTGACTGCCCTTCCCCCCATTTATTCTTTGCCTCCCGAGTCCCAGCTGATTGGGAGGAAATGGGGATTTTGCAATATCCTTCCCCTGCCACGCCCACCAAGCCATGCCCACCAAGCCACGCCCACAGAACCGGTAGTAAAAAAAATTGAATCCCACCACTGGGCATATCATGGGTACTTTGTCAAATATTTTCCAGAAGTTAAGGTATATTGTATCTATAACAATTCCACAATCTATTAAGGAAGTTAGTCAATTAAAAAAAATAAGATTAATCCAAAATAACATGAATTTGATTATTAATCTGCTCTAGTATCTTTGCAATTGTTTCCAATGTTAGACTGACTGGTTTGCCCTCCTAAAATTATTTGGCAGCTCTCCAGAATTTCTGAAGGAAATAAAAGTTTTTTCAGTAACCTAGGCTGCAATTCATCTGGAAACCTGACAGTAAGAATTATTAAGCAATGAAACAGCTTGCATCTTGGACTTTTGGGTGCTCCATTGCTGGAGTTTTCAAAAAAAGATAAGAATATCATTTGTGCAAGATAGTGTGAAGACTCTACCTTGGTCAGGAGCTTGGACTAAAAGACCTCCAAGGTCCCTTCCAATTCTACAATTCTATGAAAATTGTTGTCAGTTGTGTTTTTAGTATTTCCTTCTTTAACAGCCCCACTACCAGGGGTGAAATGCTCCCGGTTCAGACCGGATCGCCCGATCCGGTAGCGATGGAGGCGGGTGGTTCGGAGAACCGGTAGCAAAAATCCCCCTCCCCCATGCCCAGCTGAGCCGCACAATCATCAGAGGCTTTTTTTTACTTTTAAAAGCATTTTTTCTACAACTTTGGCTGAAAAAATGCTTTTAAAAGTAAAAGAAAAGTCTCTGATGATCACGCGGCTCCTCAAAGGCATTTAAAAGAAAACAACCCTTGTTTTCTTTTAAATGCTCTGAGGATCCAAGCTGAGTTCCCTGATCGGCAGGGGCTTTTTAAAAAGGCCTCCTGCCAATCAGGGAACTCAGCTTGGATCCTCAGAGCCTCTTGAAAACATTTTTTTACAACCTCTTAGCCAAAGAGGTTGTAGAAAAAATGGTTTTAAAAGTAAAAAAAAAAAAAAAGTGGCCACACCCACCCAGTTACATTACACCCCCCCACCAAGCCACACCCTCAGAACTGGTAGTAACAAATTTTAGATTTCACCCCTGCCCACTACCTTCTTCAGCTCCTTTCTCCAATAATTTCTCTTGTATGAGATCCTATTCGCCATTCCTCTGAGCAAATTAAAATCCACTTTCTTGACTTCCATGATACATACTTTATTTTCCTTAAAAATCAAGAACTACTGAATTTCATGGATCAATAGTCTTGCTACTTCCTTAAACAAATTTCCCTCTTGATAAAACTCAAGGACAGCTGGTCCCCTTGTGCCTTCCTCCACTTTTTGAAAAAGAAATTAATGTTAAGAATGTATATTTTCGGATATAATATATTTAGAAAATTCTGTTTTGAAAAAAAGTACATTTAGAAATGTGAAAGTTGTGAGAAAGAATGTTCAAAATAATTGAATACATATGTATCTGAAGTTAAGAAAGGAATAAAAATTACAATATAATGTATTATTTATCATTATTTATGCCATACATTTTTATGTGGTTTCATTTACCATGAAGTCTTTTACAGAAGTTTATAAAATTTAAGCAATGTATTAAGAGTAATACACAATAATCTGTCAGAGTTCTGAAAGGGCCAAAATGAATTAACTAACTCTCTAACATATATTTAGAAATTTGTCAGCTTGATCATGCTCTTCCTAGTTTTTCAGTATGGTTAGGATTGATTCTTAAGGTAGTTAATGTTTCTTTTGAGGGTGATCTTGAAGGAGGCAGAGATGCACTCCTTCCTGAAGAAACAAACTTTCTTTCAATACAACCAACCTGCAATTTCTCCTTTTTGGGAAGATGGTAAGGCTCCAGCTGCACCAAATCAAAAGTAAATGAACATTTTTGAGCTCCTGCAGTCAGGATTCAGGGTTGGATAGAATGGAAAAAGCACTGATCAATTTCAGATGTCTTTTGTCAAGTCCTGGATGCAGTGCACCCCTCCTAGTCCTATTAGATTAGAAAAAAGAGCAAAAAAAAAAAAACAAGCAAAGGGAGAAAACAAAACAAAAATAGAATCGTTGATAAAATAATAACTTTATTGTCATTGTACATATATACACAGTATATCCATACAATGAAATTCACTTAACACCCAAAGACCAGGTCCAACACACATAAAAATCCCCTAACACATTCCCACCCACCACAATTCCCCACCCCTAAACCACCCAAACATCCACACAACAGACCAAGTAATACAGTCCAACAGCTCACTGATGGTGGCCCTTTAGTTCATTGTTAAGTGCAATTATAGCTCTGGGATAAAAACTATTCAGAAAATGTGTGGTCTGAGTTTTAATTGTTCTGTATCTTCTGCCAGAAGGCAACAGTCCAAAAAGATTGTAAGCAGGATGGGAAGAGTCTCTGAGAATGTTATGCAACTTTCTCAAACAGCAAGATTCTAAGATGTTGTCCAGGGCTGGATGGAGTCCGATGATATTCTGGGCAGTTTTAATGATTCTCTGTAGAGCTTTTTTGTCCGCTACAGAGCTGATCCCATACCATGAAAGAATGCCGTATGTCAGGACACAATCAATGGTGCTGCAATAGTAGGACAGAAGTAGATGCTGAGATAGATTTATCTTCCTGAGCATTCTCAGGAAGTACAGAAATATAATATCAATAAATGGACAACGGTGTAATTGAGATTGTACAATTAATGCTCAGTATATTATTGATAAGAAAATAGCCATAAATAACAAAGTATAGTAAATTTGTTTTAACCATGTGAAAAAGGATTAAAATTTCTGATCTAGGGGCCAAAATCTTCACTAATGATAATAGTTATTTAATAATAACTATTATTTAAGAATATGAGAAAAAGCTATTAAAACATTACAGAAAAATATTAGTTCCTAATTTTCCTTTTGTTGTACACCAATTAATGTTCAATATTTATAAACATTTTAAATTTTGTGTGCTTCTGATTTCAATTCATTGGTCAATTCTTTCCCCCCTTAACATTATAATCTAAAAACTGACATCTACCTTACTGCATTATATATAGGATGTATGGAAGTCAGTCTTGTTTAAATTTAGTTAAACTTCTGTTGTGATTATATATTGTTAATTTGGGCATATTGACTACGTTTAAGTTCCCAGTGTTAATATCTGTAGCAATGTATCTCTTTTTCAATGTTATGTTAAATTTATAGTTGCAACCATAAACATATATCTCAGTAAACTGTGATTTTTTCGGGTTAATATGTTTTGGAATTATGCCTAGTAAGACGAATTGCCATTTCATTTCAAATTTAGTTTCTAAAAATTCTCTCAGTAGCACTGTGTATTTCTTTCCAGTTCTTTTATGTGTGTTTTTTTTTTTTTACATGTTCACTACATATGGTAAAATGTTCCTTCTGTCTCATATCATTTCCAACATTTATATTGAACAGTTTGTCTTTTTTGGCAATTATTGGTGGAATTATATACTAATTATAGAACAAAATGTACCAGTTTTCCCCTCTGTTATAATTTGAGATGAATTTTATAGATTTGTTTCATAGTTCTTCCCATTAGTGTTGTGAGTGATCCTTTAAAGTTTTGCATCAGTTTGGTATGCAATTTTTTTTATTTCTGCTATCCCTGTATCACGTCTGAATAACTCTTTATATATGCACTCTAGTAAGCTCTCTTGATTCTCTATTAATATTTCAAATTATGTCATTTTTCTTAGAACCCTGTGGCCCCTGTTCTTTGGAATTGTGTGGCTTCTGAAGTAAGTAATTATGATCTTTAGGAAAGCTTTAAAAAGTTAGTTATTCTTCAGGGTTTATGGACATTAATGGTACAATGGTTATCTGGTTTAGTTTGCTTGCCTAATTATCTTATTTAGTCAGATTGCTGTTTTAATAGTTATCATGAAATAGCAATCTACTTTGAATCCTTTGCTGAAATGGACAATCTAGAAATAATGGACAAATAAATTTATTTATTTATTTATTGTTTAAATTTGTATACCGCCCTTCTCCCGAAGGACTCAGGGCGGTGAACAGCCAAAATTAAAATACATACAATATAAAATTTAAAATAATTTAAAACAGAATTAAATCGAATTGGCTTCCCAAAAATTAAAACCCATTACCCTTAAAATAACCCATTAAAATTTTAAGCCAGCCCAGCTTGCTGAAATAGGAAGGTCTTCAAAGCTCGACGGAAAGTCTGGAGGTCCAGGATCAGTCGTATTCCTGGGAGTAGCTCGTTCCAGAGGCCGGGTGCCCCCACAGAGAAGGCTCTCCCCCTGGGGGTCATCAGTCAACATTGCTTGACGAACGGCACCCTGAGGAGGCCTTCTCTGTGGGAGCAAATTGGCCGGTGGGAGGTTATTGGTGGCAGAAGGTGGTCTCGTAAATAACCGGGCCCTAAGCCATGGAGCACTTTAAAGGTGAGAACCAAATCAGTCATAAAAGTTGTAAAAAATTAGCAATAACAGTAATGCAAGCATTTACACAATCCTTCAGAAGAAGCAGCACTAGTACTGAGGATATGGGGAAAGTATATCTATTGGTGCTACAATAAGTGACTCTCTGCCTTTAGATTAGGGCGGGTGTCAGCATCCCACAGCTCCAGAGGTGCATGTGGCTCTTTGAGCCCTCTCCTGCAGCTCCCTGCCGACCCGGTCACACGACCTGCTCTCTGCCCTGAGACACTGGCCCAACCCGGCCATGGCCGATGCCAACCTCACTAACACGAGGGCTGTCGGGGTGGGAATGGGATCCAGGAGGAGGGTACGATGGAAAGGGGGACAGGCCTGCAGCTGAGGAGTGAGCACAAGCTGGGGCAGCAGCTTCTCTGAAAACGACCCTCTTCCTCCTTCTTCTCCTCAAGTGACACCCTGGCCAGCTGTTGCAGGGCCAGGAGGGTGTGCACGAGCGGGGATACCCTCCTTAAGCAAGCATCTGGGCTTGGCCAAAGAGCAGCAAAGGTGCACAGAGTGGGCAGGTTGACTGGCTGATGGGTGAGAGTCTTTGGTGAGAGCGCTCCAGCTTTCTCCAAGCCTGATCCCCAGGATGGCCATCCAAGGTTCGGCAGGGCCAGCCCCCTTTTCCCACTGCCCTGAGTTTCTTTATTGCTCTAGCTGAGCGATGCCACCGGCGGCGTTGATTGAAAAGCATCCTCTGGGCAGTGAAAGTCCCCCACATGAGGTTTAAAGCCACCTGCAGGACACTTTTCAATCAATGCTACCGGCGGCACTGTTCCGCTCACTTGAGGAGGGTATCCCACTTGTGCGCACCCTCCGGGCTCCACAACAGCTGGTCAGGGGGTTATGTGAGGAGGAGGAGGAGATGGGTCATCTTCGAGGTAGCCACTGGTGTGGCTCATGCTCACTCCTCAGCCAGCCCAGATATCCAAAAAGTTGTCAAGAAGAAAGAAAAGGAGTAGTGAAGTGCCTCAAGGAGAGCTCACTTTTGTTGGCCCAGCCTCGGCTTTCTGAGAGAGAGAGAAAAGAGACAGAGAGAGAGAGAGAGAGAGAGAGAGACAAAGAGAGATAGATACAGAGAGAAAGAGAGAGGGTAATGAGAGAGAAAAAAGGGGAGAAAAAAGAGAAAGAGAGAGAGAAATGAGAAAATGATGGAGGGAGAGAATGAGAGAGAGGAAAAAGAGGGATTAACAAATGAGAGAGAGAGAAGAGGGAGAGGGAAATGAGAGAGAGCTGGAGGGAGAGAATGAGAGAGAGGGAAAAGAGAGATGAACAAATGAGAAAGAAGGGGAGAGAGAGAGAGAGAGAGAGAGAGAGAGAGAGAGAGAGAGAGAGAGAGAGAGAGACCCATTTCCCACAGAAAACACCAGGAGCCACAAAATCAGGGTAGGCGCGGCTGGGGGTGGTCATGTGACTGGGTGGGAGTGACATTGAGTTGGTCACACCCACCCAGGTTTTGTGGCCCCCGGTGTTTTCTGTGGGAAACGGGTCCAAATGGCTCTTTGAGTATTTAAGGTTGTAGGCCCCTGGATTAGGGGATGGCAGGGCTCTATTATGGGAGAATCCAGCAAGAAATCTCTGGATATACATACTATCCAGAGTGTAATTGCTTAGTAGTTTAATCATATATGTCAGAAATGGCAATGCTAGAGTTTTTATAACTCAGGTCACTTTTTTCAGACAAGATTCTTGAATAACCTAGAGAGAAACACAAAATATTTATTCAAACCATGAGATACATCAAAATACACAACGTGTGTTTCAACAACTTGCAGGATCAACTATAAATATTATATATATATTATAATCCATGATGATCACTAACATAGTGAAGACTACAGGAACCAGGAGCACTACTCAGGTGACCCTGAGGACACAGATAAACCTCCAAGTGCTTCAACAACCCTCTAAAAGGATGCAAATTACCATCTGTCTGCAAGCAATATAAATCCTTCCATTTCCCACTATCCTGTCAGAGCTGAAGAAGCTTCTTGAATGAGAAGTCTTCAAAGAAAAAACAAGAAACTCCCGTTGCCTCCTGAAAAAGCACCTTTGGGACTCGCTAACAGCTTGCTTCTTAAATACCAACATTTCCTCCAAACTTCCAGCATTAAAATCTGGGACCAGTTCCTGGGACCAGTAAAGATGTCCCTCATTATCTTGTATGACTTATTGCATATCCTTACTGATGATCAGACCAGCTAAAAACACACCATGCTTCCTGAGGCAAAGGAAATGATGTGCACTCTTTCCATTCCATGGTTCAACTTGACTGGACTGGCAGTTGGTTCCTCAGTCAATCAATCACAGTTATTATAGTCATTGACCACTGATAATTCTTCAACACTGAAGTTTTCCTCCACTGCATCAGAGTTAGCCAAGTATTCAGGGAATAGCACAAAAAAAAAATGGTATAGCATACAATATTTTCTTCTAAGCCTTGGTTGTCTTCCACTAATCTGCCATCTAAAGCAAGTCCATCCTAGATGTTTCATAAGACCTGCCCATTAAACTTATTCCCCAAATATGGAAGCTCAGCCAAATCGATACAGCCTTCACTCAGCACTTAAACCATTGAATAGTTTGAATTATTTGTTCATCCAAAACAGAAAAGAAGCAAGAGAGGTAGGAAGCTTCTTTTCTCCTAGCCTATATATATATATATTTATGTTGCTTTCATTCATGATCACAAAGACTTTTTAACCGTAAAATAAAAAGCGGTGAATCTATTAGACAAGAGAAAACAATGCAGCTATTATGTCTTTGAATCTTGGTATGGAAGAATTATCAACTGCCTGTGATTCAGGCATAATGAAATAGCAGCTCAGAATCTCTTTCTTTTCAATCATCCTTATGGCATTTCTTTCAATTACCAATTCTGCTGCTCAGTTTGAAAATACTTCCTTGATTCCAATTCACTTCGTTGCTATTTTATACTGTAAAAGCTCAGCCAAGCTCCAGCCTTCCTGATTACTATAGATAAGATTCAATTAGTGCTAATGCTGATGTGGCTTTCCTGGCAGCGGGAGCTCCCTGGGTTTCCAGTCCAATTCCCTCATGTTTCTCAGAGAGAATAGTTCTTCATAAATCAAACTCATTGCACTAGCCATTTGTGCCCAGCTATCACTGTTATTTATTAGAATATATACTTAGAGCATTTAGATGAACCATTGAAAATATTTTGCATAAGTTTCTCGTTTGCAAACTGGTACTGGTATTGTTTTCCTATTAGTATAAGACCAAAGAAGACAGTTCCTCCTGCATCATTAGTTATGGTCTTCCTTCTCCTCTGTCTTCTGCTATTTCCTTTTGCTCTGTAAAAGACTCATGCAAAAGCCCTAGCCTAACTGTAATCAGGTTTTGCTTTTCCTTCATATCTGGCACATCCAGGTCTTACTCAGTTGAAGAGAGCATCCTTTCTTGTACACATCTTATGATTTTTCAGAGCAAGTTATATATGTTCAAGACAATCAGGACCCACTAGGTCTGTGATGATGAACATATGGCTCACATACCACAGGTGGAACACATTGCCCTCTCTGTGGGCACTCGAGCCGTTGCCCCAGGTCAGCTCTGCCGCACATGTGCGTGTGCTTCCCGCTGGCCAGCTGGTCATTGGGTCTCTGCCGTGCATGCGTGTAGGGAACATTTGTCAGGGATGGAGGAAGGGCTGTGGGGGCCATGCACGCATGCATGGGGGCAGGGCGCATGTGGGGGAGCATGCGCATGTGGGGGGGCACACCAGTGGTGGGTTGCCCCCGGTTCAGACTGATTCACAAGAACCGGTAGTAAAACCAGCGGGAGGCCCTGCTCACCGCCCCGGATGTTGTCATCAGCGATCAGCGCATACGTGGTCCCATTGCGAACCAGTAGTAAAGGTAAGGAGAAACCACCCCTGGGGCACACACACATTGCATTTTGGGGGTTCAGGCGCATATGCGCTTTGGGCACTCAGTCCAGAAAAGGTTAGCCATTACTGCACTAGGTCTAAATGCACATTTTTCCCTGAGACAACTCTGAGCTGTAACCATCTTAGACATCTACGCAGGCTGATAGTTGTGGACACTCACTCAAAGTTAAAATTTTGAAGAATATTCAAAAGCAACACACACACACACACACACACACACACACACACACAGTACTTCCATACCTGCTCCTCCTATTCATGGGGGAAGAGTATGTCTTGATTAACTGTCATTAGCATCAGCTGAATTCTGCTGAAAGACAAATCTCTTTTTGAGCAATATCTCTAAAAATGCTGTAGAATAAAGATATTGACAAAACATCCATCTTTTGTAATCAAATAGTATAACAAAAACCTTTAAGCAAAATGTAAACATGCCAACAAAGATAGAAATATGGGGGATGTATTGGACAGATAATGGATTTTACAGTGTCCTGAAGGTAAATACAATATCTGGGAGTCAATAATCACATTTTAAATTGAAGGGCCCATTCCACACTGTCCCCAGGAAATGACTATGTTGGAAGAGACCAATGCCATTTCACAAAATTACTGCCATGGAATATGTGCCCAGTCATAAACAGTGTAGGTTGATACCCATCAGCATTTTCCGTCTTCCGGGGTTGGTGGCCATATTTTTACAGAAAATATTGAGACCTCAGAAAATAGCAAAACAGGGTTTGGATAATGACATTCAGTTGATAAACTTTGGCTTGCCTTGTTTAAAACAAAAGTTGGCACTTTTTTTAGTAGACAACTTTTTCCCCCATATTTTAGCAGCCAAACAATACAATGGCAACGTAAGTAAACAATGCAGGAGGATGTGAGATCTTTAATCTTTTTTCTCAGTTGGATGGTGATGGGAAAAACAAAATCTACTATGTGTGTTATCTATGATTGGCTTAACAAATTTCTTTTCTTTAGTCTTCTGCTCTGGCAATCACAAAAAGAGGCTAAGGGCTGAATCTCGATCTTGGTTGTAATTGCTTATTCCTAGTTTAAAGGAAGTAGGAAAACCAAGCATTGTATAATCTGGTGGCTCATGATAACATGGAGACTCATCTTGGAAACAAGATACACAGTCTTTGGGCATGCAGGAGAATACACAATACACTAATAATAAACAACAGACTGATGACAGGACAATTGAACAGCTGGCCAGATCATGTTAACATTGCAAGACCCAATTGGTCATTTCCCTCCTTCTTGCTTTTCCAATCTATACAGAAACACCAGCTTTACCAGCTGCCTCTTGTGTGGGTGGATAGAGAAGGCATGCCAGCTACTGCTCCAATCAGAGGTGGAGTTATTACTAAAATGAAATGAAGCGCTGGAAGGGTTTGCGATGCCTCAGATCAAAAGCAGCCATTTTGAACTGAACGTGGAAAATACATATGGGATGCATTTGTAATGGACTGGGAGTGGAAGAAGTGTTGTGTCATTCATTCACGCACTGAGAAAACAGTGAAGGGTCCATAGCTATGATGGTCCAAGCAGAAAATGTGGATTTGACCTAAAGGTGCCTGAAAGTCAATCATTTACACTGACATATTTTGTCTCCTGAAGGCAGAGCTCCTGATATTCCAAGAAGCCTGCAAAAAAGTAAGGATTAGGATCATATACCCAGTGGGGGAGATCTGAGGTCACAAGATGGTTGTGTTGTGCCTAAGATACAGAAAACTACAAGAATGAATGAGTATTTTGCCTAAATGTATAAAAAAATAGATCTATCCAGGGGTGGGCTTAAAAATTTTTAGCAAGGTGTTCTCTGCCCAGTTGATGGGTGGGCATGGCCATGGTGGGCATGGCATAGTTGGCCTCCTGCACCACAGCAGGGGGGTGTTTTTGCCCTCTCCAGGCGCCAGAGGCTTTCCTCGAGACTTCCGATAGGCCTGTTTTTCACCCTCCCCAAGCTTCCATGCGCGCCCTGCAATTACCTGCATCCAAAAATGGGGACTCCTGGGAGGGGCAGGGTGGGGTGGGCAGGGCCAGCCAGGAGTGGGATTTGGGGGTACTTAGAACTGCATAGAATCTTACCTAGAGGTTCTCCCGAACCTCTGCGAACCCCAGCAGCCCACCCCTGGATCTATCTACATATGCAAAAGCAAAATGTGAGGTGGGGGAAAGCAAGGGTAGAAAAGTGTTGTGTTAGAAGGCTCACAAGGAAATGACTCTGAACCATACAAATCCTAAGAGGATTTGAGAACTGTGTGGCAGATGGTTTGGGCTTGACGAGTCCTACAGTCAAAGTGCTTACAGAGTGACTGATCCAAAGAGCAATTACAGACTTCAGCTCAGACATTCTGAGGTAAAACTATTTTGACTGAATTCAGGATGCATTAGAAGAAAGGGATCAACAAGCTGATTTGGGGTAAAGAAGGAAAGCCACCTTTGAATTCCTATTGAAACTACCATGTTTCCCCAAAAATAAGACCCTGTCTTATATTTTTTTGAACCCTGAAATAAGCGCTTGGGCTTATTGCCGTGCACTCAAAAGCCAGATTGGGTTTATTATCAGGGGATGTCTTATTTTGGGGGAAACAGGGTAACAAACCAGATATTACAAAAAAAAAAAAAAAACCAGATGATGCTGATAGTAATAATTAAATGAAACAAAGAATATTATGAAGGGTTCTCCTCCTGTCCTGGGAAGGTTCTTACTCTGTTGATCTGAAGTCTCCACTGCTTGAATTGGAAGATGTATCTTTCATATCCACCCTCTGTCTGTCCCATTGTTCTTTCCTGTTATATACTCCCTTCTGTGGACTTCTTTTCTGGCAGCAAAAGCAGTACTCATGCTCCATCCAGCAGCTGTGCATCCACCTACAGACATCAATCTGAGCAGATATTTAAAGTGATACATCATGAAGTGGCTACAGCAGCCACCTGTCTTAGGAGGCAGTTTGCTGTTTCTCAATGTGGCTGCTTAATGATCTAAATTATTCTAATCTTCAGACATATATAACTCAGGATTGGATTATGTTTCCCATGGGTATCTTGACTGGGAGGGTGAATTTGGAATCTCACACAATTGAGTGATGAGTGATCTGTATATCATACAAGAGGAATTCCTTTTAAAACCTTCCACGGGGGTGTGTGGGGGTCTTCCCTTTTTTTCCCCATCAGTTTTCATTAACGAAAATTAATGTATTTTCAAAATGTCTTCTAAAGAACAAGAACATTTTAGAGAAAGATCAATGTCTGGAATCTGGTGTTTTCACTCTTATGTTTTCACTCTTATTTACTGAATAGCCAAGAGGTGTGTCTTAATGGCCTATCTTAAATGGTATGATCCTTCTCTCCGGTGGCTTGCGGCTTCCCTGGCTTCCTGTGCTCCAGTTAAATCTTTCTATTTGGGCTTTTTCAGACTGAGAATTGTGGACAGCCAGGGAGGATCAAAATGAAGTAAGACGTGCAACAGAAAAAAATGCCACCTTAACAATTAATTATGATTTTAAGAGGCTCTTAGGGATGTGGTGGCTCAGTGGCTAAGACGCTGAGCTTGCTTATCAGAAAGGTCAGCAGTTCGGCGGTTCGAATCCCTAGTGCCACGTAATGAAGTGAGCTCCCGTTACTTGTCCCAGCTTTTGCCAACCTAGCAGTTTGAAAGCATGTAAAAATGCAAGTACAAAGATAGGGACCACCTTTGGTGGGAAGGTAACAGCGTTCCGTGAGCCTTTGGCGTTTAGTCATGCCGACCACATGACCACGGAGATGTCTTCAGACAGCGCTGGTTCTTCGGCTTTGAAACAGAGATGAGCACCACCTCCTAGAGTCGGGAATGACTAGCACATATATGCGAGGGGAACCATTACTTTTACCTAAGAGGCTCTTTTAAAAATCCCTTTATTAGGAGGCATAGTTATTGTTTACATAAAATAAAGTAAGTAGAGGAAATATGAGTGCTTTGAACAGTGGCAAAAACAAAAAAAAAGAATTGTGGTTGCTGCAGACATTTACAAAAAGTTCTACTTTGCCTGATCTGATGGTTTTTCCTGCTTGCAGCATCTGGTAAGCCCAGCTTCTATTGATCCCATGGGGGGAAGTAAAGATGTCAACTAGGATGGAGACCAGAAATGGAAATGTCACAAACCCTCTCCTGTGACTGTACATGTCACACAGAGAGGCCTAATTTGTACTTTCTTGGACCAGCAGGGGTGGCTCTAACCCATTATGTGGTTGAGGCACTTTTGAACTGCAAAGTTAGGAAGTTGGGGAACTATTTTGTAAACTTTAGGTGTGGTGTTTTTAAATTCCAGCTGTGTTATTTTCAGCTTGTGGCTTGGTCTAGTTTTGTACACCACTTTAAAACAAATCCCTTCTACAGTATCAGCATCGCCATTCGTTTGAGACCATAATGTTTCTTATTGGTGCAGGTTTCTCCACTTCATTATTTCTTTCTGTATAAGAGGACTACATAGTTACAGTATATATCCCTTCATTTGTGAAATCCAACTACAATAGTTACCCTCAGTTTTAATATGCTACTTTTTGTAATATTTGTTAAAACCTGTGAGGAAGATGGAAACCGTGAGTTTCACAAGAGAATACAAGCTGGGATTCGTAAGCATAGCCTTTTTGCATGCCATTCATGCATGGGACTAAAAGGTAAATAAGATTTGAAATATGAGACCAAACAGCTCGGTGTTTTCTCATGAGAATATGTACACTGAATGACTTGGTGCTCATTTCCACGCCTTTCTTTCAAATATAATCCTCCTTTTCACTCAGGGGCTCAAGGGAGCACACTTAACACTACCAATGCCCATTTTCCTTCACAACAACAACCATGTGAGTTGTTTGACTGAAAGATAGAGAAGATGGTCTGCCCCATGAATTTCCATTGCAAAGTGTCTAAGGAGAGTCTCAGTCATCCAGGTCATGGTTGTCCCAGAGGTGCTTTTTCAAGGACCTCTGGACTTTCTTGTTTTTATTTGAAGACATTTCACTTCTCATCCAAGAAGCTTTTTCAGCTCTGACTGGATGGTAGGGAATGGAAAGATTTATATTCCTTGCAGACAGCTGATTATTTGTATTCTTTTAGTGTCATTGAAGCCATCTGGAAATTTATCTGTGTCGTCAGGGTCACCTGAGTAGTGTAGATCAGTAGTGGGATTCAAATCCCGGCGCTACCAGTTCGCTATGGGTAGCACGCGGGTGTGCATGCTCGCTTCACGAGCTTGTGGTGCTTCTACACATGCGCAGAGCATTTTTGATGATGTCTGGGCAGGTGGGCGGAGCCTCCCACCACCGCCACTACCGGTTCACCTTAACCGGGACAAACCAGGAGCAACCCACCACTGGTGCAAATGTATGTAGAGCCTTCTTGGAACTGTTGAAAGGACTGTGTTGTAGACTGGAGATAGATGATGTTATATCCCTCCCCCTCTGTTGAGACAGGGCTGTTCAATTTTGACATAGATGGCCTCTTTGACCCCTCTTTCAAACCAGCGGTCCTCTCTGTCCAAAATGTGGACCTTGGTGTCTTCAAAAGAGTGGCCTTTGTCTTTTAAATGCAGATGGACTGCTAAATCTTGTCCTGATGGGTTTCTTCTCCTATGTTGTGCCATGTGTTTGTGAAGTAGTCGAATGACCAGCTGTCTGCAAGGAATATAAATCTTTCCATTCCACCACCACCACCCCATCCAGTGAGAGCTAAAGAAGCTTCTTGAATGAGAAGCGAAACATCTTCAAAGAAAAACAAGAAAGTCCAGTTGCCTCTTGAAAAAGCACCTTTGGGATTCCATTGCAAAGGGCGAACTAGAATTGGCTTCCTGCTACCAATCCAAATATTGTACGCTGCCTTTATGCACTATATTACTTGTGTCATGTGCATTGTGTATAATGAGGACAAAAATACGATATTCTTGTTTTTCTCAATGCTAGCTCATCCCTTATATAGGTAGTTCTCAACGTTTGGTTGTTTAGTGAACATTTAAAATTACAAGGAACCCCCATCCACCCAAATGTGGATATTTACCAGGGGTGAAATGTAAAATTTGTTACTACTGGTTGTGTGGGCGTGGCTTGGGGAGGGGGGTAATGTGACTGGGTGGGCATGGCCAACTTTTTTTTTTAAAACTTTTCAAAGCATTTTTTCTAATGCTTTGAAAAGCCTCTGTCAATCAGGCAACTCAGCTGGGATCGTCAGAGAGGCTTTTTAAAAAATGCCTTTCTGACGATCAACTTAGCTGGGATTGTCAGAGACTTTCAAAGCATTTTTTTTACTACCTCTTCAGCCAAGAGGTTGCAGAAAAAAATGCTTTGAAAAGCCTCTGAGGATCCCAGCTAAGCCACGCAATCAGAAGCTTTTTTTAAAAAACTTTTAAAAGCATTTTTTCGTCGGAAGAGGTTGTAGAAAAAATGCTTTTAAAAGTAAAAAAAAAAGCCTCTGATGAACGTACGGCTCAGCTGGGCATGGGGGGGGGCATAGGGATTTTTGCTACTGGTTCTCCAAACCACCCGCCGCGATCCGGTCCGAACTGGGAGCATTTCACCCCTGATATTTACAATCCATATTTGAAGTTCCAACAGCCATCTCTTCCCCTCCATAATCTTGTAATCACATTTCTGGTGCTTGGTAACCAGCCTGCATTTATTGGTTACGGGGGGGGTGGGGGGAAGAGAAAGCTGTTGGAATGGAATTGCAGCATCCTGTGATCATTTGACCACAATTTGCAACATTCTTCTCAGAAACTAGAGTTTACTTCTGGTTTCTAGCAAAAAAGAAAAATGCCCATTACAGAGAAGAGGTGCACTTAACAACCACACTATTTGATTAAACCTCCATGTTTGCTTAATGGCCACTAAAAAATGTTGCAAAATTGAATGGGTCATGTGGATGCCCTAACTTTCAATCATCATAATATACAATGGAAAATACAGGCTTCATTACCGTTGTGCGTCAAGGGCAGTGGTGGGTTGCTCCTGGTTTGGCCCAGTTCGGCCGAGCCGGTAGCAGTGATGCTATTACGTCACCGAACCGGTTCTCTTTCTTCGGGAGCTGGGCCCTCCCGCCCGCCCCTGCATTATTCCAACCTTATATTTCTTCTTTTTTCGCCCAGCTGAGAGGTGCGGCAGAGTGGATTGCCGTACCGTAGCTGGGCAGATTCGCAACGCGCTTACGCAAAGCGCAAGTTTGGCACACATGCGAGCGAAATGAGCATGCACGCAGCGATCGCACGCAAAGTGCACGACCGAAGAGGCAATTGCACGCGAAGTGCACACACAAAGAGAACTGGTAGTAAAACCGGTTAGAACCCACCCCTGGTCAAGGGCTACGTATACTTCGAGGTTTCCCAGAACTCATTGCTGTTCACTATTTCTTGGGATAACTAGGCAATATTTTTTCTATAGTCATCAGAGAACACATTCTTCTTTTTGTCAGTTTTTTCAATTGGTTGGTTAGTATATTGCTTGCTTGATTCTTCATATTTTCATTTATCTCATAAATCTCTTCCTTTAACTGCATGCCCTCCAGATGCTTCAGGGTGACAGTTCCTAAATATTTAAGGTGATATAGGCCATGCTGGCTAGGAGTCATGAAAACTGTAATCTTAAAACATCTGGAGAGCACCATAAAATCCCGTATTGTTGCAAAATCATGTCTATCAGTTAGGCTTTTGTACTTTCTCATTTTAGTGTGAGAAAATTTGTTTAAAAAGCCCAGTTCCATTCATCTATGTATATTAATTTAAGCCAGGAAGTTCTGATGAAGTGTAAAATATTATAAAGTCTATTTTCAGATGCTTGTAGGGAATAAAGCATAGCACAATTACAGGCTTTAATAGGCATGTGCTTTCTCTATTGGGTGTTGCGTTATAACCAGAAATAAATTATATTGTCCCTCTCAAACAGGGAGAGAATAGGAACAAGAAACTCCCAACTATACCAAAACACAAAATTCAATATAATCTGGAGACAAGGCTCTATTATTATGACTCTACCCACCCAGCAATGCACAGTTTTTTATTTGTTTGTTTGTTTGTTTGTTTGTTTGTTTGTTTGTTTGTCAGAAGTGCAAGGAAACAAGTAACAGTATAGACATAGACATGCACACATGAAAAAAATTGCACAAATAAAAGGATAAAAATAGGCAAAACATAGCCATAAACACATAGAATGATTACATATAAATGGGGACAGTAGGACAGGGACGGTAGGCACGCTGGTGCACTTATGCATGCCCCCTTAGGGACCTCTTAAGAAATATGAAAGGTCCACGGTAGACAGTTTTAAGTTAAAAGGTATTAGCGAGACTAACAACAGGATCAGGTAGAGTGTTCCAGACATTTATTACTCTATTTTTTTTTTATTTTGTCGAGTACATATTAGATAATATATATAAGTATAAGCATGAATTGAATACATAAAATGAATACAATTAAAGGGAACATTAGGACAGGGACGGTAGGCACGCTGGTGCTCTTATGCATTCTATTGCAGAAGTCATATTTCCTACAATCAAGATTAGGGTGAATTACATTGAGTTTGAATCTATTGATAGCCCTATTGTTATTATGGTTGAAATTAAAGTACTCATTTACAGGTAGGACTTTTTGATAAATAATCTTATGAACTAAGCATAGGTTGGAATGTAGACGGAGTAGTTCAAGGCTATCCAGACCTAAAATTTCAATTCTGGTGAGATAGGGAATTTTATTTCGAGCAGAAGATTTGAGTACTCTTCTAGTAAAGTATTTCTGGACCCTCTCTAATGTATTGATGTCTGAAATACAGTGAGGATTCACACTTTCTTTTGGTTAGTTGGTTCATCTTGCCTGAAAGTGGAAAGAGTACCACTTCAGAAGTCTTATTGAGCAAGTATGAATTGCAAATTGCAAATATGAGAGGCAAACTCTCTGTGCACCAGATGTGAGTAGAAAGTCATCTGCTGAAGAACTTCATGAATAATTTTGAATAAAGAGGAATTTCATGATCTGTTCATGATCAAGTTGGGAACATTACATTTATCTGCTGAATAAATTATTCATTGTGAAGTATTTGCTCAGTTCCATCTGTGAATGCAAGAGAGCCATCCAGATGTGCCTTGCTGTCATTGTACTTTGAAAAATAAAAACTAGAACTTTATTTCAATCTGAAATGGAGGGCAAATGTTGGAAACTTTCCCAGAAGTTATAAGTAATAATGGGAGCATATTTAATAATTATTGTTGTTGTTTCTTTTGGGTGTTTTATCAATGCACATTTTCCCACACTGTACTTTGCCATCTTTTCAGATTTAATGCCTTTTGTTTGGACACATGGTTTAATTTAATGTCATCATGCTTGCAAGTGTTTAATTTTCCATGCAGCTTAACAATATATTCCAAAGTCAATCTTAACCTATTGATTTATAGCAATAAATGAACCAAAAATTAGTGTTCACTGATTGTGATTGTTGTATGAGATTCCCAGGAATCCCAGGCATGAATATTCTTGCTGTTTGCCAAGGAACTACATCCTGGTCCAGCATGTATATTACAATCACATTAGCCTGGTTGCCCAATTCACCATATTTCCAGGTGCACAAAATACATTTAACTATGAACTTACCAAAAGAGCAGTTCAATAACATGCTAAATCACAACCCAATTCATGAACATTATTCAAACTCAGCATGGTGTATGACTATTTATTTATTTAATTTATTTTATTCAATTTATATACCGCCCTACTCCCGAAGGACTCGGGGCGGTGAACAGGCACAAGATAAAAATACATCAAAGAAAAGTTAAAAACCAATTAAAAGTACATTAAATAATTTTGGCCCAAAAAACAAATTTAAAAACACCCAATTTGTATAAAAACTTAAAAGCAAATTAAAAGGGAGAGTCAAGCCAGTCCAGCCTGCTGGAATAAAAATGTTTTGAGGGGCGCGGCGGAAAGTGCATAAATCTGGGATCCTCCATATCTGCTAAGTAAGATTTAATCTAATTGGATTAAGTAAATTGTATATATAATTAAAGTTTGGAATTCACAACCACAAAATGTGGTGCTGGCTATCCGGTTGGCTGGCTTCAAAACAGGGTTGGACCAATTGATGGAAATCTGGGGATGGGTGAGTAATTAGCCTTAAGAGACATTTGCTAAGAGACTTGTGGGTTCCTTGTCCAGTTGGATGGCCACCTTGTCCAATTGACTGGCAGAGCACTGAAAGACTTTTTGTTTTCATAATAAATAGTAATAAATGCAATTGATGTAGAAAAAGGGAAATTAGATATATATATTATCAGCTGATTGTATCAACAAGAAATGGAAGAGAAAAACTTCTCATCAACATTTTTTCTTTTGTGATCCTTTCTTGATTTCACACATCAATGCATTCTGCTCTGATCAAATGAAAGAGTTTGATATCTCAAGAAAAAGTTCCTTTTCTCACAAGTCCTCTTTCTATTATACCACTTGTTTCCTATGAGTTGACTCTACTGTAGCTGAACTAAGGTATTTCTAATCCAAGTCAGTCAGGAGACTCATTGGTTCTGTTTACCAGATGTACATAACTGTTATGACCCAGATTAAAGGCCACAACAAGCAACCCTACAACAGCTGGTAAGGCTTCACCCCGCACTACCCTGAAGGCAGTCACCCTCAGTCCCCCAAACAAAAGCCAGTAAACAATAAAGAAAATTCAAAGAGAAGATGCAAATCACAGGACAAAGTCAAGGTACAAAGGCCAAGCAAAAGTCCACCAGGCCAAAGGCAAGCCCACAAGGCAAAGGAAGACCATGAGGCAAAAGGCAGTCCGCAAAGCAAAGGCAAGGCACAGGCAGGAGCACGAGTCAAAGCTGGGGGAGTGTAAGCCAAAACAAACTCCCCCCCCAGCTTCTCCTGAAGTCAATCCACACCAGGTGTTCCTTGTAAGGAGGGATGGGGTGACCTTCTCCCAAGTAGGCTCACAGCCCTCCTTTAAGCATGCCTCCATTCTACTCTCCGTGCCCTTGGATCGAGTGGAGGAGGCAGCTGTTCCTCATCAGAGGGGATCTGCTGAAGCCAATGCTCCCCTGTGTCTGTGAAGGCAGGCAGCTCTCCATCCTGTCAACCACCTCCCCCTAATGCCTAAGGGACCTGGGACAGCATCATCCTCAGCCCATGGCCTCTCCGAACATTCCAAGGGAGACATGCCATCCCCGTCAGACGGTCCCGGTTCCAACTCCTCCTCTTCCTCCTCCAAACCGGGCTTCAATGAGGCCATGACAATAATAGTACCATTCAAAGTATTCAATGTAAATAGCAAAACTGAATCAATTAACTAAACAGCTACGGTCTGTTTAGGATTAAACTCTCAATGTCATCTAAACTGCTGAACTAAACCTTTCTTCCAGCCCTAGCAGAAATGACATCTGAAAAAGACTCCATCTATAAAGCTATTATGGTTTTTATCCACTTCTCTTGCCATATAGGACAAGCAAAGGGGACACAAATGGTGAGAAATAGGTATGACCACCAAACCCTGACTACCAATTCAAATTATGCTATGAAAGGAGTTGTTTTCTACTTTAACACATTAAAACGAAACAAAGAAAGGAAAGAAACAAATGACTTGCAGCCTGATTTATGCCAGCTGAGAAGTCTAAAATTGCCAGAAGAACAATTGATCCAGTGAACAAACTGGGCAGGAAGGGAATTGCTGGATTAGTTATAATGTACAATCCTGGTAATTCCAGTAGTTTGGTAAGTCTCTCATACTTGGTGCCTTGAAGGAAATCTGGAGTGAGCCATCAACACACTGATAAGTAACAGAATAGCAGTTACCAAATAATCAGACTGAGGCATCCCATCACCTTCACAAAAACAACAGGCTTCCAGTCCTCTCCTGCATATCTCTTCAAGATAGTCCAGACAAGAAGCACAACTGGGAGTACTAGCTCTATCTTTATTATAAGATTACAGTAATAGAAGTATTTTCCCCTCCTTTCCATTTAACTCCTGAAAACTAGAGAGTGACCCTTCAAAAACCCTAACCTTTCCTCCTCCTATGGGCTAAAATAACTTTTATATGTCAGTTGTCCAGTCTATGGCTCTCCCTCCTCTCTCCCTCAAGGTCATTCCTACATACCATTACAGAGGATAAAAACATGACAGATGGTTTTGCTGCCATAAATTCTATATGTCTATATGCCTCAACTGAAAATAAAATTCCTGCTGGAATTTTCATGTTGTAACCTTAACTGTCCTTCTAATAAATAATATTGATCAGAATTCTGAGAGACTTCTGATTCTTGTCCAGATTGCAAAGAGGAAAAAGTCTGGCATGTAAAATAAAAATAAGCTACAGACCATAGGCTAGTGATTTTTTAAAATTAATTTATCTAATATATTTTCTCAACTAGGGAGCATAGAGAAATTTGGTCAAGCCTGTTATCTTTGAAAAAAACTACATTATTTAAATTTCCAGTGAAAAAATGGCGCAAATCAGTCTTTCAATAGAAATGAGCTTGTATATTGATATTTATTTATTTATTTATTGGTTCGATTTATATGCCGCCCTTCTCCGGAGACTCAGGGCGGCTTACAATGTGTTAAGCAATAGCCTTCATACTTTTGTATATACCTGCTTAGTAGGGCTTTCGCCCTCCCCTAAGCAGTGTTCTTTTTTATAGAAAGTCAGCTTATTGCCCCCATAATCCGGGTCCTCATTTTACCTACCTCAAAAGGATGGAAGGCTGAGTCAACCTTATATATATATATATATTTATTTATTTGTTTGCTTGCTTGTTTCCTGTTCTTTATTATTTTTACAAATAACACAAGCTGCCACACATACTCAACACATCTTACTCTTCTTGTTTTCCCTACAACAACAACTCTGTGAGGTGAGTTGGGCTGAGAGAGAATGACTGGCCCATGGTCACCCAGCTGGCTTTCATAGCTAAGGCGGGATTAGAACTCACCATCTACTGCTTTCTAGTCTGGTGCCTTCATAATATGATCAAACTGGCTCTTATACATAATTGTTATGTTTCTATTGATTTATCTAATACAGGGTATAAAACTCAAGGCCCGGGGGCTGGATGTGGCCTGCAGGGTACTTAGATCTGTCCCTCCCCCCCCACCCGGGCTGCCCTGGAAACAGCAAAGGACCAGCTCGTGGTGCTTCTGCCAGAGAAAACAGGCTCCTGTTTTCAGCTGCCACAGCCTCCAGATCAACCTGGCCATGCCCACCCTAGCCCCCAGAGGTCAAACACAACCCTGATGCGGCCCTCAAGAAATCAAGTTTGACACCCCTGATCTAGTACTAAATTAGAGCAGCCTTATCAAGGAGATGGCCAGCATGTAAATTGAATAAATAAATAAATAAATATGCTTTCTCATGTGAAAGACTTAAATATTGGTTGCAATTAGTTATGTCAAGATACTGTGTTTCCCCGAAAATAAGACCCTGTCTTACCCTGAAATAAGTGCTCGGCCTTATTGCCATGTGCTCAAAAGCCCGATTGGGTTTATTATCAGGGAATGTCTTATTCTGAGGGAAACAGGGTAGTTTGGGTCTTCCATAATCATCGTATTTAGTGATTCCTGGTATTACATCAGCTATTGGTTTTTAAAAAATGTGTATGTGTGTAAAAGTGGATTTGTGTCATTAGGTTGAATAAAAACAAATCTTCCCAAATTTTGTGAGCTTATTTACTATCCCTCTTCTCTGTAATTTAGCTGTTTTTTTTTATTCCCGAAGCTTTTAATTGCAAGTATAACACTTTGTATATGACTAAATGCAAATAGGAACTAGCTAATGAGGTACATATCTTATTCATAATATATGCATCAGAATTTTGCAAATAATGCAGCTATTAGGGAAATTAACAGTGTCTGGAGCATTTGTTATCACCACTGCTTGTGGGCAGTCACAACAGGTTATCTTCTGCACTTCATTTCCCTCTGACCGTATTCATTTTTCTCCTCTATTTGCCAATTTGTGATAATAATTCATACGTCTGAGGAAGGCTTTAGTCCACAGAAGCTCCTTCCATAGAAAATATGTCAGTCTTCAAGATATCACAAGGTTCTTTATTAGTTTTCTGCAACAAACAAACATCTTTATCAAGGTGGAAAATATGAACTATACTGTTAGATACAGATGGATGGATGGATGGATGGATGGATGGATGGATGGATGGATGGATGGAATGCTCCCTCGGTGTTAATGAGTGTCAGATTCTTTCCAACACTACAATTTTGCTTGAAGCAAATCTAACATGATTTCTTTGTGAAACCTCCTGTGAATGGCATGGATATGTTCATTCTTTGTGAAATACTAGGATGTCTGTTCTTGTTTCCTGCAGGTTACTGCTGAATAATAGAATATTTCGTTTAATACATATAGAGAGTGCACAGTGGGATCCCTGCATGAGTTCTTCACCCTTGTACTCTCCAAAGTATTTTGTTGCCTTTCAATCCAAGCCACTGATTAGCTCTAATAGATCTCATTATATATGGCTTGCTATTGATAATTATCAAACATCATGAATAATAAAAAGAAAATCATGCTATCTCTTTTTACTGGAAAAAAAAATAGCCACTTAATTATAGCAAAGAATGAATGTACAAAGAAGAATCTTTTGCCTGTTTCACCTTCCCAAGCATCCTGTTCTGGTCATCATTGCAAACTTTTTTTCACATACCTTTAAACAGTATAGTCTTGTGCAGCAATCCCCTGTGATGAAGCTGCATTGAGTCTGGTGTCACATGTTATTGGTTAAATCAGTGGCTACATTAAAGAGAAGAAAACCCTCTAATTTTTCTGTGAAAGGAAACAAAGAGAGACAGTGTAAGAAGGCATTCCTTTAAAAGGTCATCAAGCCATTTACACATATTAATTATGCTTAAAATAAGAAGGATCCATGGCTCATTTGAAAACACCTGCTTTCCTCATAGAAAGTTTGCAATTCTATCTCCAGCATTTCTAGGTAGTCTGAAAAAAAACTCCTAAGCGAAACCAATTAGCTGCTGCCAGTTGATATTGATAGTAAGTTAGTTGTTCCAGGAAAGTGGCTCAGCACAAGGCAACTTCATAAATTTCCAATTAAGTGTCAGGGTTCCAAGTAATAACCCCAAGGCAATCAAAACTCAGAGGCCTAGAGTTTCCTCAAAGCATAATTTTATTTGGGATATCATATTGGCACAGCTGGTGAAAACTGGATTCTGAAGGACTCAGGGTTTTTCCCACCCAAATCAAAGCCCAAAGTTCTTGTCCTCCAGGTCACATGGTCCAATCAGGCTGTAGTCCCAACACCTAGTAGAATGTCCTTGGCTCCCATGAGAAAGAATGTTATTTTGGCTACACAACCCCCAGCTATCTCTACCTCCCCCCTTACGTTCCCATAGATCTACCCCGCCTTGCTGTGGCAGCCCTGAAGATGCTCCAAAAAATGGCTTCAGGGATGACACTAAATTAGTTTCTAATTAAAAGAAATCATAAGAAATCTATGGCGACTCCAGACATAGTAGAAATATTATCATTATCTTTGGGAATTAGTTGGTTTCTCCCTCCCCCCTGAAAAATACATTGTCAACTTTGGAAAATTATGGGGTAACCTTATTCCAAATGGCAAAGAGATTTGTGGTAGCCTAAACAACTTGTCTTCACTATTGAGTACTACTCACCTATTACTAAAATAACTTCAGCACAAAATGTAATGTCCTATTAAAAATCCTTATCTTATCTCTACTGCATCGGTTCCAACTCATCATGAATGGTTTTGGCCTCATTTGTAAGTGTATCTATCATTACAGGCAAGGAATCCGTTTTCTCCTCTGGATTTGATACAATCCCCTTTCAACATGTCATCAATCATTAGGAAAAACATTAATCAATTAAGATGTTGCAGAGGAATGGGAAGGATCTGAATTAGGGACTCTGTCTGGACTTCTCCAGACTGGATTGTTTGTTTGTCCTTGTACACCCAACACCCTTGGGCATCTTCCAAATTTTGTTTTTTGTTTTTTTAAGTGCAATAAAAGCCAAGCTCCTTAGAGAGGAAGTTGCTTTGCAACTAGTGATATTTTGTAGTACAAGAAAACTGAAACTGCACCCATATCTTTTACTTCAAAGGAAGGGTGAAGAGAACTGATAGAAACTGGCAAATAAGCGGCAAAACCTCATTTCTCAGTCTTTTCTGAAGAAAATGAATGGCCACAGCATTTCAAGTCAAGATATCTGCTTAGTTCATTTCAGAACAGTGTCAAATGAACTAGTGATAATACATCCTTTTTTTCTTCTCAAACAAAGTAAAGGATGTCTGCATCTTCGAAGCATGGATAGAAATTGAGGGGAAGCTCACGGAATACGTTGCTCATGGAGAGGGTAAAGCCTAAGAGACGAATTACTGTAGTGGAGGATAATCAGTAACCAGAGGAGAGAGTGTCGTCCTGCATCTCCTAACACTGCCAAAAACTCACCTCACATTCTGATTCTCTGATTCTCAATAGATCACCTGCCTTTGCCTCCATGATCATGAGTGTTAGAACAGTGGCCCCTAATCTTTTGGGCACCAGGGACCAGTTCTGTGGAGAAAGGGTTTTCCATGGGCTGAAGAGGGCGTGGTTTTCCATGCTGCCTGCATCCCACAGATAGGGCTTCACTTCTTTGCACAGATCGGTTGCTGGCATGTTGCAGACCAGTTCCGGTCCATGGACTGGGGGTTGGGGACCCCTGTATTAGAGCATCATAGATTTTGCATATAAGAAAGTTGTAATATGATAGTGCTGACCTATATTATGTTCCCTGAAAATGTTGGTTTTACTCATGAGTTGAGGACAAGATGAAGGCTACATTGTGCATAAGTTTAGAATGCTCAGGACATACCTGTAATGTGGAAAACTATATATTAGGCCAAAGACTAAAGCATGAATTGCGGTTTAAGCTTTTGTGGTAAGAGCCAGTTCAGTGTGATGATTAAGAAATTGGGAAACTCTGAGTTCTAGTCCTATTTTGTCATGAAGCTATCTGGGCAACGTTGGGCCAATTATCATTCTCAGCCCTAAGAAATAGGCAATGACAAATCACTTCTGAGACATTGTGAATAAAACTGCAGGGACTTGTCTAGGCAGTCAACATTGACTAAAAGGTACACACACAAAAAGGTTTGTGAACTACAACGACAATATTCTAAGTACAGTATCTCAAAACAATGCCATTAGCTGTCTGGTATTTTCAAGATCTGGGATATAGGACTTGGGTTCATAGCAAAAGTTTGTTGGCTATCAATTTCCTTCCAGATTAACTTCCACAAAATCAGACCGAGCATATTTCATTTGAATAGAACGTATCTGTAGCTCAGGGTTGAACTATGGAATCCTTGGTGCTTTCTGAGTTTGGTTGTTTGCAAATGTTTTGTTATCCATCTATGTAATATCATCAGTGTGAGTAAAAGTAGGGTGTGCTCACTTTTTTAGATACAGTGAATACTTTATGTACTACAGGGAGTAAAACCTACAGTTCCTGGCATTGATGATATTAAATAATTGGGTAATGAAGCATCTGCAAACAAAGTCAAGCTCAAAGACCACAAAGGAGTCCATATTTAATATCAACTGATATTAACAGATGTTAACAGGGAACCAGTGTAGTCTAATAGCCAAAGTGTTGTACCAAAATTTGCCATTTGGTGCAGCAGACATTTCTCCTGAAAAATATTACCTGGCTTAGGACCCGGCTTAGGACCCGGGTACTTACGAGACCGCCTTCTGCCACCGATAGCCTCCTATCGACCAGTACACTCCCACAGAGAGGGACTCCTCAGGGTGCCGTCAGTCAAACAATGTTGACTGGTGACCCCCAGGGAGAGAGCCTTCTCTGTGGGGGCACCTGCCCTCTGGAATGAGCTGCCCCCAGAGATTCATAGGATCTCCGACCTTCGCACCTTTCGCCGCGCCCTCAAAACGCTATTGTTTCACCAAGCAGGGCTGGCCTAAATGCTATTTTAATGGGTGGTTTCTATTTTAGGTCTTTCGGCCAAATTATTTAATATTTTTAAATTGTCTTTTAACTTTCATATAGTTGTGGGTTTTATTTTTGGCTGTACACCACCCTGAGTCCTTCGGGAGAAGGGCGGTATAAAAATTTAATAAAATAAATAAATAAATAAATAAATTGTATGAATATTGGGGGAAGTGAGGTGCATAAAATCATCTTTGGCAAAACATGCATCTATCTATTTGCTGATGTATCTTGGGGGTGGGGAAGGGGAGAAGACTGCTGTTTTCATCCATGTACCATTTGAATTATTATATGAATGAGACACATAATCCCACTAAATTACAGCTTGCATAATGGGTTGAAATGGCATCATAGCCCCTGGTAGCAATCAGCAGCATGCTGATAACTCAGAGATTATAATGAGGGCAACTTTAAATGAATCATAAGTAAAAGTTTCTAGAAGACTGTTGCAATTTGTTGATAGTAGAAGAAAATGCTCTAGTCTCTTTAAAAAAGTGTGATTAAAACAAATACGAATTGCTTCAACCCTTTCTCTTTTTTTTAACTCAGGGGTGTCAAATGCGCAATGACACATTGTCATCATCTGATGTATCACAACATTTGTCCCCTAAACCAGGGGTGGGCGTGGCCAGCGTGTTACATATCTGGCCCTCGGGCCACAAGTTTTTAATACCCCTGTTTTAACTGATCAACATTTTTATGTAGGTTATCAGGTCTTCTCCTTTTGTTTCCATTCATTGTTATTTTCAGGAAAAAAAGTATGCAATGCGGATGCCAAGAATAATTGTAAAGTTTTCCCCTCTTTTTCTTTGCAGCGTTTTGTCTTGTGAAGTTTTTATCCCAATTTTAACCTTATTGAATTAAGCTTCTTAGCTTCTCTTGTTGTTGTATGAGAAAATTGAAATTGATCCCGATTGCCAATTCTTAAAGCATGGTTTTTCCATACTTGAAAGGTGTACATTTTCAAAAATGATTCAGAAATAGGGCCTCTCTATTATTCACCAAAACAGCCCTTCTTTTTTTTCAGGCTTCCACACAATTTAGGGAATAAACTAGAGGATTAATTATGTTCTGCCCTCCTTAATAATCCAAGAATACCAGGCCAATTTGCATCAAAGACCAAAGCCCTTCTACATCTCTGGATTCTAAAGCAAAAGGAATATTTTAAAAAGATTGGTTAACAGCAATTTAACAAAGAGTCTGAGATAATACGTGCAAGTTCTTACAGATGATATTCAAAAGTGTTTTTTCAAGAGGCAACTGGACTTTCTGGTTTTTTGTTGAAGATGTTTTGCTTCTCATCCAAGAAGCTTCTTCAGTTCTTCTTGGATGAGAAGAAAAAGTCTTCAACGAAAAACCAGGAAGTCCAGCTGCCTCTTGAAAAAGCACTTTTGAGATATCCATGACCTAGATGACTGAGAAGCTCCATAGATATACAGATGATATTGTACTATTTGAATGAAAATAATCAATGTGAGAAGGGAAAGGATCATTGAAAAACACATTGCAGAAATTAGTTTCCTGATTCAAGAAAGAAACAAACAGAAGCAATAGTAAGGCCAGACATAGCTCAAATTTCAGTGTTACACTTATGGAACTTTTGATGAAAGATGATCCATTCTGTTTATTAAAAAGATGTGCTTTATTTATCACAGATAAATGATCTGTGATGTGAGATTGGATAGAAGAGAAGAGAACATGTGAATACACTGACACCAGCTAAGGAAAATGATCTAGTCCTCTTCTTATAGCACAGAAGAAAATCTTCTTCAGTTCTATGATTTTCATAAGTAACTCCATTTAACATTACACTTCAGTACCATCTCTTTGATAGAGGCAACTTTGCAAATCATTTTGACCTTGGTATGACATGTTCAAATCATATCACATCTCTATAGTTGAACAAACAGAAGCCTAGGCCTATCTTGAAAGCCCCACTTCCCTTCTCCCCGGGATCTTCCTTTCCATTACTGCAATCCATTAAAAGCAAAAGGATATTTTCAGATGAGTTATTGGGATTGAAAAGGGCTCAAGCGCTCTTCTCAAACTCCTATTGCTGAAGATCTTCCTTTAATACTGCAATTTAGTTTTAAGAAGTTTCCAACTGAAGTTAGTTCAGGAATGTGTGTGTGTGTGTGTGTGTGTGTGTGTGTGTGTGTGTGTGTTTTCTGAGGTTTTTGCGGGTGTTTGTATGTAGGTCTTTGGTTATTCGGGTTTTCTCCCGCGTAGAATTGGAAGTGTCTTGGCGACGTTTTGATGAAGTCTCATTCGTCATCTTCAGACTGGTGTTTTCAGCTTCGTGCTTCTAGGAGCAATGTGTGATCGCAGCTGTTTCTTCCTTTTAACTGCCAGTGGGGATGTGAACTGATTGGGTGGGAGCTTGGCTGTGTTCTGATTGAGTGGAGGTGTGTTCTGATTGGATGGGGGGTTGGCTGTGCTCTGATTGGATGGGGGTGTATTCGGTTTAGGTAGAGGCTTGGTTGTGCTTGGGTTAGTCTGAGTTGCAGGGGGATTTGAGCTGGTGAGCTGCATTGCTGTTGTTTGGCTTCGCGTTCGTGGTCGTGCCACATCTTCATGGTGGGTGTCAGTTTGCTTCATATATGGATTGGAAGGGTTTAAAGTGGCTAATAATGCAGCTGTGGTCTGGCTTCTGGTTTGTGGTTGTGCCTCATCGTGTGGATTTGGGTTTGTTTTTTGCGTGGATGTTTGGTAGTGACATCCTGTGTGGTTTTCGTGAGTGTGGGTCTGGTGTCAATCTTAGTGTTAGGGACTCGTTTGTCAATAAGGGCGGGTTTCCAAATGACTGGTAGTGGGGAGATATCATCTCGTTCATTCATGCTGTGTGGGCGTTTTTCTCTCTCGATGGCTTCTCTGATTATTCTGTTGTTAAAGTGTTCAGTTTTGGCGATAGTTCTGGTCTTTTTAAAGTCAATTTCATGTCCTGTGGCTCTAAGGTGCTGGATCAGGGAAGAAGTTGGTTCTTCTTTTCTGACTCAGTTCTTGTGTTCTTCAATGCGTGCACTTATTCTTCTATTGGTTTGTCCGATGTATGTGGTGGGGCAGGCGGTGCGTGGGATTTCATATACTCCTTGATTTTCTAACTCAATTTTGTCTTTGGGGTTTCTTAGGATGGTGGATATTTTTCAGTCCCAGCCATGAAGATTAACACCGGACCCAAGATAATACATGACACCACCACCAATCATCCTCATCAGATTCAAACCCAAACCCATCCCATAGACGAAATACAACCACCATCCAGAAGCCAGACCATGGCGGCATCACCAGCTGCTGCACCCCTCTCCGATCCCCACACAAAGCAAACTGACACACGCCATGAACACATGGCCAGACCTCAAACTCAGAGCCAAACCAAAGCCTGGGATGTGGCATCACAGCCATCTGCTCAGGACATTACATCAAAAAACTCAGGATATCACAATACTAGAACTCAGGATGTTAACACACAGCCCATTACTCAGGTCGTTAAAACACAAAAGACTAATGGGCACACATCAAGGACCTCACCCACACAGGATGTTACGAAACAGCTTCATGCTGTGTGGACGTTTTTCTCTCTCGATGGCTTCTCTGATTATTCTGTTGTTAAAGTGTTCAGTTTTGGCGATAGTTCTGGTCTTTTTAAAGTCAATATCATGTCCTGTGGCTTTGAGGTGTTGGACCAGGAAAGAAGTTGGTTCCTCTTTTCTGATTGAGTTCTTGTGTTCTTCAATGCGTGCACTTATTCTTCTGTTGGTTTGTCCGATGTATGTGGTGGGGCAGGCGATGCATGGGATTTCATATACTCCTTGATTTTCTAACTCAATTTTGCCTTTGGGGTTTCTTAGGATGGTGGATATTTTTCGGTTTGTGCAGAATGCTGTCTTGATGTTGTGTTTGTGGAGGATCTTGCTGATTTTGTCTATGGTGCCTTTTATGTATGGGAGGAGGGCTTTGCCATTTTCTTGTTTTCTGTCTTGGATTTTAGTGGGGGTTTCTTTTTGGATTAGGTTGGTAATCTTATTTCTTTGGAATCTAGGTCTTTGATTATTTGGGTTTTCTCCTGCGTAAAATTGGAAGTGTCTTGGCGACGTTTCGACGAACTCTCATTCGTCATCTTCAGGCTGGTGTTTTCGGCTTCGTGCTTCTAGGAGCAATGTGTGATCACAGCTGTTTCTTCCTTTTTACTGCCAGTGGGGGTGTGAACTGATTGGGTGGGAGCTTGGCTGTGTTCTGATTGGGTGGAGGTGTGTTCTGATTGGTTGGGGGTTTGGCTGTGTTCTGATTGGAGCAAAGGGTCTGCTGGCTGCCAGAAGAAAAAAAGCCCAGAAACTAGTGAATTGTGATTTCACTGAACTAGGGCTGCATAATATCTTGGTTTACGTAGGTAGAACCTGGCTAAAGAGAAATACACATAAAACCTACGAAAAAGAAAGAAAAACAAATATTGTACCTTTACAGGGAGGATACATGAGATGAGGGTGTGGCTAACTGATGAGGCCTTATAAGGCCGAAATAGATCTATCTTAGTCTCCCAATGGGCAGCAAAGGGTCTGCTGGCTGCCAGAAAGAAAAAAAAAAGCCCAGAAACTAGTGAATTGTGATTTCACTGAACTAGGGCTGCATAATATATATATAAGCCTAACAGTTGGGTGGCAGAGATCTAAGGAGAGAAAGCGAAAAGGGATGACAGGTGCAAGCATGTATGAATAGGGAGGGGGAGGGGACTTTGAATAAGCACACCAGAAGTCACGTGCTATAATGAAATGTCCTCTCGGAGCTGTTGGTCTAGAGCCAATATACTATTTCTCACTCTTAGCTATATACAAAGCTGAACAGAGAAATCATCTGAACTAGCTTAAGGCAGCATGCTATCAACCTTCTTGTCACATATTGTATATCTGTGCCCTTCAAAAATGCCATAGATAACTAGTTTCCCAATGAAAAAGCCAGTGAAAAAACACGCAATTAGATCTAGAAAAGAAAACCTTACTGCTAGTATATAATAAAACAAAGCAATAAAAAAAATCACAATATCTATAGCAGTGACCTTTGCGCTATTATACCTAGCATTCAAAACAAAGGCAGCTGGAACTGGAAGATCCCAAGGACAATTTAAAATCTAGTATTACTTTATTTTTTTAAAGAAAAATTACTTCCCTTGATAAAGAATCCATGAACACATTGCACAAGGAGAGTTTAAATTGATTCAAATTGATTTTTTAAATAATTTATTTTCTCTTATTTCTATCCCGCGTTCTGTTACATTTTTAGTCATTAACATAATGGATGAATTTGCAGGAAAGTCCAAGGTTTCATATTTGGAATCCACCTTTTCTACCTTATCATACCTTTAACAGAACAAGTTTTCTTAAGATGATGATGATGAGATGATGATGATGATGATGATGACGACAACGACAGATAAACAGAAAAAGAAAAGGAAACCAGAATTCAGCCACCTAACTCTCCTGAAAGTAATACAAAAACCTGTAGTAATTTAAATGGTTTAGGGGCTTATAAGAACATTTCTTCTTTTCGGCAACTAAATTAAAGTGAGCCAACGTCTTCAACTGGGTTTAAGCGGGAAGTAGTTGCCATAGCTACTATAGAGGTAGTCTAAATGTAGTACAGTATATAAAATAATCAGCTGAAATGACTATGTACAATACTGATGACAGCTGAGGGAACATACGTTAAAAATACTTGGTAAACAGAAAACCCCGCCAAGTAAAAATAAAATGCTCTTATAAGTCCCGAAATCATTTTTGCCACTTCTGCTCTTGCAGCTAGACTTCACTGCAAAGCTTGGAGGAGATTAAAGCAACCAGCGACACATTTGCACAAAGTAGTTTGCAGCTTGGGTAGAGTTCAGGGCCAAGTAATACAATCAAAATGCATCAGAGAATGAATAATGTCCTCATATGAAAATTAAATGAATTCCTTGTCCTAAGACTCACCCACCCACCCACCCCTGTAAGAAAAAATGCAGTGATTGCTAAAAAGAATAAAATCAGACAGAATACACCTCACCAGCCAGCTTAAGGCAGACAATAAAGGCCCGTCAGTCATTTCAGAGCCAGATCTATCCTTTCCAACTTTCATTATTGTTACACCATCCGAGACCTTTAACAAAAGCCCATCAGGAATAGATATTAGCCTTCTGTTGCCATAAATCAGCCTTTGCCTTTCGTTCTCTGCTTTAGATCCAAATTCTGCTTTTAAATGTATTGTAAGAGGGCTTGATCCAAAAGGATTGGTATTGTCATCAACACTGTTAGTGGTAAGGCTATGAAAGAGAATACTGGGAAATATTATAAACCCAATTCTTCCTAGCATGGAAGATGAAGGGCGTAATTAAAAATTGAAAGGGTTCCCTTCATGCCATACCAGACTGTTATTGGAAATGGGTGAATCAAATAGAATACAGGAAATTGGAGATGGATCTGCTGCCACTTCATTTGTACCCTGGTATTAATTATGCATTGGTGATACCACAGACATACTTCAATTCAATTCAGTACAAATCTTTATTGTCAGTGCACAACATGTGCAATGAGATTGGTTGAACTCCCTCAGTGCACACACACCCCAACACAATACAACTCACAGCGAAGACAGAAAATCCCTAACCCAATAAATCATATTAACAAAACACCCAGTCCTATTGCACCAGTGTAAACATGTTACACATTGCACCAGCCCTGCAGTCCATCATACTATATAGTTATTTCTCATTCAGGAGTCTGACAGCCCATGGATAAAAACTGTTCTTCAGCCTGTTTGTACGGCTGGCTATACTTCTATATCTCCTTCCCAACAGTAGGAGGGTAAAGAAGTGATGACCAGGATGAGAGTTGTCCCTGAGAATTTTCCTCACTCTTCTATGTCCACACATACATTATAGAGCAGGAAGGGTTATTCAGACTATCTGGATCAACTATTCACTTCAAATGAGTTCAAACATTAGGGCCAAAGGTTTGGACTCTAGGAACTTCTGCCTATCTACTGAGAAACACTGGAGAATGGGTGAAGCCAGATGACCAGAGAAGAGAAGAGAAAATGTCTTTCTTCAGAAAGAAGTAAAACAAGAATCCACACAATTACAAACCAGACAGTGCAATACCCAGGAAAATCTCAGAACAGATTATAACGAAATTCATCTGTAAGCAAGTTGAGAGTAATAGAAGAATTATCAGATGATGGTGAGAGTTGTTAAGAACAAATCCACTAGAATTGGTCACTTTGGATTTTTCTTTTCTTTTTTATCAGATAACTTATTTAGCAGATTCTGGGAGTACTATAGATATAATATGTCTTGATTTTACTTAAGCCTTGGGCAAAATACCATCTGACAAATGAGTTCTGTTGTATGGCTGATAGTTGGTCCACAGAGGACTTGAAAAATATATTCAAAGAGTATGCATTGAGTAGGATGCCACAGGGTTTAATTAAACTTTTAATTAAGGATTGAATGAAAAGGTGGATGGACTGCTTATCCAACTTTCTGATGCCATAACATTGGGTGTAATAACTAAGGCTGCAGAAGTTTGAAACAACTTTTCAAATGATCTTGAAAACTATGAAATATAATCAGTTAATAAAGACAAATGCAATCTTCCTTACTTAGGAAAAATATGTGCAGGTACTGGGTGTAGGGCAGTATGGTGGCTCAGCGATTAAGACACTGCACTTGTCTGCTAGAAAGCCAGCAGCCCAGGTTTGAGACCCGAGCTCCAGGTGACACGGTGAGTTCCCATCCTTGCCCCAGCTCCTGCCAAACTAGCAGTTAAAAGCATACAAATGCAAGTAGATAAATAAGTACCACTTCAGTGGAAATGTAACAGTGCTCCATGATGCTATGCTTGCCACATGACTGTGAAAATATCTTCGGGCAGTGCTGGCTCAAAGGCCTTGAAATGAAGATGAGCACCGCCCCTTATAGCCAGCAAAAACTAGCAAATTAAAATCCACAGGGATTCCTTTACTTGCTCGGACTCTGACTTTTTCAAGAACCTGGAGCAGACTTACAGAGTAATTTCTGCTCCCAAAGTCCTGACAAGACTGTTTGGTTCTGGGATTTCCTGTGGCGCCGTGAACACCGTTGGCAGCTCCTTTTGGAGCTCCAGCCCTGAGATTTTGTTAGCCGCTAGAACAGCGAAAAACAGCTGTCTAGTGGCTCAAAACTCTCCCCCGGGTTTGGGTAGAGCTCCCCTAGATCCCCAGGCTTTCTTTTTTTTTAAGCCTGGGGGTTGCAGGGTGAGAGCTCCCTGGAAGCCCTTCAGTGCTCCGGATCCGGGACGTATCTGCCTCAGGCAGAACGGGGCATCGCGACCACACCAGCAACAAAAGATTAAAGATTTAAAGATTTCTTCTTTGAGATTTAAAGACACTTTAAATCTGGATCCTGGCAGAGCAGAATCAGGAGAGCAGAACATGCAAGTATAAAAGCTTTAACTCCAGCGCTGAAGAAAGTGAAACTTATCAGTGAAAGTGCTTGTTAATGCCTGCAACATTGTTAAAGGTATTGGATTATATAGAGAAGAAAAAGAAAAAGATTTAAAGTGGAAGTGGAATGGAAAAGACTATGGTATGGACCTTTTGTTAAAGTGTGTGGAAAATAATTGGACTTACTGATCCGATAGCTGAATAAATATAAAGTTAAAACTGAAATATGGCTGCCATTAAGGAAGGAGGATATGAGTCAGCACATTCACAAGTTCTGACTGTAAAGGTTTTACAAGAACTTTTAAATGATTTTACTTCTCATATACTGGATTCAGCTAAAAGGATTATTCAAGATTGTAAATTGGAGTATTACAATGATTTGCTGGCAGGAAAAGAGGAAGAAATCAAGCAGGCTAATGTGATTTTGGAGGACAAAGAAGAGGCTGACAGGATTAAGATGGAGTTTAGCACACTGCAAACAGAGGTTTTGGTGGAGGCTTCTGTTATGTAAATAGGTTTGTTTGGCGGGAAGTTTGAACTAACTGACCCTCAGCTGATTGGCTGACCACCACAGCTGCAAGGTATATAAAGGGAGCTGGCTCCCCTGGTCAGTGGCTGGAGTCTCACCATATAATAAAGAGCTGTTGTCACTAACTACTCTGGCTTGCTGCGTCCTCATTCACCCCACTTAACATTGGCGACGAAGGTGGGATTCTGAGGCCAGAAGCAGAGGAGAGCTGAAGCCACGTTCAGAGAAGGGACCAGAGACCGCATCCTGAACCCAGCCAGGCGAGCGAGCGGAACGCAGGAGAATCCCGAAACGATGTCTGCCTACACCCCGCCAGCGCCTTTCGACCCCAAGGAAGAGAAGTGGGGATCCTACATGTCCCGGTTCGAGTGCTTCATGGTGGCAAACGACATGCAAGGGCTACCGGACGTTCGGAAAAAAGCCCTGTTCCTGAGCCACTGCGGGCCAAGGGTCTTCGACACAGCCGAAGCATTGTCGGAGCCGAATTCGGTCCACAACATTTCCTGGTCGACGCTACAGACCCTGCTGAAAGACCACTATGCACCAACGCCATCGAAGTACGTCCAACGCTATGATTTCCGGCAACGGCTACAGCAGGAGGGCAAATCGATCAGCGAGTACGTCGCTGCCCTGCGTAAGGCCGCAACCCAATGTGAGTACCGAGACCTGGATGAGATGCTCCTAGAGCAACTAATTTGCGGAGTGAGAGATAGCCGGCTCCAGAGAAGGCTGCTTGCGAGGTCAAACCTGACCCTACTCATCGCGCTAGACGAAGCCAGAGCACAAGAGTCGTCAGTAAAGGCCGCCGAGAGATTAAAGAGTTCCCACCTAACCAAGACAACGCAGAAGACGGCGCCAGTGCATCGAGAGGCCGTAAGCACCGCGAGCGAGGGGGAGTCTGAGGAGGAGGTCTACCGCACCGAGCAGTCCCGCACAGCCCGGAGGGAGCCCAGAGACGGATGCGCCAGCTGCGGAGGGTCCCACTCACGACAAAACTGTAAGTTCAGGGACGCCGTTTGCCGTTCCTGCGAGAAGAGGGGCCACATCGCGAGGGTCTGCAGATCGAAGGCACACCAGAGCTACAGACCACGTGGCCAATCTGCCCAATCCGAGATGGCGCCACACCGAAGGCCCAACAGGGATGGCGGAAACCGGAAGGGCGCGAAATTTGAAGACGCTGGGGCCTACACCATACGCATCGCACAGACCTGCACCTCGCCCGGAGAAAAGACCTACACCACGGTCGAGATCGAGGGACGGGAGTGCCAGATGGAGATAGACACGGGATCACCAATATCCATCATGTCTTGGGAGAACCAGCGTACACAAGCGACAGCTCCAGCCGCAGCAACGCAGACTGAAGGATTACCAAGGGAACCGCATACCCGTCGAAGGCAGAGGCGAGTTCCAAGTCCAGTACGAGGAGTTTACCGAGAAACTGCCCCTCACCATCGTCAGCGACAACCTCCCCAGCCTCCTGGGCATGGACTGGTTCAGGGCCCTAGGCATGGGATTCACCGGAGTAAGGAACGTTCGAAGCACCCTGAAGGAAGACCTGATGCAGGAATTCCAGGACGTGTTCGACGAAAGGCTTGGCAAGTATGTGGGGACCCCGATTTCGTTTAATCTAGACCCCAATATTGCACCCATCCGTTTAAAGCCTAGGCGGGTACCATTTGCCCTGAAGCCCAAAATAGACATTGAACTGGACAAATTAATCAAGCAAGGGGTGCTCGTTCCAGTCGACCACGCCAAATGGGAGACCCCAATCGTTACACCGGTCAAGCCGGATGGGTCAGTGCGCATATGCGCCGATTATAAATGCACAATTAATAAGGCCCTGCAGCAGAGCGCCTATCCAGTGCCCGTCGTTCACCACCTCTTGCATTCCCTGGGCCCCGGCAAGATTTTCGCAAAACTCGATCTTGCGCAGGCGTACCAGCAGCTGCCAGTAGATGGCGCTACCGCAGAAGCACAGACTATCGTAACACACAGAGGGGCCTTCAAGTGCACCCGCCTGCAATTCGGAGTAAGCGTGGCCCCCGGACTGTTCCAAAGCACCATAGAGCGGCTACTACAGGGGATCCCCGGGGTGGTGCCCTATTTCGATGACGTGCTCATTACTGCCGACAATGAGCATCAGCTAAGAGAAAGACTGAGGGAGGTATTAAGGAAATTCAGGGATGCAGGACTCAGAGTAAAACGCAACAAATGCATGATCGCAGTCCCCTCAGTCGAATTCCTTGGGTACAGGGTTGATGGCACCGGCATCCACCCCACAGAAAGCAAGATCAGGGCAATCCAAGAAGCACCCACCCCCAAAGACAAGGCAGAGCTACAGGCCTTTCTGGGACTATTAAACTTTTACGCCATCTTTCTAAAAGACAAGGCAACAGTGGCAGAACCCCTACATAGACTGTTAACAAAAAAAGCCACCTGGAATTGGGGGAAGGCAGAAGACAGGGCATTCGCCGGCATTAAAAAACTGCTGTCAGCCGAGAGTTTTCTAATTCAGTACAACGCAACGCTCCCCCTTGTTCTAGCATGTGACGCGTCCCCGTTCGGGGTGGGAGCCGTCCTGAGCCACAGACTCCCGAATGGCCTAGAGGCGCCCATCGCATACTACTCCCGAACCCTATCAAGTGCCGAGCGAAATTACAGCCAGCTCGACAAAGAGGCCCTAGCCGCCGTTTCGGGAGTGAAGAAATTCCACGAGTACTTGTTCGGGAGAGACTTTGAATTGATCACAGACCATCGCCCGCTCCTGGGTCTCCTCGCGGGAGATCGACCAACCCCGGCAGCACTTTCGCCCAGGATGACACGCTGGGCCATTTTCCTCGCAGCATACTCTTATCGCCTGGTGCACCGACCAGGGGCGGACATGGGCAATGCGGACGCACTCAGCCGATGCCCACTACCCGACAGTTTAGAAGACCCCACACCCGGCATCCCCATCCTGCTGATAGACGCTTTGGACTCTGGGCCCATCACATCAGCCGAGGTTGCGAAAGCCTCAACCAAAGACCACGTGATCCGGACAGTCGCAAGTTGGGTTATGAGGGGGTGGCCGGAAAGGATTGGGAACGGGGAATTTAAACCATTCGCGGGAAAACAGGACGAGTTGACAATGCAAGGGGGTTGTTTACTATGGGGCGATCAGGTTGTTATTCCTTCACGCTTAAGGGAAAAGGTTCTAACGTTGTTGCATGAGGGGCACCCCGGGATTGTAAGAATGAAGGGGCTAGCCAGGAGCTATGTCTGGTGGCCCAGCATGGATGCAGACATTACCGAGTGGGTGGGGAAATGCCAGCCCTGCCAAGAGTCCAGATCAGACCCGCCAACGGCACCCGTGAGAGAGTGGGAAAGACCCCAGGGACCCTGGTCCAGAATACATATTGACTTTGCAGGCCCCTTCCATGGACAGACCTTCATGGTCGTCGTAGACGCATTCTTCAAATGGTTGGAGATCAAGCTAATGAAGGCCACTACCACCGACGCAACCATTAGAGAGCTAAGACAATTATTCGCCACACATGGGTTACCGGACATCCTAGTGTCAGATAACGGGCCACAGTTCACCGCAACACAGTTCGAGGGTTACTTAGCGGGACTTGGGATCAGACACGTCCTTTCTGCCCCGTTTCATCCGGCTAGTAACGGACAGGCTGAGAGATTTGTTAGATTAGCAAAGGAGGCCCTTTCTCGTTTAAGCCCCGGGGACTGGCAGGAAAGGGTAGACAAGTTCCTAATAGCTCAGCACTCCACACCCTGTACAGCCACGGGCCGAAGTCCGGCCGAACTATTAATGGGGCGGAAACTCCGGGGAATACTAGATAGACTCAACCCCAATTACTCCCCAGAGGTATTCAAGGGGGGGGAGAGGAAACTTAGAGAGTTCACAATAGGAACACCGGTACACGCCAGAAACTATGGACAGGGCCCACTCTGGGAAGCAGGAACAATCACAGAAATCACAGGCCCCAAGTCATACCGGGTAGACATGGGGGACGGGAGAGTTTGGCGCAGACACATTGACCAATTAAGAAAACGAGTAATCACAAACACCGACGATACATTAGACGACCCCATCTCCGACCACGACTACCAACCAGAGGCACAAACCACCAGCCCGAAGAGAGCGGAGGACTTAGCTGAGGATTCTGGTATCCAGCGCCGCCCCATCGAGGTAGTCCCAGCAGCCGAAGAAGTCGCCGCCCACGAGGAGGTTCCGGAGGCCTCATTGGCGGAGCAGGGAGAAACAGAAAGTCCCTCCGACCTGCTCGACGCCGCCCCACCGACTGAACTGCGCAGGTCAACTAGGACTCGTACACGCCCTAGTCACCTGAGAGACTTTGTATGCAAATAACACCCCAAGTGACTTCTGGGAGGGGAGGAGTGTTATGTAAATAGGTTTGTTTGGCGGGAAGTTTGAACTAACTGACCCTCAGCTGATTGGCTGACCACCACAGCTGCAAGGTATATAAAGGGAGCTGGCTCCCCTGGTCAGTGGCTGGAGTCTCACCATATAATAAAGAGCTGTTGTCACTAACTACTCTGGCTTGCTGCGTCCTCATTCACCCCACTTAACAGCTTCCACACAATTAACTGGAAAGTATCAAGGAGATTTATCACTGCAGATTGAAAAATATTTTGACAATTTTTGGCTTTACAGACAGAGTCAATACTTAAAGAATGATGTGACTGATTATACAAGTAGGAAGAGCAGAGATGGGGGCTCCAAAGTGAAAGATATAATTTTGAAAGGAGAATGAATTTCTAAGACACATCAACTACAAATCCAATTTCAAAAATTTTTGAAAATAAAAGCAGGGGGACGAGCAATACCGAAGAAGAAAGTGTTAATGAAGAAGAAGGACTGGAAAAAATACAGAAAGAAAGGAAGAATGCGAGGTTAACTTTCTGAAGGGATATTTGGAAGGCTATTGATGTTTTAAAATGTTTAACTAAAAATGGATAGCTCTTTAAGAGTTACTGAGGTATTAAAAGGGTCAATTAAAAATTTAACGGGTAGCTTTTTGAAAGTTTTGGAATCTATGTAATACTTTTAGGGTTATCTTTGAACAATGCTTTATTGAAACAATAGATTTAATTAAAGTTGGATAGCTTTTTGAAATGTATTGCAGTTTTAAAGTGGTTAACCTAAAACTTAATGGATGGGGGTTTTTGTGTTTTTTTTCAAAAGTCTGGAAATTTAGATCATGAAGAATGTCTTACTGAAACATGAGGAAGTATTAAGATATTTTAAAATGTTTAATTTGAGATTATAGAACTTTTAAAAGGCATATATAATTAAATGTTTATGTTTGATGTTACTGAATATTGAAGAATTTTAAAAGGGGAGTTAAAGAGTGGGAGGGATTTTTGAATTTAATAGTAAGTTAGTATATGTTAGCTCAGGTTTGCTAAATGTTATATCCTGTTTTTGCCCTGGGAAGTTGGGGGGGGAGGAGGGTTGAGGGGTGCTGTGGATAAAATTGTTTTATGATTTTTAATAAAATAAAAAGAAAGGCAAATGTATTAATAGAGAAGTAAGAAGAAGAAGATATAAAAGATGTATTAGATGATACATTCAATGATTGATTATGTACTGTTTGTATGTTTGATTATAAAAATAAAAAACTTTTGTATTATAAAAAAAAAAGACTGTTTGGTTCTGGTTGTTTGGCTTCCCCTCAGTCAGGGACTTTTCTACCATTGGTTTTAGAGGAGGTTGCATTTCTCTATTCAAGACTGTGGGGGCCTTAGTGCTCTCTGAGCTTGATTGTTTTCTTGAAACATTTGCAAGAAAACAACCAAGCTCAGAAAGCACTAAGGACCCCACAGTTCAACCCTGAGCTACAAATATTCTCTTCTGTCACTATTCAAGATTGATACACAACTTAGCAGGAGGATTCTCTTGGACTTGCAGCTCCTGTTCAATGCGTAGGTGACAACTGTAGCCAGAAGGGACTTTACAACAAGAAGGACCTCACAGCTGAGGCCATTCAAAACTGAATAAGTAAAGCACAACACAATGTGCTTTACATGGGGCTACTCTTGAATGCCATCCAGAAGTTACAGGTGTTTAATCTATATTTTTTTAACAAGGTGGTTAAAAATGTTGCAGTGCAAGTAATAATTGGTCCTTTGTGTTATTCCCATGTGTCATCACTTCTTTGCAAGCTGCACTGGCCACCAGCTGGTTTCTGGGTACAATTCAAAGTGCTTGTTACATGTAAATCCTTTTGTGGCCTAAGGCCTGGTTATCTGAGGGCTATTTCCAATAACCAGTACCTGTCTACATTCAGGGGGAATGGGTGACCTTTGATTAAAGCAGGGGTGGGCAAATGTGGCCCTTTTACAACCTGTGGACTTCAACTCCCAGAATTCCTGAGACAGCTCTCAAGAATTCTGGGAGTTGAAGTCCACAGGTTGTAAAAGGGCCACATTTGCCCACCCCTGGATTAAAGGATTCATTTTGAGGGACTAAGGAAGTGTGCTTTTTCTGTCACTGCCCCCAAACTCTGGAACAGAATCCTCCCAGAGATACATATGGCAGCCATTCTCCTGAGGTTCTGGTAGGCCCTTAAGACCTAGCTATGTTCTCAGGCCTGAATGCAATGTTTTTGGGGAGCTGTGGCATATTTTTGTTGTTATAGTTGTTTTATAGATTCTATGTCTTGTCCCACTGGACTTTCTTTCTTGGCTTTTACTTTCCAAGGAAGTTCAGTTGCCTTTTGGAAAAAGCACCTTTGGGACAGCCATGACCTGGATGATTGAGAATCTCCATAGACATACTTCCATGTCTTGTTTTATACTTTTAATTGTTTTAATATTATACTTGACACCATAAGTCACCTAGAGTCTTCTGGAGGGGATGGCCGTAATAAATTTAATTAGATAAATTTATAAATTTATAACTTTATTATTGGACTTGCTGAGACCGATAACTGAAATTTAACAACATCAGATAAGTCACAAGTTCCCTACCTTGATATCTAGATGGATTCAGAAAAGGATAGCAAACAAGAGCTACATAGTACCTTTCTGTGGAATTCCATTAAATCATGTTTTATACTTTTGAAGCAGGTCCTGCCTTTCTGTTTGCTTATTGGCCAAAAGCAGTACTGATAAGAAGCATGACAGATTCACAAGTTGCTTTGCTGGTACATAACATGTTTATCTTTTTTTATTGGAACAAGCTGTCCTTAGAGATACAGAATAGTAAAGTGGCATACTGTTATCTGTCAGAAATTATTCAGAGGTTGGAAAAATAAAAGTAACATAAAACATTAAATGTTTATGAATGTACCCACTAGTTCGTGTGCTTCATCTGTACAACTTTCTGTAAATTTACATAGAACTTTGCATGGAAATTAGTGTATAAATAAACAGGTTAAATCAAGCTGCAGACTGTGTAACCATTCCAAACTCGATTCAAACCGCTCCAAACTTGATTGCAGAAAATATGACTTCAGTAACAGAATGGTCAATGCCTGGAATGCACTACCTGACTCTGTAGTTTCATCCCCAAACCCTCAAAACTTTAACTTTAAACTGTCTACTGTTGACCTCACCCCATTCCTAAGAGGTCTGTAAGGGGCGTGCATAAGTGCACCAGCGTGCCTACCCTCCCTGTCCTTATATTCCTTTTTACTTACTCTTTTCATGTATTCAAATTATGTTTATACTTTTACCTATTATCTTATATATGCTTGACAAAATAAACTTATTATTTATGACTTATAAATTTTGTCCAATTGTTCATATAGGTTTTCATAAGGATAGCACTTTTAGAAAATCCAGTTGTAGTAAGTTAAATTAGAATATTTTCCCCATATTACTTATACACTATAGACATGACGTGGTTGCTAGTTATGAAGAATATTCTTAAAGGCAAAAACCCCCTCACTCCCTACCACTGTGATGGCAAACCTATGGCACATGTGCCAGAGGTGGCACACAGAGCCCTCTCTGTGGGCACATGCACCATCACCAGCTGTTCTTTTGGTTTCTGGCGTGAGCATGCGTGCCAGCCAGCTGGTCTTCGCACGCACTGGAGCACCGGAAACTGGGAGACCAGCTGGTTGGCGCGCACATGTACACCGGCCAGCTGGTTTTCAGGTTTCTGGCATGCGCACACGTTCCATTTTGGGCACTCGATGCTGAAAAGGTTCGCCATCACTGCCCTACCCCAAAAAGAATCAAGCTGCTGCATATGAATATTATTTAATCCAATAGATTTCTGGTAAAAGCAACTATCATTAAAAAGTAAATTCATTTCCAAATACTGTTACATATCCTTAAAAATATAATAATTTTGTTATATATATTTGTCATATAAAGAAGATGAGAAATATGCAAATCTTTCATGCCTTTCTTGAAATTTATAGGCTTCAGTTCAATTTACTTTCTGTGTAGCCATTCCTAGGACTGAGCTATTAAAAGTGAAGTTTTGATAATAGAAAGATACAAGTAAATTGAGCTTTGGGGGGATACTGAAGATTTGTTTTTTGTAAAGAAAAAGCACATCTGTTTTCCTTACTGATATTTTAGTTCTTAGAAAACTGATCCAGCTGGATGTTTTATGTTTCTCAACTTTGCTTCTACATATATTGCCTACATGTCTTCCATCTCATTAGCAGCCTACCCACAAATTCAGCTTCCCAAAAGCTGAGTCTGTCAGAAAGTGTCCAACATAATTAGGCACATGTGGGATGAAATTTATGAAACCTTCATTTGAAAGTGATTAGAAAATGTTATGCCTATTAATTCTGTTAAGATGGGTGACATGAAACTTTAAAAAATCATTCACATTTTTAAATTATTTTTTTCTTCAAAATATCCCCCCCCCAATTGTATATGAGGAAAATGTGCCTTTATGTCCCTTAAGATGTATCTTTTCTGATCTTCTGTCCCACAGAACTGTAGGGGACAAGAAAGAAGATAGCCACCAACTCAACCCTCAGATAAGAGTTAATCAAGCCGGGAGTTGCTGCATCATCTATGACAGAAACTATCCTACCAGAAATATTAAGATTCAGACGAAGATTCAGATATCCAAGAAACCTATTCACAGGTTTTATACAATGAAGTGCATTATGAGATGATATGCATGTTATCTGAAACAACATCAGTTTCAAACTCTAAAAGCCACCATAGATGTTTCTAGCAGCCAGCCTTCCCTGACTCAGGTTACATTCTACCTCACTGCCATAATTCAGCTTTTTTCTTTCACTGGACAATAATAGGGTAAAGGTAAAGGTTCCCCTCGCACGTATGTGCTAGTTCCCAACTCTAGGGGGCAGTGCTCATCTCCGTTTCAAAGCCAAAGAGCCAGCACTGTCCGAAGATGTCTCTGTGGTCATGTGGCTGGCATGACTAAATGCCAAAGGCGCACGGAACGCTGTTACCTTCTCAACCACCCACATGCTTTCGAACTGCTAGGTTGGCAGAAGCTGGGACAAGTAATGAGAGCTCGAACCGCTGAACTGCCAACCTTTCAATCGACAAACTCAGCATCTTAGCCACTGAGCCACAGCGTCCCTTGGACAATAATAGCAATGCCTAAAACTCAAAGACAGAGAGTGGAACTATAGAATCCCAAGATGTTGCAGAGACTGTTCTATTCAGCCTCTTCTATTGATCTGAGGCCTTGGTCAAGACAGGCAATCGAGTTCTTCCTTTTCATCTCCCAGTGAAACAGAACTCAGAGTGGCTGTGACAACAGGTCTATTAAAGAACATGAAAAATTGAACATTCTCAGAGATTTTCCTGTTCTATTATAAAGAGAAAAGTAGGTTCAATAAGAGCACATCACAGTATATCTTTCATGTCTCATAGCAAAGCATATCCTAGCTAAGATTTAAAGCATCCTCGAGAAATTATAAACTGTCAATGTGTTTGTTGTTTTTATATGTATTGCCTGCTTTTTCTCCTGAATCTTCAGACTGTTGAGTGGGAGAAAATGACTGTCTTCATTTTATCCCTACAACTATAATTTGTCCAGATAGATTGGACTATGTAATAGGTCTAGCCCAAACTCACTGATTTGGTTCCATGGGAAATGAAATGGGTCTGAACCACCAGCTTAACCTCTAGACTGCTTTGTCTTAAGCATGGTGATCCATGGTTCAACCACTCTAATTTGGTTTCCTAATTTCACTAGCATCCTTGGATTTTTCTAAATGACTAAAACTAAAAAAAAAAAATGATGGAGATTTATATGACCTCCCAACTCACTCACAAGAACTCTGGGCAGTTTATAAAGATAAGACCTCCAAATTCAAAGGCCAATAAACTCCCATCCACCTACCCTCCCAACAACTTTCAGACAAACAACTGATAGGCTCCATAAGATCCTGAGAAAACCATTTCTTCAAGGCCTTTTGAAAGAAACGCCTTCAAGGTCAGGGCAAACCTTATCTTAATGGGGCTGATGTTCCACAGAGAGGGAACCATCACTGAAAAGGCCCTTCTTTTGGGTCACTAGATGGATCTCCTTAATGGAGGGGACAGTAACATACAGAGATCTAAACCAAAAGTGGTTGCCCTAACACTTGTTCACTTCCTCAAGAGCAAAAGGATTGAACTGTTTCCAGATAACCAGGCAAGAACCTACCCCAAGCACCTTCAGTAGACTAATAATCACTGAGATCTAACTGGGAATTTATCTGAGCCACTTTGTCTTCCAGAAAATCAGCAAACGCCTCAGTTTGCCCTTGCAAATAGACCTCCTTTCAGGGGTGAAATGTAAAATTTGTTACTACGGGTTCTGTGGGCGTGGCTTGGTGGGGGGGGGTAATGTGACTAGGTGGGCGTGGCCAACTTTTTTTTTTTAACTTTTCAAAGCATTTTTTCTAATGCTTTGAAAAGCCTCTCTGCCAATCAGGCAACTCAGCTAGGATCATCAGAGAGGCTTTTTAAAAAATGTCTCTCTGCCGATCAGGCAACTCAGCTGCAATCGTCAGAGACTTTTCAAAGCATTTTTTTTACTACCTCTTCGGCCAAGAGGTTGCAGAAAAAATTGCTTTGAAAAGCCTCTGACGATCCCAGTTGAGCCATGCGATCATCAGAGGCTTTTTTTTTTTTACTTTTAAAAGCATTTTTTCGTCAGAAGAGGTTGTAGAAAAAATGCTTTTAAAAGTAAAGTAAAAAAAAAAAAGCCTGGTGATCCAGTCCAAACTGGGAGCATTTCTCCCCTGCCTCCTTTCCCAGAAGAAAACAGGTCACCTTAAAGAAGGTCGCTGGGTAATTATCTGCAGTTGTAATTAATGCTGAGAAGTATTTATATTTCCCCATCCAGATAACCACAAGATAGGTGTTATTAGCAGTTATTACTCATGTGTGGTTGAATTTGTTCTTTGTCTTCTGCCAATAGTGTTCTAGCGGTCTCTTAATCTATTTCATCCCTCTCAATTCCCCCACATACCAAGGGGGGAAGGATGATGAGGCGAACCAGTTGGGAGGGCTGCATGAGTGCACTCTTGTCCAAAGCCCAGTCACCTACCTATTCCAGGTGGCAACTAGGGACTCAACAGGACTATGCAACAGATCTTCAATTATAATCCCCAGCTCCTTCTGAAACCCAACTGGATCCATCAGTCACTGGGGGCAGACTGATCTAATAGGTTCTGCCTTCCTGCAGAGGAGTATGGCTCTAGAGAAATTCATAATCACCAAAGTGTAATCTGATCATGGCAAGGGGAACAAGAATAGGTCCAGCAATTCTAGATCACATAGGCATCACTATGTAACCATGTTAGTACTTCCTACTTTAGTCCACTTCAGCCCTACTTTGTTGGGTCTTTATCATCTGAGCTCATTATTAGAGGAAATCACCTTCAGAATCACTTTCAGAAATGAACTACAGTTTCTGCACTAGAATTAATTTAGTTCTACATATGCAGTAGTTCATTACAATTAATCTTTTTGGTGTCAAGAAAAATGCAACTGCATAATGAGAACCAAACTTTTTAGAAATGTTCAGTATCATTGATGTGCTTTCAAAAAGAATATAGATATTTTTTGTTTTAAAATAGGAAGTGCTTCAAAACCTGGGGAGAGTGATAAAAAGTTTAAAAGAATAGCAATTATTCTTTCAGCCAGAGGCATTTTCTCCTTATCCTACCTTAAAATGTAATTGTGAGTTTCAGACACTACAATCCATTACTTCAAAACTACAAAGAGATTTCCGGTGGCTCCGCGTTCCCGGAATGGATGCTCCTTTTGGAGCTCCAGCCCCGTGATTCCGTTTGCTGCTAGAACAGCGAAAATCAGCTGTTCTAGCAGCTCAAAACTCTCCCCCAGGGAAAAAGGGGGAGAGAAGAGAAGAAGGGTCTGGGTAGAGCTCCCCTAGACCCCCAGGTTTTTTTTTAAAGCCTGGGTTTGCAGGGTGAGAGCTCCCTGAAAGCCCTTCAGTGCTCCGGATCCGGGACGAGTCTGCTCTATGCAGAACAAGGGGTCGCGACCACACCAGCAGCGCAATTTTAAGGACTATGAGAAAATTCGAACCTGGATGCTGGTTTGCTGGCAGAGCAAATCAGGAGAACAGGAAATGCAAGTATTAAACTTTAACTCCGTTTAAAAGAAAAAGGAAAAAAGATGGCGCTTAAGGGCGTTTAAAACGAAACTTACAAGTGAAAGTGATCGTTAAAGTTGCAACATTGTAAAAGCTATTGGATTACGTGGCAAGAAAAAGATTTAAAGTGCTAGTGAAATGAAAAAGACTATGGTATTGACCTTAACTACTTTATACTTCTAAATTGTGTGGGAAATTATTGGATTTATTGACCTGATAGCTGAACAAACTTAAACTGGGAATTGAAATATGGCTGACATCAAGGATGGAGGATCATTACTATATGAGCCAGCAAATTCACAAGTTGTGACTGTAGAGGTTTTACAAGAACTTTTAAATTTCTATACTTCTGCGATACTGGAATCAATTGAAAGGACTATTCAAAATTATAATCTGGAGAACAAAAATGATTTGCCGGCTGGAAAAGAGGAAGAAAATCAAACTAACTTGTCTTTGGAGCAGGGAAAAAAGACTGTCAGGAACACAATGGAAGTTACCACATTGAAAACAGAGGTTTTGGCAGAGGCTTCTATGCAGTTAATTGAAAAGCAGCAAATAGACTCTTTCCTGCAGACTGATCAACTTTATCGTGACAATTCTTGGTTTTATAGACAGAATCAAGTCTTAAGAGAGGAAGTGACTGATTATATAAGCAGGAAGAGTCAAAATGGAGGTTTCAAAATGAAAGAGATAACTTTTAGGAGAGAGCGATCTTCAAAGATGCATCAGTCTCAAATCTGCATTCAAAAATTTTCGAAAATAAAAGCAGGGGGAGGAGCAATGCTGAAGGAGAAAGTATTATTGAAGATGAAGGATTGGAAAAAATATAGAAAGAAAGGGAGAATTGAAGATGAATTTCTTTTGGGGAGGATTTTAATAATAAATTTGAAAAGTCTATTGAAATTAGCAATTTTTTTTTAAAGTGTAAGTAAAAATGTTTAACTAAAAATGAATAGCTTTTTTAAAAAATGATTGTGGTATTAAAATGATTAACTTTAAAGTGAACGGATAGTTTTCTGAAAGTTTTAAAATTGATATTTTGAAGAATGAATTTAAGAGTTAGAAATAATTAAACTCAATGGATTAATAATCTCTTTAAGGTTATATTCTGAAGAATATTCTATTGAAGTATTTTTTTTTTGAGAGGAAGAAAAAAGAAAGAAAAAAATAAAAGAACTTAACGAAGTACTAAAATTGTTAATTTAAAATTGAATGGATGCAAAATAATATTTTCTTTTTTTTTTCTTTTTCTTAAAGAGATATGCTTTAAAGAAAGCTTTAAAATGTTTAAATTAGAATTTTAAAAGGGGAGGCTGATGAATTTTTAAAAGAGGAGTTAAAGAGGGTGAGGGAGTTTTGAATCTTGTAGCAAGTTAGCATATTTTAGCTTATGTTTAGTTTAATGCTATACCCTGATTTTGCTCTGGGAAATCGGGGGTGGGGGTGGGGAGGGGAGGTTGAAGGTTGTGTGGGGACAAAATGGTTGTCTAATTTTTAATATAATTAAAAGATAGATTAAGGTATTAATAGAGAAGTAAGAAAATGGGGGAAATGTTATAATAAAGGGAATGACAATATTAAGATATGATAAATATTGGAGGAGCAAAAAGATTTAAAAGATGTATTCAGAAGATATATTGAATGATTGATTATGTATTGTTTGTTTGTTTGTTTATAAAATAAAAAATTGTTTTAAAAAAAAAAAACTACAAAGACTAGTAAAACTCCAAACCTGATCTAAGAGATTGTACATCCTAAAGCAGCAAATCTCATTAAGCAAGTTTTAAAAAATAAACTGTAGTTAGTTACTGTAGCCTAAATATTTGTGTAAAACTAAGGTCATCCACTTCACTGTGATTTAGTTCAAAGTCAGATATATTTTAACTACAATCTAGCCAAACTAGATTAACATAGTTAACCTTTTTAATCCATCCCATATCCTTACTTCAGGCCTCAGCGTTTCAATTTAATGAAAAATACATGGAGAATGAATTTCTATAGGTGATAGCTCTTTATGACATGTAAATGTTTACTTGCCCTAATGCAGAGAAAACCTATACAAAGTAGACAATAGGCTCCTTAGGGTAAAAGTTATTTACCCAACTCAGAAAAGATGATGTGGACACTCTTCCTACAAACTTCTTTTCCTTCATATTTATTTATACTTATTTATTAAATTTGCAGCCCATCTTGTCGTGAGATGATTCTGGGCAGCTTAAAAGCAGATGAGATAGAGAAAGATGATAGAGATGAAGATGGAAATCGAGATCGAAATGGAGATAGATGTATGTATATATAAAATTATATACATGTACACACACATACAAATAAATACACAATAAAAATACAAATTATGATTAAAAGATGGGAGAGACCATATATTGTTTGAGCATGTAGGAATGCTCTCACACTGTATTTCATGTTAATCATTTTAATGATGTATTTGGATATTATTATGCCACCCAGATACTTTGGCAGTGAATGGCCATAATAAATAAATTAAGTAAATAAATAAAGGAATGTGATATATCTCTCTGCAGGAAGTTCATTTGGATATACCTGGAATGTCTTGGAATATTGCCATGCTATTTAGCCTTTTAGTACATGGAATTCTACAAACTGAATATTGTTGTTGTGGCTTAAATTTCAGCTGAAACGTGACAGAAAGTTGTCAGGCGTTTCCCTGCCATTCTACGGTAGCAATATTTACTGATACACTATGAATGACATCTGTTCTAAGGGCTGGCTTCAATGACTCTCAGGTATTTTAAAGTTGGGAGGAGGGTAGTATGTGTAGATATAATAGGTACCTCTATCAAGATAAACTCCAAGACTTCCTGTTAGAACAAAAGTCATAGTGTATTGCAGAACTCCAGGAGGGCACTGCTTGAATCCCTGAGCAAACCTAATTTCCCCACTGTTGAGGTTCAATAGCTTAGCTGGGCAGAATTTCTGTTGGGTGATTTTATTCTTCCTGGGAGAATCCATTAACTGTGAGGAAGAAGAGAATTTGAGACACTTCTGATTATAGCTGGAGTCTTTCAGGACAAAGGAAGGAAAATTAATGTGCCCAGACCTCAGAAGCATTCAGTAATCAGACAATGTAGATCATAGATGTTATTTTATCTTGGAAATTCCTTACAGAGAAACTTGGAACTTCACCCAATTCCTTACAATATAATTTCCCTGAGGCACAATCTCCACATTGCACTGGTTTTCACGTTGTTCTTTTATTTAATGCCTACTTGTGCTTTTCTGGGTGTAATAAATTAATAATTTAACATCTCTTTTAAGCATATATTTTCAGTGTCAGCTGTGTTTTGAGATTTTAAAATGTCTCAGAAAATCAAGATCTCTTCACAATGAATACCAAATATTGAAATTGACTGAAACTTCTCTCTTTATCTTTGTCTGTCTCTGTCCCTGCCTCTCTTTCAGAAAAGAAATTTTACTCATTTTACTTTATTTCTTTATACTTGGCTAAGGGTAAAAAAATTAGGTGCTGGCAGCAAAGATCAATGGAAGGCTCTATTTCGGTTTGTTTTTTTAAAAAAAAATGAAATAAAGAAATATCGTCTATAGATTAGATTTACAAACACATATGTGTGTTCACATACATGCACACTGATGTGTATATGTTATGGGCATAGTCCTCACCATAGCCTTTGAAATTTCAGAATTGATGCAGAAAGGAGAAGGAAGGAATTGAGAAGGAAATACAATGATTCAAAAATATGTCTGAGTATTTCTCTTTCCTTTGGGAGAATAAACAGTATAAAATTGTTTTTGTGGACAAAAGAGGAAGAGGAAGAGGGAGTATTAGGTGTGTTTGCCACCTTGAGTTAATTATTAAAATAATAAATTTATTATTATTATTGTACTTTACGTTATTATTTATTAATTTTAATAGATAAGATTTTAAAATCTAAATAAATAATACAAACAATATTGTGTTTTAATGTCTTAATTGAGATTTTAAGTGATGCCTCAAAGTTCAAGAATCACCTCAATTCAAAACAAAAGTTGGCCATCTCTCCCAGTGACATAACATCTAGAAGAGCCATTTTAAGTTCAACCAGGAAAACATTTAGAAAATAATAAAAGTTGAGCATCCTGATTGCTAACTGCAGTATTACAGAGGCAACAATAAGAACTAGCGCTATTTACATTTCGTAACCATACAAAATCATTTTGTCTTGTATGTCTTTGTAATCTGATCTGAAAATAATGAAGATCTTGGGCATGTTTTTTCCTCCTACTTTAGAAGTTATTTTGCTATTACAACAGTAAGTAAAGGGCATCAAAGATAAGAAGCTCTTATGTAATACAGTGACCATTTCAGCTCACTTTAATAAAAAAGCTGATTTAAGCTTTTTGACCCTTCAAACTGCAAAACCTCGCAGAGTCAACCAAGCCAAAGGCAACCATCTGTCAAAGACCTGTAAGAGTAAAGACAGAAATGATTGTTTCTGAAGTCAAGGCAGTCCCAGGTTCTCTCAAGCAGCAAAGAACCATTTTTTTTTTAATTGAGTGAGCAGGATATATAGCAGTTAGTGTAAGAATGGTAATTAAGTTCAAGAAGAACTTTTCCTGATTAATGACAACATGACAGCATTACACAGAGGAGAGAGATCCCCATTCAAGCATAGCACACAGCTTTCAGTGGGAAGACTATTCCAGCATACTGTATACCAACTTTAACTGAAGCATTTGGGGCAAGAAAGAAACAGAAGAATCACTATATTTCAGCCTCGGTGCGACAGGCATTTGCGTTTATTTGTTTGTTTGTTTGTTTGTTTAAATGTGTATGTCACTGGACTCATAATCATTCTGGATGATTTGTTTTGTTGGCTCTGCTTTGGCCAATGATGTCCATAGTGTTGAGGTATAAGAAAGACAGCTATACCTGCTGCCTTATCAAACTTAATTTCTGGAGACCAAGTCTCCTCCTCCTCCTCTTCCTCCTCCTCCTTCTCCTCCTCCCACATTGAAAATGAGATATAGCTTGCCTCTGGGATTGTCTCTCCTTTGGAGGTATGTTAATGAGACTTGTTATTCTTCCTATCACTACTTCCTATCCGGACTCTTCATTTCATTTTCATTTCATTTTATTAGATTTATATACCACCCTACTCCCAAAGGACTCAGGGCGGTGAACAGCCAAAGAGATAAAACATACAGACTACAAAATTTAAAAGACAATATAAAACCCAATTAAATAGTTTGGCCCAGAACAGATTAAAATACCCCTAAAATTTTAAAACAGATTTAAAATTTACAATTAAAAAGGGAAGTTAGGCCAGGCCAGCCTGTTGAAATAAAAAGGTCTTAAGGGCACGGCGGAAGGTGCGTAAATCCGGGATCCTCCATATCTCCGGGGGGAGCTCATTCCAGATAGCAGGTGCCCCCACAGAGAAGGCTCCCCCCTGGGGGCCGCCAGTCAACACTGTTTGGCTAATGGTACCCTGAGGAGCCCCTCTCTATGAAAGCATACTGGCCAGTGAGAGGCAACTGGTGGCAGCAGGCAGTCCCGTAAGTACCCGGGTCCTAAGCCATGGAGTGCTCTAAAGGTGGTAACCAAGACCATAAAGTGCACCCAGAAGACCACCAGGAGCCAGTGCAGCTCGCGCAGGAGAGGTGTAACATGGGAGCGCCACGTCGCTCCCATAACCACCCACGCGGCCGCACTCTGCACCAGTTGGAGCCTCCGGGTGCTCCTCAAGGGGAGCCCCATGTAGAGAGCATTGCAGTAGTCCAGGTGGGAAGTGAAGAGGGCATGAGTGACCATGCGTAAGGAGTCCCGATCCAGAAAGGGACACAACTGGCAGATCAGGCGAACCTGATAGAAAGTCCTCCCGGCCACGGCCGTCGAGTGCTCTTCTAAAGACAGTCGCAAATCCAGGAGGACACCAAGTTGCGAGCCCTCTCCGTGGGGGCCAACGACTCACCCCCAATAGTCAGTGATGGCACAAACTGACTATATCAGGACGCCGGAAACCACAGCCACTCGGTCTTGGGTGGGTTTAGCCTGAGTCTGTTTCTCCCCATCCAGCTCCGCACAGCCTCCAGGCACCGGGACATCACTTCAAGGGCATCATTGGGGTGGTCCGGGGTGGAGATGTACAGCTGAGTATCATCAGCGTACTGATGGTACTTCACCCTGAAACCACGGATGATCTTCAAGCCAATCTGACAGGATCTCAAAATAACTTATAACTACTATACACATAAATTATTCTGTTCAAACTTCCATCTATTAGCAATAGCACTTAGATGTATATATTGGTTCATAGTGCTTACGGCCCTCTCTAAGTAGTTTACAGACTCAGCATATTGCCCACAACAATCTATGTCCTCATTTTATTGACCTTGGAAGGATGGAAAGCTGAGTCAACATTGAGCCGGTCAGAATTGAATCCTGGCAGTCGGCAGAATTAGCCTGCAATACTGCAATTAGCCTGCAATACCTTCCTCTTCCACCTCTTGGGATATTACTAATAGAATGTCCTTCCACCCCATTCTACTTTGGACATACTCATTGATGATTTTTTTTCTTGAAAATTCTTGAATAATTTCTACCTTCTAGTTTATTTAAAATGAATCCCATTATAGATTCTCTTTCCATTTTCCTCATGATTGTTTGATTCTAAATTCAATAACCTAGAAATGTATGCACACCCTTAATGTGTGCCATTTCTGAACAAAGACACAGAAATATACATTGTTATTCTCACTTGTACAAATTTTGCAATATAGCTTTTCAGTTCAGAAGAGATTTACAAAAAGTGAAAATATATGCATCATATTAGAGAGACGTATGATTGGAACACGTTGCAGAATAAACAAAGTCACATTAAAATATGTATTGCAAAATAAATATACATGAAAGTTTCAATTTTGGAGAACATAGGAAAAAATAAGTTTAAAGCTGGAAGAATTCATAGATTTATCTCTCCTTGATTATTTCTTAAGCATTTGCTTCATTTTTATTTCATTTTTAAAGAAATGCTGCTTTTTATCCATAGCAATCTTCTTAGTACAAAAGGAGGAGAATTATTCATACATATCTGATTGAATCTTAAATAGGCTGTAGCATCTCTAGTCTTCTGTAGAACATAAGGCTCCAGGTCAGAAGTTAATCCAAGCTTGAAGATGTTGCAAGGCAGAATTTATTGGCAGATATATGACATTTCAGTGAAGTAAACATTTCTGTAAAGGGCCCTGTCCAGTTCCTAAATAAGCCAATAACAATTTTATTTCAGAATACCTTACCTGCTAGTATCAGAACCTGCACAGTAACTGTACAAAATACAGTACCAGAAGAAAAAGCTAGTCAAGTTTTATCCGCCAAGGCAGTTCTATGATGTCCTTCTTACTGTATATCATAGCTCACCAGGCAACACTAATTCAAAAACCTGGTGCTATGGTTATATTTCATCTATATGATCTTTGTGCTGTCAAGTTATTGAGCTACTGTAGTATTGAGCAGCAGTAGAATCAACCATAGCAATAAATTGTTCATTTACAAAGGCACTTTCCAAATTGGCTTTACATTTTCCATCTATAAATAGGAACATTAATAAAATTTTTGGCTGGATGCAGATTTGAAAGTGAAGGTATTGTGCAATGTGAGGTGTCTCGGTTACAGTGTGCCCCTCTATATCCTGGAAGGCATTAGGATAATAAATCAGCAGAACTTTTTATGGCTGTGTGATCAGCTAACACACAAGATAACCAATGTTACTTTACTCCAAGTTCCAAAATTTATAAGAGAGAGATGTAGTAGCCCATGAATGTAAAAGTTTGCTCTGGCTTTGAATTCATTGCAAGTCATTTTCAAATTCCAGCAAATCTTTGGACATTGTATAAATAGTTTGTCACTATAGTCAGATCTCATCAAATTTTCTATCCCTCTAATTATTTATCTGGTGGCAGGAACATAAGGAGTTTACACCTTCATTCAGGATGTCTTAAAATCTGAAATTGCATTGTTTGTCAAGTGTCTTAATCAATGCTTCTATCATGTCTATTGGACATCTCCCAGCCTATTCACCTTATTTATGACAAATGAAAGTCAATGGAATGTTAGCGCTTATCTTGAATCCATTCATTCTTATTTCCATAAACTAAGAGAAGCAAACTATAGGTTGGAGATATATTGTCCCAACTGGAGAATTGGGACTGGCTGAAATGTGAAAAACATTTCTCTACCTCTACACGCAAGGTAACCTTTCTCAAAGAACTGCTATAACAATGAAGTGTGGGTTGAAAACTATTTATGCCAATGAATATCTTGGGGGGGAAAGGTGAAAAGGGAAAAATGAAGTGAACAGATAAGTAAGTGCAATTATCTATTTTGCTTTGGCATTACTGTGCTTTCCTTTGTTAGCTATCTTGCAGTTCTTTTTCGAAAGGAAAATGTGGCACCAATATTAAAATGAAGACAAATAAGAAGGGAGGGAGGGGGGAAGGAAGGAAGGAAGGAAGGAAGGAAGGAAGGAAGGAAGGAAGGAAGGAAGGAAGGAAGGAAATGACTGAATCCAAAAATGGAATGAATGAACAGAATGCTAGTGTTTAATTTGATTTGCTACTTTTTACTCCTTCCTTTTCCTTTGAAAGGAAAAGTGAAAATAGTAAAAGGAAATTTTCAGATCAATATAAAGGTGTGAATTATAACACCAATATTAACGGTGGATGATTTCTCTGTTGAATAAAAGGAGGGGGAACAAGCAATTATTTGTCATCTCTTGGTATTTCAATACCCTTCTTTAATTTCCTAAATATTGCCACCATGGACTCCGTTTCCATTTTCTTCTTTAGTTCACAAGTCTTTCCAGCTATCATTGAAGTGCTTTCTCTCTGCAAGTTAAATGCATTTCTGCACTGACTGAGCTAGCCTTTTCAAACACAGACAGGAAATAAGCAGAACAGTCGGGTCAGCTGGGTAGAAAAGAATGGAATCTGTCTCATATTCAGTCAGTCACCAATTACAATCTATCAGCAGGAGAGCAGGCTTGAAATTAGTTTCTTCTCAAATGCAACTCTCTGTTCACTGCTTTCAGTGTGTGGATGGCTGAAACCAGTAAACATGCCAGGACTCTTGCTTGTTTTCAAGCTATTTACGAGATTTTAGTGGGAAGAAAAAAAAGAAATATCTTTTTGACAAGATAGATAGGTGATAGATAGATAGATAGATAGATAGATAGATAGATAGATAGATAGATAGATAGATAGATAGATAGATAGATAGGAGAGAGAGAGAGAGAGAAGAGAGAGAGAGAGAGAGAGAGAGAGAGAGAGAGAGAGAGAGAGAGAGAGAGAGAGAGAGAGAGAGAGAGAGAGAGAGAGAGAGATGGTAGTTTTTTATTGATTTTGTTTTGAGGAAATTTTTATGCTTTTGGAACATAAGGCTTTATTTGGATAAGGTTAACTAAATCAAGTCTCACCCTGGCCACCTCTACACCCATTTTAGCAAAGAGGGAAAAAGTTGTGACACGTCACATGATGACAACGTGATACCACAAGTTTGACATCTCTGCTCTACAACAATCATGGGTAACCCATGGCCCCAATATAATCCCCTAGATCTGTGTTGCAGCTGTAAAGTTCCTTCACCACAACACACCCACGTTATGTTGTTGAAATCTAACAATAAATTTTAAATTTCAGTAGAGGTTTTTTTTTTTTTTAGTAAATTAAAATGGCCCCAAAATTGTGTGGTAAGATGTAAAAGCAATGCCCCTTCCCAATGATACCCAATGATGGAGCACAAATTTGGGTGCTAACCCCCTTTGGTAATGTCAATTTTTCACCAAACACTGTTGATATATACTGTAACTCTCAAGAAGAAACTTTTCTTGAAAGATTCTAGTATTTCTGTTGATTCAGAACTGAAAGTCCTTATCCATTATCTCCCATCGCCTATAACAGCTAAAATCCAAAGCACAGATCTAATTTATGCAAAAAGTTAGAGAGATAAAAGTAGGCATAACAATTATTTCCTATTAAATAATTATTCTTGATGGCTTCATTTAGATATCATGCTTCAAGCAAAGGATTGAAGATTCAAATAAGTATATGATTCAAGTATGTGTGTTTGTGTGTGTGTGTATGTATGATATGAATAATTATAGCATGTAATATAGCTGCATCTCTTTTTTCTAGCTAACCAGCAGAAAGAAAGCCACTGACCTAAACTAATATTTCCACCATAGGAATTCCAAATAAAAGATTGGAGATTGGAGAATCTAAGGGTTGGAAGCACTCTTGAAGATCTTCTAATCCAAACCCAGTGCAGAAAAGAGTTACAAAATAACCTAATACAAAAATCAAAACATTTCCTTTAAAGTAGCCATCTTATGCTCTAGTAATTGATCTCCAAAATATACAGCTTCTCTGGACACTTCACGGGAACTACCCAATCAAGTCCATGAAGAGAGTAATACATAGCTTATGGGCTAATTTAAAAATCTGTTGTCCCACTAAGTGTCTATAAAATAGATCACAAAGATCTGAAGAAAATGCCAGACACCGGTTCTTAAAGAGTTTCTGGTCCATTTCTGAATCCTCAGGTTTCTGAATAACAGAAGCAGAAAAAGTCATCAGATATTCAACTGCTTTGTTTAATTTTGGACATAATAGAAAGTGTTTTACAGGGAGTACTCAACTTACAGCCATATAACAATATGACCAGACATAATTTTTCTAGCATCCACTTTGCTTGGATTTCTTCCACTCCAGCAGTTATTATAATTTATCACTGCCTTGTGGGAAGCTGATAGCAGATCTGTTGCCATCACATCACAGCTGCTTCAAACATCATCAGATTTCACTGAACACAATTTGTTGAAACAGATTGACAATGAAACGTCATTTTTACAGGCTAAATTTGCTCTCTCTCTCTCTCTCTCTCTCTCTCTCTCTCTCTCTCTCTCTCTCTCTCTCTCTCTTTCTTTCTTTGGAAGAAACACACAACAGTTAACATTAGGAGTGTGCACAAAATAGAACATATCTTTGATTTCAAGCTTAAAACAAAAAGTTTCTTCCCAAAAGTTTCCTTTCAAATTTTACAAAACAAAACAAAAAAATTAGTCCGGACAATCTTTATTTTGGTAAAAGGAAAGAATTTTGCATCATATTTAAGCAATGAGAAACAGCAGGGGAATAAGATCAAGCCTCTTGGACTATCACAGGTAGAGAAATCTCTCTACTACCCTTTCATTGTCATCTTGTTTTTGCTGCCTGATTCTGGTAGCCCTTCCCTGGACTTCCTTGCATTCTTTTCTTGGTCAGCAGCCTGACCAAGCAGCCTCCCCGCTGCTTTTGTGTAAGCTACTAAAAAGACTAAAAGGACAATTGTAGGCTATTTTGATTTTTAAGTTGTTGTTTCATGCATACTGTATGTGCACTTTTCCCGGTGATTTTTTTGTCTGAAGTAAAGAGCTAAGTATCTCTGTGAAAGCAACTCTCCCGAACAATCTTTGACAGCTTTCTATCTCAGCATAATATAAAGAACTTCTGATTTGTGCTGTGAAATGGGATGGTTGGATCTCACCTATTATTCTGCCTTTCCCTCTTGCATAATGCAGCAATGCTGGTTAAATCTATTTTGCTTTTCTGGGTCTTTCTTCAACAGGGGCTGGTAATAAATGCAGACATCAGAGAAGAATGAAAGAACCCGGATTCCTTACCCTGCAGAAGTTTTTCCCACATTCAGTAAAAGGAACGCATGGCAACAACACATAGTCATCAAGGCAAACAACAGGATGTCGCCTTTAATCTCTACATCCCCCTAATGCTTCATTGCTTTTCTAATTTGCTTGTGAAATGTGCTAGTTATTCAGCATCTTTACTTTTTTTAATTAAAGAGACAAGTCATTAGGCAGTCTTCTTAGTTTCGGGATCTCACAAAGCAATAATTAAAGACAATTTTTGCAATCCACATAGCTGAAAAAATTGGCTGCCTTGAATATCTCATCTAAGAAATGTTTGATGAACAAAGATAAAGTTAGAGGACTAGCCACGATCATACCAACATAACTAAGCAATGCAATGCGATATCACAATGTAAGATCTGCCTTCCATGTTTGTGTATGCAACACTTTATTCTCCGAGGAAGAGGAATTTATAATTTGTTACTGTGGCATAGTTTTCCATAGCCCCAGGAAAAGTAGGATGAAGAAGACAAAAGGTTTATCTAAAGGTCATCTATTTGCATCTATACTTCAGTCCTGATGTTTCCAAATATGGAATTTAAATGTTACAAAAGGAGTTTCCTCTGGCACCAAGAGCTTCTAGCACAGGGCTGGTATCCTAGCCAGCCTGCCAAAGATTTCCAGATGTAGTAAGGCGACTGTCAGGGTTCCAAGTAACACCCGCAATGAAAGAAGGCTCCAAGGCTAGAAGTTTCTCAAAGTTCCATTTTATTAGAGATGTCATAATGGCACATCTAGGAAAACCCGAATCTGAAAGCTTCCAGGTTTTCCCCACCCAAAAGAAAGTTCAAGTCCCTTCCCCTGCACCCACATATCCATCACATGGTCCAATCAATGCACCGTCCCAACTGGAGATGCCTCCCAGTCACACCACTCCAGGTGCAGGCTGAATATCCTTGACTCTCAGAGAAAGGAATCTTATTATGGCTAGATATTTCCACCACTCCATGCAATCCCCCCTCCCAATTTCCCACAGGACTAAGTGTGGCAGCCTGTTCTGCCCCAGCTCCGGATTTCTGAGGATATTGTCACACACCAATGGTCCTTATCAAATTTATTAAGTAGCAAGAATAAACCAAAGTCCGGCAAAGGTTGGCAACCAGCCCAGAAAACAAAATACGATAAGACTTTTCCAAAAATGCTCTGATGATAATTACAAGTTGTTTCCAGCAAGAAATTTACTAACTGTGTGTGACTTAAATAGGCTAAGGGAGTGGCCAATTATCCTCAAGCCTTACTCTTGAGGAGATCTCCTCCTCTTGAGTAGCCACTTCTGCCTTTTGGCAGCCCTGCATGCTCGAGCATTGAGAAGAGGCTCCTCACTTCACTCTCTCCACTTGAAGGAGCCCCTGGAGGTTCTGAATGCCCTGGCTGAGTCTCTGCCTCTGGCACCACATCCTCTTCAGCCTCCTCGCTGTCCAATGCAAGCGCTGGCTGTGCAGGCTGCTGGCGCGACACCACACCAGCCTCCTCGTCGTCGGGATCAGCCATGATCCACGCAGGCCACTGGTGGGCCACAACACAAAGAAAAAGATGGCCTCCAGGGTTGACACCGAGAGTGTCACAGGGAAAGAAATCCATCTTAGATGATAAAGCATGCTAGCAAAGTAAGGGAAACAAACGTTGAAATGAGAGGGGGGGAAGGGCACCTTATTTGATTCTGTATGGGCTTGTGAGTTGTTAATATGTATTCCAAGCTCTGGTGACCAGCCTGGACCTCTATAGAATATTGAGAGAATTCAGAGAAGTAGCTTCAGTTCTGAAAGATTTTGTCGATGTCCCAAAACTCCTTGTTAAAAGCATCATAGGTGTTTTCATCTGGAAAATGCAACCTGGAAAAGAGTGGATAGGGAAAGTAGGTTACTCACGCTGAAGTTAAATGTATAGCTCCCAAAGAAAATTCAGGGACTGTTGCCAGGGGTGAAATGCTCTGAAGTCTGCTACTGGTTCGCTTCACTACTGGTTTGCTTCGTGCACGCATGTGCGGTGCATGCCAAATGTGCACTTTGCTCATGCATGCGCAGTGCATGCCAAACGCGCGCTTCATATGTGCGTGCACTACAGGCGCTACCGCACAGCACTGAAAAAGGAGGATTAAGAAGCTTTTTCTGAGTCTGCAAAGGTAAGTAGAACAGCGAGGGCGGGACAGCTGTGCTGCGTGATTTAGATTTGCTTTCCTGCTTTCTAGTGAATATAAATCGTGCAGCACAGCTGATAATCGGAAATACCGGTTCACCCAAACTGGTAGCATTTTTTTTACTATCGGTTCACCCGAACCGGTAGCACCTATTACTACCAGTTCGGGCGAACTGGTCCAAACTGGTAGCATTGACTGTTGCCCCCAAATTATAAAGCAGTACATATATCTGAATGGCAAGGCATTCTCTAGACAGGGCACAATCACATCTCAAAGCCTCATGTTATGACTTTGAGAGTCTAATAGCTCTTTATAAACAAGATAATTCTACAATTAGCCTACATCCAAACTATTGGGATTATTAAGGTAGGACCAGCATTGTCACAATATTTCCTAATAGACAGAACCATTAAGGACTTTGTCAGTGGTTCAGGGTACTGTTTAATACTGTATGTTTCATATTTATATCTAATTTGAATGTGATATTGTTTGCAGTATCTCCTTAAATTATATTTTATTTATTTATCAAATTTCTACACTGCCCTTCTCCCTTACCTGTAGAGGTGTAGGATGATATACAAACCAGATAATAAAATAATAGAAAAGCATGACTAAAAACGCAGCTAAAAACAAAAGTAAAAACAAGGTTAAAATTTACAAGTTAAAATTAAAGATCAAAATTTTAAAATGCACAAGGCTAAAAAGTTAATAAAGGAATGCCCTCAAATCATTAGCCATTCTCAGTGGTGCATAATACTGTTAGACACCCCTTCCCAAGCTAAGTGACAGAGCCAGATCTTAACTCTCTTCTAAAAAACCAGACACACGCTTAACTCTCCTGATTTAACACTCTTCTGGAAAGCCTTACCTCTGGGGGTAAGAGGTTCAAATGGGTGGAGCAAAAGCAGAGCAGGCCCCCTTCCTAAATTCAGTTCAATTTCCTTAACTGATGAGATTTGTAGCAATAATGTGCCAGTTATTTCATCATTATAAAGAAATAAATGCGAAGTAACTTGACAAATCTTTCTTTCTCAGATATGCACACACCTACATATGTCTCCACTACAGCCACCAAGGTGAAGCCATTTTAATGGATGAACGCTCAAAGGGCTACCGTTTGTTTCTGCAAAGTGTTTATTAGATATTAAAAATTGCAGTTAAGAGTCCAGGTCTCACTTGGAGCAGGACTTAGATTGCATCTCTACATGTTCCAAGACTATTGTAAAAACATAACAGATGGCAGAACTGAAATTTAATAGCTTGTTCAGCTTAACAGCAACATTTCCTGAATTAGACCTCAAAAGATCTGGCAATGTAACAACTAGAGCAGAGGTGGTATTCCGCAGGTTCTGACCAGTTCTGGAGAACCGGTATCGGAAATTTTGAGTAGTTTGGAGAACCGACCGGTAAATACCACCTCTGACTGGCCCCGCCCCCATCTATCCTCTGCCTCCCGAGTCCCAGCTATGCCAGGCCCACCAAGCCACACCCACTGAACCAGTAGTAAAAAAATTTGAATCCCATCACTGAACTAGAGATACCCAAAATGACATACCAAAAGCAGGAGAGGAAGGAAAGGGGAAAGCGGGGAGAGAGGAGAGGAGAGGGGAGGGGAGGGGAGGGAGGAGGAGAGGGGAAAGGGAGAGGGAGATGGAAGGGAAGGGAAGGGAAGGGAAGGGAAGGGAAGGGAAGGGAAGGGAAGGGAAGGGAAGGGAAGGGAAGGGAAGGGGAGATTAAAATTGGGATTTAAACTGAAGTCTTCCTTTTAGCATGAAATCTGCCTGGTGACCTTCAACCAGAACTTTGCTCTCAGACCAACCCACCTCAAAGGGCTAGTGTGGAAAAAAATGGAAGGCAAGAGCATTGCATATATTGTCTAGAGTTCCACAAAATAAAAAATGAATATAAATCTAATAATTATTTTTACTCCCCAATTGTAGGGTCTTACATTTATATCTATTGAAATATGTCTTGCTGGATTTTATTCAATGCCCAAGTTTGTCAAGTTTAATGTGTGGGATAACCAATTGTTCATACAATGCTGTTTATGTGCATATGTGTAGTAGATTTAAAGCCAATAATTCTTTATGGATTACCCATTCTTTAGAAATAAGAATCAGGGCAATTTTTACATATGCACAAATAAAAATCTAAATGTGTTAGGTGGATGTTCAGTGAATACTTCAGGAATTTCCCAGTCATTTGATTAGATTAGATTAGATTAGATTAGATTTATTAAATATGTATACCGCCCTTCTCCTGAAGGACTCAGGGCGGTGAACAGCCAAGATTAAAATGCATACAATATAAAAATTAAAATAAATTAAAACAGAATTAGATCAGTTTGGCTTCCCCAAATTTTAAAATCACCCATTAAAATTTTAAGCCAGCCCGGCTTGCTGAAATAAGAGAGTCTTCAAAGCTCGGCGGAAAGTACGGAGGTCCGGGATCAGTCGTATTCCTGGGGGTAGCTCATTCCAGAGGGCGGGTGCCCTCACAGAGAATGGTCTCCCCCTGGGGATCGTCAGTCGACATTGCTTGACCAACGGCACCCTGAGGAGACCCTCTCTGTGGGAGCGCATTGGCCAGTGGGAGGTTATCGGTGGTAGAAGGTGGTCTCGTAAATACCTGGGCCCTAAGCCATGGAGTGCTTTAAAGATGAGAACCAATACCTTGAAGCGCACCCGGAAGACCACCAGGAGCCAGTGCAGCTCGCGCAGGAGAGGTGTTACATGGGAGCGCCATGTCGCTCCCATAATTACCCACACGGCTGCATTCTGGACCAGCTGGAGCCTCCGGGTGCTCCTCAAGGAGAGCGCCATGTAGAGAGCATTGCAGTAGTCCAGGCGAGAGGTGACGAGGACCTAAGTGACCGTGCATAGGGAGTCCCAATCGAGAAAGGGACGCAACTGGCATATCAGGCGAACTTGATAAAAAGCCCTCCTGGCCACGGCCATCATATGCTCTTCTAAAGACAGCCGTGCATCCAGGAGGATGCCCAAGTTACGAGCCCTCTCCGTGGGGGCCAATGACTCGCCCCCAATAGCCAGCGATGGCACCAGCTGGCTATATTGGGATGCCGGCAGCCACAGCCACTCGGTCTTGGAGGGGTTGAATCAGAGCCTGTTCCTCCCCATCCAGACCCTCACGGCCTCCAGGCACTGGGACATCACTTCAAGGGCATCATTGGGGTGGTCTGGGGTGGAGATGTACAGCTGAGTGTCATCAGTGTACAGATGGCACTGCACCCCAAATCCACGGATGATCTCACCCAGTGGCTTCACATAAATGTTGAACAGGAGAGGCAAGAGGACCGACCCTTGCAGCACCCCACAAACAAGGTACCTCTAGGTCGACCTCTGCCCCCCAGCCAACACGGACTGCGACCGGTCGGAGAGATAAGAAGAAAACCACCGTAGCATGGTGCCTCCCACTCCCAACCCCTCCAGCGGCGCAGCATGATACAATGGTCGATGGTATCAAAAGCTGCTGAGAGATCTAATAGGACCAGAACAGAGGAACATTCCCTGTCCCGAGCCCTCCAGAGATCATCAACCAAAGCGACCAATGCTGTTTCCATGCTGTACCCAGGCCTGAAGCCAGACTGGAACAGATCCAGATAGACAGTTTCATCCAGGTACTGTGGGAGCTGTCGCGCAACCACACTCTCAACAACCTTCGCCACAAAGTGAAGGTTGGAGACAGGACGGTAATTTGCCAAAACAGCCGGATCCAGAAAGGGCTTCTTGAGGAGGGGCCTCACCACTGCATCTTTCAAGGCGGGAGGTAAGAAACCCTCACTCAAAGAAGTGTTTATAATCCTCTGGAGCCAGCCTCGTGTAACCTCCCGGGTAGCCAGCACCAGCCAGGAGGGACACGGGTCCAATAAACATGTGGTTGCGTTCAACCTCCCCAGCATCCTGTCCACGTCCTCAGGAGTCACAGGATCAAACTCCTCCCAGATAACATTCTCAAGACCTGCCTCGGACACCTCGCCTGAACCCACCCAGTCAGAGTCCAGGCCGTCCCGAATTTGAGCAATTTTATCATGCAGATAATGCGCAAAATCCTCAGCACGCCCTTGCAAGGGGTCTTCCCGTGCTCCCAGGTGGAGAAGGGAACGGGTCACCCTAAACAGGGCAGCTGGGCGATTATCTGCCGATGCGATAAGAGCGGAAAAATAGTTACACTTTGCCGCTTTTATCGCCACTAAGTAGGTCTTGATATAAGACCTCACTAGTGCTTGGTCAGATCCGGAACAACTAGCCCTCCAACTACTCTCTAGGTGTCTTTTCCAGTGCTTCATCTCCCTCATCTCCTCAGAGAACCAAGGAGCTGGGCCGATTCGGCGCCGGGTCAGAGGCTGCAAAGGCACGACCCAATCTAAAGCACCAGCGGCCACCCTATCCCAGGCGGCCACCAGGTCTTCCATCGAGTTGTGAGCCAGAGTCTCAGGGAATGGCCCAAGCTCCATTTGGAACCTATCAGGATCCATCAGGCGCCTGGGGCGGAACCACCTAGTCAGTTTCGTCCCTGCGGTGGGGTGTAGCGGTCAGGAAGTCAAGTCTAAGGAGAGAATGGTCTGACCATGACAAGGGTTCGATGACTATATCCCCTATATCTAGGCCATTCAACCACTGACCAGAGACAAAAACCAAGTCCAGAGTGTGCCCTCCTGTGTGAGTAGGGCCATGAATTAACTGGGTCAGGTCCATGGCTGTCATGGAAGCCATGAACTCCCGAGCCACCTCCAACGTTTCACCAATGGACGGCAGGTTGAAATCCCCCATGACCAAAAGCCTGGGGGTATCATCTGCCACCCCGGCTATAACGTTGAGGAGCTCGGGCAGGGCCGCTGCCACGCAGCAGGGAGCCAGGTATGCAATCAGCAAGCCCACCTGCATCCCATGGCCCCACTTCACAAGGAGAGACTCACATCCGGCTATCTGAGGTACAGTGGCCTCCCTAGGATTGAGACCTTCCTTTACAATAACCGCCACTCCCCCACCCCTACCTGGGCCCTCGGCTGATGAAATGCATGGAAACTCGGTGGGCACATCTCAACAAGGGGGACCCCCCCTCCTGGCCCAACCAGGTCTCTGTAATAGGTCCGCTCCCCCCTCCTGAATAAGCTCACAGATGAGGGGGGCTTTGTTGACCAGGGACCTGGCATTGCACAGCATCAGCCTAAAACCGGGGCTCTGAGACTCTAGACAACCCAGGGAACGAGGTGAGCATTGGGGGCCGGAGCACATCACCGCTTGGAGACAGCGGGCGCGTGCCCCCACAACACGATGTGGCCCCCTGCTCCCACCATATCTGCCCCTCCCACCCACAGTCCTGATGAAATCGCCCTCCTCCATACCAACACTAACCCCCTCAACTCCCCGCTTCGCACCTCCCATAACGCGACCCTGTGCCGGGCCTGGCCTCCCCCAACAAATCACCCTCCCTCTCCTTTGCCAAACAACCCTCCCCCTCCAAAACCCCTTAAAAGATTAGCTAGTGACAATTTTAAAAAAACCCTCAGCCCCCTCTTCGCTGCATGCCATCTCTCGGGGTTCCAAAACCCATCATCGAGGTAGGCCCTCGATAGAGTGGATGGCCAATCCTGCAAGAGGGAGGAATCTCGCAGAACAAGAAGCTCAGCTGCCAAATACATCTTGCTACAAGAGGATAAGTGACCATGTCCCAAAGGTCCAGATGGAGAAATAAAGGTCCAGGGGAGAGAAAATAAAATGAGAGCATCCAAAATCCAAGGTCCAAAGTCCACTGTCCCCTCACAACAGTGGGCAGAGTCTCCTGCCAAGTCGACACAGTTCAAGGGGGATACGATCGAACTACCCTCTCACAGTGATTGGTCTGATGGTCAGTCCCCTCTACTGGTGAGATGGAAGTAATGAACCAATACAGTGTCAAACACAGCCCAAGGAGTTAAAGTCCACACCACCCTCTCATGGTGGTTGGTCTGATGGTCAGCCCCCTCTGCTGGCGAAATGTAAATAATGGGCTAATACCAAATCGACTCAGCCCGAGGGGCACAAGCCAAAACCACCCTCTCACGGTGGTTGGTCTGATGGTCAGTCCCCTCTGCTGGTGAGATGGAAGAAATACACCGGCTCCCATAGCATCCCAACATATTTGGAAATCCCCCCAAATGGACAGGGGGGAAGGGCTCAGATGGAAATAAGCCAGATATCAGTGTCAATAAGTCAGTGAGTCAGTGATGGCGGTAGCCAGTCCGAGATAGACATAATGAGTAGGGGAAATGATGGGAAAATCCCCAGCCCCCAAAATCCAAACGGAGGCCTCCCAATGTCTGCGAGGATCTAACCCGTTAGCTGGGCAGCCCTCATGCAGAACCTAGCCAATCCCGGACGGTAGATGTTTATCTGCCATGTTGACCCCATCGACCATCTCAGTAGGGCTCAGAGCGGATGCCCTCCTCTCCGCCATCGTCTCTGCCATTGTCACACGGGTGCCATTCCAGCAGCAGCCGATACCACCGCTGCCGCTGCCAAACAAAAAGCCCTGGCAGCATCTCAGAACTCATCAGGGAGCCCGGTGGTCCCCAAGATGCCCAGAAGAAGCCCCAGGGCTAGGAACATTGCCGAGCCACAGACGACGCCAGCGAGCCACTCGCAGCCGCTGCTCTGACCCCCGAAAGACTCCAGCGCAGAAAACGCCAACACTGCCCAGCTGATGTAATCCGCTGCACCAGACCTCACCGCCCGCCCACAATGTCCTGAGGGGGGAAAGCCCCCAATCGGCTGGTGAAGAACTCCCCTAACCGGGCCAGGGGTTGTAGCTTTTCAAAACGACCCCCAAAGGACCTATAGGGTAAGCAAGCCACCATCCTCAAGCCGCAGTTCAGGCAGACACCGCCATCTTGGACATGTGCAGAGTAAATGATTTTTTAAGAACATTGCCTTGCTAGCTACTGGTTAAAGGAGGCAGTCTGGGATTGTAATGTGATTGCTTCTGAGCAATCTCCCTCTGTTGCCAATCCCAACTGACTCCTTGATTTACCCAGGGATTTCAGAAGATGAATCAACCAAAGCAAAACCTGGAGAGCTGGTGAAGAAAAATGAAATATGAATATGACTGAACATGAGTATGAGCTTTGCTTACAGCTGTCAAGTTTTATCAAGAACTGAGCAGGTAAATCTGCTCATGACTATTCTGATAGCATTTTGCTGGCAAAGTTGATCAGCATTGCCAAATTCTTGACTCTTCCTGGATGGGGTCTGACATGGTAACTGAGCATGAACAGGGGATTGAACTAGAAGTCCTCTGTGGTCCTTCTAGCCCTATGACTCTATGTTCTACTGTTATACTACTAATACTGTACTAATTTAGATTAGCTGGAACAAGCTACATGTGAGGTATGCATGGCAGGTGCAGGTGCTTTCTGAGGTGACTGTCCTTGTTGCACACAGACCCATGCCTATACTGTGTATATATATCTGGGTCTGGGAGCTGTAGTAGTCTGGATGGAACAAAAGAGGTTGAATGTGAACTCCAGTATGTTCAAAAACTTTGTTTAGCAAGATTGTCAGTCAGCACCACATTGATTCTTGACTGAATGACCTATGAAGCCTTATATAGCTTCCCATTCCAGGACAATTTTTTGACAATTTCCTGCTTCCATGAAGCAAGAGAAGTCAAGGAAGTGTCAGTTTTTCTGTTGCAGCCTCAGCCTTGTGGAACACACTTCATTTGGAATTGAGTTTGCCCTTCTACTATAACTTTGCAGAAGTTACTTAAGATAAAGCTGTTCTCAAAAACATCCATAGTTAATATGCTCTCGCCTCATTATTATTGCTGTGGCTGTCGTTATTGATGTTTCTTGTTGTTATGTAATGAATGATTGCTCCATCTGTTTCTAAGATGCTAATTTTACCTATGGATGTTTTAATTCTTGATAACTTGTCATGGGTTGTTTATTACTGGAAATCACCCACCCACCATAAGAACTTAGTAAATTAGGTGGTATAAGAATAAATAAAAAAATAAACTTCTCAATAAATAGAGAAGAAAAGAGAGACAAAACAAGTGCTTTTCCATTGATGGATGAAATGATAGAAATGATAAGAGTTCTAAGTAAGAAAGAAGAGCAACAGAAAGGAGGCAGTGCTGGAATCAGATGGGCAGTCAGGCTGCACAGGAACATTAAAATAAATACTTTCTTATGGGTTAGAACAGTGTGTGTATGTGTGTGTGTATGTATTTGGACGATGTGTAATGATGGTATGCATGAGTAGCTATGGGTAGGTATAGGCAGATAAGGGCATTGCTATAAAGGAGAATATTTATAGCTCAGGATTAAAGTGAGGAGTCCTTTGCGTTCTCTGACCTTGGTTGTTTTATTGCAGACATTTCATTACCCAAACTAGGTAAAATCATCAGTGCTCAATGAGTGCTCACCAATTACCCTCAAGGTCATTCCCTGATATATTCATATAATACTTCTACTTTGTGAACCAGACTGATTCCGTTTAGGTTTGGGATACAATACAAGATGCTGAGCATCATCCAGAAAACATGCATAGTAATAGGACTGGGTAATTTGCAGGACTGTCTTCTTCCAAGAGCATCTGCCCATACACAGGGAAGGCACATGAATTTTTTTTTAATAAATTAATAATTTATATATATATGCTGTAGCTCAAGCTGATGAAGGGAGGAGAACTTGTGGCTCAGAAGGTTAATTCAACTGCCTAACATGCAGGAAGCCCAAGTTCAAATCCAAGTAAACTGAGTATTGCTAGCTAATGAAAGCTAAAAAGTTTGAAATAGATCTATACTAGTCTCCCTTTATTTCTTTATCAGCAAAATATAAGTTTGGTATAAAATGGTTTGTCGTGAATGCGACTGCTTGAGGGCTCCAAAATAAGGCATCACCTGATAATAAGCTAATAATACATACATACACACACACACACACACACACACACAATGTGTGTCAGTGATGGCTTCTAACCATTACCACCGGTTCGCTTCATGCACGCCAATTCACGCATTGAATTTCAATACAGCTGAGGCATGGCAATCCACTCTGCCGCGCCTTACAGCTGGGCTAAAAATGAAGGAATAAAGGTAAGTATAGCATGGGGGGTTGGCGGGAGGGCCCAGCTGACGGTTGGAGCGAACACGTTCGCTCTCATATCAAGATTTTCGCTACCGGCTCTCCCGAACCGGGGAGAACCGGTAGCAGCCCACCACTGGTGTTTGTGTATGTGTGTGTGTGTGTGTGTGTGTGCGCGCGCGCACATATATATGCACAGACACAGACATACACATATAGTATATATACACAGTATAGGCATGGGTCTGTGTGCAACAAGGACAGTCACCTCAGAAAACACTGTCTGCCATGCATACCTCCCATGTAGCTTGTTCCAGCTAATCTAAGTTAGTACATAACAGTAGAACAGGGATGGGCAACTGTGGCCCTTTTACAACCTGTGGACTTCAACTCCCAGAATTCCTGAGACGGCTGTCTCAGGAATTCTGGGAGTTGAAGTCTACAGGTTGTAAAAGGGCCACAGTTGCCCATCCCTGCAGTAGAACATAGAGTCATAGGGCTAGAAGGACCACAGAGGTCTTCTAGTTCAATCCTCTGCCTTATACCATCTTGATCAAGTGGTTGTCCGGTCTATTTTTGAAAAACTCAGCAAAAATAAAATAAATATGGGATCAGATAACAGAGATCTTTCATCTTATTCCTAGCATGAAAAAAGTATATAGCTCTCCCACTCTACCCCCAGTTCTAACCAGGGTGAAAGTTAGAACATTCTAAGTGGAAAACTAGCCAAATAGCTTAGAATTATTATTATTTTTTTTACAAGTTCTTTTGATCTACCTACCTTGAAATCTTCTTTTTAAGTGTCCATGGACCTTTATGATCTAATAGTAGAAAGTAATGGAATTTCCTGCAAAAATGAATTCTATATACAGGAGAATATCTGTACCAAATTGCAAGCAGATAAATTGAGTGAACTTTTTGCATAGAGAAGTGGTGGCAGGAGAAATAATATTGTCAGTTTTTGAGTAAACTGGAGGTGACTCTAGAAGTGGAGGGAAATACAGATTAAATCATTTATCTTTGCCTTAAGAAAATATAGACCTCCATCCAGACAGGTAGATAAGGCGGTTACAAAATGTCTCGTTAAATCTTCAGAGAATAGAACACAGGAAACTGTGTATGTCTAGTTTAATGAAAAGAAGGACTAGGGGAGACATGATAGCAGTGTTCCAATATCTCAGGGGCTGCCACAAAGAAGAGGGAGTCAAGCTATTCTCCAAAGCACCTGAGGGCAGGACAAGAAGCAATGGGTGGAAACTAATCAAGGAGAGAAGCAACCTAGAACTAAGGAGAAATTTCCTGACAGTTAGAACAATTAATCAGTGGAAAAACTTGCCTCCAGAGGTTGTGAATGCTCCAACACTGGAAGTTTTTAAGAAGATGTTGGATAACCATTTGTCTGAAGTGGTGTAGGGTTTCCTGCCTAAGCAGGGGATTGGACTAGAAGACCTCCAAGGTCCCTTCCAACTCTGTTATTCTATTCTAAACTGAAGTGAACAAATAAGTAATGTCTTATCTTCATTACAATGTGACTGGAATAGCTTGCTAACAGATTTGGTAACACACTGGTGCTGTGCACAATGAAGTCAGTGAAAGGTATGACATCAGTATGTTTATTTGCCTGTTCTTCCTTTCTTCTCATGGTATCCTATGCTAATGTAATTGCTTTCTCCATTGGGATCTGTCCATTGAAATCAAAACCCCAGTAATGGAGACGAAATCTGAAATACTGAAATACTGAAATAATGCCTTTCCATTATTTGATAACTGATTAGTTTTGCTGCCATTGGTGCGGGGAAAGATTCATCTGATGATTTAAACCTTGCTCTGCATGGAAAATGCAGCAATTGCCCTTTTGCTTCTTCTTCAAAAGGTAGGCTGGTATATTGATATTCAGATTGTAGACAACATACCAACCTGCATCATGAAGGATCTCTTATTGTTGCACTTCGATGAAGTATCAAAGTTAATATATCCTCCTCAGTAGTGGTTTTCACTTACCTTTGCTACCGGTTCAGAACTGTGAGAGCGTGCATGCGAGTGCTCACTTCGATCGCTCGTGGCGCTTCTGCGCATCTACAGAACCTCCTTTGCATGCGCAAAGCATCTGTGATGACATCCAGGCAGGTGGGCGGAGCCTCCCGCTGAACCGGGGCAAACCAGTAGAAACCCACCACTGATCCTCCTTGCAAATAATGGCTTTTGGATAGAGCAGAGAAGCTATGCTTTGCCACATATCTTGATCACTCCACAAAACTCGCACTTTGCTTATTGGAGATGCCACAAAGAGATGTTATATAAGCAAAATGCCCTTTTGAATCTACAGAGCCCTTGTTTGGCCCAAGGTGGTACAATCAAGATATAGACCTGGTAGTGCTGAACTGTCATCAGAGAACATTTACATTTGGCTCATATCCTGTAGGTAGAATCGATAATTCTAGGGAGAATAAATATCAACATGGCAAAGAATTCTCTTAGACCAGTGTTTGTAATTTGGACATTCTGTGTGCATCTGTATCAGTGATGGGTTGCCCCGGTTCACACCAGTTCGCAAGAACCAGTAGTAAAACCGTCGGGAGGCCCCGCCCATTGCCCCGGATGTCATCATCGGCGATCTGCGCATGCGATCCCATTGTGAACCGGTAGTAAAGGTAAGTAGAACCCATCCCTGATCTGTATGATATGTCTGCATCTAGATAAAAATATCCTTGTCTGCAGACAATCACACATACGGTAGCTTCAAGTAATCAAATAAAAAAAAAAAATAGGGGATTCCTGTGTGCTAAGTTTATGATAAGAATTTTTTTTTTTTAATTTTGCCTTTTTTGGAGATTTTTTTCAGGAGGATAGCTCTGTACACCATAGAGTTAAAAATACATGCTGGGATCTAACAAAAATGTGGTAGTCAGATACTGCCTGGTAATTTTCAATCTTTTTTTTTTATTTGAAAAAAAAAACCATCCTTGTTTATGAGATTACAAATCACCCATATGTCAACAAGATTAACAGCATTAATTCCTCATTGTTAACACCTCCAACTGTACACTCAGTCTATGCACATTCTCCAGAGTCTTAGGGAAACAAGTAGAACTTGATTCTCTAAAATGCATGGGATTTCATTATTAATCTTGACTTTAATAATCAAGTATCTGGAAAACACAATAAAATCTACTGGAGGCATTAATTTCATTAATAATTGATTGTATTAATAATGAACTTAATACAATCAAAGAATCCTGAATGGCCCGTATTCTGCTGAATCATGCTTTCTTTGCAAACAGTCTGCTGTAAATAATCAGCATTTATAGCAATAGGACAATGGAAAGAAAACCTAATAAAGAACTGCCATTCAGGATATTAAGTATATACAGAGGGATAAGATCAAGTGCAGGCTGAGACAATATAAATCTTTTCAACTGTTCATACATTTAACAGTCCATGTCTTATGATGTATAGTCTTATACTTTTGAGATTTATCAGATGATCATTGGAAGCTGTTTGAGGACCATTTAGTTGTTAAAAATCCTGGAAATATTAATGTCCCTTCTCTTCACCAAGGGGCAGAAAAGTTTTTAGTATTTGAACAGTTGTTGACTGAAGATGTCAGTTATGCTTAAGGTTTAAAAAGCAGGAAGGGAGACTGCATTGCCTAGGATTTTATATTCTATTAATCTTACATTAGCATGTCTATAAATCAGGAGTGAAATCTACTTACCTTCCGTACCGGTTTGGAAGTGTGCACGCGCATCATGTGCAATTTTGGACCCTCTGCACATGCGCAGAGGGTAAAAAATGGGTTACTTCCTGGTTAAAACCAGGAACTAACAACGTCCGGGCGGGTGGGTGGAGCCTCACACTGCCACCGCTACCGGTTCTCTGAACCACCCGCCACCACCGCTACCGGTTTGCCTGAACCGATGCAAATCGGTAGCATTTCATCCCTGCTATAAATCCCCTATGAATATGATATCAAGATATGAATATGAGAGCCAGTCTGGTCTAATAGTTAAGTTATCGGGCTAGAAAGCAGGAGACTGTGAGTTAGCCATGAAAGTTGGCTGGGTGACTTTGAACCAGTCACTCTTTCTCAGCCCAACAGATCTCACAGAGTTATTGTGGGGGAAAACAGGAGGAGGGGTCCTTGGTGCTCTCTGAACTTGCTTGTTTTCTTGCAGACATTTCTTTACCCTAACTAGTGTAACTAGGTAACATCATCAGTGCTAGTAAAGAATGCTTTTTGCTGTCAGTATTCTAATGTCTTGCCTTGTGTGGATGGGGGCAGTCTTAAGACTCTTTGGTCGGGTTATTTACTGATGGCTCTTTGGCAGTTTCTTGATTGGGGTATTGTGTACTTGATAGTTGGTCTGAAGCTAACCTTGGAGTTAATCTATGCTGGTCTGAGCGCTGATTACTGGTGGAGAAGTGATGGAGTCTTTTTCTCTTTCGGGCTGGTTGATTGTCTCTTTTGCATAGTCTATAGATGTTGTTAATGTCTATTGATGGTTGATTTGTCAAGGTGACAGTCTTTTAGAAATTCCCTGGCATTTTTGGACTTGGCCTGGTCTAGTATTGTCACATTCTCCAGATTGAAACTATGGTTAAATCTGTCTATATTTTGTGACATTAAACATTTTTTGTCATGTCTTCTGACTGCCAGTTGGTGGTCATGGAATGAGTTCTGCCAATCTTCTGCCAGTTTGTCCTACAGAGTGGGACAAAATAGGAGGAGGAAGGTCTGTTGGAGATGTTCACCACCTTGAGTTATTTGTAGAAATAATAAATGCAGGATATATATATTCATACATACATACATACTGTACATACATACATACATACATATATATTAAAAATGATGACTTCCACTTCATAATCTTAGTGATGTTTTCTTAACTCCCATCTTATCTCTTTCTTGTTACAATTTATTTGATTATAGTTGGTTTTGTAAACTATTATAACAATTTATAACTGTTATAAAATTATAAACTTTATTCAATTAAACTACTTTAAAAAAAAAAAAGAGGGGGGTACAATTCATGGAATTTTTCCTTAAACTTTTTGAGGAAGATGAATGGAGCTATTCTATTACTGTTAGCTTCTACGTCAACATTCCCACATGTTTTGTTGCAGAGAGTCTATGACAAAGGAGTGCATGTGTATATTGTTTGCAGAAACTGGACGTATTCCTGAGAAACAATTGGAGTGGGCCATGGCCATCATATCTAAGATCCTTTTTAGTTTCTACTGACCAACTTGATCACTGGGTTATTAGATTCCCCAGAGTGGGTAATCTAATCTGGTAATCCCAGAGTGGAGCCCACTAAATGGCTTGTATGAATATGTGTTGTCACCGGGATGAGGGTGGGTGGGGGCTACTATTTTATTAATTTGTTATTTTTTATTATTTTATTTTATTATTTTTATATGATGTCTTTATATTTGTGTAAGCCGCCTTGAGTCACCATGGGCAAGTAGGCAGCAATATAAATTTTCATAAATGAATGAATGAATGAATGAATGAATGAATGAATGAATGAATGCACCAGAACTTTATGTTCTTTGTAGTAATGATTATAGCTTCTTCAATAAATTCTTCTTTTGTCTCTGGTCTGTTCTCCCATTCAGTTCTTTTTTTGCTTCTGTTTTACTTTCTTGTCATGCTGCTACCAATCTTTATGAACAGCCATCTCCTGCAGTAAAAAAAATTAGTAACTGGAGATCAACCCCATCATCCTCTGCTCACTCTTGGTTTGAAAATGAACTGAGATGCTTGCAAGATAAAAACAGGCAAACAAACAGCATTCAGAATAAGGCTATTTTTCTGTGCTGATAGAACTCCTTCTCTACTTCCCATCTTGCCAATCCTTTCCAAATTGCAAAAATTCCGCTTTTTAAAGATTTACCAGGCAAAATGAGAAAAGACATGCACCCTGCACTTTTGTATTAATAGAACAAAAGATCCAATGACTTGTTGAAGATGTCCTTCAAATGGGTCTGATCCAGAAGATTGTTATGGAGAATGGTTGAAATCTGAATCTAAGAATCCATAATCCCCTAAAATCATTTCCATTTTTATTCTGGTATTAAAAATTCTGAATCTTGTATCTGGATGGTGCCAGTTTGCTCATTCTCACTTGTAAATCATTGTTTCTGACACTGCATAATAAGAAATTGTATTTGCCCTACTCCAAACTTTGTTTGCATCAGAATTTATTACTGAGAGAAGAGGGATTTTGAGGTAACGATGTCCTAGCTACAGAATACAACATGTAGAGTGAGGAACACTTGATGCCTGTCTTAGTGGCCATGATGAATGTATTGTTTCAGCAGGTATTTAAATCCTTTTAACATTTTACATATTTTAAACTCACTTATTTTTATCAAGATGAGTTTTTGCTTTAGCATTGCTTTGCATCTGGGTTTTTAGCTTGCTATTTCATTTATAGTTATAAGGCATAATGCCAGTATTTTAAACAATAAAGTGTTAATGACCAAATAAGGAACATTTTGGGAAGAAAAGAAGACATTTCACTGGGGAGGGGAAGCCATATTTTAAGGCATAGTTGTTCATATGACTATAAAATCATAATTAGGTATTTGTTTCTGAATTTAGACAGTTTGATGTATATAGAAGGCCGTACCAGTTCACTCAGCTTCCAGCCCCATAGTTTCTATAAGCCTTGAGAAACTCTCTTTTTACATGCAAAAATGGTGAGGCATGAGAAAAGATTTAGAACCATAGTATCCAAACTCCTCTCATCTTTTTGACATACCCATTGATTATCTACAATAGGAAGAAAAATATGTTAGCCATACTATACCAAAAATAGTTTCTCTCCCGTTCAAAAAAGAAACTGACTTTGTTTCAATCAACTCTGCCATGATGATCCAATCAAAGCATTGGAAATAATATTAGTACTACTTACTACTACCGCAATTACTACATTAAGCCTACAGTTTCACTCTTGTTGAATTGTTCTACAAGGATGAAGCTTTGGACCTACCTATGAAGCAGTTAGCCCTACTTAGCTCAATAGGATTTTGTAAAGTTATAGGACTGCATGACAATCATCCTAGCCCAAGATTTGTGCATTTGAGAAAAAGAGCAGAGAAGTGGGATTCAAGTAACCAATTTCATAACTTCAGAGCTTTTCAGGTTAAACCACTGACATATTTTGACCCAGTTTATTTCTACTACAATCTATCAGAAAGCAGTCATGCTAATGCACATGGATAGAAAGCTGATATTATAACCTCCCAAAAGCTGCTATTCAATGTGAACAACAGTACCATTTAGTATGTACCTTTATAGATGTACCCTATCATTTGGCTGTCAAGGGCTTGATCAGTTTTATTTTAGCTAAAATTACAAAGTCCATAGCTGAATTGACAGGCGTCCAGAATATTTTTTTTCAGATGTTGACGTACAGAATTATTTTTGACAAGTAGCTAAAGCTTCTATTAAATCAAAACAGATAGTAGCTTTTCACAGCTCTGAAGAATCATGATTTGTTCATGCATTTAATGAATAGAGGTGCAATTAAAAACAGCTATTCTATTTGAGACCAGGAAATCTGCCATTTCAAGAAGACAGCAGTGGACAAATAGACTGCCTTGGACTGCCAATAACCACAGTATTTAAAATCAATTTACTATTTGTACCAACAAAAATGATGAAGTATCTTTCCCGGAACAATCTTTGGGAGAGACTGGCCAGGTCAGGGGGAGGAGTCAAACTGGGAATTAGTCTGGTATCCTTATGTGGGCACCAGAAGACAAAATCACACACACACACCTGAATGTTGTTGAACCTTATCTGAGCTTACCCTGGTAGGAACCTCAGTTTGAAAAGCATTCCTATCTATAGGCTTGAACGTATAGATAATAGCTAATTGAACTCTCCACTCTTTATATCTGGATCTGTTTGTTCCTGATACAACTGTCATAAGGAGTATAAATGAAAAGTGGCAAACCAGTCATCGGTATGGCAATTCATCTACTCTCAGTCTTGCCAGGCAGAGCAGAATGTAGAGATGTCATTTTGCCAAATAACAATGTAGAGGAAGAAAATGGCTGCACCAATTTTATGATGGTATAATTAATGGACAAGCTCAGACAAATCTTAGGTAATAGACCAATTTCGGATTCCATAGCTCCGAAGTCAACTCCTTCCTATAATTCCAATTAGGGTTAAGTCTTCCTACTATCCTGAATATGGTGAGTCTTCTTCTGCGGTGGAACCTTTTCCCTATCTTCACAAAGATATCAGTGTATACCAACTTTCTCTCACATATCATTAACAGTGAGATATAAAACAGCAGTGTTTATAACTTTATAATACCCATATAATTTCCTATTTTTTTCTTCTAAATGTTCTCAAGCTCATATAATGAGTTCTCATAGCCTTTACATTCTTCTAAGTAGGTCACTATATATTTCCTTATTTAACATAAACTGAACTAATGTGACAAAAGATATAAATATGCAGAGAGATATCACAGCCAGTCTTTAAAAAGACATTTAAAAGACATTAACTAGGACAATGATGGTGAATTGTCAGGTCTCTGTTACTTTGAAAGGGGGAATGGTTGAGATGTGCTTTAAATTTAAAAGTTTATTTATAAATTGCACTGGAACTGGCTGCGAATTTTCTAACACCTGAAGTGGGAAACCCAGAACACATTTCAAACAATTACTAAATCATTCAATCAACCATAAAAAAATGAAAACTCTTTTAGATTTTGTTGCTGTTGTTAGTTGTGAAGTCATGTCCAACCCATTGCGACCCCATGGACAACGTTCCTCCAGGCCTTCCTGTCCTCTACCATCCTCTGGAGTCCATTTAAGCTCACGCCTACTGCTTCAGTGACTCCATCCAGCCACCTCATTCTCTGTCGTCCCTTTCTTTTTTTGCCCTCAATCTTTCCCAGCATTAGGCTCTTCTCCAGTGAGTCCTTCCTTCTCATTAGGTGGCCAAAGCATTTCAGTTTCATTTCCTTTTAGATTAGAAGTTTGTAAAGTCCCATTGTTGCAGGCATTCAGCACTTTTCTATTTTCAGAGTCACCTCAAAAGCAAACAAACGAATTTAATTATAATCATTTTTGATGGCTTTCCACTGAGCTTTCTACTCATTTAAAAAGATTGTCGCAACTTCAATAGTTTTATGAATTTTGTTACTTTAATATTTGGCAAATTGCATGTATGTCTTGTCAATGTTATTAATATTTACTACCTTGTTTTATCCGTGAACTGCCTTGAGCAGAGATTGCGCCCTACAAGATTTCCCAATAATATTTTAATTAACACAAAAATAACTATGTAAGTTCTGGTCCCTAAAAAAAGACTCCTAAAAGCCACAGGCTATGTTGTATGCAAACAGTTTTGTTTCATAATTGGAACCAGGTCAGGTGGTTGCTCCAAATTATCTAACCACTGATGGTGGAAGCCATAAATGCTGCAGAAGGACCACTCCTTCTTCTGATATTTTTCCCCTTTTATAACAGCACTGGCATGATCATCACAGCCAAAAAGGGCAGTTGGAGCAGATCCTTCCTTCAGGCATTACTACATCCAGAAATAGAGACTAGGAGTAGAGTGCAGGCCTGGAAGCCATCTATTTCGATGGATTTTCAGGCCTGCCACATTTACTACTGTGGGAAACTGGGAGGGGGGATTGTATGGAGCCAGGGTGATATATAGTCATAATAACATTCCTTTCTCAGAAGGTCAAGGACATCTTGTCCTGCACCTGGACGCTGGAACTGGGAGGCATCTCCAGTTGGGACCGTGGATGATTGGATCATTTTTAACTGTTTTTTAAATGTTTTAAACGTTTTTAATTGGTAATGAGTTTTAATTGGGCCAAATTTATATATCTTTTAATTGTTTTTAATATTTGTTCTGCATGTTTTTTAATCTGGCTGTACACCGCCCTGAGTCCTCAGGGAGAAGGGCGGTATAGAAATCCAATATAAAATAAAATAAAAATAAAATAAAATGTGATGGACATGTGGGTGCAGGGGAAGGGACTTGGACTTTCTTTTGGGTGGGGAAATCCTGGAAGTTTTCAGATTCGGGTTTTCCCAGATGTGCCAGTATGACAACTCTAATAAAATGGAACTTTGAGGAAACTCAAGCCTTGGAGTTTTCTTTCATTGGGGGTGTTACTTGGAACCCTGACATTGAGTTTAAAAAGCCAGAGAGCTACCTCAAGCTGAAGATCTTTATTCTGTGGGTTGGCAAGACATATCTCTTCCATGGTTAATATTTTTTATTGATGTTCATTATTAATTAATCCACCCATGATGCTTAAAGATGACTTTTTCAACCTTCTAGTTTCAAGAAGCATTGGAATTATCACTCCTAAAATGTATTCTGGAAATTCTGGAAGTTGTAGTCAAAATGCTATTGAAGTTCGCAGTTGAGGAAAGCTGTATAAAAGCATAATGAAAATCTGGCTGTGCATAATTCCTCAGTTCCTCAGTTCCCCCAAAACTGACTGGGGAGTTATGCAGTACAAATATCACAATTTAGGATTGATTCTTCACAGTGGTGAAATTCAAATTTTTTTACTACCGGATCTGTGGGCGTGGCTTGGTGGGCATGGCAGGGAAGGATACTGTAAAATCTCTATTCCAACCCCACTCCTGGAGGAAGGATATTGCAAAATCTCCATTCCCACCCCACCTCTGGATCAGCCAGAGGTGGTATTTGCTGATTCTCCAAACTACTCAAAATTTCCACTACTGGTTCTCTGAACTACTCAAAATTTCTGCTATCGGTTCTCCAGAATCTGTCAGAACCTGCTGGATTTCAGCCCTGATTCTTCAGTTTCATAAAGACTATACAACTTAAAAAACAACAATCTGGTTTATTGATTAGATTTTCTCTGCAAAACAGCATAGGCCCTGACTGTAAACATATAGTGCAACTAGCAACATTACTAAGAAAAATCACTCTATTTGTTCGTATTCAAAACAGATTCCAAAGACCCAAAACTCTCTTCAAGATTAGCCAACGTTTTTCTCTATCATTCAAATGTTTTGTCAATTGTGGTTCCACACTGAAAAGATGTGTTGTGTTCAGCATGTGCTGCTTTATTGTGAGACTCTATAAAGACAAATGAGAGCATTTTGCCAAGACGGTGGCTGGATACATAGGGAGTTATTCCAAAAAAAAACGTTGCCAAATCAATCAGCAGATATGCTGGGTGCCCTTGAAAGAAAAGTTATGATATTTGAGTTCTGTTTTCTGAATTTGATAGAAAAGAAAGTGAACCAAATGGGACATGATTGTTATTAATGGATCAGACAGCATGGAGAAAATACTAGGTACATTTTTCTCCATGTCTTCTAAAACTAAAATTGGGGTTATCAAATGGAGCATAATGGTGAAAGATTTAAGACAGAAAAATAAATAGGTCATCAAAGCCTTCACAGCTAAAACATGAGGTTTGCTACCATGAGTTGTAGTACAGTGTGTAGATGGCATTGAAAGAGTGCTAAAATAATTCATGACAGAAATGGCTGTTAGTGGCTACTCCTACTCATGAGGACAATCTGGCTTGTTAGATCTTTAGCCTGATCTATCAGTTCTTTTGTTCTTTTCTGTCATTAAAGCAAACACTTTAAATGTCTTTAAACCTTATAACTATAATAGCGGTAACTGTGAGAGGGATCTTGAAGTCTTAGTGGACAACGAGCTAAATACTGTATGAGCCAGCAGTGTGCAGCGGTAGCCAAAAGAGCCAATGCAATCCTAAACTGCATTAACAGAGGGATACAATCAAGATCAAGTGAGATAATAATACCACTCTATAAAGCCTTAGTAAGACTAAGGTACCTAGAGACCTAGAGTACTGCATCCAGTTTTGGTCAATACCAGTAGTGGGTTTCAATTTAGTTTGCTACTGATTTGCTCGTGCGCGAGCGCACACTCACATACGTGTGCAACACTTCTGCGCATTCACAGAAGCATCCGGGTGGGTGGGGCGGGGTCTCCCACTGCCGCTGCTACCGGTTCACCCAATCCAGGGAGAACCTGTAGCAACCCACCACTGGTCACCACACTATTAAAAAGATGTTGAGACTCTAGAAAAAGTGCAGAAAAGAGCAACCAGGATGATTAGGGGACTGGAGACTGAAGAACAGTTACAGGAACTGGGCATGGCTAGTCTAATGAAGAGAAGGACCAGGGAGACAAGATAGCACTCTTCCAATATTTGAGGGGGTGCCACAGAGAGGAAGGGGTCAAGCTATTATCTAAAGCATCTCTAGGCCAGACAAGGAATAATGGATAGAAAGTGAACAAGGAGAGATTTAACCTGGAAATAAGAAGAAATTTTCTGACAGTGAGAACAATCAAACAGTGGAACAGCTTGTCTTCAGAAGTTGTGGGAGCTTCATCACTTGAGACTTTCAAGAAGAGATTGGACTGCCATTTGTCAAAAATGGTGTAGGGCCGTGATGGCGAACCTATGGCACGGGTGCCACAGGTGGCACGCAGAGACATATCTGTGGGCACGTGAGTGTTGCCCTAGCTCAGCTCCAGCGCGCATGTGCGCATCAGCCAGATGATTTTTGGGCCTTCCGGGCCCACTGGCAGTCAGGAAATGGGCCATTTCCGGCCTGCGGAGGGCCTCTGGGGGGGTGGGGAAGGCTGTTTTCACCCTCCCCAGGCTCCAAGGAAGCCTCTGGAGTCTGGGGAGAGCGAAAAACAGGTCTACCGGGCCCACCATTAACCTTTTTGCCATCGTGCCAAAAGCGTGGGTAGCATGGGGGGTGGGTGTCATGTGCACATGCGTCGGTGTGTGTGGAGGCATTGAATTATGGGTGTGGGTACACACACGGACAACCCCCCCATGCTCCCCATGCTTTTGGCATGCAATGGCAAAAAGGTTAGCCATCACTTGTGTAGGGTCTCTTGCTTGGGTGGGAGGTTGGTCTAGATGACCTCCAAGGTACCTTCCAACTCTGTTAATCTGTATCTGTATCGATAACTAAAGCTACCTCATGTTTTATATTTATGTATAGTAAAAGTGGCACCGAATACTTTCTCTCAACATTTTATCATAGAATATTCTGATTTATTGTACTATTTTATTTTTCTGTCCCTCATTGCTTTTCTTAAACATACTTTATTTTTATGTAACTTGAGGTTTTGTCCTGAGTCATTTAGGTAATGACCAGAACATCCTCTCTAAGTAAGGCATCAAGATAGTCTAAAAATCTGAGAGAGAGAGAGAGAGAGCATGAAACAAGATGTATTTTAAATTACAGTAAAAAAAAATCTTTGTACTTTTACATTATTTCTTTGGGGTTATTTTCCATAGAAAAAAGAGTAACTGATGGCAGTAAATTTCTCCTTCACTGAGACATCAGCACATCCCAAATAGGTGACCCTAGATCCATTGACTCCCTTTAAAATCATCTCTCCAGATCAGGTATAGGCAACCTTAAACATTCAAAGAGCTACAAAAGCCCTAACCGGAAGCCTCCCATTCAATTCTGGAGCCAACCGGAAGCCCAGTCCGTCTGTCCCCCCCCCCCATAGTGTCTCCTCCTAGCGCAGCATCCTTTTACCTATGCCAACCGGAACTCCAATTCCCCCACCATAGAGTCTCCTCCTAGCACAGCATCCTTTTTCCTCTACCTGTCCTAACTGAAAGCCCTATCAATTGTGGAGATGATGGGCGACAGGGAGCTGCAGTAGAGGGATGAAAGAGCCACATGCGGCTCCAAAGCCACAGGTTGCTGACCCCTGCTCTAGATAAACGTGACTTAAAATTTTTGAGGAGCTGTCTCAGAAGACTCTGACTTACTGACTTTCACACCAGGTACAATTGCAGTCTCTGGACTCGTGGACAGTATATCCAGACATCAGCAAAAAAAGTCTGGTACTGTCTACTAACTTAATGAACTTCAAATGTATCTTCTTTAAGTGGCTTCCCCAAGAAGAATAATTCCTGAACGTGATTATTACTTCAGCTATAGAAAATATAAACCTAGCTTCTAACTTTGGTTGTTTCCCTCCTCTTGCACCCTCCCAGTTGTATGAAATGGACAACCCTATAAATCCTGTAAATAAATAAAAGAATGCTAGCGTATGACATATTGATGGTCATGACAATTTGAGGTTGCCAGATTCCCTGTCAAATCTAAAGTTAGACTTGGGGAAGTCAATATATGAAACCAGAAGGTGCCTCTGTCACATCCTTAGGGCAGGGGTCTCCAACCTTGGTAACTTTAAGACTTGTGGACTTCAACTCCCAGAATTCCTCAGCCAGGCAGCTTTGCTCAGAGAGCACCAACAACTTCACAGTTCAATGCTGAGCTACATGCATTCTCTTCTATTGATAACATTAATGTTTTTTAAATTATAAAGGTGGTATAGGAAAATCTGTTATCACTATGATATATATGCTATAGCACAGAACTCTTCACGATCGTTTATTGTATGTGTAATGGTGTATGTTGTAAGACTCCCAGAGTCATCTATGTGTGAGTTGAATAGCTATATAAATTTATTTAATAAATAAATAAAATTTAGTCATGCACACACCTCAAGGTAGTTTCTATTAGCTTTTCCGTACTGCGAATGGTCTTGTACTGGTAGCTACCGCCAGCTTCTTAAGCTTTTTAAGCTTATTGGAGCATTGGCCATGTTCCAATACTAAAACAAGTATAAAAGGCAATTCAAAAAGATAGAAATTCTTAACATTGAAGAGATACTCAAGAAGAACCATTATAAATAATTAATCAAGTGATGATCTGTTAGAGAATTCTGATTGTGCTATTCCAGTTTCTTGTTCGTATTTTAATGGAGATAATGAGAATACAATCGGCAGTTTAGTTATTCACTTAATTATTTAGTTGGCCTAATAACACAAATTTCTGAAGAGGTGAAAGCTATTTTGAAGAGACTGGTAGAGAATTTGGATGATGTTACCATGCTAAAAAAAAAAAATCACATTATCTATCACTATTCTAGTCTCTTTCCACTCTGCCTGATATTGGGAAATCAAGCTGTGATAACCTCTGTCCCCCAGAAGAGTCTGTTTCTCTTGTTATGTTTTATATTAATCTGGAAATGTGGGGTCCTTAGTGTTCTCTGAGCAAGGTTGTTTTCTTGAAGACATTTCATTATCCAACTAGGTAACATTATCATTGCTAGAAGGGAATGGGGTTTGCATTCTGTTTACAGTTCCTTCGAGCACTGATGATGTTTTCTAGTTGGGTAATGAATGTCTACAAGAAAATAACCTAGTTCAGAGTGGACCAGTGGTGGGTTGCCCCTGGTTCGGACCGGTTCTATAGAACTGGTAGTAAAACTGGCGGGAGGCTCCGCCCACTGACCCTGATGACATCAGAAGCGATCTGCACATGCGCATAAGTGCGTGTGTGCGATCCTGTTGCAAACCGGTAGTAAAGGAAAGTAGAACCCACCCCTGGAGAGCACCAAGGACCCCACTGTTCAACTCTGAGTTTCAAATATTTTCTTTTATTGGTAGCCTGGAAATTTCAGTAATACAGAGCAACTTGAGTTGGGAGTTTGGAAAAGTTTTGGACATCTTATACCTTCTTCATTGGCTATCCAATTGTTTCTGTGCTCAGTTTAAAATTATTGGTTCTGTGACTTTAGTTTCTTACTCTCCTCAAGTGTTTGTGTACAGTACCCAGCCTATCTCAGCTTCCTCTATTTTGGGGTAAATGAAACTAAATTCAGTTTAACATTCCAATCCTAGAAAGGAAGGTACATTAAAAAAAGAGATGAATTGATTTTAAGAACAAGGTATCCAGTCTGAATGTTGACTTTTATACGTTCTAAAAACCCCTCCACAAAGGTTATATTACCTCTTCTCCTAGGGACCCACCTATGATTTTTGCCCTTCTGTTTCCTTTCATTTTTGAACATCACTAGAAATGCTATGAATGTCCATGAAAGATACATCTGCATTCACATCCATTTTTAATCTTTTTTTTTCCGGAAGTATGCTTTACCTGACTGGATATTAATCATATATGAGCTACTATATTTTTAATTTATTTGTTTTTACATTTTAAAATAAACTCCATGTTTATCCTTTTTTATTGTTCACTCACCCTGGTCAGCACTTCTTTACCCTCCTACCATCGGGAAGGAGATATAGAAGCATAACCAGCTGCACAAACAGGCTGAAGAACAGTTTTTATCCGTGGGCTGTCAGACTCCTGAATGCGAAATAATGTTATAACTACGTAGTACAATGGACTTGCAGGGCCGGCGCAACACGTAACATGTTTACATTGGTGCAATAGGACTGAGTGTTTGTTAATATGATTTATTGGGTTAGGGATTTTCTGTCTTCACTGTGAGTTGTATTGTGTTGGGGGGGGTGCACTGAGGGAGCTCCACCAATCTCATTGTACATATGTTGTCCAGTGACTTGAACACCATCTGGGGCAAAAATGTAAAGTACACATTTGCACACTATTTATGGTTTTGGGATTGTGGCTCTATCACTGGCTTCTTGAGAAGCACTTCTCAGATCTTGGAAAGTTGCCCTTTCCATACAATTTGTTTTTATATGCCTTGTCTTCTATTACAGATACAGTTTTAATTGCAGCATTGATAAGCCACTTTAACATTATTATTATTGGTTAATCTTTAGTGAGATTCACAGCCTTTGAGGCTGGTTAATAGCTCAGCAGCTCGAGTCCTAACCAAGGACCTAGGAACTGTTAAGGTATCATCAGAGGATGTAAGCTGTTCCGAGTAAGGTGGTGTTTTGTAGAGTCAAAATGTTATTATTATTATTATTATTATTATTATTATTATTATTATTATTGACATGGAAGATAGAATATAAATCTACTGTAAAAGCTTATTTAGGAATGCGCCTTGTTGAATTCATTGGGGCCTAATGTAAGCCTCACTCTGTTGAATGGGGAATTTTCCCAATAAGATATAGATAGCATTAAACTCTTGGCCAAAGACCATTTTCAATTAACAACCATTCAGTTTATTCAGCCTCCAATCTTCCTCTGGCAGAATTTCTTCTTTGTCTCAGGACAGCATTTAACCTCTACATTTTGAGGTCAGCAACTGTGAAGACAATCATGACTGTAATGACTTTTGTTTCATGCTGATTTTTCAAGAGTCGGGAGTAGAAATGGTGATGACATGTCTGTGTCCAAATCTTCTCTTCTCAGGGCTAAATATATCTGGCTCTTTTAATTACTTCTCTTTGGCTGAGCTTTCAAGGCAACTTCAGCCGCATCATGCTACTTCAGGGTTTCACCATGTCCTGTGTGGAGCCCCAATTCTTTGAACTGGGCTTGTCCAACTGTATCACCATATCTGCCTTTGGAGGCCTCTCAGTTTCAAAAGTCAGTTACCCCATGGAATAAGGAAGAATGCAATTTGGGAAAGAAGTCAAGAGCACCAGAACTCATTATCTGGGGAAGCTCTGAGATTTTGCAGGGTAGAATAACTGGCACACATAACTATCAAGGTTCTCTTCCATGTTTCCCAAGAAGTTTGAAACAAGAAGAACCCAACCTCTAAAGCATACATTTAACTATTTGGAAAACAGGATTATAAATAAATGATATACCAGAAATCAATACTAGTTGTTGAAGCCTTGGAGTAATAAGGATTATTTCTAAATATTTTTAAAAGGAAAATAACAGATGTCTCCTCATTATTGAGTTCTGTACCAAACAGCTAAACACTAAAACATATTGCTAAGTTCTCAGATACCAGGAGATGTAAGACATATTGATTCCAACTTCTAAATCAAGTCACAAATGCAAATCATAAAACCTATAAGGTACATTTAAAGTATCAGCTAAAATGAAGAGATCTTCTAACCTTTGACCTTCAAGATCAGATTTCAGTATGTCTTTTGGCTCATTCAACCAATATCCTGCTCTTCAGGAAAGGCTGAATAGAAGCATCTAAAGCAGGAGTGTCAAACTCACATCATCACAGCGGCGTCACATGACGTATCGGGACGTTTTTCTCCTTCGCTAAAATGGACGTGGGCGTGGCCAGCACGTGACGCATCCAGCCCGCGGGCCGGGAGTTTGACAGCCTTTATCTAAGGGATCTCCTTGCATTTCCCACATTGCCTTTTTCTGGGCACATTTGTTAAATTACATGAATAGCAATAGCACTTAGACTTATATACTACTTCATACTGCCTTACAGCCCTCTCTAAGCAGTTTACAGAGTCAGCATATTGCCCCCAAATATCTGGGTTCTCATTTTACTGACCTCGGAAGAATGGAAGGCTGAGTCAGCCTTGAGCCCTTCAGGATCAAACTGCTGGCAGTTGGCAGAATTAGCCTGCAATACTGCATTCTAACCACTGTGCCACCGTGGAACCGTTGATATACCATTGATAGTTCAGGCAAACCGTTGAATCTTCAGTGGTTTTTGCCTGAACCATTTCATTATCAACAACAACAACGAAAGTAATTTTAAATAAAGCTGCTAGGGGATTGTGAATTTATTTGTATACATTAACCAAAGCAAAAATGGTGATCCTTCACAGCATCATACCCAACCTGGTGACTTCCAAAAGAATTAGGACTACAACTTCCAACATTTCTAGTCTATGTGGCAATTGTCCTGGAAATGGCCTCTTGGTGAAACACTGAGAAGTCTGCCCTACCTTATCCCAAAATTACGATGTTCCAGAATCGCTATGGAACAAAAACAGAGCTACACCAGTGTGCCTAGTATACAGATTTACCTATCAAGGGACTTTTCCAGTACAGTATACTAACTCTCAAAGTTCAAAGTTATACAGTAACAATCTAGCGCATCTGGAAGAACCAGGGGAATGTTCAACGCCAAATACAGATAGTCCTCAACTTACGACCATAACTGAACCCAAAATTTATATTACTAAGTGAAACATTTGTTAAGGGAGTTTTGCCCCAGTTGTTAAATGAATCATTGCAATTGTTAAGCTAGTAACATTGTTGTTAAGTGGATCTGGAGTCCCCATTCACTTTGCTTTTCAGAAGGTCATAAAAGGTGATCACATGACCCCTGGACACTGCTATTGTCATAAATTGTCACTGTGATTGTCATAAAGTCGTCAAGCATTTGAATTTTGAACACATGGCCAAGAGGATTCTGCAAAGGTCATCAGTGTGAAAAACGATCATAAGTCACTTTTTCCGTGCTGTTCTAACTTTGAACGGTTGCTAAATGAACTGTTGTAAGTGTTGTAAGACAATCTGTAATACTTTTCTGTTCTTTTTTCAGGAGAAACCAACATTTAAAATAAGTCAAAATATTTTACGTCAATAATGTGTCATTTGGCCATTCAGAATCCATAGCTCACTTTTTCTTTAAATAGGCAACTTTATGAGACAGACATTTTATTAAAACAGAATAGGGATTTCAATTTTGAAGGGATAATAGTGACTGAATCCAGCAATAGCTTAATATGTAACCTCCCCTGGGAATATCAATTAAGAGTTAAACTGTACACAAAGCTCTTCTGTCCTTTTAAATTTCCTATATTCAAGATGAAACAGTCATAACCCATTTGCAAAGGAAAATTAATTAACTGTAAAGATCAAAATGGAAGGGATAATCAAGTAGATGTGTCTCCCTTAAGCAAAATGCAGAGATTCACATAAATGCATCCTTGTGTGTGTCACTAAGATATTAGTCCAAACTGTACATCACAGCATTCCTCCTTTTATTAGTGCCAGATTCATTAAAAAGTATTATTTAGAAAAGAACAGGAATTCTATTTCTTTCCAACTAACCTATTTATGTTCCAATCTTCCATGAAAATAACCCAGTTCTAACCCAATAATATTAATGTTATATAATTGTATTTAGTATGCATCCATAACTCTCCACAGAGCATGGTCCAAAAAGTCAGCACAGCAGCTCTGTGCTGCTTTTGTATGATTATTTTGAATGAGAGTAATAATAAAATAAGCTCTGCTTATTTTGTATGAGCATCAGGTGGGGCTTTGATCATGTCACCTTTTTTGACTATACCGAGGTAACCTCTGACATAAAAAACTAGAAAGTAATTCTCTCAAAGAAGGATGGGGGGTGGGGGAGAGACAGAGAGATAATTTATTGCTTTCCAAAATTAATTTAAGTAGAGCTGAGTGTATTGGTATATCTAAAGAAATAACAACATAAGATTTCTCATTTGTAACAGTCATGTGTTGCAACAAGTATCACCCACACGTTATTCAGACTTTAGGAGCGGCAAGTGTAAAGTATCAGCCTCCCTTGTGTATAACTTGAAATTAAATCCTGTTATTTCAATGGAGCGTGTTTAGACTTCTGTTTTAATTTTCAAAAATATAAGACTATCACCAACAGAAATGCGTAAGATATTATAATGAAAGAAAGGAGTGAAAAATGAAATCCAAGTTCACTTTAATTCAGAAAATGCCATCCATTTTGATCCAAAAATGAATTTTAGAACATATTAAAATCACCTGTCATTGAACATAGTAAGCAGCTGCAGCTCATCAGTGGGCATATACATTCACATAAATCACAGAATAACATTTCCTTTAGCTCTAGGTAGCACAAATTGTTTCGGATTAAAGCAGATCACCTTTTGACTCAAGCATGAGATTGAAGATGAATATCACAAAGAGAGTAGACTGTTGAGTAGTGCAAATATATTCACATCCCTGTCAAATCTAGTTAGGCTTGGGGAAAACAAATTAGGTCCCAATCCTTACCCTGTATGTAACCAGGGGTGCATTCTGTCACATCCCTAGGATTTGTGATTCTAAAGAGGGTTTTAGGAGACTCTGATCATCTCTGCAAAACCTGTCCCACTGAAACAATAGCTTTACTTAGCCCAGAATCACCTAGATATGATTCTGGAAGACAGAATTACACTTGTATTTGGTGTCACTGTCCAGTCAATTTTGCAATCAGAAAGTGAACCCTTCATCCATTGTTGCTTGTTAAATTCACAGCCTTCTGTACTTTCTTTTTGTGACAGCTTTTCCAGCATTCAGAAACTGATTCCAAGCATGAGCATGCGTTAGCACGCACGTGCGCGCACACACAAACTCCTTATCCATTACTGTAAAATAATTTTAACAGCATCTGGGAAACAAACACCTGGAGTATGAAGCATGTTCAATTGAATGGAAGAGACCAGTTTTCCAAGTCACTGTAGTTGGACCCGAAGCCAAGGAGTCATCCATAAAATGCAATTTCAAAATGGGTTGCTGGATTTAGTTTAGGACTTGTCACGCTATTTTTTTGAGACATGCTCAAGGAGAGCATTGATTGCATTATAAAAGAGCATGAGGCAAATTGGAGAAAAAAATATGCAGGTCAGCAATGCCTGGGAAATATTAAGAAAAGAAATATAAGAAAATTTTAGAACAAAAGTAGCCAGTCCTATCTAAAGCATTTTTATTTTATTGTATTTTGTGTCGTGACAGTAATGACTCCTGAAAACTGCCTGGACTGATTCCTGCAGGGATTTTTGGCAATATTTTCAGCCTCCTTCTAGGCTAGGGTAAGCAAGGGTAACTGGTCCAAGGTCACCCAGCTGGCTTTGTGCCTAAGGTAGGACTAGAATGTACCATCTCCCAGTCTCTATTTCCTAGTTATAGCCTGGTGCTTTATCCACTATATTAATCTGGCTCTAAAGCATCAGCATTTAGTATTACATTAAATGGGGTTGTCTCTTAATCCATGACATCCAAAGAGCAGTCTGAAAATAATAGATTTCTAAAACAGTTCTTCAAAACTTGGTGCCTTTCAAAGATTTCACAATTTGTTCCAGGTTTTTAACTCCTAAAATTTATTTTATCACGCTGACTGCAAGTTCTGGATATTATAAAACATTTGAAGCACTTCGTGTTAAGCGAAAGTAAGATTTTAATTTTTCCCATTTCCCACATGTAACTCAAAAAAAACAGTCAGAAATTATGATAAACCCATGGGATAGTATAAGGTAGGACATACATTTTTAAATGAATATATTAATAAACCAATATAGGCTGCAATCTTATATTTATTTACCCAGAGTAAACCCCACTGAATGTGTGTCTGAGCAGATGTGGATAAAAGTGTGCTATTAAAAAACTAAATCAGCCTTCCGTAACTTGGTGTTCTCCATATATTTTGAATTTCAGCTCCTATAATTCCCAGCTGCTACAGGAGTAATTACAAGAGTTTAAGTCCAATACAGATGGAAAACAACCAGTTGGGAATTTTGGATTAAACCATACAAAGCCCTTATTCCAGAAAAAAACTGAGACATACACCCAACGGGATCAGGCAGAGAAGTCAGGTAAACACTTCAGATTGTATCATGAGTGGCAGAGAGGTTGATAGCAAAAATGTGGGTCTGAATGAAACAGCAAAACCTTTAGACGCTTGCAGTCAAATAGAGGAGAGGCCATTTGAGTTCTCAATTTCAATTTTAAAATGTCTTGAATTGCTCTTGTCAAACAGACTTCAACAGCTGTTGCACAAGTGGTTGCTGCAGAAGAATCCAACTCCATCCGAAGTCTATATTTCTATATTTGTCTATAAATTTGTATTTGCACCAAGAGAATTCTGGTTAAAATGTAACTGATTCATAAACCAGGAATATAAAGCATGGCTTAACCCTGACATTTTAGAGAAAATTTCAATAAAACTAATTTCCCTCTGCAGAGAAATGCAAAACTCACAGAAGCTTGTATTATTTGAATCATGGAATAAATCAACAGCCATGTAAATATGGCATTTTTTAAAATTGTACTATATTGCAAAACTGTATACTTTAAGGTTTACTTTGTCCTAAACTCCATACTTGCAGTCAAATCTCAATAATGTCTACATTCAGTTTATTTGCAAATTTGGAAGTTTTACTTACACAATTATGTTCTGACCTGAGCACATTATTTAAAGATTTAAATATCTTCCAGATGATATCAATGAATTCTATCTATTCTATCTATTTCCAAAAATAAAGATGGTTTTAACTTGGAATGGGATTCTATCTGTTTTACAAAACCAAGAACTCTGATGTTATTATATTTACATGTAGAAAAGATTAGCAGATTAACTGTCTTGAAAAGATTAGATTTATAGTGTTCAATGAAGCCTACTCTGTCGTAGAAAGTTTAGCCACTTAGCTATTTAGCCAAAGAGCCAACTGAAAATTGTGATAATACCTTGTTATGGAAAAACATCAATATTATTGCTGTTTTAAAAATAGACAGATTTTAGCAGTGAAAGTGAAAGCTTTAAGATTTTTTTTTTTTAAAAGAAAAATATGAAGCCTAGGAATGGGCTTTCAGATCAATGAGCAATCTAGACTACCGGCTGGCAGCTGCTTAGGAATTTAAGCTGCAGTTTTCTTTTGCTTTATGGAGATACCAATGCATCTTCTTCATGACAATTATGTACTACCTCTGAACTAAAACTCAGTTGTGAATAAGGAAGAGATTGTATTCTCACTTAAAAAATATTCTTAGCATCTAATAATTAAGGGGAATAAATCATGGAACAAAATGATTTAAAGAATAAAGGATGACCATATCTGGGCTGCAAAACTCCAGATGACCACTAGAGGGCAACAAAGCAAGGTAGAAAACTTTCAACTTTCTGCCGCTGTTCAGTTGTTGCCCTGATTTGTGCAGCCTGGATCTGATGGTTGAAAATAAAAGAAAAAGTTGCGACTTCTGTTTTCTAATGACAAAGATTGATTTAATTTAATATGTACCTGTGGTAGTTATGTTTGATGCTGCCTTTTATCACACAATCAACATGACAATGGAAATTCACATTTCCCCATCAGAAAGATAGCCTTCGTGCGCTCCAGCCTCAGCCAGTGAATAAACCCTATTTTGATGGATTTTAGCCAGTACACTAAACTGTAAACTACTGCTTGCAAGCCACATGGTCTAGTTTCAAACATTGTAATTTACATGAAGCTGGTAAGTGAGTTGAAAGCTAAGAAAAAAAGGGGATATCCTAGTGAGAAAACAGGGTCTGGGGTGGGGAAAGTGGTCTTTTGGACTTACATAATAAATGAATCACATTTTTTTCTATTCTATTAATCTAATCTTCAAGCCGCTGGAAAATCCCTCCAAGAATTACATGAAAAGAATGACAGATCTGTTTCAGTGTTTCTAGGACAATCTAGAAAATATTTAGTCTCTTGCTTTATGAAGTCTTCCTAAAAAATATTCTGAATTAGCAATATGCATGCACCTGTGTGAGCAAGGGTTATTTATTGTGCCTCTATAAGAAGCATTCTAAAAGCTTTTCTATGGAAGCAAATATACTGAAATTCCTCTAATTCCAAATATGAATTCACTGTTGCTTAAAATCCATAACCTTTCCTGCTTGAAAGTAAGCATTCTTATCTTCCCGCAGAAGCCCTAAATTTCTGGAAAAGTGAGGGGAGTGGCATAAATCTGCTTGAAATTCTAGATGACTGCTTTCAGTCAAGATTGACAAGTTGGACTACATAGATCAAAGGTCTCTCTTTCTATACCCATAGTGCTGCATCTTCTATGATCTCATCGCTCCTAGGTTTACGCTGACATTTGTATGTACTACAGAACTCCGTAAACATCTGCTTAGAATACAAACTAATGGATGTTCCTTGGAACTCCTTGAGAACACTTCCAAGATCTAGCACAAGCCCCATTCCCAATGGTACCCGACAGCATTGCTGATTCCCCTAGAAAGCGCTTCTGGATTGGATGGAAGAATCAGATTCGAACTGACGGCATTTGAGGGAAGGATTCAGAGATCATTTCTAGACTTGTCTAATTGTTGTTTTTCTACAGGACAGACTCTTTGGTAAGTGAGATTCAGATATTCACTATTTTCCTTTAGGGTTTCGTTCAAGTGTGCTTCAAAAATTTAAATGTGCTTAATAAAATAAACTCGTGTGTGAGATTGTTGCTAGAACCTGTAGATCACAACCTATACTCCTGTATTAACCCACACATTTTAAAATGGGGTTCTATAGGTCTCTTACAGATTAAGGATTTGTGGATTGCTTTCAGGCCCTGCACTGCAATTTTGTGACATTTATTTAGCATATATAACCAGAAAGCACCTTTTAAAAAAAGAAACCAGTTCATAAACAAGTAAACCGAGTTTACAGCCACATTTTTGTGACAGAACAATTGTTTCGGATCACTTTAAATATAGCATAGTGATCTGGATTTGGATGGAATATCTGATGGAACTTTTACAGTGTTATTTCTAGTGTTTTAATATCTCCATGCTGGCCACATATGGCATATTATCAAACTCACGGTCTATTAAGGAATAAAGGGCTAGAGATTGGCAGCCTGCAATGGAAGTGCAGCGGGCAGCCCTGGGCCTTTATGTGCACATGGCCAACATTGCAGAGAACCACAAACTGGTTCCACCCAGTTTAGAAAATAATAATAAAAAAATAAGGCAGGAGAAGGCCTTACTTTTATCTGGATCAAATTTTATAATTGCTATCTTGGCTCAAGAGTCTCTCCTCCAAACTTCTACAAGTTGTAGAAGAATCCAATGGTGCAGAAGCACCTTTGGTCTTTTCCAGAGGAAACCTCAAGAAAAGAAAAGCTGCTTTATTTCTGCTGAAGCTTCTTTTTCTTCTTCTTCTTCTTTTTGTAAATTGAAGGTTGGGGGCTTGAATGAACCTTATGCCGCATACCTGAAGCACCCAGTTATTGGCCTGCCCTCTCCATTGATTCTGTCAATGCAATCCCATATTGCTCTGCTATTTTTTTCCCTTCTGCAATACTGAGCCCAAAGAGATTGGTGAGGCCACTTGCCTAAACTTTCTCCATGCTGGCTCCGAGGGAGTTTATTTGCCCCAGATCTTCAGGCCTCTTCTAGGGTTACAGCAGAGATCCCAGCCACAACCCCACCTTACCCTTGCTGATTCTCCACAAAGCCCTGGGATTCTGCCCCAAAGTTGCCCCCAAATGGAAGCCCCCCCCTCCAAAACAAAAACCAGAGCAAAGATTGACTTTCCAGCAAAGCTGCCTGGGAATGAATTGTTTCTCCACCCCACCGGCGTTTCAACATCCATTCACCCACGCACCCCCTTCTTTTGGAAGAAAACCCCCAACCCAAAGTGATGCTGGGAGAAGGGGCTTCGGGAAACAAACAGGCTCAGGAATCAAGTCAAGACCTTCCCAGATAGGTGGCGGGACAAGACAGACCATCCCTCCTCCCGGCCCAGCCCAGATGCCTGGCAGGCCGCTTCCAGGTCCCCGGCATCCAGGGTGGGGGTAACCTTCGCTCCCTTTCAGAGTTCCGACTTACTCGGCCTTTCCTCGAAGCAAATTCTGCGCTGCGGCCGCTTGTTACTTTCTTGTGGGTAATCCGAGAGAGAGAGGAAGAATTAGGCGAGATGAGCAGATGTTTTCTTTTAATGCATAGGGTGGCTTTTATTGTAGTTTAAATTCGGGCGGGTTCCCATGGGGAGGGGGGGACTGCTTTGCTTTCTTTCCCGTCTCAGTTTCAATCCTGCAGCCCGTCCTCCCCACGAAACCGCCTCCTCCGTTTTTATCACTCTCTCTTCCCCCCCTCCCCACCCCCCCACCCCCCTATTTCCCGGTCTCCAGAGTCAGATTCTCAAGCCTGGAGTAAGAAGTAAACTCCGAGAAGGAGTCGAGACCGGGACCGACAGAAACAGAGAAATCAAAAGGGACAGTCAGCTTTTCCACCGGGCGCTCCTACCTTCCAGAGCCGTCTTGCGGGAGAAGTAGCTCGGAAAGGAAGAGGACGGAGAGCAAAAAAAAAAAAAAAAAAGAGCGCAGGGTCAGAGATCTCGGCCCGCGCTAGCCTTGCTTGTGTTCGGACCCCAAGGCCGCCAGGAGCCTCCAGCCATGCGGCGACCCCCAAGGACGCTCTCTTTCCCACCCCTTCCCACCCCCAAAGCCAAGGGGCCCCGAGAAAACAAGGCGGAGAATTCCGGTCCCGCAGAAGAAGGGCAAGAAGGTTCCGCCAACGAAACAAGCTCGGGCTCGCCCAAGTCCGTGGAGCCGAAGGAGATGAAGCTTTCCCGGCAAACTCGGCCGCCGTCCGCCCCGTCTCAGGGCAGGCAGAACTTGCACCTGACGATCTTCTGGAAAGCACTTTGGAAATCCTTGTTGAAGTAGGCGTAGATGACCGGGTTGAGCAGGGAGTTGGAGTAGCCCAGCCAATTGATGACGGCGCCCAGCCACTCCGGCATGGAGCAGCCGACCTCGCAGAAGGGCAGCACCAGCGCCACGATGAAGAAGGGCAGCCAGCAGAGGATGAAGGTGCCCATGATGATGCCCAGCGTCTTGACCGTCTTCCGCTCGCGGGCCAGGGCCATCTTGCGCTTCGCCTCGGCGCTCTTGGCCTCGTTCTTGCGCTCCGGGGCCGGCGAGGCGGCGTCGGGGAGGGGGTGGTTGGGCAGGGGCAGCATGAGGCTCTTGGCCGAGTTGGACGGCGTCACCTCTCGCAGCTCCAGGGCCGAGGCGGCCACCCAGCCGCCTTCGCCCGGCCGGAGGGTCCCGTTGACGCAGGGCGCCCCCTTGGCTTCCGCCGCGCTCCTCCTGCCCTTGGCCGCCGCTGCCTGCTGCTGCTGCTGCTGCCGCCGCCGCTGCTCCTGCTGGGGACCGCCGTTGGTGCGTCTGGCCGGCGAGTGGGACAGGCAAGTGTCGGCCACCTTTTCCCCCGGCGCTGCGGGCAACAAGGGCGGCTGTTTCTTGTCTGCTTTGCGGACCGTCTTGCGGATGCGGAAGCGGGCCGCCTTGAAGATGCGCCCGTAGAGGACCAGCATGAGCAACAAGGGGATGTAGAAGGCGCCGAAGGTGGAGTAGATGGTGTAGCCCGGGTCCTTGCTGATGGTGCAGGCGTTGGGGTCGGAGCGGTCCTCGGGCGTCCGCCAGCCCAGCATGGGCGGGATGGAGATGAGGAAACCGATCAGCCAGGTGAGGCTGATGAGGGCGGCGGCCCGGCGGGGCGTCCGCTTGTTGACGTAGTCGATGGGGTCGGTGATGGCCCAGTAGCGGTCCAGGGCGATGGCGCACAGGTGCAAGATGGACGAGGTGCAGCACAGCACGTCGAGCGCAATGAAGAGGTCGCACATCGCCTGGCCCAGCGTCCACTTGCCCAGCACTTGGTAGAGGGCGGCCATGGGCAGCACCAGCACCGACACCATCAGGTCGGTGACGGCCAGCGAGCCGATCAGGTAGTTGGCTACCGTCTGCAGGGAGCGCTCCAGGACGATGGCCGCGATCACGCACGCGTTGCCCAACACGGCGAAGAGAATCAGCGCGCCCAGCACTACGGACGTGGCCAGCTGATAGCCCAGGCCGGCCGGGGACCCCGAGGGCGGCGGGGTTGGGGACCCGGTCGGCTCGCTGAAGCCGGCCGCCGCCGTGCCGTTGGATAGCTCCATGGCGAGAGGGGCGGGCAAGAAGGCAGCGCCTTCACTCCGGCTCTGGCAGCGGCGGGCAGCTCCTCCCGAGGGTCACCATGGCCCCCCGACGGGACAGGCGAAGGGCGGCCGCCTGCCTGGATGACGTGTCCCTTAATGAGCTATAGCGAGGGAGCGGCCGGGCTCGCCACGTCCAGCTCCTCGGGAGAGCCCCGGTCACAGTGGCAGCGCCGCGCCGGTTGCATCGCGCGTCCCAGTCTGAGCACTCTGGGACCGACGGCGCCGAGCGCTCCGCTCTCCCTCGGCCTCCCGGCCTCGCGCTCTCCGACGGCACCCACTTGCTGCTCGGGGTTCCGCTTCGCCCTTCCCGAAGAACTCTCTTGCCCTCTCTTTGCCTCCAGCCGGCTGCTTCGCCCTCCTCGAATAACTCTCACTTGCTCAGCTTTCTTTTTCCCCGACTCCCCGTCGGTCTTTCCGTCCTGGCTGAGGTTGAGGCTTCGTCCGGATGCATCTTGTCCTCCCTCGGCTGCCCCTTCGCTTCTTTTGCCTCCTTTCTCTTCTCTCCCCTTTCGGCCCCCTCCCTCCCCTTCGGCTTCCCCGCTCCTGCTCCCGTTCTTTAGCCCTGCTGCTGCTGCTGCTGCTGTCACCGACGTCTCTCTCTCTCTGCAGCTGCGCCCCCCGCCCCCCGCTTTTGTAGCTCCCGGGTTGTTCCGGGCTCCTTTCGCTCTGCCCTCCCTTTCTCTTCGATTCTCCTTTCCTCTCTAGCACCCACTCCACCCGCCACTCATTTGATGACTTTCCTTCTCTTTCAGTCTTTGGGGTTCTCCTATCTTTTGCTATTAGGTTCTTGTTTTGTTTCCTCCTGTCCTTTCTTTCATCTCAATCCCAGTTCTTCACTTCCAAATCTTCCCGGGTTTTTTTATGTTTCTCCACTTTGCCCCCTTCATCTTTTCTTCAGTTTCCACCCCACATCCTCCCATCGACTACTCCTCCGGCAAACACACCTTATGGGTGTGAATAGGTATTTCTCTCTGGGTTGCATTACACTCCAAGCGATGGTTCCTTTTTATCAGTAGAATGTGGAACAGCACGCCTGGTGAAACGACTAAGAAAGAGACCCTCCCTCCATTCAGAAGGGGAAACTAAACCCGAAACAGAGTTTCGAGCCTCCAGCACTCAGTCCCTCGCTTTTACCTTCACTTCTCCCAAACTTTTAACCAGTGTAAAGGAAGGCAAATAATTCCTCAGAGCAAAAGTTAAGTCGCCAGCAAATAAGGCAACCGTCCTCAACTGATACCTTTCACAGGTATCGCACTATGACTCTCAATACTCCCAACCCTCATTCTAGAGTTGGGACTCCACGCCTCCGGGTGTGTAAGAGAGTGGACAAAACTGCATCTTCTCCCTCCACTTATCCAACACATTTCACATTGGTACTGCCTGCACTGTTGGCTGCATCTTCCCTTCTTACCCAGATGGTAGTGCAGTCGCTGGGAAGCAGAATGAGCTAAGCTTTGGCCAGAGGCCAAGCTGAAAAAAATCGGGGGAAAGTATGCTCGACAAGAGAAGTAAGGACGGTCGTTCCTTATTTTGATCAGCCGAAAGAAGTAACACATTAACCGCCACAGCAATGGTTTGTGAGTGATTTGTGAAGCTGCAAAGAAGGGAGAAAACCCGAGTGCGATCCTTTTCCTCCCTCCAGCTATAATTTGGCACTTTGAAAAAAAGGCCACGAATGGGCACTTTGCCTTTTCTCCGTCCCCCCCCCCCCTTTTCTTTGCGTTTGGCAGCGGCGGCAGCAAGATTCGTTCTCAACGTCTGCTTCGTAGTCATGGGAGTTTCAGGACCACGGACAGCGCATAGCTTTAAGGGCATTTGTCGCCACCTGCAGGCACGCCACCTGCAGGACTGGGAGTTTCGACTCGGAGTGAAACCTGCGGGTGCAGGCTCAGCCTACATCTGTCCTAGCTTGCCCCACAGACATCTGGAGTGTGAGAGCGCGATCATGTTTTTGCACAAAGGCAGCCGCCCCCTGCTTCATATTTTTGTTGCGTTTTTCAAGTCCTTGAAGCTGTTGCAGATGAAACAGCCTCGAAAATGCAATTGAATGTCCCGTTCCCGTTTCCAGGCCAGGCCAGTAACTGACGGCTTTGCTAAATAAAGATGGTATTTGGGAAGGATTCAGTGCTTGACTGAGTCACTGTAAAATCGGCTTCAAACTCTGAGTCTTTCAATCACTTTCCCCTTTCTTCTCGAATATCTATTTTTCACTCATTTCAGTTTCAGGACTGCCATTTTGGGGACTAGATAAATTGACCATCCTGAAGCAGTGGGTAAATGTTTGCTGGAAGACTGCAATTAGTGCTTTTGTTTCCTCCTAAGAGAGGTTATCAGTAAGTACTCAAACAGAGTAAACATTGCTTGGTTTGATTGTGAGGAGGGTTTCCATACAAGACTGCATTAACATCCCAAAATAAAAGATTCTCAGATACAAAGTTGCTGTAGAAATAAATTACATATTTCTTCCTTTTCTAAGCTGTGTCACAAGTAGATGGTGGAATACCCTGTGGAGGTACTGTTATATATCTAAGAAGAAATCTTACTGTATATTTTATAAAACAAATTTTTGGTGTGCAAACTTTCACATTTTGGGGGGGATTGTAAGTGCAAGGAACCAGGAAACATTATTACAGAACATGAAAGCTTGTGATTAAGAATACTGTACTTTGGAACAAATGGGAAAGGAAGTTGTTTCTGTCACATAACCTTTTGGAAAGAGCTGATCAAGAAACAATGTGATGAATTAGGATGAAACAGGACTGAATGAATAAAAAAAATAATAAGCAGGGAGCTTGCTTTTAAGATGGATTTGTTTACCAGTGCATTGTTATTCATGCAAATTATTTCTACCCATTGCAGCCATTTAGCTACCTAAAGACCCATACATACTGATTCTTATCAACTTCAATATCCCCCATAAACATATCTTGCTCCTTTTCTCCCCATCTTTAAACTATAAATTTTACTGTTAATAGAAATGTTTATTTTTTATGGTTTTACTGGTTTTCATTGCTGTAAGCCACCCAGAATTGCCTTGAAGCAAGATGGGCAGCAAACAATTCAAATAAATAAATAAATAAATGAAATTAGAAGGAGACCAAGGGGAACTTCTGAATATGAATCTCTCCTCCCCTGAGGCAGCTGTCTCACTATGCCTAGTGATAGGACAGGCTGTGCAATGTGCATGCAAAGGCAAACATGCACACAAAGCTAAAAGCAAAGATATATATCTCTTGTTCTCAGAGCTCTAGGGAACTTTGAATTTCAGGAAATTAAAATACAACAAACTGTTAAAATTACTGATCTTCAGAAGATAAAGATGCTATAGCTTCACTTGATAGAAGAAAGCAAAAAACAATCCTAAAGAAATCTCAAAATGAGAACAGTATCTCTTCAAGCTATCTGAAATGGGCACTGGATTGGCACAGCATAAATAAATGTATTGCTTGCCAGTAAACACCTCGAAGGGAGTGGGGATGAGGGAGATTCTGTGTCTTGATGATAAATTTATTCTACTGATTGAAATAATGTTGATTAGGAGAAAAGTTGGAAAACCTTGGTGGGAAAAAATTGCAATCTGTTTTGGATATAAGGTATGATTTTGTTCAGTCTAGTCTGGATAGAATCCCAAATAACCCTTCCTTCCTTCCTTCCTTCCTTCCTTCCTTCCTTCCTTCCTTCCTTCCTTCCTTCCTTCCTTCTTTCCTTCCTTCCTTCCTTCCTTCCTTCCTTATCAACATACACATCATTCCTTTCCAAACCTGACCAAAAATCCACCCAATCCAGAATATCTTTTTGCAACAATGGCCAATTAGATGTCCTCTAAAAGTTCACTAGCATCATGTTACCAAGTACAATGGCTTTGAACAAAAGATTTCTAGTTAGCTATCGTATTTTATAACACACTGTTTTCTGACAACTTCTGTTTATGTGCCCAAAAAGGTGCTATTCCTCTGTTGTGGATGATGATGATGGCATCAGCAGGCGTTAGGGTCTCAAGGAAAAAAAATTATAAGAAAGGATTTTTTCCTCCTGGCATATATGTAATTAAATCAGTGAGGAAGCATTAAGTATATGAAATTAGAGTACAATACTGATTGACTGTTATGGGGAAAGGCTGAAGAGATAATGACATAGAATGTTGGTTCCCTTTCAAAGCCAACCTAGAACTAAGGAGACATTGCCTGACAGAACAATTAATCAGCGGAATGACTTGCCTCCAGAAGTTGTGGGTGCTCAACTCCGGAGATTTTAAAGAAAAGATCTTACAAGAATTTGTCTGAAATGATATAAGATGTCCTGTTTGAGCAGGGATTGGACTAGAAGACCTCCAAGGTCCCTTCCCAGACCTTCAAGGTTCCTGTAAAACACCTCCTGCAAAAACACACACAAGTATCTTGCTAGAACTTCCAAAAGAAATAGACCACGCTGCAGAGTCCTCTGGTCAAAGGAATTATGGATGAAGGTGTTATTTAATCCATGATAGTAAAAAATTGATATGGGAAACCTGAAAAAAGAAATATTTCCCACATCTGGGGGGGAGAGGAGGCCAGTTGCCATATGGAATTTTAGCTGCTTTTGACTTCTCAACAAGCACATCAAAGATTATCCATCTGTTCCATTATGTAATACCTACGCAGCTTCGCTCCTGTGCGTTCTCCTCAAATAAACACTGCATTCTAGTTTTCACCACCCTAAATATACCAGAGTAACAGTTTTAACAGTTTTAATACTTCATAAACGTGTACAATCTGCTGAGTTACGTGCTCAGCATAGTTGGCACAGTTACATGCTCAGCACCAAACATGAGCACAATTCTGGGGTGGGCTTCACTTTATGGTAGTAAGTCCCAAGGAGAATGCCAGTGATGGTTAGAGGCTAAATAAGCAGTACAAAGGACCAGAAGAAAAAGTAGGTGAAACCCTCATCTCTTTTTTTTTTTCTTATGTTCCTCTATGATCCCACTTTGTTTTTATCCCCTCCCCAAGTTCAAGCTGGGACAAATGGTTCCTCCCAGAACCTGAACTGATTCCTCATAAAAGATTTTAAAAATAAATTCAAATGTTATCTAAGACATTAAGGGAGAAGATTAATTACTTCTACTGCCACTTAAGAGAAACTGAGATAGAATAGAATAGAATAGAATAGAATAGAATAGAATAGAGTAGAGTAGAGTAGAGTAGAGTAGAGTAGAGTAGAGTAGAGTAGAGTAGAATAGAATAGAATAGAATAGAATAGAATAGAATAGAATAGAATAGAATAGAATAGAATAGAATTCTTTATTGGCCAAGTGTGATTGAACACACAAGGAATTTGTCTTGGTGCATACGCTCTGTGTACATAAAAGAAATGATACATTCGTCAAGAATCATAAGGTACAACACTTAATGATAGCAAAAGAGACGACCTCTTACTATTCCTGGAAAACCAGATGCTACTTTGGGGCTTCATTGGATCGCATCATTATCCTGTTAGAAGTGACTCCTGAGATACAGTAAGTAGGGAAAAAAACAACAAGAAAAATAAGAGACAGTGAGAAGTAATATTAGAAAAGAGCAAAAACAATGCATGCATCTTCCAGTATTATAAAAAGGATAAAATGAGGGCATTTATTTTAAATATATTTTCTGTTCCCAGATTCACAGCCATTTATTTTTCCATTTACAGCCATTTTCATTCATGCATTATGCTATTTGGAGGTTTTTTTCTCCCAATCCCTTTCTTAATAATGTTTGAAAATCATATGTTTTCTTCATCACTGACCCATCACACCAGTAGTGGGTTCCACTTACCTTTGCTACCGGTTTGGAACCGGAAGCACAAGTGCACGGCGCTTCTGCGCATGCACAGAGCGTCCATTACGACGTCCAGGTGGGTGGGAGGAGCCTCCTGCAACCGCCACTACTAGTTCGTCTGAACCGGGGTGAACCGGTAGAAACCCACCATTGCATCACACCATGAAAACATTTTCTATGAATCTACTACTTTGTTAAGACTTATTTGATAAATGTTCATTGCAGTTAATACTTTTGTCTTTTTGTCTTGTCTCTAAAACTCTTGTCTATTTTTCTGGTTTTTTACGTACTGTATGTTTCTTAATGTGCTGTAGTTATTGCTCTTGTTGTCTGCCATTCCTTCACCTACTCAACAGATCTGGTTGCTATTTATCTATTTATTATGGTTCTTCACATTACAGGCAACAACATGATGTTCCCCCCCCCAAAGAACAGGCTCTATTTCTAAGCACATATAGTATGATTGATTGAGTGAGTGAGTGAGTGAATGATTGACTGACTGATTTGCAGGGTTTATAACTGCACTAATCAACTGCCTCTGAGCAACAAATACTGTAGTTCCCCAGATTTGTCATTTGAGATTAAAATGAACAGCTACATAATGAAAATTACAAACACACATTATATGTAACCATAAAAACAGTGGTGAAATCCAAATTTTTTTACTACCGGTTTTTGGGCGTGGTGTGGCTTGGTGGACATGGCTTGGTGGGCATGGTAGGGGAAGGATACTTGAAAATCTCCATTCCCACCCCACTCCAGGGGAAGGATACTGCAAAATCCCCATTCCCTCCCCACTCCAGGGGAAGGATACTGCAAAATCCCCATTCCCTCCCCACTCCTGGGGAAAGGATATTGTAAAATCTCCATTCCCACCCCACTTTGGGGCCAGCCAGAGTTTTGCCTGTTCTCTGAACTGCTCAAAATTTCCGCTACCAGTTCTCCAGAACCTGTCAGAACCTGCTGGATTTCATCCCTGCATAAAAAGTTAGGAATCAACTTTCATACTTCAATAACATTAAAAATAAATTAATTCATCATCAAAAAGGATGGTCATAATAAGCCTGCCTCCAAGGCTCAATGAAATAAACCATCTTCACTGACTTTCTGAAAATCAGGAGGGAAGGTGCAATTCAAATATATAGCAGGATAATACTCAGGAGGAGATGCTAAGAAGATATGCTTTTGTGATCCCTATGAGTCTCAGTCTGTAATAGGATATAGAGTAGTAAGGATATAGAGGATATAGAGTAGTAAGCCTCTATGATCAACCTCTGAGATCTTATCTCAGGTAGGAGAATATCATTGTCAGCCCTGAAGCCATTTTGGGGAGCATTTTCAGGGCTGCCAGAACAAGGCTGGTTGGAGCTGTGGGAACGTGAGTGGGGAGATAGAGATAGTCGGGGGATGCGTAGCCAAAATAACATTCTTTCCCTTGGGAGCCAAGGATGCGCTACTGGGTGTTGGAGGTGTCCATTTTAGGTCTTGAGATATGATAGAACCTAGAAATTTAAATGTCTCTACTGTTGATACTGTGTTGTCTAGTATTATAAGAGGTGGTAGTAGGGGAGGGTTTCTCCTAAAGTCTACCACCATTTCTACAGTTTTGAATGAAAAGGAAACAGGATGCTTTAGGAAGGGAGAGAGAGAAGTATGAACAAAGAAAACGAAGTTTTGTGACCTAACAACGTGAAGAAACAGTTGCTCATTACTGACCTGTTTAAATCTCTTAGATTAAGATTGGAGAACCCATAGACAACTACTGCAAGATTCCAAATTAAATAAATCCAGCAAGCATGAGTAAGAATCAGGGATTCAAGGAGTTTCAACATGGCATTTACATTTTGCCAAACTTGTGAATTGCACATAACAAAAGAATTGACATTTCAATTCTTCTACAGAGCTATGACTTGTTTTCTTTAATGTCTACAAGAGAAAAAAAAAGCCCTTTGAAAAAAAAATGAATTTAAATTTCCTGATTTCCAATAAACTTTTTTCTTTTGTCATTCCTAGAGAGAGATTGAAAATAACATTTAGAAAAGAGCACTTGAGGGCTCTGGTTTCTCCTAACTTACACTGCACACAAATACTGAATAGTCTGGTTTGTTCTGTAACTCATTCTAGGCAGGATGAATTATTGAAATGCTTTAAATAAATAAATTCAAAAATAAACCGGTATGTAAATAAAACACACAGGTATAGTGAGCCCTCGGGTTTTTCTTGTCTTCCTTCCTAATTAAATACAGTCTGGAGTGGCTTCTGCTACAACAGAAGAATGGCAGGAATAAAAGATGCTTACACATTTCCTTGGTGGCCATGTCCCTGTTCAAAAGTATCCTGCCAAGAAGGTTGTTCAAAAAGCAGAAGGGGAGGCAGGAAGGCTGATATGTATGCAAAAAGAAAGTAGGCAGTGAAAGCAAAAGAAAGATAGCTAAAGAAAAAGGCTGACATTCTATTCCCTTATACAACCAACCATATTGTTCCCAACTGCACCACTGAGTTATTGCCATATGAACCCATCAATATTTGGGCATTATTGATTTGATTGCTTCCTTTTTTATCATATTTAAAGAGCCCTCAACTCCGTAAAGATTCTGGGTAGTGTACAACAATTCACACACACACTTATACACACATACACACACACACACACACACACACACACAACTACTCACATTCCCATAATCTTTACCTAGTCTAAGCAGTGTATCATAGCGCAACAATTTTTGAACTAAAGTACCTCAAATGCAGGGGCAGGTTTCAAAACTTGTTGGTTTGCTCAAGGGCGTGCTCATGCGCGCAATGCTTCTGCACATGCGCAGAAGCTTCTGTGCATGTGCAAAGCGTCTGGTCGGGTGTGTGGAGCCTCCCACCGCCGCCACTACCGGTTTGCCTGCTCAAATGGGCTAACTTACAGAATCTGTGACCCATGATTCCAGTGAAACTGCAATTTGGCAAATGACATAAAACTATCATAAAACAGTTTATGACATAATGCAAGATGTCATAAAACATTTCCTGTGCTGTGCTGATGTTTGTGCTACATAGTCTTTCAAGACATTTCTGAATGTATCCCAACTTTTCCAGTGAAGGCACCAGAAGTTCTGTCACTGTGGAAAATATTGAGGAACCTGGTAAGGAAATATATCTGAAATGATCACCCCATGGCACAGATTGTCCAGTATTCATATATTCTTTATCCATCCATCCATCCATCCATCCATAGAGGAAGCATTCAAATTAATATTTGCTAAACAACTAATTCTCACAACACTGTCAAACTATTTACTAAGACTGTATTACTATCATTGTTCTCATCCTTCCTATTACCTATCTCTTCCTACTTATGATATAACCTTGTTGCTTGTATCTTTACAATTTATATTGTTTTATTTAATTTCCTAGATATGATTGCTTATTTAGTATCCTATGACTATCACTAAGTGTTGTATTTTATGATTCTTGATGAATGTATTTTTTATGTACACAGAGAGCTTATGCACCGAAGATAAATTCCTTGTGTGTCCAATCACACTTGGCCAATAAAGAATTCAATTCTATTCTATTCTATTCTATTCTATTCTATTCTATTCTATTCTATTCTATTCTATTCTATTCTATTCTATTTATTTTATTTATTTTATTTTATTTTATTTTATTTTATTTTATTTTTATTTTATTATTTTATTTTATTTTATTTTATTTATTTTATTTTATTTTATTTTATTTTATTTTATTTTATTATTTAATTGATTTAATTTAATTTATTTTATTATTTTATTTTATTTTACTCTACTCTACTCTACTCTACTCTACTCTACTCTACTCTACTCTACTCTATTCTATTAGGATTTTCACTCACCCTTCCATAATCCAAGAGCCTGAGACAACAAGGGCACTCCCACTGTCTTCCCACCCCAATCTCCTCCAAAAGCAATTTGAAACTGAGTTGCTCTTGGCCTCAAAAAGCAAAAACATGCTGAGTTTACCATTAACTAATCAATGCTCCCTGCAGCTGAAGAGTAAGGGGGGGGGGAATCCACACATACACACATCCCAGACACAGGTTCTAGAGAAATAGAAATTCAGCCTCCCCCCTCCACATACACATACTTTCCCACTCTCATAAAAAAAAAGGAAATAATTTGCTTGTGCCTCCTCTACAGATGTCCCTGATTGCTTTGATGAAACATTGATTCATAAAAAAAAAAAAAGGATCCAACTTGTCTTCCCATCAATGCTACTTAGCATCTAAAAGCATTTGAAGAGGCAATGATACAATATCGGTAGTTTTGCAGTATTTCTAACCATGTTTGCATGCTGCTATCATGACTGAAGGAAAAAGAAGATAAGCCCTGTGCAATGGAGACAGGCTCTTAGAAGGATACTTTAAAATGCAGAAGGATTATTTAAGTTGCTTTGACTGCTTAACAATTTTTACAGGGTTTTTTTTCTATGCACTTTAGGAGTAACACGGATAAATAAGTATACATTTGTCCTGCTTCCCTTCCCAAAGGGAACCAGTCAGCATGCAAAGAACAAGACTGTCCAAGTTTTATTAAGCAAGAGCCTTAAAGAGGAATAACTTGCTGAGAGAAGGAGCTGAGAAGTAGACAGAGGCTACAATTTTCACAAATTGGAGAATGGACAAACTACAACATTTTTTTTAAAGTGCCCTGAGTCAGAAATTCAATTTGAAAAATGAATCTATTTTTAGAGGAGTCTGCATCAGGCTAAGATTTCATCACAATGATGACATGTGCCTTGTGATATCACAACTCTTTGTGATATCACAATTGTGATATCACAATTAGAAGCTAATCTTGCGTAGCTTCTTCTCCGGTAATATTGAACTGCAAACTAGGGCATACAAAACTTTTGCCAGACCAATTCTTGAATACAGCTCATCTGTCTGGAACCCGCACTGCATATCGGACATTAATACAATCAAAAGAGTCCAGAGATATTTCACAAGAAGAGTCCTCCACTCCTCTGCTCACAACAAAATACCTTATGCCACCAGACTCGAAATTTTGGGCTTAGACAATTTAGAACTTTGCCGTCTTCGGTCTGACCTAAGCATAGTACATAAAATCCTCTATTACAATGTCCTACCAGCCAATGAATACTTCAGCTTCAACCAAAACAATACAAGAGCACACAATAGATACAAACTCATGGTAAACCGATCCAAACTAGACTGCAGAAAATACAACTTCAGTAACAGAGTTGTCAATGCCTGGAATGCACTACCTGACTTTGTGGTTTCTTCCCCAAATCCCCAAAACTTTAACCTTAGACTGTCTACTGTAGACCTCACCCATTCCTAAGAGGTCTCTAGGGGCATGCCGAAGTGCACCAGTGTGCCTACCATCCCTGTCCTAATGTTTTCTTTTATTTGTATCCTTTTCATGTATTTATAATTATGTTTACACTTGTATCTGTCATAAAATATATGCTTGACGAAAATAAATAAATAAATAAATAAAAATAAAAAATAAACTCATGCTCTGCCCATGCGTATTTGCATGTGATATTATTAGGAAAGGATAGAAGAAGCAGAATCTATACTGAGGCTTCACAAAACATGTTTTGTTATTTTCCCCTGCTAGTTTCCCCATGGTAATATCTCACCTAATTTCCACCTACCGTGCAATGGTCCTTATTTAGACAGGGATGGCCTCAATCAAAATCGGTCTCTTTAGAACTGTATGAAAAAGTATGTGAATTTCATGAGTCAAGAGTTCTTAAAACAGCTTGCTTATATTGGTTGGTGCCAAAGATGGAAGAAAATAATGAGCAGCAGACAAGCTAACTTGACAAACCTAATTGTGGCTTCTGAACAGCAGGGGTTACTGTTTGTTTTAACTAAGTAGGAGCATCTTTATCAGTTGAGGGACCATCCTAATCCCTTAATAAAAGTATTACATACATGTAATAAATAAGCATAAAAATATTAATTCCGATGAGCAGTTAATAAGTGAACCATATGACTAGACTAGAGTAAATTTTACTTTTGGTGCCCAGCTAAATTTTCAATCAAACAGCAGTAATGTCATCTGTTTTGTGTTCCTTGAACTCAAAATAGAAACATCTGAGAATCATTAAATCCTGGGCTTATTGCATTGCTTATTAACTACAGGGGATTCTGAAGTGCCACAGCATGTAGCAAAAGAATATTCTTCATTACCAACCTATTTAGTCTAGTAGACCCCTACTGTTCTTATTCATTCTTTAAAATGAGTCATAGAGTTCATGCTGCAACAATTGTAAATAAGAGGCGCTTACACAAGTGTCAAGTAAAGATACTTTTCTATTTGCAAATGATTTCCTAATGTTAGGTTTTCCTAGTTCTTCTCATTTTCAGTTTTTATTAGTTGATAACTTTTACTATGTTTTCAGGATTTGTATTTTATCAAAGTGTCTAGAAATGACAAAGCACTTTCAACATATAAGCTTCAAAACACAAAATATAAAGCTATTAAAAATACACCATTGAGAGTATTCTATAAAACATCCCACACAATTGTAACAAGTAGCAGATGGAAGCATTTGCTTTAAATTTTTTAAAAAAGGAAAATGTTGTACTATTTTATAATGGTAGTCTTCCAGATTTCGCTCAGCTTAAATGCCTAGCAGCAATACCATAGATGGGGATGAAGATGCTTGGATGTTCAGCAACATCTGGTAGGTCTACCCATACCTGAAAGAAGCATTAAAGTAATCCTAAACAGGACTTTATAAACAATAAATTGTCCACGATAGGTCCCATCACTGAGAAGCTAAAATATAGAGCATATTTTTTTCCCAAGTAAGGATACGTATTTATCTACGAGTAAATCACATTGAATCCAGCAGAATTTACTTCTGAATAAATGTCTATAGATTTGACCTTATAGAGGGGTTTCCCCTGTAAAATTCAATGAACAGATGGACCAAGGTAAATTATATGTTTTTAGTATTAGAATGATAAACCAATCATTTTAATTTTATAAGACAAGGTCACAGGAAGTGTAAGTGAAAGTCTCTTCTGCTTCAGTTTTCAATGTTATAACCAGTGTTATAATTCAGTCGTAAGTCTCATACTCAGATCAGTTTACTTGCATGAATTAGTCACGTAAAAAGATAATATGGGAACATATTATTTGCTCCAGCCCCAATTCAACCTGAATTGCCCACTATTACAATTTTCTTCTTACCTTCTTAAGTGGAGATTCCCTGTATTTATAAAGCTACTATGTCAAGGGTGTCAAACTCGATTTCATTGAGGTCCGCATCAGGGTTGTGTTTGACGTTGGGGGGATGGGGGCATGGCCAGGGGGCATGGCCAATTTGACATCACTCGTGTCAGAGGGGTACCTGTGGTGGCCAAGTACTAAGGCAGGACTTCCCTCAGACCTTCCCTCACTCTCATTATAATTTCCTTTTTGAAACATTTCTCCTTTTGTTTTGTTTTTAGTTTGTTTTGCTAGCCCTCTGCCAGTGAAAACGGGGCTGGGGGGGCCGCATGCAGCCCTTGAGCTCTATTTTCACTGGGAAAGGGCTGCAGGAGGCTGGCACAGCCAAAAACAGGACCTGGGAGGGCTGTGCACGGTCCTCCTGAGCTCTGTTTTCACTGGCAGAGGCATCACAGGCCAGTTCTTTGCTGTTTCCAGGGCAACCCTATGGGCCAGATCTAAGCACCTCACGGGCCGAATCTGGCCCACGGGCCTTCAGTTTGACACCCCTGTTCTATGTGATCTGGACCTTTTTATAAACAGAATTTCAAAGCGCACTGTGAGTATCAAATAAATTCTCACTATGATAATGGCACCTCTTGTGTGTTTGTGTATGTGTATGTGTGTACAATATTGAAGTCATGGAGGAACATACCGGAGTATAAGACGCACCTTTCTTCCCCCCTAAAAGGGGGTGAAAATTTAGGTGCATCTTATACCCCGAATGTAACCCCTCCCACCCACTGGCCCCCACCCTTTGGCCTTTGCCTCCCAGCAGTTTACCTCCTTGTAGCAAGCAGTAAGACAAAATAGCTCATTTCAGCTTCAGCACAACCTAATTAGCACAAGTTGATTGGATCGGCCTCCCAACTCTCAGCTATTTTGCTCTCAGTTTTTTTATGCTGGCCTCTGCTGCTTGCTGCAAGGAAATAAATTGCTGGGAGCAGATTTTTTTTTTCTTGTGCTAATCAAGCTATGCTGAAAACGAAAATGAAAGTAAAGCAGGCTATTTGCTGTTTGCTGCAAGGAGGCAAAATTGCTGGGAGGCAGAGGCAGATTTCTTTTGCTTGTTTTCCTCACCAAAAAAGGTAGGTGCGTCTTATAGTCCGGAGCATCTTATACTCCGAAAAATATGGTAAATGTTAGGCTGCAGCTATTCTTTTGAGCTGCCATGTTTTTGTTTCTATATATCAATCAGGCCTGCATTGTTCATTGGATTAAAAAAAAAAGAAAGAGTACAAGCTAGGACAGGGATCTGCAACCTTAAACACTCAAAGAGCCATTTGGACCCGTTTCCCACAGAAAAGAAAAAACTGGGAACCACAAAACCTGGGTGGGCATGGCCAACTCCACATCACTCACTTCCACCAGTCACATGATACCCCCTAGCCATGCCTACCCAGCCAGTCATTAGAGCAGAGAACCGGTTATTAAAAAACACCAAGAACCACAAAAATCCTTTTGACATATCTCTCTCCCTCCTTCCCTCCCTCCCTCCCTCTCTTTCTCTCCCCCTCTTTCTCTCCCCCTCTCTCTCTGTATCTCTCTATGTCTCTCTCCCCCACCCTCTCTGTATCTCTCTGTCTCTGCCCTGGCCACTTCTCCATCTACCACTGTCGCCCTTACCTCCTCAGGCCAGGCAAGGAGTGACTGGGAGGGGAAGGTGAGGGGCGGGGCCAGCCAGTGGTGGGATCACCTAACAGGGAGCCACAGCCGAGGGCCCAAAGAGCCGCATGCAGCTCCAGAGCCACAGGTTGCTGACACCCGAGCTAGGAGGTGCTTCAGTGTAGGTCTGGGCCTCCCAGTGAGACACCCCAAGCTCCACTTAATGTCCTGTGTAGTCACCTAACAACCACAACTCCCTCTGGAATATTCTCTCATTTGAGATGGTTTGCCCCGACACTCTTGGCTTTCCAGAAGAGCCTGAAAATGTCTGCTCCATGACCTGGGCCCTGACAGGAGCCTTCTGCTTTGGGTATGGCTGACTGGATAGAGAAGATCCCCAGTCCCAGACTGCCCATTGTCATGATTTTTAGCTTTTCTATTTAATTCCTCTAATTTTAATTGTCTTGTCTTTTTTTTTTTTTACTTTTTATCATGTTGTAAGCCACCCAGAGTTGCTGTATCAGTGAGATGGGCCGCATAAAAATTTAATAAATAAATAAATGGGGAGAGCAGTGACTGGGGTCATTAAGTGAGGTGATCACTTAGGGCACAGGTGCCAAACTCGTGGCGTCACATTGTAGTCACATGACATATCACACTGTTTTTTCTCTTCGTGGAGCTGGGGGGGGTGTGACGCATCCGTCCCACGGGCCGCCAGTTTGACACCCCTGACATAGGGCCTTTCTTAATGACCATCACAATTTGTGGCCATAATGGACAGATGATAAGTCAAGAACTCCCTGTATTACTCACCAAGAGGAGTTTTACCCTGCCACTTAGAAAATCCCTCTTTACCTATAAATTAATTACATCCATAAGTGATTAAGAAATAAGTGGCTAAGCTTTGCATCCCTGTAATAGACTGCAATTAAAGCTGTGGGCTTGATTGAATTCTCTCAACTCTTAGCCTCTCAACTCAAGACCATAAGAACCTCAGTTCCTGCAGTCTACTCATGAAGCGTGGCTGTCTGGAGTGCAAATGGGTGATCGCACAATCTTTCCTTTTATCTGGTAAAATGTGAGTCAACTGATCTCATTGATGTAGTCATTGATCTCCATCCCTGTCATATTGTCATCCCTGATTCTTTGGGAATGTCTAGTTTGCCATAATGCTCACTGGAAGTTCCAGTCTCATTCAAGTACCGATCAGATGTTGCTTAGCTTTTGAGATCAGCTAAGATTGGCTAGGTGCTGCTAACTAGCTAAGTTGTATGGAGAGCTTTATATTGGTTGGTTTGTGTTTGCTTGCTGTGTTTCTACTCTCTTCCCTTTCCTCTGTCTGTCTGTTTCTTTAGTTGAGCTATTTTGAAATAATCTCTCTAGGCAAAGTTCTCTTAAGTCAGTTTATATCAAAACAACCACAAGATCCAACATAGATGAAATCAATCACAGTTTGAAAGAATTCACAGGCAGCACAACACTGCTATACAATTATCACTTAAAACAATTTTAGAAATATCCAAATCAGCAGCAATAACCTTCCTAAAAACAATGGAATCAGTGAGTTTTTAAACGTATTTGAAGTCCTTTACTGGTGAAACTTTTAAGTCTATTAGTTCAGAATTGTAGGACAGTCATGGAGAAGGCCCTGTTTGTTCTGTCTTTACTGAGATTATTTTACAGCCAGACTTAAAGAGCTGATTTTAGAACTCAAATCAGTTTGTATGGATTGTTGAATTAATATTGTCTCCAAATATTGTAAGGCCTTAAAACATCACTAGCATAATAGATTGTTAATCTTCTTGACAAGAATCATTTTCATATTTTGGAACATAGCATATATATAAAAACAGACAATCATAGAAACATAAGATTCCTACTTCCTGAATTATATCAAGTCACCGTGGAAATCTCCACCCTGATACCATGAGTTATCATTAAACTCAGTGGTGGATTCCTCCCGGTTCCTCCCGGTTCCTCCCGGTTCCGCTGAGCCGGTAACGGTGATGATATGACGTCACCGAAAAGGTTCTGCCCCCCCTGCCCCCCGCCCTCCCCGCCCCCCGCCCCCCCGTGTTATTCTTACCTTTTATTTGGCCCCACCCCCAATCTATTGCTGCCTCCTAAGTCCCAGTTGATCGGCTATAAGGAAAAAAACCTTTTATTTGGCCCCGCCCCCAATCTATTTGATGCCTCCCGAGACCCAGCTGATCAGCTAGAAGGAAAAAAACTGTTTAAACTCTTGCCGCAGGGCTTCAAAGGGCCACCCTACAGCTGATCAGTGTTAAAAGACAGTGTGGTGGTAGCCCGGTGCTTCCAAAAACAAATGAGTAGACTGGTGCCTGCAAAAATAAATGGGTAGACCAGTGCCTCCAAAAACAAATGAGTAGACCGGTACAGCTCTGCAAGCAGTTAAAAGCCTGGTAGACCAGTACCTCTGCTAAATCCTAAAGAATTGTCACATGACCATCAAGCCACACCCACAAAATAAGCCACGCCCACAGAACCAGAAGTAAACAAATTTAGAACCCACTCCAATTAAACTCATCTTGTGTCAGCCTTTGAACTTTCACATGGAGGAAAAATCTGTAATACTGAATAATGGCACTTCTTTTTCATGTATAATCAAAGCCATTAAAAGTTAGGAACAGCGAACATTATTGATTACAAAAAACCACATATTCTTCATTTTCAGCACTGCAGTTTTGATGGAAAAACTGAAGTGAAATAAAATCACAAGGCATTTTGATTAATCACTTAAATCAAGGATTTTCACTAAAAATGATTGACAAAAATTATGTTTGATCAATTCTTATTTCTGAGAATTGGGAATCTTCACTGTGTTGGGTAAGGCCTGTTAATTCTAAGACCCCATTTAACCTACTCTTAGTTTCTTGAAAGAAAAGTGGTACTTACAAAATATACACCGGTCAAAAAAATAAAGGGAACACAAGCAGAAGACATCTGAGATCTGAATGAATGAAATAGCCTCATTAAATACTTTGTTCGTTACATACAGTAGTTTTGTGTTCCCTTTAGTTGTTTGAGCAGTGTATAAACTACTGTATGTAAAGAACAAAGTATTTAATAAGGCTATTTCATTCATTCAGATCTCGGATGTCTTCTGCTTGTGTTCCCTTTATTTTTTTAAGCAGTATACATATTCAAGTCAATAAACCACTTCTAGGTCAACTGGAAAGAATACTTAAAAAATAATTGATGGATCTTATATAAAAGACTGTTCATTCTTGTTAACTTATTGATAAGTACATCTGAAATTTTGGGGATCTTTCTGGTGCTATGCTATGCTATCATCAATATGGCCTATTACAAAACTAGATTTATTGGATGCCTAGGAACTTTGATTTTTTGATCCCTGCTGCTGTGGCCTAGAGGCAAAGCTCTTGCCTCACAATCAGGAGGTTGTGAGTTTGATCCTTGGTAGAGACAGATATAGGGGCTCCTGCTTGGGCAGGGGGTTGGACTAGATGACCTGCAAGGTCCCCTCCAACTCTGTTAATCTGTTAAATCCTTGGAAAGCCAGACCTGCACTCTTAATGGTGGGTTGTTGTTATTTTGCCAGTTGCCAATATCTAAGACCTTCCTCCTTAGGAAAACAGTGTACAGTTTACCTGAACATTTTATCTTATTTTATTCAAGCGTTTTTTGCTATTACTGTGCTGTATATGTATATATGTGTGTTAATTATTCTTATTCCTTTACATTATTTGAATTTTACTATAGTTTTGATTGTTTTAAGTTGCCCCAATTAGAATACAGGTATCAAACTCGTGACGTCACATTGTCGTCACATGACGTATCAGTTTTCCGCCTTCAATAAACCAGAGGTGGGTGTGGCCAGCGCATGATGCATCCGGCCTGTGGGACACAAATTTGCACACACACACCCCGCATTAGAATATTAGGGTCTGTGTTTTTATAAAAATAAATGAAATCATAAGACAGAATGCTGAAGTTGTTTCTTGGTCTTCCCACCCTCCCTCGGACAAGTTGGTACACTTCCAAACAAAGCAGTGGTTAGGAAAACAATTATATTTATTTTATAAGGAGACTTCTAAAGATTTTTGTTAGAGCCCAGAAGTATTTTTTGTAGATTGAATAATATTGCTGTAGGTTGGTGTTTTGCATTGCACAATGCCAGCTGGGAATATTCTTGTGCAGATGGATGAAGGAGAGACACAGGGACATAACGGTAGACAATGATGTTTGGCTTTCTTAATTTACTGCAGTGTCTTTATAGGTATATGATGTAGTATACTGAATCTTTATTCCCCTCACAGAGTTTATTGCTTCCCCAAGCTGGCTGTGAAAGGAGTGGGTAGCAGGCAGCGAGGCAAATATCTGTCCAGGTTGGCAGATGAATCTGAATTCAGAACAAATGATACAGCAGTGTCTTCCATAACATGAAATGCCAAGAAGTGAATTTAAGGTGCATAAGACTTTCTGCACGGCAGAATTTCTTATAACTGCCCATCTGCCATCCGAAGTGCCTGTCTCACTTTGCCTAATAATACAACAGACATGTGAATCTGATTGACAGTCACCAGTTGCCATTTATTAGAAAGATAGAAATTGAGAAAATTAGTTTACAGCACTTTTTTATTACATCACAGAAGCCCAAATCAATTTTTTTTTTTACCCAGGAGAACAATTAACTGGCTTTTCTCTCTGTTACAGTTTTTCCTTCCTTTCCGCTCAGTTTTATATGTATAATCTTATATATTAAAAATAATGAGTGAGCAAAACTATTATAAGCCTGATATAAATCAAAGTTTTCAAAATGTGAGTATTTATTTAATAAACAGGACAACATTTGGGGAATTCAATTAAAACTTTCTATTGAATCTATCCGAGTAGATAATAATATGGCAATAAAATAATGTTTTGGTGTTATTTTGCAGCCTTTACAATCTTATGCCTTCCAGACAACAGAATCTACAAAAACAAGCATCTTTTATCAATATAATGAACATAGAACTATATTGCAGGTTTGTTATTTTCTTTTTCTCAATTAAAAAGGTTGTTACCCTTTAAAAAAATAAATAGGTCATGGAGGTGGTGAGAAATGTGATCATTTTAATCAGAAAAAGTAAGATTCTTTCATTCTGGAACTGGTTCTCATGAATGATTATAATCTCAGCTTTCTCTACCTTATAACAATTTTTAATGTCTCATCAGAGGAAAAACTCTATTAATTATACAAAATTCAAATGATGTAACCTTCTCTAATTTTAGTAACATAGAGGCTTTTCCATTAAAAAGGCCTTTTAATTATAAGAGCTGCAGAAAATGTTTTTGTAGAAAGTAGCAACTATTAGTGTCACACAATGAGAATGACCTTGGACCAGTTTTCATTATCTGCAGTATATCCAGCTCCTCATTATTATTTTTTCTATTCCTTGTGGGTTTTGAGATTTACAAGGTAGCTCAGTGACACAGCATAGTCTTGCATGGAGAAGATTACAAATTTGATTTCTGTCTCCAGTTAGAATTTTAAAAAAAAAAAAAACCTCTTTTGTAAAATTTGGAAGAAATGTGGCAAATTAGGTGCTTATAGACAGAAGGTATTTTCGTTGCGACCTGCAACAGAATGAAATGTGACAATTCATGCCTCAGGGAGCTTACCACTTTTTCAGTAGGGGCCTCTTATATTTTTTCATCCACATTGAGTCCCCAGTATTGACATTTTCTACCTCCTCACATTTTCATTATGAAGTAGGCATATTTCTTTCTTTTTTTCACCTTTTTTTTAAACTGCTTCTAAAGTATTAAAGTTGTGGACTGCATGCTAAGCATTTTACATGAATACTGTATGAAACAACTTTCCCTTTTAATATGAGAAAAACAAAACTAAGTTATATATTTTAATATGGGGAAATATAAAACTAGCTTATATATTCAAAATTCCAGGAATAGCCTCAGTACTAGATCTAAGCCAGGCCTCATATAGTGACAAAAATAAGGCTTTGTTTACATTTATTTACTATTTTCATTGCATTTATTTATGTATCTGGGTTAGATATCAAAAGCAGAGGTCATAGCTGGAGATCAAAATTCAGAAAATTTATTCCTGGCCAGAGACATAACACAGAAGACTAAGGGTCAAGAGTCAAATAAGCTCAAATTATAACAAGATGCCAGAAGCACAAAGGAATGTAAATGTAAACCATAGAAAAAAAAAAGAGGTTATTAGAGTTAGCCATTAGGTACTCAGTTATCCAGACTAACCCCCAGTCACACAGAGTTAATAGACAAGAACTAATTCAACCCAGATTGCTGTACACTAAATAAAACTAGAACATATCAAACCTAACCCTTGCACAATGTAATCAAAGTATGCTGGGTTATTCTCAGGTGCACCAGAATTCCCAAGGTGCTCTTTGATCTTTTATGTACTCTGTCTTTAGGTATCTAGAGAGAACTATTAGATCTTTTTCAGAATGTTAAATATGCCGATCTTTATATCTTCAATCTTTTTGCAATGCGTCTGTTCCTTTATCATTCTCCAAACCAGTTCCTTCCTACATGCAGGAAAGAATAATGTTTGATCTCTGTCAGAACCATAGAAGCTCATGGGTGAAAGCGGGTGTTTCAAAGTGCATCTCAACTATCACTTTTTGTGATTTGCACAGACTTTATTTTCTCCCAGCGTGTTAGACTGACTGAGTATAGCAAATTTAAATCAGGAATTGTTGCCAACTGCAAAGGCCATAATGAAGGGATATTTGGACAGACTGAGAACAAGTGTACAGACTTTCTTTGTGTGCATTGCCCCTAAATTCCAAAGCCTTGGGCTTCATATTAATCCATCCAGCTTCTTCCCAGTATTATGTCATTGCAATGAATTCTTGCCAGGATAATTCCATATATACGAATGGATTGCGGTCTAGAATTACCCTAATTGAAGCTGTCAACAGACAGACTAAAACAATCAACCCAAGGAGAATAATTTAAATGTCAATACTACTAATGTTGATATGGGGGCTGGAGGAAATTTGACTAGATCTTAATGAGGCCAGTTACAAATTGGAAGGATAAAGTTTCTTGGTCAGGATCTGAGGAAATAACTATGAACACACCCCTGAGTATATATCCCACAAAACTCAGGACAATGTACTTCAAAGTAGGCATTGGATTGAGTCAGTGGTGGGTTTCAAATTTTTTTACTACCAGTTCTGTGGGTGTGGCTTGGTGGGGGTGGCATGGCTTGGTGGGCGTGGCAGGGGAAGGATACTGTAAAATCACCATTCCCACCCCACTCCAGGGGAAGGTTACTGCAAAATTCCCATTTCCTCCCGATCAGCTGGGACTTGGGAGGTAGAGAATAGATGGGGGTGGGGCCAGTAAGAATTTTTACTACCGATTCTCTGAACTACTCAAAATTTCCACTACCGGTTCTCCAGAACTGGTCAGAACCTGTTGAAACCCACCTCTGAATTGAGTATAAGTGAAGAACGTGAGTAGAAAGCACAATACTAGATAACTTTGAATGATGTGTGAGTATATAAATTCAGTTTTTATAACTAAATACCCAATGGATGGAGCAACTTTTAAACAAGGAGCACAGGGTCAAGCATATTCTACATTATTATTTACTTAATTAAGTGTAATGCTGCCATTTAAAATTCTTCCACCATCACCACCATCATTTCAGTGCATCTTATAAGTGGATAATATATAATAATTTTAAGAAATTGTAAAGCCAGTGTACTGATCCTGCTCACACATGTACACGTCACAGATGTGTTAAAGGTATTATTTGAGGCTTTCCAAGCCCTGAATAGTCTTCCCCAGAGATCCCATGCCAATAACCATGGAACCCCACCCCACCCCCAGGATTTCACAGTTCAATCCAGGAACAAATCCAACACAAGTCCACAGGGCAAGACAAATCCACAAGGCAGAGGCAAGGCTAAAACAAGTCCATGAGGCAAAAATAAATCTGAAAGACACAGGCAAAATCCATGAAGCAAGTCCAGAGGTCAAGGTACGAGCCAGGGTCCAAGGTACACAGACTGAGTCAGGAAACAAGGTTCAAGGCAAGAGTCATAAGTCATAAATCATAAGTTTTATTTGTCAAGCATATATAAGATAACAGGTAAAAGTATAAACATAATTCGACTACATGAAAAGAGTAAGTAAAAAGGAATATTAGAACAGGGACAGTAGGCACACTGGTGCACTTATGCACGCCCCTTACAGATCTCTTAGGAATGGGGTGAGGTCAACAGTAGACAGTTTAAGGTTAAAGTTTTGGGGGTTTGGGGAAGAAACTACAGAGTCAGGTAGTGCATTCCAGGCATTGACCACTCTGTTACTGAAGTCATATTTTCTGCAATCGAGTTTGGAACGGTTTACCTTGAGTTTGTATCTATTATTTGCTCATGTATTGTTGTAGTTCTAAGTTGTCCAAGCCCAAAATTTGGTGACATAAGGTATTTTATTGTGGTTAGAGGAATGGAGGACTCTTCTCGTAAAATATCTCTGGACTCTCTCGATTGTATTTATGTCCGATATGTAGTGCGGGTTCCAGACAGATGACCTATATTCAAGAATTGGTCTAGCAAATGTTTTGTATGAGGTTGATGAATGTAAGGCAAAGAAATAAGCACATCATTCCCAGCATCATTTCACTCTATTCACTGAGCTAAATAGCCGCTCCCCAATGCCGCCCATCAAGAGGGTGAGACTGTCCCCTCACAAGTAGTCTGGCTGACCTTCATTGTGCCTGCCTCCTCTCATGCGCAGAAGCAAGGCACATGTGTGAGCAAAGCACAGCAATCCCGTTGCGAACCGGTAGTAAAGGTAAATAGAACCTACCCCTGAGGAGGAGGCAGGTTTTCCTCATCTCTGCTGGCCAGTTACAGCTGCGTGCCTCATCCTTCCAACACCTCTGGGCCTTCCAGATGCAGCTGTGCCTCTCCTGTTCCTAGTTCAGCCTGTCAATCATCTGGTCATTCCTCCTGCAATTGCTCTTCTGTACTCATGAGCTTCTGGCAACCTTCATATGTTCCTCCATGTCCCCTTCCAACATGCCTGGGACTGGCTGTACCTCATCTGAACTGGCATCTGAAAAGGCATCTGGAGAAGCATCCGGGGAAGCCATCACACCCAGAAATAAATAGGAAAAATAGGATTCAGAAGTAAATTATAAACGTTATCATAATGAAATTTATTTTATACATGTTGTATATACAGGGAATAAATAATTCCAAAAAACATAACGAGTATTAAATCTTGGAGAGGGACCTTTCTAATGTTCTGACCTACTAATACAGGAACTTCCAAAGAAAACATTACTGCATGTGTACATTGATCTAAAGACAAGAAAACACTCAGGTGCCCTCATCTTAAGGTTGTGGATTTTTAGGAGTTAGGTAACATTGTTACTTAGGTATTGAGTAATATTCAATCACTTGCAAATTGTGATGTCAATAAATATCTTTGTAAAAGTAAATCTTCCAGTCCCAGAGCAAGAAGTGCACTTTCAGAAGTAAATGTTCCATTCCCAAAATAGTGAATTTTGCATGCAATGCCAAAAGAGGCCACCCTTTGAGATGCTGGAGGCACAGATTTTGTAACAAAAGTGTCATTTCATCCTCATCAGAATCTAGATATTAAAAGCTCAGTACTTTAATACTCTTATCCCACAGAGATAAACCCCATAGAGATAAATTTAAGAGGCAATCAAATAGATAATAGATTCAATCTGAGACTGCCAGTATATTTAGAACGTATCTACCATTGATTGTGGCTGTCATCCCAGCCCTACACAACCCAACTGAATGTTACATTCACTGTCAGAAACGGCTTACAAGCTTCTAGATAAACTGTTTTTAGATAAAATGTTCCTACAGAATTACTCCTTTTTTGATGTCAGCTGTAAATAGAATTTTAATTTATTATCCAGAACAGGTCTAAGGCTAGAGGGAAAGGGCATGGGTATATATGTTTTGCTATGCCTACCTATATGATGAGCCTAGCACAGGGGTTACAGCCGATATAAATTCAAATCAGGTGAGTTTTCAGTTCTGATCCATGCTAAGTCCCAAACAAATCCAGTTGTTTATGCTCCATTAATGCCATTATGTCAATTTCTTTGCCTATTAATATAGAAATATTCCTCCCACCTACTCCATTACCTCCCTAGTAGTGTCATATAAGAATATGAGTCCCAATACTTTGAACAATCCATTATATGATGCCAACTGAAATGTAATATGGGGCTTGTTGCAAACTGAAAAAAATCACTGTCTCTCCAGTCTTTGAAAACAAGATTTTCTTTCTCCCAAGATTCAGCACTGGATGCAGCTCAGATGGGAGACACCACATTTTTTCCAGCTTCCAGAATCTTATAAAATGCAGTCATGATTTTGCTGAAGATTGGTAGGGTTAGTACTTTTTTGCAAGACTAGCTGGAGACACTGTTGAGTCCCTTGTTTTTAATGCAAGGACAAAAGGAGAGGAAAAAAATCTGATCCTTCAGGTGTGTTTAGAATAGTTTGCCAACACCATGGATGGTGATGTTGCAGCAATCTACTGTATATCACTGGAAAGAACCATCCGTTTGTAAGTGATCTGTGTTCTTACCAAGGAAAGGATGTAAATCCAAAATCTGAATGCTATTGCAAAATATGTTTTTCTTTCCCAGTTGTACAGCATTGCCTTAGAGCCAAATGCTTTAGATTTCTGCTGATGCATGAAAAGGCACATCCCAAAGTGAATTTGCTCAACTCTGTTCCCTCGTACAATGATAAAAGTCATTGTGTAACAGGAATTAAAATAGTTCAGTGGCCGCAAACTCCAATGTACCCCATCATCCTCCAGTTATCAAGGGTAATCATCTCCACCTTTATACTTCAGACAAATCAACTGTTCTTATGCCACACTTACCTACAAACCACTGTGATTTATTTCTAATTCAGGAACATGCCTGTTCTAAACTAGTTTATCTACTTTTTAGCTTTGAAGATATTAAGAGTTCTTGCAAGTCTTTAGTGCTGGATCATAGAGTGCAAGAAATATAAATATAGAAAGGGTAAAAGTAATACATAAAATAAATACCTCTGCAATGTACAAATGACTGGACATTTATTTGAAAACCTTTTGGCGATGCCCATGTTGCAATTCGATACAATTCTTTTTTTAAAAAAATTAATATAAACGTGAGAGCATGAAGACTGTTCTAGGGCAAAATATTTCAATTTTAGCAACCCTAGCTACAGAGTTTCTCAACCATAGCAACTTTAACATGACTGGACTTCAACTCCCAGAATTCTTCAGCCATTTCTGGGCAAATTCCCCTGCCCTGACTCTTAGTGCAGACCCACATCCCTGCAAAAAGGGAATGAGCACAGCATACCATAGATGAATTACCATAAATTGAAATCTGCTGTCAATTCAGCAGGATTAGGTAACGCCAGTAGTGTGATTCAGCCTGTTCCAGCTGGTTCCGGCGAACTGGTTGTTAAATTGCTGGCTGGCCCCACCCCTCCCCTTTCCTTCCAGGAGTCCCCACGCACCCCATTTTGGCTCCCAAGTAAGTGCAGGGAGGCCTACTAAGCCCAAAACGGGGCTCAGGGGAGGTGCGGTGCAGGCCATCCATGGCCTGTTTTTGCTCCCAGGAGGCTGCAGGGAGGTCTACTAAAATGGGGCCCAGGGGGCGGTGTCTCCCCCCCCCCCCCGCAGCCCGTTTTTGCTCCCAGGGGGGTGCAGGAGGCTGAATGCTGCCTGTTACACCCCCTGGCCATGCCCACCATGGCCACCCCCACCCAGCTGGTCATTAGGGCAGAGAACTGGTTGTTAAATTATTTGAATCCCACCACTGTGTAATGCTAATCTCAAGTATCTGACTTAGTCTATGGAAATATAATTCCCCCAAACTGCGGGCATATTCATTAGGCAACCCAAAGGTGCTTTCTCGTTAGGGTTAGGGTTACCAGAAAGTCCAGTTGCCTCTTGAAAAAGCACCTTTGGGACATGACCTGGATGACTGAGAATCTCCATAGAGATTCATTAGGCAAATTATACTTATGATCACATAAAATGTCAGGCACGATGGATCTTTTGCCCACACTCCAGAATAAGATAAAATGTACAAAGCTGACAGTATCTTTAACTAGGGCCATATCATTACTTGTCCTTTCCACGGTTGCTCCCCTTTCTATACACGGACCTATAACAATACATGGAAGTCCGGTTAAACATTCCATCCACTCTGCATACCAAATAAAAGTGATTAATTAAAATGAATCAAATGTTGGTGTATGCATTTGCTTGTCTCTAATTGTACTTTTCTTTTTTTTTAACTGAATAACAAAATGAAAGTTTCAGTATGTTGGAAATAAAGGGATTTATTTTTTTTTAAAGGAAGAGTAGTCTTATTGGAATAGCAGCCATCCAAACAGATTTAGTTATTTTTCACTGATATTTTTAACCTGTTCTTCAAAGGACTTTCAGGATGGCTGAAAGCACTGGATGATTTATGATACAGAACTACGAAACTGAAAGCCTGGAAAGAACTCTGACAGCAATCCAATAGCCTGATCAGATCTAAGGAGATGCAATGAATTGTATAAGCTCCTAGCTGTTGCTTTGAGGGGGGGGGGGAATTCTGACCAGAAAACTCTCAATAGCCAGGACTACCTATTGTAAACTGCTACTGGCATGTGCTTATTAGAGAGATGGGATCATTGTCTCATCTTTCTAATATTTGAGATGACATTTAGATGCAGCAGGCTTGATATATTCTCTAGTCATTTTTGGTAGTGTCCAATATTTTCCTATATGATAATTCCATTTATTTTACCTATTAAAACTCAAAAAAAAATGTTATTATTTTTAAATCACATCTGTTCAGTATATATCCAAACTCTTAATTTAGCGTGCACATTTGCTGAACTCTCTCAACAAATCACTGCTACAATAGGATCGTTTTTCCACCCATAAAATGACTACCGGGTTAGAAGGGAAAATCACAAAATACCATTTCCTAGAATACAAATAATATTAAAAGAAAGTTCACATTGCTCATAAAATAACAAACTAGAACTGAGGTGCGATTTTCAATATACATTTGAATTAACAGTTTTCTGTTTTTTCGATTTGAACATCAAGATAGCAAAGCGATGAAATTCAGATTAAAATTAAGTGGAATTTCAGTAGAGACATGTTCTGGGAAACTTCAGAATGCATATTTGGGGGCATATCTGGGGGCACACAAATATCCTACTGTGCTGGAAACATCAATTATATAAAAATTCTAATTATTCATTTATTTACAAGTAGATAAATAAAGTCTTTTAATGTCGGGTAACTGGGCTTTTCATTAGGGGATGAAAAAGTAGAAGTAACTGTTCATTGGTTCATACTGCTGTCAATCACTGGAGAACAGGATAATTTCTACACTATCATTGTACCTCTACAGTAACTATTTAATTTTCAAGTAAGTCAAGCAATGTGTTGATTGTATAAAACTAAGTGACTGAGTGAGCAATTCCCTTCAGTAAGGAGCAATCTTATTTTAAAATGTCACAACAGAGAAACTTACTTCCACAATCAGAGTCAGGAAGATATTTTTAATACATATACAGAAAATGTGCTATGTATCATAAATGCACAAATGAATCAATAATTTAATGTGGCACAATAAATATGCATCTAAAATCATTTTTCATAAATTAAGGCCTTTGAATAAATAAAGTAATTTTTAATAAAATATTTTTATTTATATTTGTTCCATGCTGTTCACATCCAATATATTCATTATTCTTTCTCATCAGTCAAAAGTGCCATCTACAGATAGCAGACTATAGTGCAGATTTTTACTGTGACTATAGAAGCAAAAAAAGACTGTTAGATCCTACAAATAGCATATCCTGGATACAAATAAATGGGATGGCTTAGATCCCTTTATTCAAAAGACAGGATTTGTTATTGTACTATCATTAGAAAAATTGCCACACTAGGATATTACACAGAAAAATCATGATCAACCAACTCATTTTTCCATTTTTTGCAAGATTTTATTTGAACAGCTTAGAAAGGTTGATTTCTATTTCTGTTTTTCTGAATATTATTAGGAGCTCTTCAATCATCACTGTCTTCAAAAAGCCATACCAACTTGGATGTCACCCAGTTTAACAAAGTCCACGCTAGACGTTGGAGTTCCTGGATATCTGGTAGAAAATGGGCTACAGGACTCAGGACTGTTGGCTGAGCAACCAGGGCCAGCCACCAGCTGCAGAACTACTGGAAGAAAAGGTATTTTACCTATCGCAAATATACAGTGATTGAAAACAAAGAAATAATGATCAAGTCCAACAAGAAGAGGATATTTGAAACAAATGCACCAGTTCTGGAAAGAACAACATCCAGAATCAGAAATAACAGAACAGGGACTAGGAGATCAATGTCAATTTATAATACAAAATAAAGTATTCACAGAAGCAGAACTGGAAGAACTGTAAAGATTTACCCAGGACAAAGAATAGGAGAATAGATAGATTAACACAGTTGGAAGGGAACTTATAGGTCCGTGATGGCGAACCTAGGCACGTGTGCCACAGGTGGCATGCGTAGTCATATCAATGGGCACGCCAGCTCACGTCCGGCACTCATGAGCATGGCCAGCTGATTTTCAGGCCTTCTAGGCCCACCAGAAGTACGGAAACAGGCTGTTTCCTGCCTCCAGAGGGCCCGGGGGGGGGAGGCCCATTTTTCTTTCTCACCTGGCTTCAGATCCTCTCTATGCATCTGGGCAGGATGAAAACAGCCTTTCCCATTCCCTCGGAGGCCCCCTGGAGGCCTGAAACGGCCCCTTTCCCAACTCCCAGTGGGATAGGAAGTGACGTTTTTTGCTGTCCCCAGCCTCCAGAGACTCCTAGAGAGCACAAAAAGTTACTTCCTGTCCCACCGGGAGTTGGGAAATGGGCCATTTCAGGCCTTCGGTGGGCCTCGAGGGAGTGGGAAAGGCTGTTTTCGCCCTTCCCAGATGCTTAGAGAGGATCTGAGCCAGGTGAGAAAGAAAAACGGGCCTACTGGGGCCATTGCGTGCCAGGAGCAAGGGGGGGGGGGGTTGCACGTACATGCACAGGGCAAGGTATTAATTCATTTCCAAGGGTGGAGTTGCATTATTGTTGTGCTAAAACTAAAAAAAGAGTACCTCGAATCTTCAATGTATGTAAGCATCATGTACGAGCTGTATAAAGAAAAAAGCAGCGAAACAGGAACTGAAGCAGTCAAACTCTCTTACTATCAAACCATATTCAACAATGAATTTAAACTGGCATTCCACGTACCCAAAAAAGATTGCTGTGACCTTTGCGAGGAACATAAAATTGCCACTCCATGTGTTCAAAGCAATTTCAGTACAATAATGTGCCATATGCTAAAGTTTCACAACTAAAATTCACTCAGACTCATTCAATAGTAAGGTTCAAGACAACCTTCACTGTGGAAAATTGGAACACGGTCACCATCCGTGCCTTTGAAAAGAAGACGAGGAGTGTTTGCGGGAAACCTGCTTCTCCAACACCGCCTGCCGCATCTGTTACATTGCCTGTGCCTAAGACAGAGTTACAGGTACACACACTATCCAAAGCAAAACAAGATGACATAGGAAGTATGCTCAAATGGATGCCTAAAGTCGATAATGACTATTACTGCACCATTTTGAAGAAACCGTTATGCAAAACTCGGGTTAAATAGTAATTCTCTGTATTAAGACATACATTTGCATTCTTACATTTAATGCTGAACCTTCAAATAGTAATTTACAAGCGTTTTATGGTCACAAAAACAAATTTGAGTTGAATTCAGTGCTTTTTTCAAAACAGTTTTTATTAAACTTTGTAATTCTCATTTTTATGGTGTAACTTAGTGTGACAAGGTTCTATCTGATATTTGGAGCCTCCAGTATGACCCCAAGATGAGTCACCATCGGCCTCATTTTTTTTCTTGCATGCACTATTTGTTGGTAGGCTCACATACCAAAATTTTTCCTTCTATGTACAATGGGGTAACCAGTACAATTTTTTGAATGTTTAAGGCTCATTTCCCAAAAAATGGTTGCACACACATAGAACCCTGTAATTCTGAGGTAGCGACTTGTTGCTAAGCAGTTTAACAAGGAGGTGAAATTGAAGAATGGTTAACTTCTGGTAAAACCTACTTGATAATGGAAGATCCAGCAAAAGGGCATCACCAGGCAACTACAAGCCAACTCCTTACTTACCAACAACTTTCAAATTGCTAACTGGTGTGGTAGCTGCTGCAGTCCAACAGCATCTAGTTGAAAACAAATCTCTTTCCACCTGAGCAGAAAGGAAACCACCCCAGTAGCAGAGGAACAAAAGATCAACTCCTAATTGATGAAATGATTTTGGAAAACTGCACGAGAAGAAAGACCAACCTGAATGTATCATGGATTGACTACAAAAAGACATTCAACTCTCTGCCACCAGACTGGATAATCAAGTGCCTAGAAATAACAGAAGTCAGTAGAAAGATCAGAAACTTTGTGCAAAGATTGCTGGCACAACGGAAGACATAGTTGTAGGTCAATGGTGAGTGATTGGGAGAGGTTAATCTCAAGAGAGGAATATTTCAAGGAGATTCACTATCACCACTTCTATTTGTCATTGCACTGTTTCCTCTGTCAACAATACTGAATAACTCAGGCCAGAGCTGTCAAACATCAAAAAAAGCTGCCAGATTATCCCATCTCCTTTACATGGATAATCTGAAGTTGTATGGAAAAACTCCATCTGAAATAGAATCACTGCTCATCACTGTCCTTATATATAGCCAAGATAGTGCAATGGAGTTTGGATTGGACAAATGTGCCATACTCACTATCAAACAAGGAAATATAGTGAAAACTGAAAGAATCAAGATGCTCCATGATGCCCCATGAAAATAACATAAAGAGTCTGGATGAAGATGATTACTACAAATACTTGGGTATCTTTTAAGCTGACAATATCAAGCACAATGAAGTCAAGAAAAAGATTAGAGGTGAATACATAAAGAGAGTGAAGAATATCTTAAAGTCCAGACTTAAAGGAGGAAATACCATCAAGGCAATCAACACTCAGGCAATTCTAGTCATTAGATACACAGCTGGAATAGTGAACTGGACTCAAGCAGAACTAAAAGCAATGGACAGGAAGACCAGAAAAATAATGACAATGAATCATGCCCTTCATCCTTGCAATGACATTGACAGACTTTACCTACCAAGGCAAATAGGTGGGCGTGGAATGTTGCAAGTACATCAGATGGTTGAAGAAGAAAAAAGGACCATCCATGCATTGAGCTAATTGAGTTGTAGGAGAATGTTGGTTTAGCGAAGGACTAAAGATATCTGGAGCCTTTGAAAGTTTGGCATCTTCCAAACAACTTTCAGTCTTCAAGAGAAGGTTGATGGAAGAGGGAGAAGGAAAGGGAGAAGGAGGGAGAGATCAATGGAACTCTCCCTTCAATTTAGTCTCAACTGAAAATTGATAACATCAAAGATGGTATATCACCGTGATGGCGAACCTATGGCGCACGTGCCACAGGTGGCATGTGGAGCCACATCTGTGAGCACACGAGCATTGCTCCAGAACGCATGCGCACACCTGCCAGCTGATTTTCGGGCCTTCCGGGCCAGCCAGAAGTCAGGAAATGGACTGTTTCCAGCCTTGGAGGGGTGGGGAAGGCCATTTTCGCCCACCCCAGACACCAAAAAAGCCTCTGGAGCCTGGGGAGGGCAAAAAAAATGGGCCTTCCGGGCCCACTGGTAACCTTTTTGCCGTTGCGTGCCAAAAGCGGGTGGAGCACGGGGGGTCACGCACGCATGTGTGGGGGGCAGGGTGCAGGGAGTATTGAATTATAGGTGTGGGCACATGCGCACACAACCACCCGCCCTCCCCCCACTTTTGGCATGTGACGGCAAAAAGGTTAGCCATCACTGGTATATATATCTTATCCACTGTACCTGACACCAAGACAGATTTGGGGTGGAAACTGCTCTATTCTGTCAAAAAGTGTTTTCAGTCTCATACTTCAATAACAGGCTTCCTATAACAGGAAAGGAAGAACTCTGAACTTCTTGAAGGAAAGAGAACATAAATTAATAATAATGGTAATAACAACAAAAATAGCAACCATGATAGCCAACAGTAGCAATTATCTCCACCATAACATTGGACAAAAATGTCTTTTAAAAAAATTCATTGTGTGAGTTTATTTTTGTGTAAATAAATAAAATAATAAACATGGACAGAAGTGTATGAAGAACAGAGGAAGGTTGGTGGGAAGTGTGGAACGTATGGAAAATATTCACAGTCAGGCTGAAGAAACTGCTATGGACAGAGCAGACAGCCAAGGTCAGAACATCTGAAAAATGAATTTCTTCCATTATAGCAGAGACAATCATCTTGCCTACCACAAAAGCCATTTTCAGAAATAAGATGGGATTGTTCTGCATGAGCAATGAGAATCAAAGGAGCATTTGTATATAGACTGCTAAGTATTTGGGGGTCATATACTGATGACTTTTTGGAATGTGGCCATGATTTGACAAATTTAGTAGTAGTACGTTAACCGCAAAGATCATGGACTATGCAGAGGCAGACAAGCTTACCGGACTTTTGCGAGATAGACAAGAATCGGGGCTATATATGAGTTGGGACCTGTGGTATGCTTGGCTGCAAAAAAGAAATTTTAAGAAAAATATAAAATAATAATCTTAGTGTGACTGTGGGTAAATATTTACAGGAATATTGCATGGCAGTTGAGAATCCTTTCTTCTGGATAATCTTTTCCTTTTTTGATTATTTGGTTTAATGGAGGTTTGTACTATTTCTAGGCGAAAATTGATGCTTTAAAACTCTATATGTATTATATTACTCTGCAACTCTATCCATATTGCTATTTTTTTCTGTACTTTTTAATAATTTTCAATAAATTTTTTTTTAAAAAAACAAATTTAGTAGCAGGTACAGCATAAACAGCAATAAAAAATAATGTCATATTAATTAAATTGCATGTAAATGAAATTTAGCTTAATATATATGTTACTGATTATAATGACTAATGAATTATAATGAATTTAGTTATCATAATTCATTATAATAAATCATAATGAATAGCTAAAAATAATTTAATGTCCTATTTTCTCTAACATTATAAAACTGGCTTCCAGTTTTATTATATTTATTTCTGTATTAGTCATTTTATTTCTTATTTTACCAGATTCAATGGAGACAAACATGGCCTAAGAAATTGCATTACCCTTTCATCCAATTTCAACATTGCAAACTTTTTAAGAAAGTTTGATTGGATATGTTTGAGAGAAATGGAGCAAGCAAATAAAAAATGAAAGAGAAAAGATAGCGACTTGAATTATGAATCTAAAGAGTAGTTCATCAAAATATATCAAATGGAACCAACTGGGAAATTAAGAGGAGAAACCAACCAGTGAGGAAGAAAAAAAAGACTTATTTTGGTTAGTTGGATCTGAATGAATGACATTATAGCAGGTATCAAGGTAACAGTTTGAATAACTTTTGTTCTCCCTGACAATATAAAGGCAAGGAAACACTGAAAGTTAATATTTATCTATGTTTCCTGTACCTGAACAGATTTTTTACAATGAAGTGGGTCCTCCTGTAATTTGTCACATACTTTCTCAAATTGCAATAAGCATTTTTCAGATAACCCATAGCCTTTCAGATCATACTTCTTGTTCAAGTACACTGGTGCCATGCAAAGAATTTCTTTTTAATTTTTTAACAGATCTAATTAAATTTAACGTAGATTTGTTTTCATTATTTTATTAAAGGACATCATTTCTGTGAAATTATTATTGGTAGGGTATAGACGTTGAACTCATTAATGTTTAGAAAGTGGATAAGGGGCATGCTTATGTATCTTGCATTTCATTGCACAATAATCTTTACAAAAATCTGCAACTCAGCTCTCCTGTACCTCATTTATACCCTAAAAGCGGCTTTGTGAAGGCACTACATCAATGAACAAATAAAGTCAATAAGAAGACTGCCAAATAAAGAACAATAAAAAGGCCTCTTTGTGGCACTGCAATAGTAAGAAACAAAACTGGAGGACAGGTGTCAGCATAGTATTAGTTACTATATTAGAGGGAGTAAAATTTAAATACACTCTTTGATTTATGTCAGCTCTTGCTAGCAACAGCCCTTGGTACTGCTGAAAAAGGAAGCCATACCTATAAAAGTATGGGATTCCATCACATAGGGAGGAACCCAGAAAAATCAAGGATCTTATTTGTGTTTCTTGGCTTGTCCACAAGAATTATCTATCATACAATGTGCTGAGCATTGTAATTGCAGAGTTGGTGGAACTAGGATCACTGCTTCAGTTTCCAGTGGAATAAAATTCCTTTCCTTGTACAAGTGCCTCAGGCAGTAGCAGATGATCGGATAGAGATTATCTGCAAAAGTCAATGTGTATCTACCTTTCTCCAATTAATCTAGGCTGTTTCCTTGATGAGTCTATGATGTATGATTCAGATTATCAGAAAAAAACTACACTTTACTAAGCCAAAGAACATAAGTATCACACTTAAAATTGTCAATTTTAAAAAAACTAGCTAATTTGTTGATAATTTGTTATGATAGATGTTGTTCCATCTGATTTGATAATTACATTTACTAGAATTGAGATTTACAAAAATAACAGTTGAAGCTGTCTGCAGAATCACTAGTCTGGAGATTTAGAAAAAGTTGCTATAATATAGCATAATGGGTTATAAATAAACTAATGGTTGGCAATATTTTGGCTTTTGGCAAAGAGACTACATATAAAAAAAGAAATGGCAACTGAAGAACTGTAGCGCTAACAAGGACAATAAGCAACGTTTTAGAGAAGAAACCTAAGCAAAATTTTTAGTGACTTTTCTTGATCTTGACACTAATACTTTAATTAAAAGCCTACTGCATATTGGCAAGGGTAAAATTAATTTCCTTCCATTCTAAAATATATATATTATAAAAACATATTAAATATTTAAAGTGATTTCTTATGTAATGGGTTGGCTATAAAATGAAAACAGTGGAATATCTCCCTTTTCACATCCCTCTCCCTTCAAACACTAATAGTCTATTTTTTACTTCATTTTAGCATGCCTTGTTCTATAACAAGCAGTAAATAATAATTTATAAAATATAATTTTAGAAAAATACAAACTTATGAATTAAAAAACAAAGCAAAAAGTGTTGGCTTACTTGCTTGTTGTTGTTAAAAAATAAAACATAAATCGTGAGTGGGTAAAACTATGGATAGGTTTTCTCAGTCACAGTCAAACTCAGCACTGAGATTATACAATTTTACGTTTGTTTGTTTGTTTGTTTGTTTGTTTGTTTGTTTGTTTGTTTGTCAAACATGTACAAGATAGCAGGTATAAGTATGGACATGGACATGGACATGAACAAAGGAAGTAAGTACAAATAAATGGGGACAGTAGGGCAGGGACGGTAGGCATGCTGGTGCGCTTATGCATGCCCCCCTTACGGACCTTTTAGGAATGGGGTGGGGTCCATGGAAAACAGTTTGAGGTTGAAGCTGTGAGGGTTTGAGGATGTAACAATGGAGTCGGGTAGAGCATTCCTGGCATTGACCACTCGGTTGTTGAAGTCGTATTTTCTGCAATCAAGTTTGAAGCGGTTTATCTTGAGTTTGTATCAATTGTTTGCCAGTGTATTATTGAATTGAAGCTGAAGAAGTCATTGACAGGTAAGAAGTTGTAGCAGACAATTTTGTGTACTATGTTTAGATAAGACTGTAGGCGGCAGAGTTCCGGATTGTCCAAGCCCAAAAATTGAAGCCTGGTGGAATAAGGGATTCTATTGCGAGTAGAGGAGTGGAGTACTCTTCTCATGAAGTACCTCTGGACCCACTCAATCATATTAATGTCCAATATACAGTGTGGATTCCAGGCAGATGAGCTGTATTCGAGAACTGGTCTGGCAAAGGTTTTGTATCCCTTAGTTAGCAATATAGTGTTACCAGAGAAGAAGCTTCACAAAATTAGGTTAACAATTCTTAACGCCTTTTTAGCAATGCTGTTACTTTTCTTGTTCTCTATAGTCCAGTGTTTCTCAACCTTGGAAGCTGCTGGCTGGGGGATTCTGGGAGTTGAAGTCCACCCATCTTCAAGCTACCAAGGTTGAGAAACACTGCTATAGTCCTAAAACTGAAAATCATGAATTTTATTATTCAAATTTATTTATTATTCAAATTTCTATACCGCCCTTCTCCTTTCGGACTCCTGTAGTATCTCTCCAAGGTCCTGACTCTGTATTTCTCAGGTTGCTTCCATTAGTGGCTTCAATGTTTGATGCACCAAAGGAGCGTGACACTGAGAAATGGGAACCAATTACAGATAATGCTCAACTTACAACAGTTCATTTAGTGACTGTTCAAAATTACAACATCACTGAAAAAAGTAACTTATGACCATTTTTCACACTTAAAACAGTTGCAGCATCCCCATGGTCATGTGATCAAAATTCAGACAGTTGGCAACAGACTCACATTTATGACAGTTGGAGTGTCCCGGCATCATGTAATCCCCTTTTGTGACCTCCATCGTATCGTCACCGCCACCAGCTCGGGGGAACCGGGCCGAACCATAAGGAACCCACCACTGGTGCTATCAGGCAGTTGCCAAGAGCCTGTATTATCAGGTATATATTCTATTGCTGAAAGAAAAACTACAGTACATCCAAATGGCACTGGAGTTGCCTCTGCAATGGTTGGCCATAGCTGATACCAATCACTTAATGCCTTTAATGCTGTGTCATGAAAAAAAAGTCATTCCAAAACATTCCTCTTGGAATCCAAAGGCATTGTTCAGGACCTTGGCTGATGAAGGGGCAAGGTGAATAGGCACCATGGAAATGGAATGAGAATTGGCAACACATTCTAGTGCTACAATTTAAAGAGGGAACAATTTGAAAACTCATTGGCAAAAAAAGTAGAAGACAATTGGGACTGGCGTTTAAAGCGCCTGACAAATTCTAGTCCACAGATGTCAAACTCGATCACGTCACGTGACCTATCGTGACGTAGCACTATGTTTTTTGCCTTTATGGAGCCGAGCTGGGCGTGGCCTGAACATGACGCATCTGGCCAGCGGGTCACCAGTTTGACAGGCCTGTTCTAGTCTGGCTGGAAGATGCTTTGAATCATGAACTCATAAATATAAAATACAATGAGCCCTTGGATCATTCCTGAAGCCACTGAACACATGTACACCTTTCTTTTACAGGTAGTCCTTGACTTAAAATCATTTATTTGCCACCAAACAGCCACTGAACAGATGCTATAACACTTCTGGGCATCATAAAATTTGTGCTGCCCTTTCCCTGGTCAGATGACCACATTTCAGGTACTTGACAGCTGAAATTTATGACCAGTTCCTCAGTGCCCTTATATGATATGATCTCCATTTGCAGTCTTCTCTACTAGCTTCCCTGGAAAGTCAAAGGGGAAAGCTGGCAGGAAAAATTGTGAATGGAGAGATAGAGGATTTGAGGTCCATTCCCCCAGCACCCCAAGGAAGTTTTCCCCTTATTTTCCTCCTCCACCCCCCATGCAGGGAGAGGGAATCCTAGAGCACACTGGAGGAACAAACCTGGCAAAAATACTAGCCAAGTTGGCATCCTGAAAGTTTTTGAGTTTCAGTATTTCAAAACTCCAGAATTTCATAATGCTGAGGCTCAGAAGCTTTCAGCATGCTAGCTTCACTGGTGTTTTGTTCTCCAGAACAGAAAACATTAGCAAACACCATCAATCTCACAATGGTTTGGAAGACCTCTTCTCCAAATCATTCATTTTGAAGAAAGAGACTTCTGATCCATCACAGGAATGGGTCTGCATGCAGAATGGAAGAGGCGATGGAAAGCTAAGTGGATCTGGTTGTGGTAGGGAGGGGAAAGGATCCACACACCACAGTAGACCTAGCTAGCTGATGTCTTTCAGCCCATGGCAGGCAACAGGAAGAGCTTGGATTGCAGTCATTGAGCAAGGCGATCATATGGGCTCGTTGCTTAATGACCACAAAGACTTATGATAAAATTCCCATGTTCAATCAAGGTTGTAAGTCAAGCACTCCCTGTAATAAGGCATTCTTTATAAAATCCATGAATCCAAATCCCTAGCTATAAAAAGTAGCTTACTGAAAAAAGTAGAACACAGTATTATGGAAAGAACAAAACAAGGCAATAGTCACACAAAGATGTGTGACTTAGGCTTCAGAACTTGTTCAAAGCTCATTGCAGACAGAAGAGTTAGAGAAAGATGATCCTGATTATGTCAGGATCATGTCAGGCAAGGCAACCTTCCTCCTCCTCCTCCTTCTCCTCCTCCTCCTCCTCCTCCTCCTTTTCCTTAGCATTGTATTGAAATCATTTTATAAAATTTAGAACAGAACAAAAGCCAGATTATTTCAGAACAGTGGATGCTTCAGGAATGATTTATTTCCAATCAAGAAAAATGCTCCATCTCTACTGATATGGGTCTAGCCAGCAAATCAGAAAATTATTTAGTGAATGAATTTACTTTCCTAACTGCAGTGTGGTTTAATGGCAAATGTGCTGACTAATTTTCAGAGGTTGTGCCATTGTTTTAAAAGGATTATGTGGGAGAGGCACTTTAATATATATATATATATATATATGCCCAATAGGAACACTCAGCATGGAAGCAACTAATTAGATGCTTAAGAAAGTCATTGTTGTTCTGCCATCCCTTTTACACACACAAACTTCCCAAAAAGGGATCTATCACATACTGGTTTATAATGTAAGCCCGAGCATATTGGGATTTCTACCACATTCTACAGTCCTTAAATGATGGATCTGGATGAGAGATTTATGCTATGAACGTTCTATAGCCTGCCTAGAGTTGTTACAAGCAATGAAGTTGTAATTGGTCTGAGATACAAATGTTCATTTTTTCAGAATCATGTTGAGCAAAGAGGTTTTGAATATTAGACACCCTAATAAGATAGAAAGCATGAATGCTTATCATCTCAGACATTGCTAACTCTATTATGCTGTTACCAAGAATCTTAAACCCCTAAGCTGAAATGTCATGAAAATTTTAGCAGGCTTGAGAAAGCAAGAAGGCTACAGATTGAGAGGGGGTTTTTTTCCCTCTGTTCTTCCACTGAGAAAGGGAATTTGAGACTGTCAATTAACAAATTAACTTTGTTAATAACTTTTCACAAATGTCTTTCTGGCCTGGAAAGAAACATAACATTAGAAAGGCAGTAAAGAGATACATTAAGATAATTAGAGTGATGTTATTGTTTTTCTCTCCCCAGTTCATTTTAAATATCATGCCCAGTAAAACTTCAAAGAAAGGAGTTCAAAATTTGATGTTGAATGAAGCTTATAGAACAGAACTACATAGTTTCTGTGACATTTGTTTTTCTGCTATGGATAGAGGACAATCTTTACTGGATTGCTTGTCTCATTTGCCATGGAAGGCAAGATATAATGCTTTCTTTCAGCCCCTAAATCAGGGGTCCCCAACCTATGGTCCATGGCCCACTACTGAGCCATGGCTTATTTACAACCAGGCCACATGAGTGGCAGGCAAGCATGTGCACAGCCCCACTCATACATGCAGCAGGCCAACACATGTGCATGCGCAGCCCCACTCACTCAAGACACAGGAAATGGCGCTCCCAGCCCCATTCATGTGAACAGCAGGCAGTGGTACTGACAGCCCCACCTGCAAGAGCTACTCACACAAATGAAGCTGTGCACACGCGTGCTGGCCCCTCACACAAAACCATCCCTCTTCTCCTCACCGTACCTGGCCTCCAATCCGGAAAGATTGGAGAACGCTGCCCTAGATGGTAATAGGGAGCAACCCCAAATCCATTTAGAGACTGTCATGAAACAGTCAATAGGAACTCCATGAATTTTAAGACCGAAGAGGCACAGATGCAAGCAATGGCCTCCTTATACAATGAATAGAAGGAGGATTTCTTGGTAAACCCACAATAATCCTATGTCAATAATACTATGACTGGAAGATATCCTAGGAAATTTTTAACAATTCTGTCCCATGAGGTTGAGAACTGTCATTGAAGGGGCTTTGCAAACAAGCATTGCTTGGAGCAGAACTCTTTGGCTAAGAAAGCATCAGTGCTGACCTGTAAATTAGCATCCGACTATGGCTTAGATCTGTGTTGCTGTTCAGTAGAAAACTAATGGAAAAGACAACCAAGATGACTACTGTATAGGCATTGTGAAAGGGTTGTAACAGTCACTGGGGGGCAGCAGCAGGCTGGCTGCTTTAGCAGTGAGCTTTGCAGGTTCAGCTCCATCTGACACTTCTTATAAAGGAGATCTTGTGATCAAAAGAAGCTTGGTGGAAAGTAATAGTCTGATCACAGTGCCAGCTTCAGAACTTTGAAGTGGAATTTGATGGCACTCTGAGCATCTAGCTCAGAGCATCTGTTTCTCTTGGGGGAACACATTAATGTACACATAGACAAAATTATTATAAACATAGCTCTTGAGCCTTGTGGGAGATAGAGTTGATATTAACATGGGCTATGTATGCAGCACCATGATTCTGGAAACATCATACAGACTCTTCATGATCTATAAAGCTACCTGAGCCCTGACCCATAAGACTGCCTGCTCTAAGCTATGAATAGCTATTTATTTTCTGGGTAAGAACAATGGAATTGAAATGAAAATGTGCTGGAACTTCTACCACCATATGGAGCATCCACACCACTTCTGATTTAATTCTATTCATGCTGTGCTATGAAACAATAAAAGATAGATATAGCCCTTAGTGAGAAGAAATGTGGAATAGATTCTTTGAAAAAATGGGATAGAAGGGAAAAAAAGTCATGGACCTTTCTGAATAAAATTGTTGATCTGATGTTTTCTTCTAAGTGTTTTCTCCCAGTGACTTTGTTTCTCAGTCTTTATCTCATCCATTAATGTCCTAATCAACATTCTTTGTGTCTGAATGTTTTATGGCTGAGCTAACACTTCATTTTTTTCTAAATTGCTTTATCTAATGCCATTTTCTTTCTGTTTGAAGGACATCTGAGGCTGTGGATCCCAGCATGGGGACTGGAACTGTGAGATGAACTGAGTTATTTTATGATTCTTGTATTATATGAAGAGGTCTACTGATGGACTTTGAACCTCAATGATCTCTACAAATACCTGTCATTGCAGACCCCATTCTCCTAAATCCACATCCAATTAATAAGCAAGAGTTTATTCTTGAAATGAAGGAAGTATGGATGTCTTTTGTTGACAGGTATAGATGAGATTGTCCATTCCACTATCCTTGAGGTCTTCCTTAAAGGAATTTGAACTTTGCTTCTCATTGACCTGCCATGTGGGTTCAAGCTGTACTTTGCCTGGTGAACAGTTAGCCTAATTGTGCCATGCAGCCCACACAATGGATACTTCCATCCCAAAGGACCAGGATGAGTCTTGATTAGGATGAGTGTGAAAGTTTATAGGTTTTGGATCTTGGATATCAGTCGTGCAAAGGACTGAGATATAGATTCAATTGGACCATGGCTCAGCTTTCCATCAGTTAATTCCTAACTGAGCAGTAACACTTCTATGATAAATTGAGAATGGGCTAGATACTTTACTCTCAGGAACTTGCTGTGGAATTGGTGAATTGTCTTGTGGATCCACAGATGCTAGCCAGTCCCTAAGCTAAAGAACTTGTAACTTTGCACAGAATAACTCTATGATTCATATTACAGGACACAGAATAACACCCAAGCAAACTTTCTACCAGTAGAACTGGCTTTACTTTACAGCCTTATTAGCAAGCAGATGATTGATGACTCAAACATCTCTGAAGTACATCCTGAAATTCTATAGTATGACTATGAAAACTAGATGGAACATCTAGGTATCCATAATTATGTAGGGTAAACAGATGTTCACCAATATCTACTGAAGGATTTTGGTAGTTATGGCTGCTTAACATCTCTCCTCCATTTAGGAATGCTATAAATGGAGTCGCTATGACCTGCTTCTGCATCTGCTGCAGGAAATGAATCAGAAATATGTAAGGTTGGATCCTAGTGGGATGTTTTCTCTCTCTCTCTGTCTGTCTGTCTGTCTCTCTCTTTCTCTCTTTCTCTCTCTCCCTCTCCCTCCCTCCCTCTCCTAAATAACTGCAACCCAACAAGATAGACACAGACTTCAGAGAATAATTAGAACTGTAGAAAGAATAATTGCTACCAACCTGTCTTCCATTGAAGACTTGTATACTGCACGAGTCAAAAAGAGGAGAAAATATTTATTTATTTTATTTATTTATTTATTATTTAAATTTTTATACCGCCCTTCTCCCGAGGGACTCAAGGCAGTGCACAGACATATTAAAACATATATATCTATAAAATTTAAAAAACAATTTAAAACATATTAAATGCTTTGGTCCTATATTAAAAACTAAAACACCCATTAAAATCTGTTCTTAAGCCAGCCCAGCCTGTTGAAACAGTAGAGTCTTAAGGGCACAGCGAAAGGTCCGCATGTCAGGGATCATATGAGTCTCCGGGGGCAATTCATTCCAGAGGGCAGGTGCCCCCACAGAGAAGGCTCTCCCCCTGGGGGTCGCTAGTCGACATAGTTTGGCCAACGGCACCCTGAGGAGTCCCTCTCTGTGGGAGCGTATTGGCCAGTGGGAGGCTATCGGTGGCAGAAGGCGATCTCGTAAGTACACATTTACAGACGCCTCACATCCTGGACATAAATTGTTTCAACTCCTATCCTCAAAACGACGCTATAGAGCACTGCACACCAGAACAACTAGACACAAAAACATTTTTTCCCCAAACACCATCGCTCGCTAAACAAACTCTCAACACTGTCAAACTATTTACTAACTATTTACTTAGTCTGCACTACTATTAATCTTCTCATCGTTCCCATCACCCATCTCCTTCCACTTATGACTGCATGACTGTAACCTTGTTGCTGGTATCCTTACGATTTATATTGACTGTTTCCTAATATGATTTGATTGCTTATTTGTTCCCTATGACTATCATTAAGTGTTGTACCTTATGATTCTTGATGAACATATCTTTTCTTTTATGTACACTGAGAGCATATGCACTAAGACAAATTCCTTGTGTGTCCAATCATACTTGGCCAATAAAGAATTCTATTCTATTCTATTCTATAATCTGGCCAATTAAAGCTGTGAGTTTGGGAAGAACACCTCCAAAGAATATGTTTCACAAAATTTATCTTAATCTGGTAGTATTGGTTCAGTAATACTGCCTTAGAGAATAAAATCACTTGTTTTATGACCATTACTCTTCTTTTAGGAACAGATTTGTTGATTTATTGATCTAACATTTTAAGTAATATATTTCCCCATCTCAGTTTCTCAAATGCGCCACCATTTCATCTACCAAAGAAGAAATTGGCTGAGTTGAGAGACATTGATTTAGAGTCAGAATTTGCATTTTCATTCTGATACAATGTTTATTTAATTTCTTTATTGCTTGGAAAGCTTGAAGCCATTTCTTTTACAAAGCTACAGTTTCTTCCTCAGCTAGTTGTATTGTAGTAATGGAGTCTAATTGCATAATAAACAGTTCAGGAGTTTTGCTTTCATTTCTGCTATCAAAAGAAGATATTCAAAATATTAAGAGTTGGTATTATATTAGCATTTCATATTAGCTAAGGTTATTTTTCTCTCTTCTTGACTATGCATATGTGTAATTTATTTACAGAGTTGCCTTTACCTATCCTAAGGAGAGTATAACTTCTTGATCACATAATTGTAGTATCCCATACAAATAGGCCAACTTCTGGACTTCATGCAATTCAAATGTCCATATGGCTTCCTTCAACTGATATCCTCTCCCACTAAAAATATTGATACAACCAGGATTTCTCACAAGATCAATTCATTCATATATTACTAATTTAGGGCAGAAGCTACAGCAGCATAATACTGCACAAAGTAAGCTAATTAACTCTTTTTCCAAGACTTTAAAGAGGATGACTTTATAAACCACAAATCAATGTTTACTTTGGCAAGCATACATATTAAGGATTAGAAGAAAATCCATTAAAATGGTTTTGTTGAAGTAACTGCAATTAGTGTGGCTCTCTGCTCTCTGTAGGTTCCCTAAATCCAATCAAGAGGATCAAGGGAACTGTTGAGGCAGACAACTTTTACATTACATTAAATTTCAGCTCAGAACTGCACTGTTACATCAGTGAGATATCTGAACTGTTACTGTGATGTTTTCCCCTCTTTGTCTGAATTATCAATATTCTTTTCTTCTTCAGAGAAGTATGGCACTTCAAAGTTCATGCCATTTCTATGCTCTTTCTGCTCCCTTTTGTGCTATGGCATTTAGGCAGAAATAGACCAGATTGAAATTGTGTAGCTTGTCTTGTTGATTGTGATAACTCAGCAGGAGTAGGAAATCATCTGCATTTCCAACTTTTTAAAGAGCCTCTCTGATGATCCCAGCTGAATTCCCTGATCGGAAGAGAGGCATTTTTTAAAAAGTCTCTCTGACAATCCCAGCTGAGTTCCTGATCGGCAGAGAGGCTTTTCAAACCATTAGAAAAAATGCTTTGAAAAGTTTTTTTAAAAAAGTTGGCCACACCCACCCAGTCACATTACCCCCCCAAGCCACGCCCATAGAACCAGTAATAACAGATTTTACATTTCACCCCTGTTATAAGGTAATTCATTGGAATTATTCAGCCACAGCATTTTGTCATTTTCACTGAATTGGGATGGGGCTGCACTTAGTCTCCAAGGAGGCTAACCAATGAATGACCTGATCACATGTCTTCTAGGATATTAACCTAAGGAAGGCAATAATAGGAAATTCAATTCATAATCTTGGGCATGGGCAAATGTGGACATTTTTTAGAGCAGTGGGTTTTTTTTTTTCAACTTGGCAAATTTAAAACATGTGGACTTAAAATCCCAGAATTCCAGGAGTTGAAATTCTCATATGTTAAAGTTGCCAAGTTTAAAAAAAAACACTGGTTTAGAGGAAAGAAAAGAAATGTGATCAATCACAATGATGTATATGATTCTTGGAGCCTTTTCATGGGATAAGGAAAAAATAAAATCGTTAAAAGAGCAGCAGGCAACAGGAACTGGTATAATTGCCCTAGAAATTACACAATACATTTGCTGGAAATAACAATGATTGGATGTAAGTGCATGTATATGAAGCAGTATCCTATTCTGTACACAACATTGCTTTAAAAATCCACTTTTTTGCTACCATTTGATGTTATCTCCTCAAGAGGACTTTGTCTCAAATGGTCCAAATGCCAAATGCTCTCTATTCCCAACATAGCTATATGAGTTCTCGTCTTTCTCTTTCATCCTTAGGACTGCCTTCAGTAGTTAACAATTACTTTTAAATTGTGACATACTCTCTTACTATAGCACATTTCTGAAAACAAATCTTATCTTTTTTGCCCACTGAATATAGGTACTCTTGATTTCAAGAATAATTGAAAGTTACTCATGCAATATTCTTTATTTGTTTGGGAAATGTACTGGTATCTGAGTCAGCTTCTTGATCCAAAGATATTTGGTGAGGTACAATGAGTAAAGAATAGGCTTCTTTGGAACAGAATTCCTTGTCAGATTGGCTCCTACTCTTTAATGGTTTCTCAAGAACCATTAAAACCTGGCTTTTCTGGAGAGCCTTGAAATAGTGAATGGAGAGGAGGACCTTCCTGATATGGAGTGAAAGTTACAGTTGTTCCTTGGGATGCTGTTGCTTTCTTCTGCTGGTTATGAGAATTTCTGGTTTAATGTTATATTGTGGTTTACGTCTGCTTTGATCCTGTTTGCAAATAAGGGTGCACAATAAAAAAAAATGGAAAACCACTGTTTAGAAGACATTATGGAGCAAGCCTCACTACATAACAAACAAATTGATTTTCCTTCTCTCATATGAAGCAGAAAATAAATTTTCCATGAAGAACACTTTTCATACTCCTTTCAGTCTGATGTCGCAAACAGTTTTTTAAGATTATTTTTTGATGGGAACAATGCATCAGCTGCTAAAATGAAGGAGGAAAGGAACATGAACCTGAACGTTGTTATTAAATGTCTCATTTCAATATCATATATCCAGTTCAAAATACTTCACATTTTTGTTATCTGATCCATACATAGCTGTGAATTATTTCATTTGTGAATTCCTTCATAAGCACGATTTAACATTAAGAGCATCAACTTCCCTCTAGTTTGTTGCCAAACTGGGCCAGATTATGTACAAAAAGTCTGTAATAAATTAAAATTCTTTTTCTCTACAATACAATCCTGTGCATATATAATCCAAACTAAAACTTCCTGATTTCAGTAAAGTTCCACTGGTTAGAAAAATATGACATCTCCTTGGATACAGACTAATCTCCTGTTTTGAGATAAGAATTTTTAAAAGGCTAACAATATTTATTTATTTATTTACAAAATTTATATGGCCAACTCAGTGGTGAAATCCAAATTTTTTTAATACCTGTTCTGTGGGCGTGGCCTGGTTTAGTGGCATGGCTTGGTGGGCGTGGCTTGGTGAGCGTAGCAGGGGAAGGATACTGCAAAATCCCCATTCCCTCCCCACTCTTGGGGGAAGGATATTGCAAAATCTTATTTCCCATCCCACTCTTGGGGGTAGGATACTGCAAAATCCTCATTCCCACCCCATTCCAGGGGAAGGATACTGCAAAATCTTCATTCCCACCCCACTCTAGGGCCAGCCAGAGGTGGCATTTGCTGGTTCTCTGAAGTACTCAAAATTTCTGCTACCTGTTTTCCAGAACCTGTCAGAACCTGCTGGATTTCAGCCCTGCGCCAATTCACTCATGGTGACTCCAGGCAGCTTACATCCGAATCTGAATCACTCCGAATCCGATCGAACACTAGTTAGGTCTCATATTAAGACCTATTTAGTGGTGATAAAAGCAGCAAAGTGTAATTACTTTTCCGCTCTTATTGCATCGGCAGATAACCGCCCAGCCACCTTGTTTAGGGTGACTCGCTCCCTCCTACACCAAGGAGCGCGGGAGGACCCCTTGCAAGGGCAGACTGAGGATTTTGCATAGTATCTGCACGATAAAATTGCTCAGATTCGGGAAGGCTTGGACTCTGACTGGGTAGATCCCGGCGAGGTGACTGAGGCCGGTCTTGAGAATGTTATCTGGGACGAGTTCGACCCTGTGACTCCTGAGAACGTGGACAGGATTCTGGGGAGGTTAAATGCAACCACATGTTTATTGGACCTGTGTCTCTCCTGGCTGGTACTGGCCACCCGGGAGGTAATACGAGGCTGGCTCCAGAGGATTATAAATGCTTCTTTGAGGGAGGGTTTCTTGCTTCCCGCCTTGAAAGAGGCGATGGTGAGGCCCCTCCTCAAGAGGCCTTCTCTGGACCCAGCTGTTCTGGCAAACTACCATCCAGTCTCCAACCTTCGCTTTATTGTGAAGGTTGTTGAGAGTGTGGTTGCGCGACAGCTCCCACAGTACCTGGATGAAACTGTCTATCTAGATCCATGCCAGTCCGGCTTCAGGCCTGGGTATAGCATGGAGACGGCATTGGTCGCATTGGTGGATGGCCCGGGACAGGGGTTGTTCCTCTGTTCTGGTCCTGTTAGACCTCTCAGCGGCTTTTGATACCATCGACCATGGTATCATGCTACGCTGGCTGGGGAGATTAGGGGTGGGAGGCACTGTGCTGTGGTGGTTCTCCTCCTATCTCTCTGACCGGTCGCAGTCCGTGTTGGCAGGGGGGCTGAGGTCGACCTCGAGGCGCCTTGTTTGCGGGGTGCCACAAGGGTCGGTCCTCTCGCCGCTCCTGTTCAACATTTATGTGAAGCCGCTGGGTGAGATCATCCATGGTTTTGGGGTGCAATGCCATCTGTACGCTGATGACACTCAGCTGTACATCTCCACCCCAGACCACCCCAATGATGCCCTCGAAGTGATGTTCCAGTGTCTGGAGGCCATGCGGGTCTGGATGGGGAGGAACAGGCTTCAACTCAACCCTTCCAAGACCGAGTGGCTTTGGATGCCGGCGTCCCGATATAGCCAGCTGGTGCCATCGCTGGCTATTGGGGGCAAGTCATTGACCCCTCACAGAGGGGGCTCGCAACTTGGGTGTCCTCCTGGACACACGGCTGTCTTTAGAAGAGCATATGATGGCTGTGGCCAAGGGGGCTTTTTATCAGGTTCGCCTGATACGCCAGTTGCGCCCCTTTCTGGATTGGGACTCCTTATGCACAGTCACCCATGCCCTCGTCACGTCTCACCTGGACTACTGCAATGCTCTCTACATGGGGCTCCCCTTGAAGAGCACCCGGATGCTCCAGCTGGTCCAGAATTCGGCTGCGCAGGTGATTATGGGAGCGACGTGGCGCTCCCATGTAACACCTCTCCTGTGCGAGCTGCATTGGCTCCCGGTGGTCTTCCAGGTGTACTTTAAGGTGTTGGTTCTCATCTTTAAAGTGCTCCATGGCTTAGGGCCAGGGTACCTACAAGACCGCCTGCTGCTACCGATAACCTCCCACCGGCCAATACGCTCTCACAGAGAGGGCCTCCTAAGGGTGCCATCGGTCAAGCAATGTCAGCTGGTGGCCCCCAGGGGGAGAGCCTTCTCTGTGGGGGCACCCGCCCTGTGGAATGAGCTACCTCCTGAAATACGACTGATCTCGGACCTCCGGACCTTCCGTAAGGCCCTGAAGACTTATTTATTCCAGCAAGCCGGCCTAGCCTAAATGGTTTTTAATGGGATTTTTTTTAATTTTATAGACTTGGGGTTTTAAATTGGGAGGCCGATTGATTTAATCTCTTTTAATTATCTTAACTTTTGTATTGTATGCATTTTAATTTTGGCTGTTCACCGCCCTGAGTCCCTTTGGGAGAAGGGCGGTATACAAATTAAAATAAAATAAAATAAAATAAAATAAAATAAAATAAAATAAAATAAAATAAAATAAAATAAAATAAAATAAAATAAAATAAAATAAAATAAAATAAAATAAAATAAAATAAAATAAAATAAAATAAAATAAAATAAAATAATAAAATAAAATAAAATAAAACCCTAGATACAAAATCCAGTAAACTGTACACACACACACACACACACACACACACACACACACACACCAGCAAAAACAATCAAGCAAACCATTTGGTGGGTTCTTTATCACCCTGGGGTCCTAGGACCACTGGAAAACCCATGTCTTCAGGGCCTTTCAAAAAATTATAATGGTGGGAACAATCTTATCTCCAGAAGGATGATATTCCACTGGGAGGGATCCACCACACAGAAGTTCCTTCTTCTTTTATGGACCTTTGGGGAAAAGAAAAAATATTTAAGAAAACAGCTACCATACGATGGTTTCATAGTTTTTTCTTCTTGAGGTCTGGATACTCTCAGGCATTAAATCATAACAATATAGAGCAAATATATAGAAGAGTGCTTTTTTTGAACTTCAAGAAAATAGTGTTAACTGGAAAACTGGAAGAACTGAAGATAAACAACAAGATGATCAAACTTCCATCCTTTCTAAGGTAGGTAAATTGAGGACCCAGTTTGTGGGGGCAATAAGCTGACTTTCTAAAAATATACAAAAGTATGAAGGCTATTGCTTAACGCATTGTAAGCTGCCCTGAGTCTCCAGAGAAGGGCGGCATATAAATCATTTTTTTAAAAAAAATGATAAAAGTTTTTGGCAGTTTCAAACAAAGATTTAATTGCTCTGCTTCTCGGGCATAGATGAATATAAATCCTTGACCACAGAATCTTAAAAAGGGATCCACCAAAGTTCTTCCTATCTCTTATTCTCCAGTAATATCATAGCAACTGTGCTACTCAGTACTGCTAACATTTTTTATGTGCACTGATAAGCTTATTCTGTCACTGAAACGATATGCTACACTACACTACGCTATATTATACTATACGAGTGCCAAAATAGGAGCGTGCAAAATGGGGGCATCGGAAACCAGAAGAGCAGTTCCCCGGTGCGCATGCGGGCACCAGGAAGCCAAGCTTCCGATTTCCAGTGTGCGCATGTGTGCCAGTCACCTGGTCTTCTGGTTTCTGGTACGCATACACGTGTGTGTATGCCAGTGTGCATATGCCCGCCAGAACCCAGAAGAGCAACAGGCAACTGCTGGCATGCTTGGAGAGATGGCTCTGCGTGCCACTTCCGGCACACATGCCATAGGTTCGGCATCACTGGTATAGGTAGTTCTTGACCTATTGACCTATTGAGCCCAAAATTTATGTTGTAAAGTGAGACATTTGTTAAGTGAGTTTTGCCCCAGTTTTACGACTTTTCTTGTTAAGTGAATCATTGCAGTTGATAAGTTAGTAACACAATTGTTAAAAGTCAATCTGGCTTCCACATTGACTTTGCTTGTCAGAAGGTCTCAAAATGTGATCATATGACCCTGGGACACAGCAAAGGTCATAAATATGACCCAGTTGCCAGCATCTGAATTTTGATCACATGATCATGGGGATGCTTCAAAGATCGTAACTATGAAAAATGATCATAAGACACATTTTTCTTTTTTTTTTTTGTATAAAAGTTTTTTTTATTTTAAAACAAACAACAAACAACAAAACATAAAAACATTTATCATTCTATGCAATCATAGACAGTATATCGATCGGTGACATTCTTTTGTGCTCCTCCCCTCTTATAATTATCACTAGTCGTCCCAAGCTCATTTCCTTTAGAAATTATATCACTTAATTTGTATCAATTTCCATTTGTTACATAGTTATCTCCAAGATTTATTGTCTATCCATTGATAAAATAAGTCCCATATCAAATAATATTGTTTATCTTCCTGTTCTCTGATTTCAAAGGTCAGTTTACTCATTTCAGCACATTCAATCATTTTGTTAATAATTTCTTCATCAATAGGTATCTTTTCTCCTTTCCAATTTTTAGCAAATACAATTCTAGCCGCTGTTAAAAGATTCACAATTAAATATTGCAATTCTTTACTGTATGTCTCTGGTAAGTTCCCTAATAAAAATGTCTCTGGTTTAAAGTCAATATATCTCTTAGTCATTTTTTCCAACCATGTGTGTATCTTAGTCTAATATCTCCTTGCTTCTACACATGTCCACCACATGTGGAAGACACATTTTTCATATAGTAGATAAAAAGGAAAGAGGAAAATTTGTTTGTAAGGGGCTTCCCCAAACTTCTACAATTTGTATTCTCTCCTAATAATCAACATTTAATTGTTCAAAGGTTAGCTTTCCCTAGAGCAAAGACATAAGCTAGAAGCTAAGATTTTATTTTCCATGTTTATTTTAGGCATGTTCTTGAGCATGTGAATATTTGTAGATTAGACATTGCCAGTGTCAGTCTTCAGACTGACTTAGTAGTAGTGTCAATATTGCAGGTGTTACTTAAAAAATACTGAGTCAAATGGAACATTTGTCTCCGTTTAGCACTGTGATCCTTAGTATTCTTAATTGGCTGCTTTTACATTGATATCTCAGCTCTGCCATCACTTGACAAGTCCTAAGATGTTAGATGTTATTTGATCCAATTGCATTTCAAGTTGGAAAAGCAAACAATATACAGGATAATGCTGAAGACAGTAAAAAATATACCCATGAATATATTCTTTTCCAAACAGAGAGATACATGCACAGTATCTGTAACAATGACAAAAGGAGTAGTCTTGCATATAATGACTGCAATGCTCTCTTACAAAAAAAAAAAAAAAACCCATAGATTCTTGCATAATTCTGAGCCCTAAATAGCTAAACTGGAGAGTTTTTATTTAATAAGCACAGGAAATGAATGCATTCTCTCACTAGTGTGGCTATAGAAAGCAATTGCTCACATCTGCATATTTTTATATTACACCCATTAGAAAACCTAGGCAGTAATGCCTTTTCTCAGGCTCTAACAAAGACATTGGATAGATCTGATGTTTAAAAGTATATATTTAACACGTAGTTCAAGCCGCCAACAAATTTTTCTTGACACATTTACAATAATTAACGGCTCATGTGGAAAAAAATAAGATCTATAGTTAGAAATATGGTGACACCTCAAAACATTTTTAGTTGTATAAAATAAATTAACTCTAATGGATATGACCCCAGTTACACTTTACAGTAAAGAAACTGATAAAGATTACCCATTTCCTCCCTATTTCCCCAAAGGCTTTTAAAATTGTGAGAAAATTACAAAAGGAATCAAGTGGCCTTGGGAGAAAAGCTGCTAGGATTAAATGTAGAAACCTTTTCTTTTTGTTGTTTCTTAAGAAAGATAAAACACTTATCTTTAGAGTATCAGCTCTGCAAAGAAACTTGTGGCAAGCAAATCTGGTCAACATAGTCACATATCATCAGATCTTGATAGCATTCCATGAGTGTCCATAAAGACTTCAGTTATGAAATCACTGAATTCCCAGCACAAATGTACAACATGAAAATCAACATGAAATCTGCCCCAGATAAAATTCTACTTCACCAAATTTCAGAGGTTTTGGAGAAGATCAATAATCTCATCTCCATTGTGAGAAAATGTAATGATTATGGAGGAAAGATCCACCTTTTTAAAGAACTGTTATCTGGTTAGAAAACAGAAAATGGGCAATTTTCTTAATGGAGCATTCAGCGGTATCCATCAAGTATTTGTATCAATCCTTTTGAACTGGTCATGAATGACTATTACTTAAGGGAAAGTAGTGAACTGGCCAAGTTGATGGATGATTGTAAATTATTCAGGTTGGAAAACCCCAGACAGACAGTGAAAACATCCCTGAAAGGGTTCTTTGGGGAGATAGTACAAGTGGCCACTCATGAGCTACTACACAGACTTTTGTTACACAAAAAGCTTAACAAATGTCTCTAATTCAACAGTTATTGTATCAGAAAACATATACCACATACTATATCTAGACTAATGTCTATGCTTATGTGTGTATCTAATTCCTAAAGTTCTATGAACACATCTGTTTATTTGTTGCCCAAATTATAATAAAGGTTTTATCCGATATTTAGCTCCATCCGTTTCTGTTGCTATCAGCTGTTGTTCATAACTGTAGCTGAAGCATTGCTTTGCACAATCTTTCGGTCTGTTTTTTTTGGCAAGGAGGGAGAAGGGAAGGAAGGTGCTGTACCAGCTGCTGGCTGCCTGTAGGCACTCAACATCTACGCCAGTTGCTGGCCTCTGCTTGCCCTTTCAGCTCTTGTGTCCATGGCTTGCTGAAATCCACACCTTCTCCTTCTTCATCACCAGTCACCTGCTAAACTGAACTTTATCCTGACAGCTGCTCCATTCCCTGGCTGCAAATTCTTCCTCTCTGCACTTTCACTTGACACTAACTCCAAACACACTCGTATTCCTGTACTACCAATGTTTTCCTTTTATGATTGGGAAAAAAAGTCTAGGGTTCCTTAGGCTGCCTTAAAATCCCAAAGGGGAAATCAAGGATGGAAGAAATTGTGCTAGTGTGATGGAAGGTGAAGATGAAGGAGAAGGGAGAAGGGAAGGTGAAAGTGAAGGAGAAGGGAGGGGATGTTGGCAGTAGCAATGTGGTTTCTCAAGGAGGAGGCAGCACATTCTAGAGAGGAGCCCAAGACAAGAGACTGCACAGTCCTTGACTGGATGGTAAGGGCAGGAAAAGGTTCTAGTGAAAGACTGTATGATAAAGTCGGCTAAATGTTTGATTATGTTATAGAGATGGAATAAAAGGAAAATATATGGTTGGAGGGACTGAAATTTAGACCAAGGGTTTCCAACCTTGGCAACTTTAAGACTTGTGGACTTCAACTCCCAGAATTCCTCAGTCACAAGTCTTAAAGTTGCTAAGGTTGGAGACCCCTGATTTAGACTGTTATAATCCTAAAGAGAATTTTTATCAAATGATGTACCATTGATATATGACACCAGAAAATTTATTTAGAATGTATAAAGGTATTTCAAATGTATGTTGAAAATGTGAACAACAAGAAGGGTCTTTTTTTTCTTTGAGGAGGGATAAAAAGCAAAAAAGCCAGAAAATTTTGGACTCAATCACACAAACTAAATCAGAAGATTTTAAAGATGAATATACAATTAAAATGAGTAGTTTTTCTTTTGGGACTGGTGGACAAGCAGTTGGGAAAAGGTCACAGAACTTTGTGGGTTTTTTTTTTTTTTTTTTACATGATTAACTGCATGAAGATTATTATAGCAGGCACAAAAATGGAAAGATTTTCTTTTAAACGCAATGAAGGAATAATTGGTGAAAATGATGTAATTTGCTGAGACAGATAAACTGACCATATCAGAGAAAATAAATATCTACATTTATTGCTGACTGGTATCTCACAGACAGTTTTTGTAAAACAAAACAAAAACCTTATGATTTATGGGTTTGATGATTAAACTGAATAGATTATGGAAAAAAGAGGGGCATATTATAATCCTAGAGCAAGAGGTAAACCTATAGTAATACATAAAACTGCTATAAAGAACACTGAAAGCTGCTTTATATCTTTTTTACTTCTTTTCTATTGTTCTTCACTTTTTTCCCCTTTTTTGCCCGACACTATGCTTTGAAATGAGTTTCAGGGAAATAAAGATGAGGGAGGAGTAGGAGTATCTCTTGTTCATAAGCACCTCAGAGGACTCTAGCAAAGTACTGTCAGAGCAAAATTCTGGATTAAGGCAGGCCTTGGCTCTCAAGGGTGCATGTTATGCCAGCACTTAAAAGCCTCTTCCAGAGAAATGGTACAGCCTTCTGATTGCAGGCACCTACAGTATGTTTATTTATTTATTTTTATCCTCCCTTTATAATGTTTATGTATAATTCAAGGTGGTGAACATACATAATATCCCATCCCCTTCCTCTTTTTCTCCACAATAACAGCCCTTCAAAATGAATTGGGTTGAGAGAGAATGAATGGCCCAAAATAACCCAGCTGGCTTTTATGCCTAAGGTAGAAGTCAAACTCAAAATCCCCTGGTTTCTAGCCTGGTGCCTTAACCACTAGACAAACTGGCTCTCGGAGCTTTTCTTCCCATTAATGAATGAAGGAAAATGAAGTTACATAGTATGTTGGGGTTTTTTTCTTCTTCTGTTTTTGTGTTATTACCTCTCTCCTTTTTTCTTCAGGGCCTTGTTAAGGGATAGGCAATATCCTGGCATTTCCAGACTGACATTGGCAAACAATTCACACAGTGAAATAGATCTTGTTCAATCTATTTTATTAACGGTCTCTCTTCTCTGGTGCCAAAGTCAGCTTTTTAAAAATGGTTAATGTTGACCAATAAATCTTTTTATAAAAAGATGTAACTGTACAGACTATAAAGAACAGATATAAAGAATTGCAAGTTCCAGTGATGAAATAAATTGCCCCATCAATGCCTTAATCTTATTTCATTAATATTTTATTTGTAGCAATCATTGAAAATAAATGTTGCCCCAGTCCAATAATTTTAAAATTATACCCATAGTTCAACTTCCACTTTTTCATTAAAGTGTCATTATTTTGGCATCGCTGCAAGTCATACGCTTGCATACTTCCATAAGAAAACATTTTATAGATTTAAAGTTTGTGTGATGTTTCATAGTTTTGTAATTGTGCAAGATTTCAGATTTTGTACTCTAAGCTCATACTTTATACAAAAAAGTGACATTTCCAGGAATTATCTGGATTGAACTGATTGACTGTGTTTTAAAACATGATGAGACACTGCCTGCTGCAGTGAAAGATTGAAAGTATCTGTAAGAAGACAAGCCAACTCGTCTGCACATTCCCTAAGAACACACCCAGGGATATTATCTGGGCCTGCTGTCTTAACATTAAAGCTAAGCACTTGCTCCTCAGGATGGGGCATAGCTTTCCTCTCAGGGATGCTATTTGGTGCCTCAAATATTCCAAAACATGTGTTCAGCTCATTCTAAAAGTCTATGTCACTCTTACAACACAATGGGGCCACCTTATAGTCTGTAATGGGCTGGATGCCTGGCCACACATGCCTGGTGTTCATTGGGTCCCGAAAAAAGTTCTGACAATTGGCCTGCTTTGCTCTTTTTATGGTACTTTTCAAATTGGCTCTGGCTGTTCCAAATGCCAGTATATAGCCAGATTTACACGTTCCGTGCTATTAACATCTTGCAAAGCTCATATGTGATCCATACTGTTTTATTAGCCCTCACGTTTTTAAGGACACAGAAACCTGCAATGCACTTTTGAACATATGCAGACACAGTGGTAGCATACTCCTCTACATTTATATGTTGGTTATCTGATGCCACTTCTTTAAACAACCCCAATCCATGCACTCAAAGCAATCTTGTATTGCTTCTATAGCTCCCTACACCCAAACCCTCACCTGCTTCACTGTTGGTTTCTCTCTGAGTAATAAAGGCTTATATGCAGTGGTGGGATTCAAATAATTTAACAACCGGTTCTCTGCCCTAATGGCTGGCTGGGTGTGGCCAGGGGGTGTGACAGGCTGCACTCAGCCTCCTGCACCCCTTGGGAGCAAAAATGGGCGCATGGGGACTTCTAGAAGGGGCAGGAAGGGGAGGGGCCAGCCAGAAATTTAACAACTGGTTTGGCCAAAGTGGTGCAAACCAGTTGAATCCCACCACTGCTTATATGCTGGAATAAGCAACACTGAGAGACGGTTATTTCGCCTGATAAAAAAAGATTTCATGTTTCTATCTCAGCTTCAGATTGGCAAACGTAAGAGATCAGAATGGAATATCTATGAATCCAACTGAGCCTAGCTAAAATTAACTGCCCTTAAGATGCCCTGCTTTTAACTATGTAAATTTCTTTACTCATAGACCTCATCTATTCAGGTAGAGCCTTCAAGATATATCTTAATCCAGTCTTTCATAACTTGAATGGTCTTCAATTTCTGTCCTTCCTAACCCCAACCTAAATACATCTGAATAACAAGCATTGCCTACGTGTGCAAATGACAAATAATGCTGCAGAAAAATAAAACAGAAGAGTAATTGTGTATTCATTGCTCTGTTTGTCACTAGAAAGGATTCATAACCATTCAGGAGGATTTTAATTCTTTTGATGTTCTACCTTTATCTTACCTTTCTGTTATGAATAAGGGATTAACCAAATTCTGTCTGGCAGCTTCCCTTTTTCATGATTTTCCAGTTTTAAAAAAATAGTAATAATTACAATAAACTGCCATCCATCAAGCCGAACCTCCTGATACGTCCTCCTATGTTTGTCTCTCTATCTGAGATGTTCTTAGTTCTTTCCCCAAAAACATTTCCCTTCAGCTCAGATCTATGAAAATAGAGATAAAGGTGTTTAAAGTTTTAACCCTTTTTAACTTCAGATTTTATACTGTGCATTCAGTATACATATAGAGATGTTCAGATTGAAGTAACAGCAGCCTGACAATTGTTTTAAAAAAAGTGATCCAAAAGAAAATATATTCCAATTAGGCCACAAAGTGGTGATGAAGGGTCTTCTGCTCAAAATATTACAAATCAGAAGACGAGCTTAAATATTAAGATTTCTCCAATTTCATGGAGATTTCAGTGTCAGGGTTGTTTGGTGATGACACAATCTAAAGACTCATGCAGATCAACAGCTAATGGAAATCATCTGTAGAAAATAAAGCTATTTCTTCATAAAGTTCTAAACTGGCATTTCCTTTATACCCTGTTGTCAATTAGTATACTTTCCATATTCCCTTTCTCTTAGTTACTATGGCGGTCATCCCAAGGCAACATCTGTCAAATCTGTAGCAGGGCTGGTTGACCTTGGCTGTTCCCTAAAATAATTTAAGGTATGAGAAGTTATTTTCTTTTACATTCATTTCTTTCTTACCTTTGTTCTGAACATCTCCCCTTGCTGGTGCCTCTGCCATCGCTATGAACTGTTTATTTATTAAACTAGATTAAAAGTAAACTAGAATAAAATGTATTATGCCAAGGACAATTTCATGCACCCCTAAAACAATCATCAAAATCAATAAAACCAAGACAGAGATTAACTAGGGTGGACTACTGGATTGAAGAGGCTTGGCTTTGGACAGCTTTGGTGCTGCTGTCCCTGGTCCTGTTTTGCTGCCAGCTTTACCTTTCCTTTGGCTGCCCTTGCACTTTCCTTCGTGCTGCCAACCTGACTTTTTTTTCACAACTACTGTCTCTTTTTTTTTTTTTAAACCCATTAAAGACTATTATTGCGGGAGGGAGAAAGGAAGGAAGAAAGGAAGGAAGGAAGGAAGGAAGGAAGGAAGGAAGGAAGGAAGGAAGGAAGGAGAAAGAAAGAAAGAAAGAAAGAAAGAAAGAAAGAAAGAAAGAAAGAGAGAGAGAGAGAGAGAGAAGAAGGAGGAAGGAAGGAAGGAAGGAAGGAAGGAAGGAAGGAAGGAAGGAAGGAAGGAAGGAGAAAGAAAGAATGAAAGAAAGAAAGAAAAAGAGGGAGGGAGGGAGAAAAAGAAAGAAAGAAAGAATGAATGAAAGAAAGAAAGAAAGAAAGAAAGAAAGAAAGAAAGAAAGAAAGGAGCCATCTTCAGCCCACCTCTAATGTTTTTTATTTTTAACCAATCTCCTCTAGCCAAGTCTCTTCTTCCCTAATCTGTATCACCATTAGCTGGCTTCCTAGCCACTTTCTCCCCTGGACTTTTTTTGTACTGCCAGCCCACCCTCTAACATGGCAGCTGATCTTCTTGATACCTTTGGACCTTCTTGTTTGAATCCTGCACTAACTTCAGCAGCCAAATCCTGGAATTTATCAACAGATGACAGATGGATGGAGCTTTTGGCAGCTTTCTTCCTCCTAGCAATAGCCATGTCCAGACTTCAGCCTGTTTTTTTTGAAACGGCCTGGCTTTGCTTTGCTTCGCATCCCATGATAAGTAGGTCATACATAAAGGACAAGCCAGGATTGTGGGAAGAAGGCCATAGGTATTCTTCATTATCTATTCAGCCTCTCACCCATTAATTAGATGCTTCTGAGGGCAGTGGAAGCATCTAACTCTTTACTAAGCCCCTCTTTACAGATTTCAACCTCTTTTTCTTTCTTTTTTTAAATCAAAACTCTTTCTTATGTCCAGCAGTGGCAGGAATAGGGGTATTCTAACTACATGCATGTTAAAGTGCTATCTTACCCTGGTAATTGTGGCTTTGAGTTTGCTGGCTACCATGCAGGCTATGTTCACAAAAGGGACATAAATGAAAAACAGCCTTTGGCAGAGTGATTGTTGTTTTTTCCCTTTCAAGCAAAATGTTCCATTTCTGATGTCTTGGCTTAAGGACAGCAAAACAGAAACTTTTCTAACAATTTAACCTAGTGCTTCCCAAATCTGGATAAATTATCCAGAATTGTGGTAAAAGTTATTTGGGTAATGACACAAAAACCCATTACGCAATCACAAGAGGTGATTGTATTTAACCTACACTGGGTGAAAAAGGACTTTCTGATAAGTGTTTTTGGGTAATAAAGGAAAAAGTATGGGAAGCACTGACTTAACCCATTTTCCCAATAATAAGAGGGTAGTCTAATTTTCACTCCTTGTGTCACTAGGTAAATGGGATTATGTGGGACAGCTTTCTTGTGCAACAAAGGAGAAATTCTTTCTATTCAGTTTACTCAGTAGGATCTCAACTAATGAGATATTTTAGAAAGCAATGTTGTACCCTGCCAACAAATAGGGGGTTGTCACTGTTACACAGTTGCTAAATGCCCTTTTTATTATGAACCCACCATGGGATACTAGGTAGTCATGGGCACGTTTTAAACGAGTATTCATGATGCCACTAATTGTTTTTGCTTTGACAGCTTATTACTGCCGTTCCTGTGTACGAATCTAACATTGTTTTGTACAGGTTTAATTTAATTTAATTTAATTTAATTTCGAATTTATATACCGCCCTTCTCCCTGAGGACTCAGGGCGGTGTACAGCCAAGATAAGAAACATAGAATACAAATATTAAAACATTTAAAAATATATATAAAATTTGGCCCAAAAAATTAAAAATCGCAGACTAATTAAAGGATTTAAAAATTTTAAAAATTTCTTCTTAAGCCAACCCGGCTTGCTGAAAAAGATAGGTTTTCAGGGAACGACAGAAGGCATTGAGGTCCTGGATTCTTCTTATCTCCGGGGGCAACTGATTCCAGAGGGTGGGAGCCCCCACAGAGAAAGCCCTCCCCCTGGGGGCCACCAGCCTACATTGTTTGGCTGATGGCACCCTGAGGAGGCCCTCTCTGTGGGAGCGCACGGGTCGATGGGAGGTCATCGGTAGCAGCAGGCGGTCTCGGAGATAGCTAGGCCCTATGCCATGGAGCGCTTTAAAGGTGATAACCAACACCTTGAAGCGCACCCGGAAGACCACCGGGAGCCAGTGCAGCTCGCGCAGGAGTGGTGTTACATGGGAGCGCCATGTTGCTCCCATCACTACCCGCGCTGCTGCATTCTGGACCAGCTGGAGCCTCCGGGTGCTCTTCAAGGGGAGCCCCATGTAGAGAGCATTACAGTAGTCAAGGCGAGAGGTGACGAGGGCGTGAGTGACTGTGCACAGGGAATCCCGATCAAGAAAGGTTATTCTTGCAATACCTCCGTGCCTCACACAGTGAGGCACAGACTAGCCAAGCCCATTTCAATCTTAATATGTTGTAAAAAAGTCAGCCCACGAGATGTGAAAAACAGAAGAAATTAGGTTAATTGAGTAAGTCATGGTTCATTTAATGACAGGTAAGTGTGTCAGGGGAAGAGGATTCGATTACTTGGTCGAAGATATTTGAAAGTGGCATTTCCCACATCTAATTCAAAATGTGCAGCTACAGCAGTGTCACAGGAATTCAGTTCTGTTCCAGTAACTGAAACACTTGTCAAAAAACATTGACCTACTATTACTTTTATCAAATCACTGCTAATAGGATTACCAGATTCATGGAAGATTTGTCAGAAGCTGCTAAAATGTTATCAGTATAAAAGTCATCAACATAATGGGGAGCAAAGAATTCCGCAGATTAAACAGATGCTTTAATGAAAACAAGCTTTACTTTCCTGTGACCTGACAGGCATTGCATATCATTGCAAGGCTTTCGGATTATTATATCAGATTTATTTCTATGCTTGTAACTATGATCATACATTGTGACATTATAGCATATCTTGACAGGAAGAGAGAATAGGCCAAATATTAACGTATTTAAAATCTATGGATCAGCACACAGCTGCTAAAAGCAAGGAAGCAAAGCCAGAAGAAGTTCTACCATGTATGGCTACCATCTGAAACTGATTTTCATTTATCCAGAAGACTCTTTAGCAAGATTTATTGGGAAGAAAGTTACAAAATTCCACTAATGAATTATTTCTTATTTGGAACCAACTAGACAACCCCTGCTTCATTGGGTCATCATTTCACATAAACAGACCTAAACACAATGACCAGTAGGAGCAAGAGTGACGTCTAACTTCCTGCTATCTTTCCCATTGAAGTTCCTTGTGGGAAGATGGCAGGAAGCATCAGAAATCCTCCCTTCCTCCGTCTTCCTCCAGGGAAGTTCAGGGGAGGTGTGCAGGGGAGGCAGTGCAGATAAAGGAGAGTGCGTGGGGGTGCGCAATAGATGCTGTCTAGGTTAAGGAAGGAACACAGGGGGAGCAAGCACAGGTCAGGGAAAGCACAAAGAAAGGTGGAACAAGTTGACAGAATGCACAGGGTGTTGGCATAGGCTGAGAGGATTGCATGGTGGGGTCTTCCCTCCCTCTCTTCCTTCTTCTATTCCTTTCCCTTCCCAGCAAGCAGAGAGGGAGAGAGCAGGGGGTTACGAGACTGACTGGGAAACTGTCACAGCATGTCGTATATGAAGATCATGTGACCACAGCAGAGGCACAGCAACGAAGCAGCAGCCAGTACCACTGAAGCAACCCGTTTTCCTAAATTTCATTCTCTCAGAGTCACGGGTCCTATATTTTGGACGCATTCTGTAAATTAGCTGATTTGAGGTACCTTGGTTCAAAGATTGTTGTCCTATGATGTGCCATTTTGCTAGTTAAAGGTCATGAGAAGAGTGTTATTAGTGTAGCTATATATGTATGTGTATATATATATATATATATATATATATATATATATATATATATATATATACACACATATGTATACAGTATGTATGTATGTATGTATGTATGTATGTATGTATATTGCACACTAAGGTGGAGAATTATGTTCTAAGGGCCTTTCTGTAAACTGGCAAACAAGTCTCTACACTGGTAGTGTATCATCTTGCAATTAGCTGTGAATTTAAAAGAAGGTCAGTCTGAAAACCAAATAATATATCAGGACTCTTTCTTGAACAATGCAATTAAACAATTTTATAGTGTTCTTTGAAAGAACATCCTGCTCTTTTGTGTTTTTTTTTTAACTTAGATCCTTTTTAACTTCTTCTAAAAGTGCTGCCATTGATGAGAGACTGCACTATTTCATGTTGGGTTGGCTCTGGCAAGCAAACCAGGACATGTCCAGCAGGTTATCATTCTTCCCACAGTTGTTTGCCTGCTTCCGTTGTATGTCTCTATATGGCTCTTGCCTCACTCCCTTACTCACCATGTATCTGTCTCCTGGACTTAAGCCAACACTGCCAGATTCTTTTCCAGGGAAAATTCTTTGTGGGATTGCTAGTAAGGGACCAGTCTTTAGGCTCTTCATATACACTGCCTCTTTCCTCCAATTTCATTTTGTTGCAATAACAATAGCAGTACAGCAATGCTAATAACAGCAGCATTTATTTTCTTTCTGACTCACTCTAACTATACTGCTATGGTGCAGTCTTGCTTAAAAATAGCTCTGATCCTTGATATTTCAGCATTTTAAACACTCATCCGGATAGAATTTTCAGAGTTTAAACAGAGGACTTGTCCAGAGAGAATTGGATGAATGGTAACCTTCCACAAATCCAATATTCTTTCTAGGGTACACATGACCACGGAGACGTCTTCAGACAGCGCTGGCTCTTCTGCTTTGAAACGGAGATGAGCACCGCCCCCTAGAGTTGGGAACGACTAGCATAGATGTGCAAAGGGAACCTTTACCTTTTACCTTACTATTGAACCATATATGTAAAATATGAATGTGGATGGAATGATTTTGCACTATTGTATGGGCATTCTGAAACAAACGAATGAGAACAACACTGCAACATAGGAAATAAAATAATTGAATATGAGAAAATTAAAAAAAGGAAATATATTGCTAGCAGGGAAAATACTACTATTAGGGAAAACGGGGCAATGCATCAGATAGTTCAAACCATATACTGAATTGTACTAAGGTGTTGAAAGAATTCTATACCATCATCCTTATTCATAACCCCTTGCATAATTTATATTCAGTTGAAATAATTCAAAGGTATTCGATTATAGGCTTCAGATGACTCGTCTTTTGTCTGGTAAAGAGACTCACATTTCCAAAGATATACATTGATTAAACAAATAAATATACTTATTGTTAATGATTTATTCCAACAGAAAGCTTTGTGCAGAAATCTTAAGGATTGTGTTTCTACATACATCCCATTCATGCTTGAAAGAAAGTGAGCTGAAATTGCTCAACGGATTGCACACTGTGATTTTATAATGTTCAGAGCAAATGATATGAAATGTGGAAACAAAAGTTTAACTGCTTTTGGCAAACTGTTTTAATCCTAAAGATATCATTAAGATTCAGTGTAGAGAAGATCCTCAAAAACAGATATGGAAAAGGTTTAAGAAAAAAAAGTAAATTTTGGATTTATGTATAGAACCAAGGGTAGTTTGCAAAGATAGAAAAGTAGAGAACATGAGAGGTTACCTGATTTTGTTACCTAGTTTGAATAATGAAATGTATGCAAGAAAACAACCAAGCTCAGAGAGCACCAAGGACCCCTCATTTCAATCCTGAGCTACAAATATTTTCCTTTATAAGTACAGAACAATATAGTGAAAGTTGAGATGAATTAGATTTAGTTGCATTTCCTTTGCTTTTTTCTTCTCTTCTGCCAAGATTCTTTTGTTTGCTGTTTCTTACTCTTTTTCTGCACTTTGAAAAGAAATAGAATGATGGGTATATACGGATGCGGATATAAATATATGCTATTTTAGGTCTATTGTTTTGAAGATGCATTGCAATCACTGGACCAAGTAAGTCAGGAGGAATATGTACAAACCTTTTTTTTTTATTTGAAAACCTTATAAAATATAGCAAATGTTTGCAATTTCTTAATTTAAAAAAATTAAGAGTTTAGTCTGTTGTTAATCTATAACAATACACAAGACATTTAGTGAGTTTAGGAAGCTTACACCTTCAGTATCATACAGGTCAAAATATAATACAGCTTTCACAACCATTCAAATCCATATCTCATATTTTACTTTTTATTTCTAGGTCTGTTTTGTATTATAATAAACATGCATTTCCGAAAGCTAATGTAAAGAGTATGGCTCCTACAGAAAAGTTTTAATTAGACTCTGAAAACATTGATTTTATTTCATGTTAGAACCTATTAAAATCTTGTTTCAATGTGGTTTATTCCTATTCATGTCTTCCCATTGTTTTCTTTTTGTGTCCAGAAAGGAATTAGTATAATATTTGAACATCATATTAGAAATAAAGAATATATGACAAATGAGGACACATGGAGAGAAAGATGAAGCTTTCTAACAAGCTTTCAGTGAGCTCAAGTATCACATCACTCCGGACATGTATATCATGCAGCGTGGCACACCAACACAATGCTGGCATGGTCCAACAGGCAAGGAATTTTGAAATACAGAATCATATGCAGTTTAGACCTTCTGCTAGTTGGTCTTCCTGCTGGTTTCTTTCTTCCTTCTCTGCATATATAGCAATTTTACATGACTATATTTAAAGAGCAACAAATGTTGACATATTTCAGTCTTTCCTGCCAATTCATTCCGAGAGCTATTATGTCCCCAGAAAGATCCTAAAATCAATGATATGTTTGAGCCTGACATTCTGAAAAGGCAAATTAAATGGCCTTAGAAAATGTTGCTGATAACAAAGCTGCAGGAGTTGATGAAATATCATCATAACTGATTAAAATTTCACAAGATAAAACCATTAAAGTGCTGCATGTGGTTTGTAAATAAAGCATGGAAGATACAGCAGTGGCCAAAGTCTGGAAAAGGTACCTTTTTATCTGAATACTCCAAAGCAGCGTTAAGGAATGCACAATTAAAACAATCACACAGTTATTTCACATGCTACTAAGAGTGGTCAAAATTTTACAATGCAGACTTCAGCAAAAGATGGAGTGAGAACACTGTACAAGCCAGATTCAAAAGAAGCAAAGGCACCTAAGATTGACAATTGAGAAGGCATGGGAATTCCAAAAAGATCTTTATTTTTGCTTTATTTGCTGCCAGTTCAATCATTTTGGGTCGTGTATATGTATGTACAAAAGGGATGAAGCTTCCACCATGATGACATTACATTATTTTTGTCATTTTGACCCCCGCCTTTGATATGCCCACCACCCAATGTCACTGCTTATTTAATCTCTTATTGCTAAATCCTGGTGTAATGCTTTGTAATTAAAAAAGACACTGCTAGCTATGTATAGAAGATTTTATCCTTCTAAACTCAAAAATTCACAGGGATTGAGAATGTAGTCATAACATAAAGAGAGGTCTTGTGCTTGGGAGAAAGACTATGACACATTTAGAATAAAGTATTAATCTGCAGAGATATCACATTCACAACAGATACTTAATGCCAAGGATATGATGTTCCCAATTGCAATATATATTTGTGATAGGTGGAACATCAAAAAGGCTGAACAAATAAAAAGGAATTCTTTTAAATAGTTGAGAATGCCTTGGACTGCATAAAAACAAATCATTCCGTATTAGATGGAATAAAGTAGGTGCTCACTAGAAACATTAACAACTAAGCTAAGTTTAGATATGTTGAACCCAATACAGGGATAACAGTTAATAGAAGAGACCCTGATGCTGGAATAAAATGGAAGGTAATAAAAAAAAAAGAGAGATTGACAGTAAACAAGAAAAACAGACATCATTAAAGATAAAATAAGTTTACAAGGATATAAAAATAATCAATTACTGATAGACAATCCTGATGAAATAGTAGGTTATAATAGTGGAAAGCAACTGAATGACTGAAGAACGTGAGTGTGCAAAGGCTACACAGATGATCAGTTGTCAATGAACTTGGCAATTCAACAGGATTTGTTGGACCAGTAAAATTTATTGATTGCTAATCTCTTATAATAGTTAGTTGCTTCTGTATATACTTACTTGGGAATATATCCTTCTAAACACAATGGGACTTTTGAGTAAGTGCTATTTGTCTGGTCCTTGAGAGTAAAGCCCACCAAATAGGCTATAGACCTAGAATCATAGAGCCACAGGGTTGGAAGAGACTTTGGAGGTCTTTGTGTACAATTTCCTGCCCAGGGCAGGAATTCTCAGACTATCTCAGACAGACTGTCCAACCTTTCTTAAAAACCTCCAATGATTGAGTATTCACAACTCAGGAGATCAGCCATTTCAACAATAAGCTCTGATGGTCAGAACATTACTCTTACTGCTTGGCTCTTGTCTTAACCTGGGTTACAATGGAGAGTAAATCCACATCCTCTTCCCTGTAAAGTTCTTTCATGTACTAGAAGACTTTTATCAGACCTTCCTTATCCTTCTCTTCTTTAGAGATTTTTTCCATTGTTTTCCATAGGATTTAATCTCCTGACCCTTCAGCCTCTTCATTGCTCTTCTTTGCACTGTTTCCACAGCATCATTTGTGTATTATGATGACCAAAACTAGATGCAGTATTCCAGGTGTGGTCTGATCAGTGTAACATAGAGTGGAACTGTGTTCTCCACATTATAACACTGTTAATGCAATACAACATTGCATTGGTTCTTTTTGCAGCTGCAGTGTGCTTAATCTGTGGTTCATCAGGACACCCAGATCTTCTTCACAGGGACCAGTGTTGAGCCACATACCACCTTTTGTACTTATACACACAGTTTTTCTACCAAATGGCAGATTCCTACATTTTTTGCCACTGAACCACATTTTGTTGGAAAAGACCCAATATGCAAATTGATCAAGATCCTCCTGAACCTTAATTCAGTCTCCAAAGGTGTTAACAATTCCCCTCCAATGGCTTTATGTCATTTTCAGGTTCGCTGAGCATACCTCATATCCCTTTGTCTAAATCATTTATAAAAATTTGAAGAGCACTGGCCTCAGAACAAACTGTTGAGTGCCCCACTGCATACCTCACTCCATTTACAAATAAATCCATCAAAGATCATGAATCACTGTTCAACCAAACTGTAAATTTGGGTGTGACCCTCCATCACATATTGCTCCATTTTATCAAAAGGGAGTTATGGCTACCTTTCTCAACTAGCTTACTACATTCTAGCTATACAACAGCTACAGTATTCTCTTGATTCAGTCACTTAGTTTTAAAAAGCAGTATGACTAGTCTGGCACAATCTATTTTTAATAAACCCATACTGACTTCTAGTAACCACCTTGTTCCTTTCTATCTGCTTGCCAACCCACTATTAGATATTCTTTTTTTTCAACTTGATTTCAAGATGATTGGTCTGTAGTTTCTCGTGTCTACTTTTTTCCCCTTTTTATACATAGTGGTTCTGACACCACATCTGCTGATTTTCTTTAGCACCCTGGCATGTAATCCACCTGGTCCTGACATCTTGAATCCAAAGCAGCTAGATATTTTCTCACTACTTTCTTTTCCACATTGTCCAGCATTTCTCTTCTGCTCTCCAAGTTAGTTAGAAAAAAAAAATCTCCCAGAACCCCCAATCAAGACACAAAACTCTAATGATAGACAATTGGTTTTTTTTGTCTTCAGTCTCTCAGAGAATCCCATCAACTGTGGAACAGTGAAAAAGCCTTGCCATAGAATATAAAGGGAATTTAAGATAAATACACAAAGGATTGCTCTGCAAATAAGATACAACTCGTCACTGACACAGAAGGGCTTACATCTTATATTCATAGACTGCAAAATGAAAATATTTATCTCATATAATTTTAGAGTCTGTAATATGATTTATCAGGAGCATTGGTAACGGAAAGCAGTACACACACATCAGTTTTATCATTCTAACTGTGAGCTCCTTGATAAAGGGAAGCTAGATTTCCCACTTGGCAGTTCAGACAGCCAATTCTTAAGTAATGTACTATTTTATTTAAGCACTTGTTTTATTAATTGATTAACATCTCATCTTCCATTTAGGAAAAGCATCAGTTAGTAAATGGGAATGCCTGAAAAAAAATCTGTGAATTGAATAAGCTATATGGTACTATCAATAGCACCTTCATTGCTTCCATGTCCTTTCTGATTTTTTAAAGATATTTTAAATTAAAAATAATTAAATAGGAAGCTGGCAGAGCACAAACTGTCATCCTGGGAGATGCATTCTGCCTCCTTTTTGGAAAGAAGGGACCTGTGAACCCTTGAATTTATGTAAGCAACTCCAGGTAGATGTCTTTGGAGATGTTCAGTCAATCTGAGGGACAACTCCTGGTAGACAACATAATCACATCCACGTTGTCTTCTTGCCAATGATATAGAAGTACTTTTCCAATGTGTTTTTTTTTTTGGATCTTTTTTTAAAAAAAATTCAGTCTTGTCTACAATGTTTATTTTTTGCAAAGTTTTTCATACACTATACTAACCAGATTCAACCCTGCTTAATTTTCTGAGATTGCTAATTGCTGTTACCCACTGACACTATCTAAAAGCACTACCCATAAGATTCAGTTGCCTGTGATTGAAAAAAGGATGGAAAGGTCATTCTGATTTACTAAAAACAATCTAGGGGTTTTGGACAATTTATATATTTTCATTCCAGAAAGAATAAAAATAAAGGAAGGTGTTAGTACCCCAATTTCAATGCCCCTTTAGAAGTTCATCTCTTATACCAGCAATATCAAACAGATTTCTCCTCTGCCTTTCCCTTCCTATATGTAAGGATAGATGTGTGTGTATGTGTGTGTTTCTGTGTCTTATTTTTAATGTATTTTTTAAATTGGTAATTTAATTACCTGTTCAACATGTACATAATTTTTCTTTGAGAAATAAGACTAAAACAACAAACAAAATAAATTTCTCTTCTCTGCCCCATCTCCAGCTCAATTTCTAAAGAACCTTAAGATTCACATTCTATAGAATCATTCCTATATGATTCCACAATAGGAAACATACAGGTGTTCTATTATATTCTGTATCAATGTAAAATTTAAATATAAGAAACCAGTAACATAACAAGCAACAATGAGCAAGATTTTTAAGTGTCAAGTCGCCGGGCTGCCTGAGGGGAGGGGAGGGGGTCCAAAAAGTCAAAATGGCGGCGAAAACCATGCGATGGATAAGCCCCTCCTCCTCAGGAGCGCTGCTAGCTGGGGGATTCTGGGAGTTGAAGTCCACCCATCTTCAAGTTACAAAGGTTGAAAAACACTGCCTTAGAGAGATCTTTGCCATGACGATCGATCTTTCACGTGCCTCAGTTACAAACAAACAAAAAAAGGCGGGGTTTCCATCGCACGGTTCTCGCCGCCATCTTGACTTTTCTGACTCCCCTCCCTTGCAGCAGGTTTGACACCCTACGGCAAGTTCCCGGGTTCGAGCACCGTCCTTGGCCACAAAATGCGCGAATTGACTTTGCCACCCCCACCCCTTAAAAATGGGGTATGTGGCAATTCTCTACCTGACCCGCTTCTGCTATGATTCCCCCCCTCACTTACCCCCCCCCCTCGGCCCAGGCAGCCCAATAAATGAAAAGCTGTTCCCTCCCGCTTCGCACCGACTGGGGAAGGGGCGTTGACGAAGGAAAGGTGGGCCAAGGCAAACCAGCCTTTCGCTTTTGCCTGGAACTGAGCGCTTTTCGTGCCGTTTGTCTCCAGTCTCTTCCCGTTTCCCGCTGCTGCTGCTGCTGCCGCCGCCGCCGCCGCTACCAATACTGTACCCCTCTCCGGACCCGGCGGACTGACACGGCTGAGGCGGCCTTTCTCGTTTTTCCTCCCCGACCGCGGCCCGCCCACCTGCCACCGCACCCTCGGAGCGTCTCCGGCATGGACCGCGCGCGGCGGCGGCGACGGCGGGAGGCCGAAGCAGGTAAAATTGAGCGCGGGCCTTTCGTCAGGTAGCACCGGTGGCTCGGCTCGCCGTTCTGTCGACGGGGAGGCCTACTCGTGGCGGCGGCGGCGGCGGCCTTAGGACGGGAGCGTGAAAGTAAGATGCTGTCAGGCGAGGTGCTGTTTCTCTTCGGAGAGAGCCCAAAGGCCGCTTTGGAGTTGAGGCGCCCCGCTTTCCCTCCCGCTATTGCAAGGAAGAGCAGCGGTCATTTTCACGCCGCTTGGGTTATATAGCAGGGCACGGAAAGGCGGATGGGGATGAGGACCGCTTTCAGGTTGGGCTCCTGAAAAATAAATCCCTTTATTTTGAATGGGCGTCTTCTGAATTTTGCAAGATGTCTCAGCTCTCCTTAGGTGTATTATTGGAGGGGGAGGGGAGAGATATTTCTATTGTACACTGTACGAGAAATTTGTTTTTTTTTTTAAGTAATAATGACATTTAAGTCAATCTGTGAGGTAGCCATTAAAAGTTATTTAATGGCTGCTGCATTTTCCCCATCCCAGCGAGGCTGCTAACTAATAAAGTAACTAATAGTTCGGTGTAAGTTTAATCAGCACTGTCCCAAAACAACAGTAAGTTGGGCAGGTTTATATTATTTCAAGGCTGTCTGGGAGATGCTGTAGGTCACCTTTGTGGAAATGACCTGTATTAATGTGGTAACCTTGGCAGCATTTAAGGAACTGGCTTGATGAGTTGCTATGTTTGGGGGGAGTGCAGGGAAGTATCCCTGGTCTAATCCAAAGGTAGGCAAAAGATGGAGCTAGATCCAGAAAACATGTTCAAGTGATTTCTCACTGCCTGTTGCCCTCCACTACATGATTAAAGACACAGCAGTTAACAAGGACATAAGACAACTGTCTTTGAAACAGCTAGTGTTCCCACCACTGGCAACAGGCATAATAACCATTTGTTATGTTATTTTCAAACGACGTAATCTAAAAAAAAATAATTACATATAAAAATAATTAAAACATATAACTATTTCCATCAGGTTAAAAAAAAAGATGTAACTAAAATAAAAAGTAATCCTGAAATAATTACCTTTTGATAATGCCCCCTCCACCATTTAATTTAGTAAATTAGTTGAAAATCGTGTTACTGCAGCTCAAACCAAGAATTTCTGCTTATGGTTGCATTGCTGAATCAAAGTTTCTGCGAGAAAATGGAGCTGAATTCATCTTCAGCAGATTAATTTTACACTGTTCAGCTTTTTGAGATAGGCCAGGTCAGGAAACTGAGGTTGCAAAGATTACAGGAATGCTTCTTTGTTTCTCTCCGTTATAATAAAATAATCTTGAAAGCCTGATAGTTTCATTTTGACCCCTCTTATACCAAACAGACTCAAGGTGGAGTTATAATATTTTTTCTTCATGTCTTGCCCTGGCCTATTAAAGTGCTGTTTGTGTGAAAAAGCTGCTTAATTATTCAAATATTTCTTTTCTTCCTAAGGGACAGTCTATAAATTTGTTGGAAGTTCTACAAAGAAATGACTTATGTGAAATGTTAATTTATAGTTCTCTAGCAATAGCAATAGCACTTAGACTTATATACTGCTTCACAGTGCTTTACAGCCCTCTCTAAGCAGTTTTACAGAGTCAGTATATTGCCCCCAACAATCTGGGTCTTCATTTTACCAGCCTCGGAAAGATGGAAGGCTGAGTCAACCTTGAGCCGTTGAGGATCAAACTGCCGAATTGTAGGCAGCCGGCAGTCAGCAGAAATAGCCTGCAGTATTGCATTCTAACCACTGCGCACCGCAGTTCTTAGAAAGCATTTAGCCTTTTTTTGAGTCAGAATTTTTTGGCCTTTTTTTGCACTGAATATTAGCAAAGCAGGTCCCACTAGTACAGAAAGGGAATATAAATAAAAAATAGCATCAAACATTGGTGCTTGCTTAATATACTTTTTAAACAAAATCATCCAACACATGATTATAGCGTGAAAGAAGAATCATCCTCTTAGATTCAGTAAATTTATTTCCAATAACTGAAATCATACATTTCCTATAAATGGTGATCAGTCTCTCATATTGCCGTACAGGAATTCAGAGCTGCTTTTCCTCAGTAACATTCAAAGGTCTTTTAGCACAAATTGTTTCAGGTCATGAGACAACATTTCTATGAACTTGGACTTAGCCATTCAAAACACTGGATTTGAACTTCTTCATCATGTAGACTTGGTTGTATGTTTGAAATCATTCTTTTGCTACATCACCCACTAGCACTTCAGCTTCACTTAATAGATAAATGGCCTAAGAGCAGGGGTGAAATGCTCCCGATCCGGTAGCAATGGCGGCGAGTGGTTCGGAGACCCCCCCCATGCCCAGCTGAGCCACACGATCATCAGAAGCTTTTGTTTTTACTTTTAAAAGCATTTTTTCTACAACCTCTTCCAATGAAAAAATGCTTTTAAAAGTAAAAAAAAAAAGCCTCTGATGATCACGCGGCTCAGCTGGGATTGTCAGAGGCTTTTCAAAGCATTTTTTTCTGCAACCTCTTGGCCGAAGAGATGGTAAAAAAAAATGCTTTGAAAAGCCTCTGATGATCCCAGCTGAGTTGCCTGATCGGCAGAGGCTTTTCAAAGCCTCTAGCATTTTAGAAAAAATGCTTTGAAAAGTTAAAAAAAAAAAAGTTGGCCATGCCCACCCATCACATTACCCCCCCCACCAAGCCACGCCCACAGAACCAGTAGTAACAAATTTTACATTTCACCCCGCCTAAGAGTCTCCCATAGAATTCTCTGATAAAAAGCAGAGCATTCTTTCTTCAGTGATAACAAGCCATCCAGGTCCTGAGGCACTAAAGAATTCCCATAGCATGACATTCATGCTTTATAGTTACTATGAAGTTCTTATTATGGAATTCAGTGTTGATTTAAGGAGCTGTGGTAGCACAGTGGTTAGAATGCAGTATTGCAGGCTAACTCTGCCTACTGTCAGGAGTTTGATCCTAACCGAATCAAGGTTGACTCAGCCTTCCATCCTTCCGAGGTCGGTAAAATGAGGATCCAGATGTTGGGGAAAATATACTGACTCTGTAAACCATTTAGAGAGTGCTGTAAAGCACTATGAAGCAGTATATACGTCTATTGCTGTTGCTATTTAAGTCACTTTAGTTTTATTTCAGTCAGAAATATATATCTGACAGAATTGAACTAATGAGTCAAAATGTGGAGAGTCAATCCAGGTCCTTCAGTCAATGTTCTGATGAGCAACAGTGTTTTTCTTATTAAATAGTGGTTTCCTTCTTGTGATTTGGAAATATAGGTAGTCCTCAACTTACAAACAATTCATTTATTGATCACTCGAAGTTACAACAGCTTTAGTTACAACTGAAAAAAATGACTTATGACTGTTTTTCAAACTTACAACCTTTGCAGCATCCCCATTGTGATTTGTTCAAAATTCATACACTTGACAACTGACTCATATGCATGATGGTTGCGGTATCCTGGGATTATGTGATCACCTTTTATGACCTTCTGACAAGCAAAATCAATGAGGAAGCCAGATTCACTTAACCTGTTACTAAGTTAAGAGCTGCAGTGAATCACTACAACTATGGCAAGAAAGGTAAAAAACAGGGCAAAACTCACTTAACTACTAGCTCACTTAGCAACATAAATTTTCAGCTCAGTTGTGGTCATAAGTCAAGGATCACCTGTATACATCCTTGAAAAATGAAGAAGCAAGTTTTGCAAGGGCAAAATGTTCTGGAGAGAAGGCATTGGTTAGACTAGAGATATATACCAATTCTATCATTTTTTTTTAACTGAAGGAAGCCTACTGTCAGGCTTGTCAATAAATACCAACAAGTGACCAGGACGTTGTTTATGATAATGGCCTTCCATGTAAATAGATTCTGAATAAATCTGTATTCAATCATTGGTCCTTAGCAGGTGGCTCAGAGTGAGTCAAAGATATAATTTTGGTCACTAGATCTGAAGATTTGCATAGCTTTGACAAACTTAGCACCTAATGAGGCAAGATGATCTAAATGTTTATTGATGCATGGAATCTGAATCCATCTTTAAGGTAAACTAGACAACCCATAACCCCTTGAATCATCATTTCAGAGATATTTTCTTACCAGATTCCTCAAAGCCTTCAACAATGGCAGAGCATCTAATGTCCTTGAACAGTTTTAAAAATTCAGGGAGATATTCAGAGATGTATCAGCCTTGAAAGTAGTCTACGTTGAACTGTATAGCACAGTCAAAGATCAGCAGTTGATCACAAGAAATTTTTGTATTTTGTATTATGTAATAATATGTTTTATGATAATTTTTAATAATAATAATTTAATAATAATAAATTATTTAAATTATTAAATTATTTCATAGAATTTGCCAAATTTCAATTCAGTGAAATTTGTGAATCCTGGATTTTGTACACATTCTGTATGTTAGCCCAGTGGTCCCCAACCCCCGGTCCGCGGACCGGTGCCGGGCCGTGGAGTACCTGGCACCGGGCCGCGCAGCGGCCGGGGGACAGGAACGCTGCAGCGCAAAGGCTCCTGGGCCGTGCGCAATGGGCCTGCGCAAAGGCTCCTGGGCCGTGCGCAATGGGCCTGCGCAAAGGCTCCTGGGCCGTGCGCAATGGGCCTGCGCAAAGGCTCCTGGGCCGTGCGCAATGGGCCTGCGCAAAGGCTCCTGGGCCGTGCGCAATGGGCCTGCGCAAAGGCTCCTGGGCCGTGGCCCCACCCCTGCACGCGCTCAGCGGGCCGCGGCGATAAAAAGGTTGGGGACCACTGTGTTAGCCTATTTCAGATACAGGTATCTTGTTTAAAAGGTTTTGGTCTATGATACACCATTTCACCTGGTTAAAGGTTACAAACATGAGCATTTTAATAATATATAAATTCAATTTAAGGCAATTATTAATCTTAAATTATCTAATTTTAAAATTAGTTATGTTATTATACCCTTCATCCAACTCTTTTTTTTTTTTTAATTTGATTTATATGCCGCCCTTCTCCGGAGACTCAGGGCGGCTTACAGTGCATTAAGCAATAGCCTTCATACTTTTGTATATTTATACAAAGTCACCTTATTGCCCCCACAATCTGGGTCCTCATTTTACCTATCTTAGAAAGGATGGAAGGCTGAGTCAACCTTGAGCCTGGTGAGATTTGAACTTACAGTAATTGCAGACAGCATGATGTTAATAACAGTGCTTTAGTCTGCTGCGCCACCAGACTCTGTGATTGCTATATTAAAATTTCAACCAACTACAGAGAACAACACTCTAGGAATGCAGAAGATCATTTGATTTTTGTTGACTTTTGGTTGTCCCAATTACTCTATAGAATAATTCTAATTTGTGCAAATCTTTATTTTTTCTAATTACCATGATTCAGGTTTGGTAGATTACTATGTACCAAACCTGTTTTCCAAACTGTCTTTCAGCTAATCCAGACCTTTTATATTTTTCTTAAAATAGACACTGACTAGCCATTGGTTTCTGTGCTCTGATTTCAAAAACTGGCATTTAGTTATCCCAGTTCTTTCAAGTTAACACAGTAATTAGTATTGAAATATAAGAATGAAATGATTAGTTGTTCAGCTGCTTTCTGTTACATTATCTTGCCAGTTGCAAAATATTAAGGTATTCAAAAGGGAATTAGTTATTTCTAGAAAGTGCTGTCTGATTTCATTCATAGGAACTTTATCTTGTAGTACTTAGTAACTCAGTACAGAAAAAATTTAATTTTAATATTTTTATATTTTCATTCCCATCTCAGTATTGAAAGGTGAATCAAAGAAATCTCTCCTGATATTCACTTGTATGCACATAGCAAAGAACTATGTAGGGGGAGCGGGTTTGATGGCAACAACCCTCAGTTTCCTAGCAAATCATGTTGATGCTTGTAGAAATATTTTTAAAAGTATCTATCCTAAATAGCATTCAAGTATCATCTATTATTGTTCAAATATTTGTTGCTATATTAAATTTTGTCAACTTAAATGCTACTTTATTTAGTGGTATTTTCTACTGCGTGTTGGCAATACCAGTGTTACTTGTTCTTTCGATATTGCCATCCAAAACAAGGACATTATATTTTTGCCTAATTATTTATATAGATTTTTCAGCCAAGATTTGCATCTGCCAATACTGCATTTATCTTAAATTTTCATTAGAGAATTCATTTAAGTAGTTGATAGTTCCCATTTTATATTATGAATTTTAAATATTCCAGGTTTATTTCCTTGATTGTATTCACAATTTCTTTCCCCAATCTTTAGGGGATGAACTTATTTTGTATACATTCAATCTAGTGTTTTTATTTTACAGAACAATTTTTCTTCATAATCCTCTGGTGCATTCTGTTATATTTTTCCTTTTTTAAGTTTTCATTTTACAGCATTATTCCGTAAACTGTAAAATTTAACTTGCTATCCATTTCTTTCTTTCTCTTTTTCAGTCTGAGCTTTTCCTTAATAATTTATATCAACAATTCATTGTAGTGTGATCCTGTTTAATATTTTCAATTTTCCTTTTGATGGTTTTCTAATTTATTCTCATCTTGTCACAACTGAATTATGATTAATAACTATATAAGATACTGAGCATGTTTTTATATTCAACAAGAATAGGATTATTTCTGATTATATTTGCAGATGATACCTAGGCTTGTAGTTTCCTACAGGGTGGATTTGATTTAAATCATCTCAATTTAAATCATAATTTTTAAAGAGCATCTGTCATCTCTGCTACTCCTTTGATCCACTGTTGACTCACCGATAGTCCCAGTGTTGCAGAATATACAGCCTCATGGTACATAACTAAGCTCCATTTCATGCTGAATAAACTAAATTATTTATCTATCTTAAATAGAAAACTATCTTACGATAGATTTTTATCCCAAAAGTTTTTATTAAAATAAATTCGATAAAAATAAAAAAAAAAACGATTTAAATTAAAAAAATCTGATTTTTTTAAAAAAATCATTGATTTTTATCCACCCTGGTTTCCTATGTGGTAACTAATTGAAAACATAAGTAATTACTTACTGTTTTTCTTAAACTCTTTTACATATAGCCCTCTGTTCCCAGTAGATACGTCTCATGTTGCAATCTAATTCACCTCTATTCTTCAAAATTCTTTCCTGCCTACTCAAAAATGTTCACTAGGCTTATCTTGGAGTACTTTGGGACAGACACACTTTCAGAAAAGTGAAATGATTTTAAATTTTATATTTAAAATCCATCCTGGATCACCAGTTACCATCTTCTTCCTTCTCTGAACTCCATAATTATGACACTAAGCCAAAGTAACACTCACTACCAGTATTTCAGTCCTCTTCCCTTCCCCCTGAACCCAAAAAACGGTTTTGGGTAAATATAACTCCTTGTTTCCTTAGTCCAACACTTTTCCCAGGGGAGTTTCCCAGGCTGCATCTAACAGGGTGTAGGTATTCCTCGGCTTATAACCACAAGTGAGTCCAAAAGTTTTGATCATACAGTAAGTTGTTTTGATCATTAAATGATATGCTCACCTGTTTCAGTTGTTGTTAAGGGACTGCTTAACATTATGAAGCGCATGGAGTGAAAGAGCTGCCTGCCAAAGGAGGGTAGGCAGTTTCCCTCCGTGTGTAGAAGGGAACTCCAGGAAGGGCTTGAAAAAAGAAGCTTGAATCACAAAAATCGGAGCTGCCTTTCTACAGTACACTGTTAAGTGTTTGCCTTCCGCTCCATGTACAAAAGGGAAATCCAGAGTTGAGCTGGAGAAAAGAAACTTGGATCTTTGTATTCCGAGCTTCCTTTCTCCAGCTTGTTGCAAGAGTTCCTCTCCTGTCCATGCACAGAAGAAAAATCTAATGCTGGGCTGGAGAAAAACAGCCTAGGTCTTCATGATCCAAGTTTCCTTTCTCCTCTTCCCATAGGAGTCCCACCTCACCCCACTTCAAATGCAGAAGAGGAGGGGGAATCCTTTGGCAGGCAGCAACAGCTTGCAATTTTTTTTCTGCTGGTTTCTCCCTTGACTTTCTGGGAAAGCCAGCAGACAAAATTGCAAATGGTAATTACATGATTGTGGGGCACTTGGCAACCAGTCATAAATGCAAACAGATTGCCAAGTGCCTGAAATGTGATCACATGACTGCAGGGGTGGGGTAGCAGTCGTAAGGTCAAGGACAGGTCGTAAATAGCTTTCTAAAAGTCTGTTGTGACTTTAAATGGTCCTTAAATGACAAGTTGTAAATAGAGGACTACCTGCAGAAAAATGGTTTGCTGAGGAATGGGAGACCGTATGATAGGATGGGAGACAATGTTCTGCATTTCCTATTCTATCACATCCAGTTTTTGGAGTACTAGGCAGGATACCTAATTTATGTATTAATGATTTCCAATCAATCAATCTTTTATTATGGCCATAGACCAGGAAAAAAAATTGTTAAGTGAGTTTTGCCTTACTTTACAACCTATCTTGCCACTGTTGGTAAGTGAAGTGGTAATTGTTAAGTTAGTAGCACAGTGGTTAAATGATCTGCTTCCTTATTGACTTTGCTTGCTTTACATGACTTCAGGACACTGCAACCATCATAATTATGAACCAGTTGCCAAGCATCTGAATTTTGATCATGTGCTCTTAAGAATGCTGCAATGGTCGTAAGTATGAAAAACAGTCATAAATGAGTGCCGCTGTAACTTTGAATGATCACTAAATGAACTGTTGTAAGTTGAGGACTACCTGTATCATACTGATCTGATAGTAATAGCTCTATATAAAAGAGATCAATATTTCCTAAATATTTTGTCAGGTAAGGAGTTATAAAATGAATCCATGAGTCTTTATAGGGGATGTAATATAACAGGACATGAGCTGTGACTTCAATGGCCCCCTGTCCATAAAGATCAAATAGCAGCTCTATGGGACTTTTTTACATTGGCCCTCCAGAACTGCTATGGAGAGAGGGTTAAAAGGTGCTAGATTTGCTGCCGTCTGAAATGTAGAAATAGCTATATAAGTATCTCGCCGGTTTATGATTGCTCAAGAAAATGTTCTTGGGTAGATCCTGTTGGGCATCCTGATCTTTAATAGGTTGTTCAAATGCACTCCAAATATCCATGGAAGAGGTTCTGAATTAACTAAAAAGGAATAAAAAGGGAATTCTTGACATCAATATCAACCTTGATGTAACAAAGAACACACATTGATCATTTTTGATTAAAGGATGCCATCTCAGTCCAAAATATAAAGCTTTGGGAAAACCCAAAAGATTTCAAAATCTTATAAAAACTTTTGCATCAACCAAAGAAATTATTTTAGTAGTTTTCTTATCACTATTTATTTCTACTAGTTTCTTTATATTGTAACATTTGTATGTTAGAAACAGTAGCTGCTGATTGAATTTTCCATACATTCCAGTGGTTATTCATACTGGAAGTTGTCAATTTACATCACCCTTTTTTTAAAATGAATTTACTTTTGAGACTAAAGTAGTCACACAGTACAGCTTAATTATTGTTCTGCCTCCTTGCTGTAAGATACCAAATCTGTATAAATCCTCTTTCCTCAATTTCCGCTTACAATTCTGACTATAAAACCCTGAGTATCAGAGTTGTTAATGGAGAAATGACTTGCATAAATGCTAAATACTTCTTCCTCCACAATCAGTTCACAATTTGAGTAAAATGAGTATTTAATTTCTTCATTTTATGTAACATTTTTGGAGGCAGAAAATAGATTTTAGGTATTTTAAATGTGGTTATTTTGATAAATATAGTAAACTTACTTTCTCTAAAAGAACGTATTTCACTGTCTCTTAATTAAAAATAATGATATGTAATTTAGAATAATTTTTATTACTCTAGAATCTGAATACATTTTCCCATTGGTATACCAAATGATAAAGGAACTGTTAAAATAGGGATCTTTAAGATTGCCAACAAAGCTATCATTTCATTTCAAAAAAATAAAATGATAGTTCCATAAATATATGCTAATTATACATATTTCTCATTATTACAGTACTTTTGCAGTGTAGAAACTGACATGATCTACAAACCAATTAAATGAGATTAAAATAATAGGATGAACTTTAATGCTATTATACTAATATAGGGGAATTTTATGTTTTGGTTTTTTTTATGGTTTAAAATCTGTAATTATACTCTTTAAAACATATAATAATATACTGTTTTCAAATTCTTTCATAAAATTAATTTATGTGAATAAAGAATAATATTCCATTAGTTGGCGGTAAATTGGAATGTCAAAGCTCACAATAAATCATTATGCTATAAGATATATTGTAGTATAATTGTTATAGTATACCTTCAATGGACATTATATAGATTATAGTTTCAGTTCATTAGGGAGATGTTGCAGATTCAGTAATACCTAGTTAAATCTATTAGGCATGTTTCCTATCTGGAAATTTAATTTAATTATTATAATTTAATTTAATTATTATAAATTAATTATTATATTTATTATAAATTATTATAATAATTTAATTATTATAAATTATTATAATTTAATTTAATTATTATAAATTAAAAAGTAATCGTATTTAAAAGTCTGCAGAGATTCTCAGTCATGGTTATCCCAAAGGTGCTTTTTCAGGAGGCAACTGGACTTTCTTATTTTTTCTTTCAAGATGTTTTGCTTCTCATCCAAGAAGCTTCTTCAGCTTTGACAGGATAGTGAAGAATGGAAGGATTTATATTCCTTGCAGACAGATGGTCATTTGCATGCTTTTAGAGTGTCACTGAAGCACTTGGAGTTTCATCTGTGTCCTCAGGACCACCTGAGTAGTGTTCCTGGTTCCTGTAGTCTGCAATTTTTCTCTGGAAATTCATTCCTATTCGCACACAATTCAAAGGGTGTTCATCCCAAATTGTATAGCTAAAAGTCTGTAGAGATTCTCAGTCATCCAGGTCATGGTTGCCCCAAAGGTCTTTTTTCAGGAGGCAACTGGACTTTCTTGTTTTTTTCTTTCTTTGGATGAGAAGCGAAACGACCTCAAAGAAAAAACAAGAAAGTCCAGTTGCCTCCTGAAAAAGCACCTTTGGAATAATCATAATTAAATTTTAAAGTAATCCCTTCAGGACAGTTTATATCAAAACATAAAAAACATGCTTATAATTTGGGATCTAATGGTAAAACAGTGTGTTTTGTATTGTGATATGAAGAATTGAATGTGAAACCTTGGGCTTGGTCAGTACTTGCTGAAACTAATCAGCCTTGGGCTTGGTCAAAAACTTGACAGGGAACATATGAGAAACTTAAATTTCCTTCCAGACCTGAATGGCAAGAAATAAATCAGTTTGGAGTATTAGGATGATGTTGCAAAGACAAGACATACTTAATCTCAGCCATTTGTTTAAGCTTGTTGAAAGGATATGGAAGAAGGATAAAAGTAGAGCTTTATTAAGGATAAACTAGCTTGTGCATAGAAATATTGAGGATGGTCAAAGAGTGAAAAGGGGAAAGAAAAAGACAATGAACACACATAATAGGATTTTGGAAGTAAAAATATTTTTTAAAACTTTACAAATTGAAAATATATACAATGCTAATAATATATTGATTTTTATTTTATAGCAACCTTGATTGTCTATTACCTCCCTGGATAATTCTAATTTATGGCACATGAACATACAAGCTTTTCCAGATTGGGTGACTCACATAATAGAAAAGGTAAGAGCCCCAATTTAATTATGAGTTAAAATATTTAGTCCATTATTGCGTAGTATTTCCATACAGATTGAAATGACTAATTCCCACTCTGCCTTGATGATTGATTATTATTATTATTATTATGTACCATCAAATTGGTGTCAACTCTTAGTGACCACACTAATAGGTTTTCTCTAGGATAATCTGTCCCCAGCTTCATGCTTCAGGTCTTCCAATGATTTATTTATTGCCATTTTAATTGAGTCTATCCAACTTGCTGCTGGTCTTCTTTTATGTTCTTTTATCTTTGAGTATCTGTCCATTGACATCCTTTAGCATACAAATTTAAGGCTGAATTCTCCTTCTGAATTCAGAGACTTTCCTTTTTTCCTTGCCTGTTTCTAGTTTCAGGTTTACAGATGTTGTAAAACTGCTTCATGTCTCATTAAATAATAATTTTATTAAAGTTTAGAATATAAACTAAAAAAATACAAAAATAAAACAAAAAGTGCAGGAAAAAAATCAAAAAATCTATAAAGAAATTACTTTCCCCTTATCACAAAAAGTACAGATAATTTTATTAATTTATTACCTTCTCGGATAATACAATAAAAGAACTCTTCTTCCCCTATCTCATCTATTATCAATACTTTTTAGGCCTTGTCATTTGGTCCTAATTAGCAAAAGTCCATTGAAGGTTATCACATATATCTGCTACCATTAACCAAGGCCCTTGAAAGAACTTTTGCCAAGTGGCACTCAAACAGGACTTGCTGTAAGGGTGTTTACATGTACATTCAGGGCCTGTGACAACAAAACAATCCCTTCTGGTGTGCTTGTGCTCATGGCCTGAAACAGGATAGTCTGATTACAAGCAAAGGCACGACAAAGCAACAATGATGCATTGGAAGATCTGCTAGAAATACCATTTGCTTGCAAAGCAAGAACTGGTGGGACCAGAAAATAAAGTAATAGAAAATGAAGAAGCTAAAGGATCCAATCAGACAAGCTCCTGCCACATAACACATCAAATATAGTAATTGTCAATAAGAAAGACAAAGAAGTCTGGATAGTAGCTGTTGCAGTATCTGAAGATCGCAAAATAGAAAGAAAGAACTAGAGAAAAATCACAAAATATAAAAATCTGCAAATAGAAATAGAACAATTGTGGCAAAAGAAAGCAAAGATAGTTACCAATAGTAATATCTTTGGGTACAATCCCAAAACATCTGGTGCACCACCTGAACACCATCAGCATTGACAAAAATCACCTTCATTCAATTTTTCCAAGCTTTAGCTGTAACGACTTACATTCTGCAATAATACCTTTAACATTATCAAACAACATTTGCCTATCCAAGGTCCTTGGGAAGGACTCGATAGTCTATGACAAATCTAGTTTAAATGATTGTGTGACCAGTCATAATAATAGCAATAATCAGTGGTGGGTTTCAACCGGTTCAGCCCAGTTCAGGTGAACTGGTAGTGGCGATGGTGAGCTGAGAGTGAACTAGTTCTCTAGTTTGGCCCTCCCACCTGCCCCTGCGTTATACATACCTTATATTTGGTCATTTTTAGTCCAGCTGAAAAGCGCAGCAGAGTGGATTGCCGCGTCTCAACTGTTCTGAAATATACTGTGCTAGATCGGCACGAAGTGCGTGCATGAATCAAATCAGTAGTAACACCGATTGAAACCCACCACTGGTAATAATTGAAGCCAATAACAACACATAGTTGATAACAGACAACTCAATGCTGCTTTTGATAATGGCTGATCATCCAACCCCGAGTAACACTTGCTGCTAGCCACCTCTCTTTCAAGGCTAGGGACTGGCATGGAGCTTTCCAGAGATCCCAACAGAGCTACATTAATCAACCTATTAGTTATAAACCATCAATTGACTCTCAGATATTCATTGGCCCTCCATTCATTTATTGACTCTTTGGATAGTCGCATGATGTCTGCTGGGATGATTATCATACTTTGGGTGACCTTGGTGCGGTTAAATCCTTTTAGCATATACTGACAATGTCCTTTGGTCATCCCTCCAAAGAACACTACCACAACAATAAGGCAACTTGGTAAGACTTAAGGTGCTATGCTTTTTAACAGTAACCAAATGTATGTTTAGCTACTATATACAGTAGAGTTATAGAAATTGGAGAAGTTAGGGCTGCATGTGGTCATCCTTTTTTGTGCTCCCTCCCTATTAAAATTTGGTGATGTAGTTTGCTGTCATTTTGAAGAGAAATTCAGAAAAACATGAAACTTAATCCATAATTAAATAGCTCAAATATCCTGGATTTAGAGGCAAAGGTTTGAGGTCTATGCCTTAAAACTTTGCTTCTAAATCCAAGAAAACAAAATTTAAGATTCAGATCCTATAGATTTTACTGTGATTTTGGCCACTCTGATCCCTGGACCCCTTCCAAATATTAAATGTGATCTACAGCCAGCCATTTAAAATCTGATTTTTATTCTTCAGTTAAGTCTAAACTCGCACATCTTATGTTCCTTATATTGTCCCATATAGTATTACTGGTATGAACATTAGTTCTTCTGATAGGTCTAGTTAAGAAGTAGCTCTATTTTATTTTATAAAAGACCTTTATTGATTGAAAGCCAAATTTATGTTCTCTGCCTAAGATAATATATTTTCTACAGATCATGGAATTGTATTTGATCATAATCCGTTGCCACATATTCTCATTTACATCATGTACAAATTTCCATGTATGTCTGTTAATGTCACAAGAATGCCAAAATGAGTGGAATTCAAAGTTATAATTCACAAGGAAGAGACTATACATTATATTTCAGAAGGCATAGGAAAAAGCTACTTCAAAATGGAAAAACCTACCATGCAGATGATTCACACTGTAGACTTTATCTTGTTACTTATGTATTTATTTAGCAATAGTTATAAACCACATAATCCTAATGGATTCTGGGTAGAATGCAAAAAATCAAATGCAAAAATCAGAACAAAAATAAAAGCTCAATTTAATCAGTTAATATAATTTAAAACCATTAATAAAAAATAGGCATTCTTAACATTGTTCTTCTTGTTGTTGTGCCATATCTGTCATTGTATATTGGCAATCATATTGGCAATCCTATTTTTATCAACAACCGCATGAATAATTATCAAAATCATGATTCTTAACATTAAACTAATTTATTTCAAGGGTTTAACACATGCTGAAATAACTCCACTTTAGCTTGGTTATAAAATGCTAACAGGAATGTGGCCATCTGTACCTCTACAGAAGTATTTCTCAGCCATAGCAACTTTAAGATGTATGGACTTCAACTTCCAGAATTCTGGGAGTTGAAGTCCACACATCTTAAAGTTGCAAAAGCTGAGAGACATTGTTCTACATAAATTGTGGACTACTACTGAGGAGACCTATTACCTTGTCCATGATCTGCAGTAGGCCCTATCTTGATATATTATTGAGTTCTGTAGCACTTCAGTGAAAACAATAAAAATTCATAAACTATTCAGTTTTGGTATAGCTTATTTATCAGGTAATATTAACTACACATTGTATTATAATGTCTAGGATGGTTTTAACTCTGTTTAACATTCAAAAATACCCAGTAGTTAGTATAAATATAATGTAATATAAATAAATACAATGAGTGTGTTTAGTAGTATCAGATAATATTTTAAAATGTTTACAATGGATCATTAACGTGAATATTTCCAAGATGTATTTATCTCAAGGAACTTTTTCAAAAGTGTTAGGTTTTGTCTTTTGTTATTTGATTATTTGCTCTTTTTCAGTTATAAAATGATAAGTATATAGTCTCTCCTATTTTGTGGGGAAAAATTGACTTCATGACCATTTCTTATCTCATGAATTATGAAAAATTAATGGCTTATTTTCTCCCGTAGGCAAATGGACAACTGGAAAATTGAACTTCCCATTCTGTGAGGCTTGCCTTGGAGAATATAACTTTATCAGTAATACAGAATGTTTATGTGGACAGTTTACAGATATACATCTTTATAAAAGACAAACTGGCTGCCAGATAGCTACTAGGTTACCAAAATCAGAACTAAAGCACTTGTCACTTTGTAAATGCAATTGTGATTCTAGTAAAGAAATAAACAAGAGTGCTACAAGTGGAATTCTGAGAGCTGAAAATCAAAGAGTTCCATATCTGGCTAAAAGTAATGACAGTACTGGAAGATTAATGGAGGCACTTTGCCTAGAGTTGAGATCAGCTAACTTTGAGATGAATAATAAAAAACTATGCTTCAAAGTGTCTAATCTAAAAGCAAGTATTTCAGCTTCACTGGCTCAGAATGACGGATACACTGTAAAGGCTTTTCATAGAATACCACAGAGTTTGAGAAAGAAGCTTGTCTTGCTTCCTACTTTATATGGAATATCCACAATTGAGAGACCTGTTTTTTCTAGGCAACATGATGATACACAGCATTTTAATTCAAAAGATTACTTACCAGTGAAACCCAACAAAGTACATAATTATTTTCACTTCCGACTTGAATCAGATACTTCTGAGCTTTCAAAGAATTTTTTAGTTACTTCTTACAGGATATTAGCACAAGAAGAAACTGGGTTTAATCCTGTTTGGAAAGCTTCAAAAAGTTATCTTGAGAGTGCTGTTACTGATCAACAGCTGTTCTTACCTTCATCAGAGAATATTGCAAAAGAAAATACTCTCCAGCTGCATATCTTACCTTTTTATCTTCTTCAGCCCTTCACAACTATTGATCAAGAGTTGTACAGGAAAAAAAGAAACCAGTTGAACAATTTGGGGAGAAAACATAGGTGGCAAGATCAGGTATGTATTACAACAATTTATAGATTATATTAGATGAAGAATTTTTTTATGAGTACTAAGTGGAGCTTTGGTGTATTGTGAAATTCTTTCTAAAAGTTTCCTTGGAACTTCTAAACATAAAAATAACCTATCATACTTAATAACTATCTCAATTTTTATTTCAATATTTCCAGCATTTTGTTTTGTATAGAACTGTTCTACAATCATCATGAAATATACATTCAATATCGTATTTATATTTGGGTATCTATTCTGAAATATAAAGACTTTCTTTCAGATAAAGTTTTCTTAGTATATTTTTAAACATTTTGAAATTGTGACTAAAATGTAAAAGTGGGTTAAAATATACAACAGCAACTGTAAAATTAGAAGACAATGGCAACAATGAGTAAAATGGATGAATAGTATCAATTACAAGGCTGCCTTGGAGCACATCAAGTATTTGTCCTTCAGTCATTAGGAATTGAACTTAATACAATGGCAACAAAAGCAGAAATAAAATCAAACAAATTCCAGTCTAGGAAAATATTAACATGTTCACTACAAATAAAATTAAAAGGCCAGGGAGAATAAAATAGATGTTGAAAAGACAATATTAGAAAACAATACAGAAATCTAAAGTGATATATTTGTGAAAACAGAAAAGTTATTAACTTTCGAATTTTTAGATGAACACTCATCTGATCAGCTATTTGGATTGGACTCTTAACAAACACAAGGGTTGGCAAGTGACAAGCATAAAAAACATAAAAGCATAAAAACATTATACAAACACCATAGTTTATGTATTAATGTCCAACATCAGTGTGCAAGTATGAAAGAAAGTGTTGCATGATTCTTGATTACAAGCCGCCCAGAGTTTGTTTTAAGATGGGCAGCTATATAAGTGGTTTAAATAAATAAAATATGGTTTGAGAAAAATTATACAAATTTCTGCAATCAGAGAGAAAATTTACGTATGGTAGGTATATGAGACTACAGAAAAAAAATTGGAGACCGAAGAATGAATGAAAATCATGAGTGTTGCTTAGAAAAAGGTCTGTTTGTTTCAAATGCAGGGTTTAAATTTGTTTCTGGTACAAATGGAATGAATGAAAAAGATTATTCATTTATTTATGATAAAATACTGTGAAAATTAAAGAAGCACAACATCTGCAGAATGTTGTTTCTATTGGCTCTAGTTTCTCTTGTGTTGAAATTAGCTCCTGTGTAGTATGCTGGAACATTCAACTTCTTCACCCCTTTTTCTATCCTTTTTCTTAAACCATTGGTATAATTCACCCTGTACATTAAGAAGTTATACATTTTTTAAACATAAAGACGTGTACAGTTGCATCAGCATTCCTATCAATTTTCATGTCAATAATCCACACTGAAATTCCCATTCTAAAAATCACTTTTGAAATGTTAACACACAATTGTAGTTATTTATTATTTCCTGAATATAAGAATTATATTTTTAAAAAAATATCCCACTAATTCTGCCATTTATTATGTAGCATGCCAGCATGCTATAAGTTAATCATATGTCTGAATTACATTTTCTTTTGTCTTTGTTTACTTTTTTTTTTTGTATAAAGGAATTCTCAAGTAGGTATATAGTAACAGAAATGTGGGATTTTTTCTAACAGCAGGGGGCACCAAATTTCCTCCAGCTACCAAGCAACAAAATATTGTAAACTTTAATAAATAAGATGCCACATGCTATATTATGCTCAAAACGTTTTATAAAGTAAAATTTAACACTATTTCATTTTTTGGCTGCAGAGTTTAAAAATGATAATGCTTATACCTGGTGTTGAAATGCAGTATCTGCTAACTTTTGTACAATCTTGTGACTGATTTTATTGCATTTTCCAAATGCTGGTGATAAATATGTGTAGCATCTTAGCCAAGGAATTGCATTTCTGTTTCTTAAAAGTCAATGTCAAAAAATCTCAATAACATTTAATCATTGGCTGAACTTTACAGAAGATATAAAATAGAACCTCTACTTGATTTTTTCTTGTTGCTAAGAACTTAATAAGTGCTTTACATCATTATCAATGAGAATTAATTTTTTTAATGAAAACTTGTACTCATAATCATTTTTGGAGCTATGAAAATATTCCATGTCCCAAACTCTCAGTTGTATCAAACTTGATAGGCAATGTAGATTTTTCAGACTGCACCCTAAAAAGACTAAATAGGAAATTTGGTTTTCTTCTAGAAAGTTAGAAAGTACTTATTTTTATCAGATTAAATGCTCCAGAATTTCTACAGTATTGTAAAAATAATCTATTATTCAAAGTATTTCCTAACTGTGATTTAAAGAAGCAACATAAAGATTCAATTCAAAAACCACTGTCATTGTTAAGAGAGAAGGAAGCAGAGAAAGTGGCATTTCTTAGTTAACATCATTAGGTTAGATATTGGCCCCTACCTTTTCTGGAAAGGCATTCTCCTGAATGGAGAAACAGAATGGAGATATTAAGAAAGTAAAGTGATATCCAAGGAAATCAACTGACTTTAAAAGTTTGCCTCAGGGTGACCTCAAATGCAGAGTACTATGAGAAGCAGCCAGTTCTGGCTCCAGCACAAGTCACCAAGAGTACTGTGGCAGCTGCAATATGTTGGCTTTCAGGGATTCAGCTCCAAGCTATTAAAGGAAAAATAAATATTTATTACATTCTTACAGATATTGTTTGTTTCCTGGAACCTAGGAGGGATTTAGTGTGTTATTTTAGAATGCGGTGAAGTGTTTCTAGCAGGAATAGGTTAGGTCAGATATTAGAGAGTAAAAAATAACTATTTTATATCTGAATCTTTCAAAATTCCACAGGTATAAACTTATTTACTTCTCAGTAAGTTCAGATGAGGGGTATAAAGCTGAAGTTTATTAGTTGGGTACCAGAGAGAGAGAATGCTCATTTGGTGCAGTAGTTAGACTAGAAATTGGGAGACTCTTGAGTTCTAGGCCCACCTTGGACACAAAGGCAGCTGGGTGATCTTTGGGCTTTCTCTCAGCTCTAGAAAGGAAGCAATGGCAAATCACTTCTGAAATCTTGCCAAGAAAAACTCAGGGACTTGAGTCAACACTCATTCGAAAGTGATACTGATAGGATTTAAACAAGGTCCTTATTAAAAACGTTTATCTGTACAGGCTAGAAAAATGTACTCCTTTAAGTCAAACTCAATATATGCTGACCATAGCGACATATTAGTAGAGTAGGGAGTCAAACTCGTGGCGTCAATTGTCGTCACGTGATGTATCATGACTTTTTCCCCCTTTGCTAAACCGTGAGTGGGCATGGCCAGCGTGTGATGCATCCGGCCCACCTGCCACGAGTTTGATACCCCTGGAGTAAAGGATTTTGGTTTTTTGGGGCAACAGTATAGAAATGCTTTAATGGTTGTCTATAGCCTAAGTATTTACTGACTATGTGAGACCTGGTGGACTAAACGCTGTTAATTGTGGCTTTTATTTAAGTTTTGGTCTACTACTTGAATTCTACTCTAGTTTTGTTTTTTTTCTATACAGAATGTAATAATGAATTTATACAAAACATAAGTTCAATTGTTAATAACTTGATAATAGAGAATAAAATAGAGAATAAAAACTAATAAAATTAATAAAATTACTCGATGTTACAACAGCGAATCACTATTTAAATGATTATTAAATGTAGTCTCAATATGACTATAAAGTTATCTGTGGCTGTGTATAAACAAGGCCAAAAAAGAGTTAATTTGGGCATTATTGTATGTTGCACAAAATTTTATTCATAGTTACAGAAACACATGTATAAGAACATACTGATTTCTGCATGAGTTACCTGTAAATTTTATCTAAAAGGAAGGCATATATAGTAACATAAATAACTAAATCAGTATGACAGAGGCCTACTTTCATTTGAAATAAAATGTTGGTGATTTTTCAAAGGTACTGTCACTATAGAATGAACTATATTCAGTTCACAGGTCTATATTCTGTGTGTGTAATATTTGGTTTCTTTGAAATGGTGACTTACAAAACTATGTGACCCATGACAGTATCGCTTATTAAAACGACAAAGGATACACAATTAGTAAGTACGTTTCTCCACCAAATGGTGATAATGGGTTCTGCTGTACAGATAATTACAGCAGTGCTATAATTGCAGTTACAAGAGTTAATGCAATTGTTAGTAAGATAAATGATAGGAAAGCAGTCCTCATTCCTGCCATGCTGTTTCAAAATTCATTTCCATGACATTTAACTTCTTGGATAAAAAAAAAATAGGAAAGGGATTGCAAGTAAAAGTGTCATTATAATAAAATGCAAGATACAGCCATGGTTGTAATACGGTGTTCTGATTATCCTAGCTTGAAAGGAAATTATAAAGCAAAAATGTAAGGGAAAAGAATGGAGAAATTAAGAAAAAATGATATCAATCTTATTCCTACTATTTTAGACTCTTTCGAGTGCTTAAATGATTACCCTTCCAATAATATTAGATTTTTGTTATGTTTGCACTTTGATTTTATTTATTTATCATATGGCTACCCATTGATGTATTCAGTTGATGGCTTCGCATTTTTTACCTACAGCTGTCATCTATTATTAAGACTAGTCTGTATTGATCAGATATTCTATGCTAACCTAGTTTTTGATGGATGTAAGATTTGAAAATATACTGTAGCTGCAGGGGTGGGTTCTACTTACCTTTACTACCGGTTCGCAACGGGAGCATGTGCGCATATATGTGCAGATCGCCCATGATGACATTGTGGCGGATGGGCAGAGCCTCCTGCCGGTTTTACTACCAGTTCTATAGAACCGGACAAAACCAGGAGCAACCCACCACTGTATAGCTGCCTTTTCTTGTGTGCATGAATTTTTCTTGTGCGCATAAAATTTTATTATTTTATTAGTAAATTTTTATAGCAAAGAATAGTCTAATTCCAATGACCATAAAATCTGAAACTATGAAAACACCAGAAATACATCTCATTTAAAGGTTATTCAAGAATCATTTGCTAATCATTGTTATAGGAGGATAAAGGTATAGTAAATTAAAGAGATGGCAAGAGATGTACAGAAACTATTAGTATCAGTGCAAAAGGAAGAGCCATCTGCCAACATTCTTGAGTAGTATGCTAAATGGAATTTTAAAATGGGAAATTCATATAACTGCTTTGAAATGAATGGTACATTCGATAATAAATGTATATTCTGATTTTACATTATAGATTTGGAAAGTGAACCTCATGATAATAAACAGAAGTTCTCTTACAGAAAATTAGAAGAAAAATAAAACAAAATTTATTATATGAAGTCTTGTTGCATAAATTTACTGATCAAGCATCATTCTTCACAAGCAAACGAGCTTGTGGTGTATATGTAGATTATTGAAATAGTTCTAAAAACTTCCTCATATTTTTATTCTCTGTATTAACCACAACAAAGAGTACTTATTTATTGTATAGATCCTAATGATGAGCGAAAGAGAATCCCAGATGCAAACGATTTTTAAAAATAGATATATATTGTGTGAATTATAAAGAACACTTGCTCTCAATGAAGACAAATTATTTAAAGGAAGTTGTAGATTTTTTTTAAAGCTATCACTGGATTATCCTGCCTCAATCTGAGTTTCTCTGCAATCAGTAGTTTGATGGCATTGGGAACACATGCAGATGGCTGGAGTTTATATGCAGACTGTAATGCACTGAACTTTTGGAATATGAGCAATATGATACCTTATTATGCAGGAATGCACTGAATGTATCTGATGTGATATATCCTATGGCTTTGAAGATTCATACATAGTGTGCTAATTTTGCTTCAACGGTCCTTTTTTGTATGGCACACAGTAGACTCTTCTATATCCAAGACTGAACAAATTGGCCAGATTCTAAAATATAAAATGGAGATGAAGAAAGAAAAACAGAACTATCTTTTGTCAGCTACTGTTTCCAGCATATCTTGTGTGCAAGTGCATGTTCTCTTTTCATCATTTGTTCTGTGTAGCATAACTCTATTATACTTGCAATTTATAATACAGCAAAAATAGTCCTACAGATAGGTAATTCTGCTTTTAAGTGTTGACCCAAACTCTGCAGATAAAAAAAAATTGAGATAAATTCTAATCTGTCTTTTTGCTTGCTATGTTGTTTTGAATTTGCGGGGTTGGGATGGGGAGTTTGAAAAAAATCATGGAACATTGTTTTTATGTATGATAATTACACCAAGATTATTTTAAACACAAAAATAGATATATTGGTAATACCTGTGGCAGAAGAATAGTTGGTGAAGATGATAAAAATCAGAAAAATCCAATTTAAATTATTAAAAATCCAATTTAAATTTTAAAAGTCTGATTTTTTTTTATTTTTTTAAAAAAAATATTCCAAAAACCAAAAGCAAAAAACCTTGTCAGTTGGGCATTGTCCAGGGTTACAAAGAGGTCCACGGTTGGTTGTCTGAAGTGCTCTGTCAGCTCCTGAAATAAAGCCAGATGCAGGCACCATTCTGCATGATCAACTGTGGCCTACTTAGCCAATCTGTTTGCACATTGGTGGCCCCTGCAATGTGCTCCACCCTTAGCAACAAATGGAGCCTCTCTGCCCAGAGAAGAGCCTCTCAGCCTCTCTCATGAGAGACCTGGATTGGGTACCCTCATGTCTGTTAATATGTGCCTTAGTGGCTACATTGTCAGTCAGAATTAGAACATGTCTGCCCGACACTATATCCTGGAACTGTCGAAGGGCCAGATGGACTGCCCTGAGTTCCAACCAATTTATGTTATGGCTGAGGTCTGCTGAAACCACTTCCCTTGGGCCATCCTATTTTCTAGATGTGCCCCCCCCCAGCCAAAGAGACTGGCATCTGTTGTTACCGTCAGGTGCTCTGGCTCTTTGAATAAACAGCCCTTAGTAATTCATTCATTCATTCATTCATTCATTCATTCATTCATTCATTCATTTATTTATTTATTTATTTATTGGTTCGATTTATATGCCGCCCTTTTCCGGAGATCAAGGCAGCTTACAATGCGTTAAGCAATAGCCTTCATACTTTTGTATATACCTGCTTAGTAGGGGAAGCCCACCAACTCAGGGAACGGATCACCTCCGGAGGCATCCTAACCTTGGACGGGGAAGTGCTCCTGCCTGTCCTCTGGTAAGGCAGAGGGCCCTGGCGTGCAAGCGCACCCAAGGCACAATGGAAATGCAGGACACCATCTTGCCTAGGAGTTGCAAAAGTGTGGCGAGAGGCACCGTACAGCCCCTCTTGATCTGACCCACTAATTCCCTTGTACTTGCCTGTCACTCCTGGGAGATATGTACCCTGCACCCAATGGTGTCTATCTCTGCTCCTAAATGCAGCAATCGGTTGGTTGGTGTAAAGTGGCTCTTGTTGATATTTATCGAGAACCCGTGGTTCTGAAGCACCTGGATGGTGATACTGAGATCCTCACATGCCTGGGATTGGAGGTAGACTGGATCAGGATGTTATCCAGGTGGCACTGGACACACACGGGAAGAGCCTGGAGGTGTGCCGCCAAGGCAGCCAACAATTTTGTGAACACCCTGGGCGCTGACGACAGGCCAAAGGACAGGGCCGTGTACTGATAATGCTGGCCTGCGTAATAGAAGCGGAGATATTGCCTACGTTCTGGAAAAACGGGGACATGAAGATAAGCCTCGGTGAAATCAATAGAAGTGAGGAAGCCGTCCTCCCTGACGCCATCCAAAATGGACTGAAGCGAATGCATCTTGAACTGCTTGTAGATTATGCAACAGTTCAGTCTTTTATGGTCCTGAATTGCCCTGTACCCCCCACAAGGGCTTTGCAATTACAAAGAGGATGGAATAAAATCCCACCCCATGCTGGTCCTCTGGAACCGGCTGGATTGCCTGAATATCCAACAGTTGTTGAATAACGGTTTCCAAGAGGTCCCGCTTGATCCTGTTCCCTGACACAGGACAGCGAATGAAAAACCTCGGGGGTGTGGAGAGGAACTCTAAGGAGAGGCCTGAACGGACCATCCCCAGAACCCATGCATCCGTAGTAATGTTCTCCCATTGCCTGGCAAACTGGGCCAGGCGTCTCCCAATGGGAGAGCCAGCGCTGCTATTACTTCTGGTGTCTGAAAGAATGGCTTCCTCCCCCTCGAAAGGGCCGTTTAGGGGGAAATTGCTTGTACCTCCCCGTCCTATCCTGCTGTTGATCCTGTCGCTGCTGGAAGGGGCGCTGTGGCCGAAGCAGTCCAAAACTGCTGTCTGACCCCTGAAAGTCTGACTGCGGAAGTATGGCAGAGGGTGAGAGTCTACCTGCCAGGAGAGAGATGGGAGGATCTTATGTTTGTCACGTGATTCCACCAGGATTGGATCCAGGGAATCTCCAAAGAACCGCTCCCTGGAGAATGGGGCGGAGGCCAGTCTCCACTTGTGTTTGGCATCTGCCTGCCACTGGCAGAGCCATAGGAGTCGTCTGGAAGTCACTGTAGAGGTAATGGTCTTTGAAGCGAACCATGCTGCATTGAGTGTGGCGTCCGCGGAGAATTCCAAGGCAGCTGAAATCTTGTTAGGTCTTGATGAGACCGTACATCTGTCACAGGAATTCTGTCCTTCAATTGTCTTAGCCACATCAATTTATTTATTTATTTATTTGTTTAAATTTCTATACCGCCCTTCTCCAAATAGGACTCAGGGCGGTGCACAGCCTAAGTAAAAACAAAGCATACAAAATTTAAAAAACAGTATTAAAATAATTAGATATTCTGGCCGTAAATTAAAACAACCCAATTTAAAACCAATTTAAAATTTAGCTCAAGCCAGCCCAGCTAGTTGAAATAAATAAGTTTTCAGGGCCCGACGAAAAATCCGGAGGTCTGTTATTATACGTAACTCCGGGGGAAGGTTATTCCAGAGGGTGGGCGCCGTCACAGAGAAGGCTCTCCCCCTGGGGGTCGCCAGCCGACATTGTCTGGCGGACGGCACCCTGAGGAGGCCCACTCTGTGCGAGCGTACTGGCCGGTGGGAGGCTATTGGTGGCAGTAGGCGGTCTCGTAAGTACCCTGGCCCTAAGCCATGGAGCGCTTTAAAGGTGGTCACCAACACCTTGAAGCGCACCCGGAAGACCACCGGGAGCCAGTGCAGCTCGCGCAGGAGAGGTGTCACATGGGAGCGCCTCGTCGCCCCCATAATCCCCCGCGCGGCCGCATTCTGGACCAGCTGGAGCCTCCGGGTGCACCCCAGGGGGAGTCCCATGTAGAGAGCGTTGCAGTAGTCCAGGCGGGAAGTGACTAGTGCCTGAGTGACTGTGCGTAGAGAGTCCCGATCTAGAAAGGGGCGCAACTGGCGTATCAGGCGAACCTGATAAAAAGCCCCCCTGGCCACGGCCGTCAAATGGTCTTCTAAAGACAGCCGTGCGTCCAGGAGGACGCCCAAGTTGCGAGCCCTCTCCGTGGGGGCGAGTGATTCGCCCCCAATAGCCAGCGATGGCGTCAGCTGGCTATATCGGGACGCTGGAAGCCACAGCCACTCGGTCTTGGAGGGGTTGAGTCGGAGCCTGTTTCTCCCCATCCAGGCCCGCATGGCCTCCAGGCACTGGGACATCACTTCAAGGGCATCGTTGGGGTAGCCTGGGGTGGAGATGTACAGCTGGGTGTCATCAGCGTACTGATGGAACTCCACCCCGAAGCCACGGATGATCTCACCCAGCGGCTTTACATAAATGTTACATCAATGAGGCTCTGTTATAAAAAGATGCCACTGTGGATGCTTTCACAGCCCACGCTGCCACTTGGTGGCCCTTCCTGAGGGTTTGCTCCGCCAGTCTGTCCTCGGGTCTGAGGGCATCCTCAGGTGAGTCTGCCAGTATGGATGGTGCAATTTGTGCTGCCCGCCACCGGGTCGTCCACTACGGGCACTTGAAGTGCCTTGGATAAGTCTGAGTCCACATTGTAGAATCACTTATCCAGGTTGCTGGGATTTGCTTCTGCCCCAGGTGCTGCCCACTGCCTTTGTACAATATCCAAAAATAATTGTGGCAAAGGGACTTCTGCCTCAGCCACCGGCTCAGAAAATAGCGAGCTCATTGGTCACGATGAGTCCAGCGGTGGCTCAGGAGCTGGTAGATGGCCCACTAAGTGTGCTGCATTCCTAGCCTTGTATAATAAAGTCTTGAACAGTGCTGGGCGGAACAGACCAGCAAAAGCTGGCTGATCCGGGGCTAAGCCCTCATCCTCTGATAGACCTAAGCAGTCCCTGGGCAGTCCCTCCTCTGAGGCAGAGTGATTAGAAGAGACCGGGGAACAAGAGCTCTGTGTAGGCAAATTTTCCCCCTGAGCCTGGGCCATAAGTGGCAGATCTACAGGCCAGGAATGGTCAGATCTGATGGAAGCAGCTCTATGGCTTTGCTGTAAGCCAGCTGCTATGCCCTGCTTAATGGCCTCTGAGATCAGACCTACCTGCTAGCAGGTATCTGCCTGTCTTGCCCTTCCCCTGAGTGGATCCCCGCTGCAGTCGGGGTAAAGGTCGCCGCTGCAGGTGAGATATTGACTCCGACAGGCTGTTGCCATGCAGTTGAGGCAGAAAAAGGTTCTGGGAGGGAGCCTTAAAGCGATTCCCTGTTGCTGGGCCGATTAATCTCTGTTAAAAACTGCTCAGCAGTGCCATCTAGTGACAGGGACTGGGAAGGTCAGCTGTCAGAAGCCTGAGGCAGAGCCAACTGCTGTTCCACATGGTGGGAACAAGCCACCCCAAACGTCTGAGGTAGTCCACTGCTAGTGTCTTCTAGTGTCCTGGCCACCTCGCGGTCAAGCGCCTTCTGGCACCTTGCTGCGTCCCTCTCAGCCACTTTAGACGACTTAGTGAAGGTCTTTGAACTACTGTAGAGCTTAGCCACAGTCTTGCAACTCGCAGACCTCGATCCTGAGGTTCCTGCGGTGCTGCCTCTTCTCCTGTCCGAAACTGAAGTGTCCGGTGGCAAAGCGGCTTCCCCGCTAAAGGCAGCCGCCGAGTTTTCTATTTTAAGGCAACCACCACTCCACCAAACTTCAAAAGGCTTTGCCTCTAAAAGCGGCAGCTTGTGGCTGCTGCCAAGTATGCCCGCAACCGAGCAGAGGCTCAGGATCTGGCCCACGCTCCGCGGCGACGGTTGCCAGCATCTCTCGAGTATGCCCGCAATCAGGCAGGGATTCATCAAATACAGTCCGAAAACACTGGTGGCGGCTCTCAAATGTGACAGTCCCAGGCTTACCTGACAGCTTGGTCACCCATTGGCAAGGAGCAGAGCGCGAAGCTTCCCACCAAGCCAGAACACTTTGGAGCCTTGATCGGGCTTCAAAAAGGCTCTGGGTCAGCGCTGCGAGCTATGCTTGATCTGGCTGCCCTGTCAGAGTCACCCTCCAGTGACCTGAATTGCTGCTGTGCGGCCCTCAGTGGGCTCAAGTTAAAAGCTCTTCTTGCTGGAATAGTTGGTGGCACAGCTGGTAAGTTGGTGATATAGCTGCCACGTTGGTAGTAAGGGTATAAAAGTGGGGAAAGTATCCAGGAATTAGTTGCCCTAAGCAAAAAACACGCCTGTCTTCCGCTAGGACTGAGTCAAAAGCTGGAGACCGTTGGTGAATGCGTGTCCTCGCAACTTTGGCAGACTCAGTCCTATTGGCTAGCAGACGAGGACAACCCATTCCTGGATGCTGTCTCCACTACAATGGAGAACAACCAATTTTGAAGTGAGGCTACATTTAATATCTAATACATTCAAGTAAACATTTGTTAAATATTAAACTGAGATATCTTCTAACTCATATAGCTCCCAGTTATTTTTTGCAGTTAGATGTGACAGAAGAGAAGTAATGTAACATATTCAATCTTTTACAGAAAAGTTTTGTAATGTAATGCTAACACTTTGAAAAAATGGACTTTAGAATAATTAACACGGTTTACAGACAGTCATAAATAAATTTATGAGAACTCTTTTAAATGTACTTTGATGTGAACAATTATGTGAACAATTACGTTCAATGTAGAAAAAGGACAAATATACGTACCCTGAAGTTTATTTGGTGGAGTGAGTGGGTTATGAAGCTCATACAACCGTTTTTAAAAAAACTCAATGGATTCTTCTATAGGTATTTCAGTCAACTTTCTACATTGTAAAAATTTGTCTGCAAATTTGTCTGCAATTAAACTGCAAACATCATTTTCTTTTTTAGAGATGAAATTGATTTCTTATTGCATCTTAGAACTTCCAAAATAATGGAAAGGATGAGATAGGTTAGAATTTATCATTTAAGTAATGACTGCTTGGGCCTTCGTTTCAGGAATTAATGATGGCTTGAGCTTTCTTATTGATTTCTGGATTTCTCACTTTGACAGGTAGCAGTTTGAATGTTTTGAGTATCTCAGCTGCTACTGTATACGTTTTCTGTTGTTTTTAATTTTGGTTGTTTTTATTTTTTTACTTTGTTTTAATTGTTAGCAGCCCATAGTTATATTTAGGAGATTGATATACATACATACATACATACATACATACATACATACATACATTCATTGAACAATTTAGAACAAGAATTACATCACACATCAAGCTGGTTAAGACTGATCCCGGAGACTTCCGGTTGGTGACTCGAGGTGTCATGGCGTGGTGAGAGTGATCGCTCTCTCCCACTGCCACTTAACGCAACGTTTTGGGGACCGTTCGAGGCGTGGAAGCCTGGAGGGCTTCACGGACATTAGTGGGGCTTCGGTGAGCTGAGTGGTGGAGCGCAAACCCACCCGGCGCGACCGATTCCCACTGTCAAGCTAACGGGGTGCGTCTGCCTCTTAATGGCAGACCTGAAGCCACGATAACCAACAAGAGAGGAAGCAAAAATTCCGGGAAAGAAAGGCGAGTGCACCAGTGACCACTTTCTTCAGAGCGCGCTTGAGATCGGAAGATAAAGCCTCGCCAGCCGGGTCTGAGTGGAAGGGCTCAAAAGAGGAAAAAAGCGGCGATTGAAAGAAGGAGGAGGATTGACAGCTAAAAAGATCGCAGACAGGCTGGCAAGAAGGAGGAGGAAAGATCGGCAAGCGGACCAGCGGCACTACCTTTTTGGATTTAATTTGCTGCATAGATCGAGCGCTGAGGACGTGGGGAAGAGATTCTGCTGACTGGAGAGGAGAACGACCGGAAACTTAGGACCGGAAGTGCAACCATACTTGATACCAACGAGAAGAACAACGAAGAGCTAGAGAGGAAAGAAGGAACACCAGGAAGAGAACAACGGAATAATTAAACTTATTTTTACAAGGAGACTTTGAAGAAGCGAGAAGCAGAAGGGTGATATTAAATTAATGTACTTTCCTGCATAGACTCTAATAAGTGTGGTACTCGAAGGGACTAAGAAGACCTGAATTTAAATCTATATTAATATATATTGTCATTACTTCAAAAATAGTTTAAAACTATAATATATACATATTTATTCTTCTTTTTTTTTCTCTTCACATTTAAAGTACTTGAAATATTTATATAAGTATTTAAATCTATTTAAAGCACCTATATATTTAAAGTATTAAAAGTAGTAATATAATATAGCTAATTTATTTAAATACCTGTATAGACATATTAGAACCTACTATTTTCTATTTACTTACTTATCTATATTCCCATTTATATATATATCTATTTAATTATCTACTTATTTATATATTACTTACTTACTTATTTATTGTTGTGCGTATAGAGTGATTATTGATTGATTATTGTGTTTAATACTATTAAGAATCAATTTTATAAAATAGTGATTTAATTTATAACATCAATTAATTAAGTGCTTATTGATCGGGATTAGTCAACAAAGTTAAGTAGTGGGCAGCATAGTGGAGAAAAGGTCGATTATACCATTTCTACTTGTCTTGTAAATTCCTTTAGAACTGTTAAACTAAGCAAGGGAAGTTAATTAGTGGATGACGGTTTGGAGGAATATAGAAAGGATAGTCAAAGAACAGGCGAAAGTGCTCAGGGAGATGACAAGTTTTGCATCCACTGTGGCAAAAACAGGAAAGAAAGTAACCTCTAGCGTTTCAAGTCCCACAATTATAATGTCGTCCCCTGCAACCCCAAAATCGATGGAAGGGCTACCAAAAATTGAGAAAGCATCAGTGATTCCAACAATGCAAGTGATGCAGGCATCACTAGCAATGATTCAAGAGACAATGCTCTTAATGCAAGAGAAAATGTCTAATAATCACCAGGAAATGAAAATAGACATACAAGGCATTGATCAGAAAATGGGCGACATACAACAAGCCATTTTAAAGAACGAACAGAGAATACAAAAAATAGAATCTAAGGTGGAACAACAAGAGAAAGATTTAGAGACAGTAGATCAAAAATTAATGGCCCAGAATAGGGATCTGGAGGAATCTATTATGCAGTTGGAAATGGACAAGGCCTCTTTCTATCTGCGTTTTCAAAACGTTACAGAAGACAAGGACGAAAACTTAGGCCAAGTAATGGTTGAATTAATAGCGGAGGTGCTCCAACAGGATCCAAACGATATAATAAAAGAGTTGGATGAGGTGTATAGAATACAGACGAACTACGCCCGACGGAACAAACTACCCAGAGAGGTACATATAAGGTTCGCACGAAAGAAAGTTAAGGATCTCTTTTATAAAATGGTAAAAGAAGAACCAATTAATTATAAGGAAAAGGAGGTGATTGTCCTGAAGCAAGTGCCGAGGAGGGTAAGAGAACAACGAAGAGACTACAGATTCCTAGCCACACAGTTGAACAAAAGGAATATACTTTTTAGATGGACCTTGCCGGAGGGCATGCTGATTACTTGGCAAGGGAGAAGAATTAAAATTAATAGTCTGGTGGAGGCCCAAGAATTCCTGGACCAACTGAGAGGGTCAGAAGACGAACAAAGTAGCAAAGAGGAGCTGGAAGCTGTTATCACAGAAGAAGAACTCACCCAAAGAAGATCCCAAGAAGAGGTCCCGACGGGGAAAGAGAGCCTAGAGGAGAAAGAAAAGGAAGAGAAAGAAAGTAGAGAAGCAGGGAAAAAACAAAGACCTCAAAGAGCAGTTCGAGCCAATACTAACCTCAAATTCAAGTAAATCAACACAAGGCAAAAAGGATGGACGATTGGAAAATCCTATCGATCAATGTAAATGGACTTAACGATCATAAAAAAAGAAAAACCTTCTTTAACAAATTAGTCATACAAAATGCGGACATAGTCTGTCTTCAGGAGGTACACATTAAACAAGAACATATAAAATATTTGGAACATAAAAAATTGGGGAATCTTTATACCTCTTTAGCCATGAAGAAAAAGAGAGGGGTGGCACTATATATCAGAAAAGAGATGAAGACAGAACTGAAATACGCAGACCCCAAAGGTAGATTACTAATTGTTGAAATTGAGAGGGGCAATTCGGCAATATTAATAGCAGCGATCTATGCCCCAAACAAAAATTTGAAAGAGTTTTATAACAAAACAAGAGAAATAATAAGAGGATTGGATAACAACAATATTTGCATTATCGGGGATTTCAACGGAGTGGCTGATGCGCACAAAGATCACAAAAGACCCAGAGGTCAAAAGAAAATAAGGAAAAATTTACCAAAAACCTTCTTTGACTTAGTGGATGAACTAAACCTTGTAGATATCTGGCGAACACTACATCCCAATAAGAGACAATATACTTTTTATTCTAACCCCAACAAATCATGGTCTAGAATAGACATGATGTGGGTAAGCAGGAACTTGGGTATGGACATTGTGTCAGCGGAAATCTTACCCAATACCTGGGCTGACCATAATCCACTAGAAATCAGATGGAAAAGTAGATATAAGAGAAAAAACACAAGATGGAGAATGAATACACAATTTTTGCGAGACAAAAAAAACATTGATAAAGTCAAGAGGGAGTTAGAAAGCTTTTTTGAAGAAAATGAAAAAGAACCAATGGACCGGGGGATAATCTGGGATACGATGAAGGCCTATTTAAGAGGCCTAATGATATCATATGGAGCATACAGAAATAAAGAGAGGAGAGAAACTCAAAGAATACTGCTAGAAGAACTGGCAAAGGCAGAGAAAGAGGCGCAACAAAACCCTGATAATGAAATAACAAAAGAAAACTGGATGAACATTCGTCATAAACTAAATATAATAGATCAAGAAAAATTAGCATATAACATCAAGAGAACAAAACAATATTATTTCGAGAATGCCAATAAGCCAGGAAGGTGGTTATCCTACAGAATTAAAAAAGAGAGAGAGAAAGGAATTATTCTCCAACTAGAAGACACCGAAGGCCATACCACAACTAAGGAAGAAGAAAAATTGGAAATAGCACGCGAATTCTATGCGTCTTTATATAAAGAAGAAGATATACCCAAAGAGAAAGTAAAACAATATTTATTGGAGGAGGGAATGCCACAGATCGGAGAGGAGGAAAAAAAAATGTTGAACAAAGAGATCACATTAACAGAGTTAAAGACTGCAATTGCCAAATTGAAGAAGAACAAATCTCCAGGCCCGGATGGATTCCCAGGGGAATTATACAAAAATTTAGAATTAGAGGACATTTTACTCCCAAGAATGCTCCAAATTTTTAATGAGGCCTTAACGAAAAATAAAATACCAGAATCTTGGAGAGAGGCCTATATTACACTCCTACCAAAAGAAGGATCGGATACCAAATTGATACAGAATTATAGGCCAATTTCACTTCTCAATATTGACTATAAAATATATATGAACATATTAGCGGAAAGACTAAAAAGAATTCTTAATAAAATAATACATAGCGATCAGAATGGATTCCTCCCAGGGAGGCAAATTAGGAATAATACAAGGATGATTCTGGATGTGATAGAATATTACGAGGAACACCCGGATAAAGAGGTGGCATTAGTTTTCCTAGATGCACAGAAGGCCTTCGACAATTTGAATTGGGAGTTTATAAAGCAACAACTGAACATAATGGGATTTGGACAAAATTTTACAAATACAATAAACACAATTTATGAGAAGCAAAGGGCCAATATTTTAGTAAACGGTGAACTCACTAAAACATTTCAGATCAGTAAAGGAGTAAGACAGGGATGCCCAATGTCACCACTCCTGTATATATTGGCACTAGAAGTGCTATTGAAGAAGATTAGAGAGAGTGAACAAATCAAAGGGCTTAAAATCAGGAAGGAAACATATAAAGTTCAAGCGTTTGCGGACGATGTTGTTCTAATTATGGAAGAACCGGTGGAAACAGGTATACAAGTATTGGAAACACTCGATAAATATGGAGAAGTAGCAGGACTCAAATTAAATAAATCTAAAACTAAAATGCTCACCAAAAACATGACGAAAAACCAGAAAGAAGCCCTGGAGGAATCTATGGGAATCCAAATTGTGAAAAAAGTTAAATATTTAGGAGTATGGATCTCAACAAAATACCTGGCCCTCAAAGAGGACAATTATGTCCCCTTGGTAAAAAGCATAAAACAAGATTTAGAGAAGTGGGGGAAGTTGCAAATTTCCTTCCTTGGGAGGATAGCGACAATTAAAATGAGCATTCTACCCAAATTGTTGTACCTGTTCCAAACAGCGCCAATTAAATTAGATAAAAAACTTTTCAGTGAACTTAATGTTACTATTAGGAAGTTTATTTGGGGAGGAAAAAAACCAAGAATAGCAATTAGGAGCTTACAAGATAAAAAAAATAGAGGAGGGCTCGGATTACCAATATGGGAAACATATCACAAAGCAGCAATTCTTGTTTGGTTAAAAGAATGGGCGACATTAGCAAACAAAAGAATCCTAACACTAGAAGGGCACGATCTCCAGATGGGCTGGCATGCTTATTTATGGGAAACGGGGAAAAAAACCAAAACATATTTCAACAAACATAAATTGAGGGACATATTGAAGTCAACGTGGGAAGAAATAAGACGAAAACATTACACCAAAATTCCCAGCTGGCTCTCAACCATGGAGGCGATAATTTACCCGAATGTTCTGGACCATGGTAAAACTGTAAAATATAAAGAAATCCTAGATGAGGCAGGGAACCTCAAAACATTAGAACAATTAAAAGAACAAGGCACTTTTGTTGAATGGTGGACATACGCACAGATAAAATCAAGATACAAAAAAGATAAAGAACAATACGGCATAGAAATGGGAAGTAAAGATTTTGATAAAATTTGGATGGGTACAGATAATAAATTATTAGCCAAAATGTACAATTACTTAGTGGAATATGACCTGATGGAAGAAGTGGTTAAAGGCCCAATGCTAGCATGGGCCAAAAATATTGGGAAAAATATAAATCTGGAAGAATGGGATCAAATATGGAACAACAATATAAAACTCACCAAGGCAACTACTTACAAGGAGAACCAGTATAAGATGATTTATAGGTGGCACCTAGCACCAGCTAGGATTGCCAAGATTTACCCTAACTCAAATCCAAAATGTTGGAAGTGTGGACACCAGCAAGGTACTTTTTACCACTGCTGGTGGACCTGCTCTCAAGCAAAAAAGTATTGGAAGATGATTTGCAATTGGCTTTCAGAAATAATAGGTGAAACCTTTGAATTAGACCCTAAAATACTTCTCCTGGGAATTCTTAAGACGGAAATGGCAAAAAAGAAGAAATACTTGGCAGTGCATATAATAACAGCAGCAAGAATCGCTTTCGCTCAACAATGGAAAGAGAAAAAAATACCAACTAAGGAACAAGTAATCGGCAAAATAATGGATTGTGCCGAGATGAATAAACTAACATTAGAAATCAATGACAGAGAAGATTCAGATTATTACAGTGTATGGGATAAGTGGTACGGGTGGTTAGAGAAGAGGAAATTGAAATAAAAAGGAAAGAGACCAGAGCAAGTACAAGAAATAATAAAATGAAATAGTAAGAGAAGATGTACTGTGGATGGTAGGAAATACAATAAGGCAAGGAAAGGTTACATGGGTAAGCAAAAGATATAATTTATGTATTTACTAATTCATTGTTAAAGATTATTATAAATATATATACTAAAAATGATATGAGACCACAATTTTTTTTTCTTAATTTATTTATTTTTTTTTATTACCATGTAACTGGTTTGCAAAGATTATCTATTTATGCATAATATGTAATCTGTATTTATTTCTTTTTCCATACTATGTAACCGGATGGCTAAAAATTGTACTATTATAACTTCTTACAATAAAATATTAAAAAAAAAAAAAAAAAAAAAGACTGATCCCAGTCTGTATTTGCGTATATTTGTAACACTTGCTAAGCAAGTGTTTCTCTATCTCATCTTATACATGAGTCACTTGGTGGAAAGATAAGTTTAATTAGTTAATTAATAAAATTAAACCTATTACATGTAGACATTTATACACTGTTCCACGTTGATGGGTACATTTCTTCCTCAACTAATGATTTAGAATTTGTTTTCTGAGAGCCAAAGCTAAAGTCTACTAAATGTTAAGCTGAGATAATTGTATTAATATGTTCAGGAATAATTAAATAATAGCAGTTGCAAATGAAATAATATTGAAGGACATGGAATCTGTGGTTTGTAAGTGTAGTCAATAATAATTTAGGCATCAGGTTGAATATGTAGATAATTCTGCTTCAGATAAACTTTGAACATTTTCATTCCTATGTTTTTCTTTGGTTGGTTACCCTGAAAGTATTCTTATTGCTGGTACTACTTATACATGAAAAATAAGGACATGTTAATTACATTAAAATCTATGTTTAAAAATTGACTGTAAAAGTTAAATTTCAGTTGTCTTTATAAAATTTGTTGATATATTCATAGTAAAGAAATAACATATTTGCTATTTACATTCATAATGGTTGCCAAATAAATTTAGTCTTTCTGCTGACCTTTCTACTGTTTATTTTGCATATGTTCTATATAGAACTTTGAATAAAGATGGTGTCAGCGTTCCAAGTAATGCACATGTAGAAAGCAGAACTCCGAGGCAGGTAGATTCCTCAAAGAACAATTTATTGGATTCATCATATTGGCACAACTGGTGAAAACCAACTATGGTTTCCATTCCCATGGATTTCACCTAATTAAAAAGTGAAAGCGCCCCCTTCCCCCAAGTCATCGGTCACATTGTCCAATAGAGTTGCTGGTCAGTTGCTTGGTTACTCAACTCCTCTTCCCAGCAACTGTTGGAATGTTCTTGGTTCCCACAGGAAAACTTTTTGTTTTGGCTACAAACCCCTTCTATCTATTATCCCCCCTCCCTGTCCCGTCTTCTGCCTTGTGGCAACCCTTAAGCCTCAAAGACGGCCTCAGCCAGGTTTGCTTCAGGGTTGAAAGATGATTTTGTGGAATCCTTTTGAACAAATTACATAGGACAGTAAAGTATTACTTGAGAGTGAATCAGGATGTTTGCAATTCCATTGGAACCTGGAAGTGAAATAATTCAATACTGATACACGCAATGACAGAGAAGTTAATCTTTTCTTTCTAGGTCATAATCCCATCAAAAATTCTTGTGTTACACTACTAACTTAGAATGACTTGATTATGAAATCTCAATGAAACGTCGTTCCTTACTATTTTATTTTTTAAAAATGCTAAATAAATCACATTTAGATTATTGAGTCCAACATCCCTTCCCTCCAAGACATGATACCAAATTAAAGCATCCTCAAAAGTTCAGTTTCTATACTCTGCTTTAGCACATCAAAACAGAGGATCATCTTTGGTAATTGGTACTACTATTGAACTGCTTTTACCAGCTGATTTTTCATCACATTCAACCAGAAATTATATTCCTGAAACATAAGATATTTACACTGAATCAGGCACTCTGGAATAATAAAAAGCATTCTTTTATATGACAGCTCACTAGCAACTTAATTTTTTTTTCTTTTTGCAAGGCTAAACATTCCCTTTCAGTCTTTTCCCAAAGCATTAACTTCTAATCTTCTAGTCATCTTTAAGCATTTCTGTCTTTGTTCCAGTTTCTCTCATTTTTAAAAAAGTATCTAGAACTAAAAATGGGTTCTTGTCAAAGCAGAATGAAAACAATTAATTTCTCTGACTTAGAAAGTAGACCTTTATTGATCAAACAAAAAAATTGCTTTTTAGCAATTGTGTTATATTGCTGACTCTTTGTCAGGTTGTGATGAATCGCAATTTGTAAGATCCTTTTCACATATGCTGTTATCAAACCAGTGTCATTTGAATTCCTTTGGTTTTGTGAAAAGTTTCATTTATCATGATTTAAAGTTCATTCTGGTATTTTCAGACATTCCAGTAAGCAATCATTCTGAATGTTGTTTCTGTTTTTAGAATATTAGCTATCCTGCAGAATGTTATGCTGTCTGCAAGTTTGAAAACATTCTGTCTACCGTTTTATCCAAAATTTAATGCAACTATTGAGGAGTACTCAGCCCTTGACTGAATACTGTGACATCTGACACGATAATCGTATTTCTGTTTGTTGAAGAATGTTGATGAACACTCTAGCATTTTTGACATCTGCAAATCATCCTAATAACTATGCCATTGGAATCTCATGTTTATTAGTTCATATTATCTGACTCTCATTCTGGAGAAGGTTTATCTATCTGGCCACTAAGAATCAATGTTGACCTAATGACATATAATCAATGAATCAGTCAGAATGTCATGGAAAATTTTGCCAAATGTTTTAGTATTTTTACAGTCCACTAAGAAAGTTACCCGTTGAAAAAAATCATCTGACACAAATTTTTATTAAACCTCTACAGACTAATTAACTGGTGCATGTTTCTAAAGCATTTACAAATAAATAATTTATAACATAATTTGCTCAATTGTCAGTTTTTAGAGGACTGATTTCTAATTCCTTGTGAAGCTAGGGAAAATCTTTGCTTCTTTCCAATCATTAGATGCTTTGTAAAGTTCATTTTCCTGAACTTCTCAGTAATAACGGATACAGGCTTGGAATGGAATAGAGTGCATTCCATCTGGCTGTGGAGATGTAGATTCATTCAAGATCAATAGATATTCTCTGGCTCTCTTCCTGTGAAGCTCTTGCTCCTTCAACCATCACAATGACTTGGTGAAGTACATATCCACTTGACATGCTTCCAGTCAATGCATTAAGCATGTGTGGATTGACCCAAGCAGTCCTATTAGCTATTAACAAGGAACCTACGGGAATACTCAGTCATGTGCAAGTTTAATGCTTATCTTTAGTGCTTTAGGGAATTTATTCTGTATAATGATTTATATACAATTCCTTAGTATGCCTTATAACAGCCATTTAAGTTAAGCCATTATCTTCTAGGAAATATAGGCAAAACAGGAAATTAAAAGAACCTAAAGGCCATTTCAAATAGAGATACATTTTAACTGAGAACTTCTGCTTCAGTTTACTCTTTTTTTGTTGTCCAAACTCCATCAGTGTTCAATGAATGCTGCTGTAATTTTCCATCCTTTCATTTTACGAGGGTTCATGAATCATTGTTTCTTGATGTTATAAGTAAAAACAACATTTCTTCATTCTTTTTCCCCAATGAGGTATTATTTTCTCCACACTGAAACAGAGTCAGGAGAAGAAGACTTATGGTAGTTCGTTCAAGTCAGGATGATGAAATTGACAATCTTGATGGGGAGAAAAGGCTTTGACAAATTTTATTTCTACTTGGAAATCATTTTTGGACTTTTTATGAGAAACTGAAAGAAATGAAATGTTGATTGTAGGATTTGATGATTACAAGTATATGGAATAATGGAAGTAATACAAATGTTAAACTTAGAGTACATGTTCAATTTTTTTTTTTTACTTACCAGTATATTTGTACCAAGGAAAGTCAGAAGTCAATCATTTTCTTTTCTTTTTTTTTCTTTATTTTTCTTTCTTGCATGTTCACATTTTCTTTCCTGAGCTTTTTTTTTCAGATCTTTTTTCAGTTTTATCTTTTAACTTTGCATTTTCAAAATGTATATGTATACATTTCATGTATATGTATGTATATCACTAATAACACAGTGTCATATAAATCATCAGTACCTGGATGAAGCTGTCTATCTGGATCCGCTCCAGTCCGGCTTCAGACCTGGGTACAGCACGGAAACGGCATTGGTCGCGTTGGTGGATGATCTCTGGAGGGCCCGGGATAGGGGTTATTCCTCTATCCTGGTCCTATTAGACCTCTCAGCGGCTTTTGATACCATCGACCATGATATCATGTTGCGCCGGCTGGAGGGACTGGGAGTGGGGAGCACCGTTCTGCGGTGGTTCTCCTCCTATCTCTCTGACCGGTCGCAGTCCATGTTGGCAGGGGGGCAGCGGTCGACCCCAAGGCGCCTTGTTTGTGGGGTGCCGCAAGGGTCGGTCCTCTCACCCCTCCTGTTCAACATTTATGTGAAGCCGCTGGGTGAGATCATCCGTGGTTTTGGGGTGGAGTTCCATCAGTACGCTGATGATACTGAGCTGTACATTTCCACCCCAGACCATCCCAATGATGCCTTGGAAGTGATGTCCCAGTGCCTGGAGGCCGTGCGGGTCTGGATGGGGAGAAACAGGCTTCGACTCAACCCTTCCAAGACCGAGTGGCTATGGCTGCCGGCGTCCCGGTATAGCCAGCTGACGCCATCGCTGGTTATTGGGGGCGAATCATTGGCCCCCACAGAGAGGACCCGCAACTTGGGTGTCCTCCTGGATGCGCAGCTGTCTTTAGAGGGGCATATGACAGCCGTGGCCAGGGGGGCTTTTTGTCAGGTTCGCCTGATACGCCAGTTGCGCCCCTTTCTGGACCGGGACTCCCTACGCACGGTCACTCAAGCACTCATCACTTCTCGTCTGGACTGTTGTAACGCTCTCTACATGGGGCTCCCCTTGGGGTACACTCAGAGGCTCCAACTGGTGCAGAATGCGGCTGCGCAGGGGATTATGGGAGCGACGGGGCGCTCCCATGTGACTCCTCTCCTGCGTGAGCTGCATTGGCTTCCGGTGGACTTCCGGGTGCGCTTCAAGGTGTTGGTGATCACCTTTAAAGCGCTCCATGGCTTAGGGCCAGGGTACTTACGGGACCGCCTTCTGCCACCAATAGCCTCCCACCGGCCGGTTCGCTCCCACAGAGAGGGCCTCCTCAGGGTGCCGTCGGCCAGACAATGCCGGCTGACGACCCCCAGGAGGAGAGCCTTCTCTGTGGTGGCACCTACCCTATGGAACAATCTACCCCCAGAGATACGAGTGATCTCCGACCTCCGGATTTTTCGTCGGGCCCTAAAAACTTATTTTTTTCAGTTAGCCGGTCTGTCCTGATTTTAGGGTTAGTTTTAAAATTTTAATATTTATTTTAATTGACAAGTTTTAAATTATGGGCCAAATTTATAAATTATTTTAACTTTATTTTTTAACTGTGATGTTTGTATAGATGTTTTTTATCTGGCTGTTCACCGCCCTGAGTCCGAAAGGAGAAGGGCGGTATAGAAATTCGAATGAATGAATGAATGAATGAATGAATGAATGAATGAATGAATGAATGAATGAATGATAAATACATAATAAATAAATAAATAAATAAATAAATAAATAAATAAATAAATAAATAAATCGTAAACCAGAACTAAACATTGTAAGTTCTTTCTGTGCTTTTAACAGATCTCAAAATCTAACCTGCTCTTCATTATTATCATGAAGCAAGTAAGCCTATATGTTTTGTTTTGTTTTTTTAAAAAAAAAGTCTGGCAGAAGAGCATCCTGGAACTACTAGAAATAGATTATTGGTTTACAAAATCATACACTTAAGAACATAAAAATACCCATGGTGAATCAGGACCTGTCCAGTCTTATTCCAGCTTTTTGTTTCCATCAGTGACCAACTACTTAATTTAATGAGTGATCCATTCATATTGATAAAACTCTACCTTTTTCTAGTCCTGTTGATAGACCCATATCAAAATATATAATTGTATCTATAACTTAATACTATCATAAAGTATGTTCATCATGAGAGTTAATAGTGATTAACCAAGTAGGTTGATTTTGTTATTTTTTCAGTAATTAAATATTGGTTATTTGAGCCACACTATAATTTTTTATATTATTTTAGTAATATTATTTTAAACCAAATAATATATTGCAAAATAAACTTAGATTAAGCATTCTGTTGTCATAAATGATATTACGGCATGTATTGCATCTTTAATTTGAATGATTAAAATAGTTTTTGACATTGCCTCATGTTTTTATTCCATTATAGACAATGAATACAAAAGAAGAATATGAACACAGAAAAGATAAGGAAAGCTACCTTTGTGCAGTTTGCTTGGATATCTACTTCAATCCTTACATGTGCTACCCATGCCATCATATTTTCTGCGAACCTTGCCTACGTATGCTTGCCAAGGATAATCCAACTAGCACTCCATGTCCTCTCTGCCGTACTCCAATTACCCACGTTTTTTTTCAATCAGGTGAAAAGCCTTCCTAAAATACATTTCAGTAACTATTGCCTATATTTCCAAATTAGTACTAATATTAAAACTATCCTTCTCAAGAAAATGTTCAGTATTAAATGTATTCCAGGTACCGGAATACATATTAATAACATATAGCCAATGAAAATATAACCAAATTCGATGTGATGCCAGCTGATATAGGTTTCTAAAAGTGTAATTGTCTCAGTAATCAGTGTCATCAATGGCAATGTCATATAGAGTTAATATGTAAATATTTGAATGTGTTTCAGTCAAAATTGTTCAACAACTGGCATAACTTCATGGCAAAATCCAGGATGCATGTAGCGGGTATTACAGTCTCCTCAATTATCATTTATACGCATAGTCTGCTCTTCCAAATATTTTTATTTTTATTTTTTTTATTTTTTATTTTTTTTATTTGATTTATATGCCGCCCTTCTCCAAAGACTCAGGGCGGCTTACAATGTGCTCAGCAATAGCCTTCATCCTTTTGTATATTTATACAAAGTCAGCTTATTGCCCCCACAAACTGGGTCCTCATTTCACCTACCTTAGAAAGGATGGAAGGCTGAGTCAACCTTGAGCCTTGGTGAGATTCGAACCCTGCAGTAATTGCAGGCAGCTGGTCTTAAGCAGCTTAATAACAGGGTGCCTCAAACCCTTGTACTACCAAGGCTCATATACATTTATTAAATGTATATGCTGCCATCTCATATCAAGTGCCTGTGATCAGCTTAATTTTTAACTAGGCTTATATGTGAGGATTTCTCAGTAATGAGAAATGAAAAGAAAGCGCTTGTGGAGTTAAACTATGATGAGGCAAGCATTTGTCAGAGACCCTTACCCAGAGGTGGGATTCAGATGGTTCAGACTGGTTCACACAAAATGTTTGTTAAAATTCTGCCCAGTTCAGCGAACTGGCTAATCTCACCACTGGTTGGCCCTGTCCCCACCCATTTTTGAGCCATTTTTGGGCCTGTTTTTCAGGCCATTTTCGGCTGTTTTTGGGGCCTTTTCGGGGCGTTTTTCGAGGCATTTTGAATGTTCAATAATAGTAAATAAATAGTAAGTAAATAGTAAGTAAAGGGAAATTGTACCTTGAGGTCTTTAAGGTGAGTGGCTGGGAAGTGGGGCTGGGTGTGATGAGTGACATTGAATTGGCCACGCTCACCCAGTCACATGATCACCCAGCTCGCCTACCCAGCCAGTCATTAGGGCAGAGAACCAATTGTTAAATTATTTGAATCCTACCATTGCCCTTACCCCTTATATAACTAGGTTGGAAGTAAGTTTCCATACCAGTTTAGCTTAGTTTTAACATATACTGCTTTCCTTCATTGCCTCCTTGAGATGCATACAGAACATTACACTGTCTAGTAAGTTAAAATGAACCATAGATTCTTATGTACAATAGTCACATAATCATTATCTAGACCTAGAAATCAGTTCGAACAGATCCAGACATGCATATTGTGTCTTCGATACATTATAATTTGTCTTTTTCCAAGAGCTGATGAATACGTTACCACCAAAGAATTCCCCTTTTGTAACATTAAATTGTACCGAAGTAGAATTTAATCTAAAAATGTAGTATTTCAAATTGAACTATAAGTCTCTAAGGCAGTAACAGGAGAAAGGGTTCTTGGCAATATATAGTAACTGAACATCTAGCTTTATTGCATTTATTGCATTGTCCATTATACACAAAAGCCATAAGTTTGGGAACTTTTATCAAGACAACAAGATTTTTTTCTCATTCCATATTAATTTTTTTTTCTGTGTTAAGAGGAAAAACACATTAGTAACAAGATTTAATAAAACTGTGACTGAAACAGTAATTACACCTATGATTGTGGTAGAGATAAAGTTTTCTCATTTATTGCAAAGTTAATGAAAATGAGAAGTGGTATTATTTATGTATTTTTACACTTTAGATGGCTTTGCATAATAGAAGGTCCTAGAACAAATTACTCTGTATCATTCTTCGAACTATATTCAGTAGAAGAAATGGGTGTCTCATTAGTATTCCATCAAATGCATTCATCGATTGAATGTTGATGAGTGAAATAATATTAGAGTCACCTATCGGGGAAATGGGTGGTATATAAATTTAATGCATAAAAAATATTTAAATAGAACAAAAATGTGGACCTACTGGACTTTAGACTGATCCAAGTTCAGAAGGCCTTATCTATCCAACTGGCTCTTCTTTTTGACATATGTAATTTTAAAAATATCTATTGCTTTATATCCAGCCAATATCATTTCTGCTCTGTATAGTCTTATAGTCTTCATATTCTCTGAATTTGGTGAGAAACCCACAACTTCTCTTATAATTGCTTTGCAAATGCTTTTGAAAGAGCCCAAAGTTTCAAATCTCATTTGCCAGGTAGCACAGTTGGCAGCTGTTCAAAAAGATAAAAGAGACTTTCTAAGAGTTCATCACATGATTCTCTAGATTGTCTCATTCATCTTGATTGATAGAATAAGTACTTCTGGAAAGTAACAGACTTATCTTCAAGAACTTATTCTCTTTTAAGTTTTCATAAATATGAAAAACAATGGAAAATTGATACCAATATTTTCATTATTAAATAAAGTTTGCTAACATGTTTATGTTTTTTCTTCCTGTTTATTGTAGAACTGAATAATTCCACAGAAAGTTTATTTCCAATGGAATATTCAAAATTAAAGGAAAATTTTCAAAAATCAAATTTAGCAAATTGGCCTCTCCCTAGTTGCAAAAAAGTATTCAGAGTTATTGGTGGTAAGTAAATTATTAATGATTATTTTACCTTAGAAATTCATTAACTTAAAAAGTTAAATGTTCAAGGATATGCACGTCTGAATCATACTTTATTCTCTTACGATTTTTTAAAATGAATTTTTATCTATGCCCATTCTGAAAGTAATACCACAAACTATAGGATTGCAGTAGAAATAATACAAGTTGAGTTTTTGTTTGAATTTACACTATATATTTGCATACCTGAGTAGACACTCTCAGAACATTCTCGCTGAGTTGTTTATGCAGAAAGATATCCTATTTCAACATGCAGATATCTAAAAGGGAAACTCATGAATTTTCTTATTTCCTTGAGTTGATGCAAAACCTCAAAACAGTTATTGCCTATGTGGTAAGAATGGTGAACTGTCGAATGCATAGGTAACTGTTTAAAGACTAACAGTTGCAAATATGCAACACTATATCATAAATACATTGAGTAACAGGTATGCTTACAGGCAATTATGGAGATCAGAAAATAGTATTGCTTACTTGCATTAGATCTTGTGTATAAAATTGAGTAAAAGTTAATTGCAAACAGTATAGATCAACAAATATCTGACAGCAGAATCTATTAAAAACCGTGGTAGCTTCACTAAAACGACAGATAAGCTTTCTGCTAGCTAGTACACCAGGTATATAGTAGTTGTTGCCAGTCAGCAAGATATTGTGATGAAATTGGCTGTCGTAGCAAAGGGATAAGAGGCAGATCGAGAGCTGAGATACAATACAGAAGAATAAGTACAGGTAAAAATAAAGGCTCCATAAACATTGAGGAGATGAAAAGAAACTTCTAACTATGAAGAAACAAACCAATATAGGTAAAACAATGCTCTGAATGACATAATAGTAAGTCATCACTTTAAGCAAGAATATTCAGGTTACAGGCTACAAAAATAGAAGAAAACTTCAAACCAGATCATGAAATGCTAAATAATAAGCATAATAAGCTTAATAAAGTAAAGAGTAATTCTTCATAATGCAAAAAACAAAATGAATAGCCTTCTAGATTATTGGAGAGGAACTTAAAGCAGCATTAGGAATTGGTGCAGAAGAACATCAAGTGGCTGCTCACTTCTCCTATGATAACTCACTTCACATATTATAAGATCATTGCCTAAGAAGTAGGCAATGATCTGTGGGTATAGCTGTCAGTTACCTCTATAGTCTATCTCTGGGAATCACGTTAAAAAATTTTTTCCTGCTACTGACTTCTATAAGGAGTTGTCTAACTTTAGAATCATCATTGTCAACCAATCAGTCATGTCTGACCCTTGACCACTCCATGGATCAGTACTCTTCATGCCCCTCTTTCTCGTATTGCCTCCTTCAGATTCACCATGGTCATCCCAGTGTCATCCTTTATAATGATGACCAGCCAACTGATACTAAGGAGTTCCCTTCTCCGTTATCTGCTGATCACTCCCAACATGATTGTTTTTAAGTGAATCAGCTCTCATGACATGACTAAAGTATAATAGCTTTTGTATAGCAATCTTGGCTTCAAGTGATATTTTTAATGAGGTTCGGCCTAGGACTTCTTTGTTATTTTTGCAGTCCATGGGATGTGTAATAGTTGCTTCAGCACCACAGTTCAAAGGCGTCCACCCAACTTTATAGTACTAAAAGTATAATATGAAAGGTATAGTTGTTGTAGCCCTCTTCCTAATCTATTTGATCTGTATGTTTTTTAGGTTATCAGCTATCTTGGAGTTTATTAGCTTAAAATGTCTTTATTACTTCATGACAGATGACAAATAAAAGCAAAAGGTATTCTGCTAACAGTGGTTTAGAACCTTCCAGATTTTTTGTTGGCACTGTCAGAATGTGAATTAGTGACTGAATATTTGAATCTGAGTCAGGTACTGGTTTAGCATTATTTGACACTCCATTCTAAAATATCCAAACTTTTTGCTGAAAGATTCAAGTCCAATCACTTTTATATAAAACTGTTCCCCAAAACAGAACATTAATTAGGAGGATCAAGATTGGTATTTTGAGACTGAAAGTAGGAGGAACTTTCTGTGGTCTATGGTACATTTATTACTTTATCTTCAGGCAAAACTAACCAGAACCAAAGATTTGTCTGAGGTATTCATATTTTAGAAAATCTTTGTAATAAAAGGATTTCATCCTTTGATAAATTCTTATGAGTGATCATTTCGAAGCTTCAGTCAAAAGTAGAAAAATATTATATACCAACTAATGTGCTGGCAGCTATTTGTTTATTAATAAGATTAAGATGAGCATTGCTGTGAACAGCAGTCTTCTTACGTCTAGAATGTCTACTACAACAAATATTACAATAATAATCCTAACTTTTACACTTTCCTCATTCAGATTCAATATCTTTTTAAATTGTTAATTTGTGGGATCTTTCCAGCTTCAAAACACCTTTTTGAAAGTTGGAAGAAAAATTAAATAAAGCTGAACTTGTGCCAAATATGATTTAGAAGGCTGTCTTTTTTTGTAGCCAATTGAAAGTGATACATACTGTGTTTTCTTTACTACATTCAACTGACTGCCTGTGATACCCTTCTCTGTTCAACATTTATTTTCCTCCTTATTAAACATTTCCTAAATATAAATTATATATATTTGAATGTAAATCCATTCTTCAAATAATGGAAATTTAAAATATATCACATTTTGGAAGTGCCAATGTGTATCTTCAAGATTAATGAAAATTAAGGTTCACCAAAAAGATTCATAGTTTCTGACATAGTTTTTGTTTTGTCAATTGATATTTTGCTAGATATCAGTTTTCCAGTGTTAACAAATAATATTAGGAAAACATTGGTAAAGTTGTAGTATTAATCCATATGTCCTTTTTGTCTTAGAAATACATCATGTTTCCTGTTAGATGAAGTTTTAAACTATAGTTTACTCTTAACAGATTTTACCTTTTTTTCTCCAATTTAAATATTCATAATTAAAACAATCCCCGGTATTTTTTAAAATGGGAATTGTTATGTGCATTTCTATCAAGTTATATTCAGTTGGCTGCTTTTAGCAAAATCCTTAAAGAATATCTCTGTAATACTGTATACTTGTTAGGAAATTATTTGCCATCTATTCTTTCTAAATTGTATCTCTTACAACTGATTAAATATTTATAGTATCTCTAAAGTCTTTTAGGTCATTCCTCCCAAAGGCTCTGTGGGTTATATTTTAAACATAATGGATTATATTTCTTTTCTCACCTTTCTAGACTTTCAAAACATTCAGAGTACATCAGTTTTATTGCTCCACACGTTTGTGAATTTTTTCTTAACAGCCTATATTCTCATTATTAAGTTTCTTTTTTAATTTCTTCTTTACGTTTCTAGATAATGGTTAATTAAAATCAGTATTGGAAAGAAATAATCTGTAGTACAAAATTAGCATTATTTTCCAATATAAATTGTATAAATTGACAGCAAAATCTGTGTAGTAGCTTTTCTGACCCAATTTATGACTATTCCAATTTACAACCATGATGAGAAAGTTCCATTACGATCATAAGTCAAGGACTATCTTTAGTAAAATGTAGGGAACAAAGAAGCATACTATATCTCTATGTTGATTACACATCAAATTTCTGTTTTAATGTCATTTGTAATCTAAATGTGAATACTTAGAAAAAGGATGTATAAGTACTGTACATATTGCCCAAAGCATTGCAAGATATACTTATTCATCTAGTATTTGTAGTATTTATCCTAACACCCTGTTTTCCCGAAAATAAGACCCACTCTGAAAATAAACCCTAGCCTGATTTTTTTAACATGCTCCTAATATAAGCCCTACCCCAAAAATATAAGCCCTACCCCAAAAATAAGTCCTAGTTAAGGTCATCAGCAGGGGATGTGGCCAGCACTGGAGGGCGCATGGGCCGATGGTGTCTGGCAGCAGCTGCAGCCCTGTACAGCACAAGTGAGTTGATTACTTGTACAAACAGTAGGCAGAGGAATGCAATCCGGATATGCCACACAGGAGGCGGGAAAGCCAAGAGTCGGACCAGACAGGGCAGCCGGCCACAGAAGGCTTGCCTTCACGCAGCAGCACTGGCAGCAGATGGAGGCAGAGTTGTTGTGAAGAAGAAAGGTGATCCCGACATGCCATGTGGGCCGCAGGAAAGCTGAGACACGTGAAGACAGGCCTCCCGAGGCCAGCCTCCCACTCCATCCCACCATCTCTCAGCTTGCCTGCTGCATTGCAGCAGCGAGTAAGCAGAGAAAGTGGGCCGGTTGCCACATGGGGTCATGCTAGAGGGCTGCCGGAGCCACCGTCTTGAGGCAAGGCAGGTGTTGGTGCATGGATGGCTTGGCTGCAGGGCCCTGAGATAAGCTTGGGGCAACTCCACCCCCTCGCCTTATGGCGGTGGCATTGGCGCATCGTGCAGTCTCCTGCCCTGTTGCAGCTGTGAGTAAGCAGAAGAAGCGGGCCTCCCGTTCATGGGGGAAAAATATGGCATCCCCCGAAAATAAGCCCTAGTAGTTACTTTGGTGGTCCCAAAAATATAAGACTGGGTCTTATTTTCAGGGAAACATGGGGTAGCTACTATTGGCAATAGATTGTCAAAGGAATTCCCTGTATGAGATCCTTTACGTTCCTTCTCTACTTGCCCTTAATTGGTTAAACTGAAGTTCTTAAGTCTATTATAATTTTCAGTCTCCTGCCATACCTTCCCATGCCTGATACCACCATGATGTTGTGGCCCATCTCCCTCCCCCACCCATGGAAGCCCATTCCCCACACCAGGCTCTTTAAGACCTAGGATCAGGAACTTCCCAGTGTCATTCTCAGTCATCCAGAGAAGCCAGATGCCCAGCTCTCAGCATCAGAATATCCAGCCACTACCTCCCCATCCACTACAAAACATATACAGACATTACAGCAAGGCTCCCTTCCCACCTTTACCTTACCTAGAAGAGCCAACTGTCTATTCACAAAACACCTAAAGACAAGGAGTTTAAAAACAGATGGAGATAAATGGAATCACATTATTTCTTCCTCCATTCTTTCATCCTGCCTCGTTGGAGCTATCCACACCATCCCTCAAAGGAAGAAACTCAGAAATTTAGGAGAAACCAGGCAGCACCAAAGACATCCAACAGCAGAATCCCCAGCAAAAATTCCAACAGAAGCCCTGACAGCAAGAGTGTCTGGCAGAAACATTCCACAGCAATCCGTAACAGCCTTTCCTTAGCATCCAGCAACACTCCAGACCTCAGCAACAGCCATCTTTCCAAAAACAAGTCCTCAAAATCAGCCTCCTAAACCAAAAAAGTCCACAACAGCATGGCAAAACTGGCTCCACAGGCACAGCTAACAAGATGTTGTGAAATGCTGGGAAATGCTGAGAAACGATAAATGCAACAAGTCAAACAAGGCCAGGAAAACAAATAGAGAAAAACCACAAATGCTTCTCTGCCTTTGGTATGCTGCTCTTTGATATAGTCTGATCTGAGTCACTGACCTTCCAATATAAACAGCTTCCATCCAGGTAGAAAATATTAAAATGGGGAAAAAAATTCTATCACAAACACAGGAAGGAACAAAATCAGTCAAGGGGCCTGAATGTGGCTCCTCTCTCTCCACTATCTTGATTCCAATGATTCTCCTTCCCAAGATGTAATATTATCAATGCTTGGTCAGTGAAAACAATTCAGGATGATTTACATGTAGATATTATTAACTTTAATCTCTGGCATCTAAAGTAAAAATGATTAGAAAAGTCCTATATTGGAAACCTGGAGAGTTACCAGTAATAATAACAGCAATAGCACTTAGATTTATATACTGTTTCATAGTGCTTTACAGTCCTCTCTAAGCGGTTTACAGAGTCAGCATATTGCCCCCAACAATTTGGGTCTTCATTTTACCCACTCAGAAAGATGGAAGGCTGAGTCAACCTTGAGCCTGATGAGATTTGAACCGCCAAATTGCAGGCAGTGGAAGTAGTACTGCACTCTAACCACTGCGCTACCATGGCTGATAGAGAGCAGTGGAGCAGTTGCAGTTATATGTCTGCTTCCTCTATTCTTAATGCTAATATTGCATTTCATACTTATGGTAGTCATTTTTTAAAAACTGACCAATTGCTTGATTAATATTTTCATCTCAATAGAACTTTGAGATGGTATCTCTTTTTTTCTTTTGTCTTCTTATATAAAGCTTCACCCATATTAGTTATGTTCATTAACAGCTATGGCTATGTAAAGCCTAAAAGGAATTTGAGTGACTGTCTTCCACATGATTTTCTCAACATCACACCATACTCGTGTCTAAATATAAATTGCTTTGTCCAATTATCATACAAGGGTAAATCTCACTTGATAAAAATACTTTTTAACTGAAAAATGCAGATGTTGCTGGGAATGTTCTAAAATGTTGGCTCACTTTGAAGAGCAACTTAGAACAAATAATATCCATTATATTTTTCATCACTTCTCTGTGTGCCATTCTTTTGTTCTTAATAAAATGAAAATGCTATGTTGTTGTTGTCATCATTTTGCATCATCTTCCTTAATGCCATCTAATGGATTTTTGACTATCATTTTCTTTACTGGGGGTGGGTAGAGTAGAATTGTTCCTTTCTTAAATGCTACAAAAATCAATGCAAGGAAATGAAAGGAGCTGAAGGAAAGAAGATGGGAACAGACTGTTAATTGAATCTCAGTTCCATACTTGGAGCAAAGCCCAACTCTTTTCAGTTCAGTAAATGCAGCTCACTTTGGAATTCTTTATTTCAACATTACACATAAGAAGTAGATTTTAAAATCTGAAAACATAAGTGTCTTAATTTGAATTGGATCATTATATGATCTAACTTTAAGATTCAGGTTAAAAAAAACAAGTTAAAATATATTAAAATATTTATGAAAAATAAAATTAAGAAAAATTTGCCATCTGAAAAATTTTCAAACTATGACCACATAGTTTGAACCACAAACTATTGGCATGGGTGGATCTAAACACTCAGCAGTATTCAGGTCTATCAAGACTCATTTAAATTTAAGTCCTCTGGAGATTGCAGAATATCTTCACAGTGCTTACATGACACAGATCTTAAAGTCAGAGCATGTGTTAGAATTTTGAAGCTTTTTAAAATGTGAGTCTATAGCTTACACTTCAGATTTGTGATTGTGTTTGTTTTCTTCATTTGATGGACTCCGTATGTTCTCAGGTGAGAAATATTGGGTCAGGCATTTTACTAATGCAGTATTAGATATATCTCGGGTTCCTACAGCAAAAACAATTACAGTAATAAAATTACTATTGAATGAAGAATGATTACATTATAAAGTCTAATCTAGGGTAAATTTAATGTAGATTTGCTTAAAGTAAAACCAACAAATCAACTGTTACATTTATTCATTCAAATCTTCTCAGCCGAAGCAACATATCATAAAATATCACTAAGTGTTTGCGTAACTATGCCTTGATTAAAGATTGCAAGAAAATTCTAAGATGATGACGCAAAAATAGCCCATTGGCATATTTGTTTTCTGTAAGAATGGAAATAAATAAAAAGAATCACTTGTGGCCAATTTGATTTGAGTTCTCTAGAGGATATATTATATAGAGGATTTCTATGTGGTCAGTAAATAGTAAAGTGTTTTCAGCTGTAGTTACAAATTCATTTCTTGGAAATCAAATTAAAAAACAGGTTATAGAGGCATAATCTTTAGGATGTAAGCCAGCACAGATCTGAAACACTTAAGAGCTTGCAAAAGGATAGATATAAAATCAAACATATTTATCTTTGTAATTTAAATCTTAAAAGCTACACTAACATAGTATATCAAATATGTTTGAGACAATGCCACTCTGATAATATCAAGCTCCATTTCTACATTGTGAAATTAAATTTGACAAATTTGGAACAAAATATTTATTGTTACATATGATGTCTTGATTGACTTGAATAGCTTAATCATTTGAATGGGATATAATAAATAAAAATAATAAATTAAAAAGAAAACAAAAATTCAAAGGGTAGACTCGATGGACCACTGGGTCTTTTTCTGCCATCGGTTTTCTTTGTTTCTATATTAAGAGTTCATTTGTTAGTAAATTCAAACCATCCTGAATGAAAACATTTTGGGGGACCAAGTGAAGTTTCTCAGCCAAGCAAATGGAATGACCTGTTTTTCTTCTTTTTGTGTAAATGTGGAAAGACCACTTTCCATGTTGAATTAGGAAGCTGACAAAGAAATGGCACTGCATAGTGATATTTTTATTTGTATAAGAAATTTATAAGTCACCTCAGTCTCAAAGACTTGCTTGATTAGGAGCATCAGCAATTTAGTCAAAACAGCAATTCAATAAATGCAAGCTACCACAGAGAATGCGGGGCCTAGAATCAGGCCTTCTGTCCACCACTATGGAAGAAGAAACAGAATCACTGGAAGAAGAAACAGAATCACTATAAAACAGTTCTCCCCACTCCCAGTCCTTGAAGCCAATCCAAATGGTTAATGGTATCAAAGACTGCCAAGAGATCTGAAAAGTCCAGGATGGTTGGTCCACCCTGATCCTGAACACTCCAGTAGTCAATCACAAGTGTAATTGATACTGTCTCAGTACTATAACAAAACTGAATCCTGAGTAAAAAGGTGCTGAATAATGGGCTTCATTCCATGCTTGCAACCAAGGCCTTAACTGAACCATGCACCATACTTCAGGAAAAAAAATACCAAGTTCCCTTTGAAACCACATTGAGTCTATCAATTGTCCGGGATGTGCCAAATGAATAGATATTTTTCACCACCCAGACCTGGTCAGAACTTCTAGTGAATCTCTTATTTGGCCCAGAAAATTTAAAGATGGATATCATCATGTTGATATGCATCACCCCTGAAGGAGAGGGTTTTTTTCTCAAAAGGTACATTTAACTTAGCGATCGAGACACAATTATACCAAACTGATTGTTTGACAGATTCAGTACAAAAAGCAAGGAAATGTAAGCCTAAAGTGGGTTGGTTACAAGTTCTCTTTATAGATTTAAGCAAATTATCATGTAATTGGTTTCATTATAATTATAGTTAATTAGTAGCAACAGCATAGGATATTATCAGTACAATTGATAAGGTTAGCCATTAATACATATTAAAATATATAATGGGTGGATATATTGAGATCACACTTCACTTGCACAATGAAGTCTTTCGTTTAAATAAAGGGAACTGGCTGCACAAGCGGCAGGTGAGTGTGTGAAGCTTCATTTGTGCAAGCAGGGGATCTAGGTTGCACATGCAAAATCATCTCCCCCCCCCCCCGGCCACTGCTCACTGCTCTCTGGTCTCACCAATGCCGGTCCGTGGAGCCAGAAAGGTTGGGGATCGCTGCTGTAAAGCACTATGGGTTGTATATACTGGTAACTAAGTACTATTGCTGTATTGCTACAGGACTTCTGATTGAAAATTCCTACTTTCCTACTTCACTCTTGGTTTCTAGTAAAGGTTATAGAAACCCTAAATTAACCCAGGAGTCCTCAACCCGTGGACTGGCACTGGCCCATGGCAGGCCAGCAACTGGATGCAGGCAGCATGCAAAACTACGCCCCCTCGGATCCATAGAAAAACCTCTCTCCACAGAACTGGTCCCTGATGCCCAAAAGGTTGGGGGGCCGCTGAATTAACCCACACAAGTTTCCTTCTTTTCCTTTATGCATTTTCATTTCCATGTATTGGGCATACATAGTTGTAAAGGTTATAAAACTAAATTATTTTCCATAAGATGTTTTATCAAATTGTTATTATATTTATTCAGCAGGTTTTCAGAGTACAGACTCCTTTACACGAAGGCATTTTCCACATGCTGCTCACAGAATGGATTATATGGATTTTGAGGACGATAGCCGTGGATGGGGATTTGACATGGACATGGTGATAATCTACATTTATGCCATCAACTGGGTCTTGGGATTTATCATGTTTTGTTTTCTTTGCTATTTTTTCTTTCCTTTTTAAGGATTTCTGTTCCCTATTTTGTATGTGAGCGGCAAGATAAAGAAATAGACAAATCTGGATTAAAGAATGCAGATGTATACAATCTCGGGTCTCCTGTATAACACTGATAAAACTGCACAACAATAATTTACTATGTTTTGGTTTACTAATTTTTATTATATTTTGAAGTGAAAAAATATTTGCATATTAAAAATGTTAGATTGCTTTTTCTAATACTTATTAAGATGACCTGGTGCTTTGAGTCTATAGTTGCAATCTGTACATAAACTTGGGCAGGTTCATGAGAGTATTCATAAAGCAGTGAAACCACTGATTTACTTCAACTACTACCTGTTATGTATAAAATACATATACAAACTATCACCTCACACTTAATGGTTTCTGTAGAGATAGTTCACATATTAAATGCTTACGTTCAGTTAAAATATTTTTTCTCATCAACTTTGGAATTCAGTGTGAAGTTTTTCTTTATATCAGTGCTTATTGCATATAATGGGCATGTTGAGTCTCAGCTTTCCACCTCTTGAAATCATTTCAGGAGTTTCATGAGAGATTTTTTAAATAATAAAATGTGTTATGTACTTTAAGATATATGGGATAGGACTTGGGAAAATTTGTTAGAGAAATGTGTATAGTGCCTATGGTGGTCAGTTTTTCAGCAGAGACAATTTATCTTCCTTTTTATTTGTGGATGTCTGTCAAATTACTCAAAAGACTCATTGGTTTGCCTTATTGATCAGCATGTTTATGTTAAGAGCTGACATTAAAAAAACAAAAATCAGAATTTCAATTTTCTACCTATGTATATAGAACCAAGAATAATTGATTCAGGAAGGAAGGAAAGGAAGGAAAGAAGGAGCACTTTATTCTAATTTTATCTAGTTTTAGGTCTATATATTTTGCTGTTTCTAATGTTTTGTGATCATCAACCCAATTTCCCCGAATTTGGGAAGATGAGGAGAAAAGAGAGAGAAAAGAGATGGCCAGAAAGAGAAACTCAGAAGCACCTTTGACCCATGTTGCTGAAAATGTCTGATCCCTGACACAGAATTCCTATAAATTCTGTTTGTAAGAAACGTTGAACCTCTGACCTCTTGGCTAACTAACAACCTTGACCTGGCTCTTGGAACTTTGGATTTGGACTATTCTTCTGTGTGCTCCTATTGAAAACTAACTCTACAAGTTAGCTTCTGTTTTGTTTACATTCTTAGTTTGCTGTTTTTCTCTTCAGCCTTGAAGTAAAATTGCTAATCTCCATAGCGATCACATTTAAGTGTGTGTGATTGAAGCCTAAAGCAAGGTGCAAGATTACAGTCTAACTCAAAAGTTGAAACCAGAAGTTAGTGAAAATCAGCAGGAGTCTGCGCTACGTGGTATACTAGGAGTGCACTTCTGGAGAAAGCCTAAGTTTAGGCTATGACCAGATTTTCTCCAGTAGTCATCAACGTCTCCTTTCACTTCTGGAACAGTTTCCATGCCCCAAAATGCTAGAGAGTGATACCATTTCCAGCTGCCTTGAGTTACATGAAGAGAAAGTAAAAGATGAAGTTCAATTAAGTAATGTATAATTATGCAGTATATTTTCTTTAAAAAAATATTTTACAGATTGAAGTAAATTGTGGAAATACTTTTAACAGTTCGGAATATTCTGAATTGGCTGTAGGAGTTGGAGATAAGAGTCAGCCTTGAAAATATTAATGATTGAAAATTGTACCTGCAGTTGATTAAATGTTGGGATCACATTCTTGATTGCTATTTTTCATATATAAGTAACAATTCTCTAAAATTCCTGGCCTAATTTATTTTCAAAGACACAGTGTAACCTTTCTATCTGAATAGACATGATATTAAGTAAGTTTATCTATGAAGTTTATCTATGAATTCCCAACTCTAAAATACTTATTTCTAGACTCCAATAAATACAGTGACTTTCTCAAATGTCTGAATCCAGAAGATTGGATATATACTATAATTATAATCAGTATAAAAAGTTATTAAATTATAATGGCAAGAAATGACTTTTGGATTCAGGTATATGTTACTGAACAACTGGGAATATTACTTCAAAATTGAGAAAAGCCAGAAATTTTAGCAGTAGAAATGGAAACAGTATTAATTTATTTTTAATTCTGTAATTCTTTGTAAATACAATTTTGAAATATTTAGGCTTAAGTCTGTTTGTTAAGTAAACTATAATGAATATTATGCTGTTGATATCCTAGTAAGCTTCTGAGACTTGGTTTAATTTTTGGAATATTTTTTACCTAGGTTGTATATTTTTATCTATAATGTTATGGTGCTCATAGTAACTTTTAAATTTTAATCACCATTAAGAGTGTTATTGTATGTTTGGAGCAATTAAACTAAGTTTTTTTTGTAAATATATAGTGTTAACTTTCATTTTTTTATGCATAGAGAACTAAAGGAGGTGCTTTTCATATAAAGTGAAAAGATTTAATGATATGCAAGCTCTGAAATTAAGGAGTTCAACAAACTTTAATTATAAATTTCCCATTGGATATCTGCTTTGCAGCACTAATCCAATAACATCAATACATAGCAATTATTATAGTGCAATACTCATTAACATTTTTTTTTCTGTTCAACCATATCTGATTCTCAGAGACTGCCAGTGCATCTCTGTGTGTGTGTATAGACGTGTGTGTGTGTGTGTGTGTGTGTGTGTGTGTGTGTGTGTGTAGAGGGATATGCTTTCATTGAGACTGTATTAGAGAGTTAGTTTGTAGCGTGTTCTGGTTATTGTTGGATAGAATTTTGAGCTGCACCCAATGTTGATCTTCCATTATTAGATTATAATTATTGAACAAACATAATTCATAAATAAGTTCTCATTATCACATATATACAAACTCACATGTGCATAAATGCATGACTAATAGTGAAATAGTTGAACAGTAAATATAATAAAATAAAATAAAATAATAAAATGGCATGCATGAAATAACATAATACACTGTTGATTTTTTGCAATTTTGGAAATGACAACCTTTGATTCCCAAGTGGGGTTTATCATCTCAGATCTTACATTCAAATTTACAACCAATGGAATATCATTAGCTTGGCAAGCCTCACAGTGGCAAACACTGGAAAATTAGTAATTCAGGCCAAAACAGAAAAACTTAGAAAGGTGATTATTCACTTTATGAAGAGAAAATAGCTTGTTGGGATACGTGCCCTCTAGCATGTGAAAACTAACTCAGTATTTTTCAATATGCTAACCTAAAAATACAAATATTTATAAAAAGGAGAAATTACCTAAATATCCAAATATTATGTAGAAAATGTTACTACAAAAAAATCGGCTTTGAAAAGTAGGCCAGGAAACACAAGAATGCTTGTGAAAATGTAGCAAAATGGCAGAACTGATCAAATTAAACAATATAGAGTAACTAGATGAAAAGAAGAACAAATGTAGATGATTCATATCTGGCCTGTTCAAGGCAATCAAAAAGAGTTGCATGATCAGAGTATGCTCTCATATTTTAGAAAGTTTTTTGGGGGGGAATCACATTATACAGTCAAATATATCAAGCTCTGCCAGCATAATTAAGATAATTGTTATCCTGAGAAAACCAACAAGCTAGTTTCTAATCTGATCATTATGAGAAAAGATTGAAGATACTCACAGTACTTTTTGGAAGAGATTTGCCATTGCCTTATTCCTGGGGTTAAGAGACAGCAACTGGTCTGACATCACCCAGATGACTTCATGCCTAAAATAGAATTAAAACACAAAGTTTCTAGCCTGGTGCCTTAACCATTTTGCCACTTATTAGAAACAAAAAACAATATTGTTGACAATGTATGATGTATAATTGAATTGACACTCAGCTGAGCCCAGCAAGATTGGTGTGAACTGATTTTTAGTAATATTGTCTTTAGTTTAACCAGATAAACCTAGATTAGTATAGCCAGATTAGATAGGTGTTGCTATCTCACATGATTTCTGTCCCAGATAACAGAAAAAATCTATAGAGTTTTTATATCTCTCTGCTCCTTTATCTAGATTTTTGAAGACTAGAACTTGTAGCCATACATATGATATCTGATTGATGTTTTTGAACATGTTAATTTTTTCAAAGGAGATTCAACCTTTGATGAAAAAGAATAAACATAAAAAAGAGCATCGGCAATAGTCAGAATATAAAAATGCATTTATAAACCACAGTATCAGAGAACATAGTAATCAAAGAACTAGTAGTCCATAATTTATTACAGCTGCAATAGCAACCATAAAGAACATCTATCAAACACTTACTCAGCCCAATGTTAGCTGACAACAAGAAAGCTCTTTCAACAAGAAAGAGCAGTTGTATCACAACCTGCACCATTTACATTAGTGTGTAAATTTTAAAGGCGATAAAGTAGGGCAAAACTAGTAAATCTTAATAAAATAATATTCAGGGAGTCAAAAGAAACATTCAAATGACTGTTTCAAGTCCCTTGAACAATAGTTATCTTGCTACATCTCTAAAATTTGCATGGTAGACTTTTATCAATATCTTTGAGAATGCTAGTTAGTTATGGGCTTATAACTCAAATCTATGTAAAGGAATTTGGAGCTGACTCTGGGTATACGGAAAGTACAAATAAGCTGTTAAGAGAATGGGATGAAAGACCCACAAGATAGGAGCTTCAGAAAAGTTTACATAGTCCTGAGAATGAGATGATGCATGAGAAATAAATTCAAAATAATCCTGTCTTGATTTGTTTGATATAAGATGGAACAAAGAGAAACTTGGAAGAGTTTTGTGATGGCTTCTCCTGACGCCTGCTCAGAAGAGGAAAAGCCAACTCCAGGAATTTCAGAGGAGGGCATGGGGGAATATCAGGAAGATGCCGAGGTCTCTGAGCAGGGAGTGAATGGGCCAGAGGAAGAGGAGAGGCCAGGAATCTCAAAGGGGCTATCGGGAACAACTGGATGAGCACCTGGTTGAAGAAAAAAGGGGAGAGATGCAGGTGCAGCTGGGAAGCTCAGGGATCCAGTCAGAAGCACAGGGCGGAGAAGTAATGCAGCTGCAGCTGGTCAGTGAGGTACAGTGTCCTCCTCCATCAAATCCCAGGATGCATGGGGCCAAAGGGAGGCAGGCACAACAGAGGTCACCAAGGCTACTTGTCAGGAGGCAGCCTTGCCCCTCCTAATGATTTACAGTGGCTTACGCCTACTTAGCCTGAGAGTGGAACAGCGCAATGCTGGAAACAACAGTTCAATTTCTTATTGTGTCTATGTTCTGGCTTGGATTCCTATCTTGTTTCTTGATTGCACTCAGACTCTGGACTTGTGAGTGGATTCTGACTTGTACCTTGGATTTGGATATCATGCCTTTGGACTCGTGCCTAGATGATTTGGTATTTTGATTGGTTGACTTCATACAGGATTTTGTTTTATTGAAACTTGGGGAGGGGGGCTATTTGCAGGCAAGTTTAGTGTAAAATAATGGGGAAATAACATTAGGAGCTGGTGGTGTTTAAATAAAGCCCTTCAACTCTGTGTGTGTTTGTGTTTGTGTGGTCTAGAGCAGGGCAATTTTCAAGATTCTGACATTCTACTTTACTACAATAAAGAGCATTTCCAGAGTCCCCATGGTGGCTGCTTTTTTGACCTTGAGAATCTTAAGAAAAATCCTGACACTTTTCATGATTCGAGCAATCAGTCTTTCAACCAGAATAAAACAGCTGGAAGTGGAAATACTAACAGTGCTTAGGTGGAAAGAATTCTAGTGAAAAATCCATTTTGTATTTTGACAAAAGCTTCAGATCCTGCCGATATCTGTGTTTCTATTCTTGCATTGACTCATTGCTAATTATTAAAGGACCCAAGATTGTCTACTCAGCCTGGTGCTTTGGATGGGATAAGCTCTCATTAGAATTTAAGACTGTTTTACAACGTTGAATTTGATCACCAAGAGTAAGTAAAGATATATGCAAATTGAATCCTGGAAGCAGATCCCTAAAACTGTACAGGACAATTTGCATATTCTGATGTATATTTGTGGCACGTTGTTAGATACGTTAATCTAAATATTTCATTGATGAAATGTTTCCTATTATATAAAAATTACTATGGTTTTATTAGTTTTAACATTATGGGTTAAAATGGTTAAAATACTTCTGTTTATGTGTGCTGAATTGAATATTAGAAATACTCTTTTAGCTACAATTTTGGGCACAAATTAAATCCATCTGCTTAGATTGGCTGGATTCCAATGATTGCATAGTTTATCCTTGGAAGTGAATACATATTTTAATTAGCATAGTTATTGATTATGGTCCATATTCTGTTTTATTTATTCTGTTCTGCTATCTTAGTTTCAATTAAATATTTCTTCTTCTGTGATATATTAGATTTTGTTTACTGTTAGTTAAGGTCTGTTTCTATCCTGCAAATAAATTCAACTATAGTGACTTCCATTTATACTCTTTCTACAATTGTCATCATAAAAGGAATCACTGTTGAAGGAATCATGGTTATATCATGAGAATACTGTAAGGAAGTTGCATGTCATGCTAGTATCATCGAATCCTCTATCTTTGGAGAATTTTAAATGATGTGAATTCATTAACTCATTAAAAATAGATTGCATTCCTTCCACCAAAAACTGGTTATCTCTAAACTCAATTTTCCAAGCTTCTAACAATTTGCTTCTCACTCCGAAGGAAAGAAACCATGATGAAAATAATTAAAAGGTGATGTGCTAAATATATTCAGTGTAAAAAAAGTATCCCAAAAACATGACATAATTTTCCAAAAATGAAATTATAATTAATGGATATTCTAATGAGAAAATTATTTGATAACACAGATAATAGAATTTAAGAATTAAAAGACAATCTTATGCTCGAAAATTTTAGTTTGAGATCTTCAATAAATATATCTTCAAACCAGTCATCCACTAGTTTCTAAACTTATTTTACAGGATAAATTAACTGGGTTGTGAGGCAGACTAAATTATATTTAGTCTGTATATTATAGTTTTGAAGAAGTATCAACAGTTTACAAGGTGTGCTGTTGCTGAGCAGATGGATACTGAGAAGATCCAGTTAAAGGATGCTATCTGAATGAGACCAAAGACCTCAGACCTATTAGAAATTAAATGAAAAAAATATTATGAGTGCATTTTAAAACTGGAGCTATTGTTGCAGTTAGTTCTGATCTATTTAAGCAGGTTAAATTGAAGATTATACAGTCAATGGGCTCAATAAAAGATTTTTAAAAAATCTCTACCAGATAAAACAGGAAACTTCTTGGTTTTAAATCATCAGCTGATTTGAAATGTAAATGAATTATTTTTATAATCTAAATATTTTTTGTTTCTTACTTTGCCTTTGGGAAAAATTATTTAATGAATCGTTGGTAATGATTCAGATTGGATTTACAATTCAGCCATACAACTGAAATTGTGCTAGAATCTTTACTGACAGCCTTTGTCTCAAACCTAGTGGTAAAAAATATAAACTTCTGATCTCAGCAACTTTTTTAAAAAAAGAAACGTGAATGGACAAAGAGGAAAAGGGAGACTGAGAAAGTGGTGACTGGGTAGAATTAATGAGATCCTCTGAAAGGGGGTGAAAATTTAAAGAAAAGACCATTTACAGGGCAGGATGTGGCCACAATGCAAGCAAAGATTATTTGAAAGTATAGAGAGGAATGGAAAGAACTAGTGAATGGAAATTGACTAAACCCATTTTTTCCTTCATTTCTTCTGTCTCCTTTGTTGTGCTCTGCATTGTGTTGCTTACCCAGAAGGGGAATAGGTAATGGGCATGTATTATATATGACATTTTTAATCCTATTGAAAGACATATTATTTTATCATATAACGTAACAAATCTAGCATGAATAGCCATTAATCTGTTCATTTGGGACTCTCTATGACAATACTCTTGGAAAAATCAGTGTCTCTGTCAAGATATGTTTGTATCTCATCAACTGAACTGATGTCATCATAAATTGCTCCTAAATATGCTAGGATGATTTAGGGTTTTTTAAAAAGACCAGCTTCGTTCATCCTGATGTCTTGATTTCCAGAACTGTATAAAACCATTTTATATTACCTATTAAGCACCTGGAAAATATTCAGACGTTTTGAATATTATAAAGTCTTTTGGCATGTTTGATATGGAATCCTTCTTTAGTTGTTTATTTCCACAACAAATAAATAATTATCTGAACCAATATTAGGCTGCCGATACTCAGTTAAGTAAAATTTACCAAGTAAATCAAGTTTTGATAATAATTGTGTGCCTTTGAAAACTTCCAAACTAGTCATTGTTATGGAAAGATCTGCACAAATGATTAAAACATGGACAACATGTAATGAAAAATAAATGCGTGTTATAATCTGATGTGTTATGTTTCATCAGTTCGCATAAAATAGATACTAAATTCATTAACCTAATATTTCATATTCTTTTCCCTCTCTTATCAAAATGGAAGTTGTATTATCCGTTTTTCATTTCTCACAAATAAATACTTAAGGGAAAATGGCATCTTTAATTTCTTTGAAACTGGATGGATACTATTTTATCCTAATCTGTATACAGTTTTCTCTCACATTGTATAAATTTGTTATTATGAAATCAATCATAATACTTTGGAGAAATTTGGTCCTCTGGATTTTTTTCTTTTCAATTTTTTTTCACCTCATTTTTTGTTCTTTTTGCATCAAAGGTGTACATGTTCAACTTCTTTGACATTTATCCATTTATGTGCATATTAAATATCACTATTTCCAATCAAATGAATAATATCTGATATAGAATGTAAAGATTAAGCAATTACATTAACTGTATATTGTCATATAATTCAGCAGAGTTTCCTACATGATAGAAGTTACCTCTTCTCCCTTCACATCAGGATTCTACTACATTTTTGTTTTTTAATTAGTATAAAAAGTCTATTAGGCAGTATTTTAATGGCTTTTTCATTTTATCTAGTCCCTTTCTATTGCCCAATTGCAATTCAAGCCCACTATTCATGTGGGTGATAACTGGGCAACACAGATGGAGATGTACTTTAATCACAGTTGGTGTATTACTTAATTGAGTCCAATAATATTTACTAGCAAGCTGCTACATTCTTGTAGAATATATTCATCTCAGCAGGAGAAAATTTACTTTGATCCTGCTGTCCTCATAACATAAGTACTTATTTGTAAATGGTAGCCTGACTTACAATCATGCTCTCATCCTACATAGTTTGAAGAACTAATATGCACACCTGTACATCTGTAGGTCTTTTATGCACGGTTGAAATCTCTGCTTCTTGCAAATGTCCAGTTATCTGAAGATATTCAGTGCTTTACATTTTTTTTACTTAAGGCATATAAACAAACATCAGAAGTCATCTGTGGACCCGAAAAGGTTCTTTTTGGGATACACATAGTGTCACAGATAGAAATGAGCACCTCGCTACGATTTGGATGCTTCTGGATTGAAAGGATTAGCCAGCAGAAGTAAAGACAGCAGATACATTTTCCATTTGTTCATCTAAATAAATAAATAGTACTAAAATCAAAGCATTTTAAAATATGATGAGGGATGAATATTAAATTACAATGTTTAGCTTGCTCACTATATAGTTGTTCAGCACATTTCAGAAAGTTAGTGAAATTTATTCACGTTTCAATAATTATTATAAATCCAGATTATGCATATAACTGATATTATTTTGACCATGACTAAAATAATGGTGAAGACTCAGAGAATTCTTCCACTATTTTAAATTCCAACTCAGTTCTCGCCAATTTCAGACAACTGTCTTGGCAACTTCAACTGCACTGCACACATCATAGTCAGGAAAGTACTACTCAAGAATTCATTATTTGCAATCATTTATCTCATATTCTTGATCATTTAAAAGCCTTGGTCATATCTTTTTAAAGATATTTTCTAATTTGTTGCCCAGAGAATAGAACTAAATCTATTTATCTAGATTACTAAAACATAGCAATCTAGATCACTAAAACATAGGAGTAAGTGTTTTTCTCAAAATCTTATGGTACCAGGCTGATGCTGGCAAAATACAGGATGCCACACCTCCATACAATACTTATAAACAGCTTGCAGAGTATTGTTAGCAGTAGGTAAATCAGTTTCATTTCATATTGCATATGTCAGATTCCAAAACCATTTCCAGTTATTCCCAATGTATAATTCAGTTACTTGAATGTTTCCAAATACATATTTTTTTAGGACTGGAGAAAGATATACCACTGTGTATCTCCAATCTCTCACATTCTGCAGTCTCTTGCAGTTCAATTAGCAACCCTGAGTTGCATAAAGTGACTGTACTTTATAAAATGCCATACAGTGCATCTTGCAATAGATGATTTTGCATGAATTAAAAATAGATGGGTTTAAGTTTAATGAAAAAAGTGAGTTGAATGTTTCTACTGAGGGTTGTGTTTATTGCATCAAACAATGCACAGACATTCAAAATTCTATGTAATTTATTAAGTGGACTGAGACAGTATTGGTCAAAGGGATATTGAATAGCTGCAGCTGTATTTTCTAAAACCTGTCACAAAAATATTCAACAATTATATTCCTACAATCAGACATATTAAGCTTAACTGAACTTATTCCCAAAGATTGTGCTCTAAATATAGAATAGTAGGATTGACATATATGAAGCTCTGTTTACTGGAAAATTTAATCACCAAACATGATTATCCCACATATCCAGTTACATTTAATATATAATCATTGCTATTCCATTCCTTTCTTATATAAAGTTCCACTTGTACGCTCCACTATGTTTGTCACTATATTCTTAAACTGGAAGCAAAGAAAAGCAAGATCAAGTTTTTTTTCTGCCATTGCCACAAGAGAAAATAGTACTGCCTGTAATATAAACATTAAAATATGCAATGTAATTTTTACTATCTAACCAAAAAGTTCATAAAGGGAATTTTAGTGTGCATGGTTTTATCTGGAAGCTGTCATCCACTACTAAAAGGGCTTCATTATTACGCATAACAAATTAATGTATGGACCTGATTTGAGTACCATATGCTACTGTAAAATACTATGAAAAAATTATCACGTGCAAATGCACAAAACATATGTACTATAGCTAAAAATATACAGGGAATTGTGGATGGACGGAAAATTTCACTAAGCTTGCGTTTTATACAACAGCTATTATATCATGAGTTATAGTAATTATGAGCACTTTGGAAGGAAGTGTAAATTGAGCTAATGAGATATTACTGTTATTCAATTCACATCAAGCATTCTTTTACTGACTTGGAAGGTTAGTTTTCTCTCTTCTCCTGTTGGAGCCCAACACTGGGAATAAAAAAGACCTGTGGCTAGGATGAAGTCTGGAAAGGAAGCAAGCTTGCATTTTACATAGAACTGCCATAGAATAAGCATATACAATTTTTTGTCAGCTTCCCACTGAAGCTCAACCTGCTTCAGCAAACAGAGACATATAGCAATAGACTTATATACCGCTTTACAGTGCTTTACAAGCCTCTCTAAGTGGTTTACAGAGTCAGCATATTGCCCTCAATAATCTGGGTCTTCATTTTACCCACCTCGGAAGGATGGAAGGCTGAGTCAACCTTGAGCTAGTAAGATCTGAACTGCCAAATTGCAGTCAGCTGGCAGTCAACAGAAGTAGCCTGCACTCTAACGCAATTATTGACAATAAGAGATGTTTTGCAATTAAAAACATTTGGGGGAGTTGACTTATTCTTTCCAGCGTTATATCACCAAAACCATGCACTGAATTTGAAAACACAATGAGCTCCAACTAAAATTAAGTCCTGGAAACATTAAATTATTTCTATTGCACACACAGGCATTTGAGGCTCAGTTAAGTAATTTATCAGGAAGTGTCAAATAGTCCAATCATATTGTTTTTAGACAGCATGATAATATTTATATTTAGAAAGCAATTTATAACTAACACCCCATCAACCAACTGTCACAGATGTCCCAAAATGGCCAATATGTCCAGCAGCATTTAAGGCACAGCATTGCGTAAGTGGGTAAGCTTTTGCTGCAGTGTAGGGCCCAGATCCAAATTTTCTTCATTGCCAGACTTTTTCTAGTGCATTAACTTTCCCCCAAGGACCAGCTAAGGAATAAGCAGTGTGGTCAACTGTGAACATGGCCTAGAATGAATCATACATATGATTTTCTATTCCAAATATGGACTTTGTTTTGAAAGAAATTTATTTTATATTTGTCCATTTCGCATGTCTTCCACAAAAACCTAACCCAGTATATTTTGGCCTACTATTTTTTTTTTAAAGTGTACAAATGAAAACACTAACTAAGAAAGACAGATTTTAGATGACAAAACTGAAAAACATGCGCAATCATACATATACTTTTTATTTATCAATTTTCTGTAACATTTTTCTTCTCAGAAAAAAACCCTCACAACTGTTACAAGAAAACAATAAAGCCACCTTAAATACAGTGTACCATCATAATAAAGTTAGCAATGTTTAAAAACAATAAATATAAAAAATTAAGTGTTCATTCAAAACAATCCTAAAGCAAGTGTTGGAGATGTGATTGTGATGATCCACTATCATATATGGTGGACTTGTAAAAAGGTTAAAGCATTTTGGATTAAAATATGGTGGATTATCCAAAATATTCTTAAAAAGAAGATAAAGTTTACTCCACAATTGTTTTTGTTGGGTATAATCACAGATTGTACGGTTATAGAGACTAAATTGATTTTAAATTTAATAACTGCAGCTAGACTTTTGGTGGCACAATATTGGAAGAAGGAAGATTTGCCTATTATTGAAGAATGGACATTAAAAGTAGCGAATTTGGCAGAAATGGCAAAGATTTCGGCATATTTGAAAGATCACTCACAAGAAAGATATATATCGGAATGGAGAAGATGGATTGATTATATTCAAAACAAATATCGGACTAAAAAGTATCAAATAGCTTATGAATGAATAGAAAAATTAAGAGTATTGATGCTTAGTAAAAGGGGAGTTAAAGTGTGAAGGGGGGATATGAATCCTTAGTTTACTAGCTTAGTTTAGCTAATATGATTGTCAATTGTATACCCTGTATTTTGTTCTGGGAAGTTGGGGGGGGGGGTAAGGAAGGGAGGGAGGGGTGGGGAAATACTTGTAAAAAAAATTTTTTTTCCTCTTTCTGTAAAACTCTTTAATAAAATTAAAAAAAAAATTGTCATGCCTAGTATGGCTCTTCAAAAAAATCCTAAAGCAAAATAACAGGTAATTTAAAAACATTCAGGATGTTTTCTTATCCCACAAATGCTTGGCAGAAGAGTTATGCCTTTCCAGTTTTCTATAAAAATATGCTAGTCAACATGCTTTGAGACAGAATTCCTACTTCTGGCTGCTGAATTATAGTGAAATTATAAGCAGAGCATCTTGAATGGATATTTAAACATAGGTTGAGTGTTTGAATGTGCCCCTTTAGGAACTTGCAACCTATGTTGTATAAGCAATATCTATATCTTACTGGGTCCAGTAGCTCATACTGAAAACAACCAGTGTAGTATTCTGCAATTGTAGAATCTCATTTAGTTCTCCATAGTTCCCCAGCCTCCATATTTTGTTCAAAGATAATTCTATTTTCCCAATTTGTGACTTGGACGTAGCGTAAATTATCACAAATTCTAAGGATTGCTTGTAGAGATTAAAAATCCAACATTTGATTTACTCTGAGATAAGTTCATCAGAAATCACATGTCATTTAGAAAGTATATTGGATGTGTTCCTTCAAACAAACCATGTTTTTGATACTTCTCCAAAGACATGCGGCACGCAGGTCCCTGAATAAAACAGCTCTGTGTAGCATTACTCAAAAACCATGGCAACAAGAAACCACAGAGCCTCACAATTTCATAATGGCTAAAACCACAAGGAAACAGCAAACTACAGCTACATGCCACAGCATTACAGTGTATCTGTTTACAATGGGAAGTGATGCATCTCATTTTGAAAAAGAAAAAAGCCCTTTAAATCCACATGTCAAATAACTGAGCTATCAAGCATATATTTTCGCCATGGGATGCACCACCATTCCCAGCAATAAATCATGATTAACAAGAAAGGCAAACTAAGTTGTTCTGGAGACAAATTTTCAGATTGTCTCCCTATGTGAATAGTTAAAAACAGGGAGGGTGTTTTTTTTTCTTGAAGTACAATACAATTAGCTTTATTAGGGTTTTGATCAATAGGCTGCTGTTGCTTAAACTTAAAATTGTTTCCAACCAAATAAAAATATGTTTAAAATTAACTTTCCATATTTTAGGGAATTGGAAAACAAAATGGGGACAAAATAAAAACTGATAAGGTGGTATACTTGCCTTTCCATGCTTAATTAGAGAAAAAGAGGTTTTAGTTACTCATTTAAATGGATAAGATTATCATTTGAAGCAATTTACTTTGTTTCAAACATAACTGCAATCAGTTTCCATGAAAATCAGACCAGGCTAACATTATGAAAATATTATCATTGCCAATTTTCCTGACACTGATCATCTAATTTGAGAAAAAAAAGAAATAAATATTATTGTAAACTAGGAGTAATATTAATTAAAATGGCTCATTTTCATTGAATCAAAACTATAACCTTCAACTTCCTTCTCAAGTACATTCTCAGCTCTGTCTTGAAACAAAAAAGGCATTCAGAAGACAATTGATTCACGGGATAATGCTTTCCAGTAGACCATTCATAGCGTAACAGATTTCCTCTCAGTAAATATTTTATAAATACTATGTATTCATGACATCAGAGAAGGATAAAACTATAAGGCCCACCATGAAGATATTACAGCCGTTATACTAGAAGCATTACTGTTGTCAGCTCTTTAAAGTAAGTCAGTTAAAAAAACAAACACTACATGGATTCCAGGAACGCTACTTTATTGGAAAAAGATGTGCTACTACAATCTTGAAAGCCTGTCCAAGTATCCATTGCTCCTTTTGTGAGGACAACAAAGTCAGGATGGGGCTGTTTTGAATCTTGTTTTTGCTTTCCCGTTTTGCTTCTCCTGTAGAATTACATTCCTCTACAATTGTAACTATGAAAGTATACTGATCCACTGTTGCTATTTTAATATCGGTACTTCCTCTAGAATTTTTTGGAAAGTTTAACAATAAGTTTATTGTTAAACTTATTTAACAATAAGTTTATTGGAAAGTTTATCTCAAAAGAAATCATGAGACAGGAATAAAAGCTTAATAGTGCGTTTCTCTATTTATTATCTTATGCATTTTAGATTATCAGAAGGATCCACAGACATTTTTTTTCTGCTTTGTCATCTTTGAAAGTTAAATAAAAATTCCCAAGCAGGCCTGCCTAGCTGCCTTGAGACAATGACTCTTAAGTCCTGACAAAAAACAATGGATAGCAGCAGTGGTGGGTTTCAAATTTTTTTTACTACTGGTACTCTGGGTGTGGCTTGGTGGGCATGGCGTGGCTTGGTGGACGTGGCAGGGGAAGGATACTGTAAAATCTCCATTCCCTCCCCAATCCAGGGGAAGGTTACTGCAAAATCCCCATTTCCTCCCAATCAGCTGGGACTTGGGAGGCAGAGAATAGATGAGGGCAGGGCCAGTAAGAATTTTTACTACCCGTTCTCCGAACTACTCAAAATTTCCGCTACCAGTTCTCCAGAACTGGTCAGAACCAGCTGAAACCCACCTCTGGATAGCAGTGTTTCTAGTAGGATGCCCAAAGTAGCCAGGAACAGATGAAGACGACTTATTCTTTGGGTCTGTATAAATTAACAAGGAAAAGCTAAGCTAAACTGCATTTTTTGGTGAGTCACATTCAGTGCAGTGCAAAATTTGTAAGAGTGGCAAAGTGCGGTAGGGAGAAGGAAAGACTATCCTTCTTCTAACACCTTTCCTATTGGAATGCATATCCTCGTCTCCAAACTAAGCTGAAATTTTCATTGAGCTATCACAGATCCTAGATCCCTTTTCCAGTCTGTCATTGCCAGCTCAGATTCAATTATTTGTTGCTTGTTTAGATTTTATATATCTAAACCAGACTACCAATTTTTTTTCCAATAGTTTACAATAAAGTCAACCATACTAACACATCAGGGGCGGGTTTCAAAACCCGTCACTACCGGTTCACTCGTGGGTGCTCTCGTGCACACAATGCTTCTGCACATGCACAGAAGCATCCAGGTGGGTGGGCAGAGCTTCCCGCCACCGCCGCTACCGGTTTGCCTGATCCAGGGCAAACTGGTAGCAACCCACCACTGTAACACATACACAAAATACAATTCCAGCATCTTTTAGTCAGCCATAATCTTTTTTGGAAGAAAGATGGAGAAAGGAAAGAAGAAGATCTTGTCTTCACCACTTTTCTAAACACAGAATCAACTCAGAATCAACTGTTCCACAGAGATAGAGCCATTCCAAGGAAAATGCTGTCTTCTGCCACTCCAAACCATGTCAGGGGAGTCCTAAGCATCTCTGCTCAGGATGAGCAAAATGCATGGAAATTAGAGAATATATGAAGTTTAGATTTTTTTTTTGTTTTATTATACACCATTTGCACTTGTATATATTAAACTATATTGCCTAATTTAAACCAAATAAACCATATTTTCAGATTCACATTCATGAAAATCAATTCACTAATGGGCATCTAGATAGATGTTCAACTTTATTGTTCTTCCACACTGTTAACATCTATGTCATCTACAAGTTCAGTAGCCTCAAAACAGTTTTCCTTCTTAGAACTATTTAAATAATTTCCATAATGGGTTTTAATGATCTTGCCAGTTCTTCTTGAAATTTGTTTTTGCATCTGGTTGTGTTGCTTCTGTCAAAGATTATATTTATTTTTGTTCTTCACATTTGGGCAAAAGTTGCATTTGTTTCAAGGACTTTCTTCCTCCAATAGTTCCTCAGAAGCCCTTCCTCATTTCCAACTAACCACAGCACAAACATGCCTGTGTAACTTTTTTCCCCTGCAATTGTCATAGCACTGTCTTTATCCTATCTCAACTCCTTGTTAGCAAGGTCGTCCTCAGCATTGTTAAAGTAATGATTAGCCCTCTAGGCAGGCAACAAGACATGGCTGTTTTACCAGAGTGCAAACTGATAAGGTTTATCAACCAGCCAGCATTGCCGTCAGATAAACTCTAGGATCAGCCCAGGATTCACTGGCTACTTTAGACTAGTGTGAGCATAGCTCAGAGGTATCAAACGCAATTCCATTGAGGGTCGCATCAGGGTTGTGTTTGACTTTGGGGGGGGGCGTGGCTAGCTGGATGTCACTTGTGTCAGGGACACCTGTTGCGGCCCGAGAACTCTGCCAGCAAAAACAGGCTCTCAGACTCTATTTTCAGCTGCGATGGCCTCCTGCAACCCTCTGCCAGTGAAAACGGAGCTCGGGAGGACCGCACACGGTCCTCCCAAGTTCCATTTTCACTGGCAGAGGCACCACAAGCCAGTCCTTCACTGTTTCCAGGGCAGCCCCGCAGGCCAGACTTAAGCATGCTGCGGGCCAGATCTGGCCCACGGGCCTTGAGTTTGACCAGGAGTGAAATCCAGCAAGTTCTGACAGGTTCTAGAGAACCGGTAGTGGAAATTTTGAGCAGTTCAGAGAACCGGTAGCAGAAATTTTGAGTAGTTTGGAGAATTGGCAAATACCACGTCTGGCTGGCCCCAGAGGGGGTGGGAATGGAGATTTTGCAATATCCTTCCTCCAGGAGTGGGGAGGGAATGAGGATTTTGCAGTATCCTTCCCCTGGTGTGGGGTGGAAATGGAGATTTTGCAGTATCCTTCCCCTGATACACCCACCAAGCCACACCACGCCCACCAAGCGATGCCCACAGAACCGGTAGTAAAAAAAAATTGGATTTCACCACTGAGTTTTACACCCCTGGCATAGCTCTTCCCCTTTGGTCCCTGGGTACTGCCTTCTAGGACTGTTTTGCTAATCCAGATCTAACAAACAGATCTGCAGTCTGAACAGCAAGTGACCCATGGTATAGCAGGAAGAGCTGCTATATATAATGAAGAGAAAGGAATAAAGATTTCTCTCTGCTACTTCATAGCACAACTTTTCCACCACGTCAGCTGTTTAGATCACTTTTGAACACTATTTTAATGTTGTTCTGGAAGAGCCCTAACATCATGTCCCAAAGGTGCCCAACAACCAGCTCTCATCTGGCACAATTGTTTTGCATAGCAGTGTTCAAAATACCCTATTTAGCTGGTATCAGTTAATTATCAAGCTTATGCAGCATTATTCCAGAGTAACACTATTATTATACATAATTATATGCATACATTGTGCACTATTATTATAACTAGAATTAATCAAGTTTGATAGGTTTTCCTCCTGATAATGTCCTCGACTAATGTTTTTCAAACTTGGCAACTTTTAAGACATGTGGCATTCAACTCCCAGAATTCCCCAGCCAGCATGCTAGGCAGGGCCTGATTGTTGACGTCCACTCATCTTAAAAGTTGCCATGCTTTAAAAAAAACTGCACTAGACCACTGATAGAATGTTTCAATCAGATGAGATCTTGATGTGTGAATTGACCATCACCTGATAGTTACTGCAAAAACCTCTTTTCTGTGATGGTGCCACATCTCTGGAACGCTCTGTCCCTGAAATTCTCAAAGTATCGGCTCTGTTCTTTAGACCTACGTTTTTTTTCTGCCCCGTGTCCTTCCCATTTTAGATTGTATAATGCTCCATAAATAATTTATAAACGTTTTGTTGAAACAGATAACACGGCATACATTAGTGCAAATTTCTTTTCTTTTTTTTTTTTCCTAGTGTTTTCCTCCAAGTACAGGATCTGTTTTGCTTTGATCCATTTGATTGCGACAGGAATAAACAAACCGGCTTGCTGCCCATGCATGATGTTGTGGGCTGAGAGAGTGACAGGTCCGAAGTCACCCACCTAGCTTTCATGCCTAAGGGAGAACTAGAACTCACCGTCTTTTGGTTTCTAGATATTTTTTCAGAATGCACTTTATTCAAAAGAGCAGAAGCACTATGGTCCTCCTACCAAATGTTTTCTTTTTAATAGTAAATATGAATACATGAAACCATTGAAAAGTATCAAACGTTGTGGCATTAGTTTTTGTTAGAAGTCTCAAAAACCACCAAGAGAAGTTACGGATGTCGCTGATAGCATAGTGTGTGTTCCACCAGGTTTTGCTTACCATTACTAAGAAAGAAGGAAGAATGCTAGTTATATCAACTAACAGTCAATTTGTACATGGGAAATGCAGACTAAGAAGCAAACAACTTTTATTATGCCAAATTATTAGGCATCACTTGCATAAAATTAATTAGCTCGTATTTATTTATTTGGTTTAAATTGCCACCCACCTCACGCATCTATGAAGGCAGCATACATGGATTAGAAGCACAAAAACTACAACATACAACCCTAGTTGTTCAAGGATAAAACTATGACACTCCCGCCTCCATAAAAAACACATCAACAGCAAAGATCCTTAAGCCTCCTGGCCCAAATGTCTGGGGAAACAGCCAAGTCTTCAAAGCCTTATGAGAGGGTAACAGGGTCTGGTCGTTTTGAATTTCAGGGGCGGGGGGCCAGGATTTTACTACATAGATCACGTGCTGCTGTGAGAAGGCACAACTCCAGAATCCACCAAAATAATACTATTTGCTACAAGGGCCTAAAATATGCCCTCACTGTTAGGTCTGGTGGAGTGAGCAGAGAGAATGAAAGGAATTAACTATTCCTAATTAAGTAATGATTTCTGCTAAAGCAGGGGTGTCAAATTGAATTTCTTCGAGGGCCGGATCAGCATTGTAGTTGTCCTTCTCAGGCTGGCTGGGGGGGAGGAGAGGGGGGGAGACAGACACCTCCTGCAGCACAGTGCCAGCCAAAATGGAGCACAGGGGGCCATGCGTGCCCCAGGGGTGCTATTCAGCAGGTTCTGATAGCTTCTGGAGAACCGGTAGTGGAAATTTTGAGTAGTTCGGAGAACCAGCAAATACCACCTCTGGCTGGCCCCAGAATGGGGTGGGAATGGAGATTCTGCAGTATCCTTCCCCTGCCATGCCCACCAAGCCACACCAACCAAGCCACACCATGCCCACCAAGCCACACCTACAGAACTGGTAGTAAAAAAATGTGAATTTCACCATTGACGTGCCCCCTACCATGCCCTGTTTTCGGCTTCAACAGCCTCCTACAGCACCCTGCCAGCGTTGAGTTTGACACCCCTGTGCTAAAGCATTTTTAAGAAATGAATTCTTACCTTGTGTCTATTCTGATGTGATCCCTTGAATCTGTTCTTCCGGAAACTGAAAGTACTAGCCAAACACAATAAAGATATAAAAGGCAAATGCTATCTTAGTGTAAGCATGTTTGATAAATGAAAACAAGGAGGAGAGTAAAATCTACAGACTAGTCAGAAAATGGCAAAGATATGAGGATATAAAAGGAAAGTAAAGGTAGTTCCTTGACTTACAATCATTCATATAGTGACCATTCAAAATTACAAGAGCAGTGAACGAAGTGATTTATGACAGGTTTCACTTACGACTGTTGCAGTATCCCCAGGGTCATGTGATCAAAATTTGGATGGTTGGCAACTGGCATGTATTTATGAGTTGCACCATCCTGGGGTCACATAATCACCATTTGTGACTTTTCCAGCTGCCATTCAACAAGCAAAGTTACAGATTTGTTTTAACATGATTCACTTAAAAACTGGAGTGATTCGCTTAACAATTGTGACAAAAAGGTTGTAAAATGAGGCATGACCCACTTAACAAATTTGGGGCTCAAATGTAGTCTAAGTAGAGGATTACCTGTAGTTCTAGTGAAGCTAAAAGTAAGATTTAGGTCAAATCTCAAAATAGTAATTATTTGAGCTTCCTCATTCTTCATCCCACTTCTCTCTCATGCTCTATCCTGTATTTTCTTGTCATTCCATATCAAGATAACTGAAATAGTAAAAACCAAGTATTTGCTTTTAAAATGTAAAAACCTGGACTGGGATACTTATTGCTGACATACTACGGCTTGGAAACCAAGCAGCAGCAATTCTGATGGTTGATAATTAAAGGCTAAGTTCTCCATTCAATTAATTATATCCCTTAGGAAAGTATTTACATTTTATATTGGGCTTCTCTCATATATATTTATTATTAACAAATTTCTAATGTAATCAGTTAAAATCATCACCAGCGGTTTTTGTCTTTGAAAATTATTGAAAACTCAATGGCTTCAAATTTCATTATTTCTTCATTTTAAATGTGCAACTTTAGCTTTCCTATTTTTTAACCCTGTGGTAAATTACAATTTTAAAAATAATTAAAAACTTAACAGGAAGGTAGTTAATCAGACTTGTTACAAAAACTACCAGGCCCTGGTTTGTTAAGACTCATGTGCCAAACATTGTCCAAAACAGTAGAGTCTCTAAGCAAATGCAGTATTTAAGCAAAAAGATCCAAGTAGTATGGAAAATCTGTGACCTGTTAAGAAGTCCAGTACTAAATGTCAAATACGACATGACTTATTAATATTAGGTTCAGTTCTGTGTTTACAGGATTCTTTATATATATTGTTTATATATCTGTACTGTTGACAGGTTTGTTTTGCATTTTTGATGGGGATTCTTTTTGTATTATTATTAATAGGAACAGTACTATATTGTAAAGCAAAAAAAAAAAAAATGCAATTCCAGGGTGCTCTCTGTTCATGAAATATTTTTGCAATTCCAGATGGTTTCTACTTCTCCATCTGTGGAAATACATTAAAAGGTTTTGTTTCAAAAAGAAAATAGCACCTAAGCAACTTTCATGTTCTGTAATGGAGCATACTGCTGTTACTACACATATATATTCCTAGAAAGTATCCATTGAAGCAGGTTATAAATGAAATAATAGAAATTTATATTAAGACATAATATATTACTTATGTATAAACATAGCTTACTATCAGGTTCTGGATCTGGATTTGTTGCCAATATTTGTATTTGTTTGTGAATGCAGTTTCATTATTTTAAAAGCTGCAAGACAGAATTTATTAGGTGAATCTTCTCCATCACATCCACACTGCTATGTTTATTCATCTTTTGTAGCTGTTAAGGGCATAAAAATCATATCAGAAAAAAGTGTACAATCAATAATCCTACATATGAGTACATTAAAATGTTAGCTGAGTTGTATATATTTGTCCATATTTTTCACCCTGATTGTTTAAAAGATCATTTAGAATGATCTGCTACACAAAGAATATATATATGTTCTCTGTATGCAATATTTGATGCCGGACACTATTTTCTGAAAATGATACAAGCATGCTTAGCTCATCTAGTGATCTGGGCAAGAATTATGTTTCTCTCCACCTGTGTAATCATGTAACATAAATATGCAAGAATATGGTTGGTGTTATATCTTTCTGTAACCAAAATGAGTATAATTATTGCTTAACATAAGAGTAACAACCATAGCAACAAAAAGTTTGGAATTTTATAATAGAATCCAAACTCAATATATGGCTGAGAGATTCTAGGAGTTAAGTCCAGACATTTTAAAGTGATCAAGGTTTAGAAACACTGGTCTATACTTACATCTTCTATAATTTCTAACAAAGTCTTCCAAGACCCATCTAAATGTTTGAATTGAACCTCAGATTTGCTCTATTACTGGATTACAGTTCTTCCAGCAATTAAATATTATAATTATAGTGTATTCAGATTCTTGTTATCAGAATGCACATCTGTATGCAGCATTTCTCATAATGATTTAGGTTATCATAGTTGGACTGTCTTGGGCCATACCAAAATTCAGTTCTCGGGGAGGAATGAAAGCTTCTAAACAATTTTTATTCTGATCCATTTAACTGAACTATTACAAGAAAAAATGGGAATTAATAGCACAGATATTTCTATAGTCCATATTTCCAGTGTTCCCTAGGTTTATGTGAAACCAATAATGTGCGCATTAAAACTTTTGGAATAGTAGCAAAAAAAAAAAAGATATAGAAGCAGTCCTTACATTGTCTATTCTTCCTTTTCAGGCATGAAATCTAGAAATAATTAAAAATGAAAGTACTTTAGTTCTGATGTCAATTTTTAGTAATGGATACAAAACATTTCAAATTTAAAATGTTTGAGCATAAAATGCCCCATTTTGAATTTGAAATGCTGATTCTGATTTTTACCTTCCAAAAGCATTCCAAGCTTGAAATCTGAACACTTATTTTAAATTCAGTCTTAAAATGCTTTCAAACTGGCTAAAACCAGCTTTAACATTTTCACAAGAGTGCAACAAGCTCTCTTGAACTCAAAACAGCCATTTCACTGGACATTTCATGTTCAAAATCTTGGAGTCTGAAACCCAAGCTTTGAGTTTTCTTAAAAGAATTGTGATCACTGCAAATAAGCTGCCAACCTGTTTTACTATTATACAAGAGCAATATGATTTATAAGCCATAATTTATATACATACTTAAAACAGTCAAATTTAGAAGTATTGTTCAATCAGTGCATTAAGGCAGGTGATCAGCCTTAATATGCTTGGTGAAATTATCTGTCCTTTTTACCTATTGGCTTTAATAGCCTTAAACAATTTGGGGCCCTAAATATCAGGCTAAGTTTCCCTTAACCCATTTGAGCCTTGCAGTTGATTTCTGAGGCCTTTTTTCAACAAACTATTAAATTAATAGTTGTTTGTAATGGGCCTTTTGTACACTGATCGCTTCAATTTAGAACTTTCTTTCAGAAAATATGTTCTGGCCTCTTTTTCTGTGTTTTCAGATTCTATAATTAGATAATTCTATAATTTGTTATAATCATATTATAGTTATAGTTACATACGTTTTAACTAATTATGCTGGTTTAATTGACATTGGTTGTATAAGCTGATCTGTGAAGACACACTGTAAATTTAAAAGATTACTTTATTAAATAATGAAGCCACTTTATGTCAAAGCTGAGTCTTACTACATTAATTACAAGTTGAGATGAAAAAGTTATTGTTTTTCATAACTGAATGTACTGAAGTAAAAACTGAAAGTTTTATGAGTAACTCCCAATAAAAATAATTTTCATAATTTTGCGTAATGTTTTCTGCAATTATAAAAAAAAGCCATTAAGGAGAGGATGGGCATACACGTGCCCATCTAAGATTTTATGACAGTAATTTATTTGCATCCCACCTTTATTATTTTTACAAATAAGTCATGGTGGCGAACATATCCAACACACCTTGCTCCAATTTTCCTCACAATCTTTGAGGTGAGTTGGGCTGAGACAGTGACTGGTCCAAGTCACCCAGCCGGAGTTCATGACTAAGGCAGGACTAGAACTCACAGTCTCCTACTTTCTGCAGAGAATTATGTCCTTGAACATTTTTTGTTCTATCATTAATTGTTCTATTGTACAGTATAACCAAGAAATTGCAGGAAAATACTCCTGATGAATATCTAGTGATATTTCACCTCAAATGCCCAAAATGTAACTTATCCAAAAAGTGCTAGCCAAAAGTGGATCCAAATTTGGGGTTTGCTGGTCTGTGGAAATAAACCTAAGTTATTTTATTCAAGTAAGCCAACTAGCTCTCCTGCATGAGTAACCTTGACCTTTGTTATCCAAATGTTGTTTTTCTGAGAAACACCTGGTGTTTGCTTCAATAGCTCATGATCCAGATGACACGGGTTGATCCAATTCGGTGACTTTGTTTGCAAAATACAGTACACCTAGCCTGGTTACTAATTTTTTTCTTTTCCTTGAATTGCACAATATACTGAACCATCAACGTTGACTCTACACAATATGCGAAGCACAATCGACCCACACTTTTTTTGAAACACTAACCTAGTTGACTATACTATCTGAACGCAGTTGCTAGTCTTGCAACTGACCTGGTTTAACATAAAAGAGGGAATTTATGCTTCTGCTTTTTTGGGGATACCAGATAGAAAGAAAAAAAACGCAGGGGGGGGGAAATAGTAGGAAAAAAAGGACTAGAGCCTGGTGATGGAACTTCAGAAGACGGTTCTCCAGAATTCCACTTTTGCAAGTGGATCCTATTTTTTTAGGTCTTGTCTCCGGTACGAGGGGCTGCCTGTTTTGGAAGGTTTGGGTTAGCTTCGCGGGCTAAGCCGCTAACCTTGGCGCAACATCAGGCCCCGCCTTGCTGGAGGAGCAACCCTCAGCGGCTTTCTGTTTCCTCCCGTCGGGGGTGGGAGGGAGCCTTCCCGCCGACGAGACCGTCTGGAAAGGGAACAAGTAACGTAAGAGCCCAGGGAAAGAAAATCGCCCGACTGAGGCGTGCGCCTGCGCGCGCCCAATTCTGCCTGATATACACAGGCGCACATGCCTTCGCTCCCCTTCTGTGCTGCGGCGTCGAGGGAGGGGGCGGGCGAGCGAGCGAGCGAGGCAGAAGCTGGTGCTGCTGTGCGCGAAGGAGGCACAAAGAAGCGGGGTTGCTGGAGACGGGCGGGCTGAGGCAAGGGCTGCGTTTCCCTCCCCCACCCACCCACATCCACCCGTCCTGAATGGAAGCCCCGCTCGGCCGAGCAGCCTGGGATCTCCGCCGCTTGCAAACCGGCGCTTGCAGAGCGGACTCGCGCTCACTTTTGGCTCCAGGGACTGACACGCTGCGGGTCACGACGGCGCTGAAAGGAAGGCGAAGGAGAAGTTGTTGAGCATCCTCCGTCTCGCTCGCTGCCGTAAGCCCGACGGGAGGCGATGCTGCAAGCCACCGCCACCGTCTCCTCGAGTGCTCCCTTGCCGGCCGAAGGCTCCCTGGAGCCCGAACAGCCTTCCCGCCTGTGAAAGGGGAAGGGAAAAAAAAAAAAAAAAAAGGCGTCCGGGCGAGCGCGAGCGATTCTGGAGCTCTCGCCGGGTTCATCGACGCGCTGCTGCTGTTGCTGTTGCCGCCGCCGCTGCCGCCTGAGGCGGCGGCACTCGAATCTGGCGTGGTGGAAAATCTTTGCGCTCCCCCCACCCCCACCCACCGCGGCTGGCACCCGTGTAAGCAGCAGCTTTTGCTTGGTGGATGCGTATGAATGAGTTCTGCACCGAATGGGCGCAAAAAGCGCCCCAGGTCCACCGGCTCGATCTTCCAAATCGGCAAAACGTCGCTGCACGGCAGAGACTGCGAAGGCCGAGACAGCGGCAGCACCGAGGGCGCCCCTAAGACCCAGAGACTAGCCCTGGATGACTGCAAGATGGTGGGTACCGCGCAGCTGCGCCCCCTCCCCTTTGTTGTTGTTGTTTTTTTGGTAGACGTGTTCGTGTGGGGCTCGGTGGAGGGACCACTCCTCTCCCCCACCAACCCTTACCCCCCCCCCGTCTCCCGCTCCTTGTCTATTCCGATCACGTGCAGCTGCACTATTTTTAAAACTGCAGTCCGCAATTGAGTTGACACCCTTTTTTTTTTTTTTGCTCAAGTAGCGGCTTCAAGACCAGGGCTTGTGAGGCGGCGGCGTCGTCAGGAAGGCGTGGGGGGGGGGGAGAGGGGGGTGCGTTATAATGATGGGTTTATTTATTTTTCTAAGTGTTTAATAGGTTGGAGAAAGAGCTCCCGTTTATACGTCTTTCGTAGGAAAGGTTTAAAGAAAGATGCGGTTTTGGAACATCGGGGCTTGCGTGGGGCAGTGGATACTACAGAAGTAGCAAACATCTGCTACTTGTTTGGTAGTATTTGCCCACCGTGTAATCTGGAACGGTACTTCTACGCCCTGTGTAGTAGACCTCGGAAACCCCCAGAGCAGGCATTTTCTCTGCTTCCCCTTAATTTCGGAAGTGGGAAACAAGAAAATAAATAAATAAATAAATAAATCTCACACAGTTCCGCTGGCTCAATAGAAAACAAGGCTGTGAATGCACATGGAGGTGATATTAAAAGATGTGCACCCGTCTTTTTCACGCCAGAGTTGTGCTAACTTACTGGTGCAAGTAGCAGCTGTGCCTGTTGATGTATGAACTAACTTGCCACTTCAACCCCCAGGGTAGATAGGAAGTTAATCTACTAGAAGTATATTCTTCCCAAATCCAAATTACGTTGAACTTTGGTGCAATTGAGCTCTGTAGTATGGTTAACTTATAAATTCATTAAGATAGAGCTCTAACATCGAACTGTTCCTTTTTTTAAAAAAAAACAATTATATTTTTATGCTAATTTGTGCAGTTGAAAAAGCTAAAATCATAGTACTTGTTAGGAAAAATCTATTAGTTTTCTAATTTCCCTATTTAAGTACTTACCCTTTTGGAATCTATTGGTTGCAGATACTTCTTAGGCTATTATTTATAGTGACCATGACTGTAAACAATGCATGATTTAAAAAAAAAAAACATTTAATGACAACTCAAAAATAGTTACACAAAACATTTTGGTTGCAATCATATATAGATTTACTTCAGAATAAATACTGAATTCAGAAGGAATTTCCTTTGCATAAACTTATATAGGATTGTAAATTGCCTTGGGCTTCTAATTTTTATATAAATGTTGAATTTGTCAGAGTTAGCTGAAGTTGAAATGCAGCTCAGGAAGGTCTGAGCCTTCATAAATCAAGCAAGAGAATTTTAGAATTACTGCTTTTATTTCAATGTGATATAAGTAGTCTGAACACAGTGGGCTGAGATAGGCAGCAGACCAGTCTTCTATTTCAGACACATTAGATTGGAATATGCATCTTCCTTCAGCAAGACCTATGTGTCCTAAAACAACAAATTTACATTGAGATTTGTGTAATTAGCTCTTGATAAGGCTGCTGTACACTTAATGGGATTCTTACTGTAATCTATGAATTTAAATAAAAGTCCATTTTGTAAAATGAAACTACTGATTATTTGCGCTGAAAATCTTTTTCAATGGAAATATGTGATCTGGGCTATGAAGGTTACAATATTGAATGTAGTCATTTTCTTTAGGAAATGATTTTCTTAAACTTTTTAGTATTCTTTTCATTTTAGGGCATTTAAAAAATCTTCCCATTTAAATTTCTTTTAAATGCAATTGTGAGTTTACAAAACGTTAACTTTTAAAAATAAAGCTTGACATTCATAAGGTTCTATTAAGGCTCAGCAAGTGTCACAAAAGAGCTTTTGAGGATAGTGTTTTCAAGCCTTGGTTTGGGCAGTCTGTCAAATGTGATTTTCTTTGTCAGGCCCATAACATACTAATCTGGAAGGGAAAGCATGGAAGATTTATTTTATCACACAGTGCACAACAGTCCCTTGGAGTTGAACTGATTGGCCAGAGAATCCAGCTATGGATGTAGAGATGTTTCACTTTGTACAACAGAAGTGTTGAAAATATAATTTGGTGTTAGGATTATGGCAAAATATAGGCCAACTCAACAATAAGATATATTGTTGTTGGTTACATATATTCAAATGAAGGGATGCCATTTTATGATAGTTTGAGGATTAAACGGTGGACAAATCTGAACTGTGTTACAAATTAATGTTAGAATATATTGTTAATCTTTTCCCTTGTTGCATACCATACATATACAAACGTTAATGTCTCAGAAGAGAAATCAACAATAGTAATTGTGTTAAGCAGAATGATAATGATTCATTTAACCCTGAAGCCTTGAGTTGGAAGTATTTTTATATACAGACTAAGGTACTAGTACAAATATTGAATGGCAAGGGATTTTTCCTCCTAGATGAATAGTCAGATTCTTAAGAATAGTAAAAACAGCCTTGGAGCCAGGAAAAGCAGTTTAAAAAAATAGCAGAGGAATGAGTGACACATTCCACTCCTGATAGACAGCAAGTCAGAAAATTGGGGTGGGTGGGTGGAGGCTAGGGCAGGGGGCATAGAGGAGAAACTATTTCTGGAAACATTATATTCTTTCATGATAAAATATTTGGCTTCTGGGAAAAGAGAAGCTGTTAGTCAGCCAGCTTCAGCGTGTAAAAACACTTTCAAAGGCTTAAAATATGTGGAATATCTTCATTTCTTAGTGAAATTGCATGCTCTGGGTGAGCAAAGGGCAGCTTTTATAACATGCTTCATTATTTATGGCATGGTAGGGGCAGATCTTCGTTCTTTTTCAAATGCCTACATCAGCATGGCTGGAGCAACATTTTTTTTAAAAAAATCCTGCTTTATCTTTCACTGCAGCAAAACGTTGGTTTTATGTAAATGGATTTTTCTCTTTCTCTTTCTCAGCTTGTCCAGGACTTCAACACCCAGGTGGCTCTGTATCGGGAATTGGTCATTTCCATTGGGGATGTCTCAGCCAGTTGCCCATCGTTACATGCTGAAATGCACAGAACACGTACCAAAGGATGCGAGATCGCCTATCAGGCACACCAAAAGCTGTCTGCAATCTCTGGGTAGGAGACTCTTTCAGTCTACTCGCCTGAGTTGTTACCAGTTCTGTACAAGGTTTAGGAGCAAGAGATAGCCACTATTGTATTTTAATAGCCTGGATTTCGGTTAAAAGGTTTAATTCGTTCTGAGCTGGCTTTTGGGATAGGAAAGCACCTCTTTGGTCTTTAGTTACAGCTCTCAGAACATTTGGAGGAAAGCTGTGCCATTTAAAATCGTTTGAAACTGAAAGCATTTTGTAACCTGCTGTAACAAACAGAAGTTCATAGTTAAGCTGATACGAGTCTTTGACAGAGATAGAGGAACTTTTAAAAAATACATTCTAAAATACAAAGTTAAAGAGCGACATTATTAGACCAGACTATTATTTTAAAACTTTTATTATCTATTAACTGGAAAATAGCATTCTAAATAATGTTACAATATGCTTTCAGATGCTACATTTTTGTTTTGCTTCAAAACTTACAGCTAAAACAGCAAATCACTTCTAAACTAACGTAATAAACAGTTTGCATCTGTGATTATGCCCATCAGTTACATCTAAGGTGGAAATAAAACTGGAATACATTTAATTTACATTGGATGTACATTTTATGCAGCCTTGCAGTACTAATTGTACCTGCAAACAGGACTCTAAAAACCTAATAATATTCATTGAAGTATTTTACTTTTAGCTGCTACCAAAATACAAATATTTTGGATGTTATACAAAAGGCAAGCATATTAAAAGCAACAGACTCTACCAAAAGATAAGATAGTGATTTAAGTCATTAAAACTACAAATTCAGACTTAAATTTTATACTTAGGCATAGTTAAAGGTAAACTGAAAGGCGGGGGTGCAGGGGGTTTAGCCAATGTGGAAGGCACCATTAAACTCCATTGGGGAGCAAATTCATCATATTCAGTCATGACAAAAAGTCAGGCCCCAAGTCGTAGCATGGTGGCCATCTACTGTTGAAGATGTACTTCCCCAGATGATTTAAATGATGGGAACTTTGCAAAAGGAGGCAATGTCTAAGGTATCCTGAACCGAAACTATTTAGATCTGTAAAAACAAGTGACTCCTTATATTGCACCCAGAACTAAATTAGCAACTAGTATAGAGATTTCAAAATTATTGTTAACTTTGTCTCTAAAAAATAGACTGAAGACCAAAGTGGGTATAGCACTTTGTACCAGTATTTCACACATGGGTAACCCAACACTCAATGTATTATCTAAGTGAAGCTTAGAGGTTATAAATTGCTTTTAGGTCATTATTTAGGAAAGAAAGCCTATAATAAATGCTTCCATCTAAGGAAATAAGAGGTCCTCCTGCACAATAACTCACAATTTGAATATCTGCTCTGCATAGGAAAGTTTGACCCCATCTTATCTGTCATCTGAATTATGTCTCAATTTATTTTCCTTCTATCTCTTAAATCAATAATAAATCGTAATTGACAGTAATTGACAAGCATAACTAAATAGTCCTATCTTGTTTCAGTTAAAGCAAAATTCAAAGCTCTAGTTTTAGTAGTGATTGAGTAATTTTAAACACTCTTGTCATGCTATAAACTTTTGGAGACGTAATGTTGTTTGATGCAGATACACTTAGCACTAAGGATGCAAAGGTTTTAATATTAGGGATAAGAAGTACACCTTTCTGTCATCAAACATTGTAATAATTTATTGGCAACAGTGCCATTAGTTTGAATAAGTGCTCAGTAGAGGCTTTGTAATTAGTTCAGCAAGCAGCATAAAAAGATGCAAGTAGCCACCAAAAATACAGCATTTAAAAATTGAAAAGTGGAAAACCAGAAGTCCTCAAAACATGCATTTAAAAGCAAGTTTGTAAATAAACATTAGTTGTAATAAACAATGAATATCAGTAATTGCCTATCTTACAGATAATTCTTAAAACTCAGAACCTGCCTTATACTCTACTGCAGCCTATTTTAGGTTTATAGGGTCTGCTCTGATTGACAGTATCTATCCATATCTCAAGTGGAAGACTTTTTCATTAAATATCAATAATTCTTTCAATGAAAACACTAAGCTAAATGTTAGGCCACCATTATATCATGCTCTTCTAAGCTAGGAACCCATACTTCGGTTCCTAACCCTACTTGCTTTTATCATGCCAAATTAAGCATATATTTTACAAAGTAGATGAGTCAAGTAGAAGAGAATTTGGATTTAATTTCAGTTTTGCTTGTGCCAGAATGCTATACTGGGCTGTGGCCCTTAAATAGGCATCTGTGATAATTACACAGATATGAAGTCCGTGGCTCCAAATTTGCTATTTTGACATTTTCTTTTAAATGCATGGCAGTGTAACTGATGTAATCTTGTTTCCAACCTTCACTACTGGCTTTCAGACTGCGGTAGGGATTAAAAATGCCCTTTTACTTACACACTGTTCTGTACATAGCCCCTGAAATGTTTATTAAATTAAAGATACGCATAAAGGTCAGAAGTAGGACAGAGCCTGCTTCAATTTTCCCTAATACTATTTGTTCATGCTGCCCTTGTTTGCCAGACACCTGACCCATCATTCCCATTCCCAACCAGCCAGGGTATCATACTTGGCTGATGTCTTTTGAATGAACCTTGTGAAAGTCCTTAAAGTGAAATATTTGGATGGTCAATCGATCCAGCAAACAGACTGGACTGGAATGGAATAGTAGACAGAGCATTTCTTCAGTCTATCTGAAGCATCCATTTCATCTTGCCTAGTGGTAGGGCTAGCCCTGAATAGATGAGCAGGTTTACTTTTTGCTTCTTCAAAAAAAATTGCAGGAAATAATACTGTGTTCCATTTAAGGATCTTTTTAAAAAAAAAATAGTTATATACAGGTAATTTCAGTTTCACAGTTCCTTTTATAGGTTTGCTGCAAATCTTATGGAATATTACTGAGTTGTGATTGATGTGTAATGTACTAAAAAGCTGAGGGAAAATTCTCTGGTGGATGTGCTTTAAATTGGAATTTCTACACTACTAGTAAAACCATTTAAAACTAATTAGTCCCAGTTTCCTAAAAAAAGCAAAAATAGGGATTCCAAACATTTGTGTGATTGAAAAAAATAGATTTATAACTATTTTCAAACTGTATTTTGCTTAGAAAATTTATTTTAAGAAAATAATGTGTGAACCTTAGAGAATTTAAGCTAGTGGGGTGTTTGAATAGAAAACTATAACTGAAAACATAATTTTAATCATTAATAAAATAGCAAACAGGTCAGTTTGAGTTGTGCTCCTGAGATGTGAATTCCTCAAGATGCTAAATAAGATTTAATAGTTAAAATGTGGCTGAAATTTTCCATCCATAGGACTATGGAAAGTTGGGTCGATCTACATCTTCCCATGATAATCTTTTTACGAGGCAGAAGATGCCACGTGTCTATGGTCTTCAGCTTCCTGGCTGTGAGAGAAGATTTTATTTCTCCCCCTTGCTTTTAAAGAGCAGTTTAGTTGTACACCAGAAAGGGATTAACAAGATGCTTTATCTTTGGAATAAATGGTAGTGTATAAAACATTATTCAGCACTAAGAAATAGTGATAAATGAAAATAAGTTTAGCTGTGGCTCCACCTGTGACACTGGAAGTAGATTAGGACAGATAAAATAAACCAATTGTTTACACAATCAATATTTAATTTTATGATGCTTGTTGACATAGGATGCAGTGGTGGCCATTGGCCTCCATAGCTTCAGAGGAGTTTGATAGCTATAGAGCTGTTGATTTTGTGATATTACAGTTCAGATTTCCCCATTCTCTTCTGCCTAAAAGACTCCCAGATTTCCCCATTCTCTTCTGCGTAAAAGACTCCCAGAATAGTTTGCAATTATGTACATGTGAAACAAAACTGCCTTTGCCTACATGCTTATAGTCTAAAAGACACCATTCAAAAGGAAGGCAGACTGGGAATAAACAACCAACTTAAGATGTCATTAGAGTCTTGGGAGTAAAGTTAAAACAAAATAAATTCAACTGGGAATGGTGCTAGGTTAGAAGATAAGGGATTGGCTGTTGCTGGTTTTTCTCTGGTGGCCTCAGCAATCATTGGTGATAACTGGAAGAAGAAAACTCAATTGGAGTTGTATTCAGGAAGGAGGGAACATTCCAGTGAATAAATTTGGAGACCCAGAACAGGGAAGAATCCTTTTTTTTTTCACAAGGGAATGAAAGAGGACATGCTGGGTTAACCTCTATTCTTATGTATATACAAAGACACAAACCGTGAACTTTTTCCAGAACTGTGGAGCACATACTTCAAATCTATATCTGATGCTTTAACAAAGTGAAGTATAGCTATTGCTAAAGTGAGAAGTAATTAGTCCAAACAGCTATTCAAACCGAAGGCTACGGATTTTATTTTTCATATACTTGTATGCCCATCTCCACACTGCATTACTAATCCCCTAATACATGGGCAGGTATAGTGTTTCCAAGAGTCCTAAAAGAATCTAGGGGAGTCTACATTTGCCAGATACAGAGCAGAAAGGGTTATCATGAAAAGGAAGTGCAGAATTGAAACATAAGAAGCTTATGCTTACTTTGTTTCAAAGCAAAGAAGCACAAATACACACACACACAAATATACATACACATGCTCAATTTCTGATTAGTCAAAGACAGTTGGAAAAATACTGCCTGCTTTTGCAATTACTTAATTTATATAAGAGAAACCAAATATGAGGTGCTTGAGTACTATTTCATCAAAAGAAGTAGATTGAATGGTTTTATTTTATTTTATTTTTGTTTGCCTTCAAGTCAGTGTTGATTTCTTGTGACTGCCAGGATTAGTTCCTGCAGTTCTCTTGGCAAGATTTCTTGGAAGTGGCTTGCTATTGCGTCCTTCCTGACATGGAGAGAGTCTCCTCAATCAGATTGAACCGCTTGGAAGGAATGTAGATGAGGATGGGAGAAATAACACCATCTTCCTCCTCTTCATGCTTCTCCTCATAGACTTTTCCGGATCTTTACTGCAGAAGTTGAAGCCCAGGCTGCCAAAGGACGACAGCTGGACAGGATATACAAGCAAAGGAAGTAGCAGCTAGTCCCACTGCTTGTTGCCACAGTTCAGACACCTCTCTCAATCATTTCAGTTGAATCAATTGCTACTCAGCTGTTTTAGATAAATTATACTGTTTTTGTAATCCTTTAAGAGTTTTATAAAATGTGTTATTAGCATGCATTGGTCTAGAGCAATGACCCCATTTTTGGCCCAACCTTTTCAGGAAAAAAAAATACTTCCCAGTTTTAAATAACAATTATTTCAAAGTGTTAATTTCTCATGGAATTAAAACTTATTTTTTTCCCCAGTGTACATCTGACTGCCTACAGTAAAGTTCTGGTTGAAACTAGAATAAAATGCTTTCTGCAGTTTCTAAAGTTGCAAATGATAATCCTGTAATCCCGTCCATAGAAGTACATGTTTGAGTCTTGTGTTCACTTCATTAAAAAAAACAGGTTAATTAAGTATGCCCATGGCACAATTGAGAATTAAGAAAAAGTCCCATATTAATTCAGGAGCTGCAACCTGGAGCATGAAACCAAAATTTAATCAGTGTTAACAATTTGTCTAAAACATCCAAGTCAAATGAGCATTAGGTTAAATGGTTATCTGAAATGATACACCAGCCCAAGGATCCTCACAACACGAAGGTGAAGAGCTCCCTCAAGTGGCAGTTCTCAGAAGCCCTATCCAAACTCACTAGGTCAAGTTCACCTCAGATCAAGCTAGAAATTATACAGTTTATGTGAAATAAGAGACTTTGTATAGTAGAAGAAGCCGAAGGCAGCATAAACCTCCTGGAACGATATACAATACAGCTAGCTCTGAGGAGAGGTCACACTCTCCTAAAAGGACAGAATATCCTCCTCTTAACAAACATGATCAGAGAAAGCCATGTCACAGGAAAAGGAGGTAGCAGGCGCCTGCGCTGAGCGCAGAGGTAGTATTCAACCGGTTCGGATCGGTTCAGGCGAACCGGTAGTGGCAACCTGTGGGTGGGGGTAGGCCCGCCCAGGCGCAGTGCCGTCCTAGATCGCTGTGTTTTTTATGCCGCATGCATGTGTGGATGGCACACATGAGCAAATTGCTGTGTTTTGTGACACCGCATGCATGTGTGGACGGCAAGTGAGTGTGCGCGCTCACATTTCCGGTGCTGGGCAAACTGGTTGCTACACTGTACCACCTCTGGCTGAGCTGAGAAAAATGTATTGTCTCCCACAGTATAACCCTCAAAAGAATCCACAGCACAGCAGTGGGCTGGGTAAGGTGCAGAGATACGGTGCTTCAATCCCAGAGTATTCAAACAAACAAATCTTCATCTTTAGGAGGTTAAGTATTTGCAAAGACTCATTTTATTCAGATGTAACAGAGGTTTCCAGAAGTACCTGGCCACAAAAATGTTATATAACTGGTCAAAATTACAACAGACTTTAAGAAAAACTACTTACAACCCATCCTCAGTGTTATGACAGTTGCCTCTCACCCCACAATCACGTTTCAGGTGTTGAGCAACCAACTTGCTTTTATAGTGTTGCAGTGTTCTCAATGGTCACATGACACAATTTGCAACACTTTGCCTTTTTCATCATGTTCAATGGGCAAAAAACACCCATTGAATCTGGTGAATTCATATAATGACCAGGATGACTTGTTTTACAGCTGTCGTAACACAGTTATAAAATTGAGTCGGGTCACGTGGTGCCTTGGTTTATGATTACAACCAAAATTCAGGGCTTTATACTGGTTGTAAGACAAAGATTACTTATTATCAATCTCCTTCTGTAAATTGTGGCCTTCCAGCACGGGACTGCTTGTTGTAGCTTTCACAAACCTACAACAATCCTTTCCTCAGTCCTTTCTTTAAAGAGCATGAAGTTTCTCTCTTCCCATCAATGATTCCTAAAACAGTTTCCTGCTACTATCCAGCGATATCCACAATGAGACTTTCGGGGACTTCAAGCCTAGCCTGAATCCCATTTAAACCCTGCCATGAGTCAGAGCATTTTATATAGAAAATGACATTTCTAACAGTCACACAGTAATGTCTTTCACTGAGACTAGGAAGTCATCCTCCCCTCCTGCTATAATTCTCAAACTCAGTTGAATTAGGATTTGTGCAAACTGACATCTCATGAGTCATCAGAAATTAAGTTGAGTAGAATGAAGATAAATAGAATAGACAGTCTTCTAGTTTCCTTCTGACTGCCACAACCAGGTCCCAAAGCTTCAGTGACTATGATGTTCAGGTAAATCAAGGGTTCCATTGAGCTGCCTGCAAGTCCTAAAATAAGCCTGCTCCATAGGAAATTGTGGCCCACTTTACTGGAAATGCAGTCACTGCCATCCTCAACATTAATCTTCCCTGAGTGATAACTGTATTTGTATCTACACAGTCTGCCTTTATAATGAACCATAAGTTCTATTCTCTTGAAGCTTGGTTGAAGCCTTCTCAGTAGGAGGACACTCAGGAGAGTGGGAGAATGCATTTGTTTTGTAATGATGAAAAGATTGATTTGTCACCAGTTTTTAAAAAATTAATGGTAAAAGAGTTTTAAATGTCATGTATCATTTGTTTCATTGTAATATATATATGAGGTATTTTTCAAAGTGTGGTCTGAGGACTACTGTGAGTCATCAACAACCATTCAAGGTATCTAGGAAGTCAAATAAATCAATACTTAAAATTTCTCAGTTTTAATTTCTGATATAATAAATATCAGTGGATATATAACCCACATAAAGCTCTTTGAGATAATCATTTTTAGGAATGTAAAAGGGTCCTGAAATCAAAATATCTAAGAATCACTGCCAAAAGCAATTTCACAATACCTAATGGGAGCATTACCCACTCGATTTCTTCCTTTGCAGAACTGAAAAAATGGTGATAACGTCATTTAAAAACATGTCACCTATGAAATTTATAATCCTTTTTTATAAGTCAGATAGAAGGCAATTCCATATATTATTATAATTGCTTAAGTCCTGGATTAGCATTGTGGATTGACCTTGTGTTCCTCTGTCATCATCTGTGTTTGGCAGCTGGCTGATTAATTTCCAGGTCAGATGTAATGCAAAAAAAAAATAGTTGTTGAACATACATTGGCAGGAAAAATACTGCAACATGTGGTGGTATCAGAGTTAGTGTTCCCAGGCAGGAATAAATAATTTACACAATCTCATAAGAAATCCAGAGAACTTCAGATAATTATTATTGAAGAAAGAAGCTAAAATGAATGAATTTTGGTTCCCCCCCCCATTTTGTACACTTCTTGGCGCTCTCGTTTAAATTGGGCAATATGTTTCCATCTGTCCTTTTGATTGTACAACAGTCAGAATGCAAACTGTAGGAGAAAGTCACTAGAGAATTATACTAACCTGAGATTATTCTTTATGACTACGGGAGTAGTTGAACTATTTTGCTGCTCCTTTCTGAATGACTGGTTGTGTTTTGTAATAGAAGATGTCAAGAAAAGAAATAGAACTCAAAGTAAGGACTAGAATTTGAGTGGAGGGAGGATTTGACTAATTTTTGAACTCCTTAAATGGTCAGGTACAGAGACTGTTGGCTGGCTTATGCAAAGATACCAGTGTTTTGAGAATGCAAGCAGTTAATAACCATTAAGCCTGTTTTGTTACCTGATTCCGAGCATTGGAGAAAGGATGTGGAAGGCTATGTAGAAATGCACAATTATTCCACTTTTTTCTCATTTAGTTTGTTTCAACCATGTACCTTCTTTTATTACATATTGAATATTTCTCTTTCCCTTTACCCATTATGAAATGTTTCAATTTGAATTTAAGATTTTGGTCAGAAGTCTGTGATTGGGCATCTGCCAGAGGCCTTTTATAATTTTTCCACTTAGACTCCTTGAAATATTGAGAGTCCTTCTGTCTGGCCTCTTCTACCCTGTTTCCCCCAAAATAAGAAATCCCCTGATAATAAGCCCAATCGGGCTTTTGAATGCATGGCAATAAGGCCAAGCACTTATTTCAGGGTTCAAAAAAATATAAGACAAGGTCTTATTTTCGGGGAAACACAGTACTTAAACCCCACATTAAGTCACTACTGTTAGTCAGCTTACTTTCTGATAGGTATAATTACTTCCCAGCAGTGCCTGATAAAAACGAAGTCAGCGTGTCAGAATTTCCAAGATTTTCCTTGATGATTCATTGCTTACTATGACAGTTGTTTGCAATGAAGTGGGATTTATCATTTGCTTGGCTTCCTAAATAACTTTTCTTACAAGATGAAGTGCCTTCTGGTAGAAGGGTGTGTGATAAGAGATGAATATCAACAATAGAATAGAATAGAATTCTTTGTTGGCCAAGTGTGATTGGGCACACAAGGAATTTGTCTTCAGTGCATAAGCTCTCAGTGTACATAAAAAACAAGGAGTAGCACCATCAGGTGGACTCTGTGGCTGAAGTACTTGGAGATGTTACTTGGTTCTAAACTGAACCCTGACATTCCATTTTTAAATCGAGATAAGAGAAGGACAAACCAAATTGCCACCTTCATAATTTGATAACAAATTGCAACTCATGGAAATTTTCAACAGTTAGGATGATTTTGAAGTGGTAGCATATTGGGATGCTGCACAGTAGCTCCAAGGAAATAAAATGGTCTCAAAAAAATTTGAGATGCAAAGAATGAAGTAAACTAAAAGCAAAGGATTTTGGATGGACATAGAATAATTGTTGACTTTGACAGTATTTTCTATGCCCTCACAGACCACTAACTCAGAACTGGCAAATAATCTCTGCTAACATCAAAATGTCCTTTGTATATATTTTTATCCCCCACCCCCCACATTAGTGCAAGATTTTACACAAAGAAAGTTTAGATCTGGATTCCATTAGGAGGGTCTGAAATACATAGAAAACCTTTCAGTAGAATTGATTTTGTTGCAGGTATATATTTCCTTTGGGGATTTTATTAGTAAACACAAGTTCAGGGGATGCGAGATGACTACAATATTCACTTTAAAGAAATTGAAAGTTAAGAATACATGGGTATGCAAGTGCCTTTTTATTGAATGAAACTTTTCTTCTGCCTCGCTCTAATAAAAAAATTAGTAACAATTTTAAAGCACAATTTAGTATTAGCAAGGAAATGCAGAAGAAAGCTGACATAATGGACTTATTGACAAATAAATTTGTTGGTTTCTAGAATGAATAGTAAAATGATTTGGTGAACCCTGCACTCTCTTTTTAGTGTATTTTAGAATGATGCCCTATTGCTTGATTTTTCCTGCTGTGTTGTGTTGCAATAACTATTTTATGCTATTAAAATCATTCAGAATAGTGACTACTACCGTGTTTCCCCAAAACTAAGACATGTCCGGATAATAAGCCCAATTGGGCTTTTGAGCGCATGCACTAAAATAAGCCCTCCCCCCCCCGAAAATAAGCCACTCCAAAAATACTTAGACCCATGCGCAGGGAGGGAAGGGAGGGGGAACATCAGAGCTGCTGCTGTCTGAGATCAGCAGGCCAGATTCGGTGAGACGGATGCACCTCTGCCACTCGGGAGAAGAAGGGAGAGGAGGCGCTGCGAGAGCACCCATTTTTCATGTTCTTTTCCTCCCGGGCAGCAGCAGTGCAGTCAGCTCTCCGAATCTGGCTTGCCGATCTCGGCCAGTGAGGGGGAGTGGCAGGTGGGAAGGGGTGGGGCGGCAGAGAAGCAAGAATTCTGCCGTTCGCCCAAACCCCAGATCTCCTGTTTGCCCTGCAGGCTCTTCAAGAGGAAGGCGATCGAGCCAGTCCGTGGCTTTTGCAATCCAAGCCAGTGCTTCTTCTCCTGCTCCCCTTTCCTCCCCCCTGAGCGGTGTGTAACTTGAGAACTTGGATTCTCTCTTTTAAACTCTTCCTGGCTGTCCTTTTGTACTCCTCTTCAGCTCCAGGAGCTGCAACCAACCCCCATCCCACCCCATCCCTGGCTGGGGGTGGGCTTGAGATATCTTTGGCAAGGCTGGCCAGGTGCCCCTCAGGGTGGAGACCCCCACCCTGGCCCCCTTGGCCGCTTTGAGAGCGGCCGTGCAAGCCCAGCCCAGTCCACCCAGCCTCCTTGGTTGGCAGCCAGGGAAGTGGGATGGGGGGAGAGAAGGTCCAAGAATACCCCCAGGCTGCCCCGCACGCTTCTCCTGCCCCCTCGCCCTCCTTTCACACAAACAGCCAATCGCATGGAGCTTGCTTGCATACAGGCTTGCCAGAAACTCCGCCTCCTTCCTGCTTTGTGCTCCAGAGCCTTTCTTGTCCAGGATGCCGTGGAGCCTGGCGGAGCTGGCTGGAGAGGCACCGGCCGATTTCAGCTGCGGCCAAGCCTGAAAAGACACCTGTTGTTGGCCTTCGCACCCTGCACCAGGTGAGCCCCGCTCACTTCCCTTTTGACCTGCTCCGCATCGGGCATTACCTTGGCTCGGGAGTCGGACTCAGGACCCTCCTCTGGGGTGTCCTTCCACCCAACCAAGCCCTGCCAACTTTACAGGAGTGGGGGGGAGTTGGAAGAAAAGAAAAGTTTCTGGGCATTGGGCAGCTGCCACGATTGCTAGAGGCAGTGGCCTGAGCTGCACCAGCAGAGCAGCTGGTTAGTGCTCTGGCACTAGTCCCCCTGCCGGGGGGCCAAGATTTTGAAGTCCTGCACCTCAAATATAATAAGACCCCCGATAATAAGGCCAAGGCCATATTTTGGGGGTCAAAAAAAAATAAGACCCTGTTTTGTTTTCGGGGAAACATGGTAGTTAAAGAAAGTCTCAAGTCTGATCCCTGGCTTCCTTAGTTTCAAAAAGAATTTGTAGCAGTTTATTTGAAATATTTGAAGAATCTAGAAATAGGTAATACTAAGTAAGGTGGTTAAATAGTCTCTTTGGATATAAGACGACTTCCTACTTAGAGCCTCCTGTATTTGAGCTTGACTCATAATGCTTGAATAATTTAATTTCACATCTACGTGGTTTTCTTGGCAATAGTTCAGAAGTGATTTGCTATTGCCTTCTTGCAGAATCCCCCCCCCTTTTTCCTGTCTAGCTTGGGGTCCTAGCTTCTTGGTAGCTACCCAGTCAGATAGTAACCATGTTCCACTGTTAGCTTTTCAGCCAAGGTCAGAGAGTGTTGAGCAAAATGAGTAAGTAAATTGTCTAAAGTGATCCAAGACAGCTTCTCATATTCCTGGGAAAAATTAAGCATTTTCTGGAAATGCTGCAAAGGCATTGCTAAATGAGAAAAAAAATGAAGGGACCATAGTCCAAACAGATTGCCAGTTTGCCTGTCTAATGCAGGGGTCTCCAACCTTGGCAACTTTAAGCCTGGAGGACTTCAGTTCCTAGAATTCCCCAGCCAGCTTTGGCTGTGACTGGGAGTTGAAGTCCTCCAGGCTTAAAGTTGCCAAGGTTGGAGACTCCTGCTCTAATGAATGTAGGGCGTTGTTCAGTTCCACTTGAAAAAAAATATGAGAGCTAACTAATTCTAATGTTCCAATTCTCTGACTTGAAACGTTTCCTTCCCTAATATGCTCCATATTAAATGTTCTTTCCTAATATGCTCCATATTGAATGTTCATATCATCTTGATCAGCATTTATTGCTATGTGAGTATTTATATGTCATTGTATTGGTGATAGTAAGTCATTTAACCTATGAGAGTCTTGAAGTCTGTAATAGGTAATTTCTTCAGCACTTTCTAGAACGTGACTGTTTTTAGTTTGCCATAAAAGGGGGTGTAGAGTATATATAGAAAATTGGATCCAACTGAAAATTCAAGTGTGCATAATAATAAGAGTATATTTTGACTCCACTAAATTAAATTATTTTTCAGATATACTGTAGTTTTGGCCAAAAGTGTGGGTGCCTCTCAATGTTATCTAAAAAACAACCCCATTTGCCATAAAATAAGTTGAAACTAACACAACTACAGTACATAATGTTCTCCATATTCCTTAGAGCATACACATAACAATATATGTGGCCATATCTGCACAAGTACATTTCAAAACAAGACTAGAACCCTAACTTTCAGGTTAACTACAAAATGCTTTTATACCTAAAATATGAACAATTCTTTGATTGGCCATTCGTAAATTATATAATAAAAGAAAAATAAATTATTTTAAAGTATTCATCCGTGATCAAAGTCCAATCCTGTACTTCAGTAATTCATGAAGTAAAAAACAGAGTAATTTACCTATAACTGATACTCATAGAATATCTCTCTACTATGGGTTTACTTCCACCTTCTACTTCTTCTTGCATTTCCTGGGGGAGCTGCTCAGAAATTGAAGGTGAAGGTGCAGAGGGCTGTTGCCTCTCTTTTTTAAATAGCTTTGTGTTTGAACAAGTTTCAGCCTGTCCTTTTGTCATGGCCAGGTCTCATAAGCTTTCTACTGGATCTAAAAGTGCAAAAATGCACCCTTGAGATACAGGCAAGAAAAGCTGAACAGCCACTGAAGTTGGCTGTTAAAGTAAGTTAAAAAAACATTACATTTTAAAATTTCATGTGCCAGTATTGGACTTAAATGTTTATTTTTTGTGTCATTTTGTTATCGTGGTAAAATCAACCTAGGTGTTAAGGCATTAAATAAAAAAGAAAAAATATTGCTTTAAAGAAAGCAACGCATGCGCACCAGGGAGCTGCTCTTCCAGTTTCTGGCATTCCCGCACACACAAAGACCAGTTGGCCGACGCACATGTGCACACCGGAACTCAGAAGAGCAAAGGGGGAGAGCTGGTGTGCCCAGAGAGATGGCTCTGTGTGCCACTTCCAGCACACGTGCCATAGGTTCGCTATCACGGACCTACACGGTCCCTTCCAACTCTGTTATCTGCTATTTATTTATCTTTCCGGTATGTTTTTACTTGGATTTCTGCACTGAGCAGAAGTTTGGATGGCCTAGATCCAGGGTGGATTTGATTTAAATCGAGTTGATTTAAATCACAATTTAAATCACTAGTAAAAAGGCTTGATTTAAATCAACTTGATTTAAATCATAATTTTTAAAGAGCATCTGTCATCTCTGCTATTCCTTTGACCCACTGTTGACTCACCGATAGTCCCAGTGTTGCAGAATATACAGCCTCATGCTACATAACTAAGCTCCATTTCATGCTGAATAAACTAAATTATTTATGTATCTTAAATAGAAAACTATCTTACGATAGATTTTTACCCCAAAAGTTTTTTATTAAAATAAATTCAATAAAAATAAAAAATCCGATTTAAATAAAAAAAATCTGATTTAAATTTTAAAAATCTGATTTTTTTGATTTTTTTAATAAAAATCATTGATTTTTATCCACCCTGCCTAGATCAGTGTTTTTCAACCTTAACAAGTTTAATATGTGTGAACTTCCACTGCCAGACTCCCCCAACCAATTTCAGTTCTCCGAGTGGAAAGTCCATACATCTTAAAGTTGTCAAGGTTGAGAAACACTGTGGTTCTGCTGGCATGCTTGGAAAAGCCTGAGGTTTTAGTACAAAGCAACCTTTTGAAAATTCTTTTAAGTGTCTAGACAGAAACAAAGAAGGAGCCACAGAATGTTCAAAATCAGGTGGGAAGGATTCCCATGTGTTCATGGAATATCTGAAGATGGATAGTATGCCACTCGTAAAACTGAGAGGCTTTCAAGATTTTGTTATTCTACTTTACAATAGAGGTATTTCTACAATTCTGCTACTTCTGTTTCTTGAGCTTGGCTATACACAGAACCTATAGAGGTGAACCAGATTTGCTCACCATTTAAAAGAGACCATAAAAAAGCTAAAAGGGAAACAAAAAGATAGAACATCCCCTTGCTAGCAATCAACATTCAGATAAACAGAAATTAACACCAGAAATTAACACAGCAGACAAATAAGCAGTAAACAATACCCTAATAAAAGAACTATCAACTCAGACAAATTTATTTATTTATTTAATTTTTATACCGCCCTTCTCCTGAAGGACTCAGGGCGGTGAACAGTCAAAATAACATACATATAAAATGTGAAATAAAGCAATTTAAAATAATTAAACCAATTTGGATAAAAAACTCATCAGTTAAGAATCTTCAGCATAAAAATTTAGAACAATTAGAAGAAATTTATGCTAGCCCGGCTTGGTGAAACAGAAAGGTCTTAAGTGCACAATGGAAAGTACGAAGATCTGGGATCATTCATATCCCTGGGGGTATCCTGTTCCAAAGGGTAGGTGCCCTCACAGAAAAGGCTCTCCCCCTGGGAACCACCAGTCGACATTGCTTTAGTGATGGCACCCTGAGGAGGCCCACTCTGTGAGACCGTATTGGTTGGTGGGAGGTTATCGGTTGCAGAAGGTGGTCTCGTAGGTACCCAGGTCCTAAACCATGGAGCACTTTAAAGGTAAGAACCAACACCTTGAAGCACACTCGGAAGACCACCGGGAGCCAGTGCAGCTCGCGTAGGAAAGGTGTTACATGTGAGCGCCATGTCGCTTCCAATATCACCCGCGCAGCTGCATTCTGGACCAGTTGGAGCCTCCGTGTGCACCTCAAGGGGAGCCCCATGTAGAGAGCATTACAGTAGTCCAGACGGGAAGTGACGAGGGCATGGGTGACTGTGCATAAGGAGTCTCGATCTAGAAAGGGTCGCAACTGGCGAATCAGCTGAACCTGATAGAAAGCTCCCCTGGCCACAGCCATCATATGCTCTTCTAAGACAGCCATGTGTCCAGGAGGACACCCAAGTTGTGAGCCCTCTCCGTGGGGGCCAATGACTCACCCCCAATAGTCAACGATGGTATCAGCTGGCTATATCGGGACGCCGGCAGCCACAGCCACTCGGTCTTGGAAGGGTTGAGTCGGAGCCTGTTTCTCCCCATCCAGATCCGCATGGCTTCAAGGCACCGGGACATCACTGCAAGGGCATCGTTGGGGTGGTCTTGGTTGGAGATGTATAGCTGAGTATCATCAGCATAAAGATGGCATTGCACCCTAAAACCACAGATGAGCTCACCCAGCGGCTTCACATAAATGTTGAACAGAAGAGGTGAAAGGACTGACCCCTGTGGCACCCCACAAATAAGTGTCTTGAAATTGACCTCTGCCCTCCTGCCAACACACACTGCGACCAATCAGAGAGATAGGAAGAGAACCACCGTAGAACAGTGCTTCCCACTCCCAGCTCCTCCAGTTGGTGCAGTAAGATACCATGATCAATGGTGTCAAAAGCTGCTGAGAGATCTAATAGAACCAGGATAGAGGAGCAGCCTCTATCTCGAGCTCTCCAGAGATCATCAACCAATGCGACCAGTGTCGTTTCAGTGCTGTAACCAGGCCTGAAGCCAGACTGGAACGGATCTAAGTAGACAGTTTCATCCAGGTAGTGTGGGAGTTGCTGTGCAACCACATTCTCAACAACCTTTGCCACAAAGCGAAGGTTGGTGACAGGACAGTAGTTTGCTAGAATAGCCGGGTCCAAAGAGGGCTTCTTGAGGAGGGGCCTCATGACCGCCTCTTTCAAGGCGGAAGGCAAGAAACCATCACACAGAGAAGCATTTATAATCCTCTGGAGCCAGCCTCGTGTAACCTCTCGGGAAGCCAGTACCAACCAGGAGGAACACGGGTCCAATAAACATGTGGTTGGGTTCAACTTCCCCAGTAACCTGTCTACGTCTTCAGGGGTCACAGGGTCAAACTCATCCCAAATAACATCCTCAAGACTCGCCTCCATCACTCTGTCCGAACCTACCCAGTCAGAGTCCAAGCCTTCCCAAATTTGAGCGATTTTATCGTGTAGATATTGTGCAAAATCCTCAGCTCGACCTTGCAAGGGGTCTTCCTGTGCCCTCAGGTGGAGGAGGGAGCGGGTCACCCTAAACAAGGCAGCTGGGCGATTTTCTGCCGATGCAATAATAGCGGAAAAATAGTTATATTTTGCCGCTGCTATCGCCACTAAGTAGGTCTTAATATATGACCTCATCAGTGTTCGGTCAGATTCAGAACGACTGGCTCTCCAACTACTCTCTAGGCGTCTTTTCCAGCGCTTCATTTCCCTCAGCTCCTCGGAAAACCAAGGAGCCGGGCGAATTCGACGCCAGGTCAGAGGCCGCAAAGGCACAACTCGATCCAAAGCATCAGCGGCCATCCTATCACAGGTTGCCGCCAGGTCTTCAATCGAGTTGTGAGCTAGAGTCTCAGGAAATGGCCCAAGCTCCATCTGGAATCTATCAGGAGCCATCAGGCGCCTGGGGCGGAACCACTTAATCAGTTCCGCCTCCCTGCGGTAGTGTATAGCGGACAGAAAGTCAAGCCTAAGGAGAGAATAGTCTGACCATGACAAGGGTTCGATGACTATATCCCCTATATCTAGACCATTCAACCACTGGTCAGATACAAAAACCAAGTCCAGAATGTGTCCCCCCGTGTGAGTAGGGCCATGAACTAACTGGGTCAGGTCCATGGCAGTCATGGAAGCCATGAACTTCCAAGCTGCCTCAGATGTTTCACTGATGGACGTCAGATTGAAATCTCCCATGACAAGAAGCGTAGGAGTCTCAACCGCCACCCCGGCTATTATGTTGAAGAGCTCAGGCAGGGCTGCTGCTACGTGGCAGGGAGCCAGATACGCGATCAGCAGGCCCATTTGTAACCCATGACCCCATTTCACGAGGAGGAACTCACATCCGACTGTCTGAGGAACAGTGGCTTCCCTAGGATCAAGACCCTCCTTTATAATAACCTCCACCCCTACCCTGAGCCCTTGGCTGATGGAATGCGCGGAAACCTGGTGGGCACATCTCTACGAGGGGGACCCCCCCCCTTCATGGCCCAACCAGGTCTCTGTAATACCTGCCAGGTCCGCTCTCCCCTCCTGAATTAGTTTGCAAATGAGGGGGGCTTTTTTTAAATAAGCAATAAACAAAACAGCCTAATCATGGAACTAGGGTACTAAGAAGAAAACATCACCTTTACCAAGACTGACAAATCAAGCTACTGTATACCGGTATATAGAGAGAGTAAGTCCCACTCCCCTTTAGCACTGAAGGTGTTATCTAGCTGGGTAATGAAATGTCTGCAAGAAAATAATCAAGCTTAGAGAACTCCACAGAGCTTGGCTATCCCAAAAGGCTAGCACTGCCTTAAAAAAAATGTTGCAGTGCCTCACTTTATTGAATTTTAAAAGAGGTATTTGTTCACAGTATCTAAGCATCCAGGTCTCCATTAACATTTAACTTTGCCACAAGTTACGATGAGCCCTTGCTCATACCATGAAGGTGGTTAGCTTTTTAAAAAAACAGAAAAGTTGTAGGAGACAAGTCATTTAAAGGCAAATGAGCTGAAAAGCATTCTTGTAGTTTATTCATAGAAACCTGCAGCTTCTGAGAAATAGCAGCACAGAAATACTTTTACCAGCTAAAGAAATAGGTCTTATGGCAGGGGTGAAATCCAACAGGTTCTAACAGGTTCTGGAGAACTGGTAGTGAAAATTTTGAGTAGTTCAGAGAACTGGCAAATACCACCTTTGGCTGCCCCAGAGTGGGGTGGGAATGGAGATTTGCAATATCCTTCCCCTGCCACGCCCACCAAGCCACGCCCACAAAACCAGTAGGGAAAAAATTTGGATTTCACCCCTGTCGTACGGGTTATAGTATACATGGGAATGTATTTCAGCCCATGTATTCCAGGCCCTGAAACAGAAGAGAAAAGTGTGAATAATTTTAATAATTTAAGATACTGGCCTAGAAACCAGGAGACTTTCGGCATTAAGCCCTGCTTGAGTGACCTTTTGTCAGTCACACTCTTTCAGCCCAACTATTTCACAGGGTTGTTGTGGGTAAAAAGAGGAGAAGGAAGGAGGATTATGTATATCTGCCACTTGGAGTTACTTTTAAAATAATAAAGTCAGTTTGGACTAGTGGTTAAGGCACCAGGCTAAAAAGCAAGAGACACTGAATTCTGCCTTAGCTGTGAAAACTAGCTGTGTGACATTTGGCCAGTCATTCTCCCTCTCAGCCCAAACTCACCTCACAGGATTGTTATAGGGAAAATAGGGGGAAGGTGTGTTGGATATGTTTGCCACCTTGGGTTATTTGTAAAAATAATAAAGGTGAGATGTAATAAATAAATAAAAACAAATAAATAAATAACAGCTGTAACCATGTCACAGAGGAATATATACCTTATACCAGTTTTGTGATTGTTATGTTCACTATTAGCATGATAAAACAAGTTTTATTTATAGACTAAATGTGAATTATAAACACAGGTAAATTTTATTCATGGCAGAACTCTTAAAATATATCATAGCTCAGGGGTCGGCAACCTTAAACACACAAAGAGCCACAAAAGTCCTAACCAGAAGCCCCCCCATTCAATTCTGGAGCCGACTGGAAGTCTAGTTCCCCCACCATAGAGTGTCCTCCTAGCGCAGCGTCCTTTTTCCTCTACCTGTCCTAACCGAAAGCCGTATCAATTGTGGAGCCGACTGGTGACAGGGAGCCACAGCAGAGGGATGAAAGAGCCATATGCGGCTCCAGAGCCACTGGTTGCTGACCCCTGTCATAGCTCTTCAGCTGTACCAGATAGTATTGTATTACCAAGAAGTTTATTCTGCAAAGGCTAAATTGAGTTTTCTATTCTAATTACTAGGCAGGTATTAACATAACAATAGAGTTGAATTTTGTTATCTTAGCACAATTATGTATTTAAATCATGGCCTGTGTTGTATGTGATGGGAAATCAGGGTATCCATGCTATGGATGAGTTTTATTATGCTTTCAGCATTCTTTACTTTTTCAACACCATCCCCATTGTCTTCATAAGAAGGTAGCTGAAACAAAGGCTGTCCGATTTAAATAAACAATTCTTATGTTTGAACTGCTGGAGTCCAATTTCTTTTGTGAGAATAAGACATGATTGATCCATTATTTGGGATCTTGACCTCCTCTGAAAATATAATTTAAGCAACCACACTTTCTAGAATTGGAGGGAACAAAGCAATCTGTGTGAACAAAACAGAAGCTTTTGATTCTTTGGAACTTAGAAAACATTAGGAAATTAAATATGTGGAATTTGTGGTTCAGTCACATAAGAAGAACCTTGGTTTCTCATTTTCCATTACATCTGGAAAAGACTTATGATAAATTTGCATTTTTATCATGTATTAATTTAAATCACTATTACTTCACATGAGTGTCTAATACTTAAACAATGTCAGTCATTTGAAAGTTTGATAAATGCAGTCTTTCTGTTTTTATTCTATTAAAATGCATTGATAATTGTATTCCACCCAGTGGTATTAGTAATACTACAAAAACATATTTAAACCTGGGAAGATACAATTAACACCCAAGTGGTACATTTTTATAATCACTGTTTCTATACTAGATAAGCTCAGTTGTCAAATGTATGATATCTCTGAAGAGGTAAGTGGGCTGGATTAATTCAGTAACATCCTATTAAATAGGATGTGAATGTATAAGAATGAGCTATAGTCCCAACTTCAGAGGTATTCATTATTTTGCAAATAGTTGCCTAAGTGCTAATGAAGATGTTGAGTAACAAAGTTTCAAAATTAATAAAATATAAACTAATGCATATATTGTATCTGGTTACTGAAGAAATAATGCATTTCAATTTTTATATTTTGGAATGAAATATTTTTTGAGAAATTTAACATCAACCGTATTGTAATTTAGTCTTGCCCAACCTGGAATTTTCCATCTGTGTCAAACTATAACTTCCATCAATCACAAAATAACCAATAACTGAGGATAATAAAGAGAGCCTAGTTGGGTAAAGCTGTCTTAAAATGAGCCATCATCCAAGAACCATTTTAAGCATGAACAAGATCATCTCCTCCCCTCAAAAATAACAAAAGTAGTAGGTGCTCATTAATTAGAGCACATTTGAAACGCTTATATGAACTTGCATTTAATCATTGCCCAATCTCTGGCTGCCTAAGGGAAGGACTGGAAGTTAGAAGTACAACAGAGAATTGCATGCATTTATTGACTCCCCTTTCTGTTACAGGGACATACAATTTGTGATCCAATAAGCTGAATATATCCAGTAGTTATTTTTTGATGGGTTGCTGCATATATGACATCAGCCCTTATATGTTTTCCCCAAATGGTTAGCAGTAGTAATATTTTTGAAAAGATAATTGTAAAGCTTCACTGATGAGTAGAATTTAAATTGATCGAAGTACTTCATATAAAGCAAACTTTGAAATTCTCTACCTTTATTTGATGAGATAGCTGCTTAATTGGATACCCTTGCAGGGTGGGTTTTAAATAGATTTCTGGAAAATCAGGGTATCAGTGGTAATTACAATAGCTACATGCTGTTTCCAGGATCAGATAGAAAGTTGGCTGAGGAATCTGAGTGAAAAGGTGTTGCTGTGTTCATATTTTGCTTAAGGTTTGGTGCACCTGTAGATCTGGCTTTTGTTGAAATTGAAATGTTAGATTAAGTATATATTTGATCTGAACAAACAAAATCTTTGGCTTGAAAAAGTCTGGCATTGTGAAATAGGTTGACATTATGAGAAGAAAGATTTCTAAAGATTTCTTTAGCTAGGGAATGAATTGTTAACAATGTGATAAAACCAAGAGTATAAAGAAGGCATGATTAAATTGTAAAATGCCATAAAACAATTGCTTTTAATTATTCTTCATGTTAGTGATTGAAGAGTAGATTTTCTATATGCAAAAAGAGCTTGAAACTCAGACTTGATTATGTCCAATATTAATTCCCTTCTAAGAATAAAATGATATGAAAATATTCTGATTGATAACTAATGGATTAGCAAGTTTAAAATATAAACCTAGAAATAATTGCTTATAATTGTAAATGGAATTCTGAGAGGAGATATGTTTTGCAAAGAATAGCCTTCTCCTAATGCAGAAGGCAGCAATATGCTGTATGGCCTGCTGATACTGTTCATTGTGCGGGGCAGCGGTGGCTCACATGTAAGACTCTGAGCCCGTGCTCCGCTGAGGTCGACAGCTTGGTGGCTCGATTCCCATGAGCAAATAAACCACGTAGGGACAGGAAAGGAGTCTCCCCCGATTGCCTACTGGCATTCAGGCATCCTGCAGGTAAGATAACAATGCCTGAAAAAATTCCTTTCACAGAGGCAGCCAGCCACTTCAGTGAATGAATGAATGAATCTGTTCATTGTGATCCTAGTTGTTTAGGACCAGTAGGAGTTGAAATTCACATCTATAAGGTGACTCACCTTGTACTAATGGATTAATCTGGATTAACAACTGCTAACTTCTCCATCTTGGAGCTCTCCATCTTTTATAATTTTATAATGTTTTATATATTTTTTAAAAAAATAATCTTGAATTGTTCTGTTTTAATGCTTAATTTTATTGATTAAATTGTACACTGCCCATAGCTCATCTCTAAGGGAGATGGGTGGTTAAGAAGTGTGAAATATAAGTAAATGAATACATAAAAACATATAGTTTCTCCATTGTGGGTGGAGACAGCAGCCAGGATGGGTGTGGTCATCTGTTAGGCCGATAGATTGAGCCCATCAAATTTGCTAAGTCCCGCCCTTGTTACCGGGCAAACCCAGCTTTTGGCTCAGTCTGTCAGCCTAGACAGGCGTGTGGGACTGATCCTCTTGATCATTTTCTCCTTTCCTGGCTGTTTTCTCAGCTTTTCTTAACTACCTTTCTGGTTTGACTTGGACTGTTTATTGGATCTCCTCTGGACTTCGATTTCAACTTTGCAGTAAGCAGATTCCCCAGTAACTGGCTTTGCTGGCTACTTGGGGGGTGGGGGTGGGAATTCCTCTGCGCCCCTTCCCTTGAGTTGGGGGAATCCCTGGGAGCATTGTGGAGTGATCGCGCTCCCTTTATCACCACAACTGGCCGTTTCGGGTCTTGGGCATTAATGAGAAAGAAAGAGAGATTGCAAACATATATTTCCAGTTAGGAAGATGATTGCAGATAGAAATATGTTAAGTAATGTGTATCCGCTATAAACTATGATCATAATTAAGTTTTGGTATTGTATTTTGTGCTACCCTCAAGCAAAGACAAGAAGGTATTCTCAAAGGAAAGCTCTGTTTACAGCTGTGGGTTGGGAAACTTGTCAGCTGCCAGAGTGGTTATTAACTCATCCTGAGCTTTAGTTGTTTTTAATTGTTAATAGACTAAGATAGCCTTCCCTAACCTAGTATATCTCCAGATATCTTGAATTTCAATCCCCAGAATTAGGAATTAAAGTTCAAAACATATAAAAGTAAGAGTTTGTCTCAATTGTAACCTGTGCTACAACAGCAGTTGTCTTTATTTTTAAGGCACTGTTTCTTTCAATATACTGTGACAGTGGAATAACTATAGCACATGCAGCATTTCTCAGTGATGGAAATTAAGTGGATTGGTTTCATTCACTGCCTGAGCGTTTCAAAAGCACCTGCTTAATTTTGAGTAATAGAGCACTTGACTCCTGTCCATTTATTATGATTTTTGTTAATTTTGAATTTTTGAATGTATGCTACTTTAGATTTGAAGAACACTTAGATCCAGTTATGACTAAGTTAGACTGCTGTAATGCACTCTGTTTATGGATGTCTTGGAACCTGCAGTTGGCTCAGAATTTAGTAATTAAAATTGGCCGCTTATAAAGCCATAATTAAGTCAACCTTTCCTGTTACTTGAAGGGCAAAACAAAACTTTGGGTAGAAAAATGTAGGACTGTAACCTACTTTTTAGTGGTGTCTTGAGCCTTTAAGTCAGTGGTGGGTTTCAAAAATTTTTACTACCGGTTCTGTGGGCGTGGCTTGGTGGGCATGGCAGGGCTTGGTGGGAGTGGCTTGGTGGGCAAGGCAGGGGAAGGATACTGTAAAATCTCCATTCCCACCCCACTCCAGGGGAAGGATACTGTAAAATCTCCATTCCCTCCTGATCAGCTGGGACTTGGGAATAGATGGGGGTGGGGCCAGTCAGAATTTTTACTACCGGTTCTCTGAACTACTCAAAATTTCCACTACCGGTTCTCCAGAACTGGTCAGAACCTGCTGAAACCCACCTCTGCTTTAAGTGCAAAGGTTGCCATAAACCAGAAGGCATATTTGGCCTTCAGGCTGGACTTTTTTGCACTCTTTTCTAAGAATTGATAAAATACCCCCCCCTTTTTTTTTTTTTAATGTCCCAATTATGTTGTAGACCTAATGGTAGAAATTATGTGGAATATCCTTATAGCTGAAATTATATAGAATCTTTTTCTTCTTGCTTGGCAGCCTTTCCAACGAATACTTTTTATTTTTTTAGATAAGCAAATTTTATCCAGTATTTGCTTTGAAGTCTGTTTATTACAGTAGTTTATTTTTTTTCTTGTTTGCAATTTCCTTTTTTTCTTAATTGCTAAAATTAAGGGGAAGGATTTTCTCCAGCCCATACAGTTCCCTTTTATTAATTGTATTGTTCTGAAAATCAAGGCATTTGAATCTGCTTGATCCTGTGCCATAAGTTAAATCTGTTGTGTTTTCATTTCTACTAACACGTTGGAATTTAATAATCGTATAAGTACTTATAACCATTTAGGGTAAAGTAACATACAAGAGAGTCACTAATGATATTTCTGCACTGTAGCTTTCTCCTGTGTGTAAATTGGCTAGTGTTGGCCCCTTGAGGTAGACCATGTCAAGAAACGCAGAGATTCCAAGAATGCTACTTATTGTAGCTGTGTCTATTTAAAGAACCTTGGAAGCCTGTCCAGAACCTTCACTGCCTCTTTTGAAGGACAACAAAGTCCTGGCAGAATCGAGTTTCTTTCTCCCACTGTCTACTTTCCCAGGACTGAATAACTGTTTCTACTCTCCCACCCTCTTCTCAAGGCCAAAGTTAAATTGGTTTACAGCTGGAGATGAAAGTGGCTTAAGAAATCCCTTTGCAGATTTCATCTCCAACCTTCACTTTGGTTACAGGGATGGCTTGAAGTTCTGTTGGAATTTGTTTATCCTGGGCCCTGAATGGTTGACGCTCTGCTTCTTGACTCTACCTGGATTGGAAAAGAAAAACCAAGACAGATCCATCATTACACTGTTCCATCAGTGAATGTGGGAAAAGTTTTTTACATTCCATCAATAAGCTTGTAAAGAAAAATAAAAGGCTGATGTGGAGTGATGGTGAGGAGGAGGGCAAGAGCAGTTCCTACTAGAGGCCACAATAGCCGGTTGGAGCTGAGTAATTACTAACAAAATAACTGAAAAGTAGCACATGGTGTTGGACAGGATAAGAAACAAGACCTAAAAACAAGGGCAAGGTTGGAATAAGGAATTTATAACAAAGGGATGAGATGAGAATGAGGTCGTGTATTTTTCCTCTCCAGAAATGAAGAGTGGCTCTTCTTTACACTGGGCTAAACCCAGTTCCTTTGATTGAGGTTCCTGTAGTGGAAGAATTAAAGGAGGAGTCTTCCAGCATTAGAAAAGACCCCTAGCCTTGTAAAATGAATTTACTGTGCTAAGACTCAAACTGTATGTGCCTGACAAATGGCAAGGAAAATGTCTTTTTTTTTTTTTTTTTTGCTTGCTTACTTTTTTTTTTTTGGATTATACTCCGAAAATGACACATTCGTTAATCTAACACAACAAGATTTTAAAAAGGAGTCTAAATTGAAAGCATTGGGCTCTGGCTGCAGTCCACTTTCCATTTATTCATGTGTAAATCCATTGAAGTTAATGGGAGTGTTTCAGATTAAGTTGGTTTTGGTTGATAGCCCAGGTCATTTAAGGCTTTTTTTTCCCTACAACAACAATCCATTTTTCATCTTAAGTCAGTAAGCAATGATTGCACGCAAAGCGCATGCATGAAGCGAACCGGTGATAACACCAGTTAGAACCCACCACTGGCCTGTTCATTCCATTTGTGTTAATTGAGATGAGCTGCCCATCCTAACTCTGTCTGCTTTTCCTCTCTACTATATGCTGACATTAAGATGATTTTATATAATCTTAAGAGTGTCATTATAATATGAACCCTCTCTTAGGATTTCATTTTTCTTATCCAGCTGCACTGTACTCAGCATTTTTTAAGCTATTTGTTTTGGGGACCATAAAAGACTGCAGAGATTTATTGATTTAGCAAGCCCTGAGGGATCATACTTGTACAGTACTGGCAGAATATGCAGGCTGAACTCTTTTACTTAAATTCTGTTTAACCTTCTCTTCCTTTACTGTACAGAGTTTTTTCCTCTTTCTGCTGTTTTTATTTTAAACAACTTTTCTGCTTGAGCAAAATTTCTCAGCAAGCAAATGAACGAGTTAAAGTTCAGATGGTCAATTTCTGTTAAATGATGTGTATGGATTGGTTGAAGGGGGAAAAAAACTTGGGTTAGCAGAAGAAATAAGGTATTGGGGTTTTTTTGTGGGCCACAAAATATTTGTTATTCCTGATCTCATGTTTGCCCCTATAGAAATTATGGTTGCTACAATTCTCATATAAGAATATTTTCCTGAAATGAGGAATAGTGAACTATAAAAGGTAAGTGAGCTATAAAATACTTCATGTGTAATTCAATCTGTAATTTGATTGCAGTGCTGGAAATTACAAAAAAAAATGTATGGACACATCTACAAAGTCACTAGAAATTGACTAAAAGTGATATTATGATATTGATCTTGAAAACTGTTTGTGAGAAGGAAGAAGGGGGGGAGGGGAGGGGAGGAAGGAAAGAAGGAAGGACTTTCCTATTCCACCCAGGGAGTCTTACGGGAGGCAGGCTGGCAAAAGGCATCAAAGCCTAATACCTTTTTTATCTGCATCACAAGTAGATAAAAGGGGTAGAGCGTCAACTATGCATCTTGCCTTCTCTGACACTGCCTTCCTCTCCTTGCCCCCTTGCAGATTCCCTTGGTTTTCATAACCATTGCTGAACATCTCTGAAGTCTCCATTAAGCAAAACTAGTGAATCAGCAGATTGATCCAGATTGATCGGTGGCAATATGCAGGAACAGAGAATATGCTATAATTTCTGATGCAATTCAGAATTGGCTGAAATTCTTTTCCCCAGTATAATCTACTTCTCCCACTCTCTCTCTTTCAAAGCATTTTTCTTTGTTCATAAGGCAGGTTATAACTTCAATAAGTTTAGATTTCTAAGGGCATCCAGAATTGTTGCTGAGTTGAATCACCTTAGACTCTAAATATAAATAAGTGAATTTTTCAACAGGATTACAGTTGATTCATTAAAAAAAAAAATCATTAAAAGACTGAAGCTAACAATCAGATGGTAGATGTGGTCCCAACTGATCCACATTAGTAGCTATGCATGCAGGTTCCTGCTGCCTCTGCTAGACTAGGATATCTATATCCTCTCCTCAAATATGAATGCAGAAATGAATATTTCTCTTATTCTGTATTAATGGACAATATGAAAAGAGAGTTTACAAGGAGTGAGTAAAGATTTTAATATAATCTTCTTCAGGAGTTAAGTGAAGTTTATAAATCGCCTTCAGACTTGTGTGTTACTGAGATAAAGATAGGGTTATTAGTGATTTTTAAATTTGGAAGTGTTATCAAGAGTATTGAATATATTAATTATTTAACACCTTGGCATTTCTAAAAACTGCATCCCAGAGGCTTATTTTCATGACAGTCAATAGCTATCCTAAATTCAAGCAAAAGTCAAGGAAGAATTGTGTAGGCAGCTTGCTGTGCGTTTTCTGTGTAGCAATTCTAAATGTCAGAAATTTTTCTCTTAGAAAGTTATGCAGCTAGAGCGAGGGAAAATGATTCTAGAGGTCTTGTACACATTTTTTTTACACTGGCTATGGTGATTTTAGTGGATCTTATACTTTATAACTAGGGATGCGGTGGCTCAGTGGCTAAGACACTGAGCTTGTCGATCAGAGGGTCGGCAGTTCAGCAATTCGAATCCCTAGCACCGCGTAATGGGGTAAGCTCCCATAACTTGTCCCAGCTTCCGCCAACCTAGCAGTTCGAAAGCATATAAAAAATGCAAGTAGAAAAATAGGGACCACTTTGGTGGGAAGGAAACAGTGTTCCGTGTGCCTTTGGCATTTAGTCATGCCAGCCACATGACTACAGAGACGTCTTCGGACAGCGCTGGCTCTTCAGCTCAGAAACTGAGATGAGCACCGCTCCTAGAGTCGAAAACGACTGGCATGCATTTACCTTTACCTTTACCTTATACCTTAAAAGCAGCACAAGTGACACCTGCAGATATTTACCTTTTTTCCAGATCCTACTCATTTACTTTGTTTATGTCAGCCCCCCCCCCAAGAACAAAAAAAAGACATATGGAGTTACTTCTGAGTAATTTCCTTTGTTGTTCCTCACCTATAGACCAAAGTCTTGTCAAACTAAAACAACTACCATATTTTTCGGAGTATAAGACACACCGAAGTATAAGATGCACTTTAGTTTTTGGGAGAAAAATAAGAAAAAAGCTGATTGGGGGTGGATCAGCCTCCCGGAATACCCCCAATCAGCTGTTCCCAGAGGTGAACTTTAGCAACAGGTTCGTTAGTTGTGAGCTCTGCGCCTTGCTTTTTTTTCAGCCTGTCAAACAGGTTTCAGAGGCTGGAAAAAGCCTCTGAAACCTCCGTTACAGAGGCTGGGCGGGGCTACATTTGGTGTATAAAACGCACCCACATTTTCACCCTCTTTTGGGGGGGGAAGGTGCGTCTTATACTCTGAAAAATACGATATTTGAATGATTATAGACATTCCCTGAGAGTTGCTAGGGAGGAGCCGTTTTTACTGTCTTCCACCTGACCAAACATTCCATGCTTTTCGTCCTCTTTGACCTCTGGAATGCAGCCTCTCCCTACTGGGAATCCAGACTACGTTCCATCCCTGTTCCTGAAGAATTCACATGAATTCATTTATCATTTTAGGAGTTTTGCAGTGTTCAATGGTGTCTGCAGGAGGAGGGTCAAGAAAGTCAAGATAGAAAGTTGCAATCACATGACGTTTTGCAATGTTTTTCCCTTTCGCAGAGCTGGGATGGGTGTGACCTGCACGTCATGCATCCGGCCTGCAGGCCTTCAGTTTAATACCCCTGAGATAGTGGTTGCAGTTGAAGCCCTCCCCCTTTCTATGTGCATGCACTTATAAAAGAGAGGGGTTGCAATCACATGATCCCAACCACCATCTTTTATTTTTTGTTGCCCATCCCCTATGCTGCTAAACATAGTTCAGAGCCTGAGAATTCCTAGTGTAATCTCTTAAATGTTCCATTTATGTGTTGCCGCTTAAAGATCAGAAGTAAAAAGCCAATCAGAATAACAATTCATGGTTGCAAACATATTAAACATTTATAATGCCATATTGTTTCCAGAACAATTTGGTAGCTATTACACTTCCTTTTCTTAAAATCTCAATTGTATCAGTAGTAAGAATTAATTCTGGATTTTTAGTGCTGCAGATTCAAGAGATAGAACCTTCTATGAAGTATATGCTAATTAAATAGCTAGGCAGAATATATCCACAAAAGGGACCTTTGTAGCCTAGTAAGTTAAATAAATAATCTCTAAAATAGTATATAGTGAATGAAACATCCAGGTTGTCAAGGGAACTGATTGTGTTTAAAGGGAATACAGTCAGGGAACCAAAACGTGTCAAATGTTTTTGCTTCATACTCCCCAAAGGAATCTAAAAATATAATTCAAGTTAAATCTTAACACTCTAATTATATCAAGTTAATATACTAAACATATGTACCAAACATATTCCCCTTTTTAGGAAAAAAAAAACCAAGAAAAATGACTTTTTTTTAATGAAAGATACAACTTTCCTAAAAATTTGTATTGGAAACGAAATCAAAACAGAGAAATTATTCAATTGCTTCTGTTTTTTGCTTATCCATACAAAAAGAAGTAAAATGATGAGGATAATGACAAACAGCCAATATCACCAGTTCACTGTTGCAAATCAAGTTTAGGTTTGTCTTTCCAGAGTTGTGTCCTGTCTTGGTCATCTCTGTGCATAAAAGGGTTCATGTTTATTGATGCCTTAATAAATTCCAATTACTGGTGATATAACTAAGCCAGGGGTGGGCAACTGTGGCCCTTTTACAACCTGTGGACTTCAACTCCCAGAATTCCTGAGACAGCCAAGCAGGTTGTAAAACGACCACAGTTGCCCACTCCTGAACTAAGCCATTCACATGTTTCGTTTTCTTCCCAGAGGGACTAAAAGAGTTTCTTTCAGACTAGTTTCAAAACTTGTGGAAATGTTGTATCTTTAAATGTCCATACTATGTCACAGTTAATTGGGTACCACTTTATTTCTATACTTCCCTAATGGAATTCTGTTTTAGGCACTTTTCTCTTGGGGGAAATTAATTTTGAGGGATGAGGATGTTCCCCAGTTTCTCTGGTTCCTACCCAAGATTATTGAGAAAACAGAATAGGGAATTAGATGCCATAATACGTTTTTATGGGAATAGCCCTAAAAGAAAATCTATTTTACAGTGTTCTGTCAAAGTTATATTTTCCAGTTTTGTGTCATAAACGACTGTGTAATACATTATATATTATAATAGGCTGGTGATATGGAGATACTTTTATTTTCCACAGAGACAATCCTGTCCCTTTCATTCTCTTTCTCTTGTATTAATTTAAATACTAAATCACTGTTGGCTGGATACAGCCTTGCAAAAGTAATGGTTAGTGTTAGAGCTCCCTCTGTGGGGACGAAATTAAGTACTTTAAAAGCTAGTTAGTTGCTAATCTAGGTGTATTCTGTGCACTTTAAAATACTTCAGCAGTCCACCTAGAGGTACAACCTAGGAAGTGAGTCTCACTGATTTTGAAACTTTTTTGTTGCTAATGTTAAGCAAATCACTGCAGTCACTAAGTGAATCATGTTGTTAAGCAAATATGGCTTCTCCCTTTGACTTTGCTTGTCAGAAGCTTGCTAGGAAGGTTGCAGATGGTGATCACATGACCATGGGATACTGCAAACTTTGTAAATACATCCTAGTTGCCAAGTGCTCGAATTCTGATCATGTTACTATGGGCTGCTACAATGGCTGTTACTTTGGGGACCTGACATAAATAACTTTTTAGTGTCATCGTAGCTTCAAACAGTCACTAAAGGAATGGTCATAAATCGAGGACTACCTAATTCAGATTTTCATGAGTACATCCAAAGGTGAAGACGTGGCAAGGCTGAAGCCACAAAAAACAAGATAAATGTTGAAAGATGAAATAAGGCTTGTAGTTGTGTTTGTCTTCAGAAGATGACAAGAAGGATATATGCTATAAGTGCTCCTGGAAGAGAAAGTGAAAGGTAAAACTGTCCACTCCCCAGCTTTGTATGGAGTTTGTGCATCAGACACAGAAGGCACTTAGGCAGAGCAAGCATTCCAAGAAGCTTCCCAGATACTAGAAGGAAACAAGGAGACCATGTGGATGGAAAGGAAAGGTGGAGGACAGTGGCCTACAGGTCCAAGCTTGTGAAGAAGAACTCATTCTCCTGAGTTTCAGAATGAATTCTGAAGAAGAGTATTTCCAGGTTCTGCCAAGGAAAGAATTTCTTCTGCCTGAGAAAAAAGAACAAATTTACCATTCATAGTTGAGAAATAAGTACATTGTTGTATTCCACTAACCACTCCTATTTTAAAATGAGCTCACATTTTCAAATTGCTATCATCAGCTGTTAAGTAGTTTGTCAGTGATCGTTATATTTTGGCTTTCATTTCCTTGATTAAAAAAAACCCTTATGGTTTTATTTTAATTTAACAGAAAATGCTTCCATTCATAAGATAATTATCTTTTCAAAATGTCCACTTGGGTATATAGCAAGCTACTGTATACAAAAGCATATTTTTGCCTATTTAATCAGTATGTAGAACGTAGCCTAATATTGCCTAATGTGATTAATGGAGTCCTTCCAAAGTCTTGGGCAGTTTTTTCTCATTACTTGCTTCCTACTAACTGGACATGCAGCAGATGGCCCAAAGGCCTTTTTCCATAGTGGTGGAGATAGTATCCAGGAATGGGTTGTCCTCGTCTGTTCAGTTGAAGGACTGAGTCTGTCAAAGTTGTTAAGCCATGCCTTTGTTGCTAGGTCTTCCCAGCTTTTGACTCAGTCCTTCAGCCTGGACAGACGTGTTGGAAGTTTCTCTTACAACTTGTTTATGCCTTTTCCTTCCAAAACATGTGTTCTGCTTCTGGGAATCTATAACTTTTTCCTAGAATTCATGGGATGAAATACAGCATTGAAATTCTTACATTGGGATTTTCCACTCTATTCACTCCCTTGCAAACCTCCACATTGAATTTTGAGGACATTAAGAAAAAAATGTGTGGCCTGTGAGCCTAGTAATAAATACATTTATAACCTTGTCTGAACACCTCATTAACTGTAATCTAATTCATAACATCCTTATTTTTTTCACTTTGGCTCCAGGACTTTGTCCAACCTAAGTTTCTTTTAACTTTCCAGAAAGAGACGGCTTCTTTGTTCTTTAAAGCATTGATACTTTCCAAAACATGTGTCAGATTTCACTACTCATAGGCCAGATGTGTCAAGAGTGCTCAGGCCACCACAGGTGCCACTGACACAAGTGACATCGTGCTGGCCACGCCCACCCCGGTCCCCTAGGTCAAACACAACCCTGATGCAGCCCTCAGTGAAATTGAGTTTGATACCTGACGTAGGCAATTGATATGTAGAAACTCAATCCTGCATTCTCCAACGCGCAGCTTGGAGAATCCAAAGCTTCGGGGTAGTTCAGTAGTTAGGTAGCCTACACTGAGTGTGCTCCTTTAAGAGATTTCTCTTCAGACACGCCCACTTGCTCAACAGAGTCCCAGTTTAGTTCACTCAGTTGAGCCTGTGACACTGTCTGAAAATTTCTCTGGTTACTACTAAAACTATTCCAGAAGCTTTGGATTCTTCAAGAGTGTTTCCACACCAGTTCTCTTCTCTTCGACTAATTTTGCCGGGGGGTGAGTCTGCCTGCTGCTTCAGGCACGCTGTCAGGGACCTTTCGCTCTTACTGAAGCCCGGCCTATTATCAGCCCTCATTAATAGCCGCAGGCGTGTGGGTAGGTCCCCCGGCTTGCCGGCAATACCGCCCTCGCCGTCTGGACTGCAATTTGAATTTGGCGGCCTGAGATTGACGCCCTGCGCTCAGCGGCGTCTCTCTCTCTCTTCCCATTATTGACTTTGAGACTATCCTAGCGTCGGGATCACTTCTGAGTGATCGCACGCCTTGCCCTCGCGGAGATCGAGTTACAGCCCCCTCCACGGACGCCTGGATCATCGTGGCTGTCTTCGAGCGCCGGAACGCCCCTCCTGCGCCCCTTAATCGCCGGAGCGCTCGCCTGTATCTACCCAGCCGGGAAGTGCTTCTGAGCCTTCGGCTGATCTCCTGCAGGCATTACACCTTGCTCGGGGCTCTAGGCGGCGGCGCTTGGACTGTTTTTAAAAGTGCGCGCCATTTTTAGCCGCCTCAGCGCTGGGAGCTGCGCTCAGCGGCAGCTCGCGCTCCTTGGCTTTCCCCTCCCCACAAGAAGCCTCCTTTCCTCATCGATCTCTCGACCGGCCAATTCATCGGCCTCTCAAGGATATTAAAAGAAACAGCCCTTCTAACTGTTACTGTCGCCCTCGTTCTGCAGCCCTGACTGGCGCCATTCCCTTTACCCTAAGGGAAAGGGATTCAACGGCTGTGAATTTCTGCCTGGCAACTAGCTCACGCATGCGCAGTTGACTCCTAGAGGAAAAATTTTTTTCTTCTGCTGCCATTTGTGACCTAACTAGCTTGTCTCTCTGGAGCAATCGGCTAGTTTCACTACTTCTCCACCCCCCCCCCCCCGCCCTCCTCTACTCCTGGACTTACCTGACTAGCCCTTTGGCTCTGTATATTTGATCCGTCGATCCTCAATTTTTTCCTATAAAAAAAAAAAAAAAAAATCAAACTATATATATTTGTATCCGTCTACATAACCACAAATATTAAATACTTACTTGGAATTACTCTTCATCCTTTCTGAATATAAAAAAAAAAAAAAAAAAAAAATCAAACTATATATATTTGTATCCGTCTACATAACCACAAATATTAAATACTTACTTGGAATTACTCTTCATCCTTTCTGAATATAAAAAAAAAAAAAAAAAAAAAAAAAAAGGGACAAATAAGGAAGCAAGAGATCCCAACATGGCGGAACGTGATCTCTCGTCAGAACTTGAGGACAACAACAGCTCTCCCGAGCGCCTTCGCGAACAGTCCAAGCAACGTAAAAGGTCCCGAAAACATGCTTCACTTTCGTCCTCGTCTGCTGCTCCTAAAAAGACCAAACATTCGTCAGCTGCGGACAAGGATGCCTCCAGGAGGCACAAGGCCCTGGAGCGTCAGTTTGAGAAGGCGCGCAGCCAGTCAACACAGGCTGCATTCGCACACTTACCAGTCCCACTCTCGCCGGCGGCTGAAGCTCCTGTCCAGCCCGTCCATCATGCTGTTCAGCAGCCCTTACCACTGTTGCATCAGACGCCGGGCATGGAAGATGTCCCTGAGGCGTTTTCGGCCCACTGCACAGAACCGGTGGACCTCTCGCGCAACACCACTCTTTCTCGGCGGTCTCAGCCAGAGGCAACCTTTACTCCCACTGCTGCGGGATTGCGCGCCACGGAGCCAGCCCCTCCGCCCTTTCAGTATGACATTCAGCAGATCATCTCTGACACGGTTACCAAGACACTGGCAGCAACTTCTCAACATGCTGCACCATATGGGGCTTGGCCTCAGCCACGTTTTCCTCCTCCTCCTCCTCTGGCCCGGGTCTCTCAACAGGCCCCTATCCAGTATCAGGCTATGTCGCATGGGTCTGACCTGTATCTGGACCATGGTCACCGCGAGGAGTCGTCTTCGGAGGAGGGAGAGTGCGACCCCTCGGATATGGACTTATCTGATGACGCCGATATGCCACCCGAAAAGCCAGCCTTCTCTGGACTCTTTAGACCCTCGTTATTCAAGTCACTCCTGCATAAGGCCAAGTTGGCCACGAATATGGCTGACCCAGCCCCTCAGGTGGATCAGCCTGGTCCTTCTCAACAACATGAGGCTTTATTTACGGCGCCTAAGGCAGAAGCGGACTTTATTCCATGTCCACAGCTCTTTTCTGAGGTGGTCCAGCGATCCTGGTCCACGCCTTCCTCCTTGCCCGCCCCTTCGGGGCTAGACAAGAAACTTTATTGTTCGGCGCCTAGTCTCCAGGACCTTCTTCAGTTACCAATAGTAGACGCACCAGTGGCAAATCTAACGGCTTCCTCGGTAATTTCCAATGATGTCGCCGACGGCTTGCGCTCCGAGGATCGGAAAGCCGAGTTTACCTTCCGGCGTACACACAATGCGGCCGCCTGGGCGGTTAGGGCAGCCACCTCGGCTTCCTTCTTCAGCCGTGCCTGCTTAATCTGGCTACGCCAGCTTCACGAGCGCCTTCCGCCCGCGGATTCACGCCTCCGCCAAGATGTCAACAAACTGGTGGCGGCTACTGAATATACGGCGGACGCTTCGCTCAATGCCGCAAAGTTCGCTTCGCGCGCCCTGGTGTCATCCGTCACATCTCGCCGTTTATTATGGCTTAAGAATTGGAGAGCGGATGCCAAGTCTAGATGGCGCCTCGCTTCGACTCCGTATAAAGGTTCCCGCCTTTTTGGAGAATCCTTAGACCCCATCCTTGTCGAGGACAAGGATAAACGAAAGGTAATGCCATCCTCCTATAAAAGGGCAGACCGTAAACCATCGTCCTACTCCACCAGGCAGCCCTTTCGGAACGACGCCGGACCTTCGGGGTCCTTCTCCTCAAGGCACTATTCTCAAGGCTTCGACCGTGCCTTCGATAGACCCTCCTTCAGAGACCGTGGTCGAAAGGCCCCAGCACCCAAACGGCCCTTTCGAGGTACGGGATCCCGTAACTTTAGAAGAGGAAAGTGACTACATCCATCTTCCCATTGGCGGCCGTCTAACTCATTTTCTTCCCCAGTGGGAGATCTCGACAACGGACGCCTGGGTGCTCCAGACAATTCGTCTGGGCCTTACCCTGGAGTTTCGCTCCAGACCTCCCTCACACTTTGTCCAATGCCCTATTTCTCCCAACCTGGACAAGCGCCAGCTCATGGAGGCAGAAATCCATCACCTGCTTCAAATTCAAGCCATCGAACCGGTTCCCCACCATCATCGCGGGACCGGCTTCTATTCGATTTTCTTCCTGGTCCCCAAATCGTCCGGGGGTCACAGGGGCATCCTAGACCTCAAGAGGCTGAACGAATTTATCGTATACCATCAGTTCAAAATGGAGTCCCTCCGATCGATTCTGGCTTCCATTCGACCATCGGACTGGATGACCTCTATCGATTTGAAAGAAGCGTATCTCCACGTACCAATACGGCTGTCCCATCGTCGTTTTCTACGCTTTGCCTACAACAACAGGCATTACCAATACAGAGCAATGCCCTTCGGCCTCTCCTCCGCCCCAAGGACCTTTACGAAGCTCCTGGCAGCAGTGGCGGCCCATCTTCGTCAACATCCGGTACGGCTCCACTGCTACTTGGACGATATTCTAGTGCTCTCCCCCTCCCCGGTCCGGGCTTCTCGAGACCTGGAAGTGGTGTGTCGCTGCCTTCGTCATCATGGCTTCTCCCTCAACATCCCGAAGAGCCAGTTGCAGCCCACTACTCATATTCTTCACCTCGGGACAGTAATAGACTCAGTACAGGGCCAGGTGTTCCTGTCACCGGATCGGTGCTCCAGTCTCCAGTCCTTAGCCCTTCAGGTCTTTTCCTCGCGAAGGGTGACCTTGCTGCTCCTGTCCCGCCTGCTCGGCAAAATGATTTCCTGCCTGTCTGTCGTCCCTTGGGCGAGATTCCATTCACGCCAGCTCCAATGGTTCCTCCTCCCCTTTCAGAGAGCCAGGAGAAGCAACTCTTCCACACACGTTTCCCTCCCGCCGGAGGTCTCAAGGTCTCTCCTCTGGTGGTCCTCCCAGAGCCTACATCAGGGCAGCTACTTCCAGAATCTACAGCGCCTGATAGTAACAACGGACGCCAGCCTGACAGGATGGGGAGGTCATCTTTTATCCCACGTTGCCCAGGGAACGTGGTCAGCAGAGGAGAGCCTCAACGGGATCAATTGGTTGGAACTCCGTGCGATCCGCCTCTCCCTCCAACGGTTCCAGCGGATTGTGTCGGGGCACCATGTCCTGATACGCACGGACAATGTAACAGCAAAGGCGCACGTGAACCGCCAGGGGGGGACTCGCTCGGGTCCATTGATGGAGGAAACGACCCTACTGCTGATCTGGGCGGAGACGCACGTCCTGTCCCTTGTGGCGGAGCACATCGCCGGGACCACGAACATCACAGCGGACTGGCTCAGCAGGCAACACTTGGACCACGCCGAGTGGCGACTTCACCCAGATCTGTTCGCCGAGATCGTCCGCAGATTCGGCACGCCTCTAATCGATCTATTTGCCAGCCGCGACAACACTCACCTCCCCAGGTTCTTCTCCCGGTACCAGTGCCCTCAGGCGGAGGGAGTCGACGCCCTCGCCTCTCCCTGGCCCAGGGGTCTCCTCTATGCCTTTCCCCCTCTACCGCTCCTTCCTCGTCTGATCCGCAGGATAATAGCAGACAGGGCAGACGTCGTTCTGGTCGCACCCCACTGGCCTCGGAGGTCCTGGTTTGCGGATCTGCTGGACCTGTCGGTGGCTCGGCCGTGGAGAATTCCAGGGGACAGGATCATCCTCAGCCAGGGGGTCATTCTGCACCCAGACCCGCAATGGTTGCAGTTGACCGCCTGGCGCTTGAACGGATCTTGCTCAGGAGAGCCAACGTGCCTAGCAATGCGATCCCCACGATTCAGGCGTCACGTCGGCCGTCAACATGCCGCATTTATAACGCAACCTGGAACTCCTTCTGCTCCTGGTGTGCTAGATCCCACCTAGATCCAACGTCTGCTTCTGTCCCCGAAGTGCTGGGATTCCTTCAGCGGGGCATGGACAAGCACCTTGCGCCTAACACTCTTCGTCGCCAAGTTGCTGCACTTAGTACGGTCCTTTCGACTTCTGCAAAGCTTCCTCTCTCCCAGGACCCGACGATTCGCGACTTTCTGCGAGGGGCATCCAACCTGCGCCCTCCGGTTATACATCGATACCCGACCTGGGATTTGACTCTGGTCCTTCAGGCCCTCATGCATCCTCCATTTGAGCCTCTCGCCTCCATTAGCCTCCGCTTTCTGACTCTTAAGGTGGCGTTTCTGGTCGCGATTACTTCGGCTCGCCGTGTATCCGAACTAGCTGCACTGTCTGTGAGAAGCGACCTTTGTATCTTCCATGCAAATCGCGTGGTACTAAGACTAGACCCCTCATTCCTGCCTAAAGTAAATTCCACATTCCATCGAGCCCAGGAATTAATCCTTCCGGACTTCTGCCCCGATCCTCGACATCCTCGGGAAGCAGACTGGCACCTGCTAGATGTCCGACGGGCCCTGCGCAGGTATATTAAACGAACACAGCATTTCCGGAAATCAGAATCGCTCTTCGTTTCCTTTCTGCCCTCCTCCATGGGCCGGAAGGTATCCTCCACAACCATTGGGAGGTGGATTAAGTCCTGCATCTCCAAGGCTTATTCAGCTCGGAACAGACCAATTCCGCAGAGGATTCTTCCACATTCTACCAGGAGCGCCGCCACAACGGCCGCCTGGGCCACTAATGCCTCCATCTCTGACATCTGCAGAGCGGCCACCTGGTCATCCTTGAATCCCTTCATCCGACACTACAAGGTGGACTCCTTTGCCTCGGCGGAGGCATCCTTCGGCCGTCGGGTGCTCCAAGCTGTATGCAACTCTTCAGACGATGCGCAGCAGCCAGCCACCCTCCCTGTATAAACTTGCTTGGGTAAATCCCGAAGCTTTGGATTCTCCAAGCTGTGCGTTGGAGAACGGACGTTGCTTACCTGAACGTCCCTTCTCGACGCGCAGCTGGAGAATCCAACCCACCCAGCCTGGCTGCTGAACCTTTCTTCTTTACGCTCTACTGCTCCTTACTTCGTGAACAAAACTGGGACTCTGTTGAGCAAGTGGGCGTGTCTGAAGAGAAATCTCTTAAAGGAGCACACTCAGTGTAGGCTACCTAACTACTGAACTACCCCGAAGCTTTGGATTCTCCAGCTGCGCGTCGAGAAGGGACGTTCAGGTAAGCAACGTCCGTTCTGTAACAATAGAATCTTCAAAAATTCAACTAGATAAATTGCAGATAGGAAAGTAATACCAAAGGCACCTATTCCATTTTACATGATTATGTCTGGCTGGAGAATCATTGTTTACTGCTTTGTCAGGTTCTGTCCTTATGATAGATTGGGGTAATTTAACATAGAAAAAATCTCTTACAAATAAGGGCAATAATACTAACTCAGAAATAGTATTTTGAAATTGCAAGTATTGCAATTCCTCTTTGATTCCTCTTTTTTCTTTTTTAGAAAATTATTGCATTGAGATGTCATATTCTGTACAATTAATTTTATTTCTTATTTGTGTAACTCTGTAGAATCACCCATTTTTCCAAGACAACCCTGAGCAATGTACTATAAAAATAATAACATATGATTCATAAAATCTGTATTCAAAATAATGCCTATAACAGAAGCCATGGGTCAAAAAAACCCATTGCCCTTCAAATTACTGTGACAAAACAATTAGAAGATGGGATTGATTTTAACATCTCCCAGCCCAAATGCGGGTGGGAAGATTCAGATCTTTAATGCCTTGTGAAAGGCCAATGAAGTCAGGGCCATCTGGCTCTCTGGGGTAATGTTGATCTATGTGGCAGTGTTGATCTATGTGGCATGCATAGCAACAGAGCTTTGAGAAATACTGGATCATGCTTGTAATTTCTCTTGGCCTAATGAAATGTTTATTTAATGTTTTGGTTAAAAATAAATATGGCTGCAATCCAGAACTCTGTACACATGGCTATTTTCCCATCATTCACATGGAGTATTTCCCATATGAATAAAGAAGAAAAATATCCTGTGCTCAGAGAACTATATTCTGTATAACTATCAAGCTTTTTGAATAGAAGTTGGTAGATTATTTTTTCCCCTTCACAATCTTTCAAAATGTGAAATGTCTTTCATTGTTGAATATTTGGTTCACATATAACACTAAGACATTATTTGATTTGATTTAGGCTTAGGGTATATGCAAATCAGGGCAATATTGTTCAACAGCTAGGATTTTAAAATGGCTTAGTGTTGCATAGAATACAGGTAACCCTTGATTAAGGACCACCCATTCAATGACCACTGGAAATTACAACTGCACTGAACAAGTGGTACTTCCAATTGGTCTTCATGGCTGCTTTGCAAATATAAGGTTGCAGTGTCCTACAGTCGCGGTATCACCATTTGCAAAGTCTGAGTAAGATGGCAAGAGGTGACAGATGGTGACCATGCGACGTGTTTAACAATGTTGCACAATTTAACGATAGCAACCAGAAATGCTGGAATTGCCATTACTAAGCAGCACCATCATATGGTTTTGCACTTTACAACTGTCATTTAATGGTGGAAATTATCATCCCAATTACCATCATTAAATCAGGTGTGTACCAAGTGATTATAATTAACCTCATTGGTAGAAGTGCAGTACAACATCTCAGTACCTTCCATAGTAAGTCCTACTAAGACTCACCGCACAACTTTGTTTCGATTTTCAATAAACCACTGTTTAATTTTATTTGAACCTAATAACTAATATAGAATTGTTGTCTTTTTCACAACCCATAGTTAATTTCAAAACATGTTTCTAAAAGTATTTTTCAGTCATAATTAGGATTCACTATAGTTGTGGTCAAGTATAATGCTATATTGCAGATAATTTAAAAAAATAAATGAATATATTTGGAGCCAGAATGGTAGTATACTTGATCAAAAGATCAAGATCAAAGATTTCACAGGTTATGTTGGCGTAAATCAGTTCTTAATGTAATTTTAAATATATTTCATATGGAATTAGAAATAACATTCTCTTACATAAAATAAATGAAGCTTGCATTTCCATTTGGCAAATTTTGGGAAAGATTTAGTAATTGGGGTTGGGTGCTTTTTAAAAAAAATAAATAAGCAAAGTTGGAAATTGACTAATAAACAAGTGATCATTAGCATACTGATTTTTCTTGCTGGAGAAAGAAGCAAAAGGAAGGAATCAACACCTTGAAATAAAATTGGGAATGTTTGTTCCTGAAGTGTTTGCTTGATTTTGCTACCTGGGTTTTGAAATATTCATTGCCTTATGCAATTCTTTTGGCGTCATTGACTTTCATGATAACAATCACAAATTGTTTCCTCAACTGAACTTCCAGTCTTGGCTTGTCTTATCCAGAGAAGTAAGGCAGGGAAGAATTGGTAGCTGATGATTCTATACCTTCTTAATGTCGCTACAATTAAATGGTTTTTGTTTAGGCATTTCTTCCAAAAGAAAAATGTTTATATAGTGTGTGCGTGCATGCGTGTGTGTATGTGTATATACACACACACACAGTATGTATAATGTAAATTGTATGGAGAAACGTGGGGAGGAGAATCATTGGTTGGCAATGATAACATTTTCTATTTGTTTTACACATACATATATCTATTGCAGGCCAGAAGATGGGGAAATTCATCCTGAAATCTGTAGACTATATATCCAGTTGCAGTGTTGCTTAGAAATGTACACAACAGAGATGCTGAAATCCATATGCCTTCTTGGATCACTTCAACTTCATCGGAAAGGTAGGAAGGTAACATGATAAATCCTTCAGATATTGTTTCATTCAGCTCAGCTCTAATTGGCTAATTGTGAAATAGGACCATCATCTATTAATCTTCAGTCAGTCTGCCCATATATAGTTACAGAGCCACTCAGTCCAGACCTTTGTAGCCATTCCATTGCAGTTGACATTTGTTACATCTTTAGGCAGTATACCGGTAAATCCTCTGATGCAGATTTGCAAAAGAATATGGATGTTGATTTGTTGCTTTCAAAAAATTTATTCTGGCCACAGGTCACTACGAATTCATTTTAAGTAAATAGTCTAAAAGCATTGTTTTAAAGTATCGTAACAGTATTTGTATATTTAGCTAGAAATAAATATTTTTCTCATAGTTCCCCTAAAAGTCAAAGCAATATATATGTGGTCCATCCCATCCTCTTCACACACACACCCACACACACCAACCATTTTATCTCTTCTTATTTCTTCCATAGGCCAAAATAAAACCCACCGTTCTTTGGAATCACAGATCCCACATTTCAAAATAGCACACCAGCTCAAAATCAACCAGCTTGTATGTTTTTTTTAATGGAGGAGGAGCATTGACAGCATTCTGTGACAAGCCTAAGACTTAGTTCTCCATGAACAATATCTCAATCTGTAGCATCAAGGGTCAGTATTACTTGGGGGAAGGAACAACATCCTTCCCCTGAGCAGCAAAGAAAAAACACAATTTTTTTCAATCTACCTAGAGTTGCCGTTATGCAAGATGGGTGGCATATAAATTCAATAAATAATTTCTTAGAGCACAGAATTATCATAAAAATTAGTTAAGACAGAAACAAATCAGAGGGGGGGGGCAAGTCAGAAGCAGAATTGTTGAAGTTACTCTACTTCTTAGTTCTGGTAGTTGGTGAAATGGCAATTTATAAGGGAGGGAGATTAATTCAATAGTTAATGACATCAATATCAGTGGTCTCTATCATCTCCACTTACCAAATAGAAAGCAATATGAAGGTCTTCTAACCAGGACCTGAAATTACTGCCAACCAAAGCAGGCATATTACACTAGATGTATGAAACAAAATGACTCCTGAATACATAGCGAGACAAGCCAGTAGAAGGAAATATCATTAGCTTCATGTTCTAATGGAACAGAATTTCTGAATAATTATCTCATTAATGCTGGAAAACCCTACTTCTAAGAGGCTTCAAGCAAAGCCTTTGTTCTCAGAAGCAAGGAAGGTCATGTCCACCAAGCACTCCTAATATTCTGAAAGTAAGAGTGTTATCATTGCATTATTAACCGACATATAAAAGGCATCACAGTTGACTAAACATATAGCAGCTATTCACAACTGCATCTTCCATGTTTAACTCTGAATATTATTTTATTTCCTGAGACTGAGGTTCTGAGTCTGTACTACACAGTCAAGATGCATTACTAAGCAATTTTCTGGGAGATGTCTACCAAATAATTTTTCACCTGACCGCACTCGTTTTCTTTATGAATATGTTCCCAAGAACGTGTAATTATGAATATATGTAGCATCATCAGTTCTCTGACCCCCTAAACTCAGGAAGATAGGATATCAACTTAAGCAAGCTGCGCATTTAGATGCTTTGCTGACTTTTCTTGCCTTGTGGATACAAAACAATTTTGCAAAATCAAAGCTCAAGGTTCCCTGTTGCTTTTTATATCATTGGTAAAGTTCAGCTAGCTACCTAGGTCCACTTTCTTCCTTCGGGGAGCTAATCTACAGAAATAAAATCAACCTCCTTGTATGGGGGCAGTAAACATATTGAAACTAAAATAGCTCTTTTGCAAAAAGACATTGAGCTGTTTTTAATCCAGATGTGCCCTTCTCTTGCAAGCACGATGCCTTCCTCCTACACACTAATTGAGCAGAAGCCAAACCTTAGGAACTCAACTCTGCATGGCTTGCTCTGGGGATATTCTTATGGGGGAGAGAGGAGGAAAGGAGTACTTTTAAAAGCACTCCTATGCCGCCCAAAACTAGCACATCCCCTCATCTGTTTTTGGTAAATTCATAGTTGTAGCCAGAATTAAGAAAGTAAAATGTTTTTTTTATCCACAGGACTTATTCCTCCTGTTACTACTTATAAAAACACTTTTCTATAAGAATGTCACACTTTTAACGTACAAATGCTTTTAAAGTTTTCTCACAAAGTTCACTCAGTCCCCTATGCTCTTCTTTCTTAAGTACTATAGAATGTTATTCCAGTAACTCCTTCTATGTGACATGAGTTGGGATTTACCATCTGGCTTGCCTGCTTTTCAACTATTAACTTGCTAGCAAACCTGTGCTTATGTCACAAACCTGATGTGCACAGCTTTTCCTGGAGAATATTGTGCAACTAGATCGTTGCATCATTTTCTCAAATAAAAGAAATGCACAATCGTAGATACTGGATGTATGTTCCTTGGAGGAACATAAATTAAAGTATTCTTGACCAAACACTCTCCAGAGTCTCCTTGATTCATTTAGTGGTGAGCTCATCTACTTTCTAAGTACAGTATACTGTACATTCTATACATTCTGTCATACTTCTCTTGCTACTAAGAAGTCATTTGGAAAGTGCTTTCTGGTAATTAAATGTTACAGATGAAAATACCTAACCTGATATCTGTAAATATGTGTGCTTGTTTATATGTCATTATGTGATGTCATTGTGTCACTTACCATTGGTTAGTACTTACCATTAGCCCCGCCTTCTCTGTATATAAGTTCTTGTTCCTCCCAGATTAGTGCTTGTCTAATTGTGTTCCTGAGAAAGAAAAGAAATAAATATTACTATTACAAGAAAGCCTACAGTCTCTTATATATGGGCCTAACCAGGATAACCAAACTAGCAACAAATTGGTAGCAAGAGGATGGTTTGGTAGGCCCAACCGAACATAAAGATGCAAGACTCACATAACGACAAAAGAAGACCTGCCACCAGATACATAACGAAAAGAATGGCAGCTCAACTAACTCCTGACAAATATACACCACTTGAAAATATTAAGAAACAAACGCAATTACAAGAAAATGAACTGCTAACACCAAACAAAGAAGATGAGGTAAAAAGAAAAATACTAGAATTAATAGAAACAACTACAGCTGAATCAAATCTGCTTGTGAAAATCCGCAGCATAATAAACGACCACGGAACAGCAGCAGATAACGAAAATAACAAACAAGAAAACTGCAAGGTAAGAAATTCAACCCCTGACTTCAAAAATGACACCAAAGATGGCGACAGCTTCCCGCCTTTTTCATGGCAGCCATCTTACCCACCTAATACCTCTAAAATGCCTGACCAATTACTAAAAGAATTCCAAACCTCAAACTACGAAATAAAAAACAAAACCTACCAAGAAGATGATTACCCGAGTCCAAAAACAAATAAAAAACAATTATTTAAACAAAACAAAGCTCAACCTACTGAAGTAGAAATAGACAATGCTATACAGGTGCTAACTGCAGCACTCGGGACTAAACTAACAATACCAAACAAACAACCAGAAAATGAAATAGAAAATTCTAAACTACCATCTACCAAAGGCCAAAAAGAAATAGACTGTCTAAAGAAAGGCCTAGCCACCCGAAGAAAGACAAGCTGGCAATCATACTTACCTACTGAAGAGCAGCTCCCTGAACAACCCGGCTCCATTGGCAATGGCGGCCCGCCTCAAGCTCCACTTACTGACGACCTCAGAGAAGACTCCCCGATGAGCAGAGCAGCACCCCAGGCATTCTTCAGTCACCAGAGGCCCTCCGGAAACAAAGCAGAGCAACAGAAGGCCGTCTGGGACTTCACCCCAGGAGCTGCAGACACAGGAACCTCCCTCATCGACTGCTGGAGAAAAATGAGGACTGAGCATGCCCAGAACGAGCCTGCAAAGAAAGAAGAAGGAAACATAAATACAAGTCAGCGCAACATAGAGATAAGTAAATACAGACATACATCTACCATACCCAGGCCTTATTGTGAGTATGCTAAGGTCTTAAATCATGGACAGCTACTAAACATGAATAACACCTCACTACACTCAGGGACAATACCTCCAGACTTTATAAAATTGAAATTAGATGGAAGCAACTTAATGGAATGGGATCAGTGTTTACAGATTGTATATATGAAAGAAAATGTTTTATTTTTTATTGATAACCCACCAAATAAGCCTTGGACCTATGAAATAGACTGCCTCCACCACAAAGCATACTATATGTTAATTGTTTCTATTTCCCCAAGTATACTCCCCAGTATAGAGCATAATTTAACTGTATTTGAAGTATATCAAAAATTATTCAGACTGTTCTATAGCAAAAATGTAGCCACTACCACAAAAATCTCTAGGGAATTCTATTCTGCCAAACTAAAACATGATACATCCATGAGTGAGCATATCTTGAATTTAAACGCTGTAAGAGCAGACCTTATTCAAAGGGGAGAAACCATTTCTGACAACACCATGAAAAGCATTATAATTAACTCACTAGATCACAGCTGGGATAACTACATTACACTAATAGATAACCTAAGTATAGAGCAAATTACTTTAGAAAACCTTACCAATAAGCTTATTACTGAAGATAGACTTAGAAGAGAGCGATATACACAACAAAGAGAAGGTAGAAATCAAAGAAGGACTGATTTCAGGGCCAGAGACAGATACCCACATGAATGTCTCACATGCGGATCTGAAAGACATCAGAGTAGAGACTGCCCCAAGAATATAGGATACAGTGACTCATATAAACACAAGGATAGAAGAATACACTTTTTAGACAGAACCTCCCCAGATTACAGGTATAAGAGAAGAGAATCACCACACTCTAGAGAAAGACAAACATACAGAAATAACCCTAGAGAAAATAAGAAAGGATCACTATATGGAATAAGAAATAATAACACTTTGATATCTGATTCACTCAACACCTGGCTCATAGATTCAGGAGCCACATGCCATACAACTCATAATAGAGAAATATTAAGTAACTTCACTGAAAAGAAATATTATATTAAAGTAGCAAACCAAAATAGAGTCCTAGTGAGAGGAATAGGAGACACGCATATAAAAGGTATAGGAAAAATAGAGGGGGTACTATTTGTGCCCGAAATTCCAAATAACATATTGGCAACCCTAAAGTTAAGCATAGACAATGCAATAGAAACCACTTTCAGAGGTGGAAAGGTATTCATGACTAAGAACAACAGAAACATAGGTAAACTATTTACAAATGATGGACTAACATACCTACTGCCACAAGATAACGAACTAGTCTATGCAAACTATCAATTAAGAAACGAAAAACCAAATTCAGATAGCCATGATGAAAATAATGATAAGAATGCATCAAACACTGATACTAATATGTCTGAAAATTTAAACAATGGAAAACCTATTCACGATAATTGTAGTCACTTACTCCACAGAAAGCTAGGACACGCGAGCTTTCCAGTCATACGAAAAATGTTAGAGTGTTCCGAAGATTTAAAGATAAAGAACTGTAAAAATTACTTAGAATGCTCTGTGTGCAATTCTTCCAAAATTAAAAACAAGCCAAAACCCAAAAAAGCCACTCGCACCACACAATCAACCTTTCAACTAATTCATATGGATGTAGTAGGCCCATTAAAACCTTCAATTAAATACAAAAAAAGATACTTCCTGACCATAGTCGATGACTATAGTAGATTTGGTTTTGTATACACCCTTAACCACAAAAGTGAGGTTTTCAAAAAATTTAAGGAGTTCTTTAAAATGGTAGAAACACAACACAATACCAAAATCAAACAAATAATGACTGACAGGGGGTCGGAATTCCTATCCAACGAATTTTCAATTTGGCTAAAATCACAAGGAATATTGCACTTTAAATCTTGTCCATTTTCCCCATTCCAAAATGGAGTCTCTGAAAGGAAGAATGGTTTGCTACAAACCATGGTTAAATGTGTGTTAGATGATGCTGGTTTAAACCAGTCATTCTGGGCTGAAGCCCTTAATTATTCCAATTACACTATAAATCGCTTATGGTCCAGTACAATCAATAAGACCCCATACGAACTCATGTATGGAAGGAAACCAAAAATTGGGCATTTACACGTATTTGGTGTATCTGCTGATGTATATGTGCCCTCACAGTTAAGGCGCAAAGGAGAGAAAGTATCCAAAAGACTGATATTTATGGGGTACGAATCAGGAACCAAGGGATATCGCTTCATTGATAAAAATAATCACTTCATTGTATCCAGATCTGCCGTGTTTCATGAACACATGAACTGGTCAAAATTACATCTCAATGAAATTTACCCAGAATCAAAAAATATTACACACACGCACGCAAAACATCACACATCAGATACGAACCCCAAATCCACATCTACTAACAGAATCAAATGCCCAGTAATAGTTAATGATGAATGGAAAAAAGGACACCCCACTTTGAAAGTAGATCAATTAACCGAAAAAGAAGCTAAGTATATGCATAGCGATGAACATCCCCAGAATAGGCCCATTAGATCCAATAGGGGCATAATTCCTAAAAGATTAGATGATTACGTACTGTCTATCCAAGCTAAACACCTGACTCCTAACACATATGATGACATACTTAAGCTACCCCTAGAAGAAAAAAGTAAGTGGGAGGAAGCAATGAAAAAAGAGATGGACAGTTTGAGAGAACTAAATGTATATACACCAACAGACCTGCCCACTGAGAAATCCCCTATTGGCACTAGGTGGATCTATAAAATCAAGGAGCTAGAGGATGGTAAATTCCTATACAAAGCCAGGTTGGTGGCTCAAGGCTTTGCCCAAAGATTTCCGGATGACTATGAAGACACTTACTCCCCAACCGTTAGATCAGAAAGCGTGAAAACAGCACTAGTGTTAGCTTCTATCTTAAATCTGGAAGTATATCAATTTGACGTGCAGACAGCCTATCTGCACGCTGATCTAGATAAAGAAATTTATGTGAAAGCACCCCCAGGAAAGGATACAAAAAAGGGAGAAATTTGGCTATTAAACAAGAGCCTTTATGGACTAAAACAGTCCGGTAAGCGGTGGTATGAGTGCTTATCAAAGATACTTAAAAATATGGGTTTTGTAGCTACTTCATCTGATTTTTGTTTTTTCACAAAAAAAAATAATGATTCTATTGAATATGTTTTGATTTATGTTGATGATATATTGTATTTTGGACACGACAAAATTAAATGTGATAATTTCGCTGAACAACTAGGCAAAAATTTCAACTTAAAAATATTAGGAAAGGTAAATAAGTATCTAGGAGTCCAAATTGACAAAACAGATAAGGGGTTCAAATTATCTCAGAAAGACAAGATTATGGAACTCATACAAAAATGTAACTTAATTAATTCAAAAATTTGTGATACTCCTATGTCAACTGATTTTTATAGGAATGTGTATAATGAGTACGAACCATTCAAGGATAACACGTTATATCGATCAATTATTGGGTCCTTATTATACATATCTAATTGGACCAGGCCTGATATCACCCTTGCTGTAAATTTGTTGTCAAGACATGTAAGCAATCCTAACTCATACCACTGGGAAGGAATTAAGAGGATTCTAAAATATCTAAAGTCTAGCATTGATATGTGCTTATTCTTAGAACCATTCATTTCTGAAAAACCAACTTTGACCTGCTACGCTGATGCTGATTGGGCTACTGATTCAAAAACCAGAAAAAGTACTTCTGGATATGTTTTTCTTATAAATGGCTGTGCGGTGCACTGGTACACAGGCAAACAGAATTTAATTGCCACTTCCACAGCGGAAGCCGAATATGTTTGTTTATCCAAAGCGGTCAACAATCTAACTTGGTTCGATGACTTGTTAACCAATGTGTGGGATGAACCTGTTTATCCAATTATTATCAATGAGGACAATAAGGCAGCAATTGATATATCAGCTTCCGAAGCAATAGGTCAACGATCTCGACATATCGATATAAAATATAAACATGTAAGACAACTGTCAAGTATAGGATTTATTAAAGCTATCCATTGCAATACTAGTGAACAAATTGCTGATATCCTCACTAAGCCATTGCCAACCAAACAACATATGTATTTGACTTCCAAACTTGATGTGCATATATAATCTTAATAACCCACCATTAGTTAGGTATTTTAGAGGGGGATTTGTTACAGATGAAAATACCTAACCTGATATCTGTAAATATGTGTGCTTGTTTATATGTCATTATGTGATGTCATTGTGTCACTTACCATTGGTTAGTACTTACCATTAGCCCCGCCTTCTCTGTATATAAGTTCTTGTTCCTCCCAGATTAGTGCTTGTCTAATTGTGTTCCTGAGAAAGAAAAGAAATAAATATTACTATTACAAGAAAGCCTACAGTCTCTTATATATGGGCCTAACCAGGATAACCAAACTAGCAACATTAAATGCATCAACATTTTAATGTTACAGAACGTGTCTTGGTCTTCTGTTTAATATCACATCCTTCTAGTTAAATAATAAATATACCTAATATCTCCTTTGTCCTTCTAAGGATTGGTGTCTAGTTTCTTGATCATTCTTACTACCATTAATATGACAGGTTGAACTGGACACAGTAGTCAAAATGAGCCCTTCCCAATTCAAAAGAAATTAAAGAAATTAAAATGTATTGTTCATTATTCTTGTTTTATGTATTATTAGTTCTCTATAACCCATCTAGAATCCACTAGAATTGAGGCAGTGATAAATTATATACATGCATACTAGTAATTTCACATCATTGGAAAATAAACTTGCTGATTTATCTTTCGATTATAATGACTATTACTCCAAGGTCTTTTTCACCAGCACTTCTACAAAACCACTTATATTTTACACATTTAACTTCTCTTTCTTAAGTGAAGAAATTTGCATTTGCCTCATTTGAATTTCTAGTATGTAGGAAATATATTTTTGTTCGCTTCATTAACTTTTGGCCTAGAAGAAATCATGTTATTTATATTACTAGTATATACAAGTATGTACACTTCATATTACTCCATTATGATTATTCACTGATTTATTTCATTTATGTCCATCTAACATATGTTAGTTAACCCACATCTTTACTAACTTGCCTGCTTTGAATATTTTTCCAACAATTCTCCAATATGCATGTGGAGGCACACAGACAAACAAACAAAAAGATGGCCAACCTGCAGAATCTAAAATGCTTTCTTTCCATTTGTCTAATCAGTGTCTCTCTACCTTGGCAACTTTAAGACTTCAGCTCCCACAATTTCCCAGCCAGGGAAATTGATCAGGTTGAGAAACATTGGTCTAAGTGAACACTTGAAGCAGATGCTTATGCAACTTATGCCCAAGCAATTCACATACTGATTTTTACTTATTTCAACCTCTAAGTCTACTCTTCCACATGTACTTTAAAAAAGACAGACTAGGAAGGAAATGTGATGGCTGAGGCAAACAATAATAATAAAAAAAAAAGAAACACAGTCGACGAGAGAACTTGGGTGTCTATTTACGAGCTTTTGCTGTGATGAATGTTGGGAATTTCTATCTGTTCACAGGTGCCACTTCATAACCATTTTGTCCTGAACAAGGTGGAGCAATTGCCTGGTGGCAGTCAAGTATTTGTGAGGGGGAAATTGCTGACAGACAGTTGAATGATTTTTGTACTCCTTGTGGCATTGATACTGACCGAAAGGAGTCATTATTTGCAATGTCCTTCAAATTCAAGCAGATTTGAAGAGTTGATTGAAATAGAAGGAATCCTGGGCAAGAGAGCCTTCTGAATTACCAAGAGAAGGCATTTTTTTTTCTTTCGGCCTCCCTTTTGAAGCTGAAGGAAGTAGCCTGATACTTCTGTTTCACCCTCTTGAGTCCAGCTATTTCTGTTAATGGGTGAGCTATCTCACGTGTTAGACCAGTTCTCTCAAAATAAAAACATAAAAGCCAATAAAAACACAAGCAACCATAAAAGTGGTTGCTTGTGTTTTTATTGGTAAGTAGAATTATGGCCATTCATTCCTCAAAGGAAAAATTCTGTCTTTCACAGTTTCTGGAAGGCCAACAATGATGATGCTAATCTACTCTCAAGATGAGAGTGCTCTACAACAGGGGTCTCCAACTTGGCAACTTTAAGACATGTGGACTTCAATGCCCAGAATTCCTCAGCCAGCTTTGCTTTGCTTTGCTTTGCTTTGCTGGCTGAGGAATTCTGGGCGTTGAAGTCCACAAGTCTTAAAGTTGCCAAGGTTGGAGAGCCCTGCTCCACAATATGGTGGGTGCAACTGAAAAATATTGCCTATGAGGCCAGACCATTTTTGTTAAGGGCTTATTTTTAAATTTTTATTTCTAGGCTGCTGCATTCCATAACTGTAATAAACTAATGACTTCTAGTAACTTACTCTTGGCATGATACAAAAATGGCTTGCCAAGCATTTAAGGAATGGATTGGTTGAACAGTGTGTTTTGATTTTCTCACTCTTATTATAAAATTTGCAAGTGCTGTATAAACAGAATCTTAAGTACATGAAGGAACTTAAAGATATAATGAAATTGCTTTAAATTGACTAACTTGCTGTCACAGAGACAGATTTGGCTCCAGGGTGTCATAAGATCTTGAGTTCTCAAAAAATAATCAGATGCCCAGCATCCAAAAACCTTATGGTTTTTCTCCTTTTTATTTATAACGTATGCTAGATAAGAAGGGTTTCCTTCAGCAATGCAAATGTCTTTTGAGTCAAGCCTTTAAGCTAAGTCGTTTAAATTATCATCTCCTGCCTTCCTGCAGCTTTGCAATAAATCAGCAGGGAGTAAAAGTTAATTATCTTGCCAATGGCAACATGAAGCTTCCATTTCTGGTACAGTCTATCTTGTTAAGTATGTTACCATTTGTACAAGGACTCTCCCTTAGAGGTAAATAAGGGCATTAATTATTCTTAGCTTAATTATTATTCTTAGAGTTTGCAGCTTTTGATTTTTTTAGCCTTCAGCCAGACTGACTGCAGAAAGAAGAAGACAGGTGCCTTGCTTCATCCCTAGTCCTGTTTGTAGCCTTTGGGCTACTCTGCAACAGCAGTCCTTTCCTGGGCTGCTCTAGACCAGGGGTCCCCAACCTCTGGTCTGTGGACTGGCAGCAGTCCACAGCATGCCAGAAGCTGGGCTGTGCAAACAAGTGAAGCCCCATCTGCGGGATGCAGGCAGCATGCAAAACCACGCCTCCTCCAGTCTGCAGAAAAACCCCTCTCCACAGCACTGGTCCCTGGTACCCAAAAGGTTGGGGGCCACTGCTCTAGACCTCTTCAGTGGTCTTGATCTGCTCTGAAACAAGCAAAACTTCAGCAGATCCATAGCTGTATAAGCCGCATAGTTTGTCAGCCATTTTTTTTTCTTTTCATTTTAAATGAAAGTTTTATTAAGTTAAGGCATAAAGTAAAATTAAAATAAATAAAAATAAAAAGAGTGCAGGATAAAAAAAAGAGAGGAAAAAATGGTTTGACTTCTGAATCTTTTCAACACAGTGAAATGCTAATACATTTATGACCTCAGTTTTTTTACACTACTATAATTATTATAAACCGGTTCTATAACTAAAGGATTACTAAACCTTTTACTAAATCTTTACTAAATTTCTTTTTTTTTTCTATTTCAAGCATAAAAACCAGAAGCAATGTCCCATAAAAACAAGATCAAATTAAATCTCTTTGTTAAAAACAGTTTATATCACCATCTTAACCAAATCCATTTTTCCCTGTTGTGGGAAATGATATATGTTTCTGTTTGCACTTACTAATTTTCTAAATTATCATCATCCATATTAACAAAGATCACTATACTTGTTCAAATTATCAATTTTTTTCGTTAGATCCTTCAATAAAATTGTAAATTATAACTCCCGACATTGAATAAATGTGGCAAATTCATGGAAATGACAAAATAAAACCACAATTCCTTTAATTCCTTATATTTCTCCATCAAAGAAAGAAAAAAAGTAGTCCACTTTTCTTTAATTTAGGTCAACTCTGGCAACCCTCCTCCTCCTCATTCAACAATAATGATGTCCCAAAAATGGCATAAAAGGAATAAGAGGCTGTGACTGAAAAGAGCCTCTTTTAGCTTAGTAAATATAATAAATAATGTTTAAGAAGTGAAAAGTGTAATTTATTATCCATTTTAAAAAATACCCAAAAGGCTGGTTTTTCAACCATAAAGTGGTTGCAGCCCCACCTCCCAGCTTTTGTACATGTTGCCTGGCACTTCAGAGTGCCGTTCCAAAGTCTCCTTGCAGACTGCCACTATGTGGAGGATCGTAGGCGATGATTCTGGGACTCTTCCCTAGCCCAGGAGACGCATATAAACTTAGAGGACTCAGTTTTCTGTTTGTAAATTGAAAAATCTTTGGTCAAGAAAGGATCTTTTAGACTGGTCAGTTGGCCTTATCACAGGGATCAAAAATAGTCAAGATCAGTGGTGGTATTCAGCCGGTTCTATCCAGTTCGGGCGAACCGGTAGCGGCGGCTGCAGGAGGCTCCTCCCACCCGCCTGGACATCATCACTTCCCATTTTTAATGCTCTGCGCATGCGTAGAAGGTCATGCACAGAAGTGGAGCGTGCGCTCACATTTGCGAACCGGTAGTGAAGGTAAGTGAATACCACCCCTGGTCAAGATAATGGTTGTGACCATGCGGTTGAACATTTTTACATGCCTCATAAGAGGTTTTGCTTGTGAGTATCATGACTTTTTTGATACACATGTACACTGTTGGCCTCTTCTATAAACGTTAAGGGTGTAGCATAAGTGTTACTTGTCTTTTCGTCCAGTTCATGTGGTATAGATTTTTGCATATTTTGAAAGTTTATTTATTTTGATAATCTGATCACTAACAGTAAAGCACAAGTACAGCATAAATATCAGCAATATCTGAGAGACGAGCATGAAAACCTTGCAGATAAATAAAACACTTACTTGTACCTTAAAATCACTTGTTTTTAAAAAAATGCTCCAAAACACCATGGTGATACAAAGCATGAGAAAGAAAACATGTTTTAAGATTATTTCAATATGGATCCGATTTGTTCTGAAAATTGCTGTGGAAACTGAAGCTAAAATGGCAATTGTTTTAGAAGATTATACAGAAATTGTTCAAAAAAGGTCTCTTAGGAAAGATGCATTTCATTTCGGTTTTTTATATTTAGAAGTTATTTCACTCACTTTTTTCTTGATAACTTTAGAGTGCATTCTATGTCATTATTTATGTCATTATTACTTTTCTGCCTCTTGCTGCTTGGTTGTGATTAATCTACCATTCTGGGTTCTAGATGCTTAGATGTCTGTGTTCTTCTGTTTTCTATTTTATCAGTTCTCTTGATAAAGCTAGTATTAGACTTTGCTTTATGTTTTCTTAATCAGGATTCTTCTGCCCACTCCTAAGCCTGCTAGCTCATGTTGCTGTTTCAAATGTTCTCCTTTGTTTCAGTGGACAATGTGCCTGGCATCATAGCTGTGGCTTTTTTTTAAGGGCCAGTTTATCCCATTCTAAAAGGCAGATCCTTAAAAGAGAAAGTGAAGGGGAGACATGAACATTCCAGCTGGCACACATCCTTCAACTCTTCTTTTTTTTTTTTAACAGAAGGAGAATAAACTATGAAAACTGCAAACACTGCAAATTTACATTGTTTATGCAGCTTATATTATTCAATTTGTCATATTGTCAAATATATAGTGAAATGTAATCTGGAGCCACAGGAGGGAGGAGCTCTTTTTTTCCCAGAAGGCAACAAGACAGGGAGCTAGGAATCTCTGGTAGGCAGGAAGAGAACCAGGTGATATCCTCCCCAGCAATTCACAGAGTATATCTATAGTTATTGCTATTAAGGTTCTATTTGTAGGCAAACAAAAATAAACTACTCAGAAGTAGTTCCGCATGTTATTTTTGATTGTTTGGGCCTGAAAAATGTTAGTGTGTTATTTAATTTATTTATAGCACCGAAATTAAGCAGAAATTAAGTTTCCAATTGGCAGGTGAAAGGATCAGGGCCGTGATGGCGAATCTATGGCACACGTGCCAGAAGTGGCACTCAGAGCCATCTTCGGGTTCCGGTGCGCTGGCCAGCTGGCTCTCACACACACGGGAACGCCGGAAACCGGAAGAGCAGCCGCCCAGTGCACATGTGCGCGCCGGGAAGATATCTTCCTGTTTCCAGTGCGCGCATGCACACCGGCCACCTGGTCTTTTGGTTTCTAGCGCACATGCGCATGCGAAGACCAGCTGGCTGGTGTGCATGCACGTGCCAGAAACCAGAAGATGTTCTTCCCGGCGCATACATGCACACCAGGCACCTGCTCTTCCGATTTCCAGCGCACATGTGTGCACTGGCCAGCTGGTCTTTTCAGTGCCAAAAAGGTTTGCCAACACTGGATTAGGGGGAAGATATTGACATAACATCTTTGTGATTAAATGTTTTGTTCATGGCTTTTTTCAAAGGAACAGAGACCTGTGCAGCACCCAAGAGCCTTGACAGTAAGCTAGAGGAGAGTTCGGAAGCTCCTATCTTGGAAGAAACATCATCTTCGCCAGTAGAAATACAACAACATTTATGGCAGGTTTCCACAGATATTGAAAACACCGAGAGGTATGGTGCTTTTTTTTTTTTTGGTCTAATTTTGTTCTTAAATTTATTTATTTTTACTTTTATATTTATTTGGTAGAATTCGTCAAAGCTATTCCATACTTTCAGTATCACAGCTGAAAAAAATGCAGAACTAGATACCTAATAAATGGTAATTGATCTTAGTTTTGTGAGCAAAACTAATATGCTGAATGATACTGGTGTACATTTGCTGTAAATTGCCTAGTGTATATTTGTCAACATACAGTATATCATGAAGATGTACTAGTTTTTTATTGCTGGTTTTTATTGTCATAGGTTTTTAATGTTTGCGCAGTAATAAAGATTTGACTGTAATAAAGATCGATTCGAATGTTTATTTATTTATTGCATCCCATTATGATTAATCTGGGCTATAAACATTTAAATAAGTATTAGAAACGCATCACACATTCAAAATAAATAGATTTTGAATATGTATTAATGCCATTCTTGCCACTCTTTAATTCTTCCTCCTTATGTTTTTCTTTATTGTTGCTCATATTGTTAGCATAGTCTCAAAGTAAAAGCTGATATTTATTGAAACCATGTTGATACCATGTTTGGTATATGTATATTCTCCTTTTTTTAAAAAAAATTCCGTAGTGTTACTCTTGTATTCTAAAATGTAGAAATAGGTCTTTATTTAAGTTCTGTGCTTTATTTCTGCAGGGATATGAGAGAAATGAAAAACCTTTTAAGTAAACTCAGGGAGACTATGCCTTTACCATTGAAAAATCAAGGTAAGCTTTTCTTTTCTGTATTTATCAATATGATAGTTGAGTGGGCAGGCTAAGTTCCTTTCAGTAATGGCAAATGAATTTCTTATAAACTACATTGGATGCTTCAAAACAGGTGATACCTGTTGTTGTCTCCCATGCCAGGGTGAGCAGTCTGTTATGCTTAACATTCTTGGAAGCATTATGAAGGTGACGATGCAAAATAAGTGGAGCCAGAATTTTCTTTGATTTTTTAAAAACCTATTATGGGAGTTTGGAGGTGTTATTTTAAAAACGTTAAATCTATTTTAGAGTTTACAATACACTTTTGATTGTTTCCATTTCAGAACAACCTCCTACTAACCAACAGTTTTTAGCAATTACAGCAAGCCAGGGGTCACGGATCATGGTGGTTTTTATCCACTTTTAAGCATATTTTGTCTATTCTATGCCTTGCAGATATTTTACACTAAACGTCCACTTACCTTAGCAAACAACTATGCTGGCTGGGCTAACATACTTAGGATAATGCATCCAATATAGTACTGTACAGTCATGAGTTTGGTGGGAAGCTTCTCCACTCAAAATATCAGTCAATAGAACAACTCCATCCATTCTTTCATGTTGCCTTGACTCCTCAGAAGCTGTAAATGTGTACTCATCAACTGTACCCTATTGCTAAGCAATATTATAAAATGAAAAAAAAAAAAACCACTGACCACACCCAACTTATGACAACAATTCTAACTGCATTAATTAGCAGTCACTGAGGTTGTAAGGCACAATGTCATGTGACCACGACTTGTGATTTCCTGCCGGTTTCCCCATTGAATTTGCTTGCCAGAAGCCAGCTGTTGCAAATGACCATCATTTGACCAAAGGACATTGCAACTGTCTTATAGGCACGGCAGTTGCCAAGCAACCTCAATTTCAAGAACCTGTCATAAGTCCCCTCATTTAGCACCATCATAACTTCAAACCGTTATTGAAGTGGTCAGTAAGGGAGGACTGCCTGTACTATCTTTCTCTTCTTCCTTTTAGTTTATACTTTGAATATAAACTAAAATGTAACTGAGGGACATGACCCTTCAGCTGTTGCTGAACTCTAAGCATTCTAGGATTTTGCCCTGACTGGCTAGGATTGCTGAAGGGTTCAATTTTGCCAGACCTATACTTGAATACTGTTCATCTGCCTGGAATCCTCACTGTATTCCAGAGATATTTTACTAGAAAAGTACTCAAATCTTCTGCTCGAAGATTCCCTATACCACCAGGCTTGAAATTTTAGGTCTGGATAGCCTCGAACTACATTGTCTACGTTCCGACCTATGCTTAGTTCATAAGATTATTTACCAAAAAGTCCTACCTGTAAATGAGCACTTTAATTTCAACCGTAATAACACAAGAGCTATCAATAGATTCAAACTCAATGTAATTCGCTCTAATCTTGATTGTAGGAAATATGACTTCTGCAATAGAGTAGTAAATGTCTAGAACACTCTACCTGATCCTGTTGTTACTCTTGCTAATCCCCATACCTTTTACCTTAAACTTCTACCGTGGACCTTTCATGTTTCTTAAGAGGTCCCTAAGGGGCGTGCATAAGTGCACCAGCGTGCCTACCGTCTTACTGTCCCCATTTATATGTAATCATTCTATGTGTTTATGGCTATGTTTTGCCTATTTATATCCTTTTATTTGTGCCAATTTTTTTCATGTGTCCATGTCTATGTCTATACTATTACTTGTTTCCTTGTACTTGTTGACAAACAAACAAACAAACAATGTTGGAAAGAAATAGGTTCTTTACCACTGGCTTCCTCCTTATCCCAGCTAAAATAAAGCCTAAAGGTGAATACTACATCTGCTCTTGTATACAGTATCATGTACTTTAGCTCCCACCCTTTCCTGTCCTAGCATATTTCATTCATCAGTTTCTTGTGTCAAAATGGATGTTACATGCTTCTGAAATTTTTTACCTTTTCATATTACTCTGTAAATTTGCTGTTGTTGTATCTGTAGTACTAAAAGATATTACTGGGACCCATAAATTAGAAGATGTAACTCAATTTTGATTATGTTAATCAATTCTCTGCTATCCGTGTTATTAAACATCTCTTAGAGACTTTTCTATTTTGACAGGTTTGCAATTTGGAATTTTTAACTGATGTCTATATTAAATTAAACCTGTTTTGGTCACCAAAGAGATATTCTAGTCTCTGTTTACATTTTCAATATGCTTATAAGCATCCTGGTTACAAAAGTAGATCAGAATAATTGTTGATAATAATAACAGTATTCAAGATGCTGGCATTACTGAAACCTGAAGATATCAAATATGATTGAGGAATGTGCTTCTCTCCTAAACCATAACAAAATCTATTCTAATACTGAGAGATACACAAGAGTTACTACTTATTATTATAGTAAAGTCTGAAAGAAAACTTCCCCAGACCCTATGAATCAAGTTTTCCTCTTAAAGCCTTCCAGATTTCACAGCTTGCTTTACTGTATGGTAAAGCAGAAGTGTTGCTGTTAAGAATCCGTGCTCCATTGCTACTGAGACTAATTCTAATCTTTTTATTTAAAACCACAGATGATAGCAGCCTGCTAAACTTGACTCCTTATCCATTAGTGCGAAGACGGAAGAGAAGATTCTTTGGATTGTGCTGTCTTGTCTCCAGCTAAATGATCCATTTCAGAAGAGTATAGATGACTGCAGCCAATACAAAATGTCCTTTATTGGGATCAGTTAAAATGCTCTAAGTCAGTGTTTTTCAACGTCAGAAATTTTAAGACGGGTGTACTTCAACTCCCAGAATTGGCTGGGGGAATTCTGGAAATTTGAAATCCACCATCTTAAAGTTCCCGAGATTAAGAAGCACTGTTCTAAAATGACCATGTGTGTTTTCTACATGCCCCTTATTATATTTCTTCCCTCCTTTTCAAAGAGTTTGTTGCTGACAAGAACCAAATTCAGAAACCCAATTAAACATTATCAAGAATATTTTTAAACTTTTTTTTTAATGGCATACAGCATGTCTACTTTAAATCATTTTGTGATTAGATGCAAATATGATTATTAACCAACACATGCAGATTTTTTATTTTAGTGTACAAGCCACAACCAATTATGTACAGTGCAACAGTATGACTGTAGCTCTTGCTAGTATGATGTTATGAACATTTGAACATATTCTATTAAGCAATTTTAATCCATAGAAAACTGTTTAGAAAAGCAAAATTGTGCTTAAATTCTAAAATGCTAAAATAAACAGAGCCAATATTGTACGAGAACATACACACTCTATTGCTTTTTGTGCTCTCATTCATATTTAGTCTTCCACTCTATAACACAACTTATACAAGATCTTCATAGTACAAATTTTTTAATTTCTAATACATAAGCAACATAACATTGATATGTTGTTCATGTAAATATGAGATAATATCTACATATTGTATAATGCATAGGAATAGCTATTTTACTTTTTTAAAAGAAAAATGAACATGTTTATGTTACAACCTTAAGTAGAAAATTTAAAAGATGGTGTGGGAAACAATAAAATCCACCGATGTGAAACAGATTATTCCATTTTGTTTCCTGTAAAGGTTGAAGCATGGTGTCAGAACATCAACTTAGTGTTATTGCTTATAGGGCATGCCAGAATAGCTCTAACTGTAAAATATTAAACATTTTACATTGTTAATAAATATTTTTAGTTAAACTAAAACATGTCTTCTTTGTAATATTTATATTATTATTTTTTTAACTCCTCGGCACTATATCTCTTATGAGCCATGATTCAGAATGTGATTCTGACCTTGAATCGGACAATGTTGCTCCAGCTGAGCCTGTGCTTCAGGATTGTCAGCCTCAGAAGCCAATAAACCAGAATTCACTTTAGGCTGATCAGCCACAGGCATCTCTTGTTCTGCTGGAGCAGTTAGATAATGAGGTACAATCCCCCAAGCCCCAGGTCTAGATGTCTATAGAAGCAAGCAGAGCAATGCTCCTCAATGAGACTCCTTACTAGGCAAAGGGCAAGTGATTGCAGCCAGTTGTCATCAGACAGAGTTAGATAGTTGCTTTGCTTGTAGTCGTTATAAGGGTCAACGCTTTGGCTTTCCAGCTCATAATTTTTCTTCCTCCTTTTGTGATCCTTTGACTCTTGAACTTGATTTGATCTTCTATGTCTCTCGGAACATATTCAGACTATGCTATTATTTCTTGGTCTATATTGACATTTTTCTAGCAAGCGCATTCTGCCAGGCTTTTTAATTACATTCCTGTTTCCTGCTATGTACGCCAGCAACCTTGAAACAGACAATATGAGGAATCTGCCTTAGAATTATCAGTGGTTTCAAGTCTAACTGTAAGGTGCTCAACTCCTTCTGTCTTCCACTTTTCTCTTACAATGATTCCATTTATTTAGATACACATATTTGGGTCTTCTGCTCAACATCAACATATTGTGTGCATAGAGCACTTTTTTCTTCTTTTTTTTCTTCTGAAACAGTTTGATTCATCAAAGGAACTTCAGGTATTATTATTGTTAAACAAATCTGAAGAAACTAATGTAAATGCATTGCCAAAGCAAATTTCATGCAAGACATAAGAATTCTATATTATCTTTCTCTTTTTTTATATGCCAAGAGAAGTTCCAGCTGTGGGCTGGACCCAACCAATCCTATATTTTATACATTAAAATCAAGTCAGATTATTAAGCATTTTCTAATATTAAACTCTAGTGCAGTGATGGTTAACGTTTTTGCCATCGGGTATCAGGAAGGGGGGGCGGGGGAGGTTCGCGTGTGTGCATGCCCACATCCAGCCTTCCCCACCCCCTCAGAAACCTCGGAGGGTCTCTGAGGGGGTGGGGTAGGCTGTTTTCGCCCTCCCCAGATGCATAGAGAGGATCTGGAGCTTGGTGAGAAAGAAAAACAGGCCTCCCCCCCTCCCCCAGGCCCTCCGAAGGCAGGAAACAGCCTGTTTCCCTACTTCTGATGAGCCTAGAAGGTCCAAAAATCAGCTGGCCGGCACACACATGCATGCCAGAGCTGAGCTGGCGTGCCAGGCAACATGGCTTGGCATGCCACCTGTGGCACGCGTGCCATAGGTTCGCCATCACAGCTCTAGAGAATGTGTTCAAGATGGTTTCTAAAATTTTGCAGCCACTGTGATGCCATTGCAGCAGGACATGATATAAGAGAAATAGCCTACATTTACACTTCCTTGCTGTTTGGATCTTTCATATCAGTCAGTGACCCAGAAGAACATCCTCTGTCAATGGAAGTTTCTTTCTCATGCCAAAAAGTAGCTTTAGAATTTGTTTTTTTCAGGATTTAAACACAGTATTCCATCTGTCCATCATTTGGCTCTTAATTCATAAACACTTAACCATTCGCCATGAATTTAATTTGTTTTTATTCTAATCAGTATTGCAAAATGGATAGCATATACTGGAAACGAAATAAATTACTTACGTTAATTGTATATACAGTCTTATGCAGACAGCAAATATAAATTACATATAAAAAGATTTGAGATGTAAACGGTAATCTAAACAATATTAAAGGTTAATAAAAACTAAAGGGCAGAAAATTATTTTAAAAACATGTAGATGAATTTAAATTATAAATTTATTTTTACGCTTGCTTTTCCTTAAATGTATACAGAAAAATCAATATTACATTGTACTGATAGGACGTGTAAAATTTATGTATTTTTTCATTGGCTCACATATACAGTTACTGGTTTGCACAGCTGAATGGCATAGATGTTTCACAATTTGCAATTTGTTATGTAATGGAAAAAGAAACAATCTCAATTAGGATATAAAAAGAAACTAATCAGTTTTATCTTGGCTTTCTTAAATTTTAAGTGGCTTCCTGGTCAACACAATAGATTGGTTTAATATCAAACTAATACTACAGAGACTCAAGTTCAACTTTTAATGGAGTGCTTAACTTCTCCCTATCATTATCTTGGTTTACCTTTTTTTCCCTGATAAAGATAAAAAAGTAAAGAACACATTGATACACTTGTTGGAACAATATAAAATCGGGTGGGATCCTAGGTTCGGGCGATCCTCTAACCAAGGATCGCCGGGGTTCAGCGAAGCCCCAAATGCCACCCCTGCCTGGCCACGCCCACCTCTCCTACTCTTCCCCTCCCAGGAGTCTCCATGCAACCTGTTCATCATTCCAGGTAAGTTCAGGGGCCACGTGGAGGGTCTGGGAGGGCAAAAAATGGGCCTCCCAGAAGTCTGGAAGCAGGCCTGTTTCTGGCCTCCGGAGGTCCTCCAGACCCCGGGGGAAGCAGTTTTCGCCTGGGGAGGGCAAAAAACACCCCCCTCCGCCATGGTGCAGGCAGCCAACTAAGCCATGCCCACCATGGCCATGCCCACCCAGAAATGGGGCAGCGAACCCGTTGCTAAAGGATCTGAAGCCCACCCCTGTATAAAATACATAATATGCATTAATATACATTTTTATGAGTTTCTACAATGAAATGGATAGATTGTTTCACAGTAGATCCTAACAGAGGCTTCAAGCTGTAGTTCATGATCCCTCAGTGTCAATCACATATCATCGGCACCTTCAAAGATGACTTTGGAATAATTCATATAAAAGTGTTGATTTAAACAATATATACAAAATGTAAAAACAAGCAACATTGAGTTATTCATACCAACTCCCATGCAGTCTCCAATTTGCCATGAAAATTAGGTGACAAAAGAGACTTATTTGTAGGAATGAAATCTTTTTAGATAATTTTTGGTTTGTTTTTGTAAAATGAAAGCTCAAATGTGTCTGTTCTCTGCAAGCATCAACAAGCCCACTTTGATGCTTTAATACCACTGTTCCCAAATTCAAAGTCCAATTCTGGGAGTTGAGAGAGCTTCTCAAGGGAGATGTGTCATCAGCCAGCAATTCAGTTTCAAGGTCAGAAAGTGCAAGGCAAAACAAAAAAATGGTTAAAACTGTGAGAAAGCTAGAAAAAAGCAGCTTTGGAAATAAACTACAAAGAATATAAGAAGGAAGTGCACTTCAATTTTGATAGAGGGCAATCAAATATCTTAGTGGCTTCATTCTAGAATGTGATAAAGCAGGAATGTCCAACCTTGGCAACTTTATGACTTGTGGACTTCAACCTTTTTTATTTATTTTTATTTATTTATTTTCATCTAGCATGTATTTTATGACAGATACAAGTGTAAACATAATTATAAATACATGAAAAGGATACAAATAAAAGAAAACTTTAGGATAGGGACGGTAGGCACGCTGGGAATTCTCCCAGAATTCCCCAGCTAACCAAGCCAATTTCTCTACATCTGTCATTTCTTCACTAACATCTTTTAGATATTGTCTATCCATAGTAGCAGGCATTATTACTATTAATATTGTAGTTATTAATTTCTGGTCCATTCTCCAAAAATCTCCTTTAATGTTATAACATTTTGTATCATTTTGCAAGTCTTAGGAGTAACTGACATCAAGCAAAGGTTTGCATTTTCCCCCTTCTGCTTTAAATCTTTTGTTCCCTTTAGTGCCCAGTTTTGTAAAATCATTATTTTTTTGTTATGACTTCTAATAGCCAAGATAACCGAATAAGTCTGTTTCCCACAAAAGCTACTTATTTTTACAGGTAATTCCAAACTCTCACAGTAAAAGTCAATATTCTAAATATCTGGACCCTTAGTCCATTTATAACTTTCTTAGATCAACATCTTATTCAGTTTCTTGCTATTTCATTTTTAAATTCTTAAGCTTATAATTCCTTTTTCCTTTGTTCAGAATTGAAGATAAACTCACCTGATGGAGATTTTGCACAGTTCTCTAATAGCTTTAAGATGGCGAATAGAGGCAACTTCCAAAAGTGATTATTCGGGTGAGAATTGCAAATGTAGTATCCTTTAAATTGTCCCATTTCCATTAAGAGCAAGGTAGCTGGTCTCATCATCTCCCAGCACTCAAACTTGGAGAAAACTAGTATCCTTCATTCTCCTCATGAGGAGTAGTCATCCAAAACACATGTGGGCAATCTCCCATCCTCACCTTATCTGAGAAATTTCAAGGACCGTTCTACTTACGGATGCTTTAGTCTTTGCAGTGTTTGTCAACTCCACTTTTGCAGAGATGTCTACAGTTTGCCATGTCTCACCCAGAAGTCCAAAATCAAAACTATCTGCCATTTCTAAACCGGCTTTTATAAAGTTACAAGATTTAATTATAGAAAAACTCAAGTTACCACCACTTAAATCTGCACATGCTGTACAAAATTACAAATGTATGTTACTAAGTACTAGAACTGTGATGGCAAACCTATGGCACACATGCCAGAGGTGGTATGTAGCGCCTTCTCTGTAGGCACATGAGCTATCACCCCAGGTGCATGCGCATGCACCTCCTGCTGTCCAGCTGGTCTTGGGGTCTCTGCCGTGCATGCGGGCGGGCAGGGCACATGTGGGGAGGCACGCACATATATGGGGGTGGGCGCATGCAGGGGGTGCATGCATGCGGAAGGCATGTGGTGGGCCACAGGTAAATGCGGGGGGCCACATGGGGGCTGCACACACATGTGGGGGTGGGGCACATGAGGAGGCACGTGCACATGTCCGAGACCCGCATCCACATTGCATTTGGGGGGCTCAGGCATGCGCGTGCGCTTTGGGCACTCGGTCCAGAAAAGGTTAGCCATCACTAGAATATGGTGAATAGGCAGCATGCAAATCATTGTAAGAATAAGTACCAACCCAACCCTCAGATTACACCTTTTGGGGTCCAATGGCAAGCAGTATCTCCACTTTCAGGTTACTCCCACTCCTTCACATAGAAATAAATAAAGAACATGATATCATTTGCACATTCAACTTGCACCAGTGTGCAGAGACCCACTACATTTTTTCATGGATTGGAACACATTTCTCCATCCTCAGCTTGCCCCAGCTCACCACAAAGACAGCTGCTGACTGTCTTTGCTTTTCCTAACTTTTATCATCCCAAAGTACAGATCCACTGCAACATCCATGAATATTAGGCAGATTAGACTATGCTCATCAAGTATAATCCCATCAATCATTTATCAGTCTTTTGATGCAACTAAATTGTCTTTAATGCCTATCACTGTCTAATGCAATAGTACAGGATTAGTGAGAAGCTTTATACCAAGTATTTGTAAGAATGGAATGTATGAAAGATGGAAGTATGTGAGACCCAATCAAAGCAAGTTACAAAGTCTGAAAGGATGAATAGAAAATAAATAGAACCGTAATATATTTGGATCTTACTCTTTGTGAGTATCTGCTATTTTAAAGTGCAGGTTAAGCAAGTAATACAGTAACTCCTATTATTATTTAGCATATGGCATGTCATACATGGACTAGCAGTATAAACATTTCACCTAGATTAGTAAAAGGCAATAAAATATAAATGTTAAAAAGATTTATGTTCAAATGCCAATGTCTAGATCATCTAATAATTGAAGCACAATATCATTTATATTAAAAGAATCAGGTACTGGACCAGTATATGCCTTTAGCTTACCGCCTATCACAATGTGACCTACAGTTTGACATGGAACCCCACAGTCACACTGAGGGGAGGATACTATGCCCCATTTATACAGAGAGTCCTGGCAGATGCTATGTGAGGTGCGAATCCTATTCAAGATTATAAATGGCTGATGTGGTAGTTCAAAGCCTGACATCTTTTTCTTGGAATCATTTATGTGTCTTCCTATGTCTGGGCGTTCAGCCACCCATTTGGCTTTCTTGGGGAATCGATGTTAAAAGTTGTTGGGCAAATGTTGTGCAAGTGTCAGTGGGGATTTCCTGGATTTGAGTTGTCCAGCTGATAAATGAGGAAGGTTGGAATGCACTGGTAGGAGTTGGTAACTCACATTAAAACAATGGTACAATAGCAGTTAGTTATATTGGTGTGCAAGAATAGCAGATTTTGTTTTTAAAAAAATAACTGCATAATTCAATGCCACTAAAGATAACCCGTTTCAGCTTGTTTATTTGAATGCAAATTACATTTTAGTATGGGTTTGACTGGGCATTGCTGGGCTGATGTTTGTTGATTTCATCGTGAATGCTCTGGTGCTTTGCTATTTATTTCTTTTTACAAAGCCACAAAAATTAGAAGCTGTTCTAAAATGGCAACATCTGGTGATCTCTTCCCTCTGAGAAGGTAGGCACTGCATACTCTTGACAGCACAAAGAATTACTAAGAGTCCTTAATTATAACAGTCACATTTCTTAAGTGTTTAGTTGGAATGGCAATTAATTATATATCTTGCAGAAGTGTGTGTGACAATTAACTTAAACAAAGGCAGAACATTACATGCTGACTATTTTTATTTTAACTTGTAAACATGCAAAATGCTGTTTTCCATACTTAACTCAAAATCTCTTGAGCTAGACATTTTAAAGAGATGTTTTAAAAGACTTTCATGGTAAAATTCTTGAAATTGTCACTATTGTTATTATAATCGTTCGTTGCACAGTCAGCCAGATGTTTAGATTGAATTTGACATTTTTATTCCTCTATTGAGTCCTTCCCAGGACCTGGGGTAGCAGATATTGTTTGATGGTGTTAAAGGATGTAAGGGATTCCAAGTAAAGCTGCCTTTTGCAATTGACTGATGGTGATTTTGTCAATACCGATAATGCTCAAGTGGTGTTCCAATTATTTTTGCATTGTACCCAAGGTGTACCTATTGATACTATATTTGCTTTCTTTTGCCATAGTTGGTCTGCTTCTATTTGAAGGTCTTTGTATTTTGTGATTTTGTCTTCTGTTCTGCTGTCTTCAGGTACCATAACATCCACTATTCAGACTTTTTTTGGCTTTCATATTGACAGTTGTTAAGCCTGGAGTGTTATGTGGCAGGTGCCAATTTGTTTGGATTCTAATGTCCTAGAGAACTTTAGCTCCTTCATTTTCTATTATTTTGTTTATTTTATGGTTCTACCAGTTCTTGCTTATAGGCAAACAGTATTTCTTGCAGATTTTTCAGTATAACATTGTTGCTACATGTCATTCTGTTGCTTGTAGTCAGTCTGTGCAATCTTGTCCCAGCAGCTAACTAGGTAGTCCACTGTTTCTTCAGCTTCTTTGCAGAGGTGGCTTTCTATGCATTTGTTCTTAAGGCTTGGTTTTGTGCAGCCAGAATTAGCTGCTCTATCTTTTTCAATTTTCTTTCTCATATCTATTGCCAGGCCAGTTTGGTGTCTCCACAATTCAGTTAGCCCCTGTGGTATATTAGCTTCAATACATCTTCTTCAATGTCCTTCAAATATTCTTCCAATGCCCTTTTCTTCTTCAACATTCCACACCCACCTATTTTCTTTAAGTAGACTTTCAACTTCGCTGCATGGATGAAAAGCATGATTAATTGTCATTATTTTTCTGTTCTTCTTATTCAGGGTTTTTAGTTCTGCTTGAGTCCATTCCACTATTCCAGTCATGTATTTAATGACCGGAACTGCCTAAGTGTTAATTGCCTTGATGGTATTTTCTCCACTTGTAATTTTTTTCTTGACTTCAAGAAAAACTTGAAGGATGCCCAAGTATTTGTAATGATTTTCGGTTTTCACTATTTTTTCCCCTGTTGATGGTGAGTGTGACACATTTGTCCAGTCCAAACACCATAGCAATTTCTTGGCTATACATGCAGATATTGTTGAGCAATAATTCTATTTCGGATGGTAGTTTTCCATACAATTTCAGATTGTCCATGTAAAAGAGGCGGGATAACTTAGCAGATGTTTTATAGCAAGCAGATGTAACAAGTAACAATCTGAGAGAAAAGTTATTATAAAGAACCACCAGGTAAGAACATGTGGTTCTTTGGATTCAGTCACCAAAAGGTGATTCTGAGTGTGGCGTCTCCCTTTCACAGCAGATTCTCTAGCCACATCAGTATCCTTTCTTTGCCATCCTGGAACACATCAGTTGTTGTTTGTACAAACAGAAAATGTATAAAACCCATCAGGTGTCAAGACCTGGTTACTTGCAGGACTCCCCATCTCCCAATAGATCTATTGTATTTCCCCGAAAATAAGACCCTGTCTTATATTTTTTTGAACCCCGAAATAAGCGCTTGGCCTTATTTTTGGGAAAGTCTTATTATTTTAGGGTGCGTAGAGCAAGATGGGACTCCTCTTGCCGTCTTACCTGATTTCCAGCTCTGCATTTAAATATTTTCGGGGTGGGTGGGCTTATTTTAGCGCATGGGCTCAAAAGCCTGATTGGGCTTATTATCAGGGGATGTCTTATTTTCAGGGAAACAGGATACCCATCTTATTAGATCTAATAGAGCAGGCATAGTTCAGATTTCATCATTAAAATGTTGCAGTGTTCTGTCCCAACCATCATAGTTCTCCCCCAAAACCCACAAATCCCCTACCCTGTTGTCATTTGAGAAAGCCCTTAAAACATGGCTTTTTCAAGTCTTTGAGGCAGAGTGAATCATAACTTTGACCCTGATTTGGGGATTTTATTCCTTGGTTCTTTTTGTCTTGGATTGTAACAGATCCTTCTTCTTTCAGACCTTCGGAAGATATGAGTAAGAAAATACTATGTTTGGAAGAGGTGATCTAAGAATAATTCTTCTTACTGCCCTGACAATTACCTAGGATTATGTGGAGCATCTTTTCTATCTTCATCTTGTTTGCTAGATTGTTTTGCTTGTCTGCTATGTGTCCAACTGAGTAGTGGCATCTATACACAGTAATAAACCAGCACTTGGATTCAATTGCTTTGAACCAGTTGCATCCAATTAGATCTCTTGAGAAAATAAAGTTGTCCGCATTTATTGGCTTTGATCCCTCTAAATAGAGACAGACTGCTAATATATGGTTTGGTTTATTTACTTTATGGCTTTTAATTATTAGCTGCTCAGAATCAAGTATTTGATATAGGCAACCTTATAAACCTAATGAATAATAGATCACTAAGATACTGTCAGGGTTCACCAGTAACATTATGGTTTAACCTAGTGTGTGAAACCAGACAACTGGAACCTCATGCTGTTTAAGATATTAAGCAAGTTGTTGGGGGTGGGTGGGAAACCCACCTCCCACATTATTTTATGTGAGGAGCTCACCTTTTCTTGGGCCAATGATTAGCTGCCAATCACTCTTGGCTTATACATTTCAGCAATAGATTCCGATAGCAATATATAGCAATATCATGGTTGCTATTAGTGACAGAACAGAATATTTGCCTAACTACAGTGATAGTTTAGTATCTCAATGCAACATGAACAAAATCTCTCACACTTTTTTCTAAGGCGACAGCCATTTTTTCCCCTCTTGCTATATTTTCTTGTGGTGGCAGTGGGAACTTCACTACTTTAAGCACCATTTGACTAATGTCAACTCACTGACCATGTCAAATCATGCCCACATCACTATTTGTTCCATGTATGGGATGGGGTTCTTCCTTTATATTCAAAATAGTCAAGCAATAGGTAGAATAAAGCAATCCTACTTCCAACTCTGAGCACAAAATTACAGGTTTGTGAACAGCTTCATTATGTGTTTGTTTATGTCAGCAACAAAACAATACTATTTATGTCTGATGATGCAGGAATGTCCAGGAAGGTAAGCATTAATTTCTACCACTTAATTTGAAGATGTTTTGTGAGTAGACAGATCTTATTTTAAATTTGTGAGCTATTTTGTTTAATGAATTCTTACAGTGCCTGTCAGTATCCGATACACAATTTGATAGTAAGAGGTAGTGTCTATACAGGAAGCTGGGTTCTTAGATGTCCCTGTCTGCAAACAGAAGAGTTACTTGCCTATGGGGAATTATTTAATATAATAAATACCATTAAGAATTAATTGCCACAATATTACAAACTGCTGCTCAACTAAGTAGCCATGTACTTCAAAGCACCTTTCTCCCTTTAAATCTAACGTGCTGCATCTAATAAACACCCCTATGTATATGTTGCCAAGATAACATTTTTAAAATATTATATCTGGAACTTTTACTCTGAAGTGGTATATGCTGCAATATCATATAAACAGCCTCAAAACAAATGAGGCAGAACTATTGAAAATATAGAACGTATTCCCCTCCACTGCTTTTCACACCATTTTTCCAGTGGAAAAAAGAAGAACTTGGTGGTAAAAGAATGACCTTTTTTTTAATTTTTCAGCAAACTAAGCACAATAAAGCAATCATTTAGCTTACAAATTCAATCATGTTTACTTCTTTGGTCCCCCCAAAAAAAGTATATACTAATTTTTCATATATACAAATAAATGGCAAGAAACAACAGGGAAATAAAAAAGCAGCATAAAAATAGTTTTCATCTTTAGTTCAAGTGGTTAAAAAACAGGATTTTTTACTAGAAAAAAAACACTTGGTGCTTAAAAATCTAGGTCCACTTTGCTCATTTAATTCCCAATATTTACCCACACACACAGGCTTATGTCTTGATTCAGAGATGCTTCTACCACGTAAACTTATAATACGCTACAACAGCCTTTCAACATCTTCACTTCTTTCCATTCCATGCTGTACACTATACAATCATTGCTAGTTATAGCTGATGATTCTAAAACTAATTACTCCTTTAATTAGTTCTAGAATCATCAGCTATAAGTAGCAATGATTGTATGTTTCAAAATTTTCTAAGATACATACTCCCTTCTAGTTTTACTAAACGTATAAAAGAACATGCACCATAGTTTTCAGAGTATAAGACACACCTTTCCCCCACTAAAAGGGGGTGAAAATTTAGGTGCGTCTTATACACCAAATGTAGTCCTGCCCACCCTCTGGCCCCCACCCTCTGGCCTCTGCCTCCCAGCAATTTACCTCCTAGCAGCAAGAAGAAACAGTTCCTTTCAGCTTCAGCACAGCCTAGTTAGCACAAGTTGATTGGATCAGTGTCCTGGCTCTCAGCTGTTTTGCTCTCAGCTGTTTTGCGCAGGCCTCTGCTGCTTACTGCAAGGAGGTAAATTGCTGGGAATAGATTTTTTTTCCCTTGTGGTAATCAAGCTATGCTGAAAACAAAAATGAAAGTAAAGCAGGTTATTTGCTGTTTGCTACGAGGTAAAATTGCTGGGAGGCAGAGGCAGATTTCTTTTTCTTGTTTTCCTCACCAAAAAAGGTAGGAACGTCTTATAGTCCGGAGCGTCTTATACTCCAAAAAATACGGTATCTTAATAACAGAACACAATGACAAAACATTTCCATGGGGCAGAAAAAAAAAAAAGAGAATTTAAAGAGGGAAAATTACTGGTTCCATGCTCTGCTAGTTTTGTACTGGAACGGATGCTGATGCAAGCGGAACTTCTTATGTTCCCAGTTAAGGGACATAAATGCCTGCTATAGAATTGGGCAGGTTTTTTTCTTCTCATTTTGGGACTATAATGGAAATAAATGGGATCTGGAATCTGTGGAACGGCAGTCTCTTTGCAGGTACCCAATGATTATCAGAAGTGTTAAAAAAAAACATGGGACTGTACAACTAAAATTATTGGCTTTTGTTCATGAATAATTTGTAATTGTTGAGAGATTAAAATTTTAGAAGCAACAATTACTTCTAAGATTTTAATCTCTCAAACGGTTTTAAATCAGGAAGTACAAATAAAGATTGAAACCCACAAAGGAGAATGAAAACCTTAATTCCCTCCGCCCCACAAAAAAAAAGTTTGATACAAAGAGATTTTTAAAATAAATTATTAAGGACTATATATATCTTGCGGCATTATTTGAACTAGGATTGACGTAAATCAACCTAAGTTTTGTTTTTCAGTCATTGCTAGAAGAATCTGAACTATCAGAAGATGAAGAATCTTTTCCTCTTTTGTGTTTTTTTCCTCCCTTTTTGTGATGATGTTTTCTTTTCTTAGATTTATTCTTTTTCACTTTCTTCTTTTCTTTTTTATGGGATTTCTGCTTTTTTGATTTAGGTTCATCGTCTTCTGTGATGCTTGAAGAATGAGATCTATAAAACATAGGATTATATATGTAGTTTATGATGTAATTAAAACACTAAATGCTAAACATAAAACTTCTGGTAAACCTAATTACTGTAGCTAAATACACCAAAGAAACTTTTCTTCATTCCTATAACATTTTATTCTATAATAGTCTTTCTCTATTTGAGAAACTGTCCTCTAGTTGGGGATAGTATATTAATAGGGAATTAATTTGCTAAAAGACATCACCCATATAGTAGACAGAAATTCTACAGGCTCAGGGTGACACTAAGATAACTAAGCTTTACAGATGAAAAAATTAATGATTTAAAAGAAGAGCAAAAACAGAGGAAACAGATGTTAAGTACAGATGCACTAAATAAAAACAAGAGAAATGGAGCAGAGAACAATCTAGCTACTTCTACCTCAATTCTGAAACAGAAATCAAGCTAAAGTAGTTTAAAACTGTTTTATTTGTAGTAAATTTAAGAGTTGCAACCAGACTAATATATATATATATATATATAATATATATATATATATATATATATATATATATATATATATATATATATATATATATATATATATATTTTTCTTACTTCTTCGTAGGGTTTATGTGTGTTTTTCTTCTAGCCAGGTTTTCCCTACGTAGCCAAGGTTTTTTTTTTTGTAGCTCCAGCTCAGTAGAATCTCATCTAAGCCCAGAACCGAGTAGATGAGATTCTACTGAGCTGGAGCTACAAAAAAACCTTGGCTACGTAGGGAAAACCTGGCTAGAAGAAAAACACACACACACATATATATATATATATATATATATATATATATATATATATATATATATATATATATATATATATATATACATACACACATATACATATACATACATATATACACACCATTCTTTCCAGTGAATCTGTTCTATAACTAAAGTCACACATTGTGCTTAAACTATGAGTTAGGGCTTGATTAAACACGGTCTACTCAATCTACAATAGCTAGTTTCCAGCAACCACATTGTGGCTGAATATAACTTAGCCTAAGCAAGCATTATTGGGCTAGTTACCCAAAACAAAGTTCTTTTTTGGACTGTTTCTCCATCTAAGCAGGAAAGTATGAGAAACTTTTCAGTATCTCAAAATGTTGTTTCCTTTTTCCTTTTAATAGAATAATATATTGTATGATTTGCCAGGGCATCATTATATGCTTTTAGCAATTTGACTACAGGTAGCTCTCAACCTACGACCACAATTGAGCCACAAATTTCTGTTGCTAAGCAAGGCATTAAGAGAGTTTTGCCCTATTTTACGACCTTTCTTATCACAGTTGTTAAGTTAAATCACTGCAGTTAAGTTAAGTTAGTAACATCACTGTTAAGTCAATCTGGCTTCCCCATTGACTTCCCTACATGACCCCAGGACACTGCAACTGTCATAAATATGAATCAGTTGCCAAGCATCTGAATTTTGATTGTGCGACCATGGGGATGGTGCAACGGTCATAAATCACTTTTTTTACTGCCTTTGTAATTATGAATGGTCACTAAACCTGTGGTAAGGCGAGGACTACCTATACTTCTGTCTCAGTTTTTTGCTACCTTTTTCTTGATTTCTTTAATTTTGATTTTTCCTTGCTTTTCTTTTGGATTTTTTTCTTTTCTTCATCCTCAGGAATACCTGTAAATTAGAGGGATTAAGATTTTAGTGATTCTTGAAGTAGGAGACATCTGGCTTTAAGGACTGACTGCAAAGATAATTGAAGAAGGTCATTTCTTCTTCTGGCAGATATCCTGACAGCATCGTGGGAACCCGGTGTTCAGAAAAGAAAATTGCAAACGAAAAACAACAATGACAAATATAAGACAATCAAACTTACCCTGCTTTTCTGGAACGACATCAAGTTTTCCCAGCTCCTCTTCCTCACTCTCTTCACTGCTTGTGCTACTCACATCTAAAACAATGTCTCTTTTGGGATCTACACGGAGAAAGTTTCGGCACTCAAATGTCAGATGACCCGCTAAGTAAAGTTTTGAGAAAGGAAAAGAAACAACAGAAGTGGTACAATTGATTATGTGGCGTTCAGCAAGCAAGTAAAAAAAAAAAAAAAAGTCAGGAAATTTTGATTTATTTCTCCCCTCTCCTTTTGGTAAAAGACCAAAAGTAAAGTCTCCTTCTACTCAAGCTCATTTCCTGGTATCTATATAGATACATCCATGTAGTTTTTTTTAGCAACAATACTTAACACTGAAAATATTTTCATTTCCATTTTTCACAGCAGATATGGCAGTTTCTTCAAGGTTAATGGATGCTATTGTTGTATTTTATGTGGGTGTGGTTTGCAGTGGAGTATATAGTAAATCCGTAGCTATAATACAAAATAATAAACATAATGGCAAGAAGATGTTACTTTGTTGTAACATCTCTTCTCAGAAAATTCACTTAATTTGATTTTGATTTTTAAAAAAGTATGGACATTGCTAATATAAATCCTTATTAGTGCAGAAAATTCTTCTAATATGTATTAAGAAGTGGGCAGCTATAATAATTTTTATGAAATAAATATGAAATAAGAAAGTGGAAACATAAAATTGTTGCATATGAAAATATAAGTCAATTTAAAAAGGTTAATAGGAAAAAATTTTCCTATCTAGTTTTTTCAGTTATAAGCCGAGTCAAACAATAAAAAAAAATCCATAAGCACATTCCCTTTTTCTTTTTAGTATTCCTCATATCAACAATTCACAAACCATTAACCACTGAAGACACTAACAGAATGCAAACTAGCTCAAATGCTGTTCAGAAACACTTGCACAGAGGTATAAAAATAATGCTTTAAACATTTACCGATACATGTAATGTTACAAATGTATTATTCCCACACAAAAACCTATCCTTATACCAATATGGTCAATCATATCTTAAACAAAATTGCTTTAGCTCTATTTCAGCATCATTCAATATAAAACTAGATCAAGCACTGATAAAAGAAATATATATATATATATATATATATATATATATATATATATATATATATATATATATTATACACACACACACACTAGACACCCTGTTATAACCTAAGATCCATTCACCAAGTAAATTAGGATTAGTGAAACTTCCTTCTGCTTAAAATTAGCTAGACGTGTTCAAAATAGATCTTCAGCAGGTTCTTTAAAACATTATGGAATGAATGATTACAGTATCTACAAAAGTTCTCTCATGCAGTATAACCTCTGGTCATAAACACTTCTGACCACAATTAAATTAGGTTCCGACCAAAAAAATTCACAAGTTTTTTTTCCCCCGTGGCCAATTTCCCCTTCCAGACCATTTTTTTTGTTAGCACCAAATTTTCAAAATTAGGTCCAGGTCACGACCGAATCGGTTTGCTACCAAAGTTATGGAACCAATTATGGTTGTGACATCCATTGGTGATGTTTATCAGCAAAAACTACATAATTTGCATTTTTCTTTCAGTTATATATGTTCAAAATAAATACAGTAAATAATAAATGTTTATATATTTATTTATAATTGTGTTGTTGGCAAGACTATTATATATTGTTCCTTGTAATAGATTAGGTTGACAAGCTTGTTCAACCTATTACGTTCTACCCTAGCAGATTCTCTATTCTTTAGACAGAATGTTTTTCTTTCAAATGAGTCTTAGGTCACTTATTTCAAAATCAGCAAAATACTATGAGGACAACAATTCCCATCACTCTCTTTCCACTGCTTATGCAGACTAAGGCTGATTTAGCAAATAACACATTACTTCCACCATACTACTACAGTCATGTGAAAAAGAAAGTACACCCTCTTTGAATTCTATGATTTTACATATTAGGGCATAATAAAAAACACCTGGTCCTTAGCAATTCTTAAAAGTAGGTAAATACAACCTCAGATGAACAACAATGCAAAACATATATACCATGTCATCATCAAGGTTGACTCAGCCTCCCACCCTTCCGAGGTAGGTAAAATGAGGACCCGGATTGTGGGGGCAATAAGCTGACTTTGTATAAAAAAGGGCACCGCTTGGGCGCCCCCAAAAGCCCTACTAAGCAGGTATATACAAAAGTATGAAGGCTATTGCTTAACGCATTGTAAGCCGCCCTGAATCTCCGAAGAAGGGCAGCATATAAATCAAACCAATAAACCAATAAATTTTACAAAAAGAAAGCCAAAATTACTATGTCTTGATAAGTAAAACCATAGAACCACTTAGTGATATAAAGATTGGAAAAAAATTCATTCATTTTTTGACTGATTTTTAATATGGCACTTGACCAATAAGGAATTGAAATTCACTTTTCCCTTCTTTCCTTCAGTAAGTTGAATTTCAGTATTTCCTTATCAGTCAAGCACCACACTACAAAAAAATCAGCGAAAAAAATAAACGTTTACCAACCCCCTAAAACTGCTGCTGCTAATACAAGTGATAGATTGCAAGAAGACTTGTTCCAACCTGTTCATTTTCAGAACTGTATCTTCATCTTTGTAGATACTTACGATAGCCACATTTCTTGCACCCTGCCCTGATATTATCCTTATTTCCACCTAAAAAGCCAAACAGATTTTTTATTAGTTTGTGGACATTCTAGAAATATTCAACGTACAGGAAACTTCTTGATGCAACAGTCCCAATAATAATTTTGTAAATTTTACTTTCTTGTGCATTGCATAATAAAAATAACAGCCACCTACAATTACAATGGTTAGTGCCAAATTGTGACTTGTTACATTGCTCTGATCAATTAAATCTCGGAGCCAGGTATGTTTCTTAAATAAAATGTTGTTCCTGGGTTTGCAGCATTTTTATGTAGATTAAGCTCTACAACAGAGGACCACTTTTTCTACATTAGACTGTTTGGCAGAATTAAGCTGCCTTTTCTATTTGCAGCTCACATGAGGTTATACACTGACTTAGTGCTACTTCTAAGCCAATTTGGCATAAGGCACAATACAATGACACCCATAAAAACTCCACACAATGTGCAAATTACTGTTTTCTAGTAATGTATAGAACATATGGAGCTGATGAGCTCTGGTTGACATAAAACAGGAACAACCACAATTATAAAGAATTTGGCAAACAATTAACATGTGAATTAAAATAGGAGAATAAGATATCCTATCATCCTGAAACTATTCTTTGTAAAACTGAAAACATTTAGAATATGTCAGGTTCTTATTCATATTCTTCATTTTTAAAAATCAGTACTGATGTACACGTAAAGTACATTTAGGCACTCACTCAAATATAATACAAAAACAAGTGTGACCAAGGATTGCATAAACTGATCACCTATTCATTTAAAAAAAAAAAACATAGCTACATGAATCTATTTCTCCATAAATTATAGGAGCCAGATGTGAATAAAGAATTATGTTGACACTTCCAAGTTTAAAAAAGAGTTGACTTATTATATCCAAAGACCATCTTGAGAGCTGACAGAATTTTCTGAAGCTACATGGGTACGGAAATAGACTTGCTTTATATATCAAAAGTGTAAATAGCTTTTCCCAGTGTAATAGCCTTCAAATATTGAACGATATGATATGTTCAGTATTTTCTATAGCTAGCTATGTCATTTTTATTTATTTATATCCCACCTTTATTATTTTTATGAAACAACTCAAAGCAAACATATGTAATCCTTCTCCCTCCTATTTTCCCCACAACCACCACCCAGGTGAGGTCAAGTGAGGTGAGTTGGATTGCTTTCATGCCTAATGCAGGATGAGATCTCAGTCTCCAGATCAGCCTGGCCTGGTGCCTTAACCACTAGACCAAATTGGTTCTATTGCTAAAACATGTCCATTAGCACTTAGATATCTGAGGTCCAAGAACTGCTGGGAGGGCTATAATAAACCTAGTACATTCTTCCACTTCTTGTTCAGATAGGAACTGGAAATATTGTTTTTCAATAGCTTCCTACTTAGAAAACTAATGACCAGGTACATTTAACTTGCTGCATCTGTTTCATTAACTAATCCTTTTCTAACTCCTTTTGTCTTAATTGTTTTCTTTAAAAATATTTACTTTTGTAGCAGCTTTAGTTTACATGCACTTAAGGGCATAACATAAATGTTAAATTAAATTGCATCTTTATTGCCCCAATGAAAGAACAGGAAGAAAGCAGCAGCATCTCTGCCTCTAAGGTGTCCTTCAAATTAAGCTTCCAAGCATATAGTTTTCACGCAAGCATTTCAGAGGTGGATAACCAATGCTTTCTTTCAGATATTCTTTTGAATTTGACTGTACAGTTTGTGCTTTTCTAATGGCTCTCATCAGAGTACTAATCGGATCTGACCCTTCTCAATTTCCAAGCCATCCAGAATACTGTTGTCATGTTAACAAAAGTCAACCATACAGGTAAATCCTTGGCTTACAATCAATCATTTAGTGAATATTCGAAGTTATAATGGCACTGAACAAAAGTGACTTATGACTGGTTTTCACAGAACCATTGTAGCATCTCCATGATCACGTGATTGGAATTTGGATGCTTGGCAACTGGCATATTTTTATGCCAGTTGCACTGTCCCAAGGTCATGTGATCACCATTTGTAAGCTTTCCAGCTGCCTTCCGACAAGCAAAGTCAACGGGGGAAGCTGGATTTGCTTAACAACCGCATGATTCACTTAACAACTGCAGTAATTTGTTTAAAACCGTGGCAAAAAGGTTGCAAAATGGGGCACAACTCACTTAATAACTGTCTTGCCTAGCAAGAGAAATGTTGGGGTCAATTGTTGCAAGGTGAGGACTACCTGTACTGTTATATACCCTGAATTCATCCTGGTGCTCTGTACTCTGGAAAGAATTACTGAACAGCCCAATTCCTGATTCTCCCCACTTCAATTTGTCATGTGTTTACAAAATATCGTAATATGTAAAATTATAGGGTATCAAACAGGAAGTATATTAAAAAATGCTCTAAAATTACATAGGTCTGTGTGTAAGGTTTTTCCTTCTGCCAAATATTAATATTTAAACATCTGGATAAGTAATAGAATATAAAACTGAAAGTACAAACTTGCAATCGTGGGGTTTATAATACTAGAATGACTAACCATTTTACTTTTTAAATAATGGGTTAAAAACCTTTTCATTAAAATCTTAATTAAAGTCTTGCATATTAAGTTTGTTAGTGAAAATGTCAATATAAACGAACAGAAATTCAACAAGACTTTCAGCATTTTCCTTAAGCCAAAATATAGTTTGCTTGTTTGCGGTTTTATGATTTATGGAATTCCAGTTAGTATGGTTTATAAACTGCTTGATGGTCTACTAGATATGTGATGATACTTTATCCCCATTTTGGCTAATCTCCCAAATACAAACTGAAGGATAGGATTGATCTATCGATCCATTTTCTAGATAGATTTAGATAGACCACCAGTGTTTCTTACACTTTTTGCTCTCAGACTGAGGCCTTCTCCCCACTTCTATTAAGGATTACGGAGGACCACCTCAAAAGCTTTCATTTGCATGGGTTATATTTATCCATATCTGCAGTGTTAAAAAAAATTAACATCGGCCCATCGGTAGATGTCTAAATCACGTAAAAATCACATTAAACGTATTAGATATTAACAGCAATAAAAGTATTTTTCATGGGGGGGGGGATTAGTTTTAACAAACAAAAAAGTAATAATGGAAGAGAGCCATTGTTTTAAACGTTTGCAAATATCTTCCAACATCTGGCAAAGCACGTTGATGTCACGGACCCCCGAGAGGGCATTGGGGGGATACCCCCCCTCCCCGGGAGTCCTCGGACCACCTTTTTAAGGAACCCTGGCCGCGACTTCATTAAACCCAGCCTTAAAATAGAGATTAAAAGTAACGGCAGTTTAGACGGCCATCGAGAGGCAGTCAAATTCATTCACTACGGCTGTTTTTCAGCCGCGGCTTCCTCGCTTGCACTCGTCTCCCAGGCTCCTCCGGCAAAAGCCGCCGCTTTTGACTCGCGTCTGAACCTTGCGGATCTCCTCCGCATCCCTTTTTTTTCCCCCCCAACAGCTCACCTGGCAACGCCATGCGCCCAGCGCAACCCTCCCCGCCTCTAAGCCTCAACTAACGGCGGTCAGACGAGCTCGCGGGGTAACGTTCCTCGCTGGGGAACTCTGACCCGAAACGAGAAGGGCTGAACCAAGTGTGTGTAGGGGGAGGGGGGGAAGTTCTTAAGGAAAGAACTAAGAGGCGGGCAGCAGCAAAAGCCTTTCTTTCCTGGCTTGCTGGGAGAGAAAAGGAGAGCACCATCATTCGCCTTTGTCTCTTTGTTGATTCCTGTCTGAAGTCAGTCCGAAGGTTATTCAGTCCTACGGGAGAGACCACTGTGCCACCCACCCCCGGCAATACCAGAGTTTTCTTCTCGAGCCCTTCCCACTAAAAGGCAATGGGCTGTTCTCTTGATTGACAGCACCTTGGTCCAATGGGTATAAGCCAAGGTTAGTTTTTTTTTCTAAGAAAACAGTCTAGTTCAGGGGGTTTCTAACCTTGGCCACTTTAAGCCTTGTGGACTTCAACTCCCAGAATTCCTCAGCAAGCTTTGCTGGCTGACGAATTCTGGGAGTTGAAGTCCGCCAAGGGTTAAAGTGGCCAAGGTTGGAGACCCCTGTTCTTGTTAATACACCGGTGCTCGGCATCTAGTGCATCCCACCTGCATTTAGGTTGGAAGCTCGTTTTTGTAATGCTTATTTTCTGTCTAGTTACTCTGAAAGTTTAGGATGCAAGTCTTGAGCGTCTGTCTTCTTCATTCATTGCTTGCAGGGTGATAGGACTAAATCGGTCTCAGATCTTTGAGGGATCCTTTGGTGCTCTCTTTAAGTCACCAGCACTGATGACGTTACCTAGTTTGGGTAATGAAACGTCTGCAAGAAAACAAGCAAACTCAGCACTAAGGATCCTTCGTTTCAACGCCGATTTACAAATATTCTCCCTTATTTGGCCCTCAGATCTTGCTAAAGCTAACTGAACTCATAAGCGGCCGCTTTTTGCCCTCTGCTTATTCTGCTTTTGGGCCACGAAAACACCAGTTTCAAAAGGAACGGTGGACTTGTAGACCCTTGATCAGATATAGTACCCGAAGAAGGGTCGACCAAGACCAGCAGAGCATGCTTCCTTGGGGAGGGGTGGAGGAATACTGGGAATTTGATGCACCGAATGCATCTGAGCGGCACCCAATAGTCTCCACTCGACTCCCAACGCTAGAAGTGTGCAGTTGTGGGTACATCCTAGCTGATTCAATTGGCACTTGTCTTTTGTGGGTGGTGTTGGTGTTTTCCTATGTGCTGAGCAACTCTTAAGCATGTAATGTAAGAAAAGTCAGAAACAAATGATTTAAATTGATCTAAGAACAGGGGTGAAATCCAGCAGGTTCTGGAGAACCGGTAGTGGAAATTTTGAGTAATTCAGAGAACCAGCAAATACCATCTTGGCTGGCCCGAGTGGGGTGGGAATGGAGATTTTGCAATATCCTTCCCCCAGGAGTGGGGAGGGAATGGAGATTTTTTTTAAAAAAAATTTGATTTATATGCCGCCCTTCTCCGGAGACTCAGGGCGGCTTACAATGCGCTAAGCAATAGTTTTATTTAAAATAATTTTGCAATATCTTTCCCCTGGAGTGAGGTGGGAATGGAGATTTTACAATATCCTTCACCCAGGAGTTGGGTGCAGTATCCTTCCCCTGCCACGCCCACCAAGCCACGGCCACAGAGCCTGTAGTAAAAAAAAAATTGGATTTCACCTGTCTAAGAATATATAATACTGAATGTAGCCGGATAAGCCGAGTCGTCGTCGGGATTTTCCATTATCAGGGAAGCCCTTACCCAAAGGTTCTTTTTCAAAAGGCAATTGGACTTTGTTTTTTTTCCTGAAGACGTTTCGCTTCTCATCCAAGAAGCTTCTTCAGTTCAGAACTTCTTGGATGAGTAGCGAAACATCTTTAAGAAGAAAAAACAGTCCAGTTGCCTTTTGCAAAAAAAAAAAAAAAAAAAACCTTTGGGACAACCATGACCTGGATGACTGAGAATCTCCATAGACACCTAGGTGAATTAGAAACTGAATCCTCCGGCGGCCTTTGAAGATTTTCCCCCATAGTGTTCCTCCGTAGGCCTTGCTCCTTTCCTTCAGTTCGGGGGATAAGGCGTGGGACAGGCAGATCAATTCAGAAAAGTCTCCCTCGCTTTCGCGGTGGAAGAGGTTACCGCTCTCAGGCGGATAAAAATAGTTAGAGCAATGTTTCTAGTCGGAAGATTATAGACCCGGCACAGCGGGTCATACTACTCGCTAAGATCTGAAGAGGGGGACCCTCCTAATACGCAAAAAAATTGGCCATACCAGGCCGCGCTGAGCAGTGGTTAGCTCGTCGACGTTCCCTGAAATCCCAGGGAGATTTCTCTTTCTCTTCTTGAAGAGAACATCAGAAGCCAGACTTCTCTTGGTGACGCTATCTTCTGTCTCTCCCCCCCCGGCTAGAAATGAGGTCTTCCATGACCCAACATGGCGGGGAAATGATTCCCGCTGGAGTCCCAAATAGTCATTGACGAGCTTTCAAGTCCCACTGGGTGGGTGTTAAGGGTGAGATATTCTGTCAGGGCAGCTGCTGTGTGGGAGTTTTCACCATGAGCAATATTTACATCCAGGAACCGCCAACCAACGGCAAGGTGAGAGTCCTTCCGCTCATCTAAGGAAGAGCTTTCATATACCCCGTGCTTAATAACTGCTTCAGGTTGAGTGGGAAGCACTGAAGTGCTTCAGTTTGTAGCGAATGTAGGAACTTAATTTGCGATGTGACTTAAATTGAAATGAAATTGTATTAAATGCCTGCTCGTGGCCCGAGTATATCTCGGTTGGAACAGTGTGATTTCAATATTGTAATACTAGACAGGTTGAATTCAATAGGGTTTACTGCAGAATATGAATGTAAAGAATTTAGATTGAAACATTCCCCAAGGAATCATTGTTAGGGTAATAGCTGTGATAGGACTTAATGCGTATTAAAATGAGAGCCAAGGGAAATCTGTTCACTCCAATGGCAGAAACCGTTTTATTTCCAACAAAAGCCTTGCAAAGGTTTTAATTGAGTTATGTGACTAAATAATGAAATCCTCAAAGCATTTGAAAGAAATGGAAGTTTGCAAAAGCCATCATATTACTATCCCTTTTTTTAGGTAAACACTCTAATGAAAAGAGTGGAAAAGGAGTGATGAGAAATAGCAAGCATCAGATGAGCTCATTGACCTCTGTTACTCTGTTACTGTGCTTTGGTCCAGTTAGGCTTTCACGTACTTTTGGAAATTACAGCCTCAGTGTTTGTAACCTGTGGCCCTTGCAATATTTTCTGCACATGATAAGGATAGTAAGAATCACTGTGGGGACATTTTGGCTAATACAGAAGTGCTACCAAAGTTCAGGTGTACCTCAGATATCTGTATAACATTTTAGGGTTCGCTGCTACCATTTAAGTACAGATAACACTAGCATTTTAGCATGGCATCTATACCTCCTTTTGAAATTTAGGAAACCATGCTTTTCTTTTGAGACAAAGATATTTCTTTTGACATGCAAAACTAGCTTTTTCAGGGAAAGGATATGACTAATTAAACAACGAGGCTGTATTCTGAAGTCCTTGATCGGTGTTAAGAAACAAGCCCACAATCGCAACATTTTATATGATAAAACTTTCATGCCTAACAAAAATAATGTGTTTTTATTACACATCAATCCTTTTTTTTTTATTTGTTACTTTCTGATACACCTATTATATATCAAATATATATACCTGTATCCCAGTGGGGTTAAACTCGTGGCCCATGGACCAGATGTGTCACGTTCCCCCCTCCCCCCGGTTTAGCGAAGGGGAAAAATGCATCACATGATTACGTCATGACAATGCGAGTTTGACACCCCTGCTGTATCCTATCTGTTAATAAGCACTTTTTTGTTTTGCCTGTAGAACTTGTGGTTGTCAGGGAGCAAAAAATGGTTGCTGATTTGCTTCTGGATCAAATTCAAGGCCATGTAATATCAATAGGAGATGTCATTGGTTATTCTTGTGATTGGTTGTTTTTATTCTGAAAAGCTGAACCTTTTTCATGCAACTGAAAAATGTTTTATGTCTTTGCTAAGAATGTAGCAAAATGGTCTAGTCAAGAGAGTTGTATGGGCAGATTTTCTATATAGTTTCTGAAATATTGCTCAGGTTATGCTTCCTAAACAACTGTTTTAACAGAGGTATGACATGATTTCCTGTAATTTAGTTATTTATAAAAACTTTCTTCCCCAACATTTTGGCTGTCAAACAAACTGCTCAAATCAACAAAGAAAAAAACGTTGGAGTCATATTTTAGGACCCTTATTAGTTAACTTTTTATCCAGTAAAAAAATACTTATAATAGTATACTTTTAATTATTTAATTATTAAATACTTATAATTCAGTTGTCTACCAGTTTGGACATCTAACTGTGCAATCCTAAACATTTCTATCTGCTTTTTTTATTAAAATATTCAAATCCTCTTACAATAAACTTGTAGAGATACAGTTCCAATTCTTAACGTATTTGTGTACTGTACACAAAAGTACAAGAGTATGTCTGCATTACTAACTACTGTTTTATTAACAATGTCTTATTTATTTCTTCCATATTATTTTCTGTTAATTAGTTATTTTGCTGTTGATTGTGTTATATCACATTCTAGAGAACATGTAGTAAATATATGCTTCAGAAGATGTAATTATGTATTGAGACTGATTTAAAAAATATTGAAACCTCTAATGATCACATAATCATACATTAAATCTATTCTGTAGGTATTATTGAAAACAACAGCTGGAGATATTGATATTGAATTATGGTCAAAAGAAGCTCCCAAAGCTTGTCGGAATTTTATTCAGCTTTGTATGGAAGGTAATGATAAAGAAAAACACAGTTGTTCCTAATGTGATACAACAAGAACAATAACAACAATAATAAATAATAATACTAGTAATATAATAAAATATAGTTCCTATACAATGAAAAGTACTCAATTTCAATATGTCTGCTTAATTCTCATACTACTTTTCCAAAAAGTTTTAAATAGAAATACAAGCTTTGTTTGAAAGAAACAGCAAACATCTGCAGTACCCTCACTTAGGGAAGTATTCTTAGCCCTTTTGATGATCAGACTTGGAACAGCTTCTTGCATACTTTATAGTTGAGAGAGGGAAGGAGCAGTGGCAGTTTTGCTCTGTGTCCTCAAAAGTGTGTGGCAAGTGAGATAATGTCATCTTTCTATCAAACTCTCTTGCTCTTTACCAGAGGACTCAGCCAAGAGATGCTTTTGATTCACTTCCTTTCTCTGCAAAATTCCATGCAAGTGATTGAAGATCTATTTCTTAGGTGCTGAGGGCCACATCAGGGTTGTGTTTGACTTCATGGCCAGCTTGACGTCACTCGTGTCAGGGGTGCCTGTGGTGGCCTGAGCACTCTGCCAGCGAAAACAGGCTCCCAATCTCCGTTTTCTGATGCAGTGACCTCCTGCAACCCTCTGCCCGTAGCCCTCCCAAGTTCCTTTTTTGCTGGCAGGAGCACTGTGGACCGGTCCTTCACTGTTTCCAGAGTGGCCCCACGGGCCAGATCTAAGCACCTTGCAGGCCGGATCCGGCCCCAGGCCTTGAGTTTGACACCCCTGTCATAGGGCATGGAGAAAATGATGGATTTGCTCTGATTTTCCCCAAGATTAAAAAAGCAATAGAAATTGTTCTTTCTCATCCAAACTTCCACACAATTGAGCCAAATCTTTTCCAAGTCAGTCAGGTTGCCAGAGGGATTGGGGAAGAGAAGAAAATTACATTATTCTTTAATTTCAGAGGTGAAAACTGAAACAGTGAAAATAAGAAAAGGAAAATTTATTATTTGTGCTGCAAAACAAATCCCAGATCTGTACAAATAAGAGTTGATAAGATTGTACTGCAGATTTAAGGGTGCCTGTATGAAATTAAGCAAAGACTAATTGGTAAATCTAACAAGTATTTTCATGCCTTCATTGTCAGAGTTCCAAGTAATAGAGCCCTTGCAAGCAAAAACTCAGAGGCAGGTAGATTCATCAAGAATAGCTTGATTGGAAATATCATATTGGCACATATCTGGTGAAAACCGACTCAGAAGAGTCTCTCGGTTTTCATCTAAATAAAAGTGAAAATTTTCCCCCCAATCCCAAACAATCAGTCACATGGCCCAATCAAGGCAGCGTCCACTGGTCTGGTGACATCACTCCTCCTTCCTCCAGCCAGGTGGGTTGGCTCCCAAGAGAATGTATTTTATTTTGACTACACAACTCCAGCTATTTCTATTTCCCCCCTCCCTATCCCTCAGCTTCAGTGTGGCAGCACTGAAGCTCCAAGATGGCTTTGGCCAGGCCAGCTTCAGGATTGACATTCATTCTTTTAAAAAAAAAAATTTTTTTTGTACAAATGATTATGTAATTCAGAAAACTGCATATTTTAATAAAAGTTCTTTAATTATACATAATTAATTTGATGTTGACATTTCCTCTGAAATAAATACACACAAATAAAAAGTAAATCTCCCACAAGTGAATATGTTGCAATTCCTGTAAAGTGGCTTAACACTTGTTTTATTTTCAGGCTATTATGACAACACCATATTTCATAGGGTTGTACCTGAATTTATAATACAAGGTGGTGATCCAACTGGTACTGGCTCAGGAGGAGAATCTATCTATGGAGCCCCTTTCAGGGTAACCTTCTGCTTTAGCTAGTTGGTTTCTTTATGTTCCTTTTATTACTATACAAGCATGTCTCTTTTACAATTTGTTCCTGTTTTCTTTCCCCCACCTTTGATTTCAATGGTAGAAATTTGGACACAGGAGATGTGGGACATATTCTGCTGAAATAGATAGAGCTTATATGGCTAACTATTGAAAATAGAGGTGTGCTTTGGGGAGTATTAAAGGATGAGTCTTTTCTAGGTTTTCCAAGAAATGTGAGTTTATTCATAAAGACTAAACAAACAAATATAAATAAAATGCAAGTAGCCCTCACATAATGACAGCAATTGGGATGGATAACTCCATTGCTAAGCAATGCGGTCAATTCGGCAACTCGACTGTGTTAAGCTCAGTTGCTCAGCAACTCAGCGCCACTAAGCATTATGGTTAATTGAGACATCATTTGACTGCGTCAGACTTAAGATGTCTGCTTCACTGCAATCGTTAAGTACAGTTGAAACTCAAAAAATTAGAATATCGTGCAAAAGTTCATTTATTTCAGTAATGCAACTTAAAAGGTGAAACTAATATATGAGATAGACTCATTACACGCAAAGCGAGATAGTTCAAGCCTTGATTTGTCATAATTTTGATAATTATGGCTTACAGCTCATGAAATTCACAATCTCAGAAAATTAGAATATTACATGAAATCAATAAAACAAGGATTGTACATAGAACAATATCGGACTTAATGAAGCACAGTGGACCAACACCAGCAGATGACATGGCTCCTCAAATCAACACAGACTGGAAATTTCACACTGGATTTCAAGCATTTTGCAGTGTGTGCCTCTCCATTCTTCCTCCAGGCTCTGGGTCCTTGGTTTCCAAATGAGATGCAAAAGTTGCTCTCATCAGAAAAGAGGACTTTGGACCACTGAGCAACAGACCAGTTCTTTTTGTCTTTAGCCCAGGTAAGACGCTTCGGACGTTGTTTATTGTTCAGGAGCGGCTTGACAAGAGGAATACGACATTTGAAGCCCATGTCCAGGATCCGTCTGGGTGTGGTGGCTCTTGATGCACTGACTCCAGCCTCAGTCCACTCCTTGTGAAAGTCCCCGACACTTTTGAATGGCCTTTTCCTGACAATCCTCTCCAGGCTGCTGTCATCCCTGCTGCTTGTGCACCTTTTTCTTCCACACTTTTCCCTTCCACATAACTTTCTATTAATGTGCTTTGATACAGCACTTTGGGAACATCCAACTTCTTTTGCAATTACCTTTTGAGGCTTTCCCTCCTTATAGAGGGTGTCAATGTTGGTTTTCTGCACAACTGTCAGGTCAGCAGTCTTTCCCATGATTGTGATTCCTACTGAATCAGACAGAGAGACCATTTAAAGGCTCAGGAACCCTTTACAGGTGTTTTGGCTTAATTAGCTGATTAGAGTGGGACACTTTGAGCCTAGAATATTGAACCTTTTCACAATATTCTAATTTTCTGAGATTGTGAATTTGGGGTTTTCATGAGCTGTAAGCCATAATCATCAAAATTATGACAAATCAAGGCTTGAACTATCTCGCTTTGCATGTAATGAGTCTATCTCATATATTGGTTTTACCTTTTAAGTTGCATTACTGAAATAAATGAACTTTTGCACGATATTCTAATTTTTCGAGTTTCACCTGTAGATTATCACATGACTAAGACTTGTGCCATTGCCAGCTTTCTCCACTGACTTTATTTGTCAGAAGCCAGCTGTAAGCTTGTAAATGATGATTACCTGACCAAGAGATGCTGTGACTGTTGTATAAGTATGTCTGTTATAAAGTGCCTGAATGGTGATCATGTGACTGTGGGGATGCTGCAATAATTGTAAGTTCAAGGACTAATTATATAACTACATTTTAAGTGCTGTATAAATTTGAACCATCATTAAACAGGTCAGTCGTTGACTGAGGACTGCCAGTTGATTTGTTCAGATGTTGGTGGGAAATACAGAATGCCTTTTGTTTGATCTGTCCCCGTACCCACACACACACCCACACAGCCAGTCGAGGGTTAAGGAAACACTTTGGAACGCACCCAGGTCTTATCTCCGACTTGGCAGCGATAGACACACCGTCTGCCAAGGGTCTTTATTTTCACAAACAGACAGATAAGATACGAACGTTCAAGAAAGTCCAAACAGAAATAATATTCCTCCCAGCAGTTCCGGACGAGGCTTTAGTGACTCCAAGGTTTTGCTTTGTTCGTCACAAGGATCCTTCGACCACTACCCTCTATTATATAGTCTCTGGGGTGTGGTCCAGTGACTCAGTTCTAATCCCTAGCACGCCTCCCAAGCTGCTGCAAACGTTTATCACGCCTTCGGAGGCGTGCGTCCAGGAATGATGTTTCATTATCACTTTGACTCGAATCAGCTGTTTCCTCTCCCTCAGCCGGCACTTGAAACAATGCCAGAGGGGAGGGGCCTGGAGAGGGAGGCCTGGCTGACTCCTCTTCCTCATGCTCGGAGCTTTCTTCCTCCGATGGGACAGGCTCAGAGGGCGGGGCCACAACATTGTTATCGTTTTGGATTTCATCCTATGTACGTCAACCTAAATGAATTGGAGGCAATTGTGCACTAATTCTTATTTGTCATAATTTACAGGATGAATTCCATTCACGATTGCGTTTTATTCGACGAGGACTCGTTGCCATGGCAAATTCTGAGCCTCATGACAATGGCAGCCAGTTCTTTTTCACTTTGGGGCGTGCGGATGAACTTAACAACAAACACACTATCTTTGGAAAGGTTTGGAAAACTTCTACTCAAATGATATTTACTGTCTGCAAAAATTTGTTCATATTGATATTATTTTATTTGTGAGAACTAAACAAAGTGACAGGAAAAGCTTTCAAATCCTTTGGATAGGATATTTGATAAATTATTAATAAACATAGACTGCAATATAAATAACTATGTCATAATGGGTAAAAAAATAAATAAGCTAGTGAAAGAAGGAGCGATGATAAATAGAAAGAATAGAAGGGAAGAGATTGCTGTTAGTTCTTTGCTGTGGTAGATCACTTCCTGGTTCAAATGAAGCAACCTTGTTACCTCTCCATAGTGAGAGAATTGATTAAAACTAGTGCGATCAGCCACCTTATGTATCTTGATGGATTCCAATGGGCACCTTCAGATTTTACAGCAATTTGACAAGAAATTCCATCGGTCATCTGGTCAATCCCTAGAAGTGGGGTGGTCAGATCATTCAACATGGCTACTTCAATCTTAAAGATTACCTTGGTTAACAAATGAATTCTTGCTGCCGACGCCACCTATCTCTGCCACCTGGAACAGGCCCAAAATTGGACACGTGGAGGCTGAAAATGGGGCACACAGAAGCCAAAAATGGGGCACACGGAGGCAGTCATAGGCAGCAGCGGCAATGGTGGAGATGGGCGGTGGCGATCCTGCAGCCTGGAACAGCTGATAGGCGGTATTCTGGAGGCAGATCCAACCGCCAATCAGCTGCTTGTGCTAAATTAGGCTGTGCCGAAGCTGACCAGGCTGTTGGCTGTTTGCTGCAAGGAGGCAAAGTGCTGGGAGGCAGAGGCAGATTTTTTGTTTCTTGTTTTCCTCCCTAAAAGCTAGGTGTGTCTTATAGTCCGGAGTGTCTGATAGTGCAAAAAATACGGGAAAAATGTGTTTTGAAAATAATTTGGGAAAAGTAGCTTTTAAACATGAATTTAGGCACTGAATCTATGCTCCTTCTAGTTTTTTCTAAGGAATGATCTGGGAGGTTGTCCATGTTCCTTTCTGAGAAGTTGGGGGAGGAATTGCTGTTAATTTAATATTTTTAATTCTTATGTTTTATGGGTTTGTTACTATTGTAATCAGAAGTTGTTTGGAATGTGCCAGTGTAGAAATAATAGTAATAAATACATAAATTGAGATTTTTAAATTAAAATGTGTTTTGAAAATAATTTGTGAAAAGGTTTTAAAAGAGTCCTTCTAATTTGGCAGATCACTGGAGATACTATATATAATATGTTGCGACTTTCAGAAGTTGAAATTGGTACAGATGAAAGACCAGTCAATCCACATAAAATAACAAGTACAGAGGTAGGAATAAGATTATTTGTAATAGATATAAATATATATTTCTCTTGTCTCAATGCTATTAAAATGAAATCAGATGTTTTCTTGCATTTTGATTCAATATTAGAAATAATTGAAAGCTCAACTTGTATACCATGAATATGTTACCATTTTTGACCCAAGTGCTGATCTTGACATCTCTTTCTAATGTATTGCACAGTTCTTATTTACAGTAGCTATCACAATTGGGACCAGCAACCTAGTTGTTAAAGTTGTTGCTAAGTGAAACTGATTGTTTCTTACTTCAACTTTCCTTTGCTTTACAGACGTATAAAGGTCATCAATCCAGGGATAGGTTGTAAAGTTATTTTTTCATCACTGTCATAACTGTGAATGGTCGCTAAACAAGGCAGTCACTAAATAAGGACTACCTGTTGTTAATAAAAAGCCAGCAGCTACTAATACTACTTGCTTACACATAATCAAGGCAATTCTAGGAGATATTCACTGATATTTATTCAGTAGTGGGTTCTAACCAGTTTTACCACTGGTTTGCATCACGCACGCGCTTTGCGTGTGATCGCCGCGCGCATGCTCACTGCGCCGCATGGTCGCCAAACTTGCGCTTCACGTAAGCGCATTGAGTAAAAAAACCACTGAGGCACGGCAATCTGCCGCGCCTTACAGCTGATCTAAAAACAAAGAAATAAAGATAGTTATAGTACGGGGGGAGGGCCCAACTGATGTTTGGAGTGAACCAGTTCGCTCTCCTATCAAGATTCCACTACTGGTTCTCCCGAACTGGGGAGAACCGGTAGCAACCCACCACTGTGTTTATTTTACATTATTATTTTTCTTAAAACAAGAAAAAGCCATGAATGAAACCCTTGGTTTGCCTGGATTTTGTATATTTGACCACAGTTGCTTGCCCAAGGAGTTCAAATAATAGGTTCAGAACTGAAGATTAATTACATATCAATTATATCAAATTCTAGAAGATCTCATGAAGTTTCATGTACAGTCGTGTACGTGAAAAAAAGGTTTGTGAATCCTTTCAAATTTTCAATATTTCTGCATAAATATGATCTTAAAAAGGTGTGATCTGTTCTTTACATAAGCTCTAAAAGTAGATAATGAGAGCCCATTAAGCAAATGAGTCAAAAACACATTCGTTCGTTGACTAATTGAGGAAAATGATCCTAATTATCAATTCACATGAAAATTAGTCATATGACAATTAGATTGTTTTGATCAATGGGATAATAATCAGGTTTGAGTGTGGGAGGTTCTGTCTTATTAAAAGAACAGACTTCTGGGTATTCACTATGTGATATTCACAACACAGGTATGTGGAAGTATGTCATGGCTTGAACAAACAAGATTTCTGAGGATGTCTGAAAAACAAATTGTTGATGTTCACCAGACTGGGAAAACCTATTTCCAAAGAGTGTGGACTTCACTAGTCCAATATCAGGCAGATCATGTGCAAATAGAGGCAATCAATGGCATTGTTTCCCTTTCCAGGAGATCAATCAAGATCACACCAAGAGCAAGGCTTGTTATACTCCAGGAGGTCTCAAAGAAGCCCAGTATAATGTCTAAGGATTTAAAGGCCTGTCTTGCATTGGTGAATGTCTGTTCAAGAAACCACCATCAGAAGAACAATGAACAACATTGAACAACAACAATCCTGGCAGGGTTGGAAGAAGAAAGCCACTTTTATCCAAAAAGAATATTGTTCCCCATCTTCGGTTTGCAAAACACCACCTAGATAAGTCGAAGGCTGTTGGAACAATTTTCTGTGGACAGATAAGACCAAAGTAGACTTGTAGTTTGAATGAAAAGCTTTATGTTTGTTGAAAAACAAACACTGCAGTCCAGTGTAATAATCTTATCCCAGCTGTGAAACATGGTGTTAGGATCTTGGTTTGGTCTTGCTATTAGGACCAAGAATGCTTGCCCATCATTGATGGAACTAAACGTTCTGAATTATGTCAGCAAATTCAGGGTAAACTGTATGTCTGTGAAAACTTGAAGATCAAAAGAAGTGGATCATACAGCAAGACAGTGATCCAAAACACACAAGTTTTATAAACAAAGAATGATTAAAGCAGAAAAAACTGTTTTGGAATGTCCAAGATCTGCTATTATCCTATAGAAATGTGGAAGGATCTGAAGTAGACATTTCATGCACAGAAGCTCACCACCATCCCAAAGTTGAATCTCTTCTATAGGGAGGAATGAACAAAAAGTCCTCCAAGTCAATGTATATGACTGATCAACAGTTGCAGGAAATGTTTAGTTGAAATTATTGCTGTCCAAGAAGATCACACTAGTTACTGAATCCAAAGGTTCATATATTTTGGCACATACAGATTTGTAGCTATGATACATTTTCCTCAATAAATATATTAATAGGTATAATGATTTTGGCTCATTTGTTTAATTGGTTATCTTTTTCTAGTTTTAGGACCTGTGTGAAGAACATATTTGGATGGGGAGAAACAAGCTCAAACTCAACCCTTCCAAGACCGAGTGGCTGTGGCTTCCGGCGTCCCGGTATAGTCAGCTGACTCCATTGCTGACTATTGGGGATGAGATCCTGGCCCCCACAGAGAGGGCTCGCAACTTGGGTGTTCTCCTGGATGCACGGCTGTCTTTGGAAGATCATATGATGGCCGTGGCCAGGGGAGCTTTCTATCGGGTTCGCCTAATGCACCAGTTGCGTCCCTTTCTGGACTGGGATGCCTTGCACACGGTCACTCATGCCCTTGTGACGTCCCGTCTGGACTACTGCAACGCTCTCTACATGGGGCTCCCCTTGAACAAACATCAACAACCTCCCACCGGCCAATACACTCCCACAGAGAGGGACTCCTCAGGGTGCCGTCGGCCAAACAATGTCGACTAGTGACACCCAGGGGGAGAGTCTTCTCTGTGGGGGCACCAGCCCTCTGGAATGAGTTGCTCCTAGAGCTCAGTCTTAGCCCTGACCTGCGTACTTTTCGCCGCGCATTTAAGACCCTCCAATTCCAGCAAGCCGGACTGGCCTAATACGATTTTTTTATTATGCGTGTATGTATGTTTTAACTTGCGGGCCAATTTTATATATTGATTTTAATTGGTTTTAAATTTTATAAATCTATGTATTTTAATACGGCTGTACACGCCCTGAGTCCTTCGGGAGAAGGGCGGTATAGAAATCGAATAAACTCTTAAACTCTTAAACTCATATCACCATATAGGTCATCGAACTATTCTGTTAAATTTTCATACTTCTTAATCAATGGATAATTCAAACATTTGTTTGATTGATTTCCAATAAAAACTGGCGTATAATTATTTTGGCCATTGTTAGATAAGGCTATTACCTAAAGTATACAAGCTTCAGCCAATTTAATAAGTTATGTTCAGTAAGCCTAGTTATGCCTCATCACCATTTCTAGATTGCAGTGTTTAGGGGCTTATGAAATACTATTTTTCACAATAGAAGCAGTGGTGGGTTGCCCCCGGTTCGGACTGGTTCACAAGAACCGCTAGTAAAACTGGCGGGAGGCTGCCCACTGACCCAGACATCATCATAGGTGATCTGTGCATGCGCAGAGGAGCACACGTGCACGATGCGAACCGGTAGTAAAGGTAAGTAGAACCCACCCCTGAATAAAAGGTCTTAAAAGATTAACAAAACATGTTTGTTTTAGGTTTTATTTAATCCTTTTGATGATATAATTCCAAGGATGACTAAAGCGCTGAAGAATGAGAAACCAGTGGAAGAAGTTGAGAAGGCAAAATCAAAGGGCACAAAGTAAGAATAGCATATTTATTTATTTCCTGCAAACTCAGTTATAGTTTTCTACATAACAGATTAGGATTTGATTCATGCCTTGACACTGAATTATATACAAATAATAGTTGTGTAAAAGATAAGGAACAGAATCCAGTTGTATGCTTTCTTGAATGGAACCTTTTACCCTGATAAGGTAAGTCTTATGCTGTAGTCTCTTATGCATTCTCACACTGTGTTCTAGGCAAGATTTTAAGGATACTTGACAAAGTGCAGCAAGAAGAAAATCCTATTGCAGAGGTTGGCTAGGATTATATGAGATTTCAACAGGAAAATTAAATTCTATAGACTTTCAAAGGGGCAATAATGTTCAAACGAATTCTGGTTTTTTTATGTGTTCTACTGTTAAATGAAGGTACCTCTTTTTTCTATTTGAAGAAATTTTAGTCTGCTTTCATTTGGAGAAGAAGCTGAGGAGGAAGAAGTAGAAGTCAACAGAGTTAGTCAGGTATAATTTCAAGCTAACTACCTATATATTTCTGTGAATCTCTTTAATTTTCAGCATTGTGAAATTAATGGCCAGATTTGCTTATTGAAATTTTATTAGTAAACTGAATATAAACTGAGGCCCCAGACTATGGATTTAGATGAAATAAAGATAAATAAAAGAAATAATATATCTTGATGGTATATTAGCAAGTCTTACTAGTAGAAATTATACAGATCTAGACTTAAAGATTACTTATTCTTCCACTAAAACATAGTAAATTGTGCTTAATAGCAATTATTTCTCTGAAAGTTTGCAGATACACATCTTCAGCCAAAAGTAAAAAGATGAGGTTGTAGGGAGATTTGTATTGTTTATGTTGAATGCATTTGCCCTCCCTTAATGTCTTACCATAGCTTAGGTTTCTTCTAAGCTCCTAGCATTGTTCCGAGAAATTTAGGTGCTACTGTTGCCAGGAGTGCTTTTTATCAGTCTTGGCAGTCAGTTCAACTATTGAATGTATAGAGAGAATGATGGAGGAGGGTGGTTTCCAGATTAGTTGCCTTTAAGTTGCTTTTTGGGCTGCCTTTGAAAACTGTCTAGCAAATCGAATTAGTATAGGATATCACTGCCAGGCTATTAATAGAGATAAAATAACTGGTTCCTGCTTACTTTCAATACACTATTGAAAGTAAGTAAAGAAATTGAAAGTCCTGATTACAATTATAAGCACAAAATAATCTGGCACCCGGTATCCTGGAGGTTATTTTTCTTAAGTAAAATTCTCAATATATCTCTGTGCAATATAGGAGAAAGACTTTTTGATTCTTTCCTGCTTCTCTGAAATCCAGGGAGTTTCAAAGTCAAATGGTCATTTTGATAGTAGAAACAATACCAAGGTTAGATCTTCCTGCAGAATAAATCCATTTCTCCTTTGTAACAAATATAGGTAGCAGATCTTCATAGTTTTATTTGAATGAACATCTGCAATCAACACAATATATGTAATAATTAGGATATTGTTTAATGCTTTTGCATGAGTAGCAATGCTCTGTTTTTTTCATAGAGAAATTTGTGTTACAAAAGTGAAGACATTTTATCATAAACCCATCATTCCATTCTTTTTAAAAAAAATTTAGAGCATGAAAGGAAAAAGCAAAAGTAGTCATGATTTACTGAAAGATGATCCACACCTGAGTTCTGTTCCTGCCATTGACAGGTAAATAAACTCTGGCTAATTCAAAAGTAATTTTGTTAGTTTAGAAGTGTAGAATTTCTATTGTGATAAATATGTGAAATTTGGCCTACTTGTTACTGCATTACAAACCAACCTTTTTTCACTTATTTTAGTACTGCAGTTTTCAGAATTCCCAGTTAGCATGGCCAGTAGCCATGTTTGAATTACTCTTCACTTAGGGAGGGCTAGGATTAAGATTAGGAAAGACTGCCATACATTATTAGGCAATTGCCTATTTACCAAACATTTCTTGAGGATATCATGCAGCTTTGATTGCAACTCTTGAGTTAAGACGGCTCCTTCAAATATATATGATACTTATTTATGAAATAGTAATCAGATTGCCTTTGTTTCTACTGGAAAAACATTAATGAGTTAGGCTAAAGGGTACACTAGGTAAAAACCTGTAACCTAAACAAAAAAAATCATTTAGATTAATTTTATTTTAGAACATGCATTATGAAACAATTAACTTACATGTTGCATTTTCTTTCAGTGAAAAAGGAAATGAAAGTGATAATTCAGATAAGGTAAGACCTTTACATTTGCTATAATATTTATGGGGCTAATGTCTGTTACCACTATACACATCTGGTTATTGTCTCAGCTGCTGCTGAAACATTGGTAGTATTTAATTATCCTGTTAACAAAAAGGTTTCAATAGGGTAGGGAAATCTTCCCTACCTCATTAGTTCAGTTATATATTTCAGAGATTTGTGTTCTGCCAGTTCATCTTAGATATGAGGTGGCTTTTTGTGAGTAAACAATAAAACATATAATATCATTACAAATATAGTCCATCTTTTCAATACCAGGCCCAATTAACAGTTGTCACTCCCATCACCTCTTGTTTTGAAAGCTTTTTGAAAATGCACCATTTAAATGCTCTTCTGAAATGACCATACGGAGGGGATCTGATTTTGGAGAGTAAGTTGTTCCAAACTCATTCAACAGAGAAAGCTTGTCCATGGGGCCCTATGTTCTTCATATCTTGGATGCAGAAAAGTTTCTGCCCCGTGTCCTTCTCACCAGCATGTACTGGTTAATTAGATTCTGTATGGAACAAATATAGTCATCTCTGAGGTAATGAAAACCTGAATTTAAGTAATAATTGTCACCTTGAATTGTACCCAGAAGCCTCCTGGATTTGGAATCAGAAGGCTTTTGCACAGCAGTACCTCTGTCTTGTTCAGATTTATTATAAGTCTGTTCTATGCCATCCAGTTCTTCATAGCCTAGAGCAGGGATGTCAAACTTGCGTCATCAGGGTGGCATCACATGACATATCTGGACTTTTTTCCCCTTTGCTAAACCAGGCGTGGGTGTGGCCAGCGTGTGATGCATTGGGCCCGTGGGCCAGGAGTTTGACAGCCCTGGCCTAGAGGCACTTGGGTTACATCCTCAATTTGTTTAATCGTATCCAATCCCTCACTGATTTGCACTGAGATAATATTTATCCAGGATATTTTGTAATTGGCTTTTTCCTTTCTCAAACAACTTTGAGATCCCCAAAAGAAGATCAGGTAAGGGAAATGGTTCTCCAGAATAACTGGGTGAAAGGATGAATGAACTCTTGGTGGGTGAAAGCTAACTTTGATAATTCAACCAAGTGATTTGATGTCAACCATGTGATTTCTTAGATTCCAACAGTGTAAACACTTGATGGAGTAATATACTGTTGGATTTTCAGCCCAGGCTTAAAGCTGATAGCATGTAACGGCTATATTTATTCCTGCCACGCATCATTGTTCCTAGGTTCTAACTAACCATCCTTGGATTGTATAGCTGAACTATTTGTGTTAAAAGCTTCAGTATCATTCTGGTAGTAGTTGTCCTCTAAGGTGACCCATTTCATTTCCTGTCATGGAATGCAAGTTTGATGTCAGCCTTCCAAGATAGATAGACAGGAAACAGGACCAGCTGAACTAATTCTACTTTCTTGTAAACTTATATTAACAGACTCATGCAAATCGGATAGTACTAATCTCCCACCATCTCTTTTACAGCCTTATAAATTGGGGAAGTTCCTTTGTGACTTACGTTCTCAGTAGTTGTGCAGCTGTAGGCTATGCCCTCTTATCTGATCATTCCCTAGGCAGCACCGCTTCCCCCTCCCTCCCATGTGAGATGATTCCCACAAAGCATTACTGTGCTTCCACTTAGACATTGCTGTTTGAGACTAGAGGCCTTCCAGGACCAGGAATTTTAAGTTGCCAACAAAGATGTTTTCATTTTACATTTGGAGATAAAAAATATATTTGCATCACTTGTTTTTGTACTGAATAATGTCTGGTATTAAAATTTAAAATGCCCTTGGTAGGTGAATTTATATATATTTTACAGATGTGATAAGAATTGAAGGATATAAATAAATAAAATTCTAGTAAAAAATATAGAATACTTTATTTTAGCTTCTGAATGGAGATCAACGAGTAAATTCACTTGATTTCCTTGCTGTTTGAGAACCCACAAGCAAAGAAATGTAATTTCTTTTGGAAATGATAGCTCTTTGAATACAGAAATGCATCTTTCGAAGCTGAGAGTGTTGCAGTTACTACTTGCCCACAGCCTAATAACTGTGCAGGGAAGCTGTGCTGTGACATAGTTTTTAGAGGTCGCTTGTGACAGTGACACACAATGTCTTGAGCATTTTTATCAATTGTGCCAAAAACATATTCCATTTAGGTTCAAACCTAATTATTTGAGAGGAAAAAAGCCTTAAAAGGGTTCCCCATTTTTTATTTTTTGGGGACCTTTCATATCTCTATAAATAACTTGCTCTTTTAGAAATATGCTTTTCTAATACATAGGTCACGAGAAATAATCTTTTTTGGATTGAAACTGAGCAGTTCAGACATATAAACTAAAATGTGTGAATGTCTTAACAATCCTGCCCAGGAAGAAGAGGAGGGATATTGTGATGAAGATGATGGTCTTGATAATGAAGAAAAGAATCAGATGAAAAAACGAGTTATGCAGAAGTTAAAGAAAAATACTGATATACCTGTTAAAAAAATAACAGAAGGAGAGCAAAAGCAGAAGAGTAGCCGTAGGTGAGTAATGCATATCTTGAATTAATTGAGAGGGTAAGTTTCTAAAGGAAACTTTCAAATATGTTATAGTTGTCATTTTAAATAAAATGTTATAATGTATCTAAACTTTTCATAATTATTTTAAGAGGTCCATTTTGTCACCAACTATAAATTTAAAAATGTTTAAATAAATATTGAACGTAAAAATAAAGCATAGTCTTGTTCTATGTTATAACATTCAATAATGTGTTAGTTACAGTCTACTCAGCAATTGTCAGACATGGGAAATGGAAAAAACAATTTCAAGATAAAATCGAAACACTTGTGAATGGCATGTTCTCAAGAGATGGCTTTGGAAAAGCTGATTCAATTTTCTGTTAATTTCTGTGAATCAAAGCATGTGGCGAGTCATAGTACGAATAGAACTTCGGTGGAAGATTCTGCTAACATTTTGTCAAATGTCTGGTAGCTATCAAAAGTTTTAAAGTTAAATAATCAAATACAATTCTGAAAGTTAAATACATTATTGGAATATGTGAAGTAATATTGCTTTTATAGCAACTCTGATCTAATTTTTATATTCATTTGTAAAAATTGCTCATTTAGTGCTTTACATATGAGTCTTGTTTCTTGAGAATTGGGATTCTAATGAGACAGCGAAACTTGCTTTTTACCTAATAGAAGAGAATGCCAAAATAAATCATTAATATCTGATCATTTAATTTTATATACTGGTCTGCAAGGAAACAAACTTAATGGCTTTTTCTCCAGGAGGATGCTTTGGTTGCAATCTAGATTGAAGAGACTGGGCTTCCATGACTTTGGACTGGACTTTGATTAATCTTTACAAAATAAACAATTTCTTTTTAAATTCCTGTTTCAAATCCATCTCTTGGTATCCCTCTTATATGTGATGTCATAGAATTATAGCATTGGAAGGGAGCTTGAAAATCTTCTGGTCCAAACTCTTGCCCAAGGCAGAATTTCTCAATTCCATCTTGGACAAATCTTTGGTGGTCCAATCTTTTCTCCTCAATTAAGTGGTAGGATTCAATTTTTTCAACAACCTGTTCTGTGGGTGTGGCTTAGTTGGGGGTGTGGCTTGGTTGTCATGTGACTGGGTGGGCGTGGCTATGTGCATAGAGGGCTGAAAAAAATCATTTCTGACTGGTCCTCGCACTTTTGACCCGTCCTCGTACTTATGACCATCCTCACATTTATGCCTGTTGCGGCATTCTTAACAACCGTGTCAGTCATTTCACCACTACTTCTCTTCACCCCGGTGACAAGATAGGGCGCAAAACGTAAAATGTGAGGACAGTCGTAAGTTCAAGGACTGGTCAAAAGTATGAGGACCGGTCAAAAATAACTTTTTCAGCCTTCTGAGTAGTTCATATGCACATAGGGACTACCCAGAGGGCTGAAAAAAGTGATTTCTGATAGGTCTTCGCACTTTTGACCAGTCATCATGTATGCCCATTGCAGCATTCTTAATTAAATTAATTAAATAAAAATGACCCGCTGGAGCGGTCGGAGGCAGTCTGAGACGTGCATTTGGGCCAGCTGCAGGGCAAGGTGATACAACCGGGGTAGGTAGGCCGCTGCTGCCCAAGTGGGAGGCGGGTGCAGGCCTACAAGGTTGGCTGCAGGGTGAAGCGATCGGATGGGGTAGGTCAGGGGTCTGCAACTTTAAACACTCAACCTTAAACACATGTAAACACTTAAAAACAACCTTAAACCTGGGTGGGCATTGCCAACTCCATATCACTTACTCCCACCCAGGTTTTGTGGCTCCCAGTATTTTCTTTTAAACAGGTATCTCTGTGTGTCTCTTTCATCTCTCTCATCTCTTTCTTTCTCCGTCCCCCGTTCTCTCCTTCATCTCTCTTCCTCTCCATCTCTTTCTCTTCTTCCGCCCGGGTGGCGGTGGCAGCACACCTACCGCACCATCGGGTCGCCCCTCGGCTTGGAGGCGGCATCTTAAGCCTGCGCCCCACTGTGCATGCGTCCGCCTGGCTGCGCCTGCAGCTGGCTCTTATTGCTCTTACTGAGCTTTGCAATGGGGCAGACGGCGCTCCTCTTCCTCCTGGAGCCCATTACGATGCGGAGCTTCAGCTGCAGCCTGGGCAGCCAGTGTTCCAGGGTGGAGAAAAGTCGCGCGTCTCCCCCAGCGACTAGATGGGCTAGGGCAGGGGTGGGCAATTGTGGCTCTTTTACAACCTGTGGATTTCAACTCCCAGAATTCCTGAGACAGCCAAGCACAATTGCCCACCCCTGCCCTAGGGTAGGCTGACGCCGCGCGGGTGGGAGGCGGGGCGGTGCGAGCCAGCAATTTAACAAATGATTCGGCCAAACTGCCTAGAACTGGCAGAATCCCACCACTGGATCGCATGTTCAAAAAAAAATGTGGCAAAGATAATTTTGTTTCCTGTCGCACCCAGCTGTAAAGACCTAAAGTAAAATAGATTTTTCCAATCATAAAACAAATTATGTAGCTATTCATAAAATATACATTTAAAATGTGTGTGAAAAAAAATATTAGAACATGAAATTAGAATCTTCCTTTTTAAGTAATCACCTATTAAAGCTTTTAGTTGAATTGTTGACCTGTAGATGGAGCTCACGTGTCATGTATTTATAGACAGCCATTGGGTTCATTTTATAAAATTTGGTTTAATATAATTTAAATTATTTTTACTGATCGTTGATATAACAGTCTCAACCTTAAGGATATAACAGAGGCATGCTGATTATGAGCCACAGATGGCAGAATAAAGAATCAATCTTTTTTATGGTTTTCAGTATAAAAATTGTAAAGCTATACAGTCATTCTACAGAGGAAAATAAAATTCAGTAAACACATGATCATTAATTATGGCATAACCAAACTGTAATGATTAAAACTAATTAATAAGCTTTAGTTGAAAGATGAGAATTAGTTTTTAATTAAACCGAGAGCAGATTATTTAGAAGCTATTTTCATTTGCATGTCTCAGTAAAAGAAGCCTTTGAATAATTATTGTTACTTCTTTGTTCAGTATTTCCAAAAGTCACATTTTGAAATAAAAATGTTTAAAAATGTATACATATTTTTAGAACTTGATTGAAAATAGGAGGGAAAACTCCACTATAATGGTTTTACTTCATTTCCTCAAGATGACAAGCAGTAACATGCTTTCCAGTAATGCCTCTCTGTAATGGCATAAATTTTTGGTCCTTTCCACAAGAGAAACAGTGCATAAAGTGTTTTGTCTCATCTCACAGAATCCATCATACCAAATTCAGTGGAAGTTTATTTTTTTTTTTGATCAATTTAATTTGAAATGGCAGTCTTATGCACCAGCTATTCTTGGGGTAGCAGAGTCTATATGCTAACATGTCTTGTGTAAATCAGTATATTCTTTTATCTCTTCTCACTGCCCATTTTAGGGAGAAAAATGTTTGCTTTCCTATTTTTTTTTCTCATATCATGCATCATTTCATGTTTTTCTTTATTTGCCTTTTTGTAAGCTAAAAAGGCCTAATGTTTATAACCATTACCCACATGACTTTGATCACTTGTGCTGCTCCTTTCTGTACCTTTTTCATTTGTGGTATTCTTGTTGAGATGTATACACTATATTACATATTTTAAGAGTGGTTAGAATTTTTGTAGTGGGCAGCTAAGACAAAGTATTGTTTTGTTTGAACATCACAATGTTAGATCCTTTCTAATATGGATTTTATTTTTGTTGCAAAAATGAAGCTATGATTTTGTGATTAATTAAATTATATTTAATTTGCTGATGCTATATTTTGCAGAAAACTGAGCAAGCAAATGGTGCAGCTTTTTTATTTCTTTATTATTTGAATAAAATAATAGATTGTTGTATTCATACCCATTGCGTAGAAAACACACAAAGGGTAAAGCTTCTAGCAAAAATCTTCCTACAGCAAAATTCATTATTTTTGCTTGTATTTCTTAACGTTTTGCAACATAGTGTAAATCCAACTTTCTAACTACATATTAAAACAAAAAACAATAGGTAATTTATGTGTTATATTTCATATTTTCAAATTAAAATCCTTCCGCAGCAGTTTACAGCAAAATTTAAACACTATAAAATTAACATGTTATTTCAAAATGTTAAAGATTTAAGTATGCCAAGATAGAATATAAAACAAGCATATCTTTAATGAAACAATTTTGTAAGGAAAAATCTTTTGCTTAAATTTTCATAGTTCGAATATTGTTGGATTCATCCTTTGTTTTGAATAATCAATACATTTTAGAGATTAGAAGCAAAGTTCATTTTTTTTATTTGATGTAATTAGATTTTGGGCAAAAATGTAGACCAAAGGCAGCTCTTCCCATGTTACCCTTCAACATTTAACAATTCTCATGAGATGCTGGTACATAATATTCTAAAATATGAATTTATATCTATCTATCTATCTATCTATCTATCTATCTATCTATCTATCTATCTATCTATCAATCAAATTTTTATACTGTGATTCTCATTTAAGTAATCCTAAACTTCTTTAGGTGGTGGAATAAGCAAAAGCACTATATTAGCACTTACGTTACTTCAATCCTTTTCTCATAATTCTAGGCCATACAAGATTTAACACTTAAATATCGTTTTTTTCCACATTAATGCCTGTCCAAATCACCCAAGGCCTCGATTGACTACATCAAATGCTTTGGTTGTAGCATAGATATTCTGAGACAATCTACTTGAAAATGTCCCTGATTAGGGTTTCTAGTTTAAGAAATTCTTCTTCATCTCAGTATCTTCATTTGCTTGTCATCTGAAAATGGTATACTTTTTATCAAAGTGTAGTGGGAAAGTGCTTGGGGTTGAACTTTTAGGTAGTTTTGTATGCAAATGAGACCTGTAAAGTTACTTGACTTTATTACCCATCTCCCTTTTTTACAATGAATTGTCAGATCTTGATTTCAGTCAGCATTTTAATTCACATCAAGCAGAGCAGCTTTGGTCTGAGCTCTCCATCACATAATAAAGTCATATTTACTACCATAGTCAGTAATCTGTTTCAGGGTTTTGATTTATACATGCCATAAACCTTCAAATGAGGTGCTTAATAATTTATCAGTATATATAAAACATCTCTTTTTGGACTGTTAAAACAGTCATTTCTTTTTTCCAGGATTGAATGGTTTCTGAAGGAGTAATACAAATCTGTAAAAGAACACAGCTACTTTAATGTTTAAAAAGTCGTCCTATTTATGTACTCAAAGCACCTTTTTGGAAAGTATTGCACAGCCATATCAGTTGTACTTGTGTTTCTACAGAACAGTTTGTTGTGGAAAACTTCTTAAACAAATTAAGTGATTTATATATTTAAACATATGTGTTGATGAGTTAAGAATAAGTTGATTAATTTGAAAAGCAGCTGTTGTGTACTTGATTTGCTGGATATGTCTGCCAGGATATGCTATTGCCAAAATCAAAAGATCCCTAAACATATGTGTTTCAGAATATGGTTTGAATTCAATAAAATGAGTTCAATTCCAGGCATATGTCTTAATATTTTTTTATGTATGCTTCTTTGAGTTCAGTAGAAACAAGACATGGATGTGCTTTTACAAAATATATAACTGGCTTATTTTGTTTGATGCCCATTTTTCCCCTGGGTCTTGGTTATTTATAGGTGAGTTAATTTCTAGGCAATTTCTTGCTGGAATATCCTTTTATTTCCAACTCTTTAGTGACTGATAACAGGGCCTCAGTAATTCTTGCTTTATTATCTCCTACAGTTTTCCTGTCCTGATTTGTTTGCCTAGACTTTATGCCTCTTATTGCAGTCTTTAGATCTTTAAATAAAGCAAAACAAACAGAATTGTAGCATAATAGAGAAGTTCCATTTACACTGACCTATACTATTGCAGGACATTCTAAGGGGAAGAAATCATCATTCACCATAATCGCTGACCCATGAAAAGCAATCTTTTGATACATTTTCATACATTTTACTAAGCCATGAAACATGTTTCAAATAACAGTTATGAAATGGCTGTTTCTTCTAATGATTAATCTTTTTTTTTTTACCCAATGTTCTATATTGTTTGGAGTGAAATCCCTGTACAGGAATTTCAGAGAGAAAATATTCTGCAGATATGTCTTGTTGATAGCTAAACTCACTCAGGCTGTAATTGATATAAACAAATGTATGAGCAATTTGCCCATTGAGTTTAAACAATTCAAACAGATGAACGAAATGGGCTATGGAGATTTATACTGTGTACTCCAATATTATTTAGATATGTTGTACTTTTGGAAAATAAATAGAGAAGTATTGAAATACAACTAGCCTTTGTAAACTGCAAAGATTAGAAGGTGTTAAGAGATTGGTTAGTGAACTATAAGTATCTGGAGTTAAAGGTCCTTTTGTCTTCAAGTGATCACACAATTTCCAAGTTTGAAAATTGATTTCTCAGTGCAATGTACTATAATATCTAGAAAAGAAATGCTGTAATGCACAAGAGAATTTTGGTGCCCCATATATAGAAGGACTGGTAGGAAGAAAAAGAAAAGAAAAAAAAAAAGGCACCAAGCTAGAAAACAGTAGGCTGAATTCTAAGCTTTAGGTAATTCTAAGCTTTAGGTAATTCTAAGCTTTAGGTAATTCTAAGCTTTAGGTATGAAAGCTGCCTGAGTGATTTTGGGCCAGTTACTCGTTCTCAGGTCAACTCACCTCACCCAGTTGTTGTGGAGAAAATAGAAGGAAGAAGGAACATCAGGTATGTTCAATTCAATGAATACTTTTATTTAAAAAAACCTTGGTTGTTATATAAAAGGTTTTATCATATTGCCCAATTCCACTATTAATTTCCACATTCCAAAATGACATTAATTAATGTCATTTTCATCTCAAAACATTTGATAAAGCGTAAATGCACACAAAAACAGGACAACCCTATATGTTTAATCTGTAGGATTATCATCCCACTTCGTTTGGTTTAAGTTTGGGAATATTTTATCAAATTCATGTTTGTGGGCTGATTACATTTACAAAACAGGACAGTGTTTTGTTTTTTTTTTTTCACTGTGTATAATGTCACTAATTATGTTTTTGAGATGTTTATTATTTCAAAATCTGAGCTAGGTTCTTAATGCTACAACAATATGTGATACTTTTCTTAGATCTATAGTAGGCTGATTAGTAATTTTAAAAAAATTGATTGACATTTGATCATAAACTCATTTTGGAATAGTTGTCCTTTCAAACACAAGCTTTGGGAGGGACAAAGATGGGGAGAAGAGCAAGGAAGGGGATAGCCAATCAATAACCCTGATGATCAATGGGTTGATAGATACTACCAGCGGATTGCTTTCACATCCACTGCCATAAATTCGTATATACCATAATCCTATGCACATAATAATGAATTAATTCTATTACCCTTTCAATATATAAAAGGGAAGCTAGGTGCATCCTCATTAATTAGTGCCCAGTCTTCTCTCAGTAATTGGCAAATTATATGTCAAATTTGTACATTATAAAATGCTGGATTGTTGTACTCTGAGAATATCAGAGTCTGAGCAGACCAGTTTCAAGCCTGAATACTGTATGATGAATCAGTGCATAACTTTGTACCATGCAGCAGATAAATATACTCTCCCAAATGGATCCCTGTAAGTTGTGACTTTTGACTCTATACCCCGAGATAAACTCTTAGGGGAAATTAGCAGGCTCAACAGTTGATCATCATCTCCTCAAATTAATCATATAATTCAAAGCACTATTGCATAGTTCAAAGAAAATAGCAATGGGGACTTAGCAGACCTTTTTCCCATGTGTAAATGAGTGAAGAACTGGTGCACAGTTGCCCCAGTGCATAGTTCCCCCTATTATATTAACAATATTGTTGAGTATTTTGCTACATAGACTTTCAGCTATGATCTCTTGCTCATTGCCCCATATCTTTTCTTGTATATGCAAATGCTGCATATACAGCATTTGATTCTCTATTGAATTATCTATTATTTATTTATTTATTTATTTATTTATTTATTTATTTATTTATTTATTCAAATTTCTATACCGCCCTTCTCCTTTCGGACTCAGGGCGGTGAACAGCCAAGATAAAAACATCTATACAAAACATCACAGTTAAAAGATAAAGTTAAAATAATTTATAAATTTGGCCCATAATTTAAAACTTGTCAATTAAAATCAATATTAAAATTTTAAAACTAACCCTAAAATCAAGACAGACCGGCTAACTGGAAAAAATGAGTTTTTAGGGCCTGACGAAAAATCCGAAGGTCGGAGATCACTCGTATCTCTGGGGGTAGATTGTTCCATAGGGTAGGTGCCACCACAGAGAAGGCTCTCTTCCTGGGGGTCGTCAGCCGGCATTGTCTGGCGGACGGCACCCTGAGGAGGCCCTCTCTGTGGGAGCGAACCGGCCGGTGGGAGGCTATTGGTGGCAGAAGGCGGTCCCGTAAGTACCCTGGCCCTAAGCCATGGAGCGCTTTAAAGGTGATCACCAACACCTTGAAGCGCACCCGGAAGTCCACCGGAAGCCAATGCAGCTCGCGCAGGAGAGGAGTCACATGGGAGCGCCCCGTCGCTCCCATAATCCCCCGCGCAGCCGCATTCTGCACCAGTTGGAGCCTCCGGGTGTACCCCAAGGGGAGCCCCATGTAGAGAGCGTTACAATAGTCCAGACGAGAAGTGACGAGTGCTTGAGTGACCGTGCGTAGGGAGTCCCGGTCCAGAAAGGGGCGCAACTGGCGTATCAGGCGAACCTGACAAAAAGCCCCCCTGGCCACGGCTGTCATATGCCCTTCTAAAGACAGCCGCGCATCCAGGAGGACACCCAAGTTGCGGGCCCTCTCCGTGGGGGCCAATGATTCGCCCCCAATAACCAGTGATGGCGTCAGCTGGCTATACCGGGACGCCGGCAGCCACAGCCACTCGGTCTTGGAAGGGTTGAGTCGAAGCCTGTTTCCCCATTACCCTCTAATGCTGAACTGTGTAGTTGCCTTAGTGAGCTATCATCCTATTGCAATAGAAAATACCTTGAAATAAATTATTAAAAACACACAAAAGTTTGGGTATTTTTTAGAAAGCGTCCCAATCCCTCAACTAGGGGATGATTAATGGAAAAATGATCAGGTAGGTAAAAGCTTTCAAATAATTAAGCATTTATTTTCAAGTATTACCTGCTGGAGAAATCAAGTCAGGGAATTATCTATAAAGGCCCAAGAAGCATCTCCAGCTATTACCAAATTTACAACTTGGCAGGGGAATTATTTTGTCTCGGCTGCCATTAAATTATTCAAGGTCAAAGTTTTTGGCTATGTTACATTGTAGAACTGAATTTGCATCTCTAAGAACAAGTCAACCTTGAATTCCATACTCTAAATTTTTAATAACAATAGTATGCATCCTGCATTCAGTGTCTAGGGTTATAACATTATTAGAATTGGGCTGCATTTTTTGAAGATCACACAAGATTATGCTGTTTAAGGTCTTGGGCAGGGCAACTCCTTTGGGAGGGGGTTCTTTGGTTCATCTTATCCCGAACAAAAGATTTGAATCCAATCAGTGAAGACAAATTGACCAAGGTCTAGTGTAGTTTGTCAAAATCAGCCTAACTTATCCTAAGCCCCAATAATTCTTTAGCAGAATTTAAGCAAGGTCTCGGACTTAGACATTCAGGTGGATATTGGTAACTTTTTCTATTGTTATTATAGTAGAATTAAATAACCTCCCCCCCTTTTGGGGGGATTCTCCCTAATTATTTTTTTCAAGATCATGCATGCTCTGCCCCTAAGAGACTTTTTGTGCGACCCAAGTCGACGCCTTATCAATCAGTGTGACTGGAAGATTTTATAATCTTCCATATGAAAATCATACTTGTATATGTTCATGCATAGAGGTTGTATCTCATATTGTCTTATTACAATGCCCACTATGTTTACATTGGCAATCAGAATTCATAACCCAAATTATTAGGAAATTTTAATTTCCCTCATGATGATGAAATCATTGTTTTTCTTTTAAATTACTAATTTTTAGGTGTGTGAAGGGCAATGGCGAAATTTCTATCTGTAGCATTAGGCTATAGAAATCGACTGGTGTCTCCCTCACTGGTATTATTGACTTGGTTTCACATTATTTTTAATTACATTTTTAATTGCATTTTAATTACATATGCTTTAATGGATGTTGGTTTGGAACAATAAAGCAATAAATTAAATTAATTGTTTGTGGTGAGTGCTTGGCTCAATCTAATATAATCCTAGATTGATGCTTGTTGCTCTTTGTACAAACTGAATGTTGCTTTCGTAAATACACAGACTAGGTTTTAAATTATAATCTCCCACAGTAGATACTCTTCAATAGAGGAATAAACTGGCTAGAATCTCTCTTTTTTTTGAGACTTTGAAAAAGGTGCATAGATATCTATTATAAATACTTTAGTTAGAGGATGTCCATGATTGAGAAGATCAAGTAGGTTCTTTCCTATTGTAATTCAAATAACATAAATATTGAGTCTATGGTTTATACTTGATTTATTTGTTTAATTTGTATTCCTTCTTTATTGTTTTTACAAATAACTCAAAACAATGAATATATTCTCCACATACCCTTCTCCTATTTTCCTCACCCAGCTGACTTTCATGGCTAAGATGGGACTTGGAACTCAAGGTCTCCCATTTTCTAGTTTGGTGTCTTAATTACTATAACAGTCATATTTTTAAGTCTGGTATAGTAGTTTTAACTATGTCAAATAGTGGATTCTCTGATAGCCTTTACAGGTTGGTTTACTGCTATAAAGGGTTAGTCTTGAGGCTTTTCCAGTTATCTCCTGGGATATTGTTTTAAGTATTTGGCTATTTACTTGCTTGTCCAGTATCCAGTAGGTGGTGAGAGAAGCAGTGTTGACACAGTGCCAAGGGCTGATACTCTATTAAATGGACACAAAAGTTCTCAAGAAAACATCTCAATCCAATAGCTGCAGCTGCAATTAAATGCCATAAAATGTTTGCACTATCCTGTTTTGTAAGCATGCTGCAGATTTTTAGAGATTTGAGAAAATTAAACTGGATTTAAGAATTGTTTTAAGCCATTGTTTGCTTAAGTATGATTTATTGAATAGACAAGCTGGTTGGCTCATTCATCATACTAAGCTAAAATGAAACAAGCAACAGTATGGCTCAGTGTAACATGTGACCTGAGTCTTATCCCTTGAGTAAGGTGCTTCATACAAGACAATCTCTAACATAGCTGTTATTTTGATGTTGGAAATTCCTGAAGCAAATCACAGAATAAACATATGCAAACATATGTCACTTAGTTGTTCAAGAAATTTATGGCTAGCTATAAATTCTCTGTCTGGAACACTGAAATATCGGTTAGTTGCAAGTTACTGCATATAGAGATGTTTCTTAAATGTACATAACTTCTGCAGGCAAACAATTTGTGTGACAGTAATGTCATTTTTTCCTAGATGCTCCAATCCCTACTGCATAATATATTTAATTTCAATGTTTCTAACTTTATTCAAAGTATCATAATGAAAAACCTATTTATTCTATTACAGGAGTTCTTAGAAGTCTATTGTCGCTTACAGTTATGACTAATTTTGTTTGCATGTAGACATTTGTCTTTAGTTATCAGTGTGGGAACACATGAAAAGTAACAAACTTTCTGAAAAGTAACAAACATCTGAAAAGCATTGTCAAATATGATTTTATGTATTTTTACTAGAAATAGAGGACTGCTATGCTCAGTTGAGCAAGAACAAACCACTTCTAAATTTTATATATAATGAAATCATACGTAATGACAGTTTTGCTGAAGCATGTGTCTCCTTCTGAAAACAAAGTATTTAGCATCAGCTGTAGTCAAAGTCATTATAATAATAATGATGCTATTTCTATGTGTCTTAAAACCCAGAAATCTTGATCGGCCTATATAATTGCTTGTACAGTACACTTCTTTATGGTGCTATTTTTTCTTAGCAAGTGGGCAAAGTAGCTTAAAATAGAAATAAAAATATTTTTTTGTAAATTCATATTCTCATATAGTGCAAAACACAATGGTAACGTTATTATGTAAAGCTATTGTTATTGCTCATTGCTTATTTAATCAAGCCAGGCTCTATGGAATATGTCATAAAGAAACAGCTCAGTAATTTAAGACGGGAAAAACTGAAACAAACTGAACATCAAAAACAATAACTGCAAAAGCGTTTTATATTTTATATATAAAATTTATATTTGTATTTTATATTCTATTATTTCATATTTAATTTCAAAATGGGACATTGACTAATATTTTTCTGAGAAAGAAGAACCTTCCTTAGATTATGAATATTTGAAGAATATTTTGCATCTTTAAATAATTTTCTCTGGGGTGTTTCTTGATCATTTAGAATACTGTATATGTCATTCCTCAGAGGATGATATATTTTGACTTAACCGTTCTTGTTACATTGTATGTGCTTTAGCTGCAAGATAATCTGGAAGCTACTTGTTATTTGAAATTCATGGTAACATGTAATCAAATGTTAAACTTTACATTGTGTGAATCTAAGCCATTGAGAAGACTAAGACTTACTCTGAACTAAACTGTTGGTTTTTTTCCCCCTTTTGTTATTGGAAGTGGTTCTGTTCTGGGACATGTTTCCTCTGCATCCTTCAGAATCAATTATTTATTTATTTATTTATTTATTTATTTTATTAAATTTGTATACCGCCCTTCTCCTGCTGGACTCAGGGCGGTGCATAGCCAAAATAAAAAACATCCCAATACAAAATTTAAAATTTGTTAAAAGAATTACACACTTTGGCCCAAATTAGCTGCAGCCAGGGGCTAAAGGCCATATTGTTTTGTAGTCACTGTACAAATACAGGCCTGTGGGATAATCCCAGTTAAGCACTAACAAATAAAATGGACAAAAGAAAAGGGAGGAAAGATTAGCATACAACTAAAGTAAATAAAAAGAAAGGATGGTTAAGTAGTTAAGTTCCAGGTTCCCTGAAACACATTCTATCCCTCTTTTTCTTTTTTAAAATTTTCTCAGTGGTTCAAAATTGTCTTTCTGTATTTTATTTTCAGTCGAGGTCAATTGAACAACAACAATTCAATTTCTAAATATCCTTGGGAGATTAAAAAGTAGTGCTGAATATTGAAATGCAGGGTGCTATAACTGAACAATCTATGTTTTGGTCACCATTCACTTCACCAATTCTATTAACTAACAAAGGATAGCTATTGATCTTTTATAGCTGAGTTTAAAGTGTGCAAATAGTTCTGTGTATCTAATAGTGTTTAGGACATGCATTTATTCATTCATCGGATTTGTAGGTTGACCCATTCTGTTACTACTTTGATCAGCTTACAGAATACAATAATAAAAGATTAAATGCAAATAATTCGTGGAAAAACAACCATTCAAAAACCCAACATCACACAAAGAGTCCATCACTGGATCCAGGGCCTGGAATAGAGCTCTTCTTGAATAAGCAATTCTATATGCTGTGGGAAGTTAAAAAAAATAGGAGGAGGCAGTGGCACTTTTTTTCCACATTGTTGAGAAGAAGAAAAAAACCTATGTGGATCTCTCCATGAAGTCTCCAGGGCTAATATTAGACTCAAAGGGCACTTTATTATGTTGTATAAAGCATCTTTTTAAAAGAGGAAGTTTTCCCAAGTGATTGATTTAATGAGGAGCCCTTCTGTTTGTGGAATAACAACATATGGATGAGTTCTACTGAATCAAGACCAATATTTTGCTAGTAACTACCAGAATTTCCTGGAGGTGTAAGGCAGTAATATTTTCCAGCAAACACAGATTTCATGACTAGTAGCCAGTGATAAATCTAACCTTAGGAAATTGTTAAATCGAATTTTAAAGTTAGTTACTGTAAATACTGACTATCACAACATCTAATTAATACATTCTGTAAAGATGTGTTTTTTTACCCAACCGATTTTGTTTGCTGACTCAAAGATCTATATTCAGAGAAATGGAGAAAAACTTATTTCCATCCCATGTATCTTTTTTGTAAATCTCTTATATATTCTCCTTATAAACTGTCTTTTTACCTTTTCAAAAAGCACCACGATGATTACTGTTTTGAATTGAGTATCCAGAACTGTATGCATTCCAAATGGGATTCCCGTATGGGTTTGTATATGGGCAGTGCAATATATCAGCCTTGTTTATAACCCCTTTTTAATATAATTCTATAGAAAAAAGGAGTAAATCCCTGTCTAGTGATTGTTGTGATTGTTACCTTGAAATTGTAGAATGATTTGGGAGATAAATATGATTAGATCCAGACTTATACCAGTAAACTTGCTTTCCATTTCTTCTAACAGTGTAGCACCTCTTTGAAATACTATACTCTGTGTCAGACAGTGCAGTGGAATAGATTTTTATATGAGGAAAAAGATTTCTTAAATCAGAAGGGAAGCAATTTTTTTTAACAGAACTAAACTTACAGAAAGTTATTTTTCCTAATTTTCTGGGCACATTCAGTAGATCCCATGGTGTGCAATATTTTCATTAGGTTGGACAGGCTAATGTGGCAGAAAAAAGATAAGTTTCTGCTTCTGCCAGTCCGTTAATGCATCTATATTTAGATCCACGTATTCTTTTTTTTTCTTTGTAACTGTGTAATATGTTTAATGTGCGCCCAAATTTTTGTAGCCAAACAACTTTATTTGATTGTAAAGTTTATTATCAATTCATTGAAGAAATGAAGGTTGGTGTTGTATGAAATTGGAGTAACTTGTCAAAATATGAGTTTAAGTTGATGTGGGTCCCAAATTTGCTTAGATGAGTGGCAACTAGGAAATTGCATACAAACAACCCTGAGCTTTTTGGAAGAAGAGTAGAGAGCAAGTGCAATTAACGAATAAAATTAAAGTACTTCATATATGATTTCTTTCCCGAAAGCTTGCTTTTGTCCTTTTTTTCCTTCCAAGATCTTTCTTATGGTCCTAATGATATTACAATTAAGCATAGATTTTGTTGGTGATTTTGATTTTATGAAGCCGTACGGAGAGAACACCTGCGTTTTACTGTTCAGTGAAGCATGCTTCATTATGAAAATGAAGTACTTGCAATGTTTGCTTGACCCTCCAAAATCCATCCACTTCCCCTGTAGCGTCTGGTACACATTAACTTGAATGGTCTTTGTTCCTGAACATCTGGCAGTGTAGGAGTGGCCTGAAAGTGGTGGTGTGGTGGTGGGGAGAGACACTGATTTCCAGCGGGGCAGTAAAGTTGCTTCTTTAAGACATGTTACATTGTTGAGTCAGTTCCCCTTAAAACAGCACATTGTTTCAACAATTCCTTTTTTCAAAATATTATTGTCAACATGTTTGGATGATTTTTTTTTTCAGTTCAGCTGTTAGCTAAACTTGAATATATGTATATGAATATAAGTGTAATGGCATGATTCCTCCTTTCATAGTACTATACATTTTTTTATATTTCTGGATTTGCTAAAATTCTTGAGAAAAAAAAGAGTCAGCTAAGTTCTTCATGTAGAATGCATGATTGACATAGCCTTGAAAATAGACTATAGTATATTAAACACAAGCACAGATTGTTTAGGCGTAAAAACTCTATCCCAGCACTGAGATTTTTATTGGCTTGGCTTCAAAGCATGTTAATAGGTATAGTCTTGGTCTCAGACAAAGATTCAATTGTTACAGTAGTGTATTTCATCCTGCTGCTACTTGGCAAAGCTGGTGTACTTTCAAGTGAAATTTGTATGTGCACTTGTCTAGTCACCTGGAAAAAAAGAATATTTAGTTGACCTGTAAAAATGTAGTTAGAGTACTTGTAGTTAGAAGAAAACGCATAATCCTTATTATATATTCCATTTTTAATTCAGTACCATATGAGAAATCACTTCAGTACTCTTGATTGTTTAGTTATTTTATACTATAGCTGGAAAGATTCAACAAAGATACTGTAATGTGTTATCTAATTATTCTTTCAGTAGAACAGTATAGGAAGTTTGTACTATTGGATGTACATACAGCTCCTAAGGATGCAGTTTTGTTTATCTGGACTGAGCTTCTTGATTTTTGTTTAATTTAACTACAAAGCAAAGCATTTCATGCTCATTCAGACCTTTTCATTACTTACCTCATCCATTAGTTTTATTGTTGGTTTCTTCGTTGTAGGAGATTTAATAATGATTTTAAGAGATTACCTAAATATATTTTGCTCAGTTTTAGACACTATAGTTATCTAAGGCGTAAGTGGAAGGTTTAGGTTGCTGTCAATTAATGCATTAGGTCACAACCTTAAACTGGGCCTGCAAATATTTTTATAGGATAAAGCAAAGATTATAGTTAACTCTAACTTTGAAAATATAAACGAGAAGCTAATGGGAATGTGTAGACCACAGTGGACAGAGAGTGATTTTGTGTATTTATTTTATTTTATTTATTTTATTTTGAATTTGTATACCGCCCTTCTCCCTGAGGACTCAGGGCGGTGAACAGCCAAATAAAAACATCAAATACAAATATTAAAATACAGTTAAATATATATATATAGATTTGTATGATACGGGAGTGGTTTTCTGAAATAATATAGGATCTCTTGCTTGAGCAGGGGGCTGGATTAGAAGACCTTCAAGGACCCTTCCAGCTCTATTCTGATTCTGAAGGTTTGTTAGGTGGACATAGGACCTACACTGCCAACTAATGCTGATGGTCAAAGCAAGATTACCAGCTTTATATTGCTATCCAGTATATGCCAAGACAATTAAAGCATAGCCACAGGTGTTTTAACGAAAAGAAAACACAATAGCTTTCCTCATTGTATTTATTATTATTTATTAGTCATATTTCTAAGCCGCCCACTCTCCGAGGACTCTGGGCGGCTTACACCAAAGACAGTATACTAAATAGCATATTGCCCCCTAACAATCTGGGTCCTCATTTTACCCACCTCGGAAGGATGGAAGGCTGAGTCAACCTTGAGCCGGTGAAATTTGATCCGCTGATCTGCTGAACTAGCAGTCAGCTGAAGTAGCTGCAGTACTGCACTCTAACCACTGCGCCACCTCAACTCTTTTCATTGTTTATTTGGCTTCAGGAAATTGAGATCTAGTTAGATAATACTTGCTTTAAAAAAGAATAGGTTAGATAGTCTCCAAGGCTTTGTAAATGCATCATTCATTAGAAAAGCTATCTATACAAGTAGTCTTTGACTTACAACAATTTGGTAGTGACTGTTCAAAGTTACAATGGCACTAAAAAAAGTGACTTATGACCGTTTTTTACACTTACGATGGTTGCTTGGCAACTGATTCATATGACGGTTGCAGTATTCTGGGGTCATGTGATCACCTTTTGCAACCTTCTGACCAGCAAAGTCAATGGGGAAGCCAGATTCACATAACAATGGTGTCACGAATTCACTTAACAATTGTGACAAGAAAGGTGGTAAAATGGGGCAAAACTCACTTAACAAATGTCTCACTTAGCAACAGAAATTTTGGGCTCAATTGTGGTTATTAAATTGAGGGCTACTTCTATATGATAATCTCTAAGAGACCAGCACTGAAAAACTTGTTAAGGTATACTAACAAAGTCTGTGTCATGCCCAACTCTGAGGAATATGACTCAAGGGAAATTTTTCCAGATGCGCCAGACAAACATCAGCCTTAGGAACTGGTAAGCAAACATACAATTGAGGTGGACATTGAAGCTACCCATAACACCGTGCCCAAGGTCAGATGATGAAGATCCCAATCTTAGCCAACTTCCCACTGTTGGCTAAGATTGTCTAGACGCACTGTTAGCTTTAGGCAGCAAACAAAAATGCTCAGTGTGCCTCCTTGTCAAGCAAGAGTACTACTGCCTTAATTGGTTTCCACCTAGCAATGACTCTTCATAAGAATGATACTGCCAACCAGAAACTTTCTATTGAAAACAGTCAATTCTACCTAGACTCTGTATCAGAAGCTTGAAACCAATGCATCTTCAAACTCTCTGATGCCACACTGACTGATGACCTGTTTGCGACCACCTAGAACAGGGGTGTCCAGCTCACAGCGTCACGGCAGTGTCACGTGACATATCATATTTTCCCCCTTTGCTAAACTGAGCGTGGGTGTGGCCAGTGCATGATACATTCTGCCCATATCCCGGGAGTTTGACAGGCCTGACCTAGAATCTTGAATTGTGACCTGAGTATCTTACTATTAGCTGACTTGAACTTTTCACAGCCAAGTTGCTTGTAAACTTAACTGAAGCTTGTGTGCAATTAACATACAAGTAGCCCATGCTGCTTGTAAAACTTCGGTAATGTTCAGTAAACTGAAACTGTATGTGCAGAGCAGTGGTGAAATCTGAACCGGTTTGCCACCGGTTTGCTGCGTGCAGTGCTTGTGCATGTGCAGCGTGCACCAAAAGCACATTGTGCGCATGCACAGCACGCACCAAACACACACTTCGCATGGAAAAAGAAGATTTCACTAGGTAAGTAGAACAATGAGGGGTGGGAACAGTGTGCTGCGCGATTTAGCTTCGCTAGAAAGCAGGATTTCCTGCTTTCTAGTAAATATAAACAGCGCGACACAGCTGATCGTTGGAAATACCAGTTCGGACGAACTGGTAGCTTTTTTTAACTACCAGTTTGCCCAAACTGGTAGTTTTTATCACTACAAGTTTTCCCGAAATGGGACGAACCGGTAGCATTTTACCCCTAGTGCATAGTTAGGCTCTTTCCTACTTTTGAAAAGGACAGGATGCAAGCAAGGGTTTGTGCTTTCCCCATTCGATCATGAAGCCTTTCTTGATGCCACTTTCATACTTGTTCCTAATTTTATCTTTTTCATTGTTGTTACTTAATTACAACAAAGGAAACCTTATTTCCAGACTTTATTGGCAGAAAAGTAAAGATGGCAGCCAAAATCACATGATTGAAGTCCCACTTCTTTTTATATTCAATATGTGTTAAAAAATGGAGCTTTAATCATGCAGTTATGAGCACTGTTTTTGTTTTCTTCTCCCCAATGCAACTGAAGGAGAGGAGTTATTGATTTTTTGACTAAATTTGCAAGTAAATAAGACTAGAAACCTTATGCCTTTTCTATCTTTCGATTGCTTATATTAATTATACTTGTATAATTATATATGTAATTATTCTTTATTGTATAATTGGGAAGTCTGAAAGTGACTATTTGTTGCTAGCAAATCAGTGCTAGCTGGAGCACTGATTTGCTGGCAGCTAAAAACTGCTTTAAATGGGCACAGCACAGCCAAATAGCCTGAAGAAAAGACATTTAAGCAGGAAACTTAGCTTCAATTATTATTTTGGATACAAAGAAATAACCATTAAGTGGAAGAACTCCAAAGAGTTCAAGCTAAACTTGGCACTTGAAAACTCACTGAAGCCAAAAGTTTGTCCAATTCCAAAGACAATTCCTGATTAAAGTAGCTTTCAGGTAAATGAGTGAAAAAAGGAATTTAATAAAAGTGAGATAAGGAACAATCTTACAGTAGTAAATCAGACTATTGGTTCATATAGGCCATTGTTCTTTGACTTCAGGTAAGCTCCAAGATCCTGGAAGGATAATAATTCCTATAACTTGCAGTTATTGTTATAGATTTAATCTTCAATTAGATTCACAGTCTGGGACTGGTAAAAACTTAACAGTTCAAGTCCTAACCAAGAACCTAAGAGCTATTAAGGGAATGTCTGAGTATATAGGCAAGTTCCAAATAAGGTGATTTTTTGCAGTCAGAATATTCAGGTCTAATAAATTCAACATTTCCATGTATCTAGGCAGCCCTTTGGGTATTGTTGCAAGGGCTCCTATTACTGTAGATACAACCATTGATTTCTTCCTCCACAATTGCTCAGCTTCAGTTTGCAAATTATTATTATTAGTAGTAGTAATAGTAAATCTAAATCAATGCAAATGATATAATTTTTATGAAGGCGTTATTACAGAAATTACTTGAATTGCAAAGGAATTTGGCTTGCTGCATTGAAGTCTAGAAAATAGTCTAGAACTGCTATCAAACCTGTGGACATGTCAAACCTGGATTGCAGAATTTAGATGAGTTCTGTATAATAGCGAAAATTGTTTCTTTGGTGCCATCTAATGATTGGATTTTTTACAACCCAGATATGACAGCCACAACCAAATTATTTAAACCATAGTTTAAATTAATGTTTTCCAAGTTAAAGGATAGCATAGGATTCTACCATCACAATTGGCTAACTACATAGAGAATTTATGCTTTTATGAGAAATGCATCAGTATAGAGCTTTTGAAATTGTTAGGCTTGACTGATAAGCAGCCATATGAACTAATTGATGGGAAAGCACCATTTCCTTTAGGGAAAAAAAAACCTTCTTCCAATCTTTTATGTCACTGCTTGGTTAATTGGTTGCACCTGTAATTTTTTTTTAGCTATCATAATCCAATAATCACTAACCCACTTGTTAAAAGGTCAAAAGAATCAGGAAAGAGCTCTGTTTACTGTGGAAAATGGTTAGATAATATAGCTTGGTGACCCTTTATGTTTGTTAAATTCAACCATAAAGTCCTTTTTATATTATAATGTGTTCTTCTCATTCAAAAGCATTGCAAATAATAATGATTAAATAGGTTAAATGATTTTTCTTTAGTTCACAGTTAACATACCACTCTTTCCATTTATATATGCCTATATTTACTTACTAATAATTATTTAAATTTTGAGTTTATCTTGTGCTAAATACAGAAAAGTTAGACTGGTCCTGAGTATATATTTCCTTGCTACTAAAGTGGCTAAATTATCCCACCAAAAAGGGACTCTAGTTTTCATACAAACTGGGCATTTTGGAGTTGCAAAGGAGGGCAGTCTCTTCAGACCTTACACATGGTGTAAGAGAAAGATGGTTTCAGAAGAGTTCCCCCACATATATGGTAAAGGATCCCATTGAGAAACGGGCTGTCACTTCTCATCAGCTGCAGGTTCCACACCAAGCATAGGAGCAGCCACATATTGTAGATACAGTAATCAAAAGATAAAGTTAACACTGTGTGAACTAACATAGCTGGATATCAGGACTTGGTGTACTATAGGGGATGACCAGGCTTAGCCGGACGAAGTGGTCTAACACATCATAAGTCTCTTTGCGCCCAAAAGAGATCTAAGTCCAACCCACCTTGAATTCCTTTGACTCTTGTCTACTGCCAAATTGTTTTGACTGTTAGTAATTCATATTCTTGTAGAGAGCTTAAGCTTGCAATAAATCTTTATACCCGTTTGAACTGCCTGGATCTTCTGATTTCCCTGACTCTTGACATGTACCTATTAAAGTAGATAATAAACACCCCATGTCACATGTGGGCAAGCTTGCACCATATGCAACCCACAAGGCACATGCAGGTCCACCAAACACCTTGTGTGACCCACAGTCCCTTTTTTAAAAAAAAATCAGTAAATTCACTGCCAACATATGTTGCCACCACTATCCTGAAGACATGCTGTTGAGCTTTACTGGCTGAGGAACTCTGGGAGTTGAAGTCCACAAGTCTTAAAGTTGCCAAGTTTGGAGACCCCTGCTCTAGAGTACTCTTGAAATATGTGCCTATATTTTTGAAGGAGTGCACCCCATTTGCAATTCCTGTACACATGAATTGTCTTTCTCACAGTCTTGTCAAGGTTCACCCCATCTATTGGCCTTTATCATGGCCTGCCTATTCAAGTTTAGACATAATCCTAACTTTGTCAATTTTGACCTTTTATTGCACTAAATACGTTATTGAAAAATAAGCATTCTGTATGTGTAAGAACAAAAAATAGCAAGTCACCATTTAGGGGGACCTTTTTATAATTGTCTTTTTGCACATACCTGTTTTGGTTATTTAAATTGTCCAATTTGTGGATGTATTTGATATTAATGCTGTTGAATTTTTCTAATGTTGAATTGTTTCTGTAATGAAAAAATTGGTAATGAAATATTAGATAACCTATTAGAAATTACTAATCCTGTATTATTTAATTTTAGCCACAAAATAGAGAAAAGTAATCTAATGTGATGATGTCAGCGTGTTGTGAATTTTTTCCTTCAAATAAGAGATTCTCATTTTCCCTCTCAAACATTCAAGGTTCAAGAGGGAAACGCACACGTGGACTGGGAACATAATGTTTTCCTCCACAAAATCCTTCTGGAATCACTTTAGTTTCTAGGATGAGAGAATCACATGAATCTTTCACTTTGTTGCTTAATTTATGACTAAAGTAGCATTTGCTATTCATTCATCTATTAATTGGCCTTCAAAGTAATTAAACAAATAGAAGAACAATTGCTGTTGTGGCATTTCAATATGTCCTAAATGATAAATATGGTATCATGAATAAGTCTCCTGGTTTTCATGTCATGGCAGTGTTGGTTCAGCAAATATTTTAATTTACAATGAGGACCAGGTTTTTTGATCTAAGTATTTCTTCAGGGAATAATTAATATTGTTCCTTATTCTATGTTGAAAATATTATAACATAAAGTATGCAGTTCTTAAACATCTTTATGGCATCTAATTCATTCTAATCAGTTGATTAACTTGCCTTGTATTTCATGTTTAATTTCTTGGCATAGAAAACTTGGTTTGATGGCTTCATGTTTTTCAAGACAACTAGAATAGTTTCCATTTTATTAAAAAAATACTTCAAAGTAACAGCTTCTACACTTGGTTTTAATTATAAATATTCAAGTTGATATGAATAAATCTGTGCTACATGCATATCTGTGTCACATACATCTGACAGTATAGTCAAATGCTATATCTGAGCTACATTACGATAATTTTAACAAGATTTAAGGCTTTCCAAAAGATATCATTAACATATTTTTTTGAAACTTATATATCACTTGTCTACAAAGGAATTAGGCCCAAATTGGTGATAGGCATTATTTTGTAATAAAATTATAACCATGTAAAATGAGAAGCTGACAATATTCAGAACTTCAACCAAATCAAAAACATAACCTTTCCTTGCCAACTTCTAAACAGTTACACAACTGTTTATATAATTGGCTTGACCTATCAGGTCATCTATGGAAAAACTCCTAATGCCCCATGTTTGGGAGGCTAAGGGAGCTGTAGCCAGGAAGTGCAGCTTCTCAGCTGCTCAAGAGAATATTTGAATAGCTTGGGGGGTTATCTTTGTTTCACAGAATCTTGAGGTTTTGAGTTTAATTGTAATTTAGCTTTCATATGTTTTTATGAATACTGTCTTACATTTTCTATGAACTGCTGAGAATAAAAGTGATTATGATGGTATGTAAATTGAATAAATGAATAAATATATTTTAGCGATACATTTGTGATTTATAGACCAGAAATATTTTAGCGATTTGCTTAAGTAGGATTTTTTTAGGGTCAGCATAAAGTTGATAACATGATTTATTATTGCCTTTGGCCACCCATTAATTTTATATTATTTCCTATCAAAAAGAAATATTCCAAATATACTACAATATTTTGTTATTTGAACAAGGATTTTTTAAGATTAATAATATGTGTATAATGTGCCTATTAGTGCACACAAAATGAATTTTAAAAAACTATTTCCCAATTATGACAACTTTCTACATTTCTGACTTCTTGAGTATTCTTTGTAAATTCTATATTCTGTATACATTATTTGGTATGATCAGTATGTGTGTGTATATATATATATATACACATACATACATACATACATATATATATATATATATAGCAGTTATTCATATTAATTTAGGGAAAGATATGTTTAGTCTCAATAAATAGCAGTGATTGTCCAGCTTTCTTTGGTTTGGAAGCTAAACATGATCAAGCCTGATTAGTACCTATATGTGCTGTAAGCTACACTAGAAAATCAAAAACAAATCCTGGGGGGAAAAAGTAGTGTTAAACTATTCCTACATTGCTGCCAGAAAACTCCATGGACCTGTCCACAAAGTCACCAATAACTGAAATCAGTTTGAAGGCAAATTTAATTATATGAATATTTAAATCATATAGTTAAATGGCTATCTATCTTCCGGTAAGATAGCTGAGAAAGCAGGAGTCTCGGAACTGTTGTGCTGGTGATTTTATGTTATATTTTGTTGTGTGTGAGATGCCTACATGGTACTCACCAGTAGGAAGGCTGGACTGTGGATTTTGGGATTGGACTCCTTAGCCCAATCTAGACTTCCACTGTCCGAAGAGCTTGAGACAGAGGAGGACAATGTTTGTCCTCATTGACCACACTTCCATGCTGACCACTGTTGGAAATTGCGTAGCTTTTTTAAATCTGGCAATGGGGCTCAAAACTGCCCTGTCATTGTTGGTCTGCTGCTGGAAATTGTCTACGTCACTGAGAGCTGTTTGGGCTACTTCCTGGAATAGCTGTTTCCAGATGGAGGAGGAGGCTGAGGAACAGGTCAGGAAATGCCAGGCTGGCTTTGTTTCCTGTCCTAATGAATTGGATAGCTTTGTCAGCTTTGTACCTCTACAAACTGAACTGCTTTTGTACCTGCTCCCTTTTGTGGCAGCTGTTGTGAATGGGATAGCTTCTGATTTTGTTGGTTTTGTTGGGCCAGCTGGGCTACTCCCATGGGTCTGCTGCTGAAAAGATTTGCTTGGACCTGTTTGGGCTCAATGGTACATAAGCCTCCATCCTTTTGCATGCCGTTTTACAGTGGGACATTGGGGTTTGGTGGGATGAGTGGTGACTGGGTGGGGGGAAGGTTGCAGTTCTACAGTGGACCCTCTTCCCTTATGGAAGCCTTTCTGCCTTCTCTCCTGTGGCTCTGTGGGAGCCTCTCCTGACTGATGGCAGCAGGAGAAGCATACCATTTGTATGAGCAGGTGTGGGTGAATTTGGTCAGAGAAAGAAGGGCAAGAGTGGGGAAAGGAGCGGGTGAAAGTGGCAGAGGAGAGTTTCCTTGTTTGCAATGGATCCGAATGTGTTGTATTGATATGGGGGAAGAATTGCTTGGCACCATTTTGGTGTTGAGAACTGGTAAAGCTAAAGTGCCTGTGAATGTCTGGCTTTTTCCTCCCAGGAATATTTGGCGAGGACCACCAATTGTGTTAGCCTCCCTGCCTGAGTTCTTTGATGCCATTTCCAGGTTGGCAGTGGAGTTCCTCAGTGTTCTGATTCTGCAGGACTTTGATCTCCCTTCCCTGGGAATGGGATAAGGTGGCTCAGGTGTTCTTAGTTACTTCTCCTAGTTCATCCAGAGCCCAACTTGGAACAGTGGTTACACTCTGGACTTGCTGTTCCTATTGCAGAAGTAGCAAGGTGATCTGAAATTGGGAGAGCTTTCAGTCTCCTTTCTATCATGATCGGCTCACTCACTAATTTCCGTCGGTTCTCCAGTGCCACTTAACCCACTGCACAGATGTTGGATGTGTTAGACTGATCTGTCCCCAGTGACTGATGGACCCAGAGTGATTTCAAAGAGAATTGGGGGTTGTCCCTGTTAGTCTGCTGCATGGTCCATCTGAAGTTTTAGTTGCCACTTGGAATAAGAAAACAGCTGAGGCTTTGGATCAGATTGCACCCGTGTGACCTCTCCTCTCTCAAGGATCCCATCACTCTCCATAGTTTACAGAGGCTGCCTTTCCCCACTTACATCATATTCCAAAAGGCCTTTAAAACCTGGTTATGTGATCAGGCCTGATGCTCCCATGGAACTATGGACTTATCTAGATGGCTCCATTGTTGAGGGAACATTTTTATTCTTCCCACAATTTCTTATGTTCCTGATATTTTTAAGGATATTTATTATGGTATTTTATATTTTCACTCTTAATATATCGTGTGCTGTCCAGAGTCACCTTGGGTGAGATGGGTTGCTATATAAATTTGACTGGATGGGTGGGTGGGTGGATGGATAGGTAGGTAGGTAGGTAGTAGGTAGGTAGATAGATAGATGGATGGATGGATGGATGGATGGATGGATAGATAGATAGATAGATAGATAGATAGATAGATAGATAGATAGATAGATAGTGTTCAGCCTTTCCCAATCTGATACCTTGAAAAACTGTTGAACTAACTTTTATCATCTTAGACTGATTGATTTATTGTGGACCATTAGGTTAATATCAACACTTAGAGACTATATAGATCAATTTTCTCTGATGATGGTCTGTCCCTAACCTGGTCCTTAAGGTTTCCAATGATGTACTTAAAGGGGGTGGGTTTACAATATCTTTAGAGAGCACTATATTGGAAATACTAAAATATATTATATATTCTTAGATATGCTTTTGTCCTTTGGCGAAAACTATTTTAAAAAGAAAGAAAGCAATGGCAATCATTTACATATTATTACCAAGAAATTTGTGTACATATATGCTCTAAAGTCACTAAGAATGAAGCCCAACTAGAGGCTTGAATCTACATCTTTTTTTGAACAAGAGGTTGGACTTGACAATTTAAAGAACTTCCAATTCTATGATTCAAGCATACGCACATTTTTAATAGTTTGGAGGAAGATAACAGATCAGCATTCCACAACCTGGTGCCTTCCAGATGTGTTTGGACTACAGTTCCCAGCTGGCTGGGAACCAGGGAGTTAGAATTCCAACCCATCTGGAGGGTATCATGCTAGAAAGCTGTGGTAGATTATATTCATTTTATAATGATAGCTATCTGTAGAGCAAAAGCAGAGGGGAAAAAAGACATAATCCAACATTGCACGCTTCTTACACAAGGCTATTTTCTTTTCCCTCTCTAGCTGTAGCATGGTCTGGAGGTCAGCAGAAAGCTGTAGGGAAAGAAGGGAAATGTGATCTACTAATACTATCCTTTTGTTTGATAGAAAAATACCATTGCATTTTTAGGACATCTGTTCTTATCATTTGCTATGGAATTGGTCAAGTAATCATGGTTAATTTATAAGGAGGATTTGGATTACTATGCTCTAGCTGCAGGACTTGTAAAATAATACAGTTGTATGATTGTCTGATAAATTAGCCAGTGGTAAAACTGTTTAAGAGAACACACTGAAATAAGATGCAACAGGTAGAAACCAAATGTTTTTCACTATGCCTGAGTCCTGCTTCTATAATACTTGCGCTATGTGCTGCATTTAGTTTCATATGTAATATTGGATTACTTTCTAAAATTCACATCCCCAGAGCCCATCAGCTGATTATTTAATTGGTTATTTACAGTATACATACTAGTTCTACTGATGGACAGATAAGGTGGAAGTCTTTTCTGTGACATTTGGGAAAGGATATGAACAAGCCATTGTTATCATTGAATACTGTAACCAACAAATAATGCTGACTAGATCAGAGGTAGGTTTCAGCAGGTTCTGACCAGTTCTGGAAAACTGGTAGCGGAAATTTTGAGTAGTTTGGAGAACCGGTGGTAAAAATTCTGACTGGCCCCGCCCCCATCTATTCTCTGCCTCCCAAATCTCAGCTGATTGGGAGGAAATGGGGATTTTGCAGTAATCTTTTTATGGAGTGGGGTGGGAATGGAGATTTTACGGGATCCTTCCCCTGCCATGCCCACCAAGCCACACCCACCAAGCCACGCCCACAGAACCAGTAGTAAAATAATTTGAAACCCACTACTGGACTAGATGTCTGATTTTAAGATGGGTGCTTCACTGGAGTTGTCATTGGATAAGGCAAAAGACACAACAAAAGTTAAGTGATGCATTGGTTCTTTGACCACAGTCCAGAAAGATGTGTCATGTGAGACTTTGCTTTAACGTGATGGAGGAGGCTTCTATAGTTCTGTGAATGGCAAATATGTGTCCATGACATTAACTTAAAGCCTAACTTTCTTTTTGTGGACATAATTCTATATGTCTCCTGAAAATCTTTTAGCTTGAGATCCTTGGGAACAATGTAGAAATTGATGCAGAGAGCATCAGGCAACAGTAGAAGTTAGAACACATGCATTTATAAGCTGTGTAGTTGACTCATATCCAGAAAGCAACAAGTGACTATTATAGCTCGGTTAAAATAGACATAATACAATTTTGGTATTGTTCCTAGATGGTACAGTTTCCATGAAACATTGTTGGCATACATTTCTGTTTCCCTAGGGCAGGGGTGGGCAATTGTGGCTCTTTTACAACCTGTGGACTTCAACTCCCAGAATTCCTGAGACAGCTTGGCTATCTCAGGAATTCTGGGAGTTGAAGTCCACAGGTTGTAAAAGAGCCACAGTTGCCCACCCCTGCCCTAGTGTATATGAAATCCTGATTTCGGTCCTAATACAGCAACCTCAGTGTGGGCTTTATAATCTTCCAAATTGAATAATCTTAGATAATACTAAGCTGTCCATAAAATTGCATAGACAAAACAGAAAGGAAGCAACATAATCTTTACATTGTTCCAGCAATACAACTTCAGCTAAATGATGCATTGTTGGTTGGAACAACCGATCAGCAAGATATAGTACTTAGAGGCTGTCATCACTCTGCCTCCTTGCATTGCAAACTGGGCTGACTAAGCTAGGAGTGATGACCTCTCCTTCAAGTCTCTGTGTTGTATGCAGTTCTACATTTTCATCAATGGTGGGTTTCAAAAGTTTTTACTACCGGTTCTGTGGATGTGGCTTGGTGGGTGTGGCATGGCTTGGTGGGCATGACTTGGGCATGGCAGGGGAAGGATACTGTAAAATCTCCATTCTCTCCCCACTTCAGGGGAAGGTTACTGCAAAATCCCCATTTCTTCCCGATCAGCTGGGACTCGGGAGGCAGAGAATGGATGGGGGTGGGGCCAGTCAGAGGTGTTATTTACCGGTTCTCCGAACTATTCAAAATTTCCGCTACCAGTTCTCCAGAACTGGTCAGAACCTGCTGAAACCCACCTCTGATTTTCATCCTCAGAATGAATGCAGGGGGATATTGTACCAAGCATTAACCCTACAATAAAAAGTAAGTTCTTTAGGCAAGGAGACCACGTTTATTGACTTTTACAGTAAACTCCAATGAGTAGTTCTTCCCTTTTTCCCTGCAGCACAGAAGTTGAAATTTCGCATAGTACTGACTCCCAGTTGTAACTACATCAGCAGTCAGTGTCAGTTGGTTCACTGTTTCCTTGTTCTCATATTCGTTTCTTAAAACCAGATTCCAGTCAAAACAGACGTATAAGTATATTTTCCAATAAAAGCTTTCCTTCCCTTAGCATACATACAAATAAGCTTGCATATTGGCCAAGCTGCTGTTTGGACAGACAATGATTCCCCCCCCTCCCCCCCTTTGAGATAGGTCCAGGCTGCTCTTGGCTAGAGTCTGGTTAAGAAACATTTGAAGATGCTGAGTTTTAAAACCTGTTTTTTGTGCGTGGTATCAAATAGCGAGTTAAACTCCTTTAAGAAACAAAATTAAAAATCGTCTTATGCCTGTCTTTATGTATTTAAGTATATGTGCTAATCATGTGGATTTGTAGCACTGAGAACATGAAACTTCAAAGCAAGGAATGACTGGCCAGATGAGGTGTCAGCAATCTTTTCATGTGTCAAGTACTTTTAAGATAAATTTGCCAAAACCTCTCAAGATTTTAGTCCTTTTAAAAATAAAATCATTTTTAATTAATGCCATGCAGATCTGACATCCTTAACCTCCTTAAATCCTTAAGCTGCCAACTTTTTGGCTAAATGCTAAGGAATGCTTCCTGGGCAGAAGTATTAGAAAGCATACTACAAAGGCTTTCCCATTTTCTTTTGTCTTCTTTGGAAGTATCTACCACACCACACAGCTATTTCATAATGAAACCAATTGCCATTTTAAAAAATCAAAATGCTTTCTTTCACAGGCTCATCAGATATCAATCCTATTTATTAAAAAATATGGAGGGCATAGTGGTAGATAACAGATTACCTGTCAGACTGATAATATACTGAATATGTGCCAAATTTGATATCTAAAAAATGAACATGTTACCATGTAGCATTTTAAACAAATACTTCCTTATCATGAAGGGCAACTATGTATTTTTATTAAATTAGTGAATTCCTAAGAAATGAAAATTAAAGCCCTGATCGCATTGCACTCATGTTGGGAGCACCAAAGCGCTACCAGGTTGAAAGGATTAGGTGGTGACATTACCGTTATCCAGGGGCTTCTTTCATAGCCCCTGTAGGAGCTTCAGCAAAGGACAGGAGCTCACTTTGCCCCATGGCAGCACTCGGGTCTCAAAAGCAAGCTTGTTCCTTGTCAAGCCAGTATCTTAACTATGTGAGCCACCAAGCTCCATAAAGCCCTGATGTTATTCTATCATAATACAATTATTATGTGATGAGATATATATATACTGTAACTACAGTGTGTTGTCATATAGATGTTAAGTCCTCTATTGTTCTGAGATTACTCTGAAACCAGTTTTAGTTGAAGGCTGAAGCACCAAATAGTGATGCTTGCATGCAGAAAAATAAATAAAAATAATTTTACAATATTTTCAAGAAATGTTATACTAGTGTGAAACTAGTATATTGTACTTACATTTTATATGAAAAGCATCTCAGTTTTTACTATTTATTTGACAGTCCTAAAATATCAGTATCTCAAGGACATTTATATAAATATTCCATCTTGGTAAGAAAAAAAAGCCCTTGCCCTTGTTAGTGTTTTTTAATATGGGATAAAATTCCTTCTTTAAGAAAAGTAACAGCTTTGATTCCATCCAAATTTCTATTAATGGAAGGTAAGATACTTTTAATGCCACCTAAGCCCATAATATTTTGTTCAACATATGCACATTTATCAAAACTTCAGTGTAATGTGCAAAACAAATGTACATAATGTAAGTAAATGTACTAATACTGTACTGATTTGTCAAACTATGGACTTTTGCCATTGTTTGCTTAGTTTGGAGTGAAGTCTGTTGACCAAAATTCAGATCCATTTCATCAAAAATCTCCTAAATTGAGGTCCATTAAATTGAGAGTTTATATCATAGAGGAATTCTGACTAAAAAAGCAAATTTATGTGGATTCATGTTGGGTCCAAAGTTTGGATGAGTGATTAGCCTAAAAGTGTTGTTTCTCTTGCAAGATTTGATGAATGGGAAGCAATAGTGAAAAATACAATTTTCATGTTTGTTAGACATTTGGTCTAGGAAGCTAGTAGAGTTGTGTATGTGAAGAAGAATTATCTGTATGCAGGAGCTAAGTTACTATACAGTATTTAGGAAAGGGAAAACAAACAATTGTTCACCTAAATCAAAACTGTATGACTGGACCAGAGAAGCATTGATGGTCACTTGAAAAGTTGCCCTTTTACTTTCTCAAATAAAAATTATCAGCTTTATTTTTTTATATATATTTTATAACGTTTGGGTGGTGGGGCAACAAAAAATTATGGAACTAATATATTGGCAGATTATTTTGTTAGTAAATTAAAACTATAGTCTACAATAATAAGGAAATAGATTAAGAGCGCATTTTTCTTTCTATTCCTAGTGAACTGTAATATAAATGCAATCTATGTCTGTGAACATAGTTTGATCATAAGTTATAACTGGCTAGGCTTGCATGTTACACGAAACAATAACCTTGGTTTATAAATCGCAATGGCTGAGTTTGCACCACATGATAAGCCAAAGCAGATCACATTTTCACTTAGTATAATTCACAAAGCAGGCCAGAGATTGAAATTTTCAAATGCTACTTGGAAAAATGCCTAGGATTAGTTCTTAGTCCTGGAAAACATCTTTCAGAGTCTGCTTCTCTCTGGAGGTTTGATGTGGACAGTGGAATTTGCTGTTTATCAAAGTGAAGCTGTATGTTTGTACAGGTTTAGGGAACTACTCTTAATGAGTACATTTGTAAGTAAATCCAGTATTATAAAACACTTCTAGTAATTGTTCCTTTAAATTATATCATTACAATTGCTCAACCACTTGGGGATGATTTATTTGCTAGAATAATTTGGGCATTTCCAGTTGCATAGTTTCTTTTTGTGCTTATTGTCTAATAGTAATTGCAGTTTTGTCCAGATATGTGGCAGATATGTACCCTGTTTCCCCTAAAATAAGACATCCCCTGATAATAAATGCAATCTGGGTTTTGAGCACATGCGCTAAAATAAGTCCCCTCTCTGAAAATAAGCCCTCCCCCAAAATATTTAACCGCATGCACAGCCAGTCACCGCCATTTCCTCTGGTTAGGGTTAGGGAGGCAGAGCTGGAAATCAGGTAAGATGGCAAGTCTTGCTCCACGCGCCCCAAAATAATAAGACCTCCCCGAAAATAAGGCCAAGCGCTTTTTTTTGGAGTTCAAAAAAATATAAGACAGGGTCTTATTTTCGAGGAAAAACAGTATGTATTACCTGATTTTATATTGTGAGGAATTATTTTTAAAGTAAAAGTTTTATGCTTTTCTTTTTAACTGTAATAAATTATCTGTCTATTCAAGTGTGGAAGATTATTATTCTGTGCCAGAAGTCCATTCAATCCCATTTGCTATCTTATTATGTACCTTGTTAACTGATGCTGAGAAGATTAAATTATTCCTAAAGCTGGCAGTATTACCAAAAGGGTTATTAAAATTATTTAGGAAAGAAAAAATAATGATCAATGCACCTAAATGTACATTCTGTTTGAAGGAGAATGCTTTTTAGTAGTATGTGGACATCTGGGAAAAACAATATTTTTGGTTGCTATTATAGAAAATTAATCTGTGGTTTTTGTATCTTGATACTTTTTTCCTCTGGAGTACTAAGGTTATTTTTTAACCTAATTTGCAGTTTTTCACTTGTAAAGGCTTTTGGAATATTTCCAATCTACTTAGAAGTTATTGCTATTCCTTATTATTTTCCCACCCGGTTATAGAAATTCTTTTTTTTAAAAAAACTAGAGGCTTACAAAATGTTTGCTTAGTTTTCAAGAAAAAGAAAGGTAGTGGTAGAGCCTGGCAGAGAGATCAGTGGCTATATTTCAGCAGCGCTTGTAACTAATTCTGCTATTTTCTATCCTGCTATGTATTGAACTGTTACTGAGAAGGAGATCTGAAATTGTTCCTTTTTTTTTTTTTTTTTTGCAAAGCTAGTCATAACAAAATGTTAAGTTATGCCATTCCTCTAAAATATTCCAAAATAAGAGGTTTTCCTGTATGGTGACCCAGAGCTTTATATTTCAACTTTTTTAATATACTTCTTTCATTGAAAGTAGTTGCTCAAACACTTTGCCCAAGCAGCTCACTACATTGTTATTTTTTTTGTGCTTAGAAAATATTACATGCTTCTTTATGATATTAGGAAGGTATTTTATCTATTTAAGGTAGATGAACCAGTCTGATGAAAGTTCACTGGACAAATCTTATTGCAAATACTTATTGATGAAGATTGTTGCTACACACAAGAGGAGAGAAGATAAAGCTCTATCTGTGTTACAGAGCCCTTAGAACATTGTCGCCACATGACGTTTTGCAACATTTTTCCCATTCACAGAGCTGGCGTAGGTGTGACCTGCGTGTGATGCATCCGGCCCACGGGCCGCCAGTTTGACAACCCTGCCTTAGAATTATAAAATACATTATCATTTTAAGCAAGAAGGTATAAACGTGGTATTAAATTATTTTAGGGAATAATCAAATAAGTAATTTTTGCCTTAAATGACAGCATGTTCTATGATCCATCTGTTTGTTTTCTTGGCTGTCAACAGTATCCTCAGAAGTCTTCTTCAACAGGTAAAAAAGGAAGAAATCTTTATTTAATGATGCTGCCAATTATTTTGAATATGAGATCATAGCTGAAGAATATAAAGATGCATTCCTAGGTTTTTTATTTGGAAATTGATGATCCAACTTGACTGCTCAATTTTAATAGTTGGAAATTCCATGGGCAATTTACTCATAGCAACAGTATTCCTGCTATAGTGCCTCAGTAATGCCACAGAATCTTTTTCTTTTAATTGAAGCATTGATCGAAAAGCTCACAAGAAGACTAAATGTTCTACATTGGGGGGGGGGGGGTTGATAGACTAACAACAGATCCCACCCTGTCCCCTTCTCATCCTACTCCCACCCTCCCTATCTTTTAGCTAGGTTGTTTATCTGGATTTTTATAGTATTATATCATTGGATTTCTCACAGTTTTATCAGAGTTGCCTTGTGGTAAGATGGGAAGCTAATAAATTTCACAATAAAAATTATAAATCAAGAACATTAAAGGCAAACCAGGAAAAGAGAAAAATCCAGCTAGTAAGAAGCTGATCCATGAGACAAACTGGTTTAAGACTTGTTTGGCACAGTCAAGATAATGTAGCTTTTAATGCTGAAGAAGAAATCTTGCTACTGAACCGCTTGGAACCATCATTACGTATTTCCAGAAATATTGTGCTGAAGCAGAGATTTACACTGTTCAGGGCTCTGTGCAGGGTGGTGAATGGAGAACATATTTTGAAAACTCATATAAGATGCTCTCAGATACTCCAGAAAAAGTTATTTGGTCAGAATTCAGTTAGAAAAAAATATATATTTATATCCAACCAATTGCAAATTAGTCCTTAGACTTTATTTTCTGCTGGTTCATTTCTTTTTTGGGGCTCTTGATAATCTATTTACCATGTGTATTAAGTTTGGGCACAAATTTTAAAAAATGTATTGTCTATAATTGGTTCTAACATTGTACTATAAGAATATAAAAAGATTTGGCTATTACTACTTTTCTAAAATGTTGTACCTGCAAAAACTGTGGAGTTTCTTATGCTTGCTTTTGTATGTGTGTATTTCAAGTTTAATTTAAGAATTTTACCAGACCTGCTGTGAGTACTCTCAAGTGCTTTATTAAATTGCAAGGGCGTAGCCTTTGGCAGTGCTTTACATCTGCAGTGGTCACTCATTACCTGTACTGAAATACTTGTAACAGTGAATTAAAATAAAATTTCTTCAGGTAATATTTATCTAAACCAGGATTTTCCCTCTAGATTAAATGCCAACAATAATAACTGCCTTTCTTCTGGGTTTTATTCCAGATGTATTTATTTAAAACCAAATTCTATTATGGCTCTGGACTGTTGATGAATTCTGAAATTACAGACACATAGTTTAGAGATGTGACTTGATGCCAGAATCTTTTCTCTTGAGGGGCAGTTCTTTTTCATGGTTTTGGCCACCTGGGACAACACTACTACAGAGTTTTTTTCCCAGAATGTATGGTTTTCACCTAATTTACAAGTCTGAAACATTCTCACTCCATTTCCTGGTCCAGTCTATAATCTTTATCAATCCTAGATTGATTATCTATAAACCGTCAGTAGAATTGTCTCTGGAACCTTTTGGAAAGTAAACAGTGCCAGCTTATTTGTACACATTTCTTTCTTCCCAATTTTGAATTAAACTGGCATTTCATTTCAGCTCTTAAAAGGCTGCTGAGATTCCCTTGAGAAAAACTGCTTTTCATTTACTCCATGGTTTGATTTCCAGAAATTCTGTGAGGAAATGTTTTCATTCAGATTTTGTTGTTGGATGTGTATGAATCTGTGAAATTCCCAGAGTATGTGAAGTTCAAAGTGGTGATAATCTATAACTATCTCATGTGGAAATATATGTGGGTGTGTTTACCTTGTATATATGTTTATTCTTGCTCTCTGTTAAAAGCCCCAGGTCACTCAGAGCCTGCAGAAGTGTGAAAATATGTGAGCCCATCTAAAATATTTTAGAAATGATAATCATCTATTCCCTGTTTTAAAATTAAGAAACCAAGGACTAATTTGACTTCATCTGACTGAAAAACTATGTCTTCTTCTGCAGAAGCATATATATACTGTAACCTTTGCAGACCATTTCTGATTTGGTGACCCAGAGGGACACTTTGGGAGAAATTGGAACAATTCTCAATGGTCAGGAAATTGTTTTTGTGGATCTACTGACTATATAAAGACATAGATTACAAGGTAGCCTTTGACTTACGTTTAAAGTTAAAACAGATTTTTAAAAAGTTACTTATGACCCATCCTTGAAATTACAACTACTGCATTGCCCTCTGCCACACCACGCAATTACATTTCAGGCACTGAGCAATCGGTTTGCATTTATGACCGGGTACAGTGTCCTGTATGCATGTCATTGTATGCTTATATAATAAGCATTGTATACCTATGATTCACTTAATGACAGTGAAGACTCACTTAACAATCATTGTAAAAACAGTTATAAAATAGAGTCCAGTTTACTTACACTCAAAATTTCAAACTCAATTGTGATTGTAACTCAACTCAAAGTTATCTTTTCATTTGAGAATAATAGTGATCTTCAATGAGGTGATGACTAGTATGAGAGTGCTGAACTAGAAGTGCATTTTGGGGGACCTGTTTTTTAATTTTTTAAAATATATTACATTTATTATATTACATTTATTATATTATAATTCTCTGGTGACAAATTTCTGATTCAACTTTTCATTACCCTATTTTGGCAGGGTTAGGGTTAGGGTTAGGGTTGTGATTGTCTGGATTTGTTTTCTCATTTTGTCTCTCATAGTTGAGGTCTACCTATGATGTCAATTACAGGCCTCTCTCATCTTTTTAAGTGGGAGAACTTGCACAATTGGTGGCTGACTAAATACTTTTTTGCCCCACTGTATATAGTTATGTATGAATGATGGATATGGAAGGGAATAGATTCATACGTATTACCAGTACTTAGCATCTCTTGGAGAAGGAGCAGCAAATTATAAATTCAACAACAGCAGTGAACCTGAACAGGATTGTAATTTTGGATTCTTTTTTTCTTAATTGTTTTGTTTAAGTGCAATTCTGTGCATTGTTGCTTAGAAGTCCCAGTATGTGCAGTTTTCTTCTAGGAAAATATATGTTGGACCAGAGACCCTGATTTTCTGGTATTTGAGCTGCTAATTTTTGGAACCGTTCTCCTTGAGATATTTGTGTTTCATTATATTGGCTTCATTTAACTTTTTCTGCTATATTTAGTTATTATAAATTGCCAGAAAAAACAGTAACTTGCATATACAAATTTCTAGCAACAAACTATATTATGAATTTCTGACTGTTCCATTTCTGTATTTAAAATACCATCGTAATATTTTTTTGCATTAACTTCAGAAGTCCTATGTTAAGTTTTGAATGATATCTCAAACACTAGGCAAAACTTTGTGCTAGAAATTGTGGTGAAAACTTCCTCTTATGATTTGCAGTGCATGGGTACTTAACTGTTTTGAATCTAATCATTGGCATGTTTTAAAGCGGGGATTGAGGGTTTTTTTAATTAGGGCTTTTAATGATCTTTTAAGGGGAATTGGGAGGACGACCAAGGGGGATGGGGGGGTAATCCACCAAGGTCGGAGCCGAGCCCGGCATGGGGTAACGGTTTGGAGGGTGCAGGACGAGGGCCTGGGGAGCTGATGGAGGGCCATCCTAATGAGGGATGTACTATCAGCACGGTGGAGGAGGGGCAGATACGGCGGGAGCAGGGGGCCATACCATGTGTCGGGGGTGCGCACTCGCTGTTTGAGAGCAATTGCACACCCCGGTCCTCAATGCTCCTCTCGGGTACTAGGTTTGCACAGATACTCAGGACCGGGCCCTTCAGCTGATGCTGTGCAACGCCAGGTCCGTGGTAAATAAAGCCCCCCTCATCTACGATCTTATACAGGAGGGGGGAGCGGACCTGGCAGGTATTACGGAGACCTGGCTGAGCCCGGAGGGAGGGGTCCCTCTGGTGCCCACCAGGCTTCAGAGCATTCCATCAGCCGAGGGCCCAAGGCAGGGGCGGGGGGGGTGGCAGTTATTATTAAAGAAGGTCTTGGTCTGAGGGAGACTACTGTGCCACAGATTGCAGGGTGTGAGTCCCTCTTTGTGAGGCGGGGTCAGGGGGGTTCAGATGGGCTTGTTGCTAATGTACCTGGCTCCCTGCCGCGTGGCAATGGCCCTACCCGAGCTACTCGACGTGATAGCCACGGTGGCAGTTGATACACCCAGGCTTATGGTCATGGGTGATTTCAACCTGCCATCCGTTGGTGAAATGTCTGAGATGGCCCAGGAGTTCATGGCTTCCATGACGGCCATGGACCTGACCCAGTTAGATCATGGCCCCACTTACAGGGGGGGACACACCCTGGACCTGACTTTTGTCTCTGGCCAGTGGTTGGATGGTCTTATAGGGGATATAGAGATGGAACCCTTGTCATGGACAGATCACTCGCTCTTTCGCCTGGACCTTCAAACCGCTACACCCCGCCGCAGGGAGGCGGAACCAATAAGGTGGGTCCGCCCCAGGCGCCTGATGGATCCTGATAGGTTCCAGACCGAGCTTGGGCCATTTCCTGAGGATCTGGCACATGACTCGGCCGAAGACCTGGTAGCTGCCTGAGATCGGGCAGCTGGTGGGGCTTTAGATCGAGTTGTGCCTTTGCGGCCCCTGACCCGGTGCCAATCCCATGTGGCTCCATGGTTTACCGAGGAGCTGAGGGAGATGAAGCGCCGGAAAAGACGCCTGGAGAGCGGTTGGAAGGCCAGTCTCGCTGAATCTGACCGAACACTGGTAAGGTCGCATATTAAGACCTACCTAGTGGCGATAAAGGCGGCGAAGTTTAATTACTTTTCCACTCTTATTGCATCATCAGATAATCGTCCGGCCGCCCTGTTCAGGGTGACCCGCTCCCTGCTACATCCGGAAGTGCGGGAGGACCCCCTAAAAGGCAGGGCTGAGGATTTCGGACAATATCTGTATGACAAAATCGCACAGATTCGGGGGGATTTGGACTCTGACTGGGTAGATTCGGGCAGGGTGGCGAGGAATAGTCTTGAGAATGTTATCTGGGAGAGTTGGACTCTGTGACCCCTGATGACATGGACAGGACTTTGGGGAGTCTTAGTGCGGCCACATGTTTGTTGGATCCGTGTCCCTCCTGGTTAGTACTGGCTTCCCGGGAGGTTACACAAGGCTGGCTCCAGGGAATTATCAACACTTCGTTGAGTGAGGGTTACTTCCCCATGGCCTTGAAAGAGGCGGTGGTGAGGTCTCTCTTCAAGAAGCCTTCCCTGGACCCGGCAGTATTAGCCAACTACTGTCCTGTCTCCAACCTTCGCTTTGTGGCGAAGGTTGTTGAGAGTGTGGTCGCACGACAGTTTCCACAATACCTGGAGGAAACGTCTTATCTGGATCCCTTCCAGTCGGGTTTCAGGCCCAGGTACAGCACAGAAACGGCATTGGTGGCATTGGTAGATGTCTCTGGAGGGCTCAGACAGGGGTTGCTCCTCTGTTCTGGTCCTGTTAGACCTCTCAGCGGCTTTTGATACCATCGACCATGGTATCATGCTGCGCTGGTTGGAAGAGTTGGTGATGGGGGGCACCATGTTATAGTGGTTCTCCTCCTTTCTCTTGGACCGGTCACAGTTTGTGTTGGCAGGGGGGCAGAGGTCGACCTCGAGATGCCTCATATGTGGGGTGTCACAGGGGTCGGTCCTCTCGCCCCTTTTGTTCAACATCTATGTGAAGCCGCTGGGTGAGATCATCCATGGCTTCGGGGTGAAGTACCACCAGTACGCTGATGACACCCAGCTGTACATCTCCACCCTGGGCCACCCCAATGATGCCCTTGAAGTGATGTCCCAGTGCCTGGAGGCCGTGCGGATCTGGATGGGGAGAAACAGGCTCAGGCTCAACCTATCCAAGACTGAGTGGCTGTGGTTTCCGGCATCCCGATATAGTCAGTTGACACCATCACTGACTATTGGGGGCGAGTCTTTGGCCCCCACGGAGAGGGCTCGCAATTTGGGCGTCGTCCTGGATACACAGCTGTCCTTGGAGGAACATCTGATGGCTGTAGCCAGGGGGACTTTTTATCAGGTTCGCCTGATCCGCCAGTTGCGGCCCTTCCTAGATCGGGATTCCTTGTGCACAGTCACTCATGCCCTCGTCACCTCTCGCCTGGACTACGGCAATGCTCTCTACATGGGGCTCCCCTTGAAGAGCACCCGGAGGATCCAACTGGTCCAGAATGCGGCCGCGCGGGTTGTTAGGGGAGCCGCATGGCGCTCCCACATAACACCTCTCCTGTGTGAGCTGCACTGGCTTCCAGTGGTCTTCCGGGTGCGCTTCAAGGTGTTGGTTATCACCTTTAAAGCGCTCCATGGCATAGGACCTGGATATCTTCGAGACCGCCTGCTGCTACCAATGGCCTCCCACCGACTTGTGTGCTCCTACAGAGAGGGCCTCCTCAGGGTGCCATCGGCCAAGCAATGTAGACTGGTGGCCCCCATGGGGAGGGCCTTTTCTGTGGGGGCACCTGCCTTCTGGAATCAGCTGCCCCCGGAGATACGAAGAATCCAAGACCTCGGTGCCTTCCTCCGTGCCCTTAAGACCTTTCTTTTTCAGCAAGCCTGGCTGGCTTAACACTTTTTAAAATGCTTTTAATAGGTTTGTTATTGTTTTTTAACTATGGGGCCAAACGCATATATATCTTTTAAACTGTATTTTAATGTTTGTATTTATGTTCTTACTTTTGCTGTGCACCGCCCTGAGTCCTTCGGGAGAAAGGCAGTATATAAATCTGATAATTAGTTAATTAATTAATTAATTAATTAACAAGGCTTCTTGTTGTTTCTTTTTTTCATTTATTCTGGAAAGCATTTTGGAAATATCAAAGAAATAAGGAAATGGATTGTTTCTTGTAAAATTTAGAAAATAGTCTTAGAAGATAATATCACTCACTGCTAATGTATGGAATGTTAGAATAGAATAACAGAGTTGGAAGGGACCTTGGAAGTCATGTAGTCCAATCCCCTGCTTAGGCAGGAACCACTTCAGACAAATTGTTATCCAACATCTTCTTAAAAGCTTCCAGTGTTGGAGCATTCACAACTTCTGGAGGCAAGTTGTCCAACTGATTAATGTTCTAACTGTCAGGAAATTTCTCCTTAGTTCTAAGTTGCTTCTCTCCTTGATTAGTTTCCACCCATTACTTCTTGTCCTACCCTCAGGTGCTTTGGAGAATAGCTTGACTCCCTCTTCTTTGTGGTAGCCCCTGAGATATTGGAATGCTGCTATCATGTCTCCCCTAGATATACCCAATTCCTGCAACCGTTCTTTATATGTTATTATATTATATATTATAAAATATTATAAAGATCTCAATATTGTAGATTCCAAATAAATACTAAATACAACATAAATAGATAACAAATACAACATACTGGCTGGGGAATTCTGGGAGTTGAAGTCCACAAGTCTTATAGATGCCAAGTTTGGAGACCCATGCTTTAGATAAATTATTTTCTCTTGACAAACCTAATTCATTATAAAAAGAAAAAAAAAAAAGCACAGGCTGTATCTTTTTAATGCTGTTGAAATATGGGTAGTGCTTCATTCCAAGAGGGTGTTTAATCTTAGTGGAAGCTTTACTATGTTCCCCAAAAGGAAACTCTACTTCTGAATTGTAGGTAAGTGAGGTGAGTTTGGAGCTATTCATGGTTTGAGGCAAATGCATTCTGCATATACTTGGAGATATGCTTAACAAGACTTTGGCATTAATTTTATTATTAATATTGTTGTTGCAGCACAGATATACAGTAAATAGCAGAACTTTAGAAGGTGTAGTCATAGAGAACAGGTGTATCTGATAGAGCTGTGGTGGTGCAATGGTTAGAATGCAATACTGCAGGGCTAACTCACTGCTCACTCCAGGAGTTCAATTCTGAGTGGCTCAAGGTTGACTCAGCCTTCCATTCTTCAGAGGTTGGTAAAATGAGGGGCCATATTGTTGGAGGCAATAGGCTGATTCTGTAAACCGCTTAGAGAGGGCTGTAAAGCACTGTGAAGTGGTATATAAGTGCTATTCCTATTGACCTTGTATAAAGTTTGGGATGGGATGGTGGGTAGGTTATGCTTGTATCATTGTAGCTGAGTATCTGTAACATATTGATGGGCAAGATGTTCAAAAATACTTTTAAGATTCACTCTTCAGTGTTAAGTTATAATATTGAATCCAGAGAAGTAACATTTGAGAGAACAAAATAAAACCACAAGAAATGATTAGCCATGTGATTTAGCATACCTCTGAGAATAAATACTCCTGTCTGGTTTTCTGTGGATGACTAAAATACTACAAGTCAATCTTGATATGAAACGAAAACCATTTTACGTAACTCTTATTTAGTCTGCCCCGAAAAGAATTTATTTTGTTGAAGTTCAGCACGACTCTTAACAAGTTTGGTAAACCAACAGAATGATTTCATTTTGAAGAATTCTGCTAGCAGACTGCTGCATTCAACAAAGGCTGGATTGTTTCACAGTGCGATTCTTCAAAACCTCTGGGCATCAGGCCCAGGCTTGGCCATTTACCTGTGTAATATATGACCAGGCAATCAGAAAAACAATGGAAATAGGTTTGCCAATGTATAAAAATGGTTATCATGTATCTAACAGTTGAAAAACTGCAATTAAGACATGTTATATTAATAAAGTGATAAAGATTTTATTTTCCCTTATTTCTTGCCACTGTGCCTGACGTTCTGTTTTCTTTTCTGAAAATGAATTCTTTCTTGTTTTTAATTAAATGCAGGAAAATAATGTGGTTCAGCATTTCTGGAGTAAAGAATATTAACTGATTCATAATACGGTGAAGACATGTTACATAGATTAAGCTTTACTTTGCAATTTAACTTTATCCCTCTTCAATCTACAGACCTCTACATTTTGTGAAGAATTGCCATTAAAACAAATAAATTGTGTAGATTATTTCAGGGACTTGCTCTTGGGGATGACTTTGCATTGAAACTGAGTAGTTCATTCAACTAATGTATAACTGCACCCTACTTTAATTATTTTAGGGTTGCTTTTATTGTCTTATTTTCATAGGATACACTGAGTGAGGAACAGTAGAAGAGAAAAATATGTATGCTGTCTGAAGCTTCTGTGAGAAAAAGATCTAAGATGCAGCAAGCCATTTGCTAAGGAGGACTATAGGATAGGTGAATTCAGTGATGGTGGGTTAGACAACTTTGAATTTCTCTGTCTCTCTGCTTTACATAATTGTGGACAATGTGGTGACCTGTTGGATGTCTGTATGACAGTTGTGATTCAATTCAGGTTGCTACCATTGTAAGGATAGAGGACAGGAGAAGGTAGTAATGACAGACATTGCTTTCAAAAGGGAAAGTGAATGAGCACTCATTCTCCTTGCTTTCTGGTATGCTTGTTTTTCAAATTCTTAGAGGTTCTGGGGAGAAATCAAATATCAGGTCAGTGAGAAGGAAGAACATGACATCTAGTTCTTAATACTGTGAAAGAAAGTTGGTTACTTGGGTAGCTCTGTGAACTTTGCAACTTTAGTGGTAAAGTAGCACAACATAATTGCAGAAAGTGTTCTTCCTCCAGCTCCCATATTCCAACTTTGAGAACTGGGGAGCAATACAAAAACTTGTATTCAGTAATAATGTATCTGTCATAAAAAGCCATTGTTTCAAAAATAAATGAGAAAGGCTAGGTTCTCACAACAAGCTTAGCTAAACCCAAACAGTGTGTTATGGCTTGATGTGATATATGAATCCAGCTAAGTTTTAGAAGACAAATCCCAGTTATTTTGCGCTTGGAATGCTTCTAGTAAGAGCAGAACATTTCATGCAAGGCCAGAACAGCCCAATTTAATGTTGAAACATTTTGAATTTGAAATGTTTTGCACAGCTCTGGTGTGTATTCCACACTGAACTCTTGGAGAAAAGGAAGAATAAATCTAACTAACAAATAATTACACACTTAGCATATTAAGCACACTCAGCACTTACAATAAATCAGATATGGACTATTTGTAGCCCTGTGGTCTTGCAGACCCTAGACTGGAGTCTGACTTGTAAATTTCGGTGGCCACAGTCTTTTCCCGTTTTTGAGGCAAGAAAACTTGGTGGAATTCCTAAAACTGATTTAAGAAGGAAGAATGAGAAAACTTATTTACTCTCCCCCCTGTAACAAGGGAAAAAATGAACTTTTTAAATAACAGTGTTCATACCACTCTGTCTAGTGTACCTCCCAAATGATTAATTTGGCCTTTCTTGCTTAATACCAGATACCAAAAGATGCAGAACAGCTCCAACACGTATCTGGTAGATGACATTTAAAAGTGTCAGACCTGAGGTCATGGTTTTGCTCTCTTTTTTTGGATCTGATTAATGGATATTGAGCTGAAAAGTAGTGATTAGCTCAGACTGTCCAGTTACTTTTGTAATACAGCTGCTGTGTGTATGAAAATGGCTTTTTCTATGAATAGGCTGAATGTTATTGCTCTACCATTTTTTTTTTAATTTTAATTTTATCTTATACATCCAACAAACATTAAATCTATAGCGGTCTACATCACAACGCAAGAAGGAAATAAACTTGTCCCATTACATATATAGGGTATTACATATACCAATTGACATGCTTATCCAATACCTCTATTTGTAGCTCGATTTGACATCCAATTATACCATTGACTCCAAGATATATAGTAATCTGTGTCCCCCTCGTCCTTTCAATATCATAATAAGCTGATAATAAGCTGATCTGATTCCGCACAATTCATATTTTCTGAATTACTACTTGTTTGGATAGGCTAACATCCATCTCCATTTTTTAAATGATTTGGTTGATTTGAGAATCAAAAAAGCTCCTTTAAGCATTTGCATGTTTTTGGTAGCGATAGATTGTGCATTTTTGCTATAGAACAGGGGTGTCAAACTGGCGGCCCATGGGCCGGATGCATCAAGTGCAGGCCACCCCAGCTCCGCAAAGGGTAAAATGTTGCGATACATCACGAGATGGCAACGTGACGTGGAGAGTTTGACACCTGTGCTATAGAATAATTTCTGGGGTTGATATACATGTAGCTATCTTTTGATTAACATTTGTTTTATCTTCTGTGTCAGATTACCACTATCTTTCTGCCATTGTTTCTAACATTATGCTATGAAAAAAAAACCCCTTTCATTGCACTACTTCAAATTGGATAAAGTAGAGGAAAAAGATGGGTGTCTAACCCCCTTTTTTGTGCCTCAAAGTGCAGAATATCTGGAATTAGACTCTAATGTGGGTTGACATAAAACCATGATGTTCATGGCAGCAGTGAAGATCTAGTGTCTTTTCCATTATTGCAGGCCCACAAAAAGGCTGAGCCTATACCCATCTACCCTTTCCAAGGCTATTGTTTAAGCAGATTTGGTATGTTTGTTATTAAGTCTGCAGACTGGAGAACATGAAGGGTGTGCTGTTCAACATAGAATCATTTCCATCTGTTGTAAATTCTTGTCAGATGTTGGGAAACAGCAGGCAAAGCTAATAGCAAGTGTTCTAACCATCCACCAAGGAGAAGCTCTTTATTGTATAGATTCATATACTGCTGGAAATTAAGTTGATATTTTAATTTTTTTTTTCAAGAATGCTTGCTAGCTTATTATATATTTATTTTAAAATGTTTGGATCATATTTTAAGGCTAAAAAGAGAATCTATTCCGTGGAATGAACTGCGCAACTAATTTCACATACTGCAAGGTTTAGGGCTTTGTCTTGCCAAATGGCTTCCAATCCATGAAATAGCTCCCAGCAAGGCATTTTTTGAAATTTGAACAGTTTTGAAAAGTAGTCTGCAGTATTGTGCTGGAAGTATAAGACTTCTCTTCCCTCCTGCAGCCTGAAAAGACAGGAAAAAATCAGAAGGATTGGAGTGCTAGAAATAGCTGTGATATTACTTCAGAAAACTAGGCAATAATTATTATTTAAAGCCATCATTGCTGGAGTAATAATCGCAATGCTTTTTTAAAAAACAACAACACTATTGGGCATTTAAAAAACCTGCACACAAGTCTAAAATGGTGAAATTAAAGATACTTTCATTAATACAAAATATTCTTTGAATAGGAGCTATGTTTGATTGTAAAATGATCATGTAAGATAGTGAAGGGCAAATTGGTGCCCTCTAGAAGTTCTAGGCTCTTGCATTCCTTTATTATTTGCCATGTAAGTTAGAAGAATAATGAGTTGAGACAAAATATTAGGCACCAGGTTCCCTCATCCAATGTTAGAGAACCGGCATTCAATATAGGTTTAGGAAGAAGGCTGTTGTGTCACAAAAGTTTGTGTGATCTCATTAGCCTTTGTTCCAAGCAGTGAAAAACCTGAATGTAGAATTGGATGAAAAACCCTAAATTCTTGATTTAGGCACAGAATGGCAATAAATTAAGACAGTGTGCAATAACTGCACACAATCTTAATTTATTTTTATTTCTGCTATTAGATCTCTTAAAAGTGGCCCAAGAATATTTGAGATCAGCATGTAATATTCCCCAAGAACACCAAACCCATGGCAATCATATAGATAGATGCCTACCTAGATTCACAATATTAGCACTTGAAATTATTTGAATGAAACAGGAATGTTTTACTGTATTCTACTCATCTTAACTCTTGGAAGTGGGGTTATTTATTTATCAAATTGATATGTTGCTCATCTTGCAGGATCATTATTTAGAGGTAACTGCTCAACATTCTGAAAACATAGCAATAAATGGTTTATTTATTTTAAATGAAGCGTAAATAAAAGGCTGTAACACCTGCAGAATAGAAATCAGGGCTATTTGACAGATGTAAAGGAAGTTACAACACAAGAGTATTCTTCCTTTCTGGAGTGGGGATTTACCATGTTGACAATAGCTTTTTCTGCTTAGAGAAAGCATGAAGTAACTGGTGTGTGTATTACCGTGTTTCCCCGAAAATAAGACCCTGTCTTATATTTTTTAAACCCTGAAATAAGCGCTTGGCCTTATTTTTGGGGAGGTCTTATTATTTTGGGGCACGTGGAGCAAGATGGGGCTCCTCTTGCCATTTTACCTGATTTCCAGCTCTGTGTTTAAATATTTTCAGAGAGGGCTTATTTTTGGGGGGAGACTTATTTTAGCACATGCACTCAAAAGCCGATTGGGCTTATTACAGGGGATGTCTTATTTTTGGGGAAACAGGGTATACTGTTTGCACACCATTAGCATAGGCATTATTATAACATGCTTTTTGAAGACATGGCATTTCTTTTCAAGACATGATAGTAGTAAAACAGCAACAGAGATAATACCTAATGAACTTCTAGAATATTAACTTGTTTGAGAATAAAAGCTACACATGTAATATCCAATATGCAGTTGAAAAGACAGTGGCAGTGAATGAACTATTTCTTTAGTATATATTTTAAGTTGCATATCCACAATTTATGAAAACTGAAAACCAGTGTTAGCAGCTAGGCTGTCTGACTGTCTCAAGCAAGTTACATCAGTTTTGCTTCAGAATGTAGCCTTCATTAGATTTAGTTTCCCACAAATGCACATCCAGCATCTCATGGCATATTAATATGTTGTTCTTTACTAAGCTACTGAAACCTGTTTTTGAATCATTAAGTCCTTGTCAGCTCTGGATCCTAATAAGAAAGTTTTTATCTTTAATGGAAGTGACTTCAGTCTGCAAAGTACAGCATGTAAACTGTAATGTCTGGTGACTAATCCACACTACAATATTAATATTAACAGTGTTTTTACATCATGAGAGTCTAATATTAACATAATCCAAACAGGAACTTTGTTTAATAGTGAATAGGGAGACTCAGGTAGCAGAAATGGGAACTGACTTTCTGCAGCAACCTTGGATGGAGAAAATAGTTGGCAGTTTTTCAGTCTCCATTTTGCATGGTTTATTGATTCTGATATTTTAAGGAAGAAAGTTACATGAAAGGTTGCTTGAAAAGAAAATATGTCCATTTTCACAATCATTCAGTTGAACTTTTTTTTTACTAATATACAATTCTCACACAGATTGGTTTCAGAGTTTTATTTTGTTTTGTTTTTTTAATAGGAATTTTTTCCCCCTTCCAGTCACAGTAGTTGAATAATTTTCACTTATGAAATCAAAGGCTTTTGTCTTAAACACATATAGATGGATTTTGGAAAAGCAGTGTATTCTATACAATTACAATGTAATGGTATGTTTAAATCAGCAATTAGATAATGGGTATTATTAGTAGATAACACCTGCTAAAGTAATTTATATTACTTTGTTTTTGTATTGGCTTCCTAATTTCAGTAGAAAGAAGATTTGCCTCCAAGGATCAATTCTGAATTTTTGTTAATATTTGTAAAACACTTAATGATGAAAGAAAAGAAGTAATATTTATTTACCGAATAGCAAAGACAAAGACATTCTTCAAGTTCTAGAGTAAGTCTTCTTAGCCTGCCAATGAATCTGAACTAGTCAAAGGTGAGACCTGTTGAGTAAGACATTCTGTCAGCAGACAGCTAGTAGAGATAATAAAGTCTGAAGCAATGAATGTTAGGAGGATTGGGTTAGGGAGAGGCTTCATGCCCCAATCTGCTGAAGTCAGCCATATGCACAACCTTGGTGGCAAGTCTCTGTTTAGCGTGATAGGCAATTAATGTAAAATCTTTAGCAACATTTGAGGGATTTTGATGTGAAATCTTAGCAATCCAGTTTCTGGGTTAATATTTTTGCTCATTTTAGTGTAGAATTTATGTGTGGGATCTTGTCTTTGAGACAAGTCTAGTTTTGGAGTGGCATAGACTTTGCTCTACAATCTCTATACCCATTTGCTAGTCATGTCGGTTGGGTATGGTTATTTGAAACTCAGGAGAAGGATATACTTTTGTTTTTGTTTTGTTATGTTTGCTGCATGAGCTGTATCAAGAAAAACATTAAAATATGCAGTAACAGCACTTAATAAATAATCCAAATAATCAAATAATCCAAAACACTTATTCTGCAGGAAAATAATAAGGCCTGTTTTGTAAAAATGTAAAAGCAATACACTTATACACAGTAAGCCAAAATTTGCTATGGCACTTGTTCTTAGAAACTCCACAGGAAGATGCATACCGGGAAAGTATTTGGTAACTTTTATTCTTGTAGATAATGGTAAAGGTTTAATCTTGAATTCATTACAATAATCCAGAATATAGTGAACAATAGATATTGCAGATGTATCAACACACATATACAGTTCAAATACTTTTTTTTTTTACACTTAAAAAAAATATTCTCAAATAGCTGGCAGTATAATCTTTACACTTTTCCCCCAGTTAAAAGCCATATTCTTTATCCAATGGATGAGTTTTATTAAAATAATAAATAAGATACTAAAATAGTCAGTGTGGTAATTAAGATGTTGGACAGTACTGGTGAGTCCCAGCTTTAGGTTTGTCATCATTCATGTTTATTGGTTAAATCTGAGCCAATTGGACTCTTTCAGCCCAACCTACGTCATAGAGCTTTTAATTTTTGCATGTGCTGATGTCTACAAAGAAAAAAGTACCAGCTTTTCTTCCATGACATATATCCAAAAAATTTACCTCTTAATCATGATTCACTTTGCTTTATTATTTGCAATAATGAAACAATTATGAGGAAAGTACAACCAAATGTATAATGCTCAGAAGGTTCCTGACTGCATTTTTCAAATGTTTGTGCATTTTAATGAAATATAATTCTTCATTAAACTGGAACAATATATTTGATATATTGGTTTTGTGCATTATGTCTGAGAGCAGTATGTTAAATTTTTATGCATATACCTATACATTCTCAATACAGAGGTTAATTTTTATAATCAACAGTCCCTGACTGTTCTCTGCTGGAATATACAAATCAAATATGTTCTTGAAAGGGGAAATGGGGTAATAGTTAAGAAATTATTCTCTTCCAATATCTTAGCCCAGGAACACACTTGACTGGGGTGTTTGTGCAATTAATCTATTCATCTTCCCAACATCTACATTTAATTAAATAAATTTTAAAAGAAAGTGTTTGTAGAGTTAATAAACAATCTCCTATACAACAAGTATGATTTTGATAGGGGAAATGAGTTAATAGTTAAGTGGCTTCTCTCACAACATCCCAAATCAAGCGCACACTTGACTTAATTGTTTGTGCAGTTAACAACCGATTCATATTCCCAGGATCTATATTTCCTTAATTAAATTAAAAGAAGAAAATGTTTGTAGAGCTGATAATCAACATGAACTTTCTCTCCTAGTCAAACTATGAGTCCTATTGAAGGTATACTTGAAGTAATAGTAACCGAATATTTTTATTGTTTCTCAAAAACATCAAGCTTCAAAAGAGTGTATTAAACCACTGATTAAATCAGTAACGTTTAATTGTTCTGCACAAAATATTAAATGTATGAGAAATCATGAAGGAAGTTCCTCAAAATAAAAACACAACCTTGTCAATAGCTATAATTTCAATTTCAGATAATTTTCAGGAAGAATTTAAGCAGGTAAGTAACATTACAATACAAATCAATGACACCTTAACATACAGGTAGTCTTCGACTTACAACAGTTCATTTAATGACAATTCAAAGTTATAATGGTGACTTAAGACCATTTTTCACAGTTAATGACCTTTGCAGTACCCACATGATCATGTGATCAAAATTCAGACACTTAGCAACTGACTCATATTTATTACTATTGCTGTGTCTCAAGGTCATGTGATCATCTTTTGCGACCTTCTGACAAGGAAAATCAATAGGAAAGCCAGATTCACTTAAAAACTGGATTACTAACTTAACAACTGCAGTGATTCACGTAACAACTGAGGCAAGGTCGTAAAACGGGGCAAAACTCATCTAACAAATGTCTCACTCAGCAATGAAAATTTTGGGCTCTATCATAGTCATAAATTGAGGACTTACCTGTATTTCATTGAGGTTGGTGCAAGCTGAATGCATTGAAAAATCATCATTTTCTATTTGAGTTGTGCTGTAAATACTTTATAAGAGTAAATGTACACTACAGATATGCAAATGTTGCAGTCAGCATTCTAAGAAAGAATGTTGGGAGTGCTGACATTTTGTTGAGATATTGGGACCTCCTCAGAGAAATGCAATTTCAGTGATTTCCTGTGGCTGGGGAGTGAGTGGTTTAAAGCCTATGTCAATAAATCCACAGTGCTGTTTCACACCCACAAAGAAAAAGCAATGTTAGCGTGTATATGCAGTCATATGCATGCTTACTCAGAAGAAAATCCCATTTGAGTTGAGTTTGGCTTATTCCCCTAGTAAATACACATAAACCTGCAGCATTAGATTTCCACCCAGCATTTTTTTTTTTTTTGCCTAGACAGCTTAATGACTTCTATTTTTATTCCTGCAAGTTATTATTTTGGCTCTTTGATAATTAATAAAATATGCCACTGATGTCATCTAAGGATAACATAGCTTCTTATAAGTATTCAGTTTCAAATAAGAAAAGAAATGCAAATCTTTTGTTTAAGTCTCATTTTGTCATTGTTGCTTCTATTTATTAAAATGAAGTTGAATTACCATTATGAAAATTTAGAGCAAATAGCTACAGTCAGAGCTAATCCTGGAATGTGCTGTGTTAGCTTAACCTCACAGCACTGACAATGCCCTTTAATGCATCTATTATTTCAGATTTGGCTGCCTGCTCTTGAGTAATGCTCTTTAACTCTATAGTGGTAAATTCTGAATGAATTATCCAGACTGATAATCTCTGGATGTGAGGTCATTAGTTTACCCATAGAAGATCCCAGCATAGAATAGACAACAATACAGAAGCCTCTGTATTGTATTCAACAAAATACCTGGGATTAACAAGATAGCTTCCCCATCATACCTGTATCCCTTCACTTTATAGCTTCTGTTGATTTTTTTAAAATTGACTTTGAATTCTGCTTTTTGTGAGATTTCATAAACTAGTTTGCAGATTCCAATATGTATAAATACTGAGACCTTAGAGAGCTTTCACTAGAAAACAACTCTTAGTATTGGAAAGTAAAAGAGGGAACAAAAGGATTGCCTAGATTGAACATACATACAATTGAAACTAAAAACATGGTAGGTGAAGATGAAGATAAAGATAATAGGAACAGCCACCTGAGATTGCTGTTGCTATTTTTTTATTTGGTGCTAAAAGTTCATTTTTATTTGTATATAATAAAGGCCGACATGCCCTTTTCCTTTGGTTTCCTTAGTAATTACTAGGAAATTTTACTTCTGTGATTTGGTTATTTTTGTAAATGAATTTTGGAATTGGAGTGCCAGACCATTTTGTAAAAATCTTTGAAGCTATTGCAGCCTGTAATCCAAGGTTGTCTTTCTAGGAGCAGATGTAAGATATATTCTACAATATATTCACATATTCCACTTCAAAGTATCCACTGGGAAATACTCATTAGTATGTTTGGTGATAATCCTATATTTAAGTAATATGTTAAATAGTCAATTCATAAGGATCAAAATGAAAGAGGTATTTTAATGGTGATTGTAATCTACCAGAACAGTTGCTTGGTTGCTTCAGTTTAAAAAAGCACCAGAAAAATTTTACTGGCTGGGACTTAGTGAAGTTCAGAACCTTTTATAATGTCCAGTTAAGATTTTTTCTTCAATTAACAGTTCGATTTCCTGTTATATTAGCAGAGTTTCTGCCTATACAACTTTTGAAATTGTGTAGGCTGAAGACAATTGACAGAATCAAATTATGATTATCATGTCTGAATACAGATTCGTCAACTATTAATTTTGTGTCTATTTTCCTCTGACTTAATTTTTTAAAGAAAATTTAATTTGTCTAAACATTGTTCTGTGCAGTGAGGAACTACGAAAGGAAGTTCGCCAGTTGAAACGTGAACTAATAAAGGCAAAGCAAATGAAAGAAAATCCCTCAAAAGTGAAAGAGGATCAATCTGAAGGTAAAAGATGAAGCAAAGTATCACTTCTTGCAATCATATTCTAATAAATAGGATACATTTCCTTATAAAGCATGGTGTTAAGCTATTAAGAAATATTGTTCGACTTCGTTTAAGAAAAACTTATTCTATATGAGTTAGGTAAACTGAGTTTTGCCTCCCTAGAATCATAGGTTTCAGCAAACATGTATTAGCAGGGGAAGGGGGGAGGAAATTCTGTTACTTAATTAAGTAATGATAGTTACTATAGATGTGACTATGCTTTCAAACCCCCTAGGAGAGCATCACATTCTCATGTAATGTGCGGCTCATTCCTTGCCTGTTATCTTCTTCAACAGTTAAATTGATTCCCAATTTCAATTGCTTAAGTATATTTTGCTAATGCAACAACAGGAGACATCAAATATTATGTTCATTACTCTTTTCTGTTTTTGTTGTTTTATAATACTGCAGCTAAACAATCTGATTTTTTTAAAAAAAGAAAAAAACCTCATGAATCTAATTTAAATGGTGAGGTTATTGATGGTATTTATACCATCTCTTGAAAATTATGAGTACTGTGGTACATTGAAACTTAACAGATGTATTAAAGATATATTTTTGAAAGTCGAATCAGCAATTAGACACAACCTAAGTGGGGGGAAGGGGAAAGCACACATTTTTATTTCATCTGACTTCTTGTTCATCAGTAGCATGCTAGTACAAATAAGCCCAATTGTTTCTACTTTGCTTATTCCTTCATGCAGAAAGTAAAAACAGCAAGCCAGCTTTAGACTAGTTTTTACAGGTTTACAAATTTTGATCTATTGCATCAAGAATATAGATCCTGGATATTATAGTGATAATTATGATAATGTATGTCTTCCTGTTTTTGTTTGAGTAAAAAGAAAAAAAAATAAGAATAAGCTCTACACATACTCACAGGGGGAACCTTTACCTTTATGTTCACAGTAAACCTAAAGAAGCCATTACTGTTGTTATTATAGTCTTATGTCTAACATACTGACATTATACAAGTAAACAGTGAAGACTGGCGATCTTGTGCTATAGGAGGCAAGAAAAAAGCAGATGCAGATAGACTATAGTCCAGTGATGGCTAACCTTTTTGCCACTGTGCCAAAAGTGAGGGGAGCGCAGGGGGGTCATGCACACACATGCCCACACCCATAATTCAATGCCCCACACCCCCCGCCCCCCCACGCATGCGCATGTGACCCATCCACCCCCTCTGCTCACCCTGCTTTTGGCACGTGATGGCACGGTGGGCCCGGTAGGCCCGTTTTTTCGCCCTCCCCAGACTCCAGAGGCTTTCTAGGAGCATGGGAAGGGCAAAAACGGCCTTCCCCATACCCCGGAGGCCCTCCGTAGGCCAGAAATGGCCCATTTCCTGGCTTCCAGTGGGCCCAGAAGGCCCAAAAATCAGCTGGCCAGTTCGCGCATGCATGCTGGAGCTGAGGTAGGACAACACTCGCATGCCCACAGATACGGCTCCACGTGCCACCTGTGGCACACGTACCACAGGTTCGCCATCACGGCTATAGTCTATCCAATGGAAATGGATACATGAAAAAGATAGAAACAATTCTATCATTTGAATTCTTAAACTAAAAAGAGAAATTTCTGGCAACCAGCGGAAGAGAATGCCCCAAAGCACCGTATTGGATCATAAGAAAGAGAAATACAGAAGGTTTAGTAAAGTACTGGTGGTTCCAGGGTTCATGCGGGATTCTTCTCCAGTTATTTTGGCAATTCAGCTGGAATATCTGTTAACACTGGGCACAAATTCAATAGCACAGCCTTTTCCCATTTATGTACAGTAGTGAGGATATACTTGTTTTATTCTGTTTTTTTCTTCTTGTAATGGCTTGCCATAAATTAGTCTGAATTGCTTTGTTGACCTGGTTGATCCAAAATATGGTAGATTTATTTGTTTGCTTAGAAACGTCTCTAAATTATATTTCTAAACCATTCTCTTGTGGCTTTGAATATAAGTGTTTGTTTCAAATTAGCATCCAATAAAGCTGAATCCTATACAAATAAAGATTTAAACAAATGTTTTATTCCTTAAACAAATGTTCTATTCCTTAGCCAGTTCCCTTTTTTGGTGCATTATCAAAACAACATCTCTGTTGTGAATTGCAAAAATGTAGGGTAAAAGCAATTTGAGTTTTGGGAATAAAGGCAAAGAGTAAAATTCAACATTTGTTGAATATTTGTTGAATAGATATAAGAAGCTTGGGATAAACACAGGTCCATTAACCAACAAAAATGTAAAATGAAATAAAAACCTCAAAGGGCAGACTCAATAAACCACAAGGTTTTTTCCTGCCATCCATTTTCTATGTTTCAACAAAATCTGAACAGAACTATCAATATGTTTGAATATTGAGCAACATTTTCAATTACTGTGTTTTACTAGATTATGTCCATGAAAGGCATGAAATGCTGTCTCAACAATATATAGAAAGATAAAGTCAGATATGTGGTGTCTTTTGGAGATGATCAAAGATAGGTGACAAAGACAGAGAGATCCTGCAATAAATTTTATTAATACTGTTAAAAAAAGCTCGCCTTTTATTTTATGCATGTTTACAACAGTGGCCCCTGGCCACTTTCCTTGGTTTGCACCAAAATCAGAACTGACTTGTTTCTTCAAACACATCCCCTGAACTTTGGGGAAATATTCCATAATCCATTAGAATTGTGGAATAAAAGCACTGCAAAATGCACTTTTATGTTTCCCATATTGATATTATTCATAAGAATGTTTCAATGCTACCTTTAACCGGAACAAAACATTCAGAATAATCTTTGTTAGCTACAAGACTGTTCGTTATTCATACATTGGATTACTGCAATAATAGCAATATTCATTACTATGGTTAAGTTATAAAATGATAAATATCTAGATGCAAGTCTACTTTCAAGCCGAATAACTGAAATGCTTTCTTATTTTACAGCTTCCTTCCCCAAGCTCTCTTTTTATGGTACAACCATTGTCCTGGTTTAAATGTGCCAATTAATGCATGGAGATGTGTGCAGTTGCATAACCAACTACAAATATTTTACTGTAATCAGATTACTTATTCTTTTCAATTATATAGTTTTATTATTGCACATCCTGATACATTGTCTAAGTTTCTGCCATTTATTCTGCTATTAATTTTGAGTTTTATGAGTCCCTTGACCTCAAAGCTACTGTGATGCACTTTAAAACTAAATATAATGGTATTTTTCCTAACAATCATTGTGTATTATTTCCTTGGGTTTTTTTTTTAAAGAAAATATTCTTGGGCCAGCAGTAATTTCACATTTTCTTTGTAGAAAAAAAATGGCACTGATTCACTACTTGTCAACACTGTCCCATTAGATTATTACATATAAAATGTATATGTGAGGAAAACAAGTGTCTGGAGGCAGATCACAATCTGCCTATTAGATGCGAGCATATAGTTAATACATGTTCTTACTACTTGGTTACCATATTTTGGCCCATCAATAATGTCATTCCTTTGAAATATGTCTGTGTTGTATAGAACACTATTGTATTCTTACCCATAAAATCAGAAAGCAATATTGTTAAAAAAAAAATTTTTAAATATCTTATGAAGTGCAAATATTTTAAAAGCAACTTTAGTTTCTAAATTTCCATAGCAGTTAAGTTAGAGATCAGAACAGCAGAAGCGCAATATTAGGTGTCAAATATTTTTTATATCTAATTTGTAATAGGAGGAGGAAATGCACTTCTCATTATTGTGTTCATTTGTGGTTTTTTCAGGTACAATAACAGGATTTAAGCAGGAAAGCTGTCAGTAGTTATTCCTGAATATTAAAGTACAATAGTCTTGCTAAAAAAGGCAAGTCCTGAAGTCATTCAACAATCTGTAGGGCTAATCATGAGCACTAAATAAAAGAGTAATTTAGATTAAGATAAAGTATTACTGAAAGCAGGAAATCTCATCTTGCAGATAAAGGAAGAAGAAAGCATTTGTTTCTTATCTGTATGATCTAGTGCTAGTTTTAATGTAACCATGTGATTTCCTGTTAAGTACTTATCACCCTTTTTAAATGAATTGCATTATATTACATTTGTATTTTTCTTACTTTTTAAAATTTAGTTCCTAAATTTTGTGTGTGTATTATTGAACAATGACCTGTAGGGTGAACTGGGTTATAGAATTTTATCTTAAATATAGTCATCATTTAGGGGACTCTTATTCAACCTTTAAGGTCTTTGCATATTGTCTCATTAGTTTTGTTTGTACTAATACTATCTAGCTGACAGACATCCTCAAACTCTTGTTACGATCTTTTCTTGTTACTCCAATTTGGTAATTTCTGCTAACTGGCTGGAGAAGGGAACATTCTATCTGCTGCTCAGAAATTATTGCTTGGGGGAAAATATGTAGACTATTTTCTCTAATTAGTCAAAACAACCTCTATTTAAGACAGAAAAGAAAAAAAGGATTCAGCTAAAAAACCAAGAACAATTTCATAGCACAAGAACAAATTTATTGAAACATTTGTCAATACTTCTTTAAATAAAAGTGCTTTTGAGGTTCATGAAAAAATAGCAAGTAGAACATATACAGAAATAGATGATGGATTCTAAAATCTTCATAAGCGGAATGTACTTCAATTTGGATTCAGGCCTATTTTAGGATAGAAACACATTTGGAAGCAAAAGTTGGCCTGTTAGATCAACATCATTGACTGACTAGCTGTGTTTTAAAAAATTTCTATACTGTCTACGAATTTGTACTCAACTCAGACAATCTGTTCCACAGTTTGGCTGTTTGGTGAAGTTTTGGTGAAGTGTATCTAGTCCTCAAGTTTCCCTTTCCTGTTGAAGTCTTATCTAAAGATAGTTTTCTCTTTAAGATACATTAATAATTTAGTTTATTCAGCATGGAGCTTAGTTATGTAGCATGAGGTTATATATTCTGCAATATTAGGACTGTTGGTGAGTCAACAGCGGGTCAGAGCTGCTGCAGGACAAAGATGACAGTTACTCTTTAAAAATTATGATTTAAATCAAGTTGATTTAAATCAAGCCTTTTTACTAGTGATTTAAATCATTATTTAAATCGTGATTTAAATCGACTTGATTTAAATCAAATCCACCCCGAAAGTAGGGCAAAGAAATATTGCCTAGGGAACTCAGCCTGCAGCTACATAATAGACAGAGCTCAGAAGGGACCCTCCCTGAGAAGGGACCTTCTCAGACTATAAAGAAAATAGTAGGAGATTGTACTTTCAGATTTGCAAGTTTCTGTTAATGTAGATAATATAATACAATATTATACTTTATTATATTAGCCACAGCTGGCTGTGTTTCCTCTTTGGCTTATCTGGGAGAATGTGTGTGTGTGTGCCTATGTGCACATGTGCCTGCCTGTTTTATATTTTTTGCCACCAAAAGAGGCATCAGGTCTTATTTTCGGGCGGGGGGGCTCACTTGCGGGCATCACCTCCCCCCCCGGCCTCCTTTTCACTGTCACAGGCCTTAAGGAACTTCTGCTGCCAGCAAGGCTTTCATTAAGTCCTCTGCAGCCGATAACAGAGCTCCGGATCGATCCGGAGCTCTGTTATCAGCTACAAAGGCCTTCAGGAATGCCTTGTTGGCTGCAGAAGAAATGGGCCCGCAAGGCAGGTGTCGGAGTGTGCAAGGCCTGGATGCAACTGTCCAAAGATAAGTAGTAGGGCAGCTCCATCCCCACCCTAGCTTAATTTTTACCCATGCACCCTGGAGTGGGCGGGGTCTTAATTAGGGCTTATTTTGGGGGGTAGGGCTTATATTGGATACACATGTAAAAATCAAGCTAGGACTTACTTTTGGGGTAGGTCGTATTTTCGGGGAAACACGGTATTATCCACAGAATATTGATGGTTGCATGATTCTAGAAATTCTAAACCAATAATGACTGTTTTACACTGATTACAGGCATTTGTTAATTGCCTGGATTTCAGTTTGTCAAACTGGAGTCTTCTGAATAAACTTGCATAAGGTTTCACTGTTAAATAAGTTAATATTTTATAAGATGTGTATGTCTGTGGAGATTCTCAGTCATCCAGGTCATGGTTGTCCCCAAAGTGCTTTTTCAAAAGCCAACTAGACTTTATTTTTGGGTTTGAAGTGGATCTGTATATTGTGTTGGTTGAAAATCCTCCTGAGCTTTTCCGATATTCCTGCAACATATGGAATGAATAAGCTCAGGAGGATTTTCAACCAACACCATATACACTAAGGCAGAAGCTTGTCCACCCCAAGAATAAAACATCCAGACACAAACTGAGCAATGTGATATATGCAGTTCAGTGCTATGAGACATGTACAGATCTGTGCATTGGAGAAACAAAACAACCTTCATAAACGCATGGCACAACATAGGAGATCAAACCCATCAGGACAAGATTCAGTAGTCCATCTGCATTTGAAAAACAAAGGTCATTCTTTTGAAGGCAACAAAGACCATATTCTGGACAGGGAGGACTGCTGTTTTGAAAGAGGGATCAAAGAGGCCATTTATTAAGATTGAACAGCCGTCTCTCAACAGAAGGGGAGAGATCTGATACCACCTATCTCCTATTTACAATACAATCCTTTCAGCAGTTCCAAGAAGGTTTCACACCCATTTGCATTATTCAGGTGGCCCTGAGGGCACAGATAAACTTTCAAGTGGCCTCAACGACTTTCAGAAAGAATGCAAATGAGCAGATCACTGCAAGGAATATAAATACTATAATCCTCCACCATTTGGTCAGACCTGAAGAAGCTTCTTGGATAAGAAGCTAAACATCTTCAAGAAAAAAGTCCAGTTGCCTTTTGAAAAAGCACTTTTGGGATTAAGATGTATATGTAAAATGACTAATGTAAACTTAAGTATCACAATTATTTTTGAATAAAATGTGTGTTTTCTTTTGTTTCTAAATGGAGAAGAGGAAGCTGCTCCAAATAGCATTGTTGCAGAATATCTTGAAGAAAAGAAGAAATATGAGGAATTGAGAAAGCATCAGCCAAAGAAAGGAACCTCTCGTGAAGAACAAGTAAGTGTCATATTTACTAAAAAAGAAAAAAGACTTTAATTTAATATCATCTTTCACTTGCAAAACAAGATTAGACAGAACCAAATAATCTAACTCCATTTCTACATTCACAGAAATATCTAAGGCAAGTCTGTTATTCTACATTATAAAGGAGGGAGAGAGAGGAGCTTAGTTTTATTTCATCTTTTTCTTTACAATTTAATTTGTGCGCTGAATGCTTACATTAATTTTAAATCATATTAATAAATCTATGATCTTGACACCATAGCAGAATAGTGAAAGTAGAAGCCTGGAATTATTTGTTATCCTTTTTAAACATTATACCGCATCTTCACAGAGCTATATTCAAAACTTGTTTTACAGCTAGTGAAAGTGTTTTAGTAGATGTCTACCTCTTTCAAAGCCCACTCTAATGATTGCTGGTTCATAAACTCAAGTTCAGTTTCTTCTTTTTGGATGTGTTTTGTTTGTGGTGATAAATTATCTTTCAGTGACAGACACAGTCACTGTCATCTCTGCAATGGTAAGGGGCACCTTCTGAATACATGAGGCCTTGCTAGCAATATTTCAATAGGCGAATATATGAAAATGTCTTTTCTTAGTTACAGTTATACTTTGCAATTTACTTGTACCTGATTCAGCACGTGCTGCTGTTTATAGAGGAGAATATTTCATCAGACTAATAAGCCATTGGCAAACTCTCTCTGTTGTATGTCCAACTTCCATGATATAGATACAGTCTCCAACAGCCACTGAATCCTCTGTGGATTTTCTGTAGTATGTTGAACAGATGCAGGTGTATATAGTAGTTAAATCCTACATATTGCATCTTTGTACACTTAATATGATAGTCCTTGGCTGCCCTGTCACCAAGTACCACCTGCATTTCTTTTAAGATTTTTGCACATTGATAGCGATCACCAAGAAAACAAGCTGCTATTTATTTTTATTTTTAACATTTCACTATTTTGTCAGTTAAGTGATATGCCAGTCTTTTAGGAATTGAGCAGGAAGGGAGGGATTTCTCACTGGGGATATTAGTAATGTCACACTAAAGTCATTCCGCCAATGCTATTCATCTTTTCTGACAATATGCGACCACAGAGTATTTTAAATAATTGCAATGAATAGGCTCCTTACCATTAATACCTGTATACATTGATTGAATGAAATGATTATTTCTTTTGGAACATAAGTTGTGAAATCAGATGTTCCCTAGCAACACAATTCAATGGGCAAATAATTCTGCAATAAATGAAAATTTTTGTATGGGAACATTAAAGATGTGTACAAACATAAGCTATACCTTACAGTATGTTTGTATTGTAGGGTATAGTTTACAATATAAATAGAATATAGCAGATAGCTGTATGGCAGTATAGCCAATGAAGAACTAGAATGTTCATTGGAACTACATTCATTGAAGAATAATAGAAAAAAAATTATTTGATAAAATAAGTACATTAAAAAATATAGTTCAGAGTATTTTTTCCACAAAATACAACACTTTACAAATTCTATATTGTGAACACTAATACTGTGTAAAGCACAATGTCTGTGGAGATTCTGAGTCATCCAGGTCATGGTTTTTCCAAAGGTGCTTTTTTAAAAAGGCAACTTGACTTGTTTTGTTTTTCCTTGAAAATGTTTCACTTCTCATCCAAGAAGCTTGTTCAGTTCTGACTGAATGAATGGTGGAGAACGGAAGGATTTATATTCCTCATCTGGTCCTCAGTTGAGGCCACTTGGAGGTTTATGTGTGTCCTCAGGGTCACTTGAATAGTGCAAATGGGTGTGGAACCTTCTTGGAACTGCTGAAAGGACTGTGTTGTAAACAGGAAATTTGTGGTGTTGTATGCCTCTCCCTCTGTTGAGAGAGGGCTGTTCAGTCTTAATGTAGATGACCTCTTTGACCTCTCTTTCAAACCTGGTTATATAAATTATATATAATTATATAAATATAAATCCTTCCATTCTCCATTACTGTTAGAACTAAAGAAGCTTCTTGGATGAGAAACAAAATATTTTCAAGGAAGAACAAAGAAAATCCAGTTGCCTTTTGAAAAAGCACCTTTGTGTAAGACAGAGTGTATTGGGCATGTGTTAAGCCTCATGTTTTAATTCCAGACACTGGCGTTACTGGATCGATTCAAATCAAAGCTAAACCAAGCAATATCAGAAACACCTGAAGATGAAGTACCTGAACCTGAAGTGGAGAATGATGAAGGATGGTGAGAAACTTATGAATTCAAAATAACTTTAAGTACAAAATACAGAATAGAAAATATTTTCATAGTCTTATCTTCAGGATTTTAATTTTCTCTTCCCCAATAACTCTAACCTAATTATAAAACCATATATTGTTTTATGCAAGGATATTTTTTCCTTAACAAAGAGAAAAACTCCTCTGGTAAGGGATAGATTCAGGGGTGAAATGCTCCCGGTTCAGACCAGATCACTCGATCCAGTAGCGATGGTGGCGGGTGCTTCAGAGAACCAGTAGCAAAAATCCCTACACCCCCCCCCCCCCACCATGCCCAGCTGAGCCGCACGATCATCAGAGGCTTCTTTTTTTCTTTTTTTTTAAAGCATTTTTTCTACAACCTCTTCTGCTGAAAAAATGCTTTTAAAAGTAAAAAAAAAGCCTCTGATGATCGCGTGGCTCAGCTGGGATCGTCAGAGGCTTTTCAAAGCATTTTTTGCAACCTCTTCGGCTAAAGAGGTTGTAGAAAAAATGCTTTGGAAAAAAAAAAGTTGGCCACGCCCACCCAGTCATATTACCCCTCCCAAGCCACGCCCACAGAACCAGTAGTAACAAATTTTACATTTCACCCCTGGATAGATTTCATCTCTACCTCCACTCTCAATAAACCTAAATAAGATTGCCATTTCCTTACTACAATTCCTTACTAGTGTAGAAAAAACTAACTTTCCTGCATCAGAACTAGCGAAGCTTATAAGCAAGTTTACCCTTCACCCACCCTAACTGTTACAAACTTAATCACACAAATTGAATGATAGGATTAAAATCTATCCTCTCCAGTGGACTCCAGCAGAAACCAGGAGACTGTGAATTCTAGTCCTTGCTTAGGCATGAAGCCAGCTAGGTAACTTGTGCTAGTCATTTTTTTTCAGCCTAGAAAGCAGTGGCAAGCCAGTTCTGGCAAACCAAGAAAACAGGAGTCAAGACTAGTACAACCCCTTCTCCCACATACACAAACACATATATAAAAAACCCACTACCAGTAACAATAGCACCCCCCCCCCCTTCCAAATAAAATTGTGTATATCAGACCATGGTTTATTTTCAAGAATATAGTAAGCCTAAAAGAGGACAGGGAATCCTTTTCTGTTTGAGACACACAATGCATTATAGGAAATATTATGGGAGTCAGGAGTGCTTGCCATTAGTGGGTGAGATCTTTGCTTTTTATTCTGTTAGTTTCTTTAAAAAAACCTCCCTCACACACACATTCATGCACCACCCATTTAGTCAATTCTCTTTCTGGCTTTTTTGTTTGTTTGTTTCATGACCATTGCTGATTTCTGAACCAATGCACACGAGGAAGAAGAAAACAGACAGAGCAAGGATTCTTACCATGGGCACATTCATTTAGCAACATATTGATCTTAGGGCTTAATCAGAGTTAGCCTACTGCTGAGAATATGCACACAAATAAAAGTTTATTTTGTATACTCTAGATTAAGTTGCTTCTTCTTGGATTGTGTCTTTTGGAATTTCACTAACCTAAAAACTATAACAAGCGTGAAGAATTTTTTGGTTGAGAGATTGGTTTGGGAAGAAAAAAATATTTTTGGATTCAAATTGTTTTTTTCCCCCTCTTCAGTGCCCTTAACTAGGTTGAGTGGCTGGATCCAATTGTGGCAACTTCGATGGAATTTTTAGTGTAGACTTCCAACCCACTCCTCAAAAACTACAGCAGTGTGCTTTGAGATGATTTACTGAAAGTGTGTGTGTGTCTGTGTGTGTGACTGAGTGAGTGAGAGAGAGAGAGAATGAGAGAGAAAGAGAGATGCATAAATTATATGATTGTAAACCATTTTGTAGGGTATGGTTGCTGCTTTTATGGAAAGTGAAATCAAGCCAGCAGGCCTTGCACAACTGTCAGGGTATGTTATCTGAAATAAAATGATTGCCTGTAAGACATTCTTTTGTGTCCACATGAGTGGCCACACATTGAGGTATAATTTTCATTTTCTGTCAAGATAGAAGCCATTACCAATTTGTTATATTTTCTTTTATTTGGCAATCTTCTCTTTCTGCATTTTTGGCTGAATTGTCCTGTTGGCATAGAATACAGCAGACATTTGGGTACTTTTCAGACGTATTTGACTTCTCTGTGCAAAAACATTTTTTTAAATATTACAACTCTACTGTAAACAGTGTGTATGGTGTTTGATAATTACTACCAGACATTACTATTTTACGAGGCATTTGAGGAAGCATTGTTAAAAGATCTAAAGCAAATTTGATAGGGTAAAGTTTCATTCTAAAGCTTAAAATCTCTTATTAGGACATACCGCTGTCATCTGAAACTCAACAGTGCTTCTGTCTGCTTCATGGCGCTCTCGTCTCCTTATAACAGCTATATAATGTAAAATGCATATAAAAGACAGGTCATAAATGCCAATGTGACATTTGCAGGACTGTTGATGGAGCCCTGTGAAAACCTATATGACCCTCTGCTACATGACACATCTGGATTTGGCACAGCAATGGCATTTGCATCATTTACTCAGCATTTCTTGGCACTGGCTGACACTGAGGTGTCTAATGCTGATAAACAGCAGCTAGTTTCATGACCATTATTAAAAAGGTGCTCCTGACACCTTCGGGTTTCATTTTTTTTTTTTTTATGTTTATAGCTTCAGTTATCCTCTTTTAACATAGAGAGTTGCTTAATTTCTCAAAGAATTTTTAATGAAGGCATTTGCTCATTCATTGCTGCTCAGCACATTTCCTGAAGGAGTATTGATTTGAGAGCATTACATACAGATATAGGGACCTTGGAATCCTATTGGACGATCACTTAAACATGGGCCAGCAGTGTGCAGCAACAGCCAAAAGAGGTAATACGATCTGTGGTTGTATAAACAGAGACATAGAATCAAAATCACATGAAGTATTAGCACCGCTTTATAAATCCTTAGTAAGATCACACCTGGAATACTGCATCCAGTTTTTGGTCACCACATTACAAAAAAGTTGTAGAGATTTTGGGGGGGAAAGTGCAAAGAAGATTATTAAAGGTCTGGAGAGAAAAACATACAAAGAGCGGTTGCAGCAGGGGTGAAATGCTACCAGTTCGCTCCAGTTTGGGCTAACCGGTCGTCATAAAAACTACCAATTCAGGCGACCGGTAGCAAAAAATGCTTTAAAAAGTTTTTTTTTTAAAAAAAAGGTTCCAACGATCACAGCTGTGCCGCGCGATCATCAGAACCTTTTTTTACTTTTTTAAAACATTTTTTTACTACCGGTTCGGGTGAATAGATAGTAAAAAATGCTTTAAAAAGTTTTTTTTAAATGTTGGCCACACCCACTCAGTCACATGACCCCTCCCCCCACCAAGCCACACCCACAGAACCGATAGCAAAAAAAATGCGTTTCACCACTGTGTTGCAGGAATTGGATATGGCTAAGTCCAGAGAAGAAGGACTAGGGATGACATGATAGCAGTATTCCAGTGTTTGACCACAAAGAAGAAGGGGTCAACTTATTTTCCAAAAGCACCAGAAGGCAAGGCAAGAAACAATGGATGGAAACTAATCAAGGAGAGAAGCAATTTGGGATTAAGGAGAAACTTCCGAACAGAGAGGACAACTGGAGCAGCTTGCCTTCAGAAATTGTGCGTACTGGAGATTTTTAAGAAAACACTGGACAGCTACCTATCTGAAATGGCATAGGGTCTCCTGCTTGAGCATGAAGTTGGACTAGAAAACCTCTGAGATCCCTTCTAGCTCTATTCTGATTGATTGCATGATTCCAGTAATACAAGATGCAATAGAAAGGGGACAAGACTAAACTGCTTTCTGCTTCATATTTGTTTTCTGTTAATAGTGGAAAGACGGAGAACCATTTCTTTCCTTTTTAGGAAAAAGCTATTGCCATTCTGAAATGCTATGCATGTTGCAAGGCATATGCCTTGATTATGTCCAACACAAGAGACCTGAATTTGTACAGCTGAGCTCTGCCTCGGGGATCAGACTTCCTTAATACATTCTGTGGGATCAAATCACAATCCAGGAATACCATTAAGAGGTGACATCCCTCCCTCTTATACCAGAGGGTTAAAATGGAATCACTTTAGTATACTCTCCTCCTTTCAAGCTTAAATCATGCGTCGCTAATTGTCGCATTCTTTTTCCAAAGTTCTCTCTACTCATCTTGTAGCAACAGTGACCTCAGAAGGAAGATAGAACACACATGCATGTACATCCTTGCCTCTCACTATCATCAAATACATTGCCCACATTCACAATGCTAAGTCAGGATTTTGAGCCATGTTTGTTAAAGAAACGATGAAGGCCTGATTTGTATGCAATGCTAAGGCAGCGTAGACAAGGCCATACACCACAATATGCCCAAAAGAAGTAGTATTTGGCTTAGTTCAATGGATGAACCCAGTCACTGTGCACATGTGTATGTGAGATAAAGAGGAAGTAGGGGGAAGATATGTGGGCCCCTTTTTGCATGTCAGTTTTCACATCAAATCAGACTTCTTCTGGGATATGAGCTGGGGCAAAAAGACATGCCTTGGTAGCTGCAGATTCCTGCTTCTGCTTTTGACTATGTTTAGCAGAACTATATAACTATAAAGAGTTTAGAAATTTTACAGATCAGAAAGGTCCAGATTTAATATATTCCAGACTGGCAAAATAAGATGCACAATTGTCTGGTACGTATATGGAATGAGAATGTATATATTTTTTTAAAAAAAGTTGCAAATGAAGATACATTTATTAATCCCAAATATCCTGATTTGCTAGGTTGAGACTCATGGGATGAAGAATGTTGGGAAGTTTTTCACAATAAATGAAACAAGGTCATGCAGCAGGAAATAGATACCAGTTTTTCTTCTTTCTCCATTATAGGGAGAGAACCCACCTTTTAACCAGCATATTTTCACCTCAATTTGGCAGCTTCACACAATTGATTTAGTTCTTGTCTGCTAGATGATTGAACATTTTTGATTATGAGGATTTAAATTTCTGTTTGGATCAAGATTAAGTTCGTTTGAGAGACTGTTATATAAACATATTCCACTCTGGAAGTGATTAAGCCAGGAGTTATAAAACCATGCACAACTTGATGTTTAAAAGCATTTTCTGGCTTTTCTCATAGTGCATAGTATCAAGTTGTTCAAATATCTGCATTCCAAACTTAGATGTGCTTGATTGTTGAACATATCCTAAATCATTTACATGCTAAACAACCTGCTGCTGATTAGAATAAAATTTTCCAAGGATTCGCAAATACTCTTATAATTACAAAGTAAACTTTTAAAAGCCTGCCTTGATATTGTATTGTCAACTCTGATAGTAACTTTGTCAGAGAGTGTCAATGAAGAGTATTGTTTAGACCTTCAAAACATAAGGCATGATTTGCAATAAAATAATTGGTTGCATTACTCAAGCAATTAGTACATTGACAATTTTTGTTTTGATCTCCCTAGCATACAAGCATCACAAAATAAGCTCTTAATTTCTTAAGAGTTGCCAACTCCAAAGGTCACCCAGGATCTACAGGAAAGGTCCTTTCTTATGTGGTATACCAAGTCTAGCGATTAAACAATATATCACAAGTCAATTATTCAAAATGGAAGAATTTCTCAGCTTTAGGAATCAAATCAAAGGTGTGTCCAATAAGAAGCTGAATGATGTGTCACTTCAAATTGTAGCATCTAACATTGCTTCAAAAAGATTCCTTCAGGCCCAAAGGATAGAAAAAGCCAGATTAGCCACCACAATTTTCAAAGAAATACATTTTTAATGGGCTCAGGTGGTTATACAGGACACCATGTGTCAGGGTAATGATGATTTAATAGCTGACCAGCTGCTGTAATACTGTAATGCTGTAATGATGATGCAATGGTAGGAATGAGTCAGCAGGATTATTTGGCTGTTACCACTTTAAGAGTCTGTATTATAAGAGAGGCCCTTTTGGGGTGTGTGTGTCTCTCTCTCTCCCTCTCTCTCCCCCACCTCTCTCTGTTCTTCCATGCTGTAGCTGCTGATTGATTGTTTGACCTTTGCCTAGTACGTGTATGTATATTCTTTTGTAGAGATAAACCACTATTTATTATTACAAACCTCTGTTTGATGTTATTGCTCCTGGGTTGTCTCACATAGTCTCACTGTGCGCACTCTGATACCATGGTTTAATCTTTTCAGATTATCTGGCTGGTTCTCTGGCCTCACTTATATAATGCATAAGTTACACTAGTGTCCATGTGGGTTTGGTATGTCCAACTTGTACAGGTAGTTAAGTCAACTTGTTAAATTGAGGACTGCCTGTAGAAGTCAGATAGATCTAGCCCACCTGGACACTAGTACAACTTCATATTATGTAAGTCAGGGGTGTCAAACTTGATTTCATTGAAGGCCACATCAGGGATGTTTGATCTCCAGGGGCCGGGGTGGGTGTGGCCAGCTCAACATCACTCGTGTTGGGGGCATCTGTGGTGGCTGCCACGGCCTCCTGCAATCCTCTGCCAGTGAAAATGGAGCTCGGGAAGGCTCTCCTGAGTTCCGTTTTCTCTGGCAGAGGGTTGCAGGAGGCCATGGCAGCCAAAAACAGAGCTCAGGAGCCCATTTTCACTGGCAGAAGCACCACATGCTGGTTCTTCGCTGTTTCCAGGGTGGCCCTGCAGGCCAGATCTAAGTACTCTGCGGATCGGATCCGGGCTCCGGGCCTTGAATTTGACACCCCTAATATTAGTGGTTCATTTAGTGATCAGTCAAAGTTACCACAGCACAGAAAAAAGTGACTTATGACCATTTTCACACTTATGACTGTTGCAGCACCCCCACGGTCACATGATCAAAATTCAGTTACATGACAACTGATTCATATTTATGATGGTCCTGGGTCATGTGATCATCTTTTGCAACCTTCTGACAAGCAAAGACAATGGGGAAGCCAGATTGACTTAATAACTATGTTACTAACTTAACAACTGCAGTGATTCAGTTAACAATTGTGGCAAGAAAGGTCATAAAATGGAGCAAAACACACTTAACAACTGTATCTTTTAGCAATATAATTTTTTGGGCTAAATTGTGGTTATAAGTTGAAGACTACCTGTATTTGTATTGCTTGCTTTCATATCATTCCAGCAGAGATAAAATTTGACTGAGACAAGTGCTAAAAAAAATAATAATAGAATACTACAGCTTCCTCAGAGATCGGCCATAATTAAAACTATAGCTCCAAAGCAATTACAACAGCACATATGTATCAAATTTATATCTGCTGCAATCATGAGACTCTGCAGCTTATAGTAATTAAGTATATATATTAAACATCTACTATAGGAATAAAATCATAAAATGGAATTCAAAACATGCTACTCACCATACTATTAACACAGTAAGTTGGGTCTTCACCAATATTTTTTTTCTTGAAGCAGAACATAAAATGAGTTTTCCAGCTTCTTTAAAGCTATTATGGCCTTTACTTCTTATAAAAAAAACAACAAAACAAAAACAACTCATCATAAACTCTCTGACTCTGAATTTTATTTTGGGTTTTTTAAATACTTTTGAGCCTTGTTGGCTGAGCATGGATAATACCATGCCTGACTGGCCAAATAGTGGAAAAGTGTATAATTTGTGTTCTGAAACAAAACCATAGACCTTATGCAATTTAGATAACTTTGTACAAATATGCTGATTATGTGCCCAAGTCTGAGGATAATAATGTAGTTTTAATGTGAGGTAATGTAATATTTAAGAGCCTCTATAGAAATATTATTTCCTAATCAGTTTTTGATGATTGGGGTGACAAATGCATCCTTATGGTTATTCTTTTCCAAAATGGCAAATCGTAACATTGAGCATGTTTTAATATAAAATATATATTTATAAGCTTGCCTTCAATTACTTGTCTGGTTAGTGTAGAAAAATGCATAAAAATACAATGAAACTCAAAGATCATAGGAATACACTGCAGTTTTTGCAATGCGTTTGTCTCTAGGATTAACTTGTTAGTGTTTCTTGTATTTTAGACCAATTCTAATGGAAAAATCCTTATTATTCACTTGTGCTTTCTTAAATTGGAAACCAAACTTAGACAAAAGTTATATTGCTCTGCAATAATATACAAAGTTAATTAATCAGCTACATTTCTATATGAACACAATAGTTCATTAAACTCACTAATTCACTTTATTTGAATTTAATCATAGGTATAAATCTGACTATTTCTATAATTAAGTTTATTTTTTCCCCATTTCCTATAGACTAAACATAGCCAGATCTTTTATCTTTGCCTTATAAGTCTGGCATTCTAAATCTTGTGTCCACTCAGTTCAAGCTTTTACATTTTGTAATTTTTCCTTTAAAGATTCAAAATCCTCAAGTATGTGTAGTTATTAATAGGTTGGAACAGGGTAACGGTTTTAATCATAAGTTTTATATTACTGTATCTGGTCAGCCTTTCTCTTTTAAAATATTTACTTAAAACATTATTATACTGTTTTTCATTATATCTGATTTCAAAATGGTATATATATATATATATATAGCAAATATAATTCTGCATGAAAAAGCCCCATAGCTCCTTTAGTTAAACCATTAAAACCATTTGAAATTCCCAGATCAATAAAATATCTTATGTTGTATTGTATAGCAATAAGGACTTCTTGTTGTTGGTTTTTTTAAAAAAATAATGATAATAGCAAAAGTTAATTATTACTATCATTTGCTTATTAGAATTTTTTTTAATGTGATTAAATCTTATCAGCTCATCCAGGACAATTATTGCTCAGGAATAATGGGAGTGTAGTTCAGCCAGATAGCTCCAGTTTACCATCCCTACTCTAGGCCAGGGGTCTCCAACCATGGCAACTTTAAACCAAGCGGATTTCAGCTCCCAGAATTCCCCAGCCTGGGGAATTCTGGGAATTGAAGTCCTCCAGGCTTAAAGTTGCCAAAGTTGGAGACTCCTGCTCTAGGCCAATCTTATAGAGAAGCAATTTCACTTGTCTCTTGCGCATTATGGTATAATGCTATAATATTATTGGCTGGAATATTAACATATGCAATAAGTACCTTTCTGTACCACAATTCCAGTACAACACTGACTGCTCTAAGAGGCAAATTGTTCTCCCAGAGCGAGAAAGAGACATGGAATGTTGCATAACGTGGAGTTCTTCTGCCAGAACTGTAATTTTTATTGTTAAAATACATTTCATCAGTCGGGGGAAAAAAGAGTTGTTTTTCTTGCATTTTGCTCAATCTGTGTTTTTTTAAAAAAATGGATTTTAAAATAGATTTTTTAAAAATCTATCTTTTTAATATTCTAATTGTTTATTACATGGCAAAGGTGAAACATCACGGACATCATCTATAACAGGGTTCTCCAAGCTTGGCAACTTTTAAGACTTGTGGTCTTCAGCCCCCAGAATTCCTCAGCCAGCAATGTTTTGCTGGCTGAGGAATTCTGGGAGCGGAAGTCCACAAGTCTTGAAGTTGCCAAGGTTGGAGACCCCAGATCTATAACATGTATATCAATTTATGCACAAACTAGCAATCTTAAATATTTGTTTCTGAGGCAATAATAAAGGCACACTGCCTTTATAATCGTCAGGGTGAATCTAAACAGATTCTTAATCATGTGCAAGAATTGAGAACATTCAGTGAGCATAAATGAAATATTTTAGTGCCAGGCAGATATGATTATTACAAAGCTTACCAGCCCATAGAATTAAGTTAAGTATGAGAACTTTATAACCAGGAGAAAAACTTCCAATCGGAACAGAAAAAGTGCTGGTGGACTGCACCTCAAACATTGCAACTCTCTGTAGAGAGAATTGGGCCATGTCACAACTCTAACATTGTATAAGAAACACTGTTATATAGATTTTGTTTTATAAAAGGTTCCTTTGGGTAGTTATAAACATTTCTTTAAAAATGTAGGCTTCAGCATCGCATATCTGGGCACTTATATGCCCTTACATCAAGGATTTTCCAGCTCTGATCATAAAAGCCAGAACTGGCTACAGTAGATAAGATTTCATTAAAGGTCTCATTTCTTGTTAATTGTCTGGGCCTGTTTATGGAAAGCTTTGCAGTCCTCTATACTACTTCTGGCATTGTTCAAGTTTTGCCAGGTCCTCTGATCCCTGAGATGTTTGCTACCATAAGACTGTTCAGAGCTGTTGGGCCAGTGAAACAGCATAGCTAGGGTATTAGACTAATTGAATTATTGACCTACTCCAGTCTGAACATCCCTGTATCTTATAAGACATGCTTTGTAACTCTGTGTACATCATTCTGCTGTCTGGGATGACATCTGGCCTTCACATTATCATGTCTCATATTCATTTGCACTACTGGTATGTACTTTTGAGAGCACTTGATTAATCTTCTTTATCAAAACATTTGAAATATGTTTCTGTAGCAGTTTTGGGAAATGTTTTAAATATAGTGTATGTGTGAACTGTTCCTGTAAATGATAGAACAAAGGCATCATGTCTCTGCTTCCCCAGTGGAAATACTGGAAGCATAAATCATAATGGTTTTATATGTCTCTGTCCTGATGCTGTTGCAAAACCCAGTTGCTTTTTTTATGGAGCAGGGTTGTGAGTTCTGATAGCCTGCTTTTTTGTAGACACATTAATATCCCACCAGACAGATTGTTCAGAATGTTTTAAGAGCAGAATGACCAATCTGGGGCCCTTAAAATGGGGATGTGGGAGGGGGGATCAACCTGTGACAGCAGTTTTACAAAGTAGAATGTATATTAGCAACTAGATTTCTGCAAAGAACGAAAGTGAGTGAGTGGGATTGCCAGTTGTTTATTCTCGTTTGCCATTGGGGTTGTAGCACAGTAAGTGTGTATCTGCACACATGAAAGCACATGCAAATTGAATTAACACTATTACACATGGCACTCCAAAGCTTATTCTCAATTTCTATTCCTGAGGATCCAAATTGTTGGGGGCAATACGCTGACTCTGTAAACCACTTAGGGAAAGGTTCCCTCGCACATATGTGCTAGGGGAACATATGTGCTAGTCGTTCCCGACTCTAGGGGGCGGTGCTCATCTCTGTTTCAAAGCTGAAGAGCCAGCGCTGACCAAAGATGTCTCCCTGGTCATGTGGCCAGCATGACTAAATGCCAAAGACGCATGAAACACTGTTACCTTCCCACCAAAGGTGGTCCCTATTATTCTACTTGCATTTTTTATGTGCTTTCGAACTGCTATGTTGGCAGAAGCTGGGACAAGTAACAGGAGCTCACCCCGTTACGCAGCACTAGGGATTTGAACTGCTGAACTGCTGACCTTTCGATCGACAAGCTCAGCGTCTTAGCCACTGAGCTATCATATCCCTCTAAACCGCTTAGAGAGGGCTATAAAGCACTATGGACTGGTATATCTGTGTTGACGGGGGCAGAGGTCGACCCCGAGGCCCCTTGTATGTGGGGTGCCACAAGGTTCGGTCCTCTCACCCCTTCTGTTCAGCATTTATGTGAAGCCGCTGGGCGAGATCATCCGTGATTTCGGGGTGAAGTACCACCAGTACGCTGATGACACTCAGCTGTACATCTCGACCCCGGATCACCCCAATGATGCCCTTGAAGTGATGTCCCGGTGCCTGGAAGCCATGCGGATCTGGATGGGGAGAAACAGACTCAGACTCAACCCATCCAAGACCAAGTGGCTGTGGTTTCCGATGTCCCAATATAGTCCGTTGGTGCCATCACTGACTATTGGGGATGAGTCATTGGCCCCCACAGATAGGGCTCACAACTTGGGTGTCCTCCTGGACTCACAGCTGTCTTTAGAAGAGCATTTGACAGCTGTGGCCGGGAGGACTTTCTATCAGGTCTGCCTGATTCACCGGTTGCGTCCCTTTCGGGATCGAGACTCATTACGTACGGTCACTCATGCCCTCGTCACCTCACGCCTGGACTACTGTAAGGCTCTCTACATGGGGCTCCCCTTGAGGAGCACCTGGAGGCTCCAGCTGGTCCAGAATGCAGCCGCGTGGGTGGTTATGGGAGCGACGTGGCGCTCCCATGTGACTCCCCTCCTGCACGAGCTGCACTGGCTCCCGGTGGTCTTCCGGGTGCGCTTCAAGGTTTTGGTCACCACCTTTAGAGCGCTCCATGGCTTAGGACCAGGATACCTACGAGACCGCCTTCTGCCACCAGTAGCCTCTCATCGACCAGTACGCTCCCATAGAGAGGAGCTCCTCAGGGTGCCATCGGCCAAACAGTGTCGACTGGCGGCCCCCAGGGGGAGAGCCTTCTCTGTAGGGGCACCTGCCATCTGGAATGAGCTCCCCCCGGAGATACGGAGGATTCCAGATTTACGCACTTTCTGCCATGCCCTCAAAACATTTTTATTCCAGCAGGCTGGTCTGGCTTGACTCTCCCTTTTAATTTGCTTTTAAGTTTTATACAAATTGGGTGTTTTTAAATTCGTTTGTTGGGCCAAAATTATTTAATTGTACTTTTAAATGGTTTTTAACTTTTGTATGATGTATTTTTTATTTTGTGGCTGTTCACCACCCTGAGTCCTTCAGGAGTAGGGCGGTATATAAATAATATAATAATATAATATAATATAATATAATATAATATAATATAATATAATATAATATAATATAATATAATATAATATAATATAATAATATAATATAATATAATATAATATAATATAATAATATAATATAATATAATATAATATAATATAATATAATATAATATAATATAAATAATAAAATAAAATAAAATAAAAAAATAAAAAAATAAAATAATAAAATAAAATAATAAAATAAAATAAAATAAAATAAAATAAATAATAAAATAATAAAATAAAAAATAAAATAAAATAAAATAAAATAAAATAAATAAATATAAGTCTAAATCCTATTGCTATTGCTATTAAATAAAGCAATAGCCTTTCTTACTGATAAACAGAAAAAGGAACAAGAGTGATGGATTATAGTCAGAGCACATATTCTATCTTTGATCTAGTTCTTTACTTTGCTGGAGATATAAAAGCATCCCAAATAAAATTTGAAGTATCTGTGCCTCCGCTGTAATTACATTCCATTTTTTAAATTAAAACATTGAATTGCAAATACAGTAGAAATCTTGTATTATATATATACTGAAGTTCTTGGTCCAAAGTGAATCTAAATTTGGATGAACTTTGAAGTTCATCCAGAACTTGAAGATGAACTGCCAGATAAAAATATAGGCAATATTATTACACTATCTGAAAACTTCGATGAAATGTTTTAATACAGAGGTTTTTAAGCAATCCTATCAAAAGAATTTGTTTCCCACTATGATAGAGAAAAAAAATGTTATTTTTTTTCTGAGAAGGGCATTTTATATGTTTATTGACATTTGATTATAATTATCATTCATGATGAAGTTTATAAAAGCCCTGTTCATATCTACTAATGTGTCAAAGATTAGAAATAAGGACTTGGTTATGAATATACCATGTATGGCAAAAATAAATATATTTATTATATAAGCAGTATGTATTATGCACACATACAAGTCACATACATTTGGGAAAGATTCAAGAAATTGCATATCCGCTAACTCACTGTTTTTCATATAAAAAGTATGGCTTCATAATAATCTTTTTTTTTTAACTTTGTAATATGTTTTCATTGAGATTTTTAACAAGATAAAAGCAATACAAATATAGAAAAGAAAAAAATACAATAAAGAAAATTGAATAGGTAAGAAAATAGAAAAAGAGATAGAAATATAAAAGAGAAGGCATAACTTTTGCATCTTGACAGTTATTAAAAATGCATTTATATTTTACTCTCTCTAAAGTTGCATCTTAATTTCCTTCTTCCATAAGTTACCCATTCTAATCATCAAACCCATAAATCACAAGTTCATTTTTTTCTTTTTTCAGCAAGAAATCCATAAGGGGTTTCCAGTCACTAATAAATGTAATAGTTGACCTTTTTTTAATTAATTTTGTCATCTCTCCTACTCTATTATCTTCACCAACCATTCCAATTGTGGGTATATCAGAGATTTTCCATTTTTGTACATATAATAGTCTGGCAGCAGATCATATATAAAAATAGTCTTCTGTGGTTCTTTTCTATTGTCTGCCCATTAATTCCAACAAGATATGTTCTAGCTTCAGTTGATTCTTAGTCTTTAAAATTCTTTGGATCATTGTATGTATTTGAACTCAAACTTTTCTGGCTTGTTTACAAGTCCATCAGGCATGATAAAATGATCCTTCGTGTTGCCTACATTTCCAACATAAATTTGAAGTGCCCTCATACATTTTGGCTATTTTTTTTCTGGAGTTATATAACAACAGTGCATCATTTTAGGTTATAAATATAATGGAAATTTCAGTCCCTTAAAGCACAATTGTTCTCTTGATTTCATCTCATATTCTCTGGGTTGTTGTTCTAATAGTTGTGATAAACATTAATGTGCTGTTCTCATGGTCTACATGGTTGCCTTTGATACTACTGAAGGTCAAATGATGCAGGTTTAAGAAATACTAATAGCCTGCTTCGATGGTAAAAAATGTAGTAATATTGACAACTTCAAAGATCACATCAAAACAAAAAGCAAATACAGCTAACCTGCAAAAGAGCATCCCTCCACAAACATTGTACAAGGAGAACACTTTCTTGCTCCAATCAGCCTAGTCTTCTCCCTCTAATTCCTATTAGTTTTTCCCAGTATAGACCCCATGGGGCAAGCAAGTGATGAAATTACGATATTGCAACATTATGAACAGTACTGAAGAGAGTGACGTACAACCAGTTCTCATTCTTACAACTGCTTGGTAACTGGCAGGTATTTATGACAGTTGCCTCGTCCCAGATGCCATTGGTGACCTTCCTAGGCAGCTTCCAACAAGTAAAGTCAATGGAGGCAGCCGCAGGGGTGGGTTCTACTTACCTTTACTACTGGTTCGCAATGGGATTGTGTGCACGCCGAGCTTCACTCTCTCGCGCGCTGAGCTTTTGCGCATGTGCAGATTGCCTATGACGACATCCAGGGTGGTGGGCGGAGCCTCCTGCCAGTTTTACTACCGGTTCTTGCGAACCGGTCAGAACTAGGGGCAACCCACCACTGGACAGCCGGATTCACTTAATTTCACGATTCACTTAGCAATTGCAGTTGCTAAGAGTGCGAATCATTTGACAACCTATCCTGTTTACCAACATAAATTCTGATCCCAGTTGTGGATGTCAGTTGAGGACTACCTGTAATGTCTTCATCCATACCGTAGCTTCTTTCTTGATACTGAGGAGTAGGTAGCATGGATGTGAATATAGAGGCTATCAAAGGTTGGCCTAAGGGGGCTTTTCCCCATGAACTGCTTCATACAGCATAGCATTTGAGTGAAATCCATTCCCATGAGGCAACCACAATTTCTCAGCATTCTCTGACAACCACAGGTATAAAAGTTGCAAAGATATCCCTGCTGCTTGGCCTCTGATCAGAAAGTGCTTTGCATTGTCAGTTGGAAATGACACATTTATTTATTAAATTTATATCCCGCCCTTCTCCCCGAAGGGACTCAAGGCGGTGAACAGCCAAGAATTAAAATAACATGCAATATAAAAGTTAAAATAATTAAAAATAAATTAAATTAAATGGCCGCCCCAATTTAAAACCCCTAGCAATACAATTAAAAACCCCTAAAACCTATTCAGACCAGGCCAGCTTGCTGAAATAAAAACATCTTCAGGGCCTTACGGAAAGTGCGGAGATCCGGAATCAGCCGTATTCCGGGACGTAGCTCGTTCCAGAGGGCGGGTGCTCCCACAGAGAAGGCTCTCCCCCTGGGGGCCACCAGCCGACATTGCTTGACCAATGGCACCCTGAGGAGGCCCTCTCTGTGAGAGCGTATTGGCCGGTGGGAGGTTATCGATCGCAGCAGGCGGTCTCGTAAACATGAACAGTGGTACTTGCTCACAGGCAGGCCTTGAAGGAGTTTTCATTGGGCCATTTGTCAACCTTGCAACTTGGAAGGAATACAAATTTGGTCTCTTGAGCAATGCAAAATAGGTTGGGGAAAGGCAGGCAAAGCCATTGGTAGCCTTTCAGCACACAGATGAATGCAGAATAGCACAGTTGACCCTGTTGGCCACTGCTGTCCAACAGTAGGACTTCCCGGGTCTCTCTTGCAAGGTTGATTTCTATGGCTGAGTAAGAATTAGCTGCGTTCTAATTGTCATGTGTATGTTTATGCACTCACATTTACTTTTTCTGCTCTAGTATGTGAGTTTGCCTCCTTTTTCTTACAAGGGGAAGCATTTTAAGCTGTTTCCCAAATGTTGCCATCTCTTCCTGATAGCTCCCATTTTGTTGCAGTTGGCAAGAGTGGCTGCATGCCACTTGACTGCCTCTGTGCACCACCCATTGAGAAGTATCGGTCTAATACTCTTGGAAGCCTGGAATTTATTTATCCACTTTCATTTCTTTAGAATTAAAGAAATGTGTAACCTTCTAGAGACCTCATTTAGACCTCAAGAGATTTGTGTGCAAATTCTCTTTAGTAATTAATTTTGCTGTTTTGAGTTTGGAGGCAGTACATCCATCTTTCTTCCATTGCTCCTGCTAATTAGCCTTTTTTATCACAGTTTTGGTTTTGGACCAAACTCTCTCTCTCTCTTTCTCTCATGTGATTGATTAAGTACTCCCACTACACTTTAAAGTACATTTTAAGATTTGCAGGTCTTGTCTCTGAAGACTATGTTTGCAATCCACCAAGTATTGCCTCTGCAGAATCTTCATTTATTTCAGTGAGATTTGTTTTAAACAGAGGCTGCTCTGTGCAAAGGATAGGAACGAAAAAAGGAGACAGTGCAGTCGTAGCAGAAGTGCTAAATTACTCAGGCCCTACTCATCTCCTAATGCCTTTTAGCCCTAATAAAATAAGTTGCATAAAAAGAGCTAGATCAAGGCCTTAATCGAAATATCCTGCAGGAGGTACCAATTTAGTAATTATATTTTTCAGTTTAATTTCTACAGACGTTTGCCCAAACCGGTGCACACTTAGGCATATTTAAACCTCTTAATTCAAATGGAATTAGAAACACATAATTTCCCTCAGAAACTATGGGAAACTTTAGATGCCTTTCAATATTTTTTATTTTATTTTTTTTTGGGGGGGGGGTTCATGGTTTTCTTTTTCTTCATCTTTCCTTTGCAATTTGATCGTCAACATTTTGTCCATTGTCTCTCTGCCTTCTCGGTCCCTGCTTGTTCTGTCCTCTTTCATTCTTTACACGTCTTCCTTGATTTATTTTTCTTCTGGGTTACTTCTTTTTCTCATTTAGAATAGAATAGAATAACAGAGTTGGAAGAGACTTTGGAGGCCTTCTAGTCCAACCCAATGGTGAAATCTAAAATTTGTTACTACTGGTTCTGTGGGCGTGGTTTAGTGGGGGGGGGGGTAATGTGGGCGTGGCCAATTACTGGTTCTGTGGGCGTGGCCAATTTTTTTTTTTACTTTCAAAACCATTTTTTACATGTAAAACCATGTAAAAAATGCTTTCAAAAGGCTCTGACAATCCCAGCTGAGTTGCCTGATCGTCAGAGGGTTTTTTAAAAGCTAGGATCCTCAGAGCTTGGCTTGTCAGAGCCAAGAGCCTTGGTACTACAGTGGTTTAATGCACCCTGTTATTAACACAGCTGCCTGCAATTTACTGCTGGTTCGAATCTCTCCAAGGCTCAAGGTTGACTCAGCCTTCCATCCTTTCTAAGGTAGGTGAAATGAGGACCCAGTTTGTGGGGGCAATAAGCTGACTTTGTATAAATATACAAAAAGTATGAAGGCTATTGCTTAACGCACTGTAAGCCGCCCTGAGTCTCCGGAGAAGGGCGGCATATAAATCAAATTAAAAAAAAAAAATTAAAAATTTAAAAGAAAAAAAGCCTCAGCTGGGCATGGGGGGCGGGGGCAGGGATTTTTGCTACCGGTTCTCCAAACTGCCCGCCACCATCACTACCTGCTCGCCCGAGCCGGTCCGAACCGGGAGCATTTCACCCCTGGTCCAACCCCCTGCTTAGGCAGGAAACCCTACACCATTTCAGACAAATGGTTATCCAACATCTTTGACCTTCCTTTTCTTATGCCACCCACTACATTGCTGGTAATGAAAAGAATGCCAGGGAGTTCATTCTTCCAGAACAACTAACACTTCTTTTTTAGGTAAGAAAATTATATTTTTGATCTGTGGAATCACTTAGCTGTTTTGTCTGTCTGCTTATTTTTGCATCCTGCAATTTTAACGTAAATAGAAAAAGAAGTGTTGCAATCTTTTCTTCTTGTCATTTGCACTTCTAACATTACAAATAACATTTTTTGTGCTATTTCTTGGAAATGTCCAAGATTGAAAGGCATACCTTCCCACTGACTAGTATGCTTGGGAGGCCATGGCAAAGCCAAAACCTCATTTCTGTTGCTTTCTTTATAGACATGCACATGCCACAATCCTAGACACACATTGATTGTTTGGGCTCAACCAAAATGCTGACAAGAACCGAAAGCTAGTGAGCAGGCAGATGATAATGCAGTCTGTCATTCCTTCTGGAGATGCAGAAAGCGGCAGTCATGCAAAAATGGGGGTAAAGGTAAAGGTTCCCCTCGCACATATGTGCTAGTCGTTCCCGACTCTAGGGGGTGGTGCTCATCTCCATTTCAAAGCCGAAGAGCCAGCGCTGTCCGAAGACATCTCCATGGTCATGTGGTTGGCATGACTAAACGCCAAAGGCGCACAGAACGCTATTACCTTCCCACCAAGATGGTCCCTATTTTTCTACTTACATTTTTTAAGAGCTTTCGAACTGCTAGGTTGGCAGAAGCTGGGACAAGTACCGGGAGCTCATGGTGGGGGGAGGGATGTTAAAAGAAAGCCATCATTGCAGTTCTCTGCAGAATCTCTTACCCCATTGGAAGCTGCCTGAATCTCTCTCCTCTGACTTGTAATTTCATTGGTGTAGGGAGATTAATAAATCTCCTGTTATGCTTGGGACTTTAAATCCACATATTTCTTATATGCCATACTTTTAAGAAGAGAATATTGCAAATCAGCAGAAGCCCCCCCTCCCCATCATCACAACATTCTTAGGACCTAGATTCTATGTAAGAAATATAGCTTTAAAGTCAAAGCTTTAAGCATTTTTTAAACTTTAGGAGATCCTCTTAATATATTTGGAAGCCCTGACAAGGGCTGACATAAAGTTTTAAAAGCCAGCTGTTTTTTCATTATGCCTCATTGTCAGGGTGAACCTAACATACTACATAAAATATAGAGCTGATTATTTACAATAGTCATCTTTGGTGTACTTTGCAATATAATTAATCTTGCTGAACTAATTTGATTTTAAATATGGAAGTGATTTGTAGGTTTTCTCCATTATCTATTGCTTTGTGTTGTTTATCCTGGCATTGCACAAGGGGCACAGTTCTAACCAGCCTTTGTTTTATGTGTTTGTCTGTTTGTTTAGACAATGCTTATGGTTGTGTCTCCAACTTTAATATACTTTGCGGGCATACAGAATAAAACAGCACAAAACCTTTGTTGTTTATTGTACGGTCTTTGTAGTTTCTGTAGAGCAGCCTGTTAACTAAAGTTATGCATCCTCCTGGCAGTACAATTATGATATCATCCAGAGGCAGACAATGTTGGGAGGGTGTATACCCATGCCTGGATGTATACGCATCCAGGCATGTGACAAGAAATGAAGTTCTTCCCTTTTTCCCCTTAAATGCCATGTTTCCCCGAATATATGACCTATTCAAAAATTAAGGCCTAACCCAATTTTTTTGGGGTGGGACTAATATATGCCCTACCCCAAAAATAAGACCTTGTGAAAAGGGTGAGCATGTCCAGCACAGGAGGCAGCCCTTCCCTTCCCCGGTCACCTCATGGCTGTTCGGCCCCTTAACTGTGGCCCACAGATCAGCTGATCCAGCAAGGGCCAGGAGTTCTGTCTCTCCAGGTGCCTGGAGATATTTCCAGCGCACTCTTGCTAGCCCCAGCCCTGCCCACGGCGCCAGGCAACCTTGCAGCCAAGGGCCCCTCTGTTCCGCAGCTCACCTTGTGACTATGGAGCAGGCGGCAACCACGGTTTGCGCTCCACCAGGCCTGGTGCTCCAGTGTTGCTTAGGCTTCTGCTATGGTGAGGCAGAAAGCCATGTGGCCCGTCGGAATCGGCTCCACCCCCTGCCTCTACCTGGCTGCTGTTGCTTGAGAAAAGGACAGGCAGTTGTGGAAGATTGTGGGAAGCATGTGCTTACGATAGAAGGAAAGCCCAGCCTGTCCCTTTCAAGCGATCAAATGTCTGTGTGTGTGTGTGAGAGAGAATGAGAGAGAGAAAGAGAGTGAAAGAGAAATGACAGAGGAGAGTAACAAAAATTGCAGGCAACGCTGTTTGAAAGGGTTTCCTCTGCGCCGTTTTTCTTCTCTGCTCTGCCTGCCCACCATCCACCCCAAACCAAGCAGTGGGGAGGCTTCGGGACAGCACCCTTCTAGCACCCACTGCCCTGGCAAAGGTGAAGCCGAAGCAGGCGAGGGCCTCATGGGGTTCTTCCAATGGCCTCCCCACCGCTGCCCCGCTTGGGGGCGGCCCATACACAAGGTGTGAGTATCTCAATATTTGGCCAAATAAAGGTATTCACCAACTCTCTTTGAGAAAGGCAGACTTCTTCTGCTAGGCCTGAAATAACACAATAATACAATTTTTTTTTTAAGTTGATTTATATGCCGCCCTTCTCCGGAGACGCAGGGCAGCTTACAGTGCGTTAAGCAATAGCCTTCATACTTTTGTATATTTTTACAAAGTCAGCTTATTGCCCCCACAAACTGGGTCCTCAATTTACCTACCTTAGAAAGGATGGAAGGCTGAGTCAACCTTGAACCTGGGGAGATTCGAACTTGCAGTAATTGCAGGCAGCTGAATGTTAATAACAGGCTATTAGTCTGCTGCGCCACCAGGCTTCTATTAATTTGATGTTGTCACTTACATGTTTTTAACATTCTGACAGACCCAGAAGAGCTTTGGTGGGAAGGGACCAAGTTGAGGGAGTGAGGAGACGTTTTTGGGGAGGGGGGTGTCAGATCAATAGCTTCCATCAGTTATAACAGTTGTCAGTTAAGTTGCCTATCCCTATTGTTATGTTTAAAATAATACAGTATTGTATTCGGTCTTAGAATTTTTCCCTGACTAGCATTATGTTGCCTCAGCAGAGGCAAAGAGGGTGTTATATTTCTTGAATTATAAGGGAGTGTTAATAATGAAAACCATGGTAGCTTTTTTAGAGATGTTAACTCACCTTGTCAGTGATGAGCGTGTGAAGGACTTGGGGCATATTTGGCTCTATCACTTTGGGCTGATGGTTTTGTATCTGTGGAATGTACTTAGGGATGGTTTCTTCCTCTTTTCTTTCTTCTCTGTGCCTCTGCATTATTGTTCTGGCTCCATTTGATTGTTCCAGCAGGTGAACTACCTTTTCAAGTTCTCACTCATTTAAGGAGTTGTTTAATAGGTTAGGCTAGAACACAGGTCTCCAACCTTGGCCACTTCAAGCCTGGTGGACTTCAACTCCCAGAATTCCCCAGCCAGCTTTGCTTTGCTGGCTGGGGAATTCTGGGAGTTGAAGTCATCCAGGCTTGAAGTGGCCAAGGTTGGAGACCCCTGGTTTTAAAATAATTATAATAAAAATAATTAAAATCATCAACCCTGGTCTTAAAATAATTTGTAACCTATATATGTTTTTTTTTAATTACTGATTTTATATTTCTTATTTATGTTAACATATGGAGGAGGAGCTTGGATTTGAGTTACTATAACTATTGCTCTTAAAAGTGAAAAGGTGCTGCTTATTCTAAGTTGCTAAGATTTTTAGCAAGACATATTTGGGGAAAAAATACTGCAGGTAACTTCTTTGTAAATTGTTACAAGGGGTACTTCTTGAAAAGTACAAAATGGAATTTTTAAAACTCCTAGCAAAATAAAATGATTAACTTACTTCGTAACTTTCAGTTTTATGTGTTGCAAAATTGGAACATGACCTGATGTAAACTTCTGGAGATAAGCCCCAGCTGCACAGTAATGTTTCTTGAAGTTGTACAAGTTCAAAAGATAAATATATGAAATGTCAGCATACTGACACCGGATAAATACTGTAAAAGTGCCTTAAATACTCTAAAGATCTATAGAAAATCTGGATTTTTTTTTTAAAGATATTGAGCTGAGTCTTCTCAGCCCTTGCTTAGAGGAATGTTGATGGAATGGTTACTGCTTAATAACTAAAGATGTTTCTTAGCTATGCCAGGAAAGCTTGATTCTGTAGGCTTCGTTCTTCTGTTGAAAAAATAATGATCTCAGCAAGAGATCTGCCTTCTGCTTTAAACAGCTGTTCGTTAGGAGATAAAGCTTCCTCAAGCATGCAGTGTTACCTGCAGAGTTTTCTGTATCTGGTTGAATATCCTGTTTTAGGCTTCTCCAACCATGCGGCTTGTAGATATGCTGTGCTCAAATTCCCCTAATGACCATGCTGGCTAAGGAACTAGAGAAGATGAACTCAAAAGCCTCTGGTGGCTACCTAGAGTTGTGACAGAGTATTTTAGAAGGTAATTAAAAACAGATATAGAGAGCAATTCCATCTTCTGATTTTTCTCTCAGATTGCAACCAAGATGATGGAGGTGCCTGAATCCTTACTCAGTTGGTAATTTTTTTACCTAGAGTTGTGACAGAGTATTTTAGAAGGTAATTAAAAACAGATATAGAGAGCAATTCCATCTTCTGATTTTTCTCTCAGATTGCAACCAAGATGATGGAGGTGCCTGAATCCTTACTCAGTTGGTAATTTTTTTCTTCATGCGAGCAGTTTTGCTTATCATGGTCTTATATCACTTCATTTTAAAAACCTTATTTGCCTGAGCCCATCTCTAGTGGAAAGATTTTTATATGTGCATATGTTTCACCTACGAATAAAACCAGAGTTTATATATTAATCTATTCCAGGTTTTCATGCATCTTGGAGCCAAAAAAAGATAGAGAATACTCCCAGCAAGCTTATAACCTTTATATCTTTGAAACTTGATTACGTAGAGTTAATGCAAACATGGTAAAGATGGTTACAAAAATACTTGTATTAAGAAGCAACGTTATATTTAATTTCTAGACTGCTCAATTAATCTGGATTTATACAATTGAATTATTCAAATTGATTGCAAGGAGTGTAGGAAATTTCTTTTCCAGCTACAGAAGTCATGGCAATTTTTTCATTCAAGCATTCATGATTCATGAAATGATAGAACTAAGCAATGTGATTAATAGAGAACTTGAAAGACATTCCTAACTGGCAACAGCTTCATTATTTCTAAGGCCTTTCTGGGAGACTTGGTTGTTCTTTTCATATATTTTTTTGGAATAGTTTTTAATATGCAAGCCAATACTGAGTAAATTCCAAATTATAACCAATAGTATTATTTATATCAGCAAGGTAGATAGAAATCTCTAGAAACCTAGCCTGTCTATCTGTCTATAGCCTATATCTATGTATCTATAACCTTAGTTAAATTTGGATTCTTTTTGTTGCATTATATATTTACTATCTATATTATAGCAAAAAGGATGTCTTTAAAGGGCAATTAATTAAGACCTTCTGAATATGTAAGTAAAAGCAAAATCATACATTGTTGAGAATGGTACAAACTCAAGTACTACTACATTATATTAGGCCCTAATTAACATAAATCTCTTTTCTTTGGTGTGTTAAAACAATCATATCCTTTACAAGCCTTGTGGAAAGAAGTGCTCAGTTACACTCGCTGGTCAGGGAGTTTCAGCTGAGCTTGCTAATTAAGTGATTATCTTGCCTTCATTAATTTTTTTATAAATAACTCAAGATGGCGAACATACCTAATGTTCCTTCCTTGTTCTGTTTTCCACATAACAACAACTCTGTGAGGTGGGATGGACTGAGAGAGAGTGATTGGCCCAAATCAAATCAAATCAAATCAAATCAAATCAAAGTCACCTAGCTGGATTTCATGCCTAAGATACGACTAGACTTTATGGTCTCTCGGTTTCTAGCTTGATGCCTTAACCCAGGGGTGTCAAACTCAAGGCCCACAGGCCAAATCCGGCCCACAGGGTTTTAGATCTGAAAACAGAGAAGGACCAGCCCACAGTGCCTCTGCCAGTGAAAGTGGAGCTTGGAAGGCTGCGACGGCCTCCTGCAACCCTCTGCCAGTGAAAACGGAGCTCTGTTTTCATTGGCAGAGGGTTGCAGGAGGCCGTCGCAGCCTCCCAAGCTCCGCTTTTGCTGGAGGAGCGCTCAGGCGCCCACGACATGAGTGACGTCGAACTGGCTGTGCCCACCTTGGCCACGCCCACCCAGCCCCCAAGGTCAAGTACAACCCTGATGTGGCCCTCAATGAAATTGAGTTTGACACCCCTGCCTTAACCACTAAACCAAACTGGCACATGGTTGTGGAGGCAGCTGTAATAACTTTTGAAACAACGACGGAGCAAGGATGCAGCTACAGGAATACTTCAAAAGGAAACGCTTCAGTCACACTAACGTGCTTTGCGAATAACCTCTGTGGAGTGTTTTATGCAGCCCTATAACCTCTGTGAAATCGTCATATCAAATGCTGCCTAATATAAGCAGCTATGACATATAGCTTCCATCATTTGGTTTAGGCTAAAGATGATCTACTGTGAGGGGCCAACTTTTAAAAGAAAAATTCTTAAATGGGAAGGCAGAGACAGGGCATAATTCTATGCAAATTTTTCTGTTACCAAAATTATACAATCCTCTCTGGTAATTGAGATTTAAAGCCTGAAGGACCACCAAAATATAAACTGATGTGGGGGCCAAGCATAATTATCAAAAGCCATGAAAATATTATGGCCACAGTCTAAATGCACATAAGTGGTACAGATTATATACACTTGAGAATTGATTATAACTCCTTTCTTATTTGCGTTTGCTCGGGCAGACTTGGCCCTAAGAATAAAAACACGTGGTCTGTGGGGGAACTTGGTTGAGATCAGGGAGAGAAAGCAATGAGAGGGGATTCGGCCATTGAGTATGCAGTCACAAATAGGGCTAAATGTCAAAGCAAAACAAAACAAAACATCAATAATACTTGACGGATATTCTGTGGTCAACAAAAATAGATATGGTGGTTTTTCATAGCAATTCCAATTAATTGTTGGAGGTTTTAAAATGGAATCTCCATTCATTTGATCTGGACTTTAACATATTTGGCTAGCTTACATGTTTATGTATAGTAGACTTGCAATGCTTCAATGCCACCTCAAGAAAGCACTTTGTAACCTCCAGGGTCACACAGGCAGCTTCTTGTCTGCAGCACTTTAGCAGGCTGAGCCTTTCCATAGTAAATCATCCAGCTACCTTCTGTAGCTGATATGCAATTCCAGGAAAAGCCATGGCTGCTTCAAGAGATTTTGGACAGGTACTACATTCATGAGCCTGTGCATCTGAAATATGCTACACAACCCCAGGATAAAGGTGTAACAAACTGGATTTATTTCTTTGTTGGTGTTTTATTCTATTTATTGACAAAAAAAGAGAGAGGAAGGTGGCAGGGGATAGAGGTGGGGTTTCCAAAGGAAGAAGGAATGAAATTCCTGAGTTGTTTTTGGTAGAAATTGTTCCAGGAGACGCAAGAATTCAAATGTCTAATAAGGCAACTATGTTCCTAATTTTTACTTGTTAGCAATTTTTTTTTTTTGTAAGATTGTTTATGATGTTCTGTGTGGAAGTAAATGTTTTGTTCAGGCTTTATTTGCTTACAGTATCTAAAGTTTTTTCCAGTTACTATGTCTTTTTTTAAAAAAACCTTATAGGATGTCACATGTGCTCCACTTTGAGGACCAAACCAGAAAAGTAAAAGATGCAAGTGTGCAAGATGAAGACACATTTGAAATTTATGATCCCCGGAACCCTGTTAATAAGAGGAGGCGGGAGGAAAGCAAAAAGATTCTGAGAGAGAAAAAGGCGAGGAGATGAAATGTGTGGTAAAACTCACCAGATCCAGCTTGGAAAAGTACATCGCAGTACTTCTGTCTCTGCAGAAGTTGATGTCCCAAAATATATCACTTACAAGGTGTGAAAAGGAATCTGGGGTCTAATTTGGAAGCAGTGCTATCGCCTCTGTTTTGTGAATTCTGATGTAAAATAAACAAGTCTTCTCAGTAAAGTCCTTGGAGTCTATTTTTAGTCATTATTGTTAATAAATAGTTCATTTTCCATACTCTGTTCCTTTTTTATGTATTTGCATTGTTAAATAGAGGATTTTATATTTACAATCTTCTCGGAACACTGAAAACTTTTTCCAGAATGTAGAACAAAAGGATTTGGCATTACTGAAAAATAATGTTATCACTCCTGGTAACAAACTCAGACATTTATTGCTTGTAGAATTGGAGAGAAGCAGTGGAGAGTATCAGCATGCTCAGGAAAACCCCAAGATTGGAAAATAATAGCAAAACCTAAAACCTTCAGGAAGTAATAGATGACAAAACAAAAGTAAAAAAAACAACCCAGGATGATAAAAGATTGTGCATGTTCTTTTGTCAGAACTTTGAAACAAGCATAAGAGAGGGAGGGAGGGCGAGAGAGAGAAGGAGAGAGAGAGGGAAGGGAGAGAGAGAGAGATTATGGCCAGTACTAATAGAATATTTGTAGATCAGGATTGAACCTTGAGGTCCTTGCTGCTCTCTTGGTTTTACAGATGTTTCATGATGTTCATTGTGCACTGATGATGTTACCTAGTTGGATAATAAAGATCTGCCAGAAAATAATCAAATTCAGAAAGCACCAAGGACCCTACAGAATTACTAGTTCTAATTATATAACTTGCAAGGCTCTAGCAACTCATTCTGTAACTGCAATTCCATTTACCACTCTTATTTCTGATGCCAACATAATCTGTAGTACAATGTGTGAAAAGGATCACAATCTGATTTACAACTCGTATATTACCATTTGATCTTAATCACTTTGGAAGCAAGCTTCCTCAACAATAAAAAAAAAATCTATTCTAATATGCATGTGTGCAAAAGTATTCTTGAAAAGAATCTCCTCATGTCTTCATTATTTAAACTGCAATCTATGATATTGTTAGCAATTCCACCTTAACTTCAGAACTATTTGTATGCCTTGAAATGAACACACTTTGCATTAGAACAAAATTAAAGTGTAACACATTTAATAATCTGGAAGCAAAGGACCAAGAATGGAGACATACAAAGATTCAGCAATATTCTGCATTGCTACATCATATATATTCCCTTCATTTGGTGGACATTGCAATCATTAAAATAATCAATGTATTATCTCTCCTTATAAGTCTTGCATTTATTTATGTGTTTTACACAGAAATGGGGGGAAACAATTTGTACATTTTAAACCATGCAAAAAGTATCTCTTTAATGAAATAAAATGCATATTTTGAATACATTTAAATGTTTCATGCATATGTTGACATATCTGATCTGAAAACAATTCCAAATTTATAAGAGTGGCACCACATCTAAACATAATGATGTTCAAGTGTCTGTGTGATCCTACATAGGGCTAAAATGCAAATCAAACACACCTCAAGCATTCACAGAATGAAAGGTTTTTCATCTTTTAGCTCATCTTTCTAATTCTGTCATGGCACTTAAATTACAATTGGAAAACTGGGTTTCTAGCTAGCTACTTAATTACAGTAGTAATTATAGGGTGTTGGATGGGAGATTCTGCCCTGGGTCTAACCTCTGTATCTCCAACGCTCAGAAGAAGGTACCCTTCAGATACCTTTGATTAGAATTACTTCACCTTTTATGGATTAACAGGAGGTTAAAGACCTAATGATTTCCGCTACAGATTTAATATAGAGTCCTTTATTAAATTCAGTTTTAAAGATGTTAAGAAACTCAGTTTGCCTAATAATTATAATACTGGGTTCCTGAATTATTTATTGAATTATTAAGATTCTAAGCACATCAGAGCACTTAACAGTGAAAAATATGGGTGCTCTTGAGTAGTTTCTGATCATTTTAAATGGAGACTTCCTGTTTGTTGTTCTCAATACAACTTAAAACAAATGAAGTCCAGGAGTAACTGGGACAACTTTAATGGATGAAGCAACCAAGGTCATTTTAAAAGCTCAATTGCAACACTTCTGATGTTGTTTTTAGAATGAGTTCAATAAGGTATAGTAGTAACCTTATCAGGCTATGATAACTAAGTTTCTCGATAGGGTCTGACGTGTCACAAACATAAAACTGTCGTATCATGTTAATATGGCCCAAGTGGCATGGGTTAGTTTAGTGCTGAATATTGTTAAAATATGCTATATAATCTCGCTAAGATAACACACCAAAAGAATGGAGGTGTGAAGAGAGTCCTTGTAAGAGGTTGTCATTGTCCCCAGCTTACATGTGAGGGTACAGAGCAGTTAACGGGTGGTATGTTCTTAAATTGTCATTTACAATAAGACAAATTTCTCATGTTTCTAATTTGCTAGTAAGTTGCTGTTACAACAGACTTTCTTAAAAACAGCTTTCCTTCTACCATGCCACATTAATGTATAGTTAAATTATTCTTGTAAATGAAAATAGAGCACCCCTTTTTATATAAAAATCTAATGTCAGATTATTCTGTTCTACAGACGGATGCTTCTTAATATCCTGGTTCTAAATGTATTTACTTAGAGATTAACTTCATTGCTACTCTTCCAAATTATAGATAGAAGATAAGGCTACCATGACTTCCTTTGCTAACAATTAGGGAGACGAGGCCATTTTTAAAGTCACTCGATAGTGAGCTGGGTGACATATAATTTTAGTAAACAAATATTTTCGTACAAAATTTAAGGCCATACCACACAGATCTAGCTCTTTCTGGATATTACTAGTGGCTTGATAGGGTTAAAGTCTAAAAGATTTATCCACACGATTTAATAACTACTGTAACTGATGTCATTGTTGAGTGAGAATGAACACTCCTCATGCATTAGCTGGATCAATTCTGGATTTTGTTGCTTGTTTTTTTTAATCAGAAACCAAAGATCCACCAACAGAACAAAGTGCAAAAAATACATGTTTAGGATTACAGAATTAAGTTTCTTGCAACCATATTTCAAGTACAGAAATGTGCAGAATCTGAACTGAAATAATCTCATTCAAGAATTTCCCCCTTCTTATTTTCAATTATTAATTTAATTTTGGAAAGAAATGTCCACTTTTGGTTGCCACTGAAAATTTTCAGAGATCTAATATATTCTAAATGTCAACATCCTTCGAGTCAGGAAAGGTAAGTCCATAACCGCTTACTTTACAGGCAGATATACCCATAAAATATATAATTCTTAGCTGACATGCATAGCCTGTCCTAAAATCTATATCAGATCTCTTTACAAGGAAACCACATTCACCAGAAGGACATCCAGGATATATACTTTCTAAGCTTCAGGTTTTTTTTAAATCATTTCTGCATTTTTAAGAATTAAACTTTTAATGCCAGTACATATATTGCTATTTCAAATCAGAAATAGGTTCATCTGAAAGATTCTAAAAAATAATTTTCTACTATTAACATGATTCAAATCGATCTCTCTCTCTTTTCTCTCTCTCTCTTTCTCTCCCTCTCTCTTCCCCCCCAAACATCAAGTTTGTGATGTGAGGATATCATTTAAGTGTCTAAACTGAGGATAATATCTGTTGAGAATTTTGTAATTATATCCCTAACATTATTTTCAACTAGAATATTATGTTTATTTCACTAGCTTGCTTTCTACTCACAGGTACAATCCAATAGAAACTCCTCCTGCACTCCATAACATGTATCATTCTTCAAGGATCTTGGAGTGGAACCTGCACAAGAGAACTTCCTGCCAGGAGCACCTTTTTTTCCCGTCTTAATTCAATTGAAATTTACCAGATTGGGCTTCTTAACCAGCCATTCAGATGGCTCAACTCATTAAGTGTCATCAATTACGTATTCAGGTGGATTGTGTGTTTTTGAGGTTTTATTTTGCAAAGCATGCAACAGCTACTTAATTGTCTTATTTCTTTACCAAAATTCTCAACTCAATTATGCTCTGATACTGAATATTCCGTTCTAAGTTCCCCCTCTTGTCATATGACCCCAAACAGATTGTATGCAGCCTATCTTTTGCTTCCCAGCACATAAAGGTAAGGTAAAGGTAAAGATTCTCCTCACACATATGTGCTAGTCATTCCCGACTCTAGAGAGCGGGGCTTATCTCCGTTTCTAAGCCAAACAGCCAGCTCTGTCTGATGACGATTCTGTGGTCATGTGGCTGGCATGACTAAATGCTGAAGGTGCACGAAATGCTGTTAACTTCCCACCAAAGTGGTCCCTATTTTTCTACTTGCATTTTTACATGCTTTTGAACTGCTAGATTGGCAGAAGCTGGGGCAAGTAACGAGAACTCACTCCGTTATGCGGTGCTAGGGATTCAAACCGCCAAACTGCCTACCTTTCTGATCGACAAGCTCAGCATCTCAGCCACTGAGCCACCGCGTCCCCTTTCCCAGCACACACACACACAAATCAATGAAACAAAACGGGATAGCAGAAGTACACAGATGCAGCATTTAGACCAGATTTTGATGAGTTGATACTCTTGTCAAATGACTTGCTGTTTTATAAAGAACATAGAAATTAGAAGAACCATTTTACTTTAATGCTGCCTGCCTCCACCTCCCTCACTTATCTTTTGTTAGATAGTCTTTGTAATCCTGCTTATCATCTGTAGGTAAAGGAGAGATCCATTCTTCTCCTTGTTTCTGAATGGTAAATAAACTCTTGACACTGCAAATGCTTTCAGTCTGCAATCCTCCCTTTCAGTAGGGACAGTCAACTGCACTACATGGTTGTAACCAGGGGTGAAATCCAGCAGGTTCTGACAGGTTCTGGAGAAATGGTAGCGGAAATTTTGAGTAGTTCGGAGAACCAGTAGTGTACATTTTGAGTAGTTCGGAGAACTGGCAAATACCATCTCTGGCTGGCCCCAGAGTAGGGTGGGAATGGAGATTTTGCAATATCCTTCCCCCAGGAGTGGGGAGGGAATGGGGATTTTGCTGTAACCTTCCCCTGGAGTGGGGTGGGAATGGAGATTTTGCAGTATCCTTCCCCTACCATGCCCACCAAGCCACGCCCACCAAGTAATGCCCACAGAACCGGTAGTAAAAAAATTTGGATTTCACCACTGGTTGTAACAAATGAGCTACAGCTGCAGGATTTGGGTTTGGCTAGTTGAAAGAGAAGAAGAATTAGGGCGTGACATGATAGCAGTATTCCAGTATTTGAGGGGCTGCCACAAAGAAGAGGGGGATCAAATTCTACAAGCCACCAAAAGGCAGGACAAGAAACAATGGTTGGAAACTAATCAGAGAAGCAACCTGGAATTGAGGATAAACTTCCTAACTAGGGTTGGGTTCTAAAATTTTTTACTACCGGTTCTGTGGGCGTGGCTTATTTTGTGGGTGTGGTTTGATGGTCATGTTACAATTCTTTAGGATTAGCAAAGGTACTGGTCTACCAGGCTTTTAACTGCTTGCAGAGCTGTACCAGTCTACCCATTTGTTTTTGGAGGCATTGGTCTACCCATTTGTTTTTGGAGGCACCGGTCTACTCATTTGTTTTTGGAGGCACCGGTCTACTCATTTGTTTTTGGAGGCACCGGTCTACTCATTTGTTTTTGGAGGCACCGGTCTACTCATTTGTTTTTGGAGGCACCGGTCTACTCATTTGTTTTTGGAGGCACCGGTCTACCACCACACTGCCTTTTAACACTGATCAGCTGTAGGGTGGCCCTTTGAAGCCCCACGGCAAGAGTTTAAACCATTTTTTTCCTTCTAGCCAATCAGCTGGGACTCAGGAGGCAGCAAATAGATTGGGGGCGGGGCCAAATAAAAGGTAAGAATAACGTGGGGGGGCGGGAGGGCCCAGCTCCTGAACAAAGAGAACCGGTTCGGTGATGTCATATCGTCACCGCTACTGGCTCGGCCGAACCGGGAGGAACCCACCACTGTTCCTAACAGCGAAGACAATTAACTAGTGGACCAGCTTGCCATCAGAAATCATGGGTGCTCTATCACTGGAGATTTTAAAGAAGAGACTAGACAGTCACTTGTCTGAAATAGTATATGTTCTTCTGCTTGAACAGGGGGCTGGACTAGAAGACTTCCAATGTCCCTTCCAGCTATTCTATTCTATCATCCCTTTTCAGTGCCTTGGTTTTTCTAACATCTTCCCCAAGGACACGTTCTGGAGAACATGACATTTTGTGCTGAAGGAAGAGTGCCATGTTAGTTTATGGTATCTAAAAATGTGGAGGCGCCTGATAGCTCCTTTTCAAACTATCCCATTTTATGAAAAGGCATAAGCTTTCCTGATTCACAAAAACATGTGCCTTTTTTCTAATCATTAGCCTGAAAGGCTGCTACCAGTCTCTTTGCAATGAACAGATGTGAAGCTTTTGTTTCATTTGGGTTGTCCTTCTGACTCAATATTTTTTCTGATGGCAGTCATAACAAGGACTGGGGGTTGTTGTTTTTTAATGTTCCACAAGACATACTCTTGCTGAGGCGACCCCTGTGTTGCATACGAGACTGAAGACAGTAACACCCCCAAACCCCATCTGTTTCGGGGAAGCATAACTCTAAAATCTGGCAGCCTGACCAATTTCCTACTAAGTGTGGAATGAGCTCTTGCAGAAAAGCAGTCTAACAGAAGTGCATTTCAAGAGATTCTTTTCTTGCAGCTGACAAATAATGTTTATTGGGACTCAGGGTGTAATGAACATTTACTGCATCACTTTTAGCATCACACTAGAAGCCTAAAATGTGGTCTGTAATTACAGCCAGCTTAGTTGGATCTGAGATGAAAAAAAATATAGAACAGTTTGTAGGCTCAGTTCTCAACTCTGTTAGAGAAAGAAGTTTTTCCAGACAGCTTGGCAATTCTTAGCTCTCACGGAATGGACAGGAAGAAGTGCTGTGTGAGAGTGTGTGTTGTGTTGTTGGTTTTTTTCAAATGTTCATAAGGTATCTTAGTACCATGTCTTACTATCTGAAATAGAAAAAGAAAAAGAAAATATGTTCCAGTTTGGCAAAGGAGTCATATGCTCAAAGACTAAGTGATAAAAATGACTGCCCATTGTTTTTTTATTTATTCGGTGCCCCTGAATTTTTGGCAATAGGCTGAAATATTTGAAACTATTTGAACTTTGAAACTAGTCTGAAAATCCTGCAGTAAAAGTTCTTGTCTCTCATTGGGGTGGGAGAAGGAAATAAAAAGTATAAGCTCCAGACAATTTGGCACCATAAGAATAAAGAATAATGCAAAAGTCCTGCTTTACTTTACTAGAGACCTTTATGATAAGCAATTTGAGGAACAAACCATTAACAAAAAAATATTTAGAATTTTTTCTATTCTGCTGTAACTTTGCAGATAGTTTCTTCAGAGGTCAATATGTTAGCAATTACTCAGTAGTTCTATCCTCACTGTCACATTGGACTATTCTGTGTCTCTGAATTATTCAATGATTCTTATCTAGATGTACATTCAATATTATTTACAGATGTGTAGTCAAGATGCACATACACATTCCCTTAACTGTTACCCTACTTCTGTCCACTCCTCTTACAGCACAGGCTGAATTACTACAGCTATGCTTTCTCAGGTTGCTAATAGTTTAGATTAACAAAGATCTGATTTACACATTGCACAATGCACAATGCAGTGTGATGATTAACCATAGTTTATTGAATTAATCCTATTCACTTGGGTTGACATTGAGTGATTCATTTTCAACTCCTAGTAACTACGTAAATAAATAGATTACAGAGTGATCTACAGTATAGATAGACCCGTCAATTGATAAGTAGATATATAGATGGTAGGAAGGTAGATAGGTAGGTAGGTAGGTAGGTAGGTATAGATAGATAGATAGATAGATAGATAGATAGATAGATAGATAGATAGATAGATGATAGACAGAGATGAGAGAAAGACCTAAGACCTAAAATCAGACCATTTTATGACTTAGCATAGCATAGTCCTACTGTTTTAATGACTCAAAAAATTATTAATAAAATAGAATTGCAATGCTCATATAACATGCAATGCCCAAGTAAACAACTCAAACATATCATGGCTTAATATAATTGCCTGGTTTGATTTATCTAGTTGGGCTCATCTAACACTAGCACTTAAACTTATATACCACTTCACAGTGCTTTACAGCCCTCTCTAAGCGGTTTACAGAGTCAGCATATTGCCCCCAACAATCTGGGTCCTCATTTCACCAACCTCGGAAGGATGGAAGGCTGAATCAACCTTGAGCCACTCAGAATCAAACTCCTGGAGTGAGCAGTAAGTTAGCCCTGCAGTACTGCATTCTAACCACTGCGCCACCACGGCTCTATACCACCACTAGTTAAAAAAACAAGATTGGGTAGTTTTTGCTTTAGCATGTTGTCAGACGATAGATATTGTTTCAGAATATTGTCTGAAGCAGGCCATCATGTGATACCATGTTTCCCCGAAAATAAGACCCGGTCTTATATTAATTTTTGCTCCAAAATACGCATTAGGGTTTATTTTCTGGTTAGGTCTTATTTTGGGGGAAATACAGTACTAAATGCACCCATCTGGCTGACAATCTTAACTGGGGCTTATTTTGGGGGTATTACGAGCATCCTGAAAAATCACGCTAGGACTTATTTTCCAGCTGGGTCTTATTTTCAGGGAAACAGGGTAAAATATTTCAGATTGAGTACAATCTTCCCTTCTCCTCCTCTTTTCCACCTCAGAAATTATTTATGAGAGATTTTTTTCCACACATAAATACAGCCTCATATAATTTTAAAAGGATAATAAATACATTTGCAGACATTCAATAACAATTTGCTATGATACCTAAGTGGACTTTATGTTTAGGGATATTGTATGCCATTCAATAACATACAATATATATGGGGAGGTGATCAGGCCATCCTTATTTTGTTGGGAAGAAAATGCTGCTTTTAGAGGTTCCTTTTTGGTCAATGTGAACGATGAGGGATGAATTTATATTTGTATTTACCATAGATGAAGTCCATCTCTTGAAGGCCTACCATTATATCTAGTGTCAACTTAATGCAAAAGAGCAACTAGACCTCTGAACTCTCTGAAAATGCTCAAAGAAACATCTCACACCTATGAGGAAAGCATTGCACCAACTGTCAGTTTATTTCTAGAGGTGATACAAAGTGTTGGCTATTAGCTTTAAAGATTCTATAAGATCAGGATCCAAACTATTATGATACCAACACACACACAAGCACACACCAAAGATCTGAAGAACTTTGCCTAAAGTGCTAAAGATTCACTCACAGCACCAGTGTAGCTACTATGCTTTCTGGATTGCCAACTGAATTGAGGGACTGATCATCTTATTGGCTTTTCCAAAGTCTCTTTCTGAACAGGCTAATAATATTGAAGATTATTTTTTTTAGTAAGAGTGGTAATAATATGTCATATCCTAGGCGTCTTGTAGAAGTTAGAATGACATTATGTGGTCAAATGTCATCATGATGTTACTTTGCCTCTCCCTGAAGATGCTCACATCCTTGCAGACTTTTCAATGTGATGCTTCCTGGACATTTTGGGGCCAATTCCCAGAATACCACATCAGCAAGATTGACTCCCTAGAAATTTTGGGAACTGTAGTCTCAAAAGAAGCTGGAGGGTATCAGTTTGGAAAGGAGCTTCTTCATTTCAGACATTCCTCATTTCAGTGCTTTCAATTTGCCTTGAAAACAGATTATTTTTCATGATAGCAATTTATCCAGTGGCTACATCTCATATCTCTCTGCTAAAAGCAGCAACAGCTTTGGGGGAAAAAATCTGCTCAGACCATACACTTGATCCTTTGGTTTCTCAGTGTTTTCTTTGACTACTTTATCATTATGTAGTAAGTTAAACTAACCAGGAACATCTGCAGAGGGCTTCATTGTAAATGTACAAGACACCACTGACAGCTCAGTCTTTGTAATTGGCATGTGTGTATCTTAAATGAGGTGCCACTGACTAAATATTTTTTTTCTGAAAAAAGACTGACATGGGAATGATATTTTGCAGAAAGGACCATATCTGCCACTAACCACTAAATAAGATGAATGCAAGGTACCTTAAGTATGGAATTCCTATGAATTTGGTGGTAGCTCTTTGATTCCCTCTTTCCAATTAGGAATGCACAGAATGTATAAAAACTTGAAACTGATTAAATGTGTGACAGAGAAATTGATATTTCTCCCCTTATGTCTAACCTGCATGCACATCCTTTTCCAGTTTCTTTAAGTGTCAAGTATTTTCATGGATGACATGTATGTAATGGCATCAACGACATGCCTGTAACAACATCACAGTGCCAAAATGCTCTCTTAAAGAAAATGTGTAAGGCTCAATCACTATTTTCTTTTGACTTATGATTCAAATACAGCTGTTTATGTTGCTTGTTGCGATAAATTTATTGCTTTTTATTTAATAAATTTGTTTGCCACCCATCTCACTGCAAGTGACTCTGAGCAGCTTACAATATTAAAGTTGACAGACATGCTGTACCTAAAGTTTGAAATAATATTATGCCCAAGCCTGTCCCCCAGTTTTTCAAATGTCCTTCTCTTATAAAGGAGGTTTCTATTTATTTTACCCCATTCTGGGATCTTCTAGAATTTCTTCAGAATTTCTTTATGCATGATTTCTGAGCTAACTTTCTTATTAAATGGAAAGTGCCGTTGCTGTTCATTTCTGTTATGTATATCCAATTACCCAGAGGCGCTCCTTGCTAGCTCCTGCATGCCTGTTCTGAACAAGTCTCATAGGAAGAGAGCCCATGCAAAATCTTTTCTTGGTATTAAGTGAAGCATGGAAAACTGGAAGACTGCAGAGATATAGAGACACTTGTGCACTGAAAGGCCCTCACATAGATTTCTCAGCTACTTGGCTTGCGTAAAATAATCTTGTGCACACACATAAGACAAGTTCATCAAATTATTATTTTGCAATGAAACAAAAAAAAAGGCAATTTACTTTCAAACAGACTCGATAAAAATGGATGAAAGAATGTAAAAGAAAAATTAAGAACCCTTTTGATTGTTAACACTTTCCTCCCTTTATTTCATTAACTACATTTTGGCTCCAAAGAATTTCCAAGATAACTTTCAATCATCAATCAACAGATATAAATTTAAAGTTTAGATGACATTTCAAAGTTATTAGGAAGCCTTAAATAAAAATATTTCCCGGTTAACAGATCTAGGCTGAATGATTCTGCAAGGCAGAAGGCAGCAAAGAGGTAGCTTTTTCTGTATTTCTCTTCTGCCATCTAGAGCAGAGTTCCCCAACCTTTTTGAGTTGGCAGTCCGTAGTGGGGAAGGGGGAGGGAGAAAAGAGGGGATGATTTTGTGAGAGGGGCAAGTGCATGTGCACAAGAATACTTATGATGTTCATGCCGCCCATGATGAGGCTCGTGCGAGGGGGGCCGCTGTTCTGCCCCAGCTCCGGATTTCCGAGGATATTGACACACACGAACAGTCCTTATCAAATTTATTAAGTAGCAAGAATAAACAAGACAGGCAAAGGTTGGCAACCAGCCCAGAAAACAAGATATGTAAACCAAAATACTCTGATAATAAATACGAGTTGTTTCTAGCAAGAAACTTACTAATGGCGTGTGACTTAAATAGGCTAAGGGAGTGGCCAATTATCCTCAAGCTTTACCCTCGAGGAGACCTCCTCCTCCTGAGTAGCCATTCCTGTCTTTTGGCAGCCCTGCATGCTCGAGCATTGAGGAGAGGCTCCTCCACTTCACTCTCTCCACTTGAAGGAGCCTCTGGAGGTTCTGAAGGCCCTGGCTGAGTCTCTGCCTCTGGCACCACATCCTCTTCAGCCTCCTCGCTGTCCGACGCGAGCACTGGCTGCGCAGGCTGCTGGCGTGACACCACACCAGCCTCCTCGTTGTCAGGGTCAGCCACGATCCGCGCAGGCTGCTGGTGGGTGACAACAGCCGTGAGTGTCCTGACAAGGTTCACATGAGTGGGGCCATGAGCACCCATGAGGACACTCATGCGAGTGCAGCTGTGCACGCATGCAGAGGAATGCGGCCGGTGGTGATTAGCCCAGTAGTGGGTTGTGGCCCACAGGTTGAGGACCCCTGGGCTAGAGATGATATGTGCATATTTTTGGAATAGTTTTAGTTCATAGAAGCTACAGTGGAGAACACAGCATCACGGATGGAAAGTTCATTATAGGACACAAGAGGAAACCTGCACATTGAAACTAAACCAGCCAATTGTTGCTTGGATTTGAATCAATCTAAAATTATAGCAATGGATAAATGCATTGGCCAGTCATATTGGTTGTCAGCAGGGATGAAATCCAGCAGGTTCTGACAGGTTCTGGAGAACCGGTAGCGGAAATTGTGAGCAATTCGGAGAACTGGCAATTACCACCTCTGGCTGGCTCCAGAGTGGGGTGGGAATGGAGATTTTACAATATCCTTCCTCCAGGAGTGGGGAGGGAATGGAGATTTTGCAGTATCCTTTCCCTGCCATGCCCACCAATCCACGTGCACCAATCCACACCACGCCCAGCAAACCACGCCCACAGAACCAATAGTAAAAAAATTTGGATTTCACCACTGGTTGTCAGAATTGTATTCAGCCAATCATGTGCTGTAGGAGTTCAAGGCCCTCTGGAAACTTCCAGCCTAAAGCTAACAACTCTAAATAAGCAATTTTCTATGTTGGTGTTTCGTGTTCTATTGGTCCCATTGTATTACTGATCTGCTACTTCTTAAGTTCTGCTAAACCAACTTAATTCAGATAAAGTTCTCAGTAATATATTTCTAGACAGCTACCCTAACTAGTGTAAAAGAGATTGCTGGTTTTAAAAATATATTTTATTTCAGGGCATATTGCCATTTTTCTCAACTACTATTCTCTGACTTCAATCATGTAGGAAATCATTATATTACAAAGCTTCCACATGTTTAAAAAATTGTAGAGTCTGATTTGGAAGTAGTTCTCATAAATGCAGCAGACAGAATGGGAATATTTAAGACTTTAATTGACAGACTTGGAGTAGGAAACAAAAATTAGCTTGCCAGAGATTGAAGTTCTGCGGGAATATATTATGTCCATATACTAGCCAAGAAGAAATTTTTAGAAGAGACCAACTATAAATGCAAAGATAAGTTCAAAACTGCTGTTATTTATCTGAAGTTTATTTCATGTTCCAAAATCAAAATTTTTCACTTAACTCCTTTAACCTTGACCACAGTGCTGGGAAAAGGTTTGGCCTGGGCACCTGCTGTCCCACAAATTCGATGAGATTGCAGGACCTTGTAAGAGGATGCTGAAAACTTTCAAAGTTTAGCATTATCTACTGAACCCCTCATAGTAAAATTATTGAGATTATAGGTAATTTCAGGTTTTGGAGGGACAAGTTCATCATATGATGGTGCTGGGCCTGAAAAGCTTCGTATCAATTCAAGAAAAAGAAAGAACCCCATGGCAGAATGAAAATTTGAATTTGCACCCGGCCAGCCTTAATCCATCACTCTGGTCATTATACCAAATTTGCTCTCTGACGCAAAGGATATTTTCTTTTTTTTTTTTATTTAAATTTGATTTTATTATAACATATAGTGATACAATCGGTACATTTTCGGTTCATTGGTGCAGTTATATACATATATACATCTACATACATTATTGCTTGTCTTTTGTTGATATTGTTTCTTGAAGCTAGATTTAATTTCAAACACTTAAAAATAATAGTGCTCAACTCCCTAAGACTAAATCTAATACTATTCATATAGATTTTGTTAATTAGTTAAAATTTAATCTCTATTACCTTCTTTATTTCTTTCCCCCATCCATTCGTACCACATGTCCCACACGCTATAAAATTCTGAATCTTCTCTGTCATTAATTTCTGAAGTCAATTTGTTCATTTCGGCGCACTCCAGTATTTTTCCAATAACATGTTCTTGAGGTGGTATTTGTTTTTCTTTCCAATACTGGGCAAAGGAAATTCTAGTGGCTGTCAGAATATGTATAATTAAATACTTTTTCTTTTTTGCATATTCAGTTTTCAAAATTCCCAGGAGAAAAGCTTTTGGGTCAAAATCAAAATTTTCTTTTATTATTTCTCTAATCCACACGCAAAGGATATTTTCATTGAGTAGCTTCAACTCTAGGGTTGAAGGTTCTTTGGGTGCCATTTTTATATTTTTTTCAGCACTAAGTAGTTACCTTTTTGTTTTCTCAAGCTATCTTGTTTTCTTTTGTGCTCAAACTAATTTTAACTCTACTAAAATAGTGGCGACTGATTTCATTTTTATAGACATTTAAAGGATTTACATTATGTTGTTGAATGCCGCATGGCCTGAAAATCCTGCTGAAGGGTAAACAAAATGTCTATCAAATGAATTAAAATAACAATATCATCAAACATATGGCTTTTCATCAAGCATTTCACTTACAAACAAGATTAAATTTTGCTACGTTTGAGCAATTTTGAAAATTCTTTGTTGGGAGGAAAAAAATTTCAAGATTTCTCCAGCCTAAACATTTAATGCCTTCCCAACCCACCACTTGCTTAAACTCAAATTCTACAGACAGGGGGTTGGAATATACATGTTTCTTTTAAAATGCTATGTTCATGAAAATGCATGGGTAGATAAAACTTAGGTATTTTTATTGCTACAGAAAATATCCCAGATTCCAGTCTACCTATACGCATAATTAATTTGGCATACTGTGATTGCAGATGGATGATATTAGAAAACATTCACTCTTTACAAGAATATTTTGCACTAAAAGTTGACATTGGATCTATCATTACCAAGTCAACAGGTTGTAGATGGAATATCTCAAGAAACAAGCAACAAAGGGAAAATCAGTAAGTTTCCAACAAATGATGACAGCAAATCTGGAGAAGGGTGTAGTGTTCAAGACACTGGAAGAGAACAGCATACATATGCCAACACCAAAAACAGATGACTTAACAGAGTGTGCAAACCATCATTGCTGATTCATGATTGATCATTGAGAAAAATTAAAAACCAACATTAATGATAGAAAAGCCATCAGTTGTATTGATAAAGTCAAGCGGTGCAATATTCTTAGGAAAATGGGTATTCCAGAGTACTTAGTGAGAAATCTATACATTGGGGAGGAAACTATAGTCAGGAAGGAACATTTCCTTGGCTGCCCGAGTCTGACTCCAGGATAGCAAAGGAAGGACACAAAGCTATATATTCCCATTTATTCAACATATGTACTAAATGAGGGAGACTGAATTGGAAGGAAGAATGTCCAATAACATGCACTGTGCTGATGGCATTATTTCTAAGAGTTGAAGATCTGGAACCTGTAGTAATGGAAATGGAGGAACAAAATGGGGAAAAAATGGGACTAAGCTTAAGATGAAGAAGACCAAATCATAACACCAGGCATGGTAATCATCCTTAGAAATGACAGTGAAAACAAAGATTAGTAAAGGAACTAGCAGGCAAGAAGTGTACAAAGACAAGAAGTTGGTAGGCTAGGAATGAAATCCTTGACTGATGCTGGACTGATGCTGATGCTGGACATAATAACTTTTGCTATAGAAGCAAAAGTTGGACTTCAAAGAAACAAAATCAACTTTTTAAAATGTTAGTATTGGATAAAATTCCTGAGAGTACCATGCATAATGAAGAAAACAAATGGATCATAGAACAAAGCACTTCAACGTTCTCACTCAAAGCACAAATGACCATACTCAAACATTTAGGACACGTAAGTCATCAATATTCATTAATTCTATTATTCTAATATGATAAATACAGCCATAAACATATTTTCAATTGTTTCTGACCCCTTGGTCTTAAAACATTAATCACTTTAATTATATCTACCATTCACTGTATGCTATTAATTTCTTACCAAGGGATTAATTTCCTTCCAAATGGTTGGGGTTTTTTTTGCAAGAAACAGCAATTACTTTTTCATCTTGAAAAGTATAAAAGAATTCATATTTCAAAAATTAAGAAAAAATCTCCAACTATTTAAAACAGGCTTTAGGAAATATACTCTGGAAACTTCCATGCAGATAAGAATGACAAATAAGATAACCTAGCAGGCATAGCTGATATCATTACCTTACATTTTCTTTCTGAAATTCAGGAATGAATGCCTCAGATAGATCATACGGTAGCATTCACATGGATTGGCAAATGAAAAGTTTCAGGAAAGAGAATTTCTGAACAGGCCCATAAGGACATAGAACATGATTAGGAAAGATAGCGGAATGGGCAACTGACTGTTCCAAAAAGGGTAAATGAAGAAGAGGCCAAGAAATACAGTACAAAAAGATAGACAACACATTGTCGTTTTCTGGTTCACACCAAGAAGTGATTGTTCTCCCTCCTTGGGGCTTCCAGGAGAAGATCTATGGTGGACTAGACATCCTAGAAGGAGAAGGGGTGGCATTGCAGTGGAGACTGGATGTCAGTGAAGCCTAATTTGAGAATTCTGATCAAGTCCACATATCTTAAAGTTACCAAAGTTGAGACACACTGCTCGGGGGGGGGACGGGGGAGAGTAAAAACAACATATTTTAAGCTTTGTTGCATAGAAAGAAACAGGTGAGGAGTGGAGGAAGTCAATGGTGGGTTATATCACATAAAGCTCTTTCAATTGTGTTGGATAACAGTGGTGGCCACCATCTTCAATTTTGATCCCTCCTGTGTATGCTTCTACAAAGAAGCCAGGGAAAAGGATATGACATATATAGGGATATACAATGAGTATGGCAGAGGAAATCTGACCAGAGAAAAAACTTTCTCCCTGTATCACAACACCCATGAAGATGATCCATGGAGACTAATTGTGAGGAGTTTAAGGATTGTTCAGAAGTGGTATGTCTTTAAGCAAGACACAGATAAATTTAAACCTCAGATTAAATGTTGTACCTCATTTATGTTACCCATAGAAATAGGTAATGACTTCTCTAGGAAGAGGAGAAATTCTCCAACAAATTCTCCAGACTTTCTTATGGAGAGGTTCCTCTCTTAGCAGAGAGGGATTGTCACCTCTGAAAAAGCTCAGGAGAAGGAGAACCTCTATGATGTCATCACTTGGGCTTTAGTGAGATTATGGGAAGCACAGTCGTGGTCACCTTGTAAGCCAGAGGTGGGTTTCAGCAGGTTCTGACCAGTTCTGGAGAACCGGTAGCGGAAATTTTGAGTAGTTTGGAGAACCAGTAGTAAAAATTCTGACTGGCCCTACCCCCATCTATTCTCTGCCTCCCAAGTCCCAGGTGATCAGGAGGAAATGGGGATTTTGCAGTATCCTTCCCCTGCCACGCCCACCAAGCCACACCCACCAAGCCATGCCATGCCCACTAAGCCACACCTACAGAACCAGTAGTAAAAAGTTTTGAAACCCAACACTGCAACTATACCTTAATAATCTACCTTTTTTTTCCCTCTGAGATTCTCTTTGCTTTTAAAAGGATTCCAAAAAGAAATGATCTTTTATCCCAGCAACTGAAATCTGTTGGGAAAAACATATAAAACATTCCTTTCTGGGATTGGCTAAACTGGAGAAATGACTGCTATTCGAGGTGGTGAAGGCTGAAGGTTCAAATGATTTTTAAAAAACGGCAAGATGAATGCACTGAGTGTACAGTTATCTATGGGTATACAAAAATATGCTGATCCAATGGGATCTTGGATTGACATCCCATTATAGCTAATGACAATGTGGCTGGAATTTTAAAAATTTGCTATTATTATCAGACTCACTGCTATTTTGATGTCCTGGAATGTTTTCATGTTAACTATCTTGTGGGTTTTTTGTAAATGTGGAAAGGCAGGATATATAAATATGGTGCTGAATAAATAAAATTGATTCCATGAATCTGGGTTCACGGTGGGCTGTTCACATGATAAAACAGGCTGAAAACTCCAAATAGGCTGACAAAAATGTAAATCCCCATCAACTGCATATGTACTTTTTAAAAGTGACTTTGCCTCCCATAAGACGGTGAATGAAACAATTGTTGATTGACTAATGATAAGTAAAAAGCTACTTGGTAAGCCAATAATAATACAAAGCAAGAAATAATGTGTAACCTATCACAAGTATTCCCTTTTCACCCACTGATTATTGTATAGGGAGAAGAAAAGGGACAGATTTAATTAGAAAAGTGTTACGTCCTTTTTCTGTCTCCATATCTGGAAAAAATTAAAATGTGACCCAAATCAGAGTTAAATAAAAAGTAGAATAATAAAAAAATACATCTATAATGCACAATGGACCAAAGTTATGAAATCCTCTTGGCAGCAGCTGTAATTCAAAATTTATTTAGAAAACGTTTCCATTTCAAATTTTCTTTTAGCTTTCTTAAAAAAAAATCATTGGGGTTATTTTAAACTTTTTGATCAGCAGTGGTCTTGATTAGACTATTTTTTACATTGTGTTTCATGGTGAAACCAAAATATGTTGTTTGATGAAGTTTAATGATTATACCAGGGGTCTGCAAGCTGCAGCTCTGGAGCCGCATGTGGCTCTTTCATCCTTCTGCTCCGGCTCCCTGTCGCTCACAATATACATCACAACTGCCAATGTGCGACACCCGCTGACACGCAATTTATTAAGCTTTTCAATCCCCGGTAAGCCAATCATGGATAAATCCAAGAAAAGAAAAGTTTCAGAAGAAAACAGAATCTTCAATTCAAGTATATATGCTCAGGAAATAGTCAGGTACGGGAAGAGTTTTGTGGCTCCCGGTGTTTTCCTTTCTGTGGGAAACGGGCCCAAATGGCTCTCCGAGTGTTTAAGGTTGCCGACCCCTGGATTATATTGAATAATGAGACAGAGAAAGAGACAGTGTTAAAAGCAAGTATGGCAAGCCAGAGAAAAATTTACTGCTTGTTTAAATCATAAATGCCTTTGATACACTAAATACTCCTTGACTTACTTTTCCTTTAGCCTCTTTTGTAAGTGGAGCCCCAAATATTAAGAGCAATGGAATGAACTCTAAACAGAGGTCTATGGGCATTATGTTAAGATAGCATCTCTATTTTTAAAGGAAAAATGCAGTATGTTCATTAAAGTTGTTTTTAAAGGAGAATTTTGCATGCCCATTTTCTTTCTGATGTTTTCTGCTTGTTTGTTTGTTTATTATTGTCTTCCATTCAATTCTGTCTGATTCTAAGATACCGTCTGGACAAATCCCTGAAGTTGTCTTGGCAAAGTTTTCTCTTTTTTTAAAAAAAAAAGTTTTTTTTTTTAATCAGGGCAACCTGGTCTACCCAAATATGGGATGGAACATACTGCCTCCGCTTTTGCCTCTCAGCCCCAATCCAGGAGCCTCCACAGGCAGTCGCTTTCACGACAAACTATTTTTGTGTTAAATTTATGTTTTTACCAACAAGAAATAAAGGCAGACTAGTATAGATCTATTTGAAGCTATTTAGCTCACATCAGCTAGCCATACCTTCCTGGGATTTGAACCCGGGCTACTTATATATTAAGTAGATGTATTAACCTTTAAGCCGCAGGCTCTCCTCACTTTGTTTGTTTGTTTGTTTGTTTGTTTGTTTATTTATTTATTTATTTATTTATTTATTTATTTATTTATTGGTTCGATTTATATGCTGCCCTTCTCCGGAGACTCAGGGCAGCTTACAATGCGTTAAGCAATAGCCTTCATACTTTTGTATATACCTGCTTAGTAGGGCTTTCGCCGCCCCCCCCCCTAAGCAGTGTTATTTTTTATACAAAGTCATCTTATTGCCCCCACAAACCGGGTCCTCATTTTACCTACCTCGGAAGGATGGAAGGCTGAGTCAACCTTGAGCCTGGTGAGATTTGAACTTGCAGTAATTGCAGGCAGCTGGTGTTACTTAACAGTGCTTTAGTCTGCTGTGCCACCAAGGCTCTATTGTTGGCTATATCATGGAAGAGAGTGTGTTTTTTTATCAGGGGAACCTGGTTTACCCAAATATGGGATGGAGCATATTGCTTCCACTTTCACCTTTCAGCCCCAGTCCAGGAACCTTTTCTTTTCTTTTTTTTTTCTTTTTTCTTCTTTTTTTTTCTTTTTCAGATAGGATTTGCCATTGCCTCATTCCAAGGGCTAAGAAAAGGTGACTAGCCCAAGGTCACCTAGCTTGCTTTGGGGTCCAAAGTGGAACTACAATGTATTGATTTATTGCACTTCATACGCAACTTTTCCTTGCTCTGAACAGTATCTCTGTTCACTTCCTTCCCTTGCATTTTTGTTCATTGTACCATGTCAAGGTAGATAGTTGTAAGATAAGTAACTCAATTTGCAATTTGTGGCTTATCTAACTATAACTGTTGAATAAACATAATAATTTAGCTGGGTCTTTGCAACAACAACCAACCCACTTTATACTTTAGTATCAGTGGTGAAATTCAATTTTTTTTACTACCGGTTCTGTGGGTGTGGCTTGGTGGGTGTGGAGGGGAAGGATACTGCAAAATCTCCATTCCCTCCCCACTCCAGGGGAAGGATACTGCAAAATCTCCATTCCTACCCCACTCTGGGGCCAGCCAGAGGTAGCATTTGCCGGTTCTCTAAACTACTCAAAATTTCCACTACCGGTTCTCCAGAACCTGTCAGAATCTGCTGAATAGCACCTCTGCTTAATAAATTGTATAAACCTAGTCAGTGATTTATCCAGTCATCTAGTTAGTTCTGTGGCTGAATGAAGGATTTGAAACAGGACTGAAACAGGCAGAGGAACCACCGTTTTTTGGAAATAACCTATAGCAGGAATAGCAGAATAGAGAGTAGTATTTGCAGCATTTTAAAAAAATAAATCAGGGTTTTTTTTAAAAAAAAAAAACCTGAAATCTGGTGAGATAGGAATTTTGGAGGACATCAAAAAAGGAATTCATGGACATGCTGATGTTGACAGTATGCTGTACTCATTTATTGTAAAAAGCTAGAACCACACATTTTTACATGGTAGTTTGCTCTTCCTCAGCCTGTAACTAGAAACAGAGGGAGAGGAATACGAAATCATCTATCTCCAGTCTACAACACAATCCTTTCAACAATTCCAAGAAGGCTCCACACCAGTGGTGAAATCCTCCGAGGATTGCCACCGGTTTGCTGTCCGCACATGCACGCTGCGTGCCAAATGCATGCTGCACGCACGCATGTGCAATGCATGCCAAAAGCACGCTATGCACGTGCATGCAAAGCTCACACCAAAAGTGCATCACACACCAAATGCGCACATCACACGGAAAAAGAAGACTTCACTAGGTAAGAATTTCCTGCTTTCTAGCAAATATAAACTGTGCGGCACAGCTGACCGTCAGAAATACTGGTTCAGATGAACCAGTAGCTTTTTTTTACTACTGGTTCGCCCGAACTGGTAGTTTTTATCACTACCAGTTCGCCCGAACTGGGGTGAACCAGTAGCATTTCACCCCTGATCCACACCCATTTGTATTACTCAGGTGACCCTGACCAGCTGCTGCAAGGAGTATAAATCCTTCCATTCCTCACAATCCAATCAGAGCTGAAGAAGTTTCTTGGATGAGAACCGAAATGTCTTCAAAGAAAAACCAGACAGTCCAGTTGCCTCTTGAAAAAGCATCTTTGGGACAACCATGACCTGGATGACTGAGAATCTCTATAGACACATTCAACACAGATTGTGTCATCTCAATCTGGAAACAGTTTTCAAAAGAACTTGATTTTAACCATTTTCCTAAATGATGTCAAGAAGGGTCTTGTTGGGCATCTAGAATTTGCAGTCCCAATAAACTGAAGTCTACCTGCTGATAAATGGTAACATGGTTAGGTTGCAAATATTTTACAGTATTTTTTTAACTCCACTATCAGCCAGGAACTAGAAGGAAGGATTGCATTTCAGAAATTTTGTTGAGTTTAGATAGATCAAGATAAGATCAAGATGCATGCTTTAAAAAAAGACGGCATGGTTTTGATTATGCAGGCCCAGCCATCACCCTGACTTTTATTATCTTTCCTACAGATAGCTCTGATAGCAAATGCTAAATGTATCCAAGAAGACAAAAGGCCTCTCCGCTGCACAAAAACTGCTATGCTCTACCTTTTAGTCTCTTACAAAGCAAGGCAAAAGTCTGCTGAAAAATTATCACATGCCTTCCCTTTAAAGATTGACTTTGTCTCAAAACAACATATGAATCATATCTTAATAAGCTTTCACTTATCTATTAAATAAGAGGTTGGGATGTTTTCAATGATATCATGCTCAAATAATAATAGCGTTTGTCTTCTTCTTTTAAATAGATATAAATTTTCTATTTATATATTCTGGAAAGAGTGCAAGATGCTATGAATAATTCCAGTGCTTTACTATTTCTTGCGTTCAGCCTTGGTTTTTTAATATGAAAGATACCAAAGAAATCTTTAGACTAGGCCAGTGTCTCTCAACCTCAAAAACTTTAAGATGTGTGGACTCCAACTCCCAGAATTCCCCAGCTGTCTAGACAATGGAGCCACATTTTGCTCCGCCAAATTCTTTGATCTGTATAAAACTCCCAAAGAAAAAGGTAATAGGCCTTGATAGAGGCAGAGCTGTGGTGGATTTCTTTTCTGCAACCTGGAGAAGGTTGTTAAACTCTTTTGTGCATCTGACTACGTGATTTCTGACCTCTCAAATTATTCCATTGAAGGGGACTTAGCTGACTGTCATACAATTTAGCCTCAGTTGTACTTCAGATAATATTTTTATAGGGTCACTTTGCCAAAGTATGTCTAGCTTTCCCAAATGACAATATTTTTTAAGCCAAAGGTTTCTCTTTGGGGATGGAAATGTTTCCAGCTACTGTACAGTTTAATGGGCAAAATAGTAGAGCTAAGAAAACATCATTTGTAGCCGAAACTGTTATATATATAGTGCATAATTAAGGAGCACAGACTGATTATTGGAAATGTGGCCTAACAGAGGCCCCAACCAGAAAAGCCACAGAAGCAATCACCTCCTGGATTTCTCTAGCCAATATTATTTTTGGAAGATTTCATCTTAACCAGAAATATGAATGCACAACTGAGAAACGCTTCTGAATATGATGGATTTCTGGATATTAAAACATAGCGGCCAGCACCCCAGATTGGGTTGCCTATTTAAAATCAATATAAAAAATACATTACTTTGGCTTCTCTCAGTGCTCCCAGGAAGGAAGGCAATGAATATAGCGGAAAATGGGCAGGTTGGCAAAATGAAAGCACCTTTCCTCCTGCTTCTCCAGTCTGAATTGCTATATTCAAAGTATCTTTCTCTAGAAAAATGCTTGATAGTGATACAGTTGGACAAGTTGGTGTTCAGTGCATAGCAGGGGTGAAATCCAGAAGGTTCTGACAGGTTCTGGAGAACCGGTAGCGGAAATTTTGAGTTCAAAGAATCAGCAAATACCGCCTCTGGCTGGCCCCAGAGTAAGGTGGCAATGGAGATTTTGCAATATCCTTCCCCCAGGAGCGGGGAGGGAATGGAGATTTTGCAGTATCCTTCCCCTCCACACCCGCCAAGCCATGCCACACGCCCACAGAACCGGTAGTAAAAAATTTTGGATTTCACCACTGGTGCATAGGCAAGGATGCTGCTCAAACATCCTTGCCTATGCACCAGTTCTGCTGCTCAAACATCCAGTTTGAGCAGCAGAACAGCCCAGCATTGATTCAGGATTGAACCCATCTGTCTCTTAAAGTAATTGTTTTACTTGGCTAAAGCATACCAGGACTCAAGTCTTTTCTTGTTATCTATCTGTTGCTCTAAAGTGAAGATGACTGCTATCTCCAGCCTAAAGCTAATGTTAGCTGTTTGGGGGAATGAGATTGGATGTCTATAGAGATTCTCAGTCATCTATAGTGGCGAATATCTGTAGCTTAGGTGTAGGATGAGGATAAAGGTTCATTCTCCAAGCTTGTGGTTGGTTTCTGAACATTTCGTTACCAGGCTAGGTAACATCTTCAGCGGAGTTTAGGTGTTCGGTGATCAGTGATTTGCTGCGCATGCATGCGCAGTTTCAAGAAATCTTCACTTCCTGGTTTCTTTGGAAGAGTAATACAGCTGATTCACGCAGCAATTTACTCTATCACGCGAATCAGCTGAGAAGATAAAGGTCAGAAAATAGTGCGGGTGGGCGGGAGGGCCCATCCGAATGTCGGGACGAACCGTTTTTTTCCCAGCTGATTGTCGAAGCTACCAGTTCACCCGAACTGGTCCGAACCGATAGAATCCCACCCCTGCTTGTTAGGACTAATTGAAGTCCAAATATTCTGGAGGAAAATATAAGAACTCACTTAAACTCTTATTTATTAGGATGAGCCAAGGAGGAAAGGATGGGTTCCAGTCTCAATGTTGGTATGATTCCAGTGTTCATACAGGAGCAAAGCACTCTTACATACTGCAGGATGTGGCTGTTCTCAGGGGCATGTTTTGAAAATCAAGGGTTCCAAGTGTTCCCCAATGTCTACAGATTTACTGGGCTACAGCAAACAAGATTGATGAACCTATTTTTCTATATTTCCCAGGTTATATGATTAAAAGCTGGCTCATTTTTAGGGGAGACTGCCTAAATTATAACCTAATACTTTTATCACTACAGCATACTGTCACTCTTCCGAGTGATTGATTCCAGAAGACCTATGACGCAATACCTGTAGATAGCCAATTCTGTGAAGAACTTACATGAGAAGCAGAATGTTAGACTAAAAGTTATTTTGATGACTTCAGCATGTAGACATTATGTTGTTGGAAAACAATGTGCTTATGATGTTGTTGGGAAAACATCTATGTGGATTGAGGTTGCATCTCCTGGAAATTCTTTTGATCCACACATATTTATAAGATCTTCTGTACAGCTTGTGTACAAGTTCAACATGAGCTGTATCATTCCCCCAAACAGCTAACATTAGCTTTAGGCTGGAGAATTTAAACAAAGAAAAGCTTGTGTGGAGTCAAAGAATTAAACGCTTTCATCCATAGCTTCAATAGTTGGGAGCATTTAAGGTTGCACTTGAATACAAATATTTGGACATCCAATAACAGATCAATATTCAATAGCAAATGTATACTTAAGTATTTTCAGACAGCAAATATTAGTTTTGATTTCATCAGCTGAAATCAAAGGTATTTAACTTGTCAGTCTAAACTTTTACTTTGCTATAGCTACTATTGATTTTGGCTAGATTGTGTTCACAGATCTAGATCCAAATTATGTTGGTTGCATTTAGTTTTTATTAAAGAAGAAACCTGTCCACTTATTTCAATAAGAAATTAGTGGACAGGTTAATTCATAATTAATCTGTTCTGCTGATGTCATTGGGACCAGCATTCAATTAATTTGCTGCAACTCATTAATTGTGACTTCATGAGATTATCAATAGGATTGTTCCTGAATTTTCTGGAGGCAAAAAAAAAAACAACCAAAAGGACAGAAAAAATTCCTGATGTTTTTTAATATTTTCAAGGGGAACACAATTTTTTTCTCAGATCCATTTTTGATCATTCAAAGTTTCTGGGCTTGAATTATAGAGTAGCATTTTCAGCAACCTTGAATTTTGAATTTTAATCCAACCCCATAACATTTTTTTTTCCTATCTCCCACTAAAACCTCCTTTACGAAGGTTAATAACATACTGTTTGAAAGCTTATCAACTTTTCTTCTTCTTCCTTCTTTTATTATTACTTGGTAGTTGTTCCATAAAATCATTATTATATTGTTCCTTTTGGATTTTCTTTAATAGACCAAGATGACAACTTTCAAATTTTGGCCAGAAGAATTACCATCTAATTGAGTTACATATTGTGGATAGTTGTGCAATTATAAATTTGGGGAGGAGAATATGGTATTTTGATGAAGACAATAAAACTGGAAAATAGTCCCTGTTACAATAACATATATATTTTCCAAAAAATAAAGGGATAATATACAGACAAAGGTGTGGAGAATTTAGGAGCATGGAAAATGAGCAGACAGCACAGAAAGAAAATCCACAGAGAAGCCACCTCAAAGGCAAGGATGCAGTAGGAGAGAGATCAAAGTGGGAGCTGACTTAGTGATAGATGGGTATTTTGTTGAGAGTCTGAATGATTTCCTCATGTCAGAGCACACAAAAGGAACAAAGATAAGAGGCCTAGTAACTCAGGCTTGTTTTTCTAAGCTTTGGGGAGTGAATTGTTGAAAGGATTTTCCTTCCTCCTATAGTAGATAAGGAGGCAATTAGAACTACTGAAAGCTAACAAAGTACCAGAACCAGGAGATTGAAATACCAAATCATGAGTAGCAGCCAGAGACAAAATATATTGTGCATGAAATAGGTTGAACCATAGAGTGTACATGTGTGTATGTGTGTAGTCAAAGTTAAGCAAAACATTGTTAATAAGGGATATTGCAAGTTTTACATCAAGGGTGGACAAACCTTCAGTAGGAAAAAGGAATGTTTGAGGGCAGAAAAGAAATTGGCCCGGGGCTGTAAGATAACAGGGTTCCTAGCTTGTTCAGAATGGTTGAGGGTTTTAATCATTTGGGTGTGTTAATATTTCACGAAGGTTACACATCTATTTTGATTTGTTTTTTGCTGTAAACTAGTAGGAAATTGCGCCCTTGGGTTTTAGTGTTTTGCAGCTGCTGAAATATAGGAGTGAAATTCTTGATGGCCCTGTGATTTGGCAGATCCAGGAGTTGAGATCAAGAAATAATTTTTCTAATTTTTTCCCCCTTGTTAGAACACTGAAAAGAAACTCCCCAGTGCTGCTTCAGGCAGACATAAATAAAGGTGTAGAGCAAGACACTTTCAAATCCACCAACGCAAGACAAAGCCTGAATTGTTTAGTTTTAATCCCATCTTTTATCTAGGATAGACCACAACATGGCTTATAGTAAAAATAGAATCAACACAAAAACCACAGTAAAATGTCATAAAGTAACAAAGAATGATTAAGCTTGCTGCATTGAAATTGTTAGCACTGAAAACATTTCCCCAACAGGCCTGATCTCTCTGTGTCCTGGCCAAGTGGACGGGCTCCAAGAATGAGAGCCACCACTGAAAAGAAGGCAGATTAACTCGGTGGAGAACAAGCTGCATATGTGTAGGTCTGTGTCTATTAGAGTAAGTAATAAAACATAAAAATAAATATTTAAACACAAAATATTTAATCTTCCCTCTTTTTTTCAACTACTCTGTGGGGAATAAAAGTCTATTTTGTTTGGGCACTATTTTTAAGACTGTTTTCATTGGTTTTTAAATAATAATAGTTCTTTGAAAGAAATGGAAGTCATGGGCATTTAAACCCCGTTACCCGCGTCACCTCCAAAACCATCAGCAGCATTTTCACCCTGCTTATCCTGCCAATGTCTGCACCACTGTCATCCTTAAAACTCTCATGAACCAATCCCCATCCCTCTAGCTAACCAATGGAAGAACACATCAATTACTTGCAGCCAATGTCTTACTCAGTTTTGTAAGAAGGAAAAATACAGAACCAAAAGCTATTGACACTTCAATTTCAGCAAAGGGAGGAGACCTCTGGCGGTAAGGCAAGTCTTCTTGCCAGGGCAAATGCCTTCTTCCCCCCTTCCTCTGGAGTTCAGGCTGCGGAACTATTGTCAGAGACGTCTTTCTATTTCTGCAGTCGAGACAAAAAAATAATCAGCTCGAGCAGAAAAGAGCTGTAGAAGGCTGGGGGCATTTGCAGGTCAGGGTCAACCATGTCAAGATGCAGCTTGCACTGGACAATGGAAGCTTCACCTCTTTTTTGTGGGCCTTATCCACATAAAATACAAAATTGGGAAAATCAAGCGGAATAGGATCAGCACACCATCTTCATATAGAAAGGCTATCAAATAGAAATCCAGATGACACCTGAGTAAATGAAAAAGGGGGAAGGAGGGGAAAATGAAAAAAAAGGTACTATATAAATGTACGTTAAGGATGATATATGTCTAACCAGCAAAATAGAAAAGAAATTGAAAGGAAAATGTGGGTAAATATAAGATCGGATTTGCTTGAATACCATCTTGACAAAATATTGAATTGAAAATGGACACAACAATGGAGAGAGAAGGGAGAGAGGAGTAGAGGGACAGGTAGGAAAGAGAGAGGAGAAGGGAAGAAAAGAAAGAGAGAGAGAGAGAAGAAAGGAAAAAGGAGAGGAAGAAAGAGAGGGGAAATAAGAATAGGAGAGAGGGTTGGAAAGAGAGGAAGAGGGGAGGAGTGGGGGAAAGGAAGGAAAAGTAGAGGAGGGGAAGGAGAGGAGGAAAGAAGAAAGTTGAAAAGAATAAAAGAAGGGAGGGAAGGGTAAGAGGGGAGAAGGAGAGCAGGGGTGGGTTCTACTTACCTTTACTACCAGTTTGCAATGGGACCGTGCATGCGCATGCGCAGAAGCATTTTGATGACGCCGGGGTTGGTGGGCAGAGCCTCCCACCTGTTTTACTACCTGTTCTATAGAACAGGTGCGAACCAGGGGCAACCCACCACTGAAGGAGAGGAATGGTTGTTGTGGAAGAAGCGAGATATGGAATGGTAGAAGAGCAATTCCGAATGTATTTTAAAGTTTTAGGATGAAGAATGAACCAATATGGAAACCAAAAGATAATATGTGTGATAAGAATGGTTAAAGAGATTTACATTTATATATGTTTTATGAGAAATAAAAATTATATATATATATATATATATATATATATATATATATATATATATATATATATATATATATTTGTTTTCTCAGGTTTTCGCGGGTGTTTGTATGTAGGTCTTTGGTTATTCGGGTCTTCTCCCACGTAAAATTGGAAGTGTCTTGGCGACGTTTCGACGAAGTCTCATTCGTCATCTTCAGGCTGGTGTTCTCGGCTTCGTGCTTCCAGGAGCAATGCAATGCTCCTGGAAGCACGAAGCCGAGAACACCAGCCTGAAGATGACGAATGAGACTTCGTCGAAACGTCGCCAAGACACTTCCAATTTTACGTGGGAGAAGACCCGAATAACCAAAGACCTACATATATATATATATATATATATATATATATATATATATATATATTTCTTTTTCGTAGGTTTTATGTATATTTCTCTCTAGCCAGATTCCACCTATGTAAACCAAGATATTATGCAGCCCTAGTTCAGTGAAATCACAATTCACTAGTTTCTGGGCTTTTTTTTTTCTTTCTGGCAGCCAGCAGACCCTTTGCTGCCCATTGGGAGACTAAGATAGATCTATTTCGGCCTTATAAGGCCTCATCAGTTAGCCACACCCTCATCTCATGTATCCTCCCTGTAAAGGTACAATATTTGTTTTTCTTTCTTTTTCGTAGGTTTTATGTGTATTTCTCTCTAGCCAGGTTTCACCTACGTAAACCAAGATATTATGCAGCCCTAGTTCAGTGAAATCACAATTCACTAGTTTCTGAGCTTTTTTTTTCTGCTGGCTGCCAGAAAGGAAAAAAGAAAAAAAGAAAGAAAGAAAGACCCTCAAATCTAGATTCAAACGTTTTAAAAAGAAGGTTTGGCTTAATTTCTGTCTGACTCAAAAGAAAAACTGTGGCATTCCAGAGGTTGGCAAACTATCATTCAAAACAGCTCCAGCTAGTAGGACTGATTGCTAGCCATTCTGAAAGTTGTAGTTCATTGGTTTCTGAAGAAAAATGAAAAATTCCTGTCCATGTCCTCCTTTAATTGGGTACTAAACCTATCTTAAAAGATGCAAACCTTGGCTGCCTAATTTGGTAAATGAGCACATTCCTTGGCTTTCCCCGTGCTTCCTGCTGCCCTGCCATCATCTGTGCAGATTCTGGGAAACTAGCATAACAAGCAAGCTAATAATTTGAAGAATATTTTCAAGTTTGAATATTTTTTTTTCTCTATATAGTTCAGGTAAGGAGAATGGCTTTAGCACAATACTGTTGTCTTGGCCTCCTAATATATTGGTGTTTTGTAATTATTCATCTGAATCTGAAGTTCAAATACTTTGGCCACTAAATGAGAAGAGAAGACTGATATTGGGAAAGATTAAGGGCAAAAAGAGAAGGTGATAGCAGTAGGCATGGGTTTGGGTGAACTCCAGCAGACAGTGGAGGATGGGAGTGGCTGGTGTGTTGTGATCCATGGGATCATGGAAAGTTGGGCATAACTTAGTGACTGAACAACAATTAGCCATGGTTTGGTAGGACTTTGCATTCAGATCAATATGATGATGCTTTGTAATGCAGGACCTGCAACTCATTAAAGCAGCAGTGTCTGAATATGATTGAATCTGATGTAAAAAAGGCCTAAAGGAACCGTTTTATAATAATACTACAAGGATAACCTTGAAATTCTAAATTTGCCTGTCAATAAATTATACATTTCGGTTTTTGACAACTGTGATATCTAGCGTGTTGTGTTCCAAGTGACGATCCATCCCACAAGATCTTCACCTTCTCATTTTCTATAACTTTTTCCACTTTATGTTCCCTTGACTTTTTGGATACAGGAAAGTCGTATTTTTTACATAATGACCAGTAGATTAATTTAGCAAGCAGTTTGGGCAATTTTGCTGCATTCACATATTAAATGTGAAACAGTTTCGATTTTGTTGTTGCAAAGTCAGCAGTTTGGATTGTTGATGGATTTTTGTACCTTTGCTTTCATGGCATTAGTTTGTAGTGCTTGTTCTTTATTATTATTATTATTATCTCTTTTATTCATTAAACATGAAACTCAGTCAACTGAACATTTAAAAATGTGTCACAAATATGATTGATTGGTACTAATGGTTGATACGGGTTGCTGCCAGTGTCCTAGGTATCAACCAAGTATCTTAAAATATATGATGTTCCGAGTAGTGCAGTTTTGCAGTTCCGCTGGTGTTATTGCAGGAAGCTGCAATTTTTTTTAAATTTTTTATTTATTTATTTACAACAAAATATTTATTCACACACAGATCGCAACGGGAGCTTTACACAGTATATTAACTTCAGTCAAGAATAAAAAATAAAATCTACACTAACCTTATCCTTTTTTTATTCTATTATTCAACCAGATATACCATTGGTCCCAACATTGAAAATATATGGAATCCTTTTGATCTCTCAGAATTTTTGTTAACCTGTCAGCTTCCACATATTTGATAATTTTTCCCAAAATCAAATCTTCAGCCGGTAGGTCTTTCCCCTTCCAATGTTGAGCAAAACATATTCTTGCTGTGGTTGTGATATATGTAATCAGACACCATATATTCGTGCCTATCTTATCTGGCCTAATATTTAATAGATAATATTCTGGTTTCAATTGTAATTTATATCCCATGATTTCTAATATCCACCTCTGTATAAATCTCAAAAATTCGATTACCTTAGGGCAGGTCCACCATACGTGATAGTAAGTACCTATCTCCCCACACTTCCAACAATTGCAACAAGCTGCAATTTCTTGATGTGTTTTGTAAAATTCTAGGACATGCAAAGTCGGCAGTTTGGATTGTTAGTGGATTTTTGTATCTTTGGGTTTTTTTACATTATTTTTTACATATTTTTACATTATTATTATTATTATTATTATTATTATTATTATTATTATTATTATTTTGTTATCTGTAACAGTACAGGTTTTTTATTGTCCAGTAGATTTAGATTTTTTGAAAAAAAAATGGGAAGACGAAAACTAAACTGGAGCTAGCTCCTAGACAGCAAAAACTACAGGTAAAGATATTTTAGATTGCATCAAGCCAGAATATCACTGGAAACAACAGTATGTAAGACTGTTACATACTTAACAGTATGTTAAGGCTGTTTTATTTTCATCATACCACAAGTTCAAATTCATTAGAAAAATCCATTACGCTAGGAATGGCTGATGGGACTAGAAAACAAAAGTGGCAGAGAACAAGCTGGATTAATACTATGAAACAAGTTACTAATTCGAATCTAGAAATCTTAAATGAAATTGCAAAACAGAATCAAGAGAGAGATATAGTATATACTTGAAAATCAGATGCAACTGAGCAGATGAAGACAAAAAAAATCAGCACTGCTTAAGTTGCAGAGCACTGGGCAAAGAGCACACAGCTCAGCAGAACTCTTGATCTTATCTTTAAATTCATTTCAGTAATAACTCTTGTTTTGTTCTGTTCTCCTTTGGGAAGGTTCTGGCTCATCACATTCTCCAAGGTCAGGTCAAGTCATCTAGAGGTCATCTTAGCCTAGGGGAAAAGGTGGAGGGAATAGGACTTCAAAACAATCCTTAGAAGGTATACACACAGACACAGGTGTGGAAAGTTTCAATAGCTAAGGCTAAAAACAGGCCTATAATCTACCCCTTGCTTGAGGCTGCAAAGCTTTAAGGACAGTCTTGCCTATTATAAAGGGGGGAGGGAGGGATTCTGAAGAGGAATAAGTTTCTTCTGCTTTAAAAAACGAATTGATTTGTGTAAACATACCGAGGATAACTTCAGACTCACCATTATTAATTTTTTCAAAGTAAAAGCAGCCTGCCTGCCTGATTGACGGCAGAGATAACTGGAGGAGGAGGAAGAAAACTTCAAGAGCTAAGTGATTAAAAATGTCACCTCTCCACACAATGCAGTTGCTGTCGCTAATACAACTTTCCATATAAACAGCACTGTCTTATATGCATTCAGTTTAAAAATGGCCTTAGGGTGTAATAAGATGCAATTAGAATTTAACATTTAAAGATTTACATTAGAATTAAATTTAGAACAACTTTTTGTTGTCTGTTTGCTTTATTACAGTACCGAGCTGCTTAGGCAACTTAGAACTTCACTGGCTTCGGTCTGACCTAAGCATAGTACATAAAATCTTCTGCTACAATGTCCTACCAGTCAATGAATACTTCAGCTTCAACCAAAACAATACAAGAGCACGCAATAGATACAAACTCATGGTAAACCGATCCAAACTAGACTGCAGAAAATACGACTTCAGCAACAGAGTTGGAATGTTGGAATGCACTACCTGACTCTGTGGTTTCTTCCCCAAATCCCCAAAACTTTAACCTTAGACTATCTACTGTAGATTTCACCCCATTCCTAAGAGGTCTGTAAGGGGCATGCATAAGTGCACCAGTGTGCCTACCGTCCCTGTCCTAATGTTTTCTTTCATTCGTATCCTTTTCATGTATTTATAATTATATTTACACTTGTATCTGTCATAAAATACATGCTTGACTAAATAGATGATAGATAGATAGATGATAGATAGAAGATAGATAGACAGACAGACAGACAGACAGACAGACAGACAGACAGACAGACAGACAGATAGATAGATAGATAGATAGATAAGCAAACAAACAAATAAATAAATAGTAAGGCTCAAATTATCCTACTGAAGTCCCATTATACGAAGACCTAGCTTTCTGGCAAGGACTTGAACGCTGGCTAGGGTGGAATGAAAGAGGATGACCAGCAGTAAAGTGGATGGACTCAGTTACACCTGCAGTGGGAGACCTGAAAGATCAGGTTAAAGACAGATTTCAGTGGATATCACTCTGCAAATAATAACAAAAAAATCTGAAATAGGAAAACAAATTATGCCAATTACATTTTTTACTTTGCTTGTTTAAGCCAACCATGTGTCTCACGTGCCATGGCACAGAGAGCCCACTAATGGTCTGTATAAGGTCATATCCTTATAAAGTCATCGTCTCGTTGCCAGCCTGCTGCTGAGACAGCCCAAAGTTAGTTTCAGGAATGTTTTCCTGGAAGTTGTTTTCCCTCTTATTCTACCACAAGACCTCTCCTATGGACAATGTAGAGCACATTGTGGTGGCTCTATCCGCATTGGCAATCTCATTTTCAATGGGCCCATCAGGTCTGCTGTAGGAAATCCCTCTCCCCTCTGGATGTTGGGCAATGCACCTCATTGTTGTTTTGGTCTGTGGGGAACTGAAACTCCAACTGAATTTTAACAGAAATATCCATCCACAAAAATACAGAGTATTTCTGCCTTGGAATAAGAATACATATGCACCCGCACATGTATTTTCTTGAGAAACATCTCTTTCATTTATACATACCAAAACCACTCTCTCATATTTCAACTCTTCAGTAACACAACAGCTTCATCTGAGTTGCATAAATTTGGATAACCCTGACCCCAAAAATGCAGCTCTTGGTTGCCACATAGGTTGATTATCCTTTGGCAAAAAGAAAAAAAAAGAAAAAAGAAAAAACAATTGATTGGAGGGAGCACCCAGAGTATACAAGCTTTGCCCCACACATGTTCTGTAGGATGATTGGTGGTGGCGTTTCTGTGAGTTGGTGAAATTGAAGGTTCAGCTGGAGAAAACCACCAACCCCTGCCCTTACAGTATAGTTGTTGGACAGCAGCACAGTAGAAACTGTTTTGTATGCACTCTAAAGGCATGTTATAATTTTTTCAGTGTATAAAATTATAATGGACAAGAAGCATTCTATAAATAAAAAAAAATAGCTAAACATCAGTAGTTAGCATACCTAGATGTGCTAGAATTTTGTCAATCTCCTTGAGATTGTAAAATGAGAAGATTTGATAACAGAAGGATATTCTTGTCAACGGGTTTCTTAAATACAATTAATAGAAAAGTTTGAAATGGATAAAAGTCTTATGGTTTTGGACAAAGGAAGAAACAGAATTATGTACTAAAATGAGCGTGTTATTGCTAAGAAGTTCACACTTTTATTGAAATATGAGACAGAAGAAGAACAAGTGAAAGAATGCATGATAAAATGGACTAAAAATTTTGGCTATAATATACAAGTAGACTAATGGGAAAATATGGGAAATGTGAACAACTTGAAGGGACAATTCATCATGTTTGCTGGACATGTAAAAAAAAAAAAAGCCAGAACATTTTGGATAGAAGTCCATGCACGAAGATTTTAAAGGTTGAAGTACAAATGAAACCAGAGACTTTTCTTTTGAGACTAATGGACAGGCAACTAGAAAAAAGTCACAGAACTTTGTTTTTATATATGATAACTGCAGCAACAATGTTATATGCTCAAAAGTGGACTGTCTCGACACTATCTACAACAGAGGAATGGTTGGTGAAGGTGATGGAACTTGCAGAGATGGCAAAATTAACCTCTTTGATTAGAGAAAAAACAATATCTACATTATGGTCAACTGGAAACCCCTTATACACTTTTTGCATGAAACAAAAAAGGCACTGAAGATTTATGGTTTTGTGGCTGGAGACCAGAAATAGTGAACAATAAGGAAGGAGGAGAAGTTATAAATGTAAAATGTGTATAGAACAATGTATAAAGTGTTCAAAATTAATATTATGATCGTTAATTATAGTGTAAATAAGAGAGAAAGGGACAGGAAAGAAAATGAATAATACAAAGGGAATTGGAGGAAAATGTAAATATTAGAAGATGACCATTACAAAACAGTTGTAAAAAGAGAATATGTGTTTTGTGTTTTGTGTTTGTTATATTGTGTTGTGTTATACTGTAAATAATAATAATAATAATAATAATAAAGATTTATGGTTTTAATGATTAAAAAATGGAGAATAGAAACAGTGAAGGTTTTTAATAATCAGATTTAGAAAGAGTTTTGTAAATATAGTTATATGTGCTGCAAAAGAAATTGGAAGCTTTTATTTTTCTTTTTGATTCTTTCTGCACTCCTTCCTTCCTTCCTTCCTTCCTCCCTCCTTCTTTTCCTTTGTGCTGCACTCTATTCATTTGTGTTAAACTCATGTGGTCTCTAAAACTTTAAAATTATTTTTTAAAAAATATATAACGTATCACTTTTTGGTTTGCAAAAATCAATCCAATGAAATATAGGCAAATATTGGAAAAACAGCTCTTATGTAAACCACGTATGCAACAGTTGATTTGATCTTGCTGTAGCTTCTTCAAACTCACTCTTAATCTGTTGATTGTAATCAGGAAGTCAAGATTTAACTTGTGTGGCCAAATTTGATGGATATACCCTAAGGTTACAGTTCTACAGGTGATTATTTGCTCATGGAACAACTGTCTCCTTGTCTACTGTTGACTGTTAAAAATATCACAACAGGATTAAGCAAACACTGGTTACTAAAAGGAAGAATGAAGGAGTATCCCTCTGGGGAAGACGGCTCAAACTTCTAAGAGCAAACTATTTCCCTTTGTTAGATTTTTTTTCCTTGAAGCTTCATCTGTTAAATAGCCACATTTAGATTCATTCAGTACTGCTCCATTGAAGTCAGAGAGAGGGACTCTTGTCATAGGTGACTTCTGGCTGATGTCACGGTGAGATCAGACATGGAGAGCGCGTCTCAATGCTCCCGTGCTCTCCCCGTTGGTAGCCTCTGAAAGGAACCAAAGCCACCTTGAATGGGTGGTGAAGCAAAGAGGTATGCCCTGAGAGGTCTTGGAGAGTCGCAGCTCTCCTGCCTGACTCAGAGCTTATTTTCCCTCTCAGCCACAATGAGGAGAAGAGACAGCCTAAGATAGCTGCCACAAAGCTGGGACAGCCAACAACCATCTAAACTTTGAGTTGGAGCGGACTTTGGTGAACAGTGTGGAACTGGGTGAAAGGATTTTTTTTTACGTGAATGTTATCCCCAAAAGAAAAATCTAGAATTTACTCAGACTATCTGTTAAAGTGATGATCAAACACTTTGAGAAAACTATCAGACTGAAAGGAAAGGATTAAAGAGAGAGAAATTTTTTTCTTTAAAAACGCAGGAAATTGGACTGTCAAATTGGGAAGACGTGACATTGGGAATTTAAATCCCAGCAATTTAAAATCCTGGAATTATAGATTTAAAAAATTAACTTGCTTCTATAATTGAATTACAATTTAAAATAATTAAAACCAGATTTCTAGTAACAATATTGAAAATTAACCTGAGCGTGCTGCCTGCTGGTGAAAGGAAAATATACAAGCCTGGAAATACCCATTTACAGAACTGTGAAAATATTTACTGGACTATATAAAGGTAAAGGCAAAAATTCCCCTCGCACATATGTGCTAGTTGTTCCCAACTCTAGGGGACAGTGCTCATCTCTGTTTCAAAGCTGAAGAGCCAGTGCTGTCCGAAGATGTCTCCATATTCATGTGGCCGGCATGACTAAATGCCAAAGGCGCATGGAATGCTGTTACCTTCCACCAAAGGTGGTCCCTATTTTTCTACTTGCATTTTTTTATGTGCTTTTGAACTGCTAGGTTGGCAGAAGCTGGGACAAGTAACAGGAGCTCATCCTATTATGCGGCACTAGGGTTTGAACCGCTGAACTGCCGACAAGGTCAGCATCTTAGCCACTCAGCCACCACGTCCCTTGGACTATATTCATCTATCCTATGACCACTGGACATTTAAATGTGAGAACAAGGAAGACATTTAATTAAAGTGACCCCTGAGTGTTAAGTTATATGATTGAATCTATAAAGGTGAATTAAAGAAGCTTGGATAACTCCCTGGACTATGTAAATGGAACTGACTGACTATTTATGGAACATAAAGAACTGTGATTAGTGTATACTAAAGGTTTAAACAAATGGTTCTTGGGCTAGTGGCCAAAAGTGGAATTTATTAAAACAAGATAAGATGCAACATAAGGAGTGGAACTTTGAATGAGATGGATTTGATGTTTCAAAGCATAAAGGATATTATACAGAAAGAACATAATGGAATTAATGGATGGCATAGATAAAAAATTGGGAAATATTATACAAAGGACAAAGAGTAATGACCAAGATGCCCAGGAAAGAAAGGAGCTAGCAGAAGGAATAGAGGAAAAACAGAATTGAGGAATCAATGAAAAGAAGATAATGAGGAGTCATCAATAAAATCAATAATGTTTGATGAATCAAACCAGGGGAAAACATTCTAAGAGATCTGAAAAGAGAACAGGAGGAGCAGGAAGATACTTTGGGAAGGGAGACTGGGATCCGGGCTGATAATTTCAAATCTAGACAGTGGAAGAGGGTAGGGATGGGAAAAACACTTAGATTGACTAGGTACTCAACATGGTTTGATAATGACTGTAAGGAAAAGAAAAAACAGCTTAGGAAATCACTTAGGAGATACTTAATCAGCCCAAACATGGAACTACAGAAGGAGTATATTACCATAAGGCAGAAATATAAGCAGCTACTGAAAAAAAGGCCTCCTATATCGACAACTTATGGGCTGGTCTAGAACAGGCAGCAAAGCTGGCCTCACCCACACTATTCTGGTTGGAGGTCTCAAAAATTATTAGAGATAGAAAACTAATAAGTGACCCAAACATTAGTGCAGAAAGATGGGAGAAGCATTTGGCCACACCAGCAGCAGCGGAAAGCTCTGATGAGCTTATATCCTCCCCGAGCTTGATACAGGAATATGAAGCCTTACCGCAGTGGGAAGAAGTGTCAATCACGGAGGTGAGGAGTTTAATCTCCTCCCTGAAGACAAACAAAGCTCCAGGACAGGATGCGCTCCCGGCTTCATTATTTAAAGATAACATAGCCTGGTGGGCGCCCGTCCTGGCGGGTCTCTTTACTTTTATCAATAGAACAGGGCAAATTCCTGCTAGTTGGCATTCATCAATAATTATCCCCTTACATAAAAAAGGCTCTAGAGATAACCCAGATAATTTTCGATTAATTAGTCTAATCAATATTTCAGCAAAAATTTATGCTAAACACTTGCTTCATAAATTAGAGGATTGGATAATGAGAAATAACATTTTAGCTGAAGAGCAGTCAGGTTTCAGGAGTGGAAGATCTACTATGGATAATTGTTTTGTGCTGAACCATCTAATAACAAAGTTTAAGTCTTGGAAAAAACCTCTGTATGTGGCATTCATAGATCTGAAGGCAGCCTTTGATACAATTGATAGAAAAATTTTATGGGATAAATTAGAGGCTATGGGAATAGAAAAGAAATTGTTATATTTAATTCGACTGTTATACACGGAAACACAAGTAAGAGTTCGAGTGAATAGGTCAGGATCGGTAACAAATGCAATCCCATTAAAAAAGGGCGTCAGACAAGGTTGCATTTTAGCCCCAACACTTTTTAACTTATATTTAAATGACCTCCCAAAATGTCTGGAAGATACATCACTCCATGGGCCTAGTATAGGAACAAGACAGGTCAATTGCTTGTTATATGCCGATGATATAATTTTGTTGTCGGCCTCACAGGTGGGGCTACGAAGGTCACTTGGGAGGTTGGCAGCATATTGTATAAAAAATTGCCTGACAATTAATATAGAGAAATCAAAGGTAATGATATTTAGCAGGCAACAAAATATAAGGAGATGGGTTTTAAATGACAGAAGAATAGAACAAGTTCAGTCATTTACCTATTTAGGGCTAGTATTTCAGACAAATGGCAAATGGAATAAGCAGGTAAAAGCCGGAGCTCGGAAGGCCATGGCTCGGATGGCTCAATTAAACAAACTTATTTTAGAGAAAACTCCATCTTCATTAATCCCAGTGCTAAAGGTCTTCCAGGCGAAAATCGAACCAGTACTTACCTATGGGGCAGAAATATGGGGGTCAGTTAAGCTGCCTGGGCTGGAAACCCCTCAAAATAAGTTCCTGAGGAGAATTTTGGCAGTGTCCCCCGGAACCCCAGCATGTGTAGTAAGGGCAGAAATAGGAGTCCATGCGACTGGCACTAGGGCCTTGTTGAAGACTGTTTATTATTGGTTGAGAATAATCGAGATGGAGAAAGGGAGGTTACCAAAATTAGCCCTAATGGAGCAGATTATCTCAAGTAATAAAAATAACTGGTTATCAAGAGTTCTGAAGCAGGTATCTAGCTCTGGTATCCCTTTAAATTGGCAGCAGTACGACTATAGGCAGATCCAAAATTGGATTGCACAGAGATTTAAGGACATAAGTGCCCAATCGGATATTGCACAGGTGACAGCAGTAAAGTTTGCCCCTGGTTATCAGCCAATAAACAAATTTTCAAAATAGAAAAATATTTAGCTGTGCCTTTGTTTCCCATCCTGAGAAGATTCTTTACAAAATTGAGGTTGGACCAACTTGGAACAAATATGCTCTGGGGTAGATATAAGGGTATTCCTGTAAGGGAAAGGGTCTGTCTATGTGGGACAGGGGAAGTCGAAACAACGTCCCACGTAATTTTTGATTGCCCCCTATATTCAGAACTGAGGGAACATCAACTGGGCAGGATCTTTTATACCAGCACCCCTAAGTCTAAATTGCAATATTGTTTGTTAGGTTCCAACTTGCAGTTGGTAAAATGGATTGCTAAATTTGTGGTAAAGTTGATGGGAAGGAGGACAAAGTTGGTGCAGCAAAATGCGGTAGATTATAAGAATGACCACTTGATCTAACAATGTAATTTTAATAGCAGTTAACACTGATTGGGTAGATGCAGGGGCGACATTATAATATAATTTTAATTATATTTAAATGTTACTTTAAATTATTGTATTTTATCCCGATTTTATTTTAGATCGTATTTTATTCTAATTGTATTTTAATTGCGAGTTATTCCAATCTTACTTAATTTGTTTTACCAAACCTTTGTAATGATTTGTCTTTGTAATTCTGCACTTGATATGGCCCAAAGGGCTAATCAATAAATAAAATTGAATTGACTAGGTAGGATGTAGACACAGATACAGACAGAGATAAAGATTTAAGAGAAGAATATGGGAGGCAAGTTAAAAAAAGAATAAGAATTAAAGTATTGATGCGGACAAGAGATGATGGATAGAAGGCAGATAGGAAAAAGAAGAAAGAAAAAAATCTCTTTTTTTCTTTTTCTTTCCTTTTTTTATAATGGTGGCAGGAGGAGAAATTAGAACAGAGATAGAAATGTGTTCAGTAAGAGATTGAGGGATTACTTGTACATATATCTTTACATGATGAAACAAAAGTAATAATAAAATGGGAAAAATAGAGATTGAATGATGGTACTATTAAATAAGCTTAAATAACATTGTGATTGGTAAACGCTGAGCAATCAAATAACGAAAAGAACATATTTTAATATAAACATTTGTATTAATATTAGAATCATGTAGATTGGATGAAAGTAAAGAAAATGAATAGAGTTATTTTGTATGTTAAATAATATCGTGATTGGCATTAGAATAGTATATTGAAACATTGAATAATGAAACAATGAAAGATAGTATTTTAATATAAATAAATTCGAAGAGGGAAATATAGGAAATATGAATAAGAACTAAGTATTAAAAAGGGGAAAATTAGAGATTGAATAATGGTATTATTGAGTATCTTTAACTCATGTTATGATTTGTAGTGGAATAATAAAGTGAAATAATGAGTAATAAAATGTTGAAAGAACATTTTAATATAAACAGGTGTATTAATGGTGTAATCATATAGATTGGGCGAATGTAAAGAATATAAATAGAAATAATTTGTATGTTTAAATAATACTGTGATTGGTATTAGGATTGTATATTTAAATATTGAACAATGAAATAATGAAGGATAGTATTGTAATACAAAGGGAGCGTCTTTTAATATAAAAGAATAAAGACGGAAATAAGAGAAAGGGAGAATATTAGCATACACGTTTTTATAAAATAAGTGCAATGATAAGAGGGAGGTTTAGAAACTGAATGGCGGTAGTACTGTGTATGTTTAAACAATATGAAATAATGCAAGATTACAATTTGATATAAATGTGTATTACTACTAGAAATATATAAGCTGGATGAATGTGATAACTATGATTAACAATATTATTTTATCAGTACTGAAATGTTTGGCATCCGGGTGTCACACTGTTCAAGCATTGATATGTATATGTAATATAAAATAAAAAACTTGAAGGAAAATAAAGTCTCTTGTCATAAAACAATCTCCCCAGCCTGTTTCCTCACTAATTATCGTGAGAATTGTTGTTCGCAACACATCTGGAGGTGCCAGGTTGAGTAAGGCAACATGGGACACAATCAGGCATTGGCAACAATGCACAAATATGGGCAGCGTCTTATTGCCTTATGAGCAATAATGTTTGTCAATAGTAAATAGATATAATATTAGGTATTATGGAGAACCTATTTAGTGTTGTAATTAATGACATATAACTAGAAGCCGGACAATTGTGACTTCAAGTCTTCCCTTTACCAAGAAAGCTAACTGGGTTACTTACTTTTCCCTATGTACCCGAGAAAGTGGTAGCAAACGAGATCTGAAAATATTGCCAAGAAAATTGCAAGGACTTGTCTATGTTTAGAGTCAATATTCATTTGGCGGTACACATAGACACACACAGACACAAAAGAAGTGTTACATCAAGCAGTACTATGGACCTACTTTGCTCTGGCCTGAGGGTTTGAGAACATGTCATAGCTGCATATAAACTTTTGGTCTTGTTTGCATGGCATGTTTATGCATAAATAAGTAGTTTACTCAATCAAATGTTCTGGGTTTACACAACACACTCAGCACAGTTTAACTGTGGATGGCTAATTTATGGCTTCACATTTCATACAAATTTAGCCTTTAAGTGTTTTGTCCTTGGTGTTAAGATAAAATTGGACTATGTGCTTTATGCACTTTCTACATGTTTTTCTTTGTACTCAAAACATAACCAATTGATCTATTTGTTTATTTATATTTATTTATTTATTTATTTATTTATTTATATTTATTTATTTATTTATTTATTTATTTCATCAAGCATGTATTAGATAACAGATATAAGTATAAACATTATTATGAATACATGAAATGGATACAAATAAGAGGGAATATTAGGACAGGGACAGTAGGCACGCTGTTGCGCTTATGCACGCCCCTTAAAGACCTCTTAGGAATGGAGTGAGGTCAACAGTAGACAGTCTAAAGTTAAAGTTTTGTGGGTTTGGGGAAGAAACCACAGAATAAGGGAGTACAGTCCAGGCATTAACAACTCTGTTACTGAAGTCATATTTTCTACAATCAAGTTTGGTGTGGTTTACCATAAGTTTGTATCTATTGTGTGCTCATGTATTGTTGTGGTTGAAGCTGAAGTATTCATTGACAGGTAGGACATTGTAGCAGATAATTTTATGTACTATGCTTAGGTCTTAGGAAGACAGCAAGTTCTAAGTTGTCTAAGGCCAAAATTTCAAGTCTGGTGGCATAAGGTATTCTGTTGCGAGCAGAGGAGAGGAGGACTCTTCTCGTGAAATATCTCTGGACTCATTCGATTGTATTAATGTTCAATATGCAGTGCAGGTTCTAGACAGATGAGCTTTATTCAAGAATTGGTTTAGCAAAAGTTTTGTATGCCCTAGTTTGCAGTTCAATATTACCGGAGAAGAAGCTACGCAAGATTAGGTTAACAATTCTTAATGCCTTTTTGGCAATGCTGTTACAGTGAGCTCTGGCACTTAGATCATTTGAGATGAGTACTCCAAGGTCCTTGACAGAGTGAGGGACATCTACGAGGTCGTATCACCTCAGCTTGTATTTTGTGTTCTAATTTTTTTTGCCAATGTGTAAGACAGAGCATTTGTTGGTTGAGATTTGTAGTTGCCAATTGTTTGACCATTCTGACACATAGTCAAGGTCTTTTTGTAGGGTAGCAGCATTGTTGGTGATGTTGAATAGTTTTACATCATCAGCGAAGAGAATGCAGTTGCTTATAATATGATCGCAAAGGTCATTTATGTAAAGTATAAAGAGTGTGGGTCCTAAAACGCTACCTTGGGGGACACTGCTGTTAACAGGTGCAAGGTTTGATAAGGTGTTTCCTATTTTGATTACTTGTTGCCTGTTTGATAGGAATGCAGCTATCCACTTATGCAGGGATTCAGAAATGCCATAAGATTTTAGTTTTAGAAGTAGTTTGTCATGTACCACTGAATCAAAGGTTTCACAGAAGTCTATATAAATTGCATCTATTGCTTTACCCTGGTCGAGTTGTGAAGTCCATAGGTTTTTGCAGTGTAAGAGTTGCAGATCGCAGGACAAATTTTTTTTGAAGCCAAACTGCTTGTTAGAGAGTAGGTTGTTTGTTTCTAAGTAGAGGGTAATGGATTGGTTTATGATTGATTCCATGACTTTGCAGGTGATGCAACATAAGGAGATTGGTCCGTAATTTTCAACTAGGCTAGGGTCACCCTTTCTGAAGATAGGGATGACCATGGCTAGTAAATTAGGCAAGAAGCTGGTTCTGAAAGATATTCGTAGATTATGCTAAAAAGTTCTGCTATGGTGGTTGAGAGCTTTTTTAAGAAGTAGGCACATAATCTATCAGGGCCAATAGATAGAAATGGTTTTAGATTGCATAGTGCTTTTTCAATGGCATCTTCTGTAAATTTGCCATCAGGAAGAAGAAATATCCCCTCAGGTCATAGAACTGGTGAGAGTATTTTAACATCAATAGCCTCAGGCAATCACTTAAGCACTTCAGGTCCCATCATCCTGTCCCAGAGTGGCCAATAGCAAGGGAAGCTGTAGCCCAAACATGTCCTGGGACCAGGTAACCTATCTCTCTGAGGCATTTTAGTTCTTTTGCTCTGGTATGATCACCTTTTTATACAGTAAGTTAGTGCTGTACAGAAAATCTTGTATCCTTCCTGCTTATTGTGTATATGACTTGGGAGAAGAGCAGCAAGCAGCCATGATTTTCTGTTGAATATAGGAACATACATTAAGATTGCATAAAATGTATCAACTATAGATAATATTTGGGAATAATTATTATCCTGAGTTACATTTCTTTCCAACACATTTGGGCTTTTTAATCTTTAGCAATTTCCACTTCACTATCATCTTCGCTCAGATGCGCTAATCAGAGCCATGAGATTGTACACATACTTTCAGCCTCTACTATTTTCCTTGGAAATTATCCACACTCGTATCATGTCCAAAAAATGTTTAGATGGCTGTTAAATGCCCCTTGATGATGTTCCTCTCCTTTCTTCTCTTATTAATTAAAGGTTTTCTTTTTCCTTCAGTTTTTTCATGCTAATTTTCTTTTCAGCTGAAGAGCAAAGATTCAAAGATTCACCCTTGCTGTTATACCAACATGGTCTTTAGTGTTTGCCAATGTCATATTTCCTTTAAAATAAGAAAAAACTTCAAGTCAAACAGAAAACCCTTGTCAAAAGAGCTCAGGCTGCAGTTGCAGTTTCTTTTTGGTGGGTGATAACACATCTTGAAACAGGATATTTATAATTTGTTAAGTTTTCCATTTATCCTCCCAATCCTAAAGTATAATGGCTGTCAGCTAAGAAAACAGTGAAGTAACATGAAGCATCATGGAGAGATAAAGAAATAATTGGAAACAGGAAGGAACGTCATCTTCCAAACATCCTGATACAATTCTACTTTGCCAAACAGCTTCCTGGAATCCAGGAATCCACAGGGGACACTAATTCAAGCACTCTTTGGATTCTGCTGTTTTTCCAAAATTTTCCTGCAAAGCTTACCTTAGATTTCTACACAGATATTCTGCCTGGTATACTGACATTAAAAGAAATGCTGCTGTTGGATGCAGCAGTTAACTTGGACAAAATGGGCCTCTGCCTGGGTGGGAAGGAGATACGGATGTACAAATGACGTTCTCCCTTATTTATTTTGTTTCTGCAATTTACAGCCCACCACCAAGTCTCTTGAGATCTGAAGACAGATAAAGCCCTGATTTTTATCTTTACCATATCAGCCGCTCTGTTAGTTTGAGTTGAGAGACAGGAAAGAGTCAATGGCCTAAAGGCATCTAACAAACTCCATAGTTGGGTGGGAACTTGAAGCCATGTCAACCCAACACACTAGGTTTTTTTTTCTGGCTAAACAAACATATATAACAAACTATTCTAAAAATACGAGTTCCAGGTATATTAGTAAAAAAAGAAACAGACATAGGGCTGCATAAAAATCTTGGTTTACGTAGGAAGAACCTGGCTAAAGAGAAATACATACATACATACATACATACATACATACATACATGTTTTCATAGATTTTCATGGGTACAGGTATGCAAGTCTTGGTGTATTCGGGTCTTTTCCCATGTAAAATATATATTAATATTGCAATTTTTATAATTTTTATTGTAAGCCTCTCTGAGACACAGCCTGTGAGATGGGCAGCTCTATCACAACTGTCAGGGAGAAACTGTCTTCAGATAGGATTTTCTCTCTACATGAAAGTTAGAGAAAGTAAAGGCAGATATTATTATACAAGGAAATTAAAATCATTTTAATTTAGATACTTTCCTTTAAGTGTAAGAAGTAAATAACACTTAATTGGGAATGAGACCCAGTTTGTTCCTTAGGCTGTAGAACTAAGCTCCTGTTTGAAAATGGAGCTTCCCAGTTCCATTTTTAGGTCTATAACCTAACTGTGTGTGAAAATTACATCAGGTAATGAAAACCCATTACATATGTTCTGATGTCCATTGGACTGGGATATTTTTAATTCATTTTCTTTCTATTTAGAAACGTTTGTCCCTCCTTCCATGCTTCCAGGAGCCCAACACTGCATAAACCACTTAGATTGAATTTGTTTCAGGAAATAGGGATTGAATCTAAGGTTTCCTGCCCCTCTGTCACTTTCCTAGAGTCATAAGCCTATCTGTATAGCTGCACCCAGATGGGTTGCTTAGGAATTCTTCCAGTACAATTCCTTTTTATTAATCCCCATTCCGTAATTGAGGTGACAGTGAAATAGACAGTGAATAAATTTAATAAATAAAAACATAAATGAAATGTTTGTGTAAGTCCTATTCAATCACATCAAAAAACAAATGGCAAAACTGTTGCAATATTTTCAGGATCAGACTCAATAAAATTAGTGAGAGTTAAAGGTTTAAATATACTTCCTTTTATTTACAATAGGCATTCTATATTCACTGAATATTCACAGATAGAAGCAAGGAAAAGGGTGTAGGTGGCTCCTTATATATACAATGGGTGGAGCTATAAGTGGGAGTGGTGAATTATGAATACATTAAGAAGTGAAGAATAAGTTAACCCCTGATACCCCATTCATATACTATTTACACATTAGAGAATAAGGCATTTACATCTGACAAATCCCCCTCTAAATGCCGATTCGTTATACAACACCAATTACATTCTGATTCAGGACAATACAAGACATACAATTTAGATGTTAAATATTTGTGTTGCTTAGAAGGTAAAGGCTTTGTCAATATGTCAGCTAATTGTTCTGAAGTATCACAATGCACTGCTTTAATAAATCCATCCTGAGATAATTGCCTCACATGTTTAAATTTTATATCTATATGCCTGGACCTTTGTCCAATGGCATCAGATCTAGATATTTCAATGGCCGCTTTATTGTCTTCATGCATAACAAAAGGCAAAGCAGGTTTTTTCCAAACATCTGAAATTAAATCATTAAACCATACAAGGTTATTTGCAGCTTTGGATAAACAAACATATTCCGCTTCTGTCGTTGAAGTGGCTACTAGTTCTTGTTTACCAGTATACCAGTAAACTGGACAGTCATTTAAGAGAAAAATATAACCAGATGTACTTTTTCTGCATGATGTGTCTCCAGCCCAGTCCGCATCTGCATAACATGCAAGCTTTGGTTCTTTATTATCACTAGGTTCTAATACTAAGCAAAAATCTAGTGTACTTTTCAGATATCTTAAAATTCTTTTAACAGCTTCCCAGTGATACATTGTTGGTTTGCTGACGTGTCTGGATAATAAATTGAGTGGTAAGGCGATATCTGGTCTAGTCCAATTAGATATATAAAGAAGTGAACCTATGATTGATCTATAAAACGTGTTATCCTTGAATTCAGGGGAAGATTCATCAGTATTTCTAAGAAAATCAGTTTGCATAGGAGTATCACAGGGTTTGGCATTGTTTAAATTGCATTTATTTAAAAGTTCTATAATCTTATCTCTCTGAGTAAGTTTGAATCCCCTTCTAGTCTTATTAATTTGAACACCAAGATATTTGTTCACTTTACCTAGAGATTTCAACGAGAAATGTTCATTTAACTTATTTACAAAAGTTTCTCTTCTCTCTTTGTGTTTTCCTATATATAAAATGTCATCTACATAAATCAACACAAATTCAATGTGATCATCACCCTTTTTGACAAAGAAACAGTTATCAGCAGTGGTAGCGTTGAAATCCATGGTCTTAAGTACTTTTACTAAACAATCATACCATCTTTTACCAGATTGTTTTAATCCGTATAAACTCTTGTTCAACAGCCAAATTTCATTTTTGTTGGTGTATTGACTGTGAGGTGCTCTTACGTATATTTCCTTATCTAGTTTTGCGTGTAGATACGCAGTCTGTATGTCATATTGAAATACATCAAGATTGAGTGCTGATGCTACCACTAGAGCTGTTTTGACACTCTCTGTTCTTACAGTGGGGGAATACGTGTCAGTATAGTCCTCCGGATATTTCTGTGCATAACCTTGTGCAACTAATCTAGCTTTATATAGAGTATTGCCTCCTTCTAAGTTCTTAATTTTATATATCCACCTGGTACCAATAATTGTTTTATCTTTAGGTGCAATTGCAGGTGTAAATACATTTAATCCTTGTAAACTTTCCATCTCTTTTTTCATAGCTAATTCCCATTTTTCTTTTTCTTCACGAGGGAGTTTTAACACTTCCTCATAAGTATTAGGTGTTATTGGCTCACCATCCATATGCATTATGTAATCTCTGTATTTATTTGGCATTTGATTTCTGTTGTTTCTAATGACTCTTTCAGGTTTGCTATTGTTATCATGCAAATATCTTGCTTCTTTTTTTGTTAGTGTGTCTGTCTTTATTTTGTGTTGGCTATTTGTCCAAGTTTTGGTTTTGCTTTTATATTTGTTGATATCCTGTTTTTCTATGGTCCCTTTCTCATGAGATTTTGTATCTTTACATTTATTTGGAAATATTTCATTAAGATGTAATTTAGACCAGTTGGCCTGTTCATGGAACACAGCTGTTCTGGAAACTATAAATTTGTTATTATTATCAATGAATCTGTACCCTTTGGTGCCAGTTTCATATCCCATAAATCTGAGTCTTCTGGATACGTTTTCTCCCTTTCTTCTCAACTGTTTAGGTATGTGTACGTCTGCAGTGACTCCAAATATGTGCATGTGTGCTAATTTTGGTTTCCTATTATACATTACTTCATATGGTATTTACAATACTGGACCAGGTTCTATTTTGTGTGTAATTTGAATAATGTAAGGCTTCTGACCAAAATTGTTTGCTTAAGCCAGCATCCTCCAATGTGCATCTAATCATGGTTTGTAATGTGGAATTCTTTCTCTCTACAATCCCGTTCTGAAACGCAGAAAATGGACTAGACGTGTAATGTAGCATTCCTCTATCCTTTAACCATTGGGAGAATTCTTTAGACATGAATTCACATCCCCTATCTGTCATAATTTGTTTTATTCTGATATTGTGTTGTGTTTCTATGCGTTTGTAAAATTCCTTAAATTTTTGAAAGGTTTCATCTTTGTGTTTTAATGTATAAACAAACCCATAACGGCTATAATCGTCTACTATTGTCAGGAAGTAACGTTTTCTATAGGTGATTGATGGAGTTAATGGGCCAACTAAGTCCATGTGCACTAAGTCAAAAATTTTGTTAGTTGATCTAGTAGATTTTCTTGGCCTGGGACTAGTTTTTAGTTTTGTAGATTTACATACTGAGCATTCCAAATAGTTTTCACAATTTTTTATTTTGACACCTTCTGCGTGTTCAGTCATTTTTTGTACTACAGGAAAACTGGCATGTCCTAACTTCCTATGTAAGATGTGAGCACACTCATCATGAATTGGTTTACCTATTTTTGGTTTTTTTTCATTGTGTGCATCTGCGTGATCATGAGATATTTTACATTCATCATTGTCACTGTTACTAATATTTTCATCATCTGCTTCAATACGATCTTCCATATTTGAATCAATGTTATGCAACCATTTTTCCTTCGTTATCAGATAAGGTAGGCCTCCTTTAATCATCACAGTGCCTATATTTATTTTATTCTTCTCCAAAGTCGCTTTTCCCTTTGAGAAAACTATATTAATGTCAGAATCTCTACTTAGTTTTATGGCACTTAGTATGTTATGAGGTATTTCAGGTATTAACAATACCCCCTCTATTTTTCCTAGACCAGGCAAGGTTACATTTCCTCTGCCTAATACTTGAACCTTTTCTTGGTTAGCTACCTTTATTACAAATTTATCTTCTGTAAATGAAGACAATATATTTTTGTTATTAGTGGTGTGATTAGTTGCTCCAGAATCAATAAGCCAATTATTGTTCTCATTTTGCTGTATTTTAGTGTTGTCTTGTTTATTTAATCCATTCAGTGAACCAGATTTTCTATCCTTTGAATTATCTCTGCCCCCTCTATTCTCTTTGTAATTTGGTGGGCTTCTATATCTATGTCTATCTATGGAAGACTGTCTATAATTGTATTTGTTCCTATATTCTGACCTATGTCTTTCCTTTGAAATTTTGGGACAATCTCTTCTATTGTGTTCCCTGGATCCACAATTGTGACATTTGAATGTTTCATTATATTTTTCTTGGAAAGCTACTTTCCTATAAGGTTTGTGTTCTGTGTGATTGCTAGAACGATTTCTTCTTGAATTGTCTTCTGCTATCAATTTATTGGATAGACTTTCTATGGATAAATATCCTAGATTGATAGTGTCTAAATGTGACATAAAACTGTCCCATGATGAATCAAGTGAGTTGATAATAACACTTTTCATTGTTTGGTCTGAAATCACCTCCCCCCTCAAATGCAGCTCAGCTCTTATTTTGTTTAAAGATATTAAATGCTCACTTATGGAAACCCCTGGTTTCACTCTAGATGAAAAGAAATCCTTAGACATTCTTGTGGTGGTAGCCACACTATCGCTGTGAAACAAATTAAACATGCATTGAATAATTTCTGAAACAGTCAGATTAGGTTTGATGCTATGATACATTGCAGGAGACACACTAGATATTATTAAGAAAAATGCTCTATGGTGTAAACAATCTATTTTTAAAGTCCAAGGTCTTTTTGGGGGACTAGTGATAAAAAATAGTAAATTTTCCTTCATAAAGACAACCTGGAGCTGTTGATACCATTCTTGCAAATTAATGCCATCAACCCTTAGTTTTGGGAAGTCACTGGGTAAATTTCCGACATTATTTTGTCCATTACTTACGACCTGAGGTAGTCCGTGGTCTCGCAAGTGTAGAAAATTGCAAAACGGCATGGGGATGCTCGCAACGAGTCTGCGTGGTTCTCTCGCCAGTTCATGTTTTCCCGGACCGTCTGCGTAGTTTCGCGCATGCGCGTTGTCCATTTCTTCTTTGGAGTCGTCGTGGAAGGTTCTCTCCATTGCGGCTCGCTCGCTCTGCTCTGCTTCAGACGAGTCGGTCTCTGGTTCGACCTTGGGAGTTCTGACGACGGCGGCTGCTCTTCTTTTTCTTTTGGGGGCGTTGGCACTTGCTTCGGTCTGTGGCGTAGGGCGGAATCGACAAGGCTCTCTGGGTTCGGGCGTCGTCGCTTTCGAAGTCAGGATGGGAGCGGGCAGGTCTTGAGGTATCGGCTTGCTCGCTCGCTTCTTCGGTGGCTCTTTGGTAATTTTTAGTTTTGGCCCAAATGCAGCAAAAAGTGTTTTCATTGCTGATTTTATTTGGGATTTTGTTGAGTCATCTTCACTTTCTGATTCTGATTCTTCTGAGGAGTTCGAATCTTCTTTTTCATTTTCGTTGTCTGATAACGTTTTTCGCGCCAGAAATTTTGAATTGAGCATTTTGATTGGCTCTGCTTCGCTCACCTTGGAGGCCTGTTGAAACCAAGATGGCTGCCATTCAAAATTTCGCGCGGGATCACTGTTTTTCTTCTTTGTAATGACTTTCTCTGCAGTCATATCACTCACTATTTTTGGGTCTTTAGACTTCTCATTAGTGATATTTTTCTCTCTCGCTGCTCCGCTGTTCTTCAGCATTTCTTGGAGGTTCGCGATGAGGCTTTCATCATTCTTCTGGCTTTTTAATAGTTTTAATATCTCTGACCTGAGTTCGTTATTCTCTATTTCGATTTCCTCCTGGTCATCATTTTCGTCTATTATTTCTTCGTCTTCAGTGGTGTATTCTTCGGATTCTCTCGAAATTGCGTTTGTGTATTCGTTGATTATTTCTTGTTCTGTTTCCATTTCTTTGCTGTAGGCCCTGGTGTTGGGCCTATCTTTCTTAGACATTTTTTAAGTTTTTTTATTGAGTCAATTAACCATCCTCTGCTACCAGCTTGTTGCAATATTTTCAGGATCAGACTCAATAAAATTAGTGAGAGTTAAAGGTTTAAATATACTTCCTTTTATTTACAATAGGCATTCTATATTCACTGAATATTCACAGATAGAAGCAAGGAAAAGGGTGTAGGTGGCTCCTTATATATACAATGGGTGGAGCTATAAGTGGGAGTGGTGAATTATGAATACATTAAGAAGTGAAGAATAAGTTAACCCCTGATACCCCATTCATATACTATTTACACATTAGAGAATAAGGCATTTACATCTGACAAAAACATTGTATTGCAATAATTTGGAGGGAAACATGCAGAATAAATATTTGGGAAACTGTTTTGATAGGCAACCATAGTTCAGACATTCAGACTGAGCTCATGCTTTGGTTCATACATCAGATGGAAACCTTCTTTGATTCATTTCCCAGAGCCTCAAATGACCTCCCCATCCTTTGGAATGGAAAAATCAACAACAGTTCTTTTCTTTTTAATTTGGGACCTGGGTCAGCTGGTCTTAAGCGGTGCAACAGCACTTTAGACAAGTAGCTGCAGAAATTGTGGAAAATGTGCTCTGCTTTCTGCTCAGTTTCAAGTAAAATTTGAAAGTGCATAATTGATAAGGTAAGCAAAAGTCTGAGAAAGGCTGTGTTCTTTGGCTGATAACTTCACTACTTCTATCTTAGCACAGAGAGGGCCATCTCATCATGCATATGTTTACAGCATTGTACTATGCAATGCATTGCTGCAAAACTGTCCTTCCTTCTTATAAAAATTTCAGAGACTAAATCCTTTCTTTTAGGTACTGTAGGGGATTTGATTTTTTTATTTTTTTTATTTCGCTTCACATCGAAGGTTAGAGGTAATTTGTTAGGTTACATTTAAAAAGTTGACTAACTGAAATATAAATGTCTCCAATTTTGCAAAGGTATTCGTTAATTTTAAAACAACATATAATTAAATAATCTGCACAAAATTATGATATATGCATGATTTAAAAATACTACAATGTGTTATTTCATAGGAAATTGCAAAAATTGCTTGATAGGAAGCAAAATTGTATGGTTTAGATATCTAATCAGAAAAAGCATAAAGTAATAAGGCATTTGTAAAAAAAACTGGTGGTATGAACTGAAACTGAAGGAAAAGAAAGGAAAAAGGAAAAAAGAAGGAAGGGATGGAGGGGATAGAAGAGAGAAGAGAAGAGAAGAGAAGAGAAGAGAAGAGAAGAGAAGAGAAGAGAAGAGAAGAGAAGAGAAGAGAAGAGAAGAGAAGAGAAGAGAAGAGAAGAGAAGAGAAGAGCCCTCGGTTGACTCCTTTACACTCACAGACTTTTTCAAAGAAGGAAGAAGAAATTCCAGTATGATGAAAATGAAATTTATTCCAGGATAAACATGTTTGAAAAAATCCCTCTTCAGAGGCATGTTTATAACAGCAATTCTCAATTCCAAGTGACACTGTAGTGATTTTCACTCCTAACAGGAGAAACAATATTTCTAAAATGTCTTGAGCTTGGAATAAATTTAATTGTCAGCATCTGGATTTCCCCTCTTTGTCTGTTAGTGGTTATATCTTATATTTGCGGTTTGTTTTCCAATTATGGAAAAGTTTCAAATATGTATCAAATTGGCTAGAAAGAGGAAAAACACCATTACAAGGATCCAGAATGTTTCTGAAGCTTTGGAATCTGTTGACTTTGGTTTGGAATGCAGTGGACTCTTGTAATAGCATCAGCGGCAGACTCACTCAGTATCTCTGAAGTCAACCCACTTTGGCCTGGATTCCTACTTAGTCTGAGCTGAAGGCAGAACTAATTCTCTGAGAATGTTGCTTTGGTTTTCTGTGCAATATGTATGAATACAGGATGGCAACTCTGGGGGGAAAAATTGTGAGTGTGAAAGAGCTGAAGTCAGGTGTGGATGTGGTACAAATGATTGCGTTAATAAAAAAAAAGACTGAAAGAAGCATTTGTAAGCGTAATAAACACATGTAACAATATTTCAATCACTATGCAGTGCTAAACAGGATAAGCAAAACCTCGCCCAGAAATACAGTGATAGAACCCATTTTGTTCCCTTTTTATACATTTCATTCAAGAGAAAGTCTATCAATGTTGTAGTTCTGCCAGATTTTCCCACTGAGTTTCCAGACGTTAGAAAAGCATTGTACATGACACACATCATTAACTCTGCTAAACCAACCTATCGCCCTCAAAATAATACCAAATGGCCAGTTTTGAAATAAATTTCAGGTGAAAGCTGCATGGTGTCTTAACTGTTTTCCTAACTGTTTTCCTAACTAGCAAAAGCAGAGTGAAAAAACAAAAGGCAAGTCTGCTTCTTATGCACATTTTAGAGTTGTTTTTTTTAATTAAGTGACCTCCTTCTCCTTTCCTCCTTTCCATTCCATGTACTCCTTGTGGAATTCATACTGTCTGAACACAGTTGGAAAAAGGCGCTTGGCTTCATTTGCAGAGTATGAAGACATCAGTAAGATCTATAGTCTATTAGAATGACCTGAATTAGAGCAAGAAAAGTGGTGAAGCTGGTTGAATGACACTGTGTGCATATCAGTTTTATATGTTCAGAAGCTAAATGAAGAAAGGGAGAAATGCTTAAAAGAAAATGATGCAGTGTGTTACTATTTTACACTATTAATCCTTGCAGGTCAAGTGGCGTTCCTTCTTGGATTGAAATTGCAGCAATGGCACAGAATTTTTATGCTGACATAGAATCAGAGATGTCTATGCTCAGAGATGAGAAGTGATTTTGGAATCCAAAAATATTTCTGTGCAACCTTTGCTTAAACACCCCCCCCCCCAGTGATGGAGTACTTGTAGCTCTAGGAAGCAAGGCATATGTGATTAATAGTATTATTTGTAACATCCTGTTATTAGAAATAACATCATTTAAAACAGGCATTTATTCAGCCAACTGTAGCAGTTTTCAGAGTTAAATGAAATCGTTAGAGTGCCAGAATCTGTACTGAAGATATTCCTCTATCTTTGTTGAGTTTCTTCATTTTCCAGAATCCTTGATGATGCTGAGCTTCTCCAAGAACCAAAGGGACCTTTTATATAGATGTTCATCCTTTACATTTGGAGGACTGCAGCATTTATAAACTAAGATTTTCCCCCTCCCCATGAAAAAACTTATTGTCCAAATAAAATAAAAATTATTTAACATCTGAATTACAACATTAGACTGGCTAATCAATTCCAGTCTGGTACATTCTATTTCACATTATGTTAAGTTGATTCATTCAAGGACTAAGTTATGCTCTGAATATGTATTGTGCTTCTCCTTGTCAGCAAGTCTAAGCCATGTTTTCGTGATGTGTCTTAGTGACTATAAAACCCTTCTAGGGCTCTCTTTCTCTCTCTCTCTCTCTGTTTTCAAATATAATGCTCTGTGCTTTATCTCATTAAAAAGTGCTAGCTTTTAAAAGCAAAATATGATACTTGAGGACATATGTCTTGCGTATTATTTTTCAGGCTGTTAGGTATGTGAAAGTTAAAGGGAAAAGCATAGAGAGGTGGAAAAAAGCCTCCAACAATTTGCAATAAGTGAAGGAAGCATGACAGTGTAAGCATTTGAGGCTGATTCTTGGTCAGTAAAACCTGGCTGTGCCCGACTTAACTTACAGTACTTTAAACTAGCAGAAAGATGCTAACATTTGTGCTGATACGACTGAAAAAAATTGGAATTACATCTATTTTTATGCTTCTTCCTGGAGATACTGCTTTTTTCTGATAGATGATTCTTGAAACATCTTTAGGAAAGGGAAGGAGAAAAATGAAATTGCTTCTAGAAATTTGAAATCTTTAGCAGGGGTGAAATCCAGCAGGTTCTGGCAGGTTCTGGAGAACCAGTAGCAGAAATTTTGAGTAGTTCGGAGAACCGGTAGTGCAAATGCCACCTCTGGCTGGCCACAGACTGGGGTGGGAATGCAGATTTTGCAATATCCTTCCCCCAGGAGTGGGGAGGAAATGGGGATTTTGCAGTATCCTTCCCCTGCCACGCCCACCAAGCCACACCCACAGAACCTGTAGTAAGAAAAATTGGATTTCACCACTGATCTCTAGTAGTTTATATGGCAGCTTGAGATTCAAAAGCTGCATTCAAGAAAGCATTTCAAAAACCATGGACACATTTAAATATACTGGAGGAAAACTGCTTTCAGAGAAGACATCAGAAAGATAAATGTATTCCTTTTCACTTTTATAGCATCATTTTACCCTCAATATTTCTCTCTTCACACAAGAGTCCAAATACTAGGCCACCAGAAAGGTTTATTTCTCCAATTACACAGCAGTGTGATTCTTGAAACATACACCATACTGTAGTTCTTTCGTTGTAAGAGGGGGTCATTAAAGCCACACCTAGCCAAAATAAGCCTCAGCTCTATGAACATGCTTTATGCCTGCAATGCAGTTGAAAAAGAGGCAGGACTTCAATCATGCAGTCCCTTATAACCATCTTGAGTTATCTGACTCTCTCCTGCAGTCTAACCATCTTGAGTTATCTGACTCTCTCCTGCGGTCATCTCAGCTTCATGACCTTGCTATATTCCTTTACTAGAATCCCTAACAATATTTTCTTCAAGTGATAACTTAGATTATTTGGGCAGCCAAGAAGTGAGATTGTAGAGGCCTAAACTGATTAGGTTGGTAAGTCTTTGATTTGTTCATCCCACTTCCTTCTAAACTTCTCCACGGCTGCTTGCTTTGATTCATTGGTAAAATCATCCAAGTTCTCACCCAGAAATAAGATCCAGGGCTAATCCCATAGTTATCTAAGAAGTTAGAGTCAGCAATCCTCTTTCCAGAATGAAGTCTGGGTTGCTATAGATAAGCCTAGAGATAAGCACAGAAGTAAACATATAATAGTTTTAGTTCATAGGGATAGCAAATAGGTCAGAAAGAAATGTAAGTACTCAGGAGATATTCTAAAATGCCCATAGTGCAAAAGAAGCAGAGATTTTTTATGTTGATTGGATTTCTCAAGATGTTTCTAGAGTAGGCCAAGTTCCCACCTGCCCTAACAAGTAATTGTTAAGGCTAGGTCACACGTAATGCAAACTGGGTATTAAATGGGAGGTGTGTTGTCGCCCCAGCAATTCCCGATCTTTTCATGTTTGGTTGAATGTGAGAACAATTCCCTGTATGATTATGATGGTCATAATAAAGCAGAGTCCCATTTCTCATTGAAAGTAGAATCTTACATATAGAAGGACACAGAATAAGTCAGGGGGAGCCAAGAATATGTTGGAAGACTGGCCGAGACTACTGGGAGTTGCATTCACAGCCCCTCAGATTGGGAAATTGACAAAATTTATTTTATTTATTTTATATAAAATTTATATACCATCCTTCTCCCTGAGGACTCAGGGCGGTGTACAGCCAAATAAAAACATAGACTACAAACATTAAAATACTATTAAAAAGATATATATAAATTTGGCCCCGTAATTAAAAAACAATAACAAACCAATTAAAAACATTTAAAAGTGTTAAGCCAGCCTGGCTTGCTGAAAAAAGAAAGTTTTAAGGGCACGGCGGAAGGCACGTGCCCTTAAAACGTGCCGGGGAAACCTGCTCTAAATCCTCTGTCACACTTCTTTCTTTTTTCTTCTTTGGGGAAAAAAAATATCTGAGGTAATTTGAAATCTTTGGCTGCAGCCATTAGTCAGTTCCCAAAGCAGTAGCAAAGAATTATAGACAATGCCTTTGTTAAAGCAATGTTTTTCAACCTTAGCAGCTTTAAGATATGTTAACTTCCAATTCCCAGAATTCCCCACCATTTTATTACCTGAGGAATTCTGGGGATTGAAGTCCACATACAGTATCTTAAAGTTGGGAAGGATGAAAGATACTGCTTTAAAGGGTTTCAAAGGATTTGGATTCTGTTGGAGTGTTTGCTCATCAGTTGTGCCTCAGCTAATGATGTTGGGCGGAAACGATAGATAACCAGGCCCATCCAAAGCTTTCCTAAGGTTATTTGTATATTTGTTTTAGCACTGTATGTACATATAAGGAATTGTTAAGCTTGCGGTGTTTTCCCAATTTGGCCATAACATAAGTCACCTATTACTGACCATGTCCAGCCAAAGAATAAACAAACATTTTACTGCCGATAAACTCTTTTCCTTTAGCTTTTGAGTCTGTGAAGCCAGGAGTTCATTTGGATCATGTATACAAACTGGGTAACTGCATTCCTGACTTTGTTCAGTGCCATGATGCTTGCTATTTTCCAAAACAGCACTGTAAACAGTGACAATTACTGTCCAGACATTTTCAAACATAGCAGGGTATTGGCTCAGAAAGTGATGGAAACCCTGAAATAATATATAAATATTTTGAAATATACTGTAAATCAAATACGTGCATTGCAAAATAGGAGTGGAATATTTAGTCAGCCAAAATACTTTAATTAGGAGACCTTTTCAGTGCTTATTCCCCAGAGAATTAATCAAGCTGTATAACATTTATTATTGAAATGATAAATTATGCTTCAAGTGTTTACAGTAGTTATATAACATATGTTCACAAATAGCAAATAGTTCACAAATTTCATTTTATAGAACTTGGATTCTAGTCCCCTGATAATTCCTGTTGCTCATCTTTGGACTTGTTCCATTTTGGCTGGATATTTTTAAAATCATGTTGTCCAGAACTGCACATATAACTTTAAAGTACAATAAAGTAGAACTATTAGTTCTTTCGATTTGGAAACAATTAACTTATATAATTCATAACTTGCTAAATGTACAAACTTGCCATAGTTTGTACATTTATCATTTATAACAGGGCAAAGTAACCCAAATGTCATTTCTTTTGTTCATCAATTTTGCAGCAAAGTGCAAAATGCTTACAAGCATGATTGAAGGCCTTGGTGGAGCTGAAGAGGGCACAACTATTTCAAAATTAAAAGCACACTTGCTGAAGGAGATGGTACCTATTGTAGGGACATCATGTTTCAGTTCCAAAATTGTTTCATTTCACTCCCTTGACACAAAAGAGGAAGGAATATAACTTTTTAAAAAGCAACCAACCTTTCTGATGCTTTGAATGTCTTTCCCAACAGAAATGGGAAACAAAATTCTTCTCAATTTCATACACACAAAATCCAGCCAGCTTTCTCCTGAAGATACCAGGAGAAGAAGTCAAGCAAGAATGCTTGCCAGTGAGGAAAGAGAACATCCACAAGCTTGGCAGTGTTTCACTACTGCAAAGGAAAAAGTGTTTTTGTGTTTTTTTTTGGCAATTTGGGTTACACCTCAATTCAACTGGAAATGAACGGTCTCAACTGCCAAATTCATCTAACACTATTATATCACAGAGGAGCTGTTTTTCAACAGGTATTGAGTCCTGTGATCACATGAAATCAGCTGATCAGCTGCAGGAGCCTGAGTAGCACAGCAGACTAATGCTACTGTTAAAGGTAGTATTTAGCTTCCAGCTGCCTGCAATTACTGCAAGTTCAATTCTCACCAGGCTCAAGGTTGACTCAGCCTTCCATCCTTTCTAAGCTAGGTAAAATGAGGACCCGGTTTGTGGGGGCAATAAGCTGACTTTGTATAAAATATACAGAAGTATGAAGGCTATTGCTTAACGCATTGTAAGCTGCCCTGAGTCTCCGGAGAAGGGCGGCATATAAATCAAAATTTAAAAAAAATTATCTTTATAAGTAGTGAGAAAAATCATGCATTTCTGTTTCTTATCATGTATCCAATTGAGCAGTGGAGTGATAAGACTCTTTAGTTAGCATAATGGTAGATTGCATCAATTTATCAAATGCTTGAATATCAGCTTTATTCATATAGTACAGTAGCTAGTTAACAGGTAATAACAGGCTAGTTATCAGATACTGAAGCCAGATACAGCAAGTTCTTATAATCACAAATATTGGCTTTGAGTCAAAAACAACCACCTCAGCTGTTCAGAAAGTAGGCTAATCATGGCAGAAACATTTCATAGCTCAGTGGTAGAAAACATCAGAAGCACTACTTCCCAAACCCCATCCCATTATTTTATGAATAATCTCATTCTTACGGTTCCTGTTAACGATAAGGCAGTTCTCTTCTTGTTCACCATCCTATTATAGAATTAATACAAACCTTTATCTTTCTAGCTCTCCCCCACCCCTTGCATGGTGGCTTAGAATTTCATAAATATCACATCACATTTTAAGAATTTCTGCATATCTCTAATAGAGATAGGTTCTTAGAATATCTCTAATAGAGATAGGTTCTTAGATAAATATCTAATCTGATTGCTGGATTTAATGGAAGTGAATGCATACAAGGATTTCATTCGCTACAGGCCATCTGAATAATGGTTTTTCAAAACACATTTCTTTATAACATGACAGCTGCTTGAAACTGCTGCTCCGGGACACCCCAGTTTGCTTTAAAATATTTTCACACCAAGGGCTTTGAGCATTATTGTGTATGAATACAAATAAGTTCTTTCTACTTCATAAATGGAAAAAAAATATAGCAAAAGTAAAATAATCCAGGCCTTTTAGCTGAAGGCTGTTTTCCCTAACATGGTATTTGCCAAAGAGGCTGTGGCTCCAATTCCCATCAATTTCGTTGTCTGTGAATTCTAGTTATAGTTTCAATGAATCTGAAGAGCACCATATTAGGGAAGTTGTGGCTAAAAACAAATAGCTTTGAGACATCGATCATTACAATTAAAATGTTAAAAATAAAAGAAATGCCAGTCTGCGTAGATATATATTTTCCCATTTTCTTTACTTTATAGTCCAGATATATAGCTAGACAGCCATAGAGAAATGCAGACTGGTCCAATTAAGATCTTACTTGAAAGTATCACTTTGATTTGGAATGCTCAATTTTACATATCAGTGTTACAATTATGACTGGTACTAAGGAAGGGCAACAGAAAAATAAAGTAAATGACAAGAGTGTCCCCAATCCCAAGAAAAGTAAAACTGGTAACCAAATGGCACATGTTGATAGGATAGTTTGAATGATATCAGCATTGTTTAAGCAAAGTAAAGATGACCAAAAATAAAAGCAAGCAAACAAGAACATTGTATCTCTTTTTTAAAAAATTCTACATAAGAATTTAAATATGCTATTCATTGCAAGTCCGAATGTAGGTGTACATTTGGCAAATGTACATATAAAAACAACAGTGGCTGTTTCTCTCCCCTTTTTTCCTGTTTAAAAAATCATTTGTGATTAAAGATTATTTTATATTAGCTTCGGTGTCATAGCCAGCTAAAAATGGGAAATCAAGCTTATTTTTAAAAAAAATTCTGCCTGCTGTATATTGTGCAATTCAGGCCAACTTTACACAGAATAAGTTTAAGGATTTACTATAGAGAAGTTTAAAAAATGTAAATGTACGGTAATTACAGATGATCTTCATGTGTTACATGGTGCTTATTTCTTATTTGTCTTCATCAATGTGTAAGCCATTTTTATTTTTATTTATTTATTTATTGGTTCTATTTATATGCCGCCCTTTCTCCGGAGACTCAGGGCGGCTTATAATGCGTTAAGCAATAGCCTTCATACTTTTGTATATACCTGCTTAGTAGGACTTTCGGGCCCCCCAAGCGGTGTTCTTTTTTATACAAAGTCAGCTTATTGCGTCCACAATCCGGGTCCTCATTTTACCTACTTCGAAAGGATGGAAGGCTGAGTCAACCTTGAGCCTGGTGAGATTTGAACTTGCAGTAATTGCAGGCAGCTGGTGCTATTTAACAGCACTTTAGTCTGTGCGCCACCAAAGCTCTTCAAAGGCTCTTTTAAGTGGGGTCCTTGGTGCTCTCTGAGCTTGGTTGTTTTCTTGCAGATGTTCCATTACACAAACTAGATAGCATCATCTGCACCGAGGTTGTTACCTAGTTTGAGTAATGAAATGACTGCAAAAAAACAACCAAGCTCAGAGAGCACCAAGGACCCCTCATTTCAATGTCGAGCTATAAACATTTCCTCTATCAATATCACTTATATGTATGCTTCTGGAGAAATCTTGTATAAATGTAATATTGTACATTGCTTATAAATATTGTAGAAAGAAATTCAAACTACTGTGCTTCCGTATGTAATGACAAGATAGAAGAATAAATATTTAATTTAGTGGGAATGTAGATGTAGGCGAAGCCTGAAGGCAGGGTCAAATGCATCATCAGTTTGGAGTCGCTTCACTTCCACAAAAGACCTACGTTTGGAGTGACATTGACTGTTTTCTAGCATCAATTTCCCTTGACCATTTGAGGGTCAGATTCTTGTGTAAAGATGTAATAAACTTGTTATTGAACTTTTGCCATTTTGTACTTATTTTGTAGGTTTTTTTGTACTTATTCATTTTTCAAAATTTTGTTGTTTTTATGCTACTTTTATTGTTGTGAGCCATCCAGCAATGTGTGGAGTTGAGTGGCATCCAAACTGAATAAATAAATAATAAAATATAATTCTAGGGTTAGAATTATGAAGAATAAACAGGTTGTATGGTTTTGCAATTTTGTTTTTAAAACTACCAATTTAAATAATTTAAATTATTTTATAAAGCAAATCCTATGCAGGTTTACAGAGACTAATGTCCCAATTGTAGGAGATGACCAGGCTGAGCCTGAGAGAAGGGTCAAATGCATCATCAGTCATGAGTTCCTGGGTACCCACAAGTCCAACAAGTCCAACTCACCTTGAATTCCTTTCTATTCTTAACTCCTGCTATTTTCCCTTGACAGTTAGTAATTCAGGTTAATATCAAGCACCAAGGAAATCAGGAGATCCAGGTAGTTCAAATGAGTAATTCAGATCCTTGTAGGAATCTTAAGCTTACGGACATCCGGTTGACGTCACAGCGGGAACTGACTGGAAAATAGTGGGCTCTGATGAGCCATGCGAAATCCAGCTGGACAAATTGCTGCCGGGAGGCTTTTGAGCATAGCTGTCTTGTAGGGATGGTGAAGAAAGGAGAGATGTTTCATGGACCACAGGGAATTGGCAATTTCCTCGCTGAAACAGAAACAGCTCTCCCAAAGCAGCAGCAGCAGCAGCCATCTTATGGTGGCCACCTTGAAGCTGGGACAATCGAACTGAAGAATTGTGCAGGAGTGGCGATTGGATGGAGTGCCAGAACTGGGTTAGATAAATGCCAATTTATACTAAGGAAAATTGAAATTAAAGTTTTAAAAGAATTCCTGAGCTTGGACTAGCGGCTATCTGGCTTTTTTGGGGGGGGGAAACATACACGTGGAACAAAGAGAAGGCATGGACTGTAATATAAAGAATCTAAGAGAAAGTCTTGGATTTTTCAAAAATTGGGAAAAGCAAAAGTTTTTAAAAAGGAAAGAAAATATTTTCGGAAGAAAACAATAATTTATAAGAGAACTTTGAAAAATCATTGGACATTTTGTTAAACAATTGGATAAATAGGGTACTTTGTAATGGGGTAGAAACGGAGAGTGCCATCTGCTGGAGGAAAGAAAAAGCACTGTAACATTCTATTCAAATAGACAAAACGGAAGAAATAGCAGCTGGAATTTTAGACCTTGGCCTTATAGAAGAAGATAATTTGGACACTGTGAGAAAATTTAAGGAGTGACTGTGTTTTACATCTGGGTGATTGTTTTATTTCCCTTTTCTTCTGGAAGATAGTTTTATACTTGGATTTGACTGTAGTTGAATTGGGACAATAATTAATAATTGAGAAGAACATTTTAACTTTAAAGAACAAAGGAATAATTGGAGAAGAAGAAAAGGAGATATAAGAAAATTATACAGACTTAAAATTTTGGCTAAGTGCATAGAGATATAATTGGGGAGGTATTGGTAACCCTTTAAATTGTCATAAAATGGAGTTGCAGATGTATGAAGAGTTACTTTTGATGTTTAAAAGTATGTGTGAATCTTTAATAGGCAAAAAAGAAACAGAAAATTCATTTAAATACATAGAAAAAGAAAATGAAGAGAAGTTGGAAGAGAGAAATTTAAATGAGAAACAAGAAATTAACAATGTTGAAGAGAAAATATTAAAAAATAGAAATCGGATAGAGAGCATTATAGAAATGGTTGGGAATGTAAAAAGAGCAGAGAGGTAAGGGGGAAAATTCCCCCTAAAAAAGAAGTAGGCAAAAGGAAAGAAGGGGAAAACCTGGAAGAAACAAGGGAAAGCTTTGGTGAGGGATGTTCAAACAAAACAATAAAAAGAGATAAATGAAAGCCAGAAGATGAAATGTAACATATATAAAAAAATAAGAAAGAGAATTGAGAAGTTAGAGCAATATAAAGGGTCGTGCAAAAAATTATAAGAAAAGGAGATGCTAAAAAGATCAAACCATCAAAAAGATGATGGTTAAAGATGAAGGATGATGGGGTAAAATTGGCAAATATAAATGAGGTAGATTAATAAATGGGAATGGGAAAGTAAACAATGTAATAATAATAGTATTTTTGATAGTTTTTAAAATTAGAATAGAATTTTAACGGTTATAGTAGTGGTAAGAGAGAAGAATTATAGGATATACTGTGATGTTAGCTAGATGAAAGCATTGAAAATGAAATGATAAAGAAATATGTAAGAATAATATGGTAGAAGTTGAAAAAATATGATATGGCGGAAAATGATTATATGTGAATATATGATAAAGATGAATGAATAGTTTGTCTATACTAAATTTCAATAGAAATGTGAAAATAAGCAATTTGACAATATTACTAATTTTGATATCAATGTAAATGAAAATGAACATTTAAAATGTTAATTGTAAAGAGAATAACAATGCTGAAATTATGAAAGTGACTATTTTTTGCAAAGAAGAAGGAATAGAACATGTTTGTGATAAATCACAGCAGATGGAAAGATGAAAATAAGTAATCTAAGAATATCATTAATTTTGATAACAATGTAAATTAAGATATCTTACTGTTAACGATTGGGTAGAAGGAATTAGAGAGACACTTCCGGAAATGAAGAAAGAATGTAAACAACTGGAGTAATTGTAATTGAGAAGAAGCCTAAGGCGTAAAGTGATGTTATTTAAATATAAAATTGAAAATGGTAAAAAATGATGGAAAGAAAATAATATGGCAGAAGTTGAAATAAGAAGAGATGGAGAAAAATGATAAATTTGTGATAAAGGATACACAAAAGAGATAAATATTGGAAAAAAATGGGAAGATTAAGATATAATGATGATTTTGATTATATATAAGATGTATAAGATGTGATCTGGTCAACACTCTGTTCATAAAATATGTATGATGAAAGGAATTTTTTAAAAATAAAACTTGTCTTTAAAAAAAGGAAGTTTAAGTTTACAATAAATCTTTATATATATTTGAACTGCCTGGATCTCCTGATTTCCCTGGTGCTTGACACCAATGTTATCAGTGGCATTTTTCATAGGTGTCCACCTATGCGTTCAGATCCTTCTTTAACAAAGAAAATTTTAAAAATCAAAACTGGTTAGGTTAAAAATGGCACGGGTTGTATTTGTAATCTAGTAACTACAGTGATAGAAATAGAATTGAGGAAGCAACAGGATCAGGTGAGATTTTCAACACTATGCTTCAGTGTTTTTGCTTTGTGTAATATTCACCGAGTAATATGAAGCACAGGCAGTCAACAGAAAATAAATGGAAAAAGAAACATAAAGTGAAACTTATTTTGATAAAAGTGAGAGTTAGAAATTAAAGTATGCTCTTCAACTATTTCATTCTGTATTTAGTGAAAAGTTAAGACAACTTTAGAGGTACCGTGTTTCCCGAAAATAAGACCTTATCTTATTTTTTTTTTTGAACCCTGAAATAAACACTTGGCCTTATTGCCATGCGCTCAAAAGCTCGATTGGGCTTATTATCAGGGTATTATCTTATTTTGGGGAAAACAGGATAATAATATCTCTACACCAACATTACAGACATCTCGTTTGGGGAAGTAGGGGAATGTTCAATCACCTAATGTTCTCCTCCACAGTACCTTCAGTCTCCAATCCCATCATTCTCCTGACAGTTCAATGACCATTTAGATCAATGTTTTTCAACCTTAGCCAGATTGCTGTGGAATTCTGGGAGTCAAAGTCCACACATCTTAAAAGATACTGAACTAAGGAATGCTGCTTAAAATTGCTAAATGACTAACCAAACAAACCAATAAAAACAAAATCTCCTGAAAGCAAGGTGATCACAGTCCAGAAAATGTTGCTAATATGACTTAGCTATAGTCTACATGGGAGGTTTTTTTTGAAACAATAGTTTGGAAGGAGCAATAGGTGGTAGTTTAGTCTACTGCATTGCATTTCCATATCACACCCAAAGGCAATCCTAGCCAAGACTGAGACAGCATAGAAACATTACTTGATGTATCTTTAACCAAAAAGTAAATATACTTTCAGAAGTGCTTTCAACAATGTAAATATTTGTGCTTGCACAAATTCTTGCACAGGCATGTCAGTGAACAGATTGTTACCATAAGGCTCATTCTTAAAAGCTGCATTTTTTATTTTACTAAATTATCTGTGTTAAAAACAAATCTGTGCCTGGTGTGGAATTTTACTGCATTAAGTGTTACAAGCAGCAGAATGCATGACATGTAAGAACATGTGTTAGACAACATGGAAATAAATTAGCATATAATTTACAAAAGCAAAAACAATTATAACAATGTAACAGTGTACCACATAATACTGAATATAAAATAAGAAGCAAATAATCACAATAAAAGATTTCATTTTCATTCTGAATTGTTAAGGAAAATTTTGTTATCCATAGCATCAATGAACCCTTCTAAAAAAAAATCTTGGATGTATACTTTGACTGAATTGTACTGAGTCTGATAGTTTTAACTGGTGGCATTGCTCAATGGAAAAACCAACAGCACATTGTTTAATATCTGCCCCAGAACTGTTAGTCTTCCCATCTTGGTGCAGTCTATACAAACATCATATTGTCATTATTTATGAATATAATATTTGGTCTATTTCATCATAATTACATAAATGGCTATACTGTAGCAGCCGCAATGTCCCGTGCTGTCAGAACAAATGATTAATTTTTATTCAGAATTTTACTGGGGTGGGGTATTACATATTGGTCCATTCATAATTCAAATACATTCTGTGTTTGTTTGTTTTTCCTTTTAGCAATGCAAGTCAAAATTGCTTCAAGGAAAGAGTTTCTTAAATTCCAACTCATTGCTCTTTTTACGCTTCAAAGTAAACATTGGACTCCCTGGTCATCTAGCACCAATGAAAGAGCAAAATATGCTTGCAAAAGCAGTCTTTGCAAAAGCAATGTCCTAAATGAGGTAAGAATAAATTCCATCATTTCTTGCTAATTGAAAAGTCACATTAAGTAATAAATATATTGATGTCTCAGAGGAACCAGAGGATGTTACGCTGTGGTATCTTGCCTGAAAAATATCTTCATGACAGCTATCTCTTCTATTATACCTTTGCATAATCAAGGCATATTAGCACCAATATATTTTCTTAATGAACAAATATACAAAGTAGTACACCCACTAATTATGTTTCTCTCATGCCTACATGTTAACTCCTAAATGTGTATTGTTTTCCTTCCTCAGCATTCATTCCACTAACAGTTGTGTGCATTGCAACTGAGCAGTAAATAGGTCTGGGTAAGGCAAGATGCCAAAAAGGAATTCTGCTCACATGTATGTGGAGATGACTGTCAAGAGGTAGCATCTGACAGGAGTTTGTTGGATATAATCTATAGAAAACCCTACAGAAGGATTGTCAAGATTTCTGCATAGCACAAGTCTCTCTCTCTCTCTCTCTCTTTCCTGTTAATTCACATTAGTTAAGTATCATTCAACACACTTGGTTTATTGCAGTTCGTTAAATATATTGACACATTTAGATACCATAACATGTTAAAAAACTTGTCTCATTAAGAATATTATTTTATAAAAGTGCCATTTAACTTCTAGTATTAATACAAGGTGGTGGTGGTGTTCACATCATCATCTCAATTGCACTACAACAAAGGAGGCAAACTGGTCACAAAAGCACATTCATCAAGGACCTGCTGCAAACTGCAAGTGTTCAAGTACAATATAATAATATAAACAAGTACCCACTTTCCTTATCTCTTTGTTGTGTCACTGACAAAGAAGGGAATAGGAGTGGGGGAAGTATGGCCTTCAGGCTTAGCTCACAATGGATTTTGGAATCTGTTTTATCCAAGGAGCTTGGCTTCACATTTAAGTACATTTCAGAACATTATTAGATTGATATAGTGAATATAAGAGTTACGGTACTCCAACTTAAAATACTTTTATCAGTTATGTACTTTTTGGTTGTTTATTTTGTAACTGTCCAAAAGTGAGAAAACTCTTTTTTTTTCTCTTCTTTGCGTTGTCTCATAAAACATTCTTCTATTGTTTCAGTGAGGAAGGAAATGAACACCCAGAAGAGTTTCAGCATGATTATTAGAAGAGACTATTCTCCGCTATACAGCCAGTTCATCATTGATAATTACACAGTAATTAGTTGCTACAGAGATGCCTTTCTGTAACTGAAGGGAGAAATGGTGAATTTGAGAAGATTTGTTTTAAGCATTCTCTACATAAGTACTGAAATAGTAGTAAATACGTCCTTCACAACTGGAGTATGAATACATTCCCTTTAGTAAAAATCCTGATGTATTTGTAAAATGGCAAGATGGCTATAAACCTGCAGCGCATATTTATTGTTTGATGCAATCAGGTACCTGATGCATTTTTAATAGCTTTATATATGGCTCACTGCAGTCTTCTGAAAATATGGATTATTTTTTAAAGAATTAGATGAAACAAAGGAAAATATGTTTGTTTTACTTTGGATTTATAATTGCTTCTAAAATAATATTCCCAAGCCCACTTCTTTACCATAAGTTGTGGTGCTATATAGTAAGATAAAATAATTATTAATTATAAGCTATGACAGGGTTTTTAAAATTCTTCTTTACTTCTATAGATGACCAAACCATAACAACTACATTTTAACAATATTAAATACAAATGGATTCAGTGTCACTTCTAGGTCCATAACAACAATTATCTTAATGGTCCAAGGAGGTAAACAGGATTTAGTTGAAAGTACACATATGTTCTCTATGTACTGGGTATAGTTTTCCATTTTGGCGTTGCCTCCTTATACTGTGTCCAGCACTTTGGATGAATAAATCCCACTTCACAGAAGTTAAAATAACTTTGCAATTCTGTCAGCTGGAGCTGACCAGTGGTTATATTTTCCACAGGGTGATGAATGTAGACTATCTGACTGGTTGCACTGTGCAGAAATCTTAGATGGACACATTTGCACAATGAAGCAACAAGGCACTTTCAGTTTCTGCGGGTCAATGTCCTTGGCAGGTCTTGCAGCACATCTGTCTGAAGTACGCTCGACTGCAGAATTTGAACTTCAGCACCAGTGGGCAATAAGCCACTTTGTTCACATCTTTGCATTCTATTTGAGGTACACAATGATTATATTGTTACATAAATTTAAAACATGCATAATGAGAAACAAATAGTATTGAATAAAATGCTTCTTACTCTTATTCTGCTAGAGCTTATCATCTACAAAATAATGTTAACATTCAGAAAGGGATTTGGTCAAAAGTTTAGTATTTTCTTGAAACTCCATTCCAAAATGAATATTTCCACATAGCTTAAGGTCACAATCTTTGAATCAGACTGAAACAAAGCCTAAATATATATACAACTGCATTTGCTCAAACTCATCTTTTGTAAACTGGCTCCATTCAGGCCATTTTCTGCTTCCCACCCCTCCACCTACTGATGACATTCAGACGGCAACTCTTGCTTGTGTTTCTTTGTAGCACTTTATATACTCTCATGCTACTAAATAAATAAATCTCTAACTAGATTTAAAGAACAGGTAGTCATCACTAAATGAGCTTTGGATTCATGCCACCGGACAAAACCTGCCATTCAAAAGAAGAAAACATCCTATTTTCAAGTCAGTACATCAAAGCACACCAGAAGTAGCTTGTTGGATCTCAGCCAAAATATATCAAGCCAGTTTTTATAGTTCTCTCATAACAAGACATAGAATGCAGGGCAGGTGCATGAAAACGAATGTGCCAGCATATTTAGAAAGGAGCCAATAAGCTAAAACTAGGATATAGCTAAGGGTGGGTAAATGATTTGGATCTGGTTGCAAATATATTCTTTAGTCTTGGTTAAAGCCAATATGGAAAGGTAAAGCTGAGGGAAGACACTGTTCTGGCTAGCAGGTGGGTTGAAATGTCATCTTCTATTTAATTATAACCAACAGTTATTCTGAAGCAGATGGAAGAAAATTTGTATGAACATATTGTTAGACTGGAAAGAATGTTTCTAACAAAGTCCATACATTAGCTATTTCCTTTCTGATCAAAGTGATCTTCAATTAACTTCTATGAAATATTTAAATCTGAAAAACCAATTTTCAGCTACTGAAATATTTTAAAAGACAAAACAACTACAAAAAATTAACTCCTGTACAAAAACAATTAAAAGAACAGCAAGGTTATCATGATTTTATGAATGTCTCTATTAGAAATTTATAATTTTTAAAGTATTAGATATGCTAAACAAAATACACACTGATAACTTCTCCCTTTGAAAAACAAAAGTAATGTTTGTTTATTTAAAGTACTTTCTATGTCTGCCTATCTCAGATAATGATTCTAGGCAGCTCACAACAAATCATAAAATAAGATTAAAAACAAATGTACCCTCTCCCACCCTCTCTTCACAACCCCCATCCTAATCCAGTGCTTGGAGGAACAGCTAGGCCTTCACAGCTCTCTGGAAGGCTAAAGGGGTTAGGGATCCCAGATTGGCTGTTCCAAAAGCTGCGCAGTCAGCAAAAGGGCCTGCCTCAAACGTCCCATCAGATTTTGTTGGTGTCTTTGAGTCAATAATGATTTATGACAATTAACTGGACTAATCCCTCTAGTTTTTTTTGGCAACATTTTCAGAAGTGGAACCACTGTCTGCTCTCTAGGACTAAGAGACAGTGATTGGCCCAAGGACTAGAACTCATAGTCTTTCAGTTTCTAGTCTGGCCCTTAACCACTAATAATAAAATGCTCTAATTTTCCAGTTAAACATTTAACAAGAGTTACAACGGATGTTAAATGTGATGAGTTGTCACTCTTAGATAACCAGACCTTTTGTTTATGTTCATTTATGAGCTGAACTTGCCAAAGATGAAAATGATAATTTCCTGTTTCAAACTAGCCTGTTGTTTAAATTTAAATTAAAAGAATCTTTAAAAGAAATTAAGTCAACCACAGCATGGACTCCAATTTGTATCAAAGAAAATTCTTGGGCACCCACGGACACCATGCTAAGTATTCAGGTAATAAAATTCAATCTGAATATTATGATTTATATTAATATTTTAAAATGTTAACATTAGTAAAAGCAACTTTACCTTCTGCATTAGAGACAGGGGTACTGTCACATTTGCTCTCACATTGCTGCATTGATGGAGGCCGAAGGGTATCAGGGCAATCACTGGAACCTTGCCCAGTATATGAGAGACACTGCACAGTTCTCATTTGTTGTCCAAGACCACACTGTGCAGAACACTATGTCAGAAAAAAAATGAAAAGGAAGGGGTGGAGGGAACAAATGTCAAAGTCTCAGTAACTAAAAAAAGCAATAAGATCCTGAACTTACTTACAATGCTTGTGGAAACACTACATAGGATAGTGGTAGAAAAGTCTGATTAGAGCTACAATGCACAATGTAAATCAGCCAGTGTACAGGTAGTTCTGAGTTAACAACATAATTGGGATTGAAATTTTTGTTGCTAAGAGATGCGATTTTAAAGCTTAGCACCACCAATTCCAACAATTCCGGTTGCCGTCATTAAGAGATTACTTTTGTTAAGCAAGGACATCACAAAGCTGCCACTTGCAACCATCTGCTGGCTTCCCAAGTGATCTGATTGGTAGGAAGCCAATAAAGAAAGTCACAAATGGTGACCACATGACTGTGAGACAATGTGATGTTGTAATCCCAACCTGGATGCCCAGATTGCAATCATGTGACTGTGGAGATGCTGCAATGGCTGGAACTTTGAGGACCAGTCAGTTCTATTAACTGACTTGGTTACTACTATTTGGTTACTAAAAAGTGGTTGTTAAGAGAGGACTACCTGTATTTTGTTTCTATATTAAGTACCTCATTATTCTGTTTCTTCCAGAAGCAGCTTTCAGTTAAAACTTCTTTCTTTCTTTCTTTTTTAAAATAATTGCTAGTTAGCAGCCTCATTAAATGAGATGGAAAATGTGCTGTTTGTTAGTAGATACATCATAGACTATGATGTATCTACTAACAAACAGCACATTTTCCATCTCATTTAGTAGGCCGAAAGCCCTACTAAGTAGGTATATACAAAAAGTATGAAGACTATTGCTTAATGCATTGTAAACCGCCCTGAGTCTCCGGAGAAGGGCGGCATATAAATTGAACCAATAAATAAATAAATAAATAAATTTAATGAGGCTTCTAACTAACAGTTAATTTATTTATTTTTGCAAAATGTTCTTCCCATTGCAAACAAAAAAGATCTATCGTACTATGAATTGAGAAGATGGTGTATTATAGAAACAAAGTATTAAGACTGAGGAATGCAGCCATACTTATGATATCAGGTGAAGGTATCTGCAAACAACAATTATATGCTTATTTCATGCGGTGACCATTTGGAAGTCTCAAAGAATATCCTTTAAATATGGCAATGTGAAATAATAAGAGACTTTTATTCTTATATCCATTTCTGAGATCTGTGAAATCACACCCGTTTTTTTTTTCACCTAAAAGTCATTTGAGGGAACCATTATAGAAGCTGATGAACATATATATCACTGAAAATTTATTCATAAGTGTTGTATGTTAATTATTGTTGCAACAGACACACATGTATAGTCCTTGAACTTCAGTACCACTTTAGATATTCAAGAAGCCTGCCTATATTACCTGTCCCCAGTCTCCTGTGATCCATCGTGGTGGAGGACACCTGCCCAAGCTACAGCGCATGCGGACAGGTGGTTTGTTTTCTTCTTGACAATGTGCAACTGGAAATGTTTTTGAAAGATCGCTGCTTTTGCAGAGAACAATACGATGCTTAAAACCAGGTCCACATTTTGGAGTACACTAAAAGCCAAACACACACATGATTTTTAGAATCAAATACTTTAAATTGTGAAAAGCTGAAAACATTAACAACATAGCCCTATTAAAAAGGAAAACCTATAGTACAGGGGTGTCAAACTGACATCGTCACAGTGTCATCGTGTAAAGTGTAAACTATTGAAAAATATTTTAAAAGTTCTACATCAAATGAAATGGTTAATTCACTTGTAAGGCACAATAACATATCGGCAACTCTACCTTTACCTCTACATTGAAGTATGTTATTTAATAGGTAAAATTAAGTCTTTAAATCTAGATTGACACATACGATTTTCATTGGTTTTATTATTTATAAGAATGTGTTAAATCATACAACCAAAGCAAAGTGTCTATTCTATGGACTAAAGAATAAAGAATGGTGGATGACATTGCTTTATATAAGTTTCAACTTGTTTCATGATAAATTGGGATTTTGGGAAAGGGAACTGGAGAAGTACCAATACTTTTGGTCATATCTGTGTTTTTTGTAGATAGAGAGTTTAGAATTTTAAGCATTCTTTAAAACCATCACTTTATGTACTAATCATTCTGTCTGCTGATAGAAACTTGGATAGGTTTGAATAAGGATAAAATAAGTGGGGTAGATGGGGGTCTCATTTCCAATTAAATAAGGAAGAAATTACTAGTTGGGAGTAAATTTTTTCTTGCACTTCAGTGCCCTGCCCCTCCTATTCTCATAATTCTAACTCAATTATGCAAAATAGACACTGAAAAATAAATTATTAACACAAGTGTAATGTTACCATACTATAAGCTGCTCAAGAAATGTTCAGTTAAGGAATAATGTGGAATTAAATAAATATAAATTAATTCAAATTCATGAAATATAATATTTAATACTGTGCACAGAATCAGCTCTTTTGAATTAATATTGATTAGTATTGAATTTAGAATTTGAATTATCAGATAACAGAATCCAGTTTTTTCACTATGGAGTAACAAACTTCTCAATATATGGTTGAAGTACTAAAGGAATATAGCTGAAAGAGTATTTGCTAGTATGACTCCCATAAAATAACAGGTACAAACTACATACAGAAAGTCCTTGACTTACCACTTCAGTCAGGACCAGAAATTCTGCTGATAGGCAAAGCAGTTGCTATCAGTGAGTCATGCCTGATTTTACTACTTTTTTGCCATGGTTGTTAAGCAAATTACTGCAGTTGTTAAGTGAATCACAGGGCAGCTAAGTAAATTTAGATTCCCCCCCCCTTTGTCTTTTCTTATCGCAAGCTAACTGGAAGGTTGCAGATGATGATCACACGACTCCAGGATGCTGTAATATAAATAAATGCTGGTTGCCAAGCGCCCAAATTTTGATTTCATGGGGATGCTGTGACAGGTTAAATGAAAGGACTGATTGTAAGTCACTTTTTCCAATCATATTGTAAATTTGAACAGTTGCTAAATGAATGGTTGTAACTTGAGGACTAGTAGTAGTTCCATTCGAGTTTTACACTAGCATGTCGTGCAATCCCAGACCATGCATGATTTACAGAAGACAAATTTGGGAGTGCTGGACTATATCACATTTAGTAAGTTAGAGTAGCAAGTTAGATTCATTGTAATATATCTTGTTACAGTATTGATGTGTGTAAAGTGGTTACTTAGGGAATTTTCAAGATCACTTACTTCTGACCAATCCAAAGGAACCCACTGTGGGGGGCAAGATTGATTGTTACAAGACTCTTTTTCAACTGGGTGATGTGTTAAACAATGAGTACTCTCCAATGTCTCTTCTTCTGAAGGTCCAATCTTCCTGATACATAGAACAGTTCGTGATCTCATTCCTCCATCACAGGTCTTACTGCATTCTGACCAACCGCCTATAAACCATCTATTGACAGAATATTAGAAAAAATTATTAGTTCAAGAAATGAACTGCTTACCCCTACAACGTGAATGTGTATAACTGAAAGTATAAGAAAATTACATACTGCATAAAAATATATAATAGTTCTGATTCAATAAATCAGAATTTTAGTCTCAATTATATAATGCTGCCAAATGTAACTGAGGAAGAAATTAATATATTTTACATAATATAGCTTCCCAATATTTATTCTAGGGCTGCCTATCCTGCATGAAATTTATTATAACAAGAAAAGATCTATCCTAGATGGTTATTCTAGTAGCATAACAATCCTACAAACTATATCCTGCAGCACTCTCATCTGGAATTTAGATAAGGATATTATTGTTCCAGAATGGTTCGCAGAAGTTGCTAGTAAAGAAAATCCATCTAACTGGCTTTCTACAGTATTTGCAACCAAGGAGATAGGCAGGAGGGAACAGTGAATTCTCAAAAGTTATTTTAAAAAGTGCAATTAAATTAGCATTACATTATTTATATTTTATTTATGATTAATAAAATGGCAGGTCACTCACTTGCATTAGCAAGCCACAAAAATAACATAATTTCATTCATTCGTTGAAAAGTTATATTCAGAGCTGTGGTGGTACAGTGATTAGAATGCAGTATTGCAGGCTAACTCTGCCAACTGCCAGCAGTTTGATTGGACCCAGATTGTTGGGCTAATATGCTGACTCTGTAAACCTCTTAGAAAAGGCTGTAAAGCACTATGAAGTAGTATATAAGTCTAAGTACTATTGCTATACATATAATTGTTCATTGGATCCTGCTCTTAATTCAATTTTGGACTAATTTCCCTGTGGTTCCATTGCAGTCTGGAGATATAAATAATATGGAATAGAATAAAGAAGTACTTACTCAGGTGGACAAGGCTCAGTGTTGCAGGATCTTTGATTTTCGGGTAATTTACTATCAGGATCACAGTAATTGTTCTGGACTACAGAGCTGTCATCTAGCCTTTTGCATACTATTTCTTGTTTCTGCATACCTTAGGAAGGAGTAGAATGAAATTGGTTTTTATTTTTTTCCCCTTATTTTAAACCAAGCAAATCTGTGACCCTGTAGCTCAGTTAATCATAGACTATAATCTACCCAGGATTCTCTGGCCTTCATGATTTTATTACTTTCTTGAAGGTATAAAAAAGGAAGATTTCAAGTACCTGCTAGACGGTTGTCAGCAGCATTCAGCTCTAGATATGCCCTATCCTGTTTTATCAGTTGAAGTAAACTGCAAATTCAATAGAAGTACAGCTTCTGTACCTTCCTTTCCACTGTTTTTTTTTTTTTTTTTGGCAATTTAAAGTTGATTTCAGATATCTAATTCTTACTGTTATACATCAAAACACATTAGTCAGTAATTTTATTTTATTTTTTCATTTTAATTGATGTGGTAAATAAAAGCATTAAAAGTAGTAAAAAAACCATGTTTTTCATTAACTGATTAACTGATCTAGATGTCAACAATTACAATGACCTGTCTGGAAGCATACTTCAACACAATGTGTATTTGTACTGTACGTATATTTTTGAGATATCGATTTCTTAATCAATATCACTCTAAGCAGAGATGTTTCCATTTGCAAAAGAAAAAAATAAAATAAAAAAACTAAAACATTTGTTTTAAACCTTGAGTTTCTAAGAATGTCAATTAAATGGTTGGATTAAGAAATATCAAAATCTATCTTAAGTTTAAATGAAAAAGTAGTCTTGCAATACATGAGATCAATTAATAGGGAATGAAACTGGGAGAATCTGAAATAGTTTTTTTGATAAAAAATTTATCGGTCTTTGCTCTGCCAAACAATATTGAAACTCTATTATTACAATTTAATTCCTATTTTAACATTTTCCAATATTTTCCAGTATTTTCTTAGTATTATTTCTAATATCTATCTGAAATAGTAAGAAATCACATTAACTTCATGAATTTGTTTTGGGATAATTCTTTTGAGTGTCTTAAAAAAACTAAATGCATAGTTTGCAGCAGGTGAATTACACAATGTTAATACTTTAAATATTCTTATTTTTCCTAACATTATTTCTTAATATTTCAACAATCACAGCAGGTGGCAGCATCTAGCTGGCCAATATTGAAAAGCTAAGCAAGGTCAAACCTGAATAGAACAGTCATGCTTCATATAGGAGTTCTTTATATAAAACTGATTTGTTCCTAATAATTAATAGGGAAATGATGTCTATATAGCACAAAGCACAAGGATGTCAGACAAAATTAAAGATGGCAGCCACAATTATGGATGTCAGCCACTTAGGAAGAATTGTTGTACTACTTGTCAAGGATGATGCTGGTTCTTTGGATGATAACTATGAATGGGTAAGAGTGTAGCTGTTAAAACTAACATTAATACTTGAGGTACGATGACTGATACCAGTGGCTTAGAGGTACTTCCAAGAATATAATAATCATTTTAGAAACAGCCAGATCAATAATCGGAGTCATATATCAAGCAGTGAAACAACTCAGAATCTAGACTTCTGCACCAGTACTAAAACAAGTCCAATAACAAGGAGACTAATTTTGGAACCAAAATCTATCATCCATTAGAATGGCCAATAGAATAAAGTACTAGATATTATTATAATGTCTTTAATCCACAGACTTCTGTGAATTTCACCTTCAAAACAGAACCCCAAGTAGTAATTGTTTTTTTCAAGTAGAATACTTAGTAGCTGAGAGGGCAGCAGTAGCAGTGGAGATAGGGTTGATTAATTCAAAATTTCAATGATCAGTAGTTTTATGATATTGGTAGCAAATGGGACTTACCCTTAATATAAATGCTAGATTTTATAATGGGATTCACCACTGCAAAGCCAAATGCTGCATATTTTATTGTATATTCCCCCTTTAGATTCTTGAAAATGAATTAGTTGATATTGATAGGACTGATGATAATTATCAGTACAAATGGTTAATTTAATGGTGCCTTTGGTGCCTTTAAGAAAGTATTAAATGTAAATGCCATCTTGGTAGTGGTTAACAGGTGAGCATAGAAGTATCAGACTTAATACTTAAAGCATTCTTCCCACAGCAGATTCCACCAATGGGTGAATTTATTATGCCATGCCTGTTTGGTGAGAGGTCTGGCAACTGATTCAATTGTTTACAATTAAGCTCAAACACAGTACCATAAAAAGTGTCCCTCTGGTGGAATATAATTTTCATACCTATGAAGTAGGCATTAGAAGCATATATGATAAAGTACAGGGTGGGATCGAATACTCCACTACATAATCCTGTGATTCTATCATACAAAACGTTTATCACATAATTGCTATTACGTTGCTATCAGAAATATGCTGGGACTTCTAAAACATAAAATCAGATTATGGAACATAATTTCTAAATTAAATTGTTGCCCTTCTCAGAAAAGAATGGAATATATCATACCAGAGTTCAAGGACCTCTAAACGTGTACAATCTTGCCCAAATAAATATATGATGGTATATAGTTAAACAAGACTCAACCTCAAAGTTTGGACACGTCATTGAGGCTGGATATACAGCTCCAGCTCCCACATGGGGTGTCATCCTGGAAAATATCTTGCATCACAAATTGTTTGATTAGAAGCAATCTTTTCACATCTTATTTATTCCATTTATATTTCATTTTGATTTGTGTGTTAAAATATTTTTCTCAATCTTGGCAATTTTAAAATGTGTGAACTTCACCTCCCCAACCAGCATGTTGCCTTGAGAATTTTGGGAGTTGAAGTCTACGCATCTTAAAATTATCAAGAATAAAAACACTGAAAAAAAGATCATATCTATCAATTTCTTGTTTTGTCTCCACAAGAACACTGTTTTTTAGGGGGACCAATGACTAGTTGCAAACCACTTCTGAAACCATTGCCTCCTTCCCACGGCAGACAAAGTGAATAGCCCAAGGTCATCCAGCTGGCTTTGTGCCTAAAATGGGACTAGAACTCGTGGTCTCCTGATTTTTAGCCTAATACCTTATCTACTACACCAAAGTTACTTTCGTGTAGCATAGGTAAATGTGTAACTATTTTATAATTTAATCTAAAGCCAATGTTTTGTTATATAATTACAATAAAGCCAACAAAGAATAAATTTGAGGAGCAAATTGCTAACAAAATATCTTTAGGTTTGTCAGAAATAGCAAACAGATTAAAGGATTGCTCATATTAATATCAAAGTGGCAGAGTAGTAAAAAGAAAGACAAGCAGATTACAGAGGATCTGAATCAATTACTTTAACATATACTGAAGAAGAAACTGAAAAATTACTCAGTCCCAAACCTAAGTAATACCCACATTAAAGCTACTGTACTATACTCTTGAATTTAAAACAATCTAGATTTATCAACTCACACTAAAACCGATCCTCAAGCAATATATATATTGTTTATTATTTAGCATATGGAATATAATGTCAGGAAAATCTACACATGCTAGACACAATGCAGTCCTGACAGGCTAGATTGCTAGTTCATTTTGTTCAGGGCTTGTGTGCCTATTGCAGGAGGTGTGGGGTGGGGGGGGGAGGCGAAGTAGCTTTACACCAGTTAGCTGGCAGTATTCAGGTTGCTGGCTGTTTCAGGCTCCTCTACTGGCCTTTCCTCACCTTGCCTTGTGCTGCGATGCATCACCTCCAGCTAGGTCCAGCACTGGCTTCCATTTTCTGCACATGGGAATGCAGCTAAGTTTTTCCCACTGAAGTGGTACCAATTTATCTACTCACAATATTGCATGCTTTTGAACTGCTGGGTGGGCAGGAGCTAAGGATCAAGAGATGGAGCTCACTCCGTCTCATGGAGCCAGGCTTGAACCGCCAGAGTGCAGACCATTTCTGCCCAGCAGTTCCAGCGTCATTAAGCCACTGTGTCACCGTGTCCCCTGTATATACTTTGTGTGTATATTTGTGTCTTTCTGTCTACATACTGGCCAGAACCATGCGCCAAAGCTAATATTAATATACCTAATTTCTACCACTGACTTCAATTACTCTTATTCCCAAGTAATTATACAAAGGTGATGTTCTACCTCAGGGGTGTCAAACTCAAGGCTCGGGGCTGAATCTGGCCCATAGGGTGTTTAGATCTGGTCCACGGGGCTGCCCTGGAAAAAGCAAAGGACTGGCCCATGGTGCCTCATGGTGAAAACGGGCTCGGAAGGTCTTCAGTTTCACTGGCAGAGGGTTGCAGGAGGCCGTAGCAGCCGAAAATGGAGCTCAGGAGCCCGTTTTCACTGGCAGAGCACTCAGTCACCACAGGCATCCCCAACACAAGTGATGTGAAGTTGGCTATGCCCACCCTGGCCATACCCACTCCACTCCCCAAGGTCAAACACAATCCTGATGAGGCCCTCAATGAAATCGAGTTTGACATCCCTGCTCTACCTAATCCAGTGGGTCTTCTAAATCCAGTTCTTTCATGAAAACTGAGATGGAAGCTACAGAAGAAATAATTTAAGTACAAAGGAAATGAGTCAACAGATTTCTTAGTGCTGGTTCAAGCAGAAACATACATCTGTATGGTCACTCCATAGTAAGCATTAATCAGCTTTGTGGCTGTTATTCTGAAATAAGTATATTTAGACTTGTTTTCATTAGTTTTATCTCCTATTTATTTCTTCATTTTCATCAGGGTTATCCTATTACCGTGTTTTCAGGAAATATAAACACTTCCACAGGAAAAAGCAAATAAAACAAAACCTTTATCTTCCTTTTATGTAAATACTTGCCTCAAACAGACTGACAAATGGTTCAATTTTAAGACAGAAAAATAAACAGAAACAAAAAACAGTTGATAGAAAACAATAGCTATTAGCATCTACACAGATAGAGGAGTAAGAACTAGACACCAATTCTTATTGATTGATTTATTTAAAATAATTTTTCACTTCAGCTTATCAGAAAAGATAATATAATTTATAAATTTAAAAATACAATATCTAGATGAAAATACTTATTAAAAATAAGGAAAAAAGAGAAATCGGGAGATAATTAGTGGTTCTTGGCAGAGAAAACAAGGAGGGAACATTGTTATTGTTACTGGAAGGGACTAAGGGAAATGGCTTCAGGCAACAGACTAATCTCTTCAACTCTTAACATAGCATAGACACAAACACATGGTGGTATAATTGGAAGGACTAAAAGGACAGGTGTTGACCTTTTTCATTCCTCGCTCTCCCAATTCCTCCATGGCAGTTTATTCCCTTAAATATTTATTTTCTCTTGTTTGGTTTAAGAAAAGATGAGAGAGGCAGCTTTTTGAAGTGAAAGTATATTAAAAAGAGATAGTAATCAGGGAAACTGTTAAACCCTAGAGGGAACTTGATTTCTAATTCATATTTCTATTTCCATTAAAAAGGTATTAAGAAGATTACATGCTTAAAAATAAACACAAGTTCTATTATGCCAGGCTTAACAGTTGCTGGTACATAGGCCAAATTAAGACATTTTTTATAAACTTAGTGTAAGAATTGGCTGACAGGATGAATCCTAAAGCCAAATAATGCAGACAACCCATGACTTCAACAGCCACTACTTAGGGACAAACCAGTAGAAGACTAGCACAATGCATCCATGAATACCACCTAGCAGTCAGAAGATATGATGAAAACTCTTTATTTCATAACATACTGAAAGACTTAACCATAGTTTCACTTATGAAATTGTGACCACTAGACTAAGCCAAGTCCAAAAATACTTAGGAAATTTCTAGAAGCCTGGTACTCTGACAAATTAGTATTTAATAGACACTTAGACATAAATAATATATATATACTATGTAAAAATGTCTATCAACAAACCAAAAAAGGAACAAAAAGACCAAAACACCTCCCCATCAGCAATCAGCAATCAGCTGAGCATAGATTAACATCAGGCCAACTATCAAGTAAACAATATCCCAATCAAGCAACTGCCAAACGAGCCAACAATAAACAGTCCAACCAAAAAACCTCTAAGACCACCCAAAGGTAAGCCACTAGAATATAAACTGAGAGCAAACTCCACTTCTTACTACCACTGATGATGTTACCTAGTTTGGGTAATGAAATGTCTGCAAGAAAACAACCAATTTCAGAGAACTCCAAATGCCCATCATTTCAACCCTGAGTTACAAATATTCCCCAAAGCTTCCTGGATGAGAAGTGAAACGTCTTCAAAGAAAACCAGTTGCTTCTTGAAAAAAAGCACCTTTGGGACAACCATGACCTGGATAACTGAGAATCTCCATAGACATTCCCCTTTATTATTACAGACAACCCACTTATGAACCGACTAACTCCAATACATATTGATAGTTAAAACTATACAGTTTTACTTGTAATATAGTATATTAGGATGGGCTTATTTATAATTTTTGGTGAACAAAGAAATCAACATTGTGCCTCTCTCCAAAACTCAAGAAGTAAGAATTTGGGTAGTAATTTTTTGTTAATAATAATGTTTCTGTTAACATAAACAACATATGTTTCCCTTTATTATATTATAAATATTTCAGATATTTCTACTTAGCTAATCTTTCAAGATTGTTAGAAGCTAATTTACCTCCAGCGCAAGTAGCAGAGCACTCTGACCAAGGGAGGTGATTCCATGTGAAGCCAACTTCATTGTCACCACTGCCAGTACGAGAGATGGGAACATTGAATTTATATCTTATCCCCAGATTTTGCTCCTGTAGTAAAATCTGCAGTTGAAAATAACTAGTTTTATCATTAAAACACTTTGGTATATTAATACTGTATATTAACAATTAGTTACTTTCAGTTTGATTTTTGAGAAAAACTTTGAACATTGATGCAGATGTTTCTAAAATTTAAGATAATTTACTTTAGTTGTTTCAAATTTAAATGCTAGAGTGATCCCATCCAATGTGGCATTTATCATAACTTCTAAAGCATGGGTATCCAACCTTTTGGCTTGCCTGGGCTGCATTGAGTGAATAAAAATTATATTGGGCTGCATATAAAATATAACAAATATATTACTTATTAAAAATCATATAATAATTTTAAAAGTTTACAGTCTTGTGGGATCACATTATTAGCTGTCCAGGGCTGCATGTGATCCACAGTCCATGGGTTGGAAATGATTGTTGTAAAGATGGCAGAAAAAGAAATAACTAGTGTATACGTACATCTTTATTACACAGTACTTAAATTTGACAAGAATAGGGTAGGGTAGGGTAGGGTAGGGTAGGGTAGGGTAGGGTAGGGTAAGGTAGGGTAGGGTAGGGTAGGGTAGAATAGAGTAGAATAGAATAGAATAGAATAGAATAGAATAGAATAGAATAGAATAGAATAGAATAGAATAGAATAGAATAGAATAGAATAGAGAGTTGGAAAGGAAAGGAAACCATTTCAGATAAATGGTTGTCCAATCTCTTCTTAAAAATTTTCAGTGTTGAAGCATTCTCAATGTCTGGAGGCAAGTTGTTCCACTGACTGATTGTTCTAACTATCAGGAAATTTCTTTTTAGTTCTAGGTTGGAACATAATAATGTTCCAGCAATGTTTTGAATAACATATACAATCTGAAAATATTTGAGATTAAATGAATAACTATTTATGTTACCATAGAAAGAGACTAAGTTTAAAAAGATAATCAAATCATAATTGATAAAGCATGTAAGTAGTCCTTGGTTATCAATGGTAATTGGAACCAGAATTTATGTTGCTAAGCAATGCAGTCTTTGAGCACAACATCATGTGACTGCATTGCTTAGTGACAGCAACCCTAGGAGTCCTCATTGCTGTTTTTAAGCTAAGATTGGGGGTCATTAAATGAGTTCAGGTAGCTTGCAAGCACGCCAGCAGCAGGTAAGGAATGGCGAGTCAGGAGTGTATTTTGCTGGGTGAGGGATGGTGTGCGAATGGCTAGCATGATGTGACAAGGTCTGAAGTGACTATTGCCAGGCACAGGAAAATGTGCAAAGGCAGGACACAGGGCTGGAGGTGGTTGCTGCTGGGACAAGCGACTTACCAAAGTGATTTGCAACTTTCTCTGATAGCTTTCCCCTTGACTTTGTGGGAAGTGTGGAAGTGGTGTTACATGACTACAGGATGTTGGAATAGTTGTAAGTGAGAACCAGTTGCCATGTGCCCAGATTGCAATCATGTGAGGAATGCTGTGATGGCCAGAACTTTTAGGATCAGTTGTAATTTTCCTTTTCTATCACTGTCATAATTTTGAGCAATAGCTGAACAAATGGTCAGCTGAACAAACTGTGTTCAATATTTCTTTTATTTATATTTAATATAGTTTATATTTCTAATATATACTCTGGGATTTTTAAATTTTAATTTAAGTGATATGATTATCTTTCTGAAAATGAGATGGCATTCATTTCTGTCAGCTCTGTAGCAAAAGAAAGTGATATATTATGTTGTCCCCCAATTATATCCAAATTGCTTAACAGATTATCAGAGGCTAACTGCAGACTATTGATAGGGGTGAGTTACAATATGGTTAATTTAAAAACAATATAAATACTGAATGTAAATTTAACAGTGCCAGATAAAAATGATTATAGTTATATTTTAGAAACCTCAGTTGGTTTAAAAGTAGATTGATACATTGCAAAACAGCATAAGTCTATTATCTAGGAAACACTATTCAAAAGCTAGAGGTACAAAGCAATGATTATAATACAAACAATATTTTCTGAATGAGGTTCTAAGTAACATAGAAAAGAGGTTCATGAGCAATACAGAAGGCTAGATTACCTCTTCGATACACAAACAATAAAATGAAATAGTTTATACTTTACCATGACTATAAGGTTTTCTGAAGTAGGACCCAAAGCTTCCAAAGATTCTGCTTCATCGGCTGGTCTTTTGTAATGGAAAGCTGTCCCAGAAACATCAAATTTTCTAGGCCAATCAATAGTCCACGCTCCATTAATATAATAATCATCGTCCTCAGTTTTCAAAGCTTAAAAAAGTGTAAATGGCATGAAGATAGAAATCATTTAGAATGTATAAGAGCGTTCATTAAATATCAAATGAAGGAAAGTGGAATTATATCATAGGAACCATAACTTCCTAAAACTCACTTTCCTTGTAAAATGGATATACATTATTAAAGATCTCTTAAAAATAGGAAAATCATCTACAATGGAAAACCAATGGCTTCACTTAAGGGTTCTGATTAAGGAACCAAGAGTGGTATACAAACTATCCTAAATTTAAATTGTTTAAAATTCAAAATAATTCCATTTGAAGGAGTTGCATTTTGCTTTAAGCAGAATGTTTTGATCATTCTGGAAGTGTTTCAAGCTTAATACTAAGTTTTCTGCTATTTATTGCAATATTTTAAAAATTGAATCAAATTTGTAAATTAATCAACATTGTAATTTTGACCTCTAAATATCTTAAGAAAATATGCTTTAATCAGCTAATTAGTTCTAATTTTTATAAAGCAGAATACTCAAATCATATGGATGAGGAAGGGATGACTGCCTACTACCCATTTCAATGCTTTTTAATGAACAATTGCCTTCAGACGCTGCAAAAGGATTTGACCAATAAATGATTCAAAATATAGGTTTTTAAATCCTTATATTTAATATATATAATAAAATAATTAGTTCAAAGGGAAAATAAAATTATAAAAGTAGTTTACAATCGGCATAAATTGATACATCTAATCGTTTTAAATTCAGAATCAAGTTTACAAATGAGCCTGTACAATGTTAGTTTTAATTTGCTGGAAATATTTCACAATAATAGCAGAATACAATTAATGCTTTCTCAGAAGTGTATGTTTAATGAGATTAACTTTTGGCTAAATATACATGGTAAAGTGGTATACATTTATTTTTCAAATACATCTTACTTGTTTTTAGTTATTATTTTGTGATAATCCAACTACAACTTTAGTTTTCTAATTAGAATGATTTTGTTTGTTTCAGTTTCCATTCTTTCTCCTCAAGAGTGTTACCACGTTACATGATGCTAATTAACAAACTACTATATTACTGTGGCTTGGCAAAAATACTTTGTGGAGGGTGTTTGTATGTGAGCAGCATTTCAAAAGGAGGGAGGGAAGGGATAGCAAATCTGTTCAGAAAGTTTTCTTTTTTCTTTTCTTGATATCCTTGATATCATTCCAGTAATAAGTTAAGAAGCTTTATCTGCTGTCACATTTATTATTGGATTTGAGCCAAAATGCCTGTACTGAACTTGTTATTTTTCTCTTCAAATAAGAATTAAACATTTATTCTTGGTATTATGATTATGGCTTATGGGAAAATGATGTATAGCACGTTAAATACCGTGTTCCCCGAAAATAAGACCCTGTCTTATATTTATTTGAACCCTGAAATAAGTGCTTGGCCTTATTTTCAGGGAGGTCTTATTATTTTGGGGCATGTTGAGCAAGACGGGGCTCCTCTTTTTCTCTTTCCTGATTTACAGCTCTGTCTCCCTAACCCTAACCAGAGGAAATTGCTGTGCATGTGTTTAAATATTTTTGGGGAGGGCTTCTTTTCAGGAAGGGCTTATTTTAGCGCATGCGCTCGAAAGCCCAATTGGGCTTATTATCACGGGATGACTTATTTTCAGGGAAACAGGGTACAATGTTAGAGAAATCATAGATATAAGTTTTAGCTTTCTGAATTCCTCAGTAACTTTCACTAACATCAGAAACCAGGTAGAAGTAATTAAACAGAATTTCCATCTACAGTATACACTTTCTTACTCCTAATAAACCAAACAAGGTGATAGAGCAGTGTTTCTCAACCTGAGGAACTTTAAGATGTGTAGACTTCAACTTCCAAAATTTTCCAGTCAGCATCAAATCTACTTATATGTTTACTATCCAAAATCAATAGAAATAAATTAATTGAAATAATGTTCCAGAAACCTCCGGAAGCAAGAAACTAATACAAAGTTTCTCTAGCTTTATTAGCATTACTAGCTCTGTTTTAAAATACTGACAAAATGCTCCAGAGAAATCATTATGTCATTCCTACAAAGAGGAAACATTTGAAAAGGAAAGAGATTCATAACTAATCCATATCAATGTGGCAAATAGCAATGATTCCAAAGCATATTTGCATATATCATCAGACAAACCCAAAACCATTTGACTAAATACATAAATGACATTTGTATTATGATATTGTAATGCATGTTTCATCATTTAGCCCACTCCCTATTTCTGCTACAATGATGGAAACAAATGCAAGTTAAAGGCCCTGTTGTAGTTTGTTTTTTAATAATGAACGGCCAGTTAGAAATTTTATAAATAAAACATTGTGTGTGTATGTTTCTATGTATTTATCTATTTAATGTATGTAGCTTTTGTCTTCAGAACAATAGCTAGAAGTATACAATTTGGATAGAGAACGTGGACATAAGAAGTGAAAGTGGACAAAGAGATGTTCCTTTCCCTTTACTGTGACACTAAACTTGGAAGTTATTTTCCAAGTTTAATACCAGCTTTCAATGTAAATGTTATCAGAGCCACAGCAGGAAGAATGTTAATCCCTGTCTCCCATAATGTGTCTCAATCAGTTTTCATAGTGTTTCTTAAAACAATAACAATAACAACCAAAAGGTCCACCCACTTATATATTAAACCAGTTTGTGTAGAGATTTAGGCATCAGGCTAAAAACCAGGACAGGGTAAGTGCTAGACCCACCTTGGACAGCATAGGGTTAGTCACTTTCTCTGAGCTCTATGAAAATGTCAAAATACTTCCTATAAACCCTTGCCAATAATAGGACAAGGACTAGTATAGGCAGTTGCCAGGTGACTACAGCGACTTGAAGGATTTAAAAAAAAAAAAAGTCAGTGCAGCCAGGCTACACTATTATATGGAATCTATCTGAAAGTTATTTTGAACCCAGCAACATTTATCAAATTTTGTATTAAATCATGAAATCATTAACTTACCAATATAGTTTTTTGACACAGCCACTTCTTTGATTTCAATATGAACAGAACCTTTAGGAATTTGAACCACTTCCATGTAGCCTATAAGGTAATCAGGGCAATTATTTCACTGATAAAAGCAACAGTTCTCACTTTTAATTTGTTTATAACTAATGCAATTAGATAGCAAGAATTCAAGAGATCTTAACGTTACTTCTTGTCGCAATCAAGACACAGAGACCTATAGTTCCATTTAAATGGTGTAAATGTAAGAAACAAAAACAAAACACTTCACATATTTGCTTTCATTTTTATGAGGAGTAGCTATTTCACTACAATTTTACAATGCATCAGAGAACAATAGATAATGGATCTGGGAATGATATAAGTAAATATATCTAGTAAGTACTCTAGAAAGAGTATATGAGAGTAAAAGGCAGCATCCAATGGCTATTGCCTGATCAATTTTTAAATAGTTGTCAAATAATAGTAATACAGCTTGTGACAATACCCTAACACTACCAAACAACAATATCTGCTTCTCCCAGGTTCTTGAGAAGGACTCAATAAGTGAATAAAAATCCCAAATTCAGTTTAAGCCAGTGGTGAAATGCAGCCAGTTCAGAAGGCTCTGCGCATGCGTGGAGGAGGCACGCGCGCTCACATTTGCGAATCGGTAGCAAAGGTAAGTTCATTTCACCCCTGGTTTAAGCATATGGTTGACTATACAACCACCACCAGCAACAACAACAACAACAATATAAGCTTTGAGACTTACCACCTCTGAGCAGTGTATCATTGAAAAAACCTTCAATAGATTCACATGTACTCCCATCACCACCACATACCCGACACCTGTCTTCTTTAGCATCAGATCCCAAAATATTGTCACATCCAACATGCTGAAAATGGGTACAGTAAAAATAACTATACAATAAGAGGATTTCTTTTCGGTTCAGTTAAATTGTTAATGTTCAAAGTAATGGTATTCTTAATTTATTAAAATAATTCTTCCTTCTTTGTTGAAAGCAATTTTATTCATTCAGCTAGAAGTACCATTCTTTATTTCTCTGCTCTGTTGTCTATATATTAAAATCTAAATGGTTTCTCACAATATTTGGGAAGGTTTTTTAATATCACACTAGTATGGACTAGGTAGGCTAGGTAGGTAGAATTGCCTCTTAAATTTCTAGATGACATGCTATTCAGTTCACAAAAATATCCTTTTTCTAGCCTCTTATTACACATTTTTATAACTTTAGGATTGATAGACTTTGTCACATAATCCCTGAAATATTTTAACATATTGTTTGCAATTATCTTTTACCTAAAATGAACTAAAATTAAATTGCTTACAATCAGGCAATTTATTCCAGTTGCATTTTTATAATATGTCATAAATTTTTGCTTATTTCCTGATTCTGCTCGTAGGTGACTTTGCAAGATGCTGCCAGCTAATTGGCTTCTCAAAGCTTTTCCATTTTAAAGGACAGAGATCAAATTCAGGGCTTTCCAGTTTCTCAGTTGTCTGAGATGGCTGTTTCCATTTAGGATGCTCTTTGCTTTTCCTCCCAATTGTCTAAATCATGTAAGCAGTTTTATAACGCATTTATAGAGAAACTTGAGATAACTCTGGTTGTAAATCTCATTCACTGCAGTCCATATTTAGCAGAGAACATATATGAGTACAAACAAGCCCATTAAGAGTATTTAGAGACAGATGCTTAAAATATAATGTAACAAGGACATTTATTAAGGAAATTGCATGATCTAATAGAAAGATTGCATCTTTGAGTTTTCTGTTCTCATGGCAAAAGAAAAGAGAAGGGAGGAGAAACTATTTTCCTGTAAAAAGTAAGCTGAAGGGGAAAGTTCAGGAGTACAAATCAGCTTTCCAATCAGGGAAAAATAAAGCAGAGAGAAATAAGTAAGAAGCCACTATTCCTATTGGCTCTAAGTTTTCTATAAGACAAATGAGGTAAAATGTCAGTGCTTCTGAAACTGTAGTTCCAATATATTAATAAAGGCAGTTCCTTGACAGCTGTTTCATTAGAGGATGTTGCAGTATAGAAATGTTTTAAATCACTTTTACTTTTGTGTAATGTTCATGTATTGTACCTTGCATTCTCCATTGATACAAATATCCAGGGAATCGGCATTGCATTGTGTTCCATCTATCACTGCAGGAGCACGTTCAGTATAGAAGTTATAACCTTCTGCTAAACAGTTTAATGCACATGGCTTAACCCCACCTAGACAAATAAAACATTTTAAAAGATCAAATTCCAAAATTTGAAGTATTATATACAATTTGATATTAATCTTTTTTCCCCAAAAAAATCCTGTCGCTGATTTTTTTCAACAGTTTTTCAACAGATTAATGAAGCTGTAGGATCAAGACTGATAAACAGATTTCACTAATTGAACAAGACCTAATAAGTTATTAAACAGTATTAAATATTGCCTTTCTGGTTTAAACTTTTCAGATAGATTACTGGATTCCGATAACAATACTGTGCTTGGTTTGTTTTACAACTTATCCAGACAATTGCTTTAACATGTTTTTCTCAGTCTGTGATGTGATACAAAAAAAAAAAAAGTACTCTGTCCTGACAGCTTCAGTTACAAGGATGATAACTGACTTTCAGCCAGTGACTGCCTGACTTACGCTGAGCTCTCCAAAAAATTTATTTCACTTAGAAAATTATCTGCATCCATAATTCAGTCCTATGTGAAGTTCAGCAAGAGTGGCCTTTGCCTCTCCAACGCCATCAAATCTAACATTGCACAATCAGATATGACCATCTGCAATAGGACAGTTTAGGGTTATGCAGTACTTCAGAAATAATTTGGAAAAAGAACTTCAAACAACATGGGGGGATGTTAATGGAACATGACACATGCCTTAAACTCTTTAAAGCAACTTCATCTTTTCTGATATCAAATGATTACCCTCTGAAATTGCTATACAATCCAAGGAAAAGGAACAACTATTTTAAAGATCTGCAGACAAATTCTATGCTCTAAAGCCCATAAAGCCCTGGTGCATATATCCATATTTTCAAGGTCCTCTTAGGAGAAATTAATATCCTGCCTTCCCTGGCAGGATCATAGCTAAGATTACAAAACTTCACATACCTCCTGTATATGGTTTCCAGTTGTAATATTTTCCTCGAAATGGCATATTATCAAAATCTGCACACTGTTTTTCTCGAAAATCACGGGCTCCAAGAGGACATGGCTAAATAAAAACAAAAATGAAAAAGTGATGAATTTGAAATTTCAATATACACATGAAGTGCATTTTTAATTAAATATGAAACAGTTATCATAGATGCAAACTATAGTATCAGCCTATTTAAGCAGACTGAATGTCTTGCAAGCAATCACTAAGTTATAAAATCAGTGTTGTGATCAATGTTTCATTTTAAATTAGGTTATGGTTTCACATTTTAGCCTAAAATATCAAATGAACATATTACTTTAAAAATACGGACAAGTCATTAGGAACTCAGGATCTCTTTGTAAAAACACATGTAAAATGTTATACCTTTCATCCGTTATGCATGTATCCTGCATAAACGAAAGCCACGTAGAATTCAGTGGGTTTACTCAATAGAAATAGTAACAAATCGCATGTTTATTTCATATAAGGAAAGTACTGTATATAGTAAGTATGGACTAATGCATATATGAATATCTATAGAAATTCAGCAAAAGTTTCTACTTTGTTAATGTGAAATCTACTAAATCTAAACATATCAAGAAAAAAAGCTACATTAAATTTGAGCAGCAATACAAGTTCTTCAAATAATCTGATATTGTGAATTGATTTAGTGATCAATATATGTGATAGAGTATTGATATTATATTGACTTGGCTCCAACAACAAGCTGCTCTGCTCTTCTCAGTTGAAAAACTTCATCAATTTCCCATCTCAGGGTTATATATATGACAGTTGGACCACTTGAGGGAGATAGGAAAACTGTCATTTGCATTTTAGCTCAAATTTCTGTTATGTTTCATAAAGTATTTTTTTCTTAATTAAACTCTGACACAGCCCAAAAACTAATTGCTAGGAACTGAAAGAAAGCCCTTAACTGCAACTGAATATTTTTCCATCTGATAGATATCACGTCTTCTGTTTTAATAAATGATTCTGCTTCTCTCAGTTTTAGTAACGTATATGTAATCCATCAAAAGGGCAAATAAAAAAATCTACACAATAGGATTTATTTACATGAAGCACCAAAATGAAAAGAGTGAAAGGAGGGAGAAAGAAAATTACTTTGCTTTTGAAGTAAATATGCAATCAACATGATTCTGTTTATGAATAAATAATTAGAATTTTAGGAAGTAATGTTTTTTAAATTACAAAAGTAACAGTGAATGCTGATGCAGGGCAAATTTATTTCAAGCAAATCATTTCAGTTTAGTACACACAATAAGCTAAGTATAAGAGTTTGATAATAAGTTAGGTGGCTATATAAATATTTAAAATAAAATAAATAAGCAAATCTCTTCATAATGTCCTTAATAAATCCTGAAAAAACCCTTTTGAATTTTACTAAATTTCAATAATATAATCAATTGATATAGTTTTAATTACTACTAACTTATAATACAATTTAAGTTACTAAAAAAATTAACATTCTGTTCATGTACTAATCCAAAAGATGAATGCACATCAAAAGTAAAAATAAAACATTTTTAAAAATAATTATTAAAACATTTATTTATTTGTTTGTTTGTTTATTAAATTTATTTGCCCCCTATCTTATTTTGAAGTGACTCAGGATGGCTTACAGTATTAAAAGCTTTAAAATCATAAAAGTTAAATATCTGTAAGGCAATAAAAATAGAAATTACAACCAAAAATATAATTATAGTTAAAAGATGGGAAGAGAGGGAGCAGGGTGCGCAGGGGTGGAGATGGGATTGTCTTCTAATTCACCAACCTCCTCCAGTGTGATGTTCTCCTATTGAGGTCCCAAGCCATCTGTCAAAGCTAGGTCTTCAAGCCCTTATCAGAAGGGTAGAAGCTGATCTCATCTTAAGGGGTAAGATATTCCAAAGAGCAGGAGACATAACAGAGAAGGCCCTTCGCCTGGACTCTGCCATCCAGAATTCCTTGACTAATGGAACCCACAGAATGCCTAATCTGTTGGTGTGAATGGGGAGTCTCAGTGGGCTGAGATGATTCTTTACATAATCTGGACCCATGCCATGCAGGGCTTTAAACACCTTGAATTGTACCTGGAAGCAAACTGGCAGCCAGTGCATCTTGTGGAGCAGTGGTGTAACTGCTGTACACTCTGTACCAGTTGAAACCTCCAAATGCTCTTCAAGGGTAGCCCTATGTTGACTTGCAATAGTCCAGACATGAGATGACCAAGACTTGAATAACTGAGCACAGGGACTCCGAATCAAAGAAAGGCTGCAACTGTGCAAGAACTCTCCTAGCTGCAACTGATAGTACATGATAGGATATGATACGATATGATATCGGAAATATATTTATATACTAAAATATTTTTCTCACAATAATAGGGAATAGAAATATTTATTTAAAATAGACTCAAAATTTTACCATAAAATTATTTGCAGCAACTTATATTCTAAGTTTACCAAAAAAACTCAGTAAAAATATCAATACTTTATGAATGACTTTAATATCTAATATATATATACAATGAAATGCAAGACACATTTAAGTCTAAGGTTTATTGATACATTTTACAAAATAAATGTAACTTTGAATTTTTATACATATCAAATATGTAATATAATTATATAATTTACTATTATTCATGATTTACATCTTTTACTGAGAATAACTATTCTCAATATCTTCTTGTTAGATCCAGTTTTCAGTATTGATATGTACATGTTGAGTTCTATAATGCCATTTATGTTGTATAAACGGAAGTGCTATGACTCTGTGGTTAGAACGGAGGCTTGACAATTGGCAAGATGGAGTTCAAAACCCGGGTGCCAGGGTGAGCTCCCATTATTTGCCCCAGCTCCTGCCCACCTAGCAGTTCAAAAGCACATAAAAATGTGAGTAGATAAATAGGTAGCACTTCGATGGGAACCCACTGGGGGATGAGAGAGGGAGTCCCCATTGGGTCCCCAGGGCAATGGTGATGTCACTGGCTAATATGTCTCAAACCAGAAGTGCTTTGGTGGCTGCTTCTGGGTCCCATCAGCTGCCAAACATCTACTGATTCCAATGCAGCAGACTACCGTTTTTTTGTAAATCACCATATGCTAAATAAATAACAGAATTCTGATCAATATACAGGTACATTTGATTAGATTTCAAGTTAATTTTGATCTACTCACATCAATGTTACAAGAGCGATATCGTTTCCTTTCTCCAAGGCAATATTTTCCTCCACCAGAAGGTCTGGAAGAAATCATTCGAATTTTATGAATATATATATATATATAATATTTTTCAAGAACTTCAGACTGGAGCACTATTAATTTAAATGGCAAAAATATTCATAAATGATTTTAAAATTAAAATCTTTTGTTCAATATTTGTTTCTGGGTTTATCATTATTTTAAAAATGTGGAAATACTTATTTTTCTTCTAATTAGTTAATTATAAACATCTGAATTCAGCACCAGTAAAAGTCTGTAACATTGACAAAGAAATATAATTTATAATGTTTCATTTCAACAAGTTATTTCATTTAGACCCATTTACTTGCTACTCCAGGAAATGTTTAAAATGAATAATTTTTTTTAAAAAAAATTATTTTCTATTATTAAACAACACTACTATTAAAATAAATAAGAGGTTATGTGTGTGAGCTCAATGCCTTATACATTGATATTGCAGTCTCTGAAGACTTCAGTTGTATATTAAGAAGAAAGATGCATTTTATTTAAAAAGATGATTTGCAAATACATTCTGACTGGGTATGGTACACTGAATATAACTCCTAACTCTTAGGCTATGGGCATTAGTAAGTGGCTTTGAATAGTTCTACACTGGTGCAATGCTTGGGAGACAGAGATAAGAGCCACAGTCAGGACAATGGCCAGATAAGTGGCAGCATAGGCAACAGAAGGCATGTGGGTGGGTCAAATGTCTCAGAGCTGCCCTAGTTTCTTGGACTGTAAAGGTAATGGGGGACACTTGCAAGATTCAGTTAATGTAACCTTGCAAAAATGTAGAGCACACTTCTGGATGTGCTTCTTGTCTAGACTACTGGAAAGGCTGATAGAGAAGGTATGTTTCTTCCTTCCCTGCCAGCTACACACAAAGTCAATGGAGAAACCAGCAGGATGTCAGAATTTTCAGTCAGATGAGGTCTTCCCTTAATGACTCACTTAATGACAGTACTTGGGGCTTGCCAAAACTGCTGTTGCTAAACAATACAATTATGTGATATTGTGATTTAGGACTGAATCACTTAGCGATAGAAATTCTGATCCCAATTAACATCATTAATCAAGGACTACCTGTATTCTAGGACAGTGGCCCCCAACCTTTTTGATACCAGGGACCAGTTTCAGGAGAAAACAATTTTTCCTAATTTTATAACATTTTATTAGATTATAGAATAAAATACAAAAATAGTAGGACACAGTGGGGGAGAGGGGAAAGAAAAGTGAGGAGGGGAGAGGGAAAAGAAAAAAAGGCATTGACTTCCAACTCCCTCTGTTGCAGTAGAATAAAGCATTAACATTGAACCTCAACTTTTTACTTTTCCATAATAGTATAAACTAGCCATTTCTATAACAATGAATCTATCTAATCAGTAAAACCCAAAATCAAAGTTTCAGCTGACAGAATGCATGTAAGACACACAATATTTGTATATTTATTGTCAATATAAATACCGTATTTTCCAGCGTATAAGACGACTTTTTAACACATGAAAATCTTCTCAAAAGTCGGGGGTCGTCTTATACGCCGGGTGTCGTTCTCCTGTAACCAGGCAGACCAGCCCGAAAGACTCTGAGGAGCCTTAAATGGTTCTGGCGATCCAAGCTCTGACGATCCCAGCTAAGTTGCCTGCTAATCAGGCAACTCAGCTGGGATTGCCAGAGCCATGTAAAAGGAAAAAAGTTTTCCCCCTCCAGCTTGCTTAGCTTAGCTGCTAGTCGCAACGCTTGCCTTGCTTCGCTTGCCTGAATCCATTCCATCAGCAAGCCACTCCCTGCCTGCAATCAAGCAGGCAGGGAGTTGTGGACTTCAACTCCCAGAATTCCTCAGCCAGCAAAACAAAGCTGGCTGAGGAATTCTGGGAGTTGAAATCTACAAGTCTTAAAGTTGCCAAGGTTGGAGACCCCTGTTCTATTGAGTAAGTTTTTTTCCCCTTTAGGAGCTTTAAAAAAAATAGTTAATTGGGTTTTTTTTTAGTTGTTCTTTTTTAGACCTAGCCATTTAAAGTTTAGGAAGTTTTAAATTTAGCTTTCATATAAAAATAAAATAAAATAAAATAATATTTGTGCAGCTTTCTGAGATTTAATGTGTTTCTGTAGTGTTTCACTCTAACTACACAAACACACAAAATCTCACAAAGCTGTATGTGGAATTTTGTGTGTGTGAAGTGTGAAAGTTGTTTTTTGGGGCTTTTTGTGGCTGTGTGATGTTCCTGCTTGATGTAGGGGCCATTTTGGGTCTAGCACAGCTGCTTTTACATTGTGGGTGAGCCAATTGATGTTTTTTAATTTTTATTTGGTGTGCGTTGGAAGAGGGGTAGTCTTATACGGCAAGTATAGCCCAAACCCTATATTTTAACAGGAAAAGTCGGGGGTCGTCTTATACGCCCAGTCGTCTTATACGCCAGAAAATACGGTAGTCTATCCATATAAAATATTTTTTATGGTTTCATCCTTTTTAAATTCTCCTTTTCAGCTTTTTGTGCTCTGTAACCTCCTGGTCTGAGTTAAATTGCCAAAGGTCTACTATGTTTCACATTTTATAATTACCAGTCAAGTGTGGTATGGAGAAACATTGGAATTACTGTAATATTTGTATTATGTAATTATAAATTCTGGGCATAACCAGAATTTCCCAATTATTGCAATTACTGGAATTTAACAACACAGTTTGCAAAATAGTTTCCCTTATTGACATCAATCTAGAAATGACTATAAAAGATGTGAGTAAAAGAAACACGTTATATAAATTAGCTCAGTAAGTAAAGTTGTTTCACATAACATTTTGGCTAGTTTTTGAGGAATCACAGAAAATATGGAGACAAAACTTTTTAATGAAATGATAAGAATAAAACAGCAGATGTAAACATAAGGTTGGAGAATAGCAAAGGGGATGAAGCAGTGGTGAAATCCTACCGGTTTGCACTGGTTCGGGCAAACCGGTAGTGAGAAAAGCTACCGGTTCAGTGAACCGGTAGTAAAAAAAAGCTACTGGTTGGTCCGAACCGGTATTTCCAACGATCATCTGTGCTGCGCAATTTATATTTGCTAGAAAGTAGGAAATCCTGCTTTCTAGCTAATCTAAATAGTGCGGCACAGTTTTTCCCCCCCTCACTGTTCTACTTACCTTGTTAAGTGTCCTTTTCCCATGCGAAGCATGCATTTGGCACGCACTGCATATGCGTGCTTGCGCAGCATGCATTTGGTGCACACTGTGCATGCACATGCAGCATGCGTTTGGTGTGCACTGTGCATGCACGCCCATGAAGTGTGGGTTTGGCACATACCGCACATGCACTGGCAGCGAACCAGTGGCAACCCGCAGAGGATTTCACCACTGGGATATACTGGGATATATACAAGAAACAAAAATGCATGAAGACAGCAGGCTTTGCACACAGTTATGTAAAATTCAATAAATAATTATCAATCCAGTCTGTCTATTGGTGCTGGCCTCATTTGGAGGTCAGCTGCAAAATTCCCATACTAATAAAAGGTAAGAAAAAGGTTTGTCAAACACTGTATTTATCTTTTTATTCTTTTGAAGTCAATAGAAAGTTTGAAATTAAGTAAGTATTCTGTTTTATCAGAAGGATAACTCTCTAGAAACTGAATAGAATGGGATCAAATTTGGTATGGCAGGAGAAGCTAGGAGTTCAGAAATCAGCCAGAAATCAGCCAGGGGTCTAAAGAAGCCTCTTGGATGAAAAGCAAAATGTTTTCGAAGGAAAAAAACGAAGAAAATCCAATTGCCATTTAGATAATCCAGATTTCTCCAATGCTTTGCAATGGGACAGGCTTTTGCAATGGGACTGGCTTCGGTAATGTTTGGTAATTCGGTAATATTTGAGAGGTCTACATTAAAAAGAATTATTTAACTCTGAGATAAAAAAAATGGAGGAAGAAATTAAGTATAACATGTAAACATTTGAAAGTATGTAGTATTTTTCTAGGTAGTTGATATGGGTTTTTGTTTTAAAGGTAGACTGATATAGCACAGAAGCATTTTGACAAATGACACATGAATCCACATTTAAAATCATTTCCAAATATGTCTTTTTTGCTGGCGATGGCTTACTTTAGCTACTTACGCTGGACTGTCACAGTGCCTTATGGACGATGAGACTCCTCCCCCGCAAGTCCTACTGCATTCTCCCCATATTGACCAGGGACCCCAACCGCCATCTATGCTCTGGGGCCAAGTGCCAAAAGGAACGCACTCTCCCTGATAACACCACTGAAAAGATTTCATAAAAAACAAAGAATTAGCTTTTGACTAATATTCAAGACAGTAATATATATATGACCAACATTAGGCATCAACATTCATTGTACTGCTAACATATATAAGCTTTATTTGATTTAACCCTGTTTAGTTATGGGTGCAGGAAAATGTTATTTGTTTTTATTTTTCACCAAAACCGAATCATAAAGTCCTAACGTACGTAAAAATTTCATAAGCTAGCATTTGTCATTTCATTAACTATCTCTTACTATCTCTTGTTAAAATAAACTGCAACAGATTTAAAATATTATTTAAACATTAAGAATCATTCTAAGAGTGTTTAAACACATCTGTATTAGGGCTGCATTATTTAACAGAACAACAAAGAAAATATTTCAGTTAGGAATTTTTGTAAGCGCTCTTGGCTATCGGTTCTCCATTAAAAAAAAACAAACGCCATACTGAAATAGAAGTGATGGAAGATAAACTTGAAGCACTATTTCATTAACACTTATTTTGGTAACATAAGAAAAATAATGCCAAGGCACTAGAAGCAATCCAAAGCACTAGAAGCAATCCAAATCTTTATACACACTAACTGGCTAAATTTTCACAGTGTAAATGATTATCTGGAGTGAAATATTAAAACAAACATCATCAAAGTTTTAAATCTGATTTTTGTTATTAAATTAAATTATGAGACATTACTTAAACTACATGATTTATTTATTCACGTATTAAGCAAAATAATAAAGTCCTAATTTAAGACAAAAATCTACCTGTTTTATTTTGCTTAATAAAATTGAAGGAACACATGCAAAAAAATAAAGACATTTTTTTCCTATGAAAACAGTGTTTTTTCATTATGTATCATACATATATGCATACATAGATCACACAATTCACCTTTTGAATAACTTATAAGCATAAAAAAGAAGAAAACAGTAAAATAAGTGCATTAGACAAGAAAAGGAAATGTAGGTGAATCTAATGTCATTCACTGTATCTTGCCATATATTTTTGCAAACCATATTTGCCACATATATACATCATGTAATGATATTATACAGTGTATTATAGTGTCATTATAATGAACAAAGAAGGGAGAAATCCCAAATGCCAGTAAAAAAGTTTTATTTGCCTGATACATTTTGAAAAATGCATTTTCTCCGAAGTACCTATACAAATATCATTAATACAAAAAGGACACTAAAATGATTGGTAGCAAACATAAAATATTTATAAATAGAAAATTCTCATGTATATTTTTAAAAATTCATATATATCTAAAACAAGCATTCAGATTACAATATTTGTAAAAATTATGTTAGGTTACAGAAATAATATATTAAAGGTAGAGAATCAGTAAGATTATTCTTACATTCAAGATGCTGATATCATTCAAAAAGCAGATATCCTGGAAACTTTTCATGACCCTGAGCCATCTAGTGCTTTAAAGTGATAATCGAATTGCACTTTCTAGTGCTTGGAGCCAAGAGAGAAGCAAGAATACCAGAGATCATGATAAGGGATTGATGAATTTAGTCTTGATTTTCATATCGTATCTCAATTGTTCCAAGATAAAAAAAAAACTAGTTCCAATATGTGGCATCCTATATATGCAGGGCCCAAACCTTTGGGTAATCCTGGCTGTTATGGTAGTCATAAATTCTTGTTCTGCCTCCTCATCTAGGGATGGTAAATTGTAATCTCCAAGTGCCACAACACTTGGGAACTCCAACAAGAGTTCTGCTATGAGGTGCAGAAAACCCAGTAAGGGATACAGCTGTGCAGCAGGCACAATCTCATCTTATTTTACACATATAAACGCTCAGATCCAGTTATCTGTGAAACCGTCCCACTGCCAGCTGCAGGGTCTTGCACATGCCAATCACTATTCTGCCATCTTTATTGTGGGACTGAGCCTTACAGAATGCCTGCTCTTAAAAGAGCACATTTCTCTTTAGTGAGGATTGACATATTTATCTTTTATTAATTTTTATTAGAGTCTGCCCATTCTCTACATTCACAATATCCTTTTGAAATTTGTCTCTTCTATATTATTGGTTACTCTTTTTTATTATCTGTATCTTTCATAATAATTCCTTGTATTTCTTAATATACTGTAAGCCATTAATGAAAAATATTGAAGAATACTAGAATCTGATCTGCAGCATTCCAATTGATACCTTATTCAGTGTTGATGAGGAAATGTTGAAGAGTATAATTAAAACTAGATGTAGACCCTCTCAAATCAATAAAACATTTTCCATATATCTATCATTTGATAAAATGTCCTCAAATACTTTGTCAATTGGGTTCCTGAAATTAAAATAGGTCTTCAGCATTTCCACAACCTACTAAAGATGGAAAAATGAAATAAAGTTAGTATTTCAAAATCTGATCTTAATGCATTCATGTTGACTTTGTATTAATATTAAAAGTTCTCCAACATGGTAACAGATGGGTCACCTTATGTTATGATCCAGAAACTTCTGAGATGTCAGATTACAATGACTGATCAATCATTTCCCCCTTTTTTTCTTCTTTTTTTTCAAATATTGGAACAATACTTGCTTTGCCTTCCTTTCATTGGCTGACAATTGAAAAGTTTTCAGGGTTCATCATTATTTGCAACTATGATTCAATAGTAATCAAAGACTAGTCCAAATCATTAGGCTACAATTTGCTCTGCTGCTGAATAAGCAGAGAATGCTGATTAAAACCACAAGTACAATCTCATATCCAAAGCAAAAGTAAAATTGTCATACTATGGCATGTGCTGAATAATATTTGGCTAACATACTATGGTTGCTTTGGCTGAGAGGGAGCAAGTGTCACAGAAGAGGGAAACAAATTACACATTTAACAATATTTCTGAAGTACGAAATAAGGTATCAAGAAACCGCTAAATAATGCCAGTCCAAATCTTTAGATCAAGTAATATACTCTCCTTTGTAAATAATGCATCAAATCAACCCATTTTAAAAAGATGTACATTTCAATCAAATGAGCACCATAATAATTTAGAAGTACAGGGGGGGAAATCGTCAAATATCTATATATACACACTGCCCATTCTTAATCCTCTGACTAATCCTTAATAGTTGTTTCTTTTCTCCTTATAATTATGTAATGTGAGAACATCCAGTGCTCTTTGATTCCCTGATTCCCTCTAAAGTAAATGGAAATGTGTCATAGGATGTATAGAATAATGAGGTAACTCAGATTGCTCTTTTGTTAGTTGAATTAAGTCAGAAAAATATATACAGTGTTAGCACAGAAGATGTATTCATTTCTTATACTATTGCAATTAATCTTTTTTTCTTTAATAACTAAGCTACAACTTATCTGCTTGAATTTTTTTCAACTTTGAGAGATCTAGTGCTCCAGTCTCTGTCCTGGGTCCCTGTGCTGTACAACATTATCAACAACTTGAATGAAAGAGTTGAGGGAACACTTAAACATTTTGCAGATTACACAAAGTTGGGAGAGTGGCTAACACTCTCTTTAGATGAAAGAGAAAAGATTCATACAAGTCCAGACAGACTTAAATGAATATAATGAAATTTAAATCTCCAGGGGAAATGTAAACTTCTGCATTTTTGTAGGAAAAATGTAAGTCACAAGTATAGGATGAGATAAGCCAGGTTTGGCAGTATTTCATATGAAAGGATCTGGGTTTCCTTGTTAATCACAAGTTAAACATGAGCCAGTACTATGATGCAACCAGTAAAAAGACAAGTGATATCTGGGGGGTCATTAATAAGAGAACAGAATTTAGATCATAGGAAATAATTGTTCTGCTCTAGTCTACCCTGCACAGACTCCATTCGGAATACTGTGTCCAGTTAAGCCTATCTTCCATCATGATCTGTTAAACAACTCATTTTATGAAAAGAGGAGTTGAATTTAATCTGACATAATTTGCTCATGACAAATTTATGTTTGCTCTTGTTAACTGTTGCATTCCTATCCAAGTGCTTATAAATATGCTGCTTAATGATCTGTTCGGGGACCTTGCTCAACTTTCCCAAGTTGTTGTCCTTCTCTTTTTTGAAGATAGGATAATATTTGCTTTCCTTCAATCCTCTGGGATTTTGCCAGTTCGCCAGGAATTTTCAAAGATTAGCCTTGGTGATTAACAATAATCTCCATTAGTTTCTTCAGTAACCTATTCATTCAAATTAGCTAAGTAATCTTTTACCTTTTCCTTGTCTATCCTGAGCTGCAGCTCTTCCTTCCATTAGGGGCACAATGATGGCCAGCTAAGGCTTCCTTTCTCTTCTGAGAGAAAACAGATGTAGAATATAAGTTAAGACATTCTGCCTTACTGCCATCACTGTTACTAGTTCACTCTTGCTACTGTATAGACTTTCTCCCTTTTCTTTTATTCCTGACATATCTGAAAAGTGTTTTTTGTTTTTCTGGGCATTTCTCACAAGCTTCAGCTCTTTCCTCATTAGGCTTTTTATCACAATCTACAATTTCTGGCAATTGCTTTGTATCATTTTTCTGGCTATAATGCCTACCTTCATTTCCTATATATATCCTTGTTTCCTTTTATCATTTTAGAAAGTTCTGTGTATATCTCCATTGTTCTCTTTAAATATACTCCATTTTTTCCTTTTAGTACGAATTGTTTGAAGTGCACCATCAATATCTTGTTTTGCTCTTCTGAATCTAAATACATAGCTGCTCCCCTATATATTATGGATAACATGGTCACTTTGTCCCAAGGTTCAAGGCACCCTCACTTTTTCAACCATTTCCTCCCAGTCAATAAGGATTAGGTTATTTCTTCCATCTTCAGAGGAAATTTCAAATGAAATAGTCAACAATGTTTTCAAAGTTTTCTCACAGTGTCATTTATTCCCATGTACATCTTTAGAAAGTATGGGTAACTGGAGAATAACATACTACCTGCAGTGTCATACCAGATCTGTGTATTGTAGTCTCAAACTGTCTGAGCAGGGAATAACATGTCACAACATATTTTTCCCAAAGTGGTTCTTGGTTTGTTTGATCCTTTGGAGCCCATATATTTTCCATCTTGTTCCATGAAGCCAGAATTTGTGGGACATGCTCAGGTAGTTATGAACTGTCTCCAAGAGCAGTAGCTGAATATCAATAGTTGAATTCCAGTATTATCAAATGCCTTTGGAACTTGCTTCTTTGGGCTACAGTGTACTTCCACCAATCTTCTTTTTTATGCTTTCTGGTATTTTCCTTCTCTGCCTTTCCTGAGGAGCTTAACACCTCCTGTCCAAGAATTTTTCACTTTCCATGCTGTGTTTCAATTAAAAATTAATTAAGACCTTTTACTTTCTCCTCTAGTAAGGACACAAGTTTGTACTTCCAGAATATGTTATCCTGGGATTTCTTCAAGCAGTACATACCTTGAAGAATCATCACTAACCTTCCTTTGCTTTCTGTGTTGATTGGTAATTGGCAATTCCTTGAATAATTCCACATAAAATTCCCCAATTTGCTAATTCAGGGATCTTCCTCTCTGAGGAACTGGTTTCCTTATATGTCCTCTGAAATGTCTTCAACTAGGTCAGCAGCAAATAATCTCCAGTAACACATAGTCAGCAGCAGCAGTCAGTCAGCCATTGTAAAGAAAAAGGAAGATGCATATATACAAGCCCCTTTTGCCTAGGCAATGGAGCCTAGATATGTCCATCAAGTTCATATTCCTTGCTCAATAGAGTAGTCTCTATTTCCTTGGTTCTTCAATTTTCTTTTTCCCCTTCCCCTCTTTCCTTTATCTTGAACTCCTACCCAAAACTCTCTTGTTTTTTTTATTGTTCATTGACTCAGTGATTTAAAGAATATTATCTTCTTCAGCATGATAGGAAATAATTATTTTTATTACATAACTAATCTGAAAGAACAATAGCATCTTTGAAACTAGACTCCTTTTAAAAATCTGAAAAGGTATTATAATATTTTAACAAAGTCCCGGGATTGCCCTTGCACACATACATTTCCTAAAGTCTAGGTATGAGAAAATGCTAGCACCTTACTCTCACTCATGTGTTACATGTATTATATAACACAGAAACACCATAAAGTCAGGATTGTCATGCTCAGCTTTTCATTTGAACATCTACCACAACTTAATCATATAACAATAGAAAATATAAATTGCTTGACAAAACCCTCATATGAGAGTGAATAACATTTGTCTCACTGGACTCTAAGATTATATCATGTATAGGTATTCTGGTTTTTACTTCATCTGAATTGAACATGCAAAGCATGCTTTTTAATGAATAGATGTCATTGCACATATTTGTTCCACAAGAGACCAACATAATCTGTATACTGAGAACACTTCCATCTTTGTAGAAGTTTAACATTCTACTCTTTTGAATGAATGGATGTTTACACAAATGCTTCACAGGAAACTGAGTGCTTTAGCTCACTTCTGCAAATATGTGGAGTGCAAATATCAAGTAATAGTTCTGGATTCTCTAAGATTTTCCTCATATTATTTAGAAACAAATATTCCAACCTACCCAAACCTGCCAACATTTCCTCTGCTTACTTAGAAAAAATAAGCAACACTCAAGAAAGCTTGAGGCATTTAAAAACATTTAGAGAAAAACTGCAAAATTGTGGGAGTCAAATTTATAACAAGATGTATTACTGTTAAGAAGTACAATCAACTGACAAAATCAGAATGCATTTCATGCCTTACTACTATCAGAGTAGTTGAAATTTGTACATACATAATAACAGAAACACAGTGTTGTTACCAAGGGCTAGCAGTCACTGCATTTCAAAACATCAGTTTGATACCTTCCTCTGCATACGTTTCTATTCATTTTCTTCAATAAATTCAATAGGAATTTGAGGATTTTCAAGGTTCTGTTAGAGAAAAATGTGACGTTTGTGTGTCTGTGTATGTTTTGCTATTTAGTTAAATACCATGGATGTTTTACAAGGGAGAAAAATTGTTCTGGACAATTTCATTTGAATTACTTAATTTTTTCTCACATATTGGAAGAGCATTGTAACAGGATTATGCTTTCAGAACAAAAGCATGGAAAGAAGCCACAGCTGAGAACTTTTAGATAGTATTATCTGTTTAATAAAGATCACATAATGAGACCACATCAAAAACAAATTAAAGAACTGTTTAAGATATATATAATTATAAGTGAATTAAAATGAATATTCCATTTTGTTGATGCTCTGTTTAAGCTTATCATTTCTTACATAACATTTAATAATCCTCTTTGGTCTTCTGAAACTTTCTGTGCCCTGAAGAAAATTAAGAGACATTTAAACTTACCCCCTTTTCAATGCTCCCAGTTTGGCAAAGAGTACCCTCAGCTGCTGGAATACTGTTGGTAACACAGCGATTACTTTTGCTGAGACACCAAAGCTCTCTACACACTTCCTGGGAAAGAAGGCAGAAGCAAGTTGTTCAGAATAACTGAATAATAATGCTCCTTAAAATATACTTGTGTTGAAAGTCCAAGATAGTGTTCTAGATGCATATAAAAAAGAAAAGAAAAACAAATTGAAATGAATTTTAGAATATTTATTAGAATGGAATAACTTACATTAAAAAAAAAGTTATATTTTCTGAATTCTCACATAATAAAATTGTGGAATCATTCCCCATAAGCCTAATTAGTAGTGCTGTACATTTCTTTTTAGCCATGTGCAGAAAATCCATCACAGAATAATCTCATAGTGTAAATATCTCATTCATCACACACAAATCCCAAAATTGGTTGTGTGAATTGGCCCTGGATCTACAACAGTCTACAAACAAAATATAATATTATGAACATAAATCTTCAAGTGTGTATAGAAATAACTTTTCTTCTAGGGAATTATTTGCCTGATTCACCACAGGTCTCTTGTAGGAACAGGAAACTTCCAGGTCTAGAATAATTAATTGGCAATGGGATTGAAAATTGCCTGTCAGACAATAACTTTATTTTTTTTACTATATTAGATGTAGAAACCGCAAACAATTTCTTAGCCAGGCAGAGCCACTTCACCACTTCTCTAAAGGTGAGATGCAAATCAATCTTATTTGACTGAATAGGAATTATTTTTAGCCTCACAAAATGAAGAACATTCTTTCATTTTTCTGGATACAAGTCTTCTTAATTCATCATCCCTAAGTATAGTAGGATACTTGGGAAACCCAGCTCTGCATAAAGGAAGTGAAGTAATCCACGTAACAGTTTTGAAGACAGAAAAGCATTCTGCAAGATACGTATCTGGTCAGAATCATTCTTACTAACCATTTCCTGCAGATTTTCCCAACAAACTTAAAAGTACTTCAGAATCTTGGTGCACTAGTAAATCAGAAAAAAAGCCATTTTCTATTGTGGAGATTCACTGTTTATTATTCCAGTTTCAGCAATAAAGGTTTTGGGTAAAAACTACTGTGACGTCTTTTTAGCATGATGAGTGAAACTGGAATAGCAACTCTTCTATTCACTTCAATCCTAATTTATTCACACAGAATTCAGAGAATCAAAAAGTATCCAGCAGTATACAACAACATCAAGGGTTCCTAAGTAGAGTTACCATGTTACAATTGTTTGCAGCCTCTCTCAAGATGGCACCTTCTCTTGGATGGTATAAAGTGGTGGTGACAACTTCTGGGATAGTACCATTTAGCTATTGTATAGGAAGACCACCCAGGAGATTATCTGCTTCTTCTTGCTCAAGGTAATCTCCAGAAAAGATAAATAAAGCAAGATATGATGTGGGGGAGGAGGCTGGTGTGGGAAGTAGCCCTTAGTCTGCAGGGAACCTGCGGGGTTAGGCATAGGTCCAAGGATTCCAGCAGAATGGGAAAAGGGCAAGGTGAGGAGGGCTATTAAAGCATCCCTGTGGTTAGCCAGAAGAGCTGGTGGATTGCCAAGTGCCTGGCTTTTGTTCACGTGACCGCAGGGTGCTGTAGTGGCCATAACTTCAAATACAGGTCATAATTCCCTTCAATTGTAAATTAAAGACAACCAAACATACGTTTCAGCTTGCTTAATATCATATTGACTGTTTATTCATGAAATTCAGCATGATGTGCTGGATTTATTTAAAACATTTCACTGAATATTTTAAATGAATCTATTCATTTTATTCAGTGCAAATTCAGTGCAAATAAAAGAGGCAATAATGATTAATGAAAGCATACTTCTTCACCGTATAATTTGTGTCATTAAAAGGAAAATGGGGATATCATTATGTCCTGACTCCCAAGCTAGTACTATCACTGATATCACTTTTTGATAACGTGACTGAGGAGAGATACAAGTAGCACTCATAATGGAAATATATATGATAACTTACCGCATAATATACAATTGCTGATCATTATTACATCAATGTTGTATGGCCTTACGCCTAAGACTATTAATTTGCATTTATCAGCAAGTGATAAATTAGTGCAGCACTCCCAATTAATTAACAGCACAATCTAATTCAGGCTGAGTTAAATCTTGTATTTCCTACCAATGTACTCAATTCAAAGGGCAACACTGTAGTCAAGGCAAGTGAGGTTCAAAGAATAAAGTAGAAACATGGTCAGTATGAAACAACAGATTAAGGATTCCAGAAGTCAAGTGCAATACAATTTGACGCTCATGAGGCTTTAATGGAAAGCTTTTTTCCTGCACTTAATAGCATTTGAATGACGTCTTAAATGGATATGATCTCAGCTTTTGACCAAGCATAGACAGCATCTTATCAGCCCTAATTACTGAGACTGAAACTTCAAGATCATATATTATTTATGACCTATTCTGTTTACCCTATGAGATTCTCCTTGCAGATAGTGGATTCTTCCTTTCTGTGTTCTTGCCTCCTATCTGTACTCAATTATGTTTTTATAGGGTAAATAGTTCAGTATCACACTCAAAGTCAGAATTTGTGGGAATTGGGAATGAAGTAATGCTATCTGAATAAGCCTTTCATTGGTGTCAAGATTCGGTCCATTTCTATTAGCATGCTGTTAACAGTGATCATGGAGCAGGTATTTGTTGTATCAGTTTGAAACTTCTCAGTTTTCTATCTCATCTATCCAGCAAAATGAATGAGATTTTAGCCTGCATAGGACAGAATGGAGCTGCATCCTGCTTCATCTGAATCATTTAGGTTTTCCCAAATAGCTTAACTTGCAAGTTGGATAGCACAGACTGAATCTTCTCACTTAAAAGCCTTCAGTTCTCATTTATTACCATCATGCCACTTGCAGTTGCTTGCAGTTGCAAATTGGTCTGTGAACAAATCTATAATTACAAATCAGGAAATTCACTATATTCTATAATAATGTTTCTTGTTTTTTTATGACTGCAAAATCAGAATTCATAATAAATATAGGATATAAAAAGAAATATTTCAGAATTTCTGATGAAAATACTAAAGAATTTCTGTTGAAAAAAGTTGATATTTGGTATCAAAATATTGAGAACTATGGTACATGTTCAACTTACTAGGCAATACCAAGTACAATAAGCAAGACTGGTTGACTTACTATATTAAAATAGTGTTTGCTCATAAAAACATCTATGTAACTTGTAAGATTTTAATTGTCAAATGTTAGCATCCAATCATATTTCTTGCATTGTCTGAAATATATTTGATTAAAAAGTTTAAGATTAATTACATTATATTGTTATATTAAATAAAAGGGGACTTTGTTTAAGGACACAAGAAAAGAGAATTCTTGCTAAGAGATATTTTAGCTTTTAAATCCAAATAAGTAAACAATGCTACAAATAGCCTAAAAATTCAATTTAATTGAAATCAATATTAAATATTACATTTATTCCATTTGATATCTGATTTGAGAAAAACAAAAAGTTTAAAAATGTATATTTACATTTCACAGATAAAAATAAACATTAAAATAGTTATTATTATATGCAACTTTTAATATATGTGTTTTGGGTTTTCTTTAATTGGTAAGAGAAATACAGGATAATCAAGTATCTTATTGTGTGAGATAATAAAGTATTACCTGTTTTTATTTATTTTAGCTATTACAATAATTTTAACAACTAAATTACTGCTCTTACATACATGTAAGATACAATTCTAGATATTGTAACTTCAAGTGATCATTAAGTAACCAGTCATAAATCGAGGACTCTCTGTAGAATAGCAAGCTTGCCTTCATACTTAAGTCATTCAATAGGATTTATTTGCCTGCAAATTATTTATACAATTTGTATTGTAATACATGCTTAGATTAACAATAAATTATTTATTAAATTTGTATCTTAATTATATACTTTCATTCACTAATATACTATCTAGATTTCTTTCAAAGCAAGATTTAAAAGGATACTTTTGTGCTGACTTTGCCACAGATAATATTGCATTGCATTATTAAAGACATAACATTCTTGAATACAGTAGTTCTTTCTCACTTTTCCCCGATATTTTTTTAAATAATGCATCTGCTTGTTAAGTCATATAAACATTTAGTACTAAAACATTTGGAAGCATGAAGATGAATTTAAGGATTACTTCAAACATCCTAACTGATTCACCGTTTCTGTTTTCCCTTACCTTAGATCTGAAAATTATCTAGCGCTTTTTATGTAATGATAAGTGGAATAACCATGGGAAACAGGGAGAAGAAACACAGCCAAAAGGTCAGATAAAAGGCAACTTAGCCTACAGCAGGAATGCAGGCAGGGTAAGTAAGCATCTCAGAAGTAACCCTCCCAGGTTTCTTAGGCTGTAAAAAGAGGGAGAGAAATGTACTTTCAGACTTGGAAGATTGGTGTCAGTCTTGCAAGGTAGACCAGACAGGAAATACGGCCAGTTGAACGAATTCTATTTTATTGTAAAGTAGAATTTTACATTAACAAAATCTTACGACTGGAGAATGTTCTTTCTGAGCTGTTTGCCCTGCCCTTATTCCTGGTGTGGACTAAATTGCCTTTTATCTCATTGTTCCCTTGGCCAATCTCTTCTCGCCATCTCCCAAAGTCATTCCCATATACCATTACATTTTATACAGTAATAAGTTTTTAAATGTTTTGAATTTGTACTAAGACATCTTGAGCATGCTGGAGATGGAAAAGTAGGACACAAATTAAAATAATAAAATAATAATAAAGAAGTAAAAAGGATCCTGCCTTAAAATGTGGAATTCAAAAATATTACTTTCTATATTTTATATTCTGAGAAAAGCTTTTTTTAAAAAAAATATATAAATAAATCTATTAAAAATCATGTATCAGTAAAAAACCTTCCAAATATTCTTTGGAAAATCTCTTCAGAGTGAGTTGGGTTCCATTCCTGTAAGCCTTGTTAGAATTTCAGGTAACAAAACTAATATTTTTCTAGGATTTTTTGTGCCAACAAAAAGGCTATTCCAACACTAATGAAATCAGTTAGTCATCTATAAATACAATAAATTTGTGTTTTACATCATCACTGAGTTGACAACTGTTGATCATGACTAAGTTCATTGCTCAGTAGATATTGTAAGAATATTATAGAATAATTAACTGGAAGCAAAATGTAAGTCAGAATTCATTAAATGGTACAAATAATATATATTCTTTAACATATGAAACCAATATTCACTAGGATATTTTCATTTTATAGCAATATTAACAATTTTATGCAAATTTTTGAGGAAAAGGCAAGTTTTAGACATGTTTAAAATAATCATTGTGATTTGTTTGTGCTTATGAAGTTGTATTATTCCCTAAATTTAATACCCTAAATTTGATTACATATTATTGTACCAATAACAATGCAATAGGACTTAATTTAATAATGTATTACGGAAATAATCTGAGTAGCCTAAAAAGATGAGACCCAGAATGAAAATGATCAAGAAAGCTTACATTTTCAAATTAAAATTCTGATTCACCACTGCCATTCTAAGTAATTTTATTCATTGTTATTTCCAATGTCTAGTAGAAATTCACTCACTGTCTTCAAATAGATTTTAATCCTATTCTCTGAGTAATTTAGTTAAAAATTGTTGTCCCAAAGAAAACAAAATTTGAAACCTAGAAAATCAGCTCAAAATCAGAACCTGCATTTGTAAAAACAAACATATCTCTGAGAAATATGGGCAATTGTAATCAAAACATAAACTGAAGTTGTAGCCTTTCACAAGATCAAGACAAGATAGATCACAACCTGTAACGGTGTATCTTAGGGCTCCATGACTTCAGTTTGGATTTCGGAAGCTTGTATTTGCAGTAAATTAAAGAAAGCTGAACCCATCTAGAGAAAAAAAACAGCAAATCAAATTATCTTTTTGCTTTTATGTTATATATTGTGGAGCCTCTTTCCATTAGTCATGCAGAATTTTACAAGTAGGTATATTAAATAATCTCTAAAGCTCCTGCATAATATAAGTAATATAACAAACCCCTCCATTTATTATTATTTGTATGATGAATAACATGCTGTATTATTTCCCATATGTAAATTTTAGTATAAGATAAAAAGATGTACAAATTGTTTATTCACAATATTAAGAAAATAAGAAGAGAAATAAATGATAAAAACATAATTATCATTGGAAAACTATTGCAGTTTACTTTTAAAATATCTTAAAATATTCCTTCAGTATATGCTAATCTTTAATATGCTGCACCTCTTGATGAGCATTTGTTAAAACAGAGCATTAAAAAAAAAATACTTGGATATTATATTTCCAATTCAAAGCTGCAAAAATATCCAGCTAGTATTTTTCCACCCTCTGTTGTTTCATGCTATTGTGTTTTATATATATGAGGGTGAATATTAAAGATATATGAACCTCAGTTAGATTCAGATAAGCACCCAAAAATCACAAATCTTAATGCTCCATTTTCATAAATGCTCATTATGAAGCGATGCAGCATGTTATCAATTCATACATGCTGAAGGTTTTATAGTATCTAATTTAAAATTCCAACTATAAAGTAAATCATATTCTCATCTTATTTTCCTATATATTGGGTGCTTATCTGAACCTTAGCAAATCTGTGAATCACTCAGCTTTTCTTTCTAGGCCGTGACTTATTACAACCTTCATCAACTGTCTAGCATCTGAGACTTAGCCTGCATTATAAGCAACCAAACTTGCTACTGTAATCCAAACTGATGTGATCATTACCAAGACTCTTTTTCAGACCCTCAAATATCTATGCAGTGTATTAGTAGACCTGATTGGTCCTTTTAAAGATAGCTATGACAGAAGCAGTAGTGTAGATTGAAGTTCTTTAGTGCAGTCCTAAAGTTCAGAGACAGGAAATAAAAGATAAATAGGAAAAACTACTAGGTATCATCAAAGGGAAGTCAAGACATAATTTTAATTAATACAATAATTTTAGTAGAAATAGACTTCAAAATGGATCTATAATTGTTTGACTATGTAGAACTCACAACAACTTTCTCAAGGAATTGAAAGCACTATCCTGAAGCAAACAATGCAAAAATCTAGGCCCGTGATGGTGAACCTATGGCAGGCGTACCCGAAGTGGCACGTGGAGCCATTTTGCCTGGTGTCACCCGTTCCTCTTCTGGGTTTCTGGTGTGCATGCGCATGCAACAATCAGCTGGTCTTTTTGCATGCAGCAGTGCCGGAAACTGGAAGAGCTGGTCTTCTGTTTTCCTGCGTGAGCATGTGCGCTGGCCAGCTGATCGTTGCATATGCATGCGCGCCAGAAACCCGCAACAGTAGCTGGCTGAAACCGGAAGTTCAGTAGCTGAAACCCAAAGTTCATTTTCAGGTGCGCATATGCACCCTGGGTATCTCCACTTCTTGGTTGTGGCCCAGACACATGTGCGATGCCGAAAAGGTTCACCATCACTGATCTAGGCTCTCCATATCACTCAGTGGTGAAATCCAGCCGGATCTATCTCGTTCACATGAACCGGTAGCACCGGTGGTGGGAGGCTCCGCCTACCCACCAGAACGTCATTACATCCCGTTTTTGACCCTCTGCGCATGCGCAGAAGAGAAGCATGCGCTCACACTCCCAAACCGGCAGCGAAAGTAAGTGCATTTCACTGCTGATACCACTTATAGGGGAAGAGGCAAAGGAAACTTAAATTTGTTTAGAAAGTGTGGCCTCAACTTTATTGATTACATCTAAAATGAAATGTTGATGCAGCATCCAAACATCTGCATTATCAATTTCCCTGTTGATTGGGTAATTGCTACTGGCCAAAGCCAATAATCAGTAGAGTAGCAATATAATATAAATTTCTCAAATGCTCATTTGTCATTGATCAGTGGAAAGAATCTGTCTTTTATGTTTCCTATATTGTCTAGAACCATTTGACCCTTAGGCCCTTGCTAGAAATCCCTATTCCAGAGTTACAAGGTCCTCATAATTCTATATCACCACCGAAAATCTGGTCCAATATTTTATTTTATTTTATTTTATTTTTATTTTATTTTTTATTTATTTTGTCAAGTATATATAAGATAACAGGTAAAAGTATAAACATAATTTGAATGCATGAAAAGAGTAAGTAAAAAGGTATGTTAGGACAGGGACGGTAGGCACGCTGGTGCACCATCCCAGATATCAGCACTGATTTCATCAAAGGAAATAATTTCATCAATTATGTTCCTTTAAAAGGTACCAAGTAGGCTATAGGAAGAAGGGAGTTACTAAAAATACTTTGTTTCTTGTTCTATTTATGAAAATGATTCAGTGGTAGATTGGATACAACCCTGTGTTTTATTTTAGAGTACATCCCTGTCTATCTACTAGGGCTTGTGGATGCAAAATTCATAATGTTCTCAGTACATTTAGCCACTGAAACAAGAAATATTGGCCAATGATATCATACCTGAACATCTTCAACTTTAGATGCCCTTTTGCCTGTTGAATTAGAAGTATATAAAGTTGTCGTGTTCTAAATTTCTGTGTGATCATTTCTCTTTTTCTAAATATTTGATACATGTAGGACTTTGTAAGAAAATTAAAATCCGGCAACCAGGAATGCTTCTATCTATCAGCTCTAGTATAAAGAAATATGGAAATTCTCTTTGAAGAAAAGATGTAGCAGTCATTACAAAAACATCAGTTTACCCATGAAAGGAAAGAGGATGTCTATTCTATTTATTCTATTCTAAATTCAAGTCTAACCTATCTTGATTCTCTTGGGTATATAAGGAAAGGAGAGGGAAACTCTTGTCAGTTTTTCAATAATCAATTCAATATTAAAGTAAGCTACAGTTCCTGTGAAGCTTGTTTCCTGACTTGGTCTGTCTCATTTCAGAATAATTTTACTCATGTTAATTATCTAGAGAAGAATGCTTTCAGGGCTAGCATGCATCTCTATTAATAATCTTCATAATTTCCCTTGCTTAGGTAGCACTATTGTACTGATTTGGAAATTACAAACACTAACAAAGACATATAAAATACCTGATATTATAGATTGTTACAGGATTAGACTGTATTTCTGATTTCACTACAAATATATATATGTTTATAAAAAATATATCTGGAGCTAAGAATAATATATGGAAGTTCACACATACAACCTGCCAATCGCCTATGAAAAGTACTATAAAAGAATTGCGAAATAGAAATATCCAAACACTACTGTCAACTTCGGTACTAATTGTAAAGTTTTACAGATAGTCAAAAGTACTATAAGAAGTCGACCATATGCGTAAAGTACTTAGTTCTAAAAATACATTTCACATCTCAACTTTAAGTCTGTAAATCCAAAGCAAGCAAAAACAAACACACTTGTTCTGAGCCGGATAATTCTTAACCCAATTTTTCTACCTTCCGTTAATACACTTCAACCTTACCAGGTCTATAATTGGGATTCTGTGCCAACCTGAAAAAAGGATGCTGTTTAACCAACAGCAGCTTGTGCAAAGTCAGAACAAAGTTCATCTCATTTAAAATGCAGCAGAATGCTTGTATGAAATCTGGAGTAATTCTTTCATTTTGTTTTTGAAGTGTGCATGCACAGGCCTAATGAATAAAATGATATAATATAACATAGATGGGCTACAGTTTTTTATTTTTATATTTTACTGCATTAAAGTCATTAATTGCATCCTTGAGATCATATCATTTCAGTCTGTATTTTTAAAGAAATTTATAATCAGTAAATAGTTGTTATAGCAGCAGTGCTGAAAGTACTGGTTGCTTTTCAAATCTCCAAATCCTGTATTACTATAGAGTAATTCAACAAAAAGAAAAAAGAAAGAAATCATGAACATTAACTATATTACAGGTAAATTACCTTAGGTATTAAACTATTTTTCCTGGAAAAAAATCTAACTATGTGGTTGCTAAGAGACAAAAACAAAAGTGATTATGTAATCAATCAACTGTTCTCCATGACAGTTTTCATAGATAAAAGTAAGATCTATACAGCAATTTTACAAGTGAAGAAGTTCTAGTTATTCTCAGAGATTATGCCTAAATAACACAATCCCTGGAAAGTTATATGATACAGTATTTTTTTTATTTCTAGATTTCTGAAATAAACTAGGTTCGTGGTTCATTTGACTCAATTCATAATTCTTTTATTTAAGAGTTCATATGCTTGTAGAAATCATTTTGTATAATTAAAATAGAAGCTGAAGCAATAACAATAAGAAAAAAGAAGCAGCAGGTAAATATTCAGTTTAAATGTTCATCAACAAATTCTAGTACACCAAAAGGGTTTATTTATTTTTAATTGCATCAGATGGATAATAAAGATTTTATCTGGCACAAAAAACAATGAAGCTGAAGCTGGGAATGCCTTCTCAAGGAAGATTCATAGCTGAGAAGATACTGCCAGTATCTGTTATTCATATAAGCAATATTTCAGATGGAGACAATGACAATTTAAATGGTGCAATTAATCTGTGGCCTTAATTTGTGGGCAGGAAGTGACTGTTTCGTATATCTAGATACCAAGTCATTTAGATGTCAACATATGCAATTTGTATTGGACATATAAATGAATAAACAGCTACTAAATTCTTTCAAGATGAGCAAGATATGTTATGAGGGAGCTGTTCAGGTGCAAATTCTAGTCATTGTGTTTTGTGCTGAAACTTCCCAATTCATTTTAAAAAATAATGTAATGTCATTTCAAAATAATGAATAATGTCAAAACATGAAGAACTCCAGGAACTGACCACTAGTCTCCATTCTAAGTATTGCTTCTACGTTTCAGATAGTTGGACAGAAAACCTTGAATAGGAAGGTAGAAAACATAGCTGAAGAAAAAAGGCATTGGTCCTTGCCACATAAAACTCTGCAAAAAAGAGCTATAGGGAAACTATAAATCTCTTGGAAGAAGGTATCAACATGCAAATATCCAATTAAGACAAGTCACCATTCTAATGTGAGTTGTTTTTGTACCAACATCAGTTAAGAATTATCTTTTTAATCTCTTATTAGTTTAAAATTAGTGAAGAAGAATTCTTGATATAGATATAGAATTCAGAGTGCAATACTTAACAGTGTCAATCTAGAACCTAGGGAATTTAGTTTAGATCACACACTATGCGTATTACTGGGTAATCTTGTACCAACTATGAATTTTAAAATCTTATCTATCTGACAAAATTGTTGCAAAGATAAAACCAGATAAATGCACTATTTGAGAAGCTAATAAAAAGTCTATTTAAAATAGACTATTTTAATATACACATGGCTGATTTTTCAAAGTCAAGCATACCTCATGTTGATACTTCATGTAATAAAGTCAAATGACTACATCTTTCTATTATTAAATATACCTAAAATGGGATAGCTAAGTGAAAAGAGTTTATGAAAGTATGCGGACATCAAGAGAAGAAAAACAGAAACAGAAACAGAAAGAAGAAACTTAAACAGAAACAATACAGGCTTTTTGTTGAAAAAATCAAAAGCTAACAGTTAAGTCAGCCAACCACAAAAAACTTTTAAATCCATTGCTATATGAATTGCCAAAATTCATCCCAAGAATAATATTGTGCTTATCACCCTAGGGATATTAAAAATGAATTCCTTTTGTACTGTGGTTCTAAAAGAAGTGATTATTGCAAATGATTAGGTAAATTATTATATGTAGTTTTTAGACCTGACAAAACACTATCATTCAAAAAATATTTTATTTAAAAAGGATATAAAATAATATGTAACTTGGCAACAAATCTACAAAATACCATTTCAATACCATTTTCATATGTAAACCCTACTGGTGACAGAATCATTGTAAGTGATGCTTTAGCTTATAAAAACCACTAAATACTATTTCAAGCTGTTCTTAAGTATTAGCAAAATAACTAAAAGTTTATTTTGTATTAATGATTTTTTTATAACCTAACTGTATTTGGATGTTGGTTTTTAATGCATGTGGAAGACGCACAGAATTTTTGAATGGCATTTTCAAAATAAATAAAATAAACAATTCTTTTATTAAAGAATAAAAGGGATGGAATACATTCACAACCCAACTCAATTATAATAACTGTAATAATGAATTTAATAAACTCATTATTACAGTGGTTAACAATAATAATGGTAATCACACAGTCACTAATAATAATGCCATGACAGAAAGCAAAAAAGTATAATACATAACATAATTAAAACTGTTTACTATACAAAATTGTTTTATATTAAAGAAAGATGTATCCTGAGGTTTATATTTAAACATTGTCATTAAACCTTGTCATTAGCAGCATTTCTACAGGTAACTGAGTGTTCTGAGTTAGCTAAAACTCTAAGATTATCCAACTGATTTTGAGGAAAAATGCTCAGTTCAAACATTTAGGTATAGAATATATACAAACAACTCAAGCAAAAGATGCAGCATAAAAAACTGATGTTCCTTATTTGAAACAATAATACAATCAAATTACTAGTAGAAAACTATGTTAACAGTTATATATTAATAAACTTTTATGTGAGGATGAAATATATATAAGTGACTACTTGGGACAGTTAATATAGTATAAGGATTTAGAGCTCTTACCCCGTATTTACACTGACGTGATGTAGCTCCATATTGGAAGCGACACTGTTCATCAGCATCATACACCTGACCCGGGGCCACCACAGGATAAAGAAAATCACGCTTGGGAGGTTCATTATCAAGGCAAGTACCACGGCCTGAACTGTCCAACATAAAAAAATCCAGGAATACTATTCTTTAGTAAAAAGGTGAAAGATTTATATGATCTGAAGACAAATTAAAGTCCGAACCACATTTACAGCTATGTAAATACATGTGTATTATAGAAAGTAGAAATGCTTTCTTATTATGGATCATTAATTCATAACTTTTCATAACTCATTTTCAAGATATTCATAAAAATGTTATTTTGTGTACCCCTCAATGATTAGTAGTTCACAGGATGTCTATGGAGATTCTCAGTCATCCAGGTCATAGTTGTCCCAAAGATGCTTTTTCAAGAAGAAAATTGACTTTCTGATTGTTCTTTGAAAACATTTCGCTTCTCATCCAAGAAACTTCTTCAGCTCTGACTGGATGGTGGGGAGTGGAAGGAATTATACTCCTTGCAGACAGCTGGTCATTTGCATTCTTTTAGCGAGTCGTTAAGGTTATCTGGAAGTTTATCTGTGTCATCAGGGTCACTTGAGTGGTGCAAATGTGTGTGGAACCTTCTTGGAACTGTTAAAAGGACTATGTTGTAGATGGGAGATAGATGATGTCCTATCCCTCCCCCTCTGTGGAGAGAGGGCTGTTCAATTTTGACATAAATGGCCTCTTTGATTCCTCTTTCAAACCAGCGTTCCTCTCTGTCCAAAATGTGGGCTTTGCTGTCTTCAAAAGAGTGGCCTGTGTCTTTTAAATACAGATGGACTGCTGAATCTAGTCCTGATGTGTTTGTTCTCCTATGTTGTCCCATGCACTTATGAAGTGGTTGTTTTTGTTTCCCCAATGTACAAATCTACACATGTCTCACTGCATTGTACTGCATATACCAGTTTTTGTCTGGATGTTTTATCTTTGGGGTGGACAAGCTTCTGCCTTAAAGTATTCTTGGGTTTGAAATGTGAAATGGCATAGGGCCTAGCTATCTTCGAGACCGCCTGCTGCCACCGACGATCTCCCATCGACCCGTGCGCTCCCACAGAGAGGGCCTCCTCGGGGTGCCATCAGCCAAACAGTGCAGGCTGGTGACCCCCAGGGGCAGGGCCTTCTCTGTGGGGGCACCTACCCTCTGGAATCAATTGCCTCCAGAGATAAGGAGAATCCAAGACCTCAGTGCCTTCCGCCGTGCCCTTAAAACCTTCCTTTTCCAGCAAGCCGGGCTGGCCTAATTTTTTAAGTGTTTTTAAGTGTTTTGTTTATTGTTTTTAATTAATGGGGCCAAATTTATATATGTATATTTTAACTGTATTTTAATATTTGTACTTGATGTTTTTACTTGGCTGTTCACCGCCCTGAGTCCTCAGGGAGAAGGGCGGTATACAAATTCAAAATAAAATAAAAATAAATAAAATAAATGTGCATGTACAGTATGTTATGTTGTCTGGAGATCCTCCTGAGCTTTTCCGATATGCCTGCAACGTATGAAATGACCATGTTGCTTCATTTATTGTTCTCTTCATTATCTGTTATGGAGGAGCTCCTGTATAGTCTTTTTTTGAGATTTGATGAAGGCCCATTTGGGATAGCCACACATTCTGAGTGCTTCCTTGATGTGTTTTTGTTCTTTTTCTTTCCCATCTTTGCTGGTAGACAGGCCTTCAGCTCAGTGATGTAGGGTTCTGATGACTCCCATTTTGTGGTTCAGTGGATGATGGGAATCAAAATGTAAGAGTGGGTTTTCTGTAAACTTCAATGTTAAGGCTTCTGTCTTCCTTAATGTTTACCACACAGTCCAGAAAGGCTAGACTATTTTCCTTAACATCTTCCCATGTGAATTTAATATATCTATCCACAGAGTTGATATGTTTGGTGAATGCTTCCAATTCCTGTGTTTTGATCTTGACCCAAATATTGTCCACATACCTATACCAGTGAGTGGTGCAATTTCCACCATCTAGTCAGAGCTGAAGAAGCTTCTTGGATGAGAAGTGAAACATCTTCAAAGAAAAACCAGAAAGTCCAGTTGCCTCTTGAAAAATCACCTTTTGGATAGTTCACAGGATTTTTTCTTTGGTTTTAGTGGTCTCTGAGCTTGATTGCTTACATGCAGATGTCTCATTACCCAACTAGGTAACATAAAATGTTAGGTAATGAGATATCTGCAAGCAAATAACCAAGCTTAGAGAACACCAAGGACTTCACAGTTCAATTTATTGGATCTATTAAATATACTCTTCTGTTGGAATATAACATTTCTACAATAATTCTTTCAGGTGACATGTATTTGACTGCAAAGGGTAAAAACAAAAAAGTAGTGATAAACCGGGTACACATATAACATATTACACAACTAACCAGAGATCTGATACAACAATCTACTTTGAGTTACAGAAATTGGAGCCAGGGAATATTTTGTTGGGTAGCAAGACTAAATGAAACCAATGGTATTCCACACCCCAAAGGATTTTCTTTACAGTAACCTAAGTTATAGCAAGTAGGGGAAAGTTACATTTTGTTGCTGCTATTATTAACCCTAGTGATCTGTGAAAAAGGATCTAAAAATAGATATAAATTTATCATTTCATTTCTATTAACTACCAGAAGGGCAAAACATACCTAGCCATCTTTAAAAAAAAAAAAAGAGTTCCTGGGTGTTCTTTTCTGTTTTTCTCACTAAGATTACCTTCTTTGCTTTTTTTCTTCCTCTAGTTCTCCAATGTTGACTACTGCCCTGCTTACAACTTCATCAATAGTCCCAGTATGTTCTCTTCAGCTCTATTTCATCCTTTCCTGTCTGCCCACCTCCGTCAGCTTTCTCCTCTTTTTGTTCTCTTTTATTATCAATCATGAATGTTTAAGGAAAAAAATGTTTTCTAAAACCCATGATATAATTTGGCTTCTTATTCCAAAGTATACAACACCTATTTTATTAATAAATTCAATTCTGTCCCCAAAATCAATGCTTAATTAGAAATAAATTTTACTAAAATTTTCTCCACACGCAACTTTTATCAAACATTACAGAAGACACTACACTTTATCATCATCATATACAAAGTCAAATGTCATTTAATCATATGAATGAAGTAATCATGTTAAATAAAGAGGCAAAACAAGTCTTTCACAACATGACATATGAAGTCTATATATAGTGAGGGCAGAATAAGAGAACAATGACATCCAAGACCTGAAGGTGGAGTTCTTGCGTTATGATGGGCAGCACTGTCAGTATTAACACTTAATATGTTCATCCTAAATGATATTTTGTAGTGATTCCTGTTTTCTACTCCATTCTATTTTCTGATTTTGTACAGCTAAATAGTATGAGCGAATCCGAAAGTGCTGATCATCCACTCTACATACTTTACTGGATTGGGGCTTATGACTACACGTTCTCTAGCATTGTTATTCACACTAGCAAGGTATAAATATGGGTGGAAACCCCCCACCAATTTATTATTGCTTTGAGAGAATACTTACTCTAAAAAACTGGTGATATAATCCCTACTGCAAGTTGACCATGAGAAGGGATTGGTGTTTGCTGTAATGTGAGCTGCCATAAGTTTTGCTGCTTCATGACCTTTGGTCCCACAAGAATTTCCAATTCCATCATGGTTCATACCAAAACTATCAGAAAGAATAAGGAGGGAAGAGAAACTATTTTTTATATGAGACAGCAAATGTAACAATACAGTATAAAAGTTCATATCAACTGAATACTGAAAAATGTTCTGAGAGAATGAGAAGTAAATAAAGGGATATAAGTAAGTTACATAAGAGAGCTATTAGCACAAAATTATTAGCATGTCTATATCAGGGGTGAAATCTAAAATTTTTTGCTACCGGTTCTGTGGGCGTGGCTTAATTAGTGGGCGGGGCTTGGTGGTAAGGTGACTGGGTGGGCGTGGCCAAGTCAATGTCACTTCTTTGCCCTTTTTTAACCTACAAAACACAACACAACACAACTGGCTCACCCACAATATAAAAGCAGCTGTCCTAGACTCAAAATGCCCCCGCAACAAGTAGGAACCTCATACAGCCACAAAAAGCCCCAAAAAACAATTTTCACACTTTACACACACACAACACAACACAACTGGCTCACCCACAATGTAAAAGCAGCTGTGCTAGACCCAAAATGGCCCCTGCAACAAGCAGGAACCTCACACAGCCACAAAAAGCCCAAAAAACCAACTTTCACACTTTACACACACAAAATTCCACATACAGCTTTGTGGAGATTTTGTGTGCTTGTGTAGTTAGAGTGAAACACTACAGAAACACACTAAATCTCAAAAAGCTGCACAAATATTATTTTATTTTAATTTATTTTTATAAAAAAGCAGCTAAATTTAAAACTTTCTAAACTTTAAATGGCTAGGTCTAAAAAAGAACTAAAAAAAACCCCAATTAACTATTTTTTTTAAAGCTCCCAAAGGGGAAAAAAACTTACCCAATAGAACAGGGGTCTCCAACCTTGGCAATTTTAAGACTTGTGGACTTCAACTCCCAGAATTCCTCAGCCAGCTTTGCTGGGAGTTGAAGTCCACAAGTCTAGGCAGGAAGGCAGGCAGACAGAAAGAGCTGCTCACCGATGAGCTCGATTGCAGGTAGGGAAATTCAGTTGCTTGCTGATGCATGGATTGCAATCGTCATGCGATCAGCAGCTAAGGTAAACAAGCTGGAGGCTGGGAGAGGGGTGGGATGGGGGGGAGAAAAAAAGAAACTTTTTTTCTTTTACATGGCTCTGGCGATCCAAGCTGAGTTGCCTGAAGAAGAAAAAGGCTCTGATGATTGGGGGGCTCAGCTGGGCATGGGAGGCGGGGGCAGGGATTTTTGCTACCAGTTCTCTGAACTGCCCGCCGCCATCGCTACCTACTCGCCTGAGCCGGTCCGAACCGGAAGCATTTCACCCCTGGTCTATATCGTTCGTTTCACTGTACAAATTTCACTATATTTACAACATAATCCTATCTGATTTAATGCCAGCAAAGATTACCATTTTAGAACCTTCACATAAGGGAAAAACAAATCAAGAAATATAAAGTGATTAAAAGGAAATTTTAAAAAACCCTAGTTAATATTTCAAATTAATTGAAACAATATATATCATTTGAAATTATTCAGAAGTGCCTTTCTATTTTTTAATATAGAAAAATAGTCTCCTCCACTAAAAAAGGTAGCATGAAAATACTCACTGATTCTAACAAAAATGTGAGTATGTATTTTTTTTTACTCCTATTTGCTGTATGAAGGGCAATTTTTCTTTTTCAAGATTGCATTCCCAGACATAACAGTCCCAAATGCATATTGGCTTCCAAAACACTTGACTTTAACTTTTTTTGATAAAACCTAAACTGGCAGTGTATTGAATGTCATATGTATTATTTGATCTCTTCTTTTATTTCAGTGGACTGAAGTAAATTGGACTACAGCAATATAAGTAACTCAAGAATGTCTTCCTTTTACAATTTGTCATCTTGTTCTAATATTTGAGATACTTTAACAGTCATTAATCATCATGTTACAAATATTTCTGCTAGATGTTATTCCACTCTCATAAGTGTTATTAAAAATTGGCTGAATTTAAACTTCATAGAAAACAATGGTTTTGTAACAGAAACCATAGTTAAATCCTTTCCTTCTTCCATGTTTTTTTGCTGAACACTTTGAAACCCCAGAAAGCAAATGGGAGTATGACTTTTCTAGTTCTCCTGTCGGCTTTTACTTCCATTCCCATAGTGTCCTCATGGGGTTTTTGGCAAAACTGTGATTTGAGCTCATTGTGCAGTAGTTCTGGTCTTTGGAATAGATGCCATCAGTATGATGAGGATACCAAATCCAGTGCTCTCTGCCTTCTAATGTCAAGGCAATCAGTATCCTTGAATATCAATAATGGGCTGGATACGGTATAACAAGTCCAATTATGTGGTTAAAGTAAAACTTGATCTGGATGAATGGCCCTCCCCCAGGAAGATGTAGTTTGGAATTGGAAGAGCACTTTTCCACCAGCTATCACTGAATTTACAGATGGCACCTGTGGCACAGAGCATATTTCAACTATTATGGCTAGGATGCTATAAGCCTTCCTGGACTAGACAGACAGTGAAAATTATTCATGTCTTAATCACAGTCTTCTCAAGATACTACACTGTGCTTTATGCACCTTTGATAATGTCTACAAATTGTAATTGGTGAAAAATGAAGCGGAAGACTGCTGACTAAAGCAAGACAAGTTCCATTAAGTTCCATCAGGTCCTTCAGCTCCTGCGGTCATTGGAGGAAATGGATTATCTAGACACTTTTCAGTCTGGCTTCAGGCTTGGCTACAGCACAGAAACTGCCTTGGTCACGCTGATGGATGATCTCTGGCGAGCCTGAGATGGGGGTCATTCCTCCATCTTGGTGCTACTTGACCTCTCAGCAGCTTTCAATACCATTGACCATGGTATCCTTCTGGGACGACTAAGGGAGTTGGGAGTGGAAGGCACCGTGTTACGGTGGTTCTCCTCCTATCTCTCTGGTCGGTACAGTCGGTGTTGGTAGGAGGATAGAGGTCGACCCCTAGGCCCCTCGTTTGCGGGGTGCCTCAGAACTCGGTCCTCTCCCTCCTATTTAACATCTACATGAAGCTGCTGGGTGAGATCATCCGATGATACGGGGTGAGGTATCAGCAGTACCCTGATTATACCCAGCTGAATATCTCTACCCCGCGTCAATTTAGTGAGGCGGTGGATATGATGTGCCAGTGCCTAGAGGCCGTGAGGGTCTGGATGGGAGTCAACAGACTCAAACTTAACCCAGACAAGACTGAGTGGCTGTGGGTATTGCCTCCTAAAGACTATGTTGATTGTCCATCCTTGGTTCTGGGGGGGGGGAGAAATTGTCCCCCTCAGAACGGGCTCGCAATTTGACTCACAGCTAAGATTAGAGCAACATCTGTCAGCTGTGGCTAGGGGGACCTTTGCACAGGTTCGCCTGGTGCACCAATTGCGACCCTACTTGGATCAGGAGGCTCTCCTCACAGTCACTCATGCCCTTGTCACCTCACGGTTAGATTATTGCAACATGCTTTACATGGGGCTACCCTTGAAAAGTGTTCGGAGACTACAGTTGGTCCAGAACGCAGCTGCGCGAGCTGTCGTGAGTACACCTAGGTACACCCACATTACACCAATTCTCCGCGAGCTGCACTGGCTCCCTATTGGTCTCCGGGCACAATTCAAGTGTTGGTTATTACCTTTAAAGCCCTAGATGGCTCAGGGCCAGGTTATCTTTGAGACCGCCTTCTGCCGCATAGCTCCCAGCGACCAGTAAGATCCCACAGAGTTGGTCTCTTCCGGGTCCCATCAGCTAAACAATGCTGGCTGGCGGGCCCATGGGGGAGGGCCTACTCTGTGGCTGCCCCAGCTCTCTGGAACCAGTTACCTCCTTAGATCCGGACCATCCCCACTCTATTGGCCTTCCAAAAAGCAGTGAAGACCTGGCTTTTCCGGAAGGTCTGGGGCCGTTGATCTCGCTGTTGCGATCTGGCGAGATCCGGCCATGAATGGTGTGAATGGGTTTTAATTGTTTTTAATGTTTTAATTTTTAATGTTTTTATATATGGTCTTTAAATGCATTGTAAGCCACCTTGAATCTTCAGAGAAAGGTGGCATACAAGTTGAACAAATTAATTAATTAATTAATTAATTAATTAATTAATTAATTAATTAAAATATCTGCACTGGCTAGCAATTGCTTAATGGGCACAGTTAAAAGGATCGGTGCTAGTCTTATGATTCTAAATGACTTAAAGCCTAATTATCTGTGGTACTGCATCTTCATTTATGAAAATGCTCTGGAATTTAGATTGTCCATTCTGTTAGAAGCTTCATCATCATATATATGAGAAAGGGTCTTATTCTTTGGGTCTCTCTAGTAATGAGATATTCTCCCTAAAAAGTTATGTTTGGCTCTTAGAATGTCTTTCATCAAGCTTCTAATTGTTGGTTATTTTAATTTTAACTCTATTATTTTGTTATTTTTAGAGTATGTATTGTATAAGTTATCAAGAATGTTGGAACAAACAGAAATATGGGAAAGAAATTCATTAAATAAAGATCCTCCGTGTATCCAAATAAATACTTTTTCCAGGCATAAAATACATATATATCGAAAATATTACAATATGGAAAGGAGAAAAATAGAGACTAATTTATATCTCTGCGCTAGATTATCTGATTGGAAATAATTCCAAACAATTGGTCACACTGCTATAACTCCCATCTTTTCCATTTTCCTTCTTTTGGTTTGCTGTTGTTGCTCCCTTAGAATAATATATTAATTCCGACCTTCAACATATCTGAACTAGAACAAGTATTCCGCTCCATAATGATGCATGGAAACGTGCACAATAAAGATTTCCACTTGAAATCCGTCATTCCCATTCTCTGTTTATCGTTCCATGTACATCTGCATATTTATTGCTTTTTAGCACCAACATATGTTCCTTTATGTCAGAACTGAAAGGATGTAGAATTGGAACTGAACTTTGCTCTTAATACCAGATATCCAAGTTTTGCTTTGCAGTTTCTGAGATGAATTACCAGCATAGAGGAGAAACTATTAAAAAAATACTATTTTCATTCATTATACCTCCTTATCCCAGTCCTGCATATGTTCTTCTGACATTTTAAGGAATGTTTACACTGTATGTCAAATTACTTGTAATAAATAAAGACCTAAAATAAAATGCATAACAAATCTAGCATATAATTCCTTGAAGCAGTTTGCAACAACTATTGAAATCTGTTTAGTTTCATCATTTAAAAGATGGTAACATATTCCTAAATGTGTTTAGATTTGTAAAAAGAAGAAAAGAAAGACATGCTAGAGATTTATTACTTTTATCAAAATAGTGCGGAAAGAGAAATGGAGATACACATACATACTAATATATTGAAATCACAGAAAAAAGAACGGAATACGCAAGATGAGTTTCAACTGTGTAATTTCTACATATATAATTAATTCTACTAAATTCAATGACACTTATTGCTCTCTAAATGTGTATTAGATTGTAACTGTCATTTTGCCCTGAGTATCAAATGTAACAATAGAATAGTAAGCTGCTAAGAATGGTTGTAGTGACTTGTTTTTTATTTGAAGAAACAGTTCATTATGCCAAGATGACTTCCAAAGTGTAAAAAATTAATGCCACAAAATTTGGCTTCAGTTGACTTTTCGTCCTAAAACATTAGCTAAAATTAAACTATCATTGCTGATCTAAACACTGCAAGATTTCTCTTTATTTTATTTTATTTGTAGGTAGCAAGCTGTATGTTTTATGTATGGTAACATACAGATTTCTTAAAAGCCATTGCTTCTTGTTCCTGAATTCTAGGTGTTAGCAAGATGTTGGCATCAAATACTAGCAATTGAGTAAATCTGGCTGTAATTCCCATTTCTGGACTGAATCAAAATGAACCTTGCAACAGAATTCTCAAACTATGGATCATGCCTTCTCAGATTAAGCATCTGGTACAAACCATAATGACAAAGATAATGACAAAACACTTTGCACTTGCATTATTTGCACTTGGTTCCATTTTGGATTAGATAAGTGTATCACATGGGTAAGTTCACTCTGTTACAGGACACATTTTGACATCCCCATCATTAATATGACTATGCTTGCATGAAGTTTCAAATGAATTAAAACATTTAATCTGGTTTGTGCAGATCAAGGGTGAGTATTATCAAAACTTCGTCTAAACTCTGTTCATTTTGACTGCACATGTCTGCAATAAATAGAGGGCATCAAAGTTCAAAAACTCCCATGATATTTAGTTTAAATTTTACAATAAGTGGTCTATTGTTAACTTTAGTTTCATTCATTTTAGGAGATCCTGGTATTGCAAAAGTGAGGACCTACAGTGAAAATAGTTTAAAATAATGTGATTAAATCATGTAAATGATTTGTTAATGTAAATCATGGTTAAAGCAGTTTTCAATGTGTTTCCAATTGAACACTGTGTTATAAGCAGTACTATATAATCTGATTCTGAAATGAAAAGGTAAGCAACAATTTTTGAGTTCAGTCTCAAAACATATATCCTGAACTGTACTGTTGTTACAGCATAGTTGTACAATGGTTGCATAGTATTATTCCATGCTTATATGGTTTACTTTGTGCTATTATAGCGATACACTGTAACAGTGATTTTATGCTAAACTGACGCAACTAGAAGTAATTTCACATCAATAATATATATGTGCTGCAGTAATAGCTCTTTCAAGATCATATGGTTGATGAAATCAAACAACAACAAAAATAATCAGGATACAGGTAAGGCAGCCAATATAAGAGGGCAAATTAAGATAATTAAACTAAATGTATTAAAAGTTTAAAAATATACGCACTTGTGACCAATCTCATGGGCTATGGTAAAAGCAGAGCCAAGGCCAATGTCTTCATTAATACTACAGCTCCTTTCAGGCTCACACATTCCAGCAACAGAGGCCAAGCCTGAACAAACAAAAGGAGACACAAAGGGTCATGCCAACGTGTTTCAGTCTTAAAAGCCTTAGTTATAAATGCCTGGATTATTTTTAATAACCTCCATGCCTAAAAGCAGCAGTTGGCAAAAGGTTAACTTTTTAGTCCTTGCAAAATCACTGGGGGGAACTTCACTTTGCCGGCTAGACATTAATATTTTTTGAACTGCAGTCATTGCTGGAAAATGTCTAGACTAGGGGTTAGATTTATAAATTTTACTTCTGGTAACTTGGGACCACCTAGTAACTTGAGCCAAGAGAGGGAATTCAAGCAAGCATTTTTATTTTAACATTTTTGAGGTTGCAGAAAGCAAAATGTATCCACATTACTTTTCCAAAAAGAATGGCTTTAAGTTTAGTGGGTTCATAAAACATACAAGTAACATTTTAGCTACCCAAAAATCCCCAAGTGATATATTCTAGAGAAATTTTATGAGAGAAAAATAACCCTCAGTACATCAATTGCAGAGAAAGAAACATTAATTTGTACTCACTATCATGTTTTTCTTTTATTACAGCATGAAATATGTGCCTTAAAAAAATCTAAAATGAATGAAAAGCTTCAGACATTTACATATGGAGTACTGTACATTATATACTTTAATGCAGGACTAATCAATTATCACTACTGATAATGGATCTGCTGCAGCCTTACTGATATATTTCTCAGAGTACTATATGCTTATCTGGAAAAAACATTAATGTACACCCCTAAGGATTATATGTATGCTGCAAAAATATTGTTACAGAATACTATAAAAAGAATAATTTTAGAACTCAATTGTGTTCGTAAAGAAAAAAAGAAATAAAAATAATATTGGATACTTCTTTTCTATAGGAATACATCACAAGTATTTCATGACTTCACTCTAGCTTTATAGAGGCAGAAGGAAGATTATTATAATTCAGGATTCCAACTGGTCTCTGCAGATGTTCTGCACTATCTCTCCTATCTGCTTCAACTAGCATGCTCAGTTATGGAAGCTATGCTATGGTATATATAAAATACCAGGAAATACTAGTATAACTGGTATAAAACAAGTTAGAAAATATTTTTACCTCAACCATACATATATCCTCTCTGTTAGCCATTTTTAACTCCTTAGTTGTCTTGATTATAATTACAGTATGCAAAAAGCTGTTAACTGGATGCATGTATGGCATTATTATCTGTAGCTGACCTAATTTTATGTGTTTTAAAGAATTTTATATAGAGAGATGATTTCTATTAGCTTCCCGGAAATTCGAAAGGAACTAGAAATGAAGATAGTCTGATGTTTAATCTTCAAGTATATGTTTGGTTTACATAGCAGTCACTGGCTCCAGACTAGGGCAAAATAAAATAATCAAAACAAGCTTTGCTAAAGTAGATGGAAATTATTTTTAACCAACTGTAATTTCTGATAGAAAAAGGTTACAATCATGTTTTACTTCCCATAATTTTAAAGATAACAACATAACGATAGCATTCCATTTTCTAAATTCTACCCGTTGTGACAAAAGTATGAATTGATGCCTTTTTCTTCTACAGTACAAATAATATTGTTAACACTTTTAGAATATAATGAATACAATTCACATTTATAGCTGAGGACTGGAATAATTCCTATAATCATGCTAAAAAAAAACCCAACAAACCCAACAAATGATCAGCTTTAAACCTCTTTATTCAGACTATTGTTTTATCTTTCCTCTTAGGTCTATTTTTTTTTCTCTGTTCCGGCTGCTCTGCAAAGTTCTGAACTTTGCCACTGTAACTTTAATTCTGTTTCTTCCCTCTTTTTGCTTTATGTACTTTTTTTCTTGGGACTCTGATGGGGTTTTTTTTCTTGAAATATGTAGCTTTTCTTTCCAGAGGGACATCTTTGGCAATTAGGAGTCTGTAATTCCTGTACAATGCCATGGAAAAGCTTCCAACTCTCGGTGGTGATCCTGTGTAATTCCAGGATCATCATTTATGCAGTCTTATCCCAAAGTTTTCTATAGTATAAAAACTTCAGAAACCATAAAATACATGGAATAGGTGTTTTAAAACCCCATTATGTACTTTTTAAATATTACACTAAGGGTTGGGATCTACTAAAGGCTGCTGCAGTATGGAGGAAGTGCTCTAAGTCTACTGATTTAATTTGTTACTCTAAAGGCATGTGGGAGATGTCATCACAGCTGGCAGATATAATTAGAGCAGAAACGCTGTGTGAAAAGTTTCTTGATTCTTGGTTTGAGCAATTGAGTTATATGTAGAAATTAGGCAGGGAAGATGTAGAGTTCAATGCACCAAGGTTCAATATCTTCTAAAGTCAATGCAGTCCTATGCTGCATCAACAGGGGGAAAGTATCAAGATCAAGGGAACTGATAGCACTACTCTGTACTGCACTATTATAGTTGATTTGGAATACTGCATCCAATTCTGGTCATATGAATACCAAAAAGGCCTCAGAAAGTGTGTAGAGAAGAGCAAACTGCCAGGCAAAAACAAACAAAACCACTCATAAAGAGTATCAACAGTAGCTTATTGCTAGTCAACTAGGTTACAAGAATATCACCAGATTGATTGTGTTCCCTTGGGAATGGCAAGTTAAGGCTTCAAGGATTCTGAGGAGGTCTGTTTCTTACTACTTACCGCAGTATAATTACTCTAAACTTGGCCCCCACTTGATCCATCCTCCCAGTCTAGTTGGAGATTCCAGCAACAAAGGTAAGAGGTCTGAAAGCTAAATCTTTTTTTTTTTTTAATTTGATTTATATGCCATCCTTCTCCGGAGACTCAGGGCAGCTTACAATGTGTTAAGCAATAGCCTTCATCCTTTTGTATATTTATACAAAGTCAGCTTATTGCCCCCACAAACTGGGCCCTCATTTTACCTACCTTAGAAAGGATGGAAGGCTGAGTCAACCTTGAGCCTGGTGAGATTTGAACTTACAGTAATTGCAGACAGCTGGTGTTAATCACAATGCTTTTAGTCTGCTGAGCCACCAGGCCCATGACTTATGACTCATAAATCTTATGAGGAATAGCTAAATAAACTAGGTATGTTTAACTTAATGGAGAGAAGACTGAGGGAGATATGATAGCAATCGGCCAATACTTGAAGGGTTGCATGCATGAGGATATTGAGTCATTCTCCATAGGACCTGAAGGTAAGACAAGAAGCAATGTTGGAAGCTTGTCAGAGGAAGCTCCAATTTGGAAATAAGGAGGAATTTCCTGACAGTAAAAACAATTGAGCAGTGGAAATTTTCTGAAATTTTGGATGCTCCATTGCTGGAGATTTTCAAGAAAATATTGGACAACCATTGGTCCAAGAAGGCATGATGATTCCTGCTTTGAGCAGAGAGTTGGATTAGAAGACCACCAAGTGCTTTTCCAGTCCTATGATTCTATACAAGTACACTGAGGAAGCAGATCTAGTGATCTGCAAAACAGGTCATGTCCTCTGGGCTGCAAAACAAAGAGCTTGAGATACATTTTTGAACTTTTGTATTATCAGGAAGGAGGGATATATCACTTTTAGATGAGAGCCAGTAAACCTTAGTAGTTTGCAAGAAAGAGGAATAAAATAAAGAAGAAGAATGAAGTAGAAATATTTTACACACAAACAAGGGGAAACATTCGTGTCTCTGAAATTAAAGAACAAACATCAGTCCTCTTTTCAGGGGAGAAACAGGACAGGAAGATACTTAGATTCAAATGAATAGGAACGATTTAGCAACAACTCAAGAGGAAGGCATATACTGGTGCAAAACATACAAAACATTTAGACTACCTATTTCATTTCAAGAGCTGTTGGAATTTCAAAAGCATATATTCATGACGTGACAGACAAAATACTGACACACATCAATTCAGTTACATTCTCATCTGCTTTGGATTGAAATTATATCTAATAAAAAAGCATTGGATAAATTTAGGACTGCAAACCAGATGTTACTGTTGTAGTACACTAAAGGCTATCCAGCCAGAAGTTCAGTAATACAGACTTTCTCTTAACATGCTATTGAATGGAAAACAAACTCTACTGATAAAGGAATAGCCAATTAATTCTTGCCTTGCTTGTATTGTATTGTCCAAGTCAAGATTTTATAAGTGACCTAGATAAAATAATAGACAGATTGCTCATCAAAACTAGATAACATGGCCAATAGAATAGAAAGAATCAAAATTCAGTTAACAATTTTGGATCAAGATAATAGCATGAAATTCAATAGCATGAGAAAATGTGAACCTTATATCAAAAATATTGGATGCAAACATAAAATGAGGCAACTTGGCTAGACAACAGTATTATGTAACTTATTCAGTGTCTTAATGGATTGCAAGGAATTATAAGAAGTCCTTAAAATAACTAAAGAAATCTGCATTAGCAGAAATAATGGGGCATTATGAAATGTAAAGCAAATATAATACAAAACAAGTGAACTGCACAGTGAGAACCGGAATATTCACACATATTCTGTTAAGTATTAGTCAGTAATAACAGTGACCTGTATTATACACTTAGCTAAATCCTGTTAAATTCAATAGGGTTTCTCTATAGATTCGTGTAATATTTCTGCTGGCAAATAAAGTAATAAACATATCTATTTATCTGTATAAGTTTACACTGTACAATATTTTACAAGAAAATGCTATAATATAATTATAAATGTGTACATGAACAGCTATTACTTGTGATAACAAAATAGAACATTAAATGAACAAAAGCTGATAAAGCTGATATAGTGAATACTACTGCCAAAAGATACATACATGCATGGTTCTTTAAATCCAATTTTTGAAATATCCGGCTAGTTAATATTAGTAATAGGAACTGATAAAAGATCTTCTACTCTCATCTTTCATATACCAAACTACCTCATATTAGCTAGCATTAACAATATATGCATACATAAAGCTCTGCCCTCTCTCTTATCAGTGCAAAGAAAACAGAACAGTAAAGGTGTGATGCTAAGCAGTTTGTTAATTTAATGTTGTATACATTTTATAATTATCCTTTAAGTCTGTTAATAGATGGTTTAAATAATGGTAAATGATGAAGTAAATAAAGAATTAATCCTGGCTGCTGTGAATGAAGTATAGTTTAATTTACCCCTAGGTTCATCACAGTGGGATTTAATATAGAATTCTTATATCAGGATGAAATAGGAAGACAAGTGCCTCTGGAACACAGCATGAAGTCATCAACAAAATAATATTCCAGTTCCAACTTCAGAGATAAGCAAAGGAACATGTATGTTTTTATGTATCTGGCAGAATATTACCTTCTTTCTGCTGACTTTGGAGATTTGCTACTGCTATCCCACTGTTTTTATTTAAGCCTGTAGACTCCTCTTCATTTTTCTATCCAGTTTCAGTATGGGAATTCCTGCCATTTGCAATCTAGTTGCCCCATGCTCCAAATGACAAGGAGAAGGGATGACAATTTTGTGAATGTGGACGACTCATATCCTAATCATCAAGTACTGTAACTCCTGCACTCAGCTTTCAGGATATTTAATAGAAGATGATAGTAATAATGCAGCTCTCTGAACATAGTGAAATCCTGCAGAGATCGAATTTGTGAACTTCTTTCCATATACCAGAAGGAATTGTTTTTTCAATTTTTCATGTATTTAAGTGGCTCTTAGAAAATTCTGAACAAGATTTTAGGTTTGAATGCAGAGTTCAAATTCAGATCACACCACCTGGCCCATGTATTTTGCCAGGTGCTAGACAGACACGACTTCCCAAGTAAGGAAATGAGGGAGAGGGACAAAAATCTGTCCAGAAACAGATTTTTTTATCCTGCCCACATATACTTGAATATAAACAGAAGTGACATTTCAGAATCATTCAGTCATTCGGATGGCAAATTATAATTTAAAAGCAAAGCAAAGTAAATATACAATGCATGCAAGTTTTCTGAATACTTTATGAATGCTAGCACATTAGGGAAGCTTTGACACCACAGCAATCATCAGCTGTTCATATTTTCTAAAACATAACAATTTTACAAAGTACATTTTGATTTCTGACTGTCTTTCCTAGGGGTTCATTTTGTATTCTGTGAAATGTATCAGACTAATCTTCATGATGAAGAAAGCATTATAAGCTTCCTTTTCCACTTAATGTTGCTTTGATTATTTCTAAACCAGTGTTTCTCAGCCACTGCAGGCTGGGGAATTCTGAAAGCAGATCCCCGCTGATTTTAAAGTTGCTGAAGTTGAGAAATATTGTTCTAGACTTTTAAAGTAATCCAGCTATTGAAAATAACAAATAATAAAATTTAAAAATTCCCTTTTGAAAGTAAAATATATTTTGAAATCTATCTTTATGTAAACAGGTAAATATAGGGAAGCCATCTTATCTATAGAAACATTTAAAGAATAAATACTCATTTAGCTTACACTATGAACCTTACCCAGAGTTCCACAAGGCTTGTTTTTATACGTGCAGATGTCATATCTGTAAAGAATGAAAATAGATATATTTATAATAGATTCCTCTTAGCAGTTCTGTTTTTAAATATTGATCACATTTCTGTAGTGAAACTCCAGTTGTCAGACTACAATCACTGTAATTATGTGCAGCCAGCTGGAGTGTCAGCCCTACAATCTTGTATAAACTACAAGCTGCAGTATGTTCATAGCCTCTGGTCTCAAGCCATAGAGAGACTTTCCAGGAAGAAAAAGAGGTTAAAGTGGACCTTTGTAATTTCTGGCCTTAAAAAACAACATATCATTTTGTTAGGAAGTTATAGCCATATGTCTTAAAAATATTAGTATTTCAACAAGAAAAACAATCATTATTCTAAATCTATTCAACCTGTTCCTTCCTAAATATTTTAGAATACTGAGTGGTAATGTTTTATCTTACTATTTCACATTTTGCTTACTTTTTAATGTATGTATTATCTAAAGCAGAGCCATATTAAATAATACCTTAAAGAGATAACGACTGGTTCCTGATTAGTATGATGCATGGCTAACAGAATATCAGTGAACCCCCTATAGTATCAGCTCACTTTAAAATAAATCATATACATATAATATGGAGATTGTCCGTTATGCTCCAAGTGCAGTGGACAAATATTTTAATACAAAATCATTTTTAACTTTAATAAATAACATATAGAACAAATACTATAAACATTAACTATATATTTAATATCAATTATATTTTATTAATGTAGTTCAAATGTTAGCAAACTAATGGTTAAAATTAACAGGGTAGAAGCTTTACAAATGCAAAAATGCTTGATATCATATTTAGTGAAACAGATAATGAACTCAAGTAAATATAAAAGAGGACTGTTGAATTTGTATGGAAATTATAGGAGAAATTAAAAGATTATGATTGGGAAACAGGTATTCCATCTCAGAAATAAAATATTGGGGTTTTTTTTCAGATTCACCCTTTATTGTTATAAAAATTGATATAAATTATATGAAACTGAGCATTAGCTATGATGAAGAACAACACATTAAATAAAATAACATATTGAGCAATATTTTGCAATTGAGATTTTTATACTGAGAATCCAATCCAGCTTCAGCTCATTCTGACCTACTACATTCAGGCCATTTGCTACAATCTTGTGAACTGTTTCTACTACCTACCAAATAGTAAACATGAATGCACGAACATCCTCAGTTTGAAAGATTCTGACCTTAATTTCATTATTATCAGTATTTCCAGCTTGAAGACAGATGAAGATATTTTGTTCCACACTTTTAGAGCAATGTTCCACAATTTCAGCAACTTTAATGTGGCATTTGTTCCCAGAATTCCCCAGCCAACATGCTGGCTGGGGAATTCTGATAGTTAAAAGTTCAAACATCTTAAAGTTGCTGTGGTTGAGAAACACAATTCAAAGTATTGCACCATCCTCTTTCTTGGTTTTATTTTTAATTTAAAAAATAAACAATAAACCAAAATTTAACACTAAATTTTCCCAGTTTAAGCCAGGATGGTCTAAAACAGATTACAATTCTAAACAAACTGAGCATTCAGTAATTAAAATGCATAACACTAAAATCAGAAAACAAAAGCATATCCCATATAATTAAAACAGTTATAACAATATATTATAAATCAATATATTAAATGATTATTAAAAGCATTATTACATTAAAAGATTATTAAATAAAAGCATGTTTACCTAGTATCAAAAACCAAAAACCAACATGATTGATATCAGGCTTCTCCCTTCCTGGAAGGACATTCTCCCCCCACCCCTTCCAAGAAAACCGCCCACTGAAAAGACCCAAGTACAGTCCCATGCTATAAAAGGCTTTATAGATAAATGCCAACTTGAACTGAGACAAGATACAATCAAGAACCAAGGAAGACTGGCAGTTCATAATGTCATGTTCCAGTCAATACTGTCATTTTATACTTTCCAAACCTTTCTCAAGCGCAGTCACACATATGACTCAAGAAGTAACCATGGCATGCAATATAACAAGATTATATTTATCTAGGTAGGACTATAACTGGTAGATTTGTCAACCTAAACTGGTTAAAGGTGCTTAATATTATAGAGGGCACTGATGCTTCTATTGACAAAGATGAATTTAGACTGTTCCAAAGCTGCAAATTTAATTCTTTAGAGGAAACTGTATCCATTTCCAAAAACAAAAGAAAGTTGAATACTACACACATCGGTAGATGGATCATCCACTAAGAGTACCTCTATCCTGATTAAATAACAGTTTGTTAGCCATCATCAGTCCATTAGTATGACCATGTTCTGATTCAGTATTTCCATTTATGACAAAAAGGAGAAACTGAGATGTTATCATCAGTTTACTGATGATCTTCGGTTCAAATCTCCAAAAGACGTCACTTAGCAGTTTCATATAAACGTTAAACATGGGGACATAAAAGAACGCCATATTGTAAAAATCTTAGACTTGAGCAGAAACTTTCTGTCAACATTTGTCCAGGAATGAATGAACAGAACCAAACAAAGGTGTTCCATCCATACTTAGCTCAGATAATTTCTCCAAGATGGCATAGTCAATGATATTGAAAGTCAATGAAACCACCAAGAAAATCAACATGATGCATTCCCCCTGATTTTCTTCAGGCAAACATTATCCTGCAGTATGACAAAGGCATTTTTAGTGCCGAAACTAGACATGTAAAGAGAAATATAGAGTCCCCCAACCCAGATGAACACTCCCATCTTACTAGACTGAATAAGACATGGGGGAGACGGATGGAATCACTGATAAGCTGGCTACAGTCTATCAAGCACAATGATCCTATCTTCGTTTTAAATTCTTTCAAAGCAGTTAACTAATAAATCAGCAAGAACAGATTCCATTTCTACTATCACCAGATGAAAGTGGATAAGATAGGAGGTAAAGATAAATGATAGCCATCTTGTTGTCCATATATATTCTGTTCTTCCTTCTTTTGAAAGAGGTTACAAATGTACAACTACATGCACTGTGCAATCGATACACATTATAGGTATTATTTATTATGTTGCGTTTTCAAATAACAAATGCAAAAAGCATGTTAGTTTTCTGGATGATTTATATTTCTGTAGAGAAGTATATTTTTCATTTTCCTGCATTGCTCTTGGACCATGCTGAACTAATGTATTGCTTTGCTTGCTACTTTCCAAGCTTCAGTGCTATGATTCTGTGCATATCTATATGTTCATGAAAATCAGGATGCAAAAAGTTAATTGTTTTTTACTTTTTCAATAAGAAAAAGTTGGTTTATATAATGTTCTTTGTAATTGTAAGAACTGTGTGTAATAGTAATTTAGACCAGATTAAAACCCTACTTACTTTTATAGTCTCACAATGAGAAATGAAGGAATCAGGATTTAGTTTTGAATACATACTACTTCTATAAATGCATAGGTAGCAATGTATTTGTTTGGAGTATATTATTCAGGAATAATTCATTGGAAGCTGTTTGACATATATATAACTATGGATATGGTGGAGTGGATATAGTAAAAATAAAAAAATGGTTAAAATGCCTATTGACACTCTTTCTCACACATTTATGTGATGATATCCTTGCATGCATGTCATTATTTTGGTGTTATCATGGTTTGCTACAATGTCATGTGTATAGAATCAGTGCATGGTAGTCTTCAAAGTACCATTGGAACAACTTATATTTAGTTCAGGACAAAAAATGTACTTTAATTGATTAGTTAATTCACTCTAAAACTGATAATAGGTCTATTTTAAAGAAATGATTTCAAATGTTAAAAATTAAAAGAATATTTCTAAGTTTGAAAAGGAGCCAAGATATGTCTGTGTTAACTTAATTTATTTTGGTAGATGCTTCTTGGTGCCAAAATCATACCCATTCATCCAATCAAAATACAGAATCTTAATTGTAAGTGCTAAAGCTGCTGGATTTTCAAATAAGTTTCATTTATTATGATTCCTTAGTGCTAAGTCTTGTCATTGCTGCAGAATATATGGAAATTTATAGCAGTACTAGAAAGCTTTAAAATCTTAACAGCCCATGAATTATAGGATATAGTTCATGAGATGTAAGGGTAGTTGTTAAATTGAGATAGAAATATTCTAGGGAGTGGAGATGGATGGACATACAAATGTTTGTTTTTCCTTTCTGTGTGAGACCATAATAAAATACCAAAGCAGCACTGGGGAAAAATCCTTTTAAAAGCATTGCATTTTATATTTGTTATATACAGTGGTATCTTGGTACTCAACTGTTTTGAAATTCATCTAATTTGGTACTCAATGCATTTTGACACAAACATTTTGTTCTGGTACTCATTGTTTCTTTGGTTCTCAATGCACAAGCCAGAAGTTGTTGGTGTCGACTGCCTTGCGACTCATTACATTATTCCTTATGGGAAAAATTTGTTTGGTACTCATTGTTTTTGGTACACATCACCCCTCCTAAAACCAATTAACAGTGAATACCAACCTACCACTGTACCTGTTTCATAAAATATTTGATCAGTTTTGCTGAAGAATTATTTAATGACATTTAGACACATAAAAATTATAGGTTACATTAAATTGTATAGTATAGTGAAACACCATTTAACTTCGATCCATATTTTAAAAATGACATGGCTTATGATATTAGTTTTGTGAGCAGCTCATTTGATGAGTGTCATTAAATGCAAGATACTTATTCTTTTTCTCCAACAAGAAATTCTTATTAATAAAATCATACAGGACCATCTTTCTCCAGTTGTAACTACCCATTGTGCTAGATAAGGGGTGTCAAACTCAAGGCCTGCAGGTGAATCTGGCCAGTGGGTGCTTAGATCTGGTCTCCGGGGCTGTCCTGGGAGCCATGAAGGACCGACCCGCGGTGCCTCTGCCAGTGAAAATGGAGCTGCTACAGCCTCCTGCAATCCTCTGCCAGTGAAAATGGAGCTTGGGAGGGCCATGTTCTGTTTTCGCTGGCAGAGCGCAGGCACCCCGACACGAGTGATGTCAAGCTGGCAACGCCTACCCCACCCCAGCCATGCCTACCCCAGCCCCCTGAGGTCAAACACAACCCTAATTTGGCCCTCAATGAAATCGAGTTTGACATCCTTGTGCTTGATCTAGTAGAAGAGGCATGCTCTTAATCCCATCCATTACAAAATGCCATTGGTGAGGCTGAGAAAGAGAACATTTTCTGTTGTGGCATTCAGGAACATTGTTCCCTGGAGATCGGACAACCCACTATCCTTGTTTGTTTGTTTTTATTCACTGTATGCTTGTTAATCACTATTATCCCAATGACAATTCAGATAATCTGCTTCCTTCTAATCCATAACTTTCCAAGAATCTCTGCTAAGGAGAATATTAAATGAATTCCCACTTGAATTCCCAATGTCACACTCTGGACTTGATTTTTGTCTCTGATCAGTGACTGAATGATCTAAGAATAGGGGATATAGACATCAAGCCCTTGTCATGGTCTGATCATTCTCTCCTTCACATGGACTTTCAAGTCACTTCCACCCACCGCAGGGAGACGGAACCAACCAAATGGTTCCATCCCAGGCGCCTGATGGACCCCGAAAGGTTCCTGATGGAGCTTGGGACATTTCCTGAGACTCTGGCTCACGACTCGACTGAGGACCTAGTGGTCACCTGGGACAAGGTGGCTACTGGGGCCTTGGACCGTGTCGTGCCTTTGCGGCCTCTGACCCGATGCCGATCTCATCTAGCTCCTTGGTTTTCCGAGGAGATGAGAGAGATGAAGCGTCGGAAAAGACGCCTGGAAAGCGATTGGAGGACAAGCCCATCTGAATCTGACCGAACACAGGTGAGATCTTATATTAAGACCTACCTAGTGGCGATAAGAGCAGCGAAGTCTAGCTACTTCTCCGCTCTTATTGCATCTGCAGAGAACGCCCAGCTGCGCTGTTTAGGGTGACCCGCTCCCTACTTCAGGTGGGGGTACGGGAAGATCCCTTAAAGGGTCGAGCTGAGGATTTTGTACAATTCCTGCATGATAAAGTCGCTCAGATTCGGGAAGGCCTGGACTCCGATTGGGTAGATCCAGGGGAGGAGACGGGGGCAGGTCTTGAGAGAGTTATCTGGGAAGAGTTTGACTCTGTGGCTCCTGAGGACGTGGACAGGATTAACGCTGCCACATGTTTATTGGACCCGTGTCCCTCCTGGTTGGTACTGGCCTCCCGGGAGGTTACACGAGGCTGGCTCCAGGGGATTATAAATGCTTCTCTGAGTGAGGGTGTCTTCCCGCCGCCTTGAAAGAGGCGGTTGTGAAGCCCCTCCTCAAAAAGCATTCCCTGAACCCAGCTATATTATCAAATTATCGTCCCGTCTCCAATCTTCGCTTTGTTGCGAAGGTTGTTGAGAGTGTGGTGGCGCGACAACTACCCCGATACCTGGATGAAGTTGTCTATCTGGATCCGTTCCAGTCGGGCTTCAGGTCACGATACAGCACAGAAACGGCATTGGTCGCATTGGTGGATGATCTCTGGAGGGCTCAGGACAGAGGTTGCTCCTCTATCCTGGTCCTATTAGATCTCTCAGCGGCTTTTGATACCATCGACCATGGTATCTTACTGCACCGGCTGGAGGGGTTAGGAATAGGGGGCACCGTGCTTCGGTGGTTCTCCTCCTTCCTCTCTGACCGTTCACAGTTTGTGTTGGCAGGGGGGCAGAGGTCGACCTCAAGGCACCTTATTTGTGGGGTGCCGCAAGGGTCAGTCCTCTCACCCCTTCTGTTCAACATTTATGTAAAACCGCTAGGTGAGATCATCCGTGGTTTTGGGGTGAGTGTTCATCAGTATGCTGATGACACACAGCTATACATCTCCACCCCAGACCACCCCAATGATGCCCTTGCTGTGATGTCCCATTGCCTGGAGGCCGTGCGGATCTGGATGGGGAGAAACAAGCTCAGACTCAACCCCTCCAAGACCGAGTGGCTGTGGCTTCCGGCGTCCCGGTATAGTCAGCTGGTACCATCACTGACAATAGGGGATGAGATCTTGCTCCCCACAGAGAGGGCCCGCAACTTGGGTGTCCTCCTGGATTCACGGTTATCTTTAGAAGATCATTTGACGGCCGTGGCCAGGGGTGCCTTTTATCAGGTTCGCCTGATCCGCCAGTTGCGTCCCTTTCTGGGTCGGGACGCTTTGCACACGGTCACTCATGCCCTAGTTACCTCCCGTATGGACTACTGTAATGCTCTCTACATGGGGCTCCCCTTGAAAAGCACCTGGAGGCTCCAACTGGTCCAGAACATAGCCGCACGGGTGATTATGGGCGCAGCTCGTTACGCCCATGTAATACCTCTCCTATGCGAGCTGCACTGGCTCCCGGTGGTCTTCTGGGTGCGATTCAAGGTGTTAGTTATCACCTTTAAAGCACTCCATGGCTTAGGACCTGGGTACCTACGAGACCATCTTTTGCCACCAATAGCCTCCCACTGACCAGTTCGTTCTCGCAGGGAGGGACTACTCAGGGTACTGTCAGTCAAATTATGTCGACTGGCGACTCCCAGAGGGAGGGCCTTCTCTGTGGGGGCTCCAACCCTTTGGAATGAACTGCCCCTGGAGATACGGAATATCCCTGATCTCCGTGCTTTCCGCCGTGCCCTCAAGACCCTGATGTTCCAACAGGCAGGGCTAAACATACGAACATGTGAATGATTTTTTAAATGTTATCTAATTCTGGGTTTTATTTAATTGACCAAACTAAGTAATAATTTTAATTAGCAATTTTATGATGTTTGTGTGTCTATATTTTTCTTGACTGTACACCGCCTTGAGTCCTACGGGAGAAAGGCGGTATAGAAATATAATAAATAAATAAATAAATAAATAAATAAATAAATAAATAAATAAATAAATAAATAATATGGTCCTGGGCATAAATTCTTAAAAATTTATGGATTGGAAGGAAGCAGATTATCTGAATTGTCACTATCATTGGAAATAATAATAGAAATTATTTTGTCTCTCTTTAAATTATGGCAAAAAAACCTGTGGGCAATAAAGTGTACAATGATTTTATGATTTCACTTGCTATATACTTCCAAGTCCAAGAAGAATACCAAGAGAAAAAGCCCTGTGTTTTTGTCTTGCTTTCTGCTGAAGACAGGGAAAGAAAATACCTATGTTTTACAAGATTAAGCATGGAAATTTTTCTACTCTAATTGTAATACCATCAAAATATGTTCTGTTGGCTGGCTTCCGGTTTGGCTTCCGTCGTCGCTAGATGTCTTTTGGGACCGCCACACCCGCCGCCCATAAAGAGCCGCCTTTACAGCTGAGAGGCGGCTCAAAAAACTCCGTTTCTTTAAGGAAATGTGACGAGAGCCAGCGAGAACAGGTAAAGCCCTCTGCGAAGTCCCCAGAGTTTTTTTTTATTCTTGGGGAGGAAGCAGGATGAGGCTCCCTATCCAGCTCGCCGCTGCTCCGGGCTTCGGGGGAACTCTGCGCTTTGCAGAGCTAGATGATGTGACCAACCTAATCAGCGAAAACTAACAGATTGCTTGAATAAGCAGGATGAAATCCGGATTTGGGACTCTAAATTGCAAGTATTTGTAACAACCCTATGATTGATTTTAAGAATGAAGAAAGAGTGAAAAGGGGAAAAAAAAGTTTAAAATGGCGGCTGGCTGAGGCTTGAGAAGAAAGCTGAAAGCGAAAGTCTTTCCGTTTGAATGGTTTAATATGCTACAAAGTATTTGAAGCAACAGCGCTGGCTAGAAGAGAAGAGAAAAATTTCTGTTTCATGCTTCTTCCTTCTTAGAGACTTGATATTGATATTGTGTGGAGAGAAGACTTTTTCTTTAAAAAGAGTCTGTTTGCGTGGCAGGATGGCGTTAAAACTGACAAAGCCAGACAACCAAGCTGTGGGGGGGGGCTCCCCCATTTATAAATCACAAGAGCAATTTTTGAGCTTGCAGATGCAGAAGAATGGTCTTAAAGACTTAAAGGAGTTTGTTGTGGAGGAGCTGGCAAGACATGATGAGATTATGAACCAGAATCTCGAAAAATTTAGACAGGAAATTAAAGAGTTAGTTCAACAAAAGTATGATAACCTGAAGCGCTATATTGTAACAGCTTTGAAAAGCTTTTCAGAAGTAATTATAAAGATGGATAAAGATATCAATTTAGAAATAGAGTCTAAAATGAAGGAAGCTGATTATAAAATTCATAATCTGGATAATAAAATACAAAGAATTGAAAATGACTTGACAATGATTCAAGAAAATAGCTCAGAAGTAGAGTCTAAAATGAAGGAAGCTGATCACAAGATTTACAATGTAGATAATATAAAGCAAAGGATTGAAAATGAAGTTACAATGATGAAATTCAGATCCATGGAATTTGCGATCAGAATAAGGGGAATACAGGAAAATAATAGGGAGGACTTGAGAAAGATGTCTGCTGAAGTTCTGGCTGTGATTTTAAAGGTTAGTTTTGAAGAGGTATTCTGTAAGATTGATAAGGTTTACAGAGTAAATTCTTGGGTGGCAAAGCAAAGACAATTGCCTAGAGATGTGGTGATTTGTTTTACTGATAAAGGAATAAGAAATGATATTGTGCAAAAGTCTTTTAACTCCACTCTAGAAATGAATGGAATGAAGATCTGGATATATAAAGAGCTGCCGTCCAAGATGTTAAAAGATAGAAAGGACTTTGGATTTTTGGTGACTGAGCTAAAGAAACAAAACATCCCATTTAGGTGGGATGCTCCAGTTGGTATAATATTGAGATATCAAGGAGGAAGATATCAATTAAACACTGTTGAAAAAGCGGAAGAATTTTACTACAAGGTTTTAAAAATGGGCCCAACATCTCCACGTATGTCATCAGTGTCAGGAATACAGGAGGGGGATAAAGAAAAGCAAAATGAACAAGAGATTGAAACTCAGGCTAAGCAGATAGAGATGGAGGTAATGGAAAAACAACAAGTTATAGAGGGCTTTTTGGATGAGCCGCTTTTGGATTCTCCTTCAGAGGCTATAGCTGGATCACCTATAAATATAAGAGAGGCAGCTTTGGATCTTGATTTGATGTCTTATCGAGTTAAAGACCAGCATGTAATTCAATCAGCTGATATACAAGTCCTAGAAAGGCAACCAGGGTGGAGATCTAAACCACAACAAGTTAAGAAAAGAAGAAGCAGGTTCTACAAAACTAAAAAATTTTAAACTAGACAATTTTTTTTTAGCCAACAGATTAATGCCAGTTATTTAAGAGACGATTAAATATAATAAGCGGGATTTATAGAAGGCTGATACATGAAAATATAACTGAGGCAAATTACAGACTTATACTATTTTGAGAAGAATAACAGATCTCTGCAGTGCTGGTGTTTTTCGGGATGTGGAAGATGGCCTGTGATTGAGCAGACTGGAACTTTCTATTTTGGACTCTCTGAAAAATGGATTACGTATATGTTGAGCTACAAGGCAAGAGAACTATGGAATTGGGGCATGCAGATGATCTGGTTGTTACCCTAATGTGGTTGTTGGAATTAATAATCTAGACAAAAGACATTACAGAAGATACCATATGGAATACAAATATAAAGTCACTCGGGGATTTTTTTTATATACAGAAATACTTATTGATGATGGGGGCAGATGGTAATTGAAGATACTGAATACACTGTTGGACGCAGGACTTGATGTTACCCTAGCATGGTCGATGGAATTAACAATCTAGTTGAAAGACATTACAGAAGATACTATATGGAATACAAATTTAAAGTCATTTGAAGGTTTTATGGAAATATCTTTTAGTGATATGGGCAGAAGAATAAAGATATTAAATATATTATGTATGGTAGACCTGTAGGAAAGTGGGTGATATAAAAATGATATGGTACAAGGGGATAGGTTAGGTTACTGATTGCTTAGTTTAGGATGTCATGTTTAAATATTAATATATTTAAAAGAAATATAAGTATCTAGGTGGAAGAAATGGGTAGATTATGAGTAGAATAAATGCCAAATTAGGATCTATTATATAGTTTTTAGCCGAATGCTGTTAAATGTATAGTATACAGGGGATATAATAATAATGTTAGGAAGAAATGTATAGCACATAGGGGGTGGTGTATAATGGTGGTAAAGTATTATATAATGTGATATTAATTTGGATTTCATCTTGGAGAAGCCATGGGGGGAGGGGAGGGGGGGGTTAGGGAGGAGAGGAAAAAGGGGGGAAAATTTGTATTTGAAAACTTTTTCAATTAAAAAAAATGTTCTGTTGAATGTGAATATATTCCATCACTTTGAATTCCTGAACAACATAAATACAATGAATAATGCTTTTTCACAAGGAAAAAGTTAAATGTATAACTACAGAATCCATATGCTTGAATATAAACATTGAATATGCCTATTTATTTCCTAAATCACAAAACAACACCTTCAGTTTCCCTTCCCTTAAAACCTAGCAGAAAGGAGATAGGAAGCATTTGTTTCCTAAACAACATTAACTTCAATTTATTGTATGCCTCTAATTAATTTAGACTATGGTTTGTTTAAAAACCAGAATCAAATTATGATATATGCTCTTATTAAAACAAAGTTTACAACCACCATTATTTTTTAAAATGTAATGATAAACTATAGTTTTTGTATAACAGGAACCATATGTTTCTAATCTCCACCTTGCAACTCTGCCAGCTGAGTGGAAAAGCATGTCAGTTTAAAGTTTGTGCAATGTTATTCATATAATGTTAAATTTTGAGCCAATGGCCCAGTTTGAATATTCAGTTCTTAAATTAGCAAAGTGACTTTTTAAAAAAATATTATATGGTGTATGTTTGTCTGTGTGTTGTCTTTATATTAAAAAGAAAAGAAGTTCACTTTTTTTTTTCTTCCTAGCATTTTTCTGCAACTGCAGGACCTGCAGTTTTTGATAGGAATTGACACACTAGCTCCGTGATGGTGAACCTATGGCACGCGGAGCCATATTAGTGGGCACGCCAGCTCAGCTCTGGGGTGCATGCCCACGCTGGCCAGCTGATTTTCGGGCCTTTTGGGCCCACCAGAAGTAGGGAAACAGGCGGTTTCCTGCCTCTGGAGGGCCTGGGGTGGGGGTGGGGAAGACTCCTACAGACTCCTAGAGAGGCTCCTACAGACTCCTAGAGAGGTTCTGGAGGCTGGGGACAGCAAAAAATGTCACTTCCTGTCCCACCGGGAGTTGGGAAATGGGCCTTTTCAGCCTCCGTAGGGCCTCCAAGGGAGTGGGAAAAGCTGTTTTCGCCGTTCCCAGATACACAGAGAGGATTTGGAACCAGGTAAGAAAGAAAAACCAGGCCATCATGTGCCAGGAGTGGGGGGGGGAGGGGGTTGCGCACACATGCGCATGGGCACGTGCGCATGCGACCGTCCCCAGCCCCCCCTCTCCTGGCACGCGATGGCAAAAAGGTTAGCCATCACTGCACTAGCTTGTTGCCCAAGCTTGAAGTTATGGGCTGAGAAAGAGAGAGTGACTGGTACAAAGTTACCCAGCTGGCTTTCATGCCTAAGGCAGGACTAGAATTTATAATGTCCTGGTTTGTAGCCTGATGTCTTAACCACTAGACCAAACTGGTTCTTGAAAGAAGTCCACAAAAATAACTCTCTCACTCTACACCCACACACACGTACATACATACACACATATACATCTTATATAATTCAACTTTGTTCACGTCTATGAATTTTTATTTACAAATATATTGAGAATTGAAACTATTAGAGTATATTGGAACAGTATATGAGATATTTTGCAGTAAGCAAAACTTGAAACTTTGGATTTATCTTGCCTCAACTTAATTTTTCCTTTTGTTTAATTAATAAAATTTATAAACTTTATAAACCCAGTCTTCTGACAGCCCTTCAAGATTGACCCCAGACAAGAAGCCCAAACCATAAATACTAACACTATCTTGCTGTAAGATTATCATAACAGACACTTACAACTCTCAAAGCATCTTTCTCCGCCCTTATTTTTATTCTCCAGATTTTCTTGATCCCCATCCTTCCCTTGGACTCAGGTTTTATTTATCAAACTATTGTGTGGCTGTGCCTCTTCCTTCTGTCTCCCAAAGTCATTCTCACAATGTTACCATATTAAAAGCCAGTATTTTATAGTGGTTACGATGCTAGACTGGCATTGGGAAGACCAAGATTCATTTCATCTTTACCTCCAGAAAAACTTCTCCTTTAAAAAAAACAAACCCTCCTTTTCTTTTATTAAATATGTTTCTAAAAAAATAGAAAAATAAAAAGGCTACACAAAGCTATGAAAGAAAGGGAAAAGCTAAAAAAGAAACAAAACCATACTAGGTGTATAGTCACATATATATATATACATACATATATAAAGTTGTATAGTAAACTTTTCAATTAATGGAAATACAAGACAAAATATATACAATAACTTTTCCCAAATAGAATCAAGTGTTGGACTGTAGAAATATTTAAGTAAAGTATTAATTTTACTACATCTCCATTTACTCAGGATTTTTTAAATAATGTAAGGAAATAATTTCTGAAATATTATTTTTCATTGTAAAAATGTAATCTAAAGTCTATTGAATATACAAACAAACAAAAAAAACAAAGAGAAAGGAAAAGGAGATACACAAACAAATAATGATTATATAAAAATGTTTCAAAGTTAAAAAAACCCATATATATTTAAAAAGCATTCCAGCAGTCCCCCTCTCCTCTTTTTCCCAGCCACTAATTGCTATTTGAATATTTTTATACTATGTTTTGGACCAAGTTAATAAGTTCTATTTATTCTGCTTTTCAATATTGGGCCCGATTGATTCTTAGCATATACCTTAATAAATTCTGGTGTTTTTCATTTATATTATCTGGAATCATATTTAATAAAAGTATTTGTGGTTTTAAATTGATGCTTATTTTTAGAACTTTCTGAATATTTTCATATATTTTTTTCAAACACCTTTGAGTCTTTTTGTATAACCACCACATCTGACGTCTATTGAGATTCTTAGTCATACAAGTCATGGTTGTCCCAAAGGTACTTTGACCTTACACGGTTGTTATTGGGGAAAATGTGCTCTCATATCATAATATGCACAGTACAAAATATTATGAAGAACTTTACTACACATGAAAGTAGAGACTCTAAAAGGTCTCTAAGGTAGAAAAGAATACTTGAAAACAATCATTAGACCTGTTACATTAGGTCTAAACATTAGACTAAAACTGTCAATTAGCATGGACAAAATGAAACTATTATATAGAAACGAAGGGAAACAATGCCCTCAGAGTGCAGGTTGAAGATTTGTGAGGAAAAGCAAGGTCATGTCAATAACTCACTTGGAAATTTTGCAGGTACTTTGGTTGAAAGAACTAGAAAGAATACAAACACTATTTCCAAAAATGTAATTATTCTTGAACAAAGGCTTTTGTAACAGAAAAAGCTAAACACCATGGAAGCTGAGACAGTTCTTATTAGCTGTGAATAGTAATTCTTAAAATAAGTAGCTCACCCAATTATTATTCTTAAATTACTATTTACTATATTAATTCCCTCAACACTGTCAAACTATTCACTAAGTCTACATTACTATTAATCTTCTCATTGTTCCTATCACCCATCTCCTCCCACTTATGACTGTATGACTAACATTTTTGCTTGTATTCTTACAATTTATATTGATTATTTCTTAGTATGATTTGAATGCTTATTTGTATCCTATGATTATCATTAATGTTGTACCTTATGATTCTTGGCAAATGTATCTTTTCTTTTATGTATACTGAGAGCGTATGCACCAAAGACAAATTCCTTGTATCTCCAACCACACTTGGCCAATAAAAAATTCTATTCTGATTAAAATATGTAAGACGCATTGATTTTATTATGAATTCCCTTAGTAAAAGAACATTATTTTAGTGAGGTTCATGAACACACAGAATATATGTGCTAGGACAGTGTTGGCGAACCTTTCAGCACTGAGTGCCGAAATGGGAGCACACGCAGAGGGGAATGCTGGAAACTGGAAGAGGAGCTCTCAGGTGCACATATGCAGATGTGCCGGAAACCAGAAGAGCAGTTCCCTGGCATGCACATACACGCTCCATGAACCTAATCTTCCAGTTTCCAGCATGCACATGCGCGCCGGTCACCTGGCCTTCCAGTTTCTGGCGTGCATGCTCACGCAAAGACCAGCTGACTGCCGCGCATGTGTGTACCAGAAACCAGAAGCTCAGCTCAGGGAGCTGCTCTTCCAGTTTCTGGTGCTCCTGCATACGCAAAGACCAGCTGGCCAGCGCGCATTTGCGCGCCAGAACCTGGAAGAGCAACGGGCGACGGCTGGCTAGCCAGAGAGATAGCACGCGTGCCATAGGTTCACCATCATGGTGCTAGGACAACCAGAACTGCAAATATCAGATATTTTCCCACTGGTGGAAGCAAAGAGCAACAAAAATTCTAACATTTTGCTGCCATCTGTCGGTCACCTGTATATTTTCAGCCACACTGGATTGTCTTAACAGATGTAAGATAATGCAAAAAGAGCCGGCTATAAATCCCAGAAGCTGATTGAACTATTTCAGGCAAGTAATTTTCTTTTGACCTACCCACAAAGCAACTGTGAGGTCAGCATAGTACAATTCCTATTTACATGTGCCTGAACTCTGTGATAAAAACATGATTAATAAATTAAGAAGTTATCTTGAAGTTCAACAACTAAAGACCAAGGTCTTATTTCCCTCAGCAGACAGCCATAAGCCATGTATACAAAGCAAAAGCTATCTTCCATTGATATACCCCATGAACTAAAACTTCTTTGATAGATATAACTATAAGATGATTCCAAAACTCAAAACTACAAAAAAGATAGAAGAATGCACATCTTTCAGAAGTCCATGAACAGGAACTTATTAGGGTCCTGCTCTTGATTTGTTCTAAAATAAAAAGTCTAAAATACTTTTAAACTATTAAACATACAATTATATTATTTCATTTCATATGCAGTAGGCTTTATGCTTTATCTATTACTGACAGAACTGTATGATTTATTATTGAATATTGTATTATTATGTCAATATAAACAATATTTTCATCTTGATGTGATTACTACAAATACTTATACTTTAGTATTTTTTAAAAGCACAAATAAATGAGAAACAGAAAGGAGAAAAAAAATCAGTGAATCATACCTAGTAATAAGGACTGCATTATCATGGTGGGCAATTCCATTTTCTGAAATGGTGTTTCCATCACTTTGGTGAGAGAGAATGGATTTCTGCCACTTACAGAAGCTATCAAGGGACTTGTCTGCATGGTGATTTATCTCCAAGTTTGGCTGCAATACAACATGCATACCAGAAATGTTCCAAACAAGTTACTAGGGTCAGCGGTTAAGACTTCTGAAGTCTAAATATGATCTGTAATTAGAAGCAGTGATTTCTAGGAATAATTTCTTCTTGCCAATTTTTATCTCTGTTAAATCTGCCCTACAGTATGTTTTGTGCATGCATCTTAAAGATTTAATTTCAAACTTCAAATTGATTTTGCCAAAAGTAAGGATTATAGAGTTAGTCCAATATTTATCTTTTCCTCCTACAGCAAGTACTGTTATGCAGAGGAAAGTACTATTTAGAAGGTTTTTACAATATCAAAATTCAAGACCAAAAAACAAGTTATGAAAACATTTTAGAACTCCAATCTTCCACTTATGTTATTTTCATGATATTCAATTGAACTAATATTCAATTATTTAAATAATACTTTCCTAATCTTTCCAAATTCAAAATAATAATGCAGATGACTCTTGGTAATGGCAAATGTTTACCATTAAACATTTTTTCCAAACAATATTTAGGCATATTTTATCACATTTAATTTGTATTACTTAAATTTTAGACATCTGAACTTGCTTACCTGATCTTCTGTGAGGACAATTAAACGAGTTACTATAATATTCACAACGTTTCCTAGGCTGGAATCACGGTAAAGTTTGGCAACCTGACCTCCAGAAAAGAAGAAAAGACATAAAGTCAGACAAATAAAAACCTGTTAGTTTTGAAATATGTCTCATGTCTCATTTAGTTTTTATTTTAAAAAACATTTTTTTATTTTATCATAACATGTAGGTAATACAATATATTATTTGGATATAGTGATATTTATTCAGTATAAACTGTAGATTATTAACACTCTAAGAATTAGGTAATTTAAATCTTGAAAAATAAGGAAAAAAGTTTATATTAATATTAACTATGGTACTTCCCCTGAAATGTTACATTCAGTTTTGAGATATATATTTTTCCAGACAGTGTTCCCTTTTACTTTTGCAAGAAAAGATAAATTTGGCTACAATAAATTGTGTTTCAATCACCTCCCATACAGATTAGTATAATGTGCTCTATATCTGACTGCCCTTGAGAAAAGCAACTAATGTAAAATGGCCCTAAATTTCTCACATTTGCTTTGTTTACAATATTACAGTATAGTGATTCTTAACAGACGCTATCTACATATTCTAAACACAAATTTGTCCTTACATGAAAGAATGTATGGAGGATTAGGCTGATGTTGGCTACAGGATTCCCCTCTAAAATTCTTTGCAATATACATCTGAACAATTAAAAGTTACCAACCCAGAAAAAGAAATGTAATACTGAAACAATCAGCTGAAACTGAACTACCACACAATTTGATTTTTAAATAACTACTTTAACAACATGCCTGAAAGTGGTTTTACTTGATAAAAGCCCATGAAGGAGCAGAAGCACTAGCTCAGAGGTTCAAGCAGAATTGGGCAGGTGAAACGATTTATACAGAGGCACAAGAGATAGTTGGCATTTGTGCAATTTATTTAATCCTCCCCAAAAGAAAAGGACTATTGCCCCCAACTACCTAGAGCAGTGGTTCTCAACCTTCCTAATGCCGCAACCCTTTAATACAGTTCCTCATGTTGTGGTGACCCTTTAATACAGTTCCCCATGTTTAGGGGTGGGTTCTAAATTTTTTTACTACCAGTTCTGTGGGCGTGGCTTATTCTGTGGGCATGGCTTGGAGGTCATGTGACTGGGTGGGCGTGGCTAGCTGGTCATGTGACCGGGTGGCCATGGCTACGTGTATAGGGACTACTCAGAGGGCTGAAAAAAGTCATTTCTGACAGGTCCTCACACTTTTGACTGGTCCTCACACTTATGACCATCCTCACATTTATGCCTGTGCAGCATTCTTAACAACCATGTCACTCATTTCACAACTGCTTCTTTTCACCATGGTGATAAGATAGGGCAAAAAGCGTAAAATGTGAGGATAGTCGTAAATTCGAGATCTGGTCAAAAGTGCAAGGACCAGTCAAAAATAACTTTTTCAGCCCTCTGAGTAGTCCATATGCATAAAAGGATACAGCAATATAGAGGGATGAAGGAAGGGAAGAGAAATTAGAGTAGGAGTGAGGGTAAGAGAGGAAGGAAGAGAGGAGGAGAAGGAGAAAGGAAGAGGAAGTAGGGAGGAGAAGAAGAGGGGGAGGAAGAGAAAGTAAGAAGGAAAGAAAAGAGAGAGGTGGTAGATTTGAGGAGAAAGATTGTTGTACAATAAAAAAGATGAAAGGGAAGAAAGCCAACCCCAAACAAATATAAAGATATTAAGATAAAGAATGAATTGTTAAACTTTAAAGAATAAAAGAGAACAAATATGAATAAATAACAATAATTAGAAACACACATACAAACATACAATGTATTTTCTTTTGTAGGAAGTTAGCACCCACCCCTTTCCTGGAAGAGTGAAATATTTTAGGAAATATGAAAAAGGGAGAATATTATATTTCCCTGGGATAAGCATGTTTTGAAGCAGCTCCCATCTTCCTGCCCCCACCCTTTGTCAATGGGCCATTAAGGCCTGGGCCAGTCTATTCTACATAACAAAGATCTACCTCCTTCAGGCAGACCCATAGTAGGAATTGCCAAAGATCCAATAAAGATAGGATTAGCCCTCTATACAATAGCAGCAGAAACTCACCACATGTGAACTAGGAAGCACATGTGACCATCAGCCAGCAAGGCTAGCTAAGACCCCCACTCCCTGGGAGTCTGACAACCAATCAGGATACTCTTTCAGGGCCCCAAGAAATGCAGAGCCAGAGAGAGCATAAAAACCAGAGGATTTACTGTATCTGCCCTTTTCTGTTCAGGAACTCAAGCCATGTGATCCTGTCCACCATTAAACCATCTTTCCAAGCAGTCTCCATGTTTCCAGTGTCTTTTTCCCCACTTGGAGCAGAACCTAGAAGGAGATTTCTTCCAACACTTTGAACAGAGTATTTGGCCGGTTCACAAATTTAAACAGTGTTTAGTCATTTCAATTAAATTTATAATTCCTATGTTTCCTTTTTGCCATATTTATTCCTCATCTATTTTTGTAAAAAACCAATATTACCCTTCATCCTCATCTCTAATCTTAATCAAATTCAATTTTTCCCTTCTATTCTATATTATACCCCTTCCCATTGTCATCTATTTTTATATCCATCCTCACATTGGTTAATTATGTAATATTACAGTTGTTTAATATAAATTCAACATTTTAATATAAATCAATTAGTTATATAACTACCTTTTTTGTATATTAATCAATATGAACATGAATATTCCAATTATTTCCATGTAATCCAATTTCTTACAAATCAATTAATTATATTTACCAATAATAATAAACCAAATAATTTCCCCCATATATTCCTCCAAACCACAACTTAACCATTTCTGCTTTCAACACAATATACAATTAATAGTATCTCAATTATTACAATTCCCTAGTTAAATAGAGTTTTTTTTCTTTTGTGTTTTAAAATCTTGAGCTCTCCTCTTTTTCCCTAAATTTCCCATTGTTTGCACCTACCTTTTTTGGTGAGGAAAAAGAAAATAAATCTGCCTGCCTAATTTTCCAACGTTGCAGGAACAGCAAAGCCAACAGCCTGCTTTACTTTCAGTTTCGTTTTTCAGCATAGCTAGGGGGAAAAAAATCCAGCAAGCAGCAGAGCCCTGAGCAAAACAGCTCTGAGCAAATCAGTTGAGAGTCGGAGCCGATCTAATCAAGGGCTAATTAGCCTATGCTGAAGCTCTGCGGGCCAATAAAATTACAAAAAAACACCGAACCGTTTGTTAAATTGCTGGCTCGCCCTCCCCTCGCCCACCACTATTTATTGGCAATAAATAGTGGTGCGGAGGGGCGGGGCAAGGGGTGGGGTGGAACTGGCAGAATCCCACCACTGGCTATAGGGCGGCCCTTTGAAGCCCCGCGGCAAGAATTTAAACAGTTTTTTTTTCCTCTAGCCATCAACTGGGACTCAGGAGGCAGCAATAGATTGGGAGTGGGCGGGGTAAGCGAACGGCGACCGGGCGATCCAAAAGAGGCAGAGGGTGAGGGTGAGTGAAGGCAGGGGCGAGAGAGGGCTTTGGCGACCCCTGTGAAATGGCCGTTCGGCCCCCAAAGGGGTTGCGACCCCCAGGTTGAGAACCGCTGACCTAGAGGGAAGTACCCTGTCCAGATGATACAAACTGACTGATGATGTGGTCCCATGTAAACAAAAGAAGCATCTAATTGTGTGGAGGCTTTTGCTATTGGAAAAGTAGATGCCAGTGTGGTGGTTATATCCTATTAACTGAACTAGTTATTTGGTGGGGGGGGATGTAGCAGTAAGGTCAACCCTTTATGACTCGGTCATCCAATTAATAGATACTGCCCTGGGCACAGAACTAAAATATCACTGAGAGCCAGTTTGCTCTAGTAGTTAAAGTGCTGGCCTAGGAACCAGAAGATTATGACTTCTAGTACCACCTTGGGCCATGAAAAACTAGCTGGGTGACTTTGGGTCAGTCACTTTTTCTCAGCCCATCCCATCTCATAGTACTAATATATCTTTATATTTTAAATTTAATAACATTACAGCCTGTAATGTTAAAATAAGTTACATGAATATGTAGAGGGATAAAACTTACAATATTCATAACACTCAGAATATAATGTTCAATATCTTTGCGCCCATGGTATCCCACCATCATTTTGTCTGCTACTACCAGCGTCTCCACAAAACGTTCAGTGCTTATTGATCTCTTCAATCGATGATGATTGTCCAAAGTCTGATTAATTGGTAGAAGACTTGGAAAAGCAGCAGTATTGTTCAGACACCAAGGTTTACTACTTCCTGTGAGTTCTTCTAGGAATCAAAATAATTAGTGACATGACTGACTGCTCTTTTAATATATATTTATATATTATATATCCATGTGTTTTTAAATTATTTTGTTCCAATTTCTTAAACAAACTGATATTTTATTCAGCATAGGAAAAATTTAAAAATTAAACCATAACACAAATTATACAAATTAGAAATTTAAAAATTTAAAAGCACTAAATAACCTAATTTGGTATAAAACAGTAAATATAAATGGTGATGGTGGAATGGTTAGAATGTTAATTCTACCCACAGCCAGGAGTTTGATCCTGACTGACTCAAGGTGACTCAGCCTTCCATCCTTCCAAAGTCAGTAAAATGAGGACTCATAGTGGGATGAGCTAATCCTATTGAAATGAGATTGCTCCAGAGATACCCAGAACCCATTCTATAAAGGGTTTTAAACGTAATGACCAACATCTTGAATTGGACCTGGAAACAAACTGGTAACCAGTGCAGCTCACACAACAGTGGTGTTACATGTACCCCATGGACTTCCAGAACTAACAATGCCACTATATTCTGTAACAGTTGTAGCTTTAGAATACTTTTCAAGGGTAGACCCATGTAGAGTATATTTCATTTATCCAACCAAAAGGACTAGGGAATAAGTCATATTTAACAACATGTAAGAACATAAACATATTTTATCAGGTTTTTTTCTTAAGAAGCACATAAAGGAATGAATAAATGTATAGAAACAAGATTAGTAAAATTAAATCCTCTCAAAGCCAAGACTTGCAATATGTACATTTAAATGTCATAATAAAAGAATCAAAATCAATTAAAAACTAATAAAATAAATAAAGCCATAGAGAAAATTACAATCTTCATCTTAAACTAGAAAACCTATTTCTGTGGGGATCCTAATCTGGTTCTGATAAAAAAGGCTTTGATTGAGAAACTTGCAAATAAATTTACAGTTTGAACTGATAAGGAATTTCCTATTGATAACTGCATAGAGCTTTCTGTTTGATAATAATTTAGCTGCTTTAACAGAAGCTGAACAGATAGCAGTATTTTGGATTTTTGCTCTGAGAGTCCGTGATATTCTTGAAAAACTAGTAGTACCACAAAACAAACTATAACACAATATATAATTGTATTTTTCTTTGAATGAAAAACTAAAATAGCTAGGTATTTTTTCACAATTGGTAATGAAATTATTACTGGAATTCTGACATATTTACCTGAAATATCACAATGGGTATGATCATAGAAGAACTGATGATACAGTGAAGATTTTTTATAAATTACATGTGGATGACCAACTTCAAAATGAAAATTATCAGACTGTTCACTTGTATTCCTTAGGGGTTCAATAAAATATTCTTCATCGTCTGTAGCAATTATACCATGCTTAAGGAAAAAAGAAAAGATGTATGTAAAAGTTATCTAAAATATATAAAACAGTTATTTTAATATATATAATTTAGTCTCCCAATTAAGTTAAACTTTTTAACTTAATTTCAATTTGAAAGCAAGCATATAAAATGCTATAATAAGCACAAAACTATACATGCATAATTAACATTCAATTTGAAGATTCATACATATCTCCCATAGACATATATATTTTCTTATAGAAAGAGTTGCCACCAGTTTAGACATCCAATTTTATATAATACACAGTTTTCAATGTTGTACAGGCATGGCAACAATTTAAATATGAACTGTGAAAACAGCAAAAAAAAAAAAAAAACCTTTCTTGAAATCACAGTCATCCTTAATAATTAGATCCAAAGAAAATATCAACATTCAGATATTATAGATTATTTACTATAATATACCATAAAAGATTAAGTCTCCAAGTTGAATTCAAGTCTAAATCACTTAATGGATACATGCAATGGAAGTGTTTTGCCATTATCTTCTTCCAAGATGTTTTCCAACTTCTCATACTAGCCTATATTTTAGTATTGCCTCATCAAAATAAAAACCAGGCTTCACCATGTTTAGCTTCCAAACTCAGATAATGCCAGTCAGAGACCATCACTATATTAAAATCAATATATTAAAATAGCTACAATTATAATACATTCATAAGATACTGTACATATTTGAATTACAAAAGTATTCAAAGCAATGTATTAAAAGAAAAATGTATTGTTTTGATCCAATACCATCTAATCAACAACATCAAAATTATTCATGTTATTTACATTATTTATAGAAACTGTTTAAATTCCAACCACCACTGCTGCACAAACCAGCACATCATCAAAACAGATGTAATCCTCAATTTCTACAATAAACTGATAATTAATTTATGTTTAGTTTCGACTGTTACTATTTGAGTGTTATAACACAGGGAAAATGTTCACTGATAAGCACAGAACGTAAAAAGTAACAGGAAAATCATGAGGGCCATGACTTCAGTCCAGGCTTTTTGATGTAGAAATGTAGAAAAGTAAAAAATGTTTTGGCTTGTTCAAGAATATATTTCAATGGTTTTCTGTTTCAGTTAAGCAATGGGACTAACAAGTGCAGAAAACATTAAGAATTACTGCACCAAAAAAATTAACCTCCCTGAAAGAAAGACCTATGGATACTATATTAATGCCCATCAATAGATTAAAATTGTATTTTCTTTCTTTAAAAGCATAAAAACTTTACAAAATAATATAAGTACTTATATATTTGTCAAAGGAAAATACTGAAAGAACTGAAAATTATGGGTATATAGCAGAGTTTATGCAAACAATCCTAGTTGTTTCTTTTGACAATAATTTATATTTTATGCTGAATAATTTAGTCATCTGAATGTTTAACCAATTTTATCTTTAAAAATATAATAATCTTGTATTCTGCTGTTCATTTTGGCTCTTTTGTTAATTTCTTTTTTACTTGATGTCCGAATCCTATTCTGCAAGCTACCTCAAGTTATGCCATACAAATTGATAAATGAAACAAATAAAACCAACCCATGTTGCACCTTTAGTGACCGTTTTTCCCAGTCCCATTTGTGGATGCTAAGTGAGGACTATCAGTATAATAAATCATAGGGCAGCCTCTGAGTTGCCTCTTTCTCTCAGCACCACAGCTTTCACCAATTCATGAGAGAGGGAGAAGAAGTCCCCTAAAATGAAAGTTTTCTTATGCCCCTGAGAAGTCCTGTTTATTTAAAGAGAAATTCCTCTTTTTTTTCTCTCCTTAACCTTTTCCAATTCATACAGAGAATGATTAACATTCGTTGAAGGAAAAAGTTACAGCTAAATTAGTACTCTTTAATTGAATATGTTTATGCATTAAGATATGGGGTTTTAAAATAAATTCATCCAATCTACTCACATAGATAGAAAAATAAATCCTATCTAGACAGACCTTTATTTATTCTATTAGGATAATTAATTGAGTACTGACAGCTAAAGCTCCTACAGAACAGCTGCCCTGTACAAGAGCCACACAGCTAAGCACACTGAGACCTACTCTGGATAAAAATTCATCATGAACTACAGTTTATAGGTTAAGTGTGAAATCATTGTAATAAATCTGTTTTACCTCACAGAAATGTCAGGAAGCAAGTGAGATCATTTATATTGTGCCAAAATCAGGGAAGATAATGAAGTCTGAGAAGAAATTAGCCTCCTTTTCTTAAAAGTAAGGAGATGTAGAAAATACAAATATCATACACTAAAATATGGCTGAGAAGATTGTGATGTCTTAAGTCTGTGTTTCTCAACTTTAAAAAAATTATGATGTGTGTGCCTCAACTGCTGGCATTCCTCCAGTCAGCAAGCTTACCGGGGGAATTCTGGGAACAGAAGTCCACACATCTTAAAAACTGTTGAGAAGCATCATTAATTGACTACATGTTCCAGTAATGTTAATGGGATCCAAGAATGACTATTTAGAGAATGACAGGTATGTCTTAAAACCAGTCCTGCCCCTCAAAATGGCCGCACAGTATGATTGGCCACAAAAAAAGCCACATACATTTTACATTCACCTTTTTTTTAAATAAGGAAAGCTTTCATTCATTCATTCATTCATTCATTCATTCATTCATTCATTCATTCATATTCTGCCTTTATTATTTTTTACAAACAACTCAAGGTGGCAAATAGATCCAATACACCTTCTTCCTCTTTATTTTCCCACAACCCTGTGAGATGGTTGGACTGAGAGAGAATGACTGGCCCAAAGTCACCCAGTCAGTTTTTATGACAAAGGCAGAACTAGAATCCAGAATTTCCTAGTTTCTAGCCTGGAATTTTAATCACTAGACCAAAACATTTCACTATTTAAAAAACATCAGATTATCTATTCCTCTTTTATTTAACTTCTTGAATGCATTGAGCTATAATTCTAGAATTTCCAGTCCTCCTCCTTTTTTTCTCCTCATGTAAAATTATTCAAAATTGATAAATACATAGTGTACCATTTGACTGGTATTTTTGTTATTAAAATAGAAAAACTAATTCTTTATTAGTCTTGCCGATGTATTGTATATGCCATCCTTATTTCATGGCCTTTAGGAAGGTACAGGCAACCTGTAAAGGTGCTCCTTCTTCTTCAGGATAGCAAACTCTAGCCTGGCTAAAGTGGCTAGCATCCACTTTAGTGGAATTGTTGCTTTGAAAAATAATTCAAGAGAAACTTAATAAAGCTGCAGCTATGCTGATCAGTGTTGCAAAAGAATAAGGCTCAATGAAAAATAGAGAGAAACCTAATTCTAATATTTTGAAATCCTAATGAGTAATCCTATTTGTAGAAAATTTATGAAAGTTTTAAGAGACCTATATGCAAACCAGCCATGATTGTCTCACATTATAGATGATACTTAGATTTACTACAGTAATAAACAGTGTGTCATTCTCCAAACATGGTGCTCTTTTACCATTTTCTAACCAAGTGCTTTACAGTTATTTTTAGGTTTGAATTATAGTACAACTGTACAAGTCTATTTCCATATAAGACTCACTCCTGAAATAACACAGAATTGTGACAGCAAATTATCACTTACAAAAAATACAGCTTATCCTTGGATTATCCCTTTGGCTGTGATTTATTACCACTAATACTGAAAAAACAGTTATTTTCCTTCCCAGTTTTCATGTTTGTAGCCAAAGAGTTGTGCTAACAGATTTGCTAGTATTAGGAAATTGCATTGTGCAGTTCATAAGAGAAGCTTATACTACTTTCTCCATAAAAAGATTCTGTCCAATAAAAACATCTGTAAAATTACACAGATGTTGCCAATGTGATATAAGCATTTCAGATGTTTTCATGGAACATCTGCCCACATCAGCAGGAAGCCAGAGTTGATCCATATAGGAAAGACCTACTGAAAACAGTGAGAGTAATGTAATCATGACTATACCACACAAGAAATGTATGAAAATTGTATCTAAATTCTTACTGCAGGCAAACTATTTAGCTACAGTGGTTGTTTTATTTGTACAGCATTTTGAATTGCTGGGGAGTCCTAAGGTAGTCCGTAGACAAATTAAATGAAAGGAATAATAGTATAGAGATTGAAATGTACATACATACATACATAATACATAATACATACATACATACATACATACATTCATACAATCACCACATAAAACTATATGAACTATTTTGAATTTTCAATATTTCTATATAAATATGACCTAAAACCTGATCTGTACTCAATACATTCTAAAACTAGATAAAGAGAACCCTGTTAAATAAATAAATTGAAAGCATTATGTTGGTCCATTTATTTACTTATGAAAGTCTAGTCACTCATTCATTCAATACACATTCATTCGATATTCATTCCTGACTCTATCTCTTCTTGTTTATAATGGACGCTTCTTCAATACCCCATTCCCAGTACATTCAACTTACTTTTCTGTCTCCCGTTAATAACCATTCTTTAATATACATAGCTATTTTTGTTATTTTTGATAAATATTCATTCATTGCAACCATATACTGCCCACTATTTTTCTACCAGCATTTACAATCTTAACCTCTCTCAAAAGGGAATAGCATGTGGATGTTAAGTTTATTCCTAGATACATTGATTCATCTACTTACTCTTGTTTTTTTGGCAAATAAATAATTTGCAAGTTTTCATTCCAAAAACCTATCAAACCTAGTTCCTGGTCTTTGAAACATTAATTTTAATTTCCATGAACTTCATCATACACCCTGTCTAGAAGTTGCTATCAGGTACTCAGCCAACAATGTAGCACCACCTGCATTCAAAAAAATATTTACATTCTGAACCTACAAACGTCTCTTTATCACAAGTATTATTTATTTAAATAATTTATTTATTTAAACAACCAATACATCATTAATTTGCTCCCTGTTCAATGTGAGCATTCATTTATTTTCACACATGCTTTACTTCCCTCTTATACAGTTCTTACTACATTCTGCAACCAAACGTTTAAAAAATAATTTATTATTGCATAAGATTAAACAAATAATTTAAAGTAATTACAAAAAATTAAGATACAAAAAGCAAAGCAAAATAAGTTTCATCATTTTGCCCACCGGAACCAACAGAGTTCACAGGACTATTGCCCACAACAAAATAATAATCATAAAGTTTCATACAAGTATCAGTGGGGGACAGATAAAATATGGGGGGAGGGGTAACATTAGATAAAATAATCACTTTACTTGCTAATGCTTCACTAAAACTTTAAACTGATACAAATATTCTTAACTTTTTTTTCAGTACCACAATGATGTTAAAACACAGTAGGTGTATGGACACAGAGTCTTTCTTTCTGCAAAATTAAACAATTCAGAATATTGACAAGTACATAATTTGCACTTACCAGACCATTGCAGTTGCTTATTGCTACTTTAGATGTACCATGCTGGCCACGTAAATATCCCGTATAGTGACAGTTGTCTAAAAAATCATGCTTCCATTGAGGTCCATCTTTACCCCAATATTCTACTGTGAAGTGTTTGGAGACCAAATCTGTGTTGAGACTCAAGTTTAAATGAAAGTGCTTGCCATAGGCAGAAAGTTTAAAAAATAATTTAGAAATTGCCAGTTCTTGGTCATAAAACTCAGTACTCCTCTTCTTTCTTCCACTGGGTTTAGTATTTTTCACAGTAAAACTGAGGAAGGCTCCATTATGGTCAACCCTTATTGGGATTGTTAGTTGATAGTGTTCAAGATAAGACAGGAATTCCTCTTTCAAATCACATGGTAAACCAATCCAAGAAACAGGCATAAAAAAGAAAAAAAGAAAAAAAGGATATCAAAAGGAATAATACAACATTATTTATATGTTATGATATCCAAACAACTTCAGTTTAAGAATCAACATTTCTTTACAAAAATATTACCCAGTATTAATTTTAAAAAATCTGTTTCTCTATTGTGTATTTGCTGCTAAAATTTGCATATTTTTGTTGTTATAAAAATAATTTGAATAAAAATAATTTGGTAAATAAATAAAGGCTAATCCAATATCAAAAATTCCCACTGATTTCAAACAATTAGAAATATAAATAATGTCCCAGTTTAATGCCTTATTTTAGTCATTAAAATAAAGTATACAATTGTATACAATCCTTGTGTAATTCTCCATGTCACAAAGGATTCCTAAATAAACTGCAGTAGAAGAATTAGATATTTGCAGGTTTTCACATGATCTATACCTCTATTCAGGTTAACTAGGGAGTCAACATACAAACAAGCTTACTTTAATGTCTTATAATGCAGATAGGATCTTTAATGATCCTATTGCTGTAAGATCTGTAAACTAATCACACTTCAATAAGCAAACAAAAAGCAAATGTGTTAAGACTAATATTACTTCAAGTTACTTAGGCAATAATTGAATACTGAGGATTTATTATTACATAACAAACTAAAATATTGACTTTTTTTCCTAACTAAAAGTTTTAAATATTATTTAGATGCCCTGAGAGAAAATAACTAAAATCACAGTTCATTTAAATTTTCTCTCACAATTAATATATCAATGTTTTTTTAAAAAGTGATTTGTACATATGAACACTCAGAAGTAAATTGGGACATACAAAATAAAAAGCAGTTTAGGACTGCAACCAAATTAAATATGGGTCAAAAGACATTAACTTAAAACGTTCAATCCCTACCTTGAGAACTATATGAAAGTCTGTTGTCACCGTGATATTCTGATAATACCATAATTAAGCACAAAATCCAAGTCAACGTCTTCCAAAAAATTTCCATAATTTAGAAGATGTAGGCTACCTATGTGCTATAGCTTTAACTCCACTCCAGAACTGCACCATAACCAGAAAATATTATATTTCTTCTGCTACTTCTTGATCCACTTCTTGATAGATATTTTGAAATAACATAGTTTCTTTCCTATATTTGCAGACATTTTCAGTCAAAAAGGAAATATAAAAATTATTCCTTCATATTGCAGTGAGGCGTTAAAATGAATAGTCAACAAATGTCCATTTGTTTACCTGAAAAGCACAAACAACATTGAAAATCATTATCACACACTATCCTAATCACTGCATTATCAAGATTCTTGTTAACTGTAATAGATCTGCAGCATTCTTTTAAGCTGAATTTTGTTTGTGTTCATTATAATAGTTGACTTCAATATAAAATTTCAAATTCTTCAAAGTTACAACCAAAAAGACCCTGACCTATTGGGCATTTCCAGAAAATATCTTCCAATCTGTTTATAACTGTGTGCCAACCAATCTGGAGTTGTTAGATTTGTAAAATTTAGTATGATGTCTCCTATATCTTAATAGCAATAGCATTTAGACTTATATATCAGGGACGGGTTTCAAAACCCGTCGCTACCGGTTTGCTTGTGGGTGGGCGAAGCCTCCCGTTGCCGCCGCTACCAGTTCACCCAAACTGGGGTGAACAGGTAGCAACCTACCACTGTAATATACCGCTTCACAGTGCTTTTGCAGCCTTCTCTAAGCAGTTTACAAAGTCAGTATATTGCCCCCAACAATCTGGTTCCTCATTTTATCCACCTCTGAAGGATGGAAGGCTGAGTCAACCTTGAGCCTGGTGAGATTTGATCTGCCAAATTGCAGGCAGACAGCAGTCAGCAGAAATATCCTGCAGTACTGCATTCTAACCACTATGCCACCACAGCTCTTGATGTTTAGTTCCTGCTGTTTGATGACATTGAAAAGGAATTCTATGTCAACAAAAGTTCCAGTATAGTTATCAACTGTATTTCCTATGGAAGGTGAAAATCAACATAAGATGTTGATTCAATTCTTGTTCTTAGATATTAGACAGCTTTGGGAGAGTCAAAAGAATCTTTCATTACCAAATAGTATTTAAAAGTGTTGGAACTTTGCCTACATGAAAAACTCAAGAGGAAAAGTTTGAAAACTTCTACAATGAAGGGCAATTTCATTCAGATTCAGATTCATAATTTATTATCTATATTAACTACATTTTTCCTGTAAGATTACCATCATCTGTTCAGATGTGATTCTGGTCATAAAAAATGAATATCTATTGATACATTTTTAAAACAACCCTTTTTCCTCACAGACGGACTCTGAGCAGTCAGTATACAGATAAAATCAAACCATAAAAACAGTACATAAAATTTAAAATAAGGCAATGATGAGTTAAAAATCAGTGTAAACATTAATTAAAATGTGGGAGCAGGGCTTTTGGGGCACTAGCCAAGGCTGTATGTTCCTGTCTGAGTCTCAAGCAAGGCTGCAAAGACATTTTTCACACCTTTCCAGAAGCTGAGCAAAGACCCTTCTAGCTATGGCTGCTACTGGTTGCCACCATGATAGATGTTTCAAATGTTTACATTTCTCTCTATTCACCTAAGTATTCATATATAGTAAGCTCTCAGCTTAAGAGGTGAATAGGCCTATTAAACCCAAAATGTATTACATGACAAATGGAATTGTACACATATGCAACACCATTTTTCACATGCACAATAGATTTTGTTCTTGGTTCCATTAAACCAAGCTCTGATAAATCCTTCTAATTGCTTTTGGTTTTGTTGTTAAATTTTCTTTTTAAATTCTGTATTAAGTGGTATGGAATTCTGTGTTTCCTTTTCATTTTGGAAAACAAAAACCACGACATTGTTTTAGTTATCCAATGTCACTCCTCCCAATCAACATCTTACAGGGGAAGGGTGAGCATGGTTCCTCGCTGGAGAGGAAAAAGGCCTTTTTAATAGTTCACCTCTACTATAGGATAACCCAATCATTGGAGTAAGTTAATATAGATTTGGAGAAAGTTCAGCAGAACGTGAGCTGCCTGCAGTTCTTCTACCTACATTCCCTAGACTTTTCAGGGTTCCAGATATACAGTCAGGTATATTTTACAATTGACATACAGCTTCAACAAAGATACCAGATTCCTCTCCAGTTACCTTATTCTAGAAAAACATCTATATCCAGAAGAGTCCAGGCTGTTGGAAGTCTAATGAACAACTTGAAGAAACCATTGGCTTGGCATAGCTTGACTTGGCTTGCCAGGCCAAGGCAGGCCAGAACTCAACAAATCATTCCGGGAAATATTTCACAGAACTGAGTAGGCTTTAAGAAAAAATAGTTATTTTTGCTTGAAGTTAGTATGTCCGTGACAAGCATGTCTTAAATACAAGAACTATATGGACATGGATAACAAAATGATAGACCTCATTCTACAAATATCATATTTATACCTTTATTCATTAGATTAGGGCTGTCAAACTCCCAGCTCACGGACCAGATGCGTCACGTGCTGGCCACGCCAATGCCCAGTTTAGGAAAAAAGAGGAAAAAAGTCCCGATACATCACATGACGCCACCGTGACAAAGGGAGTTTGATACCTCTGCATAAGATCTATTTGCCAACATTTCTGTAGATGCTTAAGGAAGCATAGTATTTGCTTCCATTAAGTTTTCACTAAAAGCAATTTTGAGGGTTGAGCTACAAATACAGGATTGCTGATGATCCCCTAGGGATCTTGTATGGGTGAGACTGGACTTGAACTTGGATCTTCTTGGTTACAATCAAGTAAGCTAACCACTGTATTATATCATTTCTCATATTAAAAGTAATGATTGTATTGTGCTCTGATAAATCATCCTACCTTGTCTCCAGCCTTGGTAAATTGTATTTTATATCCTTTACATATATTCCAAAACCAGGATATTCCATATTTCCATTTAGAGTATACTTAAATTTCAAATGGTTTCAGCAATTGAGAGCAGCACTTTCTGATTAAATACTTTTATGTAATGCTGTTATACAAGCATTATTTGCATATTTTATTCACTCAAAATGTATGTTGACATTTAGCAAGAGAAAAAAGCCACTTAGTCTATTTCAAATTATATAGCCACAAATATTATAAAAAATAATACACATTTTATTATTATTATTATTATTATTATTATTATTATTTATTCATATTTCTATGCCGCCCACTCTCCAAGGACTCTAGGCGGCTTATATCAAAGACAATATACTAAATAGTATATTGCCCCGAACAATCTGGGTCTTCATGAAATTTGCATATTTGCAATGTCAAGTACATGTTTAATATATTTAAGGAGCTGGCTTCGTTATAAATTGTTGGCCCTTTTATAGCAAAAAAAAAAAAAAAAAATGCCGTAAAACAAAAATTGCAAAAAAAACAAAAAACAAACCAAAATTGTAATTTTGTTTTGTTTCTTTTAAAATGCTGGTCTCCAAGTATTTTATGCTAATGCACAACAGCTGTCTAAGACTTGAGAATGTGCAGCTACTTGTAGTCAAAACAAAACAAGGAAAATGTTAAATTAATATTTTAACAGAAACTCATGGTTTCAAATCAGACAATGTCAGAAACAATATATTTATCCTGGAGCAGTCTGTCTGTGTGTATAGGATGTTTTGAATTACAAACAATTCTCCATCTTTTTAAACTTCTAAGCATGTCTCTTCACAAATCTTTCCTTCCTTCCTTCCTTCCTTCCTTCCTTCCTCCCTCCCTCCCTCCCTCCCTCCCTCCCTCTTCCCCTCCCTCTCTCTCTGTTCTGCTCAGAGATTATTTTACATATCCTATCTATCAGGGTTGAAATCTACTTACCGTTCCTTACTGGTTTGGAAGTGCATGTGCCCCACGCATCACATGCATGCGCAGACCTTCTGCGCATGCGCAGAAGGTAAAAAACACCCGGGTGGGTGGGCGGAGCTTTGCTCCATCATTGCTACCGGATCGCTGAACCAACTGCGACAATCGCCCGATCCAGTCCAAACTGGGAGCATTTCACCCTGCTATCTATGTTTTATGGAGAAATGTGAGACACTCTTTTTAATGAATGTTTTTAAGTTGTGGCAATCCCTACTCTAACAGAACTATTTGGCTCCTTAATATCTTTCTGTCATTGCTTAAAACATTCTTATTCTGGCAAGCATTTTGTTTGCTAACTAAATTTCAACATTGATTTGAGAGGACTTTTTAAATTTTAGTTATATTTTAAACTAAATTTAATTGAGTAGACACTTTTTTTAAAAACACAAAACTGAGTTACAAAGTAGATAAATGATAAAACATTTTGCATATTACTAGATTTGAAGATATGCTAATTGTATGTGCAATAGATTTTGAAATATAATTAAGAAAAAAAATAATATATTTAATTAATTTCTCCCCTCACAGCATGTTACAGAGAGCACTGTAATGCAAAGTATTAACTTGCTTAATAAATAAATTTATTTTGCAATGTTTGAAATGGCATTCATTTTATTCATTCAAAAATTGTTTTGACTTTTAATAAAACCTTTCTGTGTATTTCAAAATATAAGCTAAGTCCCAAAGATCTTGCCCAGATCAGCAATTCTGAATCCTTTGAGGCAGCTTAGAAAAATATAAAAAGTACATGCAGCCTTGTCTTAGGGATGTTATATTCCTAATAAATTTCAGCTAAATGTCTTTATTTCTAAAATCTGCTACTCAGTCTGAAGCAGGAGCATTCAAAGCACTATACAACAAAAATCCAGCCAAAAATCCATGAAGGACATAATAAACCATTCTGTTAAAATAATCAATAAAAAAGTTGCTGAAAGCAGCAGACTCTATAGAGTAAAAGATAACACTAATTAGAACAACAGATGGCATCAGCAATGCAGAAAATTAAATTAAATACCCTTGGAGAATAAAAATCTTTGGCACCAAAGAGACAGCAGGAAAAAAAAAAGCCAGATGTGCCTCACTGGAAAGGATATTCTAAAGTTAATACGTTGTTAATGAGAAGGTCTGCTATGAAGTTGCCACTTGCCATTATCTCCTTCTGTGCAAACCTTCTGCGCAGGGCCTCCAAAAATGAGCTTAGGTAAGAAAAGATGTGAAAAGGAGTTGCTTACCTACTTTGGTCTCAAGCCAGAATTGAGCTGAAAGCAAACTGAGAGCCAGATAGAAAAAATGGCACACTGTACAGTGGGTAAGCCTCTCTGTGGATAAACATCCCCCAGGTTTTTTTTTAACCAAACTACCATGAAAAATGCACTATCTTGCAGATAAGCCAACTCTCAAACATTTTGTATAGTTTTTCCAATATATTCTAAAGGACTTGTTGCAGGTCCAGATGGGGTGCTGGGGAAAATGGTAAAAACCAATTAACAGGGGTCCTGACAAAGATTTTTAACATCTCCCTGCAATTGGCTAGACTTCCATCGTGCTTGAAAGCAGCCACAATCATCCCAGTTCCGAAGAAAGCAATCATAAACAGCCTGAATAACTATAGACTCATTGCACTGATGTCTATAGTGATGAAGTGCTTTGAGAAACTGGTCCTACAACACCTCAGTCCTGTCTTCCACCAAATTTCAATTAACATCAGTTTGCTTATAGAATCAACAGGTCGACAGAAGACGCCATCGCCATGGCTCTACATACTGCACTGAGACATCTTGAGAAAACTGGGAATTATGTCAGAATGCTTTTTATAGACTATAACTCGGCCTTTAATACCATCTTACCAGGCATTCTCATTGAAAAGCTTACTGACCTGAATTTCCCTCCCCTCATTTGTGACTGGGTCAAAGACTTCCTGACGGACCATCCACAAACAGTAAGGGTTGAGTCCTTGACATCTTCCACTCTGAAGCTCAGCACAGGCTCTCCTCAGGGCTGCGTGCTCAGCCCCTACCTGTACTTGCTGTATACACATGACTTCATATCCTCGAATCCATCCAACTTTATAATAAAGTTTGCAGATGATTCAACGGTGCTGGGGCTTATAACCGGACGGGACAAATCAGCATACAGGGAAGAAGTCCAAAAGGTATCCACATGTTATTCACAAAACAACCTACATTTAAATACTAGCAAGGTAAAAGATGGTGCTGGATTTCTGGAAGCACAAAGAGGAACCTGCCCCACTGTATATCAAGGGGGGCTGTGTGGAGAGGGTTTCCTTTTTTAAATTCTTAGGAGTGCTTTTTAGTCAAGATCTCACTTGGAAAAACAACATGTCCCTAGTGGTTAGTAAGGCTCAATAGAGACTTCATTTCCTTAGAGTCCTGAGGAGAAATTGGGTGGAACAACAGCTGATTACTTCTTTCTATCAGTCCATGATAGAAAGTGTCCTCACATACTGTATAACAGTATGGTATGCTGGTTTAACAGCTGCAGACAGGAAGGCACTACAGAGAGTGATCAACTCGGCACAAGAAACCATTGGTTGTCTCTAACGCCACTGGATGAAATCGCCAGGTCTGGCTGTTTCAGCAGAGTAAGGAAGATACTTAAGGATGATTCACACCCTGGCCAGTGTCTCTTTTCACTTTTACCATCGGGCGGAAGAGATAGAAGTATAGCCAGCCGGACTAACAGGTTTAAAAACAACTTCTACCCATGGACTCCTAAACACAACACAATCACTCCACGTACATTTGGAAACATATGACTAGTTTTTTCTTTCCCCAATTACTTGTATAATGTATTGTTCTGTATTTTTTGTTATGGATTGCACCAGTAGAGGTTAAACCAATTTTGTTATATACATGATGTACAATGACAATAAAGGCTATCATCATCATCATCATCATCATTATCATCATCATACCCACTCATTGGAAAATATATATAAGCTATAGCTATGCTATGTCCTTATTATTATACTGTATGTAGTAACATATAATGGACAAAGATTAACCAAACAGATTCTTGACCAAATTATTTCTTGCAGATTTTCCAATGCACCGTTGTTGCTACTTCATCATGCCTTTGTTTGTAATCAGTCTGTGCAATCTTCTTGCAGCTACTATCTAAGTGATCCATTGTTTCTTCAGCTTCTTTGCAAAGATAGCAATTGCTGTTTGTTTCTGTCTTCTCAATTCTGGATTTCTTCTAGAGGTTTGGCATTATGTAGGCAGAATTAGCCCCTCTGTCTCTTTCTTCAACTTCCCTGCTGTTTTTTTAATATACTGGTCTTGTAATACTTTGCTTTGCTGTGTCTCCTTTCTGTACTTAATTTGGTCTTTTTTGTAGGCCACTTTCATCACTCATTCTGCAAACCTTCATAATATATTACTGTAGCTTCGGTGTATCTTCTTCACTGTCCTTCAGATATTCTTCCAATGCCCTTTTTTCCTTTTTTTTCCTTTGGGAAACAAAACAACCACTTCATAAACACATGGCACAACATAAGAGAACGAACACATCAGGACTAGATTCAACAGTTCATCTGTATTTAAAAGACACAGGCCACTCTTTTAAAGACAGCAAAGTCCACATTTTGGATAGAAAGGATTGCTGGTTTGAAAGAGGGGTCAAAGAAGCCATCTATGTCAAAATTGAACAGCCCTCTCTCAACAGAGGGGGAGGGATACAACATCATCTATCTCCAATCTACAATACAGTCTTTTCAACAGTTCCAAGAAGGCTCCATACCCATTTGCACCACTCAGGTGACCTTGATGACACAGATAAACCTCCAGGTGACTTTAATGATCCGCTAAAAGAATGCAAATGACCAGTTGTCTATAAGTAATATAAATTCTTCCATTCCCCACCATCCAGTCAGAGCTGAAGAAGTTTCTTGGATGACAAGCGAAATGTCTTCAAAGAAAAATCAGAAAATCCAGTTGCCTCTTGAAAAAGCACCTTTGGAACACTCTGCTGATTTATTCATTACTAACTTTCTTCTTGACTTCAGTGTGCTTGATGTTGTTAGTTTGAACAATGCTATTTGAAGTGATTGTCTTCATCCAGGCTCTTGATATTCTGTTGCATAGGGCATCCCGATTCCTTCAGTTTTCACCATCTTTTTCCGTTTATGGTGAGGGTGGCACATTGGTCCAGTCCAAACTCTATGGCAATATCTTAGTTGTACATTCAATTTCGTTTTCGATAGCACTTTTCATATAGTATCAAATCAGCCATGTAAAGGAGATAGGATAGCCTGGTAGATGTTCTTTATGTTCGATAGGCATGGCCTGACTTGTTCAGTATTGTTAATAGACAAATCAATGCAATGTCAAACAGTAATGTTGAGAGTAAGACTCCTTGAAAGATTTCTCTCTTGGTGTTAACCTTTCCTGGTCTATCATCATTGACCAACAACTGTCTACCATTCTTCCATTGACCTCTGCACAAAGTTTCTGAAATTCTGATGTTCCTATTGACTCCTGTTATTTTGGATTGGATTACCCAATTATGAGGCAGGGAGTTGAATGCCTTCTTTTAATCAATTCAAGCTTGATCTTCCTTTCCTTACAGTTTTCCAAAATTATCATATCAATGGGGAGCTGATCTTTTGTTCTTTTGCTGTTTGGGAGGTTCCCTTTCTTAGATGGAAAGAGCTGGTTTTCAGCTAGATGCTGCTAGACTGCATCAGCTACCATACTATTGAGCAATTTGAAAGTTGTTGGTAAGCATGTAATTGGCCTTAGTTGCCTGGTACTGCTTCTTTTGTTGGATCTTTCATTATCAGATAGGCTTTACCAGATGTTAATCAATCTTCAATTTTACTTCCTTGCAATATGATGTTAAACTGCTTGGCAATGAGTGGGTGCATTGTTTCTTCTGTCAGTGTTGATTGGGTCACTGCTGCCCCTCCATTGATGGATTCATAGAAATATTTCTAACTTGACTGACATTGGAGATTCTGCCTACAATGTACAATTCGAACTTCTTAGCTGCTGATTTTCTTGGCTATAACTATTATTTGCTGCTTTATTATTTAGGGGGCTTCCTTAAACTTCCTTGTTAAAAGGTGATATTTCTTGATCAGGTATCCTTTGGCTTTCTTCTTCTTATTCAGAAATTGATTCTTCATTTCCATCACTTTCACAGAATAGACCTAGTTATGGATCAATTGTAATGAAACATATGCTGCACATAACTTGAGCAAGCTGATAATATTTTACATGTCTCTACAATGCTTCCTGTAATATGCAATGAGGAAAATGAGGTATTGCTGTTTTCCTCAATTAAGTTGCCAAGTACATTATATGTATATGTTTCAGAAAAAGACAATGACAACCACTTACATATTGTTGCCATGGAAACTACATCGACAAGTCCTTGAAATCACCAGCACTCAGGCTCAAGTTGAAGGAGACTTTACCTCATTAGCCACTAGTTTATTTAAAGATTTAAAAAGTCTGTTCATTTGAATATTTCCTTTATTTCTTTACTATTAAATAATTCTTGTGTTGAAATAATTTGCTCAGTGCTTTCCCCCCTCTACAGTAGGGTTCTGGTGCACTAAATTCATCATATGTGGTTTAACATTTGAAGCCTCCAGCTGATGTGACCAGTACATTAGAAGTTATATCTCTATATTACCTAAAGATCCTAGTCCAATTATATGTTTAATTAGGTGAAGTGGGAGTTAAACAGGAACATCAAGAAAGGGATAATTGATCCTACCAATTAACTTCCAGAAGGGTGGATTTAATCACAAGCAAATTCCATCATGCAAAGCATTACATTAATTCCACCCAGTCATGAATGTCATGGAAACACCTAAACCCCTAAAACATTAGCCTACTTTGCATGCCTAGTCTTTCAAGAAAAAGATCAGGATGGAAAAAGTGGCAAAAAATGTCTCACTTGCCATTTTGAATTACAATAATGGTACAGAAGATGCTCACTAGAGGGAAATAAAGTCATATTCTCCACCCAATCTATCACAAAGACTCCTTTTGGCTACACTTTTTAAAAAGCACTTACAACCAGCAGTGAAAACAGGTGGAGCCCAGTCCCTGAAAAATCTCAAACATTCCTACATATTCCTAAAGGTTAAGAAACAAACACAATCTAATAGATATGTAAGCTATGGCTCCCACTACCCAGATTTTCCGATATATCTCTGAAAATGGTGCCAGTGACTGAGCCTTGCCTAAGAGCATTGTTCCAGCTTGTGATAGCTACAACCATCATTTGTCAATAGATGATTCATCTAAAAAAATAAGGGGCACTTAGTTACCTCACTATACCCTACCCTTCATAGTTACCCTACACTATACTATTCCCAAAGTACATCAAAAAATAACCATAGAAACACCCTTCCATAGGCCCAAAAGAAGTTGAACTAATTCCTTCCCACCAAATACAACCTCAAACAACCCATTCTGAGAGCAGAGGAATAGGGATATCCCAGATCCCACAGAATACCAACATTTCAATGTCAGCCCGCTCAGGAGTCCCAAGTAGTATGAGTATGTACATTTTTTAATGGAGTGTATATTGTGCCCATCCGGTGACATCACTTTGTCACTTCTGCGTGTCCCCTCCCAGGAAGTGCTGTGATGTCTTATTCCCTCCCCCAGAAATGCTTCTGATTGGTTCATATCCATGGGGGGGGGGAGTTCACTGAAAGCTGCTGAATATTGTCCCAACCCTGGAAGTGTCTCTGATTCATGTTAAGTCTTGATTGACAGACTGAGTACATGCTATCCTAGTCCCACCCACAGAAGCACTTCTGATTGGTACAAAATCCTGATTGACAGATTGAGCACATGGTGGACTAGTACAATCCCCAGAAATAACTCTGATTGGTCACCCACCAGCAGGAACATTACATAATGCAAAAGAGGACAGTGCTTACACAAACTAGCAAGTAATAAGATAAAATCATTACTAAAATAAGTTCAGTGAGCCAATGGCTTTTTTTGTTTGTTTGTTTTAACGGTGGGAATTTTGGGCTTGTCCCCTTCTTTTCTATCATCTAACACAGAACTGCCTGCAGCTGTATTTTATCAACTGTAAAAAAAAAAAAAGCCTAATTTGCAAAATGTATTTAAGCATGCATTTTGTCACAATTGTTCTGGGCCACAGTAAAGGCAGGAAAAAAATTAAGAGTGTGGAATCTGGCGAAGATCTCACACAAACTCACAGTAAGTCAGCAAATATATCTACAGCGGAAGAACTTATTATGAGTAAAACGAACTAATCTACAAGGGTGGGCCATTCAGAGCATTCATGTTTCTGACATGAACCTCCAGAGGGCAGTTACCAACGTGTCAGAGATGCTGTGCATGTATGCATGCTGCGCAGGCATGTTTGACCAGGGTATGTTTGAATTTGTCCTACAGTTGTCATTTTGAGCATGTGCCATTAACAATAGCATTTGCAGACGGTTGTGCATTTTAGCAGTTTAAACCTTTGCCTGCATTTGACAATAATATGGCAGCCTCAGATTTCGATGCTATCCATTAAACCTTGAGACAATGAAGACCTCTTGACAGATTGAACTAAAACCTGTTGTTGAGTTTCTGATAAAGAAATAGGATACTTGAGACTGATTTTGATTGCCACCTAATTTATTATAATGTTCATGATGTGGAGTATTTGAAAGCAGAGGACATATTCAGTAATACTTACCAGACATCTTGTGAAATGATGAACAGTTCTTCTTTATCACCCATCCAAGGAACAATCTTAGGTAAGTAAATGATTTTTATATAGTAAGCAGTAAAACAGGCTGGTGGTGATAGCACAGTAATAGGTTAAGTTCTATATTTTGCATTAATGACAATCTTTCTAAAGGGTGTGCGCATGTGGCAGGAAGGAGTGTGTATTTGCACTTTATCTATTGATGATAATGATGATTGTGATGACAATGATGAGGGATATTTTTCCAATGTTAAATTTAGACTCTCTGAACTCTGAATCAGCAATATAAAGCATGTGCTAAAGAGAAAAGTGTGATTGTCAGCAGTGTTTTGACAGAACAAATATGAAAATATTCTAAGGGAAATTTATTATACACTGATTGTATAATACCAGATAACACCAACTTTCCCAGCTCCATTGTTAACTTTTTAGAGCTTTCACTCACTTCAAGTGCAATATCCCCAGGCGATAACCTGTGGACAGCGCTGTGAGTTTTTTCTACTGAAGCATTTAAAGGCTTACCTTATGAAAATGTTTTAAAGCTGTACTCTGAGAACAATGTTACAAATGATCAAGAGGTTAAACATTTTGTAAAATATATCAAGCTGGGAAGGAGACTTGGAGCATGTAACCATTATCAACGCATGCAAACATGTATGGCTTATCATAAAATAAAGACCAAAAATTAAGCTCATTGCTTGTTTCACAGTATTTTTATTCATTTTTATAATCTGAACTGGTCACTAAACTTTAGGACACTTGTACATTGGGGCCTCAATAGGTGCATTCATAACAGAAACAGGAATAATGTCACTTATATCCTTAAGAACCACAGACTTTCAGCTTTTCTAATTTTTCTTTAAAAGCAGCAATACAGCAATATTTTAACACCAATACAAAACTCAGCAATACTGTTAGAACCTTCATATCGGCCACAGCACTCATAAATTCATTCCAATCTTTAGGGTTTTGTTTCACAGTACGTGCCTGGTGTTGCAAAGCCCCTTTTACCAAATCTAAACGGTAAGTGGGACCTCTTGTATACATACCATGGTAATCCCAAGCAGTAATGTCCCAATGCTGTTTCATTTTGTTCAACAAAAGCTCAGTATTTTTCCTATAATGGGTGCTCATTCCATCTAGAATCTCCTGTATTGTTGGATCCTGGGACAGCTGTTGTGATGATAGTTCTCGTAGTCCTGGGATGATCAAGAGTGTTCTGGTGGGCAAATGAGATTCAGAGTATCCTTTTAAGACTCATTTTGTCTGAACAGCCTTAGAAACCTCTGCTGCACCAAACTGTAGAGCTTAAATCTTGATGTCCTCAATCAAATCAGATCTCTGAAGCAGGGGTGAAATCCAGCAGGTTCTGACAGGTTCTGGAGAACCGGTGGTGGAAATTTTGAGCAGTTCAGAGAACCGGCCAATACCACCTCTGGCTGGCCTCAGAGTGGGGTGGAAATGGAGATTTTGCAATATTCTTCACCCAGGAGTGGGGAGGGAATGGGGATTTTGCAATATCCTTCTCCTAGAGTCAGGTGGGAATGGAGATTTTAAGTATCCTTCCCCTGGAGTGGAGTGGGAATGGAGATTTTGCAGTATCCTTCCCCGTCACACCCATCAAGCCACGCCCACCAAGCCACAACACACCCAAGCCATGCCCACAGAACCGGTAGTAAAAAAATTTGGATTTCACCACTGCTCTGAAGAATGGATCGCATGTCATTATCCAAATGGCTAGTGCCAGTAGTCTCTACAGATTCTGCCTTGTAACTGCTCCATCTGATGATGTGGCACCAAATACATTTTCTTGTTTACCTGACCAATAGATTAGTCACCAGTGGTATAACAGCTTCTAATAATGGCTCAATAAAATTTCTTGACTGATGAATGATCTGCTTCTTCTTTTTGAGTGAGGCTTTTCCATCACCCAACTTTTTAATAAACTCTTTTTTTCCTCCTTACATTCTGGTATTATGAAAATCTCAGAGGCAGATTACCTTTTAAAGTGTTCAGTCCTATTTTTTTTTTTTCTATTGCCCCTTCCAGGTCATTGTTAGTGTTGTATAAAATGGCTTTCAATGTTTTGGTCCGGCCTTTACCAAGATTTTAAAAATCCCCCAATTTCTGTGTACCTCTCAGACATCCTGAATGAGCTGACGTACAACTGCTTGAGCTACTGTTTTTACCCCTTCTTTTTCACAGTATACACTGTAGGCCAATCAGGAGGAAAGAAACTGTAGTATCCTGGTATAACCCAGATCAACCAAACTATAAACCATGGGATTTGCAAGTGGCATCTTGCAAATACTTCTAAAACATACCAAGTGTTACTGGGATACATCTGCCTTGACAGTGTGACAATTTGCATCTAGTTGCAGAGGCGTCAGAATAATACCAAATATTTTGCATTCAGAGCTATTGCTCTCATTTCTTTATGTTGAAAAAGCGGGTTTTGAAATATGACAATAATACTCAAATTTCTGTGACAAACATACAGTATAAAGGCTTTCTCTGTTTGTTGTCCCTGTCTGAGGCCATGAGGTATCTACCACTGCTATATTGATTTGATTGGGTTGAAACAAGTCAGTATCTTCAAAATGGACTAGAGTACCCTCCATAAACTTAATACTGGGAAATTTATTAAGCAGTTCTTTGTGCAGGGGTTGCCAATATTTATAAACCCATGCAATTAGTTTGAGGCATTTGAGATAATAGTCTCACCGTGTTCTAACATTTGCTTTATATAAAAAAAAGATTTACCAGAATTGGACAGACCAATTCTGCATAATACAAGAAAAAGGATGTACAGACGGTGCAGTTTTCCACCATACTTAATAACCATAAGGTAGCATACAGTAATTCTCAAGATTGAGAACGCTTTTATTATAGACCACTTTTAGAGTTTTTCTGAGCACCTAATTCTACTTTGATCTCTTTCTTCTCTTCCTCACCAGATAGAAAATAATCATCAACCGAGGCTTTCAAGCTCTCAACTTTATCACAATTGGCACTTTTTACTGTAAGTCTTTTCACTTTTAACGCTGTTGTCCCATTTGACAAAGCATATCCATACATTTTGGGACCAACTACCACAAACTCAATGATGGTGGTGTTTGGTGGAATCTCATTCATCAGCTGTCTTAATCATCTAAGGGGCGTGACACACTCCCTCACTAAATTTTTAACAGAATCGGTGTCATGGTATAGACACCTTTCCCCCAACGCATCAAACAGTCTGTATAATTCCAACTGCGCATAAGCATTGTAAAACTGGAAATGAGTATGTTGTTACAAATTGATTTGGTAGTCTAATGTTTGGCTGTTTTCCATGTGACAATGCTGCTTCTATATCCACAAATTCACACGATGAAACTTCATTATAGGACACAAAAAATATTTGAATAATTCTTCAGAACGTCACCACAGATGTAGTCAATTGGTGCTCTGCCTGAAATTAATCCCAGTTTAAAAAGAGATAAGTAATCTGCCTTTTAGCAGGACTTCAATATGCTCACACTGTAAGCATACACTTTCCTTCTTTTCATAATCATGAATATGCTGTTCTTTATCCTGTTATTTATATATATTTATATTTTATATTTTATTGAATTTGTATACCGCCCTACTCCCGAAGGACTCAGGGCAGTGAACAGCCATAGAATAAAACATATAATACAAAATTTAAAATAAACTAAAACGAATTAAATAATTTAAACAAATTTAAAACCCCAATAATTTAAAACCAAATTTAAAATTTCCATTTAAAAAGGGGAAAGACTTAGGTCAGGCCAGCTTGATGAAATAGGAAAGTCTTGAGCGCACGGCAGAAGGTACTCAGATCCAGGATCCTCCATATCTCCGGGGGGAGCGCGTTCCAGATAGTAGGTGCCCCCACAGAGAAGGCTCTCCCCCTGGGGGCCGCCAGTCGACATTGTTTGGCCGATGGCACCCGGAGCCCCTCTCTATGGGAGCGTACTGGTCAGTGGGAGGCTATTGGTGGTAGTAGGCGGTCCCGTAAATAACCAGGTCCTAAGCCATGGAGCGCTCTAAAGGTGATAACCAAAACCTTGAGGCGCACTCGGAAGACCATCGGGAGCCAGTGCAGCTCGTGCAGGAGAGGTGTTACATGGGAGCACCACATCGCTCCCGTCACCACCCACGCGGCCGCACTCTGCGCCAGTTGGAGCCTCCGACTGCTCCTCAAGGGGAGCCCCATGTAGAGAGTGTTACAATAGTCCAGACGGGAGGTGACAAGGGCATGAGTGACCGTGCGTAAGGAGTCCCGATCTAGAAAGGGACGCAACTGGTGAATCAGGCGAACCTGATGAAAAATCCTCCCGGTTATGTCTTTCAGCAATCAGGGTAAAGCACTGGCCTCCTGCTTTTGTCTGAGATACATGTTAATTCACCTTGTATTTCATGTGAGGTAGAGGATTTTGATGTGGATAACCTTGGCGCCATAATTTGTTGATCCACCTGTGAAACTGTCAGCATTGGAAATTCAGCAAACATCTGATCACTTCACCATTCTGAAGGAACACAAACAAATAGTACTTAGGACATAGAATTGTTACAGTACATAGAACTTATTGACTGATGGGTGAAGAAGGAGATTTTCTTTACATCTTTATTATTTAGCTCACATCAATATTCCTAGTGACTTTGTTTTCTAAAAACCTACATATATGTGAATTACACACTCTACCTTCTAATTCCTTATCCTGCATTCCACGCGATGTGGATGGTCTTGGTCCCACAATTTGATGAGCCCCTTGTGAAATAGTTCACATTGGACATTTAGCAAACAACTGATCACTTCACCGTTCTGAGGGAAAAAAGAACAAGGAAACAGTCATTTGTAACAACTGCTACAGTAAAGAGGGTATACTGATTGTTAAATAAAGAAGTAGATATTCCTTATATTTTATTGTTTGGCGGCTAGTTCTCATCAACATTCCTAATAAAATTTCTTAGATTTCTACATGCATGTGAATTAAATACTATACCTTCTAATTCATTGTCCTCCGTCCCTCATGATTGAGAAGGCCGGGAATAGTATATATTGATACCATTATGAATCTTAAGACATTGAAAAATTGGCAAACACTTCATCTTCTGAACATTCTGAAGGAAAAATGGAAGCAGACAAGTATCAGTATTGCTATAGAAATAGTGAAGCTTCTAAAATTTATGTGGAAAGGAAAAAGAATACCTTCACAGGCTTTCACATATTGTGATTCTGATACCTCCTCCTAACAAAAACAACAACAAATGTTATACATACCATTTATGCATTTAAGAAATACTACATTTTAAAAATTAGCTACAAAATTACTTACATGAGTAGCACCCATCCTGAAGGGGCCTTGTTTACTGGGAAATGTTGCAGATCATCTGAATAAGAAGCCTTCAACATTATTTTCTGTTTCCATTAGATAAAGTCCCAGGCCCTGTTCTTGATGTAAAATTTGTTGCACCAAAGGCATTGAATTCTTAACATGTATTTTGTTTTTTGCAAAATTAGTCTGACCTTCTTCATCCGTCATATTGTAAATACATTTTAGCAAAAAAAGAAATTACCGTTTTCAAACATGTTTTGTAAATACGTTTTATTTGAAATTCATTGGGGTGCACATGATTATTTTTTGTAATTAATTTCTATGACATTAATTACATATCATTTTCTTGAGAGACATAGGAATCTCGTCATGAATCCTTGTCATTAATGAAAGGGGGGGGATTTCTCCTTCTCGGTACACTGTACGAATGTCTCAACTTCATCCAGCAAGTGTCATTTGAAATATAATTTACTCATTTTGTCTGAAACATTAATGAATATCCGTACAATTTGAGGCATAGAAATTTGAAGACACTTTTTAATAATATCTGTTTCATCAACTCCATCCATTTGGTCTTCATGCTGTAGACATCCAATTAAGCAATGATGCAGTATTTTTACAATATATGCCTTAAGAATATTCATAATTCAGTATTAGAGGAACATTTTTTAAAAGAAGAAATATCATAGATTATACTTATTATTACTGAAAATGCTAAGTTTGATAAATGAATTGGATTCACCATTTGATGTCTGACAGAACTGACAAAGACAGGGCATGATCATCATATTACGTTTGCTCTCATTAATATTATATAACTTAGTTCTTTTGCTAAATCCGAGACCCCACTTTTCTGGTTCAGGAATCAAATTTACATCAAACAGATGTAAATTGCCTTAGCATCCTTTTGTTATACTCTTCATTAGATTCTGAGACTGCCATATTATTCTCAAATGTTGGTCAGGGTTTAAACTGTTGAAGTTCATATCTGCCTGCAGACATTACTGTTGATAGCATATGCTCAGAATGGCAACCCTAGTCAACAAGTTTGAACATGCCCTGAGCATGCCTGTCACAAACATGGCTGCACAGAACACACGCATGCACAGCATCACGGCTCTGACATGTCTGTACTTGCCCTGTGGAGGTTCATGTCAGAAATACAAATGCTCTGAATGGCCCACTCTTGTAGCTTAGTTACACAGCCTTTTTATTTTATATTTAAGCCACCATCACCACCCATAATAAGCCTTATTATTTTATTTGTAATGAATTCTTTGGCTGCAGATGTATGCTGACCTACTGTAAGCTTGTGTGAGATCTTTGTCAGATTCCCCAGTCTCGTTAATTTCTTTTTTGCCTTACTGCTGGACCAGAAGAATTGTGATAAATAACAAGCTTAAACGAATTTTGCAAAATAGGCTTTTCTTCATCCCCCCCCCCAATGATAAAATACAGTAGCAGGCAGTTCTATGTAAATTGACTAGAAAAGAAGCCCCAAATTTCTAGCATTTAAACAAACAAACAAAAAAGGCATTGGCTTGCTTATTTTAGTCATGATTTTATCTGATTACTTCCTAGTTTGTTTAAATGTTGTCTCTCTTTTGGGTTACATAATGTTCCCATTGGCTACCCACCAATCAGAATAGTTTCTGAGGGAAGTATTAGGCAACCATGTTCTCAGTCTGTCAATCATGATTTTGCACCAATCAGGAATCCTTCTGGGGTGTGTGAGAGAATAGCATCGTAATCAGCAGCTGTTAGTCAGTGCCCCCTCCTCATGGATGTGGAACAATCAGAAAGGTTTCCAGTGGAGGAAATAAGATGTCACAGCACTTTCAGGGGGGATCCAGAAGTGATAGCAAGGTGTGGGTGGAATATAAGCTCTGTTAAAAAATGGTGTGTACTCATACTACTGCCCCTGCCAGTGTTTCAAACAGAGAGAAAGCAGCAGACTAAAGTCCCCATCCTCAATTCTCACAAAGTAAAATGTTAGGTTGAGGTACATATTTCTCAGAGTCAATGTCCACACAAGACTGACTCTTATTCACAATATAAATAGATCAGAGAAAAACATGGCAGAGTTCATACACTCCTTAACTTATCAAACTCCTCACCTGTGAAGAGATGTACGAGACAAACCCAACCTCCACAAAGATGTCATCATGATATAGGTAACAGAGAAAGTTAAAAAAAAATAAAAGGACTGTCATCACTTCTACCAACAGGGAAACTGAAAATCTTTTTTAAAAATCCAGGAAGGTCACAATAAATAACAAAAGACACAGGTTTATACCAAACCCACGGCCACTCTCTTGAAGAATAAGAAGATACAAACCTAAAGTATAAATCTGATTGAAAAATATTGCCCTGTAAATAGAACAAGTGCCACAGATAGGCTTTTGTTCCATGGGCACCGTAGAAACCTCCTACTACCCCACCACACCAGCAATAAAGATGCCAACAGCCCCTCTCCAGCTCTAGCATAGTCACATTCTGGAGAACCACAAAGCCCCCAGATATCAATGTACTTCTGCCTAATGATCTGGAAGCCACTACTGCCAGCAGCATACTAAAAGGCTAGGTGAAGCAGCTAAATGCCAGGGATATAATGTTAGCCTTTGAGACCAGAATTTAAACAAAGCTTCCTATGAAAGAGGACTTGACATCTCCAGAGTCCTTCTACTTAACAGCAGTCCACAACTATTAAACACCCACGTAGTGGCCCCAGAGCACCAAAGGTGCATTCATATCAAAGAGAAAAGGGAATGGAAAATTGCACTGCAAATGTCTCCTAGAACAGCAATTCTCAAAATGTAGTCCACGAAGTCAAACAGATAATCAATTGTAACATTTCACAATTTTAATTTCTAATACAGCACATACTGGAACATATAACCCACCAAAACTCTTTGGGGTCCTCATTTGTTTTTAAAAATGTAAAGGAGTCCTGAGACTCCTTTTTGAGATTCCTGTTTGAGAATCACTAGGGGATGGATTGCATGATTGCAATATGGGGACATGGACAAGGCCTTGCTGCAGGAGCCATTGGATGAGGACTCACCCACTTGGAAGTCAGCAGTTTATGAAAACAGTTGAAAGTAATCCAGCCCACAATCTATGGCATACAGTACATGTGCTTTGTTGAAGAAGAGACAGTGGGTCTGAAGGACCTAGGAGGGGAGACAAGAGAGTCTGGGAAAATAAAATATGGTGCTATGAGGGGTAAAATCCAGCAGGTTCTGACAGGTTCTGGAGAACTGGTAGCAGAAATTTTGAGTAGTTCAGAGAACCGGCAAATACCACCTCTGGCTGGCCCCCGAGTGGGGTGGGAATGGGGATTTTGCAGTATCCTTCCCCTGGAGTGGGGTAGGAATGGAGATCTTGCAGTATCCTTCCCCCACCACACCCAAGCTACACCCACCAAGCCACACCATGCCCACCAAGCCACGCCCACAGAACCGATAGTTTAAAAAAATTGGATTTCACCACTGGGTGCTATCCATAATTATAGACCATCTTTCTACAAAGTATGGGGTCTCTGCTGATGGAAACAAGAAGAAGAGACCACGGATATTGGCAGAACTGGACTACAGGGAGGAGTCTTTTTTGAATCCTGAAGAAGCTGATGTTATCTAAAAAAATAAATAGATGCAAACACAAAAAATGTCAATAGTTATTGTGGAGAAAGTTGACAGGATCTGTGAAGCCAAAGATCTAGAGGCAACCATAAAACACAAGGATTTGGATCTGGAGGGCAGGGAGATTTAAGAATGTGGAAGGATCGTAAACTGTTCACAAATTAGTCCACATGCCACCCTTTTCACGCCATAATCAACTGATCAGTTTCCAGTGTTGGAAGTCCATATCTTTCATCTCATATCTTCCATTGTCTGTTGACAGTAAAGAGATTAAACTTTTGACATGTGCATGTAGAAACAAGCAGAGGAGTCTATGTGATTCACTGTCTGGCTGAAATTTTCTTTCATAGTCATCTACAAATCATGCTTGGGGATCCACCAAATATAGTTGTTTGCTTCTGGACATTAATATGAATCATTATCTGGTTTTTCCCCCAAAAAATGGCACGATGACCCATAAGGAGAAAAATTAGTTGGCTCAACCTATTACGACCAGTCAAAATTACTTATGGCTAATTTGTACTCAGCAGCCCTCATAAGTCTTAAATTCAAACTGTATATTGACATTCCAGTTTTAGATGTAAATCTAGTCATTTCCTCAATTTCCATACTCCTCCAAACTAGAAAAAGAGAAAGAGAAAGGCCAATGCATTTCCAACACATAAAAGGTTGTTTGAGAAGGAAGTAGATGACATTACTATTCTGGAATTTTTCAGAATTTCGGGGATTTAACCCTTACTAAAAAAATAAAATAAAACCTCTGGTAGAGCATAAAGAGACTTCTGGAAGTTCTTGATCATATAGGAGCCTACAGACTAAAATAGACTCTGGGTAAGTGCCAATTCTGCCAGACATCTGAAGTGTGTATGCGACTGTAAATTGCCACTGATCCCCAAGGCAGAGGTTTCAACAACTTGGCCAATGTTTATTATCTTAAAAAACTTTTCAGTCTTTTGGGAGTTTACAACTCTATGTGATTCAGCTCAGTTTATATTTCTATAGTTTGTCCTTTACTATTATGGGTCTCTTTAATTCTTCATCTTGGACAACGAATCAGAAACCCAGAAACATGATAACCTAAGAACTCCAAAGCAGTAGTAGTATTAAACAGTTATTCAAGACATTTATGATAGCAATAGGGGATATGGACTCCTATTTCAGTGTAACTCCCATTCCCCTCATCTTACATGAGTAACATTCTCAGCATTGCTTCTACATTATGATGCTGCATCATTACAGCTTGAAAGACAATCCTGCCCTATGGTCACATAACAAACAATAGATCATAGAAGATCTATTAGACACTCACTCTATGGTGAAATCATGGAAGTCAAAGGAAGCCCAATCATCACTTGTTCTTTGTTTTAAACTTCCAAAACAGATTCTTCTGCTTTTCAGGCACTTTCATTGTCTACTACCATAGGGTAGTAGTTGTCTACTACTTTTGCAGGGTAGCAAAAATCATCTCTAATAGGAATTGTTACTCCTTACCTATTGCAGCAGTATATAAATAAGGATGTGTTCATTTTATCCTGCCTTTTTTTTTCATATACAATTCAAGGCAGCAACACTCCTTTTCCACCCTGTGAAGTGGCTGAGAGAGTGTGAATGGCCCAAAATCACCCAGCCGTTTTTTTATGTCTAAACTGGCACTGCAATTCACAGCACTTTAACCACTGTGCCAATTTTTGCCAACTGACTGAATTATACCTGTATTACTGATCTAAAAGTATGTGATTTCTTCAGGTGATTATATATACATTTTGCATCATGGGAGAAATATCTGGAGTATAGCAGACACTCTAACAGAGAAGGATATATATTTTCTTTTCTTATACAAAACATTTGTGATCCCTATGTCATTCCCTCAAATTACATTCCTTTCTTCAACATTTCAACATTTTACCTAGGACAGCTCAAACAATTTAATTAATAAATTATATAATTTTATAAATTATTCTGCAAAGATTAGATTTTGATTTACTATTTTATAATTTGTATTCTAGATCTACATCCATTGCTTTGCAATAAAATCAGTGTAAATATGCAGCATGGCATTTGATTAATATGGAAGTACTTGGATTTAACTACATTCAGAAGTAACAATCATCAGTGGTCAACTGACATTAAGAATTGCTCTTGAGCAAGTTGAAGTTAAAAATGATACTTTTGTCTGAAAACAGTTCTAAATAGACAAATCCTGTAACAAAAAACTGCAAAGCCATTCAAGCTATCTTTGAATCCTTTCTAATGTAGTATACATTTCAGATATTTCTCCCCTTTGTCTAAAGGTTTACACTAGCAGCACTTATTTTCATTTGACTTGATATGTCTAAATTTAATTTCCTAAATTAAAATCTGCTACATCAAGTTTGCATTAATTCCATAACAGAGTGAGAATTGTGACTAGCTTTCTCTGGGTTAAGACCAAGGCCATCTTTAACAGCATTATGGGCACCGGGCAAAACAGTGTACTGGGGCCCCTCTGACAACTAGTCACAGGAATAAAAATGTAAATGGCCGATAAAATTAAACATATATTTGCATGTTAGTATTAATTTAAAAATGCAGTAAAATGTAATAAATATGTTGCTGTATTTATATGATACAAGCTGCACTGAAGGGTTAACATACACAGATTAGTATGGGGCCCCTATGCTCGTGGGGCCCATGGGTAAGTGCCCATCAGGCCCATGCATTAAGACAGCCCTGGACCATGATTACTTGACACAAAATATATACCAAATACATCTCATGTGTCACTATAACATAGAGTGCATTCAGAAAATTGTTGAAATTCATTTCCCCCCCTCATTAATCTACACCAGGGGTGTTAAACTTGTGGTCCATGAGCCAGATGCATCACACGCTGGCCATGCCCACCCCTGGTTTAGCAAAGGGGAAAAAGTTGTGATATGTGACATGACTACAATGTGACACCGTGAGTTTGACACCCCTGATCTACACTCAGTACCCCATAAAGACAAAATAAAAACAGAATTTTGGAAATGTCTGTAAATTTATTAAAAAGCAAAAACTGAAATATTATATTGGCATAAGTATTCAGACCCTTTGCAACAACACTTGAAATTTAGCTCAGGTGCCTTCCATTTCTCTTGATCGTTGCTGACAAGTTTCTACACCTTGATTGGAGTCCACCTGTGGTAAATTAAATTGATTGGACATGATTTGGAAAGGCACATATCTCTCTATAGAAGGCCTCACAGTTGACAATGCATACTGCATACTAGCAGAACAGAGCAAAAGCCATGAGGTCAAAGGAACTGTCCGCAGCAGGGGTCTCCAACCTTGGCAACTTTAAGCCTGAAGGACTTCAACTCCCAGCAAGCTGGCTGGGGAATTCTGGGAGTTGCCAAGGTTGGAGACTCCTGGTCTTCAGAGCTCAGAGACAGAATTATTGCAAGATAGAGATCTGGGGAAGGCTACAATAAAATTTCTGCTGCACTGAAGGTTCCTAAGAGCATAGTGGCCTCCATAATTCTCAAATGAAAGAAGTTTGGCACAACCAGGACTCTTTCAAGAACTGGTCACCCAGTCAAATTGAGCAATTGGGAGAGAAGAGGCTTAGTTTCACTTTGTTATTATGGGGTACTGAGTATAGATTAATGAGGGGAAAAATGAATTTCAATAACTGTAGAATCAGGCTGCAGCATAACAAAATTAACAAAAGTGAAGGGGACCTGAATACTTTCTGAATGCACTGTAGCTGTACATCTAAGGTTATTTTGCATGCCACAGTTTTGACCAAATTAAATTTGTAGGTGTTTGGGCATAGTTGGATTTCTCTGTTTTTACTCACACATTTTAATGCCACGAGGGACAATTGCATTTTTTTCCTCAATCTGGTTCTCTTTAGAAAAGAAGCCAGTCTATAAACCCTTCTCTGTCACACTATGTTTATTCCAAATTATTCATATCCAAGCTTGGGTTGGAGCATCTTAAAACAGATTATAAAAAACAATTAAATTCCTGATACATATGCGAATACAAGACAAGGCATGTCCCATTTGTCATTCTCTGAAGGTATCTGTGAAACTGACTCTAAAAAGCAAAAAAAAAAAAGTTTAATCACCATTTCTACATAGTACCAGCTAAACAACAGAGGGACTATAAAGGAGGTGTTAGATGAAAGCAACCTCCATCCTCACCCATTCAAGTTCTTTGCACTATCATCATGCTGATCAAAGGACTCTCAAGTGCTGCTTCTACTTCAGAGGGCCAACACTTAGTACTAAGGCAAGAAACATAATCTGAAAACAAATTTTATGCTTTGAAACTCATGTGGAACATTCCATGGAATAATGATTTCAGCTGTCCATTATGCTTTTGGTTTAGCCGTTACACTCTTAAAAAAAAGAGCTGCGTGCACCTGGATTAATGCTACGCCTAATGGAAAAAGCCTCTTTGGAATAGGAGAAACTAAGTGAAGAAAAGAGGCAATAAATAATGCACAGGGGAATTCCACAAAGGTGCAGGTGATTAGCTTAGCAGCCTTTTCCTGACTAGCACAAACCTTCCTTTTTTCTCCTTCAATATGCTACAATTAAAATGCTATAAATATATTAGTGGGGAGGGCGTGATACAATTACACTGACATTCACCTCAGTTTCCTTCTGCAGTGAATAGTTATTTTAGAAAGCTTGCCATGGCAGAGGCTGGGGTAAGGACTGCAGGGCCCTTTTCAGGGAAGCCTTAGCTGGTTGGCTCAGTGCTTATTTTTGAAACGGAGAGGTGCCAGAGTCAAAGCAGCCTACCAGCCATGACATCCACTTGGAAATGGCAGGAGACAGGAATGAGTGGTATCATATTTTCAGTCACTGGTATACAGTAATCTTTTCTTTTACATCTTGTCCCACAGCCAGTGAGATAAATCCAACCACATATGGGTCCACCTATATGCCACTGATGAATTGCTATAGGAGTTAGGGTCTTTTCCCATTTTTTCCCTCTCTCTTTTTCTAAAGGTGTTTCATAGACTAGACTAGACTAGACTAGACTAGACTAGACTAGACTAGACTAGACTAGACTAGACTAGACTAGAATAGAATAGAATAGAATTAGAATAGAATAGAATTAGAATAGAATAGAATTCTTTATTGGCCAAGTGTGATTGGATATACAAGGAATTTGTCTTGGTGCATATGCTCTCAGTGTACATAAAAGAAAAGATACTTTTACTTGTTCCAAAGGCACCATGATAAGTTATTTTAAGTTTCTACCTCTCTGTTTCTACCTTCCGTACAAGTAATCCTTGACTTATGATCCTAACTGGACTGAAATCTTGGCTGTTGAGTGAAATGGTTGTTAAGTTAATCATTTCATTCCATAAACACAGCCCTGGTTATCCTAGTTGTGGCTGATAAGCAACAGGACAAAGGAGGCAGGCAGCTCCCCTTCATGCATGGAAGGGAACTCTTGCACTGGGATGGAGAAACAAACAATGTCTTCAGGATCTAAGCTTTCTTTCTGCAGCCCTTCAGAAGAGTTCTTTTCTCCACCATGCATGGAGAGAAACTCCTTCAAGGAGCTGCAGAAAACTTTCGGATGGGATCTGCATTTCTTCAGCCCTTTGGAAAAGTTCCTCTTCCCTCTGTGCATTGGGCTGGAGAAACAAAGCATGGATCCAATCTGGAAGATCTGTTTTATTTATCCAGCTCATTGCACAAGCACCCCTCCCTTCTAAAAGGCAAATCCTGCACTGGGCTGGAGAAGCTAAGTGAGAATCAAAAAGATCCCTGCTTCATTGCTGCATCCCAATGAAGGATGTCTGCCCCCCCCCACTCATTTTTTGAGGGGAGGGGAAATCCTTCTTCAGATAGCAGCAGCTTGCAACCTTCTGTGCCAACTTCCCCACTAATTTTCTGGAGAGGCCAACAGAGAAAAGTGCAAATGGCAGTCATGTGATGATAGGGCACTTGGCAACCAAGTTAACCAAGAGTGAACAGGTTGCCAAACACCCAGATCACAATCATATGCCTGTGAAGAGAGAAAGATTTTATGATAGCTAGAGGTGCTTTACATATTAAAGCACCCTTCCAAGGCCATGCTTTGAACTTTGGTCATTAAAGGACAAGTCATGTTGAGGATGACCAGAAGTAAAAAAATATGTAGCTCAGGGTCAACTAGTGGGCAAATAGTACTATATAAAAACAGATAACTAACCCCACTTAACTTGCACTGATAAAGTTCCCTAGCTGGGCAATGAAAAGCCTGCAAGCAAGCAACAAAAGCTCCAAGGACACCATGATTAATTTTCAACCAGGCACTGGAGAGTGGAAGGGAGAGGGAAAACTAGTAGTGGCAACTCTGTGCATGGGCAGTGGCAGTCTCTTAGAGGCTTAGGGTACGTCTATCCAGTTAGAGAGCAGAAGGAACCCAAGCGAAGCTCTTCCTGGCCTCCGACAACCCACTCTCGGCTTCTTTGAGCCAACAGGTAAGCAGCAGCAGCAGCGCCGCCCGGGTTCCTCTCCTCCGCCCGGACCGCATCCTTTCTTCGTCCTCGCGGAGCCTTGGCCACCGTTCCGCGGCCGCAGCTCATCAATCGTCACCGCCGGCCCCGGGGACCGTCTCCAAAGGCAGCGGCTGAGCTGAAGCGAGAGGCTTTCCGCCGACTGCGGCAGGCGCCTTTTTTCAATGAGCCTCATTCTCCAGCCTCGTCCTTCCTCCGCCCCCGCCCCCCGCCCCTTTACCACCTGCAGCCCGGTTACCGCCGGGCATTTAGTCGCGCCAAGTCTGGTTCCGGGCGGGGCGGGGCGGGGGAGGAGGGAGAGACTGACCGGATGCCGCGCTGCGCGTAAGACCAGAGCAAGAGGGAAGGTCACGGCTCTCGCCAGCCAGTCAGCGCTGGACCCGGGGCCCCTCGCCGTTTCTCCTGGCCAGGGCTTCCCTCGAGCTCCGCCGCGCGGCCTTCAGGTTCGCGCATACCCGGCTGGTGTCTGGCAGCGACGCCCTTGGCTAGAGACGCCTATAATCCTTGGCGGGCGCTCCGGTTCCCTACGGGGAGGACGCGAGAGGCGAAGTCGGCCCATTCCACACACACACACACATACACACCCTCCCAGTCCTCTGCTTTGGCTCGCAGGCGAGTCGCAGAGTCTCCTGGCACTGAGCGGGACTCGGGAGAGCTGCAGACTCTGGACGGGGAGGGCTGGGAGAAGCGGCCAGCCGGGGAGACTGAGGTTGCTAAAGCGATACCCGGGCTGTGGAGGGAGGGAGGGGGGGATATGGGGTCCCAGGTAACCGCTTGTCTGTTCTGGGTTCCGCAGCCGGGAATTTCTTACGCTCAAGAGGACGGGAACTAAACACCGAAAGGCGGACGCGGGGATTCATTTGCTCCGGCTTTCAATTGTCTGTAATTTTGGGAAAAAGCGAAAGGAAAAGGCTGCCCGCCCGCCCGCCTGCCTGCCTATCCACTCGGATTTCGCAAATTTCACGGAATCCGATGGGACTCCCAAATCAGCCGAAGGTGGGGAGGGGGGACTGCAGATCCGAGCAGAAAGCGGTGCCTCCTCTCGCAAGGCAGCTCTGGAGAGCAACTGCCACCTGGGTGGTGGAGGATGGGGGTGGGGAGAGGGCAAAACTGAACCGATTCGTGTAACTTTGCGCCGCCCTCCTTTTCTCCCCCCCCTCCATTTCACTCTCAAAGGGATCAGCTGTCATTTTTACTGCTACAACTCCAGACAAAACTTTTTTAAAAGTCCTCCGCCGTTCCCCCCCCCACGTATATACATAATCCTACGTCGTACAAAAGAACATATCTCCCCCTTCAAGAGAACTAGAAAGAACAAAAGCCTGCCTCCCCGCCTCCCTCCCCCCTCCTCTCCCCCCCCCATCGGAGGGAAGAGTCTGGAGCTGTTCTAATGGAGCTGATCCTAAAGTTAACATTCAGCAGCCCATTTCCAGACAGCAGCGCTAAATCTATTTGGATAAAACGCGTGTAGCCCAGACACTTGGCACGAGGCCCATAGGAGTTGCAGAAGAAGCCCAGCTGAAAACAAGCGTCTGGGACTGACTCTCTCTCCGAGCTCACAGCAATGAAAGGAACCAGCCAATACATGGAATCTGGACGCAGAAATTCGTCCTCCACCCCTACCTTCACTCTCCGGTCACACACCTTCGCCGCCACCTTTTACCACCCTCCCCCAACGATCCCTTTGAGCAGCCCCACCGCGATTCCAGAAGCTCCGTTAAGGGCTGCGTGTCTAGGAAAGCCCTCCGGATCGCCGAGTAAATCAAAGCTCCGCTCTTCCACCTCTCCCATTAGCTCCTTAAGAGTTGGGAGGTCCCTCTCCATTCAGTGGAGCAAGCCGGCTCGAGTGATCCCCATCAACCCAACCTTGCGTTCCATGCACAAAAAAACACGCACTTGTCTTCCCCATAGCTATAGTAGACACTGGCGGCCCCCTGCCAAGTAACGGGTTTAGATTAGAAGCAACGTCTCGCAGACACCCAGTTTCACATTCGCGGCCAGATGTTTTGCTGGGTTCTCAGTGAAGCGTTTCCGCTCCTTAGGAGCACACTTGTTAAATCCAGCTGCTTTGCCGCAGAAAGTCTTCGCGCCCCTCGTCTCCCCGCCCCCGTTAATCCTCACAGCTCAGAGATCTCTCTGAAATCATTGCAAATCCAGATCGCCTAGCCAGTGTATTTACCAAGCACCCCCACTCCGTATCTATGCGGGAGACAAGAAAATCATAAGGCGAAAAAGCCCGTCAAAGCTTTCCTTACCGTTCTCATCTTCAATTTCTTTGCTACAAAGTGACTTTCAGACAATGGCAATTGGACTGGACGGATCCCGTATTCCTCTCTGATTTCCCCCTCTTGGCAAAAGCCAGCCAGAGGTAAATTCTAGAGCAGAATAAAATCCTCTAGCTTTTCCTAAACTGAGACAAACCGGACAGACTAAGCAGGAAAGAGGGATGCCATAGGCTTATCCAGCCTGTCTAAGCACCCTGCATTTTTTTTTGTCTTTTTACAACCAAAAAAGAAAAAAGAAAAAGAAAGAGGTGGGGGGGGGAGAGAGAAAGGAACAGGGGAAAGAGGAAACGGGGAGAGCAGGGTGGGGGGGGGGAAAGACTTAATCGGGAGTTAAGGTTTGCTTCTTGGCCACCCTTTCGAGGCAGAAATATGATGTGAATACCATTCAAAAGAAGGAGAGAGGGAAGGAAGGAGGGGAAGAGGGAGCAGGAAAGGCTGGAGAGAAAGTTTTTTGTTGAAGTAGCTCGAGATCTCTGCTCACTACCGGCCTTTAGCCAAGTTTAGAGCTGCAGCAGAAGCGGACTATTTTGGCCTGGGAGGGCACGCTGACGTCAGTTTGCAAATGTGCCGCTGGCACAGCTGCGCATGTCGGGCCATTACGTGGAGGAGGAGGGGAAGGCAGAGGTACAATTAAGGGGTAATGGAGTGGGCTAGGACAATGTAAACTTAACTCCCCCCCCCCCACCCGCCGACTGTCTGTTTCTTTTGCGCGCGCCATAGCGCTCTTCTCCCTCTCTCCTATGACTCTCCCTCAGAGGCGGCCTACCTCTGCTAGCTCTCTCGGTCAGACGGGCCGTTTCAAAACTGCTCTGCAGAAATGGGGGGAAAGGCGACTTGTCTCGGGATGAGACGGTGTATCTGGAAAAATCTTCCGCGCTCGGGGAACTTAAATGACCGCTGAAACCAGGCGGCTTCCGCGCACTGCCCTGGACGGGGTACTCAAAACTGAGGGGGGAGGAGGAGGAAGAACAAACAAACGGCCTCGGTGTGAGGTTTCTCAGCCCCGGTACCTTCGGTCTGCAGTAAACTTGCCGCGGTGCTATCCCGTGTTACACAAAAGATTTACCCGGCCGCCCCTTCAGGAAAAGAACACAAAGCGTTCGATTCCTTTTCTTTGTACTAATCTAGCCTCGTATGCAACCGAGTGTGTGAACTCATCAGTGGTTACAAGTTTGATGGTTACATACTCCATCCATTCAGATTTCTTAAATCCAGATAAGGGTTGCTGAAAAGGAATAGATTTTGTCCTCGTGGCCCGAGATTGAGCGCATCTGGACATTTAGCTGTAGGCTAGAAAGAAAGCAGGATATAGAAGCACCTACCCCTTATCCATAGAGCTTGTCTATTCGCTTCCAAACATGGAGGCTATGAACCATTGGAGGTAATATCTTTGTGGCAAACTAAGTCACAAGGGACTTGAATTGCCTACCCATTGTTTAAAGTCCAAGGTACGACAGCATGTTCACCTTTATGAAGTTTCCACAGTTCCCTTTACACACAGAAGTGCCTATGAGAGTCCATCTGAGCAAGCGTCCACATGACATGAACAGGATGATGATGATGATGATGATGAACACATGGAATTCCACCATCAAAGAACAAGTTTCCGGAGCTCCCAGGAAGGAGATGTAGGCAGCTGATGGTTCTTGCATGCTATATCACACCTGTAATATAGTGTGTTTACAGTTTCTGTACACTACATGTTTACTGTAGTGGTTTCCAGAGATGCATTGGGCTCATTCACACCTTTGATTTTAGGTATATGCAAACTTGTGCAAGAAGCAAATCTTGGTGATACTTAATTTCTGTACTATGCTGATAATCCCGCCTTGTCTCATTGTAGGATGGTGGGGCCACATAGTGACATATGAGAAGAACTGACAAAAGCAATCACAAATACTCTTCCACTCCTATCCCACTTCTGTTCACTGAACTAAACCGGACTTGTGAAAGAGATTCTGTTTTTCCCTTCTCCCATCCCACATTATTTCCAGATGGGAAGCAGAAACTAGCTGACTTTGGAACTGGTAGTTGATAGGGTTCTCGGGTTTGGTTTTCTCCCTCCCACCCTTTCCTCAAAAGTTTCCTGTACGGAGGATATTCATGGCCACGCTGCACCGGTCGCAGCCAGGAGGAAAAAGCTCTGCAGATTTGCGCAAACCGAGCTGAAATAAAAGCTACGCGTTCCGACTAAAAAATTGCCAAGACACTTTCGCTTTCATTTAAACTGCTCCTCACACCTAGGAACAGACAGGCGAAAGGGTTGCTTGGAGAGGATCCGAGTGGGAGGGCGAGAAAGAGACATTAAACTCGGGGCTTATTTTCGCCAAAAGGAGAAAGAAGCAGCAAAGCTAAGCGCGATAGAAAAGTGGGTGAATGAGTGAGTGAGTTGGGTCGCACAAACCAAAAACCACCAATTTGAAAGTGTGCGAGGCTCCAGGAGGAACCATAACGGGCGTTTTCACCCACCACGAGAGATCTCAGCTGGGCATGAGTGGGACAAGCGATTTCTCTCCCCCCGCCGCCCCCCCATCCAGTACTCAATGGTTTGTATCGCGGGGCCCATTTAATGATTCTGCGCCCGTGGAAGCGCGATCTTCCCGCGGAACCCACCAGCGCTCCTGGGTGCAAATTTAAGATTCAGTTTAGCGGGTTTCGGTTTGTTCCACAGCCCAAGGGACAACCAACACACACACACATCCTCCGCCCGCCCCTCTCCCCTCGGGAGATCCCGGCGAGGCTCAGCTTCGCGCTGGCGGACGCCGAAAGAAACGTGGCCTGCGGCTGCCGCGTCCCAAGGGCATATAAGCAGGCTCAGTTTTGGAGAAAAGCTTTCCCGATATTTAAAAGTTTCGTCTTTAAAGCGTTTCCGAGACAATGGGCGCGGGGCGGGGGGGGTGCGGTGTCAAGCCTCTCCGTCTGCTCTTGGGCTCGAAGGGATGAGAAACTCGAATTGTTGGGTCGGTTGCTAAATATGCTATACCAATGCAACTTACCCCGCAGCTTCCAAACCCACCTCCCTCACACACACACACACACACACACACACCCATAAGCGTTAACAACAAAAGAGAGAGAGAAACTGGATGCCTCCTTTTAAAAAGAAAAGAAAGAAACGAGCGAAGCTGAGAAATACTTATTGCCTATTCAAGGAGCGCCATCCTGCGGCCAGCAGCGGTAAAGAGCAACTGGATAACGATTTGAATTCGATAGTTGCCGGAACTGAACTTGGCTACTGGTTTAGTGGAACCTGCGGTTTCACTTGCCCGTGTTCATTATGAACCGCGACGGCCTGTCTTCTCTGCTTTTCTAGGGGTAGATAAATTATAAATAGAGCTAAATCAGGAATGGGCAAATACTGGCTTTCCTTACTGGTTTGAAACAGCGGTGAAATCTAAAATTTGTTACTACCGGTTCTGTGGGCGTGGCTTGGTGGTGGTGGGGATAATGTGACTGGGTGGGCGTGGCCAATTTTTTTTTTTTTTACTTTTAAAAACCATTTTTTGGTAAAAAAATACTTTCAAAAGGCTGAGTTGTCTGATCGGCAGAGGCTTTTTTTTTTCTTTTAAAAGCTTTTGACGATCCCAGCTGAGCCACATGATCATCAGAGGCGCTTTTTTTTTTACTTTTAAAAGCATTTTTTCAGCCGAAGAGGAGGTAGAAAAAAGGCTTCTAAAAGTAAAAAAAAAGCCTCTGATGATTGTGCGGCTCTGCTGGGATGGGGGGGGGGTAGGGATTTTTGCTATCGGTTCTCCGAACCACCCGCCTCCATCACTACCAGATCGGGTGATCCGGTTTGAACCGGGAGCATTTCACCCCTGGTTTGAAACCAGCTCTTATCTCCTGTATCCAGCAAGGATCCTATGAAGCATTATTGATTGATTGATTGATTGATTGATTGATTGATTGATTGATTCGATTTATATGCCGCCCTTCTCCGGAGACTCAGGGTGGCTTACAATGCGTTAAGCAATAGCCTTCATACTTTTGTATATACCTGCTTAGTAGGGCTTTCGCCTCCCCCCAAGCGGTGTTCTTTTTTATACAAAGTCAGCTTATTGCCCCCACAAACCAGGTCTTCATTTTACCTACCTCGAAAGGATGGAAGCCTGAGTCAACCTTGAGCCTGGTGAGATTTGAACTTGCAGTAATTGCAGGCAGCTGGTGCTACTTAACAGCACTTTAGTCTACTGCGCCACCAAGGCTCTTTGGTGATGGGCTTTGATGGGCTTTGCAATCCAAATATCTGGAAGGCCTCTCTTTCACCTGGATAGATTCCCATTACTTGTAAAATTTGCTGGGGTGTTAAGCCTACTTGGACTTACTGCCAAAAAAATAGAAAATGCACTGACGTTTGTTTCGCTTCGCTTCCTGCTTATTTTTCTTGAAAGAACTAATTTGAATAGTCTTCATTCGGTTTATCCGAATGTTACCCCATTCCAAGTAATCCTTCCAAATGAAACATTTTAAAAATTAAAATGAAGTGAAAACATGAAACATTTTTTTTATCAGCTCTAGGAAATACCGATGGTCCTCGACTTACAACAGTTTGTTTAGTGACCGTTCAAAGTTACAACGGCACTGAAAAAAGTGACTTATGACCATTTTTCACACTTACGACCGTTGCAGCATCTCCATGGTCAACATTCAGCCCCTTGGTAACTGATTCATAGTTATGAAGGTTGCAGTATCCTGGGATCGTGTGACCACCTTCTGTGACCTTCTGACAAGCCAAGTCAATGGGGAAGCCAGATTCACTTAACAACGAGTTACTAATTTAACAACTGCAGTGATTCACTTAACAACTATGGCAAGAAAAGTCGTAAAATGGAGCAAAACTCAAATGTCTCACTTAGCAACATAAATTTCGTGCTCAGTTGTGGTCATGGGATCGTTAATCAGGTTACTGGAAGATCACAGCAGAATTTTCAACCTTTTTTCATTTACAGGGAAGTTTGTTCTGCCTAGAGATAGTGGAAATCTCTCATCAGTTTGCTTATTTATATAAACTATTTATAAATCAGCTTGTGGGACAACTGTCCTCAGAATCTTGCTATCATCAATTTAAATTTTTTAAAAATGACTACAAAAATCTTTCAGCGGTGTACAGTCTGTAGCAACTGTGGTTAAATGTAAAATAAGACCAAGTTGGGACAGGAATCAATCATTTGCAATATCTAAACTACAGATCATTAGCAATGTTGGATACCCTGGCTGAGAAATCTTCTTTTACAGTATATGAAGGGCTGCTGATCCAAGCAAAAAAAAAAAAATCAGGACTAAGCTTTAGCTTTGCAGTTAGAAGCAAAATGTTTCTGCCATCTGCTGAACTCTGCCCCACTCTCCCAATTTTTAAGAGTAAAAAATTGAAATAAAATTGAGAAGGGTCTAATTCAATTCTCTATCAGTGAAGAAAAGTGGTTACCCAATAGGCTTAAAGCAACAGTCTCAGTCTATTTTATCTCTGTTTATAAAGCTTTAATGAAGGAGAGTTTACCACTTCTAAATGCTTATACTGCCAAGAAATTCTTCAAATATTCAGAATCCATTTCTCTCTCCTCAGAATCTTCTTTTCTCCAGGCTAAACATATCCAATGCCCAGTGGTGGGATTCAAATTTTTTTACTACTGGTTCTGTGGGTGTGGCATGGCTTGGTGGGCATGGCAAGGTAAGGTTATTGCAAAATCCCCATTTCCTCCCGATCAGCTGGAACTCAGGAGGCAGAGAATAGATGGAGGTGGGGCCTGTCAGAGATGGTATTTACCAGTTCTCCGAATTACTCAAAATTTCCGCTACCGGTTCTCCAGAAGTGGTCAGAATCTGCTGAAACCCACCTCTGCCAGTGCCTCTAACAATTCCTATCAGGTTTTTCCTTCCAGATCCTTACTATATTGGTTGTATTCTTTTGGACATTCTCAGGTAGACATCGTCTTTCCTGAAACATGGTTTCCATAATTGGATGAAATATTCCAGGCACTTGGTCTTACCACTATAGAAGAGAGAGGAGATAATGGAGATTGGGTATGTCAAATGGATAAATCTATCTGTGCCCTTCTGCCTGCTTTGCACCAGTCTTCATGTTCTGGTTTTCTCCTGCTCTCCTTGGAGATCCCTGCCTGGTAATGTTTAGTTGCCAGTCTGTCCAGCTCTGAGATATAAAACATATGGAAATAGTGGTAGTCCCAATGATGAGCTCTTCTCCTCAAGCAGAAAAATATCTGAACCAGCATTGGATCTTGAAAAAAGGAATGAAATGGATAAAAAGTCAGGGATTAGGCCATACTATTATTTTCAATTTTCCAGCAATAAACCCCTTTTCTTAGTAGGGCTAAGGTCAAAAGATTAAAGACAAACACTTAGTGACTTATTGGATATTACTTTATTAAGCTGATGAGTATGTATCAATTGATTATGTATCCTCAAGTCAAGGTTGACTCTTAGCAATCACATCAATACATTTTCTCCATGGCAATTGTCCCCATCATGGTAATCAGGTCTTCCAATGGTGCATCCATTGGTACTTAATCCATCACCTTCCTGTTGGTCAACCTCTTCTCTTTCCTTCTACATTTTCCAGCATTAGAGGCTTCTCTGGAGAGCCAGACCTTCTCATAACTTGCCTGAAATATAGTAATCTGAGCCTGGCTATCTATGCTCTGAGTAAGAATTCTGGCTTCATTTGTTCAATGGTCCATTTGTTGAATTTCTTGGCTGCCCATGGTATTTACTCTATCTGAGGCTTTCTCCAAAACTAAAATGTAAAAGCATCAGTACCTGTTTCTTAAACATCCAACTTTCACTTCCATGGGGATACCATTGCCTGCATGATTCTGATTTCTGCAGGTATAAACACATCATGCCAAGACTTTCCTGGTTACTCTACCAAATGTTAGTCTGTGGCATTTTTCTTTGGTTGCTATTTCCTTTTACTGTTGATAGTTAATCCTAACTATCTTCATTGTCAATTCTAAGGCTGATTATTGTACTTATCTTTATCTTTAATTTTAGTCCCAGGGTTTTTTTTTTTCCATTGTGCTCCTTGTCTTTTACTACTTGCTTTCTTTGCATTTTGGGCTATCAGATTAGTGCCATCACAGATTATTGATGGTTTTTATTTTTCATTTTAGAAACTTGCACATCTTCTTCCAACTTTATCAAACTATCAACAGAAAAATTCCCTCTTGAATTCTGGCCTGTAATACGGTATTGTCTTAGGTAGGATGAGAGTGGCAGGCAAGGGTGCCCATGGAGTATGATTACAAAAAGTCCAGATCAGGGGTGGGATTCAAAATTGTTTACTACCGGTTCTGTGGGCATGGCTTGGTGGGTGTGGCATGGCGGGCGTGGCAGGGAAAGGATACTGTAAAATCTCCATTCCCTCCCCATTCCAGGGGAAGGTTACTGCAAAAATCCCCATTTCCTCCCAATCAGCTGGGACTCGGGAGGCAGAGGGCGGGGCCAGTCAGAGGTGGTATTTACCGGTTCTCCGAACTACTCAAAAGTTCTCCAGAACTGGTCAGAACCTGCTGAATAACACCTCTGGTCCAGATGGCAGCCATGATGGTATGGCTGAAACTCCATCTGATTTTTTTATTTTGTAATGCACGTAAAAAGGACAGAATTTCAATCCTACTTTTACAGCTGTCATCTGGACTTTTCTGTCTGTACTCTGCAGACACCTCAGTGGTAGGGACAGCTTTAGCTGGAAACAGGAGATTTCCTTCCTTTCCTACTGACCTCCCTTAAGTAGACATAAGATCCTATATTTAAAAAGTTAAATGAATCACGTTTTCAACATTCTGGGCACAATGCACTTGGATTCAGCTGTTGCTGTTTCTGTTATAGCCATTAAATGATTTAAATGTGTCAATAGACAAATGATAGAAGCGGGGGAGGGGGAGATCAAATTCTCAACTTTATGAAAAGTTAATGTTGTGGTTCTAGCTGACTTGCATAGCATTCAGCTACAAAATATCTGAAAGACAGCTTGAAATATTGCTTTTCAAGATGCCAGACGGGGGTTCGGGTACAGGAGGGAGAATCACATTCCGTTTTCTACATTGTTGGATTTAACTTTCCTTTAGCATTGCTGTAAAGAATTCAGGCCTGACTGAAGCTACAAACATTTCCATAGCTGAGAATACACATACAGACCTTTCCCCAAAAAATAAACGTTTGTTTTTGTATAAGATAAATTCTTCGCTTTGTGCCAGAACCTATGCTAGCCATAATTAGAGTTGAGATGATTCAAGGTCTCACTTAACATTTCATTGGTGATTATAACAAGGCATATGGAAAACTATGTATGAGTAGAATTGTAGAGAATACTGTTCATTTATCCATAAGCTTGTTTACTTGTTTTATTTAATGTGCACAGTCTATCATCAATCTTTTTGCCAACAGATGGCACTCAAGAGGCCTAATCAACCGCGAGCATCAAGTATATAAAAGATAATGAGCACAAGATAAATAATTTACATTATTCTTCTCTTGGACAAAGTTCCACAGTCAGCCTAGGTGCAGCCATCAAGGAGGAAGCAATTACACCAACATCCAGGTGTTCTCTCCTCACTTTAGGAATATGCCCTAATAATCTTTTTATAATAAGGTAAAGGTAAAGGTTCCCCCGCACATGCGTGCTAGTCGTTTTCGGCTCTAGAGGTGGTGATCATCTCTGTTTCTAAGCCGAAGAGCCAGCACTGTCCAAAGATGTCTCCGTGGTCATGTGGCCAGCATGACTCAACGCTGAAGGCGCACGGAGCGCCGTTACCAAAGTGGTCCCTATTTTTCTACTTGCATTTTTTACATGCTTTCGAACTGCTAGATTGGCAGATGCTGGAACAAGTAACGGGAGCTCACCCCATTACGCGGCACTAGGGATTCAAACCACTGAACTGCTGACCTTTTGATCGACAAGCTCAGCGTCTTAGCTACTGAGCCACTGCATCCCTGTATCCTTTTTATAATACATGTCCTTAAAATGTTGGTGTTTAACTTTCAGCCCACAGCTGGTCTAGCTTAACATCAACTTTGACTTTTCTAGTGTTAAAAGGTATTTTACTTCTCTTGTGGCCATGGCCACAATCAAACACATTTCACTGATTCAGACGGTTAATGACTATGGTCGGGGACAGCCCCTTTAGGCTGTTCAGGTATAGGTCCCCTACACCATCTGCTGGCATAGCACAGCCTTCTGTGGCCATTTTGGCTTGGACTGAATACCTGGCTTTTACAAAGCTCACTTTCCAAACTCACATGGGTCCATTTTAGATAGATAGATAGATAGATAGATAGATAGATAGATAGATAGATAGAAGGTAAATGTTCCCCTTGCACATATGTGCTAGTCGTTCCTGACTCTAGGGGGCAGTACTCATCTCTGTTTCAAAGCCAAAGAGCCAGAGCTGTTCGAAGACATCTCTGTGGTCATGTGGCTAGCATGACTAAATGCAAAGGTGCATGGAACGCTATTATCTTCAGTGCTTTTGAACTGCTAGGTTGGCAGAAGCTGGGGCAAGTAACGGGAGCTCACCCCATTATGCGGCACTAGGGATTCGAACGACTGAACTGCTGACCTTTTGATCAAGAAGCTCAGCGTCTTGGCTCTGAACCACCGTGTCCCTTTTAGAGTTACCACATACTGTGAGATAGATAGATAGATAGATAGATAGATAGATAGATAGATAGATGATAGAACTTGTTTGAGAGTGTTAGGTATGGTTTTAAAAACCAGAACTAGCAATTTCCAGAAAGGCTATGGTAGATGCATGTTGCTAGCTCTTTCACCAATGAAAGGACATTTTTTCCATTGCTTCTTTCAACAAGGTTTCACATATCTACGGGTTTTACTGTTTTTAATTATGTCAATTGGGGAGACAGTGCTCCATTAGCCATTCATTAACCCTTTCTTTTCATTTCAACCTGTCCCCCTTCCTCTGAATCTTTTAGCCTAACAGATATGGAAGAGAGAAGTGCATGAGTGGGAGAGAGAACACTCCCAGTTAAAAAGGTGAAAGAGCACCAAGCAGTAAGCCTGATGTACAAGTTGCAGATTTGCATGGGATAAAGCAGGAATGAATAGTTATGCTCTCCTATCTTTCATCAATCCACAAACAATTCCCACTGTCTTGGTCTTGTGCATGGTATTCAGAGTTGCCAGTAGTCAGAGGACCATTGTCTTCCTACCTTTTCCATGCTTCAGTGGATGGTATTTTGTATTTATTTATTTTGTATTGATTTATTTATAATTGAGAAGATAGTATGATTAGAAGCAAAGCAGCCCCAAGCAGTTATCTTCCTTTCCAAGCAAAAATAATGAATTGACAGGTGGCTGTCCTTTGACTTCTGGGAAGTGTGATCACTTTCCCAGAAAAACGAGTTGAAGGCAGACTAGAGGGTTTCCACTGATAAATGGGTATTATATGACAAGAGCTGCCCATCATGGCAATCATTTGGTGAAAGTTTGCATTAAACACTTTCAAAAGTACACAGTATGTACAGGGGAGATTGATTACTCACTCCCTGGTATTTTGTCTCACTTCATCTCTTAGAGAGTCTCCAATCTGGCATAACCCTGAGTTATGACAAACCAAAGATGAGTTTAGAGGAAGAAAATATGTAACACAAACACTAATTGGATAAAAACTAAGCAGAATTGAAAACATCACATACATACATGCTGGATATCCTTTTTTAAAATAGGGAACTATGGCTTCATATTTAGGATACAGGGCATAAATTTCAGAGGTCTGGCTTATTTTTTTCTCTTCTAGACACACCATACCCAAAATATTTTTGAGGATCTCATATTTATCCATTGTATATTCATCTTGTAATTAAAGTAATTCAGTGTTTGAGATACCTATTGCTATCACTTCACTTCTCAACATCCATTTATGGTATGATGGACAGTTAATATAAATTTAATAAATAAATAAATAAAATAAATAATGCTGTACATTTCTAATTTCCCATCACAAGTATTCTATAAATCAATGCAAGTTTTTTTTTTCCAGGACAAATTCTGCACTTAAATTGAGTACTTGTGGAATAGTTTTTGGCATCTCTTCTAAGTACTCAAATTGTTAAATATATTTCAGCAAATGACAATTTATTTGGTGATACCCAATCATAACAACAAGAGTTGCTAAAACTTCCATTGATTAGTCAGGGAGCTAGACAAGTAAAGTCTGTTTTCTAGTGGCAGCTGGTGAACATAGTGAGTGGATAAATAACAGTTCTATCTGAGAAATCCCTATTAATTCACCTATGGAATTGAGTCAACAGATTTGTAGGTTATACAGCTATCAATTGGCTACATTTCCAGCTGGATGATTTCAATAGAATTGATGTTTCTTAGATCCAATTCCAATGACATGCTTAATTGTGTCAATTAGTGGTACACTGTGCAATTCCCAAAAGTAGATAACTGACTCAGGGAATTAGTTTTAGTTTTAAATAGAGCTAATGTTATATAGGCTTAAACTAATCCTTTTAGTCAGTTTCATCATGGGTACCACAAATAGGGATTTAACATTCTTAATTTTCTTAAGATCAAGGTGAAGTCTTAGGACACCTCACACTTTTACTGGCACTATGTCTCTAAGGCTGTTTTGGATTTTATCCATCCAATGAGTCCCAAAAAGATGGGGGTAATAAACCACCAGTTGGACAACAGGTAAGCACGCTTCTTGAATATGCCTGTAGAGACGACAATTATGCCATTGTGGATTTTTTTCTCTTATTCTTTTCATTCCATCTTAAGAAAAGGCAAGAAGTAGCTTCCCAACTCTTCACAGGAGGTAGAAGGGGTATAAAATGGCTGTTGCCATATATGTCTATGGAGATTCTCAATCATCCAGGTTATGGTTGTCCCAAAAGTGTTTTTTTTTTCCCAAGAGGCAACTGGACTTTCTGGTTTTTCTTTGATGTTTCACTTTTCGTCCAAGAAGCTTCTTCAGGTCTGAGCTGTCAGAAGAAGCTTCTTGGATGAGAAGCAAAATGTCTTCAAAGAAAAACCAGAGTCCAGTTGCCCCTTGGGGAAAAAAAATCATCTTTGAGACTGTTGCCATATAGATTCAGCCATCCTCAGTTTGTGTATCTGCAAGTACACAATTGCGAATCTTCTGACTAGTGGGTTGGTTGGTTGGTTGATTATGTACCCAAGTCCCTTGGGAGTTGGACGGCATAGAAATGCGACAAAATAAATAAATAAATAAATACCATCAAGTAAGTGTTGACTTTTAACAACCATATAGTTTTTCTCCGGGACTGGTAGGTAGAGAGGACACCTAAACTCTTGTTGCGATAATAGTTCTTTTTGTTGACTTCCTGTTGGTTCCAAGTAAATCCAAAAGCATGAGATAAAAATGCATCACAAGTCACTGATGACTCCTGGCAACTGCCTATACAAGTCCCCACAGATTTCAGAAGTGGCTTGCCATTGTCTGTTTCCTAGGGCTGAGTGACTGACTAAAGATCATTCAAATGGTTTTGTACCAAAGGAGAGACTCAAACTTATGATCTTCTGATTTCTAGCATCATGCCTTAACCACTACACCAAACTGGCTCTCAGTCATTAAAGGTAAAGGTTCCCATTGCACATATGTGCTAGTCGTTCCCAACTCTAGGGGGTGGTGCTCATCTCTGTTTCAAAGCCGAAGAGCCAGCGCTGTCCGAAGATGTCTCCGTGGTCATGTGGCCAGCATGACTAAATGCCAAAGGCGCATGGAATGCTGTTACTTTTCCACCAAAGGTAGTTCCTGTTTTTCTACTTGCATTTTTTATGTGCTTTTCAACTGCTAGGTTGGCAGAAGCTGGGACAAGTAATGGGAGCTCACCCCATGACACGGCACTAGGGATTTGAACTGCTGAACTGCCGACCTTTCGATCGACAAGCTCAGCATCTAAGCCACTGAGCCACCGCATCAGTCATTAGCTCTACTTAAATTTCTATGGAACGAATGGAAGCTAAAGTTTTACAATGAGGAAGCTGTACGTCTCTGTGCATTTTTCTCATCAGGATTTGAAGTCGAACAATACCTGAAGGGTATAAATTCCCTATCCCAATAGCAATAACAACATTGTGGCCTGTTTCTTCCCAGTTAGATGTGCCATTGCATTTTCCCCCCTTTTATCTGAGGTGCAGAAAAGGACATAATGGTAACTTTAAGATGGATGAACTTCGACTTCCAGAATTTCCTAGCCAGTACTGGGAATTCTGAAAGTTGAAGTCCACCCATCTTAAAGTTGCTAAGGTTGAGAAACACTGCTGAGAAGTATGTCGAGCCAGGAGCCTCTTGCTCATTTGTTGTTGTTGTTGCTATTGTTTACATATTAGAAGGAAAAATTATTAAAAGAATTATTAATTTGAAATGAAACAGAGGTTTGTTCAAATATAGAATTGTGGGGTTTTACAATATCAGTGCCTGCTTTAATTTTATTTGACAGCAAAAGGAGTCTTGAAATGTTGTAGATGCTTCCCAAAAATAATTTTTAAAACCCTGTAATTTGTCGTAAGAACAAATGTTGGAAGAAAATACTTTACCACAAAAAACTGCTAAGAGATTGTTATGAACTTATATTTAGCCCAAATATTTGAAAACTCCACAAAGTTTGAAATGCCTCTCAAGTCATTTTAGATTAGATTTCAGCTTGCATTAGGTTAATGCAAAAATATGGATCTCTTTCAAAAGAAATTATTCATAATATCTTAATTATATCTGACCCAAACTACCTCTCTTCAAACAAGATTTTGCAATAAAATGGGAATGATGATTTTGCAGAATTTCAAATTCAACCTTCTAAAGATACTCCATCACTGGATGTTTTCAAGAAGAGACTGGACAGCCACTTGTCTAGAATGGTAGGGTTTCCCTCTTGAGCAGGGGGTTGAACTGGGAAGACTTGGTCCAACACTTCCAATTCTATTACTCTGTTCTGTTCTGTTCTGTTCTGTTCTGAGTCATTGTCATTTGGCAGATAGACTCAAAGTGCCTGGGCAGGAAAAAATAATGGCTTAAATCAAACTTCCTTTGGCATATCCCACCTGATGCTTTCTATACTGAACTATAGTTAGTGGATTCATCAGCTAGCTGGTACTGCATGAATGCAGAACACAGAAAAATCTTCCCTGCATTTTTTTTTAATAAAAGTAAAATACTTCCATCGTGGAACTGAAAAGTGTTCCATATTCCTACCAAGTGTGGAATGCATTAAATATACATTTGTTGCTACATACTGTATATTATTAAAATATATTATTTTATGGGTTTTTATGGATGAGGGACCAACTTTTTAGATGCATGAAATGGTTAGAATAGAATAACAGAGTTGGAGGTCTTCTAGTCCAACCCCACGCTTAGCAGGAAACCCTACACCACTTCAGACAAATGGTTATCCAACATCTTCTTAAAAACGTCCAGTGTTGGAGCATTCACAACTTCTGGAGGCAAGTTGTTCCACTGATTAATTGTTCTAACTGTCAGGAAATTTCTCCTTAGTTCTAAGTTGCTTCTCTCCTTGATTAGTTTCCACCTATTGCTTCTTGTCCTACTCTCAGGTGCTTTGGAGAATAGCTTCACTCCCTCTCCTTTGTGGCAGCCCCTGAGATATTGGACACTGCTATCATGTCTCTACTAGACATACCCAATTCCTGCAACCGTTCTTTATATGTTTTAGCCTCCAGTCCCCTAATCATCTTTGTTAATTAAACATAGTAATAGAAGAAAAATAATGGGCAGTTGCTCATTTACAAACTGAGCCCAGAAAATCAGTCAACTTTTGTTATTATTGTTGCAAAATTATTTACAGACCCATCCCTTTTTAAAATCTAATGAGGCTATTCAAAAAATTAAACATAACAATGAACAGATAGTGTTGTTTTGCAATAAACTTGAAAATATAAATCAATAGACCAGGTGTTCAATAAATGTAACCCATAAACTTTATCTGATTAGAATACTAGGGCTGGATGTAATGGAAAGGCTATTTTTGGCTAATCTATTAATTAATCCATCTTTCTCTTTTGAACTCCCTTCACATATGCAGTTCTTTTTCAACATTTTTAAAAACAATCTTGATGATTACTTTTTTAAAATCTTCATTTTAAATTAATAATTAATTAATGTGCATATTGGAAAATGTTTTGCTCCTTTTTAATGTAATTTCTAACCCCATTAATACATAAATAAGAAACAAAGACGAAATTATCATGCTGAACAAAGCTAGTGACAACAACTTGTTTAATGCTAAACATGATTAGGAAGCTACTGACTTGACTGAACGAGCCTTTCCAAAGCTATATGGATGGCATACTATGAAGTGAATCTTTGATCTAAACAATTTTTTAAAAAGTGTTTATACCATAATAGTATGATTCAGGTTACTTTGTGTAATTTATTCAATTTGCCAAAAACACAAAAAAGAGATAAAGAAAAAGGAAAAACAAGTTTCCAGATAAAACATAATTTAAAAGCCAGATGTAATAGCTTGGTTGCTACTGTATATTATGATTTTTACTTTGTAGATTACTATTTCAGGCAATGTTACTATACTAAACCTGATTTATCTCTCTCCATATGGAAATTCCTAGTGTAAATTCCTATGTGGTTACTAGCTTTTGATGCCATTTGCAATGTTGGTTTCTGTTTATTATACATTACACCGGGGGTCCCCTACCTGTGGGGCCACTAGTGGGCAGTGAGGGGATAGCAACCCGGCTGCACAAACAGCCAGCAAGCACGCACACGAATCCTCACATGTACAAGCTGTGGGCGAGTGCATGTGCGCATGCTCCATTTGCGTGAGTGGCAGGTGCGTGTCATGCCACTCTCGCAAATGGAGGAGTGTGCATGAGCTCACGCTTGCTGGCCCCTCGTGTGGAACCATCCCCTCTCCCCCCAGTCTGCAAAGATGAAAACATTGGGGAACTCTGCACTACACTATGTTATTGATATTGCTTTTCTGTGCTGCCATGAAAAGTAGAATAGAAACTCATTGAATAAATAATAAATTCTGTAGTCACAGAATTTATTACATCTGAAGGCTTATAATATCAAATTTGCAAATTGATTTGATTTTTTTTTTTAAACTTATTGGTTCCTTGGTATACTGCTAAATTACCCAAGAATGTGATTGCCCCCTGGTTAAGGATGGTGATCAACTGTACAATTTTAGCCCAATTTCAAATGTTCTATTTTTTTGAGGAAAGTGATCAAGAAAGTAGCTGTTTGTTTCCAAATATGAATGGTCGTGATTTTCTGGACCTGCTTCAGCTTGATTTCCAGCCAAGAAATAATATAGAAACTGCTTTATCATCTTAGTGACCTGTACTGTCTGCAGGGCAGAGGATGGGTGTGTGTGTGGCAGGGGGGCAGAATGTAATTCTATTGGTTTCCTGAACATCTTATAATGTCTTCAACTTCTGGAGTATCTGGTGGGATTCAATCTTTTAAAGCTGAGGGACTTATAAGGGGGAACCGGGGGATCAAGGAATCAGTTTGTATCCTTGAATGCTGTCCAAGTTTGATGATATGAAGAAATGAGCTGCAATTATACTCAGACAAAGATGAAAGAAAAACGACTCAGGTATTGAGCTCCAGTAGTGTTAAGGAATATGCGCAGAGTAACCCTTGAGTAGCAAGATTGTGCACATGAGAAACAGCTGAGAGTGATTGTGACTAAGCACTGTCAATACACAGACACACTGAGTTGTGATATTCTTTTACTTTTAGGAAAAAGTAAAGCAAAGTCCAATAAACAATCCAGATCATACACAGATAAAGATAGTTAAATTGTCAATCCAGGGATATTCCAAGAACAAAGTCTTCTTACCAGTTGTTGTAGTCATATGGAATAAAAATTCTTTTTGGAGCTGCAAACAGGAACAAGTACAGCAGTAAAACAATCAGTAAAACAGTAGAAAACAACAAGTAGCAATGATCAATCGGTGATCATGCAGAGAGAACAGGCAGAGAGGAGCAGAGGTAGCAATAATAATGTAATAAGAAAAAAAAGCCATGATTCAAGCTTCCTCTTAAGTACATTGGCTACACAGCTAGCCAATCAAAATACAGTATGATGCAATACAGCATTAGTCTTAAAGCTATACATTACATTTTGACTGCAGTGCAAACATGCATTGATGGTTTATGTATATTGCCAACCCAACTAGTTAGGCAATAACCATTCCCTAACAAGTAGTTTTGAAAGACTGAGTTTCTGGTTTAATGGACATCTCTTCTGCCTATTAGTCCATTAAAGGATTTATTGTAATGATATAAATCAAACTTCAGTTTCAAATTGGAATTGAATCATTGGCACACAGCTGTTTAAAAAGCTAGCTGATGTCCCTCTCCCATCCCTGTAGGCTTAGCCAGTATTTCTCAACCTTGGCAACCTTAAGAGGTTTGGGCTTCAACTCCCAGAATTCCCTGGCCAGCAATACTGGGCTTTAGTCAATGGGTTTTGTTTTCTCAAGAGCATTCAGTTACATATTCACAAAAGGAACCAGGATAAATAGATTTGCATTCATAACATACACTGAATACATGGTGATAATGAAACAATTTAGCGATACAGATTTCAGAAATTACACAAAAGCCACAACAGAAAGCAGGTAGTGCTGAAGAAATTAGAAGCTAAGGGGAAAAAATAAGTGTCCCATTAAGTATCAATTCATGGGGATTGTTTTTCTGAACGTGAATAATTTTGTGACTTATTTAGAATTTTGGCAGTGACACTGCTGGATGATCTTTTCACCAAATGGCTAGCAGCTTAACTCCTTGCCAACCAGCCAGAATTCCCCTGTGTTCTTTTAGCAAAAGAAAGGATATTATAACATTGGAGAAACATGAGGAACTGATTGAAAAGGAAATGATTTATTATAAATAGTAAAGGTCTCAAGTTGCTGCTCATATATATCAAGAATCTCAAAACAGTCATCTAGATTAATTTGCATTTAAAGTATGTCTGCAAGAAACAGCTTCCAGAACTCTTTAAATGAGTGCTAAATTACAATAGAAATACCACCAAAATTACATTTTTCTTGGCTTGCTGTAATCTTAAAGCTCATTTGGAAGCACCTGCAAATTGTATTCTTTGCCAGAAAGAGAAGGCCAGATTAAATTTCATTTGACATAATATATTTTGTAAAATACAGAATTTGAAAAGTTTTATAAACAAAGGAGTTTCTGGAACTATGGCTGATTATAATTATGGGTAGATCTGCCTGCCGAGGTTCCTTGGAATGTTATTTGTTTAATCTGGAAACAATTTGAACTAAGACAGAATGCTAAAGTTATCTGAGATTAGAAGGTTTCAGTAACAAAACGCAAAGTAATGATCTGATCAATTGCAGAAATAAGAGTTTTACCACTAAAAGGATTCAAATTAATGTATGAAACTATAGAGATGAAAAAATAAATGGAGTTATGGCACACAGGTAATATTCTTAAGGTAATAATCCTCCTTGCCATAGTTGATGATTGAAAGATAAGTCTTCCCTGTTCAGTAATCATGCTGAAGTTTTAATCAGTTCATTTATCGTTTCATTTACACAAATCAAAAATCTATCTGGTGGCTTCAAATTATAATTCTTTACCTGTGTCAATCACATGCTCTAACTCATGGGTGTCAACCTCGCTGCGTCACATTGCCGTCATCTGATGTTTCATGACATTTTCCCATCCGCGGAGCTGGGTGGGCGTGGTCCACATGTGACACATCTGGCCTGCGGGCTGCCAGTTTGATACCCCTGCACTGGTTTATAAACTCCAATTTAGCAAGGCAATTAGAATCAGTATAAGCAATTAAATTCACAGAAGTGACTATTCACAGAAGTGACATTTTAAAGATTTTAGATGGGATACTAAAATTAGCTCAAAAGGGAGGTCAGTACAGCTTGACCCTGACATCAGATGGATATGTGGTAGCTGCAGATAGACTTTATAAAAAGGTAGGCTTTCTAAAAATCCTTTCTAAAAAGGATTATTTGGGGAAATGCTCATTCATAAAGGTTCAAATCCAATCCACCCGGAGCTGAAATGTGTATTTTGTTCAGAAACCAGTCAACAGCCAAGTTTTGTTATAGTGTTTTATGCATCTGAAGAGTGCTGGGCTTGGCTATTTTAGCTAATGTTTCGGCTACCTTGGGTGACTTGGAGCTGTGATTAACCTCCTAGCAGCTGCTACTGATGGTAATCTGATCAATATCGCATAACAAGCATCAGAGACGTAAGTTGATGGAAAGTAGTTTTAAAAGTTTAATGCATTACGGACTAAAACATCTTTTTTTAAATAACCAGAACCTAATAAATTCCAAGACCCCACTTTAATGTTAGAGCTTTCTTGAATTGTGTGGCCTTTATAACATGGGCTGCTTGAAAGAAAAAGGACTCTACGGTATTGAGATACATTACCTATTGAGAACTACCTGGACTGGAGTGTGATATTTTATTGCAAGACTTTTAACAAGTATACACAATGCATGAAATATTACTTCAAATATAATATAGAATATAAAGACAATAAAGTAATATTCTATGGAAATGGGGACTATATAATTTGCTGCACTACATATTAATACCGGTAGGAATATCTTTAAGTGATCAAGCCTTAAACCAGTTGAAAAGCAGCAATGCTCTCATGAGTTACACCTAAAATGACATTATATCCTTGCTTACTCACATATATTAAATACTATATATTGTTTACCTTCTGATTTTCCATCTTAGTTTATACCAATTCCTATTTTGCACTATTGTTGCTGACTGTTTATCAGAAGAGATATGTGCATTGACTACAAAATTAGATTTGGGGATGGCCTAATTCAGAACTTCAAGAATTTCTGCTGAGACGCTTGCTTGTCATGATCTTTTGAGGGCTAAACTAGAAGCATGTGTAGATGAGAGTAAATAAAGGTCAGGCTGGTGTCTTTGATTACGGCCACCATCTTGGCTTTTTAAATTCTCTACTGTGAATGGACTACAATATCTGTAAAAGACATATTGTGTATTTTTAAAACATTCTTTTCTCTCAGGCAATTTAGGTCAGTGTTTCTCAACCTTATCAACATTAAGATGTGGACTTCAACTCCCAGAATTCCCTAGCCATCATGGCTGGCTGGGGAATTTGAGAAGTTGAAGTCCATCTAAAAATTGCTGAGGTTGAGAAACACTTCTTTCGATATTAGTATTTGTAGATTGTAAATGACAATCATTTGTTTAATGACTGTTCAAGGTTACAGCAACACCGAAAAAAGTGACTTATGACTGGTTTTCACACTTAGACTCACACTTTCCCCATAGTCACATGATCAAAATCTGGGGCCTTGGCAACCTGCATGTATTTGACAGTTGTACTGTCCAGGAGTCATGCAATTAGCATATGTAACCTTCCCGGCCAGCTTTTGACAAGCAAAGTCAATGGGGGACGCCAAATTTGCTTAATGACATGATTGACTTAACAATTGCAGTGATTCACTTAACTACAGCAAATATGTTGTAAATTGGGGCAAAACTCACTTAAAAACTGCCCTGCCTTCCACCAGAAACTTGGGGATCAATTGTGGTCATAACTCGAGGACTACCTGTATTCTATTACATTTTCCATTATAAATGTTTTTTTAAATACATTACCAATGGGTGAAAAAGTTGGCTAATGATACCAGCATGAAGGCAGATATTTTTCAGATCTGAATTTTAATGTTAATTTTAATGATACCTCATCTTTCTTTCATATATTTTCTTACTGAATCATGCCTAATGTCATTTAGAAGTCAACAAGTTTTATTCCTCCCATTTCATTTCTTTTGAACAGATGCTCAAGTTTGACATCTGATGATAGAATAGGAAAGCTAGTCAAACCACTTGTCTAAAATAATCCTTTAATCTGATCTCTTAACAAAGCCAATAGTTTTTAGAATACAAGCATAATTTACTAACATTAGTAAAACATAAAAAGGAATTGTGACAATCACAAACTTTTAAAAAATGGTTCTGTAGATGCTCCTTTACAAAAATATTGTAGGATTCTGCCTGAAAAACATGAAGTATTTCTATTTAATATTATCTTCTCAGATTAGTTTTTTTAGTTAAGTCTGTTCTGCTGAATAACCTTCATCTTAAAATATCTTGCTATTGGTGAAAATTCTCCAGACGTATCTTGTTTGGATCTTCCGGGTGTCTCAATGCAATCCCGTATCTCAGCAGAAGCTCAAGGTAAGGTGACCAAAATGATTCACTGATTGTTATATATGGATCATGTGGAGTGTTTACCAGTTTATTGATGAGATTCTGGAAAGAGAATGCATTGCAATATGTCAGATTTTAGTCCTCACAATATGATGAGATTGAGATGAAAAATTTCAAAAACAGTAACTGTCATTTGAATGAAATATTTTCCAATTTATGTTGTATAGAATGAAAGCCGTTTTACATTTCTTACTATATTTTGAATGTTTTCAGTCCATCATTTCTTATCAGACTGAATTAATCCCTGATGATTGACCTTATACATAATTTCCAATTCTAAATAGCCAGCTTTAAGACCAAATCACAATTAACCTGGATAATCCATTAACTTTGAGTCTTAGATCTGATTTGCACATCAAACTAACCATAATGTAGCTTGATTCTTCCTAGCTTAGCAAGTGGAATGTCAGTAAAGTAAATTAGACTAAGAAAAGGATACTGAGTAGGCCTAAAGCTACTTTATTAGAACAGCTCTACAGATAGTCTTCACTTACAGCAATTGGAGCTGACAACTCTGTTGCTAAGCAATGTGGTCATGAATTGAAACAACACATTTCCAGTCACAGTTAAGTAAATCAACCAGTTGTTAAGCACATTTTGATCATGTGATCAAAACTTGCAACTTCCTGCAAGCACCCCCACTGACTTTATTGGAAGCTGTCTATAAAAGTTGCAAATGGTGATCATGTGAATGTAAGACATTGTGACCATTGTAAATATGCACAATTTGCCAACCGCCCAAATCATGACCACACTACCAGGGGGATGATGCAGTGACTGCAACTTGAAGGACCAGCTGTAAATCTCCTATTTCAGTGCTGTAACTTTGAACGGTTGCTGAATGAGCAGTCACTATTGGTAAGCATTTTAGCTTGAAAGAATAGATAATGAATGATAAAAATGTAAAAAGATGTATCTCTAAATTGGGTCTGAAGTAAAGCTTCAGTTTAGCTACTATGTTTCCGAATTCAATCCCATTTTCAACTGGAACTAAATTTAATAAAATTTACTTCAAATAGACTATATGCAGTAGTACATACAGTACTGTATTATTTATTATTTTCAGTTGAAACACATTTATGCCTGAAAAGCATCAATGAGCAACAAACAAGATGTCTATGAATATACTAGTAAGTATGAAAAACAAGTTGCCTATCACTGTTTGAAATGAAAAGAAATGATAAGGAAGCATGGAATTGAGATTCCATAAGTTTTGGATACAAAAACTCAACATTTTAAGACAGTAATCATTAATTTGGAATTCAGCTATGTTGGACTGTAGTTACCAGCACTGTTAATCAACATAGTCTAACTTTCTTACCTCTAAAATTTCATGTAATGATATGAGCTGCACATCTTCCTCTTCTGATGAATGCTAAATAAAGTAAAAGATGTTTTTATAAGTGAGGTGCATGCTTAGAAAGAAAAACAGCATTACAATTATAGTTATGAATTTATGTTTAGAATGCATTTGTCTACCTTTAGACTTAAAATTGTATTTATCTACACACTACCAGAAGTGAATGGGAATGTGTGCCACATTTCAAGGAATATTGTATTTATTTATTTTTATTTTATTTTATTTTGATTTATATGCCGCCCTTCTCCGGAGACTCAGGGCGGCTTACAATGCGTTAAGCAATAGCCTTCATTCTTTTGTATATTTTATACAAAGTCAGCTTATTGCCCCCACAAACTGGGTCCTCATTTCACCTACCTTAGAAAGGATGGAAGGCTGAGTCAACCTTGAGCCTTGGAGAGATTCGAACCAGCAGAAATTGCAGGCAGCTGTGTTAATTACAGGGTGCACTAAACCCCTGTACTATCAAGGCTCTTGATATGAAGAAAAGATATCCTTTTTCATATGGTCACATAACTTATATTATACAAAATATTTAAAAGATGTGCTTTGCAATACATGGAAATAGTTAATATAACTAATCGTCCTTGGTTGTGTCTGCATGCATATGTATACATAGCTACTTTGCTTCACTTTCAGGTCTGAAGAGCTGGGATTCAAAGATTCAATACAAAGAGATCCTAGATCACATGCTGTGAAATCTGTATGCTGCTTCTGTATTCTGTTGGCCAATAGAAAGACAGATAAAACCATTGTCCCCATTTAAACATTCATCTATCTCTTTTCTTTCCAACTCCAAATTTGAGTTGTTCTGTTGTCAAAATTTGATGTGGCTTCAGCTACAAAGATTGCACAGGTACAGTCTGGTCCAGATTCATGGTATTTGAAGATATATCTTATCCAAGGAGGAATCCTTGACAATACCAGCTTTTAGCATACAAGGCAATTTTGAATGTCAGCTTTAAGCTTTTATTTATTATAATTATTTTAAAATGTACTGGTAGTCTTGCCAAAATTAATGGATTGGGAAATAGACTCTGTGCACTGTCATGGCTTTTCCCCCATGAATATTTAATATTTAAGACTTCTATAGTATATGTGGATGTTTTATTTTATACACACACACACACACACACACACACACACACACACACACATAGCATGCCTGTCAAAGAAAATATATGGTACATTTACCTAGTTTTCTATCAGTCAGATAATAGGTTACAAAAGAAAACTATGCTCTTTAAAAAGCAAAAATTGAAAGGTTATCAACCTCTCAGAATATTATAGAAATTTGTTTCTACCCTAACTACCTCTGAAATAGATTCTCAGAGTCGATGCATATCAGACTTAAGCCAGCTGGGTTTGAATAGAAATTTGCTGAGTTCTGTGACAAACCTCTGAATCTACAACACACTTTCCTAATGACAAATGGTGCTAACTTGGCTACCCATTTTGATAGCCTGTAAGACTCACTATTGATATATAACATTAACATAGTAGATGTTCGAGACCGTCTTCTGCCACCAATAGCCTCCCACCGACCAGTCCGTTCCCACAGAGAGGGTCTCCTCAGGGTGCCATCAGCCAAGTTATGTTGGCTGGCGACACCCAGGGGGAGGGCCTTCTCTGTGGGAGCCCCAGCCCTGTGGAATGAACTGCCCCCGGAAATACGTAAGATCTCCGACCTCCGGGTGTTTCGCTGCGTACTGAAGACCCTGTTGTTCCGCCAGGCAGGGCTATCAATATAATAATTTTAAATTGGGGTATTTTAATTTTTGGGGTTTTAAATTGGCCAAATTTAATTATTTTAATTTTTAATCATTGTTGTGTCCTGTGTTTTTAAATTGGCTGTACACCGCCCTGAGTCCTTCGGGAGAAGGGCGGTATAGAAATAAAATAATAATAATAATAATAATAATAATTTATTATTATTATTATTATTATTATTATTATTATTATTATTATTATTATTATTATTATTATAGTGGGAGCTGCACTGGTTACCACTATGTCTAGATGCAATTCAAGCTGCTGGTTATCACCATAAAGTCTATGTAGCTTGAAGCCATATAGTATCTTAGTATCTTTGAGATGGCATGTTTTGTGTAGAATCTGCAAATCTATTGCATGCATAGTGATTAATGAGGTTCCCTCCCAATTAAGATGTACAACAGAAGGGGGCATTCTCTATAGGAGGTCCCACCTGTTGGAATAGCTTGCATTCAGAAGTGGCACCTTTCCCCCCAATTTTCCATGAGATTGTTAAAATCGCTTTAGGATTTTAGGGAATACTGTAGAATAAAGAGTTAAATTAGGAATGTGGCGCCACCTACTGTACTATTGTATTGTCAAAATATTATATGCAGTACTTCAGATCTATTGGAATTGAAAAGGTATATGACTGTCATAAATAAATAAATCCATAAATATCAAAACCAAGATTTTAATATGAAATGCAAATAAACCTGCCCTTTTCTTTTTTGCAGTTCCACTATTTTCAGGAAGTGGAAAATGTTCATCAAGGAAATCTCCTAATGCATTCAAAATATCTTCCTTATAAGCTTTTATTTTCAGCATTTTAGCTTTCAGTTCCTGAAAGGCTCTAAGATATAAAAAAAGATTAAGGTTTATGAGCTTTCTAAATAATTAGCGGTAATAATTTTATAAACGTGCTTATAACAAAACACAGAATTGCTGTATTAGAGAGATAGGTAGCTTAGAAATTTAATAACTAAATCACAATGCAATTAAATAAAACAATAATTAACAGCATGTATTTGTATCAACTTTTCTACATTCAAATTAATAGGATGAAAGTCCAAATATCAAAGCAGAATTACACTGTAAAAATAGCCCAACAAATAACTGAGTGCTCAATCATAACTCATGAAGATATGTTAGGATCAAAAATTTTGAGAATAACCCAAGGTTATAAATTAGGGTGCAAATGCTTTGACAAAAGCATAATTCTAGATCCAATTTGGGTTTGAATAACAGAGTCAGGTATTAATGACATGGATGTTAATACTCAATTATCCAAAGAATTTGCTTTATCTTAAATTAAATTGTAATACCTTTTTTCAGAAAAATGTACTACATGATTGCTCATTCTTTCTGCTGTTTGGTTGAGACATTCTATAAGCTGTTCCTGCTCCTCCAACCATTTCTGTTCCCTTTGAAGATAATGTGAGAAGCATAAATAGCTAGTTCAGATTTTTCAGAATTGCAAAACAGTTTCAGCACAATCTATACCTTATAAAATCTTCCTTTAGTTTTTTGTTCTTTGCATTAACTGTTGATAGCACCATTTCAAGTTCGTGGTCTAATTTCTGCAACTAAAAAGAAAAGAATTGTATTCTAAATTGAATTCTAAATTGAAAATGGAAGAAATTACATCCATACAGAGAAAGGATGCTTTTTAAAAATGATTTCTGTCCGGTATTCTGGGATACATTATTGACTTTTTAATGTAAATAATCTGATTTAATTCAGGATAAAATATTGTGTAATTTTTATTTTATGAATCCATATAGCCAAATGAAACAGTGAACAATAACATAATGAAATCATAGCCAGCTCTTTCTGTTATTTCCTGAATGAGGGACTGAGAGGCAGCAGAACCATCATAATAACTGTAACAGGTAATGGACATAATGGGCGTGGAAGGTAGAGATATTGACTGAAGAGCAAGTCTGCGGTCTATATTCCATCTACTCCTGGGGCTTCTTTATAAGATGAATGCCATGTCAACTAACCTAGAGGTGCTAATTATTGGACTTTATTCAAGAACAATGGGCTAACTTGGCTTGCTGAGACTAGGTGGGATACAATCTCTTTTAGGTATTTGAACTGACAAATCATGAGCAGCACCAAGCTTTACTTTCAGAACAGATATGTTGAGTGGCCAGCAGTTGACCAGCTTGATTGTTGCTACTGCCACTGCCACTGCCTTGCTCAGGTTTCTCTGAGCAAGGCAGCGGTGAGTCACACTCACTCACTCACTCTCTCTCTCTCACACACACACACAAACATAAACACACATTTCAGTTTTAGCTCAACTTTCAACTTATCTTGGAGAAGACTCAAAGAAACAGGTCAGTGACCTTAGAATCTTTATTGTGGATTAACAACTAATTGCCCAGCACAGTGAAAAGATAGCAGGGATTTAAAATTGTTGTACAAGTAACTCTGCAGACATAATATCGCTGCAATGTTTCTCATATGACACCCTAGTGAGCAATGTAAATAGTTGCTTCAGGTGGGCAGCAAAAATTAGAATTTTATTTCAAATTCAACATCCTGACTTTAATCATAATTACAATTTCTTAACCTGCTGCCTTCCATATGTTGGACTTTATCTACAATCCTATATTAAGATGATCAAAATTTTCTAGATCCATCTTAACACACTACAATTACTTAATTCTAATTGATATTTTTTACCACATCTCATAATATATAGCATATTTGTTTAAACAAGTGTCCATAGTGGACTGCTTCTTAGCGAAACTTAGCCATAGATTCCTACAATTACTCCTAAAATTATAATTTTACAAAGTTACAGCCATCTCATTAACATACATACCTGTTCTTTTCCTAATTCTACCAGGACATCTGGATTTGTAGTAATTACTGAAAAAGAGAATATGTCAGATTTTTAAAATGTTTTTGAAATTTATTTATGTGTCTGTCTACCTGTCCAACCAACCATGCATCCATCCAGTCATTGTTGACTCCTGAGATTGCCTGTAGTTATTGTGGTTTTCTTAAAAAGATTTTTTTTGGAAGTGGCTTGCCATTGCCTGCTTCATAAGCAGGAGAGAGGGTGACTGGCCTAAAGTCACCCAGCTGGCTTTGTGCCTAAAGCAGGCCTAAAACTCTTGATTTCTACTCTGATGTCTTAACAATTCTACCAAAATATTATTACTCTGATTGAATCAATAACTTCTTGTTACATTAGTACCTACTAGTACATACAATAGTTATTCAGTTAAATATGAATTTATGTATTTATATTTATGCAAAAACAGTTGAACAAAACAACAGAATAAATCTATAATTTTTATTAATATTGGCCAACATATGATACAACAGATAAAAGCTGTGGCACTAATGTAGTACAATTATTATATATTCTATAGAAGGTACAAATGTATATTCTATACTTCAGGTGTTATGACTTTGTATTCAATCCAAATTAAAAAAAAACTTACTTTCTGGCTCTCTTTTCTGCCATTGGTTAAATTCAGCTGACAGAGCCTTGAATCGTTTTGTTAACAACGAAAGCTGTCAAACATGGCAAAATTTAAACATTATCTCAATATGTATTTATTTTTATTTATTTATGAAATTTGTAGATCACCCATCTTTTTATCAAACAATTCTGATTGTATATTTTTATATACAATGCTTGAAATAAAGTTTCAAAACTACCCCACTTGAAATATGAGACTGAGAATCATAATTTCCCCCATAGTATTCATGTTCAGGCAAAATCTATGTTCTCAGAACAAAGTTAAAATATACTTGCATAAACTTTACAGCCCTTCATGTATTGCTAAACTACAATTTCAGCATATTAATATGATGCTTGGAACTTAGCAGAATCAGAATCCTAGAATTAGATTAGATAGTACTCTTTTTGCTTTTTTCTCATGACAACCACCTTATAAAGTAGGTTGGGCTATAAGAGTCCTAAGTCACACAATATTTTGTGGATGACAATGAACCAAAATTTCCTGCTGGTAATCCAACACTTTCACTATCATACCATGCTGTCAATGTATTATACTGTCAAGTTCCATTTTAACCAAAGAAACAAATTTTGCAAAATTTCCACAGTAATTTACGAATTTGCATCAATGGTAAATTCAATCCCTATTGCCCTACTTTCTGACATTCTTGAGTATCAGAAATCCCATCTCCCCAATTAGCCTTCTGACAATGTTTCATAGTTTAGGAAACATCTGAGACTTTACTCTTACCTTGAGATCTGAAACTGGAAGAGTTTCAACACTTTGAAGAGATAATTTAGTATGGCACTTCAAAGGACAAAAAGATATAAAAAAATTAAATGTAAGCTTATAGTAATAAAGCATATTCTTAATTCCACTTAAAAAGTTTATTAAAGATACAGATCTGTTTGACTGATGATTTATCTCTTATAGAGATTAAACACAAAACATTTTTAGATTAATCATGTCTAAGTATTTAGTAAATAAATTGATTTATTTTACGTAATGCTTATAGTTTTAAAAATATTCCTAATATTAAAATAACTTTAAGCTACAATCCACCTCTATTTATAATTTATCCCATGCCATTATGTTAAAAATAATGTGAGAACTAACACTTTGGTTTTTCCAAAAGGTTTTTTGGGAATGTTTCTTTGTATCTTAAAGTTAATGATTTTCTGTAATGATAGTAAAGTTCATCTTTCTGCTTAGGCTGAGTAGGAAACAAGGAAATTAACAGCAAATATTCAGATGCATAGCTTCACTTATCTCATAAATACATGCAATTATTGCCTATTACCTCCTCCACTTGTTTCCATATTTCTTCACATTCTTCTATGAGTTGTTCTTTGGGATTTTCTGAATCTAGTAACATGCTAGCTGGTCTTGGCACATCTTCCTTATCTGAAGAAAAGTTCTTGGCAAGTTTCTCAGCCTAGGAATGGTATTATTTGTATTTATTGCTTACATACATACATACATACATACATACATACATACATACATGCACTACCTGACTCTGTGGTTTCATCCCCAAAATTTTAACCTAAGACTGTCTACTGTTGACCTCACCCCATTCCTAAGAGGTCTGTAAGGGGCGTGCATAAGTGCACCAGCGTGCCTACAAAATCTGCCCTAATGTTCCCTTTATTTGTATTCATTTCATGTATCCAAATCATGTTTATAGTTATATATATTATCTAATACGTGCTTGACTGACTGACTGACTGACTAAATAAATAAATTGTAACTAAAAGCAGGACATAAAACAGCTTAAGCAAAACCTGTGTACACATCAACAGTTGATACCTAAATATATATTTTACTTTATAACAAGTGGGGTTTTTTTTAAGAAAAAATAAAAAACCCAGGTACAAAAAACGCGCTAAAGAAGATATTACAAAGAAAAATATAACTAATTATAAGCAATACTACTGCAGTTCTTTAGAGCAGGGATTAAGAACCTAGGGGCTGAATCATAAGCTTCCCCGCAGCCTCATCCCAAATGACCAGGGCTGCCAGATGTTGTTTAACAACATCTGGGACACCACACGTTCCCCTAACTCTAACCCCTAACCTTCCCGGACAGACAGCCGTTTCTCATTCTGTTGCAGTCCGTTGTTGAAACGGACGGAGGCGTTCGTGCCGCTTTACCGTTGCTCTATATTGGAGGTGGCGACCCTGAGAGCTGTATGCAACTACCGGTAAATTTCATTTTAATATATGCCGATTAGTGTACGTTTAAAGTGACAAAAGTTATTCTAAGTCTAAGCCTTCTACCCGGAGACGCACCGCCTCCCATCCGACATTACCATAGCGATAGCTCCGCTCCTTCCTTCTGCCCCTTTTCGCCTCACGGGGAGCTCCGAACACTCGAGGACGTCCTCTGGCGTCCAAATCCGCGCGGGCTGCGTTCCCATTGGCCGCTTGAGAGGTTAGCGGGCGAAGGCGTAAGTACGTCACGACGGGCTGGCTCTCGGATGGGCCTCGGCGACTTACGTCAGATGACGTAAGGCAACATGGCGTCGGCGGAATGTGTTCGCAAAAGAAGGGCTCGAGAAGAGGAGAAGGAGGAAGAAGAAGAGAAGGAGGAGAAGGAAGAAGAGAAGAAGGAGGTGTCTGAAAAGCATGAAGGGTCTGAGGAGGAAGGAGATAAAGACCAAGAGCGTTGGGTTGGGCCCTTACCTGGGGAGGCTGTGCAGGCGAAAAAGAGAAGAGGTAAAGGAGGACCAGGGACCAAGTCACTTGGTGGAGTTGAGTGGCTGTAGAAATGGAATAAATCAATAAAAATAAAAAAGTAATAATGACGCGATACAAATCTTATAAATAAAAATAAAATTAATCCGGAAGATTCAAGAACGGAGAAGTACCTAGAGCCCCGTCAATCCTGACACTCTGATTCCAGACACTTTTTTCTCGGGGAATCCTCCTGCGATTAATGTTCTCTAATGCCAAGTACAGAGTTGCAAGATTGCAATCCCGTTGGGTTTCCTAGTCATTGTCTCTAAATCATAAGTTCCCACTCGGCACAAATAGATTTAGAGCAGTTTTTTCTCAGTCTGGTGACTTTCCGATCTATGGATTTAAATTGATGTCTATTTCCTGGAAGCAGCAAGCCTGTATCTGTACACTTGTATCTATAAATCTTTAGGTTTCACATGATTAAATCCACCTATAGACCCACGCATATTATGGCATTTGTCAGTATTAGTACTGTTATAAAGATTACTATTTACTCTTATTATGGAGAGTTTGGTGTTATTCTTGCCACTGACAACACGGTGTATTATTTGGTTTGTTAGTAAATGGACCAACACTTTTGATTGGTTTTAGGACTTGGTTAGATTTTTTGTAGCTTATTGTACATTGAGAACACCCCACCACTCCATGTGATTAGCTTGTTCTCTGAAATTCCACAATGCTGTTTATTAGCTCTGCTACATGTCCTATTAAGACTATATTACCCCTACTTACCCTTTCCCTTTTTAAACTGATGTCAGGTTGTTAAATTAATTAACAGAGTGCCCAAACTCATCATTATTTTTCTTATAAAAGTTTGTTTGCTTATTTATTAAATTTGTAAGGTCCTCAGACTTCCTACCAACTTAGGTGCTGTACAATTTTAAAAATAAATTAACAATAATGAAAAAAAATACTATGTTTTCTAGACAAAATGAAGCTAACACCTCTCAACATACAGTATATTCACCATAGTTTCACCATTCAACCCAACCCAAAGCGGGGGGGGGGGGGGGGGGAGTTTTAAGGCTTCATTTAAATAGGTCACTTGGGGAACATATAAATCTCTGAAAGAATGCTTTTCCAAAGGAATTGTGACAGCAAAATTTTGTGGGTCCCATTAAGTTGTGAAAAAATAGGCAGGAATGTTAGGTATGCTTGCTATCTTGAATTGACCAAAATACATTTTTAAAAAGGCAAAATAAAAATATAATCATTATCTAATTTCCATTTTTGTTGTCTAACCATTGATAAAATAAGCCCCATGTCATATAGTACTCAGTTCTTTCTCCTTAATTGCTAGTGTTAGTCTATTCATTTCTGCACATTCTAATATTTTCCTGATCACATTCTTATCTGTGGGGATCTCTTCACTTTTCCAATTTTGTGCAAATACAATTCTAGCTGCAGTTAATATATGAATAATTAAATATGCATTCCCCTTACTATATCTTTTGGGTAAAATTCCCAACAAGAATATTTCTGGCTTTAAATCAATATGCTGCTTTATCATTTTTTCCAGCCATGTATGTATTTTTGTCCAATTTTTTTTGCTTTTGAGCATGTCCACCACATATGATAATATGACCCAGTTATTAAATTTTGCTTTAAATCAAATCTAAGTGAAGCATTTTAATTAAAAATGTTTCTTATTTTCTTCATAGTTCTTGAGTTTGAACATGTCTACCTTGATAATCTTCCCAGTGCTTCAATGTATGAGCGTAGTTATATGCACAGAGACGTCATTACTCATGTAGTATGTTCTAAGTAAGTCTAATTTTTTTTTACTAATGTAATGTTAAATTGTATATCTCTTTCAGAAAGTGTTTTTTGTTTAAAAGTTAAGATGTACTGTTTAGCTTCAATGTGGTTAGCTGAATCCTGCTTCAAATTCTGTGGAACGGTTTCCGAATTGTGCTCTAGAATAATTATTTGGGGTAAATCCATATCATAATCCAGAGTTACAAACTCAGTAGAAGGCTTAATCCAAATTGTGTGACATATTCTGAAAGAATTAATGATCTTAGGAAGTTTGATGTAAAATGGCAAGGCTTCTCTCAAAAATGGTACCTTGCACTCCTTTCCTTTTGTTCTAGATCCTTGCTCAAGTTTTACAGTTTTATCATTCTAAGATCTGAAGTGTGTCTTAAACATCAGTGTGTAAAACTGGGGAAGTACAACACCTTTTAGCGCATTGGGATCTTTAGATCTAGCCTTTATTTCTTTCATATGATTGTATTTGCAGAACAGATTTCATAATAACAGCCAGCCATGATGGACATGTCAAATTCTGGAAGAAGGTAGAAGAAGGAATTGAATTTGTTAAACATTTTCGTAGCCATTTAGGTAAATTATTGTGTATCTGCATAGTATAATTTTTATATTGCCTATTTTTCTTTCTTTGTTCTCTGATCTATTAAATATAAATTTTCAATATTAAATGTTACTATAGAGATACGTGTCAGTCTTAACTAATTTTAAGCTTTTTGTTGGAGAGCAGTCTGTCTCTTGAGTTACATTACTCAGCAGAAGCAGGCAAAAATTAATACAATTCTAGTAAAGGATTGGAAAGATTACATTCTGCAAAATACAGACATCTGAGAATTTTCTTTTGAACGTCTCAGAATCATAAAGAAAGCACTTCTGAAAACTGGCTTTTCAGGACTGTGTTTGAAGCCATGCTGTGATATCAGAAAACTACAGTGGCCCTCAGATCTCCATCTATTGTGATCTTTGGATACCTGCCATAGAGCAATATCTTACAAAGATCTATTCAAAAGTTTAATAGGAAGTGTTCTGAGGTAGTTTTTATAGGATTATAGCCATCTTTGAATATTTATCGTGCAACTCATTTTTAATCATTTTGTTCAAACATTTTCTCAAACAAAAGTTATTTTTTTTAACCACAATAGGTGTTATCGAAGGCATTGCAACCAGCTCAGAAGGGGCGCTCTTCTGCTCTGTTGGGGATGATAAAGCAATGAAAGTTTTTGATGTGGTGAACTTCGACATGATCAACATGTTGAAACTTGGGTAAATCACTTAATATTTGCAATTATACTGGTTTGATTACCAAGTGTTTTAAAATATTTTTGCCTAAAATATCATTAGAAATTGATGGATGACTAATTAACTCTTTTCGGTGTATCTTAAGTCAGATTGCACAAAATCACAGGCAATATATTGTTATTATGGATTTAATTAGTCATTTATGGTAGCCAAAGCATTAAAGTAGGTTTAATTATTTGCATTCTTCTGCCAGTGAAAGGGAAAGAGCTATACATAATTGTGCATTTTAGAAAGCCATGACCGTCAAAAGCAAAGATGCTTACTTTGGTGAGTGTCTATGGAGATTCTCAGTCCTCCGGTCATGGTTGTGCCAAAGGTGCTTTTTTCAAGAGGCAATAGGACTTTCTGGTTTTTCTTTGAAGACGTTTCGCTTCTTATCCAAGAACTTTCTTCAGCTCTGACTGGATGGTGTGGAATTTACTTTGGTGAGCTTACCAGCACTTCTGAATATATCCAGAGTTGGACTGCTTTAAGGATAAAATGAATAGCAGGATATACATTGAATGATTTAGTAACTAATAAATATTATTACAAATGAGGCTGTAGTGTATTGTACTTTAGAAATACATTAATTTTTCTGTACGTTTTGATCCTTGTAGTTTTTAAAATTTGTTTTGGAATGTTAAAAGGAGTCCTAATATTATGTCCATCTCATTCATTCTAGCTACCATCCGGGCCAGTGTGAGTGGGTCTATTGCCCGGGAGATGCTATCTCTTCAGTTGCAGCCTCTGAGAAGAGTACTGGAAAAATATTTATATATGATGGTCGAGGCAATAATCAGCCGCTTCATATTTTTGATAAACTACATACATCCCCTCTTACTCAGATACGGCTGAATTCTGTTTTTAAAATCATAGTATCTTCTGACAAGTCTGGAATGATTGAATATTGGACTGGTCCTTCCCATGAATATAAATTTCCTAAAAATGTGAATTGGGAATATAAAACAGATACCGATTTATATGAATTTGCAAAATGTAAAGCTTACCTAACCAGTATGAGTTTCTCCTCTGATGGCAAAAAAATGGCTACTATTGGCTCTGATAGAAAAGTCCGGATTTTCAGATTCTTAACAGGAAAGCTTATGCGAGTCTTTGATGAATCTTTGAGTGTAAGTATTTTTTTTTTCTTATATTTATTCACTTTCCAATAGTTTTCTTTTAATCCTTTCAGTGATGAGATTATCTGTATTTGATTATAAGAATTCTTTTGTAAGAAATGAATTTTCATTTTCATATTTAGCCTGTAGCAGTTTTGTGTTACTGGTATGTTAATAAGAAAATGCCACCATTTGGCTCCATTTTCTTTTACATACTTTAGTGTGGATTACTAGATTGAAGTAAAGATTCTAATAACTAATGCTGTTTGTTATATTTAACACTTTGAAACAAACTTTACAGAAAGTTTAAATCATAAAATAATTGAGTTGGATGTAATCTTAGGGGGCATTTAATCCAGGCCATAGTTCAATGCAAAATTTATGCAAAGAATTTCTTTAAAAGATTAATTTATTTTCTAAGGGTTTTTCCCCCTGCTAGGCAGTTTTAATTCTTTGATTAACAAGAATAATACAATTCAGTATGTGAGCTGCTACATAGCAAGATTCAATAAAAAACAAAATAATTAAAACTAATACGGAAATAGTAATTTCACCATCAACTCCCTCCAGAAATTATTAAAATAAAATAGTACTGTCACAGTGCTATTACTATGATAGTATTAAACATACTGATGATAGTTCTTAACTAAATGGCCTTCTAAACAACTCAAGCTTTCTTAAAACTCAAGCCTAATGGGGCCATTTGGACTTCAGTTTGAAGGCTGGTTTATAAGTAGGCACCACTACTGAGAAACAAGAGACTCAATATGGACCTCACATAATATGCAATTATGAAAAACCTCACATTAAATAATTATATATTTTTAAAATATAAAATGTATGTATATTATTTCTCATACTGAAATTTTCTGCTTCAAGGGCAGTCTGGGCATGCAGTTAATGGCAATAAATAAATGGATTGACAGTATTGAATTAGCAGTAATATTTCACAATTATGCTTGTTTGATTATATTAATTGTAAGTCATTTTATTGTAGTGTTTATGGAAACAGTACAATATCCTTGATGGTTAGGCATTAATAAAATGGATAATATGCTAAAGCTCAGGTAGATTACCTTTTCTAATGGCTAAATGTCATGTTCTAGATGTTTACTGAGCTACAGCAGATGAGACAGCAACTCCCTGATATGGAATTTGGACGACGTATGGCTGTGGAGAGGGAATTGGAAAAGGTGGATGCTGTAAGGTTAATTAACATCATTTTTGATGAAACTGGACATTTTGTGCTCTATGGGACAATGTTGGGAATTAAAGTCATCAACGTGGAAACAAATCGGTAAGTTGAAATTCTGGTTATTTAATTGCAACTAGCATATTTTGTAATGTTAGGAAATTTTAAGGAGATCTTAAAAGCATTCAACCTCAGCATTCTTATTTTATTTAACAGTTTCAATTTTGTGTTTGATATAAATATTGCCTCACTTAAACACTGCAAACCAGAATTCTGGAGAATGTTGTCTTATCAAACATAAATGTATATATTTTAAATAATTACTATAGAAAAAATAACTAAAAAAGAACAAAACAGAACAGAAAATTTAAAAAAAGGAAGTGCATCATGTAAAAAAGTTATTCAGCCATTTTAAACATATTATTAAACCTTGACCATTTGGAATAATATCAGTCTTTTCATTACACTGATAAAGAGCTGGTTAATAAACACAAAGTAATCATAGATTATGATTTAAGTTGTTTACAACTCTTATAAATAGAATTGCACTGTCTTTTTAGCATTAAAGAGTATTATTTTGCTGTGTCTCCTGCTTGATAAATCTTTACTTCTTTATATATATGGCTATATATAAGGTACATTTGTGTATTCACATCTTTAAAATGTTTTGATCTTCATGATACCATATTTAAAAATGTGTGGAAATTAAAGCAAAATGAAGTAATATTTAGACAAGCTTATATGATCTCTTAAATAATGTGTTTCACAGCCAACTGTTTTAAATCATCCCTGACTTATTGAATAAACATAAAAGACAATATTTTATTTAATTAGTTTTATCTTACAATAATAAGAAATGTATTATTTAAAACCCTTTGCCACTGATTTTGAAAAGATGGATATTTCAGTTATTTCAAAGTTCTTGTAAATAGCTGATATTCTACCTTAGTGATATTGTTTAATTGTTTATAAAATATATTGTAGATTTAGAAGTATTTAAAACCCATTCTAATGCCATCAATGATTTGGGAGTTTTAGATATGCAAATGCTAATGTTAATTGAATAAAACAGAGTTGCTATTGGGTGGTATTAGGTCATCAAAATCATCTTGCAGTAATTTCATTGGTTGAAAATTAATAGATATTAATATTTCTATTTGCCCAAGACTTAGAAAAGAGATGACTTTGTAATTTTCAGAGTGGGATTATATGTATGTTTGCCTTATGAATGAAGTCTGAAATTACATTTCCCTCCCAAATTTTCCAGATATGGCTGATAATCCTTAGTGAAGAAAATGCAATAGAACTATTGCTAAAATTAGAACCAAGTCCTTGCCATAATTAAAAGGAGTATATAATAACTTTCTTACTGTGCTTATAAATGCTCTTATTTTTTTGGACACTTGCATTCCATAGAATATTTTGAAGTCAAAATATATGAATTGAAAGTCATTAAAATTAAAATCTTAATTATATCTAATTATATGTTAATTATAATTTAGTTACATAAAAATTGGGGGGGTGGAAGGGTATTATTCTTTTAGATTTTCATGGGAGTGGGGGTGAATTGCACTTCTCATTCTTCCAAAAACAAACCAAACAAAACCTATAGGTGTGTAGGTATGCATCAGTGTTTGGAGGATCCAATGTGAGAAGGCTGGAGGGAGGGCACGTAGTGAAGGAAACAGGTTCATGGGGTAAAATGGCTACCACGTCAGACTCTGATTTTCATTTCTGCTATGTATATTCAAAGGACACTGGACACGATGAAATATGTATTTATTTATTTGATAAATTTATATAGCCACTCATCTGACATGCATTACTCTGGGCGGTAAACAAATTATTAAAGAATAAGTAGAACAAATAGTAAAGAACATAACAAAAAGTATTAAAATATTAAAAGCAGTAAAACCAGTGAAATCATAAATATAATATGCAGAAGAGCACAGTCAGTTTTCCCTAATAATATACCATCTTAGAGATTACATACTCACATTACTGGATACCTAGGCAGATGACAAAGCCATGTTTGCAGGCCTTTCTAGAAGGTTATCAAAGTCGGGGCCAATCTGACCTTAGGGGGAATTAGGTTCCAAAAGATGGGTGTCCCTGCAGAAAGGTTCTCCTCCTGGGTCCTGTCAGATGACATTCCTTCATGAATGGGACCCACAACACATCCTTCTTGCCAGACCTGAGTTAAAGCAATATTTTGTGTTATGTTGTTGATTCAAGAGTAAAGATTGCATGATGAATTAGAAACTTAATGGTGATCTTAGATTTTACTTTCTAAATATAGATGTGTGAGAATCCTAGGTAAACAGGAGAATATCAGAGTTATGCAACTGGCTCTGTTCCAGGGAGTGGCAAAGAAACATCGTGCTGCTGTTACCGTTGAGATGAAAGCATCTGACAATCCAGTTCTCCAGAACATCCAAGCAGATCCAACAATAATCTGTACTGCCTTTAAAAAGAACAGATTTTATGTGGTATGTTTTATTTTTTAATTTATTGCTTTATGTATTGCTGTAATTTCTAAGGAAAGCCAGGACTTAATAATAGAAGTATAAGAAATACAATAATATAAGCATTGTTCTATACTCTCAAATCCATGTTAACTCCTGGTGATTGTTTAGACAAGTCCTCGTCATTTTCTTGGCAAGATTTTCAGAAGTAGTTTGTGTTGCTTCCTTCCTCGGGCTGAGAGGGAGCAACTAGTCCAGAGTCATGCTTTATGCCTAATGTGGGACTAAAAGTCACAATCTCCTGATTTCTAGCCTGTTATATTAACCATTACACCAAACTGCCTTTACATATTGATATAGTTACCTGATATGCAACAGATAAACACTGGAGCTTACAAAGAACCTTTATAAGCAAGCAGTTTCTGGGATTCTGCTTCGACCTGTATTGTCTCATCCAAACCCAAACAGCTTCCAAATGAATTAGCATCTCCACCCCACAAAAATAATATGTCTTTTCTTATGTACTTAAAGATATAGTTCCAATTCCAACTTTTGTATATGCATCCATGTTGAATTGTGACTTTCCTGAGGGCTAGATACTCTAGGTGACATTATACAGAATTAGCTATTTTCATACATAGTTGCACTAGATTCAGAGAGCTTGTCATATCAGTAAAATGTTCCATGTTATTTTAAACAAAAAATAACCGCGTTTTATTAAAAGTTAAGATGTACTTAAATCAAAGTTGATTTCTGAAGACTGCATCCATGCACTTTTTTTGATGGTGTTATGGAAACAATTAGCTATTGCTATCTTTGAGGATGCAGTCCTTTTTCAAGTTTATCTGTGTATTTTTCTACATTTGAGTTTTCACACAAATTTCTTGCAGATGTAACACCAAATATATTTACCAATTCTTAATGTTATAGAGGGAAAAAAATCAATCCATCAGATATTTAGATCCTAATCATTGTAGAGCTTTACATGCCAAATCCAGAATGTAGAAGTTGACTCAGTAGCAGATTGATTGTACAGCTTTTTTAGAACAAGTGGAATAGTATAAATTCATAAGAGTGTTACACTTTTAGATGTATAACAATAGCATTTTATACCAGGAATCTTGCTGCATTGCAACTCCAAGCAAACTGAAATGTGTATAATCGGGAGCTTTGCTTTAACAAAATCTGAAAGATTTACAGATTATCTACATACCAGATGATGATGATAGTGGTGGTGGTGATGATGTTAATGATGTGCTATCAAGTTGAGAGGAAGGGGGAGAGAGAGGTCTGTCTCTGTTTTGATGCTTCAGCTCCTCCAATAGTGAACTCTACTATAACCAAGTTTGTTCACTTGCTGTCCTCTTCTCTTTTCTTCTACCTTTCCAAACATTAAAACCTCCTGCAGAGATCTAGGTCTTCCCAAAACTAGACAGTTTTAGGTGTGTAAACTTTAACATCAAGAATAAAACTGGGATTCATCTGTCTTGTCTATCAGTTTACTAAACGTGAACCAGAAGATACCAAGAGTGCAGATTCTGATAGAGATGTCTTCAATGAGAAACCATCTAAAGAAGAAGTCATGGCAGCCACTCAAGCTGAAGGGCCCAAAAGAGTTTCTGATAGTGCCATTATTCACACAAGCATGGGAGATATCCATGTCAAACTGTTTCCTGTTGAGTATGTATATGAAAACTGTTTTAAATTTATTATCAGACCTTTCACCAACGTAGTGGATATTCCTTTTGTTCCAATCTCACAGTTGCTTTGTGGTGTGGCATATTCATCTGAAAAAAAGATTCTCATTGAAAGCTGAGGAAGGTGTTCATTCTGTTTCTTCCCAAACAGGGCACATCTTCATTTGTACACTCTTTCCCCCTTTGTAAGATAATCAGACTGATACTTCAACTTTAAAAGAACGGGAATTGTCCTTATTTTTGTTCTCATATATTGCAAACTACAGGCAAACCTTATAAACAAAAACGAAGAGGCAATGTTAGCGATATGCACAGTTAAATTGATGGGTCCACAAGTACAAGATGTAATGACAGACAGTGTAATAGAACATGCACACAAATGCATACCTGCCTGGGATGTAGTGGGTTGTCCTTTTTCATTCCCTTAAAGTGGGGTGTCCCTAAGACCTTAACCGCAATTCCTCCTGCACCTCAACATTTCTGGGGAGAGTTTGTTTGGAAAATGCAGTTACTACAAATCATCTACTTTACTATGTAGAAGATGTAGTGACATCTTTCTCTGCCTTCCTTATTTTGTGCTTCTGTTTGACTGGGGAGTTAAAGTTACAATCCTTTCAGAAGGAGAATGCTGATTCAATAAGAATGTATGTCTTTATTGTGTGGATCAAGGAGATGGAAATAGAAAGGTGAAAGGAAGAATGGAAAAAAATGAATGCAATAATTACTTTCAGTTGCTCTTTTTTCAGGGGTGGGCTTCAAAAATTTTAGCAAGGGGTTCTCTGCCTGGTTGCTGGATGGGCGTGGCCTAGTTGGCTCCTGCACCACGGCGGGGGGGGGCATTTTTGCCCTCCCAGGCTCCAGAGGTTTTCCTCGCGCCTCTGGGAGGACGAAAACAGCCTCCCCAGGCTCCGGAGGCCCTCTGGAGTTTCCAGCCTTCCCTAACTTCCAGTAAGCCGTTTTTTTTGGCCTCTGCGCACGCCCTGCACTTACCTGCATCCAAAACAGGCCATGTGGGGACTCCTGGGAGGGGAGGGGCGGGCGGGGCCAGCCAGGAGTGGGATTTGCACAGAATCTTAGTTAGAGATTTTCCTGAACCTCTGCAAACCCCCAGCAGCCCACCCCTGTCTTCTTTCATTCAGAAATATGCACCTGATGCATGCATGCACACACACCCACAGAAGAAAGACAGAATGAAATAGAACAATGTATAACAAAGGCACCCAAGTATAACTCATTTTCCATAAAATAAAACTCTAATCCTTATTCCATTGGAAGCTGGAATTGTAACAACTAATTTATTTGACTTTAAGACAGTCCAGGAAGTCATGCTCTTGATCCCCTTATGAGAGAAGAAGCAAAAGGGAAAAACAAAATAGAGCTGGACAATTTTCTAAAAATCCCCCCTGCAGATGAGTTTTTCCTTTTCTTACTGGCTCTCTAGCATTTGATTTCCTTTCATTCATTACACACAAAGTTAAAGAATGGGGATTTAAAACTCTTTAATGTAGGAAAATATTGTATTAATTATGAAGGTGACTCTGATATTGCATTACTTCTGAGTATTAGTGTTTGAGAACACAAGAGTTGGCACTGCATTCCTGTTCTTTTTACAGCCTTTCCACTAGCATTGCATTGCTCATTGTAATAATAATAAAAAAATCCTACCTAGATTGGCTCAGTAGGGTCTAAGTCTAAGTGAAAATATTGGGTTGCCACACTGTATGTTAACAGGATAACTATCTGACTGCAGGTGCCCCAAAACAGTAGAAAACTTCTGTGTACACAGCAGGAATGGTTACTATAATGGACATACTTTTCACCGGATCATAAAGGTAATCGATGGCTATTCATTCCTTTCAGCATTTATAGTATACACTTGGTTCAGTGAAATGGCCAAGTTGAGATGCCTTTATTTACATTAGCAAAGTTGCTGTAGCTTTGATTTACCTAGTAGTTAATTATAGCCCTTTACACGTCATAACGAGTTTTGTATTTCTGAAGTAAATCTGCCAATTTTTTAAGTTTTAGTAAAAAATCCATTTAAAATGTTTGTACATTGTTTATATGAAGTTGATATGTTGCTTTTACTTTATGGGTGAGTCTAATTCGGGAATTAAGCCATTAGATAAAATAATTTTTAATAAAATAAAAAAATTAATATTTTTTTTTAATAAAGCTTAAGCTCCATCACTGAAACTGTGTAACTCATGCAGTGAAATATTGAAACAATTTTAAGGTAATCCTAGACTTACAACAGTTCATTTAATGACCATTCAAACTTACAATGGCACTGAAAAATGTCACTTATGACTGTTTTTCACAGTTGCGACCTTTGCAGCATCCCCATGATCATGAGATCAAAATTCAGATGCTTGGCAACTGGTTCGTATTTATGACTGCTGTTGTGTTTCAAGATCATATGATCACCTTTTGAAACCTTCTCACCAGAAAAGTCAATGGGGAAGCCAGATTCATTTAACAACTGGGTTTCTAATTTATCAGCTGCAATGATTCACTCAACAACTGTGGCAAGAAAAGTCATCAAACTCACTGAACAAATGTCTCACAGAAATGTTGGGCTCAATTGCAGTCATAAGTTGAGGACTCCCTGTATATGTTTGGAATATGTGCACAGGTTTTAATGTCTAGGCAGTCCTTGGTCTATGCCGGGGTCACCAACCTTTTGGACCTCAGGGACCACTAAATTCATAATTTTAAATCCCGCGGACCACTAATATGATCTGCCTAATGACCGGCTGGGTGGGCATGGCTAGGTGATCATGTGACTGGATGGGCGTGGCTAATTCAATGTCACTCATGTCGAGGGGCACCTCGCCAACCTCTACTCACCCCTCTCCTGCCAGCCACTCCTCACCTCCCCACCAGGGCTCTTTAGGGCCCCAACAGGAAGCAGTTGTTGGAGCTAGACAGCCACCACGAGAAAGAGTTGGCAAAACAGCTGGCTCAGTTCAAATTGGATCTGACCGAGAAGGAGGCTCAGCAGAAGCACCTCACTGAGGACTAGGAGCATAGGCTTTCCAAGCAAGGGGAAGACCTGCGGGAGTGCAAGGCCAGGTATCGGCGCCTGGAGGCTCAGCAGGTTGAGATGGTCAGCCAGTCCAGGCCATGATGCAGTCCCAGTGGAAAAAGGCCCTCCGGTTCTTCGCCACCAGCAGCACTTCCCTCCAGTCTTTGCCCAAAGTCCCGCACCAGGAGGCCGAAGCAGACCCCAAGTCGGAATTTCTGTCCCTCTCTGCCCAACACAAAAAGACCTTAAAGGGGGGGACTCTCTGTAGCAACACAAACGTTCATTGCACATCTGTTCCAGAGGCCATAGTTTGAGGACCCGATTTAGTGCAATATAAAAAATGTAAATAATTTTTCTATGGACCACCAAAATTTTCTCACGGACCACCAATTGGTGACCGCTGGTCTGTGCAGTCCTATGAGCTTGGTTGTTTGCTTGAAGTCATTTCATTACTCAACTGGATAACATCTTCAGTTCAAGTGATGCAGGATTTGCTCTCTGTAAATAGCAGCTTACTTGGTGAGGGTGTGGAGGTTTTTTCCCCTTAGTACTTTCTCCTAATTGGGGTGCTGTTTTCTGCTTGATTATTTGTCTAGTATTAGTCCTTGCTTATCTGGGTGCCGGCAGCTTGAGAGGAGGCTTTCTGGAGTTATTGTTTCCTTAGCTTTTTTTATTGTCTCTTTCAAATGGGTGTAAATATGGTTTATTTCTATGATGGCAGATTTGATGGACGATTTCTCTGGATGCCAGTTGAAACTATGGTTAAGCTGACAAATGTGGTTTGACTGCTAGTTGGTGTACATAAATGTGCTCTGCTACTGTTCTGTTGTCTGTCTTACCTAGTGTTACATTCCTTACACTGTATGTTGTAGATGACTCCTGGGTTTTTTGTTGTTGTTGTTGGGCTACTGAATCTTCGGGTTTACTTAAGATGTCTTGGAGAGTTTATGTGCTACAATGTTACTGCATGGTTGTAATAGCTTGTTGTTGAAATGTTTTTGATGTATGGTAGTTACTCTTCCCATAGCTTAAGTTGTTGTGCTGCAATAGATTGAGTGGTCAGGAACTTTTTTATTACTACACAGCTCCACTTGTGGGAGGCTAGGGTGTTTTTCAATAGACTTGTATTTCTATTTTGTTGTAGTTTCTTCTTCTGATGAGAATATAAAGGAAGTGTAGTGTATTGCTTTCTACTTGCCTTGTGATTTTATTCCTTTAAAGATGTTGTTTCATATGTCTTCTCTAGCTGTGGCTTTTTTATTACGAGAAAAGTGTCATTTGCATACTGGATCCATTCTTTTGTTTGTACATGTGGGAGTGTTGTGGTTTCCAGATGCTGCATTAGTCTCTGGTATACCCCACACTAGCTGGCACTGATACTACCTAGTTGGGTAGCGAAACATCTGCAAGCAAACAACCAAGCTTAGAGAGCACCAAGGACTTCACAGTTAAGCCATGAGCTTCATATATTTTCTCTCAAAAATATTTAGTATGGTTAATTTAAAAATACACTTAACAGATGACCTATTGTATTAGAGAATTAAAGAAGTATTCTTGCTATGGGGGAAGCAAAGATTATTTTCCTTCCTTCAATGTTATATTTCATACATTCATTATCATACATCCAGGATTGCTTAAAACAGTGTTTCTCAGCCTCTGCGAGTTTAAAATATATGGACCTCAACTCCCAGAATTTCCCAGGATGTTAGCTGGGGAGTTATGGGAGTTAAAAATCCACATGTTAAACTTTCAGAGTTTGAGAAACACTTACTTTTTACGTGTTTGTATTACGAGATTGTATTTCACAACTTTTCATGAGTTGTGAAATTTATGTGACAGTATGGTAACTCTAGAACATAGTATTTGGAAAGATTTCATAGAGGTTGTATCTCTCACTAACTAGTAATCATGGTACTTCCCCTGAATGCCAACTGCTTAGGTCTCAAAGGAGTGATTTAATACTTCATTCCCGTTTTTTCTGCTTGAGAATTTCTCAGGGAGATCTGATTAATCAGTAGGGTGTTCTGGTTGGTGAAGAATGGGCATTAAATTGAGGCAGTAGGACTGGTGTTACATTATTAAAATGGTAATGTTAACTTAAGACCATATTTTTTGGCCAATGCAGGGTTTTATGATTCAGACTGGTGATCCTACTGGCACTGGCATGGGAGGTGAAAGCATCTGGGGAGGAGAATTTGAAGATGAGTTCCACGCAACTTTACGACATGATAGGCCATATACACTTAGTATGGCCAATGCAGGACCAAACACCAATGGCTCACAATTCTTTGTAACAGTAGTACCAACGGTAAGTAACATGTCAGCTATTTGTCAGCTGTTCAGGTTATATTTTGTGGAATGAAGGGCTGCCACGGGCTGTGTGATGTTGCAAACTGAATAGAAGCAGGATTTTATTTTCTAATTATCTTAACCTTATTTTAAGAGTTAACTTTGTTGCATCTCAAGAATAAATGTCAATAGAAATTCTCAATCATCCAGGTCACAATTGCCCCAAAGGTGCTTTTTCCAAAAGACAACTGGACTTCCTTGGTTTTTTTCTTTGAAAATGTTTTCTCATCCAAAAAGAGTAGTATGAATGAGAAACAATAGAGTGAGAAACAATAGAATGAGAAACAAAATGTTTTCAAAGAAAAAACCAAAAACGTCCAGTTGCCTTCTGGAAAAAGCAACTTTGGGACATCTCAATAGTAGCAGAACTCTCTGCTAGCATTTTTCTGGCTCTTTGAGGATCGCAGAAAAGGGGCTTGAGAGCTGTATGTGGCCCTGAGGCCTCATTGCTCACCCTTAATCTAGCTGAAATGAAAACAACTCATGTGAGAGACAAGAAGGATTGAGATAGTTGATCTGAACAGGAATTTTAAGAAAGTTTAATTGGCTCTGTATTTTATCTGCTAAGAGTGGTTAATTTAATTTAATTTAATTAATTCAATTTATATGCCTCCCCTCTCCGAAGACTCAGGGCGGCTCACAATACAGTTTAAAAAATCATTATAAAAAACATTTAAAAATTAAAAACATTAAAAACTCATTCACACCATTCATGGCCGGATCTCGCCAGATCACAAGAGCAAGATCAATGGCCCCAGGCCTGCCGGAAAAGCCAGGTCTTCACCGCTTTTCGGAAGGCCAATAGGGTGGGGATGGTCCAGACCTCAGGAGGTAACTGGTTCCAGAGAGCTGGGGCAGCCACAGAGAAGGCCCTTCCCTGCGGGCCCGACAACCGGCATTGTTTAGCTGACGGGACCCGGAGGAGACCAACTCTGTGGGATCTTACCGGTCACTGGGAGCTATGCAGCAGAAGGCGGTCTCGAAGATAACCTGGCCCTGAGCCATGTAGGGCTTTAAAGGTAATAACCAACACCTTGAATTGTGACCGGAGACCAATAGGGAGCCAGTGCAGCTTGCGGAGAATTGGTGTAATGTGGGTGTACCTAGGTGCACCCATGACAGCTCGCGCGGCTGCGTTCTGGACCAGTTGTAATCTCTGAACACTTTTCAAGGGTAGCCCCATGAGAGCGTGTTGCAATAATCTAACCGTGAGGTGACAAGGGCATGAGTGACTGTGAGGAGAGCCTCCCGATCCAAGTAGGGTCAATTAAGGTGCAATCCTGACAGTTTTCCTCATACTATAATAGGAAAAATCTAACCACTCAAACACAGGTTTGCTGTTTACTGGTAAATGAAGGCAACAAGAAATCTGAGCATTTCCCCATAGAATTTAAGATTGAAATTGAATCAAATCCTGAGATGGCCATGGCACTAAGTAGCATTAATTCAATTGTATTTTTTTCACATTTGTTTTGAAATGAAATAATCATACTGAATTGTTATCTATTTTATATTGCCTTAAGAATCATAAGTAGAAATAGAATCCATGTTAATAAAATCAGTCATTTCCCTTAACAGAAGGTAGCATACTTTTTTTCTCTGTACATGATGCCTATATAGTTTGGAATATATCTATATTTGCCTGCATGCCTGTCTCCTAGAATGCCAGCCAAGAGGCATTTTTATGTTTATGCATGTTCCCTCAATTACAGATTATAGGATCAATTTGTCAATATTGTTACTTTCAATTTTAATGTTTCTCTGTTTATTTTCACATGTCAACTAATTACAACCACATAACAGCCATGGCTGGATAATAAGCACAGCGTATTTGGAAGAGTCACTAAAGGAATGGAAGTTGTTCAGAGAATTTCAAATGTGAAAGTTAATCCAAAAACAGATAAACCCTATGAAGATGTAAGCATTATTAACATCACTGTGAAATAATAGTAATATTAATTTTAAAAAACACCTCAGGGACTTGAGTTATATGTAAATCTTATGTATTTCTGGCATAAAAAGTTCAGAACAGATTTCAGTCATGTCTTCAAAATGCTCTGAAAAATATTTTTAATGTTTTTAATAAAAGTAAAAAAACAACCATATTAAAACAATCATTTTGCTTCTCATATGTACATATATATACATATATACATATACATATATATATATATGTCTTATGTGGATATTAATTGGTTTCTAGGCTTTTTTGAATAACTTGGCATGGGAAGCATGTGCTATTCCATTTTCATATTGTTATGTTACTATTACTGGTATGGTTTTATTTACCAACAACTCACCTTGTGAAATGGTCTTTTTGCAGATGACTTCACAAAAAAATTAAATTAAAATTAGATATTTCAGATCTGATTAAAAATATTTTAGTAGTATTTGGTGTGACAAGCAGGATTGTTAGTAAATGCAGATTCATCCAGTTGCCCGAACTAGTTTTATGTGGAAATCTGAGATCAGTATTTAAAGAAACATCTTAAAAAACATCAGTATCTAAAAAAAGTCTTAGCAATAACACTGTGAACTTATTAAATTGGGTAGAGGATTATTTGCATTTTAAATGTAACTCTATTCAACATTCTATCTTATCAGATATCTCCTTTCTATAATCCATTATTTCATTTTGTGGGATGAAAAGATAGGGCAAACTGAAAAGCTAGCACATTTTTATGATATTTGAATTAGCCCAGTACAATAAACGACTTAATATAAGACCCTTGTTATAAGAAGACATTAGCTGGGAATGTTAGATTTCTTGAGAGTGGTTTCTTTAAGTCTGTATTTTCAAAGCATGTACAAAAGATGAGACCAAAAAGTGGCTCAACATCAGTGAAGCATAATTTTCTGAAGCAAATATTAGATATAAAACAGGACCTATTCATATGCCACAGTAAACCTAACCAGATTACAGTATTATAGATCAGAATGGGAAGTGAATGGAAAGCATATTGAATTCTTGTTTATATATAAATTATAATGTGGTTCCTATGGTTTTTGACTTAGCGAGAGTATTAGGTAGTGTTCCTTTAAGGATAAATCTGACAAAGCTCTAACTACTGGCCACCAGCTAAGAAGAGAATATGACTGAATCATGCTATTGCCAATTTTGAGTTCAGTTCTGTTAAATTTAATCTAAACAAATTTATTCTAAATTTATTCTAAAGTTTTATACAGAATATCCTGTAAAATCTATTCAGAGGCTCTCCAAACATTGCCAAAATTCCAAGTGAAATTACATTAAATATTGATTATAGGTTCAGTACAGGAAAACTTGGCACATGGGACTAAAGATATGTCTGTATATCAATTTAAGAAAAATAAATTTTGCAATGTAAAAATTCTATAATTTAAAAAGTATCATGACAATTATAACAATTCTTTTATGTTGTACTATTATTCTATATTAATTTCTTCTAGCAACTTCTTACTCTTATTTTTCTTCATTATGTTGATGCTGACTTTTGTTGCTTTCTATTTTTATAATAAAGAATATGGTTTAATTGTGGCTTCAGTATTGGAAAATTAAGTAACATTCCCTTTGAATCAAGGACTTTCTGATTATTTCAGGCACTCATCCATAAATTTTTCTTAGTAATAATATAGAAAAGGTTTGCCATAGTCTTTTTCTGAGATTTTTAAAAATTTCAATTTCAAGTCTATAGGGACATTTATTTAGATAAATGCCACAGTCAGCTTAATATATGATGGGGTTTTAACCTGTTCTAAAAGAATTCACCAAGTATTAGTTCAACCACACAAACACACAGACTCATATTTCTGACAATAAGCAGCTTCAAAGAAGAAACAGTTTGGGTGAAATAATTTTATTACTATGATTCACTATCACAACTGTTAAATATTTATTTTTGTGAGCTATTTTACATGTGTTACAGGTGCAGAAGGTAGATATTTTTATGCAATAACTCCTCTTCCTTTGACCTATTCCTGTTTGCAATTAGAAAATAACTCATGACATAAAGTTACAAGCTACAGTGTAACTGGGTATTGTTGCATATGGTATTATTTTTATATGTGATACCATATGATACCTTTCTTTATCATTGTTGAACACTGCATTTAATCAAAATTCAACTGTATCATTATTTTACAAAGATATCTTTAATCAAATACAGTCCACTCTTAAAACAGTTTATATGAAGCTCTTAAAAATTTCTTTGCAGCTAAAACAATTTTAGAAACTTACACTCATCAGTACACTAAAGAAAATTAAAGGTCAATGATGTATGAAACAAGTTTTAATTTCTGCTTGACCAAGTTATATACAATACAAACAAGATGCTAAATGTGGTAAAATTGAATTCAGACAACTATAATAGTTATATTCACAGTAACTTTTGTGAGTTTCAATTAAATAATACTTTTATACAAGTACACTATATTTGCAGCAGAGCTCAACTTTGTCAATATTAACCAACAAATATTTCTGCACATTCTCCTAAAATCAACACCTTCAGAGTTTTACATGAAGCAAGCAATAGCATTTAAAGCCACTGATAAAACAATTTACATTCAGCCTTTTGAACTGCTATATATTAAGTGATATCATGCATTCTAATAGCATTAAAATGAAATATAAGCAAGCAATACAGTAGCAGAAGTCTGACTTCACTAAAATATAGTAAAACCTTTCAAATTACTTCACAGACACAGGCTTTGCACCTACAACTTAGTTCTTAAAGACATCTAAACTTGCAGTGTATTTTGACAGGAGTTGAAGCAGGTAAGAAATGTTTGTGACAAACAACCCCTACTTTTATAGTATTTAGGTATCTATAGCCAATTATTTTAATACATTAAAGGTTTCCATTAATGCATAAATGCTACAGAATGCTGAAACATGCCTGTCATCCAAACATATCCCCCAAAGGGAGGGAACCAATGGCAAATATTTTATCTCAAATAGGTAGGTTTTTTTTTTTTTTACTTTTAAGACAATTATATGCAGCATTACTTACTACTTCAACACAATATAAAAAAAAACCTTGATGGCTACAGTTTAAAAGATCTTTCATTTACTTTGTTTCAGAAATGATTATGTTTTAAAGATGAACTGATATTTCACTAAGCTGATAAAACTGTGATCCTGAAAGTTATCTAGGATTAAACTCCACTGAACAGCACAACACACAAACATATGCTTGTGCTGTATAACAACATGATTCAATCACTTCAGCAATTATATTTTGAAGAGGCAGGCACACTTTTCCTCCTCGCTGTTCAGACACTCCTTAGACTGGGTATATATCACTCCTATTTGCACAGCTGAGTGTCAATCAAAATCCCTCTGGAGCTGGATCCACCTCACTTCCTGCTCCTTCCTCAGACTTTTTCACTCAGCCATTGCAAAAGCATTGAGTGTCTGTTTCTCCTTTACAACTTGATCTTTAAATTTGGTTTCCTTTGTCTATTTGAATTTAAATTTTTTCCTTATTTGTTGAGAGTGCTGCGCGCTGCCTGCCTTCACCTCGGTGAAGATTACAGGCTCGCATCGGCGGTTCGGGGCTCCGGCCGCTGTTAGCGGCTTGGCTTGGCTGACGGTTTCCTTTACTATATTTTTTGCCGCCATTTGCCGCCATTTGCCGCTAGTCACTGCGCGAGGCTGCTGACCTAGTTATCGGCAATAGTTGCCTTCGGCTTGAGTCCCTGCCGGCTGGCATACTCATTAGCCTTTTTTGGGAGCGTTTTTCTGCCTGGTTCAGCGCTGTTTCTGTCCGGCCGCAGGCGCTGTGTTTCGTCTGGCTCAGGACTTGATTGGGACTTTGCTTCGTGGGCCGCCATTTTGGGCCTGTCATCTCGCCGCGTTTTTTGGCTGCTCCATGGCATAGCGACCTGGGCTTTGGTTCCCAGGGTCGCTTCCTGGCCAGCAGGTGTGGATGCTGTCCAGAATAGACCTGCATCTTCTAGTCCCGGGAGTGACCTGCCTGAAGCATTCAGGAAAGTACACATAATTTATTTATATATATATATATATAAAAAAAAAGGGGGGGGGAATGCGGAGCAGTTTCTGTTACTTGATTATTCTTGGATGGAATTAATTATCTGTATATAGTCAATCAATTCAGTTTATATATATATAAAAAAATAAGAATAATAATAGTAAAAATAATAATATTGATTTATATATATACATACAGTTGATAAGTAGATAGTGGCAATTTCATTGATTGTTCACTAAGGCAATTACTATAATGGAGGACAGGGGGGAAATTGCTCTTTCCTCTGACCTAGATAAGAGTCCCTCTCCTTCACCAGTGCCTCCCCCAAGACAGACCAGGGGAAAGAGAGCTAAGAGCTCCAAACATGGGAAGTCCTCTAAGTCTGCCAAGCCAGATAAGGATGCCCAACGTAGGCACAATGCATTAGAGAAGCAATTTGCCAAGGCGAGACAACAGGCTCAAGCCTCTTGTGAGGAGCCAGTCAGTGGGGTCTTATGCCATGAGGTGCCTGGTGACCCTTTGGTCTCCCATAATGAAGGAAATCTAACTAGTGAATTGGGGGAGGTTCTCCCATCTACTTCTCAAGGGTTTCCACGGTCTGCCTCTAATCAGCCCATTGTTAGCACTAGATCTCGTTCATCTAGTATGGCTAGCCACTATTCTCAGTCTTCTAGGCCCGTTCCTGAAGCTATTTTACACCCACAGCAGCCGGCCTCCGTCCTGAGGGGGTGCCTGCCTTTGGTCAACCGGTTGATTTTCAGTCCTTTTTTACTCAAGCCATGTCCCATATGTATCAAATGGGTTTGCAACAGGCCTCTGGTGCCTTGCCTAATCCAGTCTGCGCTCCTACTGCCCCCTTTCATATGCATCCTCCTTGTGAACAACAACAACAACACTTTGCTCCCTATGGTCATGTGACTGAACCTGCCCGGGAGGACGATTTCTTGGAAGACTTTGAGATGTCTGAGGATGAGGATGAGATTCACAATAAGCCGGCCTTCCCAGGCCTTTTTAAACCTTCCTTGTTCCGCTCTCTTCTGCGCAAAGCAAAAGCTGCCACTAATATGGATACTTGTGCTACTCCGGATTCTACTTCTGTCCCTCCTGGTCCTAACAGTAATCTGTTTAATCTACCTCAACCGGATCATGACTTTGTTCCGTGCCCTGACCTTTTTTGCCAGGTTATACAAAGGCCTTGGGATCGTCCTGCTTCGTTATCTGGCCCGAATTCGTTTGACAGAAAGCTGTATGCTTCGGCTCCTGCGTTGGATGCTTTACTACAGCTGCCTACGATTGATGATCCGGTAGCTAGCCTTACATCCTCTTCCATCCTGGTAGGTGAGGCTGGAAATGGCCTCAAGTTCGAGAATAAACGGGCTGAGATGGGCTTTCGTAAGACGCACCAAGCGGCGGCTTGGGCTATTCGGGCCGCGACCTCTTCATCCTTCTTCAATCGGGCATCCCTGGTGTGGCTGCGCCAATTGAGGGACAGGATTCCACCTGAGGATGCACGCTCACAACAGGACCTGGCCAAACTGGTGGCGGCGGCTGAATATTCGGCCGACGCGTCCTTGGACGCGGCAAAATTTGCATCACGAGCCTTGGCTTCAACAGTCTCTTCAAGACGTCTCTTGTGGCTCCGGAACTGGAGAGCTGACGCTAAGTCTAAGTGGCGCCTAACTGCTGCCCCTTATAAGGGACCGGCTCTGTTTGGTTCGTCCTTGTATTCTGTTCTGGTCGAGAACCGGGATAAGAAAAAAGTATTGCCCACGTCCTTTCGTCACCAAGAGAGGCGCTATCTACCATATAACCGACAGCCCTTTCGGCAAGACCAAGGCGCCGGCGGCGCCTCTTATTACAGGTCCTCACAGTTCCAGTACCAGCCAGCTTCAGAGAGAGCGTCTTTTTGTGACCGAGGTCGCAGACAATCCAGCTTTCGGCGACCCTTCAAGTCATCTACTGGTCGCTTCGCCAGGCGTGGTAAGTGACTCACCGTCCCTGGTTCCGATCGGTGGCAAGCTCCAGGCCTTCTCTCACCTGTGGCCAACTACAACTTCGGATGCCTGGATTGTCCAAACTGTCACCGAAGGCTTGCGTTTGGAATTCACCACCATGCCACAGGACTTTTATGTTCATTGCCCTTGGCCTATCCAGCCGGACAAGCGTTACCTCCTGTCTCTCGAGATTCACCATCTGTTGCAGATTCAAGCCATAGAACGTGTTCCGCCGAACCAACTCAAAACCGGCTTTTATTCCACGCTATTCCTGGTACCAAAGAGCTCGGGAGATTGGAGGGGCATTTTGAACCTTCGACGTCTCAAAATGCATTCCCTCAAGTCTTTGCTTGACTGCATCCGGCGGGGGGACCTGATGCAATCTGTAGATCTGAAGGAGGCATACCTGCACGTCCCCATTTACCAGCAGCACCGGAAGTACCTCAGGTTTGCGTTCGGAGACCACCACTTTCAATATCGGGCCATGCCATTCGGCCTGTCATCAGCTCCGAGGACATTTACAAAGTTGCTAGCAGCAGTCGCGGCGTCGCTCAGAGAGGTTCCTGTCCGCCTGGCATGCTACCTCGACGACATTTTGATCCTGTCGTCGTCGCCCGAGCAGGCGATCCAAGACCGGGAGTTAGTGGTTCACACCCTTCAAACCCACGGGTTCACTTTGAACTTTGCAAAGAGCCATCTGTCTCCCACGACTTGCATTCTACATCTCGGAGCAACGATAGATTCAGGTCAGTGCGTGGTCTTCCTGTCTCCCAACAGACAAGTCAGCATAAGGAATCTGGTGTCTCAAGTCTTACGCCAGAGGTCTGTGACCTTACTCACTCTCTCCCAACTTCTGGGAAAATTAATATCATGCATAGACATTGTACCTTGGGCGCGCTTCCATCTTCGTCGCCTCCAATGGTTTCTGCTCCCTTACCAGAGACAAGGTCGAGCAGAATCTCTTCTCAAAGTGACAGTTCCGGCTCCAGTTCGCCTGTCCCTGAGGTGGTGGCTGTCTCCGGCCCTCAGCAAGGGCTCTCCCTTCATGGAACCAGACCGGTTGGTGTTGACCACGGACGCAAGCCTCCGAGGCTGGGGGGCTCACCTCAACCTTCAGTTAGCCCAGGGAGTCTGGTCGTCAGCGGAACAGCTGCACAATATAAATTGGCTAGAGCTCAGAGCGGTTCGCCTCGCTCTGATACACTTCAAACACCTTGTATATCGCCAGGACCTTCTGATTCTAACGGACAATGTGGCCACCAAGGCCCATATCAACAAACACGGGGGGACCCGATCCTGGACACTAATGCAGGAGGCGGAACGTCTTCTATCGTGGGCGGAGCTCCACCTTTCGTCAATAAAAGCCGAGCACATTTCAGGGTCTCTAAATCGAGAAGCAGATTGGCTCAGCAGAGACCAGATAGATCAGTGGTCCCCAACCCCCGGTCCGCGGACCGGTGCCGGGCCGTGAAGTACCTGGCACCGGGCCGCGCAGCGGCCGGGGGACAGGAACGCTTCAGCACAAAGGCTCCTGGGCCGTGCGCAATGGGCCTGCGCAAAGGCTCAGGCTCCTGGGCCGTGCGCAATGGGCCTGCGCAAAGGCTCCTGGGCCATGGCCCCACCCCTGCGCGCGCTCAGCGGGCCGCGGCCCCACCCCTGCGCGCGCTCAGCGGGCCGCGGCCCCACCCCTGCGCGCGCTCAGCGGGCCGCGGCCCCACCCCTGCGCGCGCTCAGCGGGCCGCGGCGATAAAAAGGTTGGGGACCACTGAGATAGATCACACCGAGTGGCGGTTGGACCCTTGCCTGTTCCAGGACATTTCCAGGAGGTTCGGTCTGCCCTTAGTGGACCTGTTTGCGACAGCGCACAACACCCAATTGCCAAGGTTCTTTTCCCGCTACCCATCTCCAGCGGCGGAAGGTCTGGATGCTCTTCGGAGTCCGTGGCCCCGGGGGCTCCTCTATGCCTTCCCCCCCCTTCCAGTCCTCTCCAAAGTCATTCGGAAGGTTATTCAAGAGCAGGCGAATCTTCTGCTGGTAGCACCCTATTGGCCTCGTCGGGAGTGGTTCGCCGACCTCAAGACCCTATCCGTCGAACCACCGTGGAGGATTCCACCCGACAAGCTTGTGTTAACTCAAGGGGCCGTCCGTCATCCGGAACCAGAATGGCTTCAATTAGCCGTGTGGCATTTGAGCGCATAAAGCTTTTCAAAGACAATTTGTCGGAAGAAGTCATCTCCATTATTCAGGCAGCTCGAAGACCATCAACGATTCGTATTTATGACGCCTCTTGGGCTTCCTTCTCGAGATGGTGCGGAGATCATCATGTGGACCCCACAACTGCATCTGTTCCGGACATTCTACGCTTTCTGCATGCGGGGTTCTCAAAGGGTTTGGCCCCTGCGACCTTACGCCGACAGGTGGCGGCTCTGGCCACTGTCCTGTCAGGGGAGGCCTGGGTTCCTTTGTCTCAGGATCCCAGAATTCGTTCCTTTCTCCAAGGGGTCTCAAACTTGCGACCACCTCCGATTCCCCGCTACCCCACTTGGGACCTTACCTTAGTGTTGCAGGCCTTGACGGGTCCACCGTTCGAACCCATTGCTTCGTCCAGCCTACGCTACTTGACCTTAAAGATGGCCTTTTTGTTGGCGATTACTTCGGCTCGCAGAGTGTCTGAAATTGCAGCTTTGTCCATGAGGAGTGATCTCTGCGTCTTCTACCCGGACCGCGTTGTTTTACGCCTAGACCCAGCCTTTGTGCCCAAAGTGAACACTCGTTTTCATCGAGCCCAAGAACTCGTATTGCCTAATTTCTGCCCGAACCCTCGTCACCCGGCTGAGAAGCGATGGCATACATTGGATGTCCGACGGGCATTGAGAAGATATCTTAAAAGGACTTCCTCTTTTCGCAAGACTGAGGCGCTGCTGGTGTCTTTCCTTCCCTCTTCCTTGGGTCAGAAGGTTTCCTCACCTACAGTAGGCAGGTGGCTCAAAGCCTGTATAGCTAAGGCATATGAATTGAGGGAGGCCCCTGTCCCGGGTGGTATAATGCCCCATTCTACTCGTAGCGCCGCAACTTCAGTGGCTTGGGCTACCCAGGCTTCAGTAGATGATATTTGCCGGGCGGCCACATGGTCTTCCCTTTCTTCCTTTGTAAGTCATTATAGGCTAGATAAGTTTGCCTCTGCAGATGCTGCCTTTGGCAGAAGGGTATTACAGGCTGTAATCTCTCCACAAGGCCAGTCTTCGGCTTAGTTCCCTCCCTTCTCTCCTCCAACTTGGGTATGTCCCAGTCTAAGGAGTGTCTGAACAGCGAGGAGGAAAATGGTCGTTGCTTACCTGAACGACCCTTTTATCCTCGCTGTGAAGACACTCCATCCCTCCCTGATCTTCGCCGGGTCTGGCCTTGGTGGGGGTCTGCTTTTCTTTCCCTCTGTAGCTGTCTGCTTCCTGTTCGGCTATCCGGTGGTGTGTCTTCGTGACAGTCCTAATGCTCTTGGACCAAGTGTCTTCGTGAAAAGTCTGAGGAAGGAGCAGGAAGTGAGGTGGATCCAGCTCCAGAGGGATTTTGATTGACACTCAGCTGTGCAAATAGGAGTGATATATACCCAGTCTAAGGAGTGTCTTCACAGCGAGGATAAAAGGGTCGTTCAGGTAAGCAACGACCATTTGTGCCAATAGTATTAATTGGAAAGTATTAAAAGGGAAGTAGGAGAAAGCAACAGCATAGAGCCAGGTCTGGGTTGTAAATGACTGCAACTTCCATTACTTAAGAGTCTACAGGCTTTGGAATACCATTCAACAAGGATCTTATCATTGGGCATCCAAATACTGGGCTGATCCTTCACTGCAGCCCATGCACTACTGAAGCAAGTAGCAAAGTCTCAAGTCAATCACAGTAGAAAGAAGTAACAATGCCTCCTTTTGCAATCTGAATGAACTTCATGCATGGTAACAGGTTCTGACCTTTTTATGTATTCAATGAGTAGACCAAGAAGGAACTCTTAGTTTCGTCTTCCCTAGGGTTCTGACTGGCAATACTGCTAATTGTTTTCCCCAGTTCTGCCACATACTTCCAATTGTCAACGCAGCTTCTGGACTCCTTGTTCTCAGCAGCTCCATTTTTAATGATATAAACAGGACTTGTATGGATCATCTATTATTAATGATGGAGCATGTTTAGATATTTACTATCTAAATCCTGCTTTAATTGTCACTGGACTTTTGGTGAATTATTGCTTTGGTAAAAAACATTCTATTAAGGAAATTCTGCTTCTTACGATAGCTATAGCTTCACCCTTTTCAGTCTTAAAACACAGAACTACTGATTGCAGCACTCAATCAGAATTCTGCATCTGAACGTTTACTTATGTATAAACTAAATAGAGCCTCTTCAAGAAAATTAGCAGGAATTACAAATATGCACTCCTAGATTTCTCAGAAAATTATCAAAATTTTCAGTCTAGAACTAGGCTACTCTAGTTACTCTATCAAGCAAACTTTACCTTAAACTTTAGTGCATGTCAAAATGAATGAATTCAAGTATTAACATGAAATTATTAACCATAGTAAAGCATGGCCCTTAGAATGTGTATTACTTGATAAAACATAGTCAAAGAATTAATATTAAATATCAAAATTACCAATTCATAGAATTTTCCCCGTCAATAAGCCAACTAATATCAAGGGGGAAATGAAAAATTATCTTTATTGAATCACAGTAAAAAATAATTACTGTAATTTGAAAGCAAATCTCAGTTCAAATTAAAGTAGAAACAAATGTGCAGTCTGTGGCACTAGGGAGATAGTGTGCTTCCATGACCATATATATATATATATATATATATATATATATATATATATATGGAAACTAAAGGATCTTCAACTTTCCAAGTTTTCCTCATAAATCAGATTTTGAATACTAATAAAATATTACAGAGAAGCTAAACCTGATCTTAAATGGTAAAGGGACATAGTCATGTATCATCAGATAGAATGAACTGTAAAGCCTAACAATCCCCAAATTCTGATAAGGATTAAGATGACAAGGAAATGAGAAGGGATTCTGATATGCAATCTCAACTAAAAAAATGCTAAAATGCTAAGACAAAGGCACATTGACTCTTTAAAGAAAGTCTGATTTCCACATACCAATTTAAGCAAATACCGGTAGTTTTTAATTCTGAAACATTTGTTACATAATTTGAAATAGCATCTGTCATATATCTAATTGGTAACTTTTCTGTAAGGTAGTGCTGTTTTTTACTCCAACAACATCCCAACTGAGATAAGAAAAGTGGAAGACAAACAATCTGTGGATAGGGGCTTGCTTTTCATGAGTTTTTATGACAAATTTAAGAAACAGTAATCTGTCAAAGATGTAAAAACCCAACTCCTACAGAGAATTTTGGTGAAAAATAGTGTGAAGAGAGAAAGAAGCAAGAAAGGCATGTGGCAGAAGCAGTCTACATAAAATGGAAAAGACAAATAAGGCAGTCAAGACACTTTTTATCTAAGCTGATATTTGGATGGGCTGATACATTTCCCACAATTCATAGTGAGAATGTGTAACTTTGACATCTTTGTAAATAATTAATAATTGTTAATAATTAAGTTATTATTTTAATATTCAAGAGACTGCCTTCATTTTCTTCTCCATTTTTATTAGAATCCATTTTTTTTTCTGGGCAAAAATTTCCTACCCTTTCTAGAGTTGAACAAATGGTTTGCTGAATCTTCAATTTTTGCTACAACCTGCCCTATTAATTTTTAAACTTCTCATCTCAACTACATTAGTGGAGGTCCTATTTCAGTACTGTTATTTATTTCTGCATTTTTAAGGCTGCTCATAATTTATCAAAAGCATACCAGTAAAGCAATGTATGCGTGAAAAGTTAACCACAATTAAATAGTCTATATGATTTCAACAAGTTAAAAAATCAACAGATCGTGTGCAATTAAAATACACAATATATTTATAAACAGGTCCTGGAATAACTTCACATCTCAGATATTCTACTTAACGCTTTCTTAACTCTGAATGGATGGAATATTTGTACATTAGAAATTTCTAAATGTATCTAAAAATTAATATGATGTGTGTGTGTCGTATTAATGCAATTTTAGAGGCAGCCTCAATGTATACTTTGTAAGCCACATTTGCAGAATAATAACAGTAATAAATAAGTCTCTGATTAGTACAACAGTTTTTCCAAGATACAGACAAAAAAAATCCTATGCTTATAGGAAATTTTACCTAAATATGTGCAAAAATGTGTAATTATTTAATATCAGAGAAGAGTTTCCTCAAAAGCAGCATCCAAAATGATTAAATTAAGAATAAAGGAAATACATAAAAGGAATAGTAAGGCTATAGCACAAGTGGAAAACTGTTGTGAGTATACTAGCATAGATATGGGCTTGAATTTTAAGAGCAAGAGCTATTAACTAGAACCAAGCATTTGTGCAGTCAGTTCCTGCTTCAATTAATATATAGTAAACTATGTTGGTAATATGAAATAATGGTTATACATGCACCCAAATCTGAGAGAGCAAGTGAATGCAGCAAGGCCATCACTGAAAGAAGTGAAATTAAATAGATGCTAAGTCCTGAGAGAAGGATGTTTAATAGGGAAGGCTGAAGATCCTCAGTTCAAATTTCTTTAAAAGAAATTAAGGCACCTTTCCCACAAATACATTATATCACTCTATTTGGTTACTGTAATTTACACAAGTTATACCTACACTGTGCTTCAGTCTAGCATTCCAACAAAATGTTTTTAAGGAGTAACAGGTTTACATGAAGTTCATATCTGACCATATCAATTCACATAAATAAACAACTGATCTTTATGCTTACTGGCTCTCTTAAGCCACATCCAGTACACCTGCAGCTACCAGGTGCCTTGAAAGCCAATCCAGTCCTTCGTAAAGTCCCATGCCACTTCGGGCATCACAGCCTTGAATGTACCAGCTACGACCACAGCAAAGTTTGTGGAGATTCAGTAATTCTGTGATTTCTTCTACTGAAAGTGCCCCTGGCACATCCTGTAAAGAGAGCCCCATAGCATTAGTATGCAGACAGATAATAGTTTAAAAGTAAATGTTCTTATTTAAGAATATGGTGGGGGTTTTTTCAGTTTGGACATGTAGCACAATAGGGAGGGGAAATGCATTTAGGACACTGAGGAGAGAAAAGACACATCTCAACTTTTATTAGGGAGAGATCCGTCCAAGCAACTTTCAGCTAAGGATCCTGCTTTAATTTCCAACCATTTGCAGAAATAAGTGGAAAAAATAAAGTCAACACAAGAAACCAGACAGAGATAACTACAAAGGGGTAGGCCAAAAAAAAAAAAAAAAAAACACTAGTGTTAGAAAGCAAAATTTATTTTTAGTTCTACTAATTACGGGCTAACATAGGTTCTTATCAGCCTTTAGTGTGGTTTATTGATAATATAACATGTTAACACAAAGACCAGCACTTTGGAGGATTGACTTGGTATTCAGTGAATGGAGATAGACAGAATTTCCTTTTTGTTCTGCCCTACCCAAGCGTTATTTTGCTCTCAATCCATCTTCTGATGGACTGAAGAAAGAGAAAGAAGGAAAACAGAAAGTCATCCTCCTCACAGATGGCATCCCATTTGGCCACTCAGGTAGAGAAGGAATGAAAGTGAAGACCGAGTTTTGAGTGAAAGCTATAGATAAAATAATTGTGGCAAAAAGATTATTTTTAATAGAATAATCTAATACTTATTTTATTTTTATTGATTGATTATTGTGTTTTTAAGGATTGTCATTTAAATTGCAACAGTTTTTGATTTATTCTGTATTTTCTCCTATTTTATACTGCCAAAATGAAAACAATGGAAATGAAGCAGAAAAAAAACCCCCAATGGGCTATATTACCTGCTTGTTGGCAAAGATCAGTAACAATGCATCACGCAGCTCCTTCTCTGTTAATAGTTTGGCAAGTTCACTGTGTGCCTCGCTGACTCTATCTCTATGGCTGCTATCAATGACAAAGACCACGGCTACAGAAAAGAACAATTGTGCAATTATATTTGTTATGAATTTGTTTCTTCCTACTAAAATTTTATTTTTTGAGGTCAGGAGGAGGATTAAATTTTAAATTTAATTTGAAAGCTAGGGCTTAGTACAAATTTCCAAACTGGTATCTATTTGAAGCAGACTCATATATTACACAAAAAAATGCAGCCTCCTATGCGGCACCAGAAAACTTTAGAAATAGCTTTCAGGGTTACGCAAAAGTAAACTTTATTAGTTGAAGAACCAGCAAATGGAATGCAGGGAAGTGGTTTTAATGACCTGCTTATTCTATCTAACAAAATTGGCTCCAAATAGGATAGCACTAAGAGGATGAAAAAAATCTGTGAAAATATCTATATTTCTCTATTCCACTGTGTGTGTGGCAATAGTAGAGACAGGAAGTTCTGCTGGATCCAGTTCAGCCATGAGAAGAAACTTAAATTCATGGAGAAGTAATCATAGATCAAACCCAATGTTTCAAGTATTAAAGATGGTCCTAATTTGACAACACTTGTTCAGTGACCAAATTTGCAATGGTGTTGAATATATATTTGTTATATCTGTTCCTCAAAGTCCTCAGAGTTCTGTGGTCACATGATCACAATTTACAACCTTCCCTGCCAGCTTCCTACAAGTAAAGTCAATGGGGAAACAGGCAAGAAGTAAGAAATTACGATCACATGAGATCATCACTTAACAACATAGTATTTGCTTAACAACAGTAACCGGGACTGCTGGAACTGCCACAGCTAAGTAATATGGTCATTTTATGTCATGCTTTACAACAACTACACCACTTAGCGATGGAAGCTACATACCCAGTTACTATTGTTAATCAAGGGCTACTTGCAATTGAAATTGTAATATGGGTAATTGCAGTTTCATCATAGTGACACATGTTCTTCTATGGATTTTTGCATTATGCTGTATAAGACTGTTTATGAAAATTATTGGAACACTATAATTAGTTCAGAATATTGCAGTTCATCTGTTCATAGGAACTCCATATAAGGAACATATGAAACAGTGGTACTAAATTCCAATTTAATTCTCAAAACAATGCAAAATATTAACAATGACTTTCAAAGCCTTGAATGGTATAAGATCAAGCTATCAAAAAGGACTATCTTCTTCCTCATGAAACTACCTCTCTACCAAGATCATCTTTGGAGGCCCTTCTGGTATTTCCCACATGATTAAGGTCTAGAGAAAAATCTTTCAGTGATTGCACGTAGATTCTCAAATTTCAGTCCAATGAAGATCTCTCTTACTTCCTCAAAAGTAAGAGAAAACTCTTCCTTCTGAGGAGGGTCTTTAGTATATCATCTTTCTTAATTTTTTTTATTGCTGTTGCTGTATTGTCTTTTATGTTTCTGCTTTTCAGAGAAATGCTTTTACTGTTATTTGCTAAAAGTTGCATAGATTTCTGTAAATGATATGTGGGATATAATTAATTAAACAACAATCCCATTATCATTTAGAGACTTTTGTAAATCCCCCAGAAATTATAAGCAAAACAAATATAAACATCATCTACACCTTAAATATTTATAGTTTGAAGTTAAATGAATTTCCATGGAAGTTATTTCACATTAACTACCAAAACCTTTGAATGAGAGATACAATTATATTTAAAATAATTAAGTCACAAAGCATTGTATTCTTACCTTGTGTATTGAGGTAATAATGTTTCCATAAAGGCCTCAGTTTGTGTTTGCCACCTACATCCCAAATAGTGAATTTCAGGTTTTTATATTCTACTGTCTCAACATTAAAACCTAAGAGAGTAAAAGAACTTTAATTATACATTCCTAACAAAACATACCCAAGAAAGTCACAATTTTTAAAATCTCTGTTAGTTACCTATGGTTGGAATGGGTTGCATGAACTCATCTTGTTTTAATTTAAATAAAATAGTAGTTTTGCCTGCTCCATCTAATCCAAGGGTCACCACTCTAATCTCCATTTTTGGTCCAATGTGTACTCTGTTGTCCTGCAGTAGAGAAAAAAAGAGGTTTGCTCATTTTAGAGGCTAACATTTAAAGGCATTCTTATATGTCAGCCAAATGTCTTAACCCTTTTGTTATAGAAGTCAGGAATTGAGGGTTGAGAAAGTAATTTAAATATCTTGTCAACATCCTCAGGCCTTAACAACTTGATGTTTTTTAAGCAACATTGACCAGTATTTTACAAATCTCTAGTTTTGGAAATACATTGAGATGTGGTGCCCATATTGTGGTAGATAGGAACAATTTTTAAAATAACTGCACTAATCATCTTTGTTAGAGAAGACGAAGGAGGCTGAAATACAACTGTGGTAGTGGTGGGGTGAATATGCATATATATATGGGCATATAGTTATGCATGGAAGCATTTGTTAAGTAGGGGATAGAAAGCAACATTCTTAAAACCCATTCGAGTGTGCAATTTTGTATGCACCTATACTAAGGGAGAAGTAACTGGCCATTTATGTGTATGACCCTGACTACAATTGCCTTTTCCTTCAGTGCTGTCCTGAAGAATTCTCCAGCTATTACTACCAAGTCTTCCACCCAAAAGGCTATCTGTCCTGAACCTGTAACATATAATGTTACAAAGATGATTTGTAAAAGATGATTAATGTTGAAGACTCCATATTTGATATATTACAACACTGGAAATCAAACTAATGTTTTGCTTTCCTAACAATAGTTTAAATAGATAGGTCAATGCCTATTGAAGTTCATGAATATACCCACTGTCAGACCTATACAAATGAAAAGCTGTGCAGTCTTTCATTAGCAAACAACGGTTCAACCAAATACAGCTTGAGAACTACTTGGCTCATGGAGGGCGACAGTCAATATGCTCTTTGTTCCATCTGGGATAGAACATAAACAGAAGGAATGAATGGAACTCAACGTCCCAGGTTCCACTTTTAGCTACAGATCATGAACCAAATTAACCTTTTAATTGTAGTTTTCATCTTATCCCAAATAGATAGATTCTTGTACCATACAGCAGACTATTTCAAAGTTGCCTAAGTTGTTAGTGGGAGAAGAATAAGAACCAAACTCATGTTCTGAATCTTTAACCTAGAGATTAAAAGAACTATACCTTTGTAAAAGTAACTGGAATGCTAGCATCAAGTTGAATGTGGTCTGCAAGTTCTGTGAATTGTTGTTGTTGTTTCTGCAATGTTTCTAAAAGCCTTGTAATCTCTTGTTTAGCCAAAACAACTCTACAGTCATCCTAAAAAGGGAAGCTAAATTTAATTGTGTAATAAGCACAGAATCATCTAAATATTAGCGTTCTCAACATATAACAATGGGAAATTGCTCCAAGATGGGTGAATTCACAGTCCTTGCATGGTAGCTATTTTTGGCCCGCAGGCCCTCAAATCATTTTGCCAACATTTGGCAATAGAATGGTTGAATTTCAGTTGCATTCCTATCCCAACCCCACCTAAAATAAGTGGAAAACACATTTTTGCTCATTTTGGTAAGGAGATGATGGTGAAGGAGAATGGAAAAATAATTAGAACAGGAGGTTTACAATACAACTAAAATGATATATTCAATAAAACTGCAAATTAGGATATTGATCAGTAAAAAAACAAAACAAAAAACAGGAACAGCAATAAAAATGCAATCCAGTACTAAAGCCAACCTAATAACAACCACAATTACATTTCAAAAGTCCTACAAAAGAATTCTGACTTCACAGACTTACATAAAAATTTCAAGTTAAATGCTGATCAAATCTCTGGTGGGATGGTATTATTGCACAAGATACCTCCACAGAAAAACATGGCTTCTGGGCCCCTACTAGTCTTACTTCCCACATACTGGTAACTAAGCATCTTAGAGCCAAGGTATATATAACACAAATCAGGTGTCTTGAGAGAGGTGAACATCTGGAAACCAAACCACATAGTTCTTCAAAGGCCACTTTGAATTCTTTCTATAAACCTATCACGGGTCTATGCAGCAGTCACAATTCAAGTATTACATGGCTGCAGTGACTCTCACCCACCTGTGCAGGCTGCTGCACATTGCATTAACTGCAGTTTCTGAATAGTTATTCAAATGTTCCTTAAAAAGAGCACTGCAGTAATCTGTTGTGATCATGAAATGTGAATCACAATCAACAGGTAACCAGATGGCCTTTGGAAGGCGGACTCTCAATTGTTGAAATATTGCCCATCTCTGAACATAAAACCCCGCTCCAAACATTTAATTTCATGGCTTAATATAACATAGAATTTATACTACATAGGAGATATCTGTCCTGATTTGCACAACAGATATGCATTATCTGTCAACATCTGAATCAGACTTTTCTTCATGGCCTTTTTATCAAAAAGACTTTCAAGCAACATTAAATTTTTGAAATTGCTTTGCTTATAATATATGTAGTTCTTCCTCCTTTCTTTCCATATATCACCAACGTCATACAACTCACAGCTATGCTTATAAATTTTGAGTTTATAATAATTGTTTAATGCTGTTGTATAAATACATTTTTTTTCTGATGGATTAGATTACTGTAACAAAGCAAGAAAAGATCCGTATGCAAAACTGGTTAAGAAAAGCATATTTAAAAAATGGAACTTCAACGCTAGCAGATTTAGATTAAAATTATTTTGCAACAGAAATAAATATTAACTCTTTCGTAATACATTAATATAAAAAACTATGAAGTCAGTACATTGTTTATAAATACTTTTGTCTCTTAAAGATCAGAGCAGCACCCTACTAGAAACAAGAAAACAAGTTATATTTTATTCAGTTGAAAGAATACAAGCAAATTGCTCAATACTCAAAATGTTTTTAACTAATTTCTTAAACAGAAAACCAAACCAGTTAATTTTAGTTTACTTCTTTTATACATTTTGGACACAATGGTATTTATTTTTTTTAATTTGATTTATATGCTGCCCTTCTCTGGAGACTCAGGGTGGCTTACAATGCGTTATATGTTGAATAATTACATGTTTTAATAATCAAGTTTAATATCCTCCATAAACACTTTTACCCATGGGAATCCACAGAGGCAAATGACATCTGTAATGAGGTCATCACACAAATACCACAACCTATGTTCCATCCAACATTACTGTAATGTACTGCAGATGCCGATGCTTATACCTCCAAGTCAGGTCTAATATGTTTTCTTAGATATTTATATCACTTTTTAGAAGTGGGGTCTCAAGACATTTTAATAAAAAACAAACCATGAATAAAACTCAAGTTTTAATTTGAATTTGACTTCAACCAGTTGCTTATGACATTTTTGATTCCTTCGACATTTTTGTTATGCTTTTTGTCTGGAGGATCCTGTCTCCCACTGCTATTTATGAAGTAAAGATTTTCAGTAAAGCCAAGTTATAATTCAGTAACAGAATCTGTAACAGAATGAATGCAATTTGTCCAATCTTTATTATTTACAAATTGTACAATATTGGTATCTGAGAGTTGGCATTTCAAGATAGATAGATATATCCACACCTGTCCCAATATTGATTTTGGTTATAGTATTGATTTCCTACCTGCTGTAAAGTCTTTTCACAGTGAAGACATGCTGTTGAAACTTGTGACAACAAGATAGTCATATCTTCTTGCTGTTGCCTAAGCCAGATCAATTTTTCTCGCACATGTGCATCTACCACACTAAGTGCCATTTCTTCTTGGCGGCAGAGAGTCTCGTGAAGGTCAGAAAAGTAGGCTCTGATACATGACCGAGCATTCTCTGCAGTGCCTGGAACCTGAAGTGAGATTACAAAATCAAACAGAAAGGCTGCCGAGGCATTACAATTATACTAAAGCAGTTTTTGTCTTGAATAGTACTTCCCTCTGGTGTAAGCTAAACCATATACATCATCACTTGCTACAGAAGAGTGTTCATTTTTAAATTGTGACATTCCTGCATTATTTAGAGGAAAGAATAAAACACTAAGAGCAGCAGGTTTTTAGTATTACTGTACAAAAAACCCAAAATGCATGACTTTCAGATTTCACAATGTGTTATATCTCCAATGTTAAAAATGCTAAAACATTAGAGCAGAGTGAAATCAAAAAAAACAAAAAAATAGTTTTCTGCCATGCATTTGCACAAAAAGGTTTTTTTTTCAAGTTTGTTTAAAGAAATGAATGAAAATACCACTGAATGTGCCTTTGCCCTAGTTTTAAAGGAGTTATCTGCATCCCAGATGTTTTTTCATTATGTTTTCAAATTCTCCATAATCAATTATCCCCTTAATGCTCTTGACATCTGTTTTATCCTACAGATAAAAGTTCCTGTAAGAACTTTATCAACTTTTTGGGTGTCTGCCATAGTTGGTGTTAATTTATTTACTGGAAGGGGGCACAAAAAAGTTCATAAATCATGTAACTACTGTAGCATGTGACATATCAGTACTTCCAAAACAAATCTAAAATTAGGAAATGAATTTATAATAAAGATTATGCATAAATTGAAGAAACTACAACATTGCTTACATGTTCTGTATGGGTCATTCCTATACCATCTTCGAAGAGCTGTTCTCCTCCCTCTATTTGTTGTACAATTCCATCTAGTTTCCGAGAATAATCTGAGATTTCTTCTGTGAAAGTTCTTATACAGTGAGCCATATCTAAAATGGAAGCGCGGATCTGATTTGCTTCTGGTTCCAAAATACTGTGCTAAAGGAAAAACAAACAAAGTAAAGAACATCCTTTCCTAAAATTCTCCTGATCTGCATTCCATTTCTCACCCATTATAAAATTGGAAACAGAATGTTGGACATTCTGCTTACAAAAACATAGAATGCAACAGATATGAGAAAACGTATTTTCCAAATTCTTTAACAGCATTAGCTTTAACAGCATCAGGAGTCTGTATCTTTTGTTTAGTGATATTCTGTATTTGAGCGTTTTTGTTCTCTTGTGTTGTAGCTATGTTTTGGGGTATATGGACACACTGTGAAGCACAGGGGAAGTTGCATATATTCCACTGTAGATCATGAAGGACAAAGAGAGAGAGGGCTTAGAATGGAATAGGCAGAGACATTTCAAGCTGCCACCCAACTGGCTTTCCTGAACGATTGCGTTGGGAAAACGCCTTCTGTAATTTTTTCTACATTTCCCAATTCAATCTTTTGTTGTTTTCTCCTCCCACACCAAATTTGGTCCCATTTTTTTTAGTTTTTGGAGTGTGATCCTATCAACAGACAGAAAGAATCTCAAGGCATTTGTCATAAATTATTTCCAATATCCCATTGGATTGAAGATAATAAAAAGGGAGATGGTAAATTTAAAGAATAAATCTACTTTTCTAAAAGTTTTCTGATTTTGATTTAAGCTTTAAAAAGGATTTTTTATACAGATTGGTTGCTTGTAAAATATTACAGAGTAACAAGATGAGCACTGTATACAAACAGCATTTCCAATAAAATTACAAACACTCGTGCATAGACATCCCACCATATTACTGCAGACAAGCAACTTTAAAGTGATGTTATTGGAATGCATTTACATATTACCCACTCAGTCAGTCATGTATTAAGAGCCATAGTGGTGCAGTGGGTTAGAATGCAGTACTGCAGACTACTTCTGCTGGCTACCAGCAGTTCAGCAGTTATATTCTCATTGGCTCAAGGCTGAGTCAGTCTTCCATCCTTCTGAGGTTGGTAAAATGAGGAGCCAGATTGTTGGGGGCAATATGCTGACTCTGAAAACCACTTCGAGAGGGCTGTAAAGCACTGTGAAGCGGTATATAAGTCTAAGTGTTATTGCTATTGCTATTAACACAGATGGAAATCAAAAATGAAACTTACTTTATGACCCTGGTGTTTTCCGTATTCTTTGCAAACACAACACATAAGAGGACTGGCCTGACAACCTTCTTCCAAGCACACAAATTCAATGGCATGCACTTGGTGCTGAGAACACATCGTCTTTTCATGTGGCTTATCAGCAAGGGGCACACGTCTGTGTTTTGCTAGTGTCTTTGTAGAATGTGTAAGGTGGGAACAGTCTGTACACAGGTGAGTAGCACAAACAGTGCAGTACACAGAAGCCAGATGAGTGTCATCTTCATCACATCGGATGATGCACTAAAAATAAAGAAAAGAACAGCGGTTTTTTAAAAAAATCTAAATGTTTGTATCTTAAGTTTTTTGAGATGAACCCCTACAAATATATTTAAGACAGACCAGGTCTTAATTTGTTTTTCAAAAACTTGAAAAACAAGTACCAGATTTATTATATGTAGAAAGATGCAGAGAGAAAGAAACTTGAGAGACCATTACTAAAAAAAAAATCCTGTCCTTCATTCTCACCAATCTAGCTGTTCTAACGACCAAATAAGAGTAAAGCAGTGGCCCTCAACATTTTGGGCACCAGGGACTGGTCCATGGAGAAAGGTTTTTCCATGGACTGGAGGGGACGTGGTTTCGTGTACTGCCTGCATCCAGCGGATAGGGCTTCGCTTGTTTGCGCAGCCCGGTTTCTGGCATGCCACAGCCCAGTGCCAGTCCATAGCCCAGGGGTTGAGGACCCCTGGAGTAGAGCACTTGACATTAATTTAAGAAAAATGGGCAGGATTGCCTTGTTTAGAAAATGTGGCTCCAAAGCATTTATCCAATTAAAACAGGGTAAAGAACAATTTTGCTCAACTACAATTCTCAGAATTTCTCACCATTGATGGCACTGGATAGGGCTGCTAAAGTGGTAACTAAGGAACATATGGAGAGCCACTTGTTCCACAATCCTATTCAAAGGTACTTTGCTATAATTTAAAATCATTCTTGAAATGAAATTAGAAGCTAAAGTGGCTGATATTAAATGGGTGCAAGATAGTCACATTTTCTGGCAGGTACATTTTGCATTAACTTGTGTTTCTGAGATAGATTCAAGGCAACGCAATCAAGATACATTGTAATAATCCATTTTTAAGGTAACATAGCTAAAGAATAAGTTACTGCAACTATGTTTTAACACTTTTATATAGGGTCTCCACTAGAACATTACCTTTGCCTAATAAAAGGCATTCCTTGTGAACTTTCCAATAGATTGTATTTCAACTTAGCAAAAAATACTCTTTGACCTACAGCCACTTCATCGCATTCTTGATGCACACGTCTTGCACCCTCATGCACCTTTCTCAAATTGCACCCTCTTATGCACCCTTCCTTGCCCCCTCCCTGACCCAAGCCCCTTATGTATCCCCTTGGATCCATACATACTCTCCCCACAAATCCTGGCCTCCTCCATCACCCTGTAGCAGTTACTTACCTGCCTGCAGGCCTAAGATTTTCAATTTCCTGCAGGCTTCCCCATTGACTTTGGTTGTGGGGAGTTGCCTCAGTTAATGACTATGGGATTTGGCTAATGATGGCAATTGGGACTGCAAGGATTGCCTTGCAGTCCCAAGGGAGGGATCCACCTGGAGAAACTCTATGTGCTCACTAGGACTAACATTGATGTGATTGCACATAATCAATCAATCAACCAATCAATCAACAAAATAAATCAATAATCAAAATAAATAAATCAAGGTATCTGAATACACTCCTCTGAATGTGACAATAAAATAAATAAAATGAATTATTATTACCTCTCCAGATAGGCCAATAGTTTCTTCAATTGTTCCACACTGACCACCTAACCCATTCTGCAATCGCTCCAGGAGTTCCAACAAAGCAAAGTTTTTTTTCAATCCCCACACACCAGAATCACCTATTTGGGGGGAAAAGGCAGAAATCACCACATGTTGTCACTGAAATATGGTCCTGTATTTTTATTTATTTAATCACTTTACATAGTCATCAATCTTGTAAAGCAACTCTAGTTGGCTATCATTGGTTTAAAAACTCAATACAAAAAAACAAAAAAACAAATGGCAACTGAGAACAACACAAACCATCAATAAATGAATTGTTTCAAATACAATTATTTCCCATCAACCAGTATCAGTAGTAGTGAAATCAATGCTTCATCACATATTTTCCATCCTGGACCAAAATATACTTTGCATAGTCTTGTAGGCCTACCATCTTGGATTCTTATTAAAACTTTGATTCATTCTGATCCAAACAATAGGCAAAAATGAAGCTCCTTGGATTTTCATTAACTCAGCTTGGCACATGCAATACAGGTAATCCTCATCTTACAATTGATTTCACAGGTACTTGGGTCAACAGATTGGCCCAAGGTCACCCAGCTGGCTTTTATGGCTAATATATACACACACATATGCATGAATCTATATAATCTGAATAAAATAGTTGAGTTCAACTTACTCTTCCACTTACTAAACAGCAAAATCTTAAACCATGTATCAAGGTTTAGAAATACCATACCTAGTTCAGTAACTTGTCGATCAAAAGGACACCGAACTGCTCTGCCATGGAGAGGAAGTCGAGTAAGACAGTCATGACAGACAGTATGACCACATAAAAGAAGTCTGGGAACTTTGTCTCCTTGCAATGAAAATACATCTTCACAGACTCCACATTCCAAAACCTATAATTAACAGAAGAGAATTGGTAATTAAATGGAAGGGGAAAAAAGTTCAATTCTGAATGATTAAGGCTATGTATGTGGTTTAAACTGATGCAATTAAGAGTGGAAAATGAAGACATCACCAATTTCCTCTTAGTTTAGATGATATAATTCAATCTCAACCTGCAACAATTATTCTGTACATCAATCAGTCTGGGTGACAGAGTTTACACCTCACGTCCTAGAGCATATCAGATCAGCAGATTTGGTTCAAGTGTTTTTTTCAACAACCTTACACGGAGAATCCATGTCTTTTCAGAGGCAAGTTTACATGGGGCTTAGTCTGAGGTGAGACAATATACTGTATATAGGATTGCAATTACTAGTCTCAGTTCACTTTTCCTTTAACCCAAAAGAACATCCTAAGATACATCTTTTTTAAAAAGAGAGATATAAATATACTGCCTTTTGGAATGGAATAATATCTAGGTTTTAATGATTGTTATTCTATAAAGAGAAAAACCTCAATTTACTAAGGAGTTTTCCTCTCTTCATATATTCATAGTTCCAATGACTTGAGAGGACGACTATATTTATTACATTTGTGAGGGGAAAGACATTTTCAAGAATTACATGCCAAGAATAATTCCATCTGAAAAGGGCTGATTGTATTACTGTCTCCATCACTCCATTTTCCTGAAGCGTTTCACTCATTTAAATTGTATCCAATATATCATCCTGAAAGAACAGTATTCCCCCTCCCTGGCGGCAAGAATACTTATCCTTTTTCCTCATTCAATCTATGAAGAAAATATTTATTATTTATTTATTTATTTATTTATTTATTTATTTATTTATTTATTATTTATTTATTTATTTATTTATTTTTTATTTATTTATTTATTTATTTATTGGTTCTATTTATATGCCGCCCTTCTCCGGAGACTCAGGGCGGCTTACAATGCGTTAAGCAATAGCCTTCATACTTTTGTATATACCTGTTTAGTAGGGCTTTCGGGCCCCCCTAAGCGGTGTTCTTTTTTTTTATATACAAAGTCAGCTTATTGCCCCCACAATTTGGGTCCTCATTTTATCTACCTCGAAAGGATGGAAGGCTGAGTCAACCTTGAGCCTGGTGAGATTTGAACTTGCAGTAACTGCAGGCAGCTGGTGCTATTTAACAGCACTTTAGACTGCTGTGCCACCAAGGCTCTTATGAAGAACCGATGAAGCTTCTTGGATGAGAAGCAACATGTCTTCTTCAAGGAAAAAAAAACACCACATAGTCCAGTTATTTGCCTTTTGAAAAAGCACCTTATGAGACAACCATGATGGTTGAGAATCTCCATAAGACATATGAGGAAAATATAAATATAAAAATATCCGTGGGAAATTACTTTAAAGCACTCGTTTTTATCAAGATGGGAGAAAGAAGGTGAATTAATCTGATTTGATGGCATAGACAAGGCGGGGCATCATAATTACCGCCCCCCCCTTTTGCTTCAACACCGCCTGCGAGAATCTGCCCAGAGAATTTCCAGTGATTCTCGGGGGATGCTAAAGAGAGGAGGGGAAAGAGAAGCGCTAGCGGGGTGAAAGGACGGATCCTCTCGGTTTTCCATCGTTCGATCCCTGCAGAAGCCAAAATCAAGGACCCGCCCTCTCAGGTTCACTGTCCTCACCTTCACGACAGGCCCCGCCGGACTTCGGCTGTGCCTGTTCCCGGCATCCATCCCAGCGCCAGACCCGATTTTGTTTACACTTAGTGTTGCCATCTTGGACAAGGAAGGAGAACGCCCGAGAGAAAGTGGACTCCACTAGGGAACCTACAGCGGAGGTCCCCCTGGAGACAGAGGAGGGGTAGGAATGCGCGAAAACGTCACTAAAGAGAGACGGAGGCAGGCCTACTATGGAGACGTAAAAAAAAAAGGCGTTTAATTTGGGCCTATGGGCTTCTTACCATTACGCATGTCTGTTTCTTCTCAGGACGCTACGGAACGCCATAATAAATCGTCAAGCTTCACCGGGAACTACAACTACCAGAATGCATTGTTTTGATAATCCGTGTTGCTGTCGGTAGCAATAAAAAACCAACAACATTCGAACCTACGGAAGGCGAACGGCGCGACATATCGCAAGGCTCGTTGGGAATTGTAGTTTCGGAAGAAACTACGGTAGTGATCTGTCTTCCGCGAAACGCTATTGACTGAAAATAGCGGGCCTGAAGCAGGCGGATTTTTTTTTTTTTTAAATAAGAGTGGATAGGGAGTGATGCGGCGACGGCCCACTTGACTGAAGAAGAGAAAGCCCAAGTGGCGTGGCTGAGGCAATGGATGTGACCCAAGCCAAGCAGGAACATCTCTTGGCCTTGAAAGGTACTACTAGGTTTTTGACTCCTTGCTATTGCTATGCTACTTGCCGCACCTGGTTCTCGTCGTGCTCTGATTTTCATCTGGTTTAGAGGAGAAAGAGCTACGTTTGGTAGGATAACTGGTGTCCCACAAATGCGGGGTCGGTTTTTCTCTTGTGGGGCGCAAGGGCAGAAAAAGTAACGCCCTTCTTCCCACTTTTGGTGATATCTTATTCCCAGTCTTAATCTTTATTTATTGATTAGCCCTTGGGCCATATCAAAGTGCAGAGCTCCAGAAACAATTATTACAAAAATTTAGTAAAAACAATTTAAAATGAAATTGGAATAGGAATAAAACACGATTTAAATGTGTTCATTTTAAATTTCATTTAAAATGAAATTAGAGTAAAATACAATCTAAAATGAAATCAGAATAGAATACAATAATTTGAGATACAAATTAAATATGATTAAGATTATATTACAATGTCACCCCTGCATCTACCCAATCAGCCTTAAAACTACTATTAGAATTACATTAAGGCAAATGCTCTTTCCTGCAGCCATTCTGTTGCACCAACTTTGCCCTTTTTTCCATCAATTTTATAGCAAATTTGGCAATCTATTTACCAGCTGCAAGTTAGAACCTATCTCTTATTTAGGGCTGACGGTTGAGTGGGGGCAGGGATGATTGGGTAAAAATGGGGAGGTGTGTGAGGGGCAATTCATTAACCTTGTTTCCTCCCCTCCCTCCAATTTGGTCAGTGGGAAGGATCATTCTTCCTATGTGGCTGTGCAAAGGAGGCAGAAGTTGGCTCCTGGTGCTTCTTCTCATTTTAGCCATAACAGGAACAACAAGTCTGATGAGCAATTATACTATGGTTAGTTTATGAAAATAAAGCCAGCAATTTTGTATCTTCTTGGTTGGTTCTCCTGATAAATTATCTTTTTAGAGGTTGTGGATAAGAAACCCCAAATAAAGAACTTCATAACTCTGTTCTATAAAGCAAATGTAGATAGTCCTTAACCTACAACCTTTCATTTAGCGACTGCCCTGGGGAAAAGCGATGTATGACTGTGTTTCACACTTACTACCATTGCAGCATCCCCATGGTCATGTGATCAAAATTTGGTCACTTGGCAACTGGCTCATATTTATGACGGTTGCAATGTCCCGGGTCATGTGATTTTGCAACCTTCTGACAAACGGAGTCAATGGGGAAACCAGATTCGCTTTACAGCCATGTTACTAACTGAAAACTGCAAGAAAAGGTTGTAAAATTGAGCAAAATTCACTAAACAATTATCTCACTTAGCAATAGAAATTGTAGTCATAAATAAAAAACTATCTATATTAAACAGTTGCTTTCTGCAATACGACTTCACTCTTTCATCAAGCTTTGTACCGGAATAGAATTATATATGTTAACTTATGGATATTTCCCCAGTTTACTATTCTTGAAGAAAACAAAATGCTTTTATTGTTTTGAAATGCATAATTATTTGTTTATGTTAGCATTAAAATAATATATATTATTAATATGTGATGTTAATATTACTATTATTACAGTAGTAGAACTAAGCTGTATTAATACAAAAATATTTTTATACATATACATTTTTCTTTAAAATTATTACACCTTGCAGAGTATCCTACTCAGAAGGCAGTTTCCTGATGGGAAAACAGTATAACTTGGGATGACAAAAAGGCTTATGTGGGGCCCATGTATGGAAAAATTAGTTCCTTATTCGTGTATATTCTTTTCATTCACATTTTATATGCATGAAAATAGAAGTTTTCTGCTGCTTTTTTGATGATGAGCATACCTGATACAATGGTAATAGTTTTAGTGAGTTTAAATAATAAGTTTGGGGAGATTATGGGAAAAATTATTTAAATGCCTCTTTTAAATGCCTATTTTCAGTTTATTGAAAATTTAAGGTTTAAGGCTACAATCACTTTTAAAGGATTGTTGCCTCTAAAACCCTTCTATTCAAAAGCTAAGATAATTTATACTGAATCTTTTCAAAAATGTGGAAATATGTTGTCTTTTTTTAGTGTGGCTGTACTAATGCTTAAAGCAGCTTGTCTAGCTTGTTTTTAGATGTTCTGGAACTATGACTCCCAGAATTCAAAGTCAGCATTAATAGAAAATCGGGGAATTCTCCCAGGTTGGAGGAGAGTGGCATAGAGAGGATATATATAGGGAAATTGTATGGCATAAAACTTAGTTTCACATAATATGTATTGATTAACATAATGTATATATCCAGATACTGTATTGTTTTGATCATCCAGGAAATATCTGAACATTGAAAACAAAAGATACTATAGTTCCAACTCATTTGTTTCATATTGGTAACATAGAAACTCTTCTAATTTCAATGACAATAATAGAACTGGGAAGAAGCTGTTAATAAAACTGAGGGTGTCGTATACCATTTGAGGTATTTTTCCAAAAAGTATGTATTTACGGTAAATTAAATTAGTACAGTATTGACTAACAAAATCTCGGTGAATTTGATGGTAAAGTTGTTAGAGTATCTTATTACTTCTACTCTAGGTCCTGTTCTCAGCTGCACAGTACACAGAATAAGATTCTTTTGAGCAATAACATCTTGTTTGTTGAGACACGCCTGCCCAGAAAACTTTTAAAATAAGACATGGATTCCCACTGTACAAGGATGGAAATGGTTCTGCACTACCGAGCTCGGGAAAAGGACCCTGCAGCATTACAAAACATTGCAGAAGAAGCCTTGAAGAAATTTCCTAGGCGGCAGCTGCCAGTCTTCATACCCTGGTTTCCAAACACTTCATGTAAACTGCCTGTTAAACCTAAAAATGCTCCTCCAGTTGTTTCTGTTAGAGAAGTAGAACAAGTGAAACGATCTATTGCTACTTCAGAAACTATTTGCAATGCTTCCTTATGTTATAACAGTGCAGAAAGGCTTAAGGAATTTCAACCCAATATAAAAGCTGAACAGACTTTACACATTGAGCATGAAGAAACTGACTTGATCAATTTGGGAAAGCCATCAGGACACGGCAGAGGCAAGCTAAGGAGAACTTGGAGTGTTTCTCTACCCAGCTCCAAACTTAAAGACAGCATTCTTCCTTTATCTCTAGAATTGCAGAGAACTTTAAAAAAATTAAAGCTGCATGTATTCTATAGAGCGTGGTGGATAATAGAACCATCTATTTGTAACAACCAAGTTTTGGAAGACATTTGGATAAATCTTAATGGCATGATCAAACACAATGAACTTCCATCTTGTAACGCTACAATCCAGAGACATGAAAACCAGATTTTGATTTTTTGTGATATATTATACTGTGAACATGTTGCAAACAGCCTTAGAAAAAAATTAAACATTAAGGGAAAGATGAATCTGCTTGTTCACAAATATGGGATTATACATAGTTTCTAGTTTTTAACTAAAGCAAGGCAATATGCCACTTGGGGTCTGATAAACCAAAATATTTGCTGCTCTATATTTGCCAAACACATTCTTCCACTCACCCCTCTTCCCAACAAAGGACTAAACAGTAGGTAGCATTTACAGATGGTTAGTTGAGTATTAGGCGCAAAGTGATCTATTTCTTCTATTCCCTATGAAGCTAAAATCTAAATCCTGACTGTTTGTGCAGGCAACAAGCAAGGCTGTCTTTTTAAATATAATGCTAAATGAACTACAAATGGAATTTATGGATTTATTAGCTGTGCCTTCTGGCAGGATAAGTCAAGCAGTAATCATGAAGCATGTGCTTGTATAAACCACTTTAATATTACATTTGGTGAATCATACTTTCTTATAAATGATAACAGACAAATACAAGACTGTTTATATTAAATGTTTCTAGTTAGTTCTGTAGGACTAAAAATATCAATATTTTTTTGAGTGCTAGAAATCCTTATTGTAGTCCCTCACATCATTTCTGAATTTACTGTTTAATTAAATGATTTTCTTAATATGATTCAGTCCATATGGTCAAGTGGTAATAAAACATATTTGCAAATGAATTGATTTTTACAAGATGTATTGTACTATAAGTTTTCCAAAGATACATAATTATTTCAGAAGAAGTCATTTGGAAGAATTATTCTGCATGTGAATAATTATGTTTAGAATCTTTGTTACTAGATCATTAAAATATTTGTGTATAAATATTAAATAATAAATACAAAAGCTATTTGTATCAATATTTCTGAGTTTTTAAAAAATTGTAATATATTTGATCCCAGCATTGGATTATTATTACAGTACTGTTAGGATAAGGAAGTATAGGCAATGAAGCTGGCAGTAAATTGAGAGAGGACAGAGTTACATGCTGTGAGGCCTTATTTAAGTTTCCTTGAATGTTCATTTTGAATTCTGCCTCAATTTATTGAACATTAGTATGCTTCCTCTTCCTTGGTCCAAGCATGTACTGATCTTTTTTTATAAAATGTACAATTTGTTTGAATGAATAATTCATTGCAATTTAAAATACAAACTAACATGATATATAACACAGATTAATAAATAAAATGATTGTAATAGAATAATAAGGCAGTATTTAGGTTTTAAAATGTAAGTCAGAAGTTCACATGACTAATTCACATAAATCCTGCAGAAGTTATAAAAGTGCATTGTGTCTCCGTAGCTTTAAAACAAAATTTTGCAACCTGATAGTACATACTTTTGGAATCTCTGTATGCTAATAGATACTGAATGTGAGTAGTCTCATTAACTTTAATAAAGGCCTTTACCAAGAGTCAGTATAAAAAAATCTCAACATAAAACATGGAAAACTGTCTCAATCTTACCTGAGTGATTGTTGTAACCTCTAGGGAGCTGAGATCTTAGGATACCTATGTTCTAAACGTGCTGAAAATAGAGAATTAAAGTGAGCTGAAGAAAATGCCCATTGTTGGATTACTATCATAGGAAATGATAATACATACTCCTGAGTCTGTAGAAGAGAGTCTTGTTTGCAATGCTCTTTTACTTTTGACATATAATTGCCTGATGATACTAATGAGAAGAGCCCAGTGAGAGACATGTTAAGCTCTATATGAGCAAAGAAAATAACTAGCAAATTTGGATTTGAATCACTTCAACTTCTAATTTCAGTCTTTCATTAGGGACAAATCTAAAGATCAAATAAAGAGACCCACAATTAGAATAAAAGATAGTTGTTTTCTATGTAGTAAATTGTGTGATGATTCTTGCAACAAATAATATTATAGATACAGATACAGATTAACAGAGTTGGAAGGGACCATGTAGATCATCTAGTCTAACCCCCCACCCAAGCAGAACCTACACCATTTTTGATGGATGGCAGTCCAGTCTCTTGGTTGACTGTTCTCACTGTCAGAAAATTTATCCTTATTTCCAGGTTGAATCAATCAGCTTCCATCCATTATTCCTTATCTAGCCTTCAAGTGCTTTGGAAAATAGCTTGACCCACTCCTCTCTGTGGCAGCCCTTCAAATATTGGAACATTGTTATCATGTCACCCCTGGTCCTTCATTAGACTAGCTATGCCCAGTTCCTGCAACCATTCATTGTATGTTTTAGCCTCCAGTCCCCTAATTCATTCATTTATTTATTTATTAATCAAATTTCTATACCGCCCTATTCCCGAAGGACTCAGGGCGGTGAACAGCCAAGATAAAATACAGATAATACAAATATTAAAAAATCCCTTAAAATTATTAAATATTTTGGCCGAAACACAGATTAAAACACCCAATTTATAAAATCATGAATTAAAAAATTTAAAAGAGGGGAGTTAGGCCAGGCCAGCTTGCTGAAATAAAAAAAGTTTTGAGAGCACGGCAAAACGTGCGCAGGTCCGGGATCCTCCGTATCTCTGGGATCATCTTGATTGCTCTTCTCAGCACTCTTTCTAGAGTCTCAACATCTTTTTTATAGTTTGGTGACCAAAACTGGATGCAGTACTAAAGCTTTATATATAGAGTGGTAGTAGTACCTTGCTTGATCTTGACTGTGATTTGCTTAACCATGGCAAAAGAGATCATAAAATCTGGCATGATTCTCTTAACGACTTAGCAACATAAATTCTGGCCCCAGTTGCAGTTATACGTCAAGGACTACCCGTAATGAGTTCTTCCCACTTGGCCATTCATTGTCTTACAATTATGATATAACTGTTATATTATTCATCCCTACAATTAAGAACAGGGCTTAATTATCTTCCTCATAGTTTAGAGCCATTGACAAAAGTGCCAGGAACTACTGGAAATCCCAAAGGTGCTTTTTCAGGAGGCAACTGGACTTTCTTGTTTCTTTTTGAAGACGTTTCGCTTCTCATCCAAGAAGCTTCTTCAGCTCTGGCAGGATAGTGGGGAATGGAAGAGCTGAAGAAGCTTCTTGATGAGAAGCGAACGTCTTCAAAAAGAAACAACAAGAAAGTCCAATTGCCTCCTGAAAAAGCACCTTTGGGACAATCATGACCTGGATGACTGAGAATCTCTACAGACTAAGCTGCTGCAAATTTTCACCCCAATTTAAACTACAGAGGGAAACTTCTGAACCATTAATTTGGATCACTGATTTAGCATTATTGCATTTTAAAAAAACCTTGGCATTTGCATGGTTTGTCTTACGTTTTACTAGTCAATTACATGAATGGTTGCTGCATTTCTATACAGGTAGTCCTCAATTTACAACAGTTCATTTAGTGACGGCACTGAAAAAGGTGACTTATGACTGTTTTTCACACTTACAACCATTGCAGCATCCCCCATGGTCATGTGATCAAGATTTGGAAGCTTGATAACTGGTTCATATTTATGTTGGTTGCAGTGCCCTGGGGTCACATGATTCCGTTGTGACCTTCTGACAAGCAAAGGTCAATGGGGAAGCAAGATTCATTTAACCGGGTTATTAAAAACTGAAATGATTCACTTAACAACTGTGGCAAGAAAAGTCATAAAATGGGGCAAAACTCACTTAACAAATTTCTCACTTAGCAACATAAATTTTGGGATCAATTATAGTCATAAATTGAGGACTACCTGTACTTACTTTCTTGTTTTCTTTCTTTGTGAACTTGCTATCAATATTAAGCAAAAACTGAAACCTGTCAAAATGTTATTTTTTCTGTGTTTTGATTTTATATATATATGTAATGCTGCTCCTTGGATGATCTCTGTTAAAAATATGTCAATGTTTTAAGGCATTCTAATTTACAAAGGAATAAAATCTTCCAAATCTCATTGTGATGACAGATATTGAAAGACAAATTAATCAGATACATATATTGATGCAACCATGAATCACAACTAACTCATAATTCCCCGTTTTAGTTGTCACCAACTTCAATGAAGAAAGTTAAGAAATATTAGACTTTCTTAGGGCTTCAATTACACTCCACTTTATCTACACAGTTGTAATCTGGAAACGCAGAAGTAGCAACAGCAATAGAACGTAGATTTATACACCGCTTCATAGTGCTTTATAGCCCTCTCTAAGCGGTTTACAGAGTCAGCCTAATGCCCCCAACAATCTGGGTCCTCATTTTACCAACCTCGGAAGAATGAAAGGCTGAGCCAACCTTGAATTGGTGAGAATCGAGTTGCCGAACTGCTGGCCAACAGCAGTCAGCAGAATTAGCCTGCAATACTGCATTCTAACCACTGTGCCTCCAGGGCTCTAACTGATAGAATGGTATTAACAGTAAAGAAAATTTTGTTCTCTTAATGTTTAAGAAATTATGCTGTCTTTTCTGTTTATGTTAATATATTCATCATTCATTATTACCTGGCTTTGAATACTATTCAGAAAAATGGAATCATTACAGATAGATTTTTATATGAAAAAACATACAACTTACAGTCACAACAGTCAGAAAACAGCCACATACTATTTTCATATATGCCTTTTTCCCATGCATATTCTTGGATTTTGTTTATACCTTTTCTATTTAGCTCATTATAGAAATTATTTAGGGTGAGAAATGGACACCGTTCATTAAACAAAATATATATTTCTCTTCAATTTGCAGAAGTCAATACACAGGCTTACCTAATTTTAGCCCTACTTTTTAAAATGCCAAGGCAATGACTATTCAGTCTTATATTTTTGAAGATTGGGATTCCTTTACTATTTATATTCTATATTAAATTGATTTTGCTTTTTATGTTCACAGTAATGAGATTGACCAAGCCTACATTATTCACCAATATACCAGTGACTTGTGAAGAAAGAGATCTGCCAGGTAAATAAAGCTTTGTTGAAAAGTAGTTAAAACTGTTATTACATAATTAATTGTTTTTATTTATACACTAGGTTCTTAAATTCTGAAAAAGTAGTTTGGCTTTTACTTTAAAGCAGTGAGCTTTCTCAGGCTCTGCTGGAATATGTTGTCTTCTTGTCACCACTGCCACTACGGACAAGTTGGGAGTGAATGAGTGGACAGGGCATAATAGGCAAAGCAAGTAATATTCATTCCCCAGAGTAAATTATCCTGCTGTTTTTCATTGCCAACAAAGAAGTATAAATATCTTTATTAAATAAATTTAACTTGTCAGTTTTTGAGTTAGAAATAAAACAAAGATAAAGGATTTATTTGGGGTGGGAGAGAAAGCCCAGTTGCCTTTTGAAAAGCATATTTAGCACAATCATTACCTGGATAATTGAAATAGCTTTTCAAGCTATCAAATATGAAATCACCCTGGTGCTGGTGCTTTTAGTTTAAACGTTGACTTCTATAATTAATACTCTGTGTATGTGTTGAAATATATGTGGAGTCCTTGAGCTGTGTTTGCTTTCATTTCATTAGCCAATTAGATAACATCATCAGTGCTAGTGAGTATAGGGTTTATCCCCTCTCTATATATAGTAACTTCACCTGCCAATGTTGGGAGGGTTCTCCTTGGTAGTTTCTTGATTTTGATATTTTCTCCTTGATCGTTTGCCTGGTGTTAATTTCTGCTTATCTGGATATTGGCTGTTATCTGCTTGAGAATATGTGTTCTAATCTTTTAATTTCATTCTTAGGGGTTTTTTATTGTCTATTTTGAAAAGTGTGTAATATGCTTTATTTCTATGTGTCTATTGATGGCTGATTTGTCTGAATGCCAAACTTCCAGGAATTCCCTAGCATTTTTGGATCTAGCTTAATCCTAGCTTGACAGCTTCCTGGTTGAAACTGGCTAAGATTGTTCATATGTTGTGAGATTAAGATTCCATTGTGTTTTCTAACTGCTAGTTGGTATTCATGAATATGCTCTACATTTCTTCCGCTGTCTGTCCTACATGTTGATTGTTTCAGTCCTTACATTATATGTTGTAGATGACTCCTGTTTTTTTCTTCTTAGGCTACTGAGTCTTCTGGTTTACTTAAGGCATCTTGGAGAGTTTATGTGCCACATAAACTGTGCGTTTGTAATAGTCTGTTGGTTGTTTCTGAGATTTTTTGATGTATGATAGTGTTATCCTTTTCATAGCCTGTGTGTTTCATAGCTTTAACACATACTCACACTAATGATGTTAGTTGGGTAGTTGGGTACTGTAATTGATTGCAAGCAAAAACAAAAAACAAAAACGATCAAGCTCAAAGAGCACCAAGGATTCCACAGTTCAATTCTGAGCTACAGATATTCTATTTTATTGGTATAAATATATAAAAGATCTTTAATTAATTTGCATTCTAAATAGAGCTGACCTGACATAATTCTATATTCTTCAGGAGATCTATTTAATCAATTAATGAAAGATGATCCTTCTACTGTAAAAGGAGCAGAAACATTAATGCTTGGAGAAATGTTGACGTTGCCTCAGAATTTTGGGTAAGAATTTGTACATAGATTTATGTACATTTATTGAGTTAATTATGCTTTCTGACTACAGGTAGTCCTCGACTTGCAATAGCTCATTTAATGACCCTTCGAAGTTACAACGCCACTGAAAAATGTGACTTATGACCATTTTTCATACTTATGACCGTTGCAGCATCCCCATGGTCATGTGATTTACATTTGGATGCTTGACAACTGGTTAATATTTATGATGATTGCAGTATCCTAGGTCATGTGATCACCTTTTGTGACCTTCTGACAAGCAAAGTCAATGGGGAATCCATATTCACTTAATAACCATGTTCAGTACTTAACAACTCAGTGATTCACTTATCAAGTGTGGCAAGAAAGGTAAAATGAGGCAAAATTCACTTAACAAATTTCTCACTTAGCAACATAAATTTTGGGCTCAATTGTGGTCGTAAGCCGAGGACTGCCTGTACATACTTAGTTGCATTTTTGAAAGGAGAAATCTCATAAATTAATTCAAATATTATTTTTCAAAGACTATAAAAAGACTATATATGTTACTAACTTTTCAGCACAAGAATATCTGCTTTATTTCTGGTTACTATAGTTGTTATTTATTTATTTATTTATTTATTTATTTATTTATTTATTTATTTATTTATTTATTGGTTCGATTTATATGCCGCCCTTCTCCGGAGACTCAGGGCGGCTTACAACGTGTTAAGCAATAGCCTTCATACTTATAGTTATAGTTGTTTTCTACAGTTAATGAAAAAAATTGAATCTTTATGTTCATTTTTAGTAGTGCAGTGAGACTCTTGAGATATTTCAACATTTTAATGTTTGGAAGCGTTAGTCAAAGTGCTGTTGGATCAGACCAAAATATCTGGCATCCTGTATCCTGTGGTCAACCAGTTGCAGCTTGGAAGTTCAAAAACTATTTATATCGCATGGTATGATAGATACGATATAAGTAGCTTTTTTCTTATATTGTTTCCTAGCAACTGGTGTGCATAGGCAAGAATGTGACTAGTGGCTTTATTTTCCATATGTGTTTAATTTTTTTAACATTTATGCTAATTCTCACACATTCATCCATATCATCTCCTTGTATTAATTCTGCTTTATTTTCAGTTGGTTTTGTCATACAACAAACTGCTATAGCTAAAATCTATATAAGACACAGGTTCATAATTACAGGTTTAATCAGTTCATCGGTGCTAACTGCATTAGTATAACCTTCCTTCGCTTGCTGTTCTTCAGGTGGTTGGGCATTAAGTATCAGAATCTCTAATCAATGACATTGTTTGGGAACTTTATTATTTTGCAGACCAACATATCTGGAGGTCACTGACCTGGAAGAAGTATTACAGAAACTTTGGAAATCTTTCAGGGGTCGATTATCTAGTGACTGAACGTAAAGATGAATCAGCTAGAGAAAGGGGAAAAATGATTTTTAATTTTACTGTCTTTTCTCCTTTCTGTTTGAACAGAAATATATTCTTAGGAGAAACGTTTTCCAGCTACATTAGCGTTCATAATGACAGTCACCAAGTTGTAAAAGACATTTTGGTAAAGGTATGTTTCATTTTGTATAGTCACTCTTAATACGTTAAAATTCTTCTATTTGTAATTTGTAAATTTATTTTGTCCACAAATGTGAGAAATTGTAAAGGCATGTTTCTTCTGTTTGTAGGAGAATTTTTAAAGAAAAACTGGAAAATACTTTGTTCTGCACTTTTCTTTCTTTTTAAAAGTGTAATCCGTTGGAAGTTCTATGGTGCAAGTTTTTTGTGTAATAAAACATGACAGGGACTGATTGGCCTCAGTGATGTTTTTGTAACAGATCTTCCCAGTACATTTTGCCCAAGAATTTAATTATGGGTAAACTGATGTGTAAAATGCTAACAGTTCAGTAATCTTAATAATCAAATTCGGTTATTGCTGGAATTCGGATCTACTTTGAATGAGAATTTTCTACTTAGTGAATATCCAGCTTTTGAGTTTATATATTATTTAGATTTATGGCCCACCTTTCTTTCATGAACATAAGGCCACATATTTACCATTCTTTGCACTTATTTTTCGGGCGGAGCAGGACAGAAGGGGCTTCCGCAAGGTCACTTAGGAAATTTCTGTGGCTGAGTGTGAACTTAAGTCTGTTCTCTCTGGTGCCATTCCAGCACCTTAACCCCTATATCTTACTTGTTCCAATTTAACTATGACTGACATATATGTATTAGCCAGAATTAATATGAACTATATAGTAGATATATGTCAGTTTGACTATTTAAGCAGGATGGGCAAACTACAGTTCCGGGATTATCTGTGTCTCATGTGTCTCCTTTTTTTGCAACCTTCAGAATCTTAATTCTGAATGCTGAAAAATTAACAACATTGCCACCTTCAAAGTGGTAGTAAATGCATGATAACTGTGCTGTAAATTGTAAAATAGGCATTCTGCTCAATTAAAAAAAAGAAAATGCCGCCAAACTACCCCGCAAACCCAGCCCTGCCAACAGGCCATGGGCCACCTGCCAGCCATTTGCAGAGGTACAGCTCTTCACCACCAAATGCCCGTTTGTTTTTAGGCCAGGAAAAATCAGGTTTCATAATGTAGACAAATCATACTTATTGGATGACCTTAGTAAAATGCTATTGAATATGTCTTGTTCCATCTGTAAAATGGGAAGATGAGAATTTTCTAATAGAACAGTATTGACTTCTGTTTTTCTCTGAGCCAATCTACAATTGTGATACAACACTATTCATTTCTATGGGTGTCTTCCAAAATTTGTTTATTCTTTTATTTAATGTGATTTTTTTTCTTTTTTTCCTTTGTTCCAATTTCCAAGGCTGACCTACAGACAAGTTCACAACGCTTAAACCTTTCCGCCTCTAGTGCTGCAGTGGCAGAACTGAAGCAGGACTGTTGCATTGACGATGTAATCCACCATGAAGTAAAGGAAATAGGGACACATATGTGAGATATTTATTATTTTCTTATATTCATAAGCACATACCCATTGTTTATATTTTGTAATAGATAGGCAGACACGCAGGCAGATATATAACACATATGCATTGTCCCTATCCCAAATAGTTAAAATCCATTGAACTCTTTGTGTCTTTCAGTTTGGTATGTGCCGTAAGCTATACCACACAGACTGGTGAAAAGATGTACTTCCGAAAGTTCTTCAAGTTCCAGGTATTGAAAATACAGCTAGGGCTTTACACTGTCAATAGCATCTCTTTATTCCCCAATCTCTCTTTCCCATATTCTCAACATTGTATCTAATGTTTATAAGATAAATCTGGGAGGGGAGAATGTTCAGAATGTTGCATTTAATATTAGACTTGTCTGCACTACTTTGTATCAGTCCTAAAATAAACTACCAGGAAAAGGGTTTGATGCACATGAGGAGGGGAATCCAGAGGAGTATGCAGAGTTGGAGCAAAGATCCATGATTGTGCTGGTGGGATACTAAATAATTTTCATCACTGTGTTATTCACTGTGCAAAGCTCATACACCTGGGCTACTTTTTCAGATTAATTATTACATTTTTAATCACTACTTAAACATAGATGAAGACAGAACAAAATTAGATTACATTTAATAAAAACTAAAGTTAAAATTGCATTATGTTCTCTTCCTCATATCCTAGAGTCAACTCATTTAAGGCTGGAAGATGCTACCCTCCATTGAGACTCAGTAACACCGTATTTAGGAAATCTCTAGGTTGTGTAACTGCCTCTACGGAAATAGTATAATATTTTCTGAAGATGATTGAAAGCTTCTATCCATACTGGTACTTTTTTCAAATAAGCCCAGTTTTCTATGACATGAAAGTTTCAGGGAAAGCTGGGCTTACTTGAAGCAAATCTTATTGAACCAACATGGATAAAAATGCTTGATCTTTGTATAAATCTTCATAACATTTTGGAATTGTAATAGAATTGGGGCCAGCTTGAACTTTGTGAGAATGCTGAGAAAGGGAGCACTGACAGAAAAAGGTCCCTGATGAAGCACTTCTTAAGTGTAGGGAGGAATTTTTCCCCTCCCAATCTTATTGAAAGAGCAGATGTTATTGAGAGAAGACAGCCTTGTAGATCCTGGATCCTGGAGCATGCAGAGCTTTAAAGGACAAAATCAGTACCTTGAATTGCACCAAAAGTCTATTGGTAACTAGTACAATTCTAAAGATGTAACATGGGAATATAATGTAGAACCTGTAGCTGTTTGAGCTAGTTCATTCTGAACTTGCTGTAACTTCCAAATGTTTTGAAGGTATCCCTTCAAAAGAATTAATTCAAAGAATTAATAGTACTCATAAGATGATCAAGGCATGAATGACTATGAGGAAGGCCATCTGATCCAGGAAAAGTTGCAGTTGGTATACAAGATGTAATTATCTGAATTTTGCTCTTTGACAAGCAGCTATGAGTTCAGGAAAACTTGCAAACTGCATACCAGTTAAGTATGAGAGAGCACAACCCTTTCCAAAATTAAAGGAGGAAATTCATTGGTCTCAAATGGCATCCAAACTCACAGCTATTCTGTTTTGCTAGAATCGTGTTTCAAACTGTTGCTCTCCATCCAGACTCTTACAGCCTCCTTAATGACATCTCCTGTTTGACTCAGATATATAATTGGACTTAGAAAAACAAAAGCCAGTAAATAAATAAATACCAGTGAAGGAATCTAGTAAATTTTCTGTTAGTGTTTATTATTTTTTTTCTGCAGGTCCTTAAACCACTAGATGTTAAAACTAAATTCTACAATGCTGAGGTAAGTAGAAAATATTGGTTCCTTTAATGTACAATAATATAAGGAAATTTCTCTTAGGAATAGAAACTGTGGTGTCAGGATTTTTCTCCTGCATGAGAGAAACAAATAAGCCCAGGTGCTTTTTTATGAATGTATCTGTTCATCCAGCATCTGCCTGTACTTAGGCATCTTCTTCCTATCATAAGGATAATAAGGATGTTTTGAATATAATTACTTTTATGGACTAAGAGAATACAAAATGATAATATCAGAAAACTAGGAAGAACATCAAGCAAAATAATAATAATAATAATAATAATAATAATAATAATAATAATAATAGAATGGTTTTAAAAGTAATTGAAAGAACAGTTCATTTAAATATACTTAGAGCTTATTTTGTTTAAATCTGTGTCAAATATCCCCAGCCATTTTGGGCCCAAAGAGCACATTTTGAAGTTTGACAGCATATTAAGCCACACTCACAAAATGTGAGGTGTGATGGCCATGCCCAGTGATAAAGTATCAGGGTTGCTGAGGTTTTTCCTGAGCATCCTCAGAGAAGGAAATACAAAGGGTTTGAATGTTGTGCTTTTGAAACCAGCAATCACTGGACTTGTTTTATTAAGTTTTGCTAACTTTTCTTCTATAAATATATGTATCAGAAATTATTATATTCTTCTAACTTGGTTAAATGATTCAGGTGCTAACTGTGGAGTACAGCCTAATACCTCAAAAAAAAAAAATACCATACTCATTACTACCTCAGGTTTTTTTTTCCCCTGCCTTTTTCAGCATTGTATTTTAGCCCATTTTAAGAATGCTTCTGTGTGTATACAGATCCAGAAACATTCCTATAAATAACAAATTAGCTTATTCACTTTTTTATATCAAAGAATCTAATTTAATTTTAATTGAAAGAATCTAAATAATCAATACAACATGGAACCTGAGGAGCATCAAAGGTGTCTGTGACACAATGGAGCCTCTGGGGACCTTAGTATGAGGTTGCAAGTGTGAAAGATGTGCAAAATGGGAGTGTCAGTCCTGACAATAAGTTTATGTATGTTGGTTATATAAAATAGTTACCTAGCAGGTGCTGTGACAATGCAATGTCTGTTTGGATGAGGATGGGGGTGTGCATGGAAGGGTGTATCCCTATTTATAACTGAGCAAAAATTGCTGAGTACATACAATTTACTCCCTCCCTTTTTAATCTACCCATTTATAATTGCTATTCTGATATAATTATATGTTTTGATATGGGGAAAATGTGAAAAGTATTAAGTATTCACGCTCAACACTTCTCCTCAAAAGTGGACCTATATTCAGAATTATTACATAGAGAAAACTGGTTTTAGCAAGCAAGAAATAACATTTCTGTGATGTTTCTTAACTCTTGCCTGTTCCATAGCATTGCTGCCTCTCCTTAGAAGGAAAGCTACACCTGCCAAATTAAAGAGAAAAAAAAACTGTGACAGGAGACAAAAAATGGACAGTCATGCTCTTCTAGCATCAGTCTGTTAATTTGATTTTCATAGGTCTTCTGCACAGTATTTGCAGAATATGGAACGAGTGAGTGAGTGAATGAATGAACGAATGAATGATTAACAACAGCTGCATACAGAAAATGGAAAATATGCCTCATCAATCTAAAGTAAGTTGGGAAATTGAAAGCAGTTTCATGTTTCAATGTATGTAATTGAGTGGAAGGTGCATTTTTAAAAATTACATTTCCTCAACAGTGCTTCCATACAACTTTGTTGTATGCTTTAGAGAAGGAAATCATGTCTAAACATATTTGGTTTCTCTTATGGACACCTTCCATGTTGAAAGACAGTGTACAAGACAAAACCCTAAAAGAAAAGAAACCCAGATACTTCCCATATAGAACCTCTTTTCTGAGCATGTGCTAGTTTACCAGTGTGTTCACTGTCTTTACCATTCCACATATTTTTTTCCTTCGTTAAACCATTTGCTGGCACAAGTCTTATTTAGAAGTCAAATGTCTTATTAGTGATCCTTTTCATTTTACTGCAGTGTACATTTTTCTCTTACTAATGCTGTCTTGTTTAAATACACAAAAAAATGCAAAAATAATGCATTTTATTTGAAACATGGTTATACTCCTCTTTTCTTTAACATTTAACCCTAAATTTTCTAATGTTTTTCTTTTTATTTTCCCATTAGAGTGACCTCAGTTCTGTGGTAATTTTTATTTATTATTTATAAATATGTATGTATGCTTGTCTTCTGTTTGTCTTTCTGCCTGTTACTAACATTTTGTTCTAATATAATGGAAAAGCAATGTTTGCTGTACTGACTCATAAATATTGCCTTTTGCTTTTTTTTGTTCTGGAATTTCAAAAAATGTTGGGTAAAGGTGGGGAGAAAGAAAAAACACCTCTCCAAATGCATTAACTCTTTCCTTGTTATCCATTGCTTTCATTAGTTTCCAGTAACATGCTCTCAAAAAAAATATACTTTTTTTTTGCTTGAACATAGAGCAACACATGATGTTCTCCAGGTACATTACACTACTGCAAGATTATATACATAAGGCTGTTTGTGTTTCATGGAAAACAACACAATTTTAAATTGGAAATAAATTCATGTTCTCTAGAGAATATATGCCTTCATACTTTTTAAGTATTATAACACTGGAAAATGTCCAGATTCTACCTGAAAAATTCTGAAGCCAAACAGGAATTTGAATAAAATTTTTGCTATTTGATAGTAAGAACTCCTGGTCTTACATTTTACATGGTCCTCTCTCATGATTAATAAAGCTAGAATAAATTAAGCAAAATGATAATGTATGTAAAATCAAAAAGATTGGGTGGAAAACATTAGCAAGGTTTTTGTGCTGACAAAAATAGAATGTTTGCATTGGGGTGGGGGTGTCACAAAAGGTTTTTCCCCCATCCCCCAGTTACAAAAGATAAAGATTTGGGACAAATTGAAGCCTAAAAATTGCTATGAAACATATTTTCAGAGCATTGTGTCAAGCAGAAGTGTTTTTAAACAGAAATCTGTCAGCCATTTTACTTCCTCTTATAATTTTTTGTATCCAGCCAAGAATTCAAATTTCTTTTATGTATATATCTTGCAGTTTGCCTCAGTTTGGATGGCCTGGGAAAAAAGGTGTGTCTTGTTTTTTTGAGTAGCATGTAGTACATGCAGCCCATCATATAGACTTATATCATATTACATCATGGTTAGGTTTCTGTTATCTACTTTTTTTGGAAAGACACTGGATTGGAGGAGAGAGTCTAAGATCTGTTGCATTTTTCTTCACATGCTTACGCTGCTTTTCAACTCCTAAATGCATGTGGCAATGTTTACTATAACATTACTGCAGTGTGATTTTATTTCAAATTTTAATAGATGTGGTGGAATCTACAAATTTGCTATGAAACATTTTGCTCCAATAAAGTTATTGCTAAGATTAATCAGTTCTTGCTTCATTTTATTCTGCTTTGCTTTTTCATTATATTACTTGATTCTGCTTTCTTCCCTCAATTGAATTATTGCTATTTTTTTTAATCGATTCTTTTTTAAATCTACTAGAGGGAAATATGGAAACCCCAGAGATTAGCAGTGAATTTATGAGATATTATTGCAGAATAGTAGAATGTTTTAAATATCAGATACTGGAAAATGTGGGAGCAATTAAGCTCAAATGGTTAAGAAGCAAGATAACTGAATTTGTCACTGGTGTTTTGCTTGACAAAGGCTGCATTCAAACAGCTCTCCATTTATAGTATCTTCATGACCTCTTGAATGGTCCCCAATTCCTTGAATTCTTTCAGTGAGGTTAGGAAGGGGACAGAATTGACCACATTTTAGTATGGCACCCAAATCTTCATTAATCTTAACCCTGGGTAATGCAAGTAAGTCATAATTAGTGGTATAAAATTAGATTGATTCACATAACTGTAATGAATTTGAAATAACTCAGAAAACACATGGATTGTGTGCTAATCTAAAATGGGAAGAAGAGCTCTGTAAAATTTCAAGGTGTACCTGAAAGGAAGGAGCTTGCTGTCCCAGAACCATATGCCCTGCAATTGTTTTGATAAAATTTAATTGGGATTTAATATTAAAATCCAAACTAAGCCTATTTTTCCTTTTTTGCTGGTATCATGTCAATATCCAGGGATATTTGTTGTTGTTCAGTTGCTAAGTGATATCTGACTCTTTGCAACCCAAGGACCATACCCCACCGGGCACCCTTGTCTTCCACTATCTCCTGGAATTTGCCTGAATTCATGTTCATCCCAGGATACCATAGACTAGAATTTACTGTGCAGTTTGCTACAATTATTCAACATGCTATTCTAACTATTTTTTTTTACACATTAAAAGGTAAAGGTAAAGGTTCCCCTCGCACATATGTGCTAGTCGTCCCTGACTTTAGAGGGCGGTGCTCATCTTGTTTCAAAGCCAAAGAGCCAGCACTGTCCGAAGATGTCTCCGTGGTCATGTGGCCAGCATGACTAAACGCCAAAGGCGCACGTAACGCTGTTACTTTCCCACCAAAGGTGGTCTCTATTTTTCTACTTGCATTTTTTTACGTGCTTTCGAACTGCTAGGTTGGCAGAAGCTGGGACAAGTAACGGGAGCTCACCCCATTACGCAGCACCATTGAACTGCCGACCTTTCAATCAACCAGCTCAGTGTCTTAGCCACGGTACCACCACGTCCCTTATTTTACACATTGGGACTGTACAAATCCTTTAAAAGAGATGTTTTACAATGCACAGGAGCGCATATGAACCTCTTTTTTTTGAATCATCAAAGCAATGTGGTCTTTTTACATATATGCAGAGACAACCAGAAGCATCCTATGAAGCAGCCATGTGACAAGGGTTACTGCAGATTTCAAAGACCTTTTTTTAAAAAAGGATTTGCCTAGCCATAGAAAACATGTTGTGAAATTTTCCTTGCATATGTTTTGAAGAGCAGGGTGTGCATAATGAGACTTGATCAAGTAGCTATTTTCATCTCTACCATGCTAGCCTCTTTAATCACCAACAGGTTTTGATTTCAGCTTGAAAAAGCTAGCTTTTTTTTTTTTTTTGCTTTGCAGCACTAAGCTCTTGGAGAGACTGAAAACAAAGAATTATTTTTGCTGCTAAGAGGAATCATGCAGTTCACATGCAAACATCCATGAATTTCTGCATACTGCTGTATAAATTATTATAATTATTTTTAAAACAGTGAATCACTTTTACTTGTCACTTAATGATTTATAAATATTTCAATCCTGAAGATGAATAGTTCTTGCTTATTTTTAAAGGAGACTCCTGTGTCTCCTTTAACTTCAAGTTTCATTTTGACATAAAATTGAAATGATATAATTTATTGATGAACTTCATTAACTCTGTTAATGGACTTAATTAAAGATATTAATATCTGAACTAATTAATATAAGGAGATGTACTAGATTACATTAGTGCTACTCAGGTACTTTTGCATTCTGTCTGTGAAGAAACTCAGGCTAATATCCTCTGCACATTTACTTAGGGAATTAGGTAATTACATCAAGTTGAGTTCACACACATAAAGACTGCATCTGCTGCATGGATTTAACAGTACGGCTTTGTCAGTAAATCTTTGTGAAAGGTGAGAAACAGCTTGGGCTTTTAAAATACATGTATTTTAAATCTCTTATGCTAAATTAGTCGTTTTGGCAGAGCCCACTGGTGTCCAACTATTCAATCATGGAAATAAAAGTAAGATCAGATGCTTATTGTTGGAAGTCTTAGAGTAAGATATAACTGTGAGATAATTAGAAAATTAACCTATGTGACAGGGCTCTTAGGGCTCCCTATAAGAGCTTCAGAAGAAATTCATAGGAATAAAATGTAAGAGTTAATAGTGATTATAGCATTTATGGTACCAGAGCTTCTGGGATAGTTGGTGTAGTGTCAGAAACAGTGGCAAAGCTCCCCATTAATAATCCCATATTTTCTTCGTATGCAGTCCGATGCGTCACTGGCATGGCATGTGTACATATGCATTGCAGTCATTTCTCATTTCTTCAACATACTTTCCTTTTTTTGACAAATTCTGAATTGATATGATTGTAGATTGATATGCAGACCTTATTACCATAAGCCAGAATAATGTAAGAAATTATCCCACATCCATTGTTCAGCACAATTCCAGTCGACTAACTTTTTTGCTTCTATTGCTCTCCTTTGGGATGAAGATTTTTCTCGCATTTAATTACTGTTACTTTGATTTTTCAGGCATGAAACTAACTGCGTATGTGGTTTAATGTTTTTCAAACCTTTAAAGTGCTGGAACTTTTCTCAGTTCAAACTACTCATTATTTTAAGCATTTTTTCTTGATTTTTCAGACTGATGAAGTGTTTTTGGAAGCTCAGATTCAGAATATCACAAGCTCCCCAATGTTTATGGAGAAGGTATCTTTAGAGCCTTCTATTATGTACAATGTAACAGAATTAAATACAGTCAACCATGTGGGGAACAGGTAAGAGACTTGTTTGTAGTCAGTCTTATTTGACTGTATTTACATTCACCTATAGAAAGCAAAAACATCTGTGTCTAATTGGAACTGTTTCAATATATGGGCTCTATGTACTGTGTGTGCCTGTATTAAGAGTACTGAGTACTCTGTGAGTACACTGTATTAAGAGTACTGAAGGCAGTTTAGCATCAAATTGTCTATTTCTCCTTTAGATTTTAGATTTTCTTCCTTTCTCTAGGTTAACCTAAGAATCACAAATGTTATGGTTGCGATTTTTTGGAACCCACTCACAAACATTTGGAGTTGTGAAGAACTTAGATTATAAAAGATATTGATCTACATAAAATGGACTGTTATGTAAAAACCTTAACCGCTTATTTAATTAAACGTTTTGCAGGATGAAGTGTGTCTCTCACTGGTATCAGAAATAAAAATGTGTTTTATATTCCTAAGCATTAAGTTTTTTACCTGTGTAAAATGTGATACAAACTTATTATTAGTGCCATTCTTTGGATTACAGTACCTCATTCAGACATAGAATAAATTTTATGTCTAAATACTCTGCATTTGTTAACATGTGAGGAAAACTAATATTTTAAAGGGTTTTTTAAAATAAATCTTTAAAACTTGGAATTCTTTTTAAAAACTCCTTAATTGCCACCATCTTTTAAATTCAAAGATTGTATTTAATATAAATACGATAAACAGACTTTTAACATTTATTATGTGTTGGTTAGCTATTTATCTTACCTTTCATTCAAGAGCACAAGACAACATGATACAAGGTTCCATCTTCCTATTTTTTTTCTCTCAGTGACACTTTGTGAGATAGGTTGGTGTTAGCTTTTTGCGATAGAACAGATACGAAAAAGGACTAGATGAACTAATTCTACTTTACTGTAAGGCTGTAATGTCAGGTTACCTTAACAGAGACTTGCAAGTCTGAAAAGGGAAGATTCCTTTTGAGACTCATTTGCCACCCTTTCTTATAATTTCCTAGGCAGCATCTCCACTCCCCCTCCCCCGCCCCACTTCTCCCAAGGCACTTCCACATACCTTTACAGTTGGGCTGAGAATGACTGGCCCAAAATCGTTTGGTGAGCCTCCATTGGGCTGGAGAGCCAACCCAAACATTTAAACACTAAAGCACAAGGGCTTCCAATTTAACTTTGCATGATTTTGTTTTCCTTCTCTTTGTGTCAATTTATTTGCCATATTTGTAGACTGATTCCTAAATGAATTATCCAGAAGTCCAAATCTGAAGTATACGCTGAAGTGAATTTTTACTTTCCCTCCAGTGTGTCAACATTTGGTACAAGGACATACTTACAACCAATGGATACACGCCAGTATTTATATTGTCTGAAACCCAAGCAGGAATTTTCAGAAAAAGTTGGTGTTATTAAAGGTGTAACAGTTATTGGAAAGCTCGACATTGTATGGAAGACAAATTTGGGTGAAAGGGGAAGGTTGCAAACCAGCCAACTTCAAAGAATGGCAAGTCCTTTTTTATGATATTCTCTTTAAAGAAAACTAAGCTGCATTTTCTTTGCTGTGAACAGAAGGAAAAAATGAAGGATCTGTCTGCTGATAATTCACACTGAGCATGATGAATATATGTTGTACATGATAAATTAGTGTCTTAATATTTACCTGGACCTGTATGTTATTTCAGAAAACGCCTTTTTAGGTATATCTGAGCATCTTTATCTTCAATAACAATTTTCAGAAGTAGCAAAAAGCAAGTGATATAAGCTTTTTTCATTTGTCATCTGTTCTTAAAGAGTTGGATGAACATATCCCTTATTCTTAATTATTTCATTGTTTTCATTATCACAAGATGGCTCTGTAGGATGATGGCCATTTGCTTAAGTGCCTTTAAAAGGGATTAGACAGATTAATGAAGCATAGAACTATCTGTCTGTAATAGCTTGGATGTCTCAGTGGAGCCTCTGTATATAGAATCAATATCAGATGCTAGGAGGCAGCTAGTAGAAGAAAGTTATCACCTTTTTGCCTTGCTTGCAGGTTTCCCAGAAACCATTAGATAATCTAATATTTCCTAGTCCATTGGAACCATAATTGAAATAGGAATGTTTTACTGGTCTCATGCAAATGGCAGTACAATATTCTTAAAAAGAATTAAAACTTAATGTTATCTTTAAAACATAGTCCATGAGGAATAATAGCAGCTGGAGGATGCCATTAAAACAAACAGAAAATATAAATCTTGTAAATATTATATTAGATGTCTCCCTTTGTAAGAATGTATAGCTTGCAACTGGTGACTAATGTACTATGATGATTCTAAGTATTTTTTAAAAAAGAATCTCAGGCAAGTTCCTCCTGCTTATAGCTAGCCAAAGGAAGGTAATAACTCTCAATGACATTTGCAGAGTTAATTTAATTTCTTACACTTTCATCCAAAGTACATTGAGGTTAGACAAAGTGCACAAAGGGATTTTTATTATGCTGTTTTTTTGCTAAGAGTTGAAAATGACTTGATGGCACATAAGAATGATCAATCATGCTTTCCTAAGCTTTTAATACTCCTTAGGCTCCAGGTTACGGTGATGTGAGGCTTTCATTGGAGACAATACCTGACACAGTCGGCCTGGAAGAGCCTTTCAACATCACTTGTAAAATAACAAACTGCAGGTAATGCAATACTTTCCCTTGCTCATTTGGACTTTCAGAATGTAATCCTTATTTTCAGTCAAAGGAAAAGCACTGGAGAGATAGCAATACAATAGCATTTATATACCACTTCACAGTGCTTTACAGCCCTCTCAAAGTGGTTTACAGATTCAGCATTTTGCCTCCAACAATCTGGGTCCTCATTTTACAGACCTCAGAAGGATGGAAGGCTGAGTCAACCTTGAGCCTGGTGAGATTCAAACTGCCAAATTACAGTCAGCCGACAGTCAGCAGAAGTAGCCTGCAGTACTGCAGTCTAACCACTGCGCCACTGCAGTGTGTATGACTCAGTACATTTTGATCATTATTTTTAGATGCACAGTCCTCACCTAATGACCACAATTGGAACTAGCAAGGCTGTCACTAATCGATTCACTAGTTAATCAGATATCACAGGTCCATGACTTCTGATGTTACTGCCAGCTTCTCCATTGACTGTTAGTCAGAAGCCAGCAGTGAAGTGCACAAATGGCTGTCATGACCACGGGATGCTGTAGAGTTTGTAAATATCTGCTAGCAACAAAGCATCTGAATCTCAATCACATGACTTTACAATGGTCGTAAGTGTGAGGACTGGTCAATGTTACTTTTTCAGTGCCGTTGTAAATTTGAACGGTCGCTAAACCAGGCTGTGGTTAAGCATGGATTGTTCGTACTAAAATATTAATGTTAGTATGACATTCACAAAATATATTCTTAATATTATGATTAAAACTATTGAAGCAATTGGCTCTTAGAAATATTTTTATAAATAGATTGCCAGTAATCCTACCTTCAATCATTCAGATTTAGAATCAGAAGTGATTTATTTTAGCAACGATGTTTGAGGCATATGTATTAATTGGAAGGATAAAGTTTTTATTATTGGCTGGGTCCAAAATTAGTTTAATGTGATAACTTAGTTTACAGCATAGCTAGTGTGATTGTAGCTTATTTAATAAACTATATCAAGTCATTTGCTTAACTGTGGTTCGTTGTTTAATAAGCCACAGTGGTTAGGTGCATATACCACACTAAGCCAAAAATAAGCAAACCACAGTATGATTTAGCATATTTGTAAAGAAGACTGGCATTTTTGCTGAGCTTTCCATTATGAATATGTAGAACTTGGTTTGTACAACTCATTAACTAAGATACGGATGAGATGTTTGTAGTTTAGTATGTTGTCGGAATCTAGCCATGTTTCGTGAACCAAGCTTTCATAGACATAATGTGTATATGTGACATGTATTCTGTTAACAAGACTAGCATTTTGTAGGAGCTAAAACACTTTGTCCCTTGCTTTAATACTTAATATTTAAATCAATTAAAATTTTCTAAAATTTTCTAAAATTCATTCTTGGGTAGCATTTGAACCAAGCTGGGGAATCTCTAATTCATCTGCATCCTATATTTCTTCGATTTCTTTAATACCATTTACAAACTCATAACCAAAACACTGAATTATTTGTCAATATTTATGACTTCTCAAAATAGTGTGGTCTTTAGATTTAAATTTTCTCTCTCTCAGCATCACAGAAATGTGTGCATAAGGTGAATGAATCATGACGCGTACCATCTAAAATTGCCAAAAAGAAAAACTGGTATAGTGAGAAAGTGATATGAACTGGATCTTTTAAAAACTGGTATTTGTATTAAATTATACATGTACATTTTATCTAGCAGTGAAAGGACCATGGATCTGGTTTTGGAAATGTGCAATACTAATTCAATTCACTGGTGTGGTGTATCAGGAAGACAGCTGGGCAAACTGCATCCTACTTCATCACTATATTTGACACTTACGCTGCTATCATCAGTACAGGGACTACAAGTAAGATATTAAAGTGGCTCTGATTTTAGCCTTATTTTATCTTCAATCACTTTAATCACTGAATCTATCCTTTCTTTCCATTTTAGAGTGTCTCTGGTTTAAGATTAACAGATACCTTTTTGAAAAGAACATATGAGTATGATGATATTGCTCAAGTCTGCGTGGTTTCTTCAAAATGAAAAAAAAATATTTTTAAAAAAATTCTTAAGTTTTGTGGACCAACTGTCTGACAACACTCTAATGAATCCAGAATACATCTAACTGTATCCAAGAGGAAAAAATGTTATTTAATAATTCTCCCATAAATGAATGTGATACTTCTGGAATGTTTAAAAATATATGCTAAGAGCCAACCAATAATGTATATTTTAATCTATTTGGAAATAAAGACTTAGGCAACTTACACAACTATTTAATTGTGTTACATTTTTGTACAAAACATTTTCTAATATTTGCAGTATGATTTGTAATTCTTGGGAAAATAATTCTCTACATGGGAAGGGGACTAGAAACTTTTTCCCAGTCTTCATTTGGAAAAAACAGTATTCTATAAATGTAGGAACACAGATTTATAACTGTTATTTTAAGATTAAAGGATCAGTGGTTTGAACTATGTTATAGAGAATTATACAACATACTGTATATTGCATGAATCTAACTTTACATAGTTTTAACGCATGTGAACATAGAGTTGGAGAAATAGGTGGTTTGGGAAACAAATTTGATTTGGGAAAGAAACAAACATGTACATTTGAACAAAGTAAATTCTGAATCAGATTAAACATCCATCTAATATGCCATTCTCTTTTCCAACCAAATATCTCTGGGAGTCAAGGGATGCTTGAAATTAATAGATAGTTCTCATTGTTATTTCTTAGGAACCGTATATATGACCTGACACATATGAAGAATTTACACCTGATGCTAACAAAAGGATAACAATGGTTCGCTAAACAAATCACAATCTCTTGGTTCAGATATAACCCTAAATTGTAATATATAACTCAAAGGAGTTATGATCCATCTTATTATGGATCAGAGGTATGCATGAATAAAGCTACTGCCTATGAACTAGAAGGCTTTTTGATGAACAGTAATCTATTTGCCCTTTACAACTGATCAGACATTCAGTTGCAAGCTATTTTGTCTGAATTCTTTTTTCATTTTACATTGTTCATCCTTAGTATATGAAACTGGGAGAATCCAGATGATTCTTAAATATAATTGAATTACTATGACTTCTGTAGCTATTGATGAAAGATGCTGGAAACTATAGTACAAAAACAACTGTGAAGGACCACAGATTCTCTAACCCGTACCTAGTTTAATTCAAATGAGTCCATGAATGTTTCCAGTACCTTTAGGCAAGGTAAATCCTGGTCCATGTTCCTGTTTTTTTTTTTAAAAATAAAAACTAGATTTCCAATTTCCAATTTATATACCGCCCTTCTCCCTGAGGACTCAGGGCGGTGTACAGCCAAGAAAGAACATAGAATACAAATATTAAAAACAGTTAAAAATATATATAAATTTGGCCCGAAAGTTAAGAAGTCACAAACTGATTAAAAGAATTTAAAATTTTCTTCTTAAGCCAGCCCGGCTTGCTGGAAAAGATGGGTTTTAAGGGCACGACGGAAGGCATTGAGGTCATGGATTCTCCTTATCTCAGGGGGCAACTGATTCCAGAGGGTAGGAGCCCCCACAGAGAAGGCCCTCCCCCTGGGGGTCACCAGCCTACATTGTTTGGCTGATGGCACCCTGAGGAGGCCCTCTCTGTGGGAGCACACGGGTCGATGGGAGGTCGTCGGTAGCAGCAGGCGGTCTCGCAGATAGCTAGGCCCTATGCCATGGAGCGCTTTAAAGGTGATAACCAACATGATGATGATGTTGGCAGTCTCAAGATTTCAGATGTCACAGCTGAATCCATTTATACAACTCTCAGACAACACCTTCCAGCCTCCATTTGTCCCTACATTTGTCAATAAATCACTAGAAAACACTGATAACTGATTTGAATTTAAATGCAACATATGTATGCTGTGATTCAAATTTTGAATTAAAGAGAAATGAATAAAAGTAGTAGAAAAGTGAAAAAGTAGAGGAAAAAGAAAAATAAGGGACTTCTAGCCTTAACAGCAGTGATGGAATTATTTATATTTTACCCTCTCTAAGGTTGCATTAAAGTTTCCTTCTTCCATAGTTTACCATTTCTAATCATCAGTTCATTTTTTTTCCCAGCAAAAAGTGCATAAGAGGTTTCCAGTCACTAAAAGGAACTGAAGCAAGTTTCAATAAAATATTAATATTATTGCCATCTGCTATAATGTATATTTAGAGGAAACTGGAATCCATTGAAGACTTTCAGAAATGGGTCAGGGTGCTTCATACTATTACTTTAGCAATTAGTCTAAATCAAGGTTATGGAAAACAGAAGTTTCAGCCATTTCATTTTCAGCCACTATTATTCAACTAATAGTGCACAAAAAATTAATTCCACTATATAGGCAAATTAGCTTAGCTGTACAGAACTGTGTCATCTCCAGTAACTTCCTATATATTTCCTTAGATCTCATTTATTAAAGAATTTGTATGGCTACACCTTCAACTAATGATAACCACTTTGTGCTTCTGAAAGTATTGTAACACAGGACACAGAATTTGAGATTACCATGAATTCAAATTGCTACAAGATTCTTTGCTGGACCACATTACTATGATTCTTTTGGAAAAGGCATTATTGTATTTTTCCAAGATGGTTGCAACTGATGGAGAGTGCTGGATCCCAATTGGGCAGATTCCTTTTCTTCTCACTCCAGTTATTTTTGATATGGATCATCTCAATCTGTACATTATATGGTGGATTTGCCTGACTGAAGCAATATGAGTTAATAAGCTATCTTGTCAGTGTGTGCACAGTGTCACTATTTCAAATAGTGGTTTATCTACAAGGAATATATACATACATGTACTAGGCAAAATCAGGCAAACAATCATCAACTACAGCATAGAGAGAGAGAGGGTCTTCCAATCCTTGTGACAGTTGGGAGACGCAGAGGTCGGGAGAGGGGGGGGCTAGGAGGGCGCCGCCGCTTCGTTCAAGCGGTGGTGCCTTCCTGCCCCCTCAGCTCATCCTGCTCCCCCGACGGCGACAGAGTGCGGAGCCCTGGACTCCGACTGGTGTACTTAAATGCCAGGTCCGTGGTGAACAAGACACTCCTCGTCCGAGATCTGATAGACGAGGAGGACGCGGACCTGGCTTGTATCACTGAGACCTGGCTGGGGCTGGAGGGCGGTGTCCCTCTCGTGGATTTGTGTCCCCCAGGTTTCCGGATACTACACCAGCCACGACTCCAGGGGAGGGGCAGAGGAGTGGCGGTAGTTATTAAGGAAAGTCTTAGGCCTAGGGAGGTCACTGTTCCTCAGGTTGGCGGGTGTGAATCCCTCCTTTTGAAATGGGACCCTGGAGTTCAGTCTGGGCTGTTGATCATGTACCTCTCCTCCTGACATACTTAACAACTACCGTCCAGTCTCCAACCTTCGCTTTTTAGCGAAGATTGTTGAGTCCGTGGTGGCACAGCAATTCCCTCAATTCCTGGAGGAAACTGACTACCTGGATCCTTACCAATCTGGTTTCAGGCGTGGCCACAGCACGGAAACAGCATTGGTCGCCCTAGTAAATGATCTCTGGCGGGCCAGGGATGGGGGTTGCTCCTCCATCCTGGTCCTTCTTGACCTCTCAGCGGCATTCGATATCATCGACCATGGTATCCTGCTGCAGCGGCTCAGGGGGATGGGGTTAGGAGGCACTGTTTTACAGTGGTTCTCCTCCTATCTCTCGGGCCGCCTGCAGTCTGTTTGGGCGGGGGGTCAGGGATCCTCCCAGAGGCCTCTCACTCGTGGGGTGCCTCAGGGATCGGTTCTCTCCCCTCTGCTCTTTAATATCTATATGAAACCGCTGGGTGAGATCATCCGTGGTTTTGGGGTGAGGTATCATCAATATGCTGATGATACCCAGCTTTACATCTCCACCCCTGACCACCCTAGGGATGCCCTTTCCGTGATGTCCCACTGCCTGGAAGCGGTGCGGGTTTGGATGGGGAGGAACAGGCTTAGACTCAACCCTTCCAAGACTGAGTGGCTGTGGGTGCCGGCATCCCGGGATCTGGAGGTTCCATCCTTAATGATCGGAGGTGAAATCCTTGCTCCCTCCGACAGGGTCCGCAACTTGGGTGTCCTCCTGGATTCTCGGCTGTCTTTAGATGACCATCTGACGGCCGTAACCAGGGGGGCCTTCGCACAGGTCCGTCTTGTGCGCCAGTTGCGCCCGTTCCTAGACCGGGATGCCCTCGCCACGGTCACTCACGCCCTTGTTACCTCTAGGTTGGACTACTGTAACACCCTCTACATGGGGCTGCCCTTGGGATGTGTCCGGAGGCTTCAGCTAGTCCAAAATGCAGCCGCGCGGGTAGTTACGGGGGCGTCTAGATACTCCTGTGTAACACCTCTCCTGCGTGAGCTGCACTGGCTGCCGGTGGCACTCCGGATACGTTTCAAGGTGCTGGTGCTCACCTATAAAGCCCTTCATGGCTTAGGCCCGGGGTACTTGCAGGACCATCTCCAGCCGTTCTCCCATCGTCCTGTGCGCTCTCACAGAGTCGGCCTCCTCAGGGTGCCGTCGGCCAAACAATGTCGGCTGACGACCCCCAGGGGGAGGGCGTTCTCTGTGGGAGCCCCGACCCTCTGGAATGGATTGCCCACTGAGCTCAGGACAGCCCCCGACCTTCTTTCCTTCCGTCGCGAGCTGAAGACGTGGCTCTTCCGCCAATTAAACTGATCCGTTTGGGGGTACACTGGTATAATTTTAAATCGTTTTTAATTGGGTTACTGATTTTAATTTGGTATTGTATTGTGATTTGTATTGAAGCTGTCATTTTGTAAGCCGCCTTGAGTCCCTAGGGAGAAAGGCGGCATATAAATCGCAATAAATAAATAAATAAATAAATAAATAGAAGCACACACAGAGAGCGAGAGATGCCCTCATAGGGCCTTTCTTATAAAACAGCCCCTTAAAGTGATAACAGTTGAATAACCCTGCTGACTCATTCTCATTGCATCATCATTTCAGTATTACAGCCTTACAGCAGCTGTTCAGCTATTAAATCATTACCTTAACACATCTCCTTGACTACATCTAGTGATTCACTAAAAAGGGGGGGTTGATAATTAAATATTCAGATTTGTAGACCAAATAAAGGGTATAAAGATAACAAGATATCTTTATAGAAATAATAAGAAAATTGAATTATATCAGATTACTAATACTGTTTTCTATAGTGATTTTTATTACTTATCACAATCGTTGGCATTTATGAAAGCTTAACATGAAATAGGATTGTTTTTTTTACTCAGAATGGCAATCTTTACTTAGGAAACAAGTTATATTAAACTTAATAAGAAGTCTGTCACTTAATAGCAATGGCTAAATTTCTAAATAGAATATGTAGCTATAAGTGTAAAAACTTTAGAAATACAGTTACCTCTACAAATATCCCTGGTTTAAAATAGCTTGAGACATGAGAATTGACTTTTTCCTGAAATAAAGAATGAAAAAAAAAACACCACAGACAATACTGTATGAAAACGGCATATTTATTTTATTAAACTTATTCCAAATAACAGAGGACTGATCCATTATCCGTCCTTGAAAAATTGAGATAAGTAACTAGAGTGGAATGTGAATAATTATTTAAATGTTACTTTCTGAAACATGTATTCATTTGGCAGATACTCCACTGTGAATATGAAAGTGCTAGTGCTGTATTAAGCACCTAACTTTTTGGATTTGAAATACAATGAATCAGGATATACAGGACATTTTAACACATGCTTATAGAACGGGTAGGGCAGCTAAGAAAAACATGGAATCTTCATTTTAGAATTAAAACTAGCAACAGTAAGCACTATAGTAGCAATTTTTAAGTTAGCATTGGAGTAAATTTACCAAATGATTTCAGAACATTACACATAGTATAATTTAGAACAGTTTTTAGAGTTAATTATTAACACTTGTTAATTATTTACAAACTTATTCTAAATTATTATTTGTTAGCAGTTCCTCCCACTTTTAGAGTATACACTTAATGCAGTTAGTTTAATCTGTTCTAGTGGCAACAGAACTTGTTAAAACACAGGTGGGAGGAACTTTTGTGGAAAACTCAGGATAGTTCAGTGGCTCCACATCTATTCAGAATAAATGTTTAACAAACTGTTGTTTGGAGCAGAAGGTTGTCAATGTTCTTCCACCCACTCAATATTCCAGAATATCCTCCCCGAAGAGTTTTCTAAATATAACATTATACTGTGACACTGAAAGCTTTCTCCTGAATGAACTGCTCTATTCCTGTAGAAATGATATAAGTAATTCTGTTCCGCATTTTTTAAAAAATAGGAAGAGGGAGAAAAGAAACAAGGAAAAATAATAGCGGTGGTGGTGAAATCAGATTCATACTAGAGGGATAAAACTGCGATGAACGCAGTTTTTTATATAGTAGTCAAATGTTTTAAACAATGTATCTAAGTATGCCATTTCAAATTCTAAAATGGATTTGTAACGTACAGTCACCCTTCAAGGGTGCAAGCAGATAGATGACAAATACAGTTGATACCATGCGTATAAAATTATATTAATATAGAACATGGTATCATTTCATAAGAAAGGTCTTTAGGGTTTCCATATGCAGATTCTCCCCATTCTATATTCTCTGGAGCTTTCTCTTTAACATTCCTTTATGTACCACTTCTGGACATCCATTCTAACTTCATCCTTCTACTAACCACTGAACACAAGTTATGTGGAGACTCCACTGCTTATTTCCTAAAGATGGAATTCACAATCGTCTTCTCCCGTCCCCATAGTATAGAAGATTTGGATGTTAATCCTTTTTGTAAAACAATACAGAAGAGCAAGCATTTTGCTATATCCTCTTTTCAAACTTAGCAGTTAATCAATAGCAATCACTCAACAAACTGATTTGGCTGCCCTCTTACATTATAAATGCAGCTTAATATCTCTGGTCCACTTTCTATAACCACACCTATCCATCTGTTCACTCATAGCTTTTCTTTCTCTTGCCATATTATCTTATCCTAAAGCAATTCAAACAGTCAGGCTGTCTTTTCTTTCAACAATTCCAATAATCAACCATACTTTGTCAAAAGTGAACCCTTTTATGTTTATTGCCAATTAGACATGCATAATTGTATATGTACCCCACAGCCTTGTATTGGAGGGCAAGAAACAACTTTATCGAATATAATTTATACATAACCTTTATACAGGAGTGATAGCCCATCTTCTATTCCTCTGACATGCACCAGCTGTTTTTCAGTGCACAGTATGCTGCAAAATCCATTCTCTCAAAAGAGAATGAAAAATCCACATGCTGTTGCTTATTAATATAAAGATGCTCCCCTGACACAGAGATTGTAATAAGTCAACAGTTCTAATTATAATCCATGTACAAAGGCATCACTAAACATACATGATATGTTCAAATCTGTGTGCAATGATCTGTTTCCAACAGACAATAAGGAATACACACAAAGAATTTTCTATCTCATGTCTGAGAAGAATTACAATGGTGATATTTGCTACAAGCTACAATATGCCTTTTGGAATTAGTGAAACAATATTTTAACTGATGTTTCTTGAATCAAGAATGCTCTTCAGTGCTACCACTGAAGGATCTGCTTCGAACATGGTTTCTCAGTTGCTCTATGAGCTCTGGATTTTGCTGCTGGATCTGCTGGGCAAATTGCTGTCCCCTGTACAAAATGTGTGTTTTTTAAAACAAAGATCAAATAAAGACTGTCATTATCATGTAATACTCAAAGATGAATGAAATATTATTCAAACAGAAGTTATTGTTTACCCTAAGAGAAAAATACATAAGCATTTGAAAATTCTGTCTAACTTAATGTTAACTTAAGGATGTACAGGTAGTCCTTGACTTATGACACTAATGAAGCCTGCCCATTATGGTCATAAATTGTGATGGCCGTAAAGCAGGTCAACACATGACCAACTTTATTTTACCTTTTTAGCAGCCACCGTTATTATAGTCATGGTAATTAAGTGAATCCACAGTCATTAAGCAAACCCATTATTTGTTGTAGGGTGTTTTGCTGAAAAGTTGAAATAAATGCTGATTTTTGTCAAAAACATAAATTAGTCACATGACTTTGGGATGCTGAAAATGGCTGTAAATGTGGGCCATTTGGAATGCATCTGAAATGTCATGTGTCTGAAGGAGGGGTCAGCTGCCAGAACCAGACCATAACTACCTTCTGGGGAGGGGGGGGTCCATCATAACTATAAATAGTTGCTAAGTTACTGTCATTTAAAGAGGATTACTGTGTTAAGAATTATAAAACCGATAAAAACAACAAAGATTAATTTTTATTTGTGTGTTATATGTCAACATACATTATAGTTTGTAAAAAAAAAATCTACAAGATTTACACTACATAAATACACTACATTAAGCCATAATGTGTTTTGGTTGGCTTTGGCTTAATTCGTATCTAAACTCAGCCACATTTGATATGTGTGACAGCAAACTAGTCATGGGGCTAAAACAAGAGCAGTATGTGAATTCAGTCTTGGTAAGAATTGCTAAAAAAATTTCAGGAAGTCTAATATGTTTTTACTACAGGTAGTATTTGCAACAATATACTGTATCAAATGAATTATCAAAGCAGTGAACTAATGGAATGGGTATTAGGGACAATAAGGTGAAAAAGTAAAAAGTAAAAACCAAAAAGAGGTTTTCATTCTGGGAGTTAGCACCCACTACAGCAGTGTTTCTCAACCTTGGTAGCTTGAAGATGGGTGGACTTCAACTCCCAGAATTGAAGGAGTTGAAGTTGTAGTCCACCCATCTTCAAGCTTCCAAGGTTGAGAAACACTGCACTACAGAAATGGCACTGTGCAAGTTGATGAAAAAGAATGGCTTATTTAAGATGATGATGATGATGATGCAACATATATACAATAAGCACAAGTTAACACCCAAACTAAAGCAGCTCTTTTCAACTTTGGATCCAAGGGCATGAATCCAGCTGGGCCAGTCACTTACTCTCGGCAATTGCAACCACTTCTGAAATATTGCCAAGAAAACTTCAGGGACTTGTCCAGGCAGTTGCCAGGAGACAAGACCAACTCAAAGATATAAATAAAACAAAGTAAAACAAATACCATACTACTTTTATTTACTGTAATTACAAATCCTTCATTAAATTATTTCCAGTATTTTTAGTCATTTTGATAGCCAGAAATATCTATACAACATCTTAAACTTCTTAAAGCTTAACCTTTTCTCAAATGGATTAACTCGGGGGTGTCAAACTCAAGGCCCATGGGCCGGATCTGGGCTGTGTGGTGCTTAGATCTGGCCCACGGGACCGGTCTGGGAACAGCAAAGGACCAGCCCATCCTTTCACTCTGCCAGTGAAAACAGAGCTCAGGAGGACCACGTCCACCCCGGCCCCCGAAGTCAAACACAACCCTGATCTGGCCCTCAAATCGAGTTTGACACCCCTGGATTAATTAAATTGATTAAACTAACTAACTAAACTGAACTAACTAAATGGATTAAACCATATACTCACGCATGAATTAGGCTTGAGAGATCAGTGAGACCGCCAACACCTGCAGCAGGACCACCAATAGCATTTGTCATCATTCCTGACATTCTAAAGGGAACAGATATGACACTGATAGAGAGAAATACAGATTTTCAAATCCATTGTTATTAACTGTCATTTATACTCTTTTTCTTTAAGAGACTACAAGTAAATGTAAAGCCTATTTACACTGAGAATGAGATATATTAATGCAAGCAATTTCCACTCACATGAATCCAAATAAGAATAATGTGAGGTTTTTTAAAAGTACAGTTGCCTGTTTACCATGAAAGTTGCTATCACTTGTGATCTCTGCAGAAACCAGGGGGGGGGGATGACGGGGAGGACCAGTTATGATGATCCATCTCAGATGTCTTATGGTAGAAGTGGTTTTCAAGAGGCTTTTAAAGATTTCCCTACAAATCTGGTGAGTAGTTTGTCTCTTTACTTAGTTAATCTCTGGAATAGAGAGTGAACAAGACTGTTGTGTAAAATTTCCCTCCCCGCCCTTCCATACACCTCCCTCTGGTTGCTGATCCAAAGGTGCTCATGGTTTAAGGAACAGCTCAAGGAAATTAAATGTAGATTTTACAGATTCTAGATCAGAGGTGTCAAACTCGTGGCCCATGGGCCGGATGCGTCACGCATTGGCCACGGCAGCGCCTGGTATAGCAAAGGGGGAAAAGCCGCGATATGTCACACGATGACACCGTGACAACACGAGTTTGACACCCCTGTTCCAGATAGTAAAAAATGAATAAATATGACTGAACACTTGAATGAGCCTAGGTTTGGATCTACACTGTCTGCCTGCCTGCCTATCATCTCTCTCTCTATCTCTCCCTCCCTCCCTCCCTCCCTCCCTCTCTCTCTCTCTCTCAAATTTAATATGTAATGTAAGCCACCCATCATACCTCTAAGTGGCTTACAATGTTAAAGATTTACTTTGCTGGTTAAGGTGGTGAAATAGTTCTGTCTGTGCCCTACTTATGTCTGTGCATCTCACAGTTCTGTTTAGATGGACTGACATGCTGTTAGGGAATGATAGATGAAAAAAAACTTCAGGCTGGGAAGTTTTGGAGATAAAAATCACTTGAATTTGCAAGTTGGACACACATAATTAAAGGCAAAATTTAATGACATAGCTGATGCAATGGCTTCTAAGGCTCTCTAGAACTGTTTTAAACCTATGGAATCTTTTGGAGCTTTTTCTTCCTGGACTTATATAAGCAGACAAGGAACAAACAGGCAACTGGATTTGAGAGATGGAAAATACTTCTTTAAAGGAAGGGACTATACCAGTCACTTTGAAGAAGTGATTCTTTGACTGAGCAAATATCACTCAGCTTTTAATTGACCCTTTCTACATAAAGGCTGAGAATGTGATGAGGATTTTGCTAGAGTGAGTCCTGGATGAAGTGGATTTTAACCTGGGCATGTGATCAAAACATCCTGATCATTACCCAGATAGGTAGAGTGCAGTGTTTCTTGCTCTATTGGACCTCCCAGTAACATTCAAAACTACTGACACATCCTGAACAGCAGATGGAGGTTTAGTCAGGATAATCTTTACTCAACTTTAGTTGATGCGCCAGAGTGACAATTTTTTGAGCAGCAAATTCTGCTCAATAGTCACTGATGCTCCCTTTATCACATACTGCTTAAGGCTACCTCTCAAAACTACTTACAAGCTTTATATTTTGTACTCTATTATGAGTCACCTAGAATCTAAAAGTGGTGGAATAGAAATCAAGTCACATAACACGCATGTACTCATTTTATTAGGATTTGAATTTCAGAAACTCATATGAATTTTCTTTGAACCCATCAAAGAACAGATTCTACTGCCAGATTTTCTTCTTGAGCTCAAAAGCAGACCTATAATCTCTTCTTCATCCTACCCTAACAAATGGGAAAATCATTACTAGAAAGAAAATTGTTCAGTGAAATTTCAGCACTAGGTGTGTTTCCTGAAAGTGATGTGTGCTCACCCTAATCCTCTATGTTATGCTTGCTTTGTCATCTCTATGACAACACAGGTGGCCTGTGTTGATACTTACAGTTGCTGGACTTGAGGATTCTGCATTAAACTTGCTGCCTGAAACAGATGAAATAATTTCAGCCATAAGGAAGCCAATAATTAGGGAGGATAGTTTCGTTAGCCAGTAGTATTGAGTAATGAAAACTTGCATTTTCAAGTCAAACTTTGTTGGGATTTAATTAACCTTAATATCAAATGACTATGGTATCTCAGTACTGGCCTATTATGAGTCTTATATAAGTAATATGTGGTTCTTTTGAAGCTGCCCCAACTGTCAGAAGCTCAGCTATTCGAATCTTTCCAAGTATGGGACCAAACTCCCAGTTTTTAGCAAAATATCAAAAACACTCTTTTTCATCATATTTTTAACTGTTCAAGCAATTTTAATTGTCCTGGTGTTAAGAAAATTGTATTGTCTCCATTTATTTTAATTGTATCGGTTTGATTGTTGAGTTTTTGTATTTTGCATTCCAGTTACAGGGTGCTTTGAATAAGGTGAAAGAAAGGATTTAATTTTAATCAATGGCATCATCATCATAACAATGAATGAAAATATTATGTCAAGAAAAGTAAGGAACAGTTAGCCAATATAAGAAACAGTGGAACCCAGGAACAACAAAAATATTTTTTTAAGTTCACTTACCATGCTAATGAAGGCAGGATTGTTTATCAAACTTGCCATATCAAAACTCAGACCAGTTCCAATCTGAAAATAAATACATGACAGCTGTAAGTAAAGAAGCACTGGATAACTAAAATACTTAAACAATGTACTATATTATAAATGGTTTGAAAGCTAACTTACAGGACTGGACATGTCTCTTGATTTCTGTTCAGCTATTTTCAGGTTTGATTTGTAAGAATCATTTTCTGGATCAAGATCCAGTGCCTTTTGGTAACTGTTAATTGCCTCTTGATATTTATTCATTGAAGTCAGAGCCAATCTAATAAGAACAAAGGGAGCCAATATGAGGACAATCTGAATAAATATTTCTATTTTTTAAAATCTATTCTTTAAAAATATACAGTTTAAATTGTAGGGGAAAGAATGGGCTCAAATCCATTACAAGTATGCCTCAAAGTAATAAAAATGTTAATATTTCCCTGGCTCTATAGCTTTATTTTAAAACCGCATTCACTGAATATTTATATTTGTTACTTTATTGCTCAGTTTATCTACAGCAGTGGTTCTCAACCTTCCTAATGCCGCGACCCTTTAATACAGTTCCTCATGTTGTGGTGACTCCCAACCATAAAATTATTCCTAAAACCATTGAAAATATGTGTTTTCCGATGGTCTTAGGCGACCCCTATGAAAGGGTCGTTCGACCCCCAAAGGGGTTGCGACCCACAGGTTGAGAAACACTGATCTACAGTGTCTAGTAGTAACTCTCTACTGCAGTTTCATACAAGCTTCCCTCTGCCCCTCATCCCAACTACCTGTAGAATTGCTGAGGTGTTTTTGTAGGAGAAGAGTAGGCAGAGCTGTGGGTGGGGGCAGAATAAAGCACATCATCAGTTTAAAGTCCTTGCATTGCCACAAGTGATCCAAGTCTAGCCCTTCCTTGACTTCCTTTGACACTTATGGTGCAAATTTAGTGCTGATCGTTAGTTGACCTGATTGGGTATAGGCTATAGCTATAGGCTGTATATAGTAAATAAATCGTTTATGCTGCAACCTACATTAATAGTTCTGATTCTTTGTACCTCACAGTTTTGTATGCAAAGTCTGCGACTAAGGTCCCTTTAAAAGCATGGACCATATATATACATTTGTAATCATATAATGTAGTATATGTGTAGCTAACAGTATCACACCACGTTTAAGGAGAATTTTATTACAATTTGCATACATTCAGAAAATAGGGAGTGGTATATAATTTCAATTCTGTGTAGTAGGATACCATGAGAATTGGGCTTACCATACGGTTACATCAGGGGTGAAATGCTACCGTTTCGGGCCGGTTCACTAGAACCAAGAGTAAAATATGCTACCGGTTCATCGAACTGGTAGTAAACATCTGCTTTAAAAAGTAAAAAAAAAGTTCCGACAATCAGGCATCGCTCACCTGATCTTCGGAACTTTTTTTTTTTTTAACTTTTTAAGCATTTTTTTTACTACCAGTTCTACCAGTCCGGTAGTTAAAAATGCTTGAAAAAGTTTTTTTAAAAAAGGGGAAAAAAAAGCAGCAAATTCAAAAGCCCGCGTTTGGTGCAGATTGCGCATGTGTGCGCAGCATGCATCCGGCATGCACTGCGCATGTGCATGATTGGCACGCACCACACATGCAGCAAACTGGTGGCAACCAGCAGAGGATTTCACCCCTGGGTTACATGCATATTACACTAACTTCTCACTTAGTAAACTTCTCAAATAGTAAATGGTAAATAGTGTTTCAAAAAGAATGTAAATTTTTTCTGTTTGCAAGATAACTTTTGGTAGCTTATAGATTAGTTGCACAAAACAATGGTCGGGTTCTAGAACCAAAGATAATTTCCTACATGTTGGGATCAAATTTTACTTTTAAGAAGCTCAAATCTTGCTTATCCTGAAATTATTGAGGGTCAACAGAGAGGGTCATGATGAGTCAACTGAAAACAGGCCATTCATTAAAGTACTTACATTTTTTTGAAACCATGTTATATAACCCACCAAATATTATCATGGAGTTTAAAAATACTTATTACCCTATGTCCTTGAAAGTTCTCAATGGGCCTTTAACAAGGAAGGAAAGAAGGAAGACAAGAAAGAAAGAAAGAAAGAAAGAAAGAAAGAAAGAAAGAAAGAAAGAAAGAAAGAAAGAAAGAAAGAAAGAAAGAAAGAAAGAAAGAAAGAAAGATCTTTCACGTAAAGAAAACTTTCTTGATCTGGCTTTTCCTTATTTTTCAGTTACAGGATGGGAGAATAAATTGAAAGTTAAAAAATGATTTAAAAGTCCATTGATGAACATAAATGAAATCGTCTGGGACACTGCAGGTTTCATAAACACAAGAGGTAGAACCTCAAAATTAATTGCTTTGGTTTTGAATTGAATTAAAATCATGAAGCATATCAGAATGAAGTCATGCAGTAACCCAGACAGCCCTTTCATTTTGGGGGTATTAATTTGAATAGCTTAGTTTAATTAAATTGATTAAATTATTATTATTAGAATAGAATAGAATAGAATAGAATAGAATAGAATAGAATAGAATAGAATAGAATAGAATAGAATAGAATAGAACAGAACAGAACAGAACAGAACAGAACAGCAGAGTTGGAAGCGATCTTGGAGGTCTTGTAGTCCAACACCCTGCCCAGGCAGGAAACCCTACACCACTTCAGACAAATGGTTATCCAACATCTTCTTATTCAGATGTTATCCAACATATTCAGATTTTATTTTTGTTGTTAGTTGCGAAGTCGTGTCCAACCCATCGCGACTCCAAGGACAACGTTCCTCCAGACCTTCCTGACCTCTACCATCCTCTGGCGTCCATTTAAGCTCACGCCTATTGCTTCAGTGATTCCATCCAGCCACTTCGTTCTCTATCACCCCTTCTTTTGCCCTCAATCTTTCCCAGCATTAGGCTCTTCTCCAGTGAGTCCTTCCTTCTCATTAGGTGGCCAAAGTATTTGAGTTTCATCTTCAGGATCTGGCCTTCTAAAGAGCAGTCAGGGTTGATCTCCTCTAGGACTGACTTGTTTGTTCGCCTTGAAGTCCAAGGGATTCACAGGAGTCTTCTTCAGCACCATAGTTCAAAGGCCTCAATTCTTTGGCGCTCAGCCTTTCTTATGGTCCAATTTTCACAGCCATACATTGCAACTAGGAAAACTATAGCGTTGACTATACACACTTTTGTTGGCAGGGTGATGTCCCTGCTTTTCAGTATGCTGTCTAGATTTGCCATAGCTTTCCTCCCCAGGATCAAGCGTCTTTTAATTTCTTGACTGCAGTCCCCATCTGAGGTGATCATGGAGCCCAGGAAAATAAAATCTGTCACTACCTCCATTTCTTCTCCATCTATTTGCCAGGATTATTCAGATTAATGAATTCAAATTAATCTCTTAGCTTCTTGGTAGTAAAGTAAAAAGATATACTAATTTGAGATGTTTGTAAATATTTTAAATATCTAGAGCTTTTCCCTCTTAGAGAAAATAGTTCAGACTACTAGGAGGAGGTTCATATTCCTCCTTTTGTGAGAAAATAGAAAAGGATATGGAGAGGAAGAGAGGAAGAAGAATACTACAGAGATTAGAAAGTGTGGCGAACAAGAGAGAACAAAGGAGAGAAGGGAAAGAAAGAAGGAACAAGAGTGCCAGAGAAAGAAAAATATGGAGGTGGAAAGAAATGAATGAGTGTCAAAGAACGAATTAATGGCACTCTTGCTCCATGACTGTTTTTAATCTTTCACAGCACCAGTACATGGTCTAAGGGAATGTAACAAAAAATAGAATAAGTCCCTCTTTGAAGCAGATGGGTGGTCCAGAAATGTGAGATATAACAAGTTAATTTGCTTACCCCATTCTTCCATATGCTTTGCTGTATTTTGGATCTATTGCAATTGCTCTCTCACAGTCTTTTATTGCTTCACTGTGATTGTTCAGTTTACTTTGAGCAGCAGCTCTACGGTGTGAAAAAAGAGTGAAGCTCAAAAAATATAAAAGTCAACAAAATGATCTCCATCTGACCACCAACTATTAATTATGTTGTCTTGCATTGAAAAAAAAGGCTGTAGATTGTTTTTCCACCCACCAATTACATGTTTTTTTGAATAAAAAGAATATTGAAGGAAAAAAACCAGCCACATTTGCATTTTTGTCAAGAAACACATTCTTCATAAAATTAAGAATACCTTTAGAGCAGCATTTCTTATACTTTTTTGCTCTCAGACCCCTTCCCACTTTTAAAAATTATGGAGGATCCCAAAGGTTTTAGGTTCTGACAAGTTCTGGAGAACCACTAGCAGAAATTTTGAGTAGTTTGGAGAACTAGCAAATGCCACCTCTGGCTGGCCCCAAAGTGGGATAGGAATACAGATTTTGCAATATCCTTCCCCCAGAAGTGGGGAGGGATTGGGGATTTTGCAGTAGCCTTCCCCTGCCACACCCACCAAGCCACACCACGCCCACCAAGCCACACCCACAGAACCGGTAGTAAAAAAAATTGCATTTCACCACACACATACACATATATCATATTAAAAATTAGAACTTATCATTTATAGAATAGTTATTTATTGAATCATGTCAACATAATATTATACCAATTAAATATTAACATAAATATTTTTCATGAAAAGCCCTACATTCTTAACTAAATAAAATTAATAATGAGAAGAATGATCTTGTTTTAAATTTTTGCAAGTATTTTCAATATCTGGCAAATAATTTTGATTTCTTGGATCTCTGAAGGGTCCTTTGGGACTCCCAGGGCTCCTCAGACCACACTTTAGGAAACACTACTCTAGAGATTGTTTATTAATATAAATGCCACATGACTTCAGAATGACTCTGGACAATTTACTCCATGGAAACATAAACAAATAAGTAAACAGAGGAAAGTCTGTATCCAGACAAGACAACCTCCATCCACACCTAACAGAAGTTAAAAGCCACCCTACCCCAGGCCTGGGAGAACTACCAGGTTTTTAAAAACTTCTAGAACAACAGCAGAAGGCTATTCCGAGGGTGCAGGTGCTGTGTCAGAGAAGGCACAATTCTTAGGTCCGGACAGATGATATGGTTGAATGCAGTGCTTCTCAAATTCAATAATTTCAACATGTGTAGAATTCTAGAATTCCCCAGACAGCATACTGGCTGCAGAATTCTGGAAGTTGAAGTCTACATATCTTATAATTGCTGAGGTTGAGAAACACTGATTTAAATGGATACAACCTGAAACAGCCACCTCTGCCTGATTTTACCAGACAGACAGAAACCATGCAAGAGAATCAGCTCGTCAATAACAATATCATGTTGCTAACTGTTCAATTTCTCCTTAACTCAAAAATATCTTTTCCTGGGATTATGCATATGCTATGCAAGGACGGGAAAAGAAACAGCTTTTTAAAGAATGCACACATGTCTTCCAAAGTATTTGTTCTGCTTCAGAACTGAAGAGCTGCACATTCCTAAAACTAAACAAAGACTTGCCCATCCTACTCTACTAACGTTTTTTCAAAAGAAGTCCCATTTATCTCCACCCGGCCTTAAATTTCAAATAAAAAGGTAGCTGATAACTGAGCCTAATTAAGGAAGGACAATAAATACAACAGTGAAATTAACAAATGTCTGGCATAGTATTCTGCAGAACAGTGGCATATACTGAAAAAAAGTATAAACGTAATTCAGAAATAAATATCCGCATGCTTTATATGAACTTTACCTGTTGCAGTAATAGACCGCATTATTTGAATCTAATTCTATAGCCCTGGTGTAACAATCCACAGCAGCTGCACAATTGTCTTCTTTCATGTGATTATTACCTAAAATAAATCATCATAATAAAATGGCCATGAATAATTGAAATGATGGATTGCTGTTTTGAACAATAGCCTTATGGGTGCTGTAAAATATACCCTGTAAAAAACAACTTGGTTGCCCTTCATAAATATTGTTTTGGAAACAAATTATTTTGAGCAATGTTATATAAACTGGGACTATTAAAATTTGTCTCCTGTAATTTCATTTGACACAAGATGGCACATTCCTTGAAAAACTAGCTGAAATTAGTGATCCATTACAGTTCCAACAGCTAGCTAGAGTATCATAGCTGAAATCAAAAGATTTGTGTCCAGATGCCATGTCATGAATGACGGCAATTTTGGATATCCTTTAACTTAAGTTGATAATAATAATTACACATAATTACACAGGACAAAAATAATAGATTTAAGTCACAGAAAAAATAACAGATTTAAGTTATAGTTATAGAACTATAAAGAATACTTTAAAAGTGGAACCAATTACCAATGATCTAAGAAATGGATTGTCTTTGAATGAAGCACTGAGGCAGAAGATGGATAGCCATCTGTCAGAAATGCTTTAATTTATATTACTGCATTGAGCAGGGAGTTGCTAATTGGAGTAGCAACAAAAATAGCTACTGTTTGCATTCTACTAAACCACTTATGAGCTCGCATTCTTTTGTATGGGAGTCACACTGAATGTACAGTATATTATGATCTGAAAGGAAAGAAATGATGTTACTAAAATGAAGCTGACAATGATAGGAGATGCAAATAAAGGCTTGATTCATGAAACAAGAAACTCTAAGGATTTTTACCATGTTTTCCTGAAAATAAGACAGGGTCTTATTTTCTTTTGACCCCCCCAAATAAGGGCTTGGCCTTATTTTTGGGGAGATGCTATTATTTCTGAGGTGCAGGAGGCAGCAAGCCCACCGGTCCCACCTTCTCCGTCCCACCACCTGCTTGCCTGCGGCCGCAATGACCCAAATTCTGCGCACGAACTAGAAATTCAGACCTTCCAACTTCCCGCAAAAAAAAAAAAAAAAAAAAAAGATCTTGCGAAGTTGAAAGTAGTCCCACAGACTACTTTTCTTGCCCTGCATGTGGCAGTGGAAAATGGAGCAGGAAAGCAGGTTAGTGAAGGGATGTGGCTGCCTTGGGAGGGGTGGGGGGTAGGGATCTCTCTCACACACACACCGTCTTTTCCTTCAGAGCAGGATGAGAGGCAGGAAAATTCCCCCCTCCCCATTTTCAAGCCGTTTGCAAAAACGCCCAATTCGGAGCCTTCAATGTTGCAATCCTGCAATATGCTGAAGGCTCGGAATGGGGTATTTTTTTTTTGCGAACAGCTTGAAAATGGGGATTTTCCTGCCTTTCACCTTGTTCTGAAGCTCAGCACAGACTGTGAAAGGATAAGAGGCAAAATCCCCCCTCCCCATTTTCAAGCAGTTTGCAAAAACATCCCATTCCAAGCCTTCCGAGCCTTCAATGTGAATATGCAGGTGTGAAGTGATCTCCATGCCTCCCTAAAGGAAGGCATGGAAATCCATACACCTGGGACATCGGAAGAAGACCTTCGAGGAGCTGCCAATGTGCAGGAAATGTGCAGGAGATTTTCTGAACATCAGCAGCGGCGTCTCCTCGCAGGGCTTATTCCGATGTCCCAGGTGTATTTATTTATTGTTTATTATTTATTGGTTAGATTTATATGCCGCCCTTCTCCGGAGACTCAGGGCGACTTACAATGCGTTAAGTAATAGCCTTCATATTTTTGTATATACCTGCTTAGTAGGGCTTTTGGCCCCCCCTAAGCGGTGTTCTTTTTTTATACAAAGTCAGCTTATTGCCCCCACTATCCGGGTACTCATTTTACCTACCTTGAAAGGATGGAAGGCTGAGTCAACCTTGAGCCGGTTGAGATTTGAACTTGCAGTAATTGCAGGCAGCTGGTGCTAATTAACAGCACATTAGTCTGCTGCGCCACCAAGGCTCTGGATTTCCATGCCTTCCTTTCCTGTTCCGTGGACGGAATTGCCTGCTGTGACTGTCACTGTTAGTTAAGGAGGGTGCGAGGAGTGTGGGGTGTGTTGCTTGGCCTCCGGCTTTTTTTACAGCAGCAATTGGCAGCAAAAGTGGACGTGCTTGCTGGAGGCGGGCGCCTGAGCAGTACCCGTGAATCAGCTGTTGATTGAATGGCAGCCGGAGTGCTTCAGCTGATCCCATTAAGGGACTGAGAAGCCCTGAGATGACGGGGGAAGGGAAGGGCTGTCTTCTGTGCTGGCCACGCCCACCCCTTCACCCCTTCACTAGGGCTTATTTTCAGGGGAGGACATATATTTACACCCACCCCAAAAATCAGGCTTGGCTTTATTTTCGGGACATGTTGTATTTTTGGGGAAACACCATAGGTTAATACAACCATAGGCTGCAAAGCAGAAAGTCTTATATTAGTCTATACACTAGACCAAAATTAAGGAAGGCATACTATGCTGATGTGATATGTGATTTAAATGCAATATACCTTTCCAGTCCTAAGTCGAAAGAAGCATTTATACTGATTTGCTGTACATTTTATTTTCTTGTGTTTTTTTAAATTCTTCCAGAGCAGCCAGGACACATTATACTTGAAACACACTGTTCATTCCATACAAGATCATCTATTAAACACCAATAGTCTGAACATTTGTAATTCATTCATGAGCTTATCTATCATCATGACCAAAAAATAAACTACATTATCAATGGTGGAAAGGATTCTTTTCTTTAATTCCTTTTCTGTTTCCTACCTTCATCCTTGAGCTGATCAGCTTTTTCAAGGTCCTCTGGCAAAGAATCTGAGAGAGGCAGAATCTCATTCTATGGGTATTTTAAAGAAAGACAAATATTATTTTCTATAACCCTTTATTTAGGGTCATTTATATCACTGATCTTAAACAAGCCACAAGGGCCCTATTCTGCAATAAATATCAATAATGTAATATCAGGAAGAAATCAATGCTATAAAGTAATTTCCTTTTTAGTGCACAATATGTCAGAGCAAAGAAACTATCCAAAATAGTAATCTGGGAGTACTCAAGTCCGCTCTTTCAATCTTGAGTTCCATTTACTATATTAATTTTGAACACAAGCAGTAGGATAAGCAATGCACCAATTTATGCTGGATTTCACCATATTCAATAGCTCTAAGTATGTCAATTTCTTACTTCGGTATGTAGAAGAAATGGATCTGATTGCCTTCTCTTGAAATATTTCTCATTCTCTCCCTCCCTCCCTCCCTCTCTCTCTCTCTCTCTCTCTCTCTCTCTCTCTCACACACACACACACACACACACACACACACACATTATTGCATTACTGTTCTAACCAGGGTTTTTCCTACGTAAATCAAGATGTTTATATAGCCATAGTTAAGTGACATCACAAATCACTATTTTCTAGGCTTTATCAGACATATAAGCAGCATTATGCTGTCTGTTGTAAGACTTAAGGGAGACTAAAATAGATCTATTTCGGGCTTATTTGCCTTCACCAGTTAGCCACACCCTCATTTTATGACTCCTCCCTGTAACGGTCAAATATTTATTTTGTTCTTTTTTCGTAGGTCTATATGTGCATTACTGTTCTAGCCAGGGTTTTTCCTACGTAAATCAAGATGTAAATCAAGATGATTTGGGATGTCACTTAACTATGGCTATATAAACATCTTGATTTACGTAGGAAAAAAACTGGCTAGAACAGTAATGCACATATAGACCTATGAAACAAGAATATATATATATATATATATTTTCAGATCTGGACGCAGGAAATATGCAAACTAAATGCAACTATATGCATTATATGCAACTAAATGCAACTATAAACTATATGCAAACTAAAGCTAGTTTAAATATTAATCAGCAGTGTGCAACTAAGATGTCTGAAGGTATACAAGGTATTTTGTATGAAAGTATACAAAACTAAATTATAAACATTTATTTACATTTCTACACGAAATGTACATTTCTAATTAAGCTATTCTATCTACAAATGTACAATAGTTCTTGATCTATATGAAATCAAAATCAAATCAGAACTTGCAAAAAAGGGATGGAAATAAAATCTATAAGCTGATGAAAACCTTTGGGCCAGGCTAACAAAAGTATCGTAACTTTTCATAAATAAGGCATCACTTATAAGAAAGGCCATTCTTACAATTCTTTGGTAGCAAACTGGAGCTAGAATTCTCTATAGAAAAGTGTACCCTGTTAAAATGTTTGAATTTCTATATAGATACAATAATACAAAAATTAATTTACTTGTACCTTATGACAGGAATCTGTAAATATTTCTATCAAACGTGAAGGTACTGCAAGACGGGTATCCTCTAAATTAATTTTGAAAACTGTCTCCAAACACTGAATTGCCACTAGAGAGAAATAAATTATTTTTTTAAATAATGTGATTTTATCATCATCATAAATTTCATACCATAATTGTTATCTGGTCTTAAACCCAAAAACCAATAACCTGGGTTTTTGACTTTGATATTCCGAAGGCAATTTAACTTCCATAATGCACAGCTATCATATATCTCAACACTCTGATGACTGTAAATTGGAATAAGATTGGAATGTAAGATGGATGGAACCCTTGTTAGATATATCTTTTTTCTTTATGTTTCTATGCAGAGCAACCAGATCCCATCTTGTTTTGTTTTGTATTGTGTTTTTGGTTTTTTTTAATTATTATTATTATCTCTTTTATTCATTAAACATGAAACTCAGTCAACTGAACATATTTGTATCACAAATATTATTGACTGGCACTGATGGTTGATATCGGTTGCTGCCAGCATCCTAGGTATTGACCAAGTATCTTCTTAAAATGTATGATATTCCAATTAGCAGAGTTTTTTGCAGTTCCGCTGGTGTTACTGCAGGAAGCTGTAATTTCTTGATGTATTTTGTAAAATTCTTGGAGATGGTGCCAAGTGCCCTGATAACAATGGGTATCACTGTTACATGTTTCATCCATAGCCGTGTAGTTTCGATGGCCAGGTTGCGATATTTCGTGATTTTTTCCAGTTCTTTTTCTTTGACTCTGGCGTCTCCTGATACAGTGATATCAATAAACTGTACGCTTCGGCCCTCGACAACTATGATATCTGGCGTGTTGTGGTCCAAATAATCACATCATCATCACCATCATTATTTTTATTATATTGTGAGCTATTTAGAGTCAGCTTGGAGCTGGGCAGTACCTAAATTAAGTTCAGAAAGATATGAATCTACAAGAAATCCAAGAAGAGTGTCGGTCAATAAATCTAGACCAATAATGAGGAAAACAATTAATAAAGCATTGCCCTTGACTTGCCAATATGGTCTTTGTTAATCTTCAGAGTCTCTCAAAAATTGTTTGAGATTTATACAATAAATATAGTATAAAATATTTACAGTATAAATCTCAAACATTTCTCTAAGCAGTTGTGCATGATGATCTGACATGATTGCTAGTTTTTGTGTCCCTTTAAATGGAATTTTATAACATCATGTTCAGTTACTACTGATTTAACAAGTTATCCTAATGAACAATCTCTTTCTTATTGTTTTAGTGTTAATAATACGTTTTATAATTCCACGATATATCTTTCTGAAGCCATACAATATATGATATATTCTGATGATGAAAGTGGATTTCTGCCATCCTTTGTGGATCAAATAATTTTTTTGATTTTTTTTCTTGTAGGTTTGTAGATCATGTTTAATTTGATTTTCTCCAGAAGCTTTCCACTTCAATCCGTAATGGTTTCAATATAAAGGAGAAGCAACTTTGTTTCTTTGCCTCAGAAGATGGCAGCCTTTGTTTTTTTGCCTCAGAAGATGGCAGCCATTGCTGCTGGCAAATGGTCAGGGTACCAAAAAAAAATTGGACTGTGGCCTGTTAGGTCAGAAGATCATCACCATTTGATTGTTCATGAAAGCCTGAATCAATATATGATATATTCTATCTTTAATAAGATTTAAACACGACGTTAAACTTATCCTAGAAATTTGAAACAATTTATGTAGAATTTTGTATGTCTCAAACATGAGGTGTAGCAAAGGGCATTATTTTATTTATTTATACCATTGTTCTAATGGTATAAAGCTTCATTCCACATTTAGATATGGATTTATAATGCTGCCTCCACCATTGTATTTTCCTTGCCCCAGTAGTCTGCAAAATCAACTCCCATCTCAACTGACACTCAAGTAAGGATGCCAGCCAAATATCCCTTAATGATGAGACAAAAAGACAACAAATACCAGACAGGATCTAAAATTGTGCAAAATACAAATATTTCAGAAATATTTCAATTAGCATAAAATGGGGGACTTCTAGGAAGTCAGTTTTTTTCCTGGTAATGGAGAGGTGTAAATGATTTGATCCTAGATAAGCCTCCTTTCTGGGGAAGTGGGGAGATTTACTACAGTGGCTTTACATATGTAAATCCAGATTAGAGAAGCTTTAGTCCAAACTGATTTTGGGATATATTGCAGGAAACTACAATACTTTCAATTACTGCATTGAAGTTATGTTTACAAATAAAAATTAAATTAAAAAGTGAGGTTGCGTAACTTCTAAAAGGTATTCAGTAAATCTCTGTTATGATAATGGCTTAGAATTTTACTCCTCTTAATCACTAATGAGTGAAATGTTTTTACCCATTTGATTTGGAAGAAGTGTTTTATAATACCTTTTTAAATTATTTTTAAAAAACATCAAAGCAGACTTTCCTAATTAAATATTTTCCTTAAAAAGTATCAACATTTTATTGATATAAAATAGAGAAAATCTCAAAAGCTTTCAAAGTACACTCGTTGCTTCAACTAACAATACCTCTAAATATAATTTCATTTGAATATTCTAAAATTAGATTCAATTATTTAGACTTAACAGTAAACAAAATTTGTTCAGACATAAGCTTCACAATCTTAATCATATGCCTACATTCCCAAATACCTACAGCCTGGCTAGCAAGAATAACTTAACATATGGTAGAAAAAAATATATTTAACAAATCAGCACAATTGTTAGCCTATAGCTAGCAGCATCATGATCATGCTGTCCATATATTAAGCAGGAGTTGAACTTGATAGAAAAAACTCTTTTAATGATTAAAATTGTTTTATAATTAAATGAGCATAATTTAATCAAAATGGATGCAATCCATAAGCTTGCAATCTCTGCTAAGCAGGAGATGGTAGCATCAAGCTGGTCTCAAAACTTAAACAGGGTTCAGAAAGTACTTGTTGCAACATTCTAGGACCACAGACTAGTTACCCCCATGGTAAGATGGGGTGGCCAATAAATTTTATAAATAAATAAATAGTCTGGGAAGTGAAAAAATAGCTCTGAAGAAAATAAAGGCAAAAGATTTCAATATTACCATCAAGGAAACTACATGGATGTTTTTATGTAATTATTATAATTCCCTGGGACATGGAAAATCCAAGGTATTAAAGCAACTGATAGATAAATCTTTTATCATCACAAGCTATCCGCATACTGGTGGTTAACTTACAATCAAGATTGGTTTTAACATACTGCAAGAAATAATGTATCTTTCCCTTTATTAAATAGAAAGCTAACCTTACAAGTTACTAAATAAATCCTACATATGAAATCTACTCTAGGTTTGTGAATTCTTGCCTGCCACAATAATTGTCCATGTGAACTGGGTGCACATTCTGGAATACCAAACTTTCCTCTATGACTATGCACTGAAAGAGAAAACTGACTGTGTTGAACGATCTTTCTGATTCACCCTTTTACTTTTTTAAGAATGACTGAGGTAAATGTCTAAGGGACTCTAAAGTTCTTCAGTTTTAAAATAGGTTTATGAAATACAATAAATAAAGCATTAACACTTAACAGCAATATTTCATTTAAATACCAAGTTGCCCCATCTCTACACACCTTCCAAGCTTTCTTGTTCATCTGATGTGAAAGTATCCATCTGACTCTGTTCTCTCAGGAAATGGATGATAGCATAAACGAGGTGCTTCACTGAAGACATTCTCAAATTTAATGCAGCTTTCCTGAATCATAAAAACAGGACAATTTTCTGTTAATGAATTTAATGTCTATTGCACTGAAGAAATGGACAATGAGGAGTTGTATTCTGAATTAGATTTTTAACTGAGAATCTCTTTCTTGAGGAAAAGCTTTCAGTCAATTTTAAATATCATGGACTCAGTTCTTCAAGGACAAGAACTTCTTAGATATTATTTTACTCTTATTAATCTATTAATAGAATACAAAGAATAATTCAAAGAAAAATGTAATTAAAAATATTGCTTAAATCACCAATTTGATTAACCAATTTTATTTCCCGTTTCTCCATCTTCAATAGTTAGAATAAGAAATGGAATCTAAAGCATATAGCAGGGATGGCTAACCTTTTTGCCATCGCGTGCCAAAAGGGGGGGAGCTGGGGGGGTCACGTGCATGTGTGCCCACACCCATAATTATATGTGCCCCCCCGTGCATGTGCTTGTGATACCCCCCTGCCCTCTCCCCCACTTTTGGCATGCGATGGCACAGTGGGCCCAGTTTCTGGCCTCTGGAGGGCCTCCGGGAGGGGGGGAGGCCGTTTTTTTGCTCTCCCCAGGTTACTAGAGAGGCTCTGGTGCCTGGGGAAAGCAAAAAATGGCCCTTCCCCACCCACCCAGGTCCTCCGGAGGCAGGAAACAGCTTGTTTCCCTACTTCTGGTGGGCCAAGAAGGCCCAAAAAACAACTGGCCGGCACGCACATGCGCACCGGAGCTGAGTTCGCATGCCCACTGATATGGCTCCGTGTGCCACCTGTGGCACGCATGCCATAGGTTCGCCATAACGGGCATATAGTCTTCTTTCATCCTGGGATTCTGTTTATAAATTAACAAACTGCTGTTTGTTTGAAGTTTCATAACATTCTCTTAATCCACAGCTGAACCTGCCTTTGACATTCCTGCCATCTGTGGGCTGAAGAAGCTAGATCCAATCTGTGCATAAACTGATTTGGCTGAACCTGCCCTCCAGCATGCAATGTTTTCATCTGAAGAAGCAAACACAAATGTATTCAATTTAACTGTATTATGGCCTTTAGACAGCAAATAAAATAGTAAAGGAGCAGTAAATAAACCATAACTATACAACAATCAGTGTGATTTTCCACTATGGATCCCCTGCCAGAATCTGCTAAATAACAAAACTTTGCAACATTGTGTGTTGCATGAGAAACATTATTAACAAACAACACAGAAGATAGCTTAGTGACCAGGGATTGATCCTAAAATGGGAAAAATAGTTTTGGCTCAATGTTGTATTAAACTTAACAATGTAAAAGAAGATGAGTAATTGATTCTACCTATATCTTGTGTGCAATATGGGCAGAGATCAGTGGTGGGATTCAAGTAATTTAACAACTGGTTCTCTGCCCTAATGATTTCTTCCAACAACCAGTTTGCCAAACTGCTCAGAAAGTTAACAACCGGTTCTCCCGAAGTGGTGCGAAGTGACTGAATCCCACCACTGGCAGAGACAATGAACCACAAACTGTTTGCATTGTACTTGCATGCTTTTTAAAAAATAAATAAATAAATTGCCCTTTAAAAATGCTGTAGTAAGTGCATTACAGCACCCTTAGTAAAGGTTCACTGATAGTTTGGGTAAGCAAGTTAGATGGAGAGCCAGCCTCTCTGATTGTTTTTTGTATCAATTAAAAACTGGATAATCTCTTTAAAATTATACTGCAACTCAATTTCAAATAATGATTGGACAATGAATTATTTTGCCTAAGACCAGCCAACAGTATATAAAATGGTCTGAAAAAGACTAGGTGAAAGTAGTATCTGCTTAAGAGACTTCTTAAAGTAGATTGAAAGGAATCATTTAAAACACCATAAAGAAGCCCAGTAGACTAATAAATAAATTTATGCCACTAATTAAATATTCGTAAGCTTTTGTTTCTATTCTAATCAGCCTTGTTTCTAGCTGGAGCCACATCTGAACCACATTTGGGACTACCAAAAATAAACCTGAGAAATCTAGATTGAAGTGATCTCAATAGACTAGAATTAGATTACAAACTGACAGTTGCCCCAAATAGTTATTGTACTAAGCCTTTCTCTGCAAAGTTTAATAGCCCCAGATAAATATCTATTTCTTTACGAATAATAATACTGTATTATTATTCGGCGGCCTCTGACCCGGCACCGATCTCAATTGGCTCCTTGGTTTACCGAGGAGCTGAGGGAGCTGAAGCGCCGGAAAAGACACCTAGAGAGTATTTGGAGGGCCAGTCTTTCTGAATCTGACCGGACACTAGTAAGATCCCACATTAGGAATTACTTAGTGGCGATAAAAGCAGCGAAATGTAGTTATTTTGCTGCTCTTACTGCGTCATCAGATAATCGCCCAGCCGCCCTCTTTAGGGTGACCCGCTCCCTGCTCCACCAGGAAGCGCGGGAGGACCCCTTGGAGGGTAGAGCCTAGGATTTTGTTCAGTATCTCTATGACAAAATCACTCAAGATTCGGGAAGATTTGGACTCCGACTGGGTAGTCTCAGGGGGAGAGACAGGGGCAGGTCTTGAGAATGTTATCTGGGATGAGTTTGATCCTGTGACCCCTGAGGACGTGGACAGGATTCTGGGTAGACTGAACACGACCACTTGTTTATTGGACCCGTGTCCTTCCTGGTTAGTACTGGCTTCCCGGGAAGTGACACGAGGCTGGCTCCAGGGGATTATAAATGCTTCGCTGGTTGAGGGTGACTTTCCCGCCGCCTTGAAAGAGGCGGTGGTGAGGCCTCTCCTCAAGAAGCCTTCCCTGGACCCGGCAATGTTGGTAAATTATCGTCCGGTGTCCAACCTTCGCTTTGTTGCGAAGGTTGTTGAGAGTGTGGTCGCGCAACAGCTCCCCCAGCACCTGGATGAAACGACGTATCTGGATCCGTTCCAGTCGGGCTTCAGGCCCAGGTACAGCACAGAAACGGCATTGGTCGCATTGGTTGATGATCTCTGGAGGGCTCAGGACAGGGGGTGCTCCTCTGTCCTGGTCCTGTTAGATCTCTCAGCGGCTTTTGATACCATCGACCATGGTATCATGCTGCACGGTTGGAAGAGTTGGGGGTGGGAGGCACTGTGTTGCGGTGGTTCTCCTCCTTTCTCTCTGACCGGTTGCAGTCTGTGTTGACAGGGGGACAGAGGTCGACCCCGAGGCCCCTCATATGTGGGGTGCCGCAAGGGTCGGTCGTCTCGCCTCTCCTGTTCAACATTTATGTGAAGCCGCTGGGCGAGATCATCCGTGGTTTCGGGGTGGAGTACCATCAGTATGCTGACGACACCCAGCTATACATCTCCACCCCGGATCACCCCAACGATGCCCTTGAAGTGATGTCCCGGTGCCTGGAGGCCGTGCGGGCCTGGATGGGGAGGAACAGGCTCAGGCTCAACCCATCCAAGACCGAGTGGCTGTGGTTTCCGACGTCCCGATATAGTCAGTTGATGCCATCACTGACTATTGGGGGTGAATCATTGGCCCCCACGGAGAGGGCTCGCAACTTGGGCGTCCTCCTGGATTCACGGCTGTCTTTAGAAGAGCACTTGACGGCTGTGACCGGGAGGATTTTTCATCAGGTTCGCCTGATTCGCCAGTTGCGTCCCTTTCTGGATCGGGACTCGTTACGCAAGGTCACTCATGCCCTTGTCACCTCCCGCCTGGACTATTGCAACACTCTCTACATGGGGCTCCCCTTGAGGAGCACCCGGAGGCTCCAACTGGTGCAGCCGCGCGGGTGGTAATGGGAGCGACATGGCGTTCCCATGTAACACCCCTCTTGCGCGAGCTGCACTGGCTCCTGGTGGTCTTCCGGGTGCGCTTCAAGGTTCTGGTTACCACCTTTAAAGCGCTCCATGGCTTAGGACCTGGGTACTTGCGGGACCGCCTTCTACCACCAATAGCCTCCCACCGGCCGGTATGCTCCCATAGAGAGGGGTTCCTCCGGGTGCCGTCAGCCAAACAATGCCGACTGGCGGTCCCCAGGGGGAGAGCCTTCTCTGTGGGGGCACCTACTATCTGGAACGAGCTCCCCCCAGAGATACGGAAGATCCCGCCGCGCCTTAAAGACCTTACTATTTCACCAGGCCGGCCTGGCCTAATTTCCCCCCTCTTTTATAAAAGATTTTTAAAATTTTAAATATCTTTTAGTATTTTATATATTCAATTTTAAATTGGTTGTAAAAGTCTGGGATTTTAAATTTGTCAGGGCCAAAATTATTTAATTTGATTTTATTCTATTTTTAAATTTTGTATGTATGTGTTTTTATTGTTTGGCTGTGCACCGCCCTGAGTCCTTCGGGAGTAGGGCGGTATAGAAATCTAATAAAATAAATAAAAATAAATAAATAAATTAGTTGCATTATTATTATTTAGTTTCCTAGTATGATTTATGTTGATTGCTTATTTAGTATCCTATGATTATCAGTTAAGTGTTGTATCTTATGATTTATGATGAATGTATTTTTATGATGACTATGATCGTGATTTATCACTTATAGCAGTGATGGCTAATCTTTTTGCTGTCGCGTGCCAAAAACTGAGGGAGCGCAGGGGGTCACATGTGTGTGTGCGCCCACACCCATAATTCAATGCCCCCGAGCGCCCCCCCGTGCATGCGTGCACGACCTCCCTGCATGCACACGCGACCCCCCCCGCGCTCTCCCTGCTTTTGGCATGCAACGGCAAAAAAGTTACCGGTGGGCCCAGTAGGCCCATTTTTCGCCCTCCTCAGGCTCCAGAGGCTTTCATGGAGCCTGGGGAGGGCAAAATGGCCTTTTCCATCCCTCCGGAGGAGGCTGGAAATGGCCTGTTTCCTGACTTTTGGTCGGACCGCAAGGCCCGAAAATCAGCTGGCCAGTATGCACATGTGCACTGGAGCTGAGCTACGGCAATGTTCGCGTGCCCACAGATATGGCTCCGTGTGCCACCTGTAGCATGCATGCCATAGGTTTGCCATCACGGATTTATAGCTTTTATGTACACTGAGAGCTTATGCACAGAAGACAAATTCCTTGTGTGTCCAATCACACTTGGCCAATAAAGAATTCTATTCTATTCTATTCTATTCTATTCTATTCTATTCTATTCTATTCTATTCTATTCTATTCTATTCTATTCTATTCTATTCTATTCATACTGTAAAATTGCTGTGGTAGTTCTTTGGGCCAAATCAAAGCCCATTCTAAACTCTGACTGAAATTAAACCCAAGATATATAAATAATTTAACATGTTCTGTCTGGTAACCATTAATGATTAACTATTTTTTAAAAAATAATAATAATTAACCATCAAGTGCTTTTTAGGGTAATGCTGGATCAAGGCAATGACCAATCCACATTTAGAATGACAGAATTATCTATATAAAGATTGGAGATGTTGCTTTAAAAGTTAGAGTTAGGCAAAATAGCTATAGATTTTAACTGCTGAGGGAATTAATACACATATTAAATAAAATGGGAGCTAGAGCGCAACCCTGGTGAACAAAAATAAATGTCAAATAGGTTTTTTTTTAAAAAAAAAAAAAGCTGAACTGTATTATACACCCAAACTAGCCTATAGAAAAAGGGTTTATCAGTTGAGGTGTTGTCATGTTTGCACCATAGCAAATTACAAGAAATGGCACCACTTTGAAGTCAACAAAAGTAGTAAACTGTTGGTTTAGGTCAGAAGTCTTCAAATTTGGCAGCTTTAAGACTTGTGGACTTCAACTCCCAGAATTCTCCAGCCAGCTATGTTATGCTGGCTGGAGAATTCTGGGAGTTGAAGTCCACAAGTCTTAAAGCTGCCAAGTTTGAAGACCTCTGGCTTATGTCTAGGTTGTTATGAAATGTGTGGATGATCTTGGGGAATGAAGGGAAGAGATGCTACTTGGGAAACAATCAGACAAGAAAGACAGGATCCCTCAGTGGCTGAACAATCAGAGAAATAAAGCTAGGAAGGACCCATCCTAATGGATCAAGCAGTTAAAAGTGGCAGCAGGAAATTTGTACTTTCAAGCTTGCAAAATTCTGTTAAGGTATTCTTACCAAAAAAGTAGAATTAATTCAACTACTTTAATCATGTTTCATGTCTGATTTACCTGGAGAAATGACAAAGTGCAGCAGACATAGCAGATATCTCACTGATGACACAAATGCTCAGATATGTAACAAATGCCTGATCTTTTGCCTGTGGCTAAGCATTGTGAGAACAACTCCAACCCCCTTCTATGATCATAAGTTTATTTGTCAAGCATATATAAGATAACAGGTAAAAGTATAAACATAATTTGAATACATGAAAAGAGTAAGTAAAAAGGAATATTAGGACAGGGATGGTAGGCACGCTGGTCCACTTATGCACACCCCTTACAGACTTCTTAGGAATGGGGTGAGGTCAACAGTAGACAGTTTAAGGTTAAAGTTTTGGGGGTTTGGGGAAGAAACTACAGAGTTAGGTAGTGCATTCCAGGCATTGACCACTTTGTTACTGAAGTCATATTTTCTGCAATCGAGTTTGGAATGGTTTACCTTGAGTTTGTATCTATTATTTGCTCGTGTATTGTTGTGGTTGAAGCTGAAGTAGTTGTTGACAGGAAGGACATTGTGACAGATAATTTTATGTACTATGCTTAGGTCAGATTGAAATCGTCATAGTTCTAAATTGTCTAAGACCAAAATTTGGAGTCTGGTGGCATAAGGTATTTTATTGCAGTTAGAGGAATGGAGAACTCTTCTCATAAAATACCTCTGGACTCTCTCGATTGTATTTATGTCCGATATGCAGTGCGGGTTCCAGACAGATGAGCTGTATTCAAGAATTGGTCCAGGAAATGTTTGTATGCTCTAGTTAGTAGTACAACATTACCAGAGAAGAAGCTATGCAAGATTAGGTTGACAACTCTTAATGCCTTTTTGGCAATGTTGTTACAGTGGGTTCGGGCACTTAGATCTTTAGAAATGAGTACTACAAGGTCCTTGACAGAGTGAAAACTGTTCAGATTGGTAGCAATCATTCCACACAATGGTAATGAATTCCACAGGTAAATTACACACTGTATGAAGAATTGCTTCCTTTTCTCTATTTTAAATTTCCTACCAGCCTCACTGTTTCCCCAATGTTTTGAGGTCCCAATGTTTTAAGAAGAAAAGAAAAACTCTTCCCTGTCTTCTTTCTCCAAACCTGTTTCATTTTATGTTCTTCAGCCATGTTCTACTGTGCTAAAATCTGGGGGGTGAGGGTGTTACATCTTTTACATAAGCAAGGATGCTCTTCACTAAAGCAGTAGAGTAGAATCTAATAGCTAATGATTCAAACTCAAAGCAGCATTAGAGATAAAAAGCCATTTTGGAGTTGGTCTTCCAGTTTATATATCTTGGGAAATCTTAAAATGCTGGTTTATAAGGGAAGCAAAAGTTCCTCCATCTATATATTCTAATGTTTTTTGTACTATGTTTGTCAAAATATTCAGGCATGGCAATAAAATTTGACTTGCCAGACATTAAATCCATAATCAGGAATTTGCTTCGGCTCACAGGCACAATACAGCTTTGTATAATTGTTTTATTGCAGACAAGAGAAATAATGTATAATGCAGAAGGATCAGGCCTTAAATATAGTTTACGTTTGTTTCAAAGTTTAAATAATTTATTTCCTCCAAATTTTTGAATAAAAGAACATTGGGCTGTTCTCTTCCCAGTCTTGAGATTGGAAAACATCTGTTCAATGTTTATTCAACAATTCTGACAAGCCTGAGAATTCCTGTTTTACTCATCAGCTTCAGCCTTTACACTAATCTGCATCACTCTTTGATAATATTAAATATTCTTTTAATTAAAAAATTTAATGTTATTTCATAACCTTATTTCTTCATTCTACCATATCCTTTCTTCTTCTCTGTTGGTTTAAAAATATCATGGTTGTCAGTTATCCTTTAAAGAATGCTAATTTCCTCCTTACATTACATCACTATCTATCAAGGTTCTTTTCAATTTCTAATGTAGTACAAAAGTTTGAAAGGTAATTTTTTTACTTTTACAAGTCAATTAATGGATTAATATATGTCCTGGATTATTTTTTTCTGATTCACTCCTGATCCTAGTTTCTTTTAGAGCACTAAACTTGTCTGTTTGAATTTCTGAGTATATATCATTACACAGGCCAGGGTTGGGCACACTTGGGGCATGCATGATTTGATTTGCTTTTTTCTAGAATCCCCAAATTCATCAAGCATTATTACCTGTTGTAAAATGCATATACATAAGATGAAAAGTGTCAGATCTCAAAGAATTTAAGCACTAAAAATGTATTTTCAGTACTAGTACTTAACAGTTTTTCTACCCTCAAATCCACTCTTCTTCTAAGCTTTTTTCCTGCCAATCACATAATTTGGAGAACGCAATTATCATAACATTAGCTGTAAGCAATCTACTGCCAATAGTTCAGAATTAAATATATCTGGATCCATCTTATGCTGAGGCAGACCTAAGTGGCTCCTTCCAATGAATCATAATAAAACCTGTACACATGAATGGTGCACTGTAACGCAGAACGGCAGAGAAAGGGGTAGTTTGAGTGCTCTGCTGGTTGTACTGTCTTTGTTTTATTTTGCAGTGCAATGGGTAGTGTTTTCTTTGTGCCACCCACTTGTTTCTGAGTCTGATTCCTTCTCCTTTCCCAATTTCCTTCCCTTATTCTAAAATATAGAACCAATTCATGATTTCTTTATCTCTGCCACACTTAGAACGCAATTAAATGCCTTAATCTAAAATGGACAGGGTTTCTTTTCAAAAGTTTTTTTTCTCAGAGTTTAGCTACTGGTTCACAATGCAACTTCTCTGCCACATTAACCCAGCTCATCTTTACATTCTAGTCAGGCTTCAGGTTCATTGCTATTGGCAATGGGCAGAGATGAAAAAAGGAATTAAATCTACAACAGGAAACCTGCCAGTTTCAAACATACAATGTGTGGATAGTATCAATCCAGAATAAACTCTTTAACTTTGCTTGTGTCACAAATCCTGCCTCTTATTTTTCTCTATCCAGCATGTATCCTTGCATATCTCCAGTTCTACCATTGGCAATCATACAAAGTTTTCAGTTCCCTCAAATATCACCATCCTTCCTCTCCCCTCCCTGTCTTTTCTCTTGCTTGTTCCTTGTGCCTGCAATTATCTTCCTGAATACATTGTCTTGTTTCCTTCCAAATCCATTTTTTCTGACATTTTTGGCCCAATAATCTAGGAAATTTAAGGCTGCAATCCTAAAGATGATTACTTGAAAGTAAACCCTACTAAACTCAACAGATAACTTCTGATTAGAAATTTACAAGATAAACATAAACATAAATATCAAAAAGTTTTTTTTTTTGCTTCTGCTTGGGTTCTCTATTATCTCTAATATTTATATATACTTTATATACACAATGACTTGTTGAACAATAACTCAGTGGCAATTGTTCCATGAATTCAGACACAGAACCAATACAACACATCATATTGCATGAGTCTAGCAAATGTGATTTATGGAATAATCCACAAACCAACTACAACTGACAGTGTCAATCAGAGTGCAGTAATCTTGCTGGAAGAACATTTTATGTAGCTTCTTGACCAAATCCACGTTTGTGTTCCGTCCTTTTAAATTTACACTTCTATAAATTGATTAGCGGTTTGGAAAAGGCATGAAGAAAAACTAGAAATAACTAGGAAATCACACATATGGTGACAGTACCAGGCTAGAAGCCAGGAAACTGAGTTCTAGTCCCGCTTTAGGCATGAAAGCTGGCTGGGTGACTTTCAGCCAGTCAGTCACTCTCAGCCCAATTCACCTGATGGGGTTGTTGTGGTAGGGAAAATAAAGAGGAGGGAGAAGTATTGTATATATTAGCTGCCTTAAGTTATTTATAAAAATGATAAAGGCAAGATATCAATAAATAAAGTTAGTAACTATTTCCATTTGCACATTATACTGAAAGCCATACCAGTAAATACATAGCTAAGAACCATTTAGCATTTTGTTTTGTGATGTCAAATGCTAAGTATTTTGCTGTATGGCATACAATAAAGCACTTACATAGATATTTGTGCACTAGAAGCTGTACAATCTAAATGTTTAATAACCTTTAAAACTAAAACCATGCCCTTGCTAGCCCTACCTACCAAACCAAAAGCATTTTCTATTACAAAGAGTGAATCAGGCTTCTCCAAATAGGTTTCTGTCTCCTTATTCTTTGTAATTTTGATTGCAAATTCAGAATTGCCTTCAGTGTCATTTAAACTGAATTATGTGGTTTAATTTAAACAATGCATTTAGAAAAAAAAACAAAAAATTCTGAAGATATCCCAAAGAAGACAAGATGACATCACATATATACTCACAAAAATGACACAAATTATAAACTCACATCATTTCCACAATGAAGTCATGGTGCTATTACTTACTAACCCTTTGTGGGCACCCATGAAATTGTCTTACTTTGCACACTTATAAGCAGCCCAACTTTTCATAAACCTTCATTTTATAATGAAATCTAGAACATTGTGACCTCAATGCAAACTTGTGATTAGTGGCACATGCTGAGTCAGAGCTTCATTTACATCCAACATCTCCTCTACCTATTAGAATTATATAACTTCAATAAAGTATTTTCGCCCAACTTCCAAGGTTCTCCATTTTCTTATAACATTTCCCCCCCCACACACACACACACACTTTATCCTGAAAAATAAGCTTTACACATCTTGAAAGTATTGCTGAAAAAACTACAAAGGTTTTTGTTTTTCAGAATAGTGAAGCAGTGATTGGAGATTTGCAAGAATGGAAATGCATGTGTTGCCATATAAACATTTTTTTTTTCTTTAACAGGGGCCTGGCTTCCACTGGAGGCAGAAAGCTTGTGGCCACCTAATGCCATTCAAGAAGCATGTTTTGTCCGAACGGTGGTACAACCCATCCGAAGATGCGGTGCGATTCAACCCCGGAGCGATATGCTCGATGGGATTATATAACTGAGCAATCTGATCTTTGAAATGTCACACCTTGGGACCCACACTAAGCAATCAGCAGGCAAGATGGGCATCTTTAACGGTCTGAGCACGTAAAATGAGAGCGGTCGTGTTTTTTTATTTTTTTATTTTTTTTTTTACACAGGGAACACCTGCCAGGCAAGCCCTCGAAAAATAAAAGGCTCCGCTCGTCCATCTTTCCCATCCCATCCCTTGAATCCTAAAGACGCCACCAGCCGCGGGCTCCAATCCTTCAGTCCCCCCACTTAAGGATGCTGGAGAGGGAAAGATAACGGGCGCGTGGGTGCGGGAACCAGGCAAGCCAGGTGATCGTGGCCAAGTCACCCGAGGCGCCTCTCGAGGACGCACAAAACAAACCGGGGAGCCAGATGCGGGTCCCACTCAGCGTTTAAAGGTAAAGGCGGCGGAGGCGGCAGCCTCTCGCAAGCGCCGCGGCCACGGCTCCTCTTCTGCCGCAGGCAGCGGACAGCAAAGCATCCCTCCCCGCGCCCAGGGAAATTTCTTACCGTGCCGGCAGGAATTGGACGGGTGGTGGTGTGGGGTGTGATGGTAAATGGCTGGTGGTCAGACAGACAGACAGACGGCCGGGCTGCTTGCTTGCTTGCTTGCTTCCCTCCGACGACTCCAGGCGCAGCAAACTTCTCCCCGCCGCTGGCTGGTTGGCTGGCTCCCGTGGCGTCCTCCGGAAGGAGGGAGGGAGGGAGGGAGGGGGAGGGAACGTGAGCCGCGCGCGCGCGGGAGTCTGTAGAGGGCGCGCGACGCCGAGCTCAGATGGGCGGAAGTGACTCCGCCGCTGTCCCCGAGTCGCCGGCCGAGCTCTGAACGGCACGTGGTGGTGGGTGGGTTGGTGGGAGAGCCGTTGCCTTCGCTTGTGGTGAGGGGAAGGCGGCGGCGAGCGGCGATTGCGAAGGCTCGGGTCGGCCGGCTGTCGGTCGGTCGGGACGCGGTTTGCCCCGTTTTCCTTCTTCCTCGCTCGATGCTGTCCTTGGGCATCTCTGCGGGCCGAAGCTTGAGCAGGTATTCGGTGCACAAGACACACACACACACACACACACACACACTCTCTCTCTCTCACACACACACACACACACACACACACACACACACACACACTTCCCCCCCCCTCTCTCTCTCACTCACACACTCACACCCGTTTCACCAGCCCGGCATTGGTTGCCCAGATAAAAGATTCGGGCGGGATCGCCCGAGGCGGCCCTCAAACGCCCTGCAGTGTGAGATCGTCCGCCTCTTCCTTTCCATCCCATCCTAAAACGGCATCTTGTGTTAGCAAAAGGAGAGAGGCGTTAAAAAAAAAAAAGGCTAGGCCAGATTTATTTTTTTTTCTCAGGCAGCCTGGTATGAAAGCGTTACATTGGTAAAGCCCTTTTGTTGCCTTGTTGCCCAGAAGGTGAACCGTCTTGTCGCCTGTTCAATACCTGGATTTCTTCCTGTGAGTTAATTTGGGAGAGGGGCAATCATTGGTGAAAAAATCCAATTTTTTTTACTACTGGTGTGGTGTGGCTTGGTGGGTGTGGCAGGGAAAGGATACTGCAAAATCCCCATTCCCTACACTCCTGAGGGAAGGATACTGCAAAATCTCCATTCCCACCAGTGGTGGGTTTCAACATTTTTTACTACCGGTTCTGTGGGTGTGGCTTGGTGGACATGGCATGGCTTGGTGGGCGTGGCAGGGGAAGGATACTGTAAAATCTCCATTCCCTCCCCACTCCAGGGGAAAGTTACTGCAAAATCCCCATTTCCTTCCAATCAGCTGGGACTCAGGAGGCAGAGAATAGATGGGGGTGGGGCCAGTCAGAATTTTTACTGGTTTTTACTATCAGTTACTACTCAAAATTTCAGCTACTCGTTCTCCAGAACTGGTCAGAACCTGCTGAAACTCACCTCTGATTCCCAACCCACTGTGAGGTCAGCCAGAGGTGGCATTTGCTGCTTCTCCAAACTGCTCAAAATTTCTGCTACCGGTTCTCCAGAATCTGTCAGAACTTGTTGGATTTCACCCCTGGGGGCAATCCCCAAGCCATAACAATGATCAATGGGGTTAAAACCCACAGCAAGAATTATATCTTGTCTATTTTATTCCTCTTGAATATATTGATTAGTTTAGATATCTGATGGGTGCTGTGTTGTCAGCGGAACTTGGATATTGCTATTGATACACTGAAAAACCGCCTAGATTTTCTAGAAGAAAATGAAAGAATTATGCAGACAATATTCTGCAGCTTTATAATGTTGGATGTGTCATCTCTTGTGACATTAGGCAGTAAAGATTATAACTGAGATATTCAGTTAATTTAAGAAACCCAGTGCTTGCTTCTGTTGAAATATTTTTTTATTAAATATTTTATTAAATCTATGCCTCTCAGATGGACGCATGGCAATTGGAAGATTGGAGTTGCATGGCCTGTAAAGGTGTTAATACAAATTGTTTTTTAAGCTAGAATAGTATATTTTATACTATAGTATACCGTTGGAAGAAATATCCATCTGGTTCAAGTTTGAAGCGGGAGAAAGAAACTGGAGAGAAAATGGAGGCTGGAGGCTGATTGGAAAGAGGGTGCCTGGAGGCCGTGCGGATCTGGATGGGGAGAAACAGACTCAGACTCAACCCATCCAAGACCGAGTGGCTGTGGTTTCCAACGTCCCGATATAGTCAGTTGGTGCCATCACTGACTATTGGGGGCGAGTCGTTGGCCCCCACGGATTGGGCTCACAACTTGGGTGTCCTCCTGGACTCACGGCTGTCTTTAGAAGAGCATTTGACAGCTGTGGCCAGGAGGACTTTTTATCAGGTTCGCATGATTCGCCAGTTGTGTCCCTTTCTGGATCGGGACTCGTTACGTACGGTCACTCATGCCCTCATCACCTCACGCCTGGACTACTGTAATGCTCTCTACATGGGGCTCCCCTTGAGGAGCACCCGGAGGCTCCAGCTGGTCCAGAATGCAGCCGCGTGGGTGGTTATGGGAGCGATGTGGCGCTCCCATGTGACTCCCCTCCTGCACGAGCTGCACTGGCTCCCGGTGGTCTTCCGGGTGTGCTTCAAGGTTTTGGTCACCACCTTTAGAGCACTCCATGGCTTAGGACCAGGATACTTACGAGACCACCTTCTGCCACCAGTAGCCTCTCACCGACCAGTACGCTCCCATAGAGAGGGGCTCCTCAGGGTGCCGTTGGCCAAACAGTGTCGACTGGCGGCCCCCAGGGGGAGAGCCTTCTCTGTAGTGGCACCTGCCATCTGGAATGAGCTCCCCCCGGAGATACGGAGGATCCCAGATTTACGCACTTTCCGCCGCGCCCTCAAAACATTTTTATTCCAGCAGGCTGGTCTGGCTTGACTCTCCCTTTTAATTTGCTTTTAAGTTTTATACAAATTGGGTGTTTTTAAATTCGTTTTTGGGCCAAAATTATTTAATGTACTTTTAAATGGTTTTTAACTTTTGTATGATGTATTTTTATCTTGTGGCTGTTCAACGCCGAGTCCTTCGGGAGTAGGGCGGTATAAAAATAAAATAAAATAAAATAAAATAAAATAAAATAATAAAATAAAATAAAATAAAATAAAATAATAAATAAAATAATAAAATAAAATAAAATAAAATAATAAAATATAATAAAATAAATAAATAAATAAATAAATAAATAAATAAATAAATAAATAATAAATAAATTTATTGATGAAGCAGAACCACCAAACACTGGGATTCTGGATAGCTGACCCCATGGAGATGAGAGGGGGGGTATTTATATCTTCTCTTGGGCTTTGCACTTGAACTTCCTGAACATGCAAGAACATATATTCTATTGGCTGTTGTCAGACTCCCATGGTGCTATGTACAAATCCTAGGACCATGATGGTGAACCTATGGCATGTGTGCCAGAAGTGGCACACAGAGCCATCTCTCTGAGCATGCCAGCCATAGCCTGTTGCTTTTCTGGGTTCAGGCACAGACATGCGCACCGGCCAGCTGGTCTTCACGCACGGGAGCACCGGAAACCGGAAAACCAGGTGGCCAGCATGCATGCACACACCAGAAACCAGAAGCTCAGCTTCCCGGTGCGCACATGCATGCCGGGGAGCTGCTCTTCCGGTTTTCTGTGCACGCGCTCTGGGGAGCTGCTCTTCTGGTTTCCGGTGCTTCCCCGCCAGTGTGCTCCCATTTCAGCACTCGGTGCCAAAAAGGTTTGCCAACACTGCTCTAGGAAGCAAAGGTTGTACGTTGAAGAAGTAGGATCGAAAGAATATTGATGCTTTTGCTACTTAGTGTTGGTGAAGACTCCTAAGAATTCCATGAATCTCCAAGAAAACAAATAAATGGATAATGAACAATTTAATTGCAGCACAAACTACTAGGGTCAAATATTTCAGACATGTTACAAAAAGATCTAGTTTTCTGGAGAAGTCTGTAATGCTGGGAAGGGTGAAAGAAAAGACGAAAAGAGAACTATCAGTAGGAAGTGCATGGACTGAATTATAGCAATGAAGGGTACAATGTGGGGAAATCTACAGTACTAGGCTGTGGACTGATCTTCCTGGAGAAAATCTGTTTGGTCACAGAATCAACACCAATTTAATGGCACTTGATCAATATTTGTGTACTATTGAATCAGAACAACTCAGTGGTTTATAAATAGATGAGACCAGTGGTGAAATGTAAAATTTGTTACTACCGGTTCTGTGGGCGTGGCTTGGGAGGGGGTAATATGACTGAGTGGGCGTGGCCAACTTTTTTTAAAATTATTTTTAAAACCATTTTTTCTACAACCTCTTCAGCTGAAAAAAAAATGCTTTTAAAGCCTCTGACGATCCCAGCTGACTTGCCCGATCGGCAGAGGCTTTTTTTTTCCTTTTAAAAACATTTTTTCTATAACCTCTTCGGCCGAAGAGGTTGTAGAAAAAATGCTTTTAAAAGCCTCTGATGATCCCAGCTGAGCCGCGCGATCGTAAGAGGCTTTTTTTTTTTTACTTTTAAAAGCATTTTTTTGGCCAAAGAAGTTGTAGAAAAATGCTTTTAAAAATTAAAAAAAAGCCTCTGATGATTGCGCGGCTCAGTTGGGCAATGGGGAGGCACAGGGATTTTTGCTACCGGTTCTCCGAACCACCAACCTCCATCGCTACCGGATCGGGCGATCCGGTCCAAACCAGGAGCATTTCACCCCTGGATGAGGCCAAAATACAATCAAATTACAAAAGTAAAGTAATAAACAATAATGGTAGACATTAGATTCAATTAACTTAGCAGTGAGTAAACTTCAAAGGTCCAATAGAAAAGTTTGATTTTTATGGTCAATTGGAATGACATTAAGATAGGTGCCAACTGGATCTCTTGAGAGAAGTTATTCCTGCAAAGTATTTTCTGAATGACTCCCATACAGATATTGACCCAGCTTAGCTTGAAAGCCCAAAATGTATCAATTTTGCCACCTTCACAGATTATGTTGATAAAACTTTAGCATAATTGTACCAAGCTTAGACTCATCTACATTTATATATCTGCTTAATAGCCAGCAGCAAATTGTTGATAGCTGCAAGCCTGACACATAAATGTCTGATGTGAGTATATTATAGGAAAAGGTATATAAAATCAGGAAATCCTTGAGTTTGATCCTTAGTTGACATTTTATTTCTGCAAATTACATAAACAATATGATGCCACTATAAAATGGAATACATACCTGTAATAGAATGTTATGAAAAACCAGGAACATTCTATTTTTGTCCAGTGCATGTTGAACTTGCTTCTGCACTGTGTTATTTAAGCACCTGGCTTCTGGTTTGTAGGACCTGTTTATGAAAATTGTTCAACTTCCCATGGAAAGATGTAGTCTGAGAGGAGATTTGACCTGCTATGAACATTCCATTATTCTCTGGAAAACAGCATTCCCAGAACAATGAATTTTGCACTGCTTAGCATATGAAAAGTAATATTACCATTGTATCTTAAAAACTATATTACTAATCCATATTTTTGGTTACTGTTGGAAAATAACAGAGATAGAAATAAGTTCTATTATTTCTAACGCTAAATGTATTCACACAGAAACATTTAGCTGTATCTTTTAAAATAAGAAGAGTAATGATATTTAAACTTAATTGTAGAAGCAGTTCCATTACTTACTATCTAACTGTATTTCTAACTGTATTTGCAGAATTAAAGCCAATAATCATTTATCTAGCTGCATGTACTTATTTACTTCTCATACTTACTTTTGAGCTGATAAATGGATAAAAGCTTTTTATATGAAGTGCATTTGCACAATGCATTAAGCCATTGTGGTTTGAAAATACGGAGATTTTAGCATCCTTGTTTGAACAAATTCTGCTTACCATGATGTATGCACACAGAGCATCCTGAGAGTTCCTTCAGGTTTTATTTATACTGCTAAATGAAAATCTCAGAAGGATTCTTTGCCTGATTAATGGACACAAGACAGGAAGAAGACTCCTCCTATGTTTTCCTTTGAAGGCTGAGTTCAAGCTATGTCAGCTTGAGGAATTTATGCCAGAGAATTTAGCTTTAAATGTATTTGGTCTGTTATGTTGTTACGTGGGATGTAGTGAAAGGAAAAAATTCATTTGTGTCTTAGGCATGCCTTTCTTTGAAGCATTTCTTTGAAGACAGGAATAAAGCCTAGCAGTATTATGTTTCTCTGATGTTGTCAGAATTCCAACCATGACTGTATTTGTTTGGTGTGGTCTTTTAATGGTTAGCAGTTAGGGAAATATTACTTGGCATTCCACCCTTACTGCATACTTTCCTCAGTTGATGTTTTCCTGTTTTTCAATTAGAAGAAGAATTTTATAGTCTGGAAAAAGAAAAAAAGAAGTGCCCCCTATGAAATATCTAGGCACTTTTTCTTCATCTCAGATAAGGGCTACTTCAAGGAAAATCTCAAAAGAGTTTGTAAAGTATTGCTGATAGAAAGACTTAGTATGATGAGACAGAACAAGAAATCAAGAATACAATGAAGAGGAAAAAGACTTTTTTAAAAATATCAGAATATAGTATTTTTAAAAGCTTTCTGCCTTTATCGAGTATTAAGAGGCTAGCCTGCAGCAGGATTTCAGTTGCAGAATTTCATACCTACAAATAATCTGGTTCACATTATAAACTAAGTCATAATGTGACATGTTTGATTTTACCATAAACTTTCATGTTAACCAGCAATTGTGGTTTGTTAACTGATTTATAGGCAAGCTATTGTATGAAGCCAGCTGGTGGTTTTAGGGAGGAAACCAATCATGGTTTATCATGCTGTCTTATCAATAGGCTTGTTATTGAATTCAGACCTGCTTCATATGATATATTTATCTAAGATCTTTCCCTGGCTTCTATTATTCTTTTTTACTCCCACCTTAAATACATTATGTTGGATTCCCCTTTTTGAAAGGTGACTTCTCATTTTTCTCTCATGCCTATTTAGCAAATCTGGGATCCTGATGGATGGGCACATCACAAACAATTTTGTAGTCTTGTCCATTAGGCTGTAATTTGTTTTGTTCAACAAAGTGTGCTTGGTAGAAAGAAAGGAATTTCATAAATGTAGACCATCTGCCCATGTCAGTTACCATTCTATTCTACAGAAAATGTGCCTGTGGCCACATCCACACAGCTTTATTTTTATGCTCCAACCCCATTGTATAACTTCCAGGAAATCATCTCACTCTAAACCATGCTATCCTACTGCACATTCTTAATGCACATGTGGAACGGATTGTATGCTGCCCTGTTGTCCCTTTTTTAAAAAAATCCTTGAATGATAGGTTAGTTGGACACATGTTCATTCTAACAGCCATTAGATGGCAGCAAAATTTAAGATTTTAAAAAAAATTGATTGCCATTTAATGGCTTGTGCAGCCATGATGCAGCAAGTGGAAAAGTACTCTTGGGAGTTTGAGAAATGGGTTTAGTCATGGAGAGTGATATAGAAGCTGTAAACAACCCTAAGGACACATTGTGGGGAAAGGAAGCAAGAAATCAAGACTCTCCTGGGAGCAGCAGCCACTGGGAGAGGAATTCCCAACTACGGCTATAGAATTGCAGCAGCAAGTCCTTTCATGCTTGAATGTTCATAATTGACATTAAGCTAGGAATGAGCTAATCAATGTTAATCCTTTGTAATCTGTAGATCTTTTTGATTGTAGAATGTAAAGTAGACCTTTTCATTCACTAGATGGCAGAAAAGAGCTAAAGGTTATTGTAACACTTGGCTGCCACCTAGCGATCCTGATAATTTGCATAGGTGACATGTGGCTACGGGATAAGTGTTGTTAAGGCATTCAGGAAAACAGCAGCCACAGAAGGAAAATTCCTGCTGTCAAGTTGTAAAAGAACAAATTCTTTTTGATGCTATGTTCTGTTACATGCATTAAAAATGAATGTAACTTCAAAGCTTTGTGCTATCTAGCTTGACCATTTCACAATTCATTAAAATAAAAAGTGATTGTAGAAGCTAGGATTTTGATTTCCTTTCTACTGAAAAGTAGCTGGTTTGCAGAGAAAGTGTGGTCCCACAGGAAACCAATTAAATAGTACAGTTTTCATCACAACATTGCTTTCATCATTTTGATAAGAGCAAGAAGCTTCTGTGGATGCCCATGACTTAGCAGGTTGTGTGAACCTGTCTGTTATAGTTTATTCAATAAATAGTAGTTAATAAAAGCATGTGTGAACTCAATTATTCACTCTCTTCCCCAATACTATAGTTTCCCAAAATGATTTCTTTTAGTTTCATCTATAACATTCTTTTGGATATATTGTCCGAATACATATTTTCCTTCAATATAATTTCTTAGCAAATAATACTTATCTATAAAACACTATGATCTTTCATCTCTCCTTAATGGACAGTTACATCTATTGTCTCTGTTTTCATCTTTGGGTTTTGTAATTGAGTATGCTGGAGTATTAATTTTTTGTCTTACTCTTTTATTTTAAATTGCAGAGCTAGAAACTCAAGGATTTTACTCAAAATGACATTAGGAACAGAGATTACATCATTTCTCAAGGTGTCTTCTTACAGTGGAGCTGACCAAAATTTCCTGAAATGGGATCTCTCACCTGAGCAGATTAGAACAAAAACTGAAGAACTTATCAAGAAAGCAAAGCAAGTTTATGACAAAGTTGGCATACTTGATATGGAAGAAATCACTTATGAGAACACCGTACAGACTCTAGCAGATTTAGAAGTGGAATATTCAGGTATGGTATAGTTAGATTGGTAACTGGTATCACTTTCAATTGGCTTCATAAGGAAATTAAAATCTGAGATAGAAGAAAAGATTGTGTAATGTAATTTTACAGTAAAAGTACTTATGGCAAAACATTGGTCTGATCACATATAGCACCAAACAATTTCTTTGTAAGTTTTTTGGCATTTTTAAAATGCCTTGAAAATTTGCCTAGAAATCTAAAGTCACTTTGTGTCTGTTTATTCTACCTTGCCTCACAAGGTAGTTAAAGTTTTTTTTAAAAAAGGGGAGTTCATTGAGCTGTGATCGGAACTTCTGGATGATGGGGGGAAGGGGATAGATAAAAATGGATATTTATATTTTAGTGTTACAAAAATTATCTACCATATAAACTAATTGGAAATAACTCCCTGCAGGTAAATATTTTTCCCTTTCTCATGCTTCTGAATTAATAGGGTGTTCAGTAAAAAAATATACCAAAAATGTTAAAATTTGATTTAAAATTTTGAAAACTTGTCTTCCAAAGATTGGAAACTATTGTGCTTTAGAAGCTGCTCAACACTAAAGTTACCATAAATCTAGGTAACAGGGCCAGTGTGGAAAAATGCTTCGGGTTCTTCAGAGTTTGAGAGCTGGAAGTTGTAGTTCATTAGGCGGAAGGATACTAGTTTCCCATCATTTCTCTACTCTAGTATTACTGAATTTAAATTAGATATCTTAAACGCTAACTATTTTGTATGGTTTCTTTTACTAAAGGCATTTTTTATAAAATAAAGCCTTTTTATCATTATTGCTGCTGCTCTTGTTCTCATTTATAACTTATTTGTTTATTAACTATGTATTTGTCTTTGTAGCAGCTCGATATCCTACAAAAGTTTCTGGTGTTTATCTAGTACAGGGGTATCAAACTCACATGATGGCAGCATCACGTGATATATCGGAACTTTTTTCCCCTTCGCTAAACCGGGCATGGGCGTGGCCAGTGCATGACACACCCGGCCCGCAGGCTGGGAGTTTCATAGCCCTGATTTAGTCTTAGTAACCATAGTTTTAAAACGATATATTTGTAATGGGAAGGTCTCTCCCTTCAAATACTTAAAGTAAATCAGTCTACTGTATTTTCTTTGAAAGTTTTTGTTTCCTTTTTCTGATAGTGGAAAGGAGCATATTGGATTTCCCACAACACGTATCCCCTGATAAAGATGTCCGTGCGGCAAGTACCGAAGCTGATAAAAAGCTTTCTCACTTTGATGTTGAGATGAGCATGAGAAAGGATGTGTTCCAAAGGATTGTCCATTTACAGGTAAATTAGAAATAAAGATTACGGGTTATTTGCAGAACTCTTTATAATGAAAAGCATTGCAGCTTGGATAGTCAGTGCTTTCATCATCTTTGTCAATTGCTATCTCTTTGAAAATGTCAGAAGAAGCACTACAGTAATATTATTAAATACCTGAAGAAGTTACCAAGTTGAAAAACATAAGAGCCTTGCAGTATTAGGTGAAAAGTCCACATAAAACTATAATGGCTGCATAACTACATTCTTGAAGTTTCATAAAACCTGCTGAGAGTTGGGGAACAGTGCTCCTATATTTGATATTTATAGCACACAGACTATAATTCAGGAACTAAGATGAATTAAACAATTCGTTAATTGTTAATGGTTCTGCTTTCCATTAGCTTGTTTAGTTCATTTTTGGTAACAAAATGAAGGGTGTGTGGGTGTATGTCATAAATGACTTAGCTAGGGCTAGCATTCCTAAAAAGGCCACTGCAAAAATGGGTAAAATTGTTAACAGAATTGATGAAAGATACACTCAGTCACTACAGCCACGTGATCATCAGAAGCAGATTCACATTCAAAAACCCTCCAAAGCTATCAGTGTAATTTCTGGAAAATTGTGGACCGTTCTAAAATAGATTGATTTTCTTATTTTGAGTTGAGTTCTTTTAGCCAATATAGGAGACACACAGAAAGACTGAGTGGAGGCTTTTTAGCACTGTATTGTGTTTGAGCATGTACCCTGATACAAGCCCATTGTATCCCTTTACCCCATTGTTCCTTGTGGGTACAGTTTATTGAAGATAGGCTGAGTTGATTTAACAGCATCCTATAATAGTATGTGGGAATGACTTTGGGAGACAGAAGGAAGAGCTGCAGCCTACACAACTGTCATGCAAAAGGCATCTCAGTACACAGAAGCAGAGAGGACATGGGAAGCATTTCAGAAGGGACCCTCCCTAGTTTTTCAGAAAATAAAAAAGAAAGAAGGGGAGGAATACAGGTAGACTTTGACTTACAACCTCAATTGAGCCCAAAATTTCTGTTGCTAAGTGAGACATTTGTTAAGTGAGTTTTGCCCCATTTTACAATATTTCTTGCCACAGTTGTTAAGTGAATCATTGACATTGTTAAGTTAGTAACACGGTTGTTAAGTGAATCTGGTTTCCCCATTGACTTTGCTTGTCAGAAGATTGCACAAGGTGATTGTATGAATCTGATACACTGCAACTGTCATATATATGAGTCAGTTGCCAAGCACCTGAATTTTTATCTCATGACCATGGGGATACCGCAATAGTCATAAGTGTGAAAAATGGTCATGTCACTTTTTTCAGTGCTGTTGTAACTTTAAACAGTCACTAAATGAACTGGTACACGTCAAGGACTACCTGTATTTTCAGACTCGCAAGGTTCTGTTAAAGTAATCTTGAAATAGAGCTAATATTCATTGTGCTTCTTGTCTGGATTACCTCAAAGGTTTAATATACCTTGACCCTTTCAGGTGGAGTTTGCCAATTTGTTTATCCTTATGCCCACTTTGGAAATTGGCATCATCATGGTTGCCCCAGCATTTCTTGTTTCAGAGCTAGTTGCCTTCAGGCTGCCTGCAGGGTTGTTCTAAAGATCCAAGATGAGCAGTGAGCAGGGCAGCTACATAGTATCTGAGCTCCCAAGCAACATTTTAGGTAGGCTATTTGCCCACGCTTAACTCTGCCTTTAACTCCAATTCTCACGTGTGGCGAATGAGTCAGCCAGTCTGACTACAGAAGAATCACATCATAAAAGAATTCAAGATGTAGGTAGTAGATTAGCCAGCTATGGACACCATTGCATATCCTAAAAGGCTGTGTCAGCTCAAACAGCCGTCTGGAAATACTGACAGGATACAGGAGAAGCGGGGTTTGGCTAGTCAGGCTCTTCTGTATAGCTTTCCCAGCTGGATAGTTCCTTTTTTCCCTGTACAACTTTGGGAAGGCCAAGGAGGCACCATTTGAGCTGGTAGCAGCCACGCTGGTCTTGGTTGTTTCCATGCAGCCTTTTTAAAGTGCAGAGATGTCATTTCAACCTGCAGCCACAACCAATATTATATCATGCTGAGCTCGGCTACTTTTCTACTTTTTACAATAAAATCAGGTAACTTACTGCCCGGATTCAGTTTGATTCCCAATCTGATCCTTTCTGTTGATGCATAGAGATATAGTGTATTTGGTTGGTATAGACCTATAATAGAAAAGTTTGCTTTTCTGCTAATGCAAAAATTTGTTCCTCTTTCCCTGATGGTGCTGGCCAGCCAGTATGCAGCCACATCAGCAACCTTCCTTGTGAATAGAAACTGCTAAGCCCAAGCAGACAGTGAGGGAAAGGGAAAATGCATCTGTCAGTCTGCTTGCTGCCTGTAGAAAAGTATTTTCTTCACAATCAGACCTTTCACTGTTTGCTTCCAACAAAGTCAATTTACTTAAGATTGCATCACCCAGGTCTGGGATTTAAAGAATTGCAGATCTGAAATAGCTGGAGTCACTGCTTTTATGTTTGCATAGAACTAGAAATTGTAAGATGGAAGACCTTGTGTGTGCTTGTCATCATGCCAGATCATTCTGTGGTCAGTTTTAGACTGACAGTTCATATAAATGTCTTCAGTCTTCAGGGGTGGAGGATTGTATAGTTAAATGTCCAGCCTAAATGCCTGGTGGATGTGAATAGTTTAGTGGAAATAGATATTTCGTACACTGTGATAGTGCTCATGCCTGGTTAACTTGTGGAATGTGGATACATTTGCTTCTAAAGAGTACCTTCATAAAGCCACATTATAGTAATCCTACTTGTTCTAGGGAGTTGAATGGAGTAAACCAAATGGATGGATCAGATTATATAGAATGTGGGAGTCATGTCAATGCCCAGTTAAATTATTATTCTATGGCTGAGGAGGGAGTTAGGAACACTTCTCTATCTCCATTGTGTTGCACAGGACAGACTGGCATTGGTCTCCCATAATATGCAACATGCTTAATAGAGAGCGCCAGAACAATTGATGGCATGCTGTCAACAATTTGTATCATTCTTTATGAACATAACTGATTAGATTTGCCTTGATTTAGATTCCGGCATTGGGATGTAACTTCAGCAATCACTTGTCCTATCATTTTGAATCTTTTCCAACTTGTGCAGTTCAAGAATGTGTGCATATGAATAAATTAGGATCATCCAACAAAGAAATCCACCAACAGTTTTTATTATTACCAGACAGCAATAAGTGATTCTGTAAACCATTTAGAGAATGTTGCAAGAATGTATATAAGACTAAGTGCTATTCAAAGTTATGAACAAGAGGTGCTGAACAAGAGGTACTTAATGATTGGTCAATGAAGTTGTAACCATTGTAGCAACCCTGCAGTCACATGAATACAATTCAGCCACTTGGCAATCGGCTCACAGTTCGGATAGTTGCAGCGTCCCATAGTCACGTTAGTGTCATTTGTGACCTTCCCTTTGGCTTCTCGCAAGCAAAAACAATGGGAAAGCTGACAGGGAAAGTCACAAGTCTTGGCAAAAATTTATCTTGTTGCGTTTTCTGCCAAGGAGCCATACTACAGAGTACAAGATCCCATCTTAGTACCCTCTACCTGCACTCTTAGTGTGTGTCCATCTGCAGCACTCCTTTCCCTGCCCATGGTCCTTGCTGGCACTCTGATGGCCTGTTTGCATTGTAGGCACCTGCCCACAGCCACTCATCCCCCCATGCTCCTTGGCTAGGACCCCAGCTTTTCCCCACTTAATAACCCATGCAGTCCTAGGATTATGACAGCAACTGGGACTGCCAAGATTGTCATCACTATGTTACGTGGTCATGTAGCATTGTGCTTTAAGACCTCATCAGTCAATCTGGTCCCAATTTTTCAACCGGATTATGATTCTGAAACAACTTCAGTTGATGGGTAAATTGTTGATGAAACTGGATAAAGAAAGCGTGTCTCTGCTAATCCTTCTGGATTACAATATTAACATCTGTGGTGTCCTTCTGAACCACTTTAGGGGTAATTTGGGCACTAGTATATGGTTCTTTCATTCCTGTTAAGCTATGCCCAGAAAGTGAAGCAGGGAGTTTATAAAGTATACAGTTTATACTGAAACCTCTGCACTGATGGCCAATACCTAATTGGACATGAGCGCTTAGAAGTAGAATAGAATTAGAATAGAATAGAATAGAATAGAATAGAATAGACTAGAATAGAATAGAATAGAATAGAATAGAATAGAATAGAATAGAATAGAATAGAATAGAATAGAATAATAGCAGAGTTGGAAGGGATCTTGGAGGTCTCCTAGTCCAACCCCCTGCTTAGGCAGGATCCCTACACCACTTCAGACAAATGGTTATCCAACATCTTCTTAAAAGCTTCCAATATTGGAGCATTCACAACTTCTGGAGGCAAGTTGTTCCACTGATTAATTGTTCTAACTGTCAGGGAATTTCTCCTTAGTTCTAAGATGCTTCTCTCCTTGATTAATTTCCACCCATTGCTTCTTGTTCTACCCTCAGGAGCTTTGGAGAATAGCTTGACTCCCTCTTCTTTGTGGCTTAATAGCCTAAGGCCCGATTCTTTGCTTATTGTTCTGTGATTTAAACGTGTAAGTGGAAATCAAACTAAGAATAAATCAGGAAACCTTATACAAACCATGCAGTTCCATTTAAAGAGGCAGTCCCATTCTTTACAATGTGTAGATTACAGTCTCATTCTTGAGTTCTCTTACATATATGTTTGGGTCATTATCCACATGACTTGTGACTGAATTTTCTAAGAATGAGCATTGTATTTCATTCCAAAATGTCCTAATGATCTCCTGATTTCTTTGTACCCTAGCAGATTCAAAGAATCCAGTTTCTCAGTAAACAATGGTGTTCTTTTCTTTAATAGCATCAGTTTTTCTTCTGTGAACTTATAGCTGCTGTGACTTAGCAAAAAGCTGTAATTTGTTTTCATCTTTCCAGAGGGCATTCTCCTAGAAAATGTGACTTGTCAACATTCATTTTAGCAAACTCCAGACTGACTTGTTGTGTGTCTGCCTTTTAGAAGAGGAGTCTTCCTGGATCTTCTCTCATGGCGGCGTCTTTTAGTGAGACGATGGATGGTGTAACTTGATATTGTTGTATCTTGATCTTTGGAGGTCAGACAGAATCTCTTTTAAACTTTTCTTTCTAAACTGGTTTTTCTACACCATTCAAACTATCCTTCTGTTCAGTCTGGGGTCATTTTTCCACTTGTGACCATGTCTAGGGGGGTTGGCTTCGGGCCTGGGGACTTTAAAGTTTTTGATATTAGCAGCTGTGCTTTAGGAATACGAACCTCTTTGGAAATGGTTTTGTAGTCTTTATCCTTACAATGCTTGGTTATTACCTTTTTCTTTTCCTCTTCAGAAAACCCTCTGCTTTTCTTTCTCTTGTCCATGTTCACTATACTGCTCATGACCCAAAATGCCTGACTATTTTTCTCCATAATCAGTGACTTACAAGATTGAAAATATCTATGATACTAATTAAAGAAAACAGCCTGCTTGAGAGATCACTAACATCCAATAATGTATTTTATTTTCTAAGGAATAACCATTTTCATTTGTTTTATTACTTACAAGAATATGTGAAGTCATACATCAAAAGCACAGTCTATAGACACTGGAATAAGAATAGTGGATGCCACTACCTTATATCAGTTTCAACCTTATTTAACAGGAAATTGGGATTTTGGAGGGGGGGAGGTAGACAGATACTAATACTTTCAGTTGCATCTGTACACTGAGGAGACAGTTGTAATTAATAAGTCAACAAGAACCTCACTTTTTTGTTTCAATTTATCTTTAAACTAAACTTGTAAAACTATCTAATGAGCTTCAATAATATAAAACCTTTATTCCATGTTTAACGCTTCCATAGAATCTATTCATCATTGGTTATTTGTCTGACAACTGTTATATGATTTTTGTACATAAAAGGACAGCCGATTAAATGGCTTCTTCAAGTCTTGATGACAGCTGAATTACCTTTGTGGCCCATTCCTTTGCTGTTCATTGGAGCATTGTTTTTTCCTTTTATATGAATAAACAATGCTCCATCGGGAAGCCTGTCTCTAAAACGGATGATTTTCAATAGAAGACGCTCAGTTGCCTAGAGGTGTTGCCCTGCAATTTGATTCCGTTTTTGCTGATGAGCAGAAAAGAAGCATCCGGCTTGGCTTGTGCAGCTAATGAATTCAGCCTCTTTGTTGAATGAAGGTTCTGCTCAAAGAAAGCAGTTCATGTGATTCTCTGCCACAATGCATTCCATTTCTGAACTCCCATGTCTCAAAACATTAAAAAAAAACTTTGACGTTCTAAGGAACAGAAAGTCCTTTTACATATCACCTTCTACCAACATTTCTCTGTATTTTTAGAATGATAACAGTGGATCCATCTGCTCATCACTTTAAGTCTTAATGGATCACACAAAAATTAAAATAAAGATATATTCTATCCAGTATAGAGTTATGTAGTAATAGAATCCAAGAAACAGGCAAGAGTTTATAAACTCTGGGTATAATTTTGCTTAGCACACATTTTCTGAATCAGTCCTTCCATATTCTGAACTATTCCATCATAGCATATCCAAAAAGCACATTCACTGAGAATTGCAACCTTCGATGCTTTTACATGGTCATAGAATATCTATCAGATGTAAACATTTTCTCAAATGGGGTGAATTTTGAATGTCAAATATACACAAAAAAGCATCATTGTATAAAGAAGAGCATAACAGGACAGAGAAGCAATTCCAAAAAGTGGGTGTATTTGTAAACATTTGTTGAAGGTGGCCTGTTAGTATTCATCTTCAGTAAGCTTTCAGGATTGATAGTTGAAAAGAAATCTCCCTCCTACCTTCAAAGCTGCAGAAAAACAACACTCCTGGTTGGAAATAGTTTTAACTCTTCTTCCCATCAATCAATTTTATTCCCAGATCCATTCTTAGAATGAGAAGAATGCAGTATTTATCTGCTGAGGCAAATAATGTTCTGGTTCTCCAACCAAGACTTTATACATTATGCTGAATAAAAAAAATTAAACCATAGTTTGTTTACTAGCCCATAGAAGAAATGGTTCCTCTTCTTGCTCTAAATTGTCTTAGTCAACAAGGGTATCACAAAATAAACACAATCATGTTAATCTTTCATGATATTTCAGTACTAAGGTACAAACATGAATGAATTTGTTAGAGCTGAGTTTGCCTTTAATGGCTATGAATGTTTGTTACCATTTGCTATTATTAAAATACAAACATTAATTAATATATTCAGATATTGAACATATAATTCCTAGGGAGGTGGAAGAAAGGACATGTCCACCAAAGCTAAATGAAAATAGGAGGACAATCTCCTCCCAAAGATGCTGCTAAGTTGATGTGTTGCAGCTGGTCTATATTGAGAGACATGTAAAAATAGAAGTCTTAATGGAAAATTTTGAATTTAAATGAATGTGGAATGATGGTGGGTACTAGTTTAAAGAAAACTAAGGGTGGGACATTTTTAAAAGCACAAATCTTATGTGTTCTTAGTCAGCCTTACAGCATCCCGAGTTAAAGCGGTTCGACGTTACTCCTCGCCTGACAATAGTTCCTTGTAATATCTATAAATGGCAAATTAATTGAGACAAATCTGATTTTTTCAAAAATGGCTTCGGATCTTAATAATACGCTGTCTTAGATATTAGGCAATGTTTTCTTACTTGCTTTTAATGTTTGTTCAAATTATTTTGGTATTAAGCATATTTCTGAAAGAATATTAATTGATAAATAGGAGTTTTGTACTAGTTAAATTTTCTCACCTGGTACCAATTCCATGCATATTTGTGAGACAGATGGGCAACAATTAAGTTTTTTATACCAATAGGAAATGGCTAGCTGGATTCATTAGTTCACTATTTCAAATAAAAGACATATTCTTTTCCAATCTTGCTTCTGGGACAAATTACTAGGTGATTTAAGGCAAGCTACTGTGTCTTACACTTGGCTTCTCGCTGTGATCTACACATCTAGTCTTCAATATTATGAGGCTGTTAGAATACAACTGGAGCTGTTTAACACTAGCTTTATACCCCAGCTATATTACCTTTTTTTTTTTAAAAAAGGATCTCCTAATCCAATTTAGGAAATATGAGAAATTTGGAAAATAGGAATCTGTTCTGCCAGAACTGTTTTTGGTGCTGAACAGGCATGCATCACTGACTATAAAATTCACAGTGTCAAACTATTCTTCTGATATCAAGCAACATATTTCATGTTTTATATAGAAATACAACTTATGTTTTAATACTGAACTTTGAATATATTAAATGTTATTATTTCTTTACATTTCAGCAAATGTGTAACCCTGAGATTTTAAAACCAGAAGCTAAAAGATACTTAGAGAAGTCAATAAAAATGGGGGAAAGGAATGGGCTTCACCTTCCTGCAGAAGTCCAGAATGTAAGTGTAGCATAATTCAACATTTTTTTAAAAGGGAAAAATCATATTTGTCCAAAAGTATGTGTATATTAATTTTAACTTTAATAAGTCTTACAAATAACACATTGAAATCGTATACAAAGGTCCCCTTGGTTTCCTACTTACTCTAAGATTGCAAATTCTGTAGAATAAAAGTGATAAAAGACTATTTCAAATGATATAATTTTATGGTCTAACTCTTAGTTAGACTCTTCTGTTTTATATTCTTCTGAATTTAATATTTCTAAAATGTATGTATCTCATAAAAGATTTACCTAGAAGTTATTGTAAGAATGTTTTGCCAGGTAGCCCTGGATTTTTGCATTTCTTATTGGGTGGGATTATTATATTTCCATATTTGTTTCATATCTTCTTAGTTTATTTGAACAGTGCATAGCCATAATTTCCTTTGAGTATATGTCCGGTATAGCCAGCAACAAACATTAACTTAAGACTCAACAGTATAGATCTAAAGAATAGTCATATAATATTCATTAAGCTAAAACTAATTAACTGTCTCCTTTAGCAAGATTTATGACTGATTAGGGATTTGAAGTATCCTAATTCTGTAGTGTTAAACACGACACTTTTTTTTAATTAGCTAATTGTTCCCTTGCGTTATTTACAACTTTCTACTTATACATATTCAAGGAAACTTAATTCCAATGGATATTGGGTGGTATTAAAGTCTGTTCATCCACTCATGGAACAGCATCCATTAATGACAACTCTTCTTTTGCAAACCTCCTCTCAAAACTATAATGAAACTGGGGTGGTTGGGTGGGCTTCATAGCAGATTATAGGCATACTAGGAATCTGTAGAAGTGTGAGATTTCTTTCCAGTACTTCTCAGCTCCACCCATATACTGAAGCTACCTAACAGCAGTAATTTTCAAAGAGGCAACGCTGATAGATAAATTGCTTTATTGAAGACAAGAAGAAAAGTAAATATATATCCATAAGATTCTAGAGAATAGGTATCCAGCCTATAGGTGTGCCCTCAGGATACAAATCCTAGCCTTTTCCTTTTGACTCATTTTCCATCATTTGCATTTGTCCCATGTTTGAATAGTAGTTTCTCTAGGCTGAGAGTCATAATTTCCAGCCTTTCCAATTTCTGCCTACGAGATGGTAAAATATGTTGGATGACCAGAAGTTTGTTCCTTGCTTGAGACTGTATGTAACCTGTTATCTTAAATATATGAATGTATGGATAAATTAAGAACTACTTAAATTAAATGTGTTTCTTTTAGTTGAGGGCACACCATATTGATTTATGTCAAAATGACGTACTAAATGAATACTAGGAATTTATTTTATATAATTTTTTAGTAAAGACGTTTATCATATTTCTTTCTTACCCAGCTATGGGGCCATAGTTCAGAAAAGTACTTAAAAGATAGTAGTTTCCTAAAGTCATAAAAGATGTGTATTCTTGTTCCCTTTAAACTGTGTGCCAAAGATGGGAAGAGAATATAAGAATAAATAAAACTGGGCCATGTTCTTGAAAACAAAACAATGGAAGGAGGTTGTTCACAAAGCATGTTGGCATAAGGAAAGCTTCTCTCTTTGAAACGTTAAGGCATTTGTGTTCTGTAGGACAGGAGTCTCCAACCTTGGCAACTTGGCATGCGCTGGCTGAGGAATTCTGGGAGTTGAAGTCCAGAAGTCGTAAAGTTGCCAAGGTTGGAGACCCCTACTGTAGGAGACTCACGGCAGCTTCTTCATAGACATAGACTGTTCCGTGTTCATGCAGAACATTAGGGACAGCCCACCTTGAGAAGCACTTGTTTCAGTAACGAACTGAAACGACTTCAGTAATGAACAGTGATACCTTTAATGTAATATTTTGCTTTTTATATATGGATTGACATTAAGGAAATCAAGACAATCAAGCAGAAGCTGAGTGAATTATGTATAGATTTTAGCAAAAATCTCAATGAAGAGAACACATTTCTGATATTTTCTCAAAATGAACTTCGTGAGTATTTCTATTTGCTATTTATGAGTTATATCTATATTTCAATAGTACCATCATATTGGTAAACAGTAGAATTAGTATTACAATACAGAAAGTTTTCATGCTATATTAAAATTGTTTCATATGTTTATTAACCTTAATCAGTTCAATGTGATTTTCCCTTTTTATAAGGTAACCTTCCACTTTTCCATAACTCTATATAATTTTCTTTTACTGGTCTTGGCTACTTGTTCCTGTGTTCTTGAAAAGGTTCTACCTTGATTTTAAATATTTTATTATTTAACTCCAGAAAATAAATACCTGTTTAAGTTTCTATTGTTATCTCAACACATTTAAATAGATAACTACAATTTTGCTTTTCGTTAATAATAGAATAAGCATGATTACTGTAATATGGACAGTTAACTGTTAAAATCGTTGCTTACTCATTGGGAGATACAGGCAGTCAACTTATATTTCAAAGTTCCTTAAATGCCTTTTGTCTGTAGAAATCTATTGGCTGCTAAACATTTAAAATGATTTTTGATTATTGTTAAAAGACATGTCTGAAAAAATATATCCTTATATTAATCCTGTAGTGAAATATGTTTCTCAGGTAACCTGCCTGATGATTTTATCAGTAGTTTAGAGAAGATTGAAGCTGACAAGTATAAAGTTACCTTAAAATATCCCCACTATTTTCCTGTTATGAAGAAGTGCAGTGTTCCAGATACCAGGCGAAAAATGGAAACTTCTTTTAACAGCAGGTGCAGAGAGGTATGAAAAAAGTTTTCCCATTCATAACAGATCAAAATAAAATATAAGGACTGTACTAACAAAGCTATATATGTGAAGGACTATGTTAAATTTAGAAGCATATGCTTTCTAAATTGAATATTCCAGATTTATGTCCTTTATTAATATTCTAAAAAATAATCTATAATATACTTGTGTGATAAATACATCACCATATATAACTACATGTTCAAATAGGAGGAGTCTTAGAAATTATAACATGAAGAAACAAATCAGGATAATACAATTGTTTGCATTAAACTTTATTTAATTAATATTTATTTAATAATTTAATTTGCAGGCAGCCCATCTCAACCACAAGGTGAATTATAAGGTTGTAATTTTGTGGTCTCTGAGAAAACTTTAGGAAACTACTTGGATTGGCCATTCCAAAGTTGGGGAGAAACTCCAATCTCAGGAGAATGAAATTTAAATTACCTTTACTGATTTCTTACCAGCTTTTGAAGATGTATCTTAATGGTGCTTAAAATTGTTATACTAGAAATAGCAAAAAACGAAGGAGGAAATAAGAAGAAAGGATCCTTGGATTTGAAACCACTAACCTTCATGTTTCTCTGCTGGGTCAGCTATACCAGTACATTAATCAATGTCCTGTCCTCTACAAAAAATTCTAATCACCCATTATAAACAATTAAAGATAAATGTTTCTTTGCTTGAAAAAAAGATAATGCAAGGAAGTTTTGTGTGCTTTCAATTCTGCTGTGCCAGTCTGTCACAAATACAACATAGAAAATATCAGCAATTCTGTAACTAGAGCTCTCCAAGGCAAACTTTCGGATTATTTTAAGACTGTGTCATGTAGACATACAATGAAAAATAAAACAGCAGTGTACAGTAGTATAAAAGTGTGAAAGCACAAATCAAATCAAATCAAACCTTTATTGTCAATGTACAACATGTGTACAATGAGATTGAAGGAGCCTCCATAATGAGCCATAATAGTGAATGTCAGCTATTTCCATTCTATGTATGAACAATTAGCTTTTGTTAATTTAATTACAAATATGAAAATACTAAATTGACAGAAGTATTACAGATTGAGATTTTGGAGCACAATGATATAAAGCCCCTTGACATAAAATACAAGTGTTCAAAAATAGATAAATTCTATAGTCGTAAATATTCTTGGGCATGAAAGATACCAGTATGTCTGTCATTTTTGCATATGTTCTGTTGGTAACAGTGATTTTATTTCCAGAAGCAGCATTTCATAAACATCACTGCTAATATATTTAATTACATTTGTCATATAAGCAGTCAAGGTATTTTATATTAGCCTTCCCAATCAGATTCGTTCTGGATATTTTGGGACTACCGTAAATTTCTCAGAAGATATAATGTAACTGAATAAAATTCAAGGAATTAATTACAGGCTGAACAATGAGTGAGTAAAATAGATGGATAGGTTTGCTTGGAAAAGATACATTGTTAAAGCAGTTACCTCATAAGAAAATCATGGTATTAGTTGTCATTTTACATTTTTAATGTGGTATGTTCATAATTCTTAAAAATCCAGGACATCATAACATTTCCCAGGACTGAGTAACATAATTAACCTAATATAAATGACAAGCCAGACTAATTGTTACCCACTTCATACTGAATTTATTTGATTCATTTCCTGTTTAGAAAACGTGCTGAATGCTGTATTGTTTGTATATGCACTTATACCATTTCCAGAATAATGCACATAAGCAATGATTTGCTTTTTATTAAGTTAAGCCTGTTTGTTAAATGTTATCAGGCTGAAGTCTTTTTCTAAAGATGCCAGAATTGGAACTGAAACCTTTGGCATACAATCCAGACACTCTTATCACTGTTCTGAGAATCTTCCCTAAATAGTGCAAATATTCATTATAAATTCTTTATCACAAAATGAGAGGAAACTTTAAACTTTTTAAAAACTTGTTATTTCATACGAGAATTAAGTTTGGTTGCATTCAAAATGTGAAGTTGCCGTTTTCAACTACATTTGTAATATATTTTGAGTTTATGTTTTTAATATTATATTTAATGATTCAAAACAACTTTATTTTCCTAGGAAAATGCTGACATTCTTCGACAGCTTCTTCCTTTGAGGGCAAAACTAGCAGAACTTCTGGGTTATAGCACACATGCAAGTTTTGTTCTTGAAATGAACACTGCAAAAATAACAGACAATGTTATAACATTCTTAGGTCAGTTTTCATTTAACATGTAAAATATTATCAGAGAAATTTAAGTCATAGTAAAATATTTATAGTGAAAATAACAGAGCTTTTTGCCAGGGACAGAATGAATCTGAAGTATTTTTAATTTTTTTAAAAATAGTAATTTTGTGTTAATTTAGAGATAATAATTTTGATAATAATACTTTATTAAGGAAACAACTTGGTGTGTATGGTGTGCAATACCAGCTAAAGAACTGGCAGCTGTGATTTCACATTTTTGTGTAATTAATAATGAAACTTAAGAGGAGTGATTCAAAATTGAACTCATTATTTTTAGTTTGTTAACTAGAGCAATTGCTAGAAATTCAGTTAATATTCCTGAATTTTACACATTATAAAACTTTCCAGTTTTATATAATTTAGAGTATGGAATTCCATTCTACCAGTTCTAAAATAGATATTTTGAACATAATAAAATCATATCAAGATCATATAATTCCAAACTGGTTTGGTCCAATTGATCTGCTATAATATTTGGATCAGAGTGAATTATTTTATACAAAGCTACTCTCACTATTGTTTTCAGTGAAATTGCTTCTTCAATATCATTAATATTCGCTTTTAATTATGGAGGGATCAGTCAAATGTTAAAACATTTACTGCTTTTATCTATCAGTATCACTCATTGCCCAGTGCTCATAATGCTAAACTGTAATTTAATACATTTGTTTTGGGATTATATGATATACAGACCAAATCAGGAAACAGCAGCACAAACAACTGGAAAATATTTTTCAAACTCTTATCTTGTTTTAGCATCCAATAATTAGGTCACGGGAAAGAGAAAAGTATTTTTCTTAGCCTTGAATGTAAACTGAAATGGAATGAAACAAGCACTCAAAAGTAATTTTTTAAAATTTCTGTTTTGCAGACGATCTAAGTAATAAGCTAAAACTTTTGGGTAAAGAAGAGAGAGCATTTATTTTAAATCTGAAGAAAAAGGAATGTGAAGAAATAGGTGTCGAATATGATGGAAAGATTAACGCATGGGATCTACATTATTACATGAATCAGACAGAAGAGCTCAAATATTCTGTAGACCAAGAGAAGCTGAAGGAGTATTTTCCTATTGAAGCAGTCACAGAAGGCTTGCTGAAAATTTACCAGCAGCTGTTGGGACTTAAATTTGAACGAGTGGAAGATGCTCATGTTTGGCATGAGAGCATTACTCTTTACACAGTGAAAGACAGCTCAACTGGAGAAATTCTGGGGCAGTTCTATTTAGACCTGTACCCAAGGTAACACATTTTTTCAAAGATTGCATTTGTATCTTTCTTTTTATCCAAGGAACTCTTTCAGTAGACATGATTCAAGTCTTATGATTGTATTCCCAGAGTGGCTCTGTAGGATTAGACTGAAAGAGAGGGACTCTCTTTCAGGTCATCCAGTGAGAATCCGTGAAGATTTGAACCAAGTTTTTTATCAGCCAATATTCCACAACTATGTTTTTCCTCATCTCTCCAATAATATGTTATTGGGTAATAATAGTAGTTTTCTGAGCATCCTAGTTATGGTACATCTCTAAGAATTACATCACACTGTTTCTGTTGATTGTGATAAGTAATGTAAGTTTCAAAACAGGTAATCCTTGACTTAGAACCAATCATTTAACAACCATTCAAAATTATCATGGCCTCAGAAAGGGTGCTTTACAGTGTGTAAAGCAATTCCAGCTATCACACTGCCAGACAGCACACACAGACTCTGGTCACATTACTGCATTTCAGGCATTTGGCAACTGCCTCACACTTACCCTGAGCCGCAGGGTCCCATGTTAACATGTCTGTAGTTTCACTTGCCATGTGATTCAGACCTAGGACCATATAATTCACTTAATGACCACTGTAAAAACACTTTAAAAATCAGATCCAGCTAGCAACAGAACCCTGCGCAAAACAGCTGAAAGCAAATCAGCTGAGAGTCGGGAGGCCATCTAATCAACTTGTGCTAATTAACCTATGCTGAAGCTGAAAGGGGCTGTTTTTTCTTGCTGTTTGCTTGCAAGAAGGTAACTGCTGCGAGGCACAGGCCAAAGGGTGGGGGCCAGTGGGTGGGCAGGGCTACATCTGGTGTATAAGACGCACCTAAATTTTCACCCCCTTTTGGGGGGTAAAAAAGTGCATTTTATACTCCGAAAAATATGGTAATCATTTTTTCTCTAAATCAACAAACATGCAGTGAATCTTCTTTCTCTTCCATTCATCTTACGGTTGCACTTCTCCAATTTTGCTTGTCATGTCTCATACCTTTTCAGTCAGAATTCTGCCAAACACTTTCCCAGGGTGGTTGAAGGTAATCCCTCTATAGTTTTTTTCATCACTTTTGTTACCTTTCCTTTTGTATAAGGGAGCACAGATACAGACTTCAAACACAACCATTCTATAACATTTCTCTGGTTACACTCTCATCACCTGCAGGCTTAACTTTTTTCAAAACTCTCTCAGCAGTTCTTTTCTTTTTTATTGTTTTTTCTTAGATATTATTTTATCTTATATCTTAGATATTTTTTTATGTTATTTTAATCTTACGAAGATTAGGTAGAAAGAAAAGCCAATCCTTCAAGCAATAGAATAACTTGTATAATTGCTACGACTTAATATAGCGTACAGTTGAACCATCTTACAAAATCATCCTTTTTTTCCTCTCTCTTAAGAGTTGTACTGATTTTTTAAAAAAATAAAACTGTTATCTTTAAGATTTTTAAAAGATACAATGTATTAATCTGACTATTATAATGATAGAACCCCAAAAGCAAGCTCATTATGGAATTTTAGACAAATGTATTGTTCCTGAGAGGGGACGCGGTGGCTCAGTGGCTAAGACACTGAGCATGTTGATTGAAAGGTTGGCAGTTCAGCGGTTCGAATCCCTAGTGCTGCGTAACGGGGTGAGCTCCTGTTAATTGTTCCAGCTTCTGCCAACCTAGCAGTTCGAAAGCATGTAAAAAATGCAAGTAGAAAAATATGGACCATCTTTGGTGGGAAGGTAACAGCATTCCGTACACCTTTGCGTTTAGTCATGCCAGCCGCATGACCATGGAGACGTCTTCGGACAATGCTGGTTCTTCGGCTTTGAAACGGAGATGAGCATCGCCCCCTAGAGTCCAGACGACTAGCACACATGTGCGATGAGAACCTTTACCTTATTGTTCCTGACTCTTCCAGGAAAAGGATGAGTCATTCATATAGATATCAGTTAAGAAGTGCCAAATGTTTCACTTTCTTTGTTTTTTCTCTTTTTGATCTACTTTATTTTATTACTCAGAGAAGGAAAATACGGGCATGCTGCATGCTTTGGTCTCCAGCCTGGCTGCCTTCTTTCTGACGGCAGCAGAATGATGTCAGTAGCAGCTCTTGTAACTAATTTCACAAAACCAACCTTAGATCGCCCATCACTGCTGCAGCATAATGAAGTGAAAACTTACTTCCATGAGTTTGGGCACGTAATGCACCAGATATGCGCTCAGGTAAGTATTCTGCCTTATTCTGAAATTCTTCTACTATGGCTATGGGGCTTCTGTGCTTAAAGGGAACAAGCAGTGAAGGATTGTATGGCAAATTTCTTCAACTGAAATATAATTAAAATAGTTCCTTTAAACCTGATTTCATAAAAGTCCCTATGAGACTGGGCAGTGATTTTTGCAAAGATACTTATTGACTTAACACATTGTGGTGAGTTACACCTTATTTAACAGTGTTTACTAAATCCATTATTTGTTCTGTTCTTACAAGCTAAGCTCTAAAAGTTGGTTCTTCAGTGATGATGGTTCCTGATGTGCTAAGCCATAAGCAGACATTACAGTTTAATTTGTTAACTTGGAGAATTAAACGTGCTTGTGCATTTGCTTGTTGACCCATTCAGAATAATCCCAATTTGTACTTGTAAAGTCCACTCTTGATCCTGATTGATTCATACATTAGAATGTTAAACTGAACCACTTGAATGTTATCTGGAAAGTCTGGTATGACCTATGGTAGGGTTGGTAAATTGGCTTACATAGCCAATTTGTGTTGAACAAAATTGTCAGTTCCCAGGAGGTAAATAGTGATTGAACAATTTTATTTCATGCATGTGAGCCACAGTATCAGGTCAAGGACACAACATGTTCATGGATATACTTCATAAGTAGATTGTCATCAGTTTTAAAGAGTTAAACTTGATGTTTTAAACAAAGTAGGTATCACCCATTGTATTGCATATATCCATTTAACCATTTACCCAAATCGCTGAAATAATTGTCCCCACCCATTCTGGGAACTGCAAATAGTATGCTGGTGGACTCCATGCTACACATTTTGCAACTGATTACAGAATTTACTTGTCTATTTCATTCATTCATTCATTCATTCATTCATTCATTCATTCCATGTGATTTTAGTTGAGCTAGTTAGAGAGGACCTAGACAATACCAACCCACTGTAGAACAGGTAGCAACAATAGAATGAAGATGCAAATATACAGGCTGTTTTAGGAAATTTGCTGCATTCCTATCTAGGAATTGTCTGAACCATGCCTAAATGTTGAAAAAGAATATTGAATGTTTACTTTTCAAGCTATGCTACAATTTAAAGTTTTATCATTTATATTAGTTCACATATATTTTTTTAATTTATATTATTGTCATCTTTCATAGACTGATTTTGCTAGGTTTAGTGGAACTAACGTGGAAACAGATTTTGTAGAAGTACCTTCACAAATGTTTGAAAACTGGGTTTGGGAAAAAGAACCAATACAACAAATGTCCAGACATTATAAAGATGGAAGTCGGGTCCCTGATGATCTCCTTGAGAAACTAGTAGCTTCTAGACTAGCCAACACAGGTATTTTCCTTAATTTTTAGTTAATTTGATTTTGATAGTTTCAAGAAAGAATTGTTGTGATCTGAGTCAAGCAAAATAATGAAGAATATATTTTGAAAGATTTATCATAAAATCTAAAATGTAAGAAAAGTATCCCCTCACAAAAGGGAAGAAAGATCGAAGCCCACTTGGAGAAAATACCAGCAAATCTGTATATAGTTTGTTTAATATTATTTAAATGAGATTACTTATGAAGGGAATCTAAGAAATGTATCTTAAATCATCCAAAGATTAAGCCTCCCTCAAACTGAAGTCAATATTTTCATGTTGTTGGTATGTTGGTACGGGCCTGGTGGCTCAGCAGACTGATAGCATTGTGATTAACACTAGCTGTCTGCAATTACTGTAAGTTCGAATCTCACCAGGCTCAAGGTTGACTCAGCCTTCCATCCTTTCTAAGGTAGATAAATTGAGGACCCAGTTTGTGGGGGCAATAAGCTGACTTTGTATAAATATACAAAAGTATGAAGGCTATTGCTTTGTAAGCCGCCCTGAGTCTCCAGAGAAGGGCGGCATATAAATCAATTTTTTTAAAAAAAAAATGTTGGTAACAATATAGAAGTAGTTTACCATTTAGGAATGTCTTATCTTGGTTTTCCTGTTGGTTTTCCATCCAAATACCAATCCAATCCAGGTTAGGTTAGCTTTTTCAAGATCAATCAAGGTTAATTAATTACATGCTGTTATCTGCTTGATTTGCATTTTTACTCATATAGTAAAAGAATTTAATGAGTACTGAATTCAATATTGAATCCCAAAGAAAAATATTTAACTTGGAATCATAGAAAACTTCCTTACATTGAAACAAAGTTATTCAACCTACTTCAGAATGATCAAAGGTAACTGGTAGCACCTCTAGATGATTACAGGGAAGATTCTCTGCTAACCTTGACTTGACATACTAGATACTGAATCCAGACCAGTTTTCATAGTTACAGTTATATAAACAAAGTCTGCTGATATTCCTTTCGATGTTCTTATTTAACTAGGTCTTCTGACTCTTCGTCAGATTGTTTTGAGCAAAGTTGATCAGGCTCTTCATACCCAGTCTTCGGCTGATCCTGCGGAAGAATATGCCAAATTCTGTGAAGAAATTTTGGGTATATCTGCAACCCCTGGTATGGAAATTCAATTTTTTTTATTTACCCCTTGTCAGTATTTTATCAAGAGAAATGTGATTGTGAATAAATATATAATGACATTATTTTTTAAAAGAACACAATGCTTATAAAATAGTTTAGACCAGGGGTGTCAAACTTGCGTCATTATGTGACGTATCATGACTTTTTTTCTCCTTTGCTAAAACGGGGGTAGGTGTGGCCAGCCTGTGACGCAACTGGTCCGTGGGCCATGAGTTTGACACCACTGGTTTACCCTGAGAAAATCTCAGATGAAAATATTTTAAGTTTAAGGCATACTTGGATTCAGTTCAATGAGCTTTAAGCCAAAGAACATAGAGAGAGGATATATTTCTGTTTGGTCCGAGCAGATCCAAATTAATGTGACTGTCTTTCAGTAAATTAGTACTTGAAGTACATGGCATTCTTGTCAATATCTACATTGATTCTAACCAGTCTGAAACATAATAAGCATTTCAGTAACATAATTAAACATCTTCAGATTGTTCTCTGTGATGTTTTGTTTATTTTACACAAGCTGTTCAGAATTATTATTTGTTTCTTTTAAGGTACAAATATGCCAGCTACCTTTGGTCATTTGGCAAGTGGGTATGATGGCCAATATTATGGATACCTGTGGAGTGAGGTGTTTTCTATGGATATTTTTTACAGTTGTTTTAAATGTGAAGGGATAATGAATCCCAAGGTAAGGAAACTAGTTTTATTCTTTGTTGTTCTTTTTCCTCCCCTGTTTCTAAGAATAGGAGGACAACATGATAGTAGAAAGGAATTAACAAAATGTATTTTGTCTCTTTCAAGATTGAATCTGGCTTGTTTAATATAAAATAGCTAAAGACAATCTTGGCATTTTTATTAAAGCCATGCATTTTGCTGCTATGTTTGTTCCAGGGCAAATCATAAAGCTTATATTGAGATATTTTAAGATTTGCTTAAAATTTAATATGCTTTACTATTATTTATTGTTTTAATTGTGTGAGCTTCTCAATCCGGATGAAGTATATTGTTAAATTAACATCAGTCGTTCCTGTAAGTAATACTAATAAAATATCTTTATTAGTTTCTTTTGAAACCCAATATGTATAAGGCCAGATGGAAAATAACTGAAACAGAATTGAAGATTTAAAAGTTTAAACAGATGAGAAAGAGGAAATGCTGAAGGAAAATAATGGAGGAATAATAGACAGATCTTGAAAGATTTCTTGAAGAGCAGGAAGGACTAGATACTACTAATATATGAGGCAGTAAGTGAATTCTAGTACCACCAGAAAAGTAGAAGGTGTCATGAAGAATTAGATCTATTGTTTGGTTTAGCTAAAAGAGGAGTAAGAAGGTCATAGTGATGAGTAAAACTATACAGCTAATTTGCAAACAGCCTTAGTATCAGTGATATATTGGAAAACCAGTAAAAGAGCTTATAATAATCTCACTACTTCATGTCCAGCTGTCTTCATGCAGCTTGAGTATGAATTGAATTTTACCAGTTATAAGGAACTTTATATTTATCACCAGTAGATGCCTCCAGGAATATTCAGGACTGGTATGAAAATTATATGTAAAATGGGTTAGTTTTTGGCAGTGGTTTGCTCTTCAAGCTTGTTTCAATTTAGTTTCTGAACATTTCATTATCAGACTAGATAACATCATCAGCAGGATTTTCTTGTCCTATTCCACTTTAGCTTATATATGATTTTTGTTCCAGTGGCAAACAAGACATATATAAGTTAAAAAAGAATAGGACAAAAAAAATCCTGCTGATCATGTTACCCAGTCTGGTAACGAAATGTTCAGAAACTAAAATTAAACAAGCTTGGAGAGCAAACCACTGCCAAAATCTAAAACCAGAGCTACAATTCAGTACTTTCTATTATTTCAAATGGATTAGTCTTCAGAGGAAGGTTGATAACAGCAAAATACCACGTGAAAGCAATTCCCAAGGTTTGGATGACTGGAAGAAAAATTTCAGATATGTATATATAAAGTGGAATGATACTGGCAATGCAATGTACTATTAAGGAAAAAAAACCCCAAACCTATTAGCTTCCCTATTATGCCCCCCCCCCTTTCATGAAAGACTATAACTGGGAAGTAAAGGCTGCTGCTGAATCCATAGATTAATATAGTTGACTACATAACAAAGCCCATATCTTAGCTATTAATGCTTCAACATAGGTAATCATGTTAATGTGTGGGTTTCTGGGATAGATTCTACCACATGCCCAACCACAAAGACAAGACCCAGTACATGTAATCATAGCATCCCTCCTTCTTCCATATAACATGTTGCGGTTAAAACTTTCAGCTGGCAAAGATGTATAAATATACATTGCCAATCGACGATAACAATCTGCCTTAGTGAAACAGGGACTTGTCTATGAAATTTTATACTGTTAAATCTGTTAGTTTTTTAGGTGCCATAGATAGTTTTGGATTTTTTTATTGGAACAATCCATGGTTATGAAAACATGCCAAGGGAAAACGACCTTCTGAAAGGATTATAGAAACACAAAGCATATTCTCATAATTATGTAATAGAGAAGCCTGGGGAAGTAGAGGCAGGGATTGACTGAGTGCCAGGTAAATTTTTGTAATAAATGATCAGGAGAGATTTCTGCACAGTGAGAACTCTGCTAAGAACAGATTACCATATATAAAACTTGGCCACAAAATGAGACTGTGATAAAAACCTTCATGTGTTCCTCTCAGAGAGCCTAATGTCCATTGACCTTCTTTGTCAGTATAAAATGCTTTTAAAAGATTTTCTTGTCACATGGAAATTTATGAGCATCGGTGACTTCATCATGTCCGTGCTGGTCATGATGAAGTCATGGGGGGGGGAGCTTGTGGCAACACAAATATAATCATGGGAGAGCTACAAACTGTTGCCATGTAGGCAGATTTCCTTTATCTTTACTTTTTTGTGAATTTAGAAAGTTTATATAAACATGAAACATTAACCTACTCGTTTTATTTTTATTGTTTTAGGCTGGAATGAAATACAAAAATCTTATCTTGAAGCCTGGAGGCTCATTAGATGGGATGGACATGCTCCAAAACTTTTTAGGTCGTAAGCCAAACCAAAAAGCATTTTTATTGAGTAAAGGATTAGGTACTTAGTAAAACTATGATTTTTTTTTTGGCAAAAGACATCACCTAGGAGACCATCTTAAAATACTATCATGAAAATTAAAAAAAGACACTTTGTTAGGGAAAGTGTACTTGAGGTTTTAAATGTATTTTATTACCAGTTTTCAAAATTATAATTCTCATTTTCATCTCAAACTTCATATAGAATCATGATACAGTATTTTTTTTACTTGTTAGCAATATTTGTGCACTGTGTTGAATCGAAAGAAAAATATTGTTGCAATTTTACATGGTAGGTGTGTTAAAGCCATAACATTAAGCTTTTTGTACATTTTTAGATTTGAATAACAAAATAATCATTACATTTCAGCCTTGTTAGCAAATTTTATCAAAATATTTTATTCTCTTTCTGAACTCTAATGAACTCTAGCCCAGTGTCCTGAAGGACTCATCAAATCTTGACATACTTGATTATTTTCCATGGACACAGGGGCTCAAATTCACAGAAACAACTTCCAAAATGTTTCTTTTTTCAATTATGATGTGATCAGAAATATAGAATCCAAGGATATTGCTTTAAAACAAACGTGCTGGGAGGAGAAATAGACGCTTTTCCAGAGTTGAAACTGGCACATAACTTTGGTTTCAATTTCTAAGCCTGGGATAGTTTCCTCCTCACACACTACTATTCCAATGTAAAGAAATTTTGCTGTAATACGTGTTCCTCATGGGAACTGAAGCCAGCCTATTCAATGTTCTTTGTCATTGTGCCAAGAACTCACTGCAGCCAATCACCTGCCTTTCTATACTTTTATTATGGGCCTTTTTACATGGAAGATAAGCTGCAGAACTGTGGAAGAAAGAAGAAAAAACAATGTTATATGTGATTTTCCAAGGTAAAGTTTTTTTTTCAGTGCTGGTCTGATTGTCAGTTGTCCTAGGGGCTTGCAGAGAAAGGTACATGTGTGTGTAAAACTCCTCAGAAGCTAACACATACTAAAGGTTTTAAAGAAGCTGTAGCACGGGGTGTCAAACTCACGTCGTCACGTGATGTATCATAACTTTTTTTCCCCTTCGCTAAACCGGAGTTGGCATGGCCAGCACGTGATGCATCCGGGCTGCAAGTTTGACACCTCTGCTGTAGCAGATAGAAGGAGGGAATGTGGAGCAGATGTGCCAGATGATCCATGGCCATGGAGAAGACCCAGGAAGGAGCCTGATGCATCCGAAAGATCTGCAAAAAGAGCCAGCAGAAGGAAAACATAGCTTTGGATTCTAGGCAGTGGCAGAGCAAACTCCATGGAGTTGAGATCCTGGATTACAAGGCAATGGAGTATTGAAGAGATCAGTATAATCACCATGTAAAAAGCTGGCTTGAGAAAGAAGGAAACAGATTGGTTACTGTTAATAATATTATATTTGCCTTGAGATATGGCTTCAGAATTGAAGGATTGTTGAATGTAGCTGTGGTAAAGTAATAAAATGGCTTCAGAGTTGAAGAATTGTTGAATTTAGCTGTGATAAAGTAATAAAATGGTATGTGTGCATAATTAGAAAGTATTAAAAGTTTTCTCTTCAATCCCTTGCCTACCTTAATTAAGATCCATTTCATGTGATCATGGACATACTTATTGTTTATATCTGGTTGATCACTATGGTGGCAAATACACATTCACCTGATGAATATTAATCCTACAGGTAATCTTTACAATGTCCCAAGATATATTAAAACTTCTAACAAAAACTTGGCAATAATCATTTTTCCTCTCCTACAACATCTTTCCCAAATGTCCTTCTCAACCAGCATGAACAAAGGGTCTAGGTTTCTCTACATATTGTATGGTACACGATGATACTGGTTTTTCCCCTTAAATTTAAATAAGCTTCCACAGGAGGGAAACCTTTCCCTGAAGAGAATGTATTTGGGCTAGAGGAATAGCAGAGAAAAAGATGCTGATAGAAAACTGATGGGGCTAATATTTGGAGAAAATTAGTAGATTTTGCTAAATCAATACAACATGTTTGAATAAAATGTTTTCATTGATATTGATCACAAGAATCACAACAATCCATGCTAATAGAAAAGCTGAAACACCCTCTTTTTTTCTTAACCATTAAAAGTAACCATAATAGTTAAATATTTTTAAGAGTTAAAGTGCTAGAGGAGGGTTATTTCTCATTACAGCCAAATAAATGTGGACAAATAATGAGCAAGCATTCCTCTTCAGTAGATAGTTTCCCTATCTCTTCCCTTCCTCCCTTAAACATTGTTTTTAAATAATCTAGCTTGAAGAAGGTTTCTAACAATTTTGCTTTTCTAAATAAATGCTATGCTTTCTTCAGGTAATTATTCCACATATTTTTTTCTCTCCATTAGACAAGAAAAAATGACTTTGGCATTGCTTCTCCATTCCATTCCGTAGTCACTTCTATTTTGTTTACCTTACTAGACCTGTGGATTGTAGAATGGGTAGCATCCTTCAACATATCTACAAAAGTTTTGCATGCAAGATTATTTTAACCACCACTTTTAAGGGATGCTTGCCGGATAGAAGCATATAAATATTGAACTGAAAAAAGCTGTTTAGTCCAATGTTCTCTTCAATGCAAAAATCCAGTTATATGGGGCTGTCCAGCTTCTGATTAACTATACATAGGCAGAGAGTTTTCTTTAATATTATTTTTTATTTTATTCAAAAAATTAAAATACAAAACTAAAAAATATTTGCACAAACAAAAAAAACCCCAAGATGTTAAAATGTGCATTAGAAAGACACAAACACATATACATATATTCTCCCCCCTATACATATGTATTTGACATCTCCTAAATATAGAAAAATTATTTATCTGAGTTAAACTTCATTAATGTCATTCTGAATTTTATTTTAGTTCTGTGCCTTCTGAAATATAGAATGTTTTCTAGAGTTTATTGGACAATTATTAAAACTTTGATTTTAAAAGGCCCATTGACTTCCTACATGGCTGGCTGGGGAATTCTAGGATTTTATGTCCTTGCATCTTAAAGTTGTCACGGTTGAGAAACCCTGTTCTAGAGTTTTATATGGATGCATACATGCCATGCCTTGTATAGTTTCCTGTGGCATTCTGTGAAGAAATGCAAAATTGTGACCGAGTTTCCCTAACATGTATGCCATTATGGACACCACAAGTTTAATTAAAAGGCAAATAAAAATATACCCAAGTAACAGTCATGCTGTGTGTCTTGGAACTTGCTGAGCTGTAGCCGAATACATGCAAAGGTTCTGGGTTCAACATCTGCCATGCCTAGGGAGTGTGAGAAAAATTCCACCTGGAGATCTGGAATCCCGTTGCTTGACTGAAAGATGGACTTGTGATCCAATTTACCATAGTTTGTTTTTTCCCAGCAGCCTAACACTTATGATCAGCACTTCTGGAATACTGCAAGGAAACAGATGAAATACTAACACAAAAATTCCTAGCATCAGAACAAAATAAAACAATATCAAGATCATATTTCCGGCTGTAGTGGTATATTAAAATTATTTACAAATTTTTAAGATTACTTTCAGCAGGATACTTAGATGTGATCAAAGAAGCAACAGTCCCTTTAAAATTTCTTCTTCTGGAAAAATAGGCAAGAAGCTCCACAGGATGTCTTGAGAGGCAGCTTGGGAGAAGGAAATCCAGACAGAAAGAAAGAACCTTTTGCCAAGCCAAATTAGAATGGAGAACTATTTTTGGAAAAGTGCCAGTGGATAATTCTTAGCCAGGAGTGTAGCTTCATTTTCTAGCCAATTCTCTCCCACTCAGTTGTAGCCTGGTGAAGAGTTCAGACGGCACCAAAACAGAAAGAATGAGCCAGGACAACTTGTTATGGCAAGTGAAATTTATAAACCACCAATAAATCAGGTATTTATATAGTTTCTCAGAAAGCAAGCCATACATTCCTATGACAAAGCCAGCTGTTCAAACCACAGGCTAAAAATAATGGCTTCGTATTTGCATGTGTATATGACCAATCTGTTTTGGGTCATTATATGCACAGGCTTTTTTTTTTTTTTTTTGCTATTTATTAATCATTAGTTATATATTAATTATATATAATCATCACATTCCCCAAAAGAAATTCTGGGCAACATAGAATAAATAAAATAGCCAAAATAAAACTGATAAAAATATAAAAAGTCACAGTAATAAATAGCATAAAAACAAAAATAATAACCCTGGCATAGGAGAGGACAAAAATGGCTCCCTCAGCAATGAGGCCATTGCTGTTTTAAATTATTTTTCCTACTGTTCTTATTCCTAGCAGTCTTTCTCAGTCCCATTTTGGATTTCTAATGAGTAAGCAATATGACAAAAGAATAGAAAACATTATGTTTGTCTTCAATTCTACATAAAGGACACTACCTAATGAGGGAAGAGAACAGAAAAAGAAGATGTTTAAATTAAATTAAATTAAATTAAGATGTATAAATTAAAAGAGAAGAGAAAGATTTGAATGAGAAAAAGAAATACAGAAGAATACTGTTAATACAAAAGAAAAGATGCTGCCAATACTTGCCAAACTTTGTTGATATGCCTTTGTAAAAATCAATAACATATCCTATATTGTGCATTCAGTGTTCAATAAAGTGTTAATTCTTCATAATAGTCTGAATCTATCAGAGACAGGAATAATTTTGGGAGTGGATGGCAGTTAGGTTGTAAAACGTATTTGTCTTCAAAATAAACTTGTGGAATGTCTGGCTAAATAAAGCCAGTTCTGTCACAAGTTGTTGTTTTGATTCATTGTATTATTCAGTATCTTAGATTCTGGGGAGGGGCAACTGGGAAGAGATTATATCTGCTTGTTTATGGAACTACTGCAGGTTTGTGGTACTGGGTGAAAAAAGCTTGGAAATTTTGTTTACCTTTGGCACCATTTTTCTCAATCAAGAACCATGGCAACTTGTAAATATGTGGACTCAAGACCCAGAATTCCCTAGGTAGCTGAGTCTAGAGTCTATTTCAGAGGTAGGGAAGTGATGTCCTCTTAGCATTTGTCACCCATGGCTCTTCTGGTTAGAACTTTCAGCAACATATGGTAGATTTTATATTGGCCAAATGTTCCAGCTTTCTTTGAAGAAAGTTGGAAAAATAACTAATGCTTATTTTAGGCTGACTGTAATGGGACTAACTAAAGATTATCTTCTTTTAGAAAGTTTATTTTTTTGCTCAGACTTTTTCTCATCATTATCCTACAAATAATTTATTTGCACATTAAGCAACTCAAGTTTGTATTTTTATAAGAATATGTCAACAAAGTCCTATTGTCTCTGGAACATCTCCAGTAGGCTAGACAAAATTATCTGTTTTATATGTATCTAATTCATTTATTATATGCTATATATTAATATATTTTATGATGTAATGTGTAGCCTTTGGACAATATTAAGATTTTAAGTTACTGGTTCTCCATATATTTTTGTTCCTTGTTTTGTGCTTGTTTACTATAAGATTAATTGGATGGTGATAGTTTTAGCTCATCTCTGGGGAACCTAGTCCTGAGACAAAACAAATTGCAAGTGAAGCCTTTGGTGTGCAGGTGTTAAAAATAATAGTGATGTTAAAAATACTTGATAGTCTACCATTGTGATAAGTCTCAATCGCAATCCTTATTTTAGAATAAATCCCATGTTTCAGTACTATTAATCACAGTCCCTTAAAAGGGAGCAGCAGTTGCAAAAGAAACAGAACAGAAAGGGCTTGTACTACAGTTAGATTAATAGGAAAATACAACAATTTCACAATAGATGTTATCCAGCAGGTGCACTATCTACCTTGATTTGGCCAGCTTCTCCTGCCTGTTGAGTTGATAGGGTTGGCTCTCTCCCACTATGAACTAATCAGTTCATCAGGGGTAGGTTCTACTTACCTTTACTACCGGTTCGCATCGTGCCCACGCATGTGTGCTTGCTTCGCTCGCATGTGCGCGCACTCTGCTGCGCACACACAGATCACTTCAGATGACGTCCGGGTCAATGGGCGGAGCCTCCCACCAGTTTTACTACTGGTTCTTGCGAACTGGTCCAAACCGGGGGCAACCCACCACTGGTTCTGCTGCCCTAGATAAGTGTGGGAAGGATGGGAGTTACATATTGATCTGCCAGCCTAACTCCAGGGTTGGAAGGAGAGATTTAATGTAATTTGTTATGGGAACCCACTTAATAGGATTGAGGGTATCATATGCCCATATCCTCAGATCCATCCAACAGCCAAAACACTAACCAAGAAGTTGTATAAAAACTGAAATAGTTTAAATCTCATTTTTCTTGGAACATCTGATAAGTTTGCAAATTTAAAGTCAAATCAATTAGACGACGTGTCCAGATCAGCTCCTTCAGAGTCCAGAAATAATGCACATGCACATGCAGTCAAAGATATGTCACCCAATATTTTCTAGTAAGAGATATTTATTCCATGTCTGCCAATTACTGACAGCTACTTTCTTTGTTAACATGTAACCATCGATCCTCTTTCAAGAGGGTCAAAACAATTGATACATGTATTTGGTGTAGTCAGTGCACTAAAAAAAAGAAAAAAATGTTTTTGTAAGAACAGAAAGAAACATGCTACCCCTTGGCATATTACAAAACAGTCTGGGTTGTCAATGTTTTTTTAGATTCAGAAAAAAAGACATCATAACATGGTGATCCCCATGACATGGGATTTGTTAGCAGTCAGTTGTTGCAACTTTCTGTGTATCTGTGGGCTTTGGGCAGCTAAATCTCTGAATATTTCTTTGCTTTTTAGAATCATCCTCATTAGAAACCTTTCATTTGTAGTTCAGGGCAATAAGCTACTCCATGTGTAGAGCACAATGTTCTTTGGGCTATGTACTTTGGTTATCTTCAGAAAATGGTTCTCTGATGTGTCTGTTTTCTCTGCAGAACCCATTCTTCTCATTCCACCCTAATCCAAGGAAATACAAGTTTTTCAACGTTCCACATTTTTGACAAACGGGGCACTATAAGTATGCACCATCTTTTTAGGCCAAGGATCATCTTTGTCTGCGACAGGCTAAACTCCAAAAAGTTAGTAAGATCAATTTTTTTTTAATTTAATCAAAACAAATTATTACATGCAACTAATATGAATAATCCAATCTATGTACAGGTAGTCCTTGACTTACAACAGTGCATTTATTATGCAATTTTTATTAGTTTATAATATAGCATACAAAAAGAATACAACAGTAAATAATAGGGAAGTTCAGGAAGGGAAAAGAGAAATGGATAGTGGGGGAAAGCAAGGGGAAAAAGAAAAGAAAGCATTGACTTCCAACTCCTTTGATGCAGTAGAATAAGGCATTAACATCTAACCTCAACTTTTTATTTTTAAAAGGTAAAGGTAAAGGTAAAGGTTCCCCTAGCACATATGTGTTAGTCGTTCCCGACTCTAGGGGTCGGTGCTCATCTCCGTTTCAAAGCCGAAGACAATGCTGTCCAAAGACGTCTCCATGGTCATGTGGCCAGCATGACTAAACGCCAAAGGTGCACGGAACGCTGTTACCTTCCCTATTTTTCTACTTGCATTTTTTACGTGCTTTAGAACTGCTAGGTTGGCAGAAGCTGGGACAAGTAACGGGAACTCACCCCGTTATGCGGCACTAGGGATTCGAACCACTGAACTGCCAACCTTTCGATCGACAAGCTCAGCATCTTAGCCACTGAGCCACCGCGTCCTGTGTTATTTTTACATAATAGTATAAACTAGCCATTTATATAACAACAGTTCATTTCGTGACCAAAGTTACAACAACAGTGAAAAAAGTGATTTATGACCAGTGGTGGGAGTCACTGGTTGTAACAACCAGTTTGCTGCATGCTCACGCATGCATTTATCTTAATATTGTGCAATAGTTCTACTTCCTGTTATCTACTTTTTTTCTTATCTGGAATATTTTGTTACTAGGGGGTCAAAAAGGCCATCAACATCTTATCCAATCACCTAACCCAAAACGAAACCCTAGAAACCAAGTTGGATATATTATGCCATGCTGAAGCTGGTGAAGGATCTTCAGCTATAGGACCTCGGTTTGGGTTGAACCTAGATATTCTGCAAATCAGGGGTGGATTCTACTTACCTTTACTACTGATTCGCAACGGGATCGCACATGCGCGATCCCTTCGCTCACACATGCACCTTGCTTCTGCGCATGCGCAGATCACCAATGACAACATCCAGGGTGGTGGGCGGGGTCTTCCATCAGTTTTACTACCGGTTCTTGCGAACCAGTCCAAACCAGGGGCAACCCACCACTGCTGCAAATGCTTTTCCAGTGAACTATTGGCTGTTGTGCCATTTTCTTCTCAGCATCTAGGATGAATAATGCATTATTTACTGGTATGTCATCTGCCTTTTTCACATTTTGGAAGAAATTATCATTTCTTTCCTGGAAAACTCTGGCATTTATTGGTAAAGGATTAATCCTGGATCAAGTATGATAGATACAGGCGAGCTGGTGGAAATATCAGAAAAAAATATTTTGCGTTTTTATTACCATTAGTGTCCTTTGTCAATAAATGATGAAACTGAAAATGAACTTGTTAATACTGAATTGGTCCAGTGACATTGATACTGTCAATTTAAAGAGACAGATAAAAACAAAGTTATGAGTGGTAAGAATTGGCATTAATCTTCAGGTATTAAATGTCTATGTAAATATTACCCTTTGATTACTTCTGCTAGTTATAAGAAAGGTCCAACTTTAGGCAAGCGCAGCTGATTTGGTAGAACTTTATGCATATCAATCAGAAATCCTAAAACTTTATTTTTAGATAAAATAGCTTAATGTAAAATGTCTTTTACATGGAATTGACTTATATCTGTGTGTATATAATCATTGTGAAGTGGTATAGTATATATCTGTGATGGCGAACCTATGGCACACGTGCCACTTGTGGCACACGGAGCCATATCTGTGGGCATGCGAGCGTTGCCCTAGGTCCACTCCAGCATGCATGCACCCACCAGCCAGCTGATTTTCGGGGCTTTTGGCCCCACCGGAACTCAGGAAACAGGCTGTTTCCGGCCTCCGGAGGCCTCCAAGGGGGTGGGGAAGGCCGTTTTTGCCTTCCCCAAGCTCCAAAAAAGCCTCTGGAGCCTGGGGAGGGTGAAAAATGGGCCTATCGGTCCCACCGGTAACCTTTTTGCCATCGCGTGCCAAAAGTGGGGGTAGTGCAGAGGGGTCACGCGCGCATGTGCGGGGGGGGTGAAGGGGCATTGAATTATGGGTGTGGGCACACTCGTGTGCAACCCCCCTGTGTCCCCCCACTTTTGGCACGCGATGGCAAAAAGATTAGCCATCACTGGTATATATAATTAAATGGGATGGTCTTGTTGTCATTTTAACTATACGTTTAAGTATAACACACCTATAAGCTTATTATTAGGGTGGCCCAGGAATTATATAAAATTAGTTTAAGTATTATTGACATTGTGGGAAATTATTGCAACTTTCTATAGATATAAATTTTCCTGGTTCAGAATGGGACACATACACTTGTGCCTTACATGGCATTATCACACATGTAATGAACAAGTATTTACTCCAGTATTCTACTTAGAAGGAGGCAATGCTTACATAAGATATTCCCAAAGCCTGGTATTTAAAGGAATACATTATACCTTTCTACATACAGAGAACTTGGAAGAAAGCAGCCATAAACTAAAACATATTTTAAATCAAGACATTTCTAATAACAGTGATATATCAGATTTCAGAATGATATATATGAATATATTATATAATTTTCAAGTTTATGTCACTGCTAATTTCTGGCAGATACCTTTAAAATCTGACCAATAAAATGGTAAATTTATTAAAAATTAAAGATTAATAAGACACAAAAATCTCCTATTTCCGTATGATGAGAATGCATTCTCTTGCAAATTTGTAGCCATTGTTCTCATGATAAAAATAAAACCTGCAGTGTTAAAAGTAAAAGTGAATGCCTTAATTAGGAATAGGCTTCTTGGCAGTAATGTTGCCTGTGCCAAGCCAAGTCAATTAAACAAATTATTAGTTTTTACCTTGCTGCTAAAATTGTTTCTCCTACTACACTTTTAATGTAATTTCTCATTTCATTAAAGGAAATGGGACTGCAGCAAAAATTATTCATGTAGGAACATCTGACAGCTTATTTACATTAAAACCTATATGATTTTTAGCTAAAGGGATTTTGAGAGATGGAATTTGCAGATATGTGTTTATGTTTGTGTTATAATAAATTATTAAAAAGAGAACTAATAGCAGATAATGAAATGAAAACTAGTGTAGTAATGCAACAGAATAGCTATAGTTCTGAATGTAAGTATCTTTTCAAAGTGGAAAAAAACACAGCCAGGGTGAGAATTAGAAAATAAATTTCCTTAATGTTGGTGTGGGAGCAAAAAAGCATTGTGTGTATCACAGCAAAACATTAACTTAGATGTTTCTGAGTTGAAGAGGACCTCCATGGGAGATTTTAAAAGGCAGACAATCTTATATAGATATTTGGACTGCTATAGCAACAAAAATCCACATGACTCCATGATAGAGGCAAAAAGGTAGGTACCTCTCATGGAGAGGCTGATATGAGTTTTTATCAGTTGTATAAATTAGGATGCCAAAGACTTAATACTTTGTGCTAAAGATTTACTCCTTTGGAAAGAGACTAACAAAGTATAGTTATTTTTTCTTTGGTTTTAAATTAATTTTCCTATACATGAGGTAAATGGCTCCTCTTCCTTCCTGTAATACATTTGAGAAATTAGCAAGATATATTGTTAGAAAATATAAATCTTTTATTGAGTCATTACGTCTTTCAAAGTTTGCAATTTATTATTATTATAATTTATTATTAAAGTAGTATTAAAGTAAAATTACAGTGGAGCCCTGTTTTCTGTCTCCCAGATATTAAAAAAAAAAAAACTTGGCCATTTAAAAAACTGGGGACAGAACTCCTGAGAATGTAGAGGAAATGCTATATAAGTAATATTGCTTCAAGAGGATTTGGAATCTCCAAGAAGTTAGAGTACAGGTAATCTTCACTTAAGTCCATTAGGACTCGCCAAAAAATTCACCCCGCCAAAAGTACTTACCACGTGGTTCCAGAGTTCCAAAAGTGCCCCCTCCTTCCATGATCACACAACCCCATTTTGTGTGCTTGGCAACCAGATCACTTTTATGGCCAGTTGCTGCATTCCATGGTCAAATTTGGTGTCTTTATACTTCCATTGCACTCCTATTTAGGTTATCGATGTACTTAGTATTTAATAACTACATATTTAGTTATTGAGGTAGCCCTCAACTTACAACTATTCGCTGTTCAAAGTTACAACAGCTCTGAAAATAGTGACTTACAACCGGTCCTTGCATTTACAAGCGTCACAGAAACATGATCAAAATTCAGGTGTGGTCCGCCAGTAGCCTGCGGAGCTGGCAGCAGAGTCGGACAGTGAGGAGGCTGGGGAGGAACATGGGCCAGTCCTGTAGTCTGGGGAAGGCTCGGACGAGGGCTCTGCGTCGGAGGCAGAGAAAGAGTCATCCGGGAGGTACGTGCTGCCTTTGGAGCCTCCAGAGTCGGACCTCAGCGAGGCAGAGGAACAGGGGCCTGTTCCCAGTGCACGCATGCACAGAGCTGCCAGAAGGCAAGAACTTAAAACAAAAGGGATGACTCGGGAGTAGGGCTTGGAGATGACTGGCCCCTCCCATAAGACTTAAAAGAGGAGCAAAGGCACGTGGCCCTTTGAACGAAGCAACGTTGTTAATTCTGTGCAGTTTAAAGTCTGAAGCTCTGTTTGATTCTGGACTCCAATTAGGTCTTTGGCAGCGTGTCAAGGGAGATAAAGATGGGTGATTATCAGCCTTATCCTGAAGGACTCTTTGCAACTATTTGGGACTCATCTGTGAATGAACAGAATTCACAGCTGTTAAAATAAAACAGGTTTTTGGGACTACTCGTGTGTTTTACTGACTCAGGAAGCCTAGGTCAGAACAACTGGGAGGGAATTACAACAGTTGAAGGCTCACATGATTGCCATTGGAGAATTACCTGGCTGACTTCTGACAAGCTACGTCAATTGGGGAAGCCGGATTCACTTAAGAACTATAAGGTTCATTAACAACTGCCGTGATTTGTATAACAACCATGGCAAAAAAAAGGTCACAAAATGAATGTGACTCACTTAAAAGTCACCTTGCTTAGCAACAGAAACTCTGGTTCCAATTGTGATTGTAAGTTGAGGACTACCTCTGTATGGTATGCATAATAAACCTGGTAATTAAACTGGGTTTCTCCTAAATAGTTACAATTGGAGGAGAATGTGCGGCAAATCACCTTTGTCATCCTTGCTTGACATAACAGAGAAATGTTGTATCTCAACCTCTTATTTCTTTGACTTGAAACTAAATTTCATCTTCCCATATGTCTGATCTGTCATAAATGTCATCAACTCTTTCTGTTCTAAATATAACTTATGACCAGATGATTTGGTAACTTTCATGTACTCTGGGGAAGGGCAAGAGCTGCGTAACAGAGAGCATGTTGTGAGATATCAGTGACTCATATTATGGCCTTTATAACTAAATGGATACGAGACAACAGAGCTGAGAAAATACTTCTTGGCAATACTGGATTGAATGTACTTGGCTCTGCGCTTCTTAGATCATCAGCATTGAAAAGAAATGTCTTCATTTTCTCACTATTTAGCACACATGTGTGGCCCATGATACAGTCACTCTTTGGAGAACTATATGCAGTCTGAGAGCCAAATACTGTTCTTCAAACATCTCTGGATGGATGAAGGAGTGGAGTTCTGGGGAGGGAAAACTTATCTCAGAGCCAAGTCATGTTTTTTGGTACAGCAACAGGAGGAAAAATGTGGCAGCTCTCTTTCTCCTTCTGTACAGCTTCCCTACTGAAGGTGGAAAGCAGTGGTGGGATTCAAATTTTTTTTACTACCGGTTCTGTGGGTGTGGCTTGATGGGCATGGCATGGCTTGGTGGGCGTGGTTTGGTGGGCATGACAGGGAAAGGATCAGTGATGGGATTCAAGTAATTTAATAACCAGTTCTCTGCCCTAATAATTTCTCCCAACAACCAGTTTGCCAAACTGCTCAGAAAGTTAAGAACCAGTTCTCCCAAAGTGGTGCGAACTGGCTGAATCCCACTACTGGAAAGCATACTGTAAAATCTCCATTCCCTCCCGATCATCTGGGAATCGGGAGGCAGAGAATAGATGGGGGCAGGGCCAGTCAGAGGTGGTATTTACCATTTCTCCGGTAAATTTCCGCTACCGGTTCTCCAGAACTGGTCAGAACCTGCTGAATACCACCTCTGGTGGACAGGTATGATGTCATGAAGAAGCAGAATGCCCTAGGGAGACTTTTAGTTATTGGATACATTTATTTAACTCTTCTCTTTTTAATAGATACATTATACATAGGATCTGGATCATATTCAGACTGTTTGAATAGAGTGGTGAAATCTAAAATTTGTTACTACTGGTTCTGTGGGTGTGGCTTGGTGGGGGGGTAATGTGACTGGGTGGGCGTGGCCAATTTTATTTTATTTTTTACTTTTAAAACCATTTTTTCTACAACCTCTTCAGCGAAAAATGCTTCAAAAGGCTCTGACGATCCCAGCTGAGTTGCCTGATCGGGAGAGGCTTTTTTTCTTTTAAATGTCTCTGACGATCAGGCAACTCAGCTTGGATCGTCAGAGGCAAAAAAAGCCTTTTTTTTCTTTTAAATGCCTCTGACGATCCAAGCTGAGTTGCCTGATCGTCAGAGGCTTTTTTTCTTTTAAATGCCTCTGACGATCGAAGCTGAATTGCCTGAGTTGCCTGATCGGCAGAGGCTTTTTAAAAAAGCCTCCGCTTATGATCTGATGAATGCACGGCTCAGCTGGGCATAGGGGGAGGGGAGGAAGGGATTTTTGCTACCGGTTCTCCAAACCACCTGCCTCCATTGCTACCGGATCACGCGATCAGGTCCGAACCGGGAGCATTTCACCCCTGCTTGAATATCTCTGTATAACATATCGTTTACAGTTGTAAATAAGAATAAAATGAGAAAAAATGAGGGCACTTTGATATAGTGGTTAAGACACTGGGAGACTGTGAATTCTCATCCTGCCTTGTGCATAAAGCCAGCTGGTGACCTTGCACTCTCTCTCAGCTCTACTGAGAGAAGGCAATGGCAAACTACTTCCAAAATCTTGGCAAGAAAATCGCAAGGACTAGCCAAGCAGTCAAGTCATCAAGAGTTAACAATGACTCAAAGGTGGCGGGTGGGGGGGGGGAGATGCAGCAATTAAAATCTCTGCTGAGCATACACTCCTAACCTCCATACAGAAAAATCAGTGATACAAATCAGAAAATAAATGCTTTGTTCTGGTTCACTTGGACTTGCATGGAGAGGGAGTGGTGGAAAATATGTTAGCCATATTGGCTCATTTTGCTATCAAAATGTCAGCTGTCCGAGGAAATCAAATACATAGCAGGAACATAGAACACTTCCTTTCACCATGTAAAACAATTGTACAGATATGTGTGTGTGTACATATACATATACATATACATATACATATACATATACATATACATATACATATACATATACATGATATGTATTGTTTCTATTGGTATAGTGTGTTGTATGCTAGGGATTGTTTTGTAGTATTGTTAAATATTGCATGCTGGCCTTACGATCTCAGCTGAATTACGGTTACCCAGAAAACCACTATTTCTGCTTCTCTTTAATCATAAGTGATAGATCAGATCCAGTCTGACTCAGTAGTCTTGGAAGAAATAAAGGAAAAGCTCTGATGTATTATATTAGACTGGGATAAATAAGAGTGAAGATCTTTCAGAGGCAAAGATACCACTACACTTAGTACTGCATTCTTTCCCTTCCAACACTGTAAAAATACTGCAAAAATAAGGAGGAAAAAAAAAATCTTATTTTTTCCCTTAAGAATTGCATGTATAATACCAACATTGGCTACCCAATCTAGTTAACTTTGTCTGGCATTAAGTTGACATGCCTGGGTTACAGGTTAGTCATGGTGGATTTTAAACTAAGCTTGTTTTTCCTATGCAGATCCTGACAGCCTCAAGCCACCGGTTAATGCTTTTTATGGCACTTCCAACTTAGCCTGGGTTAGCTATGAATAAGTGTCACTAGTTTGTTTGTTTACACAATTTAAAGACCACTCAACTCTGAATAACTCTGGGAGATTTATACTTTAAAAATGAGAAACAACGAAGTGAGCAGATTATACATGCCCAAAAAAGAAACCATATAAACAAATTTAAAAACTTGTAAATGCTAAACAACCACTCTATCCCAGACCTGGAAAAATAGCCAAATTTCCAATGTTTCCTGAACATGGAATAATATAGATGCTTCACTACAAACCAACAAATGAACATTTCTCATGCTCAGCAAGTTTAAGACCTGTGGACTTCAATCCCCAGTTGAAGCTGAAGTTTACACATCTTAAACTTGCTGAGGTTGAAAAACACTGCTACAGATTGTCTCTCCTAGCAATATCAGAAATCAGAGTCTCTAGCCTTCTAGTATTCCACACTGGAGCAACTGTGGGCTTGAGCCCCACCCAAGTATGACTACAGACTGAAATAGCCCATTCAGATAGGAGCAGAACCATTATATATTTGTGCCAATTCCCAACCCTGTTGCTTCCCTTGAATTTAGAACTGTAATTCACTCACTGCACTTTAAACTGCATTTATCTTTGATCTTTCTTTCAGCCAAATCACAGTGTTCGCAATCACATTCAAGAAATATACTAAAAATCCTTTCCACAGTACTATTCACAGGCCGGAGAGTTCCCGCATCCTATGCCAATGTGTTTAATTTCTGTACCATAAGTGAAGAATCTTGCAGTGGTCTCTGTTCAATGTTAATTATTTTTTTTTATTTTATTTTTTAATTGTAATTTTATTATAACACATATATGACATTCACATAACATACAACATATAAATATCTTATCATTTTTAAGCATCGTTTCATCGTGGTCTTCCTTCTGTTATTTTATCTTTTTCCCCCTATGTCTTCATTTCATTCGCCTTCCCCCCCACCCCCGTTGTCTTTTTTTTCCCCTTCCCCCCCGTAGAGATCTATATATTTTACTTATATCTTTAATATTATACATTTCTACATTCTTGTTATATACATTTTTATTTCAATGTTCAATGTTAATTCTTAATTCTTTTATCTGTCACAATTTTGAATTCTCTTGGCTTTCTAAAATATTAGTAATGTCTCTAAATTTTGAGTCATTTGTTGATTCGATAAGGATTTTTTCTATCTTTTTATCCAAGCCAATTATAAAAAATATTGAGGAATTTAGGGCCTAGGATAAGACCTATAGTTTCCTGATTAACTCCTCCTTCCAGTTTGATAAAGATTCTTCAAGTTTGATAAGGAACCATTGATAAGTCCTTTTGAGTACTCTGAACCACTGAACCATCATGCTAAGTAAACCACACATTAACTAGCTTGTAATTGGAATGTTTTAGGGTAAGCTGTCACTGAAACTGAAATATATTGCAAGTATAGGTAGTCCTCAACTTACAACAGTTCACTTAGTGACTGTTCGAAGTTACAACAGCACTGAAAAAAGTGACATGACCATTTTTCACACTTATGACCTTTGCAGCATCCCCATGGTCACGTGATTTACATTCGGATGCTTGACAACTGATTCACATTTACGATGGTTACAGTGTCCCGGGGTCATGTGATCCCCTTTTGCAACCATCTGACAAGCAAAGTCAATCGGGAAACCAGATTCACTTAAAAACTAATTTAACACTTAACAAATCTGGCAAGAAAAGTCATAAAATTGGGCAAAACTCACTTAACAAATGTTTCACTTAGCAACATAAATTTTGGACTCAATTGTGGCCATAATTTGAGGATTACCTGTAGTCATCAATTTACAACCAGTTGCTCAGTGACCATTCAAAGTTACAACAGGTCTCCCTGAGGACACTCATAGCCTGTTCTGAAATTTTGATGATAGGTCTGCCTCCCTGGGTCACATCACTGAACTTTCGGCACTTGGCCCACATTTGCGGCCATTTGCAGCATCTCACAGTCACATAAGCATGTTTTATTCTTTATTTGCTGAAAACTGACAATTATTTTTGGTTTTCAGCAAAACTACCCACAGCAAACCATTGCTTTGATTAACTACTGCAGTATTTGTTTAACAACCAGCACAAAAAAGCTTGTTAAAATGGGTCCAATCCAGGGGTGAAATTCAGCAGGTTCTGATAGGTTGTGGAGAACCAGTAGCAGAAATTTTGAGTAGTTCGGAGAACCGGCAAATACCACCTCTGGCTGGCCCCAGAGTGGGGTGGGAATGGAGATTTTGCAGTATCCTTTCCCTGCCACGCCCACCAAGCCACACCACACCCAGCAAGCCACACCCACAGAACCAGTAGTAAAAAGAATTGAATTCCACCACTGGTTCAATCATGTGATAATCTGATTCATGACTGTCACAAATTACAACTCTGATGGGGCAGTTTCCCTTATGGTTGAGGACCAGGATTTCTCAAAGATTTCTAAGACTCCAAGAAGACTTTTTTGGGGGAATGGGGGACAGGGTGAAGAATTGCTTGCTGCTTGGCTGGTTTTACCCAAATCTTTTACTTAACCCACGTTTCAAAGTCTAATCTTCATGTTTTATGTTTCCAAGTTCTTTTTTGAAAAAAAATTCAAATTTAGGAGGCAGCTATATAAGGTTGATTAAAAATAAAATAAAATGCAGCAATTATTCAGGGGATTCCGTTTAGGAATAAAAATTCTGAATGACTTGACAGCTGTTCAGAAGAATTCCAGAATAACTAAATCACCCATACTGAAGCAAGAAAAATATGATTTGTTTTATAGGATCACATAACACATTGAGTTTTAAGCCTGGTCTTCATTAGCCATAATTGAGCATCTGCTTCTTATATTTGGTGACTATAGAAGCCAAATTTCCTGCAAGTGCTGTTTAATAGCATGCAGCAGTTTTTTGCAGAGTAGCAGAAAAAAAAGTAGAAATTATAACCCTTACTGGAGCATGATAGAAGAATCTGATCTTATTGGTATGAAACTGGTTTACATAATGCAAATTCTGCACAGATTGCCTCCAGTTATCTAGAAGGGACAATCAAAATCCAAAACAATACTATGATTGGAGACTAAAATCGTTTGACCTGGGTTTTTTGCATTGCTGGAACAATGCACTTTGTTTCCGGCAATTTCAAAACAATTTTTTCTTATAGTGCCAAACAGTAGCGTATGTTATGCAGACTCAGCATATATGATTTTATATTTTAAAAATAATAACTAATATAATAGGGATCTTCACAAACAAATAGAAATATATTTTAAATTTGGCAAAAATGTCACATTGCTCAAACACCACATTGTTAAAAATTATTTGTGTGATATTTAATGGTTTGTTTATTTATCTTGATGCATACATTACTCTCGGTGATGCATAATATTAAAATATAAGTTTGATATTTAAAAAATTGTTTGGGAACTAAATTATCGTACTCTAAAATGAGCAGTATTGTGACTCTCATGCCTCTTGGGGATCATTACTGGAATTTTCCTGTTTGGGTATTCTTGGGGTAGAGAACATCACAAGGGACCTCATAAAATAAGCTATGTAATTATTGGAAAAGGAAATTCCAGGTTTGTATTAGATGCTACTTTAAAACAGAATCAAAATATACCTTGCCAATAGGAATGAGGGTATATTTATTTTTAAAGCAAACCAAAATAGAGCGAACCGTCAACATAAATTCTAGTAAATCCACTTTGAGTCCACTTTTGTTTTATTGTAGTTGGGTAATAACTGCCCTGTAGTACAATTTAGCTCACTACCATTTTATTGAACTAATAATGCTGCAGTGAAATTCACACTGCTATTTAAAAGTGTATGTGCCTGGTTAGGAAAATACTCCTCAAAGTACAGTAATATTCCATTGGGTAACCTGTTTATTTCCCTTTCGAATTGCCCTGGTCAGCTGAATACAGAAGCTTGTTATTTTGCAGCTGCCTTGCAAAACCATCTCAAATGCAAGGGGAAAATATTTTACAGTCAGTCTAAGGCAGGAGTGTCAAACTCGATTTCATGGAGAGTCGCATCAGGGTTGTGTTTGACCTCAGGGGGCTGGGGTGGCCATGGCCAGGGTGTCCGTGGTCAGCTTGACGTCACTTGTGTCGGGGCACCTGTGGTGGCCCGAGTTTTCTGCCAGTGAAAACAGGCTCCCAATTTCTGTTTTCAGCTGGGACGGCCTCCTGCAACCCTCTACCAGCAAAAATGGAGCTTGGGAGGGTCACATGCGGCTTGTAGGAGGTTGTTCCAGCCAAAAATGGAGTTTGGAAGGCCGTTTTCACTGGCAGAGGCACTGCAGGCCGGTCCTTCGGTGTTTCCAGGGTGGCCCCACGGACCAGATCTAAGCACCCTGTGGGCTAGATCTGGCCTGCGGGTCTTGAGTTTGACTTTCTGGTCTAAGGATCAGAATATACTTTTGCTTTTTAATTTCTGAAAAGTTGCTTGCCATGGACTTCTTTCATATGTATGGATTTTTAAAAACTTCTCTGTTTAAACTGCAGCTCTGAGACATCCTAACAACCTCCCATTCAAGAACAGTTAAGGCTGGTTAGATGTTAGCCTCTCCTGCAACTCTTAGAATATACTCCCTTCTTCATTATGGATGCTGCCAAATTTTTCTGGATTTCTCTATGTTTCTTTTAGTTGCAAGAAAAAGGTTGGGGGGAGAGTTGTTTAAATAGGGAAGCTATATGTCATCCTGATTTTTGTCCTCTACAGTGAGCAAGTTTTTCAAAAAAGGAATGAGCCTCCAAAAAGGTCTGTCACTACAGTGCATTAGGAGCATGGCACTGTAGCTTAGCGATGCCCTATGGACATTTTCCCTAATAAAGGAAGCTCTATAATGCATATTAGGCTGCAGAAAGGTAGGTGAAAAGAGATTTTTATCAGGTGAGGATAGATCTTAGTATCTGTGACAGGAACAAAAACATGAAAGGGCTCACAACAAAAGAGCCGAACCACCAAGAATTCTATAACTAAGTCCTTATTATATTTCCTTCCAATCATCTATCATTGGCTTGTGCGGAAATACGGTTTCCAAATTGCAGCATGGCCTTCTCATTCTTTCCAGCCTAAAGGAGTGTTAGAAAAAAAATACATAAAGGGACTCTGGACTCTAATTCTCTGTCAGCAGGCTTGCTTTAAGCAACCTGAGCAGAACAGGAGCACAACTAGGTCTATGACAATTTGCCGTGGCCAACTCACCATGGCCAACTCGCCACAGTCAACTTGCCACGGGACAATTTGCTGCAGGACAGGAGTTACACTAATATCAAATAAATGGTGGAATGGAAGTATTAAAGAAAGGATGCAAAAGGAAGGACAGAATGAAACGTGAACGACAAACATTAAAATATTTTTTAAATTTATTTTAAATAATTAAATTTAAATTCTTAAATTGTCCTGCGGTGAGTTGGCCTGTGGTGAGTTGGTTGGCTGTGGCAAGTTATCCCATTCTGATCACAGGTAGGGTGTGTGCATCAGGGGTGAAATCCAGCAGGTTCTGACAGGTTCTGCAGAACCGGTAGTGGAAATTTTGAGTCGTTCAGAGAACCAGCAAATACCACCTCTGGCTGGCCCCAGAGTGGGGAGGGAATGGAGATTTTGCAATATCCTTCCCCTGCCATGCCCACCAAGACACGCCCACCAAGCCACACCATGCCCACCAAGACACGCCCACAGAACCAGTAGTAAAAAAAATTGGATTTCACCACTGGTGTGCATGCTGAGGAGCATGGAAATAAACTTGCAAAAAAAGTGAAATTTGACATGAGGCCAGTTTCAGCTGGTGCTGCAAAGAAAAATATAATACCCCCGTGCTCCTCTATGGCAGAAGCAGTTAGGCAGCAGCTCCAAATGTTGACTTCTCCATTCTAAGCCATCCTTCGTCTTCTTCTTGGTCTCAAGTCCCAAAACAAAAATATTTGAAGGGTTGGAAAGAATTTCAGGAGCCAGGTTCTGCATGATTTTAACACTTGGTTTATTTTTTTCCAGAATTCTGGAAAGTAAATATGCACAGTAAATGGGGGAGGTATTTTTTCTTTTGAACTCTCCTTCAGCTGAACAGAATGGGATCAGAATTTGGTGCATGAGGAGAAATTGGCAAAGGAAAGGCCTCATCTGAAAACGGGTTCGCTCTGACCAGGAGTGGTAGAGAAAAACTTTCAAGAGAAAGTTCCAACAGAGCAGCCCTAATGGCTCAAAATGTTCCTGGCTGTGCCATTCCTGGATATGTGATCCAGAGTATACCCAGAGTCAGCGATGAGATTCAAATATTTTAGCATGGGGTTCTCTGCCAGGTTGCTGGGTGGGCGTGGCCATGGTGGGCATGGCCTAGTTGGCCTCCTGCACCATGGCAGGGAGGCATTTTTGCCCTCCCCGGGCTCCGGAGGCTTTCCTCACACCTCCAGGAGGGTGAAAATGGCCTCCCCAGGCTCCGGAGGCCCTCTCAAGGCTGGAAATGGGCCCGTTTCCAGCCTTCCCGAACTTCTGGTAGGCCCGTTTTTCGCCCTCCCCGAGCCTCAGCCCACACCCTGCACTTACCTGCATCCAAAACGGGCCACGTGGGGACTCCTGGGAGGGGAGGGAAGTGGTGGGAGCCAGTAGTGGGATTTGGGGGTTCCCCGAACTGTACAGAATCTTAGCTAGAGGTTCTCCCAAACCCCTGCAAACTCCCAGCAGCCCACCCCTGCCCAGAGTATATAACATATACTATATAATCTATCTTTGTCTCCTTTCATATACACAACAGACAAAGAGAAAATGTGAGGAGAGAGCAAAAGCACCCCTACAGATATGACATATTCTTTTGTTATAGGCAAACATTCAGATGTTTCCTGTTGTCAATGTACATAAACAGTTCCAGAAACCATGTTTTATATGCTTTCTATATCATATTATTGTATATTATTCAGTTGTTTGGTTGTTTTTGATTCTTCATGACCCAATAGATAACAGTTTGCTGGGATCATCTATTAGTATTTTTTTGGGCTTTGCTTTGCTCTGGTCATGCTTGTGATATCAGTATTAGTACTAATCCAACTTGTTTATGCGAGTCTCATTTTCTATTGCTTTAAATCTTTTCAAGTATAAGCAAAACATTTGCTTCTACATCATTTATCCAAAATATTGAAACTTTAAATTCATTATTAGTGATTCTGGATAGCTATCTGTTTTTACTTTATCTAGTATTGTTTTCCTTGCTGTCCAAGGTAGTCTAAATTGTTTCCTTCAGCAGCACATTTCAAAGCATTAACTGTCCTGAAAGCTTAAGCCTTAAGTGATGGACCGTATATATCGTTCAGATAAATTCTACTTTGGTTCTATTCCTGTAAACTCAAAGATTGTATCTTATTTGAGAAAATATAATTGACATAAACTTAATGCCATGTATAAACTCAGAACACAGACTTTCAAAAAAGAAGTTTGATCTCAGCGTAATTTAAAGCACTGTTCATTTCATGCAACAGCCTTGATATATCTTTGCAATCTAAAAGATTCTGGGTGGTGTTAAATAGAGTTGGTCCTTGCTTAACCGTCGTTGCTTAGCGACCGTTCAAAGTTACTTTGCAAAGTGCCGATGTCCACATTCCCTCCCCTGCAGCCATGCAGTCACGCGATTGATTTTGGGTGCTTGGCAGCCAGCTTGTATTTAGGGCTGTTTGCAGAGTACCACGGACCCATTTAATTACCACCATAACTTACAACTATAATTGAGCCCAGAATGATGGTTGTAAGTCAAGGACTACTTGTACCCCTCTGTCTTTTCTCTTCAACAAAGAATGAAAGAATAACAGAAAAACAGAATTGGAAAAGGCCTTGGAGGTCTTCTAGTCCAACCCCCTGCTCAGGTAGGAGACCCTATACCAGAGGTGGGTTTCAGCAGGTTCTGACCAGTTCTGTAGAACTGGTAGCGGAAATTTTGAGTAGTTCGGAGAACCGGTAGTAAAAATTCTGAGTGGCCCTACCTCCATCTATTCTCTGCCTCCCAACTCCCAGATGATTGGGAGGAAATTGGGATTTTGCAGTATCCTTCCCCTGGATTGTGGAGGGAATGGAGATTTTACAGTATCCTTCCCAGGGGTGAAATGTAAAATTTGTTACTACTGGTTCTGTGGGCGTGGCTTGGTGTGGGGGGACAATGTAACTGGGTGGGCATGGCCAACTTTTTTTTTTTTAACTTTTCAAAGCATTTTTTCTAATGCTTTGAAAAGCCTCTGCCAATCAGGCAACTCAGCTGGGATCATCAGAGAGGCTTTTTAAAAAATACCTCTCTGCCGGATCAGGCAACTCAGCTGGGATCGTCAGAGACTTTTCAAAGCATTTTTTTTACCACCTCTTCGGCCAAGAGGTTGCAGGAAAAAATGCTTTGAAAAGCCTCTGACAATCCTAGCTGAGCCGCGCGATCATCAGAGGCTTTTTTTTTTACTTTTAAAAGCATTTTTCTACAACCTCTTCCGATGAAAAAGTGCTTTTAAAAGTAAAAAAAAAAAGCCTCTGATGATTGTGTGGCTCAGGTGGGCATGGTGGGGGGGGGGCCGCAGGGATTTTTGCTACCGGTTCTCCGAACCACCTGCTGCCATCGCTACCGGATCAGGTGATCCGGTCCGAACCGGGAGCATTTCACCCCTGATCCTTCCCCTGGAGTGGGGTGGGAATAGAGATTTTACAGTATCCTTCCCTTGCCACACCCAAGCCACGCCCAACAAGCCATGCCAGGCCCAACAAGCCACAGCCACAGAACCGGTAGTAAAAAATTTTGAAACCCACCACTTCCCTAAACCACTTCAGACAAATGACTGTCCAATCTCATCTTAACCCACAACTTCCAAAGTCAAACTGTTCCACTGATTAATTGTTCTCACTATCAGGAAATTTCTTCTTATTTCTAGGTTGCTTTTCTCCTTGATAAGTTTCCATCTGTTGCTCCTTGTCCTACCTTCAGGTGCTTTGGAGAATAAATTGACTCCTTATTCTTTGTGGCAGCCCTTCAAATATTGGAACAGTGCTATCATGTACTCCTAGTCCTTGTCTTCATTAGACTAGACATACCCAGTTCCTGCAACCATTCATATGGTTTTGCCTCTAGCTCCCAAACCATCTTTGTTGCTCTTCTCTGAAATCTATCTAGAGTCCCAACATTTTTTGGGTATTGTGATGACCAAAACTGGATGCAGTATTCCAGGTGTGATCTTTCCAAGGTATTATAAAGCAGTACTTTGCATGATTGTATCCTCTGCTAATGCAGCTTAGGACTGCAGTGGGGTTTTTTTTGGCAGCTGCAGCAAAAGTTCTGAATTAGATTTATAATAGGTAGAAGACTGATGGAGTTCTTAATTAAACCATTTCTGTCCAGCAAATATAATAGTGTCTTTGTTTGTTCTGATTGCTGTAAAGTCAAAGGGTTAGAGAAACTGGCTACAACTGTGTATGCAGAGTTACCAATCCTTCCTCTGTTGTAAAATTCGTAAGATATCCTTGGGCTATTTACTATGAATCATTCCCTCATTCCACCTTAATTTTTTCCAATGGATTATTATGGATACATAGGAAATGGGGGGGTAAATATTTGCATTTGTTTATGTATCATTGCAAGTATTTACATACAATGGAGTGTGCACCTTTTTTAAAAAATTGAATATTAATGAACCATGAGCTCTACATTACACTTCAGAACAGAAATAACAGGAAGTAAATGGCAGGCTTGAGATGACGTCAGTATGACTCAACTAGCTGTTTACTGGAGCTCTGGAACAATCTTTCCCAGTGATTGCATCAGTGATATCATCAATATTCCCAGAAAACTACAAAGAAAACCCTTCACTTAATTCTTGTACTGCTGAAAGAACTGAATTTAGATGTTACATGTAATGCTAGCTCATCACCCTTTTTTGTTCCATTTTTGTTGCCCTGGCTTCTTATTCTAGTTGCATGGTATGAAACGGATCATTTTCTGTATATATATTCACTCCTTCCTTTCTCCCTTCCAAAATTGGTTTTCCAAAAATGGCCTCTATTTCTCAAGTTCCAAGGCTGAGTCCTGCGTGTTTTCAGATGCATCACTCTTAAAAGAATTTGACATTGAGGAGAGCAGCTTAATGGGTTGCACCTTGCCTTTTCTTGCACCATGCCTTATTCTGCCTCCTTATATTAGCATTGATCTCATCCACTCATGATTTTCAGTGCTGCTGGAGAGCCTGTTTTGAAAGCTCATGATATATATGACAAAACTGTAGATAATGAATGTGAATAGCTAACGTTACATCTGTAGTGCTACTGAAGACAATAGGCTCTTTGGTGATGCCATCGTATCAGCCTTGAAGGATGAAGAAGGGAATGAGTTCTATGGGAATATTGTAATGCTGGCACCACCCATTTTAACTTTATGCAGGAGTCCTTAGTTATGTCTTGTTTACCAAGTTCCCTAGATTCATAGAGGTTATATAGGGTTGCAAGAATCCTAAAGGAACCCTTAGCCCAAGAAAAGATGGCAGGCCAAAGTCCCAGCAAACTACCTGGATGAGTGGGAATTCGAAGTCCTAGCCCAATACTGTAATTATTCCATCATGTGATGTCTGTTAGGTATTGCAATATGTTATTATCTATTTAAAACATTTCTATCCTGCTCCTCAGTTGAAAAGGCTGCCAGAAGAACAATTAATAAGGAAATGCATAAGTGTGTTGAGGGGAAATGGGTGAAAGGGTGTAAGACAAGCACATGCAGAGGTGGGTTTCAGCAGGTTCTGACCAGTTCTGGAGAACCGGTAGTGGAAATTTTGAGTAGTTTGGAGAACTGGTAGTAAAAATTCTGACTGGGCCCACCCCCATCTATTCTCTGCCTCCCAAGTCTCAGCTGATCAGGAGGAAATGGGGATTTTGCAGTAACCTTCCTCTGCCATGCCCACCAAGCCATGCCATGCTCACCATGCCACGTCACACCCACCAAGCCACACCCACAGAACCGGTAGTAAAAAAAATTGAAACCCACCACTGAGCACATGGATGTAGACTGGATACTGCAAATTTCTTTCCACTAAACATTTAATATAATGATGGGTGTGGTGTTGTATTTCTGTAAGCACTAAAAATAAAATAGTAAATACTTGAATCTGGACATAACCCAAGTGCAAAATAAAAATATGGATCAGCTAAAAATGGGTACAGGATGCCACTGAACATGTTTAGCAGAAAACTTTTGTGATGGGTCCTATAATTAGGTTCACAATACTTTCACACTAAAATTACACTTCTGGTTACCCCGTAATATGCTTTTCAGCAGCAGATAGCCCGTGTTAACTTCTGTAATACAATAAATGGAAAACAGATGTCCTTGATCCGCTTTTGCAGGAAACCTACAGTATAGAGGATTCATTCCATGTGTCCTACTGCCCCCTTCCCATCCCTTAAAGCATACTGCATATTTGACAAAAGAATTCAGAAATTTGATACAATAGCCTCAGTCCCATATAATCCCACACTGCTTTATGGGACAGAGCTCCTGCCTCTTGCCTCCTCCTCTTGTATGCCCCCTTCTAGATGAGCAATGTGATTTGATAAACCACACTTTTCTCAGCTGCCTGAATCAAGAAATTGCTGTTGAGTGCTGAGCTGCATATGAATCAGGCTATCTTACCAGGTTCTTAAGATGCATCTTCCCCTCAAGAACCAAAAGTTTCCACCTAGATACTACTTGGCACATGTCTTTTTATATACACTTTAATTGCTTTTAAAATAATAACAGAAAAAAGGAACAAAACACAGAGATACATACATTATTTAAAGAAACACATAACGTGTTTAAAAAAAATGGAAAAATAGAACAGAAGAAATATAGAGTACAATAAGGTCATTACAACCGTAAACAGTTGCACTTCTATCTAATGCAAATATTTTGCATATATGTAGCAATCATGCTTTTTTAAAGTACTGTATTTTATATAAATGAGTCCCATATTTCATTATGTTTAGCCATACAAAGTCTATATCTATAGGCAATCCTCATAGGTAGCAAGCATAACCAAATCTTCAATCCACTGAGTCAATGGGACCATACATTTATTTTTCCAATGTTGCAATATCAATTTTTAGCTATAACAAGGGCATAGAAAATCCACTTACATTGTCTAGTTGTCAAATTCCATGTATTAGAGATGTAATTCAAGAAAATATTATCCTCTTTGAGCTTTGAGCTTTTGTCGCACAGGCACATTTATATTGTCCACTACTTTCTCCCCAAATTTAGCAAGTATAGGAAATTCAGTGGTGGGATTCAAAAATGTTTACTACTGTGGGTGTGGCTTGGTGGCCGTGGCAGGGGAAGGATACTGTAAAATCTCCATTCCCTCCCCACTCCAGGGGAAAGTTACTGCAAAATCCCCATTTCCTCCCGATCAGTTGGGACTCGGGAGGCAGAGAATAGATGGGGGCGGGGCCAGTCAGAGATGGTATTTACCAGTTCTCCAAACTATTCAAAATTTCTGCTACCAGTTCTCCAGAACTGGTCAGAACCTGCTGAATACCACCTCTGAGGATATTGTAAAAACATGTGTTTTAAGGAACCATTGTCTTATATCTTCAACAAAATGCTTTTCTTGACAATCCTTTTCTATATAAACACAATAAAATTCAATAAATTCTAAATATTATTTTTGTTGTTTAAGTTCTAGTTTAAGATCCTACTTGGCATACATGAAAATTAAAGTTCTCTGCTCCAAAAATGCGGCTGTTCTGTTTCTCTTTTGACCCTTGTTTCCTTTTCTTCTTCTCCTCCTCTCCTCCCCCTCTTTCTCTTCCTCCTCTTTTTTTCCTCTCTGCCCTGTGGCTGCTGAGTAAGAGGGAGAGCTTTTTCATGCCAGATGTTGGAACAGATTGCTTCAAAATGGCTTTTGAAAATAATCCAATGCTCCTAATCACCCATTTCTGTCCCTGAACTTCTTGCTGCATCAGCAACTAGTCAAGGTGTAATGTAATATAACTAAATGGACTTCTAAATCGTGGCTTGATTATGAGCCATTATTTTTGCTCATAGAAAAAGTCTACACAATCACAAGATTCAGACCGAAACACTCAAATATACCAAAGTTAGCACAGTGTGAAATATATTTATATTTATCATATATGATGAAACAAGTACATTGTCATATAGGGAACTCTTTCTAGGGACGCTAAAGAGAAATTCCAATATTTTGATGCATTGTAAAGGATTCTTTGATGCATTCAAGGTACATAAGTGAGTTGATTATGGGCTGCTGGCCAAGCATGTAGCATGTCATTTCTCCTGTTCTGCACTCCATTGCTCTGTGCCACTGAGTTGCACTTCAAGTACTGGTCAAACCTTCCCCCTTGACATATCTGCTGACAGCGTATGTGCCAGCTAAGAGTAAGAACATGTGGGTTTTTCATAAACACTAGGCTTAATGGGAAATATATCTTTGAAACAGATGTCTAAACAGAACATCTAAAGAGAACAGAAAGTTAGATTGGTACTTTTCTACCAGAAGGACTAATGCGCCTAACAACAATGCGCCTTCAAGTATTGAATTAAGCACAGATTTTGCTCCTAATTTGAAAACAATATCAAAATGCCTTACATTTGGTTTTCCTTTCAAGATTCTTCTGTTATAATTGGAGACCTCTTTGTAATCTCTTCTCTGAGATAATATGGAAGCACTAGATAATATATGGAGTCTCCGTGGAAACTGTAGTAATGGAAAAGATCTTCTTACATATATTTAGAATGGGTGGCACAATGGTTAGAATGCAGTATTGTAGGCTAACTCTGCCCACAGCCAGGAGTTCAATCCTGATGGCATAGAGGTTGACTCAGCCTTCTGTCTTTCCAAGGTTGGTAAATTGAGGACCCAGAGTGTTGGGGGCAATATGCTGATTCTGTAAACTGCTTAGAGCAGGGATGTCAAATTTCATTTTCATTGAAGGCTGCATCAGGGTGTGTTTGACCTTGGGGGGGCAGGGGGGCATGGCCAGTTCATTATCATTCATATTGGGGGTGCCTGTGGTGGTCCGAGCATTCTGCCAGCAAAATGGAGCTCGGGAGGGCCGGTCCTCCCAAGCTCTGTTTTTGCTGGCAGAGGGTTGCAGGAGGCCGTTGCAGTTGAAAACGGAGCTCGGGAGGGTTGCACGTGGCCCTTCTGAACTCTGTTTTCGCTGGCAGAGGCACCACAGGCTGGTCCTTTGCTGTTTTAAGGGTGGCCCCGCAGGCCAGATCTAAGCATCCTGGATCCAGTCCCCACACCTTGAGTTTGACACCCCTGATTTAGAGAATGCTGTAAAGCACTGTGAAGCAGTATATACCATATTTTTCGGAGTATAAGATGTACTTTTTTCCATCCTAAAAGAGGCTGAAAATTTGGGTGCATCTTATACTCCGAATGTAACCCTGTGTGGTGCCCAAAATGGCTACCCGGAACAGCTGCTGCCTTCTCTTACCCCTTCTGCGCTTTGCCTGCTTTAGTCACTGAAGCTCCCTCCAAGGATCAGCTGTGCGATCTTCCATGCTTTGCCTGCTTTTCTAATTGCTGCTCCCTCCGACAATCAGCTGTGCTTTAGAAGCACAGCCCCAACCACAAAAACAAGAGAGCGAACTAATGTGCTGGGACTAGCCAGATGAATACCTGGCAGGCAAATTCCCGCCCCCCTATTTTCCTTCCCAAAAACTAAGGTGCGCCTTATGCTCTGGTGCGTCTTATACTCCGAAAAATACATTAAGTCTAAGGGCTATTGCTAGTGCTATTTCTACCTTAATTTGGGAAGTAGAATGTAGACATTTCCAGATTGTTTATCTAGTCTGCTTTAGCCACAGAGCAGTTCAAAAAAACTAATTACTTCTCATAATGACTTATCTTTAATCAAATATTAAACAGAAAAAGGCTTATTTTTCTGCCACACATGGTAGTAGAACCAAACCTTTGTTAAGTTTGAATTAAAAAGAACAAAAATGTGAGTAAATTAAAATATTAATAAAATATTAAAACTTTTCAGACTGAATGAGGAAGGAAGAAAATATTATTTTGCAAAAAAAAAAAGTTGAAAATCAAGTATCAGCTAATTTATTATGACTATTAATAAAGTGATTCCTAGACTATTATAATTCCTTAACTGATGGATCAGCTTAGTTACTTGCAAGTTTGTTTACTGCATGATAAAGTATTTACATTGAGTTATGACCAAAATGGACCTTGCCCATTGGGCCTGTAAGTCATTTTGGTAATAAAACAGATTGCTCATATGACCAATTCAATTTTATGAGTAATTTTGTGGCAGTTATTAAGTTACTCCTTATTTACTATGGCACAGTTTTGTCAAAAACCAGTAGTGCTGGTTTTCAGCAAAACAATAGTAAAATGCAGTTATATGATTGCAGGACATTGCAAACATTCATAAATGCAGCTGTGTTGCCTAGTGCACGAAGTGAAGTCACAGGACTGCAGGAGGTGGGCAATCGTTGAAATTTTGGATCTAGCTGGTAATTGCTCTTTTTCAGGTAGTTTATAATTTTGAACTGTTGTTAAGCAACCGGTCATAAGTCAAGGAATACCTATACACAGTGCTGGGATTCAAGTAATTTAACAACCGGTTCTCTGCCCTAATGATTTCTTCCAACAACCAGTTTGCCAAATTGCTCAGAAAGTTAACAACCAGTTCTGCCGAAGTGGTGCGAACTGGTTGAATCCCACCACTGCCTATACAGTGTCTTATAGGAGAATATTTCAGTGCCTTTTGAGTAACAGAATTTTCAAGTATGAAAAATAGCAACTCTCACTAAATAGGCTAAGCTGGGTCATATGTTTGTTCAGTAGGTTTAATACACCAAACTGACTTAAAGCAGATCCTTTAAAACCCTTCTGGGGAAAGTTTGGGAAACATGAAATCTATCTTAAGGAGGTTGAGATAGCCTGTTCCATGAATGCATTCCCTAGCCTAACATTCCAGAAATAAAATGTCCATATGATCTCTTGGCTGAAATCCATCAGACAGTTGTGCCAAAAATACCTGAAATATAAGCTGATTTAATTCTACCGAGTAGATTGAGTTTAATCCAAACATCCAAACCCAAATGACTATAGATCATGCTGATTGAAAGGAAAATATTTTTACTCCAAAAAGCACCGTACTTCTCTGATTCGTGCAGCTTATCCCATAGCTAACAATTACAAAAGAATGTTGGCAAGCAACATTGGAAATAATATAACTGCAGGGCTGTGAAGCGAAGATGCTTTCTCTATGTCTTCTGCAGTAAATGAGAAATTATTTGGCACTGGGTAGAAAAGAGAGATGCCTGTTAAATTTATTATTTTTTTTAATTCAGTTGCCATTATAAGGTTGCAGACCAAGAATGGCGAGGCTTTTGATCACAGCTTCCTTTAGATTTTGTAAAAAAAGAAATAAAAAAAAAATCTTGACCTAACGAACCTCTGTTTTGTTATTTTATCTGAATTGTGAATGGGACAAGAAAAAAAAATCTAACTGGCTTATAAGAATTATAATTTATAAGGCTTTTAACTGAAAATCAGAATTGTTTTCATAATTTTTATTAAGATTTTAATTAGAGCAGTAAAATGAATGCAAACTAAACTCAGAAAAAGAAATAAAAAGAATGTAATGTGCAAAGAAATAAAAGAGAGTAAGTTAAAAAATACATAAATCACTTCAAACAGCAAAAACATATTTGATAACACTACCCTTATAAGGTTTCAGATAATTGATTTGCTACTTAAAACAAATAATTGATGTGTAAATAATTATATTTGAGGAGCTGAACTTGCAATTAATTGAAACAGATGACTTCACTTTATTGATTGGTATCATTAATCATAAACAGATGCAAGACCTAATCCTATAAATGCAACCAGAAACTGACACAGCTTTTTAGTATGAACTAAAGCTGATCTTATCTAGTGATGTAAGATAAAGAACAGCATAGTTAAGAATATGTATCCTGATGATTAGTTTCTGCTTGTATATAATAAAATAGGAAGATGGATATAAGCAGTGGCTTACAGAATTGGATCTTTGGGCTGGCTAGTCCAGAAGTCTGTTTTCACAGTGGTCAACTCACTGCACAAGGAAGCCGACTAGTGTCCAGCAGGTGGCTTTCAGAGGTAAGTCACCGTCATCAAGGCTAATAGCCATCAAACTCCAAAATGCAGAAAAAAGACAAATTAAAGCTAATATATAACCTAAATGTGCTAATTTAAAAATTATATGTTAAGTTATATAGGAATGAGTAGAATCTCCTATTCTACACATTCCACCAATTTTGTCTCATTTTTCCCTTTCTTCCTTAATTTTCAAACACCTGGCTGCTCTTCTCTGTTGATTGACAGAGGGAAAAGAGCCATCATCTGTTCATAACCATTATTCAAGCATTCCATGACTGTTCAGCATGTTTGTTTGTTTTTTCTGATGATGGGAAGAGCAGTGGCTGTGCCCCCATCCTCATTAGCATTAGCTGCATCCTTTTAGACTAGATCACTATTAACTTCCTGGAAAAGAAAATAGTATGACTAGGCTTGCATAAATTATTGCAGCCAAGAAGGCATGGAAGGTAAAGCTTCACTTCACCAGAACTCTAAGTTGTTCAGAAGAATTCCAGCCTCAGTTGAATCACATGACTATGAAGGAAAAAAATGAGACCAAGATAATGTTTGACGTTGAATGTTTTTAAGAAGAGATTGGACAACCATTTGTCTGAAATGGGACTTCCTGCCTGAGCAGGGGGTTGAAGATTTCCCAGGTCGCTTCCAACTCTGTTGTTCTGTTATTCTGAGGTTTTTCTCTCTGGCTTTTATTTTCTTGGATAGTTTGGAGCCTAGAAGTAGATGTACATATTAGTATGGCTAGTATGGTTTCATCTCGCCATGCTTTACATCTTAGTGCATTGTGGAGACCCAGATAATAGAGGTTTATTCAGGAAGAGATGGTTAAATAGTGGTATAGCATGATATGTAAAACCCACCAGAGTGTGCCTCTCCAGTTAAACAACAAGAAGTAATTTGAGAAGTAGTTTTGTTCAGGGCCAATATGAGATGCTCGCTCTTAAGAACTCTCATCACAAAATTCTTGAGCCAAAAGGCAGGATAAAGCATATTCAGCATAATCATTAGATTTTGGGAATATAGTTGTATTCATCCATTTGCTAATTAAAATGCAGTGTTGAGCACTGCTAAAGGTCATTTAGAAATTATGAATAAGATTTTCTTTAGAGCATAGTAATAAGGAACATCGTAGCTTCGTGTGTGTTTGTGTGCGCGTGTATGTGCATGTGTACAAATTCTATAAAAGGGAGGTGGGAGAAAAGAGTGACTTGTTTCTTATCCTCTTTGAGCAGACCTACCAATTTAATTCTAAACTCCAGTATGCCAATGTACAGAGCACTATATGATGCCTACATGTCGTTTCTGTTTTCTGAAATCACTGCATTTGCCCTTCAAAAGTGGAGTAATTTGGTTAGGATGGTATGCATAACTGGAGCTCTCTGACCCGACTCTCACTCTGAAGAGGAGATGACAGAAGAGAAATAAGAGGGCCTGTTAGCTTAAGGATATTGCATAGGCAGAGAGCGCCAAAAGCAATGCATAGCCTGCTGGCACACTTTAGCAGAAGCTAATTTAAGGTAAGAAAGCATTAGAAAATGAAAGTCAGATTTCACAGATTATGCAAAAGCAAACCAGTTAAAATATGGTTTAAAATGTGTTGGATGTTTTTTGTTGTTGCTTATTTTCCATAAATACTTTGATTTTATAACATTGAATAATTTGTTTTATTTACAAGAAGTCATTACAAATTTCATTTTATTTATTGCAATGTTTGAAAACCCTGCCAATAATACATTCCCCACAATTAGTGACATACTAAATGCTAGTTTGTGAACTGTGCGGTCTGGAGAGCTATGCTTTTACAAGAAGGATTCCTGTGTCTTGTTCCTTGCATCATTCTTTTCATCCTTTTTCCTCTAGTTCTGGAGGTAGAATATGTCCCATTTTATCACATGTAGTCCTTGTCTTAAGATCACAATTGAATGCAAAATTTGCGTTGCTAAACAAGACAGTTGTTAAGTGAGTTATGTCCCATTTTACGACCTTTTTGCTACTCTTTTTAAGGGAATCACTGCAGTTAAATAAATCATGTGTTTGTTAAGCAAACCTGGTTCCCCCCATTGCTTGTTGGAAGCCGTCTGGGAAGGTTACAAATAGGGATCATATGACTCCAGGACAGCGCAACTGTTATGAATACATGTCAGTTGCTATGAGCCTGAATTATGATCACATGACCATGGGGATGGTCTAATGGTCATAAGTGTGAAAAATGATCATGTCACTTTTTTCAATGCCGTTGTAACTTCGAAGGACCACTAAACCATTGGTTGTAAGTTGAGGACTAACTGTAGGTGGTGATAGCTAGGTGCTCTTGGCTAATCTCAAAAAGATGGAAGTTGGACTCGCCTAGTTCTTGGATGCTCTAGGGCAGAGGTGTCAAACGCAAGGCTGGGGGCCAGATCCAGCCCACGGGGTGCTTAGGTCTGGCCCATGGGGCCACTCTGGAAACAGCAAAGGACCGGCTCACAGTGCCTCTGCCAGTGAAAATGGAGCTTGGGAGGGCTGTGTATGGTCCTCCCGAGCTCCGTTTTCACTGGCAGAGCTCTCAGGTTCCCCCGACATGAGTGATGTTGAGCTGGTCACACACCCCTGCCCCCCCAAGGTCAAACATAACCCTGTGGCCCTCAATGAAATTGAGTTTGATACCCCTGCTCTATGGAAACACTAGGAAATTGAAGCCCTTGAGCCTGAGATGTCCCATGGACATTCCTGATGAATGCAGAAGCAAACCTTTTCCATTTGGTTGCAAAGACAACTGAACAGAGAAGACAACGAAGCCCTAGGAACCAAGCTCAACTTGTGGGAAGCTTTACCTTTCATCATATAAAATATGACTAAGAACCATATATAATTTTTATAATCCATTTATTTACTTCAGGATTTGTTTTGCTTGTAAAATCTCTAAGCCATTTTCACTGATAAATTTGTGTTAACAAGGTTTGCACTAAACACCACCCAAAATGTCTCCACCTTTTTAAAACCACAAAACAGTTTCCCTTTGCTGTCTCCCTCTACACATTTATCTTATACTGTGACAAAAGTCCTAATTCTGTAGAAATTCTCTCTAACTCATAAATCTTCAATCCTTTATCCTTTTACCTCTTTTAATACTTTAAAGTGAACAAAAATGGTAACATAAAGCTGTAAGGAAAAAGAACTTCAACAAATATTGAATTCATCCTTCAATAAATAAACATGTACAATTCTATTATTTAAATCAGCTGGGAAATTCTGGGAGTTGAAGTCCATACATCCTAAAGTTGCCAAGATTAACAAACACTAACCTAAAATTAACAATTAACACAATAGACCATACATATTAAAATTAAAGTATACAATACAGGAAATATGTGTCATTAAGAATTTGTATAATAAAAAAACAACTTCAGAAAAGTTGTCCAAACATTATGACTTTTCTTGGAAAGCAACTACTGTACTTCACTGTCCTGATTTGTTTTTCTGTAGCAATGGTTAGACTTATATACCACTTCACAGTGCTTTATAGTTCTCTCTAAGCGTATTATCCATATTGTCCCCAACAATCTGGGTTCTCATTTTACCCACCTCGGAATGATGGAAGGCTGAGTCAACCTTGAGCCTGGTGAGATTCGATCTGCCAAACTGCTGGCAGCTGGTGATCAGCAGAAGTAGCCTGCAGTACTGCACTCTAACTACTGCACCACCGTACCTTTTCAAGACCCCATATTTTTGTATTTTTTTCTGAAATGGGATGATCAGTGCTATCTGCATATTTTAAACCTGGTCATTTCATATATTTTCTCTCAAATGATTATGATTTGCCAATTTAATTTTAAATGCTTGATCTATCAACAACTGTATCTTCTTTTATATTGTTCTGTGTCTTGAATTGTTATAATTTCCATGGTGGAGAAATCTTTTGCACTATAAAGTATCTTGTACACTAACTGCACCTAATCAATTAAGTTATTAGATCGGCCTTGGAGTTAGAAGAATTGAGATTTCCTTCATAAAATAAGTTATGTTAATTTGGGTATTATGAATTCTAAACTCAATTCTAACCCATTACAAAATATGGTTTTGCACCAGCTGTCAGTGCAAGACCAGACCATTCTGTCTGATCCGCTAGAAAACAGCTGCTGACTTAAACTGCTTAGGAAGCTTTTTATTATTAGCTTCAAAAAGCTATTTGAACTTGAAATTATAGGGAGTTCCTCATTCCTGTAACCCCCAAAACACATGGCACAGACTACAAATGCATGTTTACAATATAGTGAGCAAGAAAGAAAAACGTGGACAGGTTGAATTTATTTTTAAAATAAATGACCCTGTTTTAAACTCATTAAAAAGATTAGTAATTAAATTTAGGATCAGATGTTATGGATTACATCTCTTTATAACTCAGATTTACAATCCACTTAAAAAATAACTGGCTTTGTTTATCGGATCTGAATCAGACATAGCAGAATGCTGTAATATTCTCTGGTTCTGTCTTAGTATCACAGAGCCTAGGTACAAACCGAGATCATATGTGAGTTGAAGGGGTGGGAAGTAGGTATATGAATAGTTAAAAATATCCTATAATATGCAGTCCCAGTATGTCCCCCTTCCAGAATAGTTTCCCTTCTGAAGAAGCAGTTAAATCAAACCTCCTTCTTAACCATTATGAGATGTGTATTTTTAAAGTAAAAGAAATCATCTCTAGACTTTTTTTCTCTTAATATCTGTCTCATCTTGGTAACCAACTACAACCAAAAATAACATTTTCCAAGAGTTTTTTTTTACCCATCTTATTGAATAGGAATAGAAGAAGGTTTTAGAAATACCCGCAACTTGATTATTTTCACTTTAGAATCCAATTTATATATATTTAAAGAATGACTTATTTAATTGGCTATGAACATATTCTCACTTTTCCTGATTATGATAGAACCTTCCAAACTGAACACAAATATAATTTCAGAATGACTAACATGTAGGAATATTGAGAAATTAACTTTGAATGACAATAATGTATTTAAGACTCTTGGGTCCAATGTTAACGATAGTGCATTTTACTAAAGCTAAGTGGCTGCAGAGGAAGCAAAGCTGGATCTGAGATTTTCGTGCCCAAAGCATATGGGATGGCTGACAATCGCATGTTTCTGACATTACAGGGCTAAAAGTGTTTTGCTGCTGATTTTCATTTGTACTTAGTGTCCAATGCATTTTGCTGCAGTGTCCAACAACAGTTAGCCAGCACTGATGGATTCCAATTGGTTGATAGCACCTTTCATTGCGGCAATGTCCTGGTGAAATCTTTCACCATGTTTGTCACTGACTGCACCTAGAATTTTGGGAAAGAAGTCCAAGTATGAATGCAGAAAACAAATCTTCAGTGACATGTTGCATTTCATAGTCCTGTATGCTGTAAGAAGTCCGTCAATCATCCGTCAATGTAATTTGGTGCTCTGCAGTTGTCAAGAAAATTCTTAAGGACATCCTTGAATGCTTCCCAGGTGATTTTTCCTCTTGTCCCACTAAGAGATCTTTGAATCTCTTGCCATGTGTTGTGAAGCAACAAAAACGCCTTCCTTAATCTTGACATCAGTTATTCTTGGAAACATCTGTCTCAAATAACAAAACCCTTAGCTGTCTTTGTTTATTGTTTTTACAAAATTTTTCATCGGTCTGAGTTTTATGTGAAGCGGTGACAAAAATATCTTCCTTGGGTCAACAAGTGGTTCGTATGTCAGGTTTTTCTTTCCTGCTGGAACCAAATTCTTTTGGAGTGTCGATTTCTGTTTAATGTAATATGATTCTCTTGCATGGCTGCCCCATTTGCATATGTAACAACAGTCCAAACAGCATTCTAAGCAACAAGCAAACTACTTTTAGATCTCCACAAATATTCCATTTGTACTTGCGTACTGGATGTGTTTCAATAGCAGTTCCATGTTTTTATATGTTTCTTTTTTTAATTGTTTTTTTTATTATGAAATATAATACAATTCAACATTTTTCGGTTCCATGGTGTTGATAAATAAGTACATGTTATTTACATATTATTTACATAGTATTGCATCTTTACTTAGATCTAATTTAAAAGGTATTACTAATAGTAATGCACAATTCTTTATGATCATATAAACATACATTATTCATTTTGGCGCACTCTAGTATTTTCCTGATTACTTGTTCTTTGGGTGGTAGTTTTTTCTCTTTCCAATACTGAGCATATGTTATTCTTGCCGCTGTCGTTATATGTATAATTAGATACTTCTTTTTTTTTCGTATTCTGTTTTCAGGATTCCCAGGAGAAAGATTTTTGGTTCAAAATCGACATTATCTTCTATTATTTCCATAATCCGTTTCCAAATCATTTTCCAAAATTTTTTCGCTTGGGGGCAGGTCCACCAACAATGGTAGAAGGTGCCTTGGTGATGGCCACATTTCCAACAATTGGGGCTCATGTTGGGATAGATTTTGGCAATCCTGGCAGGGGCTAAGTGCTGGAATATATGTTTCTTTCATGTGTGCAGCATAGCCAACAGGTACTGAAGGGTGTTTATTGCAAAACCAGAAGATTTCTATACAATAGTATACAATAAGATAAATTACATTTAATTATTTTCATCATTAGCAGTAACTTTCAAACTATCAAAATAAATCTTGTTGGGTTTTTTTTATAATTCAGAAGCAAATAAGCATTATTCCAATATGTACCAGTAAGTTGATTTGCATGAATAATTAGAGTCAAAATGATGCATCCATCACAATTCTTTTGCAACATTTAATGCAAAAAAGTCAAAAAAAGCTATGGCTAAATATATAGCAAGCTTCTAACATTATATATAGTAGTAGAGGTTGTATAATAGCACTCCAATTGCATTCATGATTTTTTTAGTTATCTGCATTCCATAGATAAAGTGAAATATATTTCTAATATAAAACCACAGTTCAGAAATTTAAATTTATCTAGCATTATATAAACAATAGTGCTACCAAAGCCATTGATTTGTAACTCTGAAAACGATAATAATTATGCCTATTATTAGCTTATATTATTCACTTTAGAAATAAATATTCATTTAAAAGTTCAAAGCAAGAATTAGCAAGTTCAATTAATTAATTACTCAGATTTCACATTCAAGTAACTAATGAAATGAAAAACTACAGATCCCACAACAATGTTTAATTGGCCATATGTCATAGCCCAATAAATGTAAAAACAAAAATGAATTATTAACATGGAACAGAAGGTTGGGACATAAAATCCTAGACTCCCGATTCTTCCCAGATTTCCCTGGTTGATCGTATTTATTTTGTGTATTGTTCAAAATGAATTGAAATTCAAAAGGGCATCTCATAACTTCATCTCCATATTAGGGAAATAAAGCAGTAAAAATGCCCAAAGAGACTTTTTCTAGAATTCCTTTGTGTCCCTTTATTTTTCAGTCAAAGTATGAAGGCAGTTAAATAATTCCCTGCAGCTAAATACAGTAATTCACCATAATTGTTGGTACAACTACAATAAACAACGATGACTTATCCTGCAGCATTTACAATATATTATGTTTACCTATTCAGTAAACTGTTCATTAGGTTGTAATATTAGCAAAAGGATACTATGAAATTATTTCAATATTAATATTTGTTTCACCTGGAACTCACAGAGAAGCAGTTAAGTATACCTATACCGTCTGTTGATACTATTTTATCTAATAGGATTGGGTTTATGCACAAACCTATGCAAAACACAGGCTCCCCCCACCCCCCATTTCAGGAATAGTGGTAGGATTGGTGAATTTGGGAACATCCAGAGTTTTTTGTACCTTATCTTACCTGGGCACTACAAACATTTTCAAGATCAACATAAGTACCAAATATAGGCTAAATCTAAAACAGGTCTGATGGTTTTAAATCAAATTCTCCCCTCTTATTTTTCATTTGCAAGAGGAAGAAAGTAAAATATTTCACTGATTCTATAGAATAAACCATACTTTCAGGGAACTGCAGCCTGATCTAATTGGAGTTATTTAAAATATTATGAAATGAAATAATGGTTTTGCTATGGCCCATTTGCAGTGATCAGAACTAAAGCTTGGATGATCCCCTCAACAGTTAAGTGGTTCCCAGAATGGCAGCATCTGGGTTATACTAGAGCTGTTCTGTCTCTTTCGCTCCATTAATTGAAAACTCTTCATTCTTTCTCTATCCTACATAATCAAAGGCTTTTAAGAGGAGATCCTATCACTATATTTTTCTCCTTTAATCTGCTTATGTAATTATTCTCTAACTCTTGCTTGTTCTTTCTTGTATTTTTTTTAGCATGTTGCATTTTTTGAATGCTTTGTATATTTATTCCATTCTACTATTCTAAACAGAGTAGCATTCAACAGAAGTTGTTGAATCAATTTCTTTGGCAAAGACATCCTGCAAGACTTTTCATTGTGCCAATAATTGGAGAAAATGGACTTAACATTCCTCATTTTCAGGGTGGGCCATTGCTTTGGTCACTGGTTAGAATAAGGAAGTTTAGAACTGCAGTCTTCCTGGAAAATTACTGTTTTTATTCCATTGAAATCCTGACTAAACTAGAAATCTGTGTTCAGCATACAATTTCAACATCTGTATAAGTCAGAGAAAAACAACCTGCTATCACAGGGGTCTCCAACCTTGGCAATTTTAAGACTTGTGGACTTCAACTCCCAGAGTTGGGAGTTCTGGGAGTTGAAGTTCTGGGAGTTGAAGTCCACAAGTCTTAAAGTTGCCAAAGTTGGAGACCCCTGTGCTATCAAATATGTCCATTATTAAAACAAGGGACAAACGGAATCAATCTTCTGGCAGACAATGTCAACACAAGAGAAAGTTCTCCCACTGTTTCTTTTAGCAACATTTATTGAACGAGAAGAGTAGTTAGAGAAATTCTGCTGCTATTTTAGAATCCAATTTATCTCTCAGCTAGTTAGGGCTGAGAATTGTTCAATCTTTGACTAGTGGTCTCAGTGTGAGCTGACAAGGAAGCTGCTGTTTTACCTGCCTTGCTTCCTAACCCATGAAATGACAGTCCACTGAATTTCAAAGCTTGTGAAAAAGAGGCATAAGTGGTGTCGACATGGCCATGCCCTCCCACCCAGTCACATGACCACCAAGCCATGCCTACTAAGCCATGCCCCCAGAGCCGATAGGGAAAATTTTTGAATTTCACCCCTGGCATAAGATTTTGAACTGGATTGGTTCACTACCAATCAGCTTCACATTTGGGACCACCCAGATCATTTTCTACCTCTCTTGGTAGGTTAGAAAAAACGGCATGCATGATTCAAAAACTTTATTACTCCTATTAATCTAAAAGCACAGACATATATACAGTGTATACATTTCATTTGTGTCCTAAATTCATATTAGATATTGTCTAGATTTGTTGGTAATGTCTGTAAGCTACCTAGTGTCACCTCTGGTGAGATGGGCGGCATACAAATTTAATAAATAAATAAATATTTGTTGATTTATTACTTTTTCCCCCTTTTAAAAGTTGCAAAATCTGATTCAAGATGCTTGGTTTTTTTGTTACATTTTATTCTGATTCAAGATGCTACATTTGTTTGTTACATTTTATTACTCTATTATATTTCTGAATACCTTCTATTATACTGCTTCTCTTTCAAATGTTAACTGCCAAAAACTGGACCAGGAAACATGCTAAAAACCAATGCACTGCCTGCTCTTATCCATCAATATGTGGGCTGTTGCATTTTGCACCAAATGCAGATTCAAAGTAGTTTTCAAGTAGACCCATGTGAAGTGCATTACAGTTGTCTAATCTGATGGCAATGAAAGTAACTGGCCTATCTGCTGGGACTGGGTGAAGGCTGTCTTGGCCATGGTCTCCATTTGCAAATCACCAGTAGCTGCATGTTCAGGACAGTTGTGGATTGCTCCTTCAGGAAGAGGTATGATTGGAGCATACCAGAGTGCAAAGTGGTTTCTGTCAATTCAAGTCAGCTTCAACCTGTGTTGTCCCCCGGTAACCTCCACAAAGCCACTACAGACCTCCAGACGACCTTCAATACATCCCAGGATAGATGGATAGAAACACACACACAAATTTATATATATAATTGGTATCACCTTAAATAGTGCTGCTGGGTGACAACTCACCATCGGAAGGGCAGAGTTATATTGATGCTTTGCCACCCTTTCCACCATGGTATCGATTCTTGCTGTGCCAGTCAAATTCAGTGTTTTTCTTCCTCCAACAGTGATCAAAGTCTCTCTTTTGTTATTTGATCCTCAATAAACTGAGTGGCAGATAGAGAAAGGCCACTTATTTATTTATTTATTTATTTATTTATATGCCGCCCTTCTCGAGACTCAGGACGGCTTACAATGCATTAAGCAATAGCCTTCATATTTTTTGTATATACCTGCTTTGTAGGGCTTTTTTGCCCCCCCCAAGCAGTGTTCTATTTTATACAAAGTCAGCTTATTGCCCCCACAAACCGGGTCCTCATTTTACCTACCTCGGAAGGATGGAAGGCTGAGTCAACCTTGAGCCTGGTGAGAATTGAACTCGCAGTAATTGCAGGCAGCTGGCAGCTAAGTGCTACTTTAACAGCAGTTTAGTCCGCTGTGCCACCAAGGCTCATCATATAACTTGAGGGCAATCATGTCAAGTAGCTTTGCCTCTAACGCCAGAGCATAACCATACCCATCATTGTCTAAAGGAGGCCTCCATTATATTCAGCCCACAGACCACATGCAGCTCACCAAGAAGCCTTATGCAGCCTGCCAGAGATTTTTTCTTTTTTAATAATGAGTTTAGCACAAGCCTTACTGTTACCATCAGCTCCAGCATTGTTGATGCTCTTTAATTGCCAGATAATTGAAAGTACCAGGTATTGCATTGTCCTGCAATTTTACTAATGTGGCCTTTGCCTTCTACATGTTGTGCAGGCCGGGGCTAAAGAAATGTTGTTGTTTTTTAAAAAAATACACTAAATATAAGTTTACAAGCAGACCAAATTATACAAAATAGATTTCATGCAATAATAAAGCAATTGTGCTTAATAAATGCTAAAATTGTATTCCATATATTTTCTTCAGAATTTAATTTAAATGTCCCCCCCCCACCATTACAAAATTTCTGGAGGCATGAGATAAAAACGGGTTTGCGTGGGAATTTTACTTTTATGAACCAAAGTTATCTCTTATTTTTCATATTTCTGCCAATTTCTCATGGGACCATGGGACACTGCAAATGGTTGTAAGTGTGCTCTGTAGCTGAGCACCTGAAATTCAATCATGTAAACAAAGGGGGCTCAACTGTCATTAACTGTCATTGGATCCGATTCATAAGTCACCTTTTTGGGTCTTTGTAATTTTGAATGTAAGTTGAGAACCACCTGTAGCCCTTCTATACTAAGCTACCTAATTTCTTGTAGAGTTATTTCCTCTTCAATCTGAGCACTGGCCAGGAAAAGCCAGGCCTTCGAAACTTTATGGAAGGCTAGATGGGTGGAGGCCTGCTGAACTGTAGGCGGAAGAGTGTTCCTTTGGACAGGAGCTGCCACAGAAAAGGTATACTTCCTAGCTTCCATCAGATGGCAACATTTAGGGGAACAGACTAGGAGTGTGCCCACCCTATCTGATCTGGTAGGATGAGTAAAAGATAAAGGTTCCCCTCGCACATATGTGCTAGTTGTTTCTGACTCTAGGGGGTGGTGCTCATCTCTGTTTCAAAGCTGAAGAGCCAGCGCGGTCCAAAGAGGTCTCTGTGGTCATGTGGCCAGCATGACTAAATGCCAAAGGCGCACAGAACACTGTTATCTTCTCACCAAAGATGGTCCCTATTTTACTACGTGCATTTTTTATGTGCTTTCGAACTGCTAGGTTGGCGGAAGCTGGGACAAGTAACGGGAGCTCACCCCGTTACGTGGCACTAGGGATTTGAACCGTTGAACTGCAAATTTTTCTATCGACAACCTCAGCATCTTAGCCACTGAGCCACCGTGTCCTCTGGTAGGATGGGTAGATGTCCTTTAAAAAGGCAATCCTACAGATAAGGCTGAATTGCAACTGGAAAGAAACTGGAATTCAGTTCAACTCGTACAACTGAGGTGTTACGTGGGCAAACCTATGTACTGTGCATATTGCTACATTCTGGATAGTTGAACTTTCTAGGTCTGTGATGGCTAACCTTTTTGCCGTCGCGTGCCAAAAGCAGGGGGAGCAGGGGGGTGTCGCGTGTGTGCGTGCCCGCACCCATAATTCAATGCCCCCCACGCTCCCTTCGCTTTTAGCATGTGACGGCAAAAAGGTTATCAGTGGGCCCGGCAGGCCCGTTTTTTCGCCCTCCCCAAACTCCAGAGATTTTCTTGGAGCCTGGGGAGGGTGAAAACAGCCTTTCCTACCCACCCTGAAGGCCCTCCAGAGGTCGGAAACGGCACATTTCCCGACTTCTGGTGGGCCCAGAAGGCCCAAAAATCAGGTGGCCAGCCATGCATGTGCACTGGAGCTGAGCTAGGGCAACGCTTGCATGCCCATAGATATGGCTCCATGTGCCACCTGTGGCACACGTGCCATAGGTTCGCAATCATGGTTCTAGGTGGTCAAGGGCAACCTTACGTGGAGCACATTGTAGTAATCCAAATGGGAGGTGACCAAAGCATGAATAACCATGAGCAAGGTGTTCTGGTCAAGGAAAGGGCACAATTGGCATACTAGACAAATCTAAGCCAAGCACCCCCATTCCCCCAGCCACAGCTGCCACCTGCTTGTTTTCTAAAGATCTTCAGCTTCCTTCAGTATTGTACATGCACTTTAATCCACTTACATCTCAAGTTTATTTCACATTTCTCCTACCATCTCAAATCACCTATGATTGACTTTCTTACTTCTAATCTGGTTTCCTTCAATATTGTTTCCAGTCTGGAGTTTGCTTGCCCCTAAAGATTAATAAATGACTGTGTATGTTCGTTTGCATGCCACCTTTACTACACTTACAAATAACTGAAGGCTGTGAACGTATCTGGTCCACCATCCTCCTCCTATTTCCCCAGGACAATAACCCTGTGAGGTGGGTTGGGCCGAGAGAATGACTGGCCCAAGGTCACATAGTTGGTTTTCATGACAAAGGTGGGACGTGAACTCACGATCTCCTGATTTCTAGTCTGGTGCTATTGTTGATGTTGACTTAATCAATTCATTTCAATGCTGATTGACAATTTAGGCAAAAATCTTTCTCTCTAGCTCTGAGAGAATTGGCTAGTTAAAACAGGGGTCCCAAACCCTCAGTCCATGGACCAGCACTGGTCCGTGGCATGCCAGAAACGGGGCCATGCAAACAAGCAAAGCCCCATCCGCAGGATACAGGCAGCACACGAAACCACAACCCCTCCCCTCCGGTATTTGCCTTTTCTTCCTCTCTTTGCACATTGTTGACTATGGCGTGTGTGTGTGTATGCTATACTGGTAGATATGTATGCATTGCAGAAATCCTCCTGACTGACTCAGAAACCCCTTTACATACCATCTTATTATGGTCTACTAGCATTTTAGCTGAGATCAGATAGATCAGACTTGTCCAACACCTCTGGAGAGCATTTCGGTTGGAAAAGGCTGCTTCAAAACGTTATTTTACATAACTACCTCAATACTGCATAGAGCCAAGTCGGTGTCACATTAACAATAGGCGATCTTGGCAAAACTGTTCCTGATCCGGTGTTTTCCACCTCTGGGGATACCTCTTCCTCATAGCTCAATAGTAACTCAAGGATTTAGTACCCCTCCTTCCTCTTCCTTAACGATATTTGTAAATTAACTCAATCGGCTCCTTCCTTTCCGATGCCAATTCCCGCCGTCCCCCCCCCCCCCGTAATCGCTTTTCACGGCCCACGACTCTTCCCTCCGCGCCCCCCCCATCTAATCTCGCCTTCAACCTTTCCTCATATTCCCCTGGGAAAAAAAACACTCCACGCCAAAGCCCGAGATCCTCCTCGGTGGTTGGAACTCTCTACCTCACCACCTCTTTTTCTTCTCCCCCCCCCCACTCCCCCGCCCGCTCGCTTGCTTTTTTCTTCTTTTCTTTCCTACACATCCTAACATGATCTTCTTCCCTTCACGGCCGCCCTTTCGAGCAGGGTCATTGGCTGTTGCTAGCGGCTCCTCTCTCCGGATTGGCTAAGTCGCGCTTGCCCCTCGCTTCGCCTTGGTTCTAGACTTGTTGTCTGGCTCCGAGGCTGAAAGTCTGAGCTTGGTGGAGGACGGGGGGGGGGGGGGGAGGAGGAATTGGAGCTGCTCCGGCGGGGGAGTAGGAGGAGAGTATCATTCAGTCACGCTTGGCTGTCTGGGCGGCGCTGCGGTCTCTCTCCCTCTTTCTCTCTCTCTTCCTCCCCCCCCACTCCTCGGCGGTGGTAATCGTAGTAGTAGCAACAACAGCACCGTTCCCGCCGCCCTCGTGGGTCGCGAGCGCCCTCCCTCGCTGTTGCTTGCTTGCTCTCCCGCCGCCGCCCTTCTCTCTGGGGACCGCGGCGGAGACGCTGGAGCGAGTCGACGGCGGGCGCCCACGGAGGGAGCTGCCGAGCGAGAGAGGGGCGGGAAAGGCGAGAGGAAGGAAGGGAAGGAAGTGTGGAGAGGAGGAGCCGGCCGTGCGAAGGAGAGAAAGACCGAGGAGCGAGCGGAGGGGAAGAAAGGAAGAAAGGAAGGAAGGAAAGCAGGGAAAGCTCACGGGAGCGCCGCTCTTTTTCTGCCCCCCACCGCGTGCGGCGGCGGCGGCGGCTCTGGCAGGAGCAGCGACGGCGGCGCTAACGGGGGGCTGCGGCAGGCGCTGCTGCTGCTACGGCATCCGGGGCCCGGCCTACGAAACGGACGCAGAAGAAGCCGGAGGTGGGGGGGTTGAGAGGGATCGGCCTCCCGCTTCGGAAGAAGCAAGCCAGGCTGCTGCGCAGGCACTGCGGCCCCGTTGTTGCTCTTAGCCGCCGCCGCCGCCTCCTCGAGAAGGGCAGGAAGTGACTCTAAAGCCGGGACTGGGCGGTGTGTGCGAAGCACCTGAAACCGCGTATTTGTCAGAGCGGAAAGAGAGGGCGAAGACGCCGAGGGACCCACCGAGACCGCCCTCCCCTCCTTGGAAAAGTGAAACGGCGGGGAGGGAAAGGGGAAAATAATAATAAAAAAAGACCTCCTCCACCTCCCTTCCAGCCCCGCTTCCCTGTGGCCTCCGCTCGGTCGTGTCCCGCAGCCCTCGCCGAGGTTGGCCTTTTTCCCCCTTGGCTTTCTCTCTCTCTCTATTTTTTTTTTTGTTAACTCGAGAAAAACTTGATTTGGATTTAAAGCATCGCGGAGTGGCGAAAGGGACCCGCTTGTAGATGGAGGAAACCTGGACGGCCGAAGTGTAAGGTGGGCGGATCGTCATCCCAAAGTCCGAATTTGTACGTGGAGTTTGGGGTTGTTGAATGTCTCGGGGAAAAAATTGCTTTGCGCGGGAGGCGGGAGGGGGAAAGTACTTTCCACCCCCCCCCCCCAGATCCTGATCGGCTTCCTCGCATAATTGACTTTTATAATACAAGTATTGGAGTTCACTCCCCTAATCCTGTGAAAAGTTGCAATAGACCGTATCTGTCTCGCTTACTTGTTCGTGGCCGAACTGGAGTGAAAGAAAGTGGATTTGGTGTTGTGGGAAGGGAGGGGGGGGGGGCGGAGGAACGGGGCTAAAGCTTCTCAAACAGGAATTTCTTTGTTCCACAGTGGAAGGTAGTGTATTGCAATGGGACTGCTTGATTGTGCATTCGTGATTCAGTTGAAACTTATTTCTGAAATGGCAACTTTCCCCCTTCCATCTGTTGATATTATAGTTGAAGTTCTTTTTCTCTTGTAGGTTAGAAAAGTTAAGAGGTGTTGGACAGGGAAGATCGATTTCCTCCTCTGTTTGGTAGTTAAGGAGTAAATTCATGCAGCTGGAAAGGCCTGATGAACTGCTTATGAGAGTTGCAGTTCCTCTTCCAAGGTCTGCAGTTTGAAGATATTCGATAGCGATTTCCAATTCCGATTAAGCAACTTCTTTTTCGGGTAAATTAGTCGAAAACTGTTCAAGAGTCTAGCAAAGTTATTAGTTACTACACCAAATCTATAATAGCAACCTAAAAGAAGAAAAAAAATGTTCTTTGGACTAGATATTTTAATTTGAGAATAATTAGGTAATCAGGAAACATGAAGGTAGTTTAAAAAGATTTTTAAAAGTTTTTGTAAAACAAAAATCTTTGATTTTTTTGGGTATGGAATTAAAATATCCCACTTGTAGAATTACTTAATGTTGATTGGGCAAGAATTGAATGTTTTATTTAAAGTGAGTTGAGCAAAATTGTAAATTATATAACTGATAACTGAAAGTAAAGTATGTTTTGTCTTGAAAACACATGTTTTTATTTCTATAGTCTACATGGATGGAAAAGTAATTTTTTCCACTCCAGTTAGCTTTGTCAGAGTAAAATATATATGGGTAAGCCCTTTTTACATCTGATAGCGTGATCTGAGCAAAGATTACTTTGTCATCCAACAATATTCAATAAAATAGATGGCAATGAAATTTAACTTCCTTATATGGCTTAGTCATGAACTTGAAATAGAGTACAGTACCTGTAGTCCTTTTACAGAAAAGAGTAATTTCAAAAGCAATATTAATTCCTAGCCTTGACTTTAAATGCTGAAGGGGACAAAAATGTCTAACTATAAAAGTTACAGCTGTAAAACTTCACATCTGTATTTTGAACTGTTGGAATCTTTTCCACTCAAAAACCTAGAAAACATTAGCCACCCTTTTGAAAATTTGTGTGTCTTGATGCAGTTTTTGGCTAATTCTGATGTCATAAAAGTTCATTAGTTTAGTGTAAAACGATTTATTGGGATTCTTACTCCTGAAAATCGAGAGTTTATGACAGTAAATTATCTGATCTATTTTCTTTAGTTGGTTTGTGTATTACATTTTTAATTGATCTTTTCAGAACACTGCATTGGTGCTCTATTCCCTTTATTACTGTACAAAACCTTTAGTTTTGATCAGAAAAATAATATATACAACATATTTTAGAAATCGTAATCAACATTTTACAATTGTAGCCCGTTTGAATAAATACTTTTCTTTATCATAGGGTGATTACAAACTGCTCTTCAGTTTATATTTTGCAAGTGTATTGTAATATATTTAATTATTAATGCGCCTACTTTCATAAGACACTGTGCCACTGTATCAGCCTAACTTAGTAACAAGAGAAACAGGTGAATATAATATTTTGCAGACATTAATAAATCAAATGCAGAGTCTGTTAATTTAGAGACATTCCTTTCTGTTCCCCTGCAAAAAAACACACCATAGCATGTGTGTAAATAGCGTGAATGGTCACAACAACATAACTGGAAAATACCACATTAGGGAAACTCAGCAGCTTCAGAATATTGAAGAATTGACACTTTTTCTATGATTCAGTTTAAAGAGGTGGTATTAAGAGCCTGTCTGCAATGCCCCTGGAAATAAATAAAATAACCTAAACATGTGGATCCAGGCCTTTCATTGGATAATGCCCAAAGGGCCTATGAAGTCTATGTGTTCCTGCGTAAAGTTGTAATGTTTTCCTGGTAATTCATTCCTGTCAAGGCAAGCCTTTCTGCACTTTGCCAGCTGCATCCTTTGAAAGAAAAGTAAATAAATAAATACAAAATTTATTAAGTAGTAGTGAGATTACAATTAAAAATATATGAGTCTGATAATAATTCAACCTTTCTTTAAAGAGATATCTGTAGGTCTGTATGTACTGTCAATGTTGGAAGTACTATTGTTTCAGTTGCCCATAAGACAATGATTACAAGGCACATTCAGTAAATTGGGATTTGAATCTGTTTCTACAGCTGCCACCAAAGTATTTTGGTTCAGGCTTGTCCTATGTTATTTGTGTATTTTTTCAGATACATCCTTTGTAACTGTAACAATGTTATGCTTACAGCAAACCTAGTTGCCATACAAAGTGTGGGTCTTCTCTGAGAATGTTTAATTGAGTCAGTAACCACGGACTTGCAGTTTTGATGAAGTATTTTTGGAGTTATCATACATTAATTGACTATGATCTTGGGTAATATGCTCCACTTCTGCTTCTGGTTCTATTTTTTTCCCTGAGTGAATTTATGTTAAGTCTTAGAATTTTCTCAGTGTGAAACACAGGTGATCATAAATTTGCATGAAGATAGAAGACATTATTTTATTTGTATGTTTTGGTGTGTCACTTTGAATGCCAAATACATGTTGAATTTCAGATTGCTCAAACAATGGATTGGAAACAAATTTGTTTTTAGGCAAATAGAAATTGTTGTTTCATTCATGTGAGAGATTTATGTAGCACAGACTTCCATTAGAACAGAAGGGAGGCAGTTTATACTGGTTTCCCTATTACATCAATAGTTCAGTCATACCATCCCCCTTCTAAAATAGAGGGTTTTTTGACAGAAAGAGCTGCAAGGGGAAGGAGAAGGTGCATTCTGTAAGTCCTCTGAGTCCTCGAATTACGACAACAATTGAGGCCAAAGTTTATGTTGTTAAAGTAAAACATTTGTGAAGTGAGTTTGCTCCATTTTATGACTTTTCTTGCCACAGTTGTTAAGTAAATCATTGCATTTGTTAAATTAGTAACATGGTTGTTAAGTGAATCTGGATTCCCCTGTCAGAAGGTCACAAAAGCTGATCACATGACCCTGGGATACTGCAACCGTCATAAATACACCAAGCATGATCATGTGACCATGGAGATGCTGCAAAGATCAGTGTGAAAAATGGTTATAAGTCACTTTTTTCAGTGCTGTTTTAACACTCGGGTCACTAAATAAACAGTTGTAAATTGAGGAGTATCTGTATAAAACCAATCTTAAAATAATCAGGACTAAGTCTTTTAAGTTACAGTGCCATTGAATTTTGCTATATTTATTATTTTTTGCTGCTGGAACTCTTTAATAATGAGGGAGGGAAAGGACAAGTTATGGCCAGAGGTAACCTGTGTGGTTTTCAGTTACTTCCTCCTTTAATTTTATTATAAATGTGTAGCAATAGATATTAGGCAATAGCACTTAGACTTATATACTGCTTCACAGTGCTTAACAGCCCTCTCAGCAGTTTACAGAGTCAGCACATTGCTCTCAACAATCCAGGTCCTCATTTTACCAACCTTGGAAGAAGGGAAGCCTGAGTCAATCTTGAGCTGGTTAGATTAGTTATCATTTCAAGTGTCCAAAAAGGACTTAATTAAAAAATATTGTTTTTAGAAGCTGAGATTTTAAAATCTATTTAATAACCATAAAGAAGAATATTTGGTATCAGGGATACCAAACTGAGATGGTAAAATGAAATTAGTCCATGTCCACATGCCCTGGCAATTTGTTCTGCTTAAATTCACAGGAAAAGAAAAACACACTCAATAAATGTTTTAATGATAGATAACTTGAGACAAAAGGAGTCTAGATAGAGAATGATATAACTGGACCTAATGAAATCTGGAAAGTCTGTATGAAAGTTTCAACATAATAAATTGGAGGAATGGAGCAAGTAGAAGGAAAGAGGAAGGAGCTACATGGCCTATCACAGATTATAAAATATTCAAGTAATAAAAGAGGAAGTATTAAATATACAGTATTGCTCTGTTAAACAAAATATTCAAAAAGAATCACTTAAATTCATAAATCTAGCTGATATTTATGCATTCATTCCTTTGATATTTAGTGTAATTAAAATTATATAACTCACAAAATCATGTTTTATTCAATAAAAACATGTTTTTGTTTTAACGTTTTGACATATTTTAAAAAGCAAAAGTGAAACTCAATAAAATGCAAATACCATAGAATTTCTTCTTTCAATATATTTTGTAGACTTGGAATGATTTTTCAGAATTTGAGAATGTGGGAGGGAAGAGAATTTGCCGACATATGGTTTTGTTTTTTTTAAAAAATCATATTTGGGGATTTTATTCTGAGTAAATTTATCGGTTTCTTTATTGCTGCAAAATCAGTCTGAAAGAAGAGGCCATTATATGCACTGCTATTTCTCTGCATGAATCTCTTTGTCCTGAAGTTTATTCAAGTTAGCGTGAATGGGACAGCAATGTTAGTGTGCTATAGCTTTTTCTGACTAACACATTTGATTAAAAAGTGTAAACTCACCTGCAATTCATTTTATCAAGTGCACAGAATGGTTATTTTATTACTAAACCATAACCACAGCTAAAACTACGAATATTAGATTTTCTGGACCAATCATTGCTATTGGCTCAGGCTTCCCCCTGCAAAGTAATGTGATGGGCCAGCAGCTTCCAGTGTGAGCTGCAGAACGTGTACCAGAAGACTGCTGGAGAACAAGTCTGTGGGTTTCAGTGCGTTGGAAGCTGCTGGCTCCTTTGAAGCTCTGCAGGAGAAAGGCTGGGACAAAAGCAAGCAGGGAGAAAAAAAAAACCTGAATAAATTACCCCAAATTGTCTATGGAGATTCTCAGTCATCCAGGTCATAGTTGTCCCAAAGGTGTTTTTTCAAAAGGCAAATGAACTTTCTGGTTTTTCTTTGAAGACGTTTCGCTTCTTATCCAAGAAAGTTCTTCAGCTCTGACTGGATGGTGGGGAATGGAAGGATTTATACTCCTTGCAGACAGCTGGTCATTTGCATTCTGGTCATTTGCATCCACCCCAAGAATAAAACACCTAGACACAAAGTGAGTAAAGTGGTATATGCAGTACAATGCAGTGAGCCATATGCATATCGGTATATTGATGAAACAAAACAACCACTTCATAAACATGTGGCACAACATAGGAGAACAAACCCATCAGGACTAGATTCAGCAGTCCATTTGCATTTAAAAGACAAAGGTCACTATTTTGAAGACAGCAAAGTCCACATTCTGGACAGAAAAGACCACTGGTTTGAAAGAGGGGTCAAAGAGGCCATCTATGTCAAAATTGAACAGCCCTCTCTCAAAAGAGGGGGAGAGATACAACATCATCTATCTCCAGTCTACAACACAGTCCTTCAACAGTTCCAAGAAGGCGCCACACCCATTTGCACCACTCAGGTGACCCTGATGACATAGATAAACCTCCAGGTGGCCTTAATTTGGCATGGGTGTCAAATTTGCAGCGTCATGTCGTCACATGTTTTTCTCCTTTGGGGGCTGGGGTGGGTGTGGCATGCATGTGATGTATTTGGCCCATGGATCGCCAGTTTGATACCCCTCCCTTAATGCTCACTAAAAAGAATGCAAATGACCAGCTGTTTGCAAGGGGTATAAATCCTTCCATTCCCCACCATCCAGTCAGAGCTGAAGAAGCTATTTGGATAAGAAGCAAAAGTCTTCAAAGAAAAACCAGAAAGTCTGGTTGCTTCTTGGAAAAGCACCTTTGGTACCCCAAATTGGATAACAGTGGTTTTACATTGTTACCAATTAACCCATTACCAATCACAACATGGATATTTAAATCAATAAAGTGTTTTACTTTGGGTAAAATGGACTTTCTGGTAAATGGTTTTGGGTAACGAAGGGAAAGGTTTGGGAAACATTGGCCTAAAGAGGTCAGGCCTCTGCATGCTGGGCTTGTCTTCCATCAGTCGCTGAAACCTGCTGTCCTAATGACCACAACTAGAACTATTGGAACTGCTCTGGCTAAGCAGTGTGGACTCCTGATATTTCACCTGATGAACTGCATTGCTTAACAATTGAAATTCCAGTCCCAATTATTATAACTAAGTGAGGACTGCCTATAGACTCGAAGCTGAAATGCTAATAATGGTTTATTTGACTGATGTGGGAATAAGGTCTTTGCATCTTTTTTGTTGACATCATAATCCAGTTTGTTTTAATGGTGAGATTGATAGTTTAACTATATAGCTTTTCAATGTCACTTTGACAATGACAGCTAAAAAGTGTTTTATCAGTTTCAGTTGACATACTTACTATTATATTACAGGCCACATATTTCAGGCTTTATTTCTGGTTAAAGTACAATAGTAAGCAGACTTCATATGTAAGTGTAAGTGCACCTCAACAAAATCTCAATCATACATGAGATTGTTTGCAAACAAGTTCCAAGTAGCAACAGTGTTGCCAGGTCATGATCCAAAGATTGTCAGCCAACCCAGGTTCACAGCAACTGAAATGTTGAGAGGCAGGAGATTCAGGGCTTTAAGAACATGGAAATCTGGTAGAATGATGTACCCAGTTAAGAGTCAGCTAATGCTGACTCTTAAGTAGAGTCTCTGCCAGGTGAGAATCAATCAAAGCTAGGAATGCCATTACCAGGTAGAGAAGTACATAGAGTACTTTTGCTTTTGCTTGGCTCAGATATAGAGCATGGTATGCTTAAGGGTTGGGCAGTCAATCAACATCCTGGTTGTGAGTGGAGCTGCTCTTGATTATTGCTACTGAGGCCAGCCTCAATAGTTTATTGTCTTCTGAAGTTGAAATCAGGAAGTCTGCTCTGATATATTCAGAGCAGACTTCCTGATTTCAGAGTCTTCCAGTTTGGGTTGGCCATGACAGTTGTGCCTAATTCTTTAGAACATTAATCATGTTTCTGTTGGGAATGCTACAGTACAACATTTGGTTGTACTGTTACAACCATGATTGTAGTCAGGTGGTTGCTAGTGTACTGGTCAAAATGCATCTGTGACAAAATAATTGAAGAGTTTCAGAGGTGGCACTGAACAACTTCAAAACCGTGGTGATGTGAGACTGCAACATCTGCATTGCTGTTGGTGTATAATCATAAATCATGGTTTTCATGATAACTATTGGAGTGTTCAAATTTATCAAACCATGTACAGGACAACATAACTTCCATTTACATTTTGCCTTTTTTTTTTTTTTAAATTTGATTTATATGCCGCCCTTCTCCGGAGACTCAGGGCGGCTTACAATGCGCTAAGCAATAGCCTTCATCCTTTTGTATATTTATACAAAGTCAGCTTATTGCCCCCACAAACTGGGTCCTCATTTTACCTACCTTAGAAAGGATGGAAGGCTGAGTCAACCTTGAGCCTGGCGAGATTCGAACCTGCAGTAATTGCAGGCAGCTGGTCTTAATAACAGGGTGCTTTACACCACTGATTATGATAGTATAGTATTGATGTGGAGTTCATGAAAATATGTGGAGTTTGGTTGTCTTCATCCTAATCAGATCAATTCATGGTTAAATTTAAACTTGTGACATCAGTTTTTCTATTTTTGAGTGTGGAGGACTAGTTAGATGGCCTTTTCTGAAAGATTTAAAGAGCTTAATTGATTCTGCAATGTTGTGAATGATACGTTCTAGAGTTAGAAGCACTGATGCTGTTGAGAACCTGATTGTGCAGTAGAAAAGCGGTATAGTTCCTAAGGCTCTTTCCAACTTCATACACTTTGCATGGTAGCCCAGCACTGATGGGAATTTTGGCAGTTAAGTAGACCAACCCATTGCCAGGCGGTGCTAGATTATATTTGACAGAGAATTTGTCAGCAAGGTGGATTGATTATATACTAAGGTAAGAGTCCCAAACTTAAATTGTCATAAGTACAGCATATTCATAAGAGAATCGCAAGCTTGAAAACCTTTTTAAAATTATGTAGAAGTCATAAGAAGTGATGATAATGAAAAGTAGCATGATATGTCATTAAACATAAATCTATTAAGTAAAAAGACATTGACGACGGGGCAGCCAGGTCCTCCTCAACTGCTTTCTTCTTTTCTTCCTTCCTTGGGCAGCCCCAGCCTCCTAACCTACCGTATTTTTCGAAGTATAAGATGCACCTTTTTCTCCCCAAAAAGAGGATGAAAATCTGGGTGCGTCTTATGCTGGGCGAACGTAGCCCCGCCCAGCTTCTCAAACAGAGGTTTCAGAAGCTGAAAAAAGCACCAGAAAAGAAGCTTCAGAAAAGAAGCCCCCAAACAGAGCTTTAGAGGCTTTTTTTCTGAAGCTCTGTTTCAGAGGCTTTCAGAGGCAGGGAAAAAAGTTTTTTCTGAAACAGAGTTTCAGAAGTTTCAGAGGCAGAAAAAAAGCAAAAACAAAAAAAAACAAAAAAAAAAAAACAAGGCACAGAGCTTACAACCAAGGAACCTGTTCCTAAAATTCACCTCTGGGGACAGCTGATTGGGGGTATTCCAGGAGGCCGATCCACCTGCCAATCAGCTTTTTTCTTATTTTCCTTCCCAAAAACTGCGTCTTATACTCCAAATAATACGGTATCTTTTTTTTTGGTCTGTCCTCTCCTCACTGCTGCCAAAGAACCTGATGCAGCCTTAGAAGCAGTGACTGCCACAGACCAAGACAGCAAGTTCGTGTTCTCAGCAATGTGGAGCTGAGCATGCAATAACTTGGAGCGCAGCTGAGAAGACCCTGTTGTTGCTGGAAAACTTACTGGTCAGGGCAAGATAATAGGTCTTGGATTTTCACTGTTGGAATGTTTCCTCTGGCCCGGCTTGCTCATAATTGTGAACTGAGGTCTGGAGCACTGCTGGGCAGTTTTGAGCTGTGAGTTTGAGATTCTGTACTAAGGCATCCTTATAATGAGACAATATGGTAACAAAAAGGTCTTTCATTTCATATATCATCAAATATTTTTCTAGCATAGCTAGAGGATTTATTAATTTCTCCCCAGTGACAGAGGTGCTTAAATCTAATATAACCCAATGGCAGCATTTAAGTACTTAATGGTAAGTGCTTTGGTGATGCCTTGGGTGCCAGATTTCATATCTGGCCTAATTCTGTGGGTTGGCTTTCTGTTGTTATGGCCTGAGGGCAGGGAGAAGCTGCTTTATTATAAGGGCAATGTTTTGTTGTCTGACCCTGTTCTTCATGACTGATTTATGCTAGCCAGGAAAGATTGACTGAATCGAGTGCAGTGATGAATGCATTGTTGCATAAATCGGTACTGAAGACCCCCCAAAAGAGGATGCTACTGAACAATCTGTAACATCTTGAATAAAAGGTAATGGTTCAGTTCCGGATAATCATGATTTTGTAGAGCTATTTTAGTACGAGTTCAAATGTGATTTAGGAACTGAAACTGCCTCATATAGTGTTGTGGTCTTTATTGGAAAATGAGCAGAAAATGCAATATTGTTCTTATTCTCAGTCTCTGAGCAGCTTCTAGTTAGGTAAAGGTAAAGGTTCCCCTCGCACATATGTGCTAGTTGTTCCTGACTCTAGGGGGCGGTGCTCATTTCTGTTTCAAAGCCGAAGAGCCAGGGCTGTCCGAAGACGTCTCCAATGGTCATATGGCCGGCATGACTAAACGCCAAAGATGCATGGAATGCTGTTATCTTCCCACCAAAGGTGGTCCCTATTTTTCTACTTGCATTTTTTTTACGTGCTTTCAAACTGCTAGGTTGGCAGAAGCTGGAACAAGTAACAGGAGCTCACCCTGTTATGCAGCACTAGGGATTCGAACTGCTGAACTGCTGGCTTTTCAATCGACAAGCTCAGCATCTTAGCCACTGAGCCACCGCTTCCCTTTTAGCTTCTAGTTACAATTAAATATATACCCTGTTTCCCCCAAAATAAGACATCCCCTGATAATAAGCCCAATCGGGCTTTTGAGCGCATTGCAGTAAGGCCAAGCGCTTATTTCAGGGTTCAAAAAAATATAAGACAGGGTCTTATTTGGTAATATTAAAGCTAAATATAAATTAACGATGGAGAACAAAGAAGGAGAAGATTCAGATTATTATAAAGTGTGGACAAAACATTTCTTCCATTTTCTCTCTAATAGTAGAGTCAAGAACAAGTGTTAGAAAAATGCATGCATGCTATCCATCCAGGCATAAAGTTCAAATTGAAGGCAATTTTACTTTTTAATTGTTAATACTTTTCACATCTGAAGGATATATCTAAGCACACTTGGTCACATTAAGGTTTGCTATTCATTTGGTTTAAAGTAGATACCTCAAACTGGAATGAGATTTTTCTTACATGTACTCTTAATATACGAGAATAGTCAAAAAGTTATTATATTTCTAATTCTGTCTATATTGCATTTAATTTTATACAGAAATATTGAGATGTTTTTCTGCTGAATCAGATTTAAGTAACTTATTTTTAAATCAACTTGTCAATTTTTCAATTTGTGTAATATGAATGTATGGAAATTATATTTTCTTTTTTTCTTTTAAAAATTTTAATAGATATATGGAAGCACAATCCAGAAAAAAGAAAAAGCAGGGAAAAAAAGTAAGCAGATAGAAAAGAGACTTACAAGCTATGTAAAACTGAGTAAAAATTTCAAAGTAACATAAGGTTAGTGCTGTATATAAAAGTGATCAAACCCATTATTAAAATAGGTGATGATTTAATAATTAATAAAGCTAAGCAATATAATAGCAATAGCATTTAGACTTATATACCGCTTCACAGTGCTTTACAGTCCTCACTAAGCGGTTTACAGAGTCAGCATATTGCCCCCAACAATCCGGGTCCTCATTTTACCGACCTTGGAAGGATGGAAGGCTGAGTCAACTTGAGCCTGGTGAGATTTGAACTACCAAATTGCAGGTAGCTGGCAGTCACCCGAAGTAGCCTGCAGTACTGCATTTTAACCACTGCGTCACCACAGCAGTGGTGGGATTCAAATAATTTAACAACCGGTTCTCTGCCCTAATGATTTCTTCCAACAACCAGTTCACCAAACTGCTCAAAGTTAACAACCAGTTCTCCCAAAGTGGTACAAACTGGCTGAATCCCACCACTGCACCACAGCACACCAGACATAAAAATCATGTTAGAATAAAAATTAACGAGTTCTATCTTCTCTAAAATATTCTATCCTTTCTTTAATAAATCAAAAGTGAGTTTGTTAAAGTCTTACTTAACATAACCTATATGTACAATTATAATACATGGATTATTCCAAGCAGAGTGAAAATATGTATCAGGCTTATTTTTCAAATGAGGTTTTTTTTGGCAATGATGAATATTTCTATAACTTTATTTGCCATTATTCTAAAGCTGATTATGTGTGATTTCCACAAAGTGTCCCAGTAGTTGGTATACTTTTCAGGAATATAAGATTTTGTGATATTTAATAGAAAAATATATAGTCTTTGGACTATAATAAACATTACAATTTTAAAAAATATATTTTTATTAGAATGTTTTAATATAGTAAAAATGAACAAACAAAAGATAAAAAGTAAAAAAGAATACAGAAAAGAATTAAAAGGAAAAAATACAAAATTATATCTTCTTTGTATTGAGTAATTGTCATCTTAACCTTTTCTCCATCCATTCCATGGCTTTTTAATTGCCAAATCCCAAAATAATCAATTTGATCTTTTCTTCTTTCAACAAAAAGTCCACATAAGGTTTCCAATTTTCAAAAATATTCTTTGTTGTTTATTCTCTGGTTAATTTCACCATTTTTTAAAGTTCAGTTTATTTTAAAATCCAATCTTGCACTATAGGTATTCCAAATTTTTAATATAATAATGTCATTGCAATTACCATTTATAATATTTTCTAGTTCCTTATCCATAAAACCCAATAGGAATAATTATGGTTTTATTATCCATTTAGGGGTGGGGAATTGTGATGGGTGGGAGTGTGTTTGGGGATTGTTATGTGTGTTGGACCTGGTCTTTGGGTGTTAAGTGAATTTCGTTGTATGGGTATACTGCGTATACACGTATAATGACAATAAAGGTTGTTGTTGTTATTATCATCATCTCTGACATAATTTTATGGATTTGCACCTTTTTAAATTTTTCACAAGTTCAATGCATGACCAAAATTTTCTTTCAACATGTAAGGCAGTTTTAGCTGCTGTCGCATTGTTCATTATTTTTGTAAAGGTTCTCTCTTAGTGTAAATTTAATACCAGTTCCCACATTTTCTCCATATATCCATATTTATATTGTTGGGCTGTCATAAATATTACAATTGTCCAGAGTAAATTTCAATCTACTTCCATTTTCTTTTCCCCCCTTTAAATTCTCTTGTTCTTTGCTGTATGTGTAATAAAGATTAAAATTTGGAGTGAAGCATTGGAACTTACTTTGAAAAGGTGACCTAAGCTTTAGCAGAAGCCTTCTTGCTGGGCCAGAAGAATGTAGAATGACGGTGCCATTTAGCTACTTGCTGGTAAATAAGTGGCAAGTGTAAATTAGCTAGTGATTACCTCTCTAGAGTATGCAAGACAGGTGTAGCAGAGTTGTAGGAGGAAGGTCTGGAAACCTTCATGCGTATCAGTGGGTCCAAACACATATTTTCATTTACTTTGTATTGCATTGTTTTGTTTTTCAATCCTTCTCTATTATATATGTGCATTTGGTTTTGGGAAAGCTAAAGAAATAGTCCATTTGCTGTTTACTTTGGTACCAGCTATGTGTTTCCTGCTGAATAGTTATGTCCTTTCTGAAGGGTACATGGAAGAATTAATCTTCAATGTTGACATTTATAACATACTGTAGCCAGGTGAAGCCAGACAACAACAACAATGAACAAACAACCCCCTCCTCCCAAAGGAGTTTCTTTAAAATGAAGCAAAGCTCTACCATACAGTTACGTGTTATGGAGCAACCAAAATACGTTCCTCTTACAGAGTTCACAGATACCTTAAATTTGTTAGGGCAATGTTGAAGCACCCCACTGGGAAGGATTCATATTGTTATTTAGTACAGTATGAGACACAGTATATGGATTTATTTTCAAGTTGGAAAATATTGGAATTGGAGGAAAAACTGAGCATCCATTTCCATCATAATTGTATTTGTTTGCATATAAATGCATTCATTTTTTTTAAAAAAATCATTGAAAACTTTGGTATGTTTATATATAACTGTATGGAAATTCAATTAAAGACTGCTTTAAAACTATTAATAATACTTATGGTACAGTTACTGTGAGAAATATTCCATCTAACAGACTCTTGAAATATTCATTGACTCTTTTCTACAGCTTTATATTGTCATATAAAAGAGTTTAGCTTTTAATAATACTTTTTCTATTATAGCTTTGTTTTCAAATGACAAATGTAAAAAAGATAAAAGCATAAATTGAATTAGTAAATAGTCTGCAGCCCTACAAAGAATCAATAAGCAAATGGGAATGGAAAAGAATAACAGTTGTTGTATTCAAGTGGAAAGTATCCAGTATTTGAGTTATACAGTAGAGAAGATTTATATTAAGATACAAAATCACATTCCCCCACCCCCCAAATATCAAACAGTGGTCCTGTAGTTACGATGGGTCAAAAATGTCTGCCTTTGTAAAATGTTGCCCTCCCCTGTCATGTTATTGTGTCCTGGGTGCTTGACAATCTGTTTTCACTTACTACCAGAGTGCCAAATGCCCACAATGTGCAATCTTTTTTTGCCAGCTTTCCCAGAAAGTCAGTGGGGAAACTGGCTGGGAAACTTGAAAGCTGTTGTTGCTTGCTGAGGGATTTCCCTCCTGTCCATACACGGGGGAGGGGGCAGCACGGAAAATCCTTTGGCAGGCTGCAGAAATGAAACTCTGATCTTATGAATCCTTGCTTTGTTTCTTCCGCCCAGTGTAGTCCCTTCCATACACAGAAGGAAAAGGAACCTCCTCTAAAAGCCTGCAGAAACAGAAGTCAGATCTCAATATTCTGAGCCCTGTTTCTGCAGGCCCTGGAGTTCCCCTTCATGCATGGAAGTGAAAGGAACTCCTGTGGCAGACTGCAGAAATGAAGCTTGGATCCCCAAAATCTGAGTTCTTTTCTGTAGCCCTCCACAGGAGCTCTCACAGGGAAGCTGCCTGCTCTCCTTCGTCAGACAGCTCTTTCACTCCATTGGCTTAACAACTGTGGGGTTGCATAATGACCACAGTTGGGAGAGCCAGGATTGCAGTTGTTTAGCGAACAACTGCAGTCACACCAATGTCTCACTTAACAGCTCTGCTTGTTTTATATTCTGGCTCCAGTTGTGGTTGTAATTCAAGGATTACCTATATTTGATATTTTTTTAAACTGTTAAGTGTATCGGCAATTCCTTTGTGCTATAACAGTAGAGTTTTCATTATGCGATTGAGTCACTTCAGGTTTTTAGTTATTGAAGCAATAGTAAATATGTCTGTCTGTGAATAGATGTGCACGTTTATATCATTCTATGCTTTTGTATTTACATCATGCTTTGGAGAATATTACAATAGCTTACATTTTGATAAGATTGCAATCTGATTAAAGATATTACATGAATCAGTAGGCTACAATACTTATGCAATTAGAGTGTTCATTTTTGCAGGGTGTAAGACACGGGTGTCAAACTCGATTGTGTCACGTGATGTATCATGACACGTGATGAATTCAATCACGTCACGTGATGTATTTGTTTGCAGAATTGGGGTGGGCGTGGCCTGCACATGACTCATCCGGCATGCAGCCACCAGTTTGACAGGCCTGGTGTAAGAGCTCGTAGAAGTCATATAACTGAAAGTTGGTGGGAATGCAATTTTCTTTCAATTTTGAGCAGGAAACAAACATGAAACAAAAATTCTGTTGTGATTTTTTTAGGCTTATCTAACAAAAAATAGAAATTATACAATGATCCCTTCAGCTAACATTTTTCACTTAAGGAAAAAAAAATACTTTCCTTTAGTAATGGAATTATAGTTCTGTTTTTGTACTTGGCTATTAACATTTTGAAATTGTATTGCCCTTGGCCACTGACAGTTGTACTGCCTACTCACCCTATTTTAAAGTGTTAATTGTTGTGAACGTTTAAGAGCTGTGATAGTTAGCATTTACAAATTAAACAAAATTAGATGTTTCAGTGGTTCTTTAATGACTTATTATGCATTAACACATTAAATGCAGGTTGATACAGATTATAAAATTTAATCCACTGACAATTGATTCTTCATAATTTAAATAATTCTATTGAAGTTAAAGAAATTTTATTCTAAATAACTATACCTAGATTTGAGCTACATTCAGATTTGTAAAACATTGAATTGAAGTTAATTCATTCATATTTTTATAGCAATGCATCAAAATTGCCACATAAATTTTGAAAATTTCTACAAATTTTAATTTCTAGTTCCATGGATTTAGCGAAGTGCAGTTTAAATGCTTTGAAAATTAATGAGTGCATTTGCTGAAATAAATTTTAGAATTTCTGAATTCTAAAACATAATGTGAAAGTGGGTTTCACAGTTTTATTATTCAAGACAGCATGGGAAACAGGTCTTCTGATCCCATCAACCACCTGCAGTAGTAAGTGTCCCCGTTCCCCAGCCCCAAGCCAACTGGCAAAGGCCAGTTTTAATAGTGTTCCAGAAGATCATAAGGGTGGGAGCAGTTTTCACCTCTGGTGATGGAGTGTTCCCTAGGGATGGGGCCACAGCTGAAAAGGCTCTTCTCCTTGATCCTGCCAGCCAAAATTCCTTAGCAGATGGAATATATAGCAGGCATTTTCCATTGGGACAAGTGGGGCAGATACCCTTGATCCATGCTATATAGGGCTTTAAAAGTAACAACCAACACCTTGAATTGCATCCAGAAGCTAACTGATAATCAATGCAGCTTGTGCAATAATGGTGTTATATGTGCAATCCTAGGGGCTCCCAGAACTGTGTGCACCGCTGCATTATGTACCAGCTGTAGCTTCCGAATACCTGTCAAGGATATACCCTACGTAGAGTTATTGCAGTAATCTAGCCAAGAGAAGACTAGGGTATGAGTGACCATGTGCAGGATGTCATGATAAAAGATAAGAGCGCAAAGGCCCTCCTAGCCATGACTACCACTTGTTCTTTGAGCAGGAGTTGCAAGTACAGGAGGGATCCCCATGGTGCACAACAGGTCTGTCCAGACCCATCGGGAATGATGATAACCAGATTCTGAGGTCACTTGCATCCACCATCTTGCCTGGGTTCAAATGAAACCTGTTGTCGTCCATCCAGACCCCTATAGCGGGTGAAATCCAGCAGGTTCTGACAGGTTCTGGAGAACTGGTAGCGGAAATTTTGAGCAGTTTGGAGAACTGGTAGCAAAAATTTTGAGTAGTTCAGAGAACTGGCAAATACCACCTCTGGCTGGCCCCAAAGTGGGGTGGGAATGGTGATTTTGCAATATCCTTCCCCAGGAGTGGGGAGGGAATGGGGATTTTGCAGTATCCTTTCCCTGGAGTGGAGTGGAAATGGAGATTTTGCAGTATCCTTCCCCTGTCATGCCAACCAAGCCACGCCCACCAAGCCACACCACACCCACCAAGCCACGGCCACAGAACCGGTAGTAAAAAATTTTTACTCTGCCCTATAGCCTCCAGGCATTGAGAAAGGGCAGCCACATCATTGCTTGAATCACCAGGAATGGAGATGAAAAGCTGAGTATCATCAGCATATTGATGATATCTCAGTCCATAGTATTGGATGATCTTGCATAGAATTTTTAAATTTATGCACATCATTATTTGAAAAGATGTTTTTAATTTTATAAAATCAGTATGTCATTTCTCCCTGATGGGGAAACTCAATTGTTCTTATTTTCTCAACCATCTGAGTAGGTCAGTGGACTAGGTCAAGAATCTACAAACGGAAGAACATAAGGAACTCCAAAACCACATGGTTGAAAGAAGTTTGAGAGGCAAGATATTAGAACAGTAGCTTTTAACAATAATCATGCTTATATTTTAAATATATTTGCAACACCTTAGTCAGGTTTAAATTTTTACTTGGCTGCCAAAGCTTATAGGATGGCTTTGGGCAAATGGTAGTCTTTCACTGAAATTAACCCAAATGGTATAAATCACCTGGGGAAGGATGGCTATAAATATAAAACAAATCTGCTGCTTGAAACTGGGAGTTCAATAGAATTGTTTTCGGTAATATAAAGTAAGCAAAAAAAAAAATAAAGAAAAAAATAAAACAAAAATATATTTTTTCTCAGTAATAGTCTTTTCAGTCAAGGGAACCACATCCTGTTTTGTGAGCTTGAATATTTTAAAAAGCAAGGCATCGAGTTAACAGTTCTTGGTATTATATTTTCATAATGAAAAGGGTAAGCAGGGTTTTAAAAAAAATTCTTTGGGGGGTGGTTGCATGATGGGTTGGTATTCTTCAGGCTGGTAACAGGGAAAACTGATTTCACCTAGGAATTATTTCTGGCATTATATCTGACAGATTTTATTTAAGAGAAGCTTAAAAGTTTTCTCATTGCTAGTAACTTTTAAATATCTTGGATGGAATATATATAGCACTCACAGACATCTGTTTAATTATAATACATTGAAAATAGAGATTTTCTAATCTAAAAATTCTTTTTAAATTGGAAATCAACTTATATGATTTTTCAATGCATGGCCAGAAGAATGAGATTGATATAGGCAAGATTAGAAAAGTAACTTGATGCTTGCATAAATAGTAAATAGCAGAGTTGTCTACAATGTATAAAAAAATGCTTCCTCTTCTGTCTGAAGATTCCCACATTTAATATTCCTTTAAGATTGTTAGGTTGGAAGAAAAACTCTTCATATGGTTCAGGATTTTGTGTTCCATCATTATACTGTCTTTTTTGACTAAAATTTCTAATGTCTAGTTTCATAAAGTTGCAGTCACAGCTTCAGTGATTTTGATGACCTTTTTTGGCATCTTTTCCAGTTCTGTAGTTCTGTAAGAGGGAAGGTAATAGGAGAAATTAAACTTGTGGTTAATGTGTTACATGTTTTATTTTCTAAACTTGTAGAATATTTTATTAAAAATGGAATGTTCAATTTAGAATGAAAAAAACTGATTCATTTGTTTAAGCTAGCAACACAATCTCGTTGAAGAATACTTTAATAAGTTACTTTTTCATATTAAAAATTATGACATTTGAATATACAGGCCTGATCATTCATAAATGTAAGAGTATAATGGTACAATATTTGTTCACTCTCTTCTCTTTTAACTGCAAAATTGTGCTGTATGTGTTTTCTGATGGGATTTTACTTTGTGGGTGATTTCTCCAAAATTTTTCAGCAGTGCAATAGATTGGGTAAACTGTTCAGTTTTTTTAACCTGAGTTATACTGGGAAGAATATTAGTGTTATGATGGAATGTGTAACAGACCCTGAGAAAATAGAGGGACCATTGCAAAAGAGATAAAGGTAGTCCTCAGTTAATGACTGCAGTTGGAATTGATAACTCTGTTGCTAAATGATATGGCCATAAAACGAAAAATGATGAGATTTGCGACAGAAGTTCTGGTTGAGGTTGTTAAACAAATCACATGTGGTTATTAAGTGTGATGTCACATGACTGTGACCTGTGACTTCTGCCAGCTTTCCCAGTGGCTTTACTGATTGGAATCTGGCAATAAATGTCATAAATAGCCATTCAAGGAATGGTCATCTCTTCGTTCAGCAATGTTGGAACGTTGAATGGTCACTAAATTAATGGTTGCAAAGCAAGAATTACCTGTACTTCAGCCTGTTCTGACATAGGCTTCCTTAGAAAGTATAAAGTACAATCTTAGTCCCGCAAAACCTCTTTTATTTATACGACTATAAATTACTTTCATTTGCAGTCCGCAAGGCTTGATAAATAGTCTTTCAGAGGAAGGTTATTAACACCCACCTGTCTCACATGGAATGCTGCCAGAGAGCTAATTTCCAGATGCAGGACAAGGCCAAACTTGGCACAGAGTCACAAACAGAATTTTCAAATCTTGAATCGGCCAGATGAACTAATTGCTTCCTGCAAAAGCCATGTCCCGTTCTCTCTTTTTTAATGTCTTATGGGAGGGGCCAATCATCTCCAAGCCTTACTCCCAAGTCGACCGTGTTTTCTTAATTGTTCTTATCATCTGGCAGCTCTGCGCATGCGCACACTGGGAACAGGCTCCCGCTGTTCTTCTGCCTCGCTGCTGTCAGACTCCAGAGGCTGCATATAACTATCAGATGGCCTTGGCCCCCTCTCTGCCTCAGATACAAAGCCCTCGTCCGAGCTTTTCCCCAGTCCTCAGGACTGGCCAAGTTCCTCCGCAACCTCCTCACTGTTCGACTCTGCTGCCAGCTCTGCTGGCTGCCGGCGGGCCACAACACAGCCCAGGGGAGGGAGAAGCATAAGAAAAGGGATTCAGAGCGACTCTGCCTCCATTACATGAGATAGAAGTTGAGTGGGAGAATTTAACAATCTTCCAAGGTTCTGCTACATTAACTTAATGGCAATAAAAATCTTCCCAGGAATTTATGTGGCTTTTGTTTTCGGACTAAGCCTGCCTAAAAGAGCCTGACACGTACTACTGCACATTAAAAGTGTGAGAGAAATAAAATCATTTTATTTTATGTAAGTAGCCCTCAATTTACGACCACAATGGAGCCTGGAATTTTAGCTGTAAGTCATTGCATTTGTAAGTCGAGACAACATGTAATTGGATTTATTTTATGACTGTCATAAAGAGAAAAACTAGTTGTTAAATGAATCCATTTTGCTGAATGGGCATTTCTGCCCATGGCAGAAAATGTTGGAAACTGACAAAAAATGTCATCATGTGACCATGGACACTGCAATTGGTTGGAAAAGCGTGCCAGTTTCCAAATGCCTGAAACATAGTCATTTGACCCTGTGTGTGTGTGTGTGTGTGTGTGTGTGTGTGGCAGCCATCACTCTGAGGAAGGAGCTTTTTCATCATAATTAAAATGATGTTCAACAACCAGTCATAGGTTGAGGACTACCTATATATTGGCCTCATGCAATAAACTGATTTGATTTGATGGAATAATTCAGGGATGTCAGATCAAGGCCCGGGGGGCGGATCTGGCCTACAGGGTGATTAGATTTGGCCATGGAGCTGCCCTGGAAAACAGCAAAGGACTGACCCGCAGTGCCTCTGCCAGCAAAAACTCCATGGGGAGTTGCAGCTCAGGGCTGCAGGATGTTGAGCTGGCCACGCCCATCCCAGCCATGGTCACCCTAGCCTCGCCCACTCTGCCCCCTGAGGTCAAATGCAACCCTGATGTGGCCCTCAATGAAATCGAGTTTGACACCCCTGGAATAATTGAATTCAACAACACTGAAGATGGCATTTAATTTTGTTGTGCTAGATGCAATGACAATAAAGTAAAGTATTCTATTTAGTAGATAGCAGTGTATTAAATGGAACAGTAAATTAAATTTGGAACTGAAGTGCTTAGAAAGAGTATCTATATTGACATGAAAGGAAAATGCTATTCATTTCATAGGCAAAAGGTCTGATCAGCTAGGCACCTTCCACTGTAAAAGTACTATAGAATCCATCTATGCAATAAAATAAATAAAAGTGGGATGCCCTCTACCCAAAGTCTTCTAAGCAATCCAGTGAAGCAGAATAAATTCTTTTAAGTTCTACGTTCAGGAAGCAGATACAATTACAATTATCAGCTAGTGGCCTTTGCCAAGAACATGAAGTTAAAGGCCTGGCTTATGAGAAAAGCTGCCAGATACCACAATGCACTCCTGTCTGCCTGGGCCAAGTGGTGACCCCCCCCCAACTTTTAATTACAGGCAGAGCAACAATTCTAATTACACATCTATACAATACACAAAAAAAGAGTTTTATATCCTATGGGGATCATCCTGAGTGGAAGGATGTTCCATTGGTGAATTTATATTCAAGTGTAAAGCTTCGTTAAAATGATGCTAATTATAAAACAAATGAAATCAACCTTTAGAAAAAAGCAGAAGGGAAGTAGTTATTGGATACTCAGGAAATTAAACTTTGAATGCAACGAGTAAGCAGTGACTTTGGAAGCATTTTAAAAATAATAGTGCTGAAGGATATGAAGGGCCTCAGGATATATTTTGAAGGAAGATCCCTAAATAACTGTTCTGCAGTTGGTTGCAAGGGAAAAACAAAAACCCTCATTTGTTGCCTACAAGCTTTGAATTTAGGAATTTGGTGTGCAACCTTACATGTGTCTTATTACAGTACAAGTACGTCTGATAGTGGTCAATAACATTTACTTTCTCAGAACTACATTTTTATATGATACTAAATCCATAACATTTTATTTTGAAATTTTAAAAATGATGCTACCAGCAACTTTTGGAAACATTCTGGGTTTTGGTGGTAAGGAATGTTTTAATAGACTATAAGAATGTATTCCATGTAAAATCAGTTATACACATGCTGCTTAAAAGTTTGTGAACTCCTTCAAATTTCAATATTTCTGTATAAAAATTAACCTAAAACCAGTCCCAATTTAACAAATGGGTCAAAAACATCATAATTGTTCATTTATTGAGGAAAATGATCCTAAGCTAAATATTTTTGTGTGGCAAATGAATTTAAGCCTATAGGATTATCAGTTTATTTGAAGGGGAAATTAAAGTCGTGTGTTCAATCACTGGTATGATAATCGGATGTAAATGTAGAAGGTCCTGCCTTATAAAAAAGAACAGAATTTTGGCTATTCATCTTCAAAGTCTCATTTTAAAAACACGGAAGTGTATCATAGCTCAAAGGATATTACTGAGGACCTCCAACAAAAATTATTGATATTTCACAAGTTGGGAAATGTTATGCAAAACTATTTCCAAAAAGTTTGGACTCCATGAATAACTTTCAGGCTGATTGTATAGATTCCACCAATGAAAGGAACTGAAAGCTGCTCTTGCATTTTTATTTATGTATGAAATTTATATGGTCACCTATCTCACAAGAAGTGACTGAGTGGTGTATGGCAATTAAATAAAACAAAGACATAAACAGCTATTAATAAAATGGAAAAAGTTATTATTAAAATACAAACCACTACCCACAGGAGAAAATAAATTAAGTACAATGATGGAGCTATCTTTGAATATCACCCCTCTTCTGGCATTCCAAGCCAAATGACATAAGCAGATTTTAACGGATTTACAGAATATTAACAGGGGCGAGACTTAACCTTACTTTGTGAAGGAAAGTGTTCCAGAAGGTGGGTACCAGCAGAGAAAGCCCACCTAGGACCTGCTAACTAGTAAATCCCTAGAAGATGGGACTCAAAGCATGCCCTCTCTTCCAGATCTAATGGGACTGGCAGATGTAATTGGATAAAGGTGGCCCCTCAGATAATCTGATCCTATGCAATGATGGGCTGAAAAGGTTAAACCCACAACTTGAAACCTTGGAAGAGGTTATAGAAAAAATGTTTTTAAAAGCCTTTGATGATCCCAGTTGAGCCGCGTGATCATCAGAGGCTTTTTTAAAAAATACTTTTAAAAGCAGTTTTTCAGCAGAAGGGGTTGTAGAAAAAATGCTTTTAAAAATTAAAAAAAAAAGCCTCGGATGAGCGCGCGGCTCAACTGGGCATGGGGAGGGGGGCAGGGATTTTTGCTACCGGTTGTCCGAACCACCCGCCTCCATCACTACTGGATCGGGCGATCCGGTCCGAACCGGGAGCATTTCACCGCTGGTGCAACTGATGCACAAAATAAAGCTGTGCAACGGCATTGGTAAATGTGTTCATGATGCCAACATTGGGAGAACACTAATCAGCAGGAGTTGGGTTGCAAGGAGAAAGCTAGCAATCTCTACAAAGAACATTACTGCCAATCTACGGTTTCCAAAAGTCCAAGTGGATAAGCCAGAAGGCTATTGAAATAATGTTTTGTGGATAGATGTTACCAATATAAAACTTCTTTCCTTGAATGAAAAGCAATTTGTTTGGCAAAAGGTCAACTCCGCATTCTAGCATAGGAACCTTATCTGAGAAATGTAGTTGCAATATCATGGTTTGGGCCTTGCTATCATGCTGCCTCAGGATAGTTTGTCATAATTGATGGAACTAATGATTCTGAATTGTACCAGCAAATTGTACTATTTAATGAAATACTTGTCTAGAATTGCTGTTTGAAGTTGCAAAGCAGCCCAACCAACTTGGCCTGATTGGGAGGAGGGGGGCGGAATCTTCACTCTATTCTTAAAATTTAATATATCGCTAAGAAAAAAAAACAATTTAAATAACCTAGAATTAAATCTTGAACTGAAATAACTGCAAAATGCCTTTAATATTTTTAGGTATATGAAAAAGAATTCAATCTTTGGGAGATACAATAATTAATTGTGCGCAGTATGGCATTCTCTACTGTTCACTTCTTATATTCAATCCAGATGATGTAACTGTTCAAAGTTAAAATCTGTCATATGGTTAGTATTCTCATTTTGCATTTTATACATAGATACATATTGTCTTAGGTACAAATATAAATTTTTGTCAAGCAGAATCTATCTATTTATCAAGCAGAATAGCTGGCACTATTACTGTAGTGTTTTATGTTTGGGTTAAGTATTACAAGTAGCCATTGATGTAGGACCACAATTGGGACTGGAATTTTGGTTGTAAGTTGAGACACTATGCGGCCAGGCACATTTTTTTAATGGCAGTTTTATTGCTGTCACAGTTTGATTAAAGCTTTTACTGTTTCTTCTGTTGCTTGCCATATTTCTATAGACAATTCCAAAAATTCCAGTAGCCTTTAGACTTGATAATGACCAGAGTGCTGCATCAGCTGGTTATCATGATGCAAATCATGAAAGCATGGCTGTCTCTTGGAACTCAGTTTTGTTTGTATTTGTTACTGCATATACATTCCTTTACTTCCTGAAATTATTCAGGGGCCTTGGAGATACTCAATGTCAAACTGATAGCAATGGAAAAATATAGAATTGAGAGGAATCCCTCTCATTAGCATATAGATGACAATTACGGTAGCTTAAAGTCTAGGAATAATCCTTCCTGTGGTTGTATATTAAAAGGCATAGGAGATAATCATAATGCATTCTATTTTGAGCTGCCTTGAGTTGGCCCCAAAGAGGGGAGCAGGGCTGCTAATTGGAAAGGGATGTTTTTGAACAGAACTTAGTTCCACTAGTTTCTCGTCAGTTTTTGGAATCGGTGCAAAGCCTTTGTAGTGAGCTGTAACATACTAAGTTATTAGACTTCTTGACAAGCTTTTGGCAAAGTTTCTTCAGCATTTGACTTAGTAGAGGTTGAGTAAGATGTAGGTTCTCCCCTTAACAAAAAGTGCCTAGCTACTGCATATTAGGAAGAAGCCCTGAAACAGGTAATAACAACCAGACATCCAACATGCATTTGTATACTAACCATAGTTCAATTCTGTCTCTTCCGTTTCTTAGCCTGTTTTCTCATTATTGATCTTTGCTTTTTGAAGCTGGACACTGCTCTTTATTGGTATAACTTGACATATCTACCCTGTTTACCTGTTTCACATAAAAGGTTTGATTGAGTTGCCTTATGTAGTACAAACCTATCCGAATATGAAGCCATTGTTGCAATATTCTTGAACAAGGGACCTGAATTCAGTTTGATAGTTCCCTTTCTGTGAAACACCCTCACTTGGTAGCAAATTACTGTATTTTGGGTTCTTTTATATATTTTCTTCTATTGTACATATCCTAATATCTTTTAAAATTGTTACTGCACTTTGGTGTTTGATCTACAGCTTATTTTGGTTAATATTTTAAAAAGGGAAGTATTAGCAAAAAATAAACGGAAGGTTGTAGAATATTGTATAGAGTTATAGTTTTGACCAAAGTTATTGTTTCCCTTTTCACAGAATGTTGGTTTTGAAAGCTCAGGGAAGAAGCAACAGGGAGAAAATCATAATCCAGTGGTAAGCATGACTGCGTGGACATCCCATTTAATTATTTAACAAGTAATATTTTAGTTGGGCTTTTTTATTGAAATAAATATAGCAGTTAGGAATAAAAGAACATTTTACTTGATTTACCTATTCAATTTTAAGTGCATAGTTTGAAATTAAACGCTATCTGTTCTTAAAATGATAAAGCCTTAGTTATATTGTCTCTGTTTCTCTAGTCATTAGATCTTTGGCATCATAAATAAATATACAAAGCAAAGAACGGGGAAAGGGAGAATGGAGAGAAGGCAAGGAATCAAATCCATGAATGCTAGAACTTAATTTTCAGATAATGCTATACATTTCCTTGTCTGCCATTTGTGGAAGATGTTTTGACCAAATTAAAATGTTTACTCTACATTGCTTTCCTACACTCTTAACTGGTTATCAGAGGTCCACAGATATTGGCATGACATAATTTTCTATTATGATTGTATATATACAAGAATTGTTAAAGCAGAGACTCAGGAAGCTGTAATAAATTGCCACCAAATTCTGTTTTAAAACAAAATGACAAGGTAATGAAGCCAAAACTGAAACCACCCAATTTAAGGTATATGTATTTGGAATCATAGAATAGAAGCATGGAATCATAGGGCTGAAGGATCTTGGAAGTCTTCAAGTTCAACCCGCCCCCGCTTCCCCAAATTGAAATGCAGGAGACCTTATTGTATCCTGAATAAATGACTGCCCAATATTTTTTTTGAAGACCTCCAGCAATGGAGTATCCAGAAACATCTGCAACAAAACAACCAAGTCAGAAAGCACTAAGGACCCCATGGTTCAACCATAGTTCTCCATTTTGTGTTCAAGTTAAAAAAGATAGTTACATAGCTGGCTTTCACATCTTTTTGGGAGGATTCATTAGTATAAAGAGGCTAATACTTCTGTTTAGAGATAATTCTATTCAAGAAGATGCATGAAAACATTAAAAACTTTGTATGTGCTTTGAACTAAGTACTTAGTGTCTTTCATTTAAAAAACAACTCATATCTGTAAATATGTGGAAATATTTTATTCAACTTCCTAGGCTTGTTACTATTTTTAGAGTACTTCTTTGTTTTCTCACGCTAGTGCCTGAAAATGACAACAAAACGGAACTTGTTCGTGCGATTGGTCCCATGCCGTTGCTTGCGTGGAGAAGAAGAAACTGTGACTGCCCTTGATTACTCGCACTGCAGCCTGGAGCAGGTTCCTAAGGAAATCTTTACTTTTGAAAAGACATTGGAAGAACTCTATTTAGATGCTAATCAAATTGAAGAGCTTCCAAAGGTATGTTGCATTCTCATATTGCATTTCTTTATGTAAGTGAATAACAGTGAATCCTCACATAAATGCTTTGTGTACAAAAGCAGGTAGAGTAAATTTTCTAGTAGTTTGTTAATGTTCGTACATCAGGAAAGAATATTGATATGTCAACCTTCATTTGTCATATTGATAATGACAAATCAAGGTTGACATATCAATATTTATATAAGGCTCTGTACATATGCATGTCATCTTTGTTGAAATGAACCATAGTTGCTTACTTATTGATTATTGTTTTAGCATTGTGAGTGGCCGGCAGAACAGATTTTATGGAACAGAAAATAGTTTATAGTATTCTAGGCTATATTACTAAATGACCCCCTTGAACATGGACTGGTTTAGAATTCAAGCAATATGTTTTGCACATTCCTAGATGAAGTATATTAGCACTATTGCTCTCCAGAGCTTCAGATAACTCCTTCCCAGTGGCTTCCTGTAGATGCTAAATAATAAAGTTCAAAATAAAGTGGTTTTATTGAATAGTGTTCTATTTTTCAAACACAGCACAGTAGAATAGAGCACAACCTTTGTAATATATTGATCTCAACCCCGCCTTAGGAAGGAACATTTCAGAAAACTTGTTAATGTGAAGAAAGTACAATCATTAAAACATTAAAGCAGATTATATGCTGACAGGCATGCATAGCGTCTCTGAAGACTGTTGTTAATTTTCTACATGATATTTTCACTGCAATGACCAGTAAAGGGAAGTATTTGCATACATGCGCAAACATTCCCAGGAATAGCCTTTTGAGGCAGCCAAGCGGGCCTTCCAACTTTTTTCATGTTTTCACAAAAGGTGCTTCACTCAAACTGGCAGCTTTTGTGAAGCATTCCTTTTAGGTGCTTTGTGTGGCTCTACTGCTGTAAGTTATTTTGGTTGATAACATTAAAAAGTAAAAGAATTAGATAGTTTACCAAGATGACCATGGTAACCTTGGTCCAATATTCAAGACAAAAATCTGAATAAAACAGATCCATATAATCAGTACCATTCGGATCACAGTGATATTGCAATATCATCACACGCAAAGAAACATTTTTCACTGGCTGAATCAGCAAAAAGTGTAATGTTGAAAAACAGCTTCTGTTACTCAGACATTCTGTCTGCATCCTCAAGATCCAAAAGCTAAACAAATTAAAAACTATTAGATAAGCACCTGAAACAGATGTTTCACAACGAGCAGCTGACTGCTACACTTTTTCCCTCTGCACCATCCCAGCAATATACTACATAACGATAGTAGATATTAAGTTATTTCAGTGCCCTAAGTATAATGAGGTAGATTTTTGATACTCCTGTCCTTGTCTGATCTTCTTCATCCCAAGTTGCTTTTTTGTTAGGACTCTAGTTGTCAATCTTCCATGTTTCTGGCGATCTAAAATCACAGAATAACACTATTTAAAAACGTACCTTAGGAAGATCAAAATGTTTTTGTCTGCAACAAACCTTCCAAAGATGGCAAATTGTACATAAATTACATTTTGAAATGTGCATTATAATCTGGAATATGTGATTGAATATTTTATATAAATTGACTTTATGATCCTAGCCTTATTTTTATTTAAGTGATTATCACTTCCCAATTTAAGATATAGCACTTTTTCAGATAAAATTTAAGGTTAGGATTTATCTATTTTTCTCTGGAAACTGGGATCTTGTAGACATGAGAAAGTCTACCAACTTTGATTAAGCTGTCCAACTGAATGGTTTTACATGTACACAGTTTCATAGCAGGTTTATACTTTCTCCTTCCAAGTTTCCCTTTTTCAGAGATACAGTTTCTGTGCCATTAATGATGATATCTTTTCCTGATAAGCCACTTGTTGGTTTACAGAATGGGAAAACAGGTTACCATATTCTGTTTTATGGGATACACAGTATTTCAGTTTATGAAGCCATGGCCATGGACAAGAAACTTGTATCTGCCTGATTGACAACACACTCTGTGATCTCTGGTGATGTGGCCTCATTTGAGCTGGCTGAGGGACTGAGTGGTCGGATGCAGGGAGTGGTAAATGAATCTTTGCATGAGAGAGTAGTGCCATCAGACTGGAAGGAAGGCCATTTGTCTTTCTGTTCCTCAGGAAACATTGCCTGAATTGTCTCAAACTACCTGAGCTGCAATAGTTTTGCATTTCTTTAGAGCAGGGGTCCCCAAACTTGGCAGCTTTAAGACAGCTATGCTGGCTGGAGAATTCTGGGACTTGAAGTTCACAAGTCTTAAAGCTGCCAAGTTTGAAAACCTCTGCTTTAGAGGATACTGCTCATTACTTTTAAATTAAAGCTTATTGAAGACATTTTTATGAAGATAGAACAATGCGGGTATTAGAAAAGAAACAGAAATTAAGAAAGAAATTAAGAAATAGAAGTAGAAAAGAAAGGATTATAAAGAAGCAGCTTCCAATCTTCTTGAAAGTGGTCATAAATGCATTTATATTTTACCTTCTCTCTCTGAGGTTGCATTATAATTTCTTTCTTTCTTTCTTTCCATAAGCTACTCTTTCTAATCCCCAAACCTAAATACAAGTTCATTTTTCTCTTTTTTCAGCAAAAAGTCCACAAGGGGTAGTTGTTTCTCTAATCAAAGAAGTTAATTTTGCTATTACCTTTATAAACCTTTTCTCTATTTTGGATATTGTAGAGTCTTTCCATTTTTGCACATATATTTTTATTCTCTTTGATCTTGGTTCAGCCCTGGTTTTGGGACAGAGTCAACTGTGGATAGATTTATTTACTTATTTATTTAACTCCGTTTAGGTGCTGCCTGACTCCAGGTTGACTCTGGGCAGCTCACAATATAATAAACCATAAAAATGCAATATGAAACAAAATGGGATCCGGTTACTCTACACAAAAACATATACAGAAATACAGCCAGTAAAGGACTCCATTCATTTTAACCCAAGGCCTGGGAAAGCAATCATGTTTTTAAGGCCTTATGGATTGCCATGGCAAAGAAGGCACATTTCTGGAACCCCCATAGATAGTACTGTTTAAAGGAACATGGAGCATGCCAAATCTGCCAGCACATAATGATTAGGCAGAAACATTGGGGGTCTGTCAAATAAGCTGGTTCCTAGATGCATCTAGATGAGATAGGATGGTCTCTTATGGGAACTGAGGTAAAGAGAATTGAGTTTATTTATTCGATTGGATTTCTCAGCAGCTTTTAGTATTGTTGACAAAAATACTCTCCTGGGCTGCCTCTGTGAGTTGGGAACTGGAGGCACTGTATTACAGTGATTCTCCCTCTACTTGCATGTACAGTTTTGGAGAGTAATACTGGTTGAGTGTGCTTTTGCCCGTGATAGTGAATCTATGGTACGCATGCTACAAGTGGCATGTGGAGCCATATCTGTGGGCACACGAGCATTACCGTAGCTCAGCTCCAGCACGCATGTGCGCGCTGGCCAGCTGATTTTCGGGCCTTCCCGAAAGTCAGGAAATGGGCCGTTTCTGGCCTCTGGGGGTGTGTGGAAGGCCATTTTCACCCTCCCCAGGCTCCAAGAAAGCCTCTAGAGCCTGGGGAGGGCAAAAAAACGGGCCTACTGGGCCCACCGTACCATCGTGTGCCAAAAGCAGGCGTCGCGCGGTGGGGTCGCACGCATATGCACCAGGTGGATTGAATTATGAGAGTGGGCATGCATGTGTGCGACCCCCCCCACGCTCCCCCCACTTTTGGCACTTGACGGCAAGAAGGTTAGCCATCACTGCCCTATGCTATGGGGTGCCTCAAGGCACTTTCTCCCCCATATTATTTAAGGTATCTGTGAAGCCATTAAGACTCATCAAAATTTGGGGGGAGGGCTAAATATCACCCTTGACTTGACTTCTCTATATCATTAAAATTAGGAGAGGTGGTGCAGATTCTGAACCAGAGCCATGTGCAGTAATGATCGGGAGAAACGAAGACTCAATCCTAAAAAAGATTGAGACTGGTGGGTGGGTAGTTCCTCCTTTGGGAATTGTGGAGTTGATTTTGTTCCATATGGGGTTGTGTTTTCTTAGAAATAACAGATACATGATATTTGGATGTGCACTGCACTGTCTGCCATTAACTACCAATCTAGCTTTATGATTTTTATCAGGGGTGAAATGTTCCCGGTTCGGACCGGATCGCCCGATCCCTTAGTGATGGAGGCAGGTGGTTTGAAGAACTGTAGCAAAAATCCCTGTCCCCCCCCACCCGCCCAGCTGAGCTGCTCAATCTTCAGAGGCTTTTTTTAAAAAAAGTTTAAAAGCATTTTTTCTACAACCTCTTTGGCCAAAAAAATGCTTTTAAAAGTTAAAAAAAAGCCTCTGATGATCACGCGGCTCAGCTGGTATCGTCAAATGCTTTTAAATGCCTCTGACGATCCAAGCTGAGTTGCCTGATCGGCAGAGGCTTTTTTTTCTTTTAAAAGCCTCTGACGATCCAAGATGAGTTGCCTAATCAGAGACTTTTTTTCTTTTAAATGCCTCTGAGTTGCCTGATCGGCAGAGGCTTTTAAAAGAAAAAAAGCCTCTGCTGATCAGGCAACTCAGCTGGGATCGTCAGAGCCTTTTGAAAGCATTTTTTTACAACCTCTTCGTGGAAAGGGTTGTAGAAAAAATGGTTTTAAAAGTTAAAAAAAAATGGCCACGCCCACCCAGTCACATTACCCCCTCCCCCACCAACCCCCGCCCACAGAACCGGTAGTAACAAATTTTAGATTTCACCACTGATTTTTATGCTATTTGAGACTAGTCCTCAAATATAGTGACCTCAGTTGCAACTGGCAACTTGGTTGTTAAACAAAGCAGATACTGAATGAAACTGTGGCTTTGCTTACCATCTTACTTCAACTTTCCTTTGGTTTACAGACTTGTGAAGGTCATAAACACAAGGTTTGGGTGGAAAGTTACTTTTTCATCGCTGTTGTAACTGCAAATAGTTATTCTATGAGACAGTTGCTAAACAAACTAAACCTGTAGGAGATCTGCCAGATTATTAACCTCAGGAAGGACTTGCAACCTTTACTGAGAAATGCTAAATGTCATCTGGTGGCTATTCCCAGTCTGATCTTCTCAGTGAAAGTTCTACACCCTGAAATGCTTTTCCCCTGAAATTTGAGGAAGTATCTACTTACTATACTATTATTTAGGCACCTGTTGAAAACTTGCCTTTTCAAGCCATAGATTCAATACTCTTTTATTAGTTCAGCGTTCCCCAACATGACTGTCATCCAGCTGTATTAACTTCATCTCCCAGATTTCTCGGTAATAGGTCATGCTGGCAGGGAAGTTATGTAACAACAAATTTCAGTTGTTACATAAATCTGGATTGTATGAAGGTTAGGAAACTTGTATTTAGATCAATTGAAGGTTTGTTGCAAACTTTTGATTTTTCAAACTTTTGTCAGACCAGATAGGTTGGGAAAGGGTGAGGGGAAGTGCTGGTGTTTGACCTTGACTATACCAGTATAAATTCTTAACAGACTATTGGGGACAGTCTCCAATTGTGTGATTATTTATAGAATTTATATCGGACTACACCAAAGAATCTCCAAAAGCTGGCTGGTGGGGGGGGAAATCACATGTTTGTCATGCTTCCATTTTTATAAATACAAACTCTAATCTTACCAGTATGAATAGAACTATGTATGCCTCTGTGTTCACTTGATAAAAATAAATACGCCAATCATTAAAAGTTATAATATTAGCAATAAGTGTTAACTTATTGAAGTGTTACAATATTAAATTATGGATTATTATTTTCACAAAGTTGTTCAACATAACGTTTTTATAGATAATTTTGAAAATTCACAAGTATTGCGCCTCATTAACAGTTTTGCTTATTTATTTTTTGTCTCAATAGCAACTTTTTAACTGTCAGTCTCTATACAAGTTGAGTTTGCCGGACAATGATTTAACAACATTGCCTGCATCCATAGCAAATCTCATTAACCTCAGGGAACTGGATGTCAGCAAAAATGGTGAGTTTTTCCTAATATTATCATGAGCACTAAAGAACAAGGTCATAAAAATAGACATTTAGATTTCTGAATCTATGGAAATAACTTGTTGGTTCAAAGGTGATAGTACCTGACATATTTTTTATTAAATCAATTGATTTCACCAAAAAACACTTTTCATCTTTCTTTTAGAAAGGAATGTGCTTTGGCACGGCACACCTGAAGTTAAAATAAAGTAACTGTATAATACTCTAAATTGGAGATTTTCATGTGTTTGTTACGGTATGTTAGTCATTATACCAGCCTGACATTACCATTTTATGGACAAATCCATTTAGTTTTCTTGATATGCCATTGTTGTCTTCAGTGATAACTTTATGACACCTTTATGGTTTCCTGGTGACCTTCCATCCAAGTACCAACCAGGTCTGTCTATGTTTAGCTTTGCAAGTTCAGTAAAAATTGCTTAGATGCTTCCACCTGACTGAACAAAAACAATATCAAATCCAGTTCGGCTCCTGCTGCCTTTATTCAGACATGCAAGAAGAAGGGGAACATGTAGATGCAGAATGAATTCTGTTTTATAAGTAGTACCCACCTAAGTTGCAAATCCAAATTGACATTAATTATTGCTCAAATAAGTTACATTTGTTTAAAAGAAATATACTGCTGGAATTGTGACTTGCAACAAATTACCTCAATTTGTGTTATTTTTTGTTTAGAATTTAAGTAACACTGTTCCATTTTTCCTTCTTTCCCACTGGCAGTTGGTTAGCATTCCATGTTTACTCTTAATTGGGCAGGTGTTATGTGTTCTCTTTTTGTCTCTAGATACTATTTATTTGATAATTTTCTATGTGTTAACAAATTATAGGGCTTCCCCAAATCTGCTTTTAGTAGGACCTTCCTGAGAACTGAAATTGCTGTAAATATTTGTGATTTTCAGTTTCATTTGAAAATGTAATAACTAGGTATGCTATTTTGATAGTTAGAAAAAATTTAATACTTTCTTTGTGGGATAAACAAATAAAAAATTTTTGTATATACAATTCCAGTATAACCTTTTCCATAAGTCTGAACTCTGAGGGGCATTAAAAAACATTGATAGCTTGTAAAACATTGATTTAGATTGCTCCTTTATCTAGACCAGGAGTATTAAACTGAAGGCCTGCTGGCCGCATCCGTCCCACAGGGTACTTAAATGTGGCCCGTGGGACTATCCTGGAAACAATGAAGGATGGGCTACGGTGTCTCTGTTAGCGAAAATGGAGCTCGGGGGCCCTGCGCACAGCCCCCCCAGGCTCTGTTTTCACTGGCAGAGGGGTGCAGGAGGCTGTTGGCTGAAAATGGGGCCCGGAGGGGTGCACACAACTGCCCTGGGCTCTGTTTTCGCTGACAGAGGGCTGCAGGAGGCCGTTGTGATCAAAAATGGAGCTTGGGAGGACCGTGCGCATCCCCCCTGGGCTCGTCTTCGCTAGCCAAGGGCTGTAGGAGGCCATTGTGGCTGAAAACGGGGCCCAGGGACCAATTAAAACATGGGTGTTGGGTTTTGTTTCCACATAGGAAAAATCTGAAAGGGTGTAGAATCATTGTTTTTACTAGGGACTTCAATTAATTTCAGATATATTGTTTCAAATGCCTTATTGCTATATTTAGTTTCAAATTTATTATTGTGTACCATCTTAAATATAGAATGGAACAGATGAGTTGCCTTTTTAAAAAAAGATGTCTGCATTGTAACTAAGTGATAAATTCCATATTCAAAGTGTAATGTTTCGAGTTTCATTGTTCCTTGATTATCCCACACTGAGCAAAAGCTTAAGACAGATAGACAGAAAATCTATTTTTTATTCTTTCAAAATTGATACTGACTGAAAGGATGCTCACAAGGAATTCAGTTCGTCATGAAGAGCTTATGTTATTTCTAGAGGCTGACAGAAGGAAATAAATGCTGTTCCACAAAAACTGCTTCTGAGATCTTTGTGCCACTATTTCAAATACCATTAGGAATTAATTAATACATTTACATTGAACTACAATAAGCAGTTCAATTTTTCACTACCCTTTTATATTAGCTAATCAAATACAAACTTTGTAGTTTATACTTAACAAATGCTTTTGCAGTTACATTTTATCCAAGAATGCTGTTCCTATTGTAGTTTCAATAAAAATTTGAAATAAAAAATAAGTTCAAAAATTGCTGCTACAGTGTAAATGCACCTTCATAGTAGCAGTCATTATTACTACTCAACTTTCTCTAATTTACAGAAAAGTCATAATTGCACAATTGAAGAGAAGTAGTTGTGCAACACTATATACACACACAAAATAAAGAATTATGAAGAAAAGAAACAAACAAACATGCAGGTTATACATTTATAGGCAAGTATATATCAATAAATAGAAGCCATGATTTATTACAGTCATGCATAGCTAAGCTGTATGAGTAAATTTTGCAGACCACTGCATAATTTGAGCCATATATTTGTGTTTCCAATTATGAAACTTAAGCCTTTTGGCTATAAATAAGGTACGGAAAATCCATTTTATTTGTTTAGATGTCACCTCCCATGTAATATCTTTATAACACCGCATTACTAATTTTCTGATACTTTTTAATGTTCTGATTCTACAGGTATACAGGAGTTTCCAGAAAATATCAAGAACTGTAAAGTTTTAGCAATTGTTGAGGCCAGTGTAAATCCTATTTCAAAGTAAGTTCTGTGGTAATAATTTTTTTAAAAAAATTATTTTAAAAATAATGAGTATTACATTGTCTTCAGGTTAAGAATATGATCTTGTATTTGTTAAATTTTTCTCTGTTTAAATTTATCTAGGCTTCCAGATGGATTTTCACAGTTGTTAAACCTAACACAATTATATCTGAATGATGCTTTTCTGGAATTCTTACCAGCCAATTTTGGCAGGTAAGTTGTAAATAAGTTTGAAAAGGCAAGTCACTAGTAGCTATGAAAGAGGATTGAATGTTGAATCTTCCAAATACTTCCAAACAGTAGACCATGTCCTTGTACTAAAATGTCTTAATTCAGAACTATAGTAGATCTCAAGTCTCTCTGTATGTGGCTTTTGTTAACTTTAAGTCAGCATTGGACTCTATTGCAAAACTTCTATAGAGAAAGGAGGATTGGACATTGACTTGAGGGTCTTGCTTGTAATCATATTAAAACTCTATAAGAAAACGTTGTGATCCACAAGGTCTAATTTTAGACTTTATCTTGTGTACATAGGGAAGTCAGGCAGTGATGCATTTTAGCACCATGTCTGTTCAATTTGGAAATGAACTCATTAGCAAAAAGAACTCTCAAATCCAAATTTTCATCTGCCTAGAATGGCAGATAAAGGATTTCCACTTGTGCTTTATGCAGCTAATGCAGCCATTATCTCAAGGATCCCAGCTGGCCTTAGCATGCACTCAAAAACCTAGGATGCTATTCAGTAAAAATAACCTTGTACTAAATTTCCAGAAGATCAAAACAATGGTCTCTGTTAGAACATTCACGAAGTTTCATTGGATAATAAAAAGGCAGGACATTCAGTAGGTCAGGGTTTTCAATAATTTAGATATTGCCTTTTGGGGTCAGTTCAATGGTCATGCAGGTTTAAAAAAAGCTGCTCTGCCATCCTAATATTCTTCTGTGCAAATGGTGGAGGATGTATCCCCTCAACTCTCAAATTATTCACAGCAAAATCCCTGGCTCAACTGCTCTGTGGTTCCTAGCTAAGCCCCTACCTAAATTATCCACAGATGCAAGCTTCACAAATCACGATTATAAAATCAATGTTCCAAACCCCAAAGCTACATATCGAATGTAATTTTGAGATATAAACTGATCAAAAGAGGATTGAGTTTAGAGCCGTGATAGCGAAACTATGGCACGCGTGCCAGAGATGGCATGCAGCGCCGTCTCTGTGGGCACCAGTGGTAGGCTGCTCCCGGCTTGGTCTGGTTCTATAGAACTGGTAGTACAACTGGCAGGAGGCTCCACCGACCCACCACAATGTCATCATGGGTGATCTGCGCATGCACAGAAGCGTGTGCGTGAGCTCCCGTTGTGAACTGATAGTAAAGATAAGTAGAACCCACCCCTGGTGGGCACATGAGCAGTCGCCCCAGTTTAACTTTGCTGCGCATGCCCACTGCCTCCTGCCGGCCAGCTGGTTTTCGGGCCTCTGCCACGCATGCGTGGGGGTGTGTGGTGTGTGCAGGGGGCATGCAGGGGCAGGGCACATGTGCGGGGTGCGCACGCACATTGTATTTTGGGGGTTCAGGCGCACACATGCGCACACTCACATACTCACATGCACGCACTTTTGGCACTCAGTCCAGAAAAGGTTAGTCATCACTGATTTAGAGCATGGTTAATCATATTCAATTACTGAATTCTGTCAGCCAAGGAATGTCAATTGGTGGGGATCAAGAGGAATGACTTTTCTGCTGTAGTGACCGCCCTGTAGAATACCTTATCTTCTGATGATCCTGACCCTGCTGGCCTTTTGGAAGGTTTTGCAGACCTACATGGCCAGACCTGGGGTTCAGTGTATATGCAGAGCCCCATTTCCTGGTTATGCTGACACTAATTATACTATCTCATGGCTACTATTTGTATTTTTTTTTTTTAATATTGTGTTTTAATTGTTTTTTGGATTGGTTACCCCCAACCCGAGTTACTGATTTGAGAATACAAAGTAGATGAATGAATGAATGAATGAATGAATGATTACAGTTCTTTTAGACAAACATCCTACAGGATATTAAATAAAAGGAACTCAGAGATTAAGATCAATTTTAAATACTAGTATGGAAAAAGAAATACCTGCATACTTACTTTGATCATTAGGAAGAATAGGCTAACATTATAATTGGACAATCCTGTTGCTCAGAAATAGAGATGATTCCATTCAGGAAGACAAAATCAGTAAAGTAATTTTAGGAAAAAAACAGTTGAATTGTATGTTTATTTTTTTAAAATAATTTTAAGTTCTACTTATGTTAGATCTTAGAAACTTATTCTTGTAAATTAAAAAAAATCTAAATATTGGAGAAAACAAGCAGCATGATTTGAAGGGCTGTATTTTAAAACAGTTCTTTATTAGGTAAGGTCACAAATTTATGTTTTAATAGTTTAAACTTGCAATTAAATTAAATCTCTGTTATGTTAATAGTTTTATTTCATACTTCTCAAAAAGTAATAAATTGTATTTCTTTTATAGGTTAACTAAACTCCAGATTTTAGAACTTCGAGAAAACCAGTTAAAAATGTTGCCAAAGTAAGTACACAGTGATATTTGAATATATTTTGATATGAATTACTTGAAATAGAGTGAAAATTAGAATTTTTAAATCAACTGTGAGTAGTTTTGATATAGGACCATTGTCTTGTTTGAGGTTTGTTTCTGTTGGAATTACTATGAATTATTTCTTTTTCATCTATCTATGCAATTATTCATTTTGACAGTAATTCTTCCTTATAGTTGGGAGGACAATTCACATTGTCCTTTTTAAATTTTTTGCAAGCATGTTTAGGACTGTAATATTTATCATTTAGTTGAAAAAACCATAACCATATTTTAATAACTGCAATGCAACAGCAGTCCTCAGTTTACAACAGCAGCTAGGACCAGAATTGCTGTGGCTAGGCATGCAGTTGCAAAGTGTGACATCACATGATCACATTGCTTAGCAATAGCAATTCCAGGAGTACTGGTTACCACTGTGCGTGGTCATGTGATCACAGTTCTCTGCTAGCTTTTCCATTGATTCTGCTTGTGGGAAGTCAGCAGGGAGTATAAGAAATGGTGATCATATGATTGCAGTTTACTGGGATATGGTAATCATGTTCTTGTGACTTCAGATTGTTGCTGAATGAATGATCATAACTTGAGGGGTATCTACAGACAACATTTTTGTTTGTGTTCTCTGAGTTGGTTAGATGTAAATAGCCCCTTTATCTCTCTATGCCTGTTGATGGCTGATTCGTCTGAAGGTCAGATTTCCAGGAATTCTCTGGTGGATTTGGACTTTGCTTAGTTCTGGATGCTCATAGTTTCCCAGTTGATTGTCTATCCATGTGCTGTGAAATTCATCATGTCTTCTGACTGCTAGTTGTTGTTCCTGGATGTGCTCTGCCAGTCTTGTTTGTCCTACATAGTGATAGTTATAGTCCTTACATTATATGTTGTATATGTTTTTTCTTCTGGGTCTGCTGGATCTTTTGGTTTACTTAGAATTTTTGGAGGGCATTCGTTGGTTTACACTAGTAGTAATAGTGTACTAGTTGTAATAGTGTGTTTATGTATTTTGATGCAATGTTATCCTTTTTCACAGCTTGCGTTGGTTGTGCTATATTGGGCTGAGACACCTTTGATAAAGTTGATGGGGTATCCATTTTGTTGGGAAAAGCTGTACAGATAAAGATTTGATTCCTTTTCTGGTGTTCGGGGTTGCTGCAGTTGTTTGTCCTCATCTAAATAGTGTTCTTACACAATTTCTATTGTGGTAGGTTGGATTGTTACTTGGTAATAATAGAATACTTGGTTGGTGTTGGAGGATTTGGGATAGACTTGTGTTTCTAATTTGCTATTCTAATTCTGCTGATGAGGGTATCCTAGGAAGCATGTTGCTTTTTCTTTTTTATTTCTTTTTTATTCCTTTGAAAATGCTGTTGATAGTTTTGTGTGTCTTCTCTAATTGGTCCTTTTTATTATGACAAAAGTGCCATAATTTTGATTTTAACTCCTTTTCCATTATATAACAGACTGCCCATTTGTCTTAAATTTAATTTTTATTATTTATCTGTATCCTGCCTTCTTATTTTAACAAATAACTTTCCATAATTTAGCCTTGAGCATCCATATATATATATATATATATATATATATATATATATATATATATATATATAAATTGATTGTGCCCATTTGTTTTATTTACAGAGTTGCTGCGAATTGGAGGGCATATAAATTTTATCAGTAATTATTACAATTAGATTAAAGCACAGGAAATATATATACTAAGATGCTAGTATTTAGAGCAAAATCGTTTAATCTTAGTAATAAGATAATATGACTGCTTACTTCTTATGAGCTCTGATCCTGTTTGGTATGTTTTCTATAACTATTAAATATGTAATGCTTATTTAAACAACTTTATCCATTAATAAAAGCATGAGTAGATAAAAATAAGATATAATTGGCATTTCCCTTAAATCTAAGTACTTTTAATCCTTTTCACTTCTGCAGAACCATGAACAGACTGACTCAGTTGGAGAGGTTAGATCTGGGAAGTAATGAATTCACAGAAGTGGTAAGTTGCACTTAAGTAACAGTTTCGCTTAAAAGGTCATATCCTTAAATCTTTTAGACAATGCCAGATAAGAAATTGTCTTTAACTTTTATATTTAAGCTAACTGTATTGATTTATGTCATTTTAAAGCTGACTGCTTTTTTCCAAATTTTATTTGCTATAGGTATGGCATTTTGGTGAAACATTTAAAGTATGCATTGAATTGACAATTCTAGATTTATGTAATTCAATAAACTTAATAGTTGATAAAAATAAAGATTTTGAACATAAAAATAGATTTTGAATAGAGAGTAAAACATCTATGTATAAATACATGAAATGAATCAGCAAAATTCTCAGTATTTTTCTCTTAATGTTGTATTTTCTGTTAAATATTCTATTATAAAAATAATTATAATGTATTTTTTTTAAATTTTAAATTTCTATCAGCCTGAAGTACTTGAACAATTAAGTGGGTTAAAAGAATTTTGGATGGATGATAACAAACTAACACTTGTTCCAGGGGTAATGTATATTTATTATTGTTATATTTTATATTTATATTACAACTACTATCACAATTCAGTAGTATGTTTAATGCCTAAGTGAATAATTGTGTTCAAAAATGCTGGTCACCTTTCTTGAAAGAGATTCATGAAAAAAGTTCTCTTTACATTCAGCAAACACTGAACACCTTCGGGATAAAATTCTGAAAATGACAAGGACTAATTTTTCTGTGTCCCATAGCATATCGCTTTTCTTGAATTCATAGAGAGGGGGAATTGGTTAAAAATTTTAGTAGAATCCCACAATGAAATATCTTTTTCTAGATTTGGATTGTGTAAAACTTTGATTAAAGTATACATCCTAATTTGTAACAGAGCATAAGTATGATCTGAAGAATGATGTCATAGCAAATAAAATTTGCAGTAGAATTAATTTGCATTACCTGTAGAGTAGGTATATTCATGTTTTAATCCACAAGCTTTGTATTTTACCAGTGCCTCTGTATTTTCAGTTTATGGGCAGTTTGAAGCACTTGACCTACTTGGATCTTTCCAAAAACAATATTGAAACTCTTGAAGAAGGTGTTTCAGGATGTGAAAGTTTACAAGACCTGCTATTATCTAGTAATTCACTTCAGCAGCTGCCAGAGTCCATTGGTTTGTATGGTTAGCTATAAATATATCATAAAACCATGACAACATTTTGGCATTCTTTATTTAAACATAAATGTACTTTTGTACCTTGTCTTTTTTTTCTTTTAAAGAACAATTTTATATTGAAGTTAACTTAAAAGTAATTCATCAGTAGAAACAATGACAGTGGTACTAATAAAGGAGAATATTTGTAGCTCGGGATTGACATGATGGGTCCTTGGTGCTCTCTGAGCTTGCTTGTTTCCTTGCAGAAGTTTCATTACCCAAACTAGCTAACATCAGTGCTACTTTTCTCTAGACCAGCTCTGATGATGTTACCTAGTTTGAGTAATGAAACATCTGCAAGAAAACAAGCAAACTCAGAGAGCACCAAGGACCCCCCCATGATAATGGTTTAACAGAGCCTTGGTGGTGCAACGGACTAAAGTGCTGTTAAATAGCACTTAGCTGCCAGCTGCCTGCAATTACTGCAAGTTCAAATCTCACCAGGCTCAAGGTTGACTCAGCCTTCCATCCTTCCGAGGTAGGTAAAATGAGGACCCGGATTGTGTGGGCAATAAGCTGACTTTGTAAAAAAAAGAACACCGCTTGGGGGGGGGCTGAAAGCCCTACTAAGCAGGTATATACAAAAGTATGAAGGCTATTGCTTAACACATTGTAAGCCGCCCTGAGTCTCCGGAGAAGGGCGGCATATAAATCGAACCAATAAATAAATCCAATATAATGCAGTAGGTAGATTAATATTTCCAAATTGATTTGCGTTAGTTAGCCTGCTGTAAAATACAGTGCCTGCCAGATTTATTAGTCTAGAGTTCTCATCATCCCAGTTCAGCTTTATTTGTGATCATAGAGCTGGCAAAGGGAATACAGAATATAGTATAGGTCTGTCAATTATTAAGTATTTATGATTTTAGATATTGCTCTGTACTAACCATAAGGACACTTGCAAATAAATTGTTTTTCTTTTCCTCAATTGACAGTATCTATGGATATCCTTTAATAATAAATAATAATAAATTAAAAGAAGTACTTTTAATTAATAATTTAATTAATAATTAATTAATTAATAATTTAATTAATAATTGCAATTGATCTAGGACTAGAATAATCTTGCTACTCAGGTTTGCATAGGATACAATGAAATAGTTGCATAAAAAATGGAAGATACCTTGAGAGATTGCTATTGCTTGCTTCCTCTACAGTGATGTAGATTATGTCATAAGAATACTGTATGACTACAATTTTAATATTTCTTTTATAACAGGTTGTCTAAAGAAATTAACAGTTCTTAAAATTGATGAAAATCAGTTAATGTACTTGCCCGATTCCATAGGAGGGTAGGTATTTCTACATCTTCTTTAACAAAGAACATGTTATATTTCATTTTTAATGGTTCTTTAATGAATAACTTAAATAGAGCCTTTCAAATCTATTAATATACCCATATTTGTATTTGTAACCATCTTGAAGTTTATAATCCTGCATATCCAGTAGATTCAGATTATTTTGGAGGTCTATAGGGATTTGGGATATTGAGCTTTGTCCAAATCAGTAGCAATTCAAGTTTCAATTGGTATTGTTTATATTTTCCATATTTGAATTTATATTCTACTAACAAATAAAATGAGCCAACTCTGATTTTATTTATTGAAATTGGTTTAGGTTAACATCAATTGAAGAACTGGATTGCAGCTTCAATGAAATTGAAACTTTGCCTTCTTCTATTGGGCAGCTCTCTAACATAAGGACTTTTGCTGCAGATCATAATTTTTTAACACAATTGCCACCAGAGGTATGCTTTTATTAATGGATAAAGTTGTTTGTCTTTATAGGCAATATATATATATATATATATTAGATTTGTTGAGATATTTTTTAAAAAATAGAATAGTAGAATGTGGCTTTAATTTTTTTTGATATAAATTAGAAACCAATTTTGGAACTCTTGATTCTGGGAAAATTGGTATAAAAATGCTCAAGTACAGAGGGTTCTCATCTGCCAAATGATTCATTGTGGCACAAGTCAGCTCAAAAAGCAGGATATAAATCTAACAAAAGAATAAAAACGAAAAATGCTTGGGAGAGAGTAACTACTTTGTCATGAGAAATGGGGGCGCTGGAGGAGGGAATACTTGTTAAAAACCTTTTACCACCTGGAGCGTTGTCCTGCATGTGACAAATTTGCAAAATTTGACGTTTGGAAATTAAGGACCCAGTTTTCAGGACCATGAAGTATTCTCGTTAAATGGTCTACACCTTTTTTTTAATGATGCATTAAGATTTTTCTGTTATTGGAATACACAGTGAATCCAAACTTGCTGTTCCACTAATGGAAAGACTTAGAGATAGAGTATGTTTTCTGATCTCTCTTTCCAGAAACAATGCAGGTTTTTAGAGATAACAATAGGCATCTTGAATTGTACACAGAAGGACACAAGAGATGCCCATACATACTGCTGCATTCTGTACCAGTTTAATCTTCCCAATGATCTTCAAGGATAGTCCTGGGCAGAATGCATTGCAGTACTTGAGTTGTTAGATGATTATAGCATAGATTATAATTGTCTAAAGGGCCTCCCGATTCAGAAAACATCATCTGATTGCATACCAGAAGCAATTGTGCAAAGGCTTTCTTTTCCTTCCAGTACTAAATGCTCTGGTATTTGAACTTAGAGAGTTGACCATAAAGGACACAACTGCTAAAGTATCTTAGTTTGATTTTATTGGCTTATCTTAATTCAGTTAGAATTCAGATAGTATCAACTGGATTTCCAGGTTCTGCAGAAGAGTTGTTCAGGACTGATACAGAGGCTGCAGCTTGCCTTCCTATACATTAGATAGAAAAAATACATGTAATCTCAATGTGAATTTTATTCTCTGCAAAGTAGAAAGTCTAAATACGATCAGAAATATGATCTTTTAGCTGTGTTTTCTTGTCAGTTTTGGTAATTCAAAATTGTCATATTGAAATATACTTTTATATTCGACAGAAAAATAGCAATATGTACATTTATTATTGATAAAATAATCTTCTGCATAATTATGTTTATTTATTTCAGATTGGAAGCTGGAAATATGTAACTGTTTTGTTTCTTCATTCTAATAAATTAGAGGTTCTTCCGGAGGAAATGGGTGATATGCAGAAATTAAAAGTTATAAATTTAAGTGATAATAGGTTTGTAACTTAAATTATTTTGCATGAATATTCTATTATTCACAATGAAGCTCTGGATGGATTTAATCCACTATTTCTCACATAGCAATTGTTATAAGCATAAAATGATGGAGTATTCAAATAGGGAATTAACTGTTTCTTTGGATGAAGGTAGAATGAACATGTAATATATTTTATTTATATAAAGCATACTTTATATAAAATATTTTGATTTATTATTTTATAGTTTCTGTTGGTGGGAAAAGGTATGTCTAGGAAGTGTTACAAAATGTGACTTAAGAATTTAGATAGGAATGGGCACTGAGGAAAGAACATAGTTGTTTGCAAGAGAAATATGCTTTGATTCCAGACAAGTTTGAAGGTTGCAGGGGCTGCAGTTGTGCAGCCCCTGCAACCTTCAAACTGGTGGGAAGTATTTCACACCAGGAGGACGAAGACATTATGATGGATTCTTCTCTTCTTTTTGCCTCTGTTTTTAATTCATTTATATTATTTAATGTTCCAGAGCAGTGTGCAAATGACTATGACCCCTGTGTTACTTGAGCTCTGCTTCAGAACTTAGTCACAGTCTAGCTGTGTAAAACTGTCTGGAACCACTTAAAAGGCTGAACTTACCACAAAAATAATTTATAAGCCCAATAATCATTAAAATGGATAGGAATGTGGAAAAAATGACAATTTTAGTGCTGTATTTTACTAATAAATAATTATTACTGTCTTTGATTTGCTGATTAGCTAAACAGTCGTCTTGACTTTTATTCACAGATTGAAGTATTTGCCTTATAGCATTTTGCAACTGCAACATTTGACTGCTTTGTGGTTATCAGATAATCAGGTAAATGGTATTTGTTTTTCATAATTTATTATATTTTCCTTTGAAACAGAGTATGCTTTAAAAATAGGACTTGAACTGAAAATACATTGTGAAATTACTTCATAATATTGGCTTGTACATTTGATATTTTTATCATGAAGTGTTGTATTGAATATGTTGCTATGATTCTGATAAGAAAAATATTTTATTGTTATTTTGCCCAGAAATGAAAAGAAAGAACTGTCATTGAGAGGATTTTAGATACTCAAAAAACACTCAGAGAAATTATAACTCAGTTTCTTAAGAAATATCTTCCCTTCCTTTATAAAAGTGCAGTTGAAAATACTTGGGTTATATTTCTAATTTGCTTGTGAAGAAAAGTTTAAGCCTTCCTTCCTCCCTCCCTCTGTGCAGAAGGCGGGAGGGAGGGGGGAGGGGAGGAAGGAAGGAAGGGAGGGAGGGAGGGAGGGAGGGAGGGAGGAAGGAAGATGTGTCAGTAAAATGTAAAAGGCAGTTTTACTTACACAGTAAAACATATGCTTGTCTAATTGCTGGAAATTGAGTTCTTTGGTATTTCCATATGAAGAATGAATACCTGAACTGTATCTGTTTCCTTATAGATTGACCAAATAACATATTTAATATTCTGCTTCATGATTTTTACTTAATTTTTTTTACAGGCATATATGATTTTTGTAAACAAGCTCTCTCTAATGACCCACCTATATAATGTGTGACCCATCTCACATTATATACCCATTGTGGTCTAATTAAACAAATATTTATTTACTTATCAAATTATACATAGTTGCCCAACTCATATATTTCTCTGGGCTGCTTACAAAATATGCAGGATTATAGGCTGTGAGTGTAATTTCAGCACATGTTTATCTTATAGTTATATATCTTAGATATTTTTTTGCTATCAACATATAATTTGCTTTGTGTCCAAACAATTACCAATCATGGCTTATCTCTTAGTATGAAGTGACAGAGCAAATATAGTAAATTAAGTTTTGGGGCTATATACAGTTCTTTTTATCACTATACCTTCAGAACTGAGATAAGATTCTGTGGAGTCAGGCATGTTGAATCATTCAAGTAGATCTTGTTGCTTTTTCCCATGCTAGCAGATTTCTGCCCCTTCGAGATCAGTAGAGGAAAGTTATCTAATAATCCAGAGCAGATTTTGAACTGGTCTCAAAGAACCATATTTAATGTTTTATAGCAAGATATATAAATAATTAGATGAAAAAGAAAATGAATTGTAGTAGTTTACCCTGTATAATCTATATATGCATTCATAAATGTTCCTTTCTTTCCTTCACAGTCTAAGCCTCTCATTCCACTTCAAAAAGAAGTTGATCCAGAAACACAGGAAACTGTTGTTACTAATTATATGTTCCCACAACAACCAAGATCTGAAGATGGTAAGAATTATATTTATTGATTATTATACAAAATGCTACTTGGAGTAAAAAAATGCTTAGATTGGATTTATTTGCCTGACCTTAGAAATTCAAAACACCTGCAAAAGCTTTAAACATGTTTCATTGGAGAAACAAGTATTAACAATATTTAAATTCTGTAGCTCTCACCAATATGGCAGTGTTAATATTGATCTGATGACCATTAGGATTCGGAAAGATTTTTAGGTTTTGGCAAATTACAGACTTATGAGGCAGCATTTAAACAACTGCTGTTTTAGGCACATTACACTAGGGCCTGGTGGCTCAGCAGACTAAAAGCATTGTGATTAACACCAGCTGTCTGCAATTACTGTAAGTTCGAATCTCACCAGGCTTAAGGTTGACTTAGCCTTCCATCCTTTCTAAGGTAGGTAAAATGGGGACCCAGTTTGTGGGGGCAATAAGCTGACTTTGTATAAATATACAAAAGTATGAAGGCTATTGCTTAACGCATTGTAAGCCGCCCTGAGTCTCCGGAGAAGGGCGGCATATAAATCAAATTTAAAAAAAACACAACTTTACAGCACTTATAAATGAATATGTTTTGTGTCTATGTTCTGGATATACTCTGAGCATTGAGTAAAGAATAAATTGGAAGTTACGGCTCAGATTAAAATTAGTAATTGACATTTACTGTCTCATATAAAAGGAAAAAAAAACAAGGTACAAGTTAAACTGCACATAGAAGAAGTCCTCGTGAAATGATTGGGAGTTGCCTTCTGGAATACATTAGGAATGGAACCACATTATTTATTTTATAAATTACTTCATGCTTTATCAAGCCTTTATAATTGGGATGAGGAGATGAATAGATTCATTGTGCATAATTTCTTTAATTGCTGTTTATAAACATAGATAATTGTAGCCCCTAGGACAGTCTGAGTGCAATATCTGGTCCAAAATATAAATTAACAAATTTGAAAAAAAACAAGTGGTTGTTTCTTCAGCAGTCTTTAAGTTGTAGAGAATACTGAAATTGTGATACTTAGAGCAATTAGTAAAGGTAGTCCTTAACATACAATGATAATGGAGCCGGCCAATTATGTCATAAGTCACCGCAGTCATAAAGTGGGCCCTCACATGACTGACCCGATTTTATGACCTTTTTCGTGACAGTTGTTAAGCAAACACCATACTTATAAAGTGACTGCTGCAGTTGTTAAATGACCGCCAGGATCGTTAATTAACTTATTGTTTGCTGTTGGGCATCTTTGCTGAAAATCAGAAGTAAATGCCGTTTTTCAGCAAAAACATCATGAATTGGGGTCATATGACCTCAGGATAATGCAAATAGCCATAAATGTGTCCGAGTGGCCAAGCACCCAAAATGCAGTCACATGACTGGGGATGATGGAAGCAGAACTGGGTTGTAAGAACCTTTTGTGGGGGGGGAGGGTTCTGGTCAGTGGTGGGTTTCAAAAAATTTTTACTACCGGTTCTGTGGGTGTGGCTTGGTAGGCGTGGCTTGGTGGGCATGGCAGGGGAAGGATACTGTAAAATCCCTATTCCCTCCTGATCAGCTGGGACTTGGGAGGCAGAGAATAGATGGGGGTGGGGCCAGTCAGAATTTTTACTACCAGTTGTCCGAACTACTCAATATTTCAATATTTCCACTACCGGTTCTCCAGAACTGGTCAGAACCTGCTGAAACTCACCTCTGGTTCTGGTGTAACTTTGAATGATCACCAAGTAACTGGTCATTAGTTGAGGACTGCCTATATAAAGATTTTATTTTATTTTTTTAAAAAACAAGATTAAGTGATTACCGTGAGTTTTCAGATCTAAATATTTTTCATTTGATTTCAGTAAAAGTTCATCACATCTTGACTCTGTAGCCAGGTAGTAATGGAAATGGAAACTTCATTCATTTTAAATTAGAACTTGTGTTTAGCTGTTTATAATGCATTCAGTCTGTTTGTTAAGGAGGTTTTTAAGAAATGCTGCCTGCTGTTGTGTGAATTACTTTATTTGCTCTAACTTACCTTTATACTTTTTATTCAGTTATGTTCATATCTGATAATGAGAGTTTCAATCCTTCACTGTGGGAGGAGCAAAGGAAGCAGCGTGCTCAGGTGGCTTTTGAATGTGATGAAGATAAAGATGAAAGAGAGGCACCGCCTAGAGTATGTATTTGCTTTATTCTGTTATTCTGCCTTTAGCTTCATCCTTTACAGATGAACCACAAGCTGCTTTGGATGTAATATTTTGCTGAGGTGGATAATCTGTCATGCATAACCTATTTGATCTGATGGGATGGGCAGATAATCTCAGGGAGAGGTGGTCCTACAGATAACCTGCTCTTGTGCCCTGTAGAGCTTTAAAGGTGATAACCACCACCTTACATTGTATCTGGAAGAAAACGTGGAGCCAGTGCAGCTTGCATATCAGTCATGTAACAAGAGCATACTGAGGGGTGGTGGCCAACACTTCCGAATGGTCTTCAAAGGCAGCCCCAAGTATAGCACATTACAGTAGTCTAGATGGAAAGTGACCAAGATATAGGTGCTGTTACAGATAGCCCTTATTTAATGATCATTTGAAGTTATGTCAGCCTCAGAAAGCATGTTTTACAGCCTATTAAGTACTTTTGACTGTCATAAAATACCCCCCATGCATTTTGGGTGCTTGGCAACTGGTTCACATTTATGACTGGTTGCAGCACCTGTAGTCACATGTCTGCAATTTCTGGCAGAAAACAGCAAAAAAGTTCCATTGGATATGGTGGATTCCCTTAACAACTGTCAGGGTTCCAAGTAATAGATCCATATCAAGCAAAACTCCAAGGCAGGTAGATTCCTCAAAGAATAGCTTTATCGAAATATCATATCAGCACAGATCTGGGGAAAACTGATTCTGAAGACTCCCACAGTTTTTACCTAATTGAAAGTAAAATGTCACTTTCTCAAAACAATCAGTCACATGGTCCAATCATGGCACGGTCTGGTTGCTGTGTGACATCACTCCGCCTTTCTGCGACAGGGTGTGAGAATGTCCTTGGTTCACAAGAGAAAGTATTTTATTTTGGCTACAGAATCCCAACTATCTCAACTCCCCACCTCCCTATCCCTCAGCTCCAGTGTGGCAACACTGAAGCTGTCAAAAATGGCTTCAGTCAGGTCAGCTTCAGGGTTGACAACAACCACTTGATTTGCTTAATGGCTGGTGACTTAATTTACGACATAAAATAGAGTCAGGTCACGTGACCCACTTAACAACTGCCCTGATTTACAGCCAAAATTCTGTAGCCCTTGTAGTAAATTGAGAGTATCTGCACTTACTGTATTGATCAGAATGTGGAACACTCTTTGCTGCAGTTTATAACTGGTTAATTTTAAAATTGATTTATTTTCTATAGGAGGGCAATTTGAAGAGATATCCAACACCTTACCCTGATGAATTGAAGAATATGGTCAAAACTGTTCAAACAATAGTGCACAGATTAAAAGATGAAGAAAACACAGAAGAAACTAATAAAGAAGCAAAGCAAGAAAGCCAACAAGTTTCAGTAAAGGATATAGGAGTAAAGGTTAGATTCAGTGTTATGCTTGAAATTGTCTAACTTTTCACTACATGTTCATTAATAATTTTTGAGAGCAGTGAAGATTTGAACTGTTTAATTTTTATTTTAACTATAGTTATTGTGAAGATAATTTAAAAAAAAAAACATACAAATGACTCATTCTGTACATTTTACAAGATGTGCATCCAAGATAGAGATGATATGTGTTTCACAATTTTGGTTAGCAGACTGGCCCATTCAATTAACATTACAGCTAATAGATAACAACCAAGATAAAGAATAAAACAACCCTATAAAGAATCAAATTGCTTAAAAATTGAAAAAAACCTTCAGAAATGGCCTCAAAGCGAAAAAACTCAGCACAATTAAGAAAATATAAAGACAACAGCATTTAAAATCTGGTAGCAAAACGGGATTCCAAAGTCTTGGTGCTATCACCAAAAAAGCCCTATGCCTTGTCAGTTACAAGCAGATAAATTGGCCAGGTCAGCTCTTGTCAAGAAAAGATAAGCTGGCAGATTTTCTACAGATAGATATCACACTGACTTGAGCAGGGTCTTGGAGTACTTTCAACTACTAGTCTGGAATGAGAGTAATTGATACATAGGGCTTAGCTACTGCTGAAAAAAAAGAAGGTAATTTATACTTTTGTTAATGTTGATCCTTGAAATATAATTCAAAGCATTGTTGGATTTAATTGAATTTTTGTCCCATTTCACCACTTAGTTAGTGCCCTGTTATAAAATAAATTACCATATTTTTCGAAGTATAAGACGCTCCGGACTATAAGGCACACCTACCTTTTTTGGTGAGGAAAACAAGAAAAAAAATATCTGCCTCTGCCTTCCAACAATTTTGCCTTGTTGCAGCAAAGAGCAAACAGGCTGTTTGCTTTCATTTTCATTTTCAGCATAGCTTGATTAGCACAAGAAAAAAAAAATCTGCTCCCAGCAATTTATCTCCTTGCAACAAGCAGCAGAGGCCTGCGCAGCAATAGGCAATTGCAATCCCTGCAGCCTGAAACAGCTGAGAGTCGGGAGGCCGATCCAACCGACAATCAACTTGTGCTAATTAGGCTGTGCTGAAGCTGAAATGGGCTGTTTCTTCTTGCTGCTTGCTGCAAGGAGGCAAATTGCTCGGAGGCAGAGGCCAAAGGGTGGGGCCAGTGGGTGGGCGGGGCTACATTCGGTGTATAAGACACACCCAAATTTTCACCCCCTTTTAGGTCTTATACTCCAAAAAATTCGGTACTCTCATTTGCAGAAATATGTTGGGTCAAGACCATATATCTGAAATTCAAGAAACAAATTCAACTGCATAGTAATAGGGTTTGATTGGGCAAATAAACATGTTTGCTATAAACATTTTTGGGAGAAGTGCAGAAGGCAATAAAAATGATAATATGTTGTAAAAAAGAAAAAAAAATCCTGCACAGAACTATATTGTTTTCTCATTTTGTTGCTAAAAGAGCTTTTTTCTTCTTTATTTTAGCTATATATTAATAAATAGCACCTTTTTTACATGTATAGTTGAGTTTATAACTGGCTGGTAGGAAAGTGTCAGGACCAGTGTAGGTGGACTTTATATTCGATGAATTTATACTACTTTTCTCTATACTATAATGCATTTTCATTTCGTTTGTTTGGACATGCAGTAAATCTGCTAATTTTGTTGAGTGAGGTCCCATACCAGTGAAATCCAGCTGTTTATTATTTTGCAATCCTCATTTTTATTATTGAAATGCAGCAAGATATGTTGCAGTCTCGAGTCAGTAATACTTTACAACTGCTAAATTTAATCTGATATCAAAATCGGAATCTGAGGAAGTGGGGATATTGATTATTGTCACTTTATAATATCTGCACGTTATCTTTAGTGTACTTAAGAGGCCTCATCCAATGGGAATCTCTTTTCTTATTACGTTAAATATTTAGACTTCAGAAATTACTTCAGTGAAAAACAAAATGGAAAACGAGCAGAATGTTATGGGAAACTGTGTGCAGAAACCTAATGAATCAGATGATGATAACAGTACCAGAAACTCGCAGATGAACAATCAAGTTAAAGTCACAGAAAATGTGAAGCCAATTGTTAACCATGAAGATACTCTGGAGGTATTTTATATATTTTTATGTCTTATTCTCTTATCATCATGGCATTAAATTTGGATAAAACATAAGTATATAATTTTCAATATTTTTTTTTATAAATCTAAAACAATAACTAAACTCCCATGCATACTTCATACAGTAATCATATACATGCACCCTAAAAATAGAATAATCCTCTACATGTCTCCCAAAACTATCATGCACTTGAGTAGTTATGCATAGGATTGCTCTGTTAGTTACCAACATCAAACTTTTTACTGAATAAGGTAAAGATTCCCCTTGCACATATGTGCTAGTCGTTCCTGACTCTAGGGGCAGTGCTTATCTCCGTTTCAAAGCCGAAGAGCCAGCGCTGTCCGACCGTGGTCATGTGGCCAGCATGACTAAATGCCAAAGGTGCACGCAACGCTGTTACTTTCCCACCAAAGTGGTCCCTATTTTCTACTTACATTTTTTACATGCTTTTGAACTGCTAGGTTGGCAGAAGCTGGGACAAGTAACTGGAGCTCACCTTGTTACGTGGCACTAGGGATTCGAACTGCTGAACTGCCGACCTTTCGATTGACAAGCTCAGCGTCTTAGCTACTGAGCCACCGTGTCCCTCTTTTACTGAATAGTAAATTTAAATGCAAATAATAATTACCCAATTTGTTACCTGGTATTTAGTTATTTGGGTAATTATTATTCACATTTATTTAAATTGTTACCTGGTAACAAATTTCAAAAATATATTTTTATTATTTTTGTGCAACTAAAATATGATTATTGCTGCTATTGCTTTTATTTTATACTGTCCTAGCTTTATAACTTTGTGAGAATTAGTATTAGAAAAATTTCAATCGGCATGATTAAAAGAAGTCAGGTATAATAACTGTTTTATTTATATAGCCTCAAGTTAGATGAGATTTTTGTAATTTACAAATATCCTACATACTATTATTACTAGTGTCCAGTATGGAAAATATATTTTTCACTGCATTCCATATTTTACTAGCCTAAATTACAGCACGGAAACGGTACAGCACGGAAACGGCATTGGTCGCGTTGGTTGATGATCTCTGGAGGGCTCGGGACAGGGGTTGTTCCTCTGTCCTAGTCCTATTAGACCTCTCAGCGGCTTTTGATACCATCGACCATGGTATCATGCTGCACCGGCTAGAGGAATTAGGGGTGGGGGGCACCGTCCTATGATGGTTCTCTTCCTTTGTCTCTGACCGGTCGCAGTCCGTGTTGACAGGGGGGCAGAGGTTGACCCCGAGGCCCCTTGTATGTGGGGTGTCACAAGGGTCGGTCCTCTCGCCCCTTCTGTTCAACATTTATGTGAAGCCGCTGGGTGAGATCATCCGTGGTTTCGGGGTGAAGTACCATCAGTACACTGACGACACTCAGCTGTACATCTCCACCCCGGACCACCCCAATGATGCCCTTGAAGTGATGTCCCGGTGCCTGGAGGCCGTGCGGATCTGGATGGGGAGAAACAGACTCAGGCTCAACCCATCCAAGACCGAGTGGCTGTGGTTTCCGACATCCCAATACAGTCAGTTGGTGCCATCACTGACTATTGGGGGTGAGTCATTGGCCCCCACGGAGAGGGTTCGCAACTTGGGTGTCCTCCTGGACTCACGACTGTCTTCGGAAGAGCACATGACGGCCGTGGCCAGGGGGACTTTTTATCAGGTCCGCCTGATTCGCCTGTTGCGTCCCTTTCTAGATCGGGACTCGTTAAATATGGTCACTCATGCTCTCGTTACTTCCTGCCTGGACTACTGCAATGCTCTCTACATGGGGCTCCCCTTGAGCACCCGGAGGCTCCAGCTAGTCCAGAATGTGGCCACGCGGGTGGTTATGGGAGCGACGTGGCGCTCCCATGTGACCCCCCCTCTTGCGCGAGCTGCACTGGCTCCCGGTGGTCTTCCGGGTGCGCTTCAAGATTTTGGTTGCCACCTTTAGAGAGCACCATGGCATCGGACCGGGGTATTTACGAGACCGCCTTCTGCTACCAATAGCCTCTCACCGACCAGTACGCTCCCATAGACAGGGGCTTCTCAGGGTGCCGTCGGCCAAACAGTGTCGACTGGCGGCCCCCAGGAGGAGAGCCTTCTCTGTGAGGGCACCTACCATCTGGAACAAGCTCCCCCCAGAGATATGGAGGATCCCGGACCTGCGCACGTTTCATCGTGCTCTCAAAACTTTTTTATTTCAGCAGGCTGGCCTGGCCTAACTCTCCTCTTTTAAATTTTTAATTCGTGATTTTATAAATTGGGTGTTTTAATCTGTGTTTCGGCCAAAATATTTAATAATTTTAAGGGATTTTTTAATATTTGTATTATCTGTATTTTATCTTGGCTGTTCATCGCCCTGAGTCCTTCGGGAGTAGGGCGGTATAGAAATTTGATTAATAAATAAATAAATAATAAATTAAAACACCCAGTGAGGTAACATTTTTACAGTCTTTAGTGGCAAGCTGTCTTCTGAAGACCAGCTTTCCAAACACAGCTATATACCTCTTAAGGAGCAGCTTTTGTGGAAAATCTGTTAAGGCACGGGTTCCCAACCCCCAGGCCACAGACTGGTACCGGTCCCTGATCTGTTAAGAACCGGACTGCACAGCTGGGGTGAACAAGCAAAACCGAAACCATTTGTGAAAAATTGTCTTCCACGAAACCTGTCCCTGGTGCCAGAAAAGTTGGAGACTGCTGCTTTAAGATCTTTGTGTTGATCTCAAAGGCTGTTTAAATAGATTGTAGTTATGTTGACAAACCTGATGTTCATCTTCTTTTACAGGAATCAGAAGAACTATCTTCTGATGAAGAAATGAAAGTAGCAGAAATGAGACCTCCTCTCATAGAAACTTCCATTAACCAACCAAAAGTAGTAGCACTCGGCAATAGCAAAAAAGGTAGGCATTTATTCAGTGATAATGCTTTAAAAAGAGATCTATTTCTCTGAGATGACTAAAGTTACAAATAAGAGTTTTGCTTGAAAAATAGCATAAAAATACATTTTTACTTACACTCCTTCTTCAGTTGTTTATGCCTGCATTGCAGCTATTAGGAAAGAAAAGAGATCCCAGTGCTGTGTAAAGGCAGATCTGTGTGCTTAAATTTGATTTCGCCGCTGTTGCCTTAATTCTGCCTATCTTCCATTTCAGTGTTTATTATTTGGGTTTGTTATAGCTTGTTGTCTTCCACATCCTCAATTTTGGATTAAACTAAACAAGTCAAATCTGCAACTGTTATTATACCTTGCAGCCTAGTTTGTTTGATATGCTGACCACTATCTATGTTTTTTTTGTTTACTGCTTTTCTGCTTTGTTGCCTATTATTAGGATAATGTATGGCATTTTCTTAATCTTTTTTGAGGTGTTAATATAAATAATTAGTACAAATATAGTTAGATTAGGATGATAAAGTTTTACTATTTTGTGTTTGTAGTCCCTATAATTTTGTTAAAATGTTCTTGAATGCATTTGCTATTTTGTAGGATTTAAACACAGAATTTGTCAAATATTTTTATTGTTAATGGTCAATTGTTTTTATTTAACAAATTGCTGCCTTATGATTTCACAAATTTTTAATATATTTCTGTATACTCAAAACCCCAAGCTGAATATAGGTAGTCCTCAAGTTACAACTACAATTGAGCCCAAAATTTGTGTTGCTAAGTGAGACATTTGCTAAGTGAGTTTTGCCCCATTTTATGACCTTTCTTCCACAGTTGTTAAGTGAATCACAGATGGCTAAGTGAATCTGGCTTCCTCAGTGACTTTGCTTGTCAGAAATCACAAAGGCTGAGCATTTGTCACTGCAACTGTGGTAAATAGGAACCAGTTGCCAAGCATCTGAATTTTGGTCGTGTGGCCTTGGGGATGCTGCAATGGTCGTAAATGTGGAAAAAAAAGATCATGTCACTTTTTAGTGCTGTTGTAACTTTGATCAGTCACTAAATGAACTGTTACAAGTCAAGGACTTAACTGTATTTCAAATAAAATTGAGTATTTTTGTATAAAGCCGATTGATCCAGGTAAAATCATGCAAGTTACAAAACAAACATGCTGATTATTATGAAATGAGAACTTTATGGAGCCATTAAATATGACTCACTATGAAATCAGAATATTATGGAACCATTTGGCAGAAAGGAATACCTTTATCCTAATACCAGTATAGAAATGCTGATTCTTCAGCCTATTCAAACTTAAAATCAACTATTTGGGTAGTTAAGCATGTTTAGTAAGGTTGTATGAGTCATTCAGAAATGTTCTTCCAAAAAATAGAAGTGCTTTTCTTAAGCTATTCCCCAAACTCCCAGGGTATTGTGACTTTTCTGCCAGTTTACTGGCACTCTGGTGGACATTCCTTTTAGAGGACATGGTGCTTCAAGCTGCAGGTTTGGAGAAGCCTCGCTGAGTTCCAGGAAGGTGTTCCTCCAGGTGATTCCTGATATTTACTGGCTGTGAAAAGTCTCATTTAAACTGAATGCGTACCATAGATATAACTTTGCATGAATTAGTAATATGAATATGCTAAATCAAATTAAATTATTTTCAGATGACAGTAAAGCAGTAGATTCTTCGTCTGATGATCCCACCCATAACAGCAATCAGAATAATAGCAATTGTTCCTCTCCTTCCCGAATGTCGGATTCAGAATCTCTAAACACTGACAGTAGCCAAGAAGCATCATTGTGTTCTCCAGACAAAGAAATTACCATGACTGTCAATACCAAAATCAGGTTTGAGAAATATTACAGTATGTTATAAGGCTATTTGAAATAATGAAAAAAAATTTTTTTAAAACATTTTTTCTATCCCCTACAATTTTGTATTATCTGCAAATTTAATAAACATCCTCTCTACTTCATAATTGTCATGCTATCTAGTATGTTTAATTAGCTTGCTAATCAGAATATTGTGAGGTATTTGTATGGTTTGCTAAAGTCAAGATATACAGTATTAGGGCTACCTCATTCCTTCAATTCATTGATAAAATAACCCAACCAAAGAAATGCAATAAGATTAATCTGGCAATTTTGTTCTTGACAAATCTGTACCTTGCATTGTTTTCAAGATACTATTAGACCTAACTCTATAAATTTCTGAAACATCTTTCTAAATCCTAATGTCAGTCAGATTGCATTTCTGGATATTCCTTTACCTGTTTTTGAAGAAAGGGCAACATTTCTTATCCTCCAGCTATCTGGCATTTCACCAGTTCTCCAGGATTGCTCACAGAAGGGTTCAACTAGGCATTAACTGGTTCTGCTATCTTGTTTTGAAGATTTAAATTCATTCAGAATAAAGAGATAATCCTTAACAATGTTTCTGTTTGTTTAAAGTTTTAGACTGCCCCTTCATCATGCAGTTTACAATTTCCAGGTGTATCACAATGTTTGTTTGTTAGAAAAGACTGAAAAGATGTTAATCCCATTATCAATTTAGATAAGTTGTACTGTTCCCCCGGATAGTAGAGGACAGGAAGGCCTGGAGGAACGTTGTCCATGGGGTTGCGATCGGTCGGACACAACTTCGCAGTTAACAACTGCTCCCCCTTGTCTTGGTTGACTGATAACTCTTTCATTACTATTATTATTTTTTGCTTAAAAACCTATTCTTCCCTCTGCTTGCCTTGTGGAATCAGGGAAGCTAATATGGTCAAATAAATACTTTTTTTTCTGTGATGTCTCCTTCTTTCAGTATTTTATTTTTTAATTTTTTTAAAATAAAAATATTAAATGAACTATCAGATAATCTAAAATAAACCCTTGAATAATATTTTAAATTGATATTGTAATCAGTTTTTTGATTATACAGTATTTACAATAGTTTACTATATCTTGGTCTGATCACTATATGAAATTAAATGCAAACAGGTAAAATCCATTTGAAATCAATGGATCCTGAGTTCCAGTTCATTTGTCTCTACAGATGATTAAATCTGGCTTAATGGTGCTTTCTTAAAATGCATTTATCAAATACGGCCATTTTATGAAATTGCTCTTGTTATATTTATGATTGCTTTATTTTACAGGGAAGATGAAAATTCTAACAGTCTTTTACAAAATGGAGAAGTAAATGCTCTGATAGAAGAAAAAATGAACTCTCTAGATAAAATCACAAATCTATCTGAATTCAGTTTAAATATTGAGGAGAGATTAGCTTTAATAGAGAAAGGTGTTGAACTAAATAATGCTACCGATGAGCATCAGATCAACAGGAATATCTGCAAATTAGCTGAAGAGGGACTACAATCTAATGTAGTGAATAAAATAAAATCAACAGAGATGTCAATTAAGGACTTGATAAATGAACATATGAAAGAAGAAATTGAACAATTGGAAAACAAATATCCAAATGTATGCCCATTAAATAGTATCAATGGACATTCTGAAGACATGCCACACTCTGCAAGAAAGTCAGAGCTAAAGAGAAGTGCCACCATTGAAACCGATTCTTCTTTAGAAATGTGTCTTTCAAAAAGCACTGAAGACTTGTCTCCACAGAGGAGTGGGCCAGTGGTGAAATCCCATAGCATAACTAATATGGAGACAGGTGCTCTAAAAATCTGTGATATTATAAATGACAGTGGAGCCCAGCATCCTAATCCAGCAATAAAATCAGCAGGTATGGCTGCAGATGGAAAAAATATAGTCCGGAGCAAGTCAGCTACTCTCTTATATGATCAGCCATTACAAGTATTTCCTGGATGTTCATCATCCTCTGATTTAATATCTACAAAAACAGCAATTAAATTTGATTTGAATCATAATCCTGAAGATACCAATACAGTTAGAGGACAAGGACCTAATTCTTCACAACCATTCACTACCCCTCAATATAATATTCAATACAGCAGCAGTATTGTACCCAAAGAGTCTTTGTGGCTCCAGAAACAAAATCCTGTAGCCGAACAAAGTTGTTTGTCTTCTCAGCGTTTACCAAGGCTGGATAGTACAGAGAGCTGCACTTCTGCAAAACATTCGGCTAACATGAATTTCTCTAACCATAATAACGTTAGAGCTAGTGCTGCCTATAATATGCATCAAAGGATGGGTGGTAGGCATATGGAAATGTGGGCTGTTTCACCAAATGACAGGCATCCTTCTAGTGCAACCCGAAATACTCTCCAGCGACAGAGTAGCGTGTCTTCTACTGCTTCAGTTAATGTTGATTCTGGATCTTCACGCCGTCCTCTGGTTTCTGAGGGGGATTATTTAACGTATAGGGATTTGCATTCAGCAGGAAGAGTCCCGCCAAAATTGTCAGGGCAACAGAGACCTCTTTCTGCAAGAACACATAGCATTGATGGACCAAATGTACCCCGACCTCAGAGTGCCCGTCCTTCAGCAAACGAAATACCAGAGAGAACTATGTCGGTCAGTGACTTCAATTACTCAAGGACTAGTCCGTCTAAAAGAACAAATCCAAGAGTTAATTCTGAATACTCTCTGATGGATCCTACAGGAAAAAATAAAGTTCCTCCTGACTGGAGGGAACAAGTACTACGGCACATAGAGGCCAAAAAGTTAGAAAAGGTAAGCAGTTTTACTTTCTCTTCTTGAATTCAGCAGTCTGTTTTTTTTATTAAACTGGTAAAAGCTTGCCATTTTAAGGGATGTGTGCTTCTGATATAATTCAAAATTTCAATAATTGGTTTAGTAATAAACTCATGTTCCATAGAATAGGTAAATTAGCTTTAGGATTAGCCAGTTAGATGTTTTATTATAATACTTAGTATGCTTTATTTGGAAGGAAGAACTCTAAAATCATCAATCATTGCCATAAAGTTAATGTTTATCACATCTAAGCAGATGAAAATCTAACCATCTTCAGCAGCATGTTTGAAACACCGAGATAATATAATATCCTACTAAGGTGACATGGTTATTACTTTGCTGATTATACATTCTTGTGAAAATGAAAAATATCAAATATATACTTACTTCCCTGAGGATAGCAATTTTTCAAATGATTTAATTTTTCTGGGGTACTAGGAAAGTGGCAATATACAGGTAATCCTCATTTTATGACCAGCTATTTACTGGATGTTTGAAGTCAGAGTGGATTTCCTCAGGGCTAGTTCTGAAACTAAATTCAAAATTCCTGACAGTAGTTGAAAAAAAATCATAAAATCAGTCACATGGTTACTCACTTAACGACTGGTACAACTTATGGCCTTAATTAGGGTTGAATGTCAAGGTCTACCTATATCTAGTTACACAGAAACTTGAAATTTAGGGCAAATTCAATCTAATACATAATATATCTTTGAAAAAGTTCACATAGAAATTTCATCAGGCTGTGGGTTTTTTTGTTCCCAGTCTTGACGTACCCTTACACAGATATTAATTCTGTATTGATCTCTATTGTCCCATTTGTTGCCTTTCCATATTTTTCCAGTCTCCCCCCGCCCCCCCGCCCCCAAAATGGGGTTGGTGAAAGTGTGGATCACAAAAACTTTTATTTTCTAGTTTTCTGATACAACAGTAGAGGATTAGAGGAAAATTGCTGATATGGTAAACTGTTAAATATAAGACTCGTTTATGATATTGAAGACTATTAGCGAGCATGCTTACATAAATTCAATCATCTTTTGACTGTCAGATGTCAAGGATTGGGATTATTTGTTTGATGTAAAAATTTTAATTATGAAATAGTTTTTCCTTAGAAGTATTTGGTTCAGGCCTATTTCCCTCAAAAGATAGCCTGTCACTAGCTATCCATTTCTTCCAGCTTTGTACATTAGCAGTTTGACATAGAAACTGTGCAAATAAACAGGAAGTTTTAAATAAGTCAAAACAGAAGGTTTCCTGTCCGGTAAACTATACTCTTGAAATATTTTAATTGAATCTGTTGAACAGAAATTGCAAGAGGTTATTGTAAAAACTTCTATCTAAATATAAATGTAAACATTTCCATTATATATTTAAATGTATTAAAAAGTAGCAAAGTTCACTAGCTTTTTGAGGATAAATGCTATGATTTCTAGTAAAGTTAACTTTCTGATTATATAATTACTAAATTTATATACCGCATGACGTTCAGCAATTCTCAGTGGTTTACACTTGTTAAAAACGTTTAAGAACACACACACACACACATGCACGTTCACACACATACCAAGACAGAACAATGATGACAAAGAAAACAAAACCCTAAAAGAAGAGAGCGGCATCAGTCATCCTTGCCAAAGACTCAGGCAAGTCAGTGTGTGTATATATGTATGTATTCATTCATGGAAATACATTACGGAATGTAAACGATTATATTATGTGGCTCATATCTATTGATGTTGGTCCATTCTGGTAAGGATCAACATCCGCCTGGTGCGTCTTCAGCATTTATATCTTGGAGTGGAGGAATGGTTTTCTTGAATATTTATTTCTAAGGTTGGATGTTTCAGGTACTATTTTCCTTTAAATGCAGATTTGCAGATTGATCTGAACTTTATATATTACTGCTGGGCATACTGTCAGCCAGATGTTTAGTCTGAATTTTTATCCACCTATCAAGTTCTTCCCAAGGACATGGGATAGGCAGGTGTGTTGTTTGATGATATTAAAGGTATTGTTGCAAGATACAAGCTGTTCAAAGTAAAACTGCCTTTTTCAGTTGACCGATGGGTATTTTGTCAATGCTGATGATGATCAAGTGGTTCTCCAGAGATTTTGGGATTATATCCAAGGTAGCTATTACTACTGGCACCATAATTGCTTTCTTTTGTCATTCTACTTATGTTTGCAGGTCTTTTTATATTGTGATCTTTCTCCAGTTCTTTTTTGTATTGCAATGTCTACAATCCAGACTTTCTTTGTCTGTTATTGACAATTTTTAAGCCTGGGATGTTATGCGGCAAGTGTTTATGCATTTGAATTTTAAAATTCCAGACCACTTTAGCTTCTTCATTTTCTATGACTTTTTCTGTTTTGTCATCTCACCAATTCTTGCTTGCAGGCAAATGATATCTCTTGCAGATCTTCCAATATACCATTGTTGTTATTTTGTCATGTCATGGTTGGTAAAGGTCTATGGAGATTCTCAGTCTTTGGTTTGTAGTCAATCTGTGCAGTCTTCTTACAGCAGCTAACTAAGTGGTCCATTATTTCTTCAGCTTCTTTGCAAGAGGCGGCACTTGCTGTTTATTGCTGTCTTCTCAATTCTGGCTTTATGCATTTGTTTTAATGTCTTGTGCAGCCATAATTAGCTCCTCTGTCTCTTTCTTCAACATGCTCTTAGCTATTGCCCAGACCTTATTGTTATCTGCTTTGCCTGCTATTTATTATGTACTAGCCCTATAATGCCTTGCCATGTCTCTTTTCTAGTCTTCATTTGGTCTTTCTTTCGGCCAGTTTGGTCTCTCCAGTATTCAGTAAGCCTTCCTTGTATGCTAGCTTCAGCACATCTTCACTGCTCTTCAGATATTATCCCAGTGCCCTTTTTCCTTCTTCAGCTGCCTGATGTACTTGCAACATTCCATACCAACCTATTTTGGTAAGGAGTCCATCAACATCACTGCACGGATGAAGGTCATGCTTCATTGTCATTATTTTTCTGGTCTTCCTACCCATAGTTTTTAGTTCTGTATGAGTCCAGTCCAGTATTCCAGCTGTGTATCTAATTATTGGAATTGCAAGTGTTAATTGCCTTGATGGTATTTCCTCTACTGAGTTTGGACTTTTTAAGCTTTTCTTCAGTCTTATTCTATATTCACTTCTAACCTTCTTGTTGAAGGTTAGAAGTGCTTCTAACCTTCAATGTGCTAGATATTGTCATCTTGAAGAATGCCCAGATTCTTGAAGGATGATTTGTAGTGATCATCTTCATCCAAACTTTTAATGTTATTTCCAAAAGGAATTTTGATTCCTTCAGTTTTCAGTACTTTCCCGGTATTGATTCTCACTTACTGATGACAACAAGGAGTGCTGGGACTGCAATGTGGTCTCATGATGTCATGCTTTACAACTGCATTGCTTTGCGACAAAAAGTCTGGTCCCAGTTGCTAACATTAACCAAGGACTACTTGTAATGTAACTCAAGGTGGCAAACATACCTAATATTCTTGCCTTCTGTTTTTCCCACAGCAATCTTGTGAAGATTGAGTAACTGGCCCAAAGTCATCCAGTATACGTAAAATATACAAACATATAAATACATATAAATATAAAAACTGGAACTTTAAAAAAAAAACTTGCTTTAATTCCAAGCCATTTCAACCAGTTAATAGTATGTTTGAGGAACATGAGACTGCCTTAGTCTGCCATAAAAACTTGGTGAATTTTTGATAGAAAGTTTGTTTGCTTTAGATTTAAATGGCAGTAGCAAATTTCTTTTCTTCTATCCCTCCACAGACTTTTGAGAAATGATGGATATTTTCTCTCTCTCTCATGCACAATATCGTGTTTAATTTATGCCTATCTCAGCTTGATTTGCAAAAGTACTTTTTCACTATGTAGTTTATTTTAATTTTCTCCCTCAGCAGTATCTTTATTAGAAGAGGGAAAGCGAGAAAAAAAAATGCTTGGAATAAAAAAAAACACAATATGGGCCACGTTAAGAATGTTCTGAGGGTCTGGAACAAAATTTGGAATGTCTTAAATGTTATATTGGCTTAAACAATTCCCTGTTGTTTTTTATATATTTTTTTACTTTAAAATCACAAAAAGTAGGATGGTACTTCAGGCTGAGTGCTGTTGCCTACCCTACAAAAAGATTAACAATAGGATTTTTAAAAAACCTTTTAAAAATTGTCTTAAGAAATAATGGAACTGAATTAAAACAATTAATTGTAATACAATCTAGCACAGACTATTTTGAGCCCAGCAGGAAGCAAGCAAAACAATAATATTACTTCAGTAAAACTCATAAACAACAACCAGTAAAAACAAACAAACAAAGCCAAGACATTTCTTATGGCTATAGATTTGGGAGAAACTTCTTCCTAATATACCTGAATATATTTAACTGTTTTTGTTTGGGAACTAGGCTGTAGTAAATAAGAAGAAGCAGTACATTTAGAAACTTTGACATCCTTGAAGCTATTTGATTTAAATTTCCTAGCGCTATCTTTACAATCTCAAGATGCATTAAAGCATTGTACTTTGTTAGAGGCAGGCTTGGTTTTCTTTCATGCTAGAGCTTAATACCAATTCTTTTCTAGATTGGCTCTTGTTCCATTTGTTCTTGGAGGCCACTCTTGAATAAACCTGGTTTTAAAGGGTGATTAGCAGGCTTCCTTCTATAGGACTTTTTCTGGAGCTGCTTTGTTCATTAAGTTTTGATAATACTGGAAATATTGTTACATAGCACTTGGAGATATTGATCTTCAATTTAAATCTGGTTCCCGGTCTTATAGTTTGTGTGGCCTTTTCACAATGGGTAGATGTCAACCTCTCATGTATTAAGTGCTGAAATTCCATTGGGCTTTCACTATGTAGTGAATGTGGAAAAGGCAGACTTCCAAGGTCTTACTAAATGGCAAGATTTCAAAAAAAAAAAAAAAAATCTGGTCTCGTGGGATGGGCAGATAGGGAGAGGTGGTCCTGGCAAATGAATGAGCGTATACTGTGCTTTGTATGGTGATTATGTCAGACAGCATGTTCAGTTATATTGTGAAAAATCACATGGCATGTGACCGAGATTTTGTATTCACAGCGGGACGGTTCTTTGTTTGCATGGTTATAACATGATATGCAATCTGTGTGTCTGCACTGACTTTGTGTATAACATGGCTTATGATTTATGCATGCTGCACTAATCTCTGTTATCTGTCCCCTCTTTATTCAGAGCATGCTGTCACGGTCCTTTAATTCCAATTATGCTCCAGTTAGCAACTTTTACTATGGCAGCTCTAGGGATCTGCATGGCAGCCAGGGCAATGTTGCTTTGAGTGTTGCAGACGGAAGAAGTTCTGGTGTTCCAGTTCTTCGTGTGAGTACGCTCCTAATAAAATGCTTGTTGAAAGGAAATTGGAAATGACTTTCAATTGAATTTTTGCAATTTGTGAAATCTTTACTATGTTTGATTTTATTTGTTACTGTAATGATTTAAAAAGGTAATGATTTCAGAATAATGCATGAATCCACCTGTCCCTTAATATTACTGCATTTCCTGCTCTGAGCCAAACAGCAGATCATCTTCTGATTTTAAAAATACTCATTGGCATGTTTTAGTCTGTGGGACAGCTTACTGTATGTATGGAATGCGTTTATTTGTTGCATTGGCAGATAACTTAAAAGATTTTGATGAAATATAAACATACAAGTTATGGCAGTAATTGAGTCTGGAATTTCCATCATGAAGTGATGCAGTCATAAGGCATGATGTCACATGACTATATTGTTTAGTGATGATCATGCCAGTTGTCATTGTTAACCAAATCCCATCCAGTCATTATGATACACCCTGACTAAAGCCATTCACAGCTTTGTTCCAGTCCAGATTTCAGTAAGATTAGGGGCTGCTTCCAACTACCCGCACCTGCCTATCTCTACCCATCTCTCTGCCCTTTTGGGTATCCTGCATACCACCCTTCAGCTGATCTTCTCTTGTTCTCTTCTCCCACTATTGGCAAGGTGCACCCACCTAGCCCTTTGAAAGGCAGCTGCCTTCTTCTAAAGCCAATATGTCTTTGTCAAAATTGCAAGTTTGTAAGCCTTCTTGTGAGCCTTTCAAATTGGACAAGAGCATGAACAGCCTCAGGAAGAAGGCCTAGCCTGGTGAACAGCTGCCTTGCAAAGGTCCAGGCACACCTTGTGAAGTTATCTAGAGAGAACAGAGACAGTGGAGCACAGGGTGGCTGGGCTGGCAGAAGCAGTGAAGAGCATGGCAGTTAAAGAGCAGAGATGGGAGCAGGATATTGGTGGAGTTGAAGTTATCTATTGTCATAAATACACCCAGATTTTGATCACATGACAACAAGGGCACTGCAATAACTGTAACCTATAGGACCAGGCATAACTACCATTTGTTCAGCACCACTATGATTTTAAACATAAATAGATGGCCTCTTGCTTTGAATTTCTTAAATGATTCAACTTTATTCCAAGTTGATCAAGCATTCTGAATTGTGAGAGGGGTTTTTGTTTGGAAAATTTCAAAATATAAATGTTTTTTATGCAAATAAATATATTTCTTTATATATTCATGTTTAGAAGTAGTAACAGAGCTTAATTTATAAATTTATTTATTCACAGATTAAAGTATATATAATAAAGATTTTGGTATCTTTCATTTTTCTTGATAAATGGATATTCTCATCTGCACCACATCTTTACATTTAAGGATTCCTTTAAATCTGCTCTTGGTGGTTGGGAACACTTGGACCAGATCTGCAGCCCATATAACAAAGAAGTTCTGTTATGTGAATAGAAATTGTCTTGTAATATTGGATGTACTGTAGTATGAATAAGGTTGAGCCTACTTTCCTGTCATGTATTCGTCTGATTGATCTAATAAGATTTGTTCATCTTATTGATCAGATATGAATGTGACTATCTTCTATGCTTTCTTCTTTCCATAAGTAGTCTATTTTCAAGTCTGGATTGCTTCTCCATGCACAGCACTTATGGTCTTTTGAGTAAAAAAAATAATAATCCAGTTCTCACTCTAGTCCTCAATCACACTGACTAGGCAAGATTTCTGATTTCTATTGGTATATTTTCTCTTTCTTCCACTTTTGGCACCAGTATAATTTTTACTATGGTGCTATGTAAATGTCCATATTCACTTGCATCATGTCCACTTCTACAGTTTCTTTCATTTTGTCATCATTTTTTTGCTGTCTAATTCATGGGCGAAACTAACTATGAACGTCTGTAATTTAATAAAACCATATTCTTCCTGTGTAGCTCTGGTCTTTAATTTGATTTCCTATGTTGCTTCCCTGGCTAAAATACATGTGATAGATTCAAGAGTTCAAGGACTTTCCTTTTATTTTAAACTGAAGCACCAATTGCATCTGTCGTTGAACAGCATGTCCACTTGTCCAAAGTCATGCTATATTTCAGTTCCTAGGAGAAAATAAATAGCAAAGCTGCTATTAAAAGGTATGTTTACAAACCAAATGGCGTAATTGTAAGGCAATATACAGGAACAAACTTATGAACAGCATGAAAAAAGGTTAACTTGCTTTGGTATATAGCAGAAATGTTTACATGCTTTTATTTGTAATTTTCAGCATCCCCAAACAGCTAATCCAGTAGAGGAGGATGTATTCATTTCTGGACAGCAGAATTATTCAACTCCCACACTTGGTCTGAAAGAGGCTGTTCCAGATGCCATTAAAAAAGTTCCTGTGCAGGTAATAAACTGTACGATTCATTAATCATATGACTGTAATGTAGTGATAGTAATTAGTATTGTTTAAATGTTAATTTTACATATATGACCTTTAGGCTCATGTGCTTTACCTTTGTCTCTTCCTCTGCTGTTGCTGCCAGTAGCAGATTGAAAGATTGTTCCTCTTTTTTCAGTTAAGCATTCTTCTTTTCAGTAAAATATAAAATTATCACCTTTCTAGGAATGAAGTAGATACTTAATACCCATGAGGACTAACAAATAATAATAGTAATAATAGCTGCCTATCATGGGACCTTGGGAAAGACTTGATAAGTGGATAAAAATGTCAAATCCAGTCTAAACATCTGGCTGATAGTGCGATGAACCATAATAATCATCGTCAAACAAAAACATCTGCCTATCTCAGGTTCTTGCGAAGGACTTGTTAGGTGGATAAGAATGCCAAGTGTAGTCAAAATATTAGGCTGACTCAGAACCATAATAATAATATGTCCTTAGGCATTAGCACCTAGTCTTTTATCAGTACTGGGATGTCCATGGTATGCATTAACTCACTGCCTCCCCTTACTAACCTAATCATTAAAGTAATTCAAATTTAAACAATCTTGAGAACTGGTGAAGGATTTCATTATGATTCCAGTGATGTCATAAGAAGTTGAAAAGACAGACTGGCAGTCAAAAGAAGGACTAGAAGCAATGAAAAGTCCACTGCTTTTGTACTAGCTGGGGAAAGTGACCCATCCATGAAAAGGACAGAGCCAGTGTAGGTTAATGCCAAGGGATTTTTGCAGGAGCTGATCTGAGGAAGAAAGTACAGACTGGACACTGTTTAAAAAAGAAAAGTATATGACCATAGCACTCTTGCCATTCTTCATCTACAATGGAGGCTTAGTGCTATTCCGATACGTATCAATTGATAAGGGAAAAGGGAGAAAGAAATGGGCAGATTTGATATATTCTTTTGGTTTGTGGGCAGCCAGAGCTAATTGAAATCAGAGCAATCGGAGCAAAGTATCTCATTGCAAAGAAAATTAATCACAGCTTATTTTTTATGATAAGTTGGACATGGGTGAAAGCCCTATTGCCAGTATTCCACCAGCTATAGGTAATAACACTTTTACGGACACTAGCATTAAGATAAATATCAGAGCTAGATGATGAGTCCAAGCAGCATTGTAGGAGATATAAACTGATATGGAGGAAATGAAGGAAGTGAGAGCCAGCTAGAGTTCCTGGAAATGCTGGCTAAAAAGAATGAAGTCAAGAGTTGGACAAGTAAAGGTCAAGAAAAAAGTAACAGCATAATTTACATAACAAAAAAATTTACATAACAAAAACTGATGATAAAAATATTGTCCACCATGTTAAACTGAGTAATATAATCAATGAGGGAACTTTTTATTTAGTTATTTGTTTTTTATTGTTAGATTTTTATTGCACCTTTATTATTTAACTCGAGCATGAGGTGGGTTGGGCTGACAGAGACTGATTGGTCTAAAGCAGGGGTGTTAAACTCGAATTCATTGAGAGCCACACCAGGGTTGTGTTTGACCTCAGGAGGCCGGATGGGCATTCCTGGGTTGGGCGTGGTCAGGTCAACATCACTCGTGTCAGGGGTGCCTATGGCAACCTGAGCACTCTGCCAGAGAAAACGGGATCCTGAGCTGTGTTTTCAGCCGCAACAGCCTCCTACAACCTTTCTGCCAGAGAAAACAGAGCTCAGGAGGGCTGCGTGTGACCTTCCCAAGCTCCGTTTTCACTGGTAGAGGCACCATGGGTTGGTCCTTCACTTTTTCCAGAGCAGCCCCCGGGCCAGATCTAATCACCCCGTGGGCCAGATTCGGCTCACGGGTCTTGAGTTTGACACCCCTGGCCTAAAGTCATCCAGCTGGCTTTCATACCTAAGGTGGGACTAGAACTCACACTTTATGTTACAAGATACTGTACGTATAGACTTTTATCCAAATGCAAAGGCTTCATTATGAATGAAGTTTATTCCTCAATGTATTTAGAGAGATATTTGAGGTAATCAGACCAATAATATCAGGTCCAACAAAATCCAGTTGTTTATTTGCTTTTATCCAATGGACAGAATCTTGCCAAACTGTAACTCTCTACCCTAATAGAGATATTCTAGGGTGTGGTTACCCTGAATCTCTTTCCCCCTTCCCCATCCAGCTCTCTCCTGTAACTTCTGTCATGTAAAAATTAAGTACTTTTGTAATAACCCATTGAATTAAGGTCAGTAAGAATTCAATTTACTGTAATCATTTTTTTTAGATGTAAGTTGATAGAAGGAACCCCATGTATCTAGATAATGTCTAGCATTTATCCATTAACCATGATAGCTGAGGCTGCTTAGAACGCTCAACTTCCACATATATTCTGTCTTATTGAAAGGCCTGAAAACATTAACGAATTTTTGAGCTTGTTGACTTTGTACCAAGATTGTGGCTACATCCCTGGTTTAGAGGAATTTGGTTTTATTCTTGTCAAATCCCTTCACCATCTTTAAACACTTCTGCTTTCTTTGTACTGTTTGTATTAATTTAATGTAGTTTTTGTCAACATTGCTTATTCAACTAGCCTTCTATTAAAAAGTGCCCTAGGAGTTAATAATTAAGTGATTGTCACTTCATTTTCTCTGGAAATGAAACACATCTGAGAGAGATGAGACCATGAAATACATTAGGAGATTCTCAAATGTTTTATAAGTCATTTTAGAGTTTGATTGTCAGCAAGAACAATTCCAAACAAGTGAATATTGGCTATTTAGAAGTCATAAAGAAATTATTGTGTATTTTTAAAAATACAGTGTTTGTTTTTGTGTTTGTGTGCATAAATAGAATAGTGAATAAATCAAAATATATTCTTGCTGGTGTAAATATTAACTGTAAATATTAACGAGATGTTTCATTTATTCAGATACCTTTGATGAATGGCCAGATGGGTCATCCCTCAAGACCTCAGCCAAACTATAGTCAAATCCATCATGCTGGACCCCAAACACCGGTGGCAAGACATCCTTCCAGAGAGCAATTGATTGATTATCTGATGCTTAAAGTTGCCCATCCCTATAATCAGCCTCAAGGTCCAAACAGACAATGCCATGAGGTATCAAAACAAGAGGCAAGGGAAAAATTTTATTTTATGGATCAGTTAATAGATTATGGATTTCATTCCTATAACTAAGCACTGAAAATTATATTTAACCTCAATTCTGTTTTGTTGTTTTCTTTCACTGTGGCCTCTTTCAGGCTTACAAAAATGACAATGGCTTTATTATCACAGTACTATTTTACTTTCATAGACATTATTTAGGAATGCTGTCAAAATTTTAGATACATTTTATTTATTTTAAAAAACTAACTTTTGAGTTAAAAGTTCCCTTCAGTGTAGTTTACAAAAGCAATATAAGTAGTGGTGGGATTCAATTTTTTAAACAGCTGGTTCTGTGGGCGTGGCTTATTTGGGGGCATGGCTTGGTGGTCATGTGATTGGATGGGTGTGGCTTGGTGGTCATGTGACTGGGTGGGCATGGCTAGCTGGTTGTCTGACCGGGTGGGTATGACTATGTGCATAGGGACTACTCAGAGGGCTGAAAAAAGTCATTTCTGATTGGTCCTCGCACTTTTGACCGGTCTTCGCACTTAGACCATCCTCACATTTATGCCCGTTACAGAATTCTTAACAACCGTGTCACTCATTTCACAACTGCTTCTCTTCACCACGGTGACACGCAAAATGTAAAATGTGAGGACAGTTGTAAGTGCAAAGACCAGTCAAAAGTGCGAGGACTGGTCAAAAATAATTTTTTCAGCCCTCTGAGTACTCCCTATTCACATAGGGACTACCCAGAGGGCTGAAAAAAGTGATTTCTGACAGGTCCTCGCACTTTTGACCGGTCATCATTTATGCCCGTTGCAGCATTCTTAACAACCGTGTCAATCATTTCACAACTGCGGTGCTTCATGTGACCGGGTGGATGTGCCCAAGTGGTCATGTGACATCGCTTCTTTGCCCTAATGACAGTTTGCTGCAATGGTCGTAAGTGTGAAAAACGGTCGTAAGTCACTTTTCTCAGTGCAGGATTACCTGTACAAAAATACAAAAGCTTCTTTGCTTGCATAAAGCTGCCCTAAATACCAATCATTAGATTAGAAATACCTGCAAACTGGAGTTACAAATCAGGCAGGGTGGCAGAGCACCATGAGGAATTAAAATAGTTAAAATGCAATAATAACTATCAGTAGCTCATAAAGTGAAACCCTTTAGCAGAGAGGTCATTTAAGCTCTCCAGAATGAAGCAAAGGAGCAAACAGAGTATCTGTTGCTTGTTAAACCAATTACCAGAACAAATAGACACGGGAACTAGTCACATTTTCGAAGCTGCTTCTTTTCGGGAACAGAGATTAACATTTTTCCTTACAAACAAAGTTGAATAGGGAAAATTATCTCATTACTAAACACAGGATTAAACATCACCAAGCCCAGAATTAAACTTCACCAAAAATCAGTTTTAGACCAAAAGTCAGAAAGGATAGTTAAACTCACGTTTGAATGTCAATCTTTCTAGCTAGCCAATAAGTCTTGCTGAATGTCACTCATCTTGGTTCCTTGTCATTAAAAGCCTCTGCTTTGTTATTCAATTATTTCTTCAACGTGCTGATCATTGCACCTTGGCTGGAAGAACTCCAACAGGGGAGTATTTCCTCCCAACAGCGGTGTAAAAAGCGTAAAACAACCCTTCCCCTTTAAGAAAATCAAGCCCCCCAAAAAACCCTCCAAGAAGCTCTGGAACCGGAATACTGCCAACAGTGTAATAAGGGCTAATGGAGAGGCAGTTTCTGTAAGCAGGGCAATAAAGATTAGGCTAGGAAACAATTCCTTACAGAATTAACCCTGTAAAGTGGAAAAAAAACAAAAAGAGATTTCTTCTAACAACCTGTTCTCCTAACTACTTAACAACCGGTTCTACCGAACCGGTGCTAACCAATAGAATCCCACTACTGAATATAAGCAATACTTCTAAAATAAATAAACAAAACATCAACTGTAAAAATAATAATATCCCTAACATATTCAAGATAATTGGGTTGATTATCTTCATTTTCACAGTCTTGAATATGTAAGTAACCTGCTTTTAAATATTATGTTTTATATTTTAGATTCGAGTAAGAATTGAAAAAGATCCAGAACTTGGATTTAGTATATCAGGAGGAGTTGGGGGTAGGGGAAACCCCTTTAGACCAGATGATGATGTGAGTATTAATTAAAAATATGTTCTTTAAATGAACGTTTATCCTTTATCCATTGAGACTCTGTTTAACATTTGAAAAAATTGAAAATACAAATATCACAAACATACTGATAATTTGTACATCAGTGTTTAATATTTTGTTTGCCAATGCTTTTTTCATGCATTCTTTATACAATGTTTATAAATCTTTCATATAAATCATAAAATTGTATATAATTAAACATCATTTTGTACATATTCCAAATCATGAGTACTTTCTATAAATCTGTTTCGTGTTTTCATTTCCTAACTGGTGAGTTGTAACTCTTCACATACACACCACATCTTGAGTCTGTAGGCATTTACGGGTTGATTGGCTTGTTTCTTTAGCTTATTTGCCATTCAGTCTCTGAAGATAATAGGTGAGATAACAGGTAATATGGTTAAACTATTGTAATGATCTATTTAATTTTCTTAAAGAATTGTCTAAAAGCTTCAGTTAATATAGAATGTGACAGTTAAGCTGCTATGCAATGCATACAAGAAATAACACTGCCTTGACATTAAAAAATCTGCACTGTTATTTGCAGGTTTGATTAGAGTATTTCTGCATTGCCGTATTGCCTTTAATACAAATAGAATATTTAATCTTTCTCTTCTGTTCTTTGTTAAATGAAATTCCAAAGAAACAGGAATTCTTAGTGTCCATTTAGCTGTTATGGGTTTAAAGTGGAAATTACTTTTTTTCTCAAGATGCCATCCAATATCTTTACATCTGTATAATGAATATAAAAGATATAAATAATTAATATGTTTAAAATGTGAATTTTAATTTCCTACATCTATCGCAATATCACTTGTGTGCTTATTTTTCATTAACCTTTTATAATACAAACTTTTCAAAATGTCTTCAAATTGTCAGGATTAAAATACTGAAATGTATTTTACATAATCTTTTGATGAAAAAAGCTGTCTTCATCATGAAAATAAGAAAAAAATAAACATAACATAAACATAGTTTGTAATATAAAATAATTTCAACTATACAGTAACACTATAAGTTATAATGTCATGTCATAAAAATTAATTCACTGTAATGTTCAAAGAAAGTTTATATGAGTTTCTTTCAACTGTTGTTATAATCAGAAAATTCTGCTTCAAGAAGATATTTATTTTAAAATAAGCCTTCTTTCACAGTATGGTAAAGCATGCTATTAAAACTAAGGGAGCTTTGTAGGTGGAAGACTACCTATATCTCTCAACTATTTGTTTAGCCACTGTTTGAAAATACAACCATGGTGAACGAAAGAATGGTAGTTCTGATCTGTCAGAGTTGTGGCTGTTCCAGCACCCCCACAATCATGTGACTGTCATTTCCAACCTTACCTGCTAGGTTCCCCAGAAAAACAGTGGGGAACCAAGCAGGGAAGATTGCAAGTCATTGGCGTAAATCTCCCCTACTCTGTCCATTATTTAGGAAGTAAGCATACTTTAGAGCATACTCTCTAAAATAAACAAATCTAACTGTAGAATCTGCTATATTATTGAAAAGATTTAGCAGCCTAGTGGAACTTATAGATGTCAGCTAACAAAAATATATGCCAAATTGATTCCTGTAGGTTGATAAACCTAGTAGTCCAGCTCCACCCTTTTCAGAATCCATGAGATCAATTACCAATGTAATTAATGATCACCGCTCTGACCAATAAGGCTTTTCATTAGGCTTCAGGAAATCTACGCATTACAACTACCCCCTGGCAGTTGATAAATAGCCAATTCCTTCCCCAATTCTTCCATTTGGAGTGGAAGAATTATATTACTTAAAATTGAGGGGAGGCTTGGGAATGTTTGGAAGTTTTATGATAGCTTCCTGGTCAGGAGCTTTGCCACAGTAGAAATAAAAGTTCTATGCAGTAGAAAAGATTTGGAATATTAACCATTGCCACTGAAGATATTGTACTTGTGTGGTACTGACTGATATAATCTAATATTGCGATATTAAGATGGGTTCACTTCAATTCTTTATTTTCATTACTACCTAGTTTTTTTATTTTATTTTATTTTATTTTTTTATTTGATTTATATGCTGCCCTTCTCCGGAGACTCAGGGCGGCTTACAATGCGCTAAGCAATAGCCTTCATTCTTTTGTATATTTATACAAAGTCAGCTTAGTTAACATGTATTTTGTATCAGAAGCAAGTATAAATGTAATATTATTCAGAGATTGGGTTGCAGAATCCCACATATCCACTAACTGCCCTTCTTATACCTTCCCTACACGTTATTGGCTTTAATAACATGCATGAATTTTAGATTTGAAACATTTTTTGTTCAAAATAATATAGCCAGCCAATAGCTGCTGCTATTAATAACTACCCAGCATAAATACATGTTTATTATATTACTTCTGTTTTTGTTATCCTGAAGGGTATTTTTGTGACTAGAGTACAGCCTGAAGGACCTGCATCCAAATTATTACAGCCAGGAGATAAAATTATTCAGGTAATGTAATTTAAAGTATTCATCAATTATTTTCAACAGCGTTATGCCTTTGTCTGCAAGATTCTATCAGTTTTCTGAGTTTTTTACCCATTTCCCCCTTCTGTAGATAATTAGGAAAAAAGTCTATTAAGATACTGTCTCTTTTCTCTGTCACAAGTAAATGCCTTATTCTCTAATAGGGGAATTGTATATACACGGGGTATCAGGGGTTAATTTATTCTTCCTCCCTTAATATATTCATATGTAACCACTCCCATCCTTTACTCCGCCTTGTTAATATAAAAGGGGATGTATGCACCTCCTCCTTGCTTCTATCTACAATCTTTCAGAGAATATAGAATGCCTACTGTAAATAAATAGTGTTATGTTTGAATACTTCATTCTTGAATCATTTATTGAGTCTGATCCTTAAAATTACGCAACATTCTCTGCCACATATTGTAAACCACCCTAGAAAAAAATTCTGAAGGCACCATACAAATTATTAAAAATGAATAATTGTATGTAAATCTTTGATTTTAAATAAAAAGTTGGAGGAATTACCATTTTGAGTCTTATTGCAAAATAGTACAGTATTTGGTAAAGTTTCCAGATAAAGTGTTTGAATTAACTATTTAACATTTCAGGATTATAGTCTTAGCTGTAATGATGATAATGATTTTGTTAATTCAGTTCCTAGAGATAGAAGATAGTGGCTGTGACTCAGAGGTGGGTTTCAGCAGGTTCTGACCAGTTCTGGAGAACTGGTAGCGGAAATTTTGAGTAGTTTGGAGAACAGATAAATACCACCTCTGACTGGCCCCGCCCCCATCTATTCTCTGCCTCCCGAGTCCCAGCTGATCGGGAGAAAATGGGGATTTTGCAGTAACCTTCCCCTGGATTGGGATCAGAATGGAGATTTTGCAGTATCCTTCCTCTGCCACACCCACCAAGCCATGCCATGCCCACAGAACTGGTAGTAAAAAAATTTGAAACCCACCACTGCTGTGACTGTACATATGAACATGTTTGCTCTTTTGTATTCCTCCTTCATTGACATGTTATTGGAACAACAACAAAGTTTTCTGAAAATTAAAAATTAGAATTTCATTTGAATGGTGTTTTTTAAAAAAGGTTCAAAAACAAACTTTAAAAACTTATTGCTTTTAATTAATGTTTTTGTTTCTTTTCAGGCTAATGGATATAGCTTCATCAGTATTGATCATGGGCAAGCAGTATCTTTGCTAAAGACTTTTCAGAACACAGTGGAACTTACTATTGTTCGAGAGCTTTCTTAAGCACTGTGGAGAAAGAGGAAATTCTGTGTAATTTTTGAAGGACTTGTGGAAGACTTAATATTTTGACTATTTTTGTATGCAAAACTTTTAAAACTATGTACAGTAATAAAATAATGAATTTGTGGTTATGGGGAAAAACCACTGTAAAGAATATAAATGAAGCAGTTATGGAAATGCATATGGTAATTAGAGCTAAATTGTTTTAAGACAGTGTAGCAATCAAGGATCACTCCTCCCAAGAACAAACCTGTGGTGTATTTAGTACAGATGGTAGGTTTATTTTGTGGATAATTCATATACATTACAGAACTTTGTGTACAAGGAGCCTCCATTGTAGCCAGTGGACAGATGGCAGGGCTTTCTGTCCTATAGCAGATTTGTTGCCTTTAATTTTTCATTTATTTTTAGAATCTTTGCTGAAACCACTTCGGTAGCTATTGGTAAGAAATTTTAAAAGTTGGCTTTGCAATGTGCATATTGTATAGATGAATTGGTAGACTGAAAGTGGACTGATTGGATTAAATTAAAAGGCCAGGTAAAAGTATGAAATTAAAAGAAAGGGAGAAGAATTTAATGGGAGAATCTATATGTACCAATTTAAAAAATACAACAAAACATGAAGGTTTGTTTTTTTTTAAAGGCAGAGTGAATAAATATACTTCTGGAAGTTCTACAGGATTGGTTCATATCAAATCCATTGCCTGTCATATTCTTATGTGTAATTTAGTTTTGAGTGTTTTTAATCACACATATTTTTAAAAATAATTATGTTATGGAGTTGTACTGAAAAGGTACTCTCATTACAAAAATTCCTGGTTTTATATAAAAGAATGACTTTCTTCTGCCTTGTATGAAATGCTCCATATTCAAATTATTTATACATTTTTGAAAAGAACCTGAAATGGCCAGTTTTTGCTGTGTTGCCTGTAATGTATGATGATAACGCAGAGACACATTGAATTTTAACATGTGCATGTTCTGAATAGAAAAGCTGTGGTCTTTTCAAGGAGGCTTATGATAATGAATCATATGAAGATTGGGCTGCCCCAGAATAAGCGATTCAGAAAGAACTGTTGATTTTCGTTGGCCTTCAATTGCCTTGTGAGACTAAAAGAAATAATACTATGGAGCTATAACCAAAGCCAGGTTATGGGATGCTGTTGCATAGCAATAGAAGGTTGTTCCCTATTGTAAAGGGACAGGTATTTTGGGCCCACCAACTTGTGTGATCTTCAAAGGGCTGTTCCTACAGGTGACATTAAATGTGAATTCGACACTTCAGAGTCATTAAAGGATTTCTAACTATATTAATGTAAGAGTGATTTATTACAAGCTGCCTTTTGTTTATTATTACTTGCATAAAACATTGGATTATAATTTTGTTTGACAAATGTTTATTATGTTCATGATGGAATAATATTGCCTAATTCACGAGATAATAAGTAATACATAGGTATTATGGACCACAGAAAAGTGCCATAGAAGACAGTAACTGTTTTTAAAAGTGAATGATTAACCCATCGTTGGAAAAATATTCATTTAATTGAAATTTTAATAGAAATCAATAGTTTTAAAAAGAAATTTAGCAAAGTAACAATCTGTTAAAGATTTTGCAAAAGCATACTTGAATGGAAAATCTACGTTGTTAGCTCAGTAGTTTTTGAATACCTAAACCTAAATGATATTGCACTTCACTTACCAACTGAATATTGTAATGCATATAATTCTTAATTTTAACTGAAATCCTTTAACAACTCTTTGTACATTAACTTTAGTTGATTTTATTAAAATTTACATAGGCATTGTTTTTTATATTAGCAGAAATGTGCTGTATTTTGGTAAAATTCACATTTTCTGTTAATCTTTAAAAAAAGCTATATGGTGACAAGCTTCAATGTTGCTATTTTATTTACAATTTATTCAGTGACTCACATTCATATTCATTGCTTTTAACTATTAAATTCAGTCTTTTAATAAAGAGAATATAAATAATCAAAATCATAATTATATGAAAGATAAGTTTCAAAACTGAATATGGATTCTATTTATCTTTGCATACAAGTCATAAGAATGAAATATGTCCCAAAATATTGTATTTTGTATGAAATGAGAAATATTCCTTAAACTAAATTAGAAATTCATTTGAATAATTTTTGTTAAAACCATTGCCAAAATTTTTCATTGTTTAAACTTTAAAGTAACAGTGCAAGAAAAAATGGTGCTTATTGTCTGTTTAAAAGGAAATAAAATTCTGTTTAAAGTTCTTTTGTGGGGAAAAAACATTGTCAGAATATATGTTTGAGGAGAAATTGTTGAAAAAAGAAGCTCATCGAAACAGGAAAACATTTCTTGAAGCCATGGATTTCTAATGTTTCTCATTTTATCAAAATATGTCTGGAAATTTGATGGAATAGATACAGAATGGATCATGTTATCAATTCAGGTTTTTTTGTAACAGTTCTTTAAAGAATCAGTTCAAGTGAAATTTTTGGAAAAAGTCCCACATATTTATTGTGTAAATATTTTTTTTACTATTTTTTGACAAGTTTAAAAATGTGTACATACTTGAACACATCTGTGAACACAATCATAGCAATAAGGGACACACAGAACCAAGCCTTTATCATTAATTTGCTGTATACTACTTTTTAAAATAACTATTCCCTTGTCAGCCGCTCTGTAATGTTTTTATTGATCAGCATTTATTCAGCATTCCAGTTTTTTTGTATATAATTAAATTGTTTCTGGAGTAACACATGAGAAGAATAGATAATAAACTAATGCTCTTTAAAGTTATGTGTACTTTATTGGTTTCAATTTAAATTAAACTTTCTTTTTATAAATGGTTGAAACTTACCCCCTTGGAATTTTTAAAGAATTTTTAAAAAAAGTATTTGAATTAAATAGAATGTATGAACAAATCATTTCATACTGATTTGCATTTGATACTGATTGCTATTCCGGAAGGTAGGTAGCTTAAGTAGATAGATAGGTAGACAAATTGACTCTTAAATGAAATTCACAGCCAATGGCAACAATTTAGAGAGGATGCTTTTCCAGGTCTCTCAATTATGCTTTGTGGGTTATGCTAATGAGAAGTGTTGCAAGCTAAACAAGCATTTTGAAAATTATGAGAGTATTTAAAATACAAATTCGTCAAAACTAGTACAGGGCTTTCTGCTTCCTTAAGATCATTGCCCATTTCACACCCAGAAACCAAAGTGTTTCAAAATCTGAATCTTTTTTTGGATTCCTTTTTCATCCCTGAACTGTTAGACGGACCCAGAGGGAAATGTCCAAAATTTGAGGGGAGTCTCTCCAATATTTGCCAAGTTTCTTAAGAGACCTGAAAGTGAATGTCCGAAGTGAGTTGAATCTACCCAGAGGAAAGCTTGCTGAGGATCCCGGTACCGAGAGAGCTGCTGGGATCCCATGCCTGGTCCTCAGTGTCCGCCCTCCCCCTTCCTCGCTTTGGAAAAGTCTTTCCCCGTTATTCCGTTCCTGCTTTTTCTTAGATTTTCAAAGAGCGGTGAAAAGACGGGATGCAGAATTCAACTGATAAACCATGAATTCATTGTATGCGAGGAAAACGTGTGATTTGTGAGAGGACACTCAATTAGCATGAAAACTCTGGAAACATACCAAGACGTCTTTCCGCCCAACCCTCGTTTAGTCCCCACTCGTATCTGCCATCACATTGAGCGGTTGTAGCTGTGGATCCTCAAATCCTTAACACTTCCAACTATGGCTCTGAAGCTGGCGCCGGAGCCTCAGGTCTAGGAAGCGCTTTTTAAACCTGGTCTAATCTGGGTACAACCCAACAAGGCAAATAATATCCTTCAGTGACGTGAAGAATTGTTTGGTGCCATACATACATGAAAAATCCACCTATAGAAGACGCTTCCACTACTTAAGAATGTTTTTCTTTGTCTCATAATTATACAAAACATGTTTTATATAAATATGGGACAAGAAAATATGCTTAAATAGCGCTTAAGTGTAAGGCTCTAAAAATGTGTGACTGTACACGGTCACCGTCGTTTGGTTTACAAAATACCAGGTGTCGTCATACCCTGCAACGCCTCCCCCCCCCCTTTCCCACGTGCATCAACCCGTGAATTTGCTTTATGCGGGGTTTTCGGAGAACTTCGTTCTAGCTTGAGGAAAGGTCGGGCTTCGCACTGTGCCTTGGTTTTTGTATTTGGGATACTTTGACCATAGAGCTGTCCTCTCCAAGTTGTCCCTTTTCAGACGTGCTGGACTTCAATTCCAATAGTGGCGAGATCATTTATCACCCTTGGTTAACAATGACAGTCCAAATTAGGGACTCCCCCACCCTCCTCTACAAAACCACCTTTCTAGGAAAGCCATACCCGCAGGACAAGCGCTGTTAACGCTTCCCACCTCATAGAATACCACGTGAACGGAAACATCGTAACTTATATGCACTCTAGGACAAGACGCCTTTTCTATGGTAACTTCCGTCTCCTCACTTACGTGCGTTGGCTTGGGTCAGATAGAGAAATTGCCGCCATCATGATGAACAGCGGTGGAATCGGGGTCCCCCTCGGCTTTCCTTTAACTCCTACTTCGGTTATTCAAGTCACTAATTTATCCTCTGCGGTTACTAGTGAGCAGATGCGGACGCTCTTCGGTTTCCTAGGTGACATTGAGGAGTTACGCCTTTACCCTCCGGAGTAAGTGAGGCCCGGGAAGCCATAGAGAATGGCGGGAATGACTGTCTTTTAAGGAAAGGGGTATATATTTAAAAAAAAAAAAAAAAAAACCTGACCGGATGCTGCGCCCTCCATTTTGCTTGTGGGTGGCTGGTAGTAGCTCCGTTTTGAGGCTTTTGCTTTCTGAGAGGGTTGTTGCCCGGAGTGAAGATGGCACCTATTCACGGATTTATTTTTCTCCCTCTTTCGTCTCAGTCCTATCATTCTTTTCCCTTTCGGGCATTGTGAGAAATGCCTCCGACTTTGAGGTTGGCGCTTCTTTGTTAGAAGCCCTGATCCGAGCCCTCAGCCGTTTGTTTGGCTTTGGAAAAGATGCGGCAAGGGCAGCCCTCTAGAATCCCTTCCCAGAGGCTTCTCCCCCTCAGCTCATCCAAATGATTCTGTTGTGCAGTTTATCAGCCTTAGTCTTTCAACCAACCCTGTAGAGCTTCGGTCCTTTGCTTACTTAATTGGAACAGGGTTTAATGAAATTTTCATGGGCTGAACCGCCAATTTCAGTACGGTTAGGATAGGAATTGCAACCTATTTAAGGCATCTTTAGTTTAATATTGTAGATAAATGGAGGTTCTTCCTTGTAACACGGTACGGTCAATCGCAGATACTGTATCACCTTATGTAAAATCTTAAAATCCCGACATGCATGTCTTACAGTCTTTCAATAATGTTCAGGGAAGGTTGAATTGTTATGGTTTCCCAGACACATTTCCAAGGCGTGTTCAAGTACTTGTTATAATCAAGTAGTTAGAATTTTGCACGTGAATGTGCTGTGTGATAAAAGGTACCAAACATGTCACTGATAGGAGACATGATTCTTTTTATTAAGAAAATAAACCTTAAGGTTAAGATGTACCCAAAAGCAAATATTTATGTACTTACTCATACATGCTTTTCACTGATCTGCCTTTGAAAAAGACATGTTCTTAAAAAGCTTCCAGAATATTAGAAGTGAATCTTGACTTAATTCTGATGGACATTCCACAGAAAAGGAAACATAAAAACATAGAAAACTGATGTCAGAAAAAGACCGCTAGTAGTCCATGTAGCCTGTCTTTTGAGGGTTTTTTAATTTATTATTTTATTTTTAAAATGTTTGTCAGACAATGGACATGGGTTTATGTTTAAAGTCAGTTACTAATAATTGACCCACTGTTTCTGCTGGAAGCTGGTCCCAAGCTTTCAAACATTGCTTTTGAATTTCCCCCCTATCAGTTTGAGACTATGTCCTTATGTTTTGATTTTTTCTTAGTACTGAAAATACTGCCTTCTAGTACTTCATCCACACCCTTAATATATTTAAAGGTTTCAGACTGTCAGTCATGTTCCCTCCCCTCCATTCCCTGCTGTTCTGTAGGTTGTACATATTTAGTTCCTCCAATTTTTCTTGAAGCTTTCGCAGAGTCCCTTCTCATCATATCTTTTTGGGATGGGGAGTCTCAGCAAGGACTCTGAAGTCAGAGTTTTGAACTTTATAAAAAGCGATGATAGCTGATAATAAAATAAAGTCTATAGTGCTATTAGGATTTAGAATTTGAAAATTTTGCTTTCTTTCTTCATTGCTGTTTTTCTCCTTTTTCAATTTGGGGAATAATTTTCTTACTTTGATCCTTGGCCTTGCCATTCCTTCATTATAATTTATTGATAACAGTATATAGTAAAAATCTAAATTTATTTTTAAATTCTTGGCGTGTAAAAATATAGAATGCAGAAATAATTGTTTTATTAGAAAAGCCAAAATATACTTAAATCAACATTTACTTTTCATAAATAGCCTTCTCCAGGCTTCCGACACTCTCCCCAACAGATCCTATATGGCAGTGGTCCCCAACCTTTTTATCGCCGCGGACCAATCAGCCTTTGATAATTTTACCGTGGCCCGCTGAGCGCGCGCAGGGGTGGGGGCTTTGGGCCACACGTGCGTACCTGCGCGGGGCTCTCTTCCCTGGAGCCTTTGCGCACGGCCCAGGAGCTTTTGCGCACGGCCCAGGAGCTTTTGCGCACGGCCCAGGAGCCTTTGTGCTGCAGCGTTCATGTCCCCCGGCCGCTGCGCGGCCCGGTGCCAGGTACTCCACGGCCCGGCACCGGTCCGCGGCCCGGGGGTTGGGGACCACTGCTATATGGCACAGAAAAATACTTTTTGTTGGTTATTTTCATGTATCACATAAGCCATGACTTTGTTAACCTTATTAAATAAACTTTAATTAGCTTGATTTGTGCAGCATGTTCAAATAAAGCACCATGGTTTACAAAACAACAGGATTTGATAAAAAAGATGCTTTAGAAAAAAGAAAAGTTTTAGAATTGCATTCCCTTTTAATATTTCTTTTGATTTAATAGCAGGAAAGGAATGGGACATCTCTGAAAGAGAGAATTATATCATTCCCACTCCGGATTCCTCATCACCAGTAAAATAGCCAGAATATGCTCTGCCAAAATAGTTTTTTTTTACTACAAAATGCCAGTGCTGCAATCCTGGAATTTTGGGGGTCTGCATGTGGACCCTAGATTGTCCATATACGCCTCTTAAGATAAAACAAACTGTTGGTCACCGACCTTTTATGTTGTTTCTTTTTTGAATTCAAAAGCCTTTTAGTCTCCTTACACCAATCTCTGTTCAGTAAATTCAAACTGCACACAGTCGAAATATTGAATAACTATATTTTTGTTGCTCAATTTTGGATTTCATTTTTATTGCTTTCTGAATATGAATTTGCATATTTCACCTCTTCAGTAATTGACTTAAAGTTATCCATGATCCTTCTACTGTAACCTTCATTATGACAGTTAACAGTTTTGCCATTAAAGACCAAGTTATCATTTTTGAGATCAGGGTATTTTGTCTGATTATATATTACTTAGAATTAACTGATGTTGAATTTTTTCTGTTCTCTTTTCTGTTTACTGAGTGTGAACAGATTAATAATTAATTGAAATATTAATTAATACAAAATAATTTGTAGTCTCTGAAGCATGCTTTATTAAGTATTATTTGCTAATGTGCAGTAATCATAACTAAGCTAAATATGAATGATTTGTGCAATTAGCATTATTATTAATAGCTTTTAAAATTTGAATGCCAATGCAAATTTGCAAGACTCCTCATAGATCAGCATTCTAATATTGGAGATGCTACTTATTGGCTACAATATTCTAGTTCAGATTTTGGTCTTCCATGCCTGCAATTAATCCAGTTGTTAAATGCATTAAAATTTTAGCTGTTTTGACTGGCTTTGTAACAGAAATATGAGTATTAATAATATATTTACAGTTTGATTATCAACATTGTATCACACAATTTGAACCCAAAATAGTTATTAATTTTAAGGCTTTTTAAGCCTTTTAAAATTACAATCTGTGCAGAGGAAAATAATTAGAAACATTCTATATAGACTGAAATACTATATAGCATAACATTTGTAAATGTTATGTCAAAATATTAAAAATGACCCTGCAGGTTTAATATCAAAGAAGGAATGATAATGTAAGAAAGAAATAAGGCATTCAAAGGAAGACATAGAAGTCAGACGTTCTTTGGAAAACTTTTTCAGATGGTTTCTGTTAAACCATTTCTTAAATATATTAGCATAATTATAGTTCACATGTCACATAATGCACCATCTTTATTCCAGATTGACTTCAGTTCATAGAAATGTCTGAATTAGAAATTAGCTAGATAGATTGAACTGTGGTTTTTCAAAATCAGCCTAAATTGTTTAGAAGGTCTTATCTATATAGGCTAATTATAGAAGTGTCATGTGACACTTATTAAAGCATTATTAGAGTCAACTAGTTTATAAAAAGTGGAATATTTATAGTTACTTTTAAACTTAATAATGGTAGTGAAACAATGTTTTATCAACAAGGCAATGATTATGCTTAGATGTATATTTTATTATATTATGGAGTAAATAGGAAACTCAGTTGTTGAGTGATATTGTCTGGCAAAAGCTTGATATTCTTAACCACATATGAAGTAGACATATAAGAAATTAAGAATCTGTAGAAGAACTGATATCTTCTATAATTAACTTTCACATGCATCAGCGTAAGATGCATTAAAATGATATTGAAAAATATAAGTCTTAATTTTTATTTTTTGGTGTTTATGAGTTCACAATTACTTTTGAGCACAGCTTGAAAAAAAGATGAAACTGTAACATCTAATTGGTTTTCTTTTTCTTGCAGCAATGCACCGCTCGCTTTTTCTTCCAAAGTATGTTATATTAAGTTTCGGGAGTCTTCAAGTGTTGGTGTGGCCCAGCATCTAACAAACACAGTTTTTATTGACAGAGCTCTGATAGTTGTGCCCTGTGCAGAAGGTTGGTATTTTCAGTATGTTTTTTTTCATTTTTGTGGTCTCCACTCTGTCAGTTTGTTCCATATGTTTTTTTCAGCAAATATGTGGATACTTTCCTTAATGTAGTCTTTTACAAGGATTATGACTTGCTTCTTTCACTAATTCTTTTTGTTCCAATATGTGTTGTTCGCCATTTGCTTACAAAAAGTGAGTTGAACAACACAGACATATTTATATATGAAAATGTCCTAAACATATTTTTAATTAAATGAAGCTGAGTACACGTCTTTGTTACAGCAATAGAAACCATATTTTTTAGTTTTTATTATGAGTTATGAAAATAGAACAATTTTTCCAAGATAATTATCATATCTTTTCCAGTAATAAAATGATACAGAAAATGATATATTATAGAGAGTAGTTACTTAGTGGGGGGTCAACACCACACCAAGATCCCCAAATTGCTTCAGGTAATCTCAAAATTAAACATTTTGAAAATTGAATATTTAAAATGACTGAAATCAAATCTCCCATGAGAAAACACATACAGCGTAAGGTTTTAGCCATTTTAACTTAAGGATATTTTTTATGTCCATGCCATTTTTCAAGGCAAAAGCCTTCCTAAAAAGCTCCTGTATTTACTTCTACTGTTATTGGAATTTTAATTAAGGGGGGTGTTCTATGGGTTTATTTGGACTATGTTAGTATTAGAGTGCATTTATTTTTTATATTAGTGTTGCAAAATATTTATATGATCAGTTATTCCTGTATTAGCTTTTTGGTTTTGTTAGCTCAGTACTTATATCTGAAGGCCACTTTTGTAGCTTCAGTAGAGAGGCAAGAAAGTGGAATAGCCATGCAGGTAAGAGAGGATTTAGAAAAACATTATTACTAATAATTCATTCATAGTTCATAGTTGGTAGAAAGGAAGATGTTGGGAACAGCAGTTGAAAACAGTGGTTTCTAGCCGAGACAGAACCATTAAAGAAAAGTAAGTCAGCCACTTCCAATGGTGTATCCCACCAAATAGTTTTAATTCAGAAGGGAGGTAATATATACCTTAAGTTTAAACTCTGGACCATAGATGCAGCTGTAAGGTTGCAGTGGACAATCAACTATTAAGTTTGAAACATGCTGTGCCTTCACTGAGTGCCATTTCACTTGTATGCTCAGTCTTGAATTATTTATATTTTTGTTCAAAATCCCACCTTTTAACTTCTGCCTGAATAATTAGAATTGTACCTATGAATTTCAGCATTGCCATTTTTTTTTTGTTTCTAGATTTTCCATCTCAGCCATTGCAGCCTTTATATCCTCAGCCTTTTGTTTTCTATAAATCAGTTAAAAATATAGAATTAACAGCGTCTGGTTCCTTTATGAACTGCTCTTACTGTTAGAAAGTTTCTTCTAGCAGTCAAAGTCTGCCTTTCTGAAATTTAAATTATTTTTTGGTTATTTACCTTTTGGAATGAGAGAGAATTTATTTGGCTTCTTGTAACATCAGATATTTAAAGAGTTCTATCGTATTTTCCCTTGGTTGTGTTTTTCCCCCTCAAGTCTAAGCATGTACAATCTCTGCAATATCACTTCATAATATTTAGTTTCTAGTTTCTCATTGCTCTTTTCTGGAACTACAACAACTTCTTTGAATCCTCCTTGAAGTACTATACTATTTTGACCAAAAGAGAAAGAAGTAGAAATAGTATTTGCCATGATTCAGACAGATTTGCCTTTCTATTAGTATTATTTCCAGATTATATATTTTCCATCCTATGCTTGTACATTTAATGATTGTTTCCTAAGGAAAAGTTTTGTGCTTATTTCTGATTAATTTTATTCTCTTACTTTTAGACCATTTCCCAAATCAGTCAAGATCATTACTTATTTTAGTTCTGACTATGGATGCATTAACTAGCTCATTGTATTATGTTCTCCACAAATTTTAGAATCATTTTCTTTTCTTCATCCAATTATAAATGATTAATAAAAATATTGAAGAGTTGAAGACATAGGATTGATCTTTGTGGGATTATGTATGATACCTCTCTGATTTGATGATCAACCATCAATATGCACCCGCTGAGTATGATTTCTGACCCAGCTGTGTCCACTTAATTGTCACCCAGTCCTTACTTAACTATTTTGCTAATAATGCCATGAGTTACTTTTTGAAATGTCTTGTGCACTAAATATACAGCATTCCCAAAATGTGTTCAAGAAGTACTCAGTCAAAAATGACATAAGATTACTTTGACAAGATTTGTCCATGCTAACATTTGGTAAGTAAGTAAGTATATTTTTCCAAATTAATTTCTTTTATCTTCTTCAAAATTTTTCTAAGTATTGATGTCATGCTGACTGGCACATACTTTTCTGAATCTTTTTCCTCTCTTTGAAGATAGGGACATTATTGTCTCTCTTCTAGTCATCTGGCACTTGCTCAGTTCTCGAGAAATTCAGCCAAGACAATTAGTTATTTCATGTAGCATGTAATTCATCTAGCCCTGGAAATTTAAACTCATTCAAAATAAAAAAGATAATTCCCAGCCATGTTTCTGCTATGCCCAAGCTTCAGCCACAGAATTTAAAAGGTTCATTTAGATTACTGAGTACAACTCCAAATTGAAGCATCTCAACCTATTGCTTTTCCTAATTTCTTGACAAAATTCTTTTGTTCATTAAAAAAAAAAGTGAACTAAAAGAGGGATTGAGTAGCTCTGTATTTACTTTGTTATCTGTTAACAGTTTGCCATCTTCATTTTTATTTATTGTGAACATATCTAAAGAAATCCTTTCTGTTATTCTTAGCATTATTAGCTTATGCTAAACTTTTGCTTTCCATAAATCATTTGAACAGTTCTACGCAGCCTGTATATTGGCTTCCTTTGCGATTTCAGTTTTTCTCAAGTGTTTGTTTATTCCATTTTTCTTTTATAATACCTTTATCCAATTAACATAGATTATTGTTTAGCATTTTAATGAATGACTGTAGAGTGAGAAGCTCCCTTGATAGGCCTATGTGTAATCTGAAAGATTGTTTTTTCTGTCCATATTACATTTATTATTTATTTTAAAATAGCTTCATAGCTCTTTGGGCTGTGGAAGATTATTTGCTAAAATACAAATATCAAAAAAGTATCTGTTGGTGCTGTTACATCTTTACTTGCTTTTCTTAGGCCTTATAATTTTCCTGCTAGGGAATTCGAGACTCCAGGCATGGGTATCACTCTGTCTTCTGGCTGTTTTTCAGAAATGGTTTGCCATTGCCTCCTTCCTAGGGCTGAGAGAAAGCTACTGACCCAAGGTTACCCATCTGGCTTTGTGCCCGAACAGGGACTAGAACTCATGGTTCCCTGGTTTCTAGCCTGATGCTTTAACCATTACAACAAACTATCACTATATATAGAAAGGAATAAGTTAATTATAGTACAGTTATATAGTTCAACTTCAGGAACACAATGAGGAATAGTTCTTTTTTAAGTAACATATTTTTTTCCAGTGCAAAAATGTGGACATATCTGGATAGAGAATATTACAAATGAGTTTCTTTATTTTGTTTTAAAAGCAAAATTGTCTGATAAGAGCGACGACTTAAAAGTATTAGTAAGTTAGGTCATGTAATTTTTGCTAATTCATTTTGCTTGTACTGATGTTTAATATGGTTTATTCAGGAAAGCAAATATATAAAAATATTGCTTTATTGTGTTCATCTATTCCCTTTGTCTACAACAATATATTGGAGCAGCTTCATAAACTAGCATAGTTATCAAAGGTTACATTTGTACATCTTTGAATTTTTTTAGTCTTAATATATTGATTTGTACTTCTGATCTAAATTATAATCTCGCTTGTATTTTTATATTTGATTTCTAATAAGGATACAACAGAGAATATACCAGCTCTCCCTCATGTATTTTCCATGCCTAGAAGAATATATGAAAAGACAATTTCTATTCTTCTACTTGTCTTTGTGCTAAAAACAGCCCAGAAAGACACAAAGATTTCTCCAACTGAAAAATCTCTCTTTACTAACTTTATTATCTTTCTGTTAGACTAATGCAGAGGATTTAGTGGTGTTCCTTAGCCCTATTCTCTCCTTTTATATTTGGCTCAATAATAAGATGAGTTAACAGAAAGCTAAGTCATTTATATTACAATGGCACTTTGTTAAATTGTAATTCCTCCCTCAGTGAGTTATTATATTTTTAAAAATGCATTCCCTATTATGTGGTATAAAGTCAATATGATACTACATCAAGGATTATGCATATAATCTTATCAGTTTGAATTTTGTCTAAAATTTACCATTTTAACTGTCTGCATGGGAATAAAAAATTGATACATGTAAAAACAATTGAAGAGAATGCAGCAGTCATTGGCATTTACTCCCTCCTCCAATGTAAATTCTTTTTTCCAAATCTCAGAATTTATCTGGTGATCTTCCCAACTTTGTACTTCCCAGATATGTTAAATTTCAGTTAATATAATTTTTAGCCAGCTGTTTTGGCTGAGAATTTGAGGAATTCATTGAACACAGTGGAAAGATACTTGGATTGGGAAGGATTATTCTACCAATAAGCCTACCTAAAAGTAAGCCTATTAGAAGCTATTCCAAAGTAAGTATGCAAAGCTATTCCTCTGCAGTCAGTGCTGGGTAAATATAATTTCTTAATTATTTAAATTTTGAGTTTAATTACAAGTGATTCATATGGTTTATTAAAGTAAAATGCTCAGATCAAATCCATAGGCTTATATATACCAAACCTAGTAGTTTCCTTGGATTTTATATGAAAAGTAGAGAGTTACATAGGATGTAGAGCACACATGCTTTGTTGATCTACTCTCTACTGGGAAATCCAAATAGCGTGATACCTAATATTTATGAATTTATTATTGTACAAAATCCAGATATGGGGAGGGAAGAATGTTAAGACCTTTTTAAAATGTTCATCTTGTCTGTCAGGAATTACTCTCAGCGTTGCATGGCAATGGCTTCACTGAATAGTAAAAATGATGTCAAATATATAATTCATACTTCATGATTAACTTTGTGATTTTAGATACAGTGCAACATTACATTGTCAAAATGCGTGGTCCCCTTCTCATTTTATGTGTATTTGAGGTTTCTCTCTGACTTCGGTCTAGTTAGAGAGATGACAAGATTGAAATACATCTGATACCACCTTTAATCATCATTCTGAACTTTTATGTCCACATTTTCTGGTAGATGGATTTTGACTATTAATTTGGTTTTGTATGTTTTCTCTGTGTGATATTTGTGCATTATTAGATGACTAGACTGGCCAAGGCAGACCTGTTACACTTGCCTGAATTAGGCATTGTTTGCCATGCCACTAAACCTGCCGCCAAGTGACAACTTCATGGGGGAAAATGAGAACGAAGTCTGGCCTGCAGAAGATGGACGCCTTGTCTCTGTTTTATTATTTTGTTTTGCTTTATTTTTCTTCTTCTTCTTTTAATTTTGTCCCTTTCTTGCTGTAATTCTTTTATTTCTATTTGTGAACTGGTTTTTCAGTTCTGTAAAAATGCTGTTCTGTTATAGGAATTCATGATTCATTTTAAATCTATTCTGTGGAACTAATACTGTATCAGTAAGAGCTGACATAATTCTAAAGTCAGTTTAGACTTTACATTTAAACTGTAAGTGCAATTTTAAGTTTAGATAATTTGAAATCAGTGGAAATTCTGTATTAATTAGGACTGTTGAGTATCAAATGAAGTGATCAAATTGTTTACATTATCTCCATATAATTCAGCTTCTATATTATGCATTGATTTCTGTGGACTAAGTTTTGAAGTGTTCATTTCTTCTGTAATGTCTTCAGAAACTTTCTTTCCCCATGCCCCCACCTTGAACCTCTCTGTTACTTTTCAAAATATGTTTTTGAGCAAATGTTCTCCTTCATGCCTAAGCTTTCTGGAAGTCTGTTGAGATTTCCCATTGAAATTTGAACTGCAGAGCATATAAACATATTGATAATATGATATCAAGAAGGCTAATGTTATTTCAAGGCTAATCGGATTTCTATTTATTTAATTTTGATATTAAATATCCTAATTTCTGTAACAAATCTAAAAAAAAATTAGGGAATACTCAAAATAACTCTGTGCTGACCAGTGTTTGTTTTGTATATTGTCTTCTCTTCACTGTAGCATTCTGTGAGAAGGTGACAAGCATCACTATTTTTTTTTTTCTTGCGTCTTGGCACATGATTATGACAGTCTATCTCGGATTAACAGACACATAGAATTTGAATATTTTCTACAGAACCTTCCCAAGAACAATAACTTTTGCTACTTTTTTTTTGCAACAGGGATGAAAGTTCACAAATTATTTTTGGCATCTTTTATCATAGTTTTGCATATCTTTTTTCATTAATAAAAATATTTTACTGTGCTCTGATAATTTTATGAGTAAATAGGGAATTACACAATTAGCAGTAAACCCTACTGGAAATTTTGGTTTATCTAATGGACCAGCAGGATCTATACTAAAGCTACAAATTATTTAGAAATGTAAAGTAAGGGGCTGAAACTTTTGATAGAAGCTTTAAATTGATAGAATTATATTACACAGATTGAAGTAGTTAAAGTTATTAATCAGTTTAAAGTGACATAGTCTAGTTCTGAATAAAAACCTTTTGTGAATGTCTATGTTTTTACATCATTGCTTTTAAGTGTCATTTGAGCCATCACCAGTGCTGAGTGTTGTGCACTTAAGGAGTCCTATGCATGGGAATGTCTTTTGCCAAAATAACTATTCAAATACATTTTTATAAATTTTTGTTCTTACCTTTTTATGATTACATTGAAAACATGCGGTGATATTTAGTCTGGAATAATTTACTGAAGTAAAACTTTGGTCTTGCACAAGTTCAGTGAGGTACAGTTGGGCCCTTTCTGGATGTAAGTCTGTTTTTAGCAGATGTTTTAAAATTATTTTATTTTCTTTAATTTTGAAGATAGATATTAATTTTGTTACTTTTTAAAAGAAGGCTTGTTTTCTAGTAAATAACATGTAGGTATAGGTTCGAAAGTTCAGTATTTACTATAAGTTGTTACCTGTTATATTTACTTGGTGGCCACCCACTGATCAAAGGTTTCTCAATTAAGTAAGAGAAGTTACTTTATGACTTTTCATTTCTCTGTATGATTTCCCATGCTGCTTTCAGGAATGAGGAAATTTACAGGGAAGAGGAAAATCATTGAAAATTAGTTATTTTCCTTTGACTATTGGGTGCCTCGATTGGATTAAATGTCTTCCATTAGTAGGAGAAATCCCAATTAGATATGGTCATGGAAGACTGCAGTTTATAAGCATTTATTTTGGAATGTGCACTTGAACTTTCTAGGCCTATGGAACGATAGGAAATTGGGTTTGAAATACTTTCATTTAAATGCAGTCCACTTACTATTTCAGTCAAGATCCTATTATTTTTAAATCCATTCAATCAAGTAGAACTATACTATGGTTTTTATGTAGCTGGTTTAATCTTTCCTCTCAATCAAAGTTTGCAGTGTTTCAACTTTTATATATAAAAAGTTTTAAATAATATCCTTCCAAAACTCAAAATTGTCAGAATGTTTAATATAGATCTTCAGGTAACTTTTTAACATCAGAAACATCTTCCCCTTTTTGAAGTGGGATAACTTTTTGAGCTTAATATGGAGATCTGTGTTATCTACATTATGTCTGTGGCTTTTTTAATGGAACATTATAGCATTAGTAGATTAGTTGGTGAGGATTTTAAAATAAAAAATACTGTGTTTTTTCTTACTATTATAATTCTAGATAATTGATGCTTTATGAGGCCAGATTGACTTAAATTCTTGTGCTTGCTCTAATAAGGAACAGTTATTTCAGACAGTGGCTCCTTGGCAGAGTACTTTGTCATCTGCAGTCTTTAATATCTGGATAGATTAGGAACTAATCCTTTTAGTAGTCCTGCGCTTAAAATATTTACATTTAAATTGTTTGGGCATAACCCACAAATATAGTAGTTAGCCGCTATAAAGCATTTTAAAGAGTAGTATAAATTGGTTATCCTTAAAATACATTTTTAGTAAAGATCAACTCAATCAAATTATTCAAATATGGATAACCATGGCTAGTGTGAAATAATTTTTATTTAATTATTTAAAGTATTTTTATCCTAATTTTCAATCCCTAACATAAAACATTTCTGAGTTAAGAGCCTGAGCAATTTTATTGAGGTAAACCTTGCTCCCTGAATATGTATAGCGAGAGACAGAATCTCCTTGTCATCTTGTAAAATCAACAGTGGATCAGCTGCACTGACATTATACAGATATAACAAACATGCCAGTGATCAAGTAAATATTTTTGTAAAGACTAGATTACACTATCCCTCATAATGCTATAGAGGTGTGAGTCTTGTTAGGTCAAAGTACTTAAACTATGAATCGTTATGTTTCTTGCCTTCTTGATTTGTTGTACCAGATTGACAACTGGTGATCAACTGGCAATATTTTTCACAGCCACTTTCAGCAGAAGAAAAGGCCAGTTTTTGCTTAGCACACTCCTGTTTCCTCTTTTTTCTTTTTGACTGATTTGGTTATTTGCCATTTCTGGGGATTAAACTTTAAAAAATGTTCTTCTTTTCTGTATCTGATGTTCTGTGTGCTATTAGTGATGCAGCCAACACGAACGGTTGTCATGTGTAACACACCTTTCGATCACCGTGAAACAACGTCCTGCGAAAGCGTCCATGCTTGATATCGTTTGGTTCATGAACATTAAGTTTCCAGTACAGGTGACCCATAGCTCAAAGTGTTAAATAATTATCTACTCATTGTTCAGTTTTTAAAGTAAAAATCCGGTAATGAGATTGTAGTTTTGCTCACTTACTGTTCCTAGTGGAGTAGGGGAAAGGAAGACGTGTGTTGTTTTGCTTTTTTTTAAAAGGCTGTTGTAGTTTTTTGTTTTCTTTACTATATTTAAGTTGAAGGGAAATAGTAAATAGAAGAATAAAATTTGAAAGGTGACCTTACTTTTGATAACAAAATCATTTTGCTCTTCAGGTAAAATTCCAGATGAAGCCAAAGCCCTCTCTCTCTTGGCTCCTGCTCCAACAATGACAAGTCTGATTCCTGGTGGAGGGTTGCTTCCTATACCAACGCCTCCTGTGAGTTCAGTAAGTAATGCTAGATGTAATAATGCAACTGATTCAGTTACATTTTTAGTAATTAGCCTGTGATAGGGATGGCTTTGACACAATATAATGTGTAATTACAGTATTTTTCGCACTATAAGGTGCGCACCCCCCCCCCAAAAAAAAAGTGGGTGGAAATTTCTCTGCATCTTAGAGCGAATATTGGGGTGGGAGGGAGGGGGGTTGGTGTTCGCTGCTGCCGCCTGTCACCGCTGCCGCTGTTTGTTGCTGGCAGTGAAGGTTCCCTGGCGGCGGCAGCTCAGGTCAGTTGACTGGTGGTGGGCGCAACAGAGCAGAGCCCTGACGTGCTGGGGCTTCGATAATGTGCTGAAGCTGACCAGGCTGTTTGCTGTAAGGACGCTAACCAGATGGATGCTGGGAGGCAAAGGCAGATTTTTTTTTTTCTTGTTTTCTTCCTCTAAAGCTAATATGCGTCTTATGGTCTGGGGCATCTTATAGTGAGAAAAATACTGTAGTTAAAATCCAAAGTAAGATGGGGCATTTACTAGGATAAACCAAAATCCTTAACATAGTAAGATTTAGACTTCATCAGAAGCCTATATTAGCAAAGAGGATCAGAGGAAATAGCAAGAAAAATAATGTTAAAGCTAGAATTTTTATAGATTGGTACAGTCTTGTATAGAAAGCTGCCAGACTTTAAAAGGACTGAAACAGCTTTGCAGTACTCCAATTATTCAATCTTCGTACATACTTTTCTGCTAAGAATATTGCCTTATTGCCCGGAATTTCAAAGAATTATTGCTTCATGTTTTAAAACTGAAGATAGTGTTTTCAGATAATTTTTAAATCAGTATAAAAATATTTTTGTATTATTCAAAACAGAAGAAAGACCCCATGCTTGTTTCTATATTCTCTACTTACAGATAGGAATTTCCCTTGGTCCACTAGGAGCTATACCAGCAACAGCATTGGATCATAATATTACAGCTATTGGAGACATACCCCAGCCACCCATTATGGGCAATGTGGATCCTTCCAAGATTGATGAAATTAGAAGGACTGTATATGTGGGAAACCTGAATTCCCAGGTAAACATTTCTATTACAGAGGAATATATTAATAAAAAGTGTAGCTGCTTATTTTGTGTATAATTGCAGTTGTTTGCTCCATTCTCTCCATCAGAAAATCCAATTACCTTAGTCTTTCATGTAAGCAAAGTCTGGGAAATCTGTTAAGTCAGAAGTCACCGTGACACGAGATCTTTGCATTATGATTCATATGGTCCTTGTTTAATCATGGCTGCCAGAACTGCTGTTGCTAAGGAGCAGCTCTAATAACGCACCAATATAATACTCCTTTATGTATTTCTTATTTTAATTTACATGGCTGCCCATCTCAAAATCATAATTTGGTTAACTGTTAAAAAAATACAAAAACAGAAAAAACAAAAAATGGAACATATAAAACAACAGCTGAGTTAAAAAGAGATGCAGATTAACATAACCAAAGCCTGGGCTCAGCTCCATGTCCTCACCCCTAAGTCCAAGGGCAAAACAAGTTTTAAAGGTCTTGGGATAGACTGACAAAGTTGGACAATCTGATCTCTGAGGATAATGATCCAAAGCATGGGCATCTTTGCATTATTATATGTATTTGTCCCCCCCCCCCCTTTTTTTTTTTTCCCTCCTTCTTCTTTTTTTCTATTATTGGCCACCCAACTCCAGTAGATTCTTGGCAGCATACCAAACACTAGGAAAAAAACCCAGCTAAAAACATTAAATCAAGTAGACAGTCAAACTAAAATAATCCAATAGACAGCAAAATGAACAAAACGGGGCATTGAAAAAATAGTAACATCTCATTTTCACATTGACTAGATGTCTTTATACATCTTAGATAACTTCTATGGTCTCATAAGTGTCATACACCACTGGTACATTATTCTGTAAAAATTGTATCTTAAATTACTTATGAGTAGATTGACTTTGTATGTATAAATACAAAGAAATATGGCATCCTCTTTTACAAACTCCAGTAGGTTATGGTAGGTTAAATAAGCATATATGAGTATATGTGTTTATAGATATATTGCTTAATAGATAATGTATATAGAATAACTATTCTAATGCTATATTTTATTTTTCTTGTATTTTTTCACTTTTTTAAAGCACTTAAAAAGTGATGTTATTTTTTTATAATATATGTATTAGATTATACTATATTATATATTGTGTTTTCTTTTGCTTTTTATTTTTTGGTTATTCTAAAAGCAATAAAATTATTTAAAAATCTATTTTAAAGTTTAGTATAGTGTAAATTTAGTTTCTTTATCTCCAACCTCTCCCATTGATCCATCTGTATGTTGTAACCATTTTGTTATGCAATCCTTAACTTGTTTCTTTTCAAATTTCAACAAATTTTTACAAACACGTGTCCAATTGTACAAAATTTGTTTTCAAATTCCGTATTTAGTTATTCAATCTCCATTACTGTTTTATCTGTATTAAATCTCTTGATTTCATCTTAAGCATTTATAGAATATATCCTTTACTAATTCTTTCTGTTGCTCCCTCAACACCATTCTAGGTGTTGTACAGTGTAATAACAACATGGAAACAGTATTTAAAATTAAAACTAAAATATTAAAGTTGATTAAGATTAAAAATGTTAAAATTATAAAGTTGTAAAATTATAACAATTTCAAAGAGACTTAGATTTTTCCCTTTGCAACATGTTCACATAACCAGACATATATATACCCTGTTTCCCCCAAAATAAGACATCCCCTGATAATACGCCCAATCGGGCTTTTGAGCGCATGGCAATAAGGCCAAGTGCTTATTTCAGAGTTCAAAAAAATATAAGACAGGATCTTATTTTCGGGAATATATACAACTAAAGTAAGTTACAGTAGGTTAAATAAGCATATATATTCAAATATGAATATATACACATACATACATACATACATACATATACATACATACACACAGACGTATTTTTAAAGGAGATATTTACCCAATAATCATTGTTGTCATTTCCTTTTGGAGTAAACAGACAGAAAATGTCATGCTTATAAGTGAGTTAAATTTAAACAGGATGTTTAAGGTGTTATTATTTAGAAATATGCAGATAAAAGTGTTATTTCTTGCTTTTAATATTGGTGTTCAAGATGTAGGAATAGCTTTAATTTTGGTGACAGAAATGAACATTGTAGTTGGCATGATTCCAAATAAGCAGAATGAGAAATGAGTTTATTTTTCCCCCCCCCTTCAGACTACAACAGCTGATCAGTTGCTTGAGTTTTTCAAGCAAGTTGGAGAAGTGAAGTTTGTGCGGATGGCAGGTGACGAAACCCAGCCAACACGCTTTGCCTTTGTGGAATTTGCTGACCAGAATTCTGTACCTAGAGCTCTTGCCTTTAATGGAGTTGTGTTTGGAGACAGACCATTGAAGTAAGAAAAACACACTTTTATAATAAATTTCTATCAACATTAGCCAGAGTGGAAAGAGTTTGTAAGAGTTGTAGTCCAAACCATCTGGAGAGTATTAGGTTGCCTATTTCTAGCATAATACATACATACATATTCTTCATAGGGACATTTGTATGCATTCCCACAAAATTTGTGCAAGCCCCATAGGTTTACTCAAGCAATATATTGCACACACTTAACAAATAGATCTGCTGTGAGTCTATGGGAAAAATGCAAATGTTTTTATTGGTAACTCATTGACTTTACTCCAAATAAAACAAGTGATACATTTGCTATAATTAGTTAATAAATAACTTTTGGACAGAAGCCATGGATAAGCATTGGGGATTTAGCACAGAAGATTTGGATGGCCTGTAGGAAGTTGCAGTTCATTCTTGGCATGTACAATTAGAAGTATTTCATAAAATATGAATGGAAAGATGCTTTTATGAAAATCTGAGAGAACACTCACATATATTATATTTTCATAAAGGCAGCTGGTGAATTGAGACACAATTCTGTACTACATTGATAGGGTCCTATTCTGTGCTAGAGACCTTGAACAATTCACAGTACTGATTGAGAGTCTTAAAAATTGTAATCTCTCTGAAAAGCACCGTATTAAATGCTGTAAAATTTAGGGTTTATTTTAATTTAGAGGTTGAAGGCATATTTTGAAAAATCAGATAAGAGGCAGCTTAATGGCTTCATTTTTGTTTTATCTTACATGTACAAGAATAAGCAACTGGCCACAGACATCATTCCCATGTTCTTTTTTTACATTCAAGAAGTGTTCTCTTAATATCTAATAAAATTTAAAATGCTATGCTAATTTAATATTTTGCTTGGATTTCATAAAAAAGAAGCTAAATTGTATCTTGATAGTCAAAATGCCTCTGGACTTCAGATAGATCCATATGCATTCTTAGGAAATTAAGAAGGGGGAGAGAAGAGGAGACTTAGGAGAGCAGTAATGCAACAAAATAATTATATGTGAGAAAGTGATGGAAGAGGTTAAGGAGTTATGGGACTATGATTTGACAGAAGGGGAAGAAGAAAAACATCTGAGTTCAAAGGAGGTATTTTACTAGCACAGCGTGTCAAACACAAGACCCACAGGCCGGATTTGGCCCACAATGTGGTCTGATCCGGCCTACAGAGCTGCCCTGGAAAATGTAAGGGTGCCAGCCCATGTTGCTTCAGCCCAGAAACATGCCAGCAGTTTGGGGAGTGGCGTCAATATGACCACGCCCACCCAGTCCCGTCCCTCCCCCGAGGTCAACCACAGCCCTGATGCAGCCCTCAAGGAAATTGAGTTTGACACCTGTATTTTCAGGTCTCAAATTTTTCTTGGACCATGTTTTTCAAATTAGTTTTCTGTCTCATTAGCCAAGAGGAGGAATAGGCAGGGTAAGTAATTGCTAAAAGTGATAGGCCTTTAAGAGGGGGGTGGCGCAATGGCTCAGCAGTTAAAGATGCTGAGCTTGTCAGCTGGAAATCCGACCACCTGAGTTTGAGACCTGAACGCTGCGCAACGGAGTGTGCGTTTGTTCTTGCACCAGCTCCTGCCCACCTAGCAGTTTGAAAACATGCAAAATGTGAGCAAATAAATAGGTACCACTTTGGTGTGAAGGTAACAATGTTCCATATGACTTTGGCGTATAGCCATGCTGGCCACATGACCACAGAAAAGGTTTTCAAACAACACTGGGTCCCTCGGCTAGGAAACTGAGATGAGCACCACGGCCTGGAGCTGGACAGGACAGGACAGGAAAGGAAAGTCTTTATCTTTACCTTTAAAGGCTTTTATGTAAAATGTATCTCTGATAGATTTAACTCCCCCTCCTTTAATCATAATATGCAAAAAAAAAAAAATGACTTATTACTCAGGGAATAAGATAAAAAAAAAACCAGTAGTTTTATCTGTGAAATTCATTGTTTTGAAGTCTAGTCCAAACCATCCATGAGCTAATAAATAACATGAGTCTGTTTTCTACTCGATGGCATAACAAAAAAAAAAAAAAAAAAAGCTAGATTGAAACATATGCATACATGCAGTGAAATAACTCAATACAATCTGTGGTTTAATTTAGAATAAACCACTCCAATAATGCAATAGTGAAGCCACCTGAAATGACACCACAAGCTGCTGCAAAGGAGTTGGAGGAAGTGATGAAGAGAGTACGGGAAGCTCAGTCTTTTATATCAGCTGCTATTGAGCCAGGTAGGCTTCTCCTTGCCCTGCATTTCCACTGGGGTAACTCCTGGCATGTATGTTTGGTGGAGCATTTTTTTCTTCTAGGAAACAGGGAGAGGCTATCCTGGGCAGAATTCATTGGTGGACTCAGTAATTTTGATGAGTGGTTTAGTACTTTATAGTCAAGAATGTGCAGTTAAGGTACCTGATAGCACTGCTTTTTTTATGTCAAACTATTGAATAATTTTTAATACTTTTTTAAAAAAAGTACTATTTTTGTTGGCCCAACTCCTCACAGCTTTCCAACAATCTTTCATTTTGTGGTCTCCTTAATTCTTCTTTCAGGTTTTTTATTCTTCTTACTGCCTCACCCGTTTCTCTTCTTTTTTCCTTCTGTTTGGACTTCTTTCTCATTATGGCTTGCAGCTTCATTATTTTGCATTGATATTTTTCGGACTATAAGACTCTTCGGACTATAAGACGCACATTAGCTTTAGAGGAGGAAAACAAGAAAAAAAAATCTGCCTCTGCCTCCCAGCAATTTGCCTCCTTGCAGCAAACATCCTGGTCATCTTCAGCACAGCCTGATTTAGCACAAGCAGCTGATTGGCAGTTGGATTGGCCTCCCGGAATACTGCCAGTCAGCTGTTCCAGGCTGCAGGGATTGCCACTCCCCATCACCGTCGAACAACGGTGCCAATTGGTGGCAATGGGAATGGGCTGAAAACTGGATGCGCTGAGGTGGAAAATGGGATGTGCGGAGGCGACAGTATTCTGGGAGGCCGATCAACCGCCAGTCAGCTGCTCATGCTAAATCAGGCTGTGCTGAAGATGACCAGGCTGTTTGTTGTTTGCTGCAAGGAGGCAAATTGCTGGAAGGCAGAGGCCGAAGAGTTAGGGCCAGCGGGTGGGCGGGGTTTTGGCAATATTCGTTCTGTAAGACGCACACACATTTCCACCCACTTTTGGTGGGGGGGGGGAAGTGTGTCTTATAGCTCAAAAAATACAGTATAACTTTTCTTGGGAGCATTGGTGTTTTGTTTAAGTGCAGATGAGTTGCTCAGTTGCTCTGCTTTTTTATTTTTAGGTATTGATGTGTAAAGGACACTTCTAAATTTATTGAAGTAGTTGTAATACTCAGAATCATCAGAAAATTATGGTAATTAGGAAAAAGGTCAAAACTAGCAGTATTGGATTGGGAAGACTGCACCTGAACTGCTAAAATAATCCATGCAGTTAAAATTAATTATTTATCACAACATCAGAAGACAACTGACAGGCAAATTCTAGAGATAACTTGATTTTGTAATGAAAATTACTGAAGCAGTTGGCAGATTATCCAAGAAACAAATACCAGACCATGAAAATTTCTTAAGTACCTTACAAAGAAAAATAAACTCTGACCTTTAGCATTCATGTTTTCCTTATTTGAATGATATGTTATTATTTTTAAAAATGAAAGAAAACATCATACAGATTATCTTGGTAGTTTTTCTTGATATGGCTAACATCTAGTCAGTCCATTTTCAATAAACAAATGTAAAAAAATCAGTGACCTTAAACACCATAGCCATTTAACTAAGTTTGTAGAATATTAAAGGATATATATTATGAATCAGTCTATCATTTCATTTCATGTTATTGTAAAAACAGAATGAACACATTTTTATTTTCTTGACTCTGGTTCTAGAATTATTGCCTTTCTTATAGGTTGAGTCCATTATGTTCTTAAAGATTTGGGGATTAACTACTTAATTGTAGCAATGCTTTGACAATAAAATTCCAGTGCTATTCATGTTCATTTCTGCATAGCTTTTCAAAATTCTATCAAATTGTGTGTTTTCTGTCTGAAATCAATTTTGCCAAACATGTTTTAATCTTGTGCATTGTGGCAGCAACAAATCCCATTCCTTATTTAGCTAGCTGTTTATAATTATCTGGTTTATGTGTACTGCTGCAGGATGGCTGCACTCAACGAATATATGCAATGACTTTCTTGGATGTTTCTGAAGGATTTTTGCAAAGAAGGAAGATGTGCAGAGAGTAGGCCCCTTGCAATATATGTGGTACATTCCACTTGTGCCAGATTGTTAGCTGGGATCTTTAAATATTCTGAGCTTACACTGCAAAGTCGTTTTTTCTCTCAGAGTCTGGAAAGAGCAGTGAAAGAAAAGATGGTCGATCGCGTTCCCATTCACGTTCAGAATCCAGATCTAGTTCAAAATCTCGAAGGAAAAGATCACATTCAAAACGCAGGTAAGTCTTCTACATAAAGCTTCTCTGAGATCTATAGTGAATTTGTCTTCTGTGTCAGCTAAGGCAGGTGTCCCCAGTTCCCTGCCGTGACTCGTTGGGAACTGGGCTGCACAAGTGGCAGGCAAGCGCACAAAGCTTTATTTGTGCATGTGTGGGATTGGGTTGCACACACGAAACCATCCTCTCAATTGCCACCATTTCTGCTGCTGCTGGTCCATGGAGCCAAAAAGGTTTATATCGGCAAGGGTTCCAGGAATTGCTGTGATATAGCTGAACCTGTGTTTTGAGATCCTTTTGTCCAGTTTAAGAAGCTATTAAATTATGGCATGAATTTTCAGATCTTTACGCAGCCCTGAGGTGGTACCTAAATCATATTTGCCTGTGAAATTTAATATTTTCACATGCAAAGCAAATATATTAACTTGCTCTTAATTTGTGGCTAAGTTAAGCTTAATGATTGCCAAAAATAAAATTGCTAAGAATCCTGGCTTATGACAATGGGTGATAAGCTTGCAGTCCTCCTTAGACATTATTATAATATTCTGAACTGGGAACTTTGTTCTTATTCAGATTAGAATTCCTTGCTTGTTGCTCGCCAATGTGCTAAGACTGTACACACACCCACACAAATTGTTTCTAAAAATTCAGTCTGGTTTGAAAGTCAAATCAAAATGCACTGATTTAGTTGACAAATGGGATTTCAATTTTTGGTTAAGTTAGGAGGGAGGTTCTACCAAGAAGGACCAAGATGAGATTGAACCCTTCTTTGTGCATTAATATTTAATTGTAGTGCATTATATAGTATAATAGTGATGATATATGCTACAGGAAAAAAAAACAGTAAAAGTGTCTCAGGATTGAAAAGTAAAATGGCTGTCGACAACCTGTGAAGTAATAATAAAATATAATACTCTTTTAAATCCAAGAATTCTTTAGACACAGACTTCACAAACATAATGATACATTATAAGGAAGTTGTGTATGAGTATACCAAAATGCTTCCATTATACTATTGTTAGAAATGACTATGAAAAATATCTGTCTTGATCCATAGCATTCATCCCAAGAAAGTGCCACATATTTAATATTCATATTTATCTCCAGCCATTTTTTTAATATCCAATAATATATACTGAAATTTTAAGACCTTACTAAAAACAAAGTATTAATAGTAAATGTATTTCTGAAACTCGTTCTTTATCTGTGAATCCACATTCTTGCTCTTATGATTGAACTTTCTCCTGTGATGGAATAGGCAGCCTAGGTTCTCTCCAAGCCTACCTGTAAGGATTATTGCTAAAATTGGCATAATTTTACTGCATACAAATAAGCTTCGCAGGTTAGTTTCTCTTCCCTTGGGAGTTGGAGACAAAATGGGAAGCATAGGGTGTTACAATGTATAATTAATGCTAAATTCAGATGCTTTGAACTGGCTGTGAATGTAGTTGTACTTTTGGAAGAATTTTTATAGCCCTTTTTGTAAACTGAAAAATTATAAGATTATAATAATTTGTCATCATTATTCATACAATAATTACATTTTATTTGCCTTTTGCTTTGAAGTTGGCTTTGGAACGTATTGTTTGGCTTTTCACGTTGTTTAGTAATTTGTGAACGTTCATTTTTTTTAAAAAAAATGCTCAATAATGCAGGCAACATAGGAAGAGAACCAGTATAATTTATAGCATTTAGCCTCTACAATTACTTGCTACAGGAGTAGATCCCGTGATAGATCACGTTCTAGTCAAAAGGATAGACGGAGATCCAAAAGTCCACCCAAAAAGCGTTCAAAGTCTAAAGAACGCCGAAGATCAAGAAGCAGCTCTCCTTCTTGGTAAGATTCCTATAATTAATGCTATTATATATTTTTGATATTATCCCCAAACACTAAAAGGCTTAGGAGTAATCCTAAAAGTTAAATTTAATAGTATATCTTGCTATAGAATTATAATTGCATGTTATCCAGCTGTATATTTAACTTGTCACCACAAATGGCATGAGGATAGAGCAGTTAGCATAATATCATTTTCGTTTACTGATTTTTCCATCTCTCTGCAAGATGCTATTTTGTAATTTTTCTGCCATTTGTAATCAGTGTATCCTGTTAAAGGACAGTTTTGGGAATTGAGTTTACTTGACTTGTGCTCTCTTACAGTGAATGTTAGGTAAGCTAAATTAATAAATATTTTCTTTTCTCAGGGAGAAGAGGAAAGAAAGCAAAGAGAGGATTAGAGAAAAAGAAAAGATTAGAGAGAAAGACGGAGATAAAGAAAAAGAGAAGGATAGAGTTCGAGAAAAGGATAGGGGCAGGGAAAAAGATAGAGGCAGAGAAAAGGATAGAGGGAGAGAGAGGGAGAAGGAGAAGACCAAGGATAGAGAGAAGGACCGAATGAAAGATAGGGATAAGGAGCGAGAAAAAGACAAAGAGAAGGAGAAAGAAAAAGAGAAGGAGAAAGCAACAGATATGGAAAAAGATAAAAGAGAAGATTTGGACAAAGAAAGGGAAAAGGAGAAGGAAACAGAAGGAGACAAAGAGAAGGATGACAAAGAACATGTCAGAGAAAAGGAGGAAGAAAAAGAGAAAGGAAAGGAGGGAGAAAAGGACCATGAAAGAGATAAAGAAGGGGAGAAAGCAAAAGTAAAAGACAAAGAAAGAGATCGAGACAGAGACAGAGAAAGAGATGAAAAAAAGAAAAAGGAGAAGAGATCTAAAACACCCCCTAGAAGCTATAGTTCCTCAAGAAGATCACGTAGTTCTAGCAGGTTTGATTTTTTTCAAAGTTCCTCAATTCATTTTTTTTAAAAAAAATTGAAATTGTAGTAAATAAATAGTACATTTAGTGTGCATACTAAAACAATGAGACTTATTTTATACTTGTTGCATATTTCTGAAGGAATTAAATTAGGGCCACTTTATGAATTGATTACCATATACTTTCATCTGTTAAATTATGAAGGATTTCAGAGGTAAACCTTTGGTGCTTCTAGACAAGATTTTTCTTGTGCAAATCTCTTGCCTTGTCTTGATATTTACATGAAGTTCATGTATCATGCAATAAACGTCCACACATATAAAAACGCCTTATATATATTTGGTTATTCTTCAAATGAGTAAAACTAAATATTATCTGCTGCATTGAAAGTGTTTTGTTCTTCAAAACATACCAGATCAGGATTATTTTTTTTATCAACTCGCCTTGTGTTAGGTTTTAATGCATTTTTGTATAAATTGTATTTGCAGGGCTATTATGCCAAATTATGGTTTAGCAAGGTGTGAATGAGCACCCGCAGCAGTTTATAGAAGGGTCTCTGTTTTTCTCTGGTATAATGATAAAAACAGCAACTGTTGCTTTTCAATCAAAATGTGATTGAAGATAACTTTATAGATGAGATAACTTTATATAGATGAGGTTGACTGCAATTTGGGATCTACATGAGAGAGCAACTTGAGCTTAATTAAATTAGTAATACCCGGTGGATTTCCATTAATTTTTGATTAATGAATCTTACAGAGATCGAAGGAAGAGGAAGAGCCGAAGTCCTTCAAAGTCTCCCAGATCATCCAAAATCACAAAAAGGAAATCATCTCGGTCTCCATCTCCAAGGAGGTAAATGCATAGATTTATCATGCAGAGTTTTGTGCTGTTCAGATTCTACTGCAGTATGTGCCTCTCATTAACAGCAAGTAGATTAATGCAAAAAAAACAACAACAAAAAACCGAACAAAGAAAGAAACAAAACATATGTCTGGCTTTTCTTATTTGATTAATAATTACCTTCAAGTTTTTTTTCTTTTTAGGACATTCTAAATAATTTACCTTAAATTTTGTGTGCGTGTTTGTAGTCTCCAAACTTTGACAGTTTACTTATAATATAAATCTCAAACCATTATTGTTCCTTTGAACAATAGTTCAAAGGAACAATAGTTCTAGTTGTCTGACTAGAAGTTGAAAAAAACCCTTAGAAAAAAAAGGCAGTGATAAACCAGTTCTTTAAAGACTGCATTTGAACTTGGCTCAAGGCAGCCTTTAGCCTAATTGTCGCTATTGGAGCTTCCTGCAGTGCATCCTGTGCACAGAGCCATGGTGGTGCAGTGATTAGAGTGCAGTACTGCAGGCTACTTCTGCTGACTGCTGATTGCCAGCAGTTTGGCAGTTCAAGTCCCACCAGTTCAAGGTTGACTCAGCCTTCCATCCCTCCAAAGACCCAGATTATTGGGGGCAATATGCTGACTATGTAAACTGCTTAGAGAGGGCTGTAAAGCACTGTAAAGTGGTATATAAATCTGTGCTATTGCTATCCTAAAAGGATTATTAAGGTACAGGATTTTTTTAGTTTGATGGATACACTTTATAGTTATTGTTTTTTTATTTATTTATTTATTTATTTATTTATTTATTTATTTATTTTTGAATTTGTATACCGCCCTTCTCCCTGAGGACTCAGGGCGGTGAACAGCCAGATAAAAACATCAGATACAAATATTAAAACACATTTAAAAATATATATAAATTTGGCCCCATTAATTAAAACGATAAGCAAAACAAAACAATTAAAAAACCCTTAAAAAGAAATTAAGCCAGCCCGGCTTAATTTTTTACTGCTGTTGTAGGCTGTTCGCAGTTGTTTAAGGTGGCCAGCCATACAAATCTTCTAGATAAATAAATAGATAAACTTTAAGATGACTTAAATAATTTTATTCGCAAAGGAACTAAGGTTATTTTTTTTAAATGCTAAATTTGGCGTGTAAAATAGTTTTGTATTGCTAGATATTCTTTGTTGAGTAACATTATTTAATACAAACATTTATTTAATCTTAACTGGGAGGTTCTTTATGTGCTAATTTTGAGAATAGTTGATTATTACTATTCTCCAGGTATCTTGAGTAAAATCTAAAATTTGCTTGCCCATGTTTTACCGGTGTAAAGTATTTAGAAGAAACTGCTAAAATAAATTTTATGTTTCCTGTCATTAAATATATGACTTTCTTCCAATGTTACTTGAATTCAGTATTGTTTGAGGATGTGTGACTTTGTTAATCGTTAATCGTTCTTTAATGAATTCTGTAAGCATGAAATGAACCATCCTAATTACATCTGTGTGTATAATATTTTTTCCAAAACAGAAGCAAGAAAGACAAAAAGACAGAGAAGGAGAGAGATGTAAGTAATGATCGAAGAAGAGAGAGGGAGAGGTCTACCTCAAAGCAAAAGAGTAGTAAAGACAAAGAAGTCAAAGAGAAATCAGATAAAACCATTATTGTGAAGGTAAGCTTATTTTGATCAAGCCAATACAATCATTGTAGAATGTTTTAGGAAGACTTCAATGCCTGCTGTATTTCGTTGGTTCTTTGGATACCTCCTAAATTTTATTTAATTACTGAAAAATTCTCTTTGAAATACTTCAGTAATTTCAGACAAGAACAAGAAGTCATAAATACCATATTCCTTTTTTAAAAAACAAATAGTTTAGTGTGAAAGGACAAAATTTGCAGTGTTGAATTTTATTCTTTTGGGGCCTTCTCAGGAGGAGTTGCTTGGTAGAATATTGTTTCCAATAGGAAGGAAAGACAACCACTCTTAATTGCAGAAGGTGAAGTTAATCAGTTTAGCATATTTTCTAATACTGTTCTGAAGTTAATAATAAACTAAATAATATATGTATGTTATATACCTTGAGTAGTATTTCTACAAGAAGGACCTACATTAAATAGCAATTATCTATTGTAAGGCAAGTTCCCAATCCCCTTTAGTGGCAGCCAGCAACCAGGTAGGATTGAGTTAACTCCACTTCTAGAAGTGAAAGCTGCATCCCTTAGCACATAAATGGAAAGATTTCTCAAACTCTTTCTCTTTAGGCTGATAGAAAATTGGTAGATAGAAAGAGGAAACATAATCCTTTATTTCAGTGAGGGTTTTCAGTCACCAAAATTCTCTTGGAAGCCTGTATTGAATTTTAAATATTCCTCTGTATCCTACTGAATTGTTGTCAGGTAACAACAGTTCATGGAAGAAGATTGTGCCCGCCTATTTTCCTGCCCTCCCCTATTGTTGAAAGGCATTTTTTAATGCAAACTATTCTTCATTGAAAATGTCATAATTTCTCTTTGCTGGGCAGAATGCTCTTGAGTCAAATGAGCATAGAAGTAAACTCCCCCCACCCCTTTCTCTACTTAGTGTGGAACTCACATTTTGCACAACAAAAGGGTTGCTTTTGGACCAGGAGAAACACTGATATTTTTTCAGGAATTGCAGAAGTGGTTTTGCAAGCTTGGCAAAATTAGGGATGAATTTCCCGTAGACATTAGCAAGGCCTGGAGAGTGCTGCAGTCTTTTCCATTACGAGGGAGTGGGAGTGAAGATACATAATAGAATAGACTGCATCTTTGCTGGATCTATTTGAATGACTTCTGGATATTCTATAACCCAAGTGAGATTGAATGTGCATTTTTCTAATTTAGTAAAGAATTTATTGTCTCGCACTTTTTGCAATATATTTCTCACATGAGTTACATGCAAGCAGGGTTCTTCAGAGTAAACCACGAGATCATCCAATAGACAATAATGTCTTCAGAAATGGTTCGTGAAGCTAGAGAAAAACCTTCAGAATAAGACTTGAAACAAGGCTGAAAAAGACATCATTGTGTATTCAAACCTTCCATATCTTGTATCAAAGGCTGATATATTCTTGCCCTTCTTTCATTCTGATAAGGTTGTAACCACTTCTCAAGTCTAGTTTTGTAAAAATGGATGTTTTTAGTAACTGGTCTAGTAGATCTGAGATAAATGGGAGTGGATAATGGTGTCTAATTATTACTTTGTTCAGATCCTTGTAATCACGAATTGTGTGCATTTGGGTTCCCTCCTTTCCATTTAGATTGACTATTGTTCTTTTTTGTCCCATATAGTTTACATGGAGATTATTATTATTATTTTCATTTTTATACACTTTTAAAATTCAAATTTTGGAGTAATGAGAGGGACCGTGCATGCCCTCAAAAATCAATTACCGTATTTTTCGGAGTATAAGATGCTCTGGACTATAAGATGCACCTACCTTTTTTGGGGAGGAAAACAAGATATGCGCTAGTGCGTGAATATGGGAAATAATATGAAATTTTACCAGTTTGGAACTGTTTTTAAGTTTTTTTCTTTGCATAGATTAGTACTGTAATCAGAATCAGTAAGTTATTCAGCACGCAATCTGTTAGATGTTCCCCTCTTTATTTTCCTTCAGGTAACATTTTAATTAAATTAGTGAAATGCTTTTTAAATTCCAGCTAATTGTTGATTCTAGACAGAAATTTTACAACAAAAGGACACAAAAAAAGAAAGTAAGACTCATAAAACACTCACAATAACTCTGCCTCTGTCTCCCAGTAATTTGCCTTACAGCAAACAGCCTGCTTTAGTTTCGTTTTCAGCCTGATTAGCACAAGAAAAAAAAATCTGCCTCCCAGCAATTTGCCTGCTTGCAGGAGGCCCGCGCGGCAATAGGCAATAGCAATCCCTGCAGCCTGAAACAGCTGAGGGTTGGGAGGCCAATCCAACTGACAATCAACTGCTTGCGCTAATTAGGCTGTGCTGAAGCTGAAATGAGCTGTTTGCTGTTTGCTGCAAGGAAGTAAATTGCTGGGAGGCAGAGGCCAAAGGGTGGGGGCCGGTGGTGGGAGGGGCTACATTCGGACTATAAGACGCACCCAGATTTTTATCTTTTTTGGGGGGAGGGGGGGAAGTGTGTCTTACAGTCCAAAAAATACTGTAGATACATTTGTTGTGTATTTTTTATTTATTGCCTTTTAAATATTTTTTCTTTGTTTACAAAGGATAAAGATCTCAGTAAAGAGAATCAAAATTCTGAGATCAATAAAGCAGCAGAGGAAGAGGAGACAATTGCAGCAGAAATTGAACAACAGAATGGGAACTGTCAACCAAATGAAGAAACAATCTCAGTTAAAACTGAAGATGTGTAGAATGTTGAATGGACATTTGACCCATTTTGGAAAAGAAATACAAAACCTTTTGTCTGATCTGCAAAATACATCAAAAGAAGATAAAAAATATTAAGCAATCAACTGGACATACCAAATTCTGCTAGCAGCTATTCCAGCCTTGGTGGTTTGGTCAGTTTGAGGACTGACAAAGAAGCAGGACTGACCAATAGGATATGGTGTGACAAAAGCAAACGGCAATGGTCAAATCTTCCAAAATAAATGTATTTCATTGATAATAAAATACTAGGTGGTTGCAGTCTGTACTATCCTGAAAAGCTACCGAGGGGATGCATTTGGAAGTTGTTAAAATATTTGTAGATTGATAAATTTTGTTTTTCTTATGGTTTTAAAACTAAACTCCATGTGATATGTTTTGATGATGTGCTTGAAAATGGTGCAGAAATAAACATATTTCCCTTGATGTTGTAAATTACAAGTGATGAAAAGTTTTAACCTAACACAGTTTTACCGTTGTGTTTATGCCCACAAAGGCAAGTGAAGATTCTTCCTATGTTGTTTGTGACTTTCTTTTTATATTTTTAAAAACATACTTTACAACATAAGTCTAAAATTCTTCTCTTAACTAGTAGTTGATCAATGCATGCTAATGTTCTGATTCTAAAAAGAAGATTCATGTTTATACTAGAGTTCCATTCTTCCAATTATAAGCACATCTATGTAGTAATTCCAAACAACTGACTTTGTCTTGAGTTGTATTACAGGGTGCCTAGTCACTTGCAAATAGAACAGAAACAGAAAGATTAATTTTTACTTTTTAATGGAGATGTAGAGCACAAGCGGATGCTTTAGTGCCTTTGACACAGAGAATAGTGATTTCTAGTAACTAAGAGTTTTTTTAAAAAAATTCTCTGAGTTCTTCTTTGATGATTCTATCACACCAGTAGGCAAGCATTTGAAAGCATTTTCATATCAACCATTAGTTATTTGAAATAATTGGAAGATCTCTTGATTTCAAGTAAAAAAACAACAACAACCCTACCTAATTGCTGTTTAGCGACCATAAAAAGGTGGGCATGATCCAGTTAATCCATACATTTTTCTGATCATATACTGAACCAGGGAGTTGAATAGTGCTAAATAAAAGTAATTTACTTCTCAACAGCCTGGAACATAGAAAGCTCTCTTTAAAAGCATGTATCTTAAGGGCTAAATGTAAGAAGTTATCTCTATACTTTCTATCACAAGTAAAGAAATTAAGATTTCTGTTCTGTTCAATAAAGATCTGAAAGAAAAAAGCATATGAGTGCAACTAATTCTGGCCTCATTGCTGCCTTTTAAAATTTAAAGCAAAAGGTTGTACTGTAAAATAAAGAACTATTTGAATACAATGTAATGCAATCATATGGCCTTAAAAGAGGTATGAAAAGCCAAATAGTCATATAGCTTTCAGTTTGTGTTCTCAATATTTCTGTTTACGGACAGATAGGTGAGTATTTATGATAAAGTGAAAGCTATAAGATAATAGAGCCCTTAGATTGTGACACTGCTTTAGTAGCTCATTGTTGGGTGAGGTGTTTTTGTTTTTTTGTTACAGTCTAAAGTTTTTTTCTTCAAAAAACCTTTAGTAAATGCTTTACCATGTAAAGTATGGACAGTAATTTTGTGATGTTTATGCCACATGAAGTTGGCTCGCAAACAGCTTATTCTGATAAAGCAATGACAAACCTCATGCTTCTTGAAGGACTGTGAAAGATTGTGTCTTGGAACAGCAGCTGTCATATTTATGATGTGTAAGTAGCATAGAGCAAAGATTGTATACTTGCTATCTTTGGTACCATCACTAATAAATTTTAGTATTTTAGAGGGAAGTAGTTTTGATTTGCTTTTTAAAAAAATGCCTTGAAGTTGATTATCATTTACTACAATAGCTGCATTTTGTTACGTGGATACTTTGGTTTGCTTTGGTACATAGCAAAGTAAAAAAGATGGAACACAGAGGAGATACGTATTAAAAGTTTATAACTTTTTAGTATAAAGTAATGGCCAGTACTTTATGTTCCACAAATGTTCCAAGTTTTTTTTTTTCATATATTGCCAAAGATGGTATCACTTTAATTTACAAGCAGAGGCTGAGATGGTTACAGTTGGCCTAGTGAGTCTTCGATTAGGATCAATTTAAAATTAATGTAGTAGCTGAATAGATTAAGGTTGTGTGAGTCTACAATAAAATCCCTGTTGAAATTGCATCAGATCATCGAGACACTTTCTTTTTGTTTCTGTGTAGTTCCACAGGAATACATAAACATTTCCTTATGCAAAATATTGCACCAAATTGAAGAATACCGTAGCCAGTGTTTGCATGATTATTTTCTTCTACAATTTTTCCTGAGGGCTCAGATTCCTCCCGTAGATTTTGAACACTAAAATTGCAATTGTGGGAAGGGTGGTGGTGGTGGTGGTGGTGGAAACAGGAAGATGTAGAGCAAAGACGAAGAGAAAGACTGCACAAGACTACAAAACTGGGAATAATTGTAAAACAAACCCCAAAGTATACAAATTTATTTCAATGTGACAAAAAGGTCTTGTATAGTACAGTATAATGCTGTCAGTTTAAAACACATAAGTTCTCAAGTTGAATTTACTTTTTTAAAATTTCATTGTTAGCAAGGACACAGCCTATCTTTCTGCCTCGTGCATTATAACCACAAATGTGTAGATGAAGGTTGTAGAATAATCTTGTCTTTAATGTCAGATACAGACATGACAGATTTGGAGATAACAAGGATTGTACAATGGGTGGGTATGATGACCTTGTGGCCTGCCATAGCATCTTGAGTAAATGTGGAAAGAGCACAGGTGCCAAAGAAGCTAACTTTGCTAAATGTTGCTGACAAGGTACTGGGAATAGAAGGTAGTTTTAGATCCTTATGGGACTTTGAAACATGTTAGAACAATTAAGCTGGTGATTTACCTTACACTTCCAAGAGTTCTAGCAATATAAATAATTATTCCACACTGCCATCAAAGATAAAGTCATAACACAATGGAGGGATAGGGGAGTTAAACTCGAAAACATGAAAAATACTGTACTGGTTTTAATTTCCACTGCCTTACCACACATTCTGCTATCAAGCCACTTCCAAATAGCATGAATTCTTTTGATTGGTAAATATTAACTAATAAGTGACTTTATTCATATCGAGAGAGCTTCAGGAACGAACAATTGGTAAGCTTAGCTAAAAAAGACAGTATGGTTCATTGCAAAAATATTAATACAGGTATTTGATATATTAATTTCTGTTAGCATTTGTTTACCTTCATATAAAGTAATACAGGGATCAAAAGCAATGTGGCCTTTATTTCAGACTACTGTTATGTTAATTGAAATTGTTCAAGCTTTGACAACTTGAATAGCACAATTTGAAAATAGCTTTTTTGCTACATTGCTACAAATAGAACTGCAGTGTGAAAAACATTGGGCATAACGTACATTAGAAAAAAGCATGTGCAAAGAATGGACCAAGATAGTGCCAATGCCTAAACTGTAGGGAGGGATGGCTTCAATATCTCACAACATCCCTCTAGAAATATAGTGCTGAATTGCTTCAAGTAAAAAATCATTAGGCTTAAAAATTAAATTCCCATAGTAGAAATTAATATAATTGTATGGTGGAGCTTAAACTCAGATGTATTATAATTAGATCCTTCCCAATGATATATGAAATATAATGAAATAATTTCAATAAGATTGTCTGATTAGAATCTATCAAACAATTGCTACTTATGCCAATATGAATTCTAATTACATTTCCTCCATCTAGTGATAAGAGGCTTTTGCTCATATTTTGATATACTTTCTGACGATAGGCTTACTGCCTGAAGCATCATCAGCTTTACCTCACAGGATCTCAAGAACAGCAAGATACCGGTGATTCTTCTTTGCTTCCTGAGGTTTTGGACAACTCCTGTTAGAGATGGACCTTTTTCATAGGCAGATTCTCTGAAAGCTTCTGCATGGCTTTGTGACTGAATTCCATACCAACATAATCAAGGTGAAGGCCTGCCTTTGCCTTCTCACTGGCATTTACTCTGTTATGAGGCTTGGGAAGTGTTACTTCCTTTTCCCGTACAACTGCTTCAGAATACTCCGTGGAAACTCTCCCAGTTGCTGGACTTGTTGGAGGAAATGCCTCCAAATCATCCTTTATCACATAAAGCTTATCAGCTTCGTTCAGTGGTGCTGAAGGAAGCAACGGTTGTAAGCTGGGTCTCAGGAGAGCCTGTATATACAATGAAGTGGAAAAGAAAACAACTTGTCACTGTATTCAAGCAACATATTAAGCCACCGGGATGGAAAGGAAGGAAGGCATTTTGGCAAATTCTTTTACACCTCTCTCCTTTCGCTGGATTTCTATTACACCCCCTCTAGCAATCGGTTGGTGGCTAACTGTCACAGAGGGCAGAACATCCAGGATAAACCCTCTTTCTGCAAATGGGTCTGTCGAAGGGTGTGGGACGCAGGGGCCGGTGGCCCATTCCCCAGGGCAAATGACTGGAGGCGTGCCAGTTGAGGAGATAAGTTGGGGGAGAATCGCTGGAGGAGAAACGCCCGAGGAAAATGAAGAGTCAGAGACTAAAAGTCCTAGACCCTAAGCCACAAACCGGACAACCTTACCAGTCCGTTTGGGTAATTAGATCCTGTGCAGGCCCAGAACATTGGACTAATTGAGCATAAGAGTTAAATTAACCACGGGTAAGTATTGTGCAAACACAGCCTTAATTTCTTATGCCAATATCAGGGTTAAAGATATTAATTCCTAAAGTAAAATTAATAAACAAATTGAGAAAATTACTTTTACTGTGATTAATTAATCATGGTATGACATTGCAAGGTGACAGACCTAATAAGCTCCAGTTGTGCTGGACTGCAGGGCACAACATTCCTAACCAACATATCCATTAGCTATGTTGGTTGGCAATTAGAGAGTAGAGATCAATTTATTCAGAGGTGGCAGATTCATATGATTGACCTATTTAGGAATTGACAACTATTCCTTTGTCCAGTTTAAACTTTTTTTTATAGGAAACCTCTTTCACTGTTATAGTACTAATCATAATCTGTTTCTCTAATATTTTTTAAAATATTCATCTATTTTCTACACAAGGATATTAGATTCTTTGTACAAATTATAGTACGGTAATACTGATGAAAAACTTTTTGTAAACTTTTTGTATTGTCATATTATCTGTTATTCAAAAGCTGTGGTTGCAGTGGGGGGAATGCAATACTGCAGGCTAATTCTGCTGGCTGCCAGAGGTTCGATCCTCATTGGCTCAAAGTTGACTCAGCCGTCCATCCTTCTGAGGTTGGTAAAATGAAGACCCAGATTGTTGGGGGCAATATGCTGACTCTGTAAACTGCTTAGAGAGTACTGTAAAGCACTGTGAAGTGGTATATAAATCTAAGTGCTATTGCTAGCTCTCTCTCTATTGAAGTTTCAGTAGCATTTTCTTTCTTTTTCTTTTCTTAATTTACATGCCAGCCATTTCCTAGTTTATTTGGAAATGTATTGTATATAGAAGATAGTACACAGAATTAAGAAATGCAGATTGAATTAAAGTAGTATGGTATTCTGTTCAGGCAGAGAATTAACTTTGTTAAACCTTGATTATTTAATCTGACTTTACACATATCAATTTGAAAATGTGATGATCTATCAATGGAACTCAACAGAGCTTTCTTAAAAATAGCAAAATAATTCTCCACGTTGATCTGCTCAATGTCTAGACCAGGGGTGTCAAACTCAATTTCATTTAGGACCACATCAGGGTTGGGTTTGATCTTGGGGGACTGGGGTGGGCATGGCCAGAGTGAGAGTGGGCGTGGCCAGCTCAATGTCACTGTGTCGGGGCACCTGTGGTGGCCCAAGCACTCTGCCAGCGAAAACTGACTTCTGAGCTCCATTTTCAGCTGCAACCTCCTGCAACCTTCTGCCAGCAAAAACGGAGCTCAGGAGGACCACATGCGGCCCTTCTGAGCTCTGTTTTCACTATCAGAGGCACCATGAGCCTGTCCTTCGCTGTTTCCAGGACGGCCCCACAGACCAGATCTAAGCACCCCACAGCTCCCGGGCCTTGAGTTTGACACCCCTGTTCTAGAACTATAAAAGATGAGAGTGCAGACAGCAAAAACCCAACAGTATGTTGATTCAAATACAACAGTGGAAAGGCATTCTATACATAAACAATTATGCTATTTAATAATGGGGGCAGGGCCGGATTTAGATGAAAAGAGGCCCTAGGCTATTCCACTTATGAGGCCCTTTCAGTGGCCCCTCTTGATCTTGAGGCCCTAGGCTGAAGCCTAGTTAGCCTATAGGAAAATCCGGCCCTGAATGGGGGATAAGTCCACAATATTAAATGGTGCTAAAATGCTTAAAAGAATCATACCACTGGAAAAGTTCTTTCTGCAACTTGCATAGCACTGCTATCTCTCGGATTTGGGACAGGTGGCCAGCAAAATTTTCTTGATCTGAAAGTCCAAATATTGTTGAAAACATGAAAATTATGTTTAGTTTTTAAAAACCTAATCTTGCAAGTTTCATAATGAGTTCAGTGTTAGCAGGAGATACAGCTGAGCACCTGGCAGAAATGACCTTTTGACCAAAGCATTTAGAATGGGTTTATCTGAGAAAAACCAACTAGCAGGTGCAATTTACATGCTGCAAATATCAATTTGTGCAATTTGGTGCAGTTTGTAAAAGTAACTCCTAGCTAAAATTGCATGAAATACACTATTTAAGCATATAGGATTCCCCCCCCCCTGTATAATCCATCACACAGACACAGCAAAAGTTGTGGGAGCTAAGAATTGTCAGGATGGTGAGATTTATGTATTAATATGTTTATTACCAAACATTCATTTTTTAAATAATTGTTTGATTCTTTCTTTTTTGCGCAGCATCTTCTTACCGGCAAACGCCATCCTATTCAATTGCTCATAATGGTTTTCCTATTTGCTCTGTGCTAGTCAATGTGTTTTGATCATCAAATCCCTGACAATGATTTTCTGTTTTATTAAAACATTTATAATTCAAGGGGTTAAAATAGTTTTACATTTTATTGGTCTACATTCTCTTTTAAACTGCAAGTAGTAAACAAACTATCATTTCTGGTTATGGAAATTCTGCATTCCATGGTTTCTGAGAAACAAGATTGTAATCTGCCAGTAAAGAATTTGATGTAGCTTTGCAAGCTTTCTCATGGGAACACAATAATTGCCTTTGCCCTTATTTTTGCTGGCACGCTGGGTGCAAAAAGAAGAACTCCCAAAATGTATTGAGGTGGCAGAAGCTTAAATGTGCTGAATCAAAAGCTCCCCCCACCCCATTTTTCCTAGCAGGACCTCAATAAGGAAAAAGTATGCTTACTGTTATCCTTACTGCTTTTCTCATCATTCTGAGTGAGAAATTGCAAAGCAAATGCAGAAGAGGAAGAAGAAAAGGGGAGAAATGATTTCACATGATTTTAGAACCAGTTCATTTGCAATGGTTTCTCTCTGCCCTTCTCCTGCCCATTGTATTGCACTTGCTTCTGTATTCTGTAGTTCTCCTAACTAATCCCTCTGAGTGCTTATTCCCAGATGAGGGTTAACAGAGGGATATAATCAAGATCACGAGAAGTGATACTACCAATTTATAAGGCCTTGGTAAGACCGCACTTGGAATATTGCATCCAATTTTGGTCACCACAATATAAAAATGATGTTGAGACTCTGGAAAGAGTGTAGAAAAGAGCAACAAAGATAACTGCGGGAGGGGTCTGAAAGCTAAAACATATGAAGAATGTTTGCAGGAATTGGGTATGTCTAATATAATGAAAAAGAAGAATAGGGATGACATGATAGTAGTGTTTCAATATTTGAGGGGTTGCCACAAAGAAGAGGTCAACCTATTCTCCAAAGCACCAGAAGGCAAAACACTGGATAGAAACTGAACAAAGAGAGAAACAACTTAGAACTAAGGAGAAACTTCCTGACAGTAAGAACAATCAACCAGTGGAACTGCTTGCCTTCAGAAGTTCTGGGTGCTCCAATACTAGAGATCTTTAAGAAGGGCCTGGACAACCATTTGTTATTCTGTTAATAATGTTACTTAATTCTTAACTTTTGTAGAGCTGGACAACAAGGCAATGGTAAGTCCATTGAGGAGGTGAGCAGAACCCTATTTTTCTTTTGTTCATGGCTTTAAAAGTTTTGCACCGCTTTTGGCTTCTGTGGCTTTTGTTTGCTAATTACCACAATTTGAATAAAAACATGCAAAGCAATTAAAATATTTCTAGATCATGAAAATATAATTACCGTTTCAGTACTGAGGAACAAATTGCGATAGTAATAGCTGGAATTATTATGAGGCCAAGACAGAGGCCAACAACCATTCCTTTAAATTCTCCTTGATCTAAGAAGAAATAAGCAACAGAAAAAGTTGAGAAACACCATTCTAGGGAATTAGCCTTTTTGGTAAAAAATGTTCCACTGGTAAGATAACTGTTTTCTCTATCAAGGATCTAATATATGCAGTTATTTATGGCCCAGTAATTGATTAGGAGGGAGAGCTGTGCCGATTGTTGGCACTGAAAAGGTTGGCCATTTCTGCTGGGTCAATGTGGAATACAACCTGGTCCTGTGGATAGTCTTAATTTGACTTACACAGCTGGGTAATATTAATGCGAAAGAGTAGAATACACATGAAAAGTAATAATAAGTAAATGCATAATAATAAAATATCAAAATACCATATTTCAGGGTAGTAAAATCCTGAGGCTGGCTTTGAGCTCCTTCTCCCTTTCTAGTGATGCCAGAAATGTGGACTGTATAATGGGTATTTGCCTTAAGATCAGCCAAGCGGTGCTGTTTCATTGAAGAATTGAGAGTAACAGCTGGAAGGGAAGGACTAAGATGTTATGAATAATAGTTGCTGTACCTACCCCAGGAGAGGAGTAATTCATTATAAGTGTATTTGGGTGATAGATAAGTATCTTCTAAGCCAGTGTTTCTCAATCTTGGCAACTTTAAGATGGGTGGACTTCAACTCCCAGAATTCATTCAACACTGTTCTAAGCTTTCAGTGATGCTTTCCTCAAATGATAAATGGAGAATTCTTCTCTTGAAGTTTGGCCAGTGATAGACCTAGTTTGTTCCCTTAATATACTTTACCTGATAACATGGCACCTTTCTTATATAGTGTAGAAGCTATTGTATTTTGCCTCCACTTACACATAGAATCAAATGATCTTGAACAATTCAAACTTTGCCTAGCAATACAGATGGTCCTTGTTTAATGACTACCCATTTAGCAACCACTCAAATTTGAAGGACGAATGATGGCAATTATGATCAAATCTCATAAATGGTGGTTGTGGTATCCCCACAGTCAAGTAATTAAGATTTGTGACTTTCCAAGCTGTCTTAAAGGGGAAGTTACCGTAAATTAATGGGAAGGCTGCCAAGAAGTTAGAAGTTGTGATCATTAGAGGTTGTCACTTAACTGTGCAGTCTTTGCTTAATTATGACAATCAAAACTGCCAGAAATACTGTCACTAAGCAGCATGGTGGTCCTATGACTGTTTTGACATGATTGTATCACTTAACAACAGAATTTACCAATTAGTATAATTAATTATAGTAAATTAAATTTACTATAATTATAGTAAAATAACATGATATGAGCAGTCAATATATGTGGATTCTCTTTAAAGAGGACCATCAACAGAACTTCACTCTGCTTTATGTACTATACCATTATTTCTTAGCTGGCTGCAAGATACTGTCAAGATCTCTTTTTAAATTCTAGTTTAGGTATATTTGTTACCCTCCCTTTTTTCTCCCCTTTTTACCCTGTCCAACTCTCAGCTGCTTCTCTTTTCTCTTTTGATCTTTCCTCTCTCTGAGTTCTTTTAATTTCACAACCGGTTTCTTTATAAAAGAAAAAGATGAAGGAGAGTTAAAGGGAACCAGCTCTTCTGCATTTAAACTATGATGTCTTACTTTCTGAAAAGACTTCAAACCCCTCCTTTGACATTTAATCATGCTGCTCTGTAGGAGAATATCTTGCAATATATGGATTCTAAGTATCTTTTTCTCTGGTGTTTGAAGTTAAAAACATTTTTTCACTTAAATATTTTATTGAAGTGGAGTAAAAGATTCATATTATTTCAGAATAGTAAAGCATTTGCAGCATGTGGGTCATTATGAACAGTGCTCACTGCTGCCTCCAAAATCAAAATGCATAGATGTGATACATGCCTGTTGACTTTCCTTTTCTCTCTCTCTTTTATAGGAAACTTTAAAAATTAGGAGCCTAATATTGTTTGAGTTAAAGAAAATCTATTTCTTGTCATGCAAACATGTTATATATATTTATACCAAATTTATATTTCGCTGAGAAAGAAATAAAGGGAGACTAGTATAGATCTATTTCAAGCTATTTAGCTCTCATCAGCTAGTCATACCCTTACTTGAATTCGAACTTGGGCTGCCTACATGTTAGGCAGTTGTATTAAACTCTGAGCCACTATATATATATATATATATAACCCACCACATTTTAAATTTCCTCTAAATAGATATATAACATTATATACATTACATACATTTATACATTTATTATTATATAAAATAATAAACACAATTATTTTCTACCGGGGCCTTTGAGGACCTTCAGATGTTAATTCAATTATCGCATTCCAACACAGCTGGGGATACTAGCTTGGGAAAAGCTGATAGAATATTTCTTTAGGTCTTCAGATCTTTATATAACTTTTCTATTTTTATCGTGAGAAAATTTAGAGGATGTAGAGAATCTTTACAAGGGATGCCCAATGTATTCAACAGTGCATCCAGCTCCTTGACACATCCACAAAAACTTCTTGCAAGTTCCAGTGCCTTGTGCTGATCCTACTTTATAAAGTTATGGGATGGACTAATCCTGTTTAACTAAGCTTTCCCTAACATGACAATTGAACATTTGGGAATTCTCAGTTTAACTTTTGCTTCTGATCTGACATGAGCAAATGGCCTTAGGCAAGAGTTTACATTACAGGATTGTCCTCAACAGAACTGACAAATAGGCAGGGGTGAAATCTACTTACCTTCCATAGCAGTTCAGAAGTGCATGCGCCACGCACATCACTTGCGCACATGGACCCTCTGTGCATGCACAAACCCTTCTGCGCATGCGCAGAGGGTAAAAAACATGTTACTTCCTGGCTAAAACCAGAAAGTAACAACAACCGAGGGGGGGGATGGGCAGAGCCTTGTGCTGCCGTTGCTACCAGTTCTCCAAGCTACCTTCTGCCATCGCTACCGCTTTGGCCAAACCAGTCCGAACCGGTAGCATTTCACCCCTGCAAATAGGCCTTAAAGCACTTTGAAGGCTCTGAAGTTTATAAGATGCTGAAGTTATTGAGCAATTTATATATCACCTGCCTTTTGGGTTTTAATTAATCCTCTTCTTCCTCCTTAATTTTAAACATTTCATTCGGGTGAAGGGAAACTTCAGTAATGCCAAACACAAGGTATACTTTCTTCAATACTTTCCATTTTGAATAACACATTTATTTACAGAGTGGGTATATAATAAATCTGTTGATTAATCATGTCCATGCAATGAAGTAAATTACCCCAAGAGATGCTGTCTGTGACTTCTGTGTAGTGAATTCTGTATCCCAAAAGGAAACCCAAGCAATCTTTTGTAGGTATCTCAGTCCAATTCACAACAGCTGAACGTTTGGTCACTGCTGAAATTGTTACATTAGTTGGACCTATCCTGGGGACTTAAAAAGAACATCCAAATCAATTTTCCATTTTCCAAAATTATTTTGATCAATTGTATACATTCTGGTGCTGTTAGACTTTGCAAAATACTGATACAAAAGAAAAAATCTTGGTTACAGCTCCTATCTATTACATCAATATACTTCAGGAGTCCCGAATTTATTCTTAAATCAATTGCACTGCAACCCTCACCATCGAGAGTCAGCACACATTGGAAATAATGGACTTGTGGTCTGGCACTTTTGAAGCCTCCTGAGTCACAGAAATGAATTTCAATTACTCATAATGGAATAAAACTTGACATATTCCTTCTAGACAGCCATACCGATTGGGCTAAACTCTGTATTGTTTTTGTGTGTGTGTGTGAATCAATCTGATTTTCATTCTAGCATTAATTCATAGAAGACACTCATAAAATTAACATCTATTGAGCTTCACAACTGTAACAAAAATATTTATTTGCCCTGCTCCCACCTTCTGAACTTCATAAACTGCTTAAAATACTGTTTTCTCCTGCCCTGAGCTAGAATGTGGGTGATGGCGGTGGAACCCCTTTGGTTTATTATTGCCTGTTTGACTTTTGGGGTTTTGGTTTCTGGTTACCTGTCTTTTTTTTCCCTTGTGGTATATTTTGTTTTCTTTAATTTTTAATTTTTAAGCCACCCAATGTTAATATGGAGTTGTCATCCTTGAAATTGGAAGGTTAAATAAAAATAAAGAATTAAATAAAAATACAAAAGGTCTAACTTTAGCATTTCAGTATGTCATTATTGGTGATGTAAAAGAATCATCATCAAATCCTCGTCAGCAGAGGGCAGTGATAGCAAATTAGAAACACAAGTCTATCGTAAAACTACTCAAGTGCTTCATTACCAAAGGAACAACCCAATCTCCTACAAGAGTAGCTGTGCAAGAATACTATTTAGACAAACACAAACACACTGGAGAAACCCTGAACATCAGAATAAGGAAACAGATAATCTGTACAGCATCTTCCATTAAAATGGATACCCATGCAACTTCATCAAAAAATGCCTGACCACTCAAGCCAATATAGCACAAGCTGTGAAAAGGATAACACTGTCTATACGTCAAAAACAACTCAGAAACATAAGCAGACTATTACAAGCACATGGCCTCATCGTAGCAATAAAACAACTAAAGCCCTCCCAAGCAGCCTAAGTAAACCAAAACATCCAGCAGTCCCAGAAGAAAAAAACAGGAGTCATCTACAACACACAATGTAACATATAATGTAAGGACTGTAACAACCATTACATAGGACAAACTGGAAGAAGACTGGCAGAATGCATCAATGACACACCAACTAGCAGTCAGAAGACATGATGAAAACTCCTTAATTTCATAGCACATGGACAGATTCAAGGGTGGGATTCTACCGGTTCGGACTAGTTCAGGCAAACCGGTAGTTCTGACAATCAGGTGGGCCCACCTGTCCCTGCGCTTTACTGATCTATATCTTCTCAGCTGATTCGCACAGCAGAGCGGATTGCTGCCCCTGTGTTACTCCCCAGCAGTAATGCGGAAGCTAAGTTTTCAGAAAACTGCACACACATGCACAGCATGCGTGAAGTGCACAATCACTGAACCGATCGTTAAACCGGCAGGATCCCAGCACTGGACAGATTTTACCATAATTTCAATTGGGAAACTGTGTCTATCCTAGACCAAGCAAAGTCCCCAAATGCTACAGAATTGTTGGAATTCTGGCACTGAAACAAATCAACCATCAACATGTCCATAGAGATAAACAACATCTATATACCCTTCAAAAGAGACAATCAAAAAGCCAAAAAGTGGGGGGGGGGAGACCAAAATTCCTCCTCACCAGCCATAAATATCCAGATGAACAGAGATTTAACACCAAGATTAGCACTAGACCAACAATCAAGAAGTGAACAATACCACAATCAGGGAACTGTCAACTCAGACAAACAAACAGTAAACAACAGCCTAATGAAGCAACCACCAAGATCACTTCCATAAACACTGACAGGGCAATCCACTAGTATATAAAATGTAAACAAAGCTCACTCCCTTTTAGCATTGATGATGCTACCTAGTTTGGGTGCTACCTTGTTTGGTAATGAAACATCTGCAAGAAAACAACCAAGCTCAGAAAACAACCTTACACATTATCAAAGCTATAAAACTTTGGGGAACAAATTTGGGTTTTCTACCCTCACTGACTTTTATATGACATGAATGTTAACATTAAAAAGGTGTCTTAACTTTTGGTATTCCTCAATCAAAAGTTTGTAAAAGTCATGTCTGAAGAAAGCTGAAAACTATATACAGACAAGTTTAAAATTGGAAACGATATATTAAAAAAGCTCCACATCCAGGGAAATATAGATGTCAAAGAAAATAAATCTGCATTGGAGCTTTGAGTAATCCAACGAATAAAATTTGCAAATGCAGAAAGAGGATTATAGAAGGTGTGCAAGGGAACTGCTGTCTTCCTGAATCTGCTGACAGAAGCAATTCTGCTAGGAGGAATGCTGCACTAGATTTCATTCCCTATTTGCATTGCAGTATTTCATGGCAGAAACTGGAAAGCAGATAGAATTTATGTGTATGCTGATGTTCTGGATTAGTGCAGAGAAAAAATTAATGTGCTTGATAAAGCAGCCAAAGGAAACTCCCCTCCCCTGAGTCATTCAATTCCTGTAGTTTATTACAATTATTTTCTATTTTAGTATTTTAGATTCTTTTATCGTACTGACTTATAATATACATGCATACATTAAAGGATGAAGAAAATTGCAAGATTAATAAGCACACCAATAGAAACACTTGAAAAACTACATTATATATACCTTAAACCTGGCTCCTCTTATATAATCAAACACTCGAAACTATAACACTATAATTAGGAGATTGGAATGGAATTCACTAAAAGTGACAAACATTCAGCAAAGCGAGAAAGTGCTGTAAAAATACCTCCTTCCACTGCATAGAAGTCGGCCACCGCCAGTGTCCGTTCATCTTTCATTAAGTCCTTGCTTCGGCGGTCCAATGCATGCAGCATTACTTTATATAACTGATAAGGTTGGAGATGTTCTAGGTAACAGAAATTTCATTACTTGGGAAATATACAATTAAGAAAACAATATGATTTAAGAAAAAAAGAGAACTGCTTATCAGTGAAAGACAGATGAGACACAATAAAGTAGATAAATAAATCTGCTAATCTGCATCCGAAGCAAAGACAGTAAAAGTGATAATGTATAAATTCAAATAATAGAAACAGCTCGAAGGAGCTACTAAGAAGTAGCATTGCTGCACCAAAGGAACTGGGTTCAATTGGGTTAAAGCAGAACAATTGAGAAAAGAAAGGACTGGCAACCCAATACAGAGATTGTGTAGGAGCAGCTGCTGACATGCTGAGTTTGTTGCTAAGACCGGATTCAAGAGATTTGAAGGACCTTGTGGATGTAATTTCAGAGGCCTTTTCTATGATCATGGAAGATGAGCATAGCACCAAGGAATTGGACGACAAAGATTGTTCCTATCTTTAAAAAAAAGGGGGGGAGAGGAGAAGGCCCTGGATGATTAAAGAGTAAACTAATTTGACTGATACTGTGCAAAATTCTGGAACAAATTACCAAATTAACATAGCTGGAAGGAACCTTGTAGGTCCTTCCAGCCAAGCAGGAGACCCTACACCATTTCTGACAAATGGCAGTCCAATCTCTTCTTGAAAGCCTCCAGTGATGAAACTCCCACAACTTCTGAAGGCAAGATGTTCCATTGGTTGATTGTTCTCACTGTCAGAAAATTTCTCTTTTTTTCAGGTGGAATCTCTCCTTTTTCAGTTTCCATCCATTATTCCTTGTCTGGCCTTCGGGTGCCTTGGAAAATAGCTTGATCCTCTCCTCTCTGTGGCAGCCCCTCAAGTATTTGAACACTGCTATCATGTCTCCCGTGGTCCTTAATTAATAAGCACTCTGCGAGTATTTTAATAATAATGCCTTGCCTGGCAGGAGACTGCATTGATTGACTTAGAATAAGTGATGCCAAATCTGTCTGACCTTCTTCTTCTTTTCTTTTTTTTTATTGAAAAGTTTTATAGGAAACACAAACATTTTCTCCCACCCAAACTTTCCCCCTCCCCCCATCCCTCCCCCCTTGGCCTCCCACCCATCCCCCCTCGCCCTTCCCCCCACCCCCCTCCCTAGACTTCCCAGAACAAGCACAGGGTATAGCATCCACAAACATAAGACTAAAATACGCTAACAAATTATTGACTTCAAATTCTTTCTAGGTCTTTAACTCCTTATAGATCAAAACACTATAAACATAAGCTAAAAATTGAAAATGTTTCACTCATAAGCTATATGAATCTTCTTAGTCTGATACTTGTTTTGAATATAGTCGATCCATCTTCTTTTGACCTTCTTTTTTGAGAGTGACCACTTTAGTTAACGTAGAGTGGATGTAGAGTGCTTGACTTCAGCAAAGAATCTACCCAAAGATTCATGAAATTCCAGGAGAGAAAATGATTTTATTATGTTTACAGGATTTTATTCCTTTTTTTTTCTCATTAAAAATCTCTCAGTTCTCTTTTTGGATGTCATGCCTTTGGCACTATTGCTATTGCTAAGAATAATGCAGTTTTCTTAATATATTCACTTAGCATTATTCGAAAGTCTCACTGTGCAAGTCTCACTGATAGTGCACAGAAGTTCCACAAGGGGGATTAAGGTGTTCTGTACTCAATTTCTGCAGTATTTTAAATATTCTGCTTTAAATTTGCATTTGCTGTTAAGGGATTAAGATTACGCTAACTGCCCTGTTTTCTGGTTAGTTGATAAAACTTAATCTACAGTCCAACAAATACCTCAGTCCAGTAAAGTAAAAACCCAGATTTGAAAGCAGGCTTCTTAGGTCACAATAGACATTTGATATCAATTGGTTTAAGCCAGGGGTGAGCTGTTGGGGGTTTGCAAGGGTTCGGGAGAACCTCTAGCTAAGAATTTGTGCAGTTTGGAGAACCCCCAAATCCCACTCCAGGCTGGCCCCGCCCCCTCCCTTCCCAGGAGTCTCCATGAGGCCTGTTTTGGATGCAGGTAAGTCCAGGGTCTGTGCGGAGGTTCAGGGAGGGCGAAAAATGGGTCTACCGGAAGTTCAGGAAGCTCCAGAGGGCCTCCGGAACCTGGGGAGGCCATTTTTGCCCTCCTGGAGGCTGAAGGAAAGCCTCTGGAGCCCAGGGAGGGCAAAAACACCCCCCCCGCCATGGTGCAGGAGACTGAGTTGGCCACGCCCACCATGGCCACACCCACCCAGCAACTGGGCAGAGGCCTTCTTGCTAACATTTTTGAAGCCCACCCCTGGTTTAAGCGTATCTAATTCTATGTTAGATTGTGGTTGAAATCTACACCTATACCAGAATGCAGAGCAATTCTAACATTCAGTGACTTTTTTTTGATGCAGTTGGAAGTTCATATTTCCATTTCAGTCATTATTGTTGCTCTTTTTGTATGCATTTATAAAACTCTGCAAGCCCAAACAGAACTATAAACTCATTTTTAACGTGGTTTCTTAAAATGAAAACAACATTCTACTTTTAACATATTATAAAAATGACATTACCAAGTATTACGTTTGTTTCATTTTGACATAAACTTTTAGATTTCATGTCTTCTATTCCAGTGCCCCAATCAATAGCCAGGCAATCAGGGTTATATTTTAGATTCCAGGTTATAATAGTATAATTTTGCCAATTTGAAATAATGAGATGACCAGGTAAATCTGTAAGAATAAGTAGAAATGTTAATAAGTAAGGGAATATTCTTCAAAGAAAACTCACTCTTAACCTCTCACATGGGAGAAATCTATATTTTTTTCCTACAGAATAAGCTGAAAATAAGGATACAAATCGAATAAAACATGCAATATTGTATGCTATGGTTTGAGCATCACATGATGTACTAATGCAACAGGGTCTAAATTTATTGAATTCTATGTTGTATTATTCCATGAATTTGAAGATAATAAAACAAAAACCTGAGGCAAGACAGCATTTTAAAAAAAATGATATTCCATAGTTTGTTATCTGAAACTTAAAATGCAAATGGAAAATTTTTCTTAATGTTCTTTTAAGAAACTATTTTACCTGAATATGTTGATACGAAATCTGGAACCCTGTATGTCATTGAGGATGAGTTTCCGTGTTCATTATAGGCAGTGATTTTAATATCGTATGCTGCCATTGAGAGATTCAGATGCAGGCACGTTTTCTTTATGTTGAGATATGTTATTCCATGGAAGGAGTCAAGAATTCTCTTAATATGTATGAAATATCCAATGGTATGCTTGCTTTCATAAGTCTAGGGCAGATAAATACCAGCACTAAACAATTAAGCACAACAGTAATATTATACATAGAGTTAAATTTGTAAATAATGCAAAAGTAATCCAAATAAATTATGTAATTTAATTTTCATTGACAAATATAATTAACCATGACTTCATTAGACTTTTTCCATTATCATTTTTTCTTGGCTATATTTAATTATCTGACTGCCATATTATTTAGTATTTCTATGCCTTTATAGAAGAAGGCTTAATTAACCAGTTTCTTGGATAGGAAACAAATGATGTGAATGTGGGTTTCTTCTCATCTTTCAACCTTAAACCTTCTAAAACATAGTTTTCTAATTCAGATGTCAGGGAAGCTATGGTTACGCAAACCAAGAATGATTGATCTAAGGGACTGATTTTAACATATTTTCTTGAGGGTTTTTAATGAGCAAAGAGAAAACATTCATGTGTATTTTCTTAAGCTATATGGGGTGAGAGGACAAGAAAAGGAATAGAATAGAATAACAGAGTTGGAAGGGACTTTGGAGGTCTTCTAGTCCAACCCCCATCTTAGGCAGGAAACCCTACACCATTTCACAAATGGTTATCCAGCATCTTCTTAAAAACTTCCAGTGTTGGGGCATTTACAACTTCTGGAGGCAAGTTGTTCCATTGATAAATTGTTCTGACTGTCAGGAAATTTCTCCTTAGTTCTAAGTTGCTTCTCTCCTTGATTTGTTTCCACCCATTGCTTCTTGTCCTGCCCTCAGGTACTTTGGAGAATAGCTTGACTCCCTCTTCTTTGTGGCAGCCCCTGAGATATTGGAATGCTGCTATCATGTCTCCCCTTGTCCTTCTTTTCATCAAACTAGACATACTCAGTTCCTGCAACCGTTCTTCATATGTTTTAGCCTCCAGTCCCCTAATCATCTTTGTTGCTTTTCTCTGCACTCTTTCTAACGTCTCAACATCTTTTTTACATCGTGGTGACCAAAACTGTATTCCAAGTGTGGCCTTACCAAGGCATTATAAAGTGGTATTAACGAAGGGTGGGTTCTACTTACCTTTACTACCGGTTTGCAATGGGATCGCGCACACGCGCTCGCTTCACTCATGCACACGCCGAGTTTCTGCACATGCGCAGAAGCTTCTGTGCATGCTCAGATCGCCTATGACGACATCTGAGGCAGTGGGCGGAGCCTCCCACCAGTTTTACTACTGGTTCTTGTGAACCAGTCCGAACCAGGGGCAACCCGCTACTGGTATTAACACTTCACGTGATCTTGATTCTATCCTTCTGTTTATGCAGCCTAGAACTGTGTTGGCTTTTTTGATAGCTGCTGCTCACTGCTGGCTCATATTTAAATGGTTGTCCACTAGGACTCCAAGATTCCTCTCACAGTTGCTACTATTGAGGTAATAAATAATTATGAAAATGAAAATATACCTCCCATGTAAGAAAGAAACTTCTTTTTCCTGGTGAGATCTCTTTAGTTATATTTTTCAAAATTGTAGGCTTTTTGGTAAGCTCTGTGAAAAGACAAAGTATGTCAAGTCTCATTTCAGAACTGAATGCACAGCAACTCTTTCATAAAATAACAAGTAAAACTTTGAATTTCATCAATACAGTAGTGTTGTCTTATCAATTGCCCAACATGACACTCACTATATGGGATACTAGTTTCTTCTGTCCAAAGACAAACAGAACAGCGGTTATTCTTGGGTATGCATCTAAGGCGAACCATGTAGGATGCTGCTGGGTTTACACCAGAGATAGTAACATTAAAGGCTTTCATTTCCATGGAGACCTGCAAAGAATTCGAAATAAGAGAATCTTTTATCACAAACACATTGTTTTCTTGGAAATGGTTTGCCATTAGCTTCTTCATATAGGCCTTCTTTGTAAGGATACTGTATGCATTGTTCTGCCTTTATCCTATTTCTTTTAAACACTTTAATACAGAATGCTTTCATTATTATAACTTCACGTTATTGAGTTTTGTATCTTAACTAGGTGCATTTTAAAATTACAAACATTGTTTTGAGGTGCTCTGAGAATAGGAAGCAATACAGAAACAGAGAAAAAATCTAAATAAATTAAACTACCCCCAAATGATCCCATTAAGTTCAGTGGACTTATTCTTAGGTAAACAAATATAAAACTGTGTCCTTGCAACATAATCTGGTTCAATTTAATAATAAGGTACTCTGTTATATGAGCTAATAATTGTTTGTAGAAGTGTCCATTTAGGCTGTAGTCCTTAGTCAGCATCCCAAGACCTTCGAACAGAAAGTAAGATGCAGGCATCCCTTTTGCTATGGATACAAAAATCTCATTCAGCATATTGTTCTGTTGTCAAATTATTGATGTTGTTATTAGCAGCAAAAGTTGGCAGATCTGATTCAGAATGAGAGAAAATAGCTCTTTACTTGGGTTAATCCCTTCAAGATTACCGTATTTTTCAGAGTATAAGACGCACCGGAGTATAAGACGCACTTTAGTTTTTGGGGAGAAAAATAAGAAAAAAGCTGGTTGGTGGATAGATCAGCCTCCTGGACTACTCCCAATCAGCTGTTCCCAGAGGTGAATTTTAGCAACAGGTTCCTTGGTTGTGAGCTCTGTGCCTTGCTTTTTTTTCTGCTTCTGAAATTTCTGAAACTCTGTTTCAGAAAAAACTTTTTTCCTGCCTCCGAAACAGAGCTTCAGAAAAAAAGCCTCTGAAGCTCTGTTTGGGGGTTTCTTTTCTGAAGCTTCATTTCTGATGCTTTTTTCAGTCTCTGAAACCTCCGTTTGAGAAGCTGGGTGGGGCTACATTCAGAGTATAAGACACACCCAGATTTTCGCCCTCTTTTTTGAGGGGAAAATGTGCGTCTTATACTCCGAAAAATACGGTAACTCTTGTTTTTTTTCCTGATGGTTTTTATACTTAATTTTTATTGTTGTTTGCTTCCCAAAGGCATCTGGAGTTGGACAGTGTTGTAAATATGATTTATAAATAAACTCTGGAACTAGTGTACTTCTTTCTTTTCCAGATGCTACCCTCCCATTTTGCCCTGATTGTTAATTCATTAACATATGTACAGTATACCTCCTTCAACTGCTTTCTGGATTGTTCTGTAAGGCTTACTTAATTTGGCTTGGCACCTTTGTGCCAAGTATAATATCTCTTTTAGAAGGATGTGTCTGAATGTCAGAAAAGAAACTTCTGGTCAGTTAAAAAAGTGAAAGGATACTAAGGATCTGATATCAAACAGCCTCCTTTGAAATGTGAGGTGTAGAAGCTCTTTTAACAAGCTAGAGAAAGAAACAAAGAACTGTAGAATTAAACTTCAATGAACTGGCTTTCACTCCAGTAAAAAGAACACATGGAGGATATCTAGATTTTTTTTTGACAATGAGAACATTTTCTTCTGTATTATATCTACTGAAAATACACACCGGTATCCAGGATGAGGTTCTTTGCGTTGCTTCCTTGTATTGCAATTCATACTGTAGTATATTTTGTGGCGACTCCCATGTTATTATTAGCTTATTGAATAATTGTTGTGTGTTTACATTGAAAGGTGAAGGGCATTTTTCTAGAATATAAGAAATGCAAAAGTCATTGATTTGTACAAGCTCCAAAACACCTTCTCTAGTCAAAGGAAATATTTTTAATAAATAAATAAATAAATAAATAAATAAATAAATAAATAAATAAATAAATAAATAAATAAAATATAAATAATAAATAAAGTTTATTGTCATTGTACGTATATACACAGTATACCCATACAATGAAATTCACATAAAACCCAGAGACCAGACCCAACTCACATGACAATCCCCAGACACACTCCCACCCACCAAAAATTCCCCACCCCTAAAACCACCCAAGCATCCACACAATGCACACTTTTAAAGGTGGGTGGTAAGATATCACTAAGCAGGTGGGAATATCCGACTCACTTTGATCTAGAAAAAGTAAAGAAGGTCAAAAGTGCTTAGTGACTTTGATGGGAGATCACCAGAAAGTGTAGGCTAGGTTGAAAAGTTTAAAAAAACCCCCCCACCATTCTGGAAGAAGTGAGCAGAAAACCACTTCCATATTGTTCTGAAAAAACTACATATATGTACAGTATCCATGAAATCACCAGGATAAAAGATCAGTTAAAAGGAGGCTTCCTTTTTAATTATGAAGGTCAAACTCTCGGCATCACGTTGTTGTCATGTGACGTATCACAACTTTCCCCCCTTCGCTAAACTGGGGGTGGGCGTGGCCAGCACATGACGCATCTGGCCTGCTGGCTGAGAGTTTGACACCCCTGATAAAGATGATGGAGGAAACAGGAGGCCTTCCCAGTGATGGAAGCAAGTTCATCATGATGCTTTGCAGCATCGAATTTCAAATTGGCATTAAAATATTTAGTGCATAAACGAGGTAAAAAAACTGTTTTTTTCAAGTGATGGTAATAAGAAAGTGTTTGCCCAACACTTTATATATGTATAAAGTATATATATTTTAAGTGTTTTTCTATCGAGACACCTGGTCTACCCCAGCATGTGGAAGGGAGCATACTGCATCCCTTTTGCCTTTCAGCTCCAATCCAGGAGCCCTCAAGCAGTCGCATTCACGACAAACCATTTTATACCAAATTTATATTTCGCTGATAAAGAAATAAAGGGAGACTAGTATAGATCTATTTCAAACTATTTAGCTCTCATCAGCTAGCCATACCCTTACTTGGATTCAAACTTGGGCTGCCTGCATGTTAGGCAGGTGTATTAACCTCTGAGCCATAAGTTCTCCTCTATTCATCAGCAATATTAGATATTAATATATCATAAAAATATATCAAATAGCAGCAATATTCTCCTTTTCCAAATAGTGGCATGGTGGGCATTTCCTCCTCTAATTTTCCTTCACAAAAATCCCCTGAAGAAGGCTGGGGGTGACCAATTGCTCTGGAGATTAAGATACCAACTCAGTTTCCATAGCTGATGACAAACATGAATTTTGGGCCTCTGCAATTCTAGTTCAGATCTTTAAGTTCTACCCCTCACTGGCTTATATTTTGATGTGATCAGGTTCTTTCCAGCCAAATGGCATTTCAGTGCCTGGTTAAATATATAACTGAGAAATGACTATTTCAATGATAATTAAAGATTTAAAAATCTTGTAAAAAACAAGTAAACAGTGAGTAAAAGTGCCTAACCTATTTTTCTAGGCACGATTGTAATGTTCTTTGTTGTCACACAGCTTTCATGGGAATAATTAGCTGTTACCCATATAGTCACAGGAAAACGTTTAAGCATGTATCTCCGGGTTCTATTGATAGGAGATGAAACTTTTTCTAACTTCTCACAACAGTTGGGAGCCCTGTAAGTAAAGAGAAAACAAAAAACATGTTTTAATCATATGTTTCTGGCTATAATATCAGATGCACCCAGGCCATTACTGCACATGTTACACCTTCTCCATGTAGATAGTTTCAGCAACTTTTCCCTCTCCTCCTAAATCCCATTTTGATGGGCAAATTGCCCAGATATTGAAGTCTCAACTTAGTAGTATTTTGGACTTCAAACATCAGGAGTCCTTGAAGTTTATTTCATTTGTTCATGGAATTGCTTTATCATTTTAAGGTGTTTTTGTTTGTTTATGTAGAATTGCTAGTTGCTTTATTTATTTATTAAATTTATATGTTGCCTATCTCACTGTCTGGGCAGTACAATACAATACATATAATAAATATGTATATAAACAAATAAATAAAATGAATATAAACAGATTAAAATCAACAAGAATTAGATGAAAACTAAGAACCAAGAGCATGAGTGATATGGAGATGGCTCCGGGACCATTTCCGGCCTTCCCGAACTTCCAGTAGGCCCGTTTTTTGCCCTTCCCAAGCCTCCGCGTGCGCCCTGCACTTACCTGCATCCAAAATGGGCTGCGTGGGGCAGAGAGGGGTTCCACTTACCTTCGCTACCGGTTCACAATGGGAGCGCACATGCACAGTGTTTCTGCGCATGCGCGGGGCTTCTGCGCACGTATGGCTCTTCTGCGCATGCGCAGAGTATCTGTGATGACGTCCGAGCGGGTGCCTTCCGCCGCCATTACTACTTCGCAAGATCCAGACCGAACCGGTAGCAACCCACCACTGGCGTGGGGACTCCTGGGAGGGGAGAGGGGGGCAGGACCAGCCAGGTGTGGGATTTGGGGGTTCTCCAAACTGCACAGAATCTTAGCTAGAGGTTCTCCCGAACTCCTGCGAACCCCCAGCAGCCCACCCCTGGTCTTAACCCTATTTTTCTCAACCAAACTATCTAAAGTCCTTTGCCCTCTGGAATGCAGCCCCACCCTTCTGGGAATCCAGTCTACATTCCACCACAAATTACTTGAAATGACATTGGTATCCTTTGTGCCTAATCTTGTCACCTCACCATATGGGAGAAGCAGTAATGGAGAGAGTTGTCTGCAGGGTTTTAAACGAAAATTAGATAGATTTGTCTGTCTTAGCAAGAAGCACAGGAAAATCAATTTAACATAATAAGCCAGAAGGACAAACTCTCTAATGAAAAATTGCATTAAAAACCTTCAGCTGTGGCAAAGAACTGAATGTGGCAGCTAAACCGGGCAAGGCTGAAGATTGACTAATTGTTTTAAGGTCCAATATGATTCTGCATGATCCAAATCAGATCTTTCCCAGGGACCTTTGACAAGGGAGAGAGAAACAATTTGCTTTGTTTCGATCTAGTCTGTCATTTTTGCCATTTTTAAAAGTTTTTCCTTTTTAAAAATTTGGCTTTGTTGTAATTTCATTTTGGGTGGTTGTTCTAAACCCAGTCATTGAGAGTTGGACAACATACAAATTTGATAAATAGATAAATAATAAAGTCATGCAACTACAACTATCCAGATCTTGTAGAACATCGACTCCAGCTTGTCTTTTCTAATGGTCAATTATTTCAAGAAACAACAAACAACAAATGAATTTAAGGATTTATTGTGCACCTATCAAGATTAGATTTAAGTGATAAGAAATACTTCGTTTGAGATTTCCTATACCAGTTCTTTAAGGAGGATCTGAAATGAAAAATGCACCAAGAATAGCTAAAAATACAAAGTACTTAGATTGGAGAACAGAAGATCATATGGAGAGATGATACTTAACTTCAAGTATCCAAAGGATGTGAGCCAATAAATAATATTTTAATTCTGCCATTTTTGATCTAGATAATCAGATCTCTGATTCATCTCTAAAGAGTAGTATTTCCTTTCTCCCATTCATGCTTTTACCTGCATTAATTCAGTGATTCTAGAAGACTATAAATCAGGGGAATGAGTTTCTTTCTCTACCATTTCTCTCGCTGAGCAGAAATAAATTCTGAAAGGGGAAGAAAGTGCTTCTTGTTTTCTCTTTCTTCTTGACTTCAGATCCATAATTTATCATTATCAAGAGTAATTTAAAAGAAAGAGGGCAAAAGGAGTTTTTTGCTTAACAATTAGGCAGTGAAAAAATAATGAAATAATCCTTAACCTGAGAAAGAACCAAATTCATAAATATAGTGTATTTCTATATTAAATTCTCACAGGATTTCATCCACAAAAACCAGAATTTTAAATTGTGAAATTCATTCTCTCACCCTGCATATTTAGAACTATCTGTCTATGCCATTTTCAGTGAGTGACTTGCCATGCTGGCATACTGAACATTTATATGATTTACTCAGATAGATTGTATACATTTGGGGATATTTGGGGCTAAAGGCCTGGTAGTAGGCTGCCGCCCAGGGACTGGGAATCGCTGATCTTAAGCACATTTTAAATAAAATGACAGAGAGATAAGAGTTCAACTTATAATGATAAAGGCATAAGTATACGAAAGCATCAGTATTTCTAGATTTTTTTTTACATTGTATGAATTCGAATGACAATGTGGTTTTTTCAGTATGACTCACTAATTATACCATTAATCATTTACATTAAGTGTAAATTCTAAATTTTAATGGATTTTAAAATATGGGTATTTTAAATTATGGGTATTAATTCAGCCAAATTTATTTAATCCATTTTATTCGATTTTAAATTTTGTATATTTATGTGTTTTATTTCATGGCTGTGCACCGCCCTGAGTCCTTCGGGAGTAGGGCGGTATAGAAATTCAATAAATAAATCAGCAAATAGTTTTATCTAGATTTAACTCTTGAGCTGTATTTTGTTCAATACATTAGAAATAGCCACTTCTATTTTCTAATCCCCCCCTGCCATTTTTTTTTTTACTATCTTACCATTTTAAAAATACTGTATATGCAAACGGATTGGATATGTTAGAAAGTGGTGACCAAAAAAGGTGGACTCCAGAAATTTCCTCATAGTAGTAAGTCATATCATCCTGCCAATCTGTTAAAGAAACAAAGAAAGAAAGCAGTTCCGCTCACTGGGGCTAACTCCAAAGAAAGGAAAGAGATCACAAACTTTATTAGAACCATTCCAGGACTTCTGGTTTTTCTGTATAATAAATTATTACTGTACTTACGTTAGTCTGGCATAAACAAGGCTTAGCTATTGACTTTCCCTTTAATTATAGTTTGGAAAAATGTTATTATGGTTATCCACCATATATGTTCCATACAATATGGCACTTTATTTTTAACCTTTCATAACAGACATAAGATGGGGATATTCTTTTAATTTGGGGGCAGATTTTTTTCGCTAATTTCCCCCCTATTTTACTTATATAATATTAGCAGTTTGCATTAGCTTCTGATTATGAGTACTTATACGCAAGGACTTTGTAATACAGCAGGATCAATGTTAGACTGATAGCCAAATAAAACCCAAATAATGAAATTTATCCTGTGAAATCACCATACCAGTTTCAACTTTCCATACGTGCATTATGATATTATGTGCAGGTATGCAAGGGGTGGATTTGGACCACAGTTTTGTGTCATGTTTTGTCACTTGCCCCATGTGGATGTCCATCTAAATCAGATGGTGTTGAATGTTTTTAAGTTGGTTTATATATGACTGTAGTTTGGTGCATTTGAAATCATACCAAAACTACTATTACTCCCACCCTCCTCCTTCTCCCAGTCCTTCCACTTATATACTGACTAACTCCTAGAGACTCTGGATGGTTTACAATGATTTAAAATGATTAAAATTAAAATGCAACACCCTCCCCCCAAAAACAGGGTGCACCAAAAAAACGATGGCAAAGAAAACAAACCCAGATGGGAATAGAATGGAGAAAAGAGGCATCAACTGTCTCCTCCAAAGGATCCTTAAAAATACCAGCAGGGTGGGAGTTGCTTGAGTTTTGGGAGAACTTCATTCCAGAGGGCATGTGCTATTATGGAGAAAAGGAGCTTTCAGAATGCCAACAGATGGCACTGTTCAATCGATGGAAACTTGAGCATGCCAATCATGTCATATTGAACCAAGCAGGCAGATGCTATGGGAGACAGGTGATCCGTCAAGAATCCAGGCCAACCAGTGCAGCTTATGAATCAGAGGATCAAGATATGTCCATCATTGATGACATCCCTGCATTCTGGGCCCGTTTCAGGCAGAGACCGTATATATTTATTTTATTTTATCTCGAATTTATATACCGCACCTTCTCCCGAGGGACTCAGGGCAGTGTACAGCCAGATAAAAACATACAATACAAACATTAAAAACAATTAAAAGGATATATATTAATTTGGCCCCAATTTAAGATAACAAACTAATTAAGAATTAAAAAATATTAAAAAGAATATGTTAAGCCAGCCCAGCTTGCTGAAAAAAGAAAGTTTTAAGGGCACGGCGGAAGGCACCGAGGTCTTGGATCCTCCTTATCTCAGGAGGCAGCTGATTCCAGAGGATAGGTGCCCCCACAGAGAAGGCCCTCCCCCTGGGGGTCGCCAGCCTACATTGTTATATGCTGATTAAATGATCCTTTCCTCTGGCAAAGAAGGTAAGCGGTACCGGGAAAGTGTACTGATGGGGACAGTATTTAGATGTTTTGAATTCTCCAGTTCTCCAGAATATTCTTTATATGTTTTCTGTGTTTCAGTGCTGGTGGAAATAGAAATACTTCACACTTTTTTATAAAGGTTTGGAAAGTGAAAAAGTTATTGCTGTGGAAGTAAACTGCTCTGTGATTGTATAATTAAAATAGAGATGATGTTAGGTATGGACCCATTGTCTTTTTGACCCTCGAGATTATAATAATTTTTAAATTTCTGAATAAAACTGCAGAATTTAGCATTATAGCCACTACTTTACAGTATTTTAAAAATAGAAGCAGAGGATGACTTCTGAGAACTGCTTCACATTTTTTTATTAAAAGATGGAGTACATGAATATAGTGTGAGAGGATCAGAGATTTTAATCTTTGTTATTTTCTGCTACAAAACCACAAGACTCAAGTTTGTACTTCCTGCAAATTAATTGCCTATTAACCCAGTGTGTTCCAAAATGATCTGCATATAGCTGCTGGTCTTTTTCTATTTTGGTAATAAATAGAGAGACCAAATATTTTCTTTAAGGCTGGCAGGTGAAACAACCACTTCAGATTCTCACTTAAGCAGTGAGAACATTTGACCTCTATTTCTGATAAATTGTGTTCAATATTAGTGTGTTTCTCCCAATTCATTTACCCAGGAGCACTTGTATTTATATCATTCGAATTGGGGAACTGCCATGTTGCATTCCCGTAATGGTCCAGAATAACTTCCATATTGGAGTGTTGTGTAGAATTTGTCTGTTATCTAAATAATTTTATTTATTTATTTTATTCAATATTATGGCTGTTCATCTTGACAAAGCAATTCTGGGCAGTGAACAAAGTTTCAAGTTTTAAAAACAGCACTGTAAATAACTTCAGAAAACACACAAAACATAATCAAAACAAGCAAACAAAAGAAGCAATGAAGAGTAAAAGCAACAACTACTCCCCTGAATTTCATTTACTTCCTGACCCCGGGTGCATGGGCAAACAGCCAGATCTTAAAGACTTTCTGAAAGGCAAACAGGGTCAGGGCCATTCTGAATTTGCATGGTGAATTTGCATGACAGAAAAGGCACCCTTCCTGGATCCCCCAAAAAGTGGCTTTCTTTAATCAATACACCCCCCCCGTCCACCCACCCACCCCACTCCCCCAGGGTGATCTTAAAAGGGTGGATAGAGTCAATTGGAGAGAAGTTTCAAGTTTTTTAGTTGGCAACCTGCACCTGAAGTTGTAATTAAGGAGAAAATGGGAAGCATATACAGATATTGGCACATGGGACTGGGGCATATGCAGGTACTGGTAAGCAAAGATATTCACCTGGTTGAAATTTGCACAAAGAATAGTCGCAACCGGAAACACCTATGAGAGAACAGGGGAAAAAAAATATGGATATGAAAAATTGATGACATTTTTCTAATCTTTTAAAATTATGAATGCTTTCCTTGACTTATTTTCACATTGCTCACTTTCTCACCCTTGACTATGTGCCATTAATTCATTGACTCTTAGCAATCACACAAATAGATCTGCTCCATGATCATTGGTCCTTAACCTAAAGCTTTCTGGCCTTTGAACAGTGCACCCTTGACTTACTGTAATTAAGGACATCCACCTTGCTGTATCCTCTCTTTCTCTTTCCTTTTACCTTTCTCAGCATTAGAGCCCTTTTTAGAGAAACAGATCTTTGCATAGTGTGTCTAAATAGGATAATTTGAATTTTGTGACTTGAATAAGAACTCTGGGTTGATTTGTTCAGGGATACCTTTGTTTGTTGTCCTCTGTATTCCTGGGAACCTCCTCCAACAGCAAATTTCAAAAGCATCAATACTTTCTGTTCTGTTTAATCCACAATTTTTACAGAGTGTTTGAATCCAGGTGCAGACCACATTTAAATAGTAAATACAAAGATTTGCCTTTTCATTTCTTAATTAATTTGGCAAGCATGATTTCGATCAATTTAGATTAAAATGCAGGCAGTGAAAAGGTATCTCTTCATTACACAAATGTTTTTAGTGGCACAAGGGCTTACATGCATAGCAGTCTCAGCTCCAGTGCCTGGAGAACAGTGGGAGAAACCTTAGCAAGAAAAAGAAGATCCAAGTGATAGGGTTGGCATTTACCTTTGTTGGGTAAAAAGCATTTAAAGGCAGACTCTGTGGAGAAAATAAAAAGAAATAAGTTGGAAATAACCAGCAGCCACTAGAAGGCACTCATGCCTAATCTTTGGAGAGTATGGGTCAATTAATCACTAAAAGAAAAGCAAGATTGGAACATCTGAAGCGGCTTAAATCTGAAGAATGTACAATAACATAACTAGGAGTTATGACTTGCTTAATGAAACTGAGAAATATTCCCAGGAAGACTGAACCCATCATGTCCTGCAGAATGAGGGCTCTATCAATTATCCTACCTACCATGTTTAGGTTATTTGGACTGAATTCCTAACACCATATGTCTTCCTTTAGTTATCTCAAAAACATATTGTGACTAATATTTTCATGATTTTCTAGTATTTTTATTAATGGAATTGCTATATGCATCCTATTGACTAGCGCCTACTGAGAAAAGACAGAATTTAAATAAGTAAAGTAAAATAACTAGTCACACGGATTTATTTTGCTGGAAAAGAGTTGGAAAGATGTTTACAGTATACATTTTCTTACAGCTGCTTCACTAAAAAAAGGTCTTTTATTGAATAACCAACTTTAATCCAACCCTTTTTGTTTTTTAATTATTATTCAACACAGTTAAGTGATAAATCAGTCTAAACTTTCTTAGATCAAAAATATTTTAAATGAATAAAAACTTACCCACTGTGAAGCAAGCAATGGACAAAAAGAGCAAAAGCTTCCTCAATTCACCTTTGGGAGAAAAAGAAATATTAGGCAACTCTTGCTTGTTTCAATATGTTGAATTATTACAACAGTTTTATAATAGGTTGACAAATAATGTGATAATTTTGGTAGACTTTTAGGTTACCTTTCCTAACCTAAGGGCCTTCCCAAGGTGGTGACTTTTGTTCCCAGAATTCCCCACCCAACTTAGCGATTGTTGAAGCTTGGTCCACATATTAGGATAGCGGCCAGATAAAAAACAATAATCCATTCCACATAATGAGTAGAGTGATCCGCAATTTCCTTTCAAACCAATATGATACTTCAAAGAATGCAGCTCTGAATCCACAGCTGTAAATTGCCATCCAGAACTACTATCTAAAACAGGGGTTTCCAACCTTGGCAACTTTAAGACTTGTGGACTTCAACTCCCAGCAAAGCTGGCTGAGGAACTCTGGGAGTTGAAGTCCACAAGTCTTAAAGTTGCCAAGGTTGGAGACCCCTGATCTAAAATACCAGTGAGGAAAGCAAAATAAAGCAAGTTCCTCAATTACAACACCCAAAATCAGATAGGTGATAGACTGTGTTCTGCTTAAAGGTTTACCATCCCACTTGTTCTTTGTACTTTTTTTTTTTTTTTTTTTATAAAATTGATTTATATGCCGCCCTTCTCCGGAGACTCAGGGCGGCTTACAATAAGCAATAGCCTTCATCCTTCTGAGTCAATCTTGAGCCTGGCAAGATTCGAACCTGCAGTAATTGCAGGCAGCTGGTCTTAATAACAGGGTGCTTTAGACCACTGTACTACCAAGGCTCTTGTCTGGCATCCACAAAGTAATATATACAAACAAATTTCTGACACTCATACATATAGTCACTACAGTCTCCACCTCTTTCCTTATTGCTTTGGTTTGTTGATTTGTCAGGTGTTACCATGTAGTCTCCCTCGTTTGCATAATGTTATTATTTAAGTAGGCAAATAAGGCTATGGAGAAAATAAATGTAAATTCAAGAGAAGACCTGGACTATTTCATAACCCAGGGAGCGCTCTGCTTAGATTGGTAATCTTATTTACCCGCCTCATCTAAAACTAATGTCTGGCCTTCTCTCCACCACTCTAATGGGCACCAGTCATAGTGAATACAGATATTTATTTAATGCTCCACTGCCATATTGGAATATTATTTCTTATTAGCTTACTCCAAGGAAGCAGCTGTTATCTTTGAAAGTTAAACAGTGGGTTGAATAATGGGCTGGATGAAAGTTAATAAGATTAAACAGCAGTCAGAAGACAGTCTGTCTCAAGAATTGAGATTTGATTTATATTGGAAATATTGGTTCATAGTTAAAGAAAATTCATTGATCTTATCCTTCGATTTTGAAATGGTAGCAAGAATAAAAGATATACTTATACAAGTAGGTTGCAATTAGTGCAACTTTGAATAATGCAATATTAGATAATGCAAATTGTAAATTGATACCAGGCCACATTTAATGCAATTTAAAGTCAGTTAATGTGAGGGAAGTATATGCACAATTGAGGCCAGCACAGGTGTACTTGAAGTGCTAATCTTTGTGAGTGCAAAATGAAGAAAAGGAAGATTCATCAGAGGAAAACAGTATAAAAAATAAAGAGTTTCATTGTTGCATCAGAGCAAAAATTTGATGTAATTAAATAGTGCTAAAATAGGACATCTGCAAGTACTGTATTAATTTTTATGTTCTTATTTTTGTTTCTGTAACTACGGTGTGACTTTTAAAACCATACATTTAAATTATAAGTACATTCTTTTTATCCTTTACTGTAATGTTTCATTAATATACATATATATGTTCAAAAATTTTCATGACTATAGTAGTAGAACAGGTTGGCTGTTCTGAACCAATCTTACCCGCAGTTATATATATATCCTGCTTATGTCATACCTAAACTAAGATCACAGGAAAGATTCAGCTTATGTAAAATATAGAATCATTTACTAACTGATAATACGAGGATCATCCTTTCCTAAAAGCTCTACATAGACCCCATATTGTTTTCTCAGTTCTGTTCAAGGTAGTGATATTAGCTATGGAGCGGGGTGCTTTATGATACCTGACTTCTCTTTAAAATGTTAAGAAGAGTCCATTTGAAAACACTGCCACTTGCAATGATTCTTGGGCTGTTGTATTAATTATAAAATGTATTCCTTGGGAAATTACAATTAATACTTGCTGTCCTTGCTTTCTGAAAGGTAACCCAGAGCATATTTTTAGTTGGCCTAATTTATTTATTTATTTATATTTTTTATTTATTTTATTTTGATTTATATGCCGCCCTTCTCCAGAGACTCAGGGCGGCTTACAATGCGTTAAGCAATAGCCTTCATACTTTTGTATATTTTTATACAAAGTCAGCTTATTGCCCCCACAAACCGGGTCCTCATTTTACCTACCTTAGAGAGGATGGAAGGCTGAGTCAACCTTGAGCCTGGTGAGAATTGAACTCGCAGTAATTGCAGGCAGCTGGAAGCTAAATACTACCTTTAACAGTAGCATTAGTCTGCTGCGCCACTCAGGCTCCTTTATTTATTATTATTATTATTATTATTATTATTATTATTATTATTATTATTATTATTATTATTTCACTTATGCTTTGATGATTGCTTAATTGCTTTGTATATTCCTTGACAGTCTTCCACAAGGCAACATACAAATACTGTATATAATTAAATAATTACTAGGTACAAGTTAAAAGTGAGAAATCCACACATTAATCATTTTTAAACAACATAAAGCATAAGATTTGTGCTGGAGAAACAGGTTTAAAGCATTTTCCAGGAGGAAACAATGAGAGCCAGGAGCAATAAGTAGCAAACATCTACAACCATATGAAGCATAATGATATATTCTGCACTCAAAGCATAATTAAAATAATAATTTAAAACAATAAAAATTCAAAGTCCTAGAATATACATTAGATAATGCATAGACAATGTATATATTGTTTGTTTTTATTTATTCTTACCTTACCTAGGAATTTGAGGAGATCATTCAACTCCATCCTGGAAAAAACAGATCCAAATGTTTATTTCAAATAGTACATGAACAAAACACTTTAATCAGTTATCACACATAGTTTATGAGGATAAACTCTTTTGGTTTTGAGTTATCAAATTTTTGATTATTTTCATTTCCCTGTGCTTAGAGCAGTTTTAAATGAAAACAGCATTAAATAATTTTTGCTTAAGGAAAAAATTAACAAAGCCCAATAAGACTAAATGTTTGTTGGCCAAAGTTAAAGAGAGAGGTGAATTCAGATATTAATTACAACTCTCTACAAAGTACCAGGATACAGCTTCTAACCTCCCACAAGAAACCTTTCCCCATCTGCTGTGTCAACTAGATAGATTTTAAACTGCTTTGCAAAAATAGCTTATCATTTAAGCATTACCATATTATCTAAACCACAAATCAAGTGAACTTTAACTCTATAATTTTCAAACTGCTACCTAAAAAATTCCATGACATGTAATGAAAAGCTTTCCAAAAATTGTATGTTCACTTATTATTACAATATCTAGTTTTAACCATAGAAATGACATATTGCTTGGTACAATTTTGGGTTTGATATGTATTCCTCCAAATATTGGGCATCAATCATACAATCATCAATTATACAAAGAGAAGACAAAGAACAGAAATAATAAATCAAAGAAAGCAGAAGCAGGAGGTAAGGAAATTTGAATATAATTGACTGTATATCTTTCATTCTATCACTGTGTATCTCTCCATTCTTGCAGACAGAATACAGAATAATAGAGTTGGAAGGGATCTTGGAGATCTTCTAGTCCAACCCCCTGTTCAAGCAGGAGACCCTATATCATTTTGGACAAGTTGGCTGGCCAGTCTCTTTTAAAAAGTCTCCAGTGATGAAGCACTCACAAATGACTTAGTTAAATGGGGACATATAACAGAAGAACCCACAATTTCTCCTTAGTTCTTGGTTGCTTCTCTCCTTGATTAGTCTCCATCCATTGTTTCTTTTCTTGGCTTCTGGTACTTTGGAAAATAGGTTGAACACCCCCTCCCCCCATTCTTTGTGACAACTCCTCAAATATTGGGGTACTGCTATCATGTCACCCCTAGTTCTCCTTTTCTCTAGACTAGCCATGCCCAATTCTGCTACCATTCTTCATAATTTTTAGTCTTCAAGCCCCTAGTCATCTTTATTGCTCCTTTCTGCACTCTTTCCAGAGTATCTTTTTTATAATGTGGTGACCAAAACTGGATCTTGTTCCATATCCATATTTTAATTCATACATTAACTTTGTTCTTTAAACTGCTAACTTCTCTGAGCATCTCATCAATTCAGTTCAGTTGTGACTTTTTTAGTCTTTCTATTCCTTCCAACTGTTCCTTCATATTTGACTCTCATTCAGTAACCCAACCATCTCCATGCACTTCTTTATATCGATCACTCACTTTGATTCTCAGTCCACATTATTTCATTACTCTTTGTTCTTGACGCTCTGTTCCCATTCCTACAGTATTCGACTGGCATGTATGTTTCTCCTGAAGTATCCAGATAACAAACTTGACAGAAACTTGCAGTGACATTTGTAACAAATCATGACATGACATGAGTGGGATGGCAAATACTATGTCTAAGGCAAACATGACCATTGTGGCTCTTGCATGAGGATATCATTGTGCATATGTTTGTCATTTGTCTACTTATCTCTATAGCTATGCCTGGCATGCATTCATTCATTCATTTCTATTTTTGCTTCTTTTAACAGTTATTCATTACTAACAACACACATATACTATCCACTACCCTTTTTTCAGTATTTGAACATCTTAATTTTATATCTTTCGTAAACATACTGCTAAGGTTTGCAAATTTATTTTTTCTGTTTGGTTTTTTTAAAATTATGCATAATATGCAAGCACTAACTGAATTACTCCTATCGAACACACTATCTTGGTTTTAAATATATTAATTTTCTAATCCATGCTGCAACATACATATTTACTGCAAATGATTTTTGGTTCTTAGCCAGCAATATGGAAATGTTTCTCACAAAAATTACATACATGTTAACATCTTAACTAGCCAACCTGTACCATGAGCATTCTTTATACTCATACTCACCTTATACTTTATGTATCCATAAATACATTAATAAAACCAAGGGATACCACACAATCTTGTCTTACTGATAAAAATTGAACTATTCATGTTTTATTTCCATCATATATCACTCTTTTCACAGTTTAATTTCTTTATTTGTGCAAACCATCCTATACATTTTATTGTAACATTGTCTAGATAACTAGAAGGCAACTGGCTGGGAGACATTAGCTTAAATCTTTTAAGTCTTGAGGTCTTTTACCTCAAATAGTTAGAAAGTTGGGATCAACTTGTATTTAATATGAAATAGCAGAACTACTCCTATGGGACTTATTGAGGAATTCAGACAAAATATACACTGGAAAGCATCTGATTGCTTCAATAATAATTTCTATTATCCTTTCTCCATATTAACCTGGAAACATTATTTCTATTTTGGAAATAACTGAGAAGAAAGTGTGGCTTGGAAGGAGCAAGCATGGATATGAGTCCTGTCAAATCAAGCTGATTTCCTCTGAACCAATCTCCTTTTTTGATAAAGTGAACAGTTTAGTTGACCTTGGGGCTGGACTTTAGCAAAGCATTAGACAAAATCATCTATCTTGTCTTAATGGAAAGAGTGGCAAGTTATGTACTGGACTATGTCACAATTAGATGGTTACATACAGTTGAGCTACTATACACAGTGAGTTTATGCCAATAGCTTCATGTTGTGATGTAAGACATTGTTGAGTAGCATACTATAGGGCTTTATTCTAGGCAGTATATTTTTCAATATTGATAGAAGAGAATATTTGTAGTTCAGGGTTGTACTGCGGGGTCCTTGACACTCTTTGAATTTGGTGGTTTTGCAATATATTCATAAATGTATTGGATAACAAGTTAGAATATAAGATTTTTACATTTGCAGATGATAGACACAAAAATTTATTTTGTAAGTCAGTTAGAGTCACTGATGGTGCAGCATGCACATTTGATGAAGGCAAACAAGCAAACAAACAAACAGCATCACGATTCAGGTGAATCTTGACAAGCTGTAACAACGTACAAGAACATAAGATGAATTTCAAAATACTTTGGCCAGAACAAAGATGCCGTCTCCTAGCATTGACCAACATATTTCAAGATGACTGGTTTCAGCAAATGCTATGGGATTATCTGCAATGTTGTGGAAGGCTCAAGCCATCCAGCCTACAGCTCTCTTGGGCAAATGTTCTAGGCTGAATGGCTTGATTAATATTATGGGTAATCAGGGAGCCGCATGATTTGAAGCATGTTGGTCAATACTGGGGACAAAGATTCAGTCTTCTCCCATAACAGTGGATTGCAAAAGGTTCAAGATGCCACATTTGATGAAGTCACCTCCAGTAGATCGAATAAATTTGGTGATTCTAAGTTTAGAGACTATGCATTGACTTGTCTATTATAATTGTTTTTTGTCAGACAAAGAAAGAGGGTTTTTACCCCCCATAATCTCATTCAAGATTAAATTAGAATAAGTTTTTAAATCAACAAAGACAGCATGTTGAAAATTCCCATGTACTTTTCAGAAAAATGATTTGGATTGATCAACCTCAATCCGAAACATACAGCTTGGATTTAATTAACTGGCAAAAAGTTTACCAGTTATTGTTATCACATTAATTAACTTTCAAATTTGTATTAGGACAGCTTCAATTCATGATGAAGGAAGTTGAATAATCTAATTAGCCTCAGAAGTTCCGATATTACTGTGTTTAAACCTGGTGTTTTCCTGGTTTCGAAAAGAGAAATCAATTATCTAATTTCAAGAAAAGTTACATAAGATTATTTAGGAGATTCTTTTCTATTACCAGAAAATGTGGATCATCTTTAGATTTCCTAGAATCTTGAGAAATAGTAGCAAAAAAACTATGCTTCTCAAATATTGGCATGGATATTACAGTCAATTCATCCAATATTATTTTAGGAACAAAATTAATTCTATTTAATATGTAGACAGATTAATTAAAGCAATTTTTTATTTTCACATAGCCTGTATCCTTTTGTAGTTGAACAAAGATTTAGACTGATTTTTAAGTTAACAATATCATTGAGGAAATAGAATTATCTTTTCTATTTTGCTGGTATGAATTAATTCTGTGCTCCTACCTTGCTTCGAGAGCAACTTGTATGTCTGTGGAGAATCTCAGTTATCCAGGTCATAGTTGTCTCAAAGTGCTTTTTCAAAAGGCAACTGGACTGTTTGTTTTCCTTGAGGAAGATATTTCATCTTTCATCAGGAAGCCTCAACTAGCCACATTCTGGATAGAGAGTCCACATTCTGGATGAAGTCCACATTCTGAATAGAGAGAACTATTGGTTTGAAAAAGGGATAAAAGAGGCCATTTATGTTAACATTGAGAAGCCCTCTCTCAAAAGAGGGAGAATGCTAAGACACTACTTATCTCCTGTCTACAATGCAGTCCTTTCAACAGTCCCAAGAAAGTTCCATCCCATTTGCACTCTGATACAGATGACCCTGAGGGCACAGATAAACCCCCAAGTGGCCTCAAGAGCCAAGTGACCAGATGACTGCAAAGAAATATGATCCTAACCCATCCTGTCAGAACTGATACTTCCACTGCCTCCACCATCCTGCCAGAACTGATGAAGCTTCTTGAATGAGAAGCGAAACATCTTCCTGAAGGAAAAAAACCATTCCAGTTGCCTTTTGAAAAAGCATTTTTGAAAGCAACTCGTATGTTACTTATGTGGCATAAGAAAACAGCAAATGTATGGATATAATTTACTAATCCTGCAGCAAATTAAATCAGGTTGAGTTGAATAAAATTTTTGATAGATGCCCTAGAAATCTATTTACATATGGTGTGAAACATGGCAAGAATAGATTCTCTATAGATGTTTAGCCTATAACCCCCATATTTTTGATCACTGCTAAGGTTCATTAAGGTTGTTGAGACTTGTAGATCAAAGCACTAGAATTAACAATTAATAAATGAGGTGCTATTTTCTTCTGACAGAAGCTAGAAAGATCAGGAGAAAGAAAGACAACATAGTAAATGACTCAAATTTTATGCTACAGCCATGCATCCTCATCTTTTTATATTTTGCAGCTTCATTTAGAAGAAGAGCAACTTGAAGATGCTACCTGCATATGTATATCAGTATAAATGACTGGTGAATTTTAAGCAACATTTAAAAATCTAACTTTATGTTGATTTATTAAGTATAATAACTCTCCCTAATAGTTATTTGCTTTTAATGGAGTGTTTTCATTCTATTTTCATTATTATATATTCCTTTAGAATTTCTTTTTTTAAAATACTTTTTTGAATACTTTTAATATATACATAAATATTTAATCATTAAAGCTTTGGATGGGTGATTAGGTGTTAAATTGTAATATTATTGCTAGATCAATGTTACTTTTTAATTGCTACATATATTTCTACCTTGTTTGCATTGGTACTTTGATATTATTTTTGTTTTGTATAGTATTGGGCATTCTTCTGAAAAGATAAATGTGATGTATCTTAAAAAAATCTGTTTTGAAACTGTTCAACCCATTTTTCCAAAGCTATTTGTTGTAACAACTATGCAAGTAATCTGATGAGATATATGTTTAAGTCTGTTTAAATTGACTCTGCACAAAGATCTTGCAGTATTAAACAAATCACTTTTGAAAGATGCATAGAGTAGATAAAGCTTTTTGTAAAATCAAGGATATCTGCATGGGAATAGTAAAAAAAAAATTCAAGCTATTGGCCACAACCGCACAAAGCTCTGCCATTTTTAATATGTACTCCATATGTACTACAGCACAAATAAAAATGGGATGTGTCTTTAAATCAAGTGGCTGCTATTTTTACTTTTTTGATCCTCTGGATACCATTGGAAAAAGTTTCATGTGAGCATGAAACAAATTACAAAACCAATTGTGTAAACCTAGTCCATGTACTTTTAAGGCACACACACTCACGTACAAACTTCCTATGGAAGACATTCTTTGAACTGAATATTTTACTGCCCAAGAGATCACCCTCTGTTAGGTAATTGATAAGACCCTGCATGATAAAAGCTTTAATATAAAGCATCCTGTTTCAATATAAAAACACAATACATATTCTCCTCCACTAAATATGCTTCCTTCATCATGTACTGCCACTCTTACATATGGTCAAGCAGTTGATCTAAAAATCAATATGCTTTTGTGGGCTTTTCCTGGTAAAATTCCTGATAGTATTCATGATCTTCCAATAACATGGACCAGAAGTCAATCAAAATTACATTTATGTCAGCTTTAAAGATACTGGACTTTATCTACTTTTGCTATTACAGGCTAGCACTTGTTAGAAAATTAAAGAACAGGATGTAATCTTACTTGTTCAAGAATATGTCTTGAACTCTGTAGCTCATACTTCTAAAGAATTACGCATAGATATAATCTGTACATGTTTCCTGTTTATCATGGGAAAGGAATCTATCTCTTCAGATGATGCCATAGTGTGTGTGCTGCTTTGGGTTGCTATTCTGCCTCTACAATTATGGAATCATTGCTGGTGCAAACTCACTTGTACATATTAAATTATCCTAGCCCCTGAAGCATGCAAGCATAGTTATTGTATGCAATCAGCAATTGCCAAGATATTAGATGAATATCTGAACAACTTTCAGAGATGTGACGTTTTTGAAACCATCAAAATCAATGGTATGTTGAAGATTTATTGTTATAGCATATATTCTTGAGAAGTTTCACTTATAGCATAATAGATGAATAATAAATCTGTTAGTCCTTAAGATATCCTGATTTGTCAAACTATATTGATTGAATGAACCAAATTATAATTTACAACCTGAATTTGTACAAGCTAAGCCAAAACCAAACTACATCATGGCTTATAATATCATAAGAATCCCATCTTTTTCTAAATTTTGTAATGATTATATCTAAATTTTGTCACATTCGGTTTACCCTGTTTGGTGACAATGACAATTTATATTAGTCTTATAATAGACGAGACGTAATAGAGTAGAAATAAAGACAAAAATAGGCATTTTCTATTACAAAATTGAAATATCTTTTAAATCTCAGTATCTATAGAGATGCAAATCTGAGATTTAGCACTGACATTTCTGACTATCATTTTATCCACTTGAAACAACACACCAGTATGGCTCTTGCAGTGACAAAAGAAAAAAAACTTCAATAAGTTCCAGTTACTCCTTATGCAGAAAGCAATTTCAGAGGTAATAAGCCCTGGGAATTGTGGGACAGGCTGCATAATAGGTTCATTTGCATGCACATTTTCTTCTCAGGTGCTTATTTGCAAGGAGCCACTTCTACCGGAGAAACGGAACAACCACAGTTGATTTATCATCCTTCACTATGCATTAAAAAGTGACTTACTTATAAGGCAGAAGACTATGTGAAAAAGTGAGAAAAATCTAATGGCCTAATTATATGCTACTTGTTTTTAAGAATGACTGTGAGAGGAGATCCATCAATTTCCCATTAATTGGTAAATAACATCAACCACATTGCATTTTGAATAAGCCAATGTCTTAGTAGAACAACAGCCCAGATTAGTTATGTGGTTCTCATAGGCGTTGGAAGCCTCCTTATAATTTTATTTATATAGCACCATTGGTAATAGAGACAGCAATGGGAAAGCCTGCTAGAAATATCACACCTGTAAACCAGAAAAGCAGGGAATGGGCAGAAGAGAAAAGAGCCTAGGCAAATATTTGAATTGTACATCTTTTTCTTTTTAGAGCTCCTTGATTTCCCAGATGGCTGAGAAGTGCTGCCTGAGAATTCTGGAAATTTATGTCCAACACATCTTGTGGGGGGGGGGGGGGGAGGAAAGCCACCAACTTTAGAAAAGCTAGTACACAGAAATAGCAAGAAGACAACAGATCATGCGGAAAGAAGTGTAGACTGGAGAGTTGGGGGAATTAATGTAATTTTATGAATATTATTAAAAAGTAGACAGAGAAGTGGAAAATGTTGACTATATATACCGCAGAAGATAGAAAAAGCAACTAGCCGTGGGGAGGATCTGTGAAGATAACATCACTGATAGAAGAAATTCTAGGAAATTATGATTAAAGATGGAAAATGGAGAACAGAGAAAATGGCATAGAATGTTTGTTTTTTTTTTCTTCTTCTGAGTATGAGTCAAGAAATCAAGAAGCAATGGATGGAAACTAATCAAGGAGAGGACCAACTTAGAACTAAAGAAAAATTTCCTGACGGAACAATTAATCAGTGAAATAAGTTACCTCCAGAAGTTGTGGGTGCTCCAACACTAGAGGTTTTTAAGAGGAGATTGGACAATAATTTGTCTGAAATGGTGTAGGGTTTCCTGCCTGAGTAAGCGGTTAGACTAGGGAATCTCCAAGCTCCCTTACAACTCTGTTATTTTGTTATTCAAGAGAATCAAAAAAGGTTCCAGAACCTCAGATGACAGACCAATGTTTTAAAATGCTTTAAATGCAACTGAACAATCTTCACCAACCATTTGTCTGAAATGGTATAGGGTTTCCTGCCTGAACAGGGGGTTGGGCTAGAAGACATCCAAGGTCCATTCCAACTCTGTTATTCTGTTATCTAGGAGTCAAATTAGCTTTTTTGTCTTCACTTAGCCCCGATTCTGTTGGTAAATTTGGCAGCAAAATAATTCTTTTGGGTATATAAACTTTTCTTACAAAAGCAAAGGTGGACATAGAGGTGTTAATTCTTAATGAAACAAAGTATGTTTCCTTAAAACACTCTCAACATTTTCTTTAATTTACTTATTCTCTCTCTGTCTCTCTATAGCTATCTATCATCTATCTATCATCTATCATCTCTCTCTCTATCATTCATTCATTCATTCATTCATATTTTTATATTATTGTTTTATTTAATTATTGTAAGCCACCAGAATCACTTCCAGTGAGATGGGTAGCTATATAAATTTGATAAATAAATAACAAATACAATAAATTCACAAACTTGAAAAAAATGGAGTGAAAGGTTTCAGTGCTACTTACCTAGTATCACAACTGACCAGTTACAGTTTATCAGTCCAAATTATCCCACAGGGTTATGGTTGTGAAGAAAATAGGAGAGTGCTCTATGTATGCTGTTAAGTTCAGGGTGAGGATGGAAGCGAAGCCAGAGTGATTTAAGCACAGCTCTTTTTATTTAGTTCATACAAACAACAGCAACAGCCTGATTTACAATTGGGTTGCCATGCCTTTTTATGGTATGGTAGAAATAAGATACATATATATATATATTTTTTTTAAATTTGATTTATATGCCGCCCTTCTCCGGAGACTCAGGGCGGCTTACAGTGCATTAAGCAATAGCCTTCATACTTTTGTATATTTTTATACAAAGTCAGCTTATTGCCCCCACAAACTGGGTCCTCATTTAACCTACCTTAGAAAGGATGGAAGGCTGAGTCAACCTTGAGCCTTGGAGAGATTCGAACCAGCAGTAAATTGCAGGCAGCTGTGTTAATAACAGGGTGCTTTAAACCACTGTAGTACCAAGGCTCTTATGTACTTTCATAGACATTATATAAGAAATGCATTGTTATTGGTATGGGAAAAAGTTAGAGATAAATATTATGTGAAAATATCAATATGGTTATCAACAATGGAAGCCTTAATTCACTCAAATGTTTTTAATTTTGGAAATATTGTTAGATATAAAGATTTGTTAACAGATAAGGTGGAATCGAAAGGGAAACAAGAACTGGAAGAACAGGGAATTGAAATGGATTGGTATATGTATATACAAATACAAACTAGATATGAAAAAGATGTTAAACTACAGGGTTTTTACTCAGAGAAGACTATGCTGGATAAGATACTCATGGGAACAGACGATAAATTAATTTTAAAAGGTTATAATTTTTTTATTAAATATAGAACTAAAGGAAGAACAAGTAAAAGAAACAATGATAGCCTGGGCAAAAAAATTTGGATATTCAATTGAATTGGATAAATGGCAACAATTATGGGAAAGAAATTATAAATTAACAATGTCTACTGCATACAAGGAAAATCAATACAAAATGTTTTATAGATGGCATATGCCCCATGAGAAACTGGCAAAAATGTTTAAAGATGTTGGCTTAAAGATGTCAGCTAAATGTTGGAAATGCCACCAGTTACCAGTTCATATTACCACATGTGAAGCAAAAAGCTACTGGAATAAAATTAAGTTATGGGTGGAGGAAATGATACAACAACGTATAGACTTAAAACCAGAACTATTCCTATTGGGTATCTTACCAGAGAAAATTAGTAAAGATAATGTGTATTTAATTATACATGTAATAACAGCAGCAAGGATTGTTTATGCACAAAATTGGAAAGCAGAGAATATACTATTGGAGGGAGAAGTAATTAAAAAAAATTAGATTGTGCAGAAATGAATAGATTAACTATGATGATAAAGGAAAGAGAGGATTCAGAAGTTGTTGATAGGCCTGGGCAAGGTCCAATTTGGCAAAAAAATTTCCTTCACCCATGGAGTCTAGTAGATGTTGCACCACTGGCACTGGGTATGTGTTTTGTTGCATTGCCTTGTTTAAAGTGCATTTGTAGTCTGCGCAAATGCGGACTGAGCCATCTGGCTTTACAGGAGTCACGATTGGAGTCTCCCATGTTGCATGGTTGACTGATTCTAAAATTCCTTGGGCTATCAGTTTGTCTAATTGTTCATTTACCCTTGAACATAATGCAAATAGCCCACTGTGTGGCTTCATTCGTATCGTGGCAACCTGGGGGTCAAGGTTGAAGGAGATGGGTGTGCCCTTATGCTTGCCCAGATCTCCTTCAAACATGTCGGCAAATTCCCGGACCAGAGTCTTGATATCAGGGTTACTGATGGAGTTGATGCCAGTAACACCCAGAGGGGAAAACGAGTCCAGTCCCAAAAGACTTGGTAAGGAGCCATCCACCACAATCAGCTGCAAGGGGCCCACAAAGTTCTTGAATGAGATTTGGAAGGTTCCACTTCTGATGACAGGAATGCTGGTAGTCTCAGAGGTGAACGTGGCGATACTTCAGATGGCTTTTAGAGACTCTCGGCACCAGTTTTTTAATTGTGCTCCAGGAAACAATGGCCATGGACAACCCAGTATCCACCTCCATGTGACAAGGGGACCCCTAGATCATGACGGTAACATGGATTTTTTTTGAGCAGGTGAGGCTGGCTTGCCCAATGACTGTATCTGCCCAGCAAGTGACTTTGGAGATGGTGAAACATTTTTCTCCATGATTTTGTTGTCTATGTTGTGCTCTCCTGGGGCCTGTTTGGCTTGTAGGCTGGCTGACGTGACATGCTCTAGCTAAATGTCCCTTTTTGTTGCACTTTGGCAGATGGCATTCTTAAACTTACACGCTCCTCTCAGGTGGTTTCTGCCACAGCCCACACATGTCGTTTGTTTCTTCTCGATTGCTGTACCTTACCTTTTTGATGATTTGAACTGACAGACATCCTCATCATCCTCAGTTGACTCAGTTGATCCACATTGTCATGGTGCACAGCAACTGTTTTGTGCGATGAGGGTGGACTGGTCTATTTCTGGATTTCAGTTGTTAATTGATTTGACGTTTTGGTGGCTTGCACTTTGTTGAGCACCATCTGGAGGTTGATGTTTGGTTCTATGAGCAGACATCACTGTAATATGACGACTCTCTGTGAAGTTTCCAAAAGATGCCCTAGTTAACTCCCTCTTGCTCATGGCAACTTGAAAGCTTTGTAGGTTGACATTCTCACTCCACAAACCACTCTGTCCAAAAGAATATCGTCTAAGTCTCTGAACTCACAGTACAATGCTGCTTTCTGAAGGGCTGCATCATACTGGTTGATCGATTCGCCCTCTGCTTGCAAAGGTGGAAAGCATGTCGGCGAGCAATTCACGACGGTTTGGGCCCATAGTGAGTCCTCAGCTTGTTCTGCAGTGTGTCCCACAGTACTGTCTGAATGGCCACTGGAGCGAGGAGAGCTCTGGCCATTTTGAAAATGTCTGGGCCACAGTAGTTTAGGAACAATGCCCTCTTCCTGTTATCCGATATTCTGGTAAAATCATTGGCTTCAAGGAAACACTCAAAGTGAAGGATGTATGAGTCCCATGTCTCCGAGGCTCGGTTGTATGGAGTAAATGGCGTTAGTGCAGCCATTCTACTAGACCGATGCGAGCCCAGGCAATTGGTGCTCAGCTCTTGAGTGGGTTCATGCTCAGCTCTTTTCGGCCTCAATTTCCATCCGATCCCACCCTCATCACCAGTGTTATGTTCGGGGTGAGAATGGAAGTGAAGCCAGAGTGATTTCAGCAAAGCTCTTTCATACGAACAACAGCAACAGCCTGGCTGACAGTGCTCCTTTTATAGGAGGCTATCAGCTGGTCAACCAATCAGATTAAAGTATTTTCCCGCTTCAATAGTGGACCTGAGTGATAACTTCAACAACTAGCTTCAATTACTCATTTCAATACATAACATATGCCATGGTGAATGGTGGTAAGTGCCCTGCTTCCCTTGAATAATTTTATTATTTTTAACCATCTGTTTTTGGAGATTTTATACTGTAGGGTTTTTTTTTTCAGATGGGAAGAGTTAGAACTCTGGGTATAAGTCTCTAGCCCTCTGCCCTAAAGAAAATGATGGAACTACTAAAGATGGACTATTTACTGGCTACTTGAAGAACAAAGTGAGAAATCAAAAATATTTAATTTAAAAAAAAGATTTAAAACTTTAGAGGACACCATCTCTCCCTCCGCAATGAATCTCCAACTTTGGAGGAGGAAGTGGCTTAGAAAGTATTATCCAGTGGATTGGAGGGAAATTTGGTGTATCAGCTTTGTTTCCTTACTGTTCAAATGATGAAAGCCATCTTTGAGAGACAAGGGGAATTATCTGAGAAAGATTGTAGACTGTTTTGTTTGTAATACTCCTGCGGCTCACGACAGTGGCTGCCTGTGAGTTTCTGAGAGGCCACCCTTACAAATACTTCAAACGTCAGCTCTCACTTTTCAGAGTGTACCAGATAAACAAGTTGTTTTGCAGATTGATTTGAGTCTTATCAACAAAAGCCAGGAGCTGGACAGAAGAGGGATAAACAGACCTCCAAGATGTTCACCACAATTCACTGATTCTGCAATCAGAAATAATCCTCCTCATACTTAAACAACAATATCTCCCAGCTGTGAGATGAAATCATTCCTTGCTAAGTTTCAAATAGTTTTCAAGGACAAAACACAAACGCCCCAGTCCTATTACAGGCAGAGTTAAGACTACAATAATCTAGAACAGAGAGTGTTTGACCTTGAAGATAAGCTTAAATTGTCAGCAGACTTAATAGGAAGTATGGCTATTTTAGAACAGCTGCTCCAGCTGGAAAGAGGGCATGTTACTGGGAAGGTCAATTTCACAAAATAATTCACAAACGTAGCAAGGGGGAAGAGAAGGGAAGTCCAGATGCCTGAAGGAAGTCTCTATTGATACAAGAAGGCATAGAATGAGTAAAAAGATTTTTTTATGCTTTACAGAACATTCAAAGCAATTAATATTTTCTTCTACAAGGTTAAGCATAGAAGGCAAGGATGACATTTTTTCTAAAGATGGTAGTTCCAAATCCAACTTTGTCATTCCAGATGTCTACTGGAAACCTGAAGTGGAAAGATTGAATCTTATGTTCTGCAAAGGGCACTCAACAAAGTATATTTTCTACTCTTGTCTAAGAATCTTACTGCAAACACTCTATCCAAGGTGCAAGGAATAGTGCCTATTCTGGACATTGGTCCTGGAATCAAGCAGAAGTAGGGAAATTTCACACCCTTTCAGACCAGTGGTGGGTTTCAACATCTTTTACTGCTGGCTCTGTGGGTGTGGCTTGGTGGGTGCGGCATGGCTTGTTGGGTATAGCTTGTTGGGCATGGCCGGGGAAGGATATTGTAAAATCTCCATTCCCACCCCACTCCAGAGGAAGGTTACTGCAAAATCCCCATTCCCTCCCCAATCCAGGGGAAGGTTACTGCAAAATCCCCATTTCCTCCTGATCAGCTGGAAATTGGGAGGCAGAGAATAGATGGGGGTGGGACCAGTCAGAATTTTTACTACCAGTTCTCCAAACTACTCAAAATTTCCGCTACCGGTTCTCCAGAACTGGTCAGAACCTGCTGAAACCCACCTCTGTTTCAGACCCAAAGAGCCAAGAAGGACACTTCTGAGTAGTTCCTTTAATGTTGTTTGCCAAAAGCAATTGTGTGCAATAACTACAGATAGAATTGCTAGAGAGGATCATTTTTGCCCTCTTCTTATCTATAAGACATTCCCATTCCCCAAGATCTCTTTGCCTTCTGGGAAGGAGCCCCACCCTCCTATGATTCTGGACAACATTCCATTACACCCCCTTATAGAATCAACACCTTCAGAACATCTGTAAGTCCTCAAAAGCATAGAGTGTGACATTCGTTCAAACTTTTATCTCTTGGAGTATTTCACGCTGGGCAGCAAATGCAAAGGACCCATTCCTTTTAAAAGTACCTTTCAAAATTTGATATCCTTTTTTTGGGCAGGAAATTTGGCCTACATTTACCTTGGAGTTTAATGAATTTTGTATTAAGTCTTGTATGGCAACACCTGGTAAGCTAGTGAGGCAATCTAAAAGAGGACTTATTTAGCACAGGTTGGCATTTTAGAATGTCTCCCTGCCACCCCTACAGCCATTGGTAGCAACTTCTTTACTGGGTCTCAAAAAGTTTGAAATTGTCCTCATTAATATATAACAACTCCCCACCCCTCCCATTTGCCGGACTCAGATAAAAACCAGCTAGGAGTGCATTGAAAATAAAAGGTAAATGAACTAAACCTTATCCTATGTCATCAATCATATAGGACAGGATTTTAATGCCAGGCTGGACCCTGATGGCAATTCCTAAAACCAACTATTTTAATGTCATTATGTTGAAGAAATTCTAGAGGAAAACCTGCAATGGAATGCAAAATATGCAATGGAAGCAAAATATGAAAAGTGCAACCTGGTAGGGGTTTTCTGTCAAACAGATGGCCATGTACCTGGATTTATATATCCTCAATGACTACACAGTTGGGAACCAATCTGCAAAATATATTTATAATCTCTCAGTTTCATTCTTGATGAGCCTCCATCTTTCAATATTAACTGTGTTATTTCACAATGAATTAGGCAGAATTGAGAGAAATGACGCCCCAATTTAGGAGATCATGAATACTGTGGTTCAAATCAGATGGCATAAAAGAAGCACTCATGCTTCTAAATGTTGCCATTCATGTTAAATATTCATTCACACCTAACAGCAAAAAATAATAGCAGAAAGGGTATTTAGGGATTTAAAGGTTTGTTTGCTTGTTTGTTTGTTTTGCTTCTCCAAATCAATCTTGACTCCTGGCAACTGCCTGACCACTCCTTGCAATTTTGGGGGCAAGATTTTCAGAATTGGTTTGCTATTGCCTTCCTCCTATGGCTAGGAGAGGCCCAAAGTCAGTGAGGTGGATTTGTGCCTAAAGCTTTGTGCCTAAGGACCACAATCTCTGGGTTTGTAGTCTGGTGCCTTAACTACTACATCAAACAGATTCTCATATAGGGGAATAAGATACGCTCATTAGTATTTGGAAGTTCATATTTATCAAAGAAAAGAAAAACAATCATTATAATCTGGGCTATAGGGAGCAACCTTGATTTGATTAAGAGTGAGCTTGGCCATCTTAAAAGGAAATATACTGTGTGCTGCATATATAGTTTATAAACAACAGTCCTCACTAGGTATCGGGACCTATTAAATTTGAAAATAAAATGTAAATCCCTTCTAAGAAAAAAAGAAAGCCCACCAAGAAACTATTTATTTATTTATTTATTTTATTCAATTTGTATACTGCCCTTCTCCTAGTGGACTCAGGGCGGTGCACAGCCAGAACTAAAACACATACCAATACAAAATTTAAATTTTTTAAAAGAATTACATGACTTTGGCCCAAAATTTAAAACATTCAAACTAAAACCCATTGACAATTTAAAAAGCTAAAAAAAAAAGGGGGGGGGGGGTGTTTCACGCCAGCCCTGCTTGATGGAAAAGAAAAGTTTTTAGGGCATGGCGAAAGACCCGGAGATCCCATATCCTTCGTATCTCCGGGGGCAAATCGTTCCAGAGGGCAGGAGCTGCCACAGAGAAGGCCCTCCCCCTGGGGGTCGCCAGCCGACATTGCCTGGCTGATGGCACCCTGAGGAGTCCCTCTCTGTGGGAATGTACTGGTCGGTGGGAGGCTATCAGCGGCAGAAGGTGGTCCCACAAATACCCAGGTCCTATGCCATGGAGCGCTTTAAAGGTGGTAACCAACACCTTGAAGCGCACCCGGAAGACCACTGGAAGCCAATGCAGCCAACCAACTATGGTTAATGATGACCTAATCCATTAGGGAAAGAAAATCTTTTCTCTCTTTGGAGTTACATATAAAGAGCTGGGTAAATCTCTAGTAAATCTAGCCAATCAGGTTCTGCTTTAAGCACAAGTTAGGACTTCCACACTCTCATCCATCAGAAGCCATAACCCAAGAGGTTTAAGGAAAATAGACAATGTGACAGTCAACTTCTGCACTATTTTCCCACATCAGTTCTCTACCCCTCCTTCAGAATTTGGTGGAAGGTGAACATTAATTTTCAGAGCATGATTTAAATGGAGAGAAAAGAGTATGAGAGAAAAATGCTTGCAATTTTAGAAGATCAATCAATTAGAACTTTTCCCCCCTAAAAGGCTTTCCTTGTAGCCATTATAAGAACTGAAAAAGAACGTAATGTTACTTGCATGCAAATTTCTTTAACAGAATATTTCCTTTGATAATTTGAGGAACTAAGCCTTTTAAATCCTGCCAGCTTCATCACCCTGGGATTCCTAAAATAATACATAAAAGAATCAGCTGGTCTTGTATTAAATAATAAGCAGAAAGCAGCCCCACATGGACTGAGATGTTTTGGGACCTTAATTCATAGAATTCCCAGCCAATGGCTGTTGTGGCTATGAGAATATTTGGAACTGGAGTTCTAATAATACCTCTAGAAGGCACTTTAGAAAGGCAAATTAAGTGAATACTGATACACAGGTCTGTGAAAAAGAATAAAACCAATCCAGAAATACTCTTTGTAGCATCCAGTTTGGTTGGAGGCTTCTCCCCACTGTACTTTTTGAGAGCTGAGTGTTCATTCGTGTTTAAGCTATTGTGAAAATTTCCAGGTTACAAAATGCCAAAATGTTACACTTTCAGTACAGGTAGCCTTCAAATTACGACCACAATTGCTACCAGATGATACCCAATAAGTGAGTCATGCCTTATTTTATGACCTTTTTGCCATAGTCATTAAGTAAATCATACTAGTTGTTAAGTGAAGCACCTGGTCATTAAATGAATCTGGCTTTCCCCATTGACTTTGCTTGTCAGAAGCCAGCTGGGAAGATCAGAAATGCTGATTATGTGACTCCAGGACCAGGGGTGGGTTCTAACATTTTTTACTACCGGTTCTGTGGGTGTGGCTTATGTTGTGGGTGTGGCTTGATGGTCATGTGACAATTCTTTAGGATTTAGCAGAGGTACTGGTCTACCAGGCTTTTAACTGCTTGCAGAGCTGTACCAGTCTACCCATTTATTTTTGTAGGCACTGGTCTACCCATTTCTTTTTGCAGGCACCGGTATACTCATGTATTTTTGCAGGCACTGGTCAACCCATTTCTTTTTGCAGGCACCGGTCTACTCATTTGTTTTTTTTTGTAGGCACTGGTCTACCCATTTATTTTTGCAGGCACTGGTCAACCCATTTCTTTTTGCAGGCACCGGTCCACTCATTTTTGGAGGCACCGGTCTACCACCAAACTGCGTTTTACCACTGATAAGCTGTAGGGCGGCCCTTTGAAGCCCCGTGGCAAGAATTTAAACAGTTTTTTTCCTTATAGCCCATCAGCTGGGACTCAGGAGGCAGCAATAGATTGGGGGTGGGGCCAAATAAAAGGTAAGAATAATGCGGGGGGTGGGGGGGCAGGGGGGAGAACTGGTTAGGTGACGTCATATCGTCACTGCTACCGGCTCCGTGGAACTGGGCCAAACTGGGCGGAACCCACCACTGTCCAGAACCCTGTAAACTTCATAACTTTCTGCTGATTGCAAAGGGCCTAAATTTTGAACATGTGACCACAGAGACACTGTGATGGTCATAAGCGTGAGAAGCGAGGGCTATTCTTAAGTTACTTTTTTCAGGACCATTGTAACCAAATGAATGATTGTAAATTGAGAACTCCCTGTTTTACAGTTAGCAGAGGCTTTTTAATAAAATCAGAACTTGTTTACTTACTTTATTTATTTGGCTATGTATGGTTAGATGTATTTGCAAAACAACAAAATGTAATAATAATAATATTAAAGGGTACAGCTAGTCAAAGGGAGAAGTAAGAATAAATACTGCAGCCACACCCTATGCATAATATTACCTATGGGTTAATATACCCATTAGACAAAAAACATAGTAGTCACTGTATTTTGTTAGCTGCGAGAATTAGATATTCAGCAGAGTGATGGCATGAGGGAAGAAACTGCCTTTGTGTATCTAGTTGCCTTGGCATACGATGCCCTATAGTGCCAATTCCCCATTGAACTGCTGTCTTCAAAACAGGATTGCTTTCCTAACATAATTCTTATTTCTTTGCAGATAGCTAGAGGCAATGCACACTTGGACTGAAAATATAAATTATGGGGATTGAGAAGGACTACTTATTTTATTTTGTTTGGAGTGGTGGGGAGATATTTTTTTATGACACAATTTGAATACCATTTTTAAAGCACCTTTATTGGTCAGTTTGATAAATCTGTTTATGGTGTTGCCTTTCAGCATGTTCAGGCTGGCTGAAATAAGATGAACAAACCAGGGGCTCCCTGGTTTGGAGCTTCTGCACATGCGCAGATCACTGATGATGACATCTGGGGCGGTGGGCGGGACCTCTCACCAGTTTTTCTACCGGTTCTTGTGAACCGGTCCGAACCGGGGGCAACCCACCACTGGAACAAGCACTTAACACAAGTTTGTGAGAGATTAGAAAGAGAAAATAGAATGAAAAGCATCGTATATGAAAGCACCTTTGATGTATTTAAGTAACCTTTCCTCAAATTATGCAAGATATTTTTTTATTTTTGTGGTATCTTCTTCATTGTCCATTAGTAGCTGGTGAATTAATGGTCCTTTATTAAAGTTTAATGGCAGCTTCTTCAGGTCACCCCAGTCTTTGAATTCTTAGATCAATGTTTTTCAACCTTGGCAACTTTAAGTTGTGTGGATTTCAACTTCAGAATTTCCCAGCTGGCATTGGACTTCAATTCTGAGAGTTAAAGTTGCCAAGGTTGAGAAACTCTGCCTCAGACAATTCCTCGAGTACACCCAAATCTCATTCTTATAGTCCCCTGACAGGTATTGAGATAAAGGTCTACCAATTTCCAGAAAGGACCATGTTGGCCTGGGATTTTGAAATTCCACCCAATTTCAAGTATTTGTCAAGTTGGAGGACTTCGAAATCATGGTTTCCAGATAACAGAACACTGTAGGTTATTTAACTGTTAAGTAGATTTAAATTGTTTGCAATATGATTGAATGTGGAGCTCTTCAAGTCATATCAAATGAAAAGGGGCTGTAATTATAGGCATTCAGTGGGTGGCTCCTCTCCTTGAGAACAGCTTGTCTCCTGGGGAAAGCATGGGTAGTGAAATGTGTGGATGACCTTAGGAAAACAGGGAAGAGATGCTGCCTAGAAAATAATTTGACAAGAGAGGCAGAAGCTCCCAGTGATTTAATATTCAGAGAAAAAAAATTGAGGAAGAGTCCAGCCTAATGGATCAAGCAGTTGTAAGAAATTTATACTTTCATATTAGCAAGATTCTGTTAATGTCATCTTATAATGTCATCTTATCTCATGACCTTCTCCTGCCTGCCTCTCACCGTCCTGTTCGCTCACATAGGGCCGCTCTCCTCAGGGTTCCGACGGCGAGCCAATGTCACCTTGCTGTGCCCAGGGGTAGGGCGTTCTCTGTGGGTGCTCCCACCCTGTGGAATGAATTACCTACTGAGCTCCGGACGGCTCCTGATCTCCGCTCCTTCCGTCGGGACTTGAAGACTTGGCTTTTCAAACAAATAGGCTGAGACTGATTCCGGGCTTTATTATTTACTACTAATTAATTATTTGGATTAAATTATGATTTTATTGTACTTGTTTCTTAACTTGTGTTCGCTGCCCTGAGTCCTTCGGGAGAATGGCGGCATATAAATACATGTAATAAATAAATAAATAAATAAATAAATAAATAAATAAATAAATAAATAAATAAATAATAAAGTAGAATTAGTCCATCTAGTGATGTCTTTTTTTCTGGTTTACCTGACAATTGGCCCCCACTCTCATGGTCTTCTGTAAACAGGTGAAAACACTTTGGGCCTTAGGTGCCATATCAAATATTTCAGCTTATTTTTAGCATTTGTTTGGAAAAAGGTGGGTTTTCTATGTTATTACTTTAAGTAATCATAATTCTGACATTTATATTGTATTTTTGCTTTACAAGTTTTGTAAGCTGCCTAGACTCCTTTAGGTTTCAGGTGGCAGAGAAATCACATAAATAAATAAATCCTCAACCCTTAATGAAGGTTTACAAATCACAACTGTTGCACTGACAAAACTCATTATACTCAAACAAACCCACAAAGCCAATACAAAGACACCCTTACATTATGGGGAAGCATAAACTACCAGCTCAGTTTAGCCTCGCCTAGCAAACCTTGTTGTTATGGCTTAGTGTGATGCACAAAACCAGTCACTAGAAAAAAAAAAAAGTAAAAATGGCAGAGAGGGCAATGATTAATGCTTATTTTATGTATTAGAACTGATTTCTGTTAACAGTTTACTGTCATGCAAAAATAAAAATCAGTTTTTAAAAAGGGACTGCCAGCGCTCACAGAGATTAAATCAAATGCTTACACTAAATAACTGAATATACTGGTTATTTTAATTCAATCTCTCTACAAACTAATTCTCTTCCCTCACCCCCAACACACAAACCCCTCTAGAAAACCCATATATGATGCAAGGCATCCAAAAGGAACGATAGTGATGTGATTTCTTCCAGTTGCTTATTTTCCTCCTCCTCCTCTTTTCTTTCTCAGATACACTTGTAAGTAGCCCTTTTTAAAAATCCTGAAGCAGAATCTTCAAAAAATTACACTGCATGTGGTTGCTAGGTTCGATTGGTAGATGAGAAGGAGAGAAGTGAGGTGGGAGAAGCAATGAAATGTAGCAAGAACAGGGAGTAATGCAAAAACCTTCAAGCTTATCTGCTGAATAATCCATTTCTCATAAAAGAATTCATTCTAAAGAGAAATGTGCATGGCCACAGCAAAAAGAAACAGAAAAGGGCAAAGAGCGTTCAAATGTTTTAAAAATTACAGGTGACTTGACTGAGCCCAAAATTCCTATTGCTAAGTGAGACATTTGTTAAGTGAATTTTGCCCCACTTTACGACCTTGTCACAGATGTTAAGGGAATCACTGCAGCTGTTCAGTTAGTAACATAGTTGTTAAGTGAATCTGACTTCCCTGTAGACTTTGCTTGATAGAAGGTCACAAAAGGTGATCGGATGACCCTGAGACACTGCAACCGTCATGAACATGAGTCAGTTGCCAAGTGTCTGAATTTTGATCATGTGACCATGGGGATGCTGCAATAGTCATAAGTGTGAAAAACAGTTATGTCACTTTTTTCAGTGCCGTTGTAACATTGAATGGTCAATAAATGAACTGTTGTAAGTTAAAGATGACCTGTATTTGGGAGCATTTTCATAGTATTTTGGGATGTCATCTGTATCAAAAATTATAGTATTATTTGCTTTGCTTTTGCTTGTTCTTGCCCTAATATTTTGGGGAGTCTACCCAGCTTATAGTTGCCACTTAGGAGGTGTGTTTCTACTATTTGCTGTACTGTTGGAATAAAACAGTTTTGTTTAACTGAAAAACAAAAATGACAGCTGACAGAATGAAAGAAATAATAAAATCCAGCCCAAATGATAGGTTGAGTTAGTTGGAATCAAGAAACTAAAAATATTATGCAACTTAATATGCAGATATTTCCGCTTTGTTTTAGACCTTGAGTTTTGGTAGCTGCAAATAAGGGACTATCTTATCCAAAAACAAAATGCACAGGTACAGTATATGTCTGGTGAACCTATGGCATGTGTGCCCAAAGTGGCATGTGGACCTATGTTGCCTGCCATGCATGGCATTGCCCATTCCTTTTCTGGGTTTCTGGCACACATGCGCACGCGATGATCAGCTGGCCTTTGTGCATGCGGCAGTTCCGGAAACCAGAACAGCTGGTCTTTCATTTTCTGGCGTGAGCATGCATGGTGGCCAGCTGATCAGCATGTGTGCATGCACAACAGTAACTGGAAGACTTGCTTGCTGATGCATATGCGCATGCTGGAAACCGAAAGTACCTTATCTGGCGTGCATGCCCCCTGGGCAGCTCTTCTTCCTGACAAGCGTGCATGTGAAGTGGTCCCTTTTCAGCATGTTGTGCCGAAAAGGTTCGCCATCACTGGTATATGTGGTACCTTGCTCAATAGTAGTAACTGTGAGAGGGATCTTGGACCTAGTGAACAATCATTTAAGTATGAGCCAGCAGTGTGCTGCAGCTGCCAAAAAGCCAACAGAGGGATAGAATCAAGATCATGTGAAATGTTAATACCACTTTATAAGGCCTTGGTAAGGCCACATTTGGAATATTGCATCCAGTTTTGATTGCCACGATGTAAAAAAGATGTTGAGACTCTAGAAAGAGTGCAGAGAAGAGCAACAAAGATGATTAGGGGACTGGAGGCTAAAACATATAAAGAACGGTTGCAGGAACTGGGTATGTCTAGTTTTATGAAAAGAAGGACTAGGGGTGACATGATACCAGTGTTCCAATATCTCAGGGGTTGCCACAAAGAAGAGAGAGTCAAGCTATTCTCCAAAGCACCTGAGGGTAGGACAAGAAGCAATGGGTGGAAACTAACCAAGGAGAGAAGCAACCTAGAACCAAGGAAAAATTTCCTGACAGTTAGAACAATTAATCAGTGGAACAACTTGCCTCCAGAAGTTGCAAATGCTCCAGCATTGGAAGTATTAAAAAAGAGATTGGATAACCATTTGTCTGAAATAGTACAGGATTTCCTGCCTAAGCAGGGGGTTGGACTAGAAGACCTCCAAGGTCCCTTCCAACTCTGTTATCCTATTCTATTCTATCTCAGTCTTGGTTTTTGAGCTGCATGGTGGAAATAGAATTTGGTGTAACAAGATTTGCAATTATAGAACAGCAACTGCAGAGAGTTAATTCTGAGGATGTCTCTGACCAATCCCACAATGTGTAAGCACATTACTGTATTAATTCATTTTTTTTTCCAAATTGCCCAATAATAAGCACAGGTCAGATGATGTATTTTTGCATAACTACTTCAAGTCATTAAATTGTCTGCATAAAATATATGTTGTTTAGGAACTAAGAAAACACAGGGATATTAAAAAGATACTCTAGAGTTAGGTTCACAAACTTATAGCCCTTCAGGTGCATCAAAAGACTGTCACACATCATTGGCATGGAAGGGAATGCAACTTGGGTTAGGACAGCATTCTGCCCTCCTATCCACCGGAGTTTGCAAAAAAATATATGTCTAATTATGTCCCTCTTTGTCCTACTGTCCCCACGCCAGATGAGGCAAATAGAGGGAAGCCATTGTAGGAAGGAGAATAACAGAGTTGGAAGGGACTTTGGAGATCTTCTAATCCAACCCCTCCTCAATCAGGAGAGTCTATACCATTGGCTGTCGAATCTCTTCTTAAAACCCTCCAGTGATGGAGCACTCAGATTCACTTAACAACTGTGTTACTAACCTAATAACTGCAGTGATTCACTTAACAACAGTGGCAAGGAAGTTTGTAAAATGAGGCACAACTCACTTAACAACTGTCTCAATTAACGACAGAAATTTTGTGCTCCATTGACTACCTATAGTATATCAGGCTCCAGGTATCCTACCTCTAAAGGACTACAACTGTTGAATGTCTTTTAATAGATCATCACTGGTCCAAACAATATAGTCCAGATTACAAGTGTAAGAGAAAGCAACAGATAACTCAGGGTAAAGGAGCCCAGCTGCAAACTACAGTAATTGTCATTTAATAACCACAGGTCTTTGAGCAAAGTGGTCAGTAATTGAAACCACCATGCATTTATGATCTTATTTTTGCTTTCCTTTGCTTTACAGACCTGCAAAGGTCATGAATGCGAGGATTGATTGTAAAGTTATTTTTTTTTCCAATACTGTCCTAATTGTGAACAGTCACTACATGAAGCAGTCACTAAGTAAGGACTACCTCTATATATGCCATTAGGTATGAAAACAAGGGAAACGATGTTATGAATTTAAAAGGCATTTTATACAATACATGTCCCTATTTCTAAAAGAGATTTCAAAGAAATACTGTAGGCCAAATAAGTAAATTATTATATAAACAAAAAAAATGAGACGTCAAGGAAAGACCATTTATTGTCCCTTTCTTGGAATCACAGAACTGCAAGAGGTAACTTGGACTATGAAATATAAATTAAAGTATTGTAGCTGATAGATGCCCTGTCTATGCTTGAAGGCATGCTTGGAGAATATTATTCTCCCATATATTAGGCTGGCCCTGACCCTGTCAGCCTTTCATAAGACCTTTGAGACATGATTTTGTCACTGGGTCTGCGATTCTGGAGGTGTGGCTCCATGGTGATTTGTTATTGGTGAGTTTGTTTTTAGTCTCGGCTGTATATCATACGTATGTTTTTTCTTTATTTTCAGGATTTTTTAAAGTATTTGTTAGCTGCCCAGAGTCATCAATGTGGGCAGCCCTATGTAGAAATGGAGATAGATAGATAGATAGATAGATGATAGATAGATAGATAGAAGTACAACTGAACAGCCTCTCAGTATTGCACAACTTTCACAATTTTTTTCTTAAATGTCCATTGGAATCTGTTTTCCTGCAATCTAAATCATTAATTCCACATCCTACCATCCTTAGTAATAAAGAATTCCTCTTGATCTTCTTCTGAATGGCATTTTTTTTTTGTATCACACATACATTTTCTCAAAGTTATAATATGTCTAGCTCTTTATTTATTTATTTTCTTTTTTTTTTTTTTTATTGAAAAAGTTTTCAAATACAAATTTTTCCCCCTTTTTCCCCCCCCTCCCCCCCCCTCCCTAACCCCCCCTCCCCACCCTTCCCCCCCTGTGACTTCTTCGTAACAAAAAAAAAAACCCTAATTCATAACAGATTACTTACTCCCTCCTCAAAATACTGACCTTTACTTACTAAAAGTATTATAAATCCCCCTTTATCCATACATCTCAGAAAAGAAGAAGAGAAAAAAACAAAACAAAAAACAAACACATTATACTATAACTATTATAAAATAACTTCTAATTTAGCATAATAGTGTTTTATATCTATACATTATTGCAACAATTCAAAACCACCTTCCACTTTAAAACTATACGATAAGTCCTACTTTAATAACATTCCTGTTTGCTGCTGGCCGCCGCCAGACGTTCCTTTGGGATCGTCAGCTTCCATAGCCTGTCAGAGCCGCCTTCACAACGGAACGGCGGCTCGAAAAAACTCCGTTCCCATGAGGAAACGGAGATAGAGCCGGCAGGGGTGGGTAGAACTCTCTGCAGAGTCCCAAAAGTTTTTCTTTTACTTTTGGGATGGAGCGGATGAGATGCCCCATATCCCCAGCCGCTGCTCCGGGCTTTGGGAGACCTCTGCTAATGCAGAGCTAGGCGTCAAAAGCAAGCCTGCGAATTTGACAGATTACTCAAAGAAAATGTGAGCTGGACCTGTAATACTGAAGCGCAAGTATTTTACTTATCTTTTAAAAATTACTTAAGAGAATAGAGGAAGAGAAAGAGGAAAAAAGGTTTTTTTTAAAATGGCGTCTGCCGCGGCTGGAGAAGAGTTTGAGAGGGAAAGTTCTTCCGTTTTTTATTATTACAATGTAGCGGAATAAATACCACTGGCTACATTTGTAGACAAAACTCCGCTCCTGTTTTTGTTTTTCTCTTTTTCCCCTGGAGGCCTGATTGTTGCTGGCTGGAAGTCTTTTGTCTTGTTTTTTTTTTTCTTCTAACAAAGCCTGCTTAGGCGGAAACATGGCACTGAGGCTTGTGAAGTCAGACAAAAAAATAGGTGGGGGGGATTCCCCCACTAAGAATTTAAAGGAACAAGTTTTAACTCTTCAGTCCCAGAAACCTGATTTTAATATAATAGAATTTCTCTTAGAGGAGATTGAAAGAAGGGATGAGATTGTGAATCAGCAACTTGAAAAATTTAAGCAGGAAACTAAGGAATTGGTGAAATCCAAGTTTGACTTTTTGCAGCAAAAATTTTTAAAAATGTCAGAATTCATGATTCGGTTGGAAATAAATGCTAATTTACTAGAGTCAAAAATGGATGAAATTCAAGACAAATTGGACAATAGAATTCAAAAAATTGAAAATGATTTGTTAAATATTCAGGATTATAGTTCAGAAGAAAAATTTAAAATGGATGCTGATCAAAAGTCTGGTAATGTAGAAACTCTGCAACAGAGGATTGAAAAAGAGGTTCTAAAGATACAATATAATTTTACAGAATATGCAATAAGACTTAGAGGTTTGCAGGAAAATAACAGAGATGACTTAAGGAAAATATCTTCTGAATTTCTAGCTGGGATTTTAAAGATTCAACCTGAGGAAGTGTTTTGTAGGATTGACAGAGCTTATCGAATAAACTCCTGGACTGCCAAGCAAAGGCAATTGCCTAGAGATGTGGTAATCTATTTTTCAGATAAAGAAATTAGGAATAAAATTGTGCAAAATTCCTTCAATTCTAATTTGCAATTGTATGGAAGAAAGATTTGGATTTACAAGGAACTCCCACCTAAGATATTAATGGAAAGGAAGAAATTTGGCTTTCTGGTGTCTGAGTTAAAAAGGAGAAATATTCAATTCCGGTGGGACGTCCCAGTTGGTATTATATTGAGATATCAAGGAGAAAGATACCAGTTAAATACTGTTGAAAGAGCGGAAGAATTTTATCAAAATAGGTTGAAAATGAATTTAACATCTTCAGATATAATACAGGATAAGCAGAAGGAGCTGGAACTAAAGACAGAGACTGTACCAGATAAATTGCCTTTGGATTTATCGGATACCCCAGCTGGATTATCTACAAATTCGAGAGAAGTGCCATCTGATTTTAATGTGATGACTTATCAAGGCAAGGACAAGCATGGAAACCAATTAGAGGATATACAAGGGATAAAAAAGAAACGCGAGACACAAAAAATTAGGATGGAAGTCAAACCCACAAAAAGAAAACAAAAAAGAAATAGGTTGTGCAAAAATAGAAATTTCTAACCCAAGCAACAGTGAAGCCAGTGATTTTAAAATATGAATGATTATGTGAAAACATAGAGGAGGCGACACATTGGTCAATATCATCCTGAGGATAGTGGCAGATCTCTGCATTGCCGTAATTTTGGGACATGGAAAGAGCCTCAAATTGATGGTTTTGAATTATCTACTTTGAAACTTCTTTTTGTGTTGATAAATATATTATAATTATTTTGAATTATAAGGCAAGAGAATCACATTGGGACATGCAGAAGATCGGGTTGTTACCCAATACGATGATGGAAATTAATAATCCTGATGAAACCCACAATTATTATTATATGGAATATAATTATAATGTCACTCGGGTGGTTGTTTTTACTTTTATATATATAAGAAGATGTTTACTACTGATGGGGGCAGATATGATTGGAGACCTTGAATAAACTGTTGCATCAGCAAGCTATGTTACCCTATTATGGATGTTGGTTCTAACAATCCAGTGGAAAGACTTCAAGAAGATATTATATGGACTATAAATTTAAAGTTATTGTCTTTTCTTTTTTTATTTAGATATAATGGAATATATATATATATATATATTTAAGTAGTGTGGGCAGTGAATTAAAGATATCAAGAATTGTTGTGTATGGTAAATTTGTAAGACAGTGGGTGAATAAGCTAGCTACAGATTGATTAGTTTAAGAAAAGGGATTTTTAAGTGATACATTTAGGGGAGTGGAGGAAATGGATAGAGTGGAATAAATGTTAAATTAGATTTTATGGGGAGCCCGCTTTGAAATGTTATTATTTATTTTCATATGACTTAGTTTTTAGGTTGCTGATCATTCTGTTATTGTTCCGATTTTTCAGAATCCTTCTTAAAACACATTGCTGTTGTGGCCCGCCAGCGGCCTGCACGGATTGTTGCTGATCCCGATGAGGAGGAGGCTGGTGTGGTGCTGTGCCAGCAGCCTGTGCAGCCGGCGCTCGAGTCGGACAGTGAGGAGGCTGAAGAAGATGTGGTGCCAGAGGCAGGGATTCAGTCAGGGCCTTCAGAACCTCCAGAAGCTCCTTTAAGTGCAGAGGATGAAGAGGAGGAGCGTCTTCTCAATGCACGGGCACGCAGAGCTGCCAAAAGGCAGGAGTGGTTCCTCAGGAGGAGGTCTCCTTGAGAGTAAGGCTTGGGGCTAATTGGCCACTGCCTTAGCCTATTTAAGAAAGAACACAGCTTGCAACAAGCTGCAGGAAACAACTTTAGTTCGCTAATCATAGAGTTTGGATCTCTCTGCAACCTTGCTTCTGGACTTTCTGCCAACTCCAGTAAGACTCTGACTATCTTGTCTGTGGAATTCTGGCAGGCTGTTAAGAACGCATATTAACAGCCGGCATTTGCTAAAACTGCGTTATTTGAGTAAACTAAGTTTTGTTCAGAGTTTGTGTGTGCCGTGTTCTTTGGGATCCGTAGCTGGGGCAGAACAAGTGCACACATACACCAATATATGTGTGGGCTAATGCTGCATGGCAATGTAGATTCACATAGTTTCATTCATCATCATTAATCTAAATGATGTTTTGGAATGTAGGTGACTGCACATATAGAACTTGTCAGCACGTTACAGGTAGTCCTCAACTTATGATTACAATTGAGCCCAATGCTAAGCGAGGCAGTTGTTAAGTTAGTTTTGCCCTGTTTTACAACCTTTCTTGCCACAAGTGTTCAGTGAATCACTGCAGTGGTTAAGTAAGTAACATGTTTGCTAAGTGAATCTTGCTTTTCCATTGACTTTGCTTGTCAAAAGGTTGCAAAAAATGATCACATGACCTGTCATACATATGAGCCAGTTGCCAAGCATCTGATTTTAGGTCAGGTGACCATTCAGTTGTTGCATGAGTTGTAAGTGTGAAAAAGGGTCATAAGTCACTTTTTTTCAATGCCATTATAAATTTGAGCGGTCACTAAAGAAATGGTGGTAAGTCAAGTATGTACTACCTGTATTAAGTGAAGCACATCTTTTCTGGGTTCATGAAGTAGCAGCAGTCAGATGAGTGAGCTTGGGAAAAGATACAGTTTCTTTAAGGAGATGGTACTTTAAAGCTCATCCCATAAACCAGTGGTCACCAACTGGTGGTCCGTGGACCAACTGGTGGTCCGTGAGAAAATTTTGGTGGTCCGCAGAAAAATCTTTGCATTTTTGCATTTTTTATATTGCACTGTCAGGGATCCTTATATATGGCCCCTGGGCCGGATACAGCCTGCCAAAGTAATTAATCCCACTCGCTGATGGGATGGGGTCCTTCAGGCATTTAGCTTGGCTGCCTGTTTAGTAGCTCCAGCTTCTCTCTCCCTCCTTGGGAGTCCAGGTGCTTCAGTCAGCGGTGCATGAAACTTCAGCTGGGCTCCTTGAGAGACAGAGTTTGCAGGGGAGGTGGGGTGATCTAGTGCCCGGGCTGGCTACAAGACAAATGTTCATTATTGGTTGTATTTGAGATTCCTAGCTGCAATGGACAGCAAAGCTAGGGTTGACCCGGGGGCGCTTCTCTTTGCTAACAGGTGGCCACGCTAAGTGCCTAAAGGACCCCATTCCATTACTAATTCATATTAGTGGTCCGCGGGATTGAAAGTTATGAATTTAGTGGTCCCTGAGGTCCGAAAGGTTGGTGACCCCTGCCATAAACAACAACTTAGTCCTGGTGGAGAAAAATTTAAGACGAAGCATTTCAAATCTGTCAAAGAGAACTTGCCTTAAACAGTAATTTTATTATAAATAGTGGGAAATTCCCCTTACAGTTTTCAAGATTCTGTATTTACTACAGACTACTGCAGATTTAAAGTCACCTTTCTGAAATCTGTGTAGTTCTTGCTTCTTTGAGGGATCCTCCTCCATGCCAACATTTGGATGTACTGTATACAATGTGTAATTTTGTGGTTCTGACTTACTTGACCTGCTTATTTCCATTTTGGACTGCACTGCACACAAAACCCACAGCAATTCGTCCCATATCATCTTCCTTTTCCCACTCACCCATTTTTCTGACTGCTTCTCTAATCTGCTGACATTTATCTGGGCAGGCATAAAATAACATACACATCAGCAAATATTGAAGACTCCAAATAAGAAAATGAAAGGAAAGGAAAAGGTATGAAAATTTCAGAGACACACAGGATACTTGGATAATGGGAGATTAGATGAAAAGAGAAGACTTGGTGCTCAAGAATCACTTTATAATAGTGTGTACAGAGAACAGGGTTTTACAGCAGCATCGCATTGAGACTTTTCAATTTTTTAAGGCTAATAAATTATAATGCACACTGCCACCCTCTTCTGATTTGATAGAAGGTTGAAAATGTTTCTACATTGCACTGTACATCCCTTTTAAACAATGCTGCTTTCCTTCAGACCCATAATCCCACTGTGTGTCAAATGAGAAGATGCATATTTGTTTAAACTAATTTGATAATATTCTGTAGTAATATTATATAACAAAATTCTCGAATATCCTTTAATAATATTCTGAGAAAATGACTAGGTTTTGGGGGGTTTTTTTGCCAGAGAGACATTTATAATTATTGTCATGTATTGTTCAGTAGTAACAAAAAGTATACAGGTAGTTCTTGACTTACAACTGGTTGCTTAGCAACTGTTGGAAGTTACCACAGATGCCCAAAAAAGGAGTTATGACCAGTTTTGAAATTACAGTGTCTGCCCTTTCCCTCGGATGATATGACTACATTTTGGGTGCTCGGCAGCCAACTCAAATTTATGGTAGTTTGCAGTGCCCACAGACATGTGACCTTTGATATTTTTGCTTCTGGTTTCTGGTAAAACCACCACATAGTAAACAATGGGTTCATTTAACAATGACTGCCACAAAAAAGGTGATAAAATTGGGCCTGGTCATGGGGTGACCCAGTTCATCACCCTCACGATTTACGATCATAGTTGTGGGGCTCAATAAAGTTATAACTCCAGGACTACCATCTCAGAGGTAGAGCACATTACTTAAAAAATAATCACCTATTATTGCTGTTGGCATGGAAAGTCTTTGATTCCTGAATTATTGAGTGTGTTTGTGAGATTTTAATATAGTAGAAGTTTTTAATAACAATGAGTGAGAATTAACTTGGTTACAGATTCTTTCTTTCTGATTAAATCTCTAGAAGTGAAAAGTTGTCTATACTATTTTCTTCTACCTACCATGTAAGGCTGATTGGATTCTTCCCTTCTTCTGTCAAATTGCAATTTAGAACAAAGTATATTTCTGCCTTTGATGCGGGCATTGATTTTAGAATTACTATTCAAAGCTATGAGATAAAGCCTGACAGGCTACAGACAAAATTATTCAGGAAAAGCATTGTGAAAATGTAAAGCAAACAAAATGTTTCATACAAAGCCTTTAGCTAATTTGTGATTATTGTTTTTAACTTAGACTCATAGACTAATTTTTTTTTTACAACTAAAAAAAGAGGAGAAGGCAACAAACGAAGCAAAAATAATTGCTAACATCCTTCTATAAGGACTAAGCTGATGTATAAGACACTTTGATGTGCTTGAAGCATTAAGAATAGGAAGGAGGAAAGTGATTGTATAGTGGGGGGAAAAAAATCAAAGACATTCCAGACTGGTTTGATTCTAAATGCATTTCAGCAATCTCTCAGTAGCTTAGCTGAAAGCCTTGGGGAATGGTCAATGAAAGCAAACAGACCTACTACATCACCACTGCAGCATGTTTTCACCATCTCCCAAATCCTTACTGATTGCTGATGCTATCCAACTACTAGTCTATAACTCTTGCTGTAGAGAGGCAACAGATAAAACCATAAAGATTTATTCATTCCGTCAGCTCCTGGTGACTTTATGGAGACATCCTTGTATTTGCTTGGCAACCAGATGGAATTGGTTTGTCACTGTCTTCTTCCAGAATGTGTTATTTTATCCCCCAGTTTAGTCTGGTACCCTGGGATTGTCAGATAGCCTCCTTACTTGGTTAGGTGCTGCCAGTGGTGGGTTTCAAATTTTTTTACTAACAGTTCTGTGGGTGTGGCTGGGTGGGCGTGGCATGGCATGGCTTGGTGGGTGTGGCTTGGTGGGCATGGCAGGGGAAGGATACTGTAAAAACCCCATTCCCTCCCCAATCCAGGGGAAGGTTACTGCAAAATCCCCATTTCCCCTGATCAGCTGGGACTTGGGAGGCAGAGAATAGATTGGGTGGGGCCAGTCAGAGGTGGTATTTACCGGTTCGCCGAACTACTCAAAATTTCCGCTACCGGTTCTCCAGAACTGGTCAGAACCTGCTGAAACCCATCTTTGGGTGCTGCCCACGACAGTCATAAACCAGTTTAAGCCTTCCATTTCACACATAGAACTCATTTGGATTTTTCTTCCTAATCTGTTACTATTGATTAGTGGTACTGTAGATAAATGTATTGAATAACTTAATGGCCAAATCATACCTGGTGTTAAAAAGTAAGATATCTGCCTTCCAGACATCTTTGAATCACAAATTCCAGAATCACAGATCAGGATGGCTAAGAACTGGCTTGGAACTCCATTCCTTACACATCAAGAGATGCCTCTTAAAATCAATCAGAAAGAGCTGCATTCTTCTGAAAGACCAAGTATATTCCTAAAAATGCCTACCTATACTTACACTCTATTGTAATATTAGATAAGGTTAATTCATATACTTTGCAGACCATTTATGAAACCGTTTATTGTACAGTACAACTGGATGTACTATCTTAAGTGATTTCCTACAATGTTTTATAACACTGTAGTGTGTGGGGGGGAATCATTAGGTCTTGTGTATTCTCATGAGAAATCATGGAAGAAAATAAATTATGTTGTAAAATTAGCAATCTTGCATTATTTTCAACCATTTCCCCCCAATTTTGGAAGTCAATAAGAAGATCCTTTGGTGTTATATCACCAATATAAGTTTTATGTCTGAAATATGAAAAGCCTATTAGCTGTTCAGTGGTGCTGTTAAACTCTTCTGTTAGGCAGCCAGTGTTTTGCTCTGCCCTTCTTGCTTTTCAGACTTATGTAGATATTAGGATTGAAGGCTTAGCAAAGATTTTGTATGCTAAAGACTGCATACCTATATGGACAACTCTGGAAATCAGCCACACTGAATTTGAGGGGATTTTGTTCTTGGTAGGCATTTCTAGGAATATGTTATATTTATGTATATGTTATGTATGTTATGTTATATGTGTTATGTTATATTTCAAGTTCAGTTGAATGGAAACACCTTTGTTGCAAATAGCTTATAATGTATGATTAAAAAAAAAAAAAACGTTGTTCTCCAAATGGTTATTTTTGTATTGTTTGTACTTTTATTAGAAATATGGGCAAAGTAGTTTCCAAATTAGCAATCTTAGCTTGAGCATGCTTAAGGTAAAACTGGTTTTTGGTTGCATTGTGCATGCTAGCCATCAAGTGCCTAAACCAGGGGTGTCAAATTCAAGGCCTTCAGGCTGGATGTGGCCCTTGGGGTGCTTAGATTTGGCCTGTGGGACTGCCCTAGGCGGGCTGGTCCACTGCAAAGGACCAGTGCCTCTGCTACCAAAAACAGAGCTCAGGAGGGCTGCCCATGGCAGTTCCGTTTTTGCTGACAGAGGGTTGCAGGAGGCCATCGCAGCCAAAAACGGAGGTCGGGAGCCCATTTTTGCTGGCAGAGCGCTTGGGCCATCACAAGCACCCCCAACACAAATGATGTCGAGCTGGCCATGCACACTCTGGTCACACCAACCCTGCCCACCCTGAGGTCAAACACAACCCTGATGTGGCCCTCAATGAAATAGAGTTTGACACCCCTGGCCTAAACTAACTGGAACTAACAATATCTGTGAATACTGTGCATGACACAGCTAAGGTTGGTTACTTAATTGAACTCTGTTCTATATTGCAAAAGAACAAAAACAAAACAAAAACCCCTTGCATTATTTGACCAAACTGATAATGGGCAGTGAAGGGGAATGAAGTGCTTGCAAAGATGCTTAGAGCAACAGTGTTGTAAATCCAGAAGTGGACCTGACTCAGCACTAGTAAGAACTCACATCTGAGCTTGCATAGTGACTGTAAGAGCGGCAAAATGTCAAGTTTTCTCCACGTGTTTTGCATCTGAAAATTCCTGCCTGGTGGTAATATTCAAAACGCACCTGGATCATTTTAAGAAAGGATGGGTAGTTAATCCATAGGTAGCCTTGATAACAACTTGAGAGGGAGATGGGGAAGTTAAAGAACAAAGCTAATGTATGAAGCATGGACATCTAAAAGGAAGGCAAAGAGGAACAGAAATTGTGCACAGCACGATGTTGTCATGTAATGGCATGCATTCCTTATGTCATTTGTGTCACGATGAAATAAGGATAAATTATAGAATTTACATCATCTGGAGGATGATGTCATAATAGTGTAATGTCATTGTCATTTTGTGGTATGGACAAAAGGAAGCAAGGATGGCATATAAGGAGTTTTGGAGAATTATGGAGGTTAGTGTAGGCTACTTTTAACTGTTTTCTTTTTAAAAAGAAAGCTCAGCTTTCGAGTTTTGGGCTTTCTATTTCGTATTCCTTTGCTTAACATTGATTATTTCAAAAGGGACCAACCTAATGAATCTGTCTGTCCATTGGTAATGTAATGTTGTTTCTGGTTACACTCACCTATACAGTTGCTTAGCAATAAGCCTTGCTTAACTGAATACTTTTAGTTTTGAGTAGAAATACCTAAAAGTAACATCCTTTTTTTTTTTTTTTACATGTTCACTTTGGAGTCAGCTTGGTGTAGCAGTTAACGGTACCAGGCTAGAAATCTATGAAGAAGTGACTTTGAATCCCGCTTTAGGCATGAAGCCAGCTGGGTGACTTTGGCCCAATCACTCCAAGCAAGCAAGAATAGCAAACACTCCAGAAGATAGGCTTAAGATATAGAAGGATCTTGACAGACTTGAACATTGAGCGCTATCTAACAAAATGAAATTCAATGGTGAAAAAAGTAAGGTTCTACATTTAAGCAAGAAAAACAAAACACACAGGTAAGTATATATCGTACCTTGCTTAATAGTAGTAACTGTGATAGGGATCTTGGAGTCCTAGTGGACAACCACTTAAATATGAGCCAGCAGTGTGCAGCAACTGCACACAGTTCTAGGCTGTATAAACAGAGGGATAGAATGAAGATCACGTGAAATGTTAATACCACTTTATAATGCCTTGGTAAGGCCACACTTGGAATACTGCATCCAGTTTTGGTCGCCACAATGTAAAAAAGATGTGGAGCCTCTAGAAAGAGTGCAGGGAAGAGCAATAAAGATGATTAGGGGATTGAAGGCTAAAAGATATGAAGAACGGTTGCAGGAACTAGGTATGTTTTGTTTGATGAAAAGAAGGACCAGGGGTGGCATGATAGCAGTGTTCCAATATCTCAGGGGCTGCCACAAAGAAGAGGGAGTCAAGCTATTCTCTAAAGCACATGAAGCAGGACAAGAAGCAATGGGTGGAAATTAATCAAGGAGAGAACCAACTTAGAACTAAGGAGAAATTTCCTGACAGTTAGAACAATTAATCAGTGGAACAACTTGCCTCCAGAAGTTGTGAATGCTTCAACGGTGGAAGTTTTAAAGAGAAGATTGGATAACCATTTGTCTGAAGTGGTGTAGGGTTTTCTGCCTAAGCAGGGGGTTGGACTAGAAGACCTCCAAGGTCCCTTCCAACTCTGTTATTCTCTATTCTATACTATACTCTCTCTCAGCCCTAGGAAGGAGACAATGGCAAACCACTTCTGAAAAACCTCACCAAGAAAACTGCAGGGACTTGTTCAGGCAATCCCCGGAGTCACAATTGACTCAAAAAGACACCCTCACACAAAAATCATTTTGGATAGTGTTAAAAGAAGGAAGAAGAAATATTTTAATACACATTTCAAAATCATATTTTTGTGTGTGCGTACACATCTGCACACATCATCAGATGCCTTTCCGCCGAAAAAGGAACCAAGTAAGCTTTCTGTAGAGATATGGATGATTCCACAGCTGACTTATTTTCTTTGCTCTTGTTATGAATAAGATGAAAAGGTCAAGTGGCAGATTCTGTTAAAATTCCCAGTTAGCAAGAGAAAGAAGAGAAAGAATTGTGCTGGAAAATCTCATTATGCACTTTCTCCATCCCTCTGCTTTTTCCACAGCTGAAATTTCAATGGGGCAGATTTTTACATAAATAATGCGCTGAATTTATTATTAGATACATTTCAGGGGCTGTAGGGGATTTCACATTCAGAATCACGATTTAAATGCCGAGGTGGGGAGAACAGTGTGTAGCTTTGCCCACGGTCCTTTGGATGCCATTTTTTATCCTCTTGGTTGCACTGGGGGATTGGGTTCTGATCCTGCTTGGTTTCAGAGGGGTGTTGCTTCTGAAAGAAAAATGGTCAGAGCTGGCAAAGAAAATAAGTTCTGTATGAAATGTCCCCCTGAAGAAAAATAACTTGCTTTGCTACAGACTTTTTCCCAGAGGTATTTAATCAGAAAGCTGTTCTTTTTGCCTCGGCAACAAACTGTCGCTGTTTAATAAAGAAGATATTTTGTATTCCAGCCCTCAGGAAGTTAAATGAAATTATCTTTTTTGCTACTATAATACCAAACGGTGCACATCCAGCCCCCCTCCTTTTTAGCTGAACTGACATCTTATTTAAGTGCCTCCTCGACAGAGATATGCTAAATATCTGCATATTGTTTAGAATAACACTTCTGGTTCCCTTGGTTTTATTTTTGTTCTACATTTAAGCAAATGTTTGGGATTTTGCCCAAATGTTTTGGGAGTTTACCAACAAGTCCTGAGACGTATGAAACACAAGGTAGCTGTGGGAATTTGCAGCATGAGACTTCTCTTGTTTAGGACTTTGGCTGTATTTGAAATTATTATTACTTTTTGCAAGAAATTGCTATTGCCACATTTGTGACTCACAGATATACACCAGCAGAGAAGCCTGCTGTTAACTAGTGATCTGGGTCTATTGATTAAAAACTATGCTCCTTTTGGGTTTCTTTCTGCAGCAATGGTTGTAGTCGAATGACCATAAACAAATTGGATTGAACCCTTTTATCGGGAACTGCTTACGAGATTTGCTCTGTTTGATTTTCACTTGTATCCTTTTAAAGAACTGGAACCTAACAAAATGCAACCTAAGTATTGCTATCAGGAGGAATGTGCACTTAATTAATTAAGACACGGTGGTTCCTGACCGGAATAAAAATACCAGGCAGTCAAGTGAATTTTAATTACAGACCTTGACCAAACAAGTAAGAACCTGCAGAATAAACATATAAGCAACTAACAAGCAGATAAGCAAATATGTTCATATGTAGTAATGCGCATGTTTACTTAAATAATAAGAGCCAACAAAGCTCAGATCAGTGTGAGCTTGTGCCTAACAGGCAGCAACACATAATTTTCTATGCCAAGAGTGATTTGATGGTTTCAGATTTGCCAAAAGTTACTGGGTATAATATTAAATAGAGTTATATTTCCCATTCATTAAAATGTGGTGGAGGTGGGCATGAGAATAGAATCAGGTGCCACAATAGAGTGAACAATACAAAAGGACATGACTGACTGTTTCAACTCTTTCTATTCAGGGCAAATAATACTCCCCAAGGGGAGCCTTGAGTACCTTCTCTGTAGAAATGTAGAAAGGAGAACACTGAAATAACCAATATGAATGATTGGCATATTTAAAGACTACTGGGTTATTTAGGCAACTAGTGGGGCTTGAAATAATTTAGAAATCTTCCCAGAAAGTTAAGATAGTTCCCTCACAATTTAAAAAACCTGCTCAAATGTGGGAATAAGGTGGCTTGATAACTAGCATAAGAGGCAATTTACTAAAGCAATTCACATTTATCTTGTGGGAAATAAATAGGTTCCTATCCGCCTTTCTCAGTTTGGAGAAAGATAAGTCAATGTGTCATAGCTCAGATGACAGTTATTCCATGACATATTTATTTATTTATTTATTTATTTATTTATTTATTTATTTATTTATAATTAAATTTATATACCGCCCTACTCCCAAACTACTCAGGGCGGTGAACAGCCAGAAAGTAAAATATACATAATGCAAATGTTAAAAACCATTTAAAATACATTAAATATGAACTTTGACGTTTCATACATTTGGATCAGGGGTGGGTTATACTTACCTTTACTACCGGTTCGCATTGTGCCCGCATGCGCAGATCACTTCTGATGACGTCCGGGTCAGTGGGCAGATCCTGCCGGTTTTACTACCGGTTCTATAGAACCGGTCCAAACCAGGGGCAACCCACCACTGATTTGGATGCATATATTCATTATTCTTAGGGAGTTGCATTTTTTAAAAAAACCTATGGCTATTTATACTGATCCACTCAGATGTATTATGTAAAAGATCACCCAGGACTCTTATGAAAAGAATCAGTGCCCTTTAAATTTAAGAGAGCCTTCTTCAAGCTGATACCCTCCAGATGTCTTTGATGAAATGGTCCATATTTTTGGCTCTGAATTGTGAAAGAAACGATTCTTCAATGTTGTTTAGCAGACCTGGGCATTCTATGATCCGTGGGCCACATCTGGGCCTTTGGCTGTTCCTGGCCGGCCAGCAGAGGTAGCAAAAGCCCTATTGGTTTGGCCTTCCCAGTTTTGCATTTTCCCTCCCTGGGAAAATTAATTACCCACACCTGTATTGTAGCAAGCAAGAGACAACTGACAATCCATAATATGATACTGAAACTGTTTTCCAGTTATATGGATAATGCTTTAAATAACATGCTGTATTGTCAGTTGCCTCTTGCTTGCTGTAAGACAATGAAAAACCATTTCATCTATCATTTGATAAGGTAAAGACTCTTTTATTTTACTAGGCTATAAAATGTAATTTTCCCCTATGTGATTCAGTAGACAGTCATTCTTTTCTGTCTGGCTCTGGTTCAGGTATTTCCCTTTTGTTTCATCTCTTTCCCTCTGTGATCTTTCTAGTGACTTTTTATCCCTTCTCATCCTAAAAAATTGTTATATCTTCCAAGGTCCCAGAGCATCTCAATTACTTTACACAACCTACTTTATGTTCTGTTATATTATACCTGAGTATAAGGACTTATATAGAGAAATCTTCAAGCACTTCTTTTCTCCATAGGACCCTAAGTTGTCAGAATGATAAAAATGTATGAAGACCAATAAAAGCGCCAGTTAGATTCACCAAGGCGATGATGATACCTTCTAATCACACATGCATGCTTTGATTGTGTATATTATTGTCTGTCCTCAGCATTAACAAAATACTACAATCTCAGATCTGATTTCCCCCTCCCCTCAGCAATTTTCCATTGCTTTCATCTTTAACAAAGCAATGTCTACATTTCATTGTACTGTATTTATGCAAAGAGGTCTCCACTCATGGCACGTTATTCATATAACTGGGATTGCTGTATGTTACTACTTTAAAATAAATCCCCAAAAGGTGGAAGTTTTATCTTGGAAATTGCATTGCTAAGCCAAACATTGCTAACCCAAACATTTAGGGTTTTTTTTTCTCCCTTCCCCTAAATATGCATTTTGCTTAGAAATTCAACTAAGGGATTAACTTCAACCTGAGGCAGCATCTATCCAATTTAAGCTGATCTTAGAAGCTAAGCAGGATCAATCCTGATTAGTCCTTGATGGGGAATCACTGGGGAGTTGAAAAGTCCCAGAAGAAAGCAACAGCAAAGCATTTCTGTAACACTGCCAAAAATATTGCATTGATACAGTAGCATCACCAGGGGCATCTTGACTTTGATGAACTGTTATTGACCATACCTAAAGGATGTGATCAGGGAAATGGTTGGCAACTGGAGATTGTGGTTCCCTGGCATTAGGGCAACAGTCATGTATTCTCAGGCCAGAAATGGCAATTATATAAACAATGAACAGCCATTTGGCTCAAAGGCCATCATGGCAAAGGCAAAGAGAATCCATTAATTTATGGGGCTTTATTGGTTTTTTTTTTTAATTTGATTTATATGCCACCCTTCTCCGAAGACTCAGGGCGGCTTACAATGTGCTCAGCAATAGCCTTCATCCTTTTGTATATTTATACAAAGTCAGCTTATTGCCCCCACAACTGGGTCCTCATTTCACCTACCTTAGAAAGGACGGAAGGCTGAGTCAACCTTGAGCTTGGTGAGATTCGAACCCTGCAGTAATTGCAGGCAGCTGGTCTTAATAACCAGCTTAATAACAGGGTGCCTTAAACCCCTGTACTACCAAGGCTCTTGGTAGTTTAAATCACTGGGGAGATTGCACCTTTGCATTGGCTTCATTTTTGTTTGAAATGAATATTTGTAGCTAACTAAGCCATGATTGTGGGATTTCTACAGTAAGTCAGAAGAGTTCTGCTTGTCCCAAAGGTGCTTTTTCAAAAGGCAACTGGACTTTATTTTTCCTTGAAGACATTTTGTTTGTCATCCAAGAATCTTCTTCCATTCTGAACTGAAGAAGCTTTTTGGACGAGAAGTGTCTTCATCAGAAGTCCAGTTCCCTTTTGAAAAAGCACCTTTGGGATAACCATGACCTGGATGACTGAGGATCTCCATAAACAAAGATCTCTGCTTGACTGGTGAGTTGGTCAGGGGAACTTGACACCTGGATTATGTATAATTTTGATGTAGTGGCTACTGGATTTACTCAAAATTGCAGTTATGGACAGAATCAGCTGGAAAATTTGGGAAGGAGTTCTCTATAGTGGCCTAACAGAGTGATATTTGTATAAGTAGTAAACATGGTCAAGAAAAACTCTGGTCAGCACATGGTGCCCATTACATTTTTAAATGTCACACATTTTATTATTTGGCTTCCATCACTCATCAGGCCATGTTTTTTTCTGCCCTTCTGGAGATATGGAAATGCTTCCTGTTCTCCAAAAACATCAAACGTTTTGTTTACCATTTTCTTCATTGTTATGCTGCTGATATTGTACAACTAATTTAGGACCCTTCCTTGTTAATTACTTGTAATATCTATCCTGGGTGAAATGAATCAATTAATAGATGTTAAAAGGCAATCAAAAAAGCTTATTCTAAATCTCAGTTTATTTGCTAATGAATGCTGATTTGCATTAAATATTTTAATCACTACACCAGAAAGGCTATGATTTCTAAACAATCTTTTGAAAGTCTTTATGAAATGCAAAAGAAAGAAAAGAATGCACTATATGAGAATACAAATATGCATACATATCCCATTGTGCTATTTTCTCTTGAGGTTAGCAATGTTATGCAAATCTCTAAAGAGAGCAAAAACAATAAATCAATGAAGTGAAATGCATGAAGTAAAAAAAAAAAAGAGAGTAGAGTTAAATTTAATTTACACCAACGCTATTCAATATATCTTTTAAAACCATTCTAGTTTTGTACATAGGTACCACCACTTCTATTGCCTTTGCTTTTTAAACTTCCCTTTCTCTTTTTTGGGGATGTCATCAACTTCTTCCAACCATGATTTTTTAATCTTTTTCTTTCCTCTAAACCCATTGATGCTTTCATATATTTGTTTTGCAATTCAATTCTATTTCTATTTCATTCCATTCATTTCATTCCATTCCAGTATGACTAAACATGCTTCTTTCAGATCACTCACACCACATTTATTCATCTTCTTTTTAACTTTATTATCCTTATTTTCACCACATATATGTCTTAAGTAATCCATTCTCACTGCATTCAACTTTTTGTTGAATATACTTGTCTCCCATATAACAAAGTGGGTATAAACATTATTTTATTTGCATCTTTTTTCATGTCTTTTGACAACATTTGACAACAGACCACAGACCATCCACTACACTATCTTTTACCAGAATCTGCGTATCTTAAATAAATTTACAACGTATTTCCCTTCTCCCAACTTACAGTACATAAATTCGTTGACTTGCTCTGTTTTGCTATATATTGGTAGTCCTTGCTTAGCACCAGTGGTGAAATGTAAAATTTGTTACTACTGGTTCTGTGGTGTGGCTTGGTGGGGGAGGTAATGTGATTGGGTGGGCATGGGCAACTTTTTTTTTTAACTTTTAAAAGCATTTTTTCTACAACCTTAAGAAGTTGCAGGAAAAAAAATGCTTTTAGAAGCCTCTGACGATCCCAGCTGAGCCGTGTGATCATCAGAGGCTTTTTTTTTTACTTTTAAAAGCATTTTTTCAGCTGAAGAGGTTGTAGAAAAAATGCTTTTAAAAGAGAAAAAAAAAGCCTCTGATGATCGCGTGGCTCAGCTGGGCATGGAGGGGGCCAGGATTTTTGCTATCGGTTCTCCGAACCACCCAACACCATTGCTACCGGATCAGGCGATCCGGTCCGAACTGGGAGCATTTCACCTCTGCTCAGCATCCATTCATTCACTGAGAGTTCAAAGTGATGATGGTCCTGAACAAGGAGTACCTACGATGGGTCCCCATAGTTGTGGCCATTGCAGTCACATGATTGCAATTTGAGTGATTGACAACCAACTTGCAATTATGACGATGTGGCATGTGATTGCCATTTGTGACTTTTACTGCTGGCTTCCAGCAAGAGAAGTCAATGGGGAAGCCACCAGGAAGGTGTACATGGTAATCAGGTGACCATAGAATGCTGCAACTGTGGAGGATTTGCCTGCCAACAGCAACTGGGATTGCTGGAATTGCCATTGTAAATTAGTGTGGTTACATGATGTCGTGCCTTATGACCATGTTACTTGGTAACAGAGTTTCAGGTCCCAAGTATCATTGGTAAGCGAGGACTATTTGTATTTATAACTTGCAATAATTCAGTCTGTTTTCTCTTTTATAAACAATTACTTTGATTGTTGTTTTTCAGATCTTCATTACATCATATAATCTATTTAATATTCACCAGAATTCAGTTCTTAGACAGCAACATGGCATTGTCTGCATATAAAAGTACATTTGCATTTCCAACCAAGGGATCTCTGCTGTCACCACAAGGATTCCTTATATATTTACATGTCAGTACATTAACCAACTAAAAGGACAACACAGATTTTGTCTTACTCCCTGCTCAATGTTGAACTATTGGCTAAGAATTTCATTTATGCTTTACTTCCATCATATACTACTACAGAGATATTCAATGACGGAGCTTTATACTCAGGCAAAACATTCCATAACTGAAGCTTATTTATCATACCAGGTTTAAATCAACCAAAGTACAGTAAACTTTCTTTCCCACATTCATACATTTTTAAACTGGCCTGATGAAAAGCAAACCTTTGCTCAGCTTACCCTCTGCCCCGTATAAAACCAAACTGCATTTTTCCAGTTGTGCTTGCTGTCAGATTTCATACTGTTCAATCAGAAGTCTGTTGAAATGTCTTCCTGGAACACTTAACATATTAATCCCCCTATTGCTTTCAACATAAACAATATAAGTACTTTTCTTTCTTTCTTTTTTTCTTCATTAATTCATACCATTTACTCCTCTTGTAAGTCACAATTTCTCATATGAATCTGTAGATATTCCCATATATATATTTATATATAAAATTTATATTTGCTGATAAAGAAATACAATAAATTTATATCAGCAAATATAAATTTGGTATAAAACTGTTTGTCGTGAATGTGACTGCTTGAGAGCTCCTGGATTGGAGCTGAAAGGCGAAAGGGAAGCAGTATGCTCCCTCCCATATTGGGGTAGACCAGGTGCTTCAACAGAAAACTATATATATATATATATATATATATATATATATATATATATATATATATATATATATATATGCGATATTTTTGCAATCAGGGTTTTTTTCCTATGTTGAAAGATGTTAAAATGGCCATGGTGGGATGAAACATCTTTCAACATAGGAAAAAAACCCTGATTGCAAAAATATCGCACATTTATACCTATGAATCAAAAGAAATAAATATTTGACCTCTACAGGGAGGAGTCACAAAATATGGGTGTGTCTGGCTGAAGAGGCCCAAGAAGGCCGAAATAGTGCTATCCCAGTCTCCCATAAGTCACAGAAGAAACAACATAAAATTTCTGACAGGCCTGAAAGCGATGAATAGAGATTTCATCCCACCATGGCCATTTTAACATCTTTCAACATAGGAAAAAAACCCTGATTGCAAAAATATCGCACATTTATACCTATGAATCAAAAGAAATAAATATTTGACCTCTACAGGGAGGAGTCACAAAATATGGGTGTGTCTGGCTGAAGAGGCCCAAGAAGGCCGAAATAGTGCTATCCCAGTCTCCCATAAGTCACAGAAGAAACAACATAAAATTTCTGACAGGCCTGAAAGCGATGAATAGAGATTTCATCCCACCATGGCCATTTTAACATCTTTCAACATAGGAAAAAAAACCCTGATTGCAAAAATATTGCACATTTATACCTATGAATCAAAAGAAATATATATATATATATATATATATATATATATATATATATATATATATATATATATATATATATATTTGTTTTCTGAGGTTTTCGCAGGTGTTTGTATGTAGGTCTTTGGTTATTTGGGTTTTCTCCCGTGTAAAATTGGAAGTGTCTTGGCGACGTTTCGACGAAGTCTCATTCGTCATCTTCAGGCTGGTGTCATTGGCTTTGTGCTTCTAGGAGCAATGTGTGATCGCAGTTGTTTCTTCCTTTTAACTGCCAGTGGGGGTGTGAACTGATTGGGTGGGAGCTTGGCTGTGTTCTGATTGGGTGGAGGTGTGTTAAAAAGACCAGAACCATCGCCAAAACTGAACACTTTAACAACAGAATAATCAGAGAAGCCATCGAGAGAGAAAAACACCCACACAGCATGAATAAACGAGATGATACCTCCCACCTACCAGCCATTTGGAAACCCACCCTTATTGACAAACGAGTCCCTAACACAAAGAATGACACCAGACCCACACTCACGAAAACCACACAGGATGTCACCACCACACATTCACACAAAAAGCAAACCCACACCGATGATGAGGCACAACCACAAACCAGAAGGCAGACCACAGCTGCATTATTAGCCACTTTAAACCCCTCCAATCCATACATGAAGCAAACTGACACCCACCATGAAGATGTGGCACAACCATGAACGCGAAGCCAAATAACAGCAATGTAGCTTACCAGCTCAAATCCCCCTGCAACTCAGACTAACCCGAGCACAACCAAGCCCCCACCCAAACAGAACACATCCCCATCCAATCAGAGCACAGCCAAGCCCCCAACCAATCAGAACACACCTCCACCCAATCAGAACACAGCCAAGCTCCCACCCAATCAGTTCACATCCCCACTGGTAGTTAAAAGGAAGAAACAGCTGTGATTACACATTGCTCCTAGAAGCACGAAGCCGAAGATACCAGCCTGAAGATGTCGAATGAGACTTCGTCGAAACGTCGCCAAGACACTTCCAATTTTACATGGGAGAAAACCCGAATAGGGCTGCATAAAAATCTTGGTTTACGTAGGAAGAACCTGGCTAAAGAGAAATACACACACACACACACACACACACACACACACACACACACGATTCCAAATCCTAATTGAGTTAACCACATGTAGCATTTTCTGTTAATGGTAAGAACAGTAATAATCTGTGTTGGAACATTTGGGTCACTATGACAAAGGTTATTTTGTTTTTCACACAAAATGCTCAAATTATCTATAGAAAGTGGGTTCTCTAATCTAGCAATCTTGCAAACCAACATATATTTGCTTGTCTCCTACCAAGGTGGATTGCATGGAGTAGAGATACATTATATCTGCTTAGATGTGAAGTGATGCACATTATTACAACTTCCTAAAAATAAAACCAATCCCCCCCCCACCTTTCTAATAACTCACCCTCTTGACTCCTTAAAATAAAACCTGGTCGCTCTCTGTATCAAACACTATGTTCTGTCATGATGATCTAATTCTCTCTTAACGCTATTTATATTATTAAACAGATTCAGTAACCATGGCTATTTTCATGCAATCTGCTGTACCCTATTGGACAATGCATACATTTCAAAGATGTACTGCTACTCCTTTTACAGTCCAAGGAGCAAAGAAGCAAAATAATGCTATTTCTGCATGGTTACTTCATGATACATCTTTAGAGTTTTTCCCATTTTAGCATGTTGCATCAATTCCACCCTGAGGCTATCATTCAAGGGGAAAGTGCAGCATGCTTGCTGCAAATGTTTTGCCATTTGAAAAGGAACCTACTTACTCAGCTCCCAGTTTTCACTTACGATGTTAACTGCCCTATCCTTCCTTCCTTTAAACTAAGTTTTGTTACGTAGCTTTTTGCCGCTGAGACAAGCAATACTGTCTTTGCTGCTAGATATGGTAGAGTAATTAACTTCATTCTCAGCAAATGAAAAGTTAATCAAAGAATCAGTCTACTTGATATTACGAGCAATAATCAGAGTCAAAAGGTTTTCTCTGCTGCCATAGAAAGTTAATAACAGGCTCATTTGGAATAGAAATGTCCTATTGATGAAAGTATTCTAATTAAAATTTTCTAATTAAATCAGTTTTTTAAAAGTTTATTCATTTTTGCTTTGTTTATTTGCTACCCATTCTACTCTTGACATCTAACAACATCAACATGTAAAATCATGACCCTTAAGCCCCAAATATATATATACAAAGAGCAATAAGGATAAAATTGAAAAACTGAAAATGCCACATACTCACAGATCCACATCTTCAATTACAAGACTTCCTCCTCCTGTGGAAGAGGCAACAGGCTGGCCTATACAATTTCCCTAAAGCCCAGGAAAGACAAAGTGGAATCTCTGCTAGGTGGGATTTCCAAAGATTGAAAGTGACTACTGTCCTCTCAAAACTCTCAAATTAGTGGTTCAGCTAAGTATATCGGGACCTACCCATCATTGCTTGGGCTTCCAGATTCTGTACCTGTTGTCGCTTCTGAATGTTTTCAACCGCAGCCTCCTGTAGAATCCAAAACAGGATCTGACTAGATTTGTTTTCCAGGAGGTCCAGAATGCTCACAATTGGTGCAAAAGTTCCCATGGCCACAGGTGCCCCTTGCTCTTTAAACAGGATTTATCCCACTCAGAATTAGGGAAAGAATTCTTTGGATTTATTTGGGCAACAAGTCCGAAGCCATTACTTCCTGAGGGATTTAGTCAGTCATCCCAATCAAGACCCTTGCAGCCTTGAAGTACTGGGTGAGTATTTCCACATCGTCTATTTGACTCAGGGATGAGATATATAAGAGGGTATCATCAGCATATTGGTGATGCTGGCTCTTGTGCTGACAGATCACCTCCCCCAGTATTTTCATGTACATGTTAAAAAAGAGTGAAGGCAATGATGGGCTTCAAGTAATTTAACAACCAGTTTGCCTAGTGACTGGTTGGGTGGGCGTGGCTGGGGGGAGTCATGTGACTTAGTGAGTGTGGCCAACTCACCGTCACTCATGGCAAGGTGGGGAAGTGCAGGCAGGCTGATGCTGCAGAGACAGGGCGATTTCCTACGTACCCTTCCCCCCATCTTGGGCTGACAAAATAAAAGAGCCTTGATAGTAGAGGGGTTTAGTGAACCCTGTTATTAACACAGCTGCCTGCAATTTCTGCTGGTTCGAATCTCTCCAAGGCTCAAGGTTGACTCAGCCTTCCATCCTTTCTAAGGTAGGTGAATGAGGACCCAGTTTGTGGTGGCAATAAGCTGACTTTGTATAAAATATACAAAAGAATGAAGGCTATTGCTTAACGCATTGTAAGCTGCCCTGAGTCTCCGGAGAAGGGCGGCATATAAATCAAATTAAAAAAAAAATAAAAAAAAAATAAAAGCCCATTTAAAGATTGCGACTGCCTGCTGATCCTGCCTGGACATGCTGGCTAAAGGACGCTAAGGGGGGAAAAAAGAGAAGGGCCTATGGAAACACCCTGTTTTCTGCCTCCATTGGACTGTCTGCGCCACACTCGATCGGGATGGGGAGGTGGGGGGGGGCGGAAGCAAAAAGCCCACTTGGTCTGTACATACTCACCAGCATGATGGAGAATCTCTCTTCCAGCTTGCTGGTTCGGGCATTGGGAGCTTGAGGAGTAGATCATGTGCCCTGAACTCCATCTGCTGCTGCTCCAAGCCTGGAGCCTGGCTGCAGCCGACCATCGGCCAATTTTCTTCCAGCACTCATGCAAGGAACCCTGGAGAAGCTTAGTGGCAGCATATTGCATGCTTTTCACTCCAAGCAGCCCTGGAAAATGCATGGCTGGGGCAGAGCAGTCCTCCTTAACAAGCTCCAAACCATTGTTCCTACTCCAAGCCTGGGTTCCCCACATGAGTATTGGAAGAAAGGGAGTCTGATTGTGAGGCCGGGCTTTTCCAAGGACAGTCATAGAGGGAAACAGTGAGTGTGCCTTTCCAGTGAGTGGGCCGTGTGGTCTGGGCAAGCGAGCGAGCGAAGGAGCCAGAGTGTAGCTCGGCATGGACATGATTCTAGCCACCGGCCAAGGTGGACGAAGCGAGATGGGGCAGGCGGGGCCAGCCAGTGGTGGGATATGCTGGTTGCTGAACTCCGCAGAATTGTAACAACCGGTTCACCAGAACCGGTCCGAACCGGCAGCAGCCCACCTCTGAGTGAAGGGAAATATTCCTTAGTTATTCCAGAAATTAAAGGTCTGCTGGCAGATCTCTCCTCTTCCACCATCACCAATTTGAACTGCACTTCAGGAAGGAGGAGAATTGTTGCAGGACACTGTCCCTTATTCCATGTTTACATATATCATGATTTATTTATAACATGTTTCATGGTATGGAAAACTATTGGGAAATCAAAAGGACCAGGACGGTTGCACTTCCCCAATCCCTATTAATCTAAAATCTGCAAGAATTGTGACCAATGTTAGATCCTGGCCTGTACCATTACTCGCCAGGTTCCAAACTATTTCTTCTCAGTATCTTTAAAACTGTAGGACATTTCCTCTACAATTTTCCAAGAAAAGGAAGGTTGAAGACAGGGCTAAAGTTGTCTAAAACAAGTGAATCAAGTGAAAGCATCTTGAGCAGAAGGCATATTATAGCGTCCTGCAGAGTTAACTACAGGTACTTCCTCAATCAAAAAAGCATTTATTATTTCTCAGCTCCAACCTTCTGCCATCCCACAGGAGGGGTTAACCAACTATGGGGAGGCAGGGATCCAACAGAGAAATAGTAGAACTGATATTGCAAGAGGCGTAGCATGTTGTTCAAGACTCACAAACCCTAAATGATTCCACATCATAAAATAAGACCCAGTCATTTCCAGCTGGAGTGCAGTTTTGTTTGCCAAATGCTGCAAGAATTCTTGAACAGCACAGATGGTTTTGATAATCATCCTTTCCTAGAAAGGATGAATCACCTTAGAAAGGACTACTGGGTGGCAATTAGCTGATGCAGTAATGGTGGCAAAATATTTCCTTTTTAGTAGTTTAGATAACTACTCTGAAGCTTGAATGCGTACCAATGTCCAGTCAAACTTGAGATGGGACTTCTCCAGTGGTGTTCCAGGCATTTTCCTGAGCTGTTCAGTAAATTAAAGGGTTCCAGTGGAGCTGTGAGCAGGGAGTGGCTCTCCAGGTACAATCCAGTCCAGTAACCCAGATATTCTTTTCATTCCAATGGGCAACCAGAGTCTTGGCTGACTTACCTACTAGATCTTAAGGAAACTTCCCAAGAGACCTGTGGAAGCTCACAGATTTCCCAACATGCATCTGGGACAGATTAATTTAATAGGCCTTTCCCACTGCAGAGAAATGGACTGTTCATACAATAGAAATTCTGTTCTGTTCTATTCTATTCTATTCTATTCTATTCTATTCTATTCTATTCTATTCTATTCTATTCTATTCTATTCTATTCTATTCTATTCTATAACTGTGTAGCAAACAGATAATGATCTATCCATGACAAAGTGCAAAATTTGGTGCCCTTCATTTTCAAATCATGTTGTATGAATAAAGGAGAGTATTTGTAGCTCATCTTGAAATGAGGGGTAATCTAGCACTGATGATGTTACATAGTTTGGGTAATGAAATTTCTGCAAGAAAACAAGCAAGCACAGAGAGCACCAAGGACCCCTCATGTTGTATGAGCTCTGTGACAAAACAAGATCTAGTATATAATTCTCATGTGTATCAGATCCTGATAAGTTGGGCCAAGTCTACAGTTTCACAGTAGACATGAATATATGGGCCACTCCAGAGGTGGGTTTCAGCAGGTTCTGACCAGTTCTGAAGAACCGGTAGCGGAAATTTTGAGTAGTTCGGAGAACCGGTAGTAAAAATTCTGACTGGTCTCGCCCCCATCTATTCTCTGCCTCCCAAGTCCCAGCTGATCAGGAGGAAATGGGGATTTTGCAGTAACCTTCCTCTGGATTGGGGATGGAATGGAGATTTTACAGTATCCTTCCCCTGCCACGCCCACCAAGCCACACCTTGGTAGTACTGGTAGTACACACCACAGAACTGGTAGTAAAAAATTTTGAAACCCACCACTGAGCCACTCTTTCTAACAGAAGGCATGCTGAAGTTCTCTAACATTACTAGCTAAGGCAGTGTTTCTCAACCTTGGTAGCTTGAAGATGGGTGGACTTCAAGTCCACCCATCTTCAAGCTTCCAAGGTTGAGAAACACTGAGCTAGGGGAACTCCACCACTTTATCACATTCAAGTCAAGCAGCCCTATCAAGAATGTTGTTGTACAGTATACAGTATACAATCAGAAAATCTAACCCATTTCTCTGTCCCAGCAAAACAAACATGATCCTGCATCCGGATATCTATGGAGTAGGATCTCTTGGTGTCAATAGAGTCTCATTGATAACAACAATTATCCTCTCATCTTTCCTTAAGGGTCTTGGGTTGTACAAAACCCCAAACTGGATGAGCAGATTCCCAAGGAAGTCCCTTCATCTCCCTCATCCAGGTTTGGATAATACAAGTAATTCAACTGTCATGGATGATGAAGGACTTATTACAGATAGGCTTAGATTTAAAGCACCATCTAAGGTCCTTGAACCCTGGTTCCTGCTGTGAGGACTGAGAGCTGGAAGAAGAAATAGACCAAAAATATTTAATTCACGTTCCCCATATGCAGCCTGTTCTCAGTCTTCCGTCTTCCATCATACCTCCTTTTTCCTTCAACCCTGAGTTCCTGTGCTCAATGATCCCCTTCCCATCCCACCCAGCATTTTCCTCCTGTCCAAGGACACCCCCAGCCATTTGACTTAGGAACACTCAGGTCAGGGGTGGGTTCTACTTACCTTTACTATTGGTTCGCAACAGGACCGTGCATGTGCATGAGCTTTGCTCGTGCATGTGCGTGCTCTTCTGCGCAAGTGCAGAAACTTCTGGGCATGAGCAGAAGCATTTTGATGATGTCAGTGGGTGGAGTGGGTGGAGCCTCCCACCGGTTTTACTACCGGTTCTATAGAACCGGTGCGAACTGGGAGCAACCCACCATTGATTCAGGTGACTTCTGGCTTAAATCAGCCTCACAGACACCTCACAAACCAGATCCCCACAAACCACCCTACAAGCTATCCATGCCAGTGGTGGGTTGCCCCCGGTTCAGACCGGTTCGCAAGAACTGGTAGTAAACCGGCAGGAGGCCCTGCCCATCACTCCAGATGTCGTCATTAGTGATCTGCGCATGCACAGAACCTTCTGCATGATCCCATTGCGAACTGGTGGTAAAGGTAAGTAGAACCCACCCCGATCCATGCTATATCCTTCTGTTCTCCTCTCCTTACCATAAAATAGGGACCCCTCACAAAACTGGAAGACCTAAATCCCAGCTATGTTTCTCACATGTGATATTTTAAAATGATCGAGCCATCGTCAATATTTTGAAAATCTATTTTCACTCAGAACGCTTTTGATTGAAAAATCCTTTCAATTAAGGGAATCTTTGTTATGAGATTCTGGTAAATCACATACATTTAAGAGCATTTTAACTTGGGGTATGTGGGAGTAAATGATGTCCCCAGGCAGTGGATCATTTTAAAAAATGAGATCTCTCCTTAAAAAATAATCTTGCCATGATGCTATAACAATCAATATTTATTCGGGGGAGCTACAAAGTTTAAAACCATTTAAAACGAGTCCATTATCTGCTAATGATAGATGTATCTATTTACCCAGTGGAATGAGCTGGAACATAACCAAATGTGTGGGAAAGTGACAAATTGTGCTAGTTCTCATTCAGCATACTTAGCAGAATAGTTGGTCAGCCCTATGGCGCATAATTGCTTTGACTAGGTCAGTTTGTATAGATGTGCAAATCTTCATTCTATTATCATAATGGTGGAATAACACAACTGTTTAGCCAAAAGCATACAAAATATAAACAAAGGTCGTAATTAGGAAAATGGAATGATGTGCTAAAGTAGCTAACATCCCACATTCTTAAGGAGTAGCAATAGAGGATGCATTTGTCCTTTCCACTTGTTTTGTGTTTGTATCTCATACCACTAACAATCCACAGTAAATTTACCAAACATTTCCTCTATCTAAGTATCAAGTGCATCGATTAGTGGGGTAAAGCAGACTAGCTCTAAAATTAAATGTAAGTCTCGGAAGACGACTTAGCCATGAAAGCCAACTGGGTGATCATGGGCCAGTCGCTCTCTCTCAGCCCAACCCACATTGTTGTTGTTGTTGTTATGACAAAAATAGGAAGAAGAAAAAAATTACATATGTTCACTGACTTGAGTTATTTGTAAAAGTAATAAAGATGGGACACAAACAAATAATAAAATAAAAATAATGAATAATGAATAAATTGCTAAAACTGGCCAAGTTGGTTAACAAAGAATCAAATTACAACCCAAAAGAAATCTAAAATTGAGAGGAGGGGCTGCAACGGAGAATGAAAAATGAATGAAAGGTGGAAGGTATTGTGTGTGCGTGCTGTTAGATACATCATTTCTGTTCACTAGATTAGAGGAAGGATCACCTGGGATTTTATTTCCATCTTCATCCTACTGCTGTTATGTACATAAAAAGATTAAAGCTGGGGCTGTCCATGTTAATTACCACAGTATGTTTCCAGTGTTGTGAGCCGCCCTGAGTCCGGCTGGAGATAGGGCGGCATATAAATCTAAATAAATAAATAAATAAATAAATAAATAAATAAATAAATAAATAAATAAATATTGTCAATTCTTGCTTGTTATTCTCCTCTCTCTCCCTGTTTTTGTCCCATTTGGCCAATTATCTCTTTTGACGTTTGCTGATGTTTAATAAATAAACATCAAGTTATATTTTTGGTAGCTGAACTGAGTGGCATGTCTGCTTGCTCAGATCTGAGAGTGGGGAGTGACTGGCAGGATGCTGAGTGTAAAGTAAACTGAGAATTACCCACTGAAATTTCCCAACAACCCCCCCCCCGAAGATCATATCATTTTAATCCACATTAAATGGAACATAATTCAGATTAATCACCCATCTTCTCAGATCATTAGCAGAAAGAGAAGTAAGAATAAGCTTTCCATCTACACCTACCTATTGAAGCAATGTGAAAAAAATAATAATGCTTTTTTAGTGAATCTAATTATATGAACCTATTATAAGCTATGCAACAATTAAGATAGATCTTGTACAATCTTTGCTGTATGAAGTCCACACTAGAAAAAGAGAAAGGGGTCTCTGCATTCAAGATGAAGCCTAGGAATCAAAGCAGTGGGTAATCTTAAAAACATGTAGTGACTTGTGTAGATCAAAGGTCAGTTGAGGGCTTGGTACATAAATCTACATTTCCCACTGTTTAATATAAAAATAGACAGTTATTTGGGAAACAGCAGGACAGGCCTACATTTGCACATAACAGTTTAATCATCTAGAGCAGGGTTTCTCAACCTCAGTAATTTAAATATGTGTGGACTTCAACTCCCAGAATTCCCCAGCCACGTTGGGGTTGTTTAGGTTGAAAATCCTGTTCTAGAATATTTCCATCCCTGTTTGCAAAGAAAGTAAATAAATTTGTTTGTTTGTTCAATTTCTATAGCCATGTACTTGCCAATTGAGTTTGGGCAGCTTACAGCTGATTAAAAATATTAGATAGTGAAAAATAAATCAAAACAATACAACAATAAACAAATATGTGTGTGTGTATAGAAAGACTAATTCTGAACTGCTAACTTGTGCCTTCCATTTATGTCAGGTTGTGTGAGGCATCTTTAGAACAATAACTTATAATTGATAATCAGGATGATGGCTTGTATTGCAAGGCATAGGAGGAAAACATATAATATAGATATTTTCACATTTATTTACTTATAAAACAAGGGGAGTGATGATTCACAAGGTGAAAATGCTGGGCTGACAATCGACAGACTCATGTTCGAGACCCATTGCTGCCGTGATTTGTGGGTGAACTCCCATCACTCCAGTTTCTACCAACCAAGCAGTTTGAAAGCAGGTGACTGTGAGTAGATTAATGGCTACCACTTCAGTGGTCAACTTCATGGGTACATGAAAGAAGCCCCCAACTGGGCATTCCCCAGGCAATGGCAATGTTACCAGCAGATCCTTTTAAAAAAAACTTACTGATTCAAGGGGACTGACTCTCTCTCAGCTGAGGCAGCCTGCGTTGTCTGAAAGACGTTTCTGTCATCATGTGGTCAGCATGAAAATATGGAATACAGTAACCTTTCCAAAGTTGCACCTATTTATCTCCTTGTATTTGTATGCTTTCGAAGTGATAACTTGGGGGCGAGTAACAGGAACTCAGATCGTCCCACAACACTCAGGTCTTGAACCCGAGTTGTCGCCTCTCAAGCTGACAAGCTCAGTGTCTTAACCGCTAAGCCTACACACTCCCTAACCACACATTTATTTATTTATTTAAGAATGGGCTGAGAAGTCATTTTTAATGTTTTTTTAAAATGTTTTGTCAGAAGTAAACACTGACAATGACATTAAACTAACTGGGGACCTTCATATTAATTGTAGCCAAATATTGGGCATATCAGCCTTTTGTTTTAGTAGATGGAATTCTGTTTGAATATGTATTAAAATAGGGGTCTCCAACCTTGGCAACTTTAAGACTTGTGGACTTCAACTCCCAAAGCTGGCTGAGGAATTCTGGGAGTTGAAGTCCACAAGTCTTAAAGTTGCCAAGGTTGGAGACCCCTGTATTAAAGGACGCATTCCAAATTTGCATGGCATTAAATTTTAAAAATATTCTCTTCACCTTGAATCTGCTTCAGATTCAAATGCTTTTTTGGTTAGAGCTGTGATCCTCAACCATTTTAAATATTGTTGGTCAACATATAAGGAGCCTTGCACACATTTTTATGCAAATATGATACTCTATTGTTACATAGAAGAATCTATGAAGAAGCCCAGTGGCTGAAGGTTCACTTAAACATTCACTTGTCACTAAAACTGTTTTAGTAGTAAGTAACTGCTCCGGAGGGCCCCCTTATGGATTAATTTGGAAATGTCTGGCTGGAAACGTCTGAATTAGAATCCACTTTCTGATCAATATGACTAAGTTTGCTTATTCTGATATCGTACTGGCTTCTGTTTATGAGACCAAAAATATACAGACTTCAGATTGAACTAACATAGTTCAGTGACCTTGCAACATGCTTGGTTACTTGGCCAGTTAAAGGCTTCCAGCTGTGCTAGGCGCTTATTTTGTTTCATGCTAAAACCATCACTTGCCTCTCTAGAAGAGTATAATTTTTAGTTTAGCTTATGTTCCTTTTGTGCAAGGGGGATGGAGATCAAATAATGAAGCACACATTTCTATGTTATAATGCAAATTCTGCTCCTTACATACCTGTATTCAACATTACAGCAGAAGTAGAAAAGGGTGGAGCTTAACATTGTTGTGTCACAATGCACATTTCATCATTTTGGCGTCATTCTGGCCACTTGTATCTATCTATGACCTTACGGCTGTGTAATGGGAAGGCGGTTCCCTTAACTCACATACAAGAAATGATTTTAAATAGCGATTGGACTCAAATAAATATTGTGACAAAAAATAAACAACTCTCATTCATCCCACTTGTACATTCATACACAGATCGGCTGCTAATTTAATTTTTAAAAAACCTTTAAGTGACATTCTTTAATATACATCAAAATTTTAAATTAGAATGGCCAAACCTGGGTTGCATAAATCTGGATGACCATTAAGTGGCAAAAGGAGTAACTGTTTCCTGTTTTAGAAGTCGTGGGGAGTTGAAGAGCTCTGCATTAACTTCTGGGATGTTTGAGTCGTGGGAGCAATTTCACAATTCAGTCCCTTTCCCTGCTGGCTTTTCAGAAGTATCTGAAAACAGGCTTCTCCCAGCAACCTTGAGTATTCTATGGGGAGCCTGTGCAATGATTTAGTGATTTAGTTTAGTGGTGTTCTCCCACAACTTTATTTTTAATTATCTTATTTATTTTGTTTTATTTCTCTTTTAAAGTGTTTTCATAGTTGTGACATTGTTTTAATTATGGGTTATACATTTGTCCAGGTTTAGCAAGACAGGCAACGATGTAAATATGTTAAATAAAATAAATAATGCTCGGAATATGATTCAGAAGAATTGTTGGAATTAAGAATAACTATGCAATCCTAGAAACAGATGGTTCCGGTATTAATGCCTCACAGACAGGGTTACATTAATACTTCCACGTTTTCTGAAGTGTCCCTTCTGAATTGAACTGAATCAGATGCAGTAGCACCACCTTACTAAATGATGTAACTTTTCTTGGCAGCATGATGGAGGTGATTTCCCACTGTCTTTTTCTGAAGCATTATTTTACTTCCCAATCTATCTCTTCCAAGATCAGCCAAAACTGAATTGAGCTAAACCCTGGCGATTATACAAAGAGATTTTCCATTACCTTCTTCCAGGCATTTTTTTTTTAAAAAAAACCCTTCCTTTGCAGCACATAACCCTTAAATTCCCTGGTGTTCATTCTTCAAGTTGTAAACAGAACCAACTCTATTTAGCTTCTAAGGTCACTCAAGGACTCTAACATATACACATGGCATAAAATTAAAGACACTCTTCGATTATCTTGCTGTTTTTAGATAATCTTGCTATCCTTACACTTCTACCATTAGGTGATCTTGCTATATATTTTTTTTGAGATAACAATGACCAAATCTTCCTAATATTGGAAAAAGGAGTTTTCCTGAAATGTTTCAGTGGAAGCTTTTCCTGCTCTAAGAATAAAGAAACTTGAAGTAATACATAGTAGTTTCTTATATTCTTCTTTAGTTTCTGATTCTCTCTAGTTCAAGTAAAATAGCTGCTGTTGCCTTTACAAGATCTACAGTGCAGCACCTTCTGGATGAGAATCATCAACTCAATTTCTCTGCAGTAAACAAATTAGTACGGCATACACTAACACATGGTCAATGCAAGAGAAGTAAGGGTGGGGAGTTATAATTGCTGTAATTGCTGTTACGTTTTTCTTTTTACCATTAATTAGTAAGGCGGATTTATCCATCAAAGAACTCTTAACATTAGTTTGGTGCTCACACAATGACCAAGCCCTATGGTAGAGAAGGAAGTTATGCCCCTTTCCCATTTAACCGTATACTAGGTTTGTTGTAAATTTCATTAAGTTTTCTTGAGAAAGCTCCTTCTCTAGCCAACCCCCTATCTCTTCTAGTCAGTTTCACAAAGCTTCTGGGTCTGATTTCCTAGCTTGATCTCCTGCTTCACAAATAGAACTAATATTATTTCAACTCTATATTGCAGTTGACAATATAGGAGAGTTATGATTACCTGAAAGGCGTTCCATAACAATCAGGGAATTAGGACAATAGGTTATAAGGAAGTGTCATGAGCTAATGAGCAAAGTAATCATTACGGCACCACCATTAAATATTTGTACAGATCTGCCATATGATACATGTAATTAGTTTCAAATTTGCCAGATCAGTTTGGTACTGCCTGTTTTGAATGGAGTTGATTGCAAAGCCAAACTGAAGGGAAGTAATCCTTGAATGGTAACAATTTCATCACTATCCTTCTATACAGAAATAAATAGGCCAATATAGAAATAACTTCTGGCTAACATATATTATTCTACATATGACAACGGAGGCAAGATTGGCATTTGCGCAATGTTGGAGAAGCTCAAATATACCCTCTGAAGATTTAATAAGTAGAAAAGTATTGGATTGTGCCGAGATGGACAAAATGACTCTTGAATTGAAAGGACTGATGGATTCGGATTTTTACGTAATATGGGAGAAATGGTATAATTGGATCAAAAATAGAAAAAAGGGGAAATAACAGATAGTAGATTTAGTAAAATTATATAGAGTATAGGAGAACACTAGTGTGATAATATGTAAATGGTCACAGTCATGCACAAGAGTTGAATAGGAATTCATTGTTAAAATTCAATAAAACTCAATTTAAAAAAAAGAAATAACTTCTGGCTAAATAATTCATTTTTTTTTCTGGCTAAACAAATTAATTATAGCTAAAATGAGGAAAGGTTCACTTAATTTTCACAGCCTCCTACTTCTGTAGTTGTAATAATTATAATATAAACCCTACAATAGTAGCCCCTTTTTAATCTAGTTGTTCTAGAATGAGATTGGCCACACTTTCCTATTGAAAGCAAGATAGAATAGCAATAGCAAAAGCACTTAGACCTATATATCGCTTCACAGTGCTTTACAGCCTCCTCTAAGCAGTTTACAGAGTCAGCATATTGCCCCCAAAAATCTGGGTCCTCATTTTACCCACCTTGGAATGATGGAAGGCTGAGTCAATCTTGAGTCAGTCAGAATTGAACTCCCGGCACTCAGCAGAATTAGCCTGCAATACTGCATTTTAACCACTGTGCCACCATGGCTCTTATAGAAGAACTTTTTAAGACTAATGCTTGTAAAGTTTATTTATTATTCAGATTTATTTGGCTGCCCATTTCACAGAAAGTGACTCTAGGCAGCAGACAACAACATGTTTCTCTTTAGGTCTCTAGTCAGCCTGAAACAAGAATTTTAGAGTATTAACCATACCTCTTCAAGAACTGAAAATATTAGGGAAAAAGAAGGCATCTTCCCCCATTTTTTAATATGAGATCTGTTTAATTATGAACTGGTTTTGTCATCATCAAGAGCTCCTGAAAAGACAAATGCCACCTGGTGGTGACATTTTGGGTTTATTGGTGCAGAAAAGGACTGGAATGAGGAAAAGTTCTCTGCGTCTTATATCTCCTTTAGCTATTCTGGTCCATAATCAACATTTTAAATGCTGATTTTTCTATTGTGTTTTTACTAGAAGGTTCCCTCAATTTATTTATTTATTTTTTAATCAAGTTATATTGAATTTCCTCCCCACATTCACCTGCATCTTTTTTTTTTGAACAGAGTATTGGCCATATCTTATCTTATACAATTTTTCAAGTTCAAATACATTTTACTCAATTACAATTTCGCCAAAATCTTCTCTTTTCCCCCTATTTTTTCTTTAATTCATATCTCAATATTTCTATGCTTATTTGTATAAACATCTTCATTCGCTCTCAAATTCTAATTTTCCTACTTGTTCACATTTATTCTCTTTTATTTATTAACAATTCCTTCTTTATCTTAATATTAATATTTATATGTGTGTTCGGGGTTGCCTTTCTTCCATTTCCTCTTTTTTGTTATACAGCAAGGTTCCCTCAATTTAGTATTGGCTTTTTTATAGATCTTTTTATTATTTTTTTATATGATGTTTTTATATTCTTGTAAGCTGCTTTGAGTTGCCGTGTGAGAATAGGCGGCAATATAAATCTCCAAAATAAAATAAAATAAAATATAGAGTTCACCTAGCAATGCTTTGAAATCTTGTAACCCAACCCCATTCCAACTTTATTGAACCCTTGCCTGCTAACATTTCTCAGTGGCATAGTTCACATAGAATGTGAAACTGATTTGAATGAGCTACAACGGGCCGTTTCATATAGAATTATAAAATTATTGTATTACAGGTAGTTCTTGACTTACAACCGTTCATATACTGACCAAAATTACAACAGTACTGAAAAAAATGACTTATGACCAGTTTTCACACTTAAGACCATTGTAGTATGAGCGTGGTCACATGATCAGAATTCAGGCACTTGGCAAATGTCTTGTATTTATGACAGTTGCATGTGATCACTATTTGTAATCTTCCCAGCTGGCGTCTCGTAAGCAAAGTCAATGGGGGAAGCCAGATTTTTGTTTAACAACTGCATGATTCACACAACAACTGCAGTGAATCACTCAACAACTATGGCAAAAAAGGTATTAAAATGAGGCAAAAACTTATTTAACAACTGCTTTCAGCAATGGAAATTTTGGGTTCAATTGTGATTGCACGTCAAGGAATACCTGTATTGATATTCACTTACTAATAATTATAAAGCCACAGTTGGAATATTGTATCCAATTTTGGTCACCATGATATAAAAAAGATGTTGAGACTCTAGAAAGAGTGCAGAGAAGAGCAACAAAGATGATTAGGGGACTGGAGGCTAAAACATATAAAGAACGGTTGCAGGAACTGGGTATGTCTAGTTTAATGAAAAGAAGGACTAGGGGAGATGTGATAGCAGTGTTCCAATATCTCAGGGTTTGCCACAAAGAAGAGGGAGTCAAACTATTCTCCAAAGCACCTGAGGGCAGGACTAGAAGCAATGGGTAGAAACTAATCAAGGAGAGAAGCAACTAGAACTAAGGAGAAATTTCCTGATAGTTAGAACAATTAATCAGTGGAACAACTTGCCTGCAGAAGTTGTGAATGCCCCAACACTGGAAATTTTTAAGAAGATGTTGGATAACTATTTGTCTGAAGTGGTGTAGAGTTTCCTGCCTGGGCAGGGGGTTGGACTAGAAGAACTTCAAGGTCCTTCCAACTCTGTTATTCTATTCTATTCTATAAGAACTCATACAAACATATAAAAAAAACCCTAAATAATAAAACCTATAAAATGGTTTATGGCTTACCAGCTAGATATTTACAGTTCAACATATTAGTCACAATCAACCTCTTCAAGGCATTCCCCTTTAGCAAAACTGCTGCTTGTGCCCAGTGGTGGGTTTCACATTTTGTTACCATCGGTTTTCCTCACATGCTCGCGCACTTGCCTTGCTTGCTTTTCTTGTGCGTGCACCTTCTGCGCGTGCATTCAGCCTTCGGTGCATGCGCTTTGCTTGTGCGTGTGCCTTCCGCGCATGCACCCGGCCTCAAAAAAGTCCCTAAATAGGACGGCACAGAGCTGGGGTGGGCGGGTGGGCAGGGGGATGGGTGGGCAGGGGGATGGGTGGGCGGGCCCACCCGCAATCTCCGCTACTGGTTTGCCCAAACCGGCTGAATACCACCTCTGCTTGTGCCCCATTGTTATGTAGTGGTGGTGAGGAGGACAAAGTATTGGTCTTGATCATGACTCCAGGTTCTCTCTTGAAACCAGACAAGCTTTGTTCTTCTGTTGAAGTCGAGATGTGCACCGATCAGGACCTTCAGCCAGACTATTCCAGGGAAGCCACAATCTGGCTGAATGGAAACCTAGAATATGTTGTCCATGGAGATTCTCAATTATCCAGGTCATAGTTGTTCCAAAAGTTGTCCCAAAAGGCAACTGGATTTTTTCTTGTTTTTTTTTCCTTTGAAAACATTTTGCCTTTCATCCAAGAAGCTTCTTCAGTTTTAAAGAAGTTTCTTGGATGGGAAGCGAAACATTTTCAAAGAAAAAGAAAATTAAGAAAGTCCAGTTGCCTTTTGGAAAAAACACTTCAGGGTCAACACATGTTGGTAGTTCTGGGATTAATCTGACAAAAATATGGAGGTGTTTTAAGGACAGGTGGAACAAGGCTTTTTTGTCTTCCCTTCTCTCTTCATGACTGGTGTGCTAGTCCATCCACCTATGGTAATTTCCCCACTGTTTTCTCTGCATTTCAATGCAGTTGAGTGCAAATGTGACATATGCAACGGAATTTCATTTCACATTTCAAAGTGACAATAAAGTTATTCTAAGTCTAAGTAAAGGCTCCCCTCTCACATATATGCTAGTCGTTTCTGACTCTAGGGGGTGGTGCTCATCTCCGTTTCAAAGCTGAAGAACCAGCGCTGTCTGAAGACGCTTCTGTGGTCATGTGGCCAGCATGACTAAATGCCAAAGGCGCACAGAATGCTGTTATCTTCCCACCAAAGGTGGTCCCTGTTTTTCTACTTGCATTTTTTACATGGTTTCGAACTGCTAGGTTGGCAGAAGCTGGGACAAGTAATGGGAGCTCAACCCATTACGTGGCACTAACCATTGAACTGCCGAGCTTTCGACTGACAAGCTCAGTGTCTTACCATTGAACTGCCGAGCTTTCGACTGACAAGCTCAGTGTCTTAGCCATTGAGCCACCGTGTCCCTTCTAACTGGTTCATACACCCCTCTTAATCTCTCGAGTGCCTCTTTTCCAGGGGTGAAATCCAGCAGGTTCTGACAGGTTCTGGAGAACCGGTAGCGTAAATTTTGAGTAGTTCAGAGAACTGACAAATACCACCTCTGGCTGGCATGGGAATAGAGATTTTGCAATATCCTTCCCCCTGGAGTGGGGTGGGAATGGAGATTTTGTAGTATCCTTCCCCTGCCACGCCCATGAAGTCACACCCACAGTACCAGTAGTAAAAAAATTTGGATTTCACCACTGCTCTTTTCCCATTAGTTATCATTCTATTTGAGACCTCATATACACATGGTTCATATCTGACCAACCCCATTACTTCTCTCCCACATTTCCCCCCAGTACCTGCAGGCCATGAACCATGCTTGAAAGAGCAACATATCTGACTCACCTGTCTCTTCCCCATCTTACCAGGACTTACTTTTTGCTCTACTTAACGGTTGCTGTACAACACAGCCAGGGCCTTATGTTTTCTCCATGATTACTTTTACCCAAACACCTCTGCCTTGAAAATGTATGTTGTAAGTTTGTCTGCACCAAATATATGTACTGTTATCCATGCACAGATAAAATCTGTGTTTATGGCTTGACATAAGCATCTAATACTATATGTTCTATGTACAGAATCTTTTGCATGTTCCTATTCTAAGCAGGGGTGAAATGCTCCCGGTTCGATAGCGATGGCGGCGGGTGGTTCGGAGAACCGGTAGCAAAAATCCTTGCCCCCCCCATGCCCAGCTGAGCCGCATGATCATCAGAGGCTTTTTTTTTCATTTTTAAAAGCATTTTTCTACAAACTCTTCGGCCAAAAAAATGCTTTTAAAAGTAAAAAAAAAAAAGCCTCTGATGATTGTGCGGCTCAGCTGGGATCGTCAGAGGCTTTTAAAAGCATTTTTTTCCTGTAACCTCTTAAGTTGTAGAAAAAATGCTTTTAAAAGTAAAAAAAAAAAAGTTGGCCACGCCCACCTAGTCACATTACCCCCCCCACCAAGCCATGCTCACAGAACCGGTAGTAACAAATTTTACATTTCACCACTGATTGCGCTTCAAGGTGTTGGTTATCACCTTTAAAGCACTCCATGGCATAGGGCCTAGCTATCTTCAAGACCGCCTGCTGCCACCGATGACCTCCCATTGACCTGTGCGCTCCCACAGAGAGGGCCTCCTTGGGGTGCCATCAGCCAAACAGTGTAGGCCGGTGACCCCCAGGGGGAGGGCCTTCTCTGTGGGGGCACCTACCCTCTGGAATCAACTGCCTCCAGAGATAAGGCGAATCCAAGACCTCAGTGCCTTCCGCCGTGCCCTTAAAACCTTTCTTTTCCAGCAAGCCGGGCTGGCCTAATTTTTTAAGTGTTTTTAAGTGTTTTGTTTATTGTTGTTAATTGTTTTATGTATATTTTTAACTGTATTTTAATATTTGTACTTGATGTTTTTACTTGGCTGTTCACCGCCCTGAGTCCTCAGGGAGAAGGGTATACAAATTCAAAATAAAATAAAAATAAATAAAAATGATTCTAAGCCTTTTATTTAACCTTCCTATCACTGGATTTTCTTTTCTACTGCTGTTACACACTAGGAATACTTTTTCACCAGCTGTATTTGAGAAATAACATTTCTTGAAACATTGAAGAAGCTAAGAGAAAAGTTTTACCTCTGTGTTTTTAAAATGTTTTGGACCAATTTTGGGAAATAAATGCAATATGTATGTTTCTATTCAATCTGAATTGTTTTCCTGCTTTAACAATATAGAATTAATTATTTACACTTCAGTTGGAGTACAAAATTCTTTATGAAATATTTATGACATTTACAAAGCAATCCTATAATATATATTGGCTCAATATAATAATGACAGGCATGAACAATATGGAACTAATTGAATGTGTGCATGTGTATGTACATTGGAGGATTCAGACCAATTTAGTAAGGGGATTCTCTAGAATTTATTCCTTAAATTGCAGTTATTCTTTTGAAAAAATAAGACTGATAGAAATAAAACAGTATGATTGTACGGTGGGAGAATACATTTGCCTACTGAATTAAAAAATAAAATAACTTCTATCTTTTAAGAATAAAGTCCTTGTAACATGGTATCAATCTGGTTAGAAATATTCAATTACACAATTTTTAATACATTCAGAGTTTGGTTATTCTTATCAAATTTCAGATTGTTTTCTTCTAGGCTTTGTTTCCCACAACAGGATTTTGGATTTGGGGGGGGGGGGGAGGGCTTTTCTGTCCTATCTCCTTTTGACTTTTCCATTACCATAGTAAAGCCAGATGAAAAGCTGCTGATTTCTGAGCCTGAATTAATGTCCCAGTTATTTAAGATCAAAAGGCCAGAAGGAAACACAGCTGTTTTTACTATCTGTAAACAAATTGCAATGTTTATTGTGGGTGGAAAGCAACAATTTATAAAGAGCAAATCTTGCTTGTGAAGCTTCTTCTCCGGTAATATTGTACTGCAAACTAGGGCATATAAAACCTTTGCTAGACCAATTCTCAAATACAGCTCATCTGCCTGGAACCCGCATTGTATATCGGACATTAATACAATTGAATCTAGAGGTATTTCACGAGAAGAGTCCTCCACTCTTCTGCTCACAACAGAATACCTTATGCCACCAGGCTTGAAATTTGGGGATTAGACAACTTAGAACTACACTGCCTTTGGTCTGACCTAAGCGTAGTACACAAAAGTATCTGCTACAATGTCCTACCTGTCAATGACTACTTCAGCTTCAACCGCAATAATACATGAGCACACAATAGATACAAACTTAAGGTAAACCGCTCCAAACTTGATTGCAGAAAATACAACTTCAGCAACAGAGTGGTCAATGCCTGGAATGCACTACCTGACTCTATGGTTACTTCCCCAAACCCCCACAACTTTAACCTTAGGCTTTCTACTGTTGACCTCACCCCATTCCTAAGAGGTCTGTAAGGGGGCGTGCATAAGCGCACCAATGTGCCTACCGTCCCTGTCCTACTGTCCCCATTTATTTGTATCCTTATCCTGTATTCATAATCATGTTTATACTTATATCTGTTATCTTATACATGTTTGACAAATAAATAAATAAATAAATAAATAAATAAATAAATAAATAAATAAATAAATAAATAAGTGTTCCACATTTCCTAGTTTCAGAAATCCATATGAATTGGAAGACATCTGGTCTCCTTCTGTCTTTGAGCTGCTTGAAAAGTAAGAAAACCATACTTCTTCCATCCTCCTGGTACCACCACTCTACCTTTCCCTTGATATGCATGTTTGTGTGTTAAGAAAAGAAATTCCTGGATTTCTTGATTTTCCTTCCTTCCCACCAGTTCTCACTAGTTACATAGGAGAATATTCCGTGATCATTCTACTCAACACAAAGACAGAGAATTATGCTCAAGCATAAATTAAACCCCATTTTCCAGGCTTGGATGATTGAGGTAAATAAACCTATTAAAACCAGGCTTAACCTCAATTTAATTTGTGATCATGTCACACTAAGCCTAACTAACCTAACAGCATTTTTATTTGTTCAAGGGTAAATAGAAAATGCATTTCCTGACCATGACCAAATATATGAGGTACCTTTCAATGCTGAATTGAAGCAAATATTAATGAGATGCTATGTTTTATTTATTGGGATGGTTTCACTAATTGAACAACATTGTATGCTAAAAATTCTAAAGAGAAGAACCACCCATCAAACTTCTAATTTTTAAAATTTTGGATGGTGATCCCCAAAGCAATTAATACATGTCCATTTCAGTTCAATGCAAATCCTGTGGTTGGAAATGGGAGAGTTTCATATAACTTTTTCTATTGTGCTCAGCTGTCTTTAAAAAAAAAAAAGCTCAGATGTAGTATTCAGCAGGTTCTGACCAGTTCTGGAGAACCAGTAGCAGAAATTTTGAGTAGTTCGGAGAACCGGTAAATACCACCTCTGACTGGCACCGGCCCCATCAATTCTCTGCCTCTTGAGTCCCAGCTGATCAGAAGGGAATAGGGATTTTGCAGTAACCTTCCCCTGGAGTGGGGTGGGAATGGAGATTTTACAGTATCCTTCCCCTGCCACGCCCACCAAGCCACACCTATCAAGCCATGTCATGCCCACCAGGCTACACCCACAAAACCGGCAGTAAAATTTTTTGAATCCCATCACTGTAATAGCTGAATTGCAAGCAAATGCTTCACTAGAGCTGACGAGGCTCTGATGGGTTTTTAAAAAAATGCATAAGCACACTTAGAAAGAAAGAAGTGAAATATGAGTATCTACTATCATCAATTCTGTGATTTAAAGGAACATGCTGCGAGAAAGCAAATTGGTTCAGAAATTTTTCTATTAATCTGAGAAAGAGGGCAAGGCTGCAGGAAAGCCTGTTCTGCTATTTTATTGGTGCCAGAATCTCCAGCTGTGGTCACTCTAATGCTATTAAGATGCCTCCTCGTAGTCCATGAAATTAACATAAATGGCTACTTCCATGGAGAAGGAGAGAGAATTGAAACCCACTAAAAGCCAGAAGCAAATTGAATAAAATCACTGCATGTTCTAATAAAAAGAAGTTATGGGTCCCCCAAAGACAAGAATTAGGTTGTGATAGAGGACAGTGTCTGAACATTGTTTATATTTATTTGATTCCATTATTTCTACACTTACAGAGGTAGGAAGCGCTGGCAACACGCATGGTAACAGGAAGGTGTCATATTTTGCTTGAAATTGCTTGTTTGTTGTTGTAAGAGATAGAGAATGTGCCCGAATGGTTAATATATTGAATAAATTCTTTATTGCAAAGACTGCGTCCCACCCTTCTTGAGGTATAAACTGACATATAGAGAGCTGTGCCTATTTCTGAATAGTTATTTTATATGGGAAAATAAATGGTTTATAGATTTAGAAAATCAAGTAGCAAAGAATTTTTTGGATTGCGCACATTCAGATTATAAATTAGTAGTAGCAAAAATGCTTCCTTGCAACCTAGTAAACTTTTGCCCCATTTTTTTTAAACCCTTTTCAAGCAAAGCAACCATATCAGAGGGAAGAATTTGTCTTGTTTTCTCCCCCTGGCAGATTCTCTTTATGTGTTTTTATGCAAATCCTGGAAGTTGAAAGTCGGTGTTTCTGTAAAATATCAGATTAGGGAAAAGTAGGTTAAAGTGCAAACCCAGGGTGGGAATGTTGAAAAAAAAAAATATTATTTTTTCCCACTAAGGTTAATACTGCAGAATATCTATACTGATATTGTTAGAGTTATTATTGAGTTATTAATATAGAGTTACTGTATTACCCTACATTACCCTACATTTTTAGGCTCCTTTCTCTATTTTTTAAAAAAGTAACATAGATTTATTCATTGATTTGATACTAAATTTCATGCATAATTTAGAAGTTCCAGATGCTGTCAAGAAAATGGGAAGAAGGCGCCTGGGGAATTATGGTGAATATATGTAGACTATAAAGCTTATTTAGATCTATTTAGAAATGAAAGAACTGTTACACCAAACATGGCATTTAATTGGTTTTGTATGTAATTCTAAGCTTAAATTATTGGATGTCGTCTCAAGTAACTTACTCTGCTACAATCACGCCATTTGACAAACCATGGAATGGTTGAATCCTACAAATTTGAAATGGAAAAAAAACCCTTAGTTAAATGCGTGATTGAACTTCAAAAAAATGTTGAGTGTAAAACCAAAATCTATATGGTATGCAGGAGTGGGTTTCAAATCCCGGCGCTACTGGTTTGCTATTGGTAGCACACGGGCATGCATGCTCGCTTTGTGAGTGCGTGGTGCTTCTGCGCATGCGCAGAAGCTCATGTGAATGCGCAGAGCGTTTTTGATGACATGTGGGTGGGTGGGAGGAGCCTCCTGCCGCTGCCACTACAGGTTCACCTGAACTGGGGCGAACTGGGAGCAACCCACCACTGATGGTATGGCTAAAGGGGAAATTTGGATGATACTTTGATATTTATGTACAAATTCTTATGAATATGCCTAGGGTTAGTTTAATAGTAACCATCATAGTGCTATTACATAAAATCAGTACTTTTACCAAGTTTAGAGAAATGGATGTGGGTTCAGTATTTAAGGGATCTATTTCTTTCAAAAACTTAATACAGTTACACACATCTGGTTACTTAAATGTATCAGATTGCAACCAGTCTGCCATTTCTTTCTCTGAAAGATCATTTTTCAATGAGATTACCTCATCTCACCTCACCTCACCTTCCTTTCTCCTTTCTTTTTCCACCATCCCTCCCACCTCAGCTCCTTTCTTTCCCTCTGTTTCCTCAATCCTTGTTGTTTTTCACCTCTCCTCTTTGTTCTTGAAAGCAATTTTGTCTGTCCTTCAGCTGCAACTTTCACTCTGAAAGAGGCCCGATTACCTCTGCAGCATCCAGAAGCCTTTACCTCAACCTGCCCGGCTGTTAGGGAATGCTTTCTCTATGCCTCCACCCCTTCCCACTGTTTGAAGAAGTATGCAAATGCTACAGCTATGCCAGTAGCCAAATCAGTCACAGATTAGTCATGGGGTGCCCACTCTGACCTAAAGCAGAATGTATCAGAGTATGTAATCATGAATCACAGGCAGCACTAATAAGATGCTAAATCAAATTGTAGCCGCTCATTTGTAAAATATTGCCTAGCGTGGGGAATTATTTTCTTCATATTAAACTATGAAAAATAAGAGGAGTGAAACTCCAAATATATAGTGAGGAAACTCAGAAGTAGGAAATGCAGTTTAAGTCACAGCTGCTCTTTCCAGATTGCTCTGGTACATAAATGATCTGATTGGCATCTACATCCCTATCGATGACATACTAGTAGTCCTTGACTTACAATTTACCCATTGTGGTCATAAGTAGTGATGATCATAAAGTGAGTCATCCAGTGACTGATCTGATTTTACAACTTTGTTTTGGAGTCATTAAGCAAAACACCATGGATACTAAGTGAATCCGCAGTGTTTGCTATGGGTATTTCTGTGAAAAAATGAAGCAAAGTCCAGTTTTTGGCAAAAACATAAATTGTGGTCATGTGGCTGTGTGACATTACAAATGGCCATAAATGCAGGCTGGTTGCCAAGCCCCAGAAATGCAGTCACATGACTGCAGGGAGAGGATGTGGTGACTGTCAGAATTTCAGAACTGGATCCTAAGTACCTTTTGAGGGGTACTTTTGAATTATCACTAAGCAACTGGTCATAAACTGAGTGCTACCTGTATATTGAAGAACTAGGGTGATGCAATGGTTAAGATGATGGCTTAGAATAGGCAACAGTTTGGTTCAGGTAAACTCAGTCATGGTCACTATGGATCATTCATTATCTCTCAGGTCAAGTTACTTCATGGGACTGTAGTTATGAGGAAAAATTAGAGCAGAAAGTGCCATATTTGCCTCCTAATGCTCTCAAAAGACAGATATAGAATGAATAAATTAGTAAATGAATGCATTTACTAATGCATTCCCCCTATTTATACTAATGCATTTATGCCCAACACTTTGAAGATAGATTTATATACATATTTCTCCCATTGTAATCCTGCAAGGTGAATTTGATTAACTGTAAGATAGTGGTTTCTTCCATGAGTTGGGTGTCGTATGATAGTGTATCAAATTAGCCACATTGATTAGATGGTGCTATAGTTGGATGCTATCCATAGCAACAAGCCCCTAGTGTCAGTTCCACATGATGGGAACATATATGGACATATAGATAGAATGAATAAATGAATAAATCAATTTTTAAGGACTGCATTTAAAAGAGTAGTCCGTATCCTTCAGGGATGCTTAGTTTCTCACTGGCTAACTCCTGGGAACCCAACATTGTAGCTACATGTCATCTCTGTATAAAAAGCTCTAAAGACCACACAGCAGTCATGTCAGTTTAAGAACTTTGCTTGAAATGGATGACAAGTTCAGTAATGGCAGCAGTTTGATCTCTTTCTTCTCTACAGACAGGAAAAGGTGGCACATTTTCACACAAAGATAAGGCTGGATGAGACAGTTTGACTGAGGGCAAAATGTGGGTAATTGTTAACCAACAATGGAGACTGCTGATTGGCTGGTGATTTTTTACAAATGCTACACATTTGCAACTATATCAGTATGCCTACACACACAGTTCTGTTGATGACAATAGTATAAATAACCAATCATCATTGTATATTAAAAATTACGCCAGAAGATTCAGGCAAGAAAAAGACTCATTAGATTAGATTAGAATTCTTTATTGGCCAAGTGTGATTGGACATACAAGGAATTTGTCTTTGGTGCATATCAGTGGTGGGTTGTCCCCAGTTCGTACTGGTTCTATAGAACCGGTAGTAAAACCGGTGGGAGGCCCCACTCACTGACCCTGACATCATGAAAATGCTTCTGCGCTTGCGCAGAAGAGCGCATGCATGAGCGAAGTGAGCGCGCACACATGGCCCCGTTGCAAACCGGTAGTAAAGGTAAGTAGAACCGACCCCTGTTATGTTCTCAGTGTACATAAAAAGAAAAGATACATTCATTAAGAATCATAAGGTACAACACTTAATTAGAGTCATAGGCAGGAGCAGATTTCAAAACCCATTGCTACTGGTTTGCTCGTGGGCATGTGCGTGTGCGTGCACATGTGCGCCACTTCTGTGCATGTGCAGAAGCGTTTGGGCAGGTGGCAGAGCCTCCCGCTGCCGCTACTGGTTTGCCTGATCTGGGGCGAACCGGTAGCAACCCACCACTGGTCATAGGGTATAAATAAGCAATCAAATCATACTAGGAAACAATCAATATAAATTGTTATATTACCTAGAATTGGTGACTGGAATTCACCAATTTCACCAAAGCCTGAAATATAAGCTTTATATCCCAATGGCAATGCATTGCTTCAATTCCAGTCTTAGATTGGTCAAAATCTTGCATGCTCAACCTTGGTTTTTCCTGGCTAATTGGACTCGGTCGGCTCCCATGGTTATGGAAAGTGAAGTCTTCTAGAGCAGAGGATATGTTCCTGCATGTTTATAGGAACCTATAAGGTTTTATTGAAAAAAGCTGTCCTTTTGTCTGAAACATCTTTCCATTATAGTCTGCTTTCAAACATTATATTCTTGAGTAAGATGACTAAGAAAGTGATAACAGAATAACAGAGTTGGAAGGGACCTTGGAGGTCTTCTGATCCAATCCCCTGCTCAAGCAGGAAATCCAATACCATTTCAGACAAACGACTGTCCAGTCTCTTCTTAAAAGTCTCCAATGGTGGAGCACCCACAACTTCTGAAGGCAAGCTGTTCTATTGGTTAATTGTTCTCACTGTTAGAAAAGTTCTCCTTAGTTCTAAGTTGCTTCTCTCCTTGATTAGTTTCCATCCATTTTTCTTGTCTTGCCTTCTGGTGCTTTGGAAAATGATGGATGAAACTGATTTTCTGGACCCACTTCAGTTAGGTTTTTGTCCAGGATAGGATACAAGTTTGTGCTTTGGTAGATAGGGGGAATGGATGGAACTCTTAGCAGCTTTTGTTACTATTTATATAAAGCACTATTAAAACTCTTGTGTAATCTTTATCTCTGTAATCTTTAACTGAACAAATTGGTACATCAGAGGGCAAAACTTTTTCAACCAGGATATCTCAGATAGGCTAATCTACAGAATGTGTGCAAAATCCGGGCCGCATGGCTTCTGTAGGATTGAAATTTAAGAAAACTGTGGCTGTTTCAGAGTTGCTGGACTGCTGCTACCGCTTTAGCACTGCTGTTGTACTGTTACTGTCCCCTGATCCTCATTATCAACTTTCCTGGCCATTCAAACAATGTGTGAAATTTCGGTCAAAAGGGCAGTTTTTTCCCAATAGTTGCTTCCTATAAACATGCTCCCTCTTTTACTTTTACTCAGCACAGCAATAGCCACATACCTACTGGAAGGGAAGGGAAGAGACAAGGAAGGAAAGAGAAAGGGGGAGGGATAGAGAGGAAGGAATGAAGGGGGAGAGGAAGGAATGGTGGAAGGAAGGAAGAAGGAGGAGGAGGGAAGGGGGAAAGAATGGAGAAAGGATGGAAGGAAGAGGAAAAAAGATGGAGGAAGGGAGAAAAGAAGAGGAAAGAAGGATGAGGGAAGGAAGGAGGAAGGAAGGAAGGAAGAGAGAGGGAAGGAAGGAAGGAAAAAGGAAGGAAGAGAGAAAAGAAGGGAAAAAGAAAGAAAGCAACAGGAGGAAGGAACTACCTGTCAAAACTGCCACAGTATGCTTTGCTCTAGATGAATATTGAAAAATGTCTCAAAATTGCAATTGGTGCAAAATATAGTAGCTGCTTGCTGACTAGGGCAAAATATAAAGATTTGTGGGACCAACTTTCCTATCATGAATCTGTCCAGTTATTTAAATTAGGAGAAACCTTTCTGAAGATGCCAGCTGTCAGAAACTTGACCATCATGTCTTATGGAAGAAGGCCTTCTTCTGGCTACCAGGCTATGGAATGATCTTCCTAAAGAGACAGGTTAGGTTCCCATTCTCCCAGGATTTAGGAAGATTGTTGGAATGAACAGAAAGTTGGGATATAAATACAATAATAAATAACAATAAGCAATATGCACTGTATGGTCTGAAATATATATACAACAATTAATTGCAGTGTTTCTGAGGACGTTGACACACAACTGATTCAACCTTTATTGATATCCTTGAAGGTTACTGTTGTTATAAAACATCACTTATATTAATTGTACAGCTGAGCCAGCTCTGGCCATATGGCAAGAATATATTTACAAAAATAAAAACATTAAGTTTTTTAAAATAAAAAAAAACTGAAAAGTAATTGTCAAGAGATAGAGAAATAAAAGCTTTAGTAACAGGTTTTAAAGATGATGAATAATGGAATTTCTCATCGTTTTATTTCTTCCAGCCTTGTTTTCCCCAAGCAGATGGGAATATTTATTTTGAATATATCTGCATTTTGCACTCTGAACAAGGACTTAGGACACATTGTCCTAGCTGCTTGCATACACTACACTAGATTTATTCAGCTCATGTTCTGATGCACTGTCATTCTGAACATGTTTTAGCCTTCCAATAAGTAGCAAGTGGCAAGTCTTGGTAACAAGGTATTTGAATGCTAATTTTTTTTGTGTGTGTGCATTCAAAATAACCAACATCAGGAGTTTCTTGGGGTACTATAAAATCCTTCCAATCACACCTTATTTTGTGGCTGCCTTTATGCAGCATTTCTCTTAAACGAGATTGGATATTTAGAAATTTCCATTCTCTCCCACCTATGGCAAGATGTGATTTGTTGGGATTGGTAGCCGTGAACTCAGATGGTGACCTCTTTAATAAAGAATCTGTCTTAGAGCTGAGTCAGGTTATCATCAACAAGGTGTCTCAATTGGTACAGATCCCTGATGAAGATGGAGTGGTCTACTTTGTATTGCTATTAGTGCCACTAGTAATATGGACGATAGACGTCCCTTTTGGCTTAGCTTTTATAAGGAAAACTGAGTGCTATGTCCTTCACCAGTGACTGGGAAGGCAATCAAACCTGAAATAGCTTTTATAGAAGGGTCGCAAAGGATTGGATAATGATACTAAAAAATTAATTCTGATTAATTCTGACTAGGCAGCCTGTGGGAGTGGGAAGGCATGTTTATCTACTCTGATTTTTAAAAATCCATCTTTCCCTTTTTTAAAAAAATAAAAGATTATTGTACAGAATGCCAATATCCTAATATGTTTTGTGACTAGCAGTAATATTGAAGTGGGAGCAAGTTCTGGAGCAGCCAGTTTTGTTATCTCATCCTTATTTGGAGATGCTGAAAGTATATTAAATAATATCTGTCATGCCAGAAAGTGATTGTTACTGTAATTGTATTGCAGGGCTGGCTGGAAAATTCTTGTCTTCTAAGTCCAAAAGTCTTAAAGTTGCCAAAGTTGTACACTCCTGATTTAAAATATTTAAGGAAGAGTGAGGTGACCATTTATATATACCCCCATTACATCAGTTTTATTTATTTGCTAGATTTATTTATTTGCTAGATTTTATGTTCTACCTTTTCTCTAAGAGGTCAAGGCATGAGGGACTCTATTCATGCTATCCTCACCAAAGGAACCTGTTGAGTTTGTTTATTCATTTATTTTGTATTTTCATTTTTACAGACATTTACACCATTTCAGTCAGACGGAGGATTCTCCTGTACAGCCGTGATGATTTGTTTTGCTTCTGTACTTGGGAGGAAAACAGAAAATGGCGGTTACCACATGTCAAAAAGAAATCCAGGGCAGTGATTTCTGCTTGCTGTTTTTGGGTGAATAAGGAAAGCATACTGTTCTGACTTAGGCTTCCCAAAAGCACGAAGCCAACTCCTCATCCCGATGAAACTCCTTTTATTTAGTTTAAAGGGAATTCCTCTCAAGCAAAGTCCTGACCAACAGTCTTTCCAGAGATTTCACAACTACAGACCTTTATCAGGCTTGGAGAACTGCCAGGCCGATATCTTCCAAACTCCACTCTGTAGCAGACAATACTTGGCAAGAAGTCAGGAACAGATCTTCACTCTAATGAATTGAATTAATTCTCTCCTGCAAACTCTCCTCCCCTTTCGCTCCTCTTTATTCCCTATGGGAAGGGCCATTCACCGTCCACCTGTGGCTTTACTCCCGAGTAACCCTTGTTCCTTAGCTGTTCCCTTCTCCTGGCAGCTCTGTGCATGCACACACTGGGAACGACTCCGAAGGCAGCTGACAACTGTCAGATGGTCCTGGTCCCATCTCTGCCTCCGACGCAGAGCACTCATTAGAGCCTTCCCCAGATTCCACGACTGGCCCATGTTCCTCCCCAATTTCCTCACTATCTGAGTCTGCCACCAGATCCACTGGCCCCTGGCAGGCCACAACACATACACTTCCCTATGAATGAAGGTAAATATATGCCCTCGTCACGTCACGTCTGCACTACTGTAATGCTCTCTACATGGGGCTCCCCTTGAAGAGAATTCGGAGGCTCCAACTGGTCCAGAATGCGGCCGTGCGGGTGATTATGGAGTGACACGGCACACCCATGTAACACCTTTCCTGCGTGAGCTGCACTGGCTCCTGGTGGTCTTCTGGGTGCAATTCAAGGTGTTGGTCACCACCTTTAAAGCACTCCATGGCTTAGAACCTGGGTATGTACGAGATCGCCTTCTGCCAACGATAGCCTCCCACTGGCCAATATGCTCCCACAGAGAAGGACTCCTCAGGGTGCCGTCGGTCAAACAATGTTGACTGGCGACACCCAGGGGGAGAGCCTTCTCTGTGGGGGCACCTGCTCTCTGGAATGAATTGCCTCCGGAGATGCTCACGATCCCTGACCTACGTACCTTTCGCCGTGCCCTTAAGACTCTATTGTTTCAACAGGCTGGGCTGGCTTAGAAAATGAATTTTAATCGGGTGTTTGTAGTTTTTAATATAAGGGCCAAATTTCTAATATATTTTAAACTGTTTTTAAATTTTATAGGTATATGTGGTTTTAATATGGCTGTACACCACCCTGAGTCCTTCAGGTGAAGGGCGGTATAAAAATTTAATAAATAAATAAATAAATACGTTTTCCAGGATAATGTTGCAGTATGCAATCTCAGCCGGTCACTGGAACCAGAGGTTTGTCTTACGACAGAATGTGTGAGAGAGATGTTCCGTGAGTATGGGCTCCAGCATGAGTCAGAAAGCTCCGAAGACTAAACCTCTGGTCCCAGTGACTGACCCAGATTGCATATACTTTCTCTTTGCTGCTTCCTGCTTCTCCTTTCTGTAATAACATTTCAGATTTTAGCATTTAGCATTTAGTGACTTTTAATAATCATCTTATAATATTTGTCCATGCTAAGATGCTAGCTTGTCGATCAAAAGGTTGGCAGTTCAGCAGTTCGAATCCCTAGTGCCGCGTAATGGGGTGAGCTCCCATTACTTGTCCTAGCTTCTGCCAACCTAGCAGTTCGAAAGCACATAAAAAATGCAAGTAGAAAAATAGGGACCACCTTTGGTGAGAAGGTAACAGCGTTCTGTGCACCTTTGACGTTTAGTCATGCTGGCCACATGACCATGGAGACGTCTTCGGACAGCACTGGCTCTTCGGCTTTGAAACAGAGATGAGCACCGCCCCCTAGAGTCAGGAATGACTAGCACATATGTGTGAGGGGAACCTTTACATTTACCTTTAAATATGAACGTGATAATTTAAATTAGAAGCAGTCCTCATCCATATTAAGACAATAACTTAACTACGCCCAGATAATACTTTTTAAGTATCTATTCATCAGGTAAAATCATTAAAAATCTGAAAGGGGTCAAACCATATCAAAACTTGGCCTGAGTGGCTTCCAGCCATGGCAATTAAATCATTATCATGTACAATTGTAATATTTTTTTTTCCAAAACTTGCTGTAAAGCAAAACTAAGCAAATAATTGTTGGTTCCCTCTTTTTTGGGGGGAAAATATTATTGTTTCAAAACTCAAACTTTAGCACTGCTGCTTTGTTTATTGAAATTGGCTGCTCCTTCTGGAAAGATACTCACTAAATCTTTATCTGAACTGCCTTCCTTCTACATGGAATTTATACTCTTTCCTGTTTCACGGATTTCATTACTGAAGATGTTTCCTGAGTTTTCTGGATAACAATTGTTTGATTGTGCTTGGTAAAGAACCTTGGTTTGCCAATTAGATCCTGATTAAGGATGTCTCTTAGTACCACTAACCTGGCAGGAAGGTTAACATTTTTCCCCTTCTTCATTAGTCATACTGTACATGGATGTGACAGGCCAAATGGTATGTTTATAAAGTAGGACTGAGCTTTCGTGTCTTTTCTAGGACAAATCTTGACCTTGTGGCCTGACTATTGAAAAGTTTTGATATGGCTCTTGCTAACATCAAAGGCAGCTCCGCTCTGGAGTCACAAGAGGCTTTGGTTTCTTTTCAAGTGATGCCTTTTTTTATTCCTGACTCCTTGTCCTTAAATAATAATTGTTAGAATACCCTTCTGGCTTTACTAAAAAGCATTTTAGTCTTTTTCTTAGAAGGCCACGTTTGATATATTTATTACTGGCCATAGACTATGTATCAGGTTTTCAAAGAATTTTGCTGTCTGGCTTTTGGTTAATATTTTAACATTCTAGACAGCAAGGTCACAGAAGTGCTAGGAAAATCTGACAATGTAAGGAGTCTTTGTCCATACGCTTCCCTAAGATTAGCTAGTTTAAAAAATCATGCTACATAAATATATAAGACAATAAAATAGTACACTCACCCTGCAACCACGACTCTTTAAATTCTAAAATGCCATATTAAATAAACATTTGAAGAAGAAAGAAAGGTACAATTTTTCTCATTGCATCTTTTGAAATTGAAGTGAGGATGGACCTAATTGTCCTTCAGAGTACAGCATATTTTTTTAGCTACACACATCAGTAATGGCAAACAGAAAGAAAATCTGTCTCTTTCATTCAATTGCACTATTCTCTTTTATAGTGAGGAAGACCTTTGACATATTCAGTTTTACACACGTAAGGCAGAGAGATTTGGATGGGGCTTTCTGCTGCTTTGAAACAGCTGCCTCAGCACTAACAAGCAGATTACACTTCACTGAAAATATCTCCTTCATCAGAATATGGATTTAAGGATAAAAGAGGTTTGTGGATGGAGACGTTCAAAAAAAGATGTTCTTTTCCATTTAGATTTCAACATCTGAATCAGTTACTACATCATGATTTAAAAGAAGTATAAATGTGATATAATATGGCATGTACCCTATAATTACTATAGGATATCTCATGTATATTTTGTTTCTTATCACGTTACCGGTATTTAAGAGAGAAAATATATTTTCCTCTTTTCACATATTCATGGGAAGTAAACCACATTCAGGCAACCTGTTTTTTTGTTTTTTGTTTTGCTGGTGAGCACCTTTAAAAGTTTAAAAGTATGTTGTGAACAATATCAGTGTTGCTTATTTATCTACAACATGGACGCTATTGTAGAAATGACCCAATCACAGAAAATCATTCTGCCAGAATACAAACTTGAATACAAAAAGTTACCGGCTATTTCTTTTAGGCCATCAGGTGCTAGCCCTTTGTCTTGTAGTAGACTAACTTCCTTCCCATGTAATTGTCCCAAAGGTGCTTTTTCCATAAGGCAACCAGATTTTCTTGTTTTCTTTTCTTTGAAAACATTTCACTTCTCATCCAAGAAACTTTTTCAGTACCTTCAGTTCCAGTTTCAGTTTCTTGGATGACAAGTGAAATGTTTTCCAAACAAAACAAAACAAAACAAATCCAGTTGCCTTTTGGAAAAAGCATCTTTGGAACAACCATGACCTGGATGATTGAAAATCTCCATAGACATTTTTCTATGCAATTGTTTTCAATTAAATGTATCTAGAAAGAATAAAGACAGGAGGCGGCAGAAATTTTGCAGGCAATACCAGGAATATCTATGGGGCCCCTGAACATTATTACTGCCTATTATTAGACAGAAATTGAGCTCTTATTTGGACAGTGAAATTCAGCAATATAACAGACATAAGAACATAAGGATAGCTCTTCTGGACACTTCTGGACATTGAAAATAGAAGGTTTTCCATTTGGAAATTGGAGGCAAAGCTGGCCTATGTTCATTTCAGTCCTTTTGAACATCTGTAACAGGCCCATGTATTTGAAATTCAAAACTTGCCATAAAATGTGTGACTGATATACAATAACTCTGCTTGTCCAAGGAAAGTATTGATTAAGCCCCGCTGAATAGCATCCCTCCCACTGTGCAACATACGATTTGTATGTCGCTCACAGAAAAATGTGTCAAACACATCACTGGCTTACTCCAATCCGTGGGCATGCCTAAAGCAGACTTTTAGATCTCATTCATGATGTTTGGAGTCTCTCTCTCTCTCTCTCTCTCTCTTTATTCTTCCTGAAATCTACTGCAATGCCTGTAGCAAAGGCTTTACTGAAACTGCTTAAACATCACTCAAGAACTATGGTTTAAAACTAACAGACTGCAGTAGGTTGCCAGCTTTTATCTTCCATGGTTAACTGTGTTGTGCTGATGATGTATTCATAGTGTTGCAAAAATAAGTAATGGATTCTGAATCTCCTTCAATTAATTCAGACTGATGAAAGAGGGGTTAACAGCTATTTCTAATTAAGAGTGCAGACTTCTCCAATCATGTTTTTTCAGTGGTGGAGGCAGATGCCTGTACTAATTAAGCCTCATCTGTTATCTATAATCAGAAAGGTTTCACTGCTATGATCAATGCTGATATCCTAGGTGGAGAGGACTAGCTTATTTTTAGTGAAATCGTTTCACCTTCAAATAGAAATAATACAGGCATACACATTAAACATTGTTCTGGCATATGCTGCCTTTCATTAGAGGATGTGTAACTCTCTCCTTCCAACAAGACAGTCGATCAGAATTCAGTTTTTGTCTGAAATGCGCATGCGCGCACACACACACACACACACACAATATTCACATGAATAAAAGCTAACACAATTTTGAGAAAGTACTGAAGACCAAAAGAAATTAAAAATAATACCTTTTACCTACGCTCACGACAGACTACATTTAAAAGATGGAGTGCAGGACCCACATTTCAAACAGGTTATTGTTGATGGAAAAGATACAGAAAAGGACAATCAAAACTATTGGAGGACTAGAACAATTCTATTTTGAAGAAAGGCTACAGCTTTTGGCTTTTAAAAATATTTGTCTTCTCCTACAACATTAGTACTAATCAATGCAGCTGAATTCTCTTTATAGGATACAACAAGACTATTAGCATACAGAACTTTAAAAAAGAGGATTAGATAAATTAATGGCCAGGAATCTTACTAATGGCTCCTAATTAGATGGGCATACATAGCCTGCAGGTTCAGAGATAATATTCCATGGAGAATATCAATTGTTGGAGAACAACTGTGTGTATGTATCATTGCTCTCCTTTTTGTGGGCTTCCCTGAGGCCTATGGTTGGCTATTGTATCCAACAGGATGCTGTCCTTTAGCCTGTTTCAGTGCAGTGTTTCTTACGTTGTTATTGTTCTTCTTATGCCTTCAGCCTAAGATACTGTTAAAATCATTTGCATGCCCTCTAAACAGAGTGGTGGGTCACTTATGCAGGGACAAAAATAGAGGTTAAGAAGAACATATATTTGAATAAAATAAATATAGGCTAATTTAGACAGAAGAATGAAAGGGAAGGTCAGGAGGTTCGACTCTGCTTCAGCTGAAAAATGCAAACATCTTTAAAGAGGCTGTAATTCAGCCTGGGTCCTACATTTTGATTACTGGTTACCTTTTCTGTTCAGTCATTAACAAACAATCAATACACATCTTTCTCCAGTATATGTAGAGAAGGCTGAACACAGAAATCTGACTTACATAGTAAAAAGGTGACCTGACGCTTAGAGATGAAACATGATATGATGATTGAAAATCGGTTTCTTTTAAAGGAATACACACGGTTTAAATGTTCAATCACTTACTGATTAGCTTAATGATATATTAACATAGAAATACTCTTTGTTGAACGGGTTTTGTCTTTTAATGTGCAAGATTTGGAGACTCCCTACTGGCTCTCCTTGATGTGTCATTCAGACCACTGACTTAATCAATGATTGTGAATCTTGTGCTCTAATGCTTAGTGACAGCAAGTGTAGAAAAAGTAAATCTTTATTATTATTTTTTAAACTGCCTTGTATTTGGAAATCAACTGTTCAGCTGTAATTTTTTTTTTAAAATTTGATTTATATGCCGCCCTTCTCCGGAGACTCAGGGCGGCTTACAATGCGTTAAGCAATAGCCTTCATCCTTTTGTATATTTATACAAAGTCAGCTTATTGCCCCCACAAACTGGGTCCTCATTTAACCTACCTTAGAAAGGATGGAAGGCTGAGTCAACCTTGAGCCTGGTGAGATTCGAACTTACAGTAATTGCAGACAGCTGGTGTTAATCACAATGCTATCAGTCTGCTGAGCCACCAGGCCCTAGTAGTAATGCTAGTGTTAGAAGAAATATCCTTCTGGATTCAGCTCCAAGCGGGGAAAAAGACACTGGAAACATGGAGACTGCTTGGAAAGATGGTGGACAGGATCACATGGTTTAAGTTCCTGAACAGAAAAGGGCAGAGATGCTGAGTGTGCCTTGGTTTTATGCCCTCTCTGGCTTTGAACTTCTTGAGGCCCAGGAAGAGTATCCTGATTGGTTGTCAGGCTCTCAGGGGGTGGGGGTCTTAGCTAGCCTTGCTGGCTGATATAATCTTCCCAGGTGCCATGTGGTAAGTTTCTGTTGCTAGATGGGTCCTATTGTGTTGGTTTCTGTTGCTAGATGGGTCCTATTGAGTTGCAGATGATAGTCCATTGACAAAGATTGAGTTTCTGCCTCTGGCCCATTGACAAAGGGTGGGGGGCAAGAAGGTGGGAGCTGCTTCGTCTTTTAAAACATGCTTCTCCATTTCTCATCCAGCGAAACATAATATTCTGCCTTTTTAGTATATCCTAAAATATTTCATTTTTCTAGGAGAGGGGTGGGTGCTAACTTCCTACACTAGATTTTATTTTTTTAAAAAATCAACAACACAGGACTTATCTCCCTGTTTATCCTGTGGCCGGTTTTATTGTTCTGATGCTTTTGGAAGTAATAACTACTTCTTTAGTGCGTTACGACAGAATCTGAATTAAATTAATTGTTTCTAGATTGATAGGTTCTTACTCAGCTAACATTGTTATGCTGCATTGAGAACTTAATTGTGACTGTAGTTTATGGCTGAATCTCCAGGAAGTCTTGATTTTTCTCTACCAGGATCTTTATCTTGTTTTCGGATCAGGACTTTTTATTTTCCATTCCAATGGGGTGCCCATTCAGTAAAATAATTTGACTTAAAATAAGAGACAATCCCAAAAGAAAATGCTCTGGGTAGATGACATGATGGTACTTCTCTCTAATGAAAGGAGATGGACAGTTTCAAATTAATTTTATTAATTACAAGTTGATTCTACAAAGTCAGGAACCCAGTGCAGAGTATGAATAAAAGTTATTTCCTAATTTGTATGAAGAAATTCAGAAACATGGGCTTAGCCCGCACAGAAATATGAATGTCTCATGTAAATTCCTTTATTTCTTATGAAGAAAGAAACTTTTGATATGTTCTCTGTTCCCTCAGTTGAGCTTCTAAGATTTGTAGAAATCCTAAACTTTAATCAGAGATTAGAAGGAACAATCTTCATCCACTTTTTCCATTCTTTGTTTATATCTTCTGGAATTCTTCCCCAGTTTTAAAATGAGCAGTGTGTTTGCCTGCCCCAGCGAAGAGAGGCCTGAGATAATTAAACACCAGGTGGGGCCAAGGGAGTGTGGATTGGACACCTTGTGAAGAAGGCTAAACTCTCCACAGTAGTCTAGAAATTCAAGAACCATTTATATATTCTTTTGCTTTTGCTTTCCATTAAAGAGAGGAAGAGCAGTGAAGACATTTCACATCCCAGAAATACAACCTGCAGTCATGTTTATGATGGTTTTGCACCTTTATCTTTAGAATCTTTAACTATTAACTTCTCCTCATGGGAATTCTTTGACATCCCCTAACAATGTACTAGGGAAAAATACATCCTTCCTTAGTCTATTTTTTTCCTTGTAAGGTTTGAAACAGAAAATATGTATTAAGTCTTGTGGGAATTGAAGAATGCCATTTACTTGCCTGCCTCAGCATACTTACAATCAATAATAACTGGCATTCAAATGTTGTATGAATGAATGAATGCGCAAAGAGTGCTTGTATGTTTGTTCTAGCTATACAGTACCTGTATCTTTTCATCCTGATTCTTGGGTGTTCTAATTAGTTTAAATGAGGGCATTTTGCCTAATTTTATTCTTATAATTACAACTTTACAAAGTATGTTTGGCTCATAATAACTGTGCAGCGCATGCACACATGATTCTTTGTATACAATATATTTAACCAGTTTTCTGGGTTGGGACGGCATAATAATCATAAACTAATCACATAGGCAGGGTTTATACAATACACCAAGGGGAAATGCAATTGACCTATTTATGTTTCATTATGGTGTGCAACTCTAGCCAGGGTCTGGCTTGAAGTTTACCAGTAAGCACTTTACAGTTCTGTAGGGAAATAAAATGGGTCTCTCTGGTCATAGCTTAAATTGTAGTCACTGTGTCATTCTAGTTCAGGGCTGTCAAACTCCCAGCCCGCAGGCTGGATGCGTCACGCGCTGGCCATGCACATGCCCAGTTTAGCAAAGGGAAAAAGAAGTCCTGATACATCACATGACGATGCCATGACAACGCAATTTTGACACCCCTGCCCTAGCTGTTCAATGTGTAGGTTATTTTCCTTGGAAATTGTCATTGGCAATGGGCAGAATACTACATGTAGTCCTCAACTTATGACAATTGAGCCCAAAATTTCTGTTGCTAAGAGAGACAGTTGTAAAGTGAGTTTTGTCCCATTTTATGACATTTCTTGCCATAGTTGTTAAGTGAAACAGTGCAGTTGTTAAGTTAGTAAGCTTATGGATAACACTCTCTTTCATATCATGGGGAGGGGCGGTCTTCAAGAGTTGCAACTGATGTATTGGAAAATTGACAGTTCGGCTCTTTTTTACGTTGTGCTTAGGCAAACAAGTGACTAAGTGTTTTGTGACACACCAAGTTGTATGCTGGTAAGTGAGCTTTGAATAGCATGGAAATAAAGTTGTCATGGGAAATGACTTTGCTTGAATGCCTGTACTCCATTGTAGTACTTACTGGGAAACGAGACTTACTGGGAAAAGATTGAAATGTTTGAACATGGAAGGAAAAAACAAGGAATATGTATAGCCAAAGTAAGCAATCTAAGAAATCTAAGAAAAATACTTTATGTATTTGTGAATATATGTGTGTGTGTCTGTGTGTGTATGTATACAAACACACACACATATTCAAGAAGTACAGAAACTGATTTTATTTTCAAATTATCTCTTTTTTAATCTACCCATAAAACTCCACATTAAAACATAAGAATACATAGCCAAGAAAAAGCAAAGGCGAATATGCAGAATTGGGAAATAATAGATGATGAGAATAAATGCTTCAAGGAAAGAAAATTTTAAGAGCTGAATAGATATGTATTCAATAGAGCATGCTGCTGTTATGATGTAATCAACTGTAGCTTTAACTATGATAGCCTATATACAGTAGCTTGAGTCGCAAAGATTCATGAATATAAAGTTTTGGAGGTAGGGAATAGGGTGAGGAAGAGGGAAACTTAAGAAAGTGATACTGTATGTGAAATTTAGGAGAGCAGAGGTTTCAAAAGACAGAATGTATAGAACAACGAATAATTAAACTGAGCCATGAGTTTAATTGAACAAAAGAAAATGTTAATCATAAACTTAAGAATGTAAAGAATCTGAAATAAACACCAAAAAGCTAAATAAGATTTTGATCTTATAAAGTTTTAAATGGATGAAAGGTCTACATAAAATTGGAATATTGAAAATTTTACGATTAGAGTAATTAAAAAGAACCAACAGCTTCTCATGGAAACCTGTTTTGGTTTTTATAAGTCATAAAAAACTTAATAGTTTCAATTAGATAAAATATTTAATAATTTCAAAGAAGATTTTAGCTAGAGGAAAGATGTAAAGGCCAGGAAGATATTACAAAACATTCAACAACAAAAAGGAGACTTTTGAAGAAAGGAATCAGAAAATGCTAGTCATAATATTAACAATCTCAGTAATAATTTCTGCTTCTTTGGATAGATGAACTGAAAAGATTTTGCTGAAGTAATGTCAGGTGTAGAATAAATTTAATCTGGCCAGGTAGAAATAGTATCAAAAGTAGATTTTGACAGGTGAAGAGAATGATTTAAAAAAGGATATTTCACTGAATTTAGAAAAGAAGCAGGCTGAGTTTTTAACATTTAAAACGGAAAGACAAATTACAAACCAAGAGAGTGGTCTGGATATTTTTTTCCTACTGGATTTACAAAAGAGGCTTGTTAAAGCCTTGAAGAACTTTGCAATGGGACGAAGAAGAAAAGGAATCAGATAGTATAACAATATTTGAATGAACTAAAGATTATTAGAAGTAAAATGAAGGAATATAAAGTTGGTTTATTTGATCAAGGTTAAATAAGATATGTTGTTACTTCTGGTTACATTTTATGAACTTTTTGCTGGCACCAGGACTGAAAAGATAATCTTTTATTGATTTGTTTATAGATAAGAGATCTATGGGATGAAGAGATAAATGTAGTGTTACAGAGAGTGAAGAGTTTCTAAATTTGTTTATACTTCCTGTGTTTAAGGTTGTAGACCACTTCTGTATATATTTCTTGTCTCTTTATTATAGTCTTACTTTTCTCTTTCTTCTCTTTTTCTTTTTTTACTTTCTTTTTCCTTGCATGTTTTACTCCTTCTCTCTCTTCTTTTGAATCAGAAACCTCCAGGAAATATCAGGGATTGGGTAAATGGGAAAGTTGAAGGCCATCTTAGAGGAAAGCAATAGCAAAATATTTTGGTATTATTGTTAATAAAACTGCATGGGTGTGTCCATGAAGTCATCAGAATCCGAGATGTATATTTTACTTTTGGTCAGAGGAGCTGCCTGAATATTTACTGCAAATATCTTTATGCTAAATCTGCCACTGACATGTTAAAATTCATCAATCAGCTATACAAATAAGGAAGGCTTAGAGGATGTTTGAACAATCTTAGGTCATGTCTGCTTGGAAAGGACATCCTTTGGTTTTTTTCTAATATCACTTTATTTATGATTTAGCCAAACTGGGGGTCAGATTACAGACAAAGAAGAGGAAATGAAGTGGCAGTTTATAAGGGAGCAACTTAAACCATTGACACAGTCTAAGTCATTTTATGCCCGAACTCAGCTGCACTGACTTCTAGCATGTTTCTGAGCCTAACTCAAAGTGTTGGCATTAAATGATGAAGCTTTTGATTTTTTAGTGGGGAAGGGCAATTTTTTTTTGGTGGAAAGTTTCTTTCAATATTTCCCAAAGTAGATCTTGGTTACAAATCCTTGTTCAGATATAAAGAAACTTTTAAAAATAAGATAAATTAAAAAGAAACTTTTTAAAATAATAGGATCCCATTTCTTACGTACCCTGAGAACAGGTTGTCCTTTTAAACATAGACAAAAGGCTTTTGAAATAAGTATACAGCCAAGAAGATTATCAATGAAGGGGAGATTTTCAAAGTAGGTGTTTGTGTGTGTGTGTGTGTATTGTTTGGATGTATGGACATCCTACAGTTTTCAATTCCAACTAGCCATGTGGAAATGATGAGAGCGAAAGACCAATGTATTCCAAGGGAACTCAGCAAATTAGCCTTAAGAATGAATGCAGTATGTATCTTTGCTCAAAGATCTGTCTAAAGCTTCTGAAAAATTCTTATGTTTTTATATTCAGTCACATATTCACTTACATAATTGGAAAGAACAGATTCTATAAAAAAATAGGATGAAAATAGGATGAATGTTAGAGTTCATATTTGGGAGGTCTCCAAATCCCTTACTTCCTTTTAGTGAATGTTAAAGCACAGCAAGAATGTCTGTGCCATTAACATCTGTGTGGGTTGGAATTATTTGGCATTACAATTAAAATGTAAGAATCAAGTTATTTATAGGACAGATTATTCAGTAAATACAGATGCAAAAAAATTATTTAATTCATGTCATCCAAACTGCCCATTTACTAGAAATAAGTTCCTCTGACATCCAAGGATTCATTAATATATATCCTGTGCTGTTAAGCCTCTATAATGCCGGGGTGAAATTCAGCAGGTTTTGACAGGTTCTGGAGAACCAGTAGCGGAAATTTTGAGTAGTTCGGAGAACCAGCAAATACCACCTCTGGCTGGCCCCAGAGTGGGGTGGGAATGGAGATTTTGCAGTATCCTTTCCCTGCCATGCCCACCCAGCCACGTCCACAGAACTGGTAGTAAAAGAAAAAGAATTTCACCACTGCTATAATTTGTGCAAATATTTTTTTGCTGTCCAGCTACTTTAATACAAAGTTTAAATCAAGCCTTAAATGTAGCATCCAGCATTTCTTGAAAATTTGTTGCCCAACTGTAATTTTTATTGTGAGAGGACAGTATGAAATTGATGGAAATAGTTAAGAGTCTTCCATTAATTTAATTTTGATGTTAGTTAAAATTTATTTTTGTCCTAATTTCATCCACCTTTATGTTCTCTCATAAAGGCTATTCTCACCTCTTAGGGTGATATCATCTTATAAACCATTCAAAGGTCAAGCATGTCCCAATTTGAGAAAAGTTATACATTTCTGTTTTGCGGTTTTTTAAAAATATTTTTATTTCTACTGCCTCTTTATTTTATTATGTTTTGACTTATTGTCAATCCCTTTTATTAAAAAAAACATAAATATTTTATATAAATGCAAACAAGCAAACACAAATTCTAAACAGCAGCGAGATCAAATATTAACTGGGGATTCAACTCCGCCTATGCAGGAATTTACCATTTTGAATATAGAAATGCAGACATGTAGTGTCTATTATATTTTAGTCAATATCCTTTCTGTGAGTCAGCATGAACAAAGTTAACACAATCTGTAACACACTCCTAATAACTGAAAAGAAAAATCACTTTGGAAAGATTGATTCTTTTGAACTTCCATAATCTCAACTTGTTTTAACAAGGTTAAAACTCTCATAAGCTACAGCTTTATGGCAGAATTGATGTGAAGAGGGCCCTAACACATTTGAAAGGTGGCAGGTTGTGGAAGAATAATGTATGAAAAGTTGTCCTAGTTCTTTAAAGCTATATATTTAACTCTGTTCTGCAATATCTTTAAATTCTTAGGCTTTAACCAAAGAAAAAAGAAAGAAAACAAACCTGCAATGCAGCAGTTGTATTAAAACTATTCCCATTGCATACAAATTACCTTGCTGCATTATTAAGTATGTTTGCCACATTATTTATAAAAATAATAAAGGCAGGATATAATAAATAAATAAATAAATGAACTGGATTGATGCAAGCATATCTATTTGTCCATTAGGTTAATTCAGTCATGATGCATAGCTTAATATATTATGTGAACCCTGAAAATTATGATCTACATGATCAAGAAAACCTTGACTCAGTGTGCTGCTGAACAGAGTCATAGTCCAAAATTGACTTTTAATTACTCTCAATATTTGCACTGCTGGCTAGCTGTGCAATTTACTACATAGGAAATAGCTCATAATCTGAACAAGGGCTGGTGGATATCAAGTATTCACAGTTGCTAGGCATAAACAGGAAAGATTAATAATCAAAGTTCTCATAGGAAAATGCAGTGAATACAATAACTGGCATGATTTAGATTTTTAGAATATTTGGTGTTATTGTTATTCAAAATAATATGACACGGGTGGCATGATTGGTAGCAGTTGTGTGGAACAGAAGTTAAACAAGAGCCTTCATCATAAATATAGGTTCCAAGTTAAACTGGGAACACCATACCATCATGGCATGATGGTTTACAGACTTCAATGGCATTGCAAACTTTTAGTATAATTAAGGTGCAAGAAATATTGCCTGTTTTACCTGGGACTAGAAGAATTATTGTCTGTCTTGATGAGCTCGCACTGAAACTTGCAATAGGAAAAAAAAATATTATCCTTGATAATAGCAATGAGACCAGGAATAAATTATTATTTGATATATTGGTTGGTATTAATGTTATGAGAAAGAGATAACATAAATTGTAGAGGCGGAATGACAGAAAAAGCAGGAATTTCACACGGTCCTGGGACAAAAAGAATTTTAACCAGCAGTAAGATTCAGTGAAAGTTCTTTCAGTCAAAACTTATAGATTTTATTTTTGTATTAACACTGCTGCCAACTAATGTGACAAATTTGAGTACTAGAAAGTAATCACATCCTATAATGTGACATGATGGTAAAGGTCCTAGTTTAGGACTAAGGGGAACCTAGGCTTGGCCATAGAATTTCCCTTGGTGACGTTGGATTGGTTACTCACAATCAGTTCAAACTACCATACATTTTTATTTTATTCATTTAATTTATACCCTGCCTTTAATATTTTAACAAGTAATTCAAGATGGTAAACAGACCAATACTACTTCCTCTTTTTATTTTCATCACAATAAGATCCCTGTGAGGTGGGTTGGGCTGAGGAAGAGTGACTGGCCAAAGTCACCCAGCAGGATTTTATACCTTAGGCAGGACTAGAATTCACAATCTCTTGGTTTATATACTGTTGCCTTAACCTCTAGACCAAACTGGCTCTCTAACTGTAATATTTATTTATTTATTTATTTATTTATTTATTTATCATTCATTCATTCATTCATTCATTCATTCATTCATTCATTTGATTAGTTCGCAGCCCATCTTGATTCATGGTGACTCTGTTGAATGATACTGTTTTGTAGGAAAAAATGTTTTATGCTACCTTGTGGACCGTTACTGAACAATGAATAAATGACATAAAATGTTCAGGTTACAAATATGAGAAACTGGTGAATCAAATCTTATATCTGCTTATGAACTTGTGGGATTTCTGAAAAGCATAACATAAAGGTTTCTGCAAAAACCTTGCACTTCCCCTAGCAACACTGAAAGCTTCCTAGCAAGATTTGTCTCGCATTTGGCAATCTTATAAAAAGGATTATGTACTTTTATTGTAGCACAGTAATCAAAAGAGCCATTAAAATTTAAAGGCCTTTACATAATAAATTAGTCCCATGTCCTTTCATTCAGATTAATTTTTCAACTGAGTGAAGACACTTTGGTGACTAATATGGTACCTATGTTATTAGTGTGATCTCTGTACAGTGCATAGCCCTAAAATTTAAATGTCAAAAGGCGATCAGTCTGTACAGAAGTATTTGTACTCTTCATCTCTAAAGTGGAATTACAACTATTATGGAAAGGAACACATAACCAGAATTCAAAATCTGTCAATGCAGAACCATTTTTTAAAAACCAATTTTTTATAACCTGCAGCAACTATTGTTTCTAATATAATCTATTTTTTTTACACAATATAAAAAGAAGACCATTGAACCTGACTATCATTGTCTTCATTTCAACAATATGCATTAATGGAGCTGAAAATGTATTATCACCTGAGTTTTAACTTCTAAGTAGTCTGCTGGCTGTAATTTGTATTTTAGTTGAGTTATTCTGAAGAGCCCAATTAAAATAAATGGCCTACTTTAGTACAGATGGTTTCAGAATGCACTTCCATTATTTTCTTTATTTAGAGCTTTCTCTTTATACTCATCTAGCCATTTTGAAAATTATGGATGGTATTCCCTATAGCAGGTAAAGGAAGTTACAGTAAGTATATTTTGAAGAGGTGATTCTCAAAGAATGATTTCCTGGGCAACAGTAAGAAACAGCAATATTCGTTGCTAAAGTAGGACACATTTAATTTTAATATATAACTGAAATTAGGTATGTTGTTTTAGGTACATTAAAGTATCTAAATTCGTCTGAATTATCCAAAGCCTGGGCTTACAGACATTCAGCTCTGAAAGATTTTGAAAGAGCTCAAAACATCTGGTAACAGAGTTGCTTTGAACTGATAACCTTCCCTGTCCTAAGAACATCAACTCTGATTTTCTAATTCAGATCAAATCTATATACTGTTATTAGAGTAGCTCTCAGTGGCTCCTAAAATTCTTAAAAATAAGGCAAGTAGACAATGGTTACTTATGCCAATACTCTCTAGTGTATGCTTTTTGGGTGAATTTTCTATATATGGAGTCATTTCAAAAAATTCATTATTTGTTGTTGCAAGAGATCCTATAAGAAATAAAGAAATGGCTTGATCTCCCCCTGTAGTCTTCTAATTAGAAAGAATCGTAAAGAGAATGTAGATAATTCTGAGCTCACTCCAATAATTCTTCTTAATTAAATCTTTCTTTCTTCACCTTATTTGCCTAACTGTTGAGTAGGTGGGGAGCAAAGGAAGACTATGGGTGGACTAAATAGGGAAAACTCAGTTTATAGTTAGCCAACTTATCACTGAGGCACATACAACTTCTCTAATAGTCTTTCCTAGATTCCAAGGTTGGGAATTCTGATCTCCAAGCATCATTGAAATTTATTTCAAGATTCAGTATAATACAGGGGTCTCCAACCTTGGCAACTTTAAGCCTGGCGGACTTCAACTCCCAGAATTCTCCATCCAGCTCTGCTGGCCTCATATTGTAGCTTATACTTCACAAGCAATGAAAAAATATCAAATCTAGTCCATGCCACCATCCTCCATAAAACCAAAATCAGAATTTTTAAGACTTTATAAACTAAGCTCTGAATACCAGTGGGAAAAATGCTACTTTTTAAAACCTTCTTTTTGTATATATGTTGAATATATAGGGGGATGACAGGAATGCTTTCACAAAACATCTGCCACGGTGAGTAAGCAGTCACAAAACACTCATATGTCAGAAAGCCAATTAGTAAACTTGTTTATTTCTAACTTAGCTTTCTATTGTCATGAGTAGGTAAGTGTTGGGACACATTTCTCAACAAAGCTCTGTGTTGCAGCTTGCCATCCTTATTCGTAGGAATGCCTTTGGGGTTCTATGTAGGTCTGTGCCATTCTTATAAATAATGTTAGTTCAAGAGACTGGCATTTTACCAGCCACTTTATTTTTTAAATTGAAATTATTGTAAAAAGTAGGGTAGTTTCCAGGTGCTTTCTGTGACTACCAGATTGCCTACTCCTGCTTTATGGTGTGCTGTTTCTTATACTGCTACACAGCTTTAAAGACAAACAAGGATTATGAGTGTCTAGATCAGGGGTGTCAAACTCATGTCATCACGGTGTCATCATGTGATGTATCGGGACTTTTTTCCTTTGCTAACCAGGCATGGGCGTGGTCAGTGCGTGATGCATCTGGCCTATGGGCCAGGAGTTTGACAGCCCTGGTGTAGATCAACGTTTCTCAGCCTTGGCAACTTTTAAGACATTGAAGAAGCTCAACAGCTGGCTGGAAAATTCTGGGAATTGAAGTTCACACGACTTAAATTTGCCTGAAAAACATGGTCCAGACCAGGGGTGTCAAACTTGCGGCCTGCCGGCTGGATGTATCACACACTGGCCACGTCCACCCCCAGTTTAGTGAAGGGGAAAAAATTTGTGATACATCACGTGACAGCAACATGATGCTGGGAGTTTGACATTCCTGGCTAGACTCTGTCTATAAGGATAATTCAGTAATTTACTAATTACATTACTGTGTAACAAATTACTTCTTTTTTATAACAATAGTTTTATAATAATCCTCATTCAGAATTAATCCAAGGTTTGAGAAGACTGAAAAATTCTCTGAGAGAGTTCAGATGAAGTACTTGAAGATGCTGGGATTTGAACCTCAGAAATTTTCATATGAGAGGTGGATCTGACACTCAGTAGCATGTTTTTATTCGGTAACCTTGATGTCAACTCTCTATAGGTAGTTATTACAGCTTCCTAATCCCCATACATTAAAATGCTGTTAAGCTAAAAATTAGTAGCAAGAATTGTCCCTTTACTTTGAAAAATCATACCAAACAATATAAAATGGGTACTCCTATTTTAGGTGATAGTAGGGGCAATTAAAATGTAAATAGACCAGGGCATTCTTTGCTAACTATTAGCTATTAACTTTGCTAACTCATACCTATTTAGGTATGATCAGTAATAGGCTGACTATATAGCTGAGCATATTTAATTGACTAGTTAATGGGTATCATAAACCTTGCTTATTATACAACATTTAAAAAACTCATAGGACTGCATATATAAACATACTTCTTTGCATTCAAAATCTGGGAGAAAGTTTCTAAAGGAAATAACCAGGAAGCAGGCGAATAAGGAATTTCCACAAAGGCATTACTACTATGTACTATAAAGAGTAACTGCAGAATGGCCAGAATGAAGAGTCATTAGTTGTATGTTTGAAGCTTGGGTTAAAGTAAATTTATTTGAAGGCTTTCTTATTACAACCTATAGAAAGACTAATGGTTTCTCAATCATTAGATGAGTGAATTCTGGCAACGTTTTTAATTCACTTTCGCCGTATGTAGATATGCACAGATTAATTTATCTGTAATTATCTCTTCATCTTTTAGCTTAAAATAAATTCTGTTTATTATGTACTCAGTAATTCTGAACAAATCTTGTATTGCACTAACTCTTTGTGATTTCAGTCATAAAGCTGGGTTGGGATAATCACATTTTTCATCCAGTGCAAGGCTGGCTTTGTTTCTTGTGCTGCTCACACTGTTGCTTTATGTTTCAAGATTATTATACTCACTGAGGGCTTTGCTGTTAATCTCACAATTGAAAATTGAGTGTTATGGAATTTTCAGAGTGATTAACATGATCACTGAGATACTGCTCATGTTTTCATGTAGAAATGATTGTGGAAGATGACACTAATAGCTTAAATAATAGCATTGCACTAATAGCATTGCTGTGTTGAAGATCTTCAGCTAAAATATTATTTAGTGGTTGTTACTTTTTTTTTGTAGAGTATTTCAGCAAGTGATAGTTCCTGGCTGACCTTGATGGGCTCAGAGTAGAGTTGGGCCTGGTTAGTATTTGAGAGACTATGAGGAAATGCCCAGACTAGACACTAGACCAAGAAGCTGAACAATACCCAAGAAGAAGACAATGAGAGATCATTCTTGTATCACTGCCAAGAAGATTGCATTCATATTAGTAATTCTCTACCTTGGCAATTTTAAGATGTATGGACTTCAACTCCCAGAAACCAGAATGCTGGGTGGAGAGTTCTGGGAGTTGAAGTCCACACAGCTTAAAGTTGCTAAGGCTGAGAAACACTGATTGATATAATCAATGAAGTCACCAAGATATGACCTTGGGGAGGTACAGTACTTGCTTTTACTAATTGTTGAGTTAAATTTTATTTTACTCTTATTTAGCTTCTTTTTGACTTAGAGAGATACTTGAACTTTTAACAAGGACTAGCTGATGCAGTCAATGTGCATAAATAGTAAACCAGTAACATGAAATGTTGATATTTTTGTTGGATGAATTTGTCCAGGGTATAGCCTAGAATGAGATAGAAACGCCAGCATTATTATTAGCTTAACAAATAATACCATTCCCCATCACAATAATTGTATCTGACTTTCTGAAATAACAGCATTCTGCAAAAATATTGTCTATCTTTATTGTTTTGCCAGATGCTCTTTAACTTTAGTTAGTTGACATATATTATTTCATTGCATGCTTTATGAAATTAAATTGAAAATTTCCCCAAAGAGTCTAATCATTTATAAATAAAATACCTATCAAACTTTAACAAGTTAGTTCTACTCATTTGTTTCTAGGGATCTCTCTAATTCAGCGGTTCTCAACCATTTCACAGTGGTCGCCAAAGCCCTCTCTCACCCCCCCATGCCTTCACTCACCCTCACTCTCTGCTCTGTTGGATCGCCGGCCGTTCGCTTATCCTACCCACTCCCAATCTATTGCTGCCTCCTGAGTCCCAGCTGATGGCTAGAGGAAAATCTAACTGTTTAAATTCTTGCTGTGGGGCTTCAAAGGGCCGCCCTATAGCCAGTGGTGAGATTCTGCGTTTGTTAAATTGCTCCGCACCACTATTTATTGGCAGTGGTGGGCGAGGGGCGGGCGAGCCAGCAATTTAACAAAGGGTTCAGTGTTTTTTTGTAATTTTATTGGCCCGCGGAGCTTCAGCATAGGCTAATTAGCCCTTGATTAGATCGGCTCCCGACTCTCAGCTGATTTGCTCTCAGCTGTTTTGCTCAGGGCTCTGCTGCTTGCTGGAGCAGATTTTTTTTTCCCATAGCTATGCTGAAACATGAAACTGAAAGTAAAGCAGGCTGTTGGCTTTGCTGTTGCTGCAACGTTGGAAAATTAGGCAGGCAGATTTCTTTTCTTTTTCCTCACCAAAAAAGGTAGGTGCAAACAATGGGAAATTTAGGGGAAAAGAAGAGAGTTCAAGATTTTAAAACACAAAAGAAAAAAAGCTCTATTTAACTAGGGAATTGTAATAATTGAGATACTATTAATTGTATATTGTGTTGAAAGCAGAAATGGTTAAGTTGTGGTTTGGAGGAATATATGGGGGAAATTATTTGGTTTATTATTATTGGTAAATATAATTAATTGATTTGTAAGAAATTGGATTGCATGGAAATAATTGGAATATTCATGTTCATATTGATTAATATACAAAAAAGGTAGTTATATAACATTGATTTATATTAAAATGTTGAATTTATATTAAACAACTGTAATATTACATAATTAACCAATGTGAGGATGGATATAAAAATAGATGACAATGGGAAGGGTATAATATAGAATAGAAGGGAAAAATTGAATTTTATTATGATTAGAGATGAGGATGAAGGGTAATATTGGTTTTTTACAAAAATAGATGAGGAATAAATATGGCAAAAAGGAAATATAGAAATTGTAAATTTAATTGAAATGACTAAACACTGTTTAAATTTGTGAACCGGCCAAATACTCTGTTCAAAGTGTTGGAAGAAATCTCCTTCTAGGTTGTGCTCCAAGTGGGGAAAAAGACACTGGAAACATGGAGACTGCTTGGAAAGATTGTTTAATGGTGGACAGGATCACATGGCTTGAGTTCCTGAACAGAAAAGGGCAGATACAGTAAATCCTCGGTTTTTTATGCTCTCTCTGGCTCTGGATTTCTTGGGGCGCCGAAAGAGTATCCTGATTGGTTGTCAGACTCTCAGGGGGTGGGGGGTCTTAGTTAGCCTTGCTGGCTGATGGTCACATGTGCTTCCCAGGTCACATGTGGTGAATTTCTGTTGCTAGATGGGTAGAGGGCTAATCCTATCTTTATTGGATCTTTGGCAATTCCTACTATGGCTCTGCATGAAGGAGGTAGATCTTTGTTATGTAGAATAGACTGGCCCAGGCCTTAATGGCCCATTGACAAAGGGTGGGGGCAGGAAGATGGGAGCTGCTTCAAAACATGCTTATCCCAGGGAAATATAATATTCTGCCTTTTTCATATTTCCTAAAATATTTCACTCTTCCAAGAAAGGGGTGGGTGCTAACTTCCTACAAAAGAAAATACATTGTATGTTTGTATGTGTGTTTCTAATTATTGCTATTTATTCATATTTGTTCTCTTTTATTCTTTAAAGTTTAACAATTCATTCTTTATCTTAATATCTTTATATTTGTTTGGGGTTGGCTTTCTTCCCTTTCATCTTTTTTATTGTACAGCAATCTTTCTCCTCAAACCTACCACCTCTCTCTTTTCTTTACTTCTTACTTTCTCTTCCTCCCCCTCTTCTTCCCCTCCCTACTTCCTCTTCCTTTCTCCTTCTCCTCCTTCCTCCCACTCTTACCCTCACTTCTACTCTAATTTCCCTTCCCTTCCTTCATCCCTCTCTATTGCTGTATCCTTTTATGCATATGGACTACTCAGAGGGCTGAAAAAGTTATTTTTGACTGGTCCTCGCACTTTTGACCAGTCCTCGAACTTACGACTGTCCTCACATGTTACGTTTTTGCCCTATCTTGTCACCATGGTGAAGAGAAGCAGTTGTGAAATGAGTGACACGGTTGTTAAGAAAGCTGCACGGGCATAAATGTGAGGATGGTCATAAGTGTGAGGACCAGTCAAAAGTGCAAAGACCTGTCAGAAATGACTTTTTTCAGCCCTATGAGTAGTCCCTATACACATAGCCATGGTCACCTGGTCACATAACCAGCTAGCCACACCCACCCAGTCACATGACCACCAAGCCATGCCCACAAAATAAGCCACGCCCACAGAACCGGTAGTAAAAAAATTTAGAACCCACCCCTGGTTGGGGGTCACCACAACATGAGGAACTGTATTAAAGGGTTGCGGCATTAGGAAGGTTGAGAACCACTGCTCTAATTTAAGTACATCTTGTAGAGCTGTAACTAAAATTTATCAAGTTAGAACCAGGAACATTCAAAACTTCTCACTATTTTCATTTAAAACTTCAATATTCATATGAAGTTCTCAAGAATGACAGGCTTTTATTGCAAAATTGCTTTTGAAAATTTGAAGGCATTTATTTTGAAAAATCTGGTTACTGAAAGAATCAAAGTAATAGAACTGTTACTGATAAATATATTCAATCTATGTCCTTAATAGAATTTTGTATGAAAAAAGCACATTAAAGATTGAATAAGACAGCATGCCTATTGAAATGCTTTCATAGGCAGATTTAATGCATCATTTTCAACAATCTGCTGTAATATATTTAATACCTTAATGAATACATACGGCTTTGATGGATATAATGTCTAATATTCTGAGAAGGAATATAAAGTACATCTGTGAAAGAAAAATATATTCTCCTCCTTTATGTTTATTGTTATTACTATTGTTATTAAAAGTAGTAGTAACTTGGCTTAAAATGCATCACAGTGCTTTTTGGCAAAGTGTTACCTGAAGGAAACTTTTAACTTCCCCAGTAATTTGTTAGAAGTCCTATTGGTGGGATTGTCATGGATGGGATCTTATTTGTCACTATTCCTGTTTTTTAAAAATATCCCTAAATTCTCATGTTCAGTACAAATACAATACATTTGTATTGAACTGTAGTATGGTGCTTTGGGTGTTAGAATAGGTAAAGAGAGTAAGTCTGCTGGAAAAATATTTCCCTCGGAGGGCCACACTCTATAGACTTTGTAATATCAACAACATGGACTTTATAGTATTGTTGTACTTGTTAACTAATATAGTTATTTTGTATTTTAATTTCACTTATATTTTTCTCTCTTTTTAAATGATATTAATGGTTTTATTGATAACCTCTAACATTCCTAAACTTCATGATATAAAATGTCTTTATTCCCCAGATCAGGATAGGATGGGAAGACTGGAGTTTGTCTTCTGATAAGAAAAGGCTTGTTAGTGCTAATTTGTATTTGTCCAAATAACCTTATGACTTTCCCCCCCTTCATTAACAGCTTAAATTTTACATCCCTGCTTTCGTCAGACCTCATTTAAATGGACATGTGTGTTGTCACATGTTTAGCTCCATGTAACTGATTTTCTATGAAAAGGAGGGGTTACTTTTGTCCTGTCCAATCAACTTTTGTCTTGTAATTTCCTTTGATGAGTTAACTATAAAAAAGACTGAAAATTGGGTTCCGAGGTTCCGTCTTTGAATGAGAGGAATCTTTTTTAGTCAGAATGTTCGTAATAAAATGATCTTCCTATCTTGGTCTGTTTCATTGGAAAGTATGCATACGGAGTCACGAGCCTAGGAAGCCATATTTGGTTAAACCAATCTTTAATTGTTATAGTATACAAGGCTCCTATATCACTTCCAGATATTTTTATTGGGCAATGTAGTACCAAGGAGCAGCGGTGAAATTTAGCAGGATCTATCTGGCTCGCGTGAATCGGTAGCACAGGCTCCGCCCACCTGCTGGGACATCATTACGTCCCATTTTTGACCCTCTGTGCATATGAAGCCTCTGCACAGAAGAGGCGTACGTGCTCCCATTGGTAGCCAAACTGGTAGCGAAGGTAAGTGGATTTCACCGCTGCTAAGGAGAATATAAATTTCATATTAGATCTAAGAAAACAGTATGCATCTAAATCCAGAAAGTATATGGTCAGTAAACCATAGTATTTATACATAGTTGAGATTTTTAAAAAACATAGTTCATTGTTTTGTAGCCTAGTTAACACATCATGTTGAGCCATCGGAGATCAATTCACATGTCACACTAAGCTAAAAGCAATTATATTCTGTTTTATCATTATTCAAAACCAGGCTATTACTATGGTTGCTGGATCTCTAAGCATCTAATGATGGCTAATACAAATGCTTGCGATTTCTAAGAAAGTGACAGAATATTTATTTAGATAATATAGAGCTTTAACAAAATATGTATTTGTTCGCATTAGCCATTTAGTTCTAATTGTCCACTGCTTTCCTTTGTAGACATCCAGTACAATCTGTAATGACATGAAAATGACAAAGCATGCATAACAATGTTATGATGTAAACATTGACCATTTCTACTTATGTCCCAACATATGATGTAAGTATGTTAGTCATGTGGTTTGTGTTGTGATATTACAACATATGTTTTGCTATTTGCTTCCCTTGCTATGCAGTAAACAACTTTGCTTTCCTTGAACTTTCCTTATACTTTCTAACACAAACTTTTTTCCTTCCTTTCTGCTTTCATCAGATTTCAAATAGAGGATCAATTTGAGATATGGCTAATTTTTAATATGTTTTTCTGTTTTACATGTGTGATCCAAATGCAAAATTACAAAAAACTTGTGTTACATATTTGTCATGTATCATTGTAGTCTATTAAACATTTCACTGAGGAGATAACTAGGGCAAACCTTAAGTTGAAGAGTAAAAGTGAAAATAAATCTGAATTAAAAAAAAATAGCAATATGTGTGAAAGATGTGTAGCATTTCACATCCCAAACACATTGCTTCCTGCTTTCCTCTTATTTTGCTGAGCTACACTGAAAATCAAAATTGTTTTAATGAACCCTTTCCTACTGAGTTTTCTAATGAAATGTTTATATAACATGAGTGCAAATATTGAATAATTAAAATGGAAGACTGCCACGTATTATTCTTATTGCTTTTTAAGAAGTGTTTGGAACTGATTGACACTATGGTGATTCCTTCAATGATGAAGCCAGAGAAAATATGGAGTTTTTTCTAAGTTTTTTCAGCCTTGAACTCCAGGTCAGGTATGGCATCAAAAATGGGCAAAGGAAACACCTGAATTCCCAAGCCAGTTTGGCTATGTTTAAAGGGGCAAATATGTGTCACTGCTAATTATGTAAATTGTAATTTTAAAACTGTTCCTGAGCCTATTGTGTAGTCCTGCAGAGTTTTATTTCTAATTCTGTTTTTTCCTTAGACTGCATACATGTTATCTCACTGTTTGTCTCTCACCTTCTCACCTTTTCTAAAAAGACAATATTACTCAGTCTTTCCACTTCCATGTGCGGAAGTTGGAAATTAAGTGTTATTCTAATAAGGACTTATTAAGACAACACAAATTATAGGGATAGAGGTAGATCACAGTTGTGGAAATTAAAACCTGAGAGCTCTTACAATATGCTACTAAGTCATCTTCCTAAGTATGAGCCTGTTTTTTTATATCATGTTAATATGATCGGAACTGCCATTCAGAGTAACCACAAATTAAGTACTCACTTAATTTCATACTCAGTTTTCATTTGGTATGGAGGAGCATGGAGTAACTAAGAAAGGAATGAAAGAAATACAGGGAGTCCTCCCTGGACATGACTGTTCCAATTTATGAGATGCTGAACAAGGGGTACTTACAAAGAATCATTTTAGGTGTGGATATCACAGCCTTCCTGCAGTCATGTAATCATAATTTGTGTTCTTAAAAATTTGGGTTGCAATTACTTCATTGCAGCATCCTCATAGTCACACAATGACCATTGGCGACCTTCATTGACGGCTTCCCACATGCAAAGTGAAGAGGGAAGCTGGCAGGAGGTTGCCAATGGTGATCTCATGCCCATAGGACATTGTGCCCATCCAGGATTCACCTAGCAGCAAATGGGATTGTCTGAATTGCCATTGTAAATCACTGCAGTCATGTGACATTGTGCCTTATGATTGCATCACTTAACAAAGATGTTCTCAGTTCCAGTTACTGAGGATAAGCCTGGGTTACCTGTATAAGTAAACAATGTTGAGTCCTGGCATGAAGAAAATGTAAAAAACTGTTGCGATACCCTATAACAATGAATTTTACTAGAAGAGTACTCAAATCCTCTGCTCGAAATAAAATTCCCCGTACCACCAGGTTTGAAATTTTAGGCCTCGATAGCCTCAAACTACGCCATCTACGTTCCGGCCTAATCTTAGTTCATAAGATTATTTACCACAATGTCCTACCTATAAATGAGTACTTTAATTTCAACCGCAATAACACGGGGGCTATCAATAGATTCAAAGTCAATGTAATTCGCTCTAATTTTGATTGTAAGAAATATGACTTCTGCAAGACTTCTGACCCGGGTACCTTTGAGACCGACTTCTGCCACCAATAGCCTCCCACCGACCAGTCCGCTCCCACAGAGAGGGTCTCCTCAGGGTGCCATCGGCCAAGTTATGTCGGCTGGCGACACCCAGGGGGAGGGCCTTCTCTGTGGGAGCCCCAGCCCTGTGGAATGAACTGCCCCCGGAAATACGTAAGATCTCCGACCTCCGGGTGTTTCGCTGCGCTCTGAAGACCCTGTTGTTCCGCCAGGCCGGGCTATTAACATAACGTTTTAAATTGGGGTATTTTAAATTTCTGGGATTTTAATTGGAGCCTAATTATTTAATGATTTTAAATTTTAATTGTTGTTTTGTTTCTGTGTTTTTAAATAGGCTGTACACCGCCCTGAGTCCTTCGGGAGAAGGGCGGTATAGAAATAAAATTATTATTATTATTATTATTATTAATAGAGTAGTAAATGTCTGGAACACTCTACCTGATCCTGTTGTTAGTCTCTCTAATCCCCATACCTTTTACCTTAAACTGTCTACCTTGGACCTTTCACGTTTCTTAAGAGGTCCCTAAGGGGGCATGCCTACGGTCCCCGTCCTACTGTTCCCATTTATATGTACTCATTTTATGTGTTTATGGCTATGCTTTGCTTATTTATTTCCTTTTATATGTGTCCATGTCTATACTGTTACATTTCCTTGTACTTGTTGACAAAATAATAAAATAAATAAATAAATAAATTTCAATAGTCCTTTAGATACAGTAGATAGTCCCAGACTGTCTTTGACCTGACTTATCTCAGAACACTGACACCTAGAAGAAAAGATGAAGCCATTGTGCCAAATATAGACAGCAAACAAGGCTTACAAATCAAATGAACAATGTATACTGGCCAAGTGTGGTTTTAGTTGAATTTAGTTGAATTATATATCTGATTTAGCATGTCATTGTGGCAGGCCAGATTATCTTGTTACTTGAAGAACACATGAAGCCACAGATTTATGAATGCCTTTCCTGGTTCTATAGTGGCATTTGGAAGCACAAATATTAATTATGGCTCGGGATGACCATCATTTATGACTTCCTAGATTTGAGAGCTCCATGCTTTATATGAAGTGCCTCTGGTGTCTTTCGAAAAGTTCCAATGCTCTCAGGCTGTGGCATTTTGTTAGGTTTGTTACTTAGAATGCATATTAAAATAAGAATGGGCCACCATTCCATTTTCTGAAACCTTCTTAAAGTTATAGTCTAGAAATGAGTAGCCTAATTGAAAAGTTAGGGCAAAGAAGATCGCTATTTTAATACTGCTTAAGCAATTTTATGTATAAGCCCTTTCAGTTAATGATTAGTAAACTTATAAAATGATTTTATTTTCATATATGCCTCAAAGTAATTTTTGTCTGATTAATTATACAACTAAATTACATTTTGTGTAATTACTCTAATTATCATTGACATATAACTGACCATAATTTACTGCCTTCCTTTTCAATCACATACCGAAATCCCATTACAATCATATTACTGCAATACACAATAATTTTTCATTATTAATTTTAACAGTCCTGTGAAATTAAATGTGGTTTGGCATTTTAAAATTTTATCATGAAATCACTTGTAAACAATGCTTTGAAAATCCTTTTTTCGATAGCAAATATTCCCCTTGGGGTCAACTATAGAAGTCAGAAACAACCAGCTTTGGATGGGGGAGGGAAAACAATGCACAATGGACATCAGAAAAAGACAACAGAAGATGAAAAAAGCTAAAAACTCATTGTGACTTAGGGAATAGACTCTTCAGGCTACTCCTGGGTGTTTTTAAAGTTACTGCTGGGTTCTGAAATTGAACTGAAATCTGGAATCTCTCTATTCATCCAGGACTAATTTATAACCATTCCAGGATTCTCTTACAGTACAGAGTAAAATATATTGTATCTTACAAATCCAAGTTGACAGCTTTGAATTTCTAGTGGAAATGCAGATGAAGATAAAAATACTGTCAATTCAAGCAGATGCTGTTTTCAGAGGGAGATGAGAGCAGAGACGTCCACACAGGACCTACACTTCTGTCAAGATGACAAAAGCTGCATTGGGCTGCAATTGCCATGTAATGTATGTGCAATGCCATGATGCAAGTAGACCACGGAATGTGAAGCGAGATGGAAGGTCTAATACTCTATGGCATGGGTCTGCAACCTTAAGCACTCAAAGAGCCATTTGGACGCGTTTCTCACAGAAAACACCGGGAACCACAAAACCCTTTTGACATTTCTTTCTCTCCCCCTCGCTCTCTGTATCTCTCTGTCTAGGCCCTGGCGACTTCTCCATCCCCTGCCATCACCCTTACCTTTTCAGGCCAGGCGAGAAGTGACTGGTAGGGGAGGGCGAGGGGTGGGGCCAGCCAGTGGTGGGATCACCCGACAGGGAGCCATAGCAGAGGGCCCAAAGAGCCGCATTTGGCTCCAGAGCCACAGGTTGCTGACCCCTGCTCTAGGGAAGTGGGGTAAGAAAAGACCCCTTTCCCATGTGCAATGCTTTAGGGTTTCATTTAACTCAAATACTTTGGCTACCTAATGAGAAGGAAGGACTCACTGGAGAAGAGCCTAATGCTGGGAAAGATTGAGGGCAAAAGAAGAACAGGACGACAAAGAATGAGGTGGCTGGATGGAGTCACTGAAGCAGTCGGTGTGAACTTAAATGGACTCCAGAGGATGGTAGAGGACAGGAAGGCCTGGAGGAACATTGTCCATGGGGTCGTGATGGGTTGGACACGATTTCGCAACTAACAACAACAAGGGTTTCATTTGGCCCTCATATTTTTGGTTTTACAAAAGTATCTTCATCTAGCATTTTACTTTAACTGTAAAATTTCTCTTAGTATTATAGTGTAATTTTAATCATTTATATTTATACTGTTCTATTCTTTATTTTTGATTTTTATTGTTCCTCACCTGAGAGCAATTCCAAAATTGCTGATATAGAAATTATATATCAAATGTGCTTTACAACTTGGCTTTTACCAGGTGTGAACTAATTTCAGTTTTGTTTGCAGAAAATATTAGTATAATGTCCCAAGATAATAAAAGCATTAAACAAACGATGGATGGGATAATTTGCCTAGAAATGAAGCAAAAGAGAAATTGAAGTAAAAAAAGATTTAATATAAATAGATTTTTTTTTAATTGTAGAAGGCAACCTTGACAAATTAGGGTACTATTGTTAGAACCTTCATTGTTCATATTTGATCTTTACTTTAGGTCCATTCTTTAGCAACAATAATTCAACACCGAGATATTTTAATTTTTGCTTCTATTTCTCAAACGCTCATCAATATTGCTCTCAAAAACTGTAAACTCACTAGAGCAGTATGTATCTGCCATTAGAATGATGGCAAATACACAAATTAGAATGAAACAGCAGTTCTTATTAAATGTCTCTTGGAATCTCAACTGTGGTGCTTATACCAATATTTATAACATAATTTGTCTGAGGAGATCAACTTGTGCATTTAAAAATGAACTACCAATGGGTAACTTTAGCATTTTGTAGGAGGGTTTTTTTGGGTGTAAGTGTGCGTGCTTCTATTCCTTCTATCTTTCCTCGCAGCATAATTCTGTTGGGCAGAAGAGTAAGAGTATAACTGATCTAAAGTTACTTGAAGAGGTTCCATGGATGAGGGTTCCATATTGTTACCAACAACAAGTAGTAGAAGAAATAATCCTCATCTTACGCCTGGTTGCTTAGAAACTATTTGAAGTTACAATGGACTTTCCCAGGGCTACTTACAACTCAGTTCCAAAGTTCAAATTCCATCCTCAGGTCACATGACCATATTTCAAGCACTCAGCAACAAGCTCACCTTATGGCCATTTGCAGTGTCCTGAGGTCACATGGCTGCATGTTATGATGGTTTTTGCTGATAAATGGCATTTATGTCATATTGCAAAACTGCCCCATAGTGAACCATTGGTTTGTTTAACAACTGTGGAGTTGTTGTAAACTGTTTACAACTGTTGTAAAAACTAGGTTGGTCATGTGGTTGATCCACTTTATGACCATGATGAACAAGCTCCTTCATGGTCATAAGTTGATGACTATCTGTAACACAACATACTTGATGTTTACATAGCTTGGTTATAACCAAGCTATTTTTAACAGAATAACAATTTTAATTCCAATTTTAGAAACATAAGCAGCATCCTTAGATCAGTTTAGACATTGTGTCCATCTAGATCAGTGTGTTTATTCTGGCTGGCAGTGACATAAGTCCCAGTTACTCAACCTATCAAAACCCTTTAAATAGAAATTACAATTACGTGTGCTTTCTCACCGAAAAATATGTCCTATGTTGATTCTAGCTTCTCTTTTTACTACTAGTTTTTGCTGAATAAAAAAGCAAAATAAAACTACCACAAATAAATACAGTGAAAAATGTCATTTTGAACATTATAATCATTATAAAGAAATAAGGTAAACATTTTTTAAAACCAAGCTAAGTATAGTACCTTTGAAATGTTAGTGCTTCTTTGATGGAAAATGTCAAGGGAGCCTGTCTAAACCTTTTGATATATTACCTTCAAAATGATAACTTGGAAAGAACACCAAGTCTTCATTCTTATAGGTATATTAACACATTTAAATTAGTTACTATTTTCTGGATTTATGGAATATTTTGAACTATAAATTAATCAAAAAGGGCTGGATTTACACAAATTAAGTCACAAGAGCATTAACCATGGCTAAGCACTAACTAAGTTTTCATGTTAGACAACTGTAAAACTAGGTCTCTAACTTATTTGGTAAAAATATGTAACCGTAGCTATTGACTGTAATTTTGGAACTTGAAAGGAAAGTTTCAAATGATCATGCTGAATTATCATCATTGGCACTAATTTATCATTCTCGGTTTTTCTGATCCTCTCTATAACATCTGAAACATATCACCAGATTGTATTTGCTCTGTTCATATTCCAAAAATTAATAAGTAAGCTATATTTTGGCTCATCCTACTTAATTTCTATATGTTTTCCCTGTGATTTTTTAAAAAACACCTATTGAACATCTTTTAAATTACCCCAAAATTGATTTCTGGAAGACCTCAATTGTGATATATGACTTAGAGAACTCTGGATGAAATCTAGATGCTAATGTAGATTTCTACATTAAATTGTAGAATGTAGATTTCTACAAATTCTAATTCCTGAAAAAAAATTTTTTTTAGCTAACTTACATTCTCATTTTAAAAACTATTATAATTCTTTTTGGCCTAATAAAAACATCAGGAGGACCAGATTCAGACAACTATTAGTATAATAAGGGGTCTAGAAAGCCCAAGAAAGATCAGTAAAAAGATTTGAACATCCCTGGATTGGAAAAAGAAAACTAAAAAGGAGACAGTGTATAAATACCTAAAATGTTATTTGAAATTGAGAGGTTAAAAACCAATGGCTTGAAGTGAGAAGACCAGAGATCCAGGCTGAATATTAGAAGAGATTTCTTCATGATCAGAGCTATTAAAAAGAACACTTTGGCTAGATCTCTCTTTCACAGGAAGATTTCAAAGTGGCTAGATAACCACTTTGTTGGAGATGCAATAGTGGTTTTAATTTTCTTAAAAGATTGAGAAACTGTTGAATTCAGCACTGTTAGTTTGGAAGTGTGTCCATGTACCTAGGAAAAGAACAGAATAAGAAATAGTTTAGAGCAGCTTTTAAAGATGGGATCAAGAAAATTTTGGTCAACTGTACTTCATCATTAATTATGAAAATGGATAGATTTCCAACACAGCCATTTGTCAAAGTGTCCTTAATATGCCAATCACAAAGTCTCCTTGAGACAGGAACATGATCCACCTGGTTTCCCAACAAATGCTTGGGATTTTGTCCAGCAATATGATGGGTAATTCTGCCATAAGCTGCATTGAGCTCCAGTGATGGCAAGGACGCTGGATGCCATTGTTCCCTGGAGATCTTTTGTTTTTCCATACTGGCTGGGGAATTCTGGGAATTGAAGTCCACACATCTCAATGCTGCCAAGACTGAGAAAAATCTGGCATTTGGCAGAAGACAAAGAGCGAGTTTGCTTAGAAACAGGTACAAGGTTTAGGCTTACATTGCAGCCAAAAGGGTGCCTCCAAAAAGTGATAGACATCCATACTTATAGATTCATTGAAACATTGTCCAGAACAAAAGTCTGCAACCTTAAACACTCAAAGAGCCATTTGGACCAGTTTCCCATAGAAAAGAAAACACTGGGAGCCACAAAACCCTTCCCGTGCCTGACTATTTCTTGAGCAGCCACAAAACTATATATTAGTTAAACTAATATTAGTTAAAACTATATATTAGATATATATATATATCTGTATATTTTTGTGTTTTTAATAGGCTGTACACCGCCCTGAGGCCTTCGGGAGAAGGGTGGTATAGAAATAAATTATTATTATTATTATTATTATTATTATTATTATTATTATTATTATTAAAACTAGCATATGTAGTTAAAGTAAACATTCTGTTTTCTTCTGAAACTTTTCTCTTCTTGGATTTATCCATGGTTGGCCTACCAGGGGTTGAAAAGCTCAATAAATTGCGTGCTGGCAGGTGTCGCACATTGGCGGTTGTGATCCATATTTTGAGGGACAGGGAGCCACAGCAGAGCCGCAGGTTGCTGAGCCCTGGTCCAGAATGAGTGACTATTCTGTTTGCGAAGGATCAGGGAGGATGACCTCCCAATTCAGGTGCTGTGACAGGTTTGCAATCATTCATTCGTTCAATCAATCAATGCTGTTGAAGCTGCCCCTGTTATTCCGCTCCGGAATGCACTTAGTTAAATCCAAAGGAAATGGGGCACCTGAATAAATGCAGTTCGCTGATGCTCACTGCAGCTTTCTTAGCAAGAGTATTAAAGCGGTCTGTTATGGACAACTTCTCAGTCTTAAGCCTCCTACCTGGGATTTCCAGGTGTCGTTTTGGAAGCTTCGGAGCCCTGGAGATCTAAGGACCCACCTCACCATAAACAATCCGGCCAGCGGCCCATTCTTAAAGACGACCCAGCTTCAGAAGTCAGCCCTATTACACGTCCAACAGGGGCGTGCTCCTACTTTCAGGGCCCCCGGGAGCGTTCCCGCGCGTTCTCCCTCGCCGGCGCCTGCTGCGGCTACCGCTTCGTGCTCTTGTTACCTACCTGCCTGCTTCCCGCTCACCCGGCTCAGGATTACCTCCCCCGCCCCCCCCACTCTTAGCAGGCCCGCCCATCACCGCCGCCGCCTTCGCCATTGGCTGCGTGGACAGCCCATCTCCCTCGCCTATTGCCAGGAGGAGGGTCCGCGGAAGGCAAAGAGACGCCTCCTCGGGCTGTCTGAGGACCGACCGGGTTGCGCGCCGAGAGCTCTCCGGCAGCCCGCGCAGAGTTTCCGAGCCTTCTGGCGTTTGCGAAGGTGGCCGAGGTGGGATGTCGCTGCCACCGGGCGAGGTCCCGGTATAGCGGGGCACGGCGGCGGCGACAGCGGCGGCTCTGCTGGCGTTTTTCCCTTTCCGGCGGAGGATGCCTCCGGTGTTGATGCCGCCGGCGGAGGCGGCCGGCTGACTTTCTCCTCCGACCCACCCAAAGCGGGTGGAAGCGGCGGTCTTTCCTCCGCACTTACGAGGGGCGGCGATGGGCAAGAAAGTTTCCGCGGCGGCAGCGGTGGGCAAGGAGGAGGTGGAGCGGAGAGATGAGGGAGGCCAGCGACTCTCGCCCTCTTCTTCTTCCAGCTCCAGCTCGTCCCCCTCGTCGGCGTCGTCGGCGTCAGACTCCCAAACTCTTTCCGAAGAAGGCGAAGCTGGCTCTTCTGCCGCCGCTCCTCCAGCCAGTCCGGACGGTTGCGAGCGGGCGGATCCCCACCGACGCGGCGGTCCCTCCGAGCTGCAGGGGCCAGGAGTGGAAACGCCGGGCGCCCCCGCCACCTTTGCGCCGCCCTCCGTCCCCCTTTGCGCCGGGAAGGAAGGCGAGGTGGAGAAGGAAGGATCCGTGGACGGCCGGCGGGAGAGCGAAGAAGAGGACGACGACTCGGGTAACCCGGGAGGTCTAGATGGCGGCGGGGGCGCCCGCCCTCGTCCCGAGACGGCCGCCTCGCTGGAGGAGCAAGACGAGGAGGTGGGAGAGCGGGGTTTGGAGAGGGGGGGGCGCAGGGACAGGGCTGCGGGACGGCTGTTCTCCCTCACCCCCCGAAAAGAGCGGGAGGATTCAGGCTGGCTCCTTCCGCCTGGCGGTGGCTGCTCGAGGCCAGCGGGCGGCGGGGTGGTGGAGGGGAAAGAAATGACCTGGCTTGACTGAGGAGTGAGGGCAGGAGAAAGCCACCGCCGGCTGCGGCTGCCCTGCCTGGCTCCTCCGGGGTTGCCAAGGGCGGGATCCCTGCCGCGTGTTGACGGTCGGGGGAGCCTCTCTTCCTAATTGCCTGAGTGGGCTGTGTTGTTTGTACGGGGCGTTTCTCCTTAATTACCCTTGAAACCGACCACAAATTGAGGCTCTGGGAATCGTTTCCTCCGCCTCTCCGGGTTGGGCTCGGAGTCCGCGGACTCCGCGGTTGTCATTTTTTCACCTCAGGTGGTGGAGCTTGTTGAATGGAGAGGGGGGGGGGAGGGAAGGGAAGGTAGGCGGCAGTCGCGGGCGCCCCGCTTAGATGGGGTACGGACGCTGGCCCCTGCGACGGCCGGAGGGGCGAGTCCTTTCCTTCCCCGCTTGGTGGCGCTTCGTTGGCGTTATTGGGCGCCCAGGCTCCTCGGGAACGGGATAATGCTTCCTAGAACAGGAGTTTCCAACCTTGGCAACTTTAAGCCTGGAGGACTTCAACTCCCAGAATTCCCCAGCCAGCTTTGCTGGCTGGGGAATTCTGGGAGTTGAAGTCCTCCAGGGCTTAAAGTTGCCAAGGTTGGAAAGCCCTGTCCTAGAAGGCTTTTGCAAGGAAAAAGTGGGCTTGTCTCTGGAATTTCCAGGGCTACCTTCCAGGGAGGAAGTGGTCAATTCCACAGGGAGCTGCATTTAAAGTCAGCCTAAGACACAAATACAAGCCTCCAGTGAAGGTTTAAGATACTTTCTGTGAAGTGAGGCTCCAGAGAGTCCCAAGAGGTGGATGATCTTGGCCAACGGACCTGAAATTGAGGTGTGGACATCTTTTAACTGCAAACAAACAAGCCTTGCTTAGATGAACTGCTGTACTGGGTGGTTGCAGGCTTAAAATACATTTGACGTGTCTTCTGTCTCTTCCCCCGTTGTAGAGAAAGACTTAGAAGGTAGAAAAAGAGAATTGAAGGCTCAATCCTGATTAAAAAAAGAAAAAAACTTCTAGTAAAACATGATTCTTGGTGATTGCATGAACACATCCATGCAATTTGTGTGTTGGGAGAGGACCTTTTGGCTCATGGTCCCACTTGGAGAGCGTACAATCTAGTATCCTTAAGGTGGCCCACGATTCTGAAGATTAGAATGTAAACCAACATACGGTTATGTATATTTTCATTCTGATTGAAATTACCTTTTTTTCCCCTGTGGACTTTGGTCTGTGAATTGATTTAGAGAAGATTCATTTATCAGATGCTTCAGAGTTATGGCTTTTCACAGGATATATTCTGATGGCTATAAACAGGAAGTGTCAAGCCTTAAATGCCTTGTTATGGCTGTAGAAAGGCAATTAGATATGATAGCTCTGCTTAGAGATGATTTTTTTTTTTTTTGCATATCTGAAAACTGTGTGTCTTTTGGTTTTTGGCACAACTGACATATTTGCCATGAGAAACTATGGTTTTTATTTTAACTATCCTGAGGCTAGTGGGTTTCAATCTTTCCCACAGTGTCTATCTATATGCTTTGCCATTTCCTTCTCCTGTTTACAGATTTCCCAATTGTAGCCTGGGATTTCTTTATCACCTCCTACTCCTATGGAATTACCAATCAGAACTCTCATCACTTAGCTTTTTGAAATCAGTTAACGTTGGCCAAGTTTTCCCAATATAACTAGATGTCAATCATGAAATCTTTTATCAATTGCTAGGACCTGATTCCACACTAAACATTAATGCCTATTTCTTAAATAGCAGAAAATGGGAATCTTCTAGTACAGTGTCTTCAATTTATACACTTCAGAATGAATAGTGTTTATTGATCAATTTACAGTTTTCCCTAGAATTTGGACAAAAATTAATCTTGCTTTTTAGAATTTATACCTGTTTATACATTGTGCTTCGCCATAGCTGTTGGATAAACCATAATCTTGGTTTGCATGACACATTAGACCATGGGTGTCAAACTTGATCACATCACATGACGTATCATGACTTTTTGTCTTTGTGGAGCCAGGGTGGGCATGGCCTGCTCATGACACATCTGGCCTGCAGGCTGCTAGTTTGACACGCCTGCATTAGACATAGATTACAACCAAGAAAGGATCACCAAAACCAAGCCAATCATTTATAGCTTAGTGTGTTCTCTGAATCAAGACAGTGTCAAAAACATACTACATATTCATGCTGCAGTAATCTTGGAAGATTTGAGTGATGTGGATTAATGAATGACTTTGTAATTGACAAATTTGTTGAGTGTAATATACCTGGACATGTTCTTTGTACATTTGAACTTGCTACTTCTCTAAATGCCTATAAAACAATGTAGAGTCTTCTGAAGGGGAAAACAAAGGGATAGGGCCACAATGGAGTTTTTTCCCAAGTTAGGGATGAGAGGTTGGATGAGCTGAATTGTTCCTTTGAGCTAGATATTGTCTTTTCCTAACGTGGACTAATAAATATGATGTGTAAACATATATATCAGGGCTATATATTTTTACAGCAAATGTCCTAAGTGTTGTAATGGATATTTGCAATAGTGGTGAATATCTGTAACTTGGTGTAGGATGAGTGTGAACGTTTGTTCTCCGAACTTGTGGGTTGGTTTCCGAATGTTTTATTACCAGGCTAGGTAACATCTTCAGTAGAGTTTAGGGGATGTCAGTGTTCTTCTGTTTATAAGGGCTTCAGAGGTGGGTGTGCCAAGTGAGGGTCTTGTGATGGGCCTTGTGATAGGGAGGTTACATCAGGTCGGGATCATTGGGAGGTGAGTTGCTGGTGAGGGGATTGCAGGATTGGTTGAGGGTCAGTTCTGCCTCTGGTTGGCTGTGTGATTAATTTGGAACTGAGGGGTTCATAGGCTGGTTGTAAGTCAATGTGTCTGTTGATGGAATTGCTTGTGGAATGCCAGGCTTCGATGAACTCACGAGTGTGGAGGGTGGTAGCGTGGCTGATGATTTTTGGGTTGCTCCAATCAAACTAGTGCTGTTTGGTGTCAGTGTGGGAAGAGATTAAGGATTTGGGATTGTGGCATTTTTTTTTTTTAAATTTGATTTATATGCCGCCCTTCTCCGGAGACTCAGGGCGGCTTACAATGCGTTAAGCAATAGCCTTCATACTTTTGTATATTTATACAAAGTCAGCTTATTGCCCCCACAAACCGGGTCCTCATTTAACCTACCTTAGAAAGGATGGAAGGCTGAGTCAACCTTGAGCCTGGTAAGATTCGAACCTGCAGTAATTGCAGGCAGCTGTGTTAATAACAGGGTGCTTTAAACCACTGTACTACCAAGGCTCCTTGGTAGTACAGTGGTTTGATTGCCAGCTGGTGTTTGTGGATCCTGGTTTTTAATTGACATGATGTTTGTCCCACGTAGAATTGGTTGCACTGGTTACAGTTGATTTTGTAGATTACAATGTTTCTTTCATCCTTCTGTGTCTTTGGTTCTGGATAATTCCTGGCAGAGTGTGGCTGAGGGTTTCTGAGCTATTGCTATTCTTAGGCGTTGGAGGATTTTGGCTGTCATTTCCGACACCTCTTTTGTATATGGTAGGGTTAGTTTTTTACGTGGTGGTTGGCTGTGTGGTGTGTTGTGGTTTGGGTGCTGTGTGTTGGAATATGAAGTTTTTGGGATAGCCATTACAGAGAAAGATGTCAAGCAACCATTTCTTTTCTGCTTTTCTTAGTGTTGTGGTGCTGCAGTATGTCCTGGCCAGGTGAAATCTACTTACCTTCCCTACAGATTCAGAAGTGCACGCTCGTTCTGCTCATGCATGTGCATGCATCACATGCGCACGGGGACCCTCTGTGCATGCGCAAAACCTTCTGTGCATGCGCAGAGGGTAAAAAACAGGTTACTTCCTGGTTAAAACCAGGAAGTAACGACGACTGGGTGACTGATCGGAGCCTTGCGCTACCATCGCTACTGGTTCTCCGAACCACCCGCCGCCATCATTACTGGTTCGGCCGAACCGGTAGCATTTCACCCCTGGTCCTGGCCCTTCTGACGAGTGTCGGGACACAGCTTATTTTGTGTGCAGTTTGCAAGCAGGTGGCTGCTTGTAAAGCTGAGGATCTGGTTTGTGCATGGGTTTGTGGTAGACACAAGTTTCTAGTTCTCTGTTGTCTATCCTCCTTATGTTGATGTCAAGGAATGGGAGTCTGTTGTCTGTTTCTTCTTCACCTGTGAATTTGATCCAAGAGAATGTTATTAAGTAGATGGTGTGTTTCTTCCATTTGGGAGCGTTTGATGATGACGAAGGTATTGTTGACATAGTGTATCCAGAATTTTGGTTGGATGGTGGGTAGAATTATGGATTTGAGTCATTGCATGAACGCTTTTGCTATTAGGCCTGATATGGGTGATCCCATCAGGGTACCTTGTACTTGCTTATAGATTTTCTCATTGAACTTGAAGCATGTGTTGAGGCATAGATCCAGGAGTTTCATGATGGTTTCTGTGAAGATGGAGTGTTCTGTAGTGGCATCATCCTTGTGGGTATGGTGTTTACTGGTGGTGTATGGTTTATTTAGCCAGGTCAATGGCAATCGTTGTGAAGAGAGTGGTGACATCGAATGAGACCATGATTTTTTTCCTTGTTGATCTTGGTATGTTTGATACAAATTGTTCTGGGGAATTTATTGAGTGATTGAGTCATTGATCAGGTGTCTGAGTTTCCTCTGAAGCCACATGTGGCTCTTTCACCCCTCTGCTGTGGCTCCCTGTCACTCAAAATCTGCATCACAACACATCAATGTGCAACACACACCAACATGTGATTTATTGAGCTTTTCAACCCCCAGTAGGCCAACCATGGATAAATCCAAGAAAAGAAAAGTTTCAGAAGAAAACAGAATGTTTAATTCAACTACATATGCTAGTTTTGTGGCCGCTCAAGAAATAGTCAGGCACGGGAAGGGTTTTGTGGCTCTGGTGTTTTCTTTTCTATGGGAAACAGTCGAAATGGCTCTTTGAATGTTTAAGGTTGCAGACACCTGTGCTACTTTGTATGTTGGTTCAGGTAGAGACACAATTGGACCTAAGGGAATCCCAATTATTTAAGTCAGCTCATTTGGTTTTATGAATGTTAATATTTTCAGAAGTTTGATCACTAAACCCACAATGTATTTGAATTTTCTTTAAGACCTACAGCTTCATTAGATTTCTCAATGAAAAAATGAATGTTTAAATATTTCAAATAAAAAGCATATTTGTTTTGTTTTCCATTACTCCAGTCCTTCCCACATTCTTATCCAGCTTAAAATGCATAGCAGATCAATGGAATCTGGTTTCACATTGGAGGAAGTTCATGCTTATGTGATAACTTTAGTGTCTTGCTTCATAAATTAGTAATTTCTTTTTCTGGGTATAGAATTTTATTCTGTCTGCATTAATTATTTGAGGTCACTTTGCAGTTTGGTGTCCAGCGTGCAGTTACGATTGTGTACTTTTAAGTCAGCATATTTGTTTTAGCTGAAACTGAGCTATAAATGTTCCTTCTGAGGGGATTCTGAGATATCAGATATAAACAAACCAGTATGTACATAGAACAGAATGTTTTCTGGGTTTAAATAGAATTATCAAAATTTGACTACTCAAAAAATAAATAAATCTGAAAGAGCATTTCTTATATCAAGGAAAAAATATTTGCCTTCCAGTGTTAACAAAAAAGTATTAAATGTAAAGCATCACATTCTAATAATACACATCACTATCTGGAATAGAAGAACTTATAACAGAGAAGAGAGCTATTTGTTCATAACTTCATTAATTCAAATCTGACTAGAGTACTTATAAATATGGATTTCAGAAATGTATGTTCATGTGTTTCTATGACCTTATTTTGTGCTAATCTATTAATGTCTAGTAACCTATGTTTATGGAAGGAATTCTATAATGCATCTTTATCTGGTACACTGTAATTCACTCTAAAGATTCTACTGCTATACTGTTATTATAAATATTTGTAGTAAAATTTTAAATGCAACTCCTATTGCATATTTGATTTAAAAGTGAATCCTAATCTAAAGAGTGAAAACTTTTGAATTAGAATTAAGTATTTGAATAATTGCTTCACGCTTGCATATAAAGTAATGTACTGTATCATATGAATTAAGTTTTAGCACTAGGAAAGTAGTTGAAAGTAATGGGGACAAGGCTTATATATTCTCAGTGTTAGGTAGAAGACCACCATAAGTCCTTGGTAGTGGAATGACTTTAGCTAAAATGATTAATAAATGATTAATTCAGCTGTGAGAACTGAAAGAGGTATAGTATTTGTTCATTACAGATCTAATTCTATATGGTTACAGAAATTAGTATATAATATTAGCAACATGATTTCTTGAAGATGATGTTATTCTGGAGTAACTGAGATTAACTACTAGGTTGCATTGAACCAAATTTAAAGGCAAATGCTTTGTATGTATCAGTTGTGAATATAGGATTTGTCTATAGCTTCCTAAACCATATATGTTTTTTTCTGCGGTTGTATAGCAATTGTATTGCTATAAGGAGTTGCAGTCATGTGCTATGTTTTTATGCCCTTACTTTCCAAACATCTTTTTGCTTTTGAATATACATATACGTATACGTATATACGTATACATATACATATATAATGTCTTAATACAAGTACAAAAGGTTTGTCTTGGTTGATATTTGTTTTAGCGTAATTTTTATATGAAAAAGTAAATGTACAAGCATGTATAAAGCATCGTTAGACACACTGTTAAAATGGGAATCAAAACGGATACTTATAATATTTGAGTATTAAATTTTTCTATTCTAAGCAATAATGCAAGCCATAATTTTGAAAACATCTTGGCAGAAGAAGACAAATATAAAGAGCTTGCTTTGGAGAAAATAATAAGTCTTTGTTTCTACTCTGTGTAAATGCAAGATCTATGTGGAGAGAAGATCTAATGAATATGTTTGGTACCCATATAATCAATTTATGAATCATGTTTGATTAGAAAACTATTATTGACTTTGCTTGTCAGTAGGTCACAAAAAGGGATCACATGACTCTCAGGACACTGTAACTGTTATAAATATAAGTCAGTTGCCAAGTGCCTGAATTTTGATTGCATGGCCATGGGGATGCTGCAACGGTCATAAGTGTGAAAAATGACCCTAAGTCACTTTTTCAATGCTGTTGTAACTTTGAACGGTCACTAAATGAACTGTTGTAAGTCAAGGATTACCTGTACTGCCTTTTTTCACACCATTTGGAAAAATAACAATCTGGTTTGTTGTCTGTCTCCTTTATAGGAGACACTTCTTTATTTGTGAAGTGATTTCATTCACGCCAAAGGCATCTTCAATACCATGTATACTATTATAATTTCTTGACCCCGCCCACCTAATTGAAGGTTGGCCTTCGATTAGAACAACAGCTGAATCTACCGGAATCAATCCTTTTGATTTAGGATTTCATTGAACCTGGTAAAGTTTGGTGGAATTGTGTCACCGATGAAACCAACCCATTTGGTACTTTCTGAGATTGCTTCGGATGTGCTTACGTTTCCACAAAAAAGACTGCCACACTGTACAAGCTGCAGAAGAAAACGTATGTGTATGAATAATGATGGAAAAGTACCTGCCCACACAAAGCCCATGAGAGATTGAGCTTCAACAGATACTCAAAGGGAGGTTTATATCTAGCCTCAGGTGAAGGAAGGGAAACTCTTTGATATGGCTCATTCCCTTCCACCACCTCCCTTTCAGTTGCTTTAATTTTTTCCCCTCGCTACCATAAATGTATGGCAAGAACAATTTTTTCATTTCTTTCTGAATTACCCTAACTATATTTCTCTTGATTCTTCTATTCTCTGCTTGGCTGTTCATCTTAGTTTGAAAATCTACATGGTAGAAAGAGAGCGGAAGGTTGGAGAATTCCTGAGAGCTTTTGGTGGGCTATCTCTGCAAATGCAGGGAAGAGGATACCCTGCTTTACAAGTGGAAACTAGCTTGGGCACTGTTGGCTAAGATCCATTCCCTGGAAAATGAATTCACAATTTTCTTTTGAAATGTTTTCATTTCTAAAGACAAACCTCTGGTGACACATATTCATCATAACACAACATTTTATATATTTGAATGATGGCTTGTTGAATGGAAGCTGGAGATTATCAAGACACCACAATAGCTCTCTACTGCAGCGATCTGTCTACTCAAGTCTCCATCCCATTTCCGTTAAACCTGACAATCGTTTGATACCTCTTAAGAGGTCAAGAAGTGATTATCCTAAATGTTTATTTATTTATTGAAGAAAATGAACATTGTCTAAAATCACTTAAGGCTTAAAGTGATATTGTATTATTTTCATAAAGAATAAATGGGACAAGTAGCTTATGTGAAAACAATTTTAATAATACAGTGACAGTATTTGTGTTATTGTGTATAATGTGAAGTGTGTTTGTGAATGTTATGATCTAAAGCAATACATTGTCTATAATTTTTTCAAGTAGAATTTTTTATTTAAAAAACATTTTTAAAATATGTTTATTTAAAAACATATTTAAAAATATACCATTGAAACTAAATAACTTTGCTTAATTTTAAACAGCATTGTACATAAACACGTACCACTCTTTAAATTTACCTTTTTATTGGAATTTTAAAATCATTATTTTGACTGCTACTTTAAATTATCTAAATCAATTCACCAAGTCATAAGATGTGACAAAGTATCATGATAAACAACCTGAGGAAATAAACACTTTTCTACTCCATTCTTCTTATCACCTGCACTACTATAACTCTTGTTGTCTTCCCTTCCTATTCTTTAGGGCAAATGAACTTGCAGATATTCTAGACCAGGGCTGTCAAACTCCCGGCTCATGGGTCGGATGTGTCACGTGCTGGCCACGCCCACACCCAGTTTAGTGAAGGTGAAAAAAGTCCTGAAACGTCATGTGACGACGCTGTGACGACATGAGTTTGACACCCCTGTTCTAGACAATTAGTTCCACAATGACCTATTGCTGACACTAGTATTTCAGCCTTACAAGAGTAGGAGACTTTAATTTCTAGAGAACACTAAGTTGGCTACTTGTGCCCTAGAACTTGGTCCCCAACCTTTTTGGTACCAGAGACCGGTTTCATGGAAGACAATTTTTCCACGGACCGGGGAGGTTAGGGATGATTTCAGTTGCAATCATTTGCCTGCTGTTCACCTGCTGGCCCAGTTCCTAACAGCTGTTGGGGACCTCTGTTCTAGATCACATCATGACCAGCTGTAAGATGAGGGTATATTCATATGAGCATTTCAATGGTTAGAGCAGCGGTCCCCAATCTTTATGGCTTGGTGGTCCCACAGGGTGGGAGAGGGGAACCACTCACAAGTTGAGCTTTGGAACCAGGCTGCCAGCAGCTTGCACGGCCCAGTTCCAAATGGGCCATGGCCCAGTAGTGGGCTATGGCCCACGGATTGGGAATCCCTGCCCTTGAGTATATAGCATTTCTAGGTTGGTGATACAAGAAACTTCTTTCTTATGTCCTAAGGCTAGAAATGACAATACTTGAAATTGTCTACAGCTACTGATATATTCTTATTTGGGAGTAAAGTGAGCACTCTTGCATTAATTCAGGTATTATAAAGATTTACATTCCTTACTATTCCCCTATGTTTAACATCTTAATGTAGAACCAAGATTATTAACATTATAAATTAAGATCTGTTTTAACAATGATAGTGAAAAATTATTAGAGTGATTAACCTGGATATCTGGCCACAAATGATTAGATCATAACATTAAATTAAACATAAGCAATGGTAGAAAGGTATGTGTCCCCAGTCTCTAAATTGTTCTCCTATACTATTAAGGGGAAAGATATTTCAATGAAATATCTTTCTCCTTAAATTTATATGGAAAAATCCTTTTCAAAAAGAAAAAGAGAAAAAGGCATTCCTTATTGGAAGGTAAGGTGTTTCATAATAAGGATATTATCACTGGTAAAGTTTGTTTCCTAACTCTTTCCTTGACCTTTTGCAACCCTTTCCTTGACCTGAGGAATCTCAGCCTAGCTTCTTGCCCTATGTAGAATGGACACACAGATTCTATCTGGATCAGATAATTCCAGCATAACAAGGTCTTGAGCTATGAAAGTCTTTATAAACCATAATAGGTAGTAATAGACCAGAATTGCATCTAGAAACATACTAGTAGCCTGTTCACCTTCCACCAAAATGGTGGTGTTATGGTTTGTGGAGTAGCTGGATTCTGCACTGGTTGAAGCTTCCGAAGTGTCTTCAAGGGCAGCCCCCACATAGAGAGAATTCTAATATTCAACTGTTGAGTATCGAAAGTGTGAATTGCTGTTGCTAGAGCAGGATCTCCTGAACAAGAAAGGACTATTATTAATGTATCAGCTAAAGCTGGAGAAACCTAGCGCTGCATAACGGAGTGAATTCCTGTTACTTATCCCAGCTTCTGCCAACCTAGCAATTCAAAAGCACGTAAAAAATGCAAGTAGAAAAATAGGAACCACCTTTGGTGGGAAGGTAACAGCATTCCATGCACCTTCGGCGTTGTCGACCACATGACCATGGAGGCATCTTCGGACAGCGCTGGCTCTTTGGCTTAGAAACTGAGATGAGCAGCGACCCCTAGAGCCGGAAATGACTGGCACGCAAGTGCGGGGGAACCTTTACCTTTACCTTTAAAGCTGGAGAAAACCCATCCTGGCCATTGCTCCATCTACTATGTCAGCAGGAGCTGCAAGTCTAAAAAAACCGACCTGCCAATTCATATTCAGAGATAAATATGGAAGTGTGCTAGAACCCAAAGACTTCTGTACAAATTACACCTTTGTTTTACTATCATTGAACCTAGGTTTGTGCCATGCTGTTTAGTCTCCATGCACTGAATTTTCATTGCTTTTTTCTGCTTAGACTAGAGATACAATTGGATGTCAGGATATTGGTGATTCCTCATCACAAACAATGGATGATCTCTCCCAGTGGTTTTGTATAAACATAAACAAAATGGAAGAGTGGATTGAGCCATGAGGCATCCCACACTAAAATGTTGAAGATCTCAAGTCTCCTCTCCTGTCATTATTGATTAAATCCTCTCAAGCAGAGGCTTTCTGCAGAATATACTGAAACATTATAGTGAAATATGATGGGCAGTAATTCTTTTTATTTGTAAAAATACTACTTTGCTAATGTTTGAATATTGGATTTATAAAAAGCTGAATGAAACATACTAGATGACCATAATAAAAAAGTAACAAAAATGATGAGTAATGTTTTAGTGACTTTGTATAACCTAGAATAAATTCCTAGAATAAAGAAACACAGTGGGGAATTGTTCTCAGCCAAATGTTAAAATAAATTGTCCCTTTTCCATCTGTTGAGTTATCACCAGTCACTCTGTTCCCGTAAGAACATTTCTTTCACACCAGTCATTATGTTCCCATATGAACATTTCTTTCATTTTTGTTCTTTCCCTCATTCATTAATTCTTACGTGAGTATTATAAAATATTAAATAATTTTTTTAAAAAAAATAAAATTATATTGTGATCATTGGCAGGTTTTGAATAATACTTCCTTTGGATTTTGCTATAAGGTAAGGTAAAGGTTCCCATCGCACATATGTGCTAGTTGTTCCCGACTGTAGGGGGCGGTGCTCATCTCCATTTCAAATCCAAAAAGCCAGTGCTGTCCAAAGAAGTCCCCATGGTCATGTGGCTGGCATGAAAAAACACCAAAGACGCACAGAACGCTGTTACCTTCCTATCAAAGGTGGTCCCTATTTTTCTACTTGCATTTTTTACGTGCTTTCAAACTGCTAGGTTGGCAGAAGCTGGGACAAGTAACGGTAGCTCACTCTGTTATGAGACACTAAGGATTTGAACCGACAGAACATTTTAAGGATTTAGAACTTTATATTCTTATAAATATTTCTAAATATACAGAAACAAAGCACATTTAAAGTTTTAGGAAGTTGCCTTGGATATTAATAGATTGATTAAAATTCCATTAAGCTGCTGGGGTAATATTAATGTAATTAAAATGAATATTGCTTCCTAGTAGATTTATGTTCTAAAAGGTCTTTCAAAATGAATTTCAAATAGATACTTCCTTCAGATAAGCAAATTGCTGAGGAAATGTATATGGTTAAACAGGCCACCAAGGATAAACAGATTATCTTTTAAAGAAGATAATTTACCTGGATTCTAAAGATGTCATAGTGCTTCCATTTTATTGTTCATATATATATATATATATATATATATATGTTGAATTAAAAATTAGAAGACTTCTGGGCTTCATTATAAAATTTTTATTGATTGCTATTACAGTCTTGGCAACTACTTGGGTCAACATATAATCCAAAGGGTTCTTTGTTTCTGGAATTGATAAGTCTGGGTGTTTTGGAGTATAGATTGATGTTGAAGACCATGGATATTTAATGTTATAGAAGGATTTGCTTTTGAAACATTCTATTGGAGGGGTGTCAAACTTGCAGCTCGTGGGCCAGATACATCACGTGCTGGCCCCTCCCCTGCTCGGTCTAATGAAGGGGGAAAAAGTCCCGATACATCACATGATGATGCCGTGATAATGTGAGTTTGACACCCTTGTTCTATTGGAAAGTATGAGTGGAATCGAGAATAAACTTTAAATCAAATACTTTGTGATGATTATTTTAAGGACTTCTCTCAAGTTCAAATAAAATTTTGCTTCCCTAATTTAAATAGTGGAGATATATATAGCTCAAGTTGTGTCCTGACAGCTCAGCATGGAAAAGTGTGCTTCAAAGATGTTTTGTTTTCTGATGGAGTCTAATTCTGAAACAAAACCTACATCCTATCCTTAAATAATATTTTTAAAGTTGAAATCACAGATTTTTTGATGCATGGACTAAAGAATTGGAATGTCACTTTTTCATTTATGCAGAAAAAGAAAGGTGAAAAATTGAGAACAAAATTATCCCTTTAGTAGTCATATCAGCAGACATACCATGCACCTTTAGTAGGACTTTTAGTAGCCATATCAGCAGACATACCATGCACCTTTAGTAGACATTTCAGCAGACATACCATGCACTCTCTCTCCTGAACTGTAGGATGAGAAGGAAAGGAAGGGAGAGGAAAAAGCTAAGCCACTCTAGATTCAGTGGTAATTGAAAGTCCACAAGAACTGACACCTCGAAGTTTAATGGAATCCAGTAGCTCAGGAAGGGACAATGCTGAGAAAATGATATACCAGTCCAGCTGTTTCTTAGAGCTCAGGTTCAACTAGAGGACCTCACATGCAGTTATTGTAGGTGCTGTTGCTGCCCTGGCATGTCTTAATGAGACCTGGATGCATATGTAGGATGAGGATGAGGACAGATGGGGATGTAATAGGGTATAGGAATAGCCTTGAACACCAGGAGGAAATGCTGCAACCAAGAGAAAAGCCAGGTAAAAGGAATTTGAGTCCAAAGCAATTAGAGAAAATGATTCAACTAGACCCTCCCTAGTTCTCCTGAAGATAGAAGGAGGAAAGAAGCATATTCAGACTTGCAAGATTCCTGTTGCTGTAAACATAATAAAAGTAGTATTAGCATTCATAACTTTGGTTTTCTAGCCAAAAGGTTGACAAATTTATTGCAGACTAATCTAGTATTCAGCAGCAACTGCCGGAGTCCAGGTCCCTCAAGGAATTGATAACATGGTTCTGAGGAAAGATCTGGGGACTGGAAGATCCCTCCCAACCAGTGAGCCCAACATACCAAATGCAGCCCACTCCCAGATAGTGATATATTTCCCTCTTAAATGCTCCTGCCCACTCCCATATCCTTTCCATTTCCCACACCCGCACTCACATTGCACATACCACCAAACATCCACTACAAATACTGTCATCAAATTATATATAGCTACCACCAGCTATCACAGCAACACCTCTTTTGCCTCCCCTCTAGAACTTGCCTGAGGCTTTGTGTAAATCTTCTGCATTGCTCCCTGACGCAACACCAACAAACCAAGGCTCTCCACCATAAAGTGGAGAATAATGTGAAATGGGTGCTAATGCCTATGTCCTAAAAGATAGGTCAATGGATCAGTTTCCAACCCCTATGGCACAGTGTTCAATCCACAGGGCATAGATCTTCAAGTGCCAGAAGCTGCCCATTGTCTGCCCCACACCAAGTCTTCCCAGGTCTTTTTTAGGGCACCACTTGAGCTTGCCCATTGCAAAAAAAGGGTCAAGTAGAGTTCTTTTTTGGGGGGAGGATGTGTATATCTGTTCATGGGCTGGGGAAGAGGAGAGACTAACTTGCAGAACTCACAACATTTGAATAAAGACTGGTTAAGGATTGATCCAAGCAATCATCTATGGAGATTCTCAGTCATTCAGATCATGGCTGTCTCTAAGGTGCTTTTTTCAAATGGCAACTGGACTTTCTTTGTTTTTCCTTGAAGACGTTTCTCTTCTCATCCAAGTTGCCTTTTGAAAAAAGCACCTTTGGGATCCAAGCAATCAGTTATCTTTCCTTTCTGCTGACATGATGATGGTGATGATGTCAACTATTCAGTTGTGTCAACTCTTGGTTATTCTATAGGCCAGGTTCTCCCCACTTCTTCCAATTTTGCACTGCTTCTTTGAATTTTTCTGTGTTGTGGCTGGTCTCGGTTTTGATAATCTCTGGCCACCATTTTACTTCATGGAATCGTTTCCTTTTACTACTAACACTATCACTTTCTCCAGTGATTTCCCCCCACTTGACATGGCCAAAGTAAGTGAGATGCAGCTTCTGCTCACCTACTTTTCTTTTCTTGTAATCTTGCAGTCATCGTGGATGGCAGAGGGAAGGCAATTGCCATATCACTTCTATTATGTATTGAGTTTCTCAGTTCTTTTGCCCCTTTTCAGTTTGCAAAGCTCCTTACATGGAGTCCTTTTTAATTCTGCTATCCTATCACTATCAACCTCCTGGAACTCAATAGCAGCTACTACATCCACTATTCCTCATCCTGACAATATCCCTCAAATAAATACCCTGATGTACCTCCTAATCCCATGATGGCGAACCTATGGCTCGTGTGCCACAGGTGGCACGCAGAACCCTCTCTGTGGACATGCGAGCTGTTGCCCCATTTCAGCTCTGCTGTGCATGCACACATGCTTCTGGCTGATCAACTCCTTGGGTTTTTGCCGTGCATGTGCAAAGGGATGCTGGGGGCTGCGGGTGCATGGAGGGGGTGTACAGGGGGTGGGATGCATACACGGGGCCCTGTGTGTGCATTGCATTTTGGGGGTCTGGGTGCACGTGCATTTGTGCATGCACGTGCTTTGGGCACTCCGTCCGGAAAAGGCTAACCATCACTGTCCTAATCTATTAGTTGTGATTCTTCAGTACAATTGTAGATCAGGAATAGCCTTTCTCTGAGATCATTCTAAAGTGCCACTACAGAAAAACCACTTACACTTTGATACCAAGTTGTAATTTAAAAGCCTTGGCAGATTGTAGAGCTTCCCTGAGCACTGCAGGCTGGTGCAAGGAGTTGGTATAAATGGAGATTTTTAAAGATAGCATATTAAATTAAATATGATTTAATGCTTACACTGCTTCTATAGTAAGGGATCCTCTAAAGACTTGGAGAAACTTGATTTAAAAGTTAAGCCAGTCTTTCTTTTGAGGCTTGAATCATGAATTAAATGGATTTGAATCAATCCATATCTGTTGTGAGAATAGGTGAACCAATAGAATAGTTTATTGCAGCCTGAATAATGCATAAATTGTCCTAAATTACACTCTCAACTAAGTGGGACTGAGCCCTTATAATCTACAGGCTAATTTAAAAATTCTTCCTTCTACATGATTGCTCTGTTTTCCAGCTTTTGATGTTCTCAAAATGAATACAGATTCTTTTATATCAAAGATTTTCCAGAAACATGTAGGTGGATGTACTCACTTATCATCCTTATTGGGTGTATTCATTTAGTTAACTTTTTCAGTTTTCTTAATTCAGATGAAAGTTTATGTTTTCATTGGCTTCTTCTCAACTTCAACAATTATGAATGTAGCTCTTTAGTTTTCTAACAAATATTTCTCTGGTACATAGTCAGATAGTGCTTTGCAGATGGGTTCAATGATACTATAAGAGATACTCAAAGTTTATATAGTTATGTGTGCAGTTAATGTAGCAGTTGTGCTTCTAATTCTGTAGGAGATACTACAAATTTTCTTATTGTGATTTTATGAAAATATTAAAAGATTATGTGATAAAGTCAAGCAAGCAAGGTCAATGTCTTTATTGTACAGAACAAATAGTCCTTGACTGACCATGGAGATCATGATGGCTGTTAAGTGAATCACCACATGATTGCCTCACAACTCCCCTGCTCTTCCTGATGAAGTTGTTAAGCAGAGAAGGGACTGCTTCAAGGGGCCCTGGGGGAGACCATGGGAGTCTCGGCATAGGCCCTGCCCCGGGCATCCTGAAATTTCCCCTCTCCTCGAGGCACCCCATGCTCTACTTCCTGCCCCTTGGTGTCAACACAGGCCTAGGGCCTGCTACTCACCCTGTTGAGTTCCACATGCTTTCCCCCATGCCCTGTCACCTATTGCTCCCTTGCCTTTGTAGAGTCCTTCTAAAATCTCCACAGATCGTATTGGGGAAATCTCTGCAACTACTCTGCAGTGCTCTGGAGATCCATTGGCGAAGAAGTCGTTCCATCCCTATTCCTGCTTATCTTTGCAAACATCTTTTCATCCATTATGTTTATGCATTTCTTCATGGTTTTTTTTCCTTCAAATTTTCTAATCTTTCTCTTTTCAAGGATCTCATAGTTATATCTGTGCTTTTTTTTATAAAAAAAATCTTCCTTCATATGCTGATGTTAGCACCTTTAGCAATCAATCATCACTTCCATTTTTTCTGGAAAATATATCATAACTAAAGTTGATTTAGGTGAAAGTTTATTGTGAAGGAAATGAACAAACAGTCAATAAACTTCAACAAGCATGCAATAAAACTCAATTTTTTCCATATGTACGTTACTCAATCCAACTGAAGAGCAAAAAACAAAACACACACACACACACACACACACAAAAACACACGGTGTGCACATTTCCTGCTTGAGATAAAGCTGTACTTCCACTTCCCAAATCTCTCAATCAAAATTCTGCCTAACTGCTTCCCAGTTTGCTCCAGTGGTTTTTGCATTCACTCTGGAAGAGAATAACATGATCCAATGCAAGATTGATTATGTCTTCTTGGGGGAAATTGAATCTGTCATGCATGTCCTACTGCATTTTTGGTACGGCTTAGTTCACAGACTTAATAACTCCTTTGCTGCTAAATGATTCTGGTAGGTCAGAAAGGAAATATTTGGTAGAACTTGCTGTGGAGTTGTCTTCAGAAACTTCTAGAAAAGTAGCTACATTTTGTTAAATCCATGCTGTTCTGTTGTTACTGATTTAGGCTTTCAGTTGTCAAACATGTACTCACATGCATAGAAATACATACATATATATGTGTGTATAGGGAGGGAGGGAGGGAGGCAGGGAGAGAGAGAGAGGGAATAGGATTTAAGGAAAGAGCAAAATATTTTGGCCTTGTTTATTTAGGAATAAAACAAGTACAAGCGTGCAAGAGTAAGATTAGAAAATTGGATGGTGTTACATTAGTAGAGATTTTACCATCTTCCATAAAACTGGAATTCAGGATTATACAGTGAAATGGATAGGTGTTAGATTCAAAATAATAGCTATTCTCTTTCACAATTTGTTTCAATGCAAAAAAACAACAACACATGTAACTGACTGGCATTTTCATTTGGGAAAAGAACAAAGAAAACGGCTTCATGGAAAATTGTTCTGCTAAGTCTTGTTATGATGGCTAGAATAGAACGTATGGCTTCAGAAACAGCTACGGGAGAGCTGCTGTAATTGTATCTTGCTTGTATAGCGGTGCTTAGAGGTTTGTGACCTTTTTGATTTTTCAATATTTTTTCATAAATATAACCTAAAACATTATCTGTTCTCCACACATTCTAAAAGTAGATAAAGAGAACTACATTTAACAAATGAGTCAACGACATCATGCTCGCTCATTTATTGAAGAAAATGATCCAAAACCACATATTTATGTGTGGCAAAAGCATGTGAATTTTTGCTTTTAATCTCGGTATGTCCCCTTGGGCAACTATAACTGCAGCTAAATATTTCTGATTACTGTTGATCAGTCCTACAGATCATCTTGAAGGAATTATAGCCCATTTCTCCTTACAGAAAAGCTTCAGTACAGGGATTCGGTGGTCTTTCTTGCATGAACTGTCCTCTTCAGGTCCTTCCACAACATTTCTATAAGATTAAGGCCAGGACGTATACATTAACTTTGGTTGTACGATTTGTCTATTTTGGTTTGTTGTCTTGTTCTGACCCACTTTCTCTTGAGTTTTGATTCACAGACAGATCCCCCTGACATTTTCCTGTAGAATTTGCTGATTGTGTTCAGGATTCATAGTTTCACCCATGATGGCAAGCTTTCTTGGTGCAGAGACAGCAAGTCGGGCACAAACCATGTTATTGTCACTACCATGTTTTACGGATGGGATAAGAGTCTTATGCTGGAATGCAGTGTTTGCCTTTCTCCAAACATAACATTTTTCATTCAAGTACAACTTCTATTTTAGTCTCATCTGTCAACAGAACATTCTTCCAATAGCCTTCTGGTTTATCCACGTGGTCTTTTACAAGCTGTAGATGGGCAGCAGTCTTCTTTTGGTGAACGTTGCTTTCTCCTTGCAATCCTGCCATGCATACTATTGTTCAGTGTTCTCCATATAGTGGTCTCATAAACATTGACATTCACCATTGTTACAGAGGCTTCTAGCTCTTATGACTTTACTCTGGGGTTTTTTACTCTTGGTGGGATCTTGGTTAGTCAACAATTCCTGTGGAGAGTAATTATTTATTTATTTTAGGAAATTTATATTGCTGTTTATTCACACATGGCAATTCAAGACGGCTTACAGAAATATAAAAACCTCATATATAAAACAATACAACTAAATAAAAGAGAATAATCATCTGATAAATTATTATTTGCACCCGGAAGCAAATCAGCCACGAATGCAGCTCCCGCAGGAGAGATGATACTTGTGCACACTGAGGTCTGCACAAAACCATGCGGGCCACTGCATTTTTCACCAACTGGAACGTCCAGATGCTCTTCAAGGGCAGCCCCACGTAGAGCATGTTGCAATAGTCAAGACAGGAAGTGACTAGGGCATGAATGACGGTGAGTAGGGTGGAGTTGTTTCTGTTTGTACACGATCTGCCTGACAGTGGACTGGTGGCATCCATATTTGTTGGAAATAGTTTTGTAACCTTTTCCAGGTTACATGGAATTATGTCTTGGGGACATAATCAACTGGGGTTTTTTTTTTTTTGGAGGTTTTCGGAAATTTCCTTTCTTCAAGTCATAAAACATCCACATACCTATTTTCTAAAGATCAGGCTTTGATAGTGAATACCTAGAATCCAATTCTTTAAATAAGGCAGGATCTCCCATATTTGCATACTTAGCTTTGGATCATTTTCCATAATAAGTGAACAAGTATAGTGGTTTTTTAAAACTCACTAGTTTAATTGGGTTCTCTTATTTTGTTTTAGGACTTCTCTGTGGAAAACAGATCATATATCTACATAAATATGATCTAAAATATGATCTGTTTTCTCAAAAGTCCTAAAACTAGGTGTAAAGAGAACCCTATTTTTTTAAAAAAAAATAAAATTAAAAAGGATTTACAAAATTTTAAGCACCACCGTATATTTCTTAAAATAATCTGAATGGAAATAGGAAACTGGATTTTTGTCAAATTTAGAAGACTCCCCTCCACCCTTTATTAGATCTTACTTTAAGTAGAATGCTCAAAAGGGTAGATTCTTCTCAGATGCGATAAGTTTCTTTAGTAAATTCTTGTTGACACAGTTACACTATCAGTGTAAATAAATTGTTGCTGTTTTGTTCATTATAGTATAGTGCCACCTGGTGGATTTTCTACTTTTTCCAACAGTATTATTAAAATGGAAATATGGACATGAAATTCCATGATGATATCCATGAAGTATTCCTTTCAGTTCTAATATTTGAACTTCACAATATAGTCATCTGTAAATGATAAAAATAGTATTTTAGTTTTTTGCAACATATAAGTATATGGATTGGTGTTCATGGATATGTTCTGTTGGGCTTCTACCTGTTTTTCTCTGCGTTGATGGTCTCAGTGTTTACATTCGATTTAGTATATTTTGTATATTACTCCTATTTTGTCTGCATTTGGTACTGGAGGGAGAGTCTTTGCAAGAGCACCATTGTTTCCCAGGGAGGGTTCCAGAGAGAAATTCAATTAAGAAAAATTCAATTAAGAGACTACACAGTCCCAAGCTAGATGGGGGAAAGGAGGAAGATGTCCAGGCCCTAGAATCTCCCAGATATCTCTATAGGTTAGAAAGTTATGGCTTTATTCCGGCAAGATTCTGTCTATTAGATGTATAGAATTGGAGTCTTTTGATTTATTGTATCGTCTTTGGACTTATCTGTATCTGGCGTGCAGATACATAAAACATAAATCATTTTTATTTTATTTGTTAAATTTAAGCTGCTTGACTATTGAAATCCCTCAATGATTTACAATAAAGAACATAACCAAAACATAAAACCAAGGATAAAATTAAAGTCATACTAGTAGTGTGAACCTTCTGTTATTTATTAAAATTGTTTAAAAATATTAAATTGGACTACATCCAGAGGTGGGCTGCGGCCAGTTCTGATATGTCCTGAATTTAAAACATAATATCTAATGACTAACTTTCAAACTGTCTTCACAGTAACTATAACCCATACTCAGTCGTTCTCTCTTTCTCTTTTTTTCCAGCTTGATAGTATATTGTCTCCTCCACCTATGCCATTTCGAAAATCCAGTAATCCTGAGGTTTCTTCTGGCCCTGGGAAATCACTGAAATTTAAAAGGCAGCTCAGTGAAGATGGACGACCTTTTAGAAGAGGAAGTCTCGGAGGAGCGCTAACTGGTAAGAAAAATGACTGTAAAAATACTCATGTACATTTCCTTTAGAATACACTTTTCAAGTTTGAGGGATTTCTACCAATACTTGCTTGACCACTGCAGGAACATAGTACAAGTAGTCCTCAACACAGCTGAACCCAAAATTTATGCTGCTAAGTGAGTCATTTGTTAAATGAGCCCCATTTTACAACCTGTCTTGCCTCAGTGGTTAAGTGAATTACTGCAGTTGATAAATTAGTAATCCAGTTGTTAAGTGAATCTGGCTTCCCCATTGCCAGAAGGTCACAAAAGGGGATCACATGACCTTGGGACACAGCAATGGACATAAATAGTTGCCAACTGTTTGAAATTTGATCACATGATCACAGAAATCAAGGGGATACTGCTAAGGTTGTAAGTGTGAAAAATGATCCTAAGTCATTTTTTTTCAGTGCCGTTGTAACTTTGAATAGTCACTAAACGAACTGTTATAAGACATAGACTACCGGTACCTTTGGACTCATCATGTTCTTACTGATTAATACTACAGCAAAACACAAATTAATCCTCTGTCATTGACCTTATTGTGTATGATAACTTCTCTCTCATCATCCTTGTCCTCACTGGTTCTGCTCTAGTATTATTCTACAGTCAACCATGTCTATTCTATATACTTATTCCTATAAACAGAATAATGCTTTACCAAATGCTTTTATTTTAAAATATCTTTATAGACAACAAGCTGAAATATCAGAAAAGCTTGTGTAGGCAAATATGCTTGAATCTATCTATCTATCTATCTATCTATCTATCTATCTATCTATCTATCTATCTATCTATCTATCTATCTAAAAGTGAAATACCACTCATGCATCATCACAAAATCTCTAGAACCGTAAAGCCTACAAACTTTAAATTTGCCATGTATGTTCCTCTTGGCTTCTAGGTGCTCACTAAGAAAGGATTTTTCGAAATGACTATCAGAGCATTAGTATTTCCTATATTATGATTAACAGGCTCTAATGCTAAGGAGTTCTACTCTCCCTCCCCGCCTGAAAAGAAATCTGTTCCAAATGCAAAACAGAAGCAGAGGAGAGGAGTTTCAGTTTCAGTTTCAGTTTTACTTTCACAGCAGCAAGCAGCTTTACTACAGAACAGTTGAGCTAAGCCACAGCCAGGCTCCTTCCTGTCTCCTTCTTGCTCACACAGCAAATACTGTTTCCCTTTCCAAACAACCCTCTGATGCTAAGGAGTTCTACTCCCCCTCCTCACCTGAAAAGAAATCTGATCCAAATGCAAAACACAAGCAGAGGAGAGGAGTTTCAGTTTTACTTTCACAGCTGCAAGCAGGGAATAGGATAGGGGAGGCTTCTGTGGGGCAAGGCTGAGGGAGAGAAGGGGATAGGATAGGGGAGGCTTCTGTGGGACAAGGCTGAGGGAGATAAGGTCATTGAATGGTCAGTGAATGAACTGTTGTAAGTTGAGGACTACCTGTAGTGTATATCAAGCGTATTCACTATGTTTTTGTAATCTTGCAAAGCTTTCAGGCTTTCAACATATCCATACAACACTTCATGCATTCTGGTTTGTTGTCTACACTTTTCACCTCTCCTTCAGGTTATCATTAATTTCATCCAACCACAACTTTGTTAGTTTCTTCTCCACTTTTCTCTTTTTTCATATATTTTTGCAGGTTTATCTTCATTGAGAGTTAGTCCAAATTATCTCAATGTATTTTTCCCCCCATACTGGTTCCTTATTTTTGTGTTCAATACACATTTATTCTTGGCCCACTCTCCTTGCTTTAGCATATACCATAGTTAAGTATCCAATTCCCTCTACCTTTAATTTACTTTTATGTCTCTCCTGACATAGACAAACTTAATCTCCATATAACAAAGTGGAATGCAGCCATGTTTTTTTTTCTTTTGACAAACACTTGTTCTTCACAATAGATCACATGATGGTTAAAAGTTTTTCCAGCTGTTTAATTATCTTTGATGATCATGCTGTTTTCTCCAATTTCTTGTTGCTTATGTATATTTTCCAGGTGTTGAGTTACTTTCACCTGTTGAATATAATTGTGTTGGTTTTTAATGCATCAGTTTTCAAAACCATACTTTGCATTGCATCATACATACACAACATTCTCTGTGGAGTTCTTGGTGTTCTCTGAGATTGCTTGTTTGCTTGCACTAATGATGTTACTTACTTGGCTAATGGTCTCCAAGTAAACAACTTCCAGCATCAAGAACTCCAGAGGTTAAACCTGAGCGGCAGATATTCTTTTTGATTGGGATAAAATTCTTTGCATGTCTTTTGGGTTTGCAGCTAACAATATGGCATCATCTGCATACAAAAGCATACCAAGAGTTACTTCTTCAACCAATATATTTTTACTAGGATGACATTTATCCATAAACAACCAATAACCCATCAGATGTTATTTTCTTTCTCAGTGTTGAAACCATTCATATGGATTCCATTTATTCTCATACATGCTTCATTTCAGGGGTGAAATGATACCAGTTCGCACTGGTTCGGGTGAACCGGTAGTGGCAGTGGCGCATTGTTCAGTGAACGGGTAGTGGCGGCAGCGCAAAGCTCTGCCCACCTGCCTGGACATTGTTACTTCCTGGTTTTAACCAGGAAGTAACCTATTTTCGACCCTCTGCGCATGCGCAGAAGGTTTTGCGCATGTGCAGAGGGTCCAAAATCGCATGTTATGCACACGCGCACAGAGTTCGCACTTCCGAACCAGTAGGGAAGGTAAGTAGATTTCACCCCTGCTTCATTTCCATCATATACCATACTTACTATATTCAGTAACTAACAGCCAATGCCAATCTTAACCAAAATATTCCATAATTTCCATCTAAATCAACAAATAAATGATCTTTTTCACATTTATATGACCTTTTGAAGAAGAAAAATTAAGTATGTATTTTCCCTACTCTGCGTAAAATTGCATTGTATTTCACAGTTACTGCTCATTTATACCTTTAATATCCTTTCAGTCAGAATTTTACCAAGCACCATCTTGTGTTTGGTAAACTACTAAACTACTCTATACCTATCTTTCCCCTTTTTTAGGGGAATAATTTTGGCAATTTTCCAGTTATCAATCAGAAATTCAGTCTTCAGATAACGCTAAACAAGTTACCCAGCAAATATCCATATTTTAATACTTCTCCAGTTATATCATCTATACATCATTTATATTTTTAAATTTTCTTGTAGCATTTTTACTTTCTTAATTTTTCCCCTTGGATGTGAAGATTTATTTCAAGTAATTCTTCAACATTGCATAATCATTCCCAAACAAACATATAATATTTATCTTTTAGTACTCCTCATAATTTGGCACACAGTGCATCCTTTTTAAAAACATTTTATACATAGTAAATGGGTAATAAATGTATCTTTACTACATTTTTAGCTGACTTTTTTTAAAATTTCAGGATGCATAGTTGTCTAATTTCATGTTTGATTTGTGGACGGGATGGAAGAAGAGAGATTGTGTAGTCAATTTTGCCTGTTAAGTGATTTTTCAGAGTTCCTTCTACATCTCCCTGCTTCTGTTACAAGAAGATAAAAATTTCCCCTGAAAATGCCAACCAGTGAAAATATCTGTAGTAGTGAATTTATGCCATTGTGTTCTAATACTTTCATAAAAGCGGTTATTAAAAAAGATTTTGATTTGTTCTCACATTTTTTTTACAATTCCTTTGATGCCAAGCTGAATGCCAAGACAGGTAAAGTTCAATACTCCTTTTGAGCTCTAGAAAGCAGTGCTGGACTCTGATTTCACTGTAAATCTAAATTTATAGCATAAAATGATCACCTACATATTAAAGCATTTGAAAGAGAGGTTTTGATCCTGAGAGATTAGAGAAGAAACCTGTTAAACACCGGTACAGTAGGTGCCCCCTTCATGGCTTACTGCCTTGTCATGGCGAAGGGGCTTGCGTAGCTCAATGAAGCTATGAGCTATGCTGTGCAGGGCCATCCAAGATGGACAGATCTTAGCAGAGAGTTCTGACAAAACAAAAGGAAAAAAGATATGACCCAGAAGATGAGCCCCTCAGGTCGGAAGGTGTCCAATATGCTACTGGGGAAGAGCAGAGGGCTAGTACTAATAGCACCAGAAAGAGTGAAGTGACTGGGTCAAAGCCGAAAAGATGCTCAACTGTGGATGCATCTGGTGGTGAAAGGAAAGTCCGATGCTGTAAAGATTTTTTCTCCATAGGAACCTGGAATGTAAGATCCATTAATCAAGGCAAGCTGGACGTGGTCAAACAAGAGATGACAAGACTGGACATCAACATCTTAGGAATCAGTGAACTAAAATGGACAGGAATCGATGTATTTAATTCAGATGACCATCAGGTATACTACTGCGGGCAAGAATCCCTCAGGAGAAATGGAGTAGCCTTCATAATCAATAAAAGAGTAGGAAAAGCAATACTGGGATACAATCCCCAAAATAACAGAATGATCTCAGTTCGAATCCAAGGCAAACCATTCAATATCACAGTAATCCAAGTCTATGCCCCAACCACGTGCTGAAATTGACCAGTTCTATGAAGCCCTACAGCACCCTATAGAATTAACACCAAAAAATGATGTCCTTATCATCATGGGGGATTGGAATGCTAAAGTAGGAAGCCAAAAGATAACTGGAATAACAGGCAAGTTTGGCCTTGGAGTACAAAATGAAGCAGGGCACAGGCTGATAGAATTTTGTCAAGAGAATACGATGGTCATAACAAACACTCTTTTCCAACAACCCAAGAGATGACTCTACACATGTACATCACTAGATGGTCAACACAGAAATCAGATTGACTATGTGCTCTCCAGCTAAAGATGGAGAAGATCTATACAGTCAGTAAAAACAAGACCAGAAGCTGACTGTGGCTCAGATCATGAGCAATTTAGGCTTAAATTGAAGAAAATAGGGAAAAGCACTAGGCCACTCAGGTATGAACTCAGGTATGAGTCCTTCGGGAGAAGGGCGGTATAGAAATAAAATAAATGAATTAAATCATATCCCTGATGAATATACAGTAGAGGTGACAAATAGATTTAAGGAATTAGATCTTATAGACAGAGTGCCTGAAGAACTATGGACAGAGGTTCACAACATTGTACAAGAAGTAGCAACTAAAACCATCCCAAAGAAAAAGAAATGCAAGAAAGCAAAATGGCTGTCTGAGGAAGCTTTGCAAATAGCTGAGGAAAGAAGGGAAGCGAAAGGCAAGGGAGAAAGAGAAAGATACACCCAATTGAATACAGAATTCCAGAGAATATCTAGAAGAGATAAGTATGCCTTCTTAAATGAACAGTGCAAAGAAATAGAAGAAAACAATAGAATAGGGAAGACCAGAGATCTCTTCAAGAAAATTGGAGATATGAAGGGAATGTTTCATGCAAAGATGGGCATGATAAAGGACCAAAATGGCAGGGACCTATCAGAGGCAGAAGAGATTAAGAAGAGGTGGCAAAGTTACACAAGAACTATACAAGAGTGAGCTTAACATCCCTGATAACCAGGATGGGGTGGTCACTGACTTCGAGCCAGACATCCTAGAATGTGAATTCAAATGGGCCTTAGGAAATCTGAGTAACAACAAAGCTAGTGGAAGGGACAGTATTCCAACTGAGCTATTCAAAATCATAAAAGACGATGCAGTAAAAGTGCTACACTCAATTTGCGAGCATATTTGGAAAACTCAACAATGCCACAAGATTAAAATCCTACAAGCTAGGCTCCAGCAGTATGTGGATCGAGAACTACCAGAAGTACAGGCAGGATTTCGAAGAGGCAGAGGAACTAGAGATCAAATTGGCAACATACGCTGGATCATGAAGAAAGCTAGGGAGTTCCAGAAAAATATCTATTTCTGCTTCATTGACTATGCTAAAGCCTTTGATTGTGTGGATCACAACAAATTGTGGCAAGTTCTTAAAGAGATGAGAGTACCAGACATCTTATTTGTCTCTTGAGAAACCTATATGCAGGTCAAGAAGCAACAATGAGAACTGGAGATGGAACCACTGATTGGTTCAAAATTGGGAAAGGAATCCGGCAAGGCTGTATACTGTCACCCTGCCTTAACTTTAACTTATATGCAGAGCACATCATCAGAAAGGCAGGGCTAGATGAATCAAAAGTTGGAATTAAGATTGCCAGGAGAAATATCAACAACCTCAGATATGCAGATATGCAGATGATACCACTCTAATGGCAGAAAGCGAAGAGGAACTAAAGAGCCTCTTGATGTGGGTGAAGAAGGAGAGTGGAAAAGTTCGCTTGAAACTCAACATTAAGAAAACTAAGATCATGGCATCTGGTCCTCTCAATTCCTGACAAATGGATGTGGAAGAAATGGAGGTAGTGACAAATTTTATTTTCCTGGGCTCCAAGATCACTCAGATGGGGACTGTAACCAAGAAATTAAAAGACGCTTACTCCTGGGGAGGAAAGCTATGGCAAATCTAGACAACATTCTAAAAAGCAGAGACATCACCCTGCCAACAAAAGTGCGTATAGTCAAGGCTATGGTTTTCCCAGTTGCAATGTATGGCTGTGAAAGTTGGACCATAAGAAAAGCTGAGTGCCAAAGAATTGAGGTGTTTGAACTATGGTGCTGGAGAAGATTCCTGCGAGTCCCTTGGACTGCAAGGAGATCAAACCAGTCAGTCCTAGAGGAGATCAACCCAGACTGCTCTTTAGAAGGCCAGATTCTGAAGATGAAACTCAAATACTTCGTCCACCTAATGAGAAGGAGGAACTCACTGGAGAAGAACCTAATGTTGGGAAAGATTGAGGGCAAAAGAAGAAAGGGATGACAGAGAATGAGATGGCTGGATGGAGTCACTGAAGCAGTAGGCATGAGTTTAAATGGACTCCAGAGGATGGTAGAGGGCAGGAAGGCTTGGAGGAATGTTGTCCACGGGGTCATGATGGGTCGGACGTGATTTCACAACTAACAACAACAACAATAATTGATGCAGAAAAGTGGAATGCATTCTTCAAAGGTTGACTAAGAGTTAATTGGCAGATAGGATAGCACACTATAGGTTACTCATCCTTTTATTCATCTTCTGTAGGAACCTTTCTAAATAAAGTAAGCAGATCATTAAAATAACCATATAAGTGATACTAGGGTACTTAAGAATAGAACAAAGAAGAAAGAGCTTGCACAATAAACTTTGAAGTGTAAAATTTGAGCAGTTGAAGTGTTTCTTTTTAGTAATTATACCAGTTAAAGGAAAATGGATGTTAGCTATTTCAGGACCAATACAGTGACATTGCTGAGGCAAAGCTGTCTAGACATAGAAGAATGTTAGGTGATGTAATAAGTCCCACCTTCATGGAAAAATATCTACGTGATTGCTAGGAGCTGACTTCAACTTGATGTCATATGATCAATCAGTCAATCAATCAATCAATCAATCAATCAATCAATGCTACATTGAAATTGAGATATTTTAGAGGAGAAAAATATTGAGGAAGCATGAGAGGTAATGGATACAGTACAGAAACATTTTAGACCTGGTGACACTTGAAATTTTGAGAATATGTAGTGAATGTACTCCCCAAATAGAAACTTCATATTCTCAATATATGCTGAATGCTGGCTAGTCACAGAACAAAAGATCCTCTTTTTAGGATTTTTTTTTCATTTCAATAGAGGTTTTTAAGAAACTTTAAGCATTTACGCAATATAGAATGCTTGTCTAGAAAAACAAGGAACCAAATGATGCCAATGTACAGTAGTGGATGAACAATTCACCAATGCAGTTGAATTTTTATACAATGCATAATTAGGTTGTGAAATTGTCTATAGGTTATGATGATGACAAATTATTTTGATGGTATTAAGGAAAAAATGGAATAATAATAGACCTATATTACTTAGTGAAAGTTGAAGATATTCTTCATTTTATCAAACAGATGCAAAGTATCTTATAATGGGAGTAGGCAGGATGTCTGAGTTAATGCCCTGTTTCTGAACTTCCCAAAGGTATTAATTAACTAGCCTGAGTTAAAAGCAGAAGAATGGCTTAAATAGCTCTTTGGATTGATCTTTCATCAATCTTTCCATGAGCTGTCTTTTTGGGCCAGACTAATATTTCCTTGCTATTATGGCTTTTTAACAAAGTAAATTTGGTGAAAGTTAAATACTATTTCACGTCTGCTCACTTGACAATTCCATAAAATTGTATCAGAAAAGAATTGAACAGGTCTAGATGGGGAGAAAGACAGTGAGACCGAAAGTAAAAAGACGGAGTATCTATTAATTCAGAACCTGAATTATTCCAAGATAGTGTCAACATTAATTCTGATTTGGGTGAGGCTCGTCAGAAAGAACTGATTCAGAATATGGAAGTTTTCCTGGACTCAGAACTCCCACTAGAAGATATGGCCAGGAGAATCTTTGTCCAGTTCCACGCAGTTGACCACTTAACTTTCCTTGAAACAAAATTTACTGGCGGCAGTCACTTATGACTTTATCATTCTCGACTGGATTATTATAATATGCTTATAAGGGCCACCTTGAAGGTCACCTGGGAACTCCAATTGGTATAAAATTTAATAACATATATTAATAGAACTGTTCTGATATTGTCATTCATCATCAGTATTACAGGACCTGCATCGGTTGCCATTTTGATTTCATGTGCAATTCAAGGTGCTTTTAATCATCTATAAAGTTCTACATAATTTGACACTTACATATCTACGAGATCATCTGCTTCAAGTAAAATTTGCCTGCCTGAGATATTTACAAAGTGTGCAGCCAGGTGTTCTCTCTACTTGCAAAGTTTATAGGAAAGGATTTAGAGTTGAGTATTCTATGCTGGAGTTCCTCTCCTGTGTCATCGGTAACCTTCAGAAGATCTGCATCAGTGTTAATATTCAAATAGTTTGCTAAGATTCAAATACCGTATTTTTCGGAGTATAAGATGCACCTACCTTTTTTGTGAGGAAAAGAAGAAAAAGAAATCTCTCTGTGGCTGTGCCTCTGAGCAATTTTGCGTCCTTGCAGCAAATAGCCTGCTTTACTTTCAGTTTCGTTTTCAGCATAGCTTGATTAACACAAGAGAAAAAAAATCTGCTCCAGCAATGTACCTCTTTGCAGCAAGCAGCAAAGCCCTGCACAAAACAGCTGAGTGCAAATCAGCTGAGAGTCGAGAGGCCGATCCAAACAATTTGTGCTAATTAGGCTGTGCTGAAGCTGAAAGCTGTTTTGTTCTTGCTGTTTGCTTGCAAGGAGGTAACTGCTGCGAGGCAGAGGCCAAAGGGTGGGGGCCAGTGAGTGGGCGGGGCTACATTCGGTGTATAAGAAGCACCTAAATTTTCACTCCCTTTTAGGGGGGAAAAAGGTGCGTCTTATACTCCGAAAAATACAGTAGTTTGCAGCAGTTAACTCCTTGCAGTTTAGTTCCAAGGTGAAGAACCTGATGGAATCTGGAATGTATGGTTGGTTGGTTGTTATTTATGTTGAACTGCACGTTATATAGATTTTGGGGATGGGGTATTAATTGTTTTTATATAGCTCTTTAAACTGCTTTTGATTGAAGTGGCATAAAAGCAACAGAAATAATTAAAGCAATCCATTTATTACTGAGATACATAACATCATGTAATAGATATTATAAAGATATACTGCAGATACAGATATTATAAAACAGTGACTAGACTTCAAAGATTTAAATAGATTAAAATTGAATTTGTGTTTAAAAAAACCTCTTTTTCTTTGTATCCACTCGGTAATTTTCTCTGATGTAATGAACTGTGATATTGATTAAAGTACATCTTACTCAATCCAAAATGTACTTTTGCCACTTATTTCTAAAACATTTCTATTATTTATGGACATTAATTTTAGCTTAAGCGTTGAGCTGCATCTCATTTCTTCCTTTATTACAGACCGTATTGAAAAAGTGAAAGTCATTTTTAAAGAGCAAAGAATTAAAATAACACTAATTGTTAATGTTAACTGGGCAATTATTTCAAACTGCTGCGAATATTTTAGGACCTCAATAATGTTTGCTGGATAACTTTTATTACTATATGAAAAAAGGAAAGGGGCATGAAAGTGCTGAATTTTGTTAATGGGGTTCATACAAATGTTTCGCTTGCATTAGCCAAGGACAACATAATTAGGACAGCTGTAATTCTAGCTTTGATTGAATTTTATCAGCTTTAATAGACTGGCGGTTCATCACTGTTTTAAATCTGGCAGAGAAAGAAGTACTGTCCATTAATTTTAACCATATGTACTTGAGTAATACACTTGACAGATGCTAATTTCCTTAAGTTGTAAGCAGCAAATGATGCATGAATTACGCAGCACCATACTTTTTATGCCTGCTTGTATTCCTCCCCTGTTGGGTTTAAATAAAGTTTCTTGATGTAGCCACAACAAAATTAAATAATAATAATGAAGGATTTGAACACATTGGTTTAAAATCCATTCATTATCTATTTTTGATATGAAGATTAATGAGTATTATATTAAATTTACATATATTTATGTTAAACACAAATGCAGGCATGTGTATTTCATCTTTTGTTTTGGTGAGATTGATACAATGGGAAAGCATACGGTAATAAACTATAACTCCTGGCTAGATTCTAAAAATACAAATTTTGTATTTTCCATCCTGAAGTTAAATCATAGTGATAAAAGTATATTTGATGTAGATTCTTTTCTAGAATGGATATTATGAAAAATCTTTCCCCTATGTTCTTATGGAGCATACCATAAGGTATGGTCAGAAGAACAGAAGGTCAGAAAGGGTGCAGAGGGAAGAAGAAAAAAAAAGATTCCCTATTTTGGAATTGGATTCTGTGGACCTGATATTGATTGTACCTTAGATAAAGCTCTTTATTTTGGTTAGATAATGTTCAACTTTTTAAAGCAATAACTTTATCTTTGAAAGATCAAATAGATTTCCTTAGGATTCAACTTCCAATGATTTATTTCTGTCAGGAGATCTATTGGTTTAGTATTTTGACAATGCAGTACACTTAGTAACTGGCATAATATATATGTACGAGTTTTTCTTTTAGTCTCTTAAATGACTGGCCACATACACATCTTGAACTGCAGGCATTCACAAACAAAATAATAACACAAACAGCTAAATTATATTGACAGGTATATTACATGCCTCTGACGGTGCAGTGGATCGTTTATAGGAGAGTTGTTATCTAACAGTTTATTAATCTCAAAAAGGCAGCACAAATGAAAGAAGAAAGGAAATGCTATTAACCAGTAGCTGAACTATTTCTGTTCATCCATGTCAGTTTGTCATATAAAATTATTACTTTCCGTTGAAAGACTCTTGAGTTTAGAAGCATATAAAAGCAGAAATGTGAGAATTACAGGTAGTCTTCAATTTAAGACCACAGTCGAGCCAAACATTTCTGTTGCTAAGTGAAGCATTTGTTAAATGAGTTTTGCCCCATTTTACGACTTTTCTGGCCACAGTTGTTAAGTAAATCACTGCCCTTGGTAAATTAGTAACGGTTGTTAAGTGAAACTGTTTTCCCCATTGACTTTGCTTGTCAGGAGGTCACAAAAGGAGATCATGTGACACCTCCCCCCCCCGGGACACTGCAAGCATCATAAATATGAGTCAGTTGCCAAGCCTCTGGATTTTGATCATGTGACCATGGGGGAATGCTGCAATGGTCGTAAGTGTGAAAAATGGTCTTAAGTCACTTTTTTCCAGTGATGATGTAACTTTGAATGGTCGCTAAATGAACTGCTGTAAGTTGAGGACTACTTGTACCTTCTGTTAAACTCCAAATGTATCCAGTTTTTAGCTCTAAGACAGTGTTTCTCAATCTTGGAAGCTTGAAGATGGGTGGACTTCAACTCCCAGAATCCCACAGCCAGCTCTGCTGGCAGGGGGATTCTGGGAGTTGAAGTCCACCCATCTTCAAGCTACCAAGGTTGAAAAACACTGCTCTAAGATTTGCTTTTACCTGCCTTAATTTTGCAGCACTTTGTTAACTTTCTAAATTATGTTCTGTAAACTTAGTTTTAACTATTATTTTTGTCCTCTTGGCAGGCAGGTACTTGTTGCCAAATGCTGTTACCCAACATTCATGGCAAACTGGCGAAACTTCCAATCTTGTCCGAATGCGCACCCAAGCTCTCGGACAATCCGCTCCTTCTCTGACAGCTAGTTTGGTGAGTTACATTTCCAAATATTTGTTCAGTCAAAAAAAGATTAATGTTAATATAATATTATGGCTAGGATTTTATTTGCACACGAGTCAAATAGCCCCAAATTGCTTTCCAAAACCACAATAATTCAGGGCCTTTCACATAACTGGGGTCGATTATTGTATATCATAGTACTAAACATGTTCAATGTATCTGAATTACGTTTGCTGGGAGGCCTCTAATTTTGAATTGTGTTACTCATTTCATATAAAATGAGCTGGCAGCATATTTTATTATAGGTTTTTCCATTTAAGTCATCTGTTTAAGAAAAAAGAGGCCATCATATTTTTTAAAAAACCCATGCTTTCAAATATTAGGCTGTTTATAGATTATCTGTTGCTGTATGCATGTAACAGACATACTCAACAAGTATGATTCTCTTATGTGCATATTTGGATGTCACCAAATAATGGGTAGAAACATAATGTAGCATGCAGTATTTATTTAGTGCAGGAAATAAAAGTTTTATGTTACAAAAGAGTCTAAATCTGATATTCGTAGATGGTAGTTTCCATGGTAAGTTTTATGAGAATGTTGATAACATACACTTAAAAATCTAGATGTGGAATACAGTATTGTTTTCCATCTGACTGCTGACTCTACATTAGGCACAATAATTGATAGTTGAAAGTGTGAACGTATTTTGTATTTTAAGGTATGGTTGGGTACATGTCACCCAGTATTATTATAGAAGCAGTGTTGTAAAAATAATGCCCACTAGATGGCATAAAAACCAAGTGTGTATCATATAGCATTATTGCTCTATTTTGAGAAAAGGTTCTTACTGGTTTTGTTCTTAAGTCCTACTAACTGGGACTTTTTTCCTTGAGAAATATATTTATATTTCTACATGCATTTTATTATCATATTTCTTAACTATTTAGTACATAAAACATTGCAATTATTTTAACATCTTCCTGTGTTAGAATTCTAAAAGCAAAATATAGTTTTCACTTTGAAAAAAGTATAAAGCTAACTTCTTCCTACCAAGCTGTTAACTAATGCTTATTAATTATACAGAAGGATTAAAACACATACTGATATATTAAGCAAAATAATGAAATATTTACTATTTGTTGTAAATATTTTATGAATATGAATGGAATAGGAATTTGAGATGGAATTCCAAAATTGTACTCGTATCTGGAATTCAGAATAGTTTTTTTTATTAGAATTGACTAAGTGCAGCTTCAGAATTCTAGAAAACCAACACAACAAATTCATATTTATTGATTTCTACTGCTTTTTAAAAACTGATTTGTAAAGATTCAAAACTTCCGGCTATTCTCAGTTTAGACTCTTCTCTCTTGAACCTTCCCATCTTGTGCTTATTCTGATCTCTCAGTTACAACCTACTGTTTATGCTCAGTTACTCAGTTATGGTTACTTCTCCATAACACACTTCTTGGTTTGGTCTATGAACTGAAGTTTTACAAGGCAGTGCCCCTGGAAGCTTTCTAATTAGGTGGAATTCACTAGAGAAAATACAGGAGATTTTCTTCTGTATGAACCAGATAGTAAACTCAATTTCCTCTGCTCCTTTCTTGTTGTTCAATAGTCTTTTTGATATTTACATTTTTCAACTTTCCTTTGATGTTTCTTCTGAATCAGTCTTTGCAGTACTGTTTAATTTTCTGGAATTACGAAAGGGTAAGACCATCCATCCATCCATCCATTCATTTTGAAGAGGAAAAAGGTTGAAGATGGTAGCATTACTTTGCACCTATGAGCTATTTGATGATTAGGGCTGATAGTGAGAAATAAATAGGGATGGGCTAGGAACTTCACACCCAATTCTTGCTGTTTCTCAACTGTTCTATTAGTCAAAGGAATATTTTTGTTTAAGAAAAATAGAACACACATTCTATCACTTGAGACTTAATCCCAACCTCCCTGTAAAGTTGTTAGTTAGAAGAGAGGTATTTTTATCTTCTTGTATCAACTAATAAATGTTATCTTTTACTTCAAATATAACGAGTACCTATAAGCATTTGTGGGTACTTGGACTAATTCCATACAGTTAATCAACCAAAGTGAGTGTGTGTGTGTGTGTGTGTGTGTGTGTGTGTGTGTATGTATGTAGTTAGTTATGAAGTCTTGTCCAACCCATGGACCCCATGGACAACGTTCCTCCAGGCCTTCCTGGCTTCTACCATTCTCTGGAGTCCATTTAAGCTCACGCCTACTGCTTCAGTGACTCCATCCAGCCACTTTTAATTTCTTGTCTGCAGTCCCCATCTGCGGTGATCTTGGGAGCCCAGGAAAATAAAATTTGTCACTACCTCCATTTCTTCCCCATCTATTTGCCAGGAATTGATAGGGCCAGATGTCATGATCTTAGTTTTCTTAATGTTAAGTTTCAAGCCAACTTTTGCACTTTCCTTCTTCACCAGCACCAAGAGGCTCTTTAGTTCCCCTTCGGTTTCTGCGATAAGAGTGGTATCATCTGCATATCTCATCTATCTATCTATCTATCTATCTATCTATCTATCTATCTATCTATCTATCACTATACACACACACACACAACTTTGAAGCTGTTTATCCATAGCTCTAGCTACGCATTTAAGCAACCTTACATTAATGATAACATTCACAACCATAAACTTTTTTCTTTAACTTTAAAGGTTTAAATTAAAGTCTTAAATTAAATTAAATCAAAGCTTTAATATATGAACTGGATATTATTAAGAAGAGATTCAACAACCATTTGTCTGAAATTGTCATGGCCCTGTCAGGTTCAGAAGAGGAGTAGGAGTAGAAGTTGGAATCAGGATCCAGCTGCATCTGCCTATGTGACCTGGATCAGAACAGAAATGGTATAGGGCAGTGATAGCTATTTTTGCCATCGCGTGCCAAAAGCGGGGGGAGTGGGGGAGGGTTGTGTATGTGCCCATACCCACAGTTCAATGCACCCGACCCCACCCCTGCACATGCATGTGTGGACCTCCCTGTGCTCCCCCCACTTTTGGCACGCGATGGCATGGTGGGCCCGGCAAGCCTGTTTTTTCGCCCTCCCCAGGCTCCAGTGGCTTTCTAGAAGCCTGGGGAGTGCGAAAACGGCCTTTCCCACCCCTCTGGAGGCCAGAAACGGCCCATCTCCTGACTTTCGGTAGGACCGGAAGGCCAGACAATCAGTTGGCCTGTGCATGCATGTGCGCTGAAGCTGAGCTAGGACAATTGTTCTGCCCCAGCTACGGATCCCAAAGATTTTGTTCAGACACAAACTCTGAACAAAACTTAGTTTACTCAAATAACGCAGTTTTACCAAATGCCGGCTCTTAATAAGCGTTCTTAACAGCCTGCCAGAATTCCACAGATAAGATAGTCAGAGTCTTACTGGAGTTGGCAGAAAGCCCAGAAGCAAGGTTGCAGAGAAATCGAAACTCGATGATTAGCGAACTAAAGTTGTTTCCTGCAGCTTGTTGCAAGCTGCGTTCTTTCTTAAATAGGCTAAGGGAGTGGCCAATTAGCCCCAAGCCTTACTCTCGAGGAGACCTCCTCCTGAGGAACCACTCCTGCCTTTTGGCAGCTCTGCGTGCCCGTGCATTGAGAAGAGGCTCCTCCTCTTCATCCTCTTCACTTTTAAAGGAGCCTCTGGAGGTTCTGAAGGCCCTGACTGAATCCCTGCCTCTGGCACCACATCTTCTTCAGCCTCCTCATTGTCCAACTCGAGCGCCGGTTGCACAGGCTTCTGGCACAGCACCAGCCTATACAATTGTCTTCAATCCATTACATCAACCCATCTCACACGGTCAAGCAAGGCAGGTATGTTGTGGACCCCTTCAGCCAAAGAATTCCAGCTGATGGGGTCCAGGAAGACAGACTCTTTCCTGCCACGTGGAACATTCTCTCCCAGATATGAGGTGGGATTCCACTTTCCTGGCTTTCCAGAAAGGCGTGAAAAGATACAGAGGAGCCTACAGCTATGGGCTGGTTAGTCCCTCCCCTCCCCCACCATTTAATTCATTTTTAACATTGCTTGCATGTTTTTAAAATTTTATATACAGTTTTGATGTTTTTAGTATTTTATTTGTACACTGCCCAGAGTCCCTCTGTGAGGATATGGGTGGTTTTAAAATTTTGATACTGAATTTCTATTGTTACTAACGGATACATTACAAGTTCTGGAATATCTGGAACTTTTGCTTTGCTTTGTTTTTGTAGCATTTGTTATGAATCACAATTTAACTGTAAAACAGTTGTTAAAGGTAGGGTGGAAGTGACATTTAAAAAGATAACAATTTGGCAAAGGCTATGTGGAGGAAAAAGGCTAAAATCCATTATCCAACATAGGAATGCTACATACCAAATAACATAAAATACATAACATTTCTAAAGTAGTACACTAAGTATTTTTTTTTAAAATTGGGGAGGAACATTGGGCAGGCTTTTTTCAATAAATTATTATTATTATTATTATTATTATTATTATTATTATTATTATTATTATTATTACAAATAACCAACTATTAATCATATGTTTCTCCCCTTCTTGCCTTTAATCTTCTAATCATTGACATTAAAAATACCAATAAATACTTAAGTAGATCTAATATTTTAGTTCTATATCTGAGGACTCTATGTAGCCTTACAGTATGTTATAGGTTTGATATTACTAATTTACTGATTGAAGAAGAAATCTTCCACCAGCCTCTATAGAAATCTGGTGATTCACTGCAGCTGGTGAATTTCAAGCAGGTGCACCAGTGGCAAAATAATGATCCAAATGCGTCTCAGTGGGGAATGTTTCTGTCACTGACTGAGTGAGTAGTAACTGTCCAATCTTTAAGGCCTCTTGTGTGATATTTTCCCTGACTCACTTAGCATTTGGTAATTAACCATGATGTGTTTGACTAGGACTGTGTCCCAGCAAATACTTCTGTTACAGTCTAGAATTAATTCTTGTTGGCTAAATAGAAGAAAGTTCTTCAAAATTTACTTCAGCTGGATAATAAAATGCTCTCAGACATGAGTGTTGATACAGAAAATATATAAAGATGTTATTAACAGTACTTCCTTTAAGGGATTATCAGCTGTATCAGAAGCATTGCAGAGTTTATATTTTGCTCTGTCAGAAACATCTGGCTTAACAAGCTTAGACTTATTAGAAGTCGGGAGAATCTTTGTGTGAATGTCATGGTGTTGGCAGAACACTTGTTTTCTGGTGCATATTGCACCATAACATATTGTACTGCACAAAAATAATCAAAAGTTGCTTTCCAGCCTGAGTTTACCTTCTGGCAGCAATATTGAAAAGCCCCAAAAGAATATTAAATTGTGCCTCAATAGATAGGGACTGGCATACTTTGTAAAAATTACTTTCAGAATGTAATAGAATTTTAGATTTGCTATTTGTATTCAGTGATTCCTACTTTATTTTGCAAAGTGATGTATGTTTAAATCTAGCACCTGAAAGTCAAAAGAGATATTTCTGAAAAAAAAAACAATGAGTTTTGTCATTTAGTTTACTTCTGTATCTGAGAATACCTTTTTTGATTTTTCTGTTTGTTTTTCACCTGGTCTAAGCATGTAGCAGAAAATAGTTTTATTTTACAATTTTTTGTTATATATTTCTTACTGCATAGGTGTACTCTCTCAGAAACTTTATTTTATCCTATATTGTTCCCTCCAGCGTGTAACTATCTATCTATCCATCTATACGTGGGGGATGGCAGTGGAGGTGTGCATGCACATGCACACGCTAGTGTGTGTATAATGTGATTGTGGCCGTGTGCACGTCTTCTCAAAGTGATGCTTTCTGACAGAAAATCAATATTTTTCATAGTAGATTTGATGGCAAGATTGGCATAATCCTATTGTAGACTTTGCTAATGGCTAAATACAAACCTGTATTTTTATCTTTCTCATTGGCCTTTGGTAAGATATGTACCTTTCACCTCTACTCCAAAATGTCCTTGTTTCTCTTTCACCCCTCCTGAAATCTTTTTAAAAAGTTGAAATTGAAGCAACAATCTTAAATAGTAATGCTTGCTATACATATTTAAAGTTCCAAGATGGTGTTTTGGCATAACTTGCAAGTTTGATAATAACAGGTCCTATTTTTTTCCTACTTCTTCAAATATTCTGTTGTTTGGGAAACCCTCACAAAGATGGTGCATCATTAGAGCCTTGGTGGTGCAGCAGACTAAGTGCTGTTATGTAGCACTTAGCTGCCAGCTGCCTGCAATTAGTGCGAGTTCAAATCTCACCAGGCTCAAGGTTGACTCAGCCTTCCATCCTTCCGAGGTAGGCAAATTGAGGACCCGGATTGTGGGGACAATAAGCTGACTTTGTAGAAACACCGCTTATGGGGGGGCCAAAAGCCCTAATAAGCAGGTATATACAAAAGAATGAAGGCTATTGCTATAGTGCATTGTAAACCACCCTGAGTCTTCAGAGAAGGGCGGCATATAAATTGAACTAATAAATAATAAATAAATAAATAAATTATAGATCTATCTATCATTATGGATCTATTTCATTTTAAAAATAAAAGGTGTGTCTATTTAGAGAACAGAAAAGGTAATAATTTAGTAATTCATCTTTTAGAAATTCTATAAACATTTTAAAATAACTCAGTAAATGAGGGACACTCTTGCCTTCTGTCCTGAAAGGAAAGTATTTGGACAGATATGTATTAAAATGTGATCAGCATCTTGCAGTAGAAGCTACCACTATGATGTTCTTCATGCATAAACCATGTATATATTATGAAAATGGATTTAATGTGCTGTGATATATATCAAATGAAGAATTATCTGTTAATTTAGTAAGAGTTGAAGATAGAGGTGCTAGAAACACAACAGTTCTATGACATAGCAAAGATTGCAAAAAATGCTGTGGAAATGAAAGGATAAGCTTTAAAAGAAGATGGTTGAAGGAAAGTTTGGTAGAAAAACAAAATGCTATTTTTGGTTTGAGAAAAATAATACTGCTAGGGATCCAAGCCAAAAAAGCAGCAAATATGATTTTTTTTAACCTTAAGGTACTTGTATTTCCTTTAAGTCTAATGTTCCCACAGCTATGGAAAGACAGGAATTTTAAAGAGGAAAGCTGTCTTAAGAGGGGTATTAAGTAGTTACGCTAAAATGTACTGATACACTAAACCACAGTCTGATTTACATGTTGCACTTAAGACATGGTTTAGCTATGGTTTGGTGAATAACCCACATTGCATAGATTTTTATAATACACTTAGCTGAAAACAAACAAATTACATTATGACTTAGTATGTGTAAACTTAGTCAAATCTTTTAAAAGAATGGAGTTGGATAAACGATTAATTATTTGCAATTGGGGCTAACCTTGTAGTGATTTGCTTAGAAGCCCCTTTATAAAAAATGTATTTTCATTATATAGCATCTATATGAAGTTAAGTTTAAGTATTTGAATTCCTCTTGAATTAATCTCAAGTCTACTGAGAAAATGATTGTGTAATTCTTTGAGGCTCCTTGGATTTTAGTTTTATTTTGTATTTTGGTTTCCTGAGATACCTATGTATTTCAACATGCATTTTCATGTTCTTTTTTAATGCCTAGTAATCAGAAGATAACTCCCTTTTGCAAATGCTACTATTAGTAGACTCATTTTGTATACTTTTTAATTGGGAGTATAATCTGATAAAATACCTATTATTTCTTCAGACACTATCAGCATTTTGCTAATACCATTAGTACTTTGTCAAATAGATATGCCACAATAGGTCCTCGTGACTTGGATTGTGTGCCCCTTTAGCTTTGGGCAACTCAGGATTTTGATGAAATCCCCGAGTGGCTTTCTTTTTTCTTTTTCTAATTGCCAATCTTGGATGCATCTTGGTTTAGGAGATGAAGGGAGTCATAGAAACAATCCTTGGATTACCTGCAAAGAAAGACTGAAACTGGACCTGATCAGGCACAGTTACAGTCTCAGGTATAAGCCCATACTTTGACAATAAGGGAGGAAAAGCATCCTTATGTCTCCCTTATTGTTGTTGGTAAGCTATCGGCTTCCTTTCTTGTGCAGGGTGTTACACTGTCTTTTAGTGTATTGAAGAAGATAGACAAAATTGTTCAGAAATGTCACAGTCTGGATTCATCCTGGGCAGACTCTAATATGAAGGCTGGGATATTATCAAGCTGTGTTAACTGGAATTTGGAGGGGGAAGGTAAATTGAGGAAGTGGTTTAGGTATTACCTCTGTGAAGCTGAAATTTTAAGACTATCCAGACCAGCTGTATTCACAAACAACTGGAGCGCCACCAAAGTCAGCTGTGGCCACGTGGTCGTGATTTCCAATGTCCCACAAGCAAAGTCAGTGGGGAAACTTGCAGGAAGTCAGAGGTTTCTCCCACTCCTACTACTAACTGGGTGGACATGGCCAGCTTGACACCACTCCCCAAACTGCTGGCATGTTTCCTCTTCACATTGGGTAGACCGGGTCGAAGCCACGCTGGCCTGATCGTTCCAGTGGTGGGATTCAAATTTTTTAACAACCGGTTCTGTGGGCGTGGCTTGGTGGGCATGACTTGGTGGTCATGTGACTGGGTGGGTGTGGCTGGGTGGTCATGTGACTGAGCAGACACGGCTGGTTGGTCATGTGATTGGGTGGGTGTGACCAACTCAACATCACTCACGTCAAGGGGCACTTTGCCTCGCCCCGGTTGCCTGGCCTCCCAAGCTCTTCTGGTCTTTGTCTATTAATTTGTCTACTACTACAATGTCTGGTTGATTATCTAATGCTTTCCTGCCTTCTGGATCCGGAACTCCCACAGATTCTTAGCTCTATTATTCTCCACAATCTTCTGTGGAAACTCCTTGATGGCTGGCTGGAGAATTCTGGGAGTTAAAGTCCATACATCTTTTACCTAAGAGATACTGATCTACCCCTTGGGTTGTATCTAGTGTGGTAAATCCCTGCTTCTATGGATCTGGTGTTTAGTGCCTGTTCTTGTGCTGTTATGATCAGTGATCAGTGCTGCCTTTTACACACACCCCACTTCAGGAATAATTTCTTTACTACTAGTAGAAACAAAATAAGCAGCCATAAATGTCACCTAAAGTTGGAACCCTATATTTGGATTCTGATGCATATTTATTATTGTGAATACTTTTGCAAAACAGTGGTTGGGAAGACTTGCTACAGATAAGTTTACAAAGCACCTATTTCAAACAACATTTCTTAATTGTGTATTCTTACTTGCCGTCTTGTACCGTACCACTGCATTTTGGATTCAAATACAAAAAGTATATATTTTGGAGAGCACAGAGAAAGGAATGCTGCATCTGTTTGCAATTCTTTAAGGCAGCTGGGATTATGGGTAAACCGGGCCGAAGCTACGCTGGCCTGATCTTTCCTCTTCACATTGAGTAGACCAGGATAGCTCCATGGGCCAGATCTGACCACATCATGGGCTGGATGCGCCACAGTTGTTAAGTGAATGACTGCAATTGAAAAGTTAGTAATTTGGTTGCTAAGTGAATCTGGTTTCCCCATTGACCTTGCTTGTCAAAAGGTTTTAAATGTTGGTTTATCTGTGCCCTCAGGGTCACCTGAATAGTGCAAATGGGTGTGGATAGTGCTAACGACCATATGACTACAAGAAATATAAATTCTTCCATTCTCTACTATTCATTCTGAACTGAATAAGCTTCTTGGATGAGAAGCGAAATATCTTCAAAGAAAAACAATGAAAGTCCAGTTGCCTTTTGAAAAAGCACCCTTGGGACAACCATGACCTCGGCGATTGAGAATATCCATAGACAAATGAAGCAGGATATTGTACGTGAGATTTGAGATTTGTAATAGAGAAGGGAGATTATTTATCTTGTAATCATAAAGAGTGGTTGCTGAGTGTACATTAAAAGCATCTTCATAATTGGTACCAGTTGTGTGTATGAATATTTTGGATGACATCCTTTTTCTGAAAGGGACAATGGATCAGTCAGGGAAAGTTAGATAACATACTGAGACCATGAGGTTCTGGGTTGGCAGTAGAGTTCCCCAAATCTACCCAATGCGAAAAGGAAAGATCCAGTGGTGGGATTCAACCGGTTCGCACCAGTTCACCCAAACTGGTAGCTAACTTTTTGAGCAGTTCGGCGAACCGGCTGAAGAGCACCATGCCTGACCATGCCCCTTGTCCCTCCCAGCCACTCGCCTTGGATGAGGCTGATATGTCCAACAATGGTTTTGTCAGGGCTCCTGGTGCTGGTCAAGGCCGAAAGGTTGGTGCCCCATTGGCCCCGAATAACAGGGCTCACTTGGGAATCGGAGGTGGCTGCAGCAGTTTTGGAATTCCGAAGCAGCTCAAGCAGGGCATCACAGGACTTAAATATGCTTTCCTTGTTTGTGGGCAAATTGCTTGAGAGTTCACAGCTGCCAGATTAGCCACAGCATAGAAAATGTTCTGTCCCTTCCCACTAGTGGCCTTGAAAAGGAGTCTGCATTCCTGCATTAGCCTGCTGGCCGTCTGCCAAGACCTCTGGAACATTGCCCGGTAATTACTGAACTGATATGCTTTTGAAAGAGAACTGTTTATTAAAGGGCCATCTTCAATCTCTCTAGCCTGCATTTGTTACTTCTATGCTGTGGCTGATGTCAGCTTTGGTGGTGTCTTATTGCTTATGTATCCTTAAATTTTGTGAATTAATTTAAAGTTGTTTCCAAAAACTAATCTTCATATATTTGTTATTCATATATTTTAAAAGTTCCTTTTTTAATGGGGATTCAAATATGTTTGCAAGAATTTGTCATGTAAAGAGAATGGCAGGGCCCATTTATGAAGCGTGAAATGCAATCAATTTACTTGGTAGGTAGACATTTAAATCCTTAAGCAATTTTTAATGATACAGTCTAATCAATTGATTTCAAGTTTAATAGCCTGATGACAGGTTCAAAAAATCAATAATTGGGATAACCTAAGCTTATACTGATAAGTAAAATCAAATAGCTTTTCCCTTTTCTTTTAAAATTTTAGAAATCACGAACTCAAAAAAAAATGAGTCTTTGTTTTGTTGTCAAGCTGAGTTTTATTTCCCTTTGACATTCAGTCATTTTTCTCTACTGAAATACAGAAAGCAGAATTTAAAGCTTTAAATATATCTGAATGTTGTGGTACATTAGTTTTGCAATGTGCAGTGATCTAAATCTCAACATTAAGCACCTTTCTGTTTAGGAAAGGAATAAAATGAAAATGATCAGAGTAAACAACTGAGATCAGAGTGTGAAATTATGCATGATGGTAGAAATAATATTTCTGTCTATGGCTTTCTTTTTTGAGGAACTTTCTAACTGATAATTGTTTTTTTAATCAGATATTAATCCTGTATGTCCTGATATTTTAAATGGTTTCGTATCCTGAGACAGTTCTTATTTCCTAGGATGCTAAATAACTGGTCCTGTTTTTTAGAATCAGTGAGCTATGTTGTTTGAATATCCAGCTTCTTTTCAGTTTTTACATGATTACTCTTAATTTCTCTCTTCACTTTAGGTGCCACTGCTAATTAACTCAGGCATTTTTACCTCACTGCTTCCTCTCAAAAACTTGATCTATAGACTGTGCTTAAAACGGCATGCAAGCACAGGATGGCAGGCGTATTGTTCTGTGCGAATAACAATCCTCTTGCAGGATTTCCTCTGTCAAATAGCTACTCCTGTCTAGATAAATTTGTTAGGTGTCTGGAGCCCACTTGCTGCTTTGTAATACAGCACTGCAAACATGCATGAGCTCAGAAGTTGCTGAGTGAATAACTGGCTAAAGTCAGCTGACTATTCCTTTCCAATCAGATAAACTGTGATGTAAGTGTTTAGCAGCTGCTAGGATCTGAATAAGTGAGCCGAAGTCTGAGATACTAGAGCATGGCTATATTGTTATAGAAGGAATGAGGGAGAGAATGGACGAATCCAGCATTCTGAGAAGGCGAGGGCTTCAGGTAGGCTATGTAGCTATTTGAGAGCTATTTTCTCAGTGAATAATTTTGTTGTAAAAGTTTCATTTGCATTTATGCCCTGGGCAAAAATGTAGAGACAATTTTAAACTATTGATTACTATGTTTCAAGTACAGCATGATAAATGGTTCATCAGTGAAGTATTCCTTGTCAGAAAGCTGTCTGCTTTTCTTCTCTAAAGATGTGAAATCATACATCTTTTACTAACATTCACCTGAACAAAAAAGCTTTTAAAAAACATACAGTCTGACCTTACAGTCTTATCTGCTCTTTCAAATAGAGTAATAGATCATTGATTCCCTTATAAAGAAATTTTCAAAAAGCATCTTAAATGGGAAAGTGTTTAGCATTCAGGTAAATATGAACAGCTTTAGAGAATTTGAAATGTTCTGAATATTTAAGTAAAAAAAAAAAAAGGCAAACAACCCTATACATTTTTAAATGTTTTGAATTTTCAGCATTCATTGTATATTATTTGGCAAATGTGGAAGCTATTAGTAATACTGTTTTAAGCCTAAAACATCAATGATGCTTCAGTGTGATTGTTTTTGGTTAACATATTGGCAAAGAAAATTATAGAATCTACTTTTCTGGGAATGCGAACAAAGTTTTAGCTGTCTTTGAATTCATTGCCAGAGAAATAATTTCAGAATGCTTAGCTTATCGTTCAAGATTTCTGAGTTATTATATATGTTCAGACACGTTATGCCTTTTGTTGTCTGAACTTGTGGATGCCTTAGAATTTCAAAACTTTTTGTCTTGACAACTTAGTGAATTAAACTCTCACAAATCAGTGTTTGTGTTAGACTTGTAAGCAAAGAATAAAACATAATTAACATGATTGAAGACAGATGAAGTACCACTCTTAAACCTCTTTGTTTTCTGTTGTTAAAGAAAAAAATTGCTTAGGTCATTCATCTTTGACTAAACTTCCTTTCCCATGTTTTCTATGCAATTCTATTGTTTCATTGTACTCAAAGAAGCTATGTTACTGCCACTGTAACTTTGCAGATATTTAGTTACTGGAAATTCCTAAACTTTTAAACCTATAAATGAGAATCCTTACTGAAATAACTATTTTGCTGAAATACGTGGCTGTTTTGACAATTATTCTAGTGAGATCAGTATTGATGAACTAAATCTTTTGAGGTTTTTTGATAAAACATGTAGCCTTAAAAAGAATATATTTTGTTTGTATTAACACTGGTCAAAAGAATAGTTGTCATGTATTGATTATATTAAATAACTGTTATGATCTGAAGGTATTACATAATTGGGATGATTACAATTAAAATAAATAGTTTACAATTAGAAGCATTAATGAATTTCTTGAAACTAGGATTAAAAAAGTAAGTTTTACTTGATTTTTAGTAAGTGTTAATACTGCTTAGCAAAAGCATTTAATTTGTTCTTTATAAAATAAATTTATCTATATGAATCAAGTATTTTTGCTGCATATTGAAAATACAATTTAATTTTGCTACTGATTTTTGAATGATGCTACCAAAATAAATGCAAAAACTGTTTAAGTACTTAGTTTTTCAGCTTTATTGATTTTTCTTTCTTGCCTTTCATTCAGCTGAGAATTTGACATAGGCAAAGAAATTTTGAGCTTTGGTTTCTTTGTACATTAAAGTTAAGAAAAATTTTCCCAGTGTGTCTTCAATATTTATTCAAATATAACATTTATTTGTTTCTTTGTATTTTATTTACAGCAGTAAAGGCCTGCTACCTTTGTGCTTATATTCACTAAAGAAAAAATGTGATTCCCTAAGATATTATGACTTTAATTAGCACTGATAAGACCTTGATCAGATAAATTGACCTTAGTTTTCTTGCATTAAAGGGATGATATTTTATTAAGACTGAAGTGGCCAGTATATTGACAGTGAACATCAGTGTGCCTGCTTTTTTGGTATCACCCAAGCTCTTTGTCCAGCTGGTCTTAAAATATTTTTAAAAATTCTTTCAATTTAGAGAAAAGGGAAGAGATTACCTGCCATATTGCAAACCAAATGCCATTAATCAATTGGACTGTGCAGTGCTTCAGATTTGATTCAAAAAATACAATTTGGAGCATGGACATAGCATTTGCCTCTAACTTTTAAAATCAGCAGACCTTTTCTTGGAAATTGCACATCTGCCAATTGTTCCAGGAAAAGACATGGTTGTGTTAAAGAGTTATAGAGAAGTTCTATGGACACATCCTTTCCGTACCTTGAAGCACCTTTTTGGAATAGAATCTAAATCTTCACACAACTCTTAATATCCATTATCATTTAAATTTATTGGATTGTCTCTGGTACCACATATGGTTGGTGGAGATTATCAGGGTGATGATATTTTTTCTATGCACTGTATACATGTGCTTTACTTTCTTGGTTTATGTATGTGATATAATGCAGGTTTGTTGTATAAGTGTGCTTAATGGTACATTTTCTATATGGGTGAATATAGATAATTTCTTAAGCATTATTAATTTCAGTTCTGCATGGGTAAACATGTCATTTAGATATTACCTCTCAGTAATAAATTCCAAAATCTTGCAAGATTTGAGTAATTTCAATTTGATTTATTTATTTATTAGATTTTTATATCTCCTTCAAGGTGGTAAATATACATAATGCTCCTTCCTCCTTCTCTTTTCCCACAATAACAACAACCCAGTGAGATGGACTGAGAGAAAGTGACTGGCCCAAGGTCACCCAGCATTCTTACCCAGTGAGAATGAATATTAAATAAATATTAAATGCTTGAATATTAAACTGAGATTATGATAGAGAAAATTAAGATTTTATGCAAATGTACTGCAATTTCATATTTGGCAGTTTCACAACATTTTTTTCCCAAATGTTTAAAAATTAGGGGGGTTGAATTGATGGACATGTGTTTGAAAGCACCGTGTTGCTGACTTCCTGCTATCATAGGAATAAATTTGTCTTTATATGCAATTATTTTACATACAAAAACAGTGTGATAATTTATTTATTTATTTATTTGTTTGTTTCCATTTCTATACCGCCCTTCTCCAAATAGGACTCAGGGCGGTGAACAGCCAAAGTAAAAAACAGAGCATACAAATAAATAATTAGTTTTGTCAGTGGAAATAATTGTAGGTGTAATGTTGATTTATTCGAAAGGTTACAGATATATGCACTTGTCTCTGTCTAGGTTAGCATGAATTGAGTAGGGAGAAGGAATACGGTTGGACAGGAATCAATAATGTTGGCAAATCAGTGGCATACATTTATTTGAAATTGCTTAGGAAAATGGTGGATTGTTACTTTCCAGGCTGTGATAGAAGAGGAAAATGGATTTTCCCAAAGTACAGTTTACTGTTTATTAGGCATCAGATGAAAGTGTACTTTGGACCTCTATAGTGGTAGGTTATCTTGCATACTCTGACACTATTAGATTAATTGAAAAAGTGCTAGCATTAATTTAATTATTTGTATAGCTTTATCATGTTTATATGGATTAGGTTTACTTGGGCAACATTTGGCTATGATGAGCATCTTGAATGTAAGGGCTGGAATGAAAGAAGAAACTGTCAGGCTAAGATTCCCTGCCCCCCCTCTAATGCCTTTTCTACTTGTTTGAAACCCTAGGAATCTGCTTTTGCTACAAACTCTGCTAATTCCAGCTGAAGCAAATTCATTTGTTTACAAAAGTTTTCTTTACTGAGGACCTGTATTATTAGCTTTTATTATAACTATGGGGACTGCTTTTTTTGAATTAAATTTTGAGGATTTATCATGGGAAATTTAAGACATCACCATGTAATTATTGCTTAGATGATATGTCTCTCCATTTAAATTGCACAAAATTATTCCCCTTTCTTGGTAATGGAAAGGATGTAGAGTAGGGATGTACAAAATATTCCATGCATAAACTCTGCCCCCTGCCTGAACCAAGATACAAATATTTGGATTTGTTTGGTCCATTCACAGACTGGGAGCCCTTATTTTGGGCAGAAGTGGTTTGAAGGAAGGCAGAAGATATCAGTTTTGACTGAGGGGAGGCAGAAGAGAGTAGGAAAGAAAGGAGATTGAAAGATGTTGATGAAGGTTAGTCAGGCTCTGAGGTAATGATGGCTGAGGGAAAGGAAATAAGAAAGAAGGCAGGCCAATGAGATATGCTGCTGGGAATTGGTGGCAGTCATAAAATCTGAATGGCTTGGAAAGGAGCATGCTACGAAAATGCTGAGGTGAGTATGGTGGTAAGGCATGACACAATGGGAACTGCTGAGGGGAAGAGGAAGAAAAGAGGTGATGCACACCAGCCCTGCTCCATTCAATCCCTTTGGATTTTGTTTCATTTAAAACCCTAGCACTGATGATGTTACCTAGTTTGGGTAATGAAACATCTTCAAAAAACAAGCAAGCTCAGACAGCACCAAGGACCCCCTCAGGTCAACCTTGAGCTACAAATATTCTCCTTTATTTGAAACCTGTTTCAATTTATTTATTTATTAAATTTATATACCACCCATTTCGCTATCCAGAGTGACTCTGAGCTGCTTACAATACAATAAAATAATATAAAAACAATTGTAAAATAAAGAAATAATTAAATAGTGTTGGGAAACCATGGCTAATCCAAAACAATTTGGTAGAATTTTTGAAAGCTATGGTTTGTTCTGGATTTGAAGAAAACTTAATTTCGGAGATAGAGAGAAGGGACAGGAAATAACACACAATTCTAAGCCCACTAAAAAAAAACCTTAAAATAGCATGGAAGCTGAATACTAAAAAAAAATTAAACACTAGGACTTTAAAAAGACTTGGGTAAGGAGGTAGGTTTAAGTTGATGTTAAATTTATGTATGATGGGCTTTATAGAAGGTGTTCTACAGATACAGGCAGTCCTCAACTTAGAATAGTTCGTTCAAAGTCACAACAGCACTGAAAAAAGTGACTTATGACCATTCTTCACATTTTACAAACATTGCAGCATCCCATGGTCACATGATCAAAATTCAGACACTTGGCAACTGACCAGGGGTGGGTTCTAAATTTTTTTACTACCGGTTCTGTGGGCATGCCTTATTTTGTGGGTGTGGCTTGATGGTCATGTGACAATTATTTAGGATTTAGCAGAGGTACTCGTCTACCAGGCTTTTAACTGCTTGCAGAGCTGTACCGATCTACCCATTTATTTTTTGCAGGCACTGATATAACCATTTATTTTTGCAGGCACCGGTCTACTCATTAGTTTTAACACTGATCAGCTATAGGGCGGCCCTTTGAAGCCCCGCGGCAAGAGTTTAAACAGTTTTTTTCCCTCTAGCTATCAGCTGGGACTCAGGAGGCAGCAATAGATTGGGGGTGGGGCCAAATAAAAAGTAAGAATAACACGGGGGGTGGGGGGGTGGGGCGGGGGGGGTGGGGGGCAGAACCGGTTCGGTGATGTCATATCGTCACCGCTACCGGCTCGGGAGAACCAGGCCGAACCGGGAGGAACCCACCACTGCACTGACTCATATTTATGATGGTTGCAATATCCCAAGATCTTGTGATCACCTTTTGTGATCTTTCTGACAAGCAAAGTCATTGGGAAGCCAGATTCACTTAACAAAATGTTACTAACTTAGCAACTGCAGTGGTTCACTTAACAACAACTGTTAAGTTGTTGCTGTGAACTGCGAAACTTTTAGTGACCGAGTCCCCAAACTGCAACCCAAAACCTATTTATTTATTGCAAAGTGCCAACCCGGCAATTTAACCTGAATAATGAGGTTTTACTACCTAAAATAATGATAATGCAGAGTTCAGCTAATTGTTCCAAGAAAAATGAGATAAATGCACTTTTATGCCCTTTCATTTTTTCCCTGCTTTTGAAATATTACGTTTAGCAACAATAAAAAAGAAAAACTTTTCTAATATCATTTCTCTCTTTCCCTCTCTCTCTTTCCCTCCCCTCTCTTTTTATCTTTCCCTCCCTCCCTCTCTGTTTCTCTCTCTCTTTCCCTCCCCCCTCTCTCTGCCTTCCTGTTTCTCTCTCTCTCTTTCCCTTCCTCCCTCTCTTTATTTCTCTCACTCTCTCTGTTCCTTCTATCTATCTATCTATCTATCTATCTATCTATCTATCTATCTATCTATCTACCTACCTACCTACCTACCTACCTACCTACCTACCTACCTATCTATCTATCTATCATCTCCTGTCCAGCTTCACGTGTCATGTGAATCCAACCACTTGGGCTATGGAGGGGAGTGGAGACTGGCAGGCAAAGCCAAGCATTAGAGATCCACACAAAATAAGGCAACTCCGACCTGGATCCTGTCGGGGAGACTCACCCCTTCCCTCTCTCTCTCTCTCTCCCCCGCCCCCCATGGCGGGGGCCTGGGCAGCCTGAGCAGAACTCCCTCCTCTGAGGCGACCAGCAAACAAACAAACGTGGTGCTCTGGCTGGAAGGTGGCCAACGAGAGTGGAGCAGGCAGGACACGCACCTTCCCCGCCGTTGCCACGCTGGCCAGGAAGGACGCGCAAGCTGAATGTTTGGAGCTGTGCTCGGTGGAGTTTGCAAGCGGGGTCAGCGGGACCACTTAGCGGGGAGACTCCGGCCTGTTTGATTTGCTTCAGTGTGGGATGGGAATGCAGAAGACAGAGGAAATCCATGCCTCTTGGATTTCAGCCCTCAAAGACTTCTTTGGGGTGACTTTTTCTGCTTTTGAAACATTACGTTTAGCAACAATAAAAAAGAAAAATTTTCGTAATATCATTTCTCTTTCCCTTTCCCCCTCTCTCTTTCCCTCCCGCCCTCTCTCTCTTTCTCTCTCCCCCCCATGGGAGGAAACGAACCCCTGAACTGGTGCTGGGTGGTGGGAATGATGTCAGAAGGTCGACGAGCCCAGGAGCAGTGCACCCACACTCAGCTGGCTGGCGGGGAGGCGGGGCATCTCAATACAGGCAGCTCTACAGAAATAGCAACTGCTTTTTTTTGCCAACCCGAACTGAGCCAACGCAGAGTTGCATTGTGGCTCCGCGTCATAATGGGCTTCAGGAGCAGGACGGGACCCCATCTCCCCCATTGTGAAGTGCATGAGTGAAAAAGTTCACTCAATCATGCACATTCCTTGCTCCTTTTTATTTGTTGGAAAATTTCCTAGTAAAGTTTGCAAACCTCTCTGCATGTTTGTTTTGTGGCCAGAAACAGGACAGCATCTAAGCTTTCAGGTGAGGTGTTACGCTGGTTAGATGCCTCTGTGGGAAGCTCAGAAGTAGAGGAAATACAGTAGTGGAATCTTCAGCTATGAAATGGTTCTGAGTGAGGTAAATTTCTTTGGAAGGAGAAAATGGGGACCACCTACTTCTGCTGTGAAAGAGCTCTTCAAAAGAAGACCACAGGAATGTGTTTTTTTTTTGTGGTTGATCGTATGTCCAATGATTTGGGAGCTGAGGGATTTATTACATGTCATTAACTGCTTCATGGACATATGATTAGCAAAAGTCTCATCTTCTTAATCACTTTATGATTTAATTACTTTACAACCTAAAGGAGATACTCTAAATCGGGGTCACCAACCTTTTGGACCTCAGAGACCACTACATTCATAATTTTAAATCCCATGGACCACTAATATGATTTTTTTAAAAAAAGATAAATAGTATTTAGTGCAATATTTAAAAAATGTAAATAATTTTTCTGCGGACCACCAAAATTTTCTCACGGACCACCAATGGTCTGCAGACCACTGGTTGGTGACCACTGGTCCAAATGACAGTGAAAACCAAAGCCTCTCAATGAGTTCCTTCTTTTTGAAATTAAGAAAAAAATATGCTATTTTAAAGGATTTCATTTTAAAAGCAAAAAGCTTAAGGAGACTGTGATCTAAGAAAGTTTTAAACAGACAAAAGTAACATTTAAAAAAGAAGAAAGAATTTTTCTTATGAAAGTGCCTTTGAAAAATAGTAAAATTAATTAGACTGCTTGGACGTTCATGAAAATGTTGATTGTTTACTTTTAAAGACAAGTAATTGGTGGATACTATAAAACAAAAATATGAGGATATGGACTAACTTACACTGAGAGTAACTATGGAGACCTAATTGGGACTAAAGTGTTAAAGATAGTGAAAAGCAAAACAAAACAAAAAGCCTGCCTTTACTTTCATTGTAGCAATTGACACTCCTTCACTTTTTCACCATGGCAACCATAAGAAAAACTGCTAAATTGGGAGAGGGATGCAGGGATTCACGAGAACAAATTACAAGTAAAGGTACTTTACCAGAATGCAGAAAGTGTTTGAAGAATTTTGCAATAAGTTTACTGCAACAGTTGCAGGGCTTAAAGAAAATCTGAAAGAAGTTGAGAAAACAGAAGAATCTGTAAGGCAAAAGAAGCAGACTTAAAACAAATCAGCTGACAAAATTTTGGAAACTAAGACAAATTGTAACTAGAGTGAAGGAGAAAACATTCAATATAATGACTTTTCCTGGGCCTAGGACTGGCGTTATTTATCTATCTACCATCTTAACTATCTTTGTTCGCTTACCGCATAGAGTGGGGCAACTGGGGATGTACTGAAGGAACTGGTTCAGAACTGCATTTTCATCACTGGTGGGGCCATTTCATCTGCTCCTTGACCAAGTGGGGCCAACCACCGTGAGAGGGTGGCTGTTGGAGGCCTACCCCCGGTTGGTCGATATGCCAAGATTCCTACCCGCTGTAGTGAGAGGACAGTGGGGACTTATTTGAGACTCTTGAATTCCAGTTACACCCAGGATTGCTTCCCCCTTTTATACCACCATGGCGGACTCCCTAGCCATATTTATCACCATCCCAAAGCTTGGGCCTATACTGGATGTATTTTACAACCGACCTTCTTGCGCTGCGAGACTCCCCCCTCTCGCAGGCCTGGCCCTCCACGTTATCGAGGGCCTATCTTGATGACGGGCTTTGGAACCCCGAGAGATGGCATGCAGCGAAGAGGGGGTTGAGGGTTTTTTTAGCTAAATTTTTAAGGAAAATTTTAGGGGGACCCGGGAGGGAGGGAGGGGGTTGTAAAAGCGGACCTGGGGGGGTCCAGATAGTGACTGAGCGGGATGATGGGTCGATTAGCTGCAGCAGAGGGGTCGCAAAAGGAAATTTAACCGGGGAGCAACGGGACAACAGGAAGGGCTGTGTAATTGAAATAATGAGTGGGAGGGGCAGGTATGATTTATTTATTTATTTATTTATTTATTAAATTTTTATACCGCCCCCTCTCCCGAAGGACTCGGGGCGGTGAACAGCCAAAATTAAAAACACACAATACAAATATTAAAATACATTAAAACAAAATTAAATTATCTTAGGCTTCTCCAATTTAAAACCCCGTTACCCATAAAATTCACCAATTAAAATTTTTTTTTTTTTTTAACCCAGCCCGGCTTGCTGAAATAAAAAAGTCTTCAGGGCCCGGTGGAAGGTCCGGAGGTCCGGGATTAGTCGTATCCCTGGGGGCAGCTCATTCCAGAGGGCGGGTGCCCCCACAGAGAAGGCTCTTCCCCGGGGGGTCGCCAGCCGACATTGCCTGACAGACGGCACCCTGAGGAGACCCTCTCTGTGGGAGCGTGTTGGCCGGTGGGAGGTTATCGGAGGCAGAAGGTGGTCTCGTAAATAACTGGGTCCTAAGCCATGGAGCGCTTTGAAGATGAGAACCAACACCTTGAAGCGCACTCGGAAGACCACTGGAAGCCAATGCAGCTCGCGCAGGAGAGGTGTCACGTGGGAGCGCCATGCCGCCCCCATAAGTACCCGCGCGGCCGCATTCTGCACCAGTTGGAGCCTCCGAGTGCTCCTCAAGGGGAGCCCCATGTAGAGAGCATTACAGTAGTCAAGGCGGGAAGTAACGAGGGCATGAGTGACCGTGCATAGGGAGTCCCGATCCAGAAAGGGGCGCAACTGGCGTATCAGGCGAACCTGATAGAAAGCCCCCCTGGCCACGGCCGTCAAATGCTCTTCTAAGGACAGCCGTGCGTCCAGGAGGACACCCAAGTTACGCGCCCTCTCCGTGGGGGCCAATGTCTCGCCCCCAATAGTCAGCGATGGCACCAGCTGACTATATCGGGACGCCGGCAGCCACAGCCACTCAGTCTTGGAGGGATTGAGTCGGAGCCTGTTCCTCCCCATCCAGACCCGCACCGCCTCCAGGCACTGGGACATCACTTCAAGGGCATCGTTGGGGTGGTCTGGGGTGGAGATGTACAGCTGGGTGTCATCAACGTACAGATGGCACTGCACCCCAAAACCACGGATGATCTCGCCCAGCGGCTTCACATAAATGTTGAACAGGAGAGGCGAGAGGACCGACCCTTGTGGCACCCCACAAACCAAGTGCCTTGAGGTCGACCTCTGCCCTCCAGCCAACACAGACTGCGACCTGTCGGAGAGATAGGAGGAGAACCACCGTAAAACAGTGCCTCCCACTCCCAACCCCTCCAACCGGCGCAGCATGATACCATGGTCGATGGTATCAAAAGCCGCTGAGAGGTCTAATAGGACCAGAACAGAGGAGCAACCTCTGTCCCGAGCCCTCCAGAGATCATCAACCAACGCGACCAATGCCGTTTCCGTGCTGTACCCGGGCCTGAAGCCGGACTGGAACGGATCTAGATAGACGGTTTCCTCCAGGTACTGCGGGAGCTGTCGCGCAACCACACTCTCAACAACCTTCGCCAGGAAGCGAAGGTTGGAAACTGGACGATAGTTTGCTAAAACAGCTGGGTCCAGAGAGGGCTCAGGGCGCAGGGGGTCATATCAAGTGTCGGGGGTGCGCATGCGCTGTCTCCGAGCAGTTGCGCACTCCGGCCCCCAATGCGTGACTCGTGTCCTGGGCTGTGCAGAGTCCCAGGCCCAGGGTCTGCGGCTGATGTTGTGTAATGCCAGGTTGGTGGTTAATAAAGCCCCCCTCATTAGTGATCTTATTTTGGAGGGGGTGCGGACCTGGCAGGTATTATGGAGACTTGGTTGGGCCAAGAGGGGGGGGTCCCCCTCGTCGAGATGTGCCCACCAGGTTTCCGTGCATTTCATCAGCCAAGGGCCCATGGGAGGGGTGGGGGAGTGGCGGTGATCATTAGGGAAAGTCTTTGTCCGAGGGAGACCACTGTTCCTCAGATAGCCGGATGTGAGTCCCTTTGTGTGAAGTGGGGCTGTGGGGTGCAGATGGGTTTGCTGACTACGTACCTGGCTCCCTGCCACGTGGCAGCAACCCTGCCTGAGCTGCTCGACGTCATTGCCGGGGTGGCGATTGATACCCCCAGACTTATTGTCATGGGGGATTTCAACCTTCCATCTGCGGGTGAGGCGTCAGAGGTGGTTCGGGAGTTCATGGCTTCCATGACGGCCATGGACCTGACCCAGTTAGTTCAAGGCCCCACTCACATAGGGGGACACACTCTGGACTTGATTTTTATCTCTGGTCAGTGGTTGAATGACCTTGGTAGAGGGGACCTAGATATCAAACCCTTGTCATGGACAGATCATTCGCTCCTCCACTTAGATTTTCCTACCGCCTTCCCCCACCGCAGGGAGACGGAACCGACCAAATGGTTCCGTCCCAGGCGCCTGATGGACCCCGAAAGGTTCCTGACGGAGCTTGGGCCGTTTCCTGAGACTCTAACACATGACTCAACTGAAGAGCTGGTGGCCGCCTGGGAAAGGGCGGCCGCTGGAGCTTTGGACCGCGTCGTGCCTTTGCGGCCTCTGACCCAATGCCGATCTCAATTGGCTCCTTGGTTCTCTGAGGAGCTGAGAGAGATGAAGCGTTGGAAAAGACGCCTAGAGAGCATTTGGAGGACTAGTCAATCCGATTCTGACCGGACACAGGTGAGGTCTTATATCAAGACCTACCTAGTGGCAATAAAAGCGGCAAAATCTAACAATTTTTCCGCTCTTATCGCATCTGCAGAGAACCGTCCAGCTGCCCTGTTCAGAGTGACCCACTCCCTTCGGGGGGGGGAGTGCGGGAAGATCCCTTGCAGGGTCGTGCTGAGGATTTTGTGCAATTCCTGCATGATAAAGTCGCTTGGATTCGAGATGGCTTGGACTCCAATTGGATGAGTCCACGGGAGGAGATGAGGGCAGGTCTTGAGAATGTTATCTGGGAGAAGTTTGATCCTGTGACTCCCGAGGAGGTGGAAGGGTTCTGGGTAAGATTAGTGCCGCCACGTGTTTATTGGACCTGTGTCCCTCCTGGTTGGTACTGGCCTCCCGGGAGGTTACACGAGGCTGGCTCCATGGAATTATAAATGCTTCTTTGAGTGAGGGTGCCTTTCCTGCCGCCTTGAAAGAGGCGGTAGTGAGGCCCCTCCTCAAGAAGCCTTCCCTGGACCCGGCTGAATTAGCCAACTATCGTCCAGTCTCCAACCTTCGTTTTGTGGCTAAGGTTGTTGAGAGCGTGGTGGCACGACAACTTCCCTGGCACCTGGATGAAGCTATCTATCTAGACCCGTGCCAGTTGGGCTTCAGGCAGGGGTACAGCAAAGAAACGGCATTGGTTGCGTTGGTGGATGATCTCTGGAGGGCTTGGGACAGGGGTTGCTCCTCTGTCCTAGTCCTATTAGATCTCTCAGCGGCTTTTGATACCATAGACCATGGTATCATGCTGCAGCGGTTGAGGGGGTTAGGAATAGGGGGCACCGTTTTGCGGTGATTCTCCTCCTTCCTCTCCAACCGCTCGCAGTTTGTGTTGGCAGGGGGGCAGAGGTCGACCTCAAGGCGTCTTGCATGGGGAGTGCCGCAAGGGTCGGTCCTCTCGCCCCTCCTGTTCAACATTTATGTGAAGCCGCTGGGCGAGATCATCCGTGGTTTTGGGGTGAAGTGTCATCTGTACGCTGATGATACTCAGCTGTACATCTCCACCCCAGACCACCCCAACGATGCCCTTGATGTGGTGTCTCGCTGCCTGGAGGCCGGGCGGGTCTGGATGGGGAGGAACAGGCTCAGACTCAACCCCTCCAAGACCGAGTGGCTGTGGCTTCCGGCGCCCCAATATAGTCAACAGGTGCCATCGCTGACTATTGGGGGTGAATCTTTGCCCCCCACAGAGAAGGCTCACAATCTGGGTGTCCTCCTGGACGCACGGCTGTCTTTAGAAGAGCATATGACGGCTGTGGCCAGGGGGGCCTTTTATCAGGTTCGCCTGATTCGCCAGTTGCAGCCCTTTCTGGACCGGGACGCCCTGCGCACGGTCACTCATGCCCTTGTTACCTCCCGGTTGGACTATTGTAATGCTCTCTACATGGGGCTCCCCTTGAAGAGCACTTGGAGGCTCCAACTGGTCCAGAATGCAGCCGCGCGAGTGGTTATGGGCGCAACTCATTGTGCCCATGTGACACCCCTCCTACGCGAGCTGCACTGGCTTCCAGTGGTCTTCCGGGTGCGATTCAAGGTGTTGGTTACCACCTTTAAAGCGCTCCATGGCATAGGACCCGGGTACCTTCGAGACCGTCTTCTGCCACCAATAGCCTCCCACCGGCCAGTCCGCTCCCACAGAGAAGGTCTCCTCAGGGTGCCATCGGCCAAGTTATGTCGGCTGGCGACACCCAGGGGGAGGGCCTTCTCTGTGGGAGCCCCAGCCCTGTGGAATGAACTGTCCCTGGAAATACGTAAGATCTCCGACCTCCGGGTGTTTCGCTGCGCACTGAAGACCCTGTTGTTCCGCCAGTCTGGCCTATCAACATAATAATTTTAAATTGGGGTATTTTAAATTTCTGGGGTTTTAAATTGAGCCAAATCTATTTAATTATTTTAATTTTTAACTGCTGTTTTGTCTTGTGTCTTTAAATAGGCTGTACACTGCCCTGAGTCCTTCGGGAGAAGGGCGGTATAGAAATAAAATTATTATTATTATTATTATTATTATTATTATTATTATTATTATTATTATATGCTATTATTGTAACCCTAGGATTCCAACTGTGGCATACAACACAGTTTGGAAGAATGGGTTGTTATACAAACTGGCCCATATTATCTCCTGTAAAAAATTCTGTCAACTAATTAATAAAATAATGAGTGATAGTAACGGGGAACAACATAAGTAAGATAAGAAAGTTAAGTAAGATAAGAAAGTTAAACAACAGCCTCCCACAAAGCTCTGTTCAATTTATACATATCAATACCTACACTGTTCAACTTATACATATCAAATATTCCAGCGACAAGAGGACAAAAATTTGGATATGCTGATGATTTGGCCATAGCAGTACAAATGAAATACATGGGCATGGCAGACAGCTTCTTGTCTAAAGATCTTAGGATCTTGGAATAGAATAGGTAGAATAAAATTTTTTATTGGCCAAGTGTGATTGGGCACACAAGGAATTTGTCTTGGTGCATATGCTCTCAGTGTACATAAAAGAAAAGATACGTTCATCAAGAATCATAAGGTATAACACTTAATGATAGTCATTGGGTACAAATAAGCAATCAAATCATATTAGGAAACCGTCAATATAAATTGTAAGGATACAAGCAACAAAGTTACAGTCATACAGTCATTAGTGGAAGGAGATGGGTGGTAGGAACGATGAGAAGATTAATAGTGCAGACTTAGTAAATAGTTTGACAGTGTTGAGGGAATTATTTGTTTAGCAGAGTGATAGCATTTGGGGAAAAACTGTTCTTATGTGTAGTTGTTCTGGTGTGCAGTGCTCTATAGCATCATTTTGAGGTAGGAGTTGAAACAGTTTATGTCCAGGATGTGAGGAGTCTAAATATTTTCACAGCCCTCTTTTTAACTCATGCAGTATACAGGTCCTCAATGGAAGGCAGGTTGGTAGCAATTGTTTTTTCTGCAGTTCTAATTATCCTCTGAAGTCTGTGTTTGTCTTGTTGGGTTGCAGAACCAAACCAGACAGTTATAGAGGTGCAGATGACAGACTCATTAATTCTTCTGTATCAGCAGCTCCTTGAGAAAATTCTTCACGGACTAGGGACTTATCCTTAGCACCAGCAAAACAGTAACTACATACAGCAAACTAGCATATGAAGCCCCAAAGATCTATTGAAACAACAACTTTCTCCCGTATAAGCGCCATTCAAAGTACTTTTATTTCAATTGGATTTTAAATTTATGATCTCTATGTATTGTCTTAATATTTTATACTAATTTTGTTTAATGTCTGTAAGCTACCTAGAGTTGCCTTTGGCAAGATGGGTGGCATACAAGTTTGATAAAAAAAATGAAAAAAAAAATAAAAAAATATAAGTCTCTGTCTGATTTTCTGGACTGGAGCAAGTTAATACTGATACAGATTGATAAAGTCTGTAGGATCAATACATATTTTGCACAATTATGAAGTGTTCCAAGGGGTCTTTGTGCATTTTCTCTGGAAAAAGATAAGAAACCAGGTTCTGCTAAATATTACTCAAGAAATAAGTACACCTTTTTTTCTGACAAATGTAAACAGAAGAAAATTCCATTTAGATGGGGATAAGTTGGAATTTTAAGGGGTGATTTTTACTTTTAAACAACACAGATTTTGCTTGAAATATGTGTAGAAAGCAACATAATTTTTGGAACAGATTTCAAAATTTTGAAAAAAAATTGGAGGAGACACAAAGGGAAGTGACATGGACACAGAACAAGACTAAACAAATACCACAACAAGATATAAGATACAAAAGAGGATTCCACATTGGGGACTACAGGTATTGACTTTTCCAGTATCATAGCCTAATTATGGATGATAAATATAATATAAATGGGGAAAATGCCCTTTAAAAGAGAAAGAAATCATTTGAAAAGTAAAAACAAAATGTGATGTATGTAAAGAACAAAGTATTTAATAAGGCTATTTAATTCATTCAGAACTCGGATGTCTTCTGCTTGTGTTCCCTTTATTTTTTTGAGCGGTATATTTATTGAGGAAAATGATCCAAAGCTACATATTTGTGGGTGGCAAAAGTATGTGAATCTCTAGGATTCACTTGAAGAGTCAGATGTTTTAATCAGTGGGATTAATCAGTGGGATAATCAGGTGTGACTATAGGAGGTCCTGCTTTATTTAAAGATCAGAATTTCTGATATTAACTATCAAAGGCTGTTCTTCACAACATAGGTAGATGCAAATGTCTCATGGTTTGAACAAAAGAGATTTCTGAGGATATCGGACAGTCAATTGTTGATGGTCCCCAAGATAGAAAAGGTTACAAAACTACTTCCAGAGAGTTTGGACTCCAGCAGTCCACTGTCAGGGATATTTTCAAAAGGGTTGACAAACTTTGAAGGACCATTCTAGAAAACTGCCTGATGGGAAAGCTGAATCTTTAGATCAGATTTAGCTATTGGTACAAATTAGGAACAGTCCTTAATGTTTTAAATGTAAAATCCAGTCATTTTATCAGTAGCAGATTTTGGTGAACTAGTCACTTCCTATAGAATCCTGAGAACAATACATCTTGCTGATTTAATGCAGGCTGCTCCCCTCTGGGAGTTCAGCGTGCTATTTACCGATATTACCTACAAACAAATCCCTACATGTTTTGAGAGAAGGATATCTGCATGCTAATTGTATAGTCATATAATATGTACTTATATATCCTGCTTTATTATTTAATAGAATTATATAATTATGACAGAAACATAAATTATATGTATAAATATACATTATAATACTGGAGTGATGCAAAAAAATAATCAAGCAATACTCATCAGAAAGTTTGCAACAACACTTTGAACTCTGCAATCTTTTAATTATCCTACTTCATTGCCCAATTCAACTGAACTTGCTTAGGAAGCGTGGCTATATTTCAGTTTATTATTTTACAGTTTTGAATCTCTTCAAAAGTAACCCAAGGCATTCTGAAATATTATGTGACCCTGGCATACAAGGTTTTCAGTGAGTTAATCTGACTCAGAAGACTTTTTTAACCTTAAAAAAGAAAGAAAGATAGGATTGTACTGTACTTCTGAAAAGAATTAAATGAAAATTTGGGAGATTATTTTAGATATGACTTTATCTGGCAGTAGAGCACAGAATTAAGGATACTATGCCTAGAAGGTCTTATTCCAACAGAGATAGTCTAACAATTGTTATTCAAAGTCTGGTAACATTCAGTTTAGAGCAGGGGTCACCAACCTTTCGGACCTCAGGGACCACAAAATTCATAATTTTAAATTCCGCGGACCACTAATACGAATCCAGCATACCGCTTGCTGAAGCGCCTGGACTCCCAGTGATTGGATGGGGTCCTTCAGGCACTCCCCCCCCTCTCCCACTCTTTTTGGCATATAAGATGCACCGGTGTATAAAATGCACCAAAATTTCAAAGAGGTAAGCAAGAAAAAAAAAAGTTTTTGCCCTCCCCAGCCCACAGGAGCACTCTGCAGGCCTCCCAAAGCCTGTGCACACCCTGTGTTTGTGAAAAATGGGCCTGTTTTTCTCAAAAGCGGGACGCACAGAGTGGGGCTTCAGGAGGCCAAAAATGGCAGTATTCGGTGTATAAGATGCACCAACATTTTCACTCTCTTTTAGGGGGCGAAAAAGTGTGTTTTATACTCCGAAAAGTACGGTATTTATATTATGTTTTAAGAACATATATCAGTCTGGCTACAAACTTTGTCACACATGAGAAAATCCGAACAAATATATTTAATGTTAACGAACATATTGCGATCAGAAATAATCATCACATTCTTTCAATGTCTTCCAAGCAGCAGCACCTGTAGACAGTCACTGTGACAAAATCAATATTCATGAATTAAAGTGAATATACATATCCCAGGATACATATATGGGTATATGGGATCCAATCTGGGTTGTTCACTGAGACCAAAGTTTTGTTTTCCGAGCTTTCGGACTCATGTTGGAGCCCATATTCATGGAACTTCCCTCTAGAAATCAGTATTGCAGAAATTTAGTTCTGTCCATTTTGGGTACACAGAAGCACAGTCAGGGTTTCTTTTGTGAGGCTGCAATGCTACTTTTATCCCTATAATCCTTCCTTGCTCTCCTTGAGGATGGTATTGTTTTTAAGACCAGCTGTTTTGTTTTTTTTAGAAGAAAAACCCTGATGTTAGACAAGAAAAATAGTAACAGAAAATTATCCAGGAAGTTTTATAAAAAGTATTGCGCCTTTATTTGTTACATTAACAACCTATTTTTTCTCCAGGAACTTAAGTTATCTTATGTAGAAGATCTTCCTTTATTTTATATGCACAACAACAAGCCAGTGAAGGAGGGTGGCCTGAGATCAACTGACAGGATGAGCTTCCATTGCTGAGGTGGAATTTAAACCAGTTCTGTTAACTGTGTCTCTGTTGTGACCTAGGCTTCCTGAGTCATTAAAACACACGAGAAGTCCGAAAAACCTCTTTTATTGCATGTGTGAATTACGTTCGTTCACACTTGAGTCCCAATTAGTTGCAAAAAGTCCTTCGGGAGAAGTCCTTCGGCATAATCACCAAACTTTATCTCCCTTAACACACTGCCAAAGACCTACTTGGCAAAGCCACATGGAGTCCAGAATCAAACAGAGATGCCGACTGGGAACAGAATTAACAACGTTGCTTTCCTGCAAAGGGCCCACGTGCCTTTGCTCCTCTTTTAAGCCTTATGGGAGGGGCCAATCATCTCTAGGCCTTACTCCTGAGTCATCCCTTTTGTTTTAACTGTTCGTGCCTTCTGACAGCACTGCGCATGCACGCACTAGGAACAGGCTCCTCCTGTTCCTCTGCCTCTCTGCTGTCCAACTCTGTAGGCTTCTGAGTCCGCGCATCACTCCCAGATGGCCCTGGCCCCATCTCTGCCTCCAACGCAGAGCCCTCATCCCGGCCTTCCCCAGATTCCAGGACTGGCCCATATTCCTCCCCAGCCTCCTCACTGTCTGACTCTGCTGCCAGCTCCGCAGGCTGCTGGCGGACCACAACAGTATCCCTAGATTCCTAGGTTTTGTGTTGAAACCAAATATTTGATTCAGTTTTGTCCTAGTCTAAACCTTAATCATTATACTACATTGACTTTCCTTCAAATTGTTGGCATAATACTGAAAAATGGAGAAAGTTAAGTGGTTGTCCAAGTAGCTCACAGCTTTTTCTGAGTTTTTGGAAGGCTCATACCTGCAAAAAGGCCTCCCATAATTTGGAAAAGCATGGACCGGCTTTGGGAAGAAGACATGGGGCAGCCAGCAGTTGCCTTGTATAGGGCCAGGCTGGACACACTTTTTTCAGTAGTGGGAAGAAGAAGAAGATAAAGGTCTGCTGGAGAGTGGCAGGACTGGCTGGAGCTTTGTGCTGTGGCACTGTGGTGGCTGGACACAGCACAGGTTTTAAGGAAGCACTGCACAGTGGCAACACTGGACCTGAAATAGATGCCAGGAATGGTGGCAAGAATCAGCTGAAATTGCTGAATGCCCTGGACCCAACGCTGCAGTATCTTCATTTCCACTGAGGCATGCCACTGTGCAGGACAGCCAAAAGGGCATAGATGGGAAAGATAAGCAGTATGTTATAGACATTGTAACATTCCAATAATTATGCGATTAAAATTCAGGCACTTTGCAGCCCCGTGGATTATAACTGGGGTGAAATTCAGCAGATTCTGACAGGATCTAGAGAACCGGTAGCGGAAATTTTGAGTAGTTCGGAGAACTGGCAAATACCACCTCTGGCTTGCCCCAGAGTGGGGTGGGGATGGAGATTTTGTAGTATCCTTCCCCTGGCGTGGGGCGGGAAAGGAGATTTTCCCCTGCCACACCCACCAAGCCAAGCCACGCCCATCAAGCCACGCCCACAGAACCGGTAGTAAAAAGAAATTGAATTTCACCGCTTATGTGTGGGGTACCAAGTGCCTGAATTTTAATCACATAACCACTGGGATATTATAATGCCTGTAACTTTAGGAACTGGGTGTAGGTATCATCTTTTTCAGCGCTGCTGTAACTTCAAATGGTTGCTGAATAATTTTTGTTAAGCAAGGACTACCTGTAGGATTTCTTTTACTAACATTGTCTCTATATTGAATGCTTATGTAATCATGGCTTCATTAGTTTACTTGTTTGTTCCAGTTTTTTTTCTTACTAAGGGTTGAATTCAAAAGTTTAGAAGAAGGACTTTGGTATGTTTTAAAGCCTAAACATATAGATATTGATCGCCAGAAATTGCAGGAAAGGCTGGACTGATGTTTCTTTTTTTCAATGACGTCTACTTTCAAATCAGAAATTAACAACAATATCTCCATCTCCTCAGAAGAGGAGTCATTTCAGAGGTTCATTATTGCTGTCCATTTGTTCTCTATCCTAATTCTTGATATATTCTCAGCACAATTGCTTATTGTGTCATCACTTGACACATCTCCATATCTCAGAATTCCCTTCTGTAGTATGAATGATTTTTAAATAACATTAAATGGAAGTTTATTTCATATTTTTGAAAGTAATATTCCCCTTGAAGCAAATTGCTGGAACCTACAATGTTAAATGAGATTTGATACATGCTTTTGTTTAGGCTTTTTTTATACACTTAAAATTTTGTGCTGCATTTCAGATTTGAAGGCAAGAAGCAGTGTGCCTTTTTCTAGAAATGTCTAACTGCTTTAAGGAGTAGAGTAATAATACTATTGTCAACAAAATATGGAGTCATACAGTGAAAAAACTCTATTTTTAAACTGTTATCTACTTTGTGTTTACACGACCAAATAAATGATATAGAATTCTTAGAAAGAACTATTTAGTTTCCATAATGGCCTTGAATCTGATTCTATACTCATACCTTTTTCTTATTTACTCCTTTACTCTAAATCTGAGTAAAGCTTTTCAAATATTTATAGTTCTTAAAAGAGTACTTGAAACATTTTCACTGGACAGTCCATCTTAAAGGGAGCTAAGTTGCATGATACATGCAGCACTACCTAGTATCTGAGAGCAGAAATGTCACTTTATTTTTTGAATATTTTTTTCAGCTGTCACTTTGAAATAGGAATATATGTTACATAGTCAAGTTGCTGCAATTTTAAGCTAATGTTGGAAAAACTAACAACATAATTTTACTCTTCTGAGAGCCCACCAATTCTGGAATAAATAACTTTTAAAAATTGCAGTTGATAGATTCATTATTATTTTGAGTAGCATCGTAGGTCCTGGGATCCCTGCTTTGTTGAGTTCTGAAATTTATCACATTAGACTATTTTTTAAAAAAAATGTAAATATTTTACCTAAATCATTTCAATTTCAAAGTCATCTGAATCTACAGTGATTCTGGATGACTTACAATTAAACAGTTAAAAAGGAAACAATTTATAGCAAAGAAGAAGAGTACAGCTGAAGGGAAGACAGAACCAAAAACCAATCTACCAATCCATTACCATCCTAATCAGTATTTAATTCTTCTGGAAAATCAAAAGGGTGAAAGAAATACAGATCTCTGATGACAATGATGATATGTCATCAAGTCTTTCTTAGTACTTAGCAACCGCATAGTTATATTTTCTCCATGATGATCTGTCTCTTAATTTGATTCTTCAGCTCTTCCAATGATGCACTTATCATTACTGTAACTGACTCATTCATTTTGCTACTGATGATCTTCTTTCCTTTCCTTCCACCTTTCCCAGCATTAGAGTCTTTCCAGAGAGATAGCTTTTATCCAGAGTAGGATAATTTGAGCCTGATCATTTGTGTCTTGAGTGCAAACTCGTGGTTGATTTTTATCATGATCCATTTGTTTTGTTTTGTGGCCTGTCCATGGTATTCTCAGGAGTCTTCTCAAACACCAACATTCAGAAGCATTGATGCTCTTCCTATCCCGTTTCTTCAAAGTTCAATATGGATTTCTGAATGGATATAATTCCACAGGTCATGAGTCATTAGAAAGAAGGCAGATTTCCCAAGTCTTGTTGAATCTGAGATATGGAGAATGTCCATCTAGGCGACCTCATTGAATGGGTAGAAACATATGGAGATAGGATGTTCCCCAAGTAGCCAGGCTGTAAGCTATGAAAGATTTTATAATTTACACCTCAGATTCTACCTGGAAACCAACTGTACTGGAGCAGGCAAAGTAGCAGGAACATGTGGATGTTTTGCAATGTACCTATCACTGCCCATGCCACTGCATTGGATGAGTGTTCTTGGAGGACAGTCCTATGTAGACCGCAGTTCAGGTGTTCAGTTGAGGGGTGAGAATGGCATGAATGAGTGCCCGATGAAGGGCGTTCTGGTTCATCTGGTACACTACAAGGGTCTACACTGAAACCCTGTTATACACTTGCCAAAAATCAGTGGCATAATGTCATACATTGTGAGATGTGAAATACATGAAAATTATACTATAGCTCCAAAGATCAGTTTAACATGGTTTAAAAGGCAGAACTTTGCCAACCATGTTCTGACAAAGAAGAAACATCTTAGACGTACCCATAATCATTGTATTACCTTTTGTATCTTTGTTTCTTCTATACTAAGGTGACCAGATTTTAACATTGGTAAAGAGGGACATTGTGGGCGTGGCTTATTTTGTGGGCGTGGCAAGCTGGTCATGTGACTGGGTGGGCGTGGCTAGCTGGTCATGTGACCGGGTGGCCATGGCTATGTGTATAGGGTAAGGTGAACAGATTTTAACATTGGTAAGAGGGACACCATTGTGGGCGTGGCTTATTGTGTGGGCGTGGCTTGGAGGCCATGTGACTGGGTGGGCGTGGCTAGCTGGTCATGTGACCGGGTGGCCATGGCTATGTGTATAGGGACTACTCAGAGGGCTGGAAAGTCATTTCTGACAGGTCCTCGCACTTTTGACTGGTCCTCACACTTATGACCATCCTCACATTTATGCCCGTGCAGTATTCTTAACAACCACGTCACTCATTTCACAACTGCTTCTCTTCACCATGATGACAAGATAGGGCAAAAATGTAAAATGTGAGGACAGTCGTAAGTTCGAGGACTGGTCAAAAGTGCGAGGACCAGTCAAAAATAACTTTTTCAGCCCTCTGAGTAGTCCATATGCACAAAAGGACTAACCAGAGGGCTGAAAAAAGTCATTTTTGACAGGTCCTCGCACTTTTGACTGGTCCTCACACTTATGACCATCCTCACATTTATGCCCGTGCAGCATTCTTAACAACCATGTCACTCATTTCACAACTGCTTCTCTTCACCATGATGACAAGATAGGGCAAAAATGTAAAATGTGAGGACAGTCGTAAGTTCGAGGACTGGTCAGAAGTGCGAGGACCAGTCAAAAATAACTTTTTCAGCCCTCTGAGTAGTCCATATGCACAAAAGGACTAACCAGAGGGCTGAAAAAAGTCATTTCTGACAGGTCCTCGCACTTTTGACTGGTCCTCACACTTATGACCATCCTCACATTTATGCCCGTGCAGTATTCTTAACAACCACGTCACTCATTTCACAACTGCTTCTCTTCACCATGATGACAAGATAGGGCAAAAATGTAAAATGTGAGGACAGTCGTAAGTTCGAGGACTGGTCAAAAGTGCGAGGACCAGTCAAAAATAACTTTTTCAGCCCTCTGAGTAGTCCATATGCACAAAAGGACTAACCAGAGGGCTGAAAAAAGTCATTTCTGACAGGTCCTCGCACTTTTGACTGGTCCTCACACTTATGACCATCCTCACATTTATGCCCGTGCAGCATTCTTAACAACCACGTCACTATTTCACAACTGCTTCTCTTCACCATGGTGATAAGATAGGGAAAAAAACGTAAAATGTGAAGACAGTCGTAAGTTCGAGGACTGGTCAAAAGTGCGAGGACCAGTCAAAAATAACTTTTTCAGCCCTCTGAGTAGTCCATATGCACAAAAGGACTAACCAGAGGGCTGAAAAAAGTCATTTCTGACAGGTCCTCGCACTTTTGACTGGTCCTCACACTTATGACCATCCTCACATTTATGCCCGTGCAGTATTCTTAACAACCACGTCACTCATTTCACAACTGCTTCTCTTCACCATGATGACAAGATAGGACAAAAATGTAAAATGTGAGGACAGTCGTAAGTTCGAGGACTGGTCAAAAGTGCGAGGACCAGTCAAAAATAACTTTTTCAGCCCTCTGAGTAGTCCATATGCACAAAAGGACTAACCAGAGGGCTGAAAAAAGTCATTTCTGACAGGTCCTCGCACTTTTGACTGGTCCTCACACTTATGACCATCCTCACATTTATGCCCGTGCAGTATTCTTAACAACCACGTCACTCATTTCACAACTGCTTCTCTTCACCATGATGACAAGATAGGGCAAAAATGTAAAATGTGAGGACAGTCGTAAGTTCGAGGACTGGTCAAAAGTGCGAGGACCAGTCAAAAATAACTTTTTCAGCCCTCTGAGTAGTCCATATGCACAAAAGGACTAACCAGAGGGCTGAAAAAAGTAATTTCTGACAGGTCCTCGCACTTTTGACTGGTCCTCACACTTATGACCATCCTCACATTTATGCCCGTGCAGCATTCTTAACAACCATGTCACTCATTTCACAACTGCTTCTCTTCACCATGGTGATAAGATAGGGAAAAAAACGTAAAATGTGAAGACAGTCGTAAGTTCGAGGACTGGTCAAAAGTGCGAGGACCAGTCAAAAATAACTTTTTCAGCCCTCTGAGTAGTCCATATGCATTAAAGGATTACAGCAATAGAGAGGGATGAAGGAATGGAAATTAGAGTAGGAGTGAGGGTAAGAGAGGGAGGAAGAGAGGAGGAGAAGGAGAAAGAAAGAGGAAGTAGGGAGGAGAAAAAGAGGGTGGGGGGAAGAGAAAGTAAGAAGGAAAGAAAAGAGAGAGGTGGTAGGTTTGAGGAGAAAGATTGCTGTACAATAAAAAAGATGAAAGGGAAGAAAGCCAACCCCAAGCAAATATAAAGATATTAAGATAAAGAATGAATTGTTAAACTTTAAAGAATAAAAGAGAACAAATATGAATAAATAGCAATAATTAGAAACACACATACAAACATACAATGTATTTTCTTTGAACAGAATATTTGGCTGGTTCACAAATTTAAACAGCGTTTAGTCATTTCAATTAAATTTACAATTTCTATATTTCCTTTTTGCCATATTTATTCCTCATCTATTTTTTTAAAAAACCAATATTACCCTTCATCCTCATCTCTAATCTTAATCAAATTCAATTTTTCCCTTCTATTCTATATTATACTCCTTCCCATTATCATCTATTTTTATATCCATCCTCACATTGTTTAATTATGTAATTATGTAATACAGTTGTTTAATACAAATTCAACATTTTAATATAAATCAATTAGTTATAAAACTATCTTTTTTGTATATTAATCAATATGAACATGAATATTCCAATTATTTCCATGCAATCCAATTTCTTACAAATCAATTAATTATATTTACCAATAATAATAAACCAAATAATTTCTCCCATATATTCCTCCGAACCACAACTTAACCATTTCTGCTTTCAACACAATATACAATTAATAGTATCTCAATTATTACAATTCCCTAGTTAAATACAGCTTTTTTTCCTTTGTGTTTTAAAATCTTGAAGTCTCCTCCTAAATTTCCCATTGTTTGCAGTTTTTCACCTACCTTTTTTGGGGAGGAAAAATAAAAATAAAAATAAATCTCTCTCTGCCTCATTTTGTCACGCTGCACCAAAGACCCTGGTTTCGGTTTCGTTTTCGTTTCTGAAGCTTAGCTAGGGGAAAAAAAAACTGCTTTACACTGATTGCCTGTAGGCTGGCCCTTTGAAGCCCCGGGCAAGAGTTTAAACAGTTTTTTTTTTCTTCTAGCCATCAGCTGGGGCTCAAGAAAAATCGGGACTTTTTTGAAACGCCGCGGGACGCGGGACAAATTGCTCAAAAGCGGGACTGTCCCGCCAAAAGCGGGACGTCTGGTCACCTTATTCTATACCAACCTTAATTTTATGCTGTTCCTTTTTATGTCTGACCTCTGGTAAGTAAAAAAAAAAATCATATCTGGCTTATCCCGAATAAAACTTATATTCTAATTAGGGGCATTTAAGAAGTTGGTAAAGACCACCTTTATTTTATTTTTTTAAAACAATCAATTTATGTCAGTTTGTCTTTTTGTTACTGTTTTCTCTCCATGTGTTAGAGATTGTACTGCTTGTTATGAGCTTCTAGAGCTCTGTAGAGGATAATTGTGATTGAACTAACCCCAGCTACCTTAGCCGTATTCCTATTGGTACATAAGTATATAAATAAATTGCTTTATAGTTTGTTAATTGGCCTTCATTGAAAAATCGTTTGGAAAAAAGGGACAGCTGAATTTAGTTATCTTTCTTATTTCTTCTCAATTAAATTGCTTATTAGAAGTTTATACTTTGGAACAAAATGTGGCTTTACTTCTCAAATTAATTGTATTTGGATGTGTCTTTAATTTCCATTGAGTTCATTTTGGTTGGTGTACCAGGTAACAGTGTATTTACTTGCTTTGTCTTATGTTTTTGAAACATTTAGCACATTTGCCAAGTTTTCTCCAGGCTCTTCATTTTTTAATTGTCCATCCTGCTATTATTAAAGCTATTAAGCTTCACAAAAGGGTTAACACAATCCCCATGGCTTCACTATTTCTATAGTCTTGTAGCCTCATGTAACAGAAGCAAAACCTGCTAAGTTAATAGCTAGAGTATTTGGCATTTGGCCAAACGAAATGTCTGTAGCCTGTATCGTACTTCTCATTAATGACTTTTTGTAATTGCACCAACATTTCTTGATAATGTGTACAATATGTTACCAAACTGACTATTTAGTGTTCTGTTTGAAAGGAAAGCATAAACTTAATGTTCCTTCATGTCAAATTTATTATCAAGCAATATGTCTTGATAAAAGAATCTGAGGATATTTTGAATAGGATTACATTGCATTTTTAGTTCGTCATTGTGGTCTCTGTGATTCACACATACGAGTTTATTATTGCACAGATCCCTGTAATGGAGCCTTCAAACACCATACATTCAGTATGTTTATCTTAAATTGATCAATTCCTTTTTTTTAAAAAACATATCTCTTTTTTTAAAAAAAAATAGGGTTTTTTCATATGTCATTTAATCAAATCTTGAAGTTATGCTCTAGGAGGATTTTATAAGGAAGGGATTATTTAGAGCAGGGGTGTCAAACTGGCGGGCCACAAACCAGATCTGCCACGTACAGGCCATGTCCATCCCAGCTCTGCAGATGGGAAAAACGTCACGAAATGTCATGTGACAGCAACGTGACACCATGAGCTTGACACCCATGATTTAGAGAAATCTTTGTGTTGTTCATGAAAGTTTGTTATATGGTACAACTGAGCTTAGATGAATGCTTAGAATAACGTAGTTCTTGAATCAGATTTCAGGCCCCAGGCCTGAAATAGCATTGATTATGCTTGATTCTGTCTTAGTACCTGAAGGCTATGAAGAGGGAAATGTCTGCTAGGTTGAGGGTGAGTTATAATATCCTCTTCCTTGTTTATATTGTTCCTTGCTCAAACCCATAGGCCCCCAATCCATACATGTACAACCTGCAGCCTTTTCCAAGAGGACAGTAACAGAGTTGGAAGGGACCTTGGAGGTCATCTAGTCCAACCCCCTGCTCACGCAGGAGACCTATACTAGGGATTCGAACCGCCGAACTGCCAACCTTTCTGATCGACAAGCTCAGCGTCTTAGCCACTGAGCCACCTAGCGACTAAACCTTCTTCCTGTACTCCTAACCAGTCCTCTATCACTGGATTGGCGGGGCATTTACTCATCTAGCACTCATTACTCTGCTTTATTTTCATGTTGTTACATATTTGATGGTTGTGCTCTTTTGAGTTTTTCATTTCCTACTACTTTTATCTGTCAGCTTTTCATATAGCCTCTATAGTGGTAGTCATCTCAGGTACTGAGGTTTGATCCTTCATACTGTACCTGGTCCTGCACACAGATGAAGGACCTCATACTGCTTAAGAATTTCAACTTGTCAAAAATGGTTTTTTTTAGTTTTCTTCTTTAATCAAAACCTGAATCTCCTTGTATGGCAGCCACTTCTTTTGGAAGGTGTACAATGAGGTTCCTGATTTATAAGCATCTGACCTTCTTTTAGTAAGAAAAGTCCAGCAGCAGCTAAGTAGCTGAGGTACTTCTTGAAGGGGCTGTTTGTCAAGTCACAAAACTTATCTATCTTGATTTTTTCGTATAGATGTTCTACTTGTATATTTATTAGGAACTGAGCAGGGAAGTATTAGTGCTCTAAGAAAAGTGATAAAGCACACCAAAATTTTAACATTGATTTATAAAGTTCCTAGTGGTTTGTAGGAAGTATAGAACTGATTCATTTTGTACATATAACTGGAAGAACTATACTCAATCTGTAATTTTGCTCTGACTAAGTCTTCTAGGCTGCATAAGTGAGGGGAAGAGTGATCCAGGATTTTATATTGAAATTCCTATACATTTGAATGCATTGCAAAAATGATATATAAATTTTCAGTAAAACAACTTTATAATATTGAGAACAAAACAGAATATTGGAATATATTTTAGAATATATTGGTGGCTATAATACTAAATATGACTTTTAGGAAAGAGGTTAATGATTAGAGTAAACTAAACCATGTGTATTTGTGGTAATCCCTATGATACTAAAATAAGGTTTTTGTTTCAAAGAACTACATGTTTGAAAACTCTGAAAGAGTAATCCAAAAGGTATATGGTATCAGAAATACTGCTTTTATTTTTGCCCACAAGAAATGTTAACAGGTAGATCTAGTGAACAGACTTATATTTTAAAGGCAAACAGAATGTTTTAAACATTTCTATTTTTTTAGTTGTCATATATTAAAGTTTTCCAAGAGAAATAAAATTAAAAAACAGAAATAAAACTCTTAAAAAACAGAAATAAAACTCTTAAAATAGTTAAAATAGTTTAGAAGCATCAAATAAAAAATCAGAGACATACTATATGAACTTACAAATATAGTAGATGAAACAAACAGCAGAAGAAAAAATAATTAAAAGGACAGAACAAAAAGATACTTAGTAAACACCAAAATGAAGGGATAAGTTGCCAGCTGAACTTTTACCAGCCTATGTTGGTAAACACAGACTCCCAATTCATTTTTTCACTAAATGAATCATTTGAAAAGATAGAGAAGTTTACTTGTAGACATATCATTTTCAAAATTTCCGGTTTACTATTCCAAATATTCTAAATATTTTAAATTAGCCAGTTTTTTTCAAAAGCTGTCAACCTTTTTCCTATAAGAAATCATAAACATTATAGAGATTGTTCCAGTGAAAGAGCTGCTTTCATGCTCAGCAATATCTCTGCTGATTTTTAAAATGAAAAATAGGAAGCACACAATTATCCATTCCAATCTATTTTCTCCAGATAGGAGAGCCATCCATTAACAAAACCTCCATTTTGCTGGCATGGGCTTTAATTTATTGGTTCCCATCCAGATCATTACCACAGGCAAGCAGTGTTGTAGAATACTCACTTCTAAATATCTCACTAGGTGTTGATAGACGAGGGAAAAAGAGCTGCCTTGTGTATTGTTGTACATTAAATTATTTCAGCAGATTTATTTCTATATTTAGTTTAATATAGTTGTTAAAATAGTATCGGAATCAAAAGGGAATGAATACAAAAGGATGAGAATGTGTCTGGGAGAATCAAGTAGCATTCCCCTGATTTTTATCTGGCAAAGATGATTCCCCAGAGCGATCAAGTCAGTTCCAATTAGGCCTTTGCAGTGTTTTGCATTTGATGATGAAAAATATATCTGTTATGTATGGGGGGGGGGTTGTTGTAGCATCTGTATGCAACTTTTTGTATCAGCTGCGTCTTTCCCAGGATTATATGACTTTCCTCTGCAGCAGAATGACATTAAGAAATGTAGCATTAAAGGATAAAGTAGCTTTTTCCTTTTTATTGGAAAATTCATAGTAGCTTTACTACTGTGAATTTTACTATAAAAATGCATAGCCATGGAAATGCCTATTTTACAATATAAGGGGGGGAAAGTTATAAAAATGTTATAACTTTATTTTTATATACGTTTTTAGAAAGATAGATATATAGATGAATACATCATTTTTCTTGCACTTGTGGCATTTTCTTTATATATAATTTATGTAGTAACTACAGATCATAATATCTTGTCTAGCAATTATTCACTTATTGTCTCATAAAGATAGCCATGCAGAATATAATATACCTTGAAAGAGGCGGTGGTGAGGCCTCTCCTCAAGAAGCCTTCCCTGGACCCGGCAATGTTGGTAAATTATCGTCCGGTCTCCAACCTTCATTTTGTGGCGAAGGTTGTTGAGAGTGTGGTTGCGCAACAGCTCCCCCAGCACCTGGATGAAACGACGTATCTGGATCCGTTCCAGTCGGGCTTCAGGCCTGGGTACAGCACGGAAACGGCATTGGTCGCATTGGTTGATGATCTCTGGAGGGCTCGGGACAGGGGGTGCTCCTCTGACCTGGTCCTGTTAGATCTCTCAGCGGCTTTTGATACCATCGACCATGGTATCATGCTGCACCGGTTGGAAGAGTTAGGGGTGGGAGGCACTGTGTTGCGGTGGTTCTCCTCCTTTCTCTCTGACCGGTCGCAGTCTGTGTTGACAGGGGGACAGAGGTCAACCCCGAGGCCCCTCATATGTGGGGTGCCGCAAGGGTCGGTCCTCTCGCCTCTCCTGTTCAACATTTATGTGAAGCCGCTGGGCGAGATCATCCGTGGTTTCAGGGTGGAGTACCATCAGTACGCTGACGACACCCAGCTGTACATCTCCACCCCGGATCACCCCAACGATGCCCTTGAAGTGATGTCCCGGTGCCTGGAGGCCGTACGGATCTGGATGGGGAGGAACAGGCTCAGGCTCAACCCATCCAAGACCGAGTGGCTGTGGTTTCTGACGTCCCGATATAGTCAGTTGATGCCATCACTGACTATTGGGGGCGAATCATTGGCCCCCACGGAGAGGGCTCGCAACTTGGGCGTCCTCCTGGATTCACGGCTGTCTTTAGAAGAGCACTTGACGGCCGTGACTGGGAGGATTTTTTATCAGGTTCGCCTGATTTGCCAGTTGCGTCCCTTTCTGGATTGGGACTCGTTACGCACGGTCACTCATGCCCTCGTCACCTCCCGCCTGGACTATTGTAATGCTCTCTACATGGGGCTCCCCTTGAGGAGCACCCGGAGGCTCCAACTGGCGCAGAGTGCGGCCGCGCGGGTGGTAATGGGAGCGACATGGCGCTCCCATGTGACACCTCTCCTGCGCGAGCTGCACTGGCTCCCGGTGGTCTTCCAGGTGCGCTTCAAGGTTTTGGTTACCACCTTTAAAGCGCTCCATGGTTTAGGACTTGGTTATCTACGGGACCGCCTACTACCACCAATAGCCTTCCACCGGCCAGTACGCTCTCATAGAGAGGGACTCCTCCGGGTGCCGTCAGCCAAACAATGTCGGCTGGCGACCCCTAGGGGGAGAGCCTTCTCTGTGGGGGCACCTACCATCTGGAATGAGCTCCCCCCAGAGATACGGAGGATCCCGGATCTGCGCACCTTCCACCGCGCTGTGAAGACCTTTTTATTCCATCAGGCGGGCTTGGCCTAATCTCTTCCCTTTTTAAATATGTAAATTTTAATCTGTTTTTAAATTATTGGGGTGTTTTAATTTGTCTGGGCCAAAATGATTTAATTTGATTTTATCTGGTTTTTTAAATTTTTTGTATCTATGTTATTTTATTGTTTGGCTGTTCACCGCCCTGAGTCCTTCGGGAGTAGGGCGGTATACAAATCAAATAAAACAAACAATAAAACATAAAACAATATCCTTCATTTGAGGTTATCCACGTGGAAATAGACAAAATAAAGATAAACAGTCATCCTGATTAAGTATATTGGCACAATAAACCTTTAAGAAGTAATAGATGTTAGTATAAATAATGAATGGTATTGGTTTAATTAGAGCTCAAGAGAATATATAATCCATGTAATTTATGAATACCATCATGTCATTATTTATTCTTAGAAACCACATAGGTAGATTTTCTTCATGACAATCTGTCCCTAAGTCTGGTCATCCAATGGTGCACTCAGTGTCCATCCATCTTGTTGCTGATTGTCCTCTTCTTTTTTCTTCCATTTTTCCAAGCATCAGAACCTTGTCTAGAGAGCTAGGTCTTTTCATAATGCATCCTAAATAGGATAATTTGAGTCTGATTTTTTTTGTGTGTTGAGTGAAAATTTTGGGTTGATTTGTGATTCATTTATTGTTTTTTTTGGCTGTCCTCTGTATTTTCAGGGGTCTTTTCCATCACTAAAGTTCCAAAGCGTCTATACTCTTCCTATCCTGCTTCTTCATGGTCATCTTTTGTTTCCGTAGAGCAATGGTTCTCAACCTTCCTAATGCTGCGACCCTTTAATACAGTTCCTCATATTGTGGTGACCCCCAACAATAAAATTATTCCTAAAACCATTGAAAATATGTGTTTTCCGATGGTCTTAGGTGACCCCTGTGAAAGGGTCATTCGACCCCCAAAGGGGTCCCGACCCACAGGTTGAGAACCACTGCCATAGAGTATCACAGAGGAATACCATTGGTTGTACAATTCTGCTCTTTGTAGGTATTCAAAGGGTTGCAAATCATGGCATTTACATATCTTTTCCAAGCCTTTACATCTGCTCTATCAAATGCTAGTCTGTAGTGTATTTCTTTACTGCTTTTCTTTACTATAGATCCATGATGGCAAACCTATGGCACGTGTGCCAGAGTTGGGACACAGAGCCCTCTCTGTGGGCACACATGCCGTCGCCAGCTGCTCTTCTGGGTTCCAGGTTCCAAAGACCACTGAGTGCCAAAACTGGAGTGTGCGTGTGCGCTGGAGCACTGGAACCCGGAAGAGAGCAGCTGTCTGGTGCGCATGCTTGTGACGGAACCCGGAATGCAGCTGGCCACCACATGCATATGCACTGGCCAGCTGCTCTCTTCCGGGTTCTGGTGCTTTGGAGCATGCATACACACATGCTCCAGTTTCGGCACTCAGTGCCGAAAACGTTATCCATCACTGCTATAGATGGTTGATCTTAAAAGGCGCAAGCTATTCATCACTTCGATATTTTTGTTGTCAATTGTAAGGCTGATAGTTGTACTTTTTATCATTAGTTTGGTTTCCCATTTTTCACCATGCTTCATTTATTCTAAAGTTTGCAGATCATTTGCATTTTTGGCTATCTAGTATTGCCAGGATAGCAGGTTATTGATGCTTCTTCCTCCAATTTTAAAATCACATTCACCTTATTTATTTATTGGTTTGATTTATATGCCGCCCTTTTCCGGAGACTCAGGGTGGCTTACAATGCGTTAAGCAATAGCCTTCATACTTTTGTATATACCTGCTTAGTAGGGCTTTTGCCCCCCCCCCAGCGGTGTTCTTTTTTATACAAAGTCAGCTTATTGCCCCCACAAACCAGGTCCTCATTTACCTACCTCGAAAGGATGGAAGGCTGAGTCAACCTTGAGCTTGGTGAGATTTGAACTTGTAGTAATTGCAGGCAGCTGGTGCTATTTAACAGCACTTAACAGTGCTTTCGTCTGCTGCGCCACCAAGGCTCTTAACCTTCTTTCAATCCAGGTTCTCTTAATATATATTCAGCATATAAACTGAATAAATAAGGGGATTATACAGTCTTCTCACACTCCTTTGCCAGCTTGAAACCAGTTTGTTTCACCATGTTCTGTCTATACTGTATATATAAGTTTCACATGAGGCCGGTAAAATGTTCTGGGATTTTTCAAAACTGCTAGATATAAATGATATACCCTTAACTGAGAAGTATGAAGATGTTTGGCTGCAGAGGAAGAATGCTTGAAATTAGAAAAGTCACATGATTTGGCTGAATTGTGCTAATATCAATTATAATATTAATAGTACTTGGTACCTACACTTGTTCAGTATTAATATTGTTAGATTGTTTTATATTCTCCTTTATTGATATTAAATTCTTAGAAACATAGTTAAATATATTTTAGTTAAATACTCTCCCTTTCCCTTTTCCAATCATTTCCCATTCCTTCCTTCCCATATTTCACCTTTCCCTGTCTTGTATTCCCCACCCTCACCCCCACCCAACGCATTCTATTCACTGTCAGGAAGGGATACCCCCGAAGAGCCATTTCAGCTCAATCCGGCATCGCCAGCGGCTAGTGGAACCAGCTACAAAAGTGAGTGGGCTAAAGGGAAATTTAAATGTATCAAACAAGGGAAATATTTCGTGGCTTTCATAAATGTATGCTGGATATTTTACATTAGTACTGTTGTTAATCATAGGCAGTTGGTGTCCTTTGGGTACTGTTGGACTAGTGTAAGTTACTGTGAATACAGGAGTCCTTTCAAAAACATTTTACTCCAAAATCACAGGTGTAGTTTTCAGATTACTATCAAAGCTAACTGATACAAGAAATCCATGTTATGTATTTAGGCAAGAAATGACATTTTAATGGATTTCTTCTTCTTCTTGTTTGCTTTTGCTAAAAGATTATTTTATTTTTATAGTGACATCCATATCAAATTTGGGGTGAAAGTTATTCCTGATGAATTAATCTGGAAATAATTTAGGATTGCAAAAGATTTGTTTATTTTAAGAAAATTCTGGCTCCTTTCTATTTCTGGTCAGTTTTGGCTGCTGATATAGAGAAGCATTATAAGGGTATGGAAAAGTGTTGTCTCTTATGTCCTTCAGATCTAATAACAATGAAAATGAACTCAACTATCTTAATATTGCACAATTTTTCTTTAAGGTATCATTGATATTATACATTCTTTCTGAATAATATGTCTGGTTTCTAATAATTTATTAAATATTCTTCTATAACCAACAATATCTAGAAAAGAAAATGGTAGTAGAAATAATAATTGTTTTAAGAGACAGTTATTATTATGCTTTGAAATCTCTATGTTAGGAATTAGCTGTATTTTACTTTGGTTTGAAAGAATTTTTAAGACCAGACCAGTTTGACAGTCTTTTTGTTTATAATTTTGAGTATAGAGTATGACCTATCTTCATTTCCATATAACAGAATAGCAATGGAAATCAAGCTTCTAATTACTCTATAAGATTTAGTGCAGTCAGATAACACAAATTCTTAAATAAGGTCATTCTGAACATTTTTGTTAATTGCAAAAATTAACAAAATTTAATTAATTTGTTGGTGTGTTTTCTTGTGTTTGTGTTTTATGTTCAAATTACAATTGTTTTGTGCTGTTGTCTTGGTTGTTTTTCAGCATTAGTGGTTTCTGATTCCGCTGGTTTCTGAATAGATGAAAGGAGTACCATATATCCCCACATAAGCCCATCCACACATAATATGACCTTCACGTTTTTAACCAAAATACCATGAAAAATTGGTTTATTTATTTATTTTGATTTCTATAGCCATCAATCTCAGCAATTGACTCTGGATGTCTCACAATTCAAAACATATATTACTATTAAGCCTTAAAAACATTTTAAAACAATAAAACAGTAAAAAGTATTGAAACAGTAAGAACATTAAAAGTTTGAAGTATATACCAAGCGAGATGTCTAGCCTGTTAACAATATAGCCAGGAGGCAGGGCCCTTGGCTCATATAGTAACCCAGGCTTAGGAGCATAGCCATAATCATAGCGTTACCAGAATACTAACAGGGTTGGGGGCATTCTAATCTCTGAAAGGAGCATGTTCCACAGAGCAGGTTTTCATGGTATTTTGGTTCAGCTAATTTGTGAGCATATATGGGTACTTTAAAGAAGTTTTACAATATATGCTTGTGGACAAGCCTATCCATAGGTAACCCAAATTTACTTCGTACTTTGGAGCCTAAAACTCTTGGCTCACCCATAAGCATATATGGAATATATGGTATTACACACAGGTATATAGTTTTCTTAGGCAAAACATGTTCTGAAATATATTTCTTCCTTGCAGTAGTATATAGGTAAATTTTATGTAAATTTTATGAGGTAAGGAAAAAGGCATGTAATTAGTACTGTTGTGCAAAACCTCAAAAGAGATGTTTTGGAATGTTTAGGAACATGTATAAAGTGTGTCAGATAAATAGTTAAACAGAATTATCTTTTTCCAGACTTATGGTTCTGGCTGTTAGGAGTAGCTTCTGAAGCAGTCATGTGACCCTGAAAAAGATGCTTCTGCTCTAATGATTTGAAAATAAGATATTAGAATCTTTGGATGCTGGGCAACAACAGAATGATTACAATGTCCAATACCAGACAAAGTAGAAACGGTGCAATTCTGAGCACAGATATGGGACAAACAAAAGAAATTCAGTAAGAGTACCACTTGGATAAAGGATGTAGATAAAAATAAAAAAAGAAGCTGAAATTAAAAAAAAAACTTGTAATAACAGCAGAAATGATGGAGAAAAGGGTAAAGAAAATCAAGAATTGGTCAGCATCAGGTGAAAATGAACTGTATAGTTTTTGGTTCAAATATCTGACTGGTCTATACCTATTCACTGTCAAGCAGTTTAACAACATACTGCAATGAGATAAAATTGAAAATTGCTTAACATTTAGCAAAAGCTTTCTGATAATGAAAAATTCTGCAATGAAAAGAGCAGAATCAGGCAATTCCAGGTCAATGCCATGCTTACCAACATCTTATAAATTGCTAACTGGTGTTGTGGCTGAAACAGTCCAATGGCATCTAGTTGAAAATGATCTCTTTCCATCTGAGCAGAAACTGATGATCTGAATGAAGCTGAATGAAAAAACTCAATTTGAAATAAAATCCCTGCTCAACATTGTCCGTATATACATCCAGAATATTGCAATGGAATTGTGCTAGGAAAATGTGTTACCCTTACCATCAACAGTGAAAAAATAGTGAAAATTGAAGATGCCTTATGGAAATAACATGAAGAGTCTGGATAAAGAAGATCACTACAAATACCTAGACTTCCTTCTGTTAACATCAAGAATATGGAAGTCAAGAAGAAGGTTAGTAGTGAATACATCTAATATATGAGAGTGAAGAAGATCTTAAAGTCTAAACTCAGTAGAGGAAATGCCGTCCAGCCAATTATTACCTGGGCAATTCCAGTTGATACACTATTAGAATAGTGGACTTGACTCAAACAGAACTGGAATCCTTGTATAAGAAGACCAAAAAATATAATTATAATGAATTGTACCTTTCATCCAAGTAGCAACACTGACAGACTCTATATACTAATAAGTGTAGGTGGGTATGAAATGTTGCAAGTACACCAGACAGTTGAAGAGGAAAAAAAGGGCATTGGAAGAATATCTGAAGGACAGCAAAGAAGATGCAATGAAACTAGTATACTGAGTTGGGAAGGCTTACTCAGTTGTGGAGAGACCAAACTTGGTCTACAAAAAAGACTAAATAAGAAACATGATAAGGCAAAGTGTTACATGGGCAATACATAAAAAAACCGCAACAAACTAGCAGGCAAAGCAGATAACAAGACTTGGCAATGGCTAACAGAAGGAAAGATGAAGAAAAAGTGGGGTTGCACAAGACCAAGCCTTATGAACAAATGCATAGAAAGCAATAGACATCAAATGCTACCTCTAAAAAGAAGCGGAAATCAAATGCTACCTCTAAAAAGAAGCGGAAGAAACAGGACTACCTGGTAGCTATTGCAAGAAATTTGCATAGACTGAACACAAACAAACAAACAATGGCATGACAAAATAGCAACAATGGTGCATTGGAATATCTGCAAAAAATACTGCTTTACTGCCATCAAAGCAAGAACCATGGGACCACAAAGTAGACAAAGTAATAGAAAATGAAGAAGCTAAAGTGATTTGGTAGTTTAGAACTCAAACAGACAAGCGTTTGCCATTTAACATCCCAGGTTAACAGTTGTTATAAGATAGACAAAAAAGTCTGGGTAGCGGATATTGCAATACATGGAGACAGCAGAATAGAACAGAAAGAACTGGAGAAGATAACAAAATACAAAGATGTGAAATGGAATATCTGTGGCAAAAATAAATAAATAAAAGTACTACCACTAGTCATAGGTGTCTTGGATGCAATTCCAAAAACAATTGGAGCACCATCGGCATTGACCATCAGTCAATTGCAAAAGGCAGCTGTTCTGACCCAGCTCCCCGAACATGACAAACCCTTTGTAGTTAAATAAATGATTTCTTTATTAGGAACGGCAGCAGCCCCGGCAAAAAGTTTCTCTTTCATCGCAGGCTAACAAGTCTGTCTGGCAGGGAGATGAATAGTTGTCTGCCACATCTATTCATTTCCTCCCCCTGCCTTTTATCCCCAGGGTGGGGATAAAGCTAGGATGGGGCTTCGCTAGCAGCGGTGGCTCTTCCTTTCCAAGGATCGGCCCACAAATTTTGACTGCTCTCCTATCCTCTGCCTTCTGCGCATCCTTGCTTCAGGCGCTGGACCCAGCTATTCCTCCTCATCCTCATCAGCAACCTCCAGATCTGGGGCTGTTGTCTTTCCATCTGAGGGCTGACGGATGGCTCAGGCTCCACCTCTGTCTCTCTCTCTCTCTCTCTCTGCCAGCTCCATTCCTTCTTTCACCTTGGAGCTCTCAGGTTGCCTTGATGCTGACCCTGACTTCCACGCCTCCTTATCTGATTCAGCTGCTGGAGGGGCTGGCAGCCTACAGGCCACAACAGCAGCTTTTGCTTAAAACTGTTTATGCAAGAATACCTTTAACACCATCAAAGAACACCTGCTAATCCTAGATCCTTGTGAAAGACTCAATAGGTTGATAAAATCCCAGTCTAAACAATTGGCTGTATGACCACTAATACTAATAATAATGTATAAAGTATTATTATTAGATATTAGATAACAGATGAAGGCAGAATAATTTGTAACCTGCTGCTTGCCTAGATAATTCTAAAACTTTAGTTCTACATTCATAAATAGAGGGGAAGTTCTGACTTTGTTGTAAAAGATCTCAAATAATTCAAAATCCAATGAATAAGTATAGGAGGAGATTGTACTGTTTCACGGGGTGGTATTTTCAGTCACTTTACTCATCTTCCTTCAGTTGGCAGCTGAGAGGACAAAGCTGTGTCTTTCAATTGGTGATGTTCCCAATATGCAATGGGCCATCCTTCATGCCAGAGACTGAATAAAAAACATGAAAAGCATTGTAGTCGTATCCTTGTCTTGAGTAACTGAGAAAATTTATTTATTTATTTATTTATTATTCATATTTCTATGCCGCCCTCTCTCCGAGGACTCACGGTGGCTTACACCAAAGACAGTATACTAAATAGCATATTGCCCCCAACAATCTGGGTCCTCATTTTACCCACCTCGGAAGGATGGAAGGCTGAGTCAACCTTGAGCCGGTGAGATTTGATCTGCTGAACTAGCAGTCAGCTGCAGTACTGCACTCTAACCACTGGGCCACCTCAGCTCCTTAGTGTGACTAGGAACATTTTCCGGGGTCCCAGGATCTGAAAGAAGTAGGCAGAGCTATATAGGTTTTAATTTTTATTTCTGTTTTTATTAACAGGCAGGAAGAAACAAATTCATTCCAACATTACTGGAAGAGTCAAGAAGTTTCATTTCCCCAGCTAATTGTTTTGCATATATCATTTTCTCTCATTCCAGGCAAACATACTATAGTATAGCAAAGGATTTTTTTCATTTTACTATTTTTTTCTCCAAACTTGTGGTTGCTATCAAAAACTTTAAAAAAATATCTTAATACCAAAAAATGTTAACGCATGTGTTCTTAACATATGTGCATCATGACTCATAATTCTTAGCCCTACTCCTATTTACTGCTCTTGATCTTATGATATTAGTCATTTTTACCATCCACTTTTAGGCTGAAAAGTTGTCAGAAGACTGGGTGATCTTGCTACTGATAAACATTTAATCAATGCCAGGCTCTAAAATCTTCTAAATGAGACTGTTCCCCTTATTTCCCAGGTTGTATTCTTAGATGTTTCAATGAGTTTTCTCAGTCTCACTCAGTATCCATACATTGTAATTAAACTATTCAGTTTATTACAGGTTTAGTTTACATATTCTGTATTTTGATATTCTTTGTATCCACAATGTTGTCCTTGGCTAAAATGGTTAAATCTCATTTCCTGAACTGAAGTAAATAATAGTAACAATTATAGTAACCACCAAAATTTTATTATATTTTTGGGAACTCGTAGTAAAATACTCTTTTCCTACTTTTGCAGAAGGAGCTGAGCCTTCCAAGAAGGGGAAGTTTGTAAGTAACCAATGTTTATTTTGATTATGTGTATTCATTATAAAGGGTGTGACAGGTCCTAGATAGTGGACAAAGAAAGTTTATAGTTCTTGTGCTATATTCTACTTTTTTTCTTTCTGGATATAATATATGGATCAGGACAAATGAAGATTTTTTTAGATTAAGACATTTATTAATTAAATTGTTTATTCATTGTTTAAAAAAGTTTCATTATAACAGTATAGGTTGTCAATACTTTTCTATGAAGTTACATCTGTATTATTTTGAAACTCTATAAAAATTGATAGATGTCACCCAAAATAATAATTCTTACTGGTGCCTATCATATCTTCTAAGAAACTGTGACTGTTAATATGGAATGGGAAATAAAACAACTGTTGGTAGTTGCTTTAAGAAAGTCTGCCGGTGCTGATGAACTGAGTAATGAGATTGTAGCTAAAAACAATATCTGCTATCTATTGCCACTTAAATAATTTCATCTTACCCACTCCCATTTATTGCCATTTGCCAATCGGACATTAAATTTGGGAGCAGGTGCATTTTATGACAATCCTGTATCAATTAATCATAAAGCAGAATAGTTCATTGAAAATTTGCAAAATTGATTTTTTTACTTATGATATGCAAAAATGTTGATTGGTTAACCTGCTTTCTATGCATATCTCAGCTCTTTGGAGATTTTATATAAATAAAACATAATTAATAGTAGATATTTTTTTGGTTTATGCCATTGTAGAATGTAATTTTTTAAAGGCGTAAATGATTTTACATCAACGTCCAAAGTGTAGTACACAAGCTACATGCAACCTTATGGCTATTGTGGTGAGTCCTATTCCATTTTAAACTTTAGCTAATTGCAGCCCAGATGGGCTTGTTTCCAGTAAATGACCCTTTAAGAAAGTTTTGGCTTTTTAATTTATTTATCTAAAGACCATTGGGATATTCTACTTGTCTACCTGGAAATAACAAACAAAAGATGCTGCAAATGACAGATGAAACTAAATGACAAACAAAATTCCCATCTGTGTCAGGAAAATTCAGCACAGAAAATCAAAATTCTCTTTCTAAAAACTGCCCTAAAACTTGTTGTGAAGGCTAGAATGCACACAGATATAATACTGATTTATTGTTTAAGGTTGATTATTGAGAAAAAAATTCATTTTTTTCTTGAGTTCTTCCATAAAGTGGACTGTAATGGCTTGAACAAATTATAGCAGAGTTCTAAATTATTGTTACTTTGAGAGCATTTAGCAATGTATACTCTTTAGATGTCTAAAAATTACCATTGATTAAATATTAAATCCAAGATCTGTTTTCACTTCCTGGACCAATATTAGATAAAACTAGTGAATGTAGTACTGTAGTTCATATTATATAGGCTGTGTTGCTTGATGGGAATAAACAGATTTTTCTTAGAGAACTAAGAAAGTACTCAGAAAATTTGAGCTGAACCTTTCATCTATTTTTCAAAACTAGCAGCAGACTCAAGCTGTTGCTATAATGAACTGGTGTTTATGAATATGAGCATTAAATATTTCTTTTTAAAATTATTACACTGAGAAATCTTTTCCTTGTTATTTATTGAAAAGGTAATTTTGGTCCTTTGTTTTTGAGTCTATTTTTAGTCACTTGAGATTCTTATGATTGTTGTAGAAATGTCACATTAAAACACGACAGTAGGCTTATAAACCTTCAGAGAAGATTTTGGGGGGATAATTGTACAACATGTTTGGTTTTAATACTGTTACAGACTTATTTATCATTTGCTACATCTAATTTTAATGAAATATGTCAAACTGTCATCTATGAAAATATTTCATAGAATCTCTTTGTTCTATTATTTTAAGCAGTTTTCACAATCAGGCTACTGCAGGTTTCTGACATAGTAATCACAAGTGTCATTCTGTGTTGGGGGAAAAAGTGGCTAATACCATTAAGTGAGATGCTGAGTACAAATTTCACATATGCAGTTTAACAAGAATTATTAAGATACCCTTAAGGTTTATTCTGGCATGTTTCCTAAAAGCTGATAAAGGTTATAATTGATCTTTCCAACAGTAATTCTTGAGTGTGAATTATTGTATTATTTTAAGGAAAGAAAGATATAATGGTAAAAGATACAAAGAAATATTCTTATATTTTTCAAAATGAAATGATGTATGTTTGATACCAGTTTAAGTCTAACTTACCATATTTTTTGGAGTATAAGACGCACCTTTTCCCCCCCTAAAAAAGGGGTGAAAATTTAGGTTTGTCTTATATACTGAATGTAGCTCCGTGTTCTGTCCCCAACCCCACGCACACACACCAACAGATGTTCAGGAGTTAAAGACCAAACCAGCCGGCAAAATCCTTTTCCTTATGATAACGGAACTTGTCAACAACCTAGTGGCTGCCTGACAAGAGTTTATTATTTACAAAGAGGAGAGATAACTTCTCCCCACTTCTGATACATCAAAGGAAAGCAGCTCAATAATTATGGAATTAATCAAGTCCAGAGATACTCCAGCAAAGTCTTAAAGCAAAAGTCCGGCAATGCAGAATGGCGTGGAAGCTTTCAGCTTTGTTCGTCACAAGGTTTGACTGGCCACCACGCTCCCTTTTATATCCTGTGGGGTGTGGTCCAGTGACTCAGCCTAATCTCGGGCACGCCCTTCTGTTCCACGCGCTTATCTCTGCGACGCTGGCGTGGGTCCAGCCAAGACTCATTACCCTCATCACTGTCCATCTGTGGCTGCGTGGACGTGCTTGGCCCTGGCCCTATCTCTTGCCCTTCGGAGGACACCGAAGGCATTGCCAGAGAGGAGGGTCCTGGAGAGGGAGGCCTTGCCAACTCCTCTTCTTCACTCTCGGACTCCTCTCCTGTCGATGACACAGGCTCAGGTAACGGAGCCATAACACTCCGCTCACCCACTGGCTCCCACCCTTTGGCCTCTGCCTCCCAGCAGTTACCTCCTTGTAGCAAGCAGCAAGAAGAAACAGCTTCTTTCTGATTCAGCACAGCCTAATTAGCACAAGTTGATTGGATCGGCCTCCTGGCTGTTTTGCTCTCAGCTGTTTTGCTCGGGCCTCTACTGCTTGCTGCAAGGACGTAAATTGCTGGAACAGATTTTTTTTTCCTTGTGCTAATCAAGCTATCCCGAAAATGAAAATGAAAGTAAAGCAGGCTGTTTGCTGTTTGCTGCAACGAGGCAAAATTGCTGGGAGGCAGAGGCAGATTTTTTTTTCTTGTTTTCCTCACCAAAAAAGGTAGGTGCGTCTTATAAGGTAAGAAAAATGCAGTTGTTTTAACAGATTTATTGATTCATTTGAAATGTCAAGAAGCACATTGAAAAAAATAGGGCTAACAACAAATATATCCTTTGGGAAATAAATTACTTGAATAAGTTGTTCATTTGTCTGTTCTATGTGTAAGGCAGAAGCCTATTTTGACTATTTTGAGAGAATGAATAAACAAACGCATATGTGAAAAGATGAAGCACTAGAGTGCTCATCTTGATTTTGTAAACAAAATTAAATTTAAAAAACAGGCTTACACAAAATTAAATGCAGTTAAAGAATTATATTTCCAAACATGAGGAAAAGCTCTACATTTTTTTTTTTTTTTGCTGGGGAAACCAACTGAAATAAACTGGATAACATTCTACAGCACGGGTGTCAAACTTGCTGCATCATGTTGCCGTAACCTGACATTTTGCGATGTTTTTCCCATTTGCGGAACTGGTGTGAATGTGGCCTGTGTGTAACAAATCCGCCCCACAGGCTGTCAGTTTGACATCCCTGTTCTAGAGCTAAAACTAAGACTATGCTGATCTCCTATTTTCAAGCAGCGCATACAAAAGTACAAATATATGTTATTTATAAAGAATATGGATTCAGGTAGCCCTCGACAATTAGGACTAGATTTTCAGTTGCTAAGCAAGGCTGTTGTTAAGTGAATTGCACCCGATTTCAAGATTTTTTTTTGCCATGATTGTTTAGCACATCACTGTAGTTTTTAAGTGAATGTTTCAGTCATTAAGCCAATCTACCTTCTCCTATTGACTTTACTTATTCTGCTTACAAGGTTGCAAATGGTGATCACGGGACCCCAGAATGTTAAAACCATCATAAATACATACCAGTTGCCAAGTCAAAACTTTTGATCACATGAACCTGGGATACTGTACTGGTTGTAGGTTATTTTTTTCAATGCCACTGTAACAAATGGTGTAAGTCAAGGTTTATATGTATTACAAAGGTTTCTTCAGTCTTAGAATAGTTCTTTCTAGTCTTGGAGTATTCATCTGGAATGGAGCTTCAGAAATTCATGACTAAAGTTTTAGTACCAAACTATTTGTGCAGGCAAAATGTAATAAAGCCCTTCAGTATGCTGTCCATATCCTACCTGCTTAATGTAGCTCTTCCATATAAAACCCTACTTAAAGATTAGCTGATTGTATATTTGATCCTCTAACTGCATACTTGATCCTCTATTGCAGGGGTGTCAAACTCGATTTCATTGAGGGCCACATCAGGGTTGTGTTTGACCTCGGGGGGCCGAATGGGCATGGCCACGGGCATGGCCACTCGATGTCACTCATGTCGGAGGCGTCTGTGGTGGCCCAAGTGCTCTGCCAGTGAAAACGGACATTGGGCGGGCCATGCGCAGCCCTCCCAACCTCTGTATTCACTGGCAGAGGCCCTGTGGGCCGGTCCTTTGCTGCTTTCAGGGCGGCCCCGCAGGCCAGATCCAGCCCACAGGCCTTGAGTTTAACACCCCTGCTCTATCGGCATACTTGCTATGCTATGCTCCTCTATTTGCTATGGAATTTGCCATCTCTCCCAATTATCAGTCTCAAGGAATAATACTGTTCAGGTAATTTTTACTATAATATTTTTGTTTTATGTTATAAATGTAGTATCTCAACTGATAATGGAAATAAATTAATATTTCTGAAGCAAAACTATTAGCATGAAATTCAGTGTGACAAAAACTATTATTTTCTGTAATCATATTGTCTAGTAATAAATTGCTCCTTATTTTTGTCTGTAGCAGAATATAATAAAAGTGAATGTGAATCAATATGTCAGAAATTCTTACCAAATTGAAAACTGTAGGTGGGAACTAAAGAAGGAACACAATAGATTATACTATACGTTCTGTATTTCTCAAGTCACCCCTTTTTTGTGCAGTAGGCATGTTCTTGAAAAGGTGTCTCATAAAAGAAGAAAGAGAGAGAGAAAGAAATAATACTCCATAGGTAAAAGGTCTCCAGCAATTGTTAACAAGAATGAATAGATGAAACTCATAAAATTCGGTAGAAAATATCAAGCAGATATAGATAAAAAAAAAAGAAACAAACCTCCCCATCTTTATGTGATACTTCAAAGATACTTTCTCAGTATATTTATATGTTTGAAGATTGTGTTTGCTTATAGACTTTTTTCACCTTTTGCACTGATTTGTTGCTCCTTTCATCTTTAAAATGTTCATTTTTAATTGTTTCCTAGCATGGTGATAAATTGTGGTCAGATGACAAAAATACTTGGAAGATTAGGTAGGAAAATATATTTAATAAATTGAAAAATTAGTTGATAGAATATTGGATAAAATATTTTAATCTAATAGATTATTCATATTGGAATCTCTCTCTCTCTCTCTCTCTCTCTCTCTCTCTCTCTCTCTCTCTCTCTCTCTCTCTCTCTCTCTCTCTCTCTCTCCCCCCCCCCCCGTGGTGCAGTTCTGTTTGGTAGAGAAAGGACCCAGTATATATTAGAATATATTTGACTATATTTTCTAGGAACAATTCTTACTTATCTTAATAAATTCACCAATGCACATATCAAGTTTCATAGCTATCAAAATATTACTTTCAAGTCAGATGCTAGTTTTTTAGTATGCTTCATTGTCAAATATGATTTGTTATGTAAAGTTCCATTTGCATATAATAATCTTAAATAATTTTCAATTATTTATCCAATATTCAATAATACTTCAATTTTATTGTGACAACGGGAGTGTATTCAAGACTTTTTATTGTAAATGTTCAACTAGTTTGTTAATTTGCACTCTATTAAAAATACTTGAATTAAAAACTAGCAACATACTTTTAAAATATGGTTCTAATATGGTTGTAAGATAACACTATGCTTCAATTCACATATATTTGTAGATATCAATCATTACTTCTTTCTCCATTGAGAGTGGAGACAGCAGCCAGCGTGGGTAGTGCCCATCCAATCAGCTTCAAGGACTGAGCCTGTCAATTTTTCTTAGTCCCGCCCTGTTGCCGGGCATGCCCAGTTTTTGGCTCAGTCCTTCAGCGCTGACTGGTGTGTGGGACTTCTCTCTGGCTAAAATTCTCCATTTATTTCCTTCTTATTGGTTTTTTCGGAAAGATTGATCTTGGACTGCTTCGACTGTGCTCTAGCTATTCGATTTGGACACTGACTGCTTCTCTGGCTGACTTGGACTGTTCCGACATCGTGTTTGTGAGTTTGAATTAGGGAGTGATCTCCGTTAGAGCGATCTCTCCTGGCTCTTCCAGGGGCGTGGGGACTTCTTGCCCTCGATCTCCTCAAGGGAGGGCTTTGGAACTTTGATCTTCGGGGGACAAGCCCTTCCATTGCGCTCCCCTCGCCCCTCGTTACTTTCACTTTCGCCTCCGGCAATAGCGGCGTTTCGGGAGGCTTCCCAGACCGGCGCCCGCCATTTTGGATTGTAAACTTTGCCGCCTTGGGGGAGAGCAATACTTAAACAGCTTGCCGAAACGCTCTCCTTTGCGGCCGCTCGCATCCCGCTGTTAAATTTAAGGCAAAGTGTGGTGGGCTGAGTGATTCTCTTGAGGAGCTTCGCGCCCCCTCCACTGGTTTTCTTACCGGTAAATGCGGCCTGGCTAATTACTTCGTGGCTAATCTATGCTAATTGCTGTTGCTGGCTGCGTGACTGCAGCTGAGGAGCTTCGCGCCCCCCTCCCCTCTTCCTATTCTGCAGTGGCCTTATTCTGGAGCCCCCTCTCTTGATCCCAGTGGAGCTTCACGCCCCCTTGATCTGATGCAACATCTGTTTGTTTAGCCACTGGCCACCATTAAATTTAGTGGAGCTTCGCGCCCCCACCTGTGTGCTTGAATTATAACGGTCACAAGTCTGTGACCTTAATTTGTCTGAATTTTTGATTGATTGTTTCCTCGCCCACAGTAACGTGTCAGAGGCCTCCCCCCCCACCATTGCCACCACTCCTCCCAGTTCGTGGAGTTTTTCGCTCCCACCTTGATTTGTTTGGCCTTGAGGGTAACTATTGAGTGGCAAATTATTCGAGACTGTATTCCGTGGAGTTCCTCTCGCTCCCTTTACTGATTTAAAGTCTGATTTGAGTCACAATCTGGTGTGTGGGGGGTCTTACTTCCAATTGTTACCATGCCTAAGGCCCTTTCAAAGTCTAAGCACGGCCGGAAGGCCAGTGCAGGTGAAGTTGGCCAATCAGACTCCACGTCTGTTACCCAGCAATCTGCCAGGGAAAATTCCAGGTCACATTCCAAGACTTCTCAACTGTCACGTTCCCATCACAAATCTTCTAAAGTGGAACAACGTAGAGACAAAGTTTTGACCAGATTATGTGACAAGGCCTGCGCCCAGTTGCCTCCTCCCACTCTTCAACCACCTGCCCCTTCTAATCCATCCACAGCTCCTTTACCTCATTCTCCTACTCCTGACCAGCTATCTCTCCAAGATTGTCCAGTGACTATTTCCGAGGAAGATTTGTGGGGCCCTGACTCAGTTTCTCAACAGCCAGTCCCTGATCCAGCAACGGTACCGGAGGCTCCTTCTTCTGGTCCTGTACCTGTCTCTTCCTTGAATTCAGTCGTTCCTCCAGATCAGCTGCAACAAATGATTGAGGCGGCGGTTCAACGGTCCTTGGCCACCCGTTCAGGCTCCTTCAGTCAACATGGATCGGTCAGAGAGACCTCTCCTTTTTCAGCGGACCACGGTGACGAAGGATGTTCACATTCAGTTCGATCCGCCTCCCCTACGTCATCTCACTACAGTCATCATTCAGCCTTGATCGATGAAGGAGATCCTGATTCTGACCTTTCAGAAGATGAGAACCTTCCTCCAGATCAGCCTGCCTTCACAGGTCTCTTTCCTCAGGCCTTATTCAAATCGTTGCTGTTCAAGGCTGTCAATACGGCTCGTTTATCTTCTCCAAACGCTGATCCAGTACCCCCTTCTTCTTCCTCTGCATCGTTGGACCCGATGTTCGCGGAACCAGCTAGACCTATAACATCCGTTCCTACTCCTCCTCTCTTTCTGGATGTAGTGAAACGACAGTGGGAGTCCCCAGCTTCTGCCCCCCTCCCTTCGTCTAACGACAAAAGGAATTTTCAAGTATCTTCGGACCTTGAAGCTCTTCTTCAAATTCCTTCGGTAGATGCTCCAGTGGCAGCTCTTCTTCCTAACTCCAATGTTCCGGGCGAGCCGGACGAAGGGCTCCGCCCTGATGAACGCAGATCGGATCAGGTTCTTCAAAAGGCCTTTCAAAGTTCTTCCTGGGCGATTAAAGCAACCACCACAGCATCCTTCTTCAATCGGACAACCTTGCTGTGGTTGCGTCAATTACAAGACAAGCTAGCTCCAGGAGATGCTCGTATCAGACAAGACCTGAATAAAATTGTGGCTGCCGTGCAATTTTCAGCCGATTCTACTCTGAATGCTGCCAGGTTCTCCGCTAAATCTTTGGCTTCAGCGGTCACGGCTCGTCGTCTGCTGTATCTCCGTCACTGGCAGGCGGATGCCAGACACAAGTGGCGTTTGGCTTCGGTGCCCTTCAAGGGCACGAAACTCTTCGGAGATGCTTTAGAGCCTTTCCTCACAGAAACCAGGGACAAAAAGAAAGTTTTAGCTGCTGCTTTCCGGAGAGGAGCGCCCCGCTTCTCACCTTATCCTTCTCGCTCCTTCTCTCGAGGTGCGGATGGGGGGTCCTCCTCTTCTTCTCCCTTTCCCTCATTTAGGAGAGATGGGTCTTTCAGCAGACAGCGGGGTTCTTCCGATAGATCATTTAGAGGGCGCTCCTTTAATTTTAAGCGGCCCTTTCGAGGAGGAGGAGGTCGTTTCGCCCGTCGCCGTCGCTGATTGCCCTTTGAATCCCCCCATTGGTGGTAGATTGGGTCTCTTTGCCACTGTCTGGGAAGAATCCACTTCGGACAAGTGGGTACACGCTACCTTAAGATCTGGGTTGGCCATTGAGTTTATTGCCCCCCCCCCGCACACCTTTGTTTGTTGCCCGATTTCCCGTAATCCCGCCAGGAGATCCCTCATGGATTCTTCTGTTCAGCATCTTCTATCTATCAGGGCAATTCAACCTGTACCTCCTGGTCAGGAAGGATCGGGATTCTATTCAAGGGTGTTTCTGGTCCCCAAATCCTCGGGGGGGTGGCGTCCTATCCTGGACCTCAAACGTTTAAACAGATACGTTGTGTATCGAAGATTCAAAATGCAGTCATTGAAGTCTATTCTAGACGGTGTGCGGAGGGGCGATCTCCTCTCTTCCATAGACCTAACAGAGGCTTACCTTCATATTCCTATCCTCCCATCCCATAGACAGTTTTTGAGATTTTGTTATAACGGAACTCACTACCAATATAGGGCCCTACCATTTGGCCTATCTTCTGCCCCCCGCACCTTTACGAAGGTGCTGGCTGCCTTGGCGGCTCGACTCCGTCTCTGTTCAGTCCGCCTCATGTGTTATTTAGATGATATCCTCCTGTTGTCCCCTTCTGTGCAACAGGCTGCCCGGGATATTTGCCTGACGGTTGAGACACTAGCGGCTCACGGCTTCTCTGTTAACTTGGAGAAGAGCCACCTTTCTCCCTCCACTAGATTAGTACACTTGGGTGCCCTGATTGACTCCCTTCAGGGCAAAGTTTTTCTTTCTCCCGATAGGCAAGCTAGTCTGAGGCAGTTATCTTACCAGGTTGAAGGGAGTCGGGTGGTCTCCCCCTATGTCTTATCTCAACTCTTAGGTAAGATGATATCTGCGATAGCTATTGTTCCCTGGGCTCAACTCCATGCCAGAGAACTCCAATGGTTTCTTTTACCTTTGCAGAAGGCTGGCAGAGGCACTTCATTGAAGCCGATTCCACTCCCTCCGGCGGTGCGAAGATCCCTCCGGTGGTGGCGCTCCCCCGCTCTATCGGCGGGGTGTTCCTTCCTCGAACCCTCGAGGGTAGTGGTGACGACAGATGCCAGTCTCCTGGGTTGGGGGGCCCATTGTCAAGGTCAACTGGCTCAAGGGACTTGGACAACCTCGGAAGCTCGTCATCCCATCAATTGGCTGGAATTGAAGGCGGTTTTTCTCGCTCTAAGGTCATTCCGTCACCTGGTCTCCGGAGCCCACGTCCTCGTCCTCACGGACAACGTCGCAGCAAAGGCTCATTTGAACAAACTGGGGGGCACCAGATCGAAGTCTCTTCTGACTCTGGCAGTCACGCTGGGTGTATGGTCAGAACGCCACCTGTGTTCCCTTCGGGCGGAACACATATCCGGGGTACAGAATGTTCAAGCGGACTGGTTGAGTCGCCAGCGGATAGACAATGCGGAATGGCATCTCCTTCCATTCCTCTTCCAGGAGCTGTCTCTTCGCTTCGGCCGTCCAGTAATCGACCTGTTCGCAACTCACGAGAACGCTCAACTTCCGCTGTTCTTTTCTCGGTACCCTCATCCTCGAGCGGCCGGTGTCGATGCTCTTCGAACTCTATGGCCGTCGGGCCTTCTGTACGCATTTCCTCCGATGACCCTCCTCCCCAGGGTCATCCGCAAGATTCTATCCGAGCGAGCGGAAGTGATCCTTGTTGCACCTCATTGGCCTCGGAGACCCTGGTTTGCGGACCTCGTGTCCCTATCGGTGACCCCATCGTGGCGCATTCCTCTCTCGGACAATATGCTTTCACAGGGCGCTCTGAAGCACCCAGACCCGGCCTGGCTCAATCTAACCGCTTGGAGATTGAGCGGTGCACTTTGAGGGAGGTTCAAGTCCCAGCAGATGTTGTACATACCTTATTATCCTCCCGACGACCTTCTACAGAACGCATTTACTCTGCCACCTGGAGGAGCTTCTATAACTGGTGTAATCAAGTCGGTGTCATGCCTCTACAACCGTCTATTGTACATATTCTGATGTTTTTGCAGAAGGGCCTTTCCCAAGGGCTCTCCCCTAATACTCTCCGCCGACACATTGCAGCCTTATCTTCAGTACTCACCTGCGGCTCCTTGTCGTCTCTCGCTCAACACCCTTTGATCCGTCGGTTCCTTCGGGGAGCAAAGAACTTGTGCCCTCCTGTTCTGCATCGCTACCCTACTTGGGACCTTCCTCTGGTCTTACAATCGCTTACGAGTCCTCCATACGAGCCTCTTCAGACTACTAGCCTCAGGCTTCTCACATGCAAGGTTGCCTTCCTGGTGGCCATTACTTCAGCTCGCCGCATTTCTGAGCTCGCCGCCTTGTCTACTCGTCCGGATCTTTGCGTTTTCCACACTGACCGGGTGGTGCTCCGTTTGGACCCGACCTTCGTGCCAAAGATCAACTCCGTGTTCCACCGTGCCCAGGAGCTTATCCTGCCTAATTTCTGCCCCCGGCCTACTCACCCTCGGGAGCGTCGTTGGCACTCCCTTGATGTCCGACGGGCACTGCGGGTTTACCTGAAGAGGACGGCTCCCTTCCGTCGTTCGGAGTCTCTCTTTGTATCCTTCTTACCTACTTCTCAAGGCAGTAAGGTCTCGTCTTCAACCATCGGTCGTTGGATTCGCCAGACTATCGCCACAGCCTATGATGTTAGATCCCTTCCGCGACCTTCAGGATTGACAGCTCATTCCACCCGCAGCGCAGCTACGACGGCAGCTTGGGCGACGCAGGCTTCGTTGCTGGAAATTTGTAGGGCTGCCACGTGGTCTTCTCCTAGCCCCTTCATCAGACACTACAAACTCGATCAGTTTGCGTCAGCCGAAGCCTCGTTTGGTCGCCGGGTTCTGCAGAGAGTTGTTGCCGGAGAAAACAGTGCGGTCCAGCGTGATCCCCCCCTATCATCGGGACAGTGAACTTGGGTATGTCCCACGCTGGCTGCTGTCTCCACTCTCAATGGAGAAGGATCGTTGGTCTTACCTGATACGTTCCTTCTCGTTGAGTGGAGACAGCAGCCAGACCCTTCCCTTTTTTTCTGCACGCTGGACTCAAAAGAACCTTTCTGTTTTTCTGTCTTGTTTTCCTTTGTCCCACACACCGAGTCTGTCTTCCAGTCTTCGCCAAAACTGGGCATGCCCGGCAACAGGGCGGGACTAAGAAAAATTGACAGGCTCAGTCCTTGAAGCTGATTGGATGGGCACTACCCACGCTGGCTGCTGTCTCCACTCAACGAGAAGGAACGTATCAGGTAAGACCAACGATCCTTTTTTAAATGGAAATAAAATGTGGTCCCTATTAAGAAGTTGATTCTGAAAATGTACAGTTTTATTTATTTGGTGAAAATACCAATCATGAGTTGGACCTAGATTTAATGAAACGTAATGTAATATTAAATATAAATAAATATTAAATAAATATTATAAAATTTGGTATATTTAAAAACAGTTACTAAAACCTAAAGTTAGCTACTTGTTCTGTGTCCATGTATTTTAAACTGTTTTTGACAGTTAGTAAATAATAAAGTGCATTATTAGGAGTATATCAATATATTGTATAAAGCTCATAGTTGGTAACATGTGAACAACAGTGTATTGGCATGCAAAGTAATCCCTTGATAAATAATCCTAGTTTAAATTGATATTATGAACATACTTAGAGAAAAAATGAGCTCTGACTGCAAATGTAGCATACTGGCCAATTGTGCCAAAATCTTAACAGTGTACAGGGAATGTTGCATTTTGTATGCTTATAACTATAGCTTATAATTTAGCACATCTTTTCTTCATTTTACTGAAACATTTTGTGAGTGGTTTGATTGGCTAATGCCCAGACAGAAGGTAGAGATCAATATTCTGGATGATGATTCATGAACATTTCATATGGAAGATGTAATGCAACTTGTAATGCAACAGTATTCTATGACAAAAGCAGGTATAAAAATAGAAAGAAAAATAGATATGCTGTGTTTCTGAAACTAAAAGAGAAAGTAAGAAGATTTATATGTAAATGGTCTGATCTTGTGGAATGGAGTTGATGAATGCATGCATAGAAATGAAGATGAAATGAATTATTATGAATAAAGGGGGTAAAAAAATGTGAATGATGTAATCTAATTTGTTGAATATGCACATAGAATGGAAAGCCATATATTGTTCAATGTGTATTACACTAAATTGAATAGTGATCATGTATCTCTTTCCAAAAGAGATGCTTTTGGAAAAAATGATGCAACGTTTTGAAGGAATGTGATTTGGGGAGAAATTATTAGTTGACATGATGCATGAGATGGAAGATAAAGAAAAAGAGTTTGAACCATTTGGAGAGTCAAGAATAAATGAAAATGATGATGTGACCATCTGCCTAGAAAAAAAATTGAAGGACCACTATGAATGAAACATTTTATGGAAATCGGATCACCCACAGAGAAAGAATGAGGATTGAATCATCAAAAGAAATCTATGAATGGGGAATGAATGGCTTGAGACAGATTTAGAAAGTTGTGGTTGGATGGAGATTCTGAAAAATGAGATGTTGGAAAATATTTGATGTTTGAGGAAATACTTATTTTCCTTTTTAATATGATTTGGCGATCTTACCTAGTAAAGCATCTCCGGTACTAACTTATGACTATGGTAGCTAACTAAGGAGAAACGATACAGTTTCTTAGCTGACAGATCAACAAGTTTTTCCGTGCAGAATTTCTGGTTTTTATGTAAGAAAAGCAAGGTCTTTCCCCCAATATTCACAGTACTTTGAGTTATACACCTTTGAAGTTCTTAAGTATTTTCTTCTCTTATTTTCTGCGGCCCTCAATGAAATTGAATTTGACACCCCTGTTCTATACCATTTCTGAGAGACGGCTATCCAGTCTCTAATAGTAGAAGAGTTGAAACAAACTCCTGTTGGAGTAGATGGGCCAGGGCTCTGATCCATCAGAGCACTGCTAATGTTCTTATGTTCTTTGGTGCTTTGCTTTCTCATCTGTTTGTTTAAATATTTTATGTAGTAAATAAGATAACTTAAAATATTTACAATCCATTCTATATCCCTTGTTCTTAGAGCAAGCTATAATAACAAACCTTTAAAATAGATTTAAAATACTAACAAGAAATATATAAATCACAATTAACACTGTGATTAATAAAATTTGAAAACTTGGGGTTTTAATCTGGCTCTGAAATAAAGTTATAGTATCTAATTAGGCTTGTAAGGGAAAGTATCATTTCATCAGTGGGCATTAGACCTATTTTTTTTATTGAGATTAGCTTATAAGAACAGAATTTTGTGAATCTGAGTGTCTTAAAGTTATTTATCTTCTATGTATTTCAGAGAATCTGCCTAAACCACTTCTGAATTTTTATTCTTAACCACCCATCTCCCTTGCAATTATCTCATTGTTCTGGACTTTAAAAAAATGTTTCCACAACTTTGCCTAAGTATTGGTATTGCATATCTCTATCAAGATCAGCTTCTTTACTTTCTATAGTGGCCAGAAGGGTTGAAAGATGGTCAGGCAGAGAGCACAGTTATATCAAAATGCCAGCTTTTAAGGAAAAGGCAGGATGGAGAACCTGGGCCATATACAGCACATGGCCAACGGAGAGTACAGAGTCTGGCAGGTATGCCTTCCCAGAACTGTTAAAACTGTAGCATCAATTCACCACTTTGAATAGCTGCTGGGAAAAGAACTGTGTGCATTGTCAGCCATTTTAGCTATCTTTATTGCCCAGCTGCTGTTGCCCAGTTTTGAGCAGGTAATTTCCAGATACATAAAGAGGATGAAAAACCTAAATTTGCACTCAGTTGGGTACTGTTTCTTGGGGGCAGCCTTGCTAATTGATGTGCCATCAAAAGCTGGTGGACTTTCCCAGGAGGAAAACTTTGGTGACAGCAACCTCTCCTATCAGTTTGTTTCCAGATACAGGGGGGGGCGGGGGGGGGGGGGTTCTGATCTCATTATCAGCTAATTAGGAGTGATGTCTTAAGTTTCTACAGGACAGTCTATACAGCTCTACACAATGGTGAATGTGTAATTCTCTCTCTCTCTCTCTCTCTCTCTCTCTCTCTCTCTCTCTCTCACACACACACACACACACACACACACACCCCTACATCAACAAACCCTTATTAATGAAGATGTCTGGTGGTATGTGAGAGTTTTGTTTGTTTTTAATCTTGCATACTTTATAATTTGTATATTTGTTATTAGCTATCTAGGTTTATTTTATATAATATGGACAGTCCTAGATTTTTTTTCTCTAATAAATAAAAGAGTAAGCTTAGCAAGATTGGGGGAATCCAGTATATGAAAACAAAAAATCAAATCAGTTGGAGAATCAGAAGTCATTTCCATCCTTTGGAGAATGATTTGCAATATCTCCTCAAGGATTCAGGAGCAGTGCTCCTTGGATAAATAAAACTTTTGCAAGTTGCAGAGAGTCTTGTAAAAAGCTGAAAATAACCTTGGACCATATATGATTGTTAAAGTTTATGAAGCATAAAACATACACATTTCTAATTTTTAGCTGCTTTAAAAAATCTTTATACAGTACTTATATCTTAGTTTTATAATATCCTGTCCTTACTAGAAACCTGGTGAAAGGCATGACTGTCTTCATTCTTACCCTCTTTTGTTCTATAATAGGAAAGATAAAATAACACTATAACATACCACTCAAGTCTTCCTCATGGCCACCTTAATGTACATTCTTCTGGTTCTTGACCCACAGTAAACTATGCTGGTGTAATTTGCATTACCCCAATGGCTGAGTTATAATTTGTCTTCCCAACTGTTCTTAGAGATTTATTATTGCAGAGCAATTTAAGGGAATCAATTACTGTATTGTATTATCCTAGATTTGCTTTCCCTCCTTTTTTGTGAGACCAATTGATATGAAAAACTCTCCCCTTAAACTGGTATGGATGGTGCTGCTACTGGTGTTCCACTATGGATCATCCTTCTATCTTGCCTTCTCCCAGATCCTTTTGGTTCCTTCCTTACTTGTCTCTGCCTTTCTCTCATCCTCACTGTCACCAGTGTCCCAGAGCAACATATCCTACCAACCTGCTCGCCCCAATTTTTTCAGTATCTTCCCTCTCTCACAACCACATCTACCACCACTGATATTTGCAAAATTGGTCACCAAGAAAACTCTCAACCTTTCTTTTTCCTGCTCTTATTCCTTGTGCCATATTTGGAACAAAGCAAAACAAAATAGTCCTGTTCCATTCCATTAATTACTTTCCTGTTGAATCTTTGCTTAGCACATCTTGTTGTTTGAATGAGGTTATTTAAGAAAGATGACTTATTTGAATCACAAATAAGGAATTACAGTGTTTCAACATCCTGCATTGCTCTCTAAAACTTTAATCTGCTGCATGTGAAGAGAAAGAGCAGATCTTATCTTCCTATGATTTTCTCAGAGCTAAGGCTTATTTGATAAGATTGTGACGTCTGTTAGCTTTGTTAAAGAGTAATCTTTTTACTGCACTTTTTCTTTTTTTTTAAAAAAAATCTAATAGTTTTTGTGGCTCTTTGTCCTCTAACCATTTATGCCAAGCAATGCTTGTTAGAACATTGGAAATGAGTAGCTTGATATTCAAATTGGAAGCTTTCTTGCTGCTAGCTAAATCAGTGCACTGCACTTGGTTGTTAATCTAGACGAAAGCAGCTGACATTTTTTCATGACAGCTAGAAGTGGAAGGACCCAAATTTACAGAGCTTCCTCCCCCAAGAGTTTGTTAGACCATTCCTTTATAATGGCTCATTTGGGCTCTCTGTCATCACCAGGATGCTGCCACTGAATGTTTGTCATGGTTACAGTAGAATGTGTTAACCTAACAGCCATGAAAGCCCAACGGGAAAGGCTGCAAATTCCAGGGCTGACCTTGGAGTAAGTATTGTCTGCCTTTTAATATTTTAATGCTTTCTGCATGGCACGAGCTTATTTTACATGCGTTTATGCTGACAGGCTAAAAGCACTGCAGCTTTAGGTTGCAGGAACATTTTCAAAATGTACTGCAGTTGCTTTAGCTTCAAATGTGTTTCTCTAAAGCAGTGATATTGCAGGATATTTTAAACGATACTGCATATTTAAATTTGCTGTATCTGAATGCATGAATCTGGGCATCATAAATGTATTAAGAGAGACCATCCTTCTGTAGGCCACGGTGATCCTTTTCTGTCTATCATCCTCCACCCCCCCCCCCAAATTGGTTACTATTTGTTTATCCAAATGCTGCGTATTTTTGAAAGGTCTTTTTTTCCTAGTGAATAATATAGAGAGCTCTGTAAGAAATTAGAGCAGAAGAGGAATGCTATTTGTGAAAAATCATTAAATATGATTTCTTTTCTTTCTTTTTTTTACTGAGCAGCAGAATATTCTTGAACTATATTGTATTGTGACATTTTTATTTGGTATTAGAGACTTTAAGTTAAATATATTTGGCTGGGTAAAGGCTTTTCTTACTATCTTCTAGAAATGATAGATTCATTTGTGTGATTCTAGCTTCCATTTATAAAACAATTATATAAATATATTCATGGTGCATTATAGACCATGATGGCCATCTCTGTCAAAAGTATAAGTATATTTCTTCTATTTAAACAGCCAAAAACTTAAATACATTTGATTCTGAGTTTCAAAATTTACTGCATGGGTATATAACTATATGCCTGTGTGCATATGTACATAAATAAAATATTCTCTTAAGATTTCATGTTGGTAGTGATTGATTACTGATTTAAATATCAGTTGTGTTATTGTGCAAAAAGAACAGGTTATCTGTAGTTTAAGCTATTTAACCATAGGCTATTGAATGAATTTTGGGTATCTAGAGACTATTTCATATATTCCTGCTGTTACATGCAGTATCAATTTCTTTGAGTTATAACTAATGAAAAGTAATATTGCTTTAAAGAGGATATTCTGCTGGCTTTTATATTTCAGATAACTGTATTACAAAACATTGATTTTAAATATATTTATTTATAATGGCTGTAATTTTATATCAGTTTATTGAAGAATAAGTCTTCAATACTTCTGTGTATGGATTAATAAGATTCTATTAATTGTAAATAATATTTGGAAACAACTTATTGCAGCATGGTTTATTGGTTATATATTAATTATATGGCTATAATTTTAGACACTCAGTGCTTGGGACAAACTTTAAATTTCTTGGGAGGAAATATTGTTCCCACCTTCATTTTCTGTCCCAATACTTATAAGTAAATCAGTTTATTAATAGACATTTTTAAGCATCTAATCTCAAATTTTAATACAAATGTTTATTTGGTAAACTTTAGGATTTTAAACAAAAAATGGATCTCAATCCCCTTGTACATTTTTCATTATTAATGCTGAAACAATCTTATAAGAATTGATGTCCTTGCAAACTTCCTTTTCCAGTTACTTTAATTCTACTAAATAATATTATTCATTATTTTTATTTTGATGTTAATTAATCTTTTTCTATAGGTAGTTATGTTGGTGTGATTTCTGAACCATTGTTATCATGGCTAAGTACAAAACTAATCTGGAGAAATGCTAAAACATTAAGAAAATTGTCGCTATAAAACATTTTTGTCAAATATAGAAGTTAAATGAAATGATCAAAGTTTATAATTTAACAATCAGAAATGCTTAAGTTCACCTCAGTGATTTGAACCCAAGCAGTAAATGATTATACTTACTAACTTTATAAGACACTTTGAAATGCAGATAAAATATTTTCAATAATGTATTAAAATTAAATGTGCGTGTGTGTGATACTGTAGTTGTTGTTGGAATGTATTTTTCACAAATGGCATTCTCAAAAGCTAAAAAGAGCATTTTTGAAGTTTACTACTTATTTTTAAATTTTTATTTGCGTTGTTTTGATTTTTTCTTTTCCTTATTCAATAGATGTAATTATGAATACTTAATTCACAGTTTACGCAGTGCAGCATGCTACTTAGAGCGATTAAAACTGAGGCATGATATTTCTAACAGCAAACTTTTCTTAAAGTTCTCTTAGATAATGGAAATTCAGAATCAGTGCTTGACTGAAAATTATTATATTTTTAAATACTTTTTTTTGAAAAAGTATTTGAATTTTTTAATAATAAAAATATTTGCATGCTTAATACAGTTTTCTCCTCAGTGCAAAAATGGGATTGTCAGAGAAATATTAAAAATAGACATTGCAATCTTTATTTTAGTATGCTTTTTTTTCATAATAGAGAAAACAGATTCCTATTGTTGATTGTCCTTAAGCACATACTCCTTTAGCATGTTTCATTATTATTATTATTATTATTATTATTATTATTATTATTATTATTATTATTATTCAGAGGAGTCACTAGAACTAATCCTCTGAATTCAGTCAAACTAGAGCTTTTAATGGTTTTCTATCACTAGAGATGACATTATTTTAACTTTCAGTCTCACCCCAAGAAGTCTGAGCCCAACCCCAACCAGCCCCTGCAGTCCATGCAGTCCTCTGTTTGCTTTTCATTTTTGGAGGTAAGCAACTATACTTCCATTGTTGTAGTTTTCTTCTTTCCACATTGTAGGAAAGGAGAAACTGAATAATTGAACTATTTATATATGCATATATGTGCTAAAGTAAACTATTCTACACGAATGCCAAAAGTACAAGGGCAGAATTGGAAATGTTAGCAATGTGCTTGGATTAGGAAAATGAAATAAATACAGATTGATTTCTTGAAAACTAGTAATAGTCCAGTTTACCTATCACAGTAAAGAAAATTGAGCATGTTTAATACTCATTTCAGTAATCTCTATGCCAATGGTTTATTCTGGAGCCAGTATATTTAGAATACCATGAAGCATTTCTTGGTCCAAAGAATATGTTTCCAGAAAATGCATTGTATTAAATTTTATCATTCAGGCAATAGCTCTCAGTACAAATAGCTCTCAGTGCAAACATTTAATAATTCAAATTTTGTTCAGAATATTTAAATAGTCTGAAAATTATGTGCATTGTATTTATGATAGCCTGAGATATTGATATAAGATACAATACTAGTAATAGCAACATACAATACCAGAATTACTTTTCTGAAATCACTTTTGAAGTTGTGCATGTATAATATATGCTGTCATTAGCTATTTTATATCAAAGAATCACCTCACATATTATAAAAAGTTTGGAGAAAAGAGTATTTTGATGCAGTTTGCAAAACATATTGTGTTTAGGCAAATGTCCTTTTCTGCTTAGATGGAATTCTAAATTACTGAAATGGATTTCTATCAGTTTGCCTAACCAATATTCCGAGAGATTACAGTATTATAGATCCAGCAGCCTCTAGAAATGAAGAAAAGAGTTGGTGCACCATTGTGAAACTAATTAGGAATGACTGTATGAATGAGTTCATGGAAAGCACACAAGATGTTATATAAATAATAGAGACGTTTATATTTTTAAAAAAGAAAACATTTGCTAATGAAAAATCAAGTCGGCCACTCAAATGACTCATCTAATTAGCTGTGTGAAAGATATGATGCACTCATTTTGGAAATAATATGTAATACTTTTGTTCAATCTGAAGATTGATTCTGGGGGATAAACAATGGATCCAGATTAGCCCATCATGTACGGAATTAAAACTTTCCATGAAACACTAAACCCAAATGTGTTTGTTTTGGTAGTGCTCAGAGGGGTGGCAAATTCCTTTCAAAGCTGTAGAATGGAGAAGGAAGATTCAGAGTTACACATACATTTTTTACAAAATAGATCAGACAGTCTCTATATGTCCCAAACCGTAATCCTCTATATCAGGGGTGTCATACTCAAGGCCTGGGGGCCAGATCTGGCCCACAGGTTGCTTAGACCTGGCCTACAGGGCCATCCTGGAAACAGCAAAGGACCGGCATGGGGCTTCTGCCAGCGAAAATGGAGCTCGGGATGGCTGCTTGTGGCACTCCAGAGCTCCATTTTCACTGGCAGAGGGTTGCAGGAGGCCTTTGCAGCCGAAAATGGAGCTTGGGAGCCCATTTTTGCTGGCAGAGCACATGCGCCATCAGAGATGCCCCCAACATGAGTAACGTCAAGCTGGCCATGCCCACCTTGGCCATGCCCACCCTGTCCCCCAAGGTCAAACCCAACCCTGATATGGCCCTCAATGAAATCAAATTTGATACCCCTGCTCAATGAAATCGAGTTTGACACGATACCACTAGATTGTTGCAAAGAGTTGGAACTGTTGGTTAAGGTCCGTTGTGGAAAAGGGAATTACAATTGTCATACAGAATTTCATACGTGCTGTATAAATCTGCTATTTACTTACAATTTAGCATTCAGAGGCTTTGATTATAGCTTTAAAAAAGGGTTTTGTTTAAATTATTTACTGATACAAAAACTGCTCACCAATTCCAGGAGATCTAAGTGGCCATTATTCCAACAAGTATGTAGAGTAGTGACTTCAATGAAATAAGTTTTACAATTTATATCTCTGAATCTGAAGAAAACAGTCAGCAGTATAATAGAAGAAATGCAAGGAAAATGAGAATTTACTGTGTAAGAAAATAAACTAAGGATATTGTATATTTTTTTTTCCAGCTCTGTTTTTTGCAAGCAATCGTTAGCAATATTAGTTTGGAGCAAAATGTTTAGCCATATATAAGATTATTTCATATAGCAGATACTGTATTATCATGGTCCACTTAATTTTTGTATTTCCACTTTTTTGCCTTATGATGGGTAGCTATCTCTATTCCATCAGTTTTAATTTAAAAGGACAGCTGCCTCTTTGATTAAATGCCCACCATGAAAAGGTGTTTTTGCTCTGAAAAGAGAAATTCTCCTCCCCTCAAAAAGACAAGCAAACACTTAAAAAAAAAAATCTATTAAATACAATCTAGTGCAGCGGTTCTCAACCTGGGGGGTCGCGACCCCTTTGGGGGTCGAACGTAAGGTGACCAGATTTTAACATTGGTAAAGAGGGACATTGTGGGCGTGGCTTATTTTGTGGGCGAGGCTAGCTGGTCATGTGACTGGGTGGGCGTGGCTAGCTGGTCATGTGACCGGGTGGCCATGGCTATGCGTATAGGGTAAGGTGAACAGATTTTAACATTGGTAAGAAGGACACCATTGTGGGCGTGGCTTATTGTGTGGGCGTGGCTTGGAGGCCATGTGACTGGGTGGGCATGGCTAGCTGGTCATGTGACCGGGTGGCCATGGCTATGTGTATAGGGACTACTCAGAGGGCTGAAAAGTCATTTCTGACAGGTCCTCACACTTTTGACTGGTCCTCACACTTATGACCATCCTCACATTTATGCCCGTGCAGCATTCTTAACAACCATGTCACTCATTTCACAACTGTTTCTCTTCACCATGATGACAAGATAGGGCAAAAATGTAAAATGTGAGGACAGTCGTAAGTGCGAGGACTGGTCAAAAGTGCGAGGACCAGTCAAAAATAACTTTTTCAGCCCTCTGAGTAGTCCATATGCACAAAAGGACTAACCAGAGGGCTGAAAAAAGTCATTTCTGACAGGTCCTCGCACTTTTGACTGGTCCTCACACTTATGACCATCCTCACATTTATGCCCATGCAGCATTCTTAACAACCATGTCACTCATTTCACAACTGCTTCTCTTCACCATGATGACAAGATAGGGCAAAAATGTAAAATGTGAGGACAGTCGTAAGTTCGAGGACTGGTCAAAAGTGTGAGGACCAGTCAAAAATAACTTTTTCAGCCCTCTGAGTAGTCCATATGCATTAAAGGATACAGCAATAGAGAGGGATGAAGGAAGGGAAATTAGAGTAGGAGTGAGGGTAAGAGGGAGGAAGAGAGGAGGAGAAGGAGAAAGAAAGAGGAAGTAGGGAGGAGAAAAAGAGGGTGGGGGGAAGAGAAAGTAAGAAGGAAAGAAAAGAGAGAGGTGGTAGGTTTGAGGAGAAAGACTGCTGTACAATAAAAAAGATGAAAGGGAAGAAAGCCAACCCCAAGCAAATATAAAGATATTAAGATAAAGAATGAATTGTTAAACTTTAAAGAATAAAAGAGAACAAATATGAATAAATAGCAATAATTAGAAACACACATACAAACATACAATGTATTTTCTTTGAACAGAATATTTGGCTGGTTCACAAATTTAAACAGTGTTTAGTCATTTCAATTAAATTTACAATTTCTATATTTCCTTTTTGCCATATTTATTCCTCATCTATTTTTTAAAAAAACCAATATTACCCTTCATCCTCATCTCTAATCTTAATCAAATTCAATTTTTCCCTTCTATTCTATATTATACCCCTTCCCATTGTCATCTATTTTTATATCCATTCTCACATTGGTTAATTATGTAATTATGTAATACAGTTGTTTAATACAAATTCAACATTTTAATATAAATCAATTAGTTATATAACTATCTTTTTTGTATATTAATCAATATGAACATGAATATTCCAATTATTTCCATGCAATCCAATTTCTTACAAATCAATTAATTATATTTACCAATAATAATAAACCAAATAATTTCCCCCATATATTCCTCCAAACCACAACTTAATTGCTGGGTCGCCCGCCCCTCGCCCTGCCCCGCCTCCCATCCGCGCGGCATTAGCCTACCCTAGCCCAGGGCTGGGCAATTGTGGCTCTTTTACAACCTGTGGACTTCAACTCCCGTCGAGCCCATTCTGGGGAATTGTGGAGAATTCTGGGAGTTGAAGTCCACAAGTCTTAAAGCTGCCAAGGTGGGAGACATCAAGCATGAGGCTGGCCAAGTATCCTCCTTGAGAGACAACAGTTGAACATCAGGAGAGCTGTAAGAGGGCAGGGCTACATTTGGAAATTTTCGCATTTTTGCAGGTGGTGCATTACGATCTGGTGTCTGCAATGGAGAGCAAAATCCGGCTTCTTCTCTCCGCTGTAAGGGCGGCATCAGGATTCCACCTTGGTATATTTGCAGCGCAAGGCAGCCCTCCTCTCCTGTCGCTTGGGACTCGGAGCGGTAAACAGCGTCTGGTTCGGGGAGCAGCCGGATTTTGCTCTCCATTGCTCTCTCGGCCCCCTGCAAGCTCTCGTCTCTCGAGGAGCGCTCCCTGAAATGGCGCGGGAAACTTTGGTTGGGCTTCTCGAGAGATGAGAGCTTGCAGGGGGCCGAGAGAGCAATGGAGAGCAAAATCCGGCTGCTCCCCGAACCAGACGCTGTTTACCGCTCCGAGTCCCAAGCGACAGGAGAGGAGGGCTGCCTTGCGCTGCAAATATACCAAGGTTTTTTTTTTAACACTGATCAGCTGTAGGTCGGCCCTTTGAAGCCCCGCGGCAAGAGTTCAAACAGTTTTTTTTTCCCTCTAGCCATCAGCGGGGACTCGGGAGGCAGAATGAAAAATCGGGACTTTTTTAAAACGCCGCGGGATGCGGGACAAATTGCTAAAAAGCGGGACTGTCCCGCCAAAAGCGGGACGTCTGGTCACCTTAGTCGAACGGCCATTTCACAGGGGTCGCCAAAGCCCTCTCTCGCCCCCCCACGCCTTCACTCACCCTCACCCTCTGCCTCTGTTGGATCGCCCGGTCGCCGTTTGCTTACCCCGCCCACTCCCAATCTATTGCTGCCTCTGGAGTCCCAGCTGATGGCTAGAGGGAAAAAAACTTTAAATTCTTGCCGCGGGGCTTCAAAGAGCTAGCTGCAAAGAGGTAAATTCTTGGAGCAGATTTTTTTCCCTCTAGCTATGCTGAAAAAGCGAAATTGAAAGTAAGCAGGCTGCAACGTGACAAAATGAGGCAGAGAGATTTCTTTTTCTTTTTCCTCACCAAAAAAGGTAGGTGCAAAACTGCAAACAATGGGAAATTTAGGGCAAAAGAGGAGAGTTCCAAGATTTTAAAACACAAAAGAAAAAAAGCTCTATTTAACTAGGGAATTGTAATAATTGAGATACTATTAATTGGTTAAGTTGTGGTTTGGAGGAATATATGGGGGAAATTATTTGGTTTATTATTATTGGTAAATATAATTAATTGATTTGTAAGAAATTGGATTGCATGGAAATAATTGGAATATTCATGTTCATATTGATTAATATACAAAAAAGATAGTTATATAACTAATTGATTTATATTAAAATGTTGAATTTGTATTAAACAACTGTATTACATAATTAACCAATGTGAGGATGGATATAAAAATAGATGACAATGCAAAGGGGTATAATATAGAATAGAAGGGAAAAATTGAATTTGATTAAGATTAGAGATCAGGATGAAGGGTAATATTGTTTTTTTTTTTTAAAAAAAATAGATGAGGAATAAATATGGTAAAAAGGAAATATAGAAATTGTAAATTTAATTGAAATGACTAAATACTGTGTTGGAAGAAATATCCTTCTGGGTTCTGCTCCAAGTGGGGAAAAAGACACTGGAAACATGGAGACTGCTTGGAAAGATGGTTTAATGGTGGACAGGATCACATGGCTTGATAGGGCCCATTGTGTTAGTTTCTGTTGCTATTGTGTTGCAAATGTCCTTTGACAAAGGATTGACTTTCTGCCTCTGGCCCATTAACAAAGGGTGGGGGGCAGGAAGGTGGGAGCTGCTTTGTCTGTAAAATATGCTTCTCCATTTCTCATCCAGGTAGGGAAATATAATATTCTGCCTTTTTAATATTTCCCAAAATATTTCATTTTTCTAGGAAAGGGATGGGTGCTAACCTCCTACAACTGTTTAAATTTGTGAACCGGCCAAATACTCTGTTCAAAGAAAATACGTTGTATGTTTGTATGTGTGTTTCTAATTATTGCTATTTATTGCTATTTGTTCTCTTTTATTGTTTAAAGTTTAACAATTCATTCTTTATCTTAATATCTTAATATTTGTTTGGGGTTGGCTTTCTTCCCTTTCATCTTTTTTATTGTACAGCAATCTTTCTCCTCAAACCTACCACCTCTGTCTTTTCTTTCTTTCTTACTTTCTCTTCCCCCCTCTTCTTCTTCTCCCTACTTCCTCTTTCTTTCTCTTTCTCCTCCTCTCTTCCTCCCTCTCTTACCTTCACTCCTACTCTAATTTCCCTTCCCTTCCTTCATCCCTCTCTATTGCTGTATCCTTTTATGCATATGGACTACTCAGAGGGCTGAAAAAGTTATTTTTGACTGGTCCTTGCACTTTTGACCAGTCCTCGAACTTACGACTGTCCTCACAATTTACGTATTTGCGCTATCTTGTCACCATGGTGAAGAGAAGCAGTTGTGAAATGAGTGACACGGTTGTTAAGAATGGTACAATGGGCATAAATTATGACCAGTCATAACTGCGAAGACCGGTCAAAAGTGCGAGGACCTGTCAGAAATCACTTTTTTCAGCCCTCTGGGTAGTCCTTTTGTACACAGGGACTACTCAGAGGGCTGAAAAAGTTATTTTTGACTAGTCCTCACACTTTTGACCAGTCCTCGAATTTACGACTGTCCTCACATTTTATGTTTTTTGCCCTATCTTATACCATGTTGAAGAGAAGCAGTTGTGAAATGAGTGACATGGTTGTTAAGAATGCTGCACAGGCATAAATGTGAGGATGGTCATAAGTGTGAGGACCAGTCAAAAGTGCGAGGACCTGTCAGAAATGACTTTTTTCAGCCCTCTGAGTAGTCCCTATACATATAGCAATGGCCACCCGGTCACATGACCAGCTAGCCACGCCCACCCAGTTACATGACCTCCAAGCCACACCCACAAAATAAGCCACGCCCACAGAACCGGTAGTAAAAAAATGTAGAACCTACCCTTGGTTGGGGGTCACCACAACATGAGGAACTGTATTAAAGGGTCGCGGCATTAGGAAGTTTGAGAACCACTGATCTAGTGTGTCCAGAATGTGAGAAAAGTGCAAATGCTAGACCTCTTTTTTCCTTCTGGCATCACGATGTATAGCACTATGAAACCTGAGCAGTGTGTCCAAAGTATGCTCTCAAAGGCTAGAGTGCTTTTAGATGATTTCTAGCCCTTTAAATTATACTAGAAATAAGCTGGCAATCTGTGTTGTTGAGTATGTTTTCATAAGTTAACAGTCCACCAGGCAGTTGCATCCTGCATCAGCTGTAGATTCTGCACAGCATTCAAAAGCGCTTCTGCGTAAAAACACATTGTATGTATTTATTTATTTATTTATTTATTTATTTATTTATTTATTTATTTATTTATTTATTTATTTATTTATTAGTTCGATTTATATGCCGCCCTTCTCCGAAGACTTAAAGCTTACAATGCGTTAAGCAATAGCCTTCATACTTTTGTATATACCTGCTTAGTAGGGCTTTCCGCCCCCCCCCCCCCCAAGCAGGGTTCTTTTTATACAAAGTCAGCTTATTGCACAATAAGCTATTGCACCCACAAACCGGGTCCTCATTTTACCTACCTCGGAAGGATGGAAGGCTGAGTCAACCTTGAGCCTGGTGAGATTTGAACTTGCAGTAACTGCAAGCAGCTGGCAGCCAAGTACTCCTTTAACAGCAGTTTTTAGTCTGCTGCGCCACCAAGGCTCTTGTATGAATAAGCAGAACATTCACCTTCTTCTCTTCACATATGATTGAAATTGTTGACATAACAAAAGGTACTTTTGGCAATATTGATACTCCTTAGGCAGTATTAGCAGACCCTCCTGACCTTCACTTCTAAAAGCAGTATTTATTTACTGCTGCTGGATACAGGACTTAGAAATGATACAACACTAGGATTAGAAAGCTTACCAATTTTATTGGCTTTTTGTATATTAAAAGTGATTTTAAAACCCCACTTGAAAGTGAGTCATATTTCTGAATGCAAATTTGCAAACGCAGGATAAGCTGTTGGTTTTTTTTGAAACTACATTACATACCCAGATCAGTGAATATGAAAGAAGTCTGTGGAACCTGCTACATTATGCTGAACAAAGAAACCGCCAAACACGTATGGCTCTCCCCACAAGCATCAGGGTCAAATGACGAAATAAGGAGATATGTTGATAATCGTATTGTCCTGGGGTATTGTCCTGGGTGCCAGGAGTTGTTATAGTGGTTGTTTTTTTGTCTTGTTAGCTCTCCAGGGTTGTAGTTTATAATATGGATGGCTATAAAGTACTATTAAATATAGTGCCCTGACATGTACTTTCTAAAATATTTCAATTTTGCAACTCCTGATAGATATCACAAAATTTTTTGGAACACTTGTAGGCCACCTGTTCTCTAGGTCTATTTTGGTTTTCTTATTAGCAGACTGAAATGTACCCAAAACTTCCATACTGTGGCCTAAATGTGTTTTGCTTTTCTCTGGGTATTTTTTTTGTTTTGTTTTCTATTGTTTTGGTGTCTTCAGGTCAGGGTTGACTCATGTCAACTGCCCAGACTAGTTCCTGCAGTTTTGTGGCAAGATTTCCACTGCCTCTTTTCTAGGACTGAGAGACAGTGACTTGCTGGCTTTATGCCTAAGATAGGACTAGAATTCAAAGCCTCCCTATTTGTAGGCAGATGCCTTAACTACTACACCAAACTGGCTCTCCCTCTAATGTTTGTTTGTTTGTTTGTTTGTGTGTGTGTGTATTTATTTATTTATTTATTTATTTATTTATTTATTTATTTATTTATTTATTTATTTATTTATTTATTTATTAGTTCAATTTATATGCTGCCCTCCTCCGAAGACTCAGGACGGCTTACAATGCACTTATAGCAATAGCCTTCATTCTTTTTGTATATACCTGCTTATTAGGGCTTATGTCTCCACCCATAAGCGGTGTTTCTACAAAATCATCTTATTGCCCCCACAATCCGGGTCCTCAATTTACCTACCTCGGAAGGATGGAAGGCTGAGTCAACCTTGAGCCCGGTGAGATTTGAACTCGCACTAATTGCAGGCAGCTGGCAGCTAAGTGCTACATAACACCACTTAGTCCGCTGCACCACCAAGGCTCTTTAGAATTTTATGAATCATATATGATAAAATATTTGTTCATTAAATATTATACAATTTCTCGGATGTATTCATTTATTAATCAGTTTTAGTGCAACCTGTTTACTGAATTTTACTAGCTTATTTATACAAACATGTAACAAATATAATTGCTATAATAGAATCAATAACAGCTAATTAATCCTCCATTACTGCTGGCTATTCAGAACCTTCCAGTTTAAAGATCTTTTGAAAAAGATATCCTAAATTACAGGAAGATGAACTTGTGTGCAGGTAGCAATATATTATACAATGAGAAGACTACTACTTTGAAAGCTACTCTATGAATCTCTTTCTTCTGGATCTCTTGGAGATAGACCCTACAATGCCACTTCATATCTAGTCCATGTTAGGTGGACAGATTCTGATTGGAACTGATAAACCTAAAGGCTGTAAGAATGCAACCTGTGTAGGATTAGCAACTGAAGTAAGGATGGTTGACCTTTACAGCAGAGTTTCCCAACATTTCTAGCATTGCGGACCGGGGCGGGGGGAAGAGGGGATGGCTCTTCGTGAGCAGCCAGCAAGTGTGCACACACAGAGCTCCATTTGCATGAGTGGTTTGCATGTGCGTCTGACGTTCAAGGAAATAGAATGCGTGCGCACATGGTCACCCGCTTTGAAGATGTGCGTGCACACTCACCTTCTGTTTCCACAGCCCAGTTGCAATCTCCTTACGGCTATAGAAATTGAGTAAATTAAAAAAAAAACATTTTTCATGTTCTTAAGTAAGTTTTATGGCTGCTGTTGAGTATCTTACATAGAATAGAATAGAATAGAATAGAATAGAATAGAATAGAATAGAATAGAATAGAACAGAACAGAACAGAACAGAACAGAACAGAACAGAATTCTTTATTGGCCAAGTGTGATTGGACACACAAGGAATTTGTCTTTTGTGCATATGCTCTCTGTGTACATAAAAAGAAAAGATACATTCGTTAAGAATCATAAGGTACAACACTTAATGATAGTCATGGGTACAAATAAGCAATCAAATCATACTAGGAAACAAACAATATAAATCATAAGGATACAAGCAACAAAGTTAGAGTCATTCAGTCATAAGTGGGAGGAGATGGATGATAGGAACGATGAGAAGATTAATAGTAGTGCAGACTTAGTGAGGGAATTATTTGTTTAGCAGCGTGATGGCATTCGAGAAAAAAACTGTTCTTGTGTCTAGTTGTTCTGGTGTGCAGTGCGCTCGAGCATTGTTTTGAGGGTAGGAGTTGAAACAATTTATGTCCAGGATGCGAGGGGTCTATATTTTCACAGCCCTCTTTTTGACTCGTGCAGTATACAGAGCCTCAATGGAAGGCAGGTTGGTAGCAATTGTTTTTTCTGCAGTTGTAATTATCCTCTAAAGTCTGTGCCTGTCTTGTTGGGTTGCAGAACCAGCCAATAATGTTAGCTATGTTTTTAAAACATTCTGCCATAGATTTTTTCATATTAACTCGTTTTGTTTTTCCCCCAATGTTAAATTTTCACAAGTAATAACTTGGGAATTCACAATTTATCTAACTTTTGTATTTATTTTTTTAATATTATGTTCTTTTTTAATGCACATACACATGCAGATGCCGCTCACTTATTTTTGAGCCAAAACAAGTTAGTTTGCTTTCCACTCTAGATGGCAGCCTGAATACACTATTGTTCTGTTGTGTGGAACATTACAAAGAGGGTATGTAGGTTGAAATACCTGCTCATCTTTAGGTATCTGGCTGCAGTTCTGTTTTCATTGGATGTTGTGGCTCCATTGCCTGAGCCTGGGCTATCGACAGATGCAGACTCTGAGACTGAGGGGGAGGAGTTGGCAAGGCCTCCCTCTCCAGGACCCTCCTCTCTGGCAATGCCTCCGGAGGACACCGAAGGCCAAACGATAGGCTCAGAGTCAAGCATGTCCCCACAGCCACAGGTGGACAGCGACGAGGAAAATAAGTGCTGGCTGGACCCTCGCCAGAGGCGCAGGGAGAAGCGTGTGCAGCAGAGGGGAAGGCGTGCCAGAGATTAGCTGAGTCACTGGACCACACCCCATAGGCTATAAAAGGGAGTGTGGTGGCCATTCAGACTCTGTGACGGACAAAGCTAATCTCTGGCGAGGCACTTTGCACCTTCGGACACAACACCTATTTGTTGTGGATTTAATTACAAACTGGACTATTCAAACTGTGTGTATTTTTGTCTGTGTTATCGGAGTAAAAGTTATTGGCAGGCAGCCATGGAGTTGCTGCCAAGTTCCTTATCACTGACGTTGAGTGTTTGAAGAGTTTATTTAACCCTCGGCTGGCTGGTTGGGTGTGTGCGTGCGTGGTACGGGGACAGAACATTGGATACGTCCATGTACAATGTCTCTTTTGACTATAGCAAATACAGGGGGTTTTCTTTTCACTATAGCAAATGTAGATTATTATGCGTCTAAATTCTGTAAAGCACTGGACACAGAGGGGTGTGGTGAATATATGTATACACACTCACATGAAATTAAATAGCACAATACCTCTATTGCTCAGACTTGTGATCGCAAATTGTTCCTAGATCCTAAATCTGGTTTATTCAAATCAAAATAAATGCTGTTTATAGTATATCGTCTTAGAGGAATGCTTGTTAAAGGTCATATAAAGACAAAGTACAGAATTACTACTATAAACAGATCTTGATTCTTAAAATAAGGTATTGTGCTTAATTTCAATTGTAGAATTTAACTACTTTGAGCAAATAATCAGGATGATTGCATTGTTTTATGTTGATTTCTAAATTAAGATTTTTTTTTTAGTAAAAGAAGTAGGATTGAAAGAAAATTAGCATGGTTTTAAAACTGAAGCAAACATCAATATCCTTAACTGGATTGTTCATGCTACTCTCACAGCCAAAAATGCAAAGGATCTACAAGCTCTAGTAATAAATGTCAAGAAGCACATTGAAAAAAATAGGGCTAAAATTAAATAAAAAGAAGATCAAACTAATAACTAGTATAAGAACCAGCATTGGAATTGACATAGAAGATATTAAGGTGATGGATAGCTTCTGCCTTTTAGGTTCAACTATCAATAATAGAAAAACAAGCATTTAATAAATGTTTTGGTCTAGTAACGAAGGAATCAGACTAAAACCAGGAGACTGTGAGTTCTAGCTCTGGTTTAGGCATGAAAGCCAGCTGGGTGACCATGGTCCAGTCACTGTCTCTCAGGCCAACCTCCTTTATAGAGGAGTAGTTGTGGGGAAAAGAGGACGACAGAGGAGGACTAGATATCTTCGCTGCCTATTTATAGATATTTATAAAAATAATACAGGTAGAATATAAATAAATAAATGTCACAGGTTAACATTTGGTAGAGCAGCCATGAAAGCTTTGGAAAAGATAAGTCAGATGCTTTGATGTGTCTGTATCTCCAAAGATCAGAATAATTCAAACTGTAGTATTCCCTATGATACTATATAAAAGTGAAAGTTGGACTATGAAGAAGTAGGATAGGAAGAGTGTTGATGTTTTGAACCTTGGTATTTGATAAAATGCCTGAGATAGTCAAACAAACACATGGATCATTGAACAAATCAACCCAGAATTCTCACTCCAATCAAAAATGAGCAGTTTAAATTAACTTTGGACACATTATGCAAAGATTTAGTTGTCTGAAAAAGGCTCTAGTTGGGGGGAGGAAAATATAAAAAGAGGATGACTAGCAGCAAGATGGATGGATTCAGTTACTGTGATGATGCAACATAGAAGACCTGAAAAACCATTTTAGGAAGAGATTGTCCTATAGAATATCTATCTATGTGGCCACTCAGAGATAACAGTGAGTTGATGGCACATAATCAATAGCTGAACATATTTTATCATTTAAATTATTTTACTACCATGTTTCCCCAAAAATAAGAACCTGTCTTATATTTTTTTTGAACCCTGAACTAAGCGCTTGGCCTTATTGCCATGCGCTCAAAAGCCCGGTTGGGCTTATTATCAGGGGATATATTATTTTGGGGGAAACAGGGTAGTCGCAATTTTTAGTTATTGGTATGTAACCCACCAAACTGTATTGACAACATGTAAGGATTTTGCTTTATTCAAAGTTCTGAAAATACTGGGAATGCTGTTTTATTATAAACGGTCATGTTCTTTCTTAAAAATTGCATAGAATCATTTTGGTTGGTCTTAGCAAATCTAAACACATCAACACCAACACCTGGTTCTGTTGGAGTAGCCAGAAGCCTTGGGCTTCTCCTAATAATTGATGTGTTTTACTTTCGGGGATCTATTGTGAGAATGGGCTTGTGTATCATTTTCACTTATTAAACATCTGTTGAATTTGGCAGTTCCTGTCCACTGACAATGTACAAATACTAGTTTTGGCTCTAATGATCTTCTACCTTGACTATTGTACTGCAGCTGTTTATGAATGGGTCTTTCCTTGTCTATTCAATTATCCCAATCTTTACTATACCTTACCTTGTTTTTCCTATATTTTCTTACTACAAATACATTTAGAATCTTGACGCTAGAATTTAAAGGCCTGCAGTTAACATATAACATATAATACTGTTAAAAAAAGCTTTTCCCTGTTACCTGCTCAGCTCCTCTCCTGGAATGAGCCTATTTCTACAATAGGATAAGTGCTTCTTTCCATGTCCTTTTTGAGTATTATTCTATCTTATTTGTATGGATTTCAGGATCTGGGTGCTCAGTTACAGTATGGGATTCTTTTTCTACTTCCTGGCAGCATTTGTCTTTTGGTACATCTAGGAACGATTTGAAAACCTTTTTATTTAATAAAGCTGACAGATTGGTAAAAGTGTTCGTGAGCAGATGCTAGGAATGTCAGAAGGACTGATTCAGTAAAGGTTTAGCTTTGTGTAACTGTACAGCATTTTCTTTTCATCGCAATTGTAAATATAGTTATTGCATATAGATTTTGTGAGAGCATGTGTGTGCGTATCTTTACTTATTTATTCTTATTTATTAATTTTACCATACTGGGATCCCACCTCCCCAGTTCGTGCAGGTCCATTATACAAATCTTTGTTTATTTTGGTGTCTGCTGTGAAGCATTTTACATGATTAGATTAAAACATGTAAAGTATAATAGTATTAGTTTGCAAAGCATATTTCTAGTTTCTAGGAGTTCATGTAGGGTGCTCACACATTTGCGAACCAGTAGGGAAGAGAAGGGAATTTCACCCCTGTGGAGAAGTATTAATGGACTGAAGTATTAAGTGATCATTGTGGATGGGCAGCAGTTATAAATTTGAGGACAGTCATAAATAACTTTTTTGAAGTAGGTTGTAACTTTGAATGGTCATTAAACAACCAATCCTTAAGTAAAGACTACCTGTCTTGGTAGAAAAACAAATAATTTGGCAATGGGAAACAGAAAAGTGAATGTAATATATTAGCTGTATTGAAAAGAAACACATCAGAAATTTTTAAGGTAATATTTTATATACTTAACTTGCACATGCTGCTATGTAGCTACAAGTACCTCGTTATGATCTAATAATAGCAGATCAAAATAAATAATAGAGGTTCAAGAGCAAAACACTCCTGCTGTTGTCTTATCAGTATAAGCATACATGTTGGTGTTTGAAGAAGCAGGAGTGTTTGAATGAATGAATTATCTTTATTAGTGTATAGGTCACAGGCTCCAGACAACACAAACATAAAAACGCAATATAATGTATGCCATAAAAAGGCCTCTGATCATGCCCAGTCTATTTGCTATCAAAAAATCTTGATTTCTTCAGGCTACTGTTGCTAACTTAGCAATGGCAAGAGTTATTTGAAGAACTTTATTTGCCAAAGTTTATAGAATTTGTTTTGTCCATCCAGGAAATGGACTAAAAATGGTGTAGTAAGCCCTCGATTTACAAGCACAACTGAGTCCAAAATTTCTGTTGCTAAGCAAGTTGTTAAGTGAGTTCTGTCCCATTTTATGACCTTTCTTGCTGCAGGTGTTAAGTGAATCATTGTAATTGTTAACTTAGTAAGATGCTTATTAAGTGAATCTGGCTTTCCTATTGGCTTTGCTTGTCAGGGACACTGCAACCATCATAAATATGAGCCAGTTGCCAAGGGTCTGAATCAGGGGTGGGTTCTACATTTTTTTTACTACCGGTTCTGTGGGCGTGGCTTATTTTGTGGGCGTGGCTGGGTGGGGGTAATGTGACTGGGTGGGCGTGGCCAACTTTTTTTTTTTAACTTTTAAAAGCATTTTTTCTACAACCTTAAGAGGTTGCAGAAAAAAATGCTTTTAGAAGCCTCTGATGATCAGGCAACTCAGCTGGGATCGCCAGAGGCTTTTAAAGGCATTTTTTTCCCCTACAACTTCTTCGGCCGAAGAGGTTGCAGAAAAAAATGCTTTTAAAAGCCTCTGACGATAACAGCTAAGCCGCGCGATCATTAGAGGCTTTTTAAAAAACTTTTAAAAGAATTTTTTCGGCCGAAGAGGTTGTAGAAAAAATGCTTTTAAAAGTTAAAAAAAATGCCTCTGATGAGGTGGGCAGGGTAAGCGAGCAGCGACCGGGCCGGGGACCAGTTTGGGGGCGTGGCCAGCCAATGTTATTACCGGTTCTCCAAACTACTACAAATTTTTACTACCGGTTCGTATGAACCGGGAGCAACCCACCACTGGTCTGAATTTTGATCACGTGAGCATGGGGCTGCTGCAATGTTCATAAATGTGAAAAACAGGGAACTTGCTATATGTAACGCACCTTGAGGCTTATAGTAATTTTTAAAAAGTCCTTTGAAAAGGGCATACTATTGCTTTCTCAGGTTTAATTTGTAGTGAGTGTTACAGAAATGGACCAGAAAAGGTGGGATAGAATAGATATATGATGATGATTATATATATGGTGGCAAATATGTATGTATAAAGGAATGATTTTATACTTATGGACAATGTAATCATATTATACCATGGTGGCAGGATTGTATATTTTATTTGTGTATTAGTGCATAGAATATATTAATAAAAATTAAAAAAAAAAAAAAAAGAAATGGACCAGTGGTTTCATTGTCCTTCTGAAGTTTACTAATGTCTGTGGATAGGGATACTAATAGGATAGGACAGGACAGAATATTCTTTATAGGCCAAATGTGATGGGATACACAATGAATTTGTCTCCAAGATTTTTATACCATCATCTGTCAAAATCAGTATCAATAAATATTCTATAGGTCTGTTTTTGAAGTTGGGAACTTTGCTTTTACAAAGCACTTATCAGTGCATTGATATAACTGTGTTAAATGGCTGATGGACACTATGCAATGTGGACTTATAATTATTGTCTTGTTTTGCTTGATATTTATGGTGTTATAAAGATTAACGTTCTTTTGAATTCTTTTCTAAAAACTTGGAACCTGCCATTGTATGAAGAATTATATATTTAAAATATTTAAAAACTACGCTAAATAACTTCCTATATGCAACATAATTTATTTTTGTCCCTCCCTCCCTCTCTCCCTCCCTCCCTTCCTATCCTAAAGAAACAAAGTATACATTTAAAAATATTTTGATCGATGTACAAATACTCTAATGTACATTTTTCTGTGGAGCAATATAAATATTAACCTAATGTCTCCTCTGTTTTTTTCATTAAAAACTATTATCTGATAAGTAATTCAAGGCATCAGAGCACATCCTAACAAAAATTTACAATGTGTAACAATATTGGATGCTTGTCTAATTTTAATTTAGCATTATATAATTAAAAATTAGTTTTGTGATGGGTAAATTATAGATAGTAATTAAATATTGTTTGGCTCTCCCAGAACATGTTACTTTTGTTGGCAGTGTTACAGTTTTTCAAAAAGCTGGCAGCTAATAGTGGCAGTTTGGTGGCATTTAGGATACGTGATTCTTCTGGTACCAGCTTTTTTTCTCATTAGTTATTGCTTCTTCTTTCACCATTGTTTGGATTTTAAATCTAAATCAAATGTTGTGCTGTGTAACACAATCTTTATCTACTATTGTAGAAATAGTAGTAACAGTATATATTCATTTGCACATTAGAAATAGATCCTTTCACAAAATATTCGTTTGGTGAATTCTACCTAATGTATTTTACTTCCAGTTATAGAAATCATAAGACAAAATTTCAGAATAATATTTGAAGCAACCTTGAATGTAAACAGCTACAAATGCTTTCTAAATTAATGCAAAAATTGCTGTAAGTAGTTGTTGAACAGCAACACTTTTCTGCAAGGGATTATTATTTGTATTGGATTTAAAATATTTCAGGACATGTCAAGAAAGATCTGATGACAACTGCAAAGCAGGTAGCCCTTGACTTGCAATGGGGCCTGCATGTTATAGTTTTAAGTCATGATAGTTGGTAAGCACATCATCGTGTAACCAACCCGATTTTTAGGACATTTTTTGTCGCAATGATCATTTAGTAAATCCAAGGTCATTTAGTAAATCCAAGCAAACCTATTGTTTATCATAAATTGTTTGTTGTAAATTGCGGTCATATGACCATAGGCCCCTGTAAACAGCCATAAATATGAGCCAATTGCTGAATGCCTGAAATGTGGTCACATAAATCATGTGTTCCCCCCCCCCCCCGGGTCATTGGACTTTTGGACTGGGTTGTTGTAAGTTGCTTTGTGGGTCCTTTGTAACTTCAAACAGTTGCTAAGCAACTGGTTGCATGTTGAGGACTACCTGTAATTAACATTAGATAAATCATAAAGTGAATTTAGTGTTTTGAAAACAAAACAAAGTGAATCAAGAACTAATGATTCATTTATTTGTCTTGCTGTATATAGGTGCCCAGCCACAACCTGGGGCAGCTCACAAAACAGCAAAAACATTAAAACCACCCAACAACTAGAATAACACAGTAAAAGCTGTTGGCATGCCAGCATAGCTTTTTCTCAATGTCAACACTGTACCTTGCTGAGTTAGCAGAGATTTGGTTTCAGAGGAGGAAAATGGATTTGGAATATAACTGGTATGCATGCACGTTGCATTTGTAACATTTTCTTAAGTACACATTTTCCTTTTCCAGAAAATATAATTTGCTTCTTTAAGAAACTGCTGACAGGTGTGACCTGCACAAATAATCTGCATCATCTTTTCCCTCCTTAAATTTAGATTTATGCACATGTCTATTGAGTGTACTGAATTCAAAAATGGTAAGACACACACACATATATTAGTCTCTCTCTCTCCCTCCCTCCCTCCCTCTCTCTCTCTCTCTCTCTCTCTCTCTCTCACACACACACACACACACACACACACACACACACACAGGAATATTGTATTTTTATCATGTGGTGATTAAGCATGAAGGTGCTTCAAAGTGAAAGAAACTCTGGGGTGTGTACTTTTAGTCATTAAATAGTTTCTCCTACCCCGCCCAAAATTTTGGATTGTTTGTGAGAATATAGCAGAGTTAATGTGTCTGAGAGAGATTATACTCATCTTGGAGTGGGTGGTTAAGTCCAGGTTGTGGAACGTTTGGCAGGAAAATACTGAGGCGGTTTCCTTCTTATATTCTGCTTACTCCATCTGTACTGTAAAATGTTTTCGTTTTTCCAATTTCACTTTCAGTCTTGGCAGTCAGAATATGATCAGATATATTAAATTAAAATTTACAAGTACAAGAATATGAACATAACTATCCCTGTTGTACTTTTCCTTTAAAAGAAACTTATTATTTTTTGGTATTCAAATAGTGCTGCACTAAGCGCCCTTCCTAAATTGTCTGTAATTTGATAAGTAGCTTCATTAAAATAATATTTTTGAGTGAGTAAATAATGAAAAATGTTTTGCTTTGAATATAAGTGATTATCACAGGATGAATATACTTCAATAAACCATATTTCATTTGTAGAAAAATATTAATATTTATAACTTCCTCTGATTTGAATGAAATGATTTATTCACACTTCTTTATATACCTCTTACTAAATTCCTCTCTTTCAATAAATAACTCCAAGAATTCTTTAGCAATATCTGCAACAGGTAATTTAAAGAAGTGAGACCTTTTTTCCTTCCATAGTAAACCACAGTTTTAATTTTCAATCTTTTATTAATCAGAAATACAAGTTCAATGATGATAGATAGAAGTCCTGAAAAAAATCCCTGAGAGATAAGCTCATTTCCAAAAATTGTTTAGGGGAGCAATTGTATGGTCTTTAGCTTTTCTGATATTAAAGAATGCTAAAAAAAGTAAGTGTCCTTCATGCATTGGGCTTTTTAAAAGTAGAATTATATATTAAACATATAATAACCATAAAATTATAAAAAGAAACAAAAAATATAGTTCCCCCTCTTGCTGGCTCAGAATGGTATCTTCCAAACAGATGACAAAGTACCTTGGCTGAATCACACGTACAGGAACAGAGTTTCAGCAGAACTGGAATCTAAAAACTATTGTAATGCTTAGAAACACAGAAAGTGTGGAGAGAAAAGGAAAGACTTTTTTGTATTTGCGAGAAGAGGATTTTTAAAAATTACTATTGTTATTATTATTATTACTTTAGACATCTAAAGTACCCAGCTGTTTGATCTACATTAATATTCTGAGTTATTGTTTACATTTTCAGTGGTGAGAGAGAGGCAATCGAACTGGGATTATTATTATTTTTTTCCTATTCTCCACTTTTTAAAATAATTGGAAAGAGTATCTGGATATGTCTGATCCAGCGATTTGGAGTGTCCTCTCAAACTTTACATTGCCTCATTTGAGAAGTGGAAACAGGCTCCGTCGAACACAAAGGTAAAACAGAGTCTAGAAAACTCTTGTACTGACTTGTCTATTACCTATGTTGTAAAGGTTTATTTTTTTTAAAAAAAAATACTGTGCACAATTCTTTACTGAATACTGTTGTCAAATAGGTTGAAAAGCAAGTAAATATTACTTTAGTAACTTCCTGATTTTTGTTTCACATTTCATGCTGCTTTTAATACTTGGTAGACTGTAAATAATTTACGGACTTTTGACTTTAAATATAGGTAATGGGATGAAACTTTTGAATTCAGTAAATACTATAAATTTCATTGTTTCAAGTAGTATAACTTTTGTTATGGAATTGAGGCATAAATTCAAGTTTGATCACATTCTTATCTGTAGAAATAAAAGCTAATGAGCTGCTTTATTATTATTATTATTATTATTATTATTATTATTATTATTATTATTATTATTATTATTATTTTCTTAGACGTTAATGTGGGCAGACAGTTAAAAATAGTTACAGAATATATACTTATTTATAAGCATGATTAGAACTACCTAAATCTATCTTAGGGTAGACTGGCACTGTTGCTTATTTAGGTATGTGATAATAGGATCTGCTGAATAATAGTGAGACTATTAAGAACATAATAATTATTTCAATCTTATTTTCTAATTTGTATGCATTTGTATGTAGAGTAATGTATCTATCAAATTACTTTTCTTATGTCAATTGGAAGCAATATAGTAGTAGATGTATCAAAGTAATAACGCAGAAAGAAATACCTAACTTTGAAGTAATAGTGAAATAAGAATTGTTTCAAGAACAAAATAATATTCTGAAATGAGCATGTATTTTCTCATTTTAGTGTTTGATTTAAGTAACATGTTTTTATACATATTTTTGTATACAGTTTGTATCCACTTATCCTTGAACAAACACACTGAAAAGCTTTAGATGAATGAGGAAGAACTAGTGCTATACTATATTGTAATTTATTACTGCTCACTAAAGTCTCTGTCAACTGAGATAGATGTTCTACATTTATTTTCAGTTGTTCCTTGTTTCAGACCTCCCACTTTTGGGGGACAAATTGAGTTGAAAACATGAGAAAATTATCATATTTACTAAGTAAACTGAGATCTCTTTACCAAGACCAATTAAGAGCCCTATAGTAGTAGATATGGAGGTGATCCCCTTGGGGTTATTTTTCAGTTCAATGTTCTCTAGAAATATGGTTATATAATTAATGGTCTAACTTTTGATTTATATATATATATATATATATATATATATATATATATATATATAGAGAGAGAGAGAGAGAGAGAGAGAGAGAGAGGGAGGGAGGGAGGGAGGGAGGGAGGGAGGGAGGGTCACTGAAGCACTTGCAAGTGTCCTTCCCCACCCCTGTCTTATTGTATGCCCATTCTTATACTGATACAAAACAGTTTGAGTGATATATTCAGCAATCCAGAATTAAATGCTAAACAGCAGGTATATGTCTACAACATAGAAGATATGGTCAGAGCATGTTTCCAGTCTTCAAAATGCAAGGGTCCTTATTTATAAATGCTTGGCTTTCAATCCATTTTTCATGAGCCACAGCTGTGATTAAAAATTAATAAAAATGAAAAATTATTTGAAAAATTATTTTAACTTAACAGCTCTAAAGCAAACAACAAAAGTTTAGTAGTTATGTAAATTATGGTGGAAGAAAAATACAATCATGACAAGTTAAGTAGAGTATAATCAAACCGGGCGGCAATTCCAGAACCTGTCGCTTCACTGTAAAATTGGAAGATACTGAAGATAAGTTGAATTTAAAAATTGGAGTGGATTTTAGTAACTACTTGTAGAATGTTGTGAAGTTCACCAAAGGAGCTGTGGCCAAGTGCTAAATTGAGAACTAAATTACATACAGGTTTAATCTTTGGTTTCTGGTATGGGGAGAAGCTATAGACATAAAAGGCCAGTTGAGATTGAAATAGACCAGTGGTCTGACTCAGTATGACTGAGTTTCCTAACCTATACCAGTACTTTTAGTGATTAACTACTATCAGTGAGACATTAATTAAAATAAGAACAAATGGTAATGTTCTGAACATTCTGCTGGCATCAAATGCTTTTCTTTTTCTAATGTTTGGAAATATTAATTTTATTCTTCTTGGGTTGGTCTCATCAACTTTATTCCTTTTTTTTTATTATTTTAAAGTTAGGACTTAGTAGAAATGATTTATATTTAAAAATACCCTGTAAACAAATAAAAAGACCTGGCAGTTGGCTTAGGACCCCAGTGGGAGAATAGAACACTGGAGATGGTTGATTGACTAATAGCAATTTCCACTTTTCCCTGAACATTCTGTACCTTTCCTCCCCATCTATTATTTTTAGTTATAATTTACATTTTTATTATGATTTTATTGGGATTTTATACACTTACATGTGTGTATATAGATATAGATATAGATATATAGATATGTGTTTTCTATTTTGATGTTGTAAGTTGTGCAGAGTTGCCTTGCGGCAACATGAGTGGCAAACAAATTTAATAAATAAAATAAAAACATAAAACTCTTTATTATAGTTATAAGCCAGCATAAACTCCATACGTTTTGGCTAATAAAAACTTAAATAAAAGTGTCAATATTAAAACAAATCTTTATAAGGATGCCTAACCTTAACATGAAAACTCCTATCCCATTTGCTTTCTGCCTTTCCAAAATTACAGACTTTCTCTTTATATATAGATATCAGGGATTCTGAGGAGCAGCCAAGGATTTCTGGAAATTGAAGTCCACATATCGCAAGTCCACTCACATTAGGAATGGCTACTATATACCAATGGTATATTTGGTTGTGTTTCCTAGTTAATGATGGGATTGTATTTATGAGACATAGATTAGAAAAGAGTCCTTCCTTCCTTCCTTCTTTCCTTCCTTCCTTCCTTCCTACCTACCTACCTACCTACCTAATAAAATTATAGAATGAAGTCTAGATATGATCAAGTGGATCTGATTGCAATACAGGTAGTCCTCAACTTACAACCATTTATTTAGTGACCATTTAAAAAAGCGACTTATGACTTCTTTTCACACTTATGACCATTGCAGTATCCCCATGGTCACATGATCAAAATTTTGACACTTGGCAACTGGCATATATTTATGATGTTTGCAGGATCCTGGAGTCATGTGATCACCTTTTGTGACCTAGCAAGCAATGGGAAAGCCAGATTCACTTAACAACCACATTACTAATGTAACAACTGCAGTGATTCACTTAACAACTGTAGCAAGAAAGGTAATAAAATTGGGCAAAACTCATTTAACAACTGTCTTGCTTAGCACTGGAACCTTTGGGCTCAATTGTGGTTGTAAGTCAAAGACTACTTGTACAAGTATATAAAGAACATATGAATTTTTGCCTGTGTTTGAGGCCTGATTAAATATCACTTTATAACAATACATAGCGCGTTGAAAGCTTTCTGTAGGGCTTCCTTTTAATTAATCTGCACAAGTTAGCAATCAATTAGGCAAATAGTACTGACCAGAAGTATTTTGTGGTTTATTTTTTTCATGATAACAGGTAACATCAAGTCTTCGATTTTAGTATCTCCTTTAATATCAAAAACCAGTTTTATTTCTCATAGTCTGGAAAAATAGACTACCATGGCTGAATATACCAAAATTTCATTTTGCAATTGAATGCTTTAGATATAGCCATTTTGAGTATGCACCAGACCAAATGACAAAAGTTTTTGTGTTAAGGGCACTTCCTTGAAGAAACACTTAGTGGTTTCTGTATGTATGCCCTCTACATGTATACTGAAAGCTTTTTTTTTTTTTTTATGCTAGACAAACATTTCACTATTTGCTCAGAATGGGACTAACTGTACTGCTTTAAAATACAAAGTTAGAACTGTTAAATGGTAACTATGCAAGCTATTAATAACTTGTTTTAATGTCATATCAGACCTTGAAGAGTGCTACCAGCAAGCAATGTTTTTTTCCCTTTTTGTGTTCTCCAGTGCAGTAGTACTTGCCTTAGTGAATGGGATATGGCTGTCCATTTTCTATGTTAGTAGTTTGTGCTTTTATCTCTTTTGGACAACTCTATGCTCACATCTTCTGCTAAACTACGAGCCTTAAAATTTACTGAAGTAAGAACAGTTTGTCCTTTGACATTACAAGCAAAAAGGAATTCTTGCCTTTGGATCTAAGTTCTAGATATGATTACAGTGCTTGACATCAGAAGAAACAGCATCGTATTCAGTCTATACATAGCCTGTGGTTTTGATGGAATAGGCCCTTTTGACCATTAATTTCAGCATTAAAGGAAGTGTGCGCATTGATTCTCACAGCTATAGGTAGGGTGAGTCTTCACTGTGTCTGTGTTCATTCAGCGTTGAAAGCTTAAGTTAAACATTAATTCTCCTCTGGATTACCATGTCCATTTCTTGCCTACAGCTGAGCCAAAATATAATTCTTGAGCTTCTTTGTTTCCTAGATGAGTTGCAACATAGGATTATTATGCATTTCAGGATGTTCTCCAGTTGGCCTATGTCTTGACTTGAATAGTAACAATAAAGAAAGAACCCTGACCTCTTTGTTCATTTTGGATTTGGAGGATTTCAAAGAATAACACTTAACAGGAGAACATTTCGTATTGTAAATAAAATTGAAGGCGGTGTTGAGATTTGGAATGAAACTCGGCTCCTGGAACATCAGCCACAGAAAATTGGTGACTCTGCTAAGATGAAGGAATTTTCCCTCTAACATTTTTTTTTAGATAAAATGTTAATGAAAGAATAATTGGTCCATGGGGAACTCATATTTTCATAACAAAATAAATCAGTGTGTACCATATTCATATATAAGAATCTCAAAACGATAAGTCGGGATCTTCATGAATAGTCAGATTGTTATTTATGAAGAAAGATTCATAGACCACCATTAGACGGTTTGATTGTAAAGGGGAATATATGCCAAAATATTGGTGCAGAAGCCAGGCGTGTAAGTGGACACAAAGGAGATAAAGAAAAAGGAAGAACTAGTCCATCTTAATTGGACCTAAGATTGTTCCTTTTAGTCTACAGAAGAATGATTTTGTTGGTTTTATTTTTGTGAACTGCTTTTTACCTCAACAAAAATATGAAAAGGCAGTTTTCCAGAACGCTGCTACTACACTCCAGCATAGGGTTAAATCCTCATTTCTGCCAGCAACTGAGAGAACCTTTATTTAAATAACTTCCTACTCTGTGCTCTTACCACGCCCCTTTTGCACTCAATTCCCCAGTCTTTCTCTCAGTTGCTGCCAGATTGAGAGGGTTTTTCTCTGTGCTCCGAGGTAAGCGTTAGGCCTTTGTTTATTTTTGATTAGCCCCTTCTTTATTTTCGGTTTGGTTAGGTTTCCCCTTTCCTTTTTTTTTTGTAAATTGGATTGTTTTGCCTCCCTGCCTGCCTGCTGTTAGCTGGGTTCGTGCCTGGGTATCCAGGTCGTCCCAGCCAGCGCCTGCGTGCGCTCACAGCCGCCGGTTTCTGTCCCCTCGGGGCGGATCCGGCTCATTAAAGGCTGCCGGTGGATTCGGCTGAGGACTGCGCTCCCCACCCCCCCCACACCGATTGCTTGGGGAGAGAGCTGAGCGGCGGGGCGTCGCAGACGGCGGTTAGCGGGCGCGCTACCGCCACGGAGCCTCTCAGACGACCGTCCCGTCAGGTGCCTGCGGGCGGCGTCTCGGCCAGCCGCTTGATTGCCGTGTGGGCCCCGTTCCGACATTGATAAGGTTTGCGGAGGGCGCGGCGTGGCTGAACATCGCTCGCCACCCTCCTGCAACTGGGCAAACGGCTGGAGACCCCTTTCCACGTGGCGACCTAGGGAGAGGCGCCAGAGGGGTGCGGCGGAGGCCGTTGGAGAGCGCGTGGGGCCGCAGCATTCCCGCGCTGTAGCCGCGCGGCCGCCATTTTGATTATCGGGCGGCCGCCATCTTGTCTGACCTCGTGGAGCGGTCCGGCTGCCATTAGATTGTTCGCCTTCAGGGGGCCCATTTTGTGGCGTCTAAAGGCGTGTCACCGCTCGCACCTTCTCCCAAGACAGGGAGATTTAATTGGCCCCACCAGCTGTTCCCCCCTGTTGGCTGGGGGGGGCGACTTAAAGGCTATCTGCCCTGCAAAGCCAGCCTTCCTGCCTGGCCCGGGCTAGGGCTCTGAAGTGACTGAGCTCTCTGTGACCCAAGTTGTGGGTGGTCTATCCAGTCACTTTCTCTGGAAAAAAAAAAAAAAAAAAAAAAAAAAAATTCGCCTCTGTCCTTGATCCAGAGAGTTTTGATTGAATGATTATCTAAAATAAATAAATAAATAAATAAATAAATAAATAAATAAATAAATAAATAAATAAAAGCCACGCCCCCTGGTCACATAGGTGGGCGCCTGGCTTTTATGATGGCGGATTCATCATTCTCCTCTGACGTGGAGCAGGAGGCCAGCCCGGTCAGAGCAAGCAGGTCTCGCAAAAAGCAGCCGGCCAAACGGTCCAAGGCGGGAGGCCACAAGTCCCGGTCTTCTAAGTCGTCTTCTTCAGCGAACAAGGACGAGCTCCGTCGTCATAAGGCCTTGGAGAAACAATGCGAGAAGGCCAGGTTGGCTTCTACTTCCTTGTCAAGCCGGGACACGGGGCTCGCGCTTCAGACTTCTTGCGCTCCCCAGGATCCGGAGCGAAGGGCGGTCCAACCCAGACCATTGGCGTTACAGAGGGGCGTGTCCCAGTCGATGCCGGACGTCTCGTTAGTGGGTCGGGATCCCCCACCACCTCCACGATGTCAACCGTCGGCCACTTTCACACCTACGGCTGCGGGGCTTCGCTCTGTGGATCAGCCTCCACCCCCTCCTCAGTATGATTTCCAGTCAATGCTTTCCACCGCTTTGGCATCTATTATGGCGGCTGGCGCTCAAACAGCGGCACTGACTTCCCCTGCGGGGACTGCCTCTGGAGGGTTGGGGACCGCGGGATCTCGCAGGGCCCGCTCCCCGTCCCGTATGGACTCTGATTCGTCTGAGTCTTCGGATCAGGAGGAGGAGGCGCCAGAGGAACTCGAATTTTCGGAGGATGAAGACCTACCTCCTGACTCCCCGGCTTTCACGGGTTTGTTCCGGCCCGCATTATTCAAGTCCCTGCTCCACAAGGCCCGACAAACAACCAATTTGGGGTCGGTGGGGGCTCAACCCCCGGCGTCCCAACCCGAGCCGGGCCCGCATGATGCCTTGTTCAAACAAGTAAAGCAGGAAAAGGACTTTATTCCGTGCCCCCAACTGTTCACGGATGTGTTGCAGGCGCCTTGGGGCCAACCTGGGTCGTCTACCGCGCCCAGTAACCTTGACAAGAAATTGTTCTGTGCGGCACCGGAGTTGGATGCAATGTTGGACTTGCCCACTGTGGATGCCCCTGTCGCTAGTCTCACTTCTCATTCAATGGTTTCGTCTGATCCTCTTGAAGGTCTAAAGTCTGAGGACAGGCGTACCGAACTGGCTTTCCGTAGGTCACATCAAGCAGTTGCTTGGACGGTCAGAACGGCCACGGCTACGTCGTTCTTTAATCGTGCGGCTCTGATTTGGCTGCGACAGCTCCGAGAACGGCTGCCACCAGAGGAACGGCGTATGCTTCATGATATCAATAAGATCATCGCTGCCACGGAATACTCAGCAGACGCCTCGTTGAACTCGGTCAAGTTTGCATCCCGGGCGATGGCAGCTTCCATTACTTCACGTCGTCTGTTCTGGCTTCGCCCGTGGAAGGCGGATATTAAAGCCAAGTGGAAGCTGGCGGCGGCTCCGTATAAAGCCTCCCATCTATTCGGCGCTGCTCTGGATCCGGTCCTGGTGGAGGACAAAGACAAACGCAAAATTATGCCTTCCTCTTCTCGCAAGCAAGACAGGCGCTATACCCCGTACTCGCAGCGTCAGCCCTTTCGGGCTTACTCGGGGCAGGGAGGCCCCTCCAATTACAGACCACCGTTCCAGCAGTCAGAACGTTTCACTGACAGGCAACGATTTAGGGACCGTGGCAGACCTCAACCTGCCTCTAAGCGTCCCTACCGCGGGGCCAACTCCAAGCCCTATCGCAGAGGCAAATGACTCACCGACTCCAGGTCCCGTCGGCGGACGACTTCAATCTTTTCGTCGCCAGTGGGACCAATCCACATCGGACGAGTGGGTTCGTCGCACGATTTCAAACGGACTCTCGATAGAATTCTTGGATCGACCTCCTCGACGCTTCCTGAGATGTCCCGTGCCCCTGTCCATGGACTGTCGCAACCTGATGGAGGAGGAGATCTCACACCTTTTGGAGATCAGGGCGATAGAACCGGTGCCGGTGGATCAACGAGGGACCGGGTTCTATTCGGTCCTGTTTTTGGTGCCAAAATCTTCAGGGGGCGTTCGAGGGATTCTCAACCTCAAAGATTTGAATCGTACGGTACGTTACCGTCGATTCAAAATGCACTCCCTTCACTCGATATTGGCTTCGGTTCGTCCAGGGGACCTGATGCAGTCGGTGGATTTACGAGAGGCCTATCTGCATGTTCCGGTGCTGCCTTCGCATCGTCAATTTCTACGCTTCGAATATGCGGGCGGTCATTACCAATACTGTGCGATGCCGTTCGGTCTTTCTTCGGCTCCCCGTACTTTCACCAAATTGGTGGCGGTGGTGGCGGCAACACTCAGTGCCATTCCAGTCAGAACGCTCTGTTACCTGGACGATGTGCTGGTCCTTTCTTCATCCAGACAACGAGCAGTGCGAGACATGGAGCAGGTGATCTCGGCCTTCAGGGAGCACGGCTTCACTATCAACCTGGACAAGAGCCACCTCATTCCTTCAACCTCGATTTTACATCTAGGGACTGTGATAGACTCCGGGAGGGGGCAGGTCTTCCTGTCAGAAGACAGAGTGGGAAGCATCCTTTCACTCCTGGACCAGATCTTAGCCCAGAGGTCGGTACCACTGCTGACGTTGTCCCGGTTGTTGGGGAAGATGGTGTCGTGCTTCCGCATTGTGCCGTGGGCGCGCAGGCACTCTCGCCCGTTACAATGGCTCCTGCTCCCCTTTCAGAGAGACCGCAGTTCCAATTCGTCAAAAAAAGTGTTGGTCACTCCACGAGTTCGCCTATCGCTACGTTGGTGGAAGTCGACGGCCATTCGGAGGGGATGCAATTTTCTGGAGCCAGACCGGATTGTGATCACCACGGATGCCAGTCTCCATGGTTGGGGAGCCCATCTGGAGGCACAAGTGGCACAGGGACAATGGACTCCGGCGGAGCGCACTCACAGTATCAACTTGCTAGAGCTACGAGCGATCCGCCTCGCTCTGCTACACTTCAAGTCCCGGATTCGCGGCCGTCACGTTCTAATACTCACGGACAACACGTCCGCCAAGGCTCACGTAAACCGCGAAGGAGGGACGAGGTCGCGGAGCCTGATGCTCGAGTCGGAGCGTCTGTTCAGCTGGGCGGAGACTCATTTGGCATCGATCCGAGCAGACCATATTTCCGGGATAGCCAATACTCGGGCGGACTGGCTCAGCAGAGAAGTGATCGATCAGGCCGAGTGGCAGCTCCTTCCCAGTCTGTTTCAGGAAGCATCACTTCGCTTTGGGCGGCCGGTGGTGGACCTCTTCGCCAGTCCGACCAACGCACAACTTCCGAGGTTCATCTCTCGATTTCCAACGCCGCTCGCAGAGGACACAGATGCACTGAGATGCAGTTGGCCGGCCGGCCTTCTGTACGCCTTCCCGCCAGTGCCATTGATTCAGCGAGTGATCCGGAAGTTGCTGGTGGAGAAGGCGGAGGTGCTGCTGGTGGCGCCGTACTGGCCGCGCAGACAGTGGTTCGCGGACCTCGTGGAACTTTCGGTGTCGGCTCCGTGGCGAATCCCTCCTCATCGGATTGTCTTGCGTCAAGGAGCCATTCAGCACCCCGAGCCCCAGCGGTTCCAGTTGGCCGTTTGGCATTTGAACGTGTTATCCTGAGGAAGGGCCGTTTGCCGGACGAAGTGATTGGGACGATCCAGGCGGCCCGTAGACCTTCTACAACAAGGATTTATGAAGCCTCGTGGAGGGCCTTTTGTTGCTGGTGCGCGGCGGCCCATGTGGATCCGACGTCCGCGACTATTCAGGATGTTTTGGGTTTCCTGCAAGCGGGGTTGGGCAAAGGCCTGGCTCCGGCTACCCTTCGACGTCAGGTGGCGGCCCTGGCCACGGTGCTTTCCTTTCCTCCGTATGCATCACTGTCCCATCACCCGTGGGTGAGGGAGTTTCTTCATGGGGCTACAAACTTGCGGCCGCCCACCGTTCACCGTTATCCCTCTTGGGATTTGGCGCTGGTTTTACAGGCCCTTACTGTTTCACCGTTTGAGCCGCTGGGTTCTATTTCTTTGAAGTTTCTGTCGTTCAAAGTAGCTTTCCTGATAGCTATTACGTCGGCTCGGCGCATATCTGAGCTGTCGGCTTTATCCGTACGGAAGGATTTGTGTATTTTCCACGCTAACACCGTCGTGCTTCGACTTGATCCTGCTTTTACCCCCAAGGTTAACTCTTGGTTTCACCGCTCGCAGGAACTGATTCTTCCTGACTTCTGTCCGTCGCCCAGTCATCACCGTGAGGTTCTTTGGCACACACTGGATGTGCGCAGGGCCCTAAGGCGCTACATTCGCAGAACGGAGTCCTTTCGTAAGACGGAGGCGTTGTTTGTTTCGTTTCATCCAGCTTCTATGGGGAAGAAGGTGTCGTCAGCCACTATTGGTCGTTGGATTAAGGCCTGCATTTCTTCGGCTTACGAGAGGCAGGCGCGCCCTGTGCCCGCGAGAATTCAGTCCCATTCGACCCGGAGTGCTGCCACCTCGGCTGCCTGGGCTACCCAGGCATCGGTGTTGGACATTTGCAGAGCTGCCACATGGACTTCCTTGTCGCCGTTCATTCGGCACTATCGCATTGATGCTTACGCTTCGGCGGAGGCGTCTTTTGGGCGGAGAGTTCTGCAGACTGTGGTTTCTGGCTCCTCTGAGGGGAGCGGGGGTTTGCCCGACCCTGGAAATTAGGCTTGGGTATGTCCCTATGCTGGAGTGTAGTAGCAGCGTTCTGGAAAATGGACGTTGTCTTACCTGAACGTCCCTTTTCGGAACGCTGCGTATACACTCCATTTCCCACCCATTTGTTTTTGTTTTTGTTGGTTTGTGTGTGTTTTGTTTCTGGTTGGTTTAATAAACTTGTTGTGTTTCACACGCTGTGTCTTCGTTCAAGACTGGGGAATTGAGTGCAAAAGGGGCGTGGTAAGAGCACAGAGTAGGAAGTTATTTAAATAAAGGTTCTCTCAGTTGCTGGCAGAAATGAGGATTTAACCCTATGCTGGAGTGTATACGCAGCGTTCCGAAAAGGGACGTTCAGGTAAGACAACGTCCATTTTCTCATTTACCTTTCCTGTTTCTGGGCAGATTCTTAGGACTGGAAAATGCCATACAGGTAATTATTGACATATAGCCACAGCTGTGACTGGAATTTCCATTATAAGTCACCACAGACAAAAAAGGAAGTCATCACCTGTTTGGACTCAATTTTATAACCATTTTCATCACATTTAAGTGATCACACAATTGCTAAGCAAATCTGGCTTCTTAAGCAAATCTGATTTTGTTTGTTGGAAGCCGACTAGGAAGATTGCAAATCATCATGTGACCATAAGACATTGCAGCCATCATAAATGTCAAACACTGATATAGTGATCATGTGATCGTGGGGTGGTCCAATGGTTATACTGTGAGGACAGGCTGTAAGGCACCTTTTCCAAGGCTGTTGTAACTTTGAATTGTTATTAAATAAACAGTTGTAAATTGAGGATTTCCTGTATTTGCAAATATTTTGAAGTAGTTTCAAGCTTTATAGAAACTGATTTTGCATGTCAATTTAATCTTCATGTTTTAAACATAGTTTGGGTCATTTGAACATAGCCACATACTTTTTGCACATGTGAGTGATTCTCCTTTGTTTGGAATTTTTTTCCTTTAACAGCAGAGTTAGAGAAAAAGATTGGAAGAAAAGAAAAGAAAAGAAAAGTTTATTCTAATCGTATAGTCTGTTATCAGAATAAGTTTTGATTTACTGTAGGCATACAAGGGATCTTTAGTCCTTTCCTCCAATATATCAGCTGCTTGTTCTCTGTAAGCTTGGGGACCTTCCCAAATGGCATTCATGATATCGAAGAAAATGCCACTGGGAGGAGAAGTTGACAGCTTTCCCATCTGCTTGGGCCTCTCATGGAAAAGTTGCTTTATGCACAAGTGTAGTATTTTATGTATATTTTTATTTATTAAATATTTCTAGCCGACCATGTCAGCAAATCTTTCATGGTTGATTAACTTAGTAAAAACAGTAAAGGCAATCAAGAATAGTAAAGTACTAAAAGTGGTTGTATAACAGATGGCCCTTTAACAGCTTCCAGAGCTTCTTAGATCAGAATGTGCGGATGAGTGATCAGAATCTATCCTTAAGTTTCTCATAAGAAAGCCCATAAAGACCAGTTAAATATACCCCGGGGTACCCCCAAATTTCCTTGCATTATACAAGAATTCACTAGAGTCTTTCATTTTTTAAATCTTCCTGGGAGGAGTTTGGGTTGTGTGGGAGGAAAGTTTTAAGGCCACAATATAATACTTTCAAAGATTTCATTTTAAATTTTATTTCATTTTAATTCCTTTCACTGAAAGGAATTCAGTGCATTCAGACTAAAGCAATCCATATACCATGTCTCAATTTTGATTGCCAATATCTATGAAACATATTTTTTCTGGGTGCATTCCTATTCTCCACCTTCTTGGCTTGTTGTTTACAATACAAAGCTTGTATTCAGCTATATAATATTTTCATTTTGTACATGTTTTGCTTGTTTTCTTATGGCAGGTGGTAACAATTTGATTATTACATTGTGTTTTATTTTGTTTTACTTCATTTTCCAAACTTCCAAATTATTATCATCATCAGTCAAAATCAACCTACTATAGCAGGGGTCTGCAGCCTTAAACACTCAAAGGGCCATTTGGACCCGTTTCCCACAGAAAAGAAAACACCAGGAGCCACAAAACCCTTCCTGTGCCTGACTATTTCTTGAGCAGCCACAAAACTAGCATATGTAGTTGGATTAAACGTTCTGTTTTCTTCTGAAACTTTTCTTTTCTTGGATTTATCCATGGTTGGCCTACCAGGGGTTGAAAAGCTCAATAAATTGCGTGCCGGCGGGTGTCGCACATTGGTGATTGTGACACATATTTTGAGTCACAGGGAGCCACAGCAGAGGAGTGAAAGAGCCACATGCGGCTCCAGAGCCACAGGTTGCTGACCCTGTACTATAGGATGAAGATCTCTTCACTGAAGATAATGGAGAATAAAGTACCATACTGGTCTGGCAGATAGATTGGTAGATAGGTTGTTAGATAGATGTATTTGTATTTCCCTGTTTAGGGCTGAAAGAGACTGCCTCAAAGTCACCCAGCTGGATTTCATGCTTAAGGCAGGAGTAGAACTCAAAGTCTCCTGGTTTTTAGCGTGGTGCCTTAACCACCAGACCAAATGGGCTCTCAATTCAGGAACTAGCAACTTTTTGGGGGGCAAGATGAGCCTGAATTTTTTTTGTTCTCTTTTTTTTGTTGTTGCTTTTGTGAGGTTTGTGGAGTTAATGCTGAAAAATAGAAGCGCTAACTATTGTGGTTTGATAAAACAGAACACAGTGGAAGACCACACTCTATTAAAAACACATTAACAACAGTCTAAATTTCACCTCGATTTGAAGACGTTTAACAGCTGGAATTTATTCAAAAAGCCCTTTATTTACAACATGGTCCATGATAATGACAATAAATTAGAGGCAGGTGCTGGTAACTCCTGTAGATATCTGACCTCAAATCATTTAGGAAGTGTCAGGAAATAAAACTGGAAAGTGATTAAACTGTTTCAGGCTGATATAAGGTAATGTGTAAAACAGTCTCAGGCAAAAGTCTTTTTTGAATAACCTGCATTCTTCAAGTCTTTTTTAAAGACATAAATTCCCATGCATCGTGCATTACAGTAATAATATAAATGAAGACTTATTAAAGTTTGGGTCATGGATTCCAAACCTTCCTTCAAAACAAAAGGATATAGTTAGCACACAAGTGAAGCAAATCCTGTTAATAGGATTACTGCCATCATTTTCCCTTGATCTTTCTGAACAACATAGCATATACCTACCTGTAACTGTACTGTTTCTTTTTTGGAAGTATTGTTATCACATCAAAAATAGTTAGATTAGATTGTCTATTAATTAATAGGGCATCTCTTGAGTGAAGTATGCCTCATTTTGTTATCCCTATGATTAACTAAAATGGGGTTAAAAAATTAGAGAACAAGTAAGTGTATCTGTTTAGATTATGAAAAGTAATCTGAACATATCTGTTCATAACTTCCTAAAAATTCACTCACTAACCTTGATTGTTGGTTTGAAGTCAAAGATAAAAACATTGTTGAAAAATATCCCACTTCCTATTCCTATACTATGAATTTATAGCTAACCAGCTACATCTGGAGATTATCCTTACTTAAAATGATACAGGAGAATTCTGGAATTTGGTGATCCAGCACAAGAATAAATTTGCTTCAGTTATGAAATAACATTTCAGTTATTTCAAAATGGTATTTTTTAATGCAATATACATTTTTGAAGTTATGATTTACTTCATTTGATTCATACGCATAGATTATAGTTATGTTAGGGAACATGTGTTTTAGACTCTTCTAGCAATTATTTTGACTAAAGTAAATTGTATCACATAAATACAGTATAGGTTAAATTTTTCCATGTGCCAAAAGGTGTATTCAAAGGTGAGATGGAATATTTTTTATGCCACTGGGAGTTTTCATAAACTTATTCTGAATGAAACAGAAGCAAAAGCAGTTAAACAAGTTTTGCCACTGTCTGGTTTTCTTTTTATTTAGATGGAGTCTGTGAAATAATATGACTAATGCTTTGCCACCCAAAGATTACTAATAAACAGGTCATGCCTTACTTTACCTAGGAAGCAAGAAGAGACACGTTAGAAAGCCAGGATCAGGTGTTTTTTTTAAGCTTCATTCTCACTTTAGGTATGATGACTCTTCTCTTTCACTTCCTTATACTAAAAGGAACATAAGGTGATGTAATGCTTTTCTTAAATCTGTATTTTCAGATCTGAGCAAAGACTTGTTTCTATTTACATGGTCCTCTATTTCCTTGTTAAAAATCAACAGAGGACTTAAGGGACTTAGCCAATTGAATGAGTTATCTGCAGCAGACTAGAAAACAGGAAGTGATTTGAATATACCTGTTGCTAATATTTTTTCCCTGACAAACATTCCTGCATGACAAGCAGAAATACACATGGGAAGCTTCTCCTGTAGTTGAACAGTTTCATTATTCATCATGGCGGGTATTAAAAAGATATATTTACAAATTCAAACTTTTAGGCTGTGGAATTTGTTAGTTTTTTTAAAAAAATCCAGAACCTTTTTTCCTACCACAAAGCAAAACGCTAGTGATGGGAACCGGGGTGGCTCATGTACTAAGACGTGGAGCCTGCGCTCCGCTGAGGTCAGCAGCTCGGCGGCTCGATTCCCGTGAGCAAATAAACCACGTAGAAACAGGAGAGGAGCCTCCCCCAATTGCCTACTGGCATTCAGGCGTCTCGCGGGTAAGAACACCGCCCAAAAAAATTCCTTCGGTGATCCCTGGCTAACACATGCCATATGCTTAAAAAGAAACCCTGTAATGATAGAAAATTGCTACGAATGAGTGAAACTTTCTCCCTCTCCCTCTTAAATCCCATCAAAGATTATACAGAATATAGTTTGAAAAACACTATGAAACCTGATGAAAATGCGTTTGTGTATCGAAGCTTTCAGTTTTCTATGTAAGTGTAAATGATAAGTGAAGGAGAACTCAAGGTATTAAACTTATTTATGACATATAATGGAGTATTTATTTATTTATTTATTTATTTATTTATTTATTTATTTATTTTGTGACCTCAGATATGTTTTACTTGATAATTGTCTAGTCTGTGGTTCTTTCTCCTGCCTCCCTTCTCCCAAGTGCATTCCCACACATGGGGTTGGCCTTAAAGGTCATCTGAAACCTACAGTTGGTACTAAGTCCATGGTTACAAGGTTGGCATACAAAACTGGTTGGCTTGTATGCCAACCAGTCAGACTGGAATAGCAGATAACAATGATGTTGTGGGAGTTGTAATGGCTGCAAGTTTACCTCTTAGTCTAATTTAAGGTTTGTTTATATTTATAAAGTCTTTACAGCTCACATCCTTGTTACTTCCGGTACTATATGATCCAGAGAGAATCTGTCCATCCACTACATCCTGGCTGACATGAGAGGATAACAATCCTCCTAGTCCTAGCCCCCATGTTTTACACCCGACGTGCACCCGACGTACCCAAAGGCAAGTCTTCTCAAGTGCAAATCTTCCAATGTTGAAAATAGCCTGATCCCTACTGATTGTCACTTGAGATCCTCATTTACAATGAATTATTTTATATTACATCATTTTTCAGTATATGGGAGAAGAAAAGGTATTCTTTTTTTTGGGGGGGAGACATATAAGTAGGGTTTAAATTGTTCTGTGTTTCCATGAAAATAATGAATCTTTAGAAAATATAATATCAGCAGAATCCTTCCCCAACTAAATATGTCACATTATGCCTAAAAGGAAGACCCAACCAGTTAGATTGCATTTTATGTGAAGGAATATGTGTGATGATTACAACATCAAAAGACTGCATCTAAATCTATTTATAGTTTTAAAATTATTATTTGACATACAAACATATTCTTGCCACGGATGTTTCTCATTCACAGACTGTATCACATAACGTATAACTTTTAGTAAACTCAGACAAGAGTAAATGATGGCCTGAGGTGATGCTGCAAAATAAACAGATCTACATCATGAGTTTTATTTTACACATGGTTTTTGGGATGGAACTAGTGTTATTTTATGATTTATACAATAGTTTCATATGTTGCCTTTCTCCAAATTGTGGAAAACTTTTAAATCCCATCAGTTTTTTTGCAGTTGCCCTCCAAAATTTGATGGAATGGTTGGTCAGAACAGGATTACATGAAAATTGGACTCATGTGCAAAATGCCCACTGCTATCTTAAAAGATGCATTAAAGTAATACAATTAGGATTTTAGATGAAATATTCTGTATTGCAAGGAAACATATTTTACATTTCTGTGAACTTCTATGAAATGGATAACATGAAAGAATTAGTTTACCTAATTTTCCAAGGTTAATAGTCCAGAAATTAATTAATTATGTGTGTTCACAGCCTGGAATTAGTCTGAAAAGAAATGTTTGCAAAAATAAGAAACCTTAACTCGTTTTGGTTGAGAGATAAGAGAAGAAGAGAAGAAAACAGAAAAAATATTTTTTTGGATGTCAGTAATTTCCATACAGTATATTAATTCTGCACCATCACCTGGTAGTTATATTTTAGTTCTAAGCTTTTGGCTGGGAACCACTTTCTTCAGAATTTGTGCATTTCAAGATCATAGCTCCTGAAGTTTTCTATGTAGTTTCAACTTTACAGTTTATATAGTTTAAACAATTACTCTCCCCATCTGAAATGCTTATGAACTGGGCAGAATGGGTTAGATGGCAAGTTTCATTTCATTGATGGCAGGCAGTGTGTAATTCTTCTTGCTAGTAAAAAAAAACAAAAAGGAAAGGTACAGGTGGTCCTTGTTTAATGATTGTCTTGTACAGCAGCTATTTTCAGTTACAGTGGTGATGAAAAAGTAACCTTGCTGCCAATCCTCACATTTATGACCTTCACAGGTCTATACAGCAGAGGAAAGCTGAAGTAAAATCATAAGCACAGTCACAGTTTCATTCAGTGACTGCTTTGCTTTAAAATCAACTGTGGTCACTAAACAAGGGCTATTTATATTCCTTTGCCAGTGTTTAACTTTTGCTGTAGTCTTTGGTTCTAAAGCCTCTTTTCAAATAATAGCTTTTCAATGTGCAGGTAGTCCTTGACTGAAAAAAAATAACTTGTGACCATTTTTATGACAATAGCAGTATCCCCATGGTCATGTGATCAAAATCCAGACGTTGGCAACTGACTCGTGGCTCAGTGGCTGAGACGCTGAGCTTGTTGATCAGAAAGGTCGGTGGTTCGACAGTTCGAATCCTTAGTATAGGTCTCCTGCGTGAGCAGGGAGTTGGACTAAATGACCTCCAAGGTCCCTTCCAACTCTGCTACTGTTACTGACTCACATTTATGACAGTTACAGTGTCTTGGGAGGGTCACCAAATCAACTTTTGCGACCTTCTGACAAGCAAAGTCAATGGAGAAGCTAGATTCACTTAAGTGCATACTAACTTAACAGCTGCAGAGATTCACTTAACAACGGGCAAAATAGTTGTAAAATGGGGCAAAATTCATTTAACAATTGTCTTGCTAAGAACAGAAATTTTGGGCTCAATTGTAGTCATAAGTTGAGGACTACCTGTACATTATTAGATGTAGAGGACGGAAGAAAACAAATTGGTATTTCATCCTCTATTATATCAGAAATTGTCTAGGGACATTTTAAACTGGAGCAAGTATTATTTATGATTATTTATAGCATAGGATTTTTATTTTAAAAACGCCAAGCAGTGTATTTATAATTCAATATATGCAAGACAAGATTTATTCTGTTTAATTAGTTTTAATTATGGTGATTATGGATATGTTACAAATTGTTGGAATTCCTTGTAAATTGGCTTTATAAAACACTGAAATAAATAAACCTACCAATTGGCCAGCTGCAGAAATATTATCATTATCTGCATCAATTGATCGGTACAGAAGAATTCTTGGACCTTTAAGAATCCTATAAAATACAATACATTTGTGTTATTTGTAAGAAGTGTTTACTATCAAGTTGTTTGTTTTCTGTAGATAATCTGGCATCAAATGCATAATTTTTATATTTTGATGATCCCAGCTGTCTGTCTGAAAAATAGCCAAACAAAACAAGCTCTTAGTCCTTGAGAATATGATCATGTAAAAGTTTGAATGTTCATAACAAAGGACTTGTAAATATTCTAGTGTTCTTCATTAAACTTTGGTTCTTATATTCTGCTTCCACTGCTGTTATTTATATTAGTCAATTAAATATTTGTAGGTTTAATTGAATAAGAGATCTTTGAAATCAAGATTTAGTTCTGTCGGTTATGACAATATCTATAAAGAGTTCTGTATATAATACTATTTATGGAATAGGATTAGGTTACTTTAAGGAAAATTGTGGCCTCAATAAAACCAATTGTAGGATAGTCTGAAATAAAGGCAAAAAGAAAAACAAAATAGTCACCTATTATTGATTAGTTTTGTAATCTTCTGGAAAACTTTAAATGGTTCTCTTCATTTCCTCAGAGTCAATTATTATGGAAATAAACCAAGAATTGTGCAATATTTATTTTTGACATGACATTGAATTTGGCAGTAGAATACAGTTTGGTTGACATGTGTTTTATTAATTGAATTGTGTTGCTAAAGGTTTGTGGATACTCTATTGGAAGTGGATTATTGTTTTATGTGTAGGACCCCTCAGTATTTTCCAATGTTTTTTCCAGAATATGAGGCTGAAGATTTGCATTTCAATCAAGCCAGAGTGATGTGGACCTCTTGTTGGGTCTTCTGGTGATTTAGACATAGGGTCTGTTAGTGGTTGCCCTTTAAGAGCTAAAGCAGGCTGCATAGGAGGCCTTTTGAGAGTTGGCATGGGGCAAGGAGATTAGGTGCTACATCTGGCATGCCAATCAATTGCTTGGCAGCTGGTGGTGTGGCACAACAATGGAACTTCCTAGAGGCCTTATTGGTTTGAAGTAGCTACAGAAGAAGAGACTACAGCAACAAATCCTGCTATGTGTAGGAGCAAGAATGTATTGATAGTGAAGCAGAGAGTCAAACTGGAGTTTTTGCCCAGTTCCAGCCATGTGGGCCTCAGATACAGAAAGATGAGTTTTCAATCTGTGCAAGACTGTTTTTGATGTGGCATCAGTAAAAACACCAAAGTAGGGGGTGGAATAGCTGTGTCATCAGATGATTTGTAGAGAGCTTGCCCCATAAGTAACTAACTGGATGTGACATCTGTTTGTTGAATTCAAACAATTTCAATTTAGTGGAGATAGTTATCATATACCAATGTCCCTGCTGTTTTAGCATCCTCTCTGCCTGAGCTCCTTGACTTTTCTTTTTTTCCACGTAACAATGTGTGCCATCCAAATTGTGGTCAGAAAGCAGTATGCAACAATTACAATAAATCACAAAAATATCCTTCCCTACTTAAACCGGGGTGATCCTAAAGGCAAATCAAATGCTTTCAGTGGCTGAAACACTTTTGTTTCCTCAGCGTATAGTCTGGATCCAGAAACTTTTTTTAGAGTTGTTGAGAGTTGGGCAGGAACTCTAGTAGTAGTAGTAGTAGTAGTAGTAGTAGTAGTAGTAGTAGTAGTAGTAGTAATAATAATAATAATAATAATAATAATAATAATAATAATAATAATAATAATAATAATCATCTACCCAGCTGGAATAATCAACTGGACTTTGGCTGAACTGGAAAACACGCAAATTTTTGAATATGTACCACGCTTTACATTCACGAAGTGACATCGACAGGTTGTACCTGCCAACAAAAATAGGGGGCAGAGGACAATTGCAAATCCATCAAACTGTAGAAGAAAAAAAAATGAAATTTGAATGATATGAACCAAAGTACAGAAAAATTCCTGCAGGTTGTGAAAACGGAGAACATTATAAAAACAACAGAAACAAAAGCAGAATATAAGGAAAAACAGCTGGATGACAGATTAAATAGATGGAAAACCAAAGCTTTGCATGGACAGCACTTGAAAAACATAGAAGGAAAATGTGATGACAACTTTACATGGACATGGCTTAAGAGAGGAACCATCAAGAAAGAAACGGAAGGTTTAATACTCACTGCTCAAGAACTACACTACAAACTAATGCCATGAAAGCAAAGATACTGTTCTGTCCCCGTCTCCACACACACACAAACACAGCCAGCTGAGGGTTAAGAAAGCACTTGGCACGCACACAGGTTGTTATCTAAAACTTGGCAGCTATACGAGCATCGACTGCCAAGGGCTTTACTTCATCAGATAAACAGAAAATACATACAAATTGCAAATAGTCCAGTTCAAAACAAGGAACCTTTGGCAGATTTAGGCGTTGTTCAAGTGACTAGCCAGAGTTAGTTTTTGTTCGTCACAGAGTCTTAAATGGCCACCACACTCTCTTATATAGTCTCTGGGGTGTGGTCCAGTGACTCAGTTATAATCCCTGGCATGCCTCCTTAACTGCTGCAACTGTTTATCACGCCTTCGTTGGCGTGGATCCAGGAATGACAGATCACCTCCCTCGCTCTCATCGGAGACACCTGGCTCCTGGCTAATCTCCTCTTCCTCGGCCGGCACTTGAGGCAGTGCCAGAGGGGAGGGGCCTGGAGAGGGAGGCCTGGCCGACTCCTCTTCTTCATGTTAGGAGCCTTCTTCCTCCGATGAGATAGGCTCGGAGGGCGGGGCCACAACAGATACAAAAATCCACCAACAATCCAAACTGCCGACTTTGAAACAACAAAGTTAAAACTGTTTCACATTTAATATGTGAATGCGGCAAAATCGCACAAACTGATTACAAAGCTAGACACGACCGAGTTGTTAACTTAATCCACTGTAAAAAATACGACTTTCCTGTATCCAAATAGTCATGGGAACATAAAGTGGAAAAAGTTATAGAAAATGAAAAGGTGAAGATCTTATGGGACTTTTGAATACAGACGGATCGTCACTTGGAACACAACACGCCAGATATCACAGTTGTTGAAAACTGAAACGTACGATTTATTGACATCGCGGTACCAGGAGATGCCAGAGTCGAAGAAAAAGAACTGGAAAAAAGCATGAAATATCACGACCTGGCCATCGAAACTACGCGGTTATGGATGAAACATTTAACAGTAATACCCATTGTCATCGGGGCACTTGGTACTATGTCCAAGAATTTTATAAGATACATCAGCAAATTGCAGCTTCCTGCAATAACACCAGCGGAACTGCAAAAAACTGCGCTACTTGGAACATCGTACATCTTAAGAAGGTACTTGGTTGATACCTAGGACATTGGCAGCAACCCGTATCAACCATTAGCACCAATCGATGGTATTTGTGATGCACACAGCAACATTGACTATTTACCAAGGAACATAACTGAGTGTGGAATGTTGCAAGTACAGCAGACAGTTGAGGAAATAAAAAGGACATTGGAAGACTATCTGCAAAGAAGATACACTGAAGCTAGCACACCATGAAGGCTTACTGAATATCCGACAGACCAAACTAGCCTACAAGAAAGACCAAATGAAGGACAGAAAAGAGACATGGAAGGGCAAATTATTACGTGGCCAGTACAAGCACACAAACAAACAAACAAGCAAAAAACTAGCAAGCAGAGCAGAAAGCAAGACCTGGCAACAGGGAAATTGAAGAAAGAGCCAGAGGAGTTAATTCTGGCTGCACAAAATCAAGCCTTAAGAACAAATGCATACAAAGGCACACTTGAGAAAACAGCAACAGGTAGCAAATGGCATCTCTATAAAGAAGCAATAATGGTGCTTGGAATATCTGCAAATACTACCATTCTCTATATAGTACTGCTTCCAAAGAAGGAAGAGTATTATTCTGTGCCTTATTTTGAAATACAATGCAGTTTCTTGCTAGGGACAAAACAATATTATGCAGCTATCATTTCCATTACAAAGAATCTCTATCAAATTTTATTTGTACTCCAAATGGAATGAATCTTGCCCACCAGCAATAAATAGGAAATGTATATCAAGTTTCATATTTACTTCAACCTTCCTTGTGGTTGTAAAATCTCAAGGGGATATCTTCCCAGATTCAATATCTGTATACTGAATGTATTAACTGCCCTTATTATTTCTGATTCTTCTGCTGATACTACATGGAAATAATAAAAAAAATGTTTCTTCTTTAAAAGTTTAGTTTGGTCAGCATGGAAAAATTAAGTGATGAGCAAGTTCTCTTTGTTTTTTATTTTATTAAATAATTGAAACACGCTGAAGGAAAAAAGCAGAAAATAATCATGCAAAGCACATGCGCAAAGAGAACCGGTGGTAACACCGGTTGGAACTCACCACTGGGCATTGGGTTATTTCATTGACTAAGAAACAAAATAACTAGAAGACAATTCATAAGAATAATGATGTTTCTCAAAGTTTAAGAGAAAATTTAATTATTTAACTTTCAAAAAATATAGCCATGATAGGTATATAGCTATGAAGAAATTATGTCTTTTTAGAATGGTTATTTTATTTAAACAAAAAGGATTAATGGTGTAGTAGGTTCAGCTCTTGGGAGAACCTCTTTTCCTGCAGTTGTTTTCAAATATTGTTCTAGACCTAGCCAATTTATCAGAGGCGCCACAGAATCACAGCCTTTTGTCAAAATGATGAAAACAGCATTGCACCATCACAACATAAGCTCTGTACCTTCCATACATCCATGCAACATCATGCATGCATACAAAAGGGCTACAGCTTGCATTACAATGCTAGTTCCATCTTGTACCCTCCACTCAGTTCAGTGGATGCTTCTGCCAACTTTTGTGAATCTCTCAGTAGTTTAAAATGTCTATTATACAGTTGATTCAGAAATCCTTAAAAATTAAGGCAAACATCTCAAACTTGTTTTGATATTAGCAATTAGCCAGATTGTAACTAAATGTAATCCATAATAATCGCAATGTAGGTAACAGGATACAGATAGTAATCATTTACTTTGCTTGTTAGACCATGGATGGCAAGTTTCCCCAAAACTCATCCTAGGTTGAAGGCCCTTTGCAACTAGCTGGCAATGTAGTCTGCATGCAATTTAGATTGCCTAGAATAATGTAAGCATGCTTGGCAAAGAATGCTGCATGGGTGACTATGGCTAACTGACTTTTCCAGTATCTTACTAAAAGGCATTACAGGTAACTCTCATTACAGCTAGTCATCATTTACTTTGCTTGTTAGACATTGGCTGGTAAGGTTGCAAAGGGCCTTCAACCTAGGATGAGTTTTGGGGAAAAACCATGCAACATTCTGAATAATGAATCCAGAAGGAAATACTATGTTAGGTGACATAAATAGATGAGTGAAACGACAAACAACAGACCCAAGAATGAGTCAACATTGTTTGAAGATTAGTTGCTATATGAGATAACCGTGCTATATGATGAGCAGTAAAGCATTTTTGAAAATAAAATAATAAATTTTGCAAATGATTTAACCTGTGCACAGACTAAATGCACGGTTGAGTGGAAGGGAAAGTGATTGAGGATGGAATTATAAGCAATGTATGAAGCACTGTATGTACAAAATAGAAGCAAAAATGAATTTCAAGACAGAAAGATATGAAGAGGTTTAGTGAATGTTGATATAAATTACATTTAACTATTTTATATTTTCTGATTCCCTGCTTTAACATTCTTTTGCTTCTTCCTTTTTTTCTTTTTCTCTACACTTTGCATAACATTTTTTATCTGAAAGTAAATTGTGTCATGGAATGTATATATGTATGTATATAGATATTGGAAGGCATGTACTATCAAAAAGTTAAACTTAGGTTTCATTTCAATTTTGTAAAGGATCCAAATATATTTGATAATAAACTTGTCACTTCCAACTGTATCAATTTAATCATCATCACCAGCATAAGCACAGTATTAACAGGAACTGAAGTTATCTCTATCAAGACCAGGGGTCTGCAATCTTAAACACTCAAAGAGTCATTTGGAGCCGTTTCCCACAGAAAAAAACAACACCGGGAGCTACAAAACCTGGGTGGGCCAACTCCATATAACTCACTCCCACCCAGTCACATCACCCGCCCCAACCAGGCCTACCCAGCAGGTCATTAGGGCAGTTGTTAAAAAATACAACAGGAACCACAAAACCCTTCTTTCTCTCACCCCCTCTCTCTTTATCGCTTTATGTCTCACCCTCTCTCTGTCTCCCCTCTCTGTGTATTTCTCTCCTCCTCCCCTCTCTTCTCCCCTCTTTCCCCCGCCCCCCCCCCCCCTCTCTCTCTCTCTCTCTGTGTGTGTGTGTGTGTGTGTGTGTCTGTCTCTCCCCTTCTCCCTATCTGACCCTCTCTCTGTGTATATGTCTCTCCCCCTCTCCCTCTCTATCTTCTCCCCTTTCTCCCCCTCTCTATCTCTCTGTCTCTCTCCCGCTCTCTGTATCTCTCTGTGTGTATCTGTCCGTCCCTCTCTCTTCCCCTCTCCCCTTCTCTGTCTCTCTCCCCCTCTCAGTATCTCTGTCTCTCTCTCCCCCTCTCCCTATCTCCCCCTCTCTCCCCTTCTCTCTCTGTATCTCTCTCTGTGTGTGTCTTTCTCCCCTATCTCCCCCCCTCTGTCTCTCTCTCTCTGTGTATCTCTGTCTCTCTGTCTCTTCTCACTCTCTCGGAAAGCTCAGCGAGCTCTCCTTGGGGCTCTTTGCTACTCCTTTTCTTTCTTCTTGGCAATTTTTTGGAAATTCAGGCTGGCTGAGGAACAAACACGAGCTGCAGCGGAGCTTCCCTCCTCTTCCTCCTCTTGCAACCCCCTGGCCAGCTGTGGCAGGGCTGGGAGCATACACACGAGTGGGAAGACCCTCCTCAAGCAAGCAGCTGGGCTCAGCCAAAGCACAGCAAAGGCGCAGGCAGGGCGGCTGGCTGTTCGCTTGAGGGTCTTCCCACTTGTGCACATGCTCCCCGGCCCCACCACAACCAGCCAGGGGGTCGTGAGAGGAGAAGGAGGAGGAGGGGGGAAGCCTCCGCCATGGCTCACGCTTGTTCCTTAGCCAGCCCGAATTTCCAAAAAGTTGCCAAGAAGAAAGAAAAGGAGTAGCGAAGAGCCCCAAGGAAAGTTCACTGGGCTTTCAGAAGAGTGAGAACACACACACACACACACACACAGAGAGAGAGAGAGAGAGAGAGAGAGAGAGACAGACAGACAGACAGACAGACAGACAGACAGACAGACAGACAGACATAGAGAGATACAGAGAGAGGGGGAGACTGTCTGATGGGTGAGCATCTTTGGCAAGGGCACTCTGGCTTTCTCCAAACTGAACTCTGGGGTGGCTGTGTGAGGTTTGGTGGGGCCACCCCCCTTTTCCTGCTGCCATGAGCTTCTTAAAGGCGTGGATGGGCACTGCAGGCCCGTCCCCCTTTCCGTCGTCCCTTCCTCCCAGATCCCATTCCCACCCTACCAGCCCTTGTGTTAGCAAGGCCAGTGTCAGTTGCAGCCGGGTCAGGGTGGTTTCTCATGGCAGAGAGCAGGATGTGTGTCTCCCCAAGTGACTGAGGCACACCCAGCACCAACAAGGGCTGGAAGAAGCCCCAGCAAGAGTGAGGCGCTGGAGAATCAGCCCAGGCCGCTTCTCAATCCCCCGCTGTCACCCTTATCTTCTCAGGCCGGGTAAGGAGTGACTGGAAGGGGAGGGCGAGGGGCAGGACCAGCCAGTAATGGGACAGGGAGCCACAGCAGAGGGCCCAAAGAGCCACATGCGGCTCCGGAGCTGCGGGTTGCCGACACCCGATCAAGACCATGGATGTTTAGAAGGTAAGATGGTCAGCCCTTCAAAATAGACCATATCAGGAAGCAGACTCCACAAGGACTACTAGAACTCTACCACTGTAGGGTATAATAATAGCATCTTGAAAGGCTGCCAGAATTTCCTTCTGTCTTATTTTATATCATGCACAATCAAGGCAATGTTATTTTGAGTCTCTTTCTTACTTTCCCAGAGCTGACATTTAATTTACAGTTATTGCATTCCTTCACTGACATTATTTCTGCCTCTGTCAGAGCAACCCTTTGCCAGAATCTTATTTCTACTGAAAATTGTAACACATACTTTAGATAGTGCCTACTGTCATGAAGAATATTTTCTCCTTAAAAGCCAATGTATACATGAACGTGAAAGTCATAAGAAGTTTCTTTGGCACTGAAATGGAAATGGTTTGCTAATAAGTCCAATTCCAATTTCTAATCATGCTTTGAAAGGGGAGAAATGATGTATTGAGAAGTCAGTGACCCTGTATTCATATTTTGCCTTATTCTACAAAGGCAATCATGGACTAAGATTAATGAGCCTAATTAGCCACCAAAAGTTGTAGCTTACTCTTTACTCATTTGTATGTATGTATTTTCCATTGTTTTTCTCAAACAATTTGCTGTGATTTTATTTATTTTTTATTATATTATGCTTCTATGAGCTTTTGGTTCAAGTTTGTTGAAGGAACAGTATTATTATGATGGTTGCTATGATGTAATATTCAAAAGAGAGTTGTTGCAAGTAAAGGAAAAGTGAGGAAATTCTAAAGGTGGAAATGACTCAATTTTATATGTACAAAACAATTTAAAATTTCTTGCATTTCTTTTTACATAGAAATTTTGAAGAATTTTGTGATTTCTACAGATTTATTATGTGTATTTTATGCATCATGCAGAAGTAACTGCAACAAATAATTATATAAGACATATTAACAAATCAGTCTGCAAAAACGTCTATATTATTTCTATATAAATAAGACTAATGATAATTATGGATTTAGGGAGCAAATGTTGACATCCATCATAACATAAAACACTGTTCAAATTAAAGGAAATACTTTATGAATAATGTTGGACAAAAGTCAGTTTGATCTACTGGAAGAGAAAGGGCTACAGTTACTGTACATCTAAAACAGCTTCAGGTTAATTAAAAAGCTACTGGAAATACAAGTCTGGCTCAAAAGAGTGGCTATTATATGTATAACTCCACATTTAATTTTTTTAAAAAAATGACTACATGATATAACACCAAACCACAACATGGTTATTCTGATCTTCTTATCATGATGGCTGAATCATTTTTCCCCTCTTGGGATAAATTTGTACATCAAACTATGCCAAAATTAAACATTATAGATCAGTGTTATGTATAAATAAGACCTGTGATTAACTCTGTTAGTGTTGTGGCCCGCCAGTGGGCTGTGCGGATCGTGGCTGATCCCGACGACTAGGAGGCTGGTATGGGGTTGCGCCAGCAGCCTGCGCAGCCGACGCTCGCGTCGGACAGCGAGGAGGCTGAAGAGGATGTGGTGCCAGAGGCAGAGACTCAGCCAGGGCCTTCAGAACCTCCAGAGGCTCCTTCAAGTGGAGAGAGCCTCTCCTCAATGCTCGAGCACGCAGGGCTGCCAAAAGGCAGGAGTGGCTACTCAGGAGGAGGAGGTCTCCTTGAGAGTAAGGCTTGAGGATAATTGGCAACTCCCTTAGCCTATTTAAGTTGCACACAGTTAGTAATTTCTTGCTAGAAACATTTTTGTTTCTAGCAAGCATTTTTGGAAAAGTGTTATCTTGCTTTCTGGGCTGGTTGCCAACCTTTGCCGTACTTTGGTTTATTCTTGCTACTTAATAAATTTGATAAGGACCGTTGATGTGTGTCTATATCCTTGGGAATCCGGAGCTGGGGCAGAACAGTTAGTAAATGAGGACCCAGATTGTTGGGGGCAATATGCTGACTCTGTAAACGGCTTAGAGAGTTCTGTAAAGCACTATGCAGCGCTTTATAAGTCTAAGTGCTATTGCTATTGCTATTATATATAACTTATTAAATTCAGCATCTCTTTTATTTGTGGTTATCAGGAAACTATTTTTATACATATACACCACATAGGTAACATCTATATTTTAAAATGTGAATATCTCTTTAATGTTAACACACAGTACTACAAAGTACCGTACCCAACACTTCATAACCAAGGACTGGTTACTTAATACTGCCTTACTGGGTGTATCACAGGTATAAACTTAACAAAACGTTCCAAGCCTTGCCATAAACTTCTATACAGCCTGAAAAACCTCAAATCCTATCCCTTTGTATTATCTTTAGACTTCAACCATTCATCTTCTATAATAACCCAAGCTGCTTGACAGTTGCTATTATAATTATCGTTGGTTGCCCAGTCAGACAGATATTTAGACTGGATTTGGCATTTTTATCCACCTACTGAGTCCTTCCCCAAGGACTTGGGATAAGCAGGTGCTGTTTAATGGTGTTAAAGAGGTAAGCTGTTCCAAATAAAGCTGCCTTTTTGCAGTTGTCAATGCTAATGTGTCCCGGTTGTGCTGCAGTTGTTTTGGGATTGCACCCAAGACGCTTATTGCTACTGGTAGTACCTTTGCTTTCTTTTGCCACAGTAATTCTACTTCTATATGCAGATCTTTGTATTTTGTGATTGTCTCCATTTCCTTCTCTTCTACTATGCTGTCTCCAGATACTGCCATGTCACTATCCAGTCTTTTTTGTCTTTCTTATCAATAATTGTTAAGTCTGGAGTGTTACATGGCAGGTGTTGTCTGTTTGAATTCTAAGGTCACAGAGCATTTTAGCTTCTTTGTTTTCTATTATTTTGTCTACTTTGTGATCCCACCAATTCTTGCAGGAAAAAGAGGGATTTTACTATCAGGTTTGTTGTGACACATTTTAATAAGGAGAAGTTATGTTGGAACTAAGCCAATAACTAGCATCTGTCTAATAGCAACATTAATTACAATTGCGTTCAAGATTGCTTTATTGATAAAAGCCTTCTTATCCCATATTAATAGTGTTGCTGCAATTTTAAAAAAGTATTTTTAAGTGAAAACTTACTAACTTCTTTGACTTTTTAAAATAACAGCTTTTTTCAACCATAATTTCTGCTATCCAAATCCTAAAATGTTACATTCAAAGTTAACTTTTTCTACCTGAATTTGCAAAGACAGCAAATAATTGAAATGACAGATCAGCATGTTTCATAATGCATGCCATAAAAACAAAGTAGAAATGAAATACTCTATTTCTTGGAAAGAGATGTTTGTCGTAGGTTTTATTACAAAGAAAGATAAATAAAGGAAGGAAAAGAATCTGTGTAATATATCTTTTTTTTTCCTGTCGCTTACTGCAACTAAGTTTTATAACGAAAGTTCTTCCCCACATTTTTGTTGGCCGACTGCATTATTTTATTTCACAGGAGCTTTTCAAATACAGTGGTTCATATTCTTTTTAAGCTTCATCTCCTGCTCATCCAGATGGCAACTAAATTATGGGCTACATTACAGCAGAGTGCAATAGTCAGCACATGCTCCTAAAGGTGCTGCCATAGTATTTTAAAGCTTGTATCCATCTTCATTACAAGTGCAAATATTAATAATTAAGGATGTTAAAGTGAAATCATTATAAACGATTAAAGCAGACGCCAAATTTCATATGAAAACTATAAGGAGTAATTGCTGTCAGCACATCTTCCATTCATGCTCCTCTTAGCAATTAACCTTTATTGCTAGTAATTTGCTCCTGTATACAGAGTAAAATAGTGCTCTCTGAAGAAAGAACCTTAATGGATTGTATTATTGGGGTATCATTATTGGTGCTGTTGATTACTTATCATGAAAGCTGCAGTTAGGAGTATTGTTTTGAAATATGTTTGTATGTTAATATTGATTTATGTGTTATATTATGTATAACTTAAATGACTAAGAAGTTATCAAACTTTACGTAACTTACCAGAAAATGCCGCAATTAGTAAGTATGGCTATTATAAAGAGGTATTTTTTCCTGAACGCACGCAACAATTTTAAATCAAAAAGTAATCTAGGTATTTGATTCTTGAGCAGTTATTTGATATTCTAATCCTTCTCCTGCAATACTTAAAATGTTTTCTTGCAGAAGAAAAGCAGTTTTGCCATAAGAGTTAGAAATATATTTATAATTAAGAATCTTTGTATTTAACACTACAGGTTTTGCACCAACAGGTTAGAATACTCATTATTTTATTTAGTAGGATTTAAAAATAATGAAATAACAGAAGCTGGCAGTCTGTTAGATGCTTAATACAGAAACAGTGCCAATTGAAGAGTCTGATTCATTGTTTAGTTAAAGTATTAGAGTGAACGAAGGGGGGAAAAGCAGAACAAAAGTATTTAGCAGATTGGTAGTGTTTTTCCTCTTGCCTTCTTGTCAATCTAGAATAAATCTAAAGAAGTAGAGAAAAGAAAGCTGGAAGTGATTTGATTGATTGATTGTTTGATTGATTTGATCAAAATGAAATAATAGAAGCATTTGAAGCCAAATTAGTCCATGAGTCATAGTGAACAACATGTGTTGTGGGAATCTGGCTGAGACATGTGAGACAAACTCTCATTAAAGAGGCACCGGCATTTATATGACGGGATGTTTGTGAATAGCGAATAGCAATAGCATTTAGACTTATATACTGCTTCACAGTGCTTTACAGCCCTCTCTAAGTAGTTTACAGAGTCAGCATATTGCCCCCAACAATTTGGGTCCTCATTTTACCCACCTCGGAAGGATGGAAGGCTGGTTCAACCTTGAGCCTGTTGAGATTTGAACTGCCAAATTGCAGGCAGCCGAACCATAAAATATTGTACATTGGAAACAATAACAATATAATTCAATAGAACTGTAAACAAGATTCATGAAGTTGGGTCACTGTTAACTTGTAAAATGATCTCCAGATATAAAAGAATTGAGAATGCAATAAGACAGTAGGACATGTATTCAGGAGTCTTGAATAACCAGTAACTCCTTCAGGGGCATTGAATAAGCAGTAACTCCTTAATAATCCATGTCAAACTACACTTATAATTTAAAGAGGTAAATCCTTGCTTAAAGGATTATGGACTGGTATGCTGCAGCAAGAGTGAATGGTGAGTGCTGTGGTGTGATAGCAGGCAGAGGTGGGGCCGAAGGTGGTTGACACGAATGCAGCTGGGGCTTGTACTTGCCGTGCTGGGGGCTTCTCAGAAAAAAAGCAGTGGGAGTGATCGTCTGGAGCAACTTGCGACCTCCTGCCGGCTTCCTCATTGACTTTGCTTATGGGAAGGTAGGAGGGAAAGTTGCAAATGGTGATCACTGACCACCATTGCCTAGAATTTCAACATTTATAAATACTGCTAAAAATTTACAAAGAATTCTTTCTATTATGAAATATAACTATAATATTCCTGTCATCTCTAACTGAGAAAAATAGTAATTGGCAATATTTGAGATGCAAAGCATATGAACAGAGGAACATATTTATCTTTGCAGTATATGCCACATCTATTTACAACAAGCACAGATGTGAAATTTGCCTCAATAATTAGATTTTTAATTGGTATACCATAAAACAGATCAATCATTCCTCTGTTTGACATATAGACACAATTACATTGTATTAATTATTTTTTTTCACCATCATTTTTTCTGGCCTTTCCTCCCTTACCTTTTTCCCTTACCTTTGCTCTTTATCAAGTAAACTTGCATTTGTAACCTTGAAGAGGAAAGTGGAGGGTGAATATGTTTGGTGGATAATGCGTGTATTAAATGTGGCTTAATTAAGCTTAGTAAATTTTTCCTGATATATAGGATGTACCCTACTTTGCCATTTCATATATAGGATAACTCTAGGATTTAGTCTTTCTATTTCAGAATATAACAGGTTTGTAACTTAGTGTTGAAATAGATGACATAGATGCTATATACTTTGAATTATTTAAATATTAGCTTATGATTTATAGTGCATTATCATTTAATAACCAAGTACTCTCTTCTTATAGTTGCCGGACAAGTAATCGAAAAAGTTTGATTTGTAATGGACAGTCTTCAGCTATGCCTCGGCCCCATTCACCACTTTCTGCTCATGCAGGTAATACCGTTGTTCTTTTAAAAACTGTTTTAGTATTTTCAAAAAATTCCTGTTTGAAATTTTGTATAAATGTATAGTACGTGATATGATGTGTTTTAATGTAGAATTTAATAATATGAAATACAGGTTTAATCTTTATTGCAATGAATTTGACATATCTATTTGAATCTATTTGAATAACCACAACAAAAGTTATTGATAAGATAGGAGTTTAAGTTCTTTAAGTTCAAAGCCTTTATTGTCATTGTACACCATCTATACAATGAAATTGGTTTAGCCTCTACTGGTGCAGTTCATACAAGAATACAAGACAACATGAATAATATAAAGAATAATCCTTATACAAGTAGTTAGGAAAAAAAACTAATCATAACTAGTTTCCATATGTACGTCATCTTCTGTGCAACATGTATATTACTCTGGTGTATGATCTTATATCATGATATATACATATTACACACTACACTGGCACCAGTGAAATTCATCATATTAATCTGTTTGTGGTGCTATATTATGTTTAGGAGTCTGACAGCCCATGGGTAGAAGCTGTTTTTAAACCTGTTTGTCTGGCTGGCTATACTTCTGTGTCTTCTGCCCAATGGTAAAAGTGAAAAGAGACACTGGCCAGGGTGTGAATCATCCCTAAGTATCTTCCTTACTTTGTTGTAAGAGCAAGACTTGGCTATGTCATCCAGTGGTGTTAGGGGGCAACCAATGGTTTCTTGTTCCATATCTGGAGAACAGTGTGTATAAGGAACTCTACTGTTGGTATACCAGTCATTATGTGTGTAAATATGAAGTCCTCCACCTTTGCTTTTACCGGAGTTGCCGTTTCTGTCAAAGCAGTGTGTGGTGTGGTTAGTTAGCTCCATTGACGGGTCTGATACAAGTGGATGAAGCCATGATTATCACACAGCAGTCGCGAATGAGCTTATTTGCCACCATCCATAGCTCTAGTTCATCAGTTTTGTGGACAAAGGATCTAGTGTTGGTTAGAAAAATGCTTGGTAATGCTGGTCTGTGAGGCTGCTTCCATAACTGAGCTAGCAAACCAGCTCTGCATCCCCACCTCTGCTTCTGTTCTCTTCTCCATTGACGCTGCCTCCCAGGCCCAACAATGATCCATGAAGAGCCTGGCAGTCTTACTATGTCACTCAGTATATTATGAGACCGCTGGAAGTCGCTGGTAATATCTAGTTGACTAGAAGATCCAATATTTAGTAACTCCCAGGGGCATAGACTAGTTTTTGCTGCTCACTCCACTATGACACCAGGAGCTTGGGGGGGGGAAGACTCCCTTTAGCAGACTCCCTTTTAGTTTTTTCTTTTTCATTAACACTTTTACTATTTTTTTCTGATTGAATAAATTATGAAGAAATGTTGAAGAATTTCTGTCTCCATTGAATCTGATTATAGCCTGTTGATTGAAACATCAGAGTATAATTTTGTCATCAAACAAACTGATAATAATCCTAGAGATTCACGTATTTTTCCATAGACAGATACGTAGCTGAATCATTTTTCTCAATACATCAATGAAGAACTGTAACGTTTTTGATTGATTTGTTTGATCTCTTTATCTAATTTTAGGACTTGTGTGGAGAACAGATCATATTTTAGGTCATGTTTATACAGAAATATTGAAAATTCTGAAGAGTTCACAAACTTTTAAGCACTACTATGCATATTTCATTGAGAATCTCTGTAGTTCTATAATATGAGAGCTCTTCTAAGAGAAGTCCAATATCTCCTATGAACCTATTCTGTCCCACTTCAGTGCCATCATATTGTCTTTAGGTGATGAATTACATCCTTCCATATTACTGGCCATTATATTATCTTTAGGTGATGAACTCTGCAGATCAATGATATGCTGTGATAAGAGATAAATTATTGTTATTAACAAAGTAAATGCTAACATCTAATCAATACACATGTACTTTTCAATGTAATCTATTTTCAACTAACTCATTGAATATTATAAAATCAGATTGAATTTGTAGCTATAAAAATTATTTTCTTTTCTAATGCCTTCATATTTTCTTCTAGTGAAAAAAATATTTTGGTTATACAAATTCCTGTAAGACACTAATACTGTTTCTTTAATATTGAATGGCCTGAGCTGAGAATGTCATATGTGCACAAAACTTCATTCCAGACCTAGGAAAATAGTCCATTCCTAGGAGCCAAATCAATTATTTAGGTGCTACCAATATAGGGAAATGAAAACACATACAATACTTCATATCCCTGTGCACGGAGGTGGTTATATACACCTCCTTACATTTAAAAAGCAGGTCAGTAATAATAAAAAACAATTTTACCAATGGCCATCTGCATTTTTGTATCTCCAAATTTTCCCATCTCTGGTGTGCCCAGAGAGACAAATTGAAAGTGACAGATTTTATTAAAAAAAATCAACTGCTGCTTCCACAAGCTTTTTAAGCGAAAGGTTAGTATTTTCCTCACTTGGAAACAAAAATACGTCTTCATATAAAATGTTAATATTTTTGTACTTAATTATTCTTTATCTTCTGGGGTAATTAAAAGTATTCCCTAAATATTTTTGCAAGCAAATATTGGGCCTTAAAAAGTTACTTTGCTGTCCAGATGCATCCAACCTTAAAACATATATTTTGAAAAGTTACCAAAGTTACAGAAAGTTATACAATTCCTGATTACATCAAATAATACACATGTTGCAATAGCAACTACGTTTTCAGGATTTAAAACAAAAAACTATTTCAAGAATAGTTCCCCATATAATATATCAAGTTCAGATACATTACTATTTTAAATATTTATGTGTGTTTTTATGTATGTCTGCCTTTGGGTTAGTTTAGACCAGGGGTGGGCAATTGTGGCTCTTTACAACCTGTAGACTTCAACTCCCAGAATTCCTGAGACAGCTAAACTGTCTCAGGAATTCTGGGAGTTGAAATCCACAGGTTGTAAAAGAGCCACAATTGCCCACTTCCTGCTTTAGATTCCTGGGGGAGCAGCTGACAAGATTTTTGTAAATGGTTTCTTTCTAAGAGTGAGAGAAAGAATGACTAGGTCAAAGCTACCCATCTGGCTTTGCATCTAAGATGGGACTCAACAATTTTCAGTTTCTAGCCTGGTGCCTTAACTACTATACCAGACTGATTCACTCAGTGATGATTAGCTACTCTCATATCAGTGTCTCTGTGAATAACTTGTGTTAATATCATATATAATGTCTGACCCCATTGATTAGGTTTAAATAGTAGTCAACAGTCATTGCAAACTACATGACACTTTTGAAGTCTTTGAAAGCAACTACCTCCGGAACAATAGGATTTAGGGTGGAAAAATACTGAGAGAAAATATGTGAGTTATGAAGGTTATAGCCAGGCCTCTAATTTTAATGTTTTTTTCTCAATTGCCACAAAATTAAATATTTCACAGCATACTTTTTTTTAAATCTTGTATAAAAGTTTGTTCAACAAGAAGATTCTTTGCAGCCAGAATATACTGAGCCCTTAAAAAGGGCCAGATAGGTATGGGGCAGTGAAAAATAAAAGAAATAATTAACTAAGATACATAATAGCAATAGAACTTAGACTTATATGCCACTTCACAGTGCTTTTACAGCCCTCTCTAAGTGGTCAGAGTCAGCACATTGCCCTCAACAATCTGGTTCTCATTTGACCCACCTCAGAGGGTGGAAGACTGAGTCAACCTTGAGTCTGCTGAGATTTGAACTGCCAAATTGCAGTCAGCCGGCAGTCAGCAGAAGTAGCCTGCAATACTGCATTCTAACCACTGTGCCACCGCAGATAAGAAAAGTACTATTAAAAATATATTAATTTGAAATGGTTGGACCAAAAGCAGTTCCATCATCCCCTTTCCTTTCGTTTCTTCCATTGCCCATGTTGAAATTGTGGCCCTGCTGGTCAGCACCCCATTTTTCCCAAATAACTCTCATCAAACAAGTAAGACATTGACTCCAATAAAAAGTGCCAAATATGCTTAATTTTCACCTCACTGTTACTTCTCCTTTGCTTTTAAAAGAAAGAAAGAAAAAAGAAATAGCATTTGAAACTCAGGAATGAAGCATTGCTGTTCATCTCATCTCCCAAGTATGCATGGATACAAATAGGGCTGTGTGATACATTAATTTCCCTTGACAATTCAGTCTCTTCCCTGTCTGATTAGTTTGTTTACATAATTCATGTTGTAAAACAGTTTCAGTGCTTCTTCGTTGTTTTCATTTAGACCAGAATTTCCTCAAGAATAGAGGAGGTTTTTTTAAAGAAAAAAACGCATGCCTCCGCAACATAATAGATTTCCTTAATAAAATATGAACTGCAATACAGTGGTCGTAATCAAGACTACTGGTTTATTTTGGAAGAAAACAAACCTTTGGGAGGGAATTAAAGAGTTAAGAACCATCTAAAGAGCTAGAAGGGTAAACTGTTTTAAATGACAGAAAATATTTTCAAATTAAAAAAAAAATGTAAGCAGCCAAAAAACAGAAGATAAAAATATGACATGGGTCTATTAATATTTTAAAGATCTGGCTACTTATAAATGATTCTGCAACCAGAACGCCCATTAAGAAATAACAAATTTCACTGTCCCTGTTCAATATTCTTTTGTATTCTTAAATCTGATTTTCATTAGGCAACCTTTTAAGTAAGGGACCTTGTTCTATGATGTAAATCATGTAGCTATTTTATTTAAATTGGGAGAAGCTAATAGTTAGGACTGAAACCATGCAGGTTTCATAAATATCTAGTTTTTCATTTTAGCAGATTTATATTCTAGATTAGAAGAAGCAGTTTAAATATGTAAAACAGAAATATTTTAATTTGGTCAGTAAGGCTAAAAAAATTATTTTCACTTATACCAAGGTACAGATTAAACTATTATACAAAAGAGGTACAGTGGTTCAATGGCTTAAAGATGCTGGATTTGGCAGCCTGAAAAGGTCAACTCTCCATACTCCAGCGGTTTGAGCCCTAGCACCAGATGATGGAGTGAGCTCCCATCACTTGCCTCAGCTTCTGCCAACCTAGCAATTTGAAAGCATGTAAAAATGCAAGTAAATAGATAGGTACCACTGGTGTGAAGCTAATGGCATTTTGTGGGCTAGCAAGGAACCAACTGGCACTGGACCTGCCTGAATGCGAGGCAAAATTGGTGTAGAAAGCCTTGGATAACACTGATACCCGCAAAGTGTTAGCTACCCTTTGTGTGGAGCTAGTTTGCCCCTGCAGTGGACCCTGGATAGCATGCGAGTATGAACTCAACAAACTAGCAATCCTAGGCAGCCAAACTACTTATAATAACATTGTAGACTCCCTGGCTCTCAATGTACAAACACCATCTGCTAAATAAATAATAACATGTTATATACACTATAATTCATTTTCATTTGTAGGATATTTTATGTTATACAATCATAATTAAATTGGTAGAACATTTTATGGTAAGTAGTTAATCAATGAAGATCTGATATGTCTTCATATTTTAAATGATACACTTCGTTAATAATTTACTAAGTTAAAAAAAACAAATACCGAAACGAAGGTTGAAAAATGCAAGTCCTATATGCAGTAACTCAACTGTATTCACTAAAGTGGCATGATATATTTTTGTGAAGCACAATAAAGGCTTATCAAAGAATTTTATAAAGATACTAATTCATTTTCTGACAGGCATTGCTGCCTATAAAAAGTTCTGTTTTGTATCACCTAAATATTTTGCCTATAGAAAATCCACATGTTCCAGTTATATATATGTTGAGGGTAGAGGAAGAAGTAGATATCAGCCACTGTGTGCCAAGCATTCCCAGTGTTTAGTAGCAAGTTGAATGGTTTTATGAAGAGCTATGGTGGCGCAGTGGTTGGAATGTAGTATTGCAGGCTGACTGCCCACTGCCAGGAGTTTGATCCTGACCAGTTCAAGGTTGAGTCAGCCTTCCATCCTTCCGAGGTCGGTAAAATGAGGATCAAGAGTTTGTTGGGGCCCTTAGAGAGTGCTGTAAAGCGCTATGAAGCAGTATATAAGCCTAAGAGCTATTGCTATTGCCATGTAAGAATAGTAACAAAGTCAAAGGAAATGCCCTCTTCATAATGAGAAATCACTTCTTTATATTGTTCTACATCATATCTTATATGGCCTGGTTTTTCTAGATTTAGGAGTAATGTTCCATCTGATTTTAATAATGTGTGTATAGTAGAAACATTTTTTAAAAAATCAGTATGATGTAGAACAGAAATAAGTAATACCGTAATGAATAAAATACGTGAAGCCCATGTTACTTTACCTGTAAGTAATGGTGTTGTTATGGAAATAAAATAAAGCACCACAGGTGATGTAATTTGTGTTATATGTTTAATGTTTTAATAACACAAATGACACAAATTGGTATACATGACCTAGTTCGGGTCATTGGTTTAAAAAGAGAAGTAATATATTATTGTAATAGGTTTATTTTTGGTCTAACTATATACTTAAATATATTTTTAGTATATAGAAAATATGGGTTTTATGTACTAAAATACAGAAACTATATTTTCTGCTGAAAAAAAAGGGGGTATTTGAGGAATATAATTTGGGCATCCATCCATTTTAAGTTTGGCTCCATTGACTTGTTTCTTCAGTCTACCAAGCATAGGGTTCCCTGAAGAAATAAGGTCCTGGAAAAGAAAAAAAAAAGGTTATTCATCACTGTTTTAGCTGCTTTTTCATTTGCATTTATTTAATATCAGTCCAAATAGAAAAAATATTATGTTTGTCTGGATGAAAAGTGGGATATTTCTAAGGTGACCAGACGTCCCGCTTTTGGCGGGACAGTCCCGCTTTTGAGCAATTTGTCCCACGTCCTGCGGCGTTTTAAAAAAGTCCCGATTTTTCATTCTGCCTCCTGGTTCCCGGCTGCCTCGTGAATCCCCGCTGATGGCTAGAGGGAAAAAACCTGTTTAAACTCTTGCCGCGGGGCTTCAAAGGGCCACCCTACGTTAATTAGCTCGGCTTCCCCCTCTCAGCTGATTTGCACAGGGCTCTGCTCTTGCTAAATTGCTCAGTTTTTTTTTCCTCTTTGTGCAAACCAAGCTCAAAACGAAACTGAAAGTAAAACAGGCTGTTGGCTTTGCGGTTTGCTTGCAACGTTGGAAAATTAGGCAGCAGATTTATTTTCCTTTTCCTCACCAAAGGTAAGTGCAAACAATGGAAAATTATTTAGGGCAAAAGAGGAGAGTTCAAGATTTTAAAACACAAAAGAAAAAAAAGCTCTTTTTAACTAGGGAATTGTAATAATTGAGATATTATTAATTGTATACTGTGTTGAAAGCAGAAATGGTTAAGTTGTGGTTTGGAGGAATATATGGGGGAAATTATTTGGTTTATTATTATTGGTAAGTATAATTAATTGATTTGTAAGAAATTGGATTGCATGGAAATAATTGGAATATTCATGTTCATATTGATTAATATACAAAAAAGATAGTTATATAACTAATTGATTTATATTAAAATGTTGAATTTGTATTAAACAACTGTATTACATAATTACATAATTAACCAATGTGAGGATGGATATAAAAATAGATGACAATGGGAAGGGGTATAAAATAGAATAGAAGGGAAAAATTGAATTTGATTAAGATTAGAGATGAGGATGAAGGGTAATATTGTTTTTTTAAAAAAATAGATGAGGAATAAATATGGCAAAAAGGAAATATAGAAATTGTAAATTTAATTGAAATGACTAAACACTGTTTAAATTTCTGAACCAGCCAAATATTCTGTTCAAAGAAAATACATTGTATGTATGTGTGTTTCTAATTATTGCTATTTATTCATATTTGTTCTCTTTTATTCTTTAAAGTTTAACAATTCATTCTTTATCTTAATATCTTTATATTTGTTTGGGGTTGGCTTTCTTCCCTTTCATCTTTTTTATTGTACAGCAATCTTTCTCCTCAAACCTACCACCTCTCTTTTCTTTCCTTCTTACTTTCTCTTCCCCCCCTCTTCTTCTCCTCCCTACTTCCTCTTCCTTTCTCCTTCTCCTCCTCTCTTCCTCCCTCTCTTAACCGTCACTCCTACTCTAATTTCCCTTCCCTTCCTTCATCCCTCTCAATTACTGTATCCTTTTATGCATATGGACTACTCAGAGGGCTGAAAAAGTTATTTTTGACTGGTCCTCGCACTTTTGACCAGTCCTCGAACTTACGACTGTCCTCACATTTTACATTTTTGCCCTATCTTGTCATCATGGTGAAGAGAAGCAGTTGTGAAATGAGTGACGTGGTTGTTAAGAATGCTGCACGGGCATAAATGTGAGGATGGTCATAAGTGTGAGGACCAGTCAAAAGTGCAAGGACCTGTCAGAAATGACTTTTTTCAGCCCTCTGGTTAGTCCTTTTGTGCATATGGACTACTCAGAGGGCTGAAAAAGTTATTTTTGACTGGTCCTTGCACTTTTGACCAGTCCTCAAACTTACGACTGTCCTCACATTTTATGTTTTTTGCCCTATCTTGTCACCATGGTGAAGAGAAGCAGTTAGGAAATGAGTGACATGGTTGTTAAGAATACTGCACGGGCATAAATGTGAGGATGGTCATAAGTGTGAGGACCAGTCAAAAGTGCGAGGACCTGTCAGAAATGACTTTTTTCAGCCCTCTGGTTAGTCCTTTTGTGCATATGGACTACTCAGAGGGCTGAAAAAGTTATTTTTGACTGGTCCTCGCATTTTTGACCAGTCCTCGAACTTACGACTGTCCTCACATTTTACGTTTTTGCCCTATCTTGTCACCATGGTGAAGAGAAGCAGTTGTGAAATGAGTGACATGGTTGTTAAGAATGCTGCACGGGCATAAATGTGAGGATGGTCATAAGTGTGAGGACCAGTCAAAAGTGTGAGGACCTGTCAGAAATGACTTTCCAGCCCTCTGAGTAGTCCCTGAGATCTCCGACCTCCGGACCTTTCGTCGGGCCCTAAAAACTCATCTCTTTCAGTTAGCCGGTCTCTCTTGATTTTATGATTTTATGATTGGTTTTAAATTTTGATATGGATTTTAAATTGATAAATTTTAAACTATGGGACAAATTTAATTATTTTAAATCTATTTTTAATCGTATTTATGTATAAATGTTTTTATTTTGGCTGTTCACCGCCCTGAGTCCGAAAGGAGAAGGGAGGTATAGAAATTCGAATAATAAATAAATAATAAATGGCCTCCAAGCCACGCCCACACAATAAGCCACGCCCACAATGGTGTCCCTCTTACCAATGTTAAAATCTGTTCACCTTACCCTATACACATAGCCATGGCCACCCGGTCACATGACCAGCTAGCCACGCCCACCCAGTCACATGACCAGCTAGCCACGCCCACAAAATAAGCCACGCCCACAATGTCCCTCTTTACCAATGTTAAAATCTGGTCACCTTAGATATTTCACATCAAATTATTACTACAGGTAGTCCTCCACTTACAAACACAATGGAGCCAAAAATTTATGTTGCTAAGTGAGAAATTTGTTAAGTGAGTTTTGCCTCCTTTTTGCCTCCTTGCCTTCTTTCCACATTTGTTAAGTGAATCACTGCAGTTTTTAAATTAGTAACATGGTTGTTAAGTGAATCTGGCTTCCCCATTGACTTTGCTTGTTGGAAGGTTGCAAAAGGTGAACACATGATCTCTGGACACTGCAATCGCCATAAATGTGAGTCACTTGTCAAGTATCCAAATGTAAATTATGTGACCATCGGGATGGTGCAATGGTCATAAGTGTGAAAAATGATCATAAGTCACTTTTTTCAGTGCCATAGTAACTTTGAATGGTCACTAAGTGAACTGTTGTAAGTCAAGGACTACCTTTACTCACATTCCTTGAGTTAGTACATAATATACCCTGCCAGGTACCTTAAATAGAGCACAACTCAGTTTCATATAAGTATATATGGGGGGTGAGGCAAGAAGGGGCATCTAATGAGAAATAATAATTGAAATTTATTACAAATTCTTGTTGAACCTCGTGATTTATGGTACTTTCTTTTAAGATATTTTATATTTATCTTGTTCATAACAGGTAGCAGTCCTCAAGACAGCCCTAGAAATTTTTCTCCTAGTGCCTCAGCCCACTTCTCTTTTGCACGAAGGTAAGAAAATATATGCTTATAACATCAGAATTATTATCAGAAAAATATTTTTGATACTTATACGTTCTTTAATGATAAAACTGATGGTTGGGCTGTTTACTGTTAGTTTATTTAGTAGTTCCTTGATTGGATATTGTTTACATCTTGGTTTTTGATCTGATGTCAATCTTGATGTTAATCTATGTTGCTCTGGGTGTTGATTGCCAGTGGGAAGGTGTTTTGGTTTTTTGTTCCAAAAACGGTCCACAACCACTCCTACCAACACTGACAGGGCTGACACTGACAATATAAATTGTGAGCATCCTTTCTAGCACTGATAATGTTACCTAATTCAGTAATGAAATGTTTGTAAGGAAACAACCAAACTCTGAGAGCACCAAGGACCCTTCAGTTCAACCCTAAACTATAAATATTCTCCTTTCTCAATGAGATACATAATCATTTGCAACAAGCTCTATCGCAAATTATGTTATGGTAGCCCGCCATTGTCTCTCTATAAGATGTTATCTAATCTCACCCATTCCATAAGTAGAAAACCGGTATGCATATAGAATAATACTGATTGGAATATAAACAAAAATAAAAGTGAGATTTGAATGCTAAAATAATGTATATTCTTGCTCTCTATATATAGTTGAATAACCTCCTTTCCCCTTCTAATAATGTTCTCTATTGAAATATTTAAAAATCAACATAATTTGGGAGCAACTGATGCTTATCTGATGCCAGAACTCAGTTGATTCAATCAATTGATTTAATTTGTCCCATCTTTATTATGTGAGAAAAACAAAACTAGATCACCTCTATTAGTATTATCAAAAACTTCATTTGCAGGATACTTGAATAAATTTTATAAATGACCAAGGAAGCCAAGAAGAATTAGAAATTTGTATAATTCACTTAAGTATCTCTTTGTACATCAAAAATTGTTAATATTCGTAATCAGTTTTTCTTTGCTAGAGAAATTAACTGTACAAATTAATCCCACTTGTTTAAGTTATTTGAAGATTCTGTGTAATTTACTCATACTTAAAAAAAATTGTCCTTTTGTGTTTCTTTCTAAATATATTTGGTACAATTACATTTGCAGTCATGGGCATCGAAATGAAAGGTAACTATCTCTTATCTGTACAAGCTGTGCTCACTGTTGCAGCCATGTCTGTGCAAAGGCTGAATAGGTCATCACAGCAAGTCCAGATACAATCTGCAGCTATTCTGTTTTCTGCCTGCTTCTTTTGCCTCATAGAGAGAAAACAAGGAGTGCTTGTGTGGTGTGTGGTGTGTTTTTTCCTCCCATGTATGTGTATTTAAAGTGTTCAGTCTGATATGATTAGGCACCTATCTCTGCAGTAGATAAAGTGTTACATTCACATGTGGGACTAAATATAGCTGTGTTTCTGCATGCTGAATTCTGAGCAATGTCGAGCAGAGATTTCTTACATGATAGTTATATCATTCATATTATGCATGTAACTTGCTGTACAAACTATAGCTTGGTTGAGTTTCCTGATTTATGCATTGTGGGATGTTTGTCTGAGAATAGTATTGCTTGGTAGTAGTGAAATGTAAAGCATAGACAACAGCTATGCATGTGTTAGATAAATATTTAGGCTGTGACTGGGAATGAAACTAGGTTGGTAGTTCTATGTCTCAAATTTCATTACATGTATTAAAGATATTTTTTTTTCCATACAATTAATATTTTGCCAAAAATATAATGATCTCTGTTTCATTTTGCAAATAAAACAATTATTATTCTTTATTCACTTTAACTGTCAATCTACATGTGTTATATTTAGTATGTAGATTGTGATGGTTATCCACTTGTTTTCTCTACTTTCTTCCTAGTCAGCATTTTGAATTGGCTAATCAGAATGATGAAATCTTCCATTTGTTTCCAAACATTTGCACATGCTTTTAAAAAATGCACTGAATAAGGCTTGCTTATAGTGCTGTATTTTCCTTTTGGTCATATTATTGCATAAACTCTATTTGAATATTTTGGCATAGTAAAATTGCAGTTGTATTTTGTGACTAAACTCAAATACACTTTAGGACTGATGGACGGCGTTGGTCACTGGCATCTCTTCCTTCTTCTGGATATGGTACAAATACTCCCAGTTCAACAGTTTCAGTAAGTGATTTCATATTGGCTTCTTTCTGTAACATATTTTCAGATTCAGCTCTCTTAGAAAATGGTAAAGTTTTGGGTAGTATTGACACATAAAGAATGAACTATGTATCACAGTATATATATATGAATATATATTGTGAAGTTTAAACTTAACAACCTGTTGAGAAGTTTGATTGTAGAGACTGGTTGTGTCATATTTTCTACTAGATAGATAGAAACTGAATGATGATGCTAGAACATCCAATAACTGGGCGTGTAAATTTCTATATTAGAATGTCAGAAATGTGCAGCACATTCCAAGGTCAAACCATTTTTACCCACACATTTTGAATAAGATCAGAATAGCACCAGAACAACTATATTTCAAGGTCAAAGCAGGGCATTTTGCTTTCCAAACAATTTGAACTTAAAATATTTTGCACATTTTTACAACTTATTTCAGTGACCACCACAAAACTAGACAGTATCTTTATTCTTTATTTTCTTTTATAAGAATTCTAGCAAGCATTATTAAATAAAATGTAATTTGTCTGATTTAAATTAAATACTTATCATGACTTCAGTACTGAGTAGCTCAGCTACTTATAACTGCTTCTTTTCTTTCTATCCATTAGAATGAAAGTGCTGAAGAAGTCTGTGGTTTCTATGTTGATAGCATAGGTTAGCCTCAACAAATCTATCCAAAAAGGTTTATATTTGAACAATATGAACCTGAAAACTTGTAATAAATTAATCAATATCATGATACAGGAAGGAGTATTTATTGTTATATGGTCACAATCTGGCTATGATAGTGAGAATTTCAATCACCTTAAATAGAATTTGTGAACACATTGGTAAATGAGACAGAGATTTAAGTGACCTAAATATACAGCTGATAGTTTAATCCACCCATTAGACTTTGAATAATTTACTCTAAAAAATCTTGTGTTTGAATTATGGAAGGTAAGATCTGTCTGTAGTGATGAGAATTGAATGACATTTTCTCTAATCTTTTATTATTATCTATGCAAGACTTAATGCTGCATTAACTGTTATGTAATCATTTTTGCATTGACAAATTTGAATTACTGGTACTTCCCCTGAAATAAACCCATCTTTTAATAAAGTGTCATATTTATTGGAAAATATGCTTGGTTCCTAGGTATTCTGGAATACTGTTTTAAGTACTCAACTTTATTAATATTTATTTTTATGATGAACGGTATTCAAAAGAAACAGAAGGAATTTTGATTAATTGCATTCCTCCATTCTTAGGTTATTTATTTTATCAATTTCTACTATTTTAAAACTTTTAGAAAAATCTTATAATGAAGTGCTTTGGTAAGAGGTTTCCAGAGAAATTTTGCATGATTGTTCTCTACTAAATACTCATCAATTTGAAATTGAGCAAAGTTTATTTCACTAGAATATGTATGAGATCAATCATTGAGATTCTCTCAATGAGTAATTGAGAGAAAATCTGTTTTTCATTAACAGCTTTTTTCACAGTTAATTTTTTTTAATGTTATATTTTAAACAAAATCATAAATATGAGTAATTTTTCAGGAAGCAAACATTCTCATTTGTGAATTTAAATTCCAAGTGCTCTGATTTAGCACATGTTATGGTTGGTATGGAAAATTATATTAGAAATGCAATATTGTACATTTACATGTAAAAAGAAACTTCTTTGTATACTGTAACCTTGTTGATAAGAAGTGAGAAGAGCATATTTTTATTTTGACTATTTGTACATATTTCACATGTTTATTGCAGTCATCCTGTTCTTCCCAAGAGAAGTTACACCAGTTACCATATCAGCCAACACCAGACGAACTTCATTTTTTATCTAAACATTTCTGTGCTACTGAAAGTATTGCTAGTGATAATAGATGTAGGACCACTCAAATGAGGCCACGATCCAGAAGCCTCAGGTAGGTTTATTATTTTTTTCCAGAAGTATGCCATGTATCTTGGTATCAGAACTTGTGAAAAATGATCCGAATACACACACACACACACACACACACACACACACACACACACACACACAATATTATAATGCTTATACTGGTATTTGAGATGCCAAAAAAATTAATTTATCATGTTTTATATTGTTGTTTAAAAAGGAAAATAGATTTCAAAAGGTGCTTTCAATGTATAATTCTGCAGTATTTGTATGAAGTCTAGACTTTTATTGTTAAATTTGTAATTTTTATTCTGGTGAATTTCTAGTCTAATATTCTTTAAAAACATGATTACCAATGGACATTAGAAAAGTTGATTAAATATATCTTCATCATAAACATACATTGAATGGCTATGTAAATTATTTGAAACCTCAAAATTTAAAGAAAAACGTAAATATATTTTGTTGTTAAAATGTATGGCTACTTTATAACTTTTAATATTTTAAATATTTTAAATATATTTTAAACTTTTAAGTATTCATGACTAGTAGAATACAGTGTATGGAATAGAGGTTTTGCAGGCAAAAGTTATTCTTCTCATGTTTGTGGTTCACTACTTTGATTTTATTGAATAGCAGCACAATATAATTGAACAGGGGACTGTAATCTGTCTGTCAGTATAACCAAGTCAATCTAATGCAAGCATGCAGTGAACCCTGATCAGATTTCTCTGGTATCATCTATTACTTTAATCAGAATTTAATGGAAGTATATAGATTTTGGATGAATGGGAAAAAGAAATATTGTTTGACAAGACAGGGCTAGATTGATAAAGCTAAGCTGATGTTTTATAATCAGGTCTTGCCACAATACATTCTGCTTGATGGAGAGGAATTTTAATCTAAGTGAGAAGAGGTAAACATTGATGGTCTCATTTTTGCAATGGATACTTTGTTTTGATGGATTTATAACTTTCTCATTAAGTATTTTGATTAAATTTTAAATTTGGAATAAATAAAAGTCCATCTCCTACTATAAACTTTGTAATTGTCTGTTTGTGTTTGTGTCTTATACATGCAAATATTTTCTTTTACTAAACTAATTTTCCTGATAAAAATACAATATACCTACAAAATTCTGTAGTCTTGTCGTCCAGGTATGCCAAATTATGGAGAAATCTCAAAAAAAAGTAATCAATTTCATGATATATTTTATTTTATTTATTTATTTTTCACATTTCTGAACTGTCCATCTTCCCCAAAGGGATATACTTTTTCTCCTATTCGCTGAACTCACATAAATACAGTACATTGTTTTATCAAATATTTAATGGTGATAATTAAAAAAAACCACTTAGGAACACTTGTTTGACTGCTCCTTTAATCATACTTGGAATAAGAGCCACTTCATTGAGTTGAGCGGCTATAGAAATTGAATAAATAAAATAAAATAAATCCATATTGTAGCATTTTAATATCAGAAATAATATTACGCAATAAGTCTCAAAGTTGGCAACTTTAAGATGGGTGGTTCTTGCCGGCCAAGGAATTCTGGGAGCTGAAGTCCATCCATCTATTTTAAAGGGTCACAAGAGACTTCATCTTGAATATTAAGAGGTAACTCACCTTGATTAAAAGTTTTTCTCTTAAAGTGCTACTCTGAACATGGCATAAGATAAATCAGAAGTCCTGCTAAGAATTTTCTTAGTACAATATTTATTAGCTGTGATCTCTAATATAAGAAACAACATATCAGAGCTGGCTTCAGTATATCACTGTCCTACTTGTTCCTAAATTAATAATTGTTTAATATCTTTATCAATATATAAATATTCCAAACATAGTTATTAATAATATGAGTATTGAATGGTTCATATAATTGCTTAATAATAGTCTAAAATTTTTCAATGTATTGAAATAACTGTTAGAAGATATTCTGTTTTACCTAATGTGTATGTAGACAGTTTGGCACCATTAATAGAAAATTAAAACATATTAATAGGTTTCAGAAAACTGCAAAACTTGCAGGAGACAAAAAAGGGAAAAGTACATTAAAAAAAAAGTTAATGCTGTAAATTAACGGAACATGTGAGGTAGGCCCAAAGTGCTAATAAAACACAGACTAAAATTGGCAATCAAACAGAAACCAAGTAAAATAAGATATTGTGGGCAGATTGGAACAGTAAAATAGAACCTGGTCCCACTATTTAGGCAGATTGTGACTTGTAATAAACTGACTGGCCATCAGTGAAAAACATGGATTATAAATTTTAAGTTAATTTAGAATTATATTCAAGGGTTAATTTCTTTCTTGCAGTCCTGGACGTCCTCCTGCCTGCTGTGATCATGAAATTATTATGATGAACCATGTGTACAAAGAAAGGTTTCCTAAGGTAATAAAGAATATAAATTGTATCTAGTGTTAATTTCATAAGAAAATCATATGGAAAAACAGTGTTTTGTGTTTCAGTTTAAAATAATCCCAAATAGCTTTGTTCTTTTAAATTCCAGAAAACTTAAAGCAGCAACTTTTGACTTTTATGTTAATACTAAATTGTAAAAATGTCCTTATTGACATAGCAGGAAAATGTATCTGGAATCAATAAATCCATATATAGTGTATATATGTACAATTCCTACTTTATAGGGTTATATTTTAAATATGGTTTTAATTTTTGTGTGTGTACCTTTATAGCTTTGTTAATAATATCTGATTAAGTTCAAAGTTTTGTTTATAATTTAAAAGTAATTTTTTGGTTTTTGCATTTGCTTTTGTGCTTTTGTGCAAATTTTGATTTAGAAACTTAAGTTCATTAATACCTTGATTAAGTCTATAAAACATATATTATACAGGCTACTGCTCAGATGGAAGAAAGGCTTCAAGAGATTATCACCAACCATTCTCCTGAGAACATCCTTCCCCTGGCAGATGGAGTGCTCAGCTTCACCCACCATCAAATCATTGAACTGGGCCGTGATTGCTTGGATAAATCTCATCAGGGTCTTATTACCTCACGATATTTTTTTGAATTACAGCACAAATTGGATAAGCTCCTACAAGAGGTATAATCAATTTTCATAAATTGCTAAGCAAAGTTTATTTATTTATTTATTTTGTGCCTTCAAGTCACTGTTTACTTCTAATGACAGCCTGCTGTATTCTAGACAAGTTTTTTTCCAGAAGTAAACAGAATTTTTTTGGACATTTTGGGCAGTAGATATTGATTCCATTACAGTTTTTCAAGATCTTTCTTTGGCATGGAATCATTGTCAATTACTCTACTACTTAATAGTCTTTAGATGTTTAAAATTTATGAGTAAAATGCATGAAGGTTTCATAATTTGAAACTTTGCATGTCAGTGTATTTGACAGATCGGGATAATTGTTTCTGTTTCTGTGTTTTATAGACAAATGAGTCTATATTACTCATTCCAGTACAATGTAAACAACTATTTGTGAAAAAATATGGTTTTATGTGGTAAATCAGTAAGGAGAAACAGATATTTAACCTAATGCTTTAATTCAGTGGAATGATGTTGATATTCTTAATTTATGACTTTACCATTGATTCCCAAGCACATTTATAAACAGTATCTTTAGAATCAAAGAGCACTTTTATGGTTTTCATTTATGTATCCTCAATTTTCTGTCTGATTTACTGTGTTTCTCAACCATGTAGTCTTGCAGGAAAGCCTGCTGTTTTTGGAACTAGACTGTGGGAATACAGTTTAGTATTTTGGTGATGCATTTCAGTCAGTCCCCAGCTGTGACATTCAGTAGATGGCTCTGTCCCCTGCTGCTTGGCACATTGTGATTGCAATGCATGGCCTAGGGAAGTCGCAAGGCATCTGAACAGTTTTGTTTAGCTGACATTTCAGGAGTTCTCAGGTCAAGGTTAACTGAGTTTTATTGCTGGCATTTTTTTCACTTCACAAAAGCTTTGTTTATAGTTTCACCTAGTGTTTCACTTAAGCCTTTGATACCGATAGTAATATATTAGGTATGGAGCATTTAGTAGACAGATATCTCAAAAATTTTGACAAGATGATTTATCCATTTCTTCTATTATTATAATTAATTAATGCTTGGAAAAGCTGAATTAAAAACTAATTAAATCTATTCAAAATCTGTTATTATTTTTATCTTAACTGTAAATATTTACAAACTTTTTATGCATGAACTATACAAATGTTTTAAAACCAAATGTCTAGGAGTGACTTGTAATCTGTTTAATTCAATTCCACATACAAATAATTGTCCCATCATTGTAGACTGTAAGTAGTGTATGGGATTTGAACTTTATCCTAGAACTGTTTTGAAGTGAAGCAAAAAAGTGTGTTCTTGAGATATGAACAAAAGCATGTAAGACTATTTCCCCTAGGAAAAAATATATGGTTGGGGGTTGGGTTTTTTTTTGCATTTATTAGACTTCTGGAAATCTACACTTACAAGTCAGTTTTGAATACAAGTCAGTCCAAAATATATAATTTATTTCCCCATTTATTTCACTTAGATCATTTATTGTTACTTCTCTAAATTTAAAGGTGTTTTGGGGGCCACATACAAACTTTCTGGGGTTACACATTGTGGTAAAACTGCCCTAATTGATCAAATCAGTAGAGCTTTTTCACATTATGTCTTTTTCTATAATTTCTTCTCTAGCTTTCATTATTAATTTGGACTAAGATGTTTGTCTTTCTAGATAGTAATTTCCTATATCATAGAAATCAAATAAAAGATAAATGGTAAATATCAGTTAGTAATTTATGCTAAACAGTATTTGCTCACCTTCAAATATATTGGTTTTCTTGAATGTTCAAGATTGTTGAGATGATTATGTTGAAATAATATAGTTTATTTAATTCATTAAATTTAGTCTATCATATTAGTGTTTCTTTGTGTCCATGATTAATATCAAGACTATTTTAATGCCTATTTAACAGGGCCAAGAACGATCAGAAAGTGGAGAACTTGCATTTATTAAGCAGCTTGTCCGAAAAATACTTATTGTCATTGCACGTCCTGCTCGTTTACTTGAATGTTTGGTAAGTTTATGTTTGCTTTAGATAACCTTGATAGCTAGTGAAGTATAGCATATAAATCATAAACATAAATATTCATATATTGATTAAACTTAAGTAGCATTAAATATATACCTGTCCAATAAAGTGAGTAACTTCCTGTATTATTAATGATGAGAGGACTATCCTTGGGTCTGGCTGAAAATAGGGCAACTTTATTACATCTGATTTAATAGATATCTAATAAATGGTCAAAACAAATACTGGATCTGAAGACTCTTTAGGGTCTGCCAATTGTCTGGTAATATCAGTGAGGAAGTGATGAATCTGTCAATGTCCTGATACATTGCTTAAAAACATGACAATACCTTGAAGAACATTTGGACTTTTGATTAAGACCCAGATACTGCCAGAAGCAGATAATATCTGGCTAATATTAGAGACAAACAATATTTCTTATCTCCTATAATGCACCAGAATATAACCGTGTACATGCTTATGATAGCATTGAAGTCTGTTACCCAAACAATTTCTACTATGAAATATGTTTACAATTTGGCAAAGAAAAAATACTCAATAATTTTAGAGAATGAATACAGTATGCAATTTAACTTGAAATTACATTTTTTTAAAAGATTAGATTGAATAACTCTAAGGAACAAAGAAATTTAATCATCAGATAATCTGGTGAATGTTAAAATAACACTTAATCAAATTTCATATAATTCACTGTTATATTTTACACTTTAGAGTTTACAGGTAATTCTGTATGGGTAAATAGCCTTGTAGCAGATGCTTTATAGTCCATAAACATTTCTTTACCAAACTAAGTAACATCATCCATGCACATCTGCAAGAAAACAACGATATCATAGAGCTCCAAGGACCCCACGGTTACTGTAGGCTGCATAAATGCAGTATGCACAGGATAGATTCCCTTACTAAGTTACTTTTCCATGCTGTTTGCAGCATGGTAGTCTCCATATTCCTTTGAGCTATTCAGTTTTATCCAGTAGACTTTTGATGTTCCCTTGCATGGGTGGGATTCAGAAATTTTAGCAACCGGTTCTCTGCCCGGTTGCTGGGTGGGCGTAGCCATTGTGGGCATGGCCTACTCAGCCTCCTGTACCATGGGAGGAGACCCTCCCCAGACTCCGGAGGCTTTGTTTGAGCCTCCGGGAGGGCAAAAACAGCCTCCGGAGACCAGAAATGGGTAGGCCCATTTTTTGGCTTCCCCAGGCTCTGGAAGCTTTCCTTGAGCCTCTGGGATGGCGAAAACAGCCTCTCCCGGGATCTGGAGGCAGGAAACAGGCCCGTTTTCAGACTTTGGGTAGTTTCGGTAGGCCCATTTTTCACCCTCCCCAGGCTCCAGAGGCTTTTCTTGAGCCTCTGGGAGGGTGAAAACGGCATCTCCCTGGGCTCCGGGGGCCCTCAGGAGGCTGGAAATGGGCACATTTCCGGAACTTCTGGTAGGCCTGGTTTTCGCTCTCCCAGAGCCTCCGTGCGGGCCCTGCACTTACCTGGCATCCAAAACGGGCTGCGTGGAGACACCTGGGAGGGGATGGGCAGGGTCAGCCAGTCCTTGCAAGTACCGGTTTGGCGAACCAGATTAAAATTAACATCTAGTTCGTCTGAACTGGTCTGAAGTGGCTGAATCCCACCCCTGGTCCTGTGTTTTTAGAAGTTCCTTTTTAAATAAATTGAGGACTTTTTTTTGAGAAGAAGTTAAGTTTACTTTCAATTTTTCCTCCTCACTCTCCATTGCAAAACAAATGTGTGTGTGTGTGGGTATGTATGTATGTGTGTATGTATATGTATGTATGTATGTATGTATGTATGTATATATATATATATATATATATGCGACGTTTCGACAAAATCTCATTCATCATCTTCAGGCTGGTGTTTTCGGCTTCGTGCTTCTAGGAGCAATGTACATACACACACATTCTGCAGTTGCTGCAGAAGACCTCTTGCATCAGCCTGATGCTGGCAGATGAGATTCTGCCAAAACATTGCCTAAGTGCCATAAAACAGAAATGGTTCTTTTTCTGCAGGAAAAAGTAAGTTAATGTCTACTGGGGTAAGGGTGAAATCTCCAATTCATGTTTTCTTCCTTTTCCATTAGGAGTTTGATCCTGAAGAATTTTACTATCTTTTGGAAGCTGCAGAAGGCCATGCAAAAGAGGGGCAAGGCATTAAAACTGACATCCCTAGATATATCATAAGTCAACTGGGTTTAAATAAGGATCCTTTGGAAGGTATGATAATTTAATAATGTAATAATCATAATTGATTTTTTTTTATTTTGCCCATTTTTTGGTGTTACCATTTTTATTAATCTTGTATATTTCAATATATGTATCTAATGTATCATGGGATTTTAATTCCAAATTGCTATAAAATAATAAAAGACCTTTGTTAGACAAAATAAGTTACAAGATTAAGCTCATTCTTTGTTCATCTCAGAAAATAATTGATGAGTTAGTCAGGGCTTAATATCAACTTTTTCAAAGAAGGAATATTGGGGCAAGATGTTTGACAATGTTGTCAAAGCTGGAATAAATGAAAATCTAGTCAGATTGTAGGCTATGATAATGAAGCATGATGTAAATCCAGTATTATACTAGAACACATCAAAGCATTAATAGAAAATAATTGGGACATTTTTTAATTAGCTTCACGTAAAAACCTGAAAGAATTTATTGGACAATTAATGAAGAAGTACAAATTGAAAAACAAACAAAAACATCTGTCTCATAAAAATAAACTAGTTTCATAATAAAATTGAATATAACACAAATGCACTTGACTCTGTGCATAATCCCTTAACTCAGAATCATGAATATTTGTCAAATTGAATGTTTATAATTTGACTTAATGCTTTATATGGAAATAGGTATCCATGACAATATAGTTTTATTTGTATGTAATGTTCAATTAGTATTAACAATAGTTTGTTGAAAAAGCAATAGTGGGTTTATGGGTTTATAAATTATGCTAGGGCAAAACAAATTGCATTATCCAGGTTCATCTATCATATTTGAACCATAATATCTTTATTTTCTTTCTTCTTCCATCCTAAATGTTTAAAATCAATCACAGCTTCAAGTTGTTTTGAAATTAGAGAAGGTGCAATTTTGTTTTGATTGTTTTTACATACCCAGAATTTCAACCACAGTTTTTATTTGTGCATTCTTATCTTAAAAGAAAATGTGTTATGTAAGTCTGAATATCATGCAGCCTATTTATCCCACATTGTAACATCACATTCTAATAAAGTATGTACATTAAATATGGTAATCTACATTTTTTAGAATAAACAGATTTGAATAAGACTTATTCCAAAATTAGTATATTAAATATTTCAGCTTCAATATTTAAGAAGGTATCATTGATCAATTATTTTTACGTGCTTTAGAATGAGCCAAAGAAAAACATCTCTAGGTAAATACAATTTTTCGGAGCAAAATGAAATTAGGTTTAACTGAATTATGGTCCTTAGTTATTATAAATTGGCTATATACATATATGATAATTGATACAACAATTAAAATAATAACAAGGGAGTATTCAGTTTCTCTCTAGGATCAATATAAATTAAGTACTGCTTTATTTGTTGTGCTGTATTATGGAACTTCATAGTATCCAAGCCTACAGCTGCTGATTTATGTTATGAAGGCATATTTTAAAGAAGGACATTGATTTTTTCCCCCAGTTATAATACATTTCTTTGTTTCCAATGGAATTTCCCAGTAATTGGACTTAAAATTGCATTCTTTACTTTTTTCTCCATTCAGTATAGTTTCTTTTCAAATAAAATGATGCATGCAGTTTTTGCAGATAATGCTAGATAAAACTATTTTGTACCCAAAGCAATAAATAGCGGATTCATCATTCTGATCATTGTATTTTAGAAATGCTCCCCAGGTTGAAATTTTTCCCTGTGGCTTTTAGATTAAATCTTTACCTTTTTGAATTATGAGTCTTTAGAAATGGTTTAAGTCAATAAAATAAAAAAGCAGATGTTTAATGGTATTTAGATGAGTTTAAAAAATGTCTTCAGGCGTTGCGAAATGTTTCCTTAGCTTTCAGCTTCAAAAGCTGACTTGGTTTTATTCTATTACTACCTACTGTTTACAAATAATGTGTAATTTTCAGATAATATTTTTTAAAAATCAAAACTAGGATACATTACTAAACTGCTTTGATTTTCTATTTATGAATATAAATATGAGATTGACAAAACTGTCAATGTACATTAGAATGGCTTGGTTTTTACAAAATGAAAAAACAAACCAAAAGCTGTTTCTCACAGCAATTCTTTAATAAAATTTTACATTTATATATTGATAGTAAAGCTAATCTCAAGTTTTATGTTTTTATTCTAAGTGTCCTTCATCTTAAATAAAAACATGCTGGGTTTGATTTGAAAGAATACCCTGCAGGCATGTTTGACTTAGGTTGTGATTTATTATAAATTTGTAAGAAACTGCATTTTGGATTATGAATGTTATATTTGCTATGATAAGATCTTTCTCTTTGTACTTTCAGCTTCAAAGTCAAATAGTTGTATGTCAGTGTTTATAATTGTGCGTACAGGTAAAACACTGTTAATGGTGGTCATTGGTACCAGAGTTTCCATCGCTAAACAATGTGGTCATAAAGCGCATCACGTGATCACATTGCTTAATGATGGCATTGCCCCATTGCCATCGTTCAGCAAAAATCAGAGGTCATTAAGGAAGACCCAGGCAGTTTACATACAGGCCAACAGAGAGCTAACATGTGGTATACGGCATGCATACACCAGGGCCAGGAGTGACTGCTGCTGGGTGGGGGAGGGTGTGCGAGATTCCTACAAGGTACAAGGACTAGCTGCTGCCAGGCATTGACTTACCACAGTGACTTGTAACCTTTCCTGCCGGCTTCCCAATTGACTTTGCTTGTGGAAAGCTGGCAGGGGAATTCACAAATGACAATCATGTGACGATGGGATACCTCAACTGTTGGGTGAGCTTTTTGCCAAGAACCCATGATCACAATTCCTTGATCCCGGGGGTGCAGTGATGGTTATACATTTTCTCTTTTCAATGCCATTGTAACTTTTGACTGGCTGCTGAACACACAAATTGAGGAATACCTGTACACACCCACAAAATAAAATTATTTATTGTTTTAAGTTTCTGCTTCTGTATTTATTTCTGTGACTAAAATATTCATTGTAAGGAAATCTATAATACAATAACAATAACAAAGTTTGTTATAATTTACATGGAGATTTTCAAATAATTGTCTTTTTTCTAGTCATGTGAATTATTGCATTATCTGAATAAATGTGAGGAGATTAGAATGAGGCACAGATCACTTCTGATGGTAGATAACTTCTGATGATCCCCAAGGTCTGCTGACAGAAATGTATCCTCACTGCTTTCCTGTCCAAAATACACTCTTGAGGAACTGATAAAGGGATAGAATTGGTGTAGCAAAAAGGTGTAGCATTTATGCAACATCCAGGAACACCCTTACATTGCTGACAGTTTGATCTTGCTGATATCCAAACATAAGAAATCCAAAAAATCAAGCTTTTATTTCCTTTCTGAGCTGCACCCATTCTAAAATAATTCATTTAAGATGATGATAATGATTGTTCAGTAGTGACTGACTCTTGGCGATTCTATGGGCCCTGCCTCTCCACATCTTCTGATCTTGAAGATATACATTGGTTTTTTCAAATTATTTCTCTTTCTGCTAACTTGCCATGATTGCATGTTGTATCAGCATCTAGAAGGGTAGCACAGGATTAAGATAGATAGGTAGCTCTTATTGAAGAGACATGGAGAAAAATTTTAAAGTTTCAAATCTTTAGAATTACTGTAATCATGTTAATAACTTATCATAAATAAAAGAAAAAATAGTTCATACTTAAGACTGTATCTACTGTTTCCACCAATAGCTTCTGCAGAACAGAAACTACTGGTGGAAACATATTCTGAGATTACAATGGAAAGTACGAGGAAGATAAACAAGAATATATCTTGTGTGACTATAATCTTGGGATTTCTGCATTTGGCAAGAATGAAGCTCAAATCTATTACTTTCTTAAAAAGGAATATAAATATTTAGACATATCTTAAATATTTAAAATATTTCATTCATTACATGTTTGCTGCAAGTGAATTAGTGGAAATGTTCGGAAGGCAACAAATCAACTACTCAAATATAAAGTAGCCATATAATCTGCTAAATTTCCTGTTAAACTCTATCATTTGTTTATACATTTTATTCTAAATATGGAAGGTGAAATCCTTGCAAACCAACTAGTTATTTTTAATATTAAACCTTAAAATCTAATGAATTTTTTTACTTTAAAAAAACTAACAGTAATTTATGGAGCATCCTATAAATTTGTATGTTGTTTTAAGATGGCAGTGCATCAGAATTCAAAAGCCACAGTGAGCAGAAATTCAACTAGAAGGCCTATAAATGATAGTAAAGATAGATTTTTGATTCTCAATGACACAACCATTAATTTGTTTGTTTTTATATTGGTGCATTTGAATATTTTGGAACCGAATTAACATTGATCTTAATTTAGTGGATCTTGATGTGAAAAGTTGATACAATTTAAGAAGATCCTGAGTTAAGAATTTTCTTTCCATTTTAGAGAACAGGATACAGTGCATTACATAACATAAAACAATACTAATAAAACTTAACATACGTAAAATGTATTCTAAAAATGATATTCTTTTTTTCTGATAGAAATAGCTCAGCTAACTAACTATGACAGTGGAGCAGCAGCCACTCCAGAAACGGATGAACCGGTCAGTGTAAATCTCTTGTTCTCTTGTGCTTTTACTATTAAATAAATAGTTTCTGCTTTGGCTGAATTCTCCCAAGATGCAAATGATATTTTTAAGTTATGGGAACAATGAATTAGCTCATCCATAATGATAAGCAACATATGTCATTGCTAAGTGAAAAACAAGCTATATTTTAGTTTAGTGTTATTTGGGAAATAGCTGGTTTTTATATTCAGCTGTCATACAAAAGTAAATAAGGCAAGAATATGGATCTGAATCAGCATCTGTGTGTTCCTTAAACAATGGAAAAATTCTTGTCGTCCTATCCATGCTGCCACTTTAACATGCACTGCAAGGAACAGACATAAAAACTCTAATGCTGTAAGACAAAAAATAAGTTTAGAGTTAACATTAAGTATTAGATGTTAATAATGATACTGTATCTCTCATCTAAAACTGATTATAATGATTTTGTTATGGTTACTCTTGATGATGCTTTGTAAGTAATATCTAAAACACAGTATGCAAATAATTAAAATATAATGGAAATCTAATTGATAAAATAATGGCTTCTAATATATTGCTGGGTGTTACCGAAAAGACAGTATTTATTTGATGAGTGGCACTTAATCTGAAAATCTGCTAACTATAATGGATTGGTTAAATGTACAGAGAAGATCTGCAGTGATGCTTTTGATCAGAAGGGAAAGAGATGCTTCACTATATATAGGGTTTTCATAGAGATCTGCCAATAGTTAGAGAAGCTAATTGTTTTTTTTTTTAATTCCAAGATGATTCCTTCATCAAATACAGCATAATTTCAAGACAAGGCAACATTTGACTTAAGGAGTTGCCAACAAGTGTTCATTCACGCTTTGAAGTTTTTCTGAAACTCTGTACAGCCCTAGTGTTACTGTCTGGTGTAACTAATTTTCCTCTATTTGTTTTGAAGAATTCTAACGCATCACTTAAACTTAAGAGGAAGCCTCGTGAAAATGATTTTGAAACAATTAAGCTGATTAGCAATGGAGCATATGGGTGAGTAAAAATAAATAAAATTCTCTGGGTTTTGTTTGTCACAATTTTATGTACCTTGGTATATTTTTCTGAGTGCGCACAAAAATTGTGTTTCTTTTGGAAGAGTGCTAAAAATATTGCTGTGGAAAAATATCAGAAGAAATGTACTGAAGCCTTCATGCTGTTTAAAATGAAATGCATTTGTCATTTTTGTCTCATGAAAATAGATGACTCTAGGGAGAGGGAAAGAGGGAATAGGTGGCCACAGTAGCTTCATAGCATTCTTCAGTGATCCTGAAGAAAAAATCCCAGGTTGACAGAATGAAGTAATTGAGAGGTGAGCTAGTGGCTGTGTGAAGCACTGAATAGTATGTGGCTGACATATAGTCATAAATCTGAAGGGGGTACTCTGCTTCATACTTCAACTGTCATGAAAGTATAGGAGAAATGAGAAAGAAGCTTGGTGGAATAGAGAATGGAAGAGAGAGGAATTTTCTGGTACAGCTCACAAGTCAGAGAGTAGGAATTGGGAGAAATGAAGAGAGACATTATTTTAAGGGATTCGTTGAGAATGAAAACATTTCTGGAATAGGAATTGACAGCAGAAATATGAGTTGTTTGATTGTGGTGGCAAAGAAATATGTTTTGTGTGTCAATCATTAAAAATAAGTACATCCTGAGAGCTTCTGATTAAGCTATATTCTTCCCATGCTTTTCCATCAGGTCCTAGGGTGTATAGAAATATTACAAAAACAATAACCAATGTTAGCACCTATGCCAGTGATGGCTAACCTTTTTGCCATCGTGTGCCAAAAGTGGGGGAGTGCAGGGGGGGAGGTCGCACTCACATGTGCCCACACCCATAATTCAGTGCACCCCGCTCCCCCAACGCAGGCATGCGTGACACCCCTGTACTCCCCCCGCTTTTGGCACACGATGGCATGGTGGGCCCAGTAGGCCCGTTTTTTGCCCTCCCCAGGCTCCAGAGGCTTACTTGGAGCCTGGGGAGGATGAAAATAGCCTTCCCCATCCCCCCGGAGGCCCTCTGTGGCCGGAAATGGCCTGTTTGCCGACTTCCGGTGGGACTGGAAGGCCTATTCTTCGCTCTCCGCAGCCTCCAGAGCCTTTCTAGGAGCCTGGGGAGGGTGAAAATGCCCTTCCCCCCCCAGGGCCTTCCAGAGGCCGGAAATAGCCTTCCAGTGGGCCCGGAAGGCCCGAAAATCAGCTGAGCTAGGGCAACACTCACGTGCCCACTGATATGGCTCTGCGTGCCGTGTTCGCCATCACGGACCTATGCTATAACATTTGTTAGGCACCAAGAATTAAGAAAGATGTGGACTTACCGTATTTTTCGGAGTATAAGACGTTCCGGAGTATAAGATGCACATTAGTTTTTAGGAAGGAAAACAAGAAAAAAAAATTCTGCCTCTGCCTCCAAGCATCCATTAGTATTCATCCGGCTAGCGTCCTAACAGCAAAAAGCCTGGTCAACTTCAGCACATTATCACAGCCTGATTCAGCAAGTGCAGCTGTTTGGTGGTTGGATTGGCCTCCCGGAATACTGCCAATCAGCTGTTCCAGGCTGTTGGTATTGCCACAGCCTATCGCTGCCCCTGCGCATCACATTTTTGGCCTCAGTGCGTCACGTTTTTGGCCGGTTCCAGGCAGTGGGGATGGCCAAAAATGCACTGCACGGAGGCCAAAAACACGACATGCAGAGGCGGTGATCGGCAGTGATGTGCTGTGGCTATTCCCACAGCCTGGAACAGGTCTAAAATGGAGTGTGCGGAGGCCAAAAACACTACGCGCGGAGGCCAAAAACGGCTGAAGAATGGGGGCCAGTGGGTGGGCGGGGTTTCGGCAATATTCGGTGTATAAGAAGCACCACAATTTTCATCCACTTTTAGGGAGGGTTGCGTCTTATACTCCGAAAAGTACTGTACTTCTGAGTAATAGTCTTTATTGTTGCTCACCTCTAAACAAATCTTATCAAACTAAAGCAACTATTTACATCACTGAGATATACTCTGGGAATCGCTAGAGAGAATCACTCTCTTTCTCCTGACCAAAACCTTCCATGCTTTGCTGCCTCTTTGCTCTCTGCCTCTTTGCTCTTTGTAGCCTCCTCCTCCTGGGAATCCAAACTACCCTTCACCACAGATTTGCAGAATGACACTCTTCTATAACTTCCAGCAGATGTCAAAATTGCAACCCCTAAGAAACACTTTGATCATGACATTGAAATTTCTACTTTATAGCTTTCAATGTTGCCAGCAAGTGCAATGCTTTGCTCAGTCACATAGAAGCACAGTGTCTGATACTTCCCTAGTGATTATATCCTCCCCCTGTAACATTGGTTTGGTACTTTCTGGTCCTTCAGCTGCACAAACTGATCCTTCCGTCCCCCTAGCATAGACCTTGGTTTTGCTTTAACAAGATTTGATTAACATTGGCTTATAAGCAGTTTATTGCTGCCTCTGCTACAGAACTCCACGTTCCAAGGACCAGAGCATGAAAATGTATGGACAGGATTCTGTGGGTGTGACTTGCAGTGTTTTTGTCATGTATGTTACTTGCATGAAAACAATCTGGCATTATCTTTACTGCAAATGAACTGTTTTTAGTACCATTGATGAAAAAGTTAACTGGTGGAAATAAGTAATGACTATTGTCCCTCCTGTGACAAAGAATGGGGGTTTATCAGATCAAATAAAAGAGACTTTAAGAATTGACACAGCAAGCAACTCTTTGTAAGGAAGGGAGTCAAAGGGACAAGCAGTCAGAGAGTTGCAATTAGTTTAGTTTAGTTTATTGAATTTATATACCTCCCTACTCCCGAAGGACTCAGGGCGGTGAACAGCCAAAAGATAAAATACATGTAATACAAATGTTAAAAAAATCATTAAAATACGATTAAATAATTTGGCCCAGAAACAAAATTTACAAACCCCAATTTTTATACAACAAATTTAAAATTTAAAAAAATTAAAAAACAGTTTAAAAAAGAGGTTAGGCCAGGCCGGCCTGCTGGAATAGGATTGTTTTGAGGGCATGGCGGAAAGCGTGCAGATCATTGATCCTCCATATCTCTGGGAGGAGCTCGTTCCAGATGGCAGGTGCTCCCACAGAGAAGGCTCTCCCCCTGGGGGGCCGCCTGTCGACACTGTTTGACCGATGGCACCCTAAGAAGCCCCTCTCTGTGGGAGCGTACTGGTTGTTGAGAGGCTACTGGTGGCAGAAGGCGGTCTCGTAGATACCCCGGTCCTAGGCCATGGAGCGCTCTAAATGTGGTAACCAAAACTTTGAAGCGCACCCGGAAGACCACCGGGAGCCAGTGCAGCTCGCGAGGAGGGGGGGGGTCACATGGAAACGCCACATTGCTCCCATAACCATCTGCGCGGCTGCATTCTGGACCAGCTGGAGCCTCCAGGTGCTCCTCAAGGGGAGCCCTATGTAGAGAGCATTGCAGTAGTCCAGGCGGGAAGTGACGAGGGCATGAGTGACCGTATTTAACGAATCCCGATCCAGAAAGAAACAAACGGCATAGAAACTATTTTGCACTGCTGGAATTTAGAAACAGCTATTAAGACTTCACAGAAGAATCAAGCTGGACATTTTCAGAGGAAAGAATGAAGACAGCAGAAGAGAAGAAAAGATCTCAGAAGGACAGAGGAGATGCAGCTGTATCCTGACAGAAGATGAAACAGTCGTGGTGGTAAATAACACTACAAGGAATGAAAATAAATGTTTGTCAGTTTGACAATTGGCTTATAAAGTGCTCTGCCTGCCCAAAGTAAGGATTAGGGACTGAATAAACTTTGAGTCATACTAAATATATAATAATAAGTTATCCCTTCTAATCCACACGGGGAATAATACTGCAGAGGACTGTGAATATTTATGAAGGAAGCACAAAACTCTGGAAACTTAGGTGGTGATGTCATCCATCCTTCCTCTTGGAAGAGAAGTCTTAAATGATGTCACTCCACTGCGTTAGTCAGAAGCCATTTAGAATACTGTATCCAGTTTTGGGCATCATCATTTAAAGAGGACCTTGAAAAACTGAAATGGGTTCAGAGACAGGCTACTAAAATTGTGAAGAGATATACACAGTGAAAGGAACTTAGCAAAGACAACCCTAGATTTACAATTCCACTTGGGACCAGAACTTCCATCACTAAGCAATGTGATCATCATGTGACCATGTCCAATTTATGACCTTTTGATGTAGTCATTAAGTGACCCACGTGGTCTTTAAGTGAGTCCAGCTTCTCCCTTGAGTTTTCTTGACAAATGGTGATCATATGACCCTGGGACACTGCTACATCTTAGAAATATGCTTTGTTTTCAAAGAATTGAAATTGCAAGATGCAATTTGAATTCTTGATGTACTGACGTAATTATAATTTGATTGATATAATGGAGATTAAAGGGATTTAATACCTTGACTGAAGTATAGGATATAATTTGTTCAAAAAGACTAAAATCACTTAGAAAAACTACTCAATACTGTATATTAAAATGCTCAGAAATCCAAATGAATAAACCTGGTAATACTATATATAATATCTAAGTTAAAGTAGACGGAAAAACAAATAAAATCAGTATAATAGCTTTTATTGCATGGCCAATCTAACAAGAAGAAACATAATGAGTTCCAAAAGTAAACCGGAGATTTTTTAGACAGGCATGAAATAATAATAATGATGAAGAACTTGCATTACCCCCACATCTTTTGGGAGAGGAACTCTGCCAATCATCATTGTTTACGAAATGTCTTATCTTTTTTTACAGACTATGGGGAAAGGCACAATACATCAGATATTCCTGACAGAATATAACTGATAGAGAAAAGTTAATTTAAGAAGTTGAAGTAGCATTAAAATTAGATGGAAGTGACAATGTAAATGCTGGATTGAGAATACTCAAACGTGCATTTTGTAGTTCAGAAACAATGGATTTTAATAAACTCAGAGCAATGATAAATATGGTTGCCCTAATAGAAGAATGGATTTGAAATGTGTGATTGTTTTCCTCCAAGAAAGAAAATGGTATTGAGTGGCATAAGATGTACCTGGACCCTTTATTTGTCTTTTTTTAAAAAAAAATTAATAGCTTAGATTAATAATTGGAGAATTTTTTATCAGACTTGCAGAAGACACAAAATTGGATGGAATAGCTAATATCCTGAAAGAATGAAACACAAATCAAAAGTTAAGAGTACTAAGCAGAGTCATTCATTTTGAAAACAGAAAGCTAATTTACAAGTACGGGATAAAGATTCTTGGGAAAAAGTTGGAATAGTAGATGATTACTACTTCCCAGAGTAGTGTTATATAACAGCGGTCTCCAATCTTTTTGATTTGGTAGCCCAGGGGGCAGAGGAGATGGTTCTGTGCAAGCAACAGGCACATGCATGAGCATGCTTAGCCCTATTTGAGTAAGTGGCAGGCTTGAGCGCGAGTGCCTTCTGTCACACAAATGGAGCTGCATGCGTGTTCACCCACCATTTGCGTGGCCCTATTCTGAATCCTGGTAGTGGGCTGAGGCCCAGGGGTTGGGGAAGAACAGGAGTGGGTTATTCATTTTTCCAAGAGCCCACATGAGAAACCGGGGCTGTTGTGGAGAGCTGCTGATGCACCACTACTACCCTTGACCACCCCTTACTGCCACGCCCCCCTCACCACCATTGTTGCTACCATTTCCAGCTGGACAGGGATTATCAAAGCGCCAGATGTGACTCATAGGCCATAAAATGCCCAATCTATATAAGACAGACTGCTATGTAAATTTCTTAAATAAATAAATGAATATGAGACAGCAGTGTGCTGTGGTTGCAAAAACTATATTTTCAATTTTATGGTATATTAAGAAATATAGTTCCCAAGACATAAGATGTAAATGTCTTGTATAGTGAGGCTTGGTAGTACAGTGGTCTAAAGCACCCTGTTATTAAGACCAGCTGCCTGCAATTACTGCAGGTTCGAATCTCGCCTGGCTCAAGGTTGACTCAGCCTTCCATCCTTTCTAAGGTAGGTAAATTGAGGACCCAGTTGTGGGGGCAATAAGCTGACTTTGTATAAATATACAAAAGGATGAAGGCTATTGCTTAGCGCATTGTAAGCCGCCCTGAGTCTCCGGAGAAGGGCGGCATATAAATCAAATTAAAAAAAATGTACCAAATAACACTAAGTGCAAATACATTAAAATGAAAAAACCAATAATCAGAAGTCTTCTCTCTAAATAGCTAATATCATGGGAGGCAGATTGACTTTCTAGTGTGAGGTTGTTCCAAAGTGTAGGTACACTAATAGAAGAAAAGTGACTTTGGGCCTCTGAAATGAGCAGCATGAATAATCCTGAAGAAGAGGAGGAAGATCCACAACCAAGGCAATAATCAGAAAAATAAAAACTGAGTCCAGAGCAGAATTGTAATGTAATAAAGTGTCTCATACATGATCATCCCTAGTTTTCATGACGGTAAAAAAAAAAAAGGGGGGGGGAGTTATTCGGAATTGCAAGTTTCTATTATTGTAATCTTATAATAAATGTAGTATACACCACTCATGCTGTCCTAGTCTGATTTGCTTTGAAAGGCTGACACATTCATAGGTACTGTATCAAGTTGGTTCAACTATTCTGTGGTGAAGAATTGTGGAATCCCAGAAAAGGATAAAGACAAATAGTTTCCTCTTACGGAGCTTTTAAATACTGCTAACTGTTTAGAGGAAAGGCTGCTGATTCCCACCCACCCCTCATATTTCTACTATTTAATGTATTTGAAATGTTTCCTGAAGGTGCTTCATAAAAATATATATCTTGAAACTTAAGCTGTAAATACTTACGCAAACATCAAATTTTGAAGAGATAAATATGGCTTTATGGCAATGAGAACATGGTGTTCTCTAAAATACATTATGAGGCAATACAAACACTGGATATGTGATTTGAGCTTTTGATTAAGTTAGTATCATTGTAATTGGAATTTTAATCGATTGTAATAATATTGGCTTGCCAACATTGAATTATGGTATGTTCAAAGGCATATCAACTTCAGTTTTTGAGTTTTCACTTGTTTGCTTTCTTTTCTTTTTCCTGTGTACTTTCTCTAGTCTGAAAATTAAGTAAAGTAACACTAGTGTATTAATTGTGATACTACATTTTTTTAAAATTTGATTTATATGCCACCCTTCTCCGGGGACTCAGGGCGGCTTACAATGCGTTAAGCAATAGCCTTCATACTTTTGTATATTTATACAAAGTCAGCTTATTGCCCCCACAAACTGGGTCCTCAATTTACCTACCTTAGAAAGGATGGAAGGCTGAGTCAACCTTGAGCCTGGTGAGATTCGAACTTACAGTAATTGCAGACAGCCGGTGTTAATCACAATGCTATCAGTCTGCTGAACCACCAGGCCCCATGCTACCCATATAGCATGTGTAGGGAGGAATCTGGTTTTTTTTACTTCTTATGCTAAATCCTGAATATAATAACAATGTTACCTATGAAATTAATGCCATTTTCAACCTAGTTGATAATCAATGTGTTAATTTTAATTTATTATTTAATTATTACTTAAATTATTAATTTATTTATTCTTAATTTATTAATGCAGAACTGGCCAGGGGTGGTTTTGAGTGTTACAGTGATTATCTCAGTTACGAATTTTATGATGGTTTTAATAGGTTTTTATATTGTTTTTACTATTTTATTATTTGGTTGGTTTATATTGTTTTATTTATTTATAAGGTGCCTAAAGCATATATATGACATAGGCAGCTGTATAAATTGGAATAATAAATAAGCGATTTATTTCTTATTTATGTTTACAATCTTTCAACTTTCCTTTGAAACTGAACATTTCTAGGTACAATAACATTTTATCTAACTGTTTATTATTACAATTGTAATATTGTGCCATATCTTTTTTTATGAAAAATTTAATGAAATGAAACTTCGGGATAATTATCAAAACATTATGGATGCTTCTTTTCTGTAGTTGAATAGATAAAATGATAAATTGGGATGGCAAGCTGCATTAAAAAAATAAATTCTATTACTTCTCAAATGTTAAACTTGTCCTACCAGATTGCACACCTATTTAGTATTACAGATTTTTAAATTGTAATTGATTTAATAATTCCCCATTACTTTTCTTTCCAAGTGCTGTTTACCTAGTGCGTCATAAAGAAACAAGACAGAGATTTGCAATGAAAAAGATTAACAAACAGAATCTCATTCTTCGAAACCAGATTCAGCAGGCGTTTGTTGAGCGTGATATCCTGACATTTGCAGAAAACCCATTTGTAGTCAGCATGTACTGTTCCTTTGAAACTAAACGCCATTTATGCATGGTCATGGAGTATGTGGAAGGTACAGTCTTTGTTTTACATCATGTGTCAAGTGCAATGTATTATAATATTGAGAAACCATAAATGAATATTGAAAATTAGAAATGTCAAATGTTTTGTCTCTTGACTTAAAAGATGATTCTCCTCCATATGTCATAGTATTTGTAGAGCAATAACAGGGCTGGAAAAGGGAGACATAGCATCAAGTCTCTGTATGATCACAAGATTATCTAACATCATTTTGTCTGTCATAATCTCTCTTTAATTTATCTCACGGGTTATTGAGAAAGAAATAAGAGTGGGAAGGCAAGACTCCAGCCAAACTAGTCCTGGTTGGTACAAAATTACCCCCAAGTCGTGATGCACATTTGTAAAGCAAAATGCTTTCTTCTCTATAGTATAATCAGCAAATTAGTGTACAATGTTTTAAAATTTTAATCTGAACTAAAAAAAAAGAATTTCTACATGCCCACATGGAAGTTTATTTTGCTTTTTGTTTGCTAATAAGGAAATTTTGTTTTTAATACTGCCATATGTTTGCTAGTAGGAATGTTGTGGTTGATTTCCCTGTGTGGAATAAAATATAGCAATATGCATTATGTTTTAGGTGGAGACTGTGCTACTTTGATGAAAAATATGGGCCCTTTGCCTGTAGATATGGCCAGGATGTATTTTGCTGAGACTGTTTTAGCACTTGAATATCTCCACAACTATGGAATAGTACACAGAGATTTGAAACCTGATAAGTATGTATGTAGCATGTAATTAACAGAAAATACTTACAGAAAAACTAGGAGTGTATAATACAAAGCAAGAAGCAAATGTTTATCTTATTCTTGTTATATAAATTCAGAATTCACAATGTTATTGCAATATTTTTTAATTATATAAAGGATGATTTATGAAATACATTTATAATTATGATGAATATTAGTACATATACTCAAGATATTTAGGTTCATAATGTGTTCATTGATAAATATTTTATAATTTCCATTTTCAAAATTTGAATTGAGTATACCAATGCATTATAAATTAGGTGTTATGAAGTTTGATATTTAAGAGTGAATAATTTAAATGGACTTTCTTTTAAAAATCTGACACAGTTTACAGATTGATAACTTTATTTTTTTAAAGTGTCAAAGTCTCCTTCCATTATCCCTTTACTATCTTGTGATTTGATGGATCTCACTAAGCTAGTAGCACTTTGTTTTCAAAATTAAACATACACTATGAAACATACACATTTCAAGTGTCATAGTAATTCTAACATTCTTGTAGATAGGATGTGATTATAATAAAGACTTAATATTAAGTGGTGATTTGAAAAACACTTTTCTGTTACAACAGTAATGAAGTTGCTAATAATTACTTATTGTTATTCTCTTTTGCAGTTTACTAGTAACATCCATGGGACATATAAAGTTAACGGATTTTGGGCTGTCTAAGGTTGGGCTCATGAGTATGACTACCAATCTTTATGAGGGTCATATTGAGAAGGATGCTAGAGAATTTTTGGATAAACAGGTAAGCAATGTTTGTTTTCTTTCCAAAAGTTTAGCAAATTAGTTTTAATTTCTATAATAGTATTGCAAATTCCTATAGAAGAGTTTTCTTTATTTTTGCACTGCAGATTGTTTCAGATTTGGTTTTTCACCACTATGGTCTATTAGTAAGATGAATGGTCTAATTGAAGGCAAGTGAGGTTGTGAAAGAGACAAATTGAACGTTGTTTTTATAAAGAATTCAGAGTCTCAGCAGAGTACTTGTGGAACTCATGATGCATTGTACAATCAAGGATGCTAAAAATCCTAGCTATGGCCCATTTCCCTTTAAGCATGCCTCATTACCATTTACCCACAATCTGTTCACTCTTAAGACTTACTTAAGGTAAAACTGTTCAAGTTTTCAATTTAAAATAAGAATAATCCAAACATAATCTGTATAAATATATGTATAATATATTATTATTTCAAGTTGGCAGACAGTATCTGTGAAATATTCTTTTACTCACAAGTTAAATTGGAAAATTTTATTAGAAAAATGTGAAATCTTAACATGTTTTCTTAAAATTAAAAAAGGAAAAGAAAACTTGAAATTATTTAATGTGATAGACATTAAAGTTTACAGTTTTCTTTTTTACTGTTTCCTTATTTAGGTTTGTGGTACACCAGAATATATCGCTCCAGAAGTGATTCTAAGGCAAGGTTATGGCAAGCCAGTGGACTGGTGGTCCATGGGAATTATCCTTTATGAGTTTCTTGTTGGGTGTGTGCCATTCTTTGGAGATACACCAGAAGAGCTATTTGGACAAGTTATCAGTGGTAATTATCACAAGACAGAAGTGATTTTCCTTATATCATTATACACTTTTCTTTAGCGATGGCTACCTGTGATGGGAAGTGCAGCTGGAGGATGGGGTAGGGGAATTGTGGCACTGTGGCTTCAGGGAGGACGCAGCACATTCCAATTAGGGACCCAAACCAGAAGCCTGCATAGCCTTGAACTGGATGGGGAAGTAGGAAAAAGTTCAGAGTAGCCACACTTTAAAATCTTCCAAAAGATATCTATTAAGTTAGATGATTATGCCTATAGTCTGGCAAGATTCTACTAGGCATAGGCAAATAAAAAACTGAAATCAATTAGATTTCAACATGTCATCTTTGGGTTTGAGTGTGACTGTGACACTCCCCTGACCAGTTTTAATTCCTCAATCAGGGTTTTATTATTTATGAAAGCCTATAATACTGTATTAGTTATCTATAACTATTGGATGGGGAGGAACAGGCTCAAGCTCAACCCTTCCAAGACTGAGTGGCTGTGGTTCCCGGCATCCCGATATAGTCAGTTGACCCCATCACTGACTATCGGGGCGAGTCTTTGGCCCCCGCGGAGAGGGCGCGCAATCTGGGAATCCTCCTGGATACGCAGCTGTCCTTGGAGGAACATCTGACGGCTGTAGCCAGGGGGACCTTCTGTCAGGTTCGCCTGATTCGCCAGTTGCGGCCCTTTCTTGATCGGGATTCCCTGTGCACAGTCACTCATGTCCTTGTCACCTCTCGCCTGGACTACTGCAACGCTCTCTACATGGGGCTCCCCTTGAAGAGCACCCGGAGGCTCCAACTGGTCCAGAATGCGGCTGCGTGGGTAGTCACAGGAGCCGCATGGCGCTCCCATACAACACCTCTCCTGCGTGAGCTGCACTGGCTCCCAGTGGTCTTCCGGGTGCGCTTCAAGGTGTTGGTTATCACCTTTAAAGCGCTCCATGTATTAGGACCTGGTTATCTTCGAGACCGCCTGCTGCTACCGACGGCCTCCCATTGACCTGTGCGCTCCCACAGAGAGGGCCTTCTCGGGGTGCCATCAGCCAAACAATGTAGGCTGATGACCCCCATGGGGAGGGCCTTCTCTGTGGGGGCACCTACCCTCTGGAATCAGCTGCCCCCAGAGATAAGGAGAATCCAAGACCTCGGTGCCTTCCGCCGTGCCCTTAAAACCTTCTTTTTCCAGCAAGCCGGGCTGGCCTAACATTTTTTAAAATGTTTTTAATTGTTTGTTATTGTTTTTAATCATGGGGCCAAATTTATATATATATTTTAATTGTATTTTAATGTTTGTAGTTTATGTTTTTACTTGGCTGTTCACCGCCCTGAGTCCTCAGGGAGAAGGGCGGTATACAAATTTAACAATAAGTAAATAAATAAAATAAATAACTAATCTCCATCTCACCCATCAGGCAAGAATGATAAGTCTGTAAATTGAAACTTCAGAAAAAATAGAATAAATTCACTAAGAAATATTATTATATATTATTTCCAGAGTGCTTAATTTTTTTTATATAATTTGAATCACTTCCATGCTTTCCCATTCTGTAAAGTGTTAAAGTTTTCACTGCTGGAAGAACCTTTTCTCTTGACACACATCCCAGCTCTAAAGTCATTTGAGTAAATGTGTTTGCTTTTCAGTAATTACAATAACAACAATCACAATTACATTAACAAATACTAGTAAAGTTGTGACTATGCATTAAATACACATTTAGAACAATTTCTGTCTGCATGTTCCCAGTATAGAGCAATTGCGATAAAAGAACCAGGGAAAGGAATGGAAAAGGAAAAATAATTTGCTACAGAGCTGCCAGAGAAGAATAAGATCATAAAGCAATTAAAAGTTAAGATATCGTTAGTCATATACAGAGCAATTACATTATAGAAATGAGTGACTATATATATATTTTAAAAGGAGAGGAGAAAGCAATAAAATCAACAACTGGCGGTTTAAACAGAAAGAAACTATGTAGATTAATGATTCAAAGTACCATAGTCTAGTCAAACCTTAAATATTATCTATACTTTAAAAAGTTCACATTGACTTAATTTGCATAAAATGGAAAATGCCTAATAGCGTAATGCAATAAATTAGAAGAGGTGTAATAAAAACCTAAAACAATTGTTTCCAAAATAATAAATAATGGGGAAACGAAGAATTCAAATGCAGTTCACAGATTGTTAATGATTTCACTGGTGGCTGTTACAGTATAATGTTATTTCTGTAGCAGCTGTTCTTCTTTCATTTAAAATTCCATAACCTTTTAGATTGTAACCTGCAGGCTGAACCAAAGTATTGTTTTGCAGCTTGTGGCAAAACTAAATGCTAATTGAACCACATCTATCACAATTCTAGTTGGTGTTCTTTCATGTTTTCCAGATGCATAGAAATAGATACCTGTTGTTTTATGTTAAACAATCTATGTTTACTCATTTCCCAATATATTTTACAAAATATGCTGTTAATGTCTATTAATAAAAGGACGTGTTAATGGTAAAGGAAAAAATTGCAATTATGTTTTTAAAAAAGGTTTTTTTAAAAAAAAAATCTGGCATATTTTTAATAAAAGTGAAGGAAATATATGGTATGCCTACTGTTAATGAGTTTTTTATAAATATACTAGCTGTTCATAATACAAGTAATAAATACTGTTTCTGGTATGGTGCAAAGCTGTATGAAATGTTTAATTAGTACATGTAACAAATGTTTTAGCTTTGATCCCTGAGGGTATCAACACATATTCATATTTTTCAAACCAAATTTAAATGGCATTTTAAAAACTGAAAACCAGCAAACTTCAAAATAAGCTTTTATTTATTTACGTGCTCAAACTCTTGGGTGTATGCATAGTATATTATATTCTACAATAGTAGTACGATAAACTAGTAACATTAGACAATACAAAAGTGTTTCAAACATTTCGTGGGCTTAAAATCTATAAAGGAATAATAACTATGAACTGAAAATTAAGCTGCCTTGATTTGTCCATATAGTATGCCTACAACATTAAAAAAAAAAACAGATTTACAAATGGTATTTTTTTCCCCTCTTAGATGAGATCAACTGGCCTGAAAAGGATGAAGCACCCCCTCCAGATGCCCAAGATTTGATTGCTTTGCTTCTGAGACAAAACCCCTTGGAGAGATTAGGAACAGGTTAGAAAATTTTTATTTTACTGCATGCTGGAAGTGTTATCTCTTTGTCTGCTGTGTGTTTGGTTTTTTTGTTTCTACTTGATAAATACCTGTCTCTAAATACCTGTAGTTTAAAAACATATTTCCTGGTTCTCTTTGTTTTGCTAATTTAAACAATAACTGGCATTCAATCAAACCACACCTTCTAAATTCTTCTCATTTTCTAATCTATTCTTACTATTTATGTATTTGCTTGTTTATTTATTTGTATCTTGCCTTTATTAATTTTACAAACAGCTGAAGGCCACAAACTTATCTAATACTCCTTCTTCCTCCTATTCCCTCCCCCTGCCCCAATAGTTCAATAAATGCTGGTGCTCACTAGCTAAACAATTTGCCATCATGGTAAAGATTGTAAAGCAGGGGTGTCAAACTCACATAGTCACAGCATCATCACGTGACATATCGTGACTTTTTCCCATTTGCTAAACCGGGCGTGGTCAATGTGTGATGCATCTGGCCCGTGGGCCGCAAGTTTGACTGCCCTGTTGTAGATGATTCAGAATTTATTAATGCCTGAGAGACTTGCAGAGAAACTGTAATGGTTATCTAGATAATAGTACTTCACAACTACACTTTTAAAAAACTATCATGTTTGCCATGACAATTAGAACCTCAAAATTTTGATGGGATTTCTTCAATCATAAAATTACTCACACATGTTTTGAAGCAGTACACCAATTATTTCCCCCTCCCCCTCCTAATACTTAAAATCTTCACTACAGTTGGGGACTCAAGTTGTAGACTATTAAAAATCTCATTTTGTTTATCTGTTTGTCTATTTAAACCTTCAAATTAGCCCAAACAATGCATTATACTGCAGCAGTTTTGAATTAAAGTACCTATAATCCACTAACTTTAAAAATAGGTTAAAAAAATCCAGAACCCATTATACCTGTGGAATTGAAATTTCTACTATGTTCAGACCAGCTTTATTTGCAAAAGGTTGTGGCTGTTGCACCATCTCCACGATCATATGATTTCCAAATACTCCCTGCCACTTCCCACAAGCAAAATCAATGACAGAAATCAGAAGTCACTTCAACTCTCACTGCTTTTTCCCCCACTTGTGGTAATTCTATTTAATTTTTTAGGTAAGTATATATTGACTTATTTTGGAAGTTCTTTTTTCACTACAATTATTATTTATTTATTATATATAAGCTTCTCAGATGATTACAGAACCATCCAACATTGGGTTAAAAAATAGAAATATGTTTATCTTATAATTAAATGTTTATTTTGGTCATCTCAGACCATGCTAGCTTTCTCTCAAAGTATGATCCCGCAGGCCACAGGGAATTCTGCTAAAGATATAAAGTTGTCCTTAAAACCTAGCCTACATACCAAATTTAAAGAATTTCTACAATTTCTATCTCCCCTTCAATAAAAAGAAGACAAGCAAATCTTTCTTTTATACTTCTTTAACATAGTCTGTGTTGTATTGCATTGTATTTTATTAATTTCATAACAAAAACAAAAAAGAACACAGTATAAGCAAAGAAAGATGCAATGTAAATTAATAGGTCTTAATTTTAAAAAGTTACTGTATCACAGATTAACTTGTTCTTATAGTAAAAGTTGGATAATTTTGAGTGAAAAGAGCCTAAAGTCAGAATTAGAATTTTTAAGCAAATATTATCCCTACTGGGAAAAAAATGTAACTTGGTTTGATTGGAATGAACTCAGAAACTTAAAGGGCTCTTTCTCATAGGTAATCAGTGTAAAGCATGACACTAAAATATATTTTAGTTAAATTCTTTATGTATTAATCTCTTATAATAGATTCTGCTCTAAGTAAGGAAGATTACTCCAGATTTTTCAAATATAAAAAAGTATTTATGTTGATGTTGAAATTAGTAACTCAGAATAGATTTGATTTTACCTTTTCCACATTTTTCTGTATTTTTAAAAATCTACTGCTGTTCCATGCAGAATAAAAAGTCTTAATTCTCTTTCCATTCAGCATTTTAATTAATATGCAAGAACTATTTTTCAACAGTGTCACAATCATGATTATTTTTAAAATAATTAAAAGGTATAACAATATTTTGCATATTAGAAACATGTTTCTAATGTCATAGTCACGTATGACTCAAATAAAGTTATTGTCATATAAACTTTCATACGTTGATGTCTAACTCTTAAGAATAGCTTGAGCAATGATATTTATAGGAGCAATCAGGTTTGCAGATTTTTCTTTTCTTTTTTTCTTTTATAATTGATAATATCAGTTCAGTTTAACATTCATGCTTTCCAAGCCAAGTTACACTGCTACTGTGAGTAAATGGGCTGAAAATTCCTACAGTGTATAATCCATAATTAGTAAGTAAGTATACGGCACTTAATTTAAGTAATGATGAAACTACAGATGATTTTTCAAGAACAAAATACATTTTCATTCTTTTTCAGTAGGAAGGATTTCTTATATTTGAGGGATTGAAAATCTGTATCACTTTGTTTCTGCCTAAGCTACAGTAGCAACAACAATCATTCATTATTGACAATGCTGCTTTGGAATTCTGGGAATTGTAGTTTGCTGCAGCTGGAAGTAATGGAAGAGGAGGGAGGTGTCATTTGTTTTCAGTGGAAGATGGAATTTCTTATGCTTCAAGCTCTGTTTCATTAACCATGAATGTAGAACTGTTTGCAAATGATAAAACGTCAGTGAAAAAATATTTACTTTCTATAAATATTTAGACTACTCTGAGAAATTACTGTATACCTGAAAATCACAAATAAATAAAATTAATGTTATATACAATCCAACAGTACACTGCCAAATGCTTTTCATGCTGACAAAGATTGTTTAACCTATCAAATTTGAATATTGTGGGAAAACAAAATTTGGGCAAAAAATGCAAGCAGAACCTTTAAAAATATTTTTAAAAACAAGGAATCCAGTGTTTTAATAAGTATTTGCTTTCAGCTGATTTGCTTTCAGCTGATTTATAAATAAGCTTTCTTTTTTAATATTATGTCTTGAGTTTTGGGTCTAATATAGAATTATTGCTTAATATCTTAAAAATGCACTAATAGTTAATGGGCATATTGTACTTTCCTTGGTGTCCTTTTTCCAAATGTAAATATTTCTTATTAGTTATGAATATTAGTGGCATGATAAACCTCTAGGCCTTCTAATCATTATGTGTACATTTGGAAGGTTACACTTTTCAAATGTATAAAAAAATTATTTGTATATATAATCTGCAACAGTTTTCTCTTGCTCCCCCAGGTGGTACTTATGAAGTGAAACAACATCAGTTCTTTCAAAACTTAGATTGGAATAGTTTGCTGAGACAGAAAGCAGAATTCATTCCTCAGCTGGAATCTGAAGATGACACAAGCTACTTTGACAGTATGTCTACTTCGATAGAGATATACCAAATATCCATATATTAAGTTTTATGGCTGTAGTAGTTGATTTTGAAATGTATTTTTGTTTACATCTAGGGATTTTTGAGTAAAACTCATTTAATTAATTTTTGAGTCATGGTAATTTTTATTATTATTTTGTGTGTGTGTGTATTCTCGAAAATAAGCTCTAGCATGATTTTTACGTATGTTCCTAATGTAAGCCCTGCACCCAAAATAAGCCCTACTTAAGAACCTGAATGGTCGGCCGGCCTCCCATTCCGTCTGGTTGCTTGTGTGTTGGCGAGGCGAGGTGGTGGTGGAGCTGCCACATGCGCACTGGCTTACCTGAGGGCTTCCGCAGCCAAGCCATCCACTCCCTGACACCTGCCTCATGGTGGCAGCACCAGCAGCCATGTGCAGCAGCGACCCACGTGGCTGCCGGCCCACTTTTTCTGCTTGCGGCTGCAGCGTGTTGGTGCCTTGCAAGGCGAGGCAGGTGTTGGGGTGTGGATAGACTGGCTGCAGGGGGCTCTTAGGTAAGCCAGTGCAGGGCATGTGGGGCAGCTCCACCCCCTCCCCCTGCCTCATGGTGGCAGCACTGGTATGCCACGCAGCCTCCTGCCCCACCATGAACAAGCAGGTGGACCTCCTGTACATGGGAAAAAAATAAGACACACCCTAAAAATAAGCCCTGCTGCTTATTTTGGGGTCCAAAAGAAAATAAGACCCAGTCTTATTTTCAGGGAAACACAGTGTATGTGTGTGTGTGTGTTGTGTATACATATATATATATATATCAGTGTGTGTATATAAATAATACATGTATCTGTCTCTCTGCTCTGTCTCTCATCTCTCTCTCTCTCTCTCATCTATCTCTCATCCATCCATCCATCCATGTTATTTTATAGCTCGTTCTGAGAAGTATCATCATATGGAGACAGAAGAAGAAGAAGAGGATACAAATGATGAGGACTTTAATTTGGAGATAAGGCAGTTTTCTTCATGTTCACATCGATTTTCAAAAGTTAGTATTTAAATATTGTGCATGCAAATATACATAATACAAAAATGTAATTATAAATGATTACAAAATAATGTTGCATATAAATTTAAGGGTTCAATATGTTAATATGGGTGAACAACTCATGGCACACATGCCATTTCTCATCCTCAGTAGCCACCTGTGCCCTCACAGGACAATAAAATTCTGTTCCCAGCAGCTCAAGGAATCAGTAGGATGCCAATATGAATATCATGAAGTGCATTTTTCTTATACTGAATGAAGCTGTTGAGGAGGAGGGTTTAAAGTAAAGTTTACAGTGAGTTTGCAATTGAATTGCAATAACTTGATATCCTACTATAGTACCCTCTTGAATTATTGTGAGTAAATTCATTCAGAGGAACAGCCCTGTTTTCAAATTCTTTTTGCCAACAACATTCAATTATTATATTTTAAAAATATAAACATGTGTTTCTCTAGTCCAAACATTATTATATATTATTTTTTATTTTTCCTCCAAAAGATTTCCATTTGTTTTTCAATTGAATTGTCAGCTTAGTAGTTAAAGGTGCAAAAATTCTAAAGTGATTTATCTTGATCTGATTTTTTTACACCTCAAAAACCTGGCATTTTAATAGGGGTATGTAGATTTTTTATATCCATTGTATGCTCTGCTTGTATTCAAGGTGGTTGCAGTTGGGGGAGGAAAGGGAAAGGAAAGCCATGGGGAAATTAGCAGGCAAGTTAGTACACAGGCATGCAAGAAGGAGAGGAAGGATGAAGGAACAGGAGCTTTGCACTACTTACCTATTTCGGGGGTTTTCTTTGCCAAAACCAGAAACAACTAAAATAATCTGGATTTCACTTTGACTGTACAGTGAGCTACTTAGAATGATCCAGACATGATATATTTCTTACTTGTATGAAAGTAAATATAGATTGTACGCACTTTCATTTGAAGTATTTGAAGCATATTACATACATTTCTGAAGTTCTGTTTGATACAAGTAATTGTTAACCTTTCATTATTTTGTCCTCATCTGCAATCCCTGCACACAGGTTTTTAGTAATATAGATCGAGGGACTATTCAAACTGAAGAAAAGGAGAACACAATAGAAGGAGCAACAAACGTGACGCTAACATCTTCAGAATCTTCATGCTGGAGCTCAGAATATTCTGATATGTAAGTAATATTAATAATATTTGATTACTGTGCAACATTTGTGAACTTATGTATATTTAGTGTGTGTTGACATTATGTGATATTTTAAATATAGGCAACAGATATCTACATCAGTTTCTTCGGATACTGAAAGTGTTAAGCAACGCCAGAGTTCAGGGCTACTTCCAAAATTAGCTATATCAACTGAAGGAGATTCAGAGGAATTACTGTGTTCTGTTGGATCTCATAAACTTCAAGAAAAGATTGTGTTTGTAAGTGAAGAAACTGTTCAAGATGAAGTAGAGGTAACAACTCCAGCAAGCACCATTAGTAATTCTACACTCTCAGGTACGATGCACAATATATAGAAATGGCTTTTCTTAGGTCTACCTATTGAGTGGGCTATAATAACAAGTTATCTTGAATTTTTCAACTGCTCAATGGTGTGAAATGGGTCACTCAGATGAGCACATTGGATCATTTTCTTTATATCACAACATATGGGGAATGAACACAAATTTCTTTTATTTCTTGCCCCTTTTGTTGCCCCCCAAAATACCCCTTGGTTTAGATATAAGAAGAAAATTCTGTCAGTACTTACGTCAACTTTTTAAAAGCATATTTGTAACAGCAGGAAAATCTATTAAAACAACAAAGAACTAACATTTTCTATATTCTGCTGTTCGTTGTACTCCTCACTCTTTCCTTAACATCTACTTTTAATGAAGAACTTTAAAAAAAATCTAATGTGATTCATAGTGACATGGTCATGGTCTCATTCTCAGAGATATAAGGATTTATAACACTCTTGTAAGCATCAATAGACCAAGATACAATCCTTTGTTACTAATAGAAAAAAAAAATGTAGCCCCTGGTTGAACTGTGGGATCCTTGGTGCTCTGAGCTTGATTGTTTACAGATGTGGCATTACCCTGAAGGCTGGAGCCCTGATCTAGCACTGAAGATGTTACTTAGACTGCTAATAAAACGTCTACAGCAAACAGCCAAGCTCGGAGAGCATGAAGGACTCCACAATCTTTTGATTAGATATGTACATATAGTTTAATAAGTACAGAATTCAAGCCAGCTATATATTTACTTGTTACGTTAGCTAATCCATATTTGTCTAGTTTGCTGAGTAAAATATCATGGAAGGTGCTAGCATAAATGCTTTGCTGAAATCATGATATATCTATACAGTAGCATTCCTATAATCTGTTAATAAAGTTATCTGATAAAAATTGTATATGAGTAATCTGGTAAGACCTATTTCTGAGAAATTCATATTAACTTTTTTAAAGTCCAAGGCACATGTTTGACTGCACTCAGCTTAGTTTAATTTAAAGTGAGAAGCTCCAGCATTAGATGATCACATTTTCTCAATGTTTCTACTATTGCTGCTTTCTCACCTCCGTTTTCTATACTGTTTAATAACAAGCAATACTCTTTGCATAAAATGGTATTTTATGAGCATGCAGAAATAATCAGCTTTGATCTGATAATCTTCCCTCTTTCATATGAAAGTTTTATGCTATAAATGTTTATGGAGATTCTCAATCATTCAGGTCATGGATGTCCCAACAGTGCTTTTTCCAAAAGGCAACTGAACTTTGTTTTTTTCCCCCTCTGAAAATGTTTCACTTCAGAACTGAAGAAGCTTTTTGGATAAAGAAAACAAAAAGTCCAATTGTCTTTTAGAAAAAGCACTTTTTGTATGTTTTACATTATGTTTCAAAAACTGTAGCTGACAGCAAGCTAATCCAATAACTTTAAACAGGGTTGGGAAAATTACACCAAATATTAAAATAAGGAAAACATGGGGAGTTTAGTGCAAGGAAGGACAAAGAAAATAATATTAATGCTTGGTCCTCATCCCAAAATGATGATTAATAACTCTGCAGGTGCTTGTTCTAGAATTTTATTGCATGAGATTGTACCAGAAAAATAAATCCTCATGTTATTGCTTGACTTCCTCTCAAATCTTGATTTAATGTGTTGATTCTTTTATTTTGTGCAGCCGGTAGCTTTTCAGAGCACTTGGATCAGATAAACGGAAGAAATGAAAGTGTGGACAGCACAGATAATTTCTCAAAACCATCTACTGAACAAGCATCTCATATGGCTCGTCAGCGATTAGAAACTACAGAAAAAAAGAAAATATCTGGAAAGGTTACAAAGTCTCTCTCAGCCAGTGCTCTGTCCCTTATGATTCCAGGAGGTAAATACTGTTTATAATGATGAAATTGATCCTTTTTTTCTCTTTAAGCAAATGCATCTTCTTGTGTTAAAACGAGTCATGCTTTTTAAAGGTTTTGCATGGTGCGTACACTGAATCTGATCCAGAAGAGAGAGGCAGGTAGGCGGTGGCTTGCAATGCTAAGAATTGGTCCATTCGAAGCCACCTTGCTTTTTATCTTCTGGACTTATTATTCAAATCAGCGCATCTGCTGCCTTTCCCAATGCAGATACACACTTGAATCAGATAAATGGAAGAAATGAAAGTACGGATAGCCCAGTTATTTTCTGAAAGCTATCTAGTGAACATATGCAACACAAGAGCAAAGAAAAAAGAAAACACGCTCATCACATTACATTGTTACACAGAAAGTAATACAGAACTCTATTTCTATGGACTGCACTAGTCCTATAAGACTTGGCTGGTGAGGAGTTAAAATGAAACTATCTATCCCATGTTTTCCCTACTTCGTTTTAACCATAAAATAATCTTCTGCAAAACATGTGTCTGTTATATAGTTTGTAGGAGTAGGAACATATTCTACCTTCAGTTCTTAATCAAAAAGATAATAACCATAAACGTCGTATAAAATACATAAACCTGTAGGTTGATAATTTTTCCCACTAGAAAAAAGGGAAATATTTTGGAATGTTTTGAACAGTGGCAGATACTTCTTAAACAGCAAAGCTGTAAATATGATAACATAGTGCCGTTATGGTGAATCTATGGCATGCGTGCCAGAAGTGGCACACAGAGCCCTCTCTGTGAGAACATGTGCCGTCACCCCAGTTCAGCCAGCTGGTCATCAGGTTTCCGAGGTGCACATGTGCACCGGCCAGCTGGTCGTCAGGTTTTCGGTGCTCTGGTGCATGTGCATTCCGGTTTAGGGACTTTGTGCCAAAAAGGTTCACCATCACTAACAGTGTATTAACATATATATGAAACTGAATATACTCCTAAACAGAGGACCATTTTTTTCAGATATATTTGGGGTGTCGCCTTTGGGAAGTCCAATGTCCCCCCATTCCATATCTTCAGATCCTTCATCTTCCAGAGATTCTTCTCCAAGCCGTGACTCATCAACTGCTCCTGCAAGTCCCCACCAGCCTGTCATAATTCATACTTCAGGCAAAAAATATGGATTCACTATCCGAGCAATACGAGTATATGTGGGTGATAGCGACATCTACACAGTTCATCACATTATTTGGGTAAAATTTACAATCTCTTGTACCTGATTAATTTATTTGTAGGTTACGCTTAAATGAGACACATAATTTAGCATAGTTTAATAAATGGAAAAGTATTATAACTTAGTATAATACGTAATCCAGCTGTGCTCAATCATTTCAGGTCCTCTTTACAGTCTTAAAAATGATTGAGGACCCCAAATATCTATCAATATTTACTATGTTAGAAATTAAAACTGAGAAACTTCAAAATATTTAAAATATTCATAGATCCCATAGAAAGCTTTTGGGGAACCCCAGAATTTTCCAGACCACACTTTGAGAGCCACTGATTTAGTCTGAATTGGAAATATAACTAAAGTGCCTGTAAGACAAAGTAGCCCTAACCATTTAAAATAGAATATTTGAACTTAAAGGAGGAAAATGTATAGAGATTCTTACCTTGTTTAGGCTTATTGAAATTAAAAATAGTTTCAGAAGAATATGTCTTAATGTATAGACCTTGGCAGTGTTTATTCTTTACTAATCTTCGAGAGTTGATTGCATTTGTTATTAAGGTACCATAATTTCTGTGGGCCAGTTCCAAGTTTGGGTTCTTTAATCTTTCAGTCAATGTCCCCTTTTCAGTTTGTCTGCATCAAGATGAAATTCAAAAGAAAAATCTTCAGGAAAAAAGTTTAGTTTTCTAGTAACTCGACTTATCAATTCAGCCAAAAATGTAAATGGCATTAAAATTAGTATTTGTTCTAGAAGAACAATGTCTTTCAACTTCTTGCTATGGCAGTATTTAATTAACAAAACAATCCAATTCCCCTTATCTGAATCCAATACAAATGGGGGGGAGGGGATCTGAAGTCCAAGGCCTTGTGCTGCTGAATCCCCCTTTTCTGATCAATGCAGCTTTGACTTTCTTTCCCTTTTTCTCTCAACTATCCACTTTTTCTTCACATATTGGTTCAATTGATTCCAGTTTTCATTCATATTTTCTGTATGAGCAAACTACCTCAGCATTCTTCCTTAATACAGGTAATCCTCATTTAGCGATTGTCTCGTTAGCAATTGTTATAATAGTGATGGAAAAAGTCATTTTTTGAATGATTCTTTCATTTATAACCTTCACAGATTTGTAAAGCAAAGGAAGTAAGATCATAAGGACAATTGCAGTTTCACTTAGCAACCATTTCACTTAATGACTAAGTTGCCAGTCTCAATTATGATCACTAAACGAGGACTATCTGTATTGGCCACTCATTTTTCTATTCAATCCACATTAATTCTTCACCTATCTGTTCTTCACCAGATCTTTTCTTGTTTTATCCCACACATTTCTTTTTAAACCCATTTCCTTACATTTTACATTTCTTTCAAATTTCACTTGTATATAACAAAGCACACAGAAGCATCAAGTTATGCATAGCCATTGTTCTTTCCTTTTGCAAACACTCCTCATAATACACCATACACTGCTGTATCAGAATGTGTGTGTCGTAAAATTTCTTCATCCATTTTTCCATGTTTAGTAACTATTCTATCAAAGAACACAAATTCATCTATTTGCTATAGCTTTTCATCATTTATATATAATTTGCAGTTCACTCCATTTTCCCTACCAAACATAACTTCCTGGGTCTTTGATACATTAATTTTAGAGGCATACTCTTGCATCATGCAGCATATCTAACATTTGCTGCAAATCTTTCAGGTTCTCAGCCAACAACATGGCATCATCTCCATCAAAAGGTACTCATGCATATCTCTCCAATCAACATTCCTCTAATTTCTGCACAAACATTCCTTTATCTGTAAATACATTAAATAACCAAGCTGTAATGAGATATCCTTGTCTTGAAAAATGCAACAGTAATTTTAAATGAAAAAACAACTCTCCACCACCAATAGGAAATCTTGGATTTGGATATACTTGTAAAATAACTTTGTCTACTTTACAACATTCAATTGTGCTGTCACCAACTGGTTAGTGTTTCCCTTGGTTTCCCCAAATTTTCCTTTCATGATAGATCAGAATGTGATGGTTTCGAATGTAGAAATTTTAAAATGAAAACTGTGGCACATAAAGGCAGAAAATTTAACATTAACAATTAATCTTTAATGTCCAGTGATATTAAAGAGCAGAATTGTTTATATTATGAAGGTGATGGAATAAGTTTTTGTGATTGACTCTGTGCCATTGGCATGTGGAAGAACAACAAAGTAATGCATTTTTTTCTTGATAAACCCAAAAGCAGCTGTATTAACTAGGACAAATATACTTAAGCTTATGCATTTTCTTTTACTTTCTAGAACATTGAAGAGGGAAGTCCAGCCTATCATGCTGGGTTGAAGGCTGGTGATCTCATTACACATATTAATGGAGAGCCAGTGCATGGTCTTGTTCACACTGAAGTCATAGAACTGTTATTAAAGGTACAGTAATCTGACAAAAATCTGTCCCTCATGCTGTATGTTTTATCATTCATTCTTTTTTCCCCAATCAGTGAATTTACTATAGGTTACTCATTTTGTTATTTAAATATATATTCAGTATATATCTACAGTATATCATTCAACATGCACTAACCAATTATACAGCAATAATATATATTGGTCCATCAACTCATCCACTAGGACATTTACATATTTCTGTGAAGTAGGACTTTATAGCTGGCAATTAATATATTGAAGACAATTCAGGGGTGAAATCCAGCAGGTTCTGACAGGTTCTGGAGAACTGGTAGTGGACATTTTGAATAATTCAGAGAACCAGCAAATACCACCTCTGGCTAGCCCCAGAGTGGGCTGGGAATGGAGATTTTGCAATATCCTACCCCCAAGAGTGGGGAGAGAATAGAGATTTTGCAGTATCTTTCCCCTGGAGTGGGGTGGGAATGGAGATTTTGCAGTATCCTTCCTCTGCCATGCCCACCAAGCCATGCCCACTAAACCACACCATGCCCACTAAGCTACGCCCACAGAACCGATAGGAAAAAAATTTGGATTTCAGCACTGAGACAATAGTTAATTAATTTATGTTAACATATTCTTATATTTTATTAAGTTGGAGTATTAATTAATTAACATTGACTATGAATTTACAAAACTTCAGCAAATTATAAAGGTGCTTGGAATGTGATGGTACATATAAATTAAAGGTGGGGTTGGGGTTTTTTTTAGTGTTTTGCTCAATTAGCATCAAAGTCTGCCTGTCCATTAAGTCTTGACAAAGTAGACAAGCTTTAGATCCTAATTTGAAGTAGAGTCAACTGATAGGAGCCAGGTGGTCTGCCTTCTTTGTCACAACACCTCTTTCTGGAATAATATCCCTGCACACACCCTCCCCACACTCCCAAATATGAATTGCCATGTCTCTGCCATCCTTTGAAAAAGCTCTGAAGTCCAGGTTCTTTTGCCAGGTTTTGCATTAGGAAGTAGTACGGGGAATTTTCTTTATGAGCTAGACAGATTAGTCCTAGATTATTTCCTCCTTTTCATTTCAGTTCTCTTGTCCCTGTTTTTCACTTGTACACCATTCAGAGATATTACAAGTGGAGTGCCTAGATTTATATATAAGTAAATAATGATACAGAAATTATTGACTGGTACAGAATAAATGGAGCAGAGAAAAAAAATACTTTGAACATAAGATATTCTAAGAAAGTACCAGATGATGCACCTTCCCAAACTCTTCCCCCCCCTTTCTCCCCCCCCCCCTCATTCCGGATGGTAGATATAATAATAAGACCAAGCGTTGTAATGTTTTGTAGTATATTATCTCAATCACTTTTCCCATTTACTGTAGTAAGAAGCCAGAGGGGTCATTTACAACAGTGTCTCTTTGTTCACATCTCATTCTTTTCTTATAGGGAGACTTAAATGATGAGCTTGTGAAGAAGCATTCAAGCTTTTTGTAGATACACTTATTGGGATCACATAACACCGCTCATCAAATCTCTTCCTTCACTTAAGGCTTGCTTTCATTCTCTGTATCAACCGATGGCTTAAGCAGTCATTTAGCAATCATGTTTACAGTTCTCTCAATTGCCACCATACTTCCTGACATATTTATCTAAATGTTTGTTTATTACTGGAATGAAAATATAATTAGTGGGGCGAGAGGGCTCAGTACCATAAGAAACAGGTTATATCCAGGAAGACATTTTTGTTCCTTTTTATTTTTCCTGATTGTAATAGTATATGAACATGACCTTGGGAGACATGGAGAAGAGACATTGCCAAAATAATGGTCAGACAAAAGGCAGTTTATCCCAGACCAGAAATGTGGGCAAGATAAGTGACTCAGAAGGGACCTGTGCTGTCCTGCTCACACACACACACACACACACACACACACACACACACACACACACACACTTGTGGTTTAATGAGTTTATTAATATTCCCCAGCAATTCCCTTCACCGAAACCCCAAAATTGTCCCATTTAAGTCCAGCCACAAGCAGACCAATGCTAGTCCACAGTGCAATGGTCAAAGATTCCATAAGGCATTTGAAAATTTCTCAATCAAAATAAATCCACCAGGCAAACTTAAATCCACAACACAATAAAAGTTCACAAGGCAAGAAAAGTCCAGAGTGTCCAAGTCACTATCCAAGTCAAGGTATGGTGTCAGTTCAAAGCGAAGCAGGAATCACAATAACCAGAAAACACACAGCTAGGAAACAAACATGTTGTTCCCAGCGTCCATCTGTCTGCCATGCCAATTAGCCAGCTTCTGGTGCAGCCCATCAAGAAGGGCGAGGCTTTTTCGTCACGAGTAGTCTGGCTGACCTTCTCTGCTCCTGCCTTTTCTCTGCCCTACATGTTCTCGGATCAGTGCAGAAGGCAATTCCTCCTCCTCCTCCTCACTGACTGTCTGCAGCTTCATGCTTTTCCCACCGGACCCTCAACCAAATCCCTCACAGATGGCTGCACAGAGCCATCAATCAACTCAGCTCCTGACATGCCAGGAACTGATTCATCCTCCCCCGAGCTGACATCTAGAGAGATATCTGGGAAAGCATCCAGGGGGAGTCAACACAGGGCCCTCGCTAGTTTCTTGGGTTAAAAAGGGGATGGGAGGGCAAAAACATACTTTCAGACTTGCAAGATTCTTTTACTGTTAACATACAGTATTAACTCATCTGGCCATGCTTTCTGTCTGGTCTCTCTCACAAAACTGACACCTATTCTGCCTTTGGAGAGGATGAAAACTGAGATGACCACAGAGATGGAATGGCCAAATAAATCTTGTTATCAAGGCTTCATTTCAACCAAAGAAAGGGAAGAGTGAATACCTTCCAGTCAGCCATTTAAATGACATGCTGACTTGGGACATGTCTCAAATAAGATTAGATTTCATATGACCCAGTATTTCTATTTACATGACACACATCATGATCCAGTTAGCTAAGCAAGTCATCTGAAAGTGGCTGTTGTGTTTCTGTATCTCCCCCCCCCTCAATTTTGATTCAGTAAGCTTTGGAAGGGTCATAGGGGTTAGAGACTACAGTCTGTTTCAGAAAAGTCCTGCTTTGATTTAGACTTCATTGCAGTGGTGGAATTCAAAAATGTTTACTACCGGTTCTGTGGGTGTAAATTGGTGGTCGTGGTGTGGCTTGGTGGTCGTGGTGTGGCTTGGTGGCCGTGGCAGGGGAAGGATACTGCAAAATCCCCATTCCCTCCCCACTCCTGGGGGAAGGATATTGCAAAATCTCCATTCCCACAACACTCTGGGGCCAGCCAGGGGTGGTATTTGCCGGTTCTCCGAACTACTCAAAATTTCCGCTACCGGTTCTCCAGAACCTGTCAGAACCTGCTGAATAGCAGCCCTGCTTCATTGGCCCTTTTACCCATTTCAATTCCTTTCAATTTGGTTTTTGTTTAAATTGGGTATGTTCATTTATATTTATCTCTCTTTAAGAGGTCTATAAATAATTTAAAGCGTTCCTTTATTTGTCCAGAGTGCCTGGTAGTGATTCTGAACCATATGCATTTGGTTAATCAAGTGGAAAATGGTTAATAAAATCACTTACATGTCATAAAAACAGAGGCCTTGGATGTTCCTGTCAGAGCTAGAAGAGGCATCCAGGGAGGCAACCTGGCAGGATGGGTGGAGATGCACTCCCAAGTTAATGAAGAGAAAAATGGCAGAAATGCAATGATATAAAATAAAGCATTCCTTGCAATTAGGTATTCTCTGAACTGTGTAATTATATTTCATCCTCTTTCTATTTTTTCTGCTAACACCTGATAAATAGTAATGATATACTAAAGGAAGCCTCCAGCAGCTGGTGTTTTCAAGTGAACTCAGGTCTCCTTCATATTGCTGTCAAGCATGCACTAGGCATACTGTTGCTTTTATATTTTAGAGAGACTGAAATTATAAAGCAAAACCTTTTTTATTTTTTTAAAATGATAATTAGCTTTATCTGAAAAACTGTCTTCCGCAATTCTATCACCATGTATAATTTGTCAGCTTCAATCTGGCAACTGATGGAACAAAATGGGCCTTCAGAGTATATCATTAAGACCGTGTTTTTTCTCATAAGGATTAGATACCACTTTTAATTGTTTTTCTCACAATAGAGGAAAATGTCATATCTTGTTATTACTCTATATTCCATATTGCCAAAAGTGTGTGAATTCAAATCATTTGAAGAGGGTTTTAAGAAATTTAGTTTTCTTTTTTGTAAATTGAAATGAAAGGCACAATGAAAGAGTTTTAGGAAATGAATTTTTAGAAAGTCATTTTAAAAATATTTTGCTATAAAAAACATCAGCATTTTTTTTACCATGATTTAATTTATAGAAGGATTAAAGTGTATGACAAAAGTACATAGATAACTGCACAATTATGCTAATGCACTACAGGCTATATACATAAGTTTATACAGAATGTGTGGTATGTGCTATTTATCTATTGTCCTGCATAAACAATCTATATATTCTGCATTAACCGTTTGTTGACAGGACCATATGGCTTATTTCAGTCTTTCTCAACCTGGATGAGGGTGTAATAAACTTTCAGAATTTTCAGTAATACCATTTGGGCTGCAGAATTTTCGTGGTTGTGATGTTAGTTTTGGGGAATACCCAGATTAATATTACCTAATTTGCTATTCCTTTCACTCAATTTATCCCAAATATGCTTAATGTTTATACACCCCAAGACTCTGGTTAATGCCCTGAGGCCAAAAATACAGTTTGTTGCAGGCAGCTAACTCTTAAAGATTTGCAGAAAACCCTTTATAAAACAACAGCAACTAGAAGATACTTGTAATCTATAGACAGATTACAAACAGATATTTAGGCATGCCTAGGGGGCTTAGATGTATCTATTTAAAATGGCAATTGTTTATTTTATTTTTGCTTTGAATAGCAGATTCAAAGCTCAATAACCATTTGTATCTGAAAATCGTGTTAGTTTGAAAAAGATTTGTAATACAAGTAGTCCTTGGACTATGATGGCAATTGGGACTAGGATTACCGCCGTTAAGTAATGCAATTATAAATCCGCAATACCACATGACCGTATTGTTAGCAACAACAATTCCAGTCCTGGTTGGCATCATAATCCAAGATGCACAGGTTCTTAAGCAGGAAGCATGAAAGTTCCAGGTATCTGGGGGTGCCACAGGGGAGGGGGAACGGCCCTGTATTTGCAGGCCAGATGCAAATACAGGAAGTCTGGGGCATGAGGATATGATGGACCATAAGTACAGGTAGACAGGAGATAAACATGCATGGGGTGTGAGCCAAGAAGCGCTGGGGGATGGACAGGGTGGAAGGGCTGAGGGACGTACCAGAATGTCTTGCAACCTTCTCTCGTTGGCTTCCCCATCGACTGTACTGTAGGAAACTGGCAGGAAAGGCCATAAATAGCGATCACGTTGCAACCATTATAAGTGCAAGCCAGTTGCCAAGCACCTAATCATTGTCATGTGGCTACGAGGGCATTCTAAATTAACATCACTTGTAATATGAAACATAAGGAATGCTAAAAGCAAGAAAAATACTGCTGATAGTAAAAATCTTATTTATAATGGCTTTGCTTAACAAAAACTAAGATTTGGTAATGAGAATGATACAGAAAATCCTATATCTATATAGATATAGAAAACAGGATTTTTCAAACTTTTTCAGGCTATAGATATTAAAGAAAAATCCAGGAATACCTGGTCAAAACACAAAAGAGTAGTGAGGATAAAAATCAGCCAAGTTCAAGTGAACATCTCTCCCCCCCACCTTAGCATCTCAATAGTATATCAACCTCTAGGGTTTTGTGATGGAACACACCAACCTAATGGGTTTTTTTTCCTTCTGGTTCACATATTCTGATTATTTTGTTCCTTTTTTAATAAAGACTTTATAGTGGTATCATGTTGTCTGATCCTGTTTTCTTATTTGACAGAGTGGCAATAAAGTGTCAATTACTACTACCCCCGTTTGAAAATACCTCAATAAAAACAGGACCAGCTAGAAAGAATAGCTATAGAGGCCGAATGGTTAGACGGAGTAAGAAAACAAAAAAGAAGGAGAGTTTGGAAAGGTGAGTTGTGATTCCTTAATGAAGAGTAAATTTGTAACATTTGTGCAATAAATACTTCTTTATGTTAGATGTATCTTTTTCAATTGTATTTTCATCCAAGATTTCCATTTTTTCTTAATCTTACTAGCATTAAATATTGCCTCAAAGGCTGTTGATTCATTACACATGTTTTACAAGGTCTCTTAAAATCCCCAAAGATTTAATCATCATTAGAATATTAGAATCATAGCATTTCTGTAGAATAATTTAAGATTGTGCTTTTTATAATGGTTAACCTGCTAGAAAGCTGGTGGGGTAGTAAGCCTTACTTTCTGTATTTCCATGTAAATAATATGGTAATAATAATATGATAATGGGGTTTTTCTTTTTTCTTTTTGTTTTATAGCAGATGTTTCTTTCTTTCAAAAACCTTCATTTTTCAGAATGAAGGTTTTGGTTAGTTAAGATTTCTTTAAAAAGTGTTTAGCATATAGTTTTTAAGTGCTATTATTATTTCTATTTGTAAACTGCAGAGAGTCACTCAGGTGAGATAGGCAATGGATGGATGGATGGATGGATGGATGGATGGATGGATAGATAGATAGATAGATAGATGCCTAACACTTGTTATCAGAGCATTATTCCAGACTTCCAGAATAGAATATTAGAACTTATCTCTCATAGTTTGTAGATTTTAACAAATACCTCTGATTTACAACGTAAGTGCCTAAACATCTAGCTGCAATGTCAAGTAAAACATTGGTAAGTTTTTAACTACTAAAGGAAATGTTGCTTTTGGATTATTGCTTTAGATTTATTGGGATTTTACAGAAAAAAAAATGTTTTCGTATTAGGAGGAGATCTCTCTTCAAAAAGCTGACTAAGCAACCATCGCCTCTTCTTCATACAAGTCGGAGTTTCTCCTGTCTGAATCGATCATTATCATCAGGAGAGAGCTTACCTGGTTCTCCAACTCATAGCTTGTCTCCCCGATCACCAACACCAAGCCTTCGTTCCACCCCTGATTTCCCCTCAGGTAAGGAATTGGTGATGAAAGATTCTCAATGAAAAAAAAATAAAAGTTCCTGAGATATTAATCCCAGAGTTAGTGTGAAGGTGGGATTATTTTCATGAAGTTTCTTGTGTGGCTGTATTAGTGTCAAACATAAAACTTCTAAGGCTAGAGAAATATGATCTCTGATAATATTTAGTCTGTATAGGACTTGACAATTGTTTTTTCATGATCTGTAGATTCTATGAAAATAATGTGTCCTATAATAGTTTTTAAATATTGAAATGAAGAATTTATGTGTTATTTTTTTTTTTCTAGGAACAAATTCTTCCCAAAGTAGTTCTCCAAGTTCAAGTGCACCCAATTCTCCAGCTGGCTCAGGGCATATTAGACCCAGCACACTCCATGGTTTAGGACCCAAGCTTGGAGGATCAAGATACAGATCTGGAAGGCGCAAATCAGCTGGCAGTATTCCCCTTTCACCATTGGCAAGGACTCCGTCTCCAACACCTCAGCCAACCTCTCCTCAGCGATCTCCATCACCCTTACTGGGTCATTCAGTAGGCAGTGCAAAAATAGCCCAGGCTTTCCCCAGTAAAATGCATTCTCCTCCCACTATAGTAAGACATATTGTCAGACCTAAAAGTGCAGAGCCACCAAGATCCCCACTGCTCAAAAGGGTTCAGTCAGAAGAAAAACTTGCTCCTTCTTATGGCAGTGATAAGAAACACGTATGTTCACGCAAACACAGCTTGGAAGTAACTCAGGAAGAGGTTAATAGAGAAGCATCCCAGCGTGATGTAACTCTTCAGAGTCTGGAGGAGAATGCGTTGGAATCTCCTTCTGTCACACGAGTGAGGCCTGCAGAACAAGGCTGTTTAAAACGCCCCCTTTGCAGGAAACTGGGCAGGCAAGAATCCGTTGATGAACTAGATAGAGAAAAATTAAAGTTCAAGATAGTTGTGAAAAAACAAGATCTGGCAGAGAAACAAGAATATTTGCAGAAAACAAGCACCGTACATGAACTTTCAAGTGAATCAGAAAACCCTATTATTTCATGCCTGGAAGACAAGGATAGCAAAAAAGTGTTTCAAAAAGCTTTGGAAAGATCAAATCACTCTGAAGTTGGATACACAGCTTTGGAGTCACAGTCTCCAAAGTCAACAGGTGGCATACTGAAAGACACCCTTCAGAAGAATGCAAATTTGAAGTCCAGTGAATACAGTGCTTCAGACGCTTGTATGCCATATCATAGCCCTGCACTTAATGAACTTAGTCATTTGTCTTATGATTTCAAAAGACTTTCCCCTCCGTGCACATTGCTAGATGTTCTGCCTCACTCATCCGAGAAGTTGGCAAATGGAAAAGAAGGGAATGTAGATAAAAATGCATCAACAAAAGAATTTGTCAAATTTGAAAGATTTGCAAATATAGATTATTTTCGAAAGAAAATATCTTCCGAAGAAAGTGATGACAATTCCAGTCCAGTGCTAAAGCCCAAATTGGCGACAAGCATACTTGAATGCCAGCATCTTAATTCCGCTAAGCCTATAAATATTTCGCAGAATTCCAATTTGCCTGCTGAAAGTCCATCATTTCTCAGCAGTGCTCATCCTGCTCAGATTAGTTCTGTTCCTTTTGTTCCCCTCAAAACCTTGAACAGCAGGGCAGAACCTAGCATAGAGAAATCTACCCTGATCTCCACAGAATCATTGGCCTGGAAGAGTTCTTCAGATTACAAACTAGAAGGAAGGTCTGTTTCTTGCTTGAAACCAATTGAAGGTACATTAGATATTGCTCTACTTTCAGGGCCACAGGCTTCAAAGGCAGAAGTGTCTTCATGTGCATTCCAAGGTGACCAGAGTATTAAAAATGATCAACTCCCCCAGTGTGACAACAGCCTGAAAGTTGAGCCCTTATCTCAGAAGGTGCTACCAACTATCCAGCAATCCAGACCCTATAAATCTGATCTTCTGGAGTTGCAGAACTCAAAGCCTAATAAAAATACCCAGCATTCAACTGCAGCATCTGTGATGATTGAACAGCAGTCAAGAAAATCACTCTCTAGTCTCAGTGTTAATAATGACTCCTCTGTAAGGGAGACCTGTCAAAAAGAAGAGACAAACCAGGTTGGTACTAACAATATGAAATCTAATGGCTTCCAAAATCAGAATCCTACTTCGATAACTTGCAGAGCTACTCAAGGCCAAGGAAATACTGAAAAAAGCAAACGAAAAGAGAAGAAGCACGTTAAAGAAGTTTTGGAGAGCCACATGAAAACCGAACAGACTGATGATGAGAGGACTGCAGATTTCTCAGTGAAGAGCTTCGTTCCAGATTTGGTTTCAAATCAAGACTATAAGCACAGTCAAAGGTATACTTTGGATTCAGCTGCTCATTTACAAGCATGTGGTACAGCAAAAGTACAGGCATCGAATTCCAAGATGAAGCCCAAAGATGTCAAAGATATGCTTAAACAGCCTGCAAAGGAAGATGAAAACATCACTGGAGAATTTTCAGGAAATGAGTTTGGCATGCCTAAACCGAAAAGTAATGCTTTGCTTTCCCCAAAGTGTTTCAATTCACTTAAAATAGAAAAAACAATGGTTGCTGCAACTGTGCAAAAGGATAAGACTCGAGACCTGGGATCAAAAGAGCAGAGGCAATCCAAAAACACACAGCCTCCAACTGCTGATAAGGAGCCTAATTTTGCTTCTAAGCCACAAAGTAGCAATTCTGATGTTCCTGCAGTAAAAGAACCATTCAACAGACCATCTGCAGCAGATGTTCCTGTGTGTTACGAAACTCTCCGGCTTGCTATGGAGAATAGCACTGTTAAATCAAAGCAGGTTCTTGATGCTTGTTCCTCTAAATTAAAACATTCTGAAAAATTTGCGCAGAAACCATTAGCTACACAGGTAAAAGAAAAAGAAAATGGTGCGCTGGGAATGGCTGGTTCTCGAAAGGAGGGGAAAAACATATTTAAGATCACTTTGGATTCTTTCTCACATTCTTCAAGCTCTCAGAGAAAGCTAAATAATGCACAGATACAGGCAGAACAGAACGTGGTTATATCATGTAGATCAGAACCACAGGTCCAACTCAATAGAACCGTTGCTGAAAATCAGCTTAAATCTTTTAGTAAAAGCCAGGGGACAGAGAATACCAAGCTTTTTCAGAAGGAAGAGACAGCAAGCTTAGGAGATCCAGTTGATCAAAAGCCATTCCATCTACGGAACAAACCAAAGGTATCCCCTGCGAAAGAATGTCCCTTGCTAAACAAAGAGGGAGATAAGGATTCAAGTAACCCAACAGTGTCTCCAGAAAAACAACCTGAAGGAAGGAAATGTACTGATGCACTTTATTTTCAAAGTGACAGCAGGAAATTGGATTCCAGCCTTTCTGTTTCTGCTTGTGATGCCAGAGGAAAAGGTGTGGAAAAGTCAGCCACGGGTAACAAAAACTTTCAGGACTGTAAAGGAAAAGGACACGCAAATCCAAAGCAACTGGCAGAAGGGAGTAAATCAAATCCAACAAAACATCCCTCCTCGGCCACATTGCAGAATTCGTGTCGCATGGTTGGAAACACTACAAAGCAGCCGGATGGCTCATTCAGCTGCCCAGAACCTAGACAGAAAGCCCCTGTTTTGTCTTCCTCAAAGGCTAAAGTGCTATCAGCAACGCCGCCCCTTGAAGCGAGTTGCAAGGAAGTCAAAAAGCAAAGCAGCTTTTCTTCCTCAGCAGATGGCAGAACAGAAACTGTGTCACTATTGAACTTTCGCTGTACTTCACCCCCTAAAGAAGAGCAAATTCTTACTCCTGATTTTGGGGGAAAGTCCAGAGGTCAGGAGAGGTCTCACCCTGCTAGCACTATGGACATAAAAGGAAGAGACCCCAGCCTGCCTCAATTCTCTGCTATAAGAAAACAGAATGTAGGTAAAGATTTGCCAAAGTCAGGGACTACAAATGACTCTCTCAATGCACTTTCATTGGACAAAGATTCTTCCCGGCAAAAACGAGGAAAAGACCCCTCAAGACACAGCCCTCACAAAAAGAGCTCTTAGTAGTTGCTTGCAAATAGGACGTCTCGGATGAAAATCTAGTTCCTTGTCTTGTCTTTTTTTTTTTCCCCCTCAAAAATCAGCACTGTGTAGTATTTTCTTTCAGAAAAAAAAAAGTGTGCCACTTAAGCAGGGTCTGTAAAGAAAGACTCGAGTTTTGTCCCCTTTCATAAATGTCTTCCCAAATGTTACCGGTTAAACTGTTAGCATATGGTATTTGTATAGAAATACTTTTACAAGTTGAGAGACTTGAGGTAAAGTGGGCCTGGGGTTGCGGCTGGTCATGGCAAGTTCATGTAAATACTTAATGTGTTTGTTTTGATTTACAATATCCAACTGCTGCTGATTGTATTGTTTACTCTTTTTTAGAGTTGTTGCTGCTTTGCCATCAATTTGCCATAATCAAAGAAGAAACAGAATTGCTAAAGCTTAGGCCTAAACTGAACTCACAATTGCATTGCTCTAATGGGAGGATGAAAGTAGATCATTTTTTTCTTGTTCAGATTTGTACACCCACTATAAAAGTCTCAGAATATCAAAATCTACTGCTTTCTAATGAGTTTAGCTGCATAGTTTTAAGACCTACAGATTCATACTTTTGTGGGTGAGCTAGACTTACTCATTTAAACCAGTGCTTCTTAAACTTGGGAACTTTAAGATGTGTGGACTTCAGCTCCCAGAATTCCCTGGCCACCCATGCTTACTGGAAAATTCTGGGAGTTGAAGTCCACACATCTTAAAAGTTCCCAAGTTTAAGAAACACTGGTTTAAATGAAAAAAACTGCAGTTCTTTAATGCACAGTGATTGTATTTATTCAGTGTTGGTGTTAGGAAACAGAAAGAACTTCCATTGTCTTCTCACATAATACTTCCTTGCTAGAGGACAGTTTTGGAATAACAGGAAATGTTCCTTTTTCTTCGTGGCATGCTAAGCATACTTTATTCAGGTCATATTAACTATGGTTTGGCCTTTCTGATATGATACTTATGTAGAAGCAAATGTGGTTTTAGGACTACATTTCATCTTTGCTATCATGACAGGTAAATTTGGTCATTTAGTGGTTCAGTTTTCTTTGCTGTTTTATGACAAAAATGGTGAAGGGGTGCATTTTCCATCATTTTATCTAGATAATATATTCAGTACCTGATAACATTTAAATACTTAGCTGGGGCCTTACATTGTAGATTAAACTTGCTGTTTATTTGCAAGTGATGCTAGGATTCACATTCTGGTTGAAGTATATTAAGTATCTGTAAACATTTCATAGCATGATATTTATTTGTATAGAAAAGAAGTTAATTTTTTAAAATAAGAAAAACATTTTTAGATTAAAAGGGGAGAACATGTTGCAGCTATTTGGGACTAGAATATGAGCATGTTTTTTTTAGTTTTCCTAAGCCTTACATTAATTTCATGATTCATGAAATAAGTTTTAATGGATGACATTTGAAGGAAACTTGATTTGGTTGGAAACAGATAAAAACATCAAAGGTTATGATAGACAAGAATGTTTAAAATGAGAAGAAAATTCATTAATTTTTCTTCCTTTTTATATAAACTTATGGAAGTCCATTTAAAGTTGAGTTTCCTCCAGGGCATTTTTCCTGTTTCCTAATTACAACCAACCAAGCATAACCTAATTATGAACTGACTGTTTATAAGATCTTTACAAGTGTGCTAAATGCATTTCCCTGGAGAAGAAATAAACCAGGTGGGATTTGTTCATATTTATAAGCCTCAGAAAATGATAGCAGCAGCCAGTTTCTAAATGTCCATTGAGTGGTAGCATATTCATTTGCCACTCATGAATTATTTAAAACAAGCAGAGAAGAAAAATACTCTTCAGGTATTCCTGTCATTTATATCTGAATCTGTGCTTTGGGAATAAAACTGAATGCAAATGCACCCCCAAATCAAAATGTCATTCTCTGGGAAGTATTTCATAGTTTACAGTTACTTGTACTGGGGGAGAAAACCCTTTCACTTTTTTTCTTTAAAGCACATTTAGCTATCTTGTTTACAAATGTATCTTTTAATGTATATTTTGTATATAGTGCTTTATCACTTTTGCCAAATATTTCCCCTCATTTTGAAAATATGGTAGCACCCGAGTTGCATTCATGTAATTCCTTGTTCGTTAATGTTTACCTTAAAGTGAACTGTTAGAGGTCCTCTGAATTGTGTATTACTTGTCAGTCTTTGTGTGGCTCTATATTATAATGTCCATTTGTAGTATCCCCTATTGTTAATTATCAAATTATATTAAAAAAATGGTTAGGATTTCTGCAATAAAGTCTTTGCAGTCTCTTTTTTTTTCTTTAAGAGATCCCCATGATTGTCATAAAAATTGCCTATTAAATGCAAATATTTATACTTGGAAGTTGGAGAACATTGAAATAAAAAAAGGGCATGAAAGAAATCTGAGTTTGTTTCTTGAACTGGCTTTCTTGAATTCTAAAATACTACATTTTAAATATTCAGGATTTAATAGAACAAGAACGTGCGTCAAATATTTTTTGTTACATTGATAAGTGCAATGTGCACCAGAGGTCCATTTGAATTATGTGAAGGAGGCTGTAAAAAAAGGAAAGAGATTTGGTAAACATTCTGTCACTTGGAAACACAATATGATTTATTTTTCAGTGAAATATGAAAGAGTGACAGAAGAAAGATTATTGATCATAGATTTAGTGGGTTGTAAATTGAGAATAAAATGAAAAGAGTAAATCTTTATAAACATATAAGAAATAGGAACAAATGGCAACATTTCCAATAAACTTGAAATCACATATATGAGAACTTCAACAACAAAATTAGAGTGTTTTCAGTATACAAAGACTTTAATTACTTTATTTATCACCATATATGTTATATGCTCACTTTGTCCAATGGCCTGTGTAAAGATGTGGAAGTGTCAGCACATCCATTCTGACTCATGACATTTTCTGGAACTGAGAAATAATACAGATGTGTAAAGAAAATTGAGGATTTTTTAAATTCCATCATTATGACCATGGAATAAATAATAATACAGCACAATATTGTTGGAAAGAATACCAGGCATTATCCAAGTGGTTTTCAAATAGTTTAGTTCCCTAGGTTACAAATTTGTACAACATTGTAAATTTTAGGAATAAAGTAGATTTCCAGGAGAAAAGGTTTACATATAGAAGAAAAGAAAGGCATATTCCATTGGCATCTAATTATTCAGAAAAAAATCGAAGAAATTATTCCCAGGTAACTGGATGGAAGTATCAATAGCATTTTATGGGAGATTATTTTAGCCCTCTGTGTTACTGGGCTATAAAGATATTTTCCACCACTGAACTGAAAGATGAGATCAATTAATAAAGCAATATTATATCATATGATCGTTGATCAAATGTTTTTTCTGTAAAATATTTTGAGTGGGTGGAAAGATAGAATGATCTCATGGCATGTTTGCCATATCCCAAGATGTGTAGGTGCAATGAACACTCAAAGTTGTGGCTGTACTGACACTTGAGATATCTTTAAAAAAATGACTATTCATTTGAACATGCTGATAAACTCTACTAATAAAGAAGTATTTATGGTTTATTAAATACAACTCTCTTCTATATCCCCACATAATATTCCAAACAGTATATTTTATTATTTTAAAATGTTTCTACTAAAGGAAATACAATTAGTTAATAACAAATGTTTCTGTCATGAACACAATATCTGGATTTTTTTTAATTTAAAACCAAGTAGTTTTATTTTGAATTAGAACATCTTGATGAAAATATCACACAGCTTAATGAAACAATTTATAGACTTCAATATTTTATTAATTTTAGTTAAATTTTAATACCTTAAAAAAATTTAAATTAGTTGTATGCCTCACTACAACTATTCTGTACCCTGTTGTACAGAATATTTGTGTTAACATGTTTCAGAAAGATAGCAATTCTATATAAATGAATACAGATTCATGGTTTTTTGTTACATATAAGAGTAAGGGTTATTGTTATTTTCCAGTAAGGCATTTCCCATGAAATTTATTTAGCTTTTGAAGATATAATTGTTGTACAGTGTATGAAATTCTCTGTCAATTCAAATTTAATTGCAGAAATAATCATGGATACATAAAAATAACCCAAATTTTCCTCACTGCTTGATAATTTTCTAGCCAAAAATTAATCAGTTCTAACTTTGACTACAAGCCTATGTATTAAATTTAGTTTAATTTATAAACTTACATTTTCATGTATACGTGTATCTCTCACACACAAATGTACATACACAATGTATCACAGCACAAAACAACAGTTGATAATTGAAGGTAAAATCTCAAAATACAAGCAGTCTCCAGATTAAGAGCAAGTTCCATTCCTAAATCTGTCTGCCTCTACTTTTTACATAGGTCAAAACTTGTACTTACAAACTGTCTTATTACTAAAAATGGTGGATGGCATTCTGTCTCAAATTGATTAAAAACTGAAACTGTACAATGTCTTCATGAACCTGAAAATAGGCTGCATATTAAAGAAAGGGCTTCAGCAGTTTACTGGCTTGAAGGAGGAGAATGTGGTCCACTATTTTTAATATAAGCCCATTAACTTGTAAGTCAGACATTCTTATCCTATAGTCTTCCTGTACAGAAAGCCTATATATTGGCTCAAATAGGCATTTTCTTAAAAATATCCATGCTTAATGCAGCGAAAATGAATTCATACATGGTTGAGAATGCATGTAACTTTGGGAAAGGATAGAGTAGCATGGTGTGCCCAAGAACATAATGTCCTTCTAAAGAGAGATCATACAAAAAATATCTACAGAAAATAGGCAATAAAAAAGCTATGCATAGTTAAAAAAGATTTACATTAGTACATATTTACCCATGAATCAAGTTTTTATATATTGATTTCTGCTTTTAAACCTTGAAAAGTAACAAGTGCATATTTGTTCTTTTTTAAATACACAAAGCTAGTAGCGATAGCGATAGCACTTAGATTTTTATACCGCTTCATGGTGCTTTTATAGCCCTCTCTAAGAGGTTTACAGAGTCAGCATATTGCCCCTAACAATCTGGGTCCTCATTTTACAGACCTCGGAAGGCTGGAAGGATGAGCCAACCTTGAGCCAGTGAGAATTGAATTCCTGACAGTGAGAAGTGAGTTAGCCTGCAATACTGCATTCTAACCACTGCACCACCATGACTCATCAATAGGCCTGCATATATTAATCAAACATTTTTGAGCTGTATCCATGAATTTTGATAATAAAACATTTTGATTTTCAATTATAGTCTCTCATTTTTTAGCACCAAAAAATGCTATTATAATCTACAGAAATGAGCCAAGATCAGAACCTCTTAACTATATGCTTCTCTAATGTTTAAATTCACACAGACTAGCAAATCATAATAAAAGAAAAAGAAAAACCATCATGATCAATATCCTTAGAGTTACTCTAGAACAGAGGTCCCTAACCCCAGGACTGTGGTATGTTGGGAACTGGGCTGCACAAGCGGCTGACAAGTGTGTGAACTCCATTTGTGTAAACCGTGAGCACACATGCAAAACCATCTGCCCCCCGCCCCCACGATCACTGCCAATCCCTGGAGCCAGAAAGGTTGGGAACCACTGTTCTAAAAAAGGACAGAACTGTAGGCTTAGTCATTGAAGCTAAACTATGCTTTAGCATTACAGGTAAAATATTTTGTGAAACATAATAGAAGGTATAAGGCCGTGATGGTGAACCTATGGCACGCATGCCACAGGTGGAACGCGGAGCCATATTGGGCACACGAGCATTGCCCTAGCTCAGCTGCAGCACACTTGAGCGTGCAGGCCAACTGATTTTCGGGCCTTCCGGGCACACTGGAAGTTGGCAAATGGGCCGTTTCGGGCCTCCAGAGGGTCTCCAGGAGGATGGGGAAGGCCGTTTTCACTCCTAGAAAGCTTCTGGAGCCTGGGGAGGGCGAAAAACAGGCCTACCGGTCCCACCGGGCCATCACATGCCAAAAACAGGGGGAACACTGGGGGATTGCGCCTGCATGCGTGGAGGTGGGGTGGGGTGGGGTGCATTGAATAGTGGGTATGGGCATACACACATGCACCCCCCGCACTCCCCCCACTGTTGGCATGCGACAGCAAAAAGGTTAGCCATCACTGGTATAAGGTATACTTCATATTTACTTAGAAGAAGAAACAAATCTTATAAAACTACCAGTGGGGGAAGAAAATACACGTGTGTATTATGGTATATCAACATATTGGTGTTAAAATCTTTACAGATTTGGGGAGGGAAGAATATTTTTTCTATATTCTAATACAGCGAAGGTGAATCTTTGGGGCTTGACATATCAAAAATTTGGAAAAATAACTAACTTGACTCTGCTGCCATCACCATCCCCGAACAAAAGAGAAATAATACTCTACATATTTATTTTTAAAAATACAGTCCAATCACATATAGTGCTGTGTATTTTATATAAATAAATGTCAAATAATTACAAAAATGAAATATGAGTAAAACTAATTTTCGGAGGGTCCAGGGTCTGAGCAAGAGCACAGCCTCCATAGCCTCCAAAAATTTTGTAAAGACTGAGTGTGCTAGAATAGTTTTTGTTGGGTGATGGTGCACATTGGCATGTCACCAAAAATGTCATAGTGTGTCACCTCTGACATGCATGTCATAGGTTTGATTTCACTGTTCCAATGTGTAAAAAAAAAGGTTTCAGAGACAACTTCTTTTTGTTAGTTGCGAAGTCGTGTCCGACCCATTGCAACCCCATGGACAACATTCCTCCAGGCCTTCCTGTCCTCTATCATCCTCTGGTGTCCATTTAAGCTCATGCTACAGCTTCAGTGACTCCATCCAGCCACCTCATTCTCTGTTGTCCCTTTCTTCTTTTGCCCTCAATTTTGCGCTCAGAGACAACTAAGGCATGCAATCTTCATATTTTTACATAATTAAACCAATTGGAAAGGTGAATTCTCTCCTGTTTTCAAGAACATTACATTACTATGTTCTTCACCTATCTGCCACAACAATGAGGGCCTGGGGTATTCTGTTATCACCTAACACATTGACAGAATGAAATTAGAAATACAACAGTTGGAAAATACAATACTAAACAACATACACTGATTTCCGTCCTTTGCAATCATTTTCTCCTCAAATCTATGTTGTCAGAATTAACTGATGCAATATTGATATAAAAAGAAAAGGAAACACCCATTGATGTTAATAAATGCCTTTCTATTAAGAAATATATTCATACATTTTAAAAAATTCCTGCATACTTACTTTCTCTCATAAGCTTCTACATGCGAACATTTTTACTTTAAAGCTTTCATGATCAAAATGAAGGTCACTACAATTATTATTATCACAACAAGAGTAATCAATGCTATTTGTGCAGCACTATATCCACAGGACAGATTTATAGAGAAAAGCTTAGTGCCTGCTAGTGATTTGGGCTCAGCGCACAAAGTCTGTTCGGAATCTTCAATTTTATCTATGTTCTGCTTGTACCAAGTTAATAATCCAATATTAGAACAGGTGCATTCCAGTGGATTATAACTTAAATTGATTATACTCTGGCCAGATAGTCCAGTCAACAAATCATGTGGGATAATATGGATCCTATTATTGGCAAAATTGAGATAAATGTTCCTGAGGCTGAAAAACACATCTGAACAGAATGCAGTAAGATTGTTACGGTTCAGATCCACATATTTTAACTTGCTGAGGGCAGAAAATGCTTTAGCTTCTATAACCATCAATTGACAAGAAGCTAAAGTTAACACCTCTAGATTGGGTGCTTTCTGAAGAAAGTTGTCACTGAAAATGGTGCCAGATTTAAAGGTGTTTCCATTCATATTTAAGACAATAAGGCTGCTTAGACCTTGCAAAATATTCTGCTTGCTTGTATCAATATGAGAGAAAGAAAGGTTCAGGATCTGCAAAGAATGTAGATTGTGAAATGGGCTTTGAGAATTATTATTGATGATAATACATGTAAAAGAGAGATCAAGAACTTTCAAGTTAGAACATTCGTTAAATGCTGCATTGTGGAACAAAAGTTTGCGATTGTGGCTTAAATTGAGGTGTTGCAAGCCAATGAGACCTTGAAGTTGGTTGCTGCAGCAGTCTAGGCTTTCTATGTGACTCCCACTCAAATCAAGGTGTTGAAGCTTTGACAAGGATTCCAAACATCCAAAACTTAAGTTCATGGGGTAATAATTCTGCTGGATATAGAGATGGGAAAGAGAAGGGAAAGCAGAAAAGTCGATGTCGCAGAGATTCAAAAACTCATTCCAATTGAGATTTAATTCTTTCAGTAAATTCATCTGAGGAAGGCTCCGTAGTTCAGAAAGAGAGGTGTGGGTCAAGTCCAATCTTTTCAGTTTGGACAAACATTGGAAAGTGTCACCAGAAGGTTCTAGGAAAGAGTGATACTGTAGAGTGAGATAGTCTACAGAGATGTTGCATATGCCTTGCAATGTGTTCTCTTGAATGGGAAGGCTGTCTATACCCAAAAAAGTGCCGAGCCAGAGGATAGCAGTGCTGACACCTTGCAATCCATCCAAGATCACTGAAATATTACTACAACTGCCAAAGTCCAAACTGTAGAAGGAAAATGAACTAAAAGCCTTGGGCTCTATGTGCATAATCTTGTTGTCCCTAAGATTGAGAGTTAGATTGTTAGCTTGTTTTAATGCCTTTATGCCTCTAGTTGATATTGTTTGTATATTGTTCATCTGTAAATCCAAGTGTTTGAGCTTTCTAATTGGAAAATCCGATAGCAGCTCCAATGTTTGGATATGGTTGCTTCCTAGTAACAGTGTTTCTATGTTGTGTAGGTCCTGCATTGGGATAAATGCTAATTTAGTGATCCCTGTTTGGGTTAGATCAAGATGCTTCAGACACTGAGGACCCGTAAATGCTGTTGAGGCCAGAAAGAGAAGATTATTTCCAGTAAAGACAATGATCTCCAGGAAAATATTGCTTTCGAAAGTGCCTTCATATACCCAATTAATCTGACACCTTTTAAAACAAAACAAAATCTGGTATTAAAACAAAGCACAACTGTGGATATAATTGAAATAGATGCCCTATTTTTGTTTCAGCAGGTCATTAGGTAATTAGGTAGTAAAATGAAGCATATCATTTTTAAAATCAATTTAGAGACCCAATCAACATTGACAGATTTTAGATGATTATCAAAGCACATCATGATATGTCTGTTTAAACAAGGCAAATACCTATCAATTACAGGTTCAGAAGGAGTATTACAAGCTTGCAAACTCTGATTAAAATTTATTAAAATGTATTTTCTTGAAAAACACTGTAGAAAATAAAATTTCTATATGAAAATACAGGACAATCTCTGGTAACATTTTAAAGCTAATGTCAAATATTACAAGAAATAAAAGCTGCCATGTTGACAAGTGTGCCTAAATGTACACATACAGAGCCAATACCTTTATTATCAAACAGCTGCAAGTTTTCAGGTTTTCTAGAAATCTAATTGTTGAAGATTATTGCAACTATTATTGAGACATTTAGAACTTCATCCACATCAGCAATAGATGAGAAAACCCGAGAGCATAAAAAAAGACATTCACATGCCTTCCACTTTGTCCGCTCTCGGGAAATTCTTTAAAACCAGTTTTTCTAGGTTTTGATTGAGCTTTTAAATGAATGCCTTTAAATGGGGGTGCTGTAGAAAGATGCCATGTTGTTCTTTTTATGCAGTGTTGTTTGTTTTAACTTTGTGAAACTTCCCAGATCATTCTGCAACTGGGCAGTAGAAAAATTCAACGGCATACCTACCTTGTTAAGTCTAAATGCACCAGGGCCTTCAGCCTGCTGAATGTTGATTGCTGAAGCAGATGTAGGAAGTTGAAGCTGAAATCAAGAATTTCAGTCGTGAAAGGCAGTTCTTCTGGAAGCTCTGTCAGTCCTAAACCTTCACAACTGTAGCTTCTATTAATAAAAAGCTGTAAAAATCATATATCAAGTTAGATACCAGTGTATCAATACAAGTAGTCCTTGAGCTCAGATTTTCAGTTGCTGAGCAAGACAGTTGTTAACTGAGTCATACCCCATTTTATGACCTTTAGGCCATGGCTGTAAGCAAATCACTACAGTTGTTAAGTGAACCATGCAGTTGTTCAACGAAACCGGCTTTCCTCATTGACTTTGCCTGTCAGAAGCTTCCTATGAAAGTTGCAAATGACAATCTCAGGACTCTGAATGTTGCAACCATCATAAATGCATGCTGGTTGCCAAGCACCTATCGCTTGATAACATGACTTTGCAGATGCTGCAATGGTCTTCAGAGTGAAAACTTTTTTCAGTGCCATTGTAAGTTTGAAAGTCATTTAATGAATGGTTGTAAATTGAGGACTATCAATATATCTGAATGTATTATATGTATCTCTCCAGGTTTATGTTTTTAATAAAACCATTGTATTTTAAGTAAATATGCCAATATGTAGCTAAATATGCCAACAGAACAAATCTGAAACCTAACCCTAACTCTTTTTTTAACTATATCAGGGACAAACCAGAGCTATCATTAGAAATGACACTGTCAGGAATCTGATGTAAACTTTCATTACCTATATGGACAGAGGGTAAAGTATAAAGGTTACACCAAATTAAACACTTTTAGGAATGAATAAAAAGGGTCACAGAATGACATTTTGTCCCTCTATTTAACATCTCTTTTAAAAATTAATGCTAACAGAATTTTTCTCAGTTATTGACACTTCACTAAAATTGATATTAATGCCATTTGTCTGTTGCTGCTGCCATATAATGGACCATTTTTTAAAAAAAACAAAAAAGACCATCAGTATGATAGGACAACAATCAGATGAATGATATTGAAAGTTCATGATTTTATATGCTGTTATGACATGTGGCTTACAGGATTTTTTAATAGTGTCTCGTCTACAATGAAGAGCTCAAAGTAAAATAGTAATCTCACATATAGGCTTTCTATTCATTTTTAATGCAAAGAGTTCACAATAAGTTGACAGTTCAACAAATGATAAATGATTGAAAAATTATGGTTATACAATGAGCGCATGACCTTGAAAACATTTCTCAAAATATTATAACTCCTATGTTGCACAATAAATAACGATGTAAGTAAAATATGCTGCATTCAATTCTAGTGTGAATTTCTCAAAATCTTGGAGAAAACGTGACTAAATACAATAATTACAGAATACAATTTTCTTCAGCTAGGATATGATTTTCCTGTCAATTAGAAATATTATTAGAAAGTGAACAGAAAGAGCATAACTAAAGACATTTATTTCTACAAAGCATTTTTAATAGTTTTAATTTTTTTCCATTAAAAATACCTTATCTAAGATACTAATATACTATAGAACCGTGATGGCGAACCTATGGCAAGCATGCCACAGGTGGCACGCGGTGCCATATTAGTGGGCACGCCAGCTCAGCTCTGGGGCACATGCGCACGCCGGCCAGCTGATTTTCGGGCCTTCTGGGCCCACCAGAAGTAGGGAAACAGGCTGTTTCCTGCCTCTGGAGGGCCTGTGGGGGAGGTGGGGAAGGCCCTTTTTTTTTCTTACCTGGCCCCAGATCTTTTCTATGCATCTGTTAAGGGCAAAAACAGCCTTTCCCACTCCCTTGGAGGCCCTAAGGAGGCTGAAAGGGCCCATTTCCCGACTCCCGGTGGGACAGGAAGTGATGTTTTTTCCTGTCCTCAGCCTCCAGAGACTCCTAGAGAGGCTTCTAGAGACTCCTGGTTCTGGAGGCTGGGGACAGCAAAAAATGTCACTTCCTGTCCCACCGAGAGTTGGGAAATGGGCCCTTTTAGCCTCCGTAGGACCTTCAAGGGAGTGGGAAAGGCTGTTTTCTCCCTTCCCAGATGCATAGAGAGGATCTGGAACCAGGTAAGAAAGAAAAACCGGCCTATGAGGCCATCATGTGCCAGGAGCAGGGGTGGGTGTGGTTGCGTACACATTCGCATGGGCACATGCGCACACGACCCTCCCTTCTCCTGGCACGCAATGGCAAAAAGGTTAGCCATCACTGCTATAGAACAACTACAAATAAATACTGCTGCACTGTTTTAGATGGCACCTGGAAAAAGCATCCTTTGGAAAATGACAATGTAAGGCAGAGGTCTTCAAACTTGGCAGCTTTAACACTTGGGGACTTCAACTCCCAGAATTTTCCAGCCAGCTATTCTGGGAGTTGAAATCCACAAGTCTTAAAGCTGCCAAGTTTGGGGACCCCTGATGTAAGGAATCACAAATTCTTCAGCAAATACATTTGTTGGGACCAGCTCCAAAGAATCTGTTCTCACAGAAAGTTTCAAATTCACTAAAAGAAATCTTTGCTTATCTTTTCTGCAAGTGGCAGCTGATTTTCCTTCCTATGTTTCCAATATTACAGGGCCCCTATTTTTCCCCTGTGGGCATTTGTTTTTCTCAAAATTACTCACTCTAAACTATTTTTTTGAATTGTTAAGGAAATGTAATATTCATTACATTTGAAGAAATGTAATAATATATTCATTCATTCATGTATGTAAGGAAAAAAAAAACACCCTAGAAAATAAATATGATAAAATCGACTCTAAACATTTCCTATCTAGATGTCAATGTAGTTTTTCACCTGCTTTGCTTAGTTGGTTGGTTTTTTTAAAAAAAATATTATATTTAATTTTTTAATATAATAATTCCATCTTCAATTAAACAGTGAGTTGTCTGGGTACAGATATCTTTATAAAATAATAATCAAAATTTACAACAATATTTTGGTTGATTTTTTTAAATATGTATCTGAAAACAACTTAGGAAAATATTTGTATTATTATTATTATTATTATTATTATTATTATTATTATTATTAATTCAACTTGTATAATAATAATAATAATAATAAAAATAATACAAATATACATATTTGTACATATACAAATATGAGATCTTCTCATCTAATACTTCATTTCGATATTTCTGCTGTAAAACCCACATCAACCAAACTCTTGTTGTAACTAACTTTTAAGAATGGAAAACTCCCCAAATAAAACCCTAACCCTTTTGAACAAGAGCAATGGCACTCAAAGTATTAAAAAAAAAAGTTTCAAGGTACTTTAAAGATAGGAAAAGCTGGAGAATGAATCCTTGTGACCTATGGGAACAATTGGTACTTTTTGAAATATTCCCCTATTGTAGTCTAGCATAAACTGAGTATACCCAGGAGTTTAGTAAAGTGTTCTGGAATTACTGAAGAAGGAGCAGTAGGATTGTCAATCTACAATTCCTTCTGGGGTTTTTGACTTGAAGTTTTCTTCATGGATGAGTGCCAAACTGATGAAAGTAGATGGGAAATTGCATTAAGTGACTAGTTGCCTGGTTTGGTTAGTGAGGGACTGCAAGAAAAAGAAAAAGGCTTTGAGCCCCCTGTGCATGGTCTTCAAAGCAAAATATCAGTGTGTTGTGGCTCCGATCACCGAGCCTGTGTTATCAGCAGGAGAGGACTCCGAGAGTGAAGGAGAGGAGTTGTCAAGGCCTCCCTGTCTAGGACCCTCCTCTCTGGCAATGCCTCTGGTGTCCTCCGAAGGCCAAGAGATAGGCCCGGGGCCAAGCACTTCCATGCAGCCGCAGGTGGACAGTAATGATGATGATGATGAGTCTTGGCTGGACCTTCGACAGCGTCGCAGAGATTAGCGCGTGCAGCAAAGGAAGAGGCGTGCCAGGGATTAGGCTGAGTCACTGGACCACACCCCACAGAGTATAAAAGGGGGTGAGGTGGCCGTTCAAGCTCTGTGACGAGCAAAAACTGATATTGAACAAACCTCTCTGCATTGCTGGACTTTTTGAATATTCTCTTATCTGTTGTGTGTTGGCTTTGAAAAACACTCCCTTCGTAAGTAAAAGACTCTTGGCAACTGGGTTGCTGCCAATTCTGCTCTTAGAGAAACCTTTGTCGGCTGGTTTATTTCACTATTGACTGTCTGTGGGAGTGCGTGTGTGAGACGGGGACAGAACACAGTGCAAGTTAAAATAGAAAAAGAAAAAAAATGTAATATACCTGCTGGGAAGCTAAAGGAATAAAAACTCCTCAAAAACAGGTTCTTTGTATGATCATATAATCTATATTCAAAATTTCACTTGTAACCTTTTTGGGTTATTTTCAGATACCCAACTACTATGGAAAATATTTTCTGTGCTAGTAAAAAGAAAATATTAAAATATGGCAGTGGTGAAATCCAATTTTTTTTACTACTGGTTCTCTGGGTGTGGTTTGGTATACATGGTGTAGCTTGCTGGGTGTGGCTTGGTGGACATGGCAGGGGAAGGATACTGCAAAATCTCCATTCCCACCCCGCTCTGGGGCCACCTAGAGGTGGTATTTTCCGGTTCTCCAAACTACTCAAAATTTCTGCTATCGGTTCTCCAGAACCTGTCAGAACTTGCTGGATTTCACCCCTGAAATATGGTAAGGGAAATCAGACTCTCTAATAGACTAATGTGAGAGTAAATTCAGCCTTGTTGTAGGAAATGGTAATATAATTTAAAAGAATAAATTATTCTTTTTATTTAATGTCTAACATGTATAAACCTGTTACCAAGCTCTGTATATATATATTTTCTTAAAATACAGAGAGACGAAGAGTGCTTGGCTGATGATCTCATTCTTGTAATAGATTCAGTGCTGATCAGATATACATGTCATTGTCCTTCAAATGTTACCCCTTGCTTCTGCAGCCAAGGACAAAAATGGGTAGCTGCAACACTGCTTAGTTCCCCCCTCCAAATCTGTCTGACCTATTAGTCATGTTGGGACAAAATATTCTTAGCCCCCCCACTTTTGAGGAAGTAAAAGGAGGCAGAGGTTAGCCTCAGTGGTGGGTTCCTCCCGGTTCGGCCCGGTTCTCCTGAGCCAGTAGCAGTGACGATATGACATCACCGAACTGGTTCTGCCCCCCCGCCCTGCCACCTGCGCTCCCCCTGCCACCCGCATTATTCTTACCTTTTATTTGGCCCTACCCCCAATCTATTGCTGCCTCCTGAGTCCCAGCTGATGGCTAGAGGGAAAAAACCTGTTTAAACTCTTGTTGCGGGGCTTCAAAGGGCCGCCCTACAGCTGATCAGTGTTAAAAGAAAACAAATGAGTAGACCATGCATAAATACATGAGTAGATCAGTGCCTGCAAAAATACATGAGTAGATCAGTGCCTGCAAAAATAAATGGGTAGATTGGTACAGCTCTGCAAGCAGTTAAAAGCCTGGTAGACCAGTACCTCTGCTAAATCTTAAATAATTGTCACATGATCATCAAGCCACACCCACAAAATAAGCCATGCCAACAGAACCGGTAGTAAAAAATTTTAGAACCCACCCCTGGTTAGCCTGGCTCTTTTCCAAAGTATATTCAGGAAGAAGCTGAAGACAAAGCTCTTCCAAATACCATTCTAGGTAGACTTGACCCTCCCTGCATTTTATGGTTAATTGGAGTTTGGGGTTTTGATTTTGTTTTAATTATTTTGACTACTTATATTAATTTTATCATAAAATGTTATTTTAGTTCTGCCTGCTTAAGCTATGCAAACTGCCGAGAGCTGATTTTGACTGCAGCAAGATCTAAACACCAATCAAACCTGTTGTCTTCCATATTGACATTCTTTGTCATTGTCGTGAGTTATAGCATAACAAAGCTGGAAGATACCAGAGTGTCTGTTCCTGGCCCTGGATTTTGATCTTTACATCTAGACCAGGTTGGAGCACTGAGTCATAATCCAAAACAACCCCCAGTAAATTCTAATCATTTTTAAAAATAATTCAGATAATTACTGCAGGAGCAGTCAAAGCAACAGTCACAGGCTTCACAGTTGGTGGGCAACACTGAACTTCAAAGCCCTGCTTCCTTTTTACATGTGGGCAATGGATGCAACATACAATGAAAGAGGGTGACCCTTTGATCACCTAATTGAAGCCAGTGACCTTCACCTCAGATGCCCTTGGAATTATAATCTAGTTTGATCCTCTACCACAGATCATTCCTGGGGCTGCTACTTGATTATCTTGCAACCGTTCCTTAACGTTGGTCAATTGTCAGTGTTTTAAAGTCTGTACATTCAGATTGGAGGTTTATAACATGGTAGAATTCTTTTATGACAAAGAAGTAGCCATTATAAATGATCAAACTGTGAGTGGACTAAAGCATGTACAACTTTCTGAAAGATACTTTATTACTACCATTCATACATGTGCCAAGTCATTTTCTTTTTTCTTTTCCCCATCCTGGGTTGGTGGTGGGTTTTTTTTTTGTTTGTTTTTTTGGCACATATCAAGAAAGCAATCACTTGATCAACTCAAAAAGCCAGAGGGAATCTGAGGCCGCTAGCCTTTTCCGTAACAGCTGTAAAAAATGTCTGTGTTACCGAGCGTAAGTGTGCCATGAGAAGCATCACACCCCAAGGTCTAGTTGTACAGAAATGAGGTGCATATAAACTGCTTATAAAGCCAAGCACCTGTTCAAGAGCCCCTGGTGCACGTAAATAAAAAGTGCCAATGGTCTGTTTTCCTCCTTAGCCCCTCTTAGTCCAGCAGCATTTGGCAAACGTTCCCTGCACATGCCAATTCCAAACGGTGCCTGAAAACTCCACATGGTGTCTTAAACAGCAGATCTTCTCTCATCTCCAATCTCCATCGGTCCTATTTGTTTTCAGGTTCTTGGCCAGAAATAAAGAAGAGAGAGACCACCTCAACCTGCTTGCTCGCTTGTTTGTTTATTGCCTCGAATTGCCTAGGTGGGAATTTCAAAATGGTATCTGCTTCTAAGCAGGCACATGAGTCTATCTAGCTAACACGTATCACTGTGAATATGAACCTAATAAAATAGAATCACAACTAACTGTAACAATGGGTGTAAAGTCAGTCTGATTTGGGGGGGGGGAGCAAATTTGCTTTCTGTACCTCAAATGTGCTCCTAAAGGACTGCATTTATCTGTGTATTTATTTTTTTTTGTTTCACCCACCAGAGGACTTTCAGCCCTTCAATGACCCAGTGTTAGCATGCAAGTATTCACTGCTCCCAAATTAATTATTGATTCTTTCTTGAAGCTACTTTTCTCCCAATAGAAAGACAAATAAGTGATCACTCACCTCAGTGCACATCTGATTGAGGGGTTTGGAGACTTCATAGCTAAGACCTAAAAGCCCCATCAGAAGCCAGCAATATGTGCAGCAAACCATTAAGGTTTTGATTAGATTCTCCACACGCCTGTAATGGAAGACGGATGAAAAATAATTTTCTGGTGTGGGGTTCAGAAAAGGCATTTTGAATCTAATGCTTCAAGAGAGGCCAAAGAGTGCCGGAAAAAGATGTTGTTTCCTCTTAACAGCCAAAGGATTTTTGTGAAGCATGCTTTTTTTCAGTTCCTTCTCTTGCTCTTTTTTTCACTTTTGGTTTCTCTCCTAAATACTTGTACCATTTTTTGGCATAAATTATTGGAAACTTTCATGACCTTGTGAGAAACTTGCCATATTTTGTAGCCAATCTTAAAAACATCTTCTTCTATGTAGAATGACATTCCAAGTATAAAGTGGTGCGCTTAAAATAAATAACTTTCTCTGAGCATATTATTTTTTGAAAATGTCACTCCGTTTGTATCTAGGAATTGGGTAGGGTGTTGTTTAGATGGTTTTGGAGGTCCCCCCCTGTACTTGACTATTTAAACAATCTCCAGAATTCATCTTACATAGTGTGATGCTGCGGACAAACTGGATTATACTTATTGCATGAAATAAATACTTCCATAAGATTCTAAGCCATTTCAAACAAACATGCTCTGAAAACCCAATTACAGGCTCATAAAATTGGGCTTCAGGACATGAATGACTGATAGAAGGAAACCATTTTCCTTCTCAATCTGCCATTAGGATCCTCTGCTTATCCCAAAAGAAAAATTAATCATTAGTGTGGATAGTAGTATTTGGATTCATGGAAAGTTTATATTGGATTCATCAAATCATATAGGAATGAGGGAATTTCTGCTTACTTGTTACTGTTTTTAACTTACAGAAAGAATGAATCCTTATCTCCTTTTTCTTGTATAATCTTGTTTGTATCTGAATTGCCTCCAGTTTAAAGACTGCATGTTTACATATTTCTTAATCTATTTTCTTCTATAAACAAAAAACATGGTATCTTTGCATAAATATGGTGTCTAAGGTTCTTTGCCAACCACAGATTATTTGATTTGATTTAAGATTCATAATTCAGGGTTTGTGGTTTTTAATTCTCCCTTGTAACGACATATTTCATTCTGCTAGTCCAACCCCCTGCCCAGGGGATTGATATCTCTATCTATCTATCTATCTATCTATCTATCTATCTATCTATCTATCTATCTATCTATCTATCTATCTAGAGATATCAACCCTCTGGGCAGGACTAGAAGACCTCCAAGGTCCCTTCCAACTCTGTTATTCTATTCTATTCTATTTATCTATCTTAGATGGCTTTATCTCACCAAAGCAGACTCTAGGCTTACAATCATTCAATTAAAATGCCACATAAAACATTAAAACAATAAATAGAAATCTTAAATTTAAAATTCAGTTAAAATTAAAGTGGCACACATGGATAGGAAGGCAGCAAAGGGCACACGGTGATTGTTATCTAATCCATTAGCTACCTCCAGAATGCCACACTCCCTTTGGGGCCTCTGGCCAGTTGGCACAGCCGTGTCTTCAAGCCCTTTCAGACGGTCAAAAGGCTGAAAGTGGATCTCACCTTGAGGGTCCTGAGTTTCAGATGATGGGAGCCATGCAGAAAAGGGCTCTTCTTCTGGATCTTGCTAACCAAAATTCCTTGACCAATAGGTTCTGCAGCATGTCCCTGATGCAGCACAGGTGAGGCAGGTTAACTCTCTCTCTCTCTTTCAGTAATTATTTTGGGGAAGGGACAGAAAGACAAAGACAGTTTGGTATAGTGGTTAAGGTGCTGGTATAAAGCATGTGACTCTGAATTCTAAGCCTCCCTCAGAAACGAAAGCAAGCAACATGGCTTTAGACTAGTGATTCACTCTCTGGCAATCAAACCAGGGGTGAAATCCAGCAGGTTCTCACAGGTTCTGGGAACAGGTAGTGGAAATTTTGAGCAGTTCAGAGAACTGGCAAATACCACCTCTGGCTGGCCCCAGAGTGGGGTGAGAATGGAGTTTTTGCAATATCCTTCCTCCAGGAGTGGGGAGGGAATGGGGATTTTGCAGTATCCTTCCCCTGGAGTGGGGTGGGAATGGAGATTTTGCAGTTTCCTTCCCTGATACACCCACCAAGCCACGTGCACCAAGCCACACCTGCCAAGTCATACCATGCCCACCAAGCCACACCCTCAGAACCGGTAGTAAAAAAAATTGGATCAGTGGAACAGCTTGACTCCCAGAGTTGGGGTGCTCCATCATTGGAGGTTTTCAATAAATGATTGGACAGCTATTTGTCTGGGATGGTTTAAGGACTCCTATCTTGGCAAGGGGTTGAACTAGAAGACTTTCAAGATCATGTCCAGCCCTGTGATATATATATATATATTATATTTTATATATATAAATATATATATATTAGGCCAAGAATCACAATGTGCTGTATGACTTATGGTAGTTTTCAGTACAACTGCAAAAGCTTTAGAGTTTGAATGTTCTTGATTTGATCCCTGGCACAGTGGCCTGATAGCAGGTGCTTGCAAGGCCTTGTGGGTTTTGGGTAGAGGATGTGGTTAAATGAGGCTGAAATGCAAAGCAGACAGCGAAAACCTTCTGTTGCAAGAGCAGCCAATGCATCTGCCCAGCCACATCAAGGTCAACAGAAAAGCATATGAATGTGTTCTCCAGGACAGCACCGGGCTGTTAAATACACACACTTAGAAATGCTATAGAGTTGTTAGTTATTGATCTGCCCTCCCACTAGGCATTTGGCAACAAACTCTAGGACATTGACAACGAATGGGAGTCCCGAGCTTTAAAACTGCTGAACAAATAACAGCTCTACTAATTCAATCAACTGAGTTTCAAGCAATCAGGATGCCATCTGGACCTAATCTAACTCATTGCCTAAGAAGATAAAGACATCTGGACTTCCTGCATGCCAAGGACATGCATACTTAATCCCTAAGGCTGTAGGCTGTGGCCAGACTCATGCTGACAAGTTTTCTTAATTATGCTGAAATAATCCTGCTTGGCAAGGGCTGGACACTTCTTTCTTCAGAAGGTTAGGAGGATCTCATTTCATGTAGGACAGGGCTGTCAAGCTCATGGCCCATGGGCCGGATGTGTCACGCACTGGCCAGGCCCATGCCCGGTTTAGCAAAGGGGGAAAAACTCATGATATGTCATGTGATGATGCCATGACGATGTGAGTTTGACACCTCTGATGTAGGAGAATAGAAAGAAGAGTCATCTTCCATTTTGGTGGGAAGAAATCAAATTAATCTCTGTGGGAAAGAGAAGACAGAATCACATGTTCACTTGTGTTCAGATTTTATCTCAACATTTTAGTTTTTGAGGTGTCCTTGGTGCTCTCTGAGCTTGCTTGTTTTCTTGCAGACATTTCATTACCCTAACTTTAGTGTTAGGAAGGAGTGCTGTTTGTTGTCAGTTTATATTCTGGTGTCTTGCCTGTCTGCGAGGGTGGGGACGGTCTTAGGGATTCTTTGGTTGAGCTGTTTACTGATGGGTCTTTGGCTGTTTCTTAATTGGGATATTGCTTACTTGATTGTTGGGCAGAAGCAGTGGTGGATTTCTACCGGTTTGCCACGGTTCGGGAGAACTGGTAGCAGCAGCGGCAGGAGGCTCCGCCCACCTGCCCAAACGTCATCACACTCTGCACATGTGCAGAAGGTTCTGCACATGCATAGAAGCGTCATGTGTGTGCAAAGCAATCATGCACGCGTGCACACTCACAGTTCTGAACTGGTAGCAAAGGTAAGTGAAACTCACTACTGGTCTGAAGTTAACCTTGAAGTTAACCTTGAGTGCTGATTACTGGTGGAGAGGTATAAACTGACAGCAAACAGCAGTCCTTACTACCTTAGCATTGATGATATTACATAGTTAGAGTAATGAAGCGTCTGCAAGAAAACAAGCAAGCTCAGAGAGGACCAAGGACCCCCCAAAAATAAAATGTTGAGATAAAAGCTCAACTGAACACAACTGAACATGTAATTCTGTCTTCTCTTTCCCACAGAGATTAATTTGATTCCATTCCACCAAAATGAAAGATGACTCACAGCTCGGCTGAGGAACTGGCGGCCGCCTGGGATAGGGTGGCCGCTGGAGCCTTGGACCGCGTCGTGCCTTTGCGGCCTCTGACTCGGTGCCGTTCTCAATTGGCTCCTTGGTTCTCCGAGGAGCTGAGAGAGATGAAGCGCCGGAAAAGACGCCTAGAGAGCGATTGGAGATCCAGCTGTACCGAATCTGACTGGACACTGGTGAGGTCCTACCTAGTGGCAATAAGAGTGGCAAAATCCAACTATTTTTCCACTCTTATTGCATCTGCAGAGAACCGCCCAGCCACCCTGTTTAGAGTGACCCACTCTCTTCTACAGGTGGGAGCGAGGGAGGATCCCTTGCAGGGTAGAGCTGAGGATTTTGGACAATTCCTGCATGATAAAATTGCTCAGATTAGGGCCGGCCTGGACTCTGATTGGATAGCCTTGGATGGGATGATGGAGGTGAGTCTTGAGAGTGTTACCTGGGAAGAGTTTGGCCATGTGACTCCTGAGGACGTGGACAGGATTTTGGGGAGGCTTAATGCTACCACATGTTTACTGGACCCGTCTCTCTCCTGGTTGGTGCTGGCCTCCCGGGAGGTTACACGAGGCTGGTTCCAGGAGATTACCAATGCCTCATTGAGTGAGGGTGTCTTCCCAGCCGCCCTGAAAGAGGCGGTGGTGAGGCCGCTCCTAAGAAGCCTTCCCTGGACCCGGCTGTACTAGCTAACTATCATCCTGTCTCCAACCTCCGCTTCGCGGCGAAGGTTGTTGAGAGTGTGGTGGTGGGACAACTTCCTCGATTCCTGGATGAAGCTGTCTATCTAGATCCATGCCAGTCGGGCTTCAGGGCGGGTTACAGCATGGAAACGGCATTGATCACATTGGTTGATGATCTCTGGAGGGCCCGGGACAGGGGTTGCTCCTCTGTCCTGGTCTTCCTAGATCTCTCAGCGGCTTTTGATACCATCGATCATGGTATCATTCTGCGTCGGCTGGAGGGGGTGGGAGTGGGGGTCACCGTGCTACTGTGGTTCTCCTCCTTCCTCTCTGACCGTACACAGTCTGTGTTGATGGGGGGACAGAGGTCGACCTCGAGGTTCCTCACTTCTGGGGTGCCGCAAGGGTCAGTCCTCTTGCACCTTCTGTTTAACATTTATGTGAAGTCACTGGGTGAGATCATCCGTGGCTTTGGGATGAAGTGTCAATTGTATGCCGATGACATGCAGTTGTACATTTCAATCCCAGGCCACCCCAATGATGCCCTTGACGTGATGTCCCGCTGCCTGGAGGCCATGTGGATCTGGATGGGGAGGAACAGGCTCAGACTCAACCCTTCCAAGACTGAGTGGCTGTGGCTCCCGACAGCCTGATATAGCCAGCTAACACCATCGCTGGCTATTGGGGATGAGATCTTACCCCCCTCAGACAGGGCTCGCAACTTGGGCGTCCTTCTGGACTCATGGCTGTCTTTGGAAGATCATATGACGGCCGTGGCCAGGGGGGCTTTTTATCAGGTTCGCCTGATCTCCCAGTTGATTCCCTGCGCACAGTCACTCATGCCCTCATCACTTCCCGGCTGGACTATTGTAATGCTCTCTACATGGGGCTCCCCTTGAGGAGCACCTGGAGGCTCCAGATGGTCCAGAATGCAGCCGCGCGAGTAATAATGGGGGCGACTCGTCACTTCCATGTAACACCCATCTTGCGCGAGCTGCACTGGCTCCCGGTGGTCTTCCGGGTGCGCTCCAAGGTGTTGGTTACCACCTTTAAAGCGCTCCATGGCTTAGGACCTGGTTACCTACAGGACTGCATTCTGCCACCAATTGCCTCCCACCGACCAATACACTCCCACAGAGAGGGCCACTTCAGGGTGCAGTCAGCCAAACAGTGTAGGCTGGCGACCCCCAGGGGGAGAGCCTTCTCTGTGGGGGCCCCGGCCCTATGGAACGAACTGCCCCCGGACATACGAAGGATCCCCAACCTCCGCACCTTCTGTCGTGCTCTGAAGACCCTATTATTCCAGCAAGCTGGTCTGACAGGATAAAGGATTTTAAATTGGGTTTTGATAGGGTTTTTAAAATGATTTTAGATGGGTGTTTTAAATTCGGCCAATGATTGAATTATTTTAATTAAGTTTTTAAATTTTTGTTGTATATTGTTTTTACCATGGCTGTTCACTGCCGTGAGTCCTTCGGGAGAAGGGCGGTATATAAATATAATAAACTAAACTAAACTAACTAAACTAAAGATGACTCTTTTTTCTGTTCTCCTACATGAAATATTCTCCTTTATTGGTATTTTAGTTTTTAAAATGTGTTTTCTACTGAAACCAATGCAAATATGTTGCCTTTTATATTGGCACATTATTATGAATAGGAAGTAGTATTGTACCATTTTCTGTGCTGATCGCTAATGCAGTGTTTCGCAGCCTCAGCAACTTTAAGCTGTATGGACATCAATTCCCAGAATTCCCCAGCCAGTATGCTCTAATTTACTTAGATAGAACTATAGGTTGGGTTGATTTTTTTCTCTGATTCTTTTTCACAGTGGACAAGGAGCACAAGAGTCAGAGCAATGACATATGCTGATCTTTCAAAAGCATGCCTGTTATGTCCATATATGGTCATGCCGCCAGATTGGCTAGTCCACCGGCAGGAGTTTTAAAGCTCTGTCATTCGCCGACTTGCCTGCCAGCTCCCTTTATAAGGCGAGCCCGGCAGCGCAGCGGCTGTTCTCATTCTCACTATTAAAGTGCTGAACGCTGCTCACGTATTCTTTTCCCTGCACTGATCTAACAATGCCTCAATGACTGAAGATGGATTTCCCCGTATTGGAAGGTTTTAAGGAAGCAAAGGTCTGCAATAGGAGCAGATTAGGAATCTAGCAAAAGCAGCAAGGAAGCAGGTGAAGGAATGAATAGATGGAGGATACTATCCCATCTCCAGTAACCCTGGATTAACCATTAAGAAAAATTAGCAATTGCTTAGGGCATCAAGAGAAGGAGCATAGGGAGCTGAGGTGGCGCAGTGGTTAGAGTACTGCAGATCAGCCGATCAGATCTCACCGGCTCAAGGTTGACTTAGCCTTCCATCCTTCGGAGGTGGGTAACATGAGGACCCAGATTGTTGGGGGCAATATGCTATTTAGTATATTGTCTTTGGTGTAAGCCGCCCAGAGTCCTCGGAGAGTGGGCAGCATAGAAATATGAATAATAAAATAAAATAATAAATAAATACCACAGAGTCCCACCCTCAGCTATCATGCCTTTAATTGCTTCACTGCTTCACTCAGCATTAGTTTCCAGAATTTACTGAGTGTTCTGACCTAGGCTTCCTTAGAATGTAAACAGCACGAACTTAGTCCTGGCAAACCTCTTTAATTCATAGGGCTGTAAATTACTTTCATTTACAGTCCACAAGACTTGATAAACAGTCTTTCAAAGGAAAGTTATCAACACCCACCTATCTCATGTGGGATGCTGGCAAAGAGCTAATTACCAGATGCAGGGCAAGGCCAAACTTGGCACAGAGTCACAAACAGAATTTTCAAATCTTGAATCAGCCAGATGAACTAATTGCTTCCTGCAAAAGCTGACATCCCATTTGCTTCTCTTTTATGTCTTATGGGAGGGGCCAATCATCTCCAAGCCTTGCTCCCAAGTCGACCCTATTTCCTTAATTGTTCCTGTCTCCTGGCAGCTCTGTGCCTGCGCACACTGGGAACAGGCTCCTGCTGTTCTTCTGCCTCGCTGATGTCAGACTCTGGAGACTCCAAGGCAGCAAAGAACTACCAGATGGCCTTTGCCCCCGCTCTGCCTCCAACTCAGAGCCATTGTCTGAGCCTTCCCTAGACTCCAAGACTGGCCCACGTTCCTCTCCAACCTCCACACTGTCCAAATCTGCTGCCAGCTCTGCTGGCCGCTGGCGGGGCACAACACTCGAGTCTTAATGTCTTGTCAGTTAAACAATGGAAGGGCTGATAGGGATCGTTTGCTTAGAGAACCTGCTGGCCTTAATCTGGTCCTGATCTCCTGTGGAAAAATAAAATTTAACTGGCCATCTAGTCAACTGCTAAAGATGGACAGGGAAGGATATACCATTTTGCTCCTCCAATCAAAATGCTTAGGCTGGCCTGCTGATGTGGCAGCTCTGCTTTGAGTTGAAGCACTAGGAGTCATGATGCATTTCTTCCTCAAATGGGGGTCACAAAAACCTTTGTTGGCAATCCATCTTTTTTCTTCAGCATGTTTTATGCTCAATATATGCTACAAGGTCAGACTGTAAAACCATCTTTAACTGACCCCAGGGTGGTGAATGTCAAGTAACTTCCACAGTTAACGTTAGTCCTTAATTTAGTCCTTAGTAACTAAAAACATTCTTTTTAATATTAAGGAATTTAACATTTTTGTTTGAGCAAAAATATCTCCATCAACTGCAAAAACAATTTTTCAGTGAGTGACTTATTGATTTGGTCTGTGTACAATACATTTGCTGGGTAGCAATTATTTTATCTTGGCAGATTTATTTATCTTTTTGTTCATGTGTAATTCTTTTGCTTCCTCAGTAACACAAACATTGATTTAAAAATGTTTAGGCTAGATAAAATATACTGTATATGATTGAACTATTGTTTGCCAACTGATTTGATATGCAGTAGTGTTTAAGGCAATGGGCTAGAAACTGTAAGACTATAAGACTTTTTTCAGTAGTTTTATTACGAATAAGCAGATAAAACTAATAAAGAAACCTAATTCAAACATATTAAAAAAAGAAGAAAAAACCATGGAAAAAAGTAAGAAATCCCCCCCCCAAGACAGTAATAAAAAGAAACTTCCCTTTTCATCCCACTAATATTCGACACTAACAATTTATTTTCAATTACACCAGTACGTCTTTATTCCATACCTCACCGCATTTACTATAAACTCATCTCTAAGTCTTTAGTTTTTATAGATCACAAAGGTCCAGTAAAAATTAATACCTAACAACATAAATATATAGTCCCCTTTTAATTTAGTCTAAATCTCCCACATCTCTTAATAAATATTACAATTATAATAGTAACATTGAAAGTTATTAATTATCAGAAATAATATCAACTTATTTCATATCCAAAAAAATAAGGTAAATATTACAAACGAATCCATTATGTTATTGAACACTTCAAAAAGAGAAAGTATGCAAGCTAGGTAACTATTAACATGATCAAAAATAGCAATTCATTATTTAACCCAGAGTCAGATGAACCAAATTTGTGTTTTTTCTTCCTCCAGCCATCCTTAAACCCCATAGATAAAAACTGAACTCTATTCTTCAAATCTCTTTGCCACTTTTTTTGAAGTTCATATGCAATTTCCATTAAGCAACTCCAGTGTATCTCTTATATTTCAATTTAAAAAGATAATCTACATCACTCTTTGCGTGTATTATTTACATGTCCTTTTAAAATTTTAGGTGATTATCAAATTCCATTTGTAAATCCAATATACTGTATATTACATTGGACTAAGCCATAAGCCAGAAATGTGCAACATTGTCCACTTGGTGTCTCATCAAGTTTTGTGTAGTATGTTGAGGATGTTTCTCCAAATATATGCAAGGCTTAAACCAATTATTGCAAGAGTTGAGTTTTGTAAATATAGAAATTACTTCAAGGCAGCTATTTTATACCTCAATCTCCAACCTCCATAATGTAAAATAAGACCAACAATTTTGACTGCATCCAGTATAAGAGGACCATAGAAGAGATCCTGGTAGGCCTGCATTGTTCATGGATGACTGCTTTCCCCCACTTCTCCAAGCCCACAATAGACAGGTCAAATTAAGTCAAACCACATTATGGCTTCACTTGATGTATGAACCGGGGTAGGTTCTACTTACCTTTACTACCGGTTCGCAATGGGGCCGCACGCTCTTCTGCGCATGTGCAGAAGCATTCTGATGATGTTGGGATCGGTGGGCGGAGCCTCCTGCCGGTTTTACTACCGGTTCTATAGAACCGGTCCAAACCGGTAGCAACTCACCACTGGTATGAACCCAAACTCTAGGACTGATGCAATTTGGGCTTCCTCATTTGCTTCTTTGATACACAGCAATCTATTTATCTTTTCAAGAGTTCTTGGATACTTGGGTGCCTGTTTAACTGATTCCAATACAGTCTTCTGGGAAGAAGCCTAAAGTGTTTAATTTGGTCAATCTATCCCAAATGTAACACTTTTTGATTATAATGCAATCCCAGACTTTGATGTTAGCTAGACATTTAAATCTTTGTGTCCTTATAGAGAAGTGATCTATGCATACGGCTGGATCTGGGTTATTAGAATAAAAAGGTCTTGCATGAATCTTTGTACACTAATTGAAATGTCAGGGCCTCGGACAAAAAAAAAAGATAATACAGTATTGAATTTCATACAGCAGAGACACCTAGTGGTCATTTGTAATAATTTTTATTTGTATTTTTTGTGACTTTCAGTGATTTTGGTGATTTTCTGGACAAGTCCCTGTGATTTTCTTGCAAGATTTTAGAAGTGGGTTGCTATTGCCTCCTTCCCAGGACTGAGAGACGTGATTGATACAAGATCACCCAGCTGATGCCTCACACTCTATACCAAACTGATTCTCTTAAGTGTTGTATGGGCTGGTTAAAAAAAATGTCTACTGTGTGTGAGCTATCTTTTAATATAGAAGCTATTAATTAACAAATTATAATGCGTACATATATGACATTATCAGATTATGTAGTCTTGATGTGACAGAATTTGGGTATATGAATAGGACAAAGGGCTCTTGAATGCTTTGAGGCAATTTTGTCATTCTCTGTCAGGGTTTGAGACCAAAGATGAATTAGGACAGCACCTGTGTGTCTCACACAACTGGAGCAAGTGTGAAAGTAGCTTTGAAGAGATTTTTTGAAAATCCTGGTGGAAGAAATTCTGAAAATGAAGAAAGATGTTGATTTCAAAGTTTAAAACTTTTTGAATGAATAAGGCCCTTTGCTTTTCCTGGACAGCAAACATTGTACTAGATGGGAGTACTATAGGGAATAAAGTCCTGCCATATTCAGCACATTAATATAGCCAATTTATGCAAGGCAAAGCTGATCAATTCAGAGGAGACAACTGCAGGATACATTCTATCCATCTACAACTCAATTGATTAATTGTTTCCCTGGATGTCACCCCCATCTTGAAACCTTGTTGTTGTTGTTGTTGTTGTTGTTGTTGTTGTTGTTGTTGTTAGTTGCAAAGTCGTGTCCTACCCATCATGACCCCATGGACAACATTCCTCCTGGCCTTCCTGTCCTCTACCATCCTCTGGTACGTTCCTCATTCTCTGTCGTCCCCTTCTTCTTTTGCCTTCAATCTTTCCCAGAATTAGGCTTTTCTCCAGTGAGTCCTTCCTTCTCATCTTGAAACCTATTATTCTTCAAATATGTTGTATTCCCAGCCAATACTGTATGTCCAACATACGTAGAGGGCAAGCTGGATTAATTCTCCCCTGATGATGAATGGAGAATGGATGATGGATGCTTATATCACAGGCAATGTATATGGGCTCAAAACTATAGCTAAATGAAGCGTCAGAGCTTCCTGACTTCCTGACTTGAGATGTGATCAACTTTGATTACATCTCAAGTCAAGGTGATTTGTCCTGCCATATTCTTGGTTAATCTTCAAGGTTAATCTTTCATCCAAGAGGAGAATAATAACAATCAGAAGCACAAGAACAAGAGTTTCTCCCCCCAAAAATGCATGGGAGAATGTTGTTGCTCTGTAGCTCTTTGCTGGATTGGACCCATTTTCAAAACTATCTTTCTTTTCTTTTTCTAGATTCTTCTGCAACACCAAATTTGATCTCATTCAGTTCTGTTTGTGGAGCGCTGTCCTACTGGTGGACCAAGTCCAAACACTCTCTATATAATTTCTCTCCAATACTTTGTTGAATTAAGAAGAATAGAAAGAGTGTCCTTGGCATTTATTCAGTGTTATGGTTTTGCTGAATGTAAACCAAAGGCATCTTGGCTTGTGATCCCAGCCAGTATATCCTAATGAATATTTCTGTAGGTTTTGGAAACAGCACTGTTACATTTCCACGTCCCTCCTTTTTTGCACTATCTTCATTTCTATTTTCAGAAACATTGAGAAATATTAATTAATATTCCTCCAGAAATCAATGGTTGCTTGATTTGTTTTCAAATGTAGCCCAAATTGATTTTCAGTTTTAACTCTCTACACTCCCCATTTAATTATCTAATAGATTAACAGACATAGTTTCCACATTAATGCTTCTTTGTTGCTTCATCTTTTTAATCAGGAATGGAATTATCTTTTATACATACTTTGATCAATCTTGATGATGAAAAAGTGCTAACAATGTACCATAGAACCTGACATTTCATTTCAAGCATAAGTGACTTGATAGCCGAGCGAGTCGCCAATAAGCTTATCAAGTTGTTTATAATTTGAAGCACCTTTTTTCCCCTGGAGGTCTCTCCTATGATAGAGATTTGAGTAATTGTATGTGAAAATTAAAAATACAATATTCTTTGAAAAGCCAGCATCTACCCTACAGTGTGATTATTGCAGTGGTGAAATGTAAAATTTGTTACTACCGGTTCTGTGGGCATGGCTTGGTGGGGGATAATGTGACTGAGTGGGCATGGGCAACTTTTTTTTTAACTTTTAAAACCATTTTTTTCTACAACCTCTTTGGCCAAAAAGGTTGTAAAAAAATGCTTTTAAAAGCCTCTGACGACCCCAGCTGAGTTGCCTGATTGTCAGAGGCTTTTAAAAGCAATTTTTTTTTTACAACCTCTTCGGCCAAAGAGGTTGTAGAAAAAATGCTTTTAATAGCCTCTGACGATCCCAGCTGAGCTGCGCGATCATCAGAGGCTTTTTTTATACTTTTAAAAGCATTTTTTTTCCGCTGAAGAGGTTGTAGAAAAAATGCTTTTAAATTTTTTTTTAAAAGCCTCTGATGATCGCATGGGGGTGGTGGTCAGGGATTTTTGCTACCTGTTCTCCGAACCACCCGCTGCTATCACTACCGGATCTGGTGATCCGGTCTGAACCGGGAGCATCTCACCCCTGGGTTATTGTAATACTACTATAGAAATAATTCAAAGATTGTTTAGTCAGTTCTATAGTTCTATAAGGGGGATGAAGACACTTTGGCTTCCCAGGTAATTGATTTGAAGGCCACATGGCAAATGGGTTTTGCACTGTTGGGAACTGCAATGTGGCACTGAGTGGTGCCACTGTCTTGCAGAACATCCATCGGCCAGCCATAAAACATGCAGAGGGAAGTGTGATGGGATATGGTCCATAATCCCAGGAGATAGGGGGTGAATTCCAGAGGAGCAAAAGTGAAGTTTAGATCTTAAGTTTGTATGGGAGAAAGAGAATTAAGATGGCTCGTCCCTAGCAGTTCCCAGAATATATGTTTAATAATGCAAGTACAGGTAATCCTCGTCTTAGTACCACAATTGATCCCAAAATTTCTGCTGCTAAGTAAGACAGTTGTGAAGTTCATTTTGCTCCACTTTACGACTTTTTTGCTGAAGTTGTTAAGCGAATCACTGCAGTTGCTAAATTAGTAATACAGTTGTTAGGTGAATCTGGCTTCTTCATTGACTCTGTTTGTCAAAAGGTTACAAAAGGTAATCCACATGAGCCTGGAACTGTAACTGTCATAAATATCCAGTCCTTTTCGGCCTCTGGAGGGCCTCTGTGGGATGGGGTGAGGTGGAGAAGGCCGTTTTCATCCTCCCCAGACTCCTAAAAAGGCTCTGGAGGCTGGGGAGAGCAAAAACCGGGCCTACCGTGCCATCACGTGCCAGGAGCGGGAGGGGCATGGGGGGAGTCATGCACATATGCGCGGGGGCAGGGTGCATAGAATTATGGGTGTGGGCATGCGCGCGTGTGACCCCCCCCGGCTCCTGGCATGTGATGGCAAAAAGGTTAGCCATCACTGGACTAGGCTAAAAGTAGATCGAACAATTCGTGATTCAGATTATTATACAAGCCTGCCTTTTTGTTAGTATGTAATGTGAACTAAGTCTATATGATCAGCCATAATATATAGATGCAGTATATTGTATGAACATGTCCATTGTGCTTTGTTAACTGACTTTAGAATATTAAGTGAATGATTTGGAGAGAGAGGGAGGGAGGGAGAGGGAGAGACAGAGAGAGATGTAGGAAAACACAAGGATGTTTAAAGGGACTTTGTTATAAGACCTCAGGACCAAAAATTATATAGCTGCCCACTGATGCCATTGGATAAGTGTGGGGATACAGTTCAAGGCAAAATGAAACTTTCCAAGACTTTAGAATACGTAAATCAGATCTTTGGACTTTTTTCCTTTCAAGCCACAGAGAAGGCAACATGCTAGCCGGTTCTCCAGATGGTAGCCAACTTCCAACATTCTTAAGATTAGTGAATTTTAGAAAGCAACTTTTAATTACTTATCTAAAATTACTAATCATAGTGTGGCATGTCACTATTTTCTACCGTAAACACTTGTCATCTGCCTTGAGAGGTATTGGCTTTCAATTGCAGAATTCTTAGCTGTTACCTGGAGGCAGGGTTGGTATTCACTTACCTTCACTTACCGGTTTGCAAATATGAGAGCTTTCCGCGCATGCGCACAGGGTTAAAAATGGGACGTGATGATGTTCAGGCAGGTGGGTGGAGCCTCCTGCAGCCGCTGCTACCTGTTTGCCTGAACCGGATAGAACCGGCTGAATACCACCACTGCCTGGAGGGCACCAGAGTAAGGAAAAGTTATGTGGTTGTGAAGAAGACTGCATGATTGTCCTGCTTTATTCTGACTGGTTCTTAGATCTTACTTCAAGCTCACTTTTGGGATGGCTTCAGTGCGATTTCTTAGTATGTCCTTATTCAGTTTATTGTGGGAAACTAAACTGCTTAACCTGACCAGTAAATTTTAGCAATAGCACTTAGACTTATATACTGCTCCATAGTGCTTTACAGCACTCTCTGAGTGATTTACACATATTGCTCCAACTATTCCAGTCCTCAGTTTACCGACTCGAAAGGAGGGATTTGACCTTGAGCCAATCAATATCGAACTCCTGGCTGTGGGCAGAGGTAGACTGCAAAACTAAATTCTAACCACTGTACCACCATTGTCTTTAGCTTCTGGATCTTCTTGCTTTCTTTTGAAAACTTTCCTTTCTGCATTTGTTTAAGAAACTTTCCCCACATCAAGACCCTTCAACTCACAGAATCTAAATTGGCTGCCTGCAATTTGGCAGTTCAAATCTCACCAGGCTTAAGGTTGACTCAGCCTTCCATCCTTCTGAGGTGGGTAAAATGAGGACCCAGATTGTTGGGGACAATATGCCGACTCTGTAAACTGCTTAGAGAGGGCTGTAAAACACTATGGAGTGGTATATACGTCTAAGTGCTATTGCTATCCTAGAGATGGTAGCAATCCTTTGAGGACATCAAGTCTGATGTCTGATGTTCAGGGCAGAAATCTAAATAGCCTGACTAGGTGGCTCAGTGGCTAAGACACTGAGCTTGTCGATCAGAAAAGTCAGCAGTTTGGCGGTTCGAATCCCTAGTACAGGTCTCCTGCGCGAGCAGGGGGTTGGACTAGATGACCTCCAAGGTTCCTTCCAACTCTGTTACTATTAAACTGTTAAAATACACCCCAGAAAGGTGGATTTCTAATCTCTGAACAAATGTATGCAATAAAACATGCATGTTACTTTCTTAAGTAACTGATTTCATTATTTTTTAAAAAGTTTTTATTGAAAATTATTAAAAATTACAGAAAAAAAAAATAGCAATATGGATAGAGTTGCAGAGAGCAATATAATACATATAGAGTTTTAAAGCATCAATTTTCGCCTAGAAATAGTACAAACTTCTATTAAACCAAATCATCAAAAAAAGAAAAGATTATCCAGAAGAAAGAATTCTCAACTGCCATGCAATATTCCTATAAATATTTACCCACAGTCACACTAAGCTTATTATTTTACATTCTTCTTAAGATTTCTTTTTTGCAGCCAAGCATACCACCGGTCCCAACTCATATATAGCCCTGATTCTTGTCTATCTCGCAAAAGTCCGGTAAGCTTGTCTACCTCTGCACAGTCCATGATCTTTGCGGTTAACGTGGCCTCCGATGGGGTATTTTTGGATTTCCATTCTTGCGCAAATGAGATCCTGACTGCAATGATGATGTGGAGAGCGAGATACCAATTAGATTTGTTTAGGTTCTCTAGTTTCATGCCTAGTAAAAACGTTTCCGGGTTCAATTTTATCCTACATCCTATGATTTCTAAAATCCATTTTTGAATTCTGGACCAATATTTTTTTGCTCGGGGACAGGTCCACCAGATATGAAAATAAGTTCCCATAGCGGCGTTGCATTTCCAACAAACCGGGGAGGTTCATTTCATTATTGAATGACTCTTACTGCCACTTTTTTCCTTACGTTCAATCAGAATCTGCCTTTTTGGAAGTTGACTTCATTGTGTTGCATTCGATATTTCAGAATGATGGACAGCTGGTTTTAATCTTCTCCTGCGTGACAATCTTACCAGCTATCTTCCCTTAGTTTTCTCTGTTCAAGATTAAAGATATAAATCTCTTTCCATGGCCCTTTCTAATCTTCTAATCATTTTCCATGCCCTTCTCTAAACACATATCAGTTCATCTGGTTCTTTCTTAACTCAGGGGAGGTGCTCAGAACTGAGTCCAATCTGCAAGATGGTGATTACGGAACAGAGTGGAGGTAGGATTTGGAAATTATGCTTCTGAACATATTGTCTAAAATGGCATTATTACATTACTATCACATATTCAGTCTGCAGTCAATTATTTTCACAACTTCTCCAATTCATTGTCTTCTGTTCTCCTATTGCCACATCAATTATCCGCATTGTCTTCTTTTCAGACACAATTAAAGCTGGTGTGCTATGAATCAAGAATGTCATCAGTTTGTATTCAGAAATGCTGCAGTATTTTAACCTGCTCATTTTTTACCACTTTTTCAACTCTACATTCACACCAATATTTCATTACTGGCACATGATAATTTTTTACATTATCATGTAAATTTTACATGATTCCAGTGAATCATTTTTGGCAATGGTGCAATGTCATTGTTTAAAATCAGTTTGTGTGATCCTTTTTCATACCTGAACATGAGATCTACTCAATAGTGGGTTTCAAAACCTATTGCTACAGGTTCGCTCGCTCGCGCTCGTGTGCGATGCTTCTGCGCATGCACAGAAGTGTCTGGGTGGGTGGGCGGAGCCTTCCACCGCCGCCGGAGGTTCACCTGATCCGGGGCGAACCAGTAGCAACCCACCACTGGATCTTCTATCTCTTTGCACAGACTGAATTTTGAATCATTTGATGATTTTTCACTTTTGGACTTGATTGCATTAATTCTAATAGCTTGCTCTTGAGCAGACAAAATCAAGGCTTCAGTTTCTTATTTTTCTTTTTAGGTTTCAGTTGTAAGCCATTAACATATTTTATCTTGATCCACTGACAGAAATTGACCAGAAACTGTTCAGTTTTTAATCCATTTCAGTCTATTTTTGACTATTTATGCTGTCACTAGTAGTGGTTTAATTTGTTTTTTTTCTAAATTCATCTTCAGTGCTTTTTCTTGGCAGCATTCTGTTCTTATTTTTATTACACTATTTCAACATTCATGTTTTATTTCCTGAACACTCAGTAAGTTCCAATTTTTAACTTGTATCAGTGATTGTTCTTGACTGTCTTTTATGTAATCAAGCAATGCATGGGGTTTTTTTTCTACAGTTTGTCTGACTTGAAATGAACCAGAGATAGTATTCAGCAGGTTCTGAATAGTTCTGGAGAACCGGTAGCGGAAATTTTGAGTAGTTCGGAGAACCGTAAATACCACCTCTTTCTGGCCCTGCCCCCATCTATTCTCTGCTTCCCGAGTCCCAGCTGATTGGGAGGGAATGGGGATTTTGCAGTAACCTTTCCCTGGAGTGGGGAGGGAATGGAGATTTCACAGTATTCTTCCCCTGCCATGCCCACCAAGACATGCCATGCCCACCAAGCCATGCCCACAGAACCAGTAGTAAAATTTTTTTTATCCCACTGCTGAAATGAACCTCTGCCTCCATTTCTGCAGGGCAGAAATAATTTATCAATTTCACTACAGGGATATAATGCATTGTGAATAGTCATTAGCTTTTTTTGTTTTTAGATCCAAGCTGTCCAGCAACTTGTCCCCAGCAATTAATAATTCCAGCAATGTATCGTATCAGAAGTATGGCCCAGATATTGAAGGCTTTGATGATTTTTCATCAATTCTATTTTGTCTTTAGCACTTTTCTCACTTTTTGGATGTATTCTTTATTAAAGATATTTTTAACTTGTCCATGCTTCTTGTTATCCAACTATAAAATGGCCAGATACTTATAGGCTTCATCCTGATGGTTCCTGATGGTTTTACCATTTGACATTTCTATTCCATCATTGTTCATGATTTAGTCCGATTTATTGATTCTGTAGAACAGGTGCATCAAACTCGCGGCCTGCGGGCCGGGTGCGTCACATGCTGGCCCCCCGCCCCGGTTTAGCAAAGGGAAAAAAAGTCCTGATACATCATGTGACACCGCTATGATGACACGAGTTTGACACTCCTGCTGTAGAACATTTACCTAGGTGAAATTTCACTGCTATATCTGTACTAAAAACATCTTATGGTATTTGTCAATGACTGAATTTCAAATTCTGATTTTCCATAAAACTTCAGATCATCCATATAAACCAAAACTGAGACTTTATTAGCATGTTTTTGCTGTTTGGAGGCCAAAATTTGTTTTCTTTAGAATCACTGAAAGTGGGATCATAGCAACGACAAATATAAAGGGTGATAATGAGTCACCTTTAGTTGCCATTCCTAATGTTAACAAGTCCATATTTTTCATTTCCAGCCACCAAGATTATCACTGGCGGTCTTTCTCTTTCTAATGCTAATTCTGTGTATGCCACAAGTTTCCTTTTTAATTCTTCTTGCTGGGGGCTCACTTCCTAAACTATTTCAGTGCTGCTCTGTACTGGTTCAGTTGTTATTGTTGTAGCGCGAGAATAACAAGGGGCACAAGCAGGCTAGTAACAACAACTCTTTAATTCAGGGTGAGACTTCAGCAAAAACTCACAGGCAACAGTCCTCTTTATATACTTTCCAGAGGCGACCAAGAACCAATCAGGATTCACTATGCATTTGAATTTCCCGCACAAAATAGATACATACACAACACCCCTCCCTTCCCAGAAGGCACTTATTCTATCTATTTACATATTTACATACAAAATCACGCAGGTGACCAGGGCGTGTCTTAATCCTGGTTGACCTGCGCAGTTCAGTTGCTGGTGAGGCGTCGAGCTGGTCGGAGGGACCTCCCGTCTCTGCCGGCTCCGCCAATGGAACCTTCTGGATTTCTCCAGAGGTGTGGCTATCTCCGGCTGGGAGTGTCGGCTCGCTGGGGCGGTGCTGGAACTCAGGCTTGCCAGATAAGTATTCCGGCTTACTCGGGCTTGAGGTAGCTGTGTCGGAAAGACTTGGATAGTTAGGACATGGGGTTTCGTTTGGTAAACGTTTACGCAATTGATCTATATGTCTCCTCCAGATTTTACCATGCCCGATATCTACTGTGTATGACTTTGGACCGGTAATTCCTACGATGGTTCCTTCTACCCATAAGGGCCCATTGGTGTACCTTCTAGCAAAGACTAGTGATCCTACTTTGAAGTGTCTTAGTCCTCCTCCTTCCCCGGTGAAACTATCGGAGGAGTAATTAGGATGCAGGCTGTCTAGAACGCATCGTAGCTTTCGGCCCATTAAAAGTTCGGCCGGGCTGCTGCCCGAAGTGGGGCACAGGGTGGCATGCTGTACTGCTAAGAACTCGTCTATCCTAGCCTGCCAGTCCCCTGCATTGAGTCGGGAGAGGGCTTCTTTGGCCATTCTTACAAATCGTTCAACAAGGCCATTAGAAGCCGAGGAAAAGGAGCGGATAGTGCATGTCTTATGCCTAATTCGGCTAAGTAGCCTTCAAATTGAGTTGTCGTGAATTGGGGCCCATTGTCAGATACCAGGGTGTCCGGCAACCCGTGTGTTGCGAATAGTTTTCTGAGTACTTTGATTACAGCCTCAGAAGTGGTCGATGGCATTAAGGCAATTTTGAGCCACTTAGAATATGCATCTACAATAATTAGAAAGTTCTGGCCATGGAATGGGCCAGCAAAATATATGTGAATCCTCCCCCACGGTCCCTATGGTTTTTCCCACTCCCGAACGGGCGCTATGGGAGGATCTGGGCGGGACTCCTGGCAGGGCCTACACTTCCCCACCCACTCAGTGACATCTTGGTCGTGATGTGGCCACCAAACATAGCTACGAGCTAGGCCTTTCATGCAAACAACCCCAGAGTGTCCCTCATGCAGCATTTCTAGAACCCTGTGCCTTAATCGCGAAGGAATGACCACCCTGTCACCCCACAACAAGCAACCCCCCAACATTGACAGTTCATTTTTCTTGTTAAAATACAATTGGAAGTCACCACCGTCCACCTTGGTAGGCCAACCCCTCGTTACCCAGCCCATTACTGTGCACAAAACAGAGTCTCTGGCAGAAACCCTCGCCACCTCATTTGAAGAAATGGGGCCCGGGGAAACAATGTCAAGCAGTAAAACCGGGGCTTCCGGGGTCGGGTTGTCCAATAGTTCAGGCAAGGGACATCGGCTGAGGGCGTCAGCATGTCCTAAGGTTTTGCCCGGCCGGTGGAGCAGTCTGTACGAATATGCGGCCAAGAAAATGGACCATCTAGTCATCCGGGGGGAGAGAGCCGCTGGGGTCGGTTTATCTCCAGCCAAAAGTCCCAAAAGAGGCTGGTGGTCTGTGATGAGTTCAAAGGTGTGGCCAAACAAATACTCGTGAAATTTTTTGACCCCCGCAACAGCCGCTTGTGCCTCCCTATCTAGCTGGCTATAGTTCCTTTCAGCACTAGACAGAGTGCGAGAGTAATAGGAGATGGGCGCCTCTAACCCATTCGGCAGTCTATGGCCTAAAACCGCGCCAACGCCAAAGGGGGAAGCGTCACAGACCAACACCAGAGGTAGTTCAGAATTGTACTGAATGAGGAAACTGTCCTCAGACAAAAGTCTCTTTACCACATTGAAAGCGGTTGCTTCTTGCTTGCCCCAAACCCACGGAACATTTTTTCCCAGGAGCCTGTGCAGAGGCTCCGCAACGGTGGCTTTGTGTTTCAAAAACATCGTATAGAAATTGAGAAGGCCCAGGAAGGCCTGCAGCTCGGCTTTTGACTTGGGGGTGGGTGCGCCTTGGATGGCCCTCACTTTGCTTTCTGTGGGGTGAATGCCTGTGCCGTTGATTCTGTAGCCTAAGAACTCCACTGATGGTACTGCTATCCTGCATTTATTTTATTTGAGTTTAAGTCCCGCTTCTCTGAATCTGGTTAGGACTTGTCTAACCCTTTGGCCCAACTGAACTTCGTCTTGGCCACTAATCAAAACGTCGTCGAAATACGGGACGACACCTGGGAGGCCTTGTAGAAGGCGCTCCATAGTACTCTGAAAAAGTCCTGGGGCGATGCTGACCTCAAACTGAAGCCTGGTGCATTTAAAGGCACTTCTGTGAGTTACTATTGTCTGTGATTCTGCCGTAGCGTCATCTACTGGCAGTTGCTGGTATGCCTGCGCAAGGTCTAGTTTTGCGAATAGCTTGCCAGGGCCCAGAGAGTGTAGTAGATGGTGGACTATTGGAACCGGATAGGCGCTCTGCTGCAACGCCTTGTTAATCGAACACTTATAGTCGGTGCAAATTCTAATTGAGCCATCCGATTTGACTGGTGTAACTATTGGGGTTTCCACTTAGCGTAATCCACGGGAACTAGCACCCCTTGCTTAATGAGCTTGTCGAGCTCCGCATCGATTTTGGGCTTTAAAGCAAAGGGAACTCGCCTTGCTTTCAGTCTAATTGGCGTTACATTGGGGTCTAAATTGAAAGATATAGGGGTCCCCACGTACTTGCCTAGAGTCTCTTCGAAAATGTCCCGAAACTCGTGGAGCAGGGTTTCTTTAAGTGATGATCCGTTGATGCTGTGAACGCCCGTGAAGCCCATGCCGAGGGCCCGGAACCATTTCATGCCCAGTAGACTTGGTAGAGGCTTGCTAACGACGGTCAGGGGCAGCTCTTTCTGGAACTCGCCGTAGGTGACCCGGAACGTGCCCACGCCTTCAATGGGAACTCAGTTTCCCTGATAGTCAAGTAGGCGGATTTTCTGTCGGGACAGCTGGTTCTTCTGAAGCTTGGGCAGGAGTGCCTTGAGTGTTGACCAGGACATGATCGATAACATAAACCCGGTGTCGATCTCCATTTCGCACGATTTGCCATCGATTTCTACTTTCGTGTAGACTTTCTCGTCGTCGGTTGTGCTGGCTTGGCCGATTCTCGTGCTGTAGGTCTCCCGCTTTTGAGGTTCGCGCCGTTTTCTCGTGCCGTCATCTTTGATTGGCTGTTTTGAACGAGCCGGTTCTGGTTGGTCGCGGTAGTCACGTGGCTTTCGACTACATGGAAGTTGAGCTCTGCAAACTCGTGCTAGGTGGCCTTTTCTATAGCAACGCCTGCAAATGGCTTCTCTGTATTTACATGACTGTCTCTCGTGATCCCCGCCACAGCTAGGGCAGTTCTCGTGGCGGCGGCCTTGTTCGCTCAATTTCTTTTCTGTATGGAAGACGTCCTCGTCCGACTCTTCCTCTGTGCTGGTTCGCACCTCTTCTCTGTGGATGGGGGCTGTTTTCAGCCCGTCCTTGCTTGAACTGGGACGCTGCAGCGCTTCCGATGCTTTCGTTGATGCCTCGTGTGCTCGGGCTTCATCTAGCACGCCGGCTAGTGTTAGGTCTGGCTTGGCTAGAAGATGTCTTTGCAACCGGGTATCTCGAACCCCGCAAATCAGTTGTTCAAGCAATGCGTCGTCTAAATCTCTGTAGTCACAATGCGTTGCGGCTTTTCGAAGTGTGGCCACATAAGCACTGACCGGCTCTCCTTCTTTTTGAACTCTTTGCCAGAGTTCATAGTGCTGAACGAATTTGGATGGAACTGGAGCGTAGTGGGCTTTCAGGTTGGCCTGAAGGACGTCCCAGGGAACCGTCTGGACTGGGGTTGGCTCGCAGAGGGATTCAGCCATCTCGAATACGTCTGGCCCGCAGTGGCTTAAGAACAGAGCCCTTTTTCTGTTCGCAGAGAACCCTTGCATTTCGCTTGCTTCCAGGGAGCACTCGAACCTGGTCAGATACGATCCCCACTTCTCTTGGGTCGGGTCGAAGGGTTTTGGCGGAACGTAGGCAGACATGCCGTGTCTCCGTGTTCACTAGTCACCCTGGCTGAAACTCTAAGCTCTTTTTGAATTGCCTCTTGTGTCCTCTATCCCACCTTCGTCGCCAATGTTGTAGCGCGGGAATAACGAGAGGCACAAGCAGGCTAGTAACAACAGCTCTTTAATTCAGGGTGAGACTTCAGCAAAAACTCACAGGCAACAGTCCTCTTTGTATACTTTCCAGAGGCGACCAAGAACCAATCAGGATTCACTATGCATTTGAATTTCCCGCACAAAATAGATACATACACAACAGTTATTACTTCTTCAATGTTGTAATTTTTAAATTCCTGCTAGCTTTTCCCTTTATAATTCCAATTGTTTGTTATTTGAGTTTCTTCTATTATTCTTCTATTGTTTGGAACGCTTCAATTTTTAAATAATTTTTATAAATCTCTCCCAATTGTGAATCCCTGAATATTTAATTTTTTGTAATGAATCTTCTTGGGCCTATTCATTGTTGTCCAGTGATATTTGAATATGTATGTATTAGTTTCCAACATGCAAGCATTCACTTGTTTTTATTAATAATTTGCTTTAAGTATTATTATATTGATGATTGAGTAATCTACAGTTACATCCACAGTCTAAGACTGATGGAACTTAATAATTCAAGTCACAACCAAGAACCTAAGAAATATTAAGGTAGCATCTAAGAATATAGGAAGTTCCAAGCAAGGTGATTTATTATCACAGATCATCCTCTATTGAAACTGGGTAATTTTGGAGGATAAAGTTCTGACACTGAACTTGTTCTTGCCTTCTTTGCTTTTGAGAAATATCATTACAAAATGATTTTCTCATTCCCTTCGCCCTCAAACAGGTGCTCAAGTCGTCTTTTGTGGTGGTGTGCTAATCACTGGAAACATACACTATAAAGCACAAGTTGTTCTTGCCAGAAAAATGTGAGCTGTTCCTTATCCTCCTGCTCGGTATACTTGGAGAGGAGCCAGAGGAGTCGGGAATAAAAGACACACAAGCGCCTGTCAATCTGAAAAGCCATTTTTGCAGAGTTTTCTGGCATGGAGAATTAGGTCTCCCGAAAAGTACTTCCTAGGATAGGACAGGAGGTGGCAAGAGACCCAACTGCAGGTGATAAGCCTGCTGCTTGTTCTCATGCTACCTGTGTGGTTTTATGTGCCGATGTGAAATGAATCTCAATGTCACTTAATAAGCCACAGTTTGGCTGCTTATCATCCCCTCCTCTAGATTGGCTTACCACAATAAAATAAAAAGAGGCAAGATAGCACTTGGGGAGATGAGCTTATCCTCACAGGTAGAAGTTTATAGTGATAAATGAGAGAGCGAGAGCAATAAAGAACAAAAATAATTGCTTCATTGATAGTATCTTCACAACTTGGCTCATAAATTATTCCACCAGCGTTATCAGTGGCTTCTGTTAATTGCCTCTCCTGCCTGCAGTGTGAAGGCTGTGCTTGCAGCAATACAAATTTTATTCTTTGCCATCCTTCCTTTTGACAAAAGATCTGAGTTACTCCCTAAACCTGTGGAAATATATAATTGCCTTAAACCTGCAGCAGGCAATCTTATTGAAGTCAGGATGGGGACATTAAAAAAAAGAAAAAAGACCTTGTATTTGTGAGGCAGTGATGTGGTAATGTCACTGGAGGGACATTAGGGCTGAGATTTTCATATTTATCTTGATTTTCATATTTATCTTGATGGTAGAAGTGGACTAAAAAAAAGATTAAATCCAGCAGAGACTTGATGCACCTGTTTTGTTTTCTATTTTGGAAAAAATATCAAAACAACCTATACAGCAAACACACACACAAAAGCTGGGGTGACACATGGCCTGCAAATTTCTTTCCTTAAATCAAACAAATCCAAAGGTAGTCTTCACTTACTGATTGATTTGTTTAGTGACCTGCTGATGTTACAACAGTGATGAAAAAGTAAATTTGTGACCAATCCTTGTATTTATGACCTTTGCAGGTGTAGGAAGCCCCCACCCCTAGAAGAATGAAATATTTTGAGGAATATTAAAAAGGCAAGCTATTATATGTCCCTAAAGAATAAATGGAGAAATGTGTTTTTAGAAGCAGGAATCAGCCCCAGTCTTTCTTAATAGCCCACAGCAGATGCCAACACTTAATAGATAAAGAGCTTATTGAATTAGAATAGGTCTAGATAGATCTATTCATAAGCAAAGCAAATACTGCAAATACTGCAGGCAGAAATCCATTCAAGACAGGATATTTTGAAACTCCCTGCAGCAAAGTCTGAACAAAGGCAGAATGGTAGGATTAGAAGCAGCCCCTCACCCAAGAGCCAACACAGGATGAAAGCCATTAAGCCAGAATAGGAATTGCCCAACATCCTTTCAGAACATAAGTCCCTTCATTGCACCATCCCAGAGCAGTCCAAACTTCAAACTTGGAAGCTCAGATAAACAATAAGCCGGAGGTTGACAAAATTACCTCAGACCAACACCTGGGATTTGCATTTCCTCTTTTGCCTATTCTGCCAGCTATGACCCCTACATGACCCCAATAGGAATCTGGCAACAGCCAATAGAATACATGTTCTTGCACAAATACAAAGCCCAAAGAAAGTATTAAAAAACCGCCACTCTCAACTCCATTTTGTCAGCTGCACCAAAACCATAAACGCTGGTGTTTCTGTTCATCATTAAACCATCTTTCCAATCAGCCTCCATGTTTCCAATATCTTTCTCCCAGCTTGGAACTGAACCAGATGGATATTTCTTCCCACGTAGGTCTGTAAAGCAAAGGAAAGGTGAAAAAACAGTCTTGGTTTCACTCAGCAACTGCTTCCCAGTTCCAATTGTGGCCACTAAACAAGCACTACTATTATTGCCATGTCTAGTTCTGTGCTCTTTCCTAAACTTGTCCCCATGCCACTATACATTTGTGAAATGTAATGGGAGATTCCTGACCTTGAATGCTATCATGAGTGATGGAATCTTCGTCCCAGAACTGAAGTATAAAAATTGCTCTATTTCAGGTAACTGAAATGAAACCTGTGAATATATAAATGAATGGAAAGAGGGATACAGAAAATCTGGATCAAGGCAATAAGCACAATAAATGTTTAAAACTCAGCTACCAATTTTATTTATTTATTTAATATGCCACTCATCTCACCTGCAAGGCAACTCTGTGTGACTCACTATTACAATGCTAAATATTTAAACTACATTAAATACAGAAACAAGAAGCAAAAGGCAAGATCGGTACCATGGTAGGATCTTTTCAGTTAATCCATCAGCCAGCTCTATCACCGAGCATCTCCATCAGGACCCCAGGATAGCTGAGTGATAGAGTGAGATTTTATTGTTCTTCCAGAAGGCCAAAAGGGTGGTGGCAGACATCACCTCAGGTGGGGAGATACTCCAAGATTGAGGGCCATGGCAGAAAAGTCTCTCCTATTAGACCCTGCTAGCTGAAACTCTTTGAATAATGGGGCCCATAGCATACCCTTTCTGCTGGATCAAGTGGTCTGGATTGATACCAGTGGTGGGTTCCTCCCGGTTTGGTCCAGTTCGGCCGAGCCGGTAGCGGTGACAATATGATGTCACCGAACCGGTTCTCCCCCCCCCCGCCCTCCCACCCACCCACCCACCCACGTTATTCTTACCTTTTATTTGGTCCCACTCCCAATCTATTGCTGCCTCCTGAGTCCCAGCTGATGACTAGAGGGAAAAAAACTGTTTAAACTCTTGCCGCGGGGCTTCAAAGGGCCGTCCTACAGCTGATCAGTGTTAAAAGCAAACAAATGAGTCGGGTCGTAAGTGCGAGGACTGGTCGTAAGTGTGAGGACCTTCCAGAAATGACTCTGACCAGCTAGCCACGCCCACCTAGTCACATGACCTCCAAGCCACACCCACAAAATAAGCCACGCCCACAGAACCGGTAGTAAAAAAATTTAGAACCCACCCCTGGTTGATACCATTTGGGTGAGATGGTGCCTCAAATAACCTGGCCTCATGCCATGAAGGGCTTTAAAGATGATGATTAGCACCTTGAACTGGACTTGGTAGCAAACTGGCAACCAATATAGTTCATGTAACATCAGCGTTACATGCACCATCCTAACAGCAACTAAGCTATAGTTTCCGGATACTCTTCAAGGAGTATGTAGAGCGCATTGTAGTAGAGCTTGTCTCAACCACAATAGAGACCAGAATTTCTGTTGCTAAGCAAGGCAGTTATTAAATGAGTCAGACACATGATTTTACAATCTTTTTTGTTATGTTGCCAAGGGAATGACTGCAGTTGTTAAGTGGACCATATAGATATTAAATGAATCTGGCTTCCCCCATTGACATTGCTTGCTGGAAGCCAGCTGGGAAGTTCTGAAATGCTAACTACATGACCACAGGATGCTGTAGCCATCATCCAAGCATCCGAATATTAGCCACTTGATGGTGGAGATGCTGTAAATGTGAAGACTTGTCATAAGTAACTTTTTTCAGTGCCGTTGTAACTACACTGGTTGCTAAATGAATGGTTGTAAATCATGGACTACTTGTTATTTAAATGGGAGGTGATCAGGGCAGGGGTGAAATGTAAAATTTGTTACTACCAGTTCTGTGGACGTGGCTTGGTGGTGGGGTAATTCGACTGGGTGGGCGTGGCCAACTTTTTTTTTTTTTTAACTTTTCAAAGCATTTTTTCTAATGCTTTGAAAAGCTTCTGCTGATCAGGCAACTCAACTGGGATCGTCGAAAGCATTTTTTTTACCACCTCTTCGGCCAAGAGGTTGCAGAAAAAAATGCTTTGAAAAGCCTCTGATGATCCCAGCTCAGCCGTGCAATCATCAGAGGCTTCTTTTTAATTTTTAAAAGCATTTTTTCGTTGGAAGAAGTTGTAGAAAAAATGCTTTGAAAAGTTTAAAAAAAAGCCTCTAATGATCGTGCGGCTCAGCTGGGCATGGTGGGTGGGGGTGGGGGTGGGGGCGCAGAGATTTTTGCTACTGGTTCTCCGAACCACCCGCCGCCATCGCTACTGGATCAGGCGATCCGGTCCGAACCGGGAGCATTTCACCGCTGAATCAGGGCATGAATGACTGAATGCAGGACCTCATGATACAGGAATTTTTATCAGTATATAAATAAACTTGTAAGCTATTAAAAACCATCACCATCTGTTATGTATGTATCTATTTTGTGCGGGAAATTCAAATGTAAAATGAATCCTGATTGGTTCTTGGTCGCCTCTGGAAAGTATATAAAGAGGGCTGCTGCCTGTGAGTTTTTGCTGAAGTCTCACCCTGAATTAAAGAGCTGTTGTTACTAGCCTGCTTGTGCCTCTCGTTATTCCCGCGCTACAACATTGGCGACGAAGGTGGGATAGAGGACACAAGAGGCAACCCAAAAAGAGCTTAGAATTTCAGCCAGGGTGACTAGCGAACACGGAGACACGGCATGTCTGCCTACGTTCCGCCAAAACTCTTCGACCCGACCCGAGAGAAGTGGGGATCGTATCTGACCAGGTTCGAGTGCTCCCTAGAAGCGAGCGAAATGCAAGGGCCCTCGGCGAACAGGAAGAGGGCTCTGTTCTTAAGCCACTGCGGGCCAGATGTATTCGAGATGGCCGAATCCCTCTGCGAGCCAACCCCAGTCCAAACGGTTCCCTGGGACGTCCTTCAGGCCAACCTGAAGGCCCACTACGCTCCAGTTCCATCTAAATTTTTTCAGCGCTACGAACTCCGGCAAAGAGTTCAAAAAGACGGAAACCCGGTCAGTGCTTCAAAAAGCCGCAACGCATCATGACTACAGAGACTTAGACGACGCATTGCTTGAACAACTGATTTGCGGAGTTCGAGACACCCGGTTGCAAAGGCGTCTTCTAGCCAAGCCAGACCTAATGCTAGCCGGCGTGCTAGACGAAGCCCGAGCACACGAGGCATCAACGAAAGTGTTGGAAGCGCTGCAGCGTCCCAGTTCAAGCAAGGACGGGCCAAAAACAGCCCCCGTCCACAGAAAAGAGGTGCAAACCAGCACAGAGGAAGAGTCAGACGAGGACGTCTTCCACACCAAAAAGAAATCGAGCGAACAAGGCCGCCGCCACGAGAACTGCCCTAGCTGTGGCGGAGATCACGAGAGACAGTCGTGCAAATACAGAGAAGCTATTTGCAGGCGTTGTGATAGAAAAGGCCACTTAGCACTAGTCTGCAGAGCTCAACTTCCGCGTAGTCGAAAACCATGTGACTACTGCGACCAACCAGAATCTGCTCGTTCAAAACAACCAATCAAAGATGACGGTGCGAGAAAACGGCGCGAACCTCAAAAGTGGGAGACCTACAACGCGAGAATCGGCCAAGCCAGCACTACCGACGACGAGAAGGTCTACACGAAAGTAGAAATCGATGGCAAATCGTGTGAAATGGAGGTCTATGTTATCGATCATGTCCTGGTCAACACTCAAGGCACTCCTGCCCAAACTGCAGAAGAACCAGCTGTCCCTCCAGAAAATCCGCCTGCTCGACTATCAGGGCAACCGAGTTCCCGTCGAAAGCGTAGGCACGTTCCGGGTCACCTATGGCGAGTTCCAGAAAGAGCTTCCCCTGACCGTCGTTAGCAAGCCTCTACCAAGTCTACTGGGCATGAAATGGTTCCGGGCCCTCGGCATGGGCTTCACGGGCGTACACAACATCAACGGATCATCACTCAAGGAAACCCTGCTTCACGAGTTTCGGGACGTTTTCGAAGAGACTCTAGACAAGTACGTGGGGACCCCTATTTCTTTCAATTTAGACCCCAACGTAGCGCCAATTAGACTGAAGGCAAGGTGAGTTCCAAAATCGATGCGGAGCTCGACAAACTCATTAAGCAAGGGGTGCTAGTTCCCGTGGATCACGCTAAATGGGAAACCCCAATAGTTACACCAGTTAAATCGGATGGCTCAATTAGAATTTGCGCCGACTATAAGTGTTTTCTTGGCCGCTTATTTGTATAAGCTACTCCACCGGCCGGGCAAAACCTTAGGACATGCTGACGCCCTCAGCCGATGTCCCTTGCCCGAACTATTGGACAACCCAACCCCGGAAGCCCCGGTTTTACTGCTTGACATGGTTTCCCGGGGCCCCATCTCTTCAAACGAGGTGGCGAGGGTTTCTGCCAGGGATTCTGTTTTGCGAACAGTAATGGGCTGGGTGACGAGGGGTTGGCCTACCAAGGTGGACGGTGGTGATTTCCAATTGTATTTTAACAAGAAAAATGAACTGTCAATGTTGGGGGGCTGCTTGTTGTGGGGTGACAAGGTGGTCGTTCCTTCGCAATTAAGGCACAGGGTTTTAGAAATGCTGCATGAGGGACACCGTGGGGTGGTTTGAATGAAAGGCCTAGCTCGTAGCTATGTTTGGTGGCCTCATCTAGACCAAGATGTCACTGAGTGGGTGGGGAAGTGTAGGCCCTGCCTGGAATCCCACCCGGATCCTCCCATAGCGTCCGTTCAGGAGTGGGAAAAACCAAAAGGACCGTGGGGGAGGATTCACATTGATTTCGCTGGCCCATTCCATGGTCAGAACTTTTTAATCATTGTAGATGCATATTCTAAGTGGCTCGAAATTGCCTTAATGCCATCTACCACTTCTGAGGCTGTAATCAAAGTTCTCAGTAAACTATTCACAACACACGGACTACCGGACACTCTGGTATCCGACAATGGGCCCCAATTCACGGCAACTCAATTCGATGGCTACCTAGCCGAATTAGGCATTAGACATGCATTATCCACTCCTTTTCATCTGGCTTCTAATGGCCTGGCTGAAAGATTTATAAGAACGGCCAAAGAAGCCCTCTCCTGACTCGATGCAGGGGACTGGCAGGCTAGATAGATGAGTTCTTAGCAGTACAGCATGCCACCCCATGTCCCACTTCGGGCCGCAGCCCAGCCAAGCTTCTAATGGGCCGAAAACTACGATGCGTGCTAGACAGACTGCATCCTAATTACTCCTCCGATAGCTTCATCGGGGAAGGGGGAGGACTAAGGCATTTCGAAGTAGGTTCCCCAGTTTTTGCCAGAAGCTACACTAATGGGCCCTTATGGGTAGAGGGAACCATCGTAGGAATTACCGGTCCAAAATCATACACAGTTGATATAGGGCATGGTAAAATCTGGAGGAGACACATTGATCAGTTGCGCAAACATTTACCAAACGAAAACTCGTTTCCTAACTATCCAAGTCTTCCTGACACAGCTACCTCAAGCCCGAATAAGCCGGAATACTTATCTGGCAAGCCTGAGTTCCAGCGCCGCCCCAGCGAGCCGACACTCCCAGCCGGAGATAGCCACACCTCCGGAGAAATCCAGGAGGTTCCATTGGCGGAGCCGGGAGAGACGGGAGGTCCCTCCGACCGGCTCGACGCCTCGCCAACAACTGAACTGCGCAGGTCAACCAGGATTAAGACACGCCCTGGTCACCTGCGTGATTTTGTATGTAAATATGTAAATAGATAGAATAAGTGCCTTCTGGGAGGGGAGGGGTGTTATGTATGTATCTATTTTGTGCGGGAAATTCAAATGTACAATGAATCCTGATTGGTTCTTGGTCGCCTCTGGAAAGTATATAAAGAGGGCTGCTGCCTGTGAGTTTTTGCTGAAGTTTCACCCTGAATTAAAGAGCTGTTGTTACTAGCCTGCTTGTGCCTCTCGTTATTCCCGCGCTACAACACCACCACTTCCACCAGTATGGAATTCAAATTCAGTTAAATTGAGTAAGTTTTCCAAATGTATTTAATTGCTGCAGTGGTGGTACCATAAATCCAATAGATGTCTTCAAAGCCTGTGATGGTACACAAGACCCTTACTCTCTGGTGAAGGTTCCTTAATTGGATATTATGTATTTAAAGAAATGCTTTAAAGGAGACCTGGACGAAGCTCAATAGCCAAAGGGTCACAAGTGGATAGATTTCCTGCAGTCATTTTTTTTTCTTCACAATTGAATCAGGATATTTTGAAACTTTTGCATAAATTAACAGTCCTTGCAAAGGATTGATAAGGTAGGTCCTGTTCTATGGTTATTAATATAAAGGGTTCTTTCCTCCTTTTCTCTATAGCTTCAAAGATTAAATCCACAAGATGGCACTAGCTGAACACATTAGGGCACAGTTGGTCTAAATAACTTAAAAATAAAAGTTAAAAAAGCAGAAGGCCTCCAAAATGGAGGATGAGGGTTAATCTTATATATGTCTTCCAGCACAGACATCTTAGCTGGCAGACATTTGCAAAAGGATCTGGATGTAAGGAGTAAAATGACATCTGTTTCTAAAACAGCTCAACATCACTATCCCACCAATGTATATGTGGTTCTGAACAGGAGAACTGCATTTGTTTATCCAGCAACAAGAAAATGTGACCAGAGACCGTAGTGAGTGAAAAGAAAACCATATATTCTTTTTTGAGAAATACTACAAATTAGCTTACTACAAGAAGGTAACTTTTAGGTTGTGAAGTCTGGCCTTGGAAATGAATCTCATTGAAAGCAAACATGGTATCCATAGTGATTCCTGAATATTCAAGCTGTCAATGAACCTATCTAGAATAGAATAGAATAGAATAGAATTCTTTATTGGCCAAGTGTGATTAGACACACAAGGAATTTTTTTTGTGCATATGTTCTCAGTGTACATAAAGAAAAATAAAATACATTCATCAAGAATCATAAGATGCAACACTTAAGTGATAGTCATAGGTTACTATAAGCAATCAACTCATATTAGGAAACAAATAAAACAATATAAATTGTACACATACAAGCAACATGGTTATACTCATAAGTGGGAAGAGATAGGTAATAGGAAGGATGAGAAGAATAATAGTAATACAGTCTTAGTAAATAATTTGACAATATTATGGGAATTAGCTGTTTAGCAGAGTGATGGCATTCGGGAAAAAACTGTCCTTGTGTCTAGCTGTTCTGGTGTGCAGTGCTCTATAGTGTCATTTTGAGGGTAGAAGTTGAAACAATTTATGTCCAGGATGTGAATTTCCTCCTTTTCTTAAGGATTTGCAGCAGGGGCGGATTCCAAATCCCGTCGCTACCAGTTTGCTAGTGCGGGTGGGTGGAGTGGAGCCTCTTACTGCCGCCATTACCGGTTCTCCCAATCCGGTGCGAACCGATAGCAACCTATCACTGATTTGCAGGGCAATCATTTGATTCTCTGTAAAAGGCATCCTTCAGATATTTAGGATTGCAATTCCCACTGTCTGGTGCCATTACAACCGATGGGAACAGCACATCCAGAACATCTGTCTACAACTGCTCTGTGAGCTAAATTAGCATAATACATGGGACTTAACTCTAGGCAAGCAGAAATCTGAACTCAGGTGTCCCAAATCCAGGTTAATACTCTTGTCATTTCTGCTCTTTCATTTGCCATATGCGATGACACACATTAGAGGTATCTTCTGGGTACAGTAATATAAATAGTAATAAGACTACATGGCTATCAGCTGCTAATGAGACCTGGTGGACGCAAGCCTGTTACCGTTACTGTTAAATTCTTTATGGAGTGATTTACAACAAGCCAGGTTTTCCTGTCTAAAACCACTTTCTGCCAGCTGTTAGTTTTGTGAATGGAATGCCAGAAATAAAAACCAAGAGAAGAGATCTGCATGTTGTTTATATTACAAGGGGAAGAGGGGAAATTTGAGAAAGAATGTGGGACAACCTCTTCTAGTTCTCCCCATGAGCTTTAAATGATCCCATTCGCATGATATGCTGTTCTCACATCTAGAATAACAGAGTTGGAAGGGACCTTGGAGGTCTTCTAGTCCAACCCCCTGCTTAGTCAGGAAACCCTGTACTATTTCAGACAATTGGTTATCCAATCTCTTCTTAAAAACTTCCAGTATTGGAGCATTTGCAACAGCATCTACATCTACACGAGAATGAATACTTTCCTCTGTCTCTTGCATCTCTCCAAATTCATGCTTTGCACCTTTCTCCCTGTTCAAAGGTGAGAACCTTTCTAACATAAGGTTAATCACCCCATTCATCAATTTAAGAAATAGGCATTAGTAAGCTTCAACTTTCACACACACACTGTTTTGAGATACGCTGTCATTACCAATCTGGTTCCTTCAAAATGTTTTGGAACTGCAGAGAAGATGATAAGAGGTCTGGAGACCAAACTGTACATTGAATGGTTGTGAGAACTAGATATCACTAGTCTAATGAAGAGAATAACTAAGGGTGACATAATAGCTGTCTTCTAATACTTGAGGGGCAGCCACAGAGATAAAGAGGTTAACTTATTCTCCAAAGCACCTGAGGATAGGAAAAGAAGCAACAGGTGGAAGGTCATTAAAGACAGATCGTACCTGGAAATAAGGAGTAGTTTCTTGACAATGAGAGCAATTAACCAATAAAACAGCTTGCCATTTTTGGGAGGTTTTCAAGAAAAGATTGGACATTTATTTGTCCAGGATGATATAAGGTCTCCTGCCTTGAGCAATGGGTTGGATGGATTAGAAGATCTACTACAAATGTTGGATATATTTATCAGTATTCAATGAAAAGTGATTAAGTTTTATGACATTATTTTCATTGAATACTGATAAATATATCCAACATTTGTAGTTTTCCCCCCTTGCGAAACAGGTCTATAATATATAAGCTTCTACAACTCCCTTAACAGTTAATAGGTAAGCCTAACAGCAAAACTTTAAAATGCTCTGAAAACAATATATTATTGTATTTAAGTCATAGAAAGTCTGCAGTGCAGTGGTGGGTTGCCCCCAGTTCGGACCGGTTTGCAAGAACCGGTAGTAAAACCGATGGGAGGCTCCGCCCACTGCCCCGGATGTCATCATAGGCAAATTGTAACTAGTATCTTTCAGTATAATTGCATTTGATTTCCAAAATTATGGATCTCTGTTGTAAATATCTCCACATTTGTTTTCAAAAAGTCCATGAATTTTCTTAAGAAAGTCCAATTCATCACTGATCCATTCTGTTATCTCTAAATCTCTTGAATTCATAGCCCTTTCAACTGTCTCCACCAAACCTGTCATTTTCCAACAAAGTTCCTTCTTCTTCAACTCTGTCAGCAACAAATTAATTTCCAATCCACCGGATTGCAAATCTGATTCTGCTGTTTCCAGTATCTGAGTATTTTTCCTTTCATGCACTTTTTAAATAATCTTTCATTATGTCTGTTTTGGGGAGTTTGATTTTGTATTTTAACTTTTGAATAAAAAATAATTTTTTATACACACACACATACATTTACACATACATACATACTTAAACTTGATTTCCTTTTATGTTTTCTTTTTTGGTCCTTTATCATAAAATCCTTCAAAACTTTAACAGGTCTCTTTTGAAAATCCAAAATAGAAAATTTATCCAAAGCATTCTTTGTTATTTGTATATGCTTTTTAATTATTAAAACATCATCCATTTGCATATCCAATGTAGTATTTTTTAAATCATTCTTTCATTTTTAAATCAGTCTCAATCTTGTCTGATAAAACTTGTTCCTCTTCCATAACATATTTTAAACACAGTCTTTCCAAAATGGCACTCTTTAGTTCCTTCTGGTTCTTTCTAGTGTCCAAAGGCCCATCCTATCACTTTTTAAAAAAAATTCAAAACAATAGCATTTTCCCACGGGAAGGATTCTTATAATTAATTTCAAAATCTTATTTCAAAAGCATATGCATCTAAGGCCCATTAAACTAAATCTGTTAGAATCTCCAAAATCAAGCTCACAGCCATAATGCAGTCTATATGGACACAAAGTTCACGGAGCCTAATTTCGTAATCACTTTTGGAATTACTTCTTAATTGCTTTTCAGCTACTGTATTAGGAGTCTTTGGATTGACAGTTTTTATAGCATTTACTGATGAGTTTCCTTCAGTACTTTGTGAAAGAAGTTTTAAATATAAATTTAATTTTTTTTAAAAAAATCTATTTTTGGAATAAATAGCAAAAAGATCACCCAGCTGCAAAATCAATAAAATGGCATTCTGCATGTTTTGATATAATATCTATGCTACTTTGCAACTAGGCAACATTACAACCTCTTTGGTTGTTGTTGTTTATTTTGCAGACCACCAGAGAAAACATGTAAATGTTTTCATTTAATGGTTCTCACCTTTAAAGCGCTCCATGGCTTAGGGCCAGGGTATTTACGAGACTGCCTTCTGCTACCGATAACCTCCCACTGGCCAATATGCTCTCACAGAGAGGGCCTCCTCAGGGTGCCATCGGTCAAGCAATGTCAGCTGGCGGCCCCCAGGGGGAGAGCCTTCTCTGTGGGAGCACCCTCCCTCTGGAACAAGCTACCTCCCGGAATATGGCTGATTCTGGATCTCCGCACTTTCCATAAGGCCCTGAAGATGTTTTTATTTCAGCAAGCTGGCCTGGCCTGAATAGGTTTTATGGGTTAGTTTTTAATTGTATAGCTTGGGGTTTTAAATTGGGAGGCCAATTAATTTAATTTATTTTTAGTTATCTTAACTTTTATATTGTATGTTATTTTAATTTTCGGCTGTTCACCGCTCTGAGTCCCTTCGGGGAGAAGGGCGGGATATAAATTCAATAAACAAACAAATAAATAAATAAATAAAGAGTGTTAGGGCACTAGGCATTTTACTTTATTTCTCTTTGTGTGGAATGGCAATGAAGACAATCTGTTGCTTTTCTGGGATCTTGAGCTGAACTGACCACATCACAATTTTTGCATGCTTCTATAGCTCAGTTGGACAAAGGGCTGGTACCTTCTTATTGTGTTCTCAGTGTTCCAGGATCATTATGAGTAAAGGTGATTAGTGGGTCCACTTTTAACAGCTTTGAAAGGGTGGTTTCTTGGCATCAAAACTCTGTGGAAGTGCCCTAAGATGAAGATTGAAAGGCTTCTTAATATATTTGCTTCCTAGGCTTCTTTTTCTCCTGCAACTAACCTGTGGAGTGTGGAGGGGAAATAACAGGATGATTTGTATTTGTATTTATTAGTTTGTCAAACATGTACAAGATAGCAGGTATAAATATAAACATGGATATGAACGAAAGAAATGAATACAAATAAATGGGGACAGTAGGACAGGGATGGTAGGTATGCTGGTGCGCTTATGCACGCCCCCTTTACGGACCTCTTAGGAATGGGGTGAGGTCCACTGTAGACAGTTTAAGATTGAAGCTGTGAGGGTTAGAGGATGTAACAACAGACTCAGGAAGTCGTATTTTCTACAATCGGGTTTGGAGCGGTTTACCTTGAGTTTGTACCGATTGTTTGCCTGTGTATTATTGAGGTTGAAGTTGAAGAAGTCATTGACAGGTAAGACATTGTAGCAGATAATTTTGTGTACTGTGCTTAGATCATACCGCAAGCGGCGCAGTTCCGGATTGTCCAAGCCCAAAATTTCAAGTCTGGTGACATATTCTATTGTGAGTAGAAGAGTAGAGTACTCTTCTTGTGAAGTACCTCTGGACCCGCTCAATCGTATTAATGTCCGATATACAGTGTGGATTCCAAGCAGATGAGCTGTATTCCAGAATTGGGCTGGCAAAGGTTTAGCAATTTTGGCAATGCTGTTACAGTGGGATATGGGGCTTAGATGGTGACCATTCACTCAGCTTCTGACTCGCCTTCTCTTTTTTCTCCTAACCTGGTGTTTTGGTACCTGTCCCTTGGTTTCATCTGCAAACAAAAAGAAGTAAAAGCTGCTCATTTGTTTCAAAAGGCAAGTATAGTATTGAAAAAAACACTATTTGTGTGTGAAGACCTGCCATCTTATCTGTCCGTCCTTGTAGTTATATGAAAATTCTTTAAACGCCAATCAGTTTATTCATATATATGAATATCTCTGTTTATGTAGTATCCTTACCTTTGGGGTATTTTAGTGGTGTACATCTGACATTTTTATTCTGGATTTTATTCTATGTTTTCCAGTCAGGCAAACAATAAAGCAGGGTCATATATCATTCTATTTGTAGAATGAGCACAAGAAAATTCTCCAAGATACCTAGAAACTGGATTAATCTTGAAAATGCAGGATCTGAGTTGTCTGAAAATAATAGGGAAGGGCTAAGGGCCGCTGGACAACTAATTTAAGTGTGCACAGCTGGCATTTTTTTCTTTCTCTCTTGGAAAATATTACAGCATCTAATCATTTCCTCTAAAGAAACTTATGAAACGACCTTTTCCAATGTCATGCATTTCAGAAGCAATGAGGCTGAGAAAGGTTTGAAAATATTTCTTGTAATCAAGATGATCCAGGGTCAGCCTCTCACAGTTACTGCTATTAAGCCAGGTTTCACAATCTGTACCTGTACATTTGATTTTTCTTGCCTAAATGTAGAACCTTGCTTTTCTCACCATTGAATTTCATTTTGTTAGATAGGGCACAGTGTTCAAGTCTATCAAGATCCATCTGGATCTTGAGCCAGTCTTCTGGGGTGTTGGCTGTTCCTGCAAGTTTAGTGTTATCTGAAAATTTGATGAGTCCCTTTCTATTCCTTCATCTAAATTGTTTATGAAGATGTTGATGAGTCCTGGGCCTACAAAGGAACCATATGGGACCTAATTGCTTACTTACCTCCATATAGATGTAATTTTATTAAGAACTACATGTTGAGTGAGGTTTGGCAGACAGTTATAAATCCATTTGGTGGTGATGTGATATTAGAGTAGATCATGATATATATATATATTATTCATATATATATATATATATATATATATATATATATATATATATATATATATATATATATATATATGTTTTCTCAGGTTTTCGCGGGTGTTTGTATGTAGGTCTTTGGTTATTCGGGTCTTCTCCCACGTAAAATTGGAAGTGTCTTGGCGACGTTTCGACGAAGTCTCATTCGTCATCTTCAGGCTGGTGTTCTCGGCTTCGTGCTTCCAGGAGCAATGTGAGATCGCAGCTGTCTCTTCCTTTTAACTGCTAGTGGAGGTGTGAGCTGATTGGGTGGGAACTTGGCTGTGTTCTGATTGGGTGGAGGTGTGTTCTGATTGGTTAGGGGCTTGGCTGTGCTCTGATTGGCTGGGGTTGTGTTCTGTTTGGGTGGGGGCTTGGTTGTGCTCAGCTTAGTCTGAGTTGCAGGGGGATTTGAGCTGGTGAGCTGCGTTGTTGTTGTTTGGCTTCGTGTTTGTGGCCGTGCGAGCTCTTCATGGTGGGTGTCAGTCTGCTTCATGTATGGATTGGAGGGGTTTAAAGTGGCTAATGATGCAGCTGCGGTCTGGCTTCTGGTCCTTGGTCGTGGCTCATTATCAGTGTGGGTTTGAGTCTGCTTTCTGCGTGGATGTGTGGTGGTGACATCAGGTGTGGCACTCGTGAGTGTGGGTCTGGTGTCATTCGTCGTGTTAGGGACTCGTTTGTCAATAAGGGCGGGTTTCCAAATGGCTGGTAGGCGGGAGGTATCGTCTCGTTTGTTCATGCTGTGTGGGCGTTTTTCTATCTCAATGGCTTCTCTGATTATTCTGTTGTTAAAGTGTTCAGTTTTGGCGATAGTTCTGGTCTTTTTAAAGTCAATATCATGTCCTGTGGCTTTAAGGTGTTGGACCAGGGAAGAAGTTGGTTCCTCTTTTCTGACTGAGTTCTTGTGTTCTTCTATGCGTGCACTTATTCGTCTGTTGGTTTGTCCAATGTATGTGGTGGGGCAGGCGGTGCATGGGATTTCATATACTCCTTGATTTTCTAACTCAATTTTGTCTTTGGGGTTCCTTAGGATGGTGGATATTTTTCGGTTTGTGCAGAATGCTGTCTTGATGTTATGTTTGTGGAGGATTTTGCTTATTCTGTCTGTGGTGCCTTTTATGTATGGGAGGAGGGCTTTGCCGTTTTCTTGTTCTCTGTCTTGGATTTTAGTGGGGGTTTCTTTTTGGATTAGGTTGGTGATCTTATTTCTTTGGAATCCATTGGATGTGAGTACGTTAGTGAGGGTATGTAGTTCGGTTTTTAGGTGTTGTTCGTCAGCTAAGCGTTTTGTTCTGGAAATGAGTGTCTTGGCTACAGAGTTGATCTGGGCAGGGTGGTGGTGTGAGAGTGCGTGCAGATAGCGGTTTGTGTGTGTTTTCTTCTGGTATATAGTGTGTCCTAGGGAGCCATTGGATTTTCTGTAGACTAAGACATCCAGGAAGGGAAGTTGGTTGTTCACTTCTGTTTCCATGGTGAACTGTATTTTGGGGTGTAGGCTGTTGAGGTGTGTGAGGAAGTTGTCCAGTTTTTCTTTCCCATGTGGCCAGATTATGAAGGTGTCGTCCACATATCTGAGCCAGAGTTTGGGTTTGTGATCGGATTTTTCTAGAGCTTGGGTTTCAAAGTATTCCATATAGAGGTTGGCAATGACAGGTGAGAGGGGTGATCCCATGGGTGCTCCTTCTGTTTGTTTGTATTTCTGTCCATTATAGATGAAGTATGTGTTGGATAGGCAGTGGTTGGTCAGATCTAAGATGTGCTTGGGGGGGTTATATTTGTTTTGGATAACTGTCAAGGCTTCTTTGATTGGTACTTGGGTGAAGAGGGATATGACATCAAAGCTCACGAGTAGGTCACTGGGCTGTAAGTTTTGTTGCTTTATGATGTCTATGAACTGGAATGAGTTTTTTACGTATGAGGTGATGGATTCTGCATAGGGCTGTAGTTGTTTGGCGAGAAATTTGGCTAGGTTTTGTAGAGGTGAGCCTATGGAGCTGACTATGGGTCTAAGTGGGGTTCCTTCTTTGTGTATCTTGGGGAGACCATAAAGCTTAGGGCATCTGGATGATTTCTCTCTGGGTATGATTCTTTGCTGAATCTCTTCGCTGATGGGGGAGGCTTTTATTTTGGATCTGGTGGTTTTTTCCAGGTAGGTGGTGGGGTCTGTGTTTAGGGGTTTGTATATGGAGTCTTGGAGTAGGTTGGTTAATTTGGTTTGGTAGTCAGATGTGTTCATAACCACCGTGGCATTGCCCTTGTCTGCTGGTAGGATTATTATGCTGGTGTCTTCTTTCAGGTTAAGTAGTGCTGTCTGTTCCTCTTTGGGTAAGTTACTTTTGGGTGGCTTGCTGGTGCAGAGGATATTGGTGATTTCGAGTCTGATTCTGTTTGCATCGTCGGGGTTGATTTTGGTCAGGCTGGTTTCAACTCCGCATATAATGGTTTCAGTGGGGATGCTTTTGGGAGTGACTGCAAAGTTGAATCCTTTGGAAAGGACATTGGTTTCGGCTTTGGTGAGGATCCTATCTGAGATGTTATGCACTGTTTGTTTCATGTGTGGCTGTGAGGGTGGAGGGGATTGTTTCTGGCGTTCTTGTAGTCTTCGGAGTTTGTTGGTGTGTGTGTCTGTCTTGAGGGTGGTCTGTGTTTCGGCTCTCCAGACGGCAAGTTGTTTGGATTTGTCCCAAAGTGCGGGGTGGATCTTGTTGCTGAGTTTGAGGTGAAGTGTGAGGAGATCTTTGTTGGTTCGGTCTAGGAGGAATCTTTTTCTGTGGAGTTCATTTCTGATTAGGGCTAGTTCTGTTCTTTTCAGAATGCGTTTGGTGGCTGCAGAGTTGAAGTGGAATTTCAGTTGGAAGCCTGTGGGGATTAAATTTTGATCTCGGCAGTTGCGTAGGAATGCAAGGTCACATAAAATGGAAGCTCTTTGGACTTCGAGTTTTTCATAGGTCCTGGTCAGATGGTGGATTTCCTCCCCGTAGAGGTGGGATATTTGTTTTCTCAGGTTTTCGCGGGTGTTTGTATGTAGGTCTTTGGTTATTCGGGTCTTCTCCCACGTAAAATTGGAAGTGTCTTGGCGACGTTTCGACGAAGTCTCATTCGTCATCTTCAGGCTGGTGTTCTCGGCTTCGTGCTTCCAGGAGCAATGTGAGATCGCAGCTGTCTCTTCCTTTTAACTGCTAGTGGAGGTGTGAGCTGATTGGGTGGGAACTTGGCTGTGTTCTGATTGGGTGGAGGTGTGTTCTGATTGGTTAGGGGCTTGGCTGTGCTCTGATTGGCTGGGGTTGTGTTCTGTTTGGGTGGGGGCTTGGTTGTGCTCAGCTTAGTCTGAGTTGCAGGGGGATTTGAGCTGGTGAGCTGCGTTGTTGTTGTTTGGCTTCGTGTTTGTGGCCGTGCGAGCTCTTCATGGTGGGTGTCAGTCTGCTTCATGTATGGATTGGAGGGGTTTAAAGTGGCTAATGATGCAGCTGCGGTCTGGCTTCTGGTCCTTGGTCGTGGCTCATTATCAGTGTGGGTTTGAGTCTGCTTTCTGCGTGGATGTGTGGTGGTGACATCAGGTGTGGCACTCGTGAGTGTGGGTCTGGTGTCATTCTGCCACGCAGAAAGCAGACTCAAACCCACACTGATAATGAGCCACGACCAAGGACCAGAAGCCAGACCGCAGCTGCATCATTAGCCACTTTAAACCCCTCCAATCCATACATGAAGCAGACTGACACCCACCATGAAGAGCTCGCACGGCCACAAACATGAAGCCAAACAACAACAACGCAGCTCACCAGCTCAAATCCCCCTGCAACTCAGACTAAGCTGAGCACAACCAAGCCCCCACCCAAACAGAACACAACCCCAGCCAATCAGAGCACAGCCAAGCCCCTAACCAATCAGAACACACCTCCACCCAATCAGAACACAGCCAAGTTCCCACCCAATCAGCTCACACCTCCACTAGCAGTTAAAAGGAAGAGACAGCTGCGATCTCACATTGCTCCTGGAAGCACGAAGCCGAGAACACCAGCCTGAAGATGACGAATGAGACTTCGTCGAAACGTCGCCAAGACACTTCCAATTTTACGTGGGAGAAGACCCGAATAACCAAAGACCTACATACAAACACCCGCGAAAACCTGAGAAAACAAATATCCCACCTCTACGGGGAGGAAATCCACCATCTGACCAGGACCTATGAAAAACTCGAAGTCCAAAGAGCTTCCATTTTATGTGACCTTGCATTCCTACGCAACTGCCGAGATCAAAATTTAATCCCCACAGGCTTCCAACTGAAATTCCACTTCAACTCTGCAGCCACCAAACGCATTCTGAAAAGAACAGAACTAGCCCTAATCAGAAATGAACTCCACAGAAAAAGATTCCTCCTAGACCGAACCAACAAAGATCTCCTCACACTTCACCTCAAACTCAGCAACAAGATCCACCCCGCACTTTGGGACAAATCCAAACAACTTGCCGTCTGGAGAGCCGAAACACAGACCACCCTCAAGACAGACACACACACCAACAAACTCCGAAGACTACAAGAACGCCAGAAACAATCCCCTCCACCCTCACAGCCACACATGAAACAAACAGTGCATAACATCTCAGATAGGATCCTCACCAAAGCCGAAACCAATGTCCTTTCCAAAGGATTCAACTTTGCAGTCACTCCCAAAAGCATCCCCACTGAAACCATTATATGCGGAGTTGAAACCAGCCTGACCAAAATCAACCCCGACGATGCAAACAGAATCAGACTCGAAATCACCAATATCCTCTGCACCAGCAAGCCACCCAAAAGTAACTTACCCAAAGAGGAACAGACAGCACTACTTAACCTGAAAGAAGACACCAGCATAATAATCCTACCAGCAGACAAGGGCAATGCCACGGTGGTTATGAACACATCTGACTACCAAACCAAATTAACCAACCTACTCCAAGACTCCATATACAAACCCCTAAACACAGACCCCACCACCTACCTGGAAAAAACCACCAGATCCAAAATAAAAGCCTCCCCCATCAGCGAAGAGATTCAGCAAAGAATCATACCCAGAGAGAAATCATCCAGATGCCCTAAGCTTTATGGTCTCCCCAAGATACACAAAGAAGGAACCCCACTTAGACCCATAGTCAGCTCCATAGGCTCACCTCTACAAAACCTAGCCAAATTTCTCGCCAAACAACTACAGCCCTATGCAGAATCCATCACCTCATACGTAAAAAACTCATTCCAGTTCATAGACATCATAAAGCAACAAAACTTACAGCCCAGTGACCTACTCGTGAGCTTTGATGTCATATCCCTCTTCACCCAAGTACCAATCAAAGAAGCCTTGACAGTTATCCAAAACAAATATAACCCCCCCAAGCACATCTTAGATCTGACCAACCACTGCCTATCCAACACATACTTCATCTATAATGGACAGAAATACAAACAAACAGAAGGAGCACCCATGGGATCACCCCTCTCACCTGTCATTGCCAACCTCTATATGGAATACTTTGAAACCCAAGCTCTAGAAAAATCCGATCACAAACCCAAACTCTGGCTCAGATATGTGGACGACACCTTCATAATCTGGCCACATGGGAAAGAAAAACTGGACAACTTCCTCACACACCTCAACAGCCTACACCCCAAAATACAGTTCACCATGGAAACAGAAGTGAACAACCAACTTCCCTTCCTGGATGTCTTAGTCTACAGAAAATCCAATGGCTCCCTAGGACACACTATATACCAGAAGAAAACACACACAAACCGCTATCTGCACGCACTCTCACACCACCACCCTGCCCAGATCAACTCTGTAGCCAAGACACTCATTTCCAGAACAAAACGCTTAGCTGACGAACAACACCTAAAAACCGAACTACATACCCTCACTAACGTACTCACATCCAATGGATTCCAAAGAAATAAGATCACCAACCTAATCCAAAAAGAAACCCCCACTAAAATCCAAGACAGAGAACAAGAAAACGGCAAAGCCCTCCTCCCATACATAAAAGGCACCACAGACAGAATAAGCAAAATCCTCCACAAACATAACATCAAGACAGCATTCTGCACAAACCGAAAAATATCCACCATCCTAAGGAACCCCAAAGACAAAATTGAGTTAGAAAATCAAGGAGTATATGAAATCCCATGCACCGCCTGCCCCACCACATACATTGGACAAACCAACAGACGAATAAGTGCACGCATAGAAGAACACAAGAACTCAGTCAGAAAAGAGGAACCAACTTCTTCCCTGGTCCAACACCTTAAAGCCACAGGACATGATATTGACTTTAAAAAGACCAGAACTATCGCCAAAACTGAACACTTTAACAACAGAATAATCAGAGAAGCCATTGAGATAGAAAAACGCCCACACAGCATGAACAAACGAGACGATACCTCCCGCCTACCAGCCATTTGGAAACCCGCCCTTATTGACAAACGAGTCCCTAACACGACGAATGACACCAGACCCACACTCACGAGTGCCACACCTGATGTCACCACCACACATCCACGCAGAAAGCAGACTCAAACCCACACTGATAATGAGCCACGACCAAGGACCAGAAGCCAGACCGCAGCTGCATCATTAGCCACTTTAAACCCCTCCAATCCATACATGAAGCAGACTGACACCCACCATGAAGAGCTCGCACGGCCACAAACACGAAGCCAAACAACAACAACGCAGCTCACCAGCTCAAATCCCCCTGCAACTCAGACTAAGCTGAGCACAACCAAGCCCCCACCCAAACAGAACACAACCCCAGCCAATCAGAGCACAGCCAAGCCCCTAACCAATCAGAACACACCTCCACCCAATCAGAACACAGCCAAGTTCCCACCCAATCAGCTCACACCTCCACTAGCAGTTAAAAGGAAGAGACAGCTGCGATCTCACATTGCTCCTGGAAGCACGAAGCCGAGAACACCAGCCTGAAGATGACGAATGAGACTTCGTCGAAACGTCGCCAAGACACTTCCAATTTTACGTGGGAGAAGACCCGAATAACCAAAGACCTATATATATATATATATATATATATATATTTCATGAAATTATTGCAGCAGAGCAAAATAATCTAACTCAGTTTTTCCCCAAACTTAGCAATGTTCAGATGTGTGGACTTCATTTTCCAGAATTCCCCAGCCAATATGCAAGATGGGAAATTCTGGGAGTTGAAGTCCACACATTTAAAGTTATTTAGTTTGAAAATCACTGATGGAACTAATTTTTATGCATTCACTCTAAATAGAATTTATAGTTATATATATCTTTGTTATTGGGCATTCTACCTGTTTCCTTATGGCAGTTTCATAAGACATCCAGATGTCCCTGTTACATAGTCTTTAGCTGCTGATTTTAATTCTTGTTTTGTTTGTCTGCATTGACACATTTGGGCCAGAGATGGATATTTTTTTATCTGGTTGCGCCTGCAATAGTTGACTCGATAACGGAATGGTATCTGCAGAAGGACTGAGCCAGGGTTGAGGAACTGAATTTTCTAAGTGACCAATCCTCTTCAGCAGTAAGCATACCAATTTTATTTTGTTTTTATTCCCAAGTAAACAATATATTGCACTACTGTTGTTTGGCAGTTTGTCACCAGATGTCAAATCTAGGTAGCATTGGGAATTGCAAGAACAAAAATGCAGAAAACTGAAGGGGTTGCATGGCCTGTGAGTTGAGGATTGCTCACCTAATTTACCCAGAAAGATCTCTGCTTGGGAGTGGTTGGCTTGTCGTCTGGTGAAATTGTATAGCTTTGGTGTCAGCACCGAGGAAATGATTCCTATGTATCTAAACACCCAACTTCTTAGCATGTACAGTGATAGTTATGGCCCAGTCTATGCAACTACTTGTACATTTTCCCCCTTACCCCTGTTCAACCTGAAAGTTTGGCTCCCTCTCTCCCTTCTACAGGGCTTCTGAGGGCATAGTTGGCGGATGCAGAAGAATCTGTATCCTCCCCACCCAGTGAGCTGTGGAGTAAAAACCTCCTACGCAGACAGAGAGTGAGAAAAAGTGCTGTCTGGCAATGCTATTCAGTTTTGATTCTTAAGATAAATTCTAAGTGCATGTTTATATCTATTTGGCTCCAGATCATGGATCTCAAAAATCTACTGAAATCCCCAACAGATCATGCCAGCCTGACATCTAGGTAGAAGTAAATTCCTCCAAATCCAATGGAATTTATTTCTAAGCATATTACGGATCTAAGCATGCATCTCTGCCAAATAGCCTGGCTGAGAAGGAGAAGATGTGTGGTTTTCAGCTGTTTTCAAGCTACTTTTAAACATGGGCTCAGTTCTTCTCCAAAAGAGTGTTATATAGCACTATTTCAGAAAAGTGCTAAACCCTTGTCCAAAAATTGTCCATCAGCTGGTATCTACTAAGAGTTGGGCTATTTGGGGCTATCTTTGAATACTTATATAGAAGCACAGCAAGTTTTGACAGATTGCTAACCTCCAAGTCTAGGTATCTGTCAGAACTTGTCTCTTCCCCAGTCTAACTAAGGACAGTGGCTGGTGGATTGTTTTCTCATAAGCTGCTGGTATTTGACGGGAGGGGAAATGAAGCTGGGGAATCTATCAGTCACTTTTTTTAACTTGACCTGCATGAATATTCTCAGAAGAAGACCATCACTTGCCAGCTTCTTTACTGAAACAGATTAGCAGTTGGTTTCTGGGCAATGCAGTTTAAGGTAAATCAAGGTCTGAAGAAATGTACATTAATATAGCCATGAGGAGCAGAGGCTAATCTTTCTTCTGGTATGGACTGGCTATATTGAGTTTATCTGAATCAAGCCAAGAAGAAACTAACTGTGTAGAGTATTGCAATAGTGCTAGATTGCAACAGCATCACATTTTCTGCAGATTTCTTCAAGTATGAAGCTGATTCTGCTAAAGCACAATGTAAAGATCCCAAATTATAAATTGTCAAATGTAAAATACATGGAGGCCATCATTTGTTTTTATAATTGCTTGATATATTCATGCATGCATGCATGCATATCATATCCTATAATGAGCATTTCTTTAAGACAAGTCTCCTTACCTGTTTGCTGCAACCTGAGTGCAACACATTTACTGCTATCTTCCATAGGTTTTTGCTCTGGTCTGAATACTTCTCAAGCAGGCTTTGCTAATCCTATTTCAGAATAGAATTTTGCATTATCTGTGCAATATTAGGTTGTTGTGTTCATATGTGTGGAACTTCCATATTTTATAAGGAATATAGAGAGCATTTAGGTTTGCTAAAAGAATATTGCCTTATTATTAACTAGTTTCTTACTAAAATTATAGTCAACCTTTCCTCAAAGAGGTCAAGGCACTGCACATTTTTCTTTACTGTTTTAGAACTTCTCAGAGAGCTAAGTTGGGGAGGTTGATCACCCAGCGAACTCCCAATGTCAGTTCAGCTATTTCACCTCTGAACCACACTACCACATATAGTATTTGGGGAATTTGCTTAGTTTGTCCTGATTTTACTTTCATTCATAAACTGACTTCACTAACTATGTCATTTTCAGAGAGGAATTCTGATGGTGGTAACTGGCAGCAATCCTTTTCTTTGTTCCATTTCTAGGAATTTTTTCTCCCATAAACAACAATGTAAAGTCATTTGTCTTTTGACATTTTTAGTCCACCCTTTTTGGCCTAGGTTAACATATTGCAGAAGAAAATGCTGTGCTTGCTTTATTTAATGGCTTTATAATAACCTGGTGTATCCAGCTGTTTTAAAAGTTGAGAAAGTGGTGGCCCCATAATTTGTTATCAGCTAATGCTGGTGTTAAGAGAAAATGAGAATGAATCTAGCGCTCTTTGAGCACTATTATCAGTGATTCCAAATATTTTTCATTATTATATGGCATGGTTTCTTGCTGCTACACCACTGTTATAATTAACATGGTATGCTATTATATTGCTTCACTGCTCAGCGTGGGTCCATCTCTTGTGATCCCCATCCTATTGGAGTTTTTATTTCTGGCTATCCAAAGGACAGTGAATTTAAAAGAATGACTTTTCCAGTACTGTAAATTAAAATATTATTTTGTATGGCTATGAAACTTTAAATCCTTGAATCAAGGAAACCACAAACTCAGGATAGAGAAAAATCAGGTAGGTCTTTAAAATAGGGCAGAGATAGGTTTAACAGTATTCTAGAAACATAGCATCAATGAAAGTCAGTTTTGTTTAGTGGCTAAGGCACCAGGCTAGAAACTGGGAGTCTGTGAGTTCTAGTGCCGCCTTGGCATGTAAGCCAGCTGGTTGACTTTGGGCTAGTCATTCTCTCTCAGCTCACCTCACCTCACAAGGTTGCTGTAGAGAAAATAGGAGGAGGAAGGAATATTAACTATGTTCTCCACCTTGGATTATTTATAAAAATAATAAAGGGAGGATATAAATAAATAACATATAATGTAATATAACATTGAATCAATACTTGCTATGGATTTCTCTCACTGACTCCACCAAGGATTCATGAAGGTTACAGTTCTTATTCTCCAGGTGAGCTGAAAATCAAATTATAATGTTATAAGGGCAAGATTTGAAATTACTGACCAAGTTCTGAGCTGCTGAAAGGGACTACAGTTTGGGAGAAACTTAGACCCACACTCATTCCCTATCTTTTATTCCCTTTTTGGAAGCCTCTGATTTCTCTATGTTACTGACATTTACTAGTTCTTCACCCCACCCTACCACCCAAAGATAATGAAAAATTGACTTGACAAACAACAGCCCTAAGGAGATGGCCAAGAACAAGGACATCAATTTGGTTTTGATAAATGGTTGCTTGTACATGACCCTGCCTTTTATGAAAGTGCCCATAAGAGGCTTTCAATATTCCAAGTCTGCTCATCAGCTAAAAAGATTGACCCAAAAGGTTTCTACTGAACACTTTTGTCAGAGTATGAATATTCATAAACTGGAATAGAACAGTGGATGAATAGGCATAGCAACTAAGTCAGCCAATGAGGGCCAATTGGGAGCTGAGTCAGATTGGAGCCAGGGTGTTTCTTAGCCTGCAGCTTCTGAGTCTGTGCAGAGAATTGTAACTGAAACTAAGCAGTCTGTGCTTGATAGTCTGCTCTGCTGAAATGAAACTAACTGTTCTCTCCTGCCTTGTGTTTTGCCTTTAACTTCTACCAGTTGAAAGAGCTCTGCTATTGGTATTGTAAAATTGACTTCATCTATTATTATGTATATAAAAAAGTTAATGAATCCTGCTGAACCAGTTTATCTGTGTGTGCTTCTGGATTTGATTTTTGCAAGAAACTCTGACAACTTTATAGAAATATTTTTTTCTTCTATATTTATGACAGCGGAGTGTGGGGACTTGATAAAATGAAAGGTTTTCTTGACACAAATTAAGGAAAAGGAAAAGATATGCAAGTGGTCTGATCTTTCTCCCCTGGTCTCACTGTCTTGATTTAGTGTAATAATTCATTACATTTATGCTTCTGGATAATGAGTCATTCTTATAATGACTCCACCATCCCTGAGTGCTAGATCCTATAAAACTTGGGGTTTTACTTTTCATCCAATGTTACTTATAACCTTCAATAAGGTGAAACAGCATTACAGTATTGTTTGCATATGCAATTATCTCCTTGGTGTCCCCTCAGGTACAAAAATAAATACAGATTTTTTTGCACTCAAGACAGAAGTCAGCAGAGATGCTGGAGAAAGAGTGGCTGTTTCATTACCCTTTTATGCCTGTGGGAATCAACCTTGCAAAAATATTATTGTGCTACCTGCTTTGTAAAAAGACAATCTTACGTAGGCCACCGCAGTATCAAAAACCTTGACTTTTAATATGCTTTGTGAATAAGAAATAGCACCTCTCTGTATACTGAAAGGGAAAAAGAATCTATGGAAGTAAAATTAAGCTTTCCTTTTGCAAAGGTTAATTCATTCCTGGATAATTGCCTTTTTTTTTTTAAAGAATTGGGTTCAAGTTGCACTTGGGATTGACAACTTTTAACATTTTCTTTCCTCAAGTGAAATGATTGCTTTGAAACAGGTCTAGAAAAGAAAGCTTTACCAGCAGTGCCCTTTCTGAATTTTAGCTTCTGCTTACTTGTTCCAATGGTTCCCTTTGGTGGAATGAAAAGACTACTAAATCAAATACCCAAGAGATTTAATTCAGATGCCAGGTCAACCATGCAGTGCTTATTTTATTTTTCAATACAGCTTTTCTTTCCCTTCTTTGTTCCTATTGTTCAGGGAGTAAGAAATATTATGGAACACAATAAAGGTAAAACTGGAATGACATGAGTTTTTGTTATCCTTATTTTATGCTTGTTTTTCAATCAAAATCTGATTTGTCTTACCTGGACTTGGATTTTATTTATTTATTGTTTGTTTATTTATTTATTTATTTATTTATTTATTTATTTATTTATTTATTTATTTATTTATTTATTTATTTATTTATTTATTTATTGGTTCGATTTATATGCTGCCCTTCTCCGGAGATTCAGGGAGGCTTACAATGCGTTAAGCAATAACCTTCATACTTTTTGTATATACCTGCTTAGTAGGGCTTTCGTCCCCCCCCCAAGTGGTGTGCTTTTTTATACAAAGTCATCTTATTGCCCCCACAATCCAGGTCTTCATTTTACCTACCTCGGAAGGATGGAAGGCTGAGTCAACCTTGACCCTGGTGAGATTTGAACTTGAAGTAATTGCAGGCAGCTGGTGCTACTTAACAGCACTTTAGTCTGCTGCGCCACCAAGGCTCTTTTGGTTTTGTCAATGAAATCACTGGGCTGCATTGGATGGAATGAACGGAAACTAATCCATCTAACAATGGATAGAAACTAATCAAGGAGAGAAGCAACCTAGAATTAAGGAGAAACTTCCTAACACTTCCTTATGACTGTAACTTTTTTGCTTGTATCCTTATGATTTATATTGATATGGATTGTTTCCTGATTGCTTATTTGTACCCTATGACTATCATTAAGTGTTGTACCTTAAGATTCTTGATGAACGTATCTTTTCTTTTATGTACATTGAGAGCATATGCACGAAGACAAATTCCTTGTATGTCCAATCACACTTGGCCAATAAAAATTTCTATTCTATTCTATTCTATTCTATTCTATTCTATTCTATTCTATTCTATTCTATTCTATTCTATTCTATTAACAGTGAGGACAATTAACTAGTGGAACAGCTTGCCATCAGAAGTTATGGGTGCTTCATCACTGGAGGTTTTTAATAAGAAACTGGACAGTCGCTTGTCTGAAATAGTTTAGGGTCTCCTGCTTGAGCAGGGAGCTGGACTAGAAGACCTCCAAGGTCCCTTCCAGCTCTATTATGATTGATTGCTTCCTGTTAAGGATGCTGTTGCAATGGTTCTGCTACAAATAGTGAGCTTTACCCACATGGTCACTTCCAACTTTATGGTTCTATTAGAAGTTGCTAAAGAGGCACCCCTAACCTGCCCTTTGGACAAGTGAGTGTTGGATTTAGAGCAGGTATTATGGATTGATCTAAATGACATTGAGGAAACTCAGTTTTAGACTTCTAGCCAGCCCTATCTTGAATACTGAAGGTAAGTAAAATACATCTGTAAATGGAACTTTAAATTTAGATACTGTAAGGACAAAAAATAGTGGTGTTGAAGAAAAATGGGAAAGGATGAAAAGGATGAAAAGGATACAACTGTGATACATCTTACTTTGGATGTCTCTCCTCTCATCTTATTGGAACCATACAGGAAACCATTGCATGTTAGTTATCAATCAAATGTTGTCTGGATCACAATTTTTCCAGAACTGAAGAGCTGGTAAATATCATCTCTGAGACAATGAAAGAGGTGAAATTTAGCACTTGATTGTCAAAACTCACATCTGCATTCAGAGTTAAGTCTGTGTTTCCTAAACCCAAGGCCTATTGCATCTGCAGTTCATATTTCATTTCATCAGTGAAGGGTGCTGTATCAAATCAGCTATTGGGTTCCAATGAAGGTCATGTTAGGCAGTAATAATTCCATCTGGCGACTAGCTAGCAATGTGCTTTTATTTAATTGGTAAAATGAGCTTATCGGTCACCATGCCCCATAGTCAAAATATTGAATAACAGCCTCCAAGGAAAGGGTAGGGTTGAAAACTGAGAACAGTTAGCTGAAAGAATGTGGATTTGGAGGCTTTCAAGCTCCCCCCCCCCTTTCACTAATCCAGCAACTTGGCCTGAAGCACAATGTTTGATTTGATGCATAAAAAATGAATTAGTCCAACATTTCATACAACTTGCTCTTTCTCCCCATTTAAAGCTCCGTTTAAAGTTTTGGGAGGTAGCAAAAAGATTTTGATATTAGGTTTGGGGTGCCTAATATCCATTCACAGCCAGTTCATTTCTGAAGTGAAATTTAAAATCCTCCACTTTAATTTGACATGCATGTTTGTATATTTTATTTATTTAAATGATTCTTATTATGCCTTCAAAGGTAAAAATTCAAAGGTGTCTTACAGCTAAAAACAAATCCAGCCAATATTACAACATGACATCAAAGCATAATAAGAGGAAACCTATGCTTTCCCCCCCTATGATTCTACCTTAATCTTGACTTTCTTCAGATAACTATTCAGATGTTTTGAGGTGATGTATCACCCTTAATTTTGAGGTGGCTGAAGGACTTATAGGCATCACTCTATATTTCACTGATCTTCAGACTTTCCAGAGTTCCGTGTGTTCATTAATACCATGCTAATCTATTGAAGAAGCTCCTCCTATGAGATTTGCTTCGATCAGAAAGCTGGAGTGGAGTGATGTTCACAGAAAGAAAAACAGCCACACAAAATGTTCATGGCCACCTTCCAAAGGTCTCTTTCCTGCTAATAAAATATATTTCACATTTGTTAGGATGTTACCTGCCCAGTAATTGTTTATTGTCCTCTTTTGCTCTCTATGTAACAAAGATAAATGTATTCATTTCTGATTACATAACTATCTTTAAACATGCTCTTGATGGTAAAAGCAACATTTATTTTGCTTTGTTTTATGACAACAAGCAACAATTTTAGTTGGCTTAGTGACTTATTTTATATAGCTGAGAGGGTGCCCAGGCCCTGCAGTTTGATTATGACATGTATATTTTATTTGTAGGGCTGTTTATCTCATGTCTTTATTTTTCTTTTTGATACACTGACTGGTCATAGATTGGAATTAAACAGTAAATAAATACTTTCCATTCCTGGATGGGAGATTAAGAACTATATTTAAATTGTCCCAACTATTCTTTAAATTTTTAAGAAAAAAAATCTACCTAACGCCATTTAAGATATGTGAATGCTGTAATGTAGTTGCTACCTACTGTGGTGCTCACCCCTACCAAATTCATACCATAAGATTGAACATGCTCCAAGGGTTGGACTTTTTCCCAAATTGAATGGTAGGCTGACATATGTTGTAAACAGAAGTAGAAGAAGCAAGCAATCATTGCTACTGCAAATAGTCTCCGAAGTTTCTATATCTCCCGTAGATACAATTCATAAGCTCTTTTCCCATGGAGCTGTGTATACCTTACTTCCAAAGATTATTTTCTGGCTACTAGGTGTTACTTTTCAATGAAAGGGAAGTGGATTAAAACTGGGGTGGGTTCTACTTACCTTTTCTACCGGTTTGCAATGGGTCCACGCGCGCGCTTGCTTCGCTCATGCGCGCGCACGCTTTTCTGCACAAGCGCAGAAGCGTTTTCATGACATCAGGATCAGTGGGTGGGGCCTCCCGCCGGTTTTACTACTGGTTCTATAGAACCAGTGTGAACCGGGGGCAACCCACCACTGGATTAAAACCATCATCTGAAGTCTCCCCCACCCCCGGCTGTGATTAATCTTTTCCATGGGCAAAACTTTCAAAGAATGGAGAATATAGAAGCTGAGTCTCTAATATGGGCCTGATACCTTTGTTGGAGTTCACTGTGCTCCTTGTCCCACTTAATTTGAGATATCCTTTTCATTTAAAAAGTAAAGGGTAGTTTGCCTCACAATAAAATCACAGCTTTAAAGTTACATTTTCCACAATAGCTTTGGGCCACATAATCCCCAGGCATGTTCTTAAAAAATAAAATGTTGGGTAGCTGCAATCCATTGTTTAATTTTTCTTGTAGAAATGGGTACTTGAAGATGGGGTGTGTGTGTTGCACTAGACCTCCAAGAACTTCCAACTTTATTGTTCTCTTATAGGTCATACCAGTGGTGGGTTGCTACTGTTTCACACCAGATCAGGTGAACAGTAGCGGTGGCAGCGGGAGGCTCCGCCCACCTGGCTGGATGCTTCTGCGCATGCGCTGAAGCATGCACACGCCCACAAGTATGCGCACGCCCATGAGTGAACTGGTAGTGACGGGATTTGGAACCTGCTCCTGGGTGATCAAAATTTTTGGTCACAGCACATTATTAATATTATATAAAATAGTCTGATACAACAAAATGACACACATGTTTGTGGCACATCAACATACATCTGAAATTCTTCAAGGAGATGTGTTGAGAGTAAAATTAGAAAGAAATAAAAGATGTACTACTTCATTGCCCTGGAAGGATTATTTAAATATTTAATTATTTTGCTTTTCAATGGATTGTCTTTTTCAGAATCATTATTGGTAGCCTTTAAAGAAGACTGGGTGGATAAATGTAAATTAATGAGTGGATGTACTAAAAAGTCAATTGCAAACGTACTGGAATCTCTCCACCCTGCCTTCAATTTGTATTGATGCAAACCTAAAACATATATAATGGATTGATTTCTGTATTTAAAAAGTGCAGTCTTAAAACTGACTACTGTTTTTTTTAAAAAAATGTTTTGTAGTGGGAAATATTTTTAGTGTATTTGCTTGAAAAGTAAAATGTTTATGCTAAATGTGCAAGCTCATGGGATTCTTAATGAGAAGTGAGATCTTGAAAACTCACAGATAACCAAAGTGGGCAATAATAAACTTGGAGTTTAGATAATCTCCAAATATTTGGTTTATAAAGAATCCCCGAATTGTCTACTTTTAAAAAAAACGGTAGCAAGAACAACCTTTGCATAATCACATTAATTTACCTGGTTTTCCATTAAATTATATCACATTAATTTACCTGGTTTTCCATAGACTATCCCCATGGTGTCTAATTAGTAAGAATGTTCATTTAGTTTATATTATATTTATATCCTGCATTTTCTCCAAGAGTTCAAACCAGCTTCCTTTCATTTTATCTTCAAATGGCAATCAAGTAAAATAGTAGTTGGGGCTGAGAAAGTAACTAACCAAAGTATGCCAGTCAACTTTCATAGGTTAACTTGTTGTTTTTAAATGTGGGTCTCCTTGATCCCAATCTAACAATTAAACACTCCATCACACTTGGTTTTCCCATGACACACTCTTAGAATTCCCAAATTCCCAAACTGAGAAATCTTGTCCTTCTCTGAAGAACAGTAAACAGTAATTTTTAAAAAATGTTGGCAGTTTTGCCTAGTCTGAAAAATGCTTTTATTTGTTTATATTTGGAATATTGAGAGGATATTTTTTCTTAGCTCCTATCCCCTTTTTCTGTGACTGTCTAGACCAGGGTTGTGTTACTATGGGAAATTTATGATCTGTGGACTTCAATTCTCAGAATTCCTGAGCCAGGGAATTCTGTTTCTAATTTTGGAAGTTGAAGAGCACAGGCTGTAAAGTTGACATAGATAGTTGCCCACCCCGGCCAAAACTGAACATGACTTATGTTAAAGTATATTACTCATAACTACAGTCACATGAGAGATGTGGTGGCTTAGTGGCTAAGATGCTGAGCTTGTTGATCAAAAGGTCGGCAGTTCAGTGGTTTGAATCCCTAGTGCCGCATAACGGGGTGAGCTCCCATTATTTGTCCCAGCTTCTGCCAACCTAGCAGTTCAAATGCACATAAAAAATGCAAGTAGAAAAATAGGGACCACCTTTGGTGGGCAGGTAACAGCATTCCGTGTGCCTTTGGTATTTAGTCATGCCGGCCACATGACCACGGAAACATCTTTGGACAGCGCTGGCTCTTCGGCTTTGAAACGGAGATGAGCACCACTCCTAGAGTCGGGAATGACTAGCACATATGTGCGAGGGGAACCTTTACCTTTACTTACAGTCAAATGAATCACACATGAATGGGAATTTACGGGAAAAATGAAGCTTATGTTACAGATTAAGGTGGCAGCAGAAATGGCCTGCATATCCTGGGTTCAGTCTACAAGGTGTGAAACTTTTAGAGCAACTGTGGAAAAAGAAGTGTTCATTTAAAAAAAAAAGTCACAGTATTTGAACATTGGAAGGATAAACTGAAGAAAAAACCCCCCACACATGGCAATACATGGCGAGGATCAGGAAAAAGCAACAGATGCTGTAAAATATTCTCTTTCATGCTCTCCCTATACCAGAATTGTGCAGACGTATGCTGGCATAGCCTCAGTCAGAGTGCAGAGCAAGACTGTATCTTACACATCTGGAAGCTATTTGGCAGAGTGGAGAGTTCAAATGCTTTCAGCCTTAGCTGGTTTTAGACATATCTAGAGTCCAGTTCAGGACACTTCAGCACACAGAACTCATTAAAGCAGGGATGGCAGAGAGCATTGCCAGAAAGGAGAAGATCCCGGGGAGCTGTAGAGCCAAACATATCCGCGCTATCAGATGCTTCCCTTCATCCTGCCCCTCTTTTGGCTGCCACTAAGAAATGGGACAAATAATAGAGAGACACAATAGCCCGGGGTGGAGGGAGAGAATTGGGAAAAAAGAAGAGCGAGAGGAAAAAAAAAAAACACCACAGCATCACAGCTGAGTGAAGACTGGCTCTCTATCAAAAGACAAAATGTACTTGGACAAAATCCAGTACATGAGTTAAGTTGAGTGCAAAGCAAGCCATTCAGAGCTTAAAAAGAAAAAAAAAAAGCTCCTTGCTTCAGAGTTACACAAAGGGGTCAACCTTTTCTTTCCTCACTGAAACCAATCACAGTTTGCTATTTGTACTCAAAATGAGAGTGTTCTTATCACCTTGGGGATCCGGGGGACTCGTTTCCCCCCCTCCTTTGTTACATTCTACTTGTTAACTGTTTCTGCCTACGGACAAGTAAACTTTCTGCAACAACCGTATGACAACAAGTACCAATAACAAGCAATTGGCTTTTTGAATCCTGCTCGATAAGAAGACCCAACAAGGCTAACATATAATTCTTACTCGTTAATTTTCTGTCCTCTATTTCTTCCAATTCTTCACCTAGTTTTACTTCTATTCATATAAGCTATCCACACTTTGATCCCACTATCTTTCTTTACTAAACAATCAACTGTACTTAGTTAATATTCTATCAGTTTTCACCTCTTATTTTACAGTATTTCCAATCAAACAATCTCGGTTATAATTCATTCATTCCCCATCCTCTTTTTCCAAGTTCTATAAGTTCACAACACAGTCTGTATTTAAAGATTATAAATTATATTTATTTATTTATTTATTTATTTATTTATTTATTTATTTATTTATTTATTAAATTTTTATACCGCCCCCTCTCCCGAAGGACTCGGGGCGGTGAACAGCCAAAATTAAAAACACACAATACAAATATTAAAATACATTAAAACAAAATTAAATTATCTTAGGCTTCTCCAATTTAAAACCCCGTTACCCATAAAATTCACCAATTAAAAATTTTTTTTAACCCAGCCCGGCTTGCTGAAATAAAAAAGTCTTCAGGGCCCGGCGGAAGGTCCGGAGGTCCGGGATTAGTCGTATCCCTGGGGGCAGCTCATTCCAGAGGGTGGGTGCCCCCACAGAGAAGGCTCTTCCCCGGGGGGTCGCCAGCCGACATTGCCTGACAGACGGCACCCTGAGGAGACCCTCTCTGTGGGAGCGTGTTGGCCGGTGGGAGGTTATCGGAGGCAGAAGGTGGTCTCGTAAATAACTGGGTCCTAAGCCATGGAGCGCTTTGAAGATGAGAACCAACACCTTGAAGCGCACTCGGAAGACCACTGGAAGCCAATGCAGCTCGCGCAGGAGAGGTGTCACGTGGGAGCGCCATGCCGCCCCCATAAGTACCCGCGCGGCCGCATTCTGCACCAGTTGGAGCCTCCGAGTGCTCCTCAAGGGGAGCCCCATGTAGAGAGCATTACAGTAGTCAAGGCGGGAAGTAACGAGGGCATGAGTGACCGTGCATAGGGAGTCCCGATCCAGAAAGGGGCGCAACTGGCGTATCAGGCGAACCTGATAGAAAGCCCCCCTGGCCACGGCCGTCAAATGCTCTTCTAAGGACAGCCGTGCGTCCAGGAGGACACCCAAGTTACGCGCCCTCTCCGTGGGGGCCAATGTCTCGCCCCCAATAGTCAGCGATGGCACCAGCTGACTATATCGGGACGCCGGCAGCCACAGCCACTCAGTCTTGGAGGGATTGAGTCGGAGCCTGTTCCTCCCCATCCAGACCCGCACCGCCTCCAGGCACCGGGACATCACTTCAAGGGCATCGTTGGGGTGGTCTGGGGTGGAGATGTACAGCTGAGTGTCATCAGCGTACAGATGGCACTGCACCCCGAAACCACGGATGATCTCGCCCAGCGGCTTCACATAAATGTTGAACAGGAGAGGCGAGAGGACCGACCCTTGTGGCACCCCACAAACCAAGTGCCTTGAGGTCGACCTCTGCCCTCCAGCCAACACAGACTGCGACCTGTCGGAGAGATAGGAGGAGAACCACCGTAAAACAGTGCCTCCCACTCCCAACCCCTCCAACCGGCGCAGCATGATACCATGGTCGATGGTATCAAAAGTATAGTATATATTTCCTCTTTCCCTTTAGTATTTCTCTTTACTTACTATCTATACAATATATACAATATGTCCAAGCTCTTAACAGATAGAAACTAGAGATTATGGAGGAGAATTGTGCAAAAGCCTGCCTTGAGGCTGAAGGAACAAAGAGTTCAACATGCTTTGTACTGTTGGAAGAAATATCCATCTGCGTTCAGTTCCAAGTGGAGAAAAAGGCACTGGAAACATGGAGACTGCTTGGAAAGATGGTTTAGTGGTGGACAGGAATCACATGGCTTGAGTTCCTGAGCAGAATCACATGGCTTGAGTTCCTGAGTAGAAAATAAAGAAGCCCCAGATGCTGGGAGTGCCTTGGTTTTATGCCCTCTGTTGGGCCCCACCTCTGAGTTTCTTGTTCCTGTATAAGAAATGTATCCTGATTGGTCAAACTCCCAGGTGGTCTAGGGGTCTTAGCTAACTTTGTAGGTTGTCTCTCAAGCTTGCTTGAGTCTTGCCATGTGGGGAGTTTCTGTTGCTAGATGGGTCCTATTGTGTTGCAGATGATGGTCCATTGACAAAGGTGGTGGGGGGAAATGAGTGAGTTTGGCTGAGGCCTTAATAACCTATTGACAAAGGTATGTGTGGGGGGGAAGGCAGGAAGCTGCTTTGTCTTTAAAACATGTTTCTCCATTTCTCATCCAGGGAAATATAATATTCTGCCTTTTTAAATATTTCCTAAAATATTTCATTCTTCTAGGAGAGGGGTGAGTGCTAACTTCCTACAGTACTACTATGTGGTTAGGTCTCAATACGTGGGTTGGTAGCCTATGAACAACCACTGTACACTTATAAAGCTTGTCTATTGCAGATGCTACAACTCAGTATCAAAAGATGGACTTTGCATGCTCGCTTCAATCTTTGGCAGTTTACCCTTATTCCATGTCAAACTATTAGTTTCCTGGATTGTATTTTGACAATGGCTCTCTAGGGCAACATGTGCAGATTTAACCAAGCTAAAATCCATGCTTGGTCTTTGTACAATACTTTGAAAGACGGGAGCAATTTTATTTTATTTTTTTAAAAATGGTAGCGTCAGGACAAAACTGTGCATGGAACAAGGGCAAAATCTACCTTTAATTTATTTAATGTTCATTTAAATGAACTATAGTTAATATGATTACTCCTAATAACTTTCTTCTTCTAAAACATAACTGGCAATTACAGCAGGGTAGGGAAAATTCGTGGCCTAATAGTTCATGATTCATAAACTTCTTTTTAGGTTGAGAGCAACATATAGATATTATAGAATATGTCAATGGCCATACAGGAGAAGGAATCTAGTAGGTGCATGCGAAACTGAAAGTATCAATATCAAGAATAGTGTACATGTACACGTGTATCTATCTCTACCTCTATGTGTGCATAGATATGTATAATTTGTGTATATTGTATATATTGTATATATTGTGTATATTGTGTATATGTGTATAATTTTTGAATATTTTTTATTGTTGAGATAATATACCATATTGAAACCAGATTTAGGGGTTTTGATTCTAACTTTTCTCCAAACTTTGTATTTTTTTTTTTTTGATGACATGCTCATTTGTTTCAAAATCTGGAAAAAAAGTAAAATCCTTGTTTTAAAGCTAACAAAAGTCATTGGTTCCAGTAAGTGAAATTCATAAAATAAAAGATAAATAAAATAAGGCTTACATAGACTGTATGTCTTAGAATAAGATCCTTACTACATAGTAAAGCATAGTGCATTAAATTTAAGTGAAAACACAAAATTCAGATTTTTAATCATCTATATTCTATGGAACTGCAATTTTTCTAGCATCAACTGCCTGTTTAGTTTTAAAATGTGTTTTTAAAGGCCGAAGAGAGATAGCTGAATTATTTGATGATACTTTTGAAAGCATTATTCACAAAACTATCACAAAAACACTAAGAACTTTTTGAAAACCAAAAAGATATGAAATGTAGAAAATTAGTTTTATGTGATTTGCATGCTACAATTTTATTTTTTTTTATTTTAAAAAATAGTTATGAAGCTCCATCCTACTGTACTCCTAGACCCATTCTTAAACACCTAATTTCTCATATCTTGAACATTAAACTACTAGGATCTAACAACTCAACCCTTTTTTCTACTTAAAGGAAATACTCTAACCGATTCGATTCTTTTATCATTCTCATTGACTTACCATCTTCCACTGTGTCAAATATAATATATTTTCAGTTCTCCTCCCCAATACTCAATGGTATAGATCATGTGCTGATAAACAGTTTCTGGTAAACCAAAGCTGCATCATAGAAGAATCCAATCCCAAAGCCTTGAATATGGCCTCCAAAAGCTGTTACCAGTTTAGTTATTTTGTAAAATTGAGAAATGACCTCAAAATCAATATTTAATATGCCCTAGTATAAATGAAATGAAATCAAAATTTTGTTATGTTACATCTTATCCCTAATTTCTTCTAGAGTGACTCAGATAATGTTACCAAGTTGAGTAGTGAAACATCGGCAAGAAAACAACCAAGCTCAGAGAGCTCCGAGGACCTAATGCCCCAAACAATCTGGTTCCTCATTTTACTGACCTTGGAAGGATGGAAGGCTGAACCAACCTTTAGTTATTTATTTTTATTTTATTTATTTAGTTTGTCGATCATGTACAAGATAACAGGTATAAGTATAAACATGGATATGAACGAAAGAAATGAATACAAATAAATGTGGACAGTAGGACAGGGATGGTAGGCACGCTAGTGCGCTTATGCACGCCCTCTTTATGGACCTCTTAGGAATGGGGTGAGGTCCACAGTAGACAGTTTAGTTTGAAGCTGTGGGGGTTAGAGCTTGTAACAATGGAGTCAGGTAGAGCATTCCAGGCGTTGACCACTCTGTTGCTGAAGTCGTATTTTCTGCAGTTGAGTTTGGAGTGGTTTACTTTGAGTTGGTATCTATTGTTTGCCCATGTATTGTTGAGGTTAAAGCTGAAGTAGTCACCTTCAGCCTGTGAGAATTGAAATGCTGGCAGTCGGCAGAATTAGCCTGCAATACTGCACTCTAACCACTGGGCCATCACAGCTCTTGGTTGCACAGTGATTAGAATGCATGGGTGCTGTCCCAGAAAAAAACTGTAGGATCTTGTTCTATGTTTTGAAGGATTTGCTTGTTAGAATCTCATTTGCTCAGTGCTGCTAGAAGTATTATGCCATGACTGTGCAAAGTTCTGAACTTCTTTGAAAGCCCACTGCTCCTTGCACAGAATGCTGAAGAGAATTACAGAACAATTGTATGGAAAACGTAAATTGTGTCTTGCTGATGTACTTGGACTACAAGATGAGTCTTTAAGGCAGAGGTCTTCAAACTTGGCAGCTTTAAGACTTGTGGACTTCAACTCCCAGAATGGCTGGAGAATTCTGCTGGAGAATTCTGGGAGTTGAAGTCCACAAGTCTTAAAGTTGCCAAGTTTGAAGACCTCTGCTTTAGGGAATGGGATGTGGCATGATAAGAAAAACACTTAACAGTGATTCCTTAAATAAAAAATATGGGGTTTGGAGCTACAATCCAATATAAACTTAAACTCATATAACTCCTGGCAGGCTTGCTACAAGTTTCTGTCGAATTTCCTACCTGTCATATACAGTAATGAATCTCTTTTTTATTTCTCATGCAAGTCTACTTCTGCTGTGTCAAATATGGGGGAATAAATTAAAAGTTTTATCTGTCATTGTTTTGGTTGTCAACGCACCTTTTGATGTATAATCTGGTCACTCCCTGACACAAAACAGTAATCCTTCTGCTCTTTCTGACTTATGCCAAACATTGGCTCATGTCTAAAATGTATATCTATTCCAATTTTCCAGATCATTTTTTTTAAAGGATCCTGCAGCTTGTTTCCTTTTAAGGCATAGTTTCAGATCTCTTTCTTTCTCCATTGTGTTTGACCTAGTTCTCAGGAGTGAGTCGTTTTTCACATTAAAATTATGCTAAACATCACCACTGAAGTGTCTTCGCCTTATCCTTTATTTCTGTATTTCTAGACACAGATTATGAAAAGTAATTTGCTTTAATTGTATGCCGGTGCTTCATTTAATAAAGCAGAGAGGTAGTACTGGAGTAGTTCCAAGGGTGAAATCAAGCAGGTTCTGACAGGTTCTGGAGAACCAGTAGCGGAAATTTTGAGTAGTTTGGAGAACCGGCAAATACCACCTCTGGCTGGTCCCAGAGTAGGATGGGAATGGGGATTTTGCAGTATCCTTCCCATGGAGTGGGGTGGAAATGGAGATTTTGCAGTATCCTTCCCCAGCCATGCCCACCAAGCCACCCCCACCAAATCACACCACACCTAGAAAGCCATGCCCACAGAACCGATAGTAAAAAAAAAGGAATTTCACCACTGAGTAGTTCTATCTACAATATTCAACCCATGGAGGCAATATTTAAAAAGATCTTTTCGGGGTTACCAAAAGTTGACCTTTGGGTAGCAGACTGGAGTCCTCTTCATTTCAGACTGAAAGAAAAGGCAGAACAAAAATGAACATGAAACATAATCAAAAATAAATTAATGTTCTATGTTTTTAATTGTAATTCCCAAAGGTGTTTTTTTGATGCAATCTTTGGAAGATTTTTGTGGGTTGTACTCCATGTTTTTAAGGGGCTTGTGTAGCTTTGGGATCTTAGCTTGTAAATTTTGTCCTAGAGTTTTGTTGTTTGTGGAGGTCACAGCATAAAGGTTTAGTAGTGGGTCCTCTGGAGTTATTGTCTCAAATGCTTAGTATTTCAAAACAGAGTAGTTAAGTAACTTAATTTGTAACTACCTTAAGTTACTTCTAAATTGCTTCCAGTGTTTGATCATTGTCTTAACATTTGGGAATCATTACTGTATATTGATGCAATGTTGTGTGTATACTTAAATTTGTATGCATTTGTATGTGAATGTGTGTGTGTTGCACACTCTCTTGAAGAAGGCAGGACAAACATATTACTGCTATAAATCAAAGGATTCCCACCAATTGTCAAATCTCACATATATTAATATTGTATGAAAAAAGACCCACATCCTTCAGAAGGTAGCTGATAAAGTTCTTAGGATGATGATTGAAGATATTGACTAGTTTCTCCTTACTTTTTACCAACTTAGATGGTAAATGATGGTAGAAAAGAAGGAAATGCTCTGTTACCATGATTACTAAGAAATAAGGGAACATCTAAACATAATACAAACTAAACCAAACAGCTTGGAAATGGCCTACTTTTTTTCTCCAGATAGTTCCACAGTTACACAACCAGCTAGCATTTCAAATTGACTAGGCTTGTTTTGTGGCATACTTTAAATATTAGATAATCCTGTTCTGGCTCTAACTCTCTCTTTTCAATTCCAGCATCCTTTAGCAGCTATGCTCTATCAACCTCTTCGATGTATAATCACAACTTAATATGCTTTCAGGCCAGTTTGATATAGATCAATATTAGTTTTGCTATCACAACAAATAGGCGGCGGCACCATGGATCTCCTTGGTTACATGTGTTTTTGCTGCACTTGAATACAACATGTACCAGGAAATGAATCACCATGCACAGGTAGCTCGGACCAGTTACATGCAAGGAACCTGCTAGGCAATACATGTACATGAGGGGCTGCCACTCAGTAGGAAAAAACACAGTTTGCTGGTTTCCATAATAAGTATCTTCAGACAGGAGTGGGAAAGAAATCTTAGCCTCTGCTATTCAGTTATGAGCATCTGAAATGGTGCAAAGTCCTCATGTGGCTGTATCCTTAAAGAATATTAGAATAGAATAGAATAGAATAACAGAGTTGGAAGGGACCTCAAAGGTCTTCTAGTCCAACCCCCTGCTTAGGCAGGAAACCCTACACCACTTTAGACAAATGGTTATCCAATGTCTTCTTAAAAACTTCCAGTGTTGGAGCATTCACAATTTCTGGAGGCAAGTTGTTCCACTGATTAATTGTTCTAACTGTCAGGAAATTTCTCCTTGGTTCTACGTTGCTTCTCTCCTTGATTAGTTTCCACCCCTTGGTTCTTGTCCTGCCTTCAGGTGCTTTGGAGAATAGCTTGACTCCCTCTTCTTTGTGGCAGCCCCTGAGATATTGGAACACTGCTATCATGTCTCCCCTAGTCCCTCTTTTCATTAAACTAAACATACCCAGTTCCTGAAACCGTTCTTCATATGTTTTAGACTCCAGTCCCCTTAGTTGTCCCCCACCATGATGTAAAACAATCCAAAGAGTCTGTGTGGGATTTGAGTAGTGGGAAGTCCACCAGTTTGCAATGAACAAGGCATGAAGATTGAGTGTAGTTTAATCTCTCTTTTCTACTTCTAGTAATTTATTTCCATTTTCTTTCACTGGCTCAAATGGAAAAGAAAATTCTTAAGTCAGGCTGATATGAGAAAGAGGTTTTTGGAGTCCATGGAGACCTTAAGAGCTAGACAGTGCCAGATGGTGTCTTCTCTTGGGCCACTCTTTTCTACAATCATAGGCTTCTGGGTATTGAGGAGTATAGAGATGGCCATGCAAAAAAGATTTCAAAGCCATTAAAAACTATCAGCCTGGTTCAGAAAGACAGGAAAGGATGAGGAAGAAACCCAAGATTGAACTGCCTTGATCAGGGGTTGGCAACCTTAAACAGTCAAAGAACCACAAAGGTCCTAACCGGAAGCCCCTTGTTCAATTCTGGAGCCCACCGGAAGTCCGGTTCCCCCACCATAGAGTCTCTTCCTAGAGCAGCATCCTTTTTCCTCTACCTGTCTTAACAGAAAGCCCTATCAATTGTGGAGCCAACCGGCGACAGGGAGCCACAGCAGAGGAATGAAAGAGCCACATGCAGCTCCAGAGCAGTGGGTTGCTGACCCCTGGCCTTGATGTATGAGACAGGGAAAGAGAAACTCTCAGGCTTTCAAGATTCTGTTATTATACATTATGTCAATAAAGAAGACTGTTTCCTGACCTGGTCTATATCAAAGGGCTGACAACAGCCATTAATTTCTTTGTAGAGTTGGGGTAATGAGGTTTCTCCTACGGCTGCTTTCTGCCGCCCAAGGAAGAAGAGCTCCAGCCATCTGACTGCCCTCCACCCCTGTTCTGTGGAGTATGTGGAAATTTAGGTTAAGCACTCAAGACGTTGAGCAGGCATGGGAAATAGAACAGAACTTTCCATGCTAAAACCTAGGAGTAATGAGTTGCTTCATTTTGGTTTTTGAAAGATACATTTAAAATATCTGTAGTCTAGGCAAAAAAACCCTACACATACACGAGATCTATAAAAATCAGTGCAAGGTTGGCAGACCTGAAAGGAAACAGGAAAATGAACAGTCTCCAAAAACATTCAGCTCAGACCACAGCAGTCAGTCCAAGGGTAAAAGGGATAGAGAGAACATTGCATAAGAGGATAATGGATGTAGTTAAAGCACTATTTGGAGCATGGAAAGAATGCAAACTTAAAAGGAAACATCATTTTAAGAACTGAGAAAACCCTGATGTCCTGTTAACAAAAATAACCTTTTGAGCAATGGGCAGAGCTATGCAGAGGGATTACGCTTCAGTTAATATATAGCCCGTGGCCCAAGTGAAGGGCAGGATCCTGCAAAAGCTAACTGTAAAATGCTGATTCTATACGCCTTTCATTAGCATTAGTACTGAGCGAGCAATCAGGAAAGAGATCTTAGAGTTATGGTGGAAAATGATAGCTCAGTGAAAATGTCAACTCAAATGCCATGCCTGAAATTCGGCTTGTGTGAAACAGTTTGACTTTGCCTCGAGGCATTTTGTGCAATGGCCTTGACGTGATTCATCTCAGCCCGTTGCTTTGCCTTGCCTTGGAGCTACATCCAGCAGGGCCAGTAGCTTTCTGGAAGAAGGGCTACAGCTGAAGCAAGGGTGGATGAAGGGATCGCCTCATGAAGCAGCTTCAAAGGGGTACTTTGCTTAAACCATTCTCCAAGCCAAATATGGTTCCCCGTGGAATTCCTTGCTTGAATCATCAGGAAAGGCAATGCTGCTGTTATTTAAATCATTCAGAAGGACTGAAATAAAATGATCTATGGAATCATGTTGCCATCTACGTTCATGGATGACTGTACTTGAATTGCTGTCTACATTTTGATCCCTACATTTGAAAAAAAAAAAAAAAGAAAGAAGATATTATACAGCTGGAAAAGGTATAGAAAGCCACGAATTATTATCTGGCTAAATAAGTTCTTATGTGTGTAAACACGATTGCTTTTGCTTTTTCATTTAGAATGAAGTCACGTAATATCTCATACCATATTAGGACTTTGGAATCATCTACTGGAATTAAGGATGGTAGAAAAAGTACATCCTTACACAATGCATATTTAATTATTTTCTTTTGGGGGGGACAGTAGGCAGAATAGTTACCGATTTAGATGATAAGGAGGATGGAGACATTCCATAGTGCAGGATAGGCCTATCTGTAGTTATTAACTTGATCGGTATTTACTCTGACTACTGAAGCACTGACAGCAATCCTTGGCCAGCTGTTCAAGAAGAGAAGTAGAAGAGTGCTATGGCACTCCATGCTTGCAGAAATTGATTTCATGATAAAACACTTGCAAGACTATAATATGTGTAATCTTTAAGAGAAAGCTGCAGTTCTGTGTCAACAATCTCTGTAAGGTAAAAAAAATAGGAGAAAATACTTCATTTTCAGTGGCTTGCATCATTTATAACCAATTGTCAAAGGAAAGGGAGACTAGACAAACTGGTTAGACTAGAGGAGCCCATATCTACATTCTATAGGTAAGGATTCTGCTTACCCCAGGACAGGTAGTGCTCAACCTACGATCACAATTGAGCCCAACATTTATGTTGTTAAGTGAGAAATTTGTTAAATGAGTTTTGCCCCCTTTTACGATTTTCCTTGCCACATTTCTTAAGTGAATCTCTGAAGTTATTAAATTAGCAACATGGTTGTTAGGAAATGACTATTACTTAACTTGTTGGGTTAGCAATATATAAACCATCAATGTAGCTTTAAGACTGCTGTATTGCATTATACTGTGTCCTGATTGGTTAGCTCTGTAGCCAATGTCCTTAAGAGGGAGCTAGAAACATGGTTTGTTCTCTTTGCTGTTCTTGCTCTTTGATATTGCTGTTTACAACTCCAGAAGAACTGTTTATTGTGAATGACTATGACGACTGGTAAGAAGACTTCGTTATTGGATTATCCCTGGACTGTCGTTTTGGCTATCTCCTGCTTTATATGTGTATGACCTGGACTGTTTATTGGACTATGCCTTACTATTTCCCGAAAGTAAACACAACTCAGTGTATTTGTGTGTTGATTGTGTTTCTTCGTAACTACTCTCAATCGCTTTCATGTACACACCCTTGCTACTCAAGGGTTCCTTAACAATGGTTGTTAAGTGAATCTGGCTTCCCCATTGACTTTGCTTGCCAGAAGGTTGCAAAAGGGGATCATATGATTCCGGGACATTGCAACCGTCATAAATAGGAACCAGTTGTCAAGCATCCACATTTTGATCACATGACCATGGGGAGGCTGCAACAGTCATAATTGTAAAAAATGGTCATAAGTCACTTTTTTCAGTGATGTTGAAACTTTGAATGGTCAATAAACAAACTGTTGTAGGTCGGGGACTACCTGTATAAGAAAAGACCCTAAAAGAAATAAAGAGTGCCAGACTAAGTGGGGTGCTATATAGTATCCATTTTAATTAGTAGTAACTATGAGAAGGATCTGGAAGTCCTAGTGGACAACCATTTAAATATGAGCCAGCAGTGTGCAGCAGCTGCCAAAAAAGCCAACACAGTCCTAGGCTGCATAAACAGAGGGATAGAATCAAGATCATGTGAAGCAGGGACAGGTTCCAAATCCCATCACTACTGGTTCGGTTGTGTGTGTGCTCGTGCGCATGGCACTTCTGTGCATGTGCAGAAGCTTCTGGGTGGGTGGGCGGAACCTCCTGCCGCCGCTGCTACTGGTTCGCCCAATCCGGTGTGAACCGGTAGCAACCCACCACTGATGTGAAGTGTTAATACCACTAATGCCTTGGTAAGACCACACTTGGAATACTGCATTCAGTTTTGGTCTCCAGGATGTAAAAAAGATGTGAAGACTCTAGAAAGAGTGCAGAGAAGAGCAACAAAGATGATTAGGGGACTGGAGGCTAAAACATATGAAGAACGGTTGCAGGGACTGGGTATGTCTAGTTTAATGAAAAGAAGGACTAGGGGAGACATGATAGCAGTGTTCCAATATCTCAGGGGCTGCCACAAAGAAGAGGGAGTCAAGCTATTCTCCAAAGCACCTGAGGGTAGGACAAGAAGCGATGGGTGGAAACTAATCAAGGAGAGAAGCAACTTAGAACCAAGGAGAAATTTCCTGACAGAACAATTAATCAGTGGAACAACTTGCCTCCAGAAGTTGTGAATGTTCCAACACTGGAAGTTTTTAAAAAGAGATTGGACAACCATTTGTCTGAAGTGGTGTATGGTTTCCTGCCTAAAAAGACCTCCAAGATCCCTTCCAACTCTGCTATTCTAGTTACAGATGCCTTTATATAACTAATCTAAAATATAGATGCCACTAATTCTGCCACATCACCTTAATTCATTAATGAAAAAGAGAATCTGCTAAACTGAATCAGCATAAACCCACTATTACTTTGCAAAAGGACAAAATCACTTTAGCCAGGAGAAGCCCTGTAAGATTCAACTGTGTATTAGGCAAAGGAAAGGCACTCATTGGAACGTTTAACATGTTTTATACGGTCTTATATATGGAGTTAAATCTGTTTTCAATAAACTATATCACAGTGAAATTATGAGAAATAAGATTTAACGGCAGCTGTTGTTATGTAATGTAATATGGAGAAGACACCCTCCAGAAAAACGGACCATTTGGATTGGGCTGTGCAGACGATAAAGCCAGGGCATCAGAGAATTGTAACCACAAAAACAGAACAACCAAATGGCACTGACAAATAGGGCACAGTGACCCAGAAGCTGTTCCAAAACTAGAAGGTTTTGCCAAGGGACTGAAGTTGCTGCCAAGGGTGAATCAGTCTGGATGTGCAGGTTGTATACAGGCCAACGGCACAAAGTCAATGTATGTACAGAAGAAAGAAAAAGAGACACAGAAGCCATTAGAATTATTATCAGTCTGGCCAGGGAGAATAACTTCTTAAAACCAAACAGCAAACAGTGAACTACTTTTTATGAACGGATAAGAAAAGGACTGAAGTTGGAATATGTTCATGGAGTCTTCTCCTAGTACCGTGATGGGGAACCTATGGCACACGTGCCAGAGGGGGCACGCAGTGCCCTCTCTTTGGGCACGCGAGCTGTCGCCCCAGCTCAGCTCCACTGTGCACATGCGTGTACCTGCCCCCGGGCAGCTGGTCTTCAGGTCTCTGCGCGCATGAGGAGGGCTGGGAGCATGTAGGGGGCCCACGCACGCATGCACAGGAGCACGTGTGTGTGGGGCACATGCACATGCACAGGGAGCAGGGTGCATGTGGGGGGCACTCGGTCCCGAAAAGGTTAGCCATCACTGTCCTAGTAGGTTGTAATTAGCTAGAAGCTAGGGTTTGCTAATGCCAATACTTTAATTTTAAGTTAGTCTCCTTTCTTTTATCATTATAAAGCCTGTTTCATTGAATACCATTCAGGTCAGATTCATGCTCACAGAAACACACAAGTAGACACAGAACACTTCAACTTCCAAAAGTACATATCTCAAGTTTAAATTAGATTTTGAGATAGGTTGTGGACTAGGGATATTCTTTGCTGATAGAGATTTACTTCTAATAATACAAAATCTCAATGAAAGGAATGCTTTTAAGGGTTAGACATAATCTGCAAGGACAGCTCCCTTAGCAAGATTTATTCATTTCATTCTTGTTTTAGAAGGTAGCCTTAAATACGACTTGGTGAAATCTCCTTTGGAGAAATTCTGTTTCTTTAGTTATGTCTTGGAATATTTTGTGTGTCTAGATTTAAAGGCCAAAAAGATTATCAGAGTGAATGTGTGGTATTTTGATATTTGAGTAATATTTTTGAATGCCTCTCCTTAAAGATGGCATGAGATTTACCACGGCTTAACTACAAACTTGTTTAATATAAGAAATGTGAAAAATAGTAGTTGTTTATACTGGCAAACATTTGAAAATTATGGGCATATTTGCCTTTGAGATATCAGAGTGATAGAAAGAGGAGAATACATCTCATTGGATTTTCTTCTTTCTACACTAGTAGATTTCAATACTTTTTATGTTATTAAGAATAAATCAGGGAAGACTCATTCTGTAGCTTTATATCTGCTAATAGATAAATACTCCCCTGGGATGTTCAAATTTTTCATGACCATTATTTTTATTATTCTATCAACATCTTTGTTGCAAATGATCTGATAAGTAAGACTAGTAATATGTTAACTAAGCAATGATAGGTCAGTGGGAGCCGTAGCCCAAAACTGAACCTTACGTCTCTGGTTATCTAAATGACTTAAATGTATTCACTCTTGTGGCAATCAAATGACTGTAATAAAGAAATGATTATGATCATGGCTACTGCCCAGCTTTGTAGATGTAACATGATGGACCAGATTCCTTAATTTAGGAAATATATAAATCAATCAATCAATCAATCAATCAATCAATCATCGATTGATCGATCAGTCATGATGCTTTTATTTTATGTTACCAATGTTCCAATAAACTGGGCCATTTAAAAACCAATACAATAATTTGTATTTCAAACCAATATTGAGTATTTAACAAATAATCTGCAGAAGTAGCATTCACAAATCCTTGCTTCATGTGTTGCTTTTACAGTAAACTTAAAAGTTTAAGAAAGACCTGTGTTTTTCAGGAAAAGGGACATCTGACAAGGAGTCACTGTGTATGAGTTGTGTGGTGTACAAATTTGTTAAACAAACAACAAACAAACAAATAAATAATTTTATCAACTTTCCTACTTGCACATGATCTAAAATGAATTAAACATATTTATTTGTTTGTTTGTTTGTTTGTTTGTCAAACATGTACAAGATAGAAGATATAAAAATGAACATGGATATGAATGAAGGAAATGAATACAGATAAATGGGGACAGTAGGACAGGGACGGTAGGCACACTGGTGCACTTATGCGCGCTCCCTTTACGGACCTCTTAGGAATGGGGTGAGATCCACGGTAGACAGTTTAAGGTTGAAGCTTTGAGGGTTTGAGGATGTAACAATGGAGTCGGGTAGAGCATTCCAGGCATTGACCACTCTGTTGCTGAAGTTGCATTTTCTGCAATCGAGTTTGGAGCGGTTTACCTTGAGTTTGTATCAATTGTTTCCTGTGTATTATTGTGGTTGAAGCTGAAGAAGTCGTTGACAGGTAAGACGTAGCAGACAATTTTGTGTATTTACTTAGATCAGACCACAGGCGGTGCAGTTCTTGATTGCCCAAGCCCAAAATTTCAAGCCTGGTGGCATAAGGGATTCTATTGTGAGTAGAGGAGTGGAGTACTCTTCTCATGAAATACCTCTGGACCCACTCAATCATATTAATGTCCAATATACAGTGTAGATTCCAGGCAGATGAGCTGTATTTGAGAATTGGTCTGGCAAAGGTTTTGTATGCCCTAGTTAGCAGTATAATTTTACCAGAGAAGAAAATATCACCTTTTCCAATACGATCATCTCCTCTTATGTTGGATTGTGATGGATTCCCATCACAATCATACTAATATATTTTGTGGGAGGCTGGGTAAGATTTATAGTTTAAAATACTTTTAAGGTGCCCTCAGTGGCCAGCATTATACAAAATCTGCATTTTCTCTTTTATTTGGGAGGTTGTATCTCTTTCAGGAACATGTAAATATTTTATATGGTCCACTCCTAAACAAACTAATGTGATTCATATTTTTTGATTAAAAATAAACTAGAATGCATTTATTCATTTTTTCCTACTTCACTGAGCTTTGTGATAGTATTCACAGTATTAAAATGCATAGTGCATTAACATTCAAGCAAAATGTATATTTTGGATTAAGATGCAGACAAAAGTAATGAATTTCTGCATTTTTTAAAAATCCAAGTATGGATGAGAGTTAAAAGCTAGAAGTTATAAATTTCTTTTTTCCAAAGTCCACATTCTACACATTCTGGCCCTGTCTTCTGCCAAGCATGGCTTCTTGGTATTTTGCCTTGCCATCAAAGTTACTGCTGCTACTACCTCTTTTCCAGGGAGTGTCTCACCTGACATCCTTCCACTAACACTGCTGTGTGACACGGATAGGGTTCCTCCAATTTATACTGCTATTCTGGTGAATTAAATGGGAAAAAAATGCGGATTGTCCTCAATTTACAATAGTTCTTTAATGACAGTTCAAAATTTCAATAGCCTTGAAAAAAGGTGACTTATGACCTACCCCAAAGTTATGACTGTTGCGCCATCTCTGGAGAAACATGGTTGTAATTCAGGTGCTTTGCAATTGATTTGCATTTATGATGGTTGCAGTCATGTGATCATAATTTGTAAGCTTCTCAATTGGTTTCTGGCAAGCAAAATCAATATTGGGGAAGCTGGATTCATTAACAACCCATGAATCACTTAACAACCATGATAAAAATGCTTGTAAAAATCAGGTCTGATCATGTGATGACTCATTTAATTGCTTAGTGACCAAAATCTCAATCCTGATTGTGGGTATCAGTTGAGGATTTACCTGTAGTAACAATCTCCTTGCCCTGTAGCATATAGGAGTGTGTCTAGAAGTGTTATGGCTTCCCTCTCACCTTTGGGAGATATGTCAATGTCACACAAAATAAACAAAATCAAACTTTATTTTTTTTAAAAAGGATTTTAATCTATATAATAATAAAAAAAACCCAACCCTGATTTACAAAAATACATACAGGTTTCTCAGCAGAACACAAGATGGGGCTGGTCGGCAATAATTATTGAGCCAGGACAGGTTTCTCTTCCAAACTAAATTTCAGCTTCTTAGAAGTTAATGAAAAGCAAAATAAATCTCCTTGGCCACAGCCAGGTTTTTCACACAACCCCTTATTTGTGCAGAAAAATAAGGATAAAAGTAAGGTTTAACTAGTCCACAGAGATAAATGAAGATCAAAATCTCGATGCGCTATCCTGATTAAACTTGGTTATTTATTGCTTCTTAAATAGGATCCTCTGGAAGGAAAATCCTCTGATTATTTTACTTGGACTTCCCCTAACTTCTTGGGATAATTCTAGCCATTAATCAGAGGTGTTGGGGAAATAGTACATTCCACTTGTTTTCCCAGCTCAAGCGCATCAACTTCTAAGTCTATTTCCCCAGAGAGTTCCAAGACCAACCTTTGAAATTAAGGCACTGAGGCAGTTATAGCTTGAAACACAATTTGTTAGTAAGTTGCTAATACAAATAACTCTGGAATAATTTGGAAATCATAATGCAAACAACTACTAGATCATGTGATGGCAGGGTTTATATTGTCCTACTGTTAGAATTTCTAGAATGGTACAATCATCTATCCTTTTTAGAACAGTTAAAAGCACGGTGGAGGAAATTCTGAAAACTTTATTTCTGGAACAATGAAAAAAAACAGTTTAGGGTAAGCTTGAATTAAAAACAAAAATCTTTAGAACAGAATCCTGAGCAGAACAGGCCTCATTCAGGATATTTCGAGTTCTAAGTTCAGAAAAAAAATTCCTGATCTTCTCTTACCTCATCCCAATTTTCTGACATACCAACATTTTGAAAAAGTTTGAGAAACCATAGCAGAAAGAAGGGTCCTACTTTGGTTTCTGCATGTATCACTGTCTTTAGAGTTCTATCTTAATAACTCATAAGGTGAATTCAGGAATCTGGTTTGAAAACTTCATTTAATTTGCATAAGATCAGGCTGCAAAATAAGCTGCTTGCTCAACCTGGGGTACAAGAAGGGTTCACCTTTCATACAACGGTGTTATTTGCTTTAACCATGGTTCATTGAATAAGCAACAATAGTTGAGAACACACATCCCATTAAGCATAAACCATAACATTCAAAGCATTGAAATTGGTTAATGCAATACACAAAGTAATTGGACCAAACCAAGACAAACAAGTTAGAACAAAATACACACCCAGTCAGAAGACTTTGTTTATCGTAGACACACACACACACACATTTTATATATATATATATAACCTGGATACCTGCTATACTGCCAAGGGGAGATTAGCCAATACAGACAACACCTACTTTTTTATTACCAGCCTTAGGGACACTATGATCTCCTCTGTCATGTAATTATGGAATAAGTATTGTTTCAAAAGGCTTCAGCAAATCTAATTTGCATTCACATTTCTGTTCCTTGATATAAGACCTGCCATCTAGACACATTTTTAAAAACTACATTGCATTAAGCTGCAATCAGGCTTTATTTATTTATTTTTTAATTACCAAAAGGTATGGATCATTGGATCAAGCCTCTGTCAGGATTTCTAAATACATCTTTTGGTTTGGTGTCCGTCTCATTGCCACAGCTTGAGATCTAGGCCAGGTTCACTTTTCATCTTCAGTATACTATTCTCCTTGTACTTTATTTCATTTGTTATAGTGATTTCAGTCTTTATATGCTACTTAGAGGTTTATGCAAATGTAAAAACTGAAATGACAATGAAACAGGTAAATAAAATTTAAACACATTGTTATATTTTCGTGTGCATTTGGTACATAAATTCCAGTAACCTATAAAAGTTTCAATTTCTCAATAATGTTTATGCTCTGATTAGTGCCACTATTTTATCTTTTCTTTTCTTTTTTTATAGAGTATCAAAGAAGCATATTAGAGATAGCTAAAGTCCACATGTTTCTTTCCCAAAACTATTGCAACAGATAAATGCGATAGGCATTTTAGGCAATCTCTTTCCTTGGTTGTTAGAATTGAAATGTATTGTAAATTGATATAACCATTCTCTATAGTTTGAAATCATGAACAACTAATCTATTTTGCAGTAGAGTTACCATTTGGATGATGACTGGAGGTGCAGTTCTGGGAAGGCTTGTATCTAAAGCCTAATTTTATTTCAAGTCATTTAATTTAACCGTAATGTGCAAAAAGCATCGAGTCTTTTAATAGCAGAATTCTGTTTGAAAGACCAGACTGTTTTCAACCCTGTTAATCTAGGGGTCTGACCATATGTTGTAGAGTCTATCAGATTGTCTGACAGATAATTCAGTTGTGGAAGAATTGTGGGTAGAAAACAAGAGATTCTCTGGGCATTTTTCCTCCCCTTTTAAAATGTCTATTGCCTTAATTATATGTCTGCTCTGTAATGGTCTACTGTTTACTATAAGATAATAGGGTAACTCTGCTTTTCGAAAGACAAGCATTGCAAAAACTTAGCTCATTTATTTTAATGGCAGCCATGAAACTCTTGGCAATTAACGTTGTGGTTGGAATCTTGTAATCAAGTAGATTAGGTTTGCCATCTGCAATCAAGGCCTTTTCCTCTTTTCTTAAAAAAACATTTCTATTAAAACAATGTCAGGGTTACTATTAAATGCTAAATATAATTCTTCTATTTTCAGTGCAAATATTCAGTGCAAACTCAGTGCCCGAGTTCTCAGCATCCAGAGACACACTACCAAGAATGTGTCAGCCTCTTGCACTATAACTCAATGATAATACTTGGAAAAGAGTCTAGGGATGTCCCTGGCATCTTTAGATAGGACTGCAGAAGACCTTTGATCCCTGAATGTGGCTACTAATCAGTCTAGGCAATAGTGGGCTAGAGATGGCATTATGTTTCAGGATATATTCCTGGTGACACTTCAAGGTAGAAATAGCCTTTCCAAATTCTCCACCAAATTTGTGAGTGGGCAGATTTTCTAGGGGAAGAAGAAATTCACTTAAAATTTCTTTGGTGACCTTAATACTCCTAATTATAAGGATGGAGCAATCACCACTGATTGCTCCACCACAGACCACCACTGACCTCATTCTATGGACAGGATAGTCACACAAGCATAAAGGTAAAAGGTAAAGGTTCCTCTCGCACATATGTGCTAGTCGTTCCCGACTCTAGGGAGCGGTGGTCATCTCCATTTCAAAGCCGAAGAGCCAGCATTGTCTGAAGACGTCTCTGTGGTCATGTGGCCTGGATGACTAAATGCCGATGGTGCACGGAACGCTGTTACCTTCCCACCAAAGTGGTCCCTATTTTTCTACTTCCATTTTTTATGTGCTTTTGAACTGTTAGGTTGGCAGAAGCTGGGACAAGTAATGGGAGCTCCCACTGTTATGCGGCACTAGGGATTCGAACCGCTGAACTGCCGACCTTTTGATTGACAAACTCTGCATCTTAGCCATTGAGCCACAGCGTCCCATACCACACAAACATACCTGTACTAAATTAAATTAAATTCATAGACGTATTTTCATTTTGATGTGAAAATTTTTCTGAAGTTCTCTTCTTCTTTGGAAAAAAAAATCCTAAAGCAAAATCTTTCTTAGAACACATTGAGTAGGAACTGGGAAAAAATATGCAGGAGAATTTCTTTGCACAGCAGTCTTCCACATATTAAACTGACCTCCATAGGAAAGGTTGGGGGGAGTCTGTCAGAAAGGCTTGATTCAGATTGTTGATCATTTTACTCAAGGATATCTTCAAAGTGATGGCAGTTCACCAAAATCTCAGGAAGAAATCTTTATGATGTCTGACCTTGAATATTTTCTTTAGCTAAAGAGGACTGAAGCTGTTTTTCTACATGCACAGCATGGGATCTGATATAATGAGATTCTCTTTCCAATTCTGGTTCTCTCATAAAGTATATGTTCATTATAGGAGTTTCAATAAACTCTGGGTTTATTGCTTTTTTATACCTAGCGCTATATCTGATGAAAATAAAAGTATATTATCTTGGCAATTCGGATCTTGGAAATTTATATTGAAGGTGATCTTCCCAGCTTTGGATAAGCTGCTACAACCCTCTCCAAAGTTGCTTCCAAATTGTGAGTTTTATTTATTATTATTTATCTAGTTTTAATCTTGCTCTGTCTCTTCTGACCCATCCGCTTTTGGGCATGTCTTCCAAACCTTAAGTAAGGCCATTGGGACAACAGCAGTTGTATATTCTGGTGACACCAGATCAGGGGTGGATTCTACTTACCTTTACTACCAGTTTGCAGCGGGGCTGTGCATGCGTGCACGCTCTTCTGCACATGAGCAGAAGCGTTTTAGTGATGTCGGGGTCAGTGGGCAGAGCCTCCTGCCGGTTTTACTACCGGTTCTATAGAACCGGTGCGAACCGGGGGCAACCCACTACTACACCAGATGTTGTGCATAAACTAAGAATTCTAAAATAAAAATTGGAAGCCATTGGAATTCAATAAACTGAATAACTTGCTAATTCAGGGCTACATTATTTTTTGATCATTGCTAATTCTTGCTGCCAATAGCTAAAAAATTTTTGACGTTAAAGTTGATTTGCATAAGGTTAGTTTACTTCACAACAAATCAGTAGTAGTAGATTTAATTTTTATTGCATGGCTACACAGATATTAAGATGCTGATGAATTACAAATCACATATTCCCATGCAGCATCAGGTAGACTACAGTAGAATACAGCTGAATTATATGCTAAAGCTACTATATATGGATTCCTAAAAATATATATTTCTATTTCCTGCCAGGCAAACATCAATTTCTAATGGATCTCAAGTCATTATATCATGTTCTATATTCAAAGGGTATTTAAAAAGCAAACAAACTTTATCATATAAATTTAATATACCGTACTCTGTCAGTGTGAAGCTTTTACTGTTTGCTGAGGCTTCTACAGTATTTCTTTGTTTTGTTGTTACTCCTTTCTCCTTCAGTCACAAATCATTTCAACAAGGTGAATAAAAGAGCAGCATATTTATTTCAGGAGATATGATTATCTGGATTCACCAGTGGACAAGTGGAAATATTATCAGGTGCAAGGTAAACACAGGAGATGGAAATAGTTGTTACACTGAACAACAAGCAAAACAGATGAGAAAGTGAATACAAAGGTAGACTTTTAGGCAACAGATGGCAGATTTCTTGGTTTCTTGCTTCATGGAGCATGACTATTTCCTGTGCAAGAGAATAATGAATCATTTTGGTCATTTCTGAATGTGTGTATGCTGATTTTAGCTATTTATGGGATTTATCTACAGCCTCAATACAAAGGCAATCCAGACAATGTAAGATATCAATAATAAAAACAATATAATGATGAAGAAGAGATTGAAGATGATGGAAGGCCAGGAAGACTTAGTGTCACCTGTTTGGAGGAGGCAGAGTCTTCCAACAGAGAATGTCAGTTCTCTGTTAATCAAGATAATCAAGATAATTCTCAAAATAATCAAGCAATGAATCAGCGAACACATAGAAGCAAACAAAGTAATAACCAAAAGCTAACATGGGTTTGTCAAAAACAGATCATGCCAGACTAATCTTATTGCATTCTTTGACAAAGTGACAAAATTAGTGGACCAGAGGAATGCTGTTGATATAATTTATTTGGACTTCAGTAAGGCATTTGATAAAGTAGACCATAACCTACTACTTGATAAAATAGAAAAATGTGGGTTAGACAGCATCACCACCAGATTTGTAACTGGCTGACCAACCACACTCAATGTGTAGTCCTCAATGGAACTGTATCTACATGGAGGGAAGTATGCAATGGAATACACCAAAGCTCTGTTTTAAGCCCAGTACTCTTCAACATCTTCATCAATGATTTGGACGAGGGGATAGATGGGGAACTCATCAAATTTGCAGATGACACCAAGCTAGCAAAAATAGCCAACACTCCAGAAGATAGGCTTAAGATACAGAAGGATCTTGATAGACTTGAACATTGGGTGCTATCTAACAAAATGAAATTCAATGGTGAAAAAAGTAAGGTTCTACATTTAGGCAAGAAAAACAAAATGCACAGCTACAGTATATGTGGTAGTCCTAGTGGACAATCATTTAAATATGAGCCAGCAGCGTGCAGCAGCTGCCAAAAAAGCCAACACAGGCTGCATAAACAGAGGGATAGAATCAAGATCACGTGAAGTGTTGATGCCACTTTATAATGACTTGGTAAGGCCACACTTGGAATACTGCATCCAGTTTTGGTCACCATGATGTAAAAAAGATATTGAGAATCTAGAAAGAGTGCAGAGAAGAGTAACAAAAATGATTAGGGGATTGGAGGCTAAAACATATGAAGAACAGTTGCTGGAACTGGGTATGCAGCAGTGAAATCCCCCTGGTTCTATCTGGCTTGCTGAACCAGTAGCGCTGGCAGCAGGAGGCTCTGCCCACCCGCCGGGATGTCATTACATCCCATTTTTTAATCTTCTGCACATGCGCAGAAGGTTCTGTGCATGCGCAGAAGAGGCGTGCACGCTCCCATTACCGAACTGGTAGTGAAGGTAAGTAGATTTCACCACTGTGGGTATGTCTAGTTTGATAAAAAGAAGGGCTAGGGGTGACGTGATAGCAGTGTTCCAATATCTCAGGGGCTGCCGCAAAGAAGAGGGAGTCAAGCTAGTGTCCAAAGCACCTGAGGGCAGGACAAGAAGCAATGGGTGGAAACTAATCAAGGAGAGAAGCAACTTAGAACCAAGGAGAAATTTCCTGACAGTTCAAACAATTAATCAGTGGGACAACTTGCTTCCAGAAGTTGTGAATGCTCCAACACTGGAAGTTTTTAAGAAGAGATTGGATAACCACTTGTCTGACGTGGTGTAGGGTTTCTTGCCTAAGCAGGGGGTTGGACTGGAAGACCTCCAAGGTCCCTTCCAAATTTTGATTCTATTCTATTCTATTCTATTCTATTCTATTCTATTCTATTCTATTCTATTCTAGTCTAGTCTAGTCTAGTCTAGTCTAGTCTAGTCTAGTCTAGTCTAGTCTAGTCATTCAGTTATGTCATGTAAGTCAGTTACTAAACCATAGAAGCAGATTACATGAGCCAGTTTGGTCAAGTTTAGAAACCAGGAAAGCATGAGTTCTAGTTCTGCCTTAGTCATAAAAGCCAGTTCAGTAACTTTGGGCCAGTCACTCTCAGCCCAACTCATCTCACAGGGGTTTTGTGGGAAAAATTAGAAGAAGGATTATTAGATATATTTATTGCCTGGAGTTATTTACAAAAATAATAAAGGCAGAATAAAAACAATCTAAAACGTAAAAATCTAAATCTACATGGGCCTCTAAATGATTGGCTGTTTTATGTAATGTCAATTAGGATTTAATAGTACTGAGAAGTACACAGCTTCTGTGAAAAATGGTGTATTTAATGACAAAAAAATCTGGCACGTTTCTTAAAGTTCTTCTACTTGGAAAATGCAGGTTACAATCATCCAGGAACAATTCTTGTGGACATTTAATCAAAATGGGCTGCAGATCTAGGCACTTGAATAGAAAGATGTGCTGAAGAAAATGAGATTATCCTAAAATTTTCTGCTAAAATCATTTATAAAGCATTGACTTGTGCCCAGGGGAGGCATTACCCCATATTAGAACAGCACATTCTATTCCACTGTCAGTGTCCAAACATTCAGTTTAATTCCATGAAATGCTTATAGATAAATCAGTTGACAAGACTGAAATCTGTTTAACCACAAAATGGAAAACTGATTTTCATATACTAATTCATATAGTGGGCAGTCCACAGTCTGAAATTTCAGGTAATGTATTTCTTTGAAACTGTATTCAGTACTTTCAATTTTCTTGAAATTCTTTCTTGGCCTGAGGCAGAATTTTGGCTAGGAAAAATAAAACAAAACCCCATAATATTTTTGCTTCGAATTCTGACCTGATTATATGGAAAAGATAGCACGAAACATTGCATAATCAGTACTTGTTACTGCAACAATGATCAACATTTACCATTGTAACTAATTTACATTTATTATTACTTGCTACCATGAGTGCATTGATATAGTTTTAAAGGTGAAAGTCTGTTAAATATAGTAAATGATGTTAAGAACTGACATCTTGGAGAAAAGTTGTTGCTTTACTGCAGTAGTTTAAGAATATTGAACCCAATAACTGGGGGCACCTAATGGAGCCCTCTTTTTATTCAAAGCCAGGGGTGTCAAATTCCATTTCATTGAGGGCTGCATCAGGGTTGTATTTGACCTCGGGGGGAGGGGCAGGGGGAACGTGGCCAGGGTGGGCATGGCCAGCTCAACGTCACTCACGTTGGGGGCACCTGTGGTGGCCCGAATGCTCTGTCAGCGAAAACGGGCTCCCAAGCTCTGACAGCAAAAATGGAGCTCAGGAGGGCCATGGGCGACCTTACCGAGCTTTGTTTTCCCTGGCATAGGGCTGCAGGAGGCCGTCGCAGCCAAAAACGGAGCTTGGGAGCCCATTTTCACTGGCAGAGGCACCGCGGGCAGGTCCTTTGCTGCTTCCAGGGTGGCCCTGCAGGCCAGATCTAAGCACCCAGTGGGCTGGATCTGGCCCCTGGGCCTTTAGTTTGACACTCCTGTTCTAAGCAGTGCCTAAATGGAAGAACAACTTTGAGCTATTTAAGAACTCCAAAATAAATAATAAATAATACAATAAAAAAGAGAGATACAAATATGCGAACGAAGCTCACTTGATGTCTTACAGTTGAACGTCTGATTGATCCACACCTGAAGAGTGAATTTTATGTAAGGTCATATCAAATCGCTTATAGATTTATTCCCTTTGTGTTATATGCTATGGCATTTAAAAAATAATAATTTGCAATTTCTTCCTATATTGAGATACCTGGTCTGCATTAGCATTAAGCAACCCAGGGAGAATCATTTGTTTCTGCTTGGTTCATAAAATTCTTAATAGTGTACAATCGAAAGCGGTGCTGTCATGGCTGCATCTCACCTATCCAACCTTCATGAGCTGACAGCCTGACATTAGCATGGGGGTGGGGGGAGAGAAAGATTGGAATGGAAGAAAAGGGGGAGGATGGAACCCCAATTGAGCCACGTGAAATGTTCTAGCCAGCCAAGGTCAAGTAACGATATGCAGAGTTGGGAACTGAGCACCTGTTTCCTGAACAATATACAAGCACCTGATTGGACATTTGCAGATAACCGGGGGATGCTAGGGGGTGGGGTGGGGAGATGGAATTTTCCTTTGTGTTATTTGCACGGAAAAACCTGAGATTCAGCTTATGCTACTTCTGTAATCATTTAAGTTTCAGTAAAGTATACTCTTGACAGAACAAATGGCCAGGATTCTTTCTTTGCTAGGTAACTGAGTGGGACAGTTGACATGTTCTTGATTAAGCATATGTAGGCCGACCTCCCAGTGCAGAATCAGAGCAGGCTGTTTTAAAGAAAATAGGGCATCCCTTGATGTTGAAGGTGAGCAAAAGTAAGAGATATCTTTAAAAGCTGCAGCATACATTGAGGGAATGAATAAATAAATCTTCAATGGAATGTATCATTCTAAATCTGAATAAATGTATTTTCTCATAAATTTGAGTTTCTGACAGATATGCCTAACAGTTTGATTTTTGCGAATTATACTGTGTAGTGATTTTATAGGCACTGCTAGTTTATACACAAACTTTGGATTTTTTTACTTTTCCACATCTGGCAGTTTCATGGCTTAGAAAATGGTACCAGACAGTGGTGAAATGTAAAATTTGTTACTACCGGTTCTGTGGGCATGGCTTGGTGCTAGTGGTGGGTAATGTGACTGAGTGGGCATGGCCAACTTTTTTTTTTAACTTTTAAAACCATTTTTTCTACAACTTCTTCAGCCAAAGAGGTTGTAGAAAAAATGCTTTTAAAAATTTAAAAAAAGCCTCTGATGATCACGCGGCTCAGCTGGGCATGGGGGGGCGGGCAGGGATTTTTGCTACTGGTTCTCCGAACCACTTGCCGCCATTGCTACCAGATCGGGTGATCTGGTCCGAACTGGGAGCATTTCACCCCTGGTACCAGAAGTGTTTAAAATACACATGTTAGGATAAATATCTAACTTAAGGGAAGTACTTCCCCCCATACATTCACTTGTAAAATGCCTGTTTTGTTTGCAATATATTCATTTTTAAATGAGGTTAATTTTAAAAAGAGCAGGTACATGCTAAAGCAGGATAGAATAGACTGATAAATGAATATGTGTAACATGGAGTGTTCTATTTGTTGTCAGCAAGCAAAATCTGACCATAGATACACGTAGAAAGGGGTAGAACTTACATTGTGACATCACAGCACTCATTTCATTATCTCTCTCCCCCCTCCCATGTATGGTGATACAAATTGGAGAAATGAATTCCCTGGGTTTAGATGATGTGCTCACTTGAGATTCTTCCCTCTTTAGCTTGGTTTTCTTCAGATGGGTTTCTTCAATAACTGCTTCTCCAATAATTTCAAAGCTCTGTCTCTTTTACTCTGCCATAAATAATGCTGAGCAGCATTCTGCTTTGCTGCTGCAAAAACTTTTAGTCAGGAAATTTCTGCTTTTCTATCTTACTCTAAACATTTGAAAGTTTCTTTTGAATTTTCATAGGTGGTCTTTGTAAATCTATTTTATTGTTAGACGATGCTAGAAGGTGCTTCATTATGTTCTGTTATGTATCTTTTTATCTCTTTGAAACCTCCTTTGCGTTGCGTTGCAGAATTCCAAAATAGAAAAAAAAATCCAACAGGAAGAAAAATGAAGCTCTCTAAGGTTGAGCACGCTTCAAAAATGATGACGAGGAAGATTTTTTGGCTTTTAAGTACAACAGTATCTTAAGAGTACATAGTAAAACAGGCCTGGATCAGATTGTGGCAGGGGTGAAATCCAGCAGGTTCTGACAGGTTCTGGAGAACTGGTAACAGAAATTTTGAGCAGTTCGGAGAACCAGTAGCAGAAATTTTGAGTAGTTCAGAGAACCAGCAAGTACTACCTCTGGCTGGCCCCAGAGTGGGATGGGAATGGAGATTTTGCAATATCCTTCCCCTGCCACGCCCACCAAGCCACGCCCACAGAACGGTAGTAAAAAAATTTGGATTTTACCACTGGATTGTGGCTCCTTTAAGAGTTATATAACTTTAAAGAATGGACAGTTTTAAATACACTACCTGTAGTAGCATCTTTTTTCAGTCACTTGAAAATCATGAAGAAAATGTTTATTGAGTAGCAGAGAGGAACTGCCTCAGGTGAGATCTAAAACCCTTTTGAATCATTTAAGAAGTGTGCACATTTCTAATATGTTCCTTGGGATTTTCTGAAGCCTGAGATCTGAAAGAGCTGCTAGAGAGGTGACTTCACTGTGAAAGGCAGGACCTTCAAATATACCCCTGGGCCACCTAGTAACTAAGTAAGTTGAAAATCATTATGCATCCCCCATGAGATTTTGACTAACTGCCTCTTCTCCTTTGAAAGGGATTTTGAATGCAAATTCTCTTTCATCCAACTGACTGAGAACTGCTTAAAAATGCAGGGAAATTTTCTGTACAATATTAATTCTAAATGTTGCTCATTAACTTGCTGATAATAGAACTGAGAGTTTTGTATAATCAATGAATGAAGCTTCTTGTCATCTCAGAATTCTTTACTTTACATAAAGCTTTTACATACTTGTTCAGCTACATTACTTTATTAGCATACAGTTTATGCAAATAAAGATTGATGTATGAGCCAGTTCAGTTTGATGATTCATTACTCTTGATAAGCCACAAAATAATGAGAGCAAATAATGAATGCTTCTGCTGGCACATAATTTTTCCATCTGCATGCTAATGCATGTTTTTATATGGAGGGCAGCCACTCCCAGCTTTTGACTAAGTAGTTATTAATATGAAGAGACATGAGCCTAAGAGAATAGAACAGGCATTTTGATGTGAGTGAATGTTTTGTTTTTACGATGTGAAAGGAAGCCTTGAAGAAACTGTTATTCTTAGGTCAATCACATCAAGATATTTTAGATTCTAAGCAAGTCTAGAACTTCGCTTAGTGGGAAATAGGGAAGACTTAAAATGACCTATGCATTGTAAGAAATCATATAGTCACTGCGTGTTGTGCCTTGTGATTCTTTACGAGTGTATCTTGTCTTTTTATGTACACTGAGAGCATATGCACCAAAGACAAATTCCTTGTGTGTCCAATCACACTTGGCCAATAAAGAATTCTATTCTATTCTATTCTATTCTATTCTATTCTATTCTATTCTATTCTATTCTATTCTATTCTATATTTAAATATAATGTTTGATATGAAAGCAGAAGACATGAAAATAACTGTAAATAAAAAATATAGGTAACTGTAGTGGGAAAGATGGTGTCTAGGTGGTCAACATGCCCTGTTCTGTGCCAAACCTTCTGTACTGGTGCAGTGCTTAGAATGCAGTATTGCAGGCTAACTCTGCCTACAGCCAGCAGTTCAATTCTGACTGGCTCAAGATTGACTCAGCCTTCCAACCTTCTGAGATCAGTAAAATGAGGACCAGATTGTTGGGAGTAACACGCTGACTCTGTAAACCACCTAGAGAGTGCTGTAAAGCACTGTGGAGTGGTATGTAAGTCTAAGTGCAACTGCTATTGCTATTGTTATTATATGATATTAATTATGTTATGTTATTTATTATATTATATTGTGCTATGCTACACTGTACTGAACTATATTATATTAATTCATTATATTATTATTATTTAAAGATCTTAAGAGAAAAAATACAAATTTTGAAAGAAATAAGTAGAGTGTAAAGCAGTGATGGCTAATGTTTTTTTTAAAAAATTTGATTTATATGCCGCCCTTCTCCAGAGACTCAGGGCAGCTTACAATGCGCTAAGCAATAGCCTTCATACTTTTGTATATTTATACAAAGTCAGCTTATTGCCCCCTCAAACCGGGTCCTCATTTTACCCACCTTAGAAAGGATGGAAGGCTAAGTCGACCTTTTTGCCATCACGTGCCAGGAGCAGGGGGTGGGTGGGCGGGTCGCATGCGTGCCCATACCCATAATTCTTTGCGCCCTGCTCCTGCACATGTGTGAGTTACCCCCCCCGCTCCTGGCACATGATGCCACAGGAGGCACATTTTTTGCTCTCCCCAGCCTCCAGAGCCTTTCTAGGAGTCTGGGGAGGGTAAAAAACGGCCTTCCCCACCCTCCTGCAGGCCCTCCAGAGGCAGGAAGTTGGCAAATGGGCTGTTTTCCGCCTCCAGAGGGCCTCCGGAAGGGTGGGGAAGCTGTTTTTGCCCTCCCCAGACTCCTAGAAAGGCTCTGGAGGCTGGAGAGAGAGAAAAACAGGCCTTCCCCACCAACTCCCGATGTCCTCCGGAGGCAGGAAACAGCCTGTTTCCCTACTTCTGGTGGGCCCAGAAGGCCCGAAAATCAGCTGGCAGACCTGAGCTCAGGTGCCCATCAATATGGCTACATGTGCCACCTGTGGCACGCGTGCCATAGGTTCGCCATCACAGGTGTAAAGTAATAAGTAACTGAAAAAAGTATAAAGAAAGAAATAGAGAAGAAAAAAGAAAAGAAAACATTATAAAGAAGCAGCTTCCAATCTTTTTAAAAGCAGTTACAAATACATTTACATTTTATTTTCTCTTTCTAAAAGTACAACTAAGTTTCCTTCTTTCCATTGTCTATCCCTTCTAATTATCAAATCCATAAATCACAAATTTATGTTTTTCTTAGTTTCCATAAAATATTCATAAGAGCTTTCCAATCACTGCTTTATGGCCAACTTCAAATCCTCTGTTGTCTGTATGAAAGATTCTTACTCTTTAAATGGGATTTGGACTCTAATACTCTTTAAATTCAGGCCATATTAAAATATAAGACTTGTCTTCTAATAGCCAAAGACCGCATTATGTAAAATTCAATAAATGTTCCCACTTCTCAAGTAACCCTTTTTCTCCATGATTGTACATGGCATTCCAGTGTGGCTAGACTCAGATTTTTTTGTTTCTCTAGAGAATTCAGTATCTCACAGTTTTTCCATCTGAGACTCTAGAGCATAGTTTGCACATAGGCTCCTGCCTCAGTTATTTTAATAAGCTTCTTCTATTTCTGGTTATCATGATGGTTGCCATAATTGTAATCAAAATTGATCTGTAAGAACAAACATTTTCATTTTCCAGAGTGATTTGGCAGATGGGGAGGAGGGAAATGAGGGTCTTTGGGGAAAAATATGGTGGGTTCTATTCCAAGATATCTATGCACATTTGAGTAGAAGACTTGTTTCTTGAGTGGTGTTGCAAGACAGACACCTATGACAGAACCAGGTCCCCACTAAAGGATGGAGCAACACTAACTGAGAATCCAAATTATATAAATATGAATTTTAAAAAATGAAATGTTTACCTGGAATGAATGTTTTCTGAATAGTTTATTGTCTGTTGAAAGTATGACATAATATGATTAATTCAACATCTTCTTATGGATATATTTGATGGGATAAATTTCCTTTCTTTCTTTCTTTCTTTCTTTCTTTCTTTCTTTCTTTCTTTCTTTCCTTCCTTCCTTCCTTCCTTCCTTCCTTCCTTCCGTCCGTCCGTCCTCCCAATCAGATTATAAAAGTGATAAGGTCAGGTCATGTTCTCAACAATTGTCACATGTCAATAGTGTTTAAAAACCACCTTCCTCTTTGAATTTGAGATTTGGATTCCATCGTTCTTCAGTTTTCTATGGCAAAATTCTAACTCTTTCGTTGTATGGGAATGGTGAGAACATTATTCTTATACTTCATATAAAAGCAAGCTTGGTAAGTTTTGGGCTATAGTTTGTTGTTGTCATATGTTTATGCATTTTCAGTATTGAATGGAATCACTCATGGGTCCAATCACTTTTAATTCAATTTTAATTTTGAATCTTACAATTCATGCATGTTTGGTAGTGCTGTTCTTGGTAGAGCCGCCCTGAGTCTTCGGAGAGGGGCGGCATATAAATTGAATTAATTAAATTAATTAAATTAAATTGTGACTGTAAATAAAATGAAGCAAACCTTATGTCTACTGCTGAATTATCATTCTTCCCAATATATTATTATTATTATTTATTGGTTAATCTTTAGTGAGATTCACAGCCTTTGAGGCTGGTTAATAGCTCAGCAGCTCGAGTCCTAACCAAGGACCTAGGAACTGTTAAGGTATCGTCGGAGGATGTAAGCTGTTCCGAGTAAGGTGGTTTTTTGTAGAGTCAAAATGTTCAAGTCCGGCAAATTTAGAATTTCTAAATAGCGGGGTAGCCCTTTGGGTATTGCTCCGAGGGCTCCAATTACAATCGGGACAACACACGATTTCTTTTTCCACAGTCGCTCAACTTCAATTTGTAAGTCCCGGTACTTTGTGATTTTTTCTTGCTGCTTATCTTCAATTCGTGCATCACCAGGTATTGCAATGTCAATGAACCATACTTTTTTCTTTTCAACTATTGTTATGTCAGGTGTGTTGTGGACCAAGTGCCTGTCAGTCTGAATCCTAAAGTCCCACAAGATCTTGAGTTTCTCATTCTCTAAAACTTTCTCAACCTGATGTTCCCAGTGGTTTTTGCTGTACTCAAATCCAAACTTCTGGCACAATTTCCAGTGAATGATTTTAGCAACACGGTCATGGCGTTGTAGGTAGTCAGTTTGTGAAATTTTGCTACACCCACTGATGATGATGATGATGATGATGATGATGATGATGATTATTATTATTATTATTATTATTGTATACTTTATAATAATTCTAATAATTGTAATTCAATAATTAGAATTATTGTATGGCTAGGAAAAATCACACCACCTACACAAATCAAGAAACTGAGAGGAAAGCTTCTTTGTAATTAAGCTCACTCTTTCTGGTTTGTATGTGTCAATTTGTATTAAGCAAATTCTATTCACTAACTGTTTTGTGTATGCAATGATGGCCTGAGACATTAAATCATTTTCTATTTTCTATTCATGTTTATTCCAAAGTAATCTTAAATACTTTCAGATTAGTAGAGATTAGTATCCTAATTCCAAGTGCTGGCTGTAAAGCTAAAAGAAAAACATCTCTTGATCTTTGAAAGAAGTATTGATTTCTGGGTTGAAATGCAACTTCATTTAAAAATATCAAGTGTTTTAAAATCCTTGCATGCAGACACTCACTTGATTCCCTCCAAGATTTTCTAGGATGCATTTTTACTTGTTTGATCAGACTTTTCAATTATAGGAAGTACCTTGGGATTAACTGGATTTAGTTTTGAGAAATTTAGCATATAATACACTGCAAAAGAAAAACAATGGAATAATGACAATCTCATATCCAGCACAAACCACGAGCAGTTTTATTCAACATATAATCTGTAGAACAAATAAATAAAATATAGATAATCTGATTAACTTGCAATTGCGAAGTAAGGAGTATATAATTCTGTCCTGTAGGTCACAAGCAGGTCAGTTCTAGACTGCACAATTAGCACATGATAGCTTTATGATAGAATATGTAAAACAAAACATTAGCACATGGATTGGTTTGTCTATTTTTACACATACCTACTCATCAGTCACTTATTCTGGGAAAATCTGGTAAAAAACAGCCATCTTGCCATGCATTCTTCCCTGCCGGGGTGGCGGTTGATACCCCCAGACTTTTGGTCATGGGGGATTTCAACCTGCCATCTACCGGTGGGGCGTCTGGGATGGCTCGGGAGTTTATGGCTTCCATGACAGCCATGGACCTGACACAATTAATTCATGGCCCCACTCACGTGGGAGGACACACTCTGGACTTGGTTTTTATCTCTGGTCAGTGGCGGAGTGGTCTGGATATAGGGGATATAGTTATTGAACCCCTGTCATGGTCGGACCATTCTCTCCTGAGACTGGACCTTTTGACCGCTGCACCCCACTGCAGGGAGGCGGAACCGACCAGGTGGTTCCGCCCCAGGCGCCTGATGGATCCTGATAGGTTCCAGAGGGAGCTTGGGCCAGTTCCTGAAACTCTGGCTCACGACTCGGCTGAAGATCTGGTGGCTGCCTGGGATAGGACAGCCGCCGGTGCTCTGGACCGAGTCGTGCCTTTGCGGCCTCTGACCCGACGCTGAACCTGCCCGGCCCCTTGGTTCTCCGAGGAGCTGAGGGAGATGAAGCGCCGGAAAAGACGCCTAGAGAGTGGTTGGAGGGCTAGTCGCTCCGAATCCGACCGAACACTAGTTAGGTCTCATATTAAGACCTATCTAGTGGCGATAAAAGCGGCAAAGCGTAACCACTTTTCCGCTCTTATTGCATCGGCAGATAACCATCCAGCCGCCTTGTTTAGGGTGACCCGCTCCCTCCTATATCAGGGAGCGCGGGAAGACCCCTTGCAAGGGCAGGCTGAGGATTTTGCACAGTATCTGCACGATAAAATCGCTCAGATTCGGGAAGGCTTGGACTCTGACTGGGTAGATCCCGGCGGGGTGACTGAGGCTGGTCTTGAGAATGTTACCTGGGATGAGTTCGACCCTGTGACTCCTGAGGATGTGGACAGGATCCTGGGGAGGTTAAACGCAACCACATGTTTATTGGACCCGTGCCCCTCCTGGCTGGTACTGGCCACCCGGGAGGTAACACGTGGCTGGCTCCAGAGGATTATAAATGCTTCTCTGAGAGAGGGTTTCTTGCCTCCCGCCTTGAAAGAGGCGGTGGTGAGGCCCCTCCTCAAGAAGCCTTCTCTGGACCCGGCCGTTTTGGCAAACTATCGTCCGGTCTCCAACCTTCGCTTTGTTGCGAAGGTTGTGGAGAGTGTGGTTGCGCGACAGCTCCCACAGTTCCTGGATGAAACCGTCTATCTAGATCCGTGCCAGTCCGGCTTCAGGCCTGGGTACAGCACGGAGACGGCATTGGTCGCATTGGTGGATGATCTCTGGAGGGCTCGGGACAGGGGTTGTTCCTCTGTTCTGGTCCTGTTAGACCTCTCAGCGGCTTTTGATACCATCGACCATGGTATCATGCTGCGCCGGCTGGAGGGACTGGGGGTGGGAGGCACCGTGTTGCGGTGGTTCTCCTCCTATCTCTCTGACCGGTCGCAGTCTGTGTTGGCAGGGGGGCAGAGGTCGACCTCGAGGCGCCTTGCTTGCGGGGTGCTGCAAGGGTCGGTCCTCTCGCCGCTCCTGTTCAACATTTATGTGAAGCCGCTGGGTGAGATCATCCGTGGTTTTGGGGTGCGATGCCATCTGTACGCTGATGACACTCAGCTGTACATTTCCACCCCAGACCACCCCAATGATGCCCTCGAAGTGATATCCCAGTGTCTGGAGGCCGTGCGGGTCTGGATGGGGAGGAACAGGCTTCGGCTTAACCCTTCCAAGACCGAGTGGCTGTGGATGCCGGCGTCCCGGTATAGCCAGCTGGTGCCATCTCTGGCTATTGGGGGCGAGTCACTGACCCCCACAGAGGGGGCTCGCAACTTGGGCGTCCTCCTGGACACACGGCTGTCTTTAGAAGAGCATATGACGGCCGTGGCCAGGGGGGCTTTTTATCAGGTTCGCCTGATACGCCAGTTGCGCCCCTTTCTGGATCGGGACTCCTTGTGCACAGTCACTCATGCCTTGGTTACGTCACGCCTGGACTACTGTAACGCTCTCTACATGGGGCTCCCCCTGAGGAGCACCCGGAGGCTCCAGCTGGTGCAGAATGCGGCCGCGCGGGTGATTATGGGAGCGACGTGGCGCTCCCACGTAACACCTCTCCTGCGCGAGCTGCATTGGCTCCCGGTGGTCTTCCGGGTGCGCTTTAAGGTGTTGGTTCTCATCTTTAAAGCGCTCCATGGCTTAGGGCCAGGGTATTTGCGAGACCGCCTGCTGCTACCGATAACCTCCCACCGGCCAATACGCTCTCACAGAGAGGGCCTCCTCGGGGTGCCGTCGGTCAGGCAATGTCGGCTGGCGGCCCCCAGGGGGCGAGCCTTCTCTGTGGGGGCACCCGCCCTGTGGAATGAGCTGCCTCCTGGAATACGATTGATCCCGGACCTCCGGACCTTCCGTAAAGCCCTGAAGACGTTTTTATTTCATCAAGCCGGCCTAGCCTAAATGGTTTTTTAATTGGGATTTTAAATTTTATGGATTTGGGGTTTTAAATTTGGGTAGCCAATGATTTAATTCTTTTAATTATCTTAACTTTTGCATTTGTATGTTTTTTAATTTTGGCTGTTCACCGCCCTGAGTCCCTTCTGGGAGAAGGGCGGTATACAAATTAAATTAATAATAATAATAATAATAAACTGGGGCAGTTTATCCCAAACCGGGTTCCTCCAATGTGAAGAATTTTAATATTGTTAGCAACAACAATTCTGGCTGGGGAATTCTGGGAATTGAAGTCAACATATCTGAAAGGTACCCAAAGCGTTTCTCCATCTCAGCAATTTTAAGTTGTATGAACTTCAACTGGCTAGGAAATTCTGAGAATTGAAGTCCATATTGTTTAAAATTGTTGAGTTTGACAAACACTGCTCTTTGTTTATATTTGTATTTCTCTCTTTGTTTATAACATTACCTATCCACCCCAGGGCTTGCCCAAATATTTTACTGCCTTAAGGTAAAGAGTAACGTTGCATGGTCTTCCAGATGCAAAAGCTGAAGTTGAATTCAATACTGACAATGGATAGCATTGTTGCAATGATTGGCTATTAGATTGGATGTGCCACTCGAAGGGCACATGCTCCAGGTTTATGTTCTGGAGGTAGGAGGAATGAGAGTTTTGGGATGTGTTGATGGGATAGGTTTAAGAGAAGCCTGGAGTCCTAGCCCTAAGTAAACCTCCCTCAATGATAGCTGAAGATGTGCATGTATGTCAGGTATGACAAGGATTGATAAATATATAGGTAGGTTATAAAATATTAAGCAATCTTGTTGATAAACCAATTTAACAAAAGCTAATTCAGTTCCTTGTATAAACATTAATAAAGTGACAGATATCCTACATTGCCCGCCATTTTCTACCTACTCATTTCATTTATTATGTATATTAATAAATAGAGAAAAAAAAAATAACCCAATTCAGGAAAGGACTTAGCAGTGGTCCTTAAAATCACTAGATCCCAGGATTGATGGGATTACCATATTTTTCGGAATATAAAATGCTCCGGACTATAAAACACACCTACCTTTTTTGGGAGGAAAATAAGAAAAAAAAATCTGCCTCTGCCTCTGCCTCCCAGCAATTTGCCTCTTTGTAGCAAACAGCCAAACAGCCTGTTTCATTTTCATTTTCAGCACAGCCTGATTAGCACAAGAAAAAAAAAATCTGCCTCTGCTTCCCAGCAATTTGCCTCCTTGCAGCAAACAGCCTGTTTCAATTTCAGCTTCAGTGCAGCCTGATTAGCACAAGCAGCTGACTGTTGGTTGGATCGGCCTCCTGAAGACCAGCTGTTTCAGGCTGCAGGATTGCCATAGCCTATTGCGGCCTCTGCAGGCCCCATTTTCCAGGAGGCCGGTGGGTGGGCGGGCTACATTCGGTGTATAAGACACACCCAAATTTTCACTCTCTTTTATGGGGGAAAATATGTCTTATACTCTGAAAAATATGGTACATTTTAATTTTGTGGAAAACAGCAAAATAAAAAGGATTTTCATAATAGAGAGGATACTGTACATGCAACTGTCCCACTACATCTTAAGAGCTATGGAATAAATATTGCATGATGCATATTTTTCTGTCATCCCAACGTTTGGCTGTGATGCCTTTCAACAAGACTTTTCACTGTTTAATGTACTGTGGGTCAGTCTAAACACACATACAACACAGCCAAAGGACATTGTTTATTTTATGAACTTCTCCTCATTTGCTTGTTCAAAAGGTAGCATTACCTTTCTAACTGACAATGTAGTTTTATTCTGATTGAAATCTCTCTCTCTCTCTCCCTCCCTCCCTCTCTCCCTCTCTCTCTCTCTCTCTCTCTCTCATAGCTCATGTTGAAAAATCTTGCTTTTCTGTGGCATATTGTAGGTAAACAAATTAAGCCACACATCTTCAATTTGTGATATTGGTAAGAAAAACAACAACAGTAGGAATATATCGCAAAGATGCTTTTTCTTTCTTTTTTTTCCCAAGAGGCAACTGAACTTCCTGGTTTTCCTTTGAAGATGTTTTGCTTCTCATCCAAGAAGCTTCTTCAGCTCTAACTGGATGGTTGGGATGCTGGATGCTGACCATCCAGTCAGAGCTGAAGAAGCTTCTTGGATGAGAAGCGAAATGTCTTTAAAGGAAAACCAGGAAGTCCAGTTGCCGCTTGAAAAAAAAAGCACTTTTGGGACCTGGGTGACTGAGAATCTCCATAAACAATAGGAATATATTTTCTTCTATAATAAAAAGATGATATGCCTCAGGAACAGTTTAACCTCAGGAACACACATACTGTACAGCAAAGTCAGTGACAGGTGATGGGAAAGTCTGAGTTTCTTAAATCTATTTATAACCAAAACCTGTGTACTCTCTTATGGGAAGGGTGTCAACTGAACAGCAAAAGTGAAAGCCATAAAAAAAAAAGGAAGGAAATGACAGAAAGTTCTGAAAATAGCCATCTACACAATAGGAGGCATGCAAAGTCAAGAAAAGGAGATTAACGTACAGAGTCCCTCTGCTATCGCTATACCTATGGCACAAGTGATCAGCAGGTTTATTAATGCAGAAAGTTGATAAATGCAAAGTTTAATTCCAGCTTGATTTCTTGTCACTCACGCCCTCCCGGCTGGACTACTGTAATGCTCTCTACATGGGGCTCACCTTGAAGAGCACTCGGAGGCTCCAACTGGTCCAGAATGCGGCCGCGCAGGTAATTATGGGTGCAACTCGTTGCGCCCATGTAACACCTCTCCTGCGCAAGCTGCACTGGCTCCCAGTGGTCTTCCGGGTGCGATTCAAGGTGTTGGTTACCACCTTTAAAGCGCTCCATGGCTCATGACCTGGGTACTTATGAGACCGCCTTCTGCCACTGATAGCCTCCCACCGACTAGTTCGCTCCCACAGAGAGGGACTCCTCAGGGTGCCGTCGGCCAAATTATGTCGGCTGGCGACACCCAGGGGAAGAGCCTTCTCTGTGGGAGCCCCTGCCCTTTGGAATGAACTGCCCCTGGACATACACAAGATCTCTGACCTCCGAGTTTTACGCTGTGCTCTTAAGACCCTGCTCTTCCGACAGGCAGGGCTAGCTTCATAACTGAGTTTTAAATTTGGAGTTCTTAAATTTTTTGGGTTTTTTAGCTAATTTTGGCCTTAAATGTAATACTTTTAAGAATTTTTAAATTTAAATTGTGATATTTGTATTGTGTTTTACCTGGCTGTACACCACCCCAAGTCCCTCGGGAGAGGGGTGGTATAGAAATAAAATTATCCTTATCCTTATCCTTAACCTTGGGAGCATTCTTTTTGAACTTAATAGATTTATTTCACAGACACATTTACCAGATGAGATTGAATTTACAACGATTACATTTATTTAGTTAACAGCTCTTTTACAGACCCCCCCCTAAAAAACTGAATACATATATTGACCTCTGCTCTTTCTTTGTTGCAAAATGAAAGACTCTTTGAGCAAAAAAATCCCTCTCCTAAGCAATGTTGAAAAAGATGCATCTCATTTATTTGAATAAAGTTTCTTCCTGAACCTGGAACTTAAAAGTCTTGAAGTTAAATGCAAGAGCTCTGGAATACTTCCTCATCAAATAAATGTGTTCTTTCATCCAGTTTAGTCTACATGATTTAGATCAAGCAGAGGAAGTAAGGAAAAATGGCATAGCTGCCCAAATTTTCTTCTGTGCAGAATTTTGATGGCAGAGAAAATATGCACTGCAGACAGATACATTTTAAGGAGGAATAGTGGCAATATTTAAACAAGTATATTGGGAAGCAGAGCTTGCTGTTTTATTGCTAACATTTTCCATATATTTATTTATTTATTTTATTTTATTTTATTTTATTTTATTTTATTTTATTTTATTTTATTTTATTTTATTTTATTTTATTTTATTTTATTTTATTTTATTTTATTTTATTTTATTTTATTTTATTTTATTTTATTTGTATACCGCCCTTCTCCAACAGGACTCAGGGCGGTGAACAGCCACAGTAAAACACAACATATAAAATTTAAAAGCAGTTTAAAAGACATTAAATAATTTTGGCCATCAATTTAAAACAACCCAGTTAAAACCAATTACAAATTAAAACCGCAAAGATGGGATCAAGTCATATCTAGATGAAATTGATGTGTTTTCAGGGCCCGACGAAAAGTCCGGAGGTCTGGTATCGTGTGTATCTCTGGGGGTAGGTCGTTCCAGAGGGCAGGTGCCACCACATAGAAGGTTCTCCCCCTGGGGGTCGCCAGCCAACATTGTCTGGCCGACAGCACCCTGAGGAAGCCCTCTCTGTGCGAGCGAACTGGCCGGTGGGAGGCTATTGGTGGCAGAAGGCGGTCTCGTAGATACCCCGGCCCTAAGCCATGGAGCACTTTAAAGGTGGTCACTAACACCTTGAAGCGCACCCGGAAGACCACAGGAAGCCAGAGCAGCTCGCGCAGGAGAGGTGTCACATGGGAGCGGCCCGTCGCTCCCATAATCCCCCGCGCGGCCGCATTCTGGACCAACTGGAGTCTCCGGGTGCACCCCAAGGGGAGCCCCATGTAGAGAGCATTACAATAATCCAGGCGGGAAGTGAGGAATCAGACAGAATCAGAGTATCAATGAATGGACACCACATCCGCCCTTCCACTGCTGATCTTTGTGAAGTTACTTGGCCAAAAATCCTGAACTTCACAGATTGCCTAATCATAGGAGTGAGTATATATTTATATAACTTGAATACTTACAAGGTTCTTTTTGAATCTTTGGCTAGTTGTATGGAGGTCATGACTATGTCTGTTGTGACAGTTGAAAGTTAAATGAGTGAATGATTTTTCCTTCAATTTGTCTTCACTTTTCCTGACCAACGCCAGATCAGAAATTTACCTTTACATTTTTGCAACTAAGGGGATGAACTGCAAGAAAAGTCACACTCTTCTGTGGTTGCTGGCCATAAGTATTCTCTAGGACGGTCTACAACTCTTTCTGTGTCATGGTACAAAATGTAGAGCTGTTTTACTGCATTCTTTATAAGGATGTGAAAGGTATCATTAAACTTGGCTCCTCTCCATCCTGCCTCCTTGCTGAAATTGTGAAACCAAAGGTGTTTGCCTAGTAAGACAGCAATAGCCCGAGTTGATATTTTCATGGACAGTAGAAAACATCTGGCTTGGGCAGACTGTTTGCATTCTGATCCAAGGTAATAAAGATTCACTAAATCACATTCAATAAAAATAAATCCTGCATTAGGAAATATCACTTTTGCATTTGAAAGAATTTTGAAAATATAAATCTTTCAAAAATAATTTAAAAATAAAGGATGCTATTTTGTACCCTGACCCAATAGCCTGGATAAATTAGACAGATAGAAGCCTTAAAGAGATGACCCAAATATATCCAAGTAAGCATCTGAAAGGGTGCTTGGAACAGGATCAAACCAGATTAGATGAAATTAAAATCTAGTATTGTCTTCTTAAGCAAGTTTAGGAATCAGATGCAATAATCTTCTCCTTTGTTCTGAAGAGCCAGACTTGCACTGTTTCCATGCTTTCATCTATTGATTTATTTCTAAATTAGCATTTAATTAGCTACTTAAATAAATGAGCGAATTGGTCTCGATGCTCCTCCAAAATTCACATTAAGAAAAACTCTAATCCCAAAAGTGGAGCTGCTTTTTGGAAGACCAAGGGAAATGCTATGTTTTGATTTGTGGCTTTAAATTTGCATCGTGGTGATATACTATCACCACGATGATAAGAGAGTTTGGTAGTTTTTTAGTCCATGTGTTTAATGGGCAGCTTCAAGGACTTTGAGCTCTTACAATTAATTTTAATTTTTGGGGGCAGTTCTTTAAAATAGTGCAAGATGTTTGCATCTTGAACTATTGAACTGTCATCTGGTAGCCCTTTCAATAGCTAACAATTATGTAAAATAGGACACAGCCATCCTATGGAAATTTGAAGATGTTACCTTAAGGATAAATTATAATCTGTGGGCAATTGAACGGTATCAATTGGCATTTATTTTCCTCTTCCTTAGTCTGTGAAATAGATTGTTGCTAGATACAATGCTACTGGGAATTCCGACGTGTGTGTGTGTGTGTGTGTGTGTGTGTGTGTGTATGTGTGTGTGAGAGAGAGAGAGAGAGAGAGAGAGAGAGAGGAGAGAGAGAGAGAGAGAGTGTATGTGTGTAGACACAGAGACTCCCTCACACACACAGAATTTTCTCATGCCAGCACTTTCTCCAACATTTATCTATCAGAGTAGCATGTTTGAAATATAATTGTTCCATATTTTTGATAGAACCTTTTGTATAAAAACATAGCTCTGTTGAGAAGCCATATGGAAATCCTTAATTTACTTTGAAAAATATTATATGAATATTACATGAATATTGGCTTGCTTGTATATTTTGATTTGCTACAATTGTGTTGATGGAAAACATAACAAGAGCCAAGGAATGGAATTATTGGAGTTCACTGTAGAGTACTTAAACTATTTATTATTTTTCCATAGGTGCAGACTTCCAATAGTTCTTAATGCTTTCCAAAAGCTTGAGTACAATATGGTATTAAATATATTTTAGTCTTTCTTTTAAGCTTATCCCCACCTTATCATGACAACTTTCAGTGTTTCCTATATACGTGAATATGGGGACAGTATTTGTCAAATGCCTTAATTATACTGTAAAATTAAAAAGGAATCAATTCTAATAATTCTATACATTTTTCATGAGGAAGAAACTGGCAGATCTCTGCTTTAAAACCTACAATTTACACTTCTTTGGTTTAATTTTAAAAATATCATGCACAAGTGAAGACAATGATTGTTGTCTGATTTAGCAGTTAAATTCCCTTTTTAAACTCTTTAATAAATACTATGAATAATTGACTTCAGGCTGATTATCATTTTTTAAAATGAATATTCTGCCAATAAATATTTTGCCAACCTCAACCGGAGAGTATATTACTTAATATAGAATAATATAAAGTCAATTAGAAGTCAATAATTCTAGATACTCTATTGCTTTTAATAATTCAGTGATTTAAATCACTGTTGGCTGCGGGCGCCCAGGATGAGGGCATTCTCTGTGGCTGCACCGACCCTCTGGAACGAGTTACCCACTGGGCTCCGGACTGCCCCTGACCTCCGCTCTTTCCACAGTGACCTGAAGACATGGCTTTTTCAGCAAATCTTCTGATCTGTTTGGGAGCTATAGTTTTAATTTGGAGATTTTAATTGGATTTTTAGCATTATTTATTGTTTTGTTTTATTGCTGTGAGCCGCCCTGAGTCCTTCGGGAGAAGGGTGGCATATAAATATTATCAAATAAATAAATAAATAAATAAATTCAATGACCACATGGGCTATTCACATCATCCCAGGCCATCTCTTCAATAATAAGCTCCCAAAGGCTAGTTGTTGGCAGCAGCAACAATAAATCTTATGTTAGCTTTAAGTAATTTTAATAAGAGAGAGCATTTTCTCTTATGGTGAGTGTCCTGTACAACATCATCTCTCTGGAGTTCAGATTTGACTGGCCTTTTGTAAGGCCTTATGCACGTGACTGAGCACCAGCTCGGAGATTAAAGGGATGCAGTGCAGCAATATAGTAGGCAGTAGTATGCTGAGTACTGAAATTTTTTTAGACCTTGTTGTGAATGCTGTTATTTTTTATATAGTTATATCTGTTTTTATATGTTTTAAGATTATAAATAAATAAACAATAATATATAAGTAGTACATTATATTATTGGGTCAGTGGTGGATTTCAAAATTTTTTACTACTGGTTCTGTGGGTGTGGCTTGGTGGGTGTGGCATGGCTTGGTGGGCGTGGCAGGGGAAGGATACTGTAAAATCTCCATTTCCTCCCCACTCCAGGGGAAGGTTACTGCAAAATCCCCATTTCCTCCCGATCAGCTGGGACTCAGGAGGCAGAGAATAGAGGGGGGCGGGGCCAGTCAGAGGTGGTATTTACCAGTTCTCTGAACTACTCAAAATTTCCGCTACCGGTTCTCCAGAACTGGTCAGAATCTGCTGAAACCCACCTCTGTATTGGGTTCAGTAGTATTTCTATGGCATTGACTAGAAATAAATACCAATGTTTAGACAGTTTAAACCTTTAAGGGAAAAAAAGAAGAAGCTTATATCACTATTAACTATGATTTCTCACTTGTCAGGGTAAGGTTGTTTAAAGTTTACGTAAAAAGCAAAATGTGGCATTAATAAACAATAGCAAATTGCATAAAAATATAATCAAGAAATTTGTTTCTTAAGCTGAATACAGGACTTAATACTAAGAGCTGCACTATATTGGTACTTATTATTGTTTGTGCATATTAAAGAAAAAGTACACAAAACAAAACAAATAACAAAAAAGTAAACCAAACAAATCAATAGCAATTTAGTTTCTAATTGCTTGCTTTTTGAGCCTCTATCAATTTGTTTATGAACATTTAGCTTCCTTAGAAGGCATGCTGTAAGTGTTTATATTTGCCATGCAACATAATACCTGCTCATATATTCTTCCTTGAATTTGGTTAAACTTTTGTTCTGAATTTTGCCATTGCTGCATATTTTCCAAGTTTAAGTTCCCAATCAGATATTGCCAGAAATGTACCTTTCTTCCAATGTTACACAAAATTTATTCTTTTTGCTATGAGTATGTATCTCAGTAAACTATAATAAATCTTGTTGGTATATTATGGGATTATAGTTATTTTTAATTTTATTTTGAATTTAATTTCCATTTTTTCCCCTTCATTGTGCTATGTATAACCAGGACATTCCAGTACTTTGGCGTTCTTTCTGATCTTGTCGAGATACCAACTCCTTGCAACTTCTCAGCCAAAATGCTAAGCAATACTGGGAGGATCATGATTTTTCCTTGCCTACACTCATTTGGGAACATTTCCTTTACCATTGTATTGCTATAGACTTTTTGTTTTTACTAAGAGAGCTATTCATACAGTACTGAAGAGCCTGTAAAGATCATTAGCCAAACTGATCTCAAAGAAATTCTTCCTGCTTCTAAATATAAGCAGATGATTGCATTGGTCAATGGGACTGTTAGTCCTGGAAGCCATCTTTTACTTTGGATCTTCAGGGCTGCCACGTTTAGTGCTGTGGGAAACTGGGAGGGAGGATTGTATGGAGTTGGGGAGATATCTAGCCATAGTAACATTTTTTTCTCCGAGAGTCAAGGACATCCTGCTCTGCACCTGGAGTGGTGTGACTGGGAGGCATCTCCAGTTGGGATGGTGCATTGATTGGACCATGTGATCGACATGTGGGTGCTGGGGCAGGGACTTGGACTTTCTTTTGGGTGGGGAAAACCTGGAGGCTTTCAGATTCGGGTTTTCCCAGATGTGCCAATATGACATTTCTAATAAAATGGAACTTTGAGGAACTTCTAGCCTCTGAATCTTCTTTTATTGGGGGGTATTACTTGGAACCCTAACAGGAACTTTTTCCCTTAACCTTTTAGGATGCCAAAGGTAACACACTCTGGCTATTTCCAGTTGCTACCTACCCTAATATTAGACATGAACAGTCTTTGCTTTAGGCAAACATTTCTGAGAAATGAATAGTCCTGTACATTAAGTGGAATTCTAAGAAGAGTAAGCTCTCAGAAAAGGAAAATATGAAAAAGGAGACCCATCTAAAGCCATGATGATGAAACAGTTATGGGGAAAGCACTATAGGTCACTAATGCTTCATAACTGATATTTATAGTAACAAAAGAGTCAAAGATGTTGTGATGGGGAGGCAGGGAATCTGGAGAAATTCTATCACAGCATAATAATGGTTAGTGGAACAACGGGAAGCCTTTTGTTATAAAGAAACATTTCTGTGAAGCACTTTCATTTGGAAGGGTGATAGTGCTTGACCCAATTGAAACTCTTAAGGACAAACAATCTCACCTTTGAAATGGAAAGCTATTTGGATGTGATCTATAATCAGATTTTGAGCAGCAAAGTTTAATGGTGGACCTAACCCTACTTTCACACTCAGTATAGAAATTAGAAATAATATCTCACAGAATTGCTAGGAAGAAACAAATATAAAGGTAAGCAAGAGATCTATAAAAATAACAGATTGTAGCAAACAAAAAATCTACCTGGACAAATTCTCAGTGCCAGTTGGACAATTCTGGAAAGTGCACAAATGGTGTATTTAGACACAAACTTTGTGTTACACAGTAGTTTTCATCAATTAAGGTGCAGAAGATTCTTGACCTAAACAGAGGTTCATGTACGTTGTATTGGTTTGATTAATCCCAGAGTCCATTACCATATCCTGTAGTATGAATTTCACAAGTTTATGATGAACTGTGTGTGGACAAATTTTGTCTGTCTTGAATATAATACAAACAAAACAGTTGATTAAATTGATTTAATATATAGATATAGATGATGGTGCCTATAATAACCAGCATGACATATATACTCAAAGAGAATGCTATGATTATGTACTTGCTTCCTGATGAATGTTACAAATATATCAGTAGCAGTAATACCATGTGTACTTCATTTGTCATCCTTTGTGAGCCGGGGTGGTGCAATGGTTAGAGTGCAGTACTGCAGGCTACTTCTGCTGACTGCTGGCTGCCTGCAATTTGGCAGATCGAATCTCATCAGGCTCAAAGTTGACTCAGCCTTCCATCCTTCCCAGCTGGGTAAAATGAGGACCCAGATTGTTGGGGGTAATATGCGGACTCTGTAAACCACTTAGAGAGGGCTGTAAAGCACTGTGAAGCGGTATTTAAATCTAAGTGCTATTGCTATAGTTATTCGCTTAGACCCCAACTGAGGTGTGTAAATTTGTTTTGGTGGGTGTGACCGAGGGATAATTGTTTCCATACATAACCTTAGTCATATCCTTCATTGGCCCTTTTTGTTTTTTTAAAGCAGAGAAGCATTTATACTTAAAACATTTCTTCATAGTACAATTATTCCAGACTGAACTTTGTGCTGCATGTTAATCTTCATGTATACATAGAAAGTTTAATCATTGCAATATATTAGATTGATGGATAATTTTTGAAAAGGTCAAAAATTAATGACATTTAAAAATTTCAGTAATGCTTTAAAAATAGAATAATTAAAGTAGTCACACTATGTTCTGCCTCAGCTACAGACCCCAAAGAACGCAGCACACACAAACTCTATACAAAGCTTATTTTACTCAAATAACTTAGTCTTTATCAATCAAAGGCTGTTAATAAACTGTCTTAACAGCCTACCAGAATTCTAAGATAAAGTAATCACAGCCTTACTAGAGTTAGCAGAAAGCCCAGAAGCAATTTTGCAGAGAATGCAGACGCAAAGGAGAGTGAACTAAAGTTGTTCCCTACAGCTTGCTGCAAGCGGCATTCTTCCTTAAATAGGCTAAGGGAGGGGCCAATTAGCCCAAGCCTTACTCTCGAAGAGACCTCCTCCTGAGGAGCCACTCCTGCCTTTTGGCAGCTCTGCGCGCCTGTGCATTGAGAAGAAGCTCCTCCTCTTCGTCCTCTTCACTTAAAGGAGCTTCTGGAGGTTCTGAAGGCCCTGACTGAATCCCTGCCTCTGGCACCACATTTTCTCCAGCCTCCTCACTGTCCGACTTGAGCGCCAGCTGCACAGGCTGCTGGCACAGCACCACACCAGCCTCCTCGTTGTCGGAATCAGCTACAATCCGCACAGGCCGCTGATGGGCCACAACACACTAAGACTAGCCACTGTGCATGTTCAAGTTTGTCTTTTGCCTGTAGTTTTCTGTCATTTGCATATACTCCTAGCCAGCCACCTTCACAATACCTTGTGCTTAAAGAGAGTGGGCTTGACATATTAGTTGAAATTCAATACCAATTCTGCCATGCAAACACCTACAGAGAAAAATAGAATAAAACCAAGCTATAGTCACAGAGCTATTACTACAGTAGGACCATGGAGTTTCCACAGACAATGGATAACAACAGCAGGAAGGTGACCATTGTGGAAACAGGATCATGGACTGGAGCAAAGTCATCCACAGGATTGGTCAATCAATCAATCAATCAATCAAAATCCCACCCTTTTAAAATGTATATTACATAGTTGCACACTTATACAAAGGAGCAGGACTCCATTCACATAGTCATTTTGATGTCACTGACTGCCCTGTGGTCACTCCAAGGGGGGCATTTGAACAGGCCTCACAGGTTCTCCCTAAATACAAATGTTGCTTTCTTTCTTCACTTGTATTGTGTATGCAATTTAAAGTACATTAACAGTTCTGGAAGAATTCTACATAATAATAGCAGACCATAATAGCAGCATAATAGTTCTGTTCTTGAAAGCATAGTCTTGCACATGTATATCCAGAGAACTCTACCAGTATGGCAGGGGTGAAATCCAGCAGGTTCTGACAGGTTCGGGAGAACCGGTAGCAGAAATTTTGAGTAGTTCGGAGAACTAGCAAATACCACCTCTGGCTAGCCCCAGAGTGGGGTGGGAATGGAGATTTTGCAATATCCTTCCCTCAGGAGTGAAAGGGGAGGGAATGGGGATTTTGTAGTATCCTTCCCCCAGGAGTGGGGTGGGAATGGAATTTTTGCAATAACCTTCCCCCAGGAGTGGGGAGGGAATGGGGATTTTGCAGTATCCTTCCCTTGCCACGCCCACCAAGCCACACCATGCCCATCAAGCCATGCCCACAAAACCGGTAGTAAAAAAAATTGGATTTCACCACTGCAGTATGGTACCTTTCTGATATATTGGATTTTTTGCTCCTACAATCATTTAGCAATGTTGGCTGGAGTTTATGAGAACTGAAGTTTAAGAAATGTGTAGACACTAGTTTGAGAAAGATAGTCTAATGTGGGTTTTGAACAGTGCATTGATGTTGGAAGTGCATAGTTGAATGTATATAATTTTGAGTCTTCAGACTAAAACATGAACCAAAATATATTTGAAATATACAGTTTTCTGTGTTATGATGTAATCTGTCAATAATAGGTAGAATTATCTTCTATGAGGAGAAGTCTAGACAAAAGTCTTTATAAGTCTATACAAAATTATATTTATAAAAATGTGCCAGTGCATTACAGTTGGAAAAGTTGTTTGCTAAGGTAAAATTGCAAACAAATATTCATATTTGGGGAAGCATACACTACATGCAAATTTTATTCCATTTTTTAAAATTGATTTACTTACATAAATGAGAAATTGAGAAGAGTTAAACATACAGATTTGCCCATCCCTACTAAAGATTTCTTTCTTTCTTTCTTTCTTTCTTTCTTTCTTTCTTTCTTTCTTTCTTTCTTTCTTCTTCTTTCTTTCTTTCTTTCTTTCTTTCTTTCCTCCCTCCCTCCCTCCCTCCCTCCCTCTTTCTTTCTTCCTTCCTTCCTTCCTTCCTTCCTTCCTTCCTTCCTTCCTTCCTTCCTTCCTTCCTTCCTTCCTTCTTTCTTTCTTTCTTTCTTTCTTTCTTTCTTTCTTTCTTTCTTTCTTTCTTTCTGACAGGTTCTCCAGAATCTGTCAGAACCTGCTGAATAGCAGCCCTGTACAACAAGCAAAGTCACTGGGGGAAGTCATATTCCCTTAACAAATTAATCGTATCTGCAGCGATTCATTTAACAGTTGTGGCAAAAAAGGTTGTAAAATTGGGTATGATTCAGGGGTGAAATCCAGCAGGTTCTAACAGGTTCTGGAGAACCGGTAGCGGAAATTTTGAGCAGTTCAGACAACCGGCAAATACCACCTCTGGCTGGCCACAGAGTGGGGTGGGAATGGAGATTTTGCAATATCCTTCCCCTGCCACGCCCACCAAGCCACACCATACCCACCAAGCCACGCCCAAAGAACCGGAAGGGAACAATTTTGGATTTCATCCCTGGTATGATTCCTATAAGCACTGCTTTGCTTAGCAATGGAAATTCTGGTCTCCACTATGTTTGTAAATTAAGAACTGCCTCTATTGCCCCAGTTGTGAGGGCAAAATCACTTCAGGAGACTAAAAGGAAAAGATTACTTTCAAAGCACAGCAATGCCTGTGAGATGCAATTTGTGAAAGGAAAAAGTGAATAAAGACCAACATTCTTTGTTTCTGCCCTCAAAAAATAGTTGTTGCCTTGTCTGGTGACAAAGCAACTAGGCCATGGGGACTTGGAAGCCTTTTTAGGGAGTCGCTGGGCTCTTCCTGAATTCATTTAGCCTTTTCATTTTTCCGAGAATTTTGAAATTTTTTAAACTATTCCTGAAACCTCAAAACATTTTCATGTCAAGCTCTCTAATATATTCAGTGGATATCTGACTTCTGCCAATTGGCGTAAATGCATGGAATATTGTAGATCTGGAATTCTGAGCAATAATGAGTGAATCCAGATTCTTTTCTTTCAGAAAAAAAATATGAATGACATCTAATAATACTGGGGCACACTATCTAATTCTGGCCAAAGTGTAAGTACACTTGATTTATATCACTTAAGAATGGAGTTGATTATAGCAAGGGATCTGACAATGGATTCCAAGGAATCTGGTTTTGAATTCCTGTTTAAGAATTTTGGAAAGCTTTGCTCTCAAATCTTTATCCACATTTAAGGAGAAGACACTTCATTTTCATTTCATGCATTCAGATGCCAGTGCTAGGATTGACAAGACCATAAATAACTGGGAATGGCAATGTATAAAGATGGGGCAATGGTTTATCACTAGACAATTTGTTTTGCTGGATACTGTTCATCTATGCTTCTGTAAATGGGGTATGAAGTTGAGGCATCCTTTTCGAGTATGAATGCCTTCCAGGATGATTGCACTTCAATTTCCATAATTCCCGAAGACAAACAACTTTCTGGGATAGGGTAGCCCCCAATGGAGATGGCTCATGGCTTATCAAAACCTAAAGCCAAGCTGCCTACTGACAGAACAGAACAGAACAGAACAGAACAGAACAGAACAGAATGAGTAGAGTAGAGTAGAGCAAAGAAGAGCAGAGCAGAGCAGAGCAGAGTAGAATAGAGTAGAGTAGAGTAGAGTACTTTATTTGGCCAGGTGTGATTAGGCACACAAGGAATTTGTCTCTGGTGCAGAAGCTCTCAGTGTACACGCCAAACAACAGAGTAATAATAATCGTAATGATACCAATAAGAGATGTTAATAGAAAAGATGAGAGGGATAATAGTAATACAGCCTATCTAAGAAGAGTACTGTGGGAATTAGATGTTCAGCAGAGTGATAGCATGAGGGAAAAACTGTCTTTGTGTCTAGTTGTTTTGGCATGCAATGCCTTGTAGCAGTGTCCCAAGTTGAAACAGTTTAATAAATTATTTCAACCTTTTGCATGAACAAGCCAAATGTTAAGGTAAGAATGGATTTTTTGAGGAGTTTGAATGATAAGATTCATATACACTAATTTATGCTGAAGGCCAATATTTATTTTTAATTATTCTTTGCACATAGCTCTGCAGATAAAATTCCTAGATAGGAGAATATTAGAAAACTAGTTCCCTTTTCAGAACTTGGTAATTGAATCGCATGCTTTAAGTGGAACTCAGTAAAGATAGGATTGTTTATTAGATAATGCTGAACAATCAAGGTCTTAATAGAAGTCAAGCACGGTTCAATAAGTTCTTTAATGACAAAACTACTTTGAAGACCTCCTGAAAGGACACTACTGGAGGGTATTACTGGTATTCTTTAGAGAACAATTCATGAATCACACAGAGCAGAAATACTACCTGTAAGATTAGATCCAGACTAATGTTAGTCATTAATCACAAAGCATGACTAAATTAGTCTGGGTCCAGCCTTGCTGATTGAGGGACGCAGTGGCTCAGTGGCTAAGACGCTGAGTTTGTTGATCAGAAAGATCGGCAGTTCAGCAGTTTGAACCCCTAGTGCCGCATAATGGGGTGAGCTCCCGTTACTTCTCCCAGCTTCCGCCAACCTACCAGTTCGAAAGCACGTAAAAATGCAAGTAGAAAAATAGGGACCACCTTTGGTAACAGCGTTCCGTGCGCCTTTGGCATTTAGTCATGCTGGCCACGTGACCATGGAGACATCTTCGGACAGCGCTGGCTCTTTGGTTTGAAATGGAGATGAGCTCCGCCCCTAGAGTCAGGAATGACTAACACATATGTGCAAGGGGAACCTTTACCTTTACCTTTAACCTTGCTGATTACTATTGACTATTACTACTGGTTTGCAAATTGTACTCTGACCATTCTGAATGGTGTTCTCTCAGACCATCCCTGAAACAGAGATAGTTGGAAGTTATTCCTTTTCTATTCTCTTTACAGGTAGTTCTTGTCTTAACAACAATTTGTTTAGTGACCGTTCAAAGTTATAACAGCTCTAAAAAAAGTGACTTATGACTATTTTTCACAGTTACGACCTTTGCAGCATGCCCATGATCACGGGATCAAAATTCAGATGCTTGGCAACAGGTTCATACTTATGGCCATTGCTCTCTCCCAAGGCCATGTGATCACCTTTTGTGACCTTCTGACAAGCAAAGTCAATGGGAAATCCAGATTCACTTAACAATCAGGTTACTAACTTATCAACTGCAGTGATTCACTTAACAAATTTGGCAAGAAAAGTCATAATGTGGGGCAAAACTCACTTAACAAATATCTCACTTAATAACAGAAATATCGGGTTCAATTGTGGTGATAAATTGAGGATTCCTTGTACCTTTTTTCTTTTTGCACTGTTATCTTTTTTTCCAACCTTTCCTTCTCTTCAAATCTTTCAATATTTGCAGTTCAATTCTAGCAAATTGTAGCAATTCTAGCAAATATATGTGTGTGTGTGTATATGTGTGTGTATATAAAATAGCATATATATATAACATTTGATCTTAGCCAAAAGGCAGAGAAGAAATATAATATTAAATAATATTAAAAAAACACTTATTTTTTTAAAAAATTTACATTTAAATTATTTGTTAAAATCACATTAATTTTTCTATATTTTAAAACCTTTTTGGGGTTGTCAAGGTCATATTAGTTTCTGCCTAATATATTTTGGTTTTCCATAAGATGTCCCCCTTAATTTAAATTTGCAGTTTGATACAAAATGCACACACTTAGCTCTTAGGCTGCTACAACCACTTGTATCATATGTCCTGCCTGATCTGAATCTTCCAAACTTCTATTTTGAGCTTTATCTAAAAAGCTCTCCACAGTATTTGTTTACAGTAAAAGATGGGAGACAGTTTCCGGATTTTTAAACCTGTTGACTTCCATCCACATTTTAAAATGTCCCAACACTATATAACAGCTTAACGTTGTCTTTTTCACAGTCTGGAGTCCTTTTTCAAAAATAATTGCAATGAAGTTGGCTTCATAAGAGATGTATTTTAGTCACGCAGCACAGTATAACCTTTCCACCACAAAGTTTCTTTTTTAACTGGCATTCTATTTATAATTTGTATTACGAGTGCTTATCCTTCAGGCGCAATCTAACAAGGGCTCTTTTTTTTGGCCTCTTCTTGTGGGAATGGAACATCATGATAAAATTCCAGAATATTAGCACAACTTTCTACAACATGTATTATTTATTATAGACTCTGAGCAGAATACAGCTTTTAAATGTTCTTTTCCACCCCACGTCTTCATAAATAAAGACTGATAGGAAAGCAGTTTTCCTAAAACATTTACTATATGTATGTGTTGATCTCATTATGTCTGTAAATTGTATTTATCTACTAAAGGAAGTTATTTGAGATCACAAGGAGGGCTTTGATGGGAATTCACTACTGGTTTCTGGTTGGAAAATCTAGCCTAGTATATGGAACATATCTTCTGATCTTTTGTATCCCCAAGTGTGCCACATTTGACATGGTTTATTTTAATGGGTGGGAAAGGATTATTTCCCCTGACCTAGACTTCTTGAATGGCAGAAAAACAAACATATAAGAATAACACACTGACAGGGAATTATTTATCCTTACTACCCCATCTGTACAGTGTCTCTAAAAAGCACGTCAAGTATGACAGCAAAGGAAGAAACAAAACATCTATGGTGTAATTGTGTTCCACAAAAATGGGCAACCAAAACAGCTGCAATGAGGAAGTTACCAGTAAACAGTAGAACAGAGTTGGAAGGGAGGGTCTGATCAACCCTCTGTTCGGGGAAGAGACTCCATACCATTCCAGACAAGTGGCCGTCCAATCACTCCTTTAAAAATTTCAGCGATGGAATTTACAGCTAGCTTGGGAGTTTTTTAAATTAGAGGCAGAATTATAATATCATACAGTCTTGTCTCTCATACTATTACCACTCAAATGCAGGCTTAGCATTCAATGAATCTGAATTGTAGAAGATTCATGACAGAACTAAAAGGACAGTACTTCTTCACATTTCGTATGGTTGCCCTCTGGAATTTACTATCATAAATGCTGACCAGAAATTACAGCACGACTGTGTAAACTGTGTAACCGTGGCCAGGGGGGCTTTTTATCAGGTTCACCTGATTCGCCAGTTGCAGCCCTTTCTGGATCGCGACGCCTTGCGCACAGTCACTCACGCCCTTGTCACCTCCCGACTGGACTACTGTAATGCTCTCTACATGGGACTCCCCTTGAAAAGCACCCGGAGGCTCCAACTGGTCCAGAATGCGGCCGTGCGGGTGGTTATGGGTGCAACTCGTTGTGCACACGACACCCCTCCTACGCGAGCTGCACTGGCTCCCACTGGTCTTCCGGGTGCGATTCAAGGTGTTGGTCACCACCTTTAAAGTGCTCCATGGCATTGGACCTGGATACCTTCGAGACCGTCTTCTGCCACCAGTAGCCTCCCACCGGCCAGTCCGCTCCCACAGAGAGGGTCTCCTCAGGGTGCCATCGGCCAAATTATGTCAGCTGGTGACACCCAGGGGGAGCCCCTGGGAGCCCCTGTCCTTTGGAATGAACTGCCCCCAGAAATGCGTAAGATCTCTGATCTCTGTGTATTTCGCTGTGCCCTCAAAACCTTGTTGTTCCGCCAGGCTGGACTATCAATGTAAAGATTTTAATTGGTTTTAAATATGGGATTTTAAATTTGGGGGTTTTATAATTGAGCCAATTATTTAATAATTTTAATAATTTTTAAATTTTGTCTGTCTTTGTGCTTTTAATCAGGCTGTACACTGCCCTGAGTCCTTCGGGAGAAGGGCGGTATAGAAATAAAATAATAAAAATAATAATAATGAAGCCTTGGAAAAGCAGCTCAGCAAATGCAACCGTGCATATGTCAATCACCTCAAGCATATAATAAGTAGTTAGGGAAAGAGAAATAAAATAATTTTATCATTAACAGCAATTCATTGGAAATTAGGGGAAATAGGAGAATGAGATAATTTCTTTTCATGTTGGGGATTAACAAAAACTCTCTGCTAATAAAGTTCTCTCCTTACATAATTATCATCTTCCTTTTTTCCAATATCAAACCTGGTGGTCCAGTGCCTATCAGATTAGTAGTGAAACAGTGCCACCCAATGACAAGCTTGTGATCTCAATGCTAAGGGTATGCAAAAATATGTTATCATCTGTACACATATTGGCTAATGTTACATACGTGCTATTAAATATATTAGCTTTTGCTTAAAGTCTTAGCAGACTAGCAAACGGTGTCATGAAATGTTAAACAGAATAAAAGGAAAATGGGTAATAATTGGCTTGAATCCCTTTTCCTGCTCAGGGTCCTTCTGGTTTTATTGGATTACAAATTGTATCAATTCTCAAAGTATCTGTTTGGAAAAGGTATTTTATTCTAGAGGCAGAGATGAGAACTAAAAGTAGATGGACAGAAACTTTATTGACCAATAAAAGTACATTCAATAAAATGAATAACATGAAACTATCCTCTGTCAACAAGAATTATTAGCAACCATTTGTGGGTGAAGCTCACACATAATAATGTAGCACTTTTAGAGAAATAAATGCCACTTTTAGAGAAATAAATGGATCTTGATTGTTTAACAGATAGTGCAAATGAAAGTTTGCCCTGCAAATTTAAGTAAAAGAAGGATAATCAGCTAGTGGTGAATGACCCTGTAGAATTGACAAATGCTGAAACGATGTACACTGTGAATGAAAACTCTTCATATATATCTCTTGTTTTTATTTTATTTATTTATTAAATTTATATGCCACCCATCTTGCCCTAGGTGGCTTTCAACAGTAAAAACAACAGTGTAAAATAATAAAATAGTGAGATAGTAAATATGAACATTACAATTAACACAGGTCTTTAAAGAAGGGAGCAAGGTACAAAAGAGGGGGAGGTAAAATGTTTTCCCAGTCTATTAATCAGTCTATTAACCCCTGAAAACATTTCGCTTCTCATCCAAGAAGAAGCTGAAGCTGAACTGTATGACATGCCCACATCAGGGCACCATGGCCAATTGGCAGAGCCAGGTTTTTAGCCCCTATGGAAGGCCCAGTGGATGGGTATGGAGCTCACCTCAAGGGAACAATGTTCCAGAGGGTAGAAGCCATGGCAGAAAATGCTCTTCTCCTGGACCCCACCAGTCAGAATTCCATAATCAATGGTGTTCGCATCACGCCCCTTCTACTTGTGCAAGTGGGGTGGACTAATTCCATTTGGGGTGAGACGATTCCTCAGGTGACCTGGACCCATGTATTGTAGCCCACCAATGACCAACAGACTGGCAGCAGATTCAGACAGTGAGGTGGTTGGGGAGGAACGTGAGCCAGTCCTGGAGTCTGGGGAAGGCTCGGACGATGGCTCTGAGTCAGAGGCAGAGAGGGGGCCAAGGCCATTTGGTAGTTCTTTGCTGCCTCCGGAGTCTCCGTAGTCTGACATCAGTGAGGCAGAAGAACAGCATGAGCTTGTTCCCAGTATGCACATGTGCAGAGCTGCCAGGAGACAGGAACAATTAAGGAAACAGGGTCAACTTGGGAGTAAGGCTTGAGATGATTGCCCCTCCCATAAGACATAAAAAAGAAACCAACGGGACGTGAGCTTTTGCAGGAAACAATTAGTTCATCTGGCCGATTCAAGATTCTGTTTGTGACTCTGTGCCAAGTTTGGCCTTGCCCTGCATCTGGAAATTAGCTCTCTGGCAGCGTTTCACATGAGATAGGTGGGTGTTGATAACCTTCCTCTGAAAGACTGTTTATCAAGCCTTGCGGACTGTAAATGAAAGTAATTTACAGCCGTATGAATTAAAGAGGTTTGCCGGGACTAAGTTTGTGCTGTTTAATTTCTAAGGAAGCCTAGGTCAGAACACCATGCCGTAATGGCTTTTAAAGGTAATAATCAACACCTTGAATTGGACCTGGAAACAAATAGGCAACCAGTGCAGTTCACACAACAGCGGTGTCACATGGAGCACCCTAGGGATCTCAAGAACTGTCCATATGGCTATATTCTGTGACAGCTATAGCTTACAAATACTCTTCAAGTGTAGCCATATGTAGGGTGCATTGCAGTAGTCCAATTTTTAGCATGCAGCTAAATCCACAGCCTGGTCTCATTGATGTTGCATAATGGGAGGGAGGGAGAGAGGGAGGAAGAGATTGTAGAAGATTGTAGTAGTAGTAGTAGTAGTAGTAGTAGTAGTAGTAGTAGTAGTAGTAGTAGTAATAATAATAATAATAATAATAATAATAATAATAATAATAATAATAATAATAGTAATTTTATTTCTATACCGCCCTTCTCCCGAAGGACTCAGGGTGGTGTACAGCCAATTTAAAAACACAAGACACAACAATGATTAAAAATTAAAATAATTAAATAGATTAGGACGGTTTAAAACCCTAAAAATTTAAAATACCCCAATTTAAAATTATTATGTTGATAGCCCGGTCTGGCGGAACAACAGGGTCTTCAATGCGCAGCGAAACACCAGGAGGTTGGAGATCTTACGTATTTCCGGGGGCAGTTCATTCCACAGGGCTGGGGCTCCCACAGAGAAGGCCCTCCCCCTGGGTGAGTAAACAAGGAGCAAGCAAAATTGTATCAGAGACAATTGGAACCTTAGTAGAATTCAGCTACATATACATTTCCTATTTGCTGGGATCTAAGCTGCAATATAGAGAGCCAGTTTGGTCCAGTCGTTACCAAGAAACAAGGAGACTATGACTTCTACTTCTGCTTTAGGCACAAGGTGACCATGAGCCAGTTCCTCTCGCTCAGCCCTAGGAAGAAGACAATGGCAAACCACCACTGAAATATTGCCAAGTACACAGCAGAGACCTGTCAACACTGATTTGAACACACACACACACACACACACACACAGAGAGAGAGAGAGAGAGAGAGAGAGAGAGAGAGAGAGAGAGAGAGAGAAAGTCACAATATATTGGCTTGCCACATATTCTCTAGAATGAGAGATATTGGCTTGCATTGAGTGTGCTCAGCGTAAATCTGGATATTTGTTGTGCTTGAAAGATATTTGATAAATGTGCCAAAACTAACACTGTCCTAACTGTTAACAAGGAATGTTGCAAGTGACACAGGTAAGACTTGGGTTGGAAATCAAATTTAGTCTTTCCTTAGTTTCAAAATGACATTGAGTTTAAAAAAAACAAACAAACTAGAGATGGAGACTTCTAATTTACATTGAAAATAACAAATCTGATGTTCTTTGACTTTATATTTCCCCCATTCAAACTAGAATATTTTGCCCCTGTACGACTCTGAAAAAGAACTTATTTTTCATTTATTACCTAGAAGCTCTTTAGGTCGTGACACGGTTGGATTGTGTTGGTAAGGAGATTGTTAAGGATAAGCTGTAAGAAGTAGCCATGACAGTGTAGGGTACATGTCTGGATTTTCAAAAAGAAGGATTAGCATGTCTAATTAAGAAACATTACCTGTTATTTAAGCTTTATCTGCATCTGTGCTTTGATTTCCAATATGAAGCCTTTTCCAATATTTTTCATCTAGTCTGTGATTCAAAAACACTCGTAAGTAATTGCTATTGATCCCCTGGGATTCCAGGAGCAGATGGAATTCAGGACTAAAGTGAAGTGATTTGGGATTTTATTTTTTTTTAGTACCAATTTAGAATCACAAGCTTCTCTGCAGAAGGATGTAGACAGTTTTGTTTAAGGTCAAGCTAGCTTTACTTTACTTTTGTTTTTAAAGGCCACCCTACTGCAAAGGGTTTATTTATTTTGAGTTTTGCTAATGCACGTCTTAACTGGTATGAAATGGTTGGGAGCATTCATCTGTGTTTCTTCTGTTTATTACATTTGACATATAATTTTGAACATCACCATTTCTATTAAGTTTGTGTCTTACTCATTTGCTGCTCTAAAGACACAACATTTAAAGAGTTGGATCATTGCTGGCTTTTTCCAACAGAGTTGAATTTCAGTCAACTTGAAATAATGGGCAAACAAGCTTGCTTTTTTTTAAAAAAATCAATAATAGTGCACATCAGCCAGTTAAATTGTTGTTTATATCTGGATATAATTAAAGTATGTAGCTCAGTGTGTGATTTTGACTGGGTTATGCCCTTTTGTTTCAGATACATTTAGGGCTAAGTGAAAATTATTGTGGTTCATTTTGTTGCCCTTATCTACAAGAACCCTAGCTTGCAATGTTAAGCATGCACAATTTTTAATCTGGTTTTATTTACAATTCTATATATATCCACATTATTTTATTTAATCAAGTTCCATTTTTTAAAAAATTCACTCATAGACCATAATAAGATAAGAAAAGCAGTCAGGATTATAGTCACTCCAACAATAACAACCAGATATATGAGATATAAAATAAGAAAAATAACTAAAAACTAACATTTCTACTGCAATAGTATGACATTACAGCCCTGAGGAAATTTGATTTATATTAATACTAAAACTGTAAAAAATTATTAAGCATACCATTTAGTATTTAAAATAACAAAAACAATATAAAAATAATACGAATATGTAAGAATATGGGAATGGTCCTTATATGATTTTCTGATTCTTGGTAGAATCAAATCCTGACAAATTCTATCTGCTATTTTCACAAAATAGCAATTTATGCAGAGAGTAATGAATGGTCATAGAGTTGACCTTTCTGAGTTGGCAATGTTTAGCATACTGGAGAAATAAGAATATTTAAAATGCTGTTATAAAATACTAAAGTAGAACATGAGTGGCATTTTCAACATGCCCAGATTCACAAGACCATTAATGTTCCAAAAAGATGCAGGAACTGCCCTTTTGAATCAACCAACTGAAAAATACAACAAAAAATACAACATTAAGTCTTTGTAAGATATGCATCAGGTGATATTACCATATATGTCTACCATTGTCAACAAAAGAAAGATTTGGCACAAGTTAAATTAGCCACTTTATGGCCAACATTTGCTGCTTATGAATCGAAGTAGCCTAACACCATCTCTAAGTCAATGAGTAGGAGAGAGAGAAAAATGTATAGATATTAAACCCAACATCAGTGATGGCTTCCATACACGCTGGAATCCATCCTCTCAAGTTAAAAAACAACTAGACTTGAAGGAAAAAGCTCAACCATTGGCTGAAAATACAGTACATACTGATAACCTAACTGCAGTTTTATTACATCCACCTGAAAGTGCAAGCCAGCAATTATGATATACTTAGACTGAATACAACGCAAAGCGACAGAATCAAGAAAAAAGCTAAGCTGAGTTTTCTGCCTTTTCAAGTTATCTGAAATCAACTTGCCATTGCCTCAGTCTAGCCAACAGTTGGGTTTGAGTGCAGACTACGTTAAGTAGTGATAGATGCATATATGTGTAAACTTGGGAAGCACAAGAATTTTTATATTTGTTACTACGGGGTACCTGATTGTACATTATGTTGTTATTATGGTTGCAATTGCATTAATTGGGGAAAAAGAGAGAGAATTTCTCTGTTCTTTTGAAATGGCAAGGATCTACTGTATATGGTTGCCCAGGTTCACTTTAGTTATATGCACCATACTTACATAGGAGGTTTCCTTTTAATAATTTGGCTGTTCTGATTGATTCATGAATTTCACCTTGTCTGCCTTTTATGTTTCGTAGTTTTAACCTGATTTTTAATTGGATTTTAAATAGTTAATTATTAGGTGTATATTTATTATTGTATTTTGTTTACCAAATTGTTTGGTTCTTTAATTATGTGAATGATATTGAATAAATAAATAGATAAATAAACTCAAATATTGCCTGATTCTCAATGGCTTTGGGCAGCATCCAAGAATCAAAGATACTGAAGTTGAAGGTCATACTATGCTTAAGCACTGCTAGCTACCTAAGATAAGCTGCAGGGCCTTGTCAGATTGATTGATAAAGAGAGTTTCAGAGTTTTCCTTAAGTCAATTTGATCCTTGGACTCTTGTAGTCAGGTTCTACTATCCTCAATAAGGCTGAAGTTAGTGCAACAGCTGAGACTGGGCATGGGTTTGAGCAGGAACCAGGAATCCAGAAGGCTACCCAAATTGCAGACCTGCTTCTTCATGAGTAGTGCCTGCCAATTATGAAACAATGTTGGTGGCAACAGAAAATGCCAATGTACGAACAGCAACTCTGACTCAGGTTCAGATTCATCCTAGTCTGGGAGGTAGGCTATTCCACAGACCAAGTTACCCCTGGACCAAGTGTAGTGTTGTCACACAGGCCCAAGTAGGTATTATCAGACGCAATCAGTTCCAAACAAACAGACTTTACTAGAACAGCTGAGAATTAACTCATTCTCAGCATAGTCCAAAGTAATTCAAAACAAATTCTTCATAACACAATTCTTCAGCCTTATCACCAACCTTGGCCTACTGTGGCAAACTGCCAAAGGCTTTTCTTGGCAAAAGTTCAGAAGCAGAAGACGCAGGCAAGAAATAAATGCAGCAAGACAAGAAACTAATCTATCAACGTCATTTTCCGACAAAGAGCCCAAGAGCCATTGCTGGTCTTTTAAGCCTTATGGGAGGGCCAATCATCTCTTGGCCTTACTCTTTTTGCTTTAGCTGCTCTTGCCTTCTGGCAGCTCTTCTCATGCATGCACTAGGAACAGGCTCCTCCTGTTCCTTTGCCTCTCTGCTGTCAGGCTCTGGAGGCTCCGGAGTCTGCACATCACTCCCAGATGGCCTGGCCCCATCTCTGCCCTCCAATGCAGAGCCCTCATCCGGGCCTCCCCCAACCTCCAGGACTGGCCCATGTTCTTCCTCAGCCTCCTCACTGTCCAACTCCAACTGGCGGACCACAACATGTAGCTTCTGAGTTAGCTTCTGAAGCATTAGCTTCAAGGCTAATGCCATGTGGAATACATTGCAATAGACCAAATGGGAGATGACCAAGACTTGGGGGACAGTAAATAGGGTTTCCTGATCCAGGAATGGGAACAATTGATATACACAAATGGATTTGTACAATACCTCTAGGGCATAAATGGCATCTACTCCTTGACCAGGAGCTGAGAGTTCAGGAAGATTCCCACATTGCACATCAGTTCTGTTGGGATGAGTGCTATTCCATTAAAAATGAATGATGGAAATTCCCTGAATGGCCCCCAAATCCATAGTCGCTATGGTTGAATCTAAGCCTTTCTCATCCATCCATAGGGAGATTGATAAGCTTATTGATGGGAAAAGATAGAGGAAAATAGAGGAGGCATTGACATCTGTCATGAGTGAAATATCAGGACTACACATGAAGTCCCAATTGAACTAATTTATACTAATCAGAGGAATATACTCAATTAATAGTTAGCACTATCTTGGCACTAGTTAAGGTCAAAGGAGTTCAAGAGGGATTGGACTTAATTCATTTGTGGCTATGTAGAAACTCTTTTGACTCCACCCTTAATTTCTACCTTTCCTTCTTCTACAACATCTGACAGCTCAGGACATAATATGACCAACATACTGACAATACCTAATTGTACCTTGCTACCTCAGACTAGGGTGGCTCAGTGGCTAAGATGCTGAGCTTGTCGATCAGAAGGTCAGCAGTTCAGCAGTTCGAATCCCTAGCACTGCATAACGGGGTGAGCTCCTATTACTTGTACCAGCTTCTGCCAACCTAGCAGTTCGAAAGCACATAAAAAAATGCAAGTAGAAAAATAGGGACCACTTTGGTGGGAAGGTAATAGTGCTCTATGTGCCTTCGGCGTTTAGTCATGCTGGCCACATGACCACGGAGACGTCTTTCGACAGCGCTGGCTCTTCAGCTTTGAAACGGAGATGAGCTCTGCCCCCTAGAGTCGGGAACGACTAGCACATATGTGCAAGGGGAACCTTTACCTTTACCTTTAACCCTGCCGATTATTATTGACTACTACTACCGGTTTGCAAATTGTGGTCTGACCATTTTGAATGGTGTTCTCTCAGACCATCCCTGAAACACAGATAGTTGGAAGTTATTTCTTTTCTATTCTCTTTACAGGTAGTTCTTGTCTTAACAACAATTTGTTTAGTGACCGTTCAAAGTTATAATAGCACTAAAAAAGATGACTTATGACTATTTTTCACAGTTACGACCTTTGCAGCATGCCCATGATCACGGGATCAAAATTCAGATGCTTGGCAACAGGTTCATACTTACGGCCATTGCTCTCTCCCAAGGCCATGTGATCACCGTTTGTGACTTTCTGACAAGCAAAGTCAATGGGAAAGCCAGATTCACTTAACAACCAGTTACTAACTTATCAACTGCAGTGATTCACTTAACTATGTGGCAAGAAAAGTTGTAAAGTGGGGCAAAATTCACTTAACAAATATCTCACTTAAACAACTAGCACGCATGTTACCTTTACCTTACCTCAGACTAGGGTAGATATAGTTAATATTATTTCCTGTGTCTGAATCTGAATGTGATATTAAGTTACTGTTTGTACATTGCAGTTCTCAGTTACCACCAATGTTGTTTCTTAACCATGAAGGAGTAGGTCAGTAATTTGGGTGTTCTTCTGAATTTATGGTTCCTGCTTAAATCCATGCCCAGGCTTAGCTGGGCACTAACTGCAGCCTTTTTGAGAGTAGTGCAACCTGACCACAAAAAAACAAAGGATCACTTTGACCTCTCATTGCTGGGAGCGTTTTCAAGCAATACAGAAAACAGAGAGAGTTACTGAGATCAGCCTAATCAGGACAAAGTGGCATGCTTGAAGTCCACTGTAAACTAAAGTTAGACAAATGCCTAAGATAAAAACCACTACTAATATTCAGCAGACTTCCCCAAATACCATTCCACAATTTATAGGTCAACAAAGCCTTCTTAATTTTTTTATTATCAGTATATAAATATTCCCTGGTGGCATAGCTGATTAAGCACTGTTACAGTGCACCAGCTGCCTGCAATTACTGCAAGTTCAAATCTCACCAGGCTCAAGGTTGACTCAGCCTTCCATCCTTTCTAAGGTAGGTAAAATGAGGACCCAGTTTGTGGGGGCAATAAACTGACTTTGTATAAATATACAAAAGTATGAAGGCTATTGCTTAACGCATTGTAAGCCGCCCTGAGTCTCCGGAGAAGGGTGGCATATAAATCAAAATAAAAAAAAAATTCTACAGTATTTAATTTATTATCAAAATTTATGAATGTTAAGTTATAAATCAGAAGACACTATTGGAAAAAAAATATTATACTGTTTGGATTAGAGGGTATTATAGAGCAGGGGTCTCCAACCTTGGCAACTTTAAGACTTGTGGACTTCAACTTTAGCTTTGCTGGCTGAGGAACTCTGGGAGTTGAAGTCCACAAGTCTTAAAGTTGCCAAGGTTGGGGACCCCTGTTATAGAGGATAAATATTGTTACAAATGAAGGCAAATATATGTGACCTAGAATCATGTTGCAGGATCCAGTGTGCTTTGGGCTAGTCTCTGTGTAGTATTTATGTGGTGCCTGGTTGTGTGTGGCTTTTTAGTTGTTGATTGGGGTGTTGATGGCTGGCTATTAAGTAATTGGCTGTTGTTTCCTTGTCCTGCCAAGCCCTTGGCTCCTAAGTACTTGATAAGCTGGTGGTAAATCAACACTCTTCTTGACTGACAAGGAGCCTGTTTTCCCAGGCTTCAATCATAACAGGGCCCCTAAATAGCCCAAAGTACACATTCTGCTAAGAGAGAAGTTCCCTGAGGAGAAGCTCCAGGACAAGTCCAAAAGCTCGGAAGACTAAACCTCTGGTCCCGGTGACCAACCCAGATTGGATTCTGCATACATATTGTTTATTGCTAAAAGGAATAGAATGTATGATTCTTCTGACAGACTGTGAATCTTATTTTTATTACTGTACTACAGAATTCTTTGATAAAATATAAGTTGGTGCATTTTCCTTAAGGATGCAATCCTATGGTTCCTGGGATAGCGTACCTATGCCTGTGAAACTGTTAAATTTGAATTTCGTGAGAGAAGTCTGATCCTAGATGGAGAGGGCTGCCATTGGATTTCAGATTCTTTGCCAACTCTCATTGTTCAAGCTTTAAAAGTATGGAAGTTAAAGATAAACAGTAACAGAGTTGGAAGGAACTTTGGAGGTCATCTAGTCCAACCCCCTGCTCACACAGGAAACCTGGACTAGAGATTTGAACCACCGAACTGCCAACCTGATCAACAAGCTCAGTGTCTTAGCCATTGAGCCACCTAGTCAGGCTAGATGAAGGCCCTATGAAGTTCAAAAAGTCATCCTGAAGACTTGATAGGGGAGCACACATAGCTTGAGGGTTATAGATCTTCTGCCCTACCCACAACAGATAGGGAAGTTTTGAACAGTATTTAGACCAGAGGTCTTCAAACTTGGCAGCTTTAAGACTTGTGGACTTCAACTCCCAGAATTCTCCAGCCAGCATGATTTAGACGGTATAATTTATCTTATTGTCTGCATGAGTAATTCCATAATAGAAGAAAGATTGGCAGCCCAAGGTAATAATTAAAACAATGCATGTCCCTGGCTCCCTATTTTATTTCTTTATTACAATTATTTGTATTTGATCAGAATAACTGCCCTCCCAGATTACTTACATGCAATTGTCATGGAAGAATAAAAAATAATATTTAAAAATAAAGAAATGAGTAAAATCTTTCCACAGTGCAACTCAAGTATTGGATGTTTTCTCCTCCCTCTCTCTTCTCAGATGTTTCTTGAAGAGCATTGGGGCACATTAGGATAAGAAGCAAAGAATTCAGCTGAGCAGGCTTCTGTAGGCATCTTTCTTCCAAAGTAAGTTAATTGAAAACCAAATAGTGCTTTGTTTTGCTATCAATTTAAATCTAGCCATGTGGAAGATACCTAAGTAAGGATATAATAGATGATTTGGGGAAATAAAAATATTTATTTTGAGGCTGATTTACAGTGTTAAAAAGACAAACAAAAACTTAGTTTGCAACTTGGCAGTTGTGGGAAGCCATCCCCTCCCAGAAAAATGAAATATTTTAGGAAATATTAAAAAGGCAGAATATTGTAATGCCCTAAAGGAGAAATAGAGAAACATGCTCTTGGAGACAGAAAGCAGCCCCCAAGTCTTTCTTAATAGCCCCCAGGAGATATTTTATGCCCATTGAGAAAGATTGGGCCAGCCTATCTACAAAACAAAGACCTCCAGCTCCAGGATGATGGGATTAAGACATGACCCCTCAGATCATAATAGGATTAACGCTCTACCATCTAGTAGCAGAGCTCACCACATTGCACAATCTCCTGGGGACATTGAATCACCTTCCAGGTTTCAACCAAACGTAGCTCAGACAACCTACAGAGCCAGCTATGACCCCTACAACAGCCAATAGAATACATGTTCTTGCACAGGAACAGGAAGCTGAAGTTCAAAGCCCAAGATAAGGTATAAAAACCCCTCACCCTCAACTCCATGTGGGCAGCTGCCCAGAACCCATATGGTTCTGCTTCATCAATAACCCATATTTCCAATCAGCCTCCATGTTTCCAGTGTCTTTCTCCTGGATTGGAACTGAACCATATAGATATTTCTTCCAACACAGTGTTTGCATTCTGCTTTTCTAAAGAAAACTAGTTTTTTCAATATTCATTGTTATTCCTTCCAGCTATTTTTTTCAGACAACTGATTTATTTAACTATTTTTACATTTATTATTCTCATGGAAATTCTATATGACTGTTACTTTAAACCAATATTCCTCAACCAAGATAACCTTATCAGTGGAATTTCCAAGAGCTGGTAGAACAATATACAGAAACTGAAGGGAAATTAGTTGGGAAAGATTACTTTAAATTTTAGCATTCACGCATTGACCTCACTTTTTCAAATATTTATGGGATTACCCTCCTACAAAGGTTTAGATTGAACTGCCAATCTAGAATGATAGGCCAGTTATTTCTCACTAATCTCCTTGCCTTCAAACACCAAACAACAATCCCTTCTTAAGCTCCTGGTACAGACAAAAGTGCAGTGTTCCTTATCACTGTATATGCCTGAAGAACTTCATGTGTGCTAAAAGTTAGGAAAATGGGAAAGATTAAGTGAACAAATAAGAAAAAGTCAAGTTTAAACATTATTCATTGATACTGAACAATTGGGGAAGAATTATTTCTTAGGAAAGCCAAACGACTTAACTATAAAAATGTTCTGAAAACTGTTAAGTGCTTTTAACCCTTAAAAATGGTGCTTGATTTTGTAGATGTATATGTACTGCAACTGTAGTAGTGTGCATGTCCAAAAATTTAATACTGCTGGATTTTTGACAGTGTTGCAGTCAGAGATGACCCAAGAGCTGAACCAGGTTTAATCAAAGCCAAGGAATAATAAGAGCATATCTAAGGAGAACTCATTGATCAGGAAGAATGTTGCCTGTTCTTGGGGAGAAGACAGTCTTTGTTGACAAAGATGTTCCAAGTGCAGTGGTTATAAAACATCACAAATGGGAAAGAGTGCCTGAACACAGAACCAAATGCTCTTATCCTGGTAGATCAACCTCAACAACCTCAACAACAAAAGATAGGTGGACTTCAGCTCTTAGACTTACCCAGCATACGCCAGATATTACAATTTCCAGCCAGATATATATATCCTATACATACATACATACATACATACATACATACATACATACATACATACTGCGAAATATAAATTTGGTATAAAATGGTTTGTCGTGAATGCGACTGCTTGAGGGCTTTTGGATTGGAGCTGAAAGGCAAAAGGGATGCAGTATGCTCTCTCCCACATGCTGGGGTAGACCAAGTGTCTTGATAGAAAAACATTTAATCTATCCCCTAGCTCAAGATGATGAAGGGAGGAGAACTTGTGGCTCAGAGGTTAATACAACTGCCTAACATGCAGGCAGCCCAAGTTCGAATCCAAGTAAGGGTATGGCTAGCTGATGAGAGCTAAATAGCTTGAAATAGATCTATACTAGTCTCCCTTTATTTCTTTATCAGTAAAATATAAATTATATATATACACACACACACACACACACACACATACATATATAATCTGGAGATGCTGAAAGTAGTAACTGGGTCCTTACGCAGACAAAATATGAGATGTGTCACAAAATTGCCTCTCTTCCTTTAAATGCAGGAGATTATCAATCGAGCTCAAAAATATTTGATGGTGAAGGCAGTCACGTTTCTGAATCTTCCTAGCAATTCTATGTAGTTAGAGCATATGGATCCTACTCTGAGGTCAAGGTCACCCCTGCAATTTCTGTTACTTATCCAAGATGAAAGCAACTTGTTTATTAATCAAATTTATAGAGCCACACATCTCATGAGAAGTGACTCTGGGCAGTTAGACATTTTTGTTCTGTGTTGGTTGTGATACAATGCAGTTGCTCCTGCTAAATTTCCTGCTCTATCCATCTGTGCTTTCACTACTTAATATGCCAATAACGATAGAAGAAATATATTTATGGGACATTTGTCATATGGCATGCATATGTGCTGCATATGTGCTGCAGCGTTTACTTTTTTTTTTTTTTTACTGACATACAGCTTTGCCAAACAATAACTCTAAAACCTTGTTCCCACATTACCTCCTCTCTGAATAGAAATTCATCTTCCATCATTTTTAAAATCATGTATTATTTTACTGGAAGAAAACTCTAATCTAAACAATGCAAGGATATTTATAAAACAAACAAAAACATCTAGCTTGTAGAAGTATAATCTAAGATGTATTTTCAACTTTTGTTTACCATGTGCCAAAAATAATACTGTGCTCTTACATTTTATTAATCAATTCTACTTTTTGTTTTTAATTATGGAGCATATGTTTCTCTGTTTATCCTGTAGCTTTTTAAAATATACAGTTGATACTTTATTCATACATTGATGTTCCAACCTTCATTTTTGGAAAGAGAAATGTCCAAGATGGTTAGGACCCTTTATATACAATGAAAACCACAGAATCCAAAGAGAAAGGTTGTGTGTTAAAATCTTAATTTTAGCACCACCATTAAGAACAGAAGGAGGAGGAGAAAACTAGAAAACAAAGTGAAAAATATTATTTCAACAGCTAAATAAATAAATGCTATTAAGTATTGAATAGACGGGCACAGGGACCAATCAGGAGCCAGTAGCTAGAGCGGGAAAATTAAGCGCGTGTCAGTGGCTGAAGCCGCGGACAGCTCCGGTTTAAAAAGGGCTGCCGTGGCTCACATTGCCATTGCTGTACTGGAGTTGAATAAAGCTGTTGAACTGCCGAATGTGTCCTGTGTCCTCTGTCTGCGCCCACTATTCAACAAATGCTACATTATTATTTTTAACAGATTCCCATTTTGTATCTTGCTCTACCAGTCAGACCTAGAAAGAGCCGTGGTGGTGCACTGGTTAGAATGCAGTATTGCAGGCTAACTCTGCTGACTGCCAGCAGTTTGATTCTCACTCAAGGTTGACTTCCATCCTTCCAAGGTCAATAAAATGAGGACCCAAATTGTTGGAGGCAAGGTACCAACTCTATAAACCATTTAGAGAATGCTGTAAAACACTATATACAGTAAGTCTAAATGTTATTGCTATGAAAATCAAGACCAATCTCTTTTACACTTATACACTTCTGGGCCACCATCTAGCCGAAGTAAGTCCAAGTCCTATCTATGAGAATATTTCTTCATATTATATGTATTACACATTAAGCTTTAAAATAATGCTTTAGTTTGAAGAAGACTTGATCAAATCAGAACTTCAAATGGAAACTTTGAATGAAATCACTGAATTGATACGACGCAACAAATCAAACAAAGCCCTTAAGATGGCTTTGGGAAGGTTCAAAATTGATGTGGAGATCCTCTGGATTTTCTAGTACGTTTGGCTTTGTGTCATCCCAAATATTGTAACGTTGCTAAACCCCTTTAGCAATGTTACAATATTTGAGACAACACAAAACCATAATGTGAATTGGCTGCCTGGTATTGTTACATGTAAACAATCAATGAGTTTTATCAACCTTGCAAACCCTGCTTACCAGACTGTTTGTGCAAGTGCTTCACTGCCCTTTGTGTCTCAATCTTCTGTTAAAATCTTTAAAGGAAGTTTCATTTAGTAGCAGTGAGGGAGAGATTTGATTTATTCTGCTGCTCTTTTTAAATCTGGTTTATGCTATGATCCTCTCAAAATCTCTATCATTTTATCTTTACCCTTATCCTTCTCTAGCTCTTAATCTATCTGTCTGACCTGTAGCATGATCTTGGTCAGTCTCCATGTCCAATCTATTAATAGTTCTTCAGCTCTTTTACTGCCCCTTTCAATTCCCATACATGCTTGCTACATTTTCCTTTAAATAACCATTATTAGCTTTTATTGCCTGTCTGATTCTTTGTTCACCCCCTTCCACCAGTAAAGAAGACTATGCCCTACTATGTTTGCTGATAAATAATTGCCATATGATTTAATGTTCTTATATCAGGGATGAAATCCAGCAGGTTCTGACAGGTTCTGGAGAACCGGTAATGGAAATTTGGAGCAGTTCGGAGAACCAGTAGCGGAAATTTTGAGTAGTTTGGAGAACCAGCATATACCACCTCTGGCTGGCCCCAGTGTGGGGTGGGAATGGAGATTTTGCAGTAGCCTTCCCCTAGGAGTGGGGAGGGAATGGGGATTTTACAGTATCCTTCCCCTGGAGTGCGGTGGGAATGGAGATTTTGCAGTATCCTTTCCCCTCCCAAGCCACACCCACCAAGCTACACCACACCCATCAAGCCATGCCCACAGAACCGGTAGTAAAATAATTTGGATTTCACCACTGCCTTATATCATACTATATACATAATAGTGATGACATACATGCCTCTCAGACCTTTTAAGAAATGTTGTATAAGCATAATTTCTAAAACAGGCTAATATTATACGGTCCAATTTAGGGTGTTAAGGTCTTCAAAAATTAATGACAGTTTAATCTTAAAATAAATTTTGAAGGTTGTTTTTAAATTAGAGTGTTTCGGTTTCTGTGCAACTTTGTTAGATAATTTGGAATCCTCCTTTTTGCTATTGCAGCTTTAAAAGAGGAGCAGGAAGTCATTTAAATTTAAAGTGGATCTTGGTTTGTTTACACTCCTTTGTATTCTGGATTGAAAATGCTCAGTTAGGATAAATTCATATTGAAGCTTAATTTAAAAGAGTTTCTCTTAATGTGCAGTTGTTATGAAGAATGTAATGTGAATAATTAATTGTGATGAAGTCAGGAATGTAATTAATGTGATGCTTTTCCTTCTAATGGCGCTCACAGATTCACTCTACTACTAATACACTGACTTTTTATAAAATAAAATAAGATGGTCTTCTACAGATGTCTTTGTGGCAATGATTTCTAACTCTACTCTGGATTTACTAGGATAGCAAACATTATTCCAAAGTGCAAATAAACCTTCTAAAAAATGGGTATTTTAAAAAGAGGCAGATGCTATGACGGTTATAAAACTGTTTTAATCACATGTTCCCCAACCCACAATGTTTGCCTAGTCCTCCTGATTTCATTTATTCTGTTAAATGATCTTTCTGGACATTTGCCACAGATTCTCTCTAATGATGCCACAGACCTAGTGTTAAACTGGTCCCCAAATAAAGCAAACTGACTCTGACTTGACTGTTATAGCCACAAAAATCATAAACAGAAATTTAGATAGAGATGTGTCTCTACCAGGTTCTTTTGTGACATGTTAAATTCAGGCAAATATTGCAGAAAGCATATTAAAATAAGTTCAACTATTCGCTATAGCTCCATTAGCAAATTTATGACAACTGCCCAACATAATGGCAGTTTGGGTTCTTTAAAACATTCAAGTGTAATTTAAACTTCCATGCCATCTATATAGGTCAAAGGAAGAAAGATAATTTTTCATGCTTTTGCTTGGATAAAATTGCCTCTTCTAACTCTTAATTAACAGCCCGTTTGACATGGTTGTAAAGTATGCTCATTCTAGGCCATAACATGCTGCCAAACTTCATATTTCAACCTTATCTACGTTGCTATTTTAGACAAGTTAAAATATGTTTTACTAATAAAACATGAACATATTTTACTGACAAAACAAGCATTTATAGTTCAGGCAGCAATAAGGCTGGCAATACTTGATCGTCTTTCGAGACAAGGGGAAATGCTTATATTAATTTTTTTAAATATAGGATTGGAGATTTGCTACTTTGTAAGATCAGATTGAACAAATTCATTTGGATTTAAGTAGATAAACATTTCTGGGCTCATTTGTTTGCTTTGGATAAGCAAATTGTATTATTGTTTGCATTTTAGACTGTTAGATGATGTCAGTAAACCACCCACGAATCTTTCAGGATGTTTACAAGGATATCAGAAAATATGATCAAAATCACTGTTTGGTTTCAAGACATCCAGCACACATCCACACAAAGACACACGTACACACTACTTTATCAAAATCAAGATTTTGAATATAGAATACTAGATTGGAGAATATATAACTTTGGGAATTTGTACTGGTCAAAGTAGCTTGAAGGTGATCAGTAGTTAATTGTTTTACTTTTGCTATAGCTACAATTATAGACATAAAATACAGGGACAGCTTTAGCTATGCATGTAGCTGTGATATACTATAGATAAACATTAACAAGGTACATATACTTTTCTCTATTCCACAAATTAAAAACAATGTTACATATACTTGTTTTTACAATGCGAGATGGGGTCAATTAACAAGAGTGGCATGATGGCCTAGTGCTGAAGACTTTCACCTCCTACTCGGAAGGTTGAGGATTCAATCCTAGGTAGCGGCAGTTGTTTCTCTCCTAGGGTGGAAAGAAAAAAAAAATCTGCTGTGAACTCCGTGTTAGCATCAGGAAGGGCATCTAGCCAGTAAATGCTCAGCTTCATCCAGTTGCCCCACTCAATGCCGATTTAAGAGATTACAGGATCATAAAAGGGAATTTATTGGGTTAATTAACAAACTATAGATTGTGATAGAAATACGGAACTTATGGTCATGAATAACTTATTTGATCTCTGAAGCTTTTTGGATGTGGCCATGGGTTGATTGAATAGCTCCCCTGCTGCCATCCATACCCATCACCTCCTCCTGTACATTTTTTCCTTCTAGCAACAATGTTCTCAATATTGTTGCTAGACAATAGTGACCATGCTACAACAGCCTCAAATGATGAGGTCATTTTGATGATCATCTCAAAGCAGTGTCTATAGAGCAACCAGCAAGAAGTCACCTTACAACAGATACCATATAAATACCACACTCAGAACAACTCAAAGCACACAGAGAAATTCCCGAAGGATGGCCTCCAGCACGAGTCTGAAAACTCGGAAAGCAAAATGTATGGTCCAGGTAATTGTCCCAGATTCAGTGGTGGATTGCTCCCAATTCGGACCGATTCTATAGAACCAGTAGTAAAACCGGCGGGAGGCTCCGCCCACCGACCCCGATGTCATCAGGACACTTCTGCGCATGCGCAGAAGCGCGAGCACGCAACCCTGTTGCGAACTGGTAGTAAAGGTAAGTAGAACCCACTCCTGCCCAGATTGGATTCTGCAACATTATCCTGGGTCACATATATTCACCTTCATTTGCAGAAGGGTGTATCCATAACTGAAAGCTAGGAAGGTTTGAAGACAGATATCTGCTTGAAGATATTTCAGAGGGGAGGAGTGGAAAGTTAATTCAGGATGGTTCTTCAGATTAACTAGAAAATCAATTCTCTTTGGCAGCATCTGCTCTCCCTATCTCAAGGTCATTCCCAAATACTATTACATCCTCTACTGCAACCTGTATGCCTTAGCAAGATAGAATACTGATGTGACAGGCACTGACAGGACTAATAAACAGATTTTCTAGTCACATATATATACTGTAGCTGGGTAATACATATGTACTAGGAACAATTTTAAATGATTTAATAAATGTATAGTACTATAGGAATACTATGGATAGGGACTTAAATGTGAATTTCTGAGCAACCCCCTGAACATATTTTTATTGGGATCTGAGGTGCCTCTATAACAAAGTTATTGGAAATTATGCTTGACAATGGTCTCATAAATAGAGAGATAGAATGGAAGTCGTCTAGATTCAAGAAATTAGTTCCATCATTTAAAGTACAGGAAGTTCCAATTAAATATAGCAGATATTCATGGTGTATATTGGTTTCCCAACATTTGCTTGGTTATTAGACAAATCCTGAACATAATGTCTAGTTGCACTTTGAAAGAGTGTACCTTCAATATTTTACAAAGTACCACTTACTTGGTACCAGAAGAAAATTATAAACAGAACTGAAAAATTTTGACCCAACTGTCAAAAGGAAATAAGTATCTGATCAAAACCATTTTTATGCAAAGTAGCTCATTTCTAAACTGGCACTGAAAATGAAAATATACAGGATGTTATTTTGGTCATATCTGGATGCCATATGGACCAGACGGAATCATGAGCTTATTAGTTACATTTCAGGCAAAGTTAATTTTTCAGAGAAATGTGTATTTTTTTCATTTCTGAATTGTTAATGTTTTATCATTTTCCTTATCTTTTCTCTTTTTGCTTTCTTCTTGAATGTGATGATGATAATTTATATTCTGATTTTAATACATGGTTAGCTACTTTTTGGTAGGGCAGAAATCTACTTTAAAAGTAAAATAAATGTATATTATTTACTTCCACTGATCACAATTCTTAAACTAAACAATTAAACAGTTTTATTTCAGATAAGACAACATAAAACTATACCTAGATCACTGAAGCAATCAGAGCACATTTTTTGTTTACAGAAAATACAACCAATTTTAGCTCCTTTCAAAGAATTTAGTTTATGCCGGCCTGATAAAACTGTACCTAAAATAAACAAGAATTTATGTATTTATCCTGCCAGATAAGGAGTAACAAAGGAGCTTGTATAACCTTATGAAAGATGTGGTTTAACAGGACATTATCTAGAGATTTACTTGGTCCTTCTCCACAAGGACACAATCTTAGCTTTTAGGGGTTTATAAATTATTTGTCTCAAGAACAGCTGAGGGCAACAACATTAAGATATGCTAAGATTAGTTCTTTGTGGAGTTTAGGGACAATTACCTTGCTTAAAAATAGATAACTACTCAAGCATATGTTTTTGGATAAGTCAGGTTGATTCCATCTCTCCAGCAATAAATATACTAATTCATGCTGCTGTCCATAATAAATTAGAAACATGTTTAAAAATAAAAGCTGTAGAACGGGCCACTCAACCACCAAATGGAAATGTGAAAGCAGGGAACAATCTTTGGCCCAAACATTATTTTAAATATATATTACAGAACACAAAAATACAATTAACAAAGGTTTAACGGTTAAGGACCTAGGCTAGAAACCAGGAGAGCAAGTTCTAGACTCACTTTAGGATTGAAAGCTGGCTGAGTGACTTCGGGCCAGTAGCTACCTCTCAGCTCATATTAGGCTCAGTCATCAAGCTGGTCAGGCAATTCCTGTCATAACCAATGTTGATACCTAGTTGATCTGGGGGGGGGGAGAAAGCAGATCATACACTTGTGGTAAGGCACTATTAGAAAGGGAAAAAAAGTATTAGAATAGAATAGAATAGAATAGAATAGAATAGAATAGAATAGAATAGAATAGAATAGAATTTTTTTATTGGCCAAGTGTGACTGGACACACAGGGAATTTGTCTTGGTGCATATGCTCTCAGTGTACATAAAATAAAAGATACATTCATCAAGAATCATTAAGGTACAACACTTAATGATAGTCATAGGCTACAAATAAGCAATTGAATCATATTAGGATTCAATGGTCAATATTATCAATATAAATTGTAAGGATACCAGCAACAAGGTTACAGTCATACAGTCATAAGTGGGAGGAGATGGGTGATAGGAAAGATGAGAAAATTAATAGTAGAGCAGACTTAGTAAATAATTTGACAGTGTTGAGGGAATTATTTGTTTAGCAGAGTGATGGTGTTCGGGGAAAATACTGTCCTTGTGTCTAGTTGTAAGTATTATACTTACAATGTGAATTTGAATTAAGCTGCTTTCACACAAATCACCATCATTAATTGAATCATGTTTTACTCAACTGGCCTATAAACCTAGTAAGCACAGACTGAGCCTGCACAATATATTTACCATAAATTATTGGTTAATTTGTAGCCTAGGTAAAATATGAAGCAAAATGCAGGATAAAGAAATCTTTCATCCTCAAGCTTATCTCATCCCCAATCAATTCCACTGTTGGAGATCCAGCCATTGCTCATGTTGACCAAACATTCTAAAAGCCATAGGCTATCCATCTGGGAGGCCATCATAAGTGGAAGGTAAGCCTTGAGTCTGCTTGGTCACTATAATTAATCAGACATCCATGTATTTGTCTTCTAATAGAAATCTATTCACTTCCAGGTACCTGGTGGTTATGGGCGCAACTCGTTGTGCCCACATGACACCCCTCCTGTGTGAGTTGCACTGGCTCCCAGTGCTCTTCCAGGTGCGATTCAAGGTGTTGGTCACCACCTTTAAAGCGCTCCATGGCATTGGACCTGGATATCTTCGAGACCATCTTCTGCCACCAGTAGCCTCCCACCGGCCAGTCCGCTCCCACAGAGAGGGTCTCCTCAGGGTGCCATCGGACAAATTATGTCGGCTGGTGACACCCAGGGGGAGGGCCTTCTCTGTGGGAGCCCCTGCCCTTTGGAATGAGCTGCCCCCAGAAATTCGTAAAATCTCTGATCTCCGTGTATTTCGCTGTGCCCTCAAAACCATGTTGTTCCGCCAGGCTGGGCTATCAAGGTAAAGATTTTAATTGGGTTTTTAAAAATGGGATTTTAAATTTGGGATGTTAAATTGAGCCTATCATTTAATAATTTTAATAATTTTTAAATTTTGTCTGTCTTTGTGTTTTTAATCCGGCTGTACACCGCCCTGAGTCCTTCGGGAGAAGGGCGGTATAGAAATAAAATAAAATAAAATAAAATAAAATAAAATAAAATAAATAAATAAATAAATAAATAAATAAATAAATAAATAAATAAATCTATGGATCTGTTCTATATCTCTTCCAAAGATCTCTTTGGAGCCTTCCATTGTTTGATGCAGAGGAACAAGATAAGACTCTTCAATTAAAGCATCAGAAACATCTTTAAAGTGCTTTCTTATCAAAGAGACAGAGGAGAGATAGAGAATAGTCCAAGGCGTTTACTGACCTGGCAAACTCTGATCACCACAATAAAAACATTAAGAGCTTCTGCCATTATAATTATTATTTTAACAGATTAAATTGCTTTACTGCTGTAGCCAGCTTCAGCTGCTAGCAGCTACTAATTCCAAGCATTTCCTCTTAAGTAGACCACAAGGATGTTGTGTCCTATTTCATTTATTATCATGATAAAAGAGAAAGGTGAAATTTTGTCTCAGAAGAGACAAAACAGAAACAGAAACATTCTTTAATTTAGGCTGCATCTTTAAAATGATTTAAACGTTTTTGCTTTCTTTATATTATAGAAATTACCCTAAAGAAGGTTGTGAGTAACATTGACTCATGTAATATTTTAAGGAAATTCAGTATGATGTAGGGTCTATTTTAGTTTACTGGGGTGTAAAAAATACATTTAAAAAACCCACCATAGTATTATTTAGTAAATCAGAAAGGAAGCAATGGAATGAGCAAGAAAAGTTTTCCATGATTAACTCAGAGAAACAAAAATAAAAGTATTGCCTCTTTATTGCTTTTCCAACAATAAATTTGCTCCAAAAATAGCTGACTAATAACATGGTAGGTAAATAGACCTAATGGCAATTCAGGAAATTGGCTACATGTTGACTTTATTTGATTTAATGAAACTGTGTAATGACCCCCACATATTCTCTTTTTAACTCCCCTAATATACAGTATGTTGCTGTTAGTTGTGAAGTTGTGTCCGACCCATCACGACTCTATGGACAACGTTCCTCCAGGTCTTCCTGTCCTCTACCATCCTCTGGAGTCCATTTAAGCTCATGCCTACTGCTTCGGTGACTCTATCCAGCCACCTCATTCTCTGATGTCCCCTTCTTCTTTTGCCCTCAATCTTTCCCAGCATTAGGCTTTTCTCCAGTGAGTCCTTCCTTCTCATTATGTGGCCAGAGTATTTGAGTTTCATCTTCAGGATCTGGCCTTCTAAAGAGCAGTCAGGGTTGATCTCCTCTAGAACTGATCGATTTGATCGCCTTGCAGTCCAAATGACTCGCAGGAGTCTTCTCCAGCGTCATAGTTCAAAGGCCTCAATTCTTTGGCTCTCAGCCTTTCTTATGTCCAACTTGCCATACATTGCAACTGGGAAAACTGTAGCCTTGACTATACACACTTTTGTTGGCAAGGTGATGTCTCTCTTTTTTAGTTTGCTGGCTAAGATTTGCCATAGCTTTCCTCCCCAAGAGCAAGCGTCTTTTAATTTCTTGGCTAAAACCACATATACAGTATATATACGGGGATGTATAGCAATGTAGTATAACTTGTTCAGTCTGACCTGTTCTTTCTGGGTTGTCTACAGTGTATAGTTAAAAAAAAGTCAAGATGCAGCTGTGATTGTGCAATCCACCTACTTTTTAATGCACATTGTGTGTGTGAAAAACAAGCAGCCCTGTGGACATCCATGTATTTTGTCATAATTTACAGGATTGTTGTGAAGATAAAATGATGAGGGAAGAACCATGGATACAGTCTTGGCTTCCTGGAAGAAAAAAACAATAATTTTAAATGAAATACTTTATTATTGATGGGATTCAATAATAGAAATTACATTAAGCAAATACAAGAAAAGCAGATAATCAAACAATATCAGACATATAAACAAAAGTAAGTAACTTTATATAGGACCACCCCAATGATGCCCTTGATGTGATGTCCCGCTGCCTGGAGGCCATGCAGGTCTGGATGGGGAGAAACAGGCTCATTCTCAATCCTTCCAAGACCGAGTGGCTGTGGCTTCCGGCGTCCCGGTATAGTCAGCTGGTGCCATCGCTGACTATTGGGGGTTAATCTTTGCCCCCCACAGAGAGGGCTCGCAATCTGGGCATCCTCCTGGATGCATGGCTGTCTTTAGAAGAGCACATGACTGCGGTGGCCAGGAGGGCTTTTTATCAGGTTCGCCTGATCCGCTAGTTGTGTCCCTTTCTAGACCAGGACACCCTACGAACGGTCACTCACACCCTTATCACCTCCTGGCTGGACTACTGTAATGCTCTCTACGCACCATGGCATAGGACCAGGGTATTTACTGGACTGCCTTCTGCCACCAATAGCCTCCCACCGACCAGTTCGCTCCCACAGAGTGGGACTCTTCAGGGTGCCGTCGGCCAAATTATGCAATCTCTGACCTCTGGGTTTTTTGCTGTGCCCTCAAGACCCTACTGTTCCGACAGGTGGGGCTGTCTATTTAAGTGGTTTTTAAATTGGAGTTTTAACTTGTGGTTTAAATTTTGGCCAAAACTGTTTAATTGATTTTAATTATTTTTAATGATGTCTGAATATTTATGTTTTTAAATTGGCCCCGAGTCCTTCGGGAGAAGGGCGGTATATAAATAAAATTAACATAACATAACGTAACGTAACGTAACGTAACGTAACGTAACGTAACATGTATAGGGAGGTTAATATAGTAAATAAATATTTCTAATCTTGAACACAATCCTACAAAGCAGACCAGTGTTGCTTTTTTTTACCATGAAAGTTGGAAATGATAGTGCTACAATGACATCAGTACTCCTATCAGTATTCCTAGTGCCAGATTGGGACCAAACTAAAAATCTTCCAATTCGTGCTTTGAGCTCATTATCCTACAGTGCTGACTCCACTAAAACTCCCTAGCAAAAATCATTTCAAACCTAAGCATTGCAAGTAAAAATTTAAAGGCTTCCTTTTCACCTTTCCAGACAGGCACAAATCAGCATATATCATCTCAAGTATCTTTATCTAAAATTTGACTTGCTCCCATTTCTTTATTAATCTGAATAAAAGTGCATGAAAGTATATGTTTCTTTCTGCGCATTTTTCAAAAATGCATTTTAATTTAATGGTAACATGTTATGGCCTTTTTGCTGTTCATTGCATCAGAAATCTCAGAATTAATTATCATACTAGATAGTTAATTCCCAAGCACCTTGCAATTGGGAAGATTAAATTCATCTAGCTTCCCTAAAGGCAATCTTCTCGGTCTTTAGTCATTTTGTTTGAATTATTGAAAATAAATTTAAATTAAAGTACAGTATGTTACACTTCAAGATGCCCAAAAGATAACCCAAAATATACTTGAAAAAGAAACTGAAGTGGGTAGACTCTATTAAAGTACATCTCTACCTACAGACAACATTGTTTGCCAGTTATTGGACTACAATTCCCATTGCCATTGGTCATAATGGCAAATGATGATGGGATTGGGCTCGCCTGACATGGAGTTTACTTCTGTCTTTTTTCCACAGTAGAACATGGTGACAGCTGCATCACAAAGCACATTTTTCCAACCCTAAAAAAATGTTTAGCTTTGACGTTTATCAAAAGATCTACATTTATACCACTCAATGGGCATTTATTGTCTGTAGTTTTATTCCTCTCCTCACTGATAGCCTATGAAGAGAGTCATGTCACACACCCCTGGCAAAAATTAAGATCTTTTGGGGTATGAGTTCCTTCCCATATGTGCAATTATGTGTTCCATTCAGGTTATAATTGGGGCTTTGGCTTCATTTTTGGAACACTCTGTGCTCAGCAAATTTGTTTTCAAGTTTCATTTTTTCCATTTAATAATGATCATAACTTTGTTTAAGGCTTTGTTCATATCCCAAGGAAAATAGGTTTTGTATGAAAAATTTCAGGTTTTGATGGCTTAATTATTTAACCAAAGCATTGCTACCTTTAGGGTGAAACAAAGAAAAATAAATATTGGAGAGGGGCAAAGGTGTGGGGTCTGAAAAATGGTTGGCCAAGGAGAGCATGAAATAAAAGGAGCAGAAGCTCAAGTCACAGATTGGTATGGTAAATTATTCAAAGAATTTTACTTGACCTGATTTGCTGCAGAACAAGGCATAAAATGCAAAGTACAGTTTTAATCTGGAAAGATTTACTTACAAATTATACCCAGACAATTTTCTAAAATTAGATTTTCTTCACATTCAGATTTCTCATCAGAGCTATTCCTACTTCCTACTCCTACTTGTTCTTGCTATCCGAAATGCTTGTGATGCCCATTGTTCATTTCTTTACTTATATGTGTTTTTAAAAAGCCAGAAGTCCAGGCATAAAATACAGTGACAGCAAACAACCAAGGCAATAGAAAGCTAAATCATATACAGCAAACAGTAAATTCAACATCTCTAGAGTTCCAATTGTGAGGTGGATAATTTGTGATCCATGAGCTATATTCATCTGCCAGCATCTCTGTTGCATATTCAAAGAGTGGACAGAGTCAATATTATCAATCAATGGTCTGAGGATGGGTGAGGGGATTTAAGGGGTGAAAAGGGTGGCTGAGGCTGTATTTCAAACATTGCAAAGCTTAAGACCTTCTATCTTACCATCTGTCCGTATCCAATGCAATTCAATTATGAGAAAAATAAGGATTTACATTTTGACAAGAAAAACCATATGCACAGGTATAGAATAAGTTGTACCTGGCTCAATAGCTGTAACTGACAGAAGGAACTAGTAGTCCTAGTGTACAACCACTTAAATATGAGCCAGAAGTGTGCTGCAGCTGTTAGAAAAGCTGACACAAAAGCTTCATTTTTTTTTAAATTTGATTTATATGCTGCCCTTTTCCGGAGACTCAGGGCGGCTTACAATGCGTTAAGCAATAGCCTTCATACTTTTGTATATTTTATACAAAGTCAGCTTATTGCCCCCACAAACTGGGTCCTCATTTCACCTACCTTAAAAAGGATGGAAGGCTGAGTCAACCTTGAGCCTTGGAGAGATTCGAACCAGCAGTAATTGCAGGAAGCTGTGTTAATAACAGGGTGCTTAGACCACTGTACCATCAAGGCTCTCTTGCATTGACAGAGAGATAGTATCAAGGTCATGTGACGTGTTAGTACCACTTTGTACTTCCTTGGTAAGACCACACTTGGAATACTGCATCCAGTTTTGGTCATCACGATTCAAAAAAGATGTTGATACTCTGAAAAGAATGCAGAGAAAGCAACAAAGAGAATGAGGGGACAAGAGGTTAAAACATGATGAAATTGGGTATGTCTAGTCTAACAAAGAGAAGAATTAGGGGTGACATGTTAGCTGTCTTCCAGTACTTGAGGGGCTGACACAGAGAAGGGAGGCGGGTCCAACTTATTCTCCAAAACACATGAGGGTAGGACAAGAAGTAACAGTGTAAGATCATCAAAGAGAAATTCAACATAGAACCAAGGATAAATTTCCTGACAGAACAATCCATCAGTGGAACGGTTTACTTCCAGAAGTTGTGGGTGTTCCATCTCTGGAGGTATAGGGTCTTCTGACTGAGCAGGGGTTTGAACTAGAAGACCACCAAAGTCCCTTCCAACTCTGTTATTCTGTTATCTTTTGACATGGTATAATGGTTAAGGTGCTAGAGTAGGATTGGGAAGGCATAGATTCAAGTACTCTTCCCACCACCACCCATGAAAAGTCACTGGGTAACTTTGTCCAACTTTCTCAGTCCAATCTAACTCATAAGATGTTTACTGAAGGAAAAAAAATATATAAGAAAGGAGTACTACGGATTTTGGGTTTTGGGCCTGGACAAAATCTGGATTATAAAATTAACGAATAAAATCCAACCAACCAACCTACCAACCTGAGGGAGTGTTAAGTGAATCTGCTTCCTTTATGATCTTGTAAAAGAAGATTAGAGAGAACTGTAAGATTTTTATAAAATGCCACGAGAGGTAGATCTACATTTTAAGCAGAACAGTAATCTTTCTGGCTTAACAGCACAGTTGAAAGAAACATTCCCTGTACATAGACAGAAGGGAACAAAATAGTCTGCATGTGTAACGAATGCTTGGAAAATAATCATGTTTTAATATTCTTAAGTAATTCCCAGAGTTACGAAATGCTTCCCAACCTTTAGATGTTAACTTCATGAAGATGAGCTCTGGGACATTTATTGAGGTTGTTTCTGTCCATCATTAGAGTGGAGGAGCTGTGTCTTTATGTGCTTTCTTGCTTGCATGTTTACAGAATGTTGTCATAAGGAAATTAGTAATCTGAATAATTGTCCTGTGATTCCTACCCCATCATAAACTCTGTAAGTTTTATTACAGTTGGAGGCTGAGAACCATAAAAACCTTATCACACAGATTATCTTCTGTGACTAATATTTAGCTCTCTATCTAGTTCACTCTGAAGCTCTGTGGAATGTTACGAGCATCATTTCTACGAAGGCCTAGAACTTGTCTTTCATGAAAGTCTGGCTGTTGGTTAGCTGGTCATCCAGGGTAATCTTTAAAAGAACAGTTGTATTATGACTTAATCACCATAAATGTGAACTTGAGATTGTAATTTAGAATTCCCTGAACAACTTTCTGAAAATTCATGATGCATAATGGAACTGAGAAAAAGGAACCACCTATTTATTTTTCACTTTCCCTTTTCATTAAGCTTGGAGTAAGAAAAAAAGAGGAAGAAAAGAAATAATTTAATAGAAGTTGAATTTCCTTCCTCAACATACAAACACATTTCAGGGCAGAAATGGATCAGACTTATGCCCATCTGAAATGTAATTGCAAGAATCTTGATATATTTCTTGCAACTTAACAGTTGAAAAGCAATACTATATTCAGGGTTTAATATCCTTATTTCCATTAAATAGTTTATCCGCTCAATATAAACATGTATTTTAAACCTTCATAGGATGAACAGACAAATTTCCAATTTAATAGAAATGCCTTGAGTTGAAACCTGAGAAATCTCCTGGAGTGATTGAAGAATAAAGAATGAAACATATTAAAGCATTTTAAATCCAGGAAGTGTTCTAAATACCAATGGTATAAAGAGCTCACTATTCCTAGAGTTAAGTAAAATTTTCATTTAGTCAGTTTTTTGATAAGAACGTCCCCAAATTTGCCAAGTTTTTCATAAATTGGAGGAATACTTTAAGAAACTCGAGAGAATATAAAAGAGAGATTCCTCTATTCAAGGAATTGCTTTACAAGCCTGTTTTTTAAAGCTAGATTTAGAACTCTCTACTTTTAGAAATTACATCCTGTTTTTCCATTACAAGTACATCATCTTTATCAGCTTTGTAGCAAGTACACCTATTGAATTTGGGAAGTACAGATTGGTAGTAATTTCCTTCCTTCCTTCCTTCCTTCCTTCCTTCCTTCCTTCCTTCCTTCCTTCCTTCCTTCCTTCCTTCCCTCCCTCCCTCCCTCCCTCCCTCCCTCCCTCCCTCCCTCAAATTTAATTAAAAATCGGACAAGAACTTGAAATTACTATTTCTAACTGAATATAGAAGAAATAACAAGAAATATTGACAAAATAATTCATGCAAAATAATTTTGCAATTGTCTTTGCAAAATCTTTGCCTATTGGTTGCAAAACATCCAGAGATCTACTGGGAGTTCTAAATCCACCTAGTGACTCTGCTAAGCACCTATTTACAATAATAAGTATTGTAATAATAAGTTACTGATGCAGAGGTAACACCTTGTTCCATCTTTGTCGAAGAACTGAAAGACACCGTAGAACCTGTGATTAGTTTCTGCAAGTTTACATAGAAGTAATAAGAAGGGAAAAGCCATTCAATTGCTCACAAAGATGGTTTTACATCTATGAGGGATGATTTATGAACCACAAATGGGAGGTGCCTCAGAACCACAAACTGTTCTTCTAACTTAATGGGAATTGGTTGAGGTGGCTTTGAAATTTAAACAGAAATGTGGTTTGCAAGTCATGGTGTGGTCCTTCAAAAGTCAAGTTAAAAACAAAACGTATTTTCCTGATTAGGAATTAGGATAGTGAAAAGAAGAGAAGAGGGGTTATCAGAAGTTTCACACTTTCCCTTCTATTGCTTATATAGCATTGATAGCAATTGCATAATTTAGCGTTTGAAGCAATGTAAGGGAGATTGGCTCAGAATGGAATCCATGATTAATACCTTAATTGAAAAGGGCTCAGGTGGAAGAGCTGGCAAAATTAATATAAATGAAATAGGACAAGATGAGTTTATGGCTTGTTAAAGTTACACAATTCTCTGCTCGTGTGTCTTGTCATTTTTGTTGTCATCCCCTTGTTACCTTGCATAAAAAAATCAATGTTCTTTTGGAAAAAGCAACTCATTGGGAACAAGGACATTGCAGGAGTATATAGAGGTCAAAGCCTTTACTGAGTATTAATGTCCTCTGTGGATTAAATATTTTAAAATGTTGTTTTTAGTGAGTAAATTTATTTATTTTATTTAAATTTGTATACCGCCCTTCTCCTAGTGGACTCAGGGCGGTGAGTCAACTTCCCTAAATCTACCAAAGTTCTTTCTGATTGCCCAATGATATAAATATTTATGTTTTCATGCAGAATAACAACAGAGTTGGAAGGGGCCTTGGAGGTCTTCTAGTCCAACCCCCTGCTTAGGCACTTAACCACTTCAGAAATGGTTGTCCAACATCTTCTTACAAACTTCCACTGTTAGAGCATTCACAACGTTTGGAGGCAAACGTTGTTCCATTGATTGATTGTTCTAAATTTCTCTTTAGTTGTAGGTTGCTTCTCTCCTTGATTAGTTTCCACCCATTGCTTCTTGTCCTGCCTTCAGGTGCTTTAGAGAATAGCTTGACTCCCTCTTCTTTATGGCAAACCCTTAAATATTGGAACACTGCTCTCATGTATGCCAATCTGACACATTGGTAGGAAAATCATCAACAGGATGGATCAGCTAGTGAGGAATCAAATTGCACCCTTTCCATTATCTTTCATTTTCCTATCATCATTGACCCAGACTCAGAGCATGGTGTTTGGATGGTCTAATGAGTCAAACAGCCAGCAGTAGCCCTGATGTTTCCTTTTATGAAGAAAGTTCAAAATTTGGATTCTTTCAAGCCTACTATATTCTGAGTAAAGCCTTAATTCTCTCTCCCCCCTCCCCCAGGTTGTTTCACTGAAGAGGAGATCAGAGTAATAAGAATTAGGGCTAACAGATGTGAAAGGCAAATATTCCAGTGGCCATTACATGATAGGAAAGAGATATAGAAAATTCTCTGTTGCCATCCAGGAGTTCTCTGGATATTTACAACCCATTCCTAGTAACCCCAATATAAATATTATGATACAGACACTAATCCAGAAATCTAATTCCTTAATGAAATTAAGGCCTCAACGGCCAACTGTTCGTGTCAATGGGTTTGTGAAGATTAACTGAATATTATTCTTTTTCCTTTGCTCCTGAAACAAAGATGAACTCCCAGATATTTCATTTCAGCTTCCTTTTCACTTTATATTCTATCCCCATGGTACACCTAGGCGTTGAAAAGGGGCTAAAACAAGGGTTTAGCAGGTTCTGACCAGGTCTGTAGAACCGGTTGTGGAAATTTTGAGTAGTTCAGAGAACCGGTAAATACCACCTCTGACTGGCCCCGCCCCTATCTATTCTCTGACTCCCGAGTCTCAGCTGATAGGGAGGGAATGGGGATTTTGCAGTAACCTTCCCCTGGAGTGGGGTGGGAATGGAGATTTTATAGTATCCTTCCCCTGCCACGCCCACCAAGCCACGCCCACCAAGCCAAGCCATGCCACACCCACCAAGCAATGCCCACAGAACCAGTAGTAAAAATTTTTGAAACCCACCACTGGGCTAAAAGGAATAGGAATGGGTGAGCTTCCTAAAAGCCAACATGGGGAAGGGGATCATTTCTGCTGGAAGGTAGGGAGGCTGTCAAAGTCAGCTTCCTACCCTTTGTTGCAACCCAGAGGACATAAAACCATCTGCCGTATTCTTTGTGACTTTACTTAAAGACCATCATGCAGATAGAAATTATCTGCTGCAAAGAATGGCTAATTTAACAATTATGTAATCTGGACTGTTTGCTTTAAACCTTTTATTTTACTCCTACTAGGTTTCAGTACTTGATATAGTTTGGAACTGTAGTTTAGCTCTAAGACTGACATTGGAACAGCTTTGTGTCCAAATGATTCATTTCTAGCATTCTTTCTGCCCTCTAACGGTGCTAAACCATAATTTTTAAAAGGTTCAGAGTCTTGATTTTGAAATTTTGTTAATAGGGCCTATACAATTTATAGCATACCAATGGAGACATTAAACCTCACAATCTTTTTGTTTTTGCAAACTGTGGTCTATAATATCTCTTTTTGGGAGGATGTTGTCTTTACAATTGTCCCTGCTCCAGTTTCTGTATGCATTGTAACAGACAACACTTAAACAGAATAATATTCCTACGCTCTCTGGATTGCTTAACATTTGTAGCCCAATAACAATTATTAAGTACATCACCATGGATTAATAAAAACTTGAAACAGTTGGAAATGATAGTAAAAATTGTGAAAAAAATGAAAATCCAGTAGTTTTTAGTTATAATAGTCCAATTTTCACCTGTGTTCTTTCTCTCTTGCATTTAATTGATTATGATTAGGTGCCCTCAAGTTGAGGTTGACTTCTTTATGATAATCTGGCTCTAACCAGGTTTTCTCTTGCAATGGTATAGTCATTACAGGGGTGGTATTCATTTACCTTCACTACCGGTTCACAAATGTGAGCATGCGCGCAGGATTTTCTGCGCATGCACAAAGCATCAAAAACGAGACGTGATTACATCTGGGCTGGTGGGTGAAGCCTCCTACTGCCGCTATTCCCGGTTCGCCCGACTGGATAGAACCAACTGAATACCACCACTGATTCGTTATCACTGTATACTTTGTTGCTGATTATTCTCTTTCCTTCCCTGTTTCTCAAAATTAAAGCTCTTTCCAGAGAGCTAGGCCTTTACATAATGTAAAGTAGAATAACTTGAGACCGATCATTTGTGCCTTGAGTGAGAACTCTGGATTGATTCGTTGGATGATCCATTTGTTTTATTGTATTTTCGGGAGTTTTCTCCAACACTTCCAATTCTCCTCCTCTCTTGCTTCTTCAAAGTCTAGTTTTGCTTCTATTGATTATCACAGGGAAAACAATTGCCTGCATAATTTTGATTTTTATATAGACACATTCCAACATCTGAATATCTTTTCCAAGGCCTTCATGGCTGCTTTACCAAGTTTGTGTACCTCTACTAAGTTTCTTGCACTTACATGATGCCTTTGAACATTATCATCTTGCTGAGCCAAAGTCCAGACTTTTGGATGGACACCAGAATTTTTACATGATTGATAAACATTGGGCTAAATTACAGATTATCCTTTTAAATTTATTTTATTAAAGTTATTTGCCATCTATCTCACTGTAAGGCAACTCTTAATAGTCATTTTATGAACTCACATTCACACTGGTATGAAAGGCTCAAGGTTTCTCAAAAATGTCCAATTCTGCTGAAGGCTTTCTCTCTTTTTTGTGGTGTCTTTTCCTTTCCTATCTGTTCTACATAAAGTGATTAGAAAGCAATAACCTATCATCTATCATCTATCATCTATCACTGGAATCTGATCATCCAAGATAATTCAATTATTATTTCATTCACCATCTTGCTATAGTATTGCTGTTGCCACAGGTATTTTTCCGGGTGTTCCCTTCATGTTGGGATTAGAAGAGTGTCCAGCCCAATTTCTTGGGAAGATTCCTTTGGCAGTCAGCAAGTTGTTAAGCAATTAATTTTCAAGCTGAAACAGAGGAGCAAACGTCAAACCATTTCATAATCCAGCATTCACACATATATAACTTAGTTAATTATTCCAATACTTTTCTTACTTAGGTCTGATTGCAGTGTTATTTTGTGGTTCAGTTTTCAAAACTCACTTGCTGCTTCCCCTAATCATCCCATTTCAATCAAGAATTCTGTGGTAGCTATCTATGCAGGACTGCCTGGAGTGACTCATATGCCTGTGGAAATTTACCACACTTTCTAAAGGGAGAAATTGAATTCATTTAACAATCTATTAATTTATCTTGCTATAATTTAAAGCCACTTGTAACATGCACACCTCCAAAGTCAGAGACTGTATATCAAATGTCATTTGAAAGTTGCCATATGTGGATGGAAAAAAAAATAAGTTCAGGAAAGCCCTAAATTGGAATAAATTTCTGCACTACTCAGTTCTAATGTGGATGTTTACTTAAACTTATCCTTATAAGGGAAGAGATGAAAGGTCTTATAATAAACATAGATTTCATCTGCAAATTTCTTCCTTAAACTAAGGCTGCAAAGGTGACGGTCACGGACTGATATATTAGATGAGCAGATAATTTTCTTTTATTCTTCCATATCCTGAAGAAAAGTAGTAAGAGACATGTATCAGTTCTCTTAATAGTATGCTTTAAACTTTTTTCCCATTTACTTCCCTTCAATGGGAAATAGGGAATCTTAGTTATCTAATCAAGCCTTCTTCATGCATAATGAAAGCCATGCAGAAATTTAATCACCGCTCAACTTAATAGCAATCCCATCTTATGCCATCACCTTGACTACAATTGACAGAGTACTTCTTTTATGGATGAACTATTTTTGTCTTCAGATCGGTGGAAGAAAACTTCTATTATAATACAAGATGCATTAAGTGTTCCAATATCTGAGGGGATGTCACAAAGAAGAGGGAGTCAAGCTATTCTCCAAAGCACCTGAGGGTAGGACAAGAAGCAATGGGTGGAAACTAATCAAGGAGAGAAGCAATTTAGAACTAAGAAGAAATTTCCTGACAGTTAGAACAAACAGTGGAACAACTTGCCTCCAGAAGTTGTGAATGCTCCAACACTGGAAATTTTTAAGAAGAAGTTGGAGATCCATTTGTCTGAAATGGTTTCCTGAAGTGTAGGGTTTCCTGCCTAAACAGGGGGTTGGACTAGAAGACCTCCAAGGTTCCTTCCAACTCTGTTATTCTATTCTATTAATACCATTTCATATTTTTAAAGAAAACCCAAATCATAAATGTTATGTATGTAGATTTTGGGTGGGCAGTTTGAATTAACTGACGGTCAGCTGATTGGCTGACCACCACAGCTGCAAGGTATATAAAGGGAGCTGTTTCCCCTGGTCAGTTGCGGGGTTCTCACCATACAATAAAGAGCTGTTGTCACTCATTGCCTGGCTTGCTGCGTCCTCATTCACCCAATTTATCAATAAAGATACTCTTATTTTTGTCCAGCTAATACCTTAACGCCATGGTTTGATTATAAACCAGATTTTGATTAACAAAAAAAGCGTAGTAGAAAATGCTATTTCTAAAGAACTCAGAATACATTATTTGAAAATAGGGAACTGCTTTGATACCTTTTCTCCAAGAGGAGAAATATTCTCCTCACCCTATCAAGGAGAAAAGCATACCAAGTTAGAGGTATATGTACTCAGAAAAGATATTAAACTTGGACTAGGGACAGACTGAGTGACTATGCAGTGAATACCATTTAATTATTGACAAATCCATTGACATTTTTTTCTTTATCTTCTCTATTTTAGATGTTGTTTTGTTTATTTTTACTAGCTGCTTTATGTGCTTGCTCGGTTTGTCACTACTGTTCTGTCTAGAATCTAAAGGGAAGAAACTCCCAGTAATGCTAAGCCAGTATTACTTTGCTTTTGCCCACAAAGCAAAGCAACCCAAAAAGCAGAGCATTGCAACCCAGCTGACACACAGTTAATGTAGATCAGCTGTAGATCTTGGCAGCCCTACAGTGTAGCTCTCAAGAGTTCAATGTAAATGAATCTTGAGCACTTTGGGTTGTAACCTGGGTTAATTTGACCTTGGTTGCAGATTGCCCGGGGAACATATTGTTAGGTCATGGAAGATACAGGTCAACATTTTTTCTGACTTTGCAAATGAGTGTTTTTCAAGCAAAGTTTTGATAAAAGCTATATAACACACAACACGTGCCAGTGCATACTTAAGTGCTATTTTCTCTTTTGTCATTTATGTGCCTGAATGAAGCTTATTTTAGGTGAAAGAAAGGAAGAGAATGTTTGTTGGCAGAAAGAAAATTTATGGAAAGCAGGCCAATTCTATATTTTTTCCCATTGATCCTTCCAGTTCCTTAGTAGAATTTCACACAAGCAGGGCTGTAAAACCTGCCACTGGGCTTGTGTAAATAATCATCAGCAGAAAGTACCACCAGGCAGTCTGTACATATCTGTTGACATGCAGAATATTTCATATGGATGTCTTGTATTAAAAAGGCATCTGAATTCAATCAAAAAGAAGGAAGAGCTAAGGGGGAAGCTAGAGGTGAGAAATCTAGAGAACAGTTTGTATAGAGAGGAGTGGATAACCTTAAATTGTATTGCCGAAGCAATACATACTAAAGGAGACAAGAGTTCAGTAGAGGACAATATTTGTATATAGAAATTTAATCCCAGTTTAAAATAATCAAACAGGAAACAATGGAAAAGCCTACAAGCTCCCCAGGGGAGTCTGTCAGTCAGAATAATAAAATATTGAAGTCTGCCAGTCAGAATATTGTCAGACAATAGACAATATTAGATGGATAACTGGTCACAAAGCTATCCAGCAGGTTTCTGCCCAAGTACAACTGGAGAACTAAGAACTACAACCAGGGTTTATGTAGTAACATATACATTTCCAGAAAATGGGGTAATTGTCACCAGAAGGAGATAATTGCAACACTGAAACTAGAGTAGAGCCATATATGATGGGAAGCTACCTTGATTAGGAGGAAAGAGCAAGTTATTAGGTTTCCTCAGTTGACCTCATTAGTTTTGAATAGAGGAACTTTAAAAAAAAAATTCCTGGCAGAAGAGCTGACATTTTACAACTAAGCTATAATTATGGGTGTGTGTATACACACACATTTTCATGGAGAAAATCTATCTGCTTACTAAGAGTCAACCCCATCATAATGGTACATAATCATCAATAAATTAATTCCAAAGATGTTGCCAATTGTACAAGTTAAAATTAGGAAAATCAATACATAAATTAAGGCTCTCAAATGAGATTTTCCTCTTTTTTGGGGGGGGGAGTAGAAGAGTAACTTGCATGTGGTGGAAGAAACAGTTCTGCATTCAGTCAGTCAAATGTAGGGCAAATGAGCAGGCCCTGGGGCCTCTTTTTGATTGCCATTCATCTACATATCTGGCTAGCATTTTATGGTTGATATTTTAGAAAGGATTCTTATGCATTTTTTCTTACGAAATCTGATCCTTAATTGGAGTGTAGGGTTAGCCCAGGACATTTTGCATAGGTAAAAGATGGCGTACGTCTTTCCACTACATATATGAGGCATATCTGGTTAATAGCTGTAACTTATTTTAACATTGGCAATGAAACAACATAGTTTGTTGCTCCTCCAAGAAGGCCATCTGGCACACACACCTGTATACTTTGCCATTATCCCCATTCCCCTACACCTACCACCTAAGCCAGCTGCCTTACTCTGCCTAATGGTAGAGCCAGTCTACCAGCGTGGGCAGTATATTGTACATTGGAATGATCTAAAGTAGGAGTGTCCAACTATGGCAACTTTAAGACTTGTGGATGTCAATTCCCAGAATTCCCAAGCCAGCCATGCTAGTTGGGGAATTCTGGGAGTTGACATCCACAAGTCTTAAAGATGTCAAAGTTGTTGCCTGCAAACAATCCCTATGGTGCTTTTATTTTTCAGTGTGTGGAAAATTCCTGGGGTCATGAGTATACCTAAGTGAGTTCAGTAAACATAATATTTGCAAACCATTCTCTGAGATCAGTCCAGTCTCACTGCATGCAAGGGAAGAGGGAATTGATGAAGTTTTATACTATAGTTTTCTAAACTATATCTTTGTTACCTTCTATTTCTGATCTTCATGGATTTTGTGGCTTGTGAATTGATATACTTTCCTAATTGGAGTATCATGAGGTTATTTTCAGAAGCTTTGCTGAACTCACAACATAAACTGGAGCTGAACTCCCACATTTCTTTTAAGGAAGTTACCTAATCAAAAATTAAGATTCCTCTGAAAAAGCTTGTTCTTCATAAAGGCATGCTGGCTTCTAAAATCATTTCATTATATTCAACTTTCTTATAAGTAATATAGAAATTTCTAAGACAATAAAGGCTGATAGGTCTGTAGTTATCCCGGTCTCTTTTTTTCTTTGTTTTTTAAGATAGTACAAATTTGTCTTTCTCCTCTCCTTTCCTCTCCTCTCCTCTCCTCTCCTCTCCTCTCCTCTCCTCTCCTCTCCTCTCTTTTTGTCCCCTTGAATCAGTGTTGACAAGTCCCTGCAGCTTTCTGGGCAAGATTTTTGGGAAGTAGTTTGCCATTGCCCCCTTCTTAGGACTGAGAGGGTGTGACAAGTTGAAGGACACCCAGCTGGCTTTGTGCTGAAGCTGGAATTAGAATTCAGAACCTCTTGGTTTCTAGCCTAATGCATTAATCACTACACCAAACCATCTCTCTCTCTCCCTCCTCTCTCTCCCCCTCCCTCCCTCTCTCCCATTTAACAGGACAGTTTCCTATTTTGTGCGGGTATACTTTCCTCAGCATAAAAATGGGTTCCAATGTCTTTATTTTTAAAATATCCTTACAAAATTTCAACAACAAACATTAAAATGCAAACTAACATAAAAGGAAAAAAGGGAGGGGGATAACAGGACAAGTTAAAAAGTGTCAAGAAACTAATATATCAAACAAATGTATGACAAAAATGACCTCTGGCTTTTTCAAGTAGAGATAATAATAGGACAACTTCTTTGTAAATTTAAATGAATAACACCATACCAATATTTAAATTACCTTAAAATACTAATAAACACCATTCTCCCCGTCCATCTTCCTTTCCCTCTCCCTTCAATCTTGGAGTGGTGGTTAGGGTCTGGTAAAAAAAGAGAACAAATTAATAAAGAGAGGTAGAGAAAGAGAAGACACAATGGCTTACCCACAAAAATATGTTTATAATTCACCACTCAGTGGTAATGAACAAAGGTTCAGCCAGATCATTAACAAGTTCTTTCAGGATCTCAGATTGCAATCCATCTGGTCCTGAAGATTTAAACCCATTCAAGGTCAGTACATATGTCCTCATTATGTTTCTAGCAAGCTCAAGCTGGATTCAACATTATCTGAGGAATCCATGCATAGCCTCTTGTCAGAGATGTCTGAGATGAAATAGTTCTGCCTTTTGTTGCTGCTATCTCTTAATCTTTTGCCTTCTTTATTGAGCACATGATATACTGTTTGTTTTCTCTTTCTTATTTTGAATGTATCAAAAGAAACTGCCTTTCCTTTGTTCTTAGCATCCTTCATTAACTTTTACTCTTTCTGTGTTCCACATTTTTTATAGCCATTTTACAGTTCTGGGTTATCCGATCTATCCTTTTTCCTGCTTAATAATTGCCTCTCTTTTCACCTCTGCTCTGTGTCCTTTTAGATTTTCAGATTTTTGTTAAATTTTCGATTTTGCCAGAAATGTATAAATTAAGGGCCTTTGCAGATGAGTTGGTTTTGATTTTTGGAACATCCTTTAAAGAGAATTGAAACATCAATAGGCAAATTAAAAGAATTTAGTGTATAGCAGATTTCAAGATTACTAAATGGTAGATTAAGTTGTAAACAAAAATATGAAAATAAAAGATTAAATGAATTAATGAACAAAATGGGTTTTGGGAAGAAGGTAAAATATCTGGGCCTCACTATGACAAATATGACCTGTATGTTATTTCAAAATAATTAAAGCATAGAATGAAGTTTAAAAAAAAAAATGTTAAGATAGGAAAAATTACATTTGTCTTTGTAATTTCTGTGATAAAAATGAATGTTTTTCCTAGAATAGTATTTTGTTTCAGCAATACCTGTTTTGACAAGATACACTATTTATACAGTGGCAGAATGATATATCTGAATTTGTGTGGCAGTAAAAAATACTGAGTTAAATAAAAGGTGTTACAAGATGTGGGTGTGAGTTCATTTTTTGAAGATATTCTCTAAGTAAACTAGGAAACAAAAATATTGTTACTTCTAAAATAGGGGTCCCCCAATCCCCAGTCTGGGGCCCATTGGGAACTGGGCCACGCAAGAGTCGGGCAAGTATGAGAGTGTGTGAAGCTGCATTTGTGCAAGCAGCGTGCACAAAACCATCCCCTCTCCTCCCCACACCGCTGTCCCCAGTCCACAGAGCTGGAAATTGGGGACTGCTGCGCTAAAGTATACTATATAGTGTAACTCAGTGTTTTTCCAACTTGGCAATTTTAAGATGTATGGACTTTAACTCCCAATACTGATTTAGGAATACTGGGAGTTAAGGTCCACACATCTTAAAACTGCCAAGTTGGAAAAACATGGCAATAACTAATATTAGTCAATATGAAACAGAGGTGAAATCCAGCATGTTCTGACAGGTTCTGGAGAACTGGTAGCGGAAATTTTGAGTAGTTCAGAGAACCAGCAAATACCACCTCTGGCTGCCCCCAGAGTGGGGTGGGAATGGAGATTTTGCAATATCCTTCCCCTGCTACACCCACCAAGCCACACCACGCCCACCAAGCCATGACCACAGAACCGGTAGTAAAAAAAATTGGATTTCACCACTGATATGAAGCCAGTTTGTAGAGTGGACAGAAGCTAAACAAAACTTTTACCCTTAGTAGCTACAACTGGGACTGAAGTAAAAGAGGGGGTTCATGGCTTGATATTGAGGCTCCATAGAAATATTTTAGTATTGTGGACTCATTGACACCATCATGATCCTTGGATAGTATCTCTATGTACTGCACTGAGACAATAGAAAGGGATGTATTCAAAAGAGATGGAGATATAGTATGCTTTCATCTAAACCGACCAGTTCGTTCTCACAGGGAGGGACTACTCAGGGTACCGTCAGTCAAATTATGTCAACTGGCGACTCCCAGGGGGAGGGCCTTCTCTGTGGGGGCTCCAACCCTTTGGAATGAACTGCCCCCGGAGATACGGAATATCCCTGATCTCCGTGGTTTCCGCCGTGCCCTCAAGACCCTGATGTTCCAACAGGCAGGGCTAAACATACAAACATGTGAATGATTTTTTAAATGTTATCTAATTCTGGGTTTTATTTAATTGACCAAACTAAGTAATAATTTTAATTAGCAATTTTATGATGTTTGTGTGTCTATATTTTTCTTGACTGTACACCGCCTTGAGTCCTACGGGAGAAAGGCAGTATAGAAATATAATAAATAAATAAATAAATAAATAAATAAATAAATAAATAAATAAATAAATAATAAATAAATAAATTGTTCATTGTTCATAGATACTGGCATTAATTTGTTAAATACTGTATACTGCATATCTTCAATTCTCTCACATTTTGGAAATAAAATCATTAGTCAGATTATTCAGACAAAACATAAAATTTAGCTGAATCTTCTTTCTATGTACCCTATTCACTTTTATGGCTATTTGTAGCCCCTTGTTATTATACTGACCTGCAGAAAATAGTTTACCTGCAGGATTTAAATCACACAGTATTTATTGGCAACTAAATTCATATTCTTTAATACTCGTATTTAAGTTGTGGTTATTGATTATTATTTGTATGCCAGATTTTATCCAGAGGTGGGTAACAGTAAACAATAAAACAACATAAGAAATGATAAAAAAAAATATGTTTATTAGCCAATTTCAGGTTTCCAGATCTTCTCTGGAAAGATGCTTGCTCCTTTTCTAAAGCCAGAAAGAATAGGGACTGGTTTCAATTTGCAAGGGAATGCACTCTATATATTGAGAGCAAAAGGCCCTTCCCCACATGCCTAACAGACATACTTTGGAAAGAACTTGTACATCCTCTGGTCCAGATACTTCATGTGTGAAGTAGGGGGATCCCTAAGATAGTTCCACCCCAAACATTAATAGCTTTAAAAGTCAGAACCACAAGTTCCTGTTGGTGGCCCATCCTACTTTTGCCACCAAATGCTGCTTTTTGCATTTATTACCTTGGAATCCTTTTGCCAAAGCTGTTTTCAGCAAACATGACAGAGCACATAGAAGTATTTGATTCCAAAAGGCATTTAAGGCAACTGCTGAATGGCTGATCCACTTGCTTTGCTCCTTGCGTATTTTGTTGGTTCTTGTCTTGATGCTATTCATGCATTTATTGTTTTAGCTAAGCAATTTTTTGCATATGTTTACAGTAATCTGAACTGATATTTAAAGTCATCCCATGAACAGCCCATGTTTTTAACAAAATACCTAGGACATACATTTCTCATGTAAATGAGGAGGAAAATGAGACAGAATGTAAATTATTTTATTGTTAAAATGTAGGTACAGCTGAACACTATTCTACAGAGCAGCATTTTCTTGCATCTGTATCATGCACCAAGCTTCGGTAATTTATCCTGGTGTTTCATAATGACTTTTCATTTACAGGAAGTTAAAACTTGGCTTGCTCCAAGCTTGAACTTGGCAGAGCAGATCTCAACTTGGAAGCAACTCACCATTTTCACAAAACTGCAAAGCAATCAGCTTGGCTAAGACTTAGAGATTACTTAAGAATATGTTCTGTTGCTATGTGCCAATTAGAAGACAAATCTAAATGTACGCTTATATAAATCTTTCATTCCAAAGTCCTTTGTGTAAAATGGTGTGTAAAATGCTGTACAGTAGAATACTGATGGTCTGTTTTGCTGTACATAGCAACTCTACAAAGAAGAAGAATATTTCAGTATGAAAAATTCTCCATGAATTTTTTAATGGATTTTTTTGGGGTCATTGACCATGTTATGCCATATAGAAGATTTTACGAAGAAGTAAAGCTGTGTATATGAACATGCTAAGTAATCAGCTGCTTGACTATGGTTTAAGTTTGAAGCTGTGCCATAGACTGGTTTATATAGAGGCTTTGAACTAAATCTGGTCAGATAACTCAGCAAGCTCACCTTTTCTGATTAGCAGAAGCAGTGATTCTTTTGGTGATTTAGGCAGTCTTCGATGCCAAGCCTCCTTCCCTATTTCTAAATTATTTATCCAGGTAAATTATAAATAACCATCTTTGAAAAGTGAGAGGTTAGATTGATAACATTGCAGTAATGATGCAACCATGAGAATGCCTGCTATCCATTGATCTGTACAAGAGTAAAGTTTTGTTCATTTTCAGCTTGGCACCTGATGGTTTTACAGAAATATATGTTTTCTTGGCAACAAGCATGGGGTTGGCCACTGCCTTTTCTTGCAATACTTTTCTGATTGCTCAGCTTAGCCTATAATCAGCCTAGTATCCCTTGGATGTCACCCACCCAACCAGGATGAACCTCTCCTAACTTCTCTTAGCTTCCAGATTCTGCCATCTACAAATGTCAGGTTATAGTAGAAATTGGATTTTCAACTGGAAAGGGGATTTTGGCTTGGAGTAAAACAATCATACAACGTTGTCGGTATTCAAAGTTCTCATGCTGACTTTTGAAAGTGGTTTAGTGAATGGACAAAATGTAGATGAAAGTTAGTAGAGGTGAAAGATTTCACTCCTCATTCATGTTTTCCCCTAAGAAAAATATGAGACTCCTTTAAGCATTCATACTGGGAATTCAGATTGCTTCGAGGCCCACACATGATATCTGAATATATCATTTTTTAAAAAAATTTAAGAGAAGTGATGCCTTATCACTTGGTCACCAGCAGCCTTGCTGCCCTTTTTGTCATCCCCTTGTCTCCTCCTCCTGATCTCTCCTGGTGGTCTCCCATTCTATCATTGAGGATGCTTTGGTTATAAAGCCAGACCTCCTCGCGTGGAGAGGGAGTGGACCTCCTTCTGACCCACACACTTTGCCCTCCGCCACATACCATGACCAACTGGCCAAGGAGAGTGAGAACAGCAGCAGCAGCCTCGGGGAGGAGGTAAGAGCAGCTGGGCACCACCTTGGGGAAGCAGGGCTGGGTTGGGCTGGGCTGTGGGGTCCTGGTGCCCTGGGACCTTAAGGGCCAGACTGGGCACTTGCCCTCCACTGCCTAGGGCTCTGTATAGCCTGCACTGCAGTACAGGCCTCTGCATGGCCTGAGGGGGATGGTGAGGCTCCTCTGGGGACAAGGGTTTGGCACTCTCCCTGGTCTCACCTTCCTCACTGGAGACAATGGATCCCCCCAGCACCGCCCGGGCCACCATGACATGAGTGATGTTGAGCTGATTCCCCTGACATGAGTGATGTTGAGCTGGCCACACCCACCCCAGCCAGGCCCACCCCGGCCACGCCCACCCACCCCAGCCCCCCGAAGTCAAACACAACTCTGATGTGGCCCTCAATGAAATTGAGTTTGACACCTTTGTTCTACAGAGTGGGGCCACCACAAAGAAGGCCTATTAGTCGATACCCTGAGAACCTCTCAGGAACCTTTTACTAGATAACTGGCCTGAACCAGCCAACACAGTTCTGGTAGTCCATTGCCTGAGACATATCTCTGTTGCACTTTATAAAGTTTTAAAGGTCATAATCATCACTTTGAATTAAGTCCAGAAGCCTACTGGCAACCAACAAACTGATGTTAAAACTGATATTATTCTACACTGGTGGAATTGTCCTGCCAACAATCAGGCTAATGCAATTTGCTCCTGCTATCATACTTTCCATTACATTCCTTTGCAACTCTTGTTTCTGTAGCAATAATATTAACAACCATAGAAGTGGCAAGCTAGGAAGGAGATTCAAAAAGGGAGCCTGGATCGTGAACTGGGAGTCAGGTTTATTGATGAGCAGGGATTGGAAAGAGAATATGGCAGAGGAATGAGAGGAGAGCTGAAAGAACAAGAGGTTGTATATATGCTAATCCTAAACTAAGGCGAGCAATCACTCACTCTAGTTAAGGCATTTTTTTATTCTCCTTTTATAGCTGAAATTATCGGCAGTGAAGGAGGGTATGAAAATTATGGTTTCATTGTCTTGGATGTGTTCAATATTACAAAGGTAAATGTGATCCTCCGTGTGGTGAAACACAGACTCTTCCATGTTTAAGCATTTGTATAATTATTAAATAAATAAAGGGCAAGTACTGTCAACTGTATTTCCCATGAACTTATTTCCTCTGCAAATGGAAAAAATAATAATTTCACCTCTGCTTTAAAAAAAAAAAACTCTTTTTCCCTCTTCTGTCTTTGTAGGCCCTGATGAACTAAACTCTTTGAAGACTCTAAGGCTTGCTGTTCTGTTGTGAAAATAGTTCTTCACCAGTCGTGTCTTTCACTTCATTGGCCAGACACCTGCCATAAAATTTGATATAGACCAGGTAATGTGAGAGACAAGTCTGTTCCTTTTATTTGTGCAGCAAGAACACAGATGTATTACATCAAAGTCAGTTCCCTTATAAAAGTGCTCTCTAAAAATAGCTTGCATCCAAAGTTCTGTGTTGCTGCATTTATGCATGCATAATCTGGTTGTGTTTAACACTCTTCCTCTGAGAAATTCTAAAATACAATTAATGGGAACTGGTTCTTTGATGCTAAGGACTACTAGACATAGACAGGGTGACCAGTGGTTAAGCTTCTCTGCATTGGAAGGAAAATATGTTTGGGAAGAACTTTATGATACATGGTCAAAATGCTTTCTCTCATACTGTCTCAATGCATGCTGACCCTTGAACTTACTTATTTTTTGCCTTTTTGGCCTCCATTTTAAAATCCATCCATCCATCTGCCTTTTGCATTGAAAATATTAAATTACATATGTCATTATCATAATATGTTAACCACCAAAATGGCAAGATGGTATATAACAGTAGCAAATCCAAGCAGCAAAACTATGGGTTGGAAGTGTATAATCATGATTGACTATTTCAATGATAGAATCCATGAAAACCTGACTTTTCTCTCTCAGGTGTTAGGACTGTGTTCTTAGTGGAGGGATTTGTTTTAAGAGAGTGATTTAAGTAATAATGATTAAAAACAAGCCTCTTACCCAGGAAACAACTTTTTTTCTACCGATCCAGATGTATATTTTATAGATATACTGACTCCTATACAGTATTTTTTCTTACATGAAAAAATAGGATTCTGCTTCTCTAATGAATAAGTTACTGTATTACATTACATCTTTCTGTATTCCCTCCCACAATTGTATCCTGCAATTAAAAACCCTGTGAGGTTAGTTGGCCTTGGCTGAAAGATAATGACACAATTTCCTTGACTTGGGGGGGGGGGTCTTATCCAGGGTCTCCCTGGCTGTAATCCAACATCCTAAGCACTATACCCTATATAGAAGAAGGCATGCAAAACTGTAACAGAACAAATTATGTTTATATTACACTAAGCATTTCTCGTCCTAAGGAAAAATTTTGCTTATGCAATATGTAATTTCATATATTATGGGTTTACATGCTATGAAATTATCTTCAGAAGATAATCAGTATCAACAAGCTCTATATTCCTGAACTTCAAGTGAAAAAACAAATTTATACCAGTGATGGAAAATTTGTCACTTTCTATAAGGGAGAAATCTTTCAACCACTTCCAGTATGACTGGATTCATAATTTATACTTCTCTATAACTAATGAGATGTTGGTTTACAGATACCCTAGAATTATAACCATACAGTTCAGTAGCCAAAAGAAGCTGGCATGCATTTTATTTTGTGAGCAAAAAATCTCAGAGGGGGGAAAAAAAGCCCCAAAATGTCTTTGTATGTCACATTTATTATGTTATAAACTTCACTAAAACATAGTAAAGTACACTTCAAGACTTGGTAGGTGCATTTGCTTGTAGATGAAAAAGGACGTTCAATGTTGAGATGAATGCTAGTTTCAGGGAAATTAGCTTCTCTAAAGTATTTCTCTAAAGTGTGGCCTGATGACCCCTGGGTTCCCCAAAACCCTTTCACAGGTCTGTGAAAGCAAAATTGTTTGCCAGCTTACTGTAACACTTGATGCGTTGATTGAGCCCAGAAATTGATCTTAAGAGTGTCTATCTCGCTAGATAGATGTGTTGAAAAGATGTTACAGAAGAGGAATAGGTTTTACTGGACAAGACTGAAACTGATCTGACAGTGAATTTAAAAATGACAGGCTACAAAAATGATGTGGAAAAAAAATCCTACACTGGATGTACAAACAAACATGCAAACCCCGTCTGATGTCTTTATAATTAAAATAATGGACCTAGATAATTTTCTTATATGGAATTTGCAAAAGAGTCTTGTTAAAGTTTAGAAAAATTTTGTGAGAGGAGCTGAATGAAAAGAAATAAAGTTCTGGGAAATTATTTGAAGGGACTAAAGATCAAGATTGTTGAAAAACAAAGGAAGTAGTATAAAGTTGATTTATTTGATCAAGGCTAAAATAGATACACTGTTGTCTCTGGTAATCCTTAAAGGACTTTTTCTGATCAGGACTGGAATGAAGAAGATTTAAGAGGTGGGATATGGGAAGAAGAGATTTTTGCTGCATTTTAAGAGAAGGTGATAAGTTGCCAAAATTGTTTATACTTTTGATGAAAGGGGTAGTCATTTTTTATATATTTTCTTTTTCCTTTGCTATATTATTTTTTCTTTTTTTTCTTTTTATTTTCTCTACCTTCTATTTTTTATTTTTATTCACATACACATACACATACACAGAGTTTGTATTAGTTTGGTATCATAGTAATTGTAATTTTTAATAACATTTCTATTCAAAGAAGGGCATCTAATCTAGACCTATAACACGATTCCATATTGATATTCCATAATCCATATTCATGGCTTTCTAGTTTCTTTCAAGGAAAAAGTCATCATCCCTTCAAAGAGTAGGTATCAACAATAATAAGAATTTTTCTAAGTAAAATAGTATTTGTAGCATGGAAAAACAATTACTAGATTGCAAATCGATTTATTTAAGCATTACAATTATTTTCCTTCATTTCTGATATGACCTTGTTTTGACTTCCTATGAGTATCTGTGTATATATGTATGTGTGCCCATGTAGTTCACGTGGGGAGATACAGCCACAGTAGATGAAGGAATGATACAAAGTGCATAAACCTTCATCAAACAAGTGAGTAAGGCTGGGATTTTCTGGGATTTTCAAAGGCTTTTTTTTTGTACACATGCCAAGGAAGTTAATGGACTCACTTTAGCATGCCCATTATTTTTTGTTTCAAAATGGTGATAAACCTCATGATTTGTTTCAGTGAAAAAACATGTTCAAGGACTGCACAATGTGATGTTTGTCCACCTTTGAGGATTATCCTTACGATTTATATTTATATTTTTCCTGATTGCTTATTTGTACCCTATCACAATCATTAAGTGTTGTACCTTATGATTCTTGATGAACGTATCTTTTCTTTTATGTACACTGAGAGCATATGCACCAAGACAAATTCCTTGTGTTCCCAATCATACTTGGCCAAGAAAAAATTCTATTCTATATTTTTAAAAAATTCTATGCTTGTTATATCTGATGGACTGGATTTGAGTTGTAAGAAGGGTAAGAAATAGCAATGGCATGACAACCACTCTCTCCCAGGCCCTGTGAATAGTGCTTCCTCTCAAAGAGCCCCTGTTGGAAGCACTTTCTGTACCTTCAAGTGATGGTTCAGCTTTGCCCAGTTTTTAATAAGAGGAGTGAAATGCCTGCAGATCCCCAGGCAGAATTCCACCTATTAGTATTCCATTCTATTTTACTTTGAGGCAACCACTTTCTGAGTGTAAGGCCATGGGAATTATACACAGGCACCTCTTCTAAGAGGATCAGGCACACACGAGATCCCTGTATGCCAACTTCCCTCAGGCTCTTTCCATCTGCTCTCCAATGTTGCTGATGGGAACGCAGATTTGCATAACTGTTCTGGATGGGAACAGATGAATCTTCAGACAGCTCAGGAGATTTGCACTCCAAAAGTTATAGGCTGGCACAAAATTGTTGCATGTTTCCAGTCCCTGGTGGATTTCATTCGTTGTTGTCAGTTCATCTAATTTCTAGCCCGTTCCTTTTAAACTGTATCTGTATTTATATTCACTGCAGAGAGCAAAACAATTCAATCTCTTGGATCAGCAAAGAATCAAATTGCTAATGCCCGGGGGGAAGGGAGGGATTGATATAATCCAGAGAGAGAGAGAGAAAGAAAGAAAGCACCAATGTGGTATACCGCTTAGGGGGTTGGACTAGGAACAGGATGACCCAAATTCTAGTCCTTCCTTAGGCATGGAAGCCGGCTGGGTGATTTGAGGTCAGTCATTCTCTTCCAGCCCTAGGAAACTGAAAAACATCTGTCTACCAACCCTATTTGACTAGCATGGTAGATTATAATAACCTTCTGTGAAGAGACCTTCATTGCTTCAGTAGGTTGATTTGGGCTGTTGCTACTGCTGCTTTTATTAATGTTACTGTGTTAAATCTTGTAACTTAGGAGTAGTTCTACAATAGAGGGTTATTACTGAAGGAAATTGTGAGCTCTCTTTTACTGATTATGTGTAAAAAAAAAAAAAGCTGTTTTTCAATCTTGTTTTGAGCTGGATTCCTGCATGGACTAGGAGGTTGAATTCAGCACTCAGAATGGGCCCTTCCCAATATGATTCTAAAATATCATATTTTTAATGCACACACATTTTTTAAAAAAGGAAAATAATGAGGTATATAGGGCACTGTATAAGGAGAGTTTTTCAGCTCTTTCCTATCACCATGGTTGCAAATTTGTGCATGGTTGTCCACAGACTTGCACAACCTGCTTGCAGTGGAAGAAATGAGCATGCAGTGGGGTAATTGTGAACTTTTTTTCTAAATCAATAGGTACATGTACCTTCTTACTCTGGATTGAACTTGTTATAAACAGCTTTAAAATCCAGTCTAAAACCTATCAGGGACTGGTCTACACTGGTTCACCAAGACTGCCATTTAAAAGAAGCCAATCTTTGAACTACTAATTTTGTAAACATTATCACACCCACTGTGGCCCTCAGGCTCTGTATCCACATTTGTTTCTCGAAGATTTGGAGGAAGTATTGTTGCATCCATAATTGCCCACAGTGTATACATTACTTTCTTATTTCACAATAGACTCCTTGTCAAAAAAAAAAAAAAGAAAAGACAAGAAAAAGAAAAAGAAAGAAAGAAAGAAAGAAAGAAAGAAAGAAAGAAAGAAAGAAAGAAACCCAAACACAGCACATCTGCTGTGCTTCAAAGTATAACCTGAATATGAATATTATGATGCTTCCTTTATACTGAGACAGACTTTTGACGTTTCTCAACCTGGCACCCCCCAGTAATGTTAGAATTGTAACTGCCAGAATTGCAGAGTTTCAGAAAGAGGACTCACCCAGCCTTGCCTCCTTCAAATGTGATAGTCCAATAAATCTGGAATGAAAATCATACCACTGAGTGATGCCTCCAGCACAAATGTAGAAAATGAAACTCAGTTTCTAGACACATGTTCAGCATTGCTGGAATGAAAATGTTGGTACCAATATTTTGTCACAGCAAGCATCCTAATGAAACACACCAAACTGCATAACAACCTCAAAATTAAAACTAGGGCAGAAAATGAACCGTATAGTGCTCATTTAGGCAGATATTTTTAATAGCAAGCAACTGAAGATGAAGATACTCGATATCCATTTATTGTTAAAAGTGCATTTTGTAACCTCGGATGTTTTCCAGCCTAATAATGAGCCTATATACCAGTTGAATATATTTCAGCCATTTTAGCTTTCATCAGCAGGTTGTATAGATAAGCAGAAAAATTCTATTTCAAGCACACTTGGGAACCTGCAGAGTCTCAGAGAGCAGTTGGGATGGTTTAAGGACCTGGAAAAAGCAACAAGGATTCAGGTGAGAAATTGTTGAACACAATTGGCTATACTTTCCATCAGAGGTTATAAGGTGGTAATATTTTAACTTCCTTTTCTATAAAAAAAATTACAAACTGGCCAGCCTTGGAATATTATGCATAGTACTTAAAACAATGAGTAACAGTTACACAAGCCAGTGTCTCCTGGGCAAAGTTTGTAGGGGTTGAGACAGAATACTCTATTCATTCCTTTCAGTAGAGTCATTGCTATCCTACAAATCAAGGACATTTGACAGGAAGGTGGAAGGAAATCCTTCATTACATGACCTGTTGTCAATGGCATGTGAAATACTTTTGATTTCCATAATTGTATTCCAACATTACCAGAGATGAAGTTCAGCCAGCGGGCTTTGGTAAAAGAGTGTCAATTCCAGCTATATTTATGTAAAATGTCAGTGTTTTTATGTAATATTCAAGCAGAAACCAAGAACTTTATTTATTGGTATCATTTAATTTGGTTCTTCTTCCATGCCCACATCCTTTGCACTGAGACCTTTCTTCCATTTAAGGTTACCTTGGTTTCTTAAGAAATTTTTGACCAAATATTACATAAGTGAATTGATATAACTTGAATCAATATTAGTTCTTGACAAGATCTCTGGTTGGAAAACTTATTTGTTTAAGGCAAAGTGGCATATTGTATAATTTGTACAATGGATATCTATATGCATATTTTCCTTTAAAAAAAAAAGTTAGTTAAAATGTATCCACCATCCTACCTTTCTATCTTGGAACAATTTCAAGGATCCATTGAGACAAGCCTCCTGTTCAGTCCTGGAATCCTGATTAAAACATCCTGATAGATTGCGTCAACCCAGCTGCAAACCCATTCTGGAAGGAGGAGGCCATAGCCACTTCTCCTTGTGATCAGTTTCAGTGCTGACCCGCTGTTATTGTGAACATTCAGCCTGAATCTATGATGAGAAGGACATGACATGTCCTTGTATTATTGCTTTCTCCATTTGGCCTCCTGCACACACTCATGCTATTAGGTGTGGAGAAGAAACAAGAGTCTCATTTTTGGAGAGGAAACCTATAAACATAAAACCATGTATGCGACCAACAGCAACTTCATAACAATTGGGGACAATGTGTTTGGAGAGCCCTCGTAACAGGTTCTTTCAGTATAACTATTTCGCCATGGTTCAGTCAAAACTGGCTGCTTCCCCATTCATTTGCCATTATTATACCAGGACAATTTCTTTGAAGAGCTATGGCCTTTTTTAATTTTAAAAATTACTCTGATTTATAATTTATAAATTATATGAAATGCTTTACAGATGGCACATAACTCTGTCAATAATTACCAAGATAGAAGGAATGTTTTGTAATATGGGTAACTAACTATGTAAAAAAAAAATCAAAGTCTTGGAAAGAAATGCATCAACACATTAAGATGCTAAAAATAAAGCTCAAACTGAAACCACAAATACTTTTATTAGGTCTAATATGGTACTGAAAACATAAATAAAAATATTGCAATCTACTAAGATTTATGTTGAACAAATTAGGCACAGTATTGGTCAAGAGGAATCTTGCCAGTAATACAAAACTGGAGACCAAAATGGGAGAATATGTAACAATGGCAAAATTGACATTACATATCCATAATAGAAGTTTCGCCAAATTTAAGCAATATTTGTGTTATATATACTACACATTGCTCAGCAGATCAAATTTAGACACGTAGAATATAGTTTTGAAGAAGAAATTTATGAGATTAATAAAAAAAATACAGGAAAGGTTTTAAATAGTTACAAGCAATAATCTTTTATGTTTAATACAAAGTATAAATATGTAGATTGTGGACAGAAGTGAGAAAAACAGAAGGGAAGAGGAGAATTCATTACTAAATAGTGGTCTTATAGTGTTTTTATTCATGTTTAGCAGTTTTTGTTGTTATTCAACTGTTAGTATTCAATAAAGATTTTTTTTCGCTGTATATCATTATGATAACAATAAGAAATATATTGTAGAAGATTGGCTGTCGTATGAGGAGAAAAATAGAGATTATATTCATTCTAGTTTGATAGCCAATAAGTCACTTGCTAGAATTTGAGAATTCTAATTGGTTTTCCTAATCTGGTTTCCCGTGCTTTCTTTAATGACGGTTTCTCAAATGATTGATGGAGTGGCTATGTGATATCAAGTTGATATTGACTCCTAGCAGATAGATAGATAGATGATAGATAGATAGATAGATAGATAGGTAGGTAGGTAGGTAGGTAGGTAGATAGATAGATAGATAGATAGATAGATAGATAGATAGATAGATAGAGATGGATGGATGGATGGATAGATAGATAGATAGATAGATAGATAGATAGATAGATAGATAGATAGATAGATTTCATTGTACAGATGTTGTGCATTGACAATAAAGATATTGATAGATAGATAGATATTCTTCATGCCATTTGTCCCTAAAATGGTCTTTCAGGACATTGTAACTGAATCTATCCACCTCATTTCTGGTTGTCCTTTTGTTTTTCTTTCCACCTTTCCCAGCATTAGAGTAATCAAGACTATTTTGATTATAAAATAAACCACAATTTACATGTTTCACATGACATGCTCAACCCAAATCAAACTACATTACAACTTGGCACATGCAGAAAAGGACAAGGCTTCAATTTCTCAATTCTGGCTACCTTCTTAAGTTTCCTGACCAAACCCCTCCCCACCCCAGTCCAGATACAAAGAGAAACAATAATTCAGAAAAGAAACAATAATAATTTGTCTTATAGAGTTCTTAAAAACAGTGGAAAAATTGTGGTATAAATGCTTCTGTAGTATCTAAATAACCTTTCTTCTGGATTCATATAGCTTCATTCAAGCTCCTTGTCATTCTTAAGCAATCCTTCATGACTTGTAGTATCCCATAAAAGCCTAAGATACTCAGGGTTGGTATCTGAAGTCATTTCCTCTCCTCTCATTCCAGAGATGCAAGCTGAGTGGAAAATTAGCTTTGATCAAAGAAGTAGAGATAATTAGTTTATATAAACATATTGGCGGCAATTCTATAAATAAAAAAGTGTTTCAAAACTTAGCTGGAGAAGGGATATTAAGATAAGTAATAAAATCAGTATGTTGGTTTGAGAAACAATCTCCTGTGTAATTTTTCTTCTTCTTCACTTGCTATCTCACTGTGTGAAAGGGAATGTACATTAATGCAAGAGATGGTGCCAGCTGAATAAGAATTGGAAAATTTAACTAACAGCTTTCTCCATTTGACTCTATTAAGGATTGAATCTAGTTTTGCTGGTAAACTATCATGAAATCATGGTTTAATCCAGCAACCTAATTAGTTTGGGAACCTGGTAACTAAAGTTTCTTTTCTGCTCTGCTGTACCTGGATCCAATAAGATCTCAGTGCTTGAAAAAGTTTTAGTGCTTCCCTTACCTGACATATTGGTTTTAAAAGGAAAAAAAAAAGCCTCTGATGATCAGGCAACTCAGCTCGGATCGTCAGAGCCTTTTAAAAGCATTTTTTCTACAACCTCTTTGGCCGAAGAGGTTGTAGAAAAAAATGCTTTTAAAAGGCTCTGACAATCCCGGCTGAGCTGCGTGATCATCAGAGGCTTTTTTTTTTTACTTTTAAAAGCATTTTTTCAGCCGAAGAGGTTGTAGAAAAAATGTTTTTAAAAATAAAAAAAGCCTCTGATGGGCACGGGGGCAGGGGGCTCAGCTGGGCACAGGGGGGGGGGAAGGGGGAGGGCAGGGATTTTTGCTCCCGGTTCTCTGAACCACCCGCCGCCATCAGTACCAAACTGGGCGATCCGGTCCGAACCGGGAGCATTTCACCCCGGAGAAGTAGTCTCTTTCTACTTCTCACTTAGCATTAAACAAAATGCACTTTCTATCTGCTGAAAAATAAGGTACAGTATTATTCCTTGAATGTTCCAGGATAAGCCTTGACATACAATGCAATAAACTCAAAAATTGGTAGCATAGATATTTGATAAATACATAAATGAAACTTAGGGAAACCTCTGCTTCAGGATTGGCAATTCACCTGTAAATCCTTTTCCTATGCCATTTTTAAGGGAATAATGAAATAGAATAAAATTGTTCCATTTTGCTACTTACTGTTTCATGTTGTACTTTTCTAGCTGGATTTTTGTTTTGTTTTTTAAATATAACTTTAATTTGCTGACTTGGTCTAGGCAGCAGTTTGATTTATATTAAAATTTATATTAAAATATATTAAAATAAGATGGTTGAGAGGAGTCACCTTCCTTTTTCTAACCTTTAAAAACCATTGTGTTTATAGCAGTACTAAACACTTTAAAAAGTGTATTTTTGTTTTTTGGCAGTTCCAATCATTAAGCAACACAGGCTTTCAAGCCTGCCATTTTTAGTGCTAAAGAAAATGGGAGAAGCTGCCTCTTGGCAATCTTATAGTTTCTAAACTTGTAAGCCAAATTTCACTCTGTCTAGGATCCTATAGGCATGAAATTCAGGATACATTTTATTTTAAACTCCATCTCTGGCCAGTATTACTGAAAATAGTGGTTGAAGCAAAAAGCACACAACTGAAGCTCTAAAATAGGTTTAATGTTTATTTTTTATTTGTTGGCCTTTAACTCAGGCCTGAAAAAACATGAAACTCTGAGGTGTGCAATATTCAGGCTCAATGCAAACAAAGATTCTTCTGATCTGGCTATGCCTGGCACCTGTTCCTTAAAGGAGCTATGCCATTTCCTGGGCTGGCATGGCAGGAGAACAGATTCAAGAAAAGATCTGACTGTGTTTCAAGGGTGATGACTGGACAGAGACATAAGGTTGTGTTCCATGGCTGTGTCTGTAATGTTTCTAGTACTCAAGAGCATATTTTTCTATCTTCCTTTTGAATCCCAGCGAAGACACTGTTCTTCTAAAGAACAGTAGATAGGTACAGCAAGGCTGTCTTTGCCATACATAAAACTTTCTTGTTTATATCAAATTCAAATATTACATATCTCTAAACCACTGTTTTCCTGGCTGAGCAATTCTGGGAGTTAAAGTCCATACATCTTAAAGTTGCCAAGTTTGAAAAATACTGCTTTAAACCCTGCTAGACTTTTCTCAATAGCAAAAGAGAAAACAGTGTTCCCAGCCTTGCCCATGCTTGCTATATAGCCATAGCCATTGTGCATCATTGTCACACAAATTGCAATCCTTGGTAAAGATATGTGCCCCAACTACAAAGATTTTAGCATGTTACTACTTCCCCTCTGAAATCATGACATTATTATAGATATAGGGAAACTCATATAAAATATCACTAGCTAAACTATCTACAAGAGAGGAGTATCAAAATAGTGGCCAAGATTGTGTGATCAAAATTCTACTGCTTTTACATGGGGCTCCCCTTGAAGAGCACTCGGAGGCTCCAACTGGTCCAGAATAGGGCCACGCGGGTGGTTATGGGTGCAACTCGTGACACCCCTCCTGCGCGAGCTGCACTGGCTCCCAGTGGTCTTCCAAGTGCGATTCAAGGTGTTGGTCACCACCTTTAAAGCGCTCCATGGCATAGGACCCGGGTACCTTCGAGACCGACTTCTGACACCAATAGTCTCCCACCGGCCAGTTCGCTCTCACAGAGAGGGTCTTCTCAGGGTGCCATCGGCCAAGTTATGTCGGCTGGCGACACCCAGGGGGAGGGCCTTCTCTGTGGGAGCCCCAGCCCTGTGGAATGAACTGCCCCCGGAAATGCGTAAGATCTCTGACCTCCAGGTATTTTGTTGTGCACTCAAGACCCTGTTGTTCTGCCAGGCTGGGCTATCAACATAATAATTTTAAATTGGGTGTTTTAAATTTCTGGGTTTTAAATTGAGCCGAATTATTTAATAATTTTAAATAATTTTAATTGATGTTTGTTTTGTGCTTTTAATAGGCTGTACACCGCCCTGAGTCATTCGGGAGAAGGGCGGTATAGAAATAAAATTATTATTATTATTATTATTATTATTATTATTATTATTATTATTATTATTATTATTATTTAATCTTTAGTGAGATTCACAGCCTTTGAGGCTGGTTAATAGCTCAGCAGCTCGAGTCCTAACCAAGGACCTAGGAACTGTTAAGGTATTGTCGGGGGATATAAGCTGTTCTGAGTAAGGTGGTTTTTTGTAGAGTCAAAATGTTCAAGTCCGGCAAATTTAGAATTTCTAAATAGCGGGGTAGCCCTTTGGGTATTGCTCCAAGGGCTCCAATTACAATCGGGACAACACATGATTATTATTATTATTATTATTATTATTATTATTATTATTATTATTATTATTATTATTATTATTATTATTATATGTTGCAAATGTGATCACAGGAACAGGGTTTTGGTCATTGCTACCATCTTGAATTTCTTTGACCTCACCTACAACCCTGGATGCCCCTAGTTGAATCAGGATTGCTGACTCACTTCCATAATACCTAAGGACTAGGCAAAATATCTAGACAAATATCTTCTACTCATTCAATTATTTGTGAAGGAGAGAACAGAATTTTTGCAGAAGTAACCTATGTTGCAGGCATAGCTTTCTGTAACCTTCACCTAGTGATGTGTAATCCTCCTTCTTTTCCCCCTCATGTTTGTTTCTTAATGTAATCTTCAACAACTGCATAGTTGTTGAAGATTATTTCACCAAACCGGGCTGGCATAAATCTCTTCTAATTGTTCTAAATCTTCATGCTGAAGATTCTTAACCGATGAACCAAATTAGCTTAATCATTTTATATTCACATTTTATATGTATGTTATTTTAACTGTTCACCGCCCTGAGTCCTTCGGCAGAAGACGGGTATAAAAATTAAATAAATAAATAAATAAATAAATAAATAAATAAATAAATAAATAAATAAATAAATAAATAAATAAATAAATAAATAATAGAGTGTGAAGAGCCATTGTGATGTATTGGTCCAGATGTTGAGCTAGAACTGGACAAGCCCCGATTCAAGCCTATTTTTAGCCATGGAAGCTCACAACATCACTTTGGGCTACTCAAATCTTTCTCAGCCTAACCTATCTATGGGTTATGGAATCACATAAGCATGTCCACTTTGGTATCCTGTATGGATATTCTGCTTTACTGTGTGCATACATTCACTTACAGAAACATAATCAGCAATCCAAACAAGCTATTTCAGAATCACTTACCAGAATAAATTAACTATTTTCGGGGGGGGGGGGGGATTAAGAAAGAGAAAAGGTAGAGTGGAAGAGCTGTTACCCTATTCAGACTGAGAATCACTACGTGCCTTTGCAGCTTTCAGTTTTTATTTAATTGATTATAGTTTATTTATATTATACTTACTGCCCCTTTCTACATTCATGGATACTTAGCAAGTCCCTTCCATGTACTCATTTGTCTACAATCTACTTGCTTCAGCAATAGGGTTTGCAATAATCTTTCTTTCCCATAAAATAGTTATGCATTCGAGATACCAAGAAATGGTACATTCTTCATCATGACTTACTTTAACCAAAGGCAAAATTTAGGGTTGCTGACCCTCAACTTCTGTCATTACCTTTTACTGCTTCCTTCAGGTATCCCTCGCTTAATTTGCTTCATATCTTGAGTCTCTGAACTGTTGGAATGAGGACTTCCAGCCTGGAAAATGCATTTGTGAGATGGAGACTTAATGATCCTAATGTGTCTCTTATTAGAAAGGACCAACGGTATTCATTTAGTGTCACTGAATGCATGCCATAAGAAACCCCTACAAGAATACTGAGATCCTATTTATATCTCCGAGACATTTTGGCTCCTGGGTTCAGTGACTGTATGCTTTTGCTAATTGTGCATGACCCCTATGGGAACCTGCCACTGAATCAAGGGAGATACAGTAATAGGGCCCAAGGTATTTAAGAGGAGAAATTTGAAGAGTGCAGCATACTTCATCTACCAAAATTATACTCTTGCTTGCCAGGAAACCAATGTTTGCTCTTTTCTCATATTGCTTCTGCAGAAAGGTTATACGAATGGGCACACACAGATACAGAGGAAAATCCAGAAAGGGTTTAGGAAGCAACAGGATATCACTGGGTAGTGGAAAAGTCTCTGCTTTCTTTATAAACAGAAACTGCTAGGATATAAAATCAAAACATTGAAATAAATGCAGTAGAATTTGGCAAACCCCCTTAAAAAGAAAAAGAGAGAGAGAAAGAGAACATCCTGGCATATTTTGCTAAGCATGGTTAAGTAAACCTTGAATCTGGTTGCAAACATATATGTAGAGCAGTTGGCTTTGTAACTGCCAATAACAATAACTTGTACATTTCAACTGGGGATTACGTGAGCAAAGTTCTTGCTACCTTGTGCCCTTCATATATGGGTTCTACCTTTTCTTTTCTTTGAAATAATTATCCAAAATCTATAGCAATAGCACTTAGACTTATATATCACTTCACAGTGCTTTACAGCCCTCTCAAGCAGTTTACAGAGTCAGCATATTGCCCTCAACAATTTGGGTCCTCATTTTACTGACCTCAGAAGGATGGAAGGCTGCGTCAACCTTGAGCCGGTTGGGATCAAACTGCTGGCAGATGGCAGAGTTAGCCTGCAACACTGCATTCTAACCACTGTGCCATCACAACTATAAATGTTATTGGTTATGAAAATGGTGAAGATCTTGTTGCAGTGCTGAGAAAAATTACTCCTCCAAATGAACATCCACAGGAATGATCTTTAGCTATTTTGACAGCATTTTATCAGATTAAGTGCCTATAAAACTGTTCCTATGAACAGGAAACTTGTAAAAAAAAATAAGTCAGACATGTTATGGGATTTCACAATTCTAATGCAGTCAGAACATTCCAGGTCTTTCATCTACTTGAAGTAGATGGGGGGAAAAAGCCCTTAAAAGTCTTTGTACTTTACTGGATTAGAATTCTTAGGACAGGGATAAATAGTAGAAGAACATGGAATTTGTTTAAATGTTTGGAAGATTTACTGAATAAAACATGAACAATTTGATAGGAGAATGAAAATTCACAATCATTTGGCTGAGCCTGATTGTGTTTATATCCTGACCCAGGTCTGGCATTTAGTTATCTGTACCTTCCCAGCCATTTTTATTCTTTGGCCTGGACAAGATTAGCACCTGGATGAAAACAGCTGGTGGAAAAGAAACTAATATTAGTTGATGGCAGTGTTGACAAAGGATACAAGTTTTGAGAGATGTGCCATCTCCAATCTATTAGGAATTATTGAAAGGACTCTATTTTTATATTTATTAATTGGACTGTGGCCTTGAAGATTTTTTAATTCCTCTGTGCAATTTCCAAATGATATGCAATATTTCCACTGCTGACAGTGCTGTTTAATGTCTATGTGTATTTACCCATGTAGTAAGGCTGTAATATTATTATTTTCTTTATTATTTTACTCACCCTCTTATTGGTGGTATGATAATGTTGTTGTTGTTGTTGTTGTTGTTGTTGTTGTTGTTGTTGTTTTGAATGCTTCTGCTCTGGAGACAAATTCCTTAAGTGTTTCATTTCATTTCATTTCATTTCATTTCATTTCATTTCATTTCATTTCATTTATTAAATTTTTATACCGCCCCTCTCCCGAAGGACTCGGGGTGGTGAACAGCCAGGATTAAAAAACATACAATATAAACATTAAAATACTTTAAAACATAATTAAATCTATATTGGCTTCCCCCAATTTAAAACCCCTTACCCATAAAATTAACCAATTAAAAATTTTAAGCCAGCCCGGCTTGCTGAAATAAAAGTCTTCAGAGCCCGGCGAAAGGTACGGAGGTCTGGGATCAGTAATATCCCTGGGGGTAGCTCATTCCAGAGGGCAGGTGCCCCCACAGAGAAGGCTCTTCCCCTGGGGGTCACCAGCCAACATTGCCTGACCAACGGCACCCTGAGGAGACCCTCTCTGTGGGAGCGTATTGGCCGGTGAGAGGTGGCAGAAGGTGGTCTCGTAAATAACCGGGCCCTAAGCCATGGAGCGCTTTGAAGATGAGAACCAATACCTTGAAGCGCACCCGGAAGACCATCGGAAGCCAATGCAGCTCGCGCAGGAGAGGTGTTACATGGGAGCGCCATGTCGCCCCCATAAGTATCTACGCGGCTGCATTCTGCACCAGCTGGAGCCTCCGGGTGCTCCTCATGTTTGCCCCATGTAGAGAGCATTGCAGTAGTCCAGGCGGGAAGTGATGAGGGCATGAGTGACCGTGCATAAGGAGTCCCAATCCAGAAAGGGGCGCAACTGGCGTATCAGGTGAACCTGATAGAAAGTCCCCCTGGCCACAGCCGTCATATGCTCTTCTAAAGACAGCCGTGCATCCAGGAGGACACCCAAGTTATGCACCCTCTCCGTGGGGGCCAATGTCTTGCCCCCAATAGCCAGTGATGGCACCAGCTGGCTATATCGGGACGCCAGCAACCACAGCCACTCAGTCTTGGAGGGGTTGAGTCGGAGCCTGTTCCTCCCCATCCAGACCACATGTGGCCAAATAAAGAATTCAATTCAATTCAATTCAGTTCAATTAATTCAATTCAATTCAATTTAGTTCAATTAATTCAATTCAATTCAATTCTGACAGCGGTGCACCTCATGAGCTTTAAATCTTCAAGGAAGCTGGTGATCTAACTTGTGATTTCATATTATTAAAGTTACATTCTTATTAATATATTTCCAGATGTTTACCAGAGATGGGCCAGTTTTGTTTCAGTTAGTCCTATTCCTGGCTATAGTTTATAATTTATTGCTTTTCATGGGATTCCCTGACCATTTTGCTTCCTTTTCTTGGCACAAGGATTGTTTACTTCATAGAAGAAGTGACTTGTATGTAGAAATGAAAATATATTCTTATACTCAGATTGACTCAGGAAGGCAATATCATGTGGATGGAATGTGAAGTTCTGGCTCATTAAATGATGAGGTGCCCAAGCAGTGTTGTGGGAATGTCTCATATTTCATTATCCTGTCAGCTTTCATCTTTGGAAAGCTGCCTTATCTTGCCATGTTGCTGCCTTATCTTGCCATGTTGCTGCCTTATCTTGCCATGTTTCAGTCAAATCCCACTGAATTTTTCAAGGATGATACCATTGTGCTTGTTCACAGAGTCTTCTATCAAAGAACTCTAAGTGTACTCTAAACTATGCATTTCCCTTTCCTTAGACAAACTCAGAAATTTCATCAAAACTTTCCTAGGAAATTCCAAACAATCATTTGAGCCCAGCTCTTCTTTTTTGCTTATGGCGTAGCTTTACTTCAGATCTCACGTTTGATTAGTAGATGGTAGTGTTAACAATTGCTTCTTTGATATTCTCATTGATTTCTTTTTTGACCTGATTTAGACACTTCAGATAGTTTGTCAAACCCAGTCGATCCTGGGTCTCATTCCGAACAAAATCTTCAGGGTTGTGGGCAGGGCATTGTGATCCAAGTCCCTCCCCTTTTTGATACACATCACATCAATGGTGGGTTTCAAAAATTTTTACTACCGGTTCTGTGAGTGTGGCTTGGTGGGCGTGGCTTGATTGGTGTGGCAGGGGAAGAATACTGTAAAATCTCCATTCCCTCCCCTATCCAGGGGAAGGATATTGCAAAATCCCCATTTCCTCCCGATCAGCTGGGATTTGGGAGGCAGAGAATAGATGGGGGTGGGGCCAGTCAGAATTTTTACTACCGGTTCTCCGAACTACTCAAAATTTCCACTACCGGTTCTTCAGAACTGGTGAACCTGCTGAAACCCACCTCTGCATCACATGCATATTTCAAAGACTTCAATTGTAATGTTGCATCAACCATCTTTCAGATATTGACCTTACTTACCCACAGACACCCTCATGAAATAAATTTTAAAAAATGCCCTTATTCTATTCTGTATTTTGCCACACCATTTCTCAGCTGACTTCTTCAGAATTTGCAAATTTATATTTTATGTAATATATATTTAGCTGATTGAAATTCTAAATGTGTTTTTAAAGACACCCTTGCTTGGACAGAATTGTAAACTTGTTACTATAACTACTGTTTACTCTCACTTTGTATACCCTTCAACCAAATGTTGCTGAGGTTAAATAGTTTAGATTTGGAGAAATGACAAACAGATTCCAACTTTCCAAACATTACAAGGCAGTTAACCTCTGAGGCATTTTAACAGGAACCAACAGGAAGTGGTTTCAGTGGAAGTAGACATTCACTTATAAACAGAGTGAGACCAACAAATCCTCTTCGCCCCTCGCTTAGCCTAAGGGAGCCTTGCCTCTTCTTTCCATGCAGGCATATTTTTGAATCACTTTGTGACCCTTTAAAATAATAAAATAAAATGCTTTTATTGATAGTGGTTTATCCCTGGTACTCTGGAATATTAATGATTTTGATTTCTAAATTCTCCATGTCATTTTTTTCTGGTGGGTTAGGAGATTGCCTGTCAGCCAGCCAGTAGTCCACATAGGGATGTTGATTCTTCTGCTACCACTGTTGTTTACTTCATGTATAAAACACTGGCTGATTTCTTGCTTATTACATTGTAGTGCTTACATCTAGGCTGCCAGATTTTGCCATATGATATGCTCCAACCTGTTGACTGACTAATTAGGCTAGTCAGTCTTCCCTTCCATAATTAGGCTAAATCTCTGTCTCCTGTTTTATAGATCCCAGAATTCAGATCTACAATGGTTCTAGAATCTAGCAAACAGACGGAGGGCTAGAAATATATTGGTGTGATCACATTCCACGTGATGGAATGCAATTGTTGTAAAATAATTGCAAGAATCAAAATCGAGGGCGAAGCTGCCAATGCAGATCTTATGACAACCGGAGATATTGTCTCTACTAGGGACATAGTGAATGTGCTATACTAATGCCACTTCTGTTCTAAGGAATAGTGTCAGCCCTGGAGGCCATCTTTTTCTTTGGATCTTCAGGGCTACACTTAGTGCTCTGGGAAACTGGGAGGGGGGATTGCATGGAGTGGTGGAGATATTTAGCCATAATAACATTCCTCTCTCTGAGAGTCAACAACATTCAAGCCTGCACCTGGAGTGGTGTGACTGGGAGGCATCTCCAGTTGGGATGGTGCATTGATTGGACCATGTGATGGACATGTGGGTGTAGGGGAAGGGACTTGGACTTCCTTTTGGGTGGGGAAAACCTAGAAGCTTTCAGATTCGGGTTACTCCAGATGTGCCAATATGACATCTTTAATAAAATGGAACTTTCATTGGGGGTGTTACTTGGAATCCTGACAAATAGTTTGGCTGCCCATCTGCCCATCACCTCTCCTAGAGTCTGGACCACAGGCCCAACTCACCAATGATGTTCTCAGAAAGAGACTTGGATTGCTGCTGGAAGTGCTATGAGAAGAAACAGTGGATTGGGCTAAAATGCTGCAGTGGTTAATCTGTGGGATTAGGATTGAAGAAAGCCAAAATATACTTTGGGCAAGTCATGTTATCTCAGCCTATGTTATTCCACAGGATTGTTCTGAGAAAGGATAAAAGGAGAGAATGTAATGTATACCACTTTGAGCTCCTTGAAGAAGTCTAGTTATCAATTAATCAAACAATCAATCTTGTTTCTATGACTTTTCTTATTGCTAGGTAGCAATAACACTTAGACTTATATACCACACCATGGTGCTTTTCAGCATTCTGTAAGTGATTTACAGAGTCAGTATATTGTCCCCAACAATTGGGATCCTCATTTTACTGACATTGGAAAGATGGAAGGTTGAGTAAACCTTGAGCTGGTCAGGATTGAACTCCTGGCAGTGGGCAGAGTCAGCCTGCAATACTGTATTCTAACCACTGACTCACCACGGCTCTTGTTCACAATATATATCTCTGCCATTCTTGTCACTTTTGGAGTCATCTACAGGAAGCACTTCAAAACCATATTGCTACAATACGTTTCCATATCTATCATGTCTTGAATGTTTTGTTGCTTTCTAGATGCGCCAACATTAGATATACAGAGTTCCACTTTGCCCATAGGTTGTATCCCCCAATGCTTTGGGATTTCCTATTTGTTTGTATTGGCCATAATGATTCCAAACTGCTTAAATTGAATCCAAAATACAGCTGGATTTGGAGATAACATTTCAGACAGCCTGATAGTAAATAGTATAATTGGAAAATAGTCCATAGGAAGTCATTTCTAATGGATCCAAAGGTCACCAAATCAATATGCTCACTGAAATTGCTAAAAAGTATGTTTTCAAAGCAGTCTTAGGACCGTGTATCTTAAAATAGTTTCTTCCACTCTCTTCACCAACATAATATTAAATGGCAAAAGATATTTGAGAGAAAGCTATATTAATGGAGAAATCTGCTTTTCAAAAGAGAATACTATTTTGAAAACCCCATTGACTGAATGAAAATCTTGAAGTTAGCAAAACAAACTCTTTAATTCCCAGTTGCAGAAACTTCCTTCAATTATATCTAGCTCTTTTTATCCATACCAGAACCAAGTTGTTAAGTAATTTGAATCTAATTACTGCCTTTATAGTTATGACTATGTCCAAATCCAAATAAAATAGAAGTATACGCCTTCCATCTAAACAATCACACAGCAAATAGAGTCAAATGTTTTTTGTTTTTTTGAAAGGGGATGAAAGACAACTGCCACCCCAAATATCTTGGAATCCTTGACTGATTCCTTAGATTTGGAAAACATTTTCAATTTTTCACAAACATTGAAAACTTTCCACACCATTCTCATGACTTCATGTTCGTTTTAACATTGCCCCCCCCCTTCTTATCTCAGGTGACAACAAGCAATAGTTCAAGAGTGGAATAAGATAAGGCCATCAACTCCTAGAGATCTACCAATACATAAAATATTAGACTTTCTACCTCTCACCAAGCTTAAGTCGAGGAAACCAATTGAGACAACATACCACAATTTATGATCCAGATGAAAAATGGTGATTAAAATGGATGATCTTTAATAACCAAACAGATCATGCAGATCAAAAAAAAAAACACTTCCAAAAATGCAGTTTTTCCTGAAAAATATGGAGCCACCTGAATAGAATCAGGACAGGCCATATCAGTATTATGGCAAAGCTCTTTAAGTGGAGAGTGGCCTAAAATGTGACTGTAGTACATCAGAACAAACAGTAATACACATAGTCTGAGAATATCCCCTCAGGAAATTTCAAGGCAGCACAGCCACACCAGAAATGGTTAGATGGTTAGCTTCAGAGCTGGGTTGCACATATTCTTACCACAGGTTCACCCCCCGCGCGTGCCCTAACTTTGCGTGCAAGCGCATCTTCCGTGCATGCAGCCAGCCTTCCGTGCATGTACTTTGCTAATACGTGCGCCTTCTGTGCATGAGCCCGGCCTCAAAAACATAGCTAAATAGGATGGTATTATGCACAGTCTCCGCTACCAGTTCACCGAATCGGTCTGAAGCGGCTGAATACCAGTGGTGACTGGTTAGCTTCTGTAGCTATCAAATTATAACATTTATCCTATTGTGATTCTATGGCGCCATATTATGGTGATTGGCAACTGGTAAATTGGTGAAATTTGGGAACTAAATGATAGTCTAACTTCAGAACTCCTGTAGTAGAAGATAAATAGAAATAAGAATCAGTGATGAAGTTCAATTCTTTTAAATAACACATAGCTGTAGATTTCAACTAGTGATAGGCATTTGCAGATACAGCTGACTTCATTATCCAGGATACTAAGCCTTCAGTAAAAGTTGTAGTGTGGTTTTCTAGAGAAGGTAATTACATATCAATCTGGCATACATCCAAAGTAGTGTTATACTATAAAATACCAGACTGCAGTGTAAGAGAAGAAGGTAATGGAATTCATTTGTCCTTTCTTGCACTCCTGTTAAAAATCCTCTTTTGATGTTCCTATTTCTATTGGAAATAAGTTCCCTATTTGGCACCAATTTTAATTCCTTCTCTGCTGTGATCTGCCTAGAATATTTTTAGAAAACCGTGTCAAGGATAAAGCAGTTGCAATTTTATAACAAGCAACCTTGGTCCTATAGGCTAATATGACCTGCAAATGAGTTTCCCTTAAGGCCACAAAGTTCCCAAGGCCTAATGCCTTTTTGAATCTGGCCCTATACTACTAGGAGAAAAATGGGTTGGCTATTCAAAAGAGTAGTGGGGAGAATAATAATAAAGTAAAAAAATATAAGAGCTACACATTGGAAAATATGAAACCAAGATAAAAGATGAAGAAATCATGGCATTATTATGTGATATGAAGAAATGAAATTGTCAGCTTGATTGTGTTAGTATACTTATTAATAAATGATACCATGGATGTCCCTGAACATGAGTAGAACAAAAGCAAAATGGTATGAGAAGTAGGGAAATTATGAAGCACGGGAAGTCATCAATCAACTAGATGTGTCCTTATATAGCTAGTTTATGGTAGAAAGAATTATTTTTATCCAGGACAAAAATAAAACAAAATATTCCTTCACCTATAAACACACACACACACACACACAGAGAGAGAAACAAAGTACAAATATGCCACACTAATTTTTTAGACCACCTGTTAGTTCTAAAACTTAAATAAAAATGGATGATGTTCATAGCTTAGTACTTTGTTTGGAAATAACAGCTCAGAAAAAAAGCAAAGATCAGCTGGAGGGATCAGCACCTCTTGGAATGTGGTAAACTCATTAGTTTCTCAAAAGATGATCACTGAGCAAACACACAAGATGAGCAAACAGCAATTTGACAATGGAGTTGGAAAAAGCAGAGAAACAAGAGACAAGCAGAACATAAAACCAAGGAGGGAGAGATATTGCTGATTGTTTGCTGTCAATTGACTTCGTGGATGATTGCTCATTAAATACGATTGGAGCATTGGCCTTGCTAATCCTAGCAATCAGGCATAGGAACCTTGTTTGCAGATGCCAAGCCAACAAGGTGAACAAATGGGAACTTGGCAAAGAAGCCAAAGAGGGGACTTTTTGTTGTTATCTTTTTTGTGCCTTTCTTTTTCTTCTATCCCATCTCCCTTCAGTTCAAGGACAGGCAGCTTTTGGGAGCTTGTAACAAAAACAACCCAATGGGAAATATTCATGAAGAACTTAGGCAGGGAAGGCTCCAAGCAACATGAATAGCAAGCAAAACAACAACAACAACAACAACAACAACAACAACAACAAGAAGATGATGATAATAATAATAATAATAATAATAATAATAATAATAATAATAATAATAATAACAACTTTATTGTCATTGTATGTATATAAACATGCTACCACTGACAATCATTTTGAAGAAGATGAACTGTGGATACAAACTTGCAAAGAAAGGACTGAAAATCTCGCACTTGATGTACGTGGATGATTTGAAGCTGTTTGGTAAAACAAAAGCTGAACTGAATTTATTAATTGAAAACACAAAAGAATTCAGCCAAGACATTGGTATGCAGTTTGGAATTGAGAAATGTGCAACAATAGCAACCAAAGCAGGCAAGATCATAGAAGAGGATGGAATAGAACTAGAGAATGAAGAAATGATAAAGGCAGTAAAATCAGAAGAAGGCTACAAGTACTTGGGGATTTTAGAAGCCTCTGACTTAATGCATAATAAAGTCAAGGAATTAACTTCAGCCAAGTACATTTGACGAATTCGTAAGATATTAATGTCCAAATTGAGTGGAGGAAACATCATAAAAGCCATAAATACCTGGGCTATACCTGTGATTAGATATTCTGCAGGAATAATTGACTGGACTCAGATGGAGTTAGACAATTTGGACAGAAAAACAAGGAAGCTTATGACAATGAATCATGCCTTGCACCCTAAAAGTGATGTTGACTGATTATATTTACCAAGAGCAGAGGGTGGTCGAGGACTCCTACAAGTAAAGCAGACTGTGGAAGAAGAAAAATGCAGCTTGAATGGTTACATCCAGAAAAGTGAAGAACCAATGATTAAGGAAGTAAATAAAGGAGGCCTTTTAAAGACAACTAAAACAAAAGCAGAATATAAGAAAGAAGTAATTGAGCAGCGAGCTGAAAATTGGAAACACAAAGCTCTGCATGGCCAATACTTGAAAAGTATTGAAGGCAAAGCTGACCAGAAACTAACTTGGAACTGGTTAAGATCAGGAGTACTGAAAAAAGAAACAGAAAGCTTTATTTTGGCAGCTCAAGAACAAGCCCTAGCCACAAACTGTATGAAGACAAAAATTCAACATGTTACCACCAACAGCAAATGCCGCCTCTGCAATGAGAAAGATGAGACAGTCGACCACCTGATCAGTGGGTGCAGCAAAATTTCACAAACTGACTACCTACAACGCCATGACCGTGTTGCTAAAATCATTCACTGGAAATTGTGCCAGAAGTTTGGATTTGAGTACAGCAAAAACCACTGGGAACATCAGGTTGAGAAAGTTTTAGAGAATGAGAAACTCAAGATCTTGTGGGACTTTAGGATTCAGACTGACAGGCACTTGGTCCACAACACACCTGACATAACAATAGTTGAAAAGAAAAAAGTATGGTTCATTGACATTGCAATACCTGGTGATGCACGAATTGAAGATAAGCAGCAAGAAAAAATCACAAAGTACCGGGACTTACAAATTGAAGTTGAGTGACTGTGGAAAAAGAAATCGTGTGTTGTCCCGATTGTAATTGGAGCCCTCGGAGCAATACCCAAAGGGCTACCCCGCTATTTAGAAATTCTAAATTTGCCGGACTTGAACATTTTGACTCTACAAAAAACCACCTTACTCGGAACAGCTTACATCCTCCGACGATACCTTAACAGTTCCTAGGTCCTTGGTTAGGACTCGAGCTGCTGAGCTATTAACCAGCCTCAAAGGCTGTGAATCTCACTAAAGATTAACCAATAAATAACAACTTTATTGTCATTGTATGTATATAAACAGTATATCAATACAACGAAATTCACTTAACACCCAAAGACCAGGTCCAACACACATAACAATCCCCAAACACCCCCTACCTCTAAACCACCCAAACATCCACACAACAGACCAAGTAATGCTGTCCAACAGCTCACTGATGGTGGCCCTTTAGTTCATCGTTGAGTGCAATTATAGCTCTGGGATAAAAACTATTCAGAAAATGTGTGGTCCGCGTTTTAATTGTTCTGTATCTTCTGCCAGAAAGCAACAGTCCAAAAAGATTGTAAGCAGGATGGGAAGAGTCTCTGAGAATCTTATGCAACTTCTTCAAACAGCGAGATTCAAAGATGTCATCCAGGGCTGGTATCTGGAGCCTGATGATATTCTGGGCAGTTTTAATGATTCTCTGTAGAGTTTTTTTGTCCGCTACAGAGCTGCTCCCATACCATGCAAGAATGCCGTATGTCAGGACACTCTCAATGGTGCTATGATAGTAGCACCATTGGTGCTGAGATAGATTTATCTTCCTGAGCATTCTCAGGAAGTACAGCCTCTTCTGTGCCTTCTTCACAAGTGTGTTAACATTCATAGTCCATGAAAGGTCCTTCAAGATATAAATGCCCAGAAATTTAAAACTACCAATTCTCTCCACCTCCTCACCATTTATGTACAATGGTAAATATACATCTCTCTTCCTCCTGAAGTCAATTATAAGTTCTTTAGCTTTTTGGGTGTTAAGTGTAAGATTATTTTCTTTACACTACAATGTCAGCCCTTGTACTTCCTTCCTGTAAGCAGACTCATTGTTCTTATTAATGAGCCCCACCACTGTCTTCTTAACTGAAGAAAATTCAGTCTACATTTGTTCCAAGAACAAGCTGATTTCTGAAGAGGAGAGAAGAGCTTGATGAATGAAAGGCTATGCTGATATGGTACATTACAGAACATTAGAAAATTCAAGGCAAAGCAAGTGAAGTTCCGCAGGAGGGCAGAGAAGTAAAGAGAACACCAAACAACTAGGGAATTTTTTTTCAGAGAGGTAATGAAGGCAGTGGACAGATATAACCAGAGGTGATATTCAGCCTGTTCGGACCAGTTCGGGGGAACTGGTAGTGGAAATCATGGGTGGCCGCCCCTGCCCACCCGCCCCAGCTCTATGCCGTCCTATTTAGGCACATTTTTGAGGCCGGGCGCATGTGTGGAAGGTGCGCATGTGAAGCAAGCATGTGCATGCGGGGCGAACCAGTGGTAACAAAATGTGAAACCCACCTCTGGATATAACCCAAAGAAGCAAGAAGATTAGGAAGCACACATTGACCCATACCATTTCTTCCTCTATAGCACAGATTTGTAATCTGAGGTCTATGGATCCCTTTGGGATCTATGAGTAGATTTTAAGAGGCCAGTGAACTTGGATGAGAAAAAAGGAATCTAAACAAAGTTTGATTCTTAGGGAGTTCCCAATCAAACACAGACATTTATAAACAATGACAAAGAACACCATTATTTTTAATTGGGAAAAGTAACACGATTTCATAAAATCTTATGCAATGAGTAGAAGACAAAGTCTGGAGAATTCAATTGCAGCAAGGAATCACAACCTTGGAACATGATGCTATGGATGGCAATCAAGAAATTGGATGAAATCAGTACAAAGGAATGAGTGAGACCAGGGCTCAACTAAATTTAATTTAAGCTTAAATGAAATTAAAATGCAATGAAATTTAAATTGTTATGTAATAGTTTCCCCTTCCTGTCACATTGCAAATTACAGATGAACAGCACCCAAGGCTGGGCATGATATACATGTGGTATATGGGACAGAAGTTACATCCCTCAGTTAGATCATTGTCCTTTATAAATGAAATAATGGAAAACTGAATTTAACATTGTCTTCTTCAGCCAGACAATACATACTAAAGCTACTGTAACAACATTGAATCAAACCAGCCATGTTGGTCCTTTAATCAGGTTCTCCTGTAGCTACCTTAAATACTAAATATTTATTTAATTCCATTAATATGAAATTAACAGTCATAAAAACCTAATACAAAAAAATTAAGAGTCACAAAACAAGTTCAACATGAATTGATAAAGGAAACAATGATTAAAGAACTAACACTATGATAACACCACACACACAGGGGTAACATCAACACTCAAAAAACTCTGTGGCACTACTCAATTTTTGTAGCTTTTCAAAAAGCTACTGCAGCTTTTTGAGACCTCTAAAGCAGTAGTGTCAAACTCGTGGCCTGCAGGCCGGATGCATCATGTGCTGGCTACACCCAACCCCGGTTTAGCGAAGGGGAAAAAAGTCACAATATGTCACATCATGACAATGTGACGCTGCAAGTTTGACACCCCTGCTCTAGAGGAAAGTGGGAGCTACCACAAAAAACCCCCACTCCTTTTGAGACTCTACATATATCCCCTTTCTTCAACATCCACAGGGGAAGAGAAAGAATTGGATAGAGTCCTATGTAGAAGAGATAGTTCTGCAAATACTTGAATGGTAACAGACAGGCGATTTTAACTTAGCCATTCTAGCACTGCCCTACATTTTAGTTCTTTGCTGATTTTTTTAAAATGAACATTAAAAAAAAATCTGTTGTCAAGATCATCGGAAAATAATTGTGCCGAGATCCACACCTTGATATCTTGCAAGCAATTTTTTCTTAGATGTTTTGCCAGATGGGTCATATTGTGCAGGTGCTCCTATTGAGGAGCTTTGCCCACAGTCATTTGTTTGCATTTCATTTGCAGTGCAAGCACCCACACAACGCCAGATGGAAATGGCTGTGTATGGTCTAGCTAGAAAGAAAGCAATATATTACAGCAGTCAAACTTGTGACCTGCAACATTCCCAAATAATATTGGAGTTAAGGGTTGAGTTTAGGGATTTAGTAAATGGCAGTCTCTCTGACCTTAATTACTCTAATGCCTCCTCTAATCCTATCAGGGCTCTGTAAAAGAAATGCATTGCTAGTATCTGAACAAAAGATTGCCCTGTCTCCTTAAGCTGGTGCATTTGGACACATCATGTTAAAAATTCAAAACAATGTAATACAAGTCAGCTGTTGCCCAGGAAACTTCTGCTTTCAGAGAGCATGGAACACCACATTAATCAGTTCTGATGGCTGGCCTTCTATGGCTTTTTTTTTTCTTCATTGTGCTCAGCAGCGCAGCTTTGGCAGAAGAAAAGGCAGGGCAGGAGACATGTTATCTGACACTTTTGACCTGCTCCTACACCAATATTCAGGGCTAAACTCACAAGGGAAGTGGTGGAAATATTACACATGTATATTCACACACATGCTTGGGTTCTTAATTACAGCAATGCGCACAGAAGGTTCCCCCTCCTGTGCCTTTTGCTATGTAACTCATCTCTCTCCAAGATCCGTAGCTAGAGTTTGCCAAATAAAATCTGCACACGGGCTTTGAAAGCCATTGCAAATTAACACAGATGACATTGTGAATTATGACCGTGTTACTTACAAACAATAGTATTTTACATTAGAAAGAGATGTTAGGTATTATATAGCTCAACCAAATCCCAATTAAGCAGGAAAAACACATTCTGCTCAATCTGGAAAACTATTTTGGATGGCTGAACCCTGACAGTGCATACTGTTTTCTAACCTGGAAAACATATTTTCCATTTGCTTCCTGAAAGACAATTGGCCAAAGATTCTCTTTGAACAGAAGACCCTTGTCCTGCTATGGACTGAGATAACTGGCCATCAATAATACTGTTCTCATGTGAAAAATGTAATGATTGCTATGGAACATCAGTTCTCCCCATTACCTTTGGGATTCAAGGAAAGAGGTCAGAATGCCCTCAGCTTTGGCTAAATTGGGAAATTGCTTCACATTCTTTCACATTCTTCAATATATAATTATAAAGAGTGGTTTACAAAAATTAAATAGAGTTAAAAGAGAACAACAAACATGAAACAACAAACACAAAAGGAAAAAGAAATAAAGAAAAGCAGCACTAAAAATCCGTGGCACATATGGAAGTGGCCTGAGCTGAAAGCAGAGGAAAATAAAATAAAAAGAGCATGTTGCTGAAAGTAAAAGACACACATCCAAAGTTTTGCCTGGCAGTGCAACAGTTGTTCCCTTCTATCTCAGCTGGCTTGGATTCTTGTAAAAAGCCCATGAAGGAAATTTCAATACACAATAAACTAATTTTTCAGGAGTCAAAGACTGAAGGCTTGTTGCCGTGGATATCACTTTTCCAGCTGGATGTCATCTAAACCATAGTTGGCTTTGGATGACAATTGTTGAAATTCAATGCATCTGAAAAGCTCCAGAATGGGAAAAAAAACTATTATTGACTGATTGCATTCAATAATTGACTATTGCAGTGTGAAAGGCCGAACACTGCAAGGATTTTACTGGACAAGTCAAAGCAAGCTAAAATAATTGTGGCAGGGTGACAAAATACACTGTTTCACCCCACTGGCTAATCCAATCTAATCTCATAAATTTCATCTTATTTACGCATTAATTCAATTTGTACGGCCACCCACTCAACATGAGATTCAGGGTGGTGTACATAATTAAAGGCAACAAATAATAACCAACGAAGTAAAATATATTAAATCATATTGCAATTCAAACAACAGGAATAATGAAAATGGGCTCATGAAACCTCCTGAGCCAGCACTTTTATCTATGCAAATGATTTGAATCTGATTACGGTATATTCTTCAGCTTGCTGAAATTCTGAGCTTTACTTTTTTTCCCCAGGGTTGCTCTGAGAATAAAGAAAAATCCCTCCCATGAATACAATTCTTCTACCAGGAAGCAAGGAGTCTAAATCTGATAAACAATAGCAACTATCAAAGGAATAACCATACAGTTACTAAATACTTCATTGAAGAATGTGAATTATGTCTTTCATTAACCAATATAAACATGAGTAGCCTAGAAATTCTGAAACATTTAATCTGTAGATCAATGTTTCTCAATTTTGGCCACTTTGAGATGTCCGGACTTCAACTCCCTGAATTCTCCAGCTAGCATTGTGGCTAGGCAATTCAGGGCATTGAGGTCCAGACATCTCAGAGTTGTTAGAGTTGAAGAACTGTCTGGTCAAAAATGTTTTCTCCATCATGAACTGAACAGCGAGAATGCAGTACAGAAGTACTTTCTTTGCTATATATTTACCGTACCTAGTGCTAGAGACATCCTCTATCACAACAGCCTTTCTCTCTCTTGCTCTCATTCTCACTGTCACTCCATCCATCCATCCATCCATCCATCCATCCATCTATTCATCCTAGGTTCAGCTCAGGGAGAGATAAAAAAAAAACTCTTCTGCTTTGATTGTTACTCTAACAGAGAATAGGGAGCCTAGAAATAATATTCCTTTTTCAAAAGGTTGAGAATTCAAGAGTTTATTAAGGTGATTGTTTCATTCCACAGTAATATTTAGAGATGGAAAATAACTTCTTGAAGCTTGTTATCTATCTAGCTATAAGCAAAAATTTTCTTGGGAGAGCTGGTGCATATAATTCTTATGTTTATAATTTGCCATTACCTTATTGCATTAGAAAACTTCAGTGAAAGCTGAAGAGTACACTTATTATTTAATGAAACATTTTCCTACTTGTTTGGGAAGTAGAAGTGCAGCCTGGATTCATTGTTAATCACTGAAAATTAGCTAAAAGATTATATGTGGAAAGGAAAATAGTGAGTGACCACTAATGGATAAAATCATTAAGTTCAGAGGAATTGACCTAAATAACAGGTTGGTTATAGTCATTAAAGGAGTTAATCAACTTTTTTGCTCAGGAAAAAAATTGAATGATATTTCCTCAGAAGAAGCTTGGATGTAAACTGGATCACACTTAGAATGAATGTCATAAAGAGAAGGTCTTGAAACCATGGAGTTTCATTATCTGAGTGTGATTCTTCAAATTATGGAGAATGAGAAAGGAAGTTGAAGTGGCAACATTTTAGAAGATGATTCTTCACCACAAGATGAGATTTTGCATTTCTCCCAAATACATTAAAACAAAAGTTATATGGACGATAGAATCATATGAAGAAGGATTGTTGGAAATCTCTCTTTGGTGTATTCATTACAAGGAGCGTTTATGCAATAGGAAATTAAGAAAGGACAAAGATATAACAGATCTGAATGAAAATGATTGGATGTTGTACACAGAAGTTGCCAAATATGATCAAGAAAGTGAATGCTTACATTTAATTATGAATCAAAAGATTAAATACAAGTATAAATCAAAAGATTAAAGCAAGTATGAAGTGGTCCTATCAATACTGTTATGAGGGTGCATGACTGTAAAAATTCATACATTGGTGGTAGTTAAATGTTATTCTTCAAGAAATGGTGATAATGGAACAATTGAGTTTGAAGAAATGTGTATAACATGAAAGAATGAGATACAAATGAAACAATTATTCTGCTAGGTGTTATGATACCTAGGATGGATGGCTAAGAAACAGAACAACACTTATAGAAAAACTAATTGGCCTATTCAGAGATCCCAAGATGGTGATTGATGAATGTCTGCTTAAAATAAAGTTTACACATTTCAAATACATAGTTTAGATGTATTCACATGTACCCATGACAGAATGATAGGTATACATGTAAAAGTATAATTAATCTGATAATTTTTGTTGAGAATATCACCTTCAGTCTATTGTAGCAGAGTCAGTGTTGCAACAACAATTTAGCTTTTTGGAGAAAATGTTGAAGGGCTTGTCTTTGAAATGTATATAAATATAGAGAGGATTATAGTCAAAAACACTGGGAAAGAGAAGCAAGTCAGAAAATTCTCATTTTCTGAAGTTTGCAAGGTTAGGCATTCTTACTGTTGTTTTAGCTTACCGGTAATTCATTGAATCTGATTCTATTATTTCTGAACTCCTTTGCTTTCCAAGTTATAAAGTGGAAAGTCTATATTAACATTGGGAGATAAAATCACAGGTAAAATCACAGACCGTGAAAGTATATATTCTTGCTCTATAGCTGGGAAGAAACTGGAATTTTGGCATGATGGTGGTGGTCCCAATATCTCGGTTTGTTGCCAACATCTTACACATAGCACAGTCATCTCTTCTTCTGCATAGTTTGAAGTTGGTTGGCCAGTGATAAAGGATATAAGTGGGTATGGCAATGCAGAGAATTCCAAGCTAATAATTGTGAAGTCATATATAACTTTGGAATTTGAGGTGGAAGAAAAGATGCAATGAAATGGAAAAATAATGGAGGATATATTAAATATCTTCCTGCCCCTAATTTTTCCATTAAAGCAATGTTCTTTAAAGCATTCAGTGGTACTTTGCCACTGCAATTTGTCTCTGACAGGCAACCTTAGGGAAATGTATCAAAAGATATGTCTTGTCTAATAAGAAAGCAGATATTTTGCAGTTCTATCCTTGCATCTGATGCAGATATAGTTGAAGTGCTTTGTGAAAGACTCTATGAATAGGAAATATTTGAATTGGGGAAGCTCCCTCTTTCAAATTTGAATAATCCACTTCTAGGGAATTGGGATATGGACAGGTCAGATTTTCACTTTTTATACTTGTCTTCATCAACTTAATATTATCCGATGCACTAGGAATTAAATTTACAGAATTCTTAGCCAAAAGCTATGCTTTTGGAGTTATACTGGGATTAGATCTGGAAGATATCAGAATTGGCAAGACACTTGCAAAGGAATGCGCAGTTCAGAAGTTAGTTATCCACTGGATTTCATTCTTCTTAATTTTCCACTTTAGCTCTCGCAGTTCTTAGGTCAAAAATTGAAAGTATTTCAGTGATGTAGTTTGAGTTAAAACACATTTAAAGATGTTTATTTTGGGGAAATAATGGGAAACTGAGTCTCAATTAGATGCAGCGTTCATCCCTCCTTGTTTGCCAAAGATATATGTTTCCATTAAAAAAACATTAATTAACTATACCCTAATCCTATCATTGCAAGCTGATACTTGTGCTGGCTTTCTTCAGTCTAAAAGAAAGGTTTTAACAGTATATTTCCACTTTCAATTAACTATTATCTTGGTAGAAGCATGGAGCTGTAAAATTGGTTCTTAATTGTTGTTCAGTTACTAAATCATTTCCTATTTTCCCTTACCCCATAGACCATAAGCACGCAACTTCCTTGTCCTCTACTGTTTCTTGGAATTTACCCAAGAAAATTCATGTTCATCGGGTCAATGACACTATTTAATCATCTCATCCTCTGCTGTCCCCTTCTTCATTTCAGTCTTTCTAAATCAGCAATGTCCTTTCCAATGAGTCTTCTCTTCTCACTAGGTGGTCAAAGTATTTGAGCTTCAGCTTCAGTATTTGTTCTTCCAAAGAACAGTCAGGATTGATTTCTTTTATGAAATCTTAATAGTACCCATCTTTAATTTCCCATCTAGCAAGTACAAAGGAAAGTTTCTAACTTGGTTTCTAAATAAAAGTAAAAAATAAATGGTGGCATTAAGGAACTTTTGAGAACATCAGAGGGTGGTGTGTAATCACCACATGCTAGCTTTTTGATAAATTTGAAGTTGAAGTTGACTATCAGGCAGTCACTTTGAGGATATGTAGACACCCTATAATAGATATTTCATAACTACAGCCATATGATTCCAAATATATCCATCAGTTCTGAAAGGTTGCCTATCCCTTAATCTTGATTGTGTAATGACAACCACAGGCATTATCTCTATTTATATTCTGTTTTAAGCACAGTATTATTTAATTTCTGTTACACAAATGAGAGCATTCTTTAGTACAGGGGTGTCAAACTCGCAGCCCATGGGCTGATGCATTACGTGCTGGCCATGCCCACACCCAGTTTAGCGGAGGGGGAAAAAAGTTGTGATACATCATGTGATGACACCGTGATGACGCGAGTTAGACACCCCTACTTTAGTATCTTCCAAAAGCAGCATGCACTTTGATAAAGGAGATTCAATTTGCAACAGAAACATTAGTAATCAAGTTACTTTTTAAAAAATTATGTGTGTCAAGGAATTCTGATTTAATGAAAACCTATTGTTTGAGCTGGATGGTTTTAAATAAATAAACAAAGAAATGGATTCATTTTTAGATGTGATTTTTAGATGCAAGTAGCAATAACCTTTAGTATTTACTTTTAGTAAATACTGCCCCGTGTTGTTTTACAGCATTCTCTGGGTGGTTTACAATATAGAAGCATTATTTACATATTGCCTCCAACAATCTGAATCCTCATTTTACCAACCTCAGAAGGATGGAAAGCTTCAGCCCCATCAGGATCGAACTCCATACTGTGGGCAGAGTTTGCCTGAAATATTGTGCTTTAACCACTGCACAACAAGTGTGTCCTGCAAGTACTGAAAAAGTAAAGACTATGTCACTGCATTCTAGCATGGTGACTAGGGAAAGGAGTTGAAGTCCACACATCTTAAAGATGCCAACCATGAAGACCATGTATTTGATGAGGGAATTTCTCTGAGATTCTGTTCCTTCTATGTCACAGCATTGTTCTATGAATCTGGAATGTAGAAAGCTTGTAATATCAAATGTATACATAGTGGGGGGAGCTCTGTTTCTCTGTATTTCAGTTCTTACTGGATTGCAACCTGTGAAAGAAAGGTAAAAAATGATTCAGTAATTACCTGTTGAGCCTTTCAAAAGCAGCGATCTAAATGTCATTATGTATCCCTCCCACCTTGAGAAGAAAAGCAATTTGATTGTAGTTTTAATTGTACATCAGCCAATCAGTGGAACTTCTGTTTATTTATATGTATTTTAGTTCATTCTGAGAACAATCAAGCCTATTGTAGCACATTCTTATCCCTTTGTGTTGGTGGAGTTAAAAAAAAAAACTCCTTGATTATAGACAAACCAAAATTAATGTGATGAAATGTTTGATTATACAACATGAAAGTGCTAGACTCTACTTGTTCACGTACACTTGGGCTGGAGAGAATAAAGGAGTAACTTCCAAGAACAAAATAACTGCTGGCAGTACATTGTGAACATGTCAGGAAACATAATATTTTTCTCTTTCTTTCTTTCTTTCTTTCTTTCTTTCTTTCTTTCTTTCTTTCTTTCTTTCTTTCTTTCTTTCTTTCTTTCCTTCCTTCCTTCCTTCCTTCCTTCCTTCCTTCCTTCCTTCCTTCCTTCCTTCCTACTCTCTTTTCTTCTTCTTTCCTTCCTGCCTGCCTGCATAAGATTTATGGCTGATTTTTTTCTCTTAAGCAGTAGCTGTCAAACATCTCCTATAGAATATATTCTATGTTGTCTGGCATGAATACTACGTTGATCCAAGGAATGAAGTGTACTGTATGTAGCATGTACTGTACTTGGACCGCAACTTGCACTAAAATGATATCAGACTTTCCTTTCTGCATGTAACAAGAACAATTCTAGTAAATCAGTTCCAATGCTCTGGCCCTTGAAAGACTTTTCATTCTTATCATATATGTGACTGTGTTCCTTAAAAACAATTTAAGTCCTGGCAAGGTGAGGGTCACACATTCAGAATCCTCGTAGATGATTGACAGATTAGCAGCAGAAGGAACGTCAACTGATTTACATTTCTCACTACTGTAAGGATAAGTTCATGTTCTTGCTCCAATTGAAGCCATTATTATTATTATTTTGCCTTCCCTCTGTTGGAGATAATCAAAGAAAGTGGGAGAAAACAACGGGTAGGAACAGCTCCAGGAGCCACCCATTTTCTTTTCTCAATTTTTGCTTTCTCCTTCTCTCTTCTCCAGTTGGTCTCACCAAAGGTCAAGACCAGGGGTGAAATCCAGCAGGTTCTGACCCGATTCTGGAGAACTGGTAGCAGAAATTTTGAGTAGCTCGGAGAACCGGCAAATACCACCTCTGACTGGCCCCAGAATCGGGTGGGAATGGAGATTTTGCAATATCCTTCCCCTGGAGTGAGGTGGGAAATGAAGATTTTGCAGTATCCTTCCCCTGCCATGCCCAACAAGCCACACCCACAGAACCTGTAGTAAAAAATATTGGATTTCACCACTGGTCAAGACTGGTAATTTACAAAAAGACGTGTGAAATGAGAACCATATGCCATGGTCCAACGTGCTGGAGCCTTGTTGGACAAATGGAACAATTCAAAGTAATTGTCCTTATGTCACAAAAAGCCTTTTTTAAGGCATCAAAAAGTAGCCACAGATGGGGCTACATTTTAGGGTTAGTTTTTAGATTATTTCTTTGCTTCGGCACCTACATATAACATATCCCCACACCCTTTTTTTTAAACATGTTCTACTCTGGAGACATACATCTCTGGAAATATCTGCTAGAATGGTAGGAAGACCCAAGGCCAAATCATTTATTTTTTTCAGTATAATAAATCAGCTTTCCCCATTTGTTGTGGTCTAGATATGTTGAATTATGACCGCCATTGTCTTCCACCTGGATGAATGCTGTCAATTCAGTTCCTTGTACAGATATAATGATGTCCAGGGAGCCTGATGGCTTCTGGTATTCTTGTTCTAGGCTGTGCTTTAACACTGAATGCCTGATCATAGTGAGAGATGCTTGACTTGCTTGACATGATTCTTGCAGATTAAAGAGAGCCAGTTCTTCTTTTGCACTTTCTACAGTGCATTGATCACGGCCCAGACCACATCTAAGCTACAAGTGTTAAGCCCCGTTAGGTGTCTCCATTCCTGTCCAAACAGGATTGAGAAATCAATTTGGGCAACCAAATGGGTGTGATGAATCAGTTCCTGACTCCACCAAACTTTTCAAAGTAGAAGCCAGCACGCCTGCTGATCTTTATGTAAGCTTGACTGCAGCAAGACTGCTAGTGCAAGTGTTTTCTTTATCAAGCTCAAAAGATCACTTTGCACAGCATGGGTTTAAATATTTGCTGTGCCAAGAATTGCTTAGGGGATACCAAAGGCTTCACAAATTGCAAGGTAAGGTATTATTTTTGAAAAATGAAACAATGCCCCTAATTCTCTTCTCCCCACCCCACAATAACCTGCTTAAAATCTCATGTAATAAAATGAAATAACACAAGATATAACCAGAATTAAACGCTGGGGAATTTCTTACATTCAGTTTTAAAACTTGCCCATTTGTACACACGTTTTGGGTCTCATATGCATTCATGCCCTTGAAGTGATGTCCTGGTGCCTGGAGGCCATACGGATCTGGATGGGAGGAACAGGCTCAGGCTCAACCCATCCAAGACTAAGTGGCTGTGGTTTCCGATGTCCCGATATAGTCAGTTGACGCCATCACTGACTATTGGGGGCGAATCATTGGCCCCCATGGAGAGGGCTCGCAACTTGGGCATCCTCCTGGATTCACGGCTGTCTTTAGAAGAGCACTTGACAGCCGTGACCGGGAGGATTTTTCATCAGGTTCGCCTGATTCGCCAGTTGCGTCCCTTTCTGGATCGGGACTCATTACGCACGGTCACTCATGCCCTTGCCACCTCCCGCCTGGACTATTGCAACGCTCTCTACATGGGGCTCCCCTTGAGGAGCACCCGGAGGCTCCAACTGGCACAGAGTGCAGCCGCACGGGTGGTAATGGGAGCGACATGGTGTTCCCATGTAACACTCCTCCTGCATGAGCTGCACTGGCTCCCGGTGGTCTTCCGGGTGTGCTTCAAGGTTCTGATTACCACCTTTAAAGCGCTCCATGGCTTAGGACCCGGGTACTTGCGGGACCGCCTACTACCACCAATAGCCTCCCACCAGCCGGTACGCTCCCATAGAGAGGGGCTCCTCCGGGTGCCGTCAGCCAAACAATGCCGACTGGCGGCCCCCAGGGGGAGAGCCTTCTCTGTGGGGGCACCTACTATCTGGAACGAGCTCCCCCCAGAGATACGGAGGATCCCGGATCTGCGCACCTTCCGCCACCCCTTAAAGACCTTACTATTTCACCAGGCCGGCCTGGCCTAATTTTCCCCCTCTTTTATAAAAGATATTTAAAATTTTAAATATCTTTTAGTATTTTATATATTCAACTTTAAATTGGTTTTAAAAGTTTGGGGTTTTAAATTTGTCGGGGCCAAAATTATTTAATTTGATTTTATTCTATTTTTTAAATTTTGTATTGTATGTGTTTTTATTGTTTGGCTGTGCACCGTCCTGAGTCCTTCGGGAGTAGGGCAGTATAGAAATCTAATAAAATGAAATGAAATATGCATATGCATTCCACTTAAAAAAAACAGAAACAAAATATAGCTGACTAGATAGAGCCAAGCTGAGCATAATAAATTAACAAGAATGTATGCTTTGAAAAAAGTGTATTAATTCTCATAGAGGTGTCAGTTCTCTCTCTCTGCCCCCACCCCTTGGTAACAGTAACAGAGTTGGAAGGGACCTTGGAGGTCATCTAATCCAACCCCCTGCTCACGCAGGAGACCTATACTAGGGATTCGAACCGCCGAACTGAGGTTCTTAGCTACTGAGCCACCTAGACAGGCTTTTCTTCAGCTCAACCAAGCCTTGAACAGATCAAGCATCGTAGCTAACAGTTATTTCTATTTTGGCTAAAAGGTAAAGTCCCCTTCCTGTTACACTCAGTTTCTTGTGATTTCAGGTGCTGTAAACCTCAGAACTTTGCACTTCTGTTGGCCACCCTACAAAAGTAGATTTTCCACTGCTTTCTTCTAAATGTTTCTTCAACTTCTCATTCTCTCCTACATCGTTGGTATTCCCTGGTGATATTCCATCAAAGGTGCCTTGGTGCAATTGAAAAATGTCTGGAAGCTCCATTTGAACACCATCGGCATTGACCAAATCACCAGTAGTAAATTGCAAAAGGTAGCTTTACTTGGAACAGTTTATATCATGTGAGGATACCTTTAAATGCCATCAACAACCATATCTGCCTGTGCCAGGTGCTTAGGAAGGACTTGATACACAGATGAAAATGCCAATTCCAGTCTAAATATCTGGCTGACTCTATGACCATCAATAATAATAATAATAATAATAATAATAATAATAATAATAATAATAATAATAATAATAATGTTCAATTAACTCTGAAAAGACCTTTAAATCTCCTATGAATCCTTCAGAGAATTCTCTTCTGTAAAATAGAATGATCGCCCTAATGCTATTACTCCACTATTCTTTTTTTCTAATTGCCAGATTTTCAACCTTCTGTTTGCTTCTAACAACCTACAGAATCTTCTGGGCATTGGTTAATTTATACTGTGTCTGAGATATGCTTCCCAGTTAGATTCCCATACAGATTGCTACGCTACACTTACTTTTTGACAAGCTGGAGTACATACTGATTTCAGGAATGTTATCAATGTGCATGTCTTTGTTTCATGAATAGCAACTGTTATTTTCCCTGTCATAGTCTGGACAAAGATCTTGTCTCTGCAGCTGTTATTTACTTTTCAAGGGAAGCATGACACTCCCAATGGAGGCCTCTATGAAATACAAATAAAAGATTCAGAGAGACAATTTTATCAGGATACGGCAGGAAGCAAAGATTTTAATTTCTTTCCATTGCACTGAGTTGGTTCTCTTTTGTTGCTGTTTATACAACAAAACAACAACAACAACATATTAAGTGCATGTACTTATCTTCTTGGCAATCACTAGCAAAGATTTTGCTATCATAATCACAAAAACCCATCGCCTAGCCTTTTCCAAATGGACTCTTCCCATCATCCCCAGTCAATGCGTTCATTGGCATGCTGCTAGAGGTTACATAATAGATGTTAAAAAATAATCCGTTTTGAGTCTTTGGAGAAAGGCGGCATACAAGTTGAACAAATAAATAAAATAAAATAAATAATAATGGGTAGAGCTTTGATTGTTCTATGATCCTTTTGACCATATTATGTGGACACTTTTTTTTTTTTTTTGGAGATGATTGAAATAATCCTCCCACATGTTTGGAAGGCTCCTGATTATGAAGGTTAATTTAGTACTTGAAATAGACAGTGCTTTTGTAGTGTCAAGTATCTGCATTTATCTACATTTAGGAAAAGACTGAAGAGCATGAAGTATTGTATATGCACTTTAGAATAGAATAGAATTCTTTATTGGCCAATAAAGATTGGGCACACAAGGAATTTGTCTGTGGTGCATATGCTCTCAGTGTACATAAAAAGACAGGATACATTTGTCAAGAATCATAAGGTACAACACTTAATGATAGTCATAGGGAACAAATAAGCAGTCAAATCATACTGGGAAACAATCAATATAAAACGTAAGGATACAAGCAACAAAGTTACAGCCATGCAGTCGTAAGTGGGAGGAGATGGGTGATAGGAATGATGAGAAGATTAACAGTAATAGTAATGCAGACTTTGTGAATAGTTTGACAGTGTTGAGGGAATTATTTGTTTAGCAGAGTGATGACGTTCGGGAAAAAACTTTTCTTGTGTCTAGTTGTCTTGGTGTGCAGTGCTCTATAGCATCGTTTTGAAGAAAAGAGTTGAAACAGTTTATGTCCAGGATACAAGGGGTCTGTAAATATTTTCATAGCCCTCTTTTTGATTCATGCAATATACAGGTCCTCAATGGAAGGCAGGTTGGTAGCAATTGTTTTTTCGGCAGTTCTAATTATCCTCTGAAGTCTGTGTCTGTCTTGTTGGGTTGCAGAACCAAACCAGACAGTTATAGAGGTGCAGATGACAGACTCAATAATTCCTCTGTAGAACTCCTTGGAGAGGGAGGGAGGGAAGGAGGGAGGGAGGGAGGGAAGGGACGGAGGGAGGAAAAGAATTGTATAAGAAATGGTCAAATGATCTGGGTACTCTTGGTCTATATTAAACAGGAAATAGTGGAGATATGAAAGAAGTTTTCAATTATCTGAAGGGATATCACAGATAAGAGAAAGCAGATTTATTCTCTCTCATGCTAGACAGCAGGATAAGTACCTACATGGTTGGAGATTGAGACTACAAGGAAAGAGGAATTGCCTGATTTAATGATCTGTCAGCCAGTGGAACATGCCACCACATGAAGTGGTGCCTTTTTATTTTGCTGGAGATATTCAAACAGAAGTTGTATGGCTATTGCATAAAACAAAGGTTGGTCTAGATGGCCTTAATGGGAGGTCCAATTCAGGGGTGAGTTTCAGCAGATTCTGATCAGTTCTGGAGAACCTGTATCGGAAATTTTGAGTAGTTCGGACAACCGGCAAATACCACCTCTGACTGGTCCTGCCCCCATCTATTCTCTGCCTCCCAAGTCCCAGCTGATCAGGAGGAAATGGGGATTTTGAAGTAACCTTCCCCTGGAGTGAGGTGGAAATGGAGATTTTGCAGTATCCTTCCCCTGCCACGCCCACCAAGCCACACCCACAGAACCGGTAATAAAAATTTTTGAAACCCACCACTGGTCCAATTGCATCATTTTATGAAAATGTCTACATTGCTAGGAGGAGCAAGATTCTATACTTATTGGCATAAACCAATGATTTGTAGTTTGCATATCTTTAACTAAGCAGAAGGTTTGTTTTGGACATACTGTTTACTGATAAAAAAAATGAAAGTATTAATTTAAAACAACCTTCTGGATATACTCTAACATATTGGAATTGCACAGATACAAGAGAGAAAGAATGAACCTGAATGAACCACATAAATAGGTCCCTACTCCTAAGAAAGAAATCCATTTTTAAAATCATATTTTGTTGCTTTATTTTTCCCCTTCAAGAACTGCATAAGTAACAACCTGCCCTCGATTTGTTTGCTTTGGATGCAGCTCAAGACGTTTGATACATATCACAAATGGGACAGGAGAAAATCAAACTATGAACTAACTTGTTCATATGTTTTCAATTATCACAGTGTATATAAGGCTGGATTTTTTTGAAAAAGAAGCCAATGTGGTGACTATAATAATATAATATGGATAAAGAGGCTGGTTTGGCAGAGATGATTTACTTAGCACTGATGGGGTCTCTGTAAGTTGTGGTTATTCTAAATGCTTTTACTCAGAGCCACAAAATGTATAGTTATTTGTACTAGAAATAAATGTCAGCCATGCACAAAAGTCCTCACCCCAAGAGGACTCCATTTCCAAGTTTTATTCGTACATTTACTGTACTTGGATTCTAAATTTCCCGTGCTTTAATTTCCTTGTAGAAATCTATGCTTGTTTAAATACACGGTTTCCTGTTTTTAATTCCTTTCTGGCATTATACACTCATGTCGCACCCCACAAGCTTAATAAGAATGACTGAGCAAAAGAAGGCATCCTCGATTATTTATTAATTTAGGAATCCAGAAGATTGTTGTAGAATGCATTATTTAGTCCTTGCAACCATTAAACCAGTTTCTGGAAGGCTGTCTGTCTGAGTCTGTTGTGGTAAAACAAAACAAAACACAACAAGTGAGCCTTATGGCACTTAAACTACTAACAAATGTATTGTAGCAGAATATTTTTGTGATCTGATTATTTTCATGACAAAATGGACTGTAGCTCATGGAATCTTAGGCTGTAATTAATGTATTTTACCAACAAGATAAGAGGACTTTAATGTGTGCTTGTAATGGGCTTAACCCGGCCAAAGAGGTTATATTATGGGGCAGACATAAGTGCTAAAAATATTTATAGTAAATGGCACAAATCACCAGGAAGCTTCTTAGCCAAACAGGAACTAGAATAGGAGTGAAACCTGTAGCTTACTGGATACTTCTGAACTATAAGGCCATTGGTATTGATCTTACACATTGGCAAAAGAAACCAAAACACAAAATACATGCTGAGTGGACATGACCTTGTAGATGACCCTCACTCTGTCAAGGACCTTGGAGGACTCATATCTAATGATCTAAGTGCCAAAGCCCACTGTAACAACATCACCAAAAAGGCATTAAGAATTGTAAACCTAATCTTGCATAGTTCTTCTCTGGTAATATCACACTACTAACCAGAGCATACAAAACATTTGCTAGACCAATTCTTGAATACAGCTCATCTGTCTAGAACCTGCACTGCATATCAGACATTAATACAATTGAACATGCCCAGAAATATTTCACAAGAAGAGTCCTCCACTCCTCTGCTCGCAACAAAATACCTTATGCCACCAGACTTGAAATTCTGGGCTTAGAAAATTTAGAACTACGCCACCTTCGATATGACCCAAGCGTAGCTCATAAAATTATCTGCTACAATGTCCTACCTGTCAATGACTACTTCAGCTTCAACCACAACAATACACGAGCACACAATAGATACAAACATAAGGTAAACCGCACCAAACTCGATTGCAGAAAATATGACTTCAGCAACAGAGTGGTCAATGCCTGGAATACACTACCTGACTCTATGGTTTCATCCCAAAACCCCCAAAATTTTAACCTAAACCTGTCTACTATTGACCTCACCCCATTCCTAAAGAAGTCTGTAAGGGGCGTGCATAAGAGCACCAATGTGCCTACCGTCCCTGTCCTAATGTTTCTTCTATTTGTACCTATTTTATGTATCCAATCCATGATTATACTTATTACCAAATACGTTCTTGACAAATAAAATAAATAAATAAAATAAAATAAAATAAAATAAAATAAAATAAAATAAAATAAAATAAAATAAAATAAAATAAAATAATAAAATAAAATAAAATAAAATAAAATAAAATAAAATAAAATAAAATAAAATAAAATAAAATAAATGTTTGGAGTTGGAATTCAGCACCAGAAATACCATGTAGATACTATTTTGGTGGGAGAATAATTGCATTTTGTACAGTGAAATCTAGCCAGTGCTGGATCTATCCAAATGCGACACCCAAGTGCAAGATGACTTTGGTGGCAGGAGAAGCCCTGGCTGTCACTGCAGAACACTGTTGAACCTTTCGGAGTGTGGAGCTAGTCCGCCCCAGTGGTGCATTCTGGATAGCACACAAATGTGAACTGAACAGACTAGCCGTCTTTGACAGCCAGTTTGTATTCATGCTGTGGTCTCCTGGCTAATGTAAAATCATTGTACACTAAATAATGCCATGTACAGTACAGATCAGAGTATTTCCAGTTCTAGGGTAATCTCTCACACTACTCGATAGCAATTATTCTGCTGCTCCCATAGTCCTTTTGGGCATACATCTGCAGGTAAGTCAGAGATAGGCAATTTGGGGTCTTCCAAATAGTTTTGATTTCAAATTTCATGCACTGCAGTCATGATGGACTATGGCAAGGGATGAGAGGGCTGGTGGTATTGCCTAAACACCTGAAGCTGTTACATCAGAGTTTGTCGAATTTAGCTACTTTAAGAGGTGAGAATTTCCAGAATTCCCAAGCATACACTGGATTAGAAAATGTTAGATTCTGGCAAGAGCATTCCTCTTAGACAGTAATGTAGTGGAAGTCCTAATGCATTCCTCTTAGACCAGGGGTCCCCAACTACTGGGCTACAGACCGGTACTGGCCCATGGGTTTTGGGAAGTGGGCTGCATGAACGGTGGGTGAGCATGAGAAGTTTCATTTGTGCATTTGTGGGATCAGGTTGCATGTGCAAAACCATCTCCTCACCCACCCCACCACCGCTGCCAGCACTAGCCTGTGGAGCAAAAAGGTTGGGGACTGCTCTCTTAGACAATAATTCAGTGAAACAGTAATCATAGGGTAATTACTTGTGAGAAAGCAGAAAAGTAGAAAATATATTCTTTTTAAAGGCATTTTAGAAATCAAACTTCTGCATTGCAACTACAGATACTTTTTTTTTTATTGAAAAAGTTTTAAAACAAACACATTTTCCCCACAACCCCCCCTCCCAACCCCCCCTCCCCCTCCCCGACTTCCCAGAGCAGAACACAAGGTATTTCTATTAATCTTTAACAATAATCTAAATTGCATAACCAATCATTAAACTAACATCCCTATAAAAAAAATTCTTAACCCCCCATATATAAAATCCTATTTCTTAAACGCAACTACAGATACTTGATGTATAGTAAATAATGTAAGCCTCGTTGATCAAAGCATTCTGTTTCTCTATAATAAGTTTATTTTGCACTTTCTTAATCATCTTTGTCTGAAGCTGAGCCTAAGGAACTCAAAAGTGATTCTCATTTAGTGTATATTATTTTATGCCAGCACAGTTACTGTTTTAACAGAGACTTTGCACTGTTTAAAGTGTGCAGTTTGTTCATTTTACTTCTTAGCCACTGTTATCTCTGAAGGGTTTTTTTAATAAAAGTTTTTTTTAAAAAACAAACAAACACATAATGCATCAATCCTTCCGTGTGTCTTCTCGGTGTTTCTTCCATGACTTCTTTTTATTACTCCTCCTATCTTCATTTCTCCTTGATAGTTTCCATTTCTCTGTTGTGATATTTTCCCCAAATTACAATACATTTAATATAACATTCTTCTTATTTAATTATCACAATCTTTATCTCTTTTTTAACCAATTATAAAATTTCCCCCATATCTTATAATAGTCCTCTCTCTTTTTAATCATCAAAGTTAATCTGTTCATTTCTTTCTTTCTTTTATTAGATTTATATACCGCCCTACTCCCGAAGGACTCAGGGCCGTGAACAGGCACAGAATAAAATACATAAATACAAAAGTTAAAAGATATAATTAAAACCAGATTAAATAATTTAGCCCAAGACAATTAAAAAGTCCCAAAATTTTCTGCACAATCTAAGGTTTTTTTAATTACTTTCCCTTCCAAAGGGATTTTCTCTGCTTTCCATCTTTGTGCAAATACTATCCTCACTGCCGTTATTATATGTATAATCAAATATATATTTTCTTTACTAATTTTCTCTGGTAGTATATCTAATAGGAACAGCTCAGGTTTTAAATCAATATGTTGTTGGATCATTTCTTCTAATCATGTCTTAATTCTGCTCCAAGAATCTCTAGCTTCTGGGCTAGAGGTGAGTTTCAGCAGGTTCTGACCAGTTCTGGAAACCAGTAGTGGAAATTTTGAGTAGGTCAGAGAACTGGTAGTAAAAATTCTGACTGACCCCGCCTCCATTTATTCTCTTCCTCCCAAGTCCCAGCTGATTGGGAGGAAATGGGGATTTTGCAGTACCCACCATGCCCACCAAGCCATGCCATGCCCACCAAGCCACACCCACAGAACCGGTAGTAAAAATTTTTGAAACCCACCACTGTTCTGGGCATGTCCACCACATATGATAATGATATCTATGATAATAAGATCCTGGTATTTGATGGCCTCTGAAGATATATATATATCTTTTTTCTTTTTTCATAGGCTTTTATGTGCATATTCTTTCTAGCCAGGTTTTACCTATGTAAACTTAGTTGTAAACCTAGGGCTGAAGAACAACTAAGTTTACATAGGTAAAACCTGGCTAGAAAGAATATGCATATATATATATATATATATATATATATATATATATATATAGAGAGAGAGAGAGAGAGAGAGAGAGAGAGAGAGAGAGAGAGAGAGAGAGAGAGAGAGAGAGAGAGAATGCTGTACCTTGACTGAATCTATATTAATGCCCTGAAAAGATTCTTTTCCATTGTATGTGCTATCTTTCCTGTTTATCTTCAATTTTATTTTCACTTTGTTTCTCTTTCATCACCTTTTATCCTTATAGCCCATTTTGCCCCCTCCACCTTTTACATCTTGTGCTCTAGCAGATGAGGAAGATAATTAATGCTGCATTTGTATTAATAAAAATCTCCTGAATTCTCTGCCAATTGGCCAAACGTTTGAGGATGTGGAAAGTACATCTCCAATTAGATTCTTGTCGAGATCCCATCTGGTTAAAGTATCAAAGGTCAGCTGAAATTGAAAAAGCACACACGGTCATCCATGCTGGTTTTTTCACAGAGTGTACTCTGCTGGAAATGCCTCATCTCCAACCACAGTTAAAAGCCCCTCTAAAAATATAACAGATTGTAGATTGCTTATTTAATGAATGCTGCAAAATTCAGCCTCATTCAAAAGAAAAGGGAGCAATCATCTTTAATTTGCAAGCCAGGTTCTAACTCATTTCCACTAATGGGGATTTTTTTTCTTTTTTCTTTTTTAAAAAAGAAACTTTTAAAAGACAGAGAAAAGAGAATGCTTTAAAGTCCACTCTGTCTACATTAGTTGTTGTTTTTTTTCAAAACACACTACAATGCATGCCCAAAAGCAGCAGATTAAGATCAAGACCAACAAATGAAACCACTTTGTAATAGCAAAGAAACCACTAATAACATACATGTGTCTTCTGTCACTAGTGAGGACAAAGACAGAGTTCAAGAAATTAAAAGTATGAACTTTGGATTATAGCAAAGATAAAGAAATGGGCCAGAAAGTATATATTATAAAATCCTTGAGGGTTTTTTTTTTTACATTTGAATTTTAAAACTATACTATTAACAAAGATCTGAGGCATGCTCTCTCTCAGGCCATCTTTAAAATGCCTTTCCTCCTGGCTCCCCACTGTGTTCCTGACTTCCCCATCACTTTCTCTCCCTCCCCTCTCCTTCCAATTTCCCAACCCCGTTTTGGAGAAAGAATTCTATAATTCATTGGGTTAAAGGGATCATCTGCTGGCTTCATGAGATGTACTGCCAGCACTTAGGAAACATTTATTTTTCTTTACTGGAATGAATACAAGTGCAGTGGTTAAGAAATATTTCCTTTCCTTTGGTTTTTGGCAAAAAACTATACAAGTGGCTACAAGCTGAGGCAGGAGAAGCACAGATATGCAAGGGTACACAAATATCCTTCCACTATTTTAGTAAAAAAATAAATATGTGAACTATTAAATCTTGGGACTGCTTGTCTATTCCTGCAGGCATGGCATTTATTCATAGAGAATTTTTTTCTTCCTCTTTATAGGGTAGTGTATCTATTGCTCTACAATTTAATAAGGATTAACACCATAAAATGCATTTAGGCTTGTAGCAGGCTTTATACATGTTGGTTATGATTATGTGCGGCTTACATTCTACATTTTACAACTGCACGTTTCATTTTACTCTCCAGTATCTTTTAACTACCTTTTCAGTTCACTTCTTTTCTTTGTGGAGGAGTTTCAGGGAAAAGTCTAGAAACATAGTACATAAATAATAATGAGGAGTAAATGTCCCCATGCTTGGCTGGCAGCAATAACAGAGCACATTATCCATCCCTTCATGCCTAAACACATCTCTCTTCTCTTTCTTCAGAAAAGTATATTAAAAAATTGCTAGTGGTTCTGCATGTTTCTATATTCCCTAAAGGGCAAAATTCTATTGCTTTTCAAACTCCTGATACTATTGGACTTGTAATATCTAAGGACTCCAATTTAAGGCAAGGGTAAAAAAAAATTAAAAATGGCCTTTATGGCTATATGACTGATGCTGTCATCTTGACTTTTTGGTGCCCCTCAGACTACCAAGGTCCCTGGTTCAGAGGCAGGATCCCAGGAATAGAAGACCAACTGAGACATTCTTTTAAAAACAGCAAGTATATTGCCATTTCTGAAGTGATGTCTCTTGCCTTAAAATGGCTTTTCCTCCTCCACAGATATAAGACAGTTGATGATATATATTTTCAACATTCTTGCCTAAGGCTGGACTAGAACTCACAGTCTCCTGGTTCAGTGGTGGATTGCTACTGGTTTGCCCCGGATCGGGCGAACCGGTAGCAGCAGGAGGCTCCGCCCACCTGCCTGGACGTCTCTGCACATGCACAGAAGCGTCGCATGTGCAAGTGAGTGATCCGCTCTGCCGTGCTAATCAGCTGTGAAGTTAAAGGTAAGTAAAGCGCAGGGGCAGGCAGACGGCCCCAGCTGATTGTCGGAGTGAACCAGTTTGCTCCAAGCTGATCATTGGAACTACCTGTTCACCCAAACTGGTAGAATCCCACCCCTGGATACAGACACCCTGAGTTGCCATCTTTATCCATAGGAAACCTAAAACATAGTAATCCAGTTTTTGGGATTTTCACAACTCGCTGAACTAACCATTAGCCCCCAAAACTGAGTTGGAGCAACATATTAATCTGAAATATGGTTAGCAAGTTTATGGCTCAGTATATCGTGCTAATATAAACAAGATGATCATTGCAGATTTGGAATGCTATCAAAAAAGCCACATTTCCTTCAAATTATAGCCATGATTGAAGGTTATCCCATTCTGCTGAAAATATAACTTTCCCCCTGGATTATTTTTTTGCACAGAATCTGAATCAGCCAATCATCTTGCAAGACTGTAAAGAACAAAACTTTGTAAGTAGAATTTCAGGCCTCTTATATTTGGCAACCTGGCTTTATCGCAGTTCTGAATTGTGGGAAAGTTTGCAAGCATGTTCAGCAGATCATGCCCACAGTTCTCCTTCATACTAAGGTCTTAATGCATTTATTTATTATTTATTTAAAACATTTTTATAGCCGCCCATCTTCTAACCAGCTCTGGGCGGCTCCCAATCAAAAGTTAAAACAACATATAAAACCATATTAAAACTATAAAACTAAACACAATAAAACATTAGAAACAACAAAAACCTGGCACCAAGTGGAACTTCTAATGTGCAGTCATCCAATTTCATCTAACATTTGGGGGGAAAGCCAGGTCTTCAAAGCTTCATAGCTTAGGAAGGCTAAGAAGGTAGAAACCTGCCAAACTTCAGGGGGCAAAGCTTCCATAGGGCAGGGGCTTCCACAGAAAAGGCACACTTCCTAGATCACATCAGATGACAATATTTAAGGGAAGTGATGATGAGCCTCCTTAGCCAATTTGAGCTGGTCGGACAGGTAGATGTCCTTAGGGTTGCATGATACATGGTGATTTGTAGAAAGAGTAGGCCTTATCTAGGTGCTTCTCATATTCAAACATATTCATTTAGCCCATATTTGAGGAAGTTGGGGATACAGTCCAGAACATGCAAACCAGTGTTTTTGAGCATGGACTATAAAAAAGGCCAAATATTTGAAATTATATTTAACCATTTTCAGGGAGAAACAGACTAAAAAAAAATAAGCGTTTCTCATCTCATTACTTAAGCCCTGGAATAGTAGTAAGACTAATATTAATGTATCAATACAACTACATTCAGAATCTAGTTGAAGAAATTGAATCCTTAATATTGTTGAATTCTTGGCAGATTTCTGGATTTCATTGGCAAGTTGCATTTTTATTTTAAAAATACTGGTAATTTTAAACTTGGGAGCATTTTCTTTCATTTCCTGCCATTGCCGGCAATGTTGATTGAAGGGAAGGAGGGTGCAGAGAAGAGCATGGACTTTTTGGCTGATGATTGCAGAAGATCAAGATTCCCAGTGTGTGTGTGTTTATGTACGTAACTACAAAAGGCTACTTGTGTCAAAGAAGGACATGTGTGCAGATGCCCCAGTTTATGCATAATAGACCTATTAGTTAATCTACTTTCAGTACCCTAATCAGGGACACTTATTTATCCTTGTTTCTTTTATTCCTGAAAGCTGAGTGCCAGTAAGACAAAGGAGAAAATCCTTTGGCTTCTTTTACTGCCACTAAGCAGCTGTGAAAGAAACAACAAGCACCATTGTTGTTAGTCTGTTGATTTTTTTTTTTTTTAAAAAAATAAGATTATCACATATGAGAACTTCAGAATCCTATTGGTTTGGAAATAATTGTGAGTGCCCTGGTCTCTTTGGGAAAAAAATAGTCTTCTTTGCTTATTATTACTGCATTTCCCTGCACAAAAACCAGTCAAGGAATAATGGAGTTACTTTAAGGAGAAATACTTAATTCACCTCTATGAATTGAAAGGAATCATGGGATTTCTATTACTCCTTTTCAGCAGTTGCCAAGCCCTGTATTTAATAATATTATAAACCAAAATTGGGTGTTTTTTGTTAATCAAAAGTTCTTTCTCTCCATATATTACCCAGACTCATCCAGTTTTTTGCTGGGAATCTGCAAATTCAGTATGGCTGGGAATAACTTTTTAGTAACACATTTATTTTCATCTTCTTCCCTGCAGTTCCCTGCTTCTTTATTTTTTCTTTCCACTCCCTTTGGTTCTATCTAGTCTGCTCCTCTTAAATCCTGTGCCCCATCACCTTCTGTAGATGTAGGTCCTGTAGGTCCAAATCCAGAATTGATCTTTCCTCCTTGCCCCCCCTTTTTTGGGGGGAGGGTATGTGAGTCTAGGATCTGGTTTTCCTTTTTCAGTCAACATCATTACCATCATCTTCACTATCTCTACTACCATTATCACTATATTTTGGAGGAGAAGCATGACAAGTAAAGGGGGAAGGGTAGAAGAGGGAAGTATGGATGTGCATTGAGAAATTAAGTAGCCTTGTTGTGTGGAACACTGGACCTGAATCTGTTTTTGTGTGCATAGAAAATGTTGGACTTTGACCTGGAAGACTTAGACTGAAATCTCTACTTAATATATAGTTCACTAGGGACATTGTGCCAATCATTCTCTCTACCTGTTTCAAGCTACCTCACAAGATGTTAATATTTATTTATTTTATTTATTATTTAAACTTGTATGCTGTCTTATCTCCGAAGGACTCAGGGCGGCTCACAACAATAAAAAGAAGCAAAATCAATGTTAAAAATACCCAATAAGATTATAAAAAGACCATTAAAATCCCCTTTAAAACTCCTTCAGTCCAAACCAGCCAGGCAAAATAACCATGTTTTAAGGTCACGGCGGAAAGAGCAAAGGTTAGGGGCCACCCGGAGCTCCAGGGGGAGCTGATTCCACAGGGTAGGTGCGCCCACAGAAAAGGTCCGCTCCCTAGGGGTCGCCAGCAGACATTGTCTGGCCGACGGCACCCCAAGGAGGCCCTCCCTGTGAGAACGCACCGGGCGATGGGGAGCTGTTGCTGGCCGCAGATGGTCCGCCAAATACCCCGGGCCTAAGCCATGTAGGGCTTTATAGGTAATTACCAGCACCTTGAATCTCACCTGGAGGGCAACCGGTAGCCAATGCAGGTCCCGCAGGAGAGGTGTAACATGAGAGTGTCGGGACACTCCCATTACTACCCGCGCGGCCGCATTCTGCACCAGCTGAAGCCTCCGAGTGGTCTTCAGCGGCAGCCCCATGTAGAGAGCATTACAGTAGTTGATCCCCATAATATGGGGAAACAATGACAGGAGATTGTCATATACCATATTTTTCACACTATACGACGCACTGGACCATAAGACACACATTAGCTTTAGAGGAGGAAAATAAGCAAAAGAAAATCTACCTCTGCCTCCCAGCATCAATCCGGTATTCATCTTGCAACAAACAGCCAACAGCCTGGTCAGCTTCAGCACATTATCGCAGCCCCAGCATGTGGCTCATCAGGGTTCCGCTCTGCTGCACCCACCACCAGTGGTGAGCTGAGCTGCTGCCGCTGACGGGGAATGCTGGAGTCTTCGCTGTTGAACAGCTGATTGGCAGTTGGATCAGCCTCCCAGAATACCACCAACCAGCTGTTTTAGGCGACGGGGATCACCACCACCTATTGCCATCGCCCACCACCGCCTATTGCTGCTGACACCATTCACCGCTGCTGCTTGCCGCTGCCACTCACTGCCGTTTGTCACCGCCGTTTGTCACTGCCAATCGCTGCTGCTGTTTGCCGTCATTCGCCATGCGGCAGTGGCAATCTGATCGCCTAGAAGAGCTAATCGGTGGTATTCTGGGTGGCTGATCCAACTGCCAATCAGCTGCTCAGCAGCAAAGGCTCCAGTGTTCCCCAGTGGTGGTGAACGATGGCAGCGGTGACAGGCACACCAACTCTCCTCCACCCTGCTGAAATATTTGCTCTATAAGATGCACAGACATTTCCAGCCACTTTTTTTTTGGGGGGGGGAGGATATTATAATGTGAAAAATATGGTAAGTTGTTTTGATTCCTCTGAAATGGGATATAATTACAAAGCATATTTAATTGATTTTACACATTCCTTTATGGAAAAGAATAATCTTTCTAAAGGGTCTTCTTTTGTGAAACTTCATAATATTATGCCCATAATATTATTTGTCATTTTTAAACTAATTCTTAAATATTTTCTAAATAAAATCCTGACTCAAAACAGAAAAGTCACAGTAGTTACACCACAAATATTAAGGCCCTTCTCCTCCTGTAGTATGCTCACCAGAGTTGAGCTCAAAACAGACAAGACCAGGAGTGTGGAGTTCCAGAATTGGGTTGGGAGAAATGATGAAATGTTTTCCATATTCAAGTCATAGAAAGCAACAGGAAGTCAGGATGAACATTTTGCTCCCATGTTTCACCTTTCAGGGCCTAACCATAGAGATAATTTTCCTCTAATGAACACAATGTAAGAATCCTTCCTTCCTTCCTTCCTTCCTTCCTTCCTTCCTTCCTTCCTTCCTTCCTTCCTTCCTTCCTTCCTTCCTTCTTTCCTTCCTTCCTTCCTTTCTCCCTCCCTCCCTCCCTCCTTCCCTCCCTCCCTCCCTCCATCTATCTATCTATCTATCTATCTATCTATCTATCTATCATCTATCATCTATGTTATATGGCCACCTATCTCACAGGAATTGCTTCTGGCTGTCATACAACAAAAATATAAAAACAATAAGCCTGTCAAAAACTGTCATATTAAAAAATTAAAAAGCATAAAACATAAGAAAGTAGTTCATCAAGGAAGCCACCTCAAGATTTCACTGGTTCCCTGCATCTAACTTTCAAGATGATTTGAAGAACAAGGGTATGAAAGAGGAAATCTTTCTCACCAACCTACATCTTTCCCACCATTATACATAATTCAAACTGATGTTTAAAGAAAGAACGCTAAAATGGGTTTTGGATTGTGAAATATGCCTCAGGAGTCAAGAGCCAGATATATCCATGAGCCTCAACAGCAGACAGAGATGTTCTGGTCTTCTTTAGGTTTCTTATCACCAGCAGCCAGATATAGAATGGTTCTATGTTCTACAGTTCTTTATAGGCTACTAAAGTGTCTGCAGAAACATGATTCCACAACTAAGATGGTAACAGCAACAGGGTTGTGAAGAATTTCCTGCTGCCGTATTGGGCTATATTAGAAGGTTCAAAGCCAAGCCTCTACATGTCTATGGAGATTCTCAATCATTCAGGTCATGGTTGTCCCAAAGGCACTTTTTCCAAAAGGCAACTGGACTTTCTTGGGGTTTTTTCTTCGAAAATGTTCATCCAAGAAGTTTCTTCAGTTCTAACTTCAGTTGTGAAATTAATAAAGTTTGAGAAATACTTTTAAGGGATAGAGCCTTTTCCCAGTGACTGATTATGTGTGTTGTTAATTTGCTGGCCCACAGAGTATGTTACACAGAGATCTATTTCCCCAAGAACAAAATGTGATGTTTGAGGCAAATATTTGGTAAGCTTACTATACTGTGTTTATCTGAGCTCCTGTCTATCAGCAAAATGTTTGTATAATTAACCCCATGTGGGAAAAAGAGAAATTTTGGCACTGAACTCAAGTTGTTTAAACAAATAAGGATAATATGAATTTTCTGTTGGAACACTTCAAACCTCCCATTTGGTTTTATATATATATATACTGGAATGGTTTGTAAAACACAATTTGATGGCAACAAAAGTAAACAATTTTAAGGAGTACAGGCAGTCCCTCAGACCCATTCCTAAGTCTGAATTTAACTAGAATTTGTACATAAGTCAGAATTTGTGCTTATGAACAGAATGCCTATTACTAAAAATGGAAGATGACATTCTTCTTCCTCAAGTTTATGAAAAACTAAATACATGCAGTGGTGGGATTCAGCCAGTTTGCACCACTTCAGGAGAACCGGTTGTTAACTTTCTGAGCAGTTTGGCAAACTGGTTGTTGGAAGAAATCATTAGGGCAGAGAACTGGTTGTTAAATTACTTGAATCCCACCACTGAATACATGCAATGTTTTCATGAAAATCTAAAAAACATTGAAAATTATATTAAAATGTATATTAAAAATGCTGTAAGATTTAAAAAGTGCAGCTTAGGCAATTCATGAAATCATGGTCCATCATCTTGAAGAAGGAGAACACCATCTGCCATTTTTTAGAAACAGGCAGCCTGTTCATAAAAAGTTGTATGTAAGTCATACATTTTTAACTCAGGGGATAATCGTACTTGGCTTTTCCTTAAAGCAAGACTCTTACTTGTCCTATAACTAGAAATAAAAATAGAATAACAGAGTTGGAAGGGACCTTGAAGGTCTTCTAGTCCAACCCCCTGCCCAGGCAGGAAACCCTTCACCACTTTATCCAACATCTTCTTAAAAATTTCCAGTGTTGGAGCATTCACAACTTCTGCAGGCAAGTTGTAATCTGTTAACAAGTTAGTAGGGGGATGAGCAAACAGTGGAAAGGCTGAGGAGCTTTCAAAGGGCTTTTTAGTGATGGGTGGAATTTTCCAACCAATCTGTTTGTTGGTATCCCTGGACTTCAGCAGAATTTAGCATAGATTATATCTTGCTTGTCCTTACCACCCTTTGGATTCCTCACAATGTCCTATCAGCTACTATCTGCATTCTCCCCTTTTGTGTTTCCTTAAGAAGGAATAGCATCTTATTAGAAGATTGTGCTGTAAAAGCAGCAGAATGCCTTTCAACTCCTGGCCCCTTATAATAATTGAAGCCACTTATTAATGAGCAGATTTATGAGATAATTATGGTGTCCTGGGGTGAAAAGTGCTGATGGAGAAATTTGCCAATTAGCCCTCAAAGGCACTAAGGCAAACTTGGAAAAAGTTCTGCTACAAGCATATGTCCTACCACTGAATCCTAGACTTTCTGCTTCAATTAATCCTGTCTAAATGTTGAAATTAGCATTCTCAAAGTGGGTAGAATTCATTAGAAAAAGCCTTTGACTTACCTCTCTACATACCAATCTTACAAAGTAGAGCCAATCAAGAAACACAGGCATGTAGGCCTAAAATTTTATTAGAATGGATACAGTAAAATAAAAAAATTGCAACTCTGAGTGTGCTTCCTTCCCTCCCTTTTTTTATTTTCATGTGAATTAGAAAGGTCCCTCACTTACAGGAGATGTTTTCAAAAATCCTTATCCTGGTATGGGCTTAAGGCATGTTTCTCTATTTGTTGCCTTAGTAACAGATCTTCCTTGTCTCTGTCAAGACCATCTTCTCTATTCTGTACATCACAAAAATATCTAATGAATGCAGGAAAAGAAAGCAGGAATCCAGACAAAAAGGCTGGTAAGAAACCAGCCAAGTGAGATCTTCTTTTCATGGCACTAAGATATTATTATTGTTATAATTACTATCATCATCATCATCATCATTTTTGGGGAATGAACATGTTCAGAAACCGATATACATACTGATTCAAGAAAAAAACTTGTAGCTAATTAACCAGGAAGAACATCTGGAGCATGTGGCACTCATGTCTAATGTCAACTCGCAAAGCATCCCTGACCTGCTCTTGAGTTGCCATAGGCAAGGGGGATGGGAAAACGAACTCTGCAGTTGCGGTGAGGCAGCAGGTCAGTCAAAACAAAAGCACATTCCAGCCATATCTCTCTCAAGGCCGTCTCCGCGGTTACCCACAGTGGCCAGAGGGGAGTGATCTCTACAACCCATGAAATTGTTTCATTGGAGAATGTGACTGATGACACACCTTGGGGGGGAGAGGGGAAACAGGGTCAGAGATGGATCGTAAATTACGTGGGGTCAGAGTTGGCTTCACTTGGAAAGTGCTGACATGAAGCTCCTAATAAATAACTGGATTTCTTTTGAAGCTTGGCTTGAGGCTCATGATTTAATTAGGGCATCTGTCAGAATCCTGACATCTTGTATACTTAAAATTGTTGAGCATAATGTCAATATTAGAAGAAGCTGATCCCATGGATTCCATAGATATTTATGGCATGTGGGTGAAAAGAGGATAAAGTTTGAAAAAGGCATATTATCAAAGTTTAATAAATGTAGGGAACTTCATAAGGAAAACAATATATCCAAAAATTCCAACATTAGTTTTTCCCTTCCATGTTGAAGATAATTATAGTTAAAAAAAGTATAATTATATATGCAGATGTGATCCATCCAGATTACACAAATAGACTAAAAGACACAGCAAAAATTATTCAGTGACAATTTAAACATTACTGTGATTGATAAACAACTTGTTGGAAGGATAAAATTTGAACTACAAATTAGAAGGGACAAAGAATTTTTTTGAAATTTGAAAAGTTTATACAAAATCAACACTATCTGCTGGAACATCATATCCTAATAAGATATGATATGGAGACAGGTCTAACAAAAAATTCAGGATAAAATGGATACAAAACTTTAAAGAAATAGTCACAACACAACAATCGAAAGAGTTATGAAATAAATCTGTAAAATTTACTCCAAGGTATAAGAAAACTGATATAAAATGTTTTACAAATAGTATATAGTTCCATCATAATTTCCAAAATAGATCAATTTTACAGTAGAAATGTTAGAAAGGCTGAGAAACAGAAGGAACATTTTGCTATATGTGGTGGACATGCAAAAACCTCAAAAGTATGGGAGAGAAATACATACTGTCACACCGTTTAAAGAATTTTAGAAATTAAATTTAAAATGAAATCAACATTGTTTACTAGGTATAATTTTAGAACACATTAATTAAAATATCATAACATATTGAAAAAATATTAATAATTATATTGATTATTAATATTATATTAATAATATTAATATGAGCCATGGTGACACAGTGGTTAGAGTGCAGTACTGCAGGCTACTTCTGCTGGTCACCTTCTGCCAGCAGTTTGGCAGATCGAATCTCAGGCTCAGCCTTCCATCCTTCCAAGGTGGGTAAAATGAGGACCCAGATTGTTGGGGGCAATATGCAGACTCTGTAAAACCGCTTAGAGAGGGCTGTAAAGCACTGTGAAGCCAGTGGTAGGTTGCTCCTGGTTCGGCCCGGTTCGGCCGAGCCAGTAGTGGTGACAATATGACGTCACTGAATCGGTTCTCTGTGACTGGGAGCTGGACTCTCCCGCCATCCCCGCTTTATTCCTACCTTTATTTCTTGGTTTTTAGCCCAGCTGATAGGTGCAGCAGAGTGGATTGCCGCACCTCAGCTGGGTAGATACCTAACGCGCTTGCGTGGAGTGCAAGTTTGGCACGTGTGCGAGCGAAGTGAGCAAGTGCCCAGCGATTGCACACAAAGCGCCTGCGCGAAGAGAACCGGTAATAACACCGGTTGGAACCCACCGCTGTGTGACCAGTATATAAGTCTAAGTGCTGTTGCTATTGCTAATAACAATATCATAGTTTATTGTGCTCACAGCTATGAGGATAAATTTTGCTCACTACTGGAAGAAAGATACATTGTTATTGTTCTGATGATATCTGATTGAAATTAAAACTTGGAGAATACGCAATGGCAAAACTAGCCATTGCTAGTTGTGTAGCAACTAGCTAGTTGTGTAGTTGTGTAGTTGTGTAGTTGTGTATATGTAGTTGTGTATATCCACAACAGAAGCTGAATTAAATTTAAGCAAGAATGGTTTCCATATACAGTGTACAACACATCATGCAGCAAAGCAAATATAAACATTTACAGACTGGTTTTTAACAGCATTTAAATGATCATATGGGAGCCAGTTTGGTGTAGTAGTTAGGGCATCAGAAACCAGGAGACCGTGAGTTCTAGTCCTGCCTTAAACACAAAGCCAACTGGCCAACCTCATGCCCATTATTTTCTCTGATGGCTAGAGAAGAGGCAATGGTAAATCACTTCTGAAAAAAACTTTGTCAAGAAAACATGAGCGCTTTGTCCAGGCTGTTTCAAGAATTGGATATGACTGAATGGAAGAAATAAAATGTTCATATACCCTGAAAATTGGTCAGCGTACAGAGAAATGGGAAGTTAGAAATCTGATACTTATTTATGTTTTCCAAGCAGCTTCTCTTTTTAATATTCAAAAATAACTGTAAATAATAATACCGTGGAGACTTTAGTGTTAACTTGAAAGATACAAATATTATAAAATAATTTAGTGCACTTTGAACCTTCTTATCAATGTCATATTAAGCTGGATACCCATGCTTCGCTATGAAACTATGTGATAGGGCTTGATAAATTGACACTTGAAGCTTGAAAATTAATGAGTAGTTACGATCGGCCTGTCCTCTCCCCTTCTCTCCCTCAGCCTTGCCCCACAGAAGCCTGCCCTATCCTAGCTCCTTTTCTCCCTCAGGCTTGCCCCACAGAAGCCTGTTTTATGCTATTCCATCCTCTCCAGAGTTATTTTCAAGTTGGGAGGGGGAGTAGAATGTGTAACTAATTAGCATCAGTGTGGGTTAATAATAATATAAGAAGTACTAATGATCTGATGGTCATTTTGAAAAATCCTTTCTTAGTAGCACCTAGAAGCCAAGAGGAACATATGTGGCAAATTTTAAGTTTGTAGGCTTTACGGTTCTGGAGATTTTGTGATTATGGCATGAGTGGTTTTCGCTTTTATATATATAGATTAAGTGTATAATATAAGCAACTCTATGGTCATGCATATATTAGAAATTATACTTAATATAAACTTAAGTGTTATTTGAAAGGTTTAATTTATTTTAACCACCTTAGTGTCAACTGTCAGTGTTCCAAGTAATGCACCCATAAAAAGAAGAACTCTGAGACAGGCAGATTCCTCAAAGAACAATTTATTGGATACATCATATTGGCACAACTGGTGAAAGCCAACTCTAATTAAAAATAAAAGTTTTGCCTTTCCCCCAAGTCACTGGTGACACTATCCAATCAAGGTGCTGCCTGGTTGCTTGGTTACTTCACTCCTCTTCTGGCCAGCCATCTTTTAGAATGTCCTTGGTTCCCACAGGAAAAACTTCTTTTGTTTTGGCTAGAAAATTCCATCTAGCCATTTCCCATTTCATGTTTGTTAAATATATGCAGCTGACATGAAAGCCTGAGATCCCAAGGAGCTGATGATAGTGGTCACAGAGGTTGATCTGAACTGACAGGAAAAGATGGAGAGGGATTCAAATGGTGGAAAATGTCATCTGTACACTGCAGAAGATTCCATAAATGAGGTGCACAATAATATTGTCATTGTTCAGGTTAGTCCTCAAATGACACATGCTCTTTCATAACTGATTCATAAATAACTGATATCAACCAAGGCATCTTCAGAATTCAAGCCAAATTCCAGGCATGGCCCTAATATCTTTCCAGTGCAATTATCTTTCTATCATCAAAGAACTGGTCTTTCAAGACTTTTCTAGCACTGAATGAGCAGGCAACTGTTTCTTTCATGGGAATCGAAACAATGACGCTCGAAGTATTTTTCCATAGTTCCCTGCCTGAACTGTCTGAAGCACTATTCAAAATATGTTGAAAACCCTCAGCGTCTTCTCTGGTGGGCTTGTGCCTTTTATATTGATCATTTCTGTTAGAAAACTGTTGGTTTTTGCAGCATCCTCTTGCATGATAGATAGATTGGTCTTTGCTTTTAACTCTTTAGCTATGATAAGGTATATATTTGTAACGATGCTAGAGTGTAATCCAGGGGTGTCAAATTCAATTTCATTGAGGGCTGCATCAGGGTTGTATTTGACCTCAGGAGTGGGCCTGGCCAGGGTGGGCATGACCAATTCAATGTCACTCATCGAGGCTCTGTTTCTGCAGCCCACTACCAGCAAAAATGGAGCCTGGGAGGGCTGCGCGCCGCCCTCCCAGGCTCCATTTTCGCTGACAGAGGCACCATGGGCCGGTTCCAAGGCAACCCTGTGGGCCAGATCTGAACAACCCACATCTGGCCCACAGGCCTTGAGTTTGACACTCCGGGTGTAGTCAGTGCTTCTTTAGCAAAATAAACAATTTTGCTTTGATGAAGCCATCAGTGTACATGTATGTAGGAGAGAGAGAAGTATTGGGACCTCTTCTATAGGATTGGATTTGTGAGATCCACTGAATAGTTTTCATTGAGGCAGAACTAAATGGAGAATGCTGGGTCATTTTTCTCTGACCAAAACCTACAATGAAAGTTGCAATTTCATTGCAAAAGATTAATCTGACCTATATTCTAAAATGTGTGTACAAAAAGCAATAGCTTTTTAAAACATTTAAGTTATGGAAATTCACATTAAAAGCCTACATTAGGGAATTTTACACCTAGACAAAGAACAACCCCAGTGATAGTTTAATCACTATGTTGGCTGAGATGTGCTATCTTCATTCCCAGCAGGTCTGCACAAGGTTGGGTGTGGGGATATTGCTGACTTAGCAAAGCTGTTCAGAGTTGAAGCATAGAATTAGATTTGGTCTCATGGTCAGAATGAGGTTGTACTTCTGTGTCATATGCCAATGGATTTCTCATGAATCTCATGCCCAAAGGCACATTCTGATTTAAAAAGCCATGCTTTTAAACAAAGTTCATGGGAGGCAAAGTATAGTCATCAAACAAAAACTGTTCTGCCCAAAGGCATTCCTTCTTTAATATTTTGGACTAAGTAGTAAGTACTGGCATTAAGGATGGGTTGTAGAGAAAGAACAAGCTAAAAATTAATTCATCAACACCCCAAAAGCCTCAAGTCATAGACATGGGGATGGGGAAGAATTGTTTCCAGCTCAATCCTACCAAGACCCATTGGCTGTGAGTATTAGGACCGAAGTGTAAAGATATTTCAACTTTGAAGATAATGCTTAATCTGGTTTTCTTTTAAATTTCCAGCTCCTGCTTGATGTTTTCTTTGCTGACATGAAATCAGAAAATGGTGACTTATCATCAGTCCAAGATTTAAAAACTGATGTAGCAAATTCTGTCCAGTAAATTCTGTTCCTCTGGTACATTTTTTTAGCTTTACAAAGATGGAACAAGTATCCAGAGTAGCTTGAAAAATCTTGAAAGAGTAAGGTTTTTAAAATGATTTTATTTGGGATATGTAATTCTGTAAATGCAAATCAAGTCTTTTGTTTAAAGTTCATTTGTAAATTACTGAACACTATTAAATAAATGGGAAAGGGAATGTCCACAACAAGCCAAAATTTAATTAAGATGACAAAACATACCTAGTGATGTTACAACCAACATTCTACACTATGTATACTTGTGGAGCTTGCATTGCTATATTGAAATCCATTTTTCAACGTTTTTCCCCACTTATCCTCCCATGCATACCGGTATGAAAGAAAGGTGGGATCAAGAATAAGATGTCTATATTGTAGTGTATTACAAGTGTGCGAATTACCTTTTGGGAATTAGCTCACAGTGGACAATTTTTCATTTTCCCTGAAAGATCAGGTTTTCAGGGTTTTGCTAGCACTGATGCTGTTACCTAGTAGGCGGTGATGGTCCATTCCTCCTCGTGGTGCCACTGGATACAGCCCACCCATTTTGGATGGTACTAAACCAATCAGGACCCCGATGCCAGGCCTGCTCTGGAGGGACTCCGGGTGGTGGTGGTGGTGAGGGCGGCTGTTTTCACCCTCCCCAGCCTCCAGGAAAGCTTCTGGAACCTGGGGAGGGTGAAAAATGGGCCTACCGGGCCCACCAGAAGTTGGGAAATGGGTCATTTCTGGCCTCCAGGGGGGGGGCTTCGGGGGGGAGGCTGTTTTCACCCTCCGGAGGCTTCAGGTAAGCCTGCTAGGCCCAAAACGGGTCATAGGGGAGGGGCTCATGTGTGCATGCATGTGGGAGCGCAGGAGGTCATGCATGCATGCACTTGGGAGCATGGGGGGGGTGGTCATGTGTGCATGTGGGGAGGCAGGGCAGGGGGGGGGCATTGAATTATGGGTGTGGGCACGCACGCGTGCAACACCCCCATTCTCCTGCTGCTTCTGGCACACAACAGCAAAAAGGTTAGCCATCACTGCACTAGGGCGTCCCCTGCAGGCGATGTGTGATGGTCCCGCCCAACAACATGAATGCTGTTACCTAGTTAGAGTAATGAAACATTTGCAAGAAAACAAGCAAGCTCAGAGAGCACCAAGGACCCCTCATTTCAACCCTGAGCTACAAATAGTCTCCTTTATTGATCAGGTTTTCAATTTGGGAGTGCTCCTTATCACATTTGTTAACTGGTTGTGTATTTTTTCTTCCATATTTCACTGATTCAGAAAATATGACTATGCAGATAAGTGGTCCACAATAATTCATTCCCTTATTATATGGTAGGTAAGTAGATCGTTTAGGTAGGAAAGGAAGGAAGGAAGGAAGGAAGGAAGGAAGGAAGGTAGGAAGGAAGGAAGGAAGGAAGGAAGGAAGGAAGGAAGGAAGGAAGGAAGGAAGGAAGGAAGGATATTAAAGTTTAACCACATACTATAGATTGAAGAATAGATTTAGTGTGAATAGATTTATCAAGGTATTATATTATTATACATTAAATAAGAGTGGAAATTGAACAGAATTTGGCAATCTTTCTGGAAATCATGGTCAATGTGTTGGTTAAGAAAAAGAGAATATTCTTCTCTCAGCTGTCATGGCTATTAATTGGGAGTGAATTACAAACTCCATTTGATTGGTCAATTAGAAACTGCTGCTCCATAGGACAGATGAGAGTAATTCTATTTTCCCCAACAAAAAGAGGACAGTTCTTCTTAAACTGGAATATTGTTAAATCCTCCTCCCAGCAAAAAGATGGCAAAACATTGAATCTAGGAACCATGAGGGCTCTCCTGCGAATTGAACATAGTACATTAGCTAATTGGAATTCTTTCAAACAGATCCACCCCACACAAATTGGGAAAGTGTTTCGATCTTTCTAGATATCATTGCTAAAAGCCTGTTGCTTGATTTGTGTCACAGTTTTCTCAAAGCCAATTAAGGTCAAACTGAACATCCAGGCAGAGGAGTAAGGCATATTTAGGGAAAGGCAGCCAAGATTTGATCACTGCATTGCCCTCCATCTTCTAAGAAAAAATATCAATCATCCTAGGGGTGATTGCTTTTTTTTAAAATTTAGATTTATATGGCTGCTTATCTCAAGCAGGTGACTTCAGAGAGCTAAAAGCAATTCAAACCAGTAACACCCCTCCTCCCACATACCAAAAACATTATTTTGTTTCCTTCACTGATTTCTAAGGCAGCTTTTAATTCAAACCCCAGAACAGCCTATGGGAGAAATTTTCTGGCTCCTCTATTAAACTTGACAACTTCTGCCTAAAAAACAGTGGTGGGTTGCCCCTGGTTCAGACCGGTTCACAAGAACTGGTAGTAAAACCGAGGGGAGGCCCCGCCCACCACCCCAGATGTTGTCATTGGCAATCTGCGCATCTGCAGAAGCTTCCTGTTGCGTGATCCCATTGCAAACTGGTAGTAAAGGTAAGTAGAACCCACCCCTGTTAAGAAACTGCATAATTGCATACAAATATTTTGGTGCAGGTCCATTGTAACGCCTTACGTTATTTTATATCCTCAGTCTCTATTCAGAAAGCAATGAAGAAAGGATGTATCTTGGCTCTTCTCCTTTTTAACTTTTATACCAATTCTCCAATAAAATATTGACCAACAGATATGTTCTAGTTTTCTTGTAACTGTTTCCTGATGATACAATTGTTCTCTCTACCATTGAAATGGGAATCAGGCACAGGCCACAGATCTGGGCTTGGGGATCCCTGCAATAAAGGACTGATAAATACCATGATTCATACTTTAGGGAAGATTTTTTTTGGTGCATCATTCCTTCTTATAATAGATTAAACTTATAATTATTTCTATAAAGTAAGCAACAAAAACCCCAGAGGATAGACATGATGCAAATGTTTTTATGGCTGAAGATTTAACTGTACTGGATCTCAACTAGATATTCATTCAGAATAATTTTGCAGTGGCAGTACATTTCAAAATTTAAATTCTTTGCAAATCATTAAAAAAAAACCTATTGATTTATAGATCCTTTATGGCTTTCCTGTGAATGCCTAGAAAGGTTCTCTATTTTTTTTAAAAAAGAAATTTGTCTTAGCATACAGTCACTGAATTTGATTTGGTTATGCCTGAAAGATCCTTTTGATGGTTTAAAGACAAGATGCCAGAGATAACTTAGCTATAACATATTTTTTCATTTTTAAAATTTATCATTAGAAATTACACAGATAGATAAATATTATTACCTTTTTCAGCAGCCTTATTCTATAATCAGATCACTTCCTTAAAACTTTTGTGAGTCAGTTTGCTTTGACCAAGCATCAACAGGGCAATGGTATTTTCTATGTAAAATTGCTCATGAAAACTTACTGCAATGTGTATATCAACTGTGCTACACCCCTCAATGTCACCCCATGGCATAATATGGAAGCTGATTTTCTACATAAATGAATTAAGAAGAATAATTTTTATTTATTTTTCTTCTACTTTATGTACCATCTGTGCTTCATGAGAGATGGAATCAATTCAGCAGACAAGCACATTGGAGAAGGGAAACCAAAGTGGATGGGAAGAGACAGCAAACCCCAAGTGGTTTGCAAAACCAAATCACCAAAGTCATAAAAAGTAAAAGCAAACCCAAATACAAATATATTGTAGGATAAAATATATTGTAGGCTACTTGTAGGAATACAAAGATGAAATGAAATGATTATCTGAGCCAAAATCTATTTTTATGTGTCTTAAAACATTATTATAATGGTTGTTGATAGTCTGCTAACCCCAAGTTTATACCTCCATGTTTGTATGGAGGGCATCATTTGCAAATAGACTAAAGACCACAGTTAGTTGGAAATATTAAATACAGCAGGAATTGGTCTCTGCACTGGGAACAAAATTTAGCAATGTCTGAAGTGTTTCACAGTTCATTTTTTTCCCAAATACAATTTAGATGAAAAAATAAAACCTTTGAATTGATCTCAGCTTTTGGTATCATTTTCTTTGTATGTGTATGTATGTATGTATGTATGTATGTATGTATGTATGTATGTATATATGTATGTATGTATGTATGAATGTATGTATGTATGTATGTATAAATTATTTTGTTGGTAATAGTATAAAAGTACTTTGCCATTACTGGGATTTTTTGACGTCAACTACTCTACAGCCATGGTATTTCCTGGTGATTTTTCATCCAAGAACTAATGAGATCCAATGCTGTTCAGCATTTGCAGAATAAATAAGGTCAGCTGAGTTCTTCCTTTTATGGGACAGGATTCAGACCCTTCTGAAGAAACCAAAGACTTTAATTCTTTCTATTGGAAACTTTAATCTTTAATTTTGCTTGGATATGCATATTTCTCAACATGATTGTTTTGTTTAACTCCACTGTACTCTTTTTAAAATGGATTCATTCATTTATTTACATCAGTGTCAGAAACAGCATCCAGCCAGTAAATCCTCAGCTTCATCCAGGCCCCCTGACTCTACCCCGAATTAAGGGATTACAAGATTGTAAAAAGGCAGTTATTTACATTGCTTATATAGCAACATATTCTAGATATGATTACAGTAGCTTAAACATTACACTATGAATTGCACATATTCTAGAAGAAAGAACATAAAGGTAATAACTAAACAAGTATATGAACAGAATAAGATTTTTTTTTTTTTTGCAGACTTAGAAAATAAAGAAGTCTTCATTTGAGGCCAAAATAACTACCCTGTTTCCCCCAAAATAAGACATCTCCTGATAATAAACCCAATCGGGCTTTTGAGCGCATGGCAATAAGGCCAAGCACTTATTTCAGAATTCAAAAAAATATAAGACAGGGTCTTATTTTTGGGGAAACATGGGTATAAAGACGAGATGAGCCAATCTGAGGAGGCTCATCCAGAAACTAGATGCTACAGTTAATAAGATCCTTTCTCAGGGAACCACCTGCACTATTTTATTTTCAGAAGACTAGCCACCCAAAAAGAGGAGTTTTGTAGTTTATTCCTGAATCTTGATCTCCTTCTGTTAAAAGGACAGAAAGATAAGACAAACCACTTTGTAGTGGTGGGGATATATACTTGATAAAGCATTTGAGGTGGTCTGTGGTTTTCTCAAAGTCACTGAGCAAACTTCCATTTCTCTTCCGGCCTAGCTGCCCAGTTTATAACACAGGACCAAGAAGACTGTCAGGTTTTGAGTTTCGGTTATAGAGTAAGGATAGAGTAAGCATAATAGCATTTTATTGCCTAAAGTCAGGTCTGTTTTCATTCCTTAAATATTACAGACTTCTATTGCAAGGGGAACACAACAGTTGAATGTTATTAGTTTGAGACAGTTTCAGTTCTTTATTTCATCTGCTGGCATTTTTGCTAGTTGGCATGAAATATGTAAGGCACATATGTTAGAAATCTAAATTCCATACCTAATCCTGGTCAAAAATGAATTGTGCAAATATACGGTTAGATTTGAACAACACTATATTTAATTAACTTTACTAGGAAACGCTTTTAGCACTCCAGGTGTGCAAAGAGAGTTGATAGAAGATTAATTTTTAATCTGCTATGTTGGCTGGGGAATTCTGGGAGTTGAAGTCCATGTGTCTTAAAGTTGCTAAGTTTGAGAAACACTGATCTACTGACACTTTTCTTTCATGAGTCATTTTTACATGATATATAAATGCTACACTCGTATAACTTTAATTGCCCTCTTTCACAGAGTCATTTGATACAGCTTTGTGCTGAAAAAATTACTTAAGTGGGAAGAAGAGAGAAAAAATTGCAAAACTCAACTGTCAGGCTGCAATAGAACAATATGAGGTCAGATAAGAAACCACAAATTTTAAACTACAGTTGCAGCTAGAAACTGAAACATTTGCCACAAATTCAGAATCTGCCAGATATATTTTGAGATCGCTTTCTGACAAACAATTCACTAACAATTCCCTGAAATTGGATTAGAAAGGTGAGTTTTAACATTTGAAATATGTATTTCATTACTGTTCCATCCAACAACTGTTCAAAATAAATCATTGTTATAGCAACTAATACTTTGGCTAATACCAGTTGATTAACACAACTCAAAGTCTGCCAGTTAAACATCAGTAACTTTAAAACAAAACAGAATTGAGAATTATCCAGATTTTTCTATTTGTCATAAGCAATTGGTTGAATGGCAAGATTCCATCTTGCAAATCTTCCCTAACAGCAATAATGAATTAATGTGTTTAAAGCACAATTATTCAGCCTTATAATGAGTGAAGAATAGCTGGAAATTATTCTGCTACATGAAAAGATATTGTTCCTTCAACCCAACAGGCACCAACTGAAACAGCCACCAAGAATGAGAGAATGGGAAGTGTGTGTGTCTGTGTATAAATATAATTCTAAATAGCAGTGTGAATAATATCCCTCTGAAGCGTGAGTTGCCCAACTATGGTTCTAATACAATTTCACTGCATGTGAAGAAAACATCAGCTTTAAAAAAATATTAGCCCCCTCCAGCACCGTCTTTCTAAAAACTGGTTATAAAAATCCATACTCCAATTTTCAATAATCACCTGTCAATATAATAATGTGTAATATTTTATTTACCCTATTTTATTTTGTTTTTTGACATTCAAAAATAAATTTATGCTGTAATTTACATCACCATGTAAAAGTAAATTGTTTCATTATCTTTTCAGCTCTGGGGGAATACAGCTGTCATGTTATTAAAGAATCATTTGTTAATTACTCGGGTCTGATTTGAATTGTTTTATGTTTGCATTGGATGATTTTTCTGTATCTTATTTCTGCTATAAGATTATCTAAAATTCCTGTTGGCTTACTATAGCCTTCCTCAGGCTAGTACCCATCGTCTATGTTTGGATTACAAATTTTCACATTTTCTATAGCCAGTTCTGGGAGTTGTGGCTCCTAGACATTTTAGAGCATCAGGTTTTTCTCACACATTTTGTGGTTCTTGTCTTTTGCATGGAACATGTAATCAGAAGAATCAGAGGGTGAAGGAACTGAGGAGAAAAGATTGTATAGCCAACCCCACAGTGCTTCTACAACACAGGCTGAAAATGGCTTCATCTTGAAGAGAGAAATTAGAAGCACTTTGCACAAGAGTGTTCATGGTGTCTCCAGTACCATACAGAAAGGTGATAAATCCAAGTTTTAATATGGGAGTCTAAAATTTGGCTAAAGTCTAAAGTTTTAAGAATACTATACAGTAAGTTAACAATAGACATTATTATGAAGCTGAATAGAAATATTTTATTTATTTATTATTTATTATTCATATTTCTATGCTGCCCATTCTCCGAGGACTCTGGGCAGCTTACACCAAAGACAGTATACTAAATAGCATATTGCCCCCAACAAACTGGGTCCTCATTTTACCCACCTCGGAAGGATGGAAGGCTGAGTCAACCTTGAGCCGGTGGGATTTGATTCGCTGATCTGCTGAACTAGCAGTCAGCTGAAGTAGCTGCAGTACTGCACTCTAACCACTGCACCACCTCGGCTCTTTTTTTTTTTAATTTCTTTTCTCATAATACATAGAGGTAATTAGTAAATCTGAAATTTTAGTATACATCTGAATTATGCTTTTCATGTATATCATCTACGATTTATATTGATATTGTTTCTTGATTGCTTATTTGTATCCTATGACTATCATTAAGTGTTGTACCTTATGATTCTTGACGAACTTCTTTTATGTACACTAAGAGCATATGCACCAAGACACATTCCTTGTGTGTCCTATCACACTTGGCCAATAAAAATTCTATTCTATTCTATTCTATTCTATTCTATTCTATTCTATTCTATTCTATTCTATTCTATTCTATTCTATTCTATTCATTTTAATGCATTCATGATGGATCTAAATATGATTGTGACAATATGGTGGGAGAGAGAAAGATAAAACATAACATCTATTCTAGTATGTGTTCACAAGCAGAATAATCATCATAACTATCATCTAACATGGGCTTCCTTTATGGTTTCTCCCCAATAGGTATTTGGAATTGTTTTCCCTCTTAAAATTGGGGGCTTCGCTATTGTTCTGGCAAACAGTAATTGATATACCTTCTTTTTTTTTCTCCAATCTTTCCTTAATCTTTCTAAGAATCAATATTATCAACAACAAATGAAATAAATGAAAATAAATATCAATTTAATGTTAAAATATTAAAAACTGATATTAAAAAATATCAACTCAGTATCAACTCAATATCAAATTATTAGGATGATGCGCCACTACATGGAGCAAAGGATGTATAGATACTTATTGGGTTGGCAGTTGATGGCTGGCTTTCTGTATTATAAATGAGATAGTGGGATAATTTTGAAACCTCAAAATAAGCTTTGTGGCATCATATTATTCTGACATTCAATAAAACAGCTTAGACAGAGGCTGCTATCTCCCCTTGACCTCTATAAGCAATTTGTCTCATTCTGCCTAAGAAAATAGTTCCCCAACTCCATTTTTTATGCAGGGTGCAATAAAACTTAACATTGACACCTGTTTGTGTAACATATGATTTCAGGCCATACTGATATTTCACAGGAAGTTGAACAAGTTTGGATTTTTCCAAAGGGAAGATGAAAACATGGTATGAAGTTTTGTTGTCTTGTTTCTTTTACAGAATTTGCATACTTTAAGCAAACCTGGAAAAGAAGACATGGCTGATTTAAAGAACTGACTCATCAAAGTGATTCTTAAAGCTTCAGCATCTTTCATACTCATGTGAAAACTTGAAAAAATGGGCAAGGCTGCCTCAGTGGATAGAAGAAAGGGCTATAATTGTAGTCACATGATCTAAAGCACTTCTGAATCAATTTCAAACAAGGCAGAGCCCAAAATTTGAATTAGTCTTAAGCAACTACCCTCAGCGGCTACTATACTGAATGCACAAGTCAATCCCAGGTGATTTAAAGTCCATCTTCTACTGAATACTGTACTGTAGTATAAATCAACTTAAGGTGTGGGGGGGGAGTTACTCTTTTGCCGAAGGCCAGCTGGGATGCTCCTAAGTACAATTATTAGGTTTTATAAACTCTTCTTTTCAGCTGAAAAGGTTGAAGCACTTTTAAACATTTTGATATTTCATTCCACTAGATTATACTCCCCCCAATATTTTGTTCCACATTTGCACTGTTCACTGCTGTTAAACGAAGACGTGGTCTCAGCTCATTCCTATGGAAACAAACCATTTATACTATGTACCCTGCATGGTCTTTTGCTCATTATTAGATGGAATCAAAGAATCATTATGGAACCAGAACAAATGTAGTTTAAGTACAGCACGCAAAGCCTACAAGTTCCTAAAATAAACTTGTTTACATAACATGCAATCATCCAGTCTTTGCCTAAAGTCCTTGTGGCAGAATTGCTCATTACGATTCACAACATCTGGTGTTAAGTGGAGATAAAAAAGATTTGATTTATTAACCATTATTGGGTTTCCAATAATACTTAATTGTTTAATCACATGCATCCATTGGGAAAGTCCTGCTGAGCATAAAGTTGTAAAGGAAGTGAGGATTGTGTTTCTTTTTCTTTAGTGATAAGGAAAACTTTGTTGATATATTTTTCATGTGATAATAGACATAGAGATAACATTTTCTGACAATGATAAATGATTTGCCCCACCTGTTGATTGCAGTCTGTGTTGTTGTTGGTTGTCTTCCCCTCAAACTGGCTGTCAGGCCTGGAAGCCATCTTTTGTACCCTGTACCCTGAACAATAGTGGGATTCAGCCAGTTCTCACCACTTCGGGAGAACTGGTTGTTAACTTTCTGAGCAGTTTGGTGAACCTGTTGTTGGAAGAAATCATTAGGGCAGAGAACCGGTTGTTAAATTATTTGAATCCTACCTCTGCCCTGTACCCTGTACCATGTTGAACCCCGACACTGGTGGCCCATGAGCCGGATACGGCCTATGCAGGCCATGGCCACCCCAGCTCCACAAAGGCAAAAAACATCCCAATACTTCCTGATATGGCTGATACATCACATATGGCCCGCGATGCTGTAGCATGACATATCACAATACCGCTGCTCTAATATAACAAAAGGAAGCATTGCCCTCATTCTATTCTGGCTTGATGATCATAGAACATAAAAGATAGAACATAGAACATGAAGAAGGGACCTTGGAGGTCTTCTAGTCCAACCTCCTGCTCAAGCAGGAGAGCCTATACCATTTCAGACAAATGGTTGTCCAATTTCCTTGTGAAAAACCTCCACCCACAAATTTTGGAGGCAAGCCATTTCACTAATTGATTGTTTTGTCAGGAAATTTCTCCTTAGTTCTAGGTTGGATCTCTCTTTGATGATCTTCCACTTTACTTCTTGTCTTGCCTTTAGCTGCTTTGGAGAATAGGTTGAGCCCCTCTTCTCTTCAACCCCCTTAAGTACTGGAAGACGGAAGTCTGTAGAGATTCTCAGTCATCCAAGTTATGGTTGCCTCAAAGGTGCTTTTTCAGGAGGCAACTGGACTTTCTCGTTTTTTTTCTTTTGAAGGTGTTTTGCTTCAATCCAAGAAGCTTCTTCAGCTCTGACAGGCTAGTAGGGAATGGAAGGATTTATATTCCTTATAGACAGCTGGTCATTTGTATCCTTTTGGATGATCATTGAAGCATTTGGAGGTTTATCTGTGTCCTGAAGGTCACCTGAGTAGTGTTCCTGGTGCCTGTAGTCTGTCATTTTTTCCTCTGGAAATCCTACTCCCACCCCATTCAAAGGGTGTTCATCCCCAAATGATAGCTTGGGCAAGGAACATTGGCAAAAATATACAATTAGAAGAATGGGAAAGGGTATGGGAAACCAACTATAGAATAACAAAATCCGTAGCATATAAGGAGAACCACTACAAGATGTGGTATAGATGGTATCTAGCCCCTGCAAGATTGGCGAGGATGTATGCAAACCTTAATCCAACGCGCTGGAAATGCAAGCAAGCACAGGGAACCTTCTTTCATGTCTGGTGGCTTTGCCCAAAAATTAAATAATATTGGATAAAAATAAAAATTTGGATATCAGAAATAATTGCAGAGGATATTGAGCTAGAACCAGAAATTTTTTTGTTAGGAATGCTTAAACAAAACATTAGAAAGGGAAAAAAGTACCTAATATTACATATAATTACAGCAGCTAGGTTTGCTCTAGCACAAGTCTGGAAAACAGATCAATTGCCAACGGAGCAGCAAATAACTCAAAAAATTTACACATGTGCAGAAATGGATAGACTAACATTGAAATTGAAAGATAAGGAAGACTCTCATTATTTTAAGATATGGGACAGTTGGTATGAGTGGATAAACCAATGGAAAAGAAGGTAAAGTCAAAATTTAGTAAGAAATTTAAAGTAATAATTATACACCATCATTAAGGGGGAAAAAAGGGTAAATAAGTTCTTGTATATATGTGTACTTATATACATTATATATACCTTATTTGTTGTTTGTTGATATTGTTGATTATATTTTAAGGTTGTGAATGTTTTATATAATTTTATGTTTTTTTTAAATCTAATAAAGTTTGTTTTTAAAACGGAAAAAAAAAAACAAAAAAACAAAAACAAAGGGTGTTCATCCCAAATTGTATAGCTAATGGGGTGTGATGGTAGTTCACCTCCTCATGGTGCACCCTGCATAGCACTGTAGTGTGAACCAAATGACTAGCAACAACTGGCAGCCAGACTACATTGAAGAATTGACAGTTAATGACCGTTTGTAGCCAGACATCTTTGTAGAACTCCTGGCTCTCTAAATACATGGCAACGGATAAACAAAATGACTAACAGGACATATCAGGCTGGTTTCCAGCAAGGCTTAAAAACCACAGCTGTGTTCATTGACCTTACTGCAGTTTACAATACCATGTGGAAGAAGTGGGGTCTTGTCTTTACCCCTCAGTGTGACTGTGGTGCTCCTCAATGAAATATCCACCACATTGTGTCCTGTCCATCAGGAGCTTACACCGGCCCAATGTCTGATTTTTTCTATGTAGACCACCCTGTCCTTGAATGGCTGGGTGGACTGGACATTGACATCTGAATTACTATAAATCCATGTATTTGCCATACGCTAACTAACTAACTAACTAAACAAACAAACAAACAAATGTATAGCTAAAAGTCTGTAGAGATGCTCAGTCATCCAGGTCATGGTTGTCCCAGCCCTAACCCTAACCCAATCAGCTCCTTTTGCTAATGGGGCAATGTCTAATGACAATGAGCAGCCAATGTTGCGCTGTCTTGTGTTGAGGGAGGAAAAGTATCCCCTAGTTACAATGGTCACAATAATGAAATGCCTTAACACCCAATAGTTTATTACCAACATTACTCAACTGCATTCCAGCACTTGGGGTAAGAAGGATGAAGAAAGGAGAACAGTGAAGGGGAAGAAAACTCTACTCATAACTTGCTTTGATTGCTACAACTATTTGCACTTCATAGAAGAATGAACAAACTGGCATAATGAACACTCCTGTGCCTCTTAAAAATATATTGGTAGCTGTAGGTAATTACCAAAAACAATGAAACGTTGTGCAATAAGAAGTGCACAAAAGGTGATAAAACTAAACTTTCATAAAACTTTCTCTTCCCTATTGTGACTCCTTTTGGAATCCAAAACCTTCACTCAAGAATTATCGACTTCTCTAGTTAAGCTCTTCTTCTAACAACAATCATAAGAATAATTGCAAGGTTGAATTGCCACCAATTCAATTGCATGAAATCAAGTGGATTCTTTGTTTATATCTTTTTCTGTCTATTTGCTATTTGAGAGAAGTTAAGAAGTCCATAAAAAAAGTTTCTTGAATGAACTTGAGGGAGTGGGAAAGAGCAGAAATTTGTGAAAAATTATACTCAAACTACACTTCAGGCAAATACTCCTGTAGTAAAATCCACCATGCAACACATCCCAAGCTTTTGATCAAGAAAATGTGTGGTTCAGTTCTTAGAAAGCAGGAGCCAAGCAGTATAAAATAGAAGAAGAAGAGTTTATGCAATGATAGGCAGTCATTTTATTTTCAAGTCTTAAAGACAATGACATTTTAGAAACAAATATGGCAATATATATCCAAAAAGTTGTTTAATTTCCAGTTATCAATGTGTACAAATGGCACCCTCCAGTATAGTGCACAAGCACACAATTCCTACTCTTTGGCTTCTCTCTTCTAGAATTTGTATGCTAGTCTACATGTCCATGCATACAAAACATATATAATGTTTTTCTCCCTAAGCCAAAAGAAACTTAAAATTGGGATTAGATATGTATGTCTTGGGAGTCCAAAAAGGAATGGAAAGAAAAATGCAAATCAGTCATTAGGTTTAACTGGCAAGCAGGTTATTCAGTTGCTTATACTATTAAAAACATTTTCCAGTCAGGATGGTAGACTTCTTGAAAGAACCAATCAGAGGTGGGTTTCAGCAGGTTCTGACCAGTTCTGGAGAACCGGTAGTGGAAATTTTGAGTAGTTCGGAGAACTGGTAGTAAAAATTCTGACTGGCCCCGCCCCTATCTATTCTCTGCCTCCCAAGTCCCAGACAATCAGGAGGAAATGGGGATTTTGCAGTAACCTTCCCCTGGATTGGGGAGGGAATGGAGATTTTACAGTATCCTTCCCCAGGAGTGGGGTGGGAATGGAGATTTTGCAGTATCTTTCCCCTGGAGTGGGGTGGGAATAGAGATTTTGCAATATCCTTCCCCTGCTACGGCCACCAAGCCATGCCATGCCCACCAAGCCACACCCACAGAACTGGTAGTAAAAAAATTTGAAACCCACCACTGGAACCAATCTTTTAGAATAATACTAATTCAGAACTGATGCTTGGGTGTTTTATTGCCTGAGGTGAAAGGCGCTGTCCATCTTCTGACTCCATGGCCATATTTGATCTGGATAAACGACTGACTTTTTCTTCAGTACCTGTGATTAGAATCCTTTACTATGCTTCAAGGTAGCAAATTACTTGGGTTAAGGCTGGAGAACCTACGACTCTCTGGATCTTATAGTATTAAGTCTCCCACCAATTCCAACCAGCAATGGCCAGTGGAAAAGAAAACTCTGCAATCTCCAAAAGACAATAGTTTCTCCACATCAAAAAAACCTTTTGTCCTCCATTTCAACACTGCCACTTATTGTTGGCCTGCCAGAAAGTGCTGTCCTAAATAGCGTTCTGATTCTGCAACAACATAACAATTACAGGAGTGATTCTGTTTACAATAATGATTTAATAACATTTAAATTATGATTTAACAAGCAGTACAATGTGACTATTGCATCACAGGAAGTTTTGTGTTTGTGTGCTTTCAAAATTTCATTAAGTTTAATTTTTTTTAGATAGGGGAAGGATTCTTGACAGAAAAAGAGCAAAAGTTGGTTACCAGGCAGAAGATGTTTCAAGTCAAACTCACATTCAGAGTTGAAAATTCATGCACACAGCAGTGATAAGGTCAATTACAGCTGGTGAATAATAAATCAAGACCTGATTGATTATGCAACCCAATAAGAGTTTCAGAAAGAGGGTTTTCATGAAACAGCCCTTCGACTTTTCAACGTATTTGCTTGTGAATAAGTCAATGGAACCAATAGAATTAGATGGCTATAGAAATTATTAACCTTTGATTCCCACTCATCTTCCTTCCTTTCCCATGAAAATTGTCATGAGTCACTTCAAAACTTTAGGATCTGTTTTTAACTAAAAAAAAGTTGTTTGAAATGCATTAATGTTTTGCTGGGGGAAAAAAAAGGTCAATTCAAACCATTTGTGAATGAAACCACTGTTATTTATTTCAGACTTTCCTGGGAACATCACCATATTAAGTAATGTGCTGTGCTAAAATCAACCCTGCAATTTCTCCCAGGTTTCCTTCTGCTCCAGAGAAAACTTCTGTTCTTCTATATGATGTTTTTGGATTGTATTGTTTTATTGCTATTGTACTGGTTGTCTTTACATCCCTGTGGAGCCTGCTTGGAAGACCTTGACTTCAAAATCTGATTATCCAAATCTGATAAAGTCTATGGGAGGACACATGATGGCTTCTTCTTTAGGGATTTACTAAAATTATGAGAAGCCAAGCTGGTTGTGAATCACTGGAGAGTCTTTTGTCTGTTGTACAGAAATGATGACCTATGCCAGTGATGGCGAACCTTTTCAGCACAGAGTGCCCAAACCGGAATGTGTCTGTGTGCGTGCACGCATGCACCAGAGCCCCAGAAACTCGATGACCAGATGGTCTTTGGGTTTCCGGAGCTCCAGCACACATGAAGATTAGAAGACCAGAAGAACAGCTGGCAATGGTGCACATGCCCACAGAGAGAGCTCTGCATGCCACCTCTGGCATGCGCGCCATCACAGATCTATCCTATAACTGTCACCAACAAATCCTCCTCTTTCATTAGAAACTACAAAAATAATTTCCATTTTATTTGATTGAATCAGAATTGGTACGAAAAAGGGTTCTGATACACTAATGCTGATCTTCAGTGTTTGTTTGTCCTCCCTTCCAGTTCTTTTCCTACCTGCTGCTAGGCAGAAAAGTGGCACATTCTTGCCCTTCAAAATCCTTATTATTAATCCTCCTTGCCGGTCAAGGGACTCAACTAATTTTGATCTTGAATCAGCATAATACCTGTGATCTCTAATACAAAATTAAACCAGCAAAGGACCTGGCATTCCAACGACTGTTTCTAATTGTGTTCCCTCTCTGGAGAACATGTCAGTGTGATTAGTGGTCTGTGCAGGACACAATTTTACATAGGACAAATCCTTGAGGAAGGAATATTAAAGTCCGTCAGTTGCTTAAATAAAATGCAGGCAGAGAATGAGGCCCAAGGGTTCCTCTAAGTGCTTCTGATGCCATGCAATAGACAGGGAGACATCATTAAAGAGGATATTACAGTTTGCATTTTCTTTTCTCAGCCCCAGCTGGCGACTTCTTATTTGCAGCAGTTAATTGGCAGCTTTTTTCTTTCAACCTACATGCATGTTTGTGGCTAAAATCATGAATTTTGATTTCCTTCTCAATCTTTTCTTGTAATAATGTTGTCAGCATGACAGATGGAATCATCCTTGCATTGAGGAGCAACATCAGGCCAAGAAAGAACTACTAATCTTCTCCAGTCTGCCAGTCTTGGTAAGACTGTAATTTAGTCCAGTGCTGTTTATGCTATGAATGGTTTTATTAACAAATAGCAGGAAATTGTACAATCATTACCATTAATAACCGCTCCTAATATCTGAATGCTTTTTATTTATCTTACCTTAATTTATATAACTGTTGATATGAATTGCTTAGGAGTTTTTGACAAGTGTTTCCCTCATACAGGTTTTTCAAATGCAAATTCTCTTTTATCACTTTTGATATAATTTTTTTTTAAAAAAAAACATAACTTTTTCTCTTTATATTTTAAGCACTTTCTGGTAGACGAGATCTGGAACCTGATTCCACAGGATGTCTATAATTAAACTTTATTGAGATAATAACAAAGTCTTGCAAGTCAACCCATCTTTCCCTCTCTCTTATACCCTCAAGGTTGTTTCTGTTTGTGTGTAAAGTGTGTGTGTGTGTGTGTGTGTGTGTGTGTGTGTTCCTCTGAGTTTCTTTGCAATATTCTTCTACTGATCTCCTGAACCTCATATTTCTCTAATGCAGGGGTCAGCAACCTGTGGCTCTGGAGCCGCATGTGGCTCTTTCACCCAGGGATGAAATGTAAAATGTGTTACTACCGGTTTTGTGGGCATGGCTTGGTGGGGGAGACGTAATGTGACTAGGTGGGCGTGGCCAACTTTTTTTTTTTAACTTTTCAAAGCATTTTTTCTAATGCTTTGAAAAGTGTCTGGCGATTAGGCAACTCAGCTGGGATCGTCAGAGAGAGATTTTTTAAAATGCTTTGAAAAGCCTCTCTGATGATTAGGCAACTCAGCTGGGATCGTCAGAGACTTTTCAAAGCATTTTTTTTAACCATCTCTTCAGCCAAGAGGTTGCAGAAAAAAATGCTTTGAAAGGCCTCTGAGTATCCCAGCTGAGCCGCGCGATCATCAGAGGCTTTTTTTTTTACTTTTAAAAGCATTTTTTTCATCAGAAGAGATTGTAGAAAAAAATGCTTTTAAAAGTAAAAAAAAAAAGCCTCTGATGATCGTGCAACTCAGCTGAGCATGGGGGGGGGGCGGAGGGATTTTTGCTACCGGTTCTCTGAACCACCTGCTGCCATCGCTACTGGATCAGGTGATCCGGTCCGAACTGGGAGCATTTCACCCCTGCCTTCACCCCTCTGCTGGGGCTCCCTGTCACTCAAAATATGTGTCACAATCACCAATGTGCGACACTTGTCGGCACACGATTTATTGAGCTTTTCAACCCCCGACAGGCCAAGCATGGATAAATCCAAGAAAAGAAAAGTTTCAGAAGAAAACATAACATTTAATTCAACTACATATGCTAGTTTTGTGGCCACTCAAGAAATAGTCAGGCACACGAAGGGTTTTGTGGCTCCCAATGTTTTCTTTTCTGTGGGAAATGGGTCCAAATGGCTCTTTGAGTGTTTAAGGTTTCAGACCCTTGCTCTAATGGCTTCTGGATGCCTTGTTCAAGATCATCTCCTTGACTCTCCAAACTGTATTCATTTCTATTTTCCTTTTTGGGGGATAATTTTAGTAGATTTTTGGAAGAAATATTAATTCAAATGGACATTATCTGATGTTGATTTTTGATGCAATATATGGTAACATCAGAAAACCCATACTGGCTCCCAATATAATTTGCATGAAATTCTTTACATTCCAAGCCAGGTTTCTTCAAAAGCTGGACCAGAATAGAGTTAAAATCTGGCCAAAAATCTGACTTGGAAGCAGATATTATGAAAGTAATTTCAGATTATGTCTTCATTAGCATATACTTCCAGCAGCTTTTCAGATTCTATACTAACTACACCAAGGTATTTTGCAAGAAATATAAAGATGTTGGGGGGTGGGGGGGGGGGTGTTTATTCATGCCTGTATTCCCCTGCCATCTCAAAGGTCCATGGTGGTGTGGGTGGTGGGGGTTTGAATATTTCTTCTTCTGTGATTCTATAGCTTCTGTGATTATTGAGTCTGTACTTCTGGATTCTGCTGTATGGTATTGTATATAGTATAAAGAAGTTTCTTATATAAATGAATCCTGCTGAATTATTTACTTGTGTGCTGGTTAGTTTGCTGCAAACTCTAATAATTGTTATGATGCCTATCTCCCCTACAAGGTGACTCTGGATGTCTTATCATGGAGGCAATCTGACATATATGTGAGGTGATAGCTATATAAATTGAATAAATAAATATTACCAAGACATGCCTTATAAGACTCTCTGATTGAAGTTTGGTTCTACAGAATAATTGGGTTTGTTGCTGTAATGCTGTCCTCCCTGTTGCTCAGCAACATATCAATGCATATCAAATACTTAACCTAACCAACAAGCTAGCTACAGCATGTTGCACCAAATGCAATTTCCAAATGCATTTCAGAGGCAGCTGCATTTCCAAGTATTTTGAAATAGTCTAGCTTTATGTAACCTGTTGCATGCCAGATGCATTGGATTGCACATTCCAGACGTTCCACTGATTATGTTGAAAATATTCAGAAAATCTCATTCCATACATACCTTTGGGGAACCAAGATAATCTCACCTGGAAGAATAATGAGAATATTAATTATTTTTATGAGAGCTGGTTTAATCTCAAAGAAGCATCTTTGGCAGGAAAACTAAAGATGATATAGAAAAGATACAGTTAATCAACTAGTCACGTAGAACTAGTCATGTAGAATTTTTTTAAAAACGTTGGTAGACAAAGGTTTTCTGCAAGCCATAAACCAGATAGCTGAAGAACAGAGCCTTAGCTGGTGGTAACATTGATTCACATGGACTGGTCTCAGAAGGTAAGCAGAATTAGTTCTACCTATTCTTGTAAAGGAAGGAACCAAGGAATGGGGTGGAGGTATAGACTGAGAAAGCAAAAAACACCTTTCAGAAGATGGCAGAATATTATGCAGCACATTACTTCATATATCAAGTGGTGGGTAATGAAATTACACATGTATGAATGGATTGTGAATGTGAGCAAAATTAGTTAGTTACTTCAAGCAAATCTTCCTTGGCAAAGGTCCCATAGCACATATAATTCCAGGTCTAATTAGAATTTCCTAACATTGGTGAAGAAATAAGTCAGAGCAAACGCTATATATTGAAGAAAGAGATTTCTCAACCCTGACAATCTTTAACGGAAACATTAGATCAGAAATAAAAAATATCATTTATAAATTCATTCCAAAGAGCTAGGTAATAACCCTGGGGAACTAGCTTTCCTGTCTAGCCTGAAAATGTAACACAAGCACTGGAGGTCACATTTTACACTAAACTATTTTTTTTTAAAACTCAAGAACATAGAAAACTCATGGCTGAAAAAGACCTAGTAGTCCAACAAGTCTGCCCTTTGAGTACATTTGTTTTATTGTGTGTGTTTTCTTTTTAATTTATGTATTATGTATTATTTTTTATTTAACATTTTTATATTTTTATTTTGATGAATGATGGACATGTGTTTACCCGAAGCATGTTTAAACTCAGTTAAAAATAGCTTGGTTAGATTTGGAACCAAGCACATTTGGTTCTTCTTGCTGTTGGGATTAAACCAATCACTGAAATTTCTTCTATCATTTGTTTAATATTTTGTCTTGAATAGATTCTCTGATGAATTGTTTTCAACAAACCAGACATCAGAAATAAGAGCATCCTATGACTCTGGCTTGTTAAAAGAGCTACAAATTAGGGTTCTCAACTAGCAAACCCTGGAAACAGCTTTCAACGAAACTTATTTTTTCCTACTCTCAGAAGGAATCAAGTGTGAACAAGCCCTCTGATTCATTTTGGGGAGCCAATTTCTCTGAAATTCTAGCTTACTATGACATGCAAGCACATCTTGTTGTGTGTTGGTTAGCCTTCTCCAAATTTTATTTAATTTGTCGATCATAATTGTATCTTGCTTTTCACCTACAGAGTTCAAGAAAGTACACATGCAGTCTTCTTGTCTGATTCTTGTAATGACTCTGTGAAATAGATTAGCCTAAAAGATGCAGACCAATAAGTTCACGATTAAACAGGGACATGAATCCTTCCAATGTTCATTGCTTAATCAAGGCCTGGAAAAACCTGACACGAAAGACCCAAATCCATCACGAAGACAGTATTAAATGTAAGATAAATTAACCACCTGAATAGTTGGCTGCCTTCCCTCCTTTTTGTTAACATTCACTAGCATCTGCCTTATCGGCCTGTACTAACCACATTTTTCTGCAGGGTGTGTATTTTGCATTTCCACAGTCTGGCATGAACATTTCATTACTGGAATGGGTCATACAATTACAGTTGAATGATTGTTTAAATTGAACATGTGAGAAGATGCAGACAGCTTGGAAGAAATTCTTCCATTCTTCTTTGTTTCATGGCATCTTATAGTAAGCCAGCTGTTGTTTTAAGAGTTGAGGCAAAGAGTTGAGGATGTCTAGAAATCACAGATGGTGAGATTTGCCTAGGCTAGATGAAACATTACAGTAAGCATGTTGTGACACAAGATCCTTGCTCAGAATATTTAAGTTAACCTTAAACAGTTCATCCCCAGGGCCAGAAACAAATGGATAATAAACCATCACCAGTTAAACTTTTCAAGGCCTACCAATGAAAGAGGGACTGCATCTTTGACCCCGCCAAAAAGTCATTGCAATTAGTCTTTGAATATAGCAGCCTAGGATACGTAGCTATTTTTTTTTCTTGACAGCCATGCCAGAACCAAAGTAAAATAATATTTGATTTACTTAAATTTTATTTTAGAATTAATACACTCATACCTTTGCTGTCAGTAATCTCCACCAACATAGAATCTGCAGTGATTATATGTTCCAAGTACTGAAGATGGGAGTTACTGAGTGCAATTTGGCATATTGCATTTCTCTATTATGTTTGGAAGAGTTAGTGGTAAAAGGAAACCAGCTCACCAAAAAACATGGTAACTGGACACTATCAAAGCTGACACCAGAGCATAGAACCACTCAAAGAAGTAATGCATGATCAGAAGATGTGGAGAGACCTGGCCCATAGAATTGCCAAGAGTTGGACATGACTGAATGGATAACATCATCATCATTTTTCTGTAAATCATATTCCGCATTCTGAAATGAGCAAGCTGGCTACTCCAATGGAGATAATTCCAGTCTAATAGACCATGGACTAGAGATAATCCTTGTTTAGTGACTACAAATTGGGATCAGTAGCTGTCATTAAATGAAGCAACCATTATGTGTGAAATTGCATGACTGCAATTGTATTTTTCTTTTTCCCCAGTCTCCACCTATATGGAATGTTCACTTCTGTGCTGGGATAATTAATAAGAAGGGAATCAATGTTTGCATTTACATTCATTAGAGGGGATTACAAGAGAGGAAACACTATGGGAAATATACATCAAAGGGAAAACGATGGTCCAGCAGTCATGAATGTGCTAGGCAAACATCCCAATGTATTCCTGATTGTGTGCCAGCTTACTCACTTTTTCTCTCTCTCTCCAATCTCCCCATTCTATAAAGGAGGAGGAAAAAAATCAAGCACAGATGAAATTGCCTATAGAGATTTCTTGTCTTTTTCACCCTTCCCTCCAACTTTTTCTGCAAGAGGGAAGGAAGAAAAAATGGGTTAGACATACTATTATGCATACTGAGTGTAATGGCAATCACAAGGGACTGAAGGACAATGCAGAAGTTGTAAATGTGGGAATTGATTCCTAAGCACCATCATAACTTTGAATGGTTGTTGAACAAGGCAGTTAGTAAGCAGGGTCTACCTGTGGTTATCTGATATCCTGATGTTTCAGTCACATCCTGTGGTTGACATCTTCAGGGGTAAAAGTAATTTGCTCTGTACTGCCCTTCTTAGCAGCTCACAGACAACTGAGCAGGAATTGACTGAGCTCTTATATTGGTAACAGAACTAATCACTTAATTGGGCCATGTTACTGGAATTCTGAAAATCCAGTTTCTGATTGGTTCTTCATCCAAATGAAAATGTGAATGGTCTGACTTGAAGACATTCCAGACAAACTAATTTTTTTTTTATTGAAAAAGTTTTCAATTACAAATTTTTCCCCCTTTTCCCCCCCCTCCTCCCTAACCCCCCCACCATCCCATCCCCCCTGTGACTTCTTCAAAATAAAAACCTAATACATAACAGATTATATAATATTTTAGCATCCCCTTACTCCCTCCTCCAAATACTGACCCTTACTTCTAATGATATTATTAATATTATTACTTCCCCCTCTTACCATACACTTCAAAATAACATTCCATTATAACACTATATAATAACTTCTGATTTAACACAGTAATATTATTATAACTCCCAGACAAACTAATTTTTGATTGATGTGTCTTTGAAACAAGCTACTGCTCTTTATATACCAGTAACAGATAACTAGATCGTAGTCCACAGCCAAGTTCAGCGTTAAACCAATGGTGTCAGCCCTGGAGGCCATATTTTTCTTTGAACCTTCAGGGCTGCCACACTGAGTGCTGTGGAAAACTGGGAGGGGGGATTGCATGGAGTTGCAGAGATATCTAGCCACAATAACATTCTTTGCTTTGGGAGTCGAAGACATTCAGCCTGCATCTGGAGTGGTGTGACTGGGAGGCATCTCTAGTTGGGACAGTGCATTGATTGGACCATGTGATGGACATGTGGGTGCAGGGAAGGGTCTTGGACTTTCTTTTGGGTGGGGAAAACCTGGAAGCTTTCAGATTCGGGTTTTCCCATATGGGCCAATATGACATCTCTAATGGCCTTCTCAAAAATTTGTGGTGCTATATATTAACTGCTGTATTGAGTCAGAATTTTAATTTTGCGGAACTTCTAGCCTTGGAGTCTCTTTTGTTGGGGGTGTTACTTGGAACCCTGACAAATGGACTGATGCTGGCCATGAAAACCTGAATCGATAATTTCCTCTAGTGAGGAAAACGGGTGCAATAAAAGCCACTAATTCTACCAGAAATTACGAGAATTAAAAACTAGGAGCACTGAACTGGTACCAACTCTTTAGCAAATTGCTCCTTTCATAGCTGTGGCTTCAGGGAAGCTGCAGGTGTATAATTAAGCTAAGTATAATGAAGTATAATTTACCTCATTTTAAACACTCCTCCTCTCCAAAAAAAATGAGATAAAAAGAACAGAAAGAAAAATACCTGCATTTATCACAACTGGAATATAGTTTCTTCAAATATTTTTTAAAAAAAAATGCAAAAAAAAAGAAGGCATAATTGCTCCGAGGCTTAGTCTTGTCAGGACAGATTAGCTTTGGTGTTTGATACCACCACACTTTGTAAAGTGATAGTTACTTTGGTTACTGGGTATTCTCTTGTTGCTCATACAAGATAACTCCTGTAACAACAATGCCAAGGTTTTATAGGTGGCAAGGAAGGAAGGAATAGAGAAAAAAAGAAGCATTACAGGTAAATTCTTGATTTATGATTGTATTTGAGCCCAAAATGACAATCATATTGTGCTGGTCGGTAAGCGAGTCACCATGCAACTGTGCCCAATTTTACAATCTTTTTTGTGGTGGTCATAAAGAGGACCCATTGTACCCAATTGTACAGTTGTGGGTTTGTTTGGTTTTTTTTACTGAAAATTAGAAGTAAAAGCCAATTTCCAGCAAAAAAGAACTGTCAGGGTTCCAAGTAATACATCCCGTTCAATAAAAACTCCGAGCAAATTTCTCAAATAACATTTTATTAGGACATATCGAATTGGCCTATTCCTGGTGGAAAACTGGCTCTAAGTTGCCGCTGGTTTTCCCCCCAATTAAAAGTAAAACTATCACTTCACGCCAGAGTCTCAATCACATGGTCCAATCAGCATACAGCCCAGTTGCTAGGTGATCTCAGTCTCCACCTTTCAGTCACCTGCACCAACATCCTTGATTCACAGGGGAAAGAATTTTATTTAGGCTACAACACCCCAGCTAATCTCTACACACACCCTCCCTGGCCCCTTCGCTCCATGCTGTATCAGCCCTGAAGCAGTGAGAAAAGAAACCTCCCTAGAAACTACAATAAATATAATATAATAAATAATATTGGCTACCACCAATAGCCTCCCACCGGCCAGTACGCTCCCATAGAGAGGAGCTCCTCCAGGTGCCGTTGGCCAAACAATGTTGGCTGTTGGCCCCTAGGGGGAGAGCCTTCTCTGTGGGGGCACCTACGATCTGGAACGAGCTCTCCCCTGAGATACGGAGGTTCCCGGATCTGCGCACCTTCCACCGCATGCTTAAGACTCATCTATTTCATCAAGCTGGCCTGGCCTAAATCTTCCCCCTTTTACATGTGGAAATTTTAAATTTGTTTTAATTATAGGGTTATGGGTAAGGCATTTTAAATTGGGGAGCCATTTTGGATTTAATTTTCTTTTAACTGTATTTTAATGTCTATATTATATGTTTTTTTAATCTTGGCTGTTCACCGCCCCGAGTCCTTCGGGAGAGGGGGCGGTATAAAAATTTAATAAATAAATAAGAAAGAAAGAAAGAAAGAAAGAAAGAAAGAAAGAAAGAAAGAAAGAAAGAAAGAAAGAAAGAAAGAAAGAAAGAAAATGGCCACAGTTCAGCCAACTTCAGGGTTGACTAGAACATTGTAAATTATGGTCATATGACTGCAAATAAATGGGGTCTGGTTGCCAAGTGGTAAAATGCAACCACACGACTGCAGAGAGCGGTGGTGTCCATCAGAATTTGAAACCAGGTTGTAAGTAGCTCTGGAGGTTTATTTCATAATTGGACAGTCACTAAGTAATTGAGGACTATTTGTCAGTCACTGTTACATTGTTCTGAGAACATACTCTCAACCACCATTGTAGCTACAAAACTGTTTGACACTTCTTATGAATTTAACTTTATGTTGGCGCTAAAACATTTCTGCCAGGGCATAGTCTTCTCCAGTGAAGTAGATTAAATGCCTCGGTCTTTGAACAACAGAATAATCAGCTACTTTTGTGCCTGCAGCTTTATCACTTCTATTTTCACCTTTTCTTTTACAGATTTATGTAAAAGATCTCGTTACTAGGAGTTTTAAAGAAAATATGGAGAAAGCCAGAGGAAAATTGAAATTAATCAATTGCTGGGCCATATATTTTCATTTTAAATAAATAAAAAATGTCAGTTGCATAGTCTTCCTTAACCATGTATCTACAAGTGACCATATACCCTATATCAGTGATGGCTAACCTTTTTGCCGTCGCGTGCCAAAAGTGGGGGGAGCGCCGGGGGTTGTCTGCACGCGTGCCCACACCCATAATTCAATGCTGCCCATGCATGTGTATGTGATCCCACACACACATGCAGCTCACCCCGCTTTTGGCACATGATGGCCCGGTGGGCCTGGTAAACCCATTTTTCGCTCTTCCCAGGCTCCAGAGCCTTTCTAGGAGCCTGGGGAGGGCGAAAATGGCCTTCCTCAACCCGCTTCTCAGAGGCCCTCCAGAGGCCAGAAATGGCCTGTTTGCCAACTTCCAATGGGCCTGGAAGGCCCGAAAATCAGCTGGCAGAGCTGAGCTTGTGTGCCCACTGATATGGATCCACGTGCCACCTATGGCGCGTGTGCCATAGGTTCGCCTATATTATAAGGGATAGTCCTTTATTTCAGAAAGTTGCACTTTAGATTTATTTATTTTTCAAAACCTCACTTTTCCCCCTTTATTTTGGACATTTAGCTTAATGCACATTTTCACATTCATGTGAAAAAGTTGATTTGTCTCTCTAAAATAAGTGTACATGTACTGTTTTATTTTAGATATTATTATTACATATGTGTTTTTGTAAAGTTTTTCTTGATTTTCCTCTTGAATTTTCATTTGTAAAATGAGGTTATAAACTTAACCAATTAAAAATGTTATCCTTACGAATCTCTTTTTTAAGGGTTGTCCTTTATTTTTTTCCAAGAAAATCTGTCACCATCATTATAACACATCTGGAGAACTTCAGCTTGTACAAAGCTGCTCTAGCTGTTAAAAAACAAACCAATTTATTATTCACCAAGATAAAAAGGTAAAGGTAAAGGTTCCCCTCGCACATATGTGCTAGTTGTTCCCGACTCTAGGGGGCGGTGCTCATCTCCATTTCAAAATCAAAGAGCCAGCGCTGTCCGAAGACTTCTCCATGGTCATATGGCTGGCATGACTAAACGCCAAAGGCGCATGGAATGCTGTTACCTTCCCACCAAAGATGGTCCCTATTTTTCTACTTGCATTTTTACATGCTTTCAAACTGCTAGGTTGGCAGAAGCTGGGACAAGTAACAGGAGCTCACTCCATTACGCAGTGCTAGGGATTTGAACCGCTGAATTGCTGAGCTTTCTGATCAACAAGTTTAACGTCTTAGCCGCTGAGCTACTGCGTCCCCTTATTGACTAAGATTGTTTAAATAAGTTTATTATGTTATACTATAGATTTCACATCAGAATCCATGTAGATATTAATATTCAATCAGTTCATTATTCATCATCCACTACTCACCATTCACTTTTAACAAAAATGGTTTGCATTTATCCCAAGCTGAGCAACCTCCCTACCTATAACCAAATGCTAAAGGTTACTAGATCCAGGCTGCAAAACTAGGGGCAATTGCTAGATGATAGCATTATTCTCATGCTACCTTGTGGTCAGCACATTTTCAGCCCAGAAGAGGTTATTTTCCTACATGCCACTCTCGAAGCCTTGTTGCCCTGCTGTCTAAATATAATTTTGAATGTGGCAGGAGATTCTATATCCCTACTCTGTATACACCACATTTAAATATTTATTTATTTACTTATTCGATTTATATGCAGCCAGACTCCTGGGAACTCTGGATGGTTTACAAATGGTAAAAAAAGCACACGTTAAAACCAGAAAACAGCATAAAACAAAAGAATAAAGATGTTAAAATAACAAACCCAGATGGGAACAAAGAAAAAGAAGGATATATGTGATTCTCTTCTAATTTGTTTTTTTAAAAAAATCAGGTCAAGAAATTAAAACTTTATGTTCACTTAACCTACCATTCTTGAAAAAATATTCGTATAAGACCTAGTGTAGCTAGGAGGCCAAGCCACAAATCATCCATTGGGTTCACAGATTGCAGGACACCAAATTGTGACTTGATTTGTTTTATTACAATCTAGGAATGTTGTCGTTCTGATATGAAAACTGTAGCTTGTGGCTTATTATATAGGAGGCCAAGCATTATTGACTCAAGACTCCATTTGAGCCAGGGGGAAGAGGATGCTGGGGTTGTGCTCATGCTCTCATGTAAGAAGCAAAATTATGATTCAAGAAAGTCTCAGACATACACTCCACTACTTATTATTCTTGAGCAATGGCATTCATAGAACACACTGAACAAGTAACTAGAATCAGCTGTCCAATGAGAAAGGAAACTTTGGAAGAGTGTTTGATAGAATTATCACTAGCACACAGTGTTCCCTCTAACTGAGGGGTGTCAAATTCAAGGCCAGCAAGCCAGATCTGGCCCACAAGGTGCTTAGATCTGGCCCCCGGGGCCACCCTGGAAACAATGAAGGACTGGACCACAGTCCCTCTGCCAGCGAAAATGGAGCTCGGGAGGGCTGTGTGCTCCATTTTCGCTGGCAGACGGTTGCAGGAGGCCATCGCAGCTGCAAACGGAGCTCAGGAGCCTATTTTCACTGACAGTGTACTCAGGACATCATAGGCACCCCCGATATGAGTGACATTGAGCTAGTCATGCCCACCCCGGCCACACCCATCCCAGCCCCCTGAGGTCAAACACAATCCTGATGTGGCCCTCAATGAAATTGAGTTTGATACCCCTGCTCTAACTTGACATTTGGGGATCACGGAGAATATAGCATATGCTTTTTTCTTCTTGATTATCATGTTTCTTACAATCTTATGCTGGAAAATTCTTGACTATGAAGGGAAGAAGCATCTGAGCCCCGAAACAATGAACAAAGAATGAACAGCATTCTTTCTAACTCTGCCAGTAATGGAGTCATAAAAGATGTATATGTTCAGCCTGGACTGGAGGTTAACATGTATTTTAACACGCTTTTATTCGGATATTTTATTGTTGTGAGCCGCCCTGAGTCCTACAGAGATAGGGCAGTATATAAATAAAATAAAATAAAATAAAATAAAATAAAATAAAATAAAATAAAATAAAATAAAATAAAATAAAATAGAAAGAAAGAAAGAAAGAAAGAAAGAAAGAAAGAAAGAAAGAAAGAAAGAAAGAAAGTTTTCCTATTTCCTGTGTTTACCCAAGATATTGGTAGCACAGAGTAACCCAGCCAGATGTTTTTGCTATGTATCAATGTATCTGGGTGAGGATAAATATGCAAGAATCCTTTGGAAGTGGAAGATCCATCAGTGACTGGTCCAATGCATAGCATTTTAAGCACTACTGAAAGTGATGGACTGGACATGCCAGAATGTTCTTTGGTGGCTTTGATTAAGCTGCAGCCATTTATACCAGTGTCCAAATGAGAATGTAAGCATCATTATTAAGAGCTGCAAATGCCCATCAGCCTCAGTATTGGAGCATTAGACTTAATTTAGACAAGTTCAGTTTGAATTAGCTCCATAAAGGAAAAAAAGAATTCCAAGAACACTTTGTAGTCATTTTTTTGGTTGTTGTTCGTCTTTTCTTCATTTAAGTGATGTATGTCTCTTGCGTTTGTATTATAATGACGGGTCTTTGAAGCATGTAATTACTGTCTTATTTAAATGCAGCTCACTGCAGGTGATGCGGATGGTTTGCAGAGTATGATTTTTTTTGGGGGGGCTTCATTTATTCCCACCCCCACAATGATGGAGCTTTTTGTAAAAAAAAACACAGCACATCATCTTTAAAAACCTGAAAATTATGAGATATGGAATGGCTTGACAGGAAAAAGAAAATCAGAACACAGATGCACACAAAAACTCTAAATAATTAAAAACGGGGGAGGGGGATCTTTGCAGGTATGATCCATATCAGTTTGGTGGTAAAGGGAATACAAGAAAAGTATCTGAGCTCTAGCAGGAATTATCAGGTTCTCTGAATTTCTAAATATGAAGCTCCTCACCTTTATTTTGGCATTTAAAATTCATTACTGCATAGCAATGGCACAACACCCTAGTCAAGTTTTAAGTGAATATAAAAATTTTAGTCTGTTCTACACTCCTGTCCTCTTCTTTCTATGATTTTTTTTTAGCTACAGGGCAAGATGAATCAGGTGTGGGGGGGTGAGATTAAGGGAAAGCAAAGAATGACTAGAGGGGAGGTGAAAGAGAAAGGGAAGGGAAGGGAAGAAGGGAAGAAATATTCTATTGGATATTCTATATCTATTCTATATCCATAACATATCCATTTTAATTATCCAGTATGTCCGAAAGAACATGTGCCAGTTCCTAATTTACTATTTGAAAAATAAAAACAAGGTATTACATTTTTCGGACTATAAGACGCACCAGAGTATAAGACACAACATGATTTGCCCTCCCCAGCCCCCAGAAGCACTTTGCAGGCCTCCCAAACCCTCTGTGCATCCTGTGCAGAGGGTTTGGGAGGCCTGCAGAGTGCTCCTGGGGGCTGGGGAGGGCAAAACATCCCCATTTTTGCAAAAAATGGGCCCGTTTTTGGCCTCCCAACCCCCCCCCCCCCGCATCTCATTTTTTCCTTCCCCAGGCCCCAGGAGCACTCTGCAGGCCTCCCAAACCCTCTGCAGGACCCATTTTTGCAAATAAAACTGGCCTATTTTTGGTGAAAACAGAAGGTGTGGGGCGGGGTTTGGGGAGGCCAAAAATGGCTCGGTGTATAAGACGCACCAACATTTCCACCCTCTTTTAGGGGGGGGAAGTGCATCTTATACTCTGAAAAGTACAGTAGCTTGTTTATTCGTGTCAGAGGCATCACAATTAAAATAAGGCATACTAAATGACATAAAATTTACAATATAAAATGTAAGATTAAAAGGTAGTGAATCTGGGACTCATGATGATGAAAGGAGCTTCCTCAAAGAATGTGTGTTGTTAACAGATTTCAGGAATCCCCTGGGCAACAGCTTAGAGCTGACTAATCATTTCAATCCAGAAGCATTTGAAGGGTAGTGACTGGGTGCTCATTTCCAACCAAGTAATGAATCTGGATTTCTGCAGGATGTGGTCAGGAAGTCAAAAATGCACACAAAAATAAGTAAAGCTTTAATCTCATTGCTGCAGCCACTGTCAGTCCTATTGGACAGACCAGACTATGAAATCAATGTCATACAAACCAATTTTTATTATAAACTATGGTAACAGAGTCTTCTTAAGTCTAAATGTGTTACCCTTCCTTCCTCTTTTATCTTCATAAAAAATTGGGGAGGCTGTCTGGCTTTCCCCCCCTCAAGTTAGTTTCTTGGAATGAACTCAATCTGCACTTACTTGATCATTGCTTTGGTGACAGATTTTCCCGCTATCCTCCAAGTGAGCCAATAGTGTGCGGTGGCAGCCAAAAAAGCCAATGCAATCCTAAATCGCATTAACAAAAGGATACAATCAAGATCAAGTGAGGTACTAATACCACTCTATAAAGCCCTAGTAAGATCACACCTAAAATACTGCATCCAGTTTTGGTCACCACACTATAAAAAAGATGTTGAGACTCTAGAAAGGGTGCAGAGAAGAGCAACCAAGATGATTAGGGGACTGGAGACTAAAAAATACGATGAACGGTTGCAGGAACTGGGCATGGCTAGTCTAGTGAAGAGAAGGACCAGGAGAGACATGATAGCAGTATTCCAATATTTGAGGGGCTGCCACAGAGAGGAGGGGGGTCAAGCTTTTTTTCCAAAGCACCTGAAGACCAAACCAGGAATAATGAATGGAAACTGAACAAGGAGAGATTCAACCTGGAAATAAGGAGAAATTTTCTGACAGTGAAAGCAATCAACCGATTGAACAGCTTGCCTTCAGAAGTTGTGGGAGCTTCATCACTGGAAGCTTTCAAGAAGAGACTGGACTGCCACCTGTCAGAAATGGTGTGGGGTCTCCTGCTTGGGTGGGGGGTTGGACTAGAAGTGGTAGGCAAACTTGGCTCTTTCTCACCTTCTGGACTTCAACTCCCAGAATTCCTAAGACGGCTGTCTTAGGAATTCTAGGAGTTGAAGTCCACAGGGTGTGAAAGAGCCAAGTTTGCCTACCACTGGACTAGATGATCTACAAGGTCCCTTCCAAATCCATTGTATCTGTTATACAATATACTGTTTAAGTTAGAAAAGCTGAAGAAAACCTTGTTGGTCACAATTACCACAGCTGAGCTGCTTATAGACCTTGTCTCTCCAAACATTAACATTAACAGAGCCCTGGTAGCGCAGGGCTGGTAGCGCAGCAGACTAAAGCACTGTTATTAACATCAGCTGCCTGCAATTACTGTAAGTTCAAATCTCACCAGGCTCAAGGTTGACTCAGCCTTCCAGCCTTTCTAAGGTAGGTAAAATGAGGACCCAGATTGTGGGGGCAATAAGCTGACTTTGTATAAAATATACAAAAAGTATGAAGGCTATTGCTTAACGCATTGTAAACCGCCCTGAGTCTCCGGAGAAGGGCGGCATATAAATCAAATTAAAAACAAAAAACAAAAAACCCAAAAAGCATTGAGCTTCTCACTCTTCTCTCAGTGAATAGAGAGATTGCCTGGGAAAAAAAGAGTGTATTTTCTATGCGCTTTGAAGTCACCATCTTGATTTTCTAACTGCATTCTAACTGCATTTCTAACTGTGGACACCTTTTGTGTAACAGCAGGAGTATTATGCAGAAATAATTATTTAAAGTTTGATATTAACATTTTGAGGAAAATATTAGGAACCATGAAAAAAAAATTGCATTCAGGATTTGTTTCCTTTGCAAAGGAAGTCAAAGGTAGTAATGTCTGGGGAGAGACCGAATCAACTGCTGTATCCTTTTCTAAATTATTGGAGAAAATATTCAAGGGCCAGTTATCCTTGCAATAATTTGATCTGTGATGCTTTACCAGTATCTATCTGTGAGCTGCATGCCAGTAATGTAATAAACAAGCCATGCTTACAAATTTTAGAGCTGCCTGGGAGCTAGTGAATTAAGTTGCCCACCGTGATCTCGAGTACAGAATGTAATTTAAATCTGGCTGTTCAGTCATTTCAAACTCATAAAAAAAGATTCACAGATAGATGATCAGATAGAAAGCACAAAGTAGTGTTCACTCATGTCTGTACATGTATATGAAGCTTGTTGAAGGGGAAAAAGAAGCTACAGCACTCAGCTCTTTTTGGCAAATGATTTAAATAGCTGGAGCTCATGATCAGATAGGTAAACATTAATAAATCAAATGCATATTTAGAGACAATATAACCTGATTGTCCTGATAAGCAAACAGCTTCCACATTTGTTTTCTTTTCTTATTTCATTCCTCTTCACATACTGCAGACATAGTCTGAGAATGTATAGAGGGGTATCATATTCTTGATATGTTTTATATATTATTTTAATCCTATCACCCTCCAGATATTGTAGTGTACAATATCCCCTGTAGTGCAGGGGAATTACAGGAGTTGCAGTCCATTTGTTCAGGACCTCAAATATCAATGTCAGTCTTTGGCCAATATATGTCAATTTGACAGACATTTAATCATCAGTGCATTTTGTCAATGTTTCACATCAATCTATATTTTAAATAAATGCAAGAGAACCACATTTGTTTTTATATACATGTTTCCTAAAATATATGTTTTGTATACATTTTTTCTAATACGCTTCCAGAACCATCTATGGTTGAAAAAGCACCTCTGCCTCAATTATCTTATCCAGCCATAGTAGGTTAGTGACTGGTCTACAATTGTCCATCTCTGATGGACTCAAGACAGGTTTCCTAAGTGAAGGGCTAAACAGTGTCCTTTTTAAAGCATGAGGGCATCCTGCTGTCCCTCAGAGAGTCATTAAGATGTCTCTAATAACTTCCTGGCTAAAAGTTATGAGCAGGGGTGGGCTTCAAAAATTTTAGCAAGGGGTTCTCTGCCCGGTTGCTGGGTGGGCGTGGCCATGGTGGGCGTGGCCTAGTCGGTGTCCTATACCATGGCGGGGGGCGTTTTTTACCTCCCCAGGCTCCGAAGGCCCTCTGGAGGCCTGAAACAGGCCCATTTCCGGCCTTCCCGAACTTCCGGTAGGCCCATTTTTCACCCTCCCTGAATCTCCGTGCATGCACTGCACTTACCTGTATCCAAAACGGGCCACATGTGGACTCCTGGGAGAGGCTGGGCGGGGTGGACAGGGCCAGCCAGGAGTGGGATTTGGGAGTTCTCCGAACTGCACAGAATCTTAGCTAGAGGTTCTCCTGAGCCCCTGTGAACCTCTAGCATCCCACCCCTGGTTATGAGCAGGTTGGACAAGGATCCAGAGAACAATGGTGAGATATACACTCAGCCTGTCCACCTCTTTGGGTATCACTAATTGAAATTGATTAAAATTAATTTATACTACAGGAGTTACTAGACATTCATAGTTTACTCTGAATTAAAGGCAGTATCTTGATTACCCTAAATAGGAGAGATTTTATCTGCATTATACTAATTGAAAGCATTACAAGAAGCTCCTGGGGAAATGAGTCAGTCCCCTTACAGTTTGAAACAACTCAGCAAACCATTAACTTGTGGGTGCAATAAATGTCGAAAGAAAAACCCTGCTTATTTGTTGAACCCATCATCATGATGTAAGCCTTCAAATGAGTCTTATTAAATTCAAATTTGGTTTTCACAATCAGGGGGGAAAGCCAGTCCATTTGAAAGCACAGTGAAATAATGGTGAGATGCCAGTACATTGTGACTTCAGCAGAGAAGGGTGAAAGCCAAGGGAACAGGAGAAGAGAGAGTACTTGCCAATGGAAAGCCACCCACATTGCAGTTCCAGCATTATTGTTGCCAAACTGTCTTTGCATCATGCCCTCCTGCACCAAAATTGAGCCAGACCATTCTGAAAATGGACTCATTTTCAGAATTGCTGCTGAAGAACTTTGACAAATGTCATATATGGAGAGTCCCCAACAGTGGGTTTTAGAGGGAAAATGGGCCAAATCAGCCTGACTGTGAAAACCATTAAACAGCAGATTAACCTGCTTCCTGGAGTTGTGGATCACCATTCATGGAGGTTTTCAAAATGGTTGGACAGCCATTGAGGATTTCTGCCCTGTGCAGAAGCTGGATTAGAAGCCTTCTGTGATTTTAGGAAATAGCTACCACCAAAACTGACAAGACTTAGCTAAGGATGACAAATGCAGAAGGGATAACCCCCTACTCAAGAAGATTGAGAAGCAGCAACGTCCACAATGGATAACATAATAAAAGAAGATAGGAACAAAGGAAGAGTAAGGTTTACAGTGTGGACAGATTTAATTTTTTTTAAAATGATCAAGCAATTGACTGATTTGATTGTACTTCTCTTATCCAAGTGTGCAGCTTTTAAAATATTGATACTATGTCAGAGAGAGACCCTTTTTGGGGGAATGACTGGGAAGGAAAGGTTTTGCTGTTTTCTTTCCCAAAGAAAGATCTTCATCTTCCACTGTTTGTAGGGCTATCAAAATCTCCCATTTACATCACTGGCAAGTTTTTATTACTTAGAGAAAAAAAATGGGGACATGATTGATAGCAAGAGATCTGGAGTTTGGACCTTAGATATTCTGAAGTATGAACTGAAACAAAATTAATGAAAAGATTATTCAGACAAACAAGACTGAACCAAAAAACAATGAAGTAAAACAGAAATGTTATCAGAGCAAAGAAAAATATGAAATAATATGCGAAATTATTAGCAGTGTTCGTTAGAGAGATGATAAAAGTTAATAGAAGAATTTCAGACATAGAAGGCACTTTGGTAAAAAAAGAGAGATATTCAGTTTTGTTGTTTTGTTGTTTAAAAATTAGGTGCTGTGAGAAAACTAAAGCTCACTGTCAGATGTAAATGCCTTATTCTCCAATGTGTAAATAGTATATGAACGGGGTATCAGGGGTTAATTTATTCTTCACTCCTTAATGTATTCATAATTCACCACTCCCACATCTAGCTCCTCCCATTGTATATATAAGGAGCTGTCTGCATCTTTTTCCTTGCTTCTATCTGTGAATATTCAGTGAATATAGAATGCCTGCTGTAAATAAAAGAAAATATATTCAAACCTCTAACTCTCACTAATCTTATTGAGTCTGATCCTGAAAATATTGCAACAAGCTGGTAGCAGAGGATGGTTAATTGACTCAATAAAAACTTAAAAATGTCTAAGAAAGATAGGCCCAACACCAGGGCATACAGCAAAGAAATGGAAACAGAACAAGAAATATTCAACGAATCCACAAACGCAATTTCGAGAGAATCCGAAGAATACACCACTGAAGACGAAGAAATTATAGATGAAAATGATGACCAGGAGGAAATCGAAATAGAGAATAACGAACTCAGGTCAGAAATATTAAAACTATTAAAGAGCCAGAAGAACGATGAAAGCCTCATCGCGAACCTCCAAGATATGCTGAAGAACAGCGGAGCAGCGAGAGAGAAAAACATCACTAATGAAAAGTCTAAAGACCCAAAAACAGTGAGTGATATGACTGCAGAAAAAAATATTGTGAAGAAGAAAAACGGTGATCCAGCGCGAAATTTTGAATGGCAGCCATCTTGGTTTCAACAGGCTTCCAAGGTGAGCGAAGCAGAGCCAATCAAAAAGCTCAATTCAAAATTTCTGGCGCGAAAAACGTTATCAGACAACGAAAATGAAAAAGAAGATTCAAACTCCTCAGAAGAATCAGAATCAGAAAGTGAAGGTGATTCAACAAACTACCAAATAAAATCAGCAATGAAAACGCTTTTTGCTGCATTTGGGCCAAAACTAAAAATTACTAAAAAGCTAACGAAGAAACGAGCGAGCAAGCCAATGCCTCAAGACCTGCCCGCTCCCATCCTGACTACGAGACCGCCGACGCCCGAACCCAGAGAGCCCTGCCGATACCGCCCCACGCCACAGACCGAAGCAAGCACCAACGCCCTCAGAAGAAAAGGAAGAACAGCCGCAGTCGTCAGGACTCCCAAAATCGAACCAGAGACCGATTCATCTGAGGAGGAGCGGAACGAGCGAGCCGCGGTGAGGAGAACCTTTCACGACGACTTCAAGGAAGAAATGGACAACGCGCATGCGCAAGACTACGCAGACGGCCCGGGAAGACATGAACTGGCGAGGAGACCGTGCAGACTCGTTGCGAGCATCCCCATGCCGTTTTGTAACTTTCTGCATTTACGAGACCACGGACTACCTCAGGTTGTAAGTAATGGACCTAATAATGTCGGAAATTTACCCAGTGACTTCCCAAAGCTAAGGGTAGATGGCATTAATTTGCAAGAATGGTATCAACAGCTCCAGGTTGTCTTTATGAAGGAAAACTTACTATTTTTTATCACTAGTCCCCCAAAAAGACCTTGGACTCTAAAAATAGATTGTTTACACCATAGAGCATTTTTCTTATTAATATCTAGTGTGTCTCCTGCAATGTATCACAGCATTAAGCCAAATCTGACTGTTTCAGAAATTATTCAATGCATGTTTAATTTGTTTCACAGTGACAGTGTAGCTACCACCACAAGGATGTCTAAAGATTTCTTTTCATCTAGGATAAAACCAGGGGTTTCCATAAGTGAGCACTTAATATCTTTAAACAAAATAAGAGCTGAGCTGCATTTGAGGGGGGAGGTGATTTCAGACCAAACAATGAAAAGTGTTATTATCAACTCACTTGATCCATCATGGGACAATTATATAACACATTTAGACACAATCAATCTAGGATACTTATCCATAGAAAGTCTATCCAATAAATTAATAGCAGAAGACAATTCAAGAAGGAATCGTTCTAACAATCACATAGAACACAAACAATATAGGAAAGTAGCTTTCCAAGAAAAATATAATGAAACATTTAAATGTCATAACTGTGGATCCAGGGAACACAATAGGAGAGATTGCCCCAAAATTTCAAAAGAAAGACATAGGTCAGAATATAGAAACAAATACAATTATAGACAGTCTTCCATAGATAGACATAGATATAGAAGCCCACCAAATTACAAAGAGAATAGAGGGGGCAGAGATAATTCAAAGGATAGAAAATCTGGTTCACTAAATGGATTAAATAAACAAGACAACACTAACATACAGCAAAATGAGAACAATAATTGGCTTATTGATTCTGGAGCAACTAATCACACCACTAATAACAAAAATATATTGTCTTCATTTATAGAAGATAAATTTGTAATAAAGGTAGCTAACCAAGAAAAGGTTCAAGTATTAGGTAGAGGGAATGTAACCCTGCCTGGTCTAGGAAAAATAGAGGGGGTATTGTTAATACCTGAAATACCTCATAACATACTAAGTGCCATAAAACTAAGTAGAGATTCTGACATTAACATTGTTTTTTCTAAAGGAAAAGCGACTTTGGAGAAGAATAAAATAAATATAGGCACTGTGATGATTAAAGGAGGCCTACCTTATCTGATAACAAAGGAAAAATGGTTGCATAACATTGATTCAAATATGGAAGATTGTATTGAAGTAGATAATGAAAATATTAGCAACAGTGACAATGATGAATGTAAAATATCTCATGATCACATAGATACACACAATGAAAAAAAACCAAAAATAGGTAAGCCAATTCATGATGAGTGTGCTCACATCTTACATAGGAAGTTAGGACATGCCAGTTTTCCTGTAGTACAAAAAATGACTGAACACGCAGAAGGTGTTAAAATAAAAAATTGTGAAAACTATTTGGAATGCTCAGTATGTAAATCTACAAAACTAAAAACTAGTCCCAGACCAAGAAAATCTACTAGATCAACCAACAAAATTTTTGATTTAGTACACATGGACTTAGTTGGTCCATTAACTCCATCAATCACTTATAGAAAACGTTACTTCTTGACAATAGTAGACGATTATAGCCGCTATGGATTTGTTTATACATTAAAACACAAAGATGAAACCTTTCAAAAATTTAAAGAATTTTACAAACGCATAGAAACACAACACAATATCAAAATAAAACAAATTATGACAGATAGGGGATGTGAATTCATGTCTAAAGAATTCTCCCAATGGTTAAAAGACAAAGGAATGTTACATTACACGTCTAGCCCATTTTCTGCGTTCCAGAACGGAATTGCGGAGAGGAAGAACTCAACATTACAAACCATGATTAGATGCACATTGGAAGATGCTGGCTTAAGCAAACAATTCTGGTCAGAAGCCTTACATTATTCAAATTACACACAGAATAGAACCTGGTCCAGCATTGTAAATAAGACACCATATGAAGTAATGTATAATAGGAAACCAAAATTAGCACACATGCACATATTTGGAGTCACTGCAGACGTACACATACCTAAGCAATTAAGAAGAAAGGGAGAAAACGTATCCAGAAGACTCAGATTTATGGGTTACGAGACAGGCACTAAAGGATACAGATTCATTGATAATAATAACAAATTTATAGTCTCCAGAACAGCTGTGTTCCATGAACAGGCCAACTGGTCTAAAATACATCTTAATGAAATATTTCCAAATAACAACAAAGATACAAAATCTCATGAGAAAGAGACTATAGAAAAGCAAGATATCAACAAATATAAAAACAAAACCAAAACATGGACAAATAGCCAACACAAAATAAAAACAGATACACTAACAAAAAAGGAAGCAAGATATTTGCATGATAACGATAGTAAACCTAAAAAAACTATTAGAAACACCAGAAATCAAATACCAAATAAATACAAGGATTATATAATGTATATGGATGGTGAGCCAACAACACCTAATACATATGAGGAAGTGTTAAAACTCCCTAGTAAAGAAAAAGAAAAATGGGAATTAGCGATGAAAAAAGAGATGGAAAGTTTACAAGGACTAAATGTATTTACACCTGCAGTTGCACCTAAAGATAAAACAATTATTGGTACCAGGTGGATATATAAAATTAAGAACTTAGAGGGAGGCAATACCCTATACAAAGCTAGACTAGTTGCACAAGGTTATGCACAGAAATATCCGGAGGACTATACTGACACGTATTCCCCCACAGTAAGAACAGAGAGTGTCAAAACAGCTCTAGTGGTAGCATCAGCACTCAATCTTGATGTATTCCAATATGACATACAGACTGCGTATCTACACGCAAAACTAGATAAGGAAATATATGTAAGAGCACCTCACAGTCAATACACAAACAAAAATGAGATTTGGTTGTTAAACAAGAGTTTATACGGGTTAAAACAATCTGGTAAACAATGGTATGATTGTTTAGTAAAAGTACTTAAAACCATGGACTTCAATGCTACCACTGCTGATAACTGTTTCTTTGTCAAAAAGGGTGATGATTACATAGAATTTGTATTGATTTATGTAGATGACATTTTATACATAGGAAAACATAAAGAGAGAAGAGAAACTTTTGTAACTAAGCTAAATGAACATTTCTCGTTAAAATCTCTAGGCAAAGTAAACAAATATCTTGGTGTTCAAATTAATAAGACTAAAAGAGGATTCAAACTTACTCAGAGAGATAAGATCATAGAACTTTTAAATAAATGCAATCTAAATAATGCCAAACCTTGTGATACTCCTATGCAAACTGACTTTCTAAGAAATACTGATGAATCTTCTCCCGAATTCAAAGATAACACATTTTATAGATCAATCATAGGTTCACTTCTTTATATATCTAATTGGACAAGACCAGATATCGCTTTACCACTCAATTTATTATCCAGACATGTCAGCAAGCCAACAATGTATCACTGGGAAGCTGTTAAAAGAATTTTAAGATATCTGAAAAGTACACTAGACTTTTGTTTAATGTTAGAACCTAACGATAATAAAGAACCAAAGCTTACATGTTACACAGATGCGGACTGGGCTGGAGACACCTCATGTAGAAAAAGCACATCTGGCTATATATTCCTCTTAAATGACTGTCCAGTTTACTGGTACACTGGTAAACAAGAACTAGTGGCCACTTCAACGACAGAAGCAGAATATGTTTGTTTATCCAAAGCTGCAAATAACCTTGTATGGTTTAATGATTTAATTTCAGATGTTTGGAAAAAACCTGCTTTGCCTTTTGTTATACATGAAGACAACAAAGCAGCCATTGAAATATCTAGATCTGACGCCATTGGACAAAGGTCCAGACACATAGATATAAAATTTAAACATGTGAGACAATTATCTCAGGATGGATTTATTAAAGCAGTGCATTGTGATACTTCAGAACAATTAGCTGACATATTGACAAAGCCTTTACCTTCTAAGCAGCACAAATATTTAACTTCTAAATTGTATGTTTTGTATTGTCCTGAATCTGAATGTAATTGGTGTTGCATAACGAATCGGCATTTAGAGGGGGATTTGTCAGATGTAAATGCCTTATTCTCCAATGTGTAAATAGTATATGAACGGGGTATCAGGGGTTAATTTATTCTTCACTCCTTAATGTATTCATAATTCACCACTCCCACATGTAGCTCCTCCCATTGTATATATAAGGAGCTGTCTGCATCTTTTTCCTTGCTTCTATCTGTGAATATTCAGTGAATATAGAATGCCTGCTGTAAATAAAAGAAAATATATTCAAACCTCTAACTCTCACTAATCTTATTGAGTCTGATCCTGAAAATATTGCAACACTCACAAACGAAGGCAAATATACTTATCCCAGGATAATGTTGCACTGCATTGTTGCAGGATTCAATTTTGGTCAATCAATAGGACCAGAGGTTTAGTCTTCCAAGCTTTCGGACTCGTGCTGGAGCCCATCCTCAGGAAACTTCTCTTTAGCAGAATGTGTCATTCTGCTGGAGAGAAGTTGCCCGAAGATGGGCTCGGAAAGCTCGGAAGACCAACCCTCTGGTCCCAGTGACCAACCCAGATTGGATTCTGCAAAACTAAAGCTGGCCAAAAAAAATGTCTCTGACCCATGGACGTGCAAATCCAGTGGCATTCACTCTTCAGGGTCTCATGATTCATTGACCACAAGGGGGCAATAAACTGCAGATAAAGATTCCTTGTTCCTCTCCTTTTGCCTGCAATTTGTTTTAAGAGTTTGCTAATCTGAGATAATTTTCTTCTTCCTTCCTTCCCAAATTCATAGTCATAGAGCATATGGTTTTGAATTCCCCTGAGAGGATAGGTACTAAGGTTGGCCTTTCCCTATAATGTATTTCCTGTAAATAAATCTCCTTTCTCTTATAGCAGAGGTCTTCAAACTTGGCCGCTTTAAGACTTGTGGACTTCAACTCCCAGAATTCTCCATCCAGCTATGCTATGCTGACTGGAGAATTCTGGGAGTTGAAGTCTACAAGTCTTAAAGCGGCCAAGTTTAAAGACCTCTGTCTTATAGCATATCACCCGATTCAAAATCTTGGCTCAGGTTAGAATCTCACTCTCCGAAATGTTTACATGCCCGTACAGAGAACACTTCCAACAATGTCTTCATTTCTATATACGTTTGGTTCCATGCTACCTATTTAGGTTAATGCATTTGAAAGAAAAATCTATATAGATACATATTTGAGGAGAAGGCATATTTGCGGCAGAATTACAACCATATCCAAGCTGCGTTGGTGTAATGGGGTGTGGCTAGGTATAACTTTTTAATTAAAAGTTTTCCTCCCAGTGATATCAGCACTTCAGAATCTTCGAACTCCAGGATTGGTGTAGTTTTTAAGTCTGTTTGTGGAGACAGTGAGAAGAATAAGGGTCCTTAAAGGTAAAGTTTCCCCCTCACATGTATGCTAGTCGTTCCTGACTCTAGGGGTGGTTCTCATCTCCGTTTCTAAGCCAAAGAGCCAGTGCTGCCCGAAGACATCTCTGTGGTCATGTGGCCGGCATGACTAAACGCCGAAGGTGCAGGGAGCGCTGTTACCTTCCCACCAAAGTGATCCCTATTTTTCTACTTGCATTTTTTACATGCTTTCGAACTGCTAGGTTGGCAGAAGCTGAGACAAGTAATGGGAGCTCACCCTGTTACACGGCACTAGGGCTTCGAACCGCTGAACTGCCGACCTTTCAATCGACAAGCTCAGCATCTTAGCCACTGAGCCACCACGTCCCTTATGATCATAAGAGTCCTTATGATCCTGCAGTTCCTTTTTCTTTGACAATCCCTAAAACATTCCATTCTTTCTGATCTCCATCAATCTTAATATGGACAGATTGGTAGAATGAACAGAATTTTCCACTTCCATTTATGAACAGGAGAATAAAAAGCACTTTATGGAACCTCACACATCTTTCCAGAAAGCAGATCTTATTGGAGCGTGCAAAAACCGGTGGATATGAAAACGAAGGACAATTCTCATATTATTCCAGGATTTAATCATTTTGTTTAAACATTCACAACAGCTGAATTTTACAATTATCCCTAGGGATAATTGAAATAGTGACGGAAGAGGGGAGATATAAAATTATCTGCCAAAGAAAAATCAAGAATAATTTTCCAAAAAGGGAGAGAAAAAATGGAAGTGGCTGTGAGATCTGAAAGAAAGTCACTAGGAGGGGGGGAGGAAATGTGCATAGCAAATATGGCTGGAGGTAAATGGGGATGGTTGGAAAGAATATAATCAACCAAGTTAATCAAATGTTAATCTTATTTCATTTTGTATGCTTGCATGCATGTAATAAATATTACACAATAAAGGACTTGCATTGATTATTGGAGCCTTACGCAACCTAATGCTGGAATTGCCACTTCCAAAAATCTGGAAAGCTAAAGTGGCTAAGGAATTCTGGGACTTGCAGCCCTCGGTACTTTGGGCTGAGTTTGAGAAAGCTGCTTTTTTGCCTTGATAAATTTTCTTGCTGTATTTTCATGATTTCTGACAGCCGATGAAAATATAACAATTTGTTTCTATAGGCATAGACTGTGAGGTTCATTTGTGAGATATTACATTTAATTGGAAGTCATGTTTTCTTACATCAGGTTTCTGTTTGGAGATTCATGAGATGCAGATAAAGATATTGCATTCCCTGGTCTCACTGGTTGACACCTAAGCCTACCAGATGGCTCCGAAAGAAAAGATGAGCATTAGAATAAAATTGTCTTCAATTGCATTCTGGCATCAACACCCATGAAAATTATCTATGGAAGAGAAAATATCATCTTCCTGTAAGAAAATGGAAATAATGCTTGATTCAGGAGAGCAGGAAAGAGTATCTTTGCATTAGTTATTAGTAAGTATTTTCACTCAGACTTGTAAAGTTCTGCTTCTTTAGTACGCACAAAACAACATTTAAAATGTCAAATGCTCATTGAATTAACTCTTTGTTCATTTCCCCCCTGGAAAACAGGAGGAACTATCCACAAATGGGACTGTTACTAGAAATGCTTTAAAGGATGTGGGAAAGAGAGACAGAAGATTAATTGAGAGGTCTTTGGGCCCCAATATGTCTATAGGTATCAGTGTCAATGCAATAAAAATGTCAGAGATTGTTGCAAAAAACCCCAAACAAACAGGTTTTCCTGCATTCTCCCCATAAACTTCTTGACTTCTTGACACTGGCTCAGCTAAATTAATATGTGCGCAGTCAATTGTTGAAGCAACAATTAAACTGTTATTAACAAGGATCATAGAGTCTCACTCTGTTCTTTTCTACTTGTGTTTCAATATGGTGTATTAAGACCTAGTTTCTGGCTCTCTACATCATCTGCTTGATATACCTTTAGTTTCACTAGAATTCAGATTTACGTATTCTACTTATTTTTCTTTGTGGTTACTAATTCTGGCTTTATGTGTGCTCTTGTATTTCCCTGGTTCCTTCAGGCTGTTTTGGTTGTATAGCATTTTATATTTTTCTATACAATCCAAGATAGCTGGTTCCCTTTAGATGTATTAAAATAATAACTTCCAAAATTCTGAGTGAGCCTGGTTTACAGGACAATACAGATAAAATTTTCAAAGAGATTTCATTTCTTATAAAATGACTCCTTGTAAGAACTGTTTCAGTTGGATTTAGAGTTTGAATATAGTGCAAACTTATCTTGTCTATTACTTTGTTGGCTGAGGCAGTCAAATATTTTTTTTATCTGTATTGTTTTGCCATAAACAACATCTAGGCCTAACAAGTTGGTAGGGATTACAGAACTGACCAAAACAAAAAAAACAAAAAACCCAACTTGATTATTTAACCTAAGGTACTGTCTCATGGTATCTTACTTATTTTCTAAAATGTTATGATACCAGAGAGGATTGAGAATCTATTAGGTCATCTGGAGCCACCAGTCATTTTTTTTTTATTGAAAAAGTTTTAAAACAAACACATTTTCCCCACAACCCCCCCCCTCCCAACCCTCCCTCCCCCTCCCCCTCCCCGACTTCCCAGAGCAGAACACAAGGTATTTCTATTGATCTTTAACAATAATCTAAATTGCATAACCAATCATTAAACTAACACCCCTATAAAAAAAATTTCTTAACCCCCCATATATAAAATCCTATTTCTTAAACATAATACTTCTAATATCACTTATGTAACGCTTATACAAATAAAAGAAATCATTCATAAGCTATTTGATATTTTTTGGTCTGATACTTATTTTGTATATAATCAATCCATCTTCTCCAGTCCTGTATATACCTTTCTTGTGTGTGATCCTTCAGATATGCTGAAATTTTAGCCATTTCAGCTAAATTAGTTACTTTCAATATCCAATCATCAATAGTAGGCAAAAAGTCCTTCTTCCAGTATTGTGCTACCAACAATCTTGCTGCTGTTATCAAGTTCAAAATCAATTTAGTCTCTGCGACTGTACAATCCGTAGTTATACCCAGTAAAAACAACTGTGGAGTAAATTTCAGTCTCTTTTTTAGAATATTCTGCATCACCCACCAAATCTTTATCCAAAATGCTTTGATTTTTCTACAAGTCCACCATATATGATAATAAGTTGCATCATCACAGTCACATCTCCAACATTTGCACATTAGAATACATACATGATAATTTTTTAGGATCTAAATGCCATCTATAAAACATTTTATAAAAATTTTCTCTTAAATTTTGTGCTTGTGTAAATTTCACATTTCTAATCCAAATCTTTTCCCAAGTTTCCATCATTACTGGCTCTTGAAAATTTTGTGCCCATTTAATCATACAATCTTTAACCAATTCCGTCTCAGAATCTATTTCCAATAAAGCATTATACAACCTTTTAATATGCATTTGTTTTTGGTCTCTAATTTGTTTTACCAAATTCTCCTCATTTTGCACAAAGCCAGTTTTTTGATCTTCCTTCCATCTAGCTTGAAGTTGACCATACTGAAACCATGTATAAATTATACCTTCTTCTCTGAGTATATCTAAAGATTTCAAATACATTACCCCCCTTTCCATAATAAGAAGCTCTTTATAGGTAATCACCTCCTGTTTTTGTTCTATACTTATATTTTCTATTGCATGTCTAGGATTTGCCCATAAAGGTATCTTATAATTTAATTTATATTGATATTTTTTCCAAACCCTTAACAAAGCATTTCTTAATATATGAACCTTAAATACTTTATCCACTTTTTTGTCATATAACAAATAAGCATGCCATCCATATAACAAATCATAACCTTCTAAATTCAAAATTCTCCCCTCAGTTAGATTAAACCAATCACTGATTTGTGATAAAACCGCTGCTTCATAATATAATCTTAAATTAGGCATTTTAAGACCCCCTCTTTCACGTGTATCTTGTATAATTTTCATTTTTATTCTGGGTTTTTTCCCAGCCCAAATAAAAGTATTAACACCTTTCTGCCATTCTCTCAAATTTTCATCCTTCTTAAGCACAGGTATCATTTGGAACATAAATAAAAATCTAGGTGAGCCACCAGTCATTTTGTTGACTTTTGGGTCAATGGCTACTTCAAGACAGCATCTACCCAATTCTCTATATAAATGTCAATCAGATTTTCAATTGAATAAAGGTGAGAAAAAAGTTTCAATAATAATGGAAAAAAGGCAAGTATGAAATGTTTACCAGCTATACTGCAGGAGGCAATGTATGGTATTGTACCATGGTGGGATCAGGGGTCTTTTGAGAAGGTTTTTTCAAGGATGAAACTTTAAATATTAGCTAGGCTTAAGATACTACCGAAACAAGCTCCCCTTTTAGAGGCAAACAAAGTCATAACCAAAAGTCAACAAGGGTTTGTCAAGAACAGATCATGCCAGATAAATCTTATAGCATTTTTTGACAAAATGACAAAATTAGTGGACCAGACAAATGTTGTAGAGATAATTTACTTGGACTTCAGTAAGGCATTTGATGAAGTAAACCATGACCTACTACTTGATAAGATAGAAAAATGTGGGTAAGACAGAATCACCACCAGATGGATTTGTAACTGGCTGACCAACTGTACTCAATGTGTACAGTTGTAACTGCTTCAACATGGAGGGAAGTATGCATGGGGTTCTCTAAGGCTCTGTCTTAAGCCCAGTACTCTTCAATATGTTTACCAGTAACTTAGACAAGGGGACAGAAAGGGAACTCATCAAATTTGCAGATGACACCAAGCTGGCAAGAATAGCCAACACTCCAGAAGAAGGATCTGGATAAATTGGAACACTGGGCCTATCTAACAAAATTAAATTCAATGTAAAAAAGCAATGTTTTACATTAAGTCAAGAAAAACTGAATGCACAATAGAATAGGTGGTATCTGGCTCAACAGTAGTAACTGAGAGAGATCTTGGAGTCCTAGTGGACAATCACTTAAATATGAGCCAGCAGGGTGCTGCACCTGCCAAAAAAGCCAATGCAGCCTTAGGCTGCATTAATGCAGTAGAGGGATAGAATCAAGATCACATGAAGTTTCTTCAAGATCACTTTCTAATGCCTTGATAAGACAGTTGGAATATTGTATCCAGTTTTGGTTGCCACAATATAAAAAAAGATGTTGAGACTCTAGAAAGAGTGCAGAGAAGAGCAACAAAGATGATTAGGGAACTGGAGGGTAAACCATATGAAGAACAGTTGCAGAAATTGGGTATGTCTAACCTAATGAAAAGAAGGACTAGGAGTAACATGATAGCAGTGTTCCAATATTTGAGGGGCTGCCACAAAGAAGAGGAGGACAACCTCTTCTCCAAAACACCTGAAAGCAAGACAAGAAGCAATGGATGGAAACTAATCAAGGAGAGAACCAATCTAGAACTAAGGAGAAATTTTCTAAGAGTTAGAACAAAAGTTAAGTGGAACAATTTGCTTCCAGAAGTTGTGAGTGCTCCAACACCAGTGGTGGGTTTCCCTTGGTTCACACCGGTTCTATAGAACTGGTAGTAAAACCAGCGGGAGGCTCCGCCCACCGACCCCAACGTCATCAGAATGCTTCTGCGCATTCACAGAAGAGCGTGCGGCCCCGTTGCGAACCAGTAGTAAAGGTAAGTAGAACCCACCTCTGTCCAACCCTCGAGGTTTTGAAGAAAAGGTTGGACTACCATTTGTCTGAAATGGCATAGGATTTCCTGCCTGAGCAGTGGGTTGGACTAGAAGACCTCCAAGGGTCCTTCCAACTCTGTTATTCTGTTCCATCTACTCTATGAAGCTCTTTGAGCCAAACAAAATACACCAGTAAGTCATATCAGCCTCCAAAGCCACACATGTTGCACTCCTGGCACTTCATTGCCTTCCTGGCCTTCCTCCCAAATGAAATCCATTACATGAGGTACTTTCTTCAGTCAGCCTAAAGGTGGGGGAGATCCTGCCCTCATATTACATTGGCCTATGAGGCAGAAGCCTATTGTATGAAGAATCCCTGGTTGCTTCAGGCCTCCCCTAAAAAACTCCAGCTGAGTTCTACAGCCTTCTCTGTAGAGTTGGCAGTACAGAAAGAACCTTTTCAACATAAATAGAGAAGGGAAATACCATATCACCATAGAAGAACATTCTGTCTGGAAGGCTTTTGGAAAGGACTGTAACTTTATTTATTTATTAAAAGAAAAAGAAAACCCTTTTTTTTGTCCCAGACAGAACACACACTAAATCCCAGGCAAAACTTCAATCAATTGTTAAAAATTGATGGTGGTGGTGGAGAAACAGAAGATCGTACGGGGGGTGGGTGAGTGGGTGGAAACCTGGTAGGCCTCTAAGAATGAAGGTTAAAAGGCATCAAAATGTGCAGAACCTATGCAAGCAAAAATCTGGAGGCAGGCTCAGGCAAAGAAAACCAAACAGTGGTTAGAGCAAATACTCTAACAACTGTTAGACCAGTGCCTGCTACCCACCATGTGAGGCCAATCAAGGGCATTGGAGAAAACCAGGTCTATTAAGAACCAGATTATTTAAAATGAGTAGGGATCCAAAAATGTAGGCAGCAGGTTAGCCCATCCAGCTCCAGTAAAACTGTTCAAATTAAAGGCTCCAGTCTAAGGTAGCCTGAGCACAGACTACTGTCTGGCTTAGGCTGTAGTCTAGATCAGGGGTCTCCAACCTTGGTAACTTTAAGCCTGGCGGACTTCAACTCCCAGAATTCTGGGAGTTGAACTCCACCAGGTTTAAAATTGCCAAGGTTGGAGACCCCTGACCTATATACTTGAACAAAAGCTACTTTAAAAGAAATACAGGTAGTTCTCAACTTCAAAGGTTCATTTAGTGACAAAAGTTACAACGGCATTTCAAAAAGTGATCTATGACTATTTTTCACACTTACGACCGTTGCAGCATCTCCATGGACACGAGGTCAAAATTCAGACGCATGGCAACTGATTCATATTTATGACAGTCCTGGGATTGTGCGATCACCTTTTGCAACCTTCTGTTAAGCAAATCAATGGGGAAGCATGATTCACTGAGCAACTGTGTTACTAACTTAATCACTGCAGTGATTCGCCTCTGTGGCAGGAAAGGTTGTAAAATGGAGCAAAGCTCACATAACAAATGTCTCACGTAGCAACATACATTTGAAAGTCGAGGACCACCTTTGCAGAGATCTTTCCATATCTAGCCATATTTAGAGGACTATGAGAACTGGCTCTTAGCCTTGCACTTTAGCCCAGTATCAGAGCCAGGCTGTGGCCAGAGCAAATGCATTTAAATTCAAGCCTGGGAATTTATGTACTGACTGCAGGGGTTCCTGAGATCATGTATCATACTTTTATCTTCTATTTGAAGAATTGTCAGGGGACAGTTTCTGCTAAAAGTGAACTCTAATTAATTGATAAAAGTAAAGATTACGGAGACACTTTGTTTAAAAGCATGGTTTGTTAAACAAGAAATTATAGCCTGGCATTTACATGTAACACTAAGCTTCAATTGAAAGGTTTTTATTTAGTGCTAAACCAGAAGCACATCAACTTTGTTATCATTTGGCGTGCTGTATTGATCTAGCCATTATGAAGGAAAGACAATGAAATTGCCAATTAATCTCTAGTCCCTAGACGGCAACAAGTCACAGGTTTACAGACTTTCACTAAACTGTAATGAATTTTACACTACCATTGGACCAAAATTTACAGCTTTACAGGTAAATGAGTAATACAAGCATTATACAAAAACAGTAGTGTTACATCCATTTTGGCAATGAAAAAAATGGCCAATTTAGGACAGTATTTGTGTTGGAGCAGACAGGTCTGAGTATAATCCTGTGGATCAAAGGCCACCAGCTGCCATCCTGACATTTACAGTACTGCTGACCTGGGTTATCCAGAAGTATCATATAGCTGTTTTGTGTATTGTAGCTGCTAGTATTGAGTTATTCCTGTTGAAGAATAATCCACATCCATTTGAAGCCCTTGCAACTTACAAAGTCTAAGCTCAATTTCAACCCAGCTCAACCCTTCAAATGCTTTGTAGAGTTGATAGAAGTTGGCCCACAACATCTGAGGGACATTCAGTTGCCCACCCCTGTTCTAAACAGGGCTCATTCAAGAAAAATGTGAACTGAACTGCTGGGGCTTGCCAATGTTCTCAATTTGCTTGCCCCAAGGAGTTTACATCCTGGTTATTCTTGAATATAATAAAATTCAGCAAGATTAAAGCTGAACAACTACAAAGAACAAAACGATAAAACAAGGATCTGGCATTTCTCCATGTGCTACAAATTTCCCTTCAAAGTCCGGGTTGTATACAAATTATTTTTATGATCTCCAAAACAGCACAGTTCCATTGCACTAAAGTAGTCAATAAAAGCATCCATTAAAAGAGACTTCTACATGGCACATGTCTGAACATCCAGCAGTGAAATCCAGCCGGATCTATCTGGCTCGCGCAAACCGGTAGCGCTGGCGGGAGGCTCCGCCCACCCTCTGGGATGTCATTACATCCCGTTTTTTATCCTCTGCGCATGCGCAGAAGGTGCACACACAAGCTCCTGTTCCTGAACTGGTAGCGAAGGTAAGTGGATTACACCGCTGTGAACATGGTACTCTCACAGGAGAGAAGAAAATTTCTTTATTTCTACTTTGAAATAGAAATAAAGAATAGTATATACTACCAGAATAGTATATTCTATCTACTTTCTCTTAAGCTCTAGAAGCAGAAAAATATAATGTTATATTTTCTCTTATTTCCACTGTAATCTAGTTGTTTCTATTTTAATCATGAGTGAAATACTTGAAAATATCATTTTTATTATTATGTCTTTACAAATTAGTCCTGATTTGATCAGAATTGGCTATCTGAAGTTCAAATAAAATGTGTTCAACGTGAGTTTATCTCTTAAGATTTAAGGCCAACATATTTGATTCAATGACTTTAGGATGGCCCAGAAGCTGAGGAAACATCAAAACGGCTGTAGCTGATTTAGTTTGCATCAGATGGGGTGAAAATATCAAGGATATTAATGCTGTAGTATTTGGAAATATTCCCCATTTACCTGTTATACAGCAGAGAAAGTAGAGCTGAGGAAAAGGCACTTCCAAATTATCTGGCAAAATGTCTAAATTGTGCTGATTGAAGCAAAATGAAAGTATACCACTAGTGTAAAATATAAGAAATGCCAAAAACTATTAAAAACCAACTTTGTATTCTTCTGCTTGTTTTTTTGAGGTTCAAGTGTGCCATTACACTTAAAAATGCTCACTGATTTGCCTCTATTAAGCAATATCTCTTTACTAGCTGGTCATCAGATTTTGTGAGGTTTCAGAAAAACTGGCACACTTGGCTCCTCCTGCTACAAATGCCTTCATCACTCTCTTGGGCGAAATGTCTGGACAAGACACCTAGCAAAACTTGGCACATTAGCAAAATTGTTACTTGCTGCCAATTCTAGGTTAGTTGTTTACTTAGCAGGAGGAGGCCGGCACAATGAGATAAAATAATGAACGGATGAACCACAGAGAAAGTAGTTGACATAGAAAAAGTGACAGAAGAAAGTTTCCCTTCCTTAAAAGCAGGAAACGTTTATACCAGCACATATAAATATTAATCTGGCGCCCATTCCCTCATTATACTGACTGGTCTGGTTAGCTTTTAGTCTTATAACCAGAGTGCCCAGTGCACGGCTCCCAGTTATGTTGGCAGAATCAGCAGAAAAGCATGGCATTCCATGAATCAAGTGACGGCTTGTGGTCGACCACATTAAAGAAAGAGAAGCAAGAAAATCAAGCCCAAGGCAATGTCGGCTTTGCTACTCCAGAAGAGTTCTGATAGGCAGAGAGCTTTAATGAGGTGGTGGTGGTAGTGGAGAAACCACTGCATGGCCCAGCTGCCCCCCATTCCAGCATTACCCATATATGGAAGTGAAGTTGCAATGCTCTATATTGTCTGTTACAAACTGGACAAAGAAGAAAAATCCAGAAAAGATGAGAGCTTTGTTACTGATGTAGCAATAAAATCATGAATCCACCAGCAACAACAACAACAACAAATTATTAAGAGGCTGCAGCTCAAAACAAAACAAAACCCCGTGTGCTTTTTAATAATTGTTTTTACTCAGAAAAGATGTTATCAGGTTCTTTCAGAAAAAAAAGTTTGGAATCAGTAAACAGCCTTCAAAGGCTATGAAACACTTTGCAGACATTTGATTTAGTTTGTGCTTAAAAGCAAGCCTTGTCTTTGATTGACAGCACTGCTCTGTGGAGAAATTTAGTCAAAGGATCCACTTTAGCAATTCTCTTTGTACTTTTATACTTCAGCTGCTGAAAATTTATGTGCCACATAGTTCATTCTATGCTAGTGTGATCCATTTAAATTATGAAGCAGAAGTAATATGTTAAATTTCTAGGATCTAGCCCAATAACTCAGTACTTCATCAATAACAGAAATTACTTATTTATTTATTTATGAGAATATAACTTAACCTATTCATATACATCTATAACCTTGCTTCTGTATCTCATAGGTATTCATCTAAATCTGAGGGAGAAGTTTTACAGACAAGGACTTATATACCCAGAGGGAGGAGTCAAAAGTAAGGCGGAGTTGGGAATGGGATGGGTTTAAGGGATTTAATAATAATAAATTAATAAAATAATAAATACAAGAGTTAGACATTTTATCTGACAAAACCCCCTCTAAATGTCTAACTGATAGGTAGATTTTGAACATATATATGTATACACACACACACACACACACACACACACACACACACATATTTGTATAAGCATCACATATATATACACAGTTTTGACATTAAATAGGCATGTTGTTTACATTGTAAAGGCTTGGTGAGGATATCCGCAGTTTGCTCTTCAGTTTCACAATGAACGGCTTTAATAAATCCAATTTCTGCTAGTTGTCTAACGTGTTTGTATTTAATGTCTATGTGACATGATCTTTGTCCAATAGCGTCAGACTTGGATATATCGATGGCAGCTTTAATGTCTTCATGAACAATAATTGGATATGAAGGTTCAGTCCAGATGTCGCAGAGCAAATCGTCGAACCAGGTTAGGTTGTTAATGGCCATGGATAAGCATACAAAATCTGCCTCTGTGGTGGAGGTAGATACAATCTTCTGTTTGACCGTATGCCAGTGTATAGGGCTATTATTGAGGAAGAAAATGTATCCAGAAGTACTTTTTCTACTTTTGATGTCTCCTGCCCAGTCAGCGTCTGTATAGCAGGATAATTTTGGTTCTTTCGAGATGTCTGGTTCAAGGCATAAGTATGCATCAGACCTGTATTTTAAGTATTTGAGTAGTTTCTTGATTGCATCCCGATGGTAAACGGTGGGATGACTGACATGCCTGGACAAAAGGTTGACTGGTAAAGCAATATCAGGTCTTGTCCAGTTGGCTATGTATAACAGTGAACCTATAGTGGATCTGTATAGTTTGTTGTCTGTGAATGGTTCTGATTCGTTGTACATGTTATTAATAAAATCAGGTTGCATAGGTATCTTGCTGGGTTTGGTTTCCGTCATGTTGCATCTATGGAGCAGTTCTATGATTTTTTCTTTTTGGGAGAGTCGAAATCCTTTATCTGCCTTGGTGATATGGACTCCCAAATATTTGTCAATAGTCCCCAGGGATTTGAGTGAAAAGTGTTTTTTAAGTTCAGCAGCAAAAGCATCACATTTGGATTTATGTTTACCAATATATAATATATCGTCTACATAAACAAGAACATTTTCAATTAAGTTATTTTCCCTCTTTACAAAAAAACATTTGTCTGCTGAGGTAGCCATAAAACCTATTGATTTGAGAGTCCTAGCTAGGCAGTCATACCATCTCTTGCCAGATTGTTTTAGGCCATACAGACTCTTATTTAAGAGCCACGTTTTACCGTCCCTATCATTGATTCCTGGTGGGGCTTTAACATAGATTCTTTTATCTAATCTAGCATATAGGTATGCTGTTTGGACATCGAATTGATATACTTCAAGCCCCAATATGGAAGCTATTACTAGGGCGCTCTTAACGCTCTCAGCTCTGACTGTGGGGGAATAGGTGTCGGTGTAATCATCTGGATATTTCTGTGCAAAACCTTGGGCAACTAGTTTTGCCTTGTATAATACCTTGTTGTTTTCTAAAGGTTTGATTTTGTAAATCCACTTTGTTCCAATTAGTGTCTTGTGGCTTTGGTGCTTCAGCTGGTTTATATACCTGTAAGTCTCTGAGGCTATTCATTTCCCTTGCCATGGCCTGTTCCCAATTCTTTCTTTCTTCCTGGGGCAATTTGAGTACTTCTTCATATGATTTAGGAGTGGTGTTATATGTATGTATGGAAACAATATAGTCTTCAAATCTTTTGGGTGTTTTGTACCTATTTGTTCTGACTGGCCTGTCTGGTGGTGTGTCTGCTTCGTGTAGGTATTTGGCTTCTTTATCAGTGAGTTTGTCTATTCTTAATGTTGGGTGTCCTTCCTTCCACTCTTTGATCTTAACCTCATGATGTTTAGTTCTATATTCTTTGTGTTCTTTTGCATTGTCTGTGTCTTGGTTTCTGTTATCTTGTTTGAGTATAGAATGTTCTCTTTTAAAGGAAATATCATTTAAGTGTATTTTTGACCAGTTGGAGTGTTCATGAAACTCTGCTGATTGTGATACTATGAATTTGTTATTATTGTCTATGAATCTAAAACCTTTTGTCCCTGGTTCGTATCCTATGAATCTCAGTCTCTTGGAGACTTTGTCTCCTTTCCTTCTTAATTGTTTGGGTATGTGAACATCGGCGGTGACACTGAATACATGTAGGTGTGCTAGGTTGGGTTTTCTTTTGTGCATTATTTCATATGGTGTTTTGTTTATTATGCTGGACCATAGTCTATTTAGTGTATAATTGGAGTAAAAGAGAGCTTCTGACCAAAAAACCTGACTCATCCCTGCGTCTTCTAGAACGCATCTCATCATGGTTTGGAGAATTCCATTTCTGCATTCCGACACTCCTTTCTGAAAGGCTGAAAAAGGAGAAGAGGTGAAACGCAATACGCCATGTTCTTTTAGCCATTTTGAGAAATCCCTGGACATAAACTCGGAGCCTCGGTCTGTCATTATTTGTCTGATCCTAATGTTATGTTGGACTTCTATCCTTTTGTAAAACTTTGAATTCTGGAATGCCTCGCTTTTCTTCCTAAGAGTGTATACAAAGCCGTAATGACTAAAGTCATCTACAATTGTTAAAAAGAATCTTTCTTTGTATCTAATAGAAGGTTTAAGGGGCATTCCAAGTCCATATGCATTAATTGAAAAATAGAGTTAGTGGTGCGTCCTGACTTTTTTGGTCTTGGCTTTACCTTAAGTTTCGAACTTTTACAGACAGAGCATTCGAGGTAATTATCACAACTTTTTACTTTCAAACCTTCAATACAGTTAACCATCTTTTTTATAACTGGGAAACTAATGTGGCCCAACCTTCTGTGAAGGAGATGGGGGCAATTGTCGTGTATGGGTTTCCCTATAGAAAATTCATTATCTTTAGGCAAATTACAATCATTGTCAGCATTTTTTAGATCGACCCCCTCTATTTCTCTATTCCTTTTTACATTGGTTGAATTTGCATATACACATTGTTGACTACTCTTTTTTGGTACAAAATATGATAAACCACCGTTTACTATGACATCTCCTATTCCTTCGCCATTATTGGACATGAATACTCTACCATTTTTGAACACAACCTCCACATTGGTATCTTGGCATAGTTTTATGGTGGCTAGTACATTGTATGGTATTTCAGGTGCAAATAGTACCCCCTCTATTTTACCAATCCCTGGTATGAATATGTTCCCTTTACCTACTACCCTGGCATTGTTTTGATTTGCTACCTTTATCATGAAATCCACTTCAGTAAATGAAGTGAATAGTTTGACATTAAATGTTGTATGGCTAGTGGCTCCTGAATCTATGAGCCATATGTTCTCCTTCTCTTTTTGGCTAAAGATAAAATTTCCGTTTCTAAAACCATATATGGAACCCATGTTGCTGTCTCGTGAGTTGTCCCTGCATTCTCTTACTTGTCTGGAGGTAGGGGGACCCTCTACGCCCACTCCCGCCTATGGGTCTGCGTTCTGGGGAATGCCTTCCCTGATACCTTTGCCTGGAATCAGATCTTTCTCTGCGTTGATTGTAGTTTCTATTTCTGATGTTTATAGGGCAGTCTCTTTTGAAGTGATTTCTAGAACCACATAGAAAGCATTCGGGAATGCTGTCTACCCTTTCCTGAAATTCTACCCTCTTAGCTGGCCTGATATCCTTGCATGATAGGGTTCGGTCTCTCCTTAAATTATCCTCAGCGATTAACCTATTGGTGAGGTTATCTAGTAAGATATTTTCTATACTTAGACTATCTAATTGGGTGATGAAATTGTCCCAGCTGGGATCTAGAGAGTTGATAATGATGCTCATCATGCTTTCCTCTGTAATTATTTCACCCCTCTGTAGTAATTCTACTCTAGTGGCATTTAATTTTAGTAGATGTTAACTCATGGACATCCCAGGTCTAAGCCTAGCTGAGTGGAAATCCCTTGAGATCCTTGTAGTTGTAGCCCTGCTCTTGCTATAAAATAAACCATAAAGTTTTTGTATAATTTCAGATACAGTCATGTGATTACCAATACTGGGATATATGGCTGGCTCAATACTAGCTAATAATAGACAGTAAGCTTTATGATGTATGCAGTCAGTTTCAAAAGACCATGGTTTCTTTGGTGGTTTTAAGATCAGGAGTAATACATTTTCTTTCATGAATATGATCTGAAGTTGTTGGTACCACTCTAGAAGATTTTTTCCATCTATTTGCAACTTAAGAAAGTCAATTGGTAAAGTTCTAGAATGATGAGAATTGCTATTTGCAAATGGCAGCTGTCCATGGTCCTGAATGTGTGGGTAATCACAGTAAGGAATTGGTATAGCAGCACCTAGGTTAAACAGGCAGGTTCCAATTTTTTTTTCTTCAGTTTCATTTGGAAGGTTCTGCGCATGCGCGAAGCTCATTCTTTGCTGGAAACTGTCGGGTGAGGAGCTCTTAGCGTGGCCTCTGAAGTTAGGCCCAGCCCTGTTAGGGGAAGATCAGAATTACCCCAGGGATGGGTCTGAGTCGTAGGATCCTTACCGTACATCGGTAGGAAGCCTGGAAAAGTTGCTGTCGCTGGGTGGTGTCCCCAGAAGTTTGGCTGTGCAGTCGGCATGGCGATCGGCTCTAGGTCAGAGGCGTCGGTCATGGAGAGAGTCGGGAAGCCCGGTGGATGCTGCTGCACTGGTAAATAGTTTGTTTGACTTTTGGACCTTGGTATTTGAGGCAGCAGCATGACAGGAGGGTGATTCGAGGAGTGTTGTGGTATGAGATTCGGAGCTGTGGTTATTTTTTTTTCAGATGGCTTGCAGTTATTGTTTGTAAATCATCTAGAGGTTTGATAGTGTTTTGTACAATCGGGAGAGATGAAAGTGGTGTAAAACAGAGCCAAACGCCGCAATAAGGGTTTCTATAGTCTTTTGTATTTCAAGTTCATTGGGAGAGCTTATGTTATTTTGGGTTTGTTTTTCACTATTATTTTTGGTGAATTCCTTGTTCTTTTTCATGTCAGGACTAGCTCCCGCCAAATGATTTGAATCTTTTCTCTCATTGGTTGCTGGTTTGTTATCTTCTGTGGCAGTTCGTATAAAGATGGCTGCTGAAAAAAAGGCAGGAAACTAGACCCTGTTATGTTGTGGCAGGATGGCATTTCTCTCAGTGACCTGTTGCTCATTTGGTTTGATTCTTATTCTTCGGTGGCTGCTCCATGGCTTTTGAGTAAGCTCTGGAGGTTCGTGATGAGATCTTTGTTAGTGACGGGTGATTCTAATATTTTAAAAATGGCTAGCCTGCGGTCTTCCTTTTTTTGTGCTGTTGTTTTAGATTCGTTCTTTCCTTCATTCCATTGTTCTTCTTTTTCAAGTGAGGTGTATGGTTCAAGAGTCTGCTCGTTTTTGTCTGAGGTGATTTTTGGTATGTTTCCGTTGGGTGATAGTTGTGCAGCCATTTGTTTTGTTAAGGTCCTAGTAGTTATTCTATTTCTTTTTGTTAAATATTCAGTAGTCTCTGACATATTTCTATTTGGAGTTATGGGCAACCATCCTCTGCTACCATATTTGTTAAATTTCTAGGATCTAGCCCAATAACTCTCAGTACTTCATCAATAACAGAAATTACTTATTTATTTATTTATGAGAATATAACTTAACCTATTCATATACATCTATAACCTTGCTTCTGTATCTCATAAGTATTCATCTAAATCTGAGGAAGAAGTTTTACAGATAAGGATTATATACCCGGAGGGAGGAGTCAAAGGTAAGGCGGAGTTGGGAATGGGATGGGTTTAAGGGATTTAACCCATGCTAAACCATAGAGTGCAGAATAAATACAAGAATTAGACATTTTATCTGACAAAACACACCTTGCTTGCAAATCTACGAATACCTGTAGATGTGGTACAGGATGTATGAAAAACACATTTCAAGAGTATGAGACCTTAAAATCTTTTTCCCTTATGTACAATTTAGGAATACAATTGGGCCTTAATTTCAGACCACATAGTTCATTCAAAGAGTATCTGATACCTAGAATGATAGAATGAAAAGGACAAACTGGTGGCAGGCGGAAAGACATTTTATCAAAATAATATGTGTGCATGTATTGTATATTTTTCAAGAGAAAAAACAATTGAAATTTCTCAAGTTTTTCACACTTTCCTGGAAAGAAATATAGAAACATTTAAAATGGCTTGAGAGCATGATAAACTCTGACATTAAAAATTGTGCAAACCTCAATATCAACATTCTTATCTTCTTTGCATATTACACATTGCCTTTTAATCAAAGGATCAGCTCCCCGGGAAGGAACTTGCAGTTTTAACATTAGAAAGATGCCCCAAGCAATAGTTTTGCTTTCCCCAGTGTTGTGTTTTAATTGCTTGCACATTGCAAAATAATTTTTCTACCGTTTTGTTTTTTAATGAAGCAAGTAACTAAAAGGGGAGTCTGATAAACTGTGTTTAGGCAAATGTTAAGTTCATTAACAACAACAGGAAATCTTAGACTTGTCTGCAAATACGATGAAAGAATTTAATCTAAGCTTTGACATTCAAGTTTAATGGGGTGTGATTGAAGATTGAGGAGCTAATGAAGAATAGACAGCATCCCTGGAAATTAACCCTCCTTCAAGATCTTTAGATTTATTTTCTCACAAAGCACTTATTAATACATGTATTCTTATCTCACAAATCTGGGTTAAATCCAAAATCCACATTTTGACTTTTAATTTAATATGGTTTTCTTTTTACCCCAATGCCTGCAATGAAAACATTGGAATAATGGATGTGTTAGTGTGAGTTTAATTTGGGAGATTTTTTTTTTAATACTCTGTTGAACTTTGTGTGTGTGTGTGTGTGTGTGATTCCACTACAGTTTTTGAACTTCCCCTCTCAAAATGACAGGAAAAAAATCTACCTATTTTTAGCAAAATAATAATAATAATTCTTTGATGAAAATAGGATACAGCTCAGTGACTGAGTACTTGTTTTGCATAACAGAGATTCTTGATTATATATGTGGAATTGCGAAGTATGAAAAACCTCCTTGAAGCCTCAAGGAGTCTCTGCCAGTTGGTCCAAGCAATGAGAACAGATGCACACCACCTGAAGCTCCAGGGCTCCTAAGAGCTTTGGGTACAGTGCCCAGTACGGCTGTAAAAGCTTGGATCAAGTTGTATCTTTAATAGCACAGCATGAGAAAAATCATTAAATACATGGCAGCTGTATTAAATTAAATAAAAGATAGTTTTGCCCCTGGTCCTGCCCTTCCCTTTTTTGTTCTGATCTGCCTTTTGGGAATAAGTGTCCACCCAAGGTACTACGCAAGGCCAAGGAGTGAACTCTTGAGCTAGATAGATCAATAATCCAAAATAGCAGGCCTAACCTTTCCTGAATAGCTGTATAGAAAGTTCTATAAAACTGCTTGTTATTTTCATACCCATTTTATATTCTTCTTCCCAATTTAGTTGCAGTTCTTTCAGCCAATTTCAACCAAGTGAGTTTTTTTTTTAATTTGTTCATTATTTTTAAGTGACCTTATCATTGGCATGGATCTCCTTGTATAAATCCAAAAATGTTATTCTGACCAAATGTTCTTTCTGAACAGGACTGAGAAATTTTTGAAACAAGTTCCCATCCTCGAGGTTCTTATCTGCTTCATTTTAAATGAACACATTTACAGGTAGAGACCCCACACACCCACGTCACAATCTCTTCCTGTTGCTCCCCTCTGGGAGGAGATTTTGAAGTATTTCTTGTAGAAGTATTTCTACAGAATCTACCAGATTCTGTAATAGCTTTGTTCCCTATGCCATCCGTCTGATAAACTCACAAGTTTTGTTTTTCTCACCATGTACATGTATACCTCTGACCTAGACTGTGTTGTTTCTCTGTGTCATATACAGAGGGTATATGCTTATTTATTTATTTATTTATTTATTTATTTATTTATTTATTTATTTATTCATTCATTCATTTATTTATTTATTTGTCATGTAGTGGCATATCGGAAGTGGTGACCCTTTGAGAGCTGTATGCAACGAAATTTCATTGTAATGTATTAGTGTACATTTAAAGTGACAATAAAGTTACCGTATTTTTCAGAGTATAAGACGCACCAGAGTATAAGATGCACCTTAGTTTTTGGGGAGGAAAATAAGAAAAAAGCTGATTGGCAGGTGATCAGCCTGCCGGAATACCCTCAATCAGCTGTTGAATTTTAGCACCAGGTGAATTTTAGCACCAGGTTCCTTGGTTGTGAGCTCTGTGCCTTGCTTTTTTTTTTTTTTTTTGCTCTTTTTTTCTGCCTCTGAAAGCCTCCGAAACAGAGCTTCAGAAAAAAAACCTCTGAAGCTCTGTTTGGGGGCTTCTTTTCTGAAGCTCTGTTTGGAGGCTTTTTTTCTGAAGTTTAGTTTCTGATGCTTTTTTTCAGCCTCTGAAACCTCCGTTTGAGAAGCTGGGTGGGGCTACATTCAGAATATAAGACACACCTAGATTTTCACCCTCTTTTTTGGGGGGGAAAGTTGCATCTTATACTCCAAAAAATACAGTATTCTAAGTCTAAGCCTACAGGTAACTTCTAATCACAATTGCTTGAATTTATCCTTTGAATGCCTTCCTCTGTTCAATCAGGCCTTCCTACACTTAATCAAGAACATAGATAACATAGTTTTTCTATTCATAAGGAGTTTCTACTTCTATTCCAATAAATGGAACCATGAAATTTGTGAACTCCTTATTGTGGTGTTTCTCAACCTTGGTAGCTTCCCATGAATGTCAACTCTCAGAATTCCCAGCCAACATGCAGGCTTGGGATGCTGGCTAGGGAAGTCTGGGAATTGAAGTGACTACACTACATCTTAAAGCTGCTAAGGTTGACACACACTATTTCTTAGTTCAGTGAAATGAGATTCAACAAGTAGTGTTTGCAGCCCAGGTACTATAGCTCTAACCTTCTCCCACCTTCAGGAGAAGTGATACTAGGATATAACAAAGCAAACTTATAAACAATGACATCATGAAATGGAAACTAAAATACAAAATGTTGTACCTGCTCTTGAACTATAGAATTAACAATGATAGAAAGAATTTGTTTGCATTATGAGAGCGGAAAAGGGAGATAATTCAATCAATAAAAAGCTCTAATATTTGAATCTGTTCTCACAACCAAACTAGATGTGACATGTAATTAAAAATCATTTCCAAGCGTGGAAGGAAATAAGTATATCTCAGCAGTCAGCTGAACCCAATGCTAGCACTACAAGGTCAGAGCAGGATGTAGAAGAAGAGCTTGATTACTTTCCAAAAAGTGTAGAGACCTCTCTTGTATTTGAAAGGATAAATAACATTTATTTCTCACTTTTCTGATATTTGGAGTTTTGCTTTTCCACCTCAGAGAAAGGCATCTGCTGGTTGTTGACAGAACTAACATTTCTGCCCTGAGAACCTTCCAAATCAGTAAATGAATCTGTATTAATTCACTGATTAACTGCATTCAAGTAAATGCAATTAATGCAGCCAGACCCTAGGAGTGCAGGGCATGTTCAGATCATCCTCACAAGTTAGTTTGTTTTTGAACACCTAAGACTATAGAAGTCAAATACGTGTGGTATAAGGGCACATTTAAATAGGGATAATCAGTGTAGATGGCAGCACTTAGCTGAACTTAGCTGAACTCAGAAAAAACCTAAGCTGGATAAAGCTGATTAATAGTTGGATGGCAAGGACAAACAACATAAAGCCTGTAGACTAATGGAAATTTTTATAAAAGTCTGGAAGACAACAATGGCAAATAATTTCCATAAGACAACTTTAAAAAAAAAGACATGGAAGTATCTCTATTCAGGAATTAACCTTATTTTGAGGAGGCTGTATCTTTGAGGCTCCTCAGATTAAGCTAGTAAGACCACACCTAGAGTACTGCATCCAGTTTTGGTCACCACACTATAAAAAAGATGTTGAGACTCTAGAAAAAGTGCAGAGGAAAGCAACCAGGATGATTAGGGGACTGGAGACTAAAACATATGAAGAACGGTCACATGAACTGGGCATAGCTAGTCTAGTGAAGAGAAGGACCAGGGGAGACATTATAGTAGTCTTCCAATATTTGAGGGGCTGCCACAGAAAGGAGGGAGTCAAGCTGTTTTCCAAAGCACCTGAAGGCCAGACAAGGAATAATGGATGGAAACTGACTAAGGAGAGATTCAACCTAGAAATAACAGTGAGAACAATCAACCAATGGAACAGCTTGCCTTCGGAAGTTGTGGGAGCTTCATCACTTGAGACTTTCAAGAAAAGATTGGACTGTCATTTGTCAGAAATGGTATAGGGTCTCCTGCTTGAGCGGGGGGGGGGGGGAAGGTTGGACTAGATGACCTATAAGGTCCCTTCCACTCTGTTAATCTGTTAAACTCTAGACCTGATGGTCACAGAATTTATACATTTCATACATTTTAATAGCCAGTATTTTATTATTTTATTTTGACCAGAAACCAACAATTTAATATCTGTAAGCCCACTGAATGTACATTCTGTCAAGATGAAGATTATACTAGTCCTAACGATTCAGTTGTAATTCCTCTTTGATTGTACTCCTAATCTATAGGTAAATTTTCATTGTGATTCCTTCCTTAACTCAATTTCTCATATTCATTCTTGGATCCCAACTCTCTAGATGTCATCTAACCATATAGAGAACCACAAGTTCTTAGTTCTGTTTTAAATGACATTGGCAACTTTAATAGTGGAGCACTGAGTAAAGCCAAGAGTTGAGCTTGATCCTTTTAAAGGTTCATGAGGACAATGAAACGCTTCTCCAAGGAAAACTGAAATTACAGGATGAATGAATTAATAAAGGGTAATCCTTGGGATTACCAAATTTATCATGTCTTACTTTGATGAAAGGAGATGAGAAAGAGAAGGAATGCTTTATACTGTACATCCTAACACTAACATAGCTCTTTAGTCATAACTTGAAAGCAGGGGTGGGCTTCAAAAATTTTAGCAAGGAGTACTCTGCCTGGTTGCTGGGTGAGCGTGGCCATGGTGGGCATGGCCTAGTCAGCCTCCTGCATCATGGCAGGGGGGTCATTTTTGTCCTCCCTGGGCTCCAGAGGCTTTCCTCAAGCCTCCGGGAGGGTGAAAACGGCCTCCCCAGGCTCCAGAGGCCCTCTGTAGGCTGGAAACTGGCCTGTTTCTGGCCTTCCCAAACTTCCAGTAGGCCCATTTTTCACCCTCCCTGAGCTTCTGTGCATGCCCTGCACTTATCTGCATCCAAAATGGGCTGTGTGGGGACTCCTGGGAGGGGCAGAGTGGGCAGGGCCAGCCAGGAGTGGGATTTGGAGGTTCGCTGAATCTTAGCTAGAGGTTCTCCCGGACCCCTGAGAACCCCCAACAGTCCACCCCTGCTTGAAAGGCTTGATCAGACATTGTTTTGACATATTTTCATGGGGTTTTTTTGTCATCCCAAAATCTTACGGATTTTAAGTTTGATTTAAAGAATCTATTGATTTTGAAAATGCTGAATGTCGAATCTCACATTTGAACATGCATGGGCCTGTTTTTAGCAATCACTCTGCAGACTAGACAATTACTAAATATATGTCTACAGTCATCTACCATGTATGGATATATCTACATCTGAAGGCAAATAGGTTTGGTATACAGTATTGATGCTACCAATTTTGCAGAGTGCTGGTCAGTGACACTGCAGTTTAGCCATACTGGTTATTTGATAAAATATCAAATACAGCTAAGGTATATCATACCAGACAAACTAATGGTCTCTCTCTGGTCACTGAGTAGATATAACCAATCACCCAACATGACCAGAGGCATGTCAAAGTCAAAAGGTTGTATTTGCATTATGAAAGCCCTGCCGCCTTTTATGTACTGCATGTCCCCTTGTTAAAAAGGATGAGCTTCAATAAGTTGGAGGTAACCACCATCTTGATTTTTTTTTTCATCCCTGCCAAGGAGTCCTCTGAAGAGGAGATCAGCTGATTAATCCTCTGGTTTCTGAAAAATGGTTTATTAACCCATTATAGCTCCCACTTATTCTATTAACAAATACCTTTGAAAAATGTGTTTTCTATCCTGGAAATATCTTGCCCTGTGTTTTTTCAGTGTGAGATTGTGTGTGGGTTTGTGCACACATACACACATATGTACTCTGTCACTGTACAACGCAGCAATTTTCCAGTTATGAATCTATTCTGAAGCACTTTTTAAATCTTTTTCTCCTAATTGGAAGGGTGTAGGCTGTAAAACATGTAGGGAGTCAATTGTAGGTATTATCCACCAAACACGGATGTTTATTTTGCTCTCCATCTGCCAAAAATGTGATTTCTTTTACTGCCTGGCATAATGTTCTTGGCAGTCTCCTCTCACTGAAACCAGAGAGAAGTTTCATCTGTGGGAGGAACTAAAACAACCCCCCCCCTCCATTCCATCAGTGGAAAGTTCTCAACTCTGCACCTCACTGAAGGCAGTAGGAAAACAGGTCTGAAAATGAATGAGACCAAGAAGGTCTGAGACACAAGTAAAATAAGAAAGGCCAAAAAATAATGTGCCACATAAAAATGTTAATTTTGGGAGGAGGGACTCTGAGCAGAGTGGGCTTTTATCCAAGTCATACCAGGAACACTAAGTCAGAGGTTAATAATGCTGGTACTATTAGAATATGCGCAAATAATTCACTGTCCTCTGTTTTTTTTTGGGGGGGGGATTATAGCAGCCTGCTGCTTCTTGTGTAGAATGCTAGCATGCTCCCCAAATTTGGTATGCAATAAGGGAGCGTTGCAATTTGGCCTCAGGCAGTGAAGTGTCTCGCACCTTGCCCACTGTAATTACACAATAATCAAAATGAAAATGTTGAACACTTAATTGCATCCATTGGGCAACCGAAACATCCTGCAATTTCTACAGGTCTAACCAGGCTCTATCACATACTTTCTAACCTCTATCAATGTATATCGTGAGCTCTATGAAGTTATAAGCAATACACATCTGGGTCAACGTGGATCAGTAATCTGTGAAAGAGCCTCAGCATGACTTAATGCTGCTATTCAGCAAGAATCATGCAGCTACATTGAAAAGATACAGCCAATTACTCAGCTCTGTTCCAGCAAAGTTGGCTGGATGTAGCAACTGCAAGATTCCTTCACCTCAGTACAGTTACCACAACGTAATTTACTTTGTTTTTGTTTAGTATGTTTTGAGCACATAAGCCACTATGATTTGTAAGCCATGTTTGATGGCTAGTGCCTTTGTTAAACACAAGTAACGACTGCTTTTTCATTGTGCTATAGTTAAACACAAAAGAATACTGATTCTTTGTTTCAAGTACAGGTGGCCCTCAACAGTTCATTTAGTGACTGTTAGAAGTTACAATGGCACTGAAAAAAGTGACTTATGACCATTTTTCACACTTACGTTTGTTGCAGCATCCCGATGGTCACATTATCAGAATTCAGACATTTTTAAGGTGTGAATGCTTAATATTTGTTAATGGTTTTAAAACTCTTAGAGTTATTAGATTATATGCTACTTTGAGTCTATAAAAAGGCAGGTTGATGAAATTGTAAAAGGGGAGTTAAGGGGTCTTGGGAGCTATTAAATCTTGCAGTTAGCTAGTTTATTTTAGCAAATGTTTGGTGAAATCTATGCCCTGTTTTTGTTCTGGGAAGTCGGGGGTGGGAGGTGGTGAGGAGGGGTTGAAGATTGAGTTTAGTGATGGATTATGGATTGATTTTTTTTTCTTTTTTTCTTGATGATAGTTTGAATGATTGTTCATATTGTATACTTGTTTGATCAGAAAATAAAAACTTTTTTAATAAAAAGAATTCTGACATTTGGCAACTGACACATATATATGACAGTTGTGGTGTCCTGGGATCACCTGATCCTCTTTTGCGACTTTCTGACAAGCAAAGTCAATGGGGAAGTGAGATTCACTTCACAACCATGTTACTAACTAGACAATTGCAGTGATTCACTTAGCAACTGTGGCAGGGGTGATATCTAAAAAATTTTCCCTACTGGTTCTGGGGGCGTGGCTTAATTGGTGGGTGTGGCTTGGTGGTCAGGTGACCGGATGGGCGTGGCCAATAATAAATAATAAAAATAATAAACAAAGTACACAAAACAATAAGAGGTACCAAAAACCAACTTTTACACTTTACACACACGCAACACAACACAACTGACTCACACACAATGTAAAAGCAGCTGCACTTGACCCAAAATGGCCCCTGCAACAAGCAGGAACCTCACACAGCCACAAAAGCTCAAAAACCAACTTTCACACTTTTTCCACACAAAATGCCACATACAGCTTTGTGAGATTTTGTGTATTTGTGTAGTTAGAGTGAAACACTACAGAAACACACCAAATCTCAGAAAGCTGCACAAATCTTTTATTTTATTGTTTTATTTTATTTATATTTTTAGATAAAAGCAGCTAAATTTAAAACTTCCTTAACTTTAAATTGCTGTCTAAAAAAAAAAAAAAAAACTCCTAAAAACTCCCCAATTAATTATTTTTTTAAAGCTCCCCCCCTGTCCCCCCAAAAAAAACTCCAGTTACTTACCAAATTGAAGACACAAGGCAGGCAGGCAGGCAGATTGAGTTGCTCACCGATTGGATTGATTGCAGGCAGGCAGATTGAGTTGCTAGCTGATGCAATGGATTGCGGCAGCTGAAGCAAGGCAGGAAAAGCAATTGAGCCGGAAAGAAGCAGCAGACTAACTGCTGCCATCGCTACCAGATTGCCCGATCTGGTCTGAACTGGGAGCATTTTACCCCTGAACTGTGGCAAGAAAGGTTGTAAGAGGGGCAAAACTCATTTAACAAATCTTTCACTTAGCCACAGAAATTACAGTCTCTCTCTCTCTCTCTCTCTCTCTCTCTCTCTCTCTCTCTCTCTCTCTCTCTCTCTCTCTCTCTCTCTCTCTCTCTCTTATTGACAATACTTTCTTAGGTGTCTAACACAGCAGCCTTTGTTTGGACAGTGTTCTACTTTCTACTTTTTTTTTATTTCTTTTGCATTCTGTAGGTAGGTAGGAAAAATATCTATAGACCTTGATCACATGTTTTCTTTGGCCAGGTGGACCTAACTGGTAGGTAATTGCAACTGTAGCATTTTTTGGTTTGGGAGAATTTGTCTGAATTTGTCTGGAGGAACATCTAGGCATTTATTATTATTTTTCATTAGCACAAACAAAAATGTAAAATAAATGAATAAAATCTCCCTTAACAGCACATCTAGTTGCCACACTGTTTTTTTCACTTATCTGCTGAAAAGGCAGATGCCATCTATTAGAAGGCAGATTTATCCTACAGGCTGCCAGCTGCTGTACCCTAACAAAGCTGGATGGGAACACTGCCAAATTCTTCTGCTCCTCCCGTATACTACTTTAAGAACTGGATTCTAGTTGTTTGCTCATTTGTTCTATTTTCTCCATCCACTATAATATGTCAATGTAAATAATAGTCCAACTCATATTTTATAGTTAGGAATGTATGCAATAGATCTCCTACAGCCCTAAGAAGCTACAAATATTTTAGTCAGCCACTAGCTGCCTAGATTTCTGACTCAAAGTCAAATGTTACCATAAATATTCTCATCCTGATTTAGTATGGTCAGCTCAGGTTTCCTGGATTCTGAAAACCAATGATGCTGTTGCAATTCTGCTAACCTCAGTCATTCAGTCTTTCTTAATATGAACATGCTGGCATTTGTTTTTGTAAGAATGGTTGATAATCAAAAAGCAAGGAAACCATATTCTTAAAAATCAGATGGTAGGCTTTGTTAAGGATGCAAAGCTCCTGCCTGCTTCAGAGTGTGCCTCCCATCACTTTTAATTAGACAAGTATTTTATGGCGGTGTTGCTACTATTTAGTCTTTCAATTGATAGCGCCTTCCTAATGAAGATCCTTCTTTCTAAAAGTGTTACTTTCATAAATGCTTTTACTGTAAGTTGTCTTCAGAGTCTCTCCTCATGTGGGATTAATGGAAACTTCCTCAAACTGATAGCAAATGTATTACGATTATAACTTCCGTAGTCCCAAATACCTTGACCAAAAAGCTGATCACTTGGAAAACTGGGAATTCTGGATTCAATAGTCTCACCAATTTTGAGGAATACCATATTGAGGTAGACTGTTATGTCAGAGTTGTCATGCAGTCTTCTCCAACATTACAAATGCTAAGTAGAAAGTTCAGGTTTCCCCTGTCCAGTTGTTTCTGACTCTAGGAGGTGATGCTTGTTATGTATGTATCTAATTTGTGCGGGAAATTCAAATGTTCCTTGAATCCTGATTGGTTCTTGGTCGCCCCTGTAAAGTATATAAAGAGGACTGTTGCCTGTGTTTCTTTGCTGAAGTCTCACCCTGAATTAAAGAGCTGTTGTCACTAGCCACCTTGTGTCTCTCGTTATTCCCGCGCTACAACATTGGCGACAAAGGTGGGATAGAGGCCACAAGAAGCTAACCAAAAGAGCTCGGAGTTTCAGCCAGGGTGACTAGCGAACTCAGAGACACGGCATGTCTGCCTATGTTCCGCTGAAACCCTTCGACCCGATCCGAGAAAAGTGGGGATCGTACTTAACCAGGTTCGAATGCTCCCTGGAAGCTAGCGAGATGCAAGGGCTATCAGCGAACCAAAAACGAGCCCTGTTCTTAAGCCACTGCGGGCCAGACGTCTTCGAGATGGCCAAGTCCCTATGCGAGCCAACCCCAGTCCAGACAGTCCCCTGGGACGTCCTGAGAGCCCACTACGCTCCAGTACCTTCGAAATTCATACAGCGGTACGAACTCCGACAGCGTGTACAAAAAGAAGGAGAGCCGGTCAGCGCATATGTGGCCGCGCTTTGAAAAGCCACAATGCATTGTGACTACAGAGACTTAGACAACGCGTTACTTGAGCAATTAATTTGCGGTGTTAAAGACACTCGTTTACAGAGGCGCCTCCTGGCCAAGCCAGACCTAACACTAGCCGGTGCGTTGGACGAAGCCCGAGCACATGAAGCATCAACAAAGGCTTCTGAGGCATTACAGCGACCACTATCTTTTTTTTTTTTTTTTTAATTTGATTTATATGCTGCCCTTCTCCGGAGACTCAGGGCGGCTTACAATGCGTTAAGCAATAGCCTTAATTCTTTTGTATATTTTATACAAAGTCAGCTTATTGCCCCCACAAACTGGGTCCTCATTTCACCTACCTTAGAAAGGATGGAAGGCTGAGTCAACCTTGAGCCTTGGAGAGATTCGAACCAGCAGAAATTGCAGGCAGCTGTGTTAATAACAGGGTTCACTAAACCCCTGTACTATCAAGGCTCTGTCTTTACTCTCAAGTAAAGACGGGCCGAAAACAGCCCCCGTTCACAGAGAAGAGGCGCAAACCAGCACAGAGGAAGAGTCGGACAAGGACGTCTTCCATACAGAAAAGAAAAAGAGCGAGCAAAGCCACTGCCACGAGAACTGTTCCAGTTGTGGCGGGGATCACGAGAGACAATCGTGTAAATACAGAGACGCCATTTGCAGGCGTTGCGAGAGAAAAGGCCACCTAGCACGAGTTTGCAGAGCACAATTTCCGCATAGTCGCAAGCCATGTGACTACCGCGACCAACCAGAACCGGCTCATTCAAAACAGCCAATCAAAGATGACGGCACGCAAAACCAGCGTGAATTTCAAAAGCGGGAAACCTACATCACGAGAATCGGCCAAGCCAGCACAACAGACGATGAGAAAGTCTACACGAAAGTAGAAATCGATGGCAGATCGTGCGAAATGGAAATCGACACCGGATCTACGTTATCAATCATGTCCTGGACAACACTCAAGGCACTCCTGCCCAAGTTCCAGAAAACCCAGCTGGCCCGACAGAAGATTCACCTCCTCGACTACCAGGGAAACCGAGTTCCCTTAGAAGGCGTGGGCACATTCCGGGTCACCTACGGCAAGTTCCAGAGAGAGCTGCCCCTGACCATTGTAAGCAAGCCTCTACCGAGTCTCCTGGGCATGAAATGGTTCTGAGCCCTCGGCATGGGCTTCACCAGCGTTCACAGCATCGGCAGCTCATCCCTCAAAGAAACCCTTCTACACGAATTTCAGGACGTTTTCGAAGAGACTCTACATGGGGACCCCTATCTCCTTTAATTTAGACCCCAACGTAGCGCCAATCAGACTAAAAGCAAGACGGGTTCCATTCGCTTTAAAGCCAAAAATTGATGCCGAGCTCGACAAGCTCATTAAGCAAGGGGTGTTAGTTCCCATAGATCACACCAAGTGGGAGACCCCAATAGTCATGCCAGTTAAATTGGACGGATCGATTAGAATTTGCGCTGACTATAAGTGTTCGATCAACAAGGCGTTGCAGCAGAGCACCTATCCTATTCCGATCGTCCACCATCTACTACACTCCCTGGGGCCTGGCAAGCTATTCGCAAAACTAGACTTGCGCAGGCGTACCAGCAGCTGCCAGTAGATGACGCTATGGCAGAATCGCAGACCATAGTAACTCACAGAGGTGCTTTTAAATGCACTAGACTACAGTTTGGGGTTAGCATTGCCCCATGGCTCTTCCAGAGTACCATGGAGCGCCTTCTACAAGGCCTCCCAGGAGTCATCCCGTATTTCGACGATGTTCTAATTAGTGGCCAAGACGAAACTCAGTTAGGACATAGAGTTAGACAAGTCCTAAACAGATTCCGTGAAGTGGGACTTAAACTCAAATGAGCAAAATGCAAGATAGCAGTTCCATCGGTGGAATTCTTAGGCTACCAAATCAACGGCATGGGAATCCACCCCACAGAAAGCAAAGTCAGGGCCATCCAGAACGTGCCCACACCTAAATCGAAGACCGAGCTACAGGCCTTCTTGGGGCTGCTTAATTTCTACACTATGTTTTTGAAGCACAAAGCCACCATTGCGGAGCCACTGCACAGGCTCCTTGGAAAAAACGTTCCCTGGGTGTGGGGCAAACGAGAAGCGACGGCATTCAGCGCAGTAAAAAGACTTTTGTCTGAGGACAGCTTCCTCATTCAATACACTTCTGAACTACCTCTAGTATTAGTGTGTGACGCTTCCCCCTTTGGCGTATGTGCGGTTTTAGGCCATAGACTGCCGAACGGGTTAGAGGCGCCCATCGCCTATTACTCTCGCACTTTGTCCAGTGCTGAAAGAAACTATAGCCAATTGGAGAGGGAGGCTTTAGCAGCTGTAGCTGGGGTAAAAAAATTTCATGAGTACCTGTTTGGCCGCAACTTTGAACTCGTTACGGATCACCAGCCTCTTTTGGGACTTTTGGCTGGGGATAAACCAACCCCGGCTGCACTTTCTCCCCGGATGACCAGATGGTCCATTTTCTTAGCCGCATATTCCTACAAACTGCTCCACCGGCCGGGCAAGACTCTGGGACATGCTGATGCCCTCAGCCGATGCCCCTTGCCCGAACTATTGGACAACCCAACCCCGGAAGCCCCAGTGCTACTCATTGACGTTGTATCCCTGGGGCCCATTTCATCAAGCGAGGTGGCAAAGGTTTCTGCCAGGGACTCTGTTTTGCGCACTGTAATGGGCTGGGTGATGCGGAGTTGGCCTACCAAGGTGGACAATGGGGAATTTCAATTGTATTTTAACAAGCAAAATGAACTGTCAATGTTGGGTGGTTGCTTGTTGTGGGGAGACAGGGTGGTCATTCCCTCGCGGTTAAGGCACAGGGTTCTTGAAATGCTGCATGAGGGACACCCTGGTATTGTTTGCATGAAAGGCCTAGCTCGTAGCTATGTGTGGTGGCCACGTCTCGACCAGGATGTTACTGAGTGGGTGAAGAAGTGTAGGCCCTGCCAGGAATCCCACCCAGATCCTCCCATAGCCCCCGTCCGGGAGTGGGAAAAACCAAAGAGACCATGGGGGAGGATTCACATTGATTTCGCTGGCCCGTTCCATGGCCAAAACTTCTTAATAATTGTAGATGCATACTCTAAGTGGCTCGAGATTGCCCTAATGCCCTCTACCACTTCTGAGGCCGTAATCAGAGTACTCAGAAAACTTTTTGTAACACACGGGTTACCGGACACCCTGGTATCCAACAATGGGCCCCAATTCACGGCAACTCAATTCGAGGGCTATCTAGCCGAGTTAGGCATAAGACATGCATTATCTGCTCCTTTTCATCTGGCTTCGAATGGCCTTGTAGAGAGATTTGTGAGAACAGCAAAAGAAGCCTTGTCCCGGCTCGATGCAGGGGACTGGCAGGCTAGAATAGATGAGTTCTTAGCCGTACAGCACGCCACCCCGTGCCCAACCTCGGGCCGCAGCCCAGCTGAGCTCCTAATGGGCCGAAAACTAAGGTGCATTCTCGATCGATTGCATCCCAATTACTCCTCTGATAACTTCAAGGGGGAAGGGGGAAGCCTAAGGCAATTCCAAGTGGGAACACCAGTGTTTGCCAGAAACTACACTAATGGGCCCTTGTGGGTAGAGGGAACCATCATAGGAATTACCGGTCCAAAGTCATATACAGTTGATATAGGGCATGGTAAAATTTGGAGGAGACATATTGATCAATTGAGTAAACGATTGCAACACGAAAATTCTTTGTCTGTAAATCCTAACTATCCAAGTCTTCCTGACACAGCTACCTCAAGCCCGAGTAAGCCAGAATACTTATCTGGCAAGCCAGAGTTCCAGCGCTGCCCCAGCGAGTCAACACTCCCAGCCGGGGATAACCACACCTCCGGAGAAATCCAGGAGGTTCCATTGGCGGAGCCAGGAGAGACAGGAGGTCCCTCCGACCGGCTCGACGCCTCACCAACAACTGAACTGCGCAGGTCCACCAGGACTAAGACACGCCCTGGTCACCTGCGTGATTTTGTATGTAAATATGTAAATAGATAGGATATGCCTTCTGGGAGTGGAGGGGTGTTATGTATGTATCTAATTTGTGCGGGAAATTCAAATATTCCTTGAATCCTGATTGGTTCTTGGTCGCCCCTGTAAAGTATATAAAGAGGACTATTGCCTGTGTTTCTTTGCTGAAGTCTCACCCTGAATTAAAGAGCTGTTGTCACTAGCCACCTTGTGTCTCTCGTTATTCCCGCACTACAACAATGCTCATCTCCATCGGTGGTGCAGTGGTTAGAATGCAGTACTGCAGGCTACTTCTGCTGTCTGCTGGCTGCCTGAAATTTGGCAGTTTGAATCTCACCAGGCTCAAGATTGACTCAGCCTTCCATCCTTCTGAGGTCAGTAAAATGAGGATCCAGATTGTTCGGGGGAAATATGCTGACTCTGTACAACTGTTTAGAGAGGGCTGTAAAGCTCTGTGAAGTGGTATATAAGTCTAAGTGCTATTGCTATTGCTATTGCTATTGCTATTGCTATTGCTATTGCTATTGTTATTTCTTAGCCGAGGGACTCAGCATTATCCAAAGACCTTACAGAATGCTGTTACTTTCCCACTGAAGTGGTATTGTTTATCTGCTTGTGTATGCATGCTTTTAAACTGCTAGGTGGTTAGGAACTGGGGCAGGAACTCACCCCATCGTGCAGCATTCAGATCTCGAACCCAGGCTCTCAGTCTTTAATTGATGAGCCATTGCTCCTCCTAATGCTAAGTAGCTGTTCTCTATGACACCCACAGAGAATGCATGAATGGAAAGATGCCCCTCCATGATACCTATAACTATTTCCATGGAAAGCCCGCCCCCCTATCTTTGTGCTCTGTCCATTGCAAATGTGTATTATGTGAAGGTACTAACATCCTCATCATTGGCCATGGTTCTGAAAGATGCTAGGAATTGTAGTTAAGCCACAGGAAGAGTGATTTTCCTACTGTGGGCTAGATTGTTGCCAATCTAGGGCTTCCCAAAGGGAGCATACACTTGCCATTGAAAACCCATTTAAAAATGACTCTATCACATCCTATCATACCATAAGTATACAAAATGATTTTGTGGACATTTCTGAATGGCATAGTTAGCTTTCCTGCCGAGATCTATTACAGAATGCCTGTCAAGAATTCATATGGCATGTCAAGAGATGCTCACCACAGCTGGTTATTGTCGTCATTGTTAAATACTCATGTCATGTCACTCTTTCAGACAAGCAATGCTATGCTTGCAGCTTTGCACACATTTATTTCTGCAACAATAACCAAAGGGAAAAGAACTGTGGCCCATGTTGCAATTGGTTTTCTTGCCCAATGAATTCCACTAGCATAAGGGTGTATCCTGGCTGAGATAGCAAAGTTGTTAGGCAGAACTATTTGTCTGGATTGATTTAGCCAAGCCCAGCAGAGATAAATAATGCTTGTGAAATAGAACACTGAAAAATACAGAGAGACTCAGCTAAAATTGTAGTTTCAATTGCCTTGCCTTGCTTTGGGTTTTAATTTGTTCTCCCAGACTGGAAAGAAAGAGGTTCTCTTCCCCACCATCAGATATCCCCTTTCCTCCCAACCAGTAGTAAATCTTGCTTGTTAGTGGAAAGGCTCAGAGGCTACTTTTGCTCAAACTCTATAAATTTAAAAAAGCAAGTGCTGCATAATAACACTGAGCTCAGAGGATATACATGAAAGAAATTATATTGAACATTAATCACAATGTAAGTTATTTCTTCTGATTTATGCACAATAAAACAAGGTTTGATCTCCCTTTCTGGGCTTCATGTTGAAACCAGCATCATTTTCTTTTCATCCTAAGGTTACATTTCATGAAATCTTGTTTCAAGTGTCTATGGGGGATGAGGAGCGTTTAGCAAAGGAAAAGCACAGAGGTTGGGGGAGGAGAGAGGATGTGCAAACTCCCTTGATTGTGAAGTAGAAAAGAAGAAAGTTTAAATTACAGGGTATACTACAGTTTTAAAGGTTATAGGAACACAGAATAGAATGATACTTAAAAGTAGATTTTTTTAAAAAAAAGTCTCAGACTTTTTCCCCCCAGTTTAGGGGGAGTTTGCGTTTACCTGCAGTTCTGCAGAATGTGCAGAATAATACTTGGCACTGTCCCATAATGCAAATTCTAAGAACCTTCTGCATCAGTGCCCAAGTGGTTCAGAATTTTACATCACATGTTAACCAAGCAGAAACATCTACAATAAATAACTTATGAAGCTGGACACAGGCTAGCATAATTGTGGCTGCATGCTACACATTAAGAACAACATTTGAGATGGTCTTCAATTTTACAAGACAGAAGACCATAGTAGTTTGGAAAGAAAGCCAAAACGTGATGAGAAACGTATATAATATTTGCAAAAGTGTTGATATGTATTCAAACTTGAGTTTGGTTGCTGAGAGTTAACTTGTGGATGAACTTGTAGCCTGTGATCCAGATGCCCACCCCTAGTTTAGCAAAGGGGAAAAAGTCATGACACATCACATGATGATAACATGATGCCATGAGTTTGACAACCCTGCTCTAGAAAGACCAGTGTCAGACAGCAATGAAACTTTTTGACAGGGGGCTAAAATGATTAATAGTGCAAGCAAATTAAACAGAAAGGTACAGATTATTATTATTATTTATTTATTATAAATAAATAGATGGTATACCTTAAAAGAGTTAACTTGTTGCAAGAATGCAATTGGATATACAATAAAGGCAAAGGTGAGTCACAAGATATGGGTAAAGAGGAAATACAAAGTCACTTGTCAAGGGACAGGTGATGATGTCATGTACCTTATTTGCACAGTGGCATCATGATGCATTTTATATCATAGCTTGTTCTGGAGCCCAGAAGAAGTATTAAAGTATTTAATCACTTTAATGGATTTATGAGATCATTCATTGACAATGTCAAATTCAAAATGGTTCCCAAGTCCATAATTAAGAACTAGGAAATATTTGACCTACTTTTGTTTAATGTTTAGATTTCAACAATAAGTCAAATGTATTAATCCTCAGCAAAGGCTCAGCAAATCTGTCCTACATAAGATCCAACTTTGGTCTGGTTCAGACATTGTGCTGCTAAGCTGCTTTTGTTTTAACATGTTTTTAAATTTGGCAGTTGTGCAATCCCACTAATTGTGGTTTATTCAATAAAAACCATTGCTTAATGCATTGAGTTGAACCCAGCTTCATTGCTTTTCTAGTCTAATCATCTGGTTTGTCTGACAGCATCTCCTCAAACTCTAATGTATGGATTCTTTACATTATTTGCTACCTGACACCTTTCAGGATTCTCTGAAGCGTGTAAATTGGAAAGGGCAAACATCTACTAATGCTTTTTGCATTAGTATTAGCATTCGTTGTTAAGTGAATCAATGCAGTTGTTAAATTAGAAACCCTATTGTTAAGTGCATCTGACTTCCCCATTGACTTTGCTTGTCAGAAGGTCGTAAAATTTGATAACATGACTCTGGCACACTGCAAACGCTGGATAAAAATACTGTTATTTTCTCTTGACTATCACTACTATAAAATGCTTAAATCTCCTAAGGGAGATGTTCCTACATTAGTGCTCTCCGTTTAGATTGCAGCTCCTGTCTTGCCAAACTAGCTCTATCATATTGATGGGGTAACATTGACAGATAGTCCTCCATTTACAAGAGTTTGTTTCGTGACTGTTCAAAGTTACAATGGCACTGAAAAAAGTGACTTATGACTGTTTTTCACACTTACGACCTTTGCAGCATTCCCAGTGTTACTTGATCAAAATTCAGATGTTTGGCAACTGACTCATATTTATGACGTTTGCAGTGTGCTAGGGTCATGTGATCAACTTTTGCAGCTTTCTGACAAGCAATTTAACTTTCTGACAAGCAAATTCATGAGGTCAGATTCAGTCAACAATCAGGTTTCCAATTTCCAACTGCAGGGATTCACTTAACAACTGTGGCAAGAAAAGTCATAAAATGGGGCAAAACTCACTTAACAAATGTCTCACTTAGCAACATAAATTTTGGACTCAATTGTAGTTGTAAATCAAGGACTATAGGTATAGAATATAAGTCCTGTTAAAAAGTTTTGGAAGGTTAGGGCTGAATGTAAATTTGAGATGATTAATTTTGACAATTTATTCCTTTCATAATAAATGTAAGGTGTTAAGGTGTTCTATCCATGTTTTTTGTTAATCAACTCTGTATACAAAAGGAAAAGGATATTTTAATAAATTGGATTTGATTTTATTGGTACTAAAAACCTGTTCCGTGTCTATGAAGGTTGAACTGTTAAGAGTTTTTATTTCCAAACAGATGCTCTCTAGATCTACTGGATTCCATGTTTAAATTCAGGTAGTCAAAAAAGCAACTACAACCACATGACTGAAGCTACCATCTTGGGTTTTTTAATCCTACCCAATCTCCATTGCCACGTTAAAGGTAGACCAGAAGCATTTGCATAATAGAATAAGGAATATGCAGCGTGTAAAGTCAGCAGCATAGAAAATGATGCAACATAATGTTAAGAAATTCTTATATAATCTTACATGATTTATGAAAGAACATAAATGCCTAGTATTGGCAACAAAACTTAAAATTAATCTTTATTAAGTTCATCATCACATTTTCAGCTAGTCCTAGCTAACTTTTTTCATTACTTGAATGTCCAAAAACTATTTTAAAAAACATTGTTAACTGATGAATTTTTGAATACTTAACAGGATTTTTGTTTGAGGAAAAGACTTAAGGGTTGTCACATGATCAGCATTTCAATTATTAGCCTTCCAAGATCATTAATTGGGATTGCAAGCTGCAGCCAGCCAGAAATTTAAGTGGGACATGTGCATTCAAAACACTTCAAAAATCAATTTAGCAAGGAAAAAATGAAGAAAGAAAAATGAAGGCTGTCTGCACTTGTAAAGACTAATGTGTCAAGATGTCTGTCTTTCCACTGCACATAGTTTTCTGTCTTTCTCACATTTCATTAATTGGCTCAGGATGGGATAGAAAGTAAACTTGGAAATGAGGTGTTAAGAGTGTCTTTTTATGTTTTAAAAATATAGGTTGCTAAAGAGCAAATTTCTATGGCAGAACCAGGCAACTTGATAATCTCTATGTGTTTTGGACTTTAACTTCCATCAACCAATATGGGATATGGCAACTGGAACAAGAGCATGTGAGACTTGTAGTTAATAACATCTGGAGGACATCTGGTTACCACTTGCTGACAGACATATGCAAAGGCATCTCAGTTAATCATATCATGACTCCGCATAGCTTTCTGGAATTAAGTGCTGCAGAGGTTAGCAATTAAGGGCCTGCCTTGGAAAGAATGGCCTGGTCATCCAAAATACATCAGCAAAAAAAGAGAGCAAAAGAGGACACAGGCATAAAATGGAATCTTCTAATAGGAATGCCTATATATGTGAGTGCATATGCATGAATCAGCAGGTAGCATCAGATGATGACCTGGTCTGGGTTTAGAAGATAAAAGAAGATAAGCAGATTAGTTCTTGAGTGGAAGACCACCAGATCTGAACACTCTAAGGTACCTAGATTAGATAGAGTAGGTAGTCAAAAACACATTTCATATCAGAAAATGGCAAACCACTTTATTACTCTGTTGCTCTAAAAATTGTATAGATACCTCTCTGAAGTAATATATATATGTCTGTCTGGAGAGAGAGAGAGAGAGAGAGAGAGAGAGAGAGAGAGAGAGAGAGAGAGAGAGAGAGAGAGAGAGAAAGAAAGAAAGAAAGAAAGAAAGAGAAAAGAAAAGAAAAGAAAAGAAAAGAAAAGAAAAGAAAAGAAAAGAAAAGAAAAGAAAAGAAAAGAAAAGAAAAGAAAAGAAAAGAAAAGAAAAGAAAAGAAAAGAAAGATACCTGCTTGGTACGTACAGTTCATTTGCTTCTCATGATGGCAATTTGAAGCCTCTCTTGTGTTTTCCCATTTTGAAGGATGTTTAGTAGAGCTGGGTTTAAATGGATTTCTGAACTTTTCTATCAAGTAGGTGGCTGAGAAATTGTATATATGACTTCTCTGAATTTCTCCCATAATTTCTCTTGACAGGGCTTCCCCCTTGGCAGTTATGTGAATCCTGTGTCCTTGAAAAAGCCTCATGGAAGAACGTATCTCCTAACTGCCTTGGGATTCAGTGAAAATGTGAGAAACCAAGGAGGTTGTAGGGGGCTGCAGAGTTAATTGCATCATGAAAGAAAGAACATTCACAACCACCTTTTGGCAACTTCACAATTAAGAAAGTGCATGGAAGCACATGGCTTCTATGAGTATTTCTCTGAAATTCTTTTCCCCGTTGAAACCTTTCTAAGCAAATAAGAACTTCTAGAAAAAGTGCAAGAAAGATTATCTGCACAGCACTCTTCTTTAAAAGAACTAAAGTGGTTCTTCAGTTCAAGGCTGAACTTCATGTAAAGTAACCATCCTTTTCTTGAGAAAGAAAATCATCCTCATTATGAGGCTCACAAAGGCTTTGAGGGAACTTCAGATTTCAGGGAGGAGTGAGAGGATTTCTCTGCTAGATACAACAGAGAGTGATCAGGCAGAAGTGGATTAGGAAGGACCCCCTTCCAGTTTTTTTGCTGTTCAATTGCCTTGCCTTTCTGAACTATAGTTTATGAACTAAATGAACTATATGAACTATATGAACTTTATGAACTATAATTCATGGGCTGGCATTTTCTCCTCGCCCCACCCTCCGCCCCCCATCTCTCAACTCTTCTCTGCACAAAGCTGAATGTGGGAGTCACCAATTCTTTTTCCAACTTTTATGGTCTAATTATTTTCTTGAAGATATTTTTCTTCTCTTGGAGATAGATGGACAATCAGGAAGAGACAATGGCAGGTATTTCTTGCTCACATCCATCAAGCCCATCAAAACCAAAGCAGCCCCAGAAAGTTAAACAGGGATGTATGGCGCTATCCTCTAAACCTTTCCAAATACTATATATGTAGTTTGATTATTTGCTTGTTTGGCCTGTAAAACAATGTAACGTGCCTTATACATCTCTTATTCCAATTCGTAGAACAAAAATGGTAGTTTCCAGATTATGCTACAGTATTAGAATTGGCAAGATAGCCTGTTAGGAAGTTAAAGCTGGTAGATGAGGATTCTCATTGTTTTACATTGCTTTTTACCACATAGAAGTCTTTTCTCTGATGAACAAGGAAATGAGCTACTAGGGAAGTTCATAATAAAAATACATCCAACATTATTGTCTGTTGGTTCATGTCCATTTCATGTTCATAAACTGGTTATTAGCATTTGGGTGAAAGGATATCTGTGCTTTAAAAAAGAAATACAATTAAGTCTTTTCTAGGAGTCCAAAACAATTATTTCCACTCCTTAATACAGTGCTAAAACATTGTTGACAGACGCTTTGCCAGTTAGTGATTTCCCCTGGGACAGACTATAGACTTCCTTCCTCATGTTAGGAGAGGGGGGAGTTCCTGAAATATGTTTTTCCAGGCAGCTGGTCAAGGAAGCAGGTGTCAAAGAAGCTCCAAAAGTCTTCCCACATCATACAACACCCTCTCTCCCCTGCAGATGTCAGTAACCCATGTCTTCTCCTATAACTCTTCCCTTTATGCCCTGATTTTTACCACATGGGATGCGTAACCTGATATGTATTTCCTTTCCTGATTATAAAAGCCTCTTCCAGTTCATGTTGACTCACTTTCCTTCAGCAGTTCACTATCGGATCAGGAAGTTAAGGCTTCTTTGAGGGTATTCTAGTTTTACTGTCAAGGCTGGATTTTGTAGCATGGTGCCACTTCCCTTCTCTATTCTATATTTGGAGATGACACATAATCTGTACCCTTTGGTGCTCTCTGAGCTTGGCTATTTTCTTGCAGATGTTTCATTATCCAAATATCATCAGTGATGATGTTACTTAGTTTGGGTAATGAAACATTTGCAAGAAAACAGCCAAGCTCAGAGAAGACCAAGGATCCCTCATTTCAATCCCAAAATACAAATATTGTACTTCATTGGAATATGTACACTGTTTATTCCTCTTTTTGCATCTTTTCCAGGACATTTTCCATCTTTCAGTATCTTCTGTCTCACCATCCTACATTGTTCCTTTTGCTTCTAATACTGGACTTCTTTATGTCTTTAACAATATTTTCTTATTCTCAGGTTAGCTGCTGCTGCTTCTATCAGAGCTTTTTGGCTGCTGTCTACTTTATTGATCCTACCTCTCATTTCAGAGCTGGGTTATAAACCTTATGACTGTTCTTTCTGTCTTAGAATAACAGAATAACATGGTTGGAAGGATCTTGGAGGTCTTTTAGTCCAATCCCCAGCTCAAGCATGAAACGTTTAAAATTTCAGGCAAGTGGTTGTCCAACCTCTTCTTAAAAATCTCCAGTGTTGGCGCACCCACAACTTCTAGAGGCAAGTTGTTCTACTGATCAATTGTTCTAACCATCAGGAAATTTCTCCTTAGTTCTAGGTTGGTTTTCTCCTTGATTAGTTTCCATCCATTGCTTCTTGAACTGCCTTCAGATGCTTTGGAAAATAGGTTGACTCCCTCTTTTTTGTGGCAGTCCCTTAGATTTTAGAACACTGCTGTCATATCGTCCCTAATCCTTCTTTTAATTAATCTAAACATACCCAATTCCTGCAACTGTTATTCATATGTTTTAGCCTCCAGTCCCCTTATCATCTTTGTTGCTCTTCTCTGCCTTGTTTCTAGAGTTTCAGTATCTTTTTTATATTGTGGTGACCAAAACTGGATGCAATATTCCAATAATGTCTTACCAAGGCATTATAAAGTGGTACTAACACTTCACTTCTTGATTCTATCCCTCTGTTAATGCAGCCTAGGATTTCATTGGCTTTTTTGGCAGCTGTAGCACACTGCTGGCTCATATGTAAGTGATTGTCCACCTAATGATTGTAAGTGATTGTAACTGCAAAAAGGATTCCAAGATTCTCTCAGAGTACTACTGAGCCAAGTACCACCTATTCTGTACTTATGCATTTGATTTTTCTTGCCTAAAAATAAAACCTTACTTTTCTCACCATTGGATTTCATTTGGTTAGATAGGGCCCAATGTTCCAGTCTATTGAGATCCTTTTGTATCTTGAGCCTATCTCTGGAGTTTTGGCTGTTCCTACCAACTTAGTGTCACCTACAAATTGATGAGTTTTCCTTCTCTCCCTTCATCTTAAATAATTGTTCAAGATGTTGAAGAGTACTGGGTCTAGGACAGAGCCTTGGGGTACCCACTGCATACTTCTCTCCATGTAGATGCAGTTCCATTAAGGACTACACATTGAATATGGTTGGTCAATCAGTCTCTTCCAGCTATTATTCATTTGCAATATTATAACACAAGCATGGTTTAGCTGTGTGGTTGCTTCAGAATATAGCTTGTGTAAGCTGTTATATAACACTACATTTATTATATTGGTAGGTGGTGGGAGGTGGGAAGAGAGAACAGTTCATGGTCAAACATCAAGCTTCCACTATATATCATTTCAGTATCAGTGCAGGAATCCAAGCCAACATTACCTTTTCTTCTAATTTCACAAATCTATATCCCATGTTAGTAAATAAATATACGCTGTACAGACAGATAGGCATAAGCAAGTTCTTATGTCAAGCTCAATTACTGCTGATTACATAGATATGTCTATGTAGTTTTCTTGGCAGTACAGAACTGGCTTGCTGTTACCTTTTTCTAGGATTTCATAATCTAGATCACAGTCCTGGATTTTTCTACAGGTCTCGAGTCCAAAACTAAGCACTCCATCTATCCTTTGTAACCAAGCAATGTTGATCCTTTTGCAATGAGCTTCTGGCCCTAATTGATTGTGTCAGTCTAATTCATCACATACATTTTTAAAAATTGTACTAATTCATAGATTGTGCTTTCATTTTTGCTTTTGTGTGTGTGTTACATGTTGTTATTTAGTGCCCAGAGTCCATCACCACTAAGTTAGGTTCCAAATTTTGTTAAATAAGTAAATCGTTCCAGACCTAGAGAAGTTCAGCCAGAAGCTGTCAATCTGCTGAAACACACTTCATGTAGCATTTTTAAAAAGAACATAATACAATGCTGAAAAAAAGCTGTCTTCTTGACACATAGAACATCACCTCTTCTCTTAACAAACAATTTGGTTTTTAAATAATGCTACCATTGGTGTTTCCACCAAATTGAATATTGAAAGGAACAATATCTCACAGTAGAAACATTCACCTCAAAAGAAGAACATCAAAATATCTATTAAAAAGTATGGAGGATCCTTTGCACATGAAAGCAATGAAAAGAAAGGGATGGACCCACAATATACCACACTACAAGAAAATGAAATATGATGGTGTATAATAGGGGCGTCAAACTTGATTTCATTGAGGGCCAAACACAGGGTTGTGTTTGACCTCGGGGTAGACATGGCCACGGTGGGCGTTCGCCAGCTTGACATCACTCTATCACACTCAAGCGTCTATGGTAGCCCGAGTGCTCTGCCAGCAAAAATGAGCTCCTGAGCTCCCTTTTCAGCCACGACGACCTCTTGCCACCCTCTGCCAGTGAAAACGGAGCTTGGGGAGGGTGTGCGCAGCCCCCCGAGCTCCATTTTCACTGGCAGAGGGAGGTAGGAGGCCATCACAGCTGAAAATGGAACCTGGGAGAGCTGTGCGCGGCCCTCCTGAGCTCCGTTTTTGCTGGCAGAGGCACCGCGGGCCAATCCTTTGCTATTTCTAGGGCGACCCCGTGGGCCAGATCTAAGCATCCTGTGGGCCGGATCCAGCCCCTGGGCCTTGAGTTTGACACTCCTGGTCTATAGCATCACAAATATTTCCTACGTGTTACTCTTATGCCTTTCCTTCATTAAGATTGATTTAGGATTAAGGAAATTCAAGTGGTATACCAAAATCTGACATTGGTCTGAAACTGATCCAAATAATCAATTTCAAAATTCTTGATGGCTGAATTATTGCTCCATATTCTGGCACTTTGAAGAAAAGTAGCTAATTCAGTACTATACTGTAATTAAGTAGATCTTTTGGGCTATAGTTATATATTTTTTAAAAAGAGCTAAATTGTTCAATCTTTTTCATAAAAGGATGACATGGAAGCAATGTCCATCTTCAACCTTTTGGGTAATAATCACTTGACAAACATTTCCCCACACAAAAAAGAAAGGAGTTAAGAGGACCCAGAGTCTCCCATAATTGGTCTTTGGTCTCCTATTATTTGAGAACATGTAGTATGTCATTAAAAACTGACAAAACCTTCCATTGGAACAGAAATGTGGAATCTGAAATCAGTATCTAAAGCCAGTGCTGTTTTAAATCTTCAGAGCATGGTTTCTAATCTATAGTATGGCCCTTGGAAAAGTTGGAAAGCCCTTGGAAATAGATTTGGATTTTTTCCATAAAAACTGCTTACCCTTTAAAAAGCAGCCTTGTTTTAATATCACATAAGCATCGTTTCTCTGTATATGTGTGATACATAGGATACATAGGAGTCCTGGTGGCGTAGCAGACTAAAGCACTGTTATTAACAGTGCTATTAAGATCAGCTGCCTGCAATTACTGCAAGTTCAAATCTCACCAGGCTCAAGGTTGACTCAGCCTTCCATCCTTTCTAAAGTAGGTAAAATGAGGACCCAGATTGTGGGGGCAATAAGCTGACTTTGTATAAATATACAAAAGTATGAAGGCTATTGCTTAACGCATTGTAAGACGCCCTGAATCTCCGGAGAAGGGCGGCATATAAATCAAATTAAAAAAAAATTCTTCACAAGATTGTGGCCCCAAAGTAGCTTACAAATATGGATAATAAGTATGAGTTCAGATGCCACAAGCCCACAATAGGAACAGTATCAATATACTACAGTAACTATACCAATCATCAAATAAATCAAAATAACAATCCATACATTTGATGGGAAACAATACAAATAAGTAACCTAATTAAACAACTTAATAAAGTCTGAAATAGACTAACTTAAAAACATACACACTCAAAGCTGAATTGGCTGCACATAAAACATGATCCATTCATTAGAACTCAATGTAATATATAAACATTGGCTCAGTGTGTTACCCAAAAAACACAATTAAATATGCTAATTTAACATAATGCATGAATCTCATCTCAATTTCCCTCCAACTTCAAGCACTATCTACCAGCAGGGCAAAGCAAGAAAAAAATGTTCAGGTTTCAGTGCTAGAATTTTGAGCAAAAATATCATCCTTGAATACAAAAATAAACCTGAAAAGTGAAAAAGGCATAGTTAATATGTGTCAGACAGTGGTGGGTTGTCCCTGGTTTGGACCGGTTCGCAAGAACCGGTAGTAAAATCGGCGGGAGGTTCTGCCCACTGACCCTGACATCATCAGGAAGCTTCTGCACATGCGGCCCCATTGTGAACTAGTAGTAAAGGTAGGTAGAACCCATCCCTGGTGTCAGATAGTTATAGTCTGAGCAGACTCAAAGCAACAAAGCCCAAAGTGTCCGCAAGGGATGGTAAACAAAACAAATCAAGATGGAGGTCACAACTGTGTGATTGAAGCCTTTTTTTATCTGTATTGCACTAAGAAAATGTGGGCTTGAATTACACAATCAAAACTGCCATCTTGGGTTTTTTTGGCTCTCCTTGCAACCCCCCCCCCCCAAAAAAAAACTAAATTCACAAATGCTACTAACCTGACAGACCTTTTAAGGGAGTTCTTCCTAACATCCTTTCTGATCTGACTGCCTTAGAAAAGCATTTTTGAAGACAATTTATCTGTAACTATTAGACAAAGCATCTGACATTCCAAGTTGGAAGGCTAACTTATATAAATACTTCATGAATCTCAAGTTGGATCTGTTTTAATGTGAACTGTGCAAGCTTATAATGATCAAGTTAAGTTTGAAACAATAGTGTAGGTGTGTGTTTTATTAATGCTATCGTTATTTTCAAATTTTGGTGCATATGAAAAAAAAAACATTTCTCTCTCTCTCTTGACGCATAAATAGGAAATTTGTTTAGAACAAACAAAATGTCAACATGTAGTATGTAGAGTTATACAGTACTTTGGATTCAATTTTAAAAAAAATGCTTTAGATCACATGAGGGCATGAATATTGCACAGCCTTTAAAGTAGCTGCATACTTTCCCATGATTGTGCAGTTGTATTAAAGACCTGTAGAGAGGTGTCGCATTTAGATTCTTGCATGGTCCAGAGTACCTTTCTGAAATCAAATCCAAAGTATTTCACAGCCTAATATGCAAATACAATGATGACATATTGTATAGTTTAGTCTTTAGCTTCCTCTTTAACTGGTGGATTGTGGATTGGTTAGAGAAGTGATGAAATCCAATTTTTTTTTACTACTGGTTCTGTGGGTGTGGCTTGGTGGGTGTGGCAGGGGAAGGATACTGCAAAATCTCCATTCCCACCCCACTCCAGGGGAAAGATACTGCAAAATTTCGATTCCCTCCCCACTCCTGAGGGAAGGATATTGCAAAATCTTCATTCCCACCCCACTCTGGGGCCAGCCAGAGGTGGCATTTGCCAGTTCTCCGAACTACTCAAAATTTCCCCTACCGGTTCTTCAGAACCTGTCAGAACCTGCTGGATTTCACCCCTGGGTTAGAGTATGGGTGTCAAACTCAATCACGTCGTGTGATGTATCATGATGTATTGTGAGGTTTTTTGCCTTTGCGGAGCTGTGGTGGATGTGGCCTGTGCATGATGCATCCGGCCCAGGGGCGGCCAGTTTGACAGGCCTGGGTTAGAGTCCTTTTGAATCAGAGCATATGTTACATCAGCCTTAGCTTGATGAGCCAGAGAGCAGATTCATTTTGGACAAGAAAACCCAAAGAATTGAAATATGCTGTACTCTTTTGGACCACTTAAAAATAGTTGAGTATCTGGAGCATGCTTATATGGATTGGGAAATTATTGCTGGAATTCTGAATCATGGAAAGATTCTACGTTTGAGGTGTGCAAATATTTTTTATGAAGAAATGCATTTTCTATCCAGGCTACTTCTTTCACTTCTTATTTCTGGCCAACTGGATTTCAGCATGTCAATTCAGGACAAAGCCAAAGCCATACCAATCAGGAGCAGCTTGACTTGTTTCCCTTGAAACCAAGCGAGAAACAATAGTAACACCCTGCAGAAAGTCTCCAAAGAAATGAGGCACCAGATGAAAATTACAGTTATGCATGCCAGGAAAACATTTCTTAGGGCTGTACGAAATCTAAATTCTATTTAAAAAGTGACTTTATAGTGATATGGTTGATTTGAGACAAGCTATGTCAACATCTTTCTTCAATTAAGCATCACCGCTTTTCATTAAAAAAAAACCCAACCTTTTCTGTACATCCACATTCCAGTAACCTCAGTGCATTGGCATCAGACCACTTATCTCCAGTTTTCCAATTCTTCCCATGCCAGGAGAATTCTGTGTTACAGCTCAAAGGAGCTGCCAATTTCATTGTCCATTTGGACAACAAAATCTTGATCCTATTTTGAGCAAATGGCAAACTGCTCTTCACCAGGACTCATCCTATAAGATTTCTCAACATCGGACACACTTTGGAAGCTCTGAGTCAGTGCAGACATCTGATCTTCTCTGACAATGGCATTCTGCACACAATTCAAATCTGTTACAAAACAAAAGGGCTATTAAAATAAATGCATTATAACAGAATAACAGAGTTGGAAGGCACCTCTCCATCTATGGAAAGATGGGCACAATAAGTCTTCAACTGGGCACTTGTACCTTAAATGTGCATTATATCCATTTAACAGAATAACAGAATTGGAAGGGACTCTGGAGGTCTTCTAGTCCAACCCTCTGCTCAGACAGAAAAACCTATACCATTTCAGACAAATTGTTGTCCTATTTCTTCTTAAAAATTCCAGTGTTGGAGCATTTACAACTTCTGGAGGCAAGTTGTTCCACTGATTAATTGTCCAACTATCAGGAAATTTCTCCTTAGTTCTAGGTGGCTTCTCTCTTCGATTAATTTCCATCTATTGCTTCTTGTCCAGCGTTCAGGTGCTTTGGAGAATAGGTTGGCTAACCTTTTCCGGACTGAGTGCCCAAAATGTGTGCCCCACCCCCCCTGCGCATGCATGCACAGCCTCCCCACATGCCCCAGAGCATGCACCTTGCCCTCCGTGCATGTGCGGCAGAGACCTGAAGACCAGCTGGCCAGCGGGAGGCGTGTGCAGCAGACCTGAACTGGGGCGATGGCTTGTATGCCATTGGAGAGGGCACTGCATGCCACCTCTGGTACGTGTGCCATAGGTTCGCCATCATGGGTGTCAAACTCACGTCATCACAGCAGCATCACAGGACGTATCGGGGCTTTTTTTCCCCCTTTGCTAAACTGGACATGGGTGTGGCCAGTGCATGATGCATCTGGCCCACAGGTCGCAAGTTTGACAGCCCTGCCTTAGATATTGGAATACTGCTATCATGTCACCCCAGTCCTTCTTTTCTTTAAACTAGACATACCCAGTCCCAGCAACTGTTCTTTATATGTTTAAGCCTCTAATTGTCTTTATTGTTCTTCTCTGCACTCTTTCTAGAGTCTCAACATCTTTTTTACATCATGGCAACCAAAACTGGAAGCAGTATTCCAAGTGTGGTCTTAACAAGGCATTATAAAGTGGTATTAACACTTCACGTGATCTTGATTCTATCCCTCTGTTAATACATACTAAGACTGTGTTGGCATTTTTGGCAGCTGCAGCACACTGCTGGCTCATATTTAAGTCCACTAGGACTCCAAGATCCCTCTCACAATTATTACTATTGAGCCAAGCACCACCTATTCTATACCTGTTCATAAATAGTTCCTTAAATTACCTCATTTTTACAAATTCAGATCATGTGACTATAATCTGAGCGATAAGGTCACATTATTTTTTTAAGCAACAAATATTTTTAAGCAGCACATTTCCTTCTCTAAATCTGCAGTTTTCATCCCACCAGTGTTAGGTTCAAAATAGCTGCAAGAGAGAATATAATGGGAAATCTGTACAAACTGCAGCTTTCTCTAAGCTTTGAACCATCCAGACAATTGAGTTGGACTCCCATCTTTACCAACCAGCAGAATCAATGTTTGGTTTGGAGTTCACATCTAACAATTCCAAAAATTAGCAATCCAATAATAATCATTTGTCCTTAGAAAATGAATTGTAGAATATTAATGAAGAATATCCTTTTCATATAAACAATTCTCAAGTCTGAAGAATCAGACTTGAAATTGTGGTAAATGTAATCATCTTCTTAAGTTCTTATACTTCCTTGACATTCTCCCATTGAAAATATCTAAATATGACAAGTAGCAGCCTCTAATATCTGGCATAGCTTCTGCATTTAAAAATATGGAGTCCAAGCCTGTGCTTTCGGCTGCCAAGAACCTAGCAAATTTGCCATAACAAAGCTTTCCTTGCCTTTCTTTGTGAGATCCACCCAAATAAGCATCCTGAAAGTTTCCTGAATTCATAAATGGCAAGGGATGGAATAATAATTTATTGGACTATCCATCCATCCAACCTTTTTAAATAAACACTTGAAAAAGCATGATATTAGAAAATAATCTGTACCTTAGTAACTTGATAATCTTAAATATTACCACGGACTTTACTCATTTCAATGGAGCAGTCTTGAAAATTTGTTTCACTGTTTTTTGAGCACGGCGGACTTAACCAGACTTCTGCTGATTAAAATTATTATGCAATAAATAGTAGTGATGAGCTTTAATTCGCTAGAGCAATCCATCTAGTCATAGATGCTATGAGCCAACAGATGCCAACAGCCAGCCCCGCAAATACACATGGCACAATTGGTACATATTCTTAATAATTTCAGAAATGAGATGGCATTAGCATTCTATAGTCTTGAAAATGATAGCTGGGAAACAAATGTAATGTAAGCTTATCTGTGCATATGCCCAGACTGTGTTTACCTCCCTTTATAGCTGGGGTGTCAAACTCAAAGCCCATGGGCTGCATCCGGCCCATGGGGTGCTTAGACCTGGCCTGTGGGGCCACCCTAGAAATGAAGGACTGGCCCACGGTACCTCTGCCAGCAAAAATGGAACTTGTGAGGGCTGCACATGGCCCTCCTGGGCTCCATTTTCAGCTGCAACAGCTTCCTCCAGTCCTCTGCCAGAGAAAATGGAGCCTGAGGGGGCTATGCGTGGCCCTCACGAGCTCTGTTTTTGCTGGCAGAGCTAGTAAAACAAACTACTAGCAAAAGTGGCATTTGATCACATGAGTGATGTCAAGCTGGCCATGCCCACCTTGGCCACGCTCACCCAGGGCCCCCCCGAGGTCAAACACAACCCTGACGCAGCCCTCAATGAAATTGAGTTGGACACTTTACAGTATTAAAGCAGTAATACTGCTTTACAGTATTATGTCCTTTAAAAAAAATCTATAGTATTCACTGTCATTATTTCTGTTCTCTCCTTTTTCAGTGAGATTTAAAGTTTTTATTTGATAACTGCAAATTCAGCACACAACTTAAGACTTTATCAGCAAAATAAAATTTTCAGTTAGAATATTTTTTTACACAAAATAGAAAGTTGCAACTGGCAAATTCCATACTAAATAGTAACATGAGTCTTTGATTAAGGATGATAATGTGATTTTCTTCTCTGGAATATACACGTTGCTTCAAAATCGCAGGACATCACATTTAAAAACAGGGGAGTCAGAAAACAATCGCTTCAAGATTGTTTTTTTTAAAAAATTGTAAATTGTGAGGAAGCTTTTAGACCAAGAGTGTCCCTTGGACCTTAGCAACTTTAAGACTTATAGACTTCAACTCCCAGAATTCCCCAGCCAACTTGGGGTGTTTTAGACATATATGGAATAAAACCTTTCTCTCTTTGCACAATAAATCCCTCTTATACAGAGTGAGGTTTGTGTTCACAGCTGTGCTATTGGAAAAAGGAATATTCCTGTTCCTATCGAACAGGAATAACAAACTTTCTCTGATTAAGGAAATTAGTACAATATTATTAAAAAAAAATGTAAAACCACTGAGACTTTTAAAACTAAATTTAAAAACAGGTAGGCTTCTACTTAAAAGGTTCAGTCAATCTTTCAGCCCAACCTGCTTCACAGGACTGCTGTTGGGAGAATAAAGTGAAGTCCTCAATTTATCTTGAACTCATGGAAGAAAGGTAGGCTAAAAATAAATATAAATGGTTTGATGTTAGAAATGAATTACCCAATTCCACATAGATGTACTTTGATGACTAAAATTTGCTGAAGAAAATCATTGCAACAAACCTAAACTGTATGCAGAACATTTTTCAAAAATCCTACTTATTATGGAAAGACATTTATATGAAACATGAAAGTGTTGTTCTAACAAACATTTTCTTAAGCTTCAGGCCTACTTGAAGTGACACCTTTTATTATATACATTTCTATTGCTTTACAAGACTTCTTACAAATCATGGCTTATGGCAAGGAGAATTGAAAGGCAGAAAAACATCTGACATAGAGAGAAGGATGCTTTTGCCAATTGCCTTCCCTTTACTTGTGTGGGAATTGCAGCACCCAGGTTCCCCAGTTGGGGATTTGATTTCCAACTCTTCTAGAGATGATTGGTGTAGTAGTTAAGATGCTGGCCTAAAAGTTAGGAGACTGTGAGTTCTAGTTACATGAAAAACAAACTGGGTGACTTTACGCCTCTCTCTCTCTCTCTCTCTCTCTGGCCAACCCATCTCACAGGATTGTTGTTCTGGGAAAAAAAAATAGGAGGACGAAGGAATATTATTATGTTTATTAATAATTAGTACGTTATAATAATTCACTATTATGAATTATTATAAAGCAGAGGTGTCAAACTTTCGTCATCACTTGATGTATCGCTGTTTTTTCCCCTTTGCTAAACCAGGCGTGGGCATGGCCAGCATGTTACACATCTGGCCAATGGGCCACGAGTTTGACACCCCTGTTATAAAAGGAAGGAAGGGAGGAAGGAAGGACAGGAAGGGAGGGAGGAGGGAGGGAGATTGGTTGGTTTGAGAAGCTATTCTAGAGTGATCAGAAGTATATCCAGCCACTTCAGGTATCATTTAGTTTTTAAATAAAGGCTGCTTCTTGGTAAGATCAGTACACACCATTGCATTTTCTCTTATTTGATACCAAAAGCCATTCCAGCTTGAAGAGGATTAGCCTTAAAAGATAGTAAACATCTCTGTAATGGTTATTTCAGTTGTGCTAAAAATTAGAATTAATACACCATTAAATTTTCTAATGGCAAAACATACCACAAATTTAAAACATATGTGAGTTTTATTGGAAGTAAAATGAGTGTGGATTGTGCTATTTCCAGACCATCTTCACCATGGAAGAATGATTATTATGATTACATGACAAAGATAGCGGTACCAAGAGATGCCGTGTGTGTGTGTGTGTGTGTGTGTGTGTGTGTGTGTGTGAGAGAGAGAGAGAGAGAGAGAGAGAGAGAGAGAGAGAGAGAGAGAGAGAGAGAGAGAGAGAGAGAGAGAGAGAGAGAGAGAGAAGTGGTGTTTTAGGTGTCAAGAAAGAAACTTTGTTAGGTGTCAAGAGAAATAATTGAAGGCTATATTAAACAGATCAAGCAAGGTGCATATTCATGTATATTCATGTACATATCATGCAACTTTGGTCACAGGCTTTCCAAGTACTTTTCTCTCTCTTCTTATTCATTCTCACCCACTTATTTCAGTATCCATTGTTTCAGATCTTCTTGCCTCTGAAGTTTCCTACAAAAGGGCCTGTTCTTACTGTTTTTTTCAGTTCATAATTAACTGTGTTCAAAAGGGCTCTATTTTGCTCTGTTATGCTAAATGTTCTTCTCTGCACCAAGCCAAGGAAGGAATGACATGTCAGTTTATATTACTTTTTGCATTTTGTCAGTGTCAACCTGCACCACAATAAAGCATTTATAATAAAACAGTAAACTTTGTATTGGTGGCCTGGAATATGTAAAAGGTTCTGTGACCATCATCCTTCCCATCTGAAAAGAGGGATGCTAAAAAAAAAAATGTGGGGGGCCATGAAAAAATAATCCCAAATCCACATTAAAGCTGCATTTTATTGAGTTAACTAAAGGATAGCAAAACAAAATGCAGACACTTTTGAGTAGCCAAGAAATCTTGACCAAGAAAAATGGTTAAAAATCCCAAACCGAGGTAGAAAGGAAAAAATGTAATTGGTGTCTTTAAGCCAAGGCTACATGGGTTTTCAGAATTAAAGAGGTTGCTGGAGTAGAGTGCAAACATCAAAGTGAATCCTAATAAAGACAGAAGTGATCCTAAGTTAATTGCATCCAGGATTGCCAAATGTTTGCAGCAAAAATGAGAAGCAGATATCTCTCAGCTTTGGAAATCTCAAGTCCAAAGCAGAACTGATAGCTGAGAATTTTAAAAATGCAAAAAAGAATTGGAATAACAGAGGCCCAGATCATCTTAAGTAAGATATTAAGTTTCTTATCTCCACATGTGCCAGAAAACTCCCCAAGTCTGAACTGTTGGTTAAAAGACCCCATTCTGCTCCTCATAGTCTTTGTTTTTTATCAATTGCACATAAACAACATCTTGGTAGCCATTGAAAAAGATGTGCCTGCATATTCTCTCCTTTCCACTAATAGCAATTAGTGCAAAGTGATATATCATCATTACTAGGTAGAATACTGACGTCAGTATATTTCATTTTTAAAAATTCTCCACCTGCACACTGTAATTAATGTACAGTTATGGTTGGTTTGACTCCTGCCGTCTATGATCTATCTCAGGTATTTCTGAACACTGAGGTTTACTGAGTCACGTCTTGCCCAGGTTTGATCTTATACTTTTCTTTTGTTTTTGTCATTTTTGCCTTACTGTAGACTCAAGGATAGTGAGTCATTTGTAAGGATCCTCTGTAACCTGCTTACATAGCTGAATATGAGCGGATTGTTTGAGTAGAATAATTGACCTGGAGATCTGGTGGTGGGGAAATGTCATCAATACCCTCAGTCTGTGTTAAATTTATATTTACTGACAATGAAATAAAGGGAAACTAGTATAGATCTATTTTAAGCTATTTAGCTCTCATTAGCTAGCCATACCCTCCTGGGATTCGAACCTGGTATATTAGGTAGATGTATTAACCATGGGCTCCCCTGGCTTTCTATACTAGGGGAGAGATTAAGTGTTGTTGTTTTTTAATCAGGGCAACCAGGTCTACCCAAATATGGGACGGCACCAGGGGTGGGTTCTACTTATCTTTACTACTGATTCGCAATGGGATCGCTTCTGCACATGTGCAGATCACCAATGATGACATCCGGGGCAGTGGGCGGGGCCTCCTGCCAGTTTTACTACCAGTTCTTGCCAACCGGTCCAAACCGGGGGCAATCCACCACTGGACGGCGCATACTGCTTCCGCTTTCACCTTTCAGCCCCAATCCAGGAGCCTTCGCTGGCAGTTGCTTTCCACTTTCCACATATGAAAGCGACTGCCTGCGAAGGCTCCTGGATTGGGGCTGAAAGGCAAAAGTGGAAGCAGTATGCGCTGTCCCATATTTAGATAGACCAGGTTGCTCTGATTAAAAAAAAAAACATTTTTCAGTCCTTTTGTTTGATCCAGGATAGGTTATAAATATTCTGAAGATGTGCAGAGTATTAGAAATAGTAGAAAATAGAACTCAGTCCAGGCAAGACTGAGATGCTCTTCAGATGAATGGTAGAGGTAATAGTTAGCCCAGAATGGGCAGCTTGATTTACTTATTGCTTTAGCTTGATATCCCACATTTCTCCTGGAGCTCAAAGCAGATTGCTGTGAGATAGCTTGGGCAGAAAGAGAGAGATTGGCTTAAGTTAATTAGTGAGCTTTCATGGGTAGACTTGAATTTCAATTCCCCATCTCACCACATGGTCCAAGTCTAACAACTATGCTCCAATGCCCTTTTCCAAGCAGGGCTCACTTTGCAACACTTTGTGATACTGTAGGATCTGCCATGACAGTTGTTCAAATTTGTTCCATAATAGCCAGTTTGGTGTAGTGCATAAGATGCTGGCCTAGAAAGCAGGAGATTGTGAGTTCTTGTACGACACTTAGAAAATCTGTGCACTGACAAAATTTCCTTCTGTTAATTACAAAAAACGACATTGCTTGGATCGGCATATATATTACTCCATCCTAGGTTCTTGGGACAACCTGGATGTGTATGAAGGCCAATACAGCTAAAGACCTAGCAGCTGTGAGTTCAAACTGTTATGAACAGATAATAATACAGTAATATAAATAGTGCAGATTTCATCAACTAAGATATCAGTCTTCTTATGGTGAAACATGACGGTAAGGTAAGATTCCTGTACCAGGAACCTTCATCTTTGGAAATTAGGCAAGTAGCCATCAGAAAGCAACATGCTGGTCTAAGATCAAATAAAGATTTGATGATGATGATGAGGTTTTTCTCCCTCTCTGTGTTCTGCCCCAGCTACAGACCCGAAAGAACACAGCACACACAAAGTTTGTACAAAACTTAATTTACTAAAATAACTCAGTCTTTTTCAAAACAAAGGCTTTAATAAACTTTCTTTTTTAAAAAAGTTTTTATTTATAAGTACAAACTAAACAGAACAATAAAACATACAAAACATAAAAACATATAAACACCAATTTCAGTACATGTCCAATTTATCGCAACTGTAATATACATTTCTCTTTGTATTTTGACTTTTCCTTATTTGGTCATTCCCTTTTATCTATCTACTGTAGATCTTTGTTGACCTATATCTGTTCTTTGTTTCCATCATACTATATTTGGTCATTTTGTTTACTTCCTATTGCTTCATCTCTTTCCTATCTTTCAACCAACTATACCACTTTTCCCATACAAGGTAATAGTCATGTTCTTCCCTGTTTTGTAATTCCTTTGTGAGTCTATCTAATTCCGCACATTCCATAGTTTTATTGATTACTTTATCTGGTGTTGGTATATCGCTACTCTTCCAGTGTTGCGCGTATAGTATTTGTGCTGCTGTTATCATATGTATAATTAAATATGCTATTTCTTTTTCGTAGTGTCCATTCACTATGCCTAGTAGGAAGATTTCTGGTCTTAATTCTATCCTTTGGTGTGTTATTTCCTCTATTTGTATTTTGATCCTTTGCCAATACTGTTTCGCCATTGGGCAGGTCCACCACATATGGTAATAAGTGCCTTTGTGGTGGTTGCATTTCCAACATGTTGATGGCGTGCCGGGGAACATTCTTGCCAGTCTGGCTGGTGGCAAATGCCACCTATAAAACATTTTATAGAGATTTTCTTTACAGGGTACTGACATTGTCAATTTATAATTTATTTTCCATAGTTTTTCCCATTTGTCTAATTGAATACTATAACTGAATTTTTTTTGCCCAAATTATCATATTTTCTTTCACTACCTCTTCTTCTAATTTATATCCTCGTAGGTAATTGTAAATTTTTTTGATCAATTTGTCCTGTGTCCCTTGCAAAATTTTATCTAATTCGGTTTGGCCTTTTTGGAATTCAAATTGAGCCAAATCTTTATTGTATCTTGATTTTATTTGTGCATATGGCCACCAGTCAATGTCTGTACCCATCTCTTTTAGTTCTTGCCTCGTTCTTAGTTCCCCCCGGCTGTTTAACAGATCTTTATAAGTTTTCGTTTTGTTATAGTCCATGGCATTTGGGTAGATCTGGGCTTCCATCGTTGACAACCACTCCGGGATTTTATTATAACATGCCTTTTTAATGCTCTGCCATGTTTGGTATAGAGCATGTTTGATTGTATGTCTCTGAAAATATTCATGCCTTTTGTCTGTGCCCTCCCATAGGAAGGCGTGCCATCCTCGCTGAAGATCGAATCCTTCCAAATTCAGTAGCCTATGGTTGGCTTTAATAAACTTTCTTAACAGTCTACAAAGATAAAGTAATCACAATCTTACTAAGGTTGGCAGAAAGCCCAGAAGCAATTTGCAGAGAATCCAGACGCGATGTAGCGTGAACTAAAGTTGTTCCCTACAAATTGCTTCAGTTGGCGTTCCTCCTTAAATAGGCTAAGGGAATGACCAATTAGCCCCAAGCCTTACTCTCGTGGAGATCTCCTCCTGAGGAGCCACTCCTGCCTTTTGGCCACTCTGCACGCCCGTGCATCGAGAGGAGGCTCCTCCTCTTCGTCCTCTTCACTTAAAGGAGCTTCTGGAGTTCTGAAGGCCCTGGCTGAATCCCTGCCTCTGGCACCACATCTTCTCCAGCCTCCTCATGACTCGAGTGCCAGCTGCACAGGCTGCTGGCGCAACACCACACCAGCCTCCTCGCTGTCAGAATCAGCTACAATCTGCACAGGCCGCTGACGGGCCACAACACTCTGGCCATTCATTTGGTATCAACATGATTATTTTTTTCTGTACCTGCCTAGAGATTCTCCGTGTTTCCAAACCTTTCAGGGAGAGCTTAGTTCACATGTTAAGATGAGTGGCTTTGAGCTAACTTTTCTGTGTATATTTGTATTATGTAAAACAGATGAAGACCAAGTGCAGTCTTCATCTAATTTCACTCATGTTTAAAAAGCTTTTTGCAACAGAGCATTCAGATCTCCGGCAATGGCAATTTATTGCTTCAAAGCAAGAACAAAGTTGGAGGGGAGGAATGGGTTATCGGAAAGAGAATGGGAGTAACTCTATACATTTTTTTGCCTCTATTCTCATGCCCCATCAATTTTCTGCTTCCAAAATATATTTTCGTATTTAAATATTTACATGCTGTATATTTACACATTTTTCCTTTGTGCTGTTGATTTGTGCTGCATGTAACCTTTTTTCTATTACCAGAAGAAAATGTTTTTGACTGTAACTAAAGAAACCAGTATGCATTTATTTAGATTTAAAAAGAACACAAACAATTTTTCAATGTCTCAGAGAAACATACTAGAAAGAAAGATTCACGGAAATAATAATTGGCTTTACCCACATACATTTCTGCTAATAGAGTTGAGAAACTAAATCTGACCATGCTATTCTGCTTAAAGTAAAGGTAAACTGATTTTATAAGTAATATTAGGCACATGGGAAAATTATAGTACAGACATGTTTATTAAGTGACTTGAAGTCCAACATATCTGGTAACTGTCAAACTGGGAAATGCTACTATATATCATGTATACAAAGCCTGCTTCAGATCTCTTCCAAAACTTCAACTATTTATTATTACAATTCACTGGGATAGAATATTGTAGGGGAAAAAAAATCCGTTTGCTGATCCTATTGTAAACTCAAGAGTGTATGGAAACTGTGGAAATTACTTTAAATACCTAGTGTCAACTTCAAATTTCTTAAAACTTCTGTATCACCCTGGCCAGTTTGGGGAAGTGCATTTAGTCTCCTTCTAGAATTCTGGAGATTCATTCATTCAGGATATTGTAGGTGGGAAGGTTTTCTTCTCTAGATCAGGCCTGTCAAACTGGTGGCCCCCAGGCCAGATACATCACACGCAGGCCGCCCCCATCCCAGCTCCACAAAGGCACAAACTATCATGATAGGTCACGGGTTGAGTTTGATACCCATGCTCTAGATTTTAAAAAACCCAACCATATTCTCCTTCAGAAGTTTCCGTCTTCTGTTTTTTCTAATAAAGTAACTGAAGACCACCTTGCTGATGCAATCAGTTCTCCTTTTTCAATCCTTCATCTCAAGTAGCCAACTCTCTGAAATTATACAGATGCTCATGCTGAAGATGACACAAATGGCATTATTTGTTTCAAATCTAGAGAAAGGTGGCACATGCTAGTTATTTGAGTAGAAAAGGGCATGTCTAACCTTATTTTCCAGAAGCTCCATTTTAACAGAAACAGAGTAACAGAGTTGGAAGGGAGTTTCTAGTCCAACCCCTTGCTCAAACAGGAACTCCTATACCAATTGAGATGAATGGTTATCTAATCTCTTATTTAAAACTTGGAGTGTTGGTGCACCCACAACTTCTGTAGGCAAGTTGTTTCCCTGATTAATTGTTTTCATTGTCAGGAAATTTCTCCTTAGGTCTATCTAGGTTGGTTCTCTCCTTGATTAGTTTCCATCCATTGCTCCTTGTTCTACCTTCAGATGCTTTTTGATCATCTTCAAGCTACCCTTTCTAGCCTGGGTTAGAATGACCCAGGCTAGATGGAAGCCCTACTTCGGCATGGAGCAAACCCCACTGAAAGCACCTAGTAGAGAGGTTTTGTCTTTTAGGCTCTTTTTCTATTCTAAGATTGAACACAGGCTACTATATGCTATATATCAGTTTCCCCTAAAACATTATCTTCTGGAAGTTTGAGACTTTAATTATCTCCAGCCAGCATAATCAATGGTCATACTGGCTGGGAATTGTGGTAATTGAAGACCAACAGATCCAATAGACCTCCAGTTTGCAAATGTGGTTATATAAAAATATAGATGGGAAGCTTGCATCAAACCGTTTCCAAAATATCTACTTTTATTATTGCAATTTTATCAATTTGTAGAAAATATTTGCAGAGTGGAGAAGTCCATAAAAAGTCTGTAAACTTTACCTATAAACTATTTCTATTTATAGATCAATGGGCAATATTAGGTTTTAGTTATTGATTAATTGGTTGGAGAGTCCTCCCTTCACTTTTTAAACTAATTTTTGACATATTTTAATCAACCTTGCCTTTTAAAAAATTCTAAATTTCCTTAATTTTTAATGTTTGCATGCTGTTTTTATATTTCATGTTTTATTCTATACCCCCAGATTTCTGTCCTGAGGGAGATCGGTGTTCCAAAAATATGAAAATAAATAAAAATTAATTTATTAATTGACTTGCTTTTCCAAGGAAATTTTTTGCCAGCCCAGCTACACATGGATAAAAAAGCCTCTTTGTTTTCCCCTTGTTCATATGGATTGGTTGTCCTTAGGCCTTCTAGTCTTGTCTCTTAAAAATACAGAACTATGTCTTGGGAAATAAATATCACATCTGGATTTGGGTATTGAATGGAGTGGCCTTTGAAGAATGTTCATAAGATTCAGTGAGTTGAGAATTACTAATTATAAACAGGTTAGTAACTGGCACAAGAAAAATAGAATATACCATACCAGTTTTTTAAAAGTACATGGTTTCTTAGTGTGTTTCCAAGCACAATTCAAAGTGTTAGTAGGGAGTTTTGCACAATTCCACATGTGGATGGAAGGACATGCATGATGTTGGCAGCAAGACTAATGTCCTAGTCTACATGCTGATAAGTTGCTCTTTAACTACAGCTAATCACTGACTAAGCTTCCACATCTGTGGTTTGGTTGTCTTGTAATTTCTTAGAATCATATAGATGTACAGAATCATTTAGTACAGCAAATCAAATCCCCTGCCCAGTATAAGAAAAGTACATTGTACCAAATTATAGTATCCCTTCAATTTAATCCTCTTTTGAATCCATTCAGAAGTCTACCAACTTTTTGAATAATTTGTTCCACAGTCAAACTGCTTTTATTGTGGGAAGTTTTTTTTAAAAGTTCAATTAGAATTTATCTTCCTGTAACTTAAATTCATAAGTCCATGTTCTGTATTCTGGAACAATAGCGGCACATATTCCACTTCAAATATTTAAAGGATACTATCATATCTATCAAATCGTTTCTTTTCCAGGCTAAACACGCCTAGCTACTTGAATCTCTTGTCATAAGAAGTGGTTCTAGTCTCCTGATCTGTCCAGATCAGGTTCCAGAAGTTCTGGATACTTCTTAAAGTGTGACACAGGGGACTACTTGTAATACCTGAGGCAGCTATATATACCCACTCTGTATTCTAATTGTCATGTCATGTCATGCCATTTGGTCTGCACTTAAAAAGCTCACTAATCAGAATGTCATGGTCTCAAGCGATACTTGGTGACTGGTTGAAAACAAGCTATATTATATCTATAGCATTCCTACAATCTATTAGGTATGGTAACTGATTTAAAAACGAGATAGATTTGGTCTATGAATGTGCAAGCAGCCCCACCTAAAATACATCATAATGATGCAGAGTTCTGTCCTGACATGAACTATGATCTTTTCCAATTCTTGTGCTCAAAAAGTCAAATGTTGAAATACTTAGCAAGCTAAGATTTCACTTCAAAACAGGAGTAATTTTATTTTTTGGAACATGAAAAATTGAAGAACTTTCAGAACATCACATTTTTGCTGTTGCTCTCGATTTCACAGAGCCGAAGAAAGAGCAGCCAATTGAGAATCTGTTAAGGAGGATGAGGCAGGCGGCAGGGAAGGGGAAGCAGGAACACACAAAGAAGCAGAGCCAGGACACATTCAAGTCCTCTAAAGTTGTCAAAATGCTCTTTTTAAGCTCAAAATATGAAGATAGAAAAGAAAACCTGTTTTGAATTCAGTCACAGCATGAATTGGCTGGAGCTGAGGGAAAATCTTTTCTATGGTTTCAGATAAATTTGATTTCTGACCCGTTGCATTGCAACTTTTAGAAATCCTACTCACTGACTTAAGCTGCGTGCCATAATATGTACTCTCATTATTTGCTCATTTTGGCTGGAGTTTTGTTTTATTTTGTTCTGATTCATACCATACTTTGGAATGGAGGAGTCCAAAACTATGAACTGCATGCAGCACCCAGCTCCTTTAACTGAGTTTTGAAAGGCCAACTGGGTGGCTTTGGCTCAGTCCACTTTCAGTCAGCCCTAAAGAAGACGACAATGGCAAATGGCACTTCTGAAAATCTTGCCAAGAAAATTGCAAGGATTTGACCAGACAGTCACCAGAAGTCAAGACTGACTCAAAAGTAAATAACGACAATAACGACAATGCATACATTAAGCCAATGATATATTTAATCCCTCTCTCTCTCTCTCTCTCTCTCTCTCTCTCTCTCTCTCTCTCTCTCTTTTTGACACCCTAAAACCTTAATTTGCACAAGGAGCAGAAAATCCCACCCTATTCTTCTTCTACCTCTCCAGTGCATTCACTGCATCTAGGCAAAATCCCTAACCACAGGCTCAGCAGCAGCTAAAAACACAATAAAAATCCAAACTATGATGCAGGCCCTACTTGCAAACAGTCTGTCTGGTCCCCTGAAAATTGGTCAGGCTGATAAAGTCAAGCCCTTTTGAATTCTTGCTCCTCTGTGAGCAGCATCAGGTGGCACAGATGTCTTCTTCTTCTTAATTTTTATGAAGTCGAGACTGACTAGAGATCTTGTTACATAACTCCAGAGCTATCTGGACTCTTGAAAACTTGGGTGAAAAAATGCATCATGCAAACAGGAGTGGGGGGTGGGATGGTGTCTTGATGTTCCCCCCAAAGACTGGCTGAATATGACATGAAAGTGATTTCACAGAGATCAAATTCTTTTATTATAGTGCTTGACCCTGTTATGTCTTTAACTTAATCAAAAGTAACCGTTGTTCTATAAAGAGGATGTGGTCTAATTTTGTAAGTCATTCTTTATAAGTTGGAGAGGGAGTTAAAGTCAACAAACTGTAAAGAGAAAGCCTAAACTTCCTTTTTCTCATATCTCTCCCTTCTCCTAATCTAGTCATTTGTTTCTTGCTTGTGCCACTGTCACTGTACTTCTGAGCCTATTGATTAAGATCATGTTCAATTTTATTTATATACTGCTCAAAAAAATATAGGGAACACAAGCAGAAGACATCCGAGATCTGAATGAATGAAATAGCCTTATTAAATACTTTGTTCTTTACATACAGTAGTTTATACACTGCTCAAACAACTAAAGGGAACACAAAACTACTGTATGTAACGAACAAAGTATTTAATAAGTCTATTTCATTCATTCAGATCTCAGATGTCTTCTGCTTGTGTTCCCTTTAATTTTTTGAGCAGTGTATTAATACAGGCCCATTTCAGTCATTCTCCCATGAAAAGGGGAAATCAGAAAAGAGTTTTTTTGGTGTCCCTGTTTATGTTTCAGTTTTCCTGCCTGTTGCCATCCATGCACTGGAAGTTCAGCATCAACAGCGGTTAGCTCGCTTTACTTCTGTAGGCTCCATGCTTTAGTCAGAAACCACAATCTTCTAGGGAAGCTGTTGTGAACTTTCTGTGTATTAGAGCCGCACTTCATTTTTTTCCAAAATCTTTTTCATCTCAGAAGAGTCAAACTTGATGGGTTTACAGTGCAACTGGTGAAGGTGTGAGGGGATAAAAAAAAAGCAAGGGCACAAGCTATCTTCTCCCATTCACAGACTACAAGAGCTGCACTAGAATATAGCAGGCTCTGCATGTAAAATATTTTTAATGTATTTTTTTTAATTCAGAAAATTAAAATACAAAAAAAAAGAAAGTTACAAAGACAACAAAAAAAAAAAAAAACCAGACAAAAACATTTAAAAAGTGAATCAAAAGGACAAAAACAAACAAACCCACCGCATATTATCCCTCCTAGTTGCACACTGACACATAGAGTATAACAATAATAGCTTTCTCCCTTGTGAAAGAGGTCCAAGTTGTATAAACTTCTACATCTATCTGCAACCCCTTTCATACATAATATATATGAAGACAAAATAGTTAACAGGTTAATCAACAACAAAGTTAAATTTCAAAGCCCTCTGTTAACAATCGTAAAAAGTCATATGTAATTAACTTGTAGAAAGTCTACAATGGTTTGTTATCTATCACAGATCATCCCAATCATCATCTCTAATCCCTCCAGGATCAAACAACCTCGATTGACTCTTAATAGTAAAACCTTTCCTTAGGATTTTAATTGGGAACTTTTCCAACCATTGCATCTCAGAGACAGTTCCTAAGTCTCTATTGTAAATATCTTTGCAGCATCCCTTGTTCAAAAAAACTCTTTAAAAACACAGCATTCATCTTGCCAAGATAGTACAGTGGTCTAAGCACCCTGTTATTAACACAGCTGCCTGCAATTTACTGCTGGTTCGAATCTCTCCAAGGCTTAAGGTTGACTCAGCCTTCCATCCTTTCTAAGGTAGGTGAAATGAGGACCCAGTTTGTGGGGGCAATAAGCTGACTTTGTATAAATATACAAAAGTATGAAGGCTATTGCTTAACACATTGTAAGCCGCCCTGAGTCTCCAGAGAAGGGCGGCATATAAATCAAATTTTTTTTAAAAAATGTCCATTATCTCAGAATTTCTTATCTTTCTATTCCTTTTAAAAAAAATTCCTGGAAAACCTTTAATTTTCAGATCAGGTTCTTTCCCCTTCATGTAATATATTTAGCATTTGTTATTTTTACCATTTTCATTTGTGATAGGGGGAAAAAAACCCTGCTTTAACTATAATTGTTCCCTTTTTTTCCACTGCTATATATGCAACAAAATCACACTTCCAATACAGTATCTGCTTCTTCTTTCTCAAATTCTCTGCTATACCACAATAGCAGTGTAGTCAATGTAACTAAGGTTTGAAAATAGCCTGGTAAAAGTATGAATCTGTGAACATCTCATGTGTGCTTGTGTCCTGAACTAGAACCCTATTAATCCTCCTCCCCACTCCCTCCCCTCCCCACCAGCTTCCTCTTTTTTCTTGCCTGTTTACTTGGATGCTATGACAATGGTAGCAAAAAGGAAGGCTTTCTTCTCTTCCTCTCCCACTGCAAGAGCTGAAGCCGGCAAGGAGGAAACTAAGACTAGACAGAAGCAGAACCATTGTGTAAATACTGAACAGATGCTGACCTTCAAAGCTAGGAAAGGAACGGCTAAGAGTCAATTGATTTAAAAAGGTGTGGAGGAAGGCCTAAGATTTAAACTCTGGGCCAAAAAAAGAGTGGAGGAGATTATCCACTCTGTGTATGTGTGTCTGTGTGTTTAGTTTGATGTCTACGCCAGTGGTGGGTTTCAAAAATTTTTACTATCAGTTCTCTGGGTGTGGCTTGGTGGGTGTGGCATGGCTTGGTGGGCATGGCAGGGGAAGGATACTGTAAAATCTCCATTCCCACCCCAATCCAGGGGAAGGTTACTGCAAAATCCCCATTTCCTCCTGATCAGCTGGAACTTGGGAAGCAGAGAATAGATGGGGGCAGGGCCAGTCAGAGATGGTATTTACTGGTTCTCCAAAGTACTCAAAATTTCCGCTACCGGTTCTCCAGAACTGGTCAGAACCTGCTGAAACCCACTTCTGGTCTATGCTCTACAGATCTTCTGCACCAAGATAAATGCTACTTATCTAAGCATGCTGTTTTCCTTGCATTTCTGCAAGCTACTGGAATGTAAATCACATTTTGCTGAGTCTGGCATGAAGTCTGGGACCCTTACTGAATGTTTTGTGTGTGTGTGTGTGTGTGTGTGTGTGTGTGTGTGTGTGTGTGTGTGGTTATTCCTCGTTGTCCTGCTTTGCTTTGTGATATTCCAATCAGAGCTGCTACTGATTGGGGAGATCTGAATATGATTGCAATAAATAATGTTAATATTTCTCCCACTGTCGTGTAGAACAGGAAGGAAATACAATGTTTAAATCTTCCAGAATTTTTTTTAATCAGATTGAATGAGACAGGATAAGATAAGATGACCAACTTCTCAGCAAATTGATTATTTTCCCTATAAGAGAACTAAAAGTGTGGGGGGGGATTTTAATATTTATTGTGACCCTATTCTGTATCTAATAGAGGACAGTGGTTTGAGGATTCCTGTTTTTTGATTATGCTACACAAATAGAGCTGTTTGGCCAAATCCTCTTTTAAACCCTATCCATCAAACCCAACTTCATCAGAGTCAATGAAACAAAATACAACTCAGCTAAAACCTTGAGGAATGTTACTATAATGAAAAAGGGAGTAGTTGAAAAATGCAGTGATCAAGCTGATTTTGACCATTTAAGTAAGAAAAAAGTAAATTTTTATTTATTTTTTATTCATTTATTTATTTATTTTGTCAAGCATGTATTTTATGACAGATACAAGTGTAAACATAATTATAAACACATGAAAAGGATACGAATAAAAGAAAACATTAGGACAGGGACGGTAGGCACGTTTGTGCACTTATGCACGCCCCTTACAGACCTCTTAGGAATGGGGTGAGGTCTATAGTAGACAGTCTAAGGTTAAAATTTTGGGGATGAAACCAGGGGTGGGTTGTAAAATTTTTTACTACTGGTTCTGTGGGCGTGGCTTATTTTGTGGGCATGGTTTGATGGTCATGGGACAATTCTTTAGGATTTAGCAGAGGTACTGGTCTACCAGGCTTTTAATTGCTTGCAGAGCTGTACCGGGCTATCCATTTGTTTTTGGAGGCATCGGTCTACTCATTTGTTTTTGGAGGCACAGGTCTACCCATTTGTTTTTCGAGTGCACTGGTCTACCACCACACTGCCTTTTAACACTGATCAGCTGTAGGGCGGCCCTTTGAAACTCCGCGGCAAGAGTTTAAACAGTTTTTTTCCTTCTAGCCAATCAGCTGGGACTCGGGAGGCAGCAAATTGATTGGGGGCGGGGCCAAATAAAAGGTAAGAATAACGCGGGGGGGGCGGGAGGGCCCAGCTCCCGAACAAAGAGAACCGGTTCGGTGACATCATATTGTCACCGCTACCAGCTCAGCCGAACTGGGCCGAACCAGGAGGAACCCACCACTGGATGAAACCACAGAGTCAGGTAGTGCATTCCAGGCGTTGACAACTCTGTTACTGAAGTCGTATTTTCTGAAGTCTAGTTTGGATCGGTTTATCATGAGTTTGTATCTATTGTGTGCTCTTGTATTGTTTTGGTTGAAGCTGAAGTATTCATTGGCTGGTAGGACATTGTAGCAGAGAATTTTATGTACTATGCTTAGGTCAGACTGAAGATGGCAAAGTTCTAAATTGTCTAGATGAATTCTAAATTCATCTAGAGATAACGAAGATGTGAAAACAAGTTCATCTAAGCTTGTGCTTCCACAGCCACAATAGGCAGCAGAGAGACCAGAAGATAATAGGCTGTGCAAATCATTTAGGAAAACTGCTTTGAAACATGCAGAGGTGTTGCATTTTTCCCAGTGAAGTAAAGTAGCTCTGCATTTATACACACAGGGAATGTCAAGAGACAAGGGAAATCAGGAGATTCAGGCAATTCAAATGAGTATATATTGCAAGCTTAAGCGCTCTACAAAATCTGAGCTACCAATGGTCAAGAGAAATGAGCAGGAATTAAGAGGCATTCAAGGTGGGCTGGACTTAGATCTCTTGCGGGCATGCAGGGACTCATGACTTATGGCTCCTTTGACCCCTCCCTCGGGTTCAGCCTGGTCATCTCCTACATGGAGATTGCCATGCACAGCTTCCAAAGCAGCTGCATGCATTTGGAAAAAGATAGTTGCATTAACAGTATAAAAAGAGGTGCTTTCAATGGTTACTGCCGTGTCAAATTTGGCCTTCAGTGGAGGTTGAATTTCAATCTGTCCTAATAAAAACAGGTCATTTGTCTTAATAAAAGGATTTACATTTTGGCTGCCACAATAATGCAAGTTGTCAAATCCAATAACCCCCTTGGCCTAGAAAGTATTTCAAAAAATGGTGGCTCATGCAGGGGAGAGGTTGAAAGCAAAGAAGAAAGCTGGACTGAAGGTTTGCTCTAGAATATAAAGTATGGCAATCATCCAAGCCATTAACACTGCAAACCAAATATTTCTTCCCAGTGCAGCTGAAAATAAAACATTTCATGAAAGGCTATGGGCTTTGACACAACGTTGTAGATAATGCCACTTTTATTCTTTACAAACGGTATCGGTTGCTGCTGCCAAACATAAATAATGTAAAATATAAATCACTTAAATTTTCAAGTTGTGTTCAATGAATAATAGGTTTTTTCACCCATTGGAAATAATAAACAGAAACAGTTGCCAAACTAACTAAATGTTTAGCTATATAGATTCTGTCTTGCAGTTCTGGAATAAGCTTCCTGTAATTTCAACTAAAATATTCACTTTTTGACAAAATTATCAGTCTGCATAGTGGGGCCTGGACAAGTTCTATTAATGGATCAGATCCTTGTTAAACTGATAAAAAGGCCACTGAGGGTTTTTTCCCACCTCCATTTCATGGTAAATCAGCTTCAACAAACATTATGTTGTTGATGTTGAACTGTAATGGCTCAGTGGTTAGAATGCAGTATTGCAGGCTAATTCTGCCGACTGCCAGCAATTCAATTCTTACAGGCTCACGGTTGACTCAGCCTTCCATCCTTCCAAGGTCGGTAAAATGACGACTCAGATTGTTGGGGGCAATATGCTGACTTTGTAAATTGCTTAGAAAGTGGGGTAAAGCACTATGGAGTGGTATATAAGTCTAAGTGCTATTGTTACTGCTTTCATTCACTGTTACCTATAAGAACTGTGATGGCTCAGTGGTTAGAATACAGTACTGCAGGCTATTTCTGCTGACTGCCAGCTGACTGCAATTTTGCAGATCGAATGTCACCAGGCTCAAGGTTGATTCAGCCTTCCATCTTTCGGAGGTGGGTAAATTGAGGACCCAGATTGTTGGGGGCATTATGCTGACTCTGTAAACTGCTTAGAGAAGGCTGTAAAAGCACTGTGAAGCGTGATATAAGTCTAAGTGCTATTGTTACCTAATGCTAAATACAATATATCATTCACAGATACCTTATTCATTTCTGGATTCTGACCAAGAAAAACCAGTAGCTCATTGAAGGTGAAAAGAGTACCTTTACAAAAGGTGATCCCCTTCAATCATCAAGTGGCACACTTCCTTATGCAGTACCTCCCCACAATAAACCTGTTTGCAAATCAACATGCAGAATTTTAGCTTGAACCCATTATGTTGCTGTCTGTGAGATTAAACTGACAAAGGAGAGACTTTTTTTGTAGAAGAGTTACAGAACATTACATAATACGCTATATTGCTTTGATTCTCTTAGATTAGATTTTATTATTATTCTTTAACACAGAGAGTTCATATGGTGGAGAGTAAGAACTGTAATGATACTATTACAATACAAAATCCAATGGAGTGGGGCGGCCAATGGATTTACTGTATATAAATAAATAATAAAATTTTGTTGGCATTAAAGAGAAGCAAAATCAAAATGGAAATGAGGATAGGACTAGGGTTGAGGATAGATATACTCCAGATAGATTTACTCCAGAGTAATTAGTAAACAAGTGTTGTGACTGAATCCCAAGTAGTGATTACCAAACACAATTCAGTCCTCAACAAACTTCTTTTATTAAAACATCTGAGGATTTATTCATTCTCAGCTTAGTCCAAAATATATTCTTAATAACCAGTCTGTTGGCCTTATCACCAACCTTTGATGTGTTTGGCAACCTGCCAAAGACTTGTCTTGGCAAAAACCCCACAAAGTTCAAGAGATGCTGACAAGAAGCACTGTAATCAACGTTGCTTTTCTACAAAGAACCCAACGGCTCATTGCTGCTCTTTTAAGCCTTATGGGAGTGGCCAACCATCTTCTGGCTTTACTCCTGAGTTGTCCTTTTTGCTTCAGCTGCTCTTGTCTTCTGGTAGCTCTTCGCATGCGTGCACTAGGAACAGGCTCCTCCTGTTCCTCTGCCTCTTTGCTCTTCGCTTCTGGAGGCTTCGGAGTCCACGCATCGCTCCCAGATGGCTCTGGCCCCATCTCTGCCTCTGACGCAGAGCCCTCGTCTGGTCCTTCCCCTGACTCCAGGACTGGGCCATTGTCCTCCCCAGCCTCCTCACTGTCTGACTCTTCTGTCAGGTCCACAACAACAAGTCATATTGCTGCTCCTACTTCATCTGCATAGACAAAGTGAAGCAATGGATACATCTTAAAGATTGCTACATTTATTATTGCAAGAATGTCCATGGATCTCAGGAGATTGTAAAGTAGATATACAAACTCTTAAAATCCACAAAACTTATGCAATAATAAATGTGTACAGTTTTAAGGTGCCAGAAATGGATCGAAAGCTGCCTTCTGTAAGCCTTTTAGGTGCAGAAAAGGAGAATGTTGTGAGATTCCTACAAAGTTCTTCTAATACATGGCTGTCGCTGCATCACATTTCTGTCACGTAATGTTTCGTGACATTTTTCCCATTCGCGGAGCTGGGGTGGGTGTGGCCTGATCATGATGCAGCCAACCCGTGGGCTACCAGTTTGAGACCCGTGTTCTAATAGGAAGAAATAAAGGTTCTCAACCAGTCCTCAATAAGCCACAAATCATTAAAATATAAACAGTGATATTCTTTCATGTTGTTCATTGAGACATAACTAACATAAGTATTCTTCTTCTTCCCAGAATAAGCATGGAGATAAATAGACATTGCCCTTATCCTCTGGAACATTCTCTCCCCCGACCCCTGGAGGTGAGACGGGCGCAGGGGTGGGCTTCAAAAATTTTAGCAAGGGGTTCTCTGCCTGGTTGCTGGGTGGGCACAGCCGTGGTGGCCTAGTCGGCCTCCTGCACCTCCTGTACTTCTGCCCTCCCTGGGCTCTGGAGGGTTTCCTCCAGGAGGCGAAAATCACCTCCCCAGGCTCCGGAGGCACTCTGGAGGCCGGAAACAGGCCCGTTTCCAGCCTTCCCAAACTTCTGATAGGCCCATTTTTCACCCTCCCCAAGCGTCCGCAGGTGCCCTGCACTTACCTGCATCCAAAACAGATCATGTGGGGACTCCTGGGAGGGGAGGGGTGGGAGGGGCCAGCCAGGAGTGGGATTTGGGGGTTCTCCAAACTGCACAGAATCTTAGCTAGAGGTTCTCCCAAACCCCTGTGAACCCCCAGCAGCCTACCACTGGACGGGCCTCCACTTTCTTGGCCTTTATAAATGCCTGAAGACCCTGCTCTGCCATTGTGAATGGAGACCACAGAAGAGCACACAGCCATGAGGCTGGGTAGTGAGATGAAACCACTACCCTGCCTTTTTAATTTTTAATTATAATTGACTTATTTTTAACTGCTTTTATTATAATGTTTATAGACAGCTTTCATGTTTTAGGGCTATTTGTATATCGCCTAGCGTTGCTCTGTGAGAGAGATGGGTGGTTCCTAAATATGATAAATAAATATTACTCCAAATAAAATGCAGTAGGTAGAACTGACATACAGAAGAATTTCAATTTTGCAAATGATATATAAAGAGGAACAATGGGTCAATAGATTACTGTAACTCTGGAGACACAGAAGAATTGCAAAGACAGGAACAACATAATTTTGTCTTACTGGTTTTAGAGAGATTTCAGGAAGCCATTCAAGAAATTTCCCTTTGCTTTTTCCAAGATGGCATAACACTGACTTTCCTAGGATTAAATATATCATGTTTGCTGTGTTTGTTTTGCTTTGTTTTGTTTTGTTTCTGAAGTGATCATTTACCAATGTGTGCTGCTCCATTTTGGTGCTCTTTGCAGACTTTTGACCTTTTCTTACATTCTACAGAAAGTCCTTGATTGCCAGAAAAAGGAAGCATTGGCATGGGCCGATGCAGACTCTGAGAACAGCATTGCTGTCCCAGTAGATGAACCCAAATGAATCATCTGCGTGGAAGGGAAGGGAAGTTCTTGCGTTATAGCAGCTTAAGGATGAAGGAGTTTGGTCAAAGAGAGATCTGAAGAACAAATGTGCAAAGTCAGCATGCAAATGCAGTTAAAGCTGGATGGGATGGCATGAAGCCAACTGTGGTTGAAGCACTGGAGTAAGGCCCTGAATGTTAACTCAGTACAACAGTGTAGTTGGCTGAGCAGGCAAGCTCTGAACAAATTATTTGCATAAAAGAGAAAGAAATTTCAGAATAAACGAGATCTACCATGTTTCCCTGAAAATAAGACCCTGTCTTATACTTTTTTGAACCCTGAAATAAGCACTTGGCCTTACTACCATGTGCTCAAAAGCCTGATTGGGCTTATTATCAGGGGATGTCTTATTTTGGAAGAAATAGGGTATCAAAGAGGAAGGGAATAAAAAAGCAAGGAGAACCGCATCAAGACAGCAGATCAAACTAAATCAAGACACATTTTGCAAAAATCTCACTTTTTTTAAAGAGATGGGGTATAAAGCTGTACCGGAGATAATAACGTATTTATCTTTTTGAAAAGTAGCAAATGACAAAGAAAAACTATTTGTTTAAACATTGCATAATGTTTAGAATATATTTAGAAATAATTACTGTGATTTCAGTAGGAATGCAATACATCTCCCTGTAGAAGGGAACACTCAATCTGTCAGTGCTACTCTGTCTTTAAACCAGTCTTGGGAGGGACAAACTTTCAAAAACAGAACTCTTTGCAATGGAAGATTGTTTTCTATAGAGTAAAATAATTTAGCTATAGTTTGTAACTGAAACGTATTTATATCGGCGGTAGTCCATACTCAGGTTACAATTTGCTAGTATATTTCAAAAACTAAATGTTTTGTCCATCTGTCACAGGGATGGGATTCTACCGCTTAGGATCGAACCAGTAGCTGCAACAATCATCTGGGAGTGAACCAGTTCGCTCTGACAATCAGGTGGGCCCGTCTGCCCACCCCTGCGCTTTACTAACCTATATCCTCTCAGCTGATTCATATGGCAGAGCGAATTGCCGTGCCTCATTTGTGTTACTCCCCAGAAGTAACACGGGAGGTAAGTTTTTGTAAAACTGCGCATGTGTGTGCAGTGCACGCCAGGCGTGTGTGGACGCAGAGCACGCAAAGCGTGCACTCACTGTACTGGTTGTTAAACTGACAGGATGCCACCACTGATTTGTCATATTATAAAATCAGCACCATAGTAAACAAATAATTAAACCTGAGGTAGAAATATTAATAACGGGGGATTGTTTGAAAAGCAAGCCCCAAAAAGTCCACTAAAATATTGTTTTTGGAGCTGAAAGAAAAAGTTTCATAGGGGCCTCCTTACCATGTGGATTACAATATTTTGGTGCCACCATCAACAAGATAATTTTGCCCACCTCTTCTGATAGATATTTGAGAGGCAAATACAAAGTAATCATCCCTCGCCTTACTGGCTTCTAGGTGGGATCACAGCTTCCATTATTCCCAACCAGCAGACCTACATTTGGAGAGCAACAGGATGGGGAAGATGACAGTACATAATTATTGCAGGCATCACGGAGGCCATCTTAGTACTGTTTCTCTTTCAGTATTGTCTTCCAAGAATCCCCAATTGATCTTTAAATAGTTCTAAAGAACGCCTTTGAGTTATTTAGTTAGTTTCATTAGTTTTAAGTTTTGAGGATTGATCCAAAAGAAGTTTAAAGGACTCCTCTAGAAATGTACAGTAAATGGTCCCATTCTAGATCTCCAATGTAGTTTTGAAGAAGGATGTCAACAAGTAGTATGAAAATTGTGATAGCAGCTTCTGAAAATAAAAAATGTGAAAGATCACCTGGCTTTGCAAAGTCTACTGGCTTTGGAGAAGAAAATGAACTGGAAAGGGTCAAAGGCAGTTGGTCTTTCAGCAATCAAATGTTCATTAATCAGGATTTCATACCGTGCATATAAACCAGCCATTTTTTAATTCAGCAAAGCTAAAAAGAGAGATGAAACAAATTATTGGATTGTTTCTTAATGCAAAAGAACAAAGTGCTAAGCACAAAGAAAATAAAAGCAGTCAACTCTTTTTATAAACCAAATGTATGGACTCTTTATTGAATACTTTCTTATTCTTTTAAATAACCTGTTATAATGTAGCCCTGCTTTAGGCATGAAACCTGCCTGGTGACTTTGGGCCAGTCAGTCTCTAGCAGTCCATGATGTCAAGCTTGGGTAATTTCTTTTGCAACTAATAATTCAACACTTGGTTGATCTGAAAAAAGTGAACTTGCAGGAAAACACTAGGAAGGGGGGGGGGGGGAAATCTGTTATAAAACTGTTTGTAGATCATTCTGAAGTACAGCTTGTTTATAATCAATGAACTTTGAAGCAATGTTGATATTATAATCATGTCAAGTCCTAGCAGAAGAATACCAAGTTCCTGAGATTATATATTGCCCGCATAGTTTGGTCTGCAATAATTCTTGTCTAAAAAGCCAAGGATGGCTTGGCTGCTTTTCCAGGGTCTTCTGAATTTTACAGGCTGGCACCAGCATAAGTAATCTTCAGCCTTCAGATTTCACACTGCAACTAATATTCAGAAAAGGCTTTTGACTAAATAAGGCCAAAACACTCGAGAGCTTCACACACTAAATCCAGATCTATTCTGGGTTAACTTTTTAAATCAGGGATGTGCAAAATTTGCACCACAAATATAAAATTTCCCTTTATTTGGAGATGGGGACTATAGTAAAAACCTAAAATAAGCCTGAAGTTCTCCATCTTTGAAATATATCTTTATATCAGAGGTGGGTTGCTACAGGTTCGCCCCAGTTCTACCGAATAGGTAGTAACTTTAGGAAGTAGTTCTCCAAACCGGTAGTAATGGCAGCCAGGCCATGCCCCCATATCGGTTCCCCGGTCGCTGCTTGCTCACCCATCCGAAGCTGACTGGAGCAAAGAAGCCTCTCAGCCGCCTGGCCGCAGGGTGCCAAAAAGTCCTTCAGCCAGTGAGAAGAAAGCTGCGCATGCGCGAAGATGGTGGCAGCGACTGGATGTCTTTCCGGCATTGTGAGCCAGTGGCTGGGTGGAAAAGAAGCCTCTCGGTTTTTAAGTTCAGCAGAAGGCTCAGTCCCTTCACACAGGGTCACTTTTCTCCGTGCCCGAAAAAGATCAAAAGGCCTGGAGCAGCCTGTAATGACAAAGTCACCTAGATGAGGTAAAAGAAAACAAACCACTGAGAGAAGGAGCCCACCAAAGCTGCTGGTGTTGCAGCCGCCCACCCTCCCTGCAGCTTGGAGCTCCAAGAGGAAGAGGTCCTTGGCTGTTGTGAAGAAGCAGTAGCTTTGGGTGCGCCACACCCGCTTGTTTCTCTTTGAGAGCGCTTTGCAAACAAGTGCAAAGTGGCTCTCAAAGAGAATGAAGCAGGTGTGGCGCACCCAGAGCTACCATTTCTTCACAACAGCCGAGGACAGAAGCGTTCGCTCAGGAGCGACACCAGCAAGGAAGGCGGCTGGGTCGGAGGGAGGCATAGCCTGAGCTCTCTGGGATGGGTAAACAAGTGTGGGGAGATGAAGGGGAGTGGACATAGCCCTCCGCGTGTTGCACCCCCTCCCAGCCTTTGCCTGCGCCTCTGTGCCACCAGCATCTCCCGAAGCTGCTGCCGTTGGAACCGCGATAGGGATGGGGGCAGCCCAGTAAACTGGGTGCCCGAAAATGGTGCAGAGGTGCGGGGGGAAGGCTGGGAGGGGCTGCAACATGTGGGAGGCTCCCCGCAGTTCCTTGGCTCATCTGGGTTGCAGCTGAGTCTGCTGCTGCTGGCGGAGTGGGTTGCTCTGGCTGCAACCACGAGGAAGGCCCGTCAGAGGCGAAAAGAGGCACTTTTCAGCCAGGAAGGGCAACGGAGGGAAAGCCGAGATGACCACCGCCACCCCATGCATCCCGACCTGGATATGGGGCCGGAGTGTCAAAAAAAAAAGTTTAAAAAAGTCGAAAAAAGTTTAGTCACCTTTTCGGTGGACATGGCTTGGGGGAGTCATGTGACTAAGTACGTGAGTGATGTCATGTTGGCCACGCCCAATCAGTCATGCCCCCCCTAGCCACACCCACCGAACTGGTAGTAAAAAATTTTAGAACCCACCACTGCTTTATATGTATCAGAATAAAGCAGAAAATCATAGGCTCACCCAGCTGCAGGACCTCACACACTGTAGCATTCATTCATATGAGGCCACTAAAGGCAGCTCTCAGCCACGAACAGGTTACTCATCTTTATTCTAAATACTTTGTCAGTCTAAAACAATTGTCATTGACAATTGTATCCTGAGTTGTTCTTCTTGTTGCCTTTAAAGCCAAGAAACAAATTGGAGTTCTTGGGAAACACAATTGAATTATCAACTTTTTAAAATCGAGGGATCCATCTCCTATAAGCTGTGCTTCAGAGCAATATTTTATTCTCTCCTTGTTGGTTTGCATATTTATATGAAAGCAAACTGTACAAGAAGTGGCACAACAATATGATCAAAGCTCTGTTTATGATGCACATTAGAAAAGATGGATCTTCATTCATATCACTATGGCCAGTGTTTTGACTATTTTTCACCATTCCCTATGGACAACTTCGTCTCATCTATGCTCACCACTTAAATTCAGTAAGTATTTTTATTCTCATTACAGAGAAGATGATAGTGCCTGTCACATAGACTTAAGGTGAGGAATCTTTCAGAAAAACATAATTATAGTTCTTTATTAGATTTGTATCTTCTGAAAGTTCAAAGCAAGTGCCCACATACATACTCTTCCAGTTTTCTCTACAGTAATAACTTTTGAGGCAGCTTTGAGGGGTCCTTCTCCTATAATAAATTAATCAAGTAAACCTAGAATCTGAGAGTTTGGCAGAAGTCAAACAAATAAAAATAAGTACAATAGAATCAATGAATAAATTCTTATATAATAAAATGAAAGCAATAACAAGGGACAAAGTGGAACAACTGAACAACGATAGATTGCAACCTGAGATACATGTGTATTATTTACAAGAAATTTATAAGTTGATTGAATGTAATAATTATGATTAACTTTATTAGTTTTATTTGTATTAGAATGTATGACACCCAGGGGTCACACTGTTCATATATTGATTTGATACATTTATAAAAAATAAAAAAATAAAAAGCTTGGGGAAAAAAGAATTCAAATAACCCACTTATTACTTGGCACGGTTCTTTCACCTGCCCAAGAAGAGAAAAGAAAAAAGAAAAGAAACTCCCACAATATAAAATTAGATCAGGCTTCATCATCCCAGTTGACGTCAATGTTTTCTATTTTGAATGTCCATTAGATACAACACAGAGAGAGACACTTACCCACAAACCAAGTGAAAGGTGATAATCACCAACCCCATTCCTTTTAAATATCATGTCGGAGATTCCCTGGAATATAAACAGAAACATATTATTGGCTCTCATAGTTATATTTGGTGCACAAGCCTTAAATCATTCTATTATAGAACAAGAGACAAAAATTCTACTTGCTATTAAGTTCAATCTAGCGTTTTTTGGAGGAGTCGGGGAAACCTTGACTTCTAACATTCTGAACCAAAAAGGCCAATCCCAGTTCAAGAAAAAAGAAATGACTTGTTGAAAAAGTAAGGCAAATTCCTTGCGAATTTTCTGCAAAAATACACAAAATGATTCAATGCATATATTTTATTTTATTTGTTTGTTTGTTTGTTTTGTCAAACATGTATAAGATAACAGATATAAGTATAAACATGATTATGAACACAGGAAATGGATATGGATAAATGGGAACAGTAGGACAGGGATGGTAGGCACGCTGATGTGCTTATGCAAACCCCTTACAGACTTTTTAGGAATGGGGTGAGGTCAACAGTAGACAGTCTAAGGTTAAAGTTATGGGGGTTTGGGGATGTAACCACAGAGTGAGCAGAGGAGTGGAGTACTCTTCTCGTGAAATACCTTTGGACTCGCTCAATTGTATTAATGTCCAATATACAGTGCGGATTCCAGGCAGATGAGCTGTATTCAAGAATTGGTCTAGCAAAGGTTTTGTATGCCCTAGTTTGCAGTACAATATTACCGGAGAAGAATATAGTTGAGGAACAATTTGGATCCATTTGTACATGTCATATATACAGGTTTTTCTCAGTAAGCTATTTAGGAGACAATGCCCTATTAGCCTTGAGTGGATTTTCCTCTTACCAGTTCTTCAAACCAAGGTGCCATGTTATTTATGATGTGAGCCTCAGATCTCAATTCTACTTACAAAGCACATTTGCTTTCTTCCAATCTTAGTGGGGTCAGTGGGTCAGTGATGTCATAAACAGAAATAAGTGGATGAGGTTTACATAATGAGAGTACTGTCATATTTATTGCTGTCATACTTTCTGAGTTCTCATATGTGTAAGCTGATACCAAAGCAATATGGGAACTACTGATATCACTCCCTAGAGAAAATTATTCTATTTAACCAGTTCTTACCAGGAAGTAATAAATTGCAATTCTGTGAATGTAAAATGGAATGTCCTTGTTTCCTTTTGTTCATTGAAACAGGGAAGCAGGAAGGTGGAGAGGGTTCTTGCGTGAACTGTAAGCATTTCTCTGGGATTAGCACTGGAAACTGTCACGCATTTTGTTTTGATTTTGTTCTGCAAAACTTCTATTTTTAAATGTAAATTCCTATGCATAATCCATGGAGTATGAGCCCCTAACACAGGTATAATCAGAAAACCTATTGCTTTATATTTTTAAAACTCTGCTGAAACTAATAAATGATTTTTCATTAAGTAGTGTGCCTTCTCATAATATTTCTTCTAAAGAAATGCTTGCAAAGCAAAAATATAAAAAATGATTGGTGAAATCATCAAGAGAACAATGGAAAGATTAAGAAACAGAGAGCCCTACAAGTTTCTTGCAGATGTTTCGTTACCCAAACTAGGTAAACATCATCAGTCATCAACATGATTAGCACTGATGATGTTACTTAGTTGGGTAATGAAACTTCTGCGAGAAAACAACCAGAAAAACAATCAGAGAGCACCAAGGACCCCGCAGAATTGATACTTTTTTCAAGTTGATGTTTCTCAGCAGAACTGTTTCTTGCTCCATAAAGGAAGTACAATGCCAACTCCTGCTATAACTGATGCAATTCCTGTACTTAATCTTCAGATAGCTTTTTATTATTTATCCAAGCTTTCTCAAGCTTAAGGTCACAGATTCCAGAATTCCCAACCAACATAGAATTTGCTGCTATCAACTTTGCTGATGGTCTCTAAAAGAAAAAAAAAGGTTCAATCTATTAGTTTTTTAATCCCTGTTTATTATCACTAGACTGCAAAGAAGCATATATTAAATTAGCAGCTGCCAGGACAGTAGTGGAAAAGGACTACAGCGTGACACTCTTTCCATGCTTGTGAGCTTCCTGATTGCATTATATTCTTATGTAGTGTGGTTCCAAAATCCTTGAACGTGATACATGTGAGAAGGTTAGTCTGCACTAAGAAGGGATGACTCAAGTGTTGCTACTTGATCTTAACAAAAATAAAGAAGACAGAGGTTGAATGTGGGACCTTCTTCAGGCAAAACATTACACATACCTGATGCCTACTTCACTGCCATAAAAAAATAAATTTTGTTTTTTGTTTCCTCTTTTGGTGATGGGTCCAGAACTGGTCTAGGAGCATATCAGCCTGAAGAGCTGGCATTGAAGGCTCCTCATCTGAGCTTTCAAAACTATTCTGCAACATCAGGATGAATGTTGACATATTAATGACCTTCCAAAACAGGAGGACTAGAAAATCAGGGAACACACTGGCATATGACATAAGGCAATTATGTGGTTGCATCATTCCCACTGAAAAAGAGAACCATGGAAATGAACAGAAGAGAAGCTAGAGAGTTCTGAGCAGGTCAAAAGAGGGTGATCCCTCCTGAGGTTTGGCAAACAATATTTAAAGTCTGAATGCCTATTTCACCTCAGTCATGGTCACAAGTCTCCCATGGCCTTTGTTTCCTACCTTGTTTATGCAAATTATATTCATCAAATGAATGTACTGGATGGAAACATCAAGTAGATGCTAAACTTAGTTTAACTGATGGCTCATGGCGCAAGAGCAATACAACTTTATAAATGGGTCTATTTTGCCTTGATCTAATGCCATGAAAGCAAGACAAATAGCATTCGTGCTTGGAGCCAAATAAATGTTGGGCAAAAATTATTTTTTACTTTGCTGTTATTTTAAAATATAGCTCAACTATATTCTCTCTGTGTGTGCGTATGTGTGTGTGTGTATGCGTGAGAGTGTGTGTGGTTTACAATGAAATCTCAACTGAATATGAAGAAATATCTTAAAATCAGTACATTTACTAAAACTTAATCTACAGAAGTAACATTTAAGCTAGCTACCGTATTTTTCGGAGTATAAGATGCACCGGAATATAAGACGCACCTTAGTTTTTGGGGAGGAAAATAAGAAAAAAGCTGATTGGCAGGTGGATCGGCCTCCCGAAATATCCCCAATCAGCTGTTCCCAGAGGTGAATTTTAACAACAGGTTCCTTGGTTGTGAGCTCTGTAACCTTGCTTTTTTTTTTTTTTTTTTGCTTTTTTTTCTGCCTCTCAAACTTTTGAAATTCGGTTTCAGAAAAAACTTTTTTTTCCTGCCTCTGAAAGCCTCCGAAACAGAACTTCAGAAAAAAAGCCTCTGAAGCTCTGTTTGGGGGCTTTTTTTTCTGAAGCTCTGTTTGGGGGCTTCTTTTCTGAAGCTTCATTTCTGATGCTTTTTTCAGCCTCTGAAACTTCCGTTTGAGAAGCTGGGAGGGGCTACATTCGGAATATAAGACACACCCAGATTTTCACCCTCTTTTTGGGGGGAAAAAGGTGCATCTTATATTCCAAAAAATACAGTAGTTTTGGGGAGTGAAGGGATAACAAGAAGCATTACTAAGGAATTTACGATCCCTTCACAGAGCTCCCTTTTGAAGCTGAATGGTCTTTGACAAATACTCCCCATCCCTTAACAAGTATTCCCCAGGTCCCTTAACAAACCATGTCTGAATTAAATGAGACAGTATTATTTGATTCTTTGTTGGAATGATACAATCAAGTAACCATGAGAGTAAATACTAAGGAGGAATAACCCATTTCTCTATAACTCTTTGGAGCTATCAAGCACATTATATCAAAAATCTGGATATACTGCAGAACAGGGGAGGATTTGTTTTCTTTGAGATAGTTATTTATATTTCAGTGATTTATTGTGCGTCAATTCATCAATATAATAATAGCAATAACAATAGGAGCCTTGGTAGTACATGGCTTAATGCACCCTGTTATTAACACAGCTGCCTGCAATTTCTGCAGGTTCGAATCTTACCAGGCTCAAGGTTGACTCAGCCTTCCATCATTTCTAAGGTAGGTGAAATGAGGACCCAGTTTGTGGGGGCAATAAGCTGACTTTGTATAAATATACAAAAGTATGAAGGCTATTGCTTAACCCATTGTAAGCCGCCCTGAGTCTCCGGAGAAGGGCGGCATATAAATCAAATTTAAAAAAAAAATAGCACTTAGACTTATATACCACTTCACAGTGGTTTACAGCCCTCTCTAAGCAGTTTACAGAGTCAGCCTATTGCCCCCAACAACCTGGGTCCTCATTTTACTGACCTCGGAAAGATGGAGGGCTGATTCAACCTTGAGCCACTCAGAATTGAACTCCTGGAGTGAGCAGCTACCCTGCAGTACTGCATTCTAACCACTGCGCCACCACGGCTCTAAAATCTGAAAATTAGGACATTTTTAATGGCCTAATAGAAGATATAAGAAAAAAGGCTATCATAACCCGAGAAGTAGTTCACTAGGGGTTGTTACTGAGGTTGAAAGTGAAGATAATAAAAAGAGTGGGAAATGTTCATCCTCATCAAAACCGGACAGGCAAATGAATTAGGGCAGGAATCAATTAGCTGTCCTTGCTGACAGGAGACTGAGATCCTTTGCTTGTGTGGAAGGGATGGTTAACTAAATTTTCAACTGTACCCTTATATAGCATGGAGATGGTTTCTTTCCCCGGTTCTGTCATTGTTATGAAAGAATCACTTCACATATTCTTTGTTGCATTGGAATGCATAGTATAAGAGTCCCCATTGGGAGACTTAACCTCCATTGTAATATCCAGATTTATTTGAATATTTTAGTGTCTATTAAATTATAGTTATCTATCCGGGGCCAGCTCTAAGCTAACACCAAATAAGTGTTAGCACTCTGGAGGTGCAAAATGTTAGGGATTCCCAAAACTGAAAGGACACCTGAAAATCACAGTTTAAAAAAGTGAAAAATAGTAACAGCACACTCTGTAAACCAGCATATCCACTTGAGGGTAAAATATAATTTTGAGAAAAGAGAAAAAAATTGTTTGGGGCTGAAAATCATAAGTGTAAAGCTGAAGAAAAAAAGAAACAAGATGGTGCTTTTTGAAATTCCAGACAAAATCTGATGAGTCAAACCATCAGGGGTGCCAGGATAAATCTTTCCTGGGGTACCAAAATGTCTAGAGACGGCCCTGAAATATCATCCTATATGGAGGGATATTTATAATCCCAATAACATGTATATGTACTTACTTGATTAAGAGAATTTACTGTTCAACCAATATGTGCACATATTTTACTGAGATTAATTTACATTAAACTGAGCATTTCTGAGAGCCCAATATAGAAATGGACTGTCAGTTTTCAATAAGGATTAAAAGATTATGAATGTCTGTTCCATTTAACTGTCAGAAATAGCTTTCAGGAACACTGTCCTGGTCTGGCAAAGTTTCCCTCTATTTTTTTAATTAAATCCTTAGAGAAATTTTCCACATTACTGGCCTACGGACAAATCAAGTTTGTACTTCCTTGGATGCAAATACCATAACTTGTAGACTTGCCTCAGATATCAGGACTGAAGTACATAATGATGGAATTAGTATGATAACATCTTCAAATATATAGCATAGTGGGTATTATCCCACTATGTTGCAAATCTCATTCATTTTACATTTCAAAGAGTCCAATGCTGATATGTGTGTGTGGGTGTGCATGTGTGTATTTCAATGGTGGGTTGCCCCCGGTTCGCACCGGTTCTATAGAACCCATAGTAAAACCTATGGGAGGCTCCGTCCACCGACGCTGACATCATCAGAATGCTTCTGTGCATGCGTGGCCCCTTTGTGAACCAGTAGTAAAAGTAAGTAGAATTTACCCTTGGTGTACATGTATGTATGCGTGCACACACATGTAGACAGATGATGATAGATAAACAGACAGCAGACAGACTGTCAGATATGGTAGCTCTTTTGAAGCCTTCACAAAATATAACAAAACAACTCCCACCTACCCCCTCATGGATCAGCTGAACCTCATTCCAAGTAATGTTGCCATCTCCTTAGATCAACCAGGAATCTGCTGCTGTGAAAATCCATTCATTGTCTGAAGGATTCAGAGCGCAATTATTGTTATTGCTAGTCCTCAAGTATATAACTTTCTTTATTAATTGGTATCCTCAGTGGCTTCAAAATACTTTAGAAGGGGGCACGGGTTTGATCTCCCAATCACAGCTGCCAGTTTGAGGCCAGTGACAGTTGCTGGAGATGTTATTAATCTTGTTTATACAATTTTCACTCTTTTACAGTATATTGTTAGAGAAAAACTGAAACAAAAAGAAAAAAAGATGCAATCTTTAGGCAGTGAACATGAATTTGAAAAATACAGCATGCCTTATAGTAGCACTGAAGAATATATTTTTTTAACTTTGGAAACCATTTGTAAGAATGAAAAGATTCTTAAAATTTGAAGTTGTTCACATTGATTTTCAAGCAGAGGTTCTTAAGGGAGATTTGCAATATTTATTGTTAGATGCAGAAGCAAAGCAATACCAGGTGGACTATAGTGCGATGTTAAGTGTTTGTTGTTTGATATTAGAATTGAATATTATAGGTCTGTTTAATTCAGCAAAATCTATTTGTAGTTGACACATCAGAAATAGAAATAGAATAACAGAGTTGGAAGGGACCTTGGTGGTCTTCTAGTCCAACCCCCTGCTTAGGCAAGAAACCCTATATCCGTGATGGTGAACCTATGGCACATCTGCCAGAGGTGGCACGCAGCGCGGGGCATGCACATACGCAGGGGGCAGGAGGCATGTGGGGGCCTGCATGTGTATGCGTGGGGGGTGGGGGCTGCGTGCGTATGCGTGGGGGGCAGGGGGCATGCCCCTACCCCCCACGCATATGCATGCAGGCCCCCACATGCCCCCACCACACACGCATTGCATTTTGGGGGCTATTGCATACAGTACACTTGGGCACTCGGTCCGGAAAAGGTTCGCCATCCCTGCCCTATATCATTTCAGACAAATGGTTATCCAGTCTCTTCTTTAAAACTTACATTGTTGGAGCATTTACAACTTCTGGAGGCAAGTTGTTCCACTGATAAATTGTTCTAACTGTCAGGAAATTTCTCCTTAGGTCTATCTAGGTTGGTTCTCTCCTTGATTAGTTTCCACCCATTGCTTCTTGTCCTACCCTCAGAGGTAGGAGTACACAAATTAGTTGGATATTAGTCTGAACTTTTAGAATGTTGTTTATTAGTATTTTAAGGTAATTTAAATATTGGTATTCATTTAAACTTAGAGAGAGGTTGTTTTATTATTATCTCTACTGAAAAAAAGTCAGAGGACATATATTTGTTTGATGTATTTTTTCCCCTGACACTTTTTAACTTGTCTTGTTATCCCATTCCCTTTTTTCCTTTTATGTTAGCCTCTTTTTACTGGTTGTTTTTTAAATTTTGGAGATGGGGGGAGAGGGAGAGAGAGAGAGACAGACAGACAGAGAGAGAGATAGACAGACAGACAGAAGAATGAATTGGGTAGAATTGTCCCAGGGTGCTCCTACTCTTCCCTCAGGGATCTTCAGATTCCCAGCTCTCCACCACTTTAACAGGCTTGTCCTTGGCTCTCTTGAAGACAACAATAACCTGTCTAGAATCCATTTTTCTCTGCTAGGCATTACACTTCTGCCCTTTCTCTTTCTTTTTTTCAAAAACATTTTCCTTGAATGTCCACATTTCTTCTCCTCTTACCAACACAGTGGAAACCCTCCTTTGCTTGAGGAAAGTATGGTCTCTTTCTCTACTCTCTGGATATGCTGTCAGCTAAAAAGAACGATCAGTCTAGATGAATGTATACATAACAAAATAGTAGAGAGTCATGGATGATTTACGTGCTGCCCATATAGGTAGTCCTCATTTAGCGGCCACAATTGGAACGGGCAAATTGATCATTAAGCAAAGTGGTCGCTAAGTGAAGGCACTATGATTTTTCAGCTTTTCTTTTTAGAAGGATTGGTTGTAAAGTTTCTTTTCTATTACTGCCATAACTGTGAATGGCTGCTGTACAAGGTAATTGCTAAACAAAGGCTACCTGAACTTCAGTTTGGGTTCTTTAAAAAGGGACGTGGTAGCTCAGTGGCTAAGATGCTGAGCTTGTCGATCAAAAGATCGGCAGTTCAGTGGTTCGAATCCCTAGTGCCATGTAATGGGGTGAGCTCTCGTTACTTGTCCGAGCTTCTGCCAACCTAGCAGTTTGAAAGCACGTTAAAAAATGCAAGTAGAAAAAATAGGGACCACCTTTGGTGGAGAGGGAATAGCGTTCTGTGCGCCTTTGGCTTTTCATCCTGGCACATGACCATGGAGACGTCTTCGGAGAGTGCTGGCTATTTGGCTTTGAAACAGAGATGAGCACCGCCCCCTAGAGTTAGGAACAACTAGCACATATGTGCAAGGGGAACCTTTACCTTTACCTTTTGGGTTCTTTAACATAATTCTTAATATATTCATCTTGATTTGACATTAGTTCTAAAAAAATCATGTATATGTCACCCTCTTAAAGAACATCTCTTCTGTAGCCTAGAAACCTTACAACTTAGATTAAAAATATCAAAGATATCTCAGCCAAAATCTTGGATTCCATGTTGCTTAGTAAAAGTATGATGGGGATGATGAGAGGAAGGGCCATGGATTCAGACTTCTGGATAATTTTGAAAGAGGAATAATGAGCCATATTTACACTTCAAAGACATGTCAGTAATTTCTCTTGGTCCACTGTAAAAAGAAACACTTTGTGCCCAATATTCTTATTATGTAAAAAAAAAAAAAAAAAAAGCCATATTAAGTTGTCTCTCAAGGAAAGCTCTGTTTTTTACTAAGGTTTTTGTGGATTTTTCTTTTAAATGCAAATTTTTTTTTCTTTAAGCATGTCCTGAGGGTTGAACATTTGAATTTCATCCCAGACACAATTAATAGACCTCTTTGTTTTTTCTAACTGTAAAAGAATGGCTCCGGCATCTTCAATGCGATTGATTTGTTGCTGTTTTATCAAATTGGGAGTACTTTTCTTCACCCTGGATCATTGTTTTATTGTCATTCATTTGTAATGTTTTGTACACAATGTCATTGAGATGACTGGCAATACAAATTGTTTAAATAAAGATAAATACTCTTTCATTCTCCTCCTAGAAGATAGGCAGCCCATATCTCATAGTGCTTCCATTGGGGAATATAGCTTTGGACAAATCTTCCAAAAAAACTGATCAGCAAGCTTGCTGTATCAAAGAACTGCCATGTTATATGAATTTGCTGCTAGGAAAGAGTCACAATATGGGAGCCTGAGCCATATTCTTTTGCACACAGTTCTACTTACGACAGAAAAATGATTGTCCCCTCAAAACAGCTGAAAGTTTTCTCCTAGAAAGCATAAAATAAAATAAAATGCAACAGAATTTGATTCTATCCCAGTGATGGTGAACCTTTTAGACACCAAGTGCCCAAACTGCACACATACATGCCCAAACTGAAAGGTGCATGCATGCGCTGACATGCACATGCATGTGCAGACATATATGAATGTGCGCATGCACAGACATGGGGGCGTGCACAGCAGAGACCCAAAGACTAGCTGGCCGGCATGAGGCAAGGCATCCCAACACCAGCAGCACAGCAAGATCTTTTTCTTTCGTGAGCTTCTGTTTCGTCGTTTGCAGGGAAACGGAAGCTCACAAAAGAAACGCCATGGAGATCAGACCTAGGGCGATGGCGCATGTGCCAGCAGAGAGAGCTCTGCATGCCACCTCTGGCACACGTGACATAGGTTCCCCATCATGGTTCTATCCAATGCATTGGCATTTACATGTTGCATTTTGGACACAAGGAGACTACCATTGATAGACTGCCCCACCTTGTACTTGGATGTAAAAAAAAATAGGTGACGATATATAAGTTACTTTTCAGATATGATGGAACTGCAACCTCAAGAATTCACAGCCAGTGATAAGTATAGTCCAAGATACCTGGAAAACACCTGTTATAGGAAAACCTGCTTCAAATTTTTGGCAAGTCAAGAGAGCCATTTCAATAGTAATCCTCATCAGGAGCAGAACTGCCATTTAACAGTCTGTTCCTCCCCCCCCCCATGATACAACAGAACACTGGAATTATATGTGTTTGCATGTGATATATGGAACACACCAATAGCAACTTATAAACAGAAGCTATATTCTGTTAACTTACTTTCATATTATTATTATTTATCATATAGGATTTATTAGTAATAAATCCTTCCAGAAGAAACCCCAGGCAATACACATAATTCTTTCATAATGGCTGTGTAAGATAGATGAAATTAATAAAGAATATACCTGGCCTATTGTAACCCAGTGAACTTTATGGATTAATTGGTTAGAATCTGGATATATCGTATTCAACAGTTTTTATCAGGGGTGAAATCTAACTGGTTCGGACCAGTTCGGGCAAACTGGTAAGGATGATTTGAATCAGTTCGCCAAACCAGTAAAAACCACTCCTGGTTGGTCCTTCCCACGCCCACCCGCTCACCTGCTTGCGCACTTGCCACTCACCCCTTCCGGCTACTCGCTTGCCTCTTCCAGCCGCTCAACCCATTTAACATTTAATGCTGCAGCAGAGAAAATCTGAACTTTTCTCCCTCCATTCACAACGGAGCTGCTGCAGCCTGTCCCTTTAAGGTAGTCCCCGGGAGGGACGGGGCCAGGGAGACCGTAAAGGGAGCAGCAGCTCCACTGTGAATGGGGGGAGAAAAGTTCGCTTCTCTCTGCCACAGCCATTCACTATGAGCCCTTTTGGTGCTCATACACACATTTTTTTCCTACCGAGTTCTGTGGGCGTGGCTTGGTGGGGGATCATGTGACTGAGTGGGCATGGCCGTGAGTGACATCAAGATGGCCATGCCCACTCAGTCACAGGACACCCCCCACCACCACCAAGCCACACCCACAGAACCAGTAGGGAAAAATTTGAATGTCAGCACTGGTCTTTATTCTGCAATATATTGCTCTGGTTCTCTCTGTATACCCATCACCTATTATGACGTTGGGCTATACAGTCTGCAAGGACATTTTGATTTAAATGAAAATTGTTTCTACTTTCTTCTCTAACATCCAACATCTGTGACAGATATAATATCTGAAAAAGCAGGGCTTCTGAATAATTTTGTAAATGTATTTCCTTGACACGGATGAAACTGACACCAGATGCAGATCATGTATGTGGAAATATTAGGGTATGAGCCAAATGTTACAAACCAGGCAATGCATTAAACAGTGCATTTGAGAGATGCCTTGTATAATTTTTCATACATATTCCTTTACAGCCTAAAATTTTGCCAGGATTTGGGGGGAAAATTGTGCACTGAACAGTTATGGGGAAAACTCTACTGCCAATGATTTTATATCCAAATATCTTGCTTCACTCTCTTCCTCTTACTACACAACCATTACTTCACCTCCAGTAATATGTTGACTAGGTTGCAGGCTATTGACTAGAATTAAAATATCATTCGATCTATAAACGTAGCCAATCAACATGACTTGTGATCAGGCCTCAAAATTCTCAATAGGATTGAATAATAGAAGGGAGGTAAATCAAAGCTAACAGCTCTTAGCTCCAGCCAGTCTGTCTCCACTTAAGGCTTTCCATTCATCTGGGAAGCATATCAAAATTTATAACCTAGACATTTATTGTGTGGGGCATTAAAATGATGAGGAACCGTACACTCATGCCATGAGAGCCATTAAGAGGAGATATGGCCTATATTTGCCTCATGCTAAACAATTGCTCAGTAGCCAAAAGCAGCCAGGGGAACTCAGAAAACATTTTATCTACAGGTGAGTTGGATTTAATCTCTGTATAATGACAAAAGTCTTTTCTTTTTGAAAAAGAATACTACAATCCAAAGCATCCTATCCTAGAGGAAAGTCCTACTGAAGGTTGATGGGATTTATTGATGGGAAGGTTGATGGGAAGCTCAGAATTAGGTAAGACATTTACAGAATATTAAGAATTGTCCCATATGGATCTTAACATGGAGCAACCAGTAAAGGAAATTCTTGAATCAGGTTTATGGCAGCAGATACTGTATAGTGAATGTATGATACTTCTGGGAAAGGTCTTTGATTGTAATAATGAGATGTCCTAACTATGCTTGTGCTTTTCATATGCAACATCAGCATCTTGAAAAGTACACCCTTGTTTTGTTTGTTTAATAAAGTTGCAACAGGTTATAAAAATAAGATTAAAAAATAATCATTGAAATTTTTAAAGCCAAGTGAGAACAGTGAATCTTCCAGAAGATTACCTGAATTCAGTGCTTTGCTTTACTATTAGAAGCACTATCAACTGTAATTGCAAGGAGAGGTACAGGGATTAATCACTTGCAACCAACATTGTGATTTTTAAAAAGGAGAGGATGAAATAAAGTTTTATTTTACATATATTTTGCAAATCCTAACATGAGCATATAATTGTGAGGACCCTGGATCACTGGCCAGTTTTCCATTCCAGACTGGATGCTCTTTGATGTAAGGACAGTCAGGGCCCTCTTCTCACCTGGATTTTCAATAGGCCTGGATATTCAATACCAACCCTCAGGCTGAGTGAGATTTTGAAGCTCATTTTATAGCAGGCATATATAAATTGTGGTCCTGAAAATTCTCAAGATTGGGAGCACAATGGTACTCCCAAAGTTACTGCCAAATTGCAACAAACAGTGTAACTAGAAGGCAAAAATTATAAAGGCATGAAAAGTACAATTTATGTGTGTTCACTTGACTTGAATTACATTAATTTTCCTTGGTTCCCACCCATATTTTTGGATGCACCTCAAAGAAGAACAAGGTTGCTTACTTTTCTCCTTTCCCTCATTTGGGAAAATACTGTAGGATGAAACAAACCTGCTCATCTTAAAATGGACTTTTTCCAGTCAGAACAGAACTAGAATTAACAAGATACAGTATGAGATTTATGCACCAGATTAGAGAGAAGCTTAATCCTCCTTGATCTGTGCAGTTTCCTTCCAGAAGTTGATTTGAGGGAGTCCTTCAGTAAGTGATTTGTGAGGTAACCCACAAGGCTATTGACAGCCCTAGAGAGGAGGAACATTTCTTACAGAATTTTTAAAACATAATTTTTATTACACCAAAGAGGCTTTTTTAATGTACTTATTTTAATTGCAATGCACATATTGCCTCAATAAATGTTGCAATTATTTTTCAGGACAAATCCATTCTTCATAGTCAGAGGTCTATTTCAACCCAGAGTACATTCTACCAAAAATTTCTATGACAAAGTGAGGAGTAGCACATACACCCTCAATTTAAAATCACAGAGGAGTCCATATTAGAATTATGGCAATCTGAATTATAAAAGAAATCAAAACTCAGCACGAATTATTCCCATTTGCATCCAAATTTTTCACAGTTTTACAGTAAATAATGTAACCAGATTACCACATAATCTGAAGCAGTGGGAAATGTTCATGAAAATATATTTCTTCTCATTGCACTGCCATCTGCTATGGCGTCTGTAGATTATGTAGCTGGGCTGAATTGAGCAGCTTTTTCCTCTGAGTTAAGGAAACTTTAGGACAATGGTTCTGTCCCTGCCTAATACAAAGTGCAGGCAACCCACCCATCCCCATTTTTGAGTTAATAACTTTACAGTATTATAAAACACAATGATTTATTCCAGAAAACATTGCCAGGCAATGTAGTCAGCCAACAAGGCTATTGCTACGCTCTTCGCATTACGTTCTATGCATGCCTCCTCAGAAACAGATATCAGTGTCTTATGAAGATTAATTTTCAGATTACAGTTGCAGCCTTAATGGAATGATCCTGGAGGAGTGGCTGAAAACATCTGATGATGTGAAACTGATTTTTGCCTCTTGAATTAGGTCAATTGCTAAAAGCATTTGCACTGATGCCCTTTGCCAGTTGTGTCATAGGATGCACCACAACCAGGATATGTGAGATAGATAGATATGAGAGAGAGAGAAAGAGAGAGAGAGAGAGAGAGAGAGAGAGAGAGAGAGAGAGAGAGAGAGAGAGAGAGAGGGATCTCCACTTGACAAAAAGCATACACAAAAGAGACCTAAAACAAGATGGATTGATGACATCAGCAAGTATTGCCCAATTGATAAAAGAAAGCTCAGGACCATATTGGTTGGAAACATGTGGAAGAGACCTTCATCCTGTAGTGGATAGACAATGGCTGAAATGATGAGGGTGAGATGTATTCTAGCATCTTACTTCAGTTTCAAAAAAAGTTGAAATTTTTTAAATTACTGAAATTTGTCTGACTGGTTTGACTGATTGCTCTCTCTGAAACAACTTTTTCTTTTATAATAACAATTCTCTTTGTATGTAGATTTCAGGAAAATATTTCCTGAATGAATACTTGGCAGGGACATTGGCAGAACGCAACCATTGCTATAATTTGTGCTGAGAATTCAATTTCTTTTACGGTTTCCATATTGTCCGTACTTCATCTTGCAAAAGGTCTATCTATGAATCGGCACTAATTTGATGGCACCTAATCAGTCCCTGTTTACCGATTTTCTAATATTCTTCAATGTGTTTTAAAAAGTAAAAAAGATAAGGCAGGTGTAAACATATTTATTAATATATTTACTTATCTGCAACAGCCTTTTGGGCTTACTAGTGATCTCTTTGTTCTCAGGGCCCTTGTAGTAATATGTAAAGTTATGATCAGGTGCTTAATTTTGGGCTGGTTGTTACTTCAAAAGATACATTTCTGTAAGGTATATTAATTTTATAAGGTAGGTTAGTATGCCTTTTGTTTAAACAAGGTTTATGTCCACATTCAAGAAATTCTTTTTTCAGTTTTGTTGTCTAAAGGTAACTAGATTTATAGAATTCTGTGGGTTATTAATCCCATTCAACCTTTTGCCTTCTATTTGTGCTAAGGTTTGGAATGAAATTGCCCTGTCCCTCATTTAGACTTTCTTTTTGAAAAACTGGGGAAAAAAAGTAATATCTATTCTACTTCTAACTGTCATTATGGCAGCCTGGTAATTATAATTAATTCATTTTCCTGTCACTTTTACATTGCTTGGAATAGAGCAACCAAAATAGCCAGTTATTTTCTAACACATTTTCGAACAATGTGTAGGCGAGACTGGAAAACATGTACAAGATGAACTTTATAAGAAGTTATAAGAAGTTACACAGCTATGTTGCCGTGTAAAGTTCAATATTACCTTTGCAACAATGGTAATTGATTTGGTTGTTTTTATTTTAATTTGCATGTTGCTTTTCTTCCCTCCAATTGGTATATGCATTAAATTTAATTTAGGCACCCTTGGTAATGCTAGTAATGGTGATCGTCTCCATAAAGTAGTTGAACTCCATTTCCAACCATTCTTATTATCCAATGAGCCACCAGATAGCAATAGCACTTAGACTTACATACTGCTTCACAGTGCTTTACAGCCCTCTCAAAGCGGTTTACAGTGTCAGCATATTGCCTGCCCACAACAATCTGGGTCCTCATTTTACCGATGTCGGAAGGATGGAAGGCTGAATCAACCTACAGCCGGTGAGACTTGAACTGCCAATCTGCAGGCAGCTAGTAGTCACCAGAAGTAGCCTGCAGTACTGCATTCTATAGGCATCTCTCTCTCTCTCTCTCTCTCTCTCTCTCTCTCTCTCTGTGTGTGTGTGTGTGTGTGTGTGTGTGTGTGTGTGTGTTTAGAAGAAAATTTTTCCAAAGAAGCTTCTGAATTCCAATAGCAGGTGTAAAAAAATAGTTTACCTACTATTCCAAAGTTTTGTAATTTTGCCTTTATTCCCAATTACGTTTTTTCCTAAACTAAGTAGTCCCATATTTTAACACCTTCCATTTTTTTTAAACAAGACATAAAAGGATTGAAAATATTGTGTTTTTTTCAGATGATCTACCCTGGGATTTCACAATCCTGAATAGTTTGGTAGCTCATAAATCTTTACTGTTCACCTCTGATCTTTCACAATCATGTTTGGAACTTGTGAAGATGCCTTCAAAGAACTCATGGAGCTACCTTCAGATGTACAGCTCTCTGTATGAAGCCTTCTTCACTGCAGACAGGCTGTATTTCTGTAGGATTATCCTAATCTTTTTTAAGATGGGAGGGGCTGCTTACATAGTGAATTCAGCATAGGGTGTATCACAGAATTAGAAAAGGCTACAACTATCCCTTTACACAATCCAAGAGTCCTGATTAAAACATCTCCTAGAGAGGTCTGGCCATGACACCCAGTGAAACTAAGGGCTACCAAGTCTGGGTTGAAAAAATCTGAATCATCGTAAGATGGCAGGAAAGAAATATATAACACTTTTAATTTTTTGCTGCCATTGTGTCATTATCCATAATTTTGCAGTGCAAATCTGGTAGTCCTAGTAAAAGCTCCTAAATATTAGTTCCACTGTAGATAATTTCAGCGGAATCAGCTTTCTTGTTTTTGTTTCTATCCATGAAATGCCATTTTGCATGTAGTCTAGAATATATTAGCTTTTTACAACAGTCTATACCTTGCATAGAATCAGTGGGTACTTAAATATACAGCCGTGCGAAGGAATTTAGCAATGCCAGCTGGCCCTACTTTATTTTACATATGCTTATTGGGTATATTTGCTGTATTTGGTATTAGATAAAGCATGAAGCTATTAGATAAAGCCTTTTTGTCACCTGTTACATTTTTAGCCATATAAAAGAGATGCTTTAAGTGCATGCATTCAAAAATAGCAACTATTGATATGCACACACACTTACTTAGGTGCCTACAGAAATACTAATCAAAAATCTTCTTGGCACTCCCAGCAAGTATTCTGGAAGTCTGAAAAGAGCTCTGGACTTTTGTACTCCCAGACATCATCAATATTGGTAAAGTGATATATTTCAGGCTCAGCTTTAGACAGCCTAGTTGAAAGCACAGGACTTCTGAGCTCCCGGGAATCTGTTTTTTTATTGGAGAACACCTGCCTTACTCCTTCTGTTGCTCCAGGGCAGTGATGGCTAACCTTTTCTGGACCTAGTGCCCAAAGCGCACACGCACCTGAACCCCCAAAATGCAATGTGTGCATGGCCCCGCACATGTGCCCCGCCCACCACGCATGTGCACCCCCCGCACATGCTAGAACCCCCAAAATGCAATACATGCAGCCTCCTGTATGCGCAACATCCCCCACATGCCCACACGCACCCCGCATGTCCCCCACCCCCCACGCATGCACAGCAGAGACCCAAAGACCAACTGGCCAGCAGGAAGGATGCATGCATTTGTAGCAGAGCTGAACTGGGGTGATGGCTCGCATGCCATCAGAGAGGGTGCTGCGTGCCACTTCTGGCACGTGTGCCATAGGTTCACCATCACAGCTCTAGGGCTTAAAAGAAAAGTGCTAGCTGTTATTATATGGATGATTAAATATTTTATTTCCTTTTCATATTGTCCATTTATTATACCTAGAAGAAAGGTTTCCGGTCTCATTTCTAATCTTCGTTGTGTGATTTCTTCTACTTGTGTTCTAATCATTTGCCAGTATTGTTTTGTTTTTGGACAGGTCCACCACATATGATAATAAGTTCCTTAATAAAATTTACATTTCCAGCAAGTTGGAGAAGTGTTGGGGAACATTCTTGCCAATCTGGCTAGTGGGAGGTGCCACCTATAGAACATTTTGTAATAACAGCAGCACAGATAATTTTTGCACAAAATTGGAAGAGTAGTGACACACCGACAGAAGATAGAGTAATTAATAAGATTATGGAATGTGCAGAAATGGACAGACTTACAAAAGAATTACAAGATAAAGAGGAACATGATTATTATCTAGTATGGGAAAAGTGGTATACCTGGTTGAAAAATAGAAAAAGGAAAAAAGAATAGGGAGTAATTGGAGTCACAGAAACAGGAACATAAATCACTAACATAAATTAACAATGAATCATAAAGATAGATATATGAGTAAGATCAAAGAAGGAAGAGTCAAAACACAAATAAGAACATACATTACTGTTGTTTATTTGACAATATATATTTGACAAAATGTATATTTGAAATCTTTGTTTACATGTTTTGTTCTGTATGATTTGTTGTCACTAGTTCTGTTTTGTTTGTACTTTTAAACAAATAAAAATTTATTTAATTATAAATAAAAGAAAAAGAAAAAGTGCTAGCATGAAGGCTTTGCAGTCCTAACCTGCTAATGAATATTTATAAAGTAAAAAGATGGTTGTGTAGAAATGCCTACAATTATCTATGGCTCCCTGTTAAGTCATGTTTGACAATCAACCCTAGGTGTCTGTAGCAAGCCAGAATGATATATCAAAGGGATACCATTGTGCAAATGCCATGATTATAAAATATTCTTGTGACATCTGCTGTAAATTGTGACATTTGTGTCATGATTTCATGATGCATGTGTTGCCATTTGGTCCACTCAGGTGCATATAAGAACAGCCCAAAGTCTGCTTCTGTATAATGTATTCCAGCACCCAACATACTCAATTAATTACCAACAAAGATTAGAATTCACAATATATCTTTCAATAAAACTATACTACTATGTTGTCAATTGAAGATTCCATCTGTGTCTTATCAGTTTTGAGAAAGCCCATTCAGTAATGTTATTTTTTATAAAAAAGCAACTCATCGGTATATTCCTCTGAAGACAAACATTATTTGACATTTTTAAAAACTCTACTGAGACTTATTACCTTGCAGCAATCTCAGTCCAGAGCAGTAATCAAAGGATTAAAGACAGGTTCCTTCAATTGGATTTGCTGCCCAAGCCATTTCTTAGAGGATTACAAATATGTGGGTTATAGTGCTATTCGTTTTAGAAAACTACACTTGTTCCTTGTTTTAGAATAAAAAGGATGTTACATGTAGAAGGAATAAAGAGACACATAAAAAGGAGATTGACTCATGGTGGTAGAAACCGTGGCTATTGTGATTATCTTTATGTACCGTGTTTCTCCCAAAATAAGACCCTGTCTTATTTTTTTTTTAAACCCTGAAATAAGCGCTCGACCTTATTGCCATGCATTCAAAACCCCGATTGGGTTTATTATCAGGGGATGTTATTTTGGGGGAAACAGGGTAGCAATAGCACTTAGACTTATATACTGCTTTACAGTGCTTTACAGCTCTCTCTAAACAGTTTACAGAGTCAGTATATTGCAAGGACAGTACCCTCAGCTTTCTGATGAAATAGAAGAGGGATGGGTATGGAATAAATAAATGAAACACAAAAATGCTGCAATAAGAGATGTTTGTTCTGGCACTAGTAGAGTGTTTTAAAGCTTCACAATGGGAAGGACTTCTAAGCACGAACTTAATGGATAGCTTGATAGAAGCACGTAAATTTTAGATGCAAAAATCTGGGCTACCACTAGATGGAAATAAAGTGTTACAGGACGTTAGCTCTTTGCTGTCTTCTAGTGGCCTTTCAGATTTTTTGCAATATTGGATTCACCAGGAAGCACGTTGTACTTTTCCCTTCCCCCTTTGAGTTGGCTGCAATTCAAATATTATTCTCTGTGCAGGAATTGCACTTTCCCTGGTAGAAAAGGCAGAAACTGTTTGCACAACATACTAACGCTGACTGGCTAAGCCAAAACCAAACAAACCACATAATGTGAGTGAGACTTTTACATTGTAATAAAGCATTTTGTTTGTTTTGGCTTCATATGCTAAGCCAAAGGAAAGCAAACTACAATATGACTAAGTGTGATCTGTGAATTAGCCCCCGGAAAAAGTGTGTTTGTGTGTGTATGGTAGGCACAGGAGCATCCCCAGAAGACGTTTTAAAAAGTCAAGATAGTAGCCATGACAATGAAAACCTCTGCATTGACTTGACACACCCCTGGGTGAATAACATTTGAGCAATCATTTCAGCCTCTCAGTCTTTCTCTAGAAGAGGTTAAATTTTTCAGCTTAAGGTGAAAAATTATATTGTCAAAATTTGGTTGCCAAAAGAGTGATTAGGGATGTGTGTGTGTTTGTGTGTGTGTCAGAGGTGGGTTTCACATAATTTTACCATCGGTTCGCCGCACACCAAAAATGTGAGCACGCACACGTGCCTTCCGTGCATGCGTGCAGCCTTCCATGCATGCGCTTTGCTTGCGCATGTGGCTTGCACGCATGCACGCGGCTTAGAAAATGTGGCTAAATAGGACGACATAGTGCCGGGGCAGGTCAGCAGGCCCACCCACAGGTCACCACTACTGATTCACTCGAACTGGTCCGAATCAGCTGAATACCACCACTGGTATGTGTCAGGGGTGGGTTCTATTTTTTTTTACTACCGGTTCTGTGGGCGTGGCTTATTTTGTGGGCGTGGCTTGATGGTCATGTGACAATTCTTTAGGATTTAGCAGAGGTACTGGTCTACCAGGCTTTTAATTGCTTGCAGAGCTGTACCGGTCTACCCATTTATTTTTGCAGGCACTGCTCTACTCATTTATTTTTGCAGGCACTGATCTACTCATGTATTTTTGCAGGCACTGGTCTACCCATTTATTTTTGCAGGCACTGGTCTACTAATTTGTTTTTGGAGGCACCGGTCTACCACCAAACTGCCTTTTACCACTGATCAGCTGTAGGGCGGCCCTTTGAAGCCCGATGGCAAGAGTTTAAACAGTTTTTTTCCCTTATAGCCCATCAGCTGGGACTCAGGAGGCAGCAATAGATTGGGGGTGGGACCAAATAAAAGGTAAGAATAACGTGGGGGTGGGGGGGCAGAACTGGTTCAGTGATGTGGTTTCGTCACCGCTACCAGCTCGGCGGAACCGGGTGGAACCGGGAGGAACCCACCACTGGTATGTGTGTGTGCGTTATATTTTTCTACATAAAGAAAACACAAAATAAAATTCATGACACAACATTTGGTTCTTTGCAACCAAGTCTTGGGGCTTTGGATGGAGGGAATATGTAGCCCAGAGTTGCTGACATGGAAACAGTTTGATGGGTAAATATTTCTTGAGATTAAAAACAAGCAAGCATTTCAATTTCATTAAACACTTAACATAACAGATTAGAGGGATCTTTAAATTAGTGCAAAGTGTCAGTGTGTTTATTTATGGAAATGTGTTTAGATAATGAGGCAGTAGCTTAATTGAAAAACATTTAACATTTTCATATAAAGCACTGCATTAGCCGGAAAAATATAGCATATTTTTAAAAGGAAATTAACATGCAAAATCTTGATTATTTGGATCAGTGCCATACTTTGTCTTAACTAGAAAAGGAAAGGAGTCGACTTTGTTTACCTAATTAATTGTCACTACAATATACTAGGATAGCATCTAGCAAAATAGGCATATGCATCAGATTGTGACATGCTTGTCAAGACTCTCAGAGAAGCTGAAAGTCTGCTGGACTAATCGAATCAACCAGACCTCTTGTTAACGTGTCAGGATTGCCTTTTTTAAATAAGCACACAGTCAAGTAGAATAAAGATAGAAGTTCAATAGCAGTTTCTCAGGTTCTATTCTATGTAATGTAAGAGTTAACCCCTTGTGAGTATGCAAATCTCCATTTCCCAGCTATATTTTATCAGGAGATATGGTCTGGGATAATTATTTATGCTTCCTTTTATTTCTGCCCTTGAAATTCCTTTTACATTGTTTCTCAGCTAGTCCTTAAGGTTATTTAGGTCAGGGTTTCCCAACCGTAGCAACTTTAAGGTGCATGGACTTCAACTTCAACATGCTGCCTGGATATTCAAGTCCATATGTCTTAATGTTGCCATGTATCTTAAAATTGCCAAGCTTGGGAAAGCCCTAGTTTCAGTGATGAAATGTAAAATTTATTACTACCGGTTCTGTGGGCGTGGCTTGGTGGGGGGGTAATGTGACTGGGTGGGTGTGGCCAACTTTTTTTTTTAACTTTTAAAAGCATTTTTTTTTCTTTTAAAAGCATTTTTCTACAACCTCTTCAGTCAAAGAGGTTGTTAAAAATGGTTTTAAAAGCTTCTGATGATCAGGCAACTCAGATGGGATCGTCAGAGGCTTTTAAAAGCATTTTTTCTACAACCTCTTTGGTCGAATAGGTTGTAGAAAAAATGCTTTTAAAAGCCTCTGACGATCCCAGCTGAGCCATGTGATCATCAGGGGCTTTTTTTTTTTTTTTGGCCAAAGAGGTTGTTGAAAAAATGCTTTTAAAAATAATAAAAAAAAGCCTCTGCTGATTGCATGGCTCAGCTGGGTGGGGGGGGGCAGGGATTTTTGCTACCGGTTCTCCGAACCACCCGCCGCCATCACTACCGGATTGGGCAATCCGATCCGAACCGGGAGCATTTTACCCCTGCCTAGTTTATGTTAAAAGAACATATAAATGCCCTGCGCAAAGGTAGATGAGTCTTGCCTTGATGGAAATTAGCAATTCTAGAGCAAACTTTACTATTTTAAAAAAATATATATTCTTCTGTTTCTTATGGAATACTGTAATACAACATTCAAACTGCTGCTTTTCCCAATGGATAATTTCACACATGGAACCTGAAGTTGTCACACGGTACAGCGTTGATTACAGAATACCTCAGCTTTAATTTGCTTGACCTATCTTTCGGTTTGATTTTATGTGAGATTGAATTCACATAATCCACTTCATTAGCTTGTGTTCTGACCGGTTCATCATGAGAATGCTGTCCACTCTATCATGACCTATATGCAATCTCAACCTGATTGTGAAATGAATGGGATGCTTCCCATTTATATCATCATAGGAATTGTGAGATCTCTGCTTGTTATAATTTATAGGCACATCCTGACTGCTATTTGTCATTTCTATGTTGCAAAGATTTCCGTGAGTAATCCCTCAATTCAGAATTTATAGAGTCATCCTGGCTGCAAAACCAAGGTTAATTTGTTCCTTTAACTAGTTGAACTAAAACTCCTTTCTCTTTTTAAGGAGATATTGGTCCCATGAGGGAAATTAATTATTGTATTAAACTTTACCTTTAGTTACAGAGGTGTGAAGGAAAAAGATAGGGAGGTGGAGGCAAAACAAATTAATATGACTAGCCAAAAAGATTGATGACTATCTGAATATTAAGAAAAGAAAACATGAAGTAATGGAAAGAGGCCAGGTCACAAAAGGAAATTACAGAGGTGTAGCCTAGAACTACCATGATGATATCAGAAAACAAAAGCTTTTAATAAATTGAGGTTATCCAGTAATGCTGAAAAGAGCTACCAGTTGCTTGGAGAAGGTAAAATGATAAGTACAAAGAAAAGGCAGAAGCATCTTGTGAAATACCTCTGGACTTCCCCAATTGTATTAATTGTGTGAATTCCAGGCAGATGAGCTGTATTTGAGAATTGATTTAGCAAAAAATTTGTATGCCCTAGTTTACAGTACAATATTACTGCAGAAGAAGCTTCGCAGCTCTTAATGCCTTTTTGGCAATGCTGTTACAGTGGACTCTGGTGCTTAGATCGTTCTTGCAAAAAAAACATCAATGAAAAAAATGTGTGTTCCACCAAGAAATGTGAACAGCAGCTTGAAGAAATAGGATTGAAACTTGCGAGCTATAAAAGCATGGTGTAGGAATAACTCTTTAACCTCAATGAATTTTAATTTTTAGTATCCGATGAATTGCATGATAGGGTCTGAAGGAAATAGAACCTTTATGTGTTATTTTTGAGAAATCCTGAAAAGTGGATTTCTAGTAAGGATATGGTGAGCTAGACATCCCTAAAGGAGCAGGGATGGTATTATGGCAGAAGCTGGTGGCTAAGAGAGTGGACTTTGGCTAGCAAAATCTCTCTGGAGAAAGGAGAGATTGTGATATCATTCACATGTATTCTGGATACCTGTGCCTCACAAAAAGGCTGCCAGAACTGAGCAGTCAGCTAGTGTCACATGACTGGGAGACAAGGGATTCCAACTAAGCTTATAGTTGTAATGGACATAAAGTTTGGTTGAGCTTAATTTCCTAATGTCTTTTTGAATTACTACTTTTTTTTTCTGCTTTTCATATATTAAGACTCTTCAGACCAGCAGGTTTTATTGCATTCACTGGATAAGTTTCCTTTAACTCTTAATGAAAGAAGGTTTTTTTAGGACATAGAAAAATTATTTAGGGGAGGGATAAATGGCAAAAGGGTTATTAGAGTATTATTTTTGGAAAGTTATAAATGAATCAAGGGTTCAGATGGATTTGAGGTAAGATTTTCAAATTAATTGTAAGAATCCATCCCATAGGAAATGGCTTTGTTTTGAATTCCAAAAAGACAAAAAAAAATTGATAGGATGGGACTTTAAAAGTTTATTTATTTATTTATTTATTGGTTCAATTTATATGCTGCCCTTCTCTGGAGACTCAGGGCAGCTTACAATGCGTTAAGCAATAGCCTTCATACTTTTGAGCGTGGTGAGATTCAAACTTGCAGTAATTGCAGGCAGCTGGTGTTACTTAACAGTACTTTAATCTGCTGCGCCACCAAGGCTCAGTTGGACACTAAGTGGGAGTCAGGAGGAATTAAATATTACAATTAAAAGAAAAAATACTTAAATCTATTTGCTGACAAAGGAACAAAATACTTTAACGTTTGATGTATTGAAATATATTTGTGAACAATGGACTCAGAAGTTAATTTTAAGAATATCTGCCATCAAAAATAGACTGTGTAAATGATGCAATAGAAGAGTTTTATTGGACAAGACTGAAATAAATTTGAATGTAGTTTAAAAATGGTAGGTTACAATAATGTTCTGGGAAAAGGCAATATACTATATGTACCAATGAAACTAGATAATGTCTTAATAATTAAAAGGGATGTACAAATAACAAACCAGAAGAGTGAGTTGGATAATTTTCCTATATTGGCTTTATGAAGGAGACCTGTTAAAATTATGAAACACTTGGTGAATAAAAACAAAGAAAGGAAACCAATTTAGTTTTAAGATATCATTTGAACTGATGAAAGATCAAGTTTGTTCAAAGGGGAAGAATATAAAGTTGGTTTACCTGATCAAGTTTAAAGTAGATATGTTATTATTTCTGGTAACCCTTAATAGGCTTTTGCTGGCTAGGATTAAATGATGAGGTTTTAGGTTTTTGTTTATAGATAAAAACTGAGATATGGGATGTAGAGATTTGCTGAATTTTAAGGGAAGGTGATAAATTGTTACATTGTCTATATTTATGAAGTAATTATAATAATGAAGGGGGAATTTACTTCTTTACACATTTCTCTTCTTTTTCTATGTTATTACTTTTTCCTTTTTTATTTTTCTATTCTTTTCATTTATTTATTTTTGTAGTTTATATTAGTTTTCATCTGTATAACTGTAGTGCTTAATAAAATTATTACAAAATAGAAATGAACTGATGACCTCTCAGATGACTGCAGAACAAATATTACCAATGATTTTAAAGAGGGCTAAAGGAAAAGCCCAATCATTATAGTTCTGAACACCTGGAAATATAATAAACAATCAGTCTGGAAATTACAATGAGGAAATTTCCAAAGGTCAGCATGGATTAGATAAAAAGAAATCTTGACTTCCGGTTTGCTTTTCGTAGCCGCCAGACAGTCCCTTGGGACCGCCAGCCCCTTTGCCTGTAAAGAGCCGCCTTTACAACAGAAAGGCGGCTCGAAAAACTCCATTTCCAGGAGGAAATGTGAGATAGAGCAGGTGAGTGTAGGTAGAGATCTCCGCGTAGTCCCCAGAGTTTTTTTTTTACTCTTGGGGGTGAGCGGATGCGGCTCCCTATAGCACTCGCCGTCTGCTCCGGGCGTTGGGAGACCTCTGCTTTTTTGCAGAGCAAGGCTACGAAACGAGCCTTTCAAGATAACTAACAGATTAACTAAAGAGGATGAGATCTGGATCTGGACCTGTGACCCTAAATTGCAAGTATTTATACTTCTTTTGCAAAGGAAAGTAAAAAAGAGCTTTTAAAATGGCGACTGCCGAAATTTGAGCAGGGAAGCTGAAAAGGGAAAGTCCTTCCATTTCTTATTAAGCCACAAAGTAGCAGAATAAATGCTCTTGGCTACAATTGAAGAAAAAGCTCCACTTTTGTGTTTTCTCTTTTCTGGAGATTTGATTTAATATTGACCTCGTTGGAAAGAAGCTTTGCTTTTTAAAAAGTTTGCCTGTGTGGAAATATGGCATTTAGGCTTCCAAAGCTGGATAAACAAGCAGGGGGGGGGGGATTCCCCCATCCACAAACTATATGAACAAGTTCTTAACCTACAGTCTCAGAAAACTGATTTTAATATAATTGAATTTCTTCTGGAGGAGATTGTAAGAAGGGATGAGATTATGAATCAGAACTTTGAGAAATTTAAGCAGGAAACTAAAGAAAAGATTATAAAAATGGCTAATGGTTTCTCAGAATTTTTGATCAGGTTGGACACAAATATTAATCTATTAGAGTCTAAAATGGAGGAAATTGAGGACAATTTGGAAAATAAAATAGAAAAAATTGAAAATGATTTGATAAACATCCAAGACAATAGTTTAGAAGAAAAACCTAAAATGGAAGCTGATTGTAATGTAGAAAATATACAACAACGTATTGAAAAGGAAGTTTTAATGATGCAATATAATTTTACTGAATATGCAATCAGACTGAGAGGATTACAGGAAAATAACAGAGATGACTTAAGGAAAATATCTTCTGAAGTTCTGGCTGGGATTTTAAAGGTTCATCCTGAGGAGGCATTTTGTAGGATCGATAGAGTTTATAGAATAAACTCCTGGATTGCAAAGCAGAGGCAATTGCCTAGAGATGTGGTGATTTATTTTACAGATAAAGATATAAGAAATAATATTGTGCAGAAATATTTTAAGTCTACTTTGCAATTGTTTGGAAGAAAGATTTGGATTTATAAAGAACTCCCGCCTAAGATGTTATTGGAAAGAAAGAAATTTGGTTTTCTGGTGGCTGAGCTTAAAAAAAGAAAGATTTTATTCAGATGGAATGCTCCAGTTGGTATAATATTGAGATATCAAGGAGAAAGATATCAATTAAATACTGTTGAAAAAGCGGAAGAATTTTATCAAAAAATTTTAAAAATGAACTTAACATCTTTATGCACAACACAAGACAAGCAGAAGGAGTTAGAAATAAAGGAAAAATATCGAGTTACAGAGGCCTTGGTAGATGAATTGCCTTTGGATTCTTCAGACACCTCAGCTGGATTATTTATAAATAAGAGAGAAGTGGTATCGGATTCTAACGTGATGATTCACCAAGCTACAGACAACCATGGAAATCAATTAATTGATACACAACTTACAGAAAAGAAATATGAGTCACAAAAGCAAAACCACAAGATCAAATTATAAAGCAGAATGAAAACCGATCAGTTGACACAAAACTTGCAGAAAGTAAATTAGGATGGAGATCAAACCCACAAAAAGAAAGGAAAAAAAGAAATAGGTCTCACAAAAAAAATAAAAATTTCTAAATTAAGCAACAGCGAAGCCAGTTATTTTTAAAAAAATATATGACTGAATATATGAAAAGATGGTTGAGGCGAAGTATTGGTTAATATCATCCTGAGGAGAGTGACAGACCTCTGCAATGCCGTAATTTTGGGATGTGAAAAGGGCCTTAAATTGTTGGATTGGAATTATCTATTTTTGGGTTTTTGTTTTTTTTCATTGGTCAACGTATTATACTTATGCTGAGCTATAAGGCAAGAGAGTTATGCTGGGGCATGCAGAAGATCTGGCTGCTACCCCATTATGAGAATGGGAATTAATAATCCTGAAGAAAGCCACTATTACAGATATTACATGGATTACAATTATAAAGTCACTCGGGTGGTTGTTTTCTTTTTTCTTATATATATACGAAGATATTCATTATTGATGGGGGCAGATGATAACTGAGGATTTTGAATATTCTGTTGCAACTGGGATGTTATGTTACCCTAATTCGGATGATGGAGTCAGCAATCCAGTGGAAAGATATTAAGGAAGATATTGTATGGATTATAAATTTAAAGTCATTGATTTTGTTTATATAAGGGAATATTTTTTAGTAGGATGGGCAGAAGAACAAAGATATTAAGAATTGTTGTGTATGGTAATTTTGTAGGAAAGTGGGTGGAGATAGGTTAGTGATTTGATTATACAGATTAAGAAAAGGGATGCTTAAGAGATATATTTATGGGAGTGGAGGAAATGGATAGTGTAGAACAAATGTAAAACTAGAATATATGGGGAAGGCTGCTTTGAAATGTCATATTAATATACACAAAAGATTAAATGTTAAAGTAGGATTTATTATATAGTTTTAAAGTGGAAGGTCATTTTGAAATGTTATATTAATATAAGACATAAGTATGGGGGAGGAGAAAAAAAAAGGGCAGATTATCGATAAATTGGGAGTTATAATAATATTACTGTGTTAAACCAGAAGTTATTATATAGTGTTATAATGGAATGTTATTTTGAAATGTATGGCAAGAGGGGGAAGTAATAATATTAATAATATCACTAGGAGTAAGGGTCAGTATTTGGAGAAGGGAGTAAGGGGATGGTAAAATATTATATAATCTGTTATGTATTAGGTTTTTATTTTGCAGAAGTCATAGGGGGGAGGGGGGAGGGGGTGGTGAGGGGGGGTTAGGGAGGAGGGGGGGGTAAAAAGGAGGGAAAAAATTTGTAATTGAAAACTTTTTCAATAAAAAAAAGATAAAAAGAAATCTTGCTAAATTAATCATTTAATTTATTGATTGGGTAACAATTGTGGGAATGTTGGAGACATAATATACCATGATTTCAACAAAGCATTTGACAAAATACCCCATGGCATGCTGATGAGACATCTAGATGAATGACATGACAATTAACTTGAAACATTTGTTAGTTGCGAAGTCGTGTCCAACCCATCACGATCCCATGGACAACATTCCTCCAGGCCTTCCTGTCCTCTACCATCCTCTGGAGTCCATTTAAGCTTATGCCTACTGCTTCAGTGACTCCATCCAGCCACCTTGTTCTCTGTCATCCCCTTCTTCTTTTGCCCTCAATCTTTCCCAGCATTAGGTTCTTCTCCAGTAAGTCCTTCCTTCCAAAGAAAGGCAATGCCAAAGAATGTTCAAACTTGAAACATACTTGGCTCAAAAATCATACTCAAAGGGTACTCATTAGGAAAGTATCACATGGGATGTTACAAGGATTAGATAGTGCTATACACTTTATTATTTTTATTTGTAAAATATTCAAAAGAGATATAAGTAATGCTTTGCAGATAATATAAAACTAAGTAAGATAACTGAAAATCTGATTGAACTTTATACACTGTGAAACATTAGGGGAACAAATGCCTTCATAAGAGGGAAGAAAATAGAGAAATAAAATTCAAAACAACTTAGATAAGTTGGAGAAATAAGCTGAAAAAAACAAAATGAAATGAAATAGAGATAAGAGCAGAAACCAAATAAGTGATATATGGTATAGAATACTTATCTTGATACTTACGAAAAATATTTTGTAACAGCAGTTCATTGCATAATATAAATCTGGAGTGTGATATTGCTGCAATGAAGGGAAATGCAATTTTAGCTGCATCAAGAGAAATAAATTTCCAAACCAGGGAAAACGATGTTTGGTACACTCTCACACTCAATATATCTAATTTGGAACACCATACTTTAAGAGTGGTTTGAGACAATTGAGGAAAATGCAAGAAAAATTACTAGAAGGCTAGAAATTAAGTTCTATAAAGAGATTAAAAGAGTTTTCTATGTTTACCCTGAGAGACATGAGAAGGATGGGAAAATACTATACAAATATCTGAAAGTATGTCACAAAAAAGATAGCGACCTGAAATAATGGATTTTAGCAAGGCAGGTTTTAGCTATAAGCAAGGGGCGGGGGGACAAAATCATTGAAGTCTCCAGAGATGGCCCAGAATATAAGAACAGTGATGGCTCAGTGGCCCCACAATTCTATAGAGTCATCTGCAAAAATGAGGCTATCAAACAAAAGTTCATCTACACTATAAATTCAATTGCCAGATCCAACTACAACCACAGCAAACTTCAATCATGGCCTGACCTATCCTTACTATAACAGATCCACTCCCGTGAACTCCATGCAGAACTCAAAAGACGCCAAGACCAAGGTGATACAAATCTATACATTGACTACTGTGCTGACTGCATAAAACGTAAGACTCACAATCAATCCCCCAACATCCAACCCTCCATCACCCAAAACATCCAACCATCCATCATCCAAAACATCCACCCCACCGTCATCCAAAACTAGGTACGCACGCCCCTTACTTTGTCAATACCAACCACTACTGACATCAAATGCAAACTAATAAAGCCAAGAAGCATCGTAAACAAAATGCCCAAACTCCTCCTCTTATTAAATACTACTACATTTGACATCATATTTGTCTGTGAAACATAGCTAAATGCATCCCTCCCTGACTCCATTATCACAGTAAGAGACTATCACGTTTACCACTCTGATCGCGAAACTCGCAGAGAGAGTGAAGTACCTATCTTCTACAAAAAGTCACTAAACCTAAAAAATATTCAAGTTGCACATGAATTCGCTCTTCCGGAAACTATCGTCTGTGAACTGTCCTTAAACACCACACTTCGCTTCTTACTATGTTACAGAGCCCCTGACTATGATATTGCACATGTGAACAAGTTAAGTTCATTACTAACGTGGGCAGCCCATACCCTCTCATCTTTCTTGGTGACCTCAACCTACTTCTTATTAATTGGACAATAAATAAATGTACAACTGAACCCATCCATACAACCCTATACAATGCTGTTACAAATCTAGGTCTAGATCAACTAGTAACTAACAACACTAGACTCAACAACTGTCTCAACCTCATCTTCTGCAACAGTTTAAACTCAATTTATGGACTACAAATAAAAGAACCCTTTTCCAACAGTGACCACAACATGATTGACTTTTGTCTCAATAGGTTCCCTTACAAAAATCACCAAAATAATGGGATACCCAACTACAACTTCAAAAAAGCCAACTATGATCTCATAGACACCGACCTCTCATCTCTTGATTGGCTAATTCTATTCTCTGGCTGCAACACCGCCAAAGACCATAACATTTTCTTGCTTGAAATCAATATAGTTATTAAACTATATGTACCACTAATCACCGCCAAAACCAGGAAAAACAAATTACCCATATCAATAAGAAAGCTCCAATCCAAAAAAAATCTCTCTGGCAAAAAAACAAAACTGGCTATGTAGCTAACTTTAACACATATAGAAAAATATATGCCACCAAATAAAGACTGAAAGCCCCAATTATCACACCAAACAAGAAGAGAACCTCCTATGCATGAAATTCTGGGAGTTGAAGTCCACAAGTCTTAAAGTTGCCAAGGTTGGAGACCCCTGTTCTATTGGGTAAGTTTTTTTCCCCTTTGGGAGCTTTAAAAAAATAGTTAATTGGGGTTTTTTTTTAGTTGTTCTTGTTTTAGACCTAGCCATTTAAAGTTTAGGAAGTTTTAAATTTAGCTGCTTTTATATAAAAATAAAAATAAATAAAAATAAAATAATATTTGTGCAGCTTTCTGAGATTTAGCGTGTTTCTGTAGTGTTTCACTCTAACTACACAAACACACAAAATCTCACAAAGCTGTATGTGGAATTTTGTGTGTGTAAAGTGTGAAAGTTGTTTTTTTGGGCTTTTTGTGGCTGTGTGAGGTTCCTGCTTGTTGCAGAGGCCATTTTGGGTCTAGCACAGCTGCTTTTACATTGTGGGTGAGCCAGTTGTGTTGTGTTGTGTTTTGTATGTTAAAAAAGGGCAAAGAAGTGACATTGACTTGGCCACACCCACCCAATCATCTTATCGCCAAGCCCCGCCCACTAATTAAGCCCCGCCCACAGAACCGGTAGCAAAAAAATTTAGATTTCACCCCTGCCTTGAAGTACTCATATCTAATGATCTAAGTGCTGGAGCCCATTGTAACAACATCACCAAAAAGGTATTAAGAGTTGTAAACCTAATCTTGTGTAGCTTCTTCTCCGGTAATATCACACTACTAACCAGAGCATACAAAGCATTTGCTAGACCAATTCTCGAATACAGCTCTTCTGTCTGGAACCCGCACTCCATATTGGACATTAATACAATTGAACGTGTCCAGAAATATTTCACAAGAGTCCTCCACTCCTCTGTTCGCAACAAAATACCTTATGCCATCAGACTTGAAATTCTGGGTTTAGAAAACTTAGAACTACGCCGCCTTCAGTATGACCTAAGTGTAGCTCATAAAATTATCTGCTACAATGTCCTACCTGTCAATGACTACTTCAGCTTCAACCACAACAATATACGAGCACACAATAGATACAAACTTAAAGTGAACCGCTCCAAACTCGATTGCAGAAAATATGACTTCAGCAACAGTGTGGTTAATGCCTGGAATGCACTACCTGACTCTATGGTTTCATCCCCAAACCCCCCAAATTTTAACCTAAGACTGGCTATTGTTGACCTCACCCCATTCCTAAGAGGTCTGTAAGGGGCGTGCATAAGAGTACCAACATGCCTACCGTCTCTGTCCTAATGTTTCCTCTATTGTATCTATTTTATGTATTCAATTCATGCTTATACTTATATATATTACCTAATACGTTCTTGAAAAATAAAATAAAATAAAAAATAAAATAAACTACCGGAATTTCAATAGGAATCAATGATCTCAAAAGTATCCAGGTACTTTTTTCAGGATATATTCAGGAGACATCTAGAAAGTCATTCATTTGGGATGATTCAGTCTGGATTCCTGTACTGAGCAGAGAGCTCTGTTCATTGAATCTGTGGCCTCAAAAGTGTTATCTAACTCTATGATTCTAAGAATATGGCCCCAGATGGCTATGGTCTCACCAGCTAGGATGATAAATTTCACTGACTCATAGATTAACCAGTCATATTTCATGTGGAATGAATTGATATAGTATGGTTAATGGATAGATCATCATGTTGTGTGAACCTAGAATATTTTTAAATTAAATAAATAATGGACATTAGTTGGGTGTAAAAAATCTCATTAGTTTGGCCTCTTTTAATTAGTTTTGGGAGATGAAAAAAAATCTGATCATTTTGACTGGTACCAAATACTTACTGAGATGTATCTTTTAATTATGAGCAGCCCATTTGATTCCTATTGGTCATTAGAACTTTGATGCATTTTAAACTATAAGAATTACTAAGTTTCCTTGTTTCCCTTTTTCCTTGCCAGGGGTTTTTCTTTTCTTTCTCCATTTTATCTTTTTGAAATGGTGTCCCTGAGATAAAGGGCTCTTCTGTTTCTAATAGGTGCCTTTTCAGCTTAAATAGTCTCATAGAAACCTTTTAATACATAAAACAATTCATTCCAGTGAAATGTTCAATTTTTAAAAAGACCTCTCATGCATAAACCCAAATATAAGAAAGAAAGAAGCTGCTCCTTTTACCATAGTTCAGGAATGCTATGTCAATTATTCCCATAATCCGTCCTCTCAGTCCTAGCAACAGAAAAGTTGCTCAGAATTCCATTTGGAGATAGAAACAAATAAAAAATAAAAAATAAAACACCTGAAATTCTGGATAGAAAGTTAGATATTAGATAGGAAAATTGACATTCTGGATGGACAAGTGTGTAAACATATCTGCAGTATTTCTAATTTGTTCCAAGTAACTTATTTATTTCCCATTTTATTTTTTTAAAAAATGAAGTGTGTATGTGTGTTAATAGGTAGATGCTCATTTGTGGATATTGTTGTCATTTATATCAGGGAGATTAGTTCCCAGAATAGAGGCTTGCGTAAAAATAGAAAAGTATATTACACGTCCTGGACACATCGTATCTATCCCCAAAATATGACACTCTTCCTGGCATCCAACAACTGGGCTTACATAATGAACACTTCCAGTTCTGTTGAATAGCCATTGACTGCTCAGAGAAAAGAACGTTTTTGGTGGTAGCTGATGAGTGAATCTCTTATTAAAATGTATAACCATTAACTGAAAAGGTCACAGTATGCTTGTTTTGTTCTAGAATGCGGTTAACTTAAGTTCACTTCACTTTGGGGTGCTTTTTTATTATTATTAAACTACTCCATTTACAATTAACATGATAAAAACCAAAACCACAAGAAAAATAGAAAATGCAGAAAAAACTAGAAAGAAAGAAAAAAGACTTTGGTAAAGAAAAAGAAAAGAAATATATAAAGAAATGACTTTCCTCTTCACCACAAGTATAAATTATTGTCACCTTCTCTTTAAAAAAAAAATCTTTCCCATATCCCTATCTTAACTATTTTAAAAAATCCTTAAAATCTCTTGTTTCAGTCCTTATCAGCAAAATTCCATTACGGGTTACTAGGAATAACAACATATCTCTGTTTAACTTTGATCAAATACACCAATTTTATACTCCTTTCTTTTATTTGATTTTTAGTTCAAATAAGGTCCTTGAACTTGATTTCTATTCATTTTTTCGTTGCACCTCCCCCCCAAAAAATTCTTCAAAACTTTAACAATCCTCTTTTGTAAATCAAATTTGAGAAAATATGCAGGTTGCTCTATTGCTTTGTTATTTATACATCCTGTATAATTATTAAGACATCCGCTGGCTTTTTTTTTTTTTTTTTGTATGCCCAGTGTAGCATCTTTTTCCATATCATTTCTGTAGGTGATCATTTTTAAACCCATTTTCAGATTAGTCTCATTTTATCAGATACAGTTTGTTCCTCTTTCATAATATATTTTGAACACAGTCTCTTTATTCAGGAAAACATTCTTAAAATTAACTTTGGGGGCCATTGTTCAAAAATATCATTCAAATATCCAGTGGTAAAATATTTTGCTTCATTCTATTTTTTTTATTTGTTGAGTACATATTTAGATAATATATAAAGTATAAGCATGAATTGAATACATAAAATGAATACAATTAAAGGGAAAATTAGGACAGGGATGGTAGGCACTCTGTGCTCATATGTACACCCCTTAAAGACCTCTTAGGAATGGTGTGAGGTCAACAGTAGACAGTTTTAGGTTAAAATTTTGGGGATTTTGGGATGAAACCACAGAGTCAGATAGTGCATTCCAGGCATTGACCACTCTGTTGCTGAAGTCATATTTTCTGCAATCGAGTTTGGAGCGGTTCACTTTAAGTTTGTATCTATTGTGTGCTCGTATATTGTTGTGGTTGAAGCTGAAGTAGTCATTGACAGGTAGGACATTGTAGCAGATAATTTTATGAGCTACACTTAGGTCATACTGAAGGCGGCATAGTTCTAAGTTTTCTAAACCCAGAATTTCAAGTCTGATGGCATAAGGTATTTTGTTGCAAACAGAGGAGTGGAGGACTCTTCTTGTGAAATATTTCTGGACAAGTTCAATTGTATTAATGTCCAATATGGAGTGAGGGTTCCAGACAGATGAGCTGTATTTGAGAATTGGTCTAGCAAATGTTTTGTATGCTCTGGTTAGTAGTGTGATATTACCGGAGAAGAAGCTATGCAAGATTAGGTTTACAACTCTTAATGCCTTTTTGGTGATATTGTTACAATGGGCTCCACAACTTAGATCATTAGATATGAGTACTTCAAGGTCCTTGACAGAGTTAGGGTCATCTACAAGGTCGTGTTCACTCAGCTTGTATTTTGTGTTCTGGTTCTTTTTGCCAATGTGTAAGACAGAGCATTTGTTGGTTGAGCTTTGGAGTTGCCAATTGTTTGACCATTCTGACACAAATTCAGGGTCTTTTTGAAGGATAGCAGCATTGTTGGTGGTGTTAAATATTTTACATCATTGGCGAAGAGAATGCAGTTGCTTATAATATGTTCGCAAAGATCATTTATGTATAGTATGAAGAGTGTTGGTCCTAGAGTGCTGCCTTGGGGGACACCGCTATTAACAGGTGCAGGATTTGATAGGGCGCTCCCTATTTTGACCACTTGTTGTCTGTTTGACAGGAACGCAGCTATCGAATTATGTAGGGGTCCAGAGATGCCATAGGATTTTAGTTTTAGAAGTAGTTTGTCATGTACCACTGAATCAAAGGCTTTACAGAAGTCTAGAGATTTGTAGTCCATATATTTTTGCAGTGTATAAGTTGTAGATTACAGGAAAAAAATTTTCTGAAACCAGATTGTTTATTAGGGAGTAGGTTGTTTGTTTCTAGGTGGATGGTAATGGATTGGTTAATGATTGATTCCATGACTTTGCAGGTGATGCAGCATAAAGAGATTGGTCTGTAATTTTCAACTAGGCTGAGGTTTCCCTTTTTGAAGATAGTGATGACTGTGGCTAGTGACCATAGGTTGGGTAGGAAGCTGGTCCTGAAGGATTTTTCAGAGATTATGTTTAGGGGTTCTGCTATAGCAGTGGAATGCTTTTTTAAGAAGTACGCACATAGTCCATCAGGTCCGATAGATAGAGATGGTTTTAGTCTGCGTAGTGCCTTTTCAACATTATCTTCTGTGAAATCTATTTGTGTTAGATCGTTGTAGTTATTTGTGGTACGACTAGGGAATGTTGGGCATGAGCCATTGCTGTTTACAAAGACTGAGCCGAATAATGTGTTGAAGAGGTTTGATTTAACTGCTTCATCATTGCATTCTTTACCGTTAGGTCCTTTTATGGGTGGGGTGGATCTTGAGTTTTAAAGTTTGTTGTTTACAAAATTATAGAAGGTGTGGTTGGATTTCATGCACAGGAGGTTCTCTTCTTGTTTGGTGTGGTAATTGGGGCTTTCAGTCTTTATTTGGTGGCATATATTTTCGTATATGTGTTAAAGTTAGCTACATATCCAGTTTTGTTTTTTTGCCAGAGAGATTTTTTTTGGATTGGAGCTTTCTTATCGATATGGGTAATTTGTTTTTCCTGGTTTTGGTGGTGATTATGGTACATATAGTTTAATAACTATATTGATTTCAAGCAAGAAAATGTTATGGTCTTTGGCAGTGTTACAGCCAGAGAATAGAATTAGCCAATCAACAGATGAGAGGTAGTCATTGACAGGTAGGACATTGTAGCAGATAATTTTTTGAGCTACACTTAGGTCATACTGAAGGTGGCGTAGTTCTAAGTTTTCTAAGCCCAGAATTTCAAGTCTGGCGGCATAAGATATTTTGTTGCAAGCAGAGGAGTGGAGGATTCTTCTTGTGAAATATTTCTGGACACGCTCAATTGTCCAATATGCAGTGCAGGTTCCAGACAGATGAGCTGTATTCGAGAATTGGTCTAGCAAATGTTTTGTATGCTCTGGTTAGTAGTGTAATATTACCGGAGAAGAAGCTACACAAGATTAGGTTTACAACCCTTAATGCCTTTTTGGCAATGTTGTTACAGTGGGCTTTAGCACTTAGATCATTTGATATGAGTACTTCAAGATCCTTGACAGAGTGAGGGTCATTCTGTATTAGAAAGTCAAATTTAAGTGTTCTTATTCTTTAATTATAATCTTTAGTTTGTTCTGGTTCCTTCTAGTGTCCAATGCTTAAAAGTTCATCCTATCTTTTTTTTAAAAGAGTATTCAAGCATTTTCCCATGGGAATGATGCTTACAATTCATTTCAAAATCTTATTTCAAATCTATCTGGACCTTTAGTCTGCTTATAGCTTTTCAAAATCAAAGTTATAATAACCATCTTGGTGTTTATCCCATTTTTTTCTAAAGTCTCTACCCTTGTGTTTTGTTTTGTTTTGTTTTGTTTTGTTTTGTTTTGTTTTGTTTTGTTTTGTTTTGTTTTGTTTTGTTTTGTTTTGTTTTGTTTTGTTTTGTTTTGTTTTCACTGAAGATCGAAGGAAATTCACATGGTGCTCTAAAATATACTAATCCAAAAGTTCCTAATAGCTGAAAAGCAGTTAACAATCAAGATCCAAAAATGAGTAGAAAAGGAAGTATGCAAATCTAGTGTCCTTTTTCAAGGTGCTGACGGTGGTTACAGTAAGGTGGATATTCCCTTATCTTCTAGAGCTATCTGGGTTCCCCGCATGAGCATTGGAAGTCCAATACTCCTTCCTCACCCGGTCAGACCACGCTCCCCTCTCACTCCAGGCACCGATTCCCCCAGTGCCCCATGCGCGCAACCCCCCAAAAGTTTTAAGAATTAGAGCCGCAGGGAGGCAAGGTGCACTGATCTCTGCCTCCCTCTAGGATCAGCCTTGGAAAAGCTTGCCCTCGCAATCGGAGCCAGCCAGTGGTGCGATTTGCCGGTTGTCTGAACTGCACAAGAAACAACTGGTTCGCTCGAATTGGTCCAAACCAGCTGAAGCCCATCTCTGGTTCTGCCACCTGGCCTGGGGTGCCAAAGGGGTGTGTGGCATTCTGGAGATGATTAATCCTCATTTCTTCCCAGTGCACACTTTGCTACCTTTCTCTCCATTTTGGTCAATTTAATTTTCATTGAATTTTAAATTTCAGATCTCTATTTATTGTTTTAATGTTTTATATGGCATTTGTATTAAATAAACGCAAGGCACCTAGAGTCACATTTGGTGAGATGGGTGGCATATAAATTTAATTAAATAATGAATTAAAGATTGGGTCAAACTAAAAGGAAGAAGGGTTATAGAAATATGCGATTTACATGAGATGGCTAACAATGTTCATTACAGAAAAAGCAGGAATAATCTGTTCAGTGGTTAAGCTGGAACTATTTTATCTATTTCAAAAACTGGCTGAAACATTCAGGGTGAAAAACTAGACTTCCGGAAAGCAAAATAATTTTTCTTTGAGCTGAGTCCAGTCCTGAAATGATGTTGCAATTAGTTATTGCCTGAAAGCTGTGTGGGTTGGTTTCCTAAATCAAATTACTACAACATGGTTTGAATTCAAGAAAGTTAACAAGCAATGTTCTGCTATAAAGAATTATGCTGCAAAACTGCAGTAAGACAAAACAATCCTGATGAAGTTGCTGTGGCAATCATGTTTACAGCCATTTAATCAAAGGGCTTGAATTTAAGAGGTTACTTTCCTTTGAATTATGTTTTGAATCCAAGACAATGTTTTTACAGGCTTTGAAAGCAGATAAAAGAATGCCTAAATTATTTGTTTTAGCTGCAGCTTGGATTAGGCACGCATAGGCTCTACATTATTAGCCTCCTTCATAAGCCATTCCTCTCAACTTTCTGTACATTCCTGGAGGGGAAGAGAATTGTATAAAAGCTAGTCCTGTCCTGCTCAACCTAACCCTGTACGTTCTGAATGCACTTGGATGAATATAGTTGGAAAATTCTTCCTGCAATTGGTAACTCTACTCCATTGGGATACCGATAATAGTGCAGAGATGTGTCTACTGAACTCTAAAAATGACTGGGGGTGGTGGGAGAATTGGCAGGAAAAGAATACTGGAAGCAGGTCTATTAGCCAAAAACCATAATCCTTTATCTGCTGAAGATATTACCTAGTCTGGTAACGAAATGTTTGGAAACCAATCCACAAGCTTGGAGAACGAACCTTCAGTTTCACCTTAATCCTTCCCACAAATTCTTTGAATGTGTAAGTTATATTGTAAACTGCATGATATCAATGTGTTAAAAGTCATCTATCTGATACCAGAAATGCTGCAAAGCAAAGGGCCAGCCTCTAGTACCAACTTTATTTGTTAGAACAGGGGTGTCAAACTCAAGGCCTGGGGGCTGGATCCGGCCCACAGGGTGTCCATGGGGCTGCACTTGAAATAGCAAAGGACCAGCCTGCAGTGCCTCTGCTAGTGAAAAAGGAACTTGCAAGGGCAGTGTGTGGCCCTCCCAAGTTCTGTTTTCACTGGCAGAGAGTTGCAGGAGGCCATCCTAGCTGAAAACAGAGATCGTGAGAGCTGCGCATGGTCCCCTCGAGCTCCATTTTCACTGACAGGGTGTTGCAGGAGGCTGTTGCAGCCCAAAATGGAGCTCGGGAGCCCGATTTCACTGGCAGAGTGCTCTGGCCACCACAGGTGCCCCTGACAGAAATGAGCTCATACTGGCCATGCCCACCTGACCATGCCCATTCCAGCCCTCCCCGAGGTCAAACACAACCCTGATGGAACCCACAATGAAATCGAGTTTGACACCCCCGTGTTAGAATGCTTCTGTATCCCATCCCTTTTAGGGTTTCTCAGAAATGGATGGGGCAATGCCGAGTTATACATGGAGGGGAGGGTCAAGAGGGGCTTCCCCCCATTTTGTGTTATTTTATATGAGTAGGCATATACATTGTTTAAATAAATAAATAATGTTTCACCATTGTGACACAAGCTCCTTTAGTTCTTGACTCATGACATCAGGTGAAATGTCCAATCCTGTGGACATTCTGGGGAATAGCTTTCCCCAGTACTTTGATTAATGGTGTGTCCAGAGGTGGGTTTCAGCAGGTTCTGACCAGTTCTGGAGAACCGGTAGTGGAAACTTTGAGTAGTTCGGAGAACCAATAGTAAAAATTCTGACTGGCCCCGCCAAATCTATTCTCTGCCTCCCAAGTCCCAGCTGATCAGGAGAAAATGGGGATTTTGCAGTAACCTTCCCCTGGATTGGGGAGGGAATGGAGATTTTACAGTATCCTTCCCCTGCCATACCCACCAAGCCATGTCACGCCCATCAAGCCACGCCCACAGAACTGGTAGTAAAAATTTTTGAAACCCACCACTGGGTGTGTCCTTTGCTTTTCAAAAAGACCAGCTGAAGTGGTAAACAACATCAACAAGCACATTTATGAGACTTATTTCTCAAAAATCCCAATATATACATTGGGTCCAAAGATAGCTTCTTAGTGATGTGGGAATTTCATTTATGAACAGGGTTAATCACTCCCTCTTACCAGAGAATCATATCGCTTCTGTAGGACCCAATGGTATGAGTAGAGGAATGAAACTTAAACATAGTATCTCCTTGAGATACGTTGATAGCTCCTATTTAGAATACAACCACCCTCATCCTGATAATTCAGGGTTGCTCCTCATCCTTAAGAATAGGTTTTGGAAATATGCAGGCAGTTTAAATGGCGAGGAGAAGAGAATTGCTTTGCTCCACTGGAACTCTCCTTATGGCCTCAGGATCCAACCTTTAATTTTAAATAGTTCATGAAGCTGGTAAAACAACAACTGAATTTATTATTACTTATTCCATCTAGCTGGGCTGGCTTGATCGCATCCTCTCAGTTTTTAATTTGAATTCGGTTTTAATTGGGTTGTTTTAAACTTGGGCCAAAATTATTTAATTGTTTCTTAAAATGTTTTTTAAATTTTATATGCTATGTTTTATCTTGGCTGTACACCGCCCTGAGTCCCGCAGGAGAAGGGCGATATAGAAATAAAATAAAATAAATAAATAAATAAATAAATTATCTGAAGCAAATAGCACTGCAAACTTTTCAAGTTGAGTAGCTTTGGATTTGGTTAGTGCCTGGACAGAAGATTGGCTAATAATTCTGGATATAAATTTTGGATATAAATACAAGAAGAAATAGGTTAAGTTATGAAACCCAAGCATTTCAGTGTCTCTGTCCATATACAAAATATGAGGAAAGAACAAGAAGAATTAAAGGTCTTAATGTGAAAAATATAAATACAACTTAGTATACATCACTAATAGCCAGTGCGGAAAACCATTGGGATGAAAATATTAATGTAACTTATTACAATGAAAATCACCAGATAATGGAGGAGGAGCAGTGGTTTTATATGTGATGGCAATTCACACTTATACAAAGATCCAAGAATCTGAATATTTGGAATATTTGGCGCATAAGGAAGAGAAAACAACAAGATTATATCAATGTACTATAGACCACAAGCCAGGCAGAAGATCTGGATAATGCCTTTCTGGACCAGATTTCAAAATTTTCAGGGAGTAGAGACAAAATAGTAATGGGAACCTTTAAAAACCTAGACATTAGTTGGAAAATCAATTCAGCCAAGACTTCGAGATCCCATAAATTCTTCAGAGATGCTACTGATTATTTTATTTTCCAAGAGGCTAAAATAGAAATAAGGAGATTATCTCTCCTATATCAGATCCTAACCAATAGGGAAGAGAGTTGAAGTGGAAGCTTTGAGAGGAAGTGACAGTATTATCTTGGGTTTCAAGACACTACAGAAAGAGAAGTTGAAATTCTAGATTCCAAGAGATTCAGCTTAGAAGTAATAAGTGAATTTATGGACAGAAATGGTTACATTAAAGTTCAGACTGGAAAATAGATTTGCATAGCTTTCCAATGACACAAAAAAAATGGAAGTTAGCGTAGAAAAAAGTTGTGGATAAAAATGGAGTTAAAAGGGACAAGTATATAAAATGGAAGACAAGTATAATTATCAAGGAGGAATACCATAAAAGTTTCAGGAGAAGACAGTCAGATCTTATATCTCTCTGTTGTTCATTAAATAATCTGCACATTTTCCTGTCTCGTTTGCAAGTTCCCCATAAAATGGTACCCCTGTTTTAAGAATCACATTAATTTTAATGAGTGGATTCATTAAAACACTTTCAAAGGCTCTCATGAAAGCCCCAGAAAATTCTGGTTAATGAATAGCAAGGGAGTGCTGAACTCATGAGGTCTCAAACTGCTTCTGAATCATTTTGGAAGTGTGCACAGCTGTACTGATTAGTCATGCATAGAGTTGGATTATTAGTGAGATCTACCACAATACCAGTCTTTCCACTTGCTAATAATTCTCAGTTCAATAAACCACCCTGCAATTTGTTCATAAAGTTTTCCTCATCTGCAGACTTCAAACAGTTTCAATCCAGTATTGTCTACATATTGCAAGTTTGGCGCTTGAAGAGAGATTTTTTTTTCAGCCAATCACTGCTCTGTCAGCTGAATGCAGAGAATATTAACCAATTATTGCTCATTTTTTTCCATTTCAAATTGACCAATTGTTGACTGGGCAGCCTTCAGACCATCCAGCCCTGTGAGATTTCTTTTTTTTTTTTTTAATGTATTTGTCCTAATGTATTTGTGTACTGTTTGGTAGTTTGTAAAATATTTCTGCTAATAATCTATAACAAGGGGGATTTCGGGAAAATACTTCATTGATTTACAAAATTATTGATAAATGCATTGCACCAGCCCCAAAAGCTTTCTGTTCCTCATTGTGCAGGTGAGGTTTTTATAGGTAGCCCTGTTAATGTGTTATCTATGCAAATCCAAAGAAGATCATATAAAAGTAGTGTGCAGGAACAGACTAAACCTCTGGAATTGCCAGTACAGCAAAGCAACTGTACATGAATAAGCATGTTAAATTGACCTAAGAAAACCTTTAAAAAGCCACATCAGGTTCTTCAGAGGATTGAAGTGTTGCCTGAGCGCTTCAAGGAATTGTACTTTGTTCACACCAACTCACTTTATGAGTTCAAATACTTTGCATGGTCCTATTTTCTAGTAATATAAATGTAAATATTGTGTTGATTGAAGTCTGCATTCAGCACTGTGTTCTCATTAAAAAGCTCATTTTAAAAAAGTGCTGCTAGATGAACCATCTGCATAAAATGTGGTAGAATGGAATGCCTTATATTTTGAATATCTGCTTCCATAATGATAGCCCCCAGGAAGGAGGCAGTCTCTTTTTTTGGCAATATCCTTTCTGAATTTCTTAATTCAGGCCAAATTCCCATGATGTTAGTGAGCCACTGGTCTTGCCCTTTATCAGTAGTTCATGCTTTTGCATCATATTGATATATATAGATAGATCCATTGATTTCAGGTTCCATAAAAGACCAGACTGCTCAAATAGTCATTTCAAGAAATGGAGGAAGGGAGGAGGAGGAGGAGGAGGAGGAGGAGGAGGAGGAGGAGGAGGAGGAGGAGGAGGAGGAGGAGGAGGAGGAGGAGGAGAAGAAGAGGAGGAGGAGGAGGAGGAGGAGGAAGAAGAAGAAAAGATATCAGTTACTGACATGATAAGAAAAGCTCCCATTTAGCACTAATTCCATTTGGAATTTGGAATTATTTGCCTATTCCAATCTTGTAGTCTGCTGAGCTTTAAAGTAAATCCTTTGTTTTATGAACTGGAATGAATTCAAGTAACCACAGGTTTAGTATGAACAGCAGGAATGAGGTGGCTAACAGAAAACCTCTGGCATATATATGCATATTATTCTTACAGTCAAAAATATATAAGCAGTGGTCAAAATATATTTTTCATAAGTCTTTCGGCTTATTTTTTTGCCTGTCTTTTTCTCTCTGCATTCCTTTTACAATACATTCCTTTGGATTTATTTTAATAACATTTCATATTGCTTTTTATTAATTTCCCATAAATCACTAACATTAATTTTTCCTTAAACTAGTTGACCTTCTGTCGCCATACTTGATCCAGAGAATTTGCCATGCTTAAAGTGTTCAAGAGTTTCTGGTCGGGGGCGGGGCAGGGGGGGGAAATTATCATTATTTTTATATACTTGTATGATATAAATGCCAAAACTATCATCACTGTCTGAAAAGAAGAGCATATTGGTTTATATCACATTATTTGTTAAATTGTTTTCAGATGATGAGTGTGGTTGTTTTATATCTTGGAAGAAAATTCTCTAACGCATTATATATTTCAAAATTTGGATGCATATAATGTTTCATGCTGTTCCATTTACAACTTTCTGTTCAGCAGTTTATCAAAAGTGTGTCCCTGTCTAAAGGCCAACAAGATCTCAAGGTTCCTAGAAGCTGGAGTTGTTGGGAACATGCCATGGAAACTATAAATGCTATTCGTCAAAGAACAAGGCTGCTGAAACTCCTTGAAACAGAATTATATTGCTAATAATTATATAAATCAATTAACCATTTGGAAAACACCAATTCAGAAATTAGAGACTCTACACGGTTAGTATAATGCCATGTAGAAAACAGCCTCATATTTTGAGGTATACAGTAATAATCCATTCAGAGAGATTTGCCTAACATTCATCTGGTGATATTTTTAATACTAAACAATTACCTTTATATTTTTATCAATTTTTTTGTACATGTTTGCTGCTGTGCATCATTGTGATGCAATTTTATTTCTAAACATTACATAAGTATAGAATAAAATTCTCTTTTGGAATACGAGAGGGAACTCTTGTGATTTCCAGAACTATCTAGCTGTGATACCTCAGCAAACCTGATTTTCCTTTATAATACTATATTTTGGACATGGGGTTTTGGAAAATATATGTCTTACAATAATATTGATATAACAACAACAAATACTGATCTTCCAAAGATTCAACAATGAAAAATATTACTTTTCCCATAAGATTAATGTGTTGTTTATGGGTTATATTTTTCTACTGCTGATTACATTTGCTTGAACTGGATCCTTATCACCAGCAGAACCCTAGGAAACTGGATTTTAATTTATTTCAATCTAAATGCTACAAAGTCTGAAGCATTCCACATGTCAAATTTAAATGTTATAGACATAAAACTTTCACTGTAACGTGCTTGGACAAAGTTCTCATTATAAACTTAGCATTTAAAAATATAAATTCAAATACTACCAAATCAATTAGGCAAAGGGGGATTTCTTCATCAGATGTTAGTCATCCCAATAGACTTTCCCAAGAAGTCAATTTCCTTGGATTAAATTAGTTCTGAAATGTTATTCCTTCTATAACCTTATTTGACATTGTGTTGATAAAGCAACTCTAGGAAATGACATTGGAGTTATGCTTCATTAACACTTACCAACACTCATTTTCTAGGAGACAACTATTTCTAGCACTGTCCAGTGTATTCATTCTTAGACTAGTACGCTACTTACCAATATGTATCAAAAATGATTCATAAATTAATGTCAGAAATAACAAAAGGGGTTTTGATGGTAGAGAATGTCTCTAGCTTAGGACTCCAGTGTTAGGTTGCAGTGGTTTTCTGAGTTTAGTTTCCCATTGGCAGATGTAAAAATACTTGCCAAGATAACATCTTTAGTGCTATCATCTTGGGCAGTGGTGAAATCCAAATTTTTTTACTACCTGTTCTGTGGGTGTGGCTTAATGGGCATGGTGTAGCTTGGTGGGTGTGGCAAGGGAAGGATACTGCAAAATCTCCATTCCCACCCCACTCCAGGGGAAGGATACTGCAAAATCCCCATTCCCACCGCACTCTGGGGCCAGCCAGAGGTGGTATTTGCCAGTTCTCCAAACTACTCAAAATTTCCGCTACCAATTTGCCGAACTGCTCAAAATTTCCACTACAGGTTCTCCAGAACCTGTCAGAACCTGCTGGATTTCACCCCTGATCTTGGGGAAGTGAAGTTAGTTGGTCAAGTGTAGAATGTATAGTTGCTTGTCCTACTAGTCTTGTATGTGATTAGTTATATTTTGTTGTTATTGTTTTCTAAATGATTGACATGTTATCTCCTTCTACTGATGCAATACCCTTTCTTGTTTATCTAAGTGTTGGTTAAAAGTCATGTAATAAAGGGGGGATTCTTTAATATTATGGGTATTCCTATAGCAAAAATTAGTGCACATAACCTTAATTCTTTCTAGATTCTATAGTCATTCTACAATAGACAACTTTTATAATGGTTAAACCACTGGGTTAAGAACAGACATATGCAAGTTTAAGTCTACATTCTGCCTGTACTACAGGTAGCCCTCACTTAACAATCATTTGAAGTTATGATAGCAATAGCACTTAGATTTATATACTGCTTCATAGCACTTTATAGCACTCTCTAAGCGGTTTCCGGAGTCAGCATATTGCCCCCAACAATCTGGATCCTCATTTTACCAACCTTGGAAAGATGGAAGGCTGGGTCAACCTTGAGCCAGTCAGGATTGAACTCCTGGCAGTGGAAGGCAGAATTAGCCTGCAATACTGCATTTTAACCACTGTGACACTTTGACTGTCCAACAGCTGACAATGCAGTTCTAATATTCCAGTGGATGAACAAACCTTGTAGTCACATAACCATATTTCAGGCACTTGGCAAGTGGCTCACATTTACAGCCAGTTGCAGCATTCCATGGTCATTGACTGTAATTTATATTTTTTACTTGTTTCCAGCTTTTGGACATGTTTTTGGCAAAGATGCCCATTGGAATTGAATGCCCATTTAATGACTTCTGCCAAAAATCATTGTGCCTCAACTTACAAGCATCATAGAACATAGAATAAAAATGTTGGAAGGGAACTCGGAGGTTTCTAGGTCAACCTCCTGCTCAAGCTGGAGACCTTATACAATTTTGGACAATCTCTTCTTGAAAGCCTCCAATGATGGAATGCTCATAATTTCTGGAGGTAAGGCATTCCACCATGACTTATGATAGAAATGCCAGGCTCCATTATGTAAGTTAAGGATTACCTGTAATGTCCATTGGGTTAGTCATTTTCAGCCCAATGCACTTTGAAGGGTTGTTGTACCTAATTTCAGAAGCTATATGTGGATAAGTAATATAAATCTCTGAAAGGAATTTTTTTTCTTGCAATTTTTTTTCCAAGGGAAAGAGAAAAGGGATTTATCAGGGAGAAGGAGAGGAGAAGGAAAAGGCAGGGATGGAGGTGGAGAAGGAGAAGGAGAAAGAGAAAGAGAAAGAGAAGGAGAAGGAGAAGGAGAAGGAGAAGGAGAAGGAGAAGGAGAAGGAGAAGGAGAAGGAGAAGGAGAAGGAGAAGGAGAAGGAGAAGGAGAAGGAGAAGGATGGTATGGACAAAAACCATTCCTATTTTTGGCTCTTGCTCTATACAATGTTTGATTCCTTCCCACCCACCACTGATTTACCCTGAAAGGAATGTCACTTTTTACCAAAACAAGTTGCCTCTGTAAATAAACACATAATGAAATATTTCTCAAAATTACATCTCTTCCTTAAATGAACACATATTACCAGGGAAACCAGTGAGTGATTCAGCAGTTCACATCTATGTGAGAATTGCCGTTGCCTTGGATTAATTTACACTTCTTTAAATGTTTAAAATACTCTTATTAACCTTTTCTTTATTTTTTTTTAATCCATCCCAGCTTTTGATGGAATCAAATTTAGAAAGGTCATCAACCACTAAAAAACAAATGAAACCACCGGATAGCTGAGAAGGACAATTTTAAAATATAGCTATTTTATCTAAATGCTATAAACAAAAGTTTATAAGGAATAGATGAGATGGCAGTTTATATGAACTTAGAAAAGAAAAGAAAAAGAATGCCATCTGAATTTTAACACTTGTTTTTCTTTCATGTTAGCCTGAAAATGTATATGTTTTAAAGCACTTACATCCAGTTTTATTATATCCTTCTTTAAAGAGGAATTTATCAAATTAGTTGAAATAGCACTCTGCTTACGAAAGTGCATTGATGTTGTGGTTTGTTCTTCTTGGGTGGCAGGAGACATGGATATGCATGGTTAACAACTATATGTTTTGAAATGCATTATTTATTTGCTGCAGACCAGCTATTATGCTCTATAAATGTAACTCCTGCATTTAAACTTCAGCTTTGTGCTATAATTCTGCAGCATCTACTTCAGGTCACAAACTAGCTTTTTAAAATAAATATTTTGTAAAGGGAATCATTGGGCCTCACTCTACTCCACTCATTACCCTTACATAGGTCTTTATGGAACTGAACCCCTTTTCATGCAGATTTTTAAAAAGTCTAAGAGGCTGCTGGCTAATAAATTTATTCCTTGTATTTTTCAAAGGCACTTCCTGTTGCCTTTGACAAAGAGAGCTGAAGTGAGAGCAATCCACCAATGGAACAGCTTGCCTTCAGAAGTTGTGGGAGCTTCATCACTGGAAGCTTTTAAGAAGAGACTGGACTGCCATCTGTCAGAAATGGTGTAAGGTCTGCTTGGGTGGGGGGTTGGACTAGATGACCTACAAGGTCCCTTTCAACTCTGTTAATCTGAACTTGGTGATTCCAATTTTGTTTTTGTGGAAAATGTTGGCCATAGAAGACCACTGACCAACTATAGGATTATTTTTGTGCATCAAAATAGTTGGAGCCAGCACGGCTAGTTCTGTTAAGATGGACATACCTACACATCTGAAGGATCAGGTTGTTTCCTATGTGAGTTTCTCTTTAAAAATTACCTACTCCAAACAATTGAAATGCAGATTACCCATAGGTCCAGCTGGATGCAGTTCTGAAGGAAGGTAGACTAATACTCCTACATGGATACAGTTGTATCATCACTGTAAAACAGTATTGTAATATTGAATATAAAACATTCATCTTGACATGCCAAAAATGTCTGAAGGCAAAAAAAAAAAAAAACAATTTTCAGAAGCATGGATCTTAGACAGTGACTTCATATATACATTTCTTGAACATATGAATAATTATGTTGGCATTCTACATTGGTATCATTTGGCAATTGGTGCATTTTTAATCTAGATTTCATAGCTACAGATGGCATTGTGGCATTATCTGTCATACTTAGTTTTTAAAAGCTGGATGGCTATTACACTCGCTCAGGATATGTGGTTTTCTATGCAGCTGGGTTGGGAAAGAATGGGTCCACATAGAAAAATCCTGGAACTGAATTTGAATTTACAGGGAGGTGGAAGGGGATTGTTTCTTGTTTCTGCTTAACAAGCAGGAGTAAAGTTTTTTTACTTATTTTGTTTCTTGTCAAGGATATTTAAAATGTGATGCATGGTCAAATAATAGGTGAAGGAGAGTTTTTAAATGATATTAGGAAGCATTTGACAAAAGATTGGGAAATTCACAGGATTCCATGCAATTATAAAATTCTCTTATTCAGTTTTCAGTGATGGTTATGATGGGGCACTTCACCTTAATAATATAAAACCAGGATTCTTAGAACCACATTCTTAGATTCTTAGATCTTAGATCTGATGACACATAACACTAAACTAAGGTTGAGGCAGGATGCAGTCTTGCTCCTACTGACCACTTGAGGCTGCTGTAGATGTGCAGACACACAGACTATTATTTTCAGGGCTATTTGGCTTTCAGCAAAGCAGAGAGTAAGATGTCTCAAATTTTACTGTATATTCCACATCTCATGCTAGCCCTCCACATCTGAAAGCAGATCCCCAAGGGAATTGCATGACGGGGAAAGCTCTTTAGCCACTAATCTTCAGTTTTCCCATGGGATCAGAGAATTGTTGGGACAAGAGAAGTGTGGAGAAGCAACTCTTCATTTATTTATTCAGATCTATAGCAGTGGTGAAATCCAAAAATGTTCCCTACCAGTTCTGTGGGTGTGGCTTGGTGGGTGTGGCTTGCAAAGCAGCAATCTTCTCTGCTTCTCTTGGGACACTGGTGTGGGCACCATGGATGCATCACTTGTCAGGGCTGAGCAGGGAAGCTGCTGTCACGCCTCTCCCCCTCACTTCCCCAAGTGCAGAGCTCAGGCCATGCACTTACTCACCGGGCTGGTCACTGGCAAAGAGCCACATGGTGCAGCCAACAACTGCTCAATGCCCCGCATGCAGAATCACCCAACCACTGGTGGGGACAGAGCGGCCAGCTCAGCTTGGGCTTGGGCTGGCTGGTTGGAGCAGCGCTGCAGCTGAGGCCCCCGTGCCAACATTCACCAGTGAGCACAACTCTTATCCGCTGCTTGAGCAGGGAGGATGATACCAAGGAGGAGAAAAAACATGAGGTTTAGCGTCAGGTGGCTGACCCTTCAGTTGTTTTGTTCACCGCAGTGGTGCTTCGGGAGGGCAGGCAGACGTCTGGAGCCAGGCAGGGAAGGAAGGAAGTGAGAGCGGTGGTGGCAGCCCCTTCCAAGCACAGCGCTCAGAGGTGGTGGGCAAGGCGGCCCTGGTGCGCCTGTTGAGCGGGCTACCGGGCAGGCGGGGGGTGGGGCCACCAGGGATGATTGCTACCAGTTCGGTGAACCAATGCCAATCATCACTACTGGTTCATCTGAACCGATCCGAACTGGTAGGATTTCACCCCTGATCTATAGGTCTCCAAATCCAAAGACTCCTTCGTTGCTTCCTCCATGTTAAAACTGCTCACCCAGCTCTGCTGGAGAAGGCATGGAAGTGCCTGATTGGTGAGACGGGGTAGGTCCACTGAATGCACATCAAAATAATACTGTCATCTGCAGATTAAGTTGTATAGTCTTTAGTTGACAACTTTACTACCAGGAAGTAAGGTGAGAACTTCCATCAAAGAATCATTTCCTCTCTGCTTCTCTGGTCACACAAGGCAAGCTAGATCTTTTGGTGTTCAATTGTCAAAACCCACAAAACTGGGCAAGATCAAGAAAGCAAGAATTACATGGTCTTCAGGAAGGTGCCATTAATGCAAGTATCGGGGTAAACAGAACATCTTGGATGAGGATGAGGCTTGTTCCTTTATAATATTCAAATTCAAATTTATTTAGAGGTATTTTTCAATATGTTGGTTTCATGGGATTTTTCCACCTTTGAAAATTGATTTTATAATTAGGATTCCAAAGTTAAGTGGGTGTTTATTGTTTATATTCCTCCCTCCTCCAGGAATTATACATGATATCCCTCCTGGAAGGAGCAACAGATCAGATTCCATAAGTTTTGCCAATGAATTCTCCTTGTGTGATCCAATTCAGACAATAACCCAAACAATTGGATTCTAAGCTGAAACAAAGCTTTGTATTTATTCTTCACTCCCCATGTGGGTTTTAAAATGAGATTTCTCTCTCCCCCATCCCAATCTACTGCTATTTAAGGCAAGCATTTGGGATAATCCTTTCCTCCCTTCATTTTGCACTTTGTATCTTTCTGTGTTGATCCAACTATGTCTTGGGCTGAGCCATGATTTCATTCTCCTCAGTGCTTAGATGTGAAAAAGAACATTGTGTTCCTGAAAACAGCCCAGCAAACATACTTCAGGGCTGTGCCAAGTTTGCAGCTGACCAACTGGCCCGCATTTGTAGAAGATTCGTTTTCAAAGCTGTCTTTACAAATAAGCTGAAATGCTGGAAGTTTCTTTGATTTCATTTTATTGAAGAGTCAGATCTGATTCCCACTGACAAATTAAATTTTAGATTACTTTCCCAGCTCTATAAGCAACCTGGGTGAAAAAACATTATCAAGACAGTTCCTCAGATGATTGGACCTATTGTATGTGGGCTTTTTCTCTGGCAACATGAGCCTGGAAAAATAGAATCATTTAGATCCAATGGGCTTAAAAACTTATAGTCCATTTATTAAAAGAGAGAGATCAAAGGCAATTCTGTTTTATTAGTAAAGCTAAGTTAGCTGCAGCCCAATTTTGACTTACCTTGCAACAGTTATCCAACAGCTGTTTTTATCACACAGTTGCAGATGATGATGATGATGATGATGATGTAAACCAGTGTTTTTCAATCTTAGCAAACTTTAAGATGCATGGATGTCTCGGATTTGAAGTCCATGAGTGCTAGTGGTTAAGGCACCAGGCTACAAAGCAGGAGAGTGTGAGTTCAAGTCCTGCCTTAGCCATGAGAGCTGGCTGGGTGACCTTGGGCCACACCCTCTCTTTCAGTCCAATTCATCTGACAAACAATAGGAGAAAATAGGAAGAGGAACATGTGTGGGATATTTGGCCACCTTGAGTTATTTGTAAAAATAATAAAGGCAGGATATAAATAAATGTGACTTTGGGTAGCATGGACATGCAAAAATAAATATCAATGACTATTAAAAGCAATTAAGCCTAAAAATCAAGACTGAAGGACATCCTAAACATATATATCTCAGTAAAATCACATCTACTCGGTTCTGGGCTTTTTTCCTTTCCTTTCTAATATATATATATTTCCAGAAGGTGGGAGCCACAGCAGAAAGGACTCATCTTCTGGATTCTATCAGATGGAATTCTTTAGTAGACAGGGCCCATACCTCTTGCCAGATTTGATGGGTAGATGGGTAGATTAATAGGAAAGAATCAGTACCTCAAATAACCTGTTCCCATGCCAGGTAGGGCTTTGAAAATCAAAACCAGTACTTTGCATTGAACCCAAAAACAAACTGGAAACCAATGCTGTTCACAGAGTGGAGGTTTAACATGTGCCATCCTAGGGGCACACATAACTGCTTGCACCGTTGTATTTTGTACAAGTTGAATTTCTGAATGCTCTTCAGGTTGGGGGAGGATGTAGGATAAGTTTACTGCATAAGGCAGCCAGATAGTATTATAATTGGGTTGGCTCATCCTTATTCTGAGTTCACATTGTTTATATCTGGGTTAGGTTTAAAATGTATTTATTATTCAGGATATCCATAGTGGATCCATCTAATCGTAAAATTAGGATACATCTTTATAATCATGACTTGTTTTTGCAGTTACCTGGTGCCCGAAAAAGCAAAACAAACATCTGGCCATTACTTCTCACTAAAAAAAAGATAAATAATTCATCTGGTAATGAAGAAGAGCATTCATAATTATAAAGATACCTGATGCTTGCAGAAATGACTCGGGGCAATTTGTTGTCCAAGCCAAATTAAAACATGGCACAGGGAGACGCATACATACATACAACGGTTGACCAAAAAAAGTACATCTTCCATTATACACTGAAATGGCAAGCTAGTTCAGGGAGTGCAGGACTAATGATGTAACACTAAAGCTCTGTCCTTCCCTACCCTGTTGCTGAGTTCTCTCCTTCTCCCCCCCCCCATCCCTCACAACTGCTACCTGAGGCAACCTTTGTATTCAACTTCAGCTCAGAGTGCTAGAATAATTCAGAATTGTATGGGGAAAGCAATTGAACTTTTGCGAAAATTCCATAGAAAGAATGTTCTGATATGGAATGACATTATCCTCTTGCCCTTGTCCAAGGCATCATGGGATAGATGTATTATTAAGAGTATTTCCAAGTCACTAATCCATTGTTTTACAGGCCCAGAGTATATAGCTAGCTGAATTCATCTGCTGTTACTTTTCAGAGTGAAATTACTATTTGTCAGGAGCATTTGCCCTCATTTCAACAGTGAGTGAAGAAAAGTGTTACAGAAGTCAAGAATGAAATAGATGAGGACATCAGCTAAAAGTGTGTGTGTGGGGGGGGGGGGGAGAACAGAGTCAAGAGGGTCTGACCTATAAGAAGGTCAGTGTCTTCCTGACACTGCCAGCTTGTTTAGGATTATAATACTGCCCTACCCCAGAGATTTACCCAGCATTCTCTGCTATCTGGCAAAGATTAAGAAATCCCCTGAGAAGCAATGAAAGATTGAGCATGTTCTTTCTACATCATGACTCAAATCAAACACTTGGCATATGACACCATTTGAATGCTGTAGTGCAGATTCCCTTGCCTGAATATTGACAGATATGCTGCATTTCAGCTCCCAGAATTTCTATTCAGTCTGACAAACATCAAGTTGGGAAAGGTATGTTACAACATCTGAATACATCTAAGATCATAGTTTTGAAAGTATATACAGCATCACCTCTTCCCTGCCATGATTTAATAGCAGGTTAGATTTCAATTGAATATTAGAAGAAGTGTCTTAATTGTAAGTAGCAATCTATCACTTCCTGTAATGTGAGAGCAGACTTCAAGCAGATATTGGACCACTGTTCATAATTAATTAATTAATTAATTAATTAATTAATTAATTAGTTTGTACGTTTAACTCTATATTCCCCATTCTAGGAAAGGGAATGAATTAGTGAGTCAGAAAGCCTTGGCCAACTGTATGAATATATGAATGGATCAGATCAAGGTAGAAAGTGGAACAGGAATAATCTGAGCCATCACTCAAATAAGGTAATTTATACGATTGAATGTCTTAGTGAAAAAGCTGATACTTTTGATATAGAGTCTCCAAACTTTCTCTATGGGATTGGACCAAATACTATTGAAATGTTGAAGAATTTTTGGCAGTAACAATAGTGCATTGGCCTAAACCAGGATTTCCACTACTCTCTTGAGTAGTGTAGACAGAGTCCAAGGGAGGTGTGAAGAACCTTTAATAGGTTGGCTTCCCTTAACAAACCCTTGCTCAATGACTGTTTGCACTTTGATGGTGCTAAACAAAGGGGACTTATTACTGTTCCTCATAGTTGCAGCCATCACAGCATCTCCATAGTTGTATCACCACAATTGCTTGGCAACTGACAAGCAATTATAATATTGCACCATCCCAAAGTCACATGATTGCCTTTTGCAGCTATTACTGCCAGTTTCTGACAAGCATAGTCAATGCAAAAGCCAGTAGCAGGATGCAAATAGTGACCAGTGATGTTAAGTATAACAAGAGTGTGGAATTTATATAATACTAGCAACCAGAATGGTCAGAACTGTCTTCCTAAGCAGTGCAGTCATGTGATGTCACCTTTTATGACTGTTGTTTAGCGAAAGAAATTCTGATCCCAATTGCAGTTGTTAATTGAGGACTACCTGTAGTTACATTGCTACATAAATCCGCTTTTCCCAAAGTTTCATTATATTATTTTATTGTTCATTTGTGTTTATTTTGATGTTTGGATTTTTAGGAGAGGTGTGTATTGAGATTACACTGAAAGAAAGTGTGATGGCAAAAGGTTTAGGAGCCCCTGGTCTAAACCAATATGAGATTACTTCCTTTAAACTTCAGTCTATACAGCAAAACAGTTCCCACATTTTTTTTCATATCACATGCTGTCCTTATTAGTGCTTTTTATGTTTCTCCAATTATGATAGACATTAAATCACATGTTCCTTCTAGCTTAGAAACAGAGAGAGATGAGCAATATTATTGAATTCACACTAAGAAATATGCACTTGAAAGAACTTTAGAATGTTTAATTATTCTGTTTCTAGTTCCCTAACAATGCTGGATGCGCTCTGTAGAACCAGTTTTTCCGAATTGGAGAAGACTTGATTAAACAATCAGTTTGGATGTGAAATAAACATCAGTTGCATAAATTTAGTCAATTGTGCCTTATTCAGTACATTGCAGTTTTTTAAAAAACCCATAGCTTAGTGAGATGTGCATATCCTAAGCTAGTTGGGATCTTATTTTTGGATAGAGTACAGTGTCAAACAAAAACCATGCCTCTAAAATGATATAGTTAGCCAAACTGGAAAAGGATGGTCATGTGCTCCAGCCTCAGAGAGGAGTGTTTCAGGAAAAATCATTCAATTTTTTTACTTCTTCACTCTTCAGCCTAAAATGTGAATTTTAATAGCAATAGCACTTAGACTTATATACTACACAGTGCTTTACCCTCTCTAAGCAGTTTACAGAGTTCGTATATTTTCCCCAACAATCTGGGTCCTCATTTTACCCACCTTGGAAGGATGGAAGGATGGTTCAACCTTGAGCCTGGTGAGATTTGAACTGCCAAATTGCAGGCAGCCGGCAGGCAGAAGAAGTAGCCTGTAGTACTACATTCTAACCACTATACTGCTGCTCTTAATGTTATATAATGAACATTTCTATACATCATAAGGAATCTGTACTTCAGACTTATGACTTCTTGAGACTCTAAAGGTGCAGCAATGAAGCAGCAGAAGTGTGTCATAATTCTGAAAATGGTCCCATGGGGTCTTTTTAATCATTCAGTCTCATAGCCTCAACTACTTTCATTTCAAATTCTCACCCTCTTTCTAAAATATCACAGTATACTAATGAGGAGTAAGATCACAGTACACCTCCCTTTAACTCAGTCTTCTATTCCATACAGATGGCTACTTGAAACTATCAATGGATTTCAGCAACTTATTTTGTGCATTTCAATTTCATCTATCTATCTATCTATCTATCTATCTATCTATCTATCTATCTATCTTCTATCAAAATTGTATGCTGCCTATCTCGCAGAAGGGGACTCTAGGTGTCATACAGATATGCAATTAAAATGGGTGGGATTCAGCCAGTTTGGACTGATTCGGGTGAACTGGTACTTATGGCCAGTGGCTGGGCCTGCTCACCCACCCTGGCACTATCTCATCCTATACAATTGCCGTGTTTCTGACGCAGCGCACATTTATTTATTTGTTTATTTATTTATTGGTTCGATTTATATGCCGCCCTTCTCCGGAGACTCAGGGAGCCTTACAATGTGTTAAGCAATAGCCTTCATACTTTTGTATATACCTGCTTAGTAGGGCAGTGCGCGTGTGAGCAAAGCTATCCTGTCCTATACTATCACCATGTTTTTGATGCAGCGTGCATGCACACGCACGTTCACATTTTTTATTCTGGGTGAACCGATTATTAAATTATGTGAAGCCCACCTCTGAATTAAAGTGCACTGTAAAACATTAAAATAATAAATAAGGTTCATACATTTAAAATTCAATTAAAACAACACTAACCCGGATGGAGAGGGAGGGAGCAAAGTGCACACAAGGTGGGGTGTTAACTACTGCATTAGCCACCTCCAAAATGCCACAGTTGATGATGGAAGTCTATCATTATGGAAGTTAAAGTCCCACATAACATCAGGTTGGGAGAAAGGGCTTCAGATCCTTTCTCCTCTCAGTTGGTTCAAATACTATGGATAGAAAAACAAGCAACAAACAAGTTTTGGTCAGATATTGTGTGAAACATTTTTTTCAAGGGCCTTTTTTCTTTTGGTCTATGTGCTTATATATGTTCCCCATCTTGATTAGTGCTGAGACATCTGGGGCAATGCTTACCTGGTTTTAGTGGCTCTCTTTGAAAGAGAAAGCACTGGAGACACTCTTTATTTTGCGATATTGAGTTTCTTTACAGATAAATGGTTGAGCATGGGTGGAGGCAGACTGCATAGCACTCTCAGATGCATTCAGATTACAGCATGCTACTTAATTTCTTTTTTTTATCCTCTCATTTTCAAAACTTCTGCTTCATTCATTCTTCAGCTGAGAGATCTTTTCTCTCTCATTAGCTTGAGAGGGAATGAGTCATCTTCACTAAAATGATTCTTAGTTTAAAGATGTGTTCTTTTCCAGGGTGCTTTGCTGCTTGAAGCAAAGGATTAATGGTGATACCTTCTTCTTACACTAGATGACTGGGTCGGCTCGTGAGTCTTGCAAAGGCACCGAGGAAGTTTAAGGGTTGCAAGGCAGGTACCTCTTTTCCTCCCAGTGAGAAGAATGACAAAGGTGTCCCAAAAGAATAGTTGCCAATGCTGGTTCCCAACTCTAATATCTGCAGCATGAGGTGCTTTCCATATTCAGTCAAACTATGCATAATTTCCCTAACAGAAATTGGACACCTTTGGTTGAAAAATCAAAATATATTTCATGACTTCCTGACACATCTTTTGTTCAAAATCCTTTCATTGCCATTGAACCCTATAACTCTATAATTTCTGTGAAGCTAGGTCATTTCTCATATATGTAGAAACCTCCATCTTATTTTTGTCCCATTTTCCTTCCAGATTGAGAAAAAAAAACATTTAAAAAATCAAGATTCTTGCTTGAATTTGCACATCAATGCATAATCATGTTTGTTGAGGCAAATACTAGTCTTCTCAAATCTTCCATCTAATCCAAAGAATAATTACTCATTCAATCTAAGCTATTATGTAAATAAAATAGGTGAATTAATAATGCCATCTATAATCACATTTGCCAAAAAAAAAAAAAACTGATAGTAAATAAAAGTTTAACAAATCCATGTTGCTTTTGTTGCAGTTTTCATTCCTTTATGGCATTTTCTTTAGAAAAGACATCCAAAGCTTTCAACTGAAAGCTCACTTAGTAGACCGATATATTTTTATACAACAATCCACTAGAATAAAAACTTAAATTCAGCTACGAAGGGTCATATTCATTCTTTCTGACCAAAACTCAATAACAATTTCCAGCAATAATAATTGAGAGACAATCTACAGGAGTATAAGAGAAAAAAAAATGTTATAGAGAAGTATAAACAACAGATCTCTCTTCCATTGCTGCACAATGCAATATGGCTAATATCAATCCAAGTGTGTTGCTTATTTTTAAAACAACTCATTAGTAATCTGTTAGGCTTAATAAATCTTATCTGGGTTACTCTGCCAATTTAAAGTTGTTTCCAACTCCCACTTGCATTACACAGAAGGAAACAAAAGATGAAATATTTTGGCATTTTTTATTTGTACTTTCCTGCATACTGTCCAATGAGATGTGAGAAATAAATTAGGCTAGTTGTGGCACTATTATCAGGGAAATATATAATGTTAAAACAGCCTGCTTTCCCGAAACGCCTGTCTTTGCTATATAGAAGGTGACTCACATCTGAAGTGGTAACTAGTTCTCTGTTTGGTATTTTTTGTCAAAATAGTCCTTACAGAATACTAATTTGCAGAGATAAAATGTACTTGTAAATCTAGCCTAGATGTTCTTATGATAAATTAATATTCTGTTCTTTTGTCAATAACGAAATTAGTCTTTCTTCCTCACACTTTTGTACTTTGGATCAGAGCAACAGAATTAATTGTTCTCACATTCTATTATAGCTTTTTAAAGAGAGAATTGCTAAAATGACAGAAAGAAAATTTTAACAGCAAAGGAAATACCACTATATCAGAACTATAAATTTATTATCAAAAATGAAAATGTTTTTTTGCTTCTCATGAAAAGTTAGGCCATTCCATTTTACAGAACAGTTGAACGGTTGCTTGCTTATCATTAAAAAGTATGTGCAGCTTCAGTTGTTTATTTTCACTCTAAGGCTTGTTTTTTAAAAAAAACTTCATAATTAGATAAAGATAAGTACATAAGTCTCATGTTCCAGACTTGTCTTAAGGTAACCTTACTAACATGACACTTTTTGAGAAATGAAATCAAAACAAGCAGAATGGCTATCAAAGTGACTGTCTTTTTATGTATGAGAGAAAGAGACATATCATCTATTAAGTCCTTGTTGAAACAAGCCTTTTATGAAAGTTGAATTCTAATAAACCTGTAGTCAAGTACTTCCATCCTCTGACAAACAATTGTGACAATCTTCTTGATATTAAGGTTCCCATCCAACCAGGAAACAATACACACACACATTTTCTTGCAACAATAACAGAATATTAAGAGCAAAGAACAAAAGATAAATTATTTGTTCTATCACACATTTATGTACGTCAATGTGCATACTGCATTGGAACCTAATTATATTTTTAATCTTCAGATTCATTAGAAAGCTATCCCAGTTCTTCTCTATGGTTTGCACCAGTATTTGCACATATTGTCCACGAATGAGGGCATCACTCTCACATTTTCTAGCCTCATTAGTTAGATACCCCAAAAGGTTTGATTATTTCAGGTCAGGTCTCATACTGAAAAGTTGACCTTACCTTCAATGGTAGGTAGCTGCAACCTCTGCCCATATAGTAATCTTTCCACTGTTTGGCACTAATCTACTCCTATAAGGAATGGAGGAGTTATGTTTCCATTGTTTTTGCCTTCATCATTCCCACAAGTGAGACAAGGAGGTAGCACTTGGAACCGAGCTAGGGAACAGAACCCAGAAACTGAAGTTCACTCAAATCTTGCAGTGCTTCTGATGATTTATTTAGAATAAAGCAACTTCCCCTAAACTGGCAACTTTTAGATGTGCTGGGATTACAATCTCCAGTATTCCCAGCCTCTGTAGTTGTGAAGAGATGGCACAATGAGTAGTCAACTTTATTTGAAGGTGTATTAGATGCAAACCTAGTCTCAACTAAAATTTGATGTTCTTTGCCAAAACAACCATTTTCAGCTTCTTTCTTGACACAATTCATATCACAAAGATTTTTTGTGGATGTTGAAGGCTTCTCTGGGAAGAAATTTGGTGGGAATTTTCACATAAGATTCAGGCCAGACCTTCATTTTTACATGAGTCCATGTCTATTGACCAAAAGGGAGAAAGAAACAGGAAAATAGAACTCCCAGTATTCAGAGCTTGAGAACAAATACAATAATCTTTCAAATAATGAGACACTGACATTGTTTTAATAATAACTATATCACTTTGTGTGTGTTTAGAGCTCTGTATAGTATAATCTAGTAATTTCTAAAAAATGGTAGAGCTAAATCTTAAATTAATTTCACAAATGAATGTTGCCCAATAGTAGGGTAAGGAAAACACTTATTCTGATTAGAATACAAACTTCTCCAATTTACATTTTATGAATTGATTTGAAAATCAGAATGATTCACATGGCAACTTTACTGAATCAGCACAGAACTTTAAGACTACATGCTTAAGTACATAGATGAAGTGTTCACAAAATTTATACCTTAAGGTTGCATGGAGAAGATATGGGCAAATTATTTCAAATCATGTTGGTGTTAAGTTTATAAAAAGTTCATTATTAGGAAATAATGTATATAAGATGCACATTTTAGGGCAAATGTACAGAAAAACATGGACACTGCAAAACAGATAAGATTGAATACAACTAACATAAAACTGGTGAAATGAAAATTGCATAAACTATTGCAATTTTACAAATGATTTCCTGAGGTACACAAAATATAGGCATGAGGGTTATATTCAACTATTAGTAGCACAAATACAATACCTAATCCTTTCCCCCATTTTTCTTTTATTCTGTTCACCTTTAATAATTCCTAGTTTGCATTTTCTACATAATAAAATAAAATAAAATGTGACTGCAGGTGACTTTATCCATGCATCATTTACTTACACATATATGGAGCTCAGTACAGTTTAGCAGTTGTTAGGAACATTATCAAAAGTAAAGGACAGAGTTTCAGTCTTATCTTTCAATTTCCATGTTTTTCTTTATTGTTTTATTACGGTTTTTGTGGTTTGACTGATAAAAAAACAGCTGGTAGAAAGTTGTACTACTTTGTATGTGTTAAAAAGCATTAAATCAATTGGTTATGCTGTGCATTGCTGATATTGTGAAATAGCAGCTGAACTATGAGGATAATTTTACTCCCAGTTTATCATTAAAAAGAAAACAAAATATTTGTGGTCTGTTGATCTCAGCCTCTACCATGTTCCATTACATTATGTAACACTGAATGAACTGCTACTATAACACTTAACATTTTCACACTTTTTACTAAATGCTTGTATAGAATTTTTAGAAGAATGATACATGATCAGGGTAATTGGAACAGCAAATTTATGCAAGCTTACTTTGAACTATAACATTAGCTCTATAATTTTGCTTGCTTTCAGTGGTTCAGTGATGATGTATTAGGATTTAAAGAAGACATAACTAGGGTAATGAAGATAGGGAATTCCTTTCTCGAATGAAGTATAGGACTTGGAACTTATTGAAAGAGTCAGAACTTGAGGTCCACATCAAGTAACATGTGATTACGTAGCATCAAGTCAGTGTAGACTTTATGCTAATGATATGTTGGGAAAGTAGAAGAAAAGTGGAGAAGAGGATGATCAGCAGCAAGGTAGCTGAACTCAGTAACAGTTGTGGTGAATGTGCTGTTGGGAGACTTGAAAGAACATGTTAAGGATAGATCATCATGGGGAAGATCCATCTATGTAGTTGCTAGAAGTCAAAAATGACTTGATTGCATATAATCAATCAGTATATTTCTCATGGAAGACATTGAGTTGTTGTAGGATTTCCATTTTTCCTAAGGACATTCCACAACTTGATATTGTCAACACAATCAAAAGCCTTACTAGAATCAATGAAGCATATAGTGATATTGCCTTCTTTTTGATATTCTTTGACTTTCTCAATTGCCCGCATACATCAGCGATGTCTCTTGTTCTTTGGCTTTTTCTGAAACCAATTAGAATAATGTGGCATCTCCCTTTCCATGTAGGCTCTAATCCAAATTGGATCATTCTAAACATCATATTTTTAGTAGTGAAAATAAGTATATTGTACAATAGTTTGCACGCACTAAATCTTTTTTTTTTTTGGTATTGGTATGTAGACTGATGTCTTCCAAACTGTGAGCACTGTGTTATTCTCCAGATTTTCTGACATTGTTTGGTTAAGACCTTTATTTATCTTTCTGCCATTATGGGTCATATTACTACAATCAGTTCATCAATTTTTGTAGCTGTCTGATTTGGCAATGAACAGAGTGCTAATATAATTTTTAATATTATAGACTCTTTTAAATAGGACCTATCTTCTAAATTATTCTGGTTGTTGGCAACCCAAATGTATAGTTTCAGTATACTTCTTCCAGCTTTGTTTGATCTGATTAGTACAGTTTGATTCAAATTACTATCTCTCCTTTGGCATCTTTTAGCATGCCTATTTGAAGTTGGAACCATCTTCTGAGTGTGGAGATCTTTTGGAAGATTTTACTTGTTTTCCATGTCTGTTTCCATTTTCAATACCTTTACAATATTATTTGGTGATTCCCCAGGAGTCTCTGAAATTCTTTGTTAGGTCCTTTCCTACCTTTGGCTACTCCTTTTTCTTGGCAATTTCCACTATTTGTTCTGATACAAAGTTTTCTTCCTTCTCTCTTTTCACATTCATTCTAACAACATAGCTTTAATACATAGCAATTCTCTAATATTAAGTCCAACATATTTAAATGATTAGCAATTTGGGTAAAAGCTGCTTTTAACCTTCCTCTCCTATCTATTGGTTCAACTATTATCAATTAAAAAACAACAACACTCTTAAACTAGGCAACCGTTGCATTTTTTTAAAAAAAAGTGTTTTTACTTTTCTTTTTAGTTGACACACTTAAATTATATGTTCCCCACTTCAATACATATTGAGACTCTTTGGGGCTATGCTTTACTGGCTTAGATGGCTGTCTTTGGAGAAAGGGAACGTTGGAAACAAAATTCATTTTCCAATATTTGGTTTGTTTACAAATACATTACTAAGTATTGGACAATATTTTATGGGTTAACACATTTTAATATTCTTGGATTATTTTCCAATTCTGGTCAAGTTACTCAGATTATCAAGTTTTGATGAAAGTGACTTGTGAGTTTATCCTTAATATTATTGTAAAAAAACACTGTATTACTCACCCTAAACTTTCAAAATAAGACAAGCAAAGAATGAAATAAACCATCATAGCAGAATACTAAATTCAGTTATCTTGAAAATGATGGCTTTATACATTAAAGCAGTCTTACAAAATTGGCATTAATTAATTATTTTGTCTTCATCCTATCTATTTATGTTCTCTTCCCATTTTGACTGTTATCATGATGAACAATTAAAAGAATTTTTATCAACACTTTGCAATGTTTCATAGCAATATATTTTTCTTTAAATATTTGTTTCACATGTACATGTGCTTCCTGTTTACAACTGTAACTGCTAAATCTACCATCTAGCAATTTGCATATTTTATGTACATACGCAATGACACATATTTCTGAAGCTAGATAGAGCATTATTTTATAATTTCTGAATTTGTGAGATGATGTGGTACCCTCAATCACATATAGTAGATATCACTAATGTAGTAAAACCTCAGTTTAATGAATCATTTGCAGGAAGGGGTGCTCGTTAAGTATGAATGTCCTTTACATTCAAATTTATATCATTCCTATACATTTATATTTCATAATTATGTAAATTTGATCAGTTGTCTGGAATTTAATTTGGATTTAGCAAACTTTGTTCACTAAATGGTGTGATCATCTGCTAAATGGAGGTGAAGTCTAAAATATTGTCCATTAAATCTGAAATCCATTAAACTTTAGCCCCTTAAATGAAGGTGTTACTACAGTATCTATGAGTGGCCTCTAGTGCAACTAAATATGATCTCAACTTGTTTTTCTTCTTTGCCTCTTTTTCTGCATCAGTCATTCTAAATTTTCAGATATTTGGGCCCAATCCCAGAATTTTCCAGCCAGAATGGCAAATGCTGAGAATTTTGGAAATTCAACCCCACAATTCTGGAAAGTGTCAAGTTTTGGGGAAAGCTATATTTTGTATTCCCCTTTTATTAACTGACTTGATTCTCTGTGAGATTGCAAAAACCTTCTCTCAAACTGTCTGAGCTCTGGACTTAATCCAGTAGGAACAATACCAAGCATGTGGGCGGGTGATAACTGGGTTTAATAAGCCAGACTCAGGCACACAAATAAGCTCCAAAAAGCATGGTCACAAAACAGATGCAATCCGGAATTAAAGTCAGCGCTGGGAGCATTCATCTCCCAGCGCAGTTATATAAGCAAGACATGCCCCCAACTGACACAAGCCTTGCCCGGAAGTCACTCACCCAGTTCCGCATCATGAACTTTCCCCTACTACCAGGACCTTCCCTTCCCACCCACCCACCCACCCCGGTAAGGCAAATCCCGAGGTTTGATACCTTCATTAAACCTCAGTTGTTAGGACTATGAGTGGAGGAGAGATAGAGGAGACATAAAGTGGAGGAGACATAAAGCTTACAAAAAAGAGTGAATCCATTCTATGTCATACAATAGGCTGGTTCTAATCATTAAATGGAGAAAGAAAACAATTTCCAGTCTCAGATGTTGTAGAGAAGCTCACCCATACACTCTGTCTGTGCACATGGTTTACTCTATACCTCTAAATAAAAACTGAGTTTTCATATGTCCAGAATACTCTGCATCATTACAAAGCTGAAATCATATTACTTTACTGGCCCCTTTTGTGCATGGTATGAAATATCAATGGTGGCTTTGTTCTCTTTCTTAAACAATACTATTTCATGACACTAAGAGCTTATGCACCGAAGACAAATTCCTTGTGTATCCAATCACACTTGGCCAATAAAGAATTCTATTCTATTCTATTATTGTAAACATCTTAAGATTCTAGTAATCAACAGTACAAAACTGCAATACATTAATTCATTAATCCGCACACTTAGGAATGCATATTATGTGTCCACAGTTTTTCTTTTATTTTTTATTTTCTTCTCTTTTCTTTCTTTTCTTTCTTTTCATGTCTTTATCATTTTTGACTCCTACGAATAGCCTGGATAAGTCCCTGCTGTTTTCTTGACAACATTTTCAGAAGTAGTTTGCCATTGTTTCTTAGGAGAGTGACTGGCCCAAGGTCACCTAGTAAGCTCTATGGCTAAAGTGAAACTAGGACTCCCAGTCTCCTGATTTATAGACAGATATCCTAATCATTACACCAAAGTTGCTCTCTATAAATCATCATACACACAATAAAATAAAATTGTGTTTAGATAATAAGTCTGGAAAAAATGGAATATACATATACATAGTATATACCCGTGTTTCCCTGAAAATAAGACCGTCTTATTTATTTTTTTTGCCACCAAAAAGGCACCAGGTCTTATTTTGGGGGGGGGATGTCACCCACTAACTCACCTCACCTGCATGCATCACCCCTGGCCTCTTTTTCGCTGTCAGAGGCCTTCAGGAAGTTCTTCTGCAGCCAGCAAGGCCAGCAAGGCTCTCCTGAAGGCCTCTGCAGCGAATAACAGAGCTCTGGATCGATCCAGAGCACCTGTTATTGGCTGCAGAGACCTTCAGGAAAGCCTTGCTGGCCTTGCTGGCTGTAGAAGAAATGGGCCGGCAAGGCAGGTGTCGGGATGTGCCAGGCCTGGCTGCAACTGTCAGAAGGTAAGTAGTAGGGCAGCTCCACCCCCCTATCCCCACCCTATCTTAATTTTTATCCATGCACCCTGAAGTGGGTAAGGTCTTAATTAGGGCTTATTTTGGGGGGTAGGGCTTATATTGGGCACACATGTAAAAACCAAGCTAGGACTTACTTTCAGGGTAGGTCATATTTGGAGGGATTTCCAAATCTTCTTTCCATCTGCCACATGATTCTTGGGGGGGAAAAAAAGCTTCCTTTCATTGTATGCTCAACTTTAAGATTTTAATTTAACCATAACAGAAGACAAGAGAATGACATAAAATACATTGCAATTTCTAGAAGAGGTTCTGGCAGGTCACACTTTAGCTTTCTTTAACAGATAATATATACCTTTTTTAAAAGTGCTTCTTCTGTCACAGATAACTCTAAAATGTAGATTTTTGTCTCTATGATTGTCAAACATATACAGGCCTTAATTAACTCTCCAATAATGTGACTCTTGTTTTATTGTGATTCTGTCGGCAGAAAAAGCCTTTAGTCATATGTAAGTCAGATCTCTTATCACCATTTTACAAGGCTGAAAAATAAACACAAATGTCACACTGCCAGATAAACTTTATAGTCACTGCATTTCATACTTGCACTGAGGGTTCGGATACTGTATTCAGTTATCAGTGTGCAAAATGCTCAGAAGCAGTAACCTCTGAAAATTTCCTCAAATTTCTATCCTGATAAAAAAGACAAGCAAATCTTTATTGTGAAAAGCTACAATAGCATATGGTAAGTTTTGTTAAATGGAACATGAAGAGATATTCTATACTGATCCACTTTCAAACTTCATTTGTATCTTTGTGCAAATCCATGTGGTGAGCAGTTGTTATACTACAGGGGCTTGAGCATTCCTGTGTTTTATAGATTAAAATACAATGATCAAAAGTCGCATATTTATTTGTTGCCCAGCTCTAACATCAATGAAGTCATTATGTTCATGCTGGAGATCACACAATTTTTTTTAGGAGTTGAAGGAGCTGTTGACAGCAGCAAGAATACTCTATGCACAAAAATAGAAGCATACTTTGATTCCCACAGTGGATGAATGGCTGCAAAAGTTGATGAAGTTAGCAGAGATGGCTAAATTGACTGCTTTGATTAAAGAAAAAGAATACAATTAATTTTGTTTTTTTACTTGGAAACCACTTCTGGATTTTGTGCTTGAGGTGGAAAAAAAAGAAATTTTGATTGGGTTTTGCTGATTAGATAAATTGTATGTTATTACCTTATTCTACTGTGCCAAGAAGAGATGGAAGTCAATGCTTTGGGGGGTTTTTTTGTATTTTATTTGGTAATTCAAACTTTGAGAACCATGCTACAATTTAATTATAGAGTATCATCTTACTATATTTTTTTTTAAAAAAAGCAGCCACCTTTGAAAGTATGGCTCCATCTAGGCTACAAAAACCAAAGCCACCAGTAGAGGGTAGCAGAGAACCTGCGTTTTTTGTGCATTTCTTTATTGTCCTCTAATGGTCATCTAGATTTTTGCTGGAAGAACTATAGCTCATTTTTTTAAAAACTGCTTCTTTTAGTGTTTTGTCAAGACTAGTCTGTAATTAAATGTTCTTGCAAGTTTGAGCATCTATCACTCATTCTAAACTGGCAAAAAAAAAAGCCCTAGTGTTTTAGATTTTACAGCATAAACCTTTTCAAACAGAGCTGACAGTTTTTAGGAAACAATTGGCCTGTTACATCATCCTGTTAGGGAAGCCTAATTGTGTCTGGTAATGTATCAGACATGACATGTTGCAATAAAAAAACCTTTTTTAATTCAGCAGATACAGTATATAATTGTTTTACTTTTATTTATTTCTGAAATATTATAAACTGCCCACTCCTATGTTGTGTCTCCAAGCAGTTATATACACTCATATTAAAAAAAATCCAAATGAACCAACCATTAACTTAAAAATTACTGATAGTTTTCAACTTGCAACCAGTTACTTAACCATTCCAAAAGATACTTACAACCCAGATTCATTGTTCCAGCAGCATGGCCCTGGAAGTCATGTGATTGCATTTTGGGTGCTTATCAGCCAGCTCTCATTTACAGCCATTTGCCGTATTCCACTGTCACATGACTGTGATTTATGACTTTTTTGCTGAAAACCAGGGTTTACTTCCAATTTCTGACAAAAAAAATGCCCATTGCCAACAAGAGGTTTCCTTAATGATTCGCTTAACAAACAAGTGTTTGTTTTAGAGCCAACATGCTCGCCTAACAACCACCGCAAAAAAAATGTAAAATCAGATTGGTCATGTAGGTGCTTGATTTATGACCATCATTACATATGATGGAAATACTGGGCTCCGTTACAGTTGTATGTTGAACACTACAGTACCTGTATAAGAAACAGTATTCATTTTGAAGTGTACAGTCCAGAACAAGTGAAACAAGTACAAGTATTCATTTAATTTTACATTGGTACACTGTACTGATACACACCAGGGGTGGGTTCTACTTACCTTTACTACTGGTTCGCATCGTGCCCATGCACGCAGCTCACTTCTGATGATGTCCGGGTCAGTGGGTGGAGCCTCCCACTGCTTTTACTATCAGTTCTTGCGAACCAGTCCAAACTGGGGGCAACCCACCACTGATACACACAGATATTTTAAGATATTCACTCATAATAGCGGATAGCATGTAGTTTGTTGAGAGGCATAATCATCAAACTAAGCAAAATGCTCGTTCATAAAAGCACACCTCTGCCCACTTTGTTATAGGATGATGAGAGGTGGATTGTCAGAGACACCAAAGTAAGATGAATGCAAGGTAGTGAATTATTTAAGAATGCAAATGGTAAAACAAAAATAGATCAAGAATAAATGGGGATGAATAAATATGGAATAGAATAGAATAGAATTTTTTATTGGCCAAGTGTGATTGGACACACAAGGAATTTGTCTTGGTGCATATGCTCTCAGTGTACATAAAGGAAAAGATAAATATGGATAGAATAGAAAACTGAGAAACAAATATAAAGGAAATATATTGAGGTGGTTTGGTGAAAGAAAAAGAAGGTATAAGAATGGAATTACGAAACAAAGATAGGAAAAGACTGAGAACAATTCTGAAAGAGTTGGATGGAACAGATGAGGTCTTCAAAAAGAGATGAGAAATGTAAAGATTAAAAGATGTTCAGATACAATAGAAACAATAATGGGCTTCAAGGACAGAGACTATGGAGAGGTAATGTACTGTATAAGTAAATAATATTGGTATAAATTAGACTGGTAAAGATTTTCTTTATTTTATTCCCAGCACCTGTTTTTAATTTCTATTCCTTATTACTTCCTACTCTTTTTAGGCATTTTGCATGATGTTGTTTATCACAAAAGGGAGTAGCATGATGTTTAGTATAATGTATATTTTAGTGTAATTGAGGGAGTATTGCCTCTGTTTGGATCAGGAGTGTTATCTGGATTTTTTGCATGTAGGTTTCTATGTATATATGGGTTGAACATATGTTATGGAATTATTGTGCATTTACTACTGCATGTTTTTATGGACAAGTTTTCTTTTAAAATTAAACTGTGTTCTTTGTAAGGCTTGTTTTCATTTGTTCCATTGGGGACAAGATTTTAAGAAGCACCCATTCACCTGACAAATATATGCTGTAAATACTGGGCTTCAGCAGTGGATGGTATCCCTCAAGTAGATTACAATAGGTGTCTTAAACTATTCCAATATATTGGAATGGTGCCACACCATTCCAATATATTGTGATGAATAAGAATTAGCGCAGCTGCAAAATGCATACTTGAAATAAAAATGATTCTAGATTAGAAAAATGTGTATGTTTTGACTTCACAGTTTTTACAAACGGAATCTATGCATATGCCTGATCATAAAGAAAGCATCCCTGGAACTTCATCGTAAATTGGCATGTTTTCATATTTTAAATACCTATTTCTTCTATAATCAGAGCTCTCTTCCTAGAAACAAACATGATGCAGATGACCCAGATGACCCCAAGGGCGGGGTCAAATGGATCTTCAGTTTGGAATCACTATGCCACCCCAGAGACTTAAATCCAGCTCCCCTTGAAGTCCGTTCTTGTGGTACCAATTTGCCTTGACTATTAGTAGATCAAATTCTTGTGCATGGAATAAACTCGTAATGCTTTTGAATTCTATCTTGGCTCCCAATTTTCTGCACCTGACACAAGCAAGTTGAAAGGTGTACTGAGATTCTGCTACAAAATAATAATTTGAAATAAATATCTTTTTCCTCCCTATTGAATGTGCAACCAGCATCTTTCAATAGCTCCTTGTCCACTGCTGTCACCTTCAGTTGCTTCCCCATCCTAAATGATGGAATATAACTTCTTTTCATTCTCCAGCAAATTATTGAAAGGGTTTCCTCCCAGCTACACGATAATTTATTAGAGAAATAAACTCAAACAGGTACAGCTTCAGAAACTTTTTTGTTTTTTTTCAAAGTAGAAATTCTAACATCACATGCCAGAATGCCAGAAAAAAACAAACGTTTTTTGGATTTGGTAAATGAGAAAGTTAAGAATAGGGCTTCTGGTTGTGATAAATTAGTATGAGGAAAGTAAGAGAATGAGGAATGTAATAATGAAAGCTTGATACTGGACACAATCCTACAGCTGTTTAAATGGCAAGATCCCTTTGCCAGATTGTTCACATTTCTTATTAAAAATGAATTTCAATCCAATGTTTTTCGTACTTTCCGATAAATGCACAGGATTGCACACCCTACTGGTTTGTGTAATATGAGTATATTCACAGTCATAATGAGCTGATGCAATTGAAAATTTACAATCAACTCATCTGTGTATCTTATTTAAAGATTTTATCTCATGTTAAATCTACACTTTAATACTCTATGAGATGGTCTACCATTTTCTTAGATTATTTGTAGAGCTACAGGCCATTTTAAAATCAAGCTTTTTGAATTTTGTGTTTTGGAGCCATATTTGCAGAGTACAGGTAGTCCCTGACTTACGACCACAATTGAGACCAACATTTCTGTTGTTAGGTGAGACATTTGTTAAGTGAATTTTGCCCCATTTTACGACTTTTCTTGCCACCGTTAAGTAAATCACTGCAGTTGATAAGTTACTAACACAGTTGTTAAGTCAATCTGGCTTCCCCATCGATTTTGCTTGTCAAAAGGTTGCAAACATTGATCACATGACCTTGGGACACAGCAGCAGCCAAAAGTTTGAACCAGTTACCAAGCATCTGAATTTTGATCACCTGACCACGAGGGATGCTACAAAGGTTGTAAACTGAAAAAAATGGTTATTTTTTTCAGTGATGTTGCAACTTTCTATGGTCACTAAAGGAACTGTTGTAAGCTGAAGACTCCCTGTACCTTCCAGCTGTATTGTGACACGCAGGTGTCAAAAGCAGATCAGGGAAGGCTGTTTTGATTTTTCTTCTTGTGCCATATCCGTCATCGGACGTTGGCGATCATGTCGGCAATCCTATTTTTGTCTACAGCCGCATGAAAAAGTCAATGGTGGGTTTCTCCCGGTTCCGCCGAGCCGGTAGCGGAGACGATATGACGTCACCAAACCGGTTCTGCCCCCCCGTCCCCCCCGCATTATTCTTACCTTTTATTTGGCCCCACCCCCAATCTATTGCTGCCTCTTGAGTCCCAACTGATGGGCTATAAGGAAAAACTGTTTAAACTCTTGCCCTGGGGCTTCAAAGGGCCACCCTACAGCTGATCAGTGGTAAAAGGCAGTTTGGTGATAGACCAGTGCCTCCAAAAACAAATGAGTAGACCGGTGCCTGCAAAAATAAATGGGTAGACCCATATAGCTCTGCAAGCAGTTAAAAGCCTGGTAGACCAGTACCTCTGCTAAATCGGTAGTAAAAAAATTTAGAACCCATTCCTGGAAAAAGCGCTGCTGAGTTTTGTCCAAACCAGTCCCTTAGATTTTGAAGCCACTATGCTCTTCTTCTGCCTGGACCACATTTGCCTTCAATCTTTCCCTGTTTTGATTACCTATGGGAATTCCACTACACCAGAAAGTTCAGCTTGTTCCTTTTTTAGGCCCTAGCCCAGTTTCCCCCTTGCCTATTCTTTCAGTCACCAAACTTTTAATGCGAAGACAGGCCGCCACAGACACCAACGTCGCAACGCACGAGCCCGACTACTAAATTAATGTGATTAAAGCAGCCGGGCTGTGCGGGGGCGCGCGCACGTGTCTGCCTGCCTTGGAATTTCAGCGCAGGAGTTACACACAGACACGCGCGGTCTGCGGACGCGGCTGCAGCGCAATCCCGCATGAAGCAACCGAGGCTCTGGCGTCGCCTTGGCCAGTTCCGTTCCGAGCCTCAATAGAGAGTGAGGAAGGGCCAGCGGAGGGGAGGGAGACCTCCAAGTCTTACGCTTTCCACCGGGCGAGCCCCCTTCATACTGCGCCCCTCTCCGGGGCCACGAGCGCCCCATTTTCCCTGCCTCCTGGCCCCCGCAAAGAGGACGGGGTGGCCAAGCGCAGGCGGAGCGCTCCGAGCCGGCACCAGCCACCAGCCCGTCGGCTCCTCAGCCTTGGCTAGCAGCGTGACAGCCCAGGCTGGCGGGGAGGCGGTGCTTGGGTCCCCAAGGCGCGGGGCGGGTTGGCAGGGGCGACGGAGCGGAGGAGGAGCGAATGGCGAGCTGAGAGGGCGGCCAGCCTTTTCACGGCTCGGGCTGCCTTGGCTGGGACGGAGGCGGCGGGAGGGAGCGGCGCGGCTGCGGTGGAGGCGAGGGAACGGGCGGCTTCTGCAGAATCGCCTCCTTTTCCCTGCCTCGCGCGGATACAGGCTCCGGAGAGCTGGCCGCGGAAGGTGAGGGGGTGCCTGCCGCGGGTATTTGGGCGGCCTAGCGAGGGCAACGCCTAGGGGACCGATATCCTGAGCGGATCAGCGAGGCCTCTTGCAAGCCCGGGGTTGGAAGGGGCGCGCGAGGCCGTGGGCTTCGCTGCTGACTGGGTTGCTGCAGCTGCTGCTGCTTCCCCCCCCCCTCCGTGGCGGGCTCGGGGCTGTAAGCGCGGCGCGTGGAAAGCGGCTTCCTATTCCTGCCTGCCTCACTTCTCCTCCCCGCCCCGCGCTTTGCTGAGCTTTGCTGAACGGAGGAAGTTCCAGGAGCCTCTGCAAGCGCTGGAGCCCCGACCTGCATGGGGTTCCGTGGGACCCCCGGCCCGGGCCCTGCGGCTTGGAAACGGAGGCGGTTCGGGAAGAAATGAGCTTTAAGCGTTTTAGCCGCCGTCATAATGGTTGCGTTACATGGCAGCTCCTAAGCCCAGGCACGCGGGACTGCCGGAGACTGCGGGCAGACGGCGCTGGCAGCCCAGGGGAAGATACTGCAGGAATGCCCACATTCAACACGTTTTTTCCTGTCCGCCGAAGATAATACGTCCTGGCCGCAGTCACTGTAAATTTGCCTTCAGTTGCAACACGAGTAGGCGAACTGTGGAAAAGACTGTTGAATCCGATAAATGTCTGAGCGTCTCGGGGGATTTTTTGCCCTCTGTAGTTCAAGATAGACATTAACTGCCCTTCTAATATTCCCTACCGTTTCCCCGTTCTTTTTATCCAACGCATCTCGTCTGGGCACCAGTGGCTAGGAAACTCATTGCTAGCTTATTAAGTTGTATTAATTATTATTATTATTATTATTATTATTATTATTATTATTATTATTATTATTATTATTATTATTATTATTATTATTATTATTATTATTATTTTAGTAATCCAGAAGTGAGTGACCCTTCTTTCTTGCCTAGAAACAGTTTGCAGGGGCAGTAAACTGAGGTGCTAGGCTAGTAAATGCTAAACAAAGCTTGGTACTAAAATTGCACACAACTATAACCATCACAGTCGGGGGTGTGTGTTTGGGTGGAAAAGATTTGACTGCTGCTGTGTACAGTGGAGGTGCCATGGGTTGAATCAATAACAGTGATATCTATGAGGCCTGTGTAAATTTCAGTGAAGAAAGTGTACTGAGCTGTTGAGAGATCTTCTTGTGCTGCTGAGAACACTGCTTTGTCCTTTGCTTCTTTATTAGTGGCATTTGGGAAGAATAGCTCTTGTTAAGGAGTATTGTGACTTTCTTGGAAATCAGAGTGTCTGGTTCTGAAAAGAACAAATGAGTGGTTGAAGGTTTTGAGCGCATGGGAGGGACAAAAATCTGGTGGGTTTTTAATGCCAAATTCTTCTTCCCAACCATTGGAATAGCTGCATGTGCAAATTGTGTCTGACAACTGTGAGGCAAGGAGTTGTGATACCAGTTCTGGCCAAAAATCTTTGGAAAGCAAGCGGCCTCTCTCTCTCACTGTTTTGGCTGTTATTAACGGAGACCCTATGACTCTACATCTGTGGCACATCTTGTGAGGACTGTTTGTGGAATAAAGTATGTATAAGCTAACTAAGTTGGCAAAAACTAAAAATTAGAAGGATGATTTAAACTGTATGTAGGAATTAATTGTACGATAAACCAGGTTGCTGGGATTCCTGGTTATGTTTACTCCTGAGAAATCCCACATCAATACTAAGATAAATAAATTGTCTCGTGACACTTAAAAAAATAACTGGATTGAAATTTAAGTAGTACATGGTTCCTAATTATTGTATTCTATTTTCTTGTAGAAGTAATTAAAATTCCGTTCTGAATCCAAAACATATTGGTGTAAATGAAAGTAGATTGACTTGAGTAGGAATTATGTTTAAAATAACTTTCAGAATTGGGATGATTTAAAATTTTGATTAATTATCCACTTTCCTACATATGCGTTCATTATTTTGATACATCTTTTTCTTCTGGTTGCTGATTTTTTTATTATAACTTTGCAGGCTCCGGAAAGCTCTGGAAACTGTTAGATTAAATTATGAATACAGTCATAGGAAAAAGTTTTAGGATGAGTGCAACAACTGAAAACGTAAATGCAACTTTTTGCTTTCAGGATGGCAAACGCAAAATGTTGTGTAGTGAATTGAAAAAAATACTTTAAGCGAAGTCAAGTACTTTAACATAGTTTGTGTGAACCGTCATTTACTAAACTGCTTAGAAAATCAGAGATTGGACAACTATTTATCTGAAATGGTATAAGGTCTTTTGCTTGAGCAGGGGTTGGACTAGGAGACTCCAAAGTCCCTTCAAACTCTGTTATTTTGTTCTGTTCTATCATAATCTTAGGAGCCCTGATATGGAAGTAACTACTTGGGATATGTATAATATTTTTTAAAAAATAGTTTGAATGTGTATATGAAAAATAAGTTAATATCTCCCTGGTGTGAACAGTGATTCTCATAACACAATTTTGTCTTCTCGGAAATAGGTTTTACTGAGTTCACCGGGATTTATAATCAGGAAAATAGATTAAGATTGCAGTCTTAATCTGCTGGCATTCTATTGATTTCAGTTACATTCTGTTGTTTGTTTTTTGATTAATTTATAATAAAGCAGATCTTTGCAGAGATGCAAGTGGATGATCTTCATTAACTGCAGATAGATAAAATGTGAGCCATATTTATTTAATGGAATCTCTGTGTTTCTCTTTGACTATTCTAAATCCATAATCCTACATGTGTTATCTGGCATTCATGTATATGAATAAGCTGTGTAAAGACTTCTATAATTAATCAGTTCTAGACAGTTTATGTAATCATAGCTATAGGCAATGGCTTAGGCTTGGATTAAATAGGACAGGTCTGTGTGTCTTCCTTCAAAAACTTCTGATTTTGTTTTCTAAATATTAGATCATGCAAATGTGCTTAGGCAGAGTACTTCAGCATATCTCCAGAAGCAGAACATTGATACTAAGGCTATTGCCCAAGAATATAACTGGGCTTGTCACGCGAAAGTCACTTTCCTCTCTGATGAGCTGCAGACAAGAGAGTGCTGTGAAGCTGATAACAGGGCCAGGATTGCCAGCTGTGCTAAATACCAGTATATAGACATAAAGCTGAAGAACCAAAGAGGAGTTGGACAAGAGAATGATGGTATTTTTTATGGGCAAACAGGAGAAAGGGAAATCTTTCCTAGTAGCTCACTCTGGGCTACAGATAATCTTTTTCCATATTATATATCATTGATCTCAATAGGTTAGAGTTTCTAATAAACTTTGTTTATGTTATAATAATCCTTTTATGTTTTAACATGTGGGGGACTGAATTGTATCCTACTGTAGCATTTTAGGGGACAAAACCTGAGTAATCAGTTTTTGTAGTGTTTAGAGAAGCTATTTGACTATCAGAATGCATATGGCAACAAAAATAAACAGAGAATACTTTCTGACACCCCTATTGAACTCAAAACTATTTCTCAACAAGATAATAAATATTTCAAAGCATTTAGAATATTTAGGCAAGTGTTAATTTTCTGGTACATAGTGTACGCATATTAAGTTGAATGTTGGCAGTGTTCCAACATCTCAAGGCAAGGTGTATTTAAAAGTATACTTTCTTGTTTGCGGCAAGAAAACAATGCAGTTAAAAGGACTTCAGAACAATTTAATTCATACTTAAACATTCTCATCCTTTGTGTCCAATTTCTGTCACGTAATTGTATGTTGTGTGGAAGTTCTAAAATAAGCAGTAGATTGATAAACGTTCAAATTAATGTGAAATACTTTGGTGGTGTGCTTTAAGTTAAGCTACAACTTTAATCATGAGTTCCAAATCACTGAAATATCCTTCAAGAATCTGAGTTCAATATAAAATAATTATTATAGGATAAGGATATAATATATTTGTGTGTGCTTGCATGCACACGTGTGTAAAAATAAAAAAAAATCTCATAAGATGTTAGTGGTGTTTTGGTCTCAATACTTCTCTGTATGTTACTGCCTCTGGATTCTTTTGGTACATAGTTTGCTGTTAGGCATAAGTCTCTAAATAAAATACTCTTAGGCAGTGTTTGGAAATGGGCAGAAGTAACTTATCTTAATAATGCATGTTAATTCTTTCAGTTGCAAAGCATAGAAAAACAATGGAAAAGAACTATTGAAGAGAACCTCTGCAATGCACATGGATAATTACCGGTGACTTCTTTAGATTAAGAAGGTAAACCTTGCAGTAAGGAGAGAAGGACAATAGGTACATTTAAGGAAGACACTTTGCTTTTCATGTAACACTTCTTTTGGCAGGCCCCGTTTGTTTTGGTTTTCTGCAACAAACTTTTCAGTTGTGTTAAACAGATGGTGTTTGGTACAGAGGTAGTTTCTGATATTTTATATTCATAGGACTTTTTTCTAGCTGTAACAGCTTGGAGAGGTAGGGTGGTATAGTGGTTAAAGTACTGAATTAGAGCTCGTTTCTTATTAATCTCAGATGATGGAGCTTTGCGGCAGTTAATTTCTCCCAGTCCAAATTGCTTTAGAGAACTGTTTTAAGGAACATTGGAGGAGAAAGTGCTGAATATAGGTAGTCCTTGATTTACAATTATAATTGAACCCACAATTATGATTGTAAGTTGTGGCAGTTAAGTGGGTCGCCACATGAGCAGTCCTAATTTTCTGACCTGTTTTGCAACAGTGGTTAAGCAAATGCCGTAGTTGTTAAATGAATCTATTATTCCCAATGAGATTTTTTTTTTTTGCCAGAAATGGGAAGTAAACGCTGGAAACTGGCAAAAATAACTGGAAATGTGACTGTGGGATATTGCAAAGGCCATAAAGTGAGCGGTGGCCTAGTGCCCAGAATGCAAACACATGATTGTGGGGTGAGAGGTGGCTGCTATTGGAACCTCTAAATCAGGTTGTAAATACCTTTTGGAGAATTTATCATAATTTTGAATGGTTGCTAAGCAACCGGTTGTGGAGTAAGGACTACCTGTGTGCTGCCTTGAGTTATTAAGTGAACAGCATACAACTGCTTTATCCAAATGGTGAATGTAATTGTTTTGGGTTTTACAAAAAAATTGATAATAAATGGCAATATGGGAAAGTTAACTAATAATTATTGCCCATTCTCTCCAAATCTGCATTTCACTGGAGATGCAGGTGACAATGATGAAAATTAAAAGCTATTGTGATTGACCTATGGATTATAATTTAAACTTAATTTTCCATTTTAGCATGAGTGATTAATGCAGATTCATAAAAATAACATTTACCTTCAGTTGAACTTGATGGATGCAACCAGTTAGATATCTTGATAATAAGACAGAGGGTTTGGGGTTCCAGCCTTTTAGAATCTCTGTGTGTGTTTTACCTACTAGTCTAATGTAGCATTCCCTGGAGGTCCCCCCATCCTAGGACTGACCCTGCTTAGCTTTTAAGCCAGGTAAGATCAGCCAGGTGCTGCCACCTGCTGGGACACAAAACATGTACTTGAAACTATAGAAACGTTTCTACTGAATATTAATAATGCTTCCTTACAGAATGGTATTTCCAGAGTTTGTTCTCTGGTGTCACTGTTCTGTCTTTAGCATTGTTGTTGCTTATGAATTTGTGATAAACAAATAATTATTAAGTATTGTGTTTCTCAATGAAAGTGTCAAAAGCAGTGTTGGACTTTGCATTATTCAGGTACCTGCAAACCATGCCTAAAACTATGAATGAAATGGTTATAGGTTTCTTTTCTCCAATAAAAATAAGTTTGTTTTGCTTTTAAATTTTGTTAGCCTATGACATGCTGTTGAATTTTTTTCTAGTCTGGTCTAACTTTTTTCAGTATTCCATAATCAAATCACTGGGTTTTTAAAATTCACCCAAAATTTCTTCAAGCACTACTACTTTGTAGGTGTGAATGGGCATACCTAGATGTGTATATATGACTGCATATGGGTGAGTGGCTCAGTGGTTAGGTGGATGGGTGGATACATGACAAATGAATATTAAAAAAAGAAGATAGGCTTCATCTAAGGAGGAACAGTTGTATGGAAACCATGCTGCTTCTCAAGAGTTTCATCTCAGAGCAACAAGACATATTTGCACGACGCCAAATGTTAAAAAGGTTATTCTGATTTAGAAAAGGAAAAAATAAAGTGACTCTATAGTTCTATGGGTTTTTCTCAGTGCAGCTCTGGGGAAAAGATTACCAGAGAAAAGAATACTGAATCATAGCAATATAGTAGTTCTTTAAGATAAGATCCTAGCCATAGTAGTGAAATTTGACAAGAAAATAACATTAATATTTTCATTGTTATAGTGTGATAAAAATATATGAAAGCTATTAAATATATTCGGTGCAGAAGATTATCTCATTGTGTATTGTTCTTGGAGGAACAAAAGGAGAAATGTTGGCTTTGTCAAGTTTGATGTTCAAACACAGTTGACCAATGAAGATATGAATTCCTGTAATCATATTGCATTGATTAGGAGTAATTATGAATAGGCTGATATAGTTATGTTTGTTGTTTGGCATTACCCAATTATGTGGGGAAGAGGCTGCCTGCATGTAGAGAATTGTTGGCTTTGACAGTTTCATGGTTTAGTAGAAAACAGTTTTTTCTTGACTCTTTGAAGAAGAAATGAAGTAGGGGCTATTTTGTTCCTGTTGATATAAACTGCTGTCTTCACCTCTTGTGTCAGTGCAAAATAACACCATCATAATATATGTTGTCTTAATTGTCAGTCCTTCCCCTTCCCCTGTAGTTATTCATTGTCCAAATTGCAAATGTATCTAATATTATAAACAGGTTGATTGGATTTCTCCTCTGATTTCATTGCCATTTTTCTTGTCAACCTCCTCAGCTTTGCTGGCTGGGGAATTCTGGGAGTTGAAGTTCTCCAGGCTTAAAGTCGCCAAGGTTGGAGACCCCTGCTGTATAAAATATCCACCAATCAGTCAGTATACATGAGGTGAAGTTGGCATTGTTCTATAATTTTGGAATTTATATTTAAATTTAAAATTATATAAAATAAAGAAATAATTGGGAATAAGGTACTCCGTTATAAATATGCACTTAATAAAAATTAAAAGTTAACCAAGCAGTGCCAAACATATTTTAATTTTTTATACTTTATTCCATATTTTTAGTAGACAGGGTACAAAAGCCCGAAACTAAATTATGCAAGGAGAAGGAGTCCACATAAAATAAATTTGCATTTGCTCTGGGAAGTTGAATTACCCAAAGGGGTTTGAAGTGAGTAAAAGAAGAAACATATCCAGAACTCCAGTACTGAAAAATTACCGATAGATTTCTAGGGCTCCGTGCTTGTTTCAACATGGTTAAGAATTGTATCTGGGTTTTTTTTAAATCAGAAATGTAAATGCAGACATAGGTAAAGGAGGAGAGAGAACAAGGCTACAGGCAGCTCAAATAAATATTTGTCCTCATTCTATTTAGTTGCATTTCAATAGATCCCATGGCTAGGAAACCAGGAAACTGCCAGGCCAGGGTGGACAATCCACCTGCTGAAGGGGAGAGCCTGAACTCATAGCATAGGTGTTCTTCTACCCTCCCAAAGTTATATAAGAAAAGGGCAGAGGCCTAATTATCGTCACCAAATTTGAGCAGCTAAGTCACTGGAGAGTATTTTATCTATCTATCTGGACCCGTACCAGTCGGGCTTCAGGCAGGGGTACAGCACAGAAACGGCATTGGTCGCGTTGGTGGATGATCTCTGGAGGGATCGAGACAGGGGTTGTTCCTCTGTCCTGGTCCTGGTAGATCTCTCAGCGGCTTTCGATAGCATCGACCATGGTTCATGCTGCAGCGGTTGAGGGGGTTAGGAATAGGGGGCACCGTTTTATGGTGGTTCTCCTCCTTCCTCTCCGACCGCTCGCAGTTCGTGTTGACAGGGGCAGAGGTTGACTTCGAGGCTCCTCGCATGGGGAGTGCCGCAGGGGTCGGTCCTCTCACCCCTTCTGTTCAACATTTATGTGAAGCCACTGGGCGAGATCATCCGTGGTTTTGGGGTGAGAGTCCACCTGTACGCTGATGATACTCAGCTGTACATCTCCACCCCAGACCACCCCAACGATGCCCTTGATGTGATGTCTCGCTGCCTGGAGGCCGTGCAGGTCTGGATGGGGAGAAATAGGCTTAGACTCAACCCCTCCAAGACTGAGTGGCTGTGGTTCCCGGTGTCGCGATATAGTCAGCTGGTGCCATCGCTGACTATTGGGGGTGAGTCTTTGCCCCCCACAGAGAGGGCTCGCAATCTGGGTGTCCTCCTGGACGCACAGCTGTCTTTAGAAGAACATATGACGGCCGTGGCCAGGGGGGCTTTCCATCAGGTTTGCCTGATTCGTCAGTTGCAGCCCTTCCTGGATCGCGATGCCTTGCGCACGGTCACTCACGCCCTTGTCACCTCCTGACTGGACTACTGTAATGCTGTCTACATGGGGCTCCCCTTGAAAAGCACCCGGAGGCTCCAACTGGTCCAGAATGCAGCCACGCGGGTGGTTATGGGCGCAACTCGTGCCCACGTGTCACCCCTCCTGCGCGAGCTGCACTGGCTCCCAGTGGTCTTCCGGGTGTGATTCAAGGTGTTGGTTACCACCTTTAAAGCGCTCCATGGCATTGGACCTGGGTACCTTCGAGACCGTCTTCTACCACCAGCAGCCTCCCACCGGCCAGTCCGCTCCCACAGAGAGGGTCTCCTTAGGGTGCCATCGGCCAAATTATGTTGGCTGGCGACACCCGGGGGGAGGGCCTTCTCTGTGGGAGCCCCTGCCCTTTGGAATGAACTGCCTCCAGAAATGCGTAAGATCTCCGACCTACGTATATTTCGCTGTGCCCTCAAAACCTTGTTGTTCCACCAGGCCGGGCTATCAGTGTAAAGATTTTAATTGGTTTTAAATGTGGGATTTTAAATTTGGGGGTTTTATAATTGAGCCAATTATTTAATAATTTTAATTATTTTTAAATTTTGTTTGTCTTTGTGCTTTTAATTAGGCTGTCCACCGCCCTGAGTCCTTCGGGAGAAGGGCGGAATAGAAATAAAATTATTATTATTATTATTATTATTATTATTATTATTATTATTATTATTATTATTATTATTATTATTATTATTAAGATATTTATTTACAGTAAATTTATTGGCTGCATATCTCCAGTGCAATTTGGATTCCATAATTGAGCCCATAATCATGATTGTAAATTGTGAGGATTGCTAAGTGGAAACTGGCAAAAAATGCCAAAAATCACAATCACTTGATCATGGACACTGCAAACAGCCATAAATGTGAGCTAGCGCTCAAAATATGATCACATGACCACAAGGGGGGGCAGTGTGCACCATCAGAACTCTGGGATTGGATCATCATAGCTTTTGTAAGATCTGTCATAACTTTGAACAATTGTTTAGTGACTAGTCATTAAGTGAGGATTATGTGTGTGGGAGTGGATGGGTCTGTGCATACACACACACGTGCATGCAGTACAGAAACCTGGCAAATAATTTTCCAAAACTCAATACATTTCTCATTATTTGAGCTACTGTATTTTAGGATATTGAAGAGTGTGCTGCAGCTACACATAAAGATTCTTCATACATGACATTTAAAAGTTGTCCAAGTATGCCCTTTCTTCTTTCCAGATAGAAGGGTAGTGTGGTCTGGGCTCCTCTTTTCTATTACTTTGGAAGCCCAAAGTATGGTTGATTTTAAAAATTGAGTGGGTGGGCTAAAGGGTGAGTGATAGATGAAAACATAAATAAGCCCAAAGTGAGAGGACATATTTTGGGAGAGAAATAGCTGCACAAGACTGCACACATAGCTCCAAAATACATTTCCTGCCATAACTACAATAAAACACATGACCTTACTACTAATAGTCAGCAAAAAGTTACAGATTTACCATGGCTTGAAATTGGTGGGGAAATGTTGGATTGGGGGTGAGAACTACAGTATTGCTTTTCCCAATATGTAAAGTGATGAGATATGACTATTTAAATCATGGCTGCAGATAAGATGAAGCCACCGTTACATAATCATGGGGAAGTTTCAGGTTTTCATGTTGGGAAATAAGTGGACAGCCTATGATCCACTGTTGACATCTTTGGGAATACGTTACAACAGCTCTACTTCTTCTTACATTACCCAAGGAACGTGTTACCTTGTAGGAAAATTAGGAAGAAAAAGCTGCCAGTTTGAACTATTGTGACAATAAAAGCCATTAGATCTCCAATCATCTGGTTTGCTTGGCTTAATTCTTGTTTGCTGTAAAGATTCTTATCTAGTCACTATTATCTGTTGAGATTTTTTGCTTAAGTTTTAGTTTAGGGAATGAATTTAGCCGCAGTGTGTAAAATCAGGTGGTCAGTGATTTGCTGATTAGCATTATGGCATTATGCTGCTGTTACATATTGTATGAAGTGGAAGACCAGACGTTCTGTAGTTTGAGAAGAGAATTGCATTTAATAGATACAATAATGGCTTAGCCATTAAGAGACAATCTTCTATGCGCCGAACAATGTGGCTTCACAGTTATATTTTGTTCATTTAGTTCTTAGAATAACTTGGAAATTTGTCTTAAATCAGAAAGTAGCATCTGTAGGGTGCTGATATGCAATAGACAAGTCTCCTTGAACTTGTTACAGGTTGTGTGTGTGGGGGGGGGGGGGGGTGTTGATGGACACGTGCAATTTTGAGAGCACATTACTTTAAAAAAGGATACCATGATGATATACCTAGTTACAGAAGACAAAGTTACTTGAATGCATAAGCTTAAATGGCTCTACACTGTTTCAACTCTTCTACCTGTTTGGTCTCTATTAATTAAACTCTTTTTTCTGGCAGATGGGCAAAAGTGGGAAGTATTGGTCTGCAGCCATCCACCATTTTAGTTTCTAAGAATCCCTCAAGGCAGGGGTCCCCAACGCCCGCACCACAGCCCACTACCAGGCCTTTAGCCCTTCAGAACCAGGCTGCGGAAGTGGTGGTAAATGAACATGTGTACGCATTCCCCACTTGAGCAAGCAGCGGGCAAGCACAGGTGATTATGCAAAATGGAGCTGCTCGCCGCTTGCCTGGTCTTACATGAAACCATCCCCTCTCCTCCGCCCCACCCCCCAACCCGCCAGGCCAGTCTGCAAAACTGGAAAGGTTGGGGAACTCTGCTCTATGATGTGAATGGATCCCAATGCATTTTTGGAAAAGATAGATTATGCTTCAGAATGTGTTTGCTTTGGGTATATTTACTACTCAGTTATCTATTATATATATGGTAGTCCTTTAGATTTGAAGACTACATATTGTTGGGCAGTTCCTTTGGATACAGAGGTGGTTCTGAAGTCCAAATCTGGAAGCACAGAGTTTAGTACAAGGAGGGCACTGGAAGTCCATTATTGTAGAACCCATAGGTATTATCCTGTGACATCACACATGGTTTTCTATCATTTTTTGGCAAAGCTTGTCTTGCAAGCTGGTGGAAGCTTCATTGGACAAGGCTCACCACAGTATCATTTATTAAAAACATTTAAAACAGCTTGATATCAGGGAATTGTCAGAAGACACATATTACTGTTCAGAGTAGCAGAGAGGATTTTTATCCTATCTGATTTGCAATCAAAAGAATCTTTTTCGGACCTATTTGGAATTAAGTATGCAAACTTTTTTTTTTTAATCAGAACTTTATCTTCTGTTTTGGATTTTATCTACGACAATGTTCTCTTTGTGAAAAAGTTACCATGAAGAAAAGTTGCCACTGTGGCCATCCAAGTATTGTTGTCCTCCAAGTCTTAACTCCCATCAGTCCTCTCCTGCATTATCCATAAATCAGAAATATTGAGATTTGTAGTGTATAAGCATTTGGATGACCATCATTGATGCCTGAATAATTGCACTAATTTTGTGTCTCATTTTTTTTTCTCCATAGGTAAAGTATGTGCAGAATTCCACAACGAAGGTTTTAAAAAAAGTGAACATTATGGCAAAGTTATCAGAAGGAAGTTCAGCAAAAAGTAACATTCACCCCACCTTGAAAATCTCTGCAATTAAGTGCCAAACAGATCCAAAAAAGAATTACCGGTAACTGGGAATCTAAATCACAATTTCTCCTGATCTAAATACAAAGAAACAAAAATAACATCAATGCACAACCACGGGTTGTGGTGCCTTTTTCATATTTGAGTTACAGTCCTCATAATTCATATATATCTCCATGTTTAGAACTCCTTTAATTGTATATACAATAAATCCAAGTTAGAACTGGCTTGTTGTTCATTAGAATAATTGTGCTAAAATTTGCCAAAATGAGTGCAGAAGGATACCAGTACAAAGCTTTATATGATTACAAAAAAGAACGAGAAGAAGACATCGACCTACATTTGGGAGATGTTTTAACTGTGAATAAAGGTACTTTAGTTGCTCTTGGATTCAGTGATGGAGAAGAAGGAAAACCTGAGGAAATTGGTTGGTTGAATGGCTATAACGAAATGACTGGGGAGAGGGGAGACTTTCCAGGAACTTACGTAGAATATATTGGAAGGAAAAAAATTTCTCCCCCTACTCCAAAGCCTCGTCCGGTTCGACCACTACCCATGGCACCAAGTCCTGCAAGAGTCGGAACAGAGAGTGATCAGTCAGGTTAGTGTTTTGTTATTATAATAAAACAGACTAAATAGCAGATAATTACCTTGCTTCTTTCCCCTCAGGTAATTTCGATTCTTTAGCACTTCATGCTGTAGAATATTAACACTGCAGGTGGGAAGAAATTAGTTTAAATATTGTGTAGGGTGTTAAATAATGTAAATGAATGTAAATGTAAAAGAAGCAAGTTCATTTAATAACAAATGTGACTAGAAATTATTTCACACTATCTTCATAGTTCTTTTAAGTAGGCAAACATCTATTAAAAGTAGGGAAGTATTTACCACTCTCTTCTAAAAATGTTTCTTCTACACCTGAGGGATTTCTGATACAAATGTGGGAGGAAAAAGAAGCCCAGTATTGTAAGGCACATAATCAATCTGCAAAGATGGCAGATCTGACCAGGTCCTGAGTGCCCAATCTCAAAATTCAAGTCCCTTAAAACATTCTGACAGACAAGTAAACCATTGTTCCAATGTATAGAAAGGAGAAAATTCTGACAAATTTAACTGGTGTTTCTGAATTTATTTAAAATCATGGCTCCATTGCACAATAAACATGTAAAGGTTTTTTCATATAATTTTGTTGTTTGTACTCACAGTATGTGCATATTGGTTTCTATTCAAAATCTTTTAATAACTTGACTGATAATTAGTCTGGGATAATTAAAATTGAAAACTTGAAATCAAATTATGTCGGTGGCTTTGAGTATTACCAATTAAAAGATAAGAAACAACATTTAAATAGAGTCAACTAATTATGGAATATGTCAACATTGCCCAATTTGAAGTCAGTGGCAATATACTTATGTAAGTGGTTATTTTCTTTCTCCTGTTTCTCTTCCACCATCCTTCTGCTTTAAAATAAAACAGTACCCTGTCCAAAGTACATGAACAGATTTCTAAAATGGAATTTCCCCTCCTTTTCTTCTCCTTAGTGCCATGTGTCCCCAGATTTATTCCAGAAACTTTCCCAATAATGTTTGGGGAGAAAGATGCCTAGAAATTGATTCTCCATTGAGTCTGTCTGTTGCATATGAAACATTATACTGGTAGGCAGATTCTTCCCAAACTAAAAGAGATCATACATAATGCACATACTGGTAATCTCTGAGTTATGATAGTTCACTTAGTTCACTTCAAAGTTGTGATATAACCCTCCAGTACTTATGACACAGTCCCGAAGTTACAAATGTTGTGGCACCACAACAGTCATTCACCTTTATGAATGACTGCAGAGGGTCTGCAACATTTGCCCTACCTATTCCCCCCTCCCCCCGCTTGTGGATATTCACCTTGCAAAGAACTAGCAAGCCTTCGGTTTCTTGGCCTGCTTCGGTGCTTCAGGCCGTTGGTGCATTCCCAGAGAATGGAGGCCTAAAATACAGCCAAATCAAGTGAGATCAATAGCACGAGATTTGAATATGAGGAGCATTGTATAAGACCTCCTTGACTTTATTTGGTCAAGTTTATATTTTCTAAACTTCACAGTTTCAAACTGCTGTGTGCCTCTTAAGTGGCGGAGAGTCTGAAAAAGTGTTTTTTTACTTTACTGCTTGGAATTACCATATTTTTCGGTGTATAAGACACACTTCCCCCCCCCAAAAGTGGGTGGAAATGTCTGTGCGTCTTATACAGCGAATGTTGCCAAAGCCCCACCCACCCACACCCTTTGGCCTCTGCCTCCCAGCAATTTGCCTCCTTGCAGCAAATAGCAAACAGCCTGGTCAGCTTCAGCACAGCCTGATTTAGCACAAGCAGCTGATTGGTGGTTGGATCTACCTCCCGGAATACTGCCTATCAGCTGTTCCAGGGTGCGAGGATTGTCATCGCCCATCGCTGCTGCCACCTATTGCCACCTCCGCGTGCCCCATTTTTGGCCTCTGAGTGTCCCATTTTTGGCCTCTGCGCCAAAAATGGGCACGTGGAGGCGGCAATAGGCAACAGCAGCGATGAGCGGTGACAGTGGCAATGGCTGATCCCAAAGCCTGGAACAGCTGATAGGCGGTATTCTGGGAGGCAGATCCAACTGCCAATCAGCTGCTTGTGCTAAATCAGGCTGTGCTGAAGCTGACCAGGCTGTTTGCTGTTTGCTGCAAGGAGGCAAATTGCTGGGAGGCAAAGGCAGATTTTTTTTTTCTTGTTTTCCTCCCCAAAGCTAGGTGCGTCTTATAGTCCAGAGCATCTTATAGCCTGAAAAATATGGTAGATTGAAAAAGCCATTTGTTTGTGTGGTTTACAAAGTACATCTCTGTTGTGGTTTCCCTCTGATACATTAGTTATGATACATTTTCTACAAAGTTTTCCTAAACATATAAGGTTTTCTATAAACATGTTCTACTTGTGTTTTTGCTTATGTTAATCAAACTAAACAGCTTGACACTTAGTTCAGTTGTTTTGGTTAATCAGACAAGTGTTTTGTTGTTTTTAGGAGCACTTAGGTTACTTTTCATCTGATTGAAACTCTAATCCCATGTTTGGAAGGCTGATGTTTCAATTAAGCTTTATTTACAGTTGAGATTATTTTAATTCATAAAGTTGACACAGTAATGCTGTTAAAAACAGTTTATTCTCAGCAGAGAATTTCCAAGTAGTGTTGTAAGTTTTATGCAGAACTAAGATTGATGCAGAAACTGTTGATTCACTGTAACAAAAAAAAAAATTGTTGTGGCAGCTTTAAAATTTTAACAAATTGTTTAGTACCAGATATTCACTTATCATTGCCAGTAACATGATTACTATGGTTTGTACTGTTTGCATTTCATTTTCTTCTAGTCTTGGAGTTTATAATTCCCTTGATTGTAGTGCTTTTCGTTCTGTTCATATTTTGAAAGAAAAGAATCACACAATGTGCATAAATATTGTGGCTTTCAAATACTAGAAGATTTCTTCCAGTGATGCTGATGACTGGAAATAATCAAATTATTTACTCAGACCTTATGATCTCTATTCTTGGACACCGAGAAAGTAGTCAGTGCTATATGGCCACAACCATTGCTAGACTTCACTAAATAAAATTCTAGCACGTCATAATTTATATTAAAATTTTAGACCTTTAAGTTTTGTATGTTCTCTTGCTGATTTCGGCAATCTTGAGAGAAAAATATAAATCTCCTCATTCTGTATTCATATGCCCAATATCAATGTTTCCCCCATAGCCGAATGATCACATATGGCAAAAGTTGGAAAAAGCAAATGCTTAGCAAGCCTCTTCAGTTCCTCTTAAATATAATTATGTAGAAGTCATGAGATTTTATTGCACATTGGATCTGTTTCCCAGGCAAGCAGTTTTTTTAGCCCATTCAGTGAGATTTTTCAAAACATTTTTAAAAAGGGAGAAATGTATTTCATTAGTTTTGTTTATTCTATTGATAAAATAAAGGCAACACAATATTTTATAATATTCTGTTGAAAGGATTATTTAAAAAATGTGGTTAGGAACATTATAGAGAGTGGGTAATTACCTCAGTAAGCATTGCCAATGTATATTATCAGGAAAAGTCACAAATTTACTCAAGTAATATCAAGAGTAGTTTGTAAATTGTATATTAGAAGAAAATACCAAAATAATTTTCACCTATTTATGAAAATCTAAATAAAGTATAATAAAACTGTTGAAAATGCATAGAAACATCCACTTCCTTCCTTTCTTTAAACTCTGTTTCTTTAAATAGAGAATATTGAGTAATTATGTGGTTTTCTAAATGTATTGATTTTTCTTTAAGAATTAGATCATTAAAGCCCATGATAAAGGAATGGCATCTTATCTTTTGTTCCCTGGGCACAATAAATATAATACAGTTGTTTATGCAGTAGCTGTAATCCATAGTCTCACTAGAATCTGCAGGAATACTAAAAAGATGCCAGATTGCTGCCCATTTCTGCAAGTGTGAATATTGCATCACAAGTATAACTGTTTACTGATGTGGCATGCTTGGTAGTTTGTTTCAGTAGGGCTAGTTAAAGATGAAAAGAGTGTGTGTGTGTGTGTGTGTGTGTAAAGAAAGAAGCAGACATCCTGCGAGCTCCGGGACTTAAAATTTTAAAATAATTAAAATTTTATTTAACTAAGCTTTCGTCAGCCATCTGCTGACATCGTCAGAGTATTAAACTACCATTACAGAGATCTCTGCCTATATATTACAGAGATCTCTGTAATGGTAGTTTAATACTCTGACGATGTCAGCAGATGGCTGACGAAAGCTTAGTTAAATAAAATTTTAATTATTTTAAAATTTTAAGTCCCGGAGCTCGCAGGATGTCTGCTTCTTTCTTTACTAATATACCTGGAACTCGTATTTTTAGAATAGTTTGTTATATATATTGATATATATATATAGATAGATAGATTTTCAGCCATCTTGGTCATAGTTATCCCAAAAGTGGTTTTTCAAGAGGCAGAGCTAAAGAAGCTTCTTGGATGAGAAATGGCCATTCACAATAAGCTTTTTTTGTGAGTGGCATGTACTTTTGTACTGGTGAGTTGATTGATGTGTGTAGTAGGATAAGAAATATTAGATTTAATGAGAAAGAATGTTAATTCTTAACAACAGGTTTTTTTAGTACAACCATTTTCCAGTAAAATTTGTTTTTCAGTAAAGATATGACTAAGGCCTAAAATTGATTTCTCACTTTCCATGCACAATCTGTAGTAAAATTGGTAACTATCTTTAAACTGTTCTTTGACTCCACCTCCTGGTTAATACTGGAAATACATCCAATGCCAAATTAATGGATTTTAAATTAGTAAAGAAACAAAGGCATATTTTTTTCCAGATTTGAAAGAAATGTAATTTCAGTAATACAGTGATGCTTCACCAACCATTGTAAATAATGGTGTTTAACTTGGTAATTCCTGCTGAAAAAAAACATACACAGATTTTCAACTTGTCTGTTTTTGGATTTATTTTTTTAATGTCACATTGAATACACAATGAATAAAATTTCATCTCCCTCCCTCCTCCCCCAGTGTAGGGCGTAATCATTATCTGAGAAATCTTTTAATTGAGGTAATATTTACTATCAGGAAAAGCCAGGAATAGGTTAGTTATGTTTCAGTTAGAAAGATAAAAGGAACACCTTTTTTTCTGCAACATGTGGTTGTTCGCAACTGCTGAATTCTTGCCAAGGATAATTCTGAACCATTCTGTCCTCTTAAATCTTTATTTAATGCTATTTACAGATATGCTGCCTCTTGTGAAAGAACCCAGATGTCTGCATTGCAGCTGCTTATAAGCCCTTTGCATGTTCAGCTTGCTTCAAATTTTGTATTTAGTTAAACAACCATGAAATCAGTTTGAAGGCTAAAATCTGAGGAATTATAAAATTTTAATAGCTTGGAATGAAAAATGTGCTTATGTTATATTTAATAGAGTTTGTAGATTCAAATCAATTATGTTGTAATACTTTGTCAGTTAGAGAATTGAGGTACCTTATTTCAGTATAGCTAACAGTACTCAATTTAAATATATTTCAAAAGAAAGGCTGTACATATTGTAATTGATTATTAAAATTGCTAAGTCCTACTCCAAAATTTATTGCAATAATCGTATCTTTGCACAAACATACATAACGCACAATTCATATAAGAACGCTTAAAAGCTCTGTTGACTAAATATAAAGGTCTTACAGTGCTTAAATTGACAATATTTTTAGCATAAGAGAAGGGGAATTTCCCAGCGGTGACACAGTCACTTGTAGCACATCTTTAAAACTCTTTGTAGTCCCAAAGTCATAAATAAAATAGGTCCAGAAAATATTTTTATGCTCTAACTTAATTAATTGCCATAAATTAATATAATTAATTGACACTATTATATTTAGTGATCGTTAACACTTTTAAAAAGGACACCACAATAATTTTATGTGCTACATGAATATATGTTCCGATAGTTAAAACTATTTCAGTGTATTTATTTGATTGCTTATTTTAGAAGTAAAACACTTTGTGTGTGACACTTTGTGTCAGACGTGGGAATCCAAGAACGATTAAGCCTCAGCCTAACCCTATAGACAAAATCTTGCCAGATTAAAGCACATTCTGCATAACTATCTGATAAATGCTGAGAAGAAATTAGGGAGGATCCCTTCCATTCTGCTTCCTGCATAGCAACAACTCAAGGTTGATGTTTCTCTTCCCCCTCCCATTAATTCAGCATCAATTTCCACCACATTTAAATTACTACTCAGAAGCAAATCTTTTGTGATTTTAGTAAGACTTATTTCTAGGGTAAATATAGCTCCCCTCCCCCCATGCTAGTTTGGTATTTTGAAAGTTTTAATCCTAATAGATCTGCATCCCACCAGGATAGAGAAAGTCTTGCAAAAAGAAAGGACATACACATTTAGTAAATTATTTTCATTAAGTAGGAAATTATTTCTTTTAATTTACCAGCCTTGTACAAGTAACTCCTATGTATTCAGAACTGTAGAAGTGTCATTGACAAGTTTCAAGCTGTGCATTTCCCAAGCCCAGATAAGATAGACATTGGGGAAGCAAAGTACTGTTTATATGTTTGCTGAATACAAAATTCTTTGCCACTCTAGTTAGCACAGATCTTTCACTCATCATTGGCACTAACTGAATATTGTATAAGGTTCATGATAGGTGACAAATAGATGAATAGCACAATTTGTCTGCCATGATTACTTTTTGTTCTAGGTGATAATTTTGCCATAATTGCACTGAGCTGTACATTCAGGAAGAGATGTGGTGGCTCAGTGGCTAAGACGCTGAGCTTGTCGATCGAAAGGTTGGCAGTTCAAATCCCTAGTGCCGCGTAATGGGGTGAGCTCCCGGTACTTGTCCCAGCTTCTGCCAACCTAGCAGTTCGAAAGCATGTAAAAAAATGCAAGTAGAAAAATAGGGACCACCTTTGGTGGGAAGGTAACAGCGTTCCGTGCGCCTTTGGCGTTGAGTCATGCCAGCCACATGACCATGGAGACGTCTTCAGACAGTGCTGGCTCTTCGGCTTTGAAACAGAGATGAGCACCACCCCTTAGAGTCGGAAATGACTAGCACATATGTGCGAGGGGAACCTTTACCTTTATACATTCAGGATTTCTAAGTCAACAAATTTGCATTTGTGTTTCATTTTATTAATAGTCAAAGTTTGCCCCTTTGACTGCATGATCCTGTTGTAACCATCTCAAAGGTTATTTCTGAGAATGGAAATCTGATAATTCTTGGAAACTACTCCAACTGTTACTGGGGTGGAAATTACCTTGTACTGACCAGCTGCAAAAATGTAGAAATGAACACCGCTTTCTCTCCTTTTGTGTAAAAAGTCTACGATGCTCAGAGATTTATTCTTGAAGTACAGGACTGCATTATATTTATTTATTATTTATTTATTATTTGAATTTCTATACCGCCCTTCTCCTTTCGGACTCAGGGCGGTGAACAGCCAGATAAAAAACATCTATACAAACATCACAGTTAAAAATAAAGTTAAAATAATTTATAAATTTGGCCCATAATTTAAAACTTGTCAATTAAAATAAATATTAAAATTTTTAAAACTAACCCTAAAATCAGGACAGACCAGCTAGCTGAAAAAAATAAGTTTTTAGGGCCCGATGAAAAATCCGGAGGTCGGAAATCACTCGTATCTCTGGGGGTAGATTGTTCCATAGGGTAGGTGCCACCACAGAGAAGACTCTCCTCCTGGGGGTCGTCAGCCGGCATTGTCTGGCCGACGGCACCCTGAGGAGGTCCTCTCTGTGGGAGCGAACTGGCCAGTGGGAGGCTATTGGTGGCAGAAGGCGATCCCGTAAGTACCCTGGCCCTAAGCCATGGAGCGCTTTAAAGGTGATCACCAACACCTTGAAGCGCACCCGGAAGTCCACCAGAAGCCAATGCAGCTCGCGCAGGAGAGGAGTCACATGGGAGCGCCCCGTCGCTCCCATAATCCCCCGCGCAGCCGCATTCTGCACCAGTTGGAGCCTCTGGGTGTACCCCAAGGGGAGCCCCATGTAGAGAGCATTACAATAGTCCAGACGAGAAGTGACGAGTGCTTGAGTGACCGTGCGTAGGGAGTCCCGGTCCAGAAAGGGGCGCAACTGGCGTATCAGGCGAACCTGACAAAAAGCGCCCCTGGCCACGGCTGTCATATGCCCTTCTAAAGACAGCCGCGCATCCAGGAGGACACCCAAGTTGCGGGCCCTCTCCGTGGGGGCCAATGATTCGCCCCCAATAACCAGCGATGGCGTCAGCTGGCTATACCGGGACGCCGGCAGCCACAGCCACTCGGTCTTGGAAGGGTTGAGTCGAAGCCTGTTTCTCCCCATCCAGACCCGCACGGCCTCCAGGCACTGGGACATCACTTCCAAGGCATCATTGGGATGGTCTGGGGTGGAGATGTACAGCTGAGTATCATCAGCGTACTGATGGAACTCCACCCCAAAACCACGGATGATCTCACCCAGCGGCTTCACATAAATGTTGAACAGGAGGGGCGAGAGGACCGACCCTTGCGGCACCCCACAAACAAGGCGCCTTGGGGTCGACCGCTGCCCCCCTGTCAACACAGATTGCGACCGGTCGGAGAGATAGGAGGAGAACCACCGCAGAACGGTGCCCCCCACTCCCAGTCCCTCCAGCCGGCGCAACATGATACCATGGTCGATGGTATCAAAAGCCGCTGAGAGGTCTAATAGGACCAGGATAGAGGAATAACCCCTATCCCGGGCCCTCCAGAGATCATCCACCAACGCGACCAATGCCGTTTCCGTGCTGTACCCAGGTCTGAAACCGGACTGGAGCGGATCCAGATAGACAGCTTCATCCAGGTACTGGGGAAGCTGTCGCGCCACCACACTCTCAACAACCTTCGCAATAAAGCGAAGGTTGGAGACTGGACGATAGTTAGCCAAAATAGCCGGATCCAGGGATGGCTTCTTAAGGAGAGGCCTCACCACCGCCTCTTTCAAGGCGGCCGGCAGAACACCCTCGCTCAAAGAAGCGTTAATAATCCCCTGGAGCCAGCCTCGTGTAACCTCCCGGGAAGCCAGCACCAACCAGGAGGGACACGGGTCCAATAAACATGTGGTTGCGTTCAGCCGTCCCAAGATCCTGTCCACGTCCTCGGGAGCCACAGGATCGAACTCCTCCCAGATAACACTCTCAAGGCCTGCCTCAGTCATCTCGTCTGAACTAACCCAGTCGGCGGCCAAGTCTTCCCGAATCTGAGTTATTTTATCATCCAGATACTGTACAAAATCCTCAGCTCGGCCCTGCAAGGGGTCCTCCCGTCTTATGGGATTTAGTGAAAGAGAGATTTCAGTTCTGATTTCAAATTGGAAAATTCCATATTCAACTCTAGTTGAAATCTGATAAAATAATTATTCTCTTTTTATGTTCTTAGCAATAATGTGGATAGATGCAAACCTAATCATGGAATTTTTCTTTAAAATACGTAAAATTCCATTTAAAAAAAGAAAGCCTATGCTTTTGTAAGAATGTTGATGCTATCAATATTTCTCTACATACTGAATAATGCTAACATTTGGATTTTTCTCTACTGTTTACTTTGTGGTGCCCTGATTCTTTCTCACTCTGAAATATCAACCTATCCAAGTCAAAATCATATAGGGATATAATCTAGATACTGTTTATTCATACTTCTCCTTTATGGGGTTTTTGGCATATAAAAATGTCATTGCCAATGGTTTTTTTTTTCCTTTTTAAGAAATAGACAAAGTGTGTATGATTTTTTTAAATCTTAACACCTTAGGAACAAAACAGCAAAATTGTACAGTTTCTAGTTAACTTTTATTATTATATCTATACATTTATTATTATTATTTTCTCTTGAGACAAACTCAAGAAATGGTAAGTTGTTGATCTTAAGCTTTTGAACATATTAAGCTAGACCTCTGAATATCTTGTAAATTCATGTGATGCTTCAAATTCAAAATAGCATATAATTGGCGTATATAAGCAATTTTATGAAAAGCATTATTGAGAGATTTTTTTCCCCCAGCAGCATTTAATTTTGACTTGACCTCTTTGTAGGCTTCAGAGTCTTGCCTGGTAGTAGGAGAAAGTGCTGACAAATGCACATTCACTAACACAGTGGTAAATATCAAGAATTGTTTTATTTTACAATAGATATTTAATCATCCAAGTAAAGGGACTGCTCCAGTTCAGTGATGCTGCATATTCTGCTTTTATTTTAAAATTTTTGTTAAAAAGAAATTAAGTACCATACTAATTCGGGTTTTTTTTTTTTTTTTTTTTTTTGCAATTTCTTTTCTGCTACAGGTTTTTTTTTTTTTATAATGACAGTAATAACCCTCTTTAAACTGAATAATTTTAACTGCTAGGCATCTTTAGCTTGTTCTGGTTACACACTATGAAAAAGCGATCTCATGTAACACATTTCCTGTTTATAATACATTGGCAACTGTCTTTAGTGATTCAATCTTCAGAGTTCACACAAAATGCATCTTTAAATTAGTATACTTTAAATTAGTACATCGATGGAACTTCTAATTTACAGTGCATTATTGACAGATCTGCTGACTTATGCACACTATAAGATGGATCTGTTAAATTCTTGATAATTTTTAAGGTAAGTTTTGTGGTGAGATATTGCAGAACAATTTGAGGAAGAGAAAGCATGTGAGACTCAGCAGACCGCCGGAACAGATCCTTGATAACTGCAGGTGTGTCTCAGCTTCTTAAAAGCATGACTGGCTAGAATAGCCTTGTTAATTGAACTGTTCTAGGTAGCCTAGAGGTCAATTTTGGCTGCTGTTTAATGAACATGTCTGTCATTTGAGACCTTCCCCCGCTGCTTTCTAATAAGACATGTTTCTTCCTAGTCATTTCTGTCATGAATGAAGGTGGATATACGTGTCCCAGGATAATGTTGCAGGATCCAATCTGGGTTGGTCACCAGGATCAGAGGTTTTGGATGGGCTCTAGCATGAGTCCGAAAGTTTGGAAGACAAAACCTCTGGTCCCGATGACTGACCCAGATTGGATCCTGCAGCCATTTACTGCAGCCATAATTCTTGTTCTGCAATATGTTTTTTTGTGTGTGTTTAATTGATTGGTTTTGCAGAGGTTATGTTCTCTCTTTTCTTTCCCCAATGTAAAATGATATAATGGTGAATTAGGAGTGGTTGGAGGCAAGACCGTAATAATTTTTATGTGATTGACCAAATTAAATCACTTTTAGAAACAATTCATAAAAGCTCCAACCCCACTTCAAACTTCACTGTGTAAATTTTCTATGCTTGAGGGCAGAAAATTTTTATATTGTATGAAACTATATATCTCTGTTTACTATCTTTATTGAAACATAATACTTCAAATATCTTCAAATTGAGGTATTTTAACATTAATACATACATACTGTAATTGTTGAAAGCACCATTAAAATAAAAACCACTATCAACAGCTCTTCGTTCAGATTGCATTACTAACTTGAAAAGGGGAAGATTGATATAGGTTGGTGTAGTTTTTTAAACTCCAGATGTTTCCTCCAAAACACATATGTGAAGTCAGTTTATTGAAGAGAAAGTCAAAATGTCTTTTTTTTTTTTAGCTTATGTAACATATCTTCAATGTACTATTTTAGTTGAAAGCTAAATCTCAGTGGCTAAAATACTTTAATAACAAAATTATCAAAAGATTCTTGTTTTTGTTCTCATTTATTTCATAGCAATTTGCAGATTTTGTCTGAGAAAGTAGCATAAAATAGGACTTCAAAAATAGCCTTGGATTGCTGTTAGACCTAAAAAATCCCAGGATTAATTATTGCTATTCCCATGAATAATCATTTGAGTTCTGTATTGTATTGTTTGGAAAGTATTATTAAATACTGCATAGGAGCTAAATGGTTGACTTGTTTAGGTTCAGCTAATATTGATGGAAAAACCTGTGAAAAACATTTGAGTTGCTTAACTAGCTAGTTGCATAACTAGCTCATATTTTGCACATGAATTGAAATATAGTTATTTCTTTGGCATGATGCATAAATTAGTTGTAGTCTGCAACAGTTGGAAATAAGTCTTTTAAGAAAGTGATATAGATAGGTGCTTAAATAAAAAGTAAGTATACACACACACACCTGCATACACACATACATACATATACATATACATACTTGTCTACTGGGAAATTAATGTCAAGGGCTTTTTTCTAAGTAGCTAGAATTGTACTAACAGCACTTTGAAGGAACAAAACCCTGTAAAGTTGACTATAACAATGCTACATAGACTGTAATAACAGAATCTTGAAAGTCTGTTTCCCTCTCTCTCAAACCCCAGTGACATAGAGTAAAGTTTTAGCTACTTTCTCATGCATTTCCTGGGTTTAACACACATTTGTTTTTGTAACTATTTCTGTATATTTACTCCAAGGTCATCTTTGTGGCTCTCCTCAAGTATATTGGTAAAAGACCATAATTGTGTAGCATGACATTTCAAATTCTCCTTCTCTCATGCATCTCTCATTGGGGATGCTGCACCAGATACATGGTGCAGCAAGCATTTCTGAGATATTTTGATTACTGATCACCTATTTTTTTTCTCAAAGTAAGTGACTATAAGTGCTATAGTATCCACTTTATGTACTGTGTACCCTAAGTAGATCTTATATCAGTGGTGCATTGCTTATTACGTGTTGTTGTGGGCAATTCTCCAAAGCCTTGTGACTTGTCCTCCTGACTCTCATGTAGTATGTCTTTCTGCACTGCCATTTGTATTCGTATTAAAGAAAATTAGTTCTGCAATCTCCCTTGGAACGTATGTCTCCCCTCAGCCCTGTTTGTCTTTCCTAAAATAATCTTTAAAACATCCTTTCTTGGTCAATTGTGGAGCCACATGACCTTCTTCCTTCCTTCCTTCCTTCTTCCTGTCTTCTTCCTTTTGAAATTGAAACATCTAGTGACAAAAGCTCTTAGAGAATTGATGGAAATGTTCTGACATTGTAACCTTCCATCACAGATTTAATTCTATCTGATCTTGGAAAGTGGAAACTAAACTCCTTGATATTTGTGAGTTCCTGTAAGCCAAGGACTACCTGTAAAAGGAGTTTCTAGGTATAGCCATGAGAAATCCAATTCATTTTAAATGCTACAGATTTTGTAATACAGAGAGAAACTAGACAGTTTATAGCCACAGAAGCAGCATGTAGCCTCCAAGTTCCCCTTTTTCTGGCCAGGACTGCTGAAAACTGACAATAGTTTCCCACAGTTTTGAGATGGGAAATACATAGCAACTATGTTATAAGCCCTAAATAAGTGCACCATATTTAAAAGCAACACGATTGATATATTATGTGCCATCAATTGGGGGCCATTCTTAGCAGCCATCTAGATAGATTTTTTTAATGACACTGTCCCTAAACTGGTCTTTCAAGTATGGCCCCCAAAAGGTTGCCTCTCATTGAAACAGATACCTTTAATACTGTGGACTAATACCGTTTTTGAAATCCATATGCATTTTCTTAGATGCTTCAGAACACTCAAGAATGTATATAAACAAGTTCTTTCAAATCACGGCGGAAGCCAAAAACAGTGTTGATTCCTGGAAGTTGTCTGTACAAGGCCTTGCATTTTACTTTGCAAGATTTTTGAAAGAAGTTTGCCATTGTCCTCTTCCTAGAGTTTAGAGCAGGGGTGTCAAACTCAAGGGCCACGGGCTGCATCCGTCCCGCAGGATGTTTAGATCTGGCCTGCGGGGCCACCCTGGAAACAGCGAAGGACCGGCCTGCGGTGCCTCTGCCAGCGAAAATGGGCCACAGCCGTCCCGAGCTCCATTTTCACTGGCAGAGGGTTGCAGGAGGCCGTCCCAGCCGAAAATTGAGATCGGGAACCTATTTTCGCTGGCAGAGCAATCGGGTCACCACAGGCGCCTTGACATGAGTGACATCCAGCTGGTCACGCCCACCCCGGCCCCCCAAGGTCAAACACAATCCTGATGGGGCACTCAATGAAATTTTGTTTGACACCCCTGGCTTAGAGAGAGACTGGCCCAGCTGCCTTTGTGCCTAAAACAGGCTGGAACTCAGTCTCTTAAGTTTCTAGCCTGATGTCTTAACTTAACCAAACTGGCTCTTTATAATCTTTTAACAATGTGGACTTTAGTTCAGAATAAAAAAATAATGTGGATATAAAGATAATAAAGGGACGTTTCTAAATACACTATATCATGAGTAAAAAAAGAGCCAAAATGTCCCCTCTGTACATTGAAGCTTTTATGCAAGATGTGAAGTGCCTGTTTTGGTTTTTCAGCTCTTCAATATCCTGAGAGTATTTTTTCAAATTAGGAAGTTCTGTGTCAGATTTCTAAACTTTTTTTTTTTTGCCAATTTCTTTAAACTTTAACTTCATTTATGTCTTTTTTAAAATAAAACATCTTGCTTTTCATAACAGTGTACAACATATATAATAATCAAAATAGAATTTTACTTAACTTCATTTGTAAATACGGTCTCCATTTATTTCTTTGGAACATCACTATATGTAATGCTTTCATTTGCATACCTATTTTTGTTCCTTGTTTTTTTTTTCTTCTGCCTTTTAAATCTGTGACATTTTAAAAAATTGGTAGGGAGAATAGGAGCGATGAACAAGAGATGGATGGAACATAATAATAACTATAATTTTTGAATATCAAGGAATTGTGAATGTAGACTTATATAAAGGCAATTACTGCAGGAACCCATTTGTGCGTGGCAGAGCAAGTTCTGACAATTTATAGGAAAGTACATGTGTGTGCGCTTCGTTATTTGATTGTTTTAGGAGTGTGTTTGAGTTGGCAGATCGACATATTGAAGCTTATCTGCTGATAATATTACAACTTGCTGGGGAATGTGAAAAACCGGAATATTGTCTGTCTAGAAATCTTCAAATCTTACTGAGTAAAGTGGGTAAAAAAAAGTAGAAGTAAAAGAGTCTTCTCTTGAGTTTCTTGCCCACCCATTATCCAGTTACAGGGTATATTGTCTCTTCTCTGACCATTATCTTGTCAATATCTCTTTGCCCAGGATCTTTCCCATATACCATTATAGCAGTGGTGGGTTTGAATTTTTTTTACTACCGGTTCTGTGGGTGTGGCTTGGTGAGCGTGGCAGGGGAAGGGTACTGTAAAATCTTCATTCCCACCCACTCCAGGGGAAGGATACTGTAAAATCTCCATTCCGTCCCCAATCCAGGGGAAGGTTACTGCAAAATCTCCATTTCCTACCAATCAGCTGGGACTTGGGAGGCAGAGAATAGATGGGGGCAGGGGCAGTCAGAATTTTTACTACTGGTTCTCCAAACTACTCAAAACTTCCGCTACCGGTTCTCCAGAACTGGTCAGAACCGTCTGAAACCCACCTCTACATTATAGGTAATGACTGGCAGATCAAAAAGAATTCTAGGCAGTGTGATCTATTAAAGGCTCATTCTTGATTCCAGGTCCAAACTTGTTTGAAGATGTCATACAGTCACATGGTTGCCCTGGGAAGCTCACCATATTTATGTATTATTTTGGTTCTTCCAAAATGCATATTAGATCTTCATGTTGTTATTTTTCTTTCTGGATTTTTATAAAAGAAAGCTGGTAGAAAAAGTGTCATAATTTTTGCGAATGAAAATGCTACTTTATCCGCAGTTTATAGAGTAGCAGCACATAACAGATATTTTTCACTCATAGTCATATTGGGAAAAAAAAAGAAGTTCCAGTTGGAGCCAATAAAAAACATCTGTTGCCTTATTTATAGCTCCCATTTCCAAGAAGTAAATTCTTTAGCACATGAAAAACTGGATGACAGCTCATAATTCATAAAGTTACCACAACCTAATCTGATAGTACATCATGTACAAAACTCCTCCCTATCATACAGACAATATCACTTCCTTTTAACACGAGATACTGTGCTGCATATTAAATTGGTGGCCTACATATTTTGGAGCACTCATTATAATAATTAAAAGATAATACAGGACCATAATACTGTACTGTTACAAAAAGTTGTCTCAAAATCAGGAACTCGCTATTGGAAGATGCATTTTATTAGCGTATCACCACTGTGTTTTGTTAGAAACCAAATTTTCTTTCATTCCCAAATCTGTTTTGCTTTATATTATATTGATTCTGATTTAAAATGTTTGCTAAATCAGGCAGCCACTTCACACACCCTGATGATTGGCTCTGAAAAAGGAGGAAATTGTGAAACAAAGGTATACCTAATACATGTACTAGCAGGGAATGGAATATCCTTTATAAAATAGAATAAATCCAAAAAATAAAGTATCCTTCAAATCAAGACTGAGTTCAGATTTTATTGGTAACATGATGGAAGTGTTTTGTATTAAACGTCTCACCCCGCTTAATTGAGCGTATTGGGTACAATTATAGAGAAAGTTACATTACTGAATCCCTGTTGAATCATTGCATACAAATCTCATTATCTATGTTCTTGAGAAGCTTTAATTTACTTCTGAAGGACAATCTCCTTTCTCCTGATCATTGTCATTTTCCAGATTAAGTAAACCTGAGCATCTTTTCACTTGTCTATTTAGTTGAAAGTGGCTGGCTATAAAAGTCTGGTTTGTGTTTGTACAGCATGAACCTTGACTATAAAATTCACACACATCAGTCATGTTTATCTATATTACAACAATCTGTTGAGTAGATGCATATTAATTCCTTTCCCAAGAGTTCTGCTCCAACACAAGTCTCTAAACATAAAAAAATAATTCGGCTTTGGAGGTAAATCATAATATTTGTCTCCTGTATAGCTGCTTCTAAATGAATTTCTTTTTTCCATGCTATGTCCAGTTACGTGTAGAGGGCAGATTAAGTTATAAATTTTGTTATATCCACTTTCATGCTTCCTCAGGCAGTAATGAAAAGTTTGAGAACTTGCAGAGCCAACTTTCTAGCTTTAATTTTCCATGCACCTTTGCCAGGTAATAACTCTGAAGATCTCTTTTACTGAGAACTCCTCCAAAATGTGCAGCTGTGTGCTGGTTTCATCTTGCAGTTTATAACTATGTTGGCAGTGTTTAAATACAAGGTATGTTGTCAGCTCACACGTTGTCGTTGCTAAATACTGTTCAGGCCTGTCTCCATTAGTGAAAGGGGAGAGCTTGTAGATTGGAGGAATCTCAATCTCTTTTTAATTTGATTGGTTATTACGATGACAAGATAAAAATAGAACTAGCATTTCTGCCCTATCGTTAAACCTGGGATAAACGCTTAATGACCAATGAAGAAGACTCACTGGGACATTTTCAGTGGCTTGTACATTTTGGAGTCAATATGGCTTAAAATAAAACTGAAGAGAGTGCTTTTTCATGTGGGAAAACTAAGATGATTACTTTAAGTGAAAAATTGATACTGGATTGTAGCAAAGAAATCAGCAAAGTTGTTCAGATTCTTAAGAGTGGACTTGGGTCTCCAAATCTCTGGGCAGTTTTACAACGCACTTCAAAACAGAAGATACTTTTAAAGTCAGGTACTGGTTGTTACGTTTTGTTTTTGTTTTATTTTGTGCATGATCATTACAGATTGCATGTTCGCATTAATATAGTATCTTGATCAGGGGTGAAATGTAAAATTTGTTACTACCAGTTCTGTGGGCGTGGCTTGGTGGGGGGGAAGAATGTGACTGGGTGGGCGTGGCCAACTTCTTTTTTTTTTAACTTTTCAAAGCATTTTTTCTGCAAATGCAAAAAAAATGCTTTGAAAAGCCTCTGCCGATCAGGAACACAGCTGGGATCGTCAGAGCCTTTTCAAAGCATTTTTTTAACCACCTCTTCCGCTGAAGAGATTGCAGAAAAAAATGCTTTAAAAGTCTCTCTGATGATCCCAGCTGAGTTGCCTGATGTTTTAAAAAATGCTTTGAAAAGCCTCTGAGATCCCAGCTGAGCCATGCAATCATCAGAGGCTTTTTTTTTAACTTTTAAAAGCATTTTTTCGGCGGAAGAAGTTGTAGAAAAAATGCTTTTAAAAGTAAAAAAAAAAAGCCTCTGATGATTGTGTGGCTCAGCTGGGCATGGTGGGGGCGCAGGGATTTTTGCTACCGGTTCTCCGAACCACCCGCCGCCATCACTACCGGATTGGGCGATCCGATCCGAACCAAGAGCATTTCACCCCTGATCTTGATAAAGTCTTAGTTGTAGGCTAGTTTAGTTAGTTATATTCTTAAACTATTTCTTTTTATGGTTTGGTTTGGTTTGATTTACATATAGTCCTCAACTTAACAACCATAATGGAGCCTACCCATTAAAACCTAAGTCATGATGGCTATAAAATAGATCACCTCACATGACTGATCAAATTTTACGATCTTTTTTGCAGCAATTGTTAAGTGAACCCATTGTTCACTATGGACTAATTTTGCTGGAAACTGGAAATAAATGGTGTTTTTCAGGAAAAAATTAATAAAACATGGTCACATGGCCCTTGGGACATTGCAGGCAGCTGTAAATGTGGGCCAGTTGCCGAGCACCCGAAATGCAGTCACATATCCTGGGATCAACCATTGGAACTTCAGAACCTGGTCTTAAGTACCCATGAGGAGGTCTCATTACTTCGATCATTAGGCAAACGGTATTTCTCAAAAGGGGACATGGTGGCTTAGTGGCTAAGACGCTGAGCTTGTTGATCAGAAAGGTTGGCAGTTCAGCGGTTGGAATCCCTAGTGCCGCCTAATGGAGTAAGCTGCCTTTACTTTCCCCAGCTTCTGCCAACCTAGCCATTCGAAAGCATGTAAAAATGTAAGTAGAAAAATAGGGACCACCTTGGTGGGAAGGTAACAGCGTTCCGTGCGCCTTCAGTGTTTAGTCATGCCGGCCACATGACCACGGAATTGTCATCAGACAGCTCGGCTTAGAAATGGAGATGAGCACCGCCCTCTAGAGTCAGGAACGACTAGCACATATGTGCAAGGGGAACCTTTACCTTACTTCTCCGTTTAGCTTAGTTCTAATTATAATATTTTGATAAATGTATAATTTTCTGCTCTATTGTTTCTCATCCATATTCAAAGCTTGTTTTGACATTGATAGGTGAATTATTATATTTTATTCCAATCTGTTATCATATGTTTGCAGCATCGTTTTAAAAAGTAAAAGCATCATAACTATATCTGGCCTTTTTTGTTTCCTGATTTTTTTTTCTTAACCTAAATGAGCACAAAAGATATGATTTCCACCACCACCACCAAAGGTGGAAAGTTAATGTTGAAAGTCCCAATTGTAGTGTACGAGTAGCCCCTGACTTACAACCACAATTGAGCCCAACATTTCTGTCGCTAAGCAAGACAGTTAAGTGAGCTTTGCCCTATTTTGTGACTTTTTTTTTTTTTGCTTTCTTAATCAAATCACTGCAGTTGTTAATTGAATCATGCGGTTGTTAAACAAATCTGGCTTCCATCATTGATTTTGCTTCTTGGAAGCTAGCGGAAGGTTACAAACGGTGACCACATGACTCTGGGACAGTGCAACCATCATAAATATATGCCAGTTGCCATTGCCTGAATTTTGATCATGTGACTGTGAGGATGCTGCATTGATCGTTAGTGTGAAAAACACGTCATTAAACACTTTTTTCAATGCCATTGTAACTTCGAATGGTCACTAATCAAATGGATGTAAATCAAGGTGTAATGGAATAGGGAGTTTATACAATTTAAGCTTTGCAACTGGAAGAGGTTCCTTAAAAAAATTGAAGTGTATTAAAATGCCCTTTTTTGGTAACGTAATTGTTCATCCTGATTTAATTATATATTTAATTACTATGAATAGTATCTACTGGGATGTTTGTTCACTGTAAGCAGTTTCTGTAAAAGAAATTAGTTCCTTTTGGGTCCCAAATTCTCTGAAATGGAAAATTGAAGAGTATATAATGAACTTCAGGGCACAGGGACAAAGAAGTCTAACCCTTTCATTTTAGTCTAGTACTGATGATCTTACCTATTTTGGGTAATGAAACATCTGGAAGGAAACAACCAAGTTCAAGAGAGCACCAATTATTCCTCATTTGAACCCTGACCTACAAATACTCTTTATTGGTACCTTTCATTTCCATCTAATTTCAATCAATTTTAATAAAACTTATTGGAGTGTTGAACTGGATGAGATGAGGGGAAAAAAGCAAATGCAAGAAAGAAAATCCTAGTTGTCCTAGATAAATTGCATTTTAAATAACAATATTTCGTCTAAAACATAGATTCATCTCCAGGAACATTACAAACATCATCTTGGAAGAAAAAGATGCCCTATTTCCTTCCCTCATTAAAATATTATTTTTAAAATCTTGCTTTCTCGAATGATTTCTTTGCAGAAAATTAGAAAGGCTTTAATTAAATTGTCCAGCACATTAAGGTTATCATAGTATGTGCACATTTAAAAATAAGCTCCACTGAACATTGGATTTATATCCAAATGAATTTAAATTGGATAGCACTTGACATATTTCAGAGCTCAGCTTTCTCTTTATTGTAGCATCCAGGTTGATTGCAAAAATATTTCTAAGTCTGTATCATTTAGTTTTGCTAATGGCATGCAAAAGAATGAAAAAAGTTTCTTCCAAAGTATGTTTTAGTATATCTATTTAATATAGTAGTTGTGTATGTGTATGCATGCATGCATGCATACATACATACATTCATACATACAGAGAGAGAGAGAGAGAGAGAATTTATCTCCTGTATTTCTTTCAAAATGTTTGCTTTAAAACCTCACTGCATTAATGGTTCATACAGAATCACTAGCTGGTTTGTGACTGTAATGAAAGAAAATATATAGCTCTCTCAAATGATCCTGGATGATAAACTTTAAGATGGTTACATAATTTTTTATTTACGGGAAGGTTTTATAAAATGTGCACCTAGGAAATCTCACATTGTGCCCAATAATTCTACGTCATCTCAATGACAAGGGAGATGGACAAGAAATAATAGCAAGAATGCTGAAAATTACTACTACATAAATGCAAGCCAGCTGTGTGACCTTGGAGAAACCCATATTTTTTAAAGAAGGAAAATTATGACATGGGAATGCCCACTTCATGCTACCACTGATTTGTCTATAATTTGATTTAAATATGAACTTTGATGTTGCAGCATCAAATTTTATTTTAAACAAAATTATCATGTATATGAAGGACAGAAGGAAAAAACACAAGTACAGTTGATAAAGGGAAGTTGTTTGATATTTTAAATTTAACCAGGTGCATTATATCTCAGTCTTTTTATAGATTTCAAGTGTAACTGAATTTTATTTGTTTGTTTGTTTTACAGTTTTTACACTTTCAGATCTTTGTGAGCAGTTTTCACCTCCAGAAAATGCACCACCTCTTCTTGTGAAATTAGTGGAAGCTATTGAAAGAAAAGGTATGAATAGGGTAAAATATAAATTTTAATAAATTGGTATAATAATGTATATGCTTCTAAAACACTCACATTTATCTGTGTGAAACAGTGCATTGTAGGGCAAAAATTTTTGAATCGTTGTACCTCAACTTTGCTAACTTACAGAATGTGCCCAAAATCTGGAGTCTATGATTCCTGTGGAATTAAATGCAGCTAGTGAGTTTATTAACATATTTAACAACGTTTTCCTAAAACAGCTAAGAAACAGACATAAAATTGAAGACCATGTAATTTGCTTAATTGAAGCAAATTATTTTGTCTTTAAGGTTTGACAAAAGAATCTCTTTTATAAAGTTAATCTAAGTTACCTCACATACTTTTATTTCCTTACGAATGGCTCAAACAAGCAAAATACATAACAGAAAAGTATTTCCTATGCCAAGGAATTATTCTCATTCTCTCTTCCTCCCCCTCCCTCCCTCTCTCTCTCTCCCTGTCCCCCTCCCTCCCTCCCTCTTAATCCTATTGTATCTTTAAGTCAATATTGTCTTTGGACTAGTCCCCACAGTTTTCTTGGCAAGGTTTTTCAAAAGTGATTCACCATTGCTTCCTTCCAAGGGCTGAGAGAGAAGAACTGGCTCCTTCATGCTATGGCAGGATTTTAGAACTTACGGTGTCTTAGTTTCTAGCCTCAACCACTCCACCAGGCTGTTTCCTCTGCACCAAATTATTTCACTTTATCTCTTCTTACCATGATTTAAAACTTATTTTGCTAAGTTTTTCAATTTATACTGAAGTTAAAAAAAACTTTCGCTATTGGTGATGGTGCAAAAAGTGTAAGGGAGTTGGATAAAATTTCTTAGCATTGTGCTTGCTGCCCACAGCTTCTCTTGCGTGGGCCAAGTGTTAATGGCAACAACCTCAAATACTTCCTTTGATAAGAAGATAGCACTTGCGCTACCTTCAACACATACAACACATGCCTGATTTTGTTTTACACTGAACAAGGTATACACTCCCAACTTGCCCTAGGTTTTCTCTATTTTCAAATGTATTATATGAAAAGGTATATGAAACAAACGTACAGATAAATTTTTTTGCAGTCAGTTGTTTCTGAAAAACAAAAGGCAAAAAACTGCCACAAGTTATATTCAAAACAACTCTTTTAAACTAAAATTAGGCTTTCCAGCTTCTAAGATCAGGGTCTCCCAGCTTTTCCAAACAAATATTTAACCAAAGATGTCAGCTTTTCTGAACAAGCAAATGAATGTTCAGAGGCATTCTGTTATTCATCAGTTGAAATATTACTGCAGGTAGTCCTTTGGCTGTTAAGTGCTGCGGTCATTAAGTGAGGCATCACAGGACAGTGACTAGCAATGCTATTTCTGCATTTTCCATCGACTCTGCTTGTCAGACTCCAGCTGTGTAAAGCACAGGAATGGCAATCATGTGACACCAGAATGGTGTGACAATTGTAAATGCAATGGTTGGTTGCAAAACTAGGGAGGGGGTTATACCATCATAACTTTGAGTGGTAACTAAACAAGGCAGTTGATAAGAGGATTATCAGTACTGCTATAGTTACAAAATTATGAATGAAGGCTAATTGGGGCAGAAAAAGTAATATCACTGAAAGAACAGTCTTGATAATTTCAAATAATGAGATTGCTGCCTAATGCAAAATTTGATTTGATTTGATTTCCTGAATCTGAGCTCCTTAGTAACTACTATAAAAATACTTTCTGCAGTCCTCAGTTCCTTTTGCCTTACAACATTGGATACTTGCAGTTCTATCCACTTTTATCTATTACATTTATTCCTTGTTCTTTATTCGGGAGCTCAAGGCAGCGTTCTTACTATTTCCATTTTCTACCATAGAAATTAGTCAAAGTATATGGTGCTAGGAGTGATTGGCTCAAAATTGGCCTTCCTGCATGTCACAGCAATTAAAGAGCAATTAAAAACATTGTGCATAACCTAGCTGCCCTACACATGTGCAAATGAAGCTTACCCGCCACAGACTGGTACTGGGCCATGGACCAAGGATTGGGGACCCCTGACATACAAGATCAGATCCTTCTCTTTCATTATTATGATGCTATAAATTGTTCTTTAAAAATTAAAATAAGCTACAGGAGACCCTAAATAAAATCAACACCTATTGCAATAGAAAATACTTACTTTTCCTTTCTAACTGGACTAGTGTAGAGTATTATTGTAATGGCTAGAACCTTTAAGCTGTAACTTACAGTAAGATCCTCAGCACTCCTTTTAGGAAATCATAAACTTTAAAGGTTTGGTTTAGGTTGTTGTTTTTTAGTTTTGACATTTGACTTGGCCTTTCTCAGGTTAGGATTTTGGATATAAAATTAGATTAATAACGTTACACAATCAAGAGTTTGCAAGAGTGCCATACTGTTTCCTCACAGGAGAGATAGAGAACATAATTATACAAGAACATAAATTAAATTGGGAGTTATAATAATATTACTATGCTAAACCAGAAGTTATTACATAATGTTATAGTAGAATGTTTTTTTTGAAATGTATAGTAAAAGGGGGATATAATAATATTAGAAAGAAAGGGTCAGTATTTGGGGGACGGAGTAAGGGGATGGTAAAGTATTATATAATCTGTTATGAATTTGGATTTTACTTTGAAGAAGTCACAGGGGGAGGGGTGGAGAGGGGGGTTAGGGAGGAGGGGGGGAGAAAAAAGGGGGAAAAATCTGTATTTGAAAAACTTTTTCAATAAAAAGAACATGGAAGAAATGTAAACAACCGAAAGCTACAGGAAATTTTCAGCATCAACAAAACTTAATACATTCTTTTTTCTTTCTTTCTTTTTTTAAGGTCTGGAATGTTCGTCATTGTATAAGTCACAAGGGTTAAGCAGCAGTGTTGAATTAAGACAGATTATTGAGTGTGGTAAGCACAACTATTTTCAAAAAAAAATTGGGTAATAATTTAATATCAGTGTAATTTGCGTTCAGATAGCAATGCCATTTATTACATTTAAATTTCATTATATAGGATATATCAAATACTGTGGCAGAAATAGTATGTGGAATAGTGGTAGAGGGAAACCTCATTAAATGGGCTAAGGAAGGGAGGAGGGATGCTTGCTATTAATGACATTCCAGTAAATTGAAAAGTAGATCATAAGAGATCCAATCATAGGATCTTTGAAAATGCCACTATCCTTACCAATAAATTATAGTTTGCCTATCATATGTATAGCGAGGAACTCAGTCACAGTAAAAACACATCATCATTGCAAATGTCTCTGCAAACAATACAAAAGATTCAAGACATACCCAAAAGTACCTACTCAACCACAATTGGGACCAAAATTTCCATCCTAAACTGTTGCAATCGTAAGTCAAGTTGGACCCTATTGTATGACAATTTTTGTTAAGTGAATCCAGCTAATCCTATGGCAGTTTTTTGTTAAAAATCAGTAAAAACACAATCACATAGCTACAGGGCATTGCAACTGATCATAAATGTGAGTTGCTTATCAAACACCTGAATTGCAATCATATGGCTGCGGGATGGGATGATGGTCGTAAATGGGAGCACAGATTGTAAGCAGTGGTGAAATCTGGCCGGATCTATCCGGATCATGTGAACCAGTGGCGGGAGGCTCTGCCCACCCGCTGGGACATCATTACGTCCTGTTTATGACCCTCTGCGCATGCGCAGAAGAGGCGCGTGCATGCACTCCCACGCACTCCTGTTCCCGAACCGGTAGTGAAGGTAAATGGATTTCACCGCTGATTGTAAGTCACTTTTTCTGAGGCATTTGTAACTTCTATTGGTCATTAAGTGAACGGTATAAGTTGAGGACTGCCTGTAGTAGCGATTTCCAGAATTTTCTGAGTGGGGATAGAAAGAAAAATACTGCAAAAAGTTTTATTTACACAGGATTTCCTTCCTAGAAATAATTCTCGTGAGAGTTAAATGCAGATATTATTCAACACTGCTTGTTGTGGGGAGGGCAAAGGAATGTGCATCAGAACACAAACTTTTGTACTTTTCTGTCATGAGGCCATACCCAACATTTGGATAAAACCTCAAGTTGCTGTAGATCAGGAATGGGCAATTAATTTTCCCAAGGAGCCACATGAGAAATTGAGATTGATATGGAAGGCCTCTGTCCCTTTCCCTCTACTGGGCAGGGACAGCCGAAGGGCCAGATGTGGCCCATGGTCCATAAAATGAGCCACGGTGGTGCAGTGATTTGAGTGCAGTACTGCAGGCTACTTCTGCTGTCTGCCGGCTGCCTGCAATTTGGCAGTTTGAATCTCATGAGGCTCAAGGTTGACTCAGTCTTCCATCCTTCCGAGATGGGTAAAATGAGGACCGAGATTGTTGGGGGCAGTATGCTGACTCTGTAAACCGCTTAGGGCTGTAAAAGCACTGTGAAGTGGTATATAAGTCTAAGTGCTATTGCTATTGCTAAAATGCCAGGTCTCACCATTTGTTTAAATATACTTCCCTGAATGAAGTATAGCTCTTGGCAAAATGTAGTGCATAACATGTTTACGTCTCTGTGTTTTTTTAGAGGCTTCTTCAGTGGATTTTGAGGGAATTGAACTTCACATTTTAACAGATGCATTGAAGAGGTACTTTCTCGACTTGCCAAATCCTGTCATTCCAGCATCTGTTTACAATGAAATGATTTCTGTAGCACAAGGTATGTTTATAAATGTTTCTTTTGGTAGAGTTGGGGGTTTGAGGATCCTTATTTTTACAGGGCATGCTCATGATGCAATGCTACAGTTCATGTCATTGCGTCAGACATGGCATCTATATGATTACATCATTGTGGGAATATTATTTTGGTCTGTTGTGGGATGCTGCTGATGAGTTTTGTATCTTTTTCCAACGTAATAATGTAAAAGGACATTATTATAGCTTCTTCCATTACATGAAATACATAAATTGGGATCATCTGCAGCTAACTCTGTTCTCTGGCATGTATACCTGTAAGACACACATGATTGAATATGTATGTGTACACTTTAAAAACCTAATGTACAAAATAGATCTGAGTGTTAAGAACTCCATGTAACTTGGCGAGTATATTATTTGTTCAAACATTGGTTAACCAATCAAGGATTTGTATGTAGAAAAAGCTAATTGTTAACTTTCTATCTGTATGCACAAGGTAAATGTATTAGCTAGACATGATTCTGAAGTCCATTTGCAATTTGGGATGCAGTGCAATAAAGACTTAGAGATAAGGTTTGTCCCTTCATTATGAAATCAGACTGTATTTAACCTTTTCAGTTTTCAAATGCAGTTGCTTATTATGGGGACAGGATACAACTTTCAAAGTTAGAATTGCGTTCTTGAGTCTTATCTGCTACATCTCAGAAATTACCCAGTCACGTGAGGTGAAGGGGAGATTTCTGCCAGCATTAACTGAACGTTTAGTGGTTTTCATCTAATTATATTTCAGTTTCAATTTGACTTGGTATAATTGATCTTTTCCCATCCACGGTTGCTTAATTTTTCATTGTGACAAGGAAAAGTGTTTTAGTTTACATTAAAGGGATTGATGTCTTGCAAAATTGATGCTTTTCCATGGCTGTTTAGAACAAATGCTGGTGATTTCAAGTTGACAAGGATTTTTTTTTCCAGAAGTACAGAACTCAGAAGAATATGCTCAAGCGTTGAAAAGACTCATCAGATCTCCTAACATACCTCAACAGTATTGGCTCACACTCCAGTATCTCCTTAAACATCTCTCTAGACTTTGCCAGGTTTCTGCCAAAAACCCTTTAAATGCAAAATCTCTGGCTGAAATTTTTAGCCTTTTGCTGTTTAGATCTCCAGTAGTCAGGTAAGTTACGTGTTCCCGAGTCTTGATAATTATAAATTTTTCTTCAATGATAATCATAATTTTTTCTTTCCAACTTCTTTTTTGTTTTACTGTAACACATGGTCATTTTTCTTGTTTTTTACAGCTCTGACAGTGAACAACATATAAAAATATTGGAAGTGTTAATTACAAGTGAATTGAATGAGAGACAACCTGCACCAGGTAAGAAAACATGTAATTTGGAAACTTTTTGAAGTTGGTGTCTTTGTTTTCTTTTGCAACCAACAACTCCTACATTTGATGAAGTTCATGTCAGATGGGATGCATTTTAAAAATAATTATTTATTTGCAGCGTGATTTTTTTTGCCAATATTTGATATTCTTTTGTGTATCACTTGGTACACAGTAAAGATTCCTTTGCTTCTTTAAACAGTTAGGTGTTTGTCTTAGTGTGCAAAAGAGAAATAGCAAGGACTCTACTGAAAGTTATTTTTTTCATAATACTAGCAGCAAGTGCATCTTGGCACAAGATAGTTCAAAGCTGTAGCACATAACCCCTCTATAAGCTATGTGGAGAATAAAAACTGCCCGCCAGGTATCTGTGGGATGTGTTGGACTGTGTCCAGTGGTAAAGCCATTTCTCATGGTATTGTGTATTTCCTGCTAGTCTGGTTTAGATTTATCACCCAAATACAATTTGAGTGTGAATATATCCCAACTTAAAGTCAACAACATGGTCTTTATTGGTTGTTTTACAATAATGTTGCAATGTATATGTGTTTTCTCATGGATGTGGCTTTAAACAAATTGTCATAAATATTTGTTCCATACTTAAGAACACAACAGTAACTGCTAGTAACTACGTATTTGGTGTAGCACACTGACTAGTAATATAAGTTGGATTCAAATAACTTCTTTGATAGTTATAAAGTTTTTCCAATGCCATCGTAAAACTGTTGTTCTTGCACAATGGCGAAGAACTTGCTTAAGTTAGGGTTAGCAGTTGATATTCTGAGTCCTCTGAATACTAATACTAATACTAATAATAAATAACTGATGGCACCATTCAAAAATACACAGGGGGAATATCAGCATATTTGGCGAACCCTTCAGTTTATAGAAGTTCAACAATCCTTAAGGGGAAAAACTGTTATATAACCAGGGAGACGTGCATACCCAGAGGTGTAGACGGGCAGATATATTATGAGGTGCTTCAAATGATTGCATACTGCAGTTTCTTGTCATTGGTTTCATCAGTTTTACATTTTTGTTACTGATTAGCCTATTTCAGTAAAAACATTTGTACATGATATAATAGATTCCTTTTGACACAAATGCAATGCATAGAAAATATATTGAATGAACTTAGCAAAAAATGCCACATTTCACGGCATAAACGTTTTTATCTGATTTTTTTTGAGCATCAAACATAAACGTTCCTTTATCTCATTTACTTGTTTATAGAATGAGTTTCTTAAAAGCAGAACAGGGGTTTGATTGATTTTAGATTTTAGAGAACAGTAGTATTTTGATAATTACAGGTTGTAAATAATTTCTCTATCTAGATATTTGTGTTGCAGATTTTAATATGGCCTATAATTTCTAAAGAAATCATAGGAATTATTTTAATGATATATATGAAGTAAATACAATCCTATTAATTAACTAAACAAAAAATCTTGATTAATTGGGCAGCTTGTTTTTAATAATGCTAACAATATAGATGGTAATAAAATTGCAGATACTACATATAGTCCTGATAGGGATTATATCATATGCTGCCATAATAGCAATAGAATTTACTTATATACAGCTTCATAGTGCTTTACAGCCCTCTCTAAACGGTTTACAGAGTCAACATATTGCCCCCAACAATCTGGGTCCTCATTTTGCCAGCCTTGGAAAGATGGAAGGCTGAGTCAACCTTGAGCCTGTAAGAATTGAACTGGCAGCTGGCAGTCAGCAGAAATTGTAACCACTGCACCACTGTATTCTTTAAATTATATTTTTTTTCTTCTCTGCAAAGTGTTCTTCTTATCTTGTGGACAGGAAAGTATTTAAAAACAGGTCGGATTATTGGTTTATATAATTTAGTATGGTCCACAGTTGCTCCCTCAGTTCTGAGACAAAAGTGTTTCTCAACCCTATTAGACCGGTTAAGTATCCTTCAAAATAGAAAAGTTAGAAATTAGGGAATGTAAAAAAACACAAATAAAGGAGTTCCGTCAAGATGGTGAATACTTTATGTCCTGCTTCTAATCTCTGGACGCCAAATTTTTCTTTCTTAATCTATAATGTAGCCAATACAATTTAACTAGTCCAGGATTTTTAACTAACTACTGAATATGAGCATAAAACTTAGGTGAGAAATCTATTTTAGTACACAATAAATTAAGAAAAGCATACATTTGAGTCTTTTTTAAAAAATTCTATGTATAATAACCCTGTTTTCCCCAAAATAAGACATCCTCTGATAATAAGCCCAGTTGGGCTTTTGAGTGCATGGCAATAAGGCCAAGTGCTTATTTCAGGGTTCAAAAAAAAAAAAAAAAGACAGGGTTTTATTTTCGGGGAAACACAGTATATTTTATGAGATCTTTGGCAAAAAGGAGGGAAAAAACCTCTCCCCAAAGATTAAGTTGTGCAAACCTATCTAGAAATAAGCTCTTTGGAATGCAGTAGGATTTACTTTGGGTAAGTACACCTAGAGTGCCCTATCAGGAACTATATAAGGCTGCAAAACTGCCAGATCTGTATTGGAAATACATAGGTGTAAATTGATGCTTGTTCGTTCTGTATTAAATTAGTGGTTAGGCACCAGGCAAGAAAGCAGGAAACTGTGAATTCAAGTCCTGCCTTAGCCATGAAAGCCAGCTGAATGACTTTGGGCCAATCACTCGCTCCCAGCCCAACTCACCTCACAGGTTTGTTATTGTGGGGAAAGCAGGAAGAGGAAGGTGTATTGGACATGTTTGCTGCCTTGAGTTATTTGTAAAAATAATAAAGGTGGGAAATGAATGAATAAATAGCTGAGTGAAGAGAAGTTTTTATGGTAATTAAATGAAGACATGACATATTTTATAATAACGAAATATTAAAGACAACTCTCAGTATCAACATGAATCATAAGTCATTTGTGCTTAGAATCTAATGTATTTGACATTACATCATTCCAACCCCTTTATTCAACTTGAAGCTAATCAGTATTACAATATTTGTCCAGCAGAGGGCTCTCTTTTTTAGCAAATAATAATAACCAAATTGCATACCATTTCAATATATTCAGTACTAAATTCAGTACTGCACTTTGCATCAGAGGCTTGTTATTCTTTAATATAAATTGTAGATAGAATCACTGAAGCAGCCACAGTTGAATGTTAGACCCTGTGTACTCATTCAGGTTCTGCTTTGAGAATTCAGTCATCAAATGTCAAAATTCTGCCTTTTCAGCACTTAATAAAAGAGGGAAAAAAGGAAGCAGAAGTCACAAGCTAGTTCCTCCATGCGATGCCATGACTTTACTCTCCTATGTGTGTGGAGCTATATAAAAGGGTTGCCTCTAGTAATGGAAGGGCTAGACTGGGGGGGGGGGACATTAAATACCATCTCCATTTATAACACTCCTGATAAAATCTATGCATACAGGACAACAAACTCTTCCATTAATAGTTAAACATAACATGGAACAATTTCTTATCTTTGTGATGTTTAAATCACTGTTTTTAATTGCAGTGAATTTACAAATATTTGGAGGGAGAGGGTTCTTCTGTCTTCGTCCCAGCAAAAGTTGGTTGCTAGGTACCACGAAGATGGAGTAAGGATGCATAACATATTGTACTAATAACGTCTGCAGATTGTGGGTTTCCCACTCCTGATTAAAGTCTTAGCCAAGATTGGAGCTTAATAAATAATGGTTTTCAAAAACATAAAATGAGCACCCTAGTTATGTTGTTGCTGCCTTATGGAAAGTGCTAGTAGGTTATTTAATCAGCAGTTATCCAATTTTTCTGTCACCAAAAGCACAAAATTCAAAATGTGGAAAAATAATGTTTATGGAGAACTTTTTTTTGTCCAATATAACTCATCTACTTCTGGATAATGGTAGACTACGGTATATGTAGGACAGGGTTCTTCCAAGTATTGCATAGCAGAGTGTTACAAAAGATTTTGAATACAGTTATAAGCAAACAGATTGTAGTCGAAGTTTAAAAATCAAATAACATTAAAAAGCCTGCTCGCTCTTAAGGCTTGATAATTTTTTATGTAAGAAATAAACATGGTTGTCCAGATTGTTCTATTTCTACTGGTGGGCTTCATTGGGAGCAGAGAAGGAAAAAGAAAGTCAAATGAAAATTAGGTCTATAGGCTAGCAGTCATGTTAGAGGGCAAGAATCCAAACCAGTTTGGCTAGAGGGCAGGAACTCAAAGTACATACCTACGATAACCTATCCATTTTAGGGGAAAATCCAAGGGAGAATTACTACCAGAGAAATAGTCTGAGAAATGATTGAAGTCTGGTAAATGGGTCCCTTGTCAATCAATAGGAGTGCTGATTTACCACCAGCCTATCTGGTACTTAGGAGTCGAAGGCATGGAAACAACAATTAATGACTTAATAGCTGGCCATTAACACCCTAATTAACAACTAAAAGTTATACACAACCAGGAATCACATAAATACAATGCACAGACCAGACCAGTGCATATATTCTGGAGAGAGAAAAGTTCCTCGATGCTCGACTCCAGCACGAGCCCCAAAGCTTGGAAAAATAAATCTTTAGTCCTGCTGACCAACTCAGATTGGATTCTGCAACATTATCCTGGGATACCTATATTTACCTTCATTCATGAGAATTGCTACCATATAACATCAGTCTTCTGTTGTCAATCTCAAGAATAGTTTGGGCATATCTTTTCCCCTGAATTATTTATTAAGTGTGTGTATGCGGACCCTGCGCGGGAATAGCGTTAGGAAGAAGAAGATTTATTAAGTGTGCGTATCCATGTATGTATGTGTGTGTTTCTCTCTCTCACTCTCACTCTCACTCTCACTCCTCTCTCTCTCTCTCTCTCTCTCTCTCTCTCTCTCTCCTTTTTTATTCTCTGCCTCCATTTCTTCTTCAGTATGTCAAGCCAAAAGCATAGCCAGAGGTGAAAGTTTTTCTAGAAAGCAAAAGCAGCTGGGGAACACATTTCTGGGGCGTTCTCCTTCAGCAGCCATTACAACCGTATCATTCTCAACCATGCCTTGAGTGGATGTTAAGAGCAGAATGTCCCAAAGCATAATATGTAAAGAAAAAAGGAAAACAATGTTTAATTTCCAAAGAATATTTGTCTGTTTGCCAAGAAAAAAGAGAGAGAGAGAGAGAGAAAGAAACCAAATAAAACCCACTGATTAAGTCGTAAAATAAAATTGTGCCACAAGACTAATGGATTTATAGATGCTTAGGTACTTAGGGTGTGCCTGGCTGGCTGATACAGGCACTTCTGTAATATTGCTGCCCTTCCCTCCCCCTACTACCTTTATGTTGTCAGGCTATAAGAGAATTTCTTATTGTAATGAAAGTTTGTAGGTCCCATTTATACTGATTGTTAGGAAGGTAAGCAATTTCTTGTTCAACCTTTCTATCCAGATATAGTGAAATGGATTTGATCAAATAACATTCACTTTAAAATCTTTATCTTGCACAGTGCTATTGACTTCGCTCAACCAAAATAACGCCCTTGTTTAGGGATCTAATTTATGGCATATCTGCTTGAGAACAAACCCCATTGGACACCGTGGGAAGTACTTGCAAATAAAGATTCATAAGATTGTTCTTTATGTTATAAAAGCTCTGTGGAAGCTGAAGCCAGCAAGAAGTCGGGGAGGAGTTAGACTTTAAGTTGATTTTAAATTGACTCAGTAGTATACGGCTTCGTTTGGGGAGTCCTCAGACAGCACCTGTCATTGTGGTCCATTGGAAGGTGGTGTCGTGAATGCTAAAGAGCGACTGAATTTGTGGGCTTTTTGAGGCACAAAACTTTACAAGGAGGGCTTTCATGCTATCTCTCCCCCCCCCTCCTGAATTAGCTTAGCCACTTCCTGTATTTGGCTGCTCATAATGCTTTTCTTGACAGTCTCCTTCAACACTGCACGGAGCAGCTGGTTATAGAAACTGTTTTAAGGCTACTTACAATGGTCTTCTCATTTGCTTAGCTAAATTGAGACCGGTTAGTCTTGCATTGGCCACTTGTTAGCCGGTGACAACTCTGGCTTTGACTCCAGCTCCCCTCCTCCACCTGAAATCCCTTGCTCAGCAAATATTTGAACCTGCCCAAGTTAATCATGAAACTGAGATCTTTATCTTGGAGAGACGTGCAAGCTACAGAGGACTTTTTTTAAAAAAAGGAAAAAAAAGCCAGCTAAATTCAGTGATGAAACAGAAATGGGCTGATAGTCTCAGCAAGAACAGATTGATTCTTTCCAAAAGACGTGGAGCTTTCTGATTCTACTCATTGCAGCTTTTTCTTCTGGATTTACCAAGCAGAAGAATTTATTACAGTTTTCGAGATAACTTCTTCCTAGTTGTTTCAGAGAAGATTTGAATCCAAGGAAAGCCTGATTTAATTTGTATTTTAATCTGTGAAGCTGAGCTGAAACCACATTCAGTCTGGAATTTTCAGGTTATGATATACAAGGGTGAATGTGCACCATGCATAGTATACAAAGTAAGTAATTCTTGATTTAATTTGAAATAATGAGAGAGAGAGAGAGAGAGAGAGAGAGAGAGAAACTGATTCTTTAAAGGAAGGAACTCTGGTATGGTATGTGCGTGTATGGATATTTCTCAATCTCTATCACAATTAGAATAATATATGCTGCAGCCAAGCAGATTAAATAGTTATGCTTTAATAGTCAAAATGTGTTTTAATGAAACCTGTTCAACATATGCTGGAACTGTGGAAAATCACTAGTTTGTCAGAATCTTGCTCTTTCTGGTTTGCCACGTGATGTCATAGCAAGCTAGACTAGTTTGGGTTAAGCAGTAACTTGATCATACAAATGCAACTGTCCAGAATTTAGCCAGTAGTATAATTTTAGCAAGAAAATCCTATTTTTCCACCTGTAAAATGTATTTTGTTGAAACCTATTTCAGAGAAATACAAATGAGAGAGAGAAAGAAATTCGATTAATGGTCAGTTGTGTTGCTTTATATCTCACATAACGTATGTAAGCAATGCGCTTCAGCGGCAGAGCTATTTGGGTAGCAGGTGGGCTAAACCCTGAGCTTCACTGTTTGAGCTTGTGTCTGGGATTCTCTGAAGTGTCCTGTTACTTGAAACAAGTGGAAGGAATCTCTGGTGTCCATCCACCTAACTGGATAGGGAAGGTTGGGAAATCGACTTCAAGATGGGCTTAAGCATGGTTGTGGTAGGGTAGTGAGTTTGTAGGTGCATTTGTCAATATGGTGCTATAGGTATGCAGTTATAAAATGTTGGTTCTTTCAGAAGATAAAAATGGGTCACAAGATGATTCTTATATGCAGTGCTTTGATTGTAAAATTCATGGCTGTAAGGACAGAACTGTAACAATACCAGTGCAATCATTTGTGTGGCAATACTTGAGTTCAATACTCTCCATGACTGGCCTTCATATGTGAAACTATGCTATATATTCAAAATGCAACTCACGACGAGTTGTATGATATGAAAGACTTGTCTGAAGGCTAGAGAAGAAATTATGTTTTCAAAAAAAAAAAAAGAACTTTGCTTTTGGTTTGCTTTAGCTGAGAAATTTTTCAGGGCTTGACGAAACAGGAAATCTGATAAACTGATTATCACAAAGATCTTTTGTTTTTAGAATGGCAAAACTGGCAAATTATGGAATCTAGTCAACTAAATCCATGCAAACCAAGTATATTGAAAGAGCATTCCCTCATTTCCCTAAACATTCACAGGCTGGAAAGTCAGGTAACAGTCAGCGAGTGGTTGGGTTCCCCCCCCCCTTGCTGCAGCTGAGGCTTTTTTGTTCTTCTTTTTAAAAATAAAGCTATTTGGAATATTAAACTCTAAAGCAATTGAAATATCCTGTGAATAATGACCTACGTCGTTAGAAACAAATGACAACTTAAGAACATTTTATTAGGATAAAGCTTATTCACAACCAAACATCCATAAAATAGGCATTGGGCAATACCTCTTGAGATTTCTGGTTTCTCTCTTTTTCTTTAAAAGCGCCACCGTCAAAGCTAAACAATGCCCTGATATTGCATTGCTGTGTCTAGAAGGGAAGTAGCTCTCCATCCACCAAGAATCCCACAGTAGTAGTGAAAGGGAAGGCTTCCTGCTGCAGCATATCACCCTTTGTCAACCTGCCAGGAGTGGAATGTACCAAATGCCAGACAGAAAAGATTAAGGGGGAGGGGGAAATCTGTGTAAACTGAGAAACCCGTTCAGGCTTTTTTAATAAATAAGATCAGGTGCCGATCATTAGTGCCTGCTCTTTCTGAAATGACAATTGTTATAAGATTAACAATGAATAACAAAAATGATGAAATAGGAGTGGTCCAGTGACATTATTTTTGACATGATTGGCTGGGGATTATGATGTAATAGGTTACAGTGCAGCCCCTTAGAGGTTTTAAAATGAATTCCAAGACACCATTACAAAGAGACCCTGACTGTTTCGTTTTAACTGAGCTTTCTTGCTGAAAGTCATACAAATGTACAACACAGTCTGGAACATGGAAGAAGTGGATCTAGAGTATCCTAGGACAGATGTAAATTGTGGCACAGACTTGATTTTTTACATAGAAATGGACCCACCAGGTAATGGTAATACTGTACTGCAGCATTATGATTGAAAAGGCAAGCATATTCTGAATGTTACAGTTGCTGTTATTAGAGCCAGGGTGAACTGTTTAGGAGGAATTTTGTGATATTGTTCAGTTGTGTTTAGTGCATTGAAAAAGGAGTCAGGAAAGGGGTTTGTGCAAATGTCTTTTTTCTTTATTAGATGAAATTGCAATTGTTGTATGTTTCTGTTTTAGTTTTGTTCTTTCACCTGTAGGTCTGTGGTTATACAGAAAAGGGGGTCCTGTTTTCTGCATCATGATTGACTCAGAATGCAATTGGGGCTTTTTTTTCTTCTTCTTCTTTTTTAAACAATGCTAGCATTTAAAATTGTTAGTCACTGTTACAGTTTATTAGATGCAATCCTGTTTATCTGCAAGCATTTAGCACAGGATGAGCAGATTGTTACCTTTCCTTAAACCTCTGAAGATGCAATTGTCATTTTGATTTATATGCTTCATAAATGTGTTTAGTGGGCAAAGGCATGAGTGAACTTTAATAAGTGAACTTGATGTTTATGTATTTTTTAAAACATGACCCCCTTTAGCTGATAAGCCAGGGAATGCTGCAGTATTTTTTTTGCTACACACGGGTATATGTATGTATGCAGCCTTGACATTGAGCAACAGAGAAGTAGGTGGCTTGAATCAGTCTTACCATTTGAAAGAGTTTTATCCTATAGACTGCTCAGATTAAGGCAAGGGATAGCTGGTCACAGACTGGTTCCTTAAAGTGTTTGGGGACAGCACATTATGAAAGGAGGCAAAAGAAACCCAGGTGGTGTGCTAAAAACATGTAGTAGTACTGATGATTTGCTGATTTGTTCTTAAACCACAGCAGAGCTGGAGTTGATAGCAAAGCAATTCCTCCTGGGTAATTAAATTGGGGAAGGAGGGCTTAAAACATAATTGCATTATATAAAGTGATGCACAAAGAAATTAATAACAAAGGATGTGGCATGAAGAGGAGACTTAACTTCAGTCTATACATTTGGAAGTCTAAATTGTGTTCTGTTCTATGTGGAGGGGGGAGGGGCTCTTGACTTGGAAGCATAAGACTGTCAGACAACAGAGGCTGCGGTCTTATACCCAGAAAAAAAAAATCACCTCCAACTCTGATAAATTAGTGGTTTTGGGGTTGTTGTTTTTTTGTTTTGTTAAGGAATTAATTTTGCATGCGTGCTATTTGGGCTGGTTAATGATAAGTTGAAAACTATGGCAGATAACCAAAAAAAAATGAAAATTCAACTTGCAATAATTTAATAGATGTAAATTAAAAATAGTTTCATTAAAGCATTTAAAATTACATTGCCTGCAGGCTATATAGCTAAGCTATTTTCTTTTTAAATTTCATTGCAGCATTGCCTCCAAAGCCTCCAAAACCTAACACTGTAACAAATAACGGTATGAATAATAACATGTCTTTGCAAGATGCTGAATGGTACTGGGGAGATATTTCAAGGTGAGACAAAAAATATACCTTTTATCTTGGTGATGATACATACGTGTGTTTAACCTGCACTATATTGTGATAGTTTAAAGCATTTGTACTACAGTTTCTGATATCTGGACACATACATTGCCAAGAATAAAAATAACAAGAGATTCATTAAACATTTCTATGCTATTTTACTGTTATTAAAAGCATATCCAGAATAGGTACATCTAGCTAGATTTTTACATCTAAAACTCATTATGTTAATACACAAGATTAGAAATACAAAACGTATCTATCCTTTTCCCCTTTTCTTTTGTATATATGAGTTACCATCAAATTCTTCCATGATATAATTTTTTGAGCAAAAAGAATAATTCTATTGTAATAACTCAAACATGCCAATGTTTACCTTGCAATGAGAAAAAAGTAGGAAAGTTATGCAAAAGGGTGCTCTTTCTTGAGAAAATTAAATTTAAGGTTACCTTTGGTTCCCTAATAGGGAAGAAGTCAATGAGAAACTTCGTGACACTGCTGATGGTACATTCCTGGTACGAGATGCCTCCACCAAAATGCATGGTGACTACACTCTCACACTAAGGTAAAAACAGCTGAATCAGGTATCACCTTTACATCACACTGCAGAAGAAAAAAAAAATTATGAATGTAGCTGAGTCTTTTTTTCTGAACTTTATAGGAAAGGAGGAAATAATAAATTAATCAAAATCTTTCATCGAGATGGGAAATACGGTTTTTCGGATCCATTAACATTCAATTCTGTGGTTGAGCTAATAAACCACTATCGAAATGAATCTTTAGCTCAATATAATCCAAAACTAGATGTAAAATTACTTTATCCAGTATCCAAATATCAACAGGTAACATATACATCTTATTCCCTTTCTATTTGTTGCATGAATAGTAATGAATTATATAAATGAAATTATTTTGTAGATGTGGCAACTCAAAACCCTTAAAGTTACTGCTGTGGAAATTATACCGAAAAATGTGTGAACAATAGTCACACTGTGGAAATTACACTGAAATTCTGCAAACAATTTTAAAATTAATATGTTCATTGTTTATTGGAAGCAAATTCTGGGTTCCTGCCTAGAAGAAAAATCTCATGTCATGAAATATTTACTATGGTTAACCAAGGAAGATTTTGTTGTTGCTTTTGTTTTTGCAAATTGATAGCTGATATAGCTTCACACCTGAAATACGTATTCCAGGTGTGAAGGATGATGAATGAAAAATTACCTTTTTATTTTGCTAATTTTAAGATAATTTGTATAACATGCCCAATTCCACAGTGACCACTATTAATTTTTAGTAGCAAACAAACAAAATGTATGAACAAAAAAATTCACATGCAATAACTTATTAGTCTAATAAACTCATACATTTATCCCATAGCAAGAGATGTCCTGGAGCCCTGCCTGTGGTGGCAGCATCATAAGTAATGGTTTATGTTCTGTGAAAAAACTATTTTACAAGTTTTAGCGTGATCATTCTTTTTCAAATTATTATTTGATTGATTGCTGTTTTATGAAAAGTGTTAATACTGTAAGAAAGGGTCTGCCTTTACTGAATGTATTTCCATGTATTTATCCTCCTAGGATCAAGTGGTTAAAGAAGATAGTATTGAAGCTGTTGGAAAGAAATTACATGAATATAATATTCAGTTCCAAGAAAAGAACAGAGAATATGACAGACTCTATGAAGATTATACAAGAACATCTCAGGTTAGCAGTGTTAAATGTCAGTTACAATTTAAAATATAAAGTGGTTCATCCAATAGACCCATTAATCCAGTGAAATTCAGTTTGATGGAGTTTGAGGCTAAATCTTGACCTTTCAGTTTCAGTTTTAAAAACAACATGGTTTGAAGCAAGATTAGGATTGATTAATAGTGCTAAACCATTCAAATATTACTGATGTATTGCTATGGTCTTCAACAGCAACTTCAGCAGTAAATCAATAATAAATGTTTTCTTTAAAATCAGGTACATTTTAACCACAGAATATCTAATGGCTTAGAATTATTTAGATGAAGTGTTCACACAGTATGTTGACAATATAACAATATATTAAATGTATATTGTAAATTATCTCTGTATAAATACAAATATGTAGACCTATTTAAATTAGAGAAGTGCAGTGATCTAAAGAATTATTTCAAGTATTTTGATAACATTTTCTCTAATATATTTCTTGAATGCTTACATACTGTATACATTTATATAGAGAGATTGTTTTTGAATGCCAATGATTTAAAAAGTAGGATGGTTAATGAGGCATCCATACATCAGCCACAAAGAGGAACTATAAAAGTAGAAAATGCTTTGTGGAAATTCCTTCCCATGCAGAATCTTCTGGGCTCAATTAGAGCTGGAAAAGTCTAGACTAAAATTTTGGAAAGCTACCTCTTGTTGTAGAAAATAATAGTAAACTAATAAATGCTATAAAAGAAATCTTTTTCAGTCCTATCCTTTAGTGATACTCTTTTTTTTTAAATAATATAAAAGTGCTTCAGTATTACTCAGTCACTTTTAAAGTATTATTAAACAGTTTTTAATTCTATCCAGGAAATTCAAATGAAAAGAACTGCTATTGAAGCATTTAATGAAACCATAAAAATATTTGAAGAACAGTGCCAAACGCAAGAAAGATACAGCAAGGAATATATTGAAAAGTTCAAACGGGAAGGGAATGAAAAAGAAATACAAAGGTTGGTTACAGTGAGTCAAAAGTATATATTTTAACATATAAACGTCTTCAGAAAAAAACAAGAAACCAGAATGAGATGTAAACATGCCAAATTATTTTCTCCAGAATTATGCACAACTATGAAAAGCTGAAATCACGAATAAGTGAAATTGTGGACAGCCGACATAGACTGGAAGAAGATCTAAAGAAGCAGGCTGCAGAATACAGAGAAATAGACAAACGCATGAACAGCATTAAGCCAGACCTTATACAGCTCCGAAAAACTAGAGATCAGTACTTGATGTAAGTATTTGTGAATTCCAGCCTTTTAAGTGCACTTCTTTCAGTTGAGTTTCTATGAATGTTATCTTGATTAACTGTGTTTTCAAAACTGCTTTCTAGGTGGCTGACACAGAAAGGTGTTCGACAAAAGAAACTGAATGAATGGCTTGGCAATGAAAATTCAGAAGAGTGAGTATCCATAATATTTCTATGGGGGGGGGGATGTTATCTCAGTTAGATTCTGCTCATTGCATTTTAATCATTCAATGTAAATATTTATAAATATAAATCATTTTATAACATATAATTAATTCAAGAGCTTAGTTTATGAATCTATTTTTTTTTTGCCTAAGAATTGAATCCTACTGGTGATCTAAAGAGATCCAGAAATAGTAAATAAAACTTCTCATTCATTCAATGCATTGCTTTCTAAAGTTGGAGATCTTTCTAAAGATACAATAAGCATGATTTTAAAATAATCATGATTCAGATTTTCTTTACAACCAGTTCTTAAAATCCAGGTGCAAACTACAATTCCTGCTACCCACTGATAACTTTTCTACACAGAAAATTCTGTTGCCCTTCTATTATGTTCAGTAAAGAATAATTTCCAGTAGGAATTCCTTGCATACAAAGCTCAATTCTTCGTTTTTAGCGATGTACAGAGAGTAATAACATGAATGTAGTAGTTGTCTATAACTCTTTAAAACAGCTGCATCTTTTCCTGGGATTGTGCAGTTGCTCTTGCAGCTGCAGGTATTCCAGGCAAAGGACATGGAAGCATTAAATGCATAGAGGTTGTTCTCCACATGGTTTGAGGTATCTTTTTGAAATGAAACCCAAAGTATTGCACTGCCCTATTTATTTTAAGTGGTCTATTCTTTTCCAAAATCTAAATTTATTATTTCTAAGAGTTTTAACCTTAATATTTGGGTCAAGTGAATAAGAACCACTTAATAAGTTTTCATTGAATTATAGCGAATAATCCAAAATATATAATAAACTATATCAGGAAAGTAAAAAGCAACATTCAGTTAGATTTATTTTTATGAATCTAAAATTTATGGATGGACAGAGAGAGAAGAGTGTCAAGCTATATAATATTGATTTCTCTGAAAACCTAGCAATGGGGCCTTATGGTCGACAAAACTGCCTTGGGTCAAACAGTTTGATTTTGATTTTGTTACAAATTCTTATATAATGCTTGGTCTTTTATTATTTCTGGTTTTTAATTGTTTCGTGTTGCTTCTGAACAGCCAATACTCTATAGTAGAAGATGATGAGGATTTGCCTCATCATGATGAACGCACATGGAATGTTGGAAATATCAACAGAAGCCAAGCTGAAAATTTATTACGTGGGAAACGAGATGGAACATTCCTTGTTCGGGAAAGCAGCAAGCAGGGTTGCTATGCCTGTTCTGTTGTGTATGTATTTTATTCAAATATTTACCCTGTTTGTTCAGCAATGAATTGAACTCCCTCATTCCCTCCCTGTGATGATTAACCAAAGCTTGGATCCATGCATCTGATTGGATTGCCCTTCAAAAGATTATTGTAATACTGGTTTTCTGTCTTAAAATAGTTGGTCATGAAGTCTTCAAAACATGGCAACAGCCTTTGTTTTGTTGTGAAAGATTCTGATATCCATTAAATTGACCACCTGACTTCAGAATATGATGGGTCATAAATATAAATATTCTTTGCAAAGATATTAATTAGCAGGTTACAACTAGGCCTTGAATTATTATGGCAATTGTGACTGGAATTTCTGTCACTAAGCGATATAGTCACATGAGATTGAACTTTACAATCACTTTGCTTAGTGATGGCAATCCCCACAGACTTGGTTCCCATTGTAACTTTAGGACTGCACAGGTTGTTAAGCAAGGACCTCACATGACTGCAACATAGGTGGAAGTGAAAGTCCCCAGCAAGCAGGCCAGTGGGTGAGAGCTACAGTTGGGCAGGTAGGTTCTGTAGACAGACACTACGGAATGAAGCCAGGTATGCAAGACCCACAGGTGGGCACCACAGGCAGGAGTTACAAAGCATGGAAAGGTGGGTTTGGCATGTGGGTAGGCAGGCAAAAAAGCAGTGGGAACAACTTGGAACCTCCTGCTGGTTTCACCAGTGACATGGCTTGTGAGAAACCAGCATGGAAGGTTGCAAATGGTGATCACATGACCATGGGATACCGCAAACATCATAATTGCAAGCTGGTTACCAACGGCCCAAATTGTGATTATATGATCATAGAATGTTGAGACAGCCATAACTTCATAGACTGCTCATAAGTCCCTCTTGTTCAGTATCCTAATAACTTTGAACAGTTGTTGAACAAGGAGCATTTTCCACCAACCTTCTCTAGCTAACTTTGTTCATAATATTACAGAAGAGATCCAACTGTATCCCAATTTTGTAATGTTCCTCTTTCTATTAAGCATTTGTTTGCATGATGCCATGCATCTAAATTCTAAATGCCCACCAAACCCTGCCTAGTGCTCCACGTCTTGTAGCTAAATTTATTTCTAGAGAATGTTAATTTATATGCTTTCTTCATGTTTAAAATGGTTTGGCTTTAGCTTCCTTAATAAACAACCGATTTTATAAGCCACGAGGGGCTGTGTGCAGTTGGGTTCCCCCCACTGACACATATTCAGTGGAGGCTTCCATCAGAATGTGATAGTTTTCAGCAGTTTCATTCATCCCACTTAGACTCCTCTTTCAGTTGCCAAAACTCTTTGGAGAATTGAGGAATTCTTCAAAGCAAGAGCAGGGTTGTGGGGTTAGGAATATTTCCTACTGCTGATAAAGACAATCTTCCATCAGCCAAGGGAATCAATTTGCTGCAGAGCACTGGTAAATTTGAACAGCGCTGGAATCTGATATCTATTAAGAAATATTTGGAATGATACTGGAAGAGTTACAGAGAAAGGCAACTTTTATCACCTATGATGGAAGGACAGAACAATACAGTATTACAGAGAGAGGGAGGGAGGGAGGGAGAAAGAAAAAGAGAAAGAAAGAGAAAGAAAGGAAAGAAAGAAAGAAGAAAGAAAGAAAGAAAGAAAGAAAGAAAGAAAGAAAGAAAGAAAGAAAGAAAGAAAGAAAGAAAGAAAGAAAGAAAGAGAAAAATCTTTATTGGCCAAGTGTGATTGGGCACACAAGGAATTTGTCTTGGTGCATATGCTCTCAGTTTACATAAAAGAAAAGATATATTCGTCAAGACTCAAGGTACAACACTTAATGATAGTCATAGGGTATAAATAAGCAATTGAATCATATTAGGAAACAGTCAATATAAATCATAAGGATACAAGCAGCAAGGTTACAGTCATACAATCATAAGTGGGAGGAGATGGGTGATAGTAACGATGAAAAGATTAATAGTAGTGCAGACTTAGTAAATAGTTTGACAGTGTTGAGGGAATTATTTGTTTAGCAGAGTGATGGCGTTCGGGAAAAAACTGTTCTTGTGTCTAGTTCTGGTGTGCAGTGCTCTATAGGGTTACAGTAATGGGTCAAAGAATATTGCTGTAATGTTATATCAAGAACAAGTTATATAAGAAAATGTCTTTTAGCAACATTTTTTTTAAATCCTTTTTTTTTTTTCCTTTTTAGTGTGGATAGTGAAGTGAAGCATTGCGTCATCAACAAAACACCTACTGGGTATGGATTTGCAGAGCCATATAATTTGTACAACACACTGAAAGAACTGGTGCTACATTATCAGCATACTTCATTAGTGCAGCACAATGACTCTCTCAATGTCACATTAGCCTATCCAGTATATGCACAGCAAAGGCGATGAAGATGTTAATCCTTTGGGGTTATCTCTTTTTATTAAATACCCACAAAGTTAATTCGGCAGTCTTGAGGCTTCTGGGTAAAGAAGGCTTTTGAGTTGGAGCTAAGGTGTCAGAGCCTTCAGATGGAACTGAAGCTTTCTTCACAACTGCAGTGGGAGAGGTCACGGTTGAGAGCTATGGACACACACTTCTAATCTAAAGTGCTTTAAAAAAAAAAACTAAGCAAAAGTAAAAACGCAGCAAAAGAAAGAGAAATGCTACACCTGTCTCCCTGCAGGAACATAGTGGCCTTTAATCATGGTGCTTGTTGACCATCCCTTTGAAGCTTTACGAGCTCTAAAGTTGGAACTTTGAAGACCGCAACGTGCAGCGGGGGGCCATGTAAATGGCGGCAGAATTTCTCAGTCATGACGTAGAGGATGCAGTGTTCAGTGTGCAGTGGATGCAGTTGGCGGCATTGTGGATTGCTGATTTTCTGGTGAATGATATGTAGCAGAATGGCACTTTCAATTTTAAGGGACACTTTAAGACTCTGACAGGGTGTTCGTTGGAGAAATGAACGTGGTAATAGAAGTGCCAGGAAGTGTTTTTGTTTAGACATTTAAAATCTTGTTTTAAGATATTTAAGACTGAAGAGAACTGGACTTTATGACAAGCAGTATATAATATGTACATAGTTCAGGATGACTAACTATCATAGATGGATACTGTCAGAACCAATTCATTCTTTTCATTTTTTTTTTTGGTTTGGATTTCTCCCCACCCCACCCCCCCACCTTCAAAAAGAAGCCGAATCCTTACACTGCTATGCAATATTTCATTTTCTATAGGCTATATTTGTTTCATGTGTAACTAAAGGATAAGCTGTTTCTATTTTTTTTCTTATGTCATCTCAACATGTTTTCATAGCTCATATTTTTTTTGTGTGTATGTTTTCATGTTGTCCTCTTTCCCTCCCCCTTTTTTTTAAATAAATGTACAGGATATTGGAAAAAGTTGGCTTCAAAATTAAAACTATGAACTATTTTAACAGGGTTTTTCCCCTTTTTGTAGCATATTGAGCTGCTAGCTCAAGGTTACAATTCAAGATTAATTTCTCAGCTAAATATTTTGTTGGGCAGTGCCTGATAAGCTTAAAAGCTGCTTTATTCAATAAAAATAAATGACTATTGCAAAAATATCACTTGAGTCCAACAATATTGTTTTAAAAATAACTTCACATAATAGTATCCACTGTATTTTATTTAGTTTTTAGATTGTTATCTTGATTGTGTTTTATTGGAAAGAAATTCTACTTTGAATGTTGCAGATAAGCAGGTGAAAAACATTGACTACTAAAGTACCAAATTTAATCCTTCAGAGTTATTTGTCATATGTAATTTTGATCAACCATTTTAGATACTTCATCAAGATACATTTTGCATCCCATGGAAGAATTGTTTTTCAGCTACTGTTTAAAAATATACAATTAGGTATACATTTGGCTTTTATATTTCATACTTAGTTCTGAGTAACAGAATCAAAATAAATTTAGGAAGCTCTATGATACTTACCTTCCAAAATCAATTTCTGTTACTTTAACATTTTAAATGAAGGGGAAAAAATTAAAAAGCCACCCTAAAGAACAAATATATCAGGTATCCATGTAATTAAGTTAATGAAAGAAATATAAACCTCAGTGTTACAGTACTTAACCAAATTCTACATTTCTTGACCAACATAATAAAATCATAGTTTCACAGATTAATGTTAAGGAACTCTGGAAGTCTTTTATATAGTGAATGAGCAAAAAGAAAGCAGATCTTATAGCAGATCTCTTTATGGTTTCAACCCCATAGGCAATCTGTGCTTCTAAAGAGGCACTGAAGATTATTCTAGATGTATTTTTATTGTTTGGTAACACTGTGAATAAATTAACTTTAGCCCTCTTATTTTTATTTACCCATATATTTTATATTGGAAACATTTGTTTAGAACTTATTAACTTTGCTTTCTTGAGAAATATGCAGACTTGAGACATATTTAAAAGCCAAAGGGGTTTTTACAAGCACTGGAGAGCCCAGTAGAGTTTTGTTTGTGGGCTGTAAAGCAGTTATCTCCTGGTGTTTCGTCTCACTAAAATCAGTGGAATTACTCCCAAAATCTACTCCAAAGGAAGTTGACTGGAAATTGCATTTTATTTCACAGAGCAAAGATTAAGCCAAATGTATGCCAATTTTTAATCAGTTTGTTTATTCGTCCCACTAGATTTTTCAAGAGGAAGAAATCTGCATTTTGCTCTTGATTATTCTTGAAGGGCAAATTATGACCAGTCACTGAATAGCAAGTACTAACATGCACTTTGTGTGTGAGAGAGACAGAGAGATTGATGTGCATCAGCAGGTCCTATACCTGATTTGTCATCATCTAATTGGCTTTATCAGTTCTGATTACCTCTAGGTCCCTTTGATGGGGAATAGATGGGACCTAGTTTCTGTCCTCCCACGTTAAAACAAAAGCCAGCTGATCAGCAGTGTTTCATTTACCATTTAGTACTGTGCATTGTTGGTATTCTTCTACTGAGAAGCATACAAGCAGCCTCTCAGGAGCTAGGTTGAATATAGTGATCAAGCCTTGAGAACTGCATGCACAGTTAATATATGGTTACCAATCCAACATTTGGTGCATACACAAAATCATTGTGTGTGTGCCTGTCCCTCTCTAGGATGCAGAGAGACAAACCCAAAACTTCTGAGCTACAACAATAAAATAACAGGGCTTCTGAAATATGAACTACCATGTTTATACCACAAATGCATACAGCTACTTCAGACAAAACAAGTTATGGATTCTGTAACTTGAGGCTTAGTTTTGTGGTTTTGATGTACTTTTGTATATGTGTTTGTGAAAGAGAGAGTGTGTATAACTGGGCCATGTTCTGATTGCAGTTTTCAGTGAATCTAAATGCGTGGTGAAACTTTTCTCCAAATTTCCCAAGTCTCTAAATAGCCTGGAAGGAATTAACATTGACAGGGTCTTTCAAGGCTTAGTTGTTATTATTGGTGTTAACAATTACTCTTTAAGAATTCTGTAATCTTATTTTTCATGTTAAATGAAATAAAAATCATTGGAAATTTTAATTCAACTCAGAAAATTAAAATTTTATTTTATAAATGATACTTGAATAAAGAGAAAGTTTGCTGTACATGCAATTCTGTACATGCAATTCAATTAAAGTCAGCATATTTTAACTTTTATTGAAAAGAAACATGCAAATTGATATCTCTTCAAACTAAAGCTTCACTAATAAAAAAAAAGATTGATGATATATGGATGTATGCAGGCTAGACTGGGTAATAAAAGAAAAAATTCCAGTGGCAAATTAATTTGGTAAATGTCCAAATTATTGTCAAGAAAGTTATATATGATTGTTTCCAGAAAATCACCAAGAGTCACGCTGGTTTCATTGGAGACTTGACCTTATCTTATTTGAAAGGTATATGGAGCTTGGAAAAGATCATGTTTCTAGAATTTGTTTTATTAATGTGTAAAGCCAAATCTTATGTTTCAGTGTCAGCTGTTATGTAGAAAAAGTTGCTTTGTCTTGTAGTTAACAATGAGCTATGATGCTTGGGGGAAAATATCATTGTGATGTTTTCCACTGGGGAGAACATCAGTTAGATTTAACACAGTGCTTTTGCTATGCATGGTATTCATTTGAGAAAGCAATTCCAGTTGTGACTTTTATTCAGGATTGCTTTTGAAATGGGCAATTCCAAGTACAATGCCTCCCATGGGACATGGCTCAAAATATAATATTTTTACTTTTTGTACAAAACAATTTTATTAAAAACTGATGAAAACAGGTCACATACAAAATTAGGGAAGAGCTATAGTGCCATTTGTCCCTATGAGACTGCATTAGCTGCCCAAAATGCTGCTATTTTTATTCTTAGTTTCTCCCCCTAAAAAATAAGCTCTATTTTGTTAAATGTCTTTAAAACATTAAAAACATTTCTATTTTTTTTTTAGGGAGGCAGAGGCTAAATGGATGTTGCACGTTGTCTTTAAAAGGCAATATTAACAAATGCGCCTCCTTAAAAAATGTTCTTGGCTTTCTGAAATTGATGGAGCTGTGTCCTGTTCTTAAGTTGCTTTAAAAATTGTACTAGGTCTTCAACATGAATAAAGATTGTTTTGAAACTGCATTTTATGTATTAACTGCTCAATAATAAGCGAGGAGGGGGTTGCCTTATATTTATTTATATTTTACACCCTTGTTTTCTAATGAAAACAACTAAAGGTAGCAGAAGATTCCCTTTCCCTCCCCCCCATTCCAAATATGAGAGAAAAAATAACTCATTGGTACAACAAACCTATCTAGACTAAAGACCCATCTCAAAGGCTCTACTAAGGTGCGGATCTCCCCATATCGTCAGGGAGAGATATAAGTTCCTATTTCCTTTGCCACATCAGGCATATTTCAACCCTAATACTGTTGGATTTGGATATTTTGTCTCATATCAATAATGTTCCGGTTCCAGTGGTGAAATCCAAATTTTTTGACTACCGGTTCTGTGGGCGTGGCTTGGTGGGCATGGTTTGGCTTGGTGGACGTGGCAGGGGAAGGATACTGCAAAATTCCCATTCCCTCCCCACTCGGGGGCCAGCCAGAGGTAGTATTTGCCGGTTCTCCGAACTACTCAAAATTTCCACTACTGGTTTTCCAGAACCTGCTGGATTTCACCCCTGTCCGGTTCCCTTGAATGTTACCTCCTGCCTGGAATGGACAAAAATTCACTGTCCCTTTAAAAAAAGCTGTATTCCTGTTACACCTCTCATTTCCACTTACTACTATTGCTAGCAAAACAGACTTCAGATTTAACTGCTCTTCTGCCAAAACTTCCATGTATTTTTGACACCACAATACTTGGAAGAACTCCAAAGAATGATATGTACATCTTTTCATTTTAAGTATAACATAATGGTATTATAGTACAACCATTGCACCCAAATAAATTTTAGGTAAAACAAAATGAACTTACATTTTTTTCTTTTCTGATCTAAAACCACGAGTTAAATCTAGTGTCGTAGGATATCATACTTCCCTAACCCTCTTCGATAATATTTCTCCAACCCTTTTTGATATGATAATTTTATCACTTACCAACATAGTACATCATTTCTGAAATTTGACAAACTTCCATACAAATTGTATATAACATGATGACTAGTATTTAAGTGGGGGAGGGGGAAATTCTTGGGGGGAGGGGGGAAATTACACATTAGAGTAAAAAAAATCCAGATGACCACTAGATGGCACCGAGGAGTTCTGCATCTCTGCTATAATATGGTTGTTTGGATTGTGACTGCTGGTTTTGGTAACCCTATCCAAGTTTCTATTAGGGTTGACATTATAAGCTTTAGGACAGAAAGATGGCCCAATTGGGTCTATCAGTGTTTTTTATATGCCAGCCTTTTCTAAATATCACTGTTGTTTTGTTTTTATTCTAGAATAACCCCAGGATTGTTTTCCTGATGTTTCTGTATGGAAAAAAATAGCCATTTTTCGTACCATGGAACAAGGGGAACAATATGCGAAGAGATAACAAGGATTGATAAAATATAGTTCAGTGTCAAAGAACGTGTTTTTGATAAAAGAAACTTCAGCCTCAGTTACAGGAATCTTCTATTTATTATTATAATTGCTAATATTATTCACATCCTATCCTGCCTATTATTAGCACTTAAACTGACTAACATTACAACATAAAACAATTATAATCTGTCATAATTCAAATCAATATTAAACTAATTCAAATTTTTTTAAAAAAATCCCGAAAATTAAGAATCGGGAGTTGATGGAAAATATCTTTGATAGCCTGTAGAACTACATTGAGGAACCCAGGTTGTTGGGAGCGATATGCTGACTTTATAAACCACTTAGGGCTGTAAAACACTGTGAAGCGGTATATAAGTCTAAGTGCTATTGCTATTGCTACTTTATCCTAGCAGAGGTGGTATAACTTAGTGTTTGGGACCAAAACTGAAAGAGTTCCCAATTTGAGTCTTTACTCAGTCATAAACGCAGTAGGTCATCTTGGGTTATTCATATTTTTTTCTCGTATTTTTTGAAAGATCAGAATCTATGTGACAGGATTCAATCATAAGTAGGTGTTTGGTTCAGTTTGTAGTTTGCAACCCATGGTTTATGACTTAGCACAATGTGTGATCCTAGCCATTGTAGCTTATTCAATGAACTATCATTAACAACTTATATAGTACAATGTGAGAATCCAGCCTATGCTTTACATATTGAGCTAGATCTCTGACATTAACAACACAGTTGTTAAATGAACGGACACTAAAGACAAGGACCATTCTATATTTTACTTAGTTGCCTCATTTATCCCAGCTAAAATTAAAAGATTAATATATCTGAAGAAACAGCCTCTCCAGAGCATTTGCACTTCATGATGTGAAATGGTGTGCACCCAATTCTCTTTTGTTTTCTGTTTTCATTAAGCCTTAAAATACTTTATTTTCTCACTTGATCCTTTCACCTGTTAAAGTATCAGAAAGATATTATTGGTGTTGGAGCTTAAAAGTTTAGGTAAGGATTCAAAGAACAGCAATCTCTCTAGCACAGGAAAAGGCGGAAGTGAAAGACAGTAAAATCAGACATCTGATTCAGAAATCACATATCTGCCAAATCTCTGACCAGAACACACCTCTATCCTTAGATTATATTGTAGTTATCACTCCTTTCCTGGGACATCCTTGTTTGTATTTGGGTTTTCTGGTGCCATGAATTTTTCTTGTTAGTTGTGAAGTCATGTCTGACTCATCCCAACCCCATGGACAATGTTCCTCCAGGCCTTCCTGTCCTCTACCATCCTCTGGAGTCCATTTAAGCTCACACCAGTGGTGGGTTCCTCCCGGTTCGGCCCGGTTCGGCCGAGCCGGTAGCGGTGACGATATGACATCATCGAACCGGTTCTCTTTGTTCGGGAGCTGGGCCCTCCCCCTCCCCACATTATTCTTACCTTTTATTTTGCCCTGCCCCAATCTATTTGCTGCCTCCTGAGTCCCAGCTGATAGGCTAGAAGGAAAAAAACTGTTTAAACTCTTGTCGCGGGACTTCAAAGGGCCACCCTACAGCTGATCAGTGTTAAAAGGCAGTGTGGTGGTAGACCGGTGCCTCCAAAAACAAATGAGTAGACTGGTGCCTCCAAAAACAAATGGGTAGACCGGTGCCTCCAAAAACAAATGAGTAGACCGGTGCCTCCAAAAACAAATGGGTAGACCGGTGCCTCCAAAATGGGTAGACCAGTGCCTCCAAAAACAAATGGGTAGACCAGAACGCTCCAAGGACAAATGGATAGACTGGTACAGCTCTGCAAGCAGTTAAAAGCCTGGTAAACCAGTACCTTTGCTAAATCCTAAAGAATTGTCACATGACCATCAAACCACGCCCACAAAATAAGCCACGCCCACAGAACTAGTAATAAAAAATTTTAGAACCCACCCCTGGCTCACACCTACTGCTTCAGTGACTCAATCCAGCCACCTCATTCTCTATCGTCCCATTCTTCTTTTGCCCTCTATCTTTCCCAGCATTAGGCTCTTCTCCAGTGAGTCCTTCCTTCTCATTATGTGGCCAAAGTATCTGAGTTTCGTCTTCAGGATCTGGCCTTCTAAAGAGCAGTCAGGATTGATCTCCTCTAGGACTGACTGGTTTGATCACCTTGCAGTCCAAAGGACTCGCAGGAATCTTCTCCAGCACCATAGTTCAAAAGCCACAATTCTCTGGCGCTCAGCCTTTCTTATGGTCCAACTTTCACAACCATACATTGCAACTGGGAAAACCATAGCCTTGACTATATGCACTTTTGTTGGCAGGGTGATATCTCTGCTTTTTAGAATGCTGTCTAAATTTGCCATAGCTTTCCTCCCCAGGAGCAAGCGTCTTTTAATTTCTTGGCTGCAATCCCCATCTGCAGTGATCTTGGAGCCCAGGAAAATAAAATCTGTCACTACCTCCATTTCTTCCCCATCTATTTGCCATGAATTTAGTGCCATACATTTCTACAGGAAACTTTTTTCTCTGCCTGTGTTTCCCAGCTTCCTTAGTTTCCTTACCCATCCAGCACTTTTCCTTTTACAGCTGGTCTTCAACTTACGACCATAATTGAGCCCAGAATTACAGTCATAAGTTGATAAAAGGTTACCACATAACTCCGCCTGATTTTGCAACCTTTTTTGCAGTGGTTATTAAACATTACAGTAGATAAAACAAACCCATTATACCAAAGGGGCATTTTTTGCCAGCAGTCAGAAGTAAAGACTGGTTTTTGGCAAAAAATGCCAAATGTTGCAGTCACATGACCATGGGATGCTGCAAACAATCTCAAATGTAATCACAAGACCCATTTGGGGGCTGCAGATGGAACATTGAAACTGGGGCATAAGTATCTCTTGGGAGATCCATTATAACTTTGGTCAATAAACAACCAATCATAAGTCGAGGATTATTAACTGTAATAAGTTAATGATTTTGAACATATTAAGTCTTACACCTCAAAATCCAGTGCACAGTCAAGTGATTCTTTCCATATGGAATTTCATGAAACGTGTCCTAGATACAGCAAGATAAAGCATTATAATGAACTAGGCTCTACTTTGAAGCTATTACAGTATATAGAAGAGCTGATGAAGATGATGATGGAGAAGAGTCCCCAATTCTTTGAACTGGTGAACATATCTGAATTTTGAGAAGTTGTGGATACCCTGCTGGGAACAGTTTGCTTAGTCACAAAATAGTTGCCATAGTAGACATATTGTCCCTTGCGGATTTTACTCTGCTAGTCATTGTTTTCTATAAGGGGTGGGGCTCATCTTCATTTCAAGGCCATTGAGCCAGTGCTGTCTGAAGATATTTCTGCGGTCATGTGGCCAGCATGACATCATGGAGAGCTGTTACCTTCCCACTGAAGTGGTACCTATTTATCTACTTGTATTTGCATGCTTTACTGCTACATTATTGCTAGGTTGGCAGAAACTGGGGCAAGGATTGGAGCTCACTCCATCCTATGGCACTCAGGTCTTAAACCTAAGCTGCTGGCTTTCCAGTTGACAAGCTCAGTGTCTTAACTGCTGAGCCACTGCGCCGCTTCACAGTAGTCATGACTAGTCACAAATCCTCAATTTACTAGAATGCCAGCTCTCACCCTTTAGCCTGCATAGTTTCAGGGGTTTTCTTTCTTGGCAAGCAGTCAAATTCCAAAGAAAGACCTGGACTGCCCTTTGCCCATCATTTTTATTTTTGAAGAAACTTTATGAGGTCTTTCAAGGACTTGAGTAGTTTCTTTGCTAAAAGCTGGCACTAAAATTACTGGTAGTAATTTTATTTAAAAGTTAAATGTCCTTTTTTTTTTCAACAGAATAGGAAATTTAGCAGAAGATATCTATGGTCACTTAGATACTGTAATTTTTAAAGTCTGCTTTATGGTTTAGCACACTCTGTAAACTTAGCCAATTGTGATTTATGTAAGAAATTAGCAGAGATATTTGAACCGTTTTCACTGGTTTAAATATAATATCTCAGAATCCCCAACCAATTCCCAGCCCAAAGGCAAATCTGCAGTGATAGAAAATTAGCTACCTTCAAGTGAGTATTTTGCTTGTGCATGCTTTGAGATTGTTGGGTTTTTTTACCTCAGTCTGTCACATAATCCTAAGGGTTCCATGGAACAGTCTGAAAAAATCCCAGATTAGATAAAAAGCAACTGAATATGGAACCCAGTGTCACTTCTGCTATCATCGCACAACATTTGTCCATGTTGAGACCTGATTGAATTTCATTCTTAGAGAAGTGATTATGAAGAGTAATTTCAACAATAACTCACCTTGGTAAGGGTTAACCCAGTGTTTTTCAAACTTGCCAACTTTAAAATGTGTGGACTTCAGTGCTGGCTGGAGAATTCTGGGAGTTGAAGTCCACATATCTTAAAATTGCTAAATTTGAAAAACTCTGGCTTTGCCTAAGTCCAGCAAATAAGATGCAAGATAGAGAAGAGATAATTTCCTTCCTTTTGTTGAGAGGCAAATAAGGAAGTATGTTTACTGTGACCTTGAGCAGGCTCATTGTTTGTTATTAGATTTTTAACCTTCCTTTCCTCTGAGATTTTAAGAGAGTTCTCCTCTTATTTTTCAGAGCCTTGATGGCACAGTGGTTAGAGTGCAGTACTGCAGGTTACCTCGGCTGCCTGCTGGCTGCCTGCAATTTCAAATCTCACCAGGCTCAAGGTCAACTCAACCTTCCATCCTTCCAAAGTGGATTAAATGAGGACCCAGATTGTTGGGGGCAATATGCTGACTCTGTAAACCACTTAGAGAGGGCTATAAAGCACTGTGAAGCAGTATATAAGTCTAAGTGCTATTGCTAAGTGCTATTTTATTCCCACAATAACATTCCTTTGTGCTAAGAGAAAGTGGATTTAGAATAATCCAGTGATTTCCACAAATGAATGGAGACTTTCATTTGTGTTATATGTTTGAATCCAGTGGTGCTGGATGCTTTCTCATTCCAATCAACTGAATCAGGATTTGACAACGTTTGGTAGCAAACCCTAAATCAGGGGTGAAATCCAGCTGGAGAACTGGTAGCGGAAATTTTGAGTAGTTCAGAGAACCGGCAAATACCACCTCTGGCTGGTCCCAGAGTGGGGTGGAATGGAGATTTTGCAATATCCTTCCCCCAGGAGCGGAGAGGGAATGGGGATTTTGCAGTATCCTTCCCCTACCACACCCACCAAGCCATGCCCACAGAACTGGTAGTAAAAAAATTTGAATTTCACCACTGCCCTAAATATGTTTTTGTTGGGACATGCTTGCTTGCTCAATTGTGGGTTTATTGTCCCCAACCATGTGGCATAGTTCCAAAATGCAGCACTATCTTAGAGACAAATTGGACAACTTATTCAACTCATCACTGGTAGAAACTGCCTGTTTTCTCTACTTCCAACTCTTGACTAGTTGAAGCTCTCATGTTAATTGGAGTAGTAATGATACGAGTACCATTGTACTTCCTTGTTCTACACACTTTTGATTTGCCCATGTCTTCTTCTCCCAGAATTGAAATTTAATCTCTAATGTTTTTATGATGCTTGTCTTCAGGTTGCATAACTGCTCTCTTCCCCTAGGACAATGGAAAGAAACTGGTGATCCTTCAGATATTGTTGAACTTAATTTGCATCATCTCAAGTGTCTGACTATGCTGGTTTCCAGGGAGAGTCCTTGCCAGGACCTGTTTTTATTTAAGTTGCCTGGGGAAAGAAGGCAACTCTTCATAGTCTGGAGGAAAGGGGTTGGGAAATGGGATTGTAACTACCATGCCCTTAGTGACATTCACTGTGATGCAGAAAGATTTCAAGTTGAGCTTGGAAAACCATGAATTTCTTTGGAAAAGAACTTTTGTGACCAAACTCAGTGACAGATAATATCCTTTTAGTAGATGTTGTTGGATTACTACTGCTATTTAATGTAAGTTTAACTGGTGCACAATTGAATCCACTCAAAGAGCCATTTGGATCAATTTCCCACAGAAAAGAAAACACTGGGAGCCACAAAACCCTTCCCGTGCCTATTTCTTGAGTGGCCACAAAACTAGCATATATAGTTGAATTAAATGTTCTGTTTTCTTCTGAAACTTTTCTTTTCTTGGATTTATCCATGCTTGGCTTACCGGGGGTTGAAAAGCTCAATAAATTGTGTGCTGGCGGGTGTCGCACATTGGCAGTTGTGATACATATTTTGAGTGACAGGGAGCCACAGCAGAGGCGTGAAAGAGCCACATGTGGCTCCAGAGCTGCAGGTTGATGATCCCTGGGCTAGACTGAGGGTATGCTTTGCTATGCATAAATGCTCGAGTCAATCTCCAGTTAACTGAAATTCATCCTGGAAAATCCTCTTAGAGAGCCAGTTCCAATTTTAGAAGGGGGAAAAATTGTCATGACGGACTTACAGAATGATTTGTTCTCTATCAACTTTTTGTGTCCTTTGCAGATAAATTTAACAAGGTGGCTTGTTTAATGAATATATGGGGAAATTCATCCAAGAAGTTTGGAAATGAGAGAGAGAAAAGCTTGTAATTAGTGAAGACCAAGTCCAGAAGGAAGGATTTAGTCCCAGCTATGGGAGTTATAAGACAAGTATGGTTCCTCTAATGAAGTATCAGATGCCCACTCTCACTGGGTGGTCATTGTACTGGTAAAGCTGAGACTTCTTGTTTGACAAACAAAAGCAGATGGCATAAAACATGCCATTTGGGCATATTTTTATTGCCATATCCTTATTCCAACCTAGTTTTGAATCTAAGATAATAATTTTGCTGAAGTCCACTCAGTCTAAGTTGAAAGAACAACAACAGATTTCAGATTTGCCCTGTACTGTAATGTACTCCTCTAAATCAGCCCTTATTTTTCTTCCATGCACAATATTCAGTATAAGGGAAAGTTAAATTTGTATCTACAGAGGAATCTGCAGAGGCCATTAGAAACTCTATGGAGACAAACTAGGACAAGACTACTGGAACAAAGCTATTAGAAGGAAAACAGCTGTTGGTGCCCTGGGAAAGGATAACACAGGCAGGAAAAATTTGAACTTTCCAAAGCTCTTGGAAGACTAATAACATTTGTATCCCAGGATTACTAGAAACATCCATGAAAGATCTTCAGAATGTGTTAATTGTTTGTCATTGCCATGTGCTAGGCAACCCATGAAGTTGAAAATCCAAATGGTTCCTAACAGCCCTAAAGGACTAAGTATATTTCAGAACCATAAATTCAATGGATGCTTTAAAGAAGTGTTCTAATGGGGAGCGGGAAGGAGGGAATGTGTTTATTATTGTTTGTTATTGCAATAACTTATTTTAAAAGCCACTATAGATGTTTTCCTTAAGTTTCTCTATACACAGAGAGTATTGGAGATATTTAGTTTCCTACAACAATACATTTTGAAATCCAGAGTGCAGACAAGAAGCATATTCACCTGTTGTCACTATGTGGAGCAGGAATTTCATTGCATATTTCATATCTAAATGCCCATTCAAATGCATCCTCCTCCTTGATAGTTGATTGCTCATATGCAGACTAGATATTGATCATGATGATCATGGCAATAATAATAAAAATACTGTGGAAGTCATAAGATGGGAGTACAAAAAGTGATACAGACTATATGAGAGTTGGTCTCATTTTAATTTAATTTAATTTAATTTAATTTAATTTTTAATTTAAATTTAATTTAATTTCGAATTTATATACCGCCCTTCTCCCTGAGGACTCAGGGCGGTGTACAGCCAAGATAAGAAACATAGAATACAAATATTAAAACATTTAAAAATATATATAAAATTTGGCCCAAAAATTAAAAATCGCAGACTAATTAAAGGATTTAAAAATTTTAAAAATTTCTTCTTAAGCCAACCCGGCTTGCTGAAAAAGATAGGTTTTCAGGGAACGACGGAAGGCATTGAGGTCCTGGATTCTTCTTATCTCCGGGGGCAACTGATTCCAGAGGGTGGGAGCCCCCACAGAGAAAGCCCTCCCCCTGGGGGCCACCAGCCTACATTGTTTGGCTGATGGCACCCTGAGGAGGCCCTCTCTGTGGGAGCGCACGGGTCGATGGGAGGTCATCGGTAGCAGCAGGCGGTCTCGGAGATAGCTAGGCCCTATGCCATGGAGCGCTTTAAAGGTGATAACCAACACCTTGAAGCGCACCCGGAAGACCACCGGGAGCCAGTGCAGCTCGCGCAGGAGTGGTGTTACATGGGAGCGCCATGTTGCTCCCATCACTACCTGCGTTTTATCTGAAAACGAATAATGCAAACACAAAATAAATTATTTGAATCAATAAGTTCCTAAACCATTTTGAGACCACCTGGCTGAACATCTTTAAGTACAGTGTACACGCGATGGGACAAAATTAGGAAGAATTCACCAATTACCTTTCAAGTGTATCATCAGCTGCAATCTCATTGTCTTTCCTAAATTGTCTTAATTTCAATAACAGGAGTTGCTGACAGCAAGCTCTTCAGATATTCATCAAGTTTTATGTCGATTTTGAGGAAATATTGACTTTCCTGATATTACTGAATTACAACTACATGTTTTTGGATGCATGGTCAATAATAAAACCCACATTCCTGATTAACCCTCTTTTTAGAATTTTGCTTAAAATCACAGTGATTGAAGGTAGGAGGAACAGGTGTTAGTTTGATCCCTTCTTGCTATGTTCAGGGATAGGATCGTTTCCTGAACAAGACAAGCTGTGTTATTTTATGGAAGATATCCTTGAAAACTGAATAGATTCTACACCAGGAATTTCCAAAATTATTGTAAAATGACTGCTACGGAGAATTAAAATGCAAAACTTTGATTTACTGAAATGCTATTTGTAACCCCCTCAATTCACTTGTGTCCCCCATCCTGGATGTTTTCTGCATCACTAATACTCTATTTTGGGGGTATAAAAGCATTCTTAAAAATAAAAATAAAAATAGTTGGAATCTGACACTTTCTGTGCATACCCACCCTCCTTTTATTCTTTATAACCTTTCTAGGAAGCTAGAAAGAAATTAAGTCTATGAGCTCAGGAGTCTATCTTTCTGTCCATCTAGCTATCAATAGAAGAAAATATTTGTAGCTCAAGACTGAACTGTGAAATCCTTGGTGCTCTCTGAGCTTGGTTGTTTTCTTGCAGTTGTTTCATTACTCAACTGTGCTAGAAAGGCGTGAAGTTTGCTCTTTTGATATACTAGTGGTTTGCCCTGTCAGTGTCACTTGAATGTAGATGTTGATGGACAATTTGTCTGAGTGCCAGGCTTCCAGAAATTCACTAGCATTTTTAGACTTGGCTTGATCTAGTTTCCAAGTTAAAACTATGGTCAAGTCTGTCCATGTGTTGTGAAATGTAGGAGTTTTCATCATGTCTTCTGACTGACTTGGTTTTCATGGATGTGCTCTGCTAGTCTTCTGTCTATTTGTCCTACTTAGTGGCTGTTACAATCTTTACTGTATATTGTGGATAACTCCTGTTTTTTCCTCTGAAGCTGCTGGGTCTTTTGGTTAAGTTGTTTTGGAGGGTTTTAGTTGGTTTGTGTGCTACAGTAATTACCATGTGGTTGTAATAGTATGTTGGTGGTTTCTGAGATGTTTTTGATATATGAGAGTATTATTTTTTCCACAGCTTCTGTTGGTTGGGCTATAGTGGCTTGAATGGGCAGGTACTTTTTGATAAAGTTGTACAGGTATCCATTTTGTTGGACGATGTTATATAGATGACCTGTTTCCTTTTCCTGATGCTCAGTGTGTTTATGCTCATCTAAACAGTGTTCTTACACAACTTCTCTTGTGAGAGGTTTGGATTGTTACTTTGGTAGTGCAGCACCAGGTCAGTATGGGTAGTTTCATGATAGACTTTTATTTCCAATTTGCCATTCTTGCCTCTGCTGATGGGGAAATTGAATAGAATGAGCTGAAAGGGACCTTGGAGATCTAATCCAGCCCCCTCCTCAAGCAGGATAACCTATGGATAAGTAATTATCTAGACCAGTGATGGCTAACCTTTTTGCCATCACGTGCCAAAAGTGGGGGGAGCGTGGTGGGATCACACGCACGCGTGCCCACATCCATAATTCTATGCGCCCTGCCCCCCTGTGCTCCCCCCACTTTTGGCAAGTGATGGCACAGTGGGCCCGATAGGCCCATTTTTTGCTCTCCCCAGGCTCCAGAGTCTTTCTAGGAGCCTGGGGAGGGCAAAAACGGCCTTCCCCACCCCCCCCAAAGGCCCTCTGGAGGCCAGAAACAGTATGTTTCCTGGCTTCTGGTGGGCCCAAAAGGCCTGAAAATCAGCTGGCTGGCGCACGCATGCGTGCCAGAGCTGAGCTCACGTGCCCACCGATATGGCTCCAAGTGCCACTTGTGGCACCCGTGCCATAGGTTCGCCATCACGGATCTAGACTCTTCTTAAAAACCTCCAGTGATGGAGTGCCCATGATTTCTGGAGATAAGCTGTTCCACTAGTTAATTCTCCTCACAGTTAGGAAGTTGATCCTTAATTCAAGGTTGCTTCTCTCTTTGATTAGTTTCCAACCATTGTTTCTTGTCTTGTCTTGCCCTCCTCGTGCTTTGGAGAATAATTTGACCCACTCTTCTTTGTGGCAGCCCCACAAATACTGGAATACTGCTATCATGTATATTCAATATATGTGTATTCAGGAAGGGTAGTGTGCTGTTGTTTTCTTCTTCCCTTGTGAATTTTGTTCCTTTGAAGATGTTGTTGATCATTTTATGTGTCTTCTCTAGATGTTCTTTTTCGTTATGAGGAATATTTATTTATTTATTTATTGGTTCGATTTATATGCCGCCCTTTTCTGGAGACTCAGGACGGCTTACAATGTGTTAAGCAATAGCCTTCATACTTTTGTATATACCTGCTTAGTAGGGCTTTCACACACACACCCCAAAGCGGTGTTCTTTTTATACAAAGTCAGCTTATTGCCCCCACAATCCAGGTCCTCATTTTACCTACCTCGAAAGGATGGAAGGCTGAGTCAACCTTGAGCCTGGTGAGATTTGAACTTGCAGTAATTGCAGGCAGCTGGTGTTACTTAACAGTGCTTTAGTCTGCTATGCCACCAAGGTTCTTATATCATCTATGTACTGAGTCCATACTTTGGGTTGAATGAGTGCTATAGATTCTAAGTATTGCATTATAGTCTCTGCTTTGCGTCCTGAAAGTAGTGATCCTATAAGTGTTCTGGTGAGACCTTCTGATGTTTACCCACAAACACACATATGGACCACTCCTGCTTAGTCCCTTGGAAGAAAATATACCCATAATCCCTACATATATGGAATACACTACAATACAGATGCTTTCCATGATCACAGCTAGTAAAGGGATTGAAAAGAATTCCAGAAGCGTGCTTTCTCTGCATGTTCCCACTAAGTAGTTTTAATTAAGAGAACATTTTAACAATATAAAGTCAGATGAGCTAACAAACCTGCCATAGGGTACAGATAAACAATTTTTAGCACAGTTACAGTATGGTTGCTTTGAATCCTTCCAGAGACAAACATGGCTACCAAGTTTTATGTGCACTGAAGTTCTGAGAATGGAAAAAGGTACATTACAGTAGTCAAGCTGGAGGTTTTCAGAACATACAATATTGTTTGAAGTGCTTTTTTCCCAAGAATGCATGTAATTGAAACAACAGTTAAAGATGATCAAGATAACCCTGCCTTTTTCTTATGGATCCAGGAACACCTTCAAACGACCAGCCTTTTGTGGGGCACACAAACCTATGCTGAACAGGAGGCCCAGCCACTTCTTGAAACTATGGCTTTCATAGGAGTATCTTTGTCTAGTCTGGATCCTTCTCAGTCCAGGGAAGTTTTAAATGCAAAACTCACACCTTTTTGTATGTAAGCAGTGCTCTCTCTTTCCCAAAGGTGCTTTTTCAGGAAGCAATTGGACTTCCTTGTTTTTTTCTTGGTCATTTGAATCCTTTTAGAGGGTTGTTGAAGCACTTGGAGGTTTATGTGTCCTCAGGGTCGCCTAAGTACTGCTCCTGGTTCCTGCAGTCTGCAATTTTTTCCTCTGGAAATCCATTCCTACTCCCACACCATTCAAAGGGTGTTCATCCCAAATTGCATACAAGGGGAAAAAATGCAGACTACAGGAACCAGGAGCACAACTCAAGTCACCCTGAGGACACAGATAAACCTCCAAATGTTTCAACAACCCTCTAAAAAGATGCAAATGACCAGCTGTCTGCAAGGAATATAAATCCTTCCATTCCCCACTATCCTGTCAGAGCTGAAGAAGCTTCTTGGATGAGAATGTCTTCAAAAGAAAAAACAAGAAAGTCCAGTTGCCTCCTGAAAAAGCACCTTTGGAACAGCTATGACCTGGATGACTGGGAATCTCTACAGACTTTTTGCTCTCTCTTTCCCTCTCCTGCTCTTTCTTCTTTTGCACCCTATCCCCGTGAACTTAAGTTTCCCTTTCTCTCATAAAGCTAGATCAATATACTGTAAGTTATTACGTACAGGAAGACAACCTTTTCTCAGCTTACCAAAGCCAACAATTCAAATTAAGGTGCTGACGTTGATCAAGTTGTACTTTGGCCTTGTCCTGGTGGTGAAATGTTTGATCGTCATGCAGCATAATCAAATTTACATAGTCTTTCAACAGAGCCAAGGGGCAATTTCAGCTACTACTGCTCCATGATATTTATTCAGTTCAGCTTTGAGACGTCGAAAGAATCCTTTGGTGACAGGGTAGAAAAACTACTGAGTTCAAGGTGGATGGAGTTTTCTAAAAGAAGAAATAAACATATCGTTACAAATAATTCCACTGAAGAAAAATTAGAGGACAAAAGAAAAAGCAATGTAATGAAACAGAATGCTTAGGGAAGATTTAAGAACAAGAAAGGACACTTATGGGAAATGAAAAATGGGACAGTTAGTGAAAGAACAGTTGAGTTATCATTGATCTATAGATGTAGCATCAGAAAATGTGAAGTTGAGAACGAGCTGAGACCGGTGAAGAAATTATCATTTGCGACTCAAAAACTAACAAGTAACAAAAAAAACACAGTATTACTCAACTCCTCTTCTGACTCAAGAGTGTATATGTTGGAGCAGGAAGAACTGCAAGAGGGATCTTGGAGTCCTAGTGGACAATCACTGTCCACTAGTGTTCTGCAATTGCCAAAAAAAATCTAACACAGTCCTAGGCTGCATTAACAGAGAGATAGAATCAAGATCATGTGAAGTGTTAGTACCACTGTATAATAATGCCTTGGTAAGACCACATTTGGGATATTGCATCCAGTTTGGGTCGCCACAATATAAAAAAGATGTCGAGACTCTAGAAAGAGTACAGAAAAGAGCAACAAAGATGATTAGGGAACTGGAGGCTAACGTACATGAAGAACAGTTGCAAGTATTGGTTATGTCTAGTTTAATTAAAAAAAGGACTAGGGGTGACATGATAGCAATGTTCCATATCAAAGTGGATCAACCTATTTTCCAAAGCACCTGAAGGCAGGACAGGAAGCAATGGATGGAAACTAATTAAGGAGAGAACCAACCTAGAACTAAGGAGAAATTTCCTGACAGTTAGAATAGTTAATCAATCGAATGACTTGCCTCCAGAAGTTGTGGGTGCTCAAACAGTGGAAGTTTTTAAGAGAAAATTGGACGACGATTTGTCTGAAATGGTATAGGATTTCTTGTCTTAATAGGGGATTGGACTAGAAGACCTCCAAAGACCCTTCCAACTCTGTTATTCTGTTAGTATGAAATAAGAGTTTTAAAATTTAATATTAATAGAAACAGAGGTGTTTGCAATGCATCAATGATGTCAAAACGATGGGCAGGCTAGATGACTGAGGCCTATCTTTTTTTATGTGCATGGATAGAAACATGGTCAGAGAATAATCTGAGTTCACATTGCTAAAATACTGAAGGAACTTTAAGAAATCAGTGGCTTAACTTACCTTTTTCAACTCAGGGGTACTGTGATTTGGAGACCCACTAATTATTCTTTATCTGCAAGAATTATATGTATTTTAATCTGAAGTGCTACACAGCCCTACGGAAACAGATGTTTCAGGACACTCAGGAATATTCTTATAGAATTGTTGGTAACTCCTTAAAGCAGCTGCATCTTTTCCCAGGATCACACAGTTTCTCTTCACAACTGCTTGTGATCCCGGGAAAAGATACACTTGATTTAAGGAGTTGTCAACAGGTGCTAATGGGTACCTATACATGGTCTAGGTCCTGTTCACTTTCTAATCCAGGGCTGTCAAACTCCTGGCCCGCAGGCCAGGTGCATCATGCGCTGTCCATGCCCATGCCCAGTTTAGCGAAGGGAAAAAACCGTCCCAATACGTCACGTGATTCCACCATGACACCATGAGTTTGACATCCCTGTTCTAATCCAAAGCACTCAAAGGCTTAACGTGTAGCATATGGTAAAATGTCAAAGGGCCACAATAACCCAGTGAGGTTGAAAAGTAACACTCCATGTTAAGAAGCCTTTCAAATTTGCCACATTTGCATTGATAAGGTAGAACATGAAGGGTCAATAGAAATAAGTCAATTTTTTCCAGGATTAGGAAAATTTTGATATGGGACAACGTCCAAAGTTTTTTCTGATGCTCCAGTCAGCTTCTTCCTGGCTGATAACTGTTGCTGCAAATCCAGGGGTAAAGCAAAGATTAAATTTAGGTCTAAATAATTGCAATATTGCCAGGGACACAGTAGTTCAGTGGCTAAGATGCTGAGCTTGTCGATTTGAAAGATCGGCAGTTCAGCAGTTTGAATCCCAAGTGCTGCGTAACGGGGGTGAGCTCCCATTACTTGTCCCAGCTTCTGCCAACCTAGCAGTTCGAAAGCATGTAAAAAATGCAAGTAGAAAAATAGGGACCACCTTGGTGGGAAGGTAACAGCATTCCGTGCACCTTTGGCGTTTAGTCATGCCGGCCACATGACCACGGAGACGTCTTCGGACAGCGCTGGCTCTTTGGCTTTGAAGTAGAATGAGCACCGCCCCCTAAAGTCAAGAACGACTAGCACCTATATGCGAGGGGATCCTTTACCTTAATTGCAATATTAGGGACTGGGGAGTCATAAACTCCACTAAAGCAGAATGCCTATGCTTCTACTATATTGTCATCACTAATATACAAGGAGCCATTGTTCTGAAAAAGGGTCAGCAACAACCTTTTACAGCAAAGGTCATCTAAGCAAGTTAAATTTCTTGCCATTCTCAGCCTTTGCAGAGAGATTCTAAGAGGCTCAGTTTTGAACAAGATCGAACATGTTCGCAGCTGAAATCTAAATAGGTTCTGCATCAATGTTGAAATGGTGTGCTTAAATGCTGATCCTTAATGCAACCTACACAAAACCCACGGCAAATGTTCTTCCAGCTGCTATTGCTCCCATTAACTGTACAGGGGAGAAGAATTACAGAATCGACCTTGCTCAAAAATCTGAAGCCGGGGCTTTCACTCACTGTCAATTTGTAGGCGGAAGGCTGCACTAGATTGGGAAACAGCAGGAATGCTAACCTGAGGTCAGCTCCTTCAAGCTTTACCATACTTTTGTCTGGCTTTTGTGATGGGAGAAGAAAGAAACTCCCTTATCTAGAGCCTCCCTACATTTGCTTTTTGGAGTTCTTTTTCTTTTAACAATCCATGTCTTACTGTTAAAATGTTGAAATACAAAGAAAGTAGAAAAAAGCAGGATGAAACAAAAGACTAACTTGATGTCATTTTTTTGGGTTTTCAACAGCCCTGGAATCTAGGATCCCATTCTACTGAATTTTATTGATTTATTTTTTTTTACTAAGTTTTATCATTTTATTGGCAGTTTAGCATGAGAACAACACATAATGTCAGGCTTAATGAGAAAGGAACATTTTATTTATTTATTTAATTAATTTATTTAATTACATTTCTATACCGCCCTTCTCCCGAAAGACTCAGGGCGGTGTACAGCCATATTAAAACAAACCCATCACAAAAATTAAAAACCATTAAAATAATTAAAGCAATTTGGTCATTTTTTAAAACCCTTAACTAAAACCCCTTTAAAACCAATTTAAAACCCATTAACATTAATTTATTCGGTCAGGCCAGCTTGATTGAACAATAGAGTCTTCAGAGCACAACGGAAGGCGTGGAGGTCGGGGATCCTTCTTATATCTGGGGGCAGCTCATTCCATAGGGCAGGAGCCATCACAGAGAAGGCTCTCCCCCTGGGGGTCGCCAGCTGACATTGCTTGGCCGACAGCACCCTGAGGAGGCCCTCTCTGTGAGAGCGTATCGGACATGCCATCTTTTTGAAGATGAAGTGCTGGGACTGCCATTGTCTGTGAAGTCTTTTTTTCTAATGCTATCCAGCTGACAAACAGCACAATGTTGTTGACACAACAAGAGACAGGTCTTATTTTCCCACATGATCTTACAAATTTAGATTAAAAATTTGGGGTATTTGCAGGGTTTTGTCAAAAAGTCCAGATGGCAGCCTTAATGACACAATTAAAACTGCCTGTTTTTAATACACTTTTACAGAGCTTCTATAATTCTCTCGTGGCCCCTATCTTGATTTTTTATTCATTTGTTTATTTTTGCTTACAGCCCATTGTGGTGGTGGTGGCTGTTACTAATGTGAGCACACTGTTTCTTTTAACTGTACCCAGTTTGATGGGCTCAAAATACACACCTCAGCACAGTTTTATAGTCAATGTTGGGTGCTAGCTGAGGAGAGAGCTTAAACAGACAGGAGAACAGCAGCACAGGTGCTGGCCATTTTCTGAGCAGCCTGTTCTCTCTCGCACACAAAAGTTTTTTATGCTTCTTCGTTCTTATTCTGACCTCAAGGAAGTTAAAAATATCCAAATGAACCTTAACAGCAAGGGAGGAGGGAGGAGAGGGAGAACTCTTTCAAACATGGAGAAGCCTAGTTTATTTTAAATATTATTAATTAAATTTATATACTTTCTATCTCATGGTTTGAGTTAACTTTTATATAAGGATCTTCCTGATGCTAACCAAGATAAATAAAATCACACGATTATTTTTATATCTGTCTTTCAATTCTGAATATTTTCTAGCCATTGAAAGCACTATATCTGCTTGTCAAATAAATATGATTACTGGCAAAAGCCACTATGGCACTGATGAGCTGTATTCACACAACTAGATCAATTAAAAACCAAGCAATTGCATATTGCATACTAAAGTTTGGCAAATTTTAGGCTAGGTTGGCCAATTATCTTAAGGAAAATAGGATAGGAAAATAGGAAGATGGTGACCTAGATTAGTATTTTTTAAAAAATAAAGTGCACTCGAGCAATCAGAACAACAAAAATTCCCAGAAAGAGATAGAAATTACAAATTACAAATAAGTGATAGAGAATTACTAACAAATGCTACCCTGTGTCAATGTCAGATAGCTCTAACCAGAATTCAGCAATAAAACTCAAATCTCTTATGTCTCATAATTTAGCTCAAATTCTTTGTTAAACTTAAAACAACTCATGGATATGATCTAGCTACATTGAAATTCTCCTATAGAAAAGAATGAAAAGAAGAAAGAATATACAACAATTAATTACCCATTGCCAGTGGAAAAACATGATTTTTATAGCCTTGGGTTTTAAATGCCTGGATTTTCTGTCTTTCTGAATTAATAGATACTTGTCAGGGCCTTGTGCTTCTTGTGCTTCTGTAGCCATTGCTTGATGACCTAACTTCCACAATCAGGTAAGAAAAAATATATAATTTGCTAGTACAGAGCGAGAGAGACTTGGCTGAGCAGTATTACATTTGAAAGTATAAGGGGTCTGGATGTCCTCAAGTTAAACATGAGCCAGCACTGTGATGTTGATGTTAAAAGGTAACTGTTGTCTTGTTTAGTTATAAGAATTCCAATTACCCAGGATCTATTTGAATCACTACAGGATATTAGTCCTTTGAGAAGATTGTGTCAATGCTGAAAGTTATCAGTGTTGGCCAAACACTCTTCGTTAAGAAGCCAAAACATGGAAAGATATTAATATAAAAGAGGAAGAGCCTTGGTAGTACAGGGGTTTAAGGCACCCTGTTATTAAGCTGGTTATTAAGACCAGCTGCCTGCAATTATTGCAGGGTTCGAATCTCGCCAAGGCTCAAGGTTGACTCAGCCTTCCATCCTTTCTAAGGTAGGTGAAATGAGGACCCAGTTTGTGGGGGCAATAAGCTGACTTTGTATAAATATACAAAAGGATGAAGGCTATTGCTTAGCACATTGTAAGCCGCCCTGAGTCTCCGGAGAAGGGCGGCATATAAATCAAATTTAAAAAAAAAAGTTATTCATAAGCTCTGGACCAGACTGGAAAATCACAGGTATAAGGAAAAATCAGGAGCATCAGTCAGTACAGAGGATGAGTAGATGATGATGGATGAGCTGAGAAATAAATACATGTTTCAGCCAAAAAGAGATTGTTGGACTATCAGTATCTCACTTAAACGGAACCTCCTTTTTAGTAAGAAAAGCCAATGGTGTGATCAGTGCAGTATGATTAGGAGCACATTTTTAGCAAAATGGCAAACTCCCAAAGTACTGTCTATTCCTAATTGGGGTAGTAGGTGGGGAGTCTCCAAGATGGAATAAAGTGTTATTGAGCAGGATGTTTCCAATTCCTTTCAGGGAAATATGGTGGCCCAAGCTATCTTAGTATAAAGATGAAGTAATGAAATATTGAAGACTTGACTTCACTGGTGTGGAATATATCGATAATCAAGAACTTTTCTAGAAAATCATGGTAATTATGATTTATAATTCTTTGCAAGTGCATCAGCCAATGGATGACTTTCAAACTTCCCACAGAAAAAATCAAAGGCAGTTAAACATCCATGCTCCTCTTTTTTTATAAGGAGATCCAACTGATAGACTTACACCTTTTGCAACTATTCCAAAAATTCAATTACAGGAAGAGACTTAAGGAGTTCCGCAGGAGAGGAAAAGAACAGAATAAAGCATTTTTATAAGTTTTTAGGAATAAATTCCTTTAGGCATTTGAAATTGGATAGTGGTACTTCATGGGAACCTGAGCTCCAATCACAGAACCAGTGGGAAGGAAAAAGTCTCTGTTTCTCACTTGAAAACAATATTAGTATAATCCACACATTTGGCAGGCTAGTTTGCAGAGTGTATTAAATAATTAACCTCCAAAATAGCTTGCCAAATGGATGGATTATGCTAATATGGGTTAATGTGGTTAACTAAGATCTGAGACCTGAGAGCCAGCTGGGGCATTCTGGGAATTGAAATCCACACCTCTAAAAAGTTATCAAAGTTGGGAAACACTAATATAGACAAAGGTCTGTTGTCACAAAATCTTATCAGTCAGTGGTGTACTTCTGCTGGATCACAGCTGCATTGGCTCAATTTACCAAATCTCTCAAGTGTGGCCGAAAGGGGAATAAGGATATGAAAGTGAAAAGTGCCAACCACCTTTTCTGGCTGCAATCTGCAATTCTTTATCTTTTGTAAACAGCCAAACAAATGTGAGTTAATGCTATCATTGTACCAGAGATGCCTTGATAAATGTATTCATCCCATATTTCAATTAAAACTCTCTGATCTGACCAATTTAAACCTTAGTTATCTGAACCTACTTAGTCCTAGAGGAGATCAACCCTGACTGCTCTTTAGAAGGCCAGATCCTGAAGAGGAAACTCAAATACTTTGGCCACCTAATAGAAGGAAGGACTCACTGGAGAAGAGCCTAATGCTGGAAAGATTGAGGGCAAAAGAAGAAGGGGACAACAGAGAATGAGGTGGCTGGATGGAGTCACTGAAGCAGTAGGTGTGAGCTTAAATGGACTCCAGAGGATGGTAGAGGACAGGAAAGCCTGGAGGAATGTTGTCCATAGGGTCGCGATGGGTCGGACATGACTTTGCAACTAACAACAACAACAACAATCTGAACCTACAATACCTATATCCTCAACTAGCCGCCTTGAGTCACCTTGGGCGAATAGGCGGCAATATAAATTTAATAAATAATAAATAAATAAACTAATGGCTGAATTTAGTATATTCCTGTGTACTGCCATAGATCATGCATTTTATAGTTGGCAATCACTTGTTTGGCTGAATCCTAAAAGTTGTTCTAAGAAGTGCCACAATATTTTCACAGCTGCCCAAGTCTGGGCTGTTTTGAATCAGAAGGGGGTTGGCACTTCCTCAACCCCCAGGCTAATTATAAATATATGGGCTCAGTAAATAGGGGGTTAATCAGCTTTAAAGGAAACCGTTTGCATCAAGCAAGAAGCACAGCAAATTTGCTTGAATTTCCATCATGATTGTTTGGCAGTCAAGTAGGCATTTTGCATTTGAGGGATGCAGCAGTTGGAGAAACTCAGCAGTAATGGGTTTCTCCAATTGTCTGTCAAAAGCCCACAGGGAACCTTTCTGCATGGTTTATTCTCTTTTACCTCCTGGACTAGCTGACTCATTAATTGGGCTTATTGATCTCCCTGGGCTGTCACCTGTTCTGATACCAAAGAGTACAACTTGAGCTGACAGCAAAGTTGTTATAAGTCAGGAACCCCTGTGCTCTCCTTCATGATCAAACTGCCAGACTTCCCTGACTAGGATTCTACAGTAAATGACTAACATCCTGTCATTTTATAGTTTTGATTGATTGATTGATTTTCTTCTATCAAGTCAGTGTCAACTCTTAGCAACCGTACAGACTGAGTTTCTCTGTGACAATCTGTCCCTAACCTTTCAGGCAGAGGTGGATTTCAGCAGGTTCTGACCAGTTCTGGAGAACCGGTAGTGGAAATTTTGAGTAGTTCGGAGAACCGGTAGTAAAAATTCTGACTGGTCCCACCCCCATCTATTCTCTGCCTCCCAAGTCCCAGCTGATCGGGAGGAAATGGGGATTTTGCAGTAACGTTCCCCTGGAGTGGGGTGGGAATGGAGATTTTACAGTATCCTTCCCCTGCCATGCCCACCAAGACATGCCACGCCCACCAAGCCACACCCACAGAATCAGTAGTAAAAAATTTTGAAACCCACCACTGCTTTCTGGTTTTCCACAGGGCACCATTGCCACCGAGCAGTAGTGGGTTTCAAATCCCAGCACTGCTGGTTTGCTATTGCTTTGCAAGTGCGCAGCGCTTCTGCGCATGCTCAGAAGCTTCTGCACATGCGAAGAGCATTTTTGATGACATCTGGGCATGTGGGCAGAGCCTCTCACCGCTGCCACTACTAGTACCCCCGATCCAGGCTGAACCAGGAGCAACCCACCACTGCCACCGAGTCCATCCAGCTTGCTGCTGGTCACCCACTTCTCCTTTTTCCTCCCCACTTTCCCAGCATTAGAGCTTTCTCTAATGTGGATTTCCATTATGTGGGTTTCCACATAATATGTCCAAATAGGATAATTTGAACCTGAGCTTGATTCCTAAGCTAAACTCAGCCAAAGACTTGCAGACATGGTTTAATTACCATGCCTTGATTACTATACCTTGGTGGCGCAGTGGTTAGAGTAAGTATTGCAGGCTACTTCTGCTGCCTGCCGGCTGCTTGCACTTTGGCAGTTCAAAAATCACCAAGCTCAAGGTTGACTCAGCCTTCCATCCTTCCAAGGTCGGTAAAATGAGGACCCAGATTGTTTGGGGGCGATATGCTGACTCTGTAAACCATTTAGAGAGAGCTGTGAAGTGGTATATAAGTCTTAGTCTAAGTGCTAGTGCTATTGCTATTCCCCTAAAATCTTTATGGTCAACAAGAAGGATGCCATACCTTACAAGAGATTGCCAGCTGCCAGTTATTTTTATAGCTTGGTCATTACTTGCAACTTCTCCTACCTGCTAAACAAGGGGCTTAATAACCTTGAAACCAAGCAGTTATTGCATATTTGCATAACTGATCTGAGAACTACTGGTTCCCACCATAAGGCTCACAATCTTATCCAAAATGTACTTTAGCAAATTTTTCAGCCCGCCAAACTGTTTACAGACAATAGAGTCACAGACTTAATTACTACTTGTGAATGTTTGTGTAGCTGTTTTAATTGCTGGTCTTCTAAGGTTTTGTGACCTTCTTAGAGGAAAATAAGCCTGTCCCTGATATGTGATATCTTCTGTCCAAGGCCAGAAAGAGTCAAATGGGAATAGGGAAGCTTCTCCACCAAGTAGTTGAATAGTGGGATTTTCCCCAGTGTAAAATGTATATAGAATATCTGTATCACAGGCTAAGGATTTATACTCTGCTCTGAATTTGGCAGTGTAAAAACGAAATGTGATTTTTGTTGCTTTCTTTGACAGCTACATGTAATATCATGAAAACTCAAGAGCACATGAGAAAATTACAAATAATTGAAGACAAACTATTTAAGCCGTGGTGATGCAGTGGTTAGAATACAGTACTACAAGGCTACTTCTGCAGGGTATCATTAAAAATGGAACAAAATCAGCATTTATATATCTACATTTTAGGATGTTGTTTCAATATTTATCTCCTTTCAAAATATGAACTGAATATATCATTCCTTATTGGTATTTGCAAATTCCATTTTCAGAGCAAAATTTCCAGGCAACTGTTGATCTAGAATCAGATACCATTGTCTGCAGCATTGTAGTACAAAGGGATTTCTCCAAATGCTGTTTTCAGGTATCTTTCTCAGATTTGCTCCTTGTGAAAACTATTTCTGGTCAGAAATTGACCAAATCTGAGCTTCTAGATGGAAAGTATTAATCTTATCACTCCAGATATATTTATACAACTATTGCATTAACAGTTTTTTCTCATTTTTTTTTAAAAATGCACTATGTAATAAAGGTTCCTGGTGGAAAGCAAAGACAACAGTTCCAGATATACCATGTAATTGAAATGTATTGATTGAATGACACAATTTATATAGCTGCCTATCTTACATGAGTGATTTTGGACAGCACACAGATGATTAAAACACACACACACACACACACACACACACACACACACACACTTAAATTAATAATAACAATAATACATATGCCCAGGCCTCAAAATCCAGTATTAACCCATACATCTCAAACAGCAAATCCACCAGTCTGAAATGGCATGATGTACAATTAAAAAGAAAAACCTTCAACTTAAAGTAAATCATGCAATTTCCACCTCTTTCTACAATTGGGTTGAATCCAGTCCTAGCCATACTTAAAGCAGATTTATGTTATTCAGGTCGAACTTAAATCTCATTAATTTGAGTGGATTTACTTTAAGTATGACTAATACTAAAACCATCAAACTTGGTGACAGGCGCTGAGCGCTTTCCCTACTTGTGGCTTAGCTATCTGCAATTCATTCCCAGGCACTTAAATCACTTTATTCATTTATACAAATAAATGAATAAGTCCTTCCTCAAAATGTTTTTCTTTATTGGGGTTTAGTTTTACAATCAAAAAGCTGGGTGAGAAATAAAGCCTTGGTTGGCTGTGATGATTGGTGCAGGAAACTAAGACACAAGTGATGAAGGAATAAGCTGCCTTTACTATACAGCCCTTACATGCTTAAAAGCAGATTCACCACCTGCTCCTCACAACAGTCTGATGTAGTTTTGCATGTTGGGTCTGCTGTCAATGCATGCAGTCTGGCCCAGAGTTTGCACAGGTTAATAGAGAGGTCAAAAGTTAAAGACAGATGTTTTGAAAAGCCCCTCAATTTTTTATTTTTATTTTTTTGCTTTAATTTATATGCCGCCCTTCTCCGAGACTCAGGGCGGCTTACAATGCGTTAAGCAATAGCCTTCATACTTTTGTATATTTATACAAAGTCAGCTTATTGCCCCCACAATCTGGGTCCTCATTTCACCTACCTTTGAAAGGATGGAAGGCTGAGTCAACCTTGAGCCTGGTGAGATTTGAACTTGCAGTAATTGCAAGCAGCAAATGTTAATAACAGTGCTTTAGTCCACTGTACTACAGGCTATTTGCAAGACCCAAGATAAGAACAGAAGGCAAGTTAAAAACAAGAGGGCATGAAACAAGAGTAAAGTGCAGAACTGAATATTCTGAGATGGCTTCATCTCATTTTATTCCCCCAAAAAGTATTTCCTGTTTAGATTATAAAGCAATTGCACAGAAGATGAATTAGCATTTATCTTCTTAGCCAGATAAGATAAGACTCTTAGTGACACAAGGCTGTGACAGAGCGATCATACTTTGAGAACATGGATTAAGAGCCTAAAACTTCCTTAGAACTACCATGGAATAAAATAATCTCATTTCTATATTGCACATATAAAATTAATGGGTTGATCTTTGAATCTATGGGCACGAGACATTACCGTATCTCAGGGGTAGCCAGCCAGATGTCTGTCAGATTTTGGAAGTTACATAAACAATTATTGACTATTTTGTCTGTGATTGATGAAACCGAAGTACAAATTATTGGATAATACCAGATTAAATATATACCTGCTTTTGCAATAAAATCCATCCATTTTAGTATGCTTTAGTTTTCAATTTTAATAAAAGAAAAAAAAAAACCCTGAAGGGGAAAAAAGTCTAATATAATGTAAGTTATAAAGGCTCGCCTCATGGGATAGTCTACAATCCCACTTACCAATGGAAGAAAATTAACCATAAGCAGGCATTTGGCAAGGGTCACATCCTAAGAAAATGCACACTACTGATCCATGCAAAATATAATCTTGCTGTTCTGCTTTATGTTACCATTTAATTTCTATATATACCTAACATTTACTAGTTCAGGGCTGCTGAGTAAAGTTCAGCTGCTAATAGTTGCATCAACAGATGTTCATCATCCTGATACCTTACTAATAACTTGAAGCTCTTCCAAGGAGGTTCATAATCTCTTCCATCCCCACTAATCTATTGGTTTCCCTGTCTTCTACTTTCCTCAACCTTGTCCAGTGTAATCATTTTTGTTACTCCATCATGTGTTCATATTACTTTCCAAAAAGTATGTGAGTTTCTACTTTTTGATCATTGCTTAATGGGACCAGTCTGGTTTTATATATTATTAAGAACCCCTGGCATTCTTAGTACCTGTAATTGTCTTCAGATCCATAATTTGAACTCAGTAGCATCTTATCTTTGTTCTCTTATTCTTTTCAGGATCTAGCTATCGCAGCCATGCACACTCATTGCAAAGGCCATTACTGTAATTAATTTGATTTTTACTGTTATTAAAATATCTTTGTCCTTCATGATCTTGGCCAAATCTCTCACTGTCCTCCTCTCTAGGTTTAGTCTCCTCTTCATTTGTTCAACACACTGTCTAAATTAATCTATTCTGGAACCCAGGCACCCAGGGAAATATTGTATTCCTTTCTCTTTTAATATTTAATATTAGACTGGATGTTTCACTTTGCATTTTAATTTTCAGAGTGAACTCTTCTGAGTTTTCTTTACTTTCTGATACCAAAGTGATATTATCTGTATAAATCAAATTACTGGTGTTTCAACCTTCAGTTTTCATTCCAGCTGTCAACTCTCCTAACTGTGCCATTCTTCTGATCTATTATCTGTACAATGAAAGTAGATTTGAGGCAACATGCATCCTTGTCTCATTCCCTGCCCCATTCTGAATCACTGTTACTCCAACTTAAATTGTTACAGTACTTTTTCCTTCACTGTAAGAATCAGCAAGTATTCTGCTGTATCCATTAGCCTTAATATATTCTGCATCCTGGAATAATCTATAGTCAAAAACCTTGATATAGTCAATGAAGCAACATTAAATCTTTATGTATTCTCTTGCTTTCACCATTATGTAGCCCATGTTAACTGTATCCCTCTGCCTTCTCTAAAACTCACCTTTTCTTTTGGCATTTCTCTTTCAATGTATTAAAACTTAAGCAAAACTTCACTTGTATTAAGTATTAGCACAGGTAATCAACAGCTTGCACATTCTGTTATATCTCCTTTTCATCATATACACCAATCTCTTCCAATCTGCTCACACAATTCTGTTCCATATTTGTTAAAATCATGGTTGGCATTTTAACTACTTCTTTGCCTAAAGTATCAAAAAAATTGGTGAGGATTTCATCTGCCTTTCTTACCTATGAACTATTTTACTCCCTTTCACCATTTTTAGTGGAGTCATTTCTTAAATATATTCCCCAAAAACTATTGGTATTCTATTACCTCAGTTTAGAAGGTCTCAGTATTTTCATTAAAGTATCTCCACCTTTCCTTAAATTCCCAATGTCTTTCATGATTATTTTGGAGTAGTGTTTTATATAACTTGATATTAACAATAGCATTATATATTTATATAATTATGTAATATATAGAAACAAAATTCTGGGTTTTTTCTCCAACTGCTTATCCATCACATTTAGAAGGAAAAAAAATTCTGATTTCAGTTGAATGCTTATTTTAAGAATTATCTAAATTAAATGCATTCTGAACCCTATAAACTCTGAGTTTTCTTACTTGTCCACCAAAGGTGATAAAAGGTTTCTTACAACTGATAACATTTCCAACACATGTTTGATATGCAATCATACAAATTTGTGTTAAATATCAATCATACATCATCTTCAATACTAAATCATCTCTTGATATTACATTTAGTACCTCCTACAATTTACCAGAGAATTTTTAACATCTTCCTTCCTTATGTCTATAGTATTTACTATGTTGGATATTTACCAGGTAACTACTAATTCTAATATAAATGATTTTGTCATTTCTTGAAGCACTAGTCCACACAAAGTAAATATTACTGCCACTTATTCCATTGTACAGACTCATGCTCCTGATAATATATTATTAATACATATTAGATACTTTAATATAAATATTTAGCTCAGGAAGAGTTTATGACTCTGTGACGTGGTTTGGGAATATATCACAAAACTCCTCTGGAAACAGTAAATTTGTTGCCTTTTAGATTACTATGCTGAGCTGCATTTCTAGCTCAAAATCGGTACTTCATATTCTTCTAAAATAAATTCTTTAGATTAGCTCATCCTTACGATTAATCAATAGGGAATTAATAAACATCATCGATAATTGAGTCACCTTTCCCAGATGCTTTTAGTTGTTACAGTAACTGTTTCGTTTGTTTGTTTGTTTGTTTGTTCTAAATTTATACAGTAAAAAGACATAATAAAAGCTTCCTTTATAGCTTCTGTTATCACCAAATGCTCTACTAGACCCCATTCATTACTTAATTATACAGTGACAACTCAGTGTTTAGTAAGGAATGAAAATTGACTAATTCAACAAGAACACAGGTTATAACATCTGTAATGTGTTCCCCCAAAACTTAATAGATGGTTGTTTAAAAAGGGAAATCCTTGCTTTTACTAAAAATAAAAGACTAAGGATGTTGGCAGTATGTAAATCACGGGAGCAGGAAAATAACATCCATTCCTGGAATTGTGATTTTCTGCTGAGTGTGTTGCCATTGTTCAACGACAAAAGATGTAAAGCCATGACTCTTTTTTCTGGCACGCTTGTTTATCTTTTGGCAGGGAAATAGGCCTTGGAATACAAAAAAATTGTACCATTTTTTCTTAACTTCATATTTTTACCCACATTGATTTTAGTAGTGGCATTTGATGATTTCATGTTAGATTTCAACTACTGGGAGGGAGGGAGGGAGGGAGGAAGGCTTTCATTTGCAATATGCTCTACATGGGGCTACCCTTGAAGAGCATTCAGAGACTACAGTTGGTCCAGAATGCAGCTGCGCGAGCTGTCATGGGTACACCTAGATACACCCACATTACACCAATTCTCTGCGAGCTGCACTGGCTCCCTATTGGTCTCCAGGCACAATTCAAGGTGTTGGTTATTATCTTTAAAGCCCAACATGGCTCAGGGCCAGGCTATCTTCGAGACCGCCTTCTACCGCATAGCTCCCAGCGACTGGTAAGATCCCACAGAGTTGGTCCTCCGGGTCCCGTCAGCTAAATAATGCCAGCTGGCGGGCCCACGGGGAGGGCCTTCTCTGTGGCTGCCCGAGCTCTCTGGAACCAGTTACCTCCTGAGATCCAGACTACCCCCACCTTATTGGCCTTCCAGAAAGCGGTGAAGACCTGGCTTTTCCGGCAGGCCTGGGGCTGTTGATCTCGCTGTTGCAATCTTGCGAGATCCGGCCATGAATGGTATGCATGGGCTTTTAATGTTTTTAAAATGTTTTTATAATGTTTTAAAATAATTTTTCTATGTTTATTGTTCACATTATTTTGGCTGTAAGGCGCCCAGAGTCCCTTGGGAGTTGGACGGCATAGAAATGTGATAAATTAAATTAAATTAAATTAATTCATCCAGGTATCAATTTTATCCTAAACCCTTAGGACAATTTTTGAACCAACCTGCAGGTGTCTTACATTGCCACGCAGAGTTACCTTTGGCATGCAGAGGTATCACTGTGTGAACCAATACTCCTTCCAGATGGCCAACAGGAAAGTAAAAATTGGGCACCCAGCCAGTGCACTGACCTTCTTTTTGTCCTTGTCTCATTACATTTTTAACAGCAAGAAAAAGCCACCCCCTCTGCTCAGCTGAAGCTTAGACACAATAGCATGCTTACTTCTGCAGGGAGGCAGGAAAGAGCTAGAGACGGGATAAGGCAAGAGTTCCCACCTATGGGAAACCATAAACTCAGGAATTAATTCAGAGCAAGTGTTTTGGCAGGTCTTCTGTCCTTTTCCTCAGAGGAGGTACTGTACTTGGCAGGCAGATAGGACTTACTACATTTTTCTATCCAAACAATCACCGACTCAGAAATAAAACAGAGGCTTTGGACCATCAAAGGAGGTGGTGGTGAGGCCTCTCCTCAAGAAGCATTCCCTGGACCTGGCAGCGTTGGCTAATTATCATCCAGTCTCCAACCTTCGCTTTGTTGTGAAGGTTGTTGTGAGTGTGGTAGTGCGACAGCTTCCTCAGTACCTGGATGAATCAGCTTATCTAGATCCGTTCCAGGCAGGCTTCAGGCCTGGGTACAGCACGGAAACGGCATTGGTCGTGTTGGTCAATGATCTCTGGAGGGCTCGGGACAGGGGTTGCTCCTCTGTCCTGGTCCTATTAGACCTCTCAGCAGCTTTTGATACCATCGACCATGGTATCATGCTGCACCAGTTGGAAGAGTTAGGGGTGGGGGGCACTGTGTTGCGGTGGTTCTCCTTCTTTCTCTCCGACCAGTCGCAGTCTGTGTTGTATGTGGGTCGGTCCTCTCACCCCTTCTGATCAACATTTATGTGAAGCCACTGGTGAGATCATCCATGGTTTTGGGGTGAAGTACCATCAGTATGCTGATGACACTCAGCTGTACATCTCCACCCCGGATCACCCCAATGATGCCCTTGAAGTTATGTCCCGGTGCCTGGAGGCTGTACAGATCTGGATGGGAAGAAACAGACTCAGGCTCAACCCATCCAAGACCAAGTGGCTGTGGTTTCTGACATCCCGATATAGTCAGTTGGTGCCATCACGGACTATTGGGGGCGAGTCGTTGGCCCCCACGGAGAGGGCTCACAACTTGGGGGGTCCTCCTGGACTCACAGCTGTCTTTAGAAGAGCATTTGACAGCTGTGGCCAGGAGGACTTTTTATCAGGTTTGCCTGATCTGCCAGTTGCATCCCTTTCTGGATCAGGACTTGTTACGCACGGTCACTCATGCCCTCGTCACTTCCCGCCTGGACTACTGTAATGCTGTCTACATGGGGCTCCCCTTGAGGAGCACCCAGAGGCTCCAGCTGGTCCAGAATGCCGCCACGCAGGTGGTTACGGAAGCGACGTGGCGCTCCCATGTGACTCTCCTCCTGCGCGAGCTGCACTGGCTCCCAGTGGTCTTCCAGGTGCGCTTCAAGGTCTTGGTTACCACCTTTAGAGCACTCCATGGCTTAGGACCGGGATACCTACGAGACCGCCTTCTGCCACCAATAGCCTCTCACCGACCAGTACGCTCCCATAGAGACGGTCTTTTCAGAGTGCCATTGGTCAAACAATGTCGACTGGTGGCCCCCAAGGGGAGAGCCTTCTCTGTGGGGCACCTGCCATCTGCAACGAGTTCCCCCCGGAGATACGAAGGATCCCGGATTTGCGCACTTTCCGCCGCGCCCTCAAAACATTCTTATTCCAGCAGGCTGGTCTGGCCTAACCTCCTTTTTAAATTGTTTTTAAATTTGTTTTATTGTTTTACAAATTGGGGTGTTTTAAATCGGGCCAAAGTATTTAATGTATTTTAAATGGTTTTTAATGTTTGTATTATGTGTATTTTACCTTTTTGGCTGTTCACTGCCCTGAGTCCTTCGGGAGTAGGGCGGTATATAAATTTAATTATAAATAAATAAATAAAAATAAATCAACAATCCAAAATCAATCAAAGTAAGCAAAAATGGTGTATCTAGGAGAGTTCAAGTGAAAAGCAAGATATGGATTTGTATGGAAAGAATCATTAGGAATTGGTTGCAAAAGCAGAGAGACTGACGATATTGTGGCCAATATAGGTGATCTTGACTCACCCAGTTTTATTTCTGAGGCTTCAATTCTGAACTCTTTAAACAAGTGGGATTGCATTGGCTCAGTTCAGACTGCTGATATTCAGATGATTACAAGTAGTCCTCGACTTACAACCACAATTCAGCCCAAATTTCTGTTCCTAAGTGAGACATTTGTTAAGGGAGTTTTGCCCCTATTTTACAACCTTTGTTGCTACATTGTTAAGTGAATTACTGCATTTGCTAAGTGAATCTGGTTTCCCTGTTGACTTTCCTTGTCAGAAGATCACAAAAGATAATCACATGATCCCAGGATACTGTAACTGTCACAAATAGGGGTCAGTTGCCAAGCATCTCAGTTTTGATCATGTGACTTTGGGGATGTTGCAATAGTAGTAAGTGGGAAAAATGGTGATCAGTCACTTTTGTCAGTGCCGTTGTAACTTTGAACGGTCACTAAATGAACTGTTGTAAGCCGAGGACTACCTGTATTCTCAAACAATTATTGCCAAAAGAAAAGGTTTAGTTTTTTGACATTTAAATCACTACTGCTGTGTCTCTTATAAATGTTCAGGATGCTCAGAGGATTTTTGGAGCTGCAGATATTTAGGTAGCAGGGAAGCCTTCCATCTTTGTCTTGAGTTTGGCTCCAGATCCCCTCAGTCTCCATTCATGACTCCTTGTCACTCATTGAGGATAGCAATAGTACTTAGACTTATACACCGCTTCACAGTGCTTTACAGCCCTCTCTAAGTGGTTTACAGAGTCCGCTTATTGCCCCCAACAATCTGGGTCCTCATTTTACCCACCTCGGAAGGATGAAAAGCTGAGTCAACCTTGAGCCTGGTGAGATTTGAACTGCCAAACTGCAACTAACAGTCAGCTGAAGTAGCCTGTAGTGCTGCACTCTAACCACTGCACCACCTTGGCTCTGGATGAAGTCTGCACATGGCCCAAGATTCGTCCTGTGAATCAACTCAGACAACTGCAACATTTGGAGTCACAAGCCTGATCCCTCAATCAGGAGTGAAATGCTACCGGTTTGGGCCAGTTCGCCCAAACCGGTAGTAAAAAATGCTACTGGTTTGCTAAACCGGTAGTAAAAAATGTAAAAAAAAAAAAAAAGATCCGATGATCAGCTGAGCGATGCGCGAACTTTTTTTTTTACTTTTTAAGCATCTTTTTACTACCGACTCAGGCGAATAGGTAGTAAAAAAATGCTTTAAAAAAAGTAAAAATAAGGCTTCGGCGATCACAGCTATGCTTTTTTTTTAAAAAAAAAATTAAATGTTATCTAATTTTAGGTTCTATTTAATTGGGCCAAACTATGTTATAATAATAATTTTAATTAGCAATTTTATGATGTTTGTGTATCTATATTTTTCTTGACTGTACACCGCCTTGAGTCCTACAGGAGAAAGGCGGTATAGAAATTTAATAAATAAATAAATAAATAAATAAATAAATAAATAAATAAATAAATAAATAAAATGCTGTGCAATCGTCGGAACCTCTTTTTTTTTACTTTAAAGCATCTTTTACTACCTATTCACCTGAGCCGGTAATAAAAAATGCTTTTAAAAAGTTTTTTAAAAGGTTCCCACAATCGCGTGCCACAGCTGATCACCCCCCCCCCACTGTTCTACTTACCTTCCCAAGCCTCCTTTTGGCACCCACTGCACGTGCACGCGTGCAGCTTACATTTGGCATGCATTGGGCATGCATGCATGTAGCGTGCATTTGGCGGACCAGGATTCAGATGCTTGGCAACTGACTCAAGCTGCCAAGCGTCTGAATTTTGATCACGTGACAATGGGGATTCCGCGGTGGTCGTGGGTGTGAGAAACGGTCGAGGGTCACTTGGTTCAGTGCCATTGTAGCTTTCAACGGTCATTAGGTGAACTGTTGTAAGTCAAGGACTATCTGTATACAGCCCGGCAATGGCTGATGCCCAAAGGTTGTTTCAAGTCCACATCCAATCATGGAAGCTCCTTGGGGCGTTCTGAGCCAGTACCTTTCTCTCAGCCCAGCCTACCTTGCAGGGTTATTGTGGAGAAGATAGGGTCCATTGAGTTCCTGGAATATAAATCTAATGAACACACATATACAAGTAGAGAAGGGCTGTTTTATTCTTTGAATTGTCTTAGCTGGTAGAAAACAATTTCGTTTTTGGAATGTATCTTAGTTAAATTTTTAAATTAAGCAATCAAAGTTGTTATTTTTCAATTAAGGAAGCATAAAGTGATTCATTTTATGACAACATCCCCAGAGTATTTTGTTGGCAATGCAACAATTGTTGAAATGAATACAATAAAATTTTTGAAGGTACAATGCAATGCTGCATTTAAGTTTAGATAGAAGTGATGTAAAAATGATCAGATGGCTAGTTTCTTAAATGTGTATGAAATGTGTCTGCTTCTTGGTTTGTGCTCATTTGTGCTGTTGTTGAAATTCTAAGTGTCTTAATAAATGCTATTTTCAAAAAAAGAAAGAAAGAAAAGGGATGCTTACTCTTTCTTAAGGATTTACTAATATTAGTTTTGAATTTTCTTATTCTCTTCACTATAAAAATAAATATAAAGTACCATGTAGTGAAAAAGCCTGGCTTCTAGTAAAGAAAGACTATGCACCTAAATATAGAATAGATGTGCAGTATCAGTACTGATTCTGAAAGATTGTCTAACAGGTGAAACTGCTATCCACCAGACAAATTCTTCAGTAGCAAATTCAATAAGGTCACCTCCAAATTCTTCCAATGCAAAATGACTGGAGGCAATTCTATGACTATCAAGATCATAAATATCGGGTACAGAATGATCTAAATTTATTTTCCACTCCTCAAATGATGGAGATACACAATTGTATCTTCACTCCCATTTGCCATTTAAATACAGAATCCCCTTAAATGGCTACAACAGCTTAAGCGCATGCCAGTTCTGGTCCAGGGTTATAGGCTAGCCTTGGAAGTTGAAGAAACTTCCTACAAAAAAGCAATGGAGGCTCAACTAAGAAACAGTATGTTTTTTTACAAGTACACTTTGGGCAGGTCGACACTCTATGGTTACCCTATCACAGTGACAGCTTTTTGCCATCGCATGCCAAAAGCAGGGGTCGCGTGTGGGGTCACACGTGTGGGTGTCCACACCCGTACTTCAATGCACACAACCCCTCCACGCTCCCCCCGCTTTTGGTAGGCAATGGCACGGTGGGCCCAGCTCCAGAGGCTTTCTTGGAGCCTGGGGACAGCAAAAGCGGCCTTCGCCACCTGCCCATAGGCCCTCCAGAGGCGGAAGTCCTGTTTTTCACTCTTCCCAGGCTCCAGAGGCTTTCTAGGAGCCTCGGGACGGTGAAAATGGCCTTCCCCACCCCACCTCAGGAGGCCCTCCAGAGGTCGGAAATGGCCTGTTTCCTGACTTCCAGTGGGCCCGAAAGGCCCGAAATCAGCTGGCTGGCACGTGCATGCACGCTGGAGCTGAGCTAGGGCAACGCTTGCGTGCCCACAGATATGGCTCCGCATGCCACCTGTGGCACGCGTGTCATAGGTTCGCCATCATGGCCCTATCACCAAAAAGTAAGGTGACCAGATTTTAACATTGGTAAAGAGGGACATTGTGGGCGTGGCTTATTTTGTGGGCGTGGCTAGCTGGTCATGTGACTGGGTGGGCGTGGCTAGCTGGTCATGTGACCAGGTGGCCATGGCTATGTCTATAGGGTAAGGTGAACAGATTTTAACATTGGTAAGAAGGACACCATTGTGGGCGTGGCTTATTGTGTGGGCGTGGCTTGGAGGCCATGTGACTGGGTGGGCATGGCTACCTGGTCATGTGACCGGGTGGCCATGGCTATGTGTATAGGGACTACTCAGAGGGCTGAAAAGTCATTTCTGACAGGTCCTCACACTTTTGACTGGTCCTCACACTTATGACCATCCTCACATTTATGCCCGTGCAGCATTCTTAACAACCATGTCACTCATTTCACAACTGCTTCTCTTCAACAAGGTGACAAGATAGGGCAAAAATGTAAAATGTGAGGACAGTCGTAAGTTCGAGGACTGGTCAAAAGTGTGAGGACCAGTCAAAAATAACTTTTTCAGCCCTCTGAGTAGTCCATATGCACAAAAGGACTAACCAGAGAGCTGAAAAAAGTCATTTCTGACAGGTCCTCGCACTTTTGACTGGTCCTCACACTTATGACCATCCTCACATTTATGCCCGTGCAGCATTCTTAACAACCATGTCACTCATTTCACAACTGCTTCTCTTCAACAAGGTGACAAGATAGGGCAAAAATGTAAAATGTGAGGACAGTCGTAAGTTCGAGGACTGGTCAAAAGTGTGAGGACCAGTCAAAAATAACTTTTTCAGCCCTCTGAGTAGTCCATATGCACAAAAGGACTAACCAGAGAGCTGAAAAAAGTCATTTCTGACAGGTCCTCGCACTTTTGACTGGTCCTCACACTTATGACCATCCTCACATTTATGACCATGCAGCATTCTTAACAACCATGTCACTCATTTCACAACTGCTTCTCTTCACCATGATGACAAGATAGGGCAAAAATGTAAAATGTGAGGACAGTCATAAGTTCGAGGACTGGTCAAAAGTGTGAGGACCAGTCAAAAATAACTTTTTCAGCCCTCTGAGTAGTCCATATGCATTAAAGGATTACAGCAATAGAGAGGGATGAAGGAATGGAAATTAGAGTAGGAGTGAGGGTAAGAGAGGGAGGAAGAGAGGAGGAGAAGGAGAAAGAAAGAGGAAGTAGGGAGGAGAAAAAGAGGGTGGGGGGAAGAGAAAGTAAGAAGGAAAGAAAAGAGAGAGGTGGTAGGTTTGAGGAGAAAGATTGCTGTACAATAAAAAAGATGAAAGGGAAGAAAGCCAACCCCAAGCAAATATAAAGATATTAAGATAAAGAATGAATTGTTAAACTTTAAAGAATAAAAGAGAACAAATATGAATAAATAGCAATAATTAGAAACACACATACAAACATACAATGTATTTTCTTTGAACAGAATATTTGGCTGGTTCACAAATTTAAACAGCGTTTAGTCATTTCAATTAAATTTACAATTTCTATATTTCCTTTTTGCCATATTTATTCCTCATCTATTTTTTAAAAAAACCAATATTACCCTTCATCCTCATCTCTAATCTTAATCAAATTCAATTTTTCCCTTCTATTCTATATTATACCCCTTCCCATTGTCATCTATTTTTATATCCATCCTCACATTGTTTAATTATGTAATTATGTAATACAATTGTTTAATACAAATTCAACATTTTAATATAAATCAATTAGTTATAAAACTATCTTTTTTGTATATTAATCAATATGAACATGAATATTCCAATTATTTCCATGCAATCCAATTTCTTACAAATCAATTAATTATATTTACCAATAATAATAAACCAAATAATTTCTCCCATATATTCCTCCGAACCACAACTTAACCATTTCTGCTTTCAACACAATATACAATTAATAGTATCTCAATTATTACAATTCCCTAGTTAAATACAGCTTTTTTTCCTTTGTGTTTAAAATCTTGAACTCTCCTCCTAAATTTCCATTGTTTGCAGTTTTTCACCTACCTTTTTTGGGGAGGAAAAATAAAAATAAAAATAAATCTCTCTCTGCCTCATTTTGTCACGCTGCACCAAAGACCCTGGTTTCGCTTTCGTTTCTGAAGCTTAGCTAGGGGAAAAAAAAACTGCTTTACACTGATTGCCTGTAGGGCGGCCCTTTGAAGCCCCGGGCAAGAGTTTAAACAGTTTTTTTTTCTTCTAGCCATCAGCTGGGGCTCAAGAAAAATCGGGACTTTTTTGAAACGCCGCGGGACGCGGGACAAATTGCTCAAAAGCGGGACTGTCCCGCCAAAAGCGGGACGTCTGGTCACCTTACCAAAAAGACTACTCACTGCTTCTTAAAGCCAGGAAGAAGTAGATGTTATCCTCCATCCTCTCTAGGCCAGATTAACAGATTAACAGAAATACTCCCTCTGCCTGCTTTCTTACTCCATTTCAAAACTGTTGTTTTCCAGACTAACCTACCATTAGCCCTTTCATGTGGATGGTCTGCAACAGTTCAGTCTAATGACCGCCCAAGCTCCAATTGGCTTCAGCACTTGGCCTGCCTCCTTCCTCCAGTTCCTGGTCATGGGTCTGTGTAGCCATTTCATCCCGGCCGGCCAGATTCCCTATCAACTCCATTGCTTGGTAATTGCCATTTTGTAAATCATGCAATTGATCTAAAGATGTCCCTTCCTATTATACCCTGCCCCCAAATCTTTCCATTGCAATGTAAGCATTTGGATGACACTGCAAAGTTTCAGTGAATGCTACTTTTCTTTTGAGTTAATCCTTCCTACAACGTTTCTAAGAACTTAAAAGAGAATGTAAAAATAAAGGTACATTTGGCCCCCTTTGCTTTAATCATTGTAGCAACAGAGCAAAAATGATATAGTAAAAGAGAAACTGTCAGTATTCTCAAAGGAAAAAATGTGGAAAGGGAGCAGGGATGAAATCCAGCAGGTTCTGACAGGTTCAGAAATTTTGAGTAGTTTGGAGAATCGGCAAAAACCACCTCTGGCTGGCCTCGAGTGGGGTGGGAATGGAGATTTTGCAATATCCTCCCCCAGGAGTGGGGAGAGAATGGGAATTTTGCAGTATCCTTCCCCTGGAATGGGGTGCGAATGGAGATTTTGCAGTATCCTTCCTCTGCCATGCCAACCAAGCCACACCATGCCCGCCAAGCCATGCCCACAGAACTGGTAGTAAAAAAAAAAATGGATTTCACCACTGAAAGGGAGTATATGGATATCTACCTGGGAACAAAAATTTGGGAAGCAAAAGAAAAAGATGGTGACTAGACAGGCAGAAATATTTCCTAAAAGAAAAAAAACAGAAATTCAGAGACTACTGGCAAAGGGACCAGGAGTAAGCCTTATACTTCCTGTATCTTTCCTGAACAGATGGGAAGGGTGAGAAGCAGACAAATGACCAGTCAAAGGCCTATGGTGGCAATCAACTGGATTGAGCACCAACCAACCTCATTTCCAAACCATTTCAATTCACAATATAATTTTTAACAATCTGGAAACTGCCCAGAGTTGCTGTGAGTCAGCCAGCATTTAATAAATTATTAATACTATTAGCATTATTTTAGAGTTGGTTACAGGAATGGCCAGTAGTATGGGAAACAAGCAGTTTAGGCTGCCACATAGAAATGGCTTTGGTCCAGATGACCAGTTTTGACCTTGAGTTCCTTGCATTTTTAGAGACTTTGTGTGCTATAATCTGGTATTAAATGGTTTCGCTTGGGCCTGTGGTGCACTGTCACAGAAACCAAACCACCTCCTGGAGAGACAAAGTTCCAAATTTAACAACGTAGAAGCCTTGATCGTGGGATAATGTTTAATCCAGGATAACTAATCTGGAGCACAGCAGTCCTGGAACTAAATCAGCAACATTAACAATGAGATTAGCATTTTTTTTAAAAAAAATTGGTTTTTGAAAGAATGGAAAGATATAACACCATTTAAATATTGAACTAGTCTTGATATTAACACAAATATTTGTGGCTGTAGTTTATAATAATTTCCATTCGTATTTAATAGATGCAGTATTTACATTACAAGCAAAATATTATTTAAAGAAACTCTTATTCAGATTTTTTTTAAAAAAAATAACTATAACAATAACTACTTTTATCTTATGGTCTTAAGGAGCATTTTTAGTAAAAATGGCTGATCTAGATAGATTCCCATGGTGCTGGATCAGTGCTGATGACATTAATGGTTTGAGGCTCCCTGAATGTTGATTGATTGCTATAATCTGCTGAAACTATTTCAAGACATAGATTTATTATTATTAAGCTTATAAAATAGTGCCAGGGTCAAAGCAAGCTGATGATTTGTTTTGTGATGCAGACATTATACAGGAGAAGATGAAATCTTTTAATAAATGTGAAATGTAGGAGAGAACAATGTTTCATTTTGTTCTTACTGAAAAATCTGCAGCCTCCTAGCAGAGATTACAGCATCAGTGGCCTGGTGATGGGGGAGGGGCAGCAAGGAGAGACATGTACTGAAACTAAGGTTCTTCGAGGAAAATAGCAAGTATCAGACACTGAATTGGCCTCTGCTTAGTACTACTGGTAGTTTTAAACTAGGCATATAATCTAGAAGTATACAATGCAATAATCCTGGGGAATCTAGCAAGGAAAAGTTTTTTAGGATCAGGATGGAAGATTAAGGGAATGGAAAACACCATATATGGCTCCTTAATTTCACAACCAATACCTGGAATTTTATCTAGAACTTTACTAGATAAAGTAATCAGTGCAGCTCACACAATACAGGAATTATATAGGGATACCAGGTTGTGTCCATAACTGATCATGCTACTGAATCCTAGATCAACTGCAGCATCTAAGTAGTCTTCAAGAGTTGGTCCTTGAAGATTGCATTGCAATAATCCACGTGCAAAGAGATTAAGGAATGAGTGACCAATAGAAAAGATTTTTAGTCCGGGAAAGTGTTAATCAGTACATTAATGAATTTGGGCACCAACCCCATCACCACAGCTGCCACTTGTTTGTTGAGCTAGAGTAAGTCCAGGAAGATCCCCAAATTGTGCACTAGTCAGTCCAGGGAAGTGATACCATATTTACAGTTACATGGAAATCCTTGGTACCAGGAGAATCTGAATTACACAGTCATTTGGTCTTGTCACGGTAGAATTTAAGCCTGTTCATTCTCAATCAGATCCCAGTAGCCTTCAGGCATTGAAACAAGACCTTGACAGCACCTCTTGGTTGGTCCTGAGCTGAGATGCACAGTTGAGTATGAAACCTGACTCATGCCAATCAATGACTTCATCTAGTGGCTTCATGTAGATGTTAAACAGAGAGACAGGGATATCAGATCCTGCGCCACCACACTTTTCAGTGGCCTCAGGCTTATCTCTTTCCCCACCTCCACCCCCATCAATACTGACTGGAACCAATTACAGAAATCTGAGAGGAAAGCTTGGAAAAAGATTTCTATAGACATTCATGATTAACATCTAAATTCAAGCACAAGGAAACTAAATTCAAAATAGGAAAGCTGGAGAAAGGATGAGAAATGTTTCCACAGGATTTCTACAGTTCTTAAATGTGCTCATTCATGCCCTCTGGTTTGGTCATTCACTCCACCTCGGTGCTATTCTAAGAATTATTAACACATATTTGGAAAACCATATTTTTAATGAAACCTATTCCCATAGTTATCTCATAGTGAACAGGTCATCTACGTGGAATCCATTCTGTGAATGAGTCTGACTCATGCATGGATGCACTCAACAATAATGTATTCAACAACTGAAAAAGGAATTTGGTTGGCAAATATAATAGAGATGCTCTTCCATGAGTAAACTAATTCTTTGTTCTTCATATACTTCTCTCTCTATATTTATATGAAGTATACATCAAGGTCCTGATTAATAGTGTAGATGTACAAAACCTAGTATTCTGAATGCTGATACGGTACATGAAATACATGGGAAAATTACTTTTGAATTTTTACAGCACTCTGTAAAGACACAAAGATACTCCTAAAATAAAAATAAATACAATCAGCAATGGAATTATCAACACATGTCATGATCTCAGAAGCTTGCTTTGCCTCATTTCTATTTGCCTTTGGTTTAAGATACAACAATTTAATATAAGTACTCTCTTTGGTTTTGATAGGCCTGGCCCAAATAGGAAATGAGAAACTGGAAGAAAATATAACCAGCTGATATAAAGGTATATTTATATTCTGAATACAAATAATAAATTGATTTAAGAACCTGGCATGGGTTGATCCTAACATCATTTTCCAAAAGACAAAATTCCAAATCTGCTATTATTCTTTCCTGGGAAAATCAAGGGCGATTTAAGGACAATCAGAGCAATAAATTAAGAGCAAGCAGAGAGGCATTAAATGGCATTTTTTTCAGACTGAGCATCATTTCTTGTCTTATAATTCTTAAGCATCAATTCATATGCCTGCTAAAAACAGCTAGACTGAATCAGACTGAACTCAGATTACAAAAAAATTGAATTCAATGAATTCAATTCAAATAAAAGAAAATTTATTTATTATGCTTCCAAAAAGGAAAATGTATTTATTATACTTCATGCATCTACAACAAATTTCATAAAATATAGCTAATAACCAGATAATATCAGTTAGCCTTTGTGAATAACTCTTTAATATGATTATCCAGGTTTATGCTCCAGTTGCTGATGAAGAAGAAAGGGAAGTTGGCAAGTTCAATGGTCAAGTTAAATCTGAACTTGATACATCATACAAGATACGCTGCTTGTGATTGAAGTCTGGACATCCAAAATTGGAAAACTTTAAGGAGGAAAATGTCATCCAACAGCTAAAAGAATTCTATATAAATGGACATAAGCAGATGAAACATATTAAAATCAAACTGATATTAGTATAGGTCACAGGGCTTAACAGTGGAATGGATCATGAAATGCTACATACAAGCTAAATGGAAGAAGAAAACCAACCAATTTCCACAATATGTTTTTAAGCATCACACCACTATTTTCAAGGAGATAGAATAGGAATTTCTTTTGAAGTCCTAAACTTCATTGACCAAAGGAACTATGGAATTAAATTAAATAACTTGTTAAGGATGAATCTTCAAAGAGACTGCCAAAGATGAAGAAATAGAAGAAAGTGAACTGGATATTAAAACAAACAAAGTAAAGTCACAAAAGATAGAGCTCAAGAGGGAATATAACAAAGAATTTCAGAGCTGTTAGAAGATAAAGAAGCAGGATCACATTAATATCTGTAAGGACATCAAAGATGAAATCTGAGACAAAAAAACAAGGAAAGTCTTCCCCCAAAAAATCTCAGAACTCAGTAGAAAGTTCCAACCTTGATTTGGTAAGCTAAAGGACCCCAATGGAAAGATAGTAACTGATTTAAAGCAAAGATGGAAAGGGTATACTGAAATTCTGTACTGTATGGATGCCAATATCTAAAATACCTTAGAAGATTGTCCCATTTAGAAGAAACTCTGCATAAGAAGATGAAATTAGAGCATTACTCCGGTAAATTCTAAGGTTAAAAATGCTTTGGATCAGTGGTTTTCTTCACCACGGACCCCCCCTTTAAATACCTTTTGTGACCATGAGCCCCCAAGGATTAACTCAGGATTTAAATCATAATATTTATTCAAGACTTCATGGACCTCTTGTGATGAGAAGGCCCACCCAGGGATCCATGGACCACAGGTTGAGAACCACTGTTTTGGATCATTCCTCACTCTCTATGTGGAAAGGGACATGCCAGGGTTCAATTGGCTTTAGAAAAAAATCAAGCAACAATAGGAACTGTTGCTGATGCATACTGGACAATAGAGAAAGCTAAAAAATATCCAGAAAAGGTCAATATCTGTTTCATTATTTATAGATAGACCATTGATTGGCCACATCAAGCTGTAGAATATGTTTAGGAAAATGGGATCCCAGAATATTTCATTGTCCTCATGAAAAACCTAAAAATAATCAGGAAGTCATAGACCAGACAAAATGTGGAGAAAGAGCAATGTCGACAAAGGAATGAGACAAAATTCTATATTATCCCCGAATGTATTCAACATATATGCTGAATATATAGTGAAGTAAACTGGATTGGAAGATTAGTGTGGTATAAAATTGGAGGAAAAAACATCAGTAACCTGTGCTATGCCGAAGATACTGCTCTGATAGCTAAAAATGAAAATGAAAATGCAAATTTAATAGAAAATGGGATTTTCTATTAAATAGAAAGAAAACCAAACTAATGAAAGCATCAACCAGTCTTCACTGATAATGGATAATCAACCATCAACACTAAAGGAACCAAACATAGAGAAATACATGGATTAGCACTTGGTAGATTGATTGTGATACTGGACTACTGTAATGCTCTCTACATGGGGCTCCCCTTGAGGAGCACCCGGAGGCTCCAACTGGTCCAGAATGCAGCCGCGCGGGTGATTATGGGGGCGACATGGCGCTTCCATGTAACACCTCTCTTGCGCGAGCTGAACTGGCTTCCGGTGGTCTTCCGGGTGCACTTCAAGGTATTGGTTCTCATCTTTAAAGAGCTCCATGGTTTAGGGCCTGGGTACCTACGAGACCACCTTCTGCCACCGACAACCTCCCACCGACCAATACGCTCCCACAGAGAGGGTCTCCTCAGGGTGCCGTCGGTCAAGCAATGTCGACTGGCAACCCCCAGGGGGAGAGCCTTCTCTGTGGGAGCACCTGCCCTCTGGATCGAGCTACCCCCAGGGATACGATTGATCCTGGACCTCCGTACTTTCCGCCGGGCTCTGAAGACCTTCTTCTTTCAGCAAGCCGGGATGGCTTAAAATTTTTAAATTGTTTTATGGGTAAGGGGTTTTAAATTGGGGATGCCAAATAGATTTAATTATGTTTTAAATTATTTTAATTTTCATATTGTATGTATTTTAATCCTGGCTGTTCACCACCCTGAGTCCCTCTTGGAAAAGGGTGGTATAAAAATTTAATAAATTCAATTCAATTCAATTCAAATTCAATAGAGATCTTTGATAGAGATCTTTGAAAATATATTTACATGCCATGAAATGTCTATATTGTCCCCCCAAAAATTATACAGGCAATTTTTGTTGTAACACTTTATGGAAGCAGAACGTAGATTCTAAAGAAGCAAAATAAAAACAATATTGATGCCTTTGAACTTTGGCATTCAAAAACTTTGGTGCTTGTTTTCTCAGCCATGAAAACAAACAAATGGATCATAGAACAAATCAACTCAGAGTTCTCATTTGATGCAAAAATGATCAGGCACAAAGAAAACTAACTTCCATCCCAACATGTTTACCATCTTCATCAGACAATATAAATTCAGGTTTTAGCTGGGGGACTTATATTCAAAAACCTCCTTTTCTTTTCTTTTTTTTTTCTTTTCTGCTGAAATAAATTCTTCAGCCCAATTTTTGTAAATTAAATATTTTGTGTGGGGTTTTTCTGTAAGCAAATTATATCTGTTTTATTTTAAATGATTTTTCCCTCTCTTGAGGAGCATTTACATTCCATGTTAGGTATTTGTAAGGCCAAAAAAGTAGAAAAATCAATATTGATAGAATTCAATGGAGTAACATCCTATTTAATTTCCTGTTTTAATTTCCTATTGCACTGCTGAGACTTTTGTGTAGTCTCATCTGTTATTGTCACATCCATTTGTGTTTCTTTCTTTTCTTCTTTGGATTTTTCGAAGAATTATCTTGTTTTCTGTACAGAATTCAGTCAAAAACCTCTTAAAAGTAAAGTAAAAAATAAAAGTAAAGTTCACTCCTTCCAATTTGTCCCTTCCAAATGAAATATTTTCCTATTTCGGTCTATCAGAAAGAAGCACTTCCCAAGCCTCTGTTTTCTGTTCATCACATTCCAAAAAGGTCAATAAAGCTTTAACCAACTTTTCTCTGATTACTTCCTCTGGAATCACTCTGAATCTTAAGTATATCTCTCCCTCTTTTAATTCTAATAGTATCAAATTATCTGAATCTTTTTCTATCAGATGTTTATAACATCTGTCTTGGGTTCCAAAATTTCCACTTTATCATTAATTTGTCACTTTGTCTAGTTCCAATATTTTCAATAGCACTTTAGTAAAAACTTAATCTGTCAAAATTATTGTTCCCTTTATCTGCTTAAAACTTCTTATATTTTATATTCTTAAGCTTTTCTAGTAATTTAAAACCCTTTAAAATACCAAGTGGTTTTCCTTATTCTGCTGATCAAAAGAGCTCTCTTTTAAATTTATTATACATTTTTTATATATATAATGTGAACTTTATGTCCATTTACAGGCTGCATTGCCATTATGAGCACAATTAAAATCACTCGACTCACAAGTCAACCTTGTGCAGTCCCTTCACAAGGAGCAGCTGTCTGGAGTGCAAGTGGGTAATCTTATAGTCTCTCCAAAGGAGAGACTCCATTGGCCAAAATCTGACATCTGGCCACTAATCTGTACCACAATGCCAAGCTTGCTCCTTCAGGGATGATCAGTTCACCATTAGACCCCATTCAGAAATCTGAATTTTAATTCCATTGTACATTTGTGCCCAAAACATAGTTTTGCAAATTTCTCATTTTTATTACAAAGTTTTATTGTAAAGATCTATATATGTTTTATTACTTTAAAACCTGATAAAGACAGTATAAGAAAATATACATTTTCATCACCTTTAATGTTCTCTTGCTTTAAAACAGAACTTTACTTTGATTGCCTTGAATCTTAGCAAATCAAGGTATTTATCAAGGTAACCACAGATACTTCTTCACAGCATTGTTTTACTTCTTAGTCCTTTTAAACCATGTCCCAACAACCAACTTCAAGGTCACCTTCACTGACAATTCTAGAAACAATAAACATCATGGAACACTAATGGGACAATACAAAACAGTCATTTGAGCAAAGAACTGCTGCATTCTAAAAGGTAAAGTTTCCCCCACACATGCATGCTAGTCATTTCTGGCTCATCTCCGTTTCTAAGTTGAAGAGCCAGTGCTGTCTGATGACAATTCTGTGGTCATATGACCAGCATGACTCAATGCCAAAGGCGCACGGAGCACTGTTACCTTCCCAGCAAAATGGTCCCTATTTTTCTACTGGCATTTTTTACATGCTTTCAAACTGCTCGGTTGGCAGAAGCTGGGACAAGTAACAGGAGCTCACTCCGTTACACGGTGCTAGGGATTCGAACCACTGAACTGCTGACCTTCTGATCGACAAGCTCAGAGTCTTAGCCACTGAGCCACCGCGTCCCACACTGCATTCTAGAGCAACAAAAATCTTCCTCAAAGACAGCTTCACAAAAATAAAATAAATTGCTAGTATCCACATACTGAATTCACGCCCTCAGAACATTTTCAAAACAATTTCAATAGTTGTTATAAAATGTAGCTTTGAAGCCATCAAAACACATGATTCAAATTTCTACAATTCAATTTATTGAATTGGAGACCGAGGCTTCCAGGAACAATATAACCTTGGAACAACAACAACAAAAAGTTCTCTGCCTACATCTTTAATCTTAATGAATGGGGTTTTTTTAATGGCTAGAATTCTTCACATTCTTATCTTGAAAATATCCAGGATCTCTGAAGCAGCATGAAGCATGAATTCCTCTCAATGGAACAAGAGAACAAGCTCTGCAGAACTATCAGCACAAAGGTTTCCTTCTCTTTCATTGTGCTTACTTAGCAGCTGCACTAGAAAATAATAAATACAGTGATGGCATGGAAACACTGCTATGGACCTGATGTTGTTAGTTGCAAAGTCGTGTCTGACCCATCGTGACCCCATGGACAATGTTTCTCCAGGCCTTTCTGTCTTCTACCATCCCCTGGACTCCATTTAAGCTCACACTGACTGCTTCAGTGACTCCATCCAGCCACCTCATTCTCCGTCGTCCTGTTCTTCTTTTGCCCTCAACCGTTCCCAGCACTAGGCTCTTCTCCAGTGAGTCCTTCCTTCTCATTAGGTGGCTAAAGTATTTGAGTTTCATCTTCAGGATCTGGCCTTCTAAAGAGCAGTCAGGACTGGCTTGTTTGTTCACCTTGCAGTCTAAGGGACTCACACAGGAGTGAAATCCAGTAGGTTCTGACAGGTTCTAGAGAACCGGTAGCGGAAATTTTGAGCAGTTCGGAGAACCGGTAGCGGAATTTGGAGAACCGGCAAATACCACCTCTGGCTGGCCCCAGAGTAGGGTGGGAAGGGAGATTTTGCAATATCCTTTCCCCAGGAGTGGGGAAGAAATGGGGATTTTTCAGTATCCTTCCCCTGGAGTGGGGTGGCAATGGAGATTTTGCAATATCCTTCCCCCTGGAGTGGGGAGGGAATGGGGATTTTGAAGTATCCTTCCCCCTGGAGTGGGGTGGGAATGGAGTTTTTGCAGTATCTTTCCCCTGCCACACCCACCAAGCCATGCCCACCAAGTCACACCACGCCCACCAAGCCACGCCCACAGAACCGGTAGTGAAAAAAAATGGATTTCATGACTGGACTCGCAGGAGTCTTCTCCAGCATCATAGTTCAAAGGCCTCAATTCCTTGACGCTCAGCATTCCTTATGGCCCAACTTTCACAGCCATACATTGCAGCTGGGAAAACCATAGTCTTGACTATACACACTTTTGTTGGCAGGATGATGTCTCTGCATTTTAGTATGCTGTCTAGCTTTGCCATAGCTTTCCTCCCCAGGAGCAAGCGTCTTTTAATTTCTTGATAGGGGACCTGATGGGGGGTATCAACAAATCTGTCTAGGCCTTCTAAAATAGGTCCTGTGAAAGAATTGGAAAAAAAAATGCTCATTAGTCTTGTTCTTCATCTGCTTTATACCACACTTTTAATAAGACCCTGGCCCAGGGGTGAAATGCTCCCGGTTCAGACCGGATCACCCGATCCGGTAGCGATGGCAGCGGGTAGTTCAGAGAACCGGTAGCAAAAATCCCTGCCCCCCTCCCATGCCCAGCTGAGCAGCGCAATCATCAGAGCCTTTTTAAAATTCTTTTTAAAAGCATTTTTTACAACCTCTTTGGCCGAAAAAATGCTTTTAAAAGTTAAAAAAAAGGGACTTCCTGTTTGCTCTCTGTCGCTGCCAGACGGTCCCTTGGGACTGCCAGCCCCATCGCCTGTAAAGAGCCACCTTTACATCTGAAAGGCGGCTCGAAAAACTCCATTTCCATAAGGAAATGTGAGACAGAGCAGGTGAGGGTAGGTAGAGCTCTCTGCAAAGCCCCGAGAGTTTTTTTTTACTCTTGGGGGCAAAGCAGATGAAGCTCCCTATTTCCCACGCCGCTGCTCCGGGCTTTGGGAGACCTCTGCCTTTTTGCAGAGCCAGGCGACGAGAACAAGCCTTTTAAAGAAAATTAACAGACTAAGTAAAGAGGATGAGATCTTGACCTGTGACCCTAAATCGCAAGTATTTTTATTTACTTTGTAAAAGATATTGAAGAAAGCAAAAAAGAATTTTTAAAATGGCGACTGCCGAAGCTTGAGCAGGGAAAGCTGAAAAGCTGAAAAGGGAAAGTCCTTCTGTTTCTTACTAAGCCACAAAGTAGCGGAATAAATACTCCTGGCTACAATTGAAGAAAAAGCTCCACTTTTGTGTTTTCTCTTTCCTGGAGATTTGATATTGATCTTGTTTGGAAAGAAGCTCTTTTTTTCCTCTTTGTTTTTCTTTTCTTTTCTAAAGTTTGTCTGTGTGGAAATATGGCGTTTAGACTAACAAAGCCAGACAAACAAGCAGTGGGGGGGGATTCCCCCATTTACAAACTATATGAACAAGTTCTAAACCTACAGACTCAGAAAACTGATTTTAATATAATTGAATTTCTCTTGGAGGAGATTGTAAGAAGGGATGAGATTATGAACCAGAACTTTGAAAAATTTAAGCAGGAAATTAAAGAATTTGTGCAATTAAAGTTTGATACTTTGCAACGAAAGATTGTAAAAGTGACTAATGGTTTTTCAGAAATTGCTATGAAGTTGGATGCAAATATTAATTTATTAGAGTCTAAAATGGAGGAAATTGAGGATAATTTGGACAATAAAATACAAAGAATTGAAAATGATTTGATAAACACTCAAGACAATAGCTTAGAAGAAAAACCTAAAATGGAAGCTGATCATGAGACTTGTAATGCTGAAAATATAAAACAACGGATTGAAAAAGAAGTTTTAATGATGCAATATAATCTCACAGAATATGCGATTAGACTGAGAGGAATACAGGAAAACAATAGAGATGACTTAAGGAAAATATCTTCTGAAATTCTGGCTGGGATCTTAAAGGTTCATCCTGAGGAAGTATTTTGTAGGATTGACAGAGTCTATAGAATAAATTCCTGGATTGCAAAGCAAAGGCAACTGCCTAGAGATGTGGTGATTTATTTTTACAGATAAAGAAATAAGAAATAATATTGTGCAAAAATCTTTTAATTCTACTTTGCAATTGTTTGGAAGAAAGATTTGGATATATAAAGAATTACCGCCTAAGATGTTATTGGAAAGAAAGAAATTTGGTTTTTTGGTGACTGAGCTTAAAAAACAAAATATTTTATTTAGATGGGATGTTCCAGTTGGTATAATATTGAGATATCAAGGAGAAAGATACCAATTAAATACTGTTGAAAAAGCGGAAGAATTTCACCAAAATTTTTTGAAAATGAGCTCAACATTTTTATGCACAACACAAGATAAGCAGAAGGAGTTGGAAATAAAGGAAAAATATCGAGTTACAGAGGCCTCTGTAGATGAATCACCTTTGGATTCTTTAGATGCCTCAGTTGGATCATCTATAAATAAGAGAGACGTGGCATCGGACTCTAACGTGATGACTCATCAAGTCACAGACAAGCATGGAAATCAATTAGTTGATACACAACTTATAGAAAAGAAATATGAGCCACAAAAGCAAAACCAACAAGACCAAGTAATAAATCAGAATGAAAATCGACCAGTTGATATACAACTCGTAGAAAGGAAATTAGGATGGAGATCAAACCCACAAAAATTCAAGAAAAAAAGAAATAGATCTCACAAAAATAAAAATTTCTAAATTAGGCAACAGTGAAGCCAGTTATTTAAAAGATGACTGAATACATGAAAAGATAGTTGAGGCGAAGTATTGGTTAATATTATCCTGAGGAGAGTGACAGACCTCTGCAATGCCATAATTTTGGGATGTGAAAAGGGCCTTAAATTGTTGGATTGGAATTATCTATTTTGGATTTTTTTTTTTTTATAAATGTATTATGTTTATGCTGAGCTATATGGCAAGAGAGCTATGCTGGGGCATGCAGAAGATCTGGTTGTTACCCCATTATGATGGTGGGAATTAATAATCCTGAAGAAAGCCACTACTACAGATATTATATGGAATACAATTACAATGTCACTCGGGTGGTTGTTTTCTTTTTTTATATATATGAAGATATTCATTACTGATGGGGGCAGATGATAACTGAGGATTTTGAACATTTTGTTGCAATCAGGATGTTATGTTACCCTAATATGGGTGATGGAGTTAACAATCCAGTGGAAAGACATCAAAGAAGACATTATATGGACCATAAGTTTAAAGTCATTGATTTTATTTATATAAGGGAATATTTTTTTTAGTAGGGTGGGCAGAAGTATAAAGATATTAAGAATTGTTATGTATGGTAATTTTGTAGGAAAGTGGGTGGAGACAGGCTAGTTTATTGATTGTTTAGTTTAAGAAAAGGGATGTCTAAGAGATATATTGGAGTGGAGGAAATGGATAGAGTTGAATAAATGTCAAATTAGGATTTATTATATAGTTTTATAGGGGAAGGCTGCTTCGAAATGTTATATTAATATACACAAAAGATTAAATGTTAAATTAGGATTTATTATATAGTCTTCAAGTGGAAGGTTGTTTTGAAATGTTATATTAATATACAGATATATGAATGGGGGAGGAGAAAAAGGGCAGATTATTGCTAAATTGGGAGTTATAATAATATTACCATGCTAAATCGGAAGTTATTATACAATGTTATAGTAGAATGTTATTTTGAAATGTATGGTAAAAGGGGGATGTAATAATATTATTAGAAAGAAAGGGTCAGTATTTGGGGGATGGAGTAAGGGGATGGTAAAATATTATATAATCTGTTATGAATTTGGATCTTACTTTGTAGAAGTCACAGGGGGATGGGTGGTGAGGGGAGGTTAGGGAGGAGGGGGGGAAAAAGGGGGAAAAATCTGTATTTGAAAAACTTTTTCAATAAAAAAAAAGTTAAAAAAAAGCCTCTGACAATCAGGCAACGCAGCTGGGATTGTCAGGGGCTTTTAAAAGCATTTTTTTACAACTTCTTTGGCTGAAGAGGTTGTAGAAAAAAATGATTTAAAAGTTTTTTTTAAAAAAGTTGGCCATGCCTACCCAGTCACATTACCACCCCCCCAGCCACGTCCACAGAACCGGTAGTAACAAATTTTACATTTCACCACTGCCCTGGCCCCAGCTTTGACTATGATTCTTCTTCAAAGTTACCTGCTAAGCATCAGGGTGAAAATGATTACATAGTTGTCACCAGTTCAATAAATGGATTAAAAGTATGCATCCATTAATCTTCTACTTCTTTTCCAATACAGTATTTTTTGAAAACTATTCATAGTAAATGAACTACTTGAGCCCTTGGGTTGGATTTGGCTCCTACCTCTTACTTAGCCCAAAAAGGAAATGTGCTCTTTCTCATAACCTATGTAAAGAATTAACAGGAAAGCGAGCAAATGCTCAACTCTACAGTGCTGCTGTTACAAAACTATTTACAATTGTGTCTTTGTGCAATATAATCTTCAAAAAATTGCCCTTGGCTATAAAATCATGGCTTGCTGTATTTACTAAGCAAGATCATATCCTGCTCATACCTAAAAAAAAAATATGTAGGCATTAAAAAGAATCAGACTTATTAAGTAGTAGTAATTGAAGGGATATGTAATATCATGGAAGATGGCAATGGGGCTCAATTCTATACTGAAACTTGGATATGTCCATATAGTGGAATCCTGGAGACTCACTATATGGGCATGAACCAAGAGAAAGTTTGCTAAATAACTAACCTCATTCTCTTGTACTGGCAAATTTGATGAGTCATGATTAGTCTCCAATAAAAATATGTGACTGTGTTTCTATAGCTCAGGGTTGAACTGTGGAATTCTTGGTGTTCTCTGAACTTGGCCATTGGCTTGCAGACATTTAATTACTTGTCTAGGTAACCTCATCAGTACTAGTGGGTGTAGGGTTTTGTCTTGCCAGTGTTGGTAGGGGTGTTCTTTTCTCCTTGGCTGTTCCTTGATTAGGGTATTGATTTCTGCTTGTTTTGTGTTAATCCCTGCTTATCTGGGTGTTGGTTGCTTGAGAGTACATTTTCTTGTCTTTTTGTTTCCTTTTTTTAGCCTTTTTATTCTCTTTTTTCAATGGAGTGTAAATGTGCTTTATCTCTGTGTGTCTGTTAATGACTGATTTGTCTGAATATCAAGCTTGCAGGAGTTTTCGGATTTAGCTTGGTCTAGGATGCTTACAATATCCCAGTTGAAATTATGGCTAAGTCTGTCCATGTGTTGTGAAATTAAGGAGGTTTTTTATCATGTAATTTTTCATATAACTATGCTTGCTGAAAATGTGCATGTAGGTAATAATAATAAATATTAGCTATTTATTGTATTTCTGTATTTTTAAAAAATTGGGACAGGACCATTTGTTATCCCAAGATCTACATCAGGTCAGGGAGCAGGATTGGATTATAGCTTTTACTATTCAGATAAATAAGAGCACTGACTAATTCATGGTATTCCTGGAACTTTCTCAGTGTTTCAAGATCAAAAATGAAAATGTTTGAGGTTGGCTTCAAACTACATTGTAGGGAAGTGTACATTGGAGTATGAAAAAGTATAGTGTGAAGCAATCCATTTCAAGTTTTCTGATGAGCTTTAGTGCTTTAAGAGAGCTGTAAACTTATTACAGTTTGACACAATCTGCTGAATAGAACAGAACAGAACAGAACAGAACAGAACAGAACAGAACAGAACAGAACAGAACAGAACAGAACAGAACAGAATAGAATAGAATAGAATAGAATAGAATAGAATAGAATAGAATAGAATATTTTTATTGGCCAAGTGTGATTGGACACACAAGGAATTTGTCTTGGTGCATATGCTCTCAGTGTACATAAAAGAAAAGATACATTCATCAAGAATCATAACGTACAACACTTAATGATAGTCATAGGTTACAAATGATACAAGCAACAAAATTACAGTCATACAATCATAAGTGAAAGGAGATGGGTGGTGGGAATGATGAGAAGATTAATAGTAGTGCAGACTTAAAGTATGGTGCTCAAAATTTGAGCCAATATTTGAAATTGTTGGAAGTGAAATGTTTTCTATGTGTGAATCTTCCTGCAAGCAGGAAGCTGACCTGAACAATTATTAGTGATGCAGGTTTTATAACTATAAAATTTATTTATAGAAAATATCCTACCAGGAGGAGGTTCAATGGTGTTTTGGGTCTATGTGTTTGGGAAGGAGGACAGAAGAAAGTGACCTCAGATAGCAAACTTTTGAACAAAGAATGGGAGATTGATAGACAAAGTAGCTTAATTCTCTGCCTAGAGCCTATTGCCTCTTATGAACAACAAGTCATTAGGTTCTGAAGATTCTGTTCCATTGATTTAGACTTCCAACAGAAGTGGGATCTGACCATCGTGAAATAGAGAAGGCTATTACTTCCTCTCATTAGGAAGCTATACTTCTGAAAGTGAATTATAAAATGAAGTAGAAGAGCAGAGAGAGAAAATACTCCAACATTCATCAATATGAACAACGTACTGTATGATTATAGGAAATATATCCTTTTGCTAGTCCATTCCCGCATATTGCAAGAAGAAATATTAGAGGCATTGAAATATTTTCTTACTCAGCTGTAACATTCTTGAATAAAGCACTGTAGCATGAAAAGAAATTGCAACATATGGTCTCATGCTTGATCATTTATGAGTCATCATGAATATAAACATATTCCAATTTCTGATTTGTAAATGAGGCCTTAGCCAGTAATTGTTTGTCAATAGTAATTATATTGAGAACTGTCATTAGATTGAATTCGTAATGATTTATTTTTGAAGGCAAGAGAATGAGGGTAAGGCAAGAGACTGTTAATGTAGTCTCAAATACATGCAAGAGATTACAAATCCTCTTTAGGTTACCACCATTCTCCCTCCAAATATCTTCCCTGTGTATCAAAATTGGTTTATCTGATGAGCAACTCCACAATGATATAGTCAGGTGGTAGCAGGAAAACTTAAAGACATCCCACTACGTGCATCAGCTTGGTGTTTGTCTTCCTGGATCACAGCCAGGGTCAACAATAAAAGTAGGAGGTGAGTTACTTATCAAAGGTTAGGTTAGGTTAGACCAGAAGTTATAAACTATTTATTTCATTCTTAAGAAATGCTTACACCTGAATAGAAAAGCGGAAGTGTGGGATTTGTATATTATGTTGCAAGATGTTTTTTTTTTCTATGAAAAAGTAAATTCAGGTATATACTGTATATTGAGCAGATGGTAGACCCTCACTTCATAAGGTAACATTCTCTTACATATATCACGATGAAAATTATTGCTCATCTGAACCTTGATATAAATCAGAAAGCTAGAATTTTAATAGTGATGGGATCCAAATTATTGCTGGGTACATTAAGTGAGCCTCCCCTCACCCTGGTGCCCTCCGTAACCTCAAGCCAATATAGTTTAATCACTCCAGGACAAAATTCATTTCAGCATAACTACATTTGGATGAGTCATTTGTTATACTCAGAAAAACCAAAGAAACCCCATTATGTGTTGTATGAACCAGTACTATATCTATTGTCCAAACTGTTCCCTTATAAAGGGCCTTTTCCAGTTGAGGGCAAGGTTGTCAGTCCTAAAATTTAAAAATCACTAGATGCCAATGAGAACTAAGCATTTTTTTAAAAAAAAATCTCTCTGTAACTAGGAAGTGATCATTTGGGATTCTACAATCCAAATTGAATAGTCCTGTTTATTAGAAATTACACATGGATAGAGTGCCACAAGTTACTCACCAATGGGCTATTGAATAAATAACATGTCCTGATTATTTAGCAAGGCTCTAGCAGGGAATTGGCAGACTAGTCATAAAGGAAGCCCAATTAGAATCACCCATCTATTATCAATTTTTCATCATGTTGCAAGAGGCAAAGAATTGCAGTATTCGAGTCACATCAACTCCCAAAGAATCTACCTCCAGCGTTGACTAAGATAGTTGCAATAGTTGGGTGCAGTCCAGAAATTAAGAAATTCATCTAGGCAGATATATTTCTTCCAAGTATGGTTTATATCACCACATTTATTTTAGCAAGCAATTTGTCTTGTGGGGGAGGGTTACATTTCAAAATCGTTTGTGCTTCCTTTTAGGTACAGCTGAAGTTCATTTCCCAAAGTTTCAAAATTCATCAGGAACCTTCCCTTGTCAGTAGCCATTCATTTGCCTAGCTACTTTTTGGCTCATCAACCACCACCTTCTCAGGAAATAAAGGTTTGTCTCCAGCCCCAAATCAGGGTCCCCTTGATCAATGTTGGGAGTATTAGGATTTGCATCAGGGCTTTCAGTGCTAATATGTGGCTTGATTCTTCCGTTTCAAAGCTCCCGTATCAGGGGGTGGGTTCTACTTACCTTTACTACTGGTTCGCAACGGGAGCGTCCATGCACACACTTCTGCACATGCGCAGATCGTCCATGATGACGTCCAGGTGGGTGGGCAGAGCCCCCTGCCGCTTTTACTACCAGTTCGCAAGAACTGGACCGAACCAGGAACAACCCACCACTGTCCCATATGTATCTGTTCAATCTTCTTCTGAAATATGTTTATTGTCCTGCTGAGTTCTGACATGCAATATCTTTTGTGGAGTCATGTCCCCCATATCTAATTTGAGTCCATGAACTGAATTGTCCTCAGTTGTTCTGATGATATGATGGGATATTCTCCCTTTAGCCAATGAAACCTATTAGCTATGTATATTCTGCAATACTTCGTCATTACAGATTAAGTCAAGTGACAAGTACAGAGGCAGATCAATATTGATTGATTGATTAACAAATGTATATGACTGGCCAACTCACACATGGTGACTCCAAGCAGCTTACAACATGGTGAAATGGTGTGTGTTGTTCATTTTAGGCTGATACAGGCACAGCTTCTTTATTCCAGAGTCTGGTCTATTTAATCTGTATACATTTCCATATTCAGCCTTAAATTATTTAACTCTTATGTGTAAAACAGGTAGAGATGAAGCCAGTTTAAGAAATCCGTTTCCCAATTTATGTCCTTTCCTTCACTTGAGCCACAGAGATAGGCTGGTATTCTGTCTAGACCAGTGACGGGTAACCTTTTTGGCACCGAGTGCTGAAACTGGAGAGTTCACTCATGCATATGCATGCACCAGAGCGCCAGATCCCAGTGGAGCACAGCTGGCCGGTGCGCATGCGTGTGGCAGCCAGTTGCTCTTCTGAGTTCCATCATGTGCATGCACACTGGACAGCTGGTGGCCAGCGCACATGCGCACAACGGAACCTGGGAGAGCAGCTGGCGATGGTCTGCGTGCCCACAGAGAGGGCTCTGTGTGCCACCTCTGGCACACGTGCCATTGGTTCGCCATCATGGGTCTAAATCATTGTTCTATTGATGGATTTTAGAACAGTGTTTCTCAACCTTGGAAGCTTGAAGATGGGTGGACTTCAACTCCCAGAATCCCCCAGCCAGCGCTGCTGGCTGGGGGATTCTGGCAGTTGAAGTCCACCCATCTTCAAGCTACCAAGGTTGAGAAACACTGTTTTAGAAGAATTTAACTTTGGCTTTGAGAAGCAAGAGAATAAAACAGTTGCTCAGTCCTGGAAAAGTAGAAATCATGAGAAAGAGATTCAAAACTGATCTGCCTTGACCTTATTGCCCTAAAATAGGAAGAGGTGGCTTGACAGGTTTTTCACAATTCAGTTAATATGCCCAACTACAACAAAATAGCATTTCTGGAATCTCTGCAGTGTTGTTTTTTGATCTGGTTCAAGAGGCTCACGCCCTGCTTCTTTACCTTCCTATCCATGCAAGAAAACGAAGGACTAGTCAATAACAGATGTGTGTTCAGTGGACCAGTAAAAAGAAAGAAAACTCAGAGTTCAATCCTTATTCCTGTCACCTGGTTTAAAGGGGGAAACAGGCAGAACTCCTGTGAATTTCATCTCTCTTTTTTTAAAGCTTCAGCTTTTCTCCATTTCACCAGTGAACTTTTGTAAAAAGCCTTTCACCTTAAAATAGCTGTTGTGGGTAGAAACCAATGACCTGAATGGAGAAAGAGTTCCTGATACAACATACCATAAGTGCCTGCTTATGGTTTAAACTCCCTTCATGACTTCAGCGTGTTTTGTTTTGTTTTGTTTTGTTTTTTTAAAAAAATATTTTATTCTGCTCAAGTGTAGAAAGAAGGGTACAAGGTAGACTCTAGGAGTGATCAAGATTTGTAGCTAGATCTACCGCATTTCATAGCATGGTGTCAGGACAAAACCAAGAATGAGACAGGGTGAGTCTTTCATGCCGAGTTCTTTATTGTTTCACACCTACAGGCAAAATCGTGCCAGACTGAGTACTCTACTATTTGCATCTTATTCTGTGAAATGCACACTGTCCCTCCTGGAAATCCGCTCCCTTACTACATTCCATCACAGTTAGTGACTTGCAGTAATCAGAAATAGCAAAATTGGAGGAATGAACCAGTTGTACTTACTACATGTTGAAACAGGTTAACATAGAGGCAAGATAAGGATCAATTGGGGGGGAGGGGAAGAGAGAAAATAGAATAACAGAGTTGGAAGGGACCTTGGAGGTCTTCTTGTCCAACCCCCTGCTTAGGCAGGAAACCCTATAACATTTCAGACAAATGTTATCTTTTCTTTAAAACTTCCAGTGTTGGAGCATTTACAATTTCTGGAGGCAAGTTGTTCCACTGATTAATTGATCTAACTATCAGGAAATTTCTCCTTAGTTCTAAGTTGCTTCTCTCCTTGATTAGTTTCCACCCATTGCTTCTTGTTCTACCCTCAGGTGCTTTGGAGAATAGCTTGACTCCCTCTTCTTTGTGGCAACCCCTGAGATATTGGAACACTGCTATCATGTCTCCCCTAGTCCTTCTCTTCATCAAACTAGACATACCCAATTTCTGCAACTGTTCTTCATATGTTTTAGCCTCCAGTCCCCTAATCATCTTTGTTGCTCTTCTCTGCACTCTTTCTAGAGTCTCAACATCTTTTTTACATCATGGAGACCAAAACTGGATGCAGTATTCCAAGCATGGTAATATAAGAGAGACAATATAATTGCGGAATATTTCTCTACTAACTCAAGAATGGGAGGACAATACACAAACACAATAATAAGTAATATTTAATTCAAAAATATTGCTTCATTATGAAAGTTGAAACAAAAATATCCCCAAGGGGATCTTCTAGGATAGAGCAAAATATTCATGATGGCAAGCCTAACCGTGCAATTGAAGTCCTACACCGGTGGTATTCAGCCGGTTTTATCCGGTTCAGGCGAAACGGTAGCGGCAGCTGCAGGAGGCTCCGCCCACCCACCCGGACATCATCACATCCCATTTTTGACCCTTTGCGCATGCACAGAAAGTCCTGCACATGTGCAGAGGTGGCACGTGCACTCCCATTTGCAAACCATTAGCGAAGGTAAGTGAATATCACCACTGCCCAACACATAATACATATTAAAAAAGGAGCAGCCTTTGGTTTTTTAAAAATTATTTTGGTTATGCTACCATGGCATTTTTGTTCCCCCACCTAAGATGTCCCCATCGGTTCTTACAATGACTGCAAAATAAATGAAAGAAAATGGTTCAGAAATCTACTTTCCTTTTCATGAGATAATTCCTTACCTTTCATATGCTTCTTCTGATCCTATTTCCATGGAAACCAACAAAGCTGTGATAAGCAAGGAACAACCTATAGTGAGAAAAAACAACAGGAAGAGCAGAGGAACATTTTACTGCTGAAGGTCAACTAAAACCAGGAAGTAACATTTTGGAAACCAAAAAGCACCATTTATATAACAAACAATGTGAAATGAGTCTGGGTGATAACATAAACTGCAGCAACCTTTGTGGAAGGAAATGAATATTTTCTTTCTACAGATATAGATATCTCTTGGGCTTCCATCTAGCATTTTCAAATCAGTGAATGGCTTCTCTGCAGAACTGTATCCAATACTCTGCCACCAGCTCCCATTCCTTGCCTTCTGTTTCCTCGTCTGATGTAAGAAAACATGATTTGCATCTTTATTTCCCAGGAATTATTGCTATGTGGAGCACATAAGCTCTCGGCATATAACATTTATTCAAAAAATAAAGCTGGTTTGTGGTAGAATGCCCTGGGCAAGTGTAACAATTCAATTCAAGGAGAACTCTTCATCTTTTCTCTCTTTCTTTATATGGAATTTTATTTTGAAATGAAGTTGAAAATAAAAGCAACAGTGACAACAACAAACCAGACAAATAGTCATGGGTTACAATTAGTATATAACGGGAAATTCATGGAATAGCTAAATTAAAATACACAGTAAAGAGATTCTGTGCATATAAATTATTTAACCAAATCAAGAGTAAAAAATGTATCCCTGGATTAATTTGTAATGTGAACAGAACCTTCCATGTTGAGAATAAAAGGAAATGGCAGCGCCATGGGATTGATTCTATGAGGTCACCACAAAATTAGATGCTGTTTATTGTTTTTGCTAAGTAAATATATGAATAATGATGGTCTTTTAAACTATGTTATTGCAATACCATTTTGAAAATTGCTTAGGCGATTTCCATGACATAGATTGGCTTGTTTCAAAATCAGCTTTGCTTTTTACTAGAACTCAAGACTCACTCAGAGTCTAGTGCTGAAGATATTTCATTTCATTAGAAGATTTGTATAACCAGCTCAGTTAGGCAGTCTCTGAGAAGTGATGGCTGAAGAATTTTTGGACCTGAAGCCCACACGTCTTAAAGTTACTGTTGAGAAACACTGGCTTATATTATTTGCATAATAATACAATATAATAATAAACATCACAATAACTTCAAACCACTTAGCATTATATAATCTATTTTAAATTTGAATTGGCTCTGAATATCATAATTGAACGGAACCTTAGTAATTCAAATAATACAATCTGATTTATTCCAAATCCACATTAAACGTAATCATTGTCTTCATTTACAATGGCCGTAATTTCATTGCTGCTATGGTTAAATAATGGTGAGTCAAAATTAGTGCAAATTGCCCAGGGGTCTATCACTAAATCTCAGTCAATCTTGTAAATATCTTTCTCCTGATCTCTTGGAGATGCTCAAGTGGGATCTGCTAATCCCAGGTTTGATGTTTGGCTCCTGTACGTTCAAAGTGAACAAACACGGTGCCTTTGTTCACATGTAGCCTGATCATCCCTAAAAGGTCCTATGACTTCAGCAAGCATTACAAAATGAATTTATTCTTGTCTAGTGTCTGACAGAAAAGCCTGCTATAGAGATGAAAGATATATGAGGAATAATTCTGCCATGAAATAACAATGTGTGCCAAGGGGGTATTCAATAATTACATTGTGTTCAAAAGGAGAAACACAATCTCATTGACTCCAATCAGTCTCTCCTTGTTCGACATTCCTGCTAAAACACTTTTCTAAATAAGCTCTAAAGGCTCGTTTATTCTGCTCTCTTCCCCCACCCATCCCTTTTGTTTTTGAATCAGCCTCTCTTACAAAAGGTGGCTGCTTTTAATGCAGCAAAATGAATTTTTTTAAGCACTCAACATGGCTTACAGCACTCAGTAAAATCATTTGGTACATTATGCAGGTGATAAACAAGATGCTATAGCCTTTGATTATGCAAAATGCAACCCAAGACTGATACCCATGTGAGCAGAAGCCTTGTTCCTCTTTCTTTCTTTCTTTCTTTCTTTCTTTCTTTCTTTCTTTCTTTCTTTCTTTCTTTCTTTCTTTCTTTCTTTCTTTCTTTCCTTCCTTCCTTCCTTCCTTCCTTCCTTCCTTCTCTCTTCTGTCTCTCTCTCTCTCTTTCTTTCTTTCTTTTTGGTGATTCCCCCCCACCCCCACAATTTCCATCCTTCCATCCTATAGGATCACTTGCATGCACAGCTAGCAGTTACAGTGTCCAAAGGTATGATAAAAAAATAATAATTCAAGACTGTGACCATGATAATGCAGCACACATAAAACCAGAGGAAGCTTCTGTCACAGCTATCATCTTGACTTTTCTTTTTAACCTTATCCTACAGATAAGGTCTGACCTAAGTATAGTACATAAAATCTTCTGCTACAATGTCCTACCAGCCAATGAATACTTCAGCTTCAACCAAAACAATACAAGAGCACACAATAGATACAAACTCATGGTAAACCGATCCAAACTAGACTGCAGAAAATACGATTTCAGTAACAGAGTGGTCAATGCCTGGAATGCACTACCTGACTGTGGTTTCTTCCCCAAATCCCCAAAACTTTAACCTTAGACTGTCTACTGTAGACCTCACCCCATTCCTAAGAGGTCTGTAAGGGGCATGCCTAAGCGCACCAGCATGCCTACCATCCCTGTCCTAATGTTTTCTTTTATTCGTATCCTTTCCATGTATTTATAATTATGGTTAGACTTGTATCTGTCATAAAATACATGCTTGATGAAATGAAATAAATTAAAAATAAATCAAAATAAATATTTTTTTAAAAAAAAATAGATAAACCCGAGAGCATCCATGTATTTGCTCTGCATACTATACCAGTGGTGGGTTTCAAAACTGGTAGTTTTTTACTACTGGTTCTGGGTGTGGCTTGGTGGGCATGGCTTGGTGGGCGTGGCAGGGGAAGGATACTGTAAAAACTCCATTCTCACCCCACTCCAGGGGAAGGTTACTGCAAAATCCCCATTTCCTCCCAATCAGCTGGGACTTGGGAGGCAGAGAATAGATGGGAGCGGGGCCAGTCAGAATTTTTACTACCAGTTCTCCGAACTACTCAAAATTTCCGCTACTGGTTCTCCAGAACTGGTCAGAACCTGTTAAAACCCACCTTTGTATGCAAACCTGTTCACTTCAGTGGATTGAGAGAACGGACAGCAATTCAGGAGGGGAATATATGAATGGCTTTATGGTAGAGATTCCCTAAATATACTTCATATTCTCCTTGCTTTTTATATGATCTCTTGCCTCTCTATGCCAACAAACCAATTCAAGAGAACACAAAGATGTAGAATGCTAATTTCTTTTAGCAGTGCACTAACAATGAATCAGATTGCTTAACTCAGGTCTCAGCACATAAAGGCCTCTGACCAAGCATTATTAATTCCTTTTTAATTCCATCATGCACGCTATATATATATATATATATATATATATATATATATATATATATATATATATATATATATATATATATATATAAACAAATGCCAATAAAGAAAGAAAAAGAAAACTTTGTTAGAATTTACCCATGTCAATTTCATCCTGCAATAATGCAGATAATTAATTACTTTCCTCCAGGTTGTGTGCCTTCCAGGTATATGGTATGAAAGTACCCCCAAATTTGCAGCTAGTGCAGTGTGAGAATCTTCTGAGTTGTAATCAAAAACATAGAGTGGATTAGGTTACAGAAGTCTAATTAGAATCCTAGTCTGAAACCCCAAAAGTGTGTATCAGCAACGAATTAAGGAAAAAGGTAGATCATACCCATGCCTAACCTTTCCCATTTAATTAACTCTACTTGCACCTATGCTATACACAAGCTATAAAAAATCAGGAACCTTGTACAAAAAAAAAAAAAAAATAGCAGAATTCCTGATCATTAGGATCAAGTTTTCAAGAAGTAGATGCTAGTGATTGCTTGGATTGGTCCCTGCAGTTTTCTTGGCAAGGTTTTTCAGAAATGGTTTGCAGTTGCCTGCTTCCCAGGGCTAAAAGAGAGTGACTAGTCCAAGGTCATCCAGCTGGCTTTATGCCTAAAGCAGGACTAAAAGTTATGGGCTCCCAAGTTCTTAACTTCTACACTAAAGTTTTGCTCTGGAGCAATATTGGCTATAAAGAATAAATCTTGGGTGAGGGGGGGGAGTAGCTGATTCACAAGAAATCGGACCACTCAAAACGATGCTTCACTAAGTTGCTTTATCTACAACAATATCTTTTGTTTCATTCTCAGAACACCTGAAATAGTTATTTCAAGGTTGAACATGCACATTATCCAGAATAATGAAAAAGGAACTCTATATATTTAATATGGAAAAAATGTGAAGCTGTATTTACAGCATTTATTTGTGTATCCACCATTGGTATTGCCTCAAAAAAAGAGACCTAAGAAATTTTAATCTAATAGGAGGTTAAAGACTCACTTTTAAGTTAGACCCCCACAGATGAATCATGTTTATAACGATCAAGATTAAATTGGGGCACTATATTCAGAATAAGTTGAATATTCTTTGAAATGTATAATTATAACTATTGGGAATTAGAGAGGAAAATGGAAAAGTTGTTGGTTTTCTACTTGAAACAACAAAAACAACATTTTATATCTGAATTTCTGGACAATGATATTCAGTTATATATTGAAATCAAAAGCATTAATTATCATTTATGATTCCTATACTCAGTAATATAAATTGGAGATATCTGAAATTGAATAGCAAATTAGTAATTTTTAAGTTTAGGAAAATTTTAAAAGCCTGGCACAACCAGTGACAAGAAATTACAGAGACAATACAATCTATGGATTGAGGAAAGTTTATGGACCCAATCAATTCTCAGCTAAATAGTATAAACCTTTAACGGAACTGTTAACACCTACCTTTTTATAATTGTTTAAAATTGTTAAAAATTCTTTAAAGTTTAAAATCAATTCTTAATTTTTCTGTTTCCCTCCAACATTTTATTAGGCCTTTATTATAGTAATATTAAAGCCTAATACAGTCTAGATGTGCAAATTATCTTTTCACATCAGCATTAAAATATTAAGTGTGTTACTAGCCAGGAGGCTATGGAAACTAATACTATTGATAATTCACCCATCTCAGTCTGGATTTATTAAAAATAGACAAACATCTGATAATATCTTTTTTGAAAATTGATATTTTGACATTGTGGGAGATAATTTAGAATTGGCTGTTTTAATCTCGTTGGGCACTGAAAAGGTCTTTGATATGGTTCGGACTGAATTTATGAATTTATGTTCTAAGAAGATATAGGCTTCCATCATCTATTGAATTGCCATTTGGTATCTATACCCTATATGGAGATAATGTAATGTGGAGGTAATTGGTAATGTGTGAGTCATTACAAATGGATTTCTTTCTCAACCCAGCGAGCATTATCATCAAGGATGAACCATATCTCCTTTAATCTTTAATTTGATTCCTCAACCCTGAGCTTCTTTCATTAGGCAGTCTGTGGATATTAAATGTATAGTGGCACTTGGTACTAAATATAAATTGTTTCTATACAGTAATGGCATAATATCATTTTGGACAATTATCTAGTGTCATTACCAAAGTTTACTAAAGTGTAGTAATATGATGTCCATTCTGATTACACAATCTTTGCCTTTGGCATCTACAATATCAATAGGATACTGTGAGAATTTAGCACTTTTAATTTGTAGAGACTATATAAAATACATGGATTTATAGCTCTCTCAAAATATGTTACAACATGTTGAATTAAATACATCTAAGATGAATATTACATTCAGATGAATATAAATATATTAAAAGAGATCCTAATATTAACTTCTGTCTATTTATAGATAGCGCAGTGGCTCAGTGGCTAAGACGCTGAGCTTGTCAATCGAAAGGTCAGCAGTTCAGCGGTTTGAATCCCTAGTGCCGCGTAACAAGGTGAGCTCCTGTTACTTATCCCAGCTTCTGCCAACCTAGTTCGAAAGCACATAAAAATGCAAGTAGAAAAATAGGGACCACCTTTGGTGGGAAGGTAACAGCATTCTGTGCGCCTTTGGTGTTGAGTTATGCCGGCCACATGACCACGGAGACGTCTTTGGACAGTGATGGCTCTTCGGCTTTGAAACGGAGATGAGCACCAGCCCCCTAGAGTCGGGAATGAGTAGCACATAAATGCAAGGGGAACCTTTACCTTTACCTTTATTTATAGATAGACAAACTAATGGAAACTTTTTCTTAGCCATGGAAAGATGGCAGTGACAAATCCCTTTTGAAAATGCTGCCAAGAAAATTGCAGGGACAAGTTTAGTAGCTGCCTGGAATTAACATCTAAGAGGCAATATAAATATGTACAGGTAGTTCTAGACTTACAACAGTTCATTTAGTGACCATTCAAAGTTACGATGTCACTGAAACAAGTGACTTATGACTGTTTTTCACACTTGTGATCTTTGCAGCATTCCCATGGTCACATGATCCAAATTCAGATGCTTGGCAACTGACTCATATTTATGACCGATGCAGTGTTCCAGGGTTGTGATCCCCTTTTGCAACCTTCTGGGGAGCAATAAATAGTAGACCATCTGACGGCCGTGTCCAAGGGGGCTTTGCACAGGTTCGCCTGACGCGCCAGTTGCGACCTACCTAGACAGGGATGCCCTTCGCACAGTCACTCAGACTCTTGTTATCTCTCGTCTGGACTACTGCAATGCCCTCTACATGGGGCTGTCCTTGGGGTGCACCCGGAGGCTCCAATTTGTCCAGAATGCAGCCGCGCGGGTTATTACGGGAGCTCCCCAATACTCCCGGGTTACACCTCTCCTGCGTGAGCTGCACTGGTTGCCAGTGGTCCTTCAGAGCTGCTTCAAGGTTTTGGTTTTGACCTATAAAGCCCTTCATGGCATGGGCCCGGGATATTTGTAGGACCATCTCCTACCGGCCTCCCATCACCTAGTGCGCTCGCATAGAGCTGCCCTCCTGCGGGTGCCATCGGCCAGACAATGTCGGCTGACAGGGCCCAGGATGAGGGTGTTCTCTGTGGCTGCACCGACCCTCTAGAACGAGTTACCCACCGAGCTCCGGACAGCCCCTGATCTCCGTTCCTTCTGCAAGGACGTGAAGACATGGCTCTTTAAGCAAACAGGCTGAGTCTGTTTTGGGAGTTTTAATTTAATTGTGGGTTTTAAACTGAGTTTTAATTGTTAATTTTAATTGTCTTTATTATTGTTGTTTTTATTGTGATTTTATTGCTGTGAGCCGCCCCGAGTCCCTCGGGAGAAGGGCGGCATATAAATTTTAATAAACTTAAACTTAAACTTAAAGTCAATGGGAAAGCCAGATTCACTTAACAACCGGGTTAATAATTTACCAGCTGCAGTGATTCACTTAACAACTGTGGTAAGAAAAGTCATAAAGTGGGGACAAAACATTAAGAAATGTTTCACTTAGCAACATAAATTTTGGGCTCAATTGTGGTTGTAAGTTGAGGACTACCTGTAATGCTGTCTTAGGACTTCTTTGAAGAGCAAATGGATAACACTTTTGAAACCTGGCAACATTTAGGATCCAGGTTTATTGAATAAGGACTCTCCAGCCCTGAAAGCTGCCAGATGTATTTGATTCTTACAGGAAAATGCAGTTACATTTTGATCTAGATCAGTGTTTCTCAACCTTGGCAACTTGAAGATGAGTGGACTTCAACTCCCAGATTCTGGGAATTGGAATTCTGGGAGTTGGAAGTCCACTCATCTTCAAGTTGCCAAGATTGAGAAACACTGATCTAGAGTCACATGAGAAGTAAAACAAAGGAAAGTATTTTATTTCAGTCACTGACCAGCCTAAATCATATGAGGAATTCACAAATAACCCAAATCTGAAGATAATAAGAAAAATGTTTATTGAAACACATGGACCATACAAGCGATAAATACCTTTTATTAGCTGATTTATTATGGTTGTTAAGAAAGATTGTGTTCTGAATGTGATTTACTTACAATATCTATACAGTGTTGAAATCTACTGATTAAATAGTACGACTCAGATGCTTTAGACTCAGAGATATCAATAACTCCAGGAAACTTAATCAATGGAGACCTTGAAGCAAAACCAACAATTGAATTTTATATGGACTTTTAAAAAAGAATTAAAATACCCAATCTTGGAAAAATCAATCAGTCTAGGTTTCAAGAAATGTAAAAGATACTTCTTTTGACTGATGAATGACATTAATTCATAAAAAAATATTTCAGAACCCTGAATGGATATTTAAAATAATTGAATATCAGATTTTTTTTTCTTCTGACTTTTCCAAAAAAAGTCCTTTATGTGATTTGATCTGGTTCGACCATAGTTTTCTTTTTGATTCAAAGCATATGTAAAACCAACTTTGGAAATTAACATAACAGTTAAAAATGTAAATGTGAACTATTTATACCAAAATAAGGAATGTATCATTTATATGAAGAGCTTTGGCTCTACCACTGATATTAAAATGACAATGTGTCATACTTGAATGAATTCCAGTGTCTGATGCCAGTATCTAAATGGTGGCATTTGTATGATGCCACTGTCATAGGCATACCATGATTTGCAGGATCCAATCTGGGTTGGTCACCTGAACCAAAGGTTTAGTCTTCCAAGCTTTCAGACTCGGAGAACTTCTCTTTACTGGAATGTGCAGACACACTCTACACCAGGAATCTTCAACCTTGACAATTTTATGACTTGTGGACTTCAAATCCCAGAATTCCTCAGCCAGCATGCTGGGAGTTGAAGTCCACAAGTTGTAAAGTTGCCAAGGTTGGAGACCCCTCCTTTACACGTTCCAGTAGAGAGAAGTTCCCTGAGGATGGGCTCCAGCACAAGACCAAAAGCTTGGAAGACAAAACCTAAGGTCCCAGTGACTGACCCAGATTGGATCCTGCAACATTATCCTGGGCCATGTATATTTGCCTTCATGCCATCATTTCCCCCTCTCTTTCTCCTTCCTGCGATGCCCTTGCCATTCACTACATTTCTCAATATATCTTTATAATTGAGAATCTTCCTTGATTACCCCTATCCTTATAGCACACCATACATTGCCTTTTATTCTTTAAAATTCTCATTTTTATCTTCTTCAGAGTCTCATTAACTTCATCCATCCATGTCTTTATCTATTTTCTATTTCCTCTTGATCTGTTCACTTGTACTACATTATTTGTTAAATCCATTCTCTCTATATGATCCAACTTCAAAATATTTATTTTATACTGGACCCTTATTTGACAATTTTAAACAATTCAGAGTGAAGCTCAGTTTATTTGTTCTGAAGTCTCTCGTTCCCACCTGCATTTTCCTTTCAACTATCAGAATGTTTCCCCCACTGGATTGTACTTATCTAGAACATTCCTCAGTTTTTACAAGAATTCAACTTTGGTTTCTCCTTTATCACAATCTCACTATTTACTGAAGCAAGTCTCAGCAACTTATGGATTCCTATTTTCATATTCAACAACTTAGATGATACAAAAGTCATACTTATGATACACATTTTAGCTTTTTCATTTATAATTAAACCTACTCTACTTAATTCCCTGCATGTACTGCCTGAACACTGAAGGCATTTTCAGCAAATCTTTGCTTGCTTGAAACCAGCTATGCCAAGTTGTGCTTCTACCTTAAACTGATCTAAATTGGGCCAAGCACACCAAGTTTAACATAAGAGGTAAATTTACTTGAAACTCACACAGAGAGAGCAAGTACTTATAATGTGAAATTGGAAAATACAGTAATTCCTAAGTGAACTCAAGGTGAACCTAATGGCTGTCATGCCAAACTTGCCCCATATCTCTTCCTTTTTTCCTGCATCCATCTTTGCTACAGCTCTGGAAGATTCGCTGCTTAGAACAAAGCAGGGGAAACTATTTAATGTAGCCAGATTATTTTTAGGAATTTCTTAAGACTAGTAGAACTGCATTTATAATTCAAATGTGTTTGTGTTTGGATAGTCTGATGTTCTTTTCCTGAGCCACTAAAATGAATTGACTAATCATCTAAAACAGCCATCTGCAAATCTAATTCATGTGGACAGAAACTTCTTTGTAATTTGGGATCATAGGAAAAGAAGAAGAGCCTATTGAGTAAAGCCAAGAGATTATCTAGCCCAGGGGTCTCCAACCTTGGCAACTTTAAGACTTTGTGGACTTCAATTCCCAGAATTCTGGGAGTTGAAGTTCACAGGTCTTAAAGTTGCCAAGGTTGGAGACCCCTGATCTAGCCTAGTGTTCTGCCTCCAATTGTAGTCAGCTAAACATCCACTAGAAGTCCACAAGGAGACATGAAGGTAAGAAAGCAAGAGCAATTTCCCTAGAAAAGTTCCTTATTATCCCAGGGGTCCAACCCAATCAGTGATATGATATAAATAGGATTTTTAAAAATTCAGCAATATAAAAAGGAAACCAGGGGTGGTGCCAGGTAGATAAATTCTGCTTTTCCCCCTAGTGGTTGTTATTCAATTTAATGAGATGTCTATTACTTCTGAAATTCTGTCAAGGGAGAAAAATTTGAGAAATTGACATAGATGGATGGGGTTCCCTTGCACTGTTTAGTTATAATATGACCAAGGAATGTTTGTATGACTATTTCATACCTTTCATAGATTTGAAGAACAATTTGTAAAGATCCAAATTGTCTGCCTAGGCCTATTATCTAGGAAATACACAAATTCAGAAAATTTTTTCCTGATGACTCTTAAAATAGAAATACCTAGGTGTACCAACGAAGTGGTGAAGAATTGAGACCTCTTTGTATATTATGCAAATCATTAGATCTACCTCCACAGTGTGATGAGAGAAGAAGCAGCCAAGCTGTCTAGGAGAAAAGCAGTAGTACTGAGGGTAGATCTGGTAAGCAGCAGGGATGAAATCCAATAGGTTCTGACAGGTTCTGGAGAACTGGTAGCAGAAATTTTGAGTAGTTTGGAGAACCGGCAAATACCACCTCTGGCTGGTCCCAGAGTGAGGTGGGAATGGAGATTTTGCAATATCCTTCCCCCAGGATTGGGGAGGGAATGGGGATTTTGCAGTATCCTTCCCCTGGAGTGGGGTGGAAATTGAGATTTTGCAGTATCCTTCCCCTGCCATGCCCACCAAGTCATGCCCACAGAACTGGTAGTAAAAAAAATTTGAATTTCACCACTGGTCAGCAGCCTAGGTTTTTCTTGGTCTTACCAGAAAGTATTTTGCCCAGAAGGATCACTTGCTTTTGCAGAACATACTTACAGCTATTCAGCAACCTCTGTGCTGGGTCCCCCCCCCCCCCAGTTGTCTCTAGAGCATCAAACCCTTCTGAGGCAGCCAAAGGACATGTGCCAGGATAGATCATTGACAGAACCCAGATTTCAGATAGTTCAGCAAGGTTTTATGTTTCCCACCTGTTTAATAATGGCATTAGGTTGCTGGAATCCTTAATCTGTAATCAATCATATGTAGGTCATCTCAGTGTATGGTTTATGAGTGATGTTAAGCAATTTATTTTATTTTATTTATTATTTTATTAGTTCGATTTATATGCCGCCCTTCTCCGGAGACTCAGGGCGGCTTACAATGCTTTAAGCAATAGCCTTCATACTTTTGTATATACCTGCTTAGTAGAGCTTTTTGGGGGCCCCTAAGCGGTGTTCTATTTTATACAAAGTCAGTTTATTGCCCCCACAAACTGGGTCCTCATTGAATTGTTTCAATTCTGGAATCACTTTGCCAGTAGTCTAGTTGATAGAACTGAGGTGTCTAGTGAAAAACAAGTCTGAAGTTCTCTCACACAAGAATAATAAAAAAAAATTACAAGCCACTCAAATCTACTTGTAAGAAGCTATGAATACATTTTCCTATCTTCTATTTCTCACATTGTTAAGCAATCTACTATGCCTATGCACGAATCTCAGGCAAGCTCTGCAGATGTTCAAATATCTGTACAATGTAAAGACATTCTCCATTGCTGAGTAGAAGTGCTATCCATAAACTACCAGAAAAAAACATAATGGAATGCTGGACAAAAGTATTTGAACAGAAGGGCCGAGGGAAGACTCCATGTCGGGCTGGTTTCTCTTTGGATCCAGATAATGCATTTAGCAAATATTAACCAGCTTGCAGAGCAAATTTATTAGCTTGAATGTACTCTGACTAGCAATTCACTGAAGTCAAGAAAAGTCCCAGCATGTTCTCCACAATGTATTACACTGTGCACAGCAAGCACGCCTATCAGCTCTTCTGAGCACTCCTTTCAAATGGGTTCATGTTGAATTAGTTTTAGTAAAGTTTGCCAACAATCTGGATTCCATCTCTTCACTCAAATGCTGTGTTGCAAATACATCCCTTTTTAGTATTAACTGTCATCAAAGAGGAGGACTCAATAGATGAATGTTGATAGGCCTGATAAAAATGGCTGAATCCTAGCCAACATTTAAATGTTGCAACAGAATAACATTAGGAGCCAAAGTTTCCTAAAAGTTTATAGCGTCCCCAATTCTGGCTGTAGCTCACTCAAAGAAAAAAAAATTACTGGTGTTTCTGCTTAAAAGGGATGTCTGAAGTTTAAATGAGGGAATGACTCCATTGAACAGTCAACAAACCAATCACTCCTTCAGTTTTGACTGATAATTAGCAATTTCAGTATTACTCCACGAAGACTTGACTATTGCAACTGTTAATGTCTGAAATATTTATGTGGTGTGATAATCTGCTAAGCAACTTTAGAAAAAAGTAAATGAAATGTCTTTCTGCCTGATTCTCCTAAGCAAACATCACCTGCGGCTTTCCTAATAAGAGAACAATATGCATAATACTGTGTTTCCCTGAAAATAAGACCAGGTCTTATATTTTTTGGACCGCCATAAAAGACACTAGATCTTCATTTCGGGGAGGTCTTATATTTTTCCCAATTTTTTTCCTATACCAGGAAGGGTGAGGGCAGTGAGCTGCCTCTCCCACTTAGCGCCTCCATGGCCTCACTAAACAGCTGATCTGCGCCGCTTTCAGAGCCCACATGGGCAGCTACTTCACGTGGGAGAGGAGGCACTATGAGGGAGCCCATTTGTCACATTGCCCGGGTGGGGGTTGCCCATGCAGGTGCCGGGCCTCAAGGCGCCACTCTGAGCAGGTGCTGAGCTGGAGGTGGGGGAAGGTCAGTCCACTTACCCTGTCCTCCATCATTTCTCAACAAATGTCTCTCTCTGTGTGTGAGAGAGAGCGACAGAGAGAGAAAGAGAAATGGCGGAGAGGAAATCCTTTCAAATAGCAATGCCTGCAATTCTTGTTAGTACCCTCCATTGTTTCTCTCCCTCTCTCTCTCTCTCTCTCTCTCTCTCTCTCTCTCTCTCTCACACACACACACACACACACACACACAGACATTTGATTGCTTGAAAGGGACAGGCTGTGCTTTGCTTCTACCATAAGCACATGCACCCCACAATCTTTCAGAATTGCCTGCCTTTTCATCCTTTTCTCAAGCAGCAGCAGCTGGGTAGAGGTGGGGGGAGGGGAACCGAGTCTGACGGACAGCATAGCTTTTTGCCTCATCGTCAGAAACATCTCCAGGCACCCGGAGAGACAGAACTCCCGGCCCTTGTTGGATCAGTTGATTCGCAGGGCACAATTAAGGGGCTGAGGTGACCGGGGAAGGGGAGGGCTGCCTCCTAGGCTGGCCACGCCCACCCCCTTCACTAGGGCTTATTTTTGGGGTAGGCCTTATATTAGGCCCACCCCAAAAAATCAGGGGAGGGCTTACTTTCAGGATAAGTCGTATTTTTGGGAAAGCCCTCAAATTCCACTGCTTATGTTAAGAGGGTAGAATCCAGTTAGCTTTCATCCCCAACACAATGGCTTCCATAAATGGAACAAAGAGCAGCTTTCACACATTCAGTATCCGCTGTTGTAAATGCTTGTTCATATATGTATAGCATGGTCCTGTTTTCAGTTGCAAAGAGTCGAGAACCCTGATCAATTTGCTGAGATAAGGATCTTGTAGTCATATATACAAGACTCTAGTAGGTGTTTGCCTGGCTGCACATTATTTTCCTTAGGCTCTTATTTCCTTCCTGATTCAAATTAGTTTTCCTCAAAATTTATTGGGGGGATGGGAACTAGGGAGATTTTAAGATAAGATAACCTTTATTGTGATTTTTTACTGTGAGCACACTGGCCCATGTTAAAAATAAAGTTCTGTTGCCTGCTCTCAAAAGAAAGTATATACAGTATCTACCCATACACATACATAACAAACATATATAGCATATATACATGCTATATACACCCATGCATATATATCACTGTCCATTTTGAATACATAGTGGAAAGAGGAAACTTGAGAGTTCACAAGGTTGATGCTATATGGAACAAAACTGTGACTGAATCTGGATGTTCTGCTTTGGATACCACGGAGCCTCCTCCCGGAAGGTAACAAAGAAAACAGGTTGTGAAGAGGATGTGTAGCGTCCCAGACAATCCTGAAGACCCTGCTCAAGCATCACTTATGTGCTATATCTTGGTGGCATAGAGCCTTGGTGGTGCAGCAGACTAAAGTGCTGTTAAATAGCACCAGCTGCCTGCAATTACTGCAAGTTCAAATCTCACCAGGCTCAAGGTTGACTCGGCCTTCCATCCTTTCGAGGTAGGTAAAATGAGGACCTGGATTGTGGGGGCAATAAGCTGACTTTGTATAAAAAAGAACACCGGGGGGGGGGCAAAAGCCCTACTAAGCAGGTATATACAAAAAGTATGAAGGCTATTGCTTAACGCATTGTAAGCCGCCCTGAGTCTCCGGAGAAGGGTGGCATATAAATCGAACCAATAAGTAAATAAGTAAATATCCTGGATAGAAGGAAGTGAACTACCAATCTTTTCTTCCATCCTCCCCAGTCTCTGCACTACCTTCCCGTCTGAAGCAGTAATGCTTCCAAACCAGACAGTAATGCAATATGACAGGATGCTCTTGATTACCTCTCTATAGAGACTGGTAAGGACAGGGGAAGGAAGATGTATTTTTCTCATGCAACACATAAAATGAGGTGTTGCTGTGTCTGCTTCACCAGTGTCTCACTGTTGAGCGACCAAGCTAGCCTAGTTGGTTGCAGAATTTTATTTCCTCCATTCTCTGACTCACACTATGCAGAAAGCACAGTCCTATTGGATTGGCTGAACCCTCAGGCCTGAGGTGAGACTGTTAAGTAAGTCTTCTGTAATCAAAGCTCTGATATGTATCCTACCAAGTAAGGCCCAAAAATTCCTGCTAAGAAGGAAGGTTATGTGAGCCAATCTTTTTTTCCTGTAAAATAAAGATACATTAACTTTAAGGTTCAGAGTACATAAGATTTGTATGAATGGAAATGTCTGATTACAGAGTTAATAGCTAGGTTAATGTTTAGCCAATATATTTGGAAACAAAATATTGCTAAATCATACTGATAGCTGCAGGAATTCTCGTAAGCCATATCAAGTGCTTGTAAGAACTGCTTTCTATTGGGATCTTTCGCCCAGTGGTTCTCTGGTTTTGTTTTGTTTTGTTTTTGTTTTGTGTGTGTGTATGTTTCTGTGTTTTGTTTTGTTTTTTGAAGCACCTATGATTAGAGTGGATAAATAATTCTAGATACCACTTCTATGTGAAAATCATTGGGTCCTCCAAATTATCCTGTATGCCTCATTGCATTCCTGTCATCCAATGAAGTGGTTTCTTGAACCCAAAGAGCCAGTTGACACCTTAATGGCAACACAGCAATAAGAACTAGAGGTTAATTATGATTCGCCAAGAAAGAAGAAATGTATCATCCCAACTCAAAATCAAAATTAGAGTAGGACCACAGTGACTCAGATTCAAGTTTGCCACAACCAGCCATGAAAACTCACTTGGTGACCTTGGACTGATCACTCAGTCTCAGTCAATCAACTTCACAGAACTACAGTTGTCAGAAAAATTTGTGCCATGTATACTACCATGAATCCATAACTGAAAGCTGGGCTAAAATATAGACATGCAGAACTAAAATCAAAGTGATAATTAAAATTTCTCAAGCATAGGGAGGATTTTTTTTTAACCAGATTACAGTATCTGCTCAGGTGCAATTTGTTGCTAGGCTACATTCTTCTTCCTTCTTAAGATCTTTATAATTGACCAGGACACCATAATTACTGTCCTCTTGTGAAGAAGAACAAATGGACACTCTCATCCATAGCTTAGTGACAGAGCACATGCTTTGTAGGGCAGAAAATTCCATCTTTCATCCCTGACTTGAAATGGTGATGTAAAGAATCTCTGAGATCCTGTAGAGCAAGGGTGTCAAACTCACGGTGTCACGTTGTCATCATGTGATGTATCGTGACTTTTTTTCCCCTTTGCTAAAATGAAGGTGGGTGTGGCCAGTGTGTGATACATCTGGCCCGCGGGCCGCGAGTTTGACACCCCTGTTGCAGAGCCACTGTCAGCTAGAAACAACAGTAACAAACCTACTGCAGATAATTTGGTCTGATCTAAGAAAAGTTCCTGTATCCATTATTGGCATGACCTCAGTTTGCATTTGTATCTGTCCCATTAATCTAGATCGCCTGCACATTTTCTAGCATACTTTATGACAGGAGCACCTAAGTCTGTCTATAACCAGGGCTTTTCCACCTTATCTGACAGGTTTATTTCAACTACATTTGAACCAAAATAGCTTGAGCCATTCTTCCTTACACTGGGAAGATAAAGCAAACCAGCAGCAGAACACTGCTTTTCTAAACTTTCATTCTCAGACTGAAGAGTTTCCTTAGCTGCAAAATACTTCAGGAAATGAAATAAGCAGCTGGCATCATTCAATGGAACCAGGAGGGATCCATAAAACAATGAAGAGCTTTACAGCACCTTAAAGTAAACAGACTTTCTTGTTGACTAGAGTCCACTCCAGTGGCAAATATTGTTAACACACATACACACACACATATAGCAGGAAAAATGGTGCCAAATTCAGCGTTCAAAAAAAATTAATTAAACTGAGCACTTCTTTGGAAGAGAAGATAATGCCTGATGTACCTGATCAACAGAAATAACTACATCACAATAAACGTTAATTTTTAAAGGGCTGCAAGGCTAATTGCTGTTGCTATAGGAGCCTATCATCTTGTAATGTAAATAAAACCAATTAGATCAAACCAAAGACCCATCTATTCCTGTACGGTACTTCAAACTACAATCAAGTCTATTGCCATTTTTGATGCTATCCTTCCAGTTACTAAAGAAGCATTTGCCTCACGGGTGGTTCACTTACCCCCGCTACCGGTTCTCAAGTGTGAGTGCACGAGCCTTCGCGCTTGCGCAGGGCCTTCCGCACATGTACAGATCGTCAAAAACAGGACGTGATGACATCCAGGTAGGTGGGTGGAGCGTTCTGCAGCTGCTGCTACCAGTTCGCCCGAGCCAGATAGAACTGGCTGAATACCATAGATTTGCTTCCTTTATGGTTTTAATCAGCTAGCATCAGGACAAAAATATCAGGATCCCTAAACTCCTCCTGAAATTATCATTAAAATGTATAGGCCTCAGAACTGGATAAAATAATCATAAAGTGACTGGAAGAAGATTAATACGGGAAGTCCCTTGCTGAATAGGATTAACTGCCATTTAAGTTGGCCTTAGCCAAACTGACATTCTCCATATATATTGAGATTGATAATTTATATTATAAGAGCCACGGTGGTGCAGTGGTTAGAGTGCAGTACTGCAGGCTACTTCTGCTGATCACCGGCAGCCAGCAGTTTGGCAGTTCAGGTCTCACCAGCTCAAGGTTGACTCAGCCTTCCATCCTTCCGAGGTGGGTAAAATGAGGACCCAGATTGTTGGGGGCAATATGCTGACTTTGTAAACTGCTTAGAGAGGGCTGCAAAGTACTGTGAAGTGGTATATAAGTCTAAGCGGTGCTGTTGCTATTATATAATATGTCATACAAACATTATATCATATATCATCAAGTTGGCCAAAGTAGATCTAATTGTAGTGATTACTAGGCACTCATAAGCAGAATTGATGTAGTGGTTAAGGCCAATAGTGGTTCCACTTACCTTCGCTACCAGTTTGCAATTGGGAGCACGCGCATGGCGCTTCTGCGCATGCCTCCTGCCATCACTACCAGTTCACTCAAACCGGGGTGAACCAGTAGAAACCCACCACTGGTTAAGGCACTCTACTAGAAAGCAGGAGACTAGTTCCATCTTAGCTATGAAAGCCAGCTGGGTGACTTTGGGCCACTCACTCTCTCTCAGCCCAACTCACCTCACAGGGTTGCTGTTATAAGGAAAATAGGAGGAGGAAGGTATGTTGGATATGTTTGCCGCTTTGAGTTATTTATGAAAATAATAAATGTGGAATACAAATAAACAAATAAAATTGCAACAACCTTCTTTTCTTGCAATTGCTCTCAAGTAATTGATAATTGTATTCTGATTCTGAAACACAAAGACTTAATGCAATCCATTGTAGATGCAGTCTATTTTCCTCCAATAGGCCATTCCATTTTCCTACCCATTTTTTCCTCCCATTTTCCCCCCCAGCTCCAATGAGAAGAAATTTCACAATTATTTAGTGTGTGTGTTACTTACTGAAAAAGATTTATTTCAAGTGTCCCCCAAGGTGCATTTTCTGAGGGATGTATAAGATGACAATTATGCTAAATTATGAGTGATTTTGGCCCAACATGTGCCACAATTCCTATCGCCTGCATATTACTTCCAAGAGCAATTGTATAGTACAAATTATATAATTATTAAATTAAATTAAATTAAATTAAATTAAATTAAATTAAGTTAAATTAGAATGTTTTATTCCAAATGGTATAACATAATTTCATGGTACTACAGTATATCTGGATAGAGATAATATTCTGTTAAAGGAACTTCAAGAATATTTTGGCAAATGCTTAAAATTAAATTGGAGCATATTGTGCTCGCCTCAGTAGGAAAGGCAACAAACCTGTATTTCAGGTAGAAATCCCACCCTTGAGCTAAATGCAGTCTCCCAGGTCTATCTGGTTTATGAGTCTCTACAAAGGCTTGGATTTTCAACAAATGATGTCACTAGAGAGGGATGGACAGTAAATATTCCCAAACCAGGGACCCCTGAGAGAGAAGAGAAAAATGAAGTTTCTCCTCTGCTTGCACAATTATCTTAACATATTATTATTTTAATATAAATCAAGAGAAAAAGAAGTTGCCACAATGGATTCAGCATATTATATCAAGCCAAGCTGAAACTTTAGGCAGAGAAAAAGAAATAAGAGTTCATGAACTTTCCGGTTAAGTTATTTTCAATTCCAGCTTTGTCACAGGGGGTGTTGATAACATCTCACATACTTACTGTGGAAGTTTAAGAAACACTTAGGGAAAGAAACAATGGAGTAGATTTCTAAACAATACCTAACACCACTCTGAGAGAGCAAAACATTCTCATATTTTGCAGCTGGTGCAAGGAATGGAAAGCAAGTCGGATAAAATGTGTGAATGCACAACAAAAACATCACCATCCACAGACACACACAAGGATTCAGAAGGCAACAGAGAAAACACCAGGCAACATTCTCATAACTCCTGCCTGCATAAATGCCATTGCCCTAATTTCAGGCATTTCTATAACAGTCTCGTCCTTCATCCTGACATCTTTATACGGAACATCTGTTGCTGATACAGCGTTACCATTTCTCTTGTTTATAGTATGTTGCCAAATAAATATAATGGCAGGAATTTGCAAAATGGGCAGATCTAGTGCTCAAAGTACCCGCTACACGTGACCTAAAGAGAAATAAAGTAAACTTACAATGAATGGCTGAGCCCTTGGAAGATCATACAGTAACAGTGGAATCCTATACATCTTAAGGATGCAAAAAAATTCTGCCACAGATCGTTCTGGGAGCAAAAGAGATTCATGGCAGGACAAATGCTAGGAGAAAACATAGTTCGGTTAGGGTTCTGTCTTTTCTAAAAATAACAACAGCAAAAACAAAAATAATAATAGATCCAACATGCTTTTTGAATTGTAAAAGGTGGCCCCAGCCACATCTAATGCTCACATAGTAATCATTCCAAGAAGCAAAGAAGCAGCCGCTTCCAGTAAGAGCAAGAAATATTTTTGGTACCATAAGAAGGAAAACAAGACCCTCACCCTTATAAAAAGCATGCTTATGCCCTTGTTATATATATATATATATATATTCCAACGTCAGTTAGTGCAAAATGACTACTGGCATAAGCCTGATGATGGCAGATGGGATTCTGCCGAAACGTCGCTTCTACCCTTTTAGGGATATATCCACAATTACACGGGAAGAAACCCGAAATATTAACTATACACACACACACACACACACACACACACACACACACACACATATATATATATTTCAATAACCAAAACAGGCTGCTGCTTCTCTGTGCTGCATGTTGCGGTCACATGATCAGTCCAAGAAGTGTCAAGAAAGAACAACCTCTGCCAACCGTTCAGTCCATAGCTGAGCAGATCATTTTCCTGTCACAAGAAAGAGAAGGCCAAAGGACTGGCTATTTTGCAGATTTTCAAAAAATGAAATTGATTTTTCCACCACAGGAAGGATGGATATTTGGAGTGGAGTGGAATGGAGTGGAGTGGAGTGGAATGGAGTGGAGTGGAATGGAATGGAATGGAATGGAATGGAATGGAATAGAATAGAATAGAATAGAATAGAATAGAATAGAATAGAATAGAATAGAATAGAATAGAATAGAATAGAATAGAATTTTTTATTGGCTAAGTATGATTGAACACAGAAGGAATTTGTCTTCGGTGCATAAGCTCTCAGTGTACATAAAAGCTATAAGTGATAAATCATGATCATAATCATCATAAAAATATGTTCATCATAAATCATATGATACAACACTTAGTGATAGTCATAGGATACTAAATAAGTAATCAACATAAATCATACTAGGAAACTAAATAACACAATATAAACCGTAAAGATACAAGCAACAAAGTTATAGTCATAAGTAGAAAAGGAGATAGGAAATAGGAAAGATGAGAAGAATAATAGTAATACAGTCTTAGTAAATTATTTGACAGTGTTGTGGGAATTAGTTGTTTAGCAGAGTGATGGCATGGGGAGAAAAACTGCCCTTGTGTCCAGTTGTTCTGGTGTGCAGTGCCCTATAGCGTTGTTTTGAGGGTAGAAGTTGAAACAATTTATGTCCAGGATGCGAGGGGTCTGTAGATATTTTCACAGCCCTCTTTTTGACTCAGGCTTGCTATAACCATTCATTCCACCATGAATCCTTTAGGAAACCCCCCAATGCTACATCTTTTACATCCCTGCTTCAGATGATGAAAAAAAATTCTTCTGTGTACTTCCCAAAAAACTAGGCTAGCTGAAGCATAGTTTGGAAGCAGATTTAACATCTTATGCTTCTCATTTATACAAAAAGCTACCTTGAATTGCATCAAGCTATCAGGTCCTGCTGGATAGCCATATCTGGTCTGACTGGAAGTGCCCATCCAATGTCCCTGGCATATCTAAGCCTTCTAACTCATGAGGGATGGGATTTTATAGTTTTTATGCTGAGGATTTTTAATATTGTAAGCTGCCCAGAATCACCTGTGTGTGAGTTGGGTGGCCATACAAACTTGTTTAATTAATTAAGGCCTCCTGTGTTTAAAGCTTGCAATTGGTGTTTCTCCTACATTTGAGTTAAGGGTTTGTGTAAGGAATGAGCAGAAGTCCTTCAAGTGATTACGAACACATGAGATTCTTTCGCTTTCCCGGATCAAGCATAAGGTCCAGGAAGCAGCAGAGATGGAAGTCTAATGTTGTTTGCCTTTCAGCTATCTTCTTTTTCTTGATATAGAACAGTGCTGGAGAACCTTTCAGCACTGAGTGCCGAAATGGGAGCGTGTGCTACTTCTGCCAAGGAAGCACAACCACTTCCAGGCCGGTGTGCCTCTTACTCCAACGCTTTGTCAGACGTTCCTCCTTCATGGACTCAGCTCCTTCACAGCCCTGCCACCCCAGAAGAGCAGCAGCGGCAGCCGCAGGGCGAGGGGCAGGAGTGACCAGCCGGCCCTTGCAGCTGCTCCCCTGCCGGCAAGCCAGCCCCTCAGTGGCATCTCCATGCATGAGAAGCTGTGCTTTCCTCCAGCCCTCCTGGGGAAGCTCACCTCCCCAACGATGGCTCCTCCTTCTCCTCCACCTGGCTGCTCCAGTATGCCAGCCAGAAGCAGCAACATGAGAACCGGAGCCACCCCCTTGCCCTCCGGTGGCAGCAGGAGTAGCGGGCGGGGCAGGCAGCCACCCAGCCAGCAAACATTGCCCCACTGCCCTGTGTGCCCAAGCCAGCCAGGTGCTTTGGACCGTGAATGCACTGGCCACCTGGTCTTCATGCACACGGGAGCACTGGAAACCAGAAGAGCAGCCGCCCGGTGTGCATGCGCCACCTGTCTTTTGGTTTCTTGCGCTCATGCGTGTATAAAGACCAACTGGTCAGCACGCCAGAACCTAGAAAAGCAACAGACGACAGCTCAGTGCCTGGAGAGATGGCTCTGCTTGCTACTTTTGGCACGCATGCCATAGGTTTGCCATCACAGATATAGAATTTCTACTATATGTAAAAAAAAAACACTTTTTTTCCTCCCCATAGCAAAATTGATACCTCAGATTCAGTCATTGTTCTGGGCAAAAAGGAGAAATCTTTTCAAGGTCTCCAATGTCCTGTTGCTTTTGCCCTTCTAAAGGATTTTTCCATAAATTCATTGTTAATGCAGACTCCATATGGCCCAGGATTTTGATAATTTCTACATCTCTGAAAACAAATGTACCATTTTTCTGCTGCTATTAATTGTATATGAAGCATGAAGATGAGTAAAGATGGCTTTTACTTTTTAAATTATCAGAGTTTCATAAAATAGCTTTGAAATGCAGTTTCTTAAAAGTTTTTCCAATTTTCGGATTCTCTCGCATAGCAATAGCAATATACCACTTAGACTTATATACCACTTCACAGTGCTTTACAGCCCTCTCTAAGCAGTCAGCATAATTGCTCCCAACAATCCGGGTCCTCATTTTACCCACCTCAGAAGGATGGAAGGCTGAGTCAACCTTGAGCCTGGTGAGATTCGATCTGCTAAACTGCCGGCTGCCGGTGATTAGCAGAAGTAACTTGCAGTACTGCACTCTAACCACTGCGCCACCATGGCTCAATAGTCAGCCATTACTCTGAAAATGCAAACACATTTTCCTAGGTAATTATAGCATGTGAGTTGAGTGGGGAAAGGCTAACAGATGAGTTTCATTGAGACTTGTTTTTTACTGTGAGGCATCAGCCATGGTAATGTTCTTTGGAATGGATGTGACAACATCTCAGCTGTTACTTGCACAACTGATGGGAAACCCAATCCTAAGAAGCCAACAAGGGCAGAGGCCTTTGACAATGGCATTCCTTTCACAAACACCTAGTGGGCAATATTGCTTTGGAGCAGTGAAATATTAAAGACTGAAAAAAAGGCCATGACAATAAATTAATCCAATCCGAAGTACAATAAAGGCCTTACCAACTCATACTCAAAAGCACTGCTTCTTAAAAATGATGTGCTCTTGTTGATTTGAAGAAACCAACTGATAAACATCACTTTAGGGCAGGGGTGTCAAACTCGCAGCCTACCATGTCCACCCCCAGTTTAGCGAAGGGGGGGAAGTTGCAATACGTCATGTGATGACAACATGTTGTGAGTTTGACACCTCTGCTTTAGGGTCTTCTGTTTTTCTTTGAGGTTCTTAATGGCTTACAGTAGGCTCCCAACTAAGACAGGAAGAAGATTCTACTGTTCTGAAAATAATTATCAGAATCACTTTTCTTTCACTGCACTGCATACAGTGCACTTACTTACAATATCCAGATGACACCTACCATGGACTTTGAATATGAATTTATGTCTTCTATTTATCCTTTGTTCTTAGAACAAGTGCATTTTTTTTTCAATCAATGGGTCCAGAATGAAATAATTTTCCCAAACAGCTCCCCAAATTTGAATATTTTAAAGCTCTTTTCAATCTTGTCACTTTGGGAAAATCTACTGGTAAGAGACATCACTAGAGACAAATACCAGAATACTGCAGTAATCCATCCACAGCTTTTAGATATGGATCGCTGCTCCCTTGTTCTCTAGTAAGCAAAGTGACCATTACAATGAAATACAAAGAAGATTAAGAATTTACCCCCCCAGGAGCCTTTGAGAATAGCTATATCAGGAGACCAGTGGAGACAGCCTTATCAGCTGACTCACAGACCAAAATTGACTCTTGCATGGCTCCATACAAGAATGCTGTTCATAAACTAACAAGGTCAACAGAGCAGCTTCTTCTACTATGAAGGGTCAGTCAGACTTGGCAAGTCACACAATCAGCAAACCAGCAATCAAATGTTTCAATCATGCCTGCTTATTGCATCAGGCAACAGGGAGGTGAAGATGAAAAGGAAAATCACATGCTTCTTTGGCTATGGAAAAAAACCCTACAAGATGAAGTCATCAGGTCAGGAGACAAAACCTTTAATTAACTAACGACAAGCTTAGAATGTCCTGTCCAGTGTAAAAAGAATCCGTTTTAAACTACATAGTAGCTATCATTTTTTATCAATGATGCTCCAGGCTGTTCTTTTCTTTGTTGAATGAAGTACATTTGTTGAAGTTTTCCTGAAAGATAATTTGCTGTCATGGCTGCACTATAGAAGATGACAAATAGTCTACTATACAGTCCTGTGCATGGAATAAGAAACTCCTACATCCATAATAGTGATTAGGTTCCTTGACCAAGCATATCTTGGTCAAGATATTGACTATCTTGATTAGAGAAGAAACGGACTAGGGGGTGACATGATAGCAGTATTCCAGTATTCCAGAGGGGCTGCCACAAAGAAGAGGTGGTCAACTTATTTTCTGAAGCACCAGAAGACAAGACAAGAAACAATGGATGGAATCTAATCAAGGAGAGAAGCAACCTGGAATTAAGGAGAAACTTCCTAACAGTGAAAACACTTAACCAGTGGAACAGCTTGCCTTCAGAAGTTATGGGTACTTCATCACTGGAGGTTTTTAAGGAAAGACTGGACGGCCAATCGTGTGAAATGGTGTAGGCTCTCCTGCTTGAGCAGGGAGGTTGGATTAGAAGACCTCCAAGGTTCCTTCCAGCTCTATTCTGATCTTCTTCTCTTTTGACAAGACATTGGGTCTGCCAGGATAGGGCAATGTGCTTGCTCTTTTTCCATCAACCTGCCTAGCCAAAGTCTCAGGATCTCTGAAACCACAATGACAGCATTAACAGTTACACTAAGGCATAAACATTGTTGTGGAATGTTGTGGAATCTCTTCATTGCAGAAATTGTCCTAGAACAGGATCAAGTGCTCTGAAAGGGAAAGCTTTTTTCTTCCCTCCTTAAAGAGCTCCTCCTAATGTTTCTTGGAGCATTCCAAGCTATTCATGAGTGATGGAAATCCGCAGTTCTCTGATTTCACTGACAAATTTGTCCCTTTAGCAAAAATATATTCACAGAATTCCACCCTTAAGACTGAAAAATAAATAGATCAACCGGTATCCATTAGATTAATTTGGGCTATCATTTTATCACGTGTCATAGGTGGACTATCTCATTATACTGTCTAACATTTTGAGCAATGAGCCAAGGAAGGGCTTTTCCCCACTGAAAGGTTAAATATATTCAGATCCATCTGCAATACAGGAAAGACACTTTAATTTAGATAATGTTTGAAAAACAGCAATAAAGCAGAGATAACTAAGGGGGTTGATATGGGCAAAGTTGTTCTCAGTATTTGCAAATACAAAGCAGTAAAAAGGTCACTTCATTTCTAATTGAATTGCTCTGCTCTATGCTAATCTACCTAATGCCCTGTTTGTGGGTATTGTATCATATTATAGCACATTGTGTCATGAGAGCTAACATTCAAATTATGGCCTTTATTGCATTTTTTATTATTAAATGAGTGAGGTAGGAGAAAATTGCAATGGCTTCATATTCAGTTTTATTCTCTATTTATAACCAAATGTTTCTCTGAAAGATCTTTACCATGTCTCTACCTCTTTTAGAAACATAATTTACAAATTTTGGAAGAGAAGGAGGAGGAAAGAGGAAGGAAGAAGAAAGGAGAAAGGAGAGGAAGTCAACGCACATTGGAAAAATGCACAGGAAAATGCATACAGTTTTGTGCAGACATTTTTATGCAAAGCAGATGGAGAAATAAGACAGCATAGTTGTGATGTCAGAAAAAATAAAAATAAAAATAAAATTAAGTCTAGCAAAATTATCCGTCCTTAAATCTTGGGGCCTTGATTCTCATGTCATTCAGAGTGTCATGCAGTTCTAGCCTATGTTAAATAGATACGTGTATTTAAAGCTACAATTGTTCCAACTCGAGGAGTAGATTTTTACCATGATTATATCATCAGCCTCTAATACACTCCATAGCCTTTGCTCCTGGCTTGTTAAATTGTACCAGATCTTTTTTTAAAAAATTTGATTTGTATGGCGCCCTTCTCCGAAGACTCAGGGCGGCTTACAATGCGTTAAGCAATAGCCTTCATACTTTTGTATATTTATACAAAGTTAGCTTATTGCCCCCACAAACTGGGTCCTCATTTTACCTACCTTAGAAAGGATGGAAGGCTGAGTCAACCTTGAGGCTGGCGAGATTCGAACTTACAGTAATGGTGTTAATTACAATGCTTTTTAGTCTGCTGAGCCACCAGGCCCTTGCTCTATTCCCTTGCTAAATGTTTTATATCTAACTCTGAAAACTAAGATATTAAGACAGCTGGGAACTGGTATAAACACGAATATGGTATTGTAGCCCTTATTGTAACAATCGAGAAATAGGCCAAAAGAAGTCTGATAATCTAGTATACTTTCATATATCTGTCCGCAGACTCACAGAAAATTATTTTTTTCTGGATGAAGATACAAAATGTAGATCCTGTTTTCTTAAACTTTATGTATCAAATGATCCTGGCAACTACGTTACAAGGTTGCCCTTTAAAATTCCCCTATATGTTTTTCCTGCTCTGCTCCTTTCATCTGTGCTTGTCCTAAATAAAACTCCTTGTGATAATTTTCCCCTGTGGGGAAGGCCACTGATTTTATATCATTCCCAATACACTCCAGTGTATAATGAATTTTCCCTCATCAGGCACAATTAGTCAGATGCAACATTTAGGGATTAGGGATTGCTTTTTCCATCAAAAGACCCAGAAAGCTAATGTAAGAAACTCTGAGATGCATCTGCACAGATGCACACATAATGCACAAGTTTGATTAGGCTGTCATGTAAATTAAGATTTATTTGGATTAAAAAAAAATGAGACTAACATGGTAACACCTCATAGGGCTATATGCTTCCTGCTTCTACTACAGTGCATTTGGATGGATAATCCAAAGGTGCTTTTTCAAGAGGCAATTGGACTTGCTTGTTTTTCTTTGAAGATGTTTTGCTTCTCATCCAAGAAGCTTCTTCAGCTCTGACTGGATGGTGGGGAATGGAAGGATTTATACTTGTCATTTGCATTCCTTTAGAGAGTCGTTGAGGCCACCTGGAGGTTTTTCTGTGCCCTCAGGGTTACCTGAGTAGTGCAAATGGATGTGGAGCCTTCTTGGAACTGTTGACTGTGTGTTGTAGACTGGAGATAGATGGTGTCATATTTCTCCCTTTCTGTTGAGAGAGGGCTGTTCAATTTTGACATAAATGCAGTGGTGAAATTAAAATTTGTTACTACCAGTTCTGTGGGTGTGGCTTGGTGGGGGGACATGGCCAATTTTTTTTTTTTACTTTTAAAACCATTTTTTTCTACAACCTCTTCAGCAAAGAGGTTGTTAAAAAATGCTTTCAAAAGGCTCTGACGATCCCAATTGAGTTGCCTGATCGTCAGAAGCTTTTTAAAAAACCTTCTGCTGATTAGGCAACTCAGCTTGGATTGTCAGAGCTTGGATCATCAGAGGCATTTAAAAGAAAAAAACTTTTTTTTCTTTTAAATGGCTCTGACGATCCAAACTGAGTTGCCTGATCGGCAGAGGGTTTTTAAAAAAGCCTCTGACGATCAGGCAACTCAGTTTGGATCGTCAGAGCCATTTAAAAGAAAAAAAGCCTCTGATGATCGCGCGGCTCAGCTGGGCATTGAGGTGACGCAGGGATTTTTGCTACCAGTTCTCCGAACCATTCGCCTCCATCGCTACCGGATCGGGCGATCTGGTCCGAACCGGGAGCATTTCACCCCTGCATAAATGGCCTCTTTGATCCCTCTTTCAAACCACCGCCCCTCTCTGTCCAAAATGTGGACTTTGCTGCCTTTAAAAGGGTGGACTTTGTCTTTTAAATGCAGATGGACTGCTGAATCTTGTCCTGATGGTTTCTCCTATGTTGTGCCATGCGTTCCCCTCCATCTAGTCAGAGCTGAAGAAGCTTCTTGGATGAGAAGCAAAATGTCTTCAAGGAAAAACAAGAAAGTCCAGTTGCCTCCTGAAAAAGCACCTTTGGGACAACCCTGACCTGAGTGATTGAGAATCTCCATAGACAACTGGATGGATAATTTATGAAACTTTCATTTCCCTTGTTAAGTATGCATCAGGTAGTACTATTTCCAAACCTTAAAATTGTGGTGCCTTAAAATTGTGATGCATCTTCTCTAACATTTGGGGTGGGGGATAGTTTTACAAATTATAGTTTAAAGTTGGCTTTTTGTAAATTAAGTATCATTAAGATGAATGAAACTTTGCACAATCTAACACAATGTAATTGTTAAAAAATTGAAAGTTTCAATTCCTCAGAGACATACAAGTGGAGTCTAATCTTATAGGATCTCATTCACAGAATGAATAATGGGTTGTGATTTTAAAAAAAAAATGCAAGAAAGAATTTGTCAGATATAGGTATAGTTTTCAGGTGACACATTTTAAAATGTGAGTGTATATTTAAATACATATATATATAGGAGTCAGTTTGGTCTCATGATTCAGGCATTGGCCTAGAAACTCGGAGATTATGAGTTCTAGTCCTGCCTTAGGCACAAAGCTACCTGGGTGACTTTGGCCTAGAACTTTCTCTCAGCCCTAGGAAGGAGACATTGGCAAACCACTTCTGAAAAATCTTGCAAGGAAAACAGCACGGTTTTGTCTAGACCAGTGATGGCTAACCTTTTTGCCATTGTGTGCCAAAAGTGGGGGGAGTGCGGTGGGGTCACATGCACGCGTGCCCACATCCATAATTCTATGCGCCCCACCCCCCCGTGCTCCCCCCGCTTTTGGCACGTGATGGCACGATGAGCCCAGTAGGCCTGTTTTTTGCTCTCCCCAGGCTCCAGAGCCTTTCTAGGAGCCTAGGGAGGGCAAAAACGGCCTTCCCCACCCCCCAGAGGCACTCCGGAGGCCAGAAACAGTGTGTTTCCTGACTTCTGGTGGGCCCAAAAGGCCCGAAAATCAGCTGGCTGTCACACGCATGTGTGCCGGAGCTGAGCTCACATGCCCACCGATATGGCTCCTCGTGCCACCTGTGGCACCCATGCCATAGGTTCACCATCACGGGTCTAAACAATCTGTAAGAATTGGATATGATTGAACAAGAGACAAACATTCACACAGTTTTTAAAAGGGGGAAGAAAGAGAACCTTATGGGATTATTTCTAAACTGGGGCCTTTTTCATATATTAATGAATTTCATTTAATCAACATTGAATATCAATTAAAATTTTGATTATATCATTATTTTTCTATTCAAGATGTTTATTGCCTGTCTGAGAGAAAGAGGAACATTGTTGAATTCAAACTTTAAAATCTATTGTCCAGAAAGATTATTTGCAGTAAAAGAAGGGTTGAAAATCTTTGCAGTGTAAAAGCATTTTCTTTAAAAGAGGTGGTTGGGGAAGGAATTCTATTAGGAACAAAATTTGTGGAGAGGTGAAATTACTTTGGAGAGCTTTGATTCACTTATCCACTTTGACAATCAGTCTGAGGTGAAATCAAAGGAACAGCAGCACTTTAGAAGTGTGATGATAGCTTGAGGAATCAAACCCCAGTGAAGGTTTAGATGAAAGTTGCAACATTGTAGTAGAAAAACAACAGACGGGATATCTGTCCATTATTCCTCAAACTTTACTCACAACTTCAAAGAATGTAAGAGAATGGGTATTCAATCAAAAGACTAACTACCCTTAAAATATATAGAACATACTAGACCTTCTAGATAATTATCTACCTGAAGAATGCACACAAAAATATATATAATGGTGGATTAAGAACCAGAAATTAAATTAGAGAGAGATAAAATTGACAGTGAGGGTCCTCTATGCCATAAAATTGAGATCCTATTTGCATTTTAGATTGTGTATTATCAAGCTCAAGGCCGTATTAATTGGCCCCATCTGAACAGTACTTTAGAGAGCACCTCTATCTTTCTACTGCATCTCAAGAGCCAAATGTAAAGTAATTTGCATAGAAGATAATGTAATGTGAAATACCATCAGTGATCTCATTGTCCTCTATAGACAATGAGGTCATCGGCAGTCTAATACATGAGGTTATAATTTCTCTGCTCTGTTGTGACAGCACTGGTGAAATGCTGATTTCCATGGCTGGTAAGATACTTAGATATTTTCTTGTTGTAGCTAAATTCCTATTGATCTAATTTCTGCTGTACTCTGATGCCAGTCATTGCAGGTTGTTCTTTTTTTTTTAATGTTCATCTGGACAAATTGGCAAAAGTAGCTAATAAAGAAAAGGGTATATAAATAACATGATGTAAAATTTTCCTCTCCATAAATCCCACATAGGGCTAAACTAACCTCCTCCAAATTTCTGCCTTTCAAATACACTGAACATCACTTCCCTGAATTTTTCAACTTTTATGCTAGCAGAGAAATATAGGAATGAAAAAGCAATCGATCAGAAGAAGATGGCTGCAAAGCTGACTGCAAAGTGGAATTATCAGATTTACTTACTCTGTTTTCTGTTATTTTTCATCCATTGTTATAAGAAATTGAAAATTTTGAGCTATGAGAATAACTGCCTGATTATGGTTTTTTGATACCAGCTAAAGTTGGAGGGAATGATAAAGAAATGGAGTACAGCTAATGATGTGTGTGATCCCTACAGAGCACACACTAAGTTTCCCTCTACAGGAGCCTGATGTTCAATTTATATCTGTCTTCATATTTGCCACACCATTTCAGGGGCATTTGCAAGGAACCATCAAAATGTTCAAGATGGCATCCAAACATGTGATCAAAAACCTGCACCTTTTTTTTTTTACATTTTTATATTATTTCAAAAAATGTATAAAAGGATAAGCAAAGATATGTCATAAACCCATATCATAAATAAATGATCCAGACATCAGCAACTCCTTGATAAAGAGGTATAACAGATGGCCTGGCAAAGGTCTTACATTCAAAAGCTATTCTCAATGGGTTATCCGAAGGGGGGGGAGATGGAGAGAGAGAGAGAGGGAGGGGGAGAGAGAGAGGGAGAGACAGAGAATATGCTTTGTTGTAAAGGTATGTGAAAGAGTGGAAAATGGAGCAACTGTTCTTTAATAAGGAAGTTTGCCTAACTGGTACCACCAGAAAATCTTGCCAGTGACCTTGAATAACTTTACTTAATACTGTGCCCAAATTGCCTACAGCAGTGGTTCCAAGCATTAGTGGATTCCTGGAAAAGAACAAGTTTCAGGTAAAACTTTATAATTGCTGCCTGGCTGATTCATTTTATGTCCATTCTTTCTTTTGAACAAAATGTCCTCCCAATGAGACAAAACTCTGCCAGCATCTACACAAAATAGTTTAGGATATCAGCTTGAGTGATGAGCCACTTTCCTTAACCTAACTGAAGTGGAATTCACGTGGGGAATGGCAAGTTAAACATATCGTCAAATGAAGTACCTCACTTCAACATCGAGTGTCTAGATTTTGTTCAGTTTTTAATATAGATTTTTACAAATGGGAGAGCTGTCATTTTGGGGTTGGGGAATGACAGATGTAGTGGAACATTTTTTCTGATGAGGGTCTTTATGTGAAGATAGTTAGGTGGATCTGCAAAGCTGTAGTTCAAACATACACCTGAAGGAATTACGATTCCGGAGATAAACTGAATGAACCATCTTCTGGCATTGATTAAAAATGCTTCAAGGAAACTGATTTTCCTCAAAATATTACTAATTAAGAGAGATGTAAAACTGTCAGTATGATTAATCAACTAAAAACTTTAATTGCAGGTTTTAAAAAGCAGACTAGTTAATCAGGCATGCCACAAGCTTTGTGGAACAGACTTCTTTTGTGCTCTCCAAAATGCTTCAACTTGGCCAAAAGTAGACAGCATTCAAACAAGTCCAGCACAGAGTAATTTTTTTTCTCTTCAAGCAACTCAAGAAGAAAGGGGAGAGCAAATCTCAGACTGAAATATAAGACCTACAGTTGCATTTAAGACCTTTTTCACACTATAGACTGGGTTCAAACATCTTGTTAAGCCATAATGTGGTTTGTTTCATCTTTAGCATGTTGTAAGAATCCCAGATAGTTGGAGTCAGTGAATGAACTTTATCAAAACAGGAGGTGTAAAATTAATCATAAAAGACTGGCAAAAATTATTTCTGTGAGAGAAATATGTAATTTATCAAGGGAGGAGTTTTGATGATACCATGTTTATGTTACGGAAAGTTGCTTCCAGTAGAAACCTCTTGCTGTGAATTTTAGAGATTCTGAATTGGTGAAGCCCCTGAACTGAAATATCAAATTGCAAAAGTATTTGCAAGAGAAACAATTTAGTGTAATGATTAAAGTGATCAGGCTAGAAACAAGGGAGTATGAGTTCTAGTTTTGCCGTAGACATGAAGCCAGTTGGATAACTTTGGGCCGGTTACTCTCTCTCAGCCCTAGGAAAGAGGCAGTGGCAAACCACTTCTGAAAACATCACTGTGAAAATTTCAGGGGCCTGTTCAGGCAGTTGCCAGGAATCAAGAATGACCTAAAAGGACTTTTTTAAAAATGTATTTGCTAAGTCTGATAGATGGAGACAGGCAGAGCAATCCTTCTTGGCTTGAAATATTTATTTCAATGTAAGGAAAAAATGTCTCATAAAGGCAATTACAGTGTGCAACTTACTGTTACCTTTTGTTGAACTTGTCACTTATCCCCTGAAGCGGTAAAGTTCTAAATGAGCAGAGTTTGTTCCTAGTAATATTTACTAGAAGTATAAATGCAAATGTAAGTGTATTTAAGCTTTCTCCAATGCTGATAATACTGCATGTTTATCAAAAGAGAATTTTTTTCAAGACAACAAAGTTTTGTCAGATCTTATGGTTCTCTACTAGTTCTCTAATTGAGCAAATTTACACAAGTGAATCAGGGAAGACATAAGACATGCTACTGTATAACACCAATGTCACTAGCAACCATTACTGAGCAATTGGTACAATGCATGTAGGTTACTCTACTGCAATCTAGCCAGGCCCTCTAACAATGTTGTTGGACAGCTTAATGACAGGTGTGTCTTTAAGGCCAAATGTTGTCAGATATTGAGGCTGACCACTTATGCTGCTTCCACCTCTGAGTAAGCCTACAGAGAAAGAATATAAAGAGGCATTTCTATACGTGTTTGGAGTTGCCTTGACATCCTGACAAAATGAAGCATGCCATTGGGCTTAAACAAATACTTCTTATGAAAGGACAGGAACAGAAGCCACACATGAGATGGATTGATGTGTCTGTTCCAGAACATCTCCATTTTCTTGCAGATGTTTGCTCTGAAATTTCAAATGCGTTCCTTATTTGATTGCAACATTGTTCCAAGCTGCTTTCATTAAATTGTTCTTTTATTTTATACTATTTCCCCAATACATGCACATTTTGTATGAAAATTGGCCTAAGAGAAGTGCACATAGTTTGCATGCACCTTTACATGCATTATAATATTCAGAGAAGTGAGAAAATAAAAAAGGAATTGCATTTTCATTTGTCTATGATAGAAGTACAGCAATCCCTAACCTACCATTGACATGTTCCCCCAAATGATTTTTTCACTCTTCGAAGTACCATCTTGGGATTAGCCTAATAAAATTTGGCAGCAAAATGGCATGTTTGGAGTGTTCTTTTTCCTCACAAATTAAGCACTAAAAGACAACATCCTTTGTCTTTTTACTAGACAAGGGCAAGCTTCCAAAGAAAGCACTGGGCTGCAGCCATCCACAATTTTTACTTTTTAAGCAAGTCAATAGGTCCAGTGACATTACTGCAAATAGCAGTCTACTGGAGCCTAGTGCTTTGATTTATAGCACATCAACTTTCAGTTTTCAAAAAAACCCAGTAAGAATAAAAGTAATAATTATTGGGGGTGGAGATAGAAAGCCCCGGTAAGATATGAATGCTACAGTTTTATTGGAAGACATGGCCTATAGATCAGTGGTGAAATCCAAATTTTTTTACTACCAGTTCTGTGGGCGTGGCTTGGTAGACGTGGTATGGCTTGGTGGGCGTGGCTCGTGGACATGGCAGGGGAAGGATACTGCAAAATCTCTATTCACACCCCACTCCTGGGGGAAGGATATTGCAAAATCTCCATTCCCATCCCACTCTGGGGCCAGCCAGAGGTGGTATTTGCTGATTCTCCAAATTACTCAAAATTTCTGCTACTGGTTCTCTGAACTGCTTAAAACTTCCGCTACCAGTTCTCCAGAACCTGTCAGAATCTGCTGGATTTCACCCCTGCTATAGATACATCAGTCAGCAATCCTTCAGATATACAGAGGAAATTGTTACTTATTTTGGCAGTGCCCTCAAACATAGGCAAGCATGAGAATTTAAATATATGTTTTTCTATCCATGCTCATGTCTGCTGTCTATGCTGGAAAGCAAGCACTTTACCAGAAAACCTGAACAATATTACATTTAAAAGGAAGAATGTTTCCGGGTAAAGCCTTTAGTCTTTCTGGATGATATCTTGTTGAGGTTCTTATAGTATGGAAGAAGATGATTCACCTCTTCCTAGGCCTAGGACCATTTCTACATCTCAGTGAAATTTTCCATGCATGAAAGCAACCTTTTATACAAGACAAGGGCTTAAGGATGTTCTCAGCTGAACTATCCTTCATTAATCTTAGCATATTGCTTAGCACATTGTAAGCCGCCCTGAGTCTCCAGAAAAGGGCGGCATATAAATTAAATTTTTTAAAAAAATCTCTGACACTCCAACTTTGCAAAAGTTGCTGACAAAGTAGTACAGTATGTCAAAATCACCCTGACTTTCTGAAATCTTCCTTTACATTAGAAAATATATTATTATATTTAATTAATATTTATATATTAATTAAATTTAATTATATTATTAATATTGTAGAATTATTATTATTGGTTAATCTTTGGTGAGATTCACAGCCTTTGAGGCTGGTTAATAGCTCAGCAGCTCGAGTCCTAACCAAGGACCTAGGAACTGTTAAGGTATCGTCGGAGGATGTAAGCTGTTCCGAGTAAGGCGGTTTTTTGTAGAGTCAAAATGTTCAAGTCCAGTAAATTTAAAATTTCTAAATAGCGAGGTAGCAATCGGGACAACACATGATTTCTTTTTCCACAGTCGCTCAACTTCAATTTGCAAGTCCCGGTACTTTGTGATTTTTTTCTTGCTGCTTATCTTCAATCCATGCATCACCAGGTATTGCAGTGTCAATGAACCATACTTTTTTCTTTTCAACTATTGTTATGTCAGGTGTGTTGTGGACCAAGTGCCTGTCAGTCTGAATCCTGAAGTCCCACAAAATCTTGAGTTTCTCATTCTCTAAAACTTTCTCAACCTGATGTTCCCAGTGGTTTTTGCTGTACTCAAATCCAAACTTCTGGCATAATTTCCAGTGAATGATCTTAGCAATCCGATCATGGCATTGTAGGTAGTCAGTTTGTGAAATTTTGCTGCATCCACTGATCAGGTGGTCGATTGTCTCATCTTTCTCATTACAGAGGCGGCATTTGCTGTTGGTGGTAACATGTTGAATTTTTGCCTTCATGTAGTTTGTGGCTAGGGCTTGTTCTTGAGCTGCCAAAATAAAGTTTTCTGTTTCTTTTTTCAGTACTCCTGATCTTAACCAGTTCCAAGTTAGTTTCTGGTCAGCTTTGCCTTCAATACTTTTCAAGTATTGGCCATGCAGAGCTTTGCTTTTCCAATTTTCAGCTTGCTGCTCAATTACTTCTTTCTTATATTCTGCTTTTGTTTTAGTTGTCTTTAAAAGGCCTCCTTTATTTACTTCCTTAATCATTGGTTCTTCACTTTTCTGGATGTAATCATTCAAACTGCGTTTTTCTTCTTCCATAGTCTGCTTTACTTGTAGGAGTCCTCGACCACCCTCTGCTCTTGGTAAATATAATTGGTCAACATCACTTTTAGGGTGCAAGGCATGATTCATTGTCATAAGCTTCCTAATTTTTCTGTCCAAATTGTCTAACTCCATCTGGGTCCAGTCAATTATTCCTGCAGAGTATCGAATCACAGGTATAGCCCAAGTATTTATGGCTTTTATGATGTTTCCTCCACTCAGTTTGGACATTAATATCTTACGAATTCGCCGAATGTACTTGGCTGAAGTTAATTCCTTGACTTTATTATGCATTAAGTCAGAGGCCTCTAAAATCCCCAAGTACTTGTAGCCTTCTTCTGATTTTACTGCCTTTATCATTTCTTCATTCTCTAGTTCTATTCCATCCTCTTCTATGATCTTGCCTGCTTTGGTTGCCATTGTTGCACATTTGTCAATTTCAAACTGCATACCAATGTCTTGGCTGAAGACTTTTGTGCTTTCAATTAATAAATTCAGTTCAGCTTTTGTTTTAAAACCATGTATATCAAGTGCGAGATTTTCAGTCCTTTCTTTGCAAGTTCGTATCCACAGTTCATCTTCTTCAAAATGATTGTCAGTGGTAGCATTGAGAGTATAAAAAGTAGGGGTGAAAGGGAATCGCCCTGGAAAATGCCTCGTTTAATTTCAACTTCACCCAGTTCTTCTTCATTAGCCATAAGTTTCATTTTCCAGAGGTTCACTGAATTATTGAAATTATTGTTGTTGTTGTTGTTGTTGTTGTTGTTGTTGTTGTTGTTAAAATGAGGCCTCGTGACCTATTGGGTCATCAATTCACAGATATCTCTTTACCTAAATTGAGGAATAGTATGACCATGGTCAGGCAAAAAAGTAGCAAGAATGGTAGCGATATCCGACTTTCTGCTGGTTTCCCCATTAACTTTCCTTGTAGGAAGCTGGCAGGGAGTGTTGAAAACGAAAATGAAAGTAAAGCAGGCTGTTTGCTGTTTGCTGCAACAAGGCAAAATTGCTGGGAGGCAGAGGCAGAGATTTCTTTTTCTTCTTTTCCTCACCAAAAAAGGTAGATGCGTCTTATAGTCCAGTGCATCTTATACTCCGAAAAATATGGTAGTATTTCTTTAGTATTTCAGTAACACATCATAATTATTAAAAGACATGTGATGAAGGTCTAGTAGAGATTTGTGTGTTTTTCTGATGTGGAATTTTGACGCAAAAAAGCACAATATTAATTTGCCATTGACATGCGTTTGATGCATGTATTTGGGGTAAGAGTTTTTTGTCTTGAAAGATTAGTTTTCTACAAATGGTGAATGTTCATATAAACATTTTAGAACAGCAATGCATTGTTCCTTCTCCATACTCTTAGATTTATTAAGGCAGTTTTGAATAGAAAATATTAAGAAGCTTACCTCTGTGGCCTGAAAGCTTCCCTTTCCTTTATATTGATTTGAAAGTAAGAGAAAAACATTTCTGGACATAGTAGAACTCAATTTTTGTACAATTTGCTTTTGATACATATGTCTGCAGGAGAGTAGTCTAAGTAGAAGCAATAAGTGCCAATGAGTTTAGCAAATCAATGCACCACGATTTCACGAACAATGTTTCGTGAAATTTCAGACCCAAACCCGAGCAAAGCTTTGTAATTTCTCACTGACTTGTTGCTGGACCTAAATTGCTGCCTTTATATGACAAGGCACTGGGATATTTTCTCATTCTATTGATTGTACCATTTTAACTTAAAAAGGGTTTTTATATTGGTGTCCTTATCTACAGAAACCATTCTGAGAGTGGAAGTGGGAAATATGTGTACTTTTGCCTTTTCCCATTTCCTATACCTTAAATATATCAATAGTCGTTCCCCACCACTGTCTTGTGGTGCAATCCCTCCCTCCCTGAATCAGCAAGCTGTATCTGCCAGCATAAAACCTGCTGATGATTGCTGATCCTTATCCTGTTTCTATTCCCAGTTACTGCCAGTCACCCCATGCCCCTCCAAGGTAATAGGCAACAGATTTTACATTGAATGAAGCTGTCCTTGGAGAATGTGGAGAAATAAATACTATTTTAACATCAGTACAGCTATGGTTGACAAGACTATCTCATTCATGAGTCAGTAATGAGATGAAGGCCACAACATGGGGATGTGATACAAATAAAATGCTGCCAAGGCATGGTTGTGCTATGTTCAGGTGGTAGTAGGGAAAGTTCCAATGACAGCACAAATTAATCCAAGTTTTTCAAGTAACGTTGGTTTCTGTTTAAGTCACTGGAACTATTGCTTATTCCATCTATCTTCCAGTCCAGGAGTCAGTTCTACATTTTTGAATGTTCACATTTATCTTCTAGACCAGGTTCTGAAGTCCACAAGACTTTAAGACTTGTGGACTTCAGCTCCCAGAGTTGAAGCTTTGCTGGCTGAGGAATTCTGGGAGTTGAAGTCCACAAGTTTTAAAGTTGCCAAGGTTGGAGACCCCTGTTCTAGACTTCCAAGAAATTGCTACACTATGCAGAGACACAGACAACATAAGTGAGATTTTTAAAAAGCCTCACAGAGGCAGCAGGTAGAACCAAATCTACTGCTGATTATCCGTGTGTGATCTGCAGGAGATCAACAAAATTCTACACTTGAGTAGTCATTGATCACGAAGAATCTTAAGATATCTCCTCTAAATTATATACGTATATTTTTTTAAAAAACATGGGAAATGGAAACAAATCCTCATTTCCATCCCCAGGAAAGGGAGAGAAGAAAAACTGATCTATGGCAAGCTTCTCTCAACCCACGGGGTTTTAAAATAATCTAATCCTGCTCAAGGCTATTGTTACCCTTAACAATATCTATTTTTTTGTTCAACCAAGACTCTAAACCTCTTTTTGAAAGCTATTTTGGTCCCTTCCCAATGTGAAGGTGTCAAATACCTTTTCCATGTGAGCTACCTACAACATTCAAATTTATATTCTATCCTGGTCCCATCTATTCCTACCCAAGCCAACAGTTGCACACAGTTCACAGATCCCATCCCCATTCACCACGGGTGTGACATATATATATATATATATATATATATATATATAAGGATTAGGAATTTGTTTTTTTTTTTGAAAAAACAAAACAAAATATAAGTGAAATGTGAAATTTACCAATTTATTACCTTTATCCTATATTATGTTGCTATTATTACTATATTATTATGGTAGTTATTATTAGTACAACAATTAGTATATTTGATTACATTACAGCACTCTATGATGTCATGCTGGTCACATGACTGCGGAAACGTCTTCAGACAGCGCTGGGTCAATGGCCTTGAAATGGAGATGGGGTGAGGCCAGTCAGAGGTGGTTTTTACTGGTTCTCTGAACTACCCAAAATTTCCACTGCCGGTTCTATAGAACTGGTCAAAACCTGCTGAATACCACCTCTCATGGGGAAGCCTGACATGGTGAAATAACATTTTAATAGTAGAAATAAAATAACATTTTAATAGTAGTCCTCTTGTCTAGAATGAAAACTATCAGTCCATCTATCATGTCAAACGCTGGCCCATACTTTGTGTCCGAGTCTATGTTTGGGCTTGGAGTAATTTTTTCTCTAGAAAAAGAGCTTGAGTGCTTAAATAAACTTAAAGAGAAAGCAGCAGTTGAAATAGATTTGTTAAAAATATAAATGTGTTGTTCCATGCTGCCCTATTTTTAAAACAGAACTATTATGAAAACTTTTTTAAGATCTTCCCCAGGACTGAATACATTGGACAGATGTGGAAGAACAGTTGGTTGATGTGGAATGAGAAGTGCTGCTCCCTGAAATGACAAATCCAGTGGGAGAAAAGTGCTTAAGAATCATCAGCAAATGCCTGAGGGCTGAGGGAGTAGGGCTAGAGAAATTTATCCATCCTATATTCCACTGTATTAATCAAATTTAATAAACAGTAGTTGCCAAACTTGTGGAAACCTTTTGGGAAAGTGTATTTTTGATGGCTAATAACACCACTTTTTTTTTTTTTTTTGGGAGTTTCAAGATAATCATATTCCGCTGCTGGAATGGCCTGGGAATAGCCCAGACCTTAACCCAATTGAAAATCTATGGAGCCAACTAAAGAAACTTGTTAGTCAGAAGCAACCCAGCAATAAAGCCCAGTTAATAAAAGCAATCATTCAATCTTGTTTTCACATTATAACAGCTGTAGAACTAAAAGACTTGGTTCACTCCATGGGAAGACGTTGTAAGGCCATAATTCATGCTAAAGGTTACCCAACTAAGTATTAACAGACGTGATAATTTTTGTATATCTCAATTTTTCTAGATGTTTTACTTTTCTTCTTTATACTATAACTGATCTTCTAATAGCAAATCCTTCATAAAAGTTATTGCATTACATTCTTGATTAAATTATCTTTCCATTGATATATAATTTTATGGTACTACTCAGTGGTGGGATTCAAGTAATTTAACAACCGGTTCTCTGCCCTAATGATTTCTTTCAACAATCAGTTTGCCAAACTGTTCAGAAAGTTAACAACCAGTTCTCCCGAAGTGGTGCGAACTGGCTGAATCCCACCACTGGTACTACTACTCCAAAAAAAGTGGTGTTATTAGCTAGTTTTAGAAAATACACTTTTCTCAAAAGGTTTCCAAAATTTTGGCCACTACTGTAACTGCCCACTCCAGTGGACTCTGGAAAGCTTAAAAATTGTTCTTCTATTTATTCACAATATACATTCTGTTGAGTCCTCGCTCTTATGACGAGGTCCTCGCACTTACGATGAAGTCCTCGCACTTACAACGCGCGGCCCTGATTGGCTAAGACGCACCATCCAGCCAGCGGGAGAATACTAAATCCTTATTGGTTGTTGGTTTGACAGCTATGGTATAAATAGCTGTCAAATGCCTAGCTCTTTGCTCTGTTTCTCTCTAGCTGTTCTGTTAGTAATAAACGTTCCTGTTTGACTTTACCTGGTCTCGCCTCAGTTACTGACCCCCGGGTTGCCCTACAGAGCACATTCCATGGGTTAATATCTCAATGTGACCAAGAAAGTGGAGCATTGCACTGCTTAAAGCTGCATGTAGTTTACAAATGAAATATTCAACTTTAGAAAATCAAGAGTCCTGATAACCAGGCAAGTTGGAATGCAGAAAATCCAGTCTTCTAGAATCTCCTTCACTAAAGGAACCAAACAATCATTTTCCTAGTTGAAGGATCCAATCTGGAAAATAGCACTGATAGTCCCACTGGAAAGCAAGCAAGCTTTCCAGTTACTGTCTTTGTTCAACAGTGAGACTTACCTTAAACAGGCTGATTTGTCTGTTGCAATAGTTAACAATAATGAGAATTCAGTTAACTCTTTTTGAATGTATTTTTCTAGAAACAAAAAAAAAAAAAATGGGTGGAGTAGCCTGAAACAAACCACCCTTGTCTATTAAAGATAAAACAAAAATTCATATAAAGGACATTTGTTTGAAGCTTGAAAAAATGGTCTATGCCAGGGTATAATATATTGATAAAATAAACTAGAAGTTGTATAAAGTCCAAAGATCTCTTTTCAAGTGATAAAACTAACTCATGATAACGAACCTAATTTTTCCAGTCAGTGTTATGAACTCTGAATCATTTTTGGAAAACTGGGAATTAAGCTGGACTCCATTCAGGGCATACAACAGAAAAGTCTTTTAGTTCACAAATGGATTACTTTGTAAGACACTAAACAAAGAACCTACCCTGGGGCAGCCATTCAGTTCTAAAAGATTGAATATAATTAGACAGTAAGATATTCACTTGGATTATCTGAGACAGTGATTAATGTGCTGTGCTCTTTCACCCTTTTCCCTTCTTGGAGTCAGAAATACTCCTTATGCCTGACTTCCAAATAGTGAAACACCGCTGGTGGCATTTATTCAGTCTGATTAGCCAGTAAAAATAAATTTTATTTAGTATGATTAGTAAATAAAATACATTTTATTTATTTTATAAATAATAATGTATGATATAAATAATAATATTTATATTTATAATTATTATTTATGATACAAATAATAATTTATGAGATAAATGGGTATGTCTAGTTTGATGAAAAGAAGGACCGGGGTGACATGATAGCAGTGTTCCAATATCTCAGGGGCTGCCACAAAGAAGAGGGAGTCAAGCTATTCTCCAAAGCACCTCAGGGCAGGACAAGAAGCAATGGGTGGAAACTAATCAAGGAGAGAAGCAACTTAGAACTAAGGAGAAATTTCCTGACAGAACAATTAATCAGTGGAACAACTTGCCTCCAGAAGTTGTAAATGCTCCAACACTGGACGTTTTTAAGAAGATGTTGGATAACGATTTGTCTGAAGTGGTATAGGGTTTCCTGCCTAAGCAGGGGGTTGGACTAGAAGACCTCCAAGGTCCCTTCCAACTCTGTTATTCTAAGTATCCCCCAAAGGCTGGCTCTTGGTATTAAAGCACCCTTTTTGCATGGAGAAAGTTCCAGGCCAAAGCTGAACTCTGTCCAGAGAGGATTTTTTTAAAAAAACACTCCAGCCTGGCACCCGGACAGCTGCAGCCAACCAGCGTAAGCTACACTGGGCTCACTAGGACAGTTTCCTAAATGCTAGAGATGGTACATTGATCGGTATGGATTGCTGCTCATCATAGTGGGACAGATTTTATTTTATTTTATGTTATTTTAGCTGCCTGCTTGCAAAGCAATTGTGGGCACTAATGAGTTAAAAAAACCAATATAGGACAAAAATAAAACAGTGTAAAGCAGAACATATTGTGTCAGGCACCAACTTCATGCAACTCATGAAGTTCTAGCGGTCTCGTATAATTTCCTGGCCCTGCATCTGGGAGAAGTCAGTTAAAGACTTACTATTAAAAATGTTTTGTAATCTTGATGCATTCACATTAAACTTCTTACAAGAACGTCTCCTTCATATTGATTGAATTCACAAGAATTCAGACTGTCCAATGCTGCAGAGCTGCATCTCCAGGAATACAGGGATCTCCTTCCACAGTATAAACTAGATGTGAGCTTTCTCTGTTGCTGCACTTCTAAACAGTGTCCTCCCAAAAATGTGTTTGAATCCTACCCTACGTCCTTTAAACAAGCCTTAAAAACCTGCCTTTCCCCACCCCCACTCCCAGGTCTTGGTTAGTGTGTTATTGGAGCCCTCTATTTTTTGGATGGAGTGAGTGTTTTTATTTGTTTTTTCTCAATGACAGCTATTCTTCTCTTATTTGGTATTGTTTCAATTTGTTTTAGCTATGAAACTGCCCAGAGTCTCTCTGGAAATGGGTAGCCTGGAAATCTGATGAATGAATGAATGAATGAATGAATGAATGAATGAATGAATGAATGAATGAATGAATTCCAATGAATGAATGAATGAATTCCAATGAATCCTTTTCTGATTCTGGTGTAGCTAAGGAACACATTACACCAAGTGTTTTGTCAATTGACTGAATTTTATTTTGGATCAATATTTTGAACTATTTTTCCTTCAGTGTTTTTCCATCAAACAGGCGAGGTATTAAGTTCTATCCCAACTCAGGAAAAACAGGGCTCGCTCCATTTTTGTGTCTATGACATTAATTTGTTTTAAATTTATAAAGCTATTGCTTCATTTTACATTGTTAATATTTATCTAATACCCAATAAATAAAAAATTTCAAGGTGATTTAGATTTTTTTTTAAAAAAAACAAAGTACAGCAATATAGCATAGAAATAAAACTAGCAACAAAATTAAACTACCAAGAATATACATAGCATTAACTGCTGGTTACATTAAGATAATCTATGATTAAAATATACCAAAGATTATTTCAGGTTGAATTATATGGGATGCTTTTTTATTTACTGTTGACACCTGAGAGTTATCATCGTCTTACACTAAATGCTGACAATGAATCCAAGCAGATATTGATTGAATCTCAGAGAGTGGATCTTAAACTTCTATTTGAACCTCACTGGATTTGGTGTTTGGAGTTTTCTAGATATGTGGCCCCTGCTAACTAGAGATAATAGGAGCTAGGACACACCAGGAGGTCAGTGCTGTGAAACACAGTGGTTTAAGGCAAAAGTGGCTTGCTACTCAATGAACAACAGTGTAGAAATGGCTCTGTACTACCATTGCTGAAGTATGCTTAAATATGCAAGTTATTGTTGAAAAGGAAACAGAAATTGTCAAAATGGATGGTGCATCTCAGAGAGCTCTTTTGCCTGGAGGGGGAAAAAAAATCAAACTTTTATCTGATCTTCCATGCAGCAATGATGTGACTATCGACTTAGCAGTTTAATAAGAGAAGAACATGTCTCTCAGGTTGCCTGCAGGAGGTGATTCACCAGGCCTGCAAAGCAAGTTTTATTTAAATGGGACATGCATATGTTGCAGCCTGTATATATTTCAGTGAATTTAAAAATACTAAACTGACTATCTGTCAGAATGGGTAGAAGCAGTATGGTTGTACTTGCGCTTAGTTCTATCACCCTTAGTTTCCTAGGGTGGATCAAGTCTGCAGACTGTATCCAGTTGTCTGCTTTTCAAAATACAGGGCTATAGTGCTGGTATTAAGGTGAAATTGTGGGGGAGGTACATTAATATTTCCCATCTTCCTGAGCCCATGTGGATATCTGGAATTCTGAGGTCCCTATGAAAGCTTCCTTATAAAAGAACCTTATTAAAAGATTCCCCTCGCATATATGTGCTAGTCGTTCCCGACTCTAGGGGGCAGTGCTCATCTCCGTTTCAAAGCCGAAAAGCCAGCACTGTCCGAAGACATGTCGGTGGTCATGTGGCCAGCATGACTAAATGCCAAAGGCGCACGGAACGCTGTTACCTTCCCACCAAAGATGGTCCCTATTTTTCTACTTGCATTTTTTACTAGTTTTCGAACTGCTAGGTTGGCAGAAGCTGGGATAAGTAATGGAAGCTCACCCCATTATGTGGCACTAGGGATTTGAACCGCTGAACTGCCGACCTTTCGATCGACAAGCTCAGCGTCTTAGCCACTGAGCCACCGCGTCCCATTCAGTGTTTCCTTATCCATTTATTTATTTATTTGTTTATTTATTTTATTCAATTTGTATACCGCCCTTCTCCTAGTGGACTCAGGGCGGTGCACAGCCAGAACTAAAACACATACCAATACAAAATTTAAAATTATTAAAAGAATTACATACTTTGGCCCAAATTTAAAACAATTCGAATTAAAACCCATTGACAGATTTAAAAGCTAAAAAACTAAAAAACTAAAAAAGGGGGGGTTTCACGCCAGCCCTGCTTGATGGAAAAGAAAAGTTTTCAGGGCACGGCGAAAGACCCGGAGATCCGATATCCTTCTTATCTCCGGGGGCAAATCGTTCCAGAGGGCAGGAGCTGCCACAGAGAAGGCCCTCCCCCTGGGGGTCGCCAGCCGACATTGCCTGGCTGACGGCACCCTGAGGAGTCCCTCCCTGTGGGAGCGAACTGGTCGGTGGGAGGCTATTGGCGGCAGAAGGCGGTCCCGCAAATACCCAGGTCCTATGCCATGGAGCGCTTTAAAGGTGGTAACCAACACCTTGAAGCGCACCCGGAAGACCACTGGAAGCCAATGCAGCTCACGCAGGAGAGGTGTCACATGGGAGCGCCCCCTCACTCCCATAATCCCCTGCACAGCCGCATTCTGCACCAGTTGGAGCCTCCGGGTACTCCTCAAGGGGAGCCCCATGTAGAGAGCATTGCAGTAGTCCAGACGGGAAGTGACGAGTGCCTGAGTGACTGTGCGTAAGGAGTCCCGATCCAGAAAGGGATGCAACTGGTGAATCAGGCGGACCTGATAAAAAAGCCCCCCTGGCATGGCTGTCATATGCTCTTCTAAAGACAGCCGTGCATCCAGGAGGACGCCCAAGTTGCGAGCCCTATCCGTGGGGGCCAATAACTCACCCCCAATAGCCAGCGATGGCACCAGCTGGCTATATCAGGATGCCGGAAGCCACAGCCATTCGGTCTTGGAAGGGTTGAGTCGAAGCCTGTTACTCCCCATCCAGATCTGCACAGCCTCCAGGCACCGGGACATCACTTCAAGGGCATTGTTGGGGTGGCCTGGGGTGGAGATGTACAGCTGAGTATCATCAGCGTACTGATGGAACTCCACCCCAAAGCCACGGATGATCTCACCCAGCGGCTTCACATAAATGTTGAACAGAAGAGGCGAGAGGACCGACCCCTGAGGCACCCCACAAACAAGGCGCCTCGGGGTCGACCTCTGCCCCCCTGCCAACACCGACTGTGATCGTTCAGAGAGATAGGAGGAGAACCACCACAGAACGGTGCCCCCCACTCCCAACCCCTCCAACCGGCGCAGCAGGATACCATGGTTGATGGTATCAAAAGCCGCTGAGAGATCTAACAGGACCAGGATAGAGGAGCAACCCCTATCCCGAGCCCTCCAGAACCATCCAGTCTGTTCCGCCTCCCTGCGGCGGGGTGTGGCGGTTAGAAAGTCATATTGTGACATTTATAAATCGTATATGTCACATCCCCAAGCTAAATGAGCATTCCTGCCAGCACATTGGATGTAGTTTGGGATGGATTGCTGCCAGGATAATGAAAGAATTCCATCACCTCTTCAAATTCATAGAGAACCCCTCCACTCCCAACTCTTATGCATAGTCTTTCCTGATGTCCTCCACCACTTATTAACTGTCTTTATCTGCAGTGATAGGTCAGGGGCAAGCAGGAGTATCTGCAGCAAGGATTCAAAGAATTAAAAAATAGAGCCAAAGGCATGAAGACAAAGCCCAGCTCCATCTTTATGTTGCATTTCTCATTTTTAAAAAAAAAAGGGGGGGGGGAAGGAATTTAATTTCATGATTCTGGTCACCATTTTTTAACCCCTCCCTGCAGACACCCCTGGGAATAACAGAGGCTAGTGGCACATTTATCATTGGAGAGTAAAATGAGCTGCCACCGTGACCCAGTCAGTCAGAAAACCTGTATCTCCAGAAGGCAAACTAGCATTAACCTTTATCATTGTTGATTTTCTGGGAAGGTAGGCAGGCATCTATAGTCAAGGGCGAGTTCTTTCACAGCCAGAAATCAGCACTCTGAGATCAGACAAGTCCATTCCATGACGAGGGCACAGGTGGCCCCAATCCATTGCAGTCTGTGGGCAGAAGGAAAAGCTTCAAGAACTGAACTTTGCTTCTCCTATAAATAGGACCTGAATTTTTAGACCTGACAGTTGCTGGAATTCTTAACAGTTTCTTTAGTCTTGAAATAAACATACTTATCAGTAAGCTATGTCCTTGAGTCTGTTGCCTGCAAGTTTTTTAGTTCCAGTTTCTGCGGGGAGAAGTCTAGCACATCATTCCAAACAAACCACCTGCCACTTTTATTTTCTAACATTGCCTACGTAGCGGCGTCTGCTGGAGGAGTAAAAATCTGCAAAATGGTGAGCACAGGTGGTTCTTGACTTATGACCGTAACTGACTAAGCAAGGCATTTGCTAAGTAAATTGTGCTTGATTTTAAGACCTTTTTTGTCACTGTTGTTAAGTGAATAACATGGTCATTAAGCAAATCCAACTTCCCCCATTGACTTTGCTTGCCGGAAGCCAAGTGGGAAGGCTGCAAATGGTGAATGACATGGTCCCTGGGACACTGTAAATGTTGTAAATACAAGCCAGTTGCAAACTCCTAAATTTGGATCACGTGACCATGCTGTGACAGTTTTAAGCGTGAAAGCCAGTCATAAATCACTCTTTTCAGTGCCGTTTTCACATTTGAACCATTGCTATATGAATGGCTGTAAGTCGAGGACTTCCTGTACGGCATTGGGATCCCAGCAGGAGAAGAATTTGAATTGTGGCATTGCAGCTAAGATGTTATTGGATCCAAGACATTCTCAGAATAAAAACAAGACTCCAGGCTACTGTTCTGCTTTGCAGCATCATGTCTTCCAGTCCTGGGTTGCCCTCGGTTCGCACCAGTTCTATTGAACCTGTAGTAAAATCAGTGGGAGGCTCCTCCACCGACCCCGATGTCATCAAAATGCTTCTGTGCATGCGCAGAAGAGCGCGTGTGCGCGTGCGCATGAGCAAAGCGAGCACGCATGGCCCCGTTGCGAACTGGTAGTAAAAGTAAGTAAAACCCACCCCTGATGTCTTCCCATTTTTAAGGATCTAAAAATGAAATGGAAAGAGACAGAGAAAGCAGGTCTAAAGAGAGTTGTCTGTCAGCACACTCGGAAAATCTGTCCTTGTAATATAACTGTTCTCTCAGTAATTTGAAATAGGAAACACAGCCTTTCAGGCGTTGCAAATTCTTTGTTGCTATTACTGCCCCAAAGTAACACCGGTGGCCTTCTGAAACGCGCAGTGAGGCACTTAAGGGTTGGCATGGATATGAAGTAATGCTGTGAATGGGTGGAACCAGGTTATATGTTTCCTTGCATTTGAGTAGAATATTTTTGAAGTCTGGCCGATTCTGTTTGTTTCTACTTTTCTTTGCTTTTGGACCTATCCTGCAGTTTTTTGTATATATCCTCTTGCAAAATATAAATAAATAAAAATCCTACCATCTATTTTCAGCCATTGGAATCCAAAGAAGGTCCAGAAGCTGCAAAAATTAGGCTGGGACTTTGTCTGTGCTATGAATGTTTCTTATGCAGAAGGTTTTTTTTACACAAAAGGCATTATTGATACAAAAAATAGCCTTTTAAAAACACAACACAGCGCAGCATACACACACGCACAATATATGTATCTCATCTGTCTCCAACTGCCTTCAGCAGTAATGTGTGCCATAGGAAACGCCTGCTCAGTCAGAAAGACTCGCTTGTCCTAAAATGGGCATCTTGCCAGTTCACAAATTAAGCTGCTGTCTCAAGTTCTTTTCTTCTACAAGGATGCCACCAGGCCAGGGCTTTAGGGCAAAGTCTGTATCTCCTTTCATATAATTGCTATTATGCAAGAAATATTTTTAAACTGCCCTTTGTCTCTTCGGATGCATGGACCTAGCCTAAATGAATGGTACAAAAGTAAAATTAACATTTGAATAGGAAATCAAGAACCTCCTCAAGCAGAATTAGCTAGAAGGCTTACAGTATTGCAAGGTTGTGGATTGCTCTTAAATATTTCCTGGTCCAAAGGCCCGATGGTGGGTCAGGGCTGGGTAGAGATATTAACAGATATTATTAAGCAGCATGGTCTGTTTGGGATTTTCCCCAGCTCTGCATGCCATTCTGCACGTCCTGATTGCGTTACAAAACGATCAAGAAAAGTAGGACTTCAAACCTACAAAAGGGGAGGGCAAACGTAGCCATCTGTCACAACGTTTCCTCTTTGCCAGCATGAACAGTCAGTGAAAAACTGGGCAGGTAAGGAATGTGAATGGTTTAGCCCACATTCTTCTTATGGCAGGGAAATGTGGATTTATTCCACCGATAGAACTGTGCAAAGGTCTGGAAAAGCAGTAAAGCTCACATTTTCTAGCTCTGCCTGCATAAGCCTATTGATATGAACATTGTCCTGGCTGAACAGATTATGAGCTCTCCATCATCGTAAGTCTCCCAATCCATCTCAGTTTAATATGAAGGTAAGAAACATGTGAAGACCCCATATTTGGATTAAGGAGGAAATCCCAAAGGTGCTTTTTCAAGAGGCAACTGGACTTTCTTGTTTTTTCTTTTGAAGACATTTCACTTCTCATCCAAGAAGCTTCTTCAGCTCTAATAGTGACCCTCTAAAAAGATGCAAATTACCTGCTTTCTGCAAGGAATATAAACCCTTCCATTTGGGCACTATCCTGTCAGAGATGAAGAAGCAGTAAAGAATGGTGAAGAAAAAAGAAAATCCAGTTGCCTCCTGAAAAAGCAACTTTGGGACAACTATGACCTGGATAACTGAGAATCTCTACAGGAGAGCTATCAAACTCCCGGCCCGCGGGCCAGAAACATCACATGCTGGCCACGCCCATGCCCGGTTTAGTGAAGGCGGGGAAGTCATGATATGTCACATGGCCAGGGGTGGGTTCTAATTTTTTTTACTACCGGTTCTGTGGGCGTGGCTTATTTTGTGGGCGTGGCTTGATGGTGTGGCCATCTGGAACGAGCTCCCCCCGGAGATACGGAGGATCCCGGACCTGCGCGCTTTTCGCCGTGCCATCAAAACATTTCTTTTCCAGCAGGCCGGCCTGGCCTAACCTCTCTTTTAAACTTTTAAACTTTTAAAATTCTTTAATTTTAAATTTGTCTTAAGAATTTGGGGTGTTTTAAATTTCGTTTTCCGGGCCAAATTATTTAATTGTATTTTAAGGCTTTTTTAACATTTGTATTATATGTATTTTATCTGGCTGTTCACCGGCCTGAGTCCTTTGGGAGTAGGGCGGTATATAAATTATAATAATAATAATAATAATAATAATAATAATAATAATAATAATAATAATAGTCATGTGACAATTCTTTAGGATTTAGCAGAGGTATTGGTCTACCAGGCTTTTAACTGCTTGCAGAGCTGTACCAGTCTACTCATTTGTTTTTGCAGGCATTGGTCTATTAATTTATTTTTGCAGGCACTGGTCTACTCATTTGTTTTTGCAGGCACCGGTCTACTCATTTGTTTTTGGAGGCATCAGTCTACCAGCACACTGCCTTTTAACACTGATCAGCTGTAGGGCGGCCCTTTGAAGCCCCGCAGCAAGAGTTTAAACAGCTTTTTTCCTTCTAGCAGATCAGCTGGGACTCAGGAGGCAGCAATAGATTGGGGGTGGGGCCAAATAAAAGGTAAGAATAACGTGGGGGGGTGGGGGGTGGGGTGGGGCAGAACCGGTTCAGTGATGTCATATTGTCACCGCTACTGGCTCGGTGGAACCGGGAGGAACCCACCACTGCACCAATGCCATGACGCTGCAGGTTTGACACCCCTGCTCTACAGATATTAAGGAGGAAACTGTACAGCTAGGATTAATATTGGAGTACCATAAGCAGCCTCCTGGCACTACAAATTCTACACTGTTCTTGAATACCCCAAAGATGTAAATTTTGAGGAATTATATGAATCTCCCACCAGTGTCCACAAGATTGAAAAGGTTAACATGTCTCTTGTGGTTTAGCAGGGATGACCAATGATCCACTTTGGATCATAGGCCAAAATCTCACAGACAGAAAAGAGTCCTAAGAGTTGAAACTTCCCCCCGCCCCCAACATGCTCAGACTCATATGCTTTTTTCTTCTAATTGTGACCCAGGTCACAATTTTGCTGATGATAGCAGAGTAGAGTGATTAGGGCATACGATGAATGAGCTTGCATCATGAGTCTGATTTTTAAGCTGACTCAGCACTCACCACAGCATTTTCAGCACGCTACCAGCGGGTAATGGACCTCAAGGGACATGGCTCCAGCTGGGGATAATTGAGCATAATTACTGCAATGCAACCCCCCTCCTCAAACTCTGCAATGGGAACACAGGCACTGATCATAGCCAGTCACATTGAAATGTTCTCAGCCCTTCGGGGGTTCTAAGCCGCATAAAAGAATTTGCTTCCAATCTCAATTCTGTTGCCAAAATCATTGTGTCCAGCTCTAGCTGGGAATTCTAAACACTGATAGCATCTTTTTAAGAGAAAAGAAACAAAAACAATTCTTATAATATGAAATTATTTAGATGACAAAAACCTTTACAATCCAAATCTTCAGCATAAAATCTTGCCCCTGGAGCAGACAGAGTTTTATAAATTAGCTGTTTAAAAATCATGCCAAAACAGGAAAAGCCAAAGACTTCCTTAAAGCAGAAGTTTCTTTTAAAATCTTCAGACATTAAAGATAAGCAAGTAGGAGAGGGAGACAGTGTCTGTTGCAATATTTTCAGGATCAGACTCAATAATATTAGTGAGAGTTGAAGGTTTAAATATACTTCCTTTTATTTACAATAGGCATTCTATATTCACTGAATATTCACAGATAGAAGCAAGGAAAAGGGTGTAGGTGGCTCCTTATATATACAATGGGTGGAGCTATAAGTGGGAGTGGTGAATTATGAATACATTAAGAAGTGAAGAATAAGTTAACCCCTGATACCCCATTCATATACTATTTACACATTAGAGAATAAGGCATTTACATCTGACAGTGTCAGATTTAGAAACATATGTTATTATGGAGGGTCACACAGTCAGCCAAGTGTTTAGACTGGATTTGGCATTTTTGTCCATTTCCCAAGGCCCTAAAATAGGCAGTTATAGTTATTTGATGGTGTCCAAAGTACCATTACAGCAAATCATTAAACCATACAAGGTTATTTGCAGCTTTGGATAAACAAACATATTCCGCTTCTGTCGTTGAAGTGGCTACTAGTTCTTGTTTACCAGTATACCAGTAAACTGGACAGTCATTTAAGAGAAAAATATAACCAGATGTACTTTTTCTGCATGATGTGTCTCCAGCCCAGTCCGCATCTGCATAACATGCAAGCTTTGGTTCTTTATTATCACTAGGTTCTAATACTAAGCAAAAATCTAATGTACTTTTCAGATATCTTAAAATTCTTTTAACAGCTTCCCAGTGATACATTGTTGGTTTGCTGACGTGTCTGGATAATAAATTGAGTGGTAAGGCGATATCTGGTCTAGTCCAATTAGATATATAAAGAAGTGAACCTATGATTGATCTATAAAACGTGTTATCCTTGAATTCAGGGGAAGATTCATCAGTATTTCTAAGAAAATCAGTTTGCATAGGAGTATCACAGGGTTTGGCATTGTTTAAATTGCATTTATTTAAAAGTTCTATAATCTTATCTCTCTGAGTAAGTTTGAATCCCCTTCTAGTCTTATTAATTTGAACACCAAGATATTTGTTCACTTTACCTAGAGATTTCAACGAGAAATGTTCATTTAACTTATTTACAAAAGTTTCTCTTCTCTCTTTGTGTTTTCCTATATATAAAATGTCATCTACATAAATCAACACAAATTCAATGTAATCATTACCCTTTTTGACAAAGAAACAGTTATCAGCAGTGGTAGCGTTGAAATCCATGGTCTTAAGTACTTTTACTAAACAATCATACCATCTTTTACCAGATTGTTTTAATCCGTATAAACTCTTGTTCAACAGCCAAATTTCATTTTTGTTGGTGTATTGACTGTGAGGTGCTCTTACGTATATTTCCTTATCTAGTTTTGCGTGTAGATACGCAGTCTGTATGTCATATTGAAATACATCAAGATTGAGTGCTGATGCTACCACTAGAGCTGTTTTGACACTCTCTGTTCTTACAGTGGGGGAATACGTGTCAGTATAGTCCTCCGGATATTTCTGTGCATAACCTTGTGCAACTAATCTAGCTTTATATAGAGTATTGCCTCCTTCTAAGTTCTTAATTTTATATATCCACCTGGTACCAATAATTGTTTTATCTTTAGGTGCAATTGCAGGTATAAATACATTTAATCCTTGTAAACTTTCCATCTCTTTTTTCATAGCTAATTCCCATTTTTCTTTTTCTTCACGAGGAAGTTTTAACACTTCCTCATAAGTATTAGGTGTTATTGGCTCACCATCCATATGCATTATGTAATCTCTGTATTTATTTGGCATTTGATTTCTGTTGTTTCTAATGACTCTTTCAGGTTTGCTATTGTTATCATGTAAATATCTTGCTTCTTTTTTTGTTAGTGTGTCTGTCTTTATTTTGTGTTGGCTATTTGTCCAAGTTTTGGTTTTGCTTTTATATTTGTTGATATTCTGTTTTTCTATGGTCCCTTTCTCATGAGATTTTGTATCTTTACATTTATTTGGAAATATTTCATTAAGATGTAATTTAGACCAGTTGGCCTGTTCATGGAACACAGCTGTTCTGGAAACTATAAATTTGTTATTATTATCAATGAATCTGTACCCTTTGGTGCCAGTTTCATATCCCATAAATCTGAGTCTTCTGGATACGTTTTCTCCCTTTCTTCTCAACTGCTTAGGTATGTGTACGTCTGCAGTGACTCCAAATATGTGCATGTGTGCTAATTTCGGTTTCCTATTATACATTACTTCATATGGTGTCTTATTTACAATACTGGACCAGGTTCTATTTTGTGTGTAATTTGAATAATGTAAGGCTTCTGACCAAAATTGTTTGCTTAAGCCAGCATCCTCCAATGTGCATCTAATCATGGTTTGTAATGTGGAATTCTTTCTCTCTGCAATCCCGTTCTGAAACGCAGAAAATGGACTAGACGTGTAATGTAGCATTCCTCTATCCTTTAACCATTGGGAGAATTCTTTAGACATGAATTCACATCCCCTATCTGTCATAATTTGTTTTATTTTGATATTGTGTTGTGTTTCTATGCGTTTGTAAAATTCCTTAAATTTTTGAAAGGTTTCATCTTTGTGTTTTAATGTATAAACAAACCCATAACGGCTATAATCGTCTACTATTGTCAGGAAGTAACGTTTTCTATAGGTGATTGATGGAGTTAATGGGCCAACTAAGTCCATGTGTACTAAGTCAAAAATTTTGTTAGTTGATCTAGTAGATTTTCTTGGCCTGGGACTAGTTTTTAGTTTTGTAGATTTACATACTGAGCATTCCAAATAGTTTTCACAATTTTTTATTTTGACACCTTCTGCGTGTTCAGTCATTTTTTGTACTACAGGAAAACTGGCATGTCCTAACTTCCTATGTAAGATGTGAGCACACTCATCATGAATTGGTTTACCTATTTTTGGTTTTTTTTCATTGTGTGCATCTGCGTGATCATGAGATATTTTACATTCATCATTGTCACTGTTGCTAATATTTTCATCATCTGCTTCAATACAATCTTCCATATTTGAATCAATGTTATGCAACCATTTTTCTTTTGTTATCAGATAAGGTAGGCCTCCTTTAATCATCACAGTGCCTATATTTATTTTATTCTTCTCCAAAGTCGCTTTTCCCTTTGAGAAAACTATATTAATGTCAGAATCTCTACTTAGTTTTATGGCACTTAGTATGTTATGAGGTATTTCAGGTATTAACAATACCCCCTCTATTTTTCCTAGACCAGGCAAGGTTACATTTCCTCTGCCTAATACTTGAACCTTTTCTTGGTTAGCTACCTTTATTACAAATTTATCTTCTGTAAATGAAGACAATATATTTTTGTTATTAGTGGTGTGATTAGTTGCTCCAGAATCAATAAGCCAATTATTGTTCTCATTTTGCTGTATTTTAGTGTTGTCTTGTTTATTTAATCCATTTAGTGAACCAGATTTTCTATCCTTTGAATTATCTCTGCCCCCTCTATTCTCTTTGTAATTTGGTGGGCTTCTATATCTATGTCTATCTATGGAAGACTGTCTATAATTGTATTTGTTCCTATATTCTGACCTATGTCTTTCCTTTGAAATTTTGGGACAATCTCTTCTATTGTGTTCCCTGGATCCACAATTGTGACATTTAAATGTTTCATTATATTTTTCTTGGAAAGCTACTTTCCTATAAGGTTTGTGTTCTGTGTGATTGCTAGAACGATTTCTTCTTGAATTGTCTTCTGCTATCAATTTATTGGATAGACTTTCTATGGATAAATATCCTAGATTGATAGTGTCTAAATGTGACATAAAACTGTCCCATGATGAATCAAGTGAGTTGATAATAACACTTTTCATTGTTTGGTCTGAAATCACCTCCCCCCTCAAATGCAGCTCAGCTCTTATTTTGTTTAAAGATATTAAATGCTCACTTATGGAAACCCCTGGTTTCACTCTAGATGAAAAGAAATCCTTAGACATTCTTGTGGTGGTAGCCACACTATCGCTGTGAAACAAATTAAACATGCATTGAATAATTTCTGAAACAGTCAGATTAGGTTTGATGCTATGATACATTGCAGGAGACACACTAGATATTATTAAGAAAAATGCTCTATGGTGTAAACAATCTATTTTTAAAGTCCAAGGTCTTTTTGGGGGACTAGTGATAAAAAATAGTAAATTTTCCTTCATAAAGACAACCTGTAGCTGTTGATACCATTCTTGCAAGTTAATGCCATCAACCCTTAGTTTTGGGAAGTCACTGGGTAAATTTCCGACATTATTTTGTCCATTACTTACGACCTGAGGTAGTCCGTGGTCTCGCAAGTGTAGAAAATTGCAAAACGGCATGGGGATGCTCGCAACGAGTCTGCGTGGTTCTCTCGCCAGTTCATGTCTTCCCGGACCGTCTGCGTAGTTTCGCGCATGCGCGTTGTCCATTTCTTCTTTGAAGTCGTCGTGGAAGGTTCTCTCCGTTGCGGCTCGCTCGCTTTGCTCTGCTTCAGACGAGTCGGTCTCTGGTTCGACCTTGGGAGTTCTGACGACGGCGGCTGCTCTTCTTTTTCTTTTGGGGGCGTTGGCACTTGCTTCGGTCTGTGGTGTAGGGCGGAATCGACAAGGCTCTCTGGGTTCGGGCGTCGTCGCTTTCGAAGTCAGGATGGGAGCGGGCAGGTCTTGAGGTATCGGCTTGCTCGCTCGCTTCTTCGGTGGCTCTTTGGTAATTTTTAGTTTTGGCCCAAATGCAGCAAAAAGTGTTTTCATTGCTGATTTTATTTGGGATTTTGTTGAGTCATCTTCACTTTCTGATTCTGATTCTTCTGAGGAGTTCGAATCTTCTTTTTCATTTTCGTTGTCTGATAACGTTTTTCGCGCCAGAAATTTTGAATTGAGCATTTTGATTGGCTCTGCTTCGCTCACCTTGGAGGCCTGTTGAAACCAAGATGGCTGCCATTCAAAATTTCGCGCGGGATCACTGTTTTTCTTCTTCGTAATGACTTTCTCTGCAGTCATATCACTCACTATTTTTGGGTCTTTAGACTTCTCATTAGTGATGTTTTTCTCTCTCGCTGCTCCGCTGTTCTTCAGCATTTCTTGGAGGTTCGCGATGAGGCTTTCATCATTCTTCTGGCTTTTTAATAGTTTTAATATCTCTGACCTGAGTTCGTTATTCTCTATTTCGATTTCCTCCTGGTCATCATTTTCGTCTATTATTTCTTCGTCTTCAGTGGTGTATTCTTCGGATTCTCTCGAAATTGCGTTTGTGGATTCGTTGATTATTTCTTGTTCTGTTTCCATTTCTTTGCTGTAGGCCCTGGTGTTGGGCCTATCTTTCTTAGACATTTTTAAGTTTTTATTGAGTCAATTAACCATCCTCTGCTACCAGCTTGTTGCAATATTTTCAGGATCAGACTCAATAATATTAGTGAGAGTTGAAGGTTTAAATATACTTCCTTTTATTTACAATAGGCATTCTATATTCACTGAATATTCACAGATAGAAGCAAGGAAAAGGGTGTAGGTGGCTCCTTATATATACAATGGGTGGAGCTATAAGTGGGAGTGGTGAATTATGAATACATTAAAAAGTGAAGAATAAGTTAACCCCTGATACCCCATTCATATACTATTTACACATTAGAGAATAAGGCATTTACATCTGACAGTGTCAGATTTAGAAACATATGTTATTATGGAGGGTCACACAGTCAGCCAAGTGTTTAGACTGGATTTGGCATTTTTGTCCATTTCCCAAGGCCCTAAAATAGGCAGTTATAGTTATTTGATGGTGTCCAAAGTACCATTACAGCAGGATGCAAGGTGTTCCAAGAACAGCTGCCCATTGCAATTGACTGATGATGATTTCATCAATGCCTTTGGTGTTCAAGTGATGCTCCAGATGTTTTGAGATTGCACCCAGAGCACCTAATACTATGGACACTATCTTTGCTTTCTTTAGCCGCAGTCATTCTAGTTCTATTTGCAGGTCTTTCTATTTTATGATTTTTTCCAGTTTTTTACCTTCTATTCTGCTGCCTCCAGGTATCCAGACATTTTTGTCTTTCTTATCGACAATTGTTAAGGCTGGGTTGTTATATGGCAGGTGCTTGTCTATTTATTATTATTAATATTATTTTAAAATATTCCACACTTCCTCTTTTTGATGCATTATTTTTGTGTACTCTAGGCCTCAACGATCATAGAGGAATCAAATCTCTTAAATAAAAGTATCAGAAGAGATGTTGTCATCCAAACTAAAAGCCTATAAAGAGAATCCAGCATCATGTAAAAGAGCTCTCCCACAGATTGTCAACTCTGAAGCTGGCCTGACTGAGGCCATCTTGGAGGCTTCAGTGTTGCCACAATGGTGCTGAGGGATGGGGGGGGGGAATAGAGATAGTTGGAGTTTTGTAGCCAAAACAAAATAGTTTCTCCTGAGAACCAAGGACATTCTCACAGGTGGCTGAAGAGAGGAGGAGGGAAGTTTCGAAGCAACTGGACAGCACCTTGATTGGATCATGTGACTGATTGTTTGGAAAAGGGGGAAAAACTTTTACTTTTAATTAGGTGAAAACCACGGGAACTTTTAGAGTCAGTTTTCACCAGTCTGTGCCAATATGATATATCTAATAAACCTGTTCTTTGAGGAACCTACTTGCCTGAGAGTTCTGTTTGCTATGGGTGTATTACTTGGAACCCTGACACAGATATCCTCAGTCTTTGCACCACTCTCTCTTGCTAGAAAATGCAATTTAGGAAGCTCTGTTCAGTATGGAAAGTAGACGTTTATTCTAAATTAGGTGTGGTAACTGTGATCTTCCATATGCCACTAAGATTCCAGTTCCCATAAAATCAAGCAACAGTGCCAGTGGATATAGAAGTTCTGCTTTCCATATAGAATATCATTGCCCTTAGTAGGCTTCTAAAAAATGTCTCCATCTTTTTTTTAAAAAAAAAGTTTTTTTATTTTTTAAAACATGAAACATGAAATACATCTTTTTAGAGCAAGGATTTGATCTGGTATAAAGTAAATACAATTACTCACATTCCCTCAACCAGTTTTGTTCCAAATTTATCCATTTACCTCTTTAAAAAAAAAAAGAAAAAAAAAGAAAAAGAAATCTTGTTCGACTTGTTCTAAACATTTCAATTTTGAACATTCTACTGTCACCCTAAATTCTAAACAATTATTTCCAAATAGACATCATTCCAAATCTTTGTCATTTTAACAATCAATATTTCATATATATTCCTCATTTCTAAGACCCATTACATCAAGTCTATATTGTACCTCTTTTAAATGGCAACTAGTATCCATAATCTTGACAAAGGATATTTTCCTCCTCTCTTAATTATTTCTAAATCAATCAACATTTCCATCTAAAATTTGTCACACCCAAAATACTTTATTTTAAAGTCTAATATTTAACTGATTCATAATAGCTATTTCCCAACAGTGTTTTCCGCCACTTCTTAAATGTCTCCATCTTATTTCTCACACTCAGTTGGCTTATTAAGAAATAAACAATGCATTAACTATTTCTCTTCTCTATCTCAGGAATTTATCAACTTTATTAGTAAAAATAATCTACTTGTTCAGAAAACTGGTTAAATATTTTGATGCTGGATTTATTTTAACATGTAGCATGTTTGTTCTTTTGGGGAAAATAACTGTATTGTGAAAATGAGGTTTATGCCGTTGGAAGTATGGGATCCAATAAGAAATAGAGTTGTAGAAGTATATGAGAGGAAATGAAAGAAATAGAAAACTATGTTTTTTATATATTTCCTTTTTAACATTTCTCTGTTATGCTTTTATTTTTACTTTTTAAATTAGAAAACTTTTGGAATTTGCTTGCTGTTTGTGCTGCAGATGGGGGCTATACCACTTTCTTAAGCAGTTAGGGGAAAAGCTTGGAATAAATTCTGCTTTGATGTCTGCATCCAAAAGATTCTGGATGAACTTTCTTAAAAGGAAATTGGGTTGCAGCACAGCAAATAATAGCAAATAATAACAGTGGTAATAATTGCTATCCATACGATAAAGCTGCAGGGCACAAAGGCTGTCAGTATGAATATATATTTTAAAAGTGAAAGCATTGCTATTCCCCAAAAGAAGAAAAGGCATAAAATGACAATTTCATACTGATCTCCACCAGAAGTTAAATATATTCCTTGAGAGGGAAAAGTATAGCCTCACTGTGCATAAAATGAATGGTCCACCTTAAAGTGTGAATCATACAGTTATAGTGACTGGCAAGTCAAAAATAAACAAATACTGCTCTGTGATAGGCAGCTGTCTGAATAGCAGAGGGGCTAACATAATAATGGGTCAACTCCATCTAATCAATTTGGAACAGAGTATAAATCAAGATTTATAAACTTTCTCAATATATTGCCAACAATGCTTTGGCTGTATCCTGAAACTCTTTTCTTAGCTCCTAATATTTGCACATGTTCAGTGATGATTCCAGATCCTGACATTGCCACATATGCAGAGGTGGGTTTCAGCAGGTTCTGACCAGTTCTGAAGAACCGGTAGTAGAAATTTTGAGTAGTTCGAAGAATCAGTAAATACCACCTCTGACTGGACCCACCCCCATCTATTCTCTGCCTCCCGAGTCCCAGTTGATCGAAGGAAATGGGGATTTTGCAATATCCTTCCCCTGCTACACTCACCAAGCCATGCCCACCAAGCCACGCCATGCCCCCATCAAGCCACGCCCACAGAACTGGTAGTAAAAAAAAATTAATCCTACCACTGCACATATGTATTAATAGTATTGCTTTCCATAAATTATATCTCAGTCATTTTATCTATCCTGATTCCACCCTCCAGAGTTCAAGTCATGACACAGTGTTTTCTGGAGAATTCTACCAAACCAAAGACATAAATGCTGGGAGAAATGATACGTGGTTGTCTTACAACAGGTAAAACTATAATGCAGAAGAACTAGAAAAAATGCAGAGGACTGACACAAATAGAAGGTTGGATGGTCTGTTCCTTAAGCATATCGGAGAATTTATTAGATCCTGATTTTCTTTCAAGCAGGTTGTGACAACTTTCATATTTCTTCTCTCCTCCTATTTATCATTGCAACACCTATAAGGTAGGTTAGGATGAGAAATGGCAGATGGTGCACAGTCACGGCTGATTTAGATTTCTGCATCATTGCATGTCAGGGAATGTATGAATCTGTCACTTGGAGTTGTATAGCTGTTGCATTTATACTTCTGCAAATCTTAATGTTCTGACTAGGGGGCACTAAAACAGCAATGTGCCTTGTCTTCTGCCTGCCTCCCAACAGAAAGTTGGATCGATCAATCAGTCTGCAGGATGTGTATCTCCATATAACACATAGTTCAGATTTGGAAGGTGTGCATGTTGGCTTGTCTGCAACCACCCACAACCTATACTTACCCATCAACCCCTTCACAGCAGAGGTATGCGTCAACAGTACACATAGTTGTGAACAAATCTAAATCAAGCTTTCGTCAGTGAATCTTAGAAACAACTAGGGAACTTGAGAATGGGTCTCTTCTACACTTGGGCAAATGGGTAACTACCCTAAAATCAAAAAAATAATGTCTCTAAATACACCTACAAAGCAATTGATTTTTAGTAAATGAGCTGGCAGTTGCACAGAATCTCATATAAACTCCTAGTCAGAAAATGATTTATAGAGGAAATAACACGTGCATATCCTTTTTATTTTTCTGATATAGTATGCATGGCGGGGTTTTTTTCTGAAATGTGCTCATTTTCAGTTGCACATTGCAGCACAACATTTAAAGAAGCGTACATTTCAACATGTGCATATATCCTAATTCACCTATACATTTGCAAGATGAATTCATCTTGTAATTTTATGGATGGGCGGGGTAGGGGGGAATCTGATTGTTTGTTAACTGTAGATTTTAGACATTTCTGTAATTTACCCATGACTGAAAATTCTGAAAGCTATGCAGTAATCCCAATATATTTGAAGGGCATCAAGTTGATGAAATATAAGCTTAAATAATATAATTTGTTTGAACCAATAAAAACACCGCTGGATTTATTATTTGAAAATATAATATCTGCAAACAAGGTGAGAAAATATATATCCATATTCCTAAATGCAAAGAGGCATGGACATAAATTCCACCAAAAAGCTTAGAGAAAATTGTTCTGCATATTGAATGAGAGAATTGTTATTTAAGATTTTTTTATTCTTAAGGAACATTGGATATTTGAAACCAATGTGGTTATTTTATTATATGTGAGTAGTTCAATGTTTCTCAGTCCTGAGCACTTTAAGTGGTATGGATTTTAAGTTACAGAATTTTGCATCTGGCACAGGAATTCTAGAAGTCATAATTCATACAACCTAAATTTGCCAATGTTGAGCAACATTGATTGTATAGTATAGATTGTCCTCAACATATGTTCACAACTGAGCCCAAAATTTCTGTTGTTAAATGAAACATTTGTTAAGTGAGTTTTGCCCGATTTTACGACCTTTCTTGCCACAGTTGTTAAGTGAATCACTACAGTTGTTGAGATGGTAATACAGTTGTTAAGTGAATCTGGCTTCTCCATTGACTTTGTTTAACAGAAGGTCGCAAAAGATGTGACCCCAGCACCCTGCAATGGTCATAAATATGACTCAGTTGCCAAGCATCTGAATTTTGATCATAGGAATGCCGCAAAGGTTGTAAATGTGAAAAACAGTCATAAGTCACTTTTTTCAGCGCCGTTGTAACTTTGCATGGTCACTAAGTGAACTGTTGTAAGTCAAGGACTAGCTTGTTAAATGAGGAGTTAATCATTTTTCCTTTGCTCTATAATTTTTGTTTTGTTTTGTTATGTATACTTTTAATGTGATTCATGCAGAATTGCATGCAGAGCAGCTACCTAGAGTCAGTTGTGTGTTTTAAATTTTATTGCTCTGAGATGTTTTTCATGGATTTGGGAATGTTTCTGCTGTTTATAGTTTTAGATCACAGAAGTAGTATTCTTGTTCGTTAGTCCTCTTTCTGGGAATCTTTTACTGGGTTTTTTTTGTTTGTTTGTTTGTTTGTTTCTTCTTTTCTTCTTGAGCTTTTTGTCGATGTAGGTTTGGATGAATCCCATGCCAACTTCAAATCAGAATAACGTCTTGAGATTGTTTTTAGTTCTGAAAGAAATAGAACAGCAATATAACAAACAAACATTTTACAGTTTTTTTTACTGAAAGTTTATGCTCACACAAAATTGTGGTATCATCAAGGTGTGAGCTTTAGGATTATTTATGCTTCAATCTACCTATTTATTTTTTGCAGGATCCAATCTGGGTCAGTCACCAGGACCAGAGGTTTTGTCTTCCGAGCTTTCAGACTCATGCTGGAACCCATCTTCAGGGAACTTCTCTCTAGCCTTTTATTTTTAATCACTAGTGAGCTGCTGCATTCATTCCTTTGTGCATCATCATAAAATATGAATTCTGTGAATTGTGAATTCTGATTACTTTCTGCCATGTAGTACAAAGGGCTTTTCTTTGGCAGAAAAGACTAATAAATTTCACTCAAAGGTGCTGAGTTTCTTTCTTTCTTTCTTTCTTTCTTTCTTTCTTTCTTTCTTTCTTTCTTTCTTTCTTTCTTTTATTTGATTTCTGCAGCCACCCATCTCAAAAAGGAGCCTGGATAGCTCAACAGACAGAGCTCTGTAATTTAACACCAGCTGTCTGCAATTAAAGTAAGATCGAATCTCGCCAGGCTCAAGGTTGACTCAGCCTTCCATCCTTTCTAAGGTAGGTAAATTGAGGACCCAGTTTGTGGGGCCAATAAGCTGACTTTGTATAAATATACAAAAGTATGAAGGCTATTGCTTAATGCACTGTAAGCCGCCCTGAGTCTCTGGAGAAGGGTGTCATATAAATCAAATTAAAAAAAAAAGTGACTGTGGATAGTATACATTATAAAAACATAGAATAGTTGAAGCAATACAGAATAAATATGGATGGTCGCTGAGTAAAACTATTGCCATATTATGTTAACATGTTAATGCAGCCAAGAACACTCAAAGCCCTAGACCTAACCATGACTTCGTGACCTTATAAAAGGCCAGCAGAATTGGGGTCATCCTGTTCTATGAATGGAGATTGTTCCAGAGAGCAGAGGCTAGGGCAAAAAAGCAAGTCTCCTGGTCCCCACCAGCTGACATTCCTTGACTGATGGGACCCATAACACGTCCAACCTGCTGGACAGTATTGGATGAGTAGAAACAACTGGGAGACATTGGTCCCTTAGATAATCCAATCCCAAGACATGAAGGGTTTTAAAGTTGACAATCAACACCTTGAATTGCACCCAGAATGCAGCCAATGCAGCTCATGTAGCAATGATGTTACTCACATGTGCTGAATACCTGAAACCATTTACTATCTAGGCAACTTTATTCTGCACCAGTTGAAGCTTCTGGATGCTTTTGTGATGGAACGATGTCCAGACTCCTGGACTAGGAGGGAGAGACTGCATTCCATAGGCTCAAAAGACAGTGCAGTTTAGATAGTTTGTGTGGATGAAAGAGAATTAAGACAGCTCTTCCTTAACCGTTCCTGGACTATATATGTTTTATGGTGCAAATAGTCTTCTTTGGTTTAGCAAGATTTCTGTCTGTAGGTGAGAAGCAATAGAGGAAATTGCTTGGAAGAATCTCAGCATGTGCTTCTTGATTTTTCAAACCTGATGGCTCTTCAGAGGCAGCTCCATGTAGAGCATGTTGCAGTAATTCAGATGAGATGTAACAAGGTTATAAGTGACTATGAGCAAAGCCTTCCGATCCAGGAACAGGTGCACAAGCCTGCAAATGGTGTACAACCCTTAGATGTGCAAAGATCCTCTTGGCCATGGCTGTCACCTGCTCTTCTAGCAAGACTGGGCCATGAGTCTAAGAGGCCTTCCAGATTGCATACCAGATCCATACCAGTGCCACCCCCATTCAGGACCAATGTGGAAAAACTTCCTCACCAGAAGGCCCAAGTATACAAAGCCCCTCAGTCTTGCTTAGATTGAGAAGAAGTCCATTGCAACCCATACAAACCCTAATAGCCTCCAGGTGCTTAGGACAGGACCTCCATGGCATCACATAGGATGTGAAGATGTAGAGCAGAGTATCATAAGCATATTGATGACACCTCACCCCAAACTTTGGATCACCTCACCCAGTGATCTCATGTAGTTAAATAGGAGAGGAGAGAGAATCAATGGCATTGAAGGAGGATGAGAGGTTGCAATGGAATGTGTGGATGAATTTGGGGGATGAGGAGAAGAAATACTGCTTAAGAAACAGGGAGACAAAGGAGGCAGGAGCCCACACTGTCTTAATGCTCATAGAAATAAATTTAGGAAGAACCTGGCTAATTGATCAAGCAGTTAAAAGTGGCTATGGGAAATGTGTACTTTCAAACTTATAAGATTGATGTCATATGGTTTTATTTTTTATTTTATTTATTTATATGTCACTGCGTTTTTGTATTTCCCAGATGAGCTCTTATTTTTGAATTTTCAGACTTACCGTAGCATTGCCAAGTTCTTATCAGTAACTACTGCGCATGTCTACATTCTTTCTTCTTCTCTAAAACTTTTCTTTATTCTCCGGCCAAGAGAGGTAGCCGGGAAAGCTTTGCCAAGATGTAACTAATTAGATTAGTAAGATGTTTAATTTCTTTATAACAAATAAATGAGTTTTTCTTAGAAAATATATCTTCGGGTTTATTTTCTTAAAGTATACTTCAAGGGAAGGTCACGATCCATTCCCTAAATCAAGGTGCAATTACCCAAAAGCAGAATGGGATTAATTGCCACCCTGACAATCCCATCTTTATTATTTTTACAAATAAGATGGCAGACATATCCAACATACCTTTCTCCTCATATTTTCCCTACAACATCAACCCTATGAGATGGATTGGGCTGTGAGAGAGTGACTGGTCCAGAGTCGTCCAATTGGCTTTCATGGCTAAGGTGGGACTCAAACTCAACATAGTCATAGTTTCTGATTTCTAGCCTGGTGCCTTAACCATTAGACAAAACTGCTTCTTGGAAGAAGAGCATGGTAGCCTTAAATTTGGAGGAAAAAAAATAATAATGCACTATATTAATAACACTAGTCTGATAGCTGAAAATGAAAATAATGAGGAAATTCTGACAACAAAAGTAAAGGTGCACAGTGAAAAAAGATGAACTGAGAATCCGGAAGGCCAAAGTAATAATAACAGGTAGCAGCAACCTGTTAAAGAATTGAACAACTTGGAAAATATATTTAAAGCCATGAAGGAAAATATATTCAGATCTTGGGATGTGTCTATACCAACATAGATCAAAATCATTCAGGCAATGATTTTCCCTGTGACAGTCAATGGAGGTAACAATTGGGGTTTGAAGAAGCAGGATAGAAAATTCTGGTGCTTTTAAACTTTGAGCTTTGGAGTTGGAGAAGTTACCTGATAATACCATGGATAGCCAAGAAAACAGGAAAGTGGATTGCAGAAAAATCAATCAAAAGTTCTCACTCGAAGTACAAATAGCCAGGGTCAAACTATCATATTTGGCACAGTTCTCTTGAGAGGTCCAAATGTTGGAAAAGGAGGAGGGAAAGAGGGAGAGAAAAAAATAAAAGAACAAACCAATGAATAAGTGCTATTGCCAGCTAAAGCCCTCCTACCTCAACAATGAATTTTCTCAATCAACTTCTGTGTTAAGACATGCACTCGATTTATTAGACACACAAAATCTAGGCCACAAAGAGAGAAGCGTAAATCAGTCGCCCTCCCATAGCTGATCAAAGGTTTATTTGACGAATGAGGTGGAGACACACATATTCTCCTGGGAACTCATCTTGGTTGATTTTAATCATAGAATAAATGACCTGGTCGAGGCTAAGGAAATGCTTTTAAATAGATGCAAAAGAGATTTGTAATTTTAATCAGCTGCATTGCTCTGTGTATGTGTTTTGATTTTTTCCCCCAAAGTTCTCTTGTACAATTTGGATGAGCTCAAAAAGATGATGGACAAAATGAAACATTGGCAAATGAGCTTTCTTAACGGCTCATTTGGGCAAGAGCAGTATACAACACCCTCTCAAACACACCATCCTAATTCATTTATATGTCACACTACTGAATTATACAGAAACGGATACATTTGTATTTGTTCATCCTTTCACAGTTTTAATAAATATCATGGGTATTTATAATATCAATAAATTATTCATCCTAAAACCTATACAATGTTCTGTTTCATCCCGAGATTCACACAGTGAAAAGAAGCACAATTGAACAGAGGAGGTCAGAAGCCAGCAAGAATATTTACAGCAAATAACAGCAGAGTCAAGATCCGGTCCAGAATTTGGATTAACAAACTGCAGGTTCAGTTGCCATCAGATCCACTCAAAGGTCCACAGTCCAGAGGTCACATAAGGATTGGAGTCAAGATGCTAGGCCAGCATATCACAGAATTTGTTGCAGCTTTTGATTATTGCCATGCTAGAATCTGGCTATCACATAACCCATTTGATGCTGATTAGAACTGACTTCAGAAATTGAAATATTCCAGAATTATAATCTACTTTCAAATTTATCATTATTCTCAAGCGGACTATTTTGCCTGTTCTATTCTATGCTATTCTTCCTTATTCTGTTCTGTTAAGCAATCTGGCATGTCTTTGTCTCTCTGCCTTTGTTTCAGGTCATGTCTCTGCATCAGTTAGGAGAAATGGAAAAGAGTTTCACTAAGTTCTTATCGATCAAATCAGACTCCTACAGCTATTTATTCAGGTCTTAGTCTTCCATATCCTCCTTAGATGAGGACTTGGCTGAGAGGCCTCAGTAATTATAAGATGTACAACTAATTCCTTTCCTCTCCAATTGGCTGCGTCAAGAAGTTTTGAAAAGTCAGAACTCATACCTGGAACCTACTTGAGGGAGTTCTGTTACAAAACTGAAGTTGTTGCCAAACTGAAAGCAATGGAATATAGTTGTTTTCAATTGGGACAATCTTACTGAGACAGATGACAACTAATTTTAACTGGATGAGTATTTTTCAAACGCTTGTTTCACCCCTGTTCAAATAGTTATGAAATCTATGTTTGCTTCTGTAGGCTACTTTCAATATGATCAGGAAGTTTTATTTTAAAAAGATGGGTAATATTAAGAATATCACAAAAGCACCATCCAGAGGGAACATATTCCAAAATATTGACCAGAATTTTTTTTAAGATATATATATAATTTTCCTAAGAAAAGATAATTCCAGAGTTATTTCAATATTTTAAGGTTGCCAACACACTCCTATTTATGGAGCTGCTGACTTCAATGGGCAAAACAACAGATAAAAAACATCCATGTTTTGGGCAAGGAGAAGATAGCTCTCAGGATCTTATAAATACCCCAATTCTGATGGATCTTAATTTAGATATATCTGTATTTTAGACTTGTACCTACTATTTTGTTGATGTATTCCTCAACAATATTGTCTCTTGAATCTGTCTGCTTTCCTTGTCAAAGTGTCTTATATATAATTTTCTATAGCACACATGCCACTACAAAGAGCCTCTCATGAGTTAACTCGTTTTTTCCACACATGACTTGCTGAGTAAAGACATTGCTCCATATCAGTCAAAACATGCTTCTTCATGGAAAAAGCTAGTAGCTGTCCTCATTTTGACCTCTGCAAGTACATAATGCAACAGTAAAAGAAAGAGAGAATAAGTTCTTCTATAAATATGTTTATAGGCAGCAAAGGTGATTTACTGCCTACTTAGTTAATCCCTATAAAATGGCACAGCTGAACGCCTTTAAGCTGCATGCATACAAATGATTAATTAAACACACAGTTTAATCGCTTGACCTGCCACAATTCAGACCATTAAAATCATTATAGTAATGGAGCTTCCACTTTGCTTTGGGTACAAAGGCTTTTGATTTTATAGGCGCCTGTGGGCAAATTGCCCTCCTCCCCATTTCAGCCAAGGATGGATCAAGAAATAATTTTGGTTAGCACCGTCTTTGAGAAAATTATAATTATACAGTGCTGTATTGTATCTATGAAAATGCTTCTGAAAAGAGACATTTTTTAAAAAAAATAGGAATGGAACTGAAAAAGAATCAAGTTCTAATCCAATGGATATTTATTTACTAGAGGACTAACCTCTGAGAAAACCTGTGTGGGATATTGCAACCCATCTCAAAATGGAGTTTGTTTCCAAATAAATATACTTAGAATTAGGAGCCTATTCCTTTTCTGTTCCCCCTCTATATCAGTTTCTATAATCTCATATGATTGCAATCTGAAGGGACATTTGTGCAACTGAGAATTAGGAGCATCCATGCTGTCCACCTTTTTTCATACAACTGTGATAAGGAAGAAGAATAAAAGATCAAATGGATTTCCTATTTGCAAATTCATTTTTTTAATGTTTTGCTTGAATTGCAAAGATCTGCTTTTAGAAATGACAAAGTGCAGTCCTAAAGATCAGGCTCCCAAATCTCAAAACATTTTTCCTTACTGATCATCAGCTAAACAGCCAACATTATAATAATATTAATAGTTAATAGTAGAATCTGTTCTACACTGAGAAATTCTACTATGTTCAAATGTTGCTATTAATGGCAGCAATCTTTCAGCAACCCATAATTTTGACCATGGTACCCTTCTCGGATGGCTCAAGGGGTTGAGTGTGGGAAGAACTACACTACAGTGCTTCTTCTTTTTTTAAAAAAAAACTTTTTAATTTTTTAAACAAATCAAAAACATAAAACAACCATCATCCATTACAATCACAAAAAGTGTATCGATCGGTTACAATTCTTTTATGCTTAATCTCATATCCTACAGTGCTTCTTCTTCTTTGTGGGAGCTGAGGTGGAACCCATGGTCCCAGTTTTGTGAGTTATCTCAGGGTCCTACCCTCTTCCCACTCCTATTTAGCATCTGCATAAAACCATTAGGTGAGACCATCCATTGATGCAGAGGACAGGATCATAAGAATGTTGATGATACTCAGTTGTACTTCTCTGCCCTGGGCCAACCAACAGTGGCAGTAGTGGATGGAGAGAGAGCCTTTACCCAAGCTTGCCTTCTACACCAATCTGGCCCATTCCTGGATTGTGAAGCCTTGCTCGTGATGATTCATGCCTTAGGCATTTTCTGTTTGGATGCTTACATTATTGGATGTTCTACATGGGGCTGTTCTTGAAGCACATTCAGAAGCTACAACTGGCCCAGAATGCAATGACATAAGCAATTTGGGGCATTTCTTGTTACATTCATATAACACCACTGCTCTGGAGGCTGCACTTCCAATATGTTTTACTGTATGTGTGACTGAATATGCTGGATTTGCTTATAAAGTCATAGCTGTCATAGAACCAGGGTATTTGCAGGAGTGCCTGTTTCCTATTGTCTCTACTCAGCCCCCAGATCTAGTAATGCATAGTAGTGCCTAATCCAGCTCCATTCCAACAAACAGTGCCATCTTATTGGACTCAGAAGCAATGCCTTCTCTGTGGCTGGGCTTCCCAGTAGAGCAGCATTGCTCCAGAATTCCAGAAATTGCTTTTCTCTCTCTCTCTCTTTATATATCTTGTGTGCAAATTTTTGGCTACTTTATGCTTTTATGCATCCCATGAAAGGAAGAGTACCACCCGAGAAAGACTGCTGCTCCCAAACGAGGTAAAGTCACACTTGGAATACAAACTATAAATGTTAAATACATGCCATACAACTGTTTTGCAAGGATGGCATGCCACAAACTAGCTCCAACATAGTGTGCCTTGTTGGCATACCTTTGTAAAGAGGAAAAAAGATCCATGTATGCCATGAATTACAACACTGTAAAATTTTGTAATTTATGCCTTCCTCTTCCAGACTCTAACAATCTGTTGACAACCAGAACTTTGGGAGGGAAATGTATATGTGGACTAATTTGAATAATTCAGCTTCCAGATTTTATGATTGGTCTGTGAGATCTTAGGAATTTCTCCAAGATGGAAATGTTTCTGCAACATGTACACAGTTAAATATATAACACTACAAAATACATAAAAATCAATACTTGTGGACTATTTATAAAAAGTAGCGTTATTGTAAATTGTTTCCACTAATGATCCAAACACAAAAAGGAGTTCATTCCAAATATACCCATTTTTTTTTAAAGTTTGTGTTTGTTATTCAGAAGGAACTTGACTATTTCTAAGTGATGTTTAAAATACGTTCCAAATCTAAGCTTATATGAACATGAAGCTAAGTAACATACAATTAATTTGTAGTTCCAAAATTTCCTTTATAGTTAGGAAACAGCCACAATCTGGAGTTAGAAGTTGTATTCATACCTGGACCTTAATCACATCTTCCTCTAAGACAGGGGTCCCCAACCCCTGGTTCATGGACCAGCACCGGTCCATGGCATGCCATAAACTGGGCTGCGCAAACAAGCAAAGCCCCATCTATGGGGTGGAGGCAGCATGTGAAACCACATCTCCTTTGGTCCATGGAAAACTCTCTCTCCGTGAAATTGATCCCTGGTGCCCAAAAGGTTGGGGACTGCTGCTCTAAGAGTAATCTGCTCTGAAGGGAAAGCCTCTTTCTTTCTTTCTTTCTTTCTTTCTTTCTTTCTTTCTTTCTTTCTTTCTTTCTTTCTTTCTTTTCTTTCTTTCTTTCTTTCAATCAATCAATGAATCAGTTAATTGACCTAAACCAGATTACAGCACAAACAATCCAAGTTCTTGTCATCTAGACATAGATAACTTAAAGCACTCCAAATGTTCTGATGTACAATACTCTTTTGCATAGATAATACTGATCAGGGCTGATAGCAGTTGGTGGGGCTGAAGGAAGCCCATACTTCATGAAATCACTAAGTTGACGGCATTTCTGAGAAGTGAAGATTTATTAAGTTCACATGATTTACAATGATTCAAGTTAGATTAATACTTCTTTGTTCCAGAAGCTCAAGGCAATCTACATTGCATTTTCCCATTTTCTGGGCTGAGAGATAGCAACTGGTAAGTTTCCATGACTAAGGGTGGATTTATACTTGGTTCTCCCCAGCTTTTGTAATGAGATTTTAATGAAGGTATTTTAAACATTGCACTTCTCAAACAAACAAGGCAGGCCAAACATGGTTCTTTGAAATTCACATCTGCCTGAATTTTTTAAAAAAACAAAACATGTATACATAGTTTTTATTCAGGGAATGTGTACACCACAACCCTTGTGCTACTGAAAGGGTTTTAAAAGATGCATTACATCAGGGGTGAAATGCTACCAGTTCAGGGCAGTTCTGGATCCTTATTTTACTGACCCGGGAAGGATGGAAGGCTGAGTCAACCTTGAGCCAGTCAGGATCGAACTGCTGGCAGTCAGAAGAATTAGCCTGCAATACTGCGTTCTAACCACTATGCCACCAAGGCTCAGTGCTGCCACATTCCATAGTCCCTATGTCCAGTGGCAAAACCATGTTTTCAGGGCCTGTCAAAAGTCCAGGAGAAGTATTTCCTTTCTCTTAATGTCTTCTGTTGGCACATTATTTCTTATTCAATTCTATGCTTTGCATAATGTTGCTTATCCCCAAAGGAATAGCATGATGGGAATAGATGTATGTATGTCATTACTGACTTAATTCCTTATTGACTCTGTTGCTAAACCTAATGCATGTATTTTAAACTAAAATAAGATTTACTTCAAATAAATAAATAAAGTAATAATAAATAAAGCCCCTGTGTTTCCTATTCCTAGACCGGGATGCCCTCGCCACGGTCACTCACGCCCTTGTTACCTCTAGGTTGGACTACTGTAACACCCTCTACATGGGGCTGCCCTTGGGATGTGTCCGGAGGCTTCAGCTAGTCCAAAATGCAGCCGCGCGGGTAGTTACGGGGGCGTCTAGATACTCCCGTGTAACACCTCTCCTGCGTGAGCTGCACTGGCTACCGGTGGCACTCCGGATACGTTTCAAGGTGCTGGTGCTCACCTATAAAGCCCTTCATGGCTTAGGCCCGGGGTACTTGCAGGACCATCTCCAGCCGTTCTCCCATCGTCCTGTGCGCTCTCACAGAGTTGGCCTCCTCAGGGTGCCGTCGGCCAAACAATGTCGGCTGACGACCCCCAGGGGGAGGGCGTTCTCTGTGGGAGCCCCGACCCTCTGGAATGGATTGCCCACTGAGCTCAGGACAGCCCCCGACCTTCTTTCCTTCCGTCGCGAGCTGAAGACGTGGCTCTTCCACCAATTAAACTGATCCGTTTGGGGGTACACTGGTATAATTTTAAATTGTTTTTAATTGGGTTACTGATTTTAATTTGATATTGTATTGTGATTTGTATTGAAGTTGTCATTTTGTAAGCCGCCTTGAGTCCCTAGGGAGAAAGGCGGCATATAAATCGCAATAAATAAATAAATAAATAAATAAATATTCCCACTGCCTCTATGAGAAGGAGCACTTAGACCAGAGATCTTCAAACTTGGCAGCTTTAAGACTTGTGGACTTCAACTCCCAGAATAGCTGTCTGGAGAATTCTGGGAGTTGAAGTCCACAAGTCTTAAAGCTGCCAAGTTTGAAGACCTCTGACTTAGACCTTCTAGAAGAATGAAAAGAAAATATGGCCATGAAAAGAAAATAGGCTGTGCCACATCTTTTTTTTATCTCTATGATTAATTTAAACAACTCTCTCATCTACTACTTATAGATGAGAGACTGTTCTAAGCCAAATCCAGATGTCGTTCTCCAGTATATCCAAGCATATCATTATAACATTTGCTATGTATTGCTCTTACAGCATATATATATATATATATATATATATATATATATATATATATATATATATATATATATATATATATATGTATGTATATTTGCTTTTTTTATTGGCCATAAATTGCTGTATGAGGATGTTCTACATTCCATGTGAGTCATAGAGCCAAGAAAGGAAGCATTATCAGCCCAGGGAGAGATGAGTGATGGGAGATATATGAAAGCACTAATTTGAACTGGTACACTGGTCCAAGCCATTACCATTCAGGTCTCTAATGAGAAGAAAACATCTGGACTTTTCAAGCCACTAACAGAATAAAAAAAAAATCTATAGAACATTTCATCCTAACTAGCTGAATCATCTCACTTAAAGGATGGTACATCTTGCATATACTGTCCATTTTTATTCTGCATATCTCAGCAAGAATAGTACTAGCTGCCATCATAGCTCAATATAATGCAATAGATGTCTTTGTACAGTTCTCCTCCAGCCCTTCCCTGTCCTTCAGATCAGTGGTGGGATTCAAATTTTTTTACTACCGGTTCTGTGGGCATGGCTTGGTGGGCATGGCTTGGTGTGCGTGGCAGGGGAAGGATACTATAAAATCTCCATTCCCTCCCCATTCCAGGGGAAAGTTACTGCAAAATCCCTATTTCTTCCCGATCAGCTGGGACTCATGAGGCAGAGAATAGATGGGGGCGGGGCCAGTCAGAGGTGGTATTTACCGGTTCTCTGAAATACTCAAAATTTCCGCAACCGATTCTCCAGAACTGGTCTAGGGTTGCCAGGTGTCCACTATTTGAGCGGACAGTCCGCTTTTTTCACATTATGTTCACTATTTTTTTTCACAAAATAGTGGACATTTTTTTTATTCAAAAGCTTTATGATGAAATGGTACGTAATCTAAAGCTGTACAGTCTAAGAGAATAAGGATAGAAGAATCGCGGTTTGTCTTTTTTTTCATAAGTTAGAATGAGACAAAGATCGAATATCCATTGAACTCGATTCTCCAAAAAAATTAATGATGAGATTAAAATAAAAATATATTATAAAATTATGTACAGTTCACATTTTTAAAATGTATTGTAGCTTGTGTCGACTGACCTAAAATGGCGTCAAGTGATGAGAGTGACAGCGGCGAGATTTCGAATTCTTTAAAACGAAAAAGAGGAGTGGGCTAATACACCAAAGACTGGGAAGCTACTTTTGCATGGATTACCAACAATGAAACCGACAGAACAAATATGACAGCCTACTGTAAATTGTGTCAGAAATCGTTCACAATTGAATATAATGGTATAAAAGCTGTCACACAGCATGCAAGCACAAAAAATCATTTAGAAGGAGAAAATAGCTTCCAGCAACAAGCGAATCAATTCATTTTTCATTGTTAAAGACTCTTCTTTCAGTGAGAAAGTGCTGTAGCTGAAATGGCTGAAACTTACCATGGGATCAAACACCATATTTCTTTCCTGCCTCAAGATTGTGGTATTAAGTTAATGAAGCAAATTTTTGATGATTCAGAAATTATAAAAAAGATGTCTTGTGGAAGAACCAAATCATCAGCTATTGTCAATGAAGTTTTGTATCCTTTTTCTATTGAGTTGGTTCTCAATGATCTTAAAACTGGAATTCTATTTTCTCTCTCCACTGACGCATCAAACAAGGGAAATCGCAAAATGTATCCCATTGTTGCACAATTTTACTTGTGAAGAAGGACTGCGTGTGAAAATTTTAGACTTTTATGAGGATTCTTTCGAAGATTCTACATCAATAAAAAATCAGCTGTGTCGAGTTCTTACTGATAATGAATTGGAAATAAATAATGTTTCAGCTAAGCTGAATTAATACGTGTTAAAATGTTTGTAAGAAAATATATAATTTAATTGTAAAAAATTTTGTTATTTTTTTACTACTTAACACACACACACACACACACACACACACACACACACACACACACACGCTTGTCCGCTATTTTTTGGAAGCAGACCTGGCAACCCTAAACTGGTCAGAACCTGCTGAATACCACCTCTGCTTCTGGGCCTATAATGTTTCACCTTCCCAGACAATGCCCTTGATAGCTAGAAATTATGAGAGTCATTGTGCCAATTTGTTTGTGGGGTGGAAGAAGGCAAAACTATTTCCCCACAATGATGCATGGGCAGCATGCATTTTACAGAATACAGGTAGTCCTTGACTTACAACCATAACTGAGCTCAACATTTCTGTTGCTAAATGAAACATTTGTTAAGTCAGTTTTACCCCATTCTACAACCTTTGTTCCTACAATTGTTAAATGAATCACTGCAGTTATTAGTAACACAGTTGTTAAGTAAATCTGGCTTCCCCCTTGACTTTGCTTGTCAGATGTTTGATCCCAGGACACAGCAACTGTCATAAATATGAGTCAATTGCCAAGGGTCTGAATTTTGATCACGTGACTGTGGGAATGCTGCAACAGTCTTAAGTGTGAAAAACAGTCATAAGTCACTTTTTTCAGTGCTGCTGTAACTATGAACGGTCACTAAATGAACAATTATAAGTCAAGCACATGGGTTATGTGTGTTGTTTATTTGTTTTATTTTCTTCAGTTTTATCTGGCTGCCCTTGAAAATGAAAATTGTCCTGTATTTCTTTACATGAAGGTTTCTCTATATATGTCCCAAGTATAGGAAAAGAATAGATAATAATAAGATAAAGAAATTAAAGGAAAAGCATTGGATTTTAAAAATGAAAAAGAAATATACTTAAAATTATTTGAAATCAACAGCAGTTTATATAGCATGCTGTATTGTTCTATACTTGCAAGTCATCCTTGATTTCATTGTATCCATACACTGCTTCTTACATTGCCTTTTTATGTTTTACTGCTCCTTTTTTAAGGATTTCATTAACTCCATGCCACCATGATTTTCTCCATCTTCCTCTTCCTCTCGATCCATTTGGTCTTCCTTCATACATATATTTTCCAACCCATTCATCCTTTTTATATGATCAAACTATCCTGTTTCCCCCAAAATAAGACATCCCCTGATAATAAGCCCAATCGGGCTTTTGAGCGCATGGCAATAAGGCCAAGAGCTTATTTCAGGGTTTAAAAAAATACCTCAGCTTACTTTTTTTGAACGGGTGACTCACATTTATATTCGATCCTCGTTCATTCATTACCCGTTCATTCCTGATGCTCTCACTTCCTGTTTTACCACAAATCCTTCTTAAATCCTTGCAGTGAATATGGGGAATTCCATTTCAGGAGCTTTAGACAATGAAAATTTTAAAGGAAAGTTAGATTGACTATTTTCTATTCAGCCATCATGAGTCATGGGGAACCAGATAGCGTACAAATGTGATGATAGATATTTTAAATGGGGGTGGGGGGAGCTTCTATTTTACTATTGCCTTTTGAGGTTTGTTTCTCCTCTGAGGCTGCCTGAAAACAATGCTAAGGGCAAGGCTCCTAGGCAGCTGCAATGGAAGTGGAATCTAATTAATTTGGAGAGCAAGCTAGTATCGGTTACATATATAGATTCTATCTCACATTGTGGACTGAGACTTAGGGTAGGTGAACTTGTGTTGACTCTGTGTGTGAGAGAGAGAGGGGGGGAGGGAGAGAGGGGGGGGAAGAGAGGGAGGGGAGAGAGAGAAATCCTAAAAGTGCACTTGTCTTGGCTAAAATTAACCTCTTCAGAAAGCCATTCTTCTTTTTCTTTTCAACTTTCTTCTAAATCTCTATTCTTGTCAGGTGTGATAATGCTTTACAACCTTCATTAACCAGCTGCTCATTTTTGTTGTTGTTGTATGCCCACTCAAAGTCACTTGCTTGCCCACCATGTCAGGCTACAAACAAAAGAAAAGAAGTTGCAATTTGAGTCCTCCCTAGTAAATCAGGGGCATCTTTATTTATCTTCTGAAATAAACATGGGAAGCAGCAAGGCTGTAGGAAAAGGATTCAGAAATCCCTTAGGAGAATCAGCAGGGAGAGTTCAAGTCATTACATGCTCTGGGTGTGACCACTCCAGCCGTATACAACTTTTCTGTTTCTTCTAACATATCCAACTCTCACTGCTGTATGATAAAGAAGCATTACCCTTAATCACAATTTACACTTTTATCAGCATTCCTACCCCACAAGAGATTATACATTGCCCTCATCTTTCTTTCCATGTTTTCTATTCTTTTTCCCATTTTTAGCAAAGTACCGTATTTTTCGGAGTATAAGACGCTCCAGGGAGTATAAGACGCACCTTAGTTTTTGGGGAGGAAAATAGGTGGGGGTGAATTCTGCCTCTGCCTACCATGTATTCATCTGGCTAGGAGTCTTAGCCTGGTCAGCTTCAGCACATTAGTTCGCTGGTTGTGAGCGTGCACGAATAATTGGAATAATTATTCCAATTATCTTGGAATAATTAATTTCGCACATATTCAGAAAATTGCATAATTTTAGCCAAAATTCATTTCTAGTTCTTCCATTGTGATAATTTAATTGGAGCTATCACTTACCCTATTTTGTTTAGTTTATATGTTGACGGATATTTTAACCCTTTCATTGATAATTAAATCTACAACTTCCCTTTTCTGGATATTTTCATTCACTTCACAAAATCAGACCCCTGCATTCAGGTCTAATAAAGCCTTTCCCTTTCTTAATTGTGCACCCCGCGAATTTTTATTTATTTTTAATTAATTTCATGGAATAATTCATGCTCTTTAGCATTTACTCTTTTTTTCCATTTGAAGACAATTTTCCATATCTGATAGTCATCACAGATGGCTCATAGATATTGACTTCTACCACCCCTAATAGCTATAGTCAATCTATACTTTTACACACTGATTTGTATCAGAATAGAGAAGGAGTAGAGTAGTTACCAGGCTTAGTAACACCACCACTTAATAATTTAGTAGTTAGCAGGCCTAATAGTTATCAGGCTTAGTAACAGCAGCATTCTCTTCTAATAATCAGTTCTGGCATATTTGGAAAAGTATACAGCAATCATAGTTAAAGTCCAAAGGGGCTTTTTTCCTATTCAACTTTTCCACATTTTATTTTAATTAAGTTTCTCAAATTCACAAGGTTTTTGAAATTAATTTCTGGGCCAAGATTCAAGAGGATGCTAGATAAACTCAAAATATAGAAGGACTATCCATGCTGCAGTTGATTCTGCTTTTTTAGGATTTACTTGAAAAGAAATCCTCTACCACCTGGGATTTTAGCAAAGGATTTGTGAAAGATCTGTTTCTCACTCCAGCATCAAATAGGAAAAGAAAATTGTACAAGTAGGACATATTGCTGAATGAATTGAAACAATTAGAATTAAGACACACATAACCTAATTTTGGACATAGGTCATGAGATTAAAGTGATCCATAATCAAAGAGATTTTTTTAGTTTTTTTGCATGTCCACAGAACATGATAAATGTCCCCTCATGTTGCTTGCATTTCCAGCAAAGTTTTGAAATACCTTTATACAAGAGGTCTTCAAACTTGGCAGCTTTAAGACTTGTGGACTTCAGCTCTCAGAATTCTCCAACCAGCTATGCCAAGTTTGAAGACCTCTGCTTTAGATAGTTTCTCCTGTGACAAATACGAATGATACATTTTATAAAAAATTCCCTTTAAGGAATAAGCTTCAGTCCTTTCAACCACATATTTTCTCATTGATCCATTTGTATATTATAGCCAAAGGTATTAGCTCATTTTATCACACATTCTTTCACTTGTTTGTCTTCCGTCTCATATTTCAATAAAACTTTAAACATTTTAGCAATGATGTGGTCATCACTAGTACATAATTTATTTCAAACTCAGTCTTTGTTCTTAATAATAAGGTATTTTATCCACTTTAAATCTTTCTTATAATTATACTTTAGAAAACCATTGACATGAATATCCTGTTATCAAATCTGTCGAATTTTCTATTGATATCATCTTAGAGAATAATAGAGTTGGAAGGGACCTTGGAGGTCTTCTAGCCCAGTCCTTTGCTCAGTCAGGAGACCCTATACCATTTTAGACAAATGATTGTCCAATCTTAAAAATCTCCAGTGATGGAGCACCCACGACTTCTGGAGGCAAGCTGTTCCACTAATTGATTTTTCTTTCAGGAAATTTCTCTTTAGTTCTAGGTTGGATCTCTCCTTGATTAGTTTTCATCCATTGTTTCTTGTCCTGCCTTCAGGTTCTTTGGAGAATTCCCTTCAAAAAATTCTAATACATCACAGTAAATTTACATTTGCCTTCCTATAAATACTTCTTGGGCTCAAGTCACAAAGGAATTTTCAGGCAAAACCTACATTTACGTTTATTCCATACTTTAAGGATAGGGCATCTAACATAATGGTTTTTAAAATGTATATTTTAGCTCTATCAAACCCTGGATAACTATTCCATTCAAATCTCAAATCATTATAGATCCAATAACCTTCTATTTCTTAACAACCAATCTTTCATTAAACTAAACAATTGACAGGAAATTTCAAATCTTGTCAACCCAGTCTTTCTCTTTCTTTGCATCTTATAGCACCTTATATTTAATTCATGTTTTTTTTTTCTTTGCCATATAAATTTATGTTTTTCTGCTATTGGTACATCAGTTGTCAAAACAGGTATTGTCTGAAACAAAAATAACATTCTAGATAAATAATTAATCTTAATCACAGACATTCTACCCATCAATGATAATTGTAATTTTAATTGTCCCATGTTGGCATATCAAATCTATTTTCTTTTTCAAGAAGAAGATATAAATATCCAAATATGTAAGCTGGGCCAGAATATTGTTTCAGCAAAAATTTAAGTCAGCAACATCTCAGACCGTCCTCAAGAGAGATACGGCCATGTTTCAGCTAAGACACTAGATTTGCAGTTAATCAAGAGATATGAGAATGGCCTTCAAAAACTTAGACTGAATTTCTTCCAGGGTAGAAGTGTCCTTGTGCACAGAATTATACATCATAAGAAAGACTGACTCTGTGTAGACCCATATCTAAAGAAGTTCTACCAAATCCTTGCATCCTTCTACCAAATCCTTTCCTTGACTGAGAAAGATTTCCTTTTATGCGCAAGCAGTCTTGCCCAATTACTTTACAGTGGAATGATCTCAGCAGGTTATTTCAAGCTTGGAGCTCCCTCCATTCAAGACATTGACATTGCCTTCTGTAGCTGTTCGCCTCCATCACAGCAGGAACAGCAATCGCTCTTTTGAAAAGCTGATGTCATCATGTCAGCGCAGAAGAGAGCTACTAAACTTTCCTCTGCCTTGCAGATAATGGCATAACATTTAAGTACCTATTACAGCATAATGTTTGCTGCAGAAGAGATAACAAAGACTCTTTATTGTGCTTTCAATGCAATATTGATCCATAGATACATTGAAAAGCTTAAATATTGGCAGTGAAAATGCCACAATTTAAAACATAGGCATGCGTGTTATTAACTTGGTCCCTGATTACCAATTGAGAAATTTGGCTAATCAGGAACCCTCCAATTCATAGCCAAAAGTCACATTTCTATTATGTACAGATTTAGAGACTAATGGAAAACATCCTCAGGGTCCATTGTCCTTTTTAAGTCTAATTTTCCAGCATCTCTCCACTGTTAAAGAAACACAAGACAAAAATAAAAAAAGGTGTACAGGTAGTCCTTGTCTTATTATTGCTGCTAACCAACTCAACAGGTGAATCGTATTAATGATTCATCTGTGGAGATGGTTAGCAGCATCAAATTTCTGGGTGTGCAGCTAATGAGTAGGCTAGTTTGGTCGCTCAACAGCAAGACACTGGTGAAGTGGGCACAGCAGCGCCTGCATTTTCCACATCGCATGAGAAAAGTTCATTTTCCTTCCCCTGTCCTTACACTTTCTGTAGAGGGATGATCATCCTCTCCCTTCCAAGCTGGGCAATGGAGCAAATTGCATGCATCTGGGGTTCTGCTTGTAGGCACCAGCAGCAGGTCGAGGCAGAAGCATGGGAGAAGCAGGCAATCAAGAAGCCCTGCGCTGGTGCTTGTTCGGCACGGCCACAGGCAAGCTGAGAGATAGTGTGATGGAGTGCTGCGGACGCCCCTTGCTTTCCCATTTGGTGTGGGAGGGGGGCATGCTATGACCCCTGCCCCCTGCACATGTACATATGACCCCCACCCACCTTGTGCATGCACGCGACCCCCCCCGGCCCAAAACAGGCAGGGTGTGTGGCGCACATGGGCAGGGGGTGGGGTCACATGCGCATGGGCGGGGCATGCGGGGGGCATTGCATTATGGGTGTGGGCACGTGTGCGTGCGACACCCCCCACACACACGCTCCCTCCACTTTCGGCACGCCATAACAAAAAGGTTAGCCATCACTGGCTTAGGTAATTATTAGCACATCTCATTATGGCCATGTAACAGCATGCACTCACCATAGGTTTTGGTGTGATTCAAGGTATTGTTCTGTCCTGCTCCGGATTCCCGAGGATATTGACACCCACCAACAGTCCTTATCAAATTTATTAAGTAGCAAGAATAAACCAAAGTCTGGCAAAAGTTGGCAACCAGCCCAGAAAACAAAATACAAGAAGACTTTTCCAAAAATGCTCTGATGATAATTACAAGTTGTTTCCAGCAAGAAACTTACTAACCGCGTGTGACTTAAATAGGCTAAGGGAATGGCCAATTATCCTCAAGCCTTACTCTCGAGGAGACCTCCTCCTCCTGAGTAGCCACTCCTGCCTTTTAGCAGCCCTGCGTGCTTGAGCATTGAGGAGAGGCTCCTCCACTTTGCTCTCTCCACTTGAAGGAGCCTCTGGAGGTTCTGAAGGCCCTGGCTGAGTCTCTGCCTCTGGCATCACATCCTCTTCAGCCTCCTCACTGTCCGACGCAAGCGCCGGCTGCTCAGGCTGCTGGCGCGACCACACACCAGCCTCCTCGTCGTCGGGATCAGCCATGATCTACACAGGCCGCTGGCGGGCCACAACAGGTATTGGTTATCTTATCCTGAAGTCCAAACTACAAATTTGATTCTTTGTGTGCAGCTCTGTCCAGAACAGGTTGATCACCGCTTAACTAGAGAGATCCACTTAGTTTTTTTCTGAATTGAGTGTCCATTTCTTTGGCCCACATTCATCTCATTGCTGCAATCAGGCAATGGTTTTGCCATTCTACTGTTTCACCTGCTTCTGAAGAAAATGAAAGAAAGAGGAAGCTGAATATCATTTAATAGCCTGCTTCTACGATAGTCAACCACACATTAATACCAGCTGCTTTCTAAACCCAGTTTAAGATGCTCCCTTTGGTGGACAAAGTCTTACAGAGCCTGTAAGCCTCCTGAACTGAAGGAGTTTGCTTTTAAATCTTTAATGGGACTTTTGGGGAGATCCCATACAGATAAATCTAATAATGACTGCAAGTTTCACTTTTTTTTCCAGAATGGATAACAAACTCTTCTGGAGTTGAAAAAAAGTCTTTTCCTTGGTACTGATTAAATCCTATTACTCAACCATTTAGTGGTATGGATTTTGTGTCCGTTTTTCAAATTTATACATTGGAAGTTGTTAACATTTACATAATTATATAGTAAGCCATCTAGGAGTGGGCAGCATGTCTATGTATTAAATAGATAAACCTTGATTAATTAACTGTTGTTGAATTAGCATATTAATCTGTAATCTGCACCTTTATAACTGTCTTGTTTGGTTCTGCAACCCAACAAGACAGACACAGACTTCAGAGGATAATTAGAACTGCAGAAAAAACAATTGCTACCAACCTGCCTTCCATTGAGGACCTCTATATTGCATGAGTCAAAAAGAGGGCTGTGAAAATATTTACAGACCCCTCACATCCTGGACATAAACTGTTTCAACTCCTACCTTCAAAACAACACCATAGAGCACTGCACACCAGAACAACTAGACACAAGAGCAGTTTTTTCCTGAACACCATCACTCTGCTAAACAAATAATTCCCTCAACACTGTCAAACTATTTACTAAGTCTGCACTACTATTAATCTTCTCATCGTTCCCACCACCCATCTCCTTCCACTTATGACTGTATGACTGTAACTTAGTTGCTTGTATCCTTGCGATTTATATTGATATTGTTCCTGATTGCTTCTTTGTACCCTATGACAGTGGTGGGTTGCCCCCGGTTCAGACCGGTTCGCAAGAACCGGTAGTAAAACTGGCGGGAGGCTCCACCCACCACCCCGGATGTTGTCATCAGTGATATGCACATGCACAGAAGCAAGGCACGATCCCGTTGCAAATCGGTAGTAAAGGTAAGTAGAACCCATCCCTGCCCTATGACTATCATTAAGCGTTGTACCTTATGATTCTTGATGAACGTATCTTTTCTTTTATGTACACTGAGAACATATGCACCAAGACAAATTCCTTTACAATCACATTTGGCCAATAAATTCCAATCACATTTGGCCAATAAAAAATTCTATTCTATTCTATTCTATTCTATTCTGTTCTGTTCTGTTCTATTAATTAACCTATAATTTGATATATTCAGAGAACCCAGAATGCCTAGTATCAAATAAAGCATTGTAAAACTATGACAGTAATACTTTTTCTTATTTCAGATAAGTAATATGCATGCATTTTTTTTGTTTTAGAAAAAGAAACAGCACAGCTTTTTTCTGATTTACAAGTTCATACTTGTTTTTTCTGTTCTTTGATTATATAAGAAATGTCAGTTGAAACAAAATCAGGTCTATTCAAGAATAGATTTTGAGATAAAACTCAAAGCATGACCATAACATTATTATATATTCTGATTTCTCCCTCCCCCCTACTTTCTGAAGCCCATGCTATTCCTGCTTGATTTGGCTAAAGAAAAGCATTGATTTTTATGTGCTTGACAAACTGGTCAGTGAATTAATCAAGACATCTGGAGAAACAAGGAAGCCAACCTATTGATATGTGCCCAAACTGCTGGACAAATCTGTTTCTCGGGGGGAAAAGACATTTGTGAAATGATAATGAAATGACTGCATGGGAAAAAAAAGGTCTTCTGTTTTGCTGAACGTCCAGATCTAGCATTTATCCGTTTTTTTTTTCTCTATGAAGTAATTATGCCACACCAAATGAAACAGAAGTTTAATTCCTGATCTATGAACTCCTTCTCCAAAAATGAAACACTGCTTTTTGTAAGATGTTTTGTTGTTTCTCCCCCACTATGTTTCCAATTGGAAAAAAGCTATTTAAACCACTGCAGGTAGTTCTTGATTTACTGTCACAATTGGAACAGAAATTTACATCATAATTCAGAGTCATCATGTGACCAAATCCAATTTTATTACTACTTTTACCTCAGTCTTTAAGCAAATTATACAGTCATTAAACTAATCCAGCTTCCCCAATGAACTTTTTTTTTTTTTTTTTTGCTGGAAACCGGCAAAAAAGCTCACAAATTGCAATCATATGGCCACAGGTTGCTGAAAATGGTCATAAATGTGAATTGGTTGCCCAGTGCCTGAACTGTGATTATGTGACCACAGGTGCAGTGTGTGGTCACACGTACATAAGCGCTTTTTCCAAGGCTGTTGTTAACCTCGCACCATCATTAGATGAAGAGTTGAAAGTTGAGGGCTATTTGCAAATTGTAAACTGTTCTGACTTCAATAGGTACAGCCATTCTTCTGTAGCCAATGAAGACACTTTCTTGCATTGGACAAATATAGCACCCTACTCCCAGGTCCTTTGCTCAATTTCATTATTTCACATTGATAATTAGTTCAGATATATTCCTACTTTTCCTTTATTGGTTTAGTTACAAGTTTGCCACCCCATCAGGCAATTTTAAAGACATTTAATAGTAGCCTCACCATCATATTAGCATTAGTTGTTGTCTCTGTAAAAATAAACATGTGCTTATGATAATAGCAATAGCACTTAGACTTATATACTGCTTCACAGATGCTTTACAGCCAGGGTTGGGTTCTACTTATCTTTACTACCGGATCGCAATGGGAAGCTTCTGCGCATGCGCAGATCGCCGATGACGACATCCGGGGCGGTGGGCAGGGCGTCCCACCGGTTTTACTACTGGTTCTTGCGAACCCGGTCCAAACCGGGGGCAACCCACCACTGTTTACAGCCCTCTCTAAGCAGTTTACAGAGTCAGCATATTTCCCCCTACAATCTCGGTCCTCATTTTACTGCCCTCAGAAGGATGGAAGGCTGATATTCTGAATATTCTGAATATTCAGGATATGTGTCTATGGAAATTCTCAATCATCCAGGTCATGGTTTTCCCAAAGGTGCTTTTCTCAAGAGGCAACTGGATTTTCTTGTTTTTCTTTGAAGATATTTCACTTCTCATCCAAGAAGCTTCTTCAGCTTCTTCAGAGCTGAAGAAGCATCTTAGATGACAAGCCAAACATTTTTTTAAACAAGTTTTATTTTTTAAAAAAATTTTCACATACATATTTTATGAACAGAGTATTGACCAGGTCACATCTTATACAACTTATAACATAGTCATATGTTGATTTTTATAATCTATTCCAATCTTTTTTTTTCCAAATACAATTTATATATTTCAATTTCTGCCATAATATTCCTTTTTATTTTATCTCAATCTCTTCCTAATACATAAGATATGAACACTATCACCATCTGCTCTTCATATCCTAATTTCTTAGCATTACTTCAATTAATTATTTTATTCCTCCATTTGTAAAGTATGTTTCTCAAAATCCCCATCATACTTTTTGACTATAAACAATGTATTTCATCTCATTCAATTCTTATATTGAAACCCTTTAACTTAATTGACCTTTCACATCTTTATCTTAATCTCTTCTTAGTACATAATAAGCAATATCACTATCCACCCTTAATTCCTGATTTCTTATTATAGCATAAATTAATTATTTTATTTCATCATTTACAACCTATTATTTCAAAATTCCCATCACATTTTTTTACATTTCAATTTTGTCTCTTGATTTCAGTTTTTTCCATAATTGAACCAAATTACCACTTCATATTTCATCTGCTGTTCCATTTTACAATACACAATATACATCATCATATTTACTTCTTACATTCACAATTAGTAATGTTAATATAGTTCCCTTAGATCTACTAATATATACTTTATTTCCCTTCCTCCTTTCCACTATTCTTCCCCTTTTAACCATTTTCTCTTGGTCTCTCCAAAATTCCACTTCTTAATAATTTCCTCTCTTTGTCCCATTCTCTTATCTTCTTCTTTTTCTTTTTATATTTATTGTATCTTTTCTCCTGAATCCTTTCTCTAACTTTTGAGTCTATTACTTGCATAATTCTCCCCAAGCTTTTACCTAATCTTTTTCCATTTCCTTCTCCTCCCTTTGATTGATTCTTTTTTGGAGAATATACCCCCCATCCATTCTTTTTTTGCCACTGTAAATCCCAGTGTAATCATCTAACTTTTTACCTTCGATTTCTTTTCCTTCAATAGTATTTTCTTGCTTCTCATTTTTATTCTCTTTTTCCTGATTTGTGTGTTCTAACAAAGTTTCTAACTTTTTATTCCCTTTATTGATTTGTGCACATTTTTAAGCATCCCAATTAATTTCTCACACATCCAAGACTCCATATTGTCAATTTAAAAAATTGATATTAACTTACATTTAATTAAGATTTAAGTTCATATAGTCTCTTTTTTATTTCCAGATGATATCCAGTACAAATGTTTGTCCAATCCACTCCAATTTAAAGCTTTATTGTTTTTCACCTCCTTTGAAAGTCGAGACTGAGCAGTTTAAAAGGAAACAAATACTCCTTAAAATTTCTCACAGTTGATCAAGGTCACTGTTGTTATTTCTTTCCATTTTCAGGCCAATTGTTGTAGTGCTTTCTTTCCACCAGCAGAGGTCTCTCTCCAATCTACAATTCTCAGAACAACAAAGTATCAAGCTTACAAAAGTATTTTAAATCCACATAGAAAATACTTTGTCTCAAATTTCTTTTCCTTTTATTGTTTTTAATTTCTCCAAATTCAGTTTTAAATCCAGTTGTAAAATTTCCTTTCTTGGGCTTTAATATTTTAACCTCTTCTTTGTTCTTCCTTCAAATATCAAAACTGTCAAAAAATACTTCAAATCCTTATTAAAAAGTGCTTTCCCTCTGATTTCTTTTTCTTGTATTAGTTTTAATTTCTCCAAATCCAATTTTAAATCCAAATATAAAGTTTTCTTTTTTGGGCTTTAGTACTTTAACTTCCTCTTTGTTCTTCTGCCTCCATTAAAATTCCCAAGTGCCAATTAGCCACTCATTTTCTCACCGGGACACCTTTTAAAGTGGGTTTTTTTTTTAATTTCCTTTTTTACCTGTGATTTGGCCAGTCACTCACCCGATACCAGTACTCCATTCAGTTCACCGCTCCTGCACAAAATCTTATTCTGGTTGCCCCAGCTTCAAAGCGGTCATTTTTAATGGCCGCCACCCCCGCTGCTGGTTCGAAGAGCTGCCTCCGAACTTTCGAGGAACTTGCCTGTTCCTCTTGGTCGTCAGAGGCACGTCTCCTTCTTCACCATCCCTATAGGATGGTTCCGGTCCGAAGACCCCCCGACAGTGATTTGTCTGGCTGGATTTTCACGAGGCTTGTCAAAGCCCACTATTTTCCAGCCAGTCTTGCTGTGATGTTTCAGTTTTCTTAAGCTAAACATCTTCAAAGAAAAGCAAGAAAGTCATTTCTTGAGAAAAGCACCTTTGGGATTAGGGATATATATTTGTCAAGGTGGATTACACACCGTGCCAAAATGCAGCAAAGCAGAAGCACTTCATTCCCCCTTGGGTTAGAGTTCTCATCGTCCACACATGCAAGGAAGTCACTTGGCATTAAGGAGCAATAGAAGTTAAAAACACAAACAAGCTAATATATACTATGCTGTGGGTTTGTTTGGTTTTTCAGGAATGGAAATGCAAAGGTATTCGCCTTTTGTTCTCTGCCATTTTCTGCATATTTAATTCCATTGGGGATTTGGTAATTTTGTTCTCCCTTGGTTCTCTAAGTGACACTTAGACTTCTTAAGTCTTTCTATTCTACCTGTCATTAAGAAGCCAGTTTATTGCACATCTTAAAAGAGTCATAAAATGGTTTCCAGAATGTTGACTGTAATGGCATAGCTAAGTTTAATAATACACTAAATAAAACATTATAGGTACCGGATAAATTGGGAAAAGATGAAACTGTCTGGAGAAAACAGCTTGGGTAAAATACAAATTAAATCTAAGCTTTCTCTAGCATGCAACCACTCTCCTCTCTGATGACTGTAAAGGTTCAGAACATGACTTAATAAAATATAGTCTTTATCATCAGAAGTAGCAGAGTGTTACCAAAATAAAATTATTTTATATGACAACCAATCTCCTGTATTCCAAAAACTCTCTTATAGTGCAATAGTAGAAGGTGCATTCAAGCACAAGTTGCCGTAATGGCAATTAACCGCACCCCTTTGAGATTAATGGCATTAAACCATTTTAAGTGGCTCCGGATCACAGTTCATCCAAAATCTACAATGTCTTTCCCCGTCTCCACATTCTGATTATTTGCTCAGTAATGTAATGCAATCTCTACCTTTTTTTGTCCTTTTTTCTTGTCTAAAAGTGTTGCTTATGCCCCCAGAATTGTACAAATAATAGAGTAAATAAATGTCTGTCTCCAACATGAATTTAGCAGAAAGCTTTCTTGTTGGAGCCTGTTCGTCCAAGCTGGCAAATCTTTTATATCCTGAAGTCTTCTGATATACTGAATAAGCAAGGGATTATCTTCCTGCCACCAAACCTCCTACCATTGCTCACTCAGCAACAACTTCATTCTTTTCCCAAGTGAAGTGAATTCCCAAGAGTTAAACCTACTCTTCAAATGGAACATTAATGGCAATGGATGTGTGAAACTGCCTTCCTCAACCAATTAGCATGCAAAACAAAGCTGTAGAAGTTAGCTGTTGTAACAGGGCATCAGAATCTTTTATTACTCTCACCCTGTAGCATGGTAGGCAGTTCCCAATGCATATAGTGGTTAAAGAGTTGTCACGGACATAGGCAACACAGTAAACTCCAGATGGATATCCTGTGAACCAGTGTTCCTTAACTTTGGCAATTTTAAGATATGTAGACTGGAACTCTCAGAATTCCCCAGTCAGCCCTTCTGTCTTTGTCCATTCTCTTTTGGTTTGGTGAATCATGTAAAAAGAAACATGCTTGTGTTTGAGTTCCCTATAAAAATGCACTCAGTAGATTAACTTTAAGAATTTCCCTTATCTAAAATTTGTCTACAGTTTACTTAATTCCTTATTTTGGTGCTGCATATTTGACATGTGATCCACGGCTTGGCTTGTTTGAGACATGTGTTCTGCAGATGGTTTTGCATTTAAATTGTTGCACAGTTTATTCTGAATAATGTGAGGGGTCCTGACAAGTAAAAATATATTATGTTGTCCAGTTAGATCTTATTGGTTATTTACATGCATTTTTCTTCTGTGTGAGATTGGGTGATAAAACAACATGAATATAAAGATACCAAAGAACCAAATAATTCAGATACACAAATCTGAATCATCAGTCCTTGATAAACTTGAAATACTCTTTTTTTTTCATTCACTGATTATGATGAAGGCTATCACATTTTCAAGTAATGTAAAGAAGAAATTTAATTATGATGTTCCAAAAGGAGTGACATAATACCATCAGCTTTCAACAGAATCTAACCAACTTTCATAAAAGTCTTAAAATTAATTTTTAATCAGTATGTTTGCAAACCTTTTAAAATAATGCATGTAAAAACAATGAGCAGGATGATGGGGTAAGAACACCATTATGAAAATTAACAACATTAAGTGATTTTTGTTTGCCTCTACCATATTGCTAAATGTGAATTGAGTGAATATGGTCAACCATCAATTATGGTCATATTATAGAAGAGAAGCATTATTTGTAGCAGCAGAAGCAATAACCCCCACAGTAATTAATTAATAAGATAAAATAAAATTAAAGTAATTAAGTAATTAATTAATTAATTAATTAAATAATAAGTGATCCCTCTTTTCTGCAAGCAATTTCCTTCTATTTCAGCAGGTACACATTCCAGTCACAGGGATCTCAAGGGTTCTAGAACAGTAGTGTCAAACTCAATTTCATTGAGGGCTGCATCAGGGTTGTGTTTGATCTTGGGGGTGGTGGGTGGAGTGGGTGTGGCCAGGGTGGCCATGGCCAGCTCAACGTCGCTCATGTTGAGTGTGCTTGTGATGGTCCAAGCGCTCTGCCAGCAAAAACGGGCTCCTGTGCTCCATTTTCGGCTGCGACAGCCTCCTGCAACTTTCTGCCAGCAAAAACGGAGCTTAGGAGGGCTACACACAACCTTCCCAAGTTCCATTTTTGTTGGCAGAGGCACCACGGGCCAGTCCTTCACTGTTTCCAGGGTGGCCCCATGGGCCAGATCTAAGCACCCTGCAGGCCAGATCTGGCCCGCAGACCTTGAGTTAGAGAATCAGGTTGAAATATGCAAACATCAGAAAATAAAATGAAATGGAAGAATAAAAAGCTCTGCCAATATGCATGATTTGTTGTCCTCCATTCCAACTGCATCGTTATAGATTTGTAAAGTTGGACAGGACCAAAAGAATCATCTCATCCAACCCAACAATCTGTAATGTACAGAAAATTATTTATTTATTGGTTATTAACATGCATTTGTCTTCTGTGTGAGATTGTGTGGAAATATTCTGAGGAGATAACATGGAGATATCAATTTACATTTTATATTTTGTAACTGCCCATCTCCTTCAGAGACGGGATTTTATTAATCCATCAGTGAGATGTGGATGTCCACATTCTTCTCTAAAGCCTGCAGAGATAGAAATTCCACGGCCTCTCTACAGTAGGTACACTGTTTCACTGTTTATAGATCTTATCATAAGGGCCTTTTTCTTTACATTGAAATGAAATCCAGGGAGGTGTAATTTATATCCATGAAATTACAGTTATGGACATTGCACCCTTTTATATCAAAGGCATATTACCTTTTCAATCCAAGAGCCACATCTGGCTTCAGAATGGTACTCTGGCAGTAGATCGATAGATAGATGATAGCTGAAAGAGAACTAGAGAGAGAGAGATTGAAATGCCTGGCAGTAGGACCAGGTCTGAAACTACATTTGATTTAATAAAATGGATTTACTAACTTTGCATTAACTTTGCAAAAAAAAAAAAAACCCAGGAAAAATTGCTTTGATGATGCAATATATTCCTGGTTTTTTGTGAGGGTTTTTTTTAAAACAGTGATCACCTGTTTACTGATCATGGAAATATTAGCAAATATCATTCAGGTTAATTTTCAAAGATGAAGCAATCTTGCTTTCCTTGGCTTCAGAAATGGATATATAAAGTATTGAGAGTAGGACAGAAAGGTGGATGTAGGAGTACTTTCACATACATCTGCTGTCTGGAGGAGAGTTGCAAAGAATGAAGAGAGGTGCATAAATTCTAGCAAAGGGTGGAAGGAAGTGAAAAGAAAAGTTCAAACTAATAGCATATAATTGTCATCTCAAATCTCTAGTCTCTTTTTAAATGTGTAGGGATGACCTATGAATTCTGGGATAAGCAATTCAGCAACTCTGGAAGACATTAGATTTTAAAGACAGACAGAAGAGGTGGGGGGCAGTTCTTCTGCGCCCCTTTCATATACCCCTTTCATTTCTTCTTTACACCCAGGCTTATCCTCAGAGATAGAAAAATGAGAAACTAGGACCTGAGAAACTGGGATTCGAATTTGCAATCAGTCATGCTTTGAAGCACATCTCTTAACCTATCTTAACCCCAAAGTTGTTATGGGGAGAAAGGAAGAGGAAGTCCTGAAGGACATATGGGGGAAGTAAAAGAGATTTTTAAAAAGAGATGCAGAGAAAACCTAATTTACTGGTCTCACTAATAATTGTGATAATAGCTACAATAGAACATGGCAGAGGAAAAAAGGCAGTATGGAAAAGTTTCTAGCCTCCTTAACTTAAAATTCTACTGATATCTTCCCTTTCCCAGCTTTGCAATACAGCTTCTGACTTCTAAAACATTTCTAACTTTTTTTAAGTCCTTAGTTTTTGTTTATTTCAGAAAATAAAGAAGGGCAGATCAAGGAAACTCCTCTTACTCTGATTTCTTGCTTGCTTTGGCCAAAAACTTAATCCAACCCAAGAAGACAAAGAGAAGACTGGAAGAGATTTTCTTCAGGCAGTATACTTATATTGGATAAGAAACTAGCTTATTCTCATAAATTTGCTGATTCACTAATAAAGCTGGCTGGGGATTCTGGGAGTTGAAGTCCGCCAGGCTTAAAGTTGCCAAAGTTAGAGACCCCTGGTCTACAGATCTCCTCTTCTCTTAGAGGTACCTTTGGGAGAAACAGTTTCATCTTTATACCATTAGCTTTACATTATTTTAAATATATGTATATCATTTTTGCCTTCTCTCCCTGAACGGCAAAAATCATAAAAGAAGCATGGAGCCTCCCTTTTTTTAATTTGATATCATTTTGAACTAACTGACAAAGAAATAACTGAGAACGAAGGTGACTTCAGTATTATTTATGCTTCTGTTTGGCATCATGAGACCAGCAACTGATTTGCTTTTAAGATCAGCACATTTAAAAACCAACATTAAAGGCATTAAGCCCATATTTAACCACGCACAACAGCTGTTTATGAGATGAATCACGTACTTTACACATTTCTGAAATACAAGCTACAGATTTATGTGCCTGCATCTGTATATTTGGAAGAATAAGTAAGTGCACATTTACCATCAGCTCAGTCCTAAATACCATTTGCTTTTGAAGGTTATACCGTAGAGGAATCAGTCCTATCCCCTTTCCTTATAACATCTGTGAAGTAGGAAAGATGATTATGGGCAAAAGATATGGAAGAAAAAATTGTAGCACTTAGTTACTCTAACCCTAAAAAGAATAGAGGAAAATGCATTCACCAGGCCAGAAAATTTATCTTTCCAGCCCAGTAATACCTATTCTGATAGCTGGTAAGCCCTTAAGAACTCATGCAGACAGCAGGGTTATCCATGGGTGATTGGGTGAACAAAGTCAAGATGGCAGCCATAACCATGAGGTTGAGGTCCTATTGCTTTTTTTATGTACAGTCATGGCCATATATTGACTTTTTTTAATTGCCCCAGGTAGAAGTCCCAGTTTTTTAATCTGATTCTGTAAACTGGAGGTATCAAGAATTAATTCCAGTCTTTCTATAAAACATACTTCTCCAATATGGTCCCCTTCAGATGCATTGGGATTCAGAATTCCCAACCAGCATGTGTTATAGGCCATATGAACTATCACTTAAATCTCTATGTGGTTTAATATAAGGGACCTCTTTGCTCACTCCTCATGCTCTTAATTTGTATATCGGATCCCAGTTTAAATGTTCAACAATTTATCTTTAAGAATACATCCTAGGTCTTTCTTTTCTGTTATAGCATTTGACGGCCGTGGCCAGGGGGGCTTTCTATCAGGTTCGCCTGATACGCCAGTTGCGCCCCTTTCTGGATCGGGACTCCCTATGCACGGTCACTCATGCCCTCGTTACTTCCCGCCTCGACTACTGCAACGCTCTCTACATGGGGCTCCCCTTGAGGAGCACTCGGAGGCTCCAACTGGTGCAGAATGCGGCCGCGCGGGTACTTATGGGGGCGACATGGCGCTCCCACGTGACACCTCTCCTGCGCGAGCTGCATTGGCTTCCGGTGGTCTTCCGAGTGCGCTTCAAGGTGTTGGTTCTCATCTTCAAAGCGCTCCATGGCTTAGGACCCAGCTATTTACGAGACCACCTTCTGCCTCCGATAACCTCCCACTGGCCAACACGCTCCCACAGAGAGGGTCTCCTCAGGGTGCCGTCTGTCAGGCAATGTCGGCTGGTGACCCCCCGGGGAAGAGCCTTCTCTGTGGGGGCACCCGCCCTCTGGAATGAGCTACCCCCAGGGATACGACTAATCCCGGACCTCCGGACCTTCCGCCGGGCCCTGAAAACTTTTTTATTTCAGCAAGCCGGGCTGGGTTAAAAAATTTTAATTGGGTGAATTTTATGGGTAACGGGGTTTTAAATTGGAGAAGCCTAAGACAATTTAATTCTGTTTTAATGTATTTTAATATTCGTATTGTGTGTTTTTAATTCTGGCTGTTCACCGCCCCGAGTCCTTCGGGAGAGGGGGCGGTATAAAAATTTAATAAATAAATAAATAAATAAATAAATAAATAAATAAATAAATAAATAAATAAAATCTAGTTTACTTCCAATCATAAACAATCCATATTAGATTTAAGTTTAGATATTGAAATAACTAATGGATAAATATTTGAAAGGAGGGAAAATATGCATTTTTTTCATTATCTGTCCCTATTAATCTTACTGTACAATCTCAGTTAAATAATTGCCGAATATTACATCAAAGTTATCAACCAATCAGCAATCTGACTTATTTTCTGTCAAGAGCATCACTGTCAGTTTTATCTGATGGTCACCACATTTTTCTATGCTCACACAATCATTTCCCCCCACCCTACTTTTTGGCTCCAGAGAAGATTTATATTCTTGGCACTCTGTTCTCATTTGATGAGTTTCAGAAGACTCAAATTGTTGTTTTATCCCCAGGAGCAAAGCAAAAACTGACTTAAACTGATAATGACATAATTTAGCTGCCCTATAAACAGTCATTTTAACTCTGTGATATGTGATTGCTGCCTCAACTTTCAAGCAATGGAAACAAAATAATGATCAGTGAGCTCAAGATAATGAAAAATGCTCTCCTTCAAGAAACTCAAAGAAACTTCATCCATTTGTCACTGACATAAAAATGCACAGGTGTCACTCTACAACTTGAAATGTATAAGTTATGATGGATGAATACAAGCATAAACACTTTAAAACATGCTAAATACTATTCTCAGATCGAATCTATGATAGTCAAGTATCAAATGTTTCAAAAGATCAAATGTTTCTGGTACAAAAAAAATGTTTTCAAAAGCAATACAATTGTTGTTATTCTAGCTTTCTGGTTAGATTCTTTTTTAACAAACAGAAAATGTCTTCTGATTTGGTTCTGAAAATTTACAAGAGTATCTTTGAAACTGACTAGAGGTAGACATTTTCAATTGAAATCATGGGATTGGTAGCCTATTTGGGAACAAACCTACCCCAAGTAAGTTAAATTACAGTTTTTAGTCCAAGTTATAGTTGTTCATTTGTTTGTTAAATCTAACCATTCTTTCTTCTGGATTCTGAAACTAGTTAAACAGGATTGTTTTATTCAATCTTCTTTTGGCATTACCTGTAGGCATTTTATGGTGAAGTGGATGAAATTTACAGATTGAAATGTCCATGAACACCAGCTAGCAGCCAGAGACGTGATGAAAACTCCTTAATTTCAGAACATAATATAGTTTCAACTAGGAAACTGTGAGCATCCTAGACCAAACCAAGTCCAAAAACCCTAGAGAATTTCTGGAAGCCTGGCACTCAGGCAATTCAACCATCAACAGACCCAGAGAGATAAATAACATCTACATACCACTCAAAAGAGATCATCAAAAAGCCAAAAAGGAAACAGCCAAAAAGGAAACAGCAGTCAAAACCGAGATGAGCAAATCCAGCAGGTTCTGACAGGTTCTGGAGAATTGGTAGCGGAAATTTTGAGTAGTTCAGAGAACCAGTAGCGGAAATTTTGAGTAGTTCAGAGAACCGGTAGCGGAAATTTTGAGTAATTTGGAGAACCGGCAAATACCACCTCTGGCTGACCCCAGAGTGGGGTGGGAATGGAGATTTTGCAATATCCTTCCCCCAGGAGTGGGGAGGAAATGGGGATTTTGCAGTATCCTTCCCCTGGAGTGAGGTAGGAATGGAGATTTTGCAGTTTCCCTCCCCTGTCATGCCCACCAAGCCATGCCCACCAAGCCACATCACACCCACCAAGTCAGGCCCACAGAACTGGTAGTAAAAAAAATTGGATTTCACCACAGCACTAGACCAACAATCAAGAAGTAAACAATACCCCAATTAAGGAACTACCAATTCAGACAAACTAGCTAACAGTAAACAAAAGCCTACTCAAGACCTCATCCACCAACACTGACAGGACAAGCCACTATTATATAAAATGAGAGCAAACCCTACTCCCTTTTAGCACTGATGGTGTTATTTAGTTTGGTAATGAAACTGCAAGAAAGTAATTAAGCTCAGACTGTACCAAGAATCTCACAGTGAGAGAGATACCTACCATCTTTAGGGGTTACCATAAAGACCCTAACCTTATCCTAACCCCAAGAATGAAAAATCCATGAAGGGAAGAAAAGAAAAGGAAGAGCGGTTACCGATTTTCCAACTCAATAGAGCATAAAGAATGAGCCCATGTACCCATAAATGTCTGGGCCTCTGGGGATTGAGATGGAGACAGTAAAATAGAAAATAAAGAAAAAAGCAAAGATAGATTCTTGGGCTCTATTGCAGCTTCAAATATTATTGAAACTGCTGTACATTCCATAATGTGACACTGATATTCTTCTTACTTTTGTGACAGTTTGTGTCGATGGAAATTCTTCCCATTAGACTGATAAGATTAAAAAGAATAATTTCTGGGAATTAATATTCTGTGATTATGTTACCACCGCAATTAAAATGTTCTGACATTATTACATAACAAAGCATAAAACTTTCAGATGACATCTGCAGAATGCAATGAAAATTGGTCTTACTATCTCTGAACCAATTATGCGATTACTGCCACAAGACTATTATGCATATAAAAATGGAAAGTCTCTGAAATATCCACATTGGAGGATTGGTTGGTATAAATGACAGAACTAGCAGAGATGAAAAAATTAACTTTTTTGATTAGAAAAAGAACAACTATATTTATCAGTGGTTGAAAACCCCTTATAGACTTTTTGCTGAAAAAAAGAGAAAAATGAATTTATGGGTTTGAAAATTTAAAAAGATAGCTTATGGGAAAAAAAGGAAATTAAGATGCAATTTTAAAGAGAGGGTAAAATATAAATACATTTATAACTGCTGTTGAGACGATCAGAAGCCACTTCTTTATAATACTTTACTCTTTTTAAAATTTATTTTTCTATATTTCTTTTCCGCTTTCTTATTACTTTATTCTTCTTTAATTCACAATTTGTACTGTTTTTAATTCTGTTGAAAAACTTCAATAAAAAAAACCTCCATCAGATGCTGCCATCACGAAATTCCTATAAAATATGGAATAGAGTAGCAACTTCAAGTGTTTTGGGAAAAGAAAGGCGTGGGGTGCTAAACCCTTGCCCTGCAAATAGAATATCCATCTATCCTAGTTTGTAGAAGCCAAACCTCTCTTTTCTAATTTTGTCATGGCCATTTCAGATGATCCTCCAGGGAGATGATGGAAGAGCAGGAGATGGAAAAAGAGGCTGGCAAACCAGAACCTAGCTCAGAAACCTCAATAGAAATTCTGGCCTTGATTCTGCCAACTTGATCTCTGATCATGAAACAGGAGCACTGCCTCAAAATCTGCAGGACCTTAACCTTACTTTTGTCTATTAATCATTCAATCCTTTGTTGGTCTTACCCAGATTGTCCACCTATGCCATTCCCTACTCCATGAACTCTGGGATAGGACAAGTTTAATACAAAAAAACTCTAAGAAAGGGGGTTTTATGTTTTGTGGTTGCTCTTTCAGGCAACTGGACTGATACATGAGTTACCTGATGATAATTTTCCTAAAGTGCAGTAAGATTTTTATATCAATTCTACCGTATTTTTCGGAGTATAAGACACAACTTTTTCCCCCCTAAAAGGGGGTGAAAATTTAGGTGTGTCTTATACACTGAATGTAGCCCCGCCCACCCACTGGTCCCCACCCTTTGGCCTCTGCCTTGCAACAGTTACCTCCTTGCAAGCAAACAGCAAGAAAAAACAGCTCCTTTCAGCTTCAGCACAGCCAAATTAGCACAAGTTGATTGGATCAGCCTCCCAACTCTCCGCTGATTTGCTCTCAGCTGTTTTGGGCAGGGTTCTGTTGCTTGCCCCAAAGAGGTAAATTGCTGGAGCAGATTTTTTTTTCCTTGTGCTAATCAAGCTATGCTGAAAATGAAAATGAAAGTAAAGCAGGCTGTTTGCTGTTTGCTGCAACGAGGCAAAATTGCTCAGAGGCAGGGGCAGAGGGAGATTTCTTTTTCTTCTTTTCCTCACCAAAAAAGGTAGGTGTGTCTTATACTCCTGTGCATCTTATACTCCAAAAAATACGGTATATGACCCATTGGCTCATCGTTTCTGAAATATTTCCTTACCTAAATGGAGAAACAGAGTGATCACCGATAGTTAAAAAAGCAGTGGGAGCAGGAGAAACTTTTGACTTCCTGCCAGCTTCCCCACTGAGTTTCCTTGTGGAAGGCTGACAGAAAGCATTGAAAATCTTCCACCCTTCCCCCTTCGCTTCCTGAAGCAGCCACAGATGTACTGTTTCATCTAATTAAAGGTCATGACAGCAAGAGTTTTAGTAGCATATAGATTTCTACATTTGCAGCTAGGTGTATGCATTAGCTTGTGAAAATGTTATGCATTAGCTTTTGTCCTCTTTTAATTATGCATGCTCTCAATTTTGGGTAGTGCATATATGGCTACCCTATCCAAAAATGTCTCATTTCCCAGGTGTATTGTTTTTCTTGTTCAGGATTCAAAGTCTTCATTGAGGAAAGCATTATCAAACATCATTTATTGGGGGAAAGATAGATTTTAAGCTAAATCAATACAAACTAATGATAAAGACAGTTTGGAAAGGGGAGCATGGAAAAGTGATAGATTTACTATACTAAACTGATATTTACATCATTATCATATCTACTTTAGCCCTATATCTATTAGTATTGGTAATTTGCAATCATACTTTGGGGGGTAAGCTGTGAATATGGGGCAGGGGAATCTCCTGGACTCACAGCTCCAGCTAAAAGAACATATAGTAGATATGGCCTTTGCACAGCTGCATCTTATGTACCAGTTTGTGCCCATTCCTGGACCAGGAAGCTGTGGTTATGGTCACTCACAGCTTAATCACCTTTCAGTTAGACTACTGCAATATGCTATACATGAAGCTGCTTTTGAAAACCCACCAAAAACTTCAGCTGGCCCAGAATATAGTGGTGCAGATAGTTCTGGGTGCAGCTCATTACATGCACACAGCTACATTGAAGCTTCACCAGTCCCTATAGGTTTCAAATTCCAATAGGTTTGTATGTAGTGATATGTAGAAATGACCCTACAAGATTGATCTTATAAATCCTTCAAGGTAGTCCAGACAAGAAGCACAACTATAAGTACTAACTCTTTTTTTAAAAAAAATTTATTAAAATTTATTATAATACAATACAATCACTCAGACAGTGTTATTTTTCTACACAGGTTAAATTGATTCTTCTTTTACTTTTCATCGTAAAATAACATAATTTACATATGCATCTTAAGATTTATATTAACTTTTATCTATTCTTTATTCTATTATCAATCCACCTGTACCAATCATCCCACACCGTATAATATTCTGAGTCTTCTTTCTCATTTAATTCTAATGTTAATTTGTTCTTTTCGGCACATTCTAGAACCTTCTGATAATATGTTCCTCTGGTGGTGTGTCCTTTCCTTTCCAATATTGGGGATAAGCTATTCTTGCTGCAGTAAGTATATGTATGATTAGATATCTTTTTGTTTTTCGAATTGATACCTGAAACATTTCTCCTGGGAATACTAAAGACGAAATATCAGATATAAATACTAACTCTATCTTCACTGTAAGGTCATGTTAACAGAATCTTGCAAGTCCAAAAATATTTCTCCCATTCTTCTTTACTTCAGGAAAAATCCCTTCTGAAAAAATAATCCCATGTCCTCCCACTTCGGTTGATTGAAGTATTAGTTGTCCAATTGGTTGTCCAATCAATAGCACACCCTCCTGTCTCCCAAGGTCATTCCCACATGACCACTACATTGTGGGACCCCCTTCTTCCAAAAGAATCTGCCCATGCATACATTCCCATAAGAAGCTCCAGGTTTCCTCATTTAATCTTTGCTTTTTTAAAACTTTGCCATGGGATCTAGGAAGTGTGACTATTAGGTAGCTGCCCATGTGTCATAACTCTTATAACTGCTGATATAAGAGAGGCCACAACTTCACTTTAAGAAAGCCGTCACAACTTTAAGAAACCTGTTTAGATTTAAAAGAGGGGATGAAAGGACTTGTGTAATATTTAAGAGGAAGGAGGGATTATGTTTGTAAATATCTGTGAAAAGAAGGTAGAAGTTATTATATTTCTTAACTTTAGTTTATTTTCTTCTCGTTTCATTTCCTTCATTCTTTTCTTTTCATTTGTCATATATTCTGTGAAACATTCTTAATACATATTTTAAAAAAGAAAATTTGGGTTCAACTGAGTGAAGTTTCCTTCTGGCTCTTTAATTATTGTATTTGGCCATCATTTTGCACTTAATATTTTATATTTTGTGTATGTTTTCATGTTACGTGGTTTATTGTTTTTCTATTCTACATCACACTATTTGAGCTGGGCAAACCGATAAATGAGTAAATAAATATTGGCTATCTGTCCAAAGATTCTGAACTGAAACAGGGAACTGTTCATGAATTTATTTCTTTGGTTTAAGGAAAATATGTATTATGATTGAATACTGCATTGCTATATTTTGTGTTACTACTACTGAAGTTGTGTGCCTGTGTGTGGGTGGGGTGGGGTGGGGTTATCATGTATTGTTTTTCATTTAATTCATCTCTGAACCAGACTTACCGGATATTCTAAATTCCAATTAATCAATTGAAAAATAATCAAACATTGTTCAGAACTGCTGTACATTATCTGGAAGTATATATAAAGATCCACAACTATCAGGAATCTAATGACTAGCATTCAATTGTATTCCACTGAACTTTACAATCATCAATGACTCCAATAAATAAACAATATTTTCTTTACCATTAAGATACCAGTCTTCTCTGACTGTTATCTTCCAGATCTGTTACACTACAATTCCATAATTCCTAGATAGAATGGCCAAAGCATCTGCAAAACATGAAGGCTGCTTTGTATGAAACAAGGTATATGACTTTGCTCTGTACTTGATAAAGATCTGGCCTTGTGGTCCCTGATTACTACAACTATGTCCCAGTAATTTAACCAATCAGCAAAGAGGCAAAAATCTATGTACTTACTGAGAAGATACTATCAGCAAATACTAAACAAAATAACCAGCGTCTTTATTCCTTAGCTCTTCTTAATAGTATTTATCTTACTGGTATCTGGACACCTAATTCCTGCCTGTCATCCTCTTTTTTTCTCACCTTGAAATGTCTGTATTTTCACTATAGAGAGTAATTGCTAGTGCTACCTCTTTCAGATAGATGAAAAGGGGAGTGTTGACAGTCTATTTTATATAAAACTAACTAATATGTATTTTGGTCCCATACTTATAGGAATTTTGTTGAAAGCCAAAGTTTCTTAAGACGGAGATGTCAACCAAGAGCCATCCAGCTTCAAAGCCAAATGTTCAAGGTTAAAGCCTGTAAAACTATGGGAAGTAGCAACACCTTAAAAGAGTGCCCCCCGAGTCACATAACAATTAGATAATGCCACCTGGGAACATAGTCAATGACAGCAAATTCAGCTGGGATATGTAATATCCCAGCTGAATTTGCTGGGATATTACATCCCAGCAAATTTGCTGGGATAAGATCTCCGACATCCGGGTATTTCGTTGTGCACTCAAGACCCTGTTGTTCTGCCAGGCTGGGCTATCAACATAACAATTTTAAATTGGGTTTTAAATTCCTGGGGTTTTAAATTGAGCTGAATTCATTTAATAATTTTAAACTATTTTAACTGATGTTGTCTTGTGTTTTTAATAGGCTGTACACCGCCCTGAGTTCTTCGGGAGAAGGGCGGTATAGAAATAAAATTATTCTATTCTATTCTATTCTATATGAGCATATGTAGGCATAAGAAATCAGAAAATGCCTATCTCAGAAAGACCAGATAAAGTCATCTTGCATAGTCTGTGTATAAGATAATATTTGCTCTTTAAAGTTGTTTAAAAATAATATTTCCTGAAAAGAGCTAAACTGATGATGAGCTACAAAAACAATTTGGAACAATGAACAGCTTCACATGAATTCAGTTCAAAATCTTTCAGACTTTGCATCCTAATAATGAATGACATCCATGAATGAATGATGGAATGATTGTCAGTACCATTATAATTAAATTTCAGTTTGATGCAGGATAGAACTTGAAATGATGGTAAAGGAAGGGTTTCTGGCTCATCAGTTTTGCTTAAGAAAATCACAATTTGGTTTGATGACTTCCTTGAAATGGTTGTAAGATTAATATCCTCAAAACTTCATAATTCTGATATGTTTTTTAAATAGAACCATTAACTCTAATGATTAGGATAAACTCAAGATAATGATTAGGATAAACTAGAAGAATCCCATTCACCAAAAGCAAATTGTTTTGCCAATAGATATTTCTTTAAAAGTTGCCTCAACATTTTGGGCTTAATATCATGTTTTTCCCCCCAGTTGGGCTTTAACCTTTAGCTAGGTCCAATATTGCTTTCTAGCTTTTTCTAGGAGCCTGTGGGAAATGCAAGAAGATTTCAGTCCTCTTTATCTCTGTTCTGGTGGTCTTCAAATCCCATCTAATGCTTGCTTCTTCTCTTTTTTAAGCATCCAGATAGTTAATTAGGTGCTTACAAACTTATCAGGGCCTCCCAGTATCCTAAGATAAAGTAAAGGTTTATGCAACTATTCTGTCTGTTATTTGGTCCATACAACTGAACACTCCCCAGCAGTGGGTATACTATTTAATTAAGAATCATAGCAGTAGCTCACTAATGGAAAAGTATTTTGAGGTACCATTTTTCCTTGTCTTCACCATTTCTGTGCTAGGTAGATATTTTTCTTGTAACCGACTGTGCTGTAGATGTCCATATTTCCCAAAACTCTGAATCAAAGATTAATTCACTGATCCCCAATGAGAAAGGCAACTATATAAAACAAGGGTGGGCCTTTGATTGTGCAATTGTGACTGCCATATTTACTTTTTGTAACCTATCCTTCCCACAGACACCTCTGGTGTCAGTCAACTGATCAGCGACATTTAATCCCTCTACAGATTATTACTTATCTTCCTCCAGTGAAGATATGGAAATATACAAATATACAACTCTAAACAAAAAGTTTCAAGAGGTTTTAATTATTCTTATCACGTAGAAAAAGCTTATGTTATTGGTACCCTATATACCAATATATCAACAACGTGGTGGCTCAGTGGCTAAGATGCTGAACTTGTCAATCGAAAGGTCGGCAGTTCAGCGGTTCGAATCCTTAGTGCTGCATAACAGGGTGAGCTCCCGTTACTTGTCCTAGCTTCTGCCAACCTTGCAGTTCAAAAGCATGTAAAAATGCAAGTAGAAAAATAGGAACCACCTTTGGTGGGAAGGTAACAGCGTTCTGTGCATCTTTGGCATTTTGTCATGTAGGCCACATGATCACGGAGACGTTTTCAGACAGCGCTGGCTCTTCGGCTTGGAAATGGAGATGAGTACCATCCCCTAGAGTCGGGAACGACTAGCGCATATGTGCGAGGGGAACCTTTACCTTTACCTTATACCATATGAATGTATGAGATTTTAAATGAACCACAAGAATTATGATATTTTCAGCCTGTAAGGAAGAAAGAATATAATTATATATCAAGCCTAGCAATGAACCAATTAATAGTTAAAAGGGGATTTACACTTAATGTTAATTTGGTTCTGAATTCTGGGGCATTCTATGTTAAGAAAAGCAGTGTTTGAAGATTAATTATGCTTATCTAAGATGAAGGTACTGATTTCAATGTCTTAGCATGTTGTTAGACTGTGGGGGTAAAGCAAAGGAGTGTGGTACATTTCAAGTCTGAGCAATGTTGAAATACATGATTAAAGCAAGTTCTAAGGCTCCTAAGTAGCAGACTGTGATAATCTTTTGGGCTACATTGTGTGATTCCAAATTAATTTCTTGAAAAGAAAGGGAATGTTTAATCAGCAGAAAGTGAAATGTAAAAGCAAATTCAGAAAAGGATTTTCAGATGCATCCATGTGGAAATTCATGTCTTCATTTTCAAGTTTAATAATTAATTCATTGGATCAATTTCATTCAGCTAATTTGAATTTGAATTTGACAATACTTAGGACTTCTGGGTGCAGTATATGAAAATTGTTTCATTCAAACATTGTTCAAAGGAAAATGATTGGGGGGGTAGCATTCTAGGTGATATCAGGTTCATAGTTGCAAAGCTAACAGGAATGTGTATTAAATGATCTATTTTTCATGTTTCTGGATATTCATCCTCCTTGGCTTCCCACACTTTAATTAATCCCAAGGGAAGCCATCATAAGAAAACTTTTCTCATGACTCTTTTTTCCTATCAACCAGGGAGGTTGACAAGTAATCAAGAGACTTGTCACTGGAAACTACGGCACTAAAACCTTCTGCAATCCAACAACAAAAAAGGAAACTCAGAAGTAGCACCAAAAGGAATTTTAAAGAATCTTGGAGATGAGGAAGGGAGGAAAAAGCCTTTCCTGCTGAAAGACAGCTCTGGATATAGTATTAGAATTATTTTATTTAGCTCAAAATGGTTTTTCACTCACCAAATTGTGTAAATATGTATATTTATCAGGTGGCTGGTTGAGTGGGTGGAGGGAGGATGGTTCCACTAGCTGGAATGAAGTTTCACTTGTGGGCAAATTGCAACTCAGCTATAGATGGCAATGCCATCAAATATTCCAAGACCTCGGTGCCTTCCGCCGTGCCCTTAAAACTTTCTTTTTCCAGCAAGCCAGGCTGGCCTAACACTTTTTAAATGTTTTAATTGGTTTGTTACTGTTTTTAATTATGGGGCCAAATTTATATATATCTTTTAATGGTATTTTAATATTTATAGTCTATGTTTTTACATGGCTGTACACAGCCCTAAGTCCTTAGGGAGAAGGGCAGTATACAAATTCAAAAATAAATAAATAAATAAATAAATTCCCAGGAAATATTTACAGCAATTTTCAACTCACTTACAAAACTCCCTTAACCAGAGGTCTTCAAACTTGGCAGCTTTAAGACTTGTGGACTTCAACTCCCAGAATTCGCCAGCCAGCATAGTCTTAAAGCTGCCAAGTTTGAAGAAGCGACGTTTCGACAGAATCTCATCTGCCATCATCAGGCTTATGTGAAGGGTCTTTCACATAAGCCTGATGATGGCAGATGAGATTCTGTCAAAATGTCGCTTCTACCCTTTTAGGGATATGTTCACAATTACACGGGAAGAAACCCGAAATATTAACTGTACACACATATATACCCGTGAAAACTTACATAGACTCTGATATATATATATCAGAGTTGTGTGTGTGCATGCGTGTGTATGTGTGTCTACACACACACACACACACACACACACACATGCACACACACAACTCTGATTTCCACACAGGCTTAGCTGCTGCTCAGTAAAGAATGTATCACAGTGATAGTTTCCAATGTAGACAAATGCTTTGCAGTGCTGTAGAGAAATCAGCAGACCAATCCTATGGAGAGATAGGCAGATTAAGTCTTCAACTGGGTACTGGTACCTTAACTGTGCATTACATCCATTTAACAGAATAACAGAGTTGAAAGGGACTCTGGAGGTCTAGTCAGTGGTGGGATTCAAGCAATTTAACAACCGGTTCTCTGCCCTAATGATTTCTTCCAACAACCAGTTTGCCAAACTGCTCAGAAAGTTAACAACCGGTTCTCCCGAAGTGGTGCGAACTGGCTGAATCCCACACTGGGTCTAGTCCAACCCCACTGCTCAAGCAGGAAACACTATACCATTTCAGACAAATGTTGTTCAATTTCTTCTTAAAAAGCTCCAGTGCTGAAGCATCTACAACTTCTGGAGGCAAATTGTTCCACTGATTAATCGTTCTAACTGTCAGGAAATTTCTCCTTCATTCTAGGTTGGTTCTCTCCTTGATTAGTTTCCATCCATTGCTTCTTGTCTTGCCTTCAGGTGTTTTGGAAAATAGGCTGACCCTCTTCTTTGTGGCAGCCCCGGAGATATTGGAACATGCTATCATGTCACCCCTACTCTCCTTTACATTAAATTAGATATACCCAGTTCCCATAACCGCGCTTCATATGTTTTAGCTTCCAGTCCCCCTAATCATCTTTGTTGCTCTTGTCTGTACTCTTTCTAGAGTTTTAACATCTTTTTTTATATTGGGGTGACCAAAACTGGATGCAATATTCCAAGTGTGGCCTTACCAAGGCATTATAATGTGGTATTTAACACTTCACGTTCAAAGTTACAGTAACATTGAAAAAACAGACTTGCAACCAGTTTTCAAAGTGCGGACACGTAATTGCAATTTGGGTGCTTGGCAACCAGCTTATACTTATGGCAGATGCAGCATCTCAGTCATGTGATTGCCATTTGCAACTGACAACTTTTAAAAAACATTAAATAAACAACACAGAAAGAAGGAAATTATGGCTGAACACTGAGGAAGAAAGGAACGTATTTCTATTATAAATGAAGTGACGCAATTTACAACTAAGCAAAATGACTGTTGTAGGAGAAGGGTTCCCATTCAGTTTACACAGATATTATTGACAAATAAAAGTTACAAGTCCCTTGCAAATGCTTTAAAATTGAAGATACTCCCCATAAAAATCTAAATGTTGCATGACAGGAAGGAGACACAGTAAATGTTAACTTTTTGTTGTTGCTCACTAATAGTCCACATTTTTACAGAATGGAGAATCTTCCAGTCATGTGCAATGGGTTGTCTATTTTTTAACAGCAGCAATAACAAATGCTTGGCATTTTAATCCTGTGTGTACCAATGATAGTCAATCACAAGCTGGATAGAAATCAGCAATCTGATGTAACTGCAAAAAATGCAATTTTTAGGCAATATCAATAACAATATAGTTTTAGATATTTAAATTATTCTGCACCAGTCAGATATCTCCTTGAATACTGTGCTTTATTCTGGGCACAATACATTAAGAAGATTTAGAAAACCAGAAGAGATACTTTAAAGGTACCAGAGCCATGGTGGAACAATGATTAGAATGCAGTATTACAGGCTAATTCTGTTCACTGCCAGGAGTTTGAATCCCTCGATCATGACTGGCTCACGGTTGATTCAGCCTTTCATCGTTCCGAAGTTGATAAAATGTTGGGAGCAATATGCTGACTCTGTAAACCACTTAGAGAGGACTGTAAAAGCACTGTGAAGTGGTATATAATTCTAAGTGCTATTGCTAGTGTTAAACAAAATAAGAATATTAGAGGACTGGAAACTAAGATATCTGAGTGGAGAGAGAGAGTCACCCAGAAATGTTTAACTTTGAGAAATGGAGTTGGTGTGTGTGTGCTATGATAGCATTGTTGACTGGTTATGCACAACTTGCTTAGCCATACTGGTTAAAGATCAAGGGGCTCACACACAATATGCTGGGTTTGGTTAGTTTTAATTTGGGGGATATGCCAGCCTATTTAGCTGCTTTATGGTGCAACCATGTTATTATACAACTTCCCAAACTGAGTAAATTCTGGAACCAGATTAAGTGTTGTGTATCTAGATGGAAGTGTTATTATAAGGATGGCCTCATGTTCTATTTGTCCTTGAGTTCAGTAAATGGAATAATAGACTTAAATTACAGAAAAATAAATCCTTATTGAATGTTAAGAAAAATGTCTTAATGATATTATCTTAATGATAAGAACAATTAGGCAGTGGAACCAAGAAACTAGAGAGGTATTGGAAAGGTGTATTCAAACATCTATAAGGAACAGTGGTGGGTTTCAACCGGTATAACAACTGATGCGCTTCACGCATGTGCTTTGCATTTCAGAACAGCTGAGGCATGGCAATCCACTCTGCCTATCAGCTGGGCTAAAAAAGAATATATATAGGTAGGTATAGTGCAGGGGCGGGCAGGAGGGCCCAGCTGATGGTTGGAGCGAACCGGTTTGCACTCAGCTCACCATCGCCGCTACCGGATCGCCCAAACCATGGCGAACCGGTAGAAACTCACTACTGATAAGGAATGTTTTAAATTAGATTACTGCACTGAACCAGGGATTAAATTAATGGCTTAAATGGCACTTTCCAAATCTGTAATTCTATGAAATAGACAAAGCTTGAGGACTGTCAGGATTTCAAAGGATGTGTTTGTAATGTCCAGTTCTATTACTTAAAAATAAAAACTGGAGCCAGCAAATATACCACAGTAATGTGACACCTTGTTTTGTCAATTCTACATCCACCAATCTAAGCCCCAACTACTTTTACTAGAAGATCTCAGAGATATGACAACAACAAAAAAGAACATTTTGAAATCCAGCCTCTTCCAACATGGTGATTTCCAATGCTTAACTATATTCTATGTAACTCCTAGCCAGTATGCCAAGCATTCAAACCATAAAATTTACAGACCCTTCTTTAAAGATGCCACAACTTAGAGAACAAGATGAGAGCGCAAAACACACATTCTTGAAACAATAAAATAAATCACTTTTTTTCTGTTCAGAAAGATGTCTGAAGTAGTTTCCTTAGAGCAGAAGCTCACAGTCTTTCAACCAGGAAAATTTCCTCATCAGTATTGCTAAATCACGAGTTACTGAATCATACTTGTCTGTGAATTCATCTTCTTCCAACTCTCTGGTCTTTTTGATCCTTTGGCTGAGGGAGGGGACTCTTCCTCAGAACTCTCTGACTATGCCATTCTCTTTCATGCCAGACAATAAAGAGCTGTCTGTGCTTCCCCACTTTACTTTCCTGTTAGATCTTCCTTTTAAAGTTCTTAGCACTTCCTCAGCCAGCTATACTTTCCTAAGAATTTTTATATTTTATTTATTTATTTTTTACATTTATATACCGCCCTTCTCCCGAAGGACTCAGGGCAGTGAACAGCCAAAGATAAAAACCCAAAATACAAAATTTAAAAGCAATTTAAAATAAATTAAATAATTTGGTCCAACAGTTTAAATACCCCATTAAAATTCAGGTTAAAATTAAACAATTTAAACAATTTAAAAAAATTAGGCCAGCCCGGCTTGGTGAAATAAGAAAGTCTTTAGAGCCCCGCGAAAAGTTTGCCGGTCCGGGATTGTCCGTATCTCCGGGGGGAACTCGTTCCAGAGGGCAGGTGCCCTCTTCCACTGTTCCCAAATTGAATTAATATTAGGATTTGGGCAGATGGAATTGCTGGGGAATTTTCATTTCAGCTAAATGTTTTTAAAAAATAGTACTTTTTTTAAATAGGAAAACATTTACATGTATCTTATCTGTGTATGTTATAAACCAGGGGTCTCCAACCTTGGACACTTTAAGCCTGGAGATCTTCAACTCCCAGAATTCTTTGCTGGCTGGGGAATTCTGGGAGTTGAAGTCCTCCAGGCTTAAAGTGGCCAAGGTTGGAGACCCCTGCTATAATCCATTAACTGCTACCCACCCACCCACCCCCACACACACAATCAGTGCTCAGTGTCCCAAGAAAAAGTTGGGAGGTAATTCCAAAAATACTTCTTCACAAGAAGTAATGAACAAATTGAACTGGATGACGGAAAATACTGGGATGGCCCTCCACTTGAGATGTTTTTAAAGAGATCAAATAAATGGATATCAGAAACTATTGAGCGGGATACAAAGCTACAGTAAGTTCTATGTTCTATAGAACTATTTATTACTAGGTAATGAGAAGGAAGGACTCACTGGAGAAGAGCCTATTGCTGGGAAAGATTGAGGGCAAAAGAAGAATGGGACGACAGAGAATGAGGTAGCTGGATGGAGTCACTGAAGTAGTAGGCGTGAGTTTAAATGGACTCCAGAGGATGGTAGAGGACAGGAAGGCCTGGAGGAACATTGTCCATGGGGTCACGATGGGTCGGACACAACTTCGTAACTAACAACAACAACAACAATAAGACTGGACAAGAACACTTGCCCTAATAACCTAGCTTTTGGCCTTCCAGAGTCCAGCATCTGGTTTCACACAACATAGTGAACAAACTCCAAACAAGAGTAAGGTTTAGCAAAAACCACTATGTACTGATTCAACAAGACTCTGTTCTTTAAGGATAATAGACCTTGCTGAAACCAAGCAACACCATTATCTACAATGCCATATCCTTAGTGGAAGAGGAGGAGAGGGAGAAGGAGAAGGAAAAGAAGTTGAAGTTTAATCCAAAGTGGCTTGGGATAAAAAGCAGGTTAAGCAGGTTAAGGAGTACTTTTTTTCCATTAAAGACCACAAAATTAGGAAAGAGCCAAATCAAAAATGATATATGAGAAATGTCTAAATATACCTGCATCACTTTTCTAAATGATATGAACTGTAGAACCAATAGCCATTCTACAATTCCTGCATATGCTGGATGGATTTTTCCATCAGAAAGCTGGGCTTTCATTCCATGTCCATTGCTGTGCTATAAAGAAGGAGCCAGTTTGGTTATTAACTCATTACCCAGAGCAATGCTATCATGGATAGTTTCAAACTGTGCAAAACCACGGGCTCCTCCAAAAAGCAGCATCTCCCAATATATCCCCCTTCTATGAAGATGAAAGGCAACTGGGTATTTTGGCAGTTTGTTTGTTTTTTCAGCAGCCTAGAGATTCAAATTAAAAGAGAACCGTGCTCCCCGGGCCCTACCCCACCATTACATATATGAATAAATCTTATTCAAATGGCACTCTGGGAATTTCAAAGGGGAGAACAATGTCTCCTTAATTAAAGTGTACTCTTCCACATGCCAACAGCTAATCTGCAGGCCCCCACCCCCCATTTGTTTTCATATGAATTTATCATTGGCAAGTCTGCCTCTACCTATTGCCTTTATTGTTATAGTAAATTGATATTTCTGCAGTACAATCAAAATGTCAGTCCTTTGAAACACCGGCACATATAAGGCAAAAGATAGATTCTGCTTGCAGCTATAATGACATGGACAACAGGGTAGAATCGATAGTACAACAGATTACATCATCTTGCTAGCTTGAGAGAATGAGATAGGACAGATTGCTTCTGTAGCTTCAGCTTGTCTCTTCATACAATTCATGTAGGAGTGGAAATTTCAAACATATTCTAGGTGAATTGTCTAGTGAACATCATCTTGACACAGGCTGCATACTAATGGCTAGCAATAAATAGGATCATATAACAAATCATCCTTTTCCAAATTGATGTCCATCAAATGTATTGGACTTCAATTAGATTGGAGGCTGTATGGGTCAAAACCCAGCATATCTGCAGAAAACCAGTTTAGAGATGACTGATTGGTACACTATTCCTCAAATGCACAATTGCACCATTTTTGTGACTGCACTTTGTACCAGTAGATCCTGAGTAAGCCCAATAGCAAAAGAAGGCATTAGGCATATTATAAAAGTTAGAGATGTTGCCACTTCTGCATGTACTTACAGTTCTAAGAATGCAAAGCGATAGAAATACAAATGTAAAGATTGTACTCAGGAAAGAGAGAGTGAACAATCTCAAAACACATAGGGTGGGAAGATTTGCACACTGATCACACATTTGTGATCAGTTTGAAATCAGCTCCAGAGCAATCCTTCTCACAATATTGGCTGTTAGAGAATGATCTTGTGCATGTTTACTCAGAAGTAAGTGCCACTGTATCTTCAGGTACAATATTGCAACTTTTCTGTAAAGATATGAAATATTAATAATAAAAAACAGAAACCAGACCAAATGAATGTAAATATTTTTATCATTGAGGTATTGGTAGCAGTTTATAAATTTTTCAAAATAACGTTAAAAAGTAAATCAAAATTAATGAACAATAGAGGAAGAAAGTTTAAGAATGAAAATGGGATGGTATTCACTAAGTAAATGTAGTACAATGTAATATACTTTTTAGTGTGATACTGGGTTCAAAAGTTGTATAAAATGAATCAAAGAAATACATTAAATGGATATATTTTTAGTCTATCACACTTTTCCTCATGTACTCTCTTTAGCACAGGGGTGTCAAGCTCAAGGCCCGCAGGCCAGATTCGGCCTGATCTTAAGCATTCGGCCTCATGCTTAGATCTGGCCCTCAGGGCTGCCCTGGAAACAGTGAAGGACCAGCCTGTGATGCCTCTGCCAGCAAAACTGAGTTCAGGAGGGCCGCACGCCACCATGCACAGTCCCTGACCTCCATTTTCACTGGCAGAGACTGCAGGAAGCTATCACAGCTGAAAACAGAGTTTGTGGGGGCCATGCACAGCCCCCACGAGCTCCGTTTTCACTGCCAGAGTGCTCGGCCACTGAGTGATGTCAAGCTGGCCACACCCACCCTGGCTCCCCGAGGTCAAACACCACCCTGATGAAAATGAGTGAAAATGAGAAAATGAGGCCCTCAATGAAAATGAGTTTGACACCTCTGCTTTAGCACATTAACAATATATCTTAATTAATTATATGTTATGTTAATTATATCTTATATAATTATATGTTATGTTAATTATATCTTATATAATTAACAAGTAGGTAAATATATCTTTCAAAAATAATCCATTTTGTTGCCACATTTTAGTTCTAGATATTTAAACCCATGCATCAGGATACCATATACAACAGACCCACACAGGATTTTTCTCTGGTATCTGTTACAGTTTGAGGAGCAAATATCTGATGTTCTTCTGTTATATTTCAACTCCTAGAATTTTTACTATGTTGGCTGTTGAAATTTTGGGAGTTACAGTCCAATCCTTTTATAGGGTAAAAGTTCAGGGCAGGCTGATGCAGCACAGCATTACATAAAGACTATTCATTGTCTCACAGATCTACTGCAAGTGTCTCATGATTCAACAGAGATTGCCCCAAAGCAATGAAGATCAAAATATAAGGAAGGCAAAGACTGAGATTTAGCTTTCAATATGTCTCCTGCTAAGATAGAAGAATGAGTTCCCATTGCAGTATTTATCATAATATCTACTATGATCTGAAAGTTGTATGGCAAAAGATTTGTTATACAAGATGTTGTATAAGAAATGGTCAAAGCTAATACATACAAAAGTTAATATGAGACACTTTATCTGAAATTCCTATTATCAGGACCAGATGAAGAACTGGCAGATAAAAACTTCAGAGAAGCACAGCTTTTGTTTGATCATATATTACTTATTTATTTATTTATTTTATTTATTTATTTTATTATATTTCTATACCGCCCTTCTCCTGTGGGACTCAGGGCGGTGCACAGCCGAGATAAAACATAACATATAAAATTTTAAAAACAGTTTAAAAACAATTAAATAATTTTGGCCCGGTAATTAAAATAGCCCGATTAAAACCAATTCAATTAAAACTGAGAGGATGGGATCAAACCAGCCCAGCTAGATGGAACAAGTATGTCTTCAGGGCCCGACGAAAAGTCCGGAGGTCTGATATCATGCGTATCTCAGGGGGCAGGTCATTCCAGAGGGCAGGCGCTGCCACAGAGAAGGCTCTCCCCCTGGCCGACGGCACCCTGAGGAGGCCCTCTCTGTGTGAGCGAACCAGTCGGTGGGAGGCTATCGGTGGCAGAAGGCGGTCTCGCAAATACCCCAGCCCTAAGCCATGGAGTGCTTTAAAGGTGGTCACCAACACCTTGAAGCGAACCCGGAAGACCACAGGAAGCCAGTGCAGCTCGCGCAGGAGAGGTGTTATATGTAAGCGCCCCGTTGCTCCCATAATCCCCCGCGCGGCCGCGTTCTGGACCAACTGCAGCCAGCATACAGGGAAGAAAAGGACAAGAATGAAGTGCATAAGTGAGATCTGAATGTAAAGTTTTTCATATTCAAAGTTCCTTTCTTTCTTCCTTCCTTCCCTCCCTCCCTCCCTCCCTCCGTCATATACACACCTCTTCAATTTTTAAAAATAGTGACATGACTGTGTGGCTTGATGGATATCTTTCTCAGAGGGCAAAAGAATTCAGTATTAATAAGAGAAATGGTGCCTTGCTACACCTAATCAGAATGTATTCCCCAAACATGATTTTCCCCCTCACTTTTGGCTTTTGCTTGTCATTGTGATATAGTATATTTTGTTAATCAAACTTATCTGATGAATTTACTGAATGTTCCGGTTATCATATTAACCCAGAAAATGGGGCAGTTCTATAATCAAGTTCAGCATATAACCAATGAATTAGTCGGTAAACTTATTTTTTAATCAGCTGCATACATTTTGATAAACTGAATACATTTGCACTCTAAGTAGATTTTTCAATAAATGAAAATATTTTCTGCAAAACATTATTATTAGTATTAGTATTACTGCTGACACCTACAGTATATGGGTATCATTTAAGATTTGGGTTTTTTTCTTTTGTGTCTGATTCTGTTCACTTTATTGCCTTTCTTTTTGGAAATGGAGAACAACTGCAATACCGAGTATTTTTCCTTGTCTATAAGCTTTTCACATTTTTCTCTGATTCCTGTTTTATTTTTTTAAACTAACCTGCATAATATTTTTCTCTCTATCTTCCAATAAAAGTATATATAAATTAAATGAGATATTAAGCCCCAAAAGGAGGAAGAAATGGAGGAGAAAGAGACATAACAGCATTTTATGCTGAAATTTTCATTCCTTCCAGTTTGTATTGCTTCAGGTTTCAATCTGTGTTTCTCGGCAGTCCTTTAGGAGCACTGCAGTAGGCCCACAAAAATCGCTAATGCTGATCCAACGTGAGATAATGCATCTCAGCAGGGATGACATAATGCCCTAAAAGAAGACGATGATGTAAGATAGCTACAACATGAAATAAAATTACAGCCAATTTCCATTCCCTAGCCTTGAAGGGTAGATTAGAGCAATCAACATGCAGTTGAAAATTTGATGTGCAAAATGTTTCAGAGCTTCGGCTTCAAAAATTCCCATTATTTTTTTTAATGCTTTCTCAAGATTTAATATGCCTGTGCAATCATCTTGAAAAAGCTCTCTATCTTTCTTGATTTAACTCTTGTGTATAATAATATAATGTATGAATAGTTTGTATATATGGTGCAGCAGCAAATAGAATAGAGGCAAATATATATATTTTTAAAAGAAACTGTTGAAGTGCCAGGATTGCCTTGGGTGAGCGTGCCCTCCCTGTTTGAGACTCCTGATTCTATAAAGATGGTCAGAGAGTAGTGTTGAGTGCAGTGTGCTTTCTTTGTATGTTCAGAGGCACCCTTGTTGATTATCATTTCACACCTGTCAGAACAGAAACTAGGAAGTGAAATATAGTGAATTAAATGCTTTATAGGGATTTTCTTCCTATAAATCCTGGGATATCCGTGTTTACTTGACACCCTAAGATAAAACTAGCCAACTATTTAACCAACTTTACTGTGTGAACCCAGTCTGAGTAACCAATTTCTGATCCAGTGTATAGGGTGAGCCCAGAAAATTAAATTAATGTCATCAGCCATAATTTAACTAACCTCAAATAAGCATGTTGTGCAAAGCAGACAATATGTTGTATAGGAATAATAAAGTAAACTGAAATGATAAGTAATGGCTTTGTATACCCCACTCTGCACATCCATCTAAGAATAAGCCATACAGCTCAGTATCATTCTGGGCTTGCAAGCAGTTGAAATGAGGATCATTCATCATGCTAATCATGGCTTGTTGACTAAACCATAGTAGTAAGTTCCTATATCCTCAATAACCATCAACCATAGTTTACAGAGCATAGTGGTTGATTTCACAAAACATATTAAGCCAAAAATCTCAATATTGTTCATCAAAGCATGTGAAACCAGTGTTAAGATTATTAGCATATGTGAATGTTGGAATAAATATATGAATGTAGCTTTAAGTACACTAAATCATGGACTGCATTGTTGTTTCTGAGAAAGGAATCAATTAATTATCACTTCTACCCTGTCTGATAGCTAAGGCTAACTAAACAGGTAAAACTCTACCATTGAGAGGAAGGTACCCAAAAAAGCTGAAGGAAGCCATACATGTCCATTGGCTGCTGAATGCTAATTGATTGACATGGCAAGGGGAAGGAGAAGGAGAAGGAGAAGAAGGAGAAGGGAATGGAATGGAATGGAATGGAGGGGAGGGGAGGGGAGGAGAGAGGAGGGGTGGGGAGGGAAGCGGAGGAGAGCATAGGGGACAGGAGGGGAGGGGACAGAAGAGAATGAAATGGAGTGGAGTGGAGAGGAGTGGAGTGGGTAAAAGCAGGGACATGTGTAGTAGAGAAGCAAAATTCAAGATGATGTCTATGACCACATACAGCTGCTATACAGCTACTGCATCCCCACCATCATCATTTAAGATTTTGATTGCCACTCCCATCTGCAGACTCCTGAAAAAATGTTTTGTTGCAGAACCAATTGCCATTGTTTGTTATCATTATTCAACAATATTTATTATTGATAATTAGCAAATCTTATTATCAAGAGGATTGGTATTTTGATACAATTTCAACTTATCTCTCTCCATCTCAGATTTGCAAAGAGGTGGGGAAACTATGCAAAAAATGTTGACCTGCTTCAACTTGTGAGATAAATCTGAGTTTAAGGTGTTCTTTTTAATGTATAGGTGTGATCCATTATACCAAAATACTTCCTTTGAAGTTTTTCAGCCTTAGGTTTTAATGTTGATTCACTAATTTACTTGGAAGGACTATTAAACAAGCTAAGGATAATTATTGCTACCAGTTTGGTTGCAAAGGATGTTCCTTTATCAAATATCTATACGTGCATGATAGTACAAATTTCATCACTGGATTAGATCCAAATCCAAATCTCTCAAGATCAAGCAAGAGTAATTTTGTTCAATGTAATCATTTTAGGTGGAACTGAGCCAAACTTTCTCAGGAAACGCTTTGCTATGAACATTCCTGAGATTTTTTTTATTTTGTTCCTCCTTCTGCCCCCACCAACAGAAAGTTACTTTGCAGAATTTTACCTAAATATTGTCCATCATTTTCATTTTATATTATTTGCTATTGCAGCCATATTTGTGTAGACTTCAAAATGTTCATTGAGAAGTTCTGGAGTTGAAGTCCTCACATCTTAAAGTTGCCAAATCCTGTTTTAGGAGGCTAGATTTGAAGCATTACTGAAATACAAGCTAGTGGCCAAGGTAGTGAAAGGTTGATAATGCTACTATTCCTATGGCTTTTTTGAAGTGCAGATTTTAGTGTATCTCTGTGTGTAAATTGGCTGAGAATTAAGAAATGCTTTTCTGGATGTCAAACCATTCCTTCACTTTGGCCCTAGTTGTGGTCAACAATTTTACAGGTAGTCCTCAACTAACGACCACAATCGAGTCCAAAATTTTATGTTGTTAAGTGAGACAGAGTTTTTCTCCATTTTACGACTTTTGTTGCCACAGTTGTTAAGTGAATCACTGCAGTTGTTTCGTTAGTAGCACAATTGTTAAGTGAATCTGGCTACTCCATTGATTTTGCTGGTCAGAAGGTCACAGAAGGTGATCATTTAACCCCAGGACTGCAACCGTCATAAATATGAGTCAATTGCCAAGCATCCAAATTTTGATCATGAGACCATGGGAATGCTGCAATGGTCATGAGTGTGAAAAATGGTCATAAGTCACTTCTTTTAGTGCCGTTGTAACCTCGAATGGTCACTAAACAAACTGTTGTAAATTGAGGACTATCTGTATTTGGCTCCTGGTTGGTGGATTCTCCTGCTTCTTTTTCCAAGCCCCCCAATTGCTTTCCCTACTATGGGCAGGTCTTCTGAAGACCAATGGAAAAAAAGACAAGAGTTTTACACTTCTTGTTGTCATTTTAGCCTTGAAAGTGAAATTTGGCAGAATGGCTGTCAACTTCACTCATTTAAAAGGGAAAATAAAGGAAGAGATGCACTCCAGTGTTCCTCAGATGAAACTATTAAAGCAGAAACCTAACAGTCAGCATCTTGTCAGTCCACTACTGAACCCAACTGAGGTCCAGATTCCAGAAGTCTAGCTGGAAACGGTTGATGAAATCAAAGAGAGGAGAATGAGAGACATGCCCACCAGGTCACACCAGGAGGCACTGGAGTAACACAGAGTGAAATGCAACAGGCAGATTACCCTGCTTTGCCCTGATTTGCCCTGAGAAGGCAAAGATCACCTTCTCAGCTGCCAAGGGCAGGCTGTCCTACCAAGATGATAAGTGATTTGTTCTCATCCTGGGCAAGTCGGAAGTACAGATCAACCCTAGCATCAAAGGGAAAAGAAAAAGTGGGGGAAATGGTACTATTGCTATTAGAAATAATGGATCTGTTGAAGAATTTTTCTACTTAGAGCAGGGGTGTCAAAGTCAAGGCCCAGAGCCCGGATCCAGCCCATGGGGGGGTGCTTAGATCTGGCCCATGGGGCCACCCTGGAAACAGCTAAGAACTGGCCCACAGTGCCTCTGTCAACGAAAATGGAGCTTGGGAGGACTGCACTCTGCCCGTCCAGGCTCCCTCCCCGGCTCCGTTTTCACTGGCAGAGAGCTGCAGGAGGCTGTTGCGGCTGAAAACGGAGCCTTGACGAGTGACATCGAGCTGGTCTCACACCCTGCCCCCCCCCCAGGTCAAACACAACCCTTATGCAGCCCTCAATGAAATTGAGTTTGACACCCCTGCCTTACAGAAATGTGGTGTCAGGGAATGTAATAATTTAAAATAAACCCTTCTGGACTCAGCCTTTAGCTTATATAGTACAGCATGCTATGTGCCATTGGATAAACTTTGGGAAGTTTACAAATTTGGAGGGCAATAGTCTCCTTCCATTTAATTCTCCTCTTTGCAGAATTAAAACATTGCCTCTGGTACCAAGTCATCAATATTAGAAACCATTAATAGCCTGACCCTCCAAGTCCATTCCTCATTTAAAATGTCCAGGTTGGCAGCCATTTACCACAATGGCTGGCAGTGAATTTCACCATTGAAGTCAGCACTATTTAAAAAGTATTTCCTTTGGTCAATATTGAACCTCTCTGCATTAGGTTCAATAGATGACCTCAGTGCCTAATATTGTGAGAGAAGGATAAAATTTGCTTTCTACTACCCATATTATCTATGCTATGCAAGATAATCATCTATGTCTTCTTATACCCCTAGCATATATTTTCTTAGCCTCCTTGTTCTAAGCCAAACTTATTATTTTAGTTGCTTTTTTCATGTTTTCATCTATAACATACTATTTAAAATGCTGTGATCAGAACTGAACCATGTTCTTCAAGCATAGATCTGTATAAGGGAATTATTGGCAGTTCTATTTTTCAACTTCTTCCTCCTCCTGCTTTTTTAACAGCAGGTGCACCAAGGCTGACATTTTCAACAAATTGTCTTCAAAATTCCTTTTCCTCCTCAGCTACTGCCAGCTCATGTATCATTAATATATAAGTAAAGTTTGGATTCTTTGTGCATACAGAAGTAGAAATTTTACTCCTGTTTCTACTAAGCTGGGCTCTGCTCCTGCTGTTCACTTCCATTTCTTTACCAACCAATAATGCAGAGAATTTCAAGAAGCCATTTGCTGACAGCTTTAAATCTTTAGGGTACATATTATTTTAAATGCTCTAAGCCTAAATGTTTTCAGTACGGATTTTCATTAGAAATTTGTTTTCTTTAGCTCTTCCTTTGTATCTGCTGAAAGTGCCTCAAATGGCTTCCTTCTTTCATTGCAAAAAAAAGGGGGGAGTGAATATTCCTTGCAATGGAAAACATACTAGTTTGTTTAGCACCTTTTCAGTCCTAGGTTTGGAAATCATAATCCCATTGCTCTTGAATTTTGCCACTGATCATTTGTCTCCAATGCTGAAGATATATATCTAGGCTGGATATCAGTATAAAGGCGATTCTCAGATTGAGAAGGATTCTGCATGACATCAGCCTGCCTGTGGCAGGAAAAGAACTTCTGTGTGATTTATGAAGGGTCACTACACATGCTAAAATGATGCAAGGTCCATGCAATGCTTGCCTTGCCTTTCATCAGAAATCTATCGAGTTGTAGGAAAGTCACTAGGCCAAAGTCATATAGGAAATGGCCTATAAAGGATTATTTTTTTTGAAATGGCTTGTTAATAAGATCAGCAGCATAGCTTGTACTTAGTTTTCTGTCCCTCACTTTTTTAATATCAGATATCTCTTCTTTTTGTTTTGAGGGATCTCCCTCAACTCTTCTGCATCCCCAAATTGTGAATCCAGATCTGATCTTCATAAATCCATTCACAAGACAAAAAAATAAATAAATCCATCCGTGGCACACAGTGTTTTCTCAAGGCAAATATAATGAACAGGCAAAAAGTCTAAATAATTTAATAATCTTTTCTAGCTCCCCTGACCAATCTGAAACCGTTAGAAATTATGTTTATCTAAAGCACCACACAAAGCAAATAAAGAGTACAGTCACCATGTGCTTTACTCCTCAACTATATTCCTGTAACAGGAAACAGGAAACTCTACTCAGAACAAAAGAGCATAGAATATCAGTATATATAACATAGCTCCAAACTTATAAATACTGCCACCTACTGGCTGAATACATACTGTTATAGTTGTTGCATAGAATTCCAACAATAAATTCCAACAGAAACTATTGAGATATAAGACTTCACAGGCCTGTCTTCAAGAACTTGTGAGCTAGTAGAATAGGAAGAATGCTTTAAACTTCAGAAATGGGCAAGATCCTTCCTAAATTTGTTGTCTCAGTATGCTCTGAGTTTGCAATTCCTTTGACAATGCAGACTGGACATTCTGGGAGTTGCAATTCCAACACATGTGGGGGCAGGAGATGGATTAAAATTTAACAAAAGTTTCATTATACATTATTAAACAAATCTTTATGGAGCAATTTAAAAAGGTAAAGCATTTTCTAGTCAAGCTTCTGGCGTCGGTATCCCTGCAATTTACTTGACGGTGTGACAGAATTGGTTTGTCATTACATTCTTCTGGGATATTTTTCAAGTTCCCAATTTTGCAATTTAGGAAACTTCAGGGTTTTGTCCAGGCAGTCTCCAAGAATCAGACACAACTAAATAGAAGAAAAAAATATCACTATTTTATTAAAAAAAAATAATTGATCCACAATTAATTATTATACCTAGTAAATATTTTCCATACACATTCAACAAATGAATAAGGGGTAAGCTGGGCCCCATTGAAAAGTCTCATCACAAATGAAGGCAAAATGAAAGTCTCATCCCCACATCACTTGCTTTGATCTTCAATATTTGTGTATGCAATGCAAACATTTGTCACATGTACTGTAGTCCTCTTTGCATCCAGTTTATATGCTCAAAGACCCCTGGATTCCAGCTGCAAAGTATCTACTGTGTAGGCTTTTGTATATAGAATAAAACTGCATGTCCCTACCCCCACCCCAATTCACTGATTGATTGCGCAAGTCAAACAACTACATGGGGATATCTTGGATCCATCAATCAAGTCTCTCATTGATGTCAGGTGAAAATCCCAGCCTCCCAAAGCAACAGGGAAGACAAAACAGAATATACTAGCTTGCTCAAGCTTCTGACAGTCTATAGTAAATACTTTGGAGGTTGAAAGGGTTAGGGTTGAAAGAATAACTGTTTTGACATGTGAATATATATATATATATATATATATATATCTTTCCACTATCGTTGAATCCCACAAAATGCACTTATGCATGTGCACGCTTGCTGACTTTGCACAATACTCTAGACTAAAGCTAAAATGGAGTTAGATAGTTCAAATGTTGAACATTACAAGAATCGAATTAACACATAAACACATAAAAGGGATTATTTGTTTGAGCAAAACATGGTATGTATGTAAACCAGTGGTGGGTTGCCCCCGGTTCGGACTGGTTCACGAGAAACGGTAGTAAAACCGGCAGGAGGCCCCATCCATCGCACCGGATGTCGTCATCGGTGATCTGCGCATGCGCGATCCCATTGCAAACTGGTAGTAAAAGAAAGTAGAATCCACCCCTGATGTAAACCCAGCTATTGTGTTTTCTTAAACCAATTTTTAGGGATTAGCACATGGTGAGAACTTTACTACTATTTGCTATTAAATGCTCAGGTTTTTTAGTGATTAATGCAGAAGTCTAGTGGGGTGAAGAGGAAAGTAAGTACAAAATTCTTTGTCTCATCCCCGTTTTGGAACAAAGATTCTTGTATTACAAATTCGCTGTTTGAGTTTGGTTGAATCCCTGAATAGGAATAAGGGTTTGGGGTAATCTCAATTTTCTCATTACATATCCAAGGCATATTTTCCTCGTGTTCCTTCCTCCCACCACGTTTTAGTGCCATTTAATACTGTGACTTTATTACAGTTCATTGACTGCAACTGAGATCTTGGCTGTATGGAGGCAACCTAAGATGAACTGACCCAGCTTTTTAAATGAACTCAGCCAAGTGAAGATATCGGTTTTCTCTCCTGACATTTTCAACTACTTAGATGCTTAATTATCTGTTACCAGAAGGTCTCCCTGAAAGCACTAGCAATTTCACCCATTAGCAATTAGCCACTGAACTTAGTGCAATTGAATAAATATGTAAACACCCTTATCACTTGCATATGATCACAAGGAATGTTTCAAAGATATTAAGGGGTTGCACTCACAAAGAAGGACTGTGATGCCATTTCCATATTTGGTATATTGATATTCTGCCCATATTTTAGGTAGCAATCCAATTGGGGTATATAATAAATTTCTGCCCTGCCCATATTTCTGCTATCAATCTAATGGTATATTTATTTATTTTCCTATTGTATTGTCAGCAAAATCTTTAAGCGATGGGGTAGGGGGGAGGATCAACTTATTATGAATGATTGAATTTACAGTTTAGCTTGTTTCACAATTTTGCCTTGCAAATCTAACTGGCCTTGATTTTATAAGCCCCATTGGTAAGCAATTATTCTTGTTTCTTTCTTTCCTTTTAGGATGTGCTGAAGCGCCTCCCATAGGCTTTGATCAAAAACTCACAAAGTGCTATGGCTGAACATCTTGAAAGAACTATCTTTCAACAGCTAAAGCAAAATTGGACAGGTGGGGAGAGGTGTCATACAGGGAAAACCTCCGTATAACGTTCAGAGTGAGTTTTTTCCACTATATTTTCTAGGCATCATAAAGGAACAGCTTAGGTTCTTTTAGCAAGTTATAAACATACAGCGTTCCAGGCTGGCTAAATTTTTCCTGGAAATGTTCATCGCCTGTACTTTCATTACTGCACTTGTTCATTCATTCCCTCACTTAACTCTTGCAGCCAAGCATCTGTTCAAGAGCATGGATAGCTTTCTCTATCCAGAAAAAGGGCTCCATTGGGATCTTTTGTTTCAGGCCTTATCAGGTGCAAGGAACCAAGATTGACATGTGGAATTACTGCAGAATAGTTGCTTTATTGTTGCTCCCCCCTAGTCAGGAATCTTGCCAGACTAAATCATACATCTGCATAACTACTAGATATAACCTGTGAAAGGTTAGGAAGGTCCACACTGGTTCTTTTCCTGCACACAGATAGTCCTCGACTTACCACCACAATTGAGCCCAGAATTTATGTTGCTAGGTGAGAAACTTGTTAAGTGAGTTTTGTCCCATTTTATGACATTTGTTAAGTGAATCACTGCAGTTGTTAAATTAGTAACATGGTTGTTAAATGAATCTGGTTTCCCCATTGACTTTGCTTGTCAGAAGGTCAAAAAAGATGGCCGCATAATGTTAGGACACTGAGATCTGCAATCATCATAAATATGAACTAGTTGTCAATCATCTGAATGTAAATCACGTGACCATGGGAATGCTGCAACGGTCATAAGTGTGAAAAATGGTCATAAGACACTTTTTTCAGTGCTGCTGTAACTTAGAAAGGTCAATAAACAAACTGTTGTAAGTTGAGGCCTACCTGTACTAAATATTCCAGGCTGAGCTGCCTCTTTGCTCCCTGGGAAAGATTCCTTCCTTCCCACGACTCTGTCCAACATTTCACACAGGTCTTTTATAATTGCTAATCTAACTTTTTTGCACAACATTGATCTACAAGGTGTCATTGTGATATTTATTTCCTAACCCCATTCTTCCAGAATCTGCTTCTTGTTCTCCCTATCTGTATGCCAGGTATCCGATAAGCTAACATTCCCTTTTCACTTTCAGATAATATTGTTTTGGGCTGACTCCACCTATGTTAAAGCTGGCTCTAATTCTTTTGCAGAGATTAACAATCCTTATTTTTATGACTATAGATACAGGTCTGCATTTTTATATTTTATTCTCAAGAATAATAAGTTCCCAAAGGTCATGGCAGCACAGTATGGATAAGATGCTTAGTAAAAACACCATGATGAATAGTTAGAACGATAAAAAGTAGAAACTATCTGCTGTGGACCAGTGGTGGGTTGCTACCAGTTCGCACCAGATTGGGTGAATCAGTAGCAGCAGTGGCAGGAGGCTCCGCCCAACTATCCAGACACTTCTGCGCATGCGCAGAAGTGGTGCACGCACGCACCCACAAGCAAACCAGTAGCGACAGGTTTTGAAACCTGCTCCTGCTACAAACTAACACCATCCATAAGTCAAATTTGGTGTATTTGTTTTGGGGAGAATTCTGATGGAGTTACATCACTTCTTCTATAATTCCTTTGTGGAAAAGGAGGGACTTGAGATTGTTCACAAGTGCTTCTGACAGATGGTCCTTGTAAGGATGCTAAAAGACAGCAGTCTTCAATAGATTTCAGAGCTCTTGCAGATGACAGAATAGCCATATTGCTCAAAACATGGTCAGCACTTTCAAAAGGACACTGGGTTTGCATATAGATAGTTATCGACCTACAACAGTCCATTTAGTGACAGTTCAAAGTTACAACAGCATTGAATAAAATGATTTATCACCATTTTTCACACGTATGACTGTTGCAGCATCCCCATGGTCATGGGATCAAAAGTCAGATGCTTGGCAACTGACTCACATTTATGACATTTGCAGTGTCCTGGGATCATGTGATCACCTTTTGCAAACTTCTGAGAAGCAAAGTCAATGGGGAAGCCAGATTACTTAACAACCGTGTTACTAATTTAACAACTGTAGTGATTCACTTAATAATTATGGCAAGAAATGTCATAAAATGGAGCAAAATTCACTTAACAAATCCTTGCATTCAGGTTCAATTATGGTCATAAATCAAGGAATACCTGTACTTCCTTTTCTAATTGTTTTCAGAAATTGCTTACCAACTGCTGTTTAACTATTAGGAACCTTCGCATCAACAAGTCTGAAATCTTAGGTACCGTAAGTAAGTTTTAAATGCAAGTTAAAGGATTTTTTTTATAAATTAACAAACAGCAAAAGACTAATTAGAACTTTGCTTTTGGAAAGTTAGAAACTAAGTATTTTAGTTTTTATCTTTTATACTATTTCAATATTGAATAGTAATATTTAATAAAATTACTATTCAAAAAAATTTTTTTTAAAAAAAAGGAAACATTCTTCAAACAGAAGAATCTTGAAGTAAAATGAATTGCAAATTGCAGTTTTCTTGCTTACAGGTTTTTTTAAAACAAATAAGCAGCCAGTTTAAGCATGGTATTTTAAAAGCCATTTTATTGCCTTGTACAGTTTGGCCCTCAAGCCACTGGTTTTCCCCACATCCTATATTGCAATTGCATTCATTAAAATTTTATATAGATGAAGTATTTTTATCCATCCTGAATCTACTGCAGATCAATTGTATTGATAAATCAATCAACTCCGTGATTATGAGTATATATAAAAGAAAATCACAAGAGCTTTTGTTTTGTTTGTTTTCATTTTTAATTTATGTAATCAATTTTATACCAAGTGTGCTTCAGCCTAACTGTATTTTCTTGTCATGCAGCTTGTTTGTAATGTCACAAAATCTCTATAATCATTTTCTCAGAAATGGGGCTTCAGATTTTTCTGAACTGAGAAAACATTCTACTCTAGGAAACTTTTCTATGAAACCACATGCCCCAGTTCTACAATTGCTTCCTTGTTAACAAAGCAGATCCCTTTGCTATTTAGTGTCTCCCCCTCCACCACTACCACACACAGAGAAGCAAACTTGTGACCATGATTAAGGCCAAAAGGGAGAAAAAAAGGCCATTTTAATTGTTTATACTAGGGATTGTAAAAAGGGAGCCAGTTACAATCCCTCTGAGTCAAAATGCTGAGAAGTGTCAGCTGGAGAGTTCAAACCAGGAAACACGGTAGATATTAAATTGCTTGTAGCACTGGGTATGATGTACTCTGAGATACCTTAGCATACTATGTTTGCACATGTAAAGCATGCCTACGCATGTCTGGAACCTGTATTATGCTTAAAGTTGTATTAGATTTAATCCGTTTGCTGCCAGACACCGGAGGCTATGTTTCTAAGCACAGTGTGTGCTGTCGTATCGCCAACACATAATTTATATCTGTATAATTGCTACATGCACTTAATTGCAATGCATAAATGGAGAAAGGAGGGGGAGGGAGAGGGGAATGTTGCAACTTCACTGGTGCTTACAAGTAGATTCGCTGCCTTTTAACGGGACAAATTATGGTGATTTCATCCAATTATTATGACAGTGGGACAAAACAAGTAGGGCCCTCAGCAACTCATTGGGAACACATTGAAGTTTCTTATGTCATTTTAATTGTTTGGCATAGACTCATCCTCAACTTACAACAGTTCATTTATAGTGACCTTTCAAAGTTACAACAGCACTCAAAAAAGTGACTTTTGACCATTTTTTTACACTTATGACCATTGCAACATCCCCATGGTCAGGTGATCAAAATTCAAACGCTTGGGAACTGACTCATATTTATGACCATTGCAGTGTCCAGGGGTCACGTGATTTCCTTTTGCAACCTTCTAACCAGCAGTCAATGGGGAAGCCAGATTCACTTAACAACCATGTTCCTCAATTAACAACTGTGGTGATTGACTTAATAACTGTGGCAAGAAAGGTCGTAAAATGGGGCAAAATTCACTTAACATATGTCTCATTTAGCAATAAAAATTTTGGGACTCAATTGTGACTGTAAGTCGATGACTACCTGTATTTGGTGAAACGTTAAAAAAAAAAGATTCCTCCTGATGGCCATTACAGTAACTTCTATGTATACGTGGCAAAAATTTTCTCCTGATGTTGCTCACCCACCATTTCTACCCTTATTCTCTATCAATCTATCAGTTACCCTTTTCAAGCCGTGTAAGTTGGCATAGTGGCCAAGACATCTTGTGGCTTCAGATCTCATAAATGAAAAAGGACTTCCTTTCTCTGTTCTGAATCTCCTACCAGTCAATGTCATTAGAAGACCTTGAGTTTTAGCATGAGGAGCTTGAGAGTCAAACTCATCACTTTCTCACAGATGTTTAACTTTATAAACTTCATAGTATTACTCACCATTACCCTTTCTGGAACCTAAAAATCATTTTGAACACTCAGAGCACAATACCGAAAATAATTTAATTATGGCACAGGGCACTGCAAGACAATGATCTCACCAGGCTTCGGAGGTGAGGAGAAAAGGGATTTGCAGGGTTCTCTCTGCCACTAATTAGTTTAACTAGCAGCAAGTATAATCTCCTTCCCTTTGTCATCTCTGCCCACTTTTAAGCCACTATGAATTAAATATAAATGTAATGTTTAAAAAAAAATCCAATGTTGATTGATATTGAAACTGCCCACTACTTGCATTGTAAAGTATTGTCCCATATTCATTGTTAGCTAAATTAATCCAATTAATTTTAGTAGTATATGGCAATAGATTGGTAATGTTCTTCTGCTCTATTTTCTGAATAGCTCCATATAGCCAAAGGCAATGTCTAATTTGTACACCTCGATGAAAAGTTAGGAAAATGCTAGACTTATTCATGCTTCAAAAATGATTGGAAGAATGCATTGGACATCCAATACCTCTTTTCTATTTATTAATAGATTTTTTTTCCAGGCTTCCGCACAAGGCTGAAAAAAGGTGCTGTTGCTTTATGAATGTAATTAACTTTAATTATAGATTTAGCAAAGCATAAGATTTTTTGGGGGGGGGGCAAGCTTAGATGGTAGCTTGAAGAAGAAAAAACTGCATTCTTTTATGAATAACAGAGAGATGCCATGCTTGCTCTCATACAAGTTCCACAGCACATTTTCAGAATTATTTCCAAAGTATGCACAGAAAATACTTTCTGATAGAGCACTACAGCCTTCTTCAGGCAACACTTTCTTGGATACAGCAACTGACAGTATCTGGGACTATTTCTGCTTTGCCACCATTTTGACTTCCCAAGCCTTCAGAAGCAATTCAAAAGTGGTCCATTATTTTGTTTTTTACTTCTGCCAACTTGAAATGCTGAGAGCCAGGAGTCAAAATCTATGCCTCGCTTCTACGCTTTCACAGCTGCTGCTGCCTGCAGCAACAAAAATACCCTTACCTCCACTCCACACAAAGTAGGGGGTGGGGGAGAAAAATCTCCTCAGATACTGAGAGAAGAAAAAAAAATCTAGACAATTTCACTCTGGTGTGTGTGTGTGTGTGTGTGTGTGTGTGTGTGTGTGTGTGTACTATTGAGCTGGAGGTCAAAAGCTGTCAAGTTAATATCATTAGAGGATATGAATTTCAAGATTCAGGGCAAGAGTTGAATCAAGTGTTCTCTCCATGAAGAAAAAAAAAACATATCAGAATCACTGAAACAAATGCTTGGTTTTAACTGCATCACTTTCCAACACTGACATAAAGACTCACCGCTGACTCAGAATAATCCTTGTGTCCAAGTTGCTCTGTGAAGCCATTTGGGAACCCTCCTAAATAATACTCTGTTAACGGCTATTAATCATAATGGCTGGATGATGACTCCAAACTCAATAGCAGCAGCAGCCCTCTGAATACCACTTGAGGGGAGAACATCAATGAGAGAAGAATATGAACTTCCTGTCCTTATTTGTGGACTTTCGTGGGTGATTTGGCTTTCTACTCTCCACCTCCTCAAAATTGGATCCTGGACTATGTGTACCTTATGCTTTCACAAGTGTTTATGATAATTAGTTCTATCTACTTTCTCTCATGTAGGCCATTTTGGGATGACAGGTTTTTTTCAGGTAGAAATACTGCTACGGTGAAAGAAATCCCTACTGTGATGAAAGAGGGAAATGTGTGTATTTTCCTAGATATCAAAGTCTCTGTGAAATAAATTATTCTTATCCTTAGTATGTTTATTCAAAAGCAAGTCCTATAGATTTAAATGAGCTTACTTGAAGTATCTTGAGGATTACAGAATTAATTCACTTACAATAGATGAACTAAAATTTTATCCATACAGTAATACAGAATTGTTAAAAGAATTAACAAAAACTCATACTGAGAACCAAAAAATAACCTTCTCTATCTATGGTACTATCAAATAGAATATATCAGTGGTTCTTAAACTGGGGGTAATTACCTCCAAGGGGATGGTTTGGGCATATCCTGCGCGTAATAGAGCAATTTGCAATTGTTTGTGTGTGAGTCAAGGATCCAGTTTGGGACTGCTGCTGCCAAGATACTTGTGTAAAACAACGGAGTCTGGATTTTGTTGTTTTCTTTTTGTGGCAGTAATTACATTATTTGAGACCGTAAAAGGGGAAATTGGGTCAAACAGTTTGAGAATGTCTTTATTTGTTGAATTGTATTTATCTGACGAATGAAGGCAAATAATGTTGTAGGATCCAATCTGGGTCAGTCATCAGGACCAGAGGTTTTGGACTCGTGCTGGAGCCCATCTTCAGGGAACTTCTGTCTAGCCTTGCTTTGTATTGTCTTGTTTTGCTCTGATTTGTGAGTGTGCCATTGTTTTAAGTAATTTTTTTTTTTAATTTAAAATTTCTTCCCTCCACCCTCACTCCCTGGTGACATCACCCTACAGGCTAGCACAGGGGGAAAATACATTCCAAATGAGACACTGCAGCAAATTGATTGGGAGTAATTTTTTTCAGCCAACACTCCCCCCCACAACACCCCATTTTAACATCTGTCAAGTAAAAATAATGGGAAGTATGAGAAGGTACCAGGGCAGAAATAGCCCCAAAGAGGAGAGCCAGATCCCCCCATGATTGTACAACTAGCTCAGTTCTATAGAGTGGAATGAGAAATTGATTAGTTGCTGGGCAAGCAGGTCTCTTACTCTGCAGGGAAGGGGAAGTGATTGAAAGTGGCAACCACAGGGAAACTGGCCAATAAATAACAAAAGCCCAGTTCAACTTCCCTCGTCCTTTTCTGGACAATGCACTGAGAAAAAGCAGGGCTGCTGCACCTAAAGATAACAGTGCAATTCAGAATCTTGTTACAGCAGAATAGAGCAAACATGACCTCTTCCTCCTAATAAAATAGCGGAGGTCTAGCTATTTCAAAATGTTATTAAAGAGGAATAGTGCTAAAACAACTCCTCTTCTTCCCCAAATCAAAGAGGTGAGCTCTGCTCTGAACCTGTCTACCAGATCTTACTGAAAGCCTGGAAAGAAATCAGCTTCAAAAATAAGGAAGTGGGGAGGTGACAGGCATGAGCAGGCATCTGCATTTTGTCCCAATGACAAAATGTGCATTGGGACATCAGAACAAAAAGCCTTTAACTTTCTTGCTTGCATGAAACATTTTGATACAGGTACAACATATCATTTTTGTCTGTCATTGCAATTCATACTGGTCATCTGAACATCTCAGGGGAAAAAGGGGGAGATGGAGGGAAGGGAGTGTTGACACAGCCAAATCCTAGAGAAATTCTTTGCTCACACCATAACAGCTCATTCTTCAGAATAACGGGTGGCAAATCTTTACAGATTTTCTATTCTTTGCAGCTGCAGAGGGATAATATCCCTTGAAGATGGAAGATGCTACTTTAAAACTGGTAAATTTAATGATAATCTCAGGCTGCCTTTCTTCATGAGCTAAGGATAAGTAAAGACAATGTCATGGAGGTAAGGCAGAAAACAAAAGTTGTGAGAATAATATGTGACATATTAAAGGGCAAGTGGGGACAGCACCTATAATAATAAAGGCACTTTTTGATATATGTTTGATAATTCAGGTATTGTTTCTTGCCAATTATGCTAACCTTCCTACTCTCTCTGCTTTCTCTGAGCATCTGTCCTTGTTTTTTGACTAAGTTGTTTTTCCCTTACATTGAAACATGTAAGGTCATGTATCAGAACTATTTTGGACTGTTATCCACAATTCAACATCCTCCCAGGGTTTAGTATTGAAATCATAAGTTAGTGTTTTCCAATTTTAAAAAAGCAAAATTAGAGGTTAGCATAATAATTAGTTAATTAGGGTCCAGCATTTGATTTATATATTGTAATATATATTTCCTCAAGATCATTTTTCCTACTTATCCTTAGCAGTTCAGCAATATTTTAAGGCAGATTATTGGATTTTGCAGGACTATATTTTACAGGCAGCATATTAAAGTCCCTCCTGTTGTTTTGGAAATGGTCGCTTTTCACGGAATCTAGCTGCAAGAAGTAAGAGCAATTGCAGACAATCTCAGCAGCAATAACCCTTGCCTTGTTTATTCTTTATAGAATGTTTCTAATCTTGGCAAATATAGCATTTTATCTGATTTTTTTCCCTCGAGCAAGACTGCACTATGCCAAGAGTTAATGGCTCTGGCATGACTCCTCATTTCTTTAATGCATATAAGTTTGGGCCTGCCCTAGTTTGTTTTCTAGTCCAAAACATACTGTTCTCCTACCACATTGGGGGGAAAGTGATTTTAATACAATGCCATTTCAGTTGTCTCTAGTCATTTGCCACTTTATTCATATGCAGCTGCTGCTCTTACTGTCAATGTTCTCAACAAGGAACAGTCCATTATAAAATTGAGTCCAAGAGGAGCCAAAAGAATGGCTATTCTTCTACTACAATTGTGTATTTATTTTTCTATCTGCTTATTATATGTTTCCAACACACATTTGAATTTTCTTCTCTGTTGGCAAGATTATGTTAATGTGGCCTTATCATAAAGTAGAATTAGGTCATCTGGCGTTTTTTCCTGTCTGGTCTACCTGGGAAGCCTGACATCAATCTGGCAAAGTCTGGAAGTAAAAAATCTCCCCCTCCCATCTCCTTTCCTGCCCGGAAACTGGGAGTGTGTGAGGATATGGAGAGGTGATCTGGGGGGCGGGGGCGGGGGGGGGGGAGAAATGCTGGCTAGAAAATTGTCAGATAAGAGAAGTTCTAGGCCACAGCTAGATAGTGGGCATAGCAAGCAGCTCAGAAGAGGCCCTCCCAAGATTTTTTCCCATACACCATTACAGATATTGAAAGCTGCTGTAGTTTAGCAAGATCTTAAGCTATTAAATCACCCTCTTCTAAAGCTCCCATCTCCAAGTTGCAAAAATATAGATGATCACTGGATGGCCATCAAGAGCACACACTTTCTGCTTCTCTTTCTTACCATTCTAATAGTCTCTTGATTTTTGCAGCCCAGATAAGAAAGCCCTATTCTCTTCTCCAGCTTGATGCAACATAAAAGTTGTTCTTAAAATCAGGTCCTGCCACTGTTCATTACTAGGCTTAAAACAGATCAAATAAAGGTAAGGAGACTGTTAAAAAGCAATCTGGCACTGTGTACTTATTACTGCTATTACTGTTCTGCCAGTGCAGTCAGGGTATTTTACATTTTAAAAGAATGGAATACTGTCTAATTTGCATGAGCAAATCTTATAGGAATAGTACAAAAGGAAAATAGGGAAGGGAAAAGAAAAGGAGTATCAGCCAATTCACATACTAATTCTGTCAGGAATGAAATGACAGCTGGTCCTAGCTGAGGTGCTGAAGAAATCTGTGTCTTTCTCCCTTTGCTTCTTACCTTCCACCTGGACAAAATCCCAGACACCCTCAGCTTTCATCACACTTCACAACACTAGCTGACCTTGACCTCAAAATAATTAGTAGCCAGAGATATTTGTCATACATGTCAACATTTAAGAGAAACTCTAAGAAACCTACATGGCCCATAACAATGATTTGCTGGAGAAGCTACACTTCCACTATGGTGGAGGTAATAATAATGTTGTGAACTAATTGCCATTAATCACTGCCAGTTATAACTAGACATTATAAAGTCATTATGGTTCTACAGAAATGGACACACTGTCATCTTTTAACTGGGCTAGAGCAAAGAGATACCTACCAGACCAGCACTCTAATAGAGAAGCATTAATTATATATGCATTTGAACAATGGAATTGACCTACAAGCTCATCAAAGAAGACGAATAATGGAGGTTTCACATTTATAGGCAGTGCTCCATCCATACCAGAGGTGGGTTTCAGCAGGTTCTGACCAGTTCTGGAGAACCGGTAGCAGAAATTTTGAGTACTTTGGAGAACCGGTAAATACCACCACTGACTGGCCCCACCCCCATCTATTCTTTGCCTCCCAAGTCCCAGCTGATCGGGAGGAAATAGGGATTTTGCAGTAACCTTTCCCTGGATTGGGGAGGGAATGGAGATTTTACAGTATCCTTCCCCTGCCACGCCCACCAAGCCACACCCACCAAGCCATGCCTCACTCACCAAGCCACAATCACAGAACCGGTAGTAAAAAATGTTGAAACCCACCACTGATCCATACTTGAAAAGAATATAGGGATAAACAGAGATATGTTTATCTAATGAAGCAACTGTAGAAGGAAGAGAAGGACCAAGCATATTCCTAAACTAGTAGTCTGTTTTATCACATTTTGTCTCCCTTTGTTGGATCTCTGTAGATGATTGGTAGCCATTCATTTTAATAAATGCATAAAGTACCATGCAAGATGAATAGCATATGTCTTTCAAAGAACCTCAAGGTGTTTTACAATGGAAAAACACCTCTTTAAAATATCGTAAAATATAATGATGCTGAAAGCAATTAAAAATCAGCAATAACTATAAAAGGTGTAAAGAGACAATAAAACACAATTGAAAAAAATCTGTGGTACCATCTATAACATCACAAATGAATAAGAAAGGTTTTCCTGGTTTTTACAAGATGTCAGGAAAATAGATCTAAGAAATAAATTCCAAATTTCTTTCTTGGCTAATTACCTATCTAAACTCAAAGTGCACCCAAGAAAAAGTTTCCAAAGAGCTCTGAAAATTGATTGGCAGACTTATGTAGAAGAAAGTGACTCTTGTAGCAGACTTCCCCACCCTCTGCTAAACACCTGAATAAGAAATAGCCTTAAACTGCATGGTTCATATACAAGTGGTAGCATGACCCAGATTAACTAGAATATAGAGTTGTGCTAAGTTTCAATCAAAGTACAGTATTCCTTCAGGTCTGTTCTAATATGCAAAGTAGGACCCAATATCCAGGGATTCAGCATGGTTGAGTCACATCAAAGCAGCCATTTGCTGGCCTTCACCGCAAACAAAGCTGAAGTAGTGCTGGACCTGCAAAAACCATTTTTGGGCCAAACCAGCAGTAAGATCCTATCTTGGTATCTTTGGTTTGGTTTGGTTGGATTTGGTTAGCCAACATATTTCAAATATTACAGTTCAAAGAGACTCATGTTCTCCTTTAGGACCAAGAATGAGTTTTAAAGTATTTTTGTAGGCATAAGAACTCAAATTCCCAGCATTTTCTCCATTAACAAGTATCTGGTTATTGAAATATTTTCAATATTGAAATATTTTACCTGAGATTTTGGATAGCTGTTTCCTGTTCAAAATAAACAGTGCCTGGATGAGGTGGAAAAATAGCCTCTTCAGATAAAGAACTATCTCCTTCCTTCCTCATTGTCTGTATCATTCAAAACTAACAAGTATTGCTACTACAAATTCACAGCAAAATGGCGTGATACATTTGTAATCAAGGAAACAGTCCTAATAAGTAGATTTATCAATATTATATTGGGCATAAAATCTATGACAGGAATCTGAAATTCCCAGGCTGTTATAGATATGTGATTCAGGTGCTTCCCAAGGTAATCAAAACAATGTTGATTCAAAAAGAAGCAGAATTACCCCATGTGAAGTCCTGAGAAAAGGAATTGATCAGAGTACAGTAATTAATACTACCTCTGTTCCCATGTGCAGACCAGAATTGTCTACCTTTGGTTTATATATACTATGTATCTCATTTTCTTTTCTTTACTTTTCTTTCTTTCTTCCTTTTTTCTTCTTGTCTTAGCACATAGGTTAGGATGGTAGAATAACCACACAGTTGGGTTGCCTAAATTCTTATTTTGTTTATTGACCTTAAAAAAATGATATGCCATTTGTTAAACAGCTAAAAACTATTACCATTGCTCTGTGCCTGTGCCCATTCTGCTTCTTGACATATCTGTTTCTGGAGTTGTCTGCAGCACTGATTTGTTTATGCAAATTTATTTTGATCTAATCAGAACCATTCAATTTGCATGAAACAGGGTCAGAATTGATAATTTGAAATCTGATTTAAAAAAAACACCCCCTTCATTGAAAAAATAAAATGTTACGCCTTTGAAGTAATTCAATGGAATTCCCACAGGAAAAATATTGCACTATAGCAACGTTTCATGTTTCATCTATCTCTTTCCAGCTTTCTCTTTTTCTCTCACATATCCTTATACCCTTCGATGTATTTTTTACAACTGAAAAAAAAATCCTATGATTTTCTCTGGTCCCAGAGATTTTTCTCCTTTTTGTTTTGTTCTTTCTTTCTTTCTTCTTTCACACAGTTTCTAACCAATCGGCAGTCAAAATATGCAGTAGAGACTACTTAAAGTTCCATACTATTCTTTTTCTTAGACCTTTAAAATAAACATGGGGATTTAAGAGCAATAAACAAAGAAGAAAATCTTGTTAACAGGATAGATTGAAACCTATAAGATTTTATGTACATTAGATGCAGGAAGCGCATAATGAAAAGCAAATATAATGTAAACCTGGAATAATGCAAGGAAATTTGTAGCACAATCTCACCAGTAGGTTGGAAAGCTGAGAAATATTATTGTTACATAAAGCATGGATTAGACTGTAACTGTGGCCAGATCCAACGTGTTTTTCCTTATATTCTTATATGATCAAATAATGTAGAACCAAGCATTTTCTCTAGTGCAAAGCCAGAGACAATCATATCCTTCAATGGCTATTTGGGCTTGTAATCTATTATGCACTCATAGTGTCGTTATGTGTACAAAATTTGCCCTAATTATGGTGAAAGCAGACAATATTAAGAGCCTTGGTAGTACAGTGGTCTAAGGCACCCTGTTATTAAGCTGGTTATTAAGACCAGATGCCTGCAATTACTGCAGGTTCGAATCTCGCCAAGGCTCAAGGTTGACTCAGCCTTCCATCCTTTCTAAGGTAGGTAAAATGAGGAGCCAGATTATGGGGGCAATAAATTGACTTTGTATAAATATACAAAAGAATGAAGGCTATTGCTTAGCGCATTGTAAGCCGCCCTGAGTCTCCGGAGAAGGGCGGCATATAAATCAAATTTAAAAAAAAAAATGTATGCTGACTTTGTATAAAAAAAGAACACCGCTTAGGGGGGAGCCGAAAGCCCTACTAAGCAGGTATATACAAAAGTATGAAGGCTATTGTTTAACGCATTGTAAGCTGCCCTGAGTCTCCGGAGAAGGGTGACATATAAATCGAACCAATCAATAAATAAATAAATAAATAAATAAATAAATAAATAAATAAATAAATAAATAATAAATAAATAAATAAATAAATAAATAAATAAATAAATAAATAAATAAATAAATAAATAAATACGATGGAGAAATCCTTTTATCCGGGAGCTACTATTCTGGCTCGGCTTACTTTCCTTAACTGTGGCTCTCAATTTGTCAGATCATATTGGAAGAAGAATCAAGGTTGGGTAGGAGGCTAAATGGATGCATGAGAAAGAGAAAATGTAAATGTTCCGTTCCACAGAAAGCCTGTCTAGCATGCCCAGATGACTTGAATGCTAATGTTAGAGAAATTAAGTGTAAGGTATAAAGTTTTCCATTAGCCCAGAGAACATTATATTAGCACTAGTTGCAGAATGCAATTAGCCTTTTATAGTACCTTTTGTTTGTTTGTGCTCAAGGTACTTTACACAGTGTTTTGGCACCACAGCATTTGACAGACAACATAGATTCAACAGCAGCCAGGCCCCATTGAAGGGCCCTGCCGCTGTAATGAGTATTCATAAAAGCACAGCTATCAGCAATTATTTTAAAGCTGCATGCCCTGCCCTTCACACTGCATCTTCCATAAAGAAACAATTAGTAATCCCCGTCCAAATTCTTAGGCTCAGTATGGCCTAAAGGCTGCCTTCTGCCTTGCATTCTATTGCTATCTCTCTAGTCCACAAACCGTATCATTGAGGCACTAGGCTCAGTCAGCAGAGGACAGAGAAACACAGGCTCAGCGTTATGAAATTGCCTCCAGTCCCTCAGCAAAGTTCCTAAAAATTCAAGTACTTTTTTTAAAAGGCTGAAAGATTGTTAAAAAGTCTACCTGTTTCTGTTGAGTCTTGAGGCTCAGGGTTAGGCCAGAAAAGCAGGCAGGGTTAGATGATGGTGGTCATGTTGATGAAGATGATTCAAGGTAGCTGTGGAACAACTAGCTTATTCAATTAAGGAGAGTCCCAAAACATACAATCCATCTGAGGATCAAGAAAAGAAATGTTGCTCTACCGTGACAGTCTACACAAGTGGAACACAAATGGAGTAAGTGTGTATATTTCAACCAACCAATCCCAAAGTCATTCCCCAGGTCCCAACTCCATATATGGAGTCTTTTAAAGTCCACTCCAAGCATCTTGGACAGAATGAAGGCAATGGGAGCAAAATGTGCTGCAATCTTTTCTGTACCGGTAGCCCAGGAATGACACCGGCAGGATGACAGCCCCCACAACACTCTGGGTTCAAGGTACGGCAATAGCAAATGTGGTTTCAATGGGTTCAAGACATGACGAAGGCAACACAATTCCAGTATTTTCACGATGAAGGTAACTTGACTTCAATGAGTGCAAGGCACGATGATAGCAATACAATCTCACCCATTCAAGGCAATGGGTGAAGAACATCCATCAATCGACTGATTATGAATGGTTGTCTCTGACAACCACCAGGTTCCAAGCACCAAGTTAAATAGGTGCCAACCAGTGTGCCTCATTAGGAGGGGCAAGGCTGACTCCTCGTGAGTAGCCTTGCCGACCTCTATTGCACATCCCTCCACTCAGCCTTGTGGAACTTGGTATTGGGCATGGGCAGCAACTCCCCATTTGCAGCTTCACCTCTCCTCTGGCCTGTGCAACCAGCTGTTCATCTGGACATTCTCTCTCGAATTCCCCTGATGCTTCTGGCACAGCTTCATCCTATCCGATTCTGCCACAGAGTCTTCCATGTCACCCAGCTGCTCCCCAACATCTCCCTCAGATGTCCTCAGAACAGGCTCTTTCTCATTATCCAAGCCCATTCCCAAGAGAGCTATCACACTTGCCATCTGCGATGAAGTCATTCTATTTTTGGCTACTTTTTAAATAATCCAATCCAGATGGTCTTAACTGATCGAGCTGACTATTTTTCCAAATACAAGATCAATTGGAGTGAAATGTGGAAATGATTTTGGAGAGAGGAGGGAGAGGTGCTGCCTAGGGAAGGGTCAGAAGCCATAGTCCACAGCTGCATAATAGGTAGAACACATAGTTCCAAAGCAACCTTCCTTACCTTCTCAGACTGTAGGTGACAACTGGAGAATTGTACTTTCAGTTTTGCAAGATTCTATTTATTTATTTAGAAAATTTATATTGCCACCTGTTTGCACATGGCGACTCAAGGCGTCTTACAGGAATATAAAAATATCATATATAAAAAATAAAACTAATAGAAGAAAATAACCAAATAATGAATTAATAACACACATCATGCAAGCCACTCTGGGTTCCCCAGGCCCACTGGCAGAACCAGGTTTTAGCATCTTCCAGAAGAGTGTTAGTGTGGAGGCCATTCTAATCTCTGGGGGAATGATGTTCCAGAGAGAGGGAGCCACCAAGGAGAAGGCCCTTCTTCTGGGTCTCACCAGGTGTATCTCCCTAGGGGATGGGACCCGCAATTCCTTGCCTCCCCGCTCTAGTGGGCCAGGTAGATGTGACCAGCAAGAGACAGTCCCTCAGATAACCTGGTCCCAAGCCATGAAGGGCTTTAAAGGTGACAACCAGCACCTCGAATTGCACCCAAAAGCAAATTAATGTAGCTTTACAGTAAAATAGAGTTAACTTATTTGGTTGTGTCTCCTGTCCTGTCTTCCTGATAATAATCTTGCAACTCTTGCAGCTTCTCAACAAGGGTGAGAATGATAGGTGGCCAATATGGCAAGCCCTGATAATCTCTCTTAGAGAAAGACGTTACTGCTGTATCTTTGAGTTAGTTATCTATAAACCATTGGGTTTACATTTTGGATGTTTTTGTCATCAATATGCCAGAGACATATTAATATTCTGATTAATTTTCTGTAAGGCAGAGTAGGCCCATTGGTCAAGTTTACTTATGGGTTATAGAGTTACAGTAACACTTTAAAAATGACTGTATTTTATTACTTTGTATCCTAAAGGGCTTTCCACCACAATGCTAATAACTTTTCAGATAATGCCATGTTAAAAAGGAAGTGAGGGAGACTGGATAGTAAGACTTCAGCAACTGATGCTAACAGATTAAATAAAGTTTCTTCAAAGGGCTCTTCTACATTCACTCCATTGCCATCATCTCTCACCCCTCCCCACCACCCCATCTCTCACCAACAAGCCTGAAACTGATCTTTGATCATATTTCTTCCTGGCCTTGAAACCCCAAGAACAAGTGGTATTTCAAGCATAGTATAGTATAACTCAACTGTTTTCCCTTGGTAAAACCAATGTGAGAATTTAAAGGCTTGGAGTGGAGTAACAAAAATCAACACATGTACAATGCACCGCTCTCTAGCATCCCATTCCCCAACAATATTTTCAATGCATGTTATAATATATGCCCAGGTAGTTATTGGAAGAAGATTCTCTACTGTGAAAACAACTTGACTATAGAAAAGGTTGTGCAGCTGTAATATGGAAAAGATAGCATGGCATCCAAGCATTTTCATGGCAGTTTGAATTGATTTGTAGTTAAGAAGGAGGACACCAGTTCCCCATTAGTGACATATGCAGCCCTTACTCAACCACTGTCAAAGAGATATAAAATCTGTCCTCATTAGGGTTGTTTTGGCACCACAGTCAGATTACTCTATGGAATGCTATCAGTTACTACAGAGATGACCTGTCATGGTTTCTTGAGGCCAGAAGCTGGGAGATGGGGTGAGGAAAAGTTAAATTAGAGAAGAAGGGAAAATGAAACCTGACAAGGTTTTAAACGTGGAGAAAAAGTGAATTGTGAAACTGTCTAGAAGAATTAAACTCAGATTCAATGAGATGATGATGATGATGATGATGATGATGATGACGACAACGACAGCAGCAGCAGCAATATTAGTATTATCTTTGCCCCACCAAATCTTCAACTGTCATTGTGGTAGATTAAAATATATTAAAAACTTATGAGACTGTAGTACAGTAGACGTTGAAAAAGAACTTGCTTGCAGCCAGTTATTGGGAGACCTGGTCAAGCACTTTCAAAGTCAATGAAAAAACAGAGTATTACCAAATTCCAGTGTTGTTTAAAAGTAAAAAAAAAAAAAAAAGTCCAAACTTGGTGCCAATTTCAAATAATCCAATGCGGGACCTCCAAAAATACTTAAATGAGCCAAGGTTATGGAGTAAGGCAGGTCTGGATCAGTCCCATCTGTCACAGTGACTGCCCTCTGAAACACCATAAACCCCAGATTAGATTGCCATCCCTCTATAAAACATTGAAAAGGATCTGCTCCATGGCCTGGAGGTCAGATTGTTCATTCATAGGTTTTGGACAATTTTTGGGTTAGTGGGCTGCTGTAGATTCTTACCTTTTCTTAATGTTGTTCTCCCAAATTGCTTCCAGTGTGTTCTAAGCCATTCAGAGTCACATTCAAAAGACAGGAGCCATATAAATTGATGCAATAAATATATAAGGGACGCAAATACTACCACCTCTTACAATACTAGACAACATAGTATCAACAGTAGAGCCCTTCAAGTTTCTAGGTTCTATCATATCTCAAGACTTAAAATGGACACCTAACATCAAAAACGTCATCAAAAAGGCTCAACAAAGAATGTTCTTTCTGAGCCAACTTCAGAAAGCTCAAACTGCCCAAAGAGCTGCTGATCCAGTTCTACAGAGGAATTATTGAGTCTGTCATCTGCACCTCCATAACTGTCTGGTTTGGCTCTGCAACCAAACAGAACTGCAAAAAAAATAATTGCTACCAACCTGCCTTCCATTGAGGATTTGTATACTGCACAAGACAAAAAGAGGGCTGTGAAAATAACTACAGACTCCTCACATCCTGGACATAAATTGTTTCAACTTCTACCCTCAAAATGATGCTATAGGGCACTGCACACCAGAACAACTAGACACAAGGACAGTTTTTTCCTGAATGCCATCACTCTGCTAACCACTAATTCTCACAACACTGTCAAATAAATTACTAAGACTGTATTACTATTATTCTTCTCTTCCTTACTAGTATCTATCTCTTCCCACTTATTACTATAACCATGGCGCTTGTATCTCTCAACTTGTATTGTTTTTATTTGTTTCCTAGTCCATTGATAGCTTATTAGTAACCTTGACTATCACTAAATGTTGTATCTTTTTATTCTTGATGAATGTATTTTATTCTCCTTATGTACACTGAGAGCATATACACCTAAGACAAATTCCTTGTGTGTCCAATCTCACTTGGCCAATAAAGAATTCTATTCTGTTCTGTTCTGTTCTGTTCTGTTCTGTTCTGTTCTTTTCTGATCTGTTCTATTCTATATTCTATTCAACTGATTTAGGAATGCTAAGATTCTGTGAATAGCATCCCTTTTCACAAAGAAGTGGAGAAAGAGATACATAACTAAGCTGAAGCCCTCCTGGGTCCAGTATATGTTACTTCGAAAGTTTGGTATTGAATGACAACTATAATACTTACCTCCATATATGTTCGGCTTGGAAAGAAAACAAACTATACACAGTTTAATCTCATTCAGCCTCTCTTAAATCTGAACAGCACTACCTCTAGAATTAATTGTCACTCCAAAACAGAAGACAGCAGACCCACCAATGTGCATTTTATCGTTTTGTCATTTCATTCCTTTTAGTTAAAAAAAAATGAATGAAAAAGGCTGTAAAAGGATTGCATATAAAAGACCTTTCAGGGGTACAAAATTAAATGATACACAGGTGTCATAATTCTGAATTCAAGATAGCAACTACCCTCCTTCAGATATATTGATTGCAATAGCCATTATCTACACCTACTTGGAATCAGAATGGTTTGCATTCAAGACATCTAGAAGTCACCTGGCTGAAGAAAAATTCACTATAAATTTCTTACCTTCTTGCCTGATCATCATGTTGTACCCCTTTCATAGATGCAGATGTGCAAGAGATGTTCTTCTCCTGTAGTATTTCCAGTGCAATTCTAGCAAAACAATGTGATATCCGTGCAATGCTGATGAAATTCCCATTATTTCATTCCAGTATCATTCATTACAGCCAATGAACTGGGACATGATTTGTTGTCAATAATTCCACGCTTAGTAGAAAATGTCTAGTGTGCTAGCTAACAAGCATAGCAAAAAAACCAGGAAATTAACCAAATATCAGGTTCACCCCCAACAAAATAGACTTATTTCATATGCCCCTGGACTCAAATTATTAATGAATTGTAAGCATTGGAATCTCATTCAAGCCTAAACTTAATGCAAAATAAAAATTAATCAACTTATCAAACAGGGACATCTTAAACCAGAGCTTCTGCTTAAAAGTCTACCTCATGCCACATAAAACTCTGAATCTTTGGAACTAACTAGGGTTAGTTGCATCCATCCACTTTATTTCCACAATTTTCCTTCTTGGTTTCCAATTCAGTTCCTTTTCCCCAATAGTTTGAAGCATTCTTGTTAAGTTTGCACAAATCTAGGATTTTTCCCCAATAGAAGCTAAATAGATGACTTTGAGAAATCTAGAACCTGCTCATGTTCACTAGAACAAGTGATGTACACAGGGACATTGTTTCTGATACTGGAGATAAATTGTTACCCATCTGACAAGGGAAAAGGCCCAGTTGCAAACTACCATGTCTTCCTATCTATGTACATAATTTTTTTCTTCACCCTTCAGTTTTGTACCAGCTTGGCCCTATCAACTAGGCATGCAATTTCTTTTTCTCGTGCTCTTCCTGGGTTGCAAATTCTTCCAAGGATCAGTGGAGGGCATAGGCTGAGCCATTCCAACAGAATAACTATATGGACCAAGAGCAATTGAGCTTAAGAGGAGAAACAGCAAGTCAGCAATCCAAAATAATTTAGAAAATTAAGTCTGGAATACAGACAGCAGGTAAGGGTATTTTTCTGTCTTACATAATTTTGCAAGAACATACACTCAACCAAAGAAACTGATTATCAAAGTTTCAGGTTTGATGAATCTCTTCTCTGCTCAGCAGTACTACATAACATGTCACTCGCTGCCACTAATTGAGCTGATCTTTCAGAAGATAACTTTTAAAAGCATGGTATCATATGAATGTATGGAGGATAAGGCTATCCATAAACTGCTAAATTATAGAGCAGGGGCCACGCGCAGGCCAGATGCGTCACACGCTGGCCATGCCCATCCCCGGGTTAGCGAAGGGGGGAAAAGTTGTGATATGTCACCTGATGATGACGTGATGACACAAGTTTGACACCCCTGGTATAGAGGATAAGGCATGAAGATCTGATTTTGCCATCAAACTTGGAGCCCTGGACATGTGGTGAAGCCTGTTACATGATTATATTAATTGGTGTTGTTAGCTGGCTTTTCTTTTTTCCAAGCTCCTATATAATTTCGTTATATTGCATTTATTCATTTTATTTAAGCCACTCAGTATCATGCATTTGAGATGGGTGATCATATAAATTCAATAAATAAATAATCTTGATGGCTATATACCACCTCCTGTGCCAAAACAACATGCCAATGAATGTCAAGAAAGGCATATTCTTCTTGCGTATAATCCATCTTGTGGGTTTCTCAAGGCATTTGACCAGCCATTAACCTTTTCCAAAAACAGCTCTTCTTATAAGTAATGCTATGTGTAATTATGCATAACATATATCTACTGCCTTTGCAAATTCTGTTTGATAGCATCTGTTATTACAGGGCTTTTGGGGGGGGGGGGGTATTTTGCTATCTTTAAAAAGTGAGAATTCCATAATTTTTAATGATGTGTTTCTACATTAATTACTTTGTTCTTTATGGAATAGTTTTATCTCCTAGGATGGTATCAAAGTAATAAAGAGCTCTCCCTTGCTGCTAGAGGGAGCTGTGAAGAAACTGCAGCAACATCCCTCATTCTTCTGCAGCATATTTAAAAGCACTAAAATAAAATTAAAAAAGAAATATCTATGCAAAGCTGCAGAAGAAGGGCAGAAGAGTTCAAAAATCTGGCATAGATCCACTCAGCTAGGAGTTGTAGCCCAACAGACCTGGGAGGCACCAAAAAGGAAATATAAATGTATCATAATGTTCATGCCAGCCTTAGAAAAAAAGATCAATCAAAGAACCTTTTAAAAATATATTCCTGAACTTCACTCTGCACATTCTTTGCATTTATCATGACTAAAATTCCTTTTTTGGGGAGGGGGGGGCTATAATTATAACTACAATAAAATGCCAAAATTATCATTAGAGATGCTGCTGCCATATCAGAGAGATTAACAATGGATTTTTTTAGAACCTCCCTGCAACTGTTAGAAGAAATATCCTTCTGGGTTCTGTTCCAAGTGGGGAAAAAGACACTGGAAACATGGAAACTGCTTGGAAAGATGGTTTAATGGTGGACAGGATCACATGGTTTGAATTCCTGAACAGAAAAGGGCAGATACAGTGAGTCCCTGGGTTTTTATGCTCTCCCTGGCTCTGAACTTCCTGGGCCCCCGAAAGAGTATCCTGATTGGTTGTCAGACTCCCAGGGGGTGGGGGTCTTAGCTAGCCTTGCTGGCTGATGTAATCTTCCCAGGTGCCATGTGGTGAGTTTCTGTTGCTAGATGGGTAGAGGGCTAATCCTATCTTTTTTGGATCTTTGGCAATTCCTACTATAGCTCTGCCTGAAGGAGGTAGATCTTTGTTATGTAGAATAGACTGGCCCAGGCCTTATTGGCCCATTGTCAAAGGGTGGAGGCAGGAAGATGGGAGCTGCTTCATCTTTAAACATGCTTCTCTATTTCTCATCCAGGGAAATATAATATTCTGTCTTTTTAATATTTCCTAAAATATTTCATTCTTCCAGGAAAGGGGTGGGTGCTAAATTCCTATACAACCCTACTAGAAAGCATATTACGTGCATGCAGGTGTAATCTCAGACAGAGAGTCCATCTATGCATTGAGGGTGTGCCACGTAAAGTTGTCAACAAGCTCAATGATCAGAGGAACAAAAGAAAGAGGAAGGAAACCGCACACAATCTGAACACAATGAATCAGAAAAGAGATCCTCACTGTTTCTAGCAGTGCCTCTCAAACTCCCTCCCCCTTCTGAGTTCACGGTAGGCCAATACAACATGTATAAGCTTTAAAACGCTTGATGCTTTCAAGACTGCCCTGTGGTGCAGTAAATTTGAAAATGTTCTTAATAATCATCAGGATCAACATGGACTGTAATGGTCTTCAAAACTCATTGGGTAATTTTATTAGCTATCCAACACAGATGCAAGCAAGGATGATGTCACACTTTTTTCCCCTGCTCTGAAATCTGAGTCAGGCGCCAGGGAACGAAACCAATTGTGCTGCATCTGATCAGATTAAAGCTTCTGGCAGCTGGTGATCAATATGACAGCGGTTGGACTAATCCAAAATCACTGAAAACAGATCAAAGAAGCCCTTTTTGCAGTTTCTGGAAGCCCAGGCGCTGGGAAATGCTGGAAATCATTCAGCTAGCTTAATGCCACTGACTTCCCAGTGAAATCTTTCTATAAAACACCATTCTTACACAAATAAGGACAGAAATGTGCAGGTAATGACTATTTTGCATAAATGGATGAGTTCTTTGTGTCTTTTTTTGTAACAAAGAGCGAAGGAACATTCAGCTTTAATCTCAGGATTTAAAGCAAAGGGATGAATTGAAAGTAAGTAGGCAAGGGAATAGATCAAGGTAACAGGCAGAATACAAGCAGAGCATTGTTGGTGCAGAGTGGGTTAAGAAAAGGTGGAGGAAAACCCCAGGTAGTACTCAAAATACAAATTCATAGGTGCCTGTATCCTATAGTAAAAGACGGAGAAATCCTTCTCTCCCACTCACGTATTTATGCTACCTGCTTATTTATCCAGATTGCCGCTGCCTACTTTCTAGAGATAGACAAATAAACCTGTAATAGAGAGCAGTTTCCCACGGAAAATAGAGGACAGCATTTGTCATACAAAACTCTCTAGGAAGACATGGTTGTTTCTAGGCACCACAAACACTTTGTAGCTTTTCAAAACTAGCTCTGAACCTCTGTGATCTCAAAACATTACTTCCGTTCAAAATTCAATTTATATTCAAAATTCAATTCAATTTATAGATCATAAACTGATTTAATTTCTGACTCAGATATGGTGGTTTTAAAACTGAAATAAAATAAGCCCTTTTTCTTGAAACAATGTGGAGGTTGTGGACCACTTATTCCCCTTTTGAAGAAATTCTTGCTTAAGTCTCCATCCTAAAGACTTCAGCCATTATAGCAAGCCTTTAAAGTGGAAAGATGGCTCGACAGCGTCTTGGAATTAAACGAATGCCTGCAACTTGAAGTAAAGATGATGAGGGCCGTTTCTTTTATCATCATTTGTGGAAATGATAATAGTATGGAAGTGCCTATGAAAATACATATCATGAGCCACTTTGTTTGCCCTGTTAATTTTTTATTTCCTCTGTTGTTGTTGTTTTTTTGAAAGAGGTTCACCCAATTTGGGTGTTTCATCCTTTTTTTTTTCTTCTGGTAATGAAGGGTTTTGGGTTTTTTTAGTTTTGTATTCTTTTTCAGCTCTATAGCTAAGCATACCGATTTCCCTAGGATCCATAATCATATGTAAAACAATAAATTGTGGTCACAGTATTTGTATCTTCAAGATCATAGACCTTGCTACCCAGGGATGGGTTTCACTTACCTTTGCTACCGGTTCACACATGTGCCACTTCTGCGCATGCGCAGAAGCTCCTGCGCACGCGCAGTTCATATTTCATGATGTCTGGGTGGGTGGCGGAGCCTCCTGCCCCCACTGCTACTGGTTCACTCGAACCGGTGCGAACCGGTAGCAACCCACCACTGTTGCTACCATTGTATTCTTGAGACTTTATCCTCTTGGTGATTTTCATATGCACTGAAATTGCAACTCCCAGTATTGCTAACCAGCCCACTCCACAGAATTCTGAGAGCTGTGGTCACAAAATATCTGAAGAGCAATAGATTCATAAAGGGAGGATACCACACTTAGAATAGAATAACAGAGTTGGAAGGGACCTTGGAGGTCTTCTAGTCCAACCCCTGGCTCAGGCAGGAAACCCTATACCATTTCAGACAAATGGTATATTGTCCAATCTATTCTTAAAAACTTCTAGTGTTGGGAGCATTTACAACTTCTGGAGGCAAGTTGTTCCACTGATTAATTGTTCTAACTCTCAGGAAATTTCTCCTTAGTTCTAAGTTGCTTCTCTCCTTGATTAGTTTCCACCCATTGCTTCTTGCCCTACCCTCAGGTGCTTTGGAGAATAGCTTGACTCCCTCTTCTTTGTGGCAGCCCCTGAGATATTGGAACACTGCTATCATGTCTCCTCTAGTCCTTCTTTTCATTAAACTAGACATACCCAGTTCCTGCAACTGTTCTTCATATGTTTAGCTTCCAGTCCCCTGATCATCTGTGTTGCTCTTCTCTGCACTCTTTCTAGAGTCTCAACATCTTTTTACATCGTGGAGACCAAAACTGGATGCAGTATTCCAAGTGTGGCCTTACTAAGGCATTATAAAGTGGTATTAACACTTCACGTGATCTTGATTCTATCCCTCTGTTTATGCAGCCTTCATAGCAAACTTAAGAAATTATTCATAGTTTACATTAGAACTTCTTTTAGTCAGGACTCTTTTAATCTATCAGATGCTGTTGATCTCATATACATGGCAGAAGAGAAGTCCGGATTATGATCTCTAAAAATAAAGATCAGCAAGAAAAGATAGAACATTAAATGTTATGCTCACCAAAACAAAAATAAACTTGCTAGCATGTCTTCTATAAGTTACCTCATTGTATAACATGCAATGAACCTAACCTAACTGACCTTATTTTTACTGTAGAATGTATCAGAGAATTCTACCACTGCATTTAAGTGAATGGGCCTGAAACCACCTCCTACAATCACACCTGAAGACTTTTAAAAAGAAAAAGAATCTCTATTAATGTGAAAGAAGGTGTGTTTTTTCTCTTAACTTCTCTGTATGTTACATACTAATAAGGGAGTGAAGCCGAGGTACGAAGGTCCGCCATTATAGCGGGAAAAATAGTTGAATTTCATTGGTTGAGCTGTCTGACAGCTCCCTATAAAAGGGAGAGCTGTCAGACAGGTAAGTTGCTGGGTTCTACTGATCTACTGAATAAAGAGCTGTTAGTTTGAGAATCAGCATCCTGCCTCTTCTATCTGTCTCCTATCTAACACTGTATATGTGGGAAGAAGGGAAATTTGGAAATCAAACACATGAGAGATAAATTTACAGTCGACTGGCTATTTATGCCTCCTTGTGAGCAGTCCTTCCTTCCAAGTATCATCCACCCACCCCTACGTTTAAATTAAGTCGACAATGTTTTTTTCCCCTAAAAACCATGTTTTTTTTCATAACATATCATTCTGCACTGTTACTCTTTGAAATGAAAGCCTTGAGTACTCCAGGCTTGAAAAACCGCATTGCTTCCATGCATTGTTGTGTCTGTTTCTCTGCTGAAATGAAATTAGGCAATCATCAGTATGTTAAAATAACATAGCCATGCTATTTGCAAAAACCTTTCAACAGTGGCAAAGAAGCACTAATGGAACACTCTCTCTCCCTCTCTCCCTCCCTCCCTTCCTCTTTCTCTCTCTCTCCCTCCCTCCCTCCCTCTCTCACCACCAAGACTGAGGACACCACCAAAGAAATGATTACAAAAATTGTGGTTCTCACATTACACAGCCTTCTCTTAAATGTTAATATTATGGCCTATTGTACATACGTGAAAACAATACGTCTTTTAAAAAATGGTATCTACCAAAGGGAAAATTCTTTTTTTCAGAATTAACAGCAGTGTCTTTAGGAACCCTCAGGAAAAGTGGTTTACAGGACCCTTGCCTCAAGAAATCTAAAGAAACTGGACAAACATTTTCTAGCATGATCATGTAGCCAAGTGGTGGGAAAATACTGTGAGCTCTGTGTAATTTATTCCTCATCAGAGATTTTCAGTAATAATAACATGGCCTGCCAACACCAGTTTTCCACTCTGTTCACATAATACTAACCCTATTTTATCCCCATGCTACAATAACAAATCCAGTTCGTTATAGTGGTCATCAGGCTAGAAGATGGGAGACCATGAGTTCCGATCTCACCTTACGCAAAAAGCAAACTGGGTGACCTTGGGAACTCATTTTCTCTCAGCCCTAGGAAGTAGCAATTGCAACCATTTCTGAAATCTTGCCAAGAAAACTGCAGGGACTAGTCCAGGAGTCACCAGGAGTCAGCACTGACTTGATGGCATTAAATTAGTAAATACTTTTAGTAATTTTATCCCAAGACTTCTTGTACCATGAAAAAAAAAGTCTAATCTGTTTTAAGATTACCATACTTTCAGAGTATAAGATGCACTCCTCCCCCCTTAAAAGTGGGTGAAAATTGCGGTGCGTCTTATACACCAAATGTTACCCAAGCCCCGCCCACCCATCAGCCCCCACCCTTCAGCAATTTTTGGCCTCCTTGCGTCGCATTTTTTGCCACATTTTTCTCTTTGGGAGACTATGCTATGAGGTTTAAATAAAAACTAAAACCAATCCAGTTTGTGTCAGAAGCCATGTTAAAGATTTACATATCCAATCCTATCCTATCCATTTACCCTTCTCACACTTTTTTCTTTTTTATGAGTAATTCTATTTATATTGCATTTTACTCATTTTTAGATTTATTTCCATCTGTTACAAAAATTAACTATGTCTGGGATATATTGGACAAAATTCTGATCAGAAAGGTACAAGTGGTAGTGTATAAAACTTAGAAACTGTGCCTATGAATTTCCATATTTTTATGAATGTGAAGTTAAATTGTGATAACACAAAGTATGTTGGAAGCATGAATAAGGTCAAGATTAAGAGACTGCACAATCCTGAACTGGATGGAGGATAGGGAAACAGGTCTAGGATAGCCGTATCCTAGAATCTCTCGGGATATAGCTAGTAGATTAGAAAGTTATAGCTTTAGTTTAACAAAATTCTCTCCATTACACCATTAGGTGTAAGGATTGAACTTGATTGGATTTCACTGTGTTGTCTCTAGGCTTAGGCCTGAAAACAAATTGCTTAATAAATGATTTAACATTGAACATAGAATACGTCAGGGATGTGTGAGGTTCCTTTGGTTATTTAATGTGTTTATGGATAACCATGTAAGGAATGCTTGTAGAGATATTAGAACTTTATTTGTTGGAGGTGTGAATGTATGAGGGTTGCATGACATGTAGTATCTCCATTTCCATAACTTTAATTTAAATAGGAAGATTTTAATAAATGGAAGTCAAATAATCATTGAAGTGAGCTCTTCTGTTACTTGCATTTATTCCTGCATATAATCATTACCATTCACTTTCTGACAACGATGGACAAGTTTCTTAAAGCTGTTACAAAAGAACTACATAGTTTGTCTCTTCAATCACATCCAGACTGGCCTTTTCACCTCTTCATCTGAGTCCGACAGATAGGTATTCCTTCAATTCTAGGAAAGGTGGAAGTCATATATGATGCCAAATCTGGACTGTATGATGGATGGAATAAAATGGTGAGCTCCAACTTCACAATTACTTCACAATTATTAGGCTTCTGGGATATAAAGCCTACCGTAGTATTATCATCTTGCAGCAAAATATCCATCTTGTTTTTCCAAATTCCATTTAATCTTTGTTTCAGAATGTTGAGTGTTGCAATATAGCACTCTGAGATGATAGTGGTGCCAGGTTCTAGGAAAGCCATGTGAATAACACCATCTGCATTCCAAAAAATAATAAACATGAGTGGTCCTATTGAAGCTTGGGCTTTGTGTAGGTTTGTAATAATATTCCATGGCCTGATGCTTCATTTCTGAGTCATAACGATGAGCCAATGTTTCATCAACTGTCATGAAGAAATTCTTCACTTCATTCTCATAGGTTGACGATTGCTAATAAATTTCAGCTCTTGAAGATTTCATCTCTGTCTTCGGTCATGCAAGGAAACCACCTTACACAAACTTTCCAGTACTGAAGAGCTTCAATAATATGATCGACATGTTCCTAAGGAATGCCAATTGACAATAATTTCTCTTGGAGAGATCTCCTGATTTTCTTTAATCAGTTTATCTAACTTTCTAATGCAAAACGTGTTGGTTGCTGTTCCAGGTTGTCCATTTCATTCTCAATCACATAAATCAGTTCTTCCCAGTTCACCATATTTATATTTCTTTAGCACAGTAAAACATAGTTCTTACGTCAATACAGTCATTTTCTGCATTTGGCAGTGAATTGCAATTGAAGGGACTTTTTAGATAGTCAAAAATTTAGCCAAGGCACATTGCTTAAAAGTCCAGAGGCTGCACTTTAAGCAATGTGACTGCAGATTTCTATTTCATCAACAATAGTAATTCAACTTTTTTTTTTTTTTACAGCAAGTTCCTCCCAACTAAAATGACAGAGAGAAATACTAAAGAATATGTCAGAGCTTCTAATACATCAGTACTGTCATCTGTTGGTGACTCATTGGAACATTGCTTTTCATTCAACCCTTGAATATGGATATTTGCATGTAGATAATGTTGCTGGCTGAGAGTTTGAAAGAATGTTAGATGAATATGGATTTGAAAATTTGTTTTATCAGAGGTCAAAGTATTTATGACAAAAAAATGAATCATTGCAAGTTATACATGAATGATAGAAATACTACAATTAGATGAATTTGTATATCTCGATATAATCTTTTACTAAAGATGATGAAATGTTGGTGGAAACACTTCTATGGTCAAACCAAGAGGTCAGAAAATACTAATACTATTTATTTCTCTAATAACACCGATGGCATTATATACAAGAAAAGGTATAGCAGACATGTCTAATTGGGGAGAGAACCTCAATTTGCAGGAAAAATGGGATGCCTCCAATGGTCTCTTCATTCATACCTTCTACACAGTAATTCTAGTAGCAATGTGGAAGAATGATATTAAAAAGGATCCAAAACTGATCTTATTTTCTACTCTTATTTTCAGGTTTTCTCTGTTATGTTGCTGATTGCTGGATATTTGTAAAGCAATCACAGAACTACCAAAGTAGAGTTACCCAATTATTTTTACCAAGACCACAAACACATTCTAGGCTGTGTGGTGCAATAGGCATAAGTTTTTCTAACAAGCTTATTCTAACCTATCTTGGTAGTTTCTTTGAAGGAGATCTTTTATCCCCTTCCTTTGTTAATTCAGTTGAGTCTGCAAAGAGTCAATGTTTTATTTTTCCATTCGCAAGTGACAAGGTTCTTGAGTGAAAGAACATGTTGGGGTGAATAAATGAGGGGACTGTAGAAGACATTATTGCTTAAGCATACATTTGTCACTGGTACGATTTTATTTAGAAATAGATATTCCATACATTCAGTTTAATCAAGTAAATTTAAATGCTATAACCAGTGGTAAATCTAAAATTTGTTACTGCTGGTTCTGTGGGCATGGCTTGGTGGGGGGGTATAATGTGACTGGGTGGGCATGGCCATTTTTTTTTTACTTTTAAAACCATTTTTTCTACAACCTCTTCAGCAAAGAGGTTGTAAAAAATGCTTTCAAAAGGCTCTGACAATCCCAGCTGAGTTGCCTGATCAGCAGAGGCTTTTTTTCTTTTAAATGCCTCTGACAATCAGGCAACTCAGCTTGGATCGTCAGAGGCTTTTAAAAGAAAAAAAGCCTCTGCCGATCAAGCACCTCAGCTTGGATCATCAGAGACATTTAAAAGAAAAAAGCTAAGCCGCATGATCATCAAAGGCTTTTTTTTTTTTACTTTTAAAAGCATTTTTTCAGCCGAAGAGGTTGTAGAAAAAATGCTTTTAAAAGTTAAAAAAAAAAAGCCTCTGATGATTGTGTGGCTCAACTGGGCAGGGGGGGGGCAGGGATTTTTGCTACCGGTTCTCCGAACCACCCACCTCCATCGCTACCGGATCAGGTGATCCGGTCCGAACCAGGAGCATTTCACCCCTGGCTATAACTCATTATATGTGAGAAGCAATTTGATGTAGCAATTAAAGACAGTGGGCTAGAAACCAGGAGGCTGAGTTTCTGGTTTGTAATGGGTTCCTGGTTTGTAAGATTTGTAATGGAATTTGAGAATGACCGTGGAAGATAAAGGAAGAGATGCTGCCTAGGGAACAATCAAGTTAAGGGGGAGGAACCAGCAACTAATTAATGGACAGAGGAAAAAACTTAGAATGGAACTATTCTAACTTATCAGATGATAAAAAGAGACAGGAGATTTGTACTCTCACACTTGCAAGATTCTGTAAATGTAGTCTTACAATAGAGTATAATTCATTCATTTTATGTTTCCTGTCTGATTTACTTGGGAGATTGACATGATTGGCTTGAAAGCAGAAACAGAAAGATAATAGTCTCTCTCTCTCTCTCTCTCTCTCTCTCTCTCTCTCTCTCTATATATATATATATATATATATATATATATATATATATATATATCACTAACGTACTAATATCCAATGGATTCCAAAGAAATAAGATTACCAACCTAATCCAAAAAGAAACCCCCACTAAAACCCAAGACAGACAACAAGAAAACAGCAAAGCCCTCCTCCCATACATAAAAGGCACCACAGACAGAATCAGCAAGATCCTCCACAAACACAACATCAAGACAGCATTCTGCACAAACCGAAAAATATCCACCATCCTAAGAAACCCCAAAGACAAAATTGAGTTAGAAAATCAAGGAGTATATGAAATCTCATGCACCGCCTTCCCCACCACATACATTGAACAAACCAACAGAAGAATAAGTGCACGCATTGAAGAACACAAGAACTCAGTCAGAAAAGAGGAACCAACTTCTTCCCTGGTCCAACACCTTAAAGCCACAGGACATGATATTGACTTTAAAAAGACCAGAACTATCGCCAAAACTGAACATTTTAACAACAGAATAATCAGAGAAGCCATCGAGATAGAAAAACGCCCATACAGCATGAATAAACGAGATGATACCTCCCGCCTACTAGCCATTTGGAAACCCGCCCTCATTGACAAATGAGTCCCTAACACAAAGAATGACACCAGACCCACACTCACGAAAACCACACAGGATGTCACCACCACACATCCACGCAAAAAGCAAACCCACACAAATGAGGCACGACCACAAACCAGAAGCCAGACCACAGCTGCATCATTAGCCACTTTAAACCTCTCCAATCCATACATGAAGCAAATTGACACCCACCATGAAGATGTGGCACAACCACGAACGTGAAGCCAAACAACAGCAACACAGCTCACCAGCTCAAATCCCCCTGCAACTCAGACTAACCCGAGCACAACCAAGCCCCCACCTAAACAGAACACACTCCCATCCAATCAGAGCACAGCCAACTCCCCATCCAATCAGACCACAGAACACACCTCCACCCAATCAGTTCACACCCCCACTGGTAATTAAAAGGAAGAAACACTGCGATCACACATTGCTCCTAGAAGCACGAAGCCAAAAACACCAGCCTGAAGATAACGAATGAGACTTCATCGAAACGTCACCAAGACACTTCCAATTTTATATATATGTGTGGATTCTGGATCGGGACTCGTTACGCACGGTCACTCATGCCCTCGTCACCTCCCGTCTGGACTATTGCAATGCTCTCTACATGGGGCTCCCCTTGAGGAGCACCCGGAGGCTCCAACTGGCGCAGAGTGCGGCCGCGCGGGTGGTAATGGGAGCGACATGGCGCTCCCATGTAACACCTCTCCTGCGCGAGCTGCACTGGCTCCCAGTGGTCTTCTGGGTGCGCTTCAAGGTTTTGGTTACCACCTTTAAAGCGTTCCATGGCTTAGGACCTGGTTATCTACGGGACCGCCTACTACCACCAATAGCCTCCCACCGGCCAGTACGCTCTCATAGAGAGGGACTCCTCCAGGTGCCATCAGCCAAACAGTGTCGACTGGCAGCCCCTAGCGGGAGAGCCTTCTCTGTGGGGGCACCCACCATCTGGAATGAGCTCCCCCCAGAGATATGGAGGATCCTGGATCTGCGCACCTTCCGCCGCGCTGTGAAGACCTTTTTATTCCATCAGGCGGGCTTGGCCTAATCTCTTCCCTTTTTTAAATATGTAAATTTTAATCTGTTTTTAAATTATTGGGGTGTTTTAATCTGTCTGGGCCAAAATGATTTAATTTGATTTTATCTGGTTTTTAAATTTTTTGTATCTATGTATTTTATTGTTTGGCTGTTCACCGCCCTGAGTCCTTCGGGAGTAGGGCGGTATACAAATCAAATAAACTAAACTATGTGTGTGTGTGTGTGTGTGTGTGTGTGTGTGTGTGTGTGTGTATTTCTCTTTACCAAGCAATAGTCAAATCATAATAGATCTAACCTGCATCATTGCCTTACAGCATTACTGCATGTGTCATGCATACTACATGGGCATAACCTATATATACTCATATTAATCTCATAAGCCCCATACCAACATTCCTCCAGACAAGGTCTGATGACTTATTATATTCAATAAAACAATAATCTTCTATTGTTTTGGTAATTTATTTGGGTGTGATTTCCACTACCTAAGCCAAAATGGTTTTGCAAAAGTGCTTTTTTACTGTAAGATACAGTGAGAGTTGGGAATGTCAGGAGAACCCAATAGTCATGAGGTGTTGAAATGAGTACATAAAACAAGAAGAGATGAGGTCAGAAATAAAGGGTTGTTGAATTAATGTAGATTGAATATAAAGGGAAATAATCAGTAGGAAAGAAATATGTTGAACTAGTTTTAAAAAATGAATGAGAATTGAGCAAGGGTATTATCTAGCCATTCCAATTGTTCAGTTCCTTCCTTCCTTCCTTCCTTCCTTCCTTCCTTCCTTCCTTCCTTCCTTCCTTCCTTCCTTCCTTCCTCCCTCCCTCTCTCCCTTCCTTCTTCCCCAATTTATATGATGCCTCAGTTACATCAGCTGGAGGACATCTGGCAGGGATCAGGCTTAACTTGCACAGGCAAAGCTAGAATCCCAACCAGATAAGGCTTTGGGTTTTTTGGACAGTCACCTTATCTAGGTACAGTAGAAAAATTATATCTTAGCTCTAATTGTAGTGAAAATACTGAGGCATGAGCAGGTAATGAAGAATTTAACTTCTATTGATTCATTTTTAATAGCACCAGATGTGCAGAGTTCTGATTTATAAATGGCATTTTTCCCCCAAATTTTAATATGTTCATAAGTCTGTTAGTTTGGGACAAAACTATATTAATATAAACACAGTTGTAAGCAGAATGATGCCTTCTAACTAGTAAAACTTTAAAATTATTAAACAAATTTAAAATGTTAAAGGGGAAGAGTTAAGGAGAAAAATACTTATTCCTTCCCTATTCACACTCAAGAGGGATGTCAAATTATTTCTCCTTATACAGTATGGTAAATTCCTTTAGTAAACTAATCAGGACCAGATCTCTTATTATCACCTCATATTCTCCAACTTAAAAGGAATTACTTACATGGAACACATAAACATTACCTAACGTGTACTATTTAGAGCAAATTCCTGAATTTATGAAATAAAAGTGATGGGAAATGTCAACCCTATATGAAAACCTAGTGATACCACAAAGTTTCACAAACTTTGTCTCATTGACTTGGTTGTGCCTTGATGTGCTTTTATATTTATTATATTTGTTATGGTTGCTTAAATAATACAGACTTTTTAAGAAAATATACTCATACATCCTGATTATTAACTACTTTGATATTTCTCATTATGAAATATTAACATAACTTATTTTTGGAACCAGTTAGCGCCTAAGTTTAATAATACCCTGAAATCAAATTGCAAAAGAAATGTATGAAGAATAAGTTGTTTGAGAAGAAGGGAAACAGCAAGAAAACTGTGGTTAGAAAGAGTTGATGAGATCTTGGGGAAAAAAAACCCTCAAAACCACATGTGAATAGTATGCTGACATTTGCAAACAAGGATGGTTTGCAACAATGGAAAGATGTGGTGATGGACAGCAATTAATATTGGTGCAAATTAGTCTTTGCTGTTACTTTTTCCTTTTCAGGTCTTCTGCCTTTTTTTTTTTTAGTGTATTATTTCTTTATTTCCGTTTTGCACATTGCTAATATTATATATCTTGAGAGGTAAAAGCACGAAGAGTCTGTATATGTGTACAAAACCGGTGCTTCATTTTTAGCCTCTTTCTAAGCCTTCTTCTCAACATTGTTATCTTTCGTTTCAAAGATGAAAAGATTTCTTCTCAACATTTTCACCATAACCAATTTGAAATCAATGCACATTACCTGAAAATGAAATGACAATTTGAGCTAAGTTCAATCACACAAGCTCCCTTTGTCGTTGTTGTTATTTATTAAATTTAATGCTATAAGATTAATGGTACTGTACAAGACCTTATTACAAAAATCCCACAATATACAAAGAACTACAAACAGCATTAAAAGTATCAATAAATAGCAGTACAGCAGTGGTGAGTTGCCCCCGGTTCGGACCGCTTCACAAGAACCAGTTGTAAAACTAGTGGGAGGCCCTGCCCACCATCCCGGATATCGTCATCACCAATCTGCAAGGCGCGCACACAGAAGCAAGGCACACATGCGAGTGAAGCAAGCATGCACGCGATCCCGTTGCATACCGGTAGTAAAGGTAAGCAGAACCCACCCCTGCAGTACAGCATTTATAAATGAATAACAGGATTAACAATAAACCAATCATAAAATGGAGAACAATCAGTCTCTGCAACGCCTCCAGAAGAGTTTGGATCAGTGGTGGGTTGCTACCGGTTTGCTCCGGATCGGGCGAACTGGTAGCAGCGGTGGTGGGAGGCTCCGCCCATGCACCCGGACACTTCTGTGCATACGCAGAAGCTTCTGTGCATGTGCAGAAGTGTTGCATGCATGCACAGAAGCATTGTGCGCATGCACAAGCGCATGAGTGAACCAATAGCAACTAAATTGAAACCCACTACTGGTTTGGATGTCATCAACCTCCAAAGGTGTATCACTAAGGAGTAGCAACTTCAACCAGGAGTTTCTTCCACAGCATAGGCACTATGTTGGAGAAATTTTTAATGGAAACTTCTGATTCTGAGACTGAGGTGAACAATCTAGCAGATTCTTTGATGAGGTTCAGACTTGCTTATGTGTGATAAGTCACACCCAGTACAGTGGCTGCTGACTGAGATAGCAAGAGGAGAGAGCAAAGACATACAGCAAATCATGCCACCAATGGAAAAACCAGCACAGCAGCAGAGATCAGTACTGAGATACTGTGCATTAATTTCTCTAATTAAGCAAAGCCAAGAGCTTTGTACGAGCGAACTCCAGATCCCGTCCCTTTGCAAACAATACTCAGTTCCTGGGTCTGCATACTTGTCCCATTGCTAGTGTCTCCTAACTCACTGCTCAAAAATCTTGCAATCCCTAGATAGCACGATGATCTTCAAATCTAGAACAAATCTAGATCTAGTACAACAAGACATTTGGCTGCATTTTAACTGTAGTGATAAGTTACAGGCAAGATATTCTTTTTCTTGAGATCAATTTGTTCCTAATTTACAGCCCCTCACTTCTAACACATTCTACTAACTAATTTATGGCCAAGCTAATAAAACCATTTAAAATCCAAAGGTGTTCATTATAAATCATTACTTCCTGTATAGTTTGATAAATGAACCATCCTTCTGTGACTCTATGATATTGAAAATTGGAAATTCAAACATTCATATTGCTTGCCAAATAACTGTTGTTCATTAAAACTTAAATATATGTGCTCCATATAAGAATAAAATAAAGATTAGTCACAGCACTTCCCAATGTTTTTTGCTTTATGCAGAGCTCTATGACATCTCCTAAAGCCTTTGTGAACTACCACAAAATCAAGCTATATTTACAACTAAAACACAATCTATGCCTAACAGATATTGAAGTGATATATCAAGGTGTATTTAAAACGTAGCTATGTCTAATAATTTATGTTCACTCATGAATATATTGGATTTGTCAGCAGTTGGCCAAGCAGTAGGATTTAACAAATGAAAAGATTGATTATATCACTATTACATTATCTCCTATCCTTTCGTGTACTGCCTGCTAATGGACCTGCACACCACAGCTAAGGGCCATGGTTTGCAACTATAGAAATAACACACATCTTTCCCCCAAAATCCTTTATGACTTCGACTGTTATTATACCCACTGTTTATATTTGCTGTTATATCAGCAGGTTAAATATTTAATTGAAAATATTTTTCAGTAGAATAACAGGAGTAGCTCTATAACAAGCATCCTTTTTGCAAAAGTCGAACAACTACTTCCTTGAAGCTATTCTAGAATCTAAACTAGTAAAAATGGATGTTTTTAAGATTTTCAAAAAATCGATGTAAACCAGTTAGAACTATTCATCATGCGAAACTTTCAAAATATCTTCTCCATTTCTTAGGGTTCAGACTTTTGTGTCCTTTTCTCTTCATAGACAGTATGTTTAGAAGAAAAAGACAGAACAGCTATATATTATATTTTAATAAACTCTACCATTTTTGGAGAGTTCCATGAGTCCTTCATCTGTATGAACCTATCTAGGTTTAAAGTATAAAAGCAATCTATCTGTTCTCATATTTTTAATCTATCCCTGCTAAGAAAAAACTTTATAGTTGCTGACCTGAGTTCTAGTTCCTCCTAATACTTGCATATTCAGCTCCTGTTCTTTCCTGATACATTGCTTCTTTCTGACACATTTCCTGACTCATAAAGGCTAGTCAAGATACTGAGAGTTCGAATCTTCTTCTATTAAGACAGGGGTCTCCATCCTTGGCAACTTTAAGACTTGTGGACTTCAACTCCCAGAGTTCCTCAGCCAGCAAAGCTTAAGCCTTAAAGTTGCCAAGGTTGGAGACCCCTGTATTAAGACATATTTAGCTTTTTTTCAAGAGGAAAGAATGTTCCTTCAAACTCAGACTCACTTTTCTCAGTCTATCCTATGTCAACATATTTTTTTCTACATTATTTGTTGTCCATTGAAATCAATGACTGAGAAATCATAGCTTGTTGGGAAGCCCAAAATATTGAAATAACTCTGGAAATCAGGATTTGGCCTAATTACTCCTCCCCACCAAAGCCATATCTTTATCAATTCCTCAATAACCTTGACTCCTAGAACCCAGCATTTATCAAGTCTAGCACTATTGAAAACTCTCTAGATTCTATTTATTACTATATTCAGTGGCATATGACAAACTACTTCTAAAACTAAAATCCTATGGAATCTCCGGACCCCTACATAATTGGATAGCTGTGTTCCTGTCAAACAGACAACAAGTGGTCAAAATAGGGAGCACCCTATCAAATCCTGCACCTGTTAATAGTGATGTCCCCCAAGGCAGCATTCTAGGAACAACACTCTTCATACTATACATAAATGACCTTTGTGATCATATTATAAGCAACTGTGTTCTCTTCACCAATGATGTCAAAATATTTAACACCACCGACAATGCTGCTACCCTTCAAAAAGATCTTGACTTTGTGTCGGAATGGTCAAACAATTTGCAACTCCAAATCTCAACCAACAAATGCTCTGTCTTACACATTGGCAAAAAGAACCAAAACACAAAATACAAGCTGAGTGGACATGACCTTGTAGATGACCCTAACTCTGTCAAGGACCTTGAAGTACTCATATCTAATGATCTAAATGCCAAAGCCCACTGTAACAACATCACCAAAAAGGCATGAAGAGTTGTAAACCTAATCTTGCGTAGCTTCTTCTCCGGTAATATCACACTACTAACCAGAGCATACAAAACATTTGCTAGACCAATTCTTGAATACAGCTCATCTGTCTGGAACCCGCACTGCATATTGGACATTAATACAATTGAATGTATCCAGAAATATTTCACAAGAAGAGTCCTCCACTCCTCTGTTTGCAACAGAATACCTTATACCACCAAACTTGAAATTCTGGGCTTAGAAAAAAAATTTTTTCGCTTTTAAGAGGTTTTAGAAAAAATGTTTTTAAAAAGCCTCTGATGATCGTGCGGCTCAGCTGGGCATGGGAGGGGCAGGGATTTCTGCTACCGGTTCTCCAAACCACCCGCCACTATCGCTACCGGATTGGGCAATCTGGTCCAAACCGGGAACATTTCACCCCTGCTCTATTTGTATCTATTTTATGTATTCAATTCATGCTTATATTTATATATATTTCCTAATACATTCTTGACAAATAAATAAAATAAATAAATGCTTAAACCCTCTCAGACCTCTCTCTTCTGAAATCAAATTTTTGCACAACAAAACAGTTTTTGATACTGCAAAGTTTCCAAATCATCTCCCAAACCCCTGTTAGGAGATGACAGATTCATTCATGCAACAGAAAATCTATACCAAAGCCACTGAGGAGAAAACAGTTTGAAGACAATTTTGTGGAGTATTAATACATTTTTTCTACTTTTTTTTTTCTTAACATTATCAAGTTTTTGGGTGGGTTTTTTTTTTTTGTTTTTTTTTTGTTGCAAAGTATAAGGACAGGAAACCAGCAAGGAAATGGTGTCAAGATATTTTCAAGGAGGTGATTATTTGCAAAATACACAGGGCAGAGAGTGAACTTGATTTAATTTCATTTTTAAAGTGTGTCTAGAGACTAGAACAAAATTGTATTGAACCTTCTGGGAAGAATTAAGAGAATATTGTCCATTGCTTTCATAACTGATTGAGTCATATTCTAACTTGAATATTCATGCATGAGGCATTACATCTCATTGCGTTTCTTCTTCTAAAGACAGATTCATTACCGATACAGAGTACATAGAGCATTTTTTTCTTACACACTCAAAAACCTGAATAGCTGAAAGGTAGGTGGCTGACAATTTACCATTTACAACAAAACAAATTCAATGAAAATCATCAGTGTTGAGGCCCTTTTATTCCTTTTCCTGGCACAACTTTGCTTATAGAAAGCACTCACAGACAGCACTCAAAATTGTGTCCAAGATCTGTCCTTTTCAACAAACTTAACAAGAAGAGAGATGTTGTGGACTGCCTCCATTCCTTTCAAATAGTCTTCTAGATAACCAGAAAGTCAATGGAGATTCTCAGTCTTCCAGGTCATGGTTGCCCCAAAGGTGCTTTTTCAAGGAGGCAACTGGACTTTCTCGTTTTTACTTTCAAAACTTTTCACTTCTTATCCAAGAAGCTTCTTCAGCCCTGACTGGATGGTGGGGAATGGAAGGATTTACACTCCTTGCAGACATCTGGTCATTTGAATTCTTTTAGAGAGTCCATGAGTACCTCCAAGTGGTCACAATGCTTTACAGCCTTCTCTAAGCGGTTTACAGAGTTAGCATACTGCCCACAACAATCTGGGTCCTCATTTTACCCACCTCGGAAGGATGGAAGGCAACCTTGAGCCTGGTGGGATTTGAATTACTAAATTGCAGCAGCCGGCAGTCATCAGAAGTAGCCTGCAGTACTGCTCTCTAACCACTGTGCCACCGAGGCTCTTAACAACTAGGCTATATTTTTGTTATTCTTCATGATAAAATTATCCAGTTTTTTTTCCTTTTTAAATGTAACATTATATCATTATTAGTCATATCCATGTAAATCCTTTATTATCTTAATGTAATTTTATTTATTGATATAATAATTTATTTTTTAAAAAAAAATTCAGTCCCACAGGATATTTCTATCATGTTATTTTTAGGTTTCCTGAAAACACTGAAGGTGCTTTATTAACCTGGCATGCTGATTTGTGTCCTTTATTTACTAAAAGGTTTTCAATTAATGCAAATTATTTGCCAATAAGGATGGCTTAAGCCTTAAAGCCAGCCTGTCAAACTGGCGGCCCACGGGCCAGATACGTCATGTGCAGGCCATGCCCACTTCGGTTCCGAAAAGGCAAAAAACATCGCAATATGCCACGATTCAGCCCGTGACATGATCGAGTTTGACACCCGTGCCTTAGAGCTATGAGATCTGGACCGCTAACATCCAGATAACCAGTAGATGGCAGCCATGGTCAGAGTTTATAGTATCTCTTTACTGCCTTTATCCAGATTTTTGTAGCTAGTAGTTCTACTTCAATCTAAATATTGAAGTTCAGTACTGCAGCATAAAATTGCTGGAGTAGAAATTACCATTTAGGAACAGATGGTTTGTTGATGAGAATGAATGAGGATTACAAAGTCATTAAAAGTTGTACTTCTTATTATGAAAGCATGCCCATGTGGAACAGATCTGGCTTGAATGGAAGTAGTAATAACTCCCCCTTAGGCTTTTTAAAGTGACCCCGTTTCCACTGTATAGCAACAATCTTGTTTAATGGTAACTTATTTCACCAATCATAAACTATTTCTGGAAGCATAGGTCTCATTTTTCTCTTTCAGAAATTATGTGCATGGCAATTATCATTGGCAAAATCTTTAATAAAAATATCAAGTGTTTTTGTTTCCAGTTCAGTTCCACCTGACCCACTGATGATTGAATATCGGCAGCTGCTGGAGAGGTTATAACAGTCAAGATGGGAGCTACAACTGCACAAATTCCCTGTTTTTATCCATGACTGTAACATATTATATCACGTAAAAAAGGTCAGGGCTTTGATAATGTAGTTACTACCATGATGACTTTTTTGGTCCTCTCTGGTGGACAAAGCTAGCCAATCAGCAAATCAAGAAAAAAAAAGTGAGGTGGTTAGTTTTTAACAATGCACAGAAAGTTTCCAATAATTTGGTTAGCAAATTTATTTTGATGGTACGACTTATTGTACTTTTCGGAGTATAAAACGCACTTTTCCCGCCCTAAAAGAGGGTGGAAATGTTGGTGCGTCTTATACACTGTTTTTAGCCTCCCGAAACCCCACTCCGTGTGCCCCATTTTTGACAAAAACAGGTCCGTTTTTCGCAAAAATGGGATGTGCAGAGAATTTGGGAGGCCTGCAGAGTGCTCCTGGGGGCTGGGGAGGGCAAAAACTATTTTTTTTCTTGTTTTCCTCTTTGAAATCTTGGTGCATCTTATACTCCAGTGTGTCATATAGTCTGAAAAATACAGTATATGGCCACCTATCTCATACAACAGCTACCCAGAGTTTCCCTATATAGTAACATTGGCAACCAATTAATTTAATAATAAATAAGTACAATAACTAGGAAGCTCATAATAATCCATAAAACATGGTTAAAAACCATGTGCCTGTCTTCAGATCCTAGACCAAACAGACTCACAAATAAACCCTCATCCTAGCTCAAAGCTTCCCAGAATTCCAGATCTTCACAACCTTCTGAAAGCTAAAAGAGAAGGGATTTTGGATAGGAGGCTGTCCCAAAGGGCTGGGACAATATGATGGAATGTGGGAATGACCTTGGAAGATGTGGGGGAGAAAGATGTTACCTAGAGAATTATCAGATAGGGAGGACAACCTGCAACTGCATAACAGACAGACAGAGAAACTCAGAAAGGATCCGACTAATTTACCAGTCTGTAAAAAGAGGCAGTGGGAGATTTAATTTTTGAGACTTGTAAGATTGGTATCAGCCTTGTCAGATAGACCACACAGAAAACATAATTTGGATGATCTTATTCTATAAGGCTACATTAACAGAATTTTGCAAATCTAAAGACATAAACTTCTCACTGCCACTTTTAATCTTTTGACCAATTAGGGTGGGTTTTTCCTAAATTTCTTTCTCTGACTGTTAATCCATTGGGGATTCCAGTCTCTCTTGTCTGATTGTTTCCTAGGCAGCACCTCTGCCCCTCATTCCCCAAGGTCATTCACACAGTCCATTACAATTTCTGAACCAGCTTCCGAATGGTCTCCAAGGGATGCCCCGTGTATAGCACACTGCAGTAATTCAAACAGAAGATGATTAAGTCATGGGTAACTGTGAGCAAGGCCTCCCAGTCCAGCAATCGGAGTAATTGGCATACAAGATACATTTATTTATTTATTTATTTATTTATTTATTTATTTATTTATTTATTTGTCAAACATGTACAAGATAATAGGTATAAGTATAGACATGGACATGAGCACAGGTAATGAGTACAAATAAATGGGACAGTGGGAAAGGGACGGTAGGTAGCTGGCGCGCTTATGCATGCCCCCTTACAGATCTCTTAGGAATGGGGTGAGGTTGTTAAGGATATTGTTGTTGTGTTACCAACCAGCAGAGTGTAGAGCACAGAGAAACGTTGCTGAGAGCAATGAATAAGAGATGTGCAAACTGGTTTATCAAAAGTTTACTTTATAGTGAAAAAACAATCTCATAGACTTTAAATCAATCCAAGTCTTTGCCAGTTAAATCAGTCCAGTGATACAAAAATCTTCTTACCACACAAACAGTAGTTGGTTAGAATAACAAACTCACTCTGGTTCACAAACCACGATGGTAGCAGATCCATCCAACGATGATAGCACAATGATAGCAACTCCACACATTATGGTAGCATATCATCAACTGAATACTTTACAGTACCTTTCTTAAATACGTTTACAACCAGTGATTATCTAATTACAGCATGACTCAGCATTACAATGAATCAGCAGTAAAACTTTAAAGTCACACAATACATATTCATATTAAAGTCACAGAACACATATATTGCCTGGACAACTTGTTAGGCTCAAACCATATCCTAACAGAGGTCCACAGTAGACAGTTTAAGGTTGAAACTATGGGGGTTTGAGGATGTAACAATGGAGTTGGGTAGTGCATTCCAGGCATTGACCACTCTATTGCTGAAGTCGTATTTTCTACAATCGAGTTTAAAGTGGTTTACCTTGAGTTTGTATCTATTGTTTGCCAGTGTATTATTGTGGTTGAAGCTGAAGTAGTCATTGACAGGTAGGACATTGTAGCAAACAATTTTGTCTACTATACTTAGGTCAGACCATAGGCGGCGTAGTTCCAGGTTGTCCAAGCCCAAAATTTCAAGCCTATAAATATGTACAAAGCCAACCCACTTCTTCCCCAGCCTCAGCTGTTACCTGCTCTTGCAACAAGAGCCATTAGTCCAAGAGGACTCCCCCAATCCCAATGCACACCAAATCTGTACGTGGGAGTATTACCTCATCCCAGGTCAGAGATGTCAATTCTTCTGAACATGAGGGGAGAAAAACTCACAACTACTCCGTCTTGCTAAGCTTGAGTTGCAGCTGGTTTCTCCATATGCAGCCCTTATGGTTTCCAGACACTGTAACTAAATAAATGGAACACATAAATGTTTGATTTTATCATCTTTGGCTGATATATGTTTATTACTTCACAATGTGAAAAGTTAGCTCTGTTACATTTGCAGTTTTCTAATCGATGTTACTGAATGGAGCCAAGTCTTCTGCCTCAGAATTTTTCCATTTTTCAATCCCCATCTGGAGGCTGGGAACAGAAGCTGCTTCTGTGGTTTGATGATGATGACTAACATAGAGAAAGGCTGTTTACGGCAGATCTCACACCTGGGCGACTAAAAAAGATCATAAATTAAAAGTCCATCTTTATAATTAGGCGAATTACAGAAACCAAAACTGTTTGCTCTTTTTCTGTGTTGTGGTATAAATTATTCTTGGAGATTTGAAATTCAGCAAATTGTTGGAGGATGTGCTCCCGAACATATGCAGAGCAGGGGTGGGTTCTAAAATTTTTTACTACCGGTTCTGTGGGTGTGGCTTATTTTGTGGGCATGGTTTGATGGTCATGTGACAAACAATTCTTTAGAATTTAGCAGAGGTACTGGTCTACCAGGCTTTTAACTGCTTGCAGACCCATACCAGTCTACCTATTTGTTTTTGGAGCGCACTGGTCTACTATCACACTGCCTTTTACCACTGATCAGCTGTAGGGCGGCCCTTTGAAGCACTGCGGCTAGAGTTTAAATAGTTTTTTGCTGCTCTGCCACCACCGAGAGCATCGGAAACCACTTTCAGGCAACTTTGCCTCAATTGCCAATCTACCACCACCGAGCGGTTTACAAGGAGCGGATCGGTGGGAGGCTTCTTGGCTTCTCAATTTAAAGCTAAGGTGTCTTATTTTTTTTTCTCTTCTTTGTCAAGTGAGCCCTGATTTTTTTCTTCTAGCCGATCATCTGGGACTTGGGAGGCAGCGAATAGATTGGGGGTGGGGCCAGGCAGAGGTGGTATTTACTGGTTCTCCGAACTACTCAAAATTTCCACTACCGGTTCACAAGAACCCGGGAGAACAGGTAGCAACCCACCATTGATGCAGAGTGTAAAAAGAATACCAAGTAAGTAGCAGAAAGTCCCATTAGAAAGGGTGGGTGTCACAACATATTTTTGCCTTAGAAACAGAGTATGGCTTTCGCTCAGCTATGACTAAATGCTAGTAGGAATTCTTTGTACATGAAGTAGATTGGGGAATATATTGCATACAGAAGCCTCATATTTAAACTATATCATGAGAACATAAAGGGAAGGAACAAGAGTGAAACAGGAAGTTCCCTTTGTTTCTTAAACAGACAGACTCCTTTAATGAACATTAAAGATAGCTGAGACACAGACACAGAGACACAAGGCATGAGGCAGCTCACAGATACAAGGAGATGATGCAATCACCTATGGTTATTAGTCATCTCATCTTTCTTCCAGTGAAAGGATCTTTCTGTTCCTGACTTTGCCAAGACAATGCAAAAACCTACAACCAGTCCGTCTTGCTAGGCTTGAGTTGCAGCTGGTTTCTCCATATGCAGTCCTTATAGTTTCCAGGCACTGTAACTAAATAAATGGGACACATATATTTGCCATCAGATCTTTCTAAGACACAGGTGTCAAACTCACGGCGTCATGTTGCCGTCACGTGATGTTTTGTGACATTTTTTCTCTTTGTGGAGCTGGGGTGGGCGTGGCCTGCATGTGACACATCCGGCCCACCGGCCACCAGTTTGACACCCCTGTTCTAAGAGGACCAACCTGGGTCTCACAGGAGGTGCAGGGGGCATTGATGACATATGTCATAATGCATATGCTACAACCTACAGCCTTCAGCCAAATGTCTAATGCAAGCACAAATCATGGTATCTGCACATATTATCTTATACATTGTCTTTAAGTATCACAGGAATTTGTTACAGATGGCACTGATGACAATGTCTTGCGTCCACTGCAGAGAGAAGTTTCATCTTTCATATCTGTGTTATTATTTGGACCTGTTGAATTTATTGGGAGATATTGGCTGATTAGATCAGTACGCCAATTTTTTTTAACCATGGCTTGTAAAAAAAAAAAGGCACAAAAGTCTGATCTGGACATAATATACTAAACCTGAATTGATAAGTTCACACACACCCTCTAAAATCAAGCATTTACAGTATATTGTATTTGAAATGTGATTCAGTAGTTAATATGTCAGATCCCCAGGACATCCTGGTTGAGATCCAATTCTCAGCTACAAGTGGATGCCTTTGGGCCTGTTCCTATTTCTTACAGGGACCCTCACAGGGCATTAGCAATTCTCAATAAGCATATTCTCAGAATTGAATCTGTGTAAAACACTCGTGCACTTCGAAATCTGCAGGGTGAACATTTCCCTTTAAAATGCACAAGTGAAAGCCCTGGGGGAAATTACTATAAATACAACGGAAAACCAGGGTGGTAATATGCATGCATTAAAAGCATAACCTGTCTCTAATTTGTCTGCCACACATCCATCCAACATAGCCTCTCTTCTCTCTTTATAATTCTAAAGAGCAATTGTATGCTTGATGAAAGTGACTAGTTAATGTTTGACTTCTAGCAGCAGAGGCATTTTAACAAATCCCTTGAAGAATGATTATGGCACAGACCCAGGCTACTTCTTAGTCATTACATAACCTTTGCTTGAACTGTAAAAGTTGAATAAAACAATAGTGGATTAATGCTACAGTGGGTGATTTCGAACATTATGAAACCTCTCTTGACATCTTTCCTTTTTCTTATTTTTGTTTTTTTTTAAAAAAAAAAAGCTCTTAAAAATAAAATATACAAATCACAATTCCCTGATCTATGGTTTTAATTTGTTTTGGACAAGGGAGAGAAAAGCAACTGCATTCACTGCAAAAAAAAAAAAAAAGTTTAGAAACAGATGTTATCATTTTTATGTATGTATATTATTGAACCTGAAAAACAAAGCCTGTGAGGCTGCTTGTCAATGAGTAACTGGTCATGCATGAACTGACAATCACAATGGGCCTCCCACCCCCTACGATGGTCTTGTTTGTTTCTAGGTGGAGGCTCTGCGCGCTCCATTAAACTGCCTGCCCCACAGTCTGCAAGAGGAAAGAACAGCCGTTGGGTTTGAGTCACCATCAAGGTAGAAGGAAGCCTTCTTTGTCCTGTGATGCTGCACGGCTGCCGATGAACGATGAGCCCCATCAGCAAACAGGTCACATGGTGGTAATTACACACACAACCTCCATGCAAAACATGGACCGGTGAAAAATAAACAGCGTCTACTTGCCCCACTACTTCCCCAAAGTGTTTTTTTGTTTTTCTTTCTGGTTGACTTTTAGGATTGATGAATAAAGGTTGCTGGAGGTAATTGGTCGCAGAGAAGTTAAAAATATCGCCATGAGGTTTTGCAAGTTTACTGTGAAGCTCAAACCAAACTTAGGAAACTTGGTTTCCTTCTGAAAGAAGAAAATTGAAGGTCAAGTCATAAATGAATAAAGCTGTGGTTGTGTGGACCAGCTTGTGTATTATACATTACATATTCCTAATGTCTAGCTTCTATGACAGGCTGGAAGAAACCAGTATTTTGTTACCTGAGGGAGAAAATCTAAATGAAGCATCCCACATTATGGAAAATGAGAAGATCAACTGCCTGACATGGAAGACAAATTGATCCCTCACACTTCACTTAAAGGAGCTGATTGAACTCACAGCTGAATTGTTTCAGTGCTGGTGACAGGAAACCATCCTTAATCATAACTGGAAACAGGCATAAGGTAGGTTCACAGCACATACAGCTCTTGCTGCTAACATCACTGCCCTGCACCTCCCCAGCCTCTAAATCCCCAGCAAAGGTTGCAACACTATGTATTCTGTGGCCAGGGCAATCTTGATTTCCTGAGATTTATGAATTACACTTCTGCTAATGCACGAATCACCACCCCGTTATCATTATTATATTAATCCAAGTTGCCAAAGTAAGCCTAGATTCTTCAACCACTATTGTAATAACTGGAAAACAGAATTTCTACAACATCCACTTCCCAGTCTCTCATTAAATAACCTTTGTTATGTGAGCTACCACTAAGCTTTTCTTTCTTTCTTTCTTTCTTTCTTTCTTTCTTTCTTTCTTTCTTTTTCTTTTTCTTTCTTTCTTTCTTTCTTTCTTTTTCTTTCTTTCTTTCCTCTTTCTTTTTCTTTCTTTTTCTTTCTTCCTTCCCACTCTCTTTCTCCATTCAGAAACATAAAACAGCAAAAAAGAAAGAAAAAAGAAATGTATAAACTATATAAAATGGAATAAAAAATCTGAAGTAACATTAAGTTAGTGCTGCATAAACAAGTGATCAAAATCATTTCTATAAGTCAATGTTCAATAATTAGGGCAGTCAGTATAACAAGAGTAATAACAATTAACAAGAGTTTCTACCTTATACAAAATATTCTAGTCTTTAACAACTCAGACAAAAACTAATACATTAAATCCTTACGTTAAGAGAATTGCAAACTCTGAATACAATATGAATTCACATATAGAATTATAGTTTATGAATGGTTCCAAGCTTAATGAAAGTTTATATTTGACTTATTTCTAAAATGCAAAGTTATTTTTTTTACATTCATGTATATTCCTAAGTTTGTTTGCTATTCTTCTAAAGAGAGAATTATATGTGATTTCCAATAAAAGACAAAGTACAGTATACAGACAGCTTTTACCATATATACAGCATCAACTCTGTATACTTTGTAGGGATGTAAGGTTCAGTAACTGAAACAAAGGTTCCAGAAAAAGGAATTTCAACTTTAAGATTTGTTTCATTCTACAATAAATCATCTTCCAGAATTGTTGAACTTTATAACATTGCCTCCAATATTTAAGAAAGATGCAACATAATTATTCCATTTACTACAGTTTTGGCAACCCGCACTGGAGTAATGTGAGTTTCCAGGTACAATTCAAAGTGTTGAATCAATTATTCTCATCATTGTGAGAATAAAGCATGGCTGTTTTAGAAACGGTCTTTCTCCATTTATTTATTTTTTTTCTATCTATCTTTAAAGATGCAATAGGGACAGCATGATTCAGGTCCTGCCTGTTAAGCAGTGCCATCTTATGGGGCATGTCTTGTTGCTACATGTGCCCTCTGTAAAACAATTGCCCCTGAGATCTGGACAGCTTTGATCTTTCTATCCTTCAGGAGAGCCCTCCAGGATCTGCACGAGGATAGCATCTGTATCCATTATAGGAGATGAACTATGTTGTTGTGTGATGTTGTTATGTAATGAGTTTAGGTTTTTTTACCTTCCCAACATGACTGCGCTTTTTCCTTGTGTTTTTAACATAAAGCTTGTATGCCACCTAGAAACATTGGAAAGTGCGCAATTGTAGATATTTAAATAAATAAATAAGCAGTTGGAAGCTGACCTGCAATTGTCTTTCTTTTTTCTAACATAATGCGACAAATAGGCTGGGAACACAAATCAAACAATGCTTGGACTTCCATGAACAAAAATCTCTTTGAACCCATGGCACCCTATGCAAAAGGGAAATAACATTAACTGCTAACACTCTCTATCTCTGCAATTCCAAAACTTATTGTACTTATTTGGTTATCTGCAAATAAGAACAGTTGCTAAAAAGAAACCACTGAAACCTCTCTGAACCACTCTGAAACCATCGAGCCACCCTTCTTCTGTTGCATTTAAAAAGATTCTTGCTAGCTGGGATGGCAAAACATTAATGCCCCAATAATTTTACAATCCAGTGCTTCCCCAGTAGCTACAGCCTTGGTTTCATGTTGGTAGGATCCCTGGAGCAGAGCAAGCGGAATAATAGTAATAATAACAATAATAACAATAATAACAATAACAACGACGACGACGACGACGACGACGATGATGATGATGATGATGATGATGATGATGATGCAGTGCCTGGAGACAGCAGAAGAGAAGAGAAAGAACTGGAGAAGATAACAAAATACAAAGACCTACAAATAGAAATAGAACAGCTATGAGGCAAGCAAGGGTAGTACCAATAGTAATAGGCACCTTGGATGCAGTCCCAAAACAACTGGAGCACCACTTGAACACCATAGGCATTGACAATTTTGCCATCAGTCAATTGCAGAAGGCAGCTTTACTTGGAACTACTTCCATCCTGCGACAATATCTGTAACACCACCAAACATTCAGATTTGCCTATCCCAGGTCCTTGGTAAGGACTCGATAGGTAGACAAAAATGCCAAACCAGTCTGAACATCTGGCTGACTGTGATAATAATAATAATAATAATAATAATAATAATAATAATAATAAGAAGAAGAAGAAGAAGAAGAAGAAGAAGAAGAAGAAGAAGAAGAGTAATTTTTAATATTAAATTATTATTATTATTTAATAATAAATAACATCTGTCTGGAAAACTTTGGAATCAGCAAAAATATTTGTACATTTTTGAAAGCAAATATTCAAAAATGGAAAACAGTTCTAACAGCAAATGAGGAGAACATTGGTGAAGTCAACATCAGACGAGGAATCTTCCAGGGGGACTCACTTTCACCATTACTGTTCAACATCGCATTAATTCCATTGACAATAATCCTACGAAACACAAAACTGGGATACCAAATCTCAAGTCAACATGGCAAGATAAACTACTATACATGCATGACTTTAAAATGTATGCGAAAAGCCCCACTGAACTTAAATTAATACTCAACACATTTCAACTGTTCAGCAGCGACATGAAAATGAACTTTGGACTTGAAAAATGTGCTATATTATCCATGCAGCAAAGAAAAATGGAAAAAATAGAAGGAATAGAACTGGAAAACTGATGGTTACAAATACCTAGGCATATTGGAAGTGGATAACATCTTGAATGGAAAAGTCAAAGAGTCAACGCAAAAGGAATACATCAGGAGGGTCCGCAAAATATTAAAATCAAAGCTGAATGCTGGAAACATAATTAGAGGCATTAATACATGGGCAGTTCCAGTGATACGCTACTCAGCTGGAATCATCAACTGGACTTTGGCTGAACTGGAAAATTTGGACCGGAAAATGCGCAAACTTTTGAATATGTACCACGCTTTACATCCACGAAATGACATCAACAGATTGTACCTGCCAAGAAAAATAGGGGGCAGAGGTCTATTGCAAATTCATCAAACTGTAGAAGAAGAAAAATGAAGTTTGAATAATTATGTGAACCGAAGTACAGAAAAATTGCTGCAGGCTGTGAAAACATTATAAAAACAACAAACAAAGGCAGAGTATAAGGAAAAACAGCTGGATGACAGATTAAATAGATGGAAAACCAAAGCTTTGCATGGACAGCACTTGAAAAACATTGAAGGAAAATGTGATGACAACTTTACATGGGCATGGCTTACGATGGGAACCATCAAGAAAGAAACGGAAGGTTTAATACTTGCTGCTCAAGAACAAGCACTAGAAACTAATGCCATGAAAGCAAAGATACAAAAATCCACTGACAATCCAAACTGCTGACTTTGCAACAACAAAGTCGAAACTGTTTCACATTTAATATGTGAATGCAGCAAAATTGCACAAACTGATTACAATGCTAGACATGACCGAGTTGCTAACTTAATCCAATCGTCATTATGTAAAAAATATGATTTACCTGTATCCAAAAAGTCATGGGAACATAAAGTGGAAAAAGTTCTAGAAAATGAGAAGGTGAAGATCTTGTGGGACTTTCGAATACAGACAGATCGCCACTTGGAACACAACACGCCAGATATCACAGTTGTCGAAAACCAAAACATACAATTTATTGACATCGCGATACCTGAAGATGCCAGAGTCAAAAAAAAGAAAGAAATGGATAAAATCATGAAATATCATGACCTGGCCATCGAGACTACATGGCTATGGATGAAGCATGTGACAGTGATACCCATTGTCATCGGGGCACTTGGTACCATGTTCAAGAATTTTATAAGATACATCAACAAATTGCAGCTTCCTGCAATAGCACCAGCGGAACTGCAAAAAACTGCGCTACTTGGAACATCGTACATCTTAAGAAGGTACTTGGTTGATACCTAGGACACTGACAGCAACCTGTATCAACCATTAGCACCAGTCAATGATATTTGTGATGCATTTTTGAATGTTCAGTTGACTGAGTTTCATGTTTAACGAATAAAGTATAATAATAATAATAATGCCTTCAGACACAAACCGGGGGGAAAAATACCACTTACTAAGACATGGCAAACTGAAACAGTTCTATAGCAACAACAATCTTATCTTTTACTCTACACAGACAAGAAACAAAAATTGCTAGAATCCTTCTCCTAATCCATAAGGCAGTTGCTCAAAAAAATTCCAACCAGCCTATGCTTTGCATGATGGCTGATATTCTACTAAAAATACATACAAATACATACAACCTCCTTGCCTAAACCAAAAGTTTTCAAAATCTGGGTAACCCTTTCAGATGTGTCACCATATCTTCAAAATGGGGGTAATTTCTAGTTTACCCGAATTAGAGCATGCCAACACACCACTCACTTCAGCTAGCAAAAAATATCACTTGATGTTTATTTACTAAACATCACTCAACGTCTAAAATAGTTAACTAATTGAACAAGATAAAACAGTGTTTCTCAACCTTGGCAACTTTCTGATGTGTGGACTTCAATTCCCAAAATTCCCCTGCCAAGGTTGAGAAACATTGGGATAAAAGATAAGCAATAACAAGGACAGAAGTACATGAGCAACATCAAAGTATTTACATTGTCTATATATCTATCTATAACTACCAAAAGGCCCACAACTTTCCAAGCCTGCTGGAAACAATATTGTGAGTAGCTAGTGTGAACAGTGTCTTTGGTTGCTTTCGTTTAGCTCTTTTATGTATTTAACAACTGCAGATAGAAATGAAAGTACCAATAAAGGAGAATATTTGCAACTCAGGGTTGAAATAAGAGATCCTTGGTGCTATCTGAGCTTGCTTGTTTTCTTGCAGGCATTTCATTACCCAAACTAGATAACACCATCATGTTACCTAGTTTGGGTAATGAAACGTCTGTAAGAAAACAAGTAAACTCAGAGAGCACCAAGGACCCATCAGAAATTAAAATAGGACACCATGTGATCAGTCCTCTATTCTGCACCATGAAGTTAATAATTTAATAGAGGGGGATTGATTGAGTGATTAAATGTTTATCTCACCTTTATTTTTCAACACAAACACTTTTTTTTTGTCAATTCCAGGTGAGCATATGTATTTAATGCTCCTGCCTCCTATTTTCCCTACTGTGAAGTGGCTTGTCTTAAAGAGATAGAATGACTGGTCAACAGTTAATAGGCAATAGCTTTCATGTCTAGAATTCATGACCTTCTGGTTTTAGATGGTATATTCAATAGAAAGTAGTTTGGATGAAGCTGCTGATATTACAGGAAGAACAAATACCCAGAGATTCTCAGCATCTCAATCCCCAATGAACAGGAAGAACTGCAGGGCTGAGCAACCAACTTCTGTTTATAGGGCAGAAGAAGAGGAGTTGCAGGGTAGCCTCTGAACATGCACTTTTTGCTAATGGCACAAAACAATGCTCTGCTACTGTGAGACCAGCCACAGCTCAGCAGTTACAAAGCACTGGGGAAATCATTTGCAATGAGCTTCTGTATGACGCTAAGAGGCAAGTGAATTTTTGTATTGGGGCATGCAGATGGGTTCTGGCCTCACAGCCTGGTACACATAGTACTCAATTTAAAACCATTCATTTAGGGACTGTTCAAAATTACAACAGCTCTGGAAAAAAAACCTACAAAGTCCGTGCACTTACAACCATCACAGTCCCATGATCAAAATGCTTGGCAACCGGCATGTACTTATGATGGTTGCAGCATTCTGGGGTCATGTGATTGCCAACTGCAGCCTTCCCAACTGGCTTCCAACAAGCAATGTTGATGGGCAAAGCCAGATTCATTTAACAATCATATAATTCACTTAACAACTATGGGAGGAAAAGTTGTAAAATCTGATGCAACTCATTTAACAACTGCCTTGCTTAACAATGGAAACTCTGGTTCCAATTATGTTTGTAAGTCAAGGACTAACTATACAGCAGACAGAAATCGATCACTAGGGCTCGAGGAGATGATTAGCAGAAAGGTGAAGACACTGCAGGGGTGTCAAACTGGAGACCCGCAGGCCAGATGCGTCACGCACAGGCCACACCCACCCCAGCTCCGTGAAGGGGAAAAACATCACGCTGTGTCATGTGATGGCAACGTGACAGTGCGGGTTTGACACCCATGCACTAAGGGTTTGCCCTCTGAACAGGGGAAAGAGCAGAGAGTTGGCCTTTTGGGAGATGGGAGCAGGAGGTGTGTTAACTTCAACCACACACTTGTCTCAGAATTCTGAACAGCAGAGAGAAAAAATAGCTCATTCCAGAATATTGCCCAGGTAACAGGGCAGGGGTGAAATGCTCCGGTTTGGACCGGATCGCCCGATCCGGTAGTGATGGCAGCGGGCGGTTCGGAGAACCAATAGCAAAAATCCCTGTGCCCCCCCCCCACCATGCCCAGCTGAGCCACACGATCATCAGAGGCTTTTTTTTTTCTACTTTTAAAAGCATTTTTTCTACAACCTCTTCCGATGAGAAAATGCTTTTACAAGTAAAAAAAAAAGCCTCTGATGATCGCGTGGCTCAGCTGGGATCATCAGAGGCTTTTCAAAGCATATTTTTCTGCAACCTCTTGGCCGAAGAGGTGATAAAAAAAATGCTTTGAAAAGTCTCTGACGATCCCAGCTGAATTGCCTGATCGGCAGAGGCTTTTCAAAGCATTAGAAAAAATGCTTTGAAATTTAAAAAAAAAAAAAAAAGTTGGCCACGCCCACCCAGTCACATTACCCCACACACACACCAAACCACGCCCACAGAACCGGTAGTAACAAATTTTACATTTCACCCCTGTAACAGGGTTTCTAAGAAAATAAAGAGGCAGGTGAAAATAGGTACTGCTGTCTCTTCCTGTGTGAACCAGTGGTGGGGTTCAATCTTTTTTACTACCGGTTCTGTGGCTTGGTGGACATGGCATGGCTTGGTGGGCGTGGCAGGGAAAGGATACTGTAAAATCTACATTCCCACTCCACTCCAGGGGGAAGGTTACTGCAAAATCCCCATTCCCTCCTGATGAGCTGGGACTCAGGAAGCAGAGAATAGATGGGGGCAGGGCCAGTCAGAGGTGGTATTTACCGATTCTCCGAACTACTCAAAATTTCTACTACCGGTTCTCCAGAACTGGTCAGAACCTGCTGAAACCCACCTCTGATATATAGATGCCGTGATGTGTACATACAGCCACAAAAATGTATTACACACACACACACACACACACACACACACACACTGTGTGTGTGTGTGTGTGTGTGTGTGTGTGTGTGTGTGTATACACAACATATGCACACACTCCTTTTTGTATTTTAAATAAATACAATTCAGTGGCAACTTTTAGAAGTGATCTGGAGGATAACCAAGGTTACAGAATGGCCACATATGACCTGAGGCTGCCTGTTGTAAACCCTAGTTCTTATCATCAGGACTGTTTTATCTTATCATCAGGACTGTTTATTACACAAATAATTCTTGGTGATTAGCAGAGAATGGAGACAGATAATTTTCTATCTCTTTTATCCTATAAAAAGGTTTAGGTCCACTATTATATCTATGCATACTGGAGGGACAGATGCCTGAAGAATACATGTTGTTAAGGCAAATGTTATTTCAATTTTTGCTTAAGTTTGTTTCCATATACAGTGAACCCCCACTCTGAAGCTACATATAGATTTAATATAAAAAGTATTAAAATCCTTGTAAATTGTTGCAACTTAGCATTAAACACTAAAAGTGTCTAAGAGTTGCATATCAATATGAGGTTTCTATTATCCTTTCTATGTATTTATTAAACAAGCAGTTTTACAGGGACTGAAAAAGCAAATCCCCACCTATTCTTCTTTAATGGGGAAGGGGAAAGAATGCCTCCCAAGTCAACTCCACATTGTTTGAAATTTATAATAGGAACATAACGTACAGTTTTATGGAAGTACAGAGGTTGCTCAATTCATAGGGTGTCCATGTAAATCTGTTCAGGGTACAGATTTACAGGACAGGGTAAATCTGTTCTTCAGATTTAAAGAATATTGCCTCATAATGGTTCCATTTGAAGGACTCGCCAGTCTAAGCCCCTTTAAAGGTGTTTTAAGGAGAACAAAAATGTTCCTAAGAATGGGAATTTGACCTGAGTGATAATTAGTTAAGCAGATTGTAAAGCTATAACTTAAAGATTTATTTGAAGTACATTGCAGGGATAGGCAATGCTTAGTGATATTCTACTGGCAGGAAGCACATGTCCAAATGGCAAGTGATTGAGCACCCCAATCCCTTTTTCACATATAGTATTGGCATGTGAGAATGACCTTGGAAGACATTGTGAGACAACAAGATTCAACTAAGGGAACAGGCTAGCTTAGCCCACAGCAGAATGTGCCTTGGTAGTACAAGGGTTTAAGGCACCCTGTTATTAAAAGCTGCTTAAGACCAGCTGCCTGCAATTACTGCAGGGTTCGAATCTCGCCAAGGCTCAAGGTTGACTCAGCCTTCCATCCTTTCTAAGGTAGGTGAAATGAGGACCCAGTTTGTGGGGGCAATAAGCTGACTTTGTATAAATATACAAAAGGATGAAGGCTATTGCTGAGCACATTGTAAGCCGCCCTGAGTCTTCGGAGAAGGGCGGCATATAAATCAAATTAAAAAAAAAAAATGTGGGAGGGGCCAGTGGCTCAGAAAAGACCTTTCCTAGTTTTGGGACTGTGAAGGAGACGGGGAAAAAAAATCCCTTCATATTTGCAGGATTCTGTTGATATAACCTTACAATAAAGTAGAATTAGCTCAATTGGTCATGTTTCCTGTCTGATTTACCTCATAAGGCTAATACATATTCTATAAACATCATGCAAACAAGGGATGGATTTTTTTCTTTGTTTTTATTATTTAAATACAAAAAAAAAATACAAATGTATAAAAGGGGGGAGCTGAAAAAACATACAACAGATGAGATAGGAGAATGAAGTTGGGGGGAGCACTCTTTCTAATTTTTTAGACTTTTTTTATTTTATTTTTTTTCATTATCCTTTGACTATGTATATTTTACTTTTACCTATTGGGGTTTATTTTGGCTTGTATGTTTTATTTAATCAATAAAAAAGAGGTTCAAATAACTGCAAAACTTTCTATAGATTTTAAGTGACATCCTTTTCAACAAGAAATATTTTTGAGGTCAAATTTATTGCATTTATGTGGTAGAGATGCCATGAAATTTACACTTTATTTAAATCTACTGTTCTATTTCGGTAAGAAGCATATGTATATATATATATATATATGTATATATATATATATATATATATATATATATATATATATATATATATATATATATATATATATATATTCCTCTTTGAGATTTAATATTTGCTATCACATGAGAGTTGACTTCTGAACAAAAAACATGAACTTACAAGTCAAAAGACTTATTGTACAGTATTGGAAAAACAAACATACGCTCCAATTATTCAATGGTTTGCAGAATTGATTAATGTGAATAATTATGATTTCAGTTTATTGATATCTGTGTGACAAGGGGTGGGCCTTTGATTGCCTGGTTGCACCCAGCATTTTTATATCATTAACCATTCTTGCTGTCAGCCTTCAAGGTTTTTCAGATCAGGAAACAAGACTCCATAAAAAAACTAGAACATTACTTGATTGAGTTAGTAACATAACAGAATCCTGCAAGTCTGCATACTTCCTCTCCTCTTAGACCCAGGGAGTCAGGGAGGGGCCAGTCTGAATCCCTTCCAACTACTTTCCTCAGGGCTCAAGGAATGCATCTGCATCTTTTGTTTTTGTAACAGTTTCTGAATATTTTCTCCAAAGATATTTCCAGGATTCCTTATACCCGCAGGCACCTAGAAAGCACTAAATGAATTTGTGTTTGAGAACAAAAGAAATAAGTTATCTGAGATTAGCAGGCTCTTAGACCAACAGCAAGTAGTGGCAGGCAAAGAGATAACATAGAATAACTTCAGTCATTGAAGTTATGTTTCCAAGAAAAGCAAGGAAGCAAAAGTAGGGAGAAGGACATATTTGTCCTTGTCCTGCCTTCCCACCTGAAGGCAGGACAAGAAGCAATAGATGAAAATTAATGAAGGAGAGAACCAACCTAGAACTAAGGAGAAATTTCCTGACAGAACAATTAATCAGTGGAGTGACTTGCCTACAGAAATTGTGGGTGCTTCAATACTGGAGGTTTTTAAGAAAAAAATGGACAATTATTTGTCTGAAAAGTCATAGGGTTTCCTGCTTGACTTGGACTAGAAGATCTCCAAGGTTCCTTCCAATGCTGTTATTCTGTTATTCTCTTTAAGGAACTTGAGGTGTAACACCAGTTATGAAGACTTGTACACCCAATCCTAGATTAATATTACAGATGGATTCCTAAAATTGAGATGGAAGAAGACACTATGATAAGTACTGTCTAATATTATCAAGAGGGACTCACTTCTGTCATCCAGGTTTCAAAAGAGGTCATCTACAGGAACAAGCAATATTATTTCCATCCCATATCTAAGCCTGAATCCTGACTAGAAGAGATCCAGATAATGCTCTTCATTTCTGATCCTCTGTAGACAATGCCTCCACATTCTGTAGAATCTTTCTCAGAAAGAGAGGATTGGGACAGAAGTTCATCAGGTTCCACAAGATTTGTAGGAAGTTAGTACCCACCCTTCTCCTAGGAAAATGAGATATTTTAGGAAATATTAAAAGGGCAGAATATTTTCCCTAAAAGGGAGGCAGAAACTCAACCCCCACCCCCACCCCTTTTGTCAATGGGCCATTATGGCCTGGGCCAGTCTATTCTACATAACAAAGATCTACCTCCCTCAAGCAGAGCCATAGTAGGAATTGCCCAAAGCCCTTTAATTACGTCAACACCCAGCAAGAGTCAACCAAGCTTGGGACTCAAAAACGCAACCTACAAAGTTACCCCTGCATGGCCCCATGACAACCAATCAGAATACAAGCTCAAATTCAAATCCCAACAGAGGGTTTAAATTAATCTCTCTCTCTCTCTCTCTCTCTCTCTCTCTCTCTCTCTCTCTCTCTCTCTCTCTCTCTCTCTCTCTCCCTTCCTCCCTCCCTCCCTCCCACACACACACACACTATGTGCCTTTTTTGCCTGGGATCTCAAGCCATGTGATCCTGTCCACCATTAAACCATCTTTCCAAGCAACCACCATGAATCCAGTGTCTTTTCAGTTCCACTTGGAACTGAACCCAGAAGAATTTTTCTTCCAACAGATGAAAACAATCCCAGATTACAGTAGAAGGCAGAGTCTTAATCAAATAGCCTAACTGTCCAATTGAGGTCCAGATACAAGTGAATATGAGTGAAAACATACAATCATCACAGCAGCCTGCAAACATCATGGCTCCACCTGACCTTCCCTAGAAGTCTCACGATAACGCTATGCAGAAAAGATAGATAATAATTCTTAGGTGCAATAAGTACAGGGAAAGAAGATATTTTTCCACGCTGAGAAATCTGGGTAGGCTTTCAACATTTGGTAGTTTTACTGTACAATAACGTAGTATTCTTAAATTCTTGTGGTGTCTATTTCCTGACCTGGCCTACATTAAAGCACCGATAAGAAACCATCTTGATGGTGATAAGTAGCACCAAGCACCAAGTAATCTTCTTAGTGATAAGTAATTGGGATAAGAATCCTAATAATGCATTCCTGGGTGAAGTGATGGGCAATTAAATCACTAGCAGGTAACGGGAGGCCTTCTGTCATGGAGGAACATCCTGTAAATATACTGGACAAGTGGGCAACTGACCTGGCCCACTTGCAGAAAACCCCACACTTCCCTAGGCTTTCACTTTTATGGTATGTAACACCAAGAATAGAGGGATTCTAATCCATTAACATATTTATTTAGTATATTTAATCTAAGGAAGAAATTGCAGTAAAGGTAACACATACACAATCAAGCATGAAAATGACTTTCAGCTGCAAGCTGGAATGAGATAAAACCAATGTCCTAAGAATGTGTCATATTGTTGGAAGAAATATCCTTCTGGGTTCAGCTCCAATTGGGGAAAAAGACACTGGAAACATGGAGACTGCTTGGAAAGACGGTTTAATGGTGGACAGGATCACATGGTTTGAGTTCCTGAACAGAAAAGGGACGAGATACAGCGAATCCCCGGGGTTTTATGCTTTCTCTGGCTTTGAACTTCCTGGGGCCCGAAAGAGTATCCTGATTGGTTGTCAGACTCCCAGGGAGTGGAGGTCTTAGCTAGCCTTGCTGACTGATGTAATCTTCCCAGGTGCCATGTGGTGAGTTTCTGTCCTAGATGGGTTCTATTGTGTTGCAAATGATGGTCCATTGACAAAGATGGGAGGGAATTGAGTTTCTGCCTCTGGCCCATTAACAAAGGGTGAAGGGTGGGGGGCAGGAAGGCAGGAAGCTGCTTTGTCTTTAAAACATGTTTCTCCATTTCTCATCCAGGGAAATATAATATTCTGCCTTTTTAATATTTCCTAAAATATTTCATTCTTCGAGGAAAGGGGTGGGTGCTAACTTCCTACAATATAAAACAGTAAAGTACTCACAGTGCAGTTAGGGGAATAGCAATAGCACTTAGACTTATATACCGCTTCATGGTGCTTTACAGCCCTCTCTAAGTGTTCTCTAAGAAACAGCATATTGCCCCCAACAATCTGGGTCCTCATTTTACCGACCTTGGAAGGATGGAAGGCTGAATGTAAAGATGAGCTCACCGTCCTCCCATCTATGGGGAGGGGTATTTCTATTTACATGAAAACAACCATTCCCAAATTTGCATGCTAATTTTTGGAAACTTTTTGGGTAATATATAAATTGCAATAGGAAGTAGGGGTGTAATCCACTTTTTCTTTATGGAGAAAAAGAGAGTGCTGAATGCTGAATGCAATCTCTTAAAGTGGTATCCCTCTTTTTTGAAAACTTCTCATAACCACAAAAGATTTGGCTTGTTATTTCAAAAGAACTTTGCCAACCCAGCTTGTCTAGCAACCCAACTTACTTTTGGAAAGTGGTAATTGAAACAGATTCCATTCTTAGGATTCTTGCATTATAATACCATGAAAAAGTAATTTTTCCTTAATTACCCCATCCTCTGTAGACCTGAAAGGGATTAGAAAAAGATTACAATGTGCTATTCCAACTGAATTACAGAAAGCATTGCACATAGCTATCCCATTAACTTCAGAATGCCAAATGTATTGTAAAATGCAAAAAAGTAGACAGTAATTTGTTTACAAATATGTTAATGTGATAAATATCATACTGTTTCTTGCAATCAGTAAAATTACTGATTGCAAAATGTACCTCATAGCATAGATTTCAGAGGGCAAAATTTGCCGTTAATATACTACTTTTATCTTGTGTTTTACTGCTTTGCAGCATAAATTGCTAATAACAAATTTACCTTGATGATATTGGCAGTGCACACATGTAAATGAGGTTTTTGTGTTTGTTTGTTTATTTATTTATTTAGTTTGTTCGGTGCTAGGATAGGATACAGTTAACTTACAACAGAAATTCAAAGACTTGAAAAATATCCAAAGACTTAGTGAACTGTTATAATGCAAGAATATTATGATAACTGTTTTGCTAATACAGGTAATCCTCAATTTACAACAGTTCATTTAGTGACTGTTCAAAGTTACAATGGCACTGAAAAACGTCACTCATGACCATTTTTCACACAATAGATGTGTGTTACTGTTGCAGCATCCCTACGATCACATGATTTACATTCAGATGTTTGACAACTGGTTCACATTTATGATGGCTGCAGTGTCCCGGGGTCATGTCACCATCTTCTGCAACCTTCTGACAAGCAAAGTCAATGGGGAAGCCAGATTCATTTAACAACCATGTTACTGATTTAGCAGTGATTCACTTAACAAATGTCTCACTTAGCAACATAAATTCTGGTCCCAATTGTGGTTGTAAGTCAAGGACTACCTATATAGACAATCTTCTTAGACTTCAATGGAGCAACTGGAATTATTATTACTAGAGATGTTTATGCTGGAAGAGCCCTTTCTTAGTTAATTTTGCATGTGATACAATCATGTCTAACTCCAACATGCTTCCCTAGATACCATAAGCTCTATGTAATTCATTGAAGTGAATCAAAAGTTTGTTTTGATTCAAACTTTTAATAATATTTAAAATGTATGATATATTAAATTAAAATATGCACATGACATTCTCAGTGTTATGTAAATAGGTTTGTTTGGTGGGAAGTTCGAAATAACTGACCCTCAGCTGATTGGCTGACCACTACAGCTGCAAGGTATATAAAGGGAGCTGGCTCCCTGGGTTAGTTGCTGGATTCTCACTATACAATAAAGAGCTGTTGTCACTGACTACTCTGGCTTGCTGCGTCCTCATTCACCCAACTTAACACTCAGTATGAAGGCAAATAGGCCAGCTTAGCTTTCAGCCTAGAAAATGAAGATTTGGGTGTCATTGTCTCTCTTTTGAAATATTTGTTGAATGTAAATGGACATGTCTTTCTAAGTCATCAACCCTTCCTTATCTTAATGTTCCAGTAGTTCAGTGGCAGACCTCTTAATTGTATAAAAGATCCTAAATTGCATCCTACTTTGTGCCCAATAAATCATTCTTCCCCAAGTTGTGTAAGGATGACAACGTTTAGAATTCCCTGGCAGCAAAGGAACTCTTTTGAAATGGCTGTTTAAGAAATACACAGTTGTGGTGATAGGCTGAGGCAATATTTCAGATTTGAAGGAGAAAAGATGCTGTGAAATACAGAGGGGTGTGAACGTAACCTATCTTAAACAAACCATTATTTTTCCTGGGATAGCTCTGCAGCTTGGATGACACACAGTTGTTTTAATGAATTTCCCCACATGCCCCCAGGTACATTTTCTCTTTGAATCTAAAGCATTGTACAATTCTGAGAATTACAGTTTGACTGATTAGAGGAAGGTGCTGTTATTTTACATACTGATTACTTTTGTGTATCGTAAGAAAGTATTTTTATTAACTGTGGTTTAATAAATACTGTAGGCCTTAGTTGGCTGGATTCATGCAATATATTATGCCAATGTCAAACAAATCAAATATATGAAGCAACTATATCTTATGATTCCCAAAAGTGAATTTCTAAAAGTTGTACTGTAGGAAGTTAGCACCCACCCCTTTCCTGGAAGAGTGAAATATTTTAGGAAATATGAAAAAGGCAAAATATTATACTTCCCTGGGATAAGCATGTTTTGAAGCAGCTCCCATCTTCATGCCCCCACCCTTTGTCAATGGGCCAATAAGGCTTGGGCCAGTCTATTCTACATAACAAAGATCTACCTCCTTCAGGCAGAGCCATAGTAGGAATTGCCAAAGATCCAACAAAGATAGGATTAGCCCTCTACACAATAGCAGCAGAAACTCACCACATGTGACCTGGGAAGCACATGTGACCATCAGCCAGCAAGGCTAGCTAAGACCCCCACCCCCTGGGAGTCTGACAACCAATCAGGATACTCTTTCGGGGCCCCAGGAAATGCAAAGCCAGAGAGAGCATAAAAACCCAAGGACTCCCTGTATCTGCCCTTTTCTGTTCAGGAACTCAAGCCATGTGATCCTGTCCACCATTAAACCATATTTCCAAGCAGTCTCCATGTTTCCAGTGTCTTTTTCCCCACTTGGAGCAGAACCTAGAAGGATGTTTCTTCCAATAGTACCTTAGGATAAAAGATTCTCAAGAGGAAGACCTCGTACCTTGTGATGCCCTGAAGACTATTGTATTGAGCAGTGAATTAAATATTCCTCAGAATTCAGCAGTAACCATAGTTACATCACCTTCCACATAGGATTGTTAGAATAAGACCATCTCACCTCAGATCTTGACTTTTTCATTTTTAGAAATAAAAATGTATAGGTCCTTTCTACCCTCATAAAACTAAATTATATAGCATGTAAACATTCAAGAATGAATGATTCAAGAAAGGATGGATTGACTTTCAACTCAGCAGTGAATCAAGGGCCTGTGTCATCCTGAACCCCCATTATTAAGTCATCTATTATCTGATTTTCTGGAAAGAAAAATTCAGACGACTTGCTGCTAACCTACCATAGAGGACAGAAGGCATTTTATCCTGCTCTGCATTTCTTAATAGTTTCAGAAATAAATGTTCCTGTGCAACTGGGTCCCACATGGGGAATATTTTGCAGCTCACTAGGCAAATGTGCAGAAATCTGAAGTAATAAGTACATGGATTGAATGGGAAAAGCTTGCTTCTTGCATAATATTTGAGACATAAAAAAAAGTTAAGTCAAGGAACACTGGAAGGTCCCAACAAGTGATGAGAGAAATTAACAATCCATAAATTAGAAGCAGAAAAAGTGATTGCTGATTGGCTACTCTGTTTACTTACTACTACCCATTTCTATGAACAAACTCTTGCTTAAAATGAAAGCTATTGGATGGGATATGGGGAAACAGCCAGGATGCAAATTATGGATGTCTTAAAAATGGCACAGTGCTTTGACAAAGATGGAAAGTGTCAGTAGGCAATTAGTCTTGGTGTTAAAATATTGCACTGAAATATTGAACTTATGGAGACCCAGACAATGTTATCTTCCATTTGTTTAGTTGACAGCTACCAGATCATGTGTAAAAATATAAACCAGTGGGTAATCAGTCAAGTGGTGGATATACTGTATGAGAATTAATGGTAAGTTTGAGATTTCAGTGTTAAGAAACTACCAAAGTTACCAACTGATGAACTGAATGATGCAAAGAAGTAGGATGTTCTTGCTCCTAATATTCTTTCTTCCTTTATTTCCTTGAAAATTAGAAAGCTTACAATTATTCTCTATTAGCAAGTAACCTGGTCTGTGGGTTGCTTATTTATTTTAAAGCATTCGGTTTCATCTTATGTCTTTGTAGTCCTTCTGGCTATCTGTAATCACAAATAGCTAGTTAATAAACTAGGTGTGGCATTAGGAGATTGCAATATTTCTGTAAACTGAATCAAGATAAAAAAGTATGGTAAAACAACTGAACTTTCACCTATTAATTTTTGTTCTTGGTGTCAACAATTATGGGTCCCTGTAATTCCCAGACATTAGAGACAATTTTGTGTACATTCTGATTGCTTCTTAAAACTATATATAATATGAACAGGACCAAAACTATTTTTAATATTGCATGCTAAATAGGAATCTATATTATGCAGAAAAAAGAAGATGAATGCAAATTCTTACAACTGTTTTCCCAAATTTGACTGCACAACTGCAGATGGGTTTTATCTGTTGCTAGAGATTGAACTGCTAATGACTCTCATCCATTCAAGGTTCAGATGAGCCCAAATTAAGTGCACAGTAGCTCAGGCTATATCAGTGCAGAAAGTTTTTTAAATGTTAATTATAATCAAACCTAAAGCCACTTTGTCTTTTAAAAAATCCAAAATTCTGAAGTTTTACACCAGAGATTAATTGAGTCAATCAGAAAAGGTGGCAAAAATAATTAAATTCATAAACATAGCATAACCTAATGAGGACATTCACTTTCTTTTTAAAATGCCATTATTACTGCTCCATTCTCCTCACAGAGAGATCATTATTTTTATGTATTAAATGCATAGATGAAACTATTTCGTTCCATTTTTAAATCAAATTTTAAACAAGAAAATAATTGAAATACATAAAAAACACAAACTCCAAAATGAAGAAGACAAAAGAAAACTAAGTAAAACCTAGCAAAATGATAGAATGGCTAATAGCAGCATTTTGAATCATCATATTATGCCATACCATGGCATGTATTTCATTTAGCATTCGCAAATCATGCTAAGATTTTAGATTAGTATTTTTTTAATGGATGTCACTGTAGTGAACTAATCAAAAAAGGTATACCGGTATGTAATAGAACAGAGTAAATAATAATGGGGAAAAGAAGGTAAATTATGTTTTTTAAAAACTGTAAAAAAATGTCATCATATTTCTGGAAAGTCCTCAAATGTTGACATATCAATAGTCCCTTGCTGCAAGATATTTCTACTTACAGAGTTATGTTCGATCATTTAGTTACAATTTTTTTTAAAAAAAATTGATTTATATGCCGCCCTTCTCTGGAGACTCAGGGCGGCTTACAATGCATTAAGCAATAGCCTTCATACTTTTGTATATTTATACAAAGTTAGTTTATTGCCCCCATAATCTGGGTCCTCATTTTACCTACCTTAGAAAGGATGGAAGGCGGAGTCAACCTTGAGCCTGGTGAGATTTGAACTTGCAGTAATTGCAGGCAGCAGATGTAAGTGGATGTTATTAGTCTGCTGAGCCACCAGAGCTCCTAGTTGAGTTGTAGCATCTCAAGAAGGATCTTAGAAATTGAAACTTGGTGAAGAGAAAAATTCCTTCTGAAACAGTAGCTTCAGTTAAGAAGAGAGGAGTCACTACAATATCATAAAAATGATCATGGTTTAAGATTCCCCTGTGGTTAAGTTGTATTTTCTAGAATAGAACAATGTTTACGGGAGGGAGGGAGGGAGGGAGGGATTTATATAGGTGTGTGTCAGGGGTGGGTTCTACTTACCTTTACTACCGGTTCACAACGGGATTTGCCGTTCACTGAGCTTTGCTCTCTTGCGTGCCTTGCTTCTACGCATGCACAGATGACGACATCCGGGGCGGTGGGCGGGGCCTCCCGCCAGTTTTACTATTGGTTCTTGCGAACCAGTCCGAACCGGGGGCAACCCACCACTGGTGTGCGTGTATTGATGCAAAATTGTTGTGTTATTGCACTAACAGTAGTAGCATGTTTTTTTCCACCGTTTTTTGGGAGAGGATGGGTTTCGGCTCCAAAACTATAACATTTTTCATACTTTTCAGAATTTATAAAGAAGTTTGGAGATTTGTCATACAAGGAACAAGGAAGGGTATATCAGCAAAACTGTTAGCACACACATTAATTTAGCATATCCATATAGAGCATCTAGCCACGTTTGGTTTAGAAAATTCATTGTAACAATTCACTTTTTCAGGTAGAAAAGGCCACCAAGTGCAAAGCTAGTATATAGTACCTAAGAAGATGTTGGATAACCATTTGTCTGAAGTGGTGTAGGGTTTCCTGCCTAAGCAGGGGTTGGACTAGAAGACCTCCAAGGTCCCTTCCAACTCTGTTATTCTATTCTATTCCTAAAAAGCAGGCACTAAAAGAGAATTATAGCCTTTACGTCTTTCAGGTGAATTTTTAGAGGACTCTGACCAACCAGTGTTAGAATCAGAATGTTAGATGAGAAAGACCAGCCATCCATTACCTGAGACTCCAGGATGTTTCAAATACAACAAGGGTGAGTGGAGATGAGGGGAATAGTGATATAATATCAGGAGGGCCTGTAATAAAAATCACTGGAGAGACCCAGGGTGAGAAGCCTGGGATAAACCTTTACCCTGAACAAGATATATTTGGTGCTAAATATTTTACATTAAAATGTTTTCCTAGACAGGTTAGTAACTTAAGAATAAAGAAACGTGTAACAAGAACATAAGTTTAGCATACAGAGAGTATGATTCATTGCAAGGTCTTTTAAATGGCTGGTGTGATGTGAATATAGATTTTTATTAGCTTGGGGCTGAATGAGCAAGCATTGAATGTTGCCAGGGTCAACATAATTCAAGGTTTTTTAACATCTAGGAGTGCCAATTTAATGTTGACCCACTACTTTATACGTCACCTTTGTAAAGAATGCTGGGCAAGCATAATATGATCATGATAGCACAAATCAATGAGGAAGTGTGCCAAGTACTCCAAAAACAGCTGCCAGCAACAGGACAGCCCTATCAAAAGCCCTGTGATCAATGAGACGATTAATCAAGCCAAGTGTTCACAAGGATATATGTTGCACTTGCAAGGTCAGCGCAGGACATGTTAAAAAAAAAAATACAGACAGCACATAATGCACAATTATATCAAGCTGCGCATTCTCCACCATGGAAAATGTACTATCCCAAATGCCCCACAGTTCTGACCCTGTTCATTTTCATTGAGCAAGTTCCTTCCACTGTGGTAACCACTGCGGTAGCCAATTTCTGCTTTAGAACAGAAGGCAGAAATTGGCATCATAATCCTCATCATCTATACATTAAACGTTGTAACAGTTTACGTTTGTCCAATTTTGTAATGTTCAAAAGATCTTGCCTGAAGTCTAATAGCAATCCCAAGCTTCCATACAAGAGGTCATATGCTTTTTGGCATTCTTGGACAAGATGCAGTGAGATTTCAAATGATTTGAGGGGGAGAAGGAATTATCTATGTCCCCAGCTGGTAACCTAGTCCTATCTTAAAAATCAAAAAAATATGATAAGTATGATTTCTGTTGATATATGGAGTACATGCAAAATATCTAACAACTTCACTGCTTCAGTCAAATGTACACAACAATTGGAACCCTTTCAGGTCTTTACAGAAGATCAGAAGGCGCAGATCTCACTTTGGAGGGTAGGATCAGGGGTGAAATCAGGGTGAATAAAAATCAATGATTTTTTAAAAAAAATCAAAAAAATCAGATTTTTTTTATTTAAATCGGATTTTTTTTTATTTAAATCGGATTTTTTTGATTTTTATCGAATTTATTTTAATAAAAAACTTTTGGGGTAAAAATCTATCATAAGATAGTTTTCTATTTAAGATGCATAAATAATTTAGTTTATTCAGCATAAAATGGAGCTTAGTTATGTAGCATGAGGCTGTATATTCTGCAACACTGGGACTATCGGTGAGTCAACAGTGGATCAAAGGAATAGCAAAGATGACAGTTGCTCTTTAAAAATTATGATTTAAATTGAGTTGATTTAAATCAAGCCTTTTTACTAGTGATTTAAACCATGATTTAAATTGTGATTTAAATCAACTCAATTTAAATCAAATCCACCCTGGGTGAAATCTAAAAATTTTTGCTACCAGTTCTGTGGGCGGGGCTTAATTAGTGGGTGGGGCTTAGTGGTCAGGTGGGTGTGGCCAAGTTGATGTCACTTCTTTGCCCTTTTTTAACCTACAAAACACAACACAACACAACTGGCTCAGCCACAATGTAAAAGCAGCTGTGCTAGACCAAAAATGACCCCTGCAACAAGCAGGAACCTCACACAGCCACAAAAAGCCCAAAAAACCAACTTTCACACTTTACACACACAACACAACTGGTTCACCCACAATGTAAAAGCAGCTGTGCTAGACTCAAAATGGCCCCTGCAACAAGCAGGAACCTCACATAGCCACAAAAAAAACAAAAAACCAACTTTCACACTTTACACACACACAACACAACACAACACAACTGGCTCACCCACAATGTAAAAGCAGCTGTGCTAGACCCAAAATGGCCCCTGCAACAAACAGGAACCTCACACAGCCACAAAAAGCCCAAAAAACCAACTTTCACACTTCACACACACAAAATTCCACATACAGCTTTGTGAGATTTTGTGTGTTTGTGTAGTTAGAGTGAAACACTACAGAAACACACAAAATCTCAGAAAGCTGCACAAATATTATTTTATTTTATTTTATTTTTATATAAAAGCAGCTAAATTTAAAACTTCCTAAACTTTAAATGGCTAGGTCTAAAAAAAGAACAACTAAAAAAAACCCCAATTAACTATTTTTTTTAAAGTTCCCAAAGAGGAAAAAAACTTACAGGCAGGCAGGCAGGCAGGCAGAAAGAGCTGCTCACCAATGAGCTTGATTGCAGGCAGGGAGATTCAGTTGCTTGCTGATGCAATCGATTGCAGGGATTATAGCAAGCGAAGCAAGGCAGGCATGCAAAGGTAAGCAAGCTGGAGGCTGGGGGGGAAGGGATTTTTGCTACCGGTTCTCCAAACTGCCCGCCGCCATCGCTACGTACTCGCTTGAGCCGGTCCGAACTGGGACCATTTCACCCCTGGGTAAGATGTTCCAAAGGGCAGGAGCCATGGCAGAGAAGGCTCTTTTCCATGAAAAGGGCATAGCCATAGAGTCCAGTACAAGAGTCCAGTACCGTAAGAGAAACAAGTAAAAACTTTCATGCAATTTTTCTCTCTCTATCTCTTCCCCATCCCCGTCTCATCTCAATTAATAAATTTATGCTTCCTAGCAGCAAAATGAAATATAACACATACGTACAAAGCAGTCTATATGTTCTAGCTTATGCTGTTAAGGTTAAGAGAAAGAATTACAATTTATGTCCTGCTAAGATTCTTTAAAGCAGAGGTGTCAAACTTGATTTCATGGAAGGCCATATCAGGGTTGTGTTTGACCTCGGCGGGCCAGGGGGCATGGGGTATGGCTGGGGGTGGGAGTGGTCATGTTAGGTGTGGCCGGGTGGGCATGGCCAAGATGGGTGTGACACAGGACTCGTGTCAGGGGGGCACCTATGGTGGCCAAGTGCTAACTTCCCTCAGGCTTTCTCTCACTCCCATTATACTCTCCTTCCTTCCTTCCTTCCTTCCTTCTTCTCTTCTTTTTCCTTCCCTCTTCATTCTAATTTCTTCTTCCATCTCCTCTTTCTTTCTTTTTTCTTCCTTGCTGTCTTCTCATCTTTTCTTCTTTTTCTTTGTCTTTCCTCTTTGTCTTTCTCTTTCCCTTTCTCCTTTCCTGCCCCATTTTGCATGCTCAAATGCAAAAGGGGAAACATTTCTCCTTTTGTTTTGTTTTTAGTTTTGGTAGCCCTCTGTCAGCCAAAACATTTTTGGCCTGGATGGCCTCCTGCAGCACTCTGGCAACCAAAATGGGGCACGGGGGGTTGATGCTAATCGATTTGAAATAAGAATCAGGAAAAATCAGCTTGCTCACAGTTTGACTCTTTCGTCAAGAAAAGAGTTAAAATAACTATACAGGTAATCCTTGACTTAGACTACAATGGAGCCCAACATTTCTGTGGTTAAGCGAGTCATTTGTTAAGTGATGTTTGCCCCATTTTATGACCTTTCTTGCCACATTTGTTGTGAATCACAGCAGTTAAATTAGTAACATGATTGTTAAGTGAATCTGCCTTCCCCATTTTCTTGTCAGACGGTCAACAAGAGGTGGTCACATGACCCCAAGGCACTACAACTATCATAAATCTGAGTCAGTTGCCAAGCTTCTGAATTTTGGCCATGTGACCATACAGATGCCACAACAAACATAAGTGAAAACCGATCATAAGAAACTTTGACATTAAACCAACTGTTGTATGTCAGGGACTACCTGTATAAGGAACTAGAGTCATGCTAGAGTCATCATTCATGTGTTCTACAGGGAAGTGAATTCAACATTTGAAGCAACTTTTTCATAATTCTTTTGGTTTTTTTTTATTTAAGGATTGATATGCCACTTTTCAAAACAGATGTTTTTTGCAGAACAATTTACAGAAAATGTACAGACCAGGGGTGGGGTCTACTTACTTTTACTACCGCTTCGCAATACACATGCGCAGATCATCCATTATGACATCTGGGCAGGTGGGTGGAGCCTCCCGCTGCTTTTACTACCGGTTCGCAAGAAGCGGACAGAACCAGGAGCAACCCACCACTGGTACAGACCTTCAACTCTAAACTTATTCCTTTCAATCAACATTCTTTTGGAAATATTATGAGTTGGATTTTAATCTGCCACCTTGTTTTGCACAGGAATTGTTATCTGTATTTTGGGTTTTTGTCCTCTTTTGTTTTTTCTATGTAGTTTATCTTTTTTCAAGCCTCCCATAGGGTATTTTGCCTTAACTTAGTTCACTCAGTCCGTTTCTCCCCTCCCCCCATTTGGTTTTTCCTATCTATACTTTTAAATTACTGGAAATGATACTTCCTCTTACAAGTCATATTTAAGGACATAATACTCAGTTTGTCAAAGGATCCTAAAATCAGTTTTTGTTTCTCTGTGATATATTCATAATGGCTTGGATCCAAAGCATTGATTTGAAAGAGAGATCCTCAAGATCCATAAAATCCTATCAACCCAGAGTGACACCTGTTCACTTCAAAGAGAGAGGGATGTGAAATCTGCAACCTGCCCATTTATCTCTCCACAGGCCTTCCATGTATGCAATGCAGTCTTTGGACTGATCCAATATTTTTAGGAGATTCTGGCTTATCATGTAATTCAGCATTTTCCAAAATAAATGACATTGGGAAGTTTGGCTTGTCCATGAATTGAGAAGTTTTGACTCCTCATTTTTGGACAATACAAGCTCAGGCTAGGGCAGTACACAACAGTCAGGAGTAAGAAATATATATATTTAAAATATCTCCCTGGCTAACTCAGAAGAGTTAACCAATGGAAAGAGCATTTAACTGGGAATTAAAGCAGATCAGTTTGTATTATTCCAACAGTAGCCAAGTTCAGTCCAGTTCATAATTCTAATATCTACAATAGAGCAAGTGACCTGGAATATTATAACGTGGATCAATACAACTTACCATATGACTTTCAAATTGATTAAAACACCACAAGACTAAGCACGCTACCATATAATTTCCACATTAATTAAAATAATCACAGTTCACAGCATTATTTTTAGCGAGTTTATCCTAATCTTGACAGCAACTGCAAATAAAGCCATCTGACTGCTACATAAATATTATAAACTGATAGCATACCACTAATTATTTCAGTAGGTATCCTAGCATACATTTTCCTAATCAATGGGAGGAAAAAATTTCTTTCTGAACTAGAATGCAAGTTACACAATAAAGCATAATGAACAATTGTTCCACCTTTCTACAAGTAGGAATATTTCTGCTCTATGCATACAAACCCATCATACAATTCTATTTCAGGGCAAACAATACATATACAGGTAGTCCTTTACAACAGCTCATTTCGTGACTGTTCGAAGGTACAACAGCAGAGGAAACAGTGACTTATGACCATTTTTCACACTTAGGACCATTGTAGCATCCCAATGGATGGTCATATGATTTACATACAGATGATTGACAACTGACTCATATTTATGACGGTTGCAGAGTTCAGGAATCATTTTGCAATCTTCTGACAAGTAAAGTCAATGAGAAAGCCAGATTCACTTTACAACCATGTTATTAATTTAACAACTGCACTCAACAAATGTGGCAAGAAAAGTTGTAAAATGGGACAAATTCACTTAACAAATTTTTCACTTAACAACATAAATTTTGGGCTCAGTTGTAGTCGTAAGTTGAGGATTACCTGTATATGATTCAGAAAAGGACGAAGTAATAGTAAACCAAAAAACTAAAGCATAAGATTAAAAAGAAAGGAAACCCAGCTAGAACTCATTCACTAGGTCTGTCCCTCCCTCCTTCTCTCCCTTTCTCTTCATATCTTCCATTCTTGCAAACCATCATTCCTTCCCCTGGTCCACTCACATTGCCTTTTGTTCTTTAAATTTCACATTTTTCCTTTTCAGAAGATCTGATAAATTTCATTCAGCCATGACTTTCTCAGGTGAATCACGATTATACTCAGTCCTTGCTCACTTGACCTTTCTATTCACCATTTGAACAACTCCACCTAATGTCTTATGCAAAGAACATTTTATCAAGGCATCCAAAGTCATCTACTTTCTATTTGTGTATAATCATTTATAATCATTCATTCCATTTCCCCATCAAACATTTTTTGGTCTTTTGGTCTTTCTCACCTTCATAATTTTCAGATCCCGTCTCTGTGCTGCATCTGACAATCTTTTTTATAATAATTTGTATTAAAATTTGGATTTGAATCTAATGTGGATTAGATTCAGGATTAGAAAGTAATGTAGTTAAAAAAATTTGCAGCACCTGCAGACAGAGTGAAAGGCAAAGACATTTTGAATTCCAGAACTGGGAGAAATGTAACCTAGAAATCTCTCTCCTTACTTTGCTGCATCTTCAGTATTTTGATACAAATTTTATATATTTTTTGTACAGTGGTAAACTTTAAACCAATAGAGCAATGCAAATAAAGCAAGAATCCCCAACCCCTGAGCTACAGCCCGACTGGGCCAAAGCCTGTTGGGAACCAAGCCGTGGAAGTGACAGGCCAGCACACAAGCACACAAAGCTCCATTTGTGCAAGCGGCAGGCACTCACACAAAACGATTCCCTCTCTGCCTGCCACTGCTGCCAACGCTACTACTACTACTACTAGCTGCAAAGCCGGAAAGGTTGGGGACTGCTGAAATAAAGGAAAGGAAATCACAGAAAGAGTGAAGGAAGCTTTTAGTGCAGGGGTGTCAAACTAGCAGCCTGCAGGCCAGATGCGCCACACCCAGACCATGGCCACCCCAGCTCTGTGAATGGAAAAAAACATCGTGAAAAGTCATGTGACAGCAACATGATGCGGCGAGTTTGACTAGATCTTGAGCTATTAATAACAATCAGGGACGGGGTGAGATCACAGGTGGTATTCAGCAGGTTCTGACCAGTTCTGGAGAACCGGTAGCAGAAATTTTGAGTAGTTCGGAGAACTGGTAAATACCACCTCTGACTGGCCCCGCCCCCATCTATTCTCTGCCTCCCGAGTCCCAGCTGATCGGGAGGAAATGGGAATTTTGCAGTATCCTTCCCCTGGAGTGGGGAGGGAATGGAGATTTTACAATATCCTTCCCCTGCCACTCCCACCAAGCCATGCCATGTCCACCAAGCCATGCCCACAGAACCAGTAGTAAAAAAATTTGAATCCCACCACTGGGTAAGATACAGGTAGTCCTCAATTTACACTTAGCCACCAATTGAAATTATGACAGATTTCCTCAGGACTACTTACAACCCAGATTCAAAGTTCCAACGGCTGGAGGCCCCCACAGTCATGTGATCATATTTTGGGTGCTCGGCAACCAAATTTCATTTACAGCAGTTTGCAGCATTCCGCGGTCACATAAGCATGGATGATGACATTTTTTTTCCCAAAAGCCAGTGTTTATTTCCAGTCTCCAGCAAAAAATGCCTGTTGTGGACAATGGATTAACGTAACAACTGTTCACTTGATAACCATCATGTTCACTTAACTACCATTGCAAAAAATGTCATAAAATCAGGCATAGTCACATGGTAACAACTGGGAGAACCTATGATCAAAATTCCAGGCTTGATTATGGTCATAAGTCAAAGTATTAGTGTAGAATGCTACACTACTATTAGTGTAGTAATACCTTGTAGAATGATTTGCAGCGCTTATTGAGAGATTGGCACTTAATAAACATCTTCAAACATTGTATGCTTGTGATCAGTTCAGAGTCTGCAATTCTGCAAGAGGTCGCTAGGGCTTCTGCTAGAGATTGTGGCTGAAAACAAGGAAAGATTGTAAGTGTAGCACTCATGCTCACTGCGGTGGGAAATTTTATAGGTCACATACTCAACCTTGCCGCCCATCGCTGCTGCTGCCTATCGCCTTCTCCGCGCACCCCATTTTCGGCCTCCACATGTTCCATTTTCTGCCTCCGCACGTCCCATTTTCAGCCTGTTCCAGGCGACGGGGATAAGGGCCACCTGGAACGGGCCCAAAAATGGGGTGTGCAGAGGCCAAAAATGGGGTGCATGGAGGCCAAAAATGGGGCATGCAAAGGCCAAAAATGGTGCGTGCAGAGGTGGCAATAGGCGGCAGCAGCGATGGGCAGCGATGGTGAAGATGGACGTTGGTGATCCCTGCAGCCTGGAATAGCTGATAGGCGGTATTCTGGGAGGCATATCCAACCGCCAATCAGCTGCTCATGCTAAATCAGGCTGTGCTGAAGGTGACCAGGCTGTTTGCTGTTTGCTGCAAGAAGGCAAATTGCTGGGAGGCAGAGGCCGAAGGGGGGTGGGTGGGCGGGGCTTCAGCAACATTCGCTTATCTTATACACCGAAAAATACGGTATATACATATACACACATACACACACATACATAAAAACACACACACACACATATACATGTGTGTGTGTGTGTGTGTGTTTGTGTAAAAGAATATGCACCAGATGCACAAGAGTAGGAACTCTAAGAATTTGTAATCATTATGGAAATTGGTGATTTTAGCTCCAATTTGAATATTTTAAAATTATTTTCCAGAGCACTCCTATTTGATGCATTGTCAATAATGCAATTTTCAATTATTTTAAATTCTAGCATTTGAATCCTTTCTGTTTCAAATAATAAAACCATAAATTTCTTGTCCAAGTCTTTTTCTTTCTTTCTTTGTTTCCTGAATCTTTCCAGTCTCCTTCTTCATATGGATCCAACTTTTGTCCAGGTTATAATTTTCTCTGTGTTAAGTAGCTAATTGATTCATTTAATGAATATAAAGTTCACAATAACAAATCATAGAGACAATGCAATAATCTTATTAATTGGTTTACGATTTCCCAATTCCATATTAACAATAATTTATCTTCATCTGGTCACTACTTAACAATACATTTGAAGTTTTTTCATTTTTAAAAAAATGACTGTTTTCTTTCATATAAAAACTCCTTCTAAAATAGTAATAAGACATCCAAGCACACTGCAAATACAATAAAGACCGTGAATATAACTGTAAATACACATACAGTTTGTGAAATCCTTTCAAGAACAGCATTATCAACTTGGTATAAAAATGATTGCATTCTATCAAGAGCAAGTAAATGGAAAAAGAAAGGGGGAAAAACCTTGTTTCTTAGTTTCTGGTTGTTTCCAGCAAATGCAGAAAGGAAAAAAAGCATACAGAAAATATTATTTATTGCCCATACTGAAACTTTTCTTTCCCTTCTGACTTTTTTGCTATTCTTTGCTATTCTCTCTACTCTCTCTATCTCTGTCTCTCTCTCCTCATATTACTAAATTGTTTTTAAGAAATCAAAACTTATTTAAAAATAATTTTAATAAAAATATTCATGCAGAGAATGAAAGGACTGTAATGACAGTAAAATCACTTTATTATGACAATAGGCTTTTCAGGCTAACCTGTCATTTCCTATTATTCGAAACCAACTCCTTTGGTTTGTGGGTATGGAGAAAAGATGTATCAAGGTATACCCTGCAATCCAAGCCTTGAACTTTAAGAGAGAGCTTTTTCTAATAGAAGCCAAGGAAATAAATAGAAGAATAGACAATAGGCTTTTCAGGCTAACCTGTCATTTCCTATTATTCGAAACCAACTCCTTTGGTTTGTGGGTATGGAGAAGAGATGTATCAAGGTATACCCTGCAATCCAGGCCTTGAACTTTAAGAGAGAGCTTTTTCTAATAGAAGCCAAGGAAATAAATAGAAGAATAGACAAGTTCAGCAATTCTAACAAAAACAAGCAAGCATTATTTCTCCATTCAGCTTTTCAAGTGATCCACGTACATCACAATTTCATTCATCACCAGGTCAGTGAGAAAGTGTTTAAGCCAACAGTACCATAAAATAAACAAGAGTTTCTAAATCAGTAATTCATATAGGTAGTCCTTAACTTACGACAAAATTTCTGTGGTTAAGTGAGACATTTGTTAAGTGAGTTTCTTGTCACAGTAATTAAGTGAATCACTGCAGTTAATAAGTTAGTAACCTGGTTGTTAAGTGAATCTGGCTTCCCAAATGACTTTGCTTGTCAGAAGGTCACAAAAGGTGATCATGTAACCTTGGGTCACAGCAAAGGTCATAAATATGAGCCAGTTGCTAAGCATCTGAATTATGATCACATGATCATGGAGATTCTGCAAAGGTTGCAATAGAATAGAATTAGAATTAGAATTAGAATTAGAATTAGAATTAGAATTAGAATTAGAATAGAATAGAATAGAATAGAATAGAATAGAATAGAATAGAATAGAATTCTTTATTAGCCAAGTGTGATTGGACACACAAGGAATTTGCCTTTGGCGCATACGCTTTCAGTGTACATAAAGAAAAATAAAATACATTCATCAAGAATAAAAAGATACAACACTTAGTGATAGTCAAGGTTACTAATAAGCTATCAAATCGTACTAGGAAACAAAAACAATACAAATTGAAGGATACAAGAAACATGGTTATAGTAATAAGTGGAAAGAGATAGATACTAGTAAAGAAGAGAAGAATAATAGTAATACAGTCTTAGTAAATTATTTGACAGTGTTGTGGGATTTAGTTGTTTAACAGAGTGATGGCATGGGGTGGGGGGGGAAACTGTCCAGTTGTTCTGGTGTGCAGTGCTCTATAGCATCGTTTTGAGGGTAGAAGTTGAAACAATTTATGACCAGGATATGAGGGGTCTGCAGATATTTTCACAGCCTCCTCAATTTTAACAGTTTATGTTTTAACTCAATTTTAACTCAATTTAACAGTGAAGAACACTCATGAGTCACTTTATGCAGTGCCATTGTAACTTTGAATGGTCACTAAATGAACCGTTGTAAGTCGTTAGTATATATATGTAAATGCTATAGTATATATATGTTCTGCTACGGACCCCAAAGAACGCAGCACACACAAAGTCTGTACAAACCTTAGTTTACTAAATTAAATTAGTCTTTTTCAAACAAAGGCTGTTAATTAAATTAACTTTCTTAACAGCCTACAAGAATCCAAAGAATAAATAATCGTAATCTTACTATGGTTGGCAGAAAGCCCAGGAGCAATTTGCAGAGAACTAAAATCCAGATGCGAAGGAGAGTAAACAAAGTTGTTCCCTGCAAATTGCCTCAGTCGTCGTCATTCCTTAAATAGGCTAAGGGAGTGGCCAATTAGCCCCAAGCCTTACTCTCAAGGAGACCTCCTCCTGAGGAGCCACTCCTGCCTTTTGGCAGCTCTGTGTGCCCGTGCATCGAGAAGAGGCTCCTCCTCTTCGTCCTCTTCACTTAAAGGAGCTTCTGGAGGTTCTGAAGGCCCTGACTGAATCCCCGCCTCTGGCACCACATCTTCTCCAGCCTCCTCATTGTCCGACTCGAGTGCCAGATGCACAGGCTGCTGGCACAGCACCACACCAGCCTCCTCGCTGTTGGAATCAGCTACTAGCTGCACAGGCCGCTGATGGGCCACAACAATATACTGCTGTTGGGATGTAAAAGTAATGGGTGGGGGACTCTGGGTCAGCAAGATGACACAGTAAAAATGAAAAGGAATGTCTGGCAAACAGGAGTACCTTTCTTCTTCCAGCCTACTGACTGATCCTTGCTCCGTTTCTTTCTGTTTGCAAACCTTTGAGTTTCCCTTTTTTCCCAAGCAGCTGTTATAACAAGGTAAAATCCTGTGAAAAAAAATGTTTACACTAAGGCAATAAAAGAATCTTCTCCAACTTGGCACTTCCAGATGTGTTGTGCTTTAATAATGCACACATTTCGATAATACCAGAACAATTAAGTCTAAATTAACATAAATATATCCTTCAAAAAAAAAAGAAAGAAAGAAAAATATTTAAGCAAGCTTACTGCAGCCACAATGATAGCTTGTTCATGAATGTAACAAAAGTCAGCATCCAATATTGTCAATAGATAATTTAATTGAGGACATTTTTATGCCACCAGCATTTCCAGTGCCCCAAACTTCCTAAAACACAGTTTGTGATTGCCCTCCCTTTTGCTGTCCTTGAAAAGTAGAACATGTGGAAAAAACACCACAAACTATCCACTTTTCTTTCAGATAACCAACAGAATAATGCTAAGACCACCATTTATTTAGTGTCCTATTTCCTAGATGGAACTAGGGTAAGGTGACCAGACGTCCCGCTTTTGGCGGGACAGTCCCGCTTTTGAGCAATTTGTCCCGCGTCCCGCGGCGTTTCAAAAAAGTCCCGATTTTTCTTGAGCCCCAGCTGATGGCTAGAAGAAAAAAAAACTGTTTAAACTCTTGCCCGGGGCTTCAAAGGGCCGCCCTACAGGCAATCAGTGTAAAGCAGTTTTTTTTCCCCCTAGCTAAGCTTCAGAAACGAAACCGAAACCAGGGTCTTTGGTGCAGCGTGACAAAATGAGGCAGAGAGAGATTTATTTTTATTTTTATTTTTCCTCCCCAAAAAAGGTAGGTGAAAAACTGCAAACAATGGGAAATTTAGGAGGAGAGTTCAAGATTTTAAAACACAAAGGAAAAAAAGCTGTATTTAACTAGGGAATTGTAATAATTGAGATACTATTAATTGTATATTGTGTTGAAAGCAGAAATGGTTAAGTTGTGGTTCGGAGGAATATATGGGAGAAATTATTTGGTTTATTATTATTGGTAAATATAATTAATTGATTTGTAAGAAATTGGATTGCATGGAAATAATTGGAATATTCATGTTCATATTGATTAATATACAAAAAAGATAGTTTTATAACTAATTGATCTATATTAAAATGTTGAATTTGTATTAAACAACTGTATTACATAATTACATAATTAAACAATGTGAGGATGGATATAAAAATAGATGACAATGGGAAGGGGTATAATATAGAATAGAAGGGAAAAATTGAATTTGATTAAGATTAGAGATGAGGATGAAGGGTAATATTGGTTTTTTAAAAAAATAGATGAGGAATAAATATGGCAAAAAGGAAATATAGAAATTGTAAATTTAATTGAAATGACTAAACGCTGTTTAAATTTGTGAACCAGCCAAATATTCTGTTCAAAGAAAATACATTGTATGTTTGTATGTGTGTTTCTAATTATTGCTATTTATTCATATTTGTTCTCTTTTATTCTTTAAAGTTTAACAATTCATTCTTTATCTTAATATCTTTATATTTGCTTGGGGTGGGCTTTCTTCCCTTTCATCTTTTTTATTGTACAGCAATCTTTCTCCTCAAACCTACCACCTCTCTCTTTTCTTTCCTTCTTACTTTCTCTTCCCCCCACCCTCTTTTTCTCCTCCCTACTTCCTCTTTCTTTCTCCTTCTCCTCCTCTCTTCCTCCCTCTCTTACCCTCACTCCTACTCTAATTTCCATTCCTTCATCCCTCTCTATTGCTGTAATCCTTTAATGCATATGGACTACTCAGAGGGCTGAAAAAGTTATTTTTGACTGGTCCTCACACTTTTGACCAGTCCTCGAACTTATGACTGTCCTCACATTTTACATTTTTGCCCTATCTTGTCATCATGGTGAAGAGAAGCAGTTGTGAAATGAGTGACATGGTTGTTAAGAATGCTGCACGGGCATAAATGTGAGGATGGTCATAAGTGTGAGGACCAGTCAAAAGTGCGAGGACCTGTCAGAAATGACTTTTTTCAGCTCTCTGGTTAGTCCTTTTGTGCATATGGACTACTCAGAGGGCTGAAAAAGTTATTTTTGACTGGTCCTCACACTTTTGACCAGTCCTCGAACTTACGACTGTCCTCACATTTTACATTTTTGCCCTATCTTGTCACCTTGTTGAAGAGAAGCAGTTGTGAAATGAGTGACATGGTTGTTAAGAATGCTGCACGGGCATAAATGTGAGGATGGTCATAAGTGTGAGGACCAGTCAAAAGTGTGAGGACCTGTCAGAAATGACTTTTCAGCCCTCTGAGTAGTCCCTATACACATAGCCATGGCCACCCGGTCACATGACCAGGTAGCCACGCCCACCCAGTCACATGGCCTCCAAGCCACGCCCACACAATAAGCCACGCCCACAATGGTGTCCTTCTTACCAATGTTAAAATCTGTTCACCTTACCCTATAGACATAGCCATGGCCACCCGGTCACATGACCAGCTAGCCACGCCCACCCAGTCACATGACCAGCTAGCCACGCCCACAAAATAAGCCACGCCCACAATGTCCCTCTTTACCAATGTTAAAATCTGGTCACCTTAAACTAGGGCACTGGTGAAATCCAATTTTTTTTACTACCGGTTCTGTGGGCGTGGCTTGGTGGGCATGGTGTGGCTTGGTGGGTGTGGCAGTGGAAGGATACTGCAAAATCCCCATTCCCTCCCCACTCCTGGGGGAAGGATACTGGAAAATCTCCATTCCCACCTCACTGTGGGGCCAGCCAGAGGTGGCATTTGCCAGTTCTCTGAACTACTCAAAATTTCCGCTACCAGTTCTCCAGAACCTGTCAGAACATGCTGGATTTCACCCCTGAACTATGGTGACAAAACTGCTTCATCCTTCCACAGGATTACCAGAAATCTGAAGTGACAAACAACACGGACAACTGGAAAGGAGAACAAACTTTCTTGGCATCTGTGACAAAAATTACTGCAAAAAAGCTAAATAAATCTTAAGCCTACATCTAACATACTGCAAAAAAAACTAAATAAATCTTAAGCCTACTTTTTACAACATCAGAAAGACTGGTATTTAAATTACAATATTTTTCTTACAAATCTTTATTTTCAAGAATATATGCTAGCAATCATCTAAAATTGAAGAAGATGCACTTTTTAAATTTCACCATAGAATGTATGATAAGCCATGCGATCTATAGAGTATAGTGATCATAGATTTGAAGGACATGGACTGAAGCCAATTGCTGAAATCAGCCAGTTGTAAATCTAGGCTGTCAGGTCATTTTCACAGTAACTTCATAGTTGTGTATTATTATAGTAGTTTAATTGGGGAGAGGAAAATCAGTTTTTATCCAGTGTACAGGAAGACATAATGTTCATAACATAATATTGAATTTCTGAGATAGATAAGAGCACTAGCTCAGAGTCATGAGATGTGGATGAGGTAAAAATCTTGTAAATAAAATGTATTTGAAATAGTGGCTGGATTGAACCCAAGAAGCAGGGCATGGTGAGATTTCCCACCAATATGAAATTTAACATTGTAAGATCCACAGAACTGTAATAATTCAAAGAAAAATACCAGCTTTGTTTCTGTTTCCAATAAACTGGAGCATTCAGAAATAAATTGATTCAGATAACAAAAACAGATGTCATGAGATCAATCTGTAATCAATCAATCAATGAAATCAATCCCAAAGTAGTCCAAAGCATTGGTATGGAGGTGCCATAAACCTATATAATGTATTTACATTCTTAGAGCATTCGATTGGAATATATTCATAAAACACATTCATCCAAATGTACTCAAGACATTTTTAGAGCCAAGGTGGCGCAGTAGTTAGAGTGCAGTACTGCAGGCTACTTCAGCTGATTGCTAGCTGCAGTTCAAATCTCACCAGGCTCAAGGTTGACTCCGCCTTCCATACTTCCAAGGTGGGTAAAATGAGGACTCAGATTGTTGGAGGCAATATGCTGACTATGTAAACCACTTAGAGAGGGCTGTAAGAGCACTATGAACTGGTATATAAGTCTAAGTTGCTAAAGTATAGTGACAATTTTTTTCCTAACCCTGACCAGTGGTGGTGTCAATATGGCAATAGTTACTGAGGCAAGAATGCAAATGTAGCATTTGCATGATCACATCATCAGGCGTGTTATAATTTGCCCCCATCATTATCCTGCAGATGTGCATGGCCCTACCTCCAAACGAAGGTACAGAACATGAATGGTCAATTAAACTATTTTGGCATCTGAAGCAGAATATATTTCCTGGGGGGAAGGATGTAAAATCTTCCTGCCTTTCTCTAGTACTATATTCCAATATCTGATGCCACCCATCCTTTATGGGTTTTTTTCTTTTCCCTCCAGCTATAGGCAAACTCTGAATCTTCAAAATACTCCTTCCTTCCCTTTTCCTTCTCATCCTACAGGGTCCATTCTCAGGAGGATGGGGAGATAGGCATTTGAAGACATTTTTTTTCACATTTTCAGCACTTACTATTAAATACTTTTCCATTTTAATTGATTAGAATTTTTACAAAATTTAAGGGTCTATTTTATTTGCTTTTCACTAATAAAATGCTTTTCACAAATAAAATAGATTCCAAACAATTTGAGTGGTAAAACGACAGCAGTTGTGAGACCTACAGCTGGATCTTGGGTAAGAATGAATTCTTGGCCTACTGCCCGTAAACTGAAAAATGAATAAAAAGCTCAATTGACATTGAGATATACTTTGCAACAAAGTAAGTTGCATGGGTCTCCCTAGCATGCCAAAAAGGAAAAGCTTCTTTTTAGTAATTAATTACTTTGTTCCTAACGTTGACTTTAAAGCAGTTCTGTCAGAATGACTGATGCGCTGCTTTCTATTGATTTCTGTGGAATAAATCCCCATCGTGATCAAAATTAACAGCAGGGATGTTGAGGTCACCATTAAGCCCTCTATTCCCAGTGCCTCCAAGATTTGTTCTTTGAAAATAAAGGAAAGTGTAAGCTTAGACTGTAGAAGAATGAGCACAGTTTTTCCCCCACCCCCCAATCTGCCACTCCCTGGCTTTAACAGGCAACAATCTACATTTATTATTTGCCCCATGAATCCTTCTCCCCAATCCACCCTATTTGTTCTTCCTTTCCATCCTCCGCAGATTTACACACAAATGTGAGTATTGAAAACGGTTTTGAAAGCTTGTCATCAGATGCCCTCTATTATCCATTTACTACAACACTACAATAAACCTTTTTGTCAATGCCACTGCCCTGCTTCATCTTACACAATTAGCCTGGTGACCCTGCCAAGTTCACAGGTTAACCAAGGAAGAATAAGTAAGATAGTGTCTTCTATATAATACTTAACACAGTGCTGCAGCTGCAGGGTGACTGTTCAGGTCAGGCTCCATTGAAAGTTGTGGAGGGCTTTGTGAATACACCTACATTCTTAATACTGGGTAGTGTCTTCGACTTTGCACCTGTCCTATAATAATGGGAAAAAGCTGTAAACTTAGTATTTAATTTTGCATTCTGCTGATAGGCTCATTTCTCAATTACACCCCACCAGACGGAGTAGAAAATATAATCACTAACATTTTTCAGTGTTTCAATTACAGTAATTAAATTATTTTAATTTATTTTAAATCATTTTGATTTAATTTGTGAAGAATAATTTCCAGGCATTCAAGTACACAAACCCTACAATAAATTTCTAATGAAAGCTTGATGGTGGTTTGATTTTCTTGGCTAGTTTCTCCCACAAAAGAGTTCATTCTTTTTCTCAGCCAGAACTTGTTATAGACAGTCTTCTACTTACGAACTTTCGACTTGCAAACTTTTGCGGATATAAAAACGCAACTCTACAACTCTAACCTAGAATCTAGAAAGTCATGGAAAGGCCAGAAAGGGTTAGTTTACAACATGCCACACACACATACTGGTCAGCACCATCACAAGTTGAGAGGTTGAGCAAATCAAACCGATGGATCATTGAACAAATCAACTCAGAGTTCTCACCACAGGCACAGATGACTAGATTCAAATTATCCTACTTTGGACAATTATGCAAAGACCTAATTCTCTTAAAAATATTCTAATGCTGGGAAAGTTGGAAGGAAAGAGAAGAGGAGGGTGACCAGCAGAAAGGTGGATGGACTCAATTACAGTTGCAATGAGTACACCATTGGAACACTTGAAAGAACTGGATGGGAGCAGATTGTCATGGAAAAAAATCTATGTGGTTGCTAAGGAGTCAAAAATGACTAGATGGCACATAATCAAATCACAGTGACTGATGGTGCCACCTCCTCGAAACAGACATTTGCATTTCTTAGAATGATTCAAAAGAAGGGGGGATCAGCACCAGTGGTGGGTTGCCCCCAGTTCGGACTGGTTCTATAGAACGGTAGTAAAACCGGAGGGAGGCTCTGCCCACCGACCCCAACATCATCAGAATGCTTCTGTGCATGCACAGAAGCTTCTGCACAAGTGAAGCAAGCACGCACGTGCAGCCCCATTGCGAACCGGGAGTAAAGGTAAGTAGAATCCACCCCTGATCAGCATCCCCTAACCTTTGCACCCTCGATCAGTGCCTACTCAGCCGAAAGCTGGCTCTGTGTATGGGGACAGTATGTTTAAAAAAAGAATTGCATCTTCCTGGTGACAAAAGACAATCAACTGTTATAATAACTTCCTTTTAATATGCAATCAGGATTCTAATCTAGCTGCACCAAATCGTGTGTCAGATAGCCTAGAACCATACTAAATGAAGTGCCCAGGCAATGTCGCTCAGGTCTTGCCAGTGAAACTGACAATTATGCCACAGAGTCACCACAGATATTAGTCCCATTTGTAATTAACTGTGAAGTCATTTCCACACAATGGTGGTTTTTTTTTTTCAGCAGACTTTGTATCACAGCATTATTTAAATAATCATTTCAGCAATGCTGCTTTGGCAGTCTTAAAAGTCAAAATGGCTGCCAAATGAATTTTGGCATACAGGCAAGTTGAGGTAACTGTGCAGTTTATCACTTCAGCATTTGTTATACATTACAGTCAATTATAGTCCACATTTGTTTAATGGCACCTTTGTGGCATATTTGAAAAATACAATCCATTCTCTCTAACTTATTTAACATTTGCTGGACCAGAGTAACCTGCAGTATATTTTTAAATCACTTGCAAGTGGTGAATGGCAAATTACATATATCCCCCAAACCTATGGAAATACTACTTACAGGATATATTAATTTGCTGAAGTATATGGAAGGCTGGGAAGAAAAAAATCAAATAATAGAGAATCATTTACTGAAAATGTATTATCCTACACAACAACAGCAAGATGTCCTGCCAATAAAATATATAGACTACGAAATATAGTAGAAGACAGCAGACAGCAAATGTAAAGAAGCAAAGTTTTAAAACTAGAGATGCATCAGCTCTCCAACTCTTCAGGTTCTTTAATAATAATTCAAGTTAAAACATGATTTGTAAATGTTGGATGTTGGAAAACCAAGACATAAAGAACATGGAATAGTTTAGTTTAGTTTAGTTTAGTTTAGTTTATTTGATTTGTATACCGCCCTACTCCCGAAGGACTCAGGGCGGTGAACAGCCAAACAATAAAATACATAGGCTTCCGGTTTGACTTCCGTTGCCATCAGACGGTCCTCTGAGACCACCAGCCCCGTCGCTCGTAAAGAGCCACCTTTACATCTGAAAGGCGGCTCGAAAAACTCCATTTCCATAAGGAAATGTGAGATAGAGCAGGCGAGGGCAAGTAGAGCCCTCTGCGAAGTCCCCAGAGTTTTTCTTTTACTCTTGGGGACGAAGCAGGATGAGGCTCCCTATTTCCCTCGCCGCTGCTCCGGGCTTCGGGAGACCTCTGCCTCTTGCAGAGCCAGGCGACGAGATCAAACCTTTCAACGAAAACAACAGATTGCTTAATTAAAGAGGATGAGATCTGGACTTGGGACCCTAAATTGCAAGTATTTTTAATGATTTTATAAGCGTTTCTAAGTGAAGGAAAAAAAAAAGCTTAAAATGGCGACTGCTGAGGCTTGAGAAGTAGCCAAAAGTGAAAGTCCTTCCGTAACAAGTTACAAAGTAGCGGAGCAAACAGTGCTGGCTAGAATAGAGAAAAGAAAAAAATTTCTATTCTAAGTTTCTTTTTTTTCTTGGAGATCTGATATTGATCTTGTTGGAGAGAAGTCCTCTTTCTTCAAAAAGAGTTTGTCTGTGTGGCAGGATGGCGTTAAAATTAACAAAGCCAGACAAACAAGCAGCGGGGGGGGGGGGGTTCCCCCATTTACAATTATGTGAACAAGTTTCGAGTTTACAGACTCAGAAGAATGGTTTTAATTTTAAAGAATTTGTTTTGAAGGAAATGGCAAGACATGACGAGATTGTGAACCAGAATTTTGAAAAATTTAAGCAGGAAATTAAAGAATTCATACAATTAAAGTATGATAACTTACAAAGAAAGATTGTAACAGTGACTAATGCTTTTTCAGAAATAGTTATAAAGATGGATACAAATATCAAGTTATTAGAGTCTAAAATGGAGGAAGTTGATGATAAGATTTATAATTTGAACAATAAAATACAAAGAATGGAAAATTATTTGATAAATATTCAAGACAATAGCTCTGAAGTAAAGTCTAAAAAGGAAGCTGATCATGAGACTTACAATGCAGAAAATATAAAACAAGGGATTGAAAAAGAAGTTACAATGATGCAATACAGGCTCACAGAATTTGCGGTTAGAATGAGAGGGTTACAGGAAAATAATAGAGATGATTTAAGAAAAATATCTGCTGAAATTCTGGCTGGGATTTTAAAGATTCATCCAGAGGAGGTATCTTGTAAGATCGACAAGGCCTATAGAGTAAATTCTTGGATTGCAAAGCAAAGGCAATTGCCTAGAGATGTGGTGATTTATTTTACAGATACAGAAATAAGAAATGATATTGTGCAAAAATCTTTTAATTCCACTCTACAATTGTATGGAAGAAAAATCTGGATATATAAAGAGTTGCCGCCCAAGATATTAAAAGATAGAAAGAAATTCGGATTTTTGGTGACTGAGCTAAACAAACAAAACATCTCATTCAGGTGGGATGTCCCAGTTGGCATAATATTGAGATATCAAGGAGAAAGATACCAACTAAATTCTGTTGAAAAAGCGGAAGAATTTTACTATAAGGTTCTTAAAATGGGTTCAACATCTTCATGTATAATACATGAGTGGAATAAAGAAAAGCAAAATCAACAAGAGATAGAAATTCAGGATAAGCAGAAAGAGATGGAAGTAATGGAAAAACAACAAGTTACAGAGGACTTTGTAGATGAGCAGCTTCTGGATTCTCCTTCAGAGGTTACAGCTGGACTATTTATAAATACAAGAGAGGCGGCTTTGGATTCTAATGTGATGAATCATCAAATTACAGACCAGCATAGAAATCAATCAGTTGACATACAACTCAAAGAAAAGAAATCAGAATGGAGACTTAAGCCACAAAAGCAAAACCAACAAGATCAAGTTATAGATCAGCATGAAAACCAAATAGTTGATACACAATTTATAGAAAGGAAATCAGGATGGAGATCTAATCCACAAAAAGTCAAGAAAAGAAGAAGCAGGTCTTACAAAAACAAAAACTTTTGAACTAAACAACAGTGCAATGCCAGTTATCTAAGAGATGATTGAATATATGAAAAGATAGCTGAGGCAAAGTATTGATTTATATTATCCTGAGGAGAGTGACAGACCTCTGCAGCGCTCTACTTTTGGGATGTGAAAAGGGCCTTAAACTGAATGGATTGGAATTATCTATTTTGGATTCTTTGATAAATGTATTACGTTTATGTTGAGCTACAAGGCAAGAGAGTTATGGGATTGGGGCACGCAGAAGATCTGGTTGTTACCCTATTACGGTGGTTGGAATTAATAATTTAGATGAAAGACACTACTATAGACACTATATGGAATACAAATATAAAGTCACTCGGGTGGTTGTTTTTTTATATATCAAGACATCTATTGTTTTTTTATTGAAAAAGTTTTCAAATACAAATTTTTCCCCCTTTTTTTTCCCCCTCTCCCTCCCCCTCCCTAACCCCCCTCCCCACCTATCCCCCCCTATGACTTCTTCATAACAAAAAAAAAACCTAATTCATAACAGATTACTTACTCCCTCCTCTAAATATTGACCTTTACTTACTAAAAATATTATTAATATTATGGCATCCCCCTTTATCCATACATTTCGGAAAAGAGAAAAGAAAGAAAAAAAAAAGACATTATACTATAACATTATAGAATAACTTCTCCACTTTAAAACTATACGATAAGTCCTACTTTAACATTTAATCTTCTATATATATTACTATAACATTTCAAAGCGGCCTTCCCCATAAAATCTAATTTAACATTTATTCCACTCTATCCATTTCCTCCACTCCCCTAAATATATCACTTAAAAATCCCTTTTCTTAGATTAATCAATCTACTAACTAGCTTATTCACCCACTATCATGCAAAATTACCATACACAACATTTCTTAATATCTTTGATTCACTGCCCACACTACTTAAAAATATATGTCTATATTTTCCATTATATCTAAATAAAAAAAAAGAAAAGACAATGACTTTAAATTTATAATCCATATAATATCTTCTTTGAGGTCTTTCCACTGGATTGGTAGAACCAACATCCATAATCGGGTAACATAGCTTGCTGGTGCAACAGTTTATTCAGGATCTTCAATCATATCTGCCCCCGTCAGTAGTAAATATCTTCTTATATGTATAAAGGTAAAAACAACCACCCGAGTGACATTATAATTATATTCCATATAGTAATAATTGTGGGTTTCATCAGGATTATTGATTCCCATCATCGTAGTGGGTAACAACCCGATCTTCTGCATGCCCCAGCATAATTCTCTTGCCTTGTGATTCAAGATAATTATAATATGTTTATCAACACAAAAAGAAATTCCAAAGTGGATAATTCAAATCCATCAGTTTAAGGCTCTTTTCACGTCCCCAGATTACAGCCATGCAGAGATCTGCCACAATCCTCAGGATGATATTAACCAATACATCGCCTCTTCTATGTTTACACATAATCATTCATATTTTAAAGTCACTGGCTTCACTGTTGCTTGATTTAGAAATTTCTATTTTTATGCAACCTTTTTCTTTTTTTCTTTTCTTTTTGTGGGTTTGGTTTCCATCCTGGTTTCCTTTCTATAAATTGTGTATCATCTGGTCGGTTTTCATTCTGCTTTGTAGATTGGTCTTGTTGGTTTTGTTTTTGTATCTCATGTTTCTTTTTTATCCCTTGTATGTCCCCTAATTGGTTTCCATGCTTATCCTTGCCTTGATAAGTCATCACATTAAGGTTAGATGCCACTTCTCTCAAATTTGTAGATAGTCCAGCTGGGGTGTCCAATAAATCCAAAGGCAATTCATCTGGTACAGTCTCTGTAATTCGATATTTTACCTTTATTTCCAGCTCCTTCTGCTTATCCTGTATTATACCTGAAGATGTTAAGTTCATTTTCAACCTATTTTGATAAAATTCTTCCGCTCTTTCAACAATATTTAGCTGATATCTTTCTCCTTGATATCTGAATATAATACCAACTGGGGCGTCCCACCTAAATGGGATATTTCTCTTTTTTAACTCATTCACCAGAAAACCAAATTTCTTCCTTTCCATCAATATCTTAGGTGGGAGTTCCTTGTAAATCCAAATCTTTCTTCCATACAATTGCAAATTAGAATTGAAGGAATTTTGCACGATATTATTCCTAATTTCTTTATCTATAAAATAAATCACCACATCTCTAGGCAATTGCCTTTGCTTGGCAATCCAGGAGTTTGTTCGATAAACTCTGTCAATCCTACAAAACACTTCCTCAGGTTGAACCTTTAGAATCCCAGCTAGAATTTCAGAAGATATTTTCCTTAAATCATCTCTATTATTTTCCTGCAAACCTCTTAATCTTATCGCATATTCTGTGAAATTATATTGTACCATTAAAATCTCTTTTTCAATCTTCTGTTGCAGATTTTCTACATTACCAGACTTTTGATCAGCATCCATTTTAGGTTTTTCTTCTAAGCTATTATCCTGAGTGTTTGTCAAATCATTTTCAATTTTTTGAGTTCTATTGTCCAATTTATCTTGAATTTCTTCCATTTTAGACTTTAGTAAATTAGTATTTGTGTCCAACTGTATCATAAATTCTGAAAAACCATTAGCCACTTTTGAGAATTTTTTCTGCAAAAAATCAAACTTAGATTTCACCAATTCTTTAATTTCCTGCTTAAATTTTTCAAGTTGCTGATTCACAATCTCCTCCCTTCTTTCAATCTCCTCTAAGAAAAATTCTATTATATTAAAATCAGGTTTCTGAGACTGAAGAGTTAAGACTTGTTCCTTTAAATTGTTGGTGGGGGAATCCCCCCCCCTACTTGTTTATCTGACTTTGTGAGTCTCAGTGCCATGTTTCCGCCCAGGCAGGCTTTGTTAAAAAAAAGCAAGGAAAAAAAAAAGACTTCTTTCCAATCAACAACAATATCAAGTCTCCAAGGGAAAGAAAGATAAAAAGACACAGGAGCGAAGTTTTGTCTACAAATGTAGCCAGTGGTATTTATTCTGCTACATTGTAATAATAGAAAACGGAAGGACTTTCCCTTTCAGCCTCTCCTCCAGCCGACGCCATTTTAAAAGGCTTTTTTTCCTCTTTCTTTTCCTCCTCTCTCTTAAGTAATTTTTAAAAAATCAGTAAAATACTTGCGGTTCAGTATTACAGGTCCAGCTCACATTTTCTTTGAGTAATCTGTTAAATTTGCAGGCTTGCTTTTGACGCCTGGCTCTGCATTAGCAGAGGTCTCCCAAAGCCCGGAGCAGCGGCTGGGGATACGGGGCATCTCATCCGCTCCGTCCCAAAAGTAAAGGAAAAACTTTTGGGACTCCGCAGAGAGTTCTACCCACCCCTGCCAGCTCTATCTCCGTTTCCTCATGGAAACGGAGTTTTTTCGAGCCGCCATTCCGTTGTGAAGGCGGCTCTGACAGGCAGTGGAAGCTGACGATCCCAAAGGAACGTCTGGCAGCGACGAACAGCAAACCGGAAGTCAAGACATCTATTGTTGACGGGGGCAGATGGTAATTGAAGATACCGAACATACTGTTGGAATTAGGATGTGATGTTACCCTAATATGGGTGATGGAGTTAACAATCCAGCTGAAAGACACTACAGAAGATATTATATGGATTACAAGCTTAAAGACATTTGAGGATTTTATTTATATAAGGGAATACTTCTTAGTGGTGTGGGCAGAAGAATAAAGATATCAAAAACTATTATGTATGGTAGTTCTGTAAGAAAGTGGGTGGAGATAGGTTAGCTTATTGATTGTTTAGTTGAAGAAAAGGGCTATTATGTTTAGATATGAATATATGTAAAAGATTTGAGTTAAGAGATATATCTAAGGGGGTGGAGGAAATGGGCAGACTATGAGTTGAATAAATGTTAAATTAGGATTTATTATATAGTTTTATAGTGGAAGGTTGCTTTGAAATGTCATATTAATATACAAAAAAGATTTGATTTAAGAGATATATGTATGGGGGAGGAGTAAAAGAGTAGATCATGAGTAGAAATTGTTAAATTGGGGGATATAATAATATTACTATGCTAAATTAGGAGTTATTATATAATGTTATAGTAGAATGTTATTTCGAAATGTATAGTATAAGGGGGATATAATAATATTATTAGAAAGAAAGGGTCAGCATATGGGGGATGGAGCAAGGGGATGGTAAAGTATTATATAATCTGTTATGAATTTGGGTTGTACCTTGAAGAAGCCACAGGGGGAGGGGAGGGCGAGGGGGGGTTAGGGAGGAGGGGGGTTAGGGAGGAGGGAGGGGAAAGGGGGAAAAATTTGTATTTGAAAAACTTTTTCAATAAAAATAAAATAAAATAAAATAAAATACATAGATACAAAAAATTTAAAAACCAGATAGTTAATCCTGAAATTTTCAGAAATATGAAATGGGATTATGAAATGTATGCATCTCAGTTACAAACAATAAATTTCAAACGTAGCTGTAGCTTGATAGTACCTGCTTCTTTTTTGGCAGTTATAGAAGGAAAGGGGAAAGGCCTTGAGGAACAGGAATCATATGGCTACTAGCAAAGCAATGATAAAAGAGGTTTGAGTGTGGAGCAAAAATGTAGCATGAATAAACAATTTGGCAAGTCCTAAATTCATACATTCTCTTGAAATTAAAGGAAAGAAAGAAGAAGCACATTTAAATTGGCAAGATTATGTTGTTACAGCTTTACTACATACAATAAAGTGATATTGACTTACATGACTTTGGTCTCCAGCCTAGTCTACCTTGAAAAGTTGACATTAATGTGGGATAAACATATGCTAGAGCTTAATATAAAAGAGACGTCCAAAGTCCTTCAAAACTGAATAATAAATATTTTAAATGTAAAAAGTGAAAGAGGTGGAGGAAGGGAAGATATGACTTCATCTCTTTAAGTTATATGACGGACATTGCCAAGTAGGCAATGTCCTTAATCACATCTTCACATATTTCCTTAATCATATCTTCACATTAACCATGGTAGTATTAAATATTTTTGTAACATAAAAAATACATTTTGCAGTAAGAAAACATTTTCGCCCCCTAGAGTTTGAGGAAAATGCAACATCTATAAAACAGATGGGCAGACAGTGGGGCAAACATATGGATTACCAGAATCATTCAATAATTATATGGGAAACGCCCAAAGTTCATATACCTGTTATACGTATGTATATATGTATTTATTTTCTTTCTTCCAAATTTTGAAATTAAAGTGAAGCACAAGTACAGACTTGTTGTTGTTGTTGTTGTTGTTGTTGTTGTTAGTTGCGAAGTCGTGTCCGACCCATCGCGACCCTGTGGACAACGTTCCTCCAGGCTTTCCTGTCCTCTACCATCCTCTGGAGTCCATTTCAGCTCATACCTACTGCTTCAGTGACTCCATCCAGCCACCTCATTCTCCGTCGTCCCGTTCTTCTTTTGCCCTCAACTGTTCCCAGCACTAGGCTCTTCTCCAGTGAGTCCTTCCTTCTCATTAGGTGGCCAAAGTATTTGAGTTTCATCTTCAGGATCTGGCCTTCTAAAGAGCAGTCAGGATTGATCTCCTCTAGGACTGACCGGTTTGATCGCCTTGCAGTCCAAGGGACTCGCAGGAGTCTCCTCCACCACCATAGTTCAAAGACCTGAATTCTTTGGCGCTCAGCCTTTCTTATGGTCCAACTTTCACAGCCATACATTGCAACTGGGAAAACCATAGCCTTGACTATACGCACTTATTGGTAGGGTGATGTCTCTGCTTTTTAGTATGCTGTCTAGATTTGCCATAGCTTTCCTCCCCAGAAGCAAGCGTCTTTTAATTTCTTGGCTGTAGTCCCCATCTACCCAGGAAAATAAAATCTGTCACTATCTCCATTTCTTCCCCATCTATTTGCCAGGAATTAAGAGAGCTGGATGCCATGATCTTAGTTTCAAACCAACTTTTGCACTCTCCTTCTTCACCCGTATCAAGAGACTTGTATATGAATTGGTAAATTAATATATACAATAGAATAAAGTTTAATAAAACTTCAGTGACTTTATAAGCTCCCTGGTAGTTTCCATCATCTCCTTTCAACAATCTAAGTGGGTTACCTTGCCATTCTTGCCTTGGGAACGAAAAAAAGATTTAGCATTCTGTACCAGCTGGTGAAAGCTGGTAAAACGTTTACAATCGCCTGTAATAAGCAAAGGTTGATTATGTCCCATCAAAATTCATATTACTGTGCAAACATAGGAAATTTCTGGTAGAAACCTTATCTGTGTGATATTTATTTAACAAAAGAGAAGTCAAACAAGCTGTGATTTCACTTTGGAAACGAAGGCTGCTTCCTGAGTAGAAGGGAGTACTTTTTAAAAGGTCCTATTTTTAGGCACAGAAATTATATTTTTATCTACTATATACTCTTGCCTCATTATTGACTATCACTGTCATAAATCCTTCAGGATGAATGATCTGCATACATCAGAACATTAACATCAGTAATCCCTCTGTGGAAGCCTAAGACCTCAGAAATCCTTGGTAAATAAATGCTATATGTGAGTATCCAAGAAGCCTCTTATCAGATAATTTATGTGCAGCAAAGAATGACTGATAGTTTACATAAACTCTGTAAGATGAAGAATAAGGACTTTAACTGCAATCCAGACATAATTAAATGTTGTTAATTTCAAGGACAGTTACACATAAGCTTAACTCTACTCTTGGTATCAGTGAGATTTCAGAATGCTGAACCTGGCTGGATTTTATTATTTTATATATTTATTACATGTAATAGAACATTCCTGTCATTATTTAGCTTTTTTTTTTTTTTTACAGAAATCGACCTTTAAGGAGCACATAAAGGAGTCCACCTTTATAACTTTATCCTCAGAAAATCCCTTACAAGTAGGTCAATAGATTGGGGGGGGGGTTTATATTATTTATTAGACACTAAAGCTCCTGAGGTCCAAAAAGATTCTTGGCATCATACAAAATATCAAGTGTACAATTAAAACACAGTTCAAAACATAATTGCCCAGACAACAACAACAGTCAAAAAATATGACAGGGGTTCCAGAAGCATTCTAAACTCAGAATTTAAACTCTAAACCCTGGAGCAAAGCCAAGCCAAGGCTAAATGGGGATTCAAACCTGGGTAATCTCCATTCCTAATCTAACCCTAATCTGGATTCCACATTGGTTTACTGCAGGATTTTCAACCTCAGGAACTTTAAGGAGTGTGGATGTCAACTCTCAGAATTCTCCAGCCAGGATGGGAAATTCTGGAAGTTGAAGTCTACGTATCTTAAAGTTCTGAAGTTGAGAAACACTAGTAAATGGATTTTATACAAAACTCAACATTTCCAAAAAATTTAGCGTTTAGATAGTTACTGCCTCAACCCATACCTCAATTACTTATAATGCAACCATGTAGTGCAGAGGTGTCAAACTCAAGGCCCATGGGCCGGATTTGGCCTGCCGCGTGCTTAAATCCGGCCTGTGGGGCTGGCCTGAAAATATCAAAGGACTGGCCCACTGTGCCTCTGCTGGCCAAAACAGGCCACATGCGGCCTCCGGTGGCCCATTTTCGGCCTCCGTGGGGCCTGTTTTTGGCCGACAGAGTGCTGCTGGAGGCCATGGAGGGCAAAAATGAGGTGTGGGGGGCCCTGCATGCCCCCCCTGCACCCTATTTTGGCTGGTAAAGTGCTGCAGGAGGCTGTTCAGGCCAAAAATGGGGCATAGGGGGCCATCTCCCCCTATATCCCATCTCCCCCCTGCTCCCCGCTCCCCCCCACCCGGGCCTATGGAGAACTAGAATGCTGATCTGGCCCTCGAAGAAATGCAGTTTGACACCCCTGATGTAGTGTAATAGTTTAGGTATTGGAATAGGAGTAGGGAGACCAGATTCAACTCCGTGGCTATCTATAGAACTTCACTGGAAGACTTTGGAACAGTTACCATCTTCTTCAGCTTCACCTACCTCACAGGATGGTTGCTTGGGAGGAAAAGGAGAGGAGGTATAGGATGTGGGGCAGCACCTGAAGAGGAATCAGCCTAGTCACAACACAGCCACAAACAGACTGAGTCTAACCCCTCTGAACTACATTGACCCTTATCTAGCACCAAAATAGTGTAACCGCTAGTTGAGTACATTCCTGTGCATAGGCATGAGTAGTAATAAATCAATTTAATTGGAACTTTGCATGTGGTCCGGGTCTTTCAAGCCTGACATATGAGTCAGCATTTTTCTGACTCTGCCAGTTTAATCGAAACCATCAAAGCTCCTTTTTTTTGGCAAATTGTTGGGTTGTGAATAGTCTGGTTTTCTATTTGCTTTTTCTCTGTTTGACCAGGCCTTCCACTGTATGGATGCTAGCAAGGGTGTTCTTGTCCATAGTAAGGTGGCAAGGTGCAGGACTTCACGTAGATGCTACCTGAAGCTTTGTTACACCTCCCTCTCCCCTGAGATACCCTTGGATAAATGCAAACAAGTATGCTCCAACCTCACTGGCTTGATTCTCTCTGTTTAAAACATCAGTAGCCTGCCCTGAATTCTAACTTCACCCCATTATTCAGGCTTTGGCCTTAAGCAAGCTATACCTCCCCCAGCACTATAATTGCCCATACACACACTTTATACAATAGCCTGCCATGTTACTCATCCAACAGCATAACTGTAGAGACTTTTTAATAGATGCAGGAAACAGACATCTTCATAGCAATGTGGCTTCCATATGTAAAGCCTCTCCTCTTCTCCCTCTTCTTGCCCTCCTCCTGTTTCTTCCTTTGCAAATTGTTGAAAAGGTACATCAGGTTCCTGCAAACATGGATGGAGGAGATCTAAGCAAACTTTCTTTTTTCTTTTTCCTATGGAGTTGGGACAAGAGGATTTTTGTTAACTGGAAGAGTGGTGAAGGTCAGAGGGCAATCCTTGTTTGATCCTTTGGAGAGACAGCTGGGTGACTCATGGTGTCTCTGCCTGATTTCAGGGTTTGAGGCCAGGAGAGGAGAAAATGATCAAAGTCCAGCTTGAAACTGGTTTGGGAGAGATTGGGAGGGTGAGAGGAATGGAATATGTTGACTGTCTGTATTTCCTTCCAACCAGGATGTATCTTTCTACTGTTATCATACCAGTACAAGAACAGGATAGGACAAGGATGTGATAGTGAGGAAGACAAAAAAGTAAAGACGGCAGCTAGAACTAAATGATTGAACCTAAGCCTTTTTTTTAACCTGCAGGGCTTGGATCACATCATTGTGGCCATTGACTTTTATAACCCCATATATTTGATTATACAGTCTGTATTGCCATCCAATGTCTTTCCAAATGTCAGTTTTGTCTGATAATGGCATTGTTTTTGTAGGTAGCAACACGTGGAATCGCACCAAGACAAACAACCAAATAATCTTCACATCAATTATGTTTTGTCTCAACAGGTCAAGGAAAACAGCATCAGATGCTGCTCAGAATTAGCAGAAAGGTTTTCATAAAGCTGTAAAAGCCCTTAAGTAGGAAGGAGTGATCCACTTCCCAATGGTGTTTTTGACTGCTGGAACTATATTTCTGCTTGTCTTCCCCAATGCAATTCTACAGTTGATTTTCCTTTTTTAATTTTTCCTGGTTTTCCTTGTTGCCTAACTCCATTATGTAAACTGCCTAGATTTTCTTTAATGATTAAGGCAGCATGCATAAAACAAATAGTTATCCATCTCTGCAATAGCTCGCTCTTTCTTCCTTTGGTTAGGAATGTATCAGCTCTATGTATGATGTGTTCTGTTGTACAATGAATTAATAAACAACTGTACCACATGCTTCTGGAATTTTGTTACAATGAATTCTTTCATAGTGTAAGTAATCCTTGATTTACAACCGTTTATTCAGCAACCTTTCAAAATTGCAATGCAGCTGAACAAACGGACTTTTGAATCCCATCCTAAGTTCCAACCATTGCAGCGCCCCTGTGGTCATGTGATAAAAATTCAAATACTTGGCAATGTACCTGCCATTACAACCACAGGAGAGCTGCAACTATACACACCTGCACAAACACCATGGACTGGGAGGCTAGGCCAGTGGCCAGCTAGGGCCACTGGCATGCAGAAACCTGCTGCAGGTTATTAGGCCTTGGCTGGCTAAGCTCATCTATGCACAGGCCTCCTTCTTTCCTCCCACTGCTCAACCACTCTCAAGAGCCCTGGGCCTTCTCCCTGCCCCACCAGGCCTGGTCACCTTACCTTTCCCTTTCCATCTGGTTCAGTTATATAGCTATATATCCATCCATCTATATATCCATCTGGTTCATTTCCAAGCGGGTGAAAGGCACTGGAGAAAAAATGGAGGCTGGAGGCTGGTTGGAGGTTGGAGGCCACTGGAGGCTGGAGTTGGTTTAATGTTGAAGCAGAACCACATGGATATGAGATTCTGGGCAGCTGACCAAATGTCATCTCCATGTGTGTGTGTGGGGGGGGGTTATACCCTCTCTGAGCTTTGCACTTGAACTTCCTGTTCCTGTGCAAGAACATGTATTCTATTAGCTGTTGTAGGGGTTATGTAGGGGTCATAGCTGGCTCTATAGGTTGTCTGAGCTAAGTTTGGTTGAAGTTTCTGAGGGTGATGCAATAATTAATGGCTTTGCCCTGTTTTGCATCTTGGGTGAGGGCTAATCTGCCTTTGTTCAGAATTTGCTGCACAGAGTAATGGATTACCAAATCTGCATTTCTAAAAGCTGCCCCAGGTCAATATCTGCTTGGGGGCAGGGAGCTGGGGCTCTGAGTTTCTGCCTCTTAAGATTTTTATTTCTGTTTAAGGGGAAATATTTTATCCTGCCTTTTTTTTAATATTCCTCAAAATATTTCATTTTTCGGGGAGGGGGGGCGGGTTGGCTTCCCACAATATACATAACCATACTCACAGAGAGACACACAAATCCTCTCCAAAAATGGTGGTACAAATTCAACACCATATTTTCAAATTGGTAATACCAGGTATCTACAGGGGGTTAGGGTTAGGTTAACTTGTTTGTTGACATGGTGCTCTGACAAGTCCAATATCAAGGCTTGAGCTAGAATCATGATCTCACTGCTAGTAATCAAATTCATGATACAAGCTTTGAAAACTCTCTAATCAGAAACATACAGCAATGGAGTTGGTTTAACTCCTGCCTAATGCTTATAAAATACCAGACAACCCATAACCTATTGTGTCATTGTTTCAGAGATATTTCCTTATCTAAACAGAAAAACAGAATGACCACAGGCAATCAAAAAGCAGTAGGAGCAGGAGCAACTTCCAACTTCCTGCCAGTTTTCCCATTGACTTTCCTTGCAGAAAGCTGGCAGAGAGCATTGGAAATGACAATCAAAAGATCACAACTGATAGTGGCAATGCTCTTTAGCCAGGTTCTACCTACGTACCTGGCTAAAGAGACATACACATAAAACTTACGAAAAAGAAAGAAAAACAAATATTGTACCTTTACAAAGAGGATACATGAGATGAGGGTGTGGCTAACTGATGAAGCCTTATAAGGCCGAAATAGATCTATCTTAGTCTCCCAATGGGCAGCAAAGGGTCTGCTGGCTGCCAGAAGAAAAGAAAAAGAAAAAAAAAATCCCAGAAACTAGTGAATTGTGAGTTCACTGAACTAGGGCTGCAATACACACACACACACACACATGAATATTTGTAGGTCAAGGTTGAACTGACTCAAAAAACCACCAAGAACCTCCCATGAACACTGACAGGGTAAGCCACTAATATATAAAAATAAGTAAACCCCTCCTGCTTCTAGCGCTGATGATGTTGCCTAGTTTGGTAAGGAAACATTTGCAAGAAAACCACCAACCTCAGAGAGCATCATGGATAAATTATATATTTATACACACACACACAAATGAAAAAAAGAGATGTTATAACAATAAATGGGATGGAAAACCAATGGGACTTCCCCCTAAACGATACCACAATATTTTCAACTATACTTTGCTTATCCATGTTTCAAATTGCTACCATTTCATAATTCTTCCCAGTCTGATTATACTCCATGAATGAGAGTATGTAAGAACCATTTCTTGGCTTTTAATATATTCTGTCTTTTCTTAATACTGACATCTTAGAAACTTTGCAAATTATCAGATGTACCATCAATAAGCAAAACTCAAAGTGTCTTGTATGACAGATAGTGAATCTGTATTGTCTACTTTGCAATCCATGGGATTTCAGGAAGGTGGAGATTCTCCCATCCTGGGCCTAATTAAAATCTATGATGAGAAACTGTAAAACCTAATAAAAGTTGCATTTCTTTTAGACTTCTATATACAACAATTTATCCCAGAATTGTTCAACCCAAGACAGAGATATATCGTTCTACAAAAAAAAATCTTTTCAAATTTATGATGAATATATAAAAAAGCAATTCTTAAATGAATGTATTATTGTACATCTGCTGCTTTTGTTTTATCTACTAATGTGCTATACCATTTGCACTAAAATACAAGACATTGGAAGATATGATAGAAATGATGTAATGCTAAAGCATTTCATTACACATGCAGTCCAGCTCTTCTTCCCAGAAATGATTTATTATATTTTGTCAATCTGGTTCTTATGTGCCCACATCATTTTTAACATCATTTTTCTTCTGGACATCTTTACATTTTTACAAAAGCACATGAAGATAGCATCATAATACGAGGCCAGGCAGTGAAGTTGGCAGTTTATAAATAATGTTGCCAATATATAACTATAACATGGAAAGGAAACAAATGTTGGGTATATGAGAGGCTAGCTATATGATTAGAAGCCTCCAGGGTTTTCCTCCTACCCAGCTGACTCATATAGTACATGTACCCTGCCAGATAAGGAGTGTGAGTTAGAATCATCTGACTTTCAATGGAGGGCTGGAGTTGGCAAGTCGACCCATGGCAGTACAGAGGCAGGAGCAGTCCCAGAAATTCAGATAGCAGGTCAGCTAGAGGAGGTCAATGCAGGATCGAACAACCCAGGTAAAAAAAAGGAAAGGCTCTAAGTGCATGGTTGCAGCCACCATGTTGAATATTTTTCACCCCCTCCCTGCAGAAAAGTGGGGAAACTTGATGGGGGAATCAGTTAGCACAAGAGAAACCAGAGCAGAGGCAGTCAGAAGTCAACCAGATACTTGTTGGAAGTGGTTGAACCAATCTGGAAGAAGCAAAGCTCCAACTAGAGAAGAGCAAAAGCCCAACAAACCTCCAGCTGAAGCAGAAAGAAGCTTCATCTACAGACCATAAACTGAAGCAGCATTGAAGGCAGAAAATCACACAGATCAGGAGCAACAAAAGTCCTACCAATCCAGAAACTATCCCAGCCACGGGTAGCCAATCTCCCTAGCATTAATTCCATTTTGACAACCTCAGCAGATTTCAATAACCTTTAAGATGCTTTAACCTGATAGCATAACCAGAAAGGAAGTCAGAGAAAATAGGGAAAGTGATTAATAAACATGGGACTTATGGATTCTTCTGGATGGACAGCTCTGATGCCATTCAACGAAAGGGAAAATTGAATGGTAGAGAAAGGTAGGCAGGACACCAAAAATTCCTTGAATAAGGCAAGATGTTTGTGCCATGAAAATCTCATCTAGAAGTACCCAAATCTTTCAGAATCAGCATAAATAGATGCACACAGTTGCCTAAATTGTGTGGATGGCTATTGGTTTTCTCAAATGGGCCAATCAAGAGGAAAGAAAAAAGTAGTACTAATAAAAAGCAGTAAGATAGCTGTGGCAACTATCAGACCCTACCTCATCCAATGCAAATAAGTGTAAATCTACAAGGAGACAGGTTTAATAGTGAAAAAGTTAAATATTAAATATTTATAAATATAATTATTTATAAATAAGATTATAGCTCTAACATTTTACTCAATATTTCACCCATTTGTTCTCTGTTTTAAAATGTTTTATTGTTGTACTGCTTGATCTATTACTGTGTTGTTGTTTAATTCTATTATGATCGCAGTTCTGATTTATCCATTTTTGTTCTACATTGTAAACCTGTTAAAATAGAGAGCTTTTTTTATTAGATGACCTAAAGCTGACCGAAAGAAAACTAAGCAACTTTTCCCCAGCATGTTATTATCTACTGATCTATTTTATTTATACTGGCATAAATGGGAGTTTCATTATCTTTTCAGATTAAAATCAGGATGCAAATTAGAATTTTATTTTGCATGGAGGAACAACGGTATATGGGCCTGAATCTTTCTTGATTACAACCTTCCATCATTTTGATTTTATAATTACTGAATGACATACTGAAAGGAATCAATCAGCTTTCAATTGTTACCTTGGTGAAAGATTAAAACATCGTTACTTGTCATACATATTTCACACTTTAGAAATTTTAATAAAGTGAATGCATGAGGAATGGTTGTGGGATGCTAATGACATTTCTATTGATTTTAATTCATATTTGTTGGTCAGAATTACTCAGATCCAAGCAAAGCATGGTGTCCTATAATTATTGCTAACAAATGAAGACCACAGAACACTGAAGCAGCTAAAATGAAATCATTAATCAAAAATAGTATAAAATAATTGCCTACAAGCTAGGGAAGTATCATCTTCCTAATGATCATCTTTTATGGCATATTGATCAGTTCTTAATGTGTACATCTTAGTGATTTCTCTACTAGAATACTAAATAGTTTATTATTTTTTTAAATGGGCACCTTGGGATACAGAGACTGTATCACTATCAATCTAATATGGTATCATACAGAGAGAGAGACAGAGATGATGTATACACCTGTACACATATAAATTTATCCTTTGAATTTTAAATTCAAATATTATTGAGGTTACTGAATACTGAATTTCCAAATTAATATGTCTAAAGTTCAGATCTTTGAAATCCCATGTACTGCACAGAAGTCAGTTTTGATACACAAAATTTACAAAATTCTCTAGGCAAGAAATAAAAATATGTGAACTTCAAATTGTAGCAGGGAATACTTTGATCTCAGTTTTTGAAAACAGTTTACCTACTATTTGGTCTAATTCATAAACATAATGCCTGAGGCATGTAATTTTCACTTGAAAATAAAGTTCACAGTCAACAAACAAATTATAAAAATAGAAGTAATTAAAATTAACAAATCTTATAAGATGTTGTATAATGTACTTACTGATTTCAGTGTTCCTACATGAGATCGCATTAGATCCTAGGGTGAGATTGCTGAAATATTGGGAAACTTTACTAATTCCAACCATTTTTTAAAAAAATGAGCAGGAGAGGAGCTCTGGATCATGGCATGAGATCAAGCAACAGAACCCAGGGACTGGAAAAAAATCTTATCTTTGCATAGCTCATCCAATGTTTTATAGCGTTTAATAGCAATATACATTCATATCTGGTGCTGTTCCTGGCTTCATCAATTATATAGTACTGTGCTTTGTATTTCAGTGACTGCATGAACTGGAACAATCTATTTTATTCTGCTTAATCTCGATGGTTATTGCTCTTTTACATACTTTTTTTCGGAGCATATAATTCTGGATGTATTTCTGAAACAGTGCAACTAAATTCTTCACACTAAATTTGCAGCACCTAAAATACCAAAGATGATAGTTGTATCTTTGGCTTATTTTAATACTGAAAACTGGAAATGCCAGGTGAAATTGACCAATTACTTACTGTGCCATAAAGCTGCTTTCCATGTCCCTAGTAATCTGAATGCATGGGGTTTCAGTTCCTTTCCTCTGGATTCCAGCCCCCCCCCTTTTTTTTTTTTTGAAGATGGAATTCTGCTTGAGAAGAAGTGTTTATTTGTCTCATGTTAATTTAGCCAATTAATTTTAATGTTTCAGAAGAGTTATTTGGCAAAAGAATTCATTCAATTCTGTCATTCATTTCTTTCTATGTGCCTTCTTTTCATAAACAGCTTGTGCTTTTAATGAAGCCACGATAACCTGAACATTTACTCTTTTCATTCTGATTTTTTTTACAGAATTTAATTTACTTATTGATTGATTTTGTATGTAGCTATAATCACCAGGCTACCAGAAAACATACAACATACAAAAAAACATGCCACCATAATCCTTGATAGCACCATTCTCACCCTGAAACCCCTGCAACAGCACCTTTTTTACAGAAAGTAAAATCCTTAAATTGGGCACCAACCTTGCCTCAAGGAACAAGGTTATTCCATAAAACAGGGGCCATCTGTGAATGTTGGGTCCTCTGACTGAAAATGGGTTCATTCTATTTAGAGAAAGAGGTCCTATAAATTCCTAGGAGCTAAGCCATACCAAGCCTGTGTATTTACAACTATCATAGATCACACCTGGAAACCTACTATCAACTTTAACAGCCCAGAACTGGAAAACCTCTAAACAATGTAGCATTCAATAAGCAAAAGTTGTTAACTATGTATAATCTGCCTTAAATAGCTTCCTTGCTCTCTGCTGTGTACTTAACCAAAAGGGCTGGAATGCATTGTGTTGCATAGCCAGAGAATCCAGGACTACAGTCATGCTGAGGTAAGAAGAAAAGTATTCGTGTTTATTTATCAATATTCAACCTGCAAGGAAGGATCAAGGTAACCTTGTGAAGGGAGCAGTTCAAACCAAATACACCACTCTGGAGCCCCATAGATGAATCCCAATGCCCCATATATTTGGGTGGCATTTTATAAGTTGATCATACTAAGATTAATTAACCTAAAACCATGCTTCTTGCTTCCAATCACTATTTATAAGAAATTATTATATATCTAACACATGCAGATTCTGTGATGGCCATTCATTATTTGTACCCATATATAGCAATAGCAATAGCAATAGCACTTAGACTTATATACCGCTTTACAGTGCTTTACAGCCCTCTCTAAGCAATTTACAGAGTCAACATATTGCCCCCAACAATCTGGGTCCTCATTTTACCCACCTCGGAAGGATAGAAGCAGTGGTGGGTTGCCCCCGGTTCGGACTGGTTCACAAGAACCGGTAGTAAAACTGGTGGGAGGCTCTTCCCACTGACCCAGACGTCATCATAGGCGATCTGTGCAGGTGCAGAAGCTACTGCGCAAGCGCAGAAGAGGATGTACGCGGGGGCATGATGTGAACCAGTAGTAAAGATAAGTAGAACCCACCCCTGGATGGAAGGCTGAGTCAACTTTAAGCCTGGTGAAATTCAAACTGCCAAATTGCAGGCAGCCGGCAGTCAGCAGAAGTAGCCTGCAGTACTGCACTCTAACCACTGTGCCACTGAGGCTCATATATACTGCTCAAAAAAATAAAGGGAACACAAGCAGAAGACATCTGAGATCTGAATGAATAAAATAGCCTTATTAAATACTTTGTTCTTTACATACAGTAGTTTATACACTGCTCAAACAACTAAAGGGAACACAAAACTACTATATGTAACGAACAAAGTATTTAATAAGGCTATTTCATTCATTCAGATCTCGGATGCCTTCTGCTTGTGTTCTCTTTATTTTTTTGAGCAGTGTATATAGTAAACAACAATAACTTGTTCCCAATCTCTTGAGAACAAACCATTTCTTCCTCCCAATGATGGGATTTAAATTTACTTGCAAGTGAAATAATACAATCATGTTAACCACCTGATTTCCATGGGTTAATATCTTCCATAAAATTTCTTCTTACTACAGAAATTAGTGCAGCATCCACCATATCAATGTTATATGACTACAGCAATCCTAAATTGTCAATAATCACCAAGTGCAGTTTTTGAGTAGTTTTCAGTGGAAGCTCTATGTATAAGTGCATTGCAATTGTCCAATTACCAAATATGTTCTTCTTCTTGTTGTTGTGCCATTTCCATCATCAGACTTTGGCTATCAGGTTGGCGATCCTATTTTTATCAACAGCCACACCAAAAAGTGCTGCTGAGTTTTGTCCAAACCAGTTCCTTAGATTTTGAAGCCATGATGTTCTTCTTCTGCCTGGACCTTGTTTGCTTTCAATTTTTCCCTGGAGGATTAAGTGAAGTATGCCATATTTTTCCAGATGTCCAAAATATCCTAACTACCAAATACTCTTTTTTGGCCTCTTTTTTTTATCACTGCCAAGTTCAAGCACTAATGTGGAATATGTACATATAAAGTATTTTTAATTTAAAATGCATTTAAACAAAACTTTTATTTTACTTCTAGATAATTTTGGAACAGTAATGTCTCCAGAGCTGTGAAACATCATACTATGTCTATAACAATGGTGGGATTCTACCGGTTTGGACTGGTTTGGGCGAACCGTTAGCTCCGACTATCAGCCGTGAGGGAACCAGTTCGCTCCGATTTTGAAGTGGACCCGCCCACCTGCCCCTGTGTTATACTCACCTATATTTCCGTTTCCAAAGCCCTGCTGATCAGCGCGGTAGAGTGGATTGCCGCGCCTCAGCTGTTTTCCTTGCTGGCAGCAATGCAGAAGGTGAGTTTTCTCCAAACTGCTCACACACACGTAGCAAACCAGTTGTTAAACTGGTAGGATCCCACCCTGGTGAATAACTATATTCTCAGATTAAAAAATAAAAATATCACATAAAGCTGAATTCCAAAAGTAGTATCAGTGTCTGCAACACTTCTATGTGAACAAGAGATCATTATTATTCTTTATTCATGCATGTTAAATGTTAGAGTGGACTATAGTTACAAAATGAAGTATGAGAGCTCTGAAACTCTGAAATAAGGAACAGATTAAAAGATTAGTGCAGCCTGTCTGGTTTGTTATGCTTTACGTTATTTATTTTTTTGTTAAAAATACATTTGGTCAGGTACAGTGCAATATATCTTATGATTCATTCTAGCCAGCACAATAGAGCTTAAAATGTATAATAAACTTGTCAACTCTAATTCAAATCTGCTGCATTAACACAACAAAACATATTTCTATTTAAACTCTATTAACGGGAAGTCAGGAATCTATATTATAAAAATTAATATTTTTACCTTATAATGAAAGCTAAGAACATTAAAAACAAACCATAAGATACTTAAATTTAGAATGCCTCTAGAACTGGATGCAAATTATGCTCCAAAGATGTGTCCTAAAATTACCAAGAAATTCAAGTGCAGGCAGAGCTCATAGAAAGGAAAGACTCTGATTCAAAAGATTGCTAGATGTAGAGGAACACTATATCTGTCCTGCTGTGCTTAGAGTTCTTTTATATCAGGTTTTTTTTTTTAAATTGATTTATATGCCGCCCTTCTCCGGAGACTCAGGGCGCCTTACAATGCGTTAAGCAATAGCCTTCATACTTTTGTATATTTATACAAAGTCATCTTATTGCCCCCATAATCTGGGTCCTCATTTTACCTACCTTAGAAAGGATGGAAGGCTGAGTCAACCTTGAGCCTGGTGAGATTTGAACTTGCAGTAATTGCAGGCAGCAGATGTAAGTGGATGTTAATAACAGTGCTTTAGTCTGCTGAGCCACCAGAGCTCCCTAGTTGATCAGAAGATGATATTGTGGATGCAAAACTGAAAAAGAGGACTGAGTTTATCAAAGTGCAGATTCAACAAGTCATGTTTTACACACAATGTCTTACCTAGCTTTGTATTTGCATGAAGATTTTGTCCATGTCAGACTCCTCTCAATATTTCGATAGTGGGGTACTACAGATAGTCCTCAACTTATGGCCAGTCACTTAACAGCCATTTGAAATGACAATGGGTTCCCCACCCACCCCCAAAAAAAGATACACACACACACACACACACACACACACACACACACACACACACACATATATATCTGTGGTCATTTAATTTGGTCCCTTGGCAATCAGCTCACTTTAATATGCTATATTATTTTCCAGTTTCTGGCTTTTACTTCTGGTTTCCTGCAAAATGGTTTCTCCCCCATTTCTGCTGTTATTATGTGTTCTTTTCAGCTTTTTTATTCTTATCCACCTCCTTTAACCAAGCTGCATTCTTGTTAGACTTCTTTGAGTTATCTGTATCTGTACTCAGAACTGCACTGTTTCTTCCTTGTCAGGTGTTGACTCATTCACTGTAGCCCAGGGGTGGGTTCTACTTACTTTTACTACCAGTTTGCAGCAGGGCCTCTTCTGCGCATGCACAGAAGCTTCTGTGCATGTGCAGAAGCATTTTGATGATGTCAGGGTTGGTGGGCGGAGCCTCCCACCGGTTTTACTACCGGTTCTATAGAACCGGTGCAAACCAGGGGCAACCCACCACTGCTGTAGCCTCTCCATTGATGGATTGGTAGAAGAAATGTTTCTGTTGGATTGAAATTGGAGAGTCTGAAGTTGCAATTCAGCTTTCATATCTCCTGATCTTCTTGGCTGTAGCTGTTATTTGCTGCTTTATTATTTCCAAGGCTTTCTTGATCTTCCTTGTTTCTAGGTGATAATTCTTGATCAGATATTCTTTGGTCTTCTTGTTCTTCGCTTTTCTTTCACCTGTTTTAGTTCGCTTGCATCTGATCTCAGCTTGCTGATCTTATTTTCCAACCTGATGTTCCATTTTGGTGATGCACCATTTGACTTTTTTTTTTTCCTTGTTGATTTTGCATCTCCAAGTATTCAGTCATAACTGCAGCTATGCTGTACATTAGTTGGTTTGTTTCTTGCAGTGACCAGGTGCTTATATTTGATATTGCAGTATTAGCATATGTTAATGTTTGTGTTAGCTGTTTCTTTGGAATAAGCTGCAACCTTATTCTGTTATTTTTGTGCTGTTCTACACTCTCAGCAATTCTTTGTTTCAATGATTCTACTTTTTAGTTTAAAAGGCTTTTTTCTTTCTGAGGGAGAAGAGAGGGTGCCTGATTTTGGAATGAAAATAATTCAACAGTTGTGCTGGCTTTCCTACTGCCAACTCCCCTGGTTTGCCTCTACAATCTGAGGTACTTCTGGCAAGGCTTTGATTTCTTTGCCCTGGGTAGTCCTTTGCAAATCTTCCAATTCTGTTTCTGTGAATACTTTATTTTGCATTATCAATTGATGTTGATATGGTAGCCTCTGTTCTGTTATTTCTGAATCTGGGTGTTGTTCTTTCCAAAACTGGTGCATTCTTTTCAAATATCCTCTTCTTGCTAGACTCAATCTGTAATAACACATCATTATTTCTTTTCATTTGCACAAATAACTATATACGTTAATTATGGGATTCCTAGACTAATCACTCTGCTGAACACCTAATTCCCACAGTATGTCTCATGTTTAAGGATATATATCCATATAGTATGGCTGTATTACTATTATCCTTCTCGTCTTTTCAACTATCTTCTCCTATTGGTATCTTATGATTATATTACTCTGTTGTTTGTATGTACACTTAGAGCTTATGCATCAAAGACAAATTCTTTGTGTGTCCAATCACATTTGGCCAATAAAGTATTCTATTCTATTCTACTGTTGAACTGGAAAAAAAATATAGAACAAGGTTTAAAGGATTAATCCTGGAAAGCATAACAATTATTCTTGTTCCAACTCAACTATAAAAACGGGCATTACTAAATATTTCTAAAACTGATTTCCTGATTGATTTCAGTTTTCTCAGCAATAGATTCTTAATGACATTTATCAAAATGTTTTCCAGGTAGCAGAAAGATCAAATATGTCATGTTTACGGTAAATAAATCTGACAAGAGATATGGCAATTCTTCCTTTTTTTTTAGATCATACAGCTTATCCTTTGCCCTAAAGCCTTAGTTTCTGTAACACAATGACGTTCTGAGTACAAATACAGGATAACACTAAATGATAGGAAAGAACATGGTTAAAACATAAGAGTATGTTATTATGTCCTTGAGTAGCAGTAAAGGTGTTTCTTTAATGGAAAATCATTTAGCTGACATCATCAAGGAAGCAGAATACTGTTTTTCCTAATATATGATTTTTACAAAATAAAACATTGCCACTCATGATGTTGAAGCCACTTCTGAATTGATTCTGGAGTTGCTCATTCCCATGATACTGGCTGGTTTCAGGATCTGAGCCATATCTTTGTGGTTCTGTGCTGATATATATGGAACTAGAGCAGAGCTGGACCTTTCTTTCTCTTTTTGCAATGCATCAGTTTATGGACAACCTGTTTCCTATTCAGGTCCCTTATAATATCTTCCTAGTGGTAAATAAACTATTGACCAGGTTCTGCTACAATCTAAGCCATTCTAGGAAATAGGAAGAGAGATGGATTAAAAAAGAGTCAAGGTAACAACAACAAAAAAAAAAAATAAGGCATCAGCTGTGGGGGATGAAACAGGATCTGCAGGACTCACTTGGCTGGAATGGGTGCTATAAAAATTGAATTAATAAATAAATAAAATCTCACCAGATAGCACCTTTTCATTCCACTGTCTGTCACAAATGAATTTGTTTGTTTGTTTGTTTGTCAAATATGTACAAGATAGCAGGTATAGGTATAAACATAAACAAAGGAAGTAAGTATAGATAAATGGGGACAGTAGGACAGGGACGGTAGGCATGCTAGTGAGCTTATGTACGCTCCCTTTGCGGACCTCTTAGGAATGCAGTGAGGTCCGCAGTAGACAGTTTGAGGTTGAAGCTGAGAGGGTTTGAGGCTGTAACCTCGGAGTCAGGTAGAACATTCCAGGCATTGACCACTCTGTTGCTCAAGTCGTATTTTCTGCAAACGAGTTTGGAGCGGTTTACCTTGAGTTTGTATCGATTGTTTGCCCGTGTATTATTGTGGTTGAAGCTGAAGAAGTCATTGACAGGTAAGACATTGTAGCAGATAATTTTGTGTATTATGCTTAGATCTGCAGGCGGCGCAGTTCCAGATTGTCCAAGCCCAGAATTTCAAGTCTGGTGGCATAAGGGATTCTATTGTGAGTAGAGGAGTGGAGTACTCTTCTCGTGAAATACCTCTGGACCCACTCAATCATGTTAATGTCCGATATACAGTGTGGATTCCAGGCGGATGAGCTGTATTCAAGAATTGGTCTGGCAAAGGTTTGTATGTCCTAGTTAGCAGTACAATGTTACCAGAGAAGCTTCACAAGATTAGGTTAACAATTCTTAATGCCTTTTTGGCAATGCTGTTACAGTGAGCTGTAGAAGTAACTGATGCCAAATGCACATCACATACATATTATTTCACCAACTCTCAAGCGATGGAGACTGAAGGCAATATAAATAGTTAGTGTCCTCTCACCTATCAAATGACCAGAGCAATGCACACATACAGAAAATGTGAATGGAAGGGTCAACATTGTCTCTTGCTGTGGACTTCCCCTGAGAGGTTACTGTTACATAGCAGCTGCAGTGGCTCAGAAAGGCTGAATGATATTGGGGGGTGGGGGGGAGGGAAATAGGTGTCAATAGAACATGAAAAGTGAGGAAATGTATGTCATGATGCCACAATGCTAACCTCATAGCTTATAGATTTTTTTCTGGAATTTTGATGTAAGTACATAAGGCCCAGGTGTGCATCCTGATCTTACTGCTCGGTATAATAATTTTCCATCATTTAAATGTCTGTGGAGATTCTCAGTCATCCAGGTCATGGTTGTCCCAGAGGTGCTTTTTCAAGAGGAGTTTCTGATTTTTCTTTGAACACGTTTCGCTTTTCATCCAAGAAGCTTCTTCAGCTCTGAAGCTGAAGAAGAGCTAAAGGGCTGAAGAAGCTTCTTGGATGAGAAGTGAAACGTTGTCAAAGAAAAATCAGAAAGTCTAGTTGTCCCTTGAAAATACCTTTCGGATTCCCATCTAAATAAAGGAAGACTCGGGATCAATAAAAGGAATACTCCTATGCCCAAACTGTAATTAAACTATGCAACTGCTGTCATCAGATGTATGGCACATTAGATGGTTTTAGAAAGGAATAGAATAATTCATTATGTAAATGACTATCAATAGCTACTAGTGTTAGTGATTATACAGTATCTCTTGAATTCTCTGATATCAGCCGATGTTCAGGTTGAATTTGGCACTTTTATCCACCTATTGAGCCTTTCCCAAGGACCTAGGATAGTCAAATATTGTTGTTTGATGGTGTTGAAGATATCATCACAGACAAACAAAGCTTCCTTTTGCAACTGACTGGTAGCGATTTTGTCAATGCTGATGAATGATATTCAAGTAATGCTCCAGAAGTTTTGGAATTGCATCCAAGATTCCTATTATTACTGGTACTATCTTTGCTTTCTTGTCATTCTACTTCTATTTGCAAATCTTTGCATTTTATGATTTTCTCTAATTCCTTCTCTTCTATTTTCTACCTCCAGGATTGCAGTGTCCAATATTCACATTTTTTTTTGTCCTTCTTATTGACAGTTGTTAAGTCTGGGGTGTTATGTGACAGATGTCTGTTTGAATTCTAACACACTTTAACTTCTTCATTTTCTATTACTTTGTCTATTTTGTAATCCCACCAGTTGTTGCTTGTGAGGAAATAGTACTTCTTGCAGATATTTCATTGCATAGTTGCTACTTTGTCGTGTCGTTAAGTTACCACAATTGCTTATGCTTGTTTGGAGGGGGCAGAGTCATCTTTTATATATCATTTCTTTTCTTTTATTCTCTTACTCTTTTTGTATTTCTATTTTTTCTTTTTCATATTTTTATAGTTAATAATAGTGGTTTTTTTTTTAATTTCCCCCCAAAAAAGAATAGCACCAGGAAACCAAATGGTAGCCAGTGTAGCTTGAAAAACCATGGCCCAAAAACATGGTTTTTATGGCATAATATTGTAGCATGCCCAACTCTGCCTGCACTGCTGCATTCCAGAGCCAGATCTTTAAGGATTATATCACAAAAGTCCATTAACGAGGTGACTAGGACAGGAGTAACCATCCCAATGTAGGAATGGGTGTAACTAACACAGTAGACGAATCTGTGTGAGACCCCTCTTGTCTGCAACTCACTATCTCTTTGACCAGGAACAGGAACTCTGAGACCATCTCTACACTGCATACCAGATTTCATTGGGGAAACATACCCTCAATATAGACTAAAAATAGAAGGACCAAAGAGCCCATATAACTACAGTCACTCAGTTGGTAGGATTGAGCCTAACTCTGTTCCTCTCATCTAGACCTGTACAATTTCTAGACTCTGGGGAAAGAACATGACATCACTGGATTGGCCGAGAGCTACAGTAGGCCCTGATTCTGAACTGATAGATAACCTTGGATAATGTTTATATCTATCTTCTCAATGGGCATATGCCAATGTAACCTCAGTTGAAAATTCCTTTGGATAGAAATTTCACATTAGCTACATAGTTCAAAAATCCCTGAAGCATTTCAACAAATGAGATTGCAAAATATTTGAATATTTGAATATGAAAATCTTATTTTTATAGCAATAGCCACTTACGATATAACCATATCTTTTCAATAATCATTTTATGTTTAGGATGTGACAAACACAACTCTCATAATAAACAAAAGGAGGGCAATGCATGTCAGGTTGCATTATTACAAACTTTTAAGTGAGTGGGCATGATTTACCCATGCATATCTAAGATAGCCAACTCAACACATAATGACTTTTGTCATTTCATTTTCTTGTAGGAAATAAAACAAATAGCATGTTCCCCAAAATCTTCCTTTTCAAATGTATAGAAACATACAGATACATACAGGTACACATACAGAGGCATTATGTCATTTAGAATCACCTTCCTCACCACACAAACACACACATACACACACACAAAATTATTTTTTGAAGGAAAATGAACTAGGAAAGGAGAGGCAGGGACCGGTTAGACTTCCCATCCTACCAAACTCAGAGGATAGAGCTTCAGGAAATGATGACATGTCCTATTTAAACTCTATTTCTAAACTATCATTTCCCCCACTGGACTGGAGGAAATAAACAATGATGTTCTGCCCTGAGAAGGTGATCTTTTCTCACTTCAGAAGAAAACAAAGAGAAAGGAATTCTTCCCAGCCACATTTTAGATTGCTGAAGGAGATAGTCTAAGAAAGAAAAAGTTGTAGAGTGAGTGCAGAACCATTGCGAGGGCTTCCTATATAAAATAAATAAAGCTACCAAATCATGTTTCATCTTAATTTGGCTAATAGAGATTAGTCAAATGTTTAACACAGGTTTTAAAATTTGTTCTTTTCCAGTCACCAAACTCTTGGATGGTCCCTTTTAATTAACTGTGGCTAATTAAAAAGAAGGAAGTAAAATGTTCCTTATAATTCTGTTATGCATTCTCAGGAAAGGGCTATATGTAAATAGTATGTGGGAATGACCTTGGCAGACAAGAGGAAGTGTGCGGATCCTCCTCCTCTCTCCCAAGGTCATTTTCACATACTATAACACTAGGCATCTATATTCAGAACCGTATAAATGATGTTACCAGTAGTCCACGCTTAACAACATGAATTTCCCTCACTAAGCAATATGATCATAAAGCACAATATCAAATGTCCGCATTGCTTGTGGCTCAGGAAATTGTAGGTTGTTAACAGAGGATCTCATGTGACTATGATCTGCAAAACGTGAAGATCTCATATTTCATATAATAAGGTACTTATTCAGAAGTTCTCCAATGTTCATGGGAGAGAGACATTGGTCCAATTAATGATGCCGAATTTCAGTCAGTCCTTTCCTTAAGAAAATGGTGAGATATCGCTTCCCTAAGGACTGTACTAGATGGCCATTTAATTGATCTGGACCCTTGCATTAGCCAATAGCCAGTAAGTTATCATTTCAACTGCAAATGCCTTACCAAATCTGAGTTCTTTAAATTGTAGTCATTCATTCTATAATATATGTCCAATAAAATTATATTACTGTATTATATCTATGACTTTGGAAATGAACAAGGAGAAAAAGGAATATTTTGGCTATAATAAAGAGTCCACTTCAAAGAAATATGCTCTGTGTTGGACACCATCATAGAGAGAGATAATTTGCGTAGTTATGATAAATGTTCTGAGCTCTACTATAAAAAAAGCTAGCAACTGTTTCAAAGGAATGTAAGATTAAGCACATTTCAGCACTTATCTGAGGACCTGTCTTGTTGGCCATGTACTGTCTTGTTTTCACTATGCAGTACATAGAAATGCTTCTGACATTTATGAACCGAAGAGCAGTGGTATTTCTGAGAATTTAAAAAACAAAAAGAAAAGAAAACCTAACCAGGCATTCTTCTGAGAACTATTTTTGCTCAGGTAGAAAAAGAAAATGAACACAAGCCAAGTCACTGCTTGCAAAAGTCCTGTGTTAATACATGTGAGTAGGGAGCAGTTTGCTTTCTTGAACAGAGCTAGTTCCTGGTTTTTTCTTCATTTTTTGCAGAAAGAATTCCTTCACAGAAATGAAGTTTTAAATCTGCACCCCACCATTCCAGGGGTGAAATCCAGCAGGTTCTGGAGAACCGGTAGTGGAAATTTTGAGTAGTTCGGAGAACCAGCAAATACCACCTCTGGCTGGCCCCAGAGTGGGGTGGGAATGGAGATTTTGCAATATCCTTCCCCGAGGAGTGGGGAGGGAATGGGGATTTTGCAGTATCCTTCCCCTGCCACGCCCACCAAGCCACACCACGCCCACCAAGCCAGGTCTACAGAACCGGTAGTAAACAAATTTGGATTTCACCATTGCACCGTTCCCTTATTTTATTACAAAGGCACTTTAAACTTGGACGTTCAAAGAAAAATATAATATTGACACAAATTTTAAATATTGTAAATGTTGTTTCATGTTAAAGAAGATAGCCTGTTCTAACCCAGTGATGGCGAACCTTTTCGGCACAGAGTGCCCAAACCAGAATGTGCACATGTGCATGCCCACATACACACTGCTGAAAACCTGAAGATCAGATGGCAACAGCACGCGGGCCCACAGAGAGGGCTCTGCGTGCCATAGGTCGGCCATCACGGTTCTAACCTTTGCAGAGGCTATAGTGCCAAAATAATGTGACCTCTGCAAAGAAGCAAAGCACAGAATCCTTCTTCTTTTCTAGAAGGCCAAATTGAGAGAGAGAAACTCTTCATTTACTAAATCAGTCTTTCCCAACTAAACAGTCACTTGGTGTGTTGGGGATTGCAATTCCCCAATTTTCAGTGACCAAACTGGAATCCTTAAAAGTGCTTCCTACTTCATCCAGTAAAAAATGCAAGTAGGAAAATAGGGACCATCTTTGGTGGGAAGGTAACAGCATTCCGTGCACCTTTGGCATTTAGTCATGCCGGCCACATGACACGGAGACGTCTTCGGACAGGACTGGCTCTTTGGCTTTGAAACGGAGATGAGCACCGCCCCCTAGAGTTGGGAATCTAGCACATATGTGCGAGGGGAACTTTTACCTTTACCTTACTTCATTCAGAGGACACCAGGTCACAAAATGTGATAACAGGTAATAATAACAGGCTGGATAGTGTATCTGGACAAAGCCTGTTATTTCTATAACTACTTACTTCCTGGGCCCTTTCTCTATACATTGCCAGGAAATCCCATTCAGGCTGCTTAGTTCTTTCTTTAATTCCACATGATCTTAAAAGAAAAGAAGAAGAACGTTAAGTTCTCCTTTGCAAAGTGGAAATTAACATTAATTCAATACCCGTTGTCTTTCTAAGGCTACAAAGGGGGCCAGCATTTTATTTTAGTTTTAGCAAGATTTGTTTTCCTATCAGCAAATGCCAGAGTTAGAATTCACCCCTTCTCACAGGAGATCCTGTTACTTAGTGGTGGTATTAAGAAACTGGACCAAAGGGCCATGGAATGCAGCCGTCTGCATGCTTCCCTGAAACCACTGGCTCTTCCACTCTTCAAATACAAATATTTTTGTATTTGAAAACCTCCCATGGAAAGTGCAGCCACAGACAGCAGAATGGGGGAACCAAAAATACAAAGCCAAGCCTTAACACATGTCAGAGCCTCTCAGGCAAAAGCATGCAGTGGTGGGGAGGGACAAGCCAGAGACATACACAATCCTCCCCACACTCAGTCACTTTTGTTATTCAGCTGCCTTTCCCTCAATTGTCCTTCTGAAGGAAGGTTACTGCTTGATAAACCCATGGCCGTGAGAGTAAAATGTGTAGTAAAGATGAATAAAATCCTAGATAAATACATGTGCATGGGTTAATTTTCAGTTTCACCCATCACTCATTGAATGATGCACTGAAGGAAGTTTTAGAATAAGACCCAGGACTATTTCTATGAGACTAATTGTTTGTTTATACATAATTGCTTACATTTATTTGTTTACAATGATGTGGTCATAGTGGATTCCTGGTAAAATATTTGTAGCATTTATCAACTTGGTATTTGCTTTCCTGTGATTGTTTCCAGTTCTGTATGTGTGTTTTCTGTCTTTTTTGTGTGTTTGCTTGCAGAATCTCCGTTTTTTCTGATGCTCCTAAATGTTTCTTCTTTTGTAATAAATACCTTCTCTGCAGTAAAAAAAAAAAAAAATGTTGCCACCAAAATAACTTGTCATTTTGATACCATCCTAAAAACAAAAAACAAAATACCTAAACAAGAAACAACTAAAACAAAAAAATCGTTCTCAATAACAGCAATTTACACATCTCCAGCATATTTACATCCCACAGTATCAGAATATTTATAAAAGATGAAATAATCCGTATTCTTATTTCTGGATAAACAATTGAATTGAACAATTGAATGGGATCATAAATGTATTAATAGCAGCAACTAATTTATTCATTAGTATGAGTAAATGCGGCCACGCGGGTGGTTATGGGCGCAACTCGTTGTGCCCACGTGACACCCCTCCTGCGCGAGCTGCACTGGCTCCCAGTGGTCTTCCGGGTGTGATGCAAGGTTTGGGTTACCACCTTTAAAGCGCTCCATGGCATTGGACCTGGGTACCTTTGAGACCGTCTTCTGCCACCAGTAGCCTCCCACCAGCCAGTCCGCTCCCACAGAGAGGGTCTCCTCATGGTGCCGTCGGCCAAATTATGTCGGCTGGCGACACCCAGGGGTGGGAGCCCCTGCCCTTTGGAATGAACTGCCCCCAGAAATGCGTAAGATCTCCGATCTCCGTCCTCAAAACCTTGTTGTTCCGCCAGGCAGGGCTATCAATGTAAAGATTTTAATTGGTTTTAAATGTGGGATTTTAAATTTGGGGGTTTTATAATTGAGCCAATTATTTAATAATTTTAATAATTTTTAAATTTTGTTTGTCTTTGTGCTTTTAATCAGGCTGTACACCGCCCTGAGTCCTTCAGGAGAAGGGCAGTATAGAAATAAAATTATTATTATTATTATTATTATTATTATTATTATTATTATTATTATTATTATTATTATTATTATTAAATATAGGCCTTTCTGTGAGAACAAGAGTAAGTAGCTTTTGGTTTTCTTTTCTTCTTTAAAAGTCTAACTTTCAGAATTTACTTTAAATTCTATGAAGACATCGGTATCTCAAAGCCCAAGTAAGATGCAAATCTCTAATAGGATCACAATGTATGCCACTGAAATAGAGGGAAATGTATATTCTAAGTTGCCTTTTGAGACTGTGACAGAAGTGTTGCCCAAAGTCAGCAAGACTGCCTTCATATTGCATATCACATAAGCCACCTGGAGTCAGTGAGGTGGGTAGCATAGAAATGTGCTGAATAAATAAATAAATAACTTTGGATCTGGACCATTAACACTTCTTTCTGACATAGCCATCTATTTGTGCAAAATAGTCATGAAAGCCATTGTTGTTGCCTGCAGCCAAACTTTAAGAACTATGCAAACAGTCATGCTTTTCTTCCCCTATTACTAGTGGGTGTCTTCTGGAGGTCAAGTTTTCTGGACTGTTAAATATTCATTCTCTGTTTGGCAACATCTCCCCCTTCTGGATATAAAATATATATTATTATGCTATTTATGCTATTAAAATCCATCACTGTTTAAGTAATATCAGGAAAGGGAAAATTCAATAATCTCAGCAAGAAACCAAAGTTCCATATAGAATTGTTATCACAGAATGAAACTCTAAAACTGAAATTTGCAGGTTACTGATAGCAGATAGCTCTTTAATCCATTCATTTCTCATAACTAAAGGTTAGAGTTTCATGAATGAAAGCCTTATAGTTTACAAGAGATTATTTGATTTTGTAAAAAGTACCGCATTTGCATGAATAAGTTTAAAGTGAGCAAGGCTGACAAATACCACACAGTCACTACAGGAAACAGTCAATATAAATAGTAAGGATACCACAACAAGGTTAGTCATACAAATACAAACTGTCTAATATGTTTCTGATTGGATTCCTTCAGAGACAGGAAATTGGATTCGGTGATCTAAATGGTCCTTTCCAGTTCTAATTCTAGATATTTTCTTTATTTAGTCCTATGCGTTGCTACTCTAATATACCGTATATCTCACTAGCCAAGTTTACATATTCCACTACTGTTCGTTTGCTTAACTATGTTTAGTTGAATAAGCCACAAATCATGCATCAAGTGTAAGCTATGATTAACAAACCACAAGCTATGTCCATTCCATATGTTTAGCCAAAATCACACAATATACATAATTGTGCCACTGTGTTAACATGGCTCTTCCCAGTTTTGAAATTGAACTTTATATGAAACAGATCATAGACAATATTTATTGTTAATTGTAGAGTTCTTGATCCGAGATAAAAGTGGTCAACTGCAGCCTTTAGGCTGCAAACCATCTTTGAAACCCCCAAACCCTCCCAGAGTGGACTTGGTGCAAGAGAAGATAACATATATTTATATGTTTATTACATTTATATCTGCCTATCATTCAAAAATTCAGGGCAGCATATATAATGTTTCCTCTTTCTGTTTTCTTCACAAGAATGACTGAGGTAAGTTGAGCCTGAGAGAGATTGACTGGCCCAAAGTCATCAAGTGAGCTTTCAGGACTATGGATGGATCTGAACCTCTTCAGGGTCCATCAACATAACTAGTACACCACACTGATTAAGGCAACGCCTTAATATAATTGTAAATCTTCCTGAACATCATAAATAGTTTTGGAAAAGTTTTAAGCCTCTGCAAGGCTCAAGACATTAATTGCTGAAAAACCATTGCAAGCCTTCAAATTAGGGATCAACTCCATAATTACAGCCTTATTCAATACAGTTATATCCCAACTTTATTACTCATGCTTCATTATTCACTGACAACTTCATTATCATACTCATACAATGCCCTCTCTAGCCTTCCGGCAGAATAAGAAGAAAACATGCACCTCCTCTGCTGAAAAGATTGTTTATCTTTAACATAAATATGGGACATTTATAGTATCCGAAAGCAGGTGTAATTAAGGGATACAATTTCAAAATAATATTCAGAGGTATTTGGGAGCTGCATCCAAAACAATTGATGGTTCTATGTTGCTTTAGGCACTCCGGTTGTACCCCTGAGTTACAGCATTGCTTAGACTTAGGTGTCTTTCCTCTCCTCTGAAGACATGTCGTACAAATACATTATAAGGTAATCAATCTGAATGAAGTGATGTTGGAACAGAAGGATGTTCTGATACAAAGACCTTGCCCATATGTAATCAAACTGGCTTGCTGTGATTTACTCAAATGGAAGAGGATGCATTGAAATCACAGACATATGTACCTAAAACCCGGGTGAGTTGGCTGCCTTATTGGGGTCAGATATGGTCAGCTCCAGTCTCACCTTTCACCTTTATTACTCTGCCCAAGAATTTGGCTGAGCTTCCAGCAAAAAATCCAGACAGTACACAAGGGCCAAGCAGACAGATTAAGTACCATGGCCAAGATATCAGAGGGTGAAATTGAATTTAGGGTCACAAATTGAAGCTCCGTTGCCTGGATGGCAAGGTATGAAATTACACTCCTTCCTTAGCATGGTGAGCCAGGAATCACACGGCACCCGGTAAGTTAAGAGGAGACTCTTGGCCTGCAGTCATAAGCAGAACACTTGATCCAGTAATATAAATCCTGTTGGGTTCAATCTGAATGGAGTGTATTTCTGAGAAAGCTTCTTATAGGAGACTTTAGATTGCAATCCAGTGTAGTTGTTCCACCAAGTCTTTGGAACTTGCTCCTGAGTTATTATTAGACTACAACTTTGTACCTTATTTTATAAGAGAATTCTAAGTGAATCCAATGAATAATGGGGAGAAGCCACAGCCCACAGCAGGGCAAGTATTTTCCCACTGGAGAGCTTCTGATTCAAGCACAGACCCTCTAGTTAGAAAGATATGAACCACTGGCCAAGGCAGTTGCAGATTATAGGAACTCTGGTATATCAATATTTGAAGGCCACAGATTTTCACTCTGAATCTAAGCCCATATAGCCAACAAAATAAATCGGGCTACAAGAAACAACAATGTGACATGACCGTCTCTGAAGGACTCGGGTCAGAGAGAATCTGCTCCAGAGAAAACGGGCATAAATATTGTACTGTATCATTCCAGGGAGAAAGCGATGCAGACATACGCCGATAGATGGCGCTGCCTCATGCCATTTCCTAAAGCCCTGATTGGCGAATCCATTTATCAGGCAGGAGCGGGGGAAGAGATGGGAAGTTGAGCAGCGAGTGTCACCTTTCTTCCGGTCCCCGCTTTCTCCTTTCCGCTTCTCTGCAGTTCCGGCGGCTGCTGAGGACGTGGCTTTTGGCTCACCGGCCTCTTCCTGTTCCGCGGCGGGCTGAGCCTGCTGCGGGCTGTCATTTACCTGTTCGCTCACCCGGCCCTCCGCCCGTGGAGGATGAGGAGGCCCCGCGGCGGCGGAGGCGGCGGCGGTGGCGGCTGAAGAGGCCGGGCGTGAGAGCCGGCAATGGAAGAAAAGTTCAGCGGGAGCAGCAGCGAGGCCCTGGCCAGAGGCGGGCGGCTGGGGCCTGTGGATGTACCCAGCGCCCGGTAACTGACCGTCCCGGGAGCGTTTAGCCGAGAGGGCGAGCGGGTCCAGGCGGAGCCTGCGAGGAGGGTTCTTATTTCTTTTGATGGGTCATTTTGACAGGACGCCGCCTGCAAGCCGGGCTAACGTGGAGGCATCGTCTCTGTAGAGCAAAGGCTTTCTCGGCCAGGTCTTTCAATGGAAGACGCGGCGAAGCCCCGTTAGACTTTTTGCAGTTTATGCACCCCGTATCCTCATCAGAGGTTCTTTATTCCTTGCGGTGAAAGCCAGACAGGGACAACAAGCACCTGTTCTTTCCCACCTGTCGCTTCGTTATGTTATCCTACACCTGCTAGGTTTCTTCTCTGCAAAACTATTAAAGATTGTCTGTCTGTCTGTGTGGGTGGGTGAGAGAGAGAGAGAGATGGCTATGTAATTTTAAGGCGGTATTTTCGAAAGTAGTTAACCATGGTCGTCTAACAAAGATGATGAGGGGACTGGAGGCTAAAACATATGAAGAACGGTTGCTGCAGCTGGGTATGTCTACTCTAGTCTGATGCAGAGAAGGATTAGGGGTGACATGAGAGCAGTGTTCCAATATATCAGGGGTTGCCGCAAAGAAGAGGGAGTCAAGCTATTCTCCAAAGCACCTGAGGGCAGGACAAGAAGCAATGGGTGGAAATTAATCAAGGAGAGAAGCAACTTAGAACTAAGGAGAAATTTCCTGACAGTTAGAACAATTAATCAGTGGAACAACTTGCCTCCAGAAGTTATCAGTTTTTAAGAAGAGATTAGATAACCATTTGTCTGAAGTGGTGTAGGGTTTCCTGCCTAAGCAGGGGGTTGGACTAGAAGACCTCCAAGGTCCCTTCCAACTCTGCTATTCTATTCTATTCTATCCTATCCTATCCTATCCCTATCCCTATCCCTATCCCTATCCCTATCCCTATCCCTATCCCTATCCCTATCCCTATCCCTATCCCTATCCCCTAGGAAAAGCTTCCCAAATGGCTTTGTACCTAATGATGGACCAGAGGCTTCTTTTTTCTAGCCTGCTGCCTTAATCACTACACCAAACTGGCTCCCCAGTTAACAAAATAGATGCACAATTTCCTTTAGTCATACATCACTATTCACCTAGAATAGCAACAGTTCTTTTACACTAAGCTTCTTTAGTGTAGTAAAGCCTACACTGAGCCAGATTCAGAGTTCAGTTTTAAAATATTTTCATTTGTCAAAACCAACTTTATTTATCTTAGACCCCAAGAAAACCCTAGCAAATACTCTGTGACTTAGATAACCGGGTAAAATTTACTAATTTTTATTATAGTCGAATTACCACATCCTTGAATTCTTCCCGGATTTTTTTCCCCCAAAATCCCCATAGGAGCCTTTTTTTCCCCTCTGGTCTAAAGTCAATGTATTATTAGATGGTAACCTGGACAGACCTCAATCTCCCATATTAAAACCATACTTGAACACACTGAATCGTAAGGACTGAATCTATTTCTCATTTTTATCTATCACTTTAGCCTATATTGTAGAAGTCAAACTAGTTCCTTAAAGTTTTGAGTGTCTTGGTTGTATGTAACTTATGCATGCATATTAAATTGTTGTATTGGACTATAAATCAATAAATATGCAAGTGGGATATTTGCTAATAGTACCCTGTTTTCCTGAAACTAAGACATCCCCTGATAATAAGCCCAGTCGGGCTTTTGAGCGCATGCGCTAAAATAAGCCCCCCCCAAAAATAAGCCCTCCCCGAAAATATTTAAACGCAGAGCTAGAAATCAGGTAAGACGGCAAGAGGAGCCCCAACTTGCTCCATGTGTCCCAAAATAATAAGACCTCCACGAAAATAAGGCTAAGTGCTTATTTTGGGGTTAAAAAAAATAAGACAGGGTCTTATTTTCAGGGAAACACAGTAAATGTTTGCTATTAGGAGTACTGGACTGGACCAATCCAGGATGCATCTTTTGTTTTAAATAACTTCTAGTAAAGCAGAGAAATTAACAATGGGATAGTATTTTGAGGAACAAATGCATCATGGATAGTACAATTATGCTTACTTCATATAATTCCAGAGTATAAATAAAGACAGGTGCATTTAGTTCTCATAGCATTTTATACCTTAAGTATTTGATTAGCCACTGGGCATTATAAATCAGAAATCGTTTCATGTAGTTATCCATTAAAAATATATTCAAGTTAAGTAATTAAATCTTTTGAATTGTCTTACTTTTGATTTTTCCAATTTTAATTCTAGAATTGATACATTGAAAGTTAACTTACCTAAAATACGTTTACCTAATTGTATAGAATGAAAAGTTAACATTTAACTTTTTTTTTCTTCTTTTCAGCCTGACTAAATATATAGTGTTACTATGCTTAACTAAATTTTTGAAGGCTCTAGGATTATTTGAATCCTATGATCTCTTGAAAATAGTTCACCTTGTACAATTTATCTTCATTGTAAAACTTGGGTGAGTTGACTTTTTTTTTCCAGCATTTGTTATTATCATTTGTTTTGTATCTAAACTTCTATGGAGATTCTCAGTCATCCAGGTCACAACTGTCCCAAAGATGCTTTTTCAAGAGGCAACTGAACTTTCTTGTTTTTCTTTGAAGATGTTTCACTTCTCATCCAAGAAGCTTCTTCTGCTCCAAGCTGAAAAATAAGAAAGTCCAGTTGCCTCTTGAAAAAGCATCTTTGGGACATTTGTATCTAAACATTTTTCCTGGGGGAGGTGGCCATCATCATAGACTTGTTGAGCTCATAGGACTGTTGAAAATTTATGGTCCTGTTAACCAAGCATACTCCCTCATTTTAATTCTTTTTCATAGCCATCTCTAGTCGCTGTTAGAGTCAGTCAGATCAATGAATGTTATTTTGTCACAAAAAAATTTAGTTTGCTAAAATAATTAGCATTAATTTAGAGTTGAGACCATTGTCAAAAGTATGTTTGCAAATTACTTTTGGTTAACTGGCTAGTAAAAATGTTGCAGATGTATTTATAAGTTTATTTCTACATATCTTTTAAATAAGTATGTAGAAATAAATACATAAACAATGCAGAAATTCTGTTTTTCTGTAGCTTTCTATAAATCCATATTAATTCCTACATGAAATAAAATGTGTTGGGTTCCAGATTAGAAACGATGGATTTGTTTTATTCTGTGAAATGAATGCTTTAAAATGCCATAGTCAAATTTACAGGATATATAAATATAATGTAGGCACTGATCTTTTTTTCTAAATTGCAGTCATTGACTAACAGGATTTTGTATTTGTACAGATCTGCATTTTTTACAATTTTGATTCAAAAACCATTTTCTTCTGGAAAGCCAGTAACTAAGCATCAGGTCTGTAGAACTTTGATTACAGAGATCATGTTTATATGAACTTGTTTAAAGGAATTGTTAAAGTGTCTAGACAAGCTGTGTATATGTATAGATCAGAACATAGCATATAGAATTAGAATGACAGAACGTTTATTTCAGTTGGAAATCAATTGTAGTATTGCAGAAACTTCCCCAAAATTATATTAAATCATATGAAAGATTCAATATATTTTTCATGATTTGCATTGGAAAATGCATTTTAGAAAGCTTAAAAATATTGTGTCTGTTACATATTTCTGTCTCTGCAATAGTTTATTAAAGTTAAGAATTGATTTAATCAGGTTGCCTATTGAAATACTTTGAAAACAAAATATTAGTTCTCTACATTATTTATACTTTGTTATATTTACAATCCAAGACCAAATGCCATTCTCTAAAGTAACCAAAGCTCAATTGTCAGTTCAAGAAATTATATATTAGCTGCTATTACAGGTAATCCTCGACTTACAACAGTTCATTTAATAACTGTTCAAAGTACAGTGGCACTGAAAAAAGTGACATGACTATTTTTCACACTTAACAACCATAACAGCATCTCTATGGTCACATGATCAAAATTCTGACACTTGACAACTGACTTATATTTATGATGGTTGCAGTGTCTGGAGATCTTGTGATCAAGCAAAGTCAATGGGGAAGCCAGTTCACTTAACAACCATGTTACTAATTTAACAACTGCAGTTACTCACTTAACAGCTTTTGCAGGAAAGGTCGTAAAATGGGGCAAAATTCACTTAACAAATATTTCACTTAAGAACAATTTGGGGTTCAATTGTGGTGGTAAGTCGAGGACTATCTGTATTACAGGCAGAAGTGTCATTTAATTTCGTGCATTTATTTAAAGTATTTTATGTGCCACAACTTTGGGTGGCTCACAACAAAAATAAAACCAAAACAGCAATAACAACAACAAACAGTACATCACCAAATACAATTCCCCAGCTCTAACCTTACCCTTTCCCAATGCTTGGGGGAAGAGCCAGCTTCCTGAAAGCTAAAATATTGAGGTCCTTCTAGGAGGAAGTTGTATGCAGTATTTTGTGAGAAAATTTAGCGACAAGTATTCTGAGTTCATTTGCTATATATTAATGAATTAGTTCAGTCTAGAATTGGGGGTGTAGCATTTTGGTAATGAAATTATTTTGTTGTGAGATAAGGGCTGAAATTATCCAATTCCTTTTGGGGAGAGAATTTTGGAGTTTTTAAATGTTTTTTAAAACGTTTAAAAACAATGTGTAATAGTTCATTTTATGTTAAGCTGATTTTATGTGTTTTTCTCAGGATGGTAGAGTTTGGTGTTACAGCCCTATAGAGCTTTGGATACTGCAGAGAAAAGAGTTTAGTGGGCATCAAATGGCCTCCAAAATTCTATATTTCTGCAATTGTACTAAAACTGTTTAAATATGAATTATTGAATTGTGTATTTCAGAGTTAAATAATCTAACAAAACATTGTGTGTGCTTTTTAAGAGAATAATTCGGATTCAGAATTGAGTATAAGAATCCTCATGCATTTTTTCTTTTCTTCCAGTGGATCAAAATAATTAAACATGCCGTTGTTGGTTGTATAATATCATTCTTGTGGTTTTTTGGCCTCACTCTGTGTGGACCACTAAGGTAAATATATTGTGGGTTTATCCATGAAAAATGTGATGTACAAATCAAGTTTATGTATGTTAGCCGCCTCCAATCTTACAGAAGTATAAAAGGCTAAACTAAAAGGTTACAATACAATATCTTAAAACAGACTGAGATACCACAAATGTCCATGGTAGTAGCATCGATTTCCTGGACTGTGAATTAAAACTTACATTATAACTCTTGGAGAAGCTTTAATCTTTTTTCTTAACACCATTTTTTAACCAGTATATTAGGTCTAGAATTCATATCTTTATGGTAGCCCAAAACAAAAGTTATGTTAGGCCAGACCCATCCCTTCAGTGCAATCCTATACCTCTGTCTTCAGAAATTGATCCATTTAGTGATGCAGAAGGAGTTTCTCCAAGGGTAGGACTTGTACTTATTCTGTGCAAGGTTACTTAAGAGTAATATTGAGAAAATATGGATGAAATTTTTAATATGTAGACCATCGTTGAATCAGAGAGAGGCAGAATTTTATTTCTGTTGTGCCTTGCAAAACTCAGCAGATGATATACTGTATCCCCCACCTTCAGATGAGAAGGTACTGCAACAACTGTTCTGATTAAGTTGGTAGAAAGAATTCCAGAATACTGTTTGAGTGAGCCTCAGATTTTCAAATTAGTGTCTTAACAAAATTTGGTTACTTTGGCTGTGTTCTTCTTTTGCAGAACTGTGTTGATTTTTGAACATAGTGATATTGTTGTCATTTCGTTACTCAGTGTCCTGTTCACAAGTTCCAAAGGAGGACCAGCAAAGGTATCATTGGTTTTACAAAAAACTTTATGTAATAAAAGTTTTCATATTATCTGTTTTTTTTGTTGCCACAAGTTATTCAGAGTATTTGTCTCCTTTTATAACCAGCTTCTCCATTTTTTTCCCCAGACTAGAGGTGTGGCATTTTTTATAATTGCTGTGATCTGCCTGCTGCTTTTTGATAATGATGATCTCATGGCTAAAATTGCAGAACACCGTATCCTTTCTGATTTTATAATAGAGAGAAATTTTTTTACTAGCTGCTTAAGACTGTTAACATATTGCAAAAAATGAAGTACTTTATTCTGTTAGAAATTGTGCCCAATTGAACTACTATTTCTGAAATAAATTTGCTAATACGTAACACTATTATTAGTGGTTATGTAATAGCATACTTTTGTATGCTGAGGCATGTTGGTTTTTATTTTAAAAAAGTAGTTAATTTCCTTAATTTTCTTCTTCTTTGAAAAATAATGAGAAAGGAAACTATAGTTATACCCTTTTCCACTCCTGTAAATTAATGTGGTAATGAAAAGATCTAAGGTTTTGGGCTTTTTTTGCTTTGCCTATATATAACAATGCTTATTGTTTATTGTCTATATACCATTATGCTCTGCAAGGAATATAGCATTTTTGTTTTAATGTGCAAGCAGAATAAACTGAAAAATACAGCTTAACCTGCTGTTGTTTCCAAACAATAGAAAGTAAAATAACTTTACTGTAATATCTTTAGCTCTTATGAAAAACTGGTACTTAACTATAATCAGGATTTATCCCTAGTGAGAAAGTATAAAAAACTGACACCCCAAGTGCTCTTTATAATTCTCTGCTATAATCCCTATCCCTGAACCAGATCATTTGAAGCTTTAAAGCAGGGATGTCAAACTCAAGGCCCGTGGGTTGCATCCAGCCCATGAGGTGCTTAGATCTGGCCCACAGGGCTGCCCTGGAAACAGCAAAGGACCAGCCCGTAGTGCCTCTGCCAGCGAAAATGGAGCCCGGGAGGGCCACGTACGGCCCTCTGGAGCTCCATTTTCGCTGGCAGAGGGCTGCAAGCCATTACTGCCCGAAAACAGGTGCCCCTGACATGAGTGATGTCAAGCTGGCCACGCCCCCCCTAGGCCACACCACCTGACACCCCACCCCACCCCCGAGATCAAACACAACTCTGATGCGGCCCTCAATGAAATTGAGTTTGACACCCCTGCTTTAAAGCAAGGAGTAGTTCTTTAAACTTGGGAGGGTGAGGGGGGTGGAGGGTGAGGGGGGCGGAGAGGGGGGCATATACAAAGTAAAGATTCAGCATGCTCTGATGCTGCCAAATAGACAATTTAACTTAATGGTTTCGTACAAAGTTAAAAGCATGAGGATACTTTATTTTCTACAATATCCCTTGGCCAATGTCTGTGGTCAAAGCAGTAATCTCTCAGTATTGCCTTTTGATTACCAAAAATGACTGGAAATTCATCATCATAGTTCCTCCTGAGGGCGTTCATGCAGGGTGGTCAGAAGAATGCGGTTGTCAGTCCAGAAAGCTACTGAGCTATTTAGGAAAATCCACAGTAGATACGCATCATAACACCAATTAAGCATTAGGTCAGAGGGCTCCATGCAGCTTGTAAAACCAGCTGTTACCGTGATCATAACCCTCTCTCACCATGGTTGCTGAAAGCACAATTTTCCAACATCTTATGACAGGTAACAGCTGATAACAGTAGTGAAATAAGTATAGAAGTAGTCCTCACATAATGACCATTTGTTCAGCGACTGTTGAAAGTTATGGCATTGCTGAATAAATGGTAGTTATGTCTGGTCCCCAAAATTATGGCCATACCTGCAGTCACATGATCAAAATTTGGGTGCTTGGCAACCTACCTGTATTTAGGACTGCGAGGATGCTTCAAAAGGGACCAAGCCAAGACTTGCTTGGATCAGGGTGGATCCTTAGTGACTGTTGAGATTTGGTTAATAACAACAACAGGGATTGCTGTTGCTAAATGATGTGGTCACATGACATCCCTCTTATAATCAGAGCACTTGTTGATGGAAATTTCAATCCCAATTATTGTCATAATTCATGGATTATCTAAATCAGTTTAAAAAAAAAAAATCCTGCAAACTCCCTGAAAATAGTGGTGCCCACTTGTCGTATGCTACCTTGTTACTTTATGAACCTCAGCCTCTCAAAAATATTAAGTCCAGTCAAGTAAAATTGTAGCTGGGTTATGAATTCCTCAACTCCGTTGATCAGGAATGTAAAATTAGAATCTAAATGATAATTTCTTCACATTGAAGAATTCTTAAATTGGTCCCATAAATAATTACTACAGTACTGCCCCCTTAAGAACATAAAGCACACAATTCTCCTTCAGAGGCCATTAACAATCTGCAATATAATGAGCCAGCTTTCTTAATAAATCAAGATCCAGATTTTTGGCATGTCTTCAGATTCTGTTTGAGGCTATGGAACACTACCTTTGGTAAGAGTAAAAAATAAGGAACAAGATGGAATTGATAGTGGAAGACTTTTCCATAAGATTTCAATGTAAAGGTTATAACTCACTTTGAAAACTTTCCCATTAGATTGAAAATTGTTATTTACTATATATTTTAGCATATGCATTCTAATCATGTTTCTAATTTGTGTGTTCTATGATTGGTTTTTTTAAAGAGGTATCAACCAATTAACATAAAGAGTTATAAACAGCTAACAAAATAATATAAACATTTACAAAAACCCAAAAAGAAAAAAAAAGGCCTGGGAAAATTATACCATGAACAAAACAATTCCAAAATATTTGCCCAGATTGTTAAAAAGTCCTCTTACTTGTTCCCTTGTTTTTCACCTTTAATGCAATCGTTTGTGATTGAGTATTGCTTAGCTTATCCTTCAAAAATCAGATGAAACTCATTTTTTCACTATAGGGATTATCTTTCATTTAATTTCTTTAAGAAAGTAATTAATAGAAATCAGAATGTTGTTATCTATGCTTGAATGAGACAGGGATAAGGTCCTGTTGCAGAATTTTCCTGAACTTCAAATTTTTTAGCTGAAGGACATCACGACAGCGCTCTAACCCATATGCTTTATACAGTCATCACTTTCTTAGGAGTTGCAGACCATAAGGTAAATGCTGAATAAACTGTTGAAAAGTTAGTAACTTAATTATTTTAATTGGTTACTGTTAGCAAACATTTTTTAAAAAGTACTATTAATAGTTTCTGCTGAATTGTTTCAAATTTTTTGGATATGCACAGTCCTTAAATGTAAGTATCTTTGTAGGTGAAGGAGGTGTTAAAATCATCTTTTACCTGGAGGAAAATCCCATTGTACTTAGGGCAGCTTACCTCACAGTAGAAATACTATGTTGTATTGCAACATCATTAACAAATAATTTTTTATTTAATGGCCTTCAATTTGCAGTAATTTATTATGTATTTGTATCATAATGGTAGTACCAGTATGTTAGGGAGCACAGGACTTGGATTTAGGAAACTGGAAACTTGGATTTCACTAGGTACAGCTGTAGGCATTGATTTTATCAATTGTTTACAAATTTCTGGGGCTGCTAATAATTTTATATGCATCTTTCTTCTGCTTTCTGAGAAAAATGTAAAGTTTGTGGTGTTTATTAATAGAGATATACTTAAAGGAATATTGAGCATTTGTTTTTTAAAGTGTTAATTGAAGTCTTTTTCTTTTTTCTTTTGGTAGGGTGGAGTAATCTTGCTTGTATTAGCATTGTGTTGTAAAGTTGGATTTCACACAGCTTCCCGAAAACTCTCAGTCGATATTGGTGGAGCCAAACGCCTTCAATCATTATCACATCTTGTTTCAGTTCTCCTTCTGTGTCCTTGGGTGATTGTTTTGTCTCTGACAACAGAGGTAATTAGCATCACTTGACTATTAAAGAGAAAGCAGCATTCTGATGTCAAAATGTTATATCTAAGTCATTTTTGTTACTGGAGTCAGTACCTTCAAGCCGTGACTCTTGGAGAGGCAGTTTTGTTTGCACCATGCCTTTCCCAAAAGAATGGGGATGTCGGGATTGAAGCTTCTGCAGTTTCATCTTGAAACATGTTCTCTAGAAGAAGTGGCTTTTGGCACTTCTCCCATTTCCCAAAGAGAAAGGGAACAAAATGGATAAAATAGAAGCACCTCCTGGTGTGACTATCCCACCTTTATCATAAAGGTATGAGGGGGGCAATCAAAGCAGAATAGCACATCCTGTTCAGGGTAAGGGAAAGAGGCTTTGAAGGGGCAGGTTCCTGCAGTGTGTCACAGCTTGACACAGAGAATACTATAATAGTTATTAGATGAAATTATGAAGGAATAGGTGAATGCTAACAATAACAATTGCACTTAGACTTGTATATACTGCTTTACAGTGCTTTATAGCCCTCTCTAAGCAGTTTACAGAGTCAGCATATTGCCCCCAAACAATCTAGGTCCTCATTTTACCAACCTCAGAAGAATGGAAGGCTGAGTCAACCTTGAGCCGGTCAGAATCAAACCAAACTGTGGCAGCTGGCAATCAGCAGAAGTAGCCTGCAGTAGTGCATTCTAACCACGGCTCTTCTATTACATATGCTTTGCCAATTACAGAAGTTAGAAATGCAACTATAGTCCACTTTGTTTCTGAAACTGATATCAAAATTCCAGCTGATTTTCACCACTCCAAATTTCACTTTCATTTTTTTAATAACTCATCAGTTTAACCCAGTTTCTTGCTAGCTTTAAGAACATTGTCTTTATAATTTTATAAATTTTACTACCCTTTCCTTAACTATTTTTATAAATGTAACGGGCTATAATTGGAAAGTGTGTTGGGGGTATCTTCGAGTCATTCTTGACTTCTGGGAATTGCCTGGACAAGTCCCTGCAGTTTTCTTGCCAAGGTTTTTTGGAAGTGGTTTGCTGTTTCCTAATTCCTAGGGCTGAGAAAGAGTGACTGGTTTAAGGTCACCAAGCTGGCTGACAAAACCAAGCTGGTTTTGTGCCTAAAACAGGACTAGAATTCATTATCTCCTTCCTGGTTTCTAGCCTGGTACCTTAACCACCAAACTGGCTTTCTAATTGGAAAGTTGATCAATTAAAATTCTGAATTTACTGTGATGCACAGTAGTGATGTAGTGATTACTAGAGTAAGTTCTTGGATATTTGTGATTAATGTTGTACTCAGGGATTTTAATCTGATCTCGCACGATATTTTCTTACAGTATATATTTATTTATCTTAATAATCCTGTAGGTACTTATTCCTGAACTGTTAAGAGATCCTGACTACACAGTGTTGTTTTCAAATCCTAAAATGTGTTGATAAACAATGCTAATTTTTGTTCATTTCAAAAGTGAAGAAAAATACATTTGTTCAATAATGTATAACAATATTTAAATATTACTGCCTGTATTTACATATTTGCATATTTTGATTGCAGAGCAAAGTAGAATCATGGCCTTCCCTCATCATGCCCTTTTTAAGTGTAATCTTTTTTGTCATAATTTTGGACTTCTATGTAGAATCTATGTGTTTTGTCAAGATGGAAGCATCTAAATGTGCCCGTTACGGATCCTTTCTCATTTTCATAAGTGCTCTAATTTTTGGTAATTTTTGGACACATCCAATAACAAACCAGCTTCGTGCTATGAATAAACCAGCACACCAGGAAACTACAGAGCATGTTATATCTGGAGGAGTGGTAGTCAGTGCCATTTTCTTTATACTATGTAAGTATGACATAGTGAAATATTGTTCAAGACATTTGCATGTATTGATAAAAGACCTTGATATCACAAAATGCATTCATTTGCAGTGTTTTTATCCCAAATACTGTGCTGAAATTTCTAGCTGTAAATCATCACTATTGCTACTATAGAGATTTGGTTCAAAGAGAACTGCATTGTTCATTTTAAAATAATAAGTTACACTAAGTGTTCTGAACTTAAACTTGTGTACACATGCAGGAAGGCATTCCCTGTTGGTTATTCTGTTGCCATATTAAGACAAGGTTATTAGGTTTGGAGTTTCTAGATTTTCTTTGAAAGCAATTCCTTGCTTCATTTTTATCAGTACCTATCAAATTGCATGAATTATCTCCTTTGAAAATCCTGCCTTGGTTAACATGTCCATAGGCTAAATTGCAGAAATAGATCAGGTTTTTTTAATTGGAGGTTTCTTGCTAGTCAATTCATGAAAGATGAGTGATTAGTTGTTTAATTTTTTAAAAAACATATCTAGTGCTCAGGCCCATCTCAAGGCCTTGCTAATTATTGTTTTTCTCAGCTGCTGTGTATTTTAATTTTTGTATATGTTTTTGTTTCATCTTTTTAATATTGTTCCTCACCCTGATTCATTGTTGAGATGGTGGCCGCATACATTGATTAAATAAATAAATTCAATACCATCATGGGGCTTAACTTGAAGCACAAAGAAACAATATCACCCTATGCATTAGGTGATTAAGTGGCGAGTATGATATAATATTGAATAGTCTGAGTCTCTGGGAAAAGAACTTTTTAAAATGCGTTTGTATTTCATGTGTGATATAGGCTTTTTTTTCCCTTTTCAGCTGCCAATATTCTTTCCTCCCCAACACGGAAAGGGCAGAAAGGCACTCTTATTGGTTATTCTCCAGAAGGAATACCACTGTACAATTTTATGGGCGATGCTTTACAACACAGCTCTCAGTCCTTGCCTCGATTTATTAAAGAATCACTGAAGCAAATTCTTGAGGAGTCTGATTCAAGGCAGATCTTTTATTTTCTATGCCTAAATCTGGTAAGCTTATCTTTAAAATAGTTAATCCTGTGTGAGTTTGAGAGAGAGAGAGAAATATATGAAATTACTTTTTTTGTTATTTGGCATTGAGAATAAAACAGAAGCCTCCGTTTAATGTAAACCTCTCTGGAAGGGTCTGCACTGATCATATAGTCCAGCCTTACAATTTTAGACAAAAGACTGCATCTTAATGGAAGCTTCTCAAGGAAATCCCAGTTTCTCCATAGATAACTTGATAAAACAGTTTTATGTATAAGGACTGCAGTCAGAGATTAATTTTATTTCTCTGCATTTTCATATGAATGTTAACTTCACAAAAAATGTATATATCCTTAAGGATCTAAGTCATCCATTTAGTCAGCAGTAAAACTAATGACAGTGTTTTACAGAACTATGTAAATGACTTGTGAACTAATCTGAAGGGCAGCTGCTTTTAAAACTGATGACAAAATTCAAAAGCATTAGGTGATATGGGACGAGACATTGTTGGTCATAGGATATAAAGTGGGTGGGAGAAGGAAACACTAAAGTAAGAGTTCCTTTCCATTACTTTTGTATGTTCCTAGATAATATTAATCAGCTTCATCCAAGATTTGTACTCCAAAGTCCAGAATATGCTGTCTTACTCAAAAATTGCAACTGTACAAGAAGGAGCTCTATCTCAGTGTGCGGAATTGATTGACTTGGAGTAGCACTTACTTTCTGTTTCCTCTTGGAAATAGGGTGATATTTTGTTCTCTTAGCTGTTTCCTTGGCCACATTGCCCAACCATTGTTAAAAGCCTTGTTAAAAACATTTTTGATCCTGTCTTAAACTATGTATTTTAAACGTTCAGGCATAAAATTGCAAATTGAAAAGAAATAATGGATCAGCGGATTGTTTTACTTTTATCAAAGCTAGATAAAATACTAAATTACTAAAAGCAAAAAACTATAGCAATAGCACTGCAGATACTGCAGATGCAGTGGCACAGTGGTTAGAATGCAGTAGTGCATGCTAACTCAATGTTCACTCCAGGAGTTTGATTCTGAGTGGATGAAGGTTGACACAGCCTTCCATCCTTCCAAGGTCAGTAAAATGAGGACCCAGATTGTTGGGGGCAATATGCTGATTCTGTAAACCACCTAGAGAGGGCTGTAAAAGTACTGTGAAGATGTATATAATTGCTATTGCTAGACTTATATATTGCCCCATAGTGCTTCATAGTACTCTCTGAGCAATTTACAAATATCAGCATATTGCCCCCAACAATCTGGGTCCTCATTTTACTGATCTCAGAAAGATGGAAGACTGAGTCAACTTTGAGTTGGTCAGGATCGAACTCCTGGCTGTGGGCTGAGTTAGCCTGCAATACTGCATTCTAAGCACTGTCCCACCACAGCTCAAAAGACAAGCAGTGAAACTTTTTTCTACATCTCTGTTTTAATAGTTGTGAAACAGAAATCATTCTCAGGTATAATTTTCTCTCTTATACAAGCAAACATTTGAAATGCTTATTGAGAATATAATTTTCTTCCAGATTATACTTTGTAGAGTAGTATATGTATCTTTATTTTTTTTTCCCATTAGATATGAATTTTTCTAATCAGTTTTATATGTAACACTAAAATGTGTTTCATTTTCAAAGACAACATATTTTTTTTATTTTTTTTAGGCTTTTACATTTATAGAGTTATTTTATGGTGTATGGACCAATAGTCTAGGATTAATTTCGGATGGATTTCACATGCTTTTTGACTGTTCAGCTTTAGTTATGGGTCTCTTTGCAGCACTGATGACTAGATGGAAAGCAACCCGTATATTCTCCTATGGGTATGTATACTGAATAAATTATAAAGATTTCTTAAAGGGTATAAAGACAAAGTTGTGAGACTAAAAGATAGGTAATTTACACCAAATAAACATAATGAAAAGACTCAGTTTACACTATTTATTTATTTCTTATACTTATATGCCACCCTTCTCCCAAAGGACTTGGGGCGGCTCACAGAAATTAAAACAATGAAAACAATAAAAATAGCTACTAAAATAATCAATTAAAATCTCCAATTAAAAATCACCTATCAGATCAGAAAATTTGTTGGAAAAGCCATGTCTTCAGGTCACAGCGGAAAGAGCGGAGGTCGGGGGCCGTCCGGAGCCCCGTGGGTAACCCATTCCAGAGGGTTGGTGCGTCCACAGAGAACGCCCTCATCCTGGACGCCACCAGCTGACATTGTCTGGACGATGGCACCCGGAGGAGGGCAGTCCTATGTGAGCACACAGGGTGGTGGGAGGCAGGCAGAAGGTGGTCCTGCAGGTACCCTGGGCCCATGCCATGTAGGGCTTTATAGGTAAGTACCAGCACCTTGAAGCGGATCCGAAGGACCACCGGTAACCAGTGCAGCTCGCGCAGGAGAGGTGTAACACGGGAGTAACGGGAAGCTCCCGTAACAACCCGCGCGGCCACATTCTGGACCTGCTGGAGCCTCCGGGTACACCCCAAGTGCAGCCCCATGTAAAGGGCATTGCAGTAGTCCAAACGATAGATAACGAGAGCTTGGGTGACGGTACGGAGGGCATCCCTGTCTAGGAAAGAGCGTAACCGGCGAACCTATGCAAAAGCCTCCTGGTCACGGCCGCCAGATGGTCCACTAAGGACAGCCGCAAATCCAGGAGGACGCCTAGATTGCGAGCCCTTTCAGAGGGAGTAAGCAACTCCCCTCCCATCAAGAGTGATGGGGCCACTAGACCATGAGATGCCGGCAACCACAGCCACTCGATCTTGGAGGGTTTGAGTCTGAGCCTGTTCCTACCCATCCAGACCCGTACCACCTCCAGGCACTTAGACATCACAGAAAGGGCATCTCTGGGTTGGTCCAGGGTGGAGATGTAAAGCTGGGTATCATCAGCATACTGATGATATCTCACCCCAAAACTGCGAATGATCTCACCCAGCGGCTTCATATAGATGTTAAAGAGCAAGGGGGAGAGAACCGATCCCTGAGGCACCCCACAAGTGAGGGGCTTCAGGGAGGATCTCTGTCCCCCGCCCAGACAAACTGCGTGCAACCCGAGAGATAGGAGGAAGACCACTGCAAAACAGTGCCCCTCACCCCCAACCTGCCAAGTCGTCACAGTAGGATACCATGGTCGATGGTATCGAAAGCCGCTGAGAGGTCAAGTAGGGCCAGGATGGAGGAATAGTCCCCACCCCGGGCCCGCCAGAGATCATTCACCAGAGCAACCAATACCGTTTCCGTGCTGTGTCCGCGCCTGAAGCCCGATTGGTACGGGTCTAAATAATCCGTTTCCTCCAGGAATTGTGGAATTTGGTGTGCCACCACGGACTCAACAACCTTCGCTATAAAGCGAAGGTTGGAGATGGGACGAAAGTTGTTCAAGGAGGCTGGATCCAGGGCAGGCTTCTTGAGAAGGGGTCAAACCACCGCCTCCTTAAGGGTGGCGGGGAAGACCCCATCCCTCAGCGAAGCATTGACAATCGCCTGGATCCAGTCTCTGGTCACCTCTCTGGTTGCCGCAACAAGCCAGGAGGGACACGGGTCCAACAAACACGTGGAGGCCCCAATCTACCAACAATCCTGTCCACTTCATCTACGGATACAGGTTCAAAGTCAACCCAGATGTTGCCTTCAAGGCTTGCTCCCATCTCCTCATCAGACCCTGCCCAGTCAGAGTCTAAACCCGTCCAGATCTGAGCGATTTTGTCTTGCAGAAATTGAGCAAAATCATCAGCACTGCCCTGCAGTAATTTACACTAAAGTAAACAATAATATATTGTTTTTGAATAATCACAATTTATGTATTGTCTTAAGACACTTTTTTAAAGCCGTGGTTTACAAACCAGGAGGAGAGACAGACTGTTCCCAACTCTTAATTTTCAACAAAATACTAAATACCTGGTTCCTATCCAAAGCCTTGGGTTAGGATGGGGATTGAGCCTTTTTTAGACTTTTAGTTCTGTCTTCCAGTCAACTTACTTACTTACTTACTTACTTACTTACTTACTTACTTACTTTCTTTCTTTCTTTCTTTCTTTCTTTCTTTCTTTCTTTCTTTCTTTCTTTCTTTCTTTCTTTCTTTCTTTCTTTCTTTCTTTCTTTCTTTCGAAACTAATATTGTTGCAGTATATTTAACAGCAGTCAGCCAGGGAATATAATTATATATGTGTGTTTTTGTCGTATTCTTTTTACTGCAGATTTTTAAATGTTCTATTTTTGTTTGCTTTTCTGTTTGTATTTGGGGAGGGGGAGGTTGGAATTTGTATTTTAACTTTAGGAATAAAATAATCTGTTAAAAAAAGAATCATGGAGTTTCCAGTCCCAATTAGTACTGTTAAACAAGGACTATCTGAAATCTTGGATTCTCAGAATAGTTTGAAATTTCAGCGTATTCAGAACATCTCAGTATATTTTCTCTTTAGTCTTATTCCTTGTTTTCTCAATTGCAGGTTTGGCCGTGTGGAAATTCTCTCAGGTTTTATTAACGGACTTTTTCTCATGGTAATAGCTTTCTTTGTCTTCACTGAGTCCGTGGCCAGACTGGTTGATCCTCCAGACATAGATACAAATATGTTGACTGTAAGTTTGTGAATTTTTGTTTTATATAATCTTTAAAAATACTGCTCCAAAGCATTTTTAAAATTCAGTATAAACAGGATTCACTTTTCCAAGCATTTCTGATGCTGTTAAGTTCATAGAACTTTCCCATGACAATGAAAATAAAGCACACTTAGCTGGCCTCAAAATTTTTAACCTCAAAAATTTTTAAATGGTGCTTTTCCTTCAGAGAAAAAATGGCGGGAAATGTGTAGAACTGAGGCTGGCAACTCAGAAAGCCTTTATGTGCCAGAGCCATTGAAATTTTACTACCTTTATGTGGCAATAACACTGAAGTGTCTGTAAATGGGCATATAGAGTGAGAATAACAACCTCGGGGAGTTGCTTTGGGCTGGTTTCTTTGTTTTCTTAGGCATAGTTAATAGCATTAAATAAAGTATAAAAAATTCTTTGTTCTCCTTCATGCAGCCTGTTTCAGTTGGAGGACTGATAGTAAACCTTGTTGGTATCTGTGCCTTTAGCCATGCCCATTCCCACGGGCCTTCTCGAGGAGGATGCCATGCACATGAACACAGTCATTCCCATCACAGCCATGGTCATGGCCATGGCCATTCCCACAATGACCACGGGCACTCTCATAATCATGGACACGGGCATGGATCGTTAGGAGGCAGCATGAATACTAATATGAGGGGTAAGTAGAAAGCAATGGATTTTTTATGACTTCAGTTTTTATTTATCATAGAATGACATATAATGTATCTTATTATAAGGACAGGCATCTAACAGGAAGGGCATCCAGCCAGTAAACGCTCAATTCTATTCAGTCGCCCTGACTCTACCCCGAATTAAGGGATTACAGGGTCGTAAAAGGGAAGTTTTTTAATGACATATAAGATAAAGGCCTTTGGCCTTGGATTGTGTGTGTTTGTTGTTTGATTTTTTTCATTCTTATCCAGTTCTTGTTATCTTTGCTATTTTTTATTCTTTATTTTTATTTCTGACTTTATTTTACTTGTGATCTGCCCATAGTTATTGGGAGTTGAGTGGCATACAAATGTAATAAATATTTTTTAAAAATAGATCATAAAAATATTTTAGGATATCAGGTTTTAAAATCTGATATGGATTGATTAGAGTACTTGATAGGAGTACTTATTTCTACTGTTCATGTCGTTTAACTACTAAGTGTATTAATGATCTGTGTTTCCTTCTCCACTCCAGGAGTGTTTCTACATGTCTTGGCAGATACCCTTGGCAGTGTTGGTGTTATCATATCAACAATTCTCATTCAACAGTTTGGATGGTTGATAGCCGATCCACTCTGTTCTCTATTTATTGCTACGCTGATTTTTCTCAGTGTTATCCCTCTAATAAAAGATGCTTGCCAAGTACTCTTGTTGAGACTGCCTCCAGAACATGAAAAAGATCTGCACGTGGCTTTAGAAAAGGTTAGAAGTAACAATGCCTATAATTTCATACAAATGACTTTTTTGGAGAAGCATAATATTGAACAGTATTACAAAATATTTATTACTCGTTATCCTGTGTTTTTTAACAGATCCAGAACATAGATGGTGTCATCTCCTACAGAGATCCTCACTTCTGGGGTCACTCTGCTAATGTGGTGGCAGGCACAATACATGTACAAGTAATGTCAGAAGTAATGGAACAGAGAATAATTCAGCAGGTAGCTCAGTATGTTCATTCTTCATGAAGCTTCAGTTCTCACACTTATGGCTTTCTCTAGATTAGTGAAATGTCAGTCGCCAATAGTACAACCAAATGGTAAAACCACCTTCGTGATAACATGTTTTGAAAGTTGTTCATTGTCTTCAATTAGTAGAATGTTTAAACCGGCAGGTAATTTTAACATGTTTTGCATGTAACTCCGCTGTGTGTGCATTGTTGAAGGCAATCTTGGTCTGGGGATTATTCATTTTCAAAGTTATTTCCAGAAGTTTCCAACAGGTGTAGCAGTGATAAGATGACTTCGATGAGGCAGGGATGGAACTGTGGAACACTTTACCCATTTTTTACATTTCAAAAAAAATAAGTACAACATATATGTAATTTGCTTAATGCATTTTTCTATTCCTTCCTTCCTTTTTAAAAAAAATGATGCTGAGATTGATCAGTGCTTTCACTGTAGATTTTGTGCATATTATGCCAATAGAAAAAAATAGAATCCTAGGTTAGACTTGCTGAGAGAACAAGTCATTCCTCTGCTGCCCAGAAAGAAGCTTTTAAAGAAAATACATTTTTCACATGCAGAAGTTTTACAATCTAGGTGATAGAATAATATTTCTTGTCTAAGAACATTTATCTTCCTTAGATCTTCAGAGAGAGTTTTGCTAAACATTTAACATTTGTATTTTACTGTTCATTTTTTGTTTAGGTATCAGCTGTTCTCAAAGATTCTGGTGTTAACAATTTGACTATCCAGGTGGAAAAGGAAGCTTATTTTCAGCATATGTCTGGCCTCAGTACAGGGTTCCATGATGTCCTTGCAATGACAAAACAAATGGAATCCATGAAGTACTACAAGGATGGTACTTACATCATGTAATTTGGAGTTCACATCTGTCAATTTCACTATCTTCATTATTTCATCAAGAGAATTTGCACATAAATGTACAGAATTTTTAGACAAACTGTTAATATACCTTTAAAACCAGATCAAGAGGTTTATAAAAATGTGGGACACCTAGGACATATGCTGTATATGTGGAAATAATGGCAATGTAAAATATTGTATTTGGTGTCTTATTAAACTGATTTTGCTATATGAATGTGGATGAGCACAAATGTATTGTACACTTTCCTCCAGAAGGAATAATGAACAATTCTCTCCCATTGCAACCTAAAATTGTTTTCATAAGCTTTGAAAAGGACATTAGCAGACTCCATAAAAAAATTGTCTTCAAAGTTATTTTGAAGTTTTGCTGGTGTATGTGTACTTACACATTGAGTGCAAATATTTTTAAAAACATTAAATACAAATGTACATTTTTATATTAATTCCATTTCTGTATACAATCCTATTTTCTAAGGACATCTTTTTTAATGAAGGAAAATAGATTCTGCTATAGAAATATTGTCAGGTGAATTAATTTTTTTAGAAGGAAAAATCCCTGGTAACCACAAATCAGGGAAGGAAAATATTTTTTTGTTTTTGCACTTCTGTGTTCCTTAGTTTGAACCACTGTGTAAAATAAATACTTTATAATTTTTATAAGTATCTAGTGAAATTATTGCATAAATTACAGGCTTAAAACTAGAAAAATTCAGTGACAATTGAGTTTTCTGCCTTGAGTCATATGTCCCTGATTATATGATAACGATACTGTGAGTACAATTTTCTATAGAATTTTAAGGAGTTATAGAGTTCCTCTAAAATGGCATAGAATATTTAGACAAGTTCAATACTTGTTATGGCAACACATATTGAAACAAGCAGAATAGGTGATGGTGAGATTGGAAACAGAACATAGGACTGGGAAGGATGTTTCTTCATTTCAAATGTAACAAGAATGAGATTATTAAAGGATTAATTTCCCTTAAATATCATTGACCCTTTCAGTATTTCAAATAATGGAGGCAATTGTCTATATGTATCAAAAAATTGTCCTTAATTATGCCCCTTATGATAATGAACTACATTTCTGCTTAATATGATGCAGTTTGTCTTCCCCACCACTCTAGAGCTATGAACGTTGAGCAAATATGTAGACAACATTATGTCTCTGTTGAATCTTGTATTGTCAACATTTAAATGAAGATAAAGGTATTTGGCACAATCCAGGACGTTTAAGTTTCATTCTGTGTTAAAATGCAGAATACATGACTTAATGGATGTGACAAATGTAAATAATTTGTCCAGAGTCCAACACAATATTTGGTAAGCAAACTGAGTAAATATAACCCAAGCCATTACAGCAGATGGCACCATCTAACAAACCCAATTCACCATCACCATATCCATAGCACAGTTGGACCTGAATGAGAAGAAATCCAACGGCTGTTGATCAGGCTGTAAAGAAGTGTCTTAGAAGCAAGCACTAGCAATGAATGCATTTTCATGTTGCTATTAATCAAACTATATGAATACTTCTATATAGTTACTAGAAATCAAGCTCAATTTGAAGAAATCTTCTGACCAGCAGGATAAAAACCTAAAAATGACCATTACTTGTTTCTACTCAAACTGAGTAGAGTACAACTGTATGACTACAATGTCCTTCAACAGTTTTATTATTTAAATTGTGTGAAGATGTTTTTCCTCAGTCAGTTTTCTTTATGTATTGGCCATGGCTACACAAGACCCATAGAGGTTTTATGATAACCTTACACAGCCTGGTGTTCCCCCACAACTACAACAGTCATCAGCCAACATAACCATTGCTTATTGGAAACAAGTAACTGCTTCAATAGCTCCATAACAGCAGCAGCAGTTTAATGACATCATGAAATCAACAGGTGTCATACATTGACAATATGGCAGCCTAGTGACTACTGAAGGCTTTTAAGGGTCCTAAATTTTGAATCCTATTTTCACCTGGGAATAAGCCAGTCTGAGGAGGCATTTCTGGGATTGTGCTGTTTGGTACCTGGAGATTTTACATACCATTAGATTTTAACAGGACAATTTCTTTTCAATCACATAAAAGCACCAGAGGTGGGTTTCAGCAGGTTCTGACCAGTTCTGGAGAACCGGTAGCAGAAATTTTGAGTAGTTCGGAGAACGGGTAGTAAAAATTCTGACTGGCCCCGCCCTCATCTATTCTCTGCCTCCCAAGTCCCAGCTGATCGGGAGGAAATGGGGATTTTTCGGTAACCTTTCCCTGGAGTGGGTGGGAATGGAGATTTTACAGTATCCTTCCCCTGCCACACCCACCAAGCCACACCCACAGAACCGGTAGTAAAAAAAATTTGAAACCCACCTCTGAAAAGCACATATATAATAAAGTGATATCAAGATGTTATTGATCAATAAAACCTAAGAATATCTGCCTTCTATATATTTTGGTGTGAACATATTAAGTATTACGATTTGCCACCAAGTTAATTCTTTCACCATTCAAGTAGAGGAGGTTTAAGATGCTCAGTATGTTTCAAGTGAAGCCCAATAGCTTATCTCTCAGCTTATCTGTCTCTTGCTGAGACAGTAAAATTCCTGGCTTTTCTATATACCGGTAAGTAACCTCTATGTGAAAATAATAAATATCCATTAATAATAAGAAATCAGGAGCATCCAACTTTCCATCTCTTTCATCTACATTTTAACATCTCTATGACCAGCAAAGATGCAGTTGCTCCAGCAGACACGTGCAATCATAGACATACCATAGGTGTTGCTTGTCTGACAATGATACACGTTTACATTTATGGGGAACCTGGTTGGGAATTGGGAAAAGAGGTATCAGCTGTACTTACGATGATGCACTTCATTGTACTGGTTTACTAAGATACACCAAATTTCAAACTGGCACATACGATGATCGTAAATGAAACAGACCTGGGGTTTTAATAATTTTCAAAAGAAACCCATTTATTTTTGTAGGCTGTGATCTATTATTTGTATTAGAGGAACAACTGATCTTTTCCAAAAATGTCTTAGTTAACGTATGCTTAAACGTACTTTAAGTTTTCAAAGCGATCATCGGTCGCAATTTCCACCCACAATTATCCCACCCTCCTAGTTATAACCTTTTCTTTCCCAGCTGAGCACTAAACTGAAGGACGTGTGAGCCAACCTGCCAATCCTCTTAACCACGCCTCCTTTTTCGAACTCATGGAGGAATCAGCCTTCCGTAGTCGTAGAAACGCATTTAGAATAGAACGCTGGGCGGCCAATAGAAAGAGGCGGAAACAGAAAAGCAGCCAATGAGCGCAGCCTGGTGCGAGTTTTAAACTTGCAGCGGCAGGCAAAGGGGATATCGGACTCGTGCCGTAGCAGTAATCGGCTGTCTTTTGGTCCTGGGCGAGCAAGGGAGCGATTCGAAGCAGACGGGTCGTGAGGATCTAGGAATCCAGCCTAGGCCATGGCTTTGCGGGTCACCCGGGTATGGAGGAAATTGCCTGGGGGGTACCTTTAAGCCGGTATTGCATGTTAGGATTTGTAGGAGCCTGCCGGCCATTTATGCTAAAATTTTACCTAACTTAACGGGGGATACCTTTTGAGCATCGTGGGGTTTACTTGTAAATAAATCTGCTTCAAAGATCAGTTGTGCTAGTTTTGTCAATGATGAAGGTGCGGTAATGGAGCGAGTAACATGGCGGCGTGACAAATATACCTTGTTCCTCCCTCTTCCTGAGGTCCATCTCGTATTTCTAACCCTATATTTCAACGGGGAAGTCGAGGTAGCCCATTGCGGGTGGAAAAAGCGTCATCTTGCCTTGTTAAATGTATATAATTGAATCCTACTCCTAAAGTAAAACTGAGGTTCCCCCCCCACAACTACTTGAAAGTAATATGTAGTTTTCCTTCCCAGTTCATCATAATGCTGTGTACATATTTCTGCATATTCTTGTCACTTAAATGTGTGTTGTTGTTTTTTGTGGTAGAACACAAAGGTCAATGCCGAGAACAAAACCAAACCCGCAATGGCCCTCAGTAAGCGAGGGGTTGCTGCTAGCAAACCAGCTTTGAGGCCTAGGACTGCATTGGGGGACATCGGCAACAAAGCTTGTGAGCCACAGTGTAAAGACGTAGTGAAAAAGGTAATCATTTCTTTGCCTGTTCTTTATCCATTAATACAGTAGGAGTTAGTAAAGCCATAGTCCTGCTTATTCCTATCTTCTGTTTTTTTTCCTTCCCCCACCATTTTCCCACTTAGGAAATGTTGAAGCCTACAGCCGTGGACAAGGTGACTACTCGGAAAATCACAAAACCTACTGAAAAACCAATTGAACCAGCGAAAGAAGAAAAGCCAATTCCACAACCTGTTAAGGTTTGTAAATAAGTGTTTAAGGATCATGGGTAATTAGGAGCAAAGACTTTTCATTTAGGTTTGTAAACCTGTAGTTGTTACTTGTAGGCAGGAAGCATGAGTTTTAGAATTTTTATTTACTTTTAATAGGTTGCAATTTCAAACTTTGGTTTAGGCTTTATATATAGGTTGCAAAATTTCAAATGACCTCTAGATGGCAGTGAAGAAATATGTTAGCCCTGATCTAGCTATGATAGGCAAAACATCTTTTGGCTAAGATTCTAGGTTTGATTCTGGTTTAGGATGGTATTCCTAATTACCTAACAATCTTTTATTAATATGAATTATATTCTGAACTTATTTCTATGGTCATTTTGTGGAAGATTTTACTTTATCTAGTTACTAAGTCTATTACTATTAATCTTCTCATCGTTCCTATCACCCATCTCCTCCCACTTATGACTGTAACCTTGTTGCCGGTATCCTTAAGATTTATATTGACTGTTTCCCTATGACTATCATTAAGTGTTGTACCTTATGATTCTTGACAAATGTATCTTTTATGTACTCCGAGAGCGTATGCACCAAGACAAATTCCTTGTGTGTCCAATCACATTTGGCCAATAAAGAATTCTATTCCTATTCTATTCTATTCTTATCTTACATTGTTAAGTCACTTGATGCTAGTTGAGATGGAATACAAAAATGTAAAGTACATCTTAACCTACAATCAAGAAGTCAATTGATTTGCTCATAAACAAGTGCCACTTTTGATAGTGAGATGGGTGACATACATTGATATTAAACAATATACCATGCAAAGAGGCAGTTTGTATAATCTAGTCAGAACTGCTGCTTTCTCTCCAGCAATATTACATTTTTAATCCATTGCACAATTAGGGTAGCATCTCTACCCTTCAATTTCTTGAAAGATTTGCCTTTCAATTTACCTCCATTCTACAACTGTACTTTAGATCCTGCCTTGGTATAAAGTAAGGCTTGATATTATCAATAAAACATGGATAATGAGTAGAGGTTTTATATTTAAATGTCCATAAGCAACATCATTGAACCAACTAATGAATTTAATTATATCTATAGCCACAGCTAGAAGTACATAGGTGAAACATCCATAGGAGATAGCTGCAACTTCAATCTATGAAACACTAACAAACGCATCCTTAGGGACACATGATGTAGCCTTTCCTGGCACAACGTCTGTGGGTCCAAAGAAGAATGCTCTGAATTAAGCAAAAATATGCTGCATATTTTTTTTCCAACATTGTGGGTTAAGTACTAAAGATAATATTTTTTCTTACAGTTGGAGTCTCTATCCCCAAGTCCCATGGAAACATCTGGCTGTGCTCCAGCAGAGGACATATTATGCCAGGCTTTCTCGGACGTACTGCTTGAAGTGAAAGATGTAGATACAGATGATGTCTCTGATCCAAACCTTTGCAGTGAATATGTGAAGGACATCTACAACTACTTGAAAGTTCTTGAGGTTGGTTTAAAGAGCTAATCAGGCCTGACATATGGCCATGGAATTAAAACTACTTTGTAAGGTATTTTATTACAAATACTAGATTGCTGTTGATAATTAGTTATCACATCTCTAGCACAATTTCTGAAGTATCACTAAACATCTAAACGGGGGATAATTTTTTAAATCTTGGTTTACCTGTAGTTTGAATAAACTACAAGTAGCTATGTTTACATGTAGTTAGGTGTCAAGCTATTAAGCTCATATTAATCACAGTAAACTATGTTTGAGAGCACAAGATGGTAGCTTGTTCTAAAATTCAGGTGATTTAACTAGGGAAAGAAGCTAAGAACTTTCTCCACAATCTAGAGGGCTTCATATTGGGAGATATGTCTAAACAAACTGGACAATGACTGGACATAATTATAGAGGTGGAAATACATAATTTAACATCCTGCATGTTTCTGTTCCTTACAGGGTCAGCAATCGGTGAAAGCAAACTACTTAGCAGGTCAGGAAATTACTGGAAATATGCGAGCCATTCTAATTGACTGGCTTGTGCAAGTTCAGATGAAATTCAAACTGTTGCAGGAGACCATGTACATGACGGTTGCCATAATAGATCGGTTTCTTCAGGTAAGGAAAACTGGTCAAAGAGCTCATTCCAAATTTGAACAAACAGAATAATGAGAACTCTCCACTAAAATTTAGCTTAAGTAATGTGGCTTCTTTGAAATCAAGATATGAATGTTAATTTAGAGATTTCCATTGTATAAACCTTTCTCTTGAGTAGTAGCTTGGCTCACCCGCAGCATTTTCCTTTCATTGCTATTGCCAGGAGCTAAACAATAAATACACTCTAAAATTACTCTGCAATCAACATATGTGTCTAGCTAATGAGAATGAATAGCCTGACCAATGGATACAAGTGGTCCTCAATTTACAACCACAATTGGGACCAGAATTTACATTGCTAAGGAAGAAGGTTATTTCAATCCTACCTGATTTTACAAACTTTTTTATTACTTTTATTAAGTGAAATTTTTATTAAGTGGTAAACACTTAATAGAATAGGCAGAGCTGGGAGGGATTAAATGAATCATCAGCCTAGAGTTGTTACATTCCCACAGTATACTCCAACTCCTTAAATTCTGTTGATCCTTAACTTGCACCAGTTTAGTGTTCAATTATAGTTGTCTAGATCCTTGTGTATAGGCTTGAGCAAAAAAATCTTCTGAACTGCAATCTTAATGTATGGTCCTGATTCTTTGCACTTGATAACACTGCAGTTAGGTGAGTTGCATTTTTAAACAAATCTGGCTTCCTCCATTGACTTTGCTTCTCAGAAGCCAGCTGGAAAGGTTTCAGATGATGAGCACATGAACCCCAGCATACTGCAACCATCATAAATACATGCCATTTGCTAAGCATCTGAATTCTGATGATATGACTAGGGATGCTGTGATGGTCATAAGAGCAAGGACATATCAGCCTTAGACATTATTTTCAATGCCATAGTAACTTTGGTCACTAAGTGAATGATTGTAAGTTGATGACTACCTGTACATACACTCTTAAACTTGTTCTACAATTAACCTACATATATTTATCCAATGACAATGAGTGGCCTGATCAGTAAATACCGTATTGGGACAGTATAAGCATTATTTTTCAACATTTCAGAATGTTTTTAAAAATAACTGATGGGAACTCTGTTACAGAATAACAAAGTAGCCAAAAGAATGCTACAACTGGTTGGTGTATCAGCCATGTTCATTGCTAGCAAATACGAAGAAATGTTTCCACCAGAAATTGGTGACTTTGCCTACGTGACAGATCATACTTACACCAACCTACAAATCAGGCAAATGGAAATGAAAATCTTAAGATCACTGGATTTTAACCTTGGTCGCCCTCTTCCACTGCATTTCCTAAGGAGGGCATCAAAAATTGGAGAGGTAATGCTCTTTTAAATATTGAAACTGGAAAATATGTTCTATTTTTTATGAATGTTCTCATTTTGATATAAATAGAATTCTAATTGTAAAAGCAAAGTTAACACAATGGTATATAGTGATGGCTGCTGTTTTCCAGTGAAAGGTACTTAAAAAGCTTTTGGTTTGTTTCTCTTTACATATATGCAATTAGAGAAAATAACTTGATGCTTTAATCTTATGCAATGTGTAATAAAAAACTTATTTCTTAATGAGATTTGTAGGACAATGAAGATAACATCTTTATTCTGATTATTTTAGGCAGATATAAATCAGCATTCATTGGCAAAATACCTGATGGAACTTGCACTGGTCGATTATGAAATGGTACATTATCCTCCTTCCCAGATTGCAGCTGCAGCTTTTTGTTTGTCTACTAAAGTTCTGGCAGAGGGAGAGTGGGTAAGTCACAGAACCCTAACTTAAAGGAAAAGGTTCAGATAGTGTTTATTTAGCGACTGATTTAGTGACCTTCACAGCTATGGTGATGAGAAAGTAACTTAGTGATCAATCCTCGCATTTATGACCTTTGTAGGTCTGTAAAACAAAGGAAAACTGAAATAAGATCATAAGCAGTTTCACTTAATAACCAGGCTGCTGTTCCCAACTAATGCTTGAAGTAATGTTTGTTGTTCAGGTGTTACTGAAGCAGATTAGCATGATGGAGAAATTTGAGTTGGAAGGTATAATTCACTTTTTCTCTGCTATAAAACTAGTTCAGATCTGTAAGCAAACCATTACTTGGTCCTGAATATACCTAAAATTTTCAGTTTGCTATTAATAGAAGGCTCTCAAAAAAGGTTCATGGAAGGCAGCTCTTTGGAAAACCAGAAGATCTTCCAAATCTTTAATTTATAAATTTACCTCTTGCCTTTAGACGCCAATTCTTCAACACTACATGTATTATACTGAAGACACTCTTATTCCTGTGATGCAGCATATGGCAAAGAATGTAATGTTGGTAAACCGGGGCCTTATAAAGCACATGGTAAATATATCCACTTGCTTACTTGTACTGACCCTTACTTAAAAAGCACAAGTCTCAATCTTCAAGAATAAATCCTAGGAAGGGCTGCGAATTAAATAGTCCCCCAGGGGTTGGAAGATGCCTTTAGAGCATCAGGTCACTAGCTCAGTGTTAAAAATCCAAATCAAAGCTTCACTATATGGCTGCCTACCCTTTGCCTGAGGGGTAAGAAGGATAATCTGCCATCTCTGCTTAATTCCACTATCCTCTATTAAGAAAGCTTTTATCAAAGTAAGTTTGCTTATCAAAGTAATAGTCACTTTGTAATTTATAGCAACTACTGCAATTCTATAAGGTAAGGAAATGTAGTATAATGCCATGAACACCAATTTGCCTGTAGACAACTCTCAAGTGTCCCTGTCAGAGTGTCTTTATTTGTAAGAATCTAAGGCCCAAATGGCTTCATAGGCATTCTGAGAAAATAAGTATAAGATGGGAAGAGCGGAAGCGTGCAGAAAATATTTGTCCCCCAAACCTGGAACAAGCAAACCACCAGGCTTCAGAGGCCCAATGGATCATTAGAACAAAATCCCAGAGTGCTTTGGTTGTTCTGTGTTTTAGACAAAATAACATCCAAATAGAATGAGTAGAGTAGAGTAGAGCAAGACTGGTATATATTACTCCCTCAGTGGCTTCCTGAGTAGCTATTTCTCAGCCTCCCAGTTTTCATGGCACATTTCTTCTTCCTTTGACCACCTTAGCCATCACTGCCAAAGAATCCATCTTGGCATATCTCTTTGTGTCTGCCTCTGTCCTCCTCCTCCTTTGCTGCTGCTAATGCTCTTGCCTTCCCCCCCCCCCCGTTCTATCCCCAGTTCCCAAATCACTTCTGTCTGGTGGAACTACATTGTTCCAAGCTTGGCAAAAATCTCCTAGCACACCTATATCTTCTTTCAAACATGGACCACCCCAAAACAGTTCCCTAGTGGAAAAACAATCTTAAGTAATGGGCTGTCTTTTTTTCCTTCTGGATAGGTTCTGTTCCTTGGGACAGCCATTTTGTACCTAAGCAAGTTACTATGCTAGTCGTTTCATAATTACTCAATACATTTTTCAGGATTTTCAATTTTCTGATTCCTAGGACATTTTTGTATAATATAGCAGTATGGTTATCTATTAAATATTTAAGAAATGCTGATTATGTGGCTCACATGGTTGTTATATATTCCTCAACATTTGTTTGATAAACGGGCTGCCTTAAACATTCAGTAAAAATGTTAATGAAATTTTGCTCTAGAACAAAGTATTTCATAATGAATCACATGTTTCTCCCTAGACTATCAAAAATAAATACGCCAGCAACAAGCATGCCAAGATTAGCACCCTTCCAGCATTGAATTCTGCAGTCGTACAGGATCTGGCTAAACCATTGTTGAAATAAATATAATTTAACTGTTTGGACAAAGTTGACACCATGTGTCACTGTTGTGTGTGTATATAATATATTCTCTTAAAGTTTTTAATAAACTTCCTTACTTTTACTTCAACTGTTGTCATGGTCTACTTAACATTTGTTTTGTCAGATATTAAGCCTTAAAATAAAACTAGGATATTGGAAGCTCATGCCTATATAATCTGTTGAATGAAGACCAGCAAACAGGAAAAAGTTATGTTTATTTTTTCAGAGGGATTTTTCATTATCTGTATTCTGAAGTAATAAAAATTACAATGACCATTCCTAATTACTTGTTTTAGTGAATCCATAAAATGGAAAAGATGCTAAATATTATGTGTTTAGATACATCAAGAAATATTGTCATATGAAACAGTATAGGCAAAATTAACTTTCAGAATAAGTTAATTTGTTGACAAATTATGACATGACAAAAAATCAGAACTAGTAAAAAGTTATTGTAACTCAAATTCAATAAATGATGTGTCACGCTTACTGTAAGTTATATTTTGCGTTTATATATAGCATGGTTTTATAAGGCAACTGATTTTTAATATGAAGAAACTTAATAATATACAGCATTTTAAGTGTAAGAAAAAATATTTTTCAAAACCTGGAAAATATTTTCTGTTATTTAATAAACTTTATATCTAATCAGGACATTTGAAGGGTTTTGTTCTAGGCTATCAGAGCTTTCACACCCTAAAATGGACATTTTTATTTCTGATTAATCATAGCTGCAAATGAACTTTTCCACAGCTTTTATTTCCATCTTTGTATGTTGCCAGTGGTACTCTTTGTAGCTCATTCATAAACTGTTGATATAATGGAATGTAAATATTAAATATATACGTATCAAAACTAAGTATGTAGGTTTTTGCTTTCAATTAAGTTTAAGTATGCTAAACTATGATCCAAATAAACCAGATTTAGGCAAGTTAAGTTAAATATCAAATTAAGTAGAATTTATTTTATTTAATATCCTGCTTTTTGTTCAAGAATACAAGGTAGGATTCCCTTTTATTTCTCACAAATCTGTGAAGTAGCTGGGCTAAGGAGAAGTTCTATGGCTGAAAGTAGACTTGAACCTCTTCTATTCATTACATTACACCAGGCCAAGTTCCAACAATGCTTGGTCTTAAATTTTCTGATCACATTAGGCCTAGTTTTTCATTTAATGCATTGCTACCTGTTTTGATTAGGCATATCTCCCAGGCTCCTATTTTTCACATCATTGGTTTTCTGAAAATTCAAATTGTAGCTTGACCTTGCTTTTTTTTTTCCCCAGAAGAGCATCCCAATCATGCAATTATCAAAGTAAAGTTATTAGCCTTGCTTGCATGTTTAAAAAGGCTAACCTAGAATACCCATAGGGTAATATGGGGTGCAGGTTTGTCTATTTAAGCTGTCCGACACTTTAGCATCTCCTTCAGACCAAAACTGATGCTTTACAAACCATGATTTTAAAGTCTCTTGAATAGTTGGCTTATTTATTAAATTTCTGTAGCCACCATATTAAGCACATAACTCTTGGTGACTTACAATGCAAAACAATATAAAGCACATGAATACAGACACAAATAGCAAGTACTGTAGTGCAAAAGCCAAGGTGTCTCACAATCTTCAGGTACAAATTCACAAGTCTTGGGTTCCACTAAATCTGGTCCCAATTCCTGGGAGAAAAGCCAAGTTTGTGATGCTGAGTTGTCTTGTCTACTTATCCAATTAGGTGACATCAGTACAAGCAGGACCAGCTTCATTCATTTGGGAACTGTTCCATTGAAATACACAGTGAAGGCACATTTTAGCCCTTCAAGATGGTATTGTTTCACTGAGATGATCCTCAGAATGCCCACCCTGCTAGAATTGGTGGTATGGCATTTCCTCAATGATAACAAATTTGCAGCTGGTTGTCTACAAAACAGCTGCTTGTCTGGGAACCAATTATTCCATTAGTAATAGTGTTATGTGTATTACAAATCTCTGGAAACTCACATAATGTTAATCTCTACAGAGCAATGAGACTAGAGTTGTGTTAAAACTTTATTCCCCCACCTTGGAAAAATTACACAGGGCCCCAAAAGAGCTTTTTGTGTGAGTTATGTTTATTTATATTTACCATGAGAAAAAATTAAAACGATGCATTTGTAGAATATTAAATCAGGTGAAAATGTAGATATTTCATGAAAAGAATTTCTTAACAAAATAATGACATTGCTTTAAATTTTTGCAAATGTCTCCAATATCTAGTAAACTGCTTTGATTTTGTAAACCCCCCAGAGGTCCCTTTCAAGATCTAGAAATTCAACACCCTCCCCAAATAGAATATCACTTTCTGTAAACATGGGTTTAATATTAAATCACTCCTAAACCACCTAATTCGGAAGTGTTATCAAATGCCATGGCATGGCAATCCTGTCGGAAGCACCAAGGCCCTTCCAGGTTGAAAGGATCATCCGTTGCCTGGAGGACGCCCAGTTAAGAGAGTTCCTTTCATGTCTCCATTAATGTTACAGTAACAGAGTTGGAAGGGACCTTGGAGGTCATCTAGTCCAACCCTCTCCTCACACAGGAGACCTGTACTAGGGATTCGAACCACCGAACTGCTGTGTCCACCGAAGTGGTACCTATCTATTCAGGAACCCACAGGCTCGAATGTCTATGGAGATTCTCAGTCATCCAAGTCATGGTTGTCCCAAAGGTGCCTTCCCCCCCCCCCCCCCCCCCCAAGAGGCAACTGGACTTTCTTGGGTTTTTTTTTTTTTGGAAGATGTTTCCCTTCTCATTCAAGAAGCAAAGGTGCTTTTTCAAGAGAAAAAAGCTCTTTTTCAAGGAGCTCTGGTGGCTCAGCAGACTAAAGCACTGTTATTAACATCCACTTACATCTGCTGCCTGCAATTACTGCAAGTTCAAATCTCACCAGGCTCAAGGTTGACTCAGCCTTCCATCCTTTCTAAGGTAGGTGAAATGAGGACCCAGTTTGTGGGGGCAATAAGCTGACTTTGTATAAATATACAAAAGTATGAAGGCTGTTGCTCAACGCATTGTAAGCCGCCCTGAGTCTCCGGAGAAGGGCGGCATATAAATCAATTTTTTTTTAAAAAAAGAGGCAAATGGACTTTCTGGTTTTTCTTTGAAGACATGAAGCTTCTTGGATGAGAAGCGAAACGTCTTCAAAAGACAAAAAAACCAGAAACTCCAGTTGCCTCTTTGGGGAGGGGGGGGAGGGAGGGAAGGCACCTTTGGGGCAACACTTTCGAATCCACAAGAGCTTTGAGAAAATGATCGGAGCTCACCCCCGACCCAAGGCAACACTCTCGATCGCGAGCTTGCTGCTTGTCTACCCTCGTCGTCCTAAGCACGTGAGCCACCGTGATACAAATTCTCTCCAAGTGAAAGGTTTAGGATTGCAGCTCTGCCTAAATAATTTTTCCCTGGTTTTAACTTATTCCTGCTCTCACTTAGGTCTCTGTCCCGCTTTTTGGGGAAACCCAGAACAGCAAACGACGCTCCATAGACAGAAATGCCACCTCCAACACTCTACTCCAGAGGTCTCCAACCTTGGCATCTTTAAGGCTGGCGAACTTCAACTCCCAGAATTCCCCAGCCAGCAAAGCTCCAGTGGTCTCCAACCTTGACATCTTTAAGCCTGGCGGACTTCAACTCCCAGAATTCCCCAGCCCCCAAAGCTGGCTGGGGAATTCTGGGAGTTGAAGTCCGCCAGGCTTAACGATGCCAAGGTTGGAGGCCCCTGCTCTACTCCATTTTCTCTCCACCCACCTCCAACCCCGCTTGGGCGTCCCCGGCCAATGGAAGGCTTCCCTTAAGCTATTCCCAGGCTCCGCTGGGCTGGGCGACAACATTTTTGTGCCGTTTTTTTTTTTTTCTTCACGAGGCCTGAGTAAAGAGCGCCGTTCTTTCCCTGCCGATCGAGAGCAGACCAGAGCAATCCATCGTCGATCTGACGATACTCCTCTCACTTAAGGCGGAGTTCGGTCGGCGGGCTATTTGAAAGAGCGGCCCGCCGTGGAGCCGCGGTAGAGCGCTCCCGTAAATCGGTGAGAAGAAAAGAGGGTTTTGGGCGGCGTTGCCGGGATGGAAGTAGCGGGCTCTCCGGAGATAGGAGACAAGGCAGCGCCGGCGGCGGCTTTCGGTAATCCCAATGAAGGAGTGATGGAGGAAGGAGCCCGTTTACTCTTCAACGAAGAGAAAGAGAAGACGCCGGATTTGCTCAAGCTCTATCGGTCAGTCTATATGGAGATTCTCAATCATCCAGGTCATGCTTGTCCCAAAAGTGCTTTTTTTTGGGGGGGGAGGGGGGAGGAAGACTCACAAAGTCCAGTTGCCTCCAGAAAAAAAAAAGCACCTTTGGGACAATTGCACTTTTACAAATGGATATACAAAAGATCCATAATATTCCAGTTTATTGTATCGACATGGATATATATGCTCTATTTTTATTCAATCTTTCATCTACGTACTTATATTTTACAGTAAGCTGTATGATGTAATGTTATGTTTGTTACGTGTTTTTAATGTATGTTGTATTTTTCTTTACTTTGTTTTTAAAAACTTAAAAACTCAATAAAAATTATTTTAAAATAAAGAAAGATCCATAATATTCCCTTGCTTGGTATCTTGTCTGCATTATAAGGTTTTGTGGATAATTTGAAATATGTGACATGTAATCTAATTTGGATTAAAGTTGAATTTATGGTAAGTAAATACATTAATAATACACCATAGCAAAAGTACATCTTCATGTCACCATGTTGTGTAATTCTTACAGTCTATAAAAGAAAAGGAATCAGGCTGCTCCCCAAGTGATTAAGGTGAAACTGAATCTCATATGAGCAGACATGAAAATGGACTTTTTCATCCCTTTTCCCCTTGCTTACAAAATCTGATTCTAAAGGTCTCCCCAAATCTAGAACGTGTTTTTAAGGCATATGGGGGAAAGAGTTTACAAAGGGAGAGAGAATTACCTTTCAGTCAATCTGGTTCTGCTGAGAGAAATAGGTTTGTCAGTGAATAAAAACTGTGCTGGCATTTCACCTTCTATCTATAGCCACTTAAATTTCTATTACAGAAGTAAAGAAAAAAAAGTTGATAGATGTGTTTTCCTATTGTGACAGATCTTTCTAATATAATATTTCCTGGGGCCAGTCTGAGCAATTTTATCTGTTCATCACTTTTCCTGACAGATATATCAACAGGGAATATTCTCAGCAAACCATCTTTTAAAATATGTCATAAGAGTGTTCACCATTACAAGCAAAGTATACAGATAATGTACACCACATGGACATAATTCCATCTTTGTGTCTCGCTTTAATCATTGACTAATCCATGAAATGTTGCAATCTTGAATTGGAGGAGCCATTACACTCTTCTGTAGAATATAATGGTGGATTATAGGCAAACTGCATAAACAGGCTACAGAAGGTTTTTCTTTGAAGACGTTTCACTGCTAATCCAAGAAGCTTCTTCCAGCTCAGTCAGTCAGTCGTTGTCGGCTTTACATACAACCCTTCAAGGGCTTCTTCTCTCAGGAGGCCATTCTAGCGGCAGCAAAACTTCAGAGGGCCCTTTAGAAACCCTCTTAGCTCTTGGTTTCATCTAATGGTGGTCTGGAGTTTTGCAGTCCTGATCGGAAACTCCACAGGAGTAGTACCACACTAAACAAATCCCTTGATAGCTGGGGAAATCCCGCAACGGCGAACCTACAGTTGTAAAGATGAAGATATATAGCCGCAGGCCTGAATGTGAAGACAGGTTAAAGCTGGTCCCTCACCAGTTGTGCGGACATACTTTTCAAAAAAGTATGGCGACATACAAAGGAAACTGAGGAAGGCTGGAATGCAGGTTGTTTTAGCTGTGAGGAATATTGTTGAACATAAACCTAGAGAGCCAGAAATCTTTTTTCCCCATTGTTTCCCTCCAAAGCGACTGTTTTGAACCTAGGGAGGTAGAAGTACTAGCAAGATAAGTTTTAATATATCAAAATGTTTCTAGTGTTGTTTCAGTTAAGCAATCCTCAGATGTCTTTAATAAAAGTTGCTCCTGAGATCTCTAAAAACTGACGGCCTGCAAAGTGAATTCCCACAACAAAAAGTTACAAAAGGGAAAACTTAAAAGCCGTGAACAGTGGTGTAAATGGAAAAACCGTGCTCATATTGCAATGGTTTTATAATTTGTCCAAATTTAAATTTAGGATATTTTAAATATGTAAATGTACATAAGCTAAGTTTATGAGTTTAAAATCTTCAGTAAACACTAATCCAATTTAGTCTTGCAGTGACTGCTACAATTACATTTTCTTTTTCTAATTTTCTTGTGACTGTTTTTTCATTATTTTAGAATCAAGGAACAAATAAGTCAGCATCTTATGGAATATAATACAGTAATCAATTCAGGTAAGTGGATCATTAAAAACTCAAATTTTGTTATTTTAGAATGTGAAAGTAAATATTTAAAAATTAGGTTAAAGTTTATAGCAAAATTAAAATGTCAAGTCTCTGTAGCATAGGAGTTTTCTATACCATATTTGTGTTTAGAGATGGGAGGGTTGTTCAGCTATCTTTTATAAATATATATTTTTTGTTTAGCAGCTGCAGAAAAGATTCCGGATCAAGATAGAAATGAAAAAATATTAGAGGGGTATGTTTTCAAAATTTGTTATATATAGCATGATAATATTCTATTTGATCTAACTTTTCTTTATTTTTAAGGAAACTTGTATTTTAAAAATTTTAATATATTGTGTTTTACTTGAAAACATGCCATATTTATCTGACTAGAATTTCTTTCTTAGAAAATGTATCTCAGAGTAATACATACTAAATATGTGGGGGTGGGTGTCCTTCAGGTAACTACTATGACTGATGTATCGTATATGCCTTTTCTGGTCATGAGAAGCATTAAGCTACTTCTTCCATTAATGCCTTATATCTGTTCACTAGTTATATTGCTGCATCCTATCCTATTTTCATAGTTTAAGGAATCAAAAGATGTTTATGCTTCAGTTTTCAGTATGCCCATGACAAATCATAAGCTTACATCCTCCTTTTCCTATTCTGTTGTTATAGAAATTCTATTAAAAAGAAAAAATATTTCTGAATCAATGTATTAATCTGAAATACGTTAGCACTACATTTTGGTTTTCTGTTTTACGTTCTATTGACAAACATGAAAAAAAAATCCACATCTAGTATCAAAACAGATAACCATCTGGTTATCACTCTATATAGAGTCACTCTGTCTGACAGTCACTCTATCAATCAGCAAAACTCTTTTAGATCTGATACGAAACAAATGATCTTAACATTAATTTCTGAGAGAATACAAATTATTAATTATTAAACATCTTTTCCCTGTTATTTTTAGTTCCATAGAAGAATTGGAAAGAGACTTGGAAGAGATGAGGCTATCGTATCAAAACAAAACTTTAGCATTACAAAGGTAAAGACCCTATTGCTTTGTTTTATTTATTGCATTTCTGTATAACATCTACAAGATGTGTCCAATAAAGCCAATTAAAAATATAATTCTACCAAGAAACCATAGTTTTTAAAGTAAAACAAAATCTAAATTGATATATTCAGTTACTGCTCAAAGTTATGACGGCGCTGAATGAATGGCAGTTATGACTAGTTCTCAAAGTTCCAACCAGCCTGGCACTTCTGCAGTACTTGTAATCATAATCTGGGCACTTGGCAACCAGCTCACACTTATGACCAGTTGCAGCACCACATAATCAAGTATTCACCATTTGCAACCTTCCCTGCTGGCTTCCCCGGTCAATAGGGATCTGCTCATCCTGCAGGATCTTTGCCGGTGCCTCAATGCTTGGTGACACATATGGAGCACAATCACATGTTCAATTTTCAAGAGGCTGAAGTTGTTGCCCACAATGCAACTAAAGGGGGACGCCTATTGAAAGAAGCCTGGTTTTCCAACAATAACTCCATCAATAGGCATATCAACCTGCTACCGGCATACCAAGCATTGAGGCACCAGGAAAGATCTTGCAGGATGAGGAGAGATTGATTTCGATTGGGGAGTAGAGATCGACGGCACCCCCCCTCCCTTTGGGCATGTAGATTTGTCCTGTGGAGGCATAGCCAGCCCGGGCCAAATGCCGAGGAGCCTGGCAAAGCACCTTCAAGCCATAATAGACATGGATAATGAGGAACGAGCCGGGGCGGTCAAAAGATCACCAGCAAAACAACAAACAAATTTGGTTGATATATTAAATGTGCCTGTGAGGTGGAGGAGCAGTGGTGTGTGGGAAGGGTCCAGAGAGATTTCCATTAAAACAATATCCGACAGCTCAGCGTCATCCCCTGAGGATGGGCAGCCCAAGCGGTGCACGATAGGGGAGGAAGCAACAGGAGCTAAGCCTCCATCGATTAACATGTCTGAAGTAAAAACGACAGCGCTAATTATAGGTGGGAAGTAGGTGGATGGGCCTATCGCACGCAATGGCCAAATTGATCAATGATGCATAAAGGTGAATATCTCTTCAATGTTAGTTTTTACACTCTGACTGTTAGCACTCTGACAAAAGCTAAGTGGATAATATATTTTAAGTTCTGGAGATCTTCTATCTATTTTACCCTTTGTTTTATAGGATCCAAATAACTGATGCCCTTAGAACCAAACTGAAAAATGAAGATGATGATTCAAAGTAAGCATTGGAATCAGGAAGGGAATGCATTTTTAAAACATCTACAGTATACTTGAGAAGAATCTTCTCTTGGCCAGCCATACTGTTTATGTGGTTAATAGTTAACTAAAGCTTATGACCATCTATTCTCAGGCCTGAACTTTAACTGAAAAGGTCCAAATAGTCTGCTTCCTCTAGGATGTAGCTATATCTCAACTACAATCACAATCTAGAACACAATTTTAGAACAAATGGATGTTATTCTGATGTGACAGCTAAACCATTGTCAGAATCATCAATAAACTTTATTAGCAGTGAGCATTATTGATCAAAATGTTTGCATTGTAATTCTTAATCAAAAATATTTTAAGGCACAATAGATAAAAAGTATAGCAGGCATCTTCTTCACTTTCAAAAAGAGTAGTTTTTTTTTAATTGAAAAAGTTTTACAAATATCAATTTTTCCCCCATTTCCCCCCCATCCCTCCCTAACCCCCCCAAGCCCTCCCCTCTCCCCATGACTTCCCCAAGGTGAAATCCATCCACATTATATTATATCATACTTTACCACCCCTCTATTCTCCCCCCTGTGCACTATACATTTCTACATAACAATAAGCTATTTTGCCCCCTATAAACTATACATTTCTACACAACATTTAGCTAAAAGCTATCTGGTACTTCCTAGTTTGGTATTTATTCTGCACATAATCTATCCATTTCTTCCACTTCCATACATAAGTCTCTTGAGTCCGGTCTTTTAAGTATGCTGATATCTTTGCCATTTCTGCAAAACTGGCCATCTTCAAAGTCCATTCTTGAATTGTAGGCATATCATCCCTTTTCCAATATTGACCAATCAGTAACCTAGCTGCTGTCACCATATACAATATCAACTTTGTTTCACCCACTGAAAAACCCTTAACTATACCCAGTAAAAACAATTGAGGAGAAAATTGAATTTTTTTCTTCAAGACATTTTGCATAACCCACCAAATTTTTATCCAAAAAGCCTTTGCTTTCTTACATGTCCACCATATATGATCATATGTAGCATCTAAACAATCACATCTCCAACATTTCGGTTGAACATTAGGATACATGCATGACAATTTCTTAGGATCTAAATGCCACCTATAAAACATTTTATAAAAATTTTCCCTCAAATTCTGCGACTGTGTAAATTTAACATTCTGAACCCATATTTTTTCCCAAGTTTCCATCATAACTGGTTCTCCAAAATTTTGCGCCTATTTTATCATACAATCTTTAACCAATTCATTTTCTGAGTTTCTTTCTAACAAAACATTGGAAACCCTCTTAATATGCACTGGGCCTTTGTCTTTTATCTATCTAACCAATTCTTCTTCATGCAACATTAAACCAGTTTTTTGATCTTCTCTCCATCTCAATTGAAGTTGATTATACTGTAACCAAGTTAAATTAATCCCTTCTTCCAACAGTGTGTTCAATGTCTTTAGTTGCCATCTGCCCCCATCATTAAAAAGTACTTCTTTGTATAAAAACCCCCCGAGTGACTTTATATTTATATTCCGTATAATGTGACCAAGATCCAACCACAACGGTATTTTATAATCCCATTTGAGTCGGTGCTTCTTCCATACTCTCATCAAGGAGCTTCTAAGTATACGGCTATTAAATGCTTTATCCACCTTATTATCATAAAATAAATATGCATGCCAACCAAATTCAAGATCATAACTCTCAATATTCAATATTCCAGTCTTTGTCCTTCCAAACCAGTCACTTGCTTGTGTAAACGCTGCAGCTTCATAATACAATCGCAGATTTGGAAGTTTAAGACCACCCCTTTCACGCACATCTTGCATAATTTTCAATTTAACTCTTGGCTTTTTCTCATTCCAAACAAACTTATTCACTCCTTTTTGCCATTCCGTCAAGTATTTATCACTTTTAAGCACCAGAATCATTTGAAACAAAAATAAAAATCTAGGTAGAACATTCATTTTAACTGCTGCTATTCTTCCAAGTAAAGACAGCTGCAGTTTTTTCCAGGTTTCCATATCCTTTTGTACCTTTCGCCACAACACTTCATAATTATTTTGAAACAATTTTATATTTGAATCTGCAACTTGCACTCCTAGATATCTCACCTTTGATACTATTTCAAAGCCTGCCTTCCTTTCCAGTTCCTCCTTTTGATCAACTGTCATATTTTTAACTATCATCTTGGTTTTTTTCTGATTCAGTCTAAATCCTGATACCATACCATATTCTTCTATAATGAAAAAGAGTAGTTTTGATCATTGACTTTAGAGGTTATGCAAATCTAGACAACAGTCCTGTAGGATCCCTGGAATAATGAAGTAGTCAATTCCACATCAGCTTCCAGTTAGATCACATACCTGAGATTCTGCCATCCTTTCTAACATTTTAGGACACATTTTTGCATTTCCAAAGTAGCCCCACTTTGGAAAGAAAGCATTTTTGTGTTATCAGACCTTACTTAAAGATGTGGCTACATTCTTTGTTGGCATCTTCTTCAACAAACCATATGGAATAGGGGACCCATCACATATATCTCAAATGAGGAACTGTAATACATTCCATATGTGGAATGAAAACAGCAAGCATGGATGCAAATCCATTACATATTACTACTTCGGATTACAAATGAATTTTGCTAATGATAATTTGAATTTACCTTTTTTTATAATGCATTTTCATTTAAAGGGCTTTCAAAATGCAACATTAAAAAATTACTACCCTGGGCATTTGAGGACTAGACTTTTCTCATCCAATTATGTTGGAAAATATTTGATTGAGTTCCGGGAGAGTCTTTACAACTAATGATCTCTAGAGCTTCCCAGTATGTTGGATAGGAAAAAGTAATGAAACATACAGGAAGATTAGTAAAGTATACTATTTCGATACAAATACTATAATACATGAAAAGTATGGGTTAGCTAAACCTGTTAAAGCCAATGTTTTTCCATTTTAGAAGGCAATATTGAAATGTATTTGTAGCTCTTTTGTCTGTTTCTTCTCTTGCATTTAATGTTGCCAGTCAAAGCATTTTGTAAGAAGCAGGAAACAGAAGAATTATATTGTAGCTTGAGAAAGAATTAAGCAAGATATTCCGGTGTTTTAAATTTATCTAACGTGATTTTGTTTCACATATTAGTAGATCTTGTTGATTTTTCTGCATTTTTCTCATTAGGTTTATCTGGGATACCATTAAACATATCATGATGCTTAGTACAGCAATACTTAAATCAAAGCAGGTGAGTATCCTTTATATTAAAATGATAATGACTATTGTCTAAAAAATCATCATTTGAAACTAATGGTGTAACCTATTTGAAAAATTAAATCTTTGTAGTTGTATTAACCTGGATGTATGGATACTTTTAATATATACATATATTTATATAAATTACTTGGTTTTGCAGCAATCCCGTGAACTGGAAGAAAAATTGAATGAGGTTAAGAAGAGCAGACTAGGTACGTTATAATTCGTTGTGATAAAAAAAATCAATAAGATAAATTAATTTGAAATAACACAAATTTAATTTAATTTCAAATGTTAACTTCATTAGTTTAATCCACAAATATAGTGAATGTAAGGCATGTTCCTGAATTCATTTTTTGAAATTAGTAGCTTTGCTATCTTCCTTCTCCCTCCTCCCCATCCAATACTACAATAGAATTAAAGCGAACTGGAGAATGTAAACTGGCACAAATATATGATATGAAGAGAAAACAAAAAGAGGATTTAGAAAATATGGAGGTTGGTGAAATGTTGAAGAAAGTTCGTAAAAATTTACAAAAGGAAATTCAGATGACTACATTGGTTCAAAACATTTTCCAGGTAAGTTGTATTTGTATAGATAGAAAAATGTCTTACTTGGTAGGATGGATTAATTTATACTAGATATGAAACATGAAAATTAAAATGTTGATATCAAATACAGGTAGTCTGGTTAGCTATGTGAATTGGGATTGGAATTTTCATTGCTAAATGACTTAGTTCTAAAGCATGATGTCATGTGGCCACACTATCTAGCAATGAAAATTCCAGCACTTCCAGTTGCTGTTGTTAAGTGGATCATGACAGGTCATTAAGTGAAGATGTCGTGCTGTCACCATTTGTGACTTTCTGCCAGCTTCCCTATTGACTTTGTAGGAAGCCAGCAAAAATTACAAATGGCAATTGTGACTGTGAGATGCTATGATGTAGAAAATGTGTGCCAGGCACCTGGATCTTAATCCTGACTACAGGGATGCTGTGAACAACATAAATACAAGGACCAGTTGTAACTACCACTTCTCTTGTATGTTTGAGTTTTCCTTAAACAAGGACCACCTGTAGACATCGAGTGTTTCAATGTTTATTGATAGAAATTATTACCACCATAATTATTATTATAGCTACAGGTATAAATTGCACAGGTTAGTATAATGTAGAACAAAGCTCTATATGCAATACACTTTTATCCCTTTTTTTATTCAGATTACAGGTACTCCTCACATAAATGACTCATATTTATGACCGATTGTAGTCTCCCATGGTCATACGACCACAATTTGCATCGTTTTTGTAGGTTTCCAGCAAAAATGCCCTTTCTGGAGGATGGATTCAGATTTATGACTGCATGATTCACTTAATGGTAAAAATGTTTGTAAAATTGCAGTCCCAATTGCAGTCATAAATCAAGACCTGCCTGTATAAATGGAATTTATTAAACATTCATATTCTAAGAATAAACAAATATTGTGTAGATAAACATTTGAAAACACTTCCTTGTAGAAGCATAATATAATTTACAAATTATACAACCTAGCAATAATTGATTGCTTATTTTGTTGTGGAACTTGTATTTATTTGCATATTAAAACAATATAATTGAGGACAAAAATCCTTATTTATTCATTTACATTTATATAATTAATTAGCTGATTTTATATTTAAATAATATTTATTGCAGAACCTTATTACTGGAAGTGGAGTCAATTGGGCAAAGGATCCAACATTAAAGACAATTGTTCTACAACTGGAGAAAAATGTGACTAGCATCTGAAACATCAAGAATGACTATATTTTCTTTCTGTGATTTCCATATTCAGAGATAAAAGAGTAATCTATCAGGTTTTTGTAATATACTAGTCATATTCTAAGAGTTAGGTATCTGTACAAGAATATATTTCACTGAAGTACGATTGATATAGCAACAAAAGGGAAATTCTGTTAGTCATTGTAAATGTATCCAAGAAGCTATTACAGGAGAGTCATTTATCTGTAAAATAATTCACATCTTCTTCTCTTAATTTTGCATAAATTTCCAATTGCTGATTCCAGTAATAACAGAGCAATAGGCCTTCTGGCAAAAGCAGATATTTACAAAGGTAGCCACTCTCAATCACAATTTAGCCTGTGCTTTGTTATGTATGCATATGTATGATACAACTTGTTTTTTTGCTACATTCTTATTACAATTCTTTATGTCTAATTTCAGTGGATTTCTAACAAATCATCAGTAGTTCAAATATTCATAGTTGACATTGTCAAATATTATTGAACAATATTTTCTCCCTAGGCCATTCTTGTAAGATATTTGAAATATTCTATTTCTTTATATCTGCTGTAGTTTTTTATAGCTAATGAATAGATAATATAGTAAAACCATATCTAAATAGGAGGCCATCTCCTAAATGTTGATAAAGAATTTTTTGCAGAAATGTTACACTGTAATTGTTCTGTATTATTAGGTTGCCTCTTGTTAATGTTCCCAGACAGAAATAAATATTTTGAACCAAGACACACAAGGATCCATATAAAATGGCAGTAGGATCTTGCTCTTTAAACATTAGATATATAAAATTCCCAATTATCTCAATGCCAATATGTGCGCTGTACTTAGATAAAAATCTGAAGGATCTTCCCTTTTAAAATAACCTATTAGAAAAACATCAGAGAACAAAAAGGTGGACAATTCACAATACGGTGCTGTTATAACTAAAGTTCATGTTACCATTTGCACTTCTAGGGCAACAGTTTGAGAAAAATACCAAACTGGTTATGTCCAGAGGCAGTGGCAAAAACTGTATGAGGCCCGGAAATTTCTTAAATGGTTGAAGCCGAGTACGCTAGGGGGAAAAAATATTTTAAGACAATAAAAGCTGTCCTATAAAAAAAAGTTTGATTCTTTTTATTACTAGAAAAGCCCTATTGAGAAGTTTAAAATACAAAAAGGCTTGTGAAACAGAAGAATTTGTTAAATACTGTGCAGCCTGCTTTCAGAGGTAAACTGATTTTGCTAGATTTGTTTAAGAAAGGTTAATTGTCAAATTAATTGTCCAGTGGTGGGGGTGTGAATTTAAATACAATATACAATGTAGTAAATGTAGGTACTTCAGTTGAACAATATTTTCTGAAAGCCAAAAAAAGTAAGGGGATTTCACAATTTTATTAAAATGAAATATTAATGGGTTCAATAAATGTGCTTTAGTACTGAAGCTGTGCTGGCAATTAAAAAAAATACTTTGTGTACTCTAGTGATCTGACATGAAACTAGTATTTTCTAGTTAATGTAACTAGAGCTTACACAAATCTTTTCTCCCTTTTGAAGGTCACAGAGAAGATAGCTAAGTATCACCGATAGATGAAGAGAAAAACTCAATGCTTCTAAATGACTTAACTCAATCTGACTGGATATTCTCTTGTAGGCCAAAACACATCATGCAAATATCTGTATTTGCAGATATTCTAAAAAGATCAGCCTGTACTTGCCATGCTACTTTTGTGTAAATATGAAAAGGTGCTAAGCAAACAAATTTGCATAGTGAAAACAGTTATTTGCTACATGGCAACTAGGTAAGGCTGGATGAATCAGTTTTAAACAAGGGATAACTAATCATTAAGTTTGGGTAGGGCAACCAGTTATTTTAATGAAATTAAACAAGTATTATTAAATTGCAAGCGGCCCAGAGTCATTGATTAAGATGGGCGGCTATAGAAGGTGGATCAATAAATCACTTGCTAGTTAAAATAAAACACTGGCTACCCGCCAATCCCTCATTCGATCGTTGCATGAAAAATACTCCGTACCACGTTCTGTATACATCACAGCTGTTCCGTTGGGTTCTAAGCCGTGCCTTTCATGGAGGGCGGGGCTTAGCTAGACCCCGCCTTACCGCTCCCACAAAGCTTTGTTCTGGCGCGCTCTTTCCTTTGACCGGGCGGGGTATCACCATGGGCAGCAAGATGGCGGCCGCCAGTAGGGTCATCCAGGTAAGCCTTTCAAATCGAGTATTTTGAAAGCTTGGGAACTGTCTGCAGCTGCACTTCTGTGCAAGTTTCTGGGGGCTGCAGGTTGCGGGAGGCTGCAGGTTGGGAAGCGAATCCTTGGTCCTGAGCTGCACTAATCAGTGCTGGTGTCCTTGAGTGGGAAGGAGAAGGAACGCCAGTCCTGGAAAGTGGATTCGACCTACCCGGGTATCTTTAACTCAGTCTTGGCCAGCCAGCCTCAGACACTTCCCTGGCAGCTTTCATGGGAAAACGGCGGCCGCTCCGGAGACTTTTCCTAGCGGTCTTGTACAGGTTAAAACCTTGAGTTTTCTCTCCCCAGTAAATCGGTAGATCAGATTTCTCCGCGCGTGTTATCCGCTTTGTTGGACTGCAACTCCCGGACCTCTCCAAGTAGAGGTACACCAGCTTGTGGGAAGGGCTGCTGAGAAGCCCAAACACGAAGAGGCTTTGCAGACGTTGTTTTAAAGGGCGGCACTTGGAGATTTATTCCATAAATGCTTGCCAAGACTGTTGGCAAAGTACATATTTTTAAAAACATGTTTCCCAAATTGGAAACGAGGCTAAATGTGAATCAGGATTTTATGCCGTTGCATCACAGTATCAACTATATATTTGATAGAAATATTATAAATCTAAATAATATAAATATCCACTCAAACATTTGTCTGACATTTTTAAAAAAGTTAGAGGGGCCCTTTTATCATTGAATTGCATGGTTTGCTATTCGAACAGCTTTGCAAAAATCTAGAGCCACCCATGTTCAGTTTCAGTTTTATTAAATTTTTATACCGCCCTTCCCAGGGGACTCAGGGCGGTGTACAGCCAAGATAAAACCCACAATATAAAAGTTAAAAACAATTTAAAATTATTAAATAGTTTTGGCCGATCATCTAAAATACAATAACCCATTAAAAATATTTAGGCCAGCCCTGCTTAATGGAATAATAACGTTTTAAGGGCGCGGTGAAAGGTACGGAGGTCAGAAATCCGACGCATCTCTGGGGGCATCTCGTTCCAAAGGGCGGGTGCCCCCACAGAAAAGGCTCTCCCCCTGGGGGTTGCCAGTCGACACTGTCTAACCAACAGCACCCTGGGGAGACCCTCTCTGGGAGCGTACTGGTCGGTGGGAGGCTATCGGAGGCAGAAGGCAGTCTCGTAGATATTCAGGTCCTATGCCATGTTGTACATCTATCCAGAACTACCCATTGCTGTTATGAAGTCAAGCATTTAGAGGTATTGGGAGGTAGACTCTGTGTGATCCTATAGTAGTTGTTAGTAAACTAGTTTTAACCATCTCTTCCTACTGGCTGGACTTATTGAAAGCTGAGGTGCAGCAAGTTCCCTTTGGGGTTACTTAAACATATAAAATGCATTGGCTGGGATATCGTATCTCCTTTTTGTCATATCTAGTTCTTCTCCCATTCTTTGCCTACTAAACATGCTGCCTTTATTGGCTATTTTGAATATGATGGAGTTAACCATTGGATGTATTCAAGCAGAGTCTTGATAGATATCTATCTGGGATGTTTTTGATTTGGATTTTCTGCATTAAGCAGAAGATTAGTACCAGCGGTTTAAATGGCCTATGATTCTTCTTCAATTTCTATGGATGATCCTCACTTCTATTGTGGGAAGTGATTTTTTAAAATTTAGAAATGTGAGTCATGAACTAATATTCAGACTCTGTGATAGTTTTTCCCTGTTGCATGTATCTTTCTTTCCCCCCTTCCTCATATGCTTTTTTCCATTCATTTTCTTCCCACCATCTGCTCAATTGTTAGATTTACCTCTCAGCTTTACAACACTTTAACAATTACTGTACTTGTTTCTGTAACACTAATGGTGATACAACTGAATGTTTATGCTTTGACTCTGCAAATACAAGATAACTTGGATCAAAAATTAAAATATTTTTGTTGATGTTGGTGTGCATAAATTGGGGAAAATGGTTTTTAATCAGGAACAAACTTTCACATTCCACGGGTTCTACTGAACCATTTCAGATCAGCCAGGGTTCTGTAAAACACAAAACTCAGAATGTTTCAAGTTTATATGAAAAAAAATCTGAATAAAAAAGGATAAAGCTGGCACATAAGTGTTCTTGTATTAGTAACAGATTTTCTGCCAAATTGTGCCAAGGAGAGACAAGCAGGGATTTTCTTATTTTGTATCAAAATATAATATGTTCAGAGATCCTTTTTGGCTTCAGTGGCAGAATAAAAATGCTATAAATAATTGCCAAATTCACAGAATTCCTTAAGGAAAAAGGATAATATATTCCTTGATCATTCCTTGTTTATGTATGTATGAACCTAGTCTTCCCTTTTTTTCTCTGCAATACTAAAATAAACCTTTGGACAAACTGTACAAATCTGCAGATAGTAATATTCCTCAAAAACAATAGAAGAAATGTAATAACTGTGGTTGTATTTTTCTTTGGATGTCATCTGAGTGCAAATTAATAAATAGTATGACTAGAATTAATACGATAGTTTTAGCACTGGAATGAGTCCAAGTTTTTAAAATCGATAAAGCAGAGCAGTCTTGTAAAAGTAGATAAATTCATTCCAGTCCTAAATTATTAAGTTCTGGTTTCCTGGTTCAGTTGATACTATATGAGCTTCCACTTAATCTCCACTGAAACATCATCATTATTATATTTATATATTTTCTTTATTTTCTACAATTAAGACAATATACATAATGTTGTGACCTTTTTTCCTCACACCAACAATATTGGTGTGGGGAGGGTTGTGCTGAAAGAGCCGCTTTTCATGCCTAAGAAAGGATTAGAATTCATAATCTTCTGGTTTCTAATCCAGCTCTCAACTTGGCTACATCAATTTGGCTTTCAGTCTACAAAGAGACATAAATTTTATTCTTTCTTGGCAGAATTGCACACATATAGAAATGTATATATTGACTTGCTTTCCCCATTTCTTTAGGTAGTCAAACCACATACACCACTGATTAAGTTTCCAGACAGAAAAAGTACTCCAAAACCTTATAGTAAGTATGTCTTTACTAAGTGCACATGGAGCCATGCCTTACCATAATTTATGCTCAAGACATTTGAATTGCAATTCATTGTTTATAACAGTGTGTTGCTCTGTGAAGGAGATGAGCAGTTTGGTCTAATAGCTAAGGCACAGGGCTAGAAAACAAGAGACCATTAGTTCAAGTCCCACCTTAGCTATGAAAGCCAGCTGGATGATCTTGGGCCAGTTACTCTCTCAGCCCAACTCACCTCACAGGGTTGTTGTTATGGAGAAAATAGGAGGAGGAAGGTGTGTGGGATATGTTCACTGCCTGAATTATTTGTAAAAATAATAAAAATGGGAAATAATTTTTTTTTAAATTGATATATAAAATAAAATATTTTTTCACAGCACTAAGATGTTGACAGTATTCACTGTTGTACTCAAATGTAATTGTTTCTTCTGGGGACTTCTAAACTTTAAGTCTCAGTCTCAGTTAATTCTTTTTTGAATTAACCATTTAACTTCAGTGGTTTACATGATGTATATACGCCAAACTTCCTTAATCCTTGACTCTCCGTGCTAGATTACAACCCTCTCATCATATCCACCTTGCATGGCCAATGATCAGGACTAGATTGACATTGTCAGCTCTTTGAGGTAGGCCAGATCAGGAAACTTTATCGCGCCTTTAAGGTAGCGGCAGTGTTTTGCTGCAATAGACCAACATGGGTAGTCATGATGTAGGGCCAGAGTATTTTTCCTAATTTTCTCTCTTATTGTTCCAGTGCAAGAGTCTCTACAATCAAGAGTGCCTCCGCTTCATGGGATAGCCTCGCAATTTTCTGCAGAAAACAAAGCACCATCTTCTCAAAATACTTTATTTACTGGTAGAATACAAGGTATACCTGACACAGCAGAATTAATAAGAACTTTACCTCAGAAATACAGGAGGAAACCTATGTCAGTTGAAGAAATGGAATACATTCAAGTAAGTTCTCTTTTTAAAAAAAAAAATTAAAATATTAGTATTATTTTCAAAACCCATTTTTTAAAAAATCAAATTATTAAATAAAAATTTAGACTGTGGTTTGCTTTTTGTGATGAGAAACTAGTTCTTTGAGAGTATGTATGTATGGTACAGAAGCAGTACAATCAGAAGGTTGGAACTAGGCTTTAATCATACATAATGTTTAGCATTGTATTGGTTTTATTTCACATTACAGATTTTTAATGATTAGCTCATGAATTTCAGATGGAATAATCTCTAGATTCTACCAAAAAAATATTAAGAGCATGATTTAAACCATGAATGGACTGCCTATTGCAAAACAAAATCCTTGGCAATATGAATCCATCTTTTCAGCACCATAATATGGTTAAAACAGCTAAAAATTATAACTCCCAATCTCGTATCAGCCAAACTGAAACCACAGATGAAGAACCAAATAAATTCAGTGGAAAAATACTTTGTAATTAAACTTGGGGGGCCTAAAATCCCTGTCAAAAGTGAATATTCTATGAAAAGTACTAAATAAATTGATTGAAGTTATACAGCCACCTATTTCACTTGCGACTTCATTAGTTGTTTGTCTAACTAGCTTATGGGAAATTCTGTGCTATCTCAGTTATCAACCAAGTTCAAACGGCTGCAAGTAGAATTGCATGAAACCCTTATCCTATCAGCTACATGGAGAAGGTTCATTCTTCCTAAATAAAGCAGTAGTTAGCATCAATTGCATAAAATGCTGTTAAGAAATCCAACAACACAAATCCAGGGGAATCCCAATTTAAAAATCTGTTCTTCCAGCATTAGTGTAATTCCGTAACGTACAAGTTGAATATCCCTCTATTAAGTCAGTTCTACTTTTCAAGATCAAGATCCATCCTTTTCATTACTTTGTATCATTCACCTATTGGTGATTGTTTTTTCCGAATAGTTTTGGTATTTGGTAATACTCTTTGGTAAAATAGTTTTACCAAGTTTGTTGTTGATATGATCAGGAACCCCTCATAGTATAAATGTATGGCACAGAGGAAAAAAAATTCAGTCCTATCTTTTCAAGAATGCTTCTAAGTGGGAATTTAGTCACTTTCTCCCAAAGATCCCCTACAAAAATAAGCAAGAGAAAAGTGTTCGGTAGCTTTAAAACATATAATCTTGAATTTGACACAACTAATTTAGACAAACTGGTAGTCTCCAATATAGCTTGGCATATTACCTGGAGCTGGTGGGAGGCTGGAGTATCTGACTGAAGCAGCCTGAGTCTGAAACGGGTGAAATGCTCCTGGTTCGGACCGGATCACCCGATCCGGTAGCCATGGTGGCGGGTGGTTCAGAGAACCAGTAGCAAAAATCCCTGCGCCCTCTCCCCATGCCAAGCTGAGCCGCATGATCATCAGAGGCTTTTTTTTTTTTTACTTTTAAAAGCATTTTTTATATAACCTCTTCCAACGAAAAAATGCTTTTAAAAGTAAAAAAAAAAAAGCCTTTGATGATCATGCAGCTGGGATCATCAGAGGCTTTTCAAAGCATTTTTTTCTGCAACCTCTTGGCCGAAGAGGTGGTAAAAAAAATGCTTTGAAAAGTCTCTGACGATCCCAGCTGAGTTGCCTGATCGGCAGAGAAAAAAATACCTCTCTGCCATCAGGCAACTCAGCTGGGATCGTCAGAGAGGTATTTTTTAAAAAGCCTCTCTGATAATCCCAGCTGAGTTGCCTGATCGGCAGAGGCTTTTCAAAGCATTAGAAAAAATGCTTTGAAAAGTTAAAAAAAAAAAAAAAGTTGGCCATGCCCACCCAGTCACATTACTCCCCACCACCACCAAGCCACGCCCACAGAACCGGTAGTAACAAATTTTACATTTCACCCCTGGTCTGAAATATCTGGAGTTGGATATCTCTATCGACTTGTGATAAGCAATATGATTGGTTAGCCTTGTTTTAAAACATTCAGAACACCAGACCTTGTCTCAGGGTATGAATTGTAATAAATGAAACAATTACAATGCTGAAACAGATTTGCTCAATTGCTCTCCCCTCCTTCCTTACTGAACAACTAATCTGTATTTATGCTGTTTCAGACACTCAAAGTAGTTAGTAAGAAAACTGCCAGAAATCAAATGTAGAAAAAATATTGCAAGATCAGCATTGCAAAAACATTTAGGTAGTTATTTGTGCAACACTGCAGTGGCTTGAAATTATTCCAAATGTTATTTTTTAATTATTTGGAAATCTTCTGAAATTACTTGATTTCAGGAGACTTTAATTCCGTTTAGAAATTAATGTCTAATTCCATTTTCTAATCCTCAAGTACTGTGCTCTACTGTATTTTAAGATAAAGGTAAAAGTTACCCTCGCACATATGTGCTAGTCGTTCCCGAATCTAGGGGCAGTGCTCATCTCCATTTCAAAGATGAAGAGCCAGTGCTGTCCGAAGACGTTTCCGTGGTCATGTGGCCAGCATGACTAAACGCCAAAGGCACATGGAACGCTGTTACCTTCCCACCAAAGTGGTCCCTATTTTCTACTTGCATTTTTTACATGCTTTCAAACTGCTAGGTTGGCAGAAGCTGGGACAAGTAACGGGAGCTTACCCGGTTATGCAGCACTAGGGATTCGAACCGCTGAACTGCCGACCTTTCTATCAATAAGCTCAGCGTCTTAGTCACTGCACCACTGTGTCCCTTGGACTGTATTTTATCATTGTTTAATTTTACATTTTTGTTTTTCCAAAACCACTCAATTGCATATTTAATTTCGCTCCTAAAATTTAATTAAGATGGCAGCATTTGGTTTGTTACAGTTTTCCAGTTGGCACTCAGATGTCGTCTGGCTTGTGCCCGAATCAAATGGAACTTGTTGTTGAGTGAAGGAGCTGAAACAATCACATGGGAGTGAAAGAGAGAATGTCACTAGTATGTATGAAAGCAGTAGAAACAAATAGTTAAGGTATTGGAGTAGGAGTGAGGAAATCGGATTCTAGTCCCTTCAGCTACTGCTCACTGGATGACTTTGTGCCAGTTCTCTTAGTTCAGCCCACCTCACAAGATTGCTGTTGTGGTATCAAATAGGAGGGGCATTATGTATATCAACTTGAGTTCCTATAGGAAAGAAGTAAACGAGTGCATGATGAATATCATTCTAATCAGCAATGTTGCAAGAATTGATTTTTGTTTCTGCTAAAAGATAATATTTTATTTTACAGCGTGGAGGTCCAGAATAAGGTGGAGCATTGTGCAGTTTGTAACTGCTGAATAACAAACTTGTACTTACAATAAAGTCCTTCTTCATTTTCTCTCTCTGGATATTAAAGGAGGTCAAAGGAAAGTTTTTTTTTCCAAAGTGCTTTTGTGAGAGACTAAAAGGTAATCGCTTTAGAAAGTGGTTATGTCTCATTCAAAGAGAATACTGTTTCAGTAACCAGAAGCATCCACTTTAATTGCCTGATGAAATTTATTTTTTCATTCTATTCAGTATAGTTTCCTTATCTCTTATAGTTGCTATTGATACATTAATAATTAAAAATAGCTACTATTAAAATGACAATAATAGCCTGAAGATAACCATGTTGTTTTCAGAGTTTGAACAATGCAGGATTAGTTCCTTCTAGTAAGTAGCATGTCCTTCCAAACAACTCTGAGAATTAAACTTAATTTAGCCATATCAAAATTTGACAAATTTTGTTAGTGGACTCATTGTACAATGTAATCTACAGGTATGCACAATATTCTTTCAGAAAAAGAAATAATCCAGCTCTTCCCTTTCTGAGTGCTATACTACCTCAACATACACAATTGTTAAATTTGGTTCAGAATAGACAGGAATTTATTTTCATATGTCTATCTTTAATCCTAGTGACTACATTGTAATAAGAAAATATTTGTAATATTTACTTGTCAATCAGCTAATACCAATGAGCTCAGATGAGTTCTAGAAATTTCCATGAATTGCAGTGTGTAAGAATTTCTTGCGTACATTTACTTTGCTCCATCAAAATGTCTGTTTCTTACAGGGAGTTCATCACTTGCACATCAAAACATCTCCATGATTGGGTTGTTTGAGTCACTGAATCAGGGAGCTGGAAAAACGTGTGCTGATTGATGTGGGTAGCACTGATTTGTACACTACTAATATATAAATCAAGAATGATATGAAGTATAATTTATAGTATTTAATACTTAGTACATGATAATACACATCAGTGAATTATATGAAGCACGTACAAAATTTATTTCTAGGGAGCAGCACTGAAACTGCAAATGAATATATTCATAGATCTTGTGATCAACACTTGATTTCATTTTTAACATGTACTTGCTATCACATATATGTTTTTATGACAGGAAAGAAGAACTATACAATCAATGTAGAGACATGTTATTTGAAACAATAATTTTTTACACAAACTTGAGAAGAATTTTCATCTGTTCTGTTTAAGTAGGAAAAGGATTCAAATTTACAATGCAAATGTGTATGGAAGGTTTTTACTAAATCAGTAGGTAAATGTCCATTAAGCCATTCACCTTTTATTATTGTAAAAATACTTTTGTGTATGATACCGAATGTACTGTTTGCATTTCTACTATTGTTTGATATATTCTTCATATGTATTTTAAGATTTGTTCTATATTAGCATTTGCACAAAACCCAAATGAATTCTAATTACCAATTATAGACGGGTGTGAAACAAATAATACAAATATAGCAAACGCCTCTGGAGAGTTGGCTAATAAAAACCACAGTACAGAATCTTGAATGCACCTCCTTAATAGAATGTACATTTCAGTGCTGCCTGCCTTTACTGAAACATACTTTGTGCACTTTCATTATTTTTTCCATTACTTACCCTTCTGTGAAAAAAGTATTTGTCCTCTTAGAATTTCTGAATTTTTGCAAACACTAAATGTTCCTAGTGAAATATAAAAGGAATTTAAGTAAATAATTAATATTTGGTATTTATTTCATTTCATAAAGTTACCCAACATATAATATGCTGATAATGAAAAAAATATGGCACTAATTCCTTTTTTAATGTATGGAATTGTTAAAGAGAGAACAAAGGGCAGTTGTTCTAGAATTTAACAATCAAGCCCTGCAACATGCCAATCTGACAAGTATTACTTTCATTAGACAGATTCTCATCCCCTAGGTTTTAAAAGTATGCAATGGTTCACTCAAATTAATGAAGATCTCTGTAAAAATGTCATTCTTATAAAAATGCCTGTCAATATAGAAAAAATGCAAAACATTTCTAAAGCACTGATATATAGTCATACTTTGCAGACTTCTGGAGGAATGTTCAATGAATGATATGAGTCAAAGTAGATTTTTTTCACAGGCATTATTGTATCTAGAAGGAATTAAACAGTGCATTTCACAACAAAAACATGTGAAATGTTTGATGTTTGATGTGACTTGCCATCATCTGATATGTATATCTGTATCAGAATTTTTCAGGAGACTACCAAGCCATTTGGCCATCAACTGAAGCAAGACATGCAGCCAGATAATAATCCCAAACATACAAGCAAATTTACAAAAAAATAAATTCAAAGCAACTTCACTGTATTTGAAATGGCAAAAGTTGTATGAACAATGAATATTGCCAGGAAATGTGGATATTCCTTACTGGAAGTACAAGACATGCCTAGTGGAAAAACACCTAGTTGCATCTGCTACAGGTGCTCAATTTACAACCACAATTGGAACCAGAAAATTTGTCATTAAGCTGCACAGTCATTAAGTCAGGCATTATGTGACTGCATTTATGGCCCTAGTCATTAAGGCATTTATGGCCCAAGTTATTAAGTAAATCACCAGTATCATTAATTAAATACAGCTTTGCCCACTGAGTGCTGCTTGGACACTAGCTGGAAGTATTGCAAACAGATCACATGATCACAGGATGCTGCAAGCCAGTTTGCCAATGATTCAAATCATGAACACGTGACCATTGAAGTTGATGTACCAGTTGTAACTTCAAGGATCGGTTGTAACTTTTTTCAGTGTGTCATAATGTTGAATCGTTAAATGAATGACAAGTTGAGGACTACCTGTTGTTAGGGTTCAATAACCAGCCCCACAACTGGAAAAGAGCTAAGAGGATGTCTGACCATTATGCTATTTCATCTCAGAAAAATTACCATTAGATCCGTTTTACAGTAGTGTTTTATTCAAGGCTTGGCCAGTCAAACATTGCAGCAAATTGGAGGTGAAATTTAAGGAAAAGAAAGCAAATCAACTTTCAAATATGTTTCACCAAAACAATTCACTGTCTACAAACAGATGAATATTTCTGACTAACTGAAGAAATCTGGCAAGATTTTAATACACTCCAGCTCTATGTGTAAATTTTAGCTGGAAGTCCAGATCAGTACCAGCCCTTCCTCTCTGAATAAAAAATATTGATATTACCATCAAAAGTGTGGGCGTGGAATTTAGGATCTCACCAACAGATGCTACCAGTATCTGAATAGCAGACATGACAGGGATCAGATAAATTGGTCGTAGTTGTCTTCTCGGACATGATTCGTTATTAACTATGATTTCTAGAGCAGTGTATATACATACCAATTAGCAAATGCAGATTTAATCCTCTGGCAGAGATGGGTTTCAGCAGGTTCTGACCAGTTCTGGAGAACCGGTAGCGGAAATTTTGAGTAGTTCGGAGAACTGGTAGTAAAAATTCTGACTGGCCCCACCCTCATCTATTCTCTGCCTCCCAAGTCCCAGCTGATCAGGAGGAAATGGGGATTTTGCAGTAACCTTCCCCTGGATTGGGGAGGGAATGGAGATTTTACAGTATCCTTCCCCTGCCACGCCCACCGAACCGGTAGTAAAAAATTTTGAAACCGATCACTGGATTATTTTTACTCTGGGGGGTATTTCCCCAATTCCACATAGCTGGCCACTTAACTGAACTCTAATTATTGCATGTTTCAGGTCACCTTGCTAGCATAAGTAGAACACTTTAAGAGGTTTATAAAGTGCTGCTTCTCTCTCCGCCTCACCTCAAAATGTTCAATGTGCCACGATCGTGATTAAAACCTATTACAAACTGGGTGCAAAGCATCTAAGGAACAAAACGTGGCAGATAATGTCATTTAAAAACTGAAAAATTCTGTATCATGTTTTCACTCATAGGAAGTACGCATTCCTTCCAAAGCCAAGTTTTGGAAGGGAATGCTGCCGCTGCTGCTGTTCAGTCGAGCTAAGCGCGTTATCCAATTTTCGCGCTCCTCCCCCCCCCCCCAACGTTTCCTTGACAGCGGAGTCCCAGCACTGGCTGTTGCGCTCTTCGCGTTGGACGCCGTTACCCGGCCGGCAGAAGCGTCTTTGGTCAACGTGCGGCGCATGCGTAAGCATAGAGTGCTAAACCGGAAGCCGGAAGCGGCGGAGTGGAATTGCAGTTTGGGTTTTCGGAATTTTAAAGATCCTGTCCAGCTACGGAGGGTTTTAAATCGCTTTTCCAGGCTTCCCTGGTCCCGCGTCGTCATGGATGCGCGAGCGCGAGCCAAACGCTACGAAAAACTGGACTTCCTGGGTGAGGGCCAGGTAAGGAATAGCGGCCTCATCTGCTTTTTAATTCTGCTCTCTGTAATTTTGTTTTGTGACCGTAATAAAATTTATTTTTATATATGGAGGGAAATAGCCCGGAGGTCTTCTTTTGTCTCTCGAGGTCATTCTAATCTACACCTTGCCTTTTTTTCTAGAAGGGAATTTAGGAAGGTCTTTCTTCCCTCTGTTTCCAGCAACCTTGCGAGGTAGAGTAGCTAAGAGGTGAAAGCGTGGCTGCCTGAATTTTAGGAGTCGTTACATTTGGCGATAAACGTTCACTCAGTAAATCGTGTGCGTCATGCCAACATAACTGCTGGCTCACTTCGCTTTTCTGAAGCGCTTTGATTATTTTTAATATAAAGGAGGCAAACGAATACACCAAAAAATGCCTTTGCCTTTGTCATCTGGTCTTCCCCAGGATCTTTGTGCAAACTCTTTTTTATGCCACAGATCCTGCAGAAGAGGCATCTTCTCTCCCCTCATCAGACACTTCCCCCCCCAGCATTTTTTTATTCTAGGCCACTTTTTTTTTCCCCAAGGAAAGTAAGCTGTGGCATTTCTGGCTTCTTGAGATCTTATGTAATCCTACACATCCCTAATTTGGAATCAGTTTACATTGATCTCTGATCTTTAATTATGAGAAAATATCCTTCGATAGATATTTGTGTAACATAGTAAGCTGTAACTGTCTGTTTTGGGCAGTACCACCTCATCCCTAATACAGAAAATTGAGTTATTTGAGTAAACCTCAGGCAATAAGCGTGTAAGGCAAATGCAGCCTCTAAATTTGCTTTCTTCAGATTCGTGTTTCATACAGCATTGTGAAGATGTAACTTAGCAATTAGAAAGTAAACAGCAAAATAATCTATTAAAATAGTGGCAGAGAACCAGACTTAGTCTGAAAACCAGTGATTCTGTGCTTGGTATCTCAGCCTATACTCAAATATTTTACTTCTTCCAAACAAATGGTCACAAAATATTATTGTTATGCAGTATGTTTATCTTGATTTAGACTGTTTGCTAATCATCTGATTAAGAAAGTTGTACAAACTGAGGTTAATAATTAATGGTAATAGAAACAACAATTATAAAGTAATGCCAAAAAAGAAAATAGCTCTGCAAAAGGATAGTGATAAAAAGACAGGAGCTCTCTTTTGGGAAGCTGATGCTAGAGACTGATATTAAATTTGACAAAATATTGTTGATATCCCTAATCTTTCACCCAAAAAGAAATTAAATTCTATAGCATAGCCTTTTGAATGTTTGCTAATTGGACAAATAACAATGCATTGCTTCTGTATAGGAAACCCTTCTAACTAGAGATTTACAGTCTTTTGGATGAATGCTTTGTTATGTTAAAGTCTCATATATATGTACTTCACAGTAATTTATAATGTTTAAAATAGCTTTGCCTTGAAGTTTATGCTGTAATTATAGGTAGTCCTTTACTTACAACCATTTGTTTAACAACTGTTTAAAATTACAACAGCATTGAAAAAAGTGACTTGCAACTGATCCTTGCACCTATGACTGTCACAGCATTCCTATGGCCATGTGATCAAAATTTGAGCATTTGGCAACATGCATGTATTTACAACAGTTGCAGCATCCTGGAGTTACATGATCACCATTTGCAAACTTCCTATAATCACAGTCAATGGGGAACCCAGATTCACTTACGGACCATATGTCATTCACTTAACTGCAGTGAATTGTTTAACAACTATGACAAAAAATATAAAATTGAGCATGATTCACTTAATGTCCTTGCTTAGTAATAGAAATTCTGATTCCAATTGTAGTCATAGGTCAAAGATTTATGCACAGTTGCTTCTCTGCCACTGCCAGTAAAAGTGTTGCCAGTGCATAAACTGACATGTCAAGCTTTCTGGAGAAGACCTTGTTTTCATGTTCTAGGATGGATGTGCTGCTTGTACCGCTGCATTTTATTGAATATTTTGCATAATCTTACTACATATTTCCCACCCATGAAGAACCAGTTGTTCTTCAGGAGCCATGGTGATGGAGCGGTTAGAATGTAGTATTGCAGGCTAATTCTGCCCACTGCCAGGAGTTCAATCCTGACCAGCTCAAGGTTGACTCAGGCTTCCATTCTGCTGAGGTCAGGAAAATGATCAGATTGTTGGGTCCAATATGCTGATGTTGTAAACCTCTCAGAGAGTGGTGTAAAGCAGTGGTCCACAACCCCAGGCCACAGCACACTACCAGATCATGGCCTATTCACAACCGGGCTGTGTAAATGGTGGGGCCAGCTTTCGTGCACATGCGCACACAGATCAACTTTTCGCAAGTTAAACTGTGCATGCGCAAGCATGTGCACCAGTCTGCCACTCGCACGGTCCAGCTCCCCTCTCCCCCCTGGGCCGCCAAGCTGCAAACGTTGAGGACCATTGCTGTAAAGCACTGTGGATATAAGTCTAAGTGCTGTTGCTATTTTTCTTCAGGTATTGCTGAACTACAGTTTATACTTACTGTACAGACTACCTGTACTGCTGTTGGCCATCCTGAGGATTTGAAATTGTATTTGAAATTGTATTTTCAGGTTCTGAAAGAACAGATTCCCCTCTTTATGTTCCAAGTAAATAAAACTGGATAATGATGTTGCTTTATCATTGGAAAATTGATTTGTTTAATATTCAGGGTATTTTCTCTCTCTTTAGTTTGCTACTGTTTATAAAGCAAGAGACAAGAACACAAATCAAATTGTTGCTATTAAAAAAGTAAGTCATATTTTGGCCCTATTTTATGCTTTTTCAGATCATCCTTTGTTTAACCATAATTAAAAATGCAGCAATGATTTTAGATCTGAACCTTTAACTATATTCTGAAGTTGTTTTTCAACACACATCCTGATTTTCAAATGTACTTCATATACTGTAGGTATCATGTTGGCATCATAAACAATATCAATTTAGGCCTCATGGTTATTTATTATTAATTTATTAATTTAATTTGTATACCGCCCTTCTCCCAGAAGGGACTCAGGGCGGTGAACAGCCAAAATTAAAAAACATACAAATGCAAAAGTTAAGATAATTATCAGTTGATAATGAGTCATGTCTTAACAATATGTGTAAATCGGAGCAACTGATGACCATGATGCCTCAATGGATGGAGGGAGGACGGATGAATCTACACATTATGGCTTAGAGCTTCATGAAAATATGGAGTTCGAGAAAGCATATCTAAAAATGTTGGCTTACTTATACATGAAGTTTTCTTAACCATAGCTTGGTATAGTATTTTAACAAAGCCAGTTCTTTCACTTCTTGGAGTTTGTAATATTACAGCAAATGTGTATAAAGTAGAATGAAACTTTAGATTTGTGGTTTTTAAATTGTTTCTGAAGAACTGTAGCATTTCTTGAGAGCTTACCAAAAAAATTGGGAGAAATCATTGATAATAGCAGGTAGTCTTCCCTGAAATTACTTTACTACTACTACTTGTTTTCTACTGTAATTTTCAGATTAAGAAAAGCATTTAGTGTGCTTTTCTAGGCTACACCATTAGTTCAAGGGAGGCAGTATTTAGATACAGCAAGTGTGACCAATACCCTGTATATACATAAAAGGGACATATTTTTGAAAAACACTAATATTTTTTGCAGAAGATAATGGATTCCTCTGCAAACAACATAAATTGGAAAAATCATTTAATTAAAGTAAAAAGAAATAGCCTGTTTCTTGTATATATAAGAATTCATCTTATTTACCATAATTTTCACTCCATAAGATGCACTTTTTTTCCTCCCAAAAGTGGGTGGAAATGTCTCTGAGTCTTATGGAGTGAATATGGACGACAGGCAGTGGTGAATGCGGCAGCAATCTCCGCCACCTGGAACAGCTGATTGGCGGTATTCCAGGAAGCCGATCTAACTGCCGATCAGCTGCTCGGAGACGAAGCTCCAGTCTTCCCCGGTGGAAGACACGGAGGAGGCAGGCTGTTTACTGTTCGCTGCAAGGACGCTAGCCAGATGAATATCAGATGGACGCTGGGAGGCAGAGGCAGATTTTTTTTTCTTGTTTTCCTCCTCTAAACCTAGGTGTGTCTTATGGTCAGGAGCATCTTATGGAGCGAAAAATACAGTACCTGAAAAGAAAACCAAGAGTTTTTCTCAAATAATTTATGTTTTATCTTACATTTTCTATAAATACAATAACAAAGAAAGTTTGTTTTGCTAAAATGCAGTCTTAAAACCATCAGCAGTTCTTAATACATTCCATGGCTATAGGTATGGTACTTTTGCATCTGCATTTGCAGCAAGAAAATCAGCCATAAGAAGTCATGGCTACATTAAATTTAGGACATTGATCTGTTATTGTTTTTTAACCTGCCCATTCTCATGTAGAATGAAATTAATAAAGCAATCATATTATTTGAGACTGTGGTATAATCTGTAGTGCTCATTCCTGTTTCCCAATTAATATACCCTGTTGCACAGTCATTCAATATTGCCCCTTTTATGATATCAAAATTCAGACAGCAAGTTTATTGAGCTAGACAATAGCCAATATAGGTAGATATATTATCTTTGAATTGATGTTGCAGCAATAAGTCTCCTTACTGGTACATTGATGATAGCTAGTATATATTGTATCTTATCACTGGATCCCATTCTGGCATTAAAGTCTCCTCCAATTAAAACATATGCAGTAGGGAAATTTAAGTCTTCAAAATAGTTTTACAGTTTGTCATAATTATTTTTAAATGAAGATTTGGGCCATGGGGTAGTAGATAAACATTATTAACTAAAACCTATTGGATCCCTGAATTTAAATTTGGCATATGAAACACAACTTTCACTATACATAATGTAAACTATGTAGAGACTTTCTTGATTTTTGATGGTATTTGTGAAGTGGAACAAAGTTAAACTCCATATATAGGTCCACAATTTTTTTTACATCATACCTTACTAAACATGATTCTTGATTTACTGTGACATCTAGTTAGGATTGGCACAAATATGTAATTCTACAAAACATTTGTAAGCACTAAACTGTTTGAAATATTTGAAATAAAATATATAGTAATAGGTATGTGTAGTTTTATGAATATGTATAAATAAACATGTATATTTATTTATATGCATAGATATTTGTCTGTTAAAGGTGTTACTGAACTGTTGCAGTTTCTGACCTGCATATGTTAAAAGGGAATATTCTGTGTTCTAGATAAAACTTGGACACAGATCAGAAGCTAAAGATGGTAAGTATCTGAAATACCTAATAAGTAAAAATTTCTTTGTTAGGTAGCTTCTGAAAGATGAAATAAGGAACGGTGATTAGGAGGAAATCCCAGTTCACATTTATTTATATACTCGAATTATCCCTCACAATTATCCCTTTCACAATTGGAAAGACACTCTACAGTTCACAATATATATCAAAACAATATCATACAACATCCCCAATAAAGCAGAGAAAAGAATACAATAAACCAATCCCAACATAAATTTAAAATTGTTGGTGTCAATTCCTATTACAAAATTTTAAGAGAACCTCTGTTTTTAATCACTTCTTGAACGCCAACAATATAGGGCTGATCTAATTTCTAAGGGGAGGTAATTCCAAAATGCAGCAACACTAACAGAAAAAAAAAACATTTGCAACCCTCTAACTCCCTCACTACATGAAATTGGAGAATCACCATCAGTTTCTCCTGGGATATATGAATTGAGAAAAAAATCCAGGTGCTTACCAGAAACGTTTTGAATTCATAAGGCAACTAGAGCAGACTATCCAAAAAGTCTGTTTGCTTTGCAAGGTTTTTAGTAGCTGCCATAATCATCTGGAAAAGGAAGGGATATGATCATAACAAAGGGCAGATTTAATTTCCTTCCATATGCAGATCATAATATCTAATCAGACAAAACAAGCCCAACTGCTTATATGTTGTGACAAATCACATGGGACAAGCCCACAGTTGCCACAGAGGCTATGAGCTCCCAAACTCTTAACACCTCTAAGACTTCAATGGAAATTGAAGTCACCCAACACCCAAAACAGCAGATTTTAACACCAGCCTTGAGACCACATCAAACAGATGAGATACTCAAAACCTAGGAGTGAGAAATCTCTGACTGCATGACTTTGTTGCCTTTGCCTACCCAGGTCTCGGTACTACACGCTGCATTCACATACTCATTTACAATGAATTTGTAAAGAATAAAACCTTACTTACTAACCCTGAACCTCAGATGACATGACAAACAAAATTACTTAAATTGTTCACTTGATTCGCAATCAGGTGGAATGAACAATATGGCCTTTGAACTTAATCTTAAAGATTTACTGCATATTAAGGGTAGCTGATATCTGAAGTAGACTACTTCAGGCTCTTTGCATGCTGTTGAGTTTGCAATTATTAGAGTGCCAGTGTAGTGATATTGTGGATACAGATAATATAGGCATATGTAATTACTGTACTCTGATTAATGATGCTTAGAAATTTAAAATTTGAAAGTGTATCAGTATAGATATGGGCACCTAATTTTCTACCCCATAGAAAATAAGCTCTTATCTTTCTAGTCTCCCTTTGTCCCCATCACAACCTACTGTAGAAACAATGCATTTTGGAGGAAATGTGGCATCACATGGGAAAATGCATAGGGATCTAGCCTTTTCTGGAAATAGTTTTTCCCCATGACTCAGGATACAAAGAATGTGAAATATAATTCTACTCTTTTTTCTGTAATATATTTGAGTGAATCTTGGATATACCGTATTTTTCGCTCCGTAAGACATACTCCCCGCCCCCCCCCCCCAAAAAAAAGTGGTGGAAATGTCTGTGCGTCTTATGGAGCGAATATTGCGTCACAGACGGTGAAGTGTATTACCTCGGGTCCCCAACAGTGGACCAGTGCCGATCCTTTGGTGAATTGCAGCCAAGCCATGGCGGTGGGGTCCTTTTACAGTGCTGAACCCCGCCTCTTCTGTCTCTTTTTCGCAGTGCAGGAGTCAATAGGCAGAGTTGGCACATGACAGGACACCTATATGTGGTCCTCTCAGGCTCCGCCTGATTTTTTTTTTTTCTTGTTTTCCTCCTCTAAATCTAGGTACATCTTATAGTCAGGTGAGTCTTATAGTGTGAAAAATACAGTAAATGGAAATATTCAAGAATGGTGTGTTTGTGTAAATTTTATGAGGAAAGTTGATGCCATGCTTAATCTATTCATCATGAAACTGCTTTAGGATACTATTAAACTAGTTTCTGTAATTCACCATTGAATACGAAGATAGGAAATTGTAGGAATCTCTCTGAAACTTGCTTTCTTTTTAATTGGAAATTCTACTGATTAAATCAGAAACATAAAGCAATTACTGTACAATTCTTACTTGGGGAAGTTTTCTTCTAAGATCTAGAAGAAAAGTCCAGAACAAGAGTCTGGTCCTTCTAAGAGGGCTGATCACTTCAAATAGATTTGGGATTTTTAGAGTTGAATCTTATGGGCATTACACTATTACAAATGTATACATAAATCATCAAGACAGAATTATCAGCACTGAGCCCTCCTTATTAATGCAGTCTTTGAAACACCTAAGGTACCTCAAAGTCTTTTAATTTTGTGTTCTTTCAAATAAGGTATAAATAGAACAGCACTTCGAGAAATAAAACTGCTGCAAGAGCTTAGCCATCCAAATATTATTGGAGTAAGTATGAAGTATTATCTAAAAAAATATTTGTTATGTTGTTACCTTGCTATCAATATAATTGGCTAGAAATTATTTCTATGAGACTTCCCAGAAAAATCAATCTTCTAAAGTTGATAGGAAAAAAATTACTTGGAAAAACCTTTGTGTATTAGACCTAATTCATTACATTCTTGTATAAGCTATTTACCTATGGCACTTTTCTGTTCACCCATGTACTCTATGTATGTTAGGATAATATGAAAAAGGCAAATGGCATGGTTCAGTTTCAGGTAAATCTTGATTATGTTAAAGTGGAAAGAAACCATATATATTGCAATAAAAGAATGTAATCTTCTAATAGTAATGAACCCCTTAGTTTCAGATATTAAGGACCCAGATTGGGGGGCAATATGCTGAAATTTTAAACCGCCCAGAGAGAGCTATAAAGCACTATGGGGCAGTATATAAGTCTAAGTGCTATTGCTTTTGCTAAGTGCTATTAATTATGAATCCATGAGCTGAATTTTTGGAGTTACTTGCTGAGAAAGCCTTTATTAACTATTATGCTTGAGTTCCAAGGGAACTCAAGACACTGAAAAACATATCTTTCAGTTAAAAAGAACTTTGCAAACTTAAATCTCTACATATACCCCATGTTACAGTATGAATAAATGTATGGCCAAAAACTATATGCAACAGTAATTATCAAAATTATAAGAATTCTCTTTAAGAATCAAACACCCTTTCAGATTAATATTCTACTGTTAATATTCCCTACATATGGCAGAGCCATCACAATACTTGATATCTTTAAGAAGTTGTCAGACTGTGAGGAAAAGATGTGTCTTTCCTCACTTTAAAAAATTTCCAGTTTAGCACTCCTGGACACAGCAGGTAGCTGGATCCAGTATCACTTTGGGACACTGTAGAAAAGTAAGAGTAGCTAGAGCAATCACCTGATAACTTAGCATGCATCCCAGCTAGCTAACACTGCTTGTGAATTGGCCAAGCAGGAAGAAGATACCCCAGGTTATTTTTCTCAGAATTTCTTTACACCTGGACCTATTTCCGTTTATGAAACAAGAACAAACATCTAAATGTCTTTTTCTTCCAGCTTCTTGATGCATTTGGACACAAATCAAACATCAGTCTAGTGTTTGATTTTATGGAAACTGATCTAGAGGTAAGACTGCTTAAACTAATCATTTTCCACTGGTTTAACATTTCCTGTAGAGGAAAGTTTCATTCTTTATACATAGTCAATAATCATAATCACTATGCGTAATCAAAACTCATGGGAAGAAGTCACAAAGTTGCAGGAAAAACTAGGAAAAATAGAAAAGTAGAATGTGTCACTTGATTTATTAAATAAACCTAACGAATTGTTTTATGTCTGAAAATATTTCTCATTCCTTCAACTTTAACTTGTCCTTGAATCCTTTTGAGGTATCTTATTGCTTTTAAGTCTAAGAATGTGTAACTGAAATGATTATCATTCTGTCCCTAATTCCATTTTCTTTGATTGAGAATAGAGGTTTTCATCCTCTAAGTCATATAGGAAACATGATACGGTACATGGCATTATTCTGAAGACAAGTAAAATAATTGAGTTATACTGCAAAACAACCTATTTGATATAGTCCAAAAAAGTAACAAGTTCATGCAACAGAAGACTGAAGATGATAGTGCTTTTATCAAGAGTAAATTGCTTAAGGAGGTATTCATTTAAATTAGACCTAAAATATTCTAATGAGATGTGTCTCAGATAACTTTTTGTTAAATAGAAACTGTGGGTCAGCTTGATCATGCTTGTCAGAGAGCCATAGAAATCAATGAGACTAAGTTAAGACAAACTGATGTCCTAAGATTTAATAATTCTGAACTTTGTGGCTCAGTTCCTACCATTTACTTAAGCCAAAACCAAGCAAGTCACATTAAGTGTGACTCCAATCATTGGAGTTTGTAAACTACAGGTTATAGCTTAGTATCTTGTGGGAGCACTATAGAGATTTCACAAAAACATATAATCTTTAGCGGAAAGTAGCCTTGTCACTCGGTAAAGCTGCATTCCTAATATCATTGAAGAATTAATCTTCTGTAAGTCTGCAGTGAAAAGTATTCATTATTCTGGAAACCTCCATGTTTGTTGTTCCTCACTACTATTCCCATGAAGTTTTGTACCATCTGAATTGGTCTGTTCTGTATTTGAATACAGACGTGTGTAAACTTAGTTATTAAGTGGTTGCAGTTTATAAAAATATATTTATTTACAGGTTATAATAAAGGACACTAGTCTTGTTTTGACACCTTCCCACATCAAAGCATATATGCTGATGACACTTCAGGGATTAGAATATTTACACGAACACTGGATTCTTCATAGGGTAAGTAAGCATAGAGACAAAATGAATGGACTTCTAGCCAACAGTGATCTTCTTAGAACAGGAATTGGGGGACTAGAATGATGGAACTCTTGGTAAATTCTTTGTCTTGGTCTTAATTAAATCTGAAGTGTTAATATCTAAATCAAATTTCATTTATTTGTCTAAGTAGTTTGCAGTCATGTTACTATTTTTGTCCTAATAGACAATGGTGATCTTTCTGAAAGTATAATACCTCTCACAAAGCCAATACTTTCAAATAATATATCATTTGGATTTATGGTATGTTTTAGTAACTTGCTCAGAATGCCTTCAATGGTGGAAAAACATATGTTGCTAAAATAAAGAGACATAACAGATAATAAACTGATCATTAGGGTAAAAATATTTGTCTTAAATTTTTATTTGTTTCTAATACATTATGGACTTCACATATCCTCAGAGACAGAAATAAGCATAAAAGTTTAGGTATTTTTTCTGTTTGGTTGTTCAATCATATATGTACGTAATCTGCTTCCTGCAAACCTATTTCTCAGTACATGTTTTGATATCTTGATTTATTCCTTTTATAAGTGTAAAAGTTACTCCTTTTCTAAACAGAAAGTATTTTTATTTGAATATTACATACTCCTATCATTTTTACTCAATCTCTCTTTTCAAGGATCTTAAACCAAATAATTTGTTGCTGGATGAAAATGGAGTTTTAAAACTAGCTGATTTTGGTTTGGCAAAATCTTTTGGAAGTCCAAACAGAGTTTATACACATCAAGTAGTCACAAGGTAAGGAAGAAAACTTCAATGCATACAAATAAGCTATTCTTATAATCATTTTATAGCCATATCTTAGAGAAGGACAGACTGTATCATAGTTATTGGGTGAGGTGGGGGGATTCTCTTGCTTTGGGGATAAGGAAAAGGTCCTATATACGTAAAACATTTCAGAAGAACAGACACTAAAGATGTTTCTGGTACTTATTTAATGTAATGCTAAAGTAAAAACAGTAAATTCCACATTAGCTGAATATAAATACAGTAAATTACATAGTGGTACATTAAAAACAGAGCTTAATTTATGATGGTAGTATAATATGAAATATATTTTCAGATCCTGGGATAGATGAACATTTTAATCATTATTTCCTTTCCTTCTCATTATATATAATGACACTGAATTGGAAGGTTTAGATTCCTGCCAGATTAGTTTTAAACAGAGATTATGATATTTTTACAAAATTAAAAAATGTTTAAAAGTCAATTTTTCAGAGGTTTGCTGTTATTGTTCAGTTATTTCACCTTTACATGGGATGTAATTACTTTTTCACATGACTATACTTCGTAAGAAATGGGAAGATGGAGGACAGGCAGCAACGGCTGTAAGGAGCTCTTCCAAAAGTAAATTAGGTTTTTCTTTTTTTAACGTATATATAAGTATTTTTATATTTTTAACTCATTCTTAATCTGTTTTTAATCTATACCGGACTTTTACAAATACATATATAAAATATACTTTTACAATAGTATATTGCCTTGCAATATAGTCACTGCAATAAAGATCCTGCCTTACAGAAAATAATGTGAGCATGCTAGGAATAAACCTTGTATTTGATTGTTCTTGTGACGTACCGGGTAAAATGACTTCTCCCTACACTTAGAAACTACACTATGTAGCATGGGTACAACTGTGGCTGATAACTAGATTACACCACCTCTGTTTTACAAATAATGCTGTGGAAAAGTCTTCAAGGACCAAAGCTATGTTGAGTAGTGATGGTGGTAGCCAATATTTATAAGGCCATCTAATTATGCCCATGGCATATGGAAGATTGTGTCTTAAAATGTAAGAAGAATAAATAATACAAAGCATGCATTAATAACTGATAGAAAGAATAGGTGCATTGTGTGTCAGTGTAAGTAAGAGAAAAAGATGATGGATTTAACAAAGGTTGGCTAAACTTGGAGAATGCAGTTAATTACATGTAGGAAAATAGTATGGATTTAATTATGAATGAAAGACTAAAATATATCTCTAATATGTTGTTTGTATGAAAGTAGGAAACCATAAACTGTTGTTGTTACATTATTACAGTGACATATTCCACTTAACAATGATAAAAATGAATTTTGGATAAAATCATGCAATATTTTAAATGAATACAAATGAGGAAGAAATTATTTTGTTAAACTATAAAGAACAAATGGGAGCACCACAATAGGAAAGTATGAAAAAAAACTATTGGTCTATGAAGTGACCTACAAATAAATTAGAAGAGCAGATGGTGAGAGTTAGAAAACAGTCTGTCTGTTTTGAATATGTGGTTGAGCATAAATGTATTCATATACACTTGGCAAAGAAAGTATAAATCTAAAAATGATTAATGTGATTGTGTTGAAGGATTGAGGGAATGAATAAGAATACAAGGGTGGTGAGTGGTTTTGAGTGGGGGAAAGATCATTTTTGGATCTTGGGGGTGTGGAGAATGGACATGGAAGGAAATGGAAGAAATGTAAATAGAAAGTTGATAAAAGGAAATATACCAATTGCTGCATACCTACTCGGTTATGTGAAAATGAGATCTGATTATGCATCTTTTCCATACAACTATTACTTACCAATAACTTTAATTCTTCTAAGAACTTTCAGTGCATGTGTTACTTCAGAATTGCCTCTATTGTTAACATGAGTAATTACAGTTAGGACTCATTCAGCCTAATGGTGAATTTAAGCTGAATTAAAACCATGAGGCTTTTTAGAAACTCTGCTTTTGAAGATTTGGTATTAATGATATTAATTGTATTGTTCATTACTTTTTCTTCAACTTTTAAAAATATTTTTTCAAGTTAATTTTAAGGTATTAATCTGTAGGAAAAGTCTATACTTAAATAAATATTTTCATCCTCAAACACAGTGAACAAGTTAGTAGTTTCTCTCTCTCTCTACATAGCTTGATTGTGAAAAGGATATAAAATATCTCATACTATGGTAAGCTTTTAAAGATGTACTATATTACTCATACATGATTTTTTAAAGAGATTTGTTAACTATCCACCCATATTTCATTGTTTATATCTGATTTCTTATCTGCATTTTTTCTTTATATTGTTTTAAACTTGTACTTTGAAAAAAAAAATTGACACATTTGTACCTTAAATCTCTTCAGTGAAGAAAGACAATGTAATCTGATTGTTACCTGTTTTACAGGTGGTATCGAGCACCCGAACTATTGTTTGGAGCTAGAATGTATGGAGTGGGTGTGGACATGTGGGCAGTAGGCTGCATCTTGGCTGAATTGCTTCTAAGGGTAAGTATGGAACAGGGCTTGACTGAAAGTGATTGACAGATTAAATTTCACTTCTTGCACCATCATTCAGTCTGTTGGTGTTAACAAATAAGAGAACTAGGGAGAGTCTTGACTGAGAGATTTTCTTAGGTTACAGTTCTGCCCCTGACTCAGGTTTCTTTTATCTAACCATTGTCTTGATAGAGGCTGTTCCTGAAGGTTATTCCTTCTGCCATTACAAGTATCTTATTTATTTAACTATATTTATAGATTACCCCAGCCTAAGTGACTGTGTAGAGCAGGGCTGTCAAACAGTGCCGTGACGATGTGAGTTTGACACCCCTGGTGTAGAGTACTAAGCAGGGGGGAGCATCCTCATTACTAAAACAGAAAATCAGTTGTCATACTCATCACAGTAGGAAAAAAACAAAACCAAAGCCAGATGAACCCGCAAATTATTCCAGAGTCCAGCAACTCATTAAAATAGAGCTGCTTTGAAGGTAAGAGTCACATTTGGGGAGGAGTGGGGGGGGGAGGAAAAGTACTCTGCAATCATCTTTAGTATGTCCATAAAACCTAAGAATTTTCACACGTTTAGGGTTGCTTTCCTTCAACTGATACTAATAATGGGTAGAGTCTGAGCCACATTGGAGTGGGACACTCTGTCTTTCTTTTTGCCAAGCTCTTTCTCATGTCCCTCTTGATGAAGTAGTGAACAGATTGCTTGGAGAGGCCTTTTCTTCGTTCTGCCATCACTTCAGTCATTCCAGGGTTTCTCCTCATCCTTCTCCTCCCTCTCATCTGTATGGAATTAAATCATTCTCCAATCATTGTAAAAAAAATCCAGAGTCTCGCAATGTAGAGAATTTATTGCCACAGTTTGAATTTATTGCTCAGAAACTCTTGAGACTTGTAAAGCCAAATCATTAAACATTTTGAGTCCCAGTGTGTTCATCTTACTATAGGTTCCATTTTTGCCAGGAGATTCTGATCTGGATCAGCTCACCAAGATTTTTGAAACCCTTGGTACGCCAACGGAGGAGCAATGGCCTGTAAGTTGATTGGCTGAAAAATTAAATTGTATTTATAGATGGGAGACTATCATTTCATAGTAACTAACCTTTTCTTATACTTGGTTCCTTTTCTTCCAACAGGGTATGACAAATCTTCCAGATTATGTTACTTTTAAAAGTTTCCCTGGAATGCAATTTCAGCACATCTTCAGTGCTGCCGGTGATGATTTGCTGGAATTACTGCAAGGCTTATTTCGCTTTGATCCTTGTACTAGGCTCACAGCTAGTCAGGTATTTTTAACTTACCCTATAAATTACTGCTAGTGTACTCAAAAAAAAATGTTGACAAAACTGCCCTATTTTGATGTAAAAAAAAAACCCCACATCTTCCATGCCTATTGCCCTTTTCAGGCCATCTTCTTGGCAGTGAGTTTGTTTCTGATATTATCAGTGAGTTAATAACTTTCAGTTTGCCTTCCGACAGCTAGTTCTCAAGATAAAGTTAAAATGATAAGTGAAAGGCCAATTTGAATCAGGCTGGTGGCTGAATTCAGCCAAAGCAAATTGCAAGGCAGGACTTCTTCAGCCAAAATCTAGGGCCACCAACTCAAGCAATCAGTTAGGTAAAGCAGCTTAAGCAATGGAGAAGGGAGAGAAGGGAGCAAGGTTTGTGTCTAGCTCGTGGAAAGGAGAAGTGTGCCTGATCTCTCAGCACTTAGTGGCAAAGCAATTTCTCCCTTGGCTCAGACTGCAAAGAAGAAGAATGGGCACTGAACCAATAACTTCCCTTTCTCTGAGGCCCCACAAGTAGCTAGAGTGCTTGCAACAGAATTTATTATAAGAAGATGCAAGTACCACTGAATTTATTCCCATATTGTATTTGTAATTAAAAACATATGTTTTAAGATCTTGGTTTGGTGTGTTTTTTAATCAACATTAGCAAAATGTTTCAGACCTTTTTCCTAAACCCTTTCTTGAGAACTCCATATGAACAAATGTTTCCAGATAGAGCTGCCTTTATTTTATTTTTTTAAAGACTGGGAACATCTAGTTATGTGCTTCAGCTGTTCTTGTGGTTTTCATTTTTTTCTCAGGTCACACTAAAAGTTTTTCCTGGCATAGATACTTAGAAATGTATTTTAGTCCTATAGGTCCCACCAGAAAACATGAGGTATAGTTGCAACAAACATGTCTATTAATTGTGTATAGACTATTCTTTTATGATTGTTTTGTATTGCATTGATTTCATACAAAATATTTTGTTGTATAAAGATCTTGCTGCTTTTGTGAAAATGATAAAAGCAGTGCTATGGCACTACATAACAACCTCTGCCTTTTTGGGCATACATGCTGTATCACAACAATCTTAGAAAAGGGACCTGCACTTTGACACTATTTTTGTTAATCTCTGCAAACACCACTGAGTGTGCAAGCCTTCTCTACGGGTAGTTCTCAATTTACAACCATTCATTTAGTGACTGATCAAAGTTACAATGGCACTGAAAAAATGAGTTTTTCACATTTACAACTGTTACAGCATCCCCATGATCAAAATTCAAATGCTTGGTAACTGACTCATATTTATAATGGTTGGAGTGTCCTGGGGTTATGTGATAATCTTTTACGACCTTCTGACCAGCAAAGTCAATGGGGAAGCCAGGTTTACTTAACAACTGTGTTACTAACTTAACAACTGCTGTGATTCACTTAACAACTGTGGCAAGAAAGGTCATAAAATGAGGCAAAACTCACTTAACTGGCTGGCTTAGCAACAGAAATTTTGGGCTTGTGGTTGTAAGTACAGTTGTGTACAGTTGTGGTTGTAAGTAGAGAAATACCTGTACTTTATTAAAGGTACTCCATACCCCATCCTTGCAGGCATTCAGCATCCTATACCTTCTTAGCTTTTTCAGCCCTCTTTGGATGTTTGTGTTTGGGGTTAAGGAATACAATTATACGCAAATCTGTTCACTTCCTCATTCTTTCTTGTTTAAAAGTTGTTGGTTGTATAAAGAATAGCACTCAAAGGAGCTTCTGTTTTATTTCATAGCATTTAGGGTCTCCTGCTCAAGCAGGGGATATCTATATCTCCTTTTTTTTTAAATAAAAGTTTATTTTCATTTTTAAAAATACTTTACATATATACATACAAGGTTATTGCAACTAATGTACACAAATCTGCGCCTATACCACTAATACAATCCATTTCATTTCCCCCCCTTTTCTTTCACTCAATTATACCATAAATTCCAACATTTGTAATAATCAGAATCTTTTTGGTTCCTAAGTAATTTCGTTAACCAGTCTGCCTCTGCGCATTCTGTAATTTTCCAAATCAATTTATTTTCTGTGGATATTAATTCGTTTTTCCATTCTTGCGCGTATAGTATCCTAGCTGCAGTAGTGATGTGGAGGATCAAATACCTCCTATGAGCCTATATCTATATCTGTCTGTCTGTGTCTGCCTGTCTCTATATGGGGGGATGGGGGATGTCTCTCGAGCAGGGGGTTGGACTAGAAAACCTCCAAGTTCCCTTCCAATTCTGTTATTCTATGTTTTGGCACCTAACTTAACCTAACTTATTTATAATTAATTAGCTTGCCTGCCTATTTCTAGATTCCTGAGAATGATCAGGCTTTGATATGTTCTACCTGTTCAGCCCTATATTTTATCAAAATGAACGTATCAAGACAATATTAACAAGTTAACTGGAGATTAAAGACCTGATATCCAGTGTATCTGGAGGGCACAAAGTTACTGGAGGCTAAATTAGTATGATAAATCTATGTTCCTAGCTGGTCCCAAACAAGTCCAGACTTTCCAAGTCTGACTGCAGCACATGCTGGCAACATGTTCTTAAGTGTACCAAAGCTATTAACTTGCTAATACTAACATTGGACATCTTATTGCCTTCTTTTTACCTTTACAGTGACACCATTTTCAACTCCTGTATCACTTCTAATTCTAAATGGAATATATAGAACTATGGCGATATTCTCTCTTACTACTATTATATTTCTTTCCGACTCATGCAAAAACTTTTAATTAACCGAAGAAAAGTTCATACAACCAAACATGTTAAATACAGCTTGTATAGAGAGAACTGTTGCTTGAAAGATGCAACTTATTCTGTTCTTTGCATTTCAGGCACTGAAACATGAGTATTTTAGTAATCGACCAGCACCAACACCTGGAAGTCAATTGCCAAGACCCAACTGCCCTGCAGAAGCTTTGAAAGAGCAACAAAATCCTGTTCCTAATTTAAAAAGGAAAAGAGTGGATGGAAAAGATCAAGGTAAAATTATGATCAGTTGTTTTGGATGTTATGTTAATTAATCTAATTTATATCCTGCTTTTTGTCCCAGAAATTTATGGTTTTCATATGGAGATCTTATTTAATTTTATTTCTATAACAGCCCTGTGGGTTGGGCTAAGAGGGGTGACTGGACCAAAGTCAGGCACTGGGTCTCCATGTCTGAACTTAAACCTGTCAGATACCATAACTACCATATCCATGGGCACCCACAAAGAGGGTTTATGAAGGTCATAATTGCAGCTGCAGCCATGTGGTCGAAACCATCTATTTTTATGTATGCTCCATATTCTATTAATAGGGACAGAGCTTTGATCACACAGTCATCTTTACTTTTCATGCACACATATAAATATGCACAAAAGCATATTTAACTACATCATTCCAATGTTTAAAATAAACATATATTACATTTTATCCAAAGTAAGGGAGCAGGAAAGTGGGTTTGCCATTCCTGGTTTAAAGAGTTCAATTAATGTTACCATTATTTAGAATGTTTTTATTTAAACATTTCTAGACTGCTTTTTAGCAGAAAAACCTTCTAAAAGATTTAGTTTTATTTGTAAAAGAAATGTAGCCATGCTCTGCCTGAATGAGATTCAGTTTTGATGACTTATGTTTCACAAATTGGAAAAATCCAGAGATTACAGTCCTAAAACTAGAAAATATTTACTGGAATTGTTCAAACAGCAAAAAATTTTATCGCTTGGAAACAACCTGTATTAGACTTCATGAGAATACCAATATAAAGCAAAAGAGTATTTGTATTTATTGAATATAGTCTTTTTTATTTAAAGTTCAGAAGAGAAATTCCTCATCCCCCCCGTTTCCACATTCAGATTGGGAATAGATAGTAAAACCTGTACTTTATATATTCCCAACAATACATAAATATAATAAATTTTTGAGAAGGATCAGGACATAGTAATTTGCTAAACTGATATGCAAAAATATGAGATGTGTATTTTTTCCACTCAGGGTTACCAAAAAAACTGGTTTTTTGACAACTATGGGAAATGAGGATCTTGAACATATCTGCTGCTATGATATCTGAAAAGACCAAATGTGAGAACTGGGCGAAATCAATTAAAAATAGGAGAAAGCTATGTTTGTAAATGTATGTAATATGTATGTAGTATTTCAATACATAATAACCATGTATTTTATTACTTTTTTTAAAAAAAATAAAAATACAAAAAAATGATGTGCTGAGTAAAAATGTTTTAAGTATAAATACATGAACAGTTAGCTGAATGAACTGGAAAATTATAAATTGCAAATGCAAAGATTAGAAATGAAACTCTTTTTCCAAATATCCCTGTTAGGCAGAGACAAGGCCAAAATATTTTGTTCTAACTATATGCTTCAGTATATAGGATAAAGCTACTTGCTCCTTGAGAAACTAGACTACCAAGCAAAAACTCAAATACTTTGAAGACATGATGTTGAGCAGATGTTGAATTAAAAAGTATGTAGAATTAAAAAAATGGATTGAAATAAAGACATAACAATGAATAACATGAACTAAATCAAAGACATTACTGGAATGTCCGTGGAAAAAACTGTGGACTTATTTATTTCATAATTTTATGCTTCCCATTCAAAACAAAGAACAAAAACTTATAGTTACAATAGGTGCATATATCATTTTTGGTTACTGAGACTTCAAAGCATTCTTAACGACCAGCAGATTCAGGAATTTGCAATGGGGAGGGGGAGGAAAGAGGTTATTCCATGGGTCAGGTTCTGGGGGGGAAAAGCATGGTAAGTGGAGCTAGATGGTTTCACAAACATCCAGAAGCCATTAGTGATGTTATATGAGGATACTTAGGTGGACCAACTGCAGCTTCTGAGTAGTTGCAAGGGCTGTCCCAAGTACAATGCAGTAGTGCAGGTGAGAAATAAGACAAGAGTGACTGAATAGCAATCCCAAATTCAGGAATATGAAAAGTTGGGATATAACCTCTGATCACCTTTTGCAACTTTCTGACAAGCAATGTCAACCGGGAAGCCAGATTCACTTAACAACTGCGATACTAACTTAACAATTGCAATGATTTTCTTAACTGTAGCAAGAAAGGTCATAAAATGGTCAAAACTCAATTGTCTCGCTTAGCAACAGAAATTTGGGGCTCAATTGTGGTTGTAAATGGAGGACTATCTGTATTACTCCTGAACATCCCTGCATTTACTTATAACCTATTCTACTAATATGAAATGCTAATATTTCCCACTACATTCACCTATTTCCTTACCTGCTGCCTAGTCTGAGCTGAACATAAGTTTTTCCCCTAAGAGGGGCTTTCAAATGCTTCTGCACAGTGATGGACTGCAACTGGTTCAACAACCGGTTCTGTGAGTGCGTGTTCACACGTGCCTAACGAACTTGCTCCTAGCTTTCAAAATACAGCAATTTGAAGCTCAGCTGCTTACCTTCTAAGGCAGCCCAGGTAAGTAGAACAGTGGAGGCACGGAAATCAGCTGTGCTGCGCTAATCAGCAGAGTCAGAAAGAAGGAAACATAGGACAGGATAGGGCGGGGGCAGGTGGGCAGGGCCAGCTGGTCGTCAGAACTATCTGTTCGCCTGAACCGGCAGCAGCCCACCACTGCTTCTGCTACATTTCTTAGGTCTATAATATGCTTTTATAGTTACTCTTTAGAGCAATGTTTTTCAAACTTGGCAACAGGGCTCGTTGGGGAATTCTGGGAGAATTTTTCAAAGTCACCAAATTTGAAAAACACTGCTTTAGAGTAACAAACCATAGAGTTATCCTGTCTTCAATGTGCCTCTGGCCCCCTTTCCAAAGTTCTGAATGATTATATACCCCAATTTCATGTACTTTTTAAAGAAGCATATAGGAAAACAGAGCACTGTGCGCAACAATGGCCAACAACTGAGGTGTCACAGGATGAGTCCATATTCTGAGTCCCAACAGGAAGAATCAGTAACACTGACAAGTACTTATTGCTCCTAAAGCCTAATCTCACCAGGACGATGTTCTATGCCGTGTTTCTCAATCTTAACAATGTTAACATCTGTAAACTTCAACACCCAGAATTTCCAGAACTTTGTGGAGTTCAAATCCCAGAATTGCAAAAGTTGAGAAATATTGCTCTAGACCAGGGGTGTCAAACTCAAGGCCCGTGGGTCGGATCCGGCTTGTGGGGCTACCCTAGAAACAGTGGGCCTCGGCCCAGGGTGCCTCTGTCAGCAAAAAACAGAGCTCTCTGGAGCTCCGTTTTTGGTGGCAGAGGGTTGCAGGAGGCTGTTGCAGCCGAAAACAGAGCTCTGGAGCCAGTTTTTGCTGGCAGAACTTCAGGCCACCACAGGTGCCCCCAACACGAGTGACATCAAGCTGGCTACGCCCCCCCCCCCAAACACGACCCTGATGCAGCCCTCAATGAAATAGTTTGACACCCCTGCTCTAGACTCTAGTCAAAAAATTCTGAAAGCTGCTGAGATCCAGGAATATAAGAATGTCAGTTCTTATACTCAGTGCCTCATAAAGCTCAGAATTCCCTTTGTATCTTTATAATTCTCATAATTGTCATTTTTATAAAACTAGACTGATATTTTCACATCCACCTTGATATGTCTTTTTTTTTTTTATTGAGTCATTAAGATGAGAACCAACAGATTTGCACCAACAAATACTGGACAGGGAAAAGAAGGAAAATTGATAAAAGCAAGACTGCATCCGAGTCTCCATGCATTTCCAGGAACTTATCTCTTGGTCAACGGGTTGAAAAAAATAATGACATGCTTATTAGATGGTAAATACAACTCAGAGTAGAATACACAATACATGGAAAAATAAACAATTATAAAACGTATGTACAAAGCAACTGCAAAGACACAGGCTCAATAAAAAGATGGGGTAGCAGCACCTACGATGCTCGAACAATTGAGCAGCTCTGAAGCTTTTCCTTGCCAAAACAATAATAATAAAAAATGGAGCGCGAGAAGCAAGCTTCAGCCTCATCCAGCAGAAAGGCGCTTTCTGACGCAAAATAAAATGCAAGGGGTGAAGCGAGTCGCCTTACTAGCGGAACCCACCAGGCATTTTTCTCCCTGAAAACGACGGCTGCCCTGGCCACCCCGCGACTAGCCCCCGACGCAGAGCGCTAACCGCGGCAGGCGCTTCCCTGCCTCCTCGTAAACAAGCGCGGCCGTCCGTCTCCAACTCCTCCCTCTCCCCCACTTCTCTCTCGGGAAAGCCCAAGCCGCCTGGCATCGCGCCTGCGCTTCACCTCCGAGCCCCACCAGAGTCCCTGGGCGTGTGAACGCGGACAGGTGGCCTGCCGCTGGGTTTACCAGATCCTCTCCCCTCTCCCTCTCTTCTAACGCGGCCCCCGCACCGGAAAGCCATCTAGCTCCTTAGAGGCAAACTGACGACAGCGGAAGCCTAATCCCACTGTTTGGGCTGGGCTGGAGCTAGCTGTCTCTCCGCCCTGAGGGTTGCACCCGAGAGGTGGGTCAGTCTTTGGCCAGCTGGGCGCCGGGGCCACACCGCAGCAGGCTGCGCTCGCCTTTCTCTGAGCCGGAGGGGACCCCGCAGCTACCCGCCGCCGCCGACTTGTCAGGAGAGGCCGCCAGGCGCCTGAAGAGTGTGGGCAGGTGCGGGGAGAGCGTTGCGCGGCGGCGACCATGTCTGCGCGCTGCTGCGCCGGCCAGGTAAGGCGCGCGCGAATGCAGCCCGCTGGGTTTCTATCCCGGGTCAGGGAGCCTTGCTAAACGGCTCCACCTTGGCTTCGTGGCACGCAGTGTCTTTGGGGGCTGCGCCAGCGCTTCTTTTCTCCGGACAATGCCGTTCACCCCGCGCCTTCGCGGTGGGCAGGAGATGCGCTGGCGCTTCTCCGGCGGAAGCCTGGCTCCTCACCAGATTTTCCCAGCCATTTAGGAGATCCTGGGGTCGAACTAAGGATCTCATTGAGCGCTTCAAATGATTTCCCAGCTGCAGATTGCTTTCCCTGTGGGTTGAATGGGCGTCGGGGATCGCTTGCCGTTTTCACAGCCTTGCTCTTAGTTGTTAAACCGGAAATCAGGGCCAAACTGGTGATTGCAGACTGGGATTGAGATTTTGCTTTGTTTTTCTCCGGGTCAATTTGCTATATCGTTTGTAAAGTATATATGACCTGCTTTATTACCGGCGGGGCTGTCAAAGGAATTTAGCAAAAGAATCAAGAATACTCACTAAAGAACTGCTAGCATCTGTGTTTTGATAAAACAATAGTTATTGTATTCTTTAGTTACAGTCATGTCCACAGTTGTCATCATGCAACCCAATCCCAATTTAAAGTTGCTGGGAGTTTGTCTAAATTCAGTAGTATGCATTTTTTGTAACTTTTATATCTGTATTATATTTGCTTTTCCTAAGAAAATTAACTTTTCTACTGTGGGGTGGAGTTTACAATGTTCTGCTGAACTATGATTTACTGAATAAAGCATAGTTGCTTTAAATAAAGCATGACTAATAGTATTAGTGCAACATGTGAATTAGGTTATTATAATAGCTTGATGAAGGAAATCATGTACAAATGTGCTGCCTCCAAACTTCCTTTTGTACTGTTAAAATTTTACACCCTCTTCCAAATAAGAATTGAACAAGAAAATTGACAATTTTCAATCAGGAACAGCAAATCTCTAGGAAAAAAAGGATGCACCTACTTCTGTATTATTTGTATTTCCTATGCTGTAAATAACATGGAGTTGTCCTGGAGATGGAGGAAGTTGACTCCTTCCCCCTATATAATTTTCCATTCTGCCTGCAGAATAAGAGAGAAAAATCAGGATTCTAAATTCTAGATTAAATTCTTCCTATTTTCATAAATCATAACATAAAGGAGTATTTATGTTCTCTAACTGTACATGTAAAATATGTTAATGTATGAAAGAATGGTTGAAATTTGATAGCATCTTAATTTTCAACTGGTGATCACATATGTTAACAGCTTGTATAGAATTTGGTGTCCAGTTGACAATCTTGCCATGTTCATTTTTTAACCTTTTGTATTTCATATCTAGTAAGTGTCTACTCTGTTTCCCCAAAAATGAGTCATCCCCTGATAATAAGCCCAATTGGGCTTTTGAGCACATGTGCTAAAATAAGCCTCCTCCCTAAAATAAGCCCTCCCCAAAAATATATTAAACGCAGAGCTGGAAATCAGGTAAGACGGCAAGAGAAGTCCCATCTTGCTCCACGCGCCCCAAAATAATAAGATCTCCCCAAAAATAAGGCCAAGCGCTTATTTCGGGGTTCAAAAAATATATAAGACAGGGTCTTATTTTCAGGGGAACACAGTACTGAAGTCTTAACCCAATGAACAGATTTTTTTTCTTTTTTGGTAGTACAGTGATTTTATTAAAGATTATAATTACAACAGTAAAAACTAATATGAACTTTAAAAATAGAATAAAAGATGCAGAAAAGAAAGGAAAAATAGGAAAAAAAATAAGAATATAGCGAAGAAAAAGTGATATATAAAGAAGTTGTTTCTCACTTTCATCACAACTATAAACAATTTTACTAACATATCACCTCATCCTAAATACCACAAATGATCGTTTCTTCCTCTATCCCATCTTTTATCTATATTCCAATCATAAAGTATTGTCATTTCAGTCCTGGTGCCAGCAAAAGTCCTTAAGCGTAATCAGAAATAATATTTTAAACTTGGTCAAATAACCCAATTTTATATTCCTTCCTTTTACTTCTGACAATCTTAATCTTTAATCCATTCAAATGATGTTGTAAAATTTAAGATCTTTTCATTTTTTTCTTTGTCCCTTCTCGTGAGATTCTTCTAAGCTTTAACAAGCCTTTTTCATAAATCCAAAATTATCCATCTCACTCTCTTGGTTTACTGTTTATATATCCCTTTTAATTATTAAATCAGCCAGTTTCTTTTTAACAGTTAACATCTTTTTCCACTGCATTCTTGTAGCCTGTAATTTGTAAATCCAGTTTCAATTCAGTCTCAATCTTGTCAAGTAAAACTTGTTCCTCTTCTGTAATATATTTTGACAGTTTCCACATAGAGGCAGATGTTTCTGTTGATACTACGGTATTAAAATTAATGTTTTGAGTCCAGTACTGAAAAATATCTTTCAAATTTGTCCAGTATTGGTTGATTCTGTAATTGTAAGTCATTACACTTTTTTGCAGTTTGTGTTCTCCTTTAATTGTAATATTTAGTTCCCTCTAGTGTCCAGTTTTTAAAATCTTATGTTTCTTTTAAAAAAAACCTCAGAACAAAAGAATTTTCCCATGGGAAGTATTCAAATTTATCTGAACTCTTAATCTGTTTGTAACTTCCTAAAATTAAAGTTTTAATCAGTTTGATATTTCTCCCAAAGATGCTTTTCTAAAAAGCAACTGGACTTTTGGGTGGTTTTTTTGTTTGTTTGTTTTTTGAATGAGAAGCAAAATGTTTTCAAATGAAAAAAAGAAAACCCAAGAAAGTTCAATTGCCTTTTGGAAAAACACCTTTGGGTCAACTATGACCTGGATGATTGAGAATCTCCATAGACGTTTTGATATTGCTGTTTTTTTCAGGAAAAAAAAATATTTATTTATTTATTTATTCAATTTGTATGCCGTCCCTCTCCGAAGACTCAGGGCGGCTCACAATGCATTTAAAATCATTATAAAAAACATTTAAAAATTAAAAACATTAAAGACATTAAAACTCATTCACATCATTCATGGCCGGATCTCGCTGGATCGCAAGAGCGAGATCAACGGCCCCAGGCCTGCTGGAAAAGCTAGGTCTTCACCACTTTTTGGAAGGCCAATAGGGTGGGGATGGTCCGGACCTCAGGAGGTAACTGGTTCCAGAGAGCTGGGGCAGCCACAGAGAAGGCCCTCCCCCGCGGGCCCGCCAGCCGGCATTGTTTAGCTGACGGGACCCGGAGGAGACCAACTCTGTGGGATCTTACCGGTCGTTGGGAGTTATGCGGTAGAAGGCGGTCTTGAAGATACCCTGGCCCTGAGCCATGTAGGGCTTTAAAGGTAATAACCAACACCTTGAATTGTGACCGGAGATCAATAAGGAGCCAGTGCAGCTCGTGGAGAATTGGTGTAATGTGCGTGTACCTAGGTCACCCAAGACAGCTCGCGCAGCTGCGTTCTGGACCAACTGTACTCTCCGAACACTTTTCAAGGGTAGCCTCATGTAGAGGGCGCTGCAATAATCTAACCGTGAGGTGACAAATATTTAAATATTTTTAAAAACTTCTTGTAGTTAAAACTTTATTTCATTGAATATTGAAGGAACTCACCTGGTCCTGTCAAACTTGTCCTAATGGCTGAAAAGCAGCTAACAAGCAATTAATGGTTAGTAAAAGTGATAGTGATCTTGTAAAGCAATAAGAAAAGAAAGCATGCAAATTTAGCACCCTTTCAAAGGTACAGATGGCTATTCCCACGTCTCCCAAAGTTCTAAATCAGCTGAGTCTACTGTTTTGCAATCTCATGAGGAGCAACTATTTGGTGCACTTGTGGATGATCTCAAGTCTGTCTTTGTCTGAACAGGAATTACGAAGAACCAGTCCACTTGCTGGCTCTTCATTCTGCTATGGTTGCCAGTTCTGTATTTCAGATCCATCTTTAGTCTGTCAGTTCTTCCCCTGGAAGTCCCCCAATCAACACATTTTCTTACATTCTACAGAAATACTTTTTGGACATCTTTAAAACCCTTTACATCAGAATGAAAAGCTAATAAAAAGCAGGAACTGTGTAAAATTAGGGTGACTGCATGTTTTGTAAGATAAAGCTTTTGATCAACTTCTCTGTCTTGGTGATTTCATGGAGAAATGGCACATAAAAACACACATATAGGTTTTATGGCAGTAGTATAAAATGGTTACCAGTCTAGCCTATAGAGCACGGATGTCAAACTCACAGCGTCACATTGCCGTCACGTGATATTTTGTGACTTTTTTCCTTTCGCAGAGCTGGGGTGGGTGTAGCCTGCACGTGACGCATCCGGCCTGTGGGCCGCCAGTTTGACATTCTTGCTATAGAAACACGATTTCCTTGTGTCCCATTCAAGCACTACCCAGGTTCAACTCTTACTTTTCATTTTGAGTCAGTTATTTCATCCTAGTTGGATTGTGAGCTGTATTTAATGCAGCTGACAATTGTTTTGTGACTATCATTCTGCCACTTGCTGACAAAAATAACAAATATGTTATTTTTCTACCATATGATGACAGAGAACAATTTAAAGCTAGTTCATCTTTTCGGCTAACACACTGAGCTAAGCTTGATTTGTTTACCAAGCATTCCTGAATAAGCCAGTATTGGATTCAGCCATTGTGCTAGACCAGACAAACCATAATGTGGCTTTCGGTGTTATTTTCAGTGACAGAGATCACCTATCTGCCCTCCAGTTGGAGTGAACTGAATTCCTAGATTAAGAAAGAAATATTTTTTCTCCTTTGAAAGAGAAATAACTGCCGTATTACGTGAACAGCAATGATTTGTTTTTGCTTATATTTCACAGGAAACAGGAATTTACATGTGGCTTTTCTATAGAGCGTCTCAAGAGACTAGAAGTTGACCTCTGTCTTAAATAAAGCAGCTGCAGTGGAAAACTTATAATTTTTTTCAGGATTCATTGCATATAAATGTAATGTAGATACAAGATTGGCTGTGTGACTACATTTTTATTTATATTACATCTTGGTTTACATATTTTTTTAAAAAAATTAACTATAAGCTTGCTAGCTTTGAGGTCCTATTTAATTAGTGTGAAATTCAAATTAACACTTTCTGATAAAATTAAGGACTTGCATTTTTAGTAGGAACTTACGGGAAATTTTCTGTGGTGAGTTTTAGTAAGGAAATTTTATTATACATTTATATTACATGAAGAGAAATAGTTCAGTTTCTTTTTTTTTAGTTCTGAACATGTGTACATGCCATATAATTTTTAAAAAATATTCTTAGCAACAGCAAATAAAATTTATTCTCCTCTCCAATTTTTTGTGGTTTTCTATGATGTTCTGTAGTTCTTAGCTTTGCTCAGACTCTTAAATTAACTACTGCATAGTTTTCTCAAATCTTGACCAAAACAAAAAGTTAAGCATTCCAAATGTACTGGCACTCAAGTTTTAGAATTCCAGGACATCATGAGAATTGGCTAAGTTGGAGAAATACTAGGTTGAAGAAGAATGGTTTAAAGGCAGAATGCCAATCTGTAGTATTAAGAAGTAAGCCAACTAAAAGTTTAGACAGATGTTAGTACTCAAAATATGTAGTCCTCCTATCTTAGTAAATTGTAGTTAAATATTTTAGGGCTTGCTGCTGTTTGACAAAAAATGGGTTCTGGATAGTATAGACAGGCTGTTGTATACAGTATATTGTTTTTCTTTCTTTCTTTTTTAAAATTGATCCTATGAATGAATAAATTGCCTAGCTTGGTGGCAACACTTAGCCACTTTTGGGTGATCTAGAAAGAAAAACGTGACTTACAACTGGTCCTTGTAATTATAACCATAATAGCATCCTTATATTAGAATCATAAGCCTGGAAGGAACCTTGGAGGTCTTTTAGTCTCCTACCCAAGGCAGGAGACCTTATTGCATCCCAGATAAATGGCTGTTCAATCTTTCTTTGAAGACCTCCAGCAATGGACACCCAGAACTCTAGGAGGCAAGCTGTTCCATTGATTAATTGTTCTTACTGTCAGGAATTTTCTCTTTAATTCTAGATTGGATCACTCTTTAACCAGCTCTCATCCATCACATCTTGCCCTGCCACCAGGTGCTTTGGAGAATAATTTGAACCCTCCTTCCAGTGACAGTCTCACAAGTATTGGAAGATAGCTATGATGTATTATTACTTCTTGTGATCTTGAGGGTATCCCTCTATTAATGCAGGGCTGCATTGGCTTTTTAGGCAGCTGTAGCACACTGCGGACTCACACTTAGTGTTTTTCCACTAGGACAGGGGTCTTCAACCTTGGCAACCTTACGGCTTGTGAACTTCAACTCCCAGAATTCCTCAGCCAGCACATGATGGCTGAGGAATTTTGGGAGTTGAAGTCCACAAGTCGTAAGGTTGCCAAGGTTGGAGACCCCTGCATTAAGACATCTAGATCCTAGACATCTATTGTTGAACCAGGTACTGCCTATTCGATACCTAGATAGAATGGGAACTCATCAAATTTGCAGACGACACCAAATTTGGGGGAATTGCCAACACCTTGGAAGATAGATTCAAAATTCAGAAGGATCTTTACAGACATTGGGGCCTATCCAACAAGATACAGTTCAGTGATGAGAAAAGCAGAGTCCTGTACTTAGGTAGAAATACACCTTTTGCCTGATCACCTGTTGCAAACAAGGATCTCCTCCTTTAGTCAAAAATTTATAAATGTAAGGTAACTCTCAATCATAAATTAATTTTGGTTTGGCAGGTTTTGACAGATAAACTAATCTATAATGACAACTATGTGGGCTAGGAGTAGGGAATCTTTGGCCTTTCAGCAGCCTCAATTACTTAGCCAAGGGTGATGAAGTCTGGAAATTGTGGTTTTACAGACTCTAGAGCTCCCCAGGCCTGCCTAGGACTCCAGGAAGTCACTATGAAAAACTAATAGATTGGTGTCTACTTGTTCTAGTTCTATCACACTTAAAAGTACTCAACAGTATCCCCCCAAAAATGAATGCCTGTCAACATCTTGAATCTAAGAATAGTAAGGCACCTATATTGTGAGCCACCCTGAGTCTTCAGAGAGGGGCGGCATATAAATTTAATTAATTAAATTAAATTGGGGGGACAGTTTATAATACTGAGTAAAATATATACCAGCTCTAAATAACTCAATTTCTATATTTTTATTGTACTTATTGCATTTTTTAGACTACACTAAACAGACAGGTTTCAAGCTAAAGACTAAGGGCAGAATTCTCCATTCTTTCATGGATGTGAGTTAGTAGATAGAAGAATACACATAGATTGATACATAAACATGCAATGATGCATAATTCACATTTTTAATTTTCACACCTTACTGAATTGGTGTATATGCATGTCCATGTTTGTGTATGAATCTGTGCGTATGTTTTTACTTCTAACTCACACCTTCAGAGTTGACTCTTGGCAACAGGCCAGCCTAATCCCTGCAGTTTCCTTGGCAAGGGTTTTTGTAAGTGGTTTACCATTGCCTCCTTTCTAGGGCTGAGAGAGGGCAAACATATTCAAGGACACCCAGTTGGCTTTGTACCTATGGTGGGACTAGAATGTGATCATGGTCTCCCTGTTTCTAGCCTGGTGCCTTAACCATTATAGCATGCTGATTTTCTTTTCATGCATCTATATTAGGATTTACCATATATTTGTTGTATAGTTAGTCTCAGAATGGTGATTCTGTTTATTAGGAATTGCAATCAGGAAGTTCACAGAAAAGGAATTTGGGTCAACATGCAGCCTGAAACTGTTTCCTACCTCTGCCATAAAAACAGTTAACATAGACATTCCCAGGAATGTTAACATAGACATTCCCAGAAGATAATTACATTTTAATGGATGACAAAAAGTGTCCTTGAACTTTCTGGATCACAATTCATTTATTTGATTGATAAAAGTACTGACTCTAATTCCACTTGGGAGTTGAAGGTGTTATATGTAGCACTCTCCTCCAGTTTTTTCCCCTGCAACAATCCTGCAAATATTTTTAGAGAATTTCATGTTGTAAATGAGACATTGATGTATTTTTTTCCATGAGGTTTGAACTGGAGTGAACGTGTATTTACATATATTTTGGCCATTGATATCAGGAGCAACTGATAGGACAGGGGTGGGCAACTGTGGCCCTTTTACAACCTGTGGACTTCAACTCCAGAATTCCTGAGACACCCAAGCTGTCTCAGGAATTCTGGGAGTTGAAGTCCACAGGTTGTAAAAGGGCCACAGTTACCCACCCCTGTGATAGGATGTGTAATTATTATTCCATATGCCAAATTTCTGCCCCTATTTAATATGGTGGTTCTACATTATTTTTGTTGGCAGTCTGTTTGAGTACTATGCATCTCATCTCCACAAACATTTTGCTTAGAATGTTATACATTTCAGAGATGTAAACTAATTCTGAAGGGGCCAATATATGAAAAACTATCCTTAATACAAGCAGCAGAAATAAATTAGTTATCCAACGGCATTAAGTTATACCCTATTCCAGTGATGGCTAACCTTTTTGCCATCGCGTGCCAGGAGAGGGGGGGGGCGGGGGAGGGTCGCACGCGCACGTGCCCGCGCGCATGTGTGCGCAACCCCTCCCCTGCTCCTAGCACATGATGGCCTGGTAGGCCCGTTTTTCTTTCTTACCTGGTTCCAGATCCTCTCTGTGTATCTGGGAACGGCCAAAACAGCCTTTCCCACTCTCTTGCAGGCCCTACGGAGGCTGAAAAGGCCCATTTCCCAACTCCCGGTGGGACAGGAAGTGACATTTTTTGCTGTCCCCAGCCTCCAGAACCTCTCTAGGAGTCTCTAGGAGCCTTTCTAGGAGTCTCTAGGAGCCTCTCTAGGAGTCTCTGGAGGCTGGGGACAGGAAAAAACGTCACTTCCTGTCCCACCGGGAGTGGGGAAATGGGCCCTTTGAGCCTCCGTAGGGCCTCCAAGGGAGTGAGAAAGGCTGTTTTCGCCATTCCCAGATACACAGAGAGGATCTGGAGCCAGGTAAGAAAGAAAAACGGGCCTTCCCCACCCCCACCCCCCAGGCCCTCCAGAGGCAGGAAACAGCCTGTTTCCCTACTTCTGGTGGGCTCAGAAGGCCCGAAAATCAGCTGGCCAGCACGCGCATGCACCCCAAAGCTGAGCTGGCGTGCCCACTAATATGGCTCCGCGTGCCACCTGTGGCTCGCGTGCCATAGGTTCGCCATCACGGCCCTATTCAATCGCCAGTCAAATTTTTGAATCAGACGAATAAATTGCTTTCATTGGATTTCCTGTCACAGCCACTATCAGTAAAATATAGATATCTTGCTAAAATCAATTACTTTTTCTTATTTTAGAAAGGAAACCATCAATTTGTTTTGCCTACTTCTAGACTGCATGTGCAATGAAACCTTTTCTCTTTTTTTGTAAATGAAATTCGGACAAAATTACCTTAAATGTGAAGTAACAAATATAACATATTTCAGTTCAATTAAGAGTACTTTTCAGAAGGTAGCACACCAACATTCACTATTCTGTTTAGCTATGTACAATGCATTGCACCAAATTTTAACATCATGTATTATTTTTTTGTTTAGCATATTACATGAATACAGATTACTAGACTTCATAAAGAATGGTTTGTGGATTATTCTGTTGTCACATCCATTCAGTTGTGATCTGTGCAATAAGCATTCACCACATACTTAATTTGTTTAGTAACTGAAGCATGTTTTATTGATTTGCTTAATTTTTAGGCTGTTGGGCATATCATAGTTTAGCACTGTGTGTGGGCTCATTTAGTGGATTTTCATAGTAGTATACCAATCTTACATTGAATAAAGACATACTGAATTAGTTGGATTTAATTTTGAGTTGACATACATGCTTATGTTTAAAGAAACCCAGCAAGGAAAACATTTTAAATGTTTTTGAATTCATAATTCGATCATTTTTAAATAGTTATGCTTCATATGTAAACTTAAACTAGCTTTTGATTTTGTTTTATTTTAATCTGAAACCTGATATTTTTAGACTATTATATGTACATTCCTCTCCATGGAGTTCAGTGTTTTTTTTATTTCTGATGTTAACAAAAAATGTGATTTTTAACTCTGTTTTTATAAAGGAATACAACCATAATGCCTCCTCAAGGAATGCCAGATATCTTCAGATGGTTATTTTATTACTCTATTAATTTTTTCCTATCTACTATAGCCATGATGGTGAACCTATGGCAGGCGTGCCACAGGTGGCACGTGGTGCCCTCTCTGTGGGCACTCAAGCCGTCATCCTATTTCAGCTTCATTGCGCATGCACGTGTGCATCCTGCCAGCCACCTGGTCATCGGGTCTCTGCCGTGCGTGCAGGGAGGCTGCACATGCATGCACAGGGGATGCATTGCATTTTAGGGGTTTGGGCACGCATTTGCACGCGTGCTTTGGGCACTTGGTCCGGAAAAGGTTAGCCATTACTGTACTATAGAATTTCCATTTTTTGATGTCTCATATATTTTTGTAATTTTATATATATTGAAAGTCACAGTCCGAAAGGGTGGGTTCTGCTAAAACAACAGTATAAGCAGATACTTCTAGAGCAGTGCATACCTTGCCTCGCCTTAGTGTTTCTTTGAAAAACAACTGGACAAGTTAGTATTCATTAGAAAATAATGTATGCAGTTAGAAATGGAGCCCAGAAAGGAGTGTGTCTTTTGCTGCATAAGAGTCTTGCTTAAATTTACCTTAATTAAAATGTGGATAAATGTCCTGGCTCAACTGGTGAATATATAGAATATTTGAAAGCAGTAAACTGAGTTTCTATTATGAGAGAAAAGAGCAGTCCGTTCTCCCCTTCTTCTGATATTGTAGAGGTGAGAAATATTGCTTTATTTTACAGCCTTTTCTTTTTGAAATCCTCTGGCCGGCCTTGAGTAGCGTGTCCTTCCTTCCTTTCTTCATGAGCAGATACAATACAGGTAGTCCTCGACATATGACCACAGTTGAGCCGAAAATTGGCTGCTAAGTGACAAATTTGTTAAGTGAGTTTTGCCCCATTTTACGACTTTTCTTTCCACAATTGTTAAGTGAGTCACTGCAGTTGTTAAACTAGTAACACGGTTGTTAAGTGAATCTGGCTTTCCAATTGACTTTGATTGTGAGAAGGTTGCAGAAGGTAATCACATGACCCTGGAACACTGCAATTGTCATAAATATGAGGCAGTTGTCAAGCATCTGAATGTAAATCACATGACTACGGGGATGCTGCAACAGTCATAAGTGTGAAAAATGGTCATAAGTCACTTTTTTCAGTGCCATTGTAACTTTGAATGGTCACTAAATAAAGTGTTATAAATCGAGGACTACCTATACTGTATAGGCAGGATTCCATACACTCTCACTGAACACTAAATTAGCAGATGCATTTGGGATAGAGAAAGGCTACAAGGTACTGTATTGTTTTTGCTAACAATGGTGTGAAAAAACTATTTTTATTCTTCACAGAAAACGTGAGATGGGGAAACAGAAAACAAACCATATCTGTTCATTCTAGTACAAAGAAAAAAGACTTAAATCGTTGCATGCTTGCTGTTATCATTTAGTTTCTTTTGCTTGGGAAAAATATTTTAAGTTTTTTCTGCTTCTAGTCAACATTGATGTATATTAGTGTGTGTGTACACTAATGGGTATGAGTGTGAGATCCTTACATGGCGGCCTTTGTACCTATGAAAGGCAAGTTTGCATGTAGGTTAAGTCATGCTTACTTTAGCAGGCGTGTCTCCCGTTTGTGAGTTTTGTTTTCTGAAAATGATGTTTTGTAAAAGAAATGTCTATTTAATATTTAGGTATTGCAGCAGCCTGAAAGATTCACCTATATTAAGAAAAAAAGAGGTTGAATCACTACAGATTACTAGTTGCAAACTTGGTTTAGCAAATCAAGGTTCAGATCCTTCAGCAAACAGGAATTTATTCAGTTTCAGCAAAACTTGGCAATAGCCTGCTCTTGAAAGACTGGTTAAGTAACCTTGGAGCAGAATCCCAGTTTCTGTAGGCGTTCAAGAAAAAAAAAGATTGTAGGGTGTGATTTTCTTTGGAAGCTGTATTTTAATATCCAGTTTGCCTCTCCTATGCCACTGTATAGATTATGTAGAGAACCCTTTAGTATGAATCTCCATTTAGTATGATCACTGCGGTTCGTTTTGCCTAGGATTTTATCACTACGGGTTGCCAAGTGAGATATGAAATCATTTGCATGAACAATTTAAGAGTAATATTTTTTATGTAAACCTATTAAAAACATAATACTTTATATACTGCAGTGAATAAAAAACATTCAAGAAAGTAATTAGTCAATTGTTGCTTGGTTTTAGATGTTTAGCACAAAGGACACAAACTTCCTGATTTTTGTTTGATCAGTCAAAATCTTGGGGGAATTTTCTGAGTCTTAAATACAAAACAGCATTTACACAAACAAGGCTTTTCTGGACAAATGGCTGTCAAATCTTTTCTTGAAAACTTCCAGTGATAGAGCACCTACAACTTTTGGAGGCAAGCCATTCATTCCACTGATTAATTGTTTTCACTGTCAGGAAATTTCTCCTTAGTTCTACATTGGATCTCTCTTTAATGATCTTCTATCTGTTACTTCTTGTCCTGCCCCCTTTGGAGAATAGGTCGACCCCCTCTTTGTGGCAGCTCCTAAGTACTGGAAGACTGGTATCATATCACCTCTAGTCCTTCTCTTCATTAGATTAGGCATACCTAGTAACCTCAATCATTGATCGTATGATTTAGCCTCCAGACCCCTTATTTATGTTACTCTTCTCTAAATGCTTTCCAGGGTCTCAGCATCTTTTTTTATATCACAGCAACCAAACTGTATGCAATATTCCAAGCGTGGCCTCACCAATGCAGTATAAAGTGGTATTATCACTTCTTGTGATCTGGATGCTATTCCTCTGTTGATCCAACCTAGGACTGCATTAGCTTTTTTTGGCAGCTGCAGCACACTGCTGGCTCATACCTAAGTTATGGTCTACTAGATCCCTCTCACACTTGCTATTGTGAGCTAGGTACCACCTATTCTGTACCTGTGCATCTGGTTTTTCCTGCCTATGTATTGGACCTTACTTTTCTCATTACTGAGTTGCATTTTGTTAGATAATCCCAGTGTTCAATCGGTCACGATTCTTCTGAATCTTGAGACAGTCTTATAAAATTTTAGCTATTTCTCCCAGTGGGGAATTCTGGGAGTTGAAGTCCTCCAGGCTTAAAGTTGCCACGGTTGGAGACCCCTGTTTTAGCCTCTAGCTGCCTAACCATCTTTGTTGCTCTTCTCTGCTCTCTTTTCAGTGTCACAAGAATATGGTCTGTAATTCCAAAAAAACAAACTTTATATAGCCCAAGATGGGTCAAAAAAGAATTCAAGTTTGTAATTCTATCTCCGCCTGATGTAGAACCATACTATTTTAATAAAATGCAGGGTGGATAAAAATCAGTGATTTTTTTAAAAAAAATCAAAAAAATCAAGATTTTTTTGATTTAAATCGGAATTTTTTTTTACTTAAATCGGATTTTTTTTTATTTTTATCAAATTTATTTTAATAAAAAACTTTTGGGGTAAAAATCTATCGTAAGATAGTTTTCTATTTAAGATACATAAATAATTTAGTTTATTCAGCATGAAATGGAGCTTAGTTATGTAGCATGAGGCTGTATATTCTGCAACACTGGGACTATCGGTGAGTCAACAGTGGGTCAAAGGAGTAGCAGAGATGACAGTTGCTCTTTAAAAATTATGATTTAAATTGAGTTGATTTAAATCAAGCCTTTTTACTAGTGATTTAAATCATGATTTAAATTGTGATTTAAATCAACTCGATTTAAATCAAATCCACTCTGATAAAATGAAACCATTTGGATGGAGTTATGAGCCCATATATAAATATCACTGTTTGCCCTTTCTATCTGCCCTTGTTGCAAATGGGGCAAATACCACTGTTCGCTCTTTCTAAGATGTTCTATTGCTTTTCTTAAAAAAACATTAATTTAGGATTTTTTTTTATCAAAAAAAGATAGCAAAACATTACATTTTTTAATTCTCAGGATATTTTTATTAAAGATTTTTTAGAAAAGAGAAAGGAAAGTTACAAATGCATGGAAGGGGAGATGGAACAGATTTTGCTGTTATTTTGCCATGTCAAATTAAAGTGATGTTTTTTTCCCCCGTTTCACTCCTGTAGTTGGCCTGTTGCTGTGGTACTGCTGGATGTTCCCTTTGCTGCAGTTGTTGCCCAAAGATAAAACAATCGACTAGCACCCGCTTTATGTATGCCTTGTATTTCATCTTGGTGGCTCTCATCTCTTGCATCATGATGTCAGAAACCGTAGCAAAACAAATGAAAGAACATGTAAGTAAAAGCATTTAATTCCTGGGGATCCAAGGAGGAAATAGGGAGGTGCTGGAATAAGTTTTTGAATGAAAAGATGATATTTTTGAACTTTGAAGGAAACTTACAGAATGAACCATTTTATATTAGACTTGAATTTTGTAAAATTTTGGAAGGCATAATGATGAATACTGAACTGTTCTCATGATTTATGTTGTACTTTAGCATTACAATAATTTTACATAGGTGTGTACGTGAGAGAGAGAGAGAGAACATATATTCATATGCAATTATAATAAACTGTTTCAGACATTTTGAAAGACCCCAAACTGTGTGTGGTTCAACAGTGCCAAATATTTCATCCTGTATTTCACTTTGAAAGTTGAGGAGTAGGAAGAGCCGTACAATGGATAACTGTTTTCTCAAAGACAAAAAAATGCTTGCTCTCTGAAATTTGAGTGCTTTGAATGAGAGGATGCAAATGAATCCTTTCTTGGAACTCTTGTCTGTTTTCCATTCCATACACTAAGATTGTAGTAATTCAGTTTCTGCTCACTGATTATTTTTTGAAGTAATCTCCTTTGAGTCAAGCTCTATTGCTTTATTTATTTAAAGCATTTATATAGCTGCCCATCTTGTATCGAATTCCCAATCAGCTCCCAATCAACAATTAAAATAAAATCAATACAGGTAGTCCTTACTTTACAAATAGTTCTTTAGCATCCGGTTCAACGTTATGGCAGATAACCCCCAAGCTATTTATGTCCTAGTTCCAAAGTATATAGCCACTATAATTCCTCCCTCCTCCCCCCCTTCACCTTTACAATTGACCACAAATGCTGCAGCACACACACACCCTCCCAATCTTCCTCAATCCTCCACCTGATTCCTGCAGGAAGATTCCTCCTAAGCTACTGAAACTGAATAGTCAATCGTTTCTATGGACTTTGTCACTAAAAATGATGCATCTATTCTAGAACCGATGGATAAGTTTTCTTACAGTCAGTATCTACTAAAATTGCCGCAGTAGTTTTTCTGTAAAAAATTATGAGTCAAGCTCACCAGATTGTGCAAACAGCCTTGTCCGTAAATGTTGCTGGTGAAGCAGTGTGCTATGATTTCTCATGATGAGTAGTATAGTTTACTAGTGCTTGTCCTTTTTTAAAAAAATAATTTTACTGTATTGATTTTGAATGTTTGGTTTTCTGCTGTCTTCCCATGCTGCATATCAAGCATTGGGAGGGGAGGACATTTGATAATAATATATTTTTATAGTTAGTATATTTTCTCAGTTTAGTGCTGAGAAGTACGGTTTGCAGCATTGGAGGCTGTATGTAGCCAGGATTTTGAAAAGATCTCTGGCAAGCCTTCCTGGCCGCTCATAGGCAGAGAGATTAAGCAAAGAAAGGTGTGTCTGTGAGAGAGGGGGGGAGGGGAGCGCAGAATAAGCGAAAATAGGTTTCAGTCTTCTCCCTTATCCTGGACAGATGTCTTCTCATGAGAGAACAGAGAATTTTATTCCTAATCAATTAAACTCGGTATTCCTGTCTGAAAAAGATTAATAAAGCATTAGCTATGTTCCTGATTTATCACGTTGAAAAAATGTTTTCAGACATTATTAAAAACAGTTTGGATCAGCGTACTTTCTCAAATCCATAAGTTGCTAACATTGGCTAAGATAAGTGGAAACACATCTAGATTTTGCCTTTCCATCCAGTCTTTTTTAAATGTTCATTTCATCCCCTAATTTTTTCTTCATTGTGTTCTTTAATGTCGTAATTACCTTAATTAATACTTACCATGAAATCATTTGGGCTATTAGTAGGCACACATAATTTTGAAAATTGTGAATGAAAATACCCATGATTTTGTTTCTCTGTTTAATAAAGCTTGCCGACTGAGGAATCCTGGAAGTTGAAGTCAATGCATTTTCAGATTGCTAAGTTTCAGAAACAGTGGTCTAAACTCACCCACTGAGCCTCATGACTGAATGTGTTCTCTCACCCTCGTCTGACACATTAACCATTACAATTTACTGCGCTGGCTCTTTGCTCCCAGAACTTCTTGTACATTGAGAGAGGGAGGAGGTGTAGTCAAAGTTTGGATCTGCTGCCCTATATTTTCAAAGTACTAAAATAGTTCTAATTTACAACATAACATTTCATTCTATCATTAACTGGCTATAACACCTTCTACATTTTCTTAGTTTACACTTAGTTTAAGTTAAATTTATGTTCTGTGTTATTTTTCTCTAGACCCTCTCAGGTTTTTCTGAAAACAGAATTTAAACATGGAAAAATGTTTTGAGCTTGGAAGGGTTCTCTCTGTTTATAGCCAAAAAAGAAAGGGAAGGAAAAATACCCAGCTATGTTAATGTTCAGCTCAGTTGCTTCTTTCAGAACTCCCTGCCTATGAGATTATAGAGAAGTTTTTATTTAACTGTAAATGGGTGTGTGAATGTATGTCTGCATATTTCTATATCAGTGCCTCTATTTATAGACCGTTCCATTTGTGAGAGGGTGGGTACAAATTTTCATAGGCACAGTCCTAGGATATAACCAAGGACATGGAAATGTGCTTTTAAGTTGCTTTCTGAGTGTAGTTGCAAATTAGTGTGGTGAGCTTGAGGCCAAAATGGGTGACTTGTTGATCTTTTTCTGTGGAATAAAGTGTGGTCTCAAAAGCAAATATTTAAGCAAGTGAGGAGAGGGCTGGAATTTTCCCACTTTTCTGCTATTTTACTTCTGCAGTCTTTTAAAGGCCTTCTAATCATTCAAAGAACATCAAGAAATAATGCTTTGCAAGTATTCCTTATTTAACAACAGTAATTAGGACTGGAATTTCTGTTGCCAAGCAATGCAGTTGCAAAATGCACCATCATATAACTATGCCACTTAGCAAAGGCATTCCTGCCAGTCCCTGCTTACTGTCATTAAATGTGGATTGTTAAATGATAAGCTCATGTGATTGTGACCTCCGGCTTCCTGATGGATTCCTCATTGACTTTGCTTGTGGGAAGATGGTGGAGAAGATGGCAAATTGCAATCACATGACCAATGATTTGCTGCAACGGTCAGAAGTCTGGGACAGTTGCCAAGCACCCAGATCATTATCACATGACTGGGGGGGGGCACTGCAACAGCCAGAACTTTGAGAACCAGTCATAAATAGCACCCATTCAGCACCGTTGGAAATCCAAACAGCCACTGAAGGAGTGGCTGTTAAACAAGGACCACCTTCATAGTAGAGGTCAGCAACTTATACCCAAAAGACATGTTTTGCCTTCATAGTTTCCAATGCTGTTGTACTAACTGCACAATTGTTGATGAAAAAGCATCTTGTATGAATCAGAAATAAATTGCTAGGAAATGCAAATGAAGGAACAGCATGGTTTCCAAATTTTGTATATAAGTAAAATAAATGTTGGCTTGATAGATTTGAAAGTAACACAGATATCTCCAAACTGCTTAATATAGTTGTCATCATACACAGTTACATCAGGGGTGGGTTCTACTTACCTTTACTACCGGTTTGCAACAGGGCCACATGCGCAGAAGCATTTTGATGATGTTGGGGTCGGTGGGCGGAGCCTCCCTCCGGTTTTACTTCCGGTTCTATAGAACCGGTGCAAGCCAGGGGCAACCCACCATTGAGTTACATGCATCTTATCTACATTGTACTTCATTGTTCATTTCAGATTTATTTTTATGAAACAGTATGTCAACATATTCAAGCAGGTGACTCCTGTGAGAAGCTGGTGGGCTATTCTGCGGTTTATCGAGTATGTTTTGGAACGGCGTGTTTCTTTTTCATCTTATTTTTACTCACAATTAAAATCAACAATAGCAAAAGCTGTCGTGCCTACATCCACAATGGGTAAGCCAGATGGATTTTTTCATTGAAGTTTTGGTGGGGTACTCAATGCTAAACAGTTGAATTTTCTCACCAATGTAATGACATAGTAGTTTATCTCTTCTTTATTTGTTCTACTGATATATACTTTCCACATTTTTTTCTCTGGTGAGATATTAAAGTATAGTACAGTAATTCTATTTCTTTTCTTTTTCCTGTCTATTTTTTTCTTTTCTTTTCCAGATTTTGGTTTATTAAACTTCTCATCTTGGCAGCAATGTGCTCAGGAGCCTTTTTCATTCCAGATCAAGATACCTTTCTTAAAGGTACACATTTTAAAAAAGAACTGTCATATGTTTTTCTCCACAGTCGAATATATACAGGTATCATTTTATAGGTGATACATTGTAGGAAAAGAGCCAGAAGGGTTATTTGGCACTTGTAAAAGTGACAGTTTTGGAAAAACAGAATCTTTAATAGCACCACTGAGCAAGAGATTTCTTCATTCACAGACACCAAAAGATTTAGGCAATCTCAGAAAACTTCAACCATCATACAATTAACCCATTACAATTGTTAATTGATAAGGTACTTGTAATCTAACTCACATATAATTTGTTTATTTATAATCACCCTGCTTTTCCCTTTTTCTCCCCTCCTTCCACTTTACCCCAAGTGAAATTCTAGCTACTATATGCAGCTGATAAAAGTGAGCTACAGTTTACCAAAGGGTATACCTTCTAATACATTTTTAACAGGATATACAGATATGCTACATTCATTAAAAATTCAGTCTTTCACAACCATTGTAGCTGTTGAGAGAAACAGCCATAGAATGGTGCCTTTTTACACCAGTCCAGTTTCTTTCCGGAAAAATGAGCAGAAGTGGGCATCTGTACTTTAGACAAAGACATAGCAAAGGGGCGATGGGATTGTACCATGTTTCCCCGAAAATAAGACCCACCCTGAAAACAAGCCCTAGCATGTTTTTTTTGGGGTGGGCCTTATATAAACTCTAACCCGAAAATAAGCCCGGGGATGTGTGTGGCCAGCACGAAAGGCGGCAAGCGTCCGGGGCCCAACAGCAGGCGCAGCCCAATGGCCCCTTGGCACAGTGCAAATACCGATAAATCTGAGAAAGGAGGTGGGGAGAGGAGAAGACAGGCGATCCTGACGTGCTGCACAGTTTCCTGACTCACAGGAGGCTCGCAGAAAGCTTGCACGTCGGCACCAGCAGCAGGTGGAGGCAAGGGGATGGGGAAAGCAGGTGACCCCAACGCCCTGCGCGGGTGTCTGTTCAATGCAGCCGCAGGCAAGCCGAGAGATGGTGGGACAGAGTGGGCAGCACATTGGGATCATCTCTGCTTCCGCCTGGCTCAGCTGTGCACTTTTCGTCCAGAGGGAGACGAAGCTTTGTCTGCTTACAAAGGGGACGCTTTGAAACAGAGCAAATCACTCCATTCCCAAGCACCCCATAGGCGACCAAACACTTTTCACCCAGACGGAGAAATGACAGAGACTCGAAGCTTTGTGTGCTTGTAAAGGGGACGGTTGAAACAGAGTGATTAGCTCCGTTTCAAAGTGTCCCCTTTGCAAACAAACAAAGTGTCATCTCCCTCTGGGCGAAAAGTGTTTGGGCAGCTACCGCTGGCCCCAGCCTCTCCGTCCCACTGTCTGTCTGCTGTCTCAATCGGGGCCAAGCTTTCGGCATGCCCTGGCTTGACACCCGCTGTGCCAGGAGGGCGAAGAGCCCCCACAAGGCCAGCAGCAACATTGACAGCCGCTTGGCGGCCAGAAGTGTCCCAGCAGCAGGGCAGGTGGAGGCCGGACATGCCAAGACCTTGGCCCATTGCAGCCACGCGCAAGCAGACAGTGGGATGAAGAGGCTGGGGCCAGTGGTAGCTGTGTTCCCACTCCCATCGGCCCTCACGCTTGCCGCCTCCTGCACTTAAAAAAAATAGAAGGATGCAGATTAAATTAAATTTCCACACTATTATGTACAATTAAAGTTATAATTGTACGCCCTTGTCACCTCACGCCTGCAATGCTCTCTACATGGGGCTCCCCTTGAGGAGCACCCGGAGGCTCCAACTGGTCCAGAATGCGGCCACGCGGGTGGTGACAGGAGCGATGTGGTGCTCCCATGTGACCGCCCTCCTGCGCAAGCTGCACTGGCTCCCAGTGGTCTTCCGGGTGCGCTTCAAGGTTTTGGTTACCACCTTTAGAGCGCTCCATGGCTCAGTACCAGAGTACTTACGAGGCCGCCTTCTGCCACCAGTAGCCTCTCACCAACCAGTTCGCTCCCATAGAGAGGGGCTCCTCAGGGTGCCGTCGGCCAAACAATGTTGACTGGCGGCCCCCAGGGGGAGAGCCTTCTCTGTGGGGGCACCTGCCATCTGGAACGAGCTCCCCCTGGAGATATGGAGGATCCAAGACTTACGCATCTTCCACCGTGCCCTAAAAACGTTTTTATTCCAACAGGCTGGTCTGTCCTAACTCTCCCTTTTAAATTGGGTTTTAAATGTTTTTAGATAAATTGGATATCTTAAATTTGTCTTTTGAGCCTAAATTATTTAATCTTTTTTAATAGTTTTTTAACTTTTGTATGTCTTTGTATTTTATCTTGGCTGTTCACCACCCTGAGTCCTTCGGGAGTAGGGCGGTATACAAATATGATTAAATAAATAAATAAATAAATAAATAAATAAATAAATAAATAAATAAATAAATAAATATAAAAACTGCCTTGGAAATTGTTGTTTTAGGGGTGGGGTTTTTTGCAGAAATTGTTGTTTTTTAAGGGGGGGAGGTTTGCAGATATAGTGCAGCTGTTTCCCTATAGATACAAGAATTTTACAGATCTGTGTTGATTTTGTGTACTGTTTGGATTGCGTTCTGTTGTTTAGACTATGAAAAATAGCTATGTAGAAACATCAACATTAATGTTTTAGAGGATATAGTAAATTAATCCTCCTCTTCCTTTAGATAATGGTTCAGATGATAATGCTTCTTCGTTAAATGTGAAAAATATAAGTCTGGTGAACATAGATAATTCCAGCTGCAAAAATATAGCTTCATATTTATATATTGGGCCAAACACCCAAGAAAATAGCAGAAAATGCTGGGTGTTGCAATTAACAATGCAGTGTAGCATTGTACACAAATTTAAAAAAACAAAGCCAATGCAAAGCTTTTTTTTTAATTTCATAATTTTGTCTTACCTATTTAAGCCATTCTTAGTTTAAAATAAGTTTTCTACAATAGGACATCACTTTTTCCAAGTCGTTTTTCAGTAACAAATCTTGCACAATTCAAATGGGGCCCTACAATAAAAGGCCAACTGTACAAGGAATTAAAAGCCAGCTTCTTGTTTGCATTGGGAAGGATATGGGAAGTGGGGGAGAGGTTGAAAGGAAGACACTGCAGTGGAGAAGGGAGATAAAGCTAAGAGTCTGTTGAAGGGGAAGTTACTCTTTCTCAGCTTAAATTCCTATCCCTTTCTTAGCAAGGAAGCCCTACCTTAGCAAGGAAGCTGTAGTCACAACAGCTTCTCAGTCTGGGAAAGAGTATTTTAAAGTTTAGATGTTCCTCAAATAAAATATCCTGTCACCACAATGCTTATTGTGCAGCTGAACTATATAGCTTGTAGAAATTAAACTTTCAATTAGTTCCTGAAGTATAACAGTTGAAGCAAACTGTATTTGCTTTTCTAATGGGGTAGGCTGGCAGCCACTGCACTTAAACTTTCCTGCAGTTTAATTAGTCTTTAGTTTGATGACATTTACCATGCAAAATGGGATTTCTTGCACAGTTTCCATTTCGTTCTCCTTCTCTGTACTAATATTAGGTAGCAGTTCCAATTAATCAAGGCAATTTGCTAGTCACAGATGCTTGTAGATGGCAGAGTCCAAACTCTGGAGGAAAAAGAAGAGTGCCCTAGGACACGTGCAGCACAATTTTGATTTTTGATTTTTATTCATTTTATTTATTTTATCAAGTTTGTATAGCCACCCAGTTCACAAATAGTGACTCTGGGTAGCATTCTACATTTAACAGTGTTTTTAATTAATCTATTTAACATGATATTTATGATCAGAAACCTTTTTTCAAACCATTTCTACTTTTAAGTTGAGTAACTGACCGAAGTTGCAAGATATTATTCTGGCACTAAGACATTTAATTCAAAAAGAGCAGCTTTTTTCAAGTCTGAGACTTGTTGCTCTTTGAACACTGAATTAACTTTCAGTTCATTTCTTTACCTACTGTATTCAATTTGTTGCCCAGCATCTGGGGAGCAAGCCCCTGATACTAGCATAGCAAAAAAATATCAGCCTTCATTATGAATACTCACTACAGAAAGCTTTCTTTCTCTTATCTAAAATTATAGGTCATAATGTTCTCTAGCTAAATGCAGTCGAACCACTCCCTGCATTCAGTTGCTTCTGTAATTGCACTGGCACTTCTTGAATTCTTTTCAAGTGTGACATAACGTGCATTGCCAATAGCTCATGCCAATTTTATCTGTAAGCAGGAGCTGCTTTACTTGTATAATAGCTTTCTATTACTTGGGCCTGACCAAATGTATTGAAGGCAACCTCCAATAATTCTCTGCCAATGTGGCCAAAACACAACATATTTTAGAGGCAAAAAGAAGGCTATTACAGATTGTCCGTTTCTGTGTTTTCCTCTGTGAATAAACAGAGAGACTTGACAATGAACTTCATTATGAAGATGGAAATATATTCAGGATTATTTGAGGGTTTCAAAAAAACAATAGATGCTTTATTTCTGTTGTTTGGATGGCAATGCCTATATGTGTATATGTTGGAAAAGTTTAAATTTTAATCGCATCCTGAAATTTGGAATGTATTTATATAGAGACTTTTTAGGATTCATGCATTTTTAACCTTTTGTTTTAAGTATAACATGCCTAAAGAAGATTTTTTAAAAATTTTCTGCGGTTTTGCAAAATAATTTAACTTGCTATACGTGTCTCTTTGTATGTGTGTTTGTGTGTGCGCACATGTATGTGCATGTATGTGTATATGTGTGTGTGTGTATGTATATATATATATACTGTATATCTACTGTTACGCATGCAGTCTTTATTTTTAATATTCATGCATTATATAATAGGAACTTGTGTTAAAAATGTAACAATTAGTATTCAAAACCTGTGTTTTCTCAATATTGAGTAATAATTGAGGTCCATAATACATGGAAGTAATTGCTAGAAAGGAGTGTGTGTGTGTGTGTGTGTGTGTGTGTTTGTATATAAAAAGTTAAAATCTCGGGTGTTTTCCCACATTATTATAGGTTTGTTAGTTAAAATGTTTAAAATCCTGGCTAAAATCCCAGCCAGGATTTTAAATGTTTTAACTAACAAACTTATAATGACGCGGGAAAACACCCGAGATTTTAACTTTTTACATACATACACCCACGAAAACTTAAGAAGACAGATATGTAGGTATGTATTTATGTATGTATATATGTATGTGTGTGTGTATATATGCAAAAAATTAAAATCTCGGGTGTTTTCCCGCGTCATGTTAAATAAGTTAGTTAAAATGTTTAAAATTCTGGTTAAAATCCTAGCTTAAAATCTTCTAAAAATCCTTACAGAGCACTCTGCAAGGTCCTTTAAAACCTTAGCTAAAATCCTACCAGTACCTTAAAGTTTTTCTTAAAGCTGTGGGTGTGTTGCGAGGTCACCCACAGCTTCTAAACTAGATAAGAGCCTGAAGATGACAGGGTTGTGAGCCTGTCGAAACGTTGCTATAAGAAAAACTTTAAGGTACTGGTAGGATTTTAGCTAAGGTTTTAAAGGACTTTGCAGAGTGCTCTGTAAGGATTTTTAGAAGATTTTAAGCTAGGATTTTAACCAGAATTTTAAACATTTTAACTAACTTATTTAACATGACGCGGGAAAACACCCGAGATTTTAATTTTTTGCATATACACACCCGCAAAAACTTAAGAAGACAGGTATATATATATGTATATGTATATATATCTGGTGAATATATTTAAGGTGTATCCTCCTTACCACAATTTAATTTATAAATGTAATGAATAAAAATGGTATTTTTCTATATGAGTCATAATTAACAAAGCAATTTTTATGTTTTCTGCAGCATGGCGTTATGTTGGTGCTACAGGAGGCTTCCTCTTCATCATCATTCAGCTTATCCTCCTTGTAGAATTTGCACACAAATGGAATAAAAACTGGTACGTTTCTTTTATGCCTGCATATAAAAGGAAGTGTCCATTTAACTGAATACTATTTTTATTTTTTTAAAAAAATCAGAATCACAGTTGATCTGTGTTAAAGTTTTACAGCAGGCATTCTCATTCAGTTTTTCCTCTTCAATTGTTTCTTTGTTTTTAACCATCCAGCTTCCTCTGTTTGTAGCTTTTTATATACCTTACTTCCTATTTATTGTCTGTCATACTTTTCACTTGGCTAAACAAGCCTGCTACAACATTCCCTCAGCTGGTTCTGTTAGTTTCGGTTATTAAAAATGTGTGACATTCATAAGAGAGTTTAAATCTCTTGGTAGTACAGTGGTCTAAAGCACCCTGTTATTAAGACCAGCTGCCTGCAATTACTGCAGGTTCGAATCTCGCCAGGCTCAAGGTTGACTCAGCCTTCCATCCTTTCTAAGGTAGGTAAATTGAGGACCCAGTTGTGGGGGCAATAAGCTGACTTTGTATAAATATACAAAAGGATGAAGGCTATTGCTTAGCGCATTGTGAGCGCATTGTAAGCCGCCCTGAGTCTTCGGAGAAGGGCGGCATATAAATCAAATTAAAAAAAATAAATAAAAAAAAATCTAAATTTAAAGATAAAATCTAAATCTTCATGGGGTTTAACAATTACTGAATTGTTTACCTTTCTTATCCATTTTTTCTCAAGGTTTTTAGATCTTGTTATTGTAATCTAAATTTAGAAGAAATATCTTTAGTCTTTCCAAATATATCCTAAAGCAGTGGTGAAATCCAGCAGGTTCTGACAGGTTCTGGAGAACCGGTAGCGGAAATTTTGAGCAGTTCCAAGAACCAAAAAATACCATCTCTGGCTGGCCCCAGAGTGAGGTGGGAATGGAGATTTTGCAATATTCTTCCCCCAGGAGTGGGGAAGGAATGGGGATTTTGCAGTATCCTTCCCCTGGAGTGGGATGGGAATGGAGATTTTGCAGAATCCTTCACCTGCCATGCCCACCAAGACACACCACGCCCACCAAGCCACGCCCACAGAACCGATAGTAAAAAAAAATTGGATTTCACCACTGTCCTAAAGTAAACTTTAGATTATCTTAAATCAACCATTTTAATTTGCATAAAACAAAACGGTGTCTTTTTTTAGCCATATATATGTTTCACCATATTGATCACAAGTTAATCTTGTGTACGTATCCCACATACCTTACTTTAAATATTGAAGACATAACACCTTTTTAGAAATACACATTTTATAAGCTGAGTTGGGAAGTCACCTGTCTGTCCCCAAGTTTTACTTCCCATTTCTCCAGCAAAGCTTAAGAGAAACCTAACTTTAGGATGATCAGTAAAATGCATGGGACCATGCACTTGGAGTGAAATAAGTTAAATATTACTCAGTAATATTGCTGGTATAACTAGACACAGTATAAACTAATAAAATGCAGTTATCTACAGTAAATGCAACCAACTGGTGCAGAATGTGGCCGCGCGGGGGACCCCTCTCCTGTGCGAGCTGCATTGGCTTCCGGTGGACTTCTGGGTGCACTTCAAGGTGTTGGTGATCACCTTTAAAGCGCTCCATGGCTTAGGGCCGGGGTACTTACGGGACCGTCTTCTGCCACCAATTGCCTCCCACCGGCCAGTTCGCTCCCACAGAGAGGGCCTCCTCAGGGTGCCGTCGGCCAGACAATGACCCCCAGGGGGAGAGCCTTCTTTGTGGTGGCACCTACCCTCTGGAACAATCTACCCCCAGAGATAACCTATTTTTTTCAGTTAGCCGGGCTGTCCTGATTTTATGGTGGGTTTTTAAAATTTGAAATTGATTTTGAATTGAAATGTTTTAAATTATGGGCCAAACTTTATTTAATTATTTTAAATCTATTTTAACTTTTGTGTACAAATGTTTTACTTTGGCTGTTCACCGCCCTGAGTCCGATAGGAGAAGGGTGGTATAGAAATTTGAAAAATTAATTAATTAATTAATTAATTAATTAATAAATTAATTAATAAATACCCTGTAAATTTAAAATAATAATTGAACACCCGTGGGTTAAGAACAATATCTTTTTGCATAAAGAGTTAATTCTTAATCCACTTCACAAAGGCCTAATGAACTAATCTCCTTTGGGAGCTTGTAAATCATTTGTTTTTCTTCAAGTTTAATGTGTAATTGCTTTTCTTTCTGAAACAGGACATCTGGCACAAAGCACAATCAACTTTGGTACGGCTCCTTAGCTCTTGTGACTCTCGTATTGTATTCCGTGGCTGTTGGAGCTCTAGTTGTGATGGCTGTCTTTTATACCCGTGCTGATGGCTGTACTTTTAATAAGATCCTGCTTGGCGTCAATGGCGGCTTGTGCTTGCTTATTTCAGTGGTAGCCATTTCACCTTGTGTTCAAAACCGTAAGCAAGCTTTCTTTTACTGTCACTCTGGACTTGGTTGCTTGGAATTGGAGGTCATTTCCTAGTCATATTCAATCCTTTAGTTTATCAGAAATCATAATCTGTGAAAAAATAAAAAGATTGTTCAAAGAAGGTCAGATCATAGGACCAATAGTAGAAAAAAAAGGCCTCATATTCTGTCTGGACAAAGTGAGCCTGTTCATATCCTCTTAACACTGAAACTGCAAACTAAAACATTGCTTTGTTTATAAAATGCAGTAGTTGTAAAGCATAGGCAAGTTTGATTTTATTGCTTTCATTTTAAAAATCTTTTTCTGCCACAAAATAGTATTTATTCTGAAGTAATGGAGAGACCCACCATAAGACGTAAATCTGGAATTACTAACTGCCATATTTCCCAGCTTTCAAAAACTCGATTGAATTTCAGGTTTTTTTGGTCTATCACCCATGATCTCTGACATATCAATTGAAACCTCTTTGTAGAAGGGAATCAATGTATATCCACTGGTGGCTTTGTCAGTCCACTCATGTGAAGTTCCCCATGGTAGTCAGGTTACATCATGGTGGTATCTCAGTGGGGGACAGCATGTTTTCCATGAAGCTGGTCCCAAATTCAATCCCTGGCTTCCAACTCTTAAAAACCACTAAACAGCAGGTCATATAAAATACCTCCTCTAAAGAAGTAGACCATAGCTACTCAAAGTATGCTTAATTTGCATAAATTTAATTAAGGCGATTTCTTACATCCTATTCCTAAGGGAATGTATGCATTATTAATTACTATCCAGATAACCCTATGATACACTAAAATTAAAATCAATTCTGATTCAATATATTCTATATATTGAATATAAGATTCAAGAGTTCTATTGTTATCTGTATTGTGGAAAGGAAATATTTATTATTGGGATTGGGAATTCATAGCCTAGCACTCCAGATTTTTCATTAAAATAAGTAGTAGCAGGAACTGAAGATTGTTTCAGGGGTTGAGAAATGGTGAAGAAACAACTTTCTTTTTTTATATATTTCTGTTTATTTATGTTTGGAATAGTCCAGGAATACACAGCCTTCTTGAACCTTGGGTTTTAAGTTGCTGAAGACTATATTTTAAGAAATGAATGGAATGAGTGAGGCAAATGAAAACATTTTTTTTACTGTTAAAATGACTACTACTCAATATTTAATCATTTCCTTTGGGTCACATTTCCTTTGGGTAGAGCCGAGGTGGCACAGTGGTTAGAGTGCAGTACTGCAGCTACTTCAGCTGACTGCTAGTTCAGCAGGTCAGCAGATCAAATCTCACCGGCTCAAGGTTGACTCAGCCTTCCATCCTTCCGAGGTGGGTAAAATGAGGACCCAGATTGTTGGGGGCAATATGCTAATGCTAATGCAATATGCTAATATGCAATATGCTATATGCTAACTTTGTAAACCACTTAGAGAGGGCTGTAAAGCACTATGAAGCGGTATAGAAGTCTAAACAATAATAATAATAACATTAAAAATTTCAATCTTTTGTTAATATCTGAAGAGATTCTGAGGGATCTAGAACCCGTCCTTTTGAAATCAAAGAGATTTCTGTTAGTCACAATTGTTTGTGTTCATTGATTTCTAAACATGACTAAATCTCTATTTAAACTATTAGTGTTTGGTATATGTTTGTTTTCCCCAACACCCCTTCTTCTCAGTGTGGTTATTCTGGGGAAATTAAAGTACATGTTTGTGTGTTAAACTGAGATTTAGAGTTCAGGTTTAACTTGAGTTTTCTCAGCTGTTTGTATTTTGTCAAGATTCACTTTATTCTCTTGAACTTTTAATGCACTTTGGCTGACAGAAAACATAATTCAGGAACTGAATTATTTGTCCCTCTTTTGATGGACTGGCAGAATAGCAGGGAGAAGTAATTTGAAGGGTTTGTCATAACTTTCACAGAGATCTAATCCTCATACATTTTGTTCTGTGACTAGGGTTGGATCTATGGTTCCTGTTTCTATTCAGCTAAAGCACTCCTTCTGTCCACGCAGGGGAGCCCTGAATTTAAGATTAAAGGTCCATGAGCTCAACAAAACATTATTTACAGCGTGAACTTTTTTACCAAAGAAAAGTCTACAGATGTATCCCTGTTTTAAAATTTCAGGTCAGCCTCATTCTGGTTTGTTGCAGTCAGGCATTATCAGCTGCTATGTCATGTATCTCACTTTCTCATCTCTTTCAAGCAAACCTCCAGAAATCAGTAAGTTATCTTGAATTAAAAATCAACATATACATGTGCACCGATCATCTATGTAAAATTACCCTTCTCTCAACGTTGTACTTTCCAAATTACGTTGCCTGTGCTAATTGGCAATTCTGAAAATCCAGCGCACTTTGAAATCACCAGACTGGAAACTCCCAACAACGCCACCAAAAATGTATTGTGTAAGATGTACTACTTTATATCAATTAATACATCTAGTTAAAGAGAAAGGAATTGCAGCAACTTTATCTTGTAAGTTACCTCTTAAGATGTTTAAATCACAATTAGTTTCAATATTTTCCATATTTAAAAGTAATTTGTTTGTTTTTAAATGGAATAATTTTTATTTTTAGAATCAAAAGAGGGAATCAATTCTGCTTCCTCCAGCAGCCCTCATACAGTTCAGAAATCGGCTGCACAGACTTAGAAGATTTTCCACAAATTAAGAGATGCAGGAAATTTGAGGGAATTTGAAAGACAGGAACAAGCCATTGTCCAAGCTAAAGCATATGTAGATAATTGGATACATGAAATATAAAATTAATTGTGCTAATTGTAGGCTCTCTTTCAAGTCCTAGATGAGAATCAAAATAATAAAACAATCTGTGTGCCTGACTTTGGCCAAGGGCTGCAAACAGATGAAAATTTGGTGACTGGGCTGGGAACTACAATTTTATTCTGTTGCATTTTATATTCCTGGTAAGTCATCTGTAATACAATTTTATGCAAATAGACAGGTATCTGTTTACTTCTCAGAGGGGAGCAACTATTTGACAGCTTTCTGCAATAGCTTGTTATCTATCAAATTAAAATATATATTTTATTTTAACTTTTATTTAAGGAATTGAAAAACACTTAATTGAAAAACTACAGGTAGTCATTGACTTGGGACCACAATTGGAATCAAAAGTCGCTAAGCAATGCAGTCTTTAAAAATCTTCATATGACCAGATCTGATTTTATGACCATTTTTATTGAGGCTGTTAAATGAATCACACAGTTATTAAGCAAAGCCAGTTTCTCCAATTGTCTTTTCTTGTTGGAAGCTGCTTGGGAAATTTGCAGCAACTTTTGTAAATATCAGCTGATTGCCAAGAGCCCAAATTGTGATCATGTGACCACAGGGTAATACAACTGTTATAATTTCAAGGATGGGTTGTAACTTTTTCTTAGGCTTTTGTAAGTTCGAACCATCATTAAATGGTCATAGGTCAAGGAATACATTTAGTATACAAAGTACATCTCCAACTTAATTTTCATTGCTAAGCAAGGCAGTTGTTAAGTGAATGGTGCCCATTGCCACTGCCTTTCTTGCCATGGTTGTTAAGCAAATATCTCTAGTTGTTAAGTGAATTGTGTGGTTCTTAAGCGAATCCAGCTTTTCCCATTGACTTTGCCTGTTGAAAATCCACTAGAATGGTCACAAATGGTAATCACACATGAGCCCAGGACACAGCAGCATAAATGCATGCCTTATGCAGTCTCCCAAGAACCAGATACGATTGAACAGAAGGGGAAAAAATGCTAGAATAGACCATTTTTATCAGGTTTCTATTGCTTTCCCCGAAAGAGGCAGCTTACATAAATCAAGGCTGTTTCAACTTCAAGGCTTCTATGTTAAATTTAATCCCATAGGAATTGGCATCTTGTTGAAACTTTTATATATTGTTATGAAAAGAAAATATCCCTTGTACATCAATATATAGTATTACTACAGACCCATCATTCCTTTTTGCTTTTTTCTCCAGTTTGACCTCAACAACACGAGCAAGCTCTGAAGCACTCAGAGGGATATATGTAACACCTGAAACTGAAGTGAGTCTTTATTGTCATACAACCCATTGCTGTAGCCCAGGGGTGTCCAACCTTGGCAAGTTTAAGACTTGTGGACTTCAGCTCCCAGAATTCCCCAGCCAGAAGAAAGTATGGCTGATTGGGGAATTCTGAAAGTTGAAGTCCACAAGTCTTAAAAGTTACCAAGATTGGACACCCCTGCTTTTACCTAAAAACAGATAGCTTCTTGATGAGACATCCACACCTACAATAGTCATTCCTCCCTTTCCCTTTAACCTTTTCTCTATTTTCTGATTAGCTTTTAAACGTGACCAAGTCAAATCAGAACAGATTCTTATTTCATTCCAAAATTGAAGGCTATTGAATTGCCACTTTAATATAGAAGCTTCACCAAACAAGGTAGGCTGAGAGATTACCATATTTTTTGGAGTATAAGATGCTCCGGAATATAAAACACACATTAGTTTTGGGGGAGGAAAACAAGAAAAAAAAATTCTACCTCTGCTTACCAGCATTCATCAGTATTCATCTGGCTAGTGTCCTTACAGCAAGCAGCCTGGTAAGTTTCAGCACGTTATCACAGCCTGATTTAGCACAAACAGCTGATTGGCGGTTGGATCGGCCTCCCGGAATACCGCCAATCAGCTGTTCCAGGCTGCAGGGATCACCAGAGCCCATCGCTGCCTCTGCACATCGCATTTTTGGCCTCCGCATGCTCTGTTTTAGACCCGTTCCAGGCTGCGGGAATCACCACAGCACATTGCTGCTGATCGTTGCCTCAGCGCATTGTGTTTTCTGCCTCTGCATGCCATTTTTGGCCACCGTGCGTCGCATTTTCAGCTGGTTCCAGGTGGCGGAGATTGCCACTGCTGCCTCCTGGAACTGGCTGAAAATACAACGTACGGAGGCTAAAACAAATTTAATAAAATGTAAAAAAAAATGTAAAAAAACAGGGCGTGGGGAGGCAGAAAACGCTATGCATGGAGGCAAAAAATGTAATGCGCAGAGGCGGCGATCAGCGGCAATGTGTTGTGGTGATCCCAGCAACCTAAAACGGGGCGTGCGGAGCAGGGTGGGTTCTACTTACCTTTACTACCAGTTCACAATGGGGCCACGCGCGCAGGTTTGCTTTGCTCACACGAGCACGCTCTCTTCTGCGCATGCGCAGAAGCGTTCTGATTACTTCGGGGTCGGTGGGCAGAGCCTTCCGCTGGTTTTACTACCGGTTCTATAGAACCAGTGTGAACCAGCAGCAACCCCACCACTGGTGCGGAGGCCGAAAACGTGACACACAAAGGCTGAAAATGGCCGAAGGGTGGGGGCCGGTGGGTGGACGAGTCTTCAGCAACATTTGGTATATAAGACGCACCACAATTTTCACCCACTTTTGGGGGGGAAGTGCATCTTATACTCCAAAAAGAATCTTACACTCCAAAAGTTACCGTACTTTTCTGAAAAGATGGTCTCTTTTTCTTAAGTCTTGTTGCCTTATTGGCATGATGCCCTCTTCCTCTCCCCTGAAACAGAAATCTGCATAGTGAAGCTTCCATATTAGAGCAAGTCTACAAATGCAAACATGTAGTTTGGCTACATTTCATGGTTAGTTATTCTAAAAGTGAGCCCTACTTTGATGTACAGTAGCAAATAACTATAAGATAAGGTTATAATGTTGTGTTCCTTCAGGGGAAATATTTGGATTCAGAGATTATAACAATGTAACAAATGATCCCACAGAGTTGCATATTTTCAAGTTTTATCATCATATTTTTTAAATATTTTGTTCATTTGCTACTTACTGTCTATTGAAGCTCACCTAGAAATTTAACATAGTTTCACATATTACGAAAACTAGAGTTTTTGCTGAGGAGGATTCTAAATATCGTAGATGAAGGCTGTTTGCGTAGAAGAAAAAAACAATAGAATACAGAGAGATGGAAAATACATTTTACACTAGGGTGTATGTGCAGATACTGATTGTATTAGTGGTTTGTAGTCCGTTCTATGTTATGTGAAGTTACATATAGAGAAAGAAGAAATAAATGCAGCATTATAATTTCAAGGAGGTTAAGCCACAATATTCAGAGTCTTGATATCATAACCTGTGCTGCTTCATATTTTCTGGGCAAGTCAACTATCATACCAACTATCTGTATCTTGGTCTGGCTTGTATAAACACAATCAAATGCAAACACAATTCGGTTTTTAGTATCTGTTGCTGCCAACTTGTTTGAGTTAACAGAAGATCTAAAACCTGTGTTTATGTTAGTATCCCACCAGTTGCTACTTTTTGCAGGTGCTACTGAAGTGTTAGCATTTGAAGAGATACTTCAAAAAAGGCCTCAATGCAGGAGTGAAATCTAAAATTTGTTACTACCGGTTCTGTGGGCGTGGCTTGGTGGGGGGGAGGGTAATGTGACTGGGTGGGTGTGGCCAACTTTTTTTTTTTTACTTTAAAAAGTATTTTTCTACAACCTTAAGAGGTTGCAGGAAAAAAATGCTTTTAGAAGCCTCTGACGATCCCAGCTGAGCCGCGCAATCATCAGAGGCTTTTTTTTTCTTTTAAAAGCATTTTTTCGGCCAAAGAGGTTGTAGAAAAAATGCTTTTAAAAGTAAAAAAAACAGCCTCTGATGATCACGCGGCTCAGCTGGGCATGAGGGGGGCACAGGGATTTTTGCTACCGGTTCTCCGAACCACCTACCGCCATCGCTACCGGATCAGGTGATCCGGTCCAAACCGGGAGCATTTCACCCCTCCCTCAATGTCTTGTCTGGGATATTGGGTATTAACCTATTTTAATGCTTTCCATAATGTTGCTGTCATTGTTATCCTTTCCATCTCATTTGGACCAGCAGCAATGTCCAAGTTGCGACATGTGGTATCACACATTTGCCACTTCAGACAGTGCTACCAGAAAGCAGTGTTCTTGTGCTAAGCAAGAGCCAGCACAGATGGATGCTGTCTGGGACAGTACGAGCTGCACGGGAGAGCTCAGAAATGTAGTACTGAAGTGTACCATAATAGCATTATTTTTAGATCATTTGCTCTTAAAGAGCACTACAAGAACTATTGTAGGGAAACATAAAGAGAAGACTAGCAGCAGGCAACTAATTGTAGGTCTCATTCTTCCCTGTGACAGAAGCTCTTTTGTCTCCTGATTAGAAATGTAAACATAATTCTCCAGCTGCTTCTTTTAAATAGAGAGGCTTTCTTGCATCTGAACTTGACTGTTAGTCACATTGTGAAGGACTCTTTATATGCATGGCAACATTGCTAACTGCATCTCGCAAGGATTTCCGAGACCAGAATATCTGCTAAACATAACTTTTTACACTGCTATTTTGGTTTTCATATTTATTTGGAAGAACATAATTAGGGACTGCCAAAATTAAACACGTGCATTTACAGGATGTATTTGCGTGCTGTAATAATCATTTGTCAAAACTGAGGCATATTCCTTTGCTTTAATAAATATTTTATACAGATTTTTTTTTTAAAAAATAAACTTTTCTTTAAAATCTTTAAACTTTTCTTTATAATACAGTGTGGCAAAAAAGTATTTAGTCAGCCACCAATTGTGCAAGTTCTCCCACTTAAAAAGATGAGAGAAGCCTGTAATTGACATCATAGGTAGACCTCAACTATGAGAGACAAAATGAGAAAACAAATCCAGACAATCACATTGTCTGATTTGGAAAGAATTTATTTGCAAATTATGGTGGAAAATAAGTATTTGGTCAATATCAAAAGTTCATCTCAATACTTCGTTATATATCCATTGTTGGCAATGACAGAGGTCAAACATTTTCTGTAAGTCTTCACAAGGTTGGCACACACTGTTGCTGGTATGTTGGCCCATTCCTCCATGCAGATCTCCTCTAGAGCAGTGATGTTTTGGGGCTGTCGCTGGGCAACACGGACTTTCAACTCTCTTCAAAGGTTTTCTATGGGGTTGAGATCTGGAGACTGGCTAGGCCACCCCAGGACCATGAAATGCTTCTTACAAAGCCACTCCTTCGTTGCCCAGGAGGTGTGTTTGGGATCATTGTCATGCTGAAAGACCCAGTCACGTTTCATCTTCAATGCCCTTGCTGATGGAAGGAGGTTTGCACTCAAAATGTCACGATACATGGCCCCATTCATTCTTTCCTGTACACGGATCAGTCGTCCTGGTCCCTTTGCAGAGAAACAGCCCCAAAGCATGATGTTGCCACCCCCATGCTTCACAGTAGGTATGGTGTTCTTTGGATGCAACTCAGCATTCTCTCTCCTCCAAACACGACGAGTTGTGTTTCTACCAAACAGTTCTACTTTGGTTTCATCTGACCATATGACATTCTCCCAATCCTCTTCTGGATCATCCAAATGCTCTCTAGCAACTTCAGACTTGCACAATTGGTGGCTGACATGTACTGGCTTAAGCAGGGGGACACGTCTGGCACTGCAGGATCTGAGTCCCTGGCGGCGTAGTGTGTTACTGACGGTAGCCTTTGTTACGTTGGTCCCAGCTCTCTGCAGGTCATTCACTAGGTCCCCCCGTGTGGTTCTGGGATTTTTGCTCACCGTTCTTGTGATCATTTTGACCCCACGGGGTGAGATCTTACGTGGAGCCCCAGATCGAGGGAGATTATCAGTGGTCTTGTATGTCTTCCATTTTCTAATTATTGCTCCCACAGTTGATTTCTTCACACCAAACTGCTTGCCTATTGCAGATTCAGTCTTCTCAGACTGGTGCAGGTCTACAATTTTGTTTCTGGTGTCCTTCGACAGCTCTTTGGTCTTCACCATAGTGGAGTTTGGAGTGTGGCTGTTTGAGGTTGTGGACAGGTGTCTTTTATATTGATAAGTTCAAACAGGTGCCATTAATACAGGTAATGAGTAGAGGACAGAGGAGCCTCTTAAAGAAGAAGTTACAGGTCTGTGAGAGCCAGAAATCTTGCTTGTTTGTAGGTGACCAAATACTTATTTTCCACCATAATTTGCAAATAAATTCTTTCCAAATCAGACAATGTGATTGTCAGGATTTGTTTTCTCATTTTGTCTCTCATAGTTGAGGTCTACCTATGATGACAATTACAGGCCTCTCTCATCTTTTTAAGTGGGAGAACTTGCACAATTGGTGGCTGACTAAATACTTTTTTGCCCCACTGTATGTATATTACAAAATTGCATAGCTAACTCGGCTGGATTACTGCAATGCCCTCTACATGGGGCTGCCCTTGGGGTACACCCGGAGGCTTCAACTGGTCCAGAATGCAGCCGCGCGGGTTGTTACGGGAGCCTCCCGTTACTCCTGTGTAACACCTCTTTTGCGCGAGCTGCACTGGTTACCAGTGGCTCTTCGGATCCGCTTCAAGGTGCTGGTCTTGACCTATAAAGCCCTACATGGCATGGGCCCGGGGTACTTGCAGGACCACCTCTTACCGGCCTCCCACCGCCCAGTGCGGTCACATAGGACTGCCCTCCTCCGGGTGCCATCGGCCAGACAACGTCGGCTGGTGGCCCCCAGGATGAGGGCGTTCTCGGTGGCCGCACCAACCCTCTGGAATGAATTACCCACCGGGCTTCAGACGGCCCCCGACCTCCGCGCTTTCCGCGCCGAACTGAAGACATGGCTTTTTCAGCAAATTCCCTGATGTTTTTAGTTTTATTTATTGTTATATGTTTTTTATTCTGTGAGCCGCCCTGAGTCCTACGGGAGAAGGGCCGCATAGAAATCTAATACATACATACATACATACATACATACATACATACATACATACATACAGATAGTCCTTGCTGACCGACCACTTGTTCAATAACCATTCAAAGTTGTAAGCGAGTGAGACTTAACAATTTCAAGGACTGCGCCAGTCACAGTGTCCCTGCAGTCAAATGATCATGATTCAGGCACTTGGCAACTGGCTTGCACTTAACAACAGTTGCAGTATCCCATGGATACATCATTATTTGCGACCTTCCCTGCTGGCTTCCCACAAAGTCAGTGGGGAAACTGGCAGGAAAGATTGTAAGTTGCTCCTGTTCCCGCCACTTTCTCTCCCAAGGAGTCCCTAGGCAACAGGGTGAGCAGATGACTAGCTGCCCTCACACATGACATGCACACACATGGCTCAGGGGCTAAGACACTGAGCTTGTTGATCAGAAAGGTCGGCAGTTTGGCGGTTCGAATCCTTAGTACAGGTCTCCTGCGTGAGCAGTGGGTTGGACTAGATGACCTCTAAGATCCCTTCCAACTCTGTTACTGTTACACACCCAGCCCACCTACACTCAAACTGTGCCCTGCCACACTTGCACCATATGCACACAGCTCCACTGCAGTCGCACACCACAGAGCTGTGCACCTCTCAGCCTTGCCACACGCATGTTCTACAGCCTGAATCAGGGAAGGAATGCTGCACTCACGCTGCACTCATGCATCACAGCACTCCCTCCGCCACTCGGCCACACTCCATAGCACTCCCCTGCCTGCCTGCCTCCTTGCTAGCCACCGAAGGAAAAGCTTGTGACAGGGACTTACAACTTCTTGCTGGCTTCACCATTGACTTGGTTGAAAGCTAATAGGAAGTCACAAGTTCCTGGAACCTGGCAACAGAGACTGGGGCAATCATGTGGTGTCTCGCTTTGTGACCACATTGCTTAGCAATGGAAATTCCAGTCTCAATTACTATCATTAAGCAAGGAGTACCTATATGTTGCTATTATAAAAAAACAATCTCTGATTTCAAAGAAAAAAACTAAAAGAGCAAAATCCATTCTTTGCAAGCATATATTTCAAGCTTTTTCTTTTTAATGTAAGCTATTGACGAAAGAAAAAGTTGCCAATATAAAAATCATGGCACCATGGTCCTTTGAACAAAAATGAAAGTACTTCAGAAAGACTACAACTTAATTTGATTGGTTTTAAATTCACTGTACAGTGAATTTAATCCAGTGTTGTCCTTTTACTAATAATGTTTCATTGAAATATTTTGAGGAGTATCAGTATTGACTTACTTGTTTCTGAATTAGTGGAAAAAACCTTTTGGTTTTGTGTCTCTGTTATAGATAGCTCGCTGCTGTTTCTGCTGTACTCCTGATGGAGATGGTAAGAATTGCCATTTTTTTTCTTTCGTGCAGATTTGTATTCTTTAAAACAGAGAAAGCGGGAGACTGTGCGTTCAAGTCACACCTTAGCCATGAAAGCCAGCTGGGTGACTTTGGACCACTTACTCTCTCTCAGCTCAACCCACCTCACAAGAGGAAGGTGTCTTGGATATGTTTGCTGTCTTGAGTTATTTGTAAAAATAATAATTATTATTAATAATAATTAATAATAATTTATTTAGCGTATGACATACAGCAATCTACAAATGCTAGACACAATGCAGTCCTGACAGCTTAAATTGCTAGTTCATTCTGTTCAACACTTGTGTGCTTATCCTAGTTGCACCACAGGGGGCAAACTAGATTACACCAGCTGACTAGAGGCGCTTGGATTGCTGGCTCTGCTGGGCTCCCCTTCCTCGTGTTCCATTGCCTCGCATCTGACCAGGTCCAGCACCATCTTGCGTTCTCCGCACACATGAACACAGCTAGGTTTTTCCCGCTGAAGTGATATCCATTTATGTACTCGCAATATTTCATATTTTCAAACTGCTGGGTGGGCAGGAACCGGGGAACAAGCGGCAGGAACTCACCCCATCTTGCGGAGCTGGGCTTGAACTGCTGGAGTGCAGGCCATTTCTGGCCAGCAGTTTCAGTGTCATTAAGCTGCTGCACCACCGCATCCACTCAGGATATAAATAAATAAACTTGAGAACTGTCATGCTACATTTCTAATTCTGATTACCTTTGAATTTGATTGGTTTGTAGATTTTATAAGTTTAGTTTAGTTTAGTTTAATGTGATTTATATGCCGCCCTATCGCCAATGGACTCAGGGTGGCTCACAACAATAAAATGCACAATTGCACATTGTTTATACAAGTTGATAAGTGCTATCAACTTCTATAAAAAGTGCTATCAATTGCTATAAAAATGTTTCATCATGTTTTAAACATACACAGACACAGAAATAGATTCTTTTTAAGGCTGCAGTTAATAAATTCTGAATTACTAATATTAACAGAATTACTATGATTTATTTTTTTGGATTAGTCTGGAGTTTTCAGCTACCAGTTATTTGCCTTCACCAGCAAGACTTGAGTTTTAAAGGCTACATGGGATGTTAGTTTATCACATATTTGGAGTGGGAGAGAGCCTGTTTGGAGATATGGCAGCATTTTCAGAATCTTCAAATGCATATAGAATCTCTTAAAACATGAGTATTAAAAAGATTTCTTTGAAAAGTTATTTTTGTCATCTTAAAGCACTGCAATTTTTCTTTTTTAGATTTGCTTCTGTGTGTGGAGAAAAACCATATAACCACACAAGAAGCATAAAACTTGAAATATATGTTATAACCACAAGCATGTTGATTACAGACACAACTTTAAAAAGAACATATCTGTGGATGGAAAATAGCATTTTCATCCCATGTGTCAGTGGAATATATTTTCTTCTGGAATTAATTATAATAAATTGCCATTAAACTGAGAAGAAAATTCTCAACAGTGAGAAGGATTGCAGTTCAGTAGTAAAGTTTGTATTCTTGTGTCCTTCCACAAGTGGGGAGAATATCAAGGCCAGGGAGAAATCAATATGAAAGCACATATCAAACAGAAGAAGAGCCACTTCAGATAGCTTCCTTTGGTTCTCTTCTAGTCAGGATGCTTGACCGTACTATCAATTCTCAAGGTCACGAGTCTTAAGCTCTTGATGACTGTATTCCTTGACCAAAGACCAGCAACTATACTAAAGCAAAAACTAAAGCAAAAATACTCTTATAGAAAAATAAGTATGAAAGGGGACTAATTGAATATGGTTAGTTTTAGCATGCCACTTTAAGAATGGATTCCTGGCCCCAATCTTTTTAGTTGAGTTTCAGTCAAAGCAATCCAACTGGGTTAACTGAAAAGTAATCCCAGGGATTTTTCCCAGGTAAGTGTGTATAGTATGGGGGTGCAAAATGTTTCAGAATTGAGAAGACCCTGTTCAAATGCAAAATGGCTGTATCAATTTTTTTCAGAAGTGTTTTGAGGTTAAAACCGCTGTCGCAGGGCCATTCCAGGCTTAAAACAGCTCTTTCAAACTCAACACTGGGTCATTTTGCATTGTTAACTTCATTCTGAGTATATGTTACTGATTTAGATCTAAGTATATTATATTTCTCTTTATGTTTGTTCTACCCAGCTGAAGTTGAAGAGCAAATTGGGAAAAAAAGCGGTCAGAGAGTAATTTATGATGAAAAGAAAGGAACAGTATACAGCTATGCTTATTTCCACTTTGTATTCTTCCTGGCGTCTCTTTACGTGATGATGACTGTTACCCATTGGTTCCAGTAAGTCCCTTGAAAAAAATGTACAGTTTGATGTTACGTTGTGGGGACCCCTCTGGTCCTCTTTCTCCAGTAAGCTCCTTCATAACGGCTCCAAGGCAGTCTAGCCTCCTGGAGAAGAATTTGGGAGGACTGCATGGAACCTAATGGGGTAGAAATGAAATTACTCTCCTGACTGGATTAATATACAAAACACCAAATATAAAATAGCAACTGTGCACATAACAAAACCACAAGGGGACTTCCACTCCACTGGCCCCTTAATGCCTGAGAGAAGACTCAGGCCGTGACAGTTTCTGAAAGGTGAGAAAAGTTGGGGGGAGAGGGAGGGAGATCACTGTAGGTCCCATAAGATGACAAAATGTGAAAGATGCATGCTCTGGGATCACGTAAATAGGCAGATGTTCTTGGAAGAAGTTGTCCCTCAAGAAACCTACCATGTTTCCCCGAAAATACAACCTATCCTGAAAACAAGCCCCAGTTAAGCCCCATCTACCATCTGGTTGTACGAGGTGGGGTGAGGCCCAGGTGTAAAAATCAAACTAGAGTGTGGGTGGTAGGGTGGAGCTGCCCCACGCGCCCCACACCCATTTACCTTAGGACCGCCGCAGCCAAGTCTCCCATGCCCCGACACGCCGCTGCCCAGCAGCCACTTACAGCAGGGGACACGAGTGGCCGCTTCTTCCTGCTATAGCTTTGCCCTCAGTCAGGAGCGAGGTGGTTCGTGGCGAAATAGTGGGTGAATTCGCTTACAAGGTATTTCTAAAGCCTCATCAGGAGGGGAGGGGCGTTTGGGTAGTAGGTTGAGAAAGTGGGGTTAATACTCAAGTTGTTGGTACAGGCCGAGCTTGGCATTTCACCTTTTGTGAATTTTCAGCTGCACGCAAGGAAAGCAGATGCAGCAGAGACCCTGTCTTGTTTCTCTCCCCCAAACTCCGGCAGAAATGGGTCTTTGCTAGGCTTGTTACACCGGCGCAGTTGCTTGCAGCAGGACACCACAGGACTTGTTGTGGCGTTGTGTGTGCGAGCAGTGGCAGTGCCGCGAGATTCGTCATGCAGGTGCAGCTGCTCCCACAAGCCTCATGACGTCCTGCCACAACTGGTGCAACGAACCTCGCGAAGACCTACAGTCTATTACCCAAGCAACCCTTCCTGCTGAGGCTTTAGGAATACCTCACAAGCGAATTCACCCACCATTTCGCCATGAATCACCCCGCTCCCAACTGAGGGCAAAGATAAAGCAGGAAGAAGTTGCAGCTGTGATCCAACCACATCTACTCGCTGGCTTTGAACATGCCCAGTGAGCGCCAACAATGCATTTTGCGGTAGCAGAGACTGGAGCCAAAGTGCCATTTTCGGCTTCTCTGGGACACTGAGCTGTCCTGAAGGGTAAGGGAGGGGAGAATTAAGACATCCCCCCAAAACAAGTCCTAGTCAAAAGAAAATAAGACCGGGTCTTATTTTCGGGGAAACATGGTAGTCTTCTGCCAGGTGATGCTTAGGGTAACAGAAGCTTCTGAATTAAATCTCACTTTTCACACAAACTATTTGGTGGTTTTAAACAACTCATTCCTGCAGCATAAACCTCGTTCCCTGTAAAATCAGGTAAATAATTCTGCCCAGTTATATAAAGATTACTGAGATGATGCAATTAGATACTTTAAATGCACAAATCCATCTTTCTGTTTCTGGAAACAGGATACATCAAATAGAAGTTTCAAAAGTAAATATTTTAGATTTAATTGTTGCACTGCAAATTAACGATAATGAATGATGGCTGGCATTTACAGAACTGCAATCTGAAATGGTTTATTAAAATCACATTTCTTATCACAGGTTTACAAGACATGTAATAAAAATTAAATTCATGATGTCTGGCTTGCACAAATTAGTCGAAAGCAGAATCATATGCAGGTGTTATCCTATCTGGGAGAAAGTAGTACTGAATGTGTTTTAATGTACACACATTTCTTACCCTGTTTCCCTGAGAATAAGACATCCTCTGATAATAAGACCAATCGGGCTTTTGAGCGCATGCGCTAAAATAAGCCCCCCCCAAATAATAAGCCCTTCCAGAAAATAAGCCTTCCCCAAAAATATTAACCGCATGCGCAGCCGGTCCCCACCATTTCTTTTGGTTAGGATTAGACAGAGCTGGAAATCAGGCACAATGGCAAGAGGAGTCCCGTCTTGCTCAATGTGCCCCAAAATAATAAGACCTCCCCGAAAATAAGACCAAGCGCTTATTTCGGGGTTCAAAAAAATATAAGATAGGGTTTTATTTTTGGGGAAACACAGTAGTTAATGTGAGGAAACCGGTTCCAGGGAAGATCAGTATGGTTTCTTTGAAATAAGTCCTCCGAGAATTGGACCAGTGCATCATCCTTCTAGAATTGATTTGTGTGTCAGCAAATTTGGTAACCTCCACTCCCTTTCATCGTAGTTATGAAAATGCCGCAATTGAAAAATTCTTCGTTGGAACCTGGTCCATTTTCTGGATTAAAATGGCTTCTTGCTGGGTTTGTGTCCTTCTCTACCTATGGACTCTTCTAGCACCTTTCTGCTGCCCAACCAGAGGATTCTACGTTTGAAACTGCTTTTGTTATAACTCCATTGATTTAATAAATCACAAGGTTATCTGTATAATCATTTTCCTAACATTGATGGTTAGGATAGTGCTTCTCTCATGGAACACTTACATTTTGAGACAGGTTTTTTTCTAAATATTTTTTTTATTATCTGAATTTAAGGGACACTGAAAAAACACATCTTAATTCAATATCGCAAGTCAGCTGGACCTTGAATATATGTGCATATGTATTTGGTATTCCATAAGAAGTCATGCACCTGAACCCTTTTATTTAGATAGATGAAAAAGAGTTTAACACTTCACTAGATGAGATGTCATATTTGGTGGGAAGAGTATGAGGTCAAGAAGGTTTTTATTCTGTAATAGATCTCATAGTAAATTATTACAAATCTGGATTGTGAATGAGAAAGATTTGTGGGTATAAAAATATTTATTTATATTAATGAAAAGCACCTTTTGTGAATTAATTGGGTGACAAAACATGGAACCTGAAAATTTGACTGGGATGTGCAACACTGTAAATGTCGGTGCAATTAATTATTATGAGCCACTGTGGGACTAGATGCATTTTCGGTTAGGAATAGTGGACAACAAAATAAGAATTCTATCTTATCAAAGAGTATTTTTAGGTCTGTGAATTTTTTTTAATTTTCTTTATCTTTGCTGCATCTCTTCAGTTTCATCCCTAAATATATTTCGATGCACTCATATTTAAATTCAATAGTAGATAAATTAGGAAAAAACAATTTAATTCAAAGTAATTTTATTATCATAGTTTGAACTGTATCTTCAGTGGTAATAAACATTTTTCATTTCCAATTCCTAATCTGACATAAGAGGTTTTTCCCATGCCTATCAAGTTTCATTTGGAGATTCCAGTCCAAACATGCTTCTTTATCAGGAAGTAAGAACCATGAAATACACCAGAATACATTCAGATTAAACATGTTTAGGATTACATTGAAATTGTAAATTTAAGAATTAGCTTACTAGGAAATGGGCATTACTGCTTTCTTTTGATTTATCTGTGGAAGCTCAATTCCCATGTGCTGGAAAAATTACAGTAAAATTAGTAGGCTGGTGCTGTCATGGTTTTTTTGTTTTTTTTGTGAATTACATTAATTACAACAGCTGCTTCCATTTAATATTTCTGATAAGTGGAAACCAACCACGATGATAAAGAAGTGCCTGTTTTCAAAGCTAAGCAGCTTGATAAAGCTGCAATATTTTAACTTCAGAGAAACTAATAATTTGCTTTACTATTTTTATTTACTGTATTTTCATCTTGGGATTCATATGCAATTCTTTTTTAATTCTTTTTTTAAGCTTTTGATACAGTGTTGAACTTTTGTAAATATCCAGGGACTTTATTCTGTATACACTAGTTTTTACTTGCATGAAATGTAAGTCTATATTGGGGGAAGTTAATGGTTGAGACTTTGAGATGAATCCATAGTACAAGTCAAGCAACTGATGTTTTTAAAGTGTTTTGTTGGAGTTTTCAAGAATAACTTCATATTCAAAAAGTATTATAGATGTAATTCCTTGATCAATAAATTTGAGTTTGTTAAAAATTTCAATTACTGGTATGTCATATATTCATGGTCGCGTCCATTTATTTATATCTTTTATCTCTTGGTAGCTTTTTTAGAAAAAAATTGGATAATTTTAATCAAAACCAGTTTCCAATTCGGGAGCAAATATTTCACTGGGAAAGGGATGTGTATTCTCATCATTTTGCAGCATGACTTTTCTATTGTATATTTAGACTTTCGAATCTTTTTCAACCTTCGATAGCTTTAATCATAAGTAATCAATAATATATGCATATCTAAAAGTATCAGCAAGATTTTTATTCATATGGTGATTGATATAACAAAGGTACTATAACTCCGTTAATCTCCACTAATTGATTTCTATTGAATATAGGTAGACCTGGTTTAGCAACTGCCTCACTTAGTGACTGTTCAGTTATGACAATAATAAAATAAATTTGCAACCAGTCCTTGTATTTATGACTTCCACAGATCTGTAAAGCAAAGGAAAGCTGAAGTAGGATCATAAGTGCCACCCCAGTTGAGAGGCTTCCAGAAGAGGTATGACAAACTGAAGATGTATCTGAGAAAGCAGAGCTAATAACTGACAAAGATCAAGGACTCTGCAGTGCAGCTCATGCAACAGCCGTGTTACACAGGCCATCAAGGACCCCCTAACTGTAGCTTCTTAATACCGTTCAAGGGTAGCCCCATGTAAAGTCATTGCAATAGTCCAAATATGAGATGACCAGGTTATAAGTGACAGAACATAATGAAGCAAACCATCAAACTATAAAAAATTAGAAAAACAAAAAGCTAAAACCGTAAAATATGAACATTAACAGGAAAGCTATTGAGTTTGTGCTTTACAACACAGTCTTTTTTCTTGAAAGTGTTAGGTCATCTAATGCAGGCTTTCCCTGCTGAGTGCTTAATTGTATGATACAATTTGCTCTGGAGAGAACTCTCTGACAGCTTGTTTTGTGGTTGCTAAGTAGAAGGCTCTCCTGGTTATATTTAAACTGAATCACAAAACTATAGTGTTAAGAAAAATATAGGGGAGTTAAAGTACAAGTTTCTAAAAATAGAAGCATTTTATTGTTACAGTGGTTTTTGCTAAACCTCTACATCTAAATAGGACATTGTGTCTAAATAGCAGTGGAAAACTCTCTTTACTTCTTTTGATCATGAAAAACTTTGAATGGTTAAAAATGATCGGAAACATTGTGTTTTCAAACTACTCACCAGAATCTCCGCTAAAACCAGTATGGTGTTTAGAGTGATAGAGCTATGCCAGTAAACTCTAGAACTGTGAATGCATAATAATTATTTTATTATTTTATTTAATCTCAGCTCTTCCCAGATTACCCTCCCAGAGCCTTTCCTGTCGTTGGACATTGGTAATTAGCCTTTCATTTTCTCTTGAGTGTCCAGTAACTCTTTCAAGGGAGTATCCAGAAACATTTGGAGAATAAAGATGACCATCAGGTGTGTGAATGTTACGCAAAGTTATGCATATTTTGGAACTATTGGACCTTGTTTTGGAAGCAAGATGACAAATTCAGCTAATGGTTCATAGTTTATTCTGGGTCACTCATTAACCCAGTATAGTTTTTTAAATTATTTTTTATGGTTGGCCGCACAGCCAGCCAGTATTTTAGAATGGATATAGCATTTTAATCCATCTTTCAAGTTCTTCCGCAGGATGTGGGATAGGTAGATGTTGTTTGATGGTATTAAAGATATTGTTGCAGGATGCAAGCTGTTCCAAATAAAGCTGCCTTTTGCAATTGACTGATGGTGATTTTGTCAATGCCGATGATGTTCAAGTGGTGCTCCAATTGTTTTGGGATTGTACCTAAGACACCTATTAATATTGGTATTAACTTTGCTTTCTTTTGCTACAGTTATTCTTCTATTTGCAAGTCTTTGGGTTTTGGGATTTTTCTGCAATTCTTTCTCTGCTGCCTACAGATTCAGCAACATCTTTCTGATCGACAGTTGATGAGTTTGGATTGTTAGTGCGGCAAGTCCTTATCTGTTCAATTTCTAAAGTCGCAGAGGCTATTTAGCTTTTTCACTTTTTATTACTTCATCTATTTTGTAGTGCCACCAGTTCTTACTTGCAGGCAAATGGTACTACTTGCAGATATTCCAATGCAACATTGTTACTACTTTGTCTGCCATTGTTTGTAGTCAGTCTGCAATCTTCTTGCAGCAGCTAAATAGGTCAATTGTTTCTTCAAATAACTAACATTTCAGAACCAGAAGAGAGATGAACAAAGGCATCCGCTACTATAGGTGACCTAAATCACTTAGTCTGTAAGCCAGGGCTGTCAAACTCGCTGCCCACAGGCCGGATGCGTCACATGCTGGCCACGCCCACGCCCGGTTTAGCGAAGGGGTGAAAAGTCCCGAAATGTCACATGATGCCGCTGTGATGCCGCGGGTTTGACACCCATGGTCTAAGCCATTACTGTCAATTCAAGGGAGAGAAACTAAGAAACCACCCATTAACTTAGAAATATAATGTGAATCAGATTACATAACAAGTTTAGGATATTTATCACAGACTTAAGTATGGTCCATCAAACTCCATGGACAAAAAAAAAATTGAGTATCCTAAAGATAGATAGAGTGGAAATTTATCATTATAACTTTCACTCAAGAGAAAGCCTACATTATATGATCCATGGGTCTATCAGTAAGGTAAGGAATTTAACCAAAATTGATAAAAAGTGCAACATTTTGTATGAAATGTCCTGATGTAAATCTGGACTCAGTTTAATGTAAATTGGGAAGTCTAAGCTGATTGTTGCCACCTAGTGGGAAGTTAAACTACATGATCTGCAGTTCCTCTCTTTATAGAGTTGAAGAAAAAAAGATAGATTATATTACAATATATCTTACAATTTTTATAAGTTTTTTTTTTATAAAACCCAGGTTAAAGGGTTAATCACTTCTGCCCCACCTGGCTGTACTCATATAACCCACAGAGCTAAAAGACTGTTGACTGGTATGTTACTGAATGAACCTAGACCAGGGGTCTCCAACCTTGGCAACTTTAAGACTTGTGGACTTCAACTGGCTAAGGAATTCTGGGAGTTGAAGTCCACAAGTCTTAAAGTTGCCAAGGTTGGAAACCCCTGACCTAGACAATTTGTTAACTTGATCAGAAGGTAGCATATTGTGAAAATTCACCATGACCTCACAGACAAATGGAAGCTCAAAGCTTGAATGCCTCCCATGAAAATAGTAAGAATTTTACTGATAGAGGGGGAAAAGTAAGAAAAAGCCAAATACCATATTCTTCCTGGTGACTAATTTTCTTTGTGCAAAAAATTTGCAACATGATGAAATGACGTGAATGCCACATCAATTCAATCAGTGTTTGAGATTCATGGTTTTTATTGGGGCTTTCCTTCAGTGTGTAGACTTCTTTTATTTATTAAATTCTTAGTAAATTCAACTGACTTTGGGCTGTACTTGAGTTTTCTACCCTATTTTGTGATCTTTTAAAAAACCCAACAAAGTTCTTCCAACTGCTTCCCAAGCAAATTGCTGTTCATGATAAATTTTTCATACATGGCACTATAAGGTAACATATGTGCTAATCGTTGCCGACTCTAGGGGGTGGTGCTTATCTCTGTTTTAAAGCCAAAGAGCCAGTGCTGTCTGAAGACGACTCCGTGGTCATGTGGCTGGCATGACTAAGCGCCAAAGGCACATGGAACACTGTTACATTCCCACCAAAGGTGGCCCCTATTTGTCTACTTGCATTTCTTATATGCTTTCAAACTGCTAGGTTGGCAGAAGCTGGGACAAGTAACGGGAGCTCACCCCATTACGCGGCACTAGGGATTCGAACCGCTGAACTGTCGACCTTTCAATCAACAAGCTCAGCGTCTTAGCCACTGCCCTCAAAATAAATAAGAAAGTAAATATCTATCTCACATGAAAAATCTGATGGAATATCTTTACAGCAGTATGTGTCTTTCAGAAGGTAAAAAGAAACAAAATGAATTCAAAAAGGAGTTCCAATCAAACCAAGTTATGTTTTTGAATTTTGAATCTTTCCTTCTGCTCAACAGCAGCACAGGAATGCCTTTGTTTATATTGATTTAAAGTCTAGTTCTTTCATTGATAAAAAAATTTGATCGTTTACCAATCAAATCTACAAAGAGGTAGGTAGCTCTCCCTCTTCTAGTTGGTGCCTATTAGAAATGTTGGCATGGCTACTCAAAGAATTCCAAATCAGAATTCTGAAAGCTGAACCAACACATCTAGAGTGTCAGATTAGTGAACGATTGTTGCAATATCCCCATAGTCACTTGATCAAGATTCAGGTACCTGGCAATTGGAATGTCTTTACGATGGTTGCAGCATCCTGGGGTCACATCAACACCATCTGCAACCATGCTGTTATAAGTGTGACCGCTGCAGACTTGTGGAATCTAGATAATCTGGCTTTTAAACAGTGAAGAAAGCTCTTTAAACTGTCATGCTCTTGGACAATTTATTATTATATGGAATATATTAAATAATATACCCAAGGACATTGAAATTAATGAGAGAGGACATTCTTGTGAGCAATTCTATAATATGGGATAGACTCGAGATCTTTTATATCATGAGGAACTGAGTACAGGTAGTCCTCAATTTATGACCATAATTGAGCTCAAAAATTCTGTTAAGTGAGACGTTTGTTGAGTTTTGCCCCATTTTACGACCTTTCTTGCCACAGTATTTAAGTGAATCACTGCAGTTGTTAAGTTAGTAACCCGACTGTAAAGTGAATCTGGCTTCCCCATTGCTTGTCAGGTGATCATAAAAGGGGATCACATGACCTTGGGCTACAGCAACGGTCATAAATATGAACCAGTTGCCCAGCATCTGAATTTTGATCACACGATGAGGATGTTGCAAAGGTAATTGAAAAAGGGAGATAAGTCACTTTTTTCAGTGTCATCGTAACTTTGAACGTTACTAAATGAACCGTTGTAAGTTGAGGACTACCTGTAGTATTTTCTGACTCTTCTTACCTGGCTTAGGCTTGTTTTAATGTTGAAAACTGATTTTTTTCCCCCTACATTGTAGGAAAGCTCAGCAGCTAGGTCATCCTATTTGAAACAATAAACTTCATCCAATGCAACAGCGATGTTTCTTTGTAATCCTGTCCTTGCATAAGTGGATGGAAGATTCAAATGCAGACAATTGGAGCTGTGAAATCAGGGGGATAAAATGATACACAAGCAACAGCCCATGTTTCCCTGCTTCATTGAGATTAACATGCAAGATCTATCATTTAATTTTTTTTCCAACTGTTAATGCAAAGCTTGTAATAATCCAGAAAGGAGTGTGTGGGGCATGTGTGTATTCATAAACACACACACAGGTGTCTGTTGAAATATATATAAACACCCTCCAACACACGCACAAGTATATAAACACTCCAACAGGCACCCTTGTGTGTCTCGCCATGTGCTGTGTTGTGCAGGGCGGGGGTGGGGGAGGAGGAGGCCATTCTTAGGCCATTGAATGAATGCCTCTGCTTAGCAGCTATTTCAGCACTCAGCAAGCTGGCTGACTTCATGTGAAAGGAAGCCTTGGCTACTTTTCACGTCTTTGAAACCAGCGGGGACCAGAAGAAGCTCAGCATGGAAGCAGGGACTGGAGAAAAGATAAAGGGATGGGGGAGAAGCAGAAGCACTGATTTTCAGCCCCAGGACAGCCCAGTAAACAGTAGATCACTTGCAAGCTAAATGTTGAACTGAAGAACAGTAGGTGAAAACTGCAGGGGTTCCTAATTCTTGCCTTCAGACCCCTCTTTTAAAGCAGAGGCAATGAAGTCTTCCTTATCCATTCAGATAGCTAGTTGCTACAATTCCAGCGTCCTTTAACAGGGTTACAACCCCCTACTCTTGGGTCCGTGTGGCCAATGGTGGGCACAACATCTGTTTTGTATGCACAGCTTCCGAACAGTTGGTGACATGCTCATTATTTGCTACATATTTGTGGGGGAAAGCCTCCTGTGTGCATCTCCTAAATGTGTCCATTAAAAGCTGCTACATTTTTTGCCTTGGTATATTTTTCTCTCATACTGGGAGCTAATTTATTAATTCAATCTATGCCACAGAGCTTAATAAACGAAAATAGGACTGTATAATCTGTTGCAAGAGTGCTAGCTTCTGATTTCTGTTTTCTCCAATAAATGTGACAGCCCAACACAATTAAGGCACCTCCAATGAATATGACCTGTTGTGCTTATTTCAACAAACTACATTTAAAGAATCTCTGGCTTATTACCAAATGTGAATTAAACTCACATTTTATATACAAGTGGTTATTCTGGCAGGAAGAGCTTTAGAGAAGAGAAGTAATAGTAGGAATGAAGTTCGTGATACATTTGTAAGGTCAGTGTGGGTCTGAACTGCTGTAGAGCAGTGTTTCTCAATTTTAGCCATTTTAAGATGTGTGAACTTCAATTGCCAGAATTCTCCAGCCAGTATTGGCAAAGATTGAGAAAGACACTGTGGAGGCAGAGTTGCCCAGAGGTTATTATCCCAAGAAAATACATTAAGAACGTTGACTCTGCTGCTTCCAGTAAGTTTACAGAACACAACTTGAGAAGAAAAAGAAATCAACAATCAGACATTTAGCAAAGTTTAATCACATCGGAACACAAATGTTAGGATCCCTTTCCCTCCTCTCTCTAAAGATATCTTGACTTTGCCCTCATGTTTATTCTTGTCCTAAAACGGTTTCCAGGTGGTGAAGCAGCCACTGATTTTCCTCAGAGGGCTGAAGTAAGTGGGTTGAGCAGCCAGGTGTTGATTATATTAGGAGGCCAGAATGATAACATAAACATGAAAATGTGTTTGATCAGAGGAAGCTGTGTTAGCTAATGCAGTGATCTAAAGTCTGCTTCATCTGCTGGAGGGCTGTTGGATGACATCTTGCTCTTCCATCTTCTGATTATTTACCATTTGGATGGGACTTTAAAGAAGTCATTAAAAGTAATCCTACCATCCACCCTTCTTGTGAATGCTTTTATGACTAATCAGAACCATTGTAAATACTATAATTGAGGAGGAACATGAGATTTGGAGTGATTTATTACTGGGGGTGTCAGTTTACTGAAAAATTGGTCTTACAGGGCAATTTCTATGGGAAATTAATCCGCTAGGCCCTCCTTGTGTGAGATTCAAATCAATTATTGCACTTAGTTCTGGATTTGAATCAATATATAAATTAGCAAGCAAAATTATTTCCATATCTGTGTCTTATAAATACCAAATCATTTACATACACAGCCTCTGATCAAGATGTTTTTGTGTAACACATTATTAGTCTTTGTCTGTTATTTCCTACAAAATCATACTGGAAGTTAAATCTTGAATTTAACTGAAAATTAAATGAAAACTGAAAGTTAAATGAAAACCAAAAGAAACCCTAATCTACTTTTATCTTTTTATTTATCAATCATAGCAAATGAACTGGGCATTTATACACACACAACTATATAAGAATTAAAAATGTACTGCACTGTTAGTCACCATAATATCTTGCATTCTTGATTCTCCTTAAATACCTCCAACACCATACTTCTGAGCTTGAAATTCTTGAAAATCTTCTGGGATTGTATCTGAAATCAAGAAAGGAGATAGAATCACTGCCCACAGTAGTTACTAAACTTCTGAGTTTTTTTAAAAAATTGCTGGTTAGGATATGGTAGAGATAGCTATAAAACTTTAAATAAAAGTACTTCACTAATTAAATATGAATGCAAGCATGTCATTTCTTGTCTTCCAAATTATAATTCTGCTAAAGAGAGAGCAAGCTTCAGTGGAAACTTTCCCCAAGGCTACACTGATGATTTCTCAGATTTTAATAGTCAAAACCTCCCTGTACTTATTCTATCATCCCAATGAAAATTAAGGACAGAGATGCACCTCTAATGAAAAAGAATTTGAAAAAGAATTAAATCAACAGAATAATACTTCTTTGCATTTATATTCTGCCTTTTTCTTTTCTCTGAGCAGTTAAGCTTTCCCTTAATTTTATCCTCCAGTTTATTTGGCCTGAGAAAGCAATGGACCCAAAGTCATTTGATCATCCAAAATGATCAACTAAGATTTGAACTTTGATTTTCCTGGTCCATGTTCAGCACCTGAACCACTCTGGTTCCCCATTGACAAATCTGGTGAATGACAGATTTAGTCTAAGTCTCCAGCACATCATTTAGTGGCTGTTTCAGCCTCCACAGTATATATTCACTTCTAGGAAAAGCCAATGAGAAACATGGCTGGAAGAGGTTGTGCTTTGAATCTGTGTGGAAAGCTTTGAACTAATAATGACCCATATGACTTTCTCTTTCTAAGCAAAGAAAGACACTGTTGCTTGGCCTGTTTGCTGCCAAAGAATCCCAACTTCAGAGCTGAGGAGTTATGCAATATCGCTATGCAACTGCAAGACTGATCTGCCATTTCAGCACTGGAAAGTATTTTTTAAAAGATTCTTTTAATTAAAATAAATAAAGCATCATTTTTTAAAATAAGGAAAACTCCTGGAACTCACAATGGCACCATATGCATTTTTACAAATAAAAAATAGTGGGCTGGTGTAGTGCAGTGTTTATGTAAAAGGGTGACTAAAGATGTAGTTATTCGTGTAACCGTACTAATGGAGTTAGCCTTTATTCAGTTGGGTTTTGATTATGCAAGAAAATGGATGGAAGAAAAATGCTACCGTTACAACGATATTTCAGATTGGACCAAATAATATTTTCCTGAGAGAAGCAGAAAACACCAAGTCTTCCTCCACGCATGGTGGTGTCTATGGTTACTCCAGAATCTGCTACCAGTTCAGATCCTTCATAAAATCTTGCCCTTTCGAAATAGAAACAAAATTAAGTTTAAAATGTCAGTGACTTCATTCTCTGTGCAGCATCTGTCATTATATCAATAGCACGTAAACTTATATACCACTCCATAATGCTTTACAGCACTCTCTGAGCAGTTTACAAATGTCAGCGTATTGCCCCCAATAATCTGGATCCTCATTTTACCAACCTTGTTCATTATGTTCAATGAAACTTAACACACAGGCTATTATATCTAAATTTAATTTATGTACCTTTTTGTTATTATATCTATTAGAGAGTTGTAAATCAAGCACAATTCAAGTTGAATATCAGCTTGATCCCAAAAAATTAGTTGAATCCCTTCAACTTTGTAATTTGTAATTTGCTTCAAAATATTGAATTGATTCAGCGTAATCAATTTAAGCTAAAGAGAGATTTTCTGACCGTCAGAATAAGAGAAATTCACTTGATAAGTCAACATTCTTTCTAGATGGGCTTTTTACATAAAACAGAAAAAAATAAGATATGGTATATGATTTTGATGATTAGACAGGATAGATTATAGAAAGAAGTGAGTCATGGTGTAACTTTAAAGAAAAAAGTAAATTTATAAGTGTACATATAACTGCTGAAAAGAGGAATGAATATTGAATTGATTGAAATCTTTCAAACTTTGAAGATTAGATTTGATTAACGTGTATGCAGGTACGTGCAAAGGGTTTCCTTGCCTACCAGTTTAGTAGTATGAAGACATATATTCAATTCAGCAAGTATAACCCAGTTGTTGGTATGTGTACATGTGCATAAACATACATGGGTACTAATTTGTGGATGGGTAAATATAAATACTGTACATGTTAGTCAATACCATGAAAATGGATATAAAACAATAAGGCCCTTCTTGCCTCAAAGCTTTACCTAATATATCCAACCTGAGGTCTGTGTTGTAGGAACCAGCGGTAGGAAACTTTATCTTTCCAGCCAACGTTTCGTGGATCTTTCCATAGCAATCGGACTTGATCATTAGTGTCTCCAGTGTGCCAAAGTGAATTTCTGAGGTGTTCTCCAGGCCCAGTCTTTGACTTAACAGCCTTCACACAGACAAGTTTAAAAAAAGAAATATCTATCAACATTTTTTCTTCCATATTCTAAGGAATGCCAACATCTATAATGGTCTTTTCAGTCTGTAAAACATCCCAACAAAGTAATGTTATACAACACAGATGTTGGCAATTCTCTCTGAGCATATTGTTAGATGAAAGCCTTTATCATTTTGCTTAAGCCAATACCTTCAGCTGAATCCCAGGCTCTGCAACAGCTCGAAATGGAGTGGCTTGCCAATAGGTCTGCTCCGTCTGTTTCCACATTACCACATAAAAGCTGGAGCTGTCTTGATAACCAAAAATGAAGCCTGCATAGTCATCATCTGTTACTGTATTCACATGGAAAGTGCCTTCAAAATCAACTCCATTGAAAGCTGTATAACCTATTCAATAGATGTAAACAGATGCGTGAAATCCAAACCATCTGCAATTATAGAATCTGATTCACTGATAAGATTTTCCCCAACCTGGAGTTTTCCACATGCCTTGGGACAATTCCCAGAATTGTTCGCTGGTATCGATGAAAGCTAGAAAACTATGGGAATTACAATTCTAAACATATGAAGAACAACCCCACTGGAAATACCATTGCAAGTGACTGCTGGTTCTTTTGGATCCAAGAGCCCCAATCCACCAGCACCAGGAAGACTTATCAACAAATACCAACTGTTTTATGCCAAGTCTCATGGTTGCCACTCAAACCCACCACTGTCCACTTTAATTAACAATAGCAGTCGCTATTAGAGTTATATATCGCTTCACAGTGCTTTACAGGTCTCTCTAAGCAGTTTACAGAGTCAGCATATTGCCCTCAACAATCTTGGTCCTCATTTTACCAACCTTGGAAGGATGGACGGCTGAGTCAACCTTGAGCCGGTGAGACTTGAACTGCCAAATTGCAGGCAGCCGGCAGGCAGCAGAAGTAGGCTGCAGTACTGCATTTAACCACTGTGCTACCACGGCTCAGTGAGGCTCAATAGCACTTCAAGGCACAAATAAGGATTTTTCCAAGTCCTGGTTCTCTTAGTCTTTAACCAAACATGAAGGAATTAAAGCTTGCCCTTTACAAGAGACTGGTGCACCTGCATCTTATTCATTCTTCACTAGACTTTCTGTGATGAGCACTTCCTATTAAGTAGAATGATGAAGAATTGGAAGGAGAGACGCAATGAACACTTCTATTGTAAATTCAACTGGCTGAAGAATGGGGAGTGAATTGCATTGTTTAAATTGATTATCCCAAAATATTTTTGTGTGTATGGATTTGCTGTAACTATCTTCAGAGAAATGGGGTACATACCTACAGCAAGTCCAGGATCACTGTTCATAGTTTGCACTATCTCCATACCCTGCAAAATGTAAGTAACACAATTAGTGAAACAAAGAATATAAGAAATTAGATTTTGCTTCCTGCAGTAAAATACAAAAATATCAAACCAATAAATTCAGAAAGGTCTCTTTTGTAAATGTACATACACATAATTTTTTGCATAGATCATTTTTTATTCCTGACAAGTGCCTGGACAAGTTCCTGTAGTTTTCGTGACAAGATTTTCAGAAATGGTTTATTGTTGCTTCTTTCCACGGGCTGACAGAGAATGACTAACTGAAAGTCACATGCCTAAACCAAGACTAGAATTTATAATCTCTTGATTTCTAGCCTGGTGCCTTAACTACTACATCAAATTGGCTCTCTACACACATACATGCCTATCATACTATCATAAAAATTCTTATTCAGCTTTTTGCCATTTATTTCTAATTATTTAAATTCTGAAGCTTATGGTTAATTTTTCACCAAGTGAAAAATTCACTGGTCCTTTGGTCTTATTCAAAGTCATTTTCTCCACTCAGAGATGTCCTACCTCACCATTCCTCACTTGGAAGCTCTGGAAAACTATACTCTCTTTCATATTTCAATTTTTGTTTATTTGTATTTCATTTTCTTTCATATTTCTCTGAATCTTTAAAATGCTAAATAAACACTGTCTACAAAGTGAAAATAAGAAAGGTGTGCAAAGACAGAAAAGTATGGAGAGATTGGTATAAAACTAATCTTGGCACTGAATGGCATAAAATAGTATAGTGTTTGTGTAAACTAAATTGAATTAGAATTCAATTTTTTCTCTTATATTCTGCCTTCATTTTGTCTACTTCTATTTTTCTGTCTTTTGCATAATATTATAACCCAAAAGGGAATAATGTGACATATCTGAGTCTATACTGTATATGTATAAATGTAAAATCAGGAATTCCAATGTTACATGGTCATTTTTCCTCAATTTCCTCATTTTTTTCCTGTACTACTAATTCTTCAACCAAGTCTTTTCTATAGAATATTATCAAGTCAAGGACAGTTGATCCTCTTGTACTTCCTTCCATTCTCTAAAGAAAAAGTTATTACCAAGACAAATTAGAACTGGAAAGGCCAGGATAGAATTTATCTCCCAACAGATGTTTGGTAATTAAAATCTCTTACTGTATCACTATGATTCCGTGCCTCTTTGAAAGATCTGCATTTTTAGAAGGCATTATCTGCTTTTTCTGTTTGGTCAGCCAGGCAATAGTAAACAGTAACAACAAAACTGCTTTTATTTGTTCCTCTCTTTTTTCTTAATCCAGATGCTTCTACAGCATTAGCAAGTTCATTCATTTAAACTTATGAGCAAGAATGCATATTCTTAACAGTGTGATTTCCCTCTCCTTTTCAATGGCTTCTATCTCTGGGGTGTCAAACTCGCGGCATCATGGCAGCATCATGTGATGTATTGGGACTTTCCCCCCCTTCATTAAATCAGGCATGGGCATGGCCAGCATGTGATGTATCCGGCCCGCAGGCCATGAGTTTGACAGCCCAGCTTTAGTTACTATATGGGAAGCTTCCAGGGGTGGGTTTTACTTACCTTTACTACCGGTTCGTAACAGGGCCATGTGGGTGCTCTTCTGCGCATGCGCAGAAGCTTCTGCGCATGTGCAGAAGTGTTCTGATGACATCGGGGTCAGTGAGCGGAGCCTCCTGCTGGTTGTACTATCAGTTCTATAGAACCGGCCCGAACCGGGAGCAACCCACCATTGGAAGCATCCCAGCATCTCCATTGTATCAGTGAAATCATATTTGTTATTTTGTACTATGAGTTGAATGAGCTCTAAGCATTAGTGATTAGAGAACAAAGATCCGACAGTTTGTAAGCCAATGTTTTGATTTTTTTCTTTTTTATGACTTAAGGATCTTGTAGTATTTTATGGCTTAAGGATCTTGTAGTATTTTTGGCTCCAACAATTGTTCTTCCCCTCTGCACTTTAGGAATCCACCACCTGGCAAAGTTAGAAAAAACACCTGACATCAAAATGGATTGTTATCGTAACAATGGCTAGATGCCAACTGTTAACTCTTGTCCCAAGCAAGAAATTCTTAGTCTGTAATGTAATGCTGGCAGTAGAAAGAGGTACACAAACTTGTTTTTGCAATAAATATGGCCTGCATTTTATTCTTGGCAGTTGTTAGATTTCTTCTTCAATGGCTTTTCTAGCGCTTGCAATAAACAGAATCTATCATCTGTTCTGAATCATTGACTTTCGGTGTTGGCTAGGTAAAGCCTGACACATCCTGCAGTTAATTTTTTTCTCTCCTGGCCACTCCTGTTTTATCTGCAAAGTCTTGACAATTGTTTTTGGGTTCCTGCAGTGCACAGCATTTTCTAAATCTCTTCTTTCTGGTTATGATTCTCAGCCACTGGGCCTGCTCTTCTATCATTCCATAGAGTTGCTTCTAATGTCAGTTTCTGCTTCTGTGCCTTTTTTCGAACTTGTTCTTTGCTACCAGCTGAACTATGGCCATTGGCTACTTAAACCTCTTAACTTTTTCAAAGACAACCACAAGCTTGGTTTTGATACAGATATATCCCTGCTGTTTTTGGGCAGGAAAAGAAACATGCCATAAACATTGTATGCTAAAGCTGCAGACTCTTTTACATTGATTTGGACTTTTCAATCTTAGAGCACCCTGAGTAGAATGGCTCTTACTGCTTTTCCTTTAAGGTTCTTATGTTAACCAAGTATTACCTCTTGACTTAGAAAGCAAATTTATTAGGGGCTCCTTCCTAACTCTCAAAGCAAATTTCTGCTCAGGTGATTTACTTCTAGCTTGTTTGTAGACAACTCTGGGTTTTTTTGCTAAACAAATAAAGAGTCAGATTGTCCAACTGTTCATTCCTGGCTACTTTTAGATTTCAAAAAGTATTTACCTGATTCAAAACTACCCAGTTTGGATCAATCTGAGCATCTCCTTCTGGATCCAGGACAACAGTCTGATAAGCTCTGAAATCAGTCAGGGTGACCTCTGCATTCTCAGGGCAAACATCAATCCGGTCAATCACTGTATCTTGATCATAGTCTGATTCACAAATGTCACCAATTCCATCACCTGCAAACCAAAATTCAGTGTTTAAGGAGTGCCATTTGATAGCTGGAGTTTAAACCGATGCTTGAAATAAGTTCATTTGCCAAAGCATAAGATGCAAAGTGATATGCAAAAATTACTGATTTGGCAATGGATCTTCACCAAGCCAAAGCATTTGAAGGTTCCCCAAACATGACAATCTGGATAAAACAGCCTGTTTCAGAGCTAGACCATCCCTGGGACACATCAAACTGTTTCCTATTTCAAGGATATACTTCCCAAATGATTGAACTGCCCTGGAACTACACAGTATAGAGGAGTTTTGGCATGATCTGGAGGGGAGTCGGTGAGTTTTGTACCTTCCTTATGTAAAGGAATTGGATGAGAAAATTATGACAAGGACTCATTTTTAATGCCCCCTACAGTAAAGAGGAAGGCTAGAGAAACCCATAAAAGCCAGAAAAGCTCAGGGGAATGAAGCACTAGGTCACCAATAATAAATTCAAAAACAAAATCAGAAGTGAGGACTGAAAAGAAAGAGAATGGCCTTACTGTTCTCATCTTCCTGTCCTGGGTTAGGAATCAGCCGGCAATTATCAGGCCCTGGAGGGACGTGGTCAGGAATTCCATCGTCATCATCATCATCATCACATTCATCCCCCAAACCATCTTTATCAGTGTCAAGCTGGGAGCTGTTAATGACTGTGGGGCAGTTATCAGTGCTGTCTTGGTGTCCATCCCCATCACTAGGGTACAGCAAGGTAGGAAAAAAACACATGTACATAATATGCTAATTCCTATGTCTATGTTCCCAAGCAATCTCTTCCAACCCTTTTCTCCCAATTTATCTATCTGCTTGTATCCCACCATCCTAACCAAATCTCAAGGCAGTTGAGATAATACTCCATCCAACAACTTTATGAGGCGGATGAACCAAGAGAGAGTGACTGGCCTAAAGTCACTCCATATACTTCCCTGACTGAAGAAGGCCTGAGTCTGGTGTTCCAGTCCTAGTGCAACACCTTAATTGCTATACTGCATTGGCTCTTAAACATAATAGGACAATTCCCATCATTCCAGCCAGCTCAATTAATATTGAAGCTGAGTGAAGTTAATAATGAAGATAAGTCCCCAAATGTAAGGATATGGGTTATATTCTTATATGAGTAAAAACCATGGCATTGTGTCATCTCACAGAGTGCTAGAAACATCTCCATTCATAGTATGCTTGATGATATAGACAGCAAGGGGAATGGCCCTGAAGGACAAAAGGAAGAGCCACTACCAAGGCAACAGATAGATAAAAGGGATCTGAGTCCAGAACAAGGAAGTGAATATTGTAGATAAGCTCCTCCCTAGTTCACACAAAGATAAAGGGAGGGAAGCACATTCAGACTTGCAAAATTCTGTTACATAGCTCTACAATAAAAGTAGAACAGAGCCACATGGCATTGGTTTCCTAGTGTGGTCTACTTTAAAGGGCTGACAGATGTCAGTACTAATTGAAGCCAAAAATGAAGATAATTGCCAGTAAAGTTTAAAACGGGTGGGATTAAATGATTGTTCGTTTCTTCAATACCCTCCATACCCTTCGTTTCTTTAATACCCTCCATAAATGCCCTTGATAATTACATCATTGTAAATGACATAAATAATGCAAATGGCATAAATTGATACGATTAAAAAAACTGAAGCAAATGAGATAAAAAATAATTTATACTATCTATTGACATAATTAGACAAATGGTGCAGATGACGAGTGAGAACTCTCTAATTTAATAATATAGGTTAACTTCATACACCCCTTCCTTCCATTTAGTCATTAACTAACCCTACTTTAATTTGAGACATCCACAAAAAAAGGAGTGCAAGGGTAGTTATATAAACACTGAAAGAGAAGAAGGGTGAGAAAGTTAACCATCTTGATTCTCTTTGGTATAAGAGGGAAGAGCAAAACACTCCATCAGACTTTCAAGATTCTGTTATTATACACTGCAGCAATAGAATTTCAATCAGCAGTGGGTTTCGGATTATCTTACTACCGGTTTGCCTCACGTGTGCACGCTTGCTTCGTGCCTAAATAGGATGGCGTAGAACCAGGGCGGGTGAGAAGGCCCACCCATGATTTCCGCTACCGGTTCGGGTGAACCGGTGCAAACCAGCTGAATACCACCTCTGATTTCAATAGGCTTTAAAGGAGACTATTTCCTGACTAGGCTTACCTTGAAGGGCTGACACACAGCAAGCCAAGATTCTGTCCAGGTCTACCCATTACATACTTGTGTGCAACATAACACAAGTACAAAAGAGGCAGTGTTTACACAATAATATGGTGATGCACATTTCATTATTTGCTCCTCTGCTCTCTCAGATGCTCATGACTTTAGTATCTTTTTTTTTTTTGCACAAAATTAAACCAGAATAGTTTTTTGTTCTGTTTGTTTCCTTCTTTTTTGGCATCCTCTTAGTTGATGATTCTATTTTCTACATGAAGCAGAACAAATGGTATGCTTCTTTCACTGAAAAAATATTGAAAATGTCTGTTGCTCAGAAGCTCCCCCTAACATGAATCCAGAATCCGCTTTCCTGAATCATAATTCTGTATTGTATATTCTGTGATGACAAAAAAAAAATCTCTAAAGTACCATCTTATCCTCCTTCAATAGATTTTCTGCATGGCTAAACCCATCCAATTTCTTCTATTTCCCTGTAGAATTTAATTTCCAGTCCCTGATCATCCCAGATGCCCTACATTGGGCCCTTTTCAGTTTAGGAACCCTTCTTAAAATGTAGTCAGGGGAAGAAGAGACAGGACTTAGAGTGGGCTGTGACCAATGCTAAGTAGAGCAGAAATGTTATTTCCTGTAATTGTAATTATACTTGAATATTTGTCCCATTGGGAAACCTTTCAAAAAAAAAATCAAAGAGATAACAATTCCAATCATGGATTTGGACTACTTCATTTCACTTGGCTCGAAGACAAACATTTTGTAGGAAAAATGTTAATATACATTCCAAGAACAGTTCATACAATGGAACAAATTAGACTACATAGAGTGGATGTTTCTTTACTGGGTTTATTCAAATGGAAACTAGACAGCCATCTTCTGGGAATTATAATTTATTTTCCTGCTCTGAGTGAAGTAGATTCAGTGATTTGCATGGCTCCTTCCAACTCTCTGATTTTGTGATTCAAAATTGTGATTCTGGGATTTGAAGTTCACACATCTTAAAGTTGCTGAGGTTGAGAAACACAATACTAATGCATATTACAGTAAATTTTAACTTACCTGTCTTGGTTGGTGTCACAGGAATCTCCAACTAGATCATTGTCAGAGTCTGACTGTAAAACCCAATAATAATAAAAATAAATTACATGGTATAAGTTGAAAGGTTAGGAATACTGTATACTACCTTGTAGAAAAAACTGCCATGTAGTTCTTCCATGAATTTATATGAGTGTGGAACTAAGAGAACTCAAAAGAATATGAAAGAAGTTATATACTCAAGATGACATTTTCATTTAAAGCTCTTAGGTAGAAGTTCTAGGAAAGATTGAAGAACTTGAACATCTGGTACCCTTTAAATTAATTCATATTGAACCACATAGATTCAAAATGGAGTGTATAAGGTAGTTAAAAGATTATATTACTATTGTTGCACTACCCTTACCTATATATTGTTTTAAACTGTTTTTATACAGTTTTATTGGTGGTGAGCTGCCCAGAGTTATTTTAAGATGGGCAGCTATATAAATGTTTTAAATAAATAACACAAATAAATACAATACTCAGTTAAAATATTAACATTTGCATCTCTACAGGTAAATACATTGTACTGAAAAACAATTATCTACACCAGCTTTTCCAAACTGGCATTTTGCAGAGAATTCTGGAGGGAATCCCATTTAAAGATACTTGGGGAAAATGGTCTGGATGAAACTTTTCACAATAGGCTTTTCTTCTCTTTCTGAATATTTGTGGCCAAATGAAACTGTCACCGTTATCTTATTGACATTCTGGGAGCTTATAAAAGTCTTCCATTTTAGAAAATATTGAAGCAGTCATTTGATTAGGTATTTAAAAACTGTTCTGATTTGGTACAGATAGTCCTTGGCTTACAACTATTTGTTTAGTGACCCTTCAAAGTTACAATGGCACTGAAAAAAGTAACTTATGACTATTTTTCACTCACAATCATTGCAGCTTCCCCATGGTCACATGATCAAAATTTGGCTGCTTGGCAATTGGTTCCTATTTATGATGGTTGCAGTGCCCCAGGGTCATGTCACCTTTTGCAACCTTCTGACAAGCAAAGTTGTTGGGGAAGCCAGATTCACTTAACAATTGTTTTACTAATTTACTTAATAACTATGGCAAGAAAGGTTATAAGATGAGGCAAAACCCACTTAAAAGATTGTCTTGCTTAGCAACATGAATTTGGGGCTCAATTGTGGACATAAGTCAAGGACTACGTATATTAATTCAATTATCCTTGACTGCGCTGCAAATTTATGAATGTAATTGTAAGATGAAGCAGCGATGGTTTTGAATATATCTCATAAAATACTTTTTTACAAGCCTGAAGTAAGACTAATAAACTGGAAACTTTATTAGTCTTATTTAAACTGGACAGCAATTTGTAATTCTCATTTTTAATTCCACTGAAGACTGGTGTCTTTGCAGATCCACCAGCTATCTGCTCACCTGATTAGGATTGCTGATATCAGGGCAACTGTCGCATGCATCACCAACACCATCATTGTCTCTATCTTTCTGCTCCCAGTTGGCTATTTTCTGACAGTTGTCCAAAACATTCTTAATCCCTGAATAAAATTACAGACATAATTACCTTATGATCACCAAGACACCAGAATGGGGTGAAAAATGTGTCCAAATATATTCCCAGACCGGATCACGGAAATTTATTATTATTATTATTATTATTATTATTATTATTATTATTATTATTATTATTATTATTTTAAATTTATATACCGCCCTTCTCTCTGAGGACTCAAGGCGGTGTACAGCCAGAATTAAAAAACATAAAATACAAATATTAAAAAACAATTAAAATATATATAAATTTGGCCCAAAATTAAAAATACAAACCAATTAAAACATTTAAAATTTCTTCTTAAGCCAGCTCGGCTTGCTGGAAAAAGTGGGTTTTAAGGGCACGGCGGAAGGCACTAAGGTCTTGGATTCTCCTTATCTCTGGGGGCAACTGATTCCAGAGGGTAGGTGCCCCCACAGAGAAGGCCCTCCCCCTGGGGGTCACCAGCCTACATTGATTGGCTGATGGCACCCTGAGGAGGCCCTCTCTGTGGGAGCGCACGGGACGATGGGAGGTCGTCGGTAGCAGCAGGCGGTCTCGAAGATAGCTAGGGCCGATGCCATGGAGCGCTTTAAAGGTGATAACCAGCACCTTGAAGCGCACCCGGAAGACCACTGGGAGCCATTGCAGCTCGCGCAGGAGCGGTGTTACATGGGAGCGCCATGCTGCTCCCGTCACTACCCGCACTGCTGAATTCTGGACCAGTTGGAGCCTCCAGGTGCTCTTCAAGGGGAGCCCCATGTAGAGAGCGTTGCAGTAGTCAAGGCGAGAGGTGACGAGCGCATGAGTGACTGTGCACAGGGAATCCCGATCAAGAAAGGGCCGCAACTGGCGAATCAGGCGAACCTGACAAAAGGTCCCCCTGGTTACAGCTGTCAGATGTTCCTCCAAGGACAGCTGCATATCCAGGAGGACTCCCAGATTGCGAGCCCTTTCTGTGGGGGCCAAAGACTCGCCCCCAATAGTCAGTGATGGAGTCAACTGACTATATCGGGATGCCGGGAGCCACAGCCACTCAGTCTTGGAAGGGTTGAGCTTGAGCCTGTTCCTCCCCATCCAGATCCGCACAGCCTCCAGGCACTGGGACATCACTTCAAGGGCATCATTGGGGTGGCCTGGGGTGGAGATGTACAGCTGGGTGTCATCAGCGTACTGGTGGTATCTCACCCCGAAGCCACGGATGATCTCGTCCAGCGGCTTTACATAAATGTTGAACAGAAGGGGCGAGAGGACCGATCCCTGCGGCACTCCACAGATGAGAGGCCTCGAGGTCGACCTCTGCCCCCCTGCCAACACAAACTGAGACCGGTCAGAGAGAAAGGAGGAGAACCACCGCAACACGGTGCCTCCCACCCCCAACTCTTCCAGCCGGTGCAGCATGATACCATGGTCGATGGTATCAAAAGCCTCTGAGAGATCTAACAGGACCAGAACAGAGGAGCAACTCCTGTCCCGAGCCCTCCAGAGATCATCAACCAACGCGACCAATGCCGTTTCCGTGCTGTGCCCAGACTAGAAATTTAAATACAATGACCAAGTTCTGGCATCACAATTTTGACTCCGGGTTTCTTTTTCCCCATGGCGGCCGGGGGGGGGGGGGAGGAAAGGTTTTCTTAAACAACTGTGAAAAGTACTATTTGAACCCATCCATGTAAAAAAAAAAAGGTTGACATTTTTTTCAGTTTCTGACATGGATATATTCCCATGGCTGGGGGGGAAGGAAAAATAAATACTGGACCTAGCCATAAAAAGATTGTTCATCACTACTCTACCACATCTTAATTCTTAGGGTAGCCTGTTAAAATAGAATAGTAGAATGAGTTGACTGGGCAGACATCTTTCAAATTATTATTTGGTTTGCTTTTTGTATGTGTTTATATGCAATATTATTTTAAAGAGAGAGATGGAAAGATATCGCTTGTGGATTAGCCTTGGTAGGATCCAGATGAAGGTGGTGTATCCTGGCCCTACTCAGTTTTTGTTACCATCCTTAGGAAAGGCCAAATGGACATGGGTTTTATGTCATCCTAGAACATAAAGCTTCCATTGTTGGTACTGGATGCAATGGAAATTCCCCCAATGGATCAAAGGTGGGTTCTACTTACCTTTACTACCGGTTTGCAACGGGGCTGCGTGCGCATGAGCGAAGCACATGCACGTACTCTTCTGTGGATGTGCAGAAGTGTTCTGATGATGTTGGGGTCGGTGGGCGGAGCCTCCCACCGGAGCCTCCCACCGGTTTTACTACCGGTTCTATAGAACTGGTGCGAATCGGGGGCAACCCACCACTGCAATGGATCCTCATAGCCATAATCACCACCTACTCTTCAAGCAGGAATTAAGAATCTAGGTCTCCCAGGTTGTGCATGGCTTGTGTGAGAGAGTAGCATTCTATCCATGCTTCATATGTCAAAGTATATGCCTCATACAAAATATATCATAAAATACATAATAAATACTTAAAATATAAGACAGCATAAAAATAAAAATCAATAAAACACATTGCCTACAAACATATATTTCTGGGAAGATATTTCAGAGGTCACAGGATAATTTAGGATGCACTTTCTGAAGCATAAATAAGGAGCATCAACCAGAAATCTGATGCCAAAAATCCCCTGCTGCACATTGACACTGTTTCCAGACATCTGTTCAAGATCAAGAAATAGGGAAATAGAAACATGATGGGGTTTAGGTGAAGGTGTGCTGGAAGAGAGTTTGAATCCAAAGCCTTGCCAACCCTCAATCATGGCTCCAGCCCAAGGGATGAGGTGAAGGCGATTGAACAGGAATACTTGCAAGCACCAGGAAGAAATTGTTTTTTGTTAGTTAAATGAGTATCCTAGAAAAAAAAGGATCTGTCATCTGTGCACCTTCAGTTTTGTGCTGCTGCTCTGTCACAGGCAAGATTTTATAAATTTCAGTGCCTCCAATATCAGAGCAAAGAATGAACGTAGATGGGTCTGCCTGATTTTCAATCTAAGGCTGTGTTCCCATCTCCTGCCCATGATGTGGCAATGAGGTCACTGCCTATCTGACTCAAAAGTAGCTTTCTGATAAACTGATATGAGAAAACAGGTCTGAAATACTTGAAAGCATATACAGTTGCCTAAGTGTGATTGTTGATATGCAAACTACAAAGCCCTAAAAGCTACATGTAATTGCCTACATGATTTTTCAATATGTCTCAGAAATGAAGATTGACTCACCATCTCCATCTATATCTTCATCACAGGCATCTCCTTTGCCATCTCCATCAGTGTCCCGCTGGTCATTGTTTAATACCATGCGACAGTTATCACAAATATCACCAAAGATATCTTGATCACTATTCTTCTGGTTAACATTAGGAGCCAAGACACAGTTGTCCTGAAATAGAGAGTTAGATAAATCTTTCTTAGAAGTTTAGCCTTAGACACTGCTTTGTACAAGGTTTTACTCTCTCCCCTCTCCCACCTAATCTCTGTATGAAGCCACTGATCGAGGTCATCTAATGGCCAGGATTGGGTATCATCAGTCTTTGCTCCAGGACAACCAAATGTTGTTAAATGAAGGAATTGCTAAGTAAAATGTTGACTTGCTTGTGATCTTACGTCAGCTTTCCTTTGTTTTCAGGCCTGTGAAAGTTGCAATTCCAAATGCAATTCAATGTGCTGATTGTCACCTTTAAAGCCTTCATGAGACAGGGCCAGATTATTTAGAGGACTGTCTAACTCCAATTCTTTTTGCCCCCCCCCCCCATGAAGTCTAATAGGAAGGATATACTCTGGGTCCCCTTGATTAAACAATCTAATCTAATGGGACCTAGGATGGATTCGTTGTCACTGCCCTTTCAGGTGGCCCTGTCAGGTGGCACTAAAACCTGGTGGTTCTTTGCATCCTGTAAAGATTTGCAAATATGCAAACATATTTATGCTCACTGCAGCCTCCTATCTGAATGGGTAAGAAAATAACCAAATCATCTGCATCAACTTTGAGTATATTTGGGAGACAGAATATTGGTCATCTGAATACAAAAATTATACAAACAGATGAATGGATGAGAGAAACACACTAAAAGATGCCACGTTTGTAAGCATCCAGTAGAGCTATGATACCATGCAAATGCTGTGAATTATAAATTTTTGTGATTGATGAATATTGCATCATTTGTACAACGATACAATAAAGTATGTGACATCACTTGTCCCTCTTGGCCTTCCTGTGTCAGAGTTTCTCCTTTGTTTGAGAAAACAAGGCTAAATATCAAGAACATTACCTGTTACCCAGAGCACAGACAGCTGCAGAAACCTTTACAATTACTGGAAAGACAAATCTAACACATGTAAATCCTTCCCAACTTATAGCCACTGAAGTTTTTGCATAGTGTTAACAGTAAAAGGATAGGCTTACTCACTTTCTTTAGTCAGATTCTTGTGGCCCAATTTTTGTAGTTGAGGTACCCCACAAAATAAAAAGTAACATTTAGTTTTAAAAAGACATCGTGATTTCAGAGTAAAAATGTTCTTTTCAAACTTCTTTTTTTTATTGCAACTTTGGGAAAACAAAATGCTCCCCCATCCCCAATTATTCTTACCATGTTTACTAGCTGACATGGTCTATTTATACTATTGCATAAAATGTATTTTTAATCTCTAGATGTGCCAAAAATGCTGGTACAATGATGGTGAAAAAATCAATATAGAGGTAGAGTAATTTTTTTATACAGTTTTTATACTAGTCGAGACTAGTAGCAGTATTGCTTAATTATAGAAAACACACCAACTCCTAACCAGTACCTGATCATTAGGAATACCATCCCCATCTGCATCATCATCACAGGCATCTCCCACACCATCTCCATCAGCATCTTCTTGTCCAGAGTTTGGAACGAACATGCAGTTGTCCTACAAAGTAAACACAATAGAGCATCTTTTTCCAACTAGTGCCATCAGATGAGATGGATTGCAGTGTTGGTAATCACCAACTAGCATCAATAGAAGGGATACATATTGTATTTCACTATACTTGTAGGACACAATAGTTTTTCAGTTCTCTTTTTTTCCAGCAGTTCTTTGATAAAATTTTGAAACATGAAACAAACATGAAACATACTCATCTTGTCACTCAGGCCTCTGTCAAACTGCTAACCTTTTTGCAGCTGTCAGCCGAGCACGGAAGTTTTTCATCTGGATAGCCATCAATATCTATATCTTTTCCACACAGAAAGCCATCACCAGCCCAGCCAATGCCACACTGTGAGCAAAAGTATTACATAATGAAAGCAACATTGGAGATGTCTTTGTGGGCACAGTCCTTCCTATTCTTTCTTTTTCAACTGAAATTCAAAAAGAATTTGATTCCTGTCCTTGTATATCAGCCTTCGCTTTCTAATGTCTTCTGAATGAGTTTTTAGGCCCTGGAATTTCCACATGCATAGCCAATGAATTTCAGGAGCTATATTCCCATAATATCTAAGTATACTAAATTGGGCAAGCCTGCAGTATGTCATAATAGTATCAAATTTAGAACATATTCTAGACCTTCTTTACACATGCATACTACAGCTTTTTCAGTTCTGAGTTGCTTAAAATGAGATATGTCTGCAACTTCCAAAATTCTTAGGCAGGGTGAGATGATGACTGATTATATGGCTAACATTCTGCAGTCCCAACACATCCAAAAGCTATTAAATTGGGAAAGGTAGGCACACTAAGAAACTTTTTAAAAATGTATTAATGTAGAAATATTTTTGTAAAAATTCCAAACAAAACATGGATACAAATTTGCTTCCAAAATACTACTATAGCATATTTTAAAAATAAATTATAAAATATGATTTTTCATGTATGTTTTTCTTTTTCTTGCTTTTCTCTTCTTCTTAATCGCTGCTCTAGAGTAAGTTTTATATATATTAAATAATAATGGGAAGAGCACGGACTTACAACACACAAGATGTCCCCTTGTCTTATTTCTGAACAATGGGCATGGATGCTGCAAGGGTTCAAAACACGATTTCTACAGCTTCGTTCAGCCCTGCATCCTCTGACTTGGTCTCCAGTAAATCCTGGCTTGCAAGCACCACAGTGGTAAGAACCCTTGAGAAAAACACATAAATCCATAAACTAAACATTGCAACTAAAACAACCAGGGACTAAAAACAACCACTACTTAGGTAAGTGGTTCCATTGCTGACTTGCTATATTTTCTAATGCTCAGTTGGAATCTGTCTTCCTCTATCTTAAAATCATTAATTTGTTATCCAGTCCACCCTTATTAACTTGCTACTCAGAATTTCACAGTTTCTTTGTTGAAATCCATATATATTAGATCTACAGTTTATCAAAGAAGATCTAACAACAAAAATGAGGTTACATTGGGAAGACTTGCTCTTTGCCAAATCCATGCTGACTTCTAATTATTGAATTGAGTTCAAGATATTTAACAGGTCAGATTTATTTTATGATCTGCTTTGGGGTTTTGCGAACATTTTGTCAGACTAAGTGTTCTATAGTTCCTTGGATTTTCCTTTTACACCTTTTTGAAGATTAGGTTCAATTTTTGTTCTTCAGTCATTTGGCATTTTACCCATTTATCTAAGAAGTCTTAAAGATAATCCTTATACATTTAATTAAACCGGTGTTTCTCAACCTTGGCAAGTTTAAGATGGGTGGGCTTCAACTCCCAGAATTCCTCAGCCAGCCATGTTGCCAAGGTTGAGAAACACTGAGTTAAACTATCAGCAACTTCTTTTGATATCTTGTAATTTGCAGCAACTGCAGAAAGCCATTATGAAGTAAAATGATACTATATACCACCCAGAGTCCCTCCTTGAGGGAGATAGGTGATCTAGAAATGCAAAATATAAATAAATATGTCTATAAATAAATGTATACATTCGTTTCACGATGGAAGTCCCAGCCTTACATACTATACAGGCTTTCCAACATTTTTGTCATGATGTACATGTCATCATTTAACACTTCTCCCCACTCACAAACAAATGTCCATGTCTTGGATGCAATTCATCTAGCCTTGGAGATCAAAACTTATTCAAAGTAAGGAAGCAGTTTGTGTCATGCTTCCATTAATATCAAACTTCCATGTTTTTATCATTTTAGCCATTAATTAGTAATAAGTCAAGGATATAAGAGCCATGGTGGCACAGTGGTGAGAATGCAGTATTGCAAACTAATTCTACCAAATGCCAGCAGTTCGATTCTCACTGGCTCAAGGTTGACTCGGCCTTCCATCCTTCTGAGGTGGGTACAATGAGGAGCCAGATTGTTAGGGGCAATATGCTAACTCTGTAAACCGCTTAGAAAGGGCTGTGAAGCACTTTGAAACGGTATATAAGTGCTATTGCTATTGCGATAATTAATATGCCTGTGCCTTTTTCTATTCACTGCAAAAAAATCATCAGCAAGATAACTTTACTGTTATTTCTGAAATCTAAAGAATGAGTAAATTCAGACAATTGTAAGTAATACTTACTATGGTGTTTATGCACTGGGAGTTTGGGACACAACCTCCATTTGCTATACGCTGACATTCATCTATGTCCAAGCAAGCCTAATATAATAATTTTAAAAAAGCAAGTTGACTCTAACAGATCCTCTATTTAAGAATAAAATGTTTACAGCAAGGAATATATATTTTAAAATATAGAAAAAGGAATATTTTTAAAGAATTATATTATTAAATCATAATTGAGTTTTAATGTAGAAGAAAAAGGCAAATCATTCTACTGCAGCAGGTGTATTGAGACAATATAACTGAATACATATTTCAGAGAATGGATATATTGGATTGGGAGATACAAGAGAGGAAATTTAGCTATTAAACTAACTAGGGAACAAATGTAATCTGTTATTGCAAATAAGCAAAACATTTCACACGTAACTCACATTAAGTCTATATTTGCTCTTTGTAGAGAAGTCTTTATTTTGAGCTGCTTTATCTTGTAGTTAAAAATTATAGGCATTTATTTTCTTAATTTTAAAAAATTATAAGATCATTTTTTTAAAAACCCAATCAAATAAATCAATGTAAGCTCCCAAGATAATGAGTGAACTTTTGAGATTTTTAGAACTCATCATGAGGCAGGACAATAAACAAAGCAAAACCCAGAGTACAAAAAGAAGGAAGAAAAGTTTAAATCACAACGTTTCCATTTTGTTATAATCTGATCACAGAACATCAGAGAAAGTTGCAGGTCTAGAAAAAAAAAAGGAGCAACTTGAAACTTCAGAGACACCAGCAGACCTCAAATCTCTTTTTTGAAGCACTCACAGCCTTTTCTGGTCATAAATGCTGAATGGTCATGAATGCAAGCCTTTGAAGTGAGAAGCAGATGAAAATTAAATTAAAGGTAGTTCTTGACTTACAACCACAATTGGGATCAGAATCTCGGTTGTAGAGTGAAACAGTCCTAAAGCAAGATGCCCATGTGACTGCTCCGAAATCCCAGCATTCCCATTGTAGCATTAAGCAATCTTACAACTGGACAGAATCCCAGGTAAAGACCGGGGGGTGCCTCAGAGGAAGTGGGGAGAACCTGTGAAGCTTCACTCAAGAAAGGGCAAGGGTATAATGTGTCATAATAGTATCATATTTCAACAAAGCTAACTGTGAAGCACCTAAGGATATGAATGTTGGGCCAGACACAAAACAATGATAAAATAAATGTTAAATGTTACAAAGCCCTTGGAGGCCTTAAAATAAGTGGGCCATCAATTGAAATAAATACTGTAACCCAGTGATGGCTAACTTTTTCTGGACCGAGTGCCCAAAGTGCATGGGTGTGTGCGCGAATGTGTGCGCCCAAACCCCCAAAATGCAATGCGTGCATGGTGTTGTGGCCCCGCCCTCTGAGCCTAACTCATCGGAGGAAGAAGGCTCCGAACATGAGGGAGAGGAGTCAGCCAGGCCTCCCTCTCCAGGCCCCTCCCCTCTGGCACTGTCTCAGGTGCCGGCCGAGGGAGAGGAGATTAGCCAGGAGCCAGGTGTCTCTGATGAGAGCGAGGAAGAAGAGCCGTTGTTCCTGGATGCACGCCAACGAAGGCGTGATAAACGGTTGCAGCAGTTAAGGAGGCGTGCTAGGGATTAGAACTGAGTCACTGGACCACACCCCCAGAGACTATATAAGAGAGGGTGGTGGCTGGTAAAACTCCGTGACGAACAAAAACGAACTCTGGCTAGTCACTTGAACAACGTCTGAAGCTGCCGAAGGGATATTGTTTTGCTGGACTATTTGCAATGCGTATGTAATTTTATGTTATCTGTTGCAGTAAAGCTCTTGGCAGATGGTGCTTATATTGTTGCCAAGTTTGAGATAACGACCTGTGTGCGTGCCAAGTACTTTCTTAACCCTCGGCTGGCTGTGTTTGTGTGTGTGTGTAGACGGGGACAGATCACATGGCCCCCATGCTTGTGCCTCGTCCCCACGCATGTACGTGCAGCCCCCTGCATGCGCCCCACCCCCATGCATACATGTGCAGCTCCCCCTGCAGCCCCCCCCCCACATGTGTGTGCGGTCCCATGCATGCACTTTGCCCCCCCGTGCATGTGCGGAAGAGACCCAAAGACCAACTGGCTGGCAGGAGACATACGTGCAGGCACAGTGGAGCTGAACTGTGGCGACGGCTTGCGTGCCATCAGAGAGGGCCCTGTGTGCCCTCTCTGATGAGCCATCACGCTTGTAACCTATTAATACTATAAACTATATTTTGCTGTATATACAGAAATGATGCAGGCATTTGTACAGTGATTATTAATTGGATCTTGAAGAAAGATTAGTTCAGCTATATGAAGCAAAATATTGATAGGATCTAGACTGCACTTGGTTGCAAAGAACAATAATGAGATGACAAACCTGTTTGTTGTTTTTGGCAAAGTTTATTCCCATTCCTTGGATGATCTGCCCAATATATCCTGGTGGGCAGGCTTCACATCTGAAACCTGGAGCCATGTTCACACATTGCACTCCTGCAAAGCATGGTTTATATTGGCACTGAAAGACAAAGTTCCAGTTTTTACTACATGCTAATTATAAGGCATCCAGCCAACTAAGTTAAACGTGCAGATATTTGTTAGATGCTCTATTTGACTCACATTCTGAATCCCTAATTCTAATGTTAGAATTAAAAAAGAGCCCCACAATTTTTATTTTTATTTTTTTTTTTTGAAATATGGGTGCTCTAGACATTGAGAAATTATCCTTAGCCAAAGAATAAGATTGCTTGGATTGCATTGATCTTCAGTACTGCATGTTTTTGTCTATGCAGGACCAATCATGCCATTAGGTAAAGGGACACACCTGTATGTAATCCTCGACTTTTTGAAGTTATAGTACAAAGGACCCATTACAATCTGCATTCGAGGTACAATCTGACAGCCAGGCTCCCCTGTGGTCATATTACTGTGATTTATTATGTTTTTGCCAGAAAGTGGTATCTACTTCTAGCTACCAGAAGTAAAAAAAAATCCCATAGCAAACAATGAGTTCATTTAACAACCACTGTGTTTGTTTAATGACCAGAGCATTCACTTTACAACCATCAAATTTGCTTAAAAATCACCACATAAAAGACAAAAAGTTCATGCGCTGTCACATGGTGACTCACTTAACCATTATCATGATTTAAATTGTGGATTCAATTACAGCAGTAAGTTGAGGACTATCTGTATCATAGGGAACAAATGCAAAAAGGCAGATGAAGTAATTCTCCTCTGTTTTTCTCCCTCACAGATACCCAGATGCTTGCAACTTTTAAACTCACCTGCTGCCTTTGGGTGTGCTAGAAAACCTGATTCTCTTCTAAGTTAGCTTCAGCTTCTGGTCTTCATCTATATCTTGGATAGCAAAATACTGTACCTCAGGCTAGCCCTGAAAAGCACTCAAAGAATAACTCACCTCATCAATATCTCTGCAAATAATTCCATCTCCAGTGAAGCCTTCAGGACAAGGACCACACTGGTACCCATCTGTTGTGTCTGTGCAGTGTACCCCCGGGAAACAAGTATCGGCTTCACACTTGGGTTTCGGGGGAAGTGGGGAAGGAGTGGGAAAATTTCCGATTCCCAATCCTATGATGATAAAGTATAGCATTTTAAATCAAGTAAATCTTGAGAGAGCCAATGAGAATATCCCTCAGTAAGTGAGCAGGTCATTTCTCCTACTGAATCAGAGTAGTTCATTTCTGCAATTATTATGTGAACAGCAGCATGCATAACACAATTACTGAGTTAGCATGCTTAGGGTGAGGCTATTAAATTAATTGCTATAGTAATCAATTAAGGCTATGTGCATAATTCCACCATTATTTAAGGAAGCCCCATAAAAATCAATCATTTCATGCCATCTAACTATATACTTAGCAGCTAAGCATAACAACAGGTTTCTTGTGATTTAATTGTAAAGTTTATAAAAATCCTACTTAAACCCAGGAGATCAAAAGGACCTACCACATGCCTGGCATTCAGCTATGGTATTCCTCAGAAATGCTGTCTCCTTAACCTTAGTTGAACAAATAAAATGTATTAAATAGAGCCATCTACCTCAAATTCTTCTGACTTCATTACTTTTTGTCCATAAAAGGCACATTATACAATTAATGCTATAACATAGCTTAGGTTTGCAAATCATCAGTATGAGATTGATACTAGCATAATTATTCATGCTGAACTTATGCCAAGTCTGTTCCAAGTAAACAGCTGCCCTTTCATATTTTAGCTCTCTGATGAATTTAGAAGTACATAGAGTACATAGAGTAGCTAACACTTAAGTCTAAGCTTTGAAATGTACATCTCTCAAACCAAAGTATTAATTTAAAATTTACATATGATCATTTTCATGAATGTTACCTTTATTGCAAGTAATCAGCTTGATTGCTGAATTAAAATTGTGCACCAGCAACTAAATCTAGTGGAAATCTAGATTCTTAGTCAGGTGATCAGTCAGTTCAATACCTTTGGAGTGGGGCCTTAACTATGACACACATTTCTTGCATCATTTTCTTGCTCTCAGCCTAAATAGTCCTAGTGTTCATAATTTTGGCAGGTCTAAAAGTGTTTGCATGAATGGGCTCTTTGCTGATAAATAATGTAATAAAATTAGACACATCTTCCTATTCTGAAACATCATTTTCAATTTTGGGAACAGAAATCCAGCAAATGAAAGAAGAACTAAGAACTAAATTGAAGAAGATTAAACTATCTTTTTGGCATATGAACACAATCAGTTCCTTTCCTAAAATAATATTATCGTATATACAGTATTTCTTAGAGCAAAACAAAGAAGCTGTAACAGAAAGCTCAGAAATACCTGCTGTCTGAGGAGATCTTTCACTTCAACTAGTACCTGGTTCATTTGCAACATGTGACTTAATAATTGCCTGTTAAAGTCACCTGTAGAGACATGTATGACAATCAAGCAACTAACAGAAAATACAGTAAGATCAGAAATGTTAGCAATACGAGCAGTGATACAGTCCTTTCAAACACTAAGTATATCATATAGTTGAATTTGAGTGAAATTCTCATTTAACCATAAGATACTTAGGCATTCCAATTTACAGGGAACTATTCTTTATTGGAAAGATATTCCAACCCAAGCATGGTTTAAAAATAAAGCAAGGGGAGCATCTCACTGTGGTTTGGGAGCCAAAAGACTCCAACTCCCTCAGGCCATGATTGTTGAATGCTGGCAGCAGTTTCCCTTCATTCATTCATTCATTCATTACAATGGCCACCCAGTTTAGAAGACTGGGCAGCTTATAAAATTCAAAATTCAAATACACAATTAAAAGAGATTAAAACATTTAAAAAAACATTAAAACAAAACATGACAGCTTGAATTAAAAACAACCACAACAATACAAGCACAAGAGTCCCACAAATACATTAATTCTTGATCTGGGAGCAAAGCCAAGTATTATGGGCTTCCCAGAACCGCTGGCAAGAAACCCCTGTCTGTGTCTCAGGGTGGGGAGGGGACTGTTTCAGGGCCGAGGCTGAAAAAAAGAAGGCATATTTCCTTGCTACCACAAGATGACAACATTTAATAGAGGGGACCCAGAGCACATCTACTCCATCCAAATGTACCAGGTGGAAATTGGAAATTGGAAATAGGCATCCCTCAGATTAAAAAAGAAAGACAGCCCCCTAAATTTCCCCAACCAAGCCCCACCCATATGTTTCATTATGGCCCTACCCCCTTGGCAGTACTCAACTATTAACCACATGCTAAGGACCATCCTAATGTTGCCCATCCCTGAAATAAAAGGAAAGGAGAGCAGAAAGCTGTGACTTTTCCAAGATCTAGAGAACAAGAGTAGTAAGAGTAGAAACTGGGGGACTGTGAGTTTTAATCCCATTTTTGGCATGAAAACTGGCTGGGTGACTTTGGGCCAGTCATTGACTTTCAGCCCAACCCACCTCACAGAGTCATTGCTGGGTAGGATATAAATAAATAAATAAATAATATAATTTTACTCTACATATTTATCATTAATTTCAATTGATACACTAAATATACTAATCTTACACGTCCATATTCTTTTAGATTTCATTTGCCAACGAAATTGTTAAAATTATTTTTGGCTGTTAAGACTTGCTAAGTCAAGAAATATTAGGAAACATGTCCACCAAGCAAATATATTTCTAAGAACATGAACATCTAATGTTAAAGAACTCCTTGAGTGATCCTGCTGCTCTGGAAGTGCATTCAGCATATGGTGAGCAGATGGCTTGGAGTCCCAGATAAAAATACAGCTGTATGAAGGTGTTAAATAACAGTTTCATGTAGAGTTGTTTAATTTATTTACAATCAAGATATCAACCTTACCTGAATACTGAACTGGTGGCTCTGTCTGTGGGAGAAAACAGTCTTGGAGAGTTTCCACTTGGGACAAGGACCCCCTCACAATCAGCTTCAAGTCATCTAAAGTCTCCTGGACAATAAAAAATAGGGGGCCAAGGAAAGATGGTTCTATTGACTTCATTTTATTGTTTTGATTTATACCTTGATTTTCTGACTATTGACATGCAGGGAAAACAGGCACTGAATATATATGAAGCAGCCAAACCTTTCCTTTAGAAATATATTAGAGCTACATGGATATAGTTTCACCAATAAAATAATTCCATGGCTAGAGAAAAACTTCCAGCCCAGAAGAAGTTTAGCAACTTCATGAATAGGTCATTTTTTTCATGTAATCTCCATAGGGTATGGGAGAATAATATAGCTGTTGTTTTTGCCTCTCATGCAGCCAGCATATGTCTGTGTTCTATTCTGCATGCTGTGTGCATATGTTCTTCTCCTTTGAAAAGGGAACAGGAAAGAAGCAAGCAATGCAGCAGAGCTCTTTCAGTTATGAGGGGGACTGGACCTTGCAAAGACCTCACTCAAGTATTATGCCAAGGGAGTTGACCTGGTGGATTCCCTCTTCTTGCCTGCACACTCTTCCCATCCCATCCCATCTGTGGTGAGCACATGGCCAGAACAGATGCTGTCAACAGGTGATCAGAACAGATGCTGTCAATACAGAAACAAGGCAAAATACAGGTAGACCTCGACTTACGACCACAATTGAGCCCAAAATTTCTGTGGCTAAACAAGACAACTGTTGCATGGATTTTGCCCCATTTTACAACCTTTCCTGCCCCAGTTGTTAAGTGAATCATTGGAGCTGTTAAGTGAGTAACAGCTCACAGGTAGTGAGTCTGTTGTTAAGTGAATCTGGCTTTGCTTGTCAGAAGGCAACAAAAGGTGATCACATGATCCCAGGACACTGCAACCGTCATAAATACATGCCCAGTGCCCAAATTTTGATCTTGTGATCATGGGGATGCTTCAACAGTCGTAAGTATGAAATAAAAGTTATAAGTCACTTTTTCACTACTATTGTAGCCTTGAAAGGTCACTAAATGAATAGTTGTAACTCAAGGACTACCTGTACTGCACAAAGGATAGGCCACGTTTTGGGCTTAGAATCTGAACTGTTCTCCTTTATTTGGGATGAAAGGGCACTATGGGCTGCAAAGGACATGGCAGCAATGCAGTGATTTCACTGGAGGATGGGGCTGAAATTCTGATCCCCTATTTAATGTTGGGGGAGCTGATAATGTTTCTTTTAAAGCAAACGAAGCATGCTAAGATAGAGAAGGCTTCACACATCTTTGTTTTATTACAATAAAAACTCTGAAAATCATACTACTAAAAATTGCCATTTTGCTACCAGATTTCAGCGATGAATTTTGGGAGATTCCAGGCGTGCAAATATGGATCAGGAGTACATTAGCTCCTGGGCCATAAGCCGTTCCATCACAAACATTTTTCCCCTCCTTCAGTACTCACCTGTGATTTCTTCTGGAGTGTTCTTAATTCTATGGATTCTGAGCTTTGCAGCAGTTCCGAAAAGATTTTAGGCAAAATTTGAACAGAATCCACCTGCATACAGTCCACATACAATTCAGCTTTACTGTTGCCATGCTGCACTCCACTTAACCGAAGGAGGACTGTATGGCGCTTTCCATCAGCCAAAGGCACATTGGGGAAGATCACAGCATTTAATTTCCCATCGTTCCTCAAATATCTCAGAGAAACTAACAGCAAATAATATTATTGGAAAATATGAATACAATAAAATTCACAACATATAGTAGAAATTATCAGTCTGTTTGAGAAGGTGAAAATAAAATTATAGCAACTCTTTGCCTACACAGCTGTTCTTAAGTGAAAATACTCTTTTGTAGCAATACAGTCCTCTACTTGACTTTACAGCTGTATCTATATCTACATTTATATCATATGGTATTATGGTCACTTTCCAGGTGGACTACAGTAATATGCTGTACATGGGGCTGTCTTTAAAGATACCCAGAAGCTTCAGCTGGTACAGAATATGGTGGCACGGTCCTCTAGAATGCGGTACATGAGTTACACAGGTTTGTGCCAGTTTGCTTCCACATCCAATTCAAGGTGCTGATTCTGATCTTTAAATCCCTTCATAGCATGGCCCTGGGTGTAGGACAGAGGCTGGCCGGGCTGGGGAAAGAGTCAAATAGGGACTTAGTCTAGAATCCCTACATGGGCAATTGGAGGGTCCTCTTGTGCCCATGTAGGGATTCTAGACTAAGCCCCTGTTTGACTCCTCCTCCTGGCTCAGCTAGCCTATCACCTACAGTGGGTTATTTGAAGGTCTGCCTCTTCAGGTATAGTAAGAGTTATGTTGTGGGTTCTGCCTACTAAGGAGTTACATTTGACAGGACCCAGGAGATAAGCCTTTTTTGATGTGGCACTCTCCCTATAGAACATTATCCCCCCCACAAGTGAGATTGACCCAATCTTTGTTGACTTTCCTAGGTTCCTTAAACCCAATTATATCAACAGGCCCGGAGTCACAAAAGAACAGTGAACTGATGCGGCATCATTGTTGAGAATGTCTTGACACTCTTTCTTAGCATTTTGATAATAATATTATCTTTTATACTTTTTATGCTTTTAAAATTATTTTTATGGTCTGTTGTCATGTGAGATGGATAGCTACATAAATATGATAAATAAATACCTAGTTGTATATTCCTTTGTACATTATCCATATGGATGAATGGACAGATGATAACCTAAATATCACATGGAATGCAGCTTTCTTCCAATCTAATGCCCTTCTATGAGATAATCCAATATAGAGGATCTTAGTTAGGAAAAGCTGACCTAAGTCTGGTTCATATACCATAGTAAACTATAACTATAGTACATTTTATTTGCTAAACTGGAATGAGTTTCTGCAGCACCAAAGAAACCACTTTTTTCTTAACACAAGCTTATTTAGAAACTAGTACTTTCTTAGATATTGCTAAAGAAACAGTAGTGTAACCTTGTAGCCAGATTATTGGACTTGAATCTGAAGTCAAAGAGTCACTGGATAGTCTTGGACTTGGCCACAAATCTAATTTCTATTTCCTAACTAGCTCTACAGAAATAGAAGTAGAACATGATTTGCTTAAGATATTTTACTGCTTGGCAAAGAACATTCAGATAAACCTGTCCCTTGTCCATGCTAAGTACATAATACTATATTAATCCATTTTTCCATTTTCATCTTAGTCCACATGCAGCTCCTTAGGATCAAACTAAATATGATATGAGAAATAATACATCTAATCTGCACTTTATTCCTCAAAACTAAGGTTAATTCTGAATATACAAAGTATCATATAATTTTCATCAAAGAAGATAAAATAAATATATTGAACTTCACTTATTTTTATTTTTTAAATGAACAAAACAAAATAAAAAGCCACGATGGCAAGATGGAAAGCATAAGAAAGAAAGAAAGAAAGAAAGAAAGAAAGAAAGAAAGAAAGAAAGAAAGAAAGAAAGAAAGAAAGGAGGGAGGGAGGGAGGGAGGGAGGGAGGGAGGGAGGGAGGGAGGAAGGAAGGAAGGAAGGAAGGAAGGAAGGAAGGAAGGAAGGAAGGAAGGAAGGAAGGAAATGACCTCAGGACTATCTTAAGCAGAGATAAAGTTTTGAGTAAAACTGTCCTCAGCTTTCTTGGACTTCAGATTCTTTATGCCCTTTTGAGGTATGATGTGGCTACAAGGCTGGGTGGGAAGAAACGTACAGAAGAAACTGTTTTCTCACTCACTGCATTGCAACTTTAGCTAGATGAACAAATGCTGGCCTTTGAATCTGGCAGGTCTCCTGCATATGTAAGATCTGGAGCAGAACTATACAGAAAGTCAGTGAGCAAGAAAAAACAGAAGAAGGTAGAAGAGCCCAGAGTTGGCAAAGGACCAAGAGACTGGAAAGCCTGAAGGCAGCAAGATTGGATGGAAGATCAAGGCACATCTGAGGGGGAGGAATCTTGTTTTTGGAGAGAGCTGGAGGGAAATGCTGTCTAGGACCAAAGGCATAATTATATTTAAAACATCTGTGTTTCTGTCCCCTTGTGCTACAAAAAAAAAGTTTGAATTACTGGTGCCAATAGACAATGAAGTTGTTTTCAATGTGGGGAACCCAAAAGTCCCTGTTCTGTTTCTGAGAAACAGTGTCATTTGTACAAAATGTAAGATACCAGAGATCTCATCAAATAGTTGAATGGGTTTCAAAGCATTGTGTTTAACTGAAGTCACATCATTTATAACAATTTTTAAAGGTAAGCCATTTTGTCTCAAAGAGAAGCTACAGATGGTGGTGATATTGAACGGATGCGGAAGCATCTGAAAATATTGCTGCCTACCCAAAAGGGAGCCTTTCAATTCCCAGATGCTTCGGTAATTATTTGCTTAGTTTCTAGCAAATACGTTTTTATTGTTTTAACCCAGTCAGTTTTTATGATCTAAAGAAAATGAAGAACTTTAAGACAAACTGCATTTCTCAACCAATTAGATGTTTAACCTATCCCACTTAAATCAATGTATTTTTAATAATGTTCAAAATCTGTTGTATTTTGAATGTAACACCTCTAAAGAACAAATATATCACTATGACAATAAAGATACAGTCCATGATGTTACCCTTAATGACCACAGTAGATAACGTACCCTATCCCAATCTTAGGGTTATACGGGTGAATTCTGTATCAATATGAGGGCATTATCCACATTCAGCTTCATTAATCCATAATGCAGCTATAGGTAAAGATAAAGGGTTCCCCTGTCCAGTCATGTCCAACTCTAGAGGGTGATGCTCATTTTTATTTTTATTTTTTAGCCAAGGGAGCCATTGTGTCTAAAGACACTTCAATGGTCATGTGACCAGCATGACTATATGCTGAGGTGGATGGAATGCTGTTACCTCCTCACTGAAGTGGTACCTATTTATCTACTTGCATCTGCATGCTTTCAAAATGCTAGGTGGACAGGAGCCAGGGCAAGAAACGGGAGGTCACCTTATCAAGCAGCACTCATGTCTGAAACCTGGGCTGTCAGCTTTCCAGCGACAAGTTCAGTGTCTTTAACCGCAATACAGGTGTAACAGTAATCAATTCCCTAACTATTGTTGTTCCTTTTATTAGTCAAATGAGCAATGAATCACTGACAGTGTTATTGCATAATTACTTTGTCTCATAAACATTACGAAAGATAAGTATTGCATCTGCCACTTGTATTTATTTATTTATTTTTATTTATTAAATTTATATGCTTCCTATCAGTTTGAGGCAACCTTGGCAGCTATAGGTTTTTGCGTACCCCCACTTCTTTTTTATTTGCAAATAAAATGTATCAAGGTAGAAAAGATTGATGAACTATACAATTTTGATTGGTAGCATTCAGAGCTAACAATCTCAAAATATGAAGTTTCTAGAATATGTTTTTAACTGTTAATAACCTATAATTATTTGCGTAAAGCAGCACAATTCCAAGATTATTTATAGAAAAATATTTTTTTTATATTTTGACACTATCTACACCACCTTTGTCATGCTTACATAATTTGATACAGTTTAAAGCACTTTGTAAACTATATAAATTCCATAAAAATATCAATGATATAACAGAGATACAGTTGGAACATTGTAAAGACATTACCTAAAAATTATTAAACTAAGAAAACTAATTCAAAAAGGAATAAAAATTGCCAATATGAAAAGAGCAAATATACATTTATAAAAATCTGTTCTGCACTGTTATTTCTTCGTCCTTTCATGATTAACTAGATCTTTTCCCTAAATCAATAGTCCGAAAGAACTAGTTGTCAGATTATATTGCTAATTGTTTTTATGTATTACTATTTTCTTTTTAAATATTTTTGTTATGGATTTTTTGTAATAATTTATCTATTTTTTATTCTAATTAAAAATTAAATTAAAAGCAAATGCTAATTTAGTTTCAAGCATGCTCTCCTCATTAGTTCTTTGACCTTGACCTCTGAGAAGTTGTTCCTTTTTGGATCAAACAGGCATCTCTCATGATCAGATATCTGAATTTTAACTATGTTATGGTTGTATGACTAGTTTGATAATAGGCAAGATGTGTAATCTTGCAAACAAGATGACAGAATAATTAAAAAATTATTAGTTACCAATGCATCTATTTCAAAGCAGCTATAAAATCATTTAATAAGCAAACATCCCTTAACATCCTCACTACCACTTTTAGATCAACTGAGGATTCAAAAGACTTTTCCAAGATAGTCTCATATAGAGTTAATTACAATAATCCAATCTAGAAAGATTTATATGGTTGATAGGATATTGAAGGAGAAGGGATGTCAAAAAAATAACGTCAAGATAATGGCTACAGCTGCATGATCAAAGCCGTTTCTTTTACATGTGAAATGCCCAGGGCTTTGATCATAGATATGGTTACAACACACTCTAAATATAATGAATAAACACTTCCCATAATTCAGTTGAGGAATGATGTTACTTGGTTTAGGTAATGAAACAAAGAAAACAACCAAGTTCAGAGAGCACCAAGGGCCCCTCATTTCAACCCTGAGCTACAAATATTCTCCTTTATTGGTAAAATGCATCTCTCTCTGTGCACAAATGGCCAAGACTTTGTGTTGAGGTTCATTGATTCTACTTTGAGAAGGACTGCCATTCTGATCAAAGAAGGACATCAAAGAAGCTTTTCTCCAATATTAAGATAGATCAAAAGCAAAGGTAGATCAAAAGGTGTTTTCACTGAATCCTGGTTATATCCCATGGTCTGAGGATTTACAGTAAAACAGGAATATTCCCAGTTTTTTGGTTCTTCTTTGTTCTGTGGTTATAAGAGACCATGATTTCCCAAGAGATTCTATAAATGTTTTCACAGATTTTAGAAGCAGGTGTTGCATTTTCAACCCTCCCTGAAACCAGACCACATCGTATCTGTGTCTGATCAAAGCTAGGAAACTGGAAAATGTGAAGGCATATAAATGATGTGGGAAATATTCGGAGGGTGGTGAGGGGCACAAACAAATTAGAAGATGTGAAACAGGAGAGGGAGTGAAAGAGGAGCAAAAAAGACTAAACAAGAGCGACCAAAAGAGAAAGAAACTGTGAGGAAATGGAGTGAAGTGGGCCGGAAGATACAAGTGTCGTTCAAGCTAGAAAAAGAACCAGAAAGAAGAAAAATCTCAAATGAGCTAATAGAATGGGAAATTCATAGAGAAAGAGACAAGAAAGTGAGCCAGGAAAGCTGTAGATCAAAGGACTCCAAGAAATGCTTTCAGGATATATAGAGAGAAGCAGGAGTCAGTTTCAAGGCTGGAGGAAAATAAGCTTAGAAAGCAAATTATACTGCCAAAGCAATTGCTGGAAGAAAAAATGGGAGTACAGGAAACATTTCACTGGAAAGCCTTAGACACAATAGAAAAAGACCGGGGGGGGGGGGTTGGAAATGTGTTCCTCCAATCACATCCTTATGAGGAAAACTGAAAGGATACCACTGAAAAATCCAGCCAGAACTAAAAATGTTATTCTAATTGATTATTAGCTTATCAAAATAAACTAACTACAGAGAAAAATGAAGAGAGTGGCAAAACAGGGGAGGAAAAAGGGAAGAGGGAAAGTATAGAGGGAAAGGGGGAAAAGAAAGACAAGTATTGACTTTAGCACAGTAGATTAAGATATTAATATACAGCCTCAACAATTTATTGTTACATAGTAATATACTGTATATTAGTCATTCCTATAATAACAAACGTATCTAATCAACAAAACCCAAGATTTTCATTTTTTTTCCACTTCAAGCACAATGTCCAGAAGCAGTTTCCAATTGGGAACAAAGTTAGTTGTATTCTTTTCTTTGATGAAGGCAATCAATTTAGCCACCTCTGCTCATTCCATCAGTTTCTTCAGCCAGTCATTGTGGGAATTAAAGTATCTTTCCATTTTTGTGCATAAAACATTCTTGCTGCTGTCAGCATTTTTAACAAGAAAGTTCCAAATTTAAAAATGTTGTTCTATAACTAAATCCCAGCAACTAAGGTGGAAAAGGATATTTAAGTTCCAAAAGTAGCCTGGTGCCTAAATAAAACAAGTCTACATGCAATTGTAAAAAGACAGTTATGAAGGCTATAAATGATACAACCAAATGATGTCTAATCTGGCCTTTTTACTTTAATGCCTTTAGTCCAGTGGTCCCCAACCTTTTTGGCATCAAGGACCGGTTTTGTGAAAGACAACTTTTCCATGGACTTGGGGTGGTTTTGGTTTTGCTTGCTCACTGGTAACCTTCAGCAGTGCAGCCAGGTTCCGAACAGGCCCGGGGGTTTTGGTAGCCCTGCTTTAGTCCATAGCTACTATGTTGTCCCTCCCAATGGAAATGAATATCATGCTATAGATGTGTTCTCATATCTTTCAAACAATGAGTAGGTCACCTGAGTGGCAACAACTTTTCATTTTTCTGAAGTAGTTGGTTTTTTTCATTATCTCCATTGAATAAAATAGATCCAAATGGCTGTCATGAAGTTTATTTTATATATTTTGTTTGCTTAATTTAATTTGGCTAAAATAAACATTTTCTTATCACATTTTTTTAAAGCAAAAGTCAGAACAGGACTAATTCGAAACATTTAAATGGTACCTTCCATACCACTCTAAAATTCCAGTTTTTGAGTCATATGTTCTTATTTTGAAGAAACAGCACACTAATAATCCACACAATTCACACACCAATTCTTTATTCCATCACAGACATGCCTATAATTCTGTTTCATACCAAAACACCCACATATACCCATTCAACACACAAAGCTCTTAATCCCAAAATTCTTTTTCTCCTTTAAATTTACTATTTCTAATATGGTAAAATTGCAGGGGCTGGTTACAAAACGCAAGCAAAAAAAATCTGTTCTTTAGTCTTATATGATATATGTCCAACTCATCAAAGCAAGCATCATCCTAGTGAAGGCATTATCTCCTGTTGAGAGAAAGGGCCTTTTAAAAAATGGTGCTTCATACTTGCATTTTTGTTTGTATTCAAAGGAATAGGATAGGATTAACATACTAAGTTAATTGCATCTAATCCTCAGTGAAGATTTCTGATCAAGGCATGTTTTCTTGAATGAGGCTTACTTCTGAATATGTGGACACATAAAAGAGCACTGAATATACATCTCAACAATCATTCTTTAAAAATTAAGAAATCTATTAAATGTTGTGGGATGGATTTAAGTGCAATTAAATGGAGTAGTCGGCTTGGTTACAATATTAATTAAAAAGTTGATGCACATTCCTCATTCACTTTTCCTCTGGATAACAATTTTCATTTGTTCATGTTGTCCATTCAAAAATTTCCATACTGCAATATAGACTCATACAAGAAATTACTTATTCACAAAACACACAATTAACCTGTGGAATTAGTTATCATAGAATGTGATGACTTGGATGGCTTTAAAAGGGAAGGAGACTGAGTCTACTTAGGGTTATTAATCTTGATTTGGTGCTACATCTGGTCAGTGGTGGGCTCTAACAGGTTTAACAACCGGTTCGGTGGGCATGCGGTTTGCACGTGCACTTTGAGCGTGCACGTGCCTAATGCGCTTGCACGCAGTGTTCAAAATATAGCAATTTGAAGCTCAGCTGCTTACCTTCTAAGGCAGCCCCGGTAAGTAGAACAGCGAAGGCATGGAAATTAGCTGTGCTGCGTGAATCAGCTGAGCCAGAAAGAAGGAAATATAGGACAGGATAGGGTGGGGGCAGGTGGGCGGGGCCAGGTGATCATCGGAACTACCAGTCGGCCTGAACTGGTCCGAACCGGCAGCAGCCTACCACTGCATCTGGTGGTAGCGTGCCTTCAAATGCCAATTATAGGAAACAGTGGGATAGAAGGGGTATGTCTCCATCTCCTGTTTGCAAGCAACCTGGTAGATTCAGATTGACAAAAAACTGCTAGGCGGAGATAGGCCTTGTTTGATCCAGTCGAGGTGTACTTATATTTCAGATCTGGGCCATAGCTCTAAAATTCAGCTTAACCAAGCATCCCCTTGCTCTGTTGTCTGATTGTAGAAAGCATCTGCACTTGGAATATTTAACTTTCTCAATCAGAGCTAAACTCAGGGATCAACTATATCATTTTCTTTTCTTTCATATGCAGAATTCAGCATGTGCGCTATCCATCAAATTCTTCAGTAATTTGAAACAGGATTTTTCAAGGGAAAATAAGAAAATGGTTTTACTCTTTTTCTGTATTTAATTTTAACTGTTTCTATATAATTGCTTTTATGTTTCCATTTTTATTGCATTGTAAGTGGTTCAGTGTCACTCTGGATAGTGAGATGGGCAGCATATAAATTTAATAAATAAATAATTAAATGGGGGGGACTCATTTAGCTACTTGTTTGGGATATCTTGTTAGCAAAGAGAAGGAATGAACAGTGATTAAGATTGTGTAAATATAGAAACAAGATTTTGCCATAAACTAATACATTTCCTTGAAAGTAAAAAACAACAAATACCATAGTGAACAATTCAACAAAATAAAAAATAATTGTGTTCAGACTCCTTGTTTCTTAACTTAGCTCTGTTAAAATTTCTTTAGCAGCATTGTAGTAACCCCTATTTATACCACTATTCAAGAAGAACGTCATCACATTTGAAAAATGTTAAGAAAAGCTCTAAGGAACTAACAAAATGAACCAGACATCAGATAACAAAATTATTTTCTTTTATTTTTCTCAGTCTACTTTGGGAATGAAACACTTGTTTTTCCTCCCTTTTTTCCCAGGTCTGAGATGCTGACATATCAATAATGAAGAACAAAAAAAAATTCTCAGAATTAATGTTGGCCTAATTACTGTTTCAATCTCTGTTTAAATGAGCAGGGTCCCAGAATCAAAGTAAGGAGAAGATTGAAAAGATTAGAAAAACTTTGTCCACAGAACATCTGTATCTAATTGCATTAATTGATTCTACAAAAGCCACCCAGAACCCTATGAGTCTTCTTGCCAGAAAACTTGCTAAGCAATATCCTACATTTGTAGAATGGATCTCAAATAGTTAGCAGATATAAAGTACATAAAATGTTTTCATTGTGTACAACTTACCTTTATTTACTCGCCCCATTACTATGAACTCAAAATATTTTTTGTTTTCATTGGAAGAGTATAACCCAAATATAAGGGCTGTACTTTTTGGTTGTAGTCTGAATGTTGAGAGCACATATATTTCATTGACAGTAGGGTCAGCCAATGCCTGCTGTAAGTAGGTCTTTACTAGTTTCTGGTTGGGTATTGAGAGGAGATCCAATACTATAAAGAGAGAAAAAGGAAGTTAAATAGTTGGTGATAACAATTTCCAAAAAGAACCTCCATGTGACTCATGAAAAAAGGGCTTACGTGCAATTGTAGTGTCATTTCAACTTATTTCACACATAGTTGCACATGGCCACCCATGATTCACAATTAAACTTTTAAGACCTCAATGCCACATTTTACATTTAAATGGCATCCTGGCAACTCATCTCCAAAAACAAATGTTTTTGGAAATCTAGAAAAAAATAAATTTGATTAGATTACATTTAAATGCAAATAAAATAGTTAAAGATGACTACCTTCTAGTTATATATTTAATATTAAATTTATATATTTAATTTTTTCTCCTTTCCCACTAAACATAATTAGATTACAACATTTGGAAAAAGATTTGTACTTTTGATTTAATGCACATAGGAAATCTCAATGGATCATGCCTAAATTTATTTCAAACTGTTCTTCTTTCAAAAATAAATTCCATTGGCTTTTATTAAGCAACATGAGAACATTTTAACTATTCAATATATCTTTCAAAAAACCTCATCAGTAAGAGGACTCTGGTCATTGTCCCTCAACGGGAATCATCAGATTTCACCCTAAGCTGACTTTATAAGTCTTCCTCCACTTGGTGACTATATGTTTATCTTTACAGAATACAGTTCTCCAAAAAAGTACCCTTTCTTTTTAACGTAGTTAAAAATGAAGAGCTAGGGGAAGAAATGAGGACTTGGAATTGCCCTTCAACTTCTTCAGCAGCAGACTGAGTAGACTCATAAATTATTTGATCACAGTCTTGCCCACTAACAGGAAACATATTAGATTTCAAGTTATGTTATAGTACTTTAAAGCATAAACAAATCTCTATCCGTTTTTGCCATTCAATCTTTTTTTTCCAATATGTTTCCTCTTTTTAGATGATGTCTAGAAGAAGAAGTGAGAAGTTTTCCAGCAGACTCAAGATTCTATATAATTTTTGACACTGGAAATACCTATTTTCTTTAGTGGCCTTTTAGAAATACGAAATTGATTTTGTTGAGCCCTATTGGGTTTTGTTCCTCTTTTTATTTCTACTTTTTACCTCTTTATTCTATTTGATTTTCATTGCTCTGTAGTTCTAGCTAAGTGAGATCTTATTATTTTCTTTTTGTTTTGTTTTATTTAATAACAGATGGCAGGGTATGATTTTGAATAAACAAATCAATTTGGGATAAACAAAATTCTTTACATTTACCCAGAACAAGATCACATTGTGATTAACAAGAGTATTCCTTAGTTAACAAATAATTATTTTTCTAACACTGCTTTACACATCAAACTTACATGGGATTAAGTCCCATTGTCAGTTTTGGCATAGGATATGGTCTTTCACAGGACTGTCTAATAACAAATTTTTAAATTCTTTTTCTTACCTAAACAAAACACATTTATACTAATAGCATTCAAATGAGAGATCCTTGGCACAAGCTAGAAATCTTTAAAATATAATGTTGTTAATATTGTTGGCTATTAACAAGAGAGGAAGATGCAGAGACTGAACAAAGACAAACAAGTGTGTATGTCTATCTCAAAGTGCCTATGGCAAAGTGTGGCAATCGATGCCCAAGGGACAGAGATCCACAAACCTATGGAAATGATTATTTACAATTTTTTTTAAAAGAGAAATTTCTTTTTTAAAAAAACTCATGTAAGAGAAAAGCTGAGGGAGTATCAAAATCTGAACTCGAAAAACAGATTTCTGGTAACAACACAATTTGAATCCCCCTTTTCCAAGGTGTACTACTTAAAAACAGCATCTTTGGCACTGGTGATCTCTAAATTAGGATTCTTCCACAGTTCCGCAGAACAGAGAGAAAGGAAGGAAAATTATTTAGATACTTTTTTGAGGATCCTGTAGCTGTCATGTATTGCCCATCAAACTGCCTGCTCAGCAGGAACTCGGGAGACCAACCTGGACATAACTTCCTGACCTACTCTGGCTCATCCCTCTCTCTTCCAAAGTGCAGCTGCAGGAACGAGGGGCAAAACCCGAAAAGGCTCCCCCCCTCCCCGCCTATCCCCTCATCCCTCAAGTCTTCAAGAGGGACCGCCGTACCTTGAGGGACGGGCTGAGCGCGAAAAGCGGGAGAAAAGTGCAGCAGAGTCTGCAGCAGAAGAAGGAAAGGACCTGTCCGCTGACTCCTCATCCCGCCCACAGCCCGCTTGCCGGCTCAGTTGCTTCTGCTCTCCTCCAGGCTCCGCTGGTCTCTCTGCCTGTACACGTGCGCGGAATGGGGAGGCGAAGCGGCCGGTTCCCCCTTAAGAAAAGGGGAAGCTACCTGATGCCAGGCCCCTCCCTCCCCCCGCCCCCTCCCCCACTCCAGCAAGAGCTGGAGAATCGATTTAGGAAAAGGGGCGATCGAAAGGGAGCGAACTGGGCTCCAGTGACCAAATCGTGCGCTTCCGCCGCCAACTACTATTGGAGGAATCTCCAGGCGGGATCTGGAAACTCAAACCTCGGGATCATCAATATGTGCGAATCAAATGAGGGATAAAAACTGCCCCTAATTTTAGCACGTGTATAATAGAGCAGTGGTGAAATCCAAATTTTTTTACTACCGGTTCTGTGGGCGTGGCTTGGTGGGCGTGGCAGGGGAAGGATACTGCAAAATCTCCATTCCCATCCCACTCCAGGGAAGGATACTGCAAAATCTCCATTCCCACCCCTCTCTGGGGCCAGCCAGAGATGGCATTTGCCGGTTCTCCGAACTACTCAAAATTTCTGCTACGGGTTCTCCAGAATCTGTCAGAACCTGCTGGATTTCACCCCTGGTAGAGAGTATTTACAAAGCTGCCCAGAGCAGTGATGATAACTTTATGTTGATATTGTTGCCGGTTAAAAAACTCAATTAAAACATGAAGATCAATGGGCTGTTGTCCCAACTTGGCATTCTCCACATGTAATGGGCTTTTGATTCCCATTTCTGGAAGGCATGTGCATCTGGAAGATGGGAACAGGATGCATGGATAGAGTTCATAAACAACATAGAGTACACAAGAAGCAGTGCCATTTTTTTTTTATATATATAATTTGTAATTTATGAGGATGTTCAGTGCAGATTTTGAACAATCCGATTTGACTGTGAAATGGAACTTTAATTCTTTATGATGCAATCCTATGCAAAAGTAGGATTGCACATATTTTGGAGTAAGTCCCAGGATTAGGGTTAAATATGCAGAGGATTTGGCATTAGGTTTATTAGTTTTTAATTCTTATAATTTATTTTGTATATTTATGTGTGAGCTTTATGATTAAATAATCAGCTCTGCACCTCTGAGTGATGTGTCTGTATGTGTTGAGGTCAGGACTATTATTTTTCTCTGAAAATGCAATTAGAAATCTATCACTGTCTTTTGTCACTTGACATAAACATCCAGCACTCTTAGAAAGCATCTATGTGGTTTTCATAAAATGCTAACAGGCTTAATTTTTGTTCAGGAATCATTTCCTTTTTAATGTTTCATAGTAAAACTGAGAGCAGGATGCCATATGATAAGCAGCAAGTTTCAAAAGTTATCCAACAATTATGGCTTTGTAAGAACTTTTTGAAATTCAAAATTAATTAAATATGTGTGGCCCATAGTTCTAAGAATCTATTTCCTCATTTAGTGGGATTATTAACCACATTATCAGAGCAACAGTATCTATGTTTTAGGAAAGGTTTCTAATTGAGTTAATGTATAGGTAAGCAAGTGCTACCTGCTAGAAAATGCTATAGGCCAGTGATAGCGAACCTTTTCAGTACAAAGTGCCAAAAAGGGAATGCACACGCGTGGGGCACCAAGTGCTGAAAAGGGAGCACTTCGCGCACGCACACGCTTCACACTCGTCAGGGTCACGACCAGGAACAGGAGCTGCCCAGGGGCCATGCACGCACCAGATAAGGCACTTCTGGTTTCTGGAGCGCTCATGTCCGCTGGCCAGCAAGTCTTCCGGTTACTGCCATGCATGCTCGTGCGCTGATCAGTTGGCTGGTGCCCATGCTCACGCACGAAAATGGAAAACCAGCTCTTCCAGTTTCCAGCTTAAGCAAAGGTAAGATGATCGTCAGGTGCGCATGCAGCCAGAAACCCAGAAGAAGAACTGGTGACACCGCACATGCCAGGTGACATGGCTCTGCTCCACTTTGGGCACGCGTGCCATAGTTTCACCATTACGACTAGAGGCTATCCAGTCTTTGCCTGTTCAGAATTCCAGCCAATCATTTCCTACAAGGAATATAATCCTATTCTCATCACCCATTTTTCCCTGTATTTTTCTCCCAGCTATCATTCTAAATTTTGGGGCTACTGAGCACAGTGTTTTGGTTTTTTGAGAGTTTCTGAAAGTTTTCTTTGCCCCTTTGGCTGATCTCAAATCCACTAAAATAAGCCAATTTAGGATTTGGATAGGAGACCACCAGAAAATCCAGGGTACCCTGAGATTTAAGGAAAAGAAGAAGACAATAACCTTAGTTTAAAAGGAATCCAGAATGTAATATTGTACATTCTGTACAATATCTATTTGTAAGATATACAAATATCTATTTATAAATGTTTATTTATTTATACTGTCATATAATTATGATGGGAAGGAAACAAAACAAATGTCTCAATCCATAGATAAGTTATAAACACCTTGAAATATGAAATTCCACATTTGTGTAAATTTGCACTTAGATATTATTTTTAATAACTTAGATATTCATTTTACTAATAGGGTTATCTGTTGCAAAACGATTTGAAAAAAGGGTTTTAGACCTTGGACAACTACAAGCATAGCATTATTTCCAATTCATTTAGCTATCTTGACCATTTTTCAGGGTTTTGCTTGACCCTGAAAAAAAACAACCCAGCGCCCCTACTTTATGAATCACGTGGACTATAGTGAGTGAGTTCTTAAAGAAGAGAAATATGTAAACATTGGGCTACTTTAATTTATGGCATAGATGCTGTGCTTATGTGAAGTCTAAAGCGTTTATTTCATCTGGTTTTAGAAGTGTGTACAACCCTAATGTCTACTGTTTTATTTAATAAAGCTAAATTCTTGACACTTTAATCTGTTAATTTATGAAACTGCCAAAACTGAAGACAGATTGCTAATACTTATTAACGTGGGGAACATATTTAAATTCATGCACATTTGTACATTACCTCAATGAATATTCCACAAATACCTTGGTTGCAGTTGATTTCAGGTATAGGTAGTCCTTGACTTATTCATTTAGTTCATTTCGTGACTGTTCAAAGTTACAATGGCTCTAAAAATGACATTTCAAACTAATGACGGTTGCAGCATCCCCATGGTCATGTGATCAAAATTCAGATGCTTGGCAATTGGTTCATATTTATGATGGTTGCAATGTCCCATGGTCATGTGATCCCCTTTTGCAACCTTCTGACCTGCAAAGTCAATGGGAAAGTCATATTCACTTAACAACCATGTTATTGACTTAACAACTGCAGTGATTCACTTAACTACTGTGGCAACAGAGGTTGTAAAAGGAGGCAAAACCCACCTAACAACTGTCTCATTTAGCAACAGAAATTTTGGGCTTGATTATGGTCAGAAGTCGAGGACTACTTATCTTATATTTCATGTTTAACCACCCATCTCCCTCTGAGAGGTTTTTGCTATTCTTAAATCCTCATTATTGTTTTGTTCCATATAAAGGGATTGTTGCCATTGAACTGATACTGATTCATGTTAAAATGTACTGTATTGATAATCAGTAGCAGGGGTAGGTTTTATATATAAGATTTCAAATTGTGTTTAAGGTTAAAAGGAGAATAAGTTGGTTCTCAGAGATTTCATGGTTATACATTAGACCAGAGTTTTAAACTCCTCAGAACTTGATGGAGATTCTTCAAGGACTAAGGACAAAAAAACTCCCTACCCAAATGTATCACTCAGGCAGTTAGTTTTCTATCACTAACTAGATGCTGGCTGGAAAATTTTGGGAACTGAAGTTCACCCATCTTAAAGTTGCTAAGAGTGAGAATCACTGAAATAGAGCTTTACCTCTTGACTAAGAGTCAAAGGTTTTGTTTTTTTTAAGTAATAGGTTCCACAGCCTGAAAACGTTTAAAACTCTGCACTAGACAAATAGCCTTAACTAGATACTTGGGACAAGAAACCGTTTATTGTATTTTAAATCTTTAGCTTTTTCACATGAGCTAAAGTATGAGTTTCAACTCAACTTTTACAATGTTTCTTTCCCTTCTGTTTATATAATCACAAATTTCTATGTGCATTTTAGGCACATAGAAAATTGATCTGGTTGTGCTGGTTTTATTTAAGAAAATGTCAGTGCTCTGAGAAATGAGTAATAGATTAAGACAAGTTCTAAATCCTATTCCTAGAATAGAACAAAAGAATCTTTATCTTTTCTTTAAAATGGTTCTGAGAAAAATAGGCATGTTATTCTCAAATTGCTTATTCTGGATCATATCCTGAGGAGGTTAATTTAATGTGTATGAATGTAAGAAGATACAGATCATTGTGACTTCATGCTTATGGAGTATTGTTGAAGTCATGGCATGTGAAAATGCTTCCTGCTGAATCAAACTATTGCTTCAGCCTAGGGCAGGTGTGGGCAATTTAGGGCTCTCCAGTTAATTTCATGCAATCCTTGGCCTAATTTCAATCCCACCCACCCTCCCTCCTATCTGCCAAGTTTAGACTTCTGTTAAGAGCTACTTGCTCTTTACTGGAGGAGGGAACAGGATGTCAGAAAGAGCAAAAAGATGAATATCCAAAGTAAAATACGGTACTTTGGGCTTTGCCTCTATTCACTTCTTGCTGTAGGCTGACCCAACCTGCAGCATCAAACAGATTATTAAGGAACTATGGGACTTAATAGGGTTGTTGTTTTTTTTTTGCCTAACTCTAATTTAGTTAGTGTGGAATTAACTATTACAAGTGCCAGCATCTTTTCAGATCCTGCCTGGATAGATGACAATTGTGGGGAAAAGTTTGTAAGTCAGCTAATTGTATACCTCCACCATCTTCAGGATTCAATTTCTGCATTACAAATTAAAATTTGCTTATACCTTATTCAGTATGTGCCAAGGTATGCCAAAATATATGGTATGTGAGCCAACATACATAAACTCTACTATTTTTCTCTAACTACTAGGTGCTCAATTGTCACATGAATAAGCTCCAAATTGTTGATTCTGAAAAATAGTATTAATGCTTTGGCTTTTGTTTTTAAATGATATCACAACTGTTTAGCCAATTAGTAACCTAGAATCTAGGAGTTACATCAAATACAGAACTAATTGAGTTCCATGCCATTATAATTATAGAGTTACCATTATGGTAACCTGAAAATCTTTGTGCAAGTTATAATAAGGATAATTTAATACTAAATTAAATAAATCTTCTCCAAAGATGGAAAATCCATTTGCATACCTACTTATTTATTTATCATCTGCCCACTCTTACATTTCTTACTCCTCAGAAAAATCTTAAATGTAGCCTCTGGCAATAAAAACATTTCTCACTGTTGAGCTCTAGCAAAAATGAGGAGCTTGCAATCTCCAGATGCGGCTCAACTAAAATTCTAGTAATCCCAGCAACCTAGACCAACAGTGACAGAAGTTGAGATTGCTATGTCACCCCTATTTGGAGTGCCAGATCTATAGCTTATCTCACTCTCTATTTCTTCTAGTAATACTAATGTGTATATACATAGTTCAGGGCTGAATTGTGAAGCCTTTGGTGTTGAGATAAAATGGATGGATGGATGGACAGAAGAAGATATAGATATCTAAATATCTCTATCTGTCTGTCTATCTACTGTATCTGCAACCTGGTTAATGTGGTAGGATCAAGAAGAACCCAGATTTAAGTTCATCCTCAAACATGGAAGCTCATTGGATGACTTTAAACCAAATGCTGTTTGTCAGCTCCATTGACTCAATTTGTTGTGGTGAGCAAAGAACACTGTATGTAAGGCCTTGACTTCCTGGAGGAAAGTCAAGTTACACATCTAATGAAGTGATCAATTCTTACATCAAACTTGTTAAAGTAAAACATTTTTAAAAAGACTTTTGAAAAAAAAATAGAGATTGATAGCTTCTTGGGCACTAGTGATGACATTATTAATGGATGTCTGGCAAAAAGAAAAATGGGAGAACTAAAGGATAAAGCAAATGAAAGCAGAATCTTATGCAGGCATAAACATAATAAACATGTAAATAAAAGAGCAAGCTAACACATCCAACTGAGTTTAACAGATGTGTTCCTAAATAGAGGAGCATAGGTTTATCCTCTAAAAGGTAGAATTTGTATCTGAAACACCAAGAAGATAAGTCAAAAAGAATTATATAGAAAGGTGACATTAGGAATAAAGTCAAGATTCACAAAATCAGTGTCTTAGGTGCCCTACTTTGTGGCAATAGTATAAGGTTGGGCTATCAGAGGAACATTTTGCTGTACAACGAAAGTATTTTGTTGCCTTAATTACATCTTTGTATAATTCATGTTTACTTGAAAGAATGATTACTATGTAAATGCTTCACTAGAAGTTTCTCAGATGCACCCTGAAAAATGGTCCACAAAATACATTCAAAGGTTAACTTGTAATTTTTAAACACATTTAATTCACCAGAAATGTGGAAAATAGCCAAATGATTTTGTGTGTTCTTTACTTGCTTCACTATTAAGGTTGTGAATTTCTGTATCCATGGTGGAGAAAGCATAAACTAAAAAATAGCTTTAGTTACAGAGGGTTTATTGAAACCACAAAATATTTTAAGTCATTCTGCAAAGACCATAAACTTTCCATAAAACTTTTAACAGTAACATTGACTCAATAGGACAATTTGCAAAGAATACTGTGTGTGTGCCTTAGAATAGTTTTTCTTCTATCCCCAAGTAAACCAAATATTTTCCCCAAGATCTTCTTTTAAAGTCGCAGAATATTTTCTTTGAAGGACTGCTTTTCTAAAACAGATCTTGAAAACTTTACATGTTAATTTAATACAGAACTTGTGGAATGGTGTTCTAAAATTTGGGGTGCATACATCATCCCCACCCTAATGTGCTCTTGGCTTAGTTGTACAATCCAGGATATTATAGTTTATAATATCTGAAATAAATTGTGTTTTTGTCAACAACCCGTGTTTAACACTGAACATTTAAAAGAAGAATGGCTTAAAGGTTGAAATATGATCAGCAAATTTTGAAAATCCAAGTTCATTTTCCTTCAGTCACAAAGCCATAAACTGATCATTCTATGTAAAAATGATCATTCTATGTAAAGAATTTCAGATAAAATTGGGAGAGAGTATAAGAGTAAAATGAAGAGTTATGCTTAAGCATTGCATTGACATTGGGATAAGCCTCCTGGGAATGCCAAGGGAACTTATCAAAACCATTAAAAGTGAAAGTTAGAATATTTCGGACATGTGATGCAACATCCAGAAAAATACGGCATACTTCACTTAATCCTCCAGGAAAAGATTGAAGGCAAACAAGGTTCAGGCTTCTGAACATCATGGCTTCAAAATCTAAGTGACTCAGCAGCACTTTTTTGAGCGGCTGTTGATAAAAATATGATTGCCAACGTCCAATGACGGAAGAAGGAGAAGGACTTTGGGAAGAGCCAGAGTCTAATCATCCTCAGACAAGGAACTTCAGTTGACCAACCATTATCTCACAGTCTAATCCAGTATTTCTCAAAGTTGGCTGGAGAATTATGGGAGTGGAAGTCCATCCATCTTAAAGCTGTCTATACATTTAACCTATCTGAGGATAAAACTGAAAGAGGAAGTGATACTTTAATGCCTGGGGAAAATAAACTTAATAGCACCCATTTGTTGTCTTAGCCTTCTTGGGGAACATAAATCAATAACAATCACATTCTTTAAAGCCAAATGATGACACTTGCAATAAAACCACAAGATTCTGCTTCAGTGACCTATGTTGTAAGGTCAACATTTTTTTAGAGTATTAAGAAATATCTGATTGAGTGCCATTTCTTGTGAGGAAGCTGTAAATGGTCAGTGAATAAGTTAATTCAATGTTGTTGTTTTAGAAAACTTTTGCTGAGCGTTGTTGAACTGTATCAAGAAAGCTTCTTCCTTAAGTGCAGAAAATTGAAGCTGGGAGTGTTTACACTTAACCGAGATGGCCTTAGCTGGAAGTACCTTGCCAATCTATGCATGCTACAAAGGTGAGCCCTATTTCACTAACATTGTTTTGCCCGTAAAATATGAATTTGTTGAAAATGAAGGTAAGTGAGTCTTTTGCATAGCAATCTCTTGACAGCGCCAATAGTTCGTTCTTGGACAAAGGTCTTCAAACTTGGCAGCTTTAAGACTTGTGAACTTCAACTCCCAGAATTCTCCAGCCAGCATACCATAGCATAGCATAGCTGGCTGGAGAATTCTGGGAGTTGAAGTCCACAAGTTTTAAAGCTGCCAAGTTTGAAGACCTCAAGTTTGGACCTAGAGAACTGCCAAGTGCAGCTTTCCCCACCAACTACTTTTCACGTACGTTGAACTTGAACGCCTCATCATTATGCCCCACAAAAAGAAATGTTGGCTGGGGAGAGAAGAGAAAGTGAAAAAGCCCCAGCGTATTTCTGCGCTGTCTGATTTTGGAGAGCCAAGAAATCAGGTGATTCGGCAGCAAAAAAGATTCAAAACACGACCTCCCTGCTCCTATTTGAGATCGCCCATGTTTTACACCCCAGAACTTAATGAGGAGCACCAGGTTGGGGAAGGCGCCTGCCTGTTTAGAACGCCCGATTGGGAGGTCCTCTGCCCGCCCCCCCCCCCCCGCGCGCGCAAGCTGTTGACTCGGGCACGCGCTTCATTCGTCCCCGAGACCAACGGTCATACGCGCAAGCGGCAGCCTCAGCGCCCAGCCTACGGCGAGGCGAAGACGACCCACGGGGCGGGGCTTTGCGAGGCCAAAGGTGAACGGTGTCAACATGGCGTCTTCAATGGAGCTGAGTTGCTGGGGCGGCGACTGGGGGTTGCCCTCTGTGCACGCCGAGTGCCTTGTTGTCATGGTAACGGGGGGGGGAACTTGCCAGGTCACGCGAGCGAAAGCCTCTTGTGGGGAGGAGAAACGAAAACTGCTGCTATAGATTATAGAAGGCGACGTCCTACAAAAACGGGAGGGTTATCCGGTTCTGGATGCTGCAAGAACCGGCCCGGTGGGCCCGGTCGCGTCCCTGGAGTAGAACTGGGGAAACGGAACGTCCGCGTTTTCATGGCTGTTGTTGGGCTGTCTTCCCCAGAAAGTTGAAACGAGTCTGCATAAATGGGGCATCAATTCTAGATGGAAATAAAATGGATTAAGTATTGCGGCGTTAGCTTTCGAGGTCTATACCTTGGTGCATCGCAGGGACGGGCAGTATCTCCCAGATAAAGTAATTAGTAAAGTAATTAGGAATTGCCTTTAATGCCGGTCTTAATTTAATCCAACCACCATGCTTGACAATGATGAGGGATGCTCCCAATTCCAACACATTTGGAAAGCATGGAGTTGAAAAACTGCTATAATCTGATAGCTGCAGGATATATTTCCTGAGTTATTAGATCGATGCTTTCCATCTTCACAAGGCAAACTTCCTCTGACCTTATTTCTGAACTACAATATTTTAATTGTTTCCTTTTTTTATATGCAGACATGGAATTTGCATTGTTTTTCTTCAGGGAATCCGCATGGTTTTTTTCTTTAGATGCTAATTATTTGAGGCTCATTCCACAATAAAGCCATTCTTTGGCAGATGTGTCTGAAGTACACTGGGTATATATATTATAAAAATAGGATTAATGATTGGTCTGACTTCTAAGCAAACACATATGGGGCTAAACTGAAGAAGAGGACCGTCTGGTCTCTGAAAATATGATATAGCAATAGCACTTAGACTTATATACCGCTTTATAATGCTTTACAGCCCTCTCTAAGTGATTTACAGAGTCAGCATATTGCCCCCAACAATATAACAGAATAACAGAGTTGAAGGGACCTTGGGGGTCTTCTAATCCAACTCCCTGCTCAAACAGGAGACCCTATACCCGTGATGGCGAACCTATAGCACGTGTGCCATAGGTGGCACGCAGAGCCATATCTGTGGGCACGTGAGTATTGCCCTACCTCAGCTCCAGCACGCATGTGTGTGCCGGCCAGCTGATTTTCGGGCCTTCTGGGCTCACTGGAAGTCGGGAAACAAGCTGTTTCCAGCCTCCGAAGGGATGGGGAAGGCCGTTTTCACCCTCCCCAGGCTCCAAGAAAGCCTCTGGAGCCTGAGGAGGGTAAAAAATGGGCCTACTGGGCCCACCTTTTTGCCGTCACGTGCCAAAAGCAGGGGAGCGCAGTGGGGTTGTGCGCGCATACATGGGGGGCGCTGGGGGGGCATTGAATTATGGGTGTGGGCACATGAGAGCACAACCTCCCTGCGTTCCCCCCATTTTTGGCACACGACGGGAAAAGGTTAGCCATCACTGCCCTATATCATTTCAGACAAATGATTGTCCAGTCTCTTCTTAAAAGTTACCTGTGATGGAGCACTTACAACTTTTGAAGGCAAGCTGTTTCACTTGTTAATGTCAGAATTTTCTCCTTAATTCTAGCTTGGTTCTCTCCTTGATTAGTTTCCATACATTACTTCTTGTCTTGTCTTCTGATGCTTTGGAAAATAGGATGACTCCATCTTCTCTGTGGCAGCCCCCCAAATATGTCTCAAATATGTCTCTGGTAACATCACAGAAGCTCCACAGGAATTAATGTTATTGACTAAAACTGCCTTTCCCAAACTTGTGCCCTTCAAATACTTGTATTACAACTCTTAGTATGCTGTAAAACTGAGCATTCTGAATGAGATTGATAAAACTTGAAAAAGTAGTACATTCAAGGGCATTGGATTGAGGAAAGTTGGGTTTCATTCGGAAGTCTTGTGTTCTTTCAGGACTGATTCTGAGGCTAATAATGATTTAAAATATGTGTCAGCATTTATAATTCCTATATTGTTTGTCTTAGGATAAACTAGATTCATATGTGGAAAAATTAAAAATGGATATTTTCCATTTCCAAATATATGTATTTATAATCTCAGGAAGTGAGATTTTATTTTGTTTGTTTGTTTCTTCAGCCAGCCAGCCAGCCAGCCATTCTGCCATTATTTTTATTAATAACTCTAGGCAGTGAACATATTTAATACTCCTTTCTCCTCCTATTTTCCCCACAACATTAACCCTGTGAAGTGAGTTGGCCAACAGAGAATGAGTGACTGGACCAGTCATCTAGCTGGCTTTCATGCCTAAAGTGGGACTAGAATTTATAATCTCCTGTTTTATTGGCCAGCATCTTAACCACTAGACTAAACTGGATTCAACTATTTAGCTATTTGTAGGATTCAACTATTTTGCTTTGTTAAATATTGGTTTAAAAAAAACCCAGCTCTTTAAATCTAGTGGCCAATTAATATTCCACTGAAATTCGTAGAATTAATGGATAATTTCCTATTGGTTATTATAGCTTTGATGCTTACTATGGCAAGAGCATAACACAAGCATGAACATTAAAGGAAATAAGTAGATGCTGTTTTTCCAAGCTGAGTAGTCATTTTCTCTTTTTAAAAATTTCTGAATGGTATATTATTGAATTGTGTTTTTTTTTTTAACTTTTATTACAGACTTATGCCAGGTTTTCCGGTGCACCATTGAAAATCAGTGTAATAGATAATGCATGGAACGCACCAAGAGGTATTACTTTAATATTTTAAAATTTTTATGGCACATTTAAAGTCAGACCTGGGCATTTTATGGCCTATGCACCACATCTGGCCCTTTGACTGCCCCTGTCTGACCCATGGTGGTGGGAGGGGGAGGCAACAAGGGATAGGTGGGCGTGGGGGACGCCGGCACCAGCCCTCCACAACTATTCCAATTTCTCACCCTGATTGTATATATATTTAGAACTGTTTAAATAAGAAATTGGTTTGACTTGGCTTATAGTCCAGTCTTGAAATACAAAGCAAACAGTGGATAGAATCTAAATAAAGTTTGTTTTATATCTGCACTATGTTGCAAGGCAAGTGCAGCAAAATATTGAATAAATTGCTTTGATGCAGTTCTGTTATTTAAAACAGTGGTCCCCAACCTTTCTGGCACAAGGGACTGGCTTTGGAAGAAATATTGTCTTCCACAGACCGGAGGGAGGAGTGGTTTTGCGCGCAACCTAGATCCCGCGCATGCACAGATGGAGCGTCGGTTGCTTGCCTGCTGTTTGCGCAACCCAGTTCCTAACAGACCATGGACTGGTACAGGTCTGTGACCTGGGGGTTGGGGACCCATGGTTTAAAACATAATTGCACAATGCAAGCTATGTGTGAATCATATAAGAGGAATTAGGTAGCATAATAGATTGTCAACATTTAGAGCTATAATCTCTATCTAGTAACAGAATCAAAACCCATCCAAACTCATCTGGTATGCTGATATAGTATCACAACTGCAACGTGTAAGCATTATTACAAAGGCATGACTGAACTAGTCATTATCTGATATAATCAAACTTTAGGGTCTGTTGAGTTATCAATGCAGTTCTTCTGTTTATATGATCTTATCTGATTTAATCTTTTTTAGGTAGTATACCATTATTAATATCTGATGATATTGTTATTTCTCAGCCAGCAAAAATATTAAACTTTTTAAGAAAACAGGTAGGTTTTATAATTACTATTACCTATTCAGTATGTTTAAACAGTAAGGATGATATACCGTAGAGTTGTTTTATATTTGTTAGTACTGTATATAGTTTTGTCACAGGAATACTGGAAGAACTGGTACCAGTTAATTTAATTTTCTATACTAAATGGACAGTATTAGCAGTAAACTATTTTTACTTTCTCTGACATAATTATATCAGGTTTAGATTACTACAAACCATAGCTCTATTAGTGGTATAATAGAGAAGTGGAATTTTTGAAACTGAAAATATGGCATCCTGATGGCGAACTTATGGTACACATGCCAGAAGTGGCACGCAGAGCCATATGTCCAGGCACCCCAGCTGTTGCCCGTTACTCTTCCGGGTTCAGCTGGTCTTCATGCGCACATGCAGCTCAGAAACCAGAAGACCAAGTGCTGGGGAACTGCTCTTCCGATTTCTGGTGCTCCCATGTGTGCCTGCACTCCCGTTTCGGCACTTAGTGCCGAAAAGGTTCGGCAACACTGATGTAGCACATCCATTAGTTAGCATTGATACCAGCTACATAGTACAAATCCTTTTGTTTTTGTGATCGTAGGATATAGGATTGCAGTAGGATTATTCTTTGTATTGCTACCTTTTTAAATTAAAAAAATAATCTTAATTTTCCATTGAGTGAGGGGGTTGTTCCTTTACCTCTTAAGGGGGCACTGGTTCACTCCCTTCTTAAGAAACCATTACTGGATCCCACCATACTGGACAATTTTCATCCAGTATCTAACTTAGCTTTTTTGCAGAAGGTGATTGAGAAGGTAGTTGCATAACAAAAATAGATTGTGTGGATCACATTCAGGCACTATTCAGGCCTGGATATGGGACAGAAATGGCATTGGTCATGCTTTTCTATGATCCAGGGGTGAAATGCTCCCAGTTCAGACAGGATTGCCCGATCCGGTAGTGATGGCAGCGGGTGGTTCGGAGAACCGGTAGCAAAAACCCCTGCTCCCCCCCGCCCATGCCCAGCTGAGATGCGCGATCATCAGAGGCTTTTTTTTACTTTTAAAAGTATTTTTTCTATAACCTCTTCGGCCAAATTGGTTGTTAAAAAAATGCTTTTAAAAAGTTAAAAAAAAGCCTCTGATGATCAGCTGAGCCACACGATTGTCAGAAGCTTTTTTTTTTTACTTTTAAAAGCAATGCTGTTTTACTTACCGCATGCCTCCTTTTGGCATGCACTGCGCACGCGCATCTCTCCTTTGGTGCGTAGTGTGCATGCGCAGCCAGCAAACCGGTAGTAAACTGGTTTAGATTTCACCACTGCTATGATCTCTGAGGAGGGAGGGATGGGGTTGTACATCTATTCTTCTTCTACTTGAGCCCTCTGCAGCCTTCAGCACCATTGGCCATGATATCCTTCTATATTGGCTTAGAGGATTTGGAGTGGGCTATGAAGTGTTGAGCTGGTTTGCCTACTTCCTCAAGAGTCAATTCCAGTTGGTGCTGATTTGGGAGGAGAGATCCTGCCCTCAGCCTTCTCCATGTGGGGTGCTGCAGGGTTTGGTGCTTTCTTCTCTCCTATTCAACATCTACATGAAGCTGTATGAGAAAGCTTATTCCTTGCCCTGATATGAGGTATCATTGGTATACCCAATCATATATATCTGTCTCTGACAAATTAAGTGACGCTATAAACCTCTTATTCAAGTGCCTAGAAACTGAGAGGTTCTAGAATGTGAGGGTCTGCTGAACCCTGGAAAAACTGAGTGGGTTTGGGTTTGGGGATTTACCAGTTCTAGGACTTTGCCATCTTTGGTGCTGGATGGGGTCACACTTCCCCAGATAGACCCATTGTGTAATTTGGAGGCCCCCTGGATGCATAACTCGTGCTCAAGTAGCAAGTGGCAGTTGTGGCTAGGAGGGCCTTTATACAGCTGCATGTTGTGCACCAGCTGCACCCATTCTTAGATCGGGAGGCTCTGTCCAAATCATCTCCAGATTGGATTTCTGTAATGGGGCTGCTCTTGAAGAGTATTCAGAAGCTTCAGGTAGTGCAGAATGCATTGCAGCGGCATGGACAGTTATCTGCTCCAGGAGCTGCATTGGTTTGCTTCTGGATCCAATTCAAGGTATTGGTTTTAACCCTTCAAAGCCTTCATGGCAGGAGACCAGGTTATCTGAAGGATCACCTCTCCCCAATTACATCTGCCCATCCCATTAGGATATGCTTTAGTTCTTCAGTCCCAGGAGGTGGGCTTTCTCTGCTGTAGTACTCGCCTGGAACATTCTCCCCCCACCCATATTAGGTTAGTTTTTTTAAAAAAAATGATTTATATGCTGCCCTTCTCCGGAGATTCAGGGAGGCTTACAATGCGTTAAGCAATAGCCTTCATACTTTTGTATATTTATACAAAGTCAGTTTATTGCCCCCATAATCTGGGTCCTCATTTTACCTACCTTAGAAAGGATGGAAGGCTGAGTCAACCTTGAGCCTGGTGAGATTTGAACTTGCAGTACTTGCAGGCAGCAGATGTAAGTGGATGTTAATAACAGTGCTTTAGTCTGCTGAGCCACCAGAGCTCTTCTCAAAAAGTTCCATCCCTTTTTGATGTTCCAGAGGTCCCTCAAGACTGGCTTTGTTATCATGCCTGGTAGGGTCTCGGGGAAAGAAGGCTGTAGTGTTTAATCTTCTGTTTCCTGTACTATATAGTTGAATTTTTAATTACTTTTTAAATAATTCTTTTTATATATTTATTGTTTTATTTTAATGGTTGTATGTTAATCAGTTACTTCATCAGATATGTATTTATGTAGTAATTTTATTGAATAAATAAATGATGCCTTAAAATATGTTTGATTTAACAAATATTGATATGCATGATCTGCATGCCCATACATGCTCTAAATCAGGGGTGTCAAACTCTATTTCATTTTAGGGCCACATCAGGGTTGTGTTTGACTTCAGGGGGCCGGGATGGGCGTGGCTAAGGTGGGCATGGCCAGCTTGACTTCACTTGTGTTGGGGGCTCCTGTGGTGGCCTGAGTGCTCTGCCAGCGAAAATGGGTTCCTGAGGTCTATTTTTGACTGCAGTGGCCTCCTGCAACCCTATACCAGCGAAAACGGAGCTCGGGAGGGCAGCACTCCCGAGCTCCATTTTCACTGGCAGAGGCACCGCAGGCCAGTCCTTCACTGTTTCCAAAGCAGCCCTGCAGGCCAGATCCGGTCCCCGGACGTTGAATTTGACACCCCTGCTCTAAATGAATTTCATCTCTTCTAATCACTTCAGAGCTCCATGATATAATAAAATGTAACAGAAACATTTGCCTAACAATCTAAAATGATCCATGTGGAAAGAAAAGTTGAAAACTGTTTAAAGTCTAATACTGTAGTCTTCTCTTCTAGACTCAGACTAGATGATCTGTTTCTAAAGGAGTCAAGTAGAAATTAGAAACCTAGAACACTGCTATCACTGAATCATAATTATGCGAGTATTATTGACACTAACTGGTAGATTTTTCAGGCAGAAGTTTTTCTAACAGTCCTGAAGGTACATGAGACCTTCAGCATGTAAAGGTGGTGTGTAATACTGAGCTATGCCTTCCCTCTTTCCTGGTTACTGTTATATCAAACATTGTAGAATTCCAAAATGTTAAAAGAGAAGGCGGGCAGTAAAGTAAATAACCGTGAGTGGGAGGAATCCCAGGTGCTAGTAAAAAAAGGTTTTTTTAAAAAAACTTGGCTCAAGATGTTTCAGAAAATGTGTTCTTTTTCAAGGGCACTCTTTCCTGGAATGTACATGAACAAATTGTCAGAGTCAGTTCATGGATATTCTAGAAGTGTCTTTGAAAAAGAACACATTTCCTGAAACGCATCAGGGCAAATAAAAACCATGTTTTATTGGCACATAGAATTCCTCCTCTTTTTTTGTTTAACTCTTCTGCTAACAGAAACTGCTTACAAAAGAACTGAAGGAAATTAAGTTACCTTGCTCAAATCACAGGCTTCTGCTTAAAGTAAAATTCATGAATGGTGAAGCAGTTAAGAATGGCTGCAGATTGATTTCTACTATAGCATCTGGTCAGCAGAGGGAATTATATTTTGTTCTCTTAGGGAGCCACTCTGAAACTGGATATTGGTATGCATATTTACTGTAGAACCAAATTGTGTCTCCTAAATCCATAATTTCTTCAGAATATTCTGATAGAGTGCAATTTGAAATGTTTTGAATGTTTATCATAGAATAGAAACTAGACATCAGCTGCTTTCTTCCTTTGTTGTTATAGACTCATGCAAATAATAATTCATCCTGTTATATATTATAGTATATACTATATACTATGCCAAAAGCATAACTTTAAAAAAGATATATTTCAAAGGTTCCCATTGAATCAATGTAAGCAACATTTATACATACTTTTTTGTGAGGCACCATGGCGTTTATGGTGGCCAAAAGTACTCATAGACCATAAAGCATATTTTCCAAGGCTATTGTAATTTTGAATAGTTGTTAAATGACCTATTGTAAGTTGAGGACTATATGTAAAACAGTTGACAAAATATAATTTAACCTGCTTCCTTAACTGTAGTTCAAAGCAAGCTTGTTTCAGCTCCAGTAATTTATTGGATTCATTTCAATAATATGGAGCCCACCACCAGAGAGAACTGAATTGATTATTGATGACAAATGTATCCATAATGAGACATTCTGATGTTTTAAGAAGTAGGAAGAACTGAATGAGAGTAGATAATTCTGTTAGTTGTTTGGATTTAACAACCTGCCTTTAAAATTCAACGGACAATGTAACATTGTTTCATGCATTTAATACTCTGAAAGGAGAGCAGCATAGCAACATAATTTAGGATGCATATGCACAGTATACACCTTGGTATTTTGTAACCTGCCTGAAAGATAAAACACATAAAGACTCCATAGGAACAATAGCATTATGTTGCAACCCATGCAGTTTAACTTCCTCAAAGAAAAACAAAAACAAAAACCCAACCCAAACACAACACAACAGTTATCAGCAGAGAGCAGTCCATGTTTAACTGATTCTCCCTCACCCTATGTCAGGCTCCCGACACTAAGAAAAATACAGAGTGATTCTTCCAAGCAGATTTCTGTATTGTTCGACACCTATAGACAAAATCTTGCCAAACTGAAGCAAGAGAATTATTAGGGAGGGGCCGTCTTTATTTTCCTTTTCTTACACAAATTATCTGAACTCAGTTGTCTCTTCTCTGGAATATACTCCCTCCCTCCCAGGTTACATTCCATCATATCTCACCTCATTTAACTCTATCCAGTGTCAATAGAGATGAAACCTTTTATTGGCCAATGCATTCTCTAGATCTTTATAGCTTAAATATTTTTTTTAATAAACACAAAACACTTGTAGACATCAGGAACACTCACAAAGCTCCATTGGTTGCAGTTTCAAAGCAAAAACTGAAAACACAATTTTCCATGTTCAGAACATTTCAAACAGGCATTTTAAGTATGTAGAAAAAGAAAGAAATGTTATTTTTTTATTATACCATGTGTTTAGTGAAATATAAAATGTGTAACTTCAGTTATTACATCTAGTTTCTTTTTAGAAAGTTTCATATAACTCTCTGCTGCCTTTTTTTGGCAGAAATATAATGCTGATTATGAATTGTCTTCAAAGGATGGAGCTGACACACTGGCATATATTGCACTGCTTGAAGAAAAACTACATCCTGCTATGGTAAGAGCCAACTAGTCTCTCAACTTGCGTTTAACCATAGCACAGTTATTTCCTCTCCATCCTCAAATTATGGCCTTCATCTTCTCCCTGGTCCACAAGTGTGATTGTCAGACTTAAATTGTACATAGCTGTATCAATGTTAAAATAATGTTTCTCCACTTATTGTGATTTAGCAAGGTTGTTATGTTTCACTATCCTTTATATTGGAGATGAAGTCAGGTGATTAGCAGTGGGTTGATCTCTCCCTGTTGGTTCCCAATAAGCCTCTTCTGTCACCATTCTGCTATTCATTTCCTGCTGAGCTTGAGAGAATTATTTTAATCAATTCCTCACTTTTAAATAGATGTAAATATACTTATCAGTATGGGTGCTTATGGGCAAACTCAGCCTAAAGATAGCTTTGTGTTTTCATTGGATGGACACCTAGTGCTACACAAGGAACCTGCAGATGTGTCAGAAGTTGGGTGGATTTGCATTATGGCACTAAAACGTTTAGTTCATATTTTTGTGAATACTTTTTCTACTGTTCCTCCTGGTTTCCTCAAGGCTATAGTAACATGACAGTGAAATGAAAGACCAGGAATTGTTCTCAGGGAAAACAGCATGGGAATGAGTTGACACTTTACAAATGTCTTATGCCAGAATGGTTTGTTGAAACAACAGTACACAAACTGGCCTAAAGCCATCCAACAGAGCCCAGTGTTGCACTCTTTCCATTTCTGCTGCAAAAACATGATTGGCAGATGTTTCTCCTGACTTTGTAACATGTTGAAAAATGATGGCAGCAAAGCAGTAGTACTTAGCCAGTCTTTTATCCAACATGCACTGCAGATACATAAGCAATACTAGAAATCACTAGAATTCATTAGTGATTTAGAAAAGCCAGGATAATGTTAGGCAATGGTCAGTAAATGTCATGTTTATGTAGGTTTGCACTAAGATAAGGATCACTTGAGGATACTTTTAAAAATAGGCATAGAGAGCTATTACATGTGCCAAAGTTAATATTTTGTCTTTGAAATTATGTGCCATCAAGTTAGAGTTAACTCTTAGCAACTACATAGATTGATTTTCTCTATGACAATCTGATGCTAAACTGGTCATTCAAGTCTTCTAGTGATGTATCAGTCTTACAGGTAATCATCTCTTTCTTCTTTCCTCCATTTTGCTCAGCATTAGCTCCTTCGCCAGAGTTAGGACTTCATATAATGTGTTTAAGATAGTATAATTTGAACCTAGTCATTTATGTCTTCATAGAGAACTCTGGGTTGATTTATTCAGTGATCTGTTTGTTTGTTTTCTTGGCAGTGCATGGTATTCTCAGGATGCTTCTCCAATGCCAGAGTTCAAAATTGTCAATAACAGTACTGTTTCTATCCTGCTTCTTCAAAGGCCACCTTTTGCTCCCATGAAGTGGCATAGGGAATACTACTGCTAGCATTATTTCAATTTTGTAGTATAAACACATCATGGCATCTTTTCAAAGGCCTTAGCCGTTCTACCAAATACTAATCTGTAGCGTATTTCTTGACTATTTGTTCTTTTACTAGATGGTTGATCCTAAAAAGCAGAAGCTATCACTTCAATATCTTCATTGTCAATTCTAAGCCTTGTTTTTATACCTGATGTTATTTGGTTTTCTTTTTATTTAATTTCAATTTTCACTATACTCTTTGACTTTTATTATTAGGGTTTGCAGATTCTTTTCATTTTCAGCTGTCAAGAATAATAATTATAATGCAGGTTATTGATGTTTCTTTCTCCAGTTTTAAAATCACACTAGTCTCTTTCAACCCAGCTTCCCTTAATATATATCCAGCAAATAGGTTAAATAAATGAAAGGATACATCCTTGTTTCACTTCTTTGCCAATCTGGAGCCAATCTGTTTTGCCGTGTTCTGTCCATACTGTGACTTCTTGATCCTGTATTAGGTTTTACATTAGAACAATGAGATATTCTAGAATCTCCATTTTTCTAAGCACATTCCATAGGTTGACATGATTAACAAAATCAAAGGCCTTTCTATAATCAATGGATCACATACTAACTTTTTGGTATTCTTTGCCTTTCTCAATTATCCAGCCTGCATCAGCAAAATGTCTCATGTTCCTTGGCTTTTTCTAAAGCCAGCTTGAACATCTGGTGTTTGTTTTTCTATTTCGGCTGTAATCTGTGTTCAGTGATCTGAAGTACTATTTTGCTAGGATGTGAAATTAAGGATATTGTATGATAAGTGTGTGTGCATTGTTAAGTTTCTTATTTTTGGTATTGGAATGTAGATTGACCTCTTCAAATCTATTGGCCACTGTGTTATTTTCCAGATTTGCTGGCATAGCTTGGTTAGAACTTTTAATGATTCTTCTTTTATTGTTGGCCATATTTCTGTGGATATTCCATCAGTTCCTATAGCCTTCTGACTTGATAATGACGAGGGTGCTGATCTACTATAATTTCATCTTCTAATACTAAGATTTGTGTAAATAGTGAATATGTTTTAAGATATCTTGGATGTTGACATTTCTACTGTGTAATATTTCAGTGTGCTCCTTTGATCTTTTATCTCCTTCAAATCAATTACTATTTGTCCATTGGCATCCTTTAGCATACCAATTTGAGGTTGAAACTTTCTTCAGAGATTTTTTCACAAGATTATCCTTTTTAAATGTCTGCTTCTATCTTCTGTGTCTTTACAGATGTTTTAATAGTGCCTCAAGTGTCTTCTAAAAGCTCTCTGAAACTCTTAAGTTTCTTCCTCAGGTTTTTACCTTTCTTGGCTTTGGCTTCTCTTCTCTTCTTGGCAATTTTGATGGTTTTTTTCCCTGACATCCAGTTTGCGTTCTTCTGTTTCTTCATCTTTGGCAGTCTCTTTTCACTTTCCTCCTTAGCCAGTTCCTCTGGTTCTGTGTCAATGACCTCAGAACTTCAAAGTGATTCCTGATGTTCTCTGAAAATGGTAGATATATGTTCATATTGTGGAAACTGTCTGTTTTTCTTGTTCTTTAGCCCAACTTAGAACCTGTACATTGTAGTTTCTAATCTCTTACACAGTCAGCACCTGGGTTTCTGTTTAATACCATAAGCAAACTCTTCTAACCTATTTTAGCAATTGTAGTCAATTTGATTGTGGTGCTTCCATGGATACCTGTATCATTTGGTTGTTTGAAGATAGTGTTAGCTATAAAGAAATAATAGATTGGCAGAAATTGATATGTTGATGTCCTCCTTCATTTTCGATTCTTAAACCATGCTAGGGTGGATAAAAATCGATGATTTTTTTAAAAAAAACATTAAATGAGATTTTTTTTATTTAAATCAGATTTTTTTTATTTTTATCAAATTTATTTTAATAAAATTCTTTTGGAGTAAAAATCTATCTAAAGACAGTTTTCTATTTAAGATACATTAATAATTTAGTTTATTCAGCATGAAATGGAACTTAGTTATGTAGCATGAGACTGTATATAATGCAATATTGGGACTGTCGGTGAGTCAACAGCGGGTCAGAGGAGGAGCCGCTGCAGGACAGAGATGACAGTTGCTCTTTAAAAATTATGATTTAAATCGAGTTGATTTAAATCAAGCCTTTTTACTAGTGATTTAAATCATGATTTAAATCGACTTGATTTAAATTAAATCCACCCTGAACCATGCAGTGTAACATTTTCCTTAATATTTCCAACTTTGGCAATCCAGTCTCCAATCACAAGCAGCAGATTTTGCTTTCATGTTCTGTTAGTTTTAAATTGAATTTGATTTCAGTGCTAGAAATATGAGAAGATTATTAAGTATAACTTAATAATCTTCTCATATTTCTATCACTGAAATTAATGGAACTTAATTTGGGATTAGTGTTAGCTATGAAACACTTAAGGAAGTGTCTATTTAAAATGTTTAAAATCAACATTTAAAGTTATAATTGAAAATGAGATTACTTTAGTCAACTAAACAGGAAGCTTAATCAGCTTTGTAAATTATACTTGTATGGCCTACTTCTTAAAAACAATAGTTCAGCCTAAGTCTGGACTGTGTTATTTCACATTGCAAATGGAGATTTTATTAAAATATTTCAAAAGGAAAACTAGAAGGTGAAAAAGGTTCTTTAATTTATTTTATTAAAATATTTATATGTTTTCTGTAGGTGGGTCATACAAAACATAGAACTGCAAATGCAGAAAAGTGAATGAAATTAAGAAGCAGTAATATGCAATAGTTTATTATTAGTTTTCAAAATAAATGGATTTTATATTATATTTATATTGCAAAGTGGCACAAGCAAAAAAACCTACAAATGTTCTTGACATTTTTATTATGTAGATTTCTGCCTACAGTTTGTAAAAATGAGGCCTGTGATATCACAATCATTAAGCTAATTATGAAATTGTTTGAAATTTCAAAGTTATATTCACACATCATGCTAAACCATAATGTTACTTATTTTGATTTTAGCTAGCAAGATTCATGAACCCTGACATTATGGTTTGCTGTGTTTGAACCAAATTTCTGTGGCTTGTTGAGCAACTGATCAAAACAAGTCATACATTGGTGTGATATGTGCTCAACTATTGTTACCATGTATGTTTTTCAAATTAATTACTTTTATTGCTTATTTACACAAATTATATTTCAGGAAGAATATGCCTTAGAGGAAGAAAAGTGTTATTGCTAGTCATTTCATTATAATAAATGTGCTGAATTTCCCTAGTCATAAATCTGGGCTATGTATATGTATAAACTCTTAGATTTCAAATTTAGAGATAAAAGCTTCAGTAAATATATATATATATGAATTTAGTTTTTAGGAATTAAAAGGATATTGTAGTCTTTATAGAATGTGTCTTCATTCCTGAATATTAACATTCTTTATCTTCATGGTACAGCTGTATACTTTTTGGATTGAAGCTGATAATTACTATAATGTGACAAAACCATGGTTTGCTTCAAGGATTCCATTTCCATTGAGTTGGTACCTACCTAGAAAGATGTCCAGGGACGCTCTTAATAGGATCTTGCTGACAAAGGGAGGGCCTCCGCTCTATAGCATCACTGAAATAGAAGTTCAGGTAAATTTCTTAGTCAATTAAAATTGATGCAGATGTACTATCACTGCATGATAAATGCAGTATTGTTTACTAGTCTACTTCATAAAATGGTAGATGTTTAATCTTCAGAATGTAGTGGTGTCTTGTTTTGTTTGATATTATTTATAGAATATTTACCATTCTATCAAGGCAGAATATACAATCTTGTCTTGCGTTTACAGATAATATATTCTTTTGAGAAGGACTCTAATTTTGTGGGAGAACACCTTCATTTTTTTCCAGAGCATTATAGAAAGATCCATTTGCTTTCTAAACCAAATCCCTCCTCCCTGCACTTTATTACTAACATTAAAAAAAGATTGATCTAATATGATGCTATAGAAACTAAGAAAAATTGTAACCTTGAAGGCGTTCCAGACAAGTACTTTGTTTATACCTTTGTATATGCCAAAGCATTATTTTGGAATTAAATCTAAAGCCCTGCTCCAGCTTTTTTTCAAAATAGAAATTAAAGCAATAAGTGAAAACAATTGTTTACCATACAGAAACATTTTCCAGAGCTTTTACATAACTTTCTTTGCAACCTTTGCAATCAGTATGAGAGAATTCTCACCACAAAAGTAGTGCTCAAAAAGTATCCACCATTGTAAAAGCACTCCACAGACTGGTTTTATCTGTGTTGCTAAAATTCCTACTGCTTTTTTTGAAACCTATGAGCAATATTTTCTCTGATACGTTCCATGTATTGGAATCTAATATGAATTAGAGTGTCCTTTTAGAAAAGAGATGGCCTGAATTTAATTTTCTTTGGGGTTTTGTTTTTCTATTCTATACTCCTGTAGCCCATCAACATGATACACAAGGCAATAGTGTTGCTATTATAGTATGCTATAATACATACCATATACACTGCTAATAGTAGAGATGGGCAGCCCATGAGTTATACTCAAACCCTAGTACATCTGTGGGTCTTAAAGCAACATCTTGGATTTTTTAATTTTTTGTGTGGATGTAAAGTTTAAGAGGCAATTTCTCCCCAGAAACTTCCTTAAAACACATTTATAAAATGACACTTTCTAATTTTAGCATCACTGCTTTGAAATCTGCTAATTTCAAAGCAGATAACTTGTTTTTTGATAACTTGTTTGAATGGAAAAATACATTCAAGATATGCATTTTGCTGCATTTTGTATTAACTGAAGCATTACAAAATTCAGGGGTAGCTTCCTTGAAAATTATGGTAGATAAATTAGGTTATCAAAAATGAGCAAGTTTTTGATGCCTGAGGGTTGCACAACATTTTTGGGAAGCTCAAGGAACATTGTAGGTGGAACAAAAATGCAACATGGAGCTAACTTTTTTCATTAGTTTTTGAAGGATTCTTAATTTTGTTAATTATGATAAGACTGGGGTATCACATTCACTCCAGTTTGTAGTATATTTACTGTCTCAAAATATAGGTTTGGTACTCTTGATATGTAGGAATAATATGATAATAAAATGAATCAGCCACAGAGAAAAATAGCAATTGCACTTTCATTTGTATACCACCCCATAGTGCTTTACAGCACTCTCTGGGCAGTTTACAATGTCAGCATATTGTCCCCATCAATCTGGTTCCTCATTTTACCGACCTCGGAAGGATGGAAGGCTGAGTCAATCTTGAGCCCCATCAGGATTGAACTCCAGGGTGTGGGCAGAGTTTGCTTGCAATACTGCATTCTAATCACTGTGCTGCCAGGGCTCCTGTAAAATCCTGTTAAAAAATAGAAAATAGGATAATATATAATGGAGTAAGTAGAGCTGTGATATTTTGTATGTTTCCACAAACGAGTCAAGTTCTCAGAACTGTTTTAAGATTAATAAAGATAGTCTGTAACCGTTGCATGAGAGAGCAAATGACAGCATATAAGAGATGGTGTTATGCAAATAATGCAACTTACGCAGTTTTGTTAAACATTAAGACATGAGCACGGGTGTCAAACTCACCACATCATGTTGCCATCACGTGATGTTTCGCAACTTTTTTCCCATTCACAGAACTGGGGTGGACGTGGCCTGCACGTGACACATCTGGCCCATGGGCCACCAGTTTAACACCCCTGCACAAAAGTGTGCTAATAGCATTTGCTTGATGACATCATCGTGCATGTCATTTTAGCAACATTGTGTTTGGCTGCAAGTGGCTATGTCTGTAATGGCACATTTTTTAACATTGTGATATAGGATAGATAATGTAAAAGTTAATACTTTACTATCTATTATGAAGACTCTGCATTGATTTGAAATAAGTACTGGAAACGTTGTGCAGATGAACTTTTCTCCATTTTAGATCTACAGAGATGCAAAAGAGTGTCTTAATCTTCTGTCAAATAGACTAGGCTCATCTCCATTTTTCTTTGGAAATAAGTGAGTATAGAATGTTTATGGTGTTTGTAAGGCATTTTAATGCTACTACATTTTGTATTTAAAAGTATGTTAAGACTTTATTTGATTTGCCAGCTTTTAGTATCAACACTTGTTCAATTACTGATCACCATAAACTAAATGATGACTAATTAAAAATAATTTTAAAAAGAATTCAAGAACACCTTCCTTCAGATTCTATATAAAATGACATACTTGTACTTTGAATATCAGTGGCATAATTTCCCACAATTTTGAGTCAAAAAAGCAAGAAAGGTACAACGTACATTCTTAACAGGCTTAACAATTATTTTAAAAAGCCAAGTTAATCACCAAGAGCCATATACATAGTTACTACACACCATGTTTACTGCATGTCCTTTGATCATCAACAGGTTACTTACGGCTAATGTGGCCATTTCTTCCCTCTTTCAACCAGGCAATTTCCTCATTACCAATTACCAATTTGATTACCAACTAAATTAAATTTCTAGAACCCTCCCCAGTTTGTGGATTTTTTTAAAAAAAAATTAAATTGTAGATATCAGAAGTTATTTCTCTGCATAATAATGCAGCTTTCCTGCTACGGCACTATTTTATGGTGCTTTTGATGAAAGCTTTAAATTGCTAAAACTAAGACAATGATGCCCAGTTATTTTCATTGGTATAGCTCTCAGATCCTGCTCTGCAAAAGGGCCTCACCTTCTGTGTGTTTCCATTTTCAGTGCATTGCATGCTGAAGCGATGTTGATTTTTGTATAACATTCAGGATGCTGTTTTCCTTTAATGATGGAAAATCATCTTTTTCATAATTACATTCATGTGGAGAAAAAACACATTCATATATCTGAATCAATAATATGGCCATGGAAGAGATTTATGTACCTTGTCTAAATTCCAATCTAGATTTTCTGGGGCCACATGATAAAAGATTTATCCTGAAGCCAATTTCATCTGTTTATATAAGGGTTAGACTTAATTTGATGTCTGCTGATGAAATCTAGATTATATTCCAAACATTAACATCTGTCTTAAAGCTATTCATTTATCAATTCCTTTGTATGAGGACCATCTTCTGGCATTGACAGCTGACATTACTAATAATAGGCTTTACACTTCAGAAAAACTGCTGCTTTGCATGTACAGCCTGCAGCTAATTGCAATTGCTTAGTTGAATGTTATAATTAATTGGTTTAAGCCCATTTGATGAAGACAACTCTTGACTGATCCTTCATATTTAGAAAACATCTTGAAGTAACTGGAAAAAATTGAAAACAAGGAACAACTTGATTAGGAAACTTGCAGGATGGGGAGCACAAGCATAAACACTGCATACAATGGTACAATCATTAATTTACTCTGTCACTGAATACTGTACACCTGTATGGGGAAGAAGTTGTCATACCAACAAGATTGAAGTTTATCTTAATGATTCAATAAGAATAACATTTGGAACCCTCAAATCTACACCAGTGTCCTGGTTCCATGTTCTTTCTAACATTGCCTCCCCCTTATGTCAGGTGACAACAACAAACAGTTGGAGAGTGGAATAAGATAAACAATCCATGGACTCCTAGAGATCTACCAAAACATAAAATATTAGATTCTCTATCTTGCACCAGTTTAAGTCTAGGAAACCAATTTGGAATAACATACCGCAGTCTTACAATCTAGATGAAGAATGGCAATCAAAATGGATGACTCTTAACAACTATAAGCAAACAGATCATGTGGAACCAATAAAACCACTTCCAGGAATGCAGCTGCCCCGAAAAATATGGAGCCATCTGAATAGAATCAGGACAGGCCATGTGAGAAGTAAGGCAAAGCTCTTTAAGTGGGGAATGGCCGAAAGCCTGCAATGTGTCTGTGGTGCATTGGAGCAAATGATGATACATATAGTCCGAGAAAGTCTCTTCAGGAAGTTTAAAGGCATCTGGGATGATCTCATCGCAGCAACAGTAGAAGCAGTTAGATGGGTTACTTCCTTAGATATTGAACTATAGCATCTATCCTATTGCGATTCTATGGAGTCATATTAAAACAATTTTATAATGTTTTTACCCTAATTCAGTATTTTATTTCGTCTACATATTGTCCACACACTTCACATACATGTATTTGCTGATGCTTTATTCGAACTTACATTTGTGTATGTATGTGGTTTATTAGTCTTGTATATCAGTGATTGCATGACCTCTGTGGATGCCATATGTCAAATAAATAATAAATAATGAAGACAAATTAGTCATTTTCACAAAATACAGTCTTATTAGATTATTAAACTACCATGAAATAATGATGCAATTTATTGACTATTTCTATAGTCAAGCATTTTACATTTGTATGAATTCAAAATGTTCAAACGTAACATTTTACTTATATATTTCTGAACGTTTTTAAAGGGACTTAGATAATAATGTCATGTATTTATTATATCTAGACCTACAACTCTTGATGCCTTCGTGTTTGGTTTTCTTGCACCTCTTTATAAAGCACCATTCCTTAAAGTCCAGTTACAGGAACATCTGAAGCAGCTTCCTAATTTATGTCACTTCTGTGATGATATTCTGAGTTGCTACTTTAGACGAAACTTCTCAGGTAAATGTACACTTGTCCCTACACATATACATCTTGAAATCTACAGATGCTTGTTTGCACTAAGTCTATACTAGAAATAAATTCTTCACCAGAAATCTTGAAATCTGCCTTATAAATTTGTAAGGGCTTTAAAAATGGTAAAGGTTTAGGACTCTATTAGCATATATTATATGATGCTTTCTCTCTGAAAATTCTTGAAATGTTTGTAGAGATTCTTGGTTGCTTCTAATTTTATTTCTGTGTGTCTTGCCTATTTAGGGACCTCTCCGGAGGGACAAGATACAGTTGATGCGAATCTCCAGAAACTTACACAGCTTGTGAACAAGGAATCTAATTTGATTGAAAAGGTTCTTGTTCATTCTGATTTTCTAACTGATAGATAGGGGCTAGATAGTACTTTTGGCTTTAATTAGCTAGAAAGAGAATGACAGCCAGAAGTAGAAAAGAGCAGCCAAGGAGAGCAGAATCCATCCCAAGTTTTGGGATGCTTCCTATTGCAGTTGGTTTCAGCTGCTTTTATGTTATTCAGTCTCTGATGCCTGTAGTGACCTTCACTGCAGAAAATCATATGAGATGATAGACTGCGGGAGGGGGGGGGAAAAAGAGAAGAATGGTTCTGCATTTATGATCTTTATGTTGCTTTTTCTTTTAATAGTGTCTCATTCTTTAGCTTTAGCCCATTTCTCTGCCTTACTGAGGCAGTTCTTTTGCACAAATATATGAAATTGCCATTGGATGATTGAACCCTAAATTATTGTGTATCAATAATTTAGGTTTTGAAATAACTGATAATATTCAGCATTAGATTATGTACAAATATTCTTCTTTATTGGTAGATTATGTATATTTAAAAATTCAGCATTTGCACTTGATTTTAAAAAAAGGGAGTAGGCAGTACATAAGTATATTTAGTAAGTAAATATATCACTTGGGTACAGTATGGACAATTCACATAATACCACCATGCAATATATAAGCTATATAAGCCACTTAAAGGAGCAGAAAGATTCCTTATAATATTTGGGTGGGTTTTATTTAATTAGTACTTAGAATCTATACCTAACAATAACTAATGCTTATTTGATAAAAGAAAGAAAAAAGTCATCTGAGAATTAAGGAAGCTATCAAATAGGCCTTATGTATATTTCTATATACAAATGCAATATGGAAAATGTAGGCAATAATTTAAGCACTTCCAGAGTCGGAAGGACAAATTTGATCAAAAGGAATATTATTAAATCTAACAAAGCAGGTGGCCAGGCATTAGAACATACCCTAGAAAATGCTTTTCAGTATTTGGGAGTAGTAAAATTATAAAAGGCTGTGAATTCAGACTCCAACATTTGAAACCTTTGGATATGTTTACATTATTCTGATGTTCTACAAAGGATCCATTAGCCCTTTCATAAACAACAGATAGTAGGAATTCTGGCAAAAAACATGAAAACAGATTCCCTAAAGTGACCATCATCTAACTCAACTAAAAATTAACAGTAAATACTAAAAGAACTAGCTCAACTAGGACAAATTTTAATCAGTAATTAAATTTCGATGCACAAAGTGTCTTTAACCCTCCTCAACAATATCATTTTAAATGTAGCTTTTATGAATTTATACACATTTATTGTATTTAGTCATTATCTAGCAACTCTGATTGGCTCAGAATAAAAATATCCAAAATAATTTAAGGGCATGAAGGTCTATGTCTTTTCAGGCATAATTAATGTATTAATATGAAAAAATAAAAGTTATGGTACTAATATACCAGCTTTGTCCCCTGTGAGCTGCTTAATGATTTTTTTCATACCAAAGATGGAGAGTGACAGCTAATCAAGCCATGAATCAACAAGACTAACTGCCATGCTTACGACATAGTGACTAAACATAGGCTTCCCAGGCTCTGGAGCTATGGCAGATTGCTTGAGGCCTACCAAGACCAAGCTGCAATAATACCTTCACTCTAGAGAAGACAGTTTTTGCAACTGAAGTTACTGACCAGCAAGGTTAAAAAAAGCTTTCAGAAGCAATGACAGATATAGCCAAGTCAATATTACTGTCATATAAAACTTATAAAATTAAGACTTAAAATCAGTGAAGGAAGAAATTGAATAAATTATTATAAAACAATATAAAACATACAAGAGAAATGCAATAATTATTGCCAAGTCACTTGATAGTAAGATGGGCAGTATATAAATTTAATAAATAATATAAATACTTCATAATGTCATCACTCCAAATTTATATGACTTCTTATGGAAATAATTAAAAATAGTAACTTAGCCACCATATTGGTGATGGTATGGTTCCAATCTGCTGATAGAAAATTATTACCTCTCCCTCATAAAGATTGCAGTTTTGTTAAGGCATGGTCAAGATATGTCTGCACATAATTTAGTATAGTGTAGTGAAAAAATACCAATAGAGAGCCAGGAGACTAAGAGTTCTAGCACTCACTTAAGGATAAAAGCCAGCTGAGTAACTCTGAGTCAGTCACTTTCTCTCAGATCAGCCCAGGTCATAAAGATATTGTTGTACACCAAATACAAGTCACTTTCTCTCAGCCCAACCCAGGTCATAGAGATGTTGTATAGAGAATAGGAGGCAAGATTATTAGGTGTGTTTGCTGCCTTCAGTTATATAGTTGGCCCTCAGTTTATGATTGCAATTGGTACTGGAATTGTTATTGCTAAACAATACAGTTGTGAAGTGTGGCATCATGTGACCACATTGCTTAGCGACAGGAGTTCTGGTGGTCCAGATTGCTGCTGTTAAACAAGTACCACATGGACAATTAAACAAGGTACTTCTGACTTCCTATTGGCTTCCCCATTGACTTTGCTTGAGGGAAGCTGGCATGGAACGTTGGAAATCTTGATCACATGCCTGTGAGGATGCTGTGATGGCCAGACTTCCCAGTATCCATTGTAAGTCCTCATTCACTGCCATCATAAATTGAACAACTGGTAGTAAGTAACATGAGGATTTCTTATACATGCATAATTAAAAATGTGTGATCAAAATATAACATTATTACAGTAATAATAGGGTTTCAAGTTCATTCCAACCACAAGGACAGCATCTTTCGATGTAGGGATCCTACTTCCCATCTAGTACTCCTGGGGTAAAGTGTTGAAATGAGCCAAAGATAAGGCTCGAGAGCAGGGGTGTCAAACTCACGGCCGCATCACATGATGTATCTGGACTTTTTTCCCCTTTGCTAAACCAGGTGTGGGCATGGGCATGGCCAGCTCGTGACGCATCTGGCCCCTGGGCCAGGAGTTTGACAGCTCTGCTCTAGAGAGTACTAAATAAACAAGGTTGAATAAATAGTTTGTAGATATAAAATGAAACCTCAGCTGAAAGTTGATTATTGCATCCATCTGCCTGTCAGTCACATAGAAGCACAGATTAGATGGATAAGCCTCAGTCAATTAAACTAAGATGCTTTTCTTTTCACCATGATGGTGTCCACCTGAAATCTACTTTCTTATAATTTAAATTTGTTATTTTTTGTCTTGTTTTCTAAACAACTGAACATTTCCCCCCATCTTCTACATGAGAGCCTTTCAAATACCTAAAGATAATTATCACATTTCCATACAGCTTTCCCAGGCAAAACATATAGAAATCCTATAATTATTCCTCCTACATTTTTCCTTCCAGGCCCCTTATCATATTGGTTGCATTCCTCTGTACATCATCAAATTTATCAATGCCCTTTCTAAAATGCAGTACCAATAAAGGAAAAGATCAAGGAGAAAATGCAGTCCGTGGAAAGAACTCAACGCAGTGTTCTAGGTGCATAAGAAAAATTAACACAGTGATCAGGATTAAGTTTCCTTTTGGGCATTTAGATCATCCCGTATAATTCTATATAATTTAATGCAAGGAAATTAGCAATATATCTCCACAAATGTTTGACTTCTTAATGCATATATAAATTAATTAGCATTTGATGAAGTGTTTAAGTTTCAGCAGCATTGTGAGCACGAAACGGTGTCTTAATAATATCTGGTTTGAAATTAACAGCCCTAAACTACCCCAGGATTCAATAGAGAAGTATAATTCAAATATAACAGCTAACTATGTGTTCTCAACTATTTAAGTAAATAATAAAGGAATGATAAGTAAATCACTCATTAATATTCCATGAGATAAAAGAGTATTTCCATAAATACAATAAACTATCAGTCAAAATGATTAGAAGCAGTTATTTCCTAACAAGTTGTCAGATTGTAATGTAAATTAAAGTGTTAATAGAGGGAGATACTAGAGATGCTTGCTCAGTCTTGGTTTCATTCTGGTTATTTATTCCAATCAAGTGATGTATTTTCCCTATAGAGTCTTTTATTACTGATAGAAAAATTGAGATAGATAATCAAAAAGAGCAACAGAGAGCAAAAAGTACTATTACTTTGGTAAATTAAGATAAATTATACATTTTCTAGCCATTTGATGTCAGTACCCTTCCACCTGTTAATCATCTATAGCAGGGGTCTCCAATCTTGGCAACTTTAAGCCTGGTGGACTTCAACTCCCAGAATTCCCCAGCCAGCAAAGCTGGACAGGAGGAAGTTGGCAACTAAGATAGAGCAATCAACTTTTCAGTATTTGTTTCTCTTTGCAGACACGAATTCTTTTTAACCATAACTTTAGACGAAAGATTTGTAGCTTCCTGTTCGGCAGAAACTTTATATAACAGTAGATATTCAGTGGTTTGTCAGAATCATTGGAGGGAACATACTTCTTAAACGATTGGGCAGTGTTCAATTGCTGTCTGACTCTAATTTTCTTGTTAAATAAATATTTAACAAGCTCATTTCCTGTTTTGTCATTGGCAGATATTTTAACTTTATTAGTAGTACTTTTCGCTCTCCATTGTTTGATCTTAAGGAAATAGTAGTATTAACTCTGAATGGTCAAGAATATTATCTCTCATTTTTCCACTTACTTCTAAACTGCTTTCTTATCTGATGGGAAGCTGCATGGTTTTACACTTAACTCCCTGGGAGAGGGGAAAAGAAATTAGTGCAGATAAATTGGAAAGCATGTTATCATTCGTGTGATGACATGAAATAAAGCATACAACAATGTTTAGTCAGGTCAGCTGAATGAATCAGGCCCACAAAATCAGAACATGGTGAAAAAGAGAGATGAATTACAGAGAATTGGATAGGAAATACTTTAAAGTGTATCTCGTACATAGATAATCTTTAAAGGGCCACATCTCCATTTCTTTTAATGGATAAACAAGAAATAATATACTTACTAGTCAGAGTTAAGCGGTTGAAGTATAAAAAAAATTATGCATGGCATTCATAAGGTAATTCATTGAATTTATTGGTTAATGTTATTTTTGAACTCAAGAAAATTGCACTATTGTGTATATAATTAAGTTATAAAATAAATGATTGGATGTTACAATGTAAACAATGTTAAGAGTAATTTTATTCAAATATCCAAACTGGCCTTTATCTTGCTTCTGCAGATGGATGATAATCTTCGCAAGAGCCCTCAGCATCCTCCTCGTAAGCTGACAACTGTCAAACTTTCTACAGCCGAGGAAGGAAATAATTCACTGAATCGATTGTCGCCCTTATAGTTTTTTTAATTTCATATTTATACATGTGTTCTGAGAAACTGTTCATCTGTAGTCAATATTTGCACTAAATCTATGTCTTTATGAATCTATGGCAAAGGATAACTTGACATGGGTACAGGTCCATTCATTTAACCAATTTATTCTATGGTCATGTTAAAAATATTACACCTAAGTTAACATAGGAAAAATCACTAGGTAATTGTAAAATATGCTGTTTAATGTCACCTTTAATGCTGCATAATGCTTGCCTTTTTAGGTCAATATGTCTTTTGACCAAAAGCTAGGATTTCACTTTTTTGGAATTTACTTTTCAGTTTTGACTACAATCATGTTGAACCGCAGCTTGTTGTATATCAGAATAGGTACTGGATCCCCACTTTTAGCATTTTTGTAGTTTTCTACAATAGCTCAAATACTGAAATTAAAGTATCAGCCTGTTAACACAGAACAGTGAATAGTGAATGGTATTTGCCATTTCGAAACACTTTGTGCAAGCAATGGTAAATATATGCAATGTATGCTATTTTTAAAAGAATATAGATTTTTTTAAAAAACTAGTCTTACTGCCATTGGCATCTTGTTTCCTATTTAAATCTTTATTCAAATCTAGTTTTACAAAGAAAGGCCTGGACAAGCCTGATTAACTGCCTGAAAGCATATTGCATACAAATTGTAGCCATTTTTACTGGGTCCTTTTTTTCTTACTTTGTTCTCTCTTACTCATTGACACCTTTTTCATGTTTCTCCAGCAATTTCAAGTTCTCTGGAATGGGGAGAATGTCCTTCAAACTCCATTTCTGATTTCAACCATAGCAATTGGCATTACTTCTATTTAACCTGTTTTGTGCTAGAGATGCAATTGATTTTTGCCTTAATGCAATACATCAACACCAACCTGAATGACCTAGCCTTTTCTCTGGGGTAGAATGTTTCAGTTAATGAATTGACAGGATACTTAGCATGTGCAGTATGTTGATCTTTGCAGATGGAGTTCCTGATGAGCATGGGCTTCCCCAAGTACTTGAACCAAGAATGGTAGGTAATACTCCGCTCAGAACTGCTGTACATAGAGCTCTGTCCTTGACACTTTCTTGTTACAGTCTATTTATTTATTGTATAGGATCTAAAGGTCTAAAGCACACGACAATATAATAAAAACAGCAGCAGAGAGCAATATAATGCCATAGCAGTGCGTTGTTATTCATTATAGGGATAGAGATTGGCATTTCCTGAAAGTCTCTAAGTCGAGTTCATTTTGTAACATCTGTCCATAATGGTACTGAGAAACATTTCAGCTTAGCAGTAATTTTACCACAATTAATAACACTAATAGTCCAAATCAAAACTAGACAGTTGCTAATAGGAGGGATGGGTTGTTTAAAAGTTAGATGGTTAGGGATTGGCTTGAAAAAGGAAGGAATAAAATAAGTTATATAAGAAGAAAGGGGATATTGAAATATTTAAGTCTTGAGATACTTGAATAGTGTGGAGTTTTGAAGGCACATTTTACAGAGAGATACTATGAACCTTTTTGTACCTGCTTGAAGTAGCTCCCTGGGCCTCTGTTTGTAACCTAGCTAGTGCCACAAAATAACAGGGTACACTACCGTGGAAATTGTAAAACACTGATGAAATAAAATATGGAAGGTTGCATAAATTTGGAGTTTGATCTAGGCAAGAGCTTTCATTGACTCAAAATTTAATTCTGAATTAAATCAATATTTTTTTAGCAAAGGACTTAATCAAAATGGCATCTTTAATCAACTGATTTTTTTTGTGGATATCTTAATTCTACATTTTTCATATGTAAACAAACAGCTTTCTTTTTGTTTGACTTTATTTTGCCAAATCAAACAAATCAACTTTTCTCTAAATTACTTGAGTATTCTGTGAATGTAGAGACATAGTTGTCTGAATAAGTTTGTAAATTTTGTATATAAATGTACTTACAGAATATTACTTTGTAAAATAAAGAATGTAGCAATCTCTTCACGTATCTTGTATTTATAACAATATTTTGGGATGTCTAACAATAAAATTAAAAATTCATGTGACTTCTGTAGGCGTTTCATTTGTTGTCTGAATCTGTAGATGCCTATGCAAAAAATATCTGAAAAGAAGTGTTAACTTTTTTTCTTGATAAGGGTTTTCAAACAAGGTAGGGCTTCTTCCCCCCCCCCCAAGTGTTCATAATACAACTTGACAAAAGTAATCGGGTTGACCATGAAAAAATTCAAAATCCACCTAGAGAGAATAGAAACGTACAGTTTCTGACTTTAAGCCCTTTGACATGCCTGTCACTCTACTAAATTTGATGTTGCTTCTGCTGCTAAAAATAATAGATTTCCTATGATTGCTCATCAGAAAGAATTTAATAATGTTTTCTTTATATAACATCTGGATTTCGCTGAGGTCTTGCATGTGGCCCTGGGGTCTCAGGCTATGCACCCCTGCCTATATTCAAACAGGTTCAAAATAGAGGCCACCTTCAAGGCTGTGGGAACTCTTCATCTAGGAAAAAAAAATAGCAAGTGAATGCTACTAGTTGATCTCAACAGGCCGGTGTGCATTTTTTATTAAATTATCAATATTCTAAATTTCTAGAAAAGTAGCCAAATGTGCTGTAGCAATTCATTTTTAAAGTTGAATCTGAGAAAAGTTCAGTTATTTTTTATTTCTGCCATGAATTTTTTTATGTTTGGATGTTTTGTATTATAACTTTTTTGTTGTTACTCTATTGTCATAATAAAGCAAGCCATGGAATCAAATAAACTGGTACATTTTCTTCAGAGATTAATATGATCTAGCAGTATGATGGTAGTGGTGGTGATGTTGATGACTAACTATAACTACATTTTGACAATGTAGTTTATTGAGCTTTCTCTCTGGTATTTTAAATAGAATTGTTCAATTCAGATAGTACACTCAATTAAGCTCAAACAACATAGCTTAGATGATATATGAACCTAGCTATTGTAGTTTATATGCCAAAAGCATGTTGTATGAACTCAACTAATTATGGCATCTAAAATCATGATTACACCAACTATAATTTAATAGGATATGTGAACCAATGTATTTACTGTAGCTTGCCTTTTATCTCTTTCTCATTCTTAGAGATAATTCTATAGGAAGTATTTTGGAATCAGATTGTAAAATCATGGCGGATAACCCCAACATTCAGTATGGCTCTGTAAGCAATTTTCACTTTGTATCTTCCATATCTTATTTGCTACTGAGTGATGAGTCTAAAAAGCAGTTTTGGGGAAGTCAAAGATTAATGATATCATTAACAGGATAAGCCTGTACATCTGCTTAAAAATAAATTCAATGCATTTTGGCGGTACTTAATTCTTATAGAGTTAGAATTCCATCCTAACAATCAGCTTTATGGTCAGGTTTTGGGTTTAAATGCTGAACATTTGTGAAAATAAATTGCAGTTTTTACAACTGCTCTCTTGCCACAGGAAAAACTGCTCTCTTGAGAAAAAAAATCCCTGAGGCATACAAAAAAGGGGTTTTTAGGGCAATGTTTGCTATTTTTATACCAAATTGAATTTCCATGTTAAAAAAATATATTGTCATGCCTTTTGGCAAACTCTAGAAATCAGAGCTTTTTATTATTATTCTAAATGACACTATTTGTAAAAAGCAACACAAATGGTTATCAGAATCTAATTTACAGTTTTCCTGTAAATCATATTTATGATGCCAGGCATGTTTTGTATTGCTATGGTTACATACCTATTAATCTTATGCTATTCCTCTTCCATTTTTCCAGACCAAGTTCTCTTGTCCTACAACAGCTGGAGAAAATAAAGTATTTATGTCCTGGCTTCATTCAAGTGGAAACATAGATGGATGGCAGGAAACATTAGCTAGTCAGCTGATACTGTACATACAGTACTGAAAACTATCTGGGCCTCTTGTTACACAACATGTGTATGCTGAGTTTAGAGAATGGGCGACTTGACAAGCCAACTTTTCAATATTAGTTCCCAAAATGACTAAAATCAAATTATTGCATAAAGCAGCTTTTTGGGTACTGAAATTTTGATCAGTTCTTATTTGCTGGCTCTTGCTCTTCTTTTGTTCTGTGAGATGCAAAATAATTAAGCAACATTGTATGATATTCAATAAATAAAGACCAGAAATGATTAGGTCTGTTGTGTAGAATCCGAGATGATATCTTAGGGCCATAGAATAATTTCAAGGAAGAAAGCTATGCCCGGACTATAGTCCAGAAGGAAAGGAATAAGTCTTGCTTCTAGTAATAATTCCAGAGCAGCTTATTTAGAGGAGCAAAGGGATAGGTTGCCATGTTATGAAGACAGCAAGGATTTGAGTGCCTGTTAAATATTTATGCAAATATGCTTACAAGTATTTTATTTTCCATAACTGATGAAGTTGAATACTGTTTTTGTTCCAGGAAGCAAGTTTCTCTACAGTTTTTTCAAATCAAGAAATCATAACTTTTTTAAAAAAAATCAGACAAGTTCCTTAACAAGTAATTTGGATGTGACTGTGCTGATGGATACTTTAATATAAATTTCCAAGTGAATGCAGAAGTGAAGTAGGGAATAATAATTATATGGGAAGAAATACACTTTATCCCTTGTTCCTTACAGCAAGGATACACTACACTAGTTTGGAGGTATGAGTCGTCAGCTCTTTCTGGAATAGCAACAGCTTAATGGGTGAGGCAGGGATCAAAGTGTATGTGTCATATCACACATGAAGCAGAGATTAGATTCCTTTTTTTCCTGAGTTTGGGGATATTTGTGGTGATTATTTACTTTAAAAATACAGTACAGAACATCTCTTGGGGTTTAGAGTAGGTATACCTAGACCTTTTGTCCTTTCTATTATGTTTTTCTGTTTCTTACCTCAAAAACACACAAAATGAACTTATCAAATTTTGGCAACTATATTTGGAGGGATTGGGTCACAGAAGAAAAACAATGGAGATACAGATAAACTATCAACACCTCAATGCAGTAAAGAACCTATGGAAAGCTTTTTCACATTGTAAGGTCTATATGTTTGAAATTACCATTTATTTATTGAATCTGCATGTTATTTGCCTCAGTGTTAAAGCAACTCTAGATACAGACAGTAATAAATAATTAGAACAGAACAGAAACAAAGGTTCCTTGGTGCTCTCTGAGCTTGATTATTTTCTTGCAAACATTTCATTACCCAAATGCCATAATATCATCAGTGCTGTTAGGAGTGGGATTTGCTCTGATTTTATATTCTAATATCTTGCTATGTCAGTGTTGTTAGGGATGATCTTGGTGGTTCTTTGATTAGCCTGTTTACTGTTAGCTTGTTTAGTGGTTCCTTGATTGGGGTATTGTTTACTTCTTGATTGTTGATCTGCTGTTAATCTTGGTGTTAATCTCTGTTCATCTAGTTGTTTTGGCTTTTTATTCTTTTTTTTTAGTCATTGGTGTCTCTTTTGGATGGTATGTAGATGCTGTTTATGTCTACTTGTTTACAATTTGTCAAAGGAATTCTGGGTATCTATTGTTTTTTGAATTTGACTTTATCTAGGATGATCAGTTTCCCAGTTAAAACTATGGTTACATCTATCCATGTGTTGTGCAATTAAGTTTTTATCATGACTTTTGACTGTTAGTGGTCTTCATGGATGCACTCTGCTCGTCTTCTGCTTGTTTGTCCTACATAGTGGCTGTTGCAGTCCTTACATCAGAAGAGAAACATCTACAACAGTGGCTATATCTAGATATCTGCCTTATGATCCTCAAAAATATGTTCCTTAGGTTTGTTCAAAAAATACCATATAACATTGTTCTCTTTGTGGTCTTCACATATTGTTAAGTTAATTAATTCAGTTGCTGCTCCAGAGAAAACACAACAAAGATAAATGTGCTGCATTTCCTCTGAAAGTGCAGGCAGATGTTTCTCAATTGGCAAGAACTCCTGTCTTGTCCACTTTCTGGTTCCTGAATGGCTGTTTCCTGTATTGAAATTGCCATGCCAACATTCCTTCATTGTTTCTTCACCATTTTGACTTTGCCATGCCCCCCACACAATGTTTTTCCTCACCACAAAAATGCAGTGAGGGAAGACAAAGGAGTAGGTATTTTCACTGATTAAATTGTGAAGCACTGCAGAGATGAAAAAATGCTGCTTGTGGGATGAAGCCAGCGATCATGTGGAAAAGACATAACCCTCATTTTCTCTTCCTTTTTTAATGGCAGGACAGTCCAGTTTGCACTTCCATTAGTATAGCAGAAAAAGGCATAGAAGTTAGACCACTGCCTCCTCAGCAGAGGCAGCCCTGACTATTGCAAGAAAAGAAATTGCCAACATAATGATGTCTTGTCCAGACTCACTAATGTATGTATTTTGTGATACAGAAATTAACTGCCTCATGGAAAAGAGTGTGAAATAGCTTGCTGGAAATCCCAGGAATTCTGTACATAATTAGTCCTATTCAGCACATGGAATAGGATGGCTTTTGGCAGAAGTGGAGTGTTGGACATGGGAGTAAAGAGGAGATGATTTAGCTAGGCTTGGTAGCTCCCAGATGATCTGGATCATTCCAGATGATTTGGATGACAATCCCCATTATCTAATTGTAATAAGAACCATAGTAACTGGTAAGGATGACAGGAATCCAATACATCTTAAAGGTACCAGCTTGCATGTTGCTGATCTTTTGGGAGCAGCATCCCATTCCATTCTGACCACTGGATTTCATGAAGCATTGGACAATTTATATGAGATGTATGATTTCAAAAAATTGTAGTTTAGTTTAGTTTAGTTTAGTTTATTGTCATTGCACATGGTACAACAAAATTAAATGCTGTCTTCAGTGTACATTATAACTATAAAAATAAAAACACAAACATACATCCTTTACATTCTATATAATTGAAATTGAAAACTCAATATTGCACTATACTGTAGAATTCCGTATGGTTATTGCCCTGGGATAGAAGCTGTTTTTCAACCTATTTGTCCTTGTTTTTATTATCCTATACCGTCTGCCAGATGGTAATAGTTCCAAAAAAGAGTGCCCAGGATGAGATGGATCTTTAAGAATGTTTTGAACTTTCTGAAGGCAGCGGGAGCTATAAAGCTCTTCCAAAGAGGGGAGAGGGCAACCAATGATCCTCTGGGTAATGACGTTGGCCCTCTGGAGTGCTGTCCTATCTGCCACTGTGCAATTTGCAAACTATACACAGATGTAGTAAGTTAAGATACTCTCTATGGTGCAGCAGTAGAAGGCCACCAGCAGATTTTCATTCAGTTGTTGTTTCCTGAGAAGTCTTAGGTAGTATAATCTCTGCTGAGCCCTTTTATTTATTTATTTATTTATTTATTTATTTATTTATTTATTTATTTATTTATTTATTTATTTATTTATTTATTTATTTATTTATTTATTTATTTATTGGTTCAATTTATATGCCGCCCTTTTCCAGAGACTCAGGGCGGCTTACAATGCGTTAAGCATTAGCCTACATACTTTTGTATATACCTGCTTAGTAGGGCTTTTGGCCCTCCCTAAGCGGTGTCCTTTTTTATACAAAGTCAGCTTATTGCCCCCACAATCCGGGTCCTTATTTTACCTACCTCGAAAGGATGGAAGTCAACCTTGAGCCTGGTGAGATTTGAACTTGCAGTAATTGCTGGCAGCTGGTGTTACTTAACAGTGCTTTAGTCTGCTGTGCCACCAAGGCTCTTCCAGCCTTTGACCAGTGCTGCAATGTGAGTGGCCCAGGTCAGGTCCTCTTTTATGGTAACATCCAGAAGCTTAAAACTGGCCACTTGCTCCACTCGGTCTCCATTGATAAGCTAGGGCTGGCTGTCTGATCTATTCCTTCTATAGTCCACTATAAGCTCCTTGGTCTCATTTGTGTTAAGGACCAAATTATTGTCTCCACACCACGAAAGCAACTGTTCCACCTCTAGTTATATCTATGTCATGTTCCAAACAGAAGGAAATAAAAGGAAACAAACCTGGATGGCTGCTACCTTAATTTAATCACTTCTTGGCACTCACTGACAATCGCAGATGAAAATCTTGTTAGGGCTACTGCCCTGTGTTTACAACCACCATTTATCCATTAGTTATCACCACCCACCCAATCATGCATGCTGCTCCCTCCAATGTGATCCAGAAGTTGTCTTATGTTTAATTCTTGAGTATTTACAACCAGCATCTAAATAGTTAATTCACTTGAGTATTTACAACCAGCATCTCAACAGTTAATCCATTTATTATTTCCGGCTGGCCATGATGATGTCATCCCCCAGCTATTCCCTCCCGTGAATCCTATCAGTTCCTGGGAGGCTTGATGAAGCAGATGCTGGGCTGAAACGAGGTTTGTGCGTTCCTCCCCCCCAAGAATGGCAGCTCCATGCCGACAACACGCTGGAGCTGACAATCTAGAGCAGTGTAAGTTAAGTCCCTGCCAGCTATAAAGGCCACCCATTTTACAAAATAACTTTTAGATAACTGCCACAAAATAAAAATATGTCATTTTTCCATGTTTTCTTTTCATATTTATACCCAACACAAACATTCACATACACGCGCTCCATTTGCCTTAATGTCCTGTCAAGAAGTAAAAGTAGCTGCACTTTGGGTTAGTTTTTGGATAGGAAGCTTTAATGTTGCTTAAAATTGAGAGCATACTATAAAATAGCCAGTTTCACAAGGATTGTTTATCTTAACCAGATAATTGTAGATATATATATATATATATATGCATAAATTAAGCCAGAGCATGTTGTTTTCAGCTACTCTGATATCTAAAACCTCTGATTTAGTATGTATGTGTTTATGGCCAACATTTTGATAAAGTAAGATATAATCTAAGAAGAAAACATGGTAGTGATACATGTGTTTCCCCAGTTTCCAAGAATCGATTCATTAAAAACAGGAACATTTATCTCAGTAAGGCTAGCTCCTCCTAGATTTCTAGACTTAAAAATGAAGATTAGACAGACAGATAAGTGCAAGCAGTTAGAAGGTGTATTGATCCATGAAATAAAAAATAACTGCATAACTATAAATAACTGCAATAATAATGCATAACTGTTTCATTGGAACCAGCAGAAGCAACATAAAAGGATGTACGAGATTATGAGTTCTTAAAAAACACGTCATCTGGTAAAACGCTAAAAAGAAATGGGATAGGAAAAAAAGCAGAGAAATCCAAATGTTGGATGTTTAAGCTATGAGGTCATCAGCTCAGATGATTCCCAAAAAGGAGTTTGTGAGTTGAATATAGAGTCAAGTGTTGTTGTCTATGTATAAATATTTGTGTATCACACATGCATAGTATAGTAATTGTGCAACTAGATTTTTGCCAGTTTACCTGTAAAGGCACTCAATGCTTTACTAGAGGAATTAACTGAACTGAAGCTTGGATATGGATGTTTCATACCGGAGCTTTTAGATTGAATGTAGTTTCCTATTATATACCATTCTGATACCGGTAGTAGCAAATTTATAGACTTGTGGAGTTGGAAGAAATCACAGTATCGTTTAGTCTAATTTTATTCTTTATTGTGCAGGAAAATCAATTAAAATATGCACAATACTGATCTTTGTAAGTATAGACATATCATGTCTTACATCTTTTCCAAAGCTTTCATTACTACCCTACCAAGTGCCGCTTTGTGGCATATTTCTTGATTGCTAATTCCTTTGCTTTGACAGTTGATTCTAAGATGCAGAAATCCACACTTCAATTATCAGTAACTTTATTTTATATATATACATGTTGTTTTCTTGGTAAAATATAGGTGTAGCTATAGCAATAGCAATAATACTTATAAATCATTTTATAGTGCTTTACAGTCTTCTGTAAGAGGTTTACAGAGCATCATATTGCACCCAATAATCTGGATCCTCATTTTATCGACCTCAGAAGGATAGAAGGCTGAGTCAACCTTGAGCCAGTCAGGATCGAACTCCTGGAAGTCAGCAGAATTAGCCTGCAATACTGCATTCTAACCATTGCACCACCATGGAGTAGTTTGTAGTTTGAGCCTTTTCATGCTCAGAATGAAATGCCTTTGCCCTGGTAAATAAAATTATCATTGTTTTCAGCATCTTCCTATATTGCTGCTGCCCGATGTAGGTGCATGCTTGATTTAGCTAGGCAGCTGGAATGACCTTCACATTTTGGCTGACTCTGCTAGAAGTATATACTCTTGTTGTACACTCCCAGCATTCTTTGCTCATCTCTCTGAGGAGCAGCCACCACTACTATCATTATGATGAAGTAACATAACAGAACTTGAGGGATATGTAGCTATTTGGTATATAATAATAACAGATAATAACTGATCATTGTCATCATAACATATATATTCTATTAATCAAGGATATTAATTATTTCTTGGACAACTTAAATGCAGGGAAGGGAGGATGAAAGAAAAAAACCTAAAATGCAGAAATCAAAAGCCATAAAATTGGAAAGAAAAGAATGATGGAAAAACAGAGTCATCTGAAAAGATGCAAAACACTGACAGGAAAGCTCTGATCTGCTATAACAAAACAACTGAGACCTCTAAGAGAAAAGTTTGTTGTCAGTAAACTAGCTATAGAAGATTTACAATAAGCAGCACCTGGGCAATTCCCAGAAATGCTACCATGAACAACAATAGAAGAAACTTTGGGGGCTGTAGGTATGTAATCAAAGCTCTGGTCCACTGTATTCTTTGGGAAGTTTCTACTAGTTGCAAATTTCAACAGAAAACACAGCTAATCTCTTTAGCAAAACTGATGTTGGTGTTGGTTCTGTGCTCAACTTGCTCAATGTTATTCAATTTTTTTTTCAAATAAGTCTACAGTTTCTTTTGATTCTTGGAGACCTGATAGACATCATTTTGCCAGTACTGTCAGTACGACTTGAAGTTCTTTGTGAGTTTACACTGATACCATCAATGATATTTACTGTAGCTGTTTTTCTCTGTTCAGTTTCATTTTCAATTGACTTTTCATTTTTCCAAGCATCAGGGTCATCTCCAGTAACTCTTGCTTTCACATTATGTCTCCAAAATAACAGTTTTAGTTTCTTTATTGGCGTCTTATTGCCAAATGAAGAATACTTCTTGCAAATCCAGTGTATTCTTAACCATTTTCTTTAGCAACACAATTCAAAGTCATCATTTTTCTTCATTCTGATACTTTTTACAGCCATATGTCAAATTGTAAAAATCACAGCCTTGAGAAAAATGTACTGCTCTTGTGTGTTGTCTCTGTGCTAATGATCCTGCAATGCAGAATTGATCAACCTGGCCCAGGTAGAGGATTAAGATCATTTAAGTAGAACTATGCTTTAATTCTCTGCATTATAATTCTGTGCACAATAGTAGAGAGTTGCAGTGGCAGCCACTACAACAATTGCAAAAGCTCTTCAAGAGGGCTTTAATGGGACCGCTGGACTCCACAGCACTTGCTTAAGAGTGCCACGTTCATGCATATAATATTTAGCTTTTAATGTGTGTTTTTCTGGAGCTACATTCCCTGGTTGCAGTTGAATATCCATTAGCTGATCCACTAACTCATATGAACACCACAGCATTCCTCCTCCTTCTCCTCAGGCCAAGTAATTTAACAAGCGGATTGCTATTTTTTGCTAAGATTCCTTGAGTATTCAGCAGAGCAGTAGCTAGTGGGGGAGAGGAAGGGAAGCATGTTTTTGTAAGTATGGGTCCAGCTGTGAGCCGGATTAACTGATATAGAGTCTTCTGATCATGAGCAGCTGTCTGTAAAGTACAAATTGTGGTTAGCATTTAAATGTGAAAAACAGTGAATGAAGAGAAAAGAAGGAAGGAATAGCATATAAAATAGATCTTTTTTTCCCTAATGTTATGTAAGAGGGCATTTCTATGCGGTATTTATCTGCTTTAATGAGAAGTCTACATCTCATTTTAAGAAAGCCATTGTTGTTCCAATGTCATATCTTTAAAAAATAAAGTACATTTTAAGTTGAATCAATGTCATCATTTAAATTTTATCTGTTCTAATCATCCTATACTACAGCAATAGGAATATTCTAAGGGCAGAGATTAGAAATAGGCATGTTGCAAAGCAGTGGCAATCTCTAACAACATTTCCAAGAAAGATTTTGGGGCCACTATGCATTCTTGCAAAATAAAGATGGAAACTCAAACCTTTGGCAGTAGGTAAAGGTAAACTTTGAAGAGAACACCCGAAAGGATTGGAGGGAGGGGGGGGAAACAGGGAACAGCATCTCAGAGAGACCTTGCCAAGTTCTCAGCAGTATCCCAATTAGTTCAAAACAATTGGATCTGGTTAACATTGAATTAGATAAACAATATATTGAGCTACACAGTCATATACAATATCAATAATTCTTTCTCTGCAAACTGCTTGTCCAAAAGGGCACTTGAGAGTCGGAGTCAGGCAGAGGAAAAAAAATCTGCCATCCTTTCTTGCTACTTAGTCCGATTGCTAGACAAAATTCATTTGTCTCCCCCAAACTGGGCGGACAGTGGTCAAGGAAATTTGATAATAAAATTGTTAAAAAGCAAAAGAAGTTAAAGCAATTATTTAATCCTAAATAACATCTATTGTTTGCTAAATAAATAAATAAAATTTTGTGATAGTAAAAGGAGACAAACACACTCCAATCTACAATATCACACTTTGGATTTGCTAATTAATACATAGAAATGACACAATAACACAAGTGTTTTTGCTTGAAGCAAAATCAAAAGCCAAATGTAAGATGCTTTCTTTTTCCATCTTCCTATTATAAAAATTTAATTAAATAAATAAATAAATAAATAAATAAACCAGTTCATTATGTAGAATGAAAAAAATTCTTATAAGCATGCGTATTTTTATAATGTAACTTATCTATATTATCTTCAAAGCAGAATAGATGCTTTAGATTTCTCTTAAAATCATGGTAATCCAATCAAGTAACACAGAAATCTAGAAAAATAAATTATTTAAAACAAGCAATTGAATATTAGTTTGCTTTTGCTTATAGATTTATAAGTGTTGTGGATCCCTCAGGGATACCCTTCTTGCACTTCTCTGCCACAATAAACTGATGTTGAATTAGCATTTAATTAAATAGACTATAGTCCTTAAAATGTATGTGATAATAAATTGTCTTTAATATACCATAGGTTATTGTGTTTGAAGTTTTAGAATGCTAAATTGATTTATTTGGGAGGATTCTTGCAGTGTAGATACAGTTAGGTTAGCCAATTTTTATAGGGCAGCTCTGAAATTGCTCTTCAAATAGCACTAATTTCCATGAGTATTGCAGTGCTAGGCTGCAGTATTCCCATTGTTTTTTCTTTAAAAGGCTAAATTATTTTTAATCTATAAGGTCAACTGATTTAAATTTCATTTCTTCAGCTTCAGATACTATACACACATTCATTACGCAAATCAGTGGTGGGTTTCAAAATTTTTTACTACCGGTTTTGTGGGTGTGGCTTGGTGGGCGCGGCATGGCTTGGTGGGCATGGCTTGGTGGGTATGGCAGGGGAAGGATACTGTAAAATCTCCATTCCTATTCCAATCCAGGGGAAGGATACTATAAAATCTCCATTCCCTCCCCAATCCAGGGGAAGGATACTGCAAAATCCCCATTTCCTCCAGATCAGCTGGGATTTGGGAGGCAGAGAATAGATGGGGGCGGGGCCAGTCAGAATTTTTACTCCGAACTACTCAAAATTTCCGCTACCGATTCTCCAGATCTGGTCAGAACCTGCAGAAACCCACCTCTGATGCACATACACCAAGACACAAATTTACCCAGAACTGTTGCAGGGACAGCAAGAGAGGGAGGGGGGGAAACAATGAATGGAAAGAGTAGGATTGTCAATGAATAATGAGAAGCATAACTATCTTTAACAGCCAAGAATCCTCTAGTACAGAGGTCTTCAAACTTGGCAGCTTTAAGACTTATGGACTTCAACTCTCAGAATTCTTCAGCCAGCATAGCTGGCTGAAGAATTCTGAGAGTTGAAGTCCACAAGTCTTAAAGCTGCCAAGCTTGAAGACCTCTGCTCTAGTATCTTAAGAACTAACAAGCATATTGAACAAGCTTTTATGGGCTACATCTGTGACTTAGTTAAGTTTCCTCAGAAACAGCCTTCAAAGATGCAATGAGGTGGATGACATACTAACCCGAGGCAACATATCTCAAATTCTAATTGGCACAGCATGGCCCTCAGGTTTCTTCAGGACACATTTTATTTCTGTCATTATGCCATGATGAAATTGGAGGAAGGCATATAATAAAATTCCTTTTCTATGCCCCTGGTTCATCTATTACAAATGGGAAAAGCAGATTTGAAAACAAGAGAGAATTACAGCATGTTCCTTTTGAGCAAGTCCTTAGATTTGTGCCTATCCTTATTTCCAGATTGATTTTAAGAATGTATGAAATGCAGAACAATATCTCTGTTGACTCTGTAGACACATGGGCAACTTAAAAACTTTGACTTGTCTGTCAATATCCTTATGACATCTGTAAAAATGACAACTCTTCATACGGTGCTTCTTAAAGATCATTTATAAGGTATACCCATCCTTGCACTTCTGAGACACTTGAATCTGAGTTCCATAATCCCCAGTTAGACATGTTGGCTTCGTTTCCTTTGGCTAATATTGCTAGGAATCTTGGGAATTGAAAACAATACATCTGGAAGCCAGCAACCTGAGAAAGCTGCTTGAATTGTTTTTGCTGTTGGCATAGGCTAAAGAGCAAACCATATGATATTGCCATAAACAGGTTTCATCCAGACTATATCTGTGAAAGTCAGGACTCATTTATGACTTTTAATGATCCACACCAATTTGGAATCCACCCCTACATATGGCCTAGAGCAGTGATGGTGAAGCTTTTCGGCACTGAGTGGCCAAACCAGATTGTGTGTGTGCATGCATGCACCGGAGCGCCAGGAACCCAAAGACCAGCTGGCCGGCATGCTTGCACCGGCCACCTAGTCTTTGTGTGTGCTGGAGCGCCGGAAACCAGAAGAGCAGCTGGCGATGGCATGCGTGCCCACAGAGAGGGCTCTGCGTACCACCTCTGGCATGCGTGCCATAGGTTTGCTATCACAGGCCTAGAGTAACATTGCAAAATGAGGAATGCTCATAGGAATTCTGAACTAAAAGATAAAGATGTATTTAGAAAGAAAAAATTGGATTAAAAAATTGCAATACAGTAAAATCCTAGCCAAAAAAAATGACCTGTTGGTCAACACATTAGCAAATGGAGAGGAAGGCCACAGTTGCTGACCTGAAAATCCTAACAGCTCAAAGTAGTTGAAAGCGCTTTCTCAGGAGTGGGATAATGGAGATAACCACTATAGCCTCTTCCATATCATTCCTTGCCTGGAGCCTGTTTTACTCTACTCATAAGGTTCCACATTTCTCTGGGCCCCATGCTGCAATCCCCTGAAACTGGCTATGATGAGGAGAAGGTTTTATCTTTCCTTCCTTCCCCATACCCACTTTCACTTTTGTCCCATTCCCCAAGGCTATTTTGCAGAAGATGGAAAACATACATAACATATGAGGTTTTATCAAATATAGAGCCATGTTGAACAGACACTCAACAGTGACAGACAGGCAAGACAAAGGTAGCTATTGGAATTATTCAACTGAGGAATTAATATGTTAAGTATTGTTTTTCACTGAGACAAACAGGAGATCCATTATCTCAAAGGTGCTTTTTCAAGAGGCGAGGGGACTTTCTATTTTTTCTTTGAAGACTTTCGCTTCTCATCCAAGAAGCTCAGAGCTGAAGAAGTTTCTTGGATGAGAAGCGAAACATCTATAACTTTGGGATAACTTTGGGATGACTGAGAATCTCCATAGACAGAAGATCCATTAGAATTTCTTACCCAACATCATCTATATTGGCAATGAGAGAGTAGACAGGATGAAACAAGTTGACAACAAGTGTCAAACTCATGTTGTCACAGCGGCATCACAGGACATATTCAGACTTTTCCTCCCTTTGCTAAACCAGGCATGGGTGTAGCCAGCGCGTGACGTATCCGTCCCATGGGCTGGGAGTTTGACAGCCCTGGTCTAGAAGCTTCTGTATTTGAAATGGCACAACCCTGGCTCTGAACAAGATTGGATCTCTGAAAGAGCTGGTCTTATCTGATCAACAGATCATTCTGACAAAAGCAACTTCCAAAGCCATTCTTAATTCCACAGTATCCATACACTGTTTTCTTCATTGCCTTTTGTTTAACCTTTTCTCTCTTTTTGAAAATGTCATGAACTCTCTTTTATATTCATATATTGGTTATGCAATTCAATTCCCACTGATCGATACAAGCAAATCTCCAAGTACTTCTGTAGCTACAATCATTCAGTATCCATTCACTTTTGTTTTACCCTTTATTTTAGCATATACACCTCTTAAGTAGCCCAGGCACCATTTAATTTGGTTTTCCTGGTATATCCAACTCTCACTTCTATATAATATAGGGACACAATTAAGCTTTTTATGCAGCCATTTTCTTTTAACATTCATTTTTTTTTGCAACAGATCAGATATATCCACTATATTTCTACAGCAATTGTACATCTTCAATTTTCTCTACCCATTTCCCAATGTTTAGTTAGTGTAATACCAATGGAAACATATTCTTCCACCTGTTCCTGATTTTTCACTTCTTATATATAACTTGCAATTTATTTTCTCTGGCAAACACAGCTACATTGATAGATTTTGTTGTTGTTGTTGTTGTTGTTGTTGTTGTTGTTGTTGTTGTTGTTGAAATGCCTCATTGCAGATGTAATCTCTTCAAAGTTCTCTGCAAATAATGTGGCCTGGTCAATAAACCCAATACCACTGACATACAAAATCATGCATGCCTTCACATTCCCAATCAACATACCTCTAGCACCATTTTTGTGTATATTGTGTTCTGCTCAACTCTTAACCAATTTATTATCCACACATGCTGTATTTCTTCATGAATTGCTTTTCTCACCTACAATACCTAACCTTCAACTCTAAATTACTCAGCATCTGTCATAATTAATTTTATCCTGTTTTTTTCCAAATCAGCAAACATACAAAATACTTTTTTTTCCACATTCATACATTTCTGAATAATTTGTTAAAATTCCCCAATGCGCTCATTGTCAACTCCTGAATCCTTTCTTTCACGTGTTGCCACATGTGTGGGGAGGAGTTTGGGTGTGAAAGAAAGAGAGAGTGGTACAGCCACCTTCCAAGTTTCCCAGAGGCAATTTTTATTATTTTGAATGTTCACCTTCTATATGAAAACACTTAGAACTTAGTTGCAGACTGTTCCTGCACCCCTCAGAGCCTAACAAGTATACATCCATGCTTTCCATCTGAATTTTGACAAACAACATCCCAGGCACATTTAAATGCCCTAGTTTTTGCTGTCAGTTGCTGCTGCTGTCTTTCCAGTTATAAAGGAAAATAATAACCACCTACTTCCTCTTGTCATGTACAGCTGCAGCTTTCACACCTGCACTTAAAAAGCTGTTCAGCCACTCCATGAACAAACCACATTCGTATCATCCAAGTTGCATTATCAACACACGTAGCCTTCCTATTTATCAAAGATATCAAAATGTTTATGAGTATCATTATTATTGTTTTTGCAATGTGCACATTTATGGCAGGTATTTCTGTTCTTGTCAGATATATATCGATGGTCGTGCTCATTTGGTTCTATGAGGAAGTTATTTGGTCAATACAGCTTCAGGTTCAAAAGGTTGTTTTATTATTTACAAAATATATACATGCATACAATAATGAACAGGGTGTCCTGTTGCACCTTTTACCCTAACTGTATGACTCAGATGTTGAGAGGAGAGATAAGTTCACGTGTTGTCTTGCTGAGAGATAGATGAGAGAGAGAGAAAAAAACAGGGAAGATGTCCAAGTGGTTTCTGGGTAAGAGTCCAATAAAAGAGTTCATTGGCTGATATAGTCACATGTGATATCTGTAAAGACTTAACCCCTTCTAGTCTCTGGTGCATCATATGCAGGCAATATTCTGACAGTTCTATTCTTTGATACATCACTATTATCTCCATACAAATATGTAAAGTATTTCTTGTAGCGTTTCATTTCATTATTTCATGACTTCGTTACATGATTTTTATTTATTGTCAAAAATAAAAGTGAAGTCATGCATTTCATCACTTTTATGTTTAATTTCATTGACTCGCCTGGGCTCTTTTGTTTAGCTGATTTCTACCCATTTTCAAACAGTTTTTACTTCTTCAAAATAAACACATTTTCTTTTTCTCTTTTCATCTTAAATTGTTCCTTACTCTCTTTCACTACTTGAACATTTGCATTATCCTTACATGCTGCAACAATTGTTCTCTTAAATGCATTTTTCTACTACAGCCTCTTTCATTTCCTCATTCCACTAAGTGTTCTTTATTATATTCTTGCTAAAGTAATGCCATGTAACTTCTATGGCAATCTACTAGAATGGGGAGGCAGAGTATGTTATAGGTTCCTTCTCTTAAAGACCTCTATCTAGTGGGACCAAGAAGAAAGGCCTTCTCCATGGTGGCTCTCTCCTGGTGGAATATCATCTCTTAGATCAGGAGTGTCAAACTCAAAGCTAGCGGGCTGGATCCGGCCTGTGGGATGCTTAGATCTGGCTTGCGGGGCCACCCTGGAAAGAGCAAAGAACTGGCCCATATTGCCTCTGCCAGCGAAAATGGAGCTCAGGAGGAAGGCGTGCGGCCCTCCTGGGCTCCGTTTTCGCTAGCAGAGGGCTGCAGGACGTCGAACTGGCCACACCCATCCCAGCCACACCCATCCTATCCATGCCCACTCGGCCTACTGAGGTCAAACACAACCTTGATGTGGCCCTCAATGAAATCGAGTTTGACACTCCTGTTTTAGATGATAAGAGATAAGACTGGGCACCACCTTGATATTCTTCTGAAAGATCCTAAAGATAAGATTTTGCCAGAAAGCCTCGGGACCTCAGAGAGATACGGACCCCATCAAGTGTTTGTTTGATTGTTATCGCCAGAGGGGTGGGGGTTATTGTGTTTGTTATTTAGGACTTTATTTCTGTAAGCTGCCCAGAGTCAATGTGAGTGAATGCCCATATAAATTTTATTGAATAAACAAATAAATGATATTATTTTCCCTCTAAGCAGTTTCCTTGTCCTGTTTCCTTAGAACCATATTCCATTTTTTTCCATAGGTGTACTATTTTTTTTCTGCAGTTGTTCTACTTTAATTTTTGCTTCCTTAATTCTTTCCTTTTTTCCATGTCCATTTTCTCCAAGAAGCACCTATGTTCAGAACCTCTCATTTTCCCTACATCCTTCATTAATCCTTTTAATCTTTCATCAAAAGCAATCAAATCAATCATGCTTCTACATTTATATAAACCTAATTCTTTGTTGTCTGTATATATGAATAAATTTACTCCGAAACCCTGTTTTTTGAATAAACACATCTTTTTCTAAACAGGAACTCATCAGCCATTTATTTATTCGTATGTCTCTAGATGGCTCAATTACTTTTTCTGTATTCTCTCATCTCATTCTCCTCTATCCATTCATGTCACCTACTGGAAGAATTTTACTGCTGGCTCACATTCATTCAGAATGTTGCACAATTTCCCCCAAAAGTCGTCTCTAATTCTTCCATTATCAGCATTCACTGGAGCATAAAATGCAGTTGTCACCAGCCTCTGGGTTCCTTTTTCACTCACAACAACCTTGATAATACAAATCCATTCTAACATATATTTTAGCTTTTTCATTCACGATTAAACCTATACTTTCACTTCCCTTTCCACTCCAAAAAAATCAGATCACTTTTATTTTTATTTATCCCTCTGCTTCCTTTTAATTCCATAGATACTGCTTTACTGACTTTAATTTCCATTACTAATTCATGCTCTTTATTCTTCTTGCATTCCAAATTACAATGCTCCATATGCTATGATTGTCACCAATTGGACCCAAAGAAATGGATCTCCACAAGCAATCATGGTTGTTGTTAGCTAAGACTTTCACAAAATGTTTTTTAACAGTACCTTTAGTAAGAAAGATTATGCTAGGCTATTAGCTTTAATTATACCACCTTACGTGCAGGATTACCCAATTATTGTAATGTCAATATTAGCTAGTTTTAGTACCTTTTTGCCTATATGCTGCAAATACAACCAAAATCCACAAGCACACTCATTCTCTTCTATGAAAACTTGGATAACTAATGTTGACCCTACTAAACCAACATTATTTGCATTCCACCAGTTAGGAGGTATATTCATATATTGGCACACTCAGGATGCAATAGATAATTTAGAAGATAAGCAGAAGAAAATAGCATAGATGGGGATGACATCTCAAAAATGGGAGTTCTTTTTCACAACATTCTCAGTGGGTTAACTGAGAATTATAAATTATTAGTCATCCTTCAACTAAGCTACTTGGGAAAGGTTTACTCTTAAGTGCATGCATTTAGGATTCTGACCTAAGATAGCAATCTTCTTTTTCCTGCCTGCAACTAAACGTTACTAGCCTCACTTCCGTGAAAGAAGAATACTCACCACTTTTTTAATCCAATTATTTTCTGTAACGTATTGAGGTCTGCATGATATGACAGTTGAACCAAACATATGTTTTAAGAATACAGGAGTTCAGATCTACAACGTGAATCAAATCAATAATCAAATATGATGCAGAACATGATAATAAATAGAGATTGGCACATAAGCAACTTCATGGAATGACAGACAGTAAGCCAACAGTATCCCATTTTGAAGTCTGAAAGAACCTAAGTTAATACACCTGCAGTTCTTCCCAATTAAAATGGCCAATTAAACCTTTGTCTCTAGCACCCCCACCTGACCATGGAAGAATACAGATCTTATCAAAATTCACAAAAGCAGTAGATGCCACTAAGAAGAATGATATTGCCTTAATACGTTACCGTGTTTCCCTGAAAATAAGACCCTGTGTTATATTTTTTGGAACCCTGAAATAAGCACTTGGCCTTATTGCCATGCGCTCAAAAGCCCGATTGGACTTATTATCAGGAGATGTCTTATTTGGGGGGAAACAGGGTACATTTTATACATTTGTTATTAAATTATGATTTCTTATATTCATGTGATATACTATATCAACTTGATAAAGAGAAGCAAATGTTATTGTCATAGAATTAAAGCCTATGCATTTTGAACCAGGTTCAGTAACATTGTTAATTGGTAATAGTTTTGACTCTTAAATAGCATTTATAGTTTTGATTAGCTTTGTAAATATCATCAATGACAATCAATATATATTACCTGATGTAGACTAATATTTTGCTTTCTTAGTATATATCTTAAAAAACAAGACTTTCGTGGATCAAACGTTTCTCCCCCAAGATGGAAAAACAGGCCCTTCTGTTCTTTGACTTTCCTTAACTGAGGGAAAAACTCATCCTTGTGAAGGAACCCTTTACTTCCTCCCCTAGTTCTTTCGTGCACTCTTGGCACTTTTATTTGAAGAACCCAAATGATATTTAAGATGGTTGAGCTTTCCACTGCAGTGATAAATATTTTCCTTTATGTTTGAATACCAGATTTCTTCTAGTCTTTCAAAGAGGTTTAGGCTTCAGTTGTGTCTATTTTTATATCCTTACCATGAGCATCATTTTTCCTGAATCACTGGGCTGGAACAGTTGTTGCAGAATCATTATCCTCTTCAAATCCTCTTCTGTCTTTACGAAGATGCTTCCCTTTGGTCCTTAGAGGTTGACTCAGATAGAGATGTGTGGGACGAGATTATGAGTGAATCAGTGCCATATACTTATGTGAGAATAATAATTCAGCTTCTTTTCCCTGTATTGGACATATACCAGGGGTGAAATGCTCCCGGTTCAGACCAGTTCGGCTGATCCGGTAGCGATCATGATGATGGTTCAAAGAACCAGTAACGATGGCGGCGCGAGGCTCCGCCCACCCACCCGGTGATCATTACTTCCTGGTTTTAACCAAGAAGTAATGTGTTTTTTACCCTCTGTGCATGCACAGAAGTTTTGCGCATGCGCAGAGGGTCCATGCGCGCATGTGATGTGCACAAGCAAAGTGAGCACACTTGTGTGGCTCGTGCACTTCCGAACCAGTAAGGAAGGTAAATAGATTTCACCCCTGGCATATACCCAGTTTCTCTGATGTTTCTTCCGTAGATTAGAAAATAAAATTTCTTTCCAGCTTGACTTCTAAGCACTTTCATGGATGTCCTGATAGTTTCCTTCACAATAATATGGAAAAGGATAGCTGTTACTTTTTCTCAAGAACTTTTTCAATTTATTTTTTACTTACTAATCAAGACCAAATCCCTGGTGGTCTTTCATTTAAGTATAACCAGATCTTACCGTGTTTTTTAAAAATCAGCCAAGGTCAGTTATTGCCAATTAACTTAGTCACAGGAACTAAAGAAAAGTAACTGGTCCCTTGAATTTTGTGAAATTCAGTATAAATAAGCATAGAAATGCATTATGTAACTGTAATCCTGTGCAGGGACCCCTGCTGTCAGGATTCCAAGTAACACCCCCAATGAAAGAAAACTCCAAGGCTTGAGTTCCCTCAAAGTTCCATTTTATTAGAGATGTCATATTGGCACATCTGGGAAAACCCGAATCTGAAAGTTTCCAGGTTTTCCTGGAAATGTTGGGTCTGCCCGCCCCCCCCCCCCCCAACAGTCTGAGGGACCGTGAATTGGTCCCCTATTTAAAAAGTTTGAGGACCCCTGTCTTAAAGTATCACAAACAAGTATTAGAATTAATGAAGCTACTAAGTGCGTATGTATACAGGGTGGAATTAATTCCAAGATGCTTGGTAATATGGAAGGAAGGAAGGGTTTAGAAATCTGGTGATACAATGGCATGTGAGAATGACCCTGGGAGATACAGGAAAAGCCACAGCCAAATGAATAGGCAGTTTAGGATTAGGGGCAAATTAAGAGGCAGCTTAGCCCACAAAAGAATTGTGAGCATAGCAAACATCTCACAAGGGATCCTTGATCTTGCCAGTCTTGCCCAGATTGGAAGCATGTCCAGATGAACTAATTCTATTTTATTGTAAGGTTACATTAACAGAATTAAACCTATCAGAAGTCTGAAAGTATATTTCTCCCCTCTCGTCTTACAGCCCAAGAAACTAGGGAAAGTCCCTCCTGAAACGTTTGCACATCCCAAGGAAACCTTTCCCCAATACTACAGTTGAATTGTTACTAAGAATAACAGAATTCCAGAATAAAACAAATAACGTTGTGTTGCTTCAATTTAGAATATTGGATGTTTTAATGTTGGAGATTTTCAACAGAAATGATAAAGTGCTCCTTCAATTATTTGACAAATTGTAATATAATAACCAGATTGGTACCATAGATAATCAATTCTAGAGCCTGGAACTCTCATATTCTGTTTGTCTCGGCAGCTCAAGTCTTCCTCAGAAGTGATTATCTGTGTCTAGGGAAAAGTCTCCCCAAGGGCTGGAGATGCCATTCACTAGCCCTGTCTCTGACGGCACCTCACCTCCTAGCAGCCATACACATGAACATTCCACTGCCTTCAGGGAGATAACAAACACATAAAAATAAATTTTATAGCGTTCACTGAATGAAATTCTCCATGCATTCAGAGCTCCAGATGACCTAGGCTTGGTAAAAGTGCTTTACCATTACAGATACCTTTATATGCACCAAAACAAGATAGTCATGTCAAAACAAGGCAAGGAAAGTGTCTCCTCATAAATTAGCCTAATGTTATGTCCTTATAAGGACATCCGCCCAGATTGGCTGCCAGCCATCGGGCGGGAAAGTTTAAATCACTGTCAGGGGCGGTGCGACTGCCGGAGCGAATATAAGGAGAGCTCCGGCAGCGCGCAGTCAGTCTTGCTACAGTTTCCTAAATAAAGTTATTAATGTAACGAGCTGGTCGCATCTTCCATTCCTGCGCCGATCTAACACTGGCGACGAAGGACTAGAGAAAGAGACGAACCTCGTGGCGCCAAGCCAACAAGACCAAGACTCCGGCACCTGAAACCACAGTAGGCATTTCCGAAGGCATGGCATCCGCTGAAGTCACTTTGCCAGCCCTTGCTCCATTCCGCCCAGGGAAGGACAAGTGGAAATCCTACGTGGTCAAATTTCGGCAATACCTGAGAGGCAACAACATCAGGGATGCCGATGATGACCGAAAAAAGGGCATCTTCTTGGCCAACTGCGGCTCTGAAGTCCTTGATAAGGCAATCGATCTCGTAGCACCACGAGACATCGAAGAAGTGCCATGGACGGACCTACTGCAGATCTTGGAAGAATACTATGCCCCAACTGGAACACCAGTGGCGAACCGTTTCACCTTCCATCAGAGGGACCAAAAGGAAGGTGAGACCATCAAAGAATTCGTGGCCGCCCTGCGCCAGATCGCAGCCAGCTGTGAGTTCGACCACGTGGACAACGCCATCGCTGACCGTGTGGTTTTCGGCATGAGGGACAGAGGCCTGCAAAAGAAATTCCTGAGCAGGAAGAAACTCGTGCTCAAGGATGTGGTGGAGGAAGCCACCGCATCCGAAATCTCGGAGAAAGTGGCTGCCGCAGTAAGCAGAGCTAAGGGAATCCACAAGATTCGCTCTACAACGCAATCATCAACCAAGGATTCCACAGCTGGATCCGAGTCGGAGGAGGAGTCCACCGTACACAAGGTATCCAGACCCCCAAGGCGGGAAACTGCCCAACGAAGCTACAAGGGGGAGCGCTGTGCCAGCTGCAGAGGGGACCATGCCAGGGCGACCTGCAAGTGGAGAGATGCGACCTGCCGACGCTGCAACAGAAGGGGTCACATCGCCGAAGCTTGCAGAGCCGAGGAACCAGCCCCAGAGCCATCCAGCCACCATCCCCGCGAGAATCGGAAGGATTACCAGAGATCATCCAAACGGTCCTCTGGCCCATCCAGACGCAGAGACGATGATTTTCCCCGGAGCGGAGCGGTCCACCAGACGACCATCGCACACACGAACTCAGACAATGCCACCAAGTTCCACGTGACCATCCACGTGGAGGGAGCACCCTGCGAAATGGAAGTAGACTCGGGCTCGGTCTACTCCATCATGAACTGGCAACAATTGAAGCGCCTGCAACCCAACATCACCAAGCGAGACCTGAAGCCATTACACTCCAAGCTCGTCGACTTTGGGGGGAACCCCATCGGAGTGTTAGGAAGAGCCAACATCCGAGTCGCCTACAACGAGTTCAAAGGCAAGCTTCCCATCACCGTTGTGAAGGACAGCCGACCGAACCTGCTAGGAGTGGAGTGGTTTAAGCCGCTGGGGCTTTCAATCGAAGGCATCAACCAAATTCGCAGGGACGAACTCGACAACCTCATCGAAGAGTTCAAGGAAGTCTTCGATGGTAAGCTGGGGAAATTTGTGGGGAGGCCAATCTCTTTTAATCTGGACAAGGGAATCACCCCAATTAGGATGAAGCCCCGCCGGGTTCCATTTGCCCTGCGGCCTAAAGTAGACGAGCAGCTGGATAAGCTGATCGCCCAGGGCATCCTGGAACCGATCGATCATGCCTCATGGGAGACCCCCATTGTGACCCCACTGAAGCATGATGGGATTAGCAATATCTTGCTAAATAACAGAAGGAGACAACTTGAGGCACATTAGGTATGTGCTAAACTATAATTATAAACTATAACTATAATAGCTAAACTTAGCTAAACTATGACTACCAGAAATGTAAGCATGAACAATGGGATTTACAGACTCTAGAATACATAGAAACAATCTAGTAAGAAATCTGGGGGTTTGTATACATCCACATAGGTGAGATATAAAGTATGTTGCTGTACATTTTCTCAATCCACATATCAGATCTCCATTCTGCTTCATTAACAAGACTGGCGAAGGGTGTTGGGCTAACAGTACACTGTTCGATTCAGTGATTCATTCATGCCAGTGGGAAAAGCCATCACCAGTTGACATTTCTAAAGTGGTGTAGGGCTGGGTCTAGGAAAGGAAGCAGATGCTGACAGACAACAGAGTGGTAAATTTGGCAATCTGTCAGAAGATGATCTATGGAGTGGGTGAGGACTCCTGCTCCTCCTTCTCCTGCTTTAGCAGGAACTCCCTTGAAACAACTTCAGTCTCCATCATCCTATACCTCTGGGTTCCCAACTTTTGGATCACCTGTATCAGGGGTGAAATCCAGCAGGTTCTTACAGGTTCTGGAGAACCGGTAGTGGAAATTTTGAGCAGTTCAGAGAACCGGCAAATACCACCTCTGGCTGGCCCCAGAGTGGGGTGGGAATGGAGATTTTGCAATACCCTTCCCCCAGGAGTGGGGAGGGAATGGGGATTTTGCAGTATCATTCCCCTGGAGTGGGGTGGGAATGGAGGTTTTGCAGTATCCTTCCCCTGCCACTCCCAGCAAGCCACGCCCACCAAGCCATACCATGCCCACCAAGCCACGCCCACAGAACCAGTAGTAAAAAAAATTGAATTTCACCACTGACCTGTATCATCCTATCTTCAGCACTGGAGGGCTGACAGGCAGGTTGCTCAGTCATGTACTTTTGCTGCCAACAACTTACATGGCACAACATGAATTGTTGTGAAGTAAAAGTAGATTGTGAATGACTTGTTTGCCAAATGGGGCATTTTCCCCTACATCTGTCAACCTGCACAGAAAAAAGGCTCTATCTAAAAAGCAGATTACTTGAAGTTTTACAACCTGCTGAAAGCATCCAATAGGAACTGCGCAAATTCCAGTCCCTTCTCCACTGTCACTTTGGTAGCTGCTGAAAAACCACACTTTGAATATATAGGAAGGTTTGTATTGGCCGAAGATGGAAAACACCATTTTCAGTCCTGATCAGATCAGAAAATTCCAGGGTTGTGGATGAGAGAAAGGCTATGCTATGAAGATATGATTACTGAGACATTGCCAAGCTGAAATTAGAATTTTTGTGAACATACCTCTGTCCTTCAAACATGCAGATTTGTCCTCTATTTCTGGAATTGCTGAGCTGCTTCTGATTGGCTGTATCAAATCTCACAGGATCCTAGATAAATCTCACAGGATCCTAGATAACCAATGTAGATAGAGACGGTATTTACGGTTATTACAGTCTTTATTATAGTCTTCATAGAGCCATATGAGCCATGTGGGGAATTGTGGTGGGGGGAGTGTGTTTGGGGATTGTTATGTGTGTTGGACCTGGTCTTTGGGTGTTAAGTGAATTTCATTGTATGGGTATGCTGTGTATACATGTACAATGACAATAAAGTTGTTATTATTATAGGGTCTGCAGAAGCTCTATTCCAAGTCAATACCTTTTCTTTTCATCACAAAATTAGAAGTATTCAGATCAAAAACACACATTTTGGTATTAGATTTTTTTGCAGACCCACCTCCTCTATACCTGGTTTGCTATTAGAATTAACAGTATTAAATACTTTTTGGGGGGAGATGATGGAAAACAATGGAAAATGGAGGGTTTTTTTTCATGTTTCCAGAACTTGCTTATGGTTGCTAAGTAACTATGCAAGCAAGAGACCTGCACAATTCCTTACTTGGTTTAGCCAAAATATTGCAGCACAATTTTTGCTATTATTCAACTGGATTTTTCTTTGCTCACCATGGATTGAGAATGGTGTTTATAAGCAGGAGAATTCATATATGTTTGAAATTGAGTAGATCAACTATCTGAGAAATACCATAAGACAATCCCTGTTTCTCCCCCGAAGTGACGAATGTGGACGCACACTGGATACTTGCTGTAATCCACAGATTTGGATGCTTGCGACTGTATGGAGATGAGTAGGACCTTCAGTGTGAGTCATAAGACACTTTAGTTCTGTTACTAATGTCCCAACCTAAATAAACCACAAAGTGACTGCTTTGGGGGTGGAACTAATTAAAGTAACCACCTGACTGGTGCTCTACTAAAGTTGATTTCGTAAAGCAGAGCTGAACAATGAAAATTCTTCTTTTGAAATGATGGTGCAGGCAAAAAAAAAATATATATAGAAGACTGTTATAATAAGGCAATGTAGAATCTTATCTTCCTTGATACAGCAATTTTGAATACACTGTTATAAGTTTGGTAGTGGACGCTTCTGAATCTAGTACTGTCCAGAAGTGCCGGGTTTTATATTCTTTAATTTTAGTGTATCTGAATGGCAACAACTTGGAGAACGTTTATAGTAATATGTTGTTGAAGAGATCTTATACCAAGGTGTGATCCTTTTATTCTTCTCAAAGGATTTTTGACATATTAGATGTTAATCTTTAAACATTCACTGATATTTGCATTATGGTTTAATAAATCAATGAATGTCAAGGTTGGATTTATTTACATACAATAACACTTTCAGCACTGGTCAAAGAGAGAAATTACAGGCAGACGAGTTACATCCATCCAGCCAAGATATCTCCTAGTACAAATGGCATAACCTATTCATTTTATATTCCCAGAGTCATCCAGAGCAGGGGTCCCCAACCTTTCGGACCTCAGGAACCACTAAATTCATAATTTTAAATCCCACAGACTACTAATATGATCTGCCTAATGACCAGCTGGTTGGGCATGGCTAGATGGTCATGTGACTGGGTGGTCACTCACATCGAGGGGCGCCTTGCTGGCCTCCACTCACCCCTCTCCTGCCAGCCACTCCTCGCCTCCCTGCCCGGGCTCCTTAGGGCCCCAACAGGAAGCAATTGTTGGAGCTAAGCAGCCACCACAAGAAAGAGTTGGCAAAACAGCTCAGTTCAAATTGGATCTGACCAAGAAGGAGGCTCAGCAAAAGCACCTCATTCAGGACTACGAGCATAGGGTTTCCAAGCAGAGGGAAGACCTGCAGGAGTGCAAGGCCAGGTACTGGTGCCTGGAGGCTCAGCGGGCTGAGATGGTCAGCCAGTTCTAGGCCATGATGCAGTTCCACTGGAACACCGGCTCCTTGCCACCAGCGGCACTTCCGCACCAGGAGGCTGAAGCAGACCCCAAGTTGGAATTTCTGCCCCCTCCGACCCACACAAAAAGACCCTGAAGGGGGAGACTCTCTGCAGCAACGCAAACATTTATTGCATGTATCCGGCCCAGGGGCCATAGTTTGAGGACCCCTGATTTAGTGCGATATAAATAAATGCAAATAATTTTCCTGTGGACCACTAAAATTTTCTTGCAGACCACCAGCGGTCTACGGACCACCGGTTGATGACCGCTGATCCAGAACATGTCTTTATATTTAATTGTTATGTTTTATTGATTTTATTGTAACACTTTTGATTGCTATGAGCCACCCAGGATCACTGATTGTCAGGCAACATACAAGTATAATAAATATTATTATGCTTGATCGCACAGTCAGTCCAATCCTGTAACTCTTTGGATCTTTGCTGTTAATGAAATATTTTTATTCATTATCATCTTACTCATGTATGTCACTGTCTTCCCTCTTACATCAGAAAGAGTCTCATAACACTTTTCAGATTAGCAATTTTTACTAAAAGCATAAGCTTTCCTGAACTAGAGCAATATGTGGGACAAACAGACCAACCTCTGCACAAAGGAATTAATGGATCCAAGCATAACCTCAGGACTCAAAACAAGGACAGAGTAATATCAAAGCATTTAAGTTTCCCAGGAGACTCCACCACAGATCTCATTAACTATTTTAGAAAAACAAACTTTAATAACACAAGTGAGCAAGAGATTGCTGAAGTCACTTGCATGAAATAGTTCCAACAAACACAATGGGTTTTTAATGCGCTCCAACTATTAATTGATAAGGTATTTACAATTGTCTCACCCAACCTGCTCCTGCTTAACCAACCTCCCTTTCCCCTTCCTTTTCCATTACAGTTTAAATCCTAGATCAGTTTAGCCACTACATGCATCTGATATAGCGTATGCCTTAATAAAAAAATTATGTCTGAAAAGGTGCTACCAGACTCCTTGTGATTTTTGGCTACCATAGACTACCATGGGTATAAATTCACAGTGCAGTTTATCTACTTTTTACTCCTTTTACTCAGCACACTGTCATTTTCAGCTAGTCTTGAGTCCAAAAAGATAAAATGTCTGTTTTCATATTAACAGGATGCAGGATCTTTTATTTAAAGCTACAGAATTGTTGATCGCCTATTTGGCTGTCTTTTTTTTTTAAAAAAAATTAAAAATACCAAGGTTAGCTGTGTAAAGTGAGTGTTTATTTTCAATCCCGGTTACTTATCTTTCTACCGGTTTCTAAATAATTACCAGTTTATTGCATGGTTGTTTCATTAATTGTCAGCAGATGGGGCTAATACTTTAACAAAATCGATAAAAGCCTGATTGGCTGGCTGGGATTTACACATTTTATTCTTTACTATTAAAAATATTGCTTCTACCAATTGTGTGACCAAAGAGATGCTGTATCAGCCTATTCTGAGTATGAGGACAGAGCTTAATAATGTGTTAAATTGATTCTTGGCATGCGTTTTTGTTTAAAAGCAGTAAGAAGAACCAGAAATCTAGCAGATGCTAGATGGTTCATCACTACTTTGTAATCTGCTTTCTTTTTGCTTTTTCTTAAGGAACACTTGAATTACTAGCCCTAAAGCTAAGAAACTGATGGATTGTCATCGTGCTCTTAGACAAGATTTTCTTTGCAGGGTCCTTGTTACTGAACTTTGTCAGTACCCGGAGTCCTTGGTGATGAAGACAATGACTTTGTGGAGTCCTTGTTTGCATACAGACCTTTTGTTATCCAACTAGCTAACATTTTCAGTACTGGATATGTTATGCCACAAACAACCAAGCTCAGAGAGCACCAAGCACCCCACAGTTCAACTTGGAGCTACATATATTCTCTTCTATAAGATTTTATATGTCTGAGTGTATCCTGTCTGAGTAGATTAATGTGCTTCCTTGTGATCAAGATAAGCATGTTGTTGAATAGAAAGTAGCTTTGTATGGTGGCAGGAAATGTTTTGTATAATAAAGACTGCATGAACTGCAATTAGTGTTACCTTATCTTATCGTACTTTCTTTTTTGGAACTCAAGGTAATGTATATGAAGATCTCTTCTAATTTTATTCCTATGATCCACTCTTTCATAGATATGCTATTAAGTAGTCCATAGTCACCTGGTTACCTCCATCTCTGGTAGGGATGTGAACATGGATATCCCTGATCCCAGTCTGTCACCTCAACCATTACATTGCAGCAAATGTTTAACTTTGATCCATCTATTTTTGCTGTGTGCAATATTCCTTTCTTTGTTTTTATAGGCAGGGACAATCATTCACACAACCATCCTTCCTTTTTTTCCCTTAAACCAAAATGCCACCATGCATTCAACATCAATCAATAGGCCAGGTGACAACTTGTTGGCTTCTGACCCTTGCCTTCCCATCCTCATTGCCCATTAGCAGGCAAATTAAAGCCCGGGCTTATTACAGGTTTACAAAACTGGACCATTGAAGTATGCAAAGTAACAATCTATGGTTATTTATTGATTATGACTCTGCATGAACTGCATGAAGTAGAACTTTATCTTCTCAGACTTGTGTAAGGCAAAGCAATAAATCCTGATTCTCCAAACACTCAACCCTGTATGCCAGAATTCACAACAATTGCTAATAGCCAAAAATTCACAGGCTAGAAAAGCTGCTTTATTGTAGATGAGAGAGGGAGGGGGGAGAGGGAGAGGAAGAGAGGGGTGGGAGAGAGAGAGAGAGAGGGAGGGATGGAGGAATGGTGGAACAAAGAATTCAAGCCCTTTATGTAAGTCTCCTTCAAGGTTTAATTCTAGATTTTTTTTCCTCCTGTCTTTTCAAGTCAATGGAAATATGATAATTTTCTTACTGCCCTTGAGAATAGGAAAATGCAGAACTTTACATAGTAATTATTTAGGCTGAAAACTGCTAGTTTTCACCTTGTCAGCTTCAGCTCTAATACTACCTTCCTCTATGTTTTCTCTTTCCTCTTGCAACCATTTTTATCAGCATCACCCAGGTATCTCTTCCTTCCTGAATATGTCCTGTACCAGAGTCTAATAAGGGCCACTGTTGCATTTCCAACCTAATCTGGATTTGCACAGAACAGACATAAATTATGATGCCAAGCTTCACTTGGCTGTGTTTTATTTAATATCTGGATGTCGAAGACTCTGGCTCTTGGAGGGTCAAACTGACCCACCTCCCAATAGGCATCTGATTGCAAAATGTCCCCTTCCCCACAAGCACAATGCTTAGTTGAGGTTTCAGAAGACAGTATTAACAAGATGCTTACATAGTCCACTCTGCTATCTATGAAGTTGAAGTCTCAGATGTGTGGGCCGAAGTGTAGGAGCGGGACTACAAAAAAAATAATGGCATCTTCCCTTCCCACTTATCCCTTGCCACAATTTCCTGATTTTCTATCTAGCAGTCTTGGAATCACGTAGACAAAGTTGTTGGGATGTCCTGACAAATGAGTTCATTTCATGTTAGACATTCCCACTTTAAACTGCCCAATCAAACCTTTTTCATTCCAGCCCACATTCTGTGCAAATGGTTCCATATCAATGGTATTACTCTTGTACTAAGTGCTTACCCTGTCAGTGATGATGGATTTTGGGGTTGGTGATCTTTCGTTCTAACTGGATTGTTGGAAGATAAGACCCCAGGATTTTCAGAAAATTGTCTGAAAACTATTCTGCTTCAAAAGATCGGTTGCCCGTTTTGCACCTCTCTTACTTGTTAGGACATTTATAAATCCTATTCAAGTTCAGTTTGTAAGAAAATGTTTACATCTGAGGCATCTGTATGATTAATATTGCTTGAGGAAGGTAATGACTTTGCTGGATTCTCATTGTTTTTGGCAAATCCTTGGGGGACTGTACTTGCTACAAGTGTTCAAGCAGTGGCTGCCAGATCTTCGGTTGAGATTAGTATGGACGCCACACATGTGGCTGATTCTGCCCCACTTGTCAAATTAGCTGATTATCATGGGTTGCAACTTACTTTTGATGTTTGAGTAAGGCACTGGTGACCTGAATATTAGCAAGTTGGCAAGAGGAGCTGTAGCTATTGTTTAACTCTGAATTTTAGGTAGAAAAAGGCAGATCTTGCAATCAGATATCATGCCATTATATCTATCTATTGTCTTCAGATACTTAATCTCATATCCAGGAATATGCTTACAGCTGAAATATATAAACACAATCCAGCTAAATGTTGTTTTATTGCAGACAAGGTAGAAGCCCTGTGGCATAGAAGATCTCTCTCTCTCTCTCTCTCTCTCTCCCTCCCTCTCTCTCTCTCTCTCTCTCTCTCTCTCTCCCCCCCCCCCCACAAATCTGGATTTAAATTATAGGGTTGGGATTTTCAAAGTAATAGATATTATTACTTTCTTCTCAGCCTTAAGTTTGCAAAACATCTGCTCAGTCTTAAGATTGTGGTTCTCTCAAGCCTGAGAACTTTTTGTTCCCACCTTTCCAGCTTCTTCTGTGGGAGCCCCAGCCCTGTGGAATGAACTGCCCCCGGAAATACGTAAGATCTCCGACCTCCGGGTATTTCGCTGTGCACTGAAGAACCTGTTGTTCCGCCAGGCCGGGCTATCGACATGATAATTTTAAATTGGGGTATTTTAAATTTCTGGGGTTTTAAATGGAGCCAAATTTATTTAATAATTTTAAATTTTAAATTGATGTTTGTCTTGTGTTTTAAATAGGCTGTACACCGCCCTGAGTCCTTCGGGAGAAGGGCGGTATAGAAATAAAATTATTATTATTATTATTATTATTATTATTATTATTATTATTATTATTATTCTTTGACCAATGAGTTATTGTTATTACATGGTATAGATTATATAAAACAATTTAAGTGGTAAATAAATATTTAATGTTGGAGCAAAGGGGTTGAAAGTTTAATTTCAAAGAGGACTTTAAAAAGGGAGGGGATAGGAAAGCATGTGTGATTTGCTGAAAAACAAACTTCCAGGGTTTGAAAAATGAAATTGTAGGGAGTTTGATCAGGATTTCTGAACTTTTTGTCTGGGTGTTTGTCTCTTCAAATCAGTGTTGACTCCAGGCAATACCGAGACTAGTCCTTGTAGTTTTTGTGGCAAGATTTTCAGAAAGGGTTTGCCACTGCCTTCTTCTTCAGGCTGAGAGATAGCAACTGGCCCAAGATCGCCCAGCTGGCTTTGTGTCTAAGATAGGACTAGAACTCACCATCTCCTAGTTTCTAGCCTGGTGCCTTAAGCTATTCCACCAACTGCAGAAAGTTTGAGAAATACCAACGTATATAACACGATACCTGAAGCTTATTCTTTGCTTCCTACAATACAGGCAGTCCTTGTTTAATGAGAATTCATAGTTACAACAGTGATGAAAGTGCAATTTTTATGACCAATCGTCACATTCACAACTTTCATAGGTCTGTAAAGCAAAGGAAAGCTGAAATAAGATCATAAGCACAGTTGTGGGGTGGTTTTTTTTAAGTGACTTCACTTAATGAGCGAGTTGCTGGACCCGGTTGTGGTAACTAAATGACAACTGCAAAGGAAGTATCTGGAGAAACATTGGTATTATTGGGCATCATACTGGCACTGCTGGCAGGAGACTTTGAAGTTTATATAACAGCTGAATCACATTATTCTGCTTCCCCCCCACTTTTTTTCTTTTCTTAAAAAATTGCAATAAATTCTTAGCTTAGTCGCTGAGGGATAGGCTTACTTTTAAACTGACAAAGATTTTCGCAGCCTGTTTAACATAAAATCGATACACTTCATTAAAGAAATGCAGCCCTGCTTCGTAGGATTTCCCCAATTAATTGCAAACAGTTTTCTAGAAGCCACCATTATTTGCATGTGTCTTATTTGACTCCTGAACATTTTGCAAAGGATAGATGGAGAAGAAATAAAAATAGTCGAGGAGGGGTGGCCCCGTGGTATATTTCAAAAATTCAAGATGGCCATGGGGGTCCAATTGAAAGCCTGCCTGTGTTTTTTTAAGCTCACCACCATCCTATCTCCTGTTGTTTTGGCAGCTTTTTGAAAATGCGAATTTGGAACATAGAAACAGAAGACAGCTCTTTATCAGCACTGAAAAGCCTTAGTCAATGGTTGACGTGAGTGTGTGTGTGTGTGTGTGTGTATTGTGGGGTGTGTGTGTGTGTGTTGTGGGGTATGTGTGTGTGTGTGTGTTGTGGGGTGTGTGTGTGTGAGAGAGAGAAAGAGAGTGAGTTAGGGACCCATTTAGGATTTAAAGTTTCAAAATCTTCTGCTCCAAATCCCAAAGCTCTGAGCAGGGCCAAATGGTGTTATATAAAAAGCATGAGTATATTTAATGTGCCCATTTTTGTTTCCGTTTTAAATAGCAGCTGCAGGGGCCTGTCAAGAATTGCAGGAGTCAAGGAAGGGTTGCTGTAAAGAAAATGAAAAGCTCTGGTCTCTACATTTGCAAGAACATCATTCATACACCAGGGTGTGAAGCTGGCATTGAGCCAATCTCTTTTTTTTTTTCTTCTTCCCTGGGACAAAAAACAGTAGACATGATTTGGATATCAGTACCATTTAAAGGAGTGGAATTCTGGTTCTGCTCTTATTTGACAGTGGAAATTAGTGTTTATCTTTGATAGACAGTCATTATTTTTTTCCAGCTCAGGCTCCAAGGATTAAAGAGGATAAGCTATGCTGTACCTAGGAAACATCTGCCTTCTCCCCAAAGCATTTAAATCTAGCCTTACTTGCTACAAAAAATTTAAAAAGCAAAAATATAGAGTTGGAAGGGGATTTTTTTTCCTTTTCTTTTGGTTTCTAAGTTGTTTTTTACTTTAAAGGTTGCTTTGTTAATTATATATGTTAAGAATGTTGTAAAAAGCACAGATGTATAATAGATTAGCTGCCAAACTCAAGTAAACATGCCTGGAAAGTAGTTTAGGAGGCCCAGAATAGGCTGCATGGCACATACAACTGTACTTTCTCAGAGAAAAGGATGCTTGGAAGGAGTGGTTGAGCAGTTGTCACTGCTGCTGCCTACCCTTCAATTGCTTCACTCTGTTCCAAAGCAGAGCCAACCCTGCACTTCAGGGGTAAAAAATCCCGGATCAGATCGGATCGCCTGATCCGGTAGCGATTTTTTTCCCCGTGGTTCGGCGATCCAGTAGCGATCACCACCCGGGTGTCATTACTTCCTGTAATGTTTTTTTACCTTCTGTGCATGTGCAGGTTTTGCACATGCCCAGAAGTTCTGCGTGCGCATGTGACGCAGCGCATGTGCTTCCGAACCGGTAAGGAAGGTAAGTAGATTTCACCCCTGCTGCACTTGGGTACTTGTTAAGTGTGCTATTCATTTTCAAGTGTGAGAGACTGTGGGGAGGCTGAGGAAGGAATGGATGAGATGGAGATGAAGATGGAGATGGAGATGATGATGATGATGTATGATCAATTCATTGTTGACTCTTAGCAACCAGATTTTCTCCATGATGGTCTATCCATGATATAAACAATGAAGAGACGATGGATGAGTTGATACCTAATTTTTGATTTGATGGGTATATATATATATATATATGTAAGTTTTCACGGGTATGTATGTGTGTATAGTTAATATTTCGGGTTTCTTCCCGTGTAATTGTGGATATATCCCTAAAAGGTAGAAGCGACGTTTCGACAGAATCCCATCTGCCATCATCAGGCTTATGTCAGCAGTCTTATGTCATCAGGCTTATGTCAGCAGTCCCGCTCGTCATCTTCAGGCTGGTGTCTTCGGCTTCGTGCTTGTGTGAGGAAAGCATGATCGGAGCTGTCGTCTCTCTATAAATACTGGTGAGGAGGTATGGGGTGCTGGCTTTGTTGCTGTGAGCGGGTTGGTTGCCTGTGTTGTTACTTGATGAGTTGATGTTTGCAGATTAGTCAGCTGTTTCATGTCATGTTCACCACCATCCAGAAGCCAGACCATGGCACCATCACCAGCTGCTGCATCCCCCTCCGATCCCCACACAAAGCAAACTGACACACGCCATGAACACATGGCAAGACCTCAAACTCGGAGCCAAACCAAAGCCCGGGATGTGGCATCACAGCCATCTGCTGAGGACATTACATCAAAAAACTCAGGATATCACAACACTGGAACTCAGGATGTTAACACACAGCCCATTACCCAGGTCGTTAAAACACAAAAGACTAATGGGCACACAACAAGGACCTCACCCACACAGGATGTTACGAAACAGCTGACTAATCTGCAAACATCAACTCATCAAGTAACAACACAGGCAACCAATCTGCTCACAGCAACAAAGCCAGCACCCCACACCTCCCCAACAGTATTTATAGAGAGACAGAGGCTCCAATCATGCTTTCCTTGTACAAGCACGAAGCCGAAGACACCAGCCTGAAGATGATGAGTGGGACCTCATCTAAACGTCGCCAAGATATTCTCAATCTTACACGGGAAAAGACCCAAATATACCAAAACTTGCATATGCATTGGAATGGAGATGAGGCAACTGAATGGATTTTGAGCGTTTATTGGCTGGATGCCCTTCTTGACACCTACACAGAGTTTGCAGACAATTACTCATTGCACTCAGAGAAATATCTACCGTTACCTAGGATCCAGCTCACAGCCTCTTGATTGTGAGGTGAGACAACCTCTCGACAACCACGCCACTCATGGGCAGCTATACAAATGTCTTGAATAAATAAAAATCATATAAATCCACTACGCACAAGTGGAGAGAAATCTGAAAAGGTGCATTTCAGATTTCTCAGAGAAGCTTGACTGGTTTTAATGTACTGTTAATGAAGGTGGAAAATTCTTATTTGCATTTCCAAAATTCCATGTTTACTTCTGATTAGCATTAAAAATACCTTCCTGAAATCTGTCTGTTCTTGCTTGCTTGGTCTTGCCAATTGTGTTGGACCTTAAACCAAGGAACTAATGAAAAAGAAGCTTCTAGTATCCTTCAGCCAATAGGTGTTGCATGAGCATATCACATCTTTGGGCATTAATTAATGTTAATATTTAATATTTAATCCATTATTTTAATATATCATGAATATTAATATAGTAACATAAACATTTTTCCTCCAGAAAGTAATTTGATACCTGCAACACAGTGCATGAAAAATAGTTAAGTAGTGAGATTCTATTTAGGATTTCTCTGCGAGCATTGAGCACACGATTCCAGTGAATAGAAATAACTGGGGGAAAGAATTTGGACACCATCCAAATACTTTGCAGGCCTGTGGGTGGATTACATGTACTCTGTTAGCTTCTCAGGGTTTTTTTTTTCCCTTAAGGAGAGCTTCTTTGATCTGCTCTTGAAACTTCCCCACCATTTCTGGGTTTCTGTTTGTTTGTTTGTGTGTGTAGTATTTCTGAGTAGAAGGCTTATAGAGCCTTCTTATAGAGGCCACCAAACACTCTGAGTGTCTCTCTGAATCATGGGCATTGAATATCAAGACAAAAATCCATCTCAAGTCTTTTTACCAAATTCTTCTTTTTCTTTTTCTTTTTTTTCTTTTGTATGTGATTCGGAAGATAATGTTCAGCTTTGCTTTACAAATTCTGGTAGTTCCATGCCTGTATGCAGGTTGAGAAACCCTGATTGTTCCAGTACAAAAACAGGATAAGCTGCTTTAGTGAATTTGTATTTGATAGCAGACAGCAACTGCCCTCTTTCTGCATTGAGAAATAGGAGTCTTCCAGCGTTGTAGTCTAGCAGGATGCCAATCCGGGCAGGCTGTTCAGTCACAATAATTTCACTCATCTCGCCATTGTGCAGAACTTTAAATGCAGAACTGCAAAGAGCAAAAAAATATAAAATCAGTACAAATCTATGGCAAAGGTCCATCACAGAATTTGTTTAGTCCAACACTATCTAAATCTCATCTAATGCCAACCTGACTGCAAAGGCCAATTTGTAACCGACTCCTTGGATCAACAAAAAAGTTTCTGAGATCTGAAAAGTACTATGCACAACTCCACCACCTGTTTAGAAAGAGATCTCAATAGGTTACTCTATTTTTAGATCTTAGGAATAAGGATCTGGAATCCCATCGCTTAACAATGCATTCCAACATTTCTCTTTTCCAATGAGAAAAACCCTGAATAAGAACATAATTTAATTAGAATATATACACAGGATCATTTATGGATTTATTTCAGGCAAGAAAAGCAATACCTATTTTCTCAGTTATTGTATACTCTTTGGGATATTATATATCATTTATCTGCTTCATGTCCTTCCAAATGCATTGCTCTGCATTTACCTGCAGTCTCAGGCAGGTTTCAGGTGGGGAATTTTTATTCTAACTAGGAATTAGGAGAGTTGCAACTCAACAAATTAAAAGGATACCAGATCAAGAGAGGGGCAGCTCTGCATCATGTATTGCCTATAAGCAAGATGATATATCTCTCTTAAGTAGTGGGTTTCAATTTAGTTTGCTACCAGTTTGCTAGTGCGTGCGAAGCTTCTGTGCATGTACAGAAGCATCCAGGCGGGAGCAAACTGGTAGCAACCCACCACTGCCTCTCTTCCTTCTAGATACAGAACTGACTGTACAAAAGCAATTGGTAGATAAGAAGAAGTTGTGTCTTCTCTGGACTCTATCCTCCACACAAAAACACAAAGCTTAGGAAAACAGGCAAGGCACATTTGCTGATTATTGTAACATTTTGCTCCCTAAACCCATTGGCATATTTTAATGTTAGAACTAGTTTGGGGGATTTATTTATTTATTTTGTTAATAAATGTTATTTCTTTAACGATGTTGTTTAACAATGTTATTTGTTTAATTTATTTGGCACTCATCACACCACGGGGCTTCTTTATGTGGCTTACAACAATAAAAAGGAAGAAATAGAAAGAAGTGTAAACAAAACAGAAGTAAAATAATAGAACAAGAAAACAATGAACAAGAAAATGAGAATACATCAATATGACAACAGAAGATGGATGGATGGGAAGCAGAGATTGAGGGGGGTGTTAATCTACCAGTTAACCTAAATTAACCTACAGTATAGGATGACAAATGGGCTATATAGATTCCAGTATTTTTTCCGTATGGAATCTAACAATGGGGCCTGAGGGAGAATACTCTAGGTCTGACCTACTCATCCCCATATATCTCACTTTACATATGCATTTCCACACAGAAATAAGGATCACCATAGTATTAATCAAGATGCTCATTCTTACAGGCTGCTGAAATAATTACTAAGGAAATATATATGCTGCACTTCATTTCATTAAGCACTCATTTTGAAATACAGTATTACAGATACTAACCACCCTTTTCAATGGATGATGAGTGCTAAATTAAAAATACTAATTAGATATGGAGACGAGAAGTCTGAAAACCACCACAATGTGACCTTATCTGCCAGAAAAACGAGACAGAGTATATCACTAGAGTACTATTCCTAGCTAACGATCATCCAGCATTGCAAAGTTCTGGATTCCGTCCAAGGAAACTGGTCTCTCTTTCGCTCTCAATACCAGTTATATCATCAGGATGACCTCGAGCGAAGCAGCCGTGGGAGCAATGTATTAACTAGGCAGCAAATTGCCCCAGGATAAGACAGATGGATCTCATGGTTGGAGGATTCATTACAACAACAAATTGCAAGGGTTCAAAGCTCTGCTCCTATTTCAGTTAATGAAAATTATACAACCAGAAAATCAAGAAGAGGACTTTATGGTGAAATTTTGTTCATCCCATTCTCGTAGAGAGAGAGAGAGATGAAAGCTTGCATTCAAATTTGTTTACAAATTGTTCAATTTCAATTGTAAATGAAACAGCATGGGGATGTTGATGAAAAACTGCCAACAGAAGTATGGAAACAGGCAAAAACAAGAAATCCTAATGCAGGAAAGAGAATATAATCTAGTAGAAACAACCGATGGATGAAATTTGGATTATATCAACAATGGGGTAATGTTAAGATTATGGGATGTGATAGTTTTAGTCACAACACAAAAAGGATGCTGAGGAAGTGGAAACAGTACAGAGAAAAACAACAAAAATGGAGAAGCACATGGAAGTCAAATCCTATGAAACTTGGTTATAAGAACCAGATATGTTTAGCCTAAAGGAGAGAAGACAAAAGCAAAGCATGATAGCAGTCTTCCAATACTTGAAAGGCTATCATAGGGAAGCAGATGTAAATTTATTCAAACACAAACTCAAAATAAGGAGTTATTGTCTGACCATGAGAGCTATTACACCAGGGGTGTCAAACTCGATTTCATTGAGGGTTGCATCAGGAGGGCCGGCGTGGGCATGGCCAGCTCGACATTACTTATGTTGGGGGCACCTATGGTGGCCTGAGCGCTCTGCCTGCAAAAACGGGTTCTCAGGTTCCGTTTTCAGCTGTGACGGCCTCCTGCAACCCTCTGCCAGTGAAAACGGAGCTTGGGAGATCTGCACATGGCCCCTGCATGCTCCATTTTCGGCTGTGATGGCCTCCTATAATCCTCTGCCAGTAAAAATGGAGCTCCATTTTCGCTGGCAGAGGCACTCTGGGCTGGTCCTTCGCTGTTTCCAGGGCGGCCCTGGAAATTTTGAAACAAGTCATCTTCTCTGCTTCTGACGGCGATTATTTTTATTCTCATTTGCGCTAATATTCTATGACTATTACTTCCAACTTGTTATTTTGCCATCAATTCTCTTTTTTAAGAAACTTACCTTGTTTTTGTGGAGCGCTCTCTCGTTCATTTGGATGAGGAGGTCCATCAGAGGAGTGTTCTGTCCCCGTACCACACACGCACCCCCACAGATGGCCCGGAGTTAATAAACCACACGACAAAACTCTTTGAAGATAAAGCTGGCAGCAACCCAGTGGCTAGCTGCCAATTCAGACTTTACTCACACAAAACAAAGATTAGACTGCAAGCATTCCGATAAAACAGGCAGAGTTTCAACAATACAAGGATTAATCCAAATGCAGTCCGATAAAGCAGGCAAAGTCCAGTAACGCAGAGATCATGGATTATTTCCAGTTTTTGCTCATCACAAACTGAACCGGCCACCACACCCATATTTATACCCTGTGGGGTGTGGTCCAGTGACTCAGCTAATCTCTGGCACGCCTTCCCCTCTGCTGTGCACGCTTCTCCCTGTGCCTCTGCCGTGGGTCCAGACAGCACTTATCTTCTTCATCGCTGTCCACCTGTGGCTGCGGGGACGTGCTTGGCTCTGAGTCTATCGTTTGGCCTTCGGTGTCCTCCAGAGGCATTGCCAGAGAGGAGGGTCCTGGAGAGGGAGGCCTTGCCAACTCCTCTCCCTCACTCTCAGAGTCTGCATCTGTCGATAGCCCAGGCTCAGACAACGGAGTCACAACAAGGAGATGGGAGCTGTGTCAGCAACGCTGAAGCCTTCCCACTTTTTACACTCAGTGATTTCTGCCTTCCTGACTTATTTGAAATGCCCCCCTCCCTCTCAGACACAGATGCATCTGACTAGGGAAAATTTGGAAAAATTCAACTTTCTGCTCCAAATTTGGGCATTAATTTCAAAAGACCATCTGTGCCCACTACCGAAGAAAAACATCCAAGGTCCCTTCCAACTCTGTTATACTATTCCATTCCATTCCATTCCATTCCATTCCATTCCATTCCATTCCATTCCGAGAAGTTTCAATGAGGAGCATCTTCGTATTACCTTGTTTTGCTGGAGCAATGTAAGCACCAAGAATTGCTTTTCTGTCCCAGGTCACTACTTTCTAGGAGTGTTGAAGAGCAGATCCCAACCTTGTAAGCTCCACAATCACTGACGGTGATTTCCCAGTAATGCCATCCTTGAGCAGGCAAGAGCTCACCCAACACTGGTGGGCTTCTGCACAAAGAGATGACAAAGAAAAGTGGCCTTGCATTCCAAAACAACCATGCCAGCTCAAACACTAAAGAAGTCTCAAGCCTCCTAGCTTTTCACCATAACCTGGTTTAGCATAGTGGTGGGTTTCAAAATTTTTTACTACCGGTTCTGTGGGTGTGGCTTGGTGGGCATGGCAGGGGAAGGATACTGTAAAATCTCCATTCCCTTCCCATTCCAGGGGAAGGTTACTGCAAAATCCCCATTTCCTCCCGATCAGCTGGGACTCGGGAGGCAGAGATTAGATGGGGGTGGGGCCACCTAGAGATGGTATTTACCGGTTCTCCGAACTACTCAAAATTTCCACTACTGGTTCTCCAGAACTGGTCAGAACCTGCTAAAACCTATCTCTGGCTTAGCAGTGTTTGGAGTGAGAGAAAATCCCTTTCCCCTTTCAGAACCAATAGAAAGATAAGAAATAAATGATGTAAAAAGACTCTGATGTCTGTCAGAAGGACACCTTTATGGAAACAGAATGGAACAAAAGCAAAACTGGAGAGGAGAAGTCATCAAAAGAAAGATTGAGTTTAATAATAGTCCCAATCCAGAGAAAGAAAATCCAGTTTAAATTCCCCAAATGCAGGTGGGCAATAGCTTAGAATTTGGTTTGTTGATTCATAAATCTCTCTTCTTCCAGATGATGTGGTTTAGAGTGGAGCAGGTTACCCTGTTCACCTGCTTGGGCACAAATAGACGTAGATGTACATGAGTGGAGAACAGAAATATACAAATGCAACACATGTGCACCCACCCACACCCACACCCATACAGGCAATACATATATCTCCATTCTGATTAGCCCCTCTCTCACACATACACAACATATCTGCATGCACCCCGATACCACTAACATACCCAGGCAATATATATTCACACATCCTGAGTCATCTCTGGAGAGAAAGTCTGTATGGATGGATGCAATATGTAATTTCATTACACAGAAGAAATATGCAGGCACTTCCTATGGCTACTATTGGTATAGGGGTGGAAAAGGATTCCAGAGGCTTTCCCTAATGCAGTGGTGGTATTCAGCCGGTTCTATCCGGTAGCGGTTGCTGCAGGAAGCTCCGCCCACCCACCTGGACATCATCACGTCCCGTTTTGATGCTCTGCGCATGCACAGAAGGCCCTGCGCATGTGCAGAGGTGGCATGTGCGCTCACATTTGTGAACCGGTAGTGAAGGTAAGTGAATACCACCAGTGATGGATTGCTCTCGGTTCGGCCCGGTTCGGCCAAACCGGTAGCGATGATGATGTGACGTCACCGAACTGGTTCTCTGTGACTGGGAGCTGGGCCCTCCTGCTCGCCCCCCGCTTTATTTCTACCTTTATTTCTTGATTTTTAGCCCAGCTGACAGGCGCGGCAGAGTGGATTGCAGTACCTCAGCTGGCCAGAAACCCAACCGATCGCGCACAAAGCGGGCACGCAAAGAGAACCGCTAGTAACACCGGTTGAAACCCACCACTGAATACCACTCCTGCTAACATGTTATGTTTTCCAAACCAACGGAAAGTGGGAATTAAAGAAATAAGAAGGGGCTCAGAACTCTGTCAACAGGACAAACTCTCCAAGAACAAACAGAATAAGATTGCATTTGGCGTGGTGGGGAGATGCTGGCAGAAGAAGGTTGGGTTTGAAAATCCCCTTCAGATTCCTCCAATTCATCTTTCTGGGAGAGTCAATTGGAAAATAATTTAGAATACATCTATTAGAACGAAAATCCTTTCCCTCCAAATTACATGACCCTGAGTAAAGTATATGTAATCCTCCAGTGCTTCCAATGAGACATACACATACATGAATGCGTCATTGGGAAACAGCAAAAAATGCACACGCAGATGTAACGTGTTATTTCATCACAAAGACAAAATAGAAACATCCTCTGCTTGGTAAAAGAATTGGAAAGAATCCCAGAAGACATGCCCTGCATTCTTCCTCTATCTTGTTTACTAGTTGGGATATGTGGAGAAAGGGTTACAGAGTTCTACAGCATGTAATAAACATGATCTTGATCAAGACCACAAGCAACCTGCTATTTAAAGGACAAAAATAACCTGTGTAAAATTGAAATTCCAGGGGCCAGTTGGTGCTGCAGACTGGCTGGAGAGGGACCCAGAGTAACACACCAAAGCAGCAAAAGAAAAGAAAAATCCAGAAATCATTCGGATATTTTGATGGATTTACATGCATCCAAATGGATGGTTTTCTATTCCTTGAATCCAAACCATTTGGCAAAGAAAACTACCCAACAAAGACTTTTTAAAGATGACAACATATGCTGCTATTTAACTAACCTGAAGTGGAAAAAAGAAAAAAGAGGAAAGGAAAGGAAAGGAAAGGAAAGGAAAGGAAAGGAAAGGAAAGGAAAGGGAAAGGAAAGGAAAGGAAAGGAAAGGAAAGGAAAGGAAAGGAAAGGAAAGGAAAGGAAAGGAAAGGAAAGGAAAGGAAAGGGGGAGGCAGGGAGGGAGGGAGGGATGGAGGAAGGGAGGTTGGAAGGAAGGAATTTTCCTTCTATGCAAGAAGTCTGTTTTCTTTTTTTTTTATGGTCTCTAATCCACATATCCTGTTTAAAATATTATCCAACAGAAAGAAAGAACAGGAGTCAATAAAAACTTACCCAGGGAGATTAGCATCATCCGGAAGGGATATCATGGTTCCATTGGGTGATACTTGCAGTACAGGGTGAACAAGTTCTCTCATTATATGAAATCTTGTTCCTATTGTAATTCATAGGCAAAAAATAAACACCATTTCATGAATGGGGGAAATGGCTGTTCATGTTGTATTATAAAAACTATAGAAACCACTATTATTGTCTAATATTGTGTGAGATTGGTAGGCCTCCCCATTTCTTTTTCAACTAACATTGAGAAATAAGGGTCTTTAAAGCCAACTCTAATACACAATAGCAATAGCATTTAGACTTACAGCCCATTCTAAAGCGGTTTACAGAGTCAGCATATTGTCCCCAACAATCTGGGTCCTCATTTTTCGGATCTCGGAAGGATGGAAGGCTGAGTCAACCTTGAGCCTGGTGAGATTTGAACTGCCAAATTGCAGGCAGCCGGCAGACAGCAGAAGTAGCCTGCAGTACTGCATTCTAACCACTGCACCACCGCGGCTATTTCTGATTTTTTTTTTTATTCAAATCACTGGAAAAACCATCACATTTTCCCAGACTAAGATTTGATCTAAATTTAGAAACTTGGATTCATTCTGCTAACCACCAAACCATTAGAACATTATGCTCAAAGGCAGAGCTCACCCCTTCAGCACTAAAGAGCAAAGGAAAAGGATCATGATAAATTTGGTCTATTTTCCTATCCTACATGAGAAAGGCAACTAAAAATGATTCATAAGAATCACAAGTGCTTCCTTTTGCATTTGCATTTTAGCCTAATTTGCAGAGCTAATGTGCACAATTTTCCACAGATTTTTTAAAAATGTAAATGTGCACAATGCCATCTCAATGTAATATTATTTTTACAATATATAAGTTTCCCAATCAGACTTTTTACATGTAAATGAACACAAAGTACACTTTTAAAAAATGTAAATATTAAGCCTGGGAAGTTGAAAAAGCATCCCAAAGAAGGGATAATGACAAGGTCCATCTCCAAGTCCATGAAGTTACCAGGAGTTCAGTTCAGCTAAAAGGAGACCTTACCTTTTCCCTCTTATATGCTTCCTTTCAAAACACAAACATCTTCATTATTGATTTGTTTTTTCATATAAATCAGAAATAGTCACTCCCCCTCAAACGCACTTATTCATTACACTTTGACTTGGTCCAGAGAAAAATTGACAACTGGAGTTTCTACTAGGGAAGGAGTTGCATTTTAACTCAGATACCTATTTGGAGAATTTCACAAAACATCTGCCACCGAAATTTATGAGGATTTAATTTGCACACCTATCTCTAAAAGCAAGATCTTTTTTTAAAAAATTTTTTGATTTATATGCCACCCTTCTCCGGAGACACAGGGTGGCTTACAATGCGCTAAGCAATAGCCTTCATTCTTTTGTATATTTATACAAAGTCAGCTTATTGCCCCCATAACTGGGTCCTCAATTTACCTACCTTAGAAAGGATGGAAGGCTGAGTCAACCTTGAGCCTTGGCGAGATTCGAACCTGCAGTAATTGCAGGCAGCTGTTCTTAATAACAGGGTGCTTTAGACCACTGTACTACCAAGGCTCTTTTAAAGGCAAATGGCTTGCGTATAAAGAATCCTATTGCAGAAATAATTAGAGGAAAATCAGATGGGGCCATAGTTGTGGGTAACAAAGGTAGGAAAACCAAGATTGATTTAGGAATGTTAGGTATAAACTGATGAAATATATCTATCAATTTTTTTTCCTCATTTCACTATGAAAGATTCTTACAATCTCTGAAAGCATAGCCAATTGAATCAGTGACCATTAACCTATTTACCTCTGAAACAAAGTACTTGGAAAGCAACCAATATAGTATTCACTACCAACTCATATAGAATATGTGTTTGATTTTCTTTTGATAAATGTCCGGAATAACAGCATCCAGGAAGGCAATTAATCCAATCTTTTGCAGAGTCACAACCTTCAAATACTATTTATGCTCCCAATACAATGAACTGACCCATCATAAACTTCCTTCTGCTCATATAGCTATTGTGCACAATACAATTAAGCCAAACAGTCAAGGTTAAACATTAAAAGTATACAAGCCTGCCTTGTATACTCTAGCCTTCAATTGTTCTCCAGAGATATTTTTTTTGCCATAATTCTTTTTTGTATTCTAAATATAGGGGGGATAGTATACTTTTATACATTTTATCAATTTGCTATCAAATGTAACATATGGAGCAGCCTTTTATCACTTCTTTGTATTTCTACACATCTTTACTAAATGCAAACTTCCTATCAGTCTTTACATCAAATATTCCATCAAGTGGAAGATAGCACTTAGACTTATATACTGCTTCATAGTGCTTTTACAGCCCTCTCTAAGTGGTTTACAGAGTCAGTGTATTGCCACCAACAATCTGAGTCCTCATTTTACTGACCTCGGAAGGATGGAAGGCTGAGTCAACTTTGAGCCGCTCAGCATCAAATTCCTGGTTGTGGGCAGAGTTAGCCTGCAATACTGCATTCTAACCAGGGGTGGGTTCTACTTACCTTTACTACCGGTTTGCAATGGTATGCACAGATTGCTGATGACAACATCCGGGGCAGTGGGTGGGGCCTCCCGCCAGTTTTACTACCGGTTCTTGCAAACCGTTCCGAACCGGGGACAACCCACCACTGATTCTAACCATTCTAACCTCCAAGGCTCTGGTGAGATACTGGCTGACATACATGTTTGTGTCTCGAGGCGGGGGGAGAATAGACAGTTTTGGCATGATAATTCCAAAGTTCAGCAGGTCTGATTTTAAGCAAATGGTTTCATCAATCCATCAAATGTCTTCCCAAAAATACCTGAACTACACTTTAACTACACTTTAATATGTTTCAAGCATGTGGCTATTGGTCCCTCATCTGAATAAACAGCTTTTTTTTTAAACCAAAAAAGTATGCTATATGCAAGAAAACATATTAATATTTGTACATTTTCTCTATTTGTTGTGAAGTTTTCCTTAGTTTACCTACCTTTTGTTGAAATCAGAGCAGCTTCACTTTGTTCACTTATTCCAAAGGTATTAACGGCTCTCACATAGAAGAAATAATTTACGTTTGATTGTAGGTGAACCTTTTTTTCAGGCTGTCGAATTCCAGCTAGAGATCTGAAAAAGCAGAAATATGTATGGTTGACATATTAAAAAGTCTTATTTTTTCCCCTTCAAAATTCTGCCTGATCTTCAAAACAGAGCAACAAATGACAGAAGCTGGATCCTTTTTCCTATGGAAAAGATAAGGAAGGAGATAGAAATGTGTTTTTGTATAGCAATAGCACTTAAACTTATATACCGCTTCACACTGCTTTTACAGCCCTCTCTAAGCAGTTTACAGAGTCAACCTGTAAACCTGCCCCCAACAATCTGGGTCCTCATTTTATCCACCTCGGAAGGATGGAAGACTGAGTCAACCTTGAGCCTGGTGAGATTCGAACTGCCAAATTGCAGGCAGCTGGCAGTCAGCAGAAGGAGTCTGCAGTACTGCATTCTAACCACTGCGCTACCGTGGCTCATAATGTTAATATTACAATATTAGTTGAACATGCCAAAAACTTAGAGAAGTGAATTGGTGAGTATTTTCATTATGGCAAATAGGAAGAACAAAATTGAGACCAAATACTTGTCCTCAAAATGATTCCCAATAGATGATTTCCAATTATTAAATCATTCCATAGCATCTCCGTCTGTCTGTCTGTCTGTCTGTCTGTCTGTCTGTCTGTCTGTCTCTCTCTCTCTCTCTCTCTCTCACACACACACACACACACACACACACACAGCATTTTCCCCAATCATTTCTGAAATAAAGAGATTCTGTAATAATTGAGATTGAAGTTGTATATGGAATGACTACAAAGTTTATATTAGATGGAATTTGTGGAACTCCATAATGCAATATGCAAAGCAATTTCTATCATGCAAGATCATTATTGTAATATTTCACTAGTGTCTAATGATGCTGATCAGCTGGATAGCAGGAACAGGAATTAGTGGGATTTGGCAAGATCCGAAGGCTACACCTTTAAAGCAAAAGCTCAATTGCAATTAGCCTTATACTTTTACCAACGTAAGATAAAGGAGCTCATGTTATCATAAGAAAGCAGCACAAGCATGACATTCATTAGTTACAACAGAAATAACTTTGAAATCTCATTTTAGATTACATAATCTTCAAAATAGAATCTTTAATGTTTCTTTTTCATGCCACAGGATTCTGATACTAATAGAATATAAAATAACCTCGCCTACTATACTGTATATATATGTATATTGTATATTCTTGCATACAGTTTATATTCTGTATATTCTCTGTATATTCTCTTAGGCTATATCTGAAGTGTATGGAATTTATCAAGATCAGAGCTTGATTGTGTGCATGGAGTAGTCAAAGCAACTATTTTGCAGCATTACAGTGATAAAAACTTCATTGGTTTGTAGCATAGGGCTGTGGATACGATATTCACCAATAGTTCTTTATCAATAAAGAGACAAAGAAGAAACTTCTCATGCAAGTTAGTCCATATTCCTTTCCCCCCACATGTATTTTACAAGAAATCTATTTTTAGGTTTTTTAAAACAACAGGTAGACCACATCTTGTGTTGGAGGTACTACTTTTCAGTTTATAACAATGTTTTAGTAATATCAGGCAAGTCCTGAAACTGATACTTGCTCTTTTTTACTTTTGTTCTCAAACTTAATAATTAAAAAAAAAAAACACGGCACGGATTGTTTTCCAAAGCACGCATAGACATTTACTTTAGATTAACAGATTTTATAAATTTCTGTATTGTTGCCTCCTATTGGATGAACCAGCAGTGAGAGAAATAAATGAGAGTTCACAACATGGCTAATGCGATCCTCCTCTCACCCCTTTAACAATGTTAAAAACCACTGTCTGACCCCCATTTTGAAAGTTCTAGCTTTTTTTCTTGCCAGGATTTCACCAAAAGCAGTAAAAACTGAAAAATCCAGAGGAATTCATCTATTATTTCTTCCATAGCTTTTGTTTTTCAGCAGTACACATTGTTTTGTAAGTTGTCCAAAAATCCCCTTACTTCCACATGCCTTATGAAGGATTGGTCGCTATGCAACTAGAATACATTTTCTCTAATTGTTCATTATCTCCTCCCTCTTTTTTTTTTTAAAAATGTTGAATTATACACTAACTTCAAAAAGAATGATTTTTAGCCAGGGTGAATTTCAAAGACTACCAGATTCTTTTTAGGATTTAATCTGAGCTAAAGCTCTTTATAATTGGCTTGACCACTCTTCCCACAAAATCAATGCTGTAAAGTAAATACGTGATTTTTTTAAACTTGGCTTGGTGGAATAGAAGGAACGTTCAGGAAGGAGAACATAACCACCTGGGGGAGCTATCCGTCTATTTGCAACACCCCTGGATCTGTAGACCTTCAACTTTTAAGAAAAATGGCTGAAATCTTGCAACATCATCTCTTGGGAAGTCTGATATTCTGAATTAGGGATGAGTGTTAAGAATTTAGTGAGATTTTAGTCTTTTTTATGTTGAAAGAGCCGTACCAGCATCGTTTACCAGGTGAATGAACAGAAGATACAGAATATAATGTTGGGTAAGAAGAATTATCACAGTAGAGGTGCTGTATCTGTACAGTACTCTAAATCAGGGGTCCTCAAACTTGGCAGCTTTAAGACTTGTGGACTTCCTAAAGCTGCCAAGTTTGAAGACCTCTGCTCTAAACCTTCGTAGAAGTCTATCCAAACCTTACATTACTCTCTGCCAACTTGGTACTTTCCAGGAGTTAAAACTGCATTCTCTTCTGCCTAGATTTTTATCAAAGGCAAAGGAAATTTTTAGAGTTCATTGGTAGATATTTTTAAAAATCAAAGGTCCAATTTCTGGATTCTCTTCTGAGCGAAATCACTTGAACCACAGCCTTAGTTAAGATTAGAGCAGTAACATTGCACAGGGCTTGGCACTTTGGTATCAGTAGCCTCCTACACACCATTCCACATCCACAATATTTTCACACAACAAATCTGCTCTTCCAGATCGCTGAGGAAGTGCCAACATATGGAGCCAGCACAGAAAACAAACCTAGGCTTCCGGTGAATGGAAGCAAGCAATTTCATGTAGCTCTCTCTCCCGCATAGGGATGACAGAATGGCACATTTCATTATAGCAAACACCACTTCACAGACTATTAATGTGGATTCTAATATGGATTCAAGGATCAAAATGATTTGAAGGAGCACATTACTGAGGTACACACTCTGTGGGGGTTAAGTAACGTCACACCCATTCTTCACAGAAGCACATAAGAGGTGGTGCTTGTTTGACATTGTTTTAAAAGACACACATACACCCCTTCACAGAAGCAGGAAGGGGTGGAGCCAGGGGTGAAATCCAGCAGGTTCTAACAGATTCTGGAGAACCGGTAGCGGAAATTTTGAGTAGTTTGGAGAACCAGCAAATACCACCTCTGGCTGGCCCCAGAGTGGGGTGGGAATGGAGATTTTGCAATATCCTTCCCCTGCCACGCCCACCAAGCCACTCCCACAGAACCGGTAGGGAAAAATCTTGAATTTCAACCCTGGGTGGAGCCTGGATAACATGACACCATGTTATCTATCTTTATGTATACCAGGGGTCTCCAACCTTGGCAACTTTAAGACTTCTGGACTTCAACTCCCAGAATTCCTCAGCCAGCAAAGCTTTGCTGGCTGATGAATTCTGGGAGTCGAACTCCACAAATCTTAAAGTTGCCAAGGTTGGAGACCCCTGATGTATAGTACCTCTGAATCTAGCAGGTAAAGAATCAAAAAAGTGTTCCATTTAAAATCCAAGGTGCAAATAGGATGGGGGAGGGGGCAAAGATGGCACCGGCACACATATAGCACCCATGAGGAAAGAGACAGCAGGTCACTGAATGGAAGATAAAACAAAAGTCAAGGTGATTTTCAAAGGCATGCTTTGAAGGCATTTGAACATACAAAGAGTGGGACTTTATTTAAATTGATCAGGAGAATTAAAAGATTTTCTGTTGCTGTGTAGGAAGTTAGCACCCACCCCTCTCCTAGGAAAATGAGATATTTTGGGAAATATTAAAAGGGCAGAATATTTCCCCTAAAAGGGAGGCAGAAACTCAGCCCACCCCCCACCTTTATCAATGGGCCATCAAGGCCTGGGCCAGTCTATTCTACATAACAAAGATCTACCTCCTTCAGGCAGAGCCATAATAGGAATCCCAAAGCCCTTTCATTACATCATCACCCAGCAAGAGTCAACCAAGCTTGGGACTCAGGACAGCCTACAGAGTTGCCCCTGCATGGCCCCATGGGAGTCTGACAATCAGTCAGAATACAAACTCAAATTCAAAAGCCCAGAGTGAGTATAAAACTCAGGCACTTTCAGCATCTCTGCTTTTTTTCCCCCAGGACCTCAAACCATGTTGTCCTGTCTACCATTAAAAACCATCTTTCCAAGCAATCTCCATGTTTCCAGTGTCTTTCTTCCCCACTTGGAACTGAACCCAGAAGGATATTTCTTCCAACAGCTGATAGGAAATGAAAAGACCATTTTTTTACAGCAACCAACAGCATCTTATTGTTGGGGCACAGGAGAAGGACAGCAAAGGAAGTTCATCTTCAGATAATTAGTGTGAAATTGTGTGGGGCTTAAATGATTAAATCCAGCACTGAATTTGACTCAAAAATCAGATTGCTAGCCACAGCCAATGGCAAGATACAGCATGATATGATTCTATTGGCCAAGGAAAGTCATCTAATCTAAAATTATGCACAAGGAGATGGACTTAATTTTTAATCGTTGATATAACCAGAAGCAGCAGAGAGCAGGTTACGTTTTCAACCCAATTCCACTCTTAAAACAGGGTTGATCAGTCCAGCAGATAGCATAAAGCCACTGCATTAGGCAGCAGATTCTGGAGTTTAATAAGAAAGTAATAAATTGCTAGTTGTTTATTCTAATTCAGGACAGGTTCTGAATATAAATAGATCAACTCTTACATTCTGGAGTAGACATTATACTTGGTAGGAAGGAGAGCAAAATTGGGTACAGATTGGTCAGTGGTCAGGAATGATGAGAATTGTGTTCCAAAATCTGCAGGATCACAGGCTAAGAACCTTATAATAACTGTGAGATCAAATCAACTTTCCTTGACTATATTGACTGACCAATCTGTGAGCTATTTTCCAACCCGTTGTAGAGACACCAAGCTGAGGAAGGCTAGATTAAATAATATAACATAAGAAATTGCTTCTGGCAAAAAGAATAAATGGTTCACTTAGTTCTTCTGATCGCAAGAATTTAATGTATTTTAATGTATCACAAACGGTTAAATCCTGATATTTCTATCCTGGAGGAGAAATGAGAAAATCAATCTTTAAAAACATTTGAAGTGTTACAGATTATCTGCGTAGAAAATTCTATAAAATAGAGCTACACACTTTCAGTGCTGCTGGCAGAGAATTGCTCCATTGTACTATCAAAGCGTGACAAATTCTGGCAGTTTTTCAGGATGCTTCCTTGAGCTTTTAGGAAGTGATTGTCTACAATAATTTTTGAAAGACTGCAGCAAGCACCAGAAGGAAAAAGACAGAAAGAATATAACTCTGTGGGTTTTTTGGCACCTACAAATAATCCCCCTCTTCTTCCCTATTTTCTACATACATATCCCCAATCACAACCAGAATCTTTCTGAAGTAGAGTTTAAGAAAAAAATTGTGATAATCTATTTTTGTGGTCATTAACATCCTGAATATCTTTTTTTCCCCTCCAGAATGAATAGTGGTGGTGGTGGTAGTGGTGAAACATAAGAAGATTTATATTTTGCCATTTTAATTAGTTAATTAATAATTTAATTAATAATTTAATTAATGGCATGGCAAATTAATTCCTGGGTGACCAAAACAGAGCTAAGGACTTGCAAAGCTATGAAGTAATTTGAGGAGCTAGGAAAAGCATCAACTCATTATATCTCATATAACAGAAGGACAGTCCTCAGATACCATTGGAAGCTGCCAAGCTTTGAAGGACCTTGGTTTGCAAAAGAAAGACTGGATATTTTTAAATACATGGGGAAAGAACAAAGGAGTCCTAATCCCATCAAATTGGGCCCCTGTCCTTTTCATTCTTCTCCAAATAGCTTGGATGTGATCCAAATAAGGGGGAGGAGTGAAGGTCTTAGTTTCTAACTATTTTTGTTCACTGCTAGCACAAAATACAGGTATTTGTGATTTACGGAGTATAGACCCTAAGATTTAACACCTGGAAGAATGGCCACAACTCTGCAAAAATAGATTTCTTATTTTCTGTAGGAAAATCCAGAAAAGAAAACACTCTTGCTTTGACATAAGCACAACCTGGGAAAAGCTGTCTAGCCCCCACTGCGTTTTATCTATTCTTCAAAGCACAAGAGACTGACCTGAGGCCTTCTCCTTCAGGGGAATACTGTCTGCAGTACTCAAGTGTGAAGGAATTTGTTGCTTTCAGGTTGCTGGTGCTCCATCGAATAGTAGCGGTGTCCCAGCAGATAGTGCAGTCTTCTGATTTTATTTCAGGAGTTGGAGGAGCTATGAATATAGGGGGATATTTGCTGAATCACAAGAAAGGCTACAATCGCTGGTTTGTATACACCGGAAGTCAAAAATTCAGACAATTTTCCCCTAACCTATTAAAACTTTGCCATCAGCACTTGATTGTTTGCTTTTTATTTTCATACAGGTAGTCATCTCTTAATTATCACTTGTTCATTGGCCATTAGAATTTAACATGGTGCTAGGGGTGCTATTCAGCAGGTTCTGACAGGTTCTGGAGAACCGGTAGCAGAAATTTTGAGTAGTTCAGAGAACTGGCAAATATCACCTCTGGCTGGCTCCAGAGTGGGATGGGAATGGAGATTTTGCAATATCCTTCCCCCAGGAGTAGGAAGGGAATGGGGATTTTGCAGTATCCTTCCCCTGGAGTGGAGTGGGAATGGAGATTTTGCAGTATCCTTCCCCTGGAGTGAGGTGGGAATGGAGATTTTGCAGTATCTTTCCCCTGGAGTGGGGTGGGAACGGAGATTTTGCAGTATCCTTCTCCTGCCACACCCACCAAGCCACACCCACAGAACCAGTAGTAAAAAAACCTGAATTCCACCACTGATGGTGCTAATTGAATGGTGCTTAGGACCCATCCTATTGCTTAAAATGGTTGCAGTATCCCACAGTCACTGATTGTCATTTGTGACCTTCACTGCTGGCTTCTGACAAACAAAGTCAATGGCATCCATGTGACAGAATGGCAGAATGTCTTAATGACAGAAATACAGCTGTTGCTTAGTGCTGCAGTCACATGATATCACACTTTACAACGGCATTGCTTAGTGATGGAATTCTGATCCAATTACCATTGTTAAGTGATAACTACCGTATTTTCCGGCGTATAAGACGACTGGGCGTATAAGACGACCCCTGACTTTTCCTGTTAAAATATAGGGTTTGGACTATACTCGCCGTATAAGACTGTCCCTCTTCCAACGCACACCAAATAAAAATTAAAAAACATCAACTGGCTCACCCACAATGTAAAAACAGCTGTGCTAGACCCAAAATGGCCCCTGAAACAAGCAGGAACCTCACACAGCCACAAAAAGCCCCCCAAAAAACTACTTTCACACTTTACACACACACACACAACACAACACAACACAACACAACACAACAGGCTCACCCACAATGTAAAAGCAGCTGTGCTAGACCCAAAATGGCCCCTGCAACAAGCAGGAACCTCACACAGCCACAAAAAGCCCAAAAAAAACAACTTTCACACTTTACACACACACAACACAACAGGCTCACCCACAATGTAAAAGCAGCTGTGCTAGACTCAAAATGGCCCCTGCAACAAGCAGGAACCTCACACAGCCACAAAAAGCCCAAAAAAACCAACTTTCACACTTTACACACACAAAATTCCACATACAGCTTTGTGAGATTTTGTGTGTTTGTGTAGTTAGAGTGAAACACTACAGAAACACACTAAATCTCAGAAAGCTGCACAAATATTACTTTATTTTATTTTATTTTTATATGAAAGCTAAATTTAAAACTTCCTAAACTTTAAATGGCTAGGTCTAAAAAAGAAGAACTAAAAAAACCCCAATTGACTATTTTTTTTAAAGCTCCCAAAGGGGAAAAAAACTTACCCAATAGAACAGGGATCTCCAACCTTGGCAACTTTAAGACTTGTAGACTTCAACTCCCAGAATTCCTCAGCCAGCTTTATTTTGCTGGCTGAGGAATTCTGGGAGTTGAAGTCCACAACTCCTGCCTGCATGATTGCAGGCAGGGAGTGCTTGCTGATGGAATGGATTCAGGCAAGCGAAGCAAGGCAAGCGTTGCGATTAGCAGCTAAGGTAAGCAAGCTGGAGGGGGAAAACTTTTCCTTTTACAGGGCTCTGGGCTCTGGTGATCCCAGCTGAGTTGCCTGATTAGCAGGCAACGCAGCTGGGATCGTCAGAGCTTGGATCGATGGCTCTGGCGATCCCAGCTGCGTTGCCTGATCAGCAGGCAACTCAGCTGGGATCGTCAGAGCTTGCAGAGCCACTTAAAAAGAAAAAAGTTTTTTCCTTTAACATGGCTCTGGCATCCCAGTTGAGTTGCCTGATTAGCAAGCAAAGCTGGGATCGTCAGAGCTTCGATCGCCAGAGCCATTTAAGGCTCGTCAGAGTCTTTTGGTTACAGGAGCCTGGTTACAGGAGAACGACACCCGGCGTATAAGACGACCCCCGACTTTTGAGAAGATTTTCATGTGTTAAAAAGTCGTCTTATACGCCGGAAAATACGGTATCTCTATGATATTTCTCTCCTCTCCTTGCTAAGTTTGCTACGTTAATGACTGTTCTAAGGAAGGATGATCAAATAGTAGTAGGTATATTAAAGTGAAGCTACCAGCTTTCAATCTTTTTCAGCAGCCCAATGCCTCAGATGAAGGTAATTTTATATATTTTTATTCTTTCTGCTTCTCTTTATTTTTATTTGTTGTTCTTAATATAAATATTGCAATAATTTTACACAATAGATAATGACAATAATACCAATTACCAATTAAAATGCATAAACTAACCTGTAACATCTTAACACTTCCTCTAATCCTAATTACCACATTTAAGGCTGGGCATGTTCCCAATTCTATATAAGTTTAATATAAGGAAATAATCAGAGGAGACTTTTATGTTATAAACTCTAACATGAGACAATACCATGTGAGTAAAACCTAAGACTAAGACAGTCTTATCTATATTACACCCATGCAAGTGTAGATACAGAATATATCCTTCCCAAAAATCTCTTATTTTAGCCATTTTATTATATGTCCTCTGTACTTCCTTAGGGCACAGCCAGTGATGAAATGTAAAATTTATTAATACCAGTTCTGTGGGCGTGGCTTGGTGGGGGTGGTGGTAATGTAACTGGGTGGGCGTGGCCAACTTTTTTTTTTTTACTTTTAAAAGCATTTTTTCTACAACCTTAAGAGTTTGCAGGAAAAAATGCTTTTAAAAGCCTCTGACTATCAGGCAACTCAGCTGGAATCATCAGAGGCTTTTTAAAGCATTTTTTCCTACAACCTCTTCGGCTGAAGAAGTTGTAGAAAAAAAATTCTTTTAAAAGCCTCTGACGATCCCAGCTGAGCTGTGCAATCATCAGAGGCTTTTTTTTTTTTACTTTTAAAAGCATTATTTTGGCCGAAGAGGTTATAGAAAAAATGCTTTTAAAAGTAAAAAAAAAAAGCCTCTGATGATCATGCGGCTGAGCTGGGCGGGGGGGGGCAGGGATTTTTGCTACCGGTTCTCCAAACCACCCACCGCCATCGCTACCAGATCGGGCGATCCGATCTGAACCGGGAGCATTTCACCTCTGGGCACAGTTGTAAATATTGAGAGAGAAAAAACTATTTATAAGACCAAGCAGCTTACCTGTTCTAAATATGGATTTGTCACTGGGAAAACTACATCCTGCATAATTTATGGCCATGACCCATACGCTGTAGCAGTGACCAGGTTCCAGATCCTCCAAAATGCAGTTACTCTCTTTCACAATGACACGATATTCTTCAACAAAGCCTACAGCAAATAAAAGTAACATGTACACATGCAAGAAACCATGGAAAATCCCCTTTAGCTTCATACAGCAGCAAGTGAAATATTTGACCAAACAAGAGTAGATTGGCAGAAAAATTCTACATAGCAGTTGGAAAGGGAAGAAATGAACCTGGGTCATATTACAAAGTATCTCTCCATCCACTTGATGTATTTTTTTAATGTTCCTCTTCTATCGGAAACAACACACACACACAAAAGAATTTAAACACACCTATGTTTGGATTGATTTAAATTCTTCACTGGATTGAGATCAATATGAGAACTGAACTCCCCTTTGGGGGGCTTTCCAAGGTCAGGATCCCACCAGCCATAAAAACTACCATGTTTCCCCAAAAATAAGAACCTGCCTTATATTTTTTTGAACCCCGAAATAAGCGCTTGGCCTTATTTTCGGGGGAGGTCTTATTATTTTGGGGCGCTTGGGGCAAGACGGAGCTCCTCTTGCTGTCTTACCTGATTTCCACCTCTGTCTCCCTAACCCTAACCAGAGGAAATGATGGGGACCAGCTGCGCAGGCGCTTAAATATTTTCAGGAATGGCTTATTTTGGGGGAGGGCTTATTTTAGCGCATGCGCTCAAAACCCCAATTGGGCTTATTATCCCGGGGAGATTTTATTTTCGGGGAAACAGGGTAGTAGGGAGGGGAACCAAACAATCCCATGCCTCTGACATGATCTCTTTCTGAACCATCATATATTTGCTAAATGTATTTATTTTTATTGTATTTTCTTTGTAGTCTGTATTCATAATAGCAAGAAAATGCAATTTCTACAAACAAATACAGGTAGTCCTCAATTTATGACCACAATTGAGCCCAAAATTTCTCTTGTCAAGTGAAACATGCATTAAGTGAACTTTGCCCCAATTTATGACCATTCTTGCTATAGTTGTTAAGTGAATCGCTGAAGTTGTTAAGTTAGCAGCATGTCTGTCAAGTTTATCTGACTTGCCCATTAACTTTGCTTGTCAGAAGTTTACAAAAGAGGATCACATGATCCTGGGACACTGCAACCGTCATAAATATGAACCAGTTATCAAGCATCTGAATTTTGATCACGTGGCCATGGGGTTGCAGCAACTGTCATAAGTGTGAAAAATGGTCATAAGGCATTTTTTTCAATGCTGTTGTAACTTCAAATGGTTACCAAATGAACAGTTGTAAATCCAGGACTACCTGTGCTCATTGATAGTAACATAGAATAACTGAACTTATAAACAGCAGACTATGTGGGAAAAAAACCCTCCTTAAATCTAATAGCAGTAAAAATCCTGCTTAACAACAATCTTAATTCTTAATTAAGATTCTTAATCTTAATTCTTCCTAGTGTGAAATTACTAACAAGCTGAGTCCCTGATGCAAAAAAACACAATTCTTCTCACAATCTCTAAGAATATTCAAGGTGGTTTAACTACACTTGATGATATTATTGTTATTTTGCTTCTTGTTCTGTTCCCCAGGCATCTGGCTCCACTGGGAACAGGCAGATAAACTCTAGCAAACAGGTTTTCATGCAGATTATATGTGGGGTGCCACAAGGATCGGTCCTCTCGCCCCTTTTGTTCAACATTTATGTAAAGCCGCTGGGCGAGATCATCCGTGGTTTCAGGGTGGAGTACCACCAGTACACTGACGACACCCAGCTGTACATCTCCACCCCAGACCACCCCAACGATGCCCTTGAAGTGATGTCCCAGTGCCTGGAGGCCGTACAGATCTGGATGGGGAGAAACAGGCTCAGGCTCAACCCATCCAAGACCGAGTGGCTGTGGTTTCCAACATCCCGATATAGTCAGCTGGTGCCATCACTGACTATTGGGGGCAAATCATTGGCCCCCACGGAAAGGGCTCGCAACTTGGGTGTCCTCCTGGATTCACGGCTGTCTTTAGAAGAGCACTTGACGGCCGTGACCGGGAGGATTTTTCATCAGGTTCGCCTGATCCGCCAGTTGCGTCCCTTTCTAGATCGGGACTCCTTATGCACGGTCACTCATGCCCTCATCACCTCCCGTCTGGACTATTGTAACGCTCTCTACATGGGGCTCCCCTTGAGGAGCACTCGGAGGCTCCAACTGGTGCAGAGTGCGGCCGCGCGGATGGTAACGGGAGCGATGTGGTGCTCCCATGTAACACCTCTCCTGCACGAGCTGCACTGGTTCCCAGTGGTCTTCCGAGTGCGCTTCAAGGTTTTGGTTATCACCTTTAGAGCACTCCATGGCTTAGGATCTGGTTATTTACGGGACTGCCTGCTACCACCAGTAGCCTCCCACTGACCAGTATGCTCCCATAGAGAGGGGCTCCTCCGGGTGCCGTCGGCCAAACAATGTCGACTGGCGGCCCCCAGGGAGAGAGCCTTTTCTGTGGGGGCACCTACTATCTGGAACGAGCTCCCCCTGGAGATACGGAGGATCCCGGATCTGCGTACCTTCCGTTGCGCGCTCAAGACTTTCTTGTTTCATCAGGCTGGCCTGACCTAAGTCTTTCTCCTTTTTAAATGAAAATTTTAAATTTGGTTTTAAATTATTGGGGTTTTAAATTTGTTCAGCCAAATGATTTAATTCATTTTATTCTATTTTAAATTTTGTATTTATATGTTTTATTCTATGGCTGTTCACCGCCCTGAGTCCTTCGGGAGTAGGGCGATATACAAATTCAATAAAATAAATAAATAAAATAAATTATATTTATTTCGGATATCCTCAAACACACAGACTTACAATCAAGGTGAGTCAAGGTGAGGTTCATCCAAGTATTTCATAATCTATCCCATTTCCTAGTGTAAAATGATGGTAGTTCTATCCCCCTGTTCAGAAAGCATGCTTCTCTCTTCTGTGGTAGTTCAAAATGGCCGGGTCTTTGTTCTGCACCCAGGCAGGGAGCCTCAGTGGCCAATCAGGCACACAGATGGTCACATGTCATGGACTACATTTCCCATAATGCAATCTCTCTCTACATCTCCCACAATGCAATCTCTTAAGGAGACAGCTCTTAATTCTTCAGATAACTAATTCACTATAACTCACTATCTGAAACAGCACACTTCTGTAAATTCTCCTTCCCTCCCCCATCCCCATTTAGAAACACTCACACACCACTTTGCTCTTTGCTTCCCAGGGATTCTTCCATACAATAAACCTGAAAGAAATCAGCGAGATCGTCTTCATTCACAGTCCAATAGACAGCAATCGATGTGCTGGTAGCCGAGTTTGGATCCTGAGGCTGTAATTTTGGAGTATGTGGGACTAGGGGAGAAAAATGTAATCAGTTATAAGGATGTATGGTTCGGTCAAGTATAATTTTATTCTGTTTTTATAATCTTACATTTATTCTGACCTATTTTCAAGTTTTTGGTTTTTTTTAAATCTGCATGACATTTCATATACATTTGGTACATTCTTAGCTCTGTAATCAAGGAAGACTTGAATCTCAAATTCTGCTTCCAAACTCAAATAGAACTTTGAGCAGTGCAAATTAAGTGAATTCACAAATGGAACAAATTTCTTTCGCTTTCCAACTTTTTTTCATTTTTCTAGTATTGAGCAGAGAATGTACCAACAAGACTTTTGGATCTGCCCCTTAAATTCATTATTATTCATATATTATACTTCTTTATAGGAACATAGGATTGGCCTAAGACTTTTGACTGATTGAGACACAGATAGCATCATTTTTTCATCCCATATTTTGAAATCGGATGGATAAATGGTTGAAATGAATTTCTCCATTGGACTATTGCTCTTTATGATACAGCAGTACCTTAGTACTCGTCCTTAATTAAATGTTCACGTCAAAATGCATTCAGCACCAAATTTGATGAGTTTCAAAGCAGTTGAGTACCAATGTACCACTATGCCTGAAATAACATCTTAGTTTAGGAGATCTGGTCTAGCTGGGGATTGAAAGAGAGTAAAAGCTTGCCTTTACTAGCTTTTGTGGCCTGAGACCCAGGAACCCTCTACCTAGTAGTGAGGCTGGGCCAGAATAAATAAAATTAAACGACCCAATTTTATGCATCATCACTAGAGCTCAAGCTGTACAGTACAGTCACATAGTAAAAATGCCTTCAGGGAAAAGAACAAAAGGATGTGTGTGGTGATTTCTGGTTTGGCCTTCAGAAAATATTTAGGCTACAAATACACAATAAGGTTTACAGTTGATAAAACTGCCTGCCTGCCAAGGCACTCCCTAAAGACATGGGAATTTAGCTTAGTGATTATACTACGAACACTTGGATAGAAAAATGCTACTATATTCAAATATTGATGCATAATTTGTCTTGATAACAAATAGAGAGATAGCTATTCATGGAGAAATGACAATATCATTTAACATATAGCTTGCTAGCATTCTGAAGGAAGCTAAATGTATAAGAAATGGAAATGTTCAACAAGTAGTTTAAAAACGTCACACCTCGACATTAAACTTCTTCTTACCACATCTTTTCCCTCTCTTGGTAGATTTGTACTGGATGGAAGAAGGTTTCCCCTACTCACCCACTTTTTAAGTTACTTTCTGACAGAATCATGAGGTTTTTTTGGCAGAAAAAAATCTGCTGACACTAACAGATTCCTTGTGATTAAAGCAAAGAGCTCCCTGACATTCATAATATGCTTCCTTCCCATTACTGAATACAAACTAGGTTATTTATTTCCTGGAAACGCAGCAGCTACTTCAAAGGCAAGAGAATGGGAACACAATTAGGTACCACATAGAAAGCATTCCTGATTAGATTGCCTACTGTTTTCCTGTTCAATAGCAGTTACAGGTAGGAAGTACAGTAAACCAGTCAAGGTCCCAGTACTGGAAAAAAAGGACTGGTTCTAATGCCATTTCTCCAATGAAAACCATTCCAGGTTTATTAGGCAAATAATTTGAGGGGCAGGAGATACAAAAGTACTGTTGCTCCCTCTCTGTGGAACAGGGGTGTCAAACTTGCAGCCCGCGGGCCAGATGTGTCACATGCTGGCCACGCCCACCCCCATTTTAGCAAAGGGGGGAAGTTGCATGACAACATGTCTTAGAATAGAATAGAATAGAATAGAATAGAATAGAATAGAATAGAATAGAATAGAATAGAATAGAATAGAATAGAATAGAATAGAATTCTTTATTGGCCAAGTGTGATTGGACACACAAGGAATTTGTCTTGGTGTATACACTCTCAAGAGTACATGAAAGAAAAGATACATTCGTCAAGAATCATAAGGTACAATACTTAATGATAGTCATAGGGAAACAGTCAATATAAATCTTAAGGATACCAGCAACAAGGTTACAGTCATACAGTCATAAGTGGGAGGAGATGGGTGATAGGAACAATGAGAAGATTAATAGTAGTGCAGACTTAGTAAATAGTTTGACAGTGTTGAGGGAATTAATTGTTTAGCAGAGTGATGGCGTTCGGGAAAAAACTGTTCTTGTGTCTAGTTGTTCTGGTGTGCACTGTTCTATAGCGTTGTTTTGAGGGTAGGAGTTGAAACAGTTTATGTCCAGGATGTGATGGGTCTGTAAATATTTTCACAGCCCTCTTTTTAACTCGTGCAGTATACAGGTCCTCAATGGAAGGCAGGTTGGTACCAATTGTTTTTTCTGCAATTCTAATTATCCTCTGAAGTCTGTCTGTCTTGTTGGGTTGCAGAACCCATCACAATTTTGTCACCCCTGCTATAGAACATCTTGCCCAGAGGTGAGGCTGGCCCTCACTTTTCTGGCCTTCCAAAAGAGTGTTTAAGACTACCCAAAGTGGTGGGCAATGCTGTAGGACTTGGTGCCTTGAGGATGCTCTCTGCACTTTTTAAACTTTGTACATTGTTTGTAAGGATTTTTATGGTATTTTTATTTATAAGCCATTCAGAGTCACTTATACAATGAGATGAGAAGTGTATAAATTTGATAAATAAAATTAAAAGCCAGTATTTCCCACCTAGTGTTATTAAAACCAGTGAGATTCCCTTCTCCTTCAGCCCTTCTGCAGCTACACTTTTAAAAACCTTAAATTACAAGGCACAGATCTGTTGCCTTTAGTTGCCAGTTCCATTGTCATTTGAACTGAAGAACTTTTTTTAAACAAAAAAAACACAACACTACATATTGGCAAAGCAAAAGAAATATGTATAATGATAAGGCCTCTGCCACATGATTTCCACAATGGAGAGTCTTGATTTTTTAACTGCTCTCTATCGCTAACTTTGGGGGTGGGTAGGTGTTGATTTTAGTTTTGGATCAGCTTGAGAAATGTAAAAACTTTTCAGTGGATGAATGTTCACGTACCATGAAGAGTCATGTAATCCATAACAAATTGGGTGGGGGTGGGGGTTGGAGAGATTAAAACAAATGCTACCCTCTTTACTGTTGACCGAGTTACACAACACAATTGATCCAAAAAAGTGTGCTTTGCAATGCTGGCTAGAAGCTCTATTGAGTAATCTTTTTTCATGGACACACATGTTCCTGGTCAATAATCAATAACTCTCTTCTCACTAGCCCAACCAAACTGAATCACAACAGCCTATGTTGGAATTGCAATTTATTTTTATCTTCCCCTCAAGTCTGTGGAGCACGGATGACGTTTAGATTCCAGCAAGAACACAAGAGTGAAAATCTATACGCAGGCAGCTCTATTGACGGAACTTCGGTTCTACAATGTTCCATAATTTAATATCTAAATGAAAAGTACTTGATTTTTTTTCCTACCTGCATTGTTCCATAGCTCTTACACTCCTGACTACATGCAGGAGTGATTTCTTTTTGTTTTTAAAAGTGAGGACAATTGCTTTTAGCCTCTTATATGGAGGTATCACATTAAACAAGACAGCAATGAGCTAATGGCTTGAAGCCAGAAGATTTTCTTTTAAGCATCATGGATAAGCAGATTGAAAGAAATCGTTTTATATATGACAATGCTGGAGAGACTTTGATGTGCACAGAGGTGGAAAGATACACAAATTCTCACAAAGAAAAAGTGGATTGTGAAACTAATGGAACTGGCAGAGATGACAAAACTGATTACTTTGATGAAAGATAAAAGTTTATCTAACTTTGTTTCTATATGGAGACCACTTTTGAATTTCTTGTTTAAGAAAGATAAAAATGAAGTTCTGATTTTAGAATCTGATAATTACATATGTTAAGTTTATAAACATGTTGCATGTTACATCTATCTATCATCTATCTATCTATCTATCTATCTATCTATCTATCTATCTATCTATCTATCTATCTACTGTATTTTGTATAAGGTCTATGATTAAATTTGGAATAAGCGATTATCATGCTGCATAGTTTTAAGGAGTTGTTAAGTTTGTATGTTCTTTTAATTGAGAATAAAAGATTATTATACATTTGTATCTGTACTGAAGGAAGTCAGGAGTCAAATTTATTTTCTGTTGTTGCTGTTCACTTTCTAACTTTTCCCTCTTTTGATTCCCTCCCTTCCTTTTTTAAATCCTTTTTATCTTCGTTATTTTGTATTTTATATTTCTTTGAAACTATAAAGTTAGCTAAGAATTAAAAAATAATCAAAAAGGAGCTAGAGTAATGTAATAGCAGAAATGCTGGAGACAGGATAACTTCCTATTTATTTAATTTCCCCTCAGCAGTGAATCCCATTGGGTTATGAGCCCAGAGTTGAGGAACATTGTCTCAAGGACCATGCATCTGGGAATCTCACCAGCAATTGAATGGACCATCACCTAAACTGGGTGTCATTGCATATAGACACACAAGAACATTTTTTTTTTGAAGCTACATCTCTAAATCACAGTAAGCACTTTCACTAGATATACTACCCAGGGAAGGGAGGAGATGAGAGATGGTCCTCAAGATATATCAAACTAGAACTCTCAGAGTGGGTGGGTAGGGGAGGAAAAATTGAAAAAATCAAGATAGAAACCATGCCCTACAGTTGAAGCCCTGTTTCTTTTATGTCTCTTATAATGCATGCTAAAAGAGGTGGGGATATGATAGTTCAGCAATAGTTGCCATCTCGGTGTTTTTCCACTTCTGTGGATGGTCAATGATAAAAGACAATGGGAGTTCTAATTTAATAACATCTGAAGGGCCAATGATTGCCTATTCCTGGACTGTACACTTACTTACAATTATGTTTTCAACTTTTTGAAAATATCTCTTTCATGTCAATTTAGATTTTTTTTTCTTTTTGAAGTATCTGGTAGTAAAAAAAATAAGTTTTGTTAAATGAAATATCAAATGGAGTAGAAATGGTTCAATTGAAAGAAGGTCAGTAGCATCAGAAGAGGAAGGTTTAGCCTGTTCCTTCCTGGCAGCAGCCTTCTTCCACCTTGAAAAGGCCTTCCTCCTCATGTTCTTTTGCATATCAATTTGGAAGCACTTAAAAAAATAGAAGTGAATTTGGTCTTTTCATCTAATGTGTCTTTATTCACATGGAGTCCGTTATATAATGAGTGATCCAGCTTCCCTTGTTAATATGAATAAAGAGCATGCTGTTCTTTCTCCAGCTTTCTTCTCCACCATAATCTAAATACTTAGGCACAATCAGCCTTTGCTTCAAACTCAGCTGATTACTAATTACATGCACAAGCTTGCAACTCCAAATTTCTTTTCCCAACATGTTCGTTTTTAAGGCATTGATATATTCTCAACATACTCTCAGGGAATGGTTTGAAGGGCTTCTTACCGGGCATGAGTTGTAAAGTCCTGTCACTATTTGTAAAGCCACCCGCACATGGTTCAAACTGTGAGAAAGCAGCAGGCATCTTTTCCAAAGTCACAATATTTTCCACAGCAGAAAGTAGCCTATACAAATGAAAATATATACACCTCTTTAGAAGCATTCTAAGAATATCCAGTTAACAAGACCTACAATTTCCTAGATCAGGCCTGTACAAGTGGTGAGTCATCAGTCCAAATACTGCTTAATTAGCCATTTATAGCAGTTCACTAGTAAATAGCATTCCATTTATTGCATGATGTTGGCACTCTTAAGAATAGCATGTGGCAGAGCAGGAAAGAAATCTCCAGCCCAGCAACAAAGCAGAGATGAGATCTCAAGGAAGCCTTGAGAAGTAATGCATGTCACATGCAATATCTAATTAGATCTGTACTAATCATGGTTTAGTTTTTTTAAAGAGATATATTTCCCCCTTTAAAACAGTGTTTCTCAATCTTAGCAACTTTAAGATATATGGACTTCAATTTCCAGAATTTCCAAGCCAGCATGCAGAGTTTGATAGAATTTTTAAACCATTTTTTAAACCAATAAATAATGGCTTAGTTCACATAACATACCAAGGAAAAAAACAAACAAACCATATTATGGCTTAGGATAATGCACGTACCAAATTCTTACTTACTTGCTCAAATATTCATTGTTATTCACAATAGCATTTCAGATCTTGGTTTAGGTAAAGACTGAGCCTGAGTCTAGGGGATGGTCATGGTCTCATATCCATTTCTTAGTTGAGGAAGCCAGTGTGGACACTTCGGTGGTCATGTGGCCAGCATGATTATATGCTGAAGCTCATATTACTTCCCACCGAAGTGGTACCTATTTATCTACTCGAATTTGCATGCTTTGAACTGCTACGTTGGCAGTGGGGCAACTAATAGAAGCTCACCCTGCCTTGTGATGCTTGGTTCTCGAACCCAGGCTGCCAGCTTTCCAGCTGATAAGCTTTAGCCACTTAGTCTTTAGCCACTGAGCCAGGGGTGAACCAGTTGGGTGAACCAGTAGCAATAAAAGCTACCGGTTCAGATGAAAAAAGTAAAAAAAATGCTACCGGTTCATCTGTACAGGTATTTCCGATGATCAGATGTGCCGCGCGATTTATATTCGCTAGAAAGCAGGAAATCCTGCTTTCTAGCAAATCTAAATCACGCGGCAAAGCTGTTCTCTCCCCTCGCTGTTCTACTTATCTTCTTAAGCCTTTTTCCATGCAAAGCGTGTGTTTGGTGCGCACTGTGCATGCACACACATGCAGCGTGCATTTGGCGCACACTGCATGTGTGACTGCAGCATGCATTTGGTGCGCACTGCTCATGTGTGTGCACAGCATGCGTTTGGCACACACCACGCATGCGCGCACGGCAAACCAGGAGCAAAGCTCGGAGGATTTCACCACTGCACTGAGCCATCGCACAACAGAGATCACTAACCATAATTTGTCAGAGGTTGCTGGTTTGTCTAAAAAATGATGATTTGGCTTTACACAGTATATTTCAACCAACAGCTAAACAATTCTGAGTAGGCTTTTGAAAAGAATGAGTCAGATTAAATTTAGAATACCTTAAGGAATCATTTCTCTCCCTCATTTCTCTCCCTCATCAATGTTCCTGTGTTCCTATAATGCACTAGTCTAAATTGTGGATGGTTGGTTTTAATCCATCCAACTTGACTACTTCAGTAATTAAGTTTAAGTAAACCACAGTTAACTTGTTATGCAAATATAGTTATATTATATTATCTGGGGAATTCTGGGAGCTGAAATCCAAGAACATCTGAAAAATGCCTTAGACATTGTCAGGTATCAAAAGAGGACATATAAATTTACCTCCTCATTGCTGTACTTTTTACCTACAACCTTCTCCTCTTTCCACAGCATTTATGGCCACTCATCCACCCCAGCTACAGGCAGTAAAAGCACAGGTGAATGGCAGAAATGTAGAACAGCTGTTCCCAAAACCTTTTTTGAAAGGGAGGGACTAATGATCAGACCTAACTGTCCAGTTCTGAAGCACAAAGATGTTAAGGTCATAATGAAAAGTATAGAGACTGAAAGAATAAAAACTGTCCTTTGAAATATTTGTAAATATAACAGAAAATAGGTTGAGCAAGGAGGAAATTTAACTGATGCCATAACTGCCATATAAAGGAGCTAACAGTATGGAGCTCATATCAAAAAAGGAGGTAGAAACAAAAGCAAACAGAATTGGAAGTTATTAACTCTTATTTACAGAGAGAAAAAAGGAAAACATTTTTAACTCTAAGACAAGTATCAGAGAGCCAGTTTATGCAAAATAGCAGCGTGTCATCATTTAAAAGCAAAGAATTACTCTTGAAATAGGTCAACCGTAAACACTAAAGAATTTGCATTTTATGCAGACAAATAAAGGCTGAAGAGGAAAGTTGCAGTGAAGTTTTTACACAAACATACACATACACACAGGGGCCAAAGATATATCTCTGTCTGCCCCCATTTAACCATAAAGGTGGTTACCACCTTTAAAGCACTCCATGGCTTAGGACCTGGGTACGTACGAGATCGCCTTCTGCCACTGATAGCCTCCCACCGTCCAATACGCTCCCACAGAGAGGGACTTCTCAGGGTGCCATCGGTCAAACAATGTCGACTGGCGATGCCCAGGGGGAAAGCCTTCTCTGTGGGGGCACCTGCCCTCTGGAATGAATTGCCCCCGGAGATGATCCCCGACCTACGTACCTTTCGCTGTGCCCTTAAGACTCTATTGTTTCAACAGGCTGGGCTGGCTTAGAAAATGAATTTTATTTGAGTGTTTGTAGTTTTTTTAATATAAGGGCCAAATTTTTAATATATTTTAAACTGTTTTTAAATTTTATGGGTGTATGTTGTTTTAGTATGGCTGTACACCGCCCTGAGTCCTGCGGGAGAAGGGCGGTATAAAAATTTAAATAAATAAATAAATAAAATAAAATAAATACATTCCTTTATTCTGGATACAGTAAGATTGAGACGGTTGTTATCTTATTAATTGCAAGGTCAGGTGACATTATTGTAAATGGATTGGAATATAAGTGCCAGCTTGGCCTTTATTTCAGACAATAAGTTGTGAGACAAAGCCAGTGCTGCACATATGGTACTCTTAAGCTAGCATGCTGGGGAAGTCTGGGAGCTGAAGTCCACACATCTTAAAAGTTCCCAATGTTGAGAAACACTAGCTTAACTTCTACTGGATCTTGAAGATGTTCCGAACTAGGACTTAATTTGGGTACTTTCATCAATAAGGAATTCATAACTGAAGGTAGATTATATAGTTTATTGCAGACATGCCCGAATCATTTTAGGCCGATGACCACATCTGAAATTTTGACAGCTTACAGCACTATGCATATTCTCATATAGTGGCTGCCATGAGGAATGAGGTCAATTACAAGCATCAATTTCCTAAAAGGCCAATTGCTCCCATTATGAATCCTGGTTTCCCAAAATGCTCTCTGGTACCTCTATTTTTTTTATTATTTTTTTCTTGGCAAATGGGCATATTTCAAAATAAAATCAGGCCCAATACACTAAGGCCATGATGGCAAACGTATGGCACGTGTGCCAGAAGTGGCACATAGGGCTATCTCTCCGGGCACGCGAGCCATCGCCTGATGCTCTTCCGGGTTCCAATGCGCCGGCCAGCTGGTCATCGTGCATGCATTTGTTCCAGAAACAGGAAGACCAGGTGGCCGGTGCCGCCCGGCGCACACATGCGCACTGGGCAGCTGCTCTTCTGGTTTCTGTTATGCACACGTGCACACTCCTGTTTTGGCACTCAGTGCTGAAAAGGTTCACCAACAATGCACTAAGGAGTTTTTCTTATATCAAGGGAAGATATCTCTGAACACAAAGCAGTGCTATTTTTGAGCAGATAAAATTCTCTATGATCCCATGTGACCTGCATTCCATTGGCTGGGTGTACCTTTTCATACTTAGATCCTCATACAAGGCCTCTCCTTTGTAGCTGTTACTCTATTGACTGCATTCATACATGCTCCTCCATGATACAATTTGTTTTAACAGCAAAGGACTGGCCCGCGGTGCCTCTGCCAGCAAAAATGCAGTTTGGGGCCAGGCCATGTGCAGCCCTCCCAAGCTCCATTTTCGCTGGCAGAGGGTTGCAGGAGGCCTTCACAGTCGAAAACGGAGCTTGCAAGGGCCACGGGTGGACCTCCCGAGTGCTGTTTTCGGTAGAGGTAGAGGTAGAGGATTGCAGGAAGCTGTCGCAGCCAAAAATGGAGCTCGGAAGCCTGTTTTCGCTGGCAGAGTGCTTTGGCCACCACAGGTGCCCCTGACATGAGTGAGGTTGAGCTGGCCACACCCACCCTGGCCATGCCCACTCCAGCCCCCTTGAGGTCAAACACAACCCTGATACAGCCCTCAGTGAAATCGAGTTTGACACCCCTGGCTTAGAACAAAATGGGAAACAATGCTGAGGAATGTATAATAAAATCTTTGAAGTGCAAAAGGATACTTGCTGTCTATTAAATATGGGCAGGTTACTACAAAATCTACCCCCTTTAGTATCTATGTTAATAGAAAAGTATTTCTGTATTTATCCATTTTTTAAAAAAAAATTACAAGCAATTTCATAATGTAATATCTTCTAACATAAGGAGACTATATTCCTCTGATTTATGTCATTCTTAATGTAAGTTGGCCAAGACCTTACATGCTCTGTGTTAAGTGTTCTTTGCCATTTAAATCTTTTTGATGCTCTCTTTTCAAATGCAAATTTCACTATTTTAAAACTCCTTTTTAACAACACATTGCCTGATGGTTGCATGCAATATTCAGTATGATACCTCTTTTTTCCAGAAACCTTTTATAGGAGAAAGATGAATACTAATAGAGTTTGTTGAACTATGAAATCTACTGTGAGCAGAACATCCAGATTCATTTCCTACAAAATCCATGGAACTATTCTTTTAAATCTTTACCGGTTATGGATATTTTCTATCTCCTCCCCCTCCCCCTCCCACTATCCTATCTGAGTTGTTAATGTTTTTTCTTTTAACTTTTTTTAAATTTCAGAAAACTGCAAGATTTCTTGACTGAAAAAGCAGCAATAGATCCAAGGAATTCACAACTATAGCAGGAACAATTTTGGTATTTTTAGATTACCTTTCAATTTTCTAGAAAACATGTGGGTTCCCAGATCTTTTGGAAAGTTATATCAAATAGTGCTTTGATTAAAATTAATTGTTGGGAGAGTCTTTGTGAAAATATCCTGAAGCAATATATAACTAATACCTAATTATTCTGATACAAGAATCAGAAATAAAAAGACAAATTCATACTTAATTGGCATTGGACTTTTCACTGCTCAAAATTTAATTATTTTACCAAACTAGCATTTAGGATCATTTTCATTAACATTTCATCTAATACGGTAATTAAATCAACAAAACCTGAATACTCATGAATATTGCAACTGGAATTTTAAAATAGATTTTATATAACCGCAATAAATGCCCACTTTGAAATGCTCTGTAGCTGCTATTGAAAAAACAATGGAATTGTATCATGCCTTACTTACTAGTATTTAATGAGTTATAAAATTCATGCTGAATATTTCCAACTCTTGACTATCACTGCCAAGCACACCAATTCATTATTATTATTTTGTTTCATCAAGACATTTCTAAAATGAGATATATTTACTGGCAACATGCCTCCAACAGACCTTGACAGGATTAAAGTATTAAAACATGCTCATCCTAATTCTCTGCACAATGCATCAAAGCTACATTTCAAATACCTTTTATTTATTTCTTCAGATGACTAAAAGAGAAGGGATTAATTGATTCATGTTATTCAACATACTGAATATAAAACATGCAAGATTTACTGACATGGCTCCACATATATCAGAGCAGGATTTCCCTTTTTTAAATAAATATTGTATATTTGTACCAACCCTAACCTCCAAATTTGCAAAACTGAAGGAGAAACAGTATCCTAGTAATTTATATAGGGACCTGAATTAAATAATCACTACTAGCAGCAGTTGAGCCTTGGCAAGCTTAAGTTAGAGTATTCTATATTAAGAAGATTCCACCCACACATCCTTCAGCCTTTTATTTTATTTTGCTTTAATTATATACATTACAAGAGCATAGATCTAGATGTTTCCAAACTGATGACTTCCAATTATGTTGGACTACATCGGTGGCTGGTGGAGGTATTTTCTTTTTAGATTCTTTTTTTATCCTACTTTATTATTTTTATAAATAACTCAAAACAGCAAACATTCACTTCACAATCCTGAAGTGAGTTGAGCTGAAAGAGAGTGATTGGCCTAAAGTCACCTGGTGGCTTTAAACCTCAGTCTCCTAGACAGGACTGGTGCCTTAACTGCTGGCCCATACTGCACTTTAGTTTGAATTTAGTTTAGGGGGCTTTTGTTTCATTTTCTGGTGTAGCTAAATGCCAAATTGGAGAAAACAGATCCTTCTCTGTCTTCAAAACAAGCTTGCTGCTTGAATGGCAACAATGAATAGAAAAATAATTTGAGGTCATCGGTGGTTGTCTGACTTTTTGCAGCCTGATGGATAGGATAGGATAGGACAGGACAGAACAGGACAGGACAGGACAGGACAGGACAGGACAGAACAAAACAGAATAGAATAGCAGAGTTGGAAGGGACCTTGGAGGTCTTCTAGTCCAACCCCCAAATAGCTTTATTTGGCCAAGTGTGATTAGACACACAGAGAATTTGTCTCTGGTGCAGAAGCTCTCAGTGTACATACAAAACAACAAAATAATAATAAGCATAATAATCATACCAATAAGAGAAGGAGTCAAAAAGATGAGAAGCATAATAACAATACAGCCATACTATATGGGTAAATAGACATAAGACAGTAGTACTGTGGAAATTAGGTGTTCAGCAGAGTAATGGCACAAGGGAAAAAACTGTCTCTGTCTGGTTGTTTTGGCATGCAATGCCCTGTAGTGGTGGCCTGAGGTAAGGATATGAAACAGTTTATGTCCAGGATGTGAGGGGTCTGTAGATATTTTCTCAGTCCTCTTTCTGACCCATGCAATACAGAGGTCCTTAATGGAAGGCAGGCTGGTTGTAATTATTTTTTTTCTGCAGTCCTAACTATCCACTGAAGTCTGTACCCATCCTATTTGGTTGCTATAACAAACCAGACAGTTATAGAAATACAAATGGCAGACTCAATAATTCCTCTATAGAACTGTATCAACAGCTCTAGGGCGGTCTGAACTTTTTGAGTTGATGCAGGAGAACATACTTTGTCATGCCTTTTTTATGATGGTTCTGAGGTGTCCTTTACAAATCCTGGGAGATTATAGAACAGTGTTGGTGAACCTTTTTGGCACCGAGTGCCGAAACAGGAGCACGCGTGCCATAGGTTCGCCATCACGGTTATAGAACCTACAAACTTTAAGGTCTCTACTGTTGTTACTGTGTTGTCTAATATAGTAAGAGGTGGTAGAATAGGAGAACTCCTAAAATCCACTCTCATCTCTACAGTTTTAAGCGTGTTCAGCTCCAAATTGTTCTGACTGCACTAAAGAGCCAGTTGTTCAACCTCCCATAACTGGATGTACAGTGAAATAAAAATAGGAACTTCCAGTCTCCCTCAACACTTTGAAAGTTTCTGTCCTTAATGGATTTGGAGATTAAGCCCAGGATAGTCCCACCAGTGCTTTTAGGAAGTATGCAAATACAACATAAAATAAACTCAGGAGAATATTATAGAGATGGAGACTGTGTTACAAGCTTTCCTTAATTTGATGTATCTGGCAGGGAATTTTAAGTGTTATCATTCCCGCACAAGCTATCTCATGGCAAAAATCCTATGAATATTATTTCAAAATTAAGCACCAATTACTTCGGTGGATCTAATTCCTCAGTTAAAGTATAGGATTGAAGCTTCAAAAATCTATCTCAATCATAAGCCTGCTGATAAATAATAGCCAATCTGCTTCCATGAAGAGCAATGTAGCAAAGAATATCAATCATAGACTTATTTTTCCATGATCCCAAACTTTGGGAACATAATATAGCTTTGTACTACTTACCTTTAGGAAAGCAAAATCATCAATTTCCTCAGTTTCCTTTATTATCATTTCTAGTGTCTCCTTTGCTGTATCGATATAGTCTTGAAAATTAACCATCTGTTCATAAAGATATTCCATTTTTGTGTTCTTTGCTTCTTCAAAATTCTGTGACTTTCTCTCATGGTGACCAAATATCATCTGTACCACATTTTCATTTTGCTCTTCTAATAACTTCTCCTTTTCCTTACAGTTGTCCTAGGAATAGAGGTCAGAAGAAAACGTAATATTCCAGCATGAAACATTAAATGAAATTTCTTTGTAAATGTTTCTCTTTTAGGAGGTGAGACTTCTAACCTACTTTTCCAGGTAAAATTCTTCAAAATAATACACCACTATTGAGCACATTCAACCAAAACAAGCCTTCACAATGTAACTTGAGCAATGGGTTCTTACAGTTAAAAAGACCATTATATTGCATTTTATGAGGGGAGACTTAATAGATGTGGTCAAAAAAGTAAAATGCCATCCATAATGATGTAATCAAAGTTATGTTTTGTTTTTATGTGTGTTATACTAAAAAACAGGCTGTGCTCTGATCACACTATCCCAGCCATGTGGTTTTTTACGACCATAACCTGTGGACTCACTTGTATCTTGCACTTCTACATAATAGAAGTGATGGTTTTCTTCTACATGAAACGTTTAGGCATTAGAAGAAGGGTTTCATACTATGTTTAAAAAATTTATTGGAAAAAAACTGATGTAGAACAACAATCTTGTTTTTCTGACAAGATAGAGTTGATATCAAAAGTAAATTTACAATTGGCAGGCCAAAAATTACTTTGAAAAAGATGTTTCACTGGAGCTACAAAATAAATTGGCTGATGTTTTAAAATTCAAAAGGAAAATACAGATGATTAACCAAGACAATTTTTTTCCTATTGGATTTACAAAAAGAGCTTATTAAAGCCTTGAAGAACTCTGTACAATGGGACAAAGAAGAGAAATCAAATCCTATGATAATATTTAAATGATCTAAAGACAAAAAGGAAAAGGAAGGAATATAAAATTGGTTTAATTGATCAAGTTAAAACAAAATGTGTTATTACATCTTGGGATGAAGAGATAATTGTTTATAATCTTAGAGGAGACATGGTGTCACAAAACCTGTTTACACTTATGATATAGTATGGAAGTCACTTTTATTTTTTATTTTTATTCTCTCTTCTTTTTTAAGTTTAGTTTGTATTAGTTTTTATTAATATAATCAAAATTCTTAATAGAAATATATATATACAATGAAGAACAGCTTCACATATATGGCTAAACAACAAATCATTGCCAAACATATGATTACAATAGTATTAAAATCTAATAAATAGGTATGGAAATCACAATGCCTCGGTTCACAAAACAGACTAAAAACCCAAAGTAAACATACTACATCATGACTTAGTATGTTATACGAATCCAGGAAAGATAATCCTAATTTCTTCCCACAGCCCACTGTCAATTTTTTTTCTCATGGGTAAAAATACAGTAATCCAATTCCCTCTCTCTCTGTAAGATATTTATTCATTTCCAGTATTCTGAACTCATTGTTTTGGACTCATTCCAAGTAATCTGAATCCTTTTTACATTGTGGTGTATAAAACATGCACTATGTTCAAACAACGAAGAAGAGATATTTAACAATGAGATAAGTAACAAAATTTTGGCTAGTTCATATCACAAATAAACAAGCCATAAGATGACTTCAAGAGCTGTGTGAGCCCTGCATTGTGAGGCATGGTAAAAGCCAGCCCTGACTAGCAGAATGACTAAGCAATCTAGTGAGTTCTGTCTTAACTAAGATGATGGCACTCATTCAGCAGATTCCTTGCCCAACCTACCTCCAGAGTGTTAAACAAAGCTTCTATTTCACTGACACATCCTTCAATTTTCAAAGATCTTTGTTGCAAAACATCTAGGAATCCATTCAACTGGCCCTAAAAGAGATTATATATATATATATATTTAAAATCATAATTGCCTAAAAAAGATTAGTTTATAATGTTCTTCTCATGCATAGAATTAGATGCTAAAAATCGTTTAAGCTTTCATGAAAGGTTTCTCAAAAGCCATCATTGCATCACTGATACACAGCAAGAGCAGGCTCATTGGCAGTCCTGAAATCCTCACCTTGGAATTGAGGTCTGAATGAAATGTTCTATTTCATGCTATTGACCTACATGCTTGTTTCCTAAGTAGTAGGACTTTCTGCTTTTAATGGACTTACTATTGGATGGGATATTTCTTTCAGAAATATGTAGATATATGGCTACACATATGTCAAATTCGGGCTCAACATCTTATTGAGTAACATTTTAATAGCACATGAGTCAAAATGCAAAATCAGGAGATTTAAGCAAATTGTTATGAAGAATCTGTTTGGCAATAAGCTCCATTAAAGTAGAATTAAAATGTGTGCTTTTGTGTCCTTCCTTCCTTCCTTCCTTCCTTCCTTCCTTCCTTCCTTCCTTCCTTCCTTCCATCTTCCTTGCAAGCTTTTGTCTATTTAACCCAGTTTTTTCCAACTTTGTGTCTCCAAATAGTACCTCTACTTCTCATTCAAAAAATTATTAATTTTAAATTAATGCCTCAGAAAGCCCCGAGTTTTGTAATGGTACGTTTAATTATATAGGACCAATTAAGTAGGAAATGTATGTATCAAAGCCCAAGGGCCAAATCCTTCAAACCTATACAGTATCTGACTTTCAACAATTGCCCAAGGTCTGTCAGGCAGCCAGTTTTTAAAAGCACCAGAGATTGATCTGGGCTGTTTTGACAGTTTTTGGATCTATTTGGACATTTAGGATGCTCTGAGCAGAGGATGTTTACAAGTTTACAAGGCTGTCGACTTCACAATGAACCAGCAGCCATTAGCTGAGTACAAGGCATTGTCAAACCACCAGTGCTTGTCATCCAATAAATGATCAGATCTTCCCCCTCAGTTCTGTGTTTAAATGAAAATCCTTCTCCCTCTTCACAAAATTAAATGGAAATAAACAGCTAATATATCTCTTGTTTCAACGTGCACTGTTTTGACAAACTTCTATTGATATTAATAAACTGGTGTGCTCAACCAGGGAAACTTTAAGATATACGGACTTTCAGAATTCCTCAGCCAGCATGTGACAATACCCCCACAGCAGGAAGCGGGTAAACCAAAGATCCCTACCCCTACTCCAAGTGAGAATACAGGATGCCCTCTTAAGCACTTGTCTACAGTTTCTTTATTATTAAATTTATTTTTCACCAATCTCGCAGAGTTCAAGGTGACGCTGAGTGGCATTCACTTCCTTGAAATAGTCCTTCTGCCTCCATAGTACAACACTATTGCTGCAGGAATTGATCGAATTGCACTCAATTGCAAGGTCCCAGTTATAACATCGTGTGATCAACAGGTTGCTCATCTTGTTACACTTCCTGGATTGCCCCTTTATTTGGAGAGTCTTTGTGTGTTTACAAGTCTGGGATAGCAAGCAGTTTTTCATTCTAGCTTCATCAGATGGTTTTCTGGGAGATTCCATATATCAGAGTTTCCCAACTTAGAAACTTTAAGATGTGTGGACTTCAATTCCCAGAATTCCCCAGCCAGCTATGGGTGTTGAAATCCACACATCTTGAAGTTGCTACATTTGGGAAAGCCTACCTTATATTAAAGACACAGGTTAGAGGGAGGCTCTAGAAGAGAAAAGGGCAGAACATTGTATGTGGTTCCTTTAGATTGCAGGCATCCTGTTTAATCAAATAAATGCTATTTTGTCATCTTTATTCCTGATAGGGTGTCTGTCAAAATGGCACATTGGCACGTGGGGTTTTGAACATGCAGTCCTAGTTGCCATCTTGACTTTTTTTTAACTCCCTTGCTGGCTTCCCCTGCTCCCTTTATTGTTTGACTTGCTTTTCCTCCATCTCCAATGCTGCTGTGACAAAACTGCACTTCAAATAATTGAGACAATAGTCATGAAAAATGATGGGTTTTTTTTTCAGATTCCTTCCTGACCTTCCTTCAGAATATTTAGCCCTCTGTCTCCAAATAATTTGCAGACAACTGACCTTAATGGAAACCAAATATCACTATTTGTTTAAAAGGAAGATTAGGCTTTGAAGTTAGCATATGTGATACCCATGAATTACCATGTTTCCCCCAAAATAAGACCCTGTCTTATATTTTTTTGAACCCTGAAATAAGCGCTTGGCCTTATTGCCATGTGCTCAAAAGCCCGATTGGGCTTATTATCAGGGGATGTCTTATTTTGGGGGTGAAGGAACATAATAATAATAGAACAGCTAGAATTAGTGGGACATAATAGTAGAGTCAGTAGAATTGGTTTGACTTGCTGTTTTGCTCCTGTAAGAATTGTTTTGGTAAGAATTAGAATTGACTCTGCCATGTGTTTCTACCAGTGATCTCACCTCTGTGTTATTTTGTTTTTCTGTACCACTCCGTGCCTGGTGGAGGGGTTGCTAAACACCCAGCCCCTCTGTTGCTAGGCGCTCAGCCCCCCTGCCCCTGCTTCTTGCTGCACAGCCAATGCAGGGCTACAAGGAAGGCATGGGCCAGGGGGCCAGAATTGGATACTAAGATGATGTCTCTGAGGGTATAAAAGGTCACCATACCTTCCCCAAGGTGTGGCTATTTCCTCACATGCATTGTATCTGTATGTTCTGGATATAGTCTCATCCAGTATTTTGTTTTTGGCCATAAATAAAATCTGCTTCTTTTTGCAAGCCTCGTCTTGAGTCTTTCTCTTTGGCATTTTGGTGACCCAAGTACATTTTGGGAACTTACAGGGGAAACAGGGTATAAAAATGCATACAGCAGAATGCAATGTTATATTCCAATGTATACATGTTTCAGGTGGAAACATTTGATTTTAAAGAACATCCACTCTTAGAAGCTTATTATGCAGAGCACATTCTGTAATTGACAAAAGCTAAAATGGTTAGTTTCAGTTACCTGTACATTTTTTTGCAGAGGGATATGATCACATATGAATACAGTAGTAGAAATGAAGCAGAAATGCCATCTAAATGATCTTTCTGCCTGGTGGAGCTATACTCGTGAAGGAGACTTTATTACAGAGCTAGAATTCATTTCTGGCTCTCCTTCTAAATTGCAGGGCCAAAGGCAGATGTCACAGAATGTCCTTGGGTCCTTTGACTTTCAAGAAACTAATTTAGGGACAATTCCAAGGCCTATGATTCTGCTGATATTCTTAGCAGCTGCTTATCGTCCACCACAGTAATATGGAAAAGCTACCTTGTCCCACACTAGGTCTTTTTATATGAGCAACTTCCATAATTCTAGTCAACATCCCATGATTTGGAATTATATCTGCCCTGGGGCATCAAATTTGTGAGACTATTATATAAACCAGGACAGCAGCAAACCTCTAGAGCAGGGGTCTCCAACCTTGACAACTTTAAGACTTGTGGACTTCTACTCCTCTAGAGCATAGTGTCATCTTAAAAAACCTCCATTCATATTTCAGCTATTAAAGAAGTTCACTAAGCTCTTAAAATGGTCTTTAAGCCAGGAGTGGGCACTAAGGTAAACAACTGAAAATGTCCAAGCTTTTGCTGTTTACATGGACTTTGTTTTTCTGCTGCTGGTGTGTGGTATTATGCTTCTAACTGTTTTAGGGTATATTACAAGTCAATCAGAAAGTTTCTCAGGTGGCTTTATTTCACAATTAATAAATTAAGCAAAAACAATAAACACCGGAAGGAAGGGAGGGAGGGAGGGAGGGAGGGAGAGAAGCTTGCCTAATAACATTAAAGAGAAGGCCCAGACTATATCTCTGCAATAAAATCAGAATATATCTGAAATCTATAATTATATGCTGCACATAGTACCTACCTGTCATCTGATTTTGGGACTTCTAGAATCCTCTATTGGTACTACCCTACTTTTCATATTTTATTACACATGTTAAACTACATTGCTTGGACATTTAATGTCCAAGTCGAAAATACTCCAGGGGTAGTTTACAGATATCAAAAGGATGGATGGATGGATGGATAATACAGTATCTTTCATACATACCAAACATCCACAAAAACTTATGAACAAACTCATAATGCTTTGTCCAGAAAAAGGCAGGGAGAGCATATCATATTTTAGCATCTGAACTAATGAAGTGAAAATAGCAATTGCAATAGCAATAGCACTTAGACTTGTATACTGCTTCCCAGTGCTTTACAGCCCTCTCTAAGCAGTTTACAGAGTCAGCATATTGCCCCCAGATCTTTAAAATCTTTAAAATTAATATGAAAAAAATGCTACAATTTTTGTTTGCTCTTGTTTTTGACTGAATCATAGAAGTATAGCAAACCTTTGGGTGAATGTTCTACAATTATGCTGTTGCCTTTCTAAAAAATAAATATGGTTAGCATCTTATCATCTGGGATTGTATCAAAGGGTGTGTTTACATTAACAGAAAACATGAGCAATTGCGCAAGGCAGAGCCCTTGATTTTCAAGATCTTCTCCATCCATTTCCTGTTCTAAAGAGCTGCCTTTGAGAGTCAAAAGGATACAAATTCCAGAGTACCCCAAGGGATACTTAAGTAAAACATGTGCAATGGTAGTCCATCCAAAATAGACCATGTTTAAAAGGTTCAGAAAAGAGTTCAACAGTTAAACAACTGAGAAAGCAACATTCTAAACTAAGAATCACAGAAGAAATTACATAGAACACTTATGATCAACTTCTGAGATTTTCTGATTTTATAAAAAAAAAGCACAGTGTGGTTCTAATTTAATTTAATTTAATTAATTCAATTTATATGCCGCCCCTCTCTGAAGACTCAGGGCGGCTGGCTTAATTCTGTGAGATGTAGTGTTTCCCATTACTGCCTGTCTTCTTTACCTGTCTTCATTTCTCAAGAAATAAAAAGAGAGAACCTTACATTTCTGGGGGAAAAATGTCTGTGGAAATACACCATTGTTTCTGAGCCATTTAAGAAGAATTGTCATTCCTCCAAGCCAACTATAAGCATGTCTTATATAACCATAAGAGCTTGTCTTATATTAAGTGTTAAGTGTTTGCTTTCTTCATCTTGCAGGAATGTTGATTCCCTCAGATTTTCTTTACCTCAATACGTTGCCAATGGCCATATTATCTGGAGCCTTAAAGGTCAAAACATCTAGAGGGCACTAGATATATATTGCTGCTTTTGTCTATTTTAGTTAAACACTAAAATATGTCAGTGAGAACAAAGAGCAGTATAACTGCATACTTTTAATGTCTTACCTTTAACACAGTCACAGCTGTACCCAAATCGGCTACATTATGGTCTTTATGTTCCTCAAAAAGCTTATCCTCAGAGGAGATGGGACATTTGCACTGGTAGCAGTACGTATCCAGATGTGCTTGATCAACTTCTTTCTGTAGAAATTCATATTCTGGTACATTTCTTTGTAGCATTTCAAGTTCAAGCGATTCAGTTGCCTTTTCTTCAGCATACATTCTTGCCTCTCCTTCATTCACAAATTCATAAGTATTACTAATACCATCTAGGGATTCTTTATCATCAAAAAGCAATTCTTCATGAGCTATTTCTGAAGAGATTTCTTCCTGAAAGACATCATCGTGGGTAACCACTTCATAGTTTAAGAGCTCAGCTAGATCTTCATCAATGTCACTGTCCTCTTCCTCTTTTATTGAGTATAATGGGTAGGTATCAAAATCATGTGACAAAAGAGGATAGTCAACTTCCCCAAATTGGTTATCAGATTTTACTCCTGCTGCTAACTGGTCTGGTGTGTCAGTCTGCATTAGATGTTGGGCACTATTTTCTCCAATTCTGCTCTCAGGTTTTTGCACTTCAGTGTCCAAACATGGAAGATCTTTGTGATCTAAAACCTTCGTATCTTGTATTGGGGGCTCAACTAAAACATATGTATCTTCTAGTTGTCTTTCACCTTGCCTTTCAGCCTGACCTAATCCTTCAAGAGACTGTGCATTTTTTTCTGCAGTCTTTACAACTTCACCCTCATCCATTCCATGAACTTCTTTTATTTCAGACTGTTGGTTTTGGATGACTGCATATCCAGCATCATTACTTGATCCATTTTGCCCAGATGATTCAGTCTGATATAGAGTTGCTGCATAATCAAGTATTGGACTGGACTCCTCATCACTTGTTTCTTCTGGTGCTTGCTGGCCTGTGTCATCAGATTCTTCTTCTCTTCTCTGACTACTGTCATCATTGCTGGCTCCTGAGCTATAGAACTCTCTTCCGAAAGGAATTGCATGTGTTGGCTGACAAATCCTAATATTTATGTCACTCACAATCTCAGTTACCCCATTCGTAAGTGTATCACTCAGGCATTCCTCCACTTGGGCAGATAGACCAGGTTGAATATCTGCAGATTCAGTCTTTTTTCCATTTAGTTCATAAGCATCTTCTGTGACTTTTGGTTGGGTTAAAGTTTCCTCTTTAAAAGACTGACCATTTAAAATGTCTTCATTCTTGGATTCTTCCACATTATTTGGAGTGTAATCTCTAGGAATTTCCTTCTCCAGATGCGTTTCAATCCCATCATCTGGAATATGTTCTCTGATATGAAAAGGCAGATCAATATCCTTCACTTCCTTACATTTGTGGTTATCTTTTTTAGAATCACACACTGCTTCTTCATAGAAATCTTTACATAAAAATGCCAAGGCAGGTGGCATCTCTAGAACCTCAGAGTCTACTACAGTCGTTGACAAGGAAGCAATTGGAGACTGAGACAACTCATCTTTTTCAGTATTAAATAAGACTGCATTAGTGTTTGCTAAGTTAAACTCATGCTCTATGTTTTTATCATCATCCCTAACAGTTTCAATCATTGTATTTTCATTTGCTGTTTTTGAAATGTCTTGATGGGTAGCTGTTGCATTTTGTTTTTCTATCAATCCATTAGGGGTTTCATTCAATTCTCTTTCTAATAAAGACAGCTCCACAGTATTCTTTGATTTTGCTGCTGGATATGTCATTTCCACATATTGTTTATCTGTGTCATCAAATGGCCTCTCTGTGTCCTGAATAGACTTTTCTTTTTCTATTTGGGTGAAGGATGTATTTTCAATCAAAGTATTCTTTTCAACATAATCAATATTGGCATTATTATAAATATTATCATCCTTGGTCTCTGGAATAACAGCAACCTCTTCCATTTCTGTACTTTCCTTAATACCCTTCCCTTTTCCAAGTTCCTTTGATTCATTTTCTGTCATTTCATGGTGATCTACCTTTAAGTCCTCTGTATATTGTTCATTTGGTTTGTTGACTGAAGGTTCCTTATCAACAACCACATCTCTAGTATCATTACATGCTTTTGTTTCCAACAATGAAATGGTTTCTACTGCCCCTAGTAGAAGCTTTTTTCTATCAACAGAGGAAATGAGAGGAACATTAGTTTTCACAACTTCACAACTTTCAGAAATATTAACTATGTCTTTTCTTTGATCAAGATTAGGAGCTGGTAAGGCTTCTTCTTTCAATTTCTCTTGACCTTTGAATTCCTTCTCTTCACTCAAATAGTTTTCAGGCACTTTCAAAGTATCCTCCATGGTAGGCAAATGTTTTGTTTCTTCTGCTTTTGAAAGATGTTCTGTACTAACGATTCTGTCTACCTGGGGTTCTGATTCAAAATGTGTTGGAGAAAACTCAGTTTTCCTCTCTGCTGTTGCATTTTTCTCAGAAAGGACAGTTGAACCATTTATTGAGTCAGCATCCCCAAAAGGAGCCTGAGTATCTAAAGTGTTTTTCTCTGAGATCTGTGGAGAAAAAGTTTCTATTGTCTTTGCCTCAGAAAGAAGGAATGCAGCAATGGACATGGGTTCTTCTGGGATCTCCTTTGTTATTACAGTTGTGCAAGACTGAGTTTCTTGTGCCTTTTCTGGATCCAATGTAGCAGAGTTGGATGGGCTCAATAAAGATGTTGAGACTAAAGATGGATATGAATTCTCTTCTGGCTCTTTCACTTTCTTAGTGAAAAGAGATGAAATGAGTGGTTCTTGTTCAGAAGTCTGATTTTGTTCCTCAAATGAATAGAGTTCTGGTTGTTTTGAATAAGAAAAATCTGATTGTTTTGTATCCAGGGATGCAGTGAATGATGGATGCAGGTCAGGTTTCATTTCATTTTCTAACAAAACAGATGGTTTACTTTCTATTTGAGCAGCTTCAGACCACGTTATCTGCATTTCTTGTTTTTTTGCATCATCCTTCAATTGTGATAATACAGCATCACCAGAATCTACCTCTTCAATTGTAGGCAGATAATCCGCTTGTTCTTGGGGTTTCATATCAGCCAATTGGGATGAATCTTGAAGAGTTGCAGAACAGTAAAGCTGAATTTCTTCCAGCTGTGATTCTTTTATTGGTTGCAACAAATTGTCATCTTTTAATGGTGCATCCTGGTCTTTTGAAGATTCAGTCGGAGAAGTTCTTCGTTTTTGGTCTTCTTTTTCTTCATGGCAATATAATATTCCTTGAGGCAAGGTGGAAGGTGAATATAAAGCAGTTTCTTGCTTGGGTTTTTCTTCAGTGGAATTCAATAAAGTGAGACCTTCCAGCTCTGATTGCAATGCCATGGGACTATACAGCATGCTATCCTGGCTCTTGGTTTCAGAATGTGGAGTAAAAAGCAAATGAGACCGAATATCTTCCACATGTGCTTTCCTAACAGCCACATCCATTGGTTCTTCATTGAAAATTGAATGAGGCTGCACTTGTTTCTCCTTTTCAGGAACGGAACAAGATGAAATAGGTTCAACAAAAACGTGTTCTGCTGACCGTGCTACAGAAACGGGAGACTTTTCGTTTATTTCTTCAGATGTAGCATCATCTAGAATGGATCTGGATTCCTCAGACACAGTTTTTGTGGCCATGGAGGAATGCAGTGGTTCTTTGCTGACTTCCTCTACAGAGGAAGTTGTAGGGAACGGTAAATCTTGAGACTCAGGGAAAGGGAAATTATTTTTTCCTATTTCAATTTTGTCCATAAGTTCTGAAGAAATAGCATTTGATTGCTGTGAGGCTGGCAGCGAACTTACTACTGATTCTGGAAGTATTGCCTGGGGCTTTATTTTATCAGGGACAAATGGTAAAATTAATGGTGGTGATCCGGATGCCTCAATTAATGTCTTAGACAAATCATTTTGATTTCCCTGTGTTTCTGAAGCAGAACCTTTTAATTTGGATGTTGGAATTATGGGTGCGCTGCATTCAGTTTCTTCCCTATCTTTTTTAGATGATATTGGCTGTTCATCTTCTGATTCTGCTGTCACAGATACAGGCGTTTGAAGGCCTTCTCCTTCTGTGCTTGAAATGGGAAAGGATGCATCTAAATGTTTTCCCAAGTCAGGCATGAAGTGGATCTCGTTCGTGGAAAGAGTCTCCGATTGTGCAGTTATAGGTTCAACAGCATGTTTTGCCAGGTGCTTTGATTCTGGATCGGCAGTGCCATAGTGATCTGCATCAGTTTTATTGAGTTGCATGCTTAAAAATTCAGGATCTTTGGCTTCAGCTCCTGAAATACCTTGATTTTCTTGCACATCCGTTGAATAAACTGACTGAGATAAAGCCTGCCTAGTTGCGGGCAAAGGAGGCTGGATCCCATTTATCTCCTTTTCTTCTCCTAACTGGACTGTATCCCCTTCTATGGGTAGGAGTGTTCGTGATAAATGCGGAAGAGTTTGCTGCTGAACAGCATCTGTTTGTGGTGGCTCAAAACCAGGATGTAATGAATCAGGTTGCAATGGCTTGATGATAGGTTTATCAGGTTGCATAATTTCCTTATGCATTTCATTGACAGAATGCAAAGCAGTTGTTCCTTCCAACTGGGATGAAACAGTAGATTTTTGCTGTATAAAATGCTCTCTTGATTCAGATTCCAATGATCGCTTCAGTTGATCTTCACTTACTTCACAAGAGGATTTAGCTTCTTTCTCAACATCTGACTGTGCTTTTATAGTGGGGTGCAGCTGATTTTTTAAATTCAATTCTTGCATTAGAACAGGTGCTTCACCTGGGTGTTGTGCAGATACGGTGGGGAAAAGTTGCCCTGTTTTTGTACCTATTCCAATTTCTGGCTCCCTTGATTTAGATACTAATTCTTTTGCCAGACCCTCTGTGGATGGCAAGGATGGATTTTCTTCCTTTGTTGTTTCAGCATTTTGGAAAGACCCAGTAGAAAATGATGCTTCTGCTATTACAGAAGTTAATTCGGCAGAATCAGACAAATTGCTTTGTTTTTTCATTTGCTGAGGCAGGCAGGGTATATTAGAGTCTGACTGTTCAAACAATGGTGCAGTAGCCTTTAGTGAGGGTGGCTCTGCTCCATGCATTTCCACACTGGCAATAAGAAAAGATGGAGTAGATAGCACTTGTTCTGATGAGCTGACTGGCTCAGTAACTTTGTCACTGAGAAGTGATATCTCTTCAGGTCCATGTGGTGCCTTTATGGATTTGGAGATAACAAGATGTTCTGGTTCTGACTGTGCTGGTGCTGGTGCTGTAGAATGTTGTTGAGCCTTTTCCTCCTGTGCATTTGTAACTGAAAGTGTGGAATCGGGACACAAAGATTCTGTTGAGGCAAGCTGAGTCTCTGTCTTGTCTCTTAGATGTTTTCCTTCTGAGACAGTGGTCAGAGATGGCTGAGTCTGAGCAGCTTGTCTTGGCAAGTCTGATTTCAATGTTTCTTCTTTTGTGGCTTCTTCTTTAACCATAGCATAAGAAGACTCTGAAAGTCCAGTGGGCTCTTCCGCAGTGTTACAGATTTCTTGTGTTGTGGAAGCTAGATCAGGTGCAAGTTCAGTTTCTTCACTTTCTGACTTGTGGACCAAGGGAAGATAGCCTGGCTTTCTTTGGAAAAGCACAGTGAATTGATCCTCTACCTTTGTTTTGTCTGACAGCTGTTCTATTTCTTGCTCTTCTCCTTCTCTAATAGAATATGGAAATCTTGCCTTTTCAAGGATGGCCTCTTTGGTTTCAGTTAAATAAAGAGGGACTGTTTGCTTTTCTGTTTCTCCAACAGAATGCTCCAAGGGTGTACCGCTGACTTCCATTTCTGAAGGAATTGCAGATTCCATAGTTTGATTTCTAATTTCAGCTAAATCACACACTTCAGATTCACCATGCATAGCTGCTAAATCAAATATGGGTTCAGATTCATGTAGTTGCTCTGACTTTCTTTCAAAAGGTGTAGTTAATTTATTCTGTAACTCTTCTTTTTCTTTATATTCCTCTGCCAGCTGTTCTTTTTCTTCCTTTTCTGCTTCTTTAACAGAAGATGGTAATGTTGATTTTTCAGGGACGGCGCTTTCGGTTTCAGCTGAATAAAAAGAAAACTCTGCTCCAAAAGAATACTCCAAGGGTGCACTTTTGATTTCCACTTGAGGCAGACTTGTGGATTCCATAGTTTGATTTCTAATTTCAGCTAAGTCAGACGCTTCAGGTGCTGCTAAATGAGGTGCAGGTTCAGTTTCAGGAGCTTCAGGTTTGTGGTCTAGGCAGGGTAGCTGGTCTGAGTTTGTTATGAAAGGTGTAATTAATTTGTCCTCTAACTCTTCCTTTTCTGAATATTGCCCTGCCAGCTGTTCTTCTTCTTGCATTTTTCCTTCTTTAACAGAAGATGGTAATCTTGCCTTTTCAGAGATGGCATGTTTGATTTTAGCTGAATAAGGAGGAACTTCTTGCGTCTCGGCTTCTCCAGCAGAATGCTCCAAGGGCTGACCTTCGACTTCCATTTGTGAAGAAATTTTGAATTCCATAGCTTGATTTCCAATGTCAAATGTGTCTGACCCTTTGGGCTCATCACCTGTAGCTGCTAAATCAGATACAGGTTCAGTTTCATGATCTTCAGAGTTATGGTCTTGACAACCAAACAAAGGTAGTTGGCCTGACTTTGTTTCAAAAGGTGCAGTTAATTTGTCCTGTAACCTTTCTTTTTCTGAATATTGCCCTGCCAGCTGTTCTTCTTCTTGCTTTTCTCTTTCTTTAACAGAAGATGGTAACCTTACTTTTTCATCTTTTATTTCAGTTGAATAAAGAGTAATTGCTTTCTTGTCTGCTTCTTTAACTGACTGCTCTAAGGGTGTATCACTGACTTCCATTTCTGAAGGAATTGCAGAGTCCATAGCTTGATTTCTAACTTCAGCGAAATCAGGTGTTACAGATTCACCATGCCTTGCTGCTAAATGAGATGCTGGTTCAGTTTTGTGAGCTTCAGACTTCTGGTCCAAACACCCAAACAAGGGTAGCTGATTTAACTTTGTTTCAAAAGGTGTAGTTATTTTGTCCTCTAACTGCTCTTTTTCTGAATATTGCCCTGCCAAATGTTCGTCTTGTTTTTCTCCTTCTTTAACAGAAGGTGGTAAGCTTGCCTTCTCAGGGATGGTGTCTTTGGTTTCAGTTGAATGAAGAGGAACCTCTTGTTTCTCTGCTTCTTCAACTGAAAACTCCAAGGATGTACCACTGACTTCCATTCCTTCAGGAATTGTGGAGTCCATAATTTGATTTCTAATTTCAGCTAAATCAATCACTTCATGTTCAGCATTCATAACTGCTAAATCAGATGCAGATTCAGTTTCTTGAGCTTCTGACTCCTGAACCATAGACAACGAGGGTAGCTGGTCTGAATTTGTTTGTAAAAGCACAGTAAATTGCTCCTGCATCCTTTCTTTGTCTGAAGATTTCTCTGATAATTGTTCTTTTTCTTGCTTTTCTGTTTTTCTAACAAATGATGGTAATTTTGACTTCTCAAGGTTAGCATCTGTGATTTCAATTGAATGAAGAGAAACCTCTTGTTTCTCTGCTTCTTCAACTGAAAACTCCAAGGATGTACCACTGACTTCCATTCCTTCAGGAATTGTGGAGTCCATAGTTTGATTTCTAATTTCAGCTAAATCAATCACTTCATGTTCAGCATTCATAACTGCTAAATCAGATGCAGATTCAGTTTCTTGAGCTTCTGACTCCTGAACCATAGACAACGAGGGTAGCTGGTCTGAATTTGTTTGTAAAAGCACAGTAAATTGCTCCTGCATCCTTTCTTTGTCTGAAGATTTCTCTGATAATTGTTCTTTTTCTTGCTTTTCTGTTTTTCTAACAAATGATGGTAATTTTGACTTCTCAAGGTTAGCATCTGTGATTTCAGTTGAATGACGAGAAATCTCTTGATTCTCTGCTTCTTCAATAGGCTGCTCTAAGAATTCATCTTTGATCTCCAGTCTTGAAGTAATTGTAGATTCCATAGATTGTGTTCCAATGTCAGTTAAGTTACAACTTTCAGGTTCACCGTGAGTAGCTGCAATATTATGAGGGTCCTGTAAATGTTGAATCAAAGTTTCTGATAACAATGTTCTAACTGAGTCAGATTGATTTTCTGTTTCTGATTCAACATAAGGAAGTGGTTTGACAGGAACTGGGGAACAAGGCTGAGTTACTTGATTCTCTGACGGTGACTTTACTTCTTTTAATAAATCAGAAACTTCGAAGGTCATTGGTATATGATCCTGAATTTCCTTTTTTTCACCAACAAAGTTGAATGATTTTTCCAGTGCGGTATTTGAAATATTTGGAGAAACAGACTGTTTTTCCTTTTTTTCAATTTTGTCAGACTCAGTTGGTTGAATCAGTTCTGGAAGCGAGGTACGAATTGCAGGCGAATACTGTTTGGTGTCTGGCTTCTTTGCTTTGTCATCAAGGTGTGTTGAAATTTTTGGTAGCTTTTCTAAAGGCTTCTTCTGTGTTTTAGGGAGAAACAAGTGCTGTGGTTTCCTCTCCTCTTTACTGTAAAGTGCAGACTTTGAACTTCTTGTCTCTACATGTCTGAGATTATAACTCAGAACTTCCTTCTTGTTATTCTTCTCTGCAGTGTTTTGTTCAACGTGCCGTAAAGATACCGATATGCCTCGTCTGGAGAAGACTTTGGGAGGTTCTCTTGGCTTCCTGGTCACCTCTGAGGGTGGAGGCATATCTTTATTGTTTATCCTTCGGAAAACCTTTTTATGTCTTTCTTCCAATACAGTAGTGATTTGAAGAATCCTGGCTCTTACTGTTCCTTTGATAGGCAGCTCCCCTTTTTTCATCAAAGTATTTTCTTTCTCCTCTGACCCAGTGGTCACTTCCTGTGTGATCTGAACCAAATAGTCTTTAATCTTAGAAGGTTGTACTTGAGAGGGCCATGATTGTGGATCAGATGGATCAAACTCACTTTCTTCAGCTTTTTTCAGCGCTGATGTCTGAGAAAAATCACCTTCTTGGCTGTCTGGTTCTGTCGTCTCATTTAAGGTCTGATGGGTTGAATTGCTCAGCTTTTCCTGCGTCGTCTTTCTCTCTTTCTTCAGGAAAGTAACTTTCCCCGGAGAACAATCTGTGTATGAGTTTTCCATACTGTATACCCCAGATGTAACACTGGCTTCTGAGGCATGGGATGTGGAACATCTACTTGAATTGGTCTCCCATGTTAAGCTACTTTCTTCACTTTGAACAGCCTCCATGGCATCAGACAACTTGGATTTCATCTCTTCATTCTGGCTACGTTTTTTAAAACTGCTAAAGAAACAAATAGTAAGAAACTATAACATTCTTTAATAAACACAAGAAGAACCAAATAATAAAATCTATAAATATTACTTTTCAAAGTCTTAAATCTGTTTCATAAGATAATACTGGGACTGAAAATCTTCCTTGCCCTAAGAATGCAGTGTTGGACTATTGTTATATGATAATCTAAGATAATTTAAGACAGGAGAAAAAGTTTTCCTTATAATCTAAAATTGATTATGAATTTGTAAATGTGTAAATGAGAGAGGGAGATATTTTATGTTCTGTGTGCCAGGTTTCAGCAGTAAGTTTCAGCCTCTTGACTTTACACAGCTTAACTTGGCTGCTGGGCAAATAAATCTCTTAAACTCATAGTGTGATGTATGGCTAGAAAAGAATTTATTTGCCAAACTGGAAGAAACTACATGGACTAGCAGATTGGCATCTGTCAATGAGAGGATACAGTTCCTTTTTTACATCCCAAACAGTTTTAATTTATTGCTTCTTCTTCCAGTCTTTCCCTGTGTTTCATAGCTGAGTGGTTGAAGCTAAGTGGTTGTTGGTTATTGATAAAATTAATAACTTTGCCCTGAGAACTGCTTATTCTTTTCTCACCATTCACAAAGGCCATGCTTTAAGTAATGTGTGGTATAGAAATGTGTGAAAACATTTCAAATTTGAAATATTTTGAGCTAATACTTTCATTAAGGTCAGAAATTTGTTGACCATTTCCAATGAACTAAGAATAGGTGTTTCAAGCTCCAAGAAGCTAATTTGGGTTCAGAATAGAACTTTGAACTCAGAAGTCCTTGAATCCAAAATCTTTTGAAGGCTTTAATATGCTGCAAACTTTGATCCTGCTTGCTTAGTTAAAAAAAAAAAAGTAGAGTTCTTAAAGGTATATGAAATACAAAAACTTCTTCTTGGTTCCTGGTATCTTTCTCATATTTTCATTAGCCCTCGATGAGTTAAGAATATTACTAATTAATAGTAATAGCTACTATTACTAAGGAGTCTGATGTGCCATGGAACCAATCAATGTCACTTGAATCTCAGTGATCCTGAGTACTCATAATCAAATTTATTTATGAAAAACTATAAAAATATTTTCAATTTTTTTTTACCAAGACTATGTAAAACGGGCACATTGTCTTTGAAAAATAAGGTGACTAGTTTAAGCAACTCTAGATCAAAACTCATTTCTCGTGTTTCTAAAATGGATATAAAGGCATAGAGGTTGCCTAGCTCAGTCAGTCACATTGCATTGTAAGGTTTATTCTGTTGGAAATCAGCATCTACAAAGGCCTGTTGTTTCGGGAAGCTTATATTCCTAACTACAAATGGAGAACTGAACCTCAATATGCTTTCTCACTATGAGTCATGTTCTAGTTTTTTTGCAGGAGGCATTTATAATCAAATTGAACCATAGCTGACAACTTAGAATATGTTTATGATTATATTAATCGGCCAATCCATAAGACACTTGTTTCTCTCCCACAAATAGGTTATTTCAATTTATCTATGTTTTAAAAATCCCTTTTAATATGCAGATTTCTCCCAGGCAAATCCAGGCTAGTATTCTTATTCTGAAAGCAATTCTTTCAAATGATAGCGCAGACTGTCCCACATTTCACAATTGGACACTGTTTAGTGTTCCAGTCCTAATATTTGTTTGAAACCTTGTAGTTTATGAAAGCCATACACTTTTTTAAAAAATGCTATTCTATTTGCCCATTCATTACATTTCTTTTAGCAAAAATTGAACTTGTAGACTTCACAACCCAAGAAACTGGTGCCATCAGATTGCCACTTCAAATCTTTTTATCCTACTACATTAATTTATTTGGGGACTGAGTGAGAATTTGTTAGAGTTAAACAAGAAAACAACCTCTGTGTGTGTGATATGGGAATATGTATGTGTGCGATTATGTGTGTTCATGGGTGTATTGTAACAAATATAATACTGAAAAGGAGAAGATACAGATGTTAATCTTTCCAGTGTTATATATTTTACAAACTATGTGGTCTGAATTAAAAATTAAAGAATAAACCATATATAAAATGGAAATGAGAAAAATGTCTGGAACTTTATATTTTAGGGAAATTCTAGTATTTCTTTCATTTGTCTTATACAATTCCATAATGAAAATATAGCAGAGATTGGTCAGTTGTTGTGACTATTTCTAGATCTGAAAAAAAATATTCCAATTCAAGCATGCATATTTACTTGTTTGTGAATCCATAACATTCATTGAGAACTACCCTGTTTCCCCAAAAATAAGACATCCCCTGATAATAAGCCCAATCAGGCTTTTGAGTGCATGCGCTAAAATAAGCCCATCCTGAAAATAAGCCCTCCCCCAAAATAAGCCCTCCCTGAAAATATTTAAACGCATGCACAGCCAGTCCCCACCATTTCCTCTGCTTAGGGTTAGGGAGGCAGAGCTGGAAATCAGGTAAGATGGCAAGAGGAGCCCGTCTTGCTCCACGCGCCCCAAAATAATAAGACCTCCCCAAAAATAAGGCCAAGTGCTTATTTCGGGGTTCAAAAAAATATAAAACAGGGTCTTATTTTTGGGGAAACACGGTAACAGCCAATGAGTACTTGCACTTCCTGACCAATAGCAAAGCTCTGAAAACCTTTAGCCAATCACTGCTTGCATTAGGGTAAACCTCTTTTTGCCCCTCCAAAACAGGCTGCCAAACAAGTCCCTCCCCCTCCTGTGGAAAAAGAAAAACAGAGTATATTACAACCTTGTACTCATCATGGAGGCGAAACTTGCCTTCCAAACATGACTTTTGCTGTCATGCCTTCCATACTTCCTTTATATAATCACACCATCCAGCTACCACAGCAGGAAACCAGGAACTGAGAAGTGGGACAAGGCAGGCATTCTCCTCAGTAACAAATCTAATCACCTTATGACAGATGGTGTAGCAAAAATGCTGATGCTTCAGCACCATTGTTCATGATTTGAAACCATGGAACAGCTTAGTATGATCAGTGGAGAGGTTCTGCTTGATGATGCCCAATTGGACCTGTACCTCCTATGATGGAAGTCATCATAGACAAAATAATTGAAGAAATTGCTTGGTAATCCTTCAATTTACCACTTTGGTTTAAAACAAAAGAGAGGTGAATTCAAATTGATACTAGTAATCCATGGTATCTATCAGGAGTTATTTAAATATAGGAGTTAAATCCTGGTTTGCAGGGAATTATCCAAAAAGTATGATGAGTGTCTTCCTGTATATATCTCTGAGGCAGAAACAGATAACAGCAATATAGTAGCTGTTGCCATATCATTGCTTCAAGAAAAAGCTAGGACAAGTATTACTGATAGGCTCTGCGGGGTGCTGCTTTCTGCTTAGCAGCACCTTCTCCAATAGATTGTTCTTGATTTTTTTAAAAAATTAAAAAATTAAAAGTCTATTTATAGATTATTACAAATACACACAACATGTGTGATTCTCTCCATCCTGGCAGCTTTTTGATATGTCCTCTATTAGCTTTATTTTCACAAGAAAAAGCAGGCACGTTTCCCAGCGTGATTTGGAGCTTTGTACAATTATACTGGGGGCCTGCTTTAGAGTTTCAGATTTATTTTTAATGAATAGAAGCAGAAAGATGCTGCATCTGGACTCCTACCTCTTATTTCCACAATAATGAAAGAATGCTGGCTTAATTGGAAGAAATATTGACTAAGTACAATAATAGCAGCAAATCTTCATTCTTTCTAAGGTGGTGCTCTCTGTCATACAGATTGGCCACCCTCACTGCACTCTATCAAATTTCAGGCTATTTTATTTATTCATTTAATTAATTAATTTATTATTATGCCGCCTTTATACTTTTGTATAACTCCAGGAGGCAAACATACCTTCCTGAATTCACAGTTTCCTGGGTTTTAGCCTGGGCATTAACTACTATATCAAACTGGCTATCCTGGCAGATGTCCTCTGTTTAATTTTAAATGAGCCAAACTTCCCAGTGCACAATTAATATGGAACTGGGTATCCTTGACACTCAGGAGGGAGACAAGCATCTACAAAAGAAGAAAGCAGTTTCTTCAAAATTGGGATTGGATCTACAATCCGTCAAGACTGAGTTAGTTATGTGTTAGGGAAGTGAAACCACAGTGCCAGAGAATGTGAAGAGAACAGTGTGCCAGCTTGCCAAATGCCCTATCAGCTTCCACCATCATGCTCTAAGAGACGACCTTCCTTCTTAATTTGAAGCTTTCCTACACAGAGAAAATATCAGCAGGTTCATGTTTGTAAATTCTAGCCCTGGACATCTTCAGATATAGAGTTCCATGCAATCAAAACTTCTAGGGATGGAATTCAAAATACATGGAAACCAGGGGATGTGCCAGTGTAACAAATATCATCTATTACATAATATCTGCAGAGAAAGAATGACAGACATTCTCCCTCTGACAGAGAGAATTCCTATATTGATTGCAGTATACCCAACTTTTCAGCTGGTGGACACATCTGGAATTTATATGCAAGTTCTGCCATATATGGCCACAAAGAATATCAGCATATAAGACCATTGATGAACTTACTCCTTCATCACCTTTGTCACTCCTTCATCACTGTTTCTAGCCTCTGTCCTCTTCCTCCTCCTCCTCCTCCTCTGGTTAACTGGGAAAACAATATAGCTGCAACCAGTTTTATTCCTTACAAATGTCTATGGATTTCATAGACAGTCCACTGGAGATCTGCCTTTATTTTGCAGCTGATCAACTCGAAAATAAGAAGAATCTGTGCAAGTTTAATGAGTGTCCAGGGAGGTAACAGTGGCATGTCGTATAACTCTGTTGAATTACTGTTCTATCCCCTACCACATCTGTACAAAAATTGAATTGTCTCTTACTGCAGTCAAGTTCCACTGTTCCCCCCAGAAACAGCATTAAGGAATGATCACAAAACAAGTAGGTGTTAATGTTTTTTTGGGAGGCACAGAGGAAGTGCTGATTTTGAAAGCCTCCATTCTGTTTCCCCCAAAATACAACCCTACCTTCAGCACAGGGGCTGACTATACTGGATTTTAAGAATCTTTTAGTAGTCCCAGATTAATAGCAGACTATGATGCATCTTCTGCTCTTATGCCTCTAACTCAATTTTATCTCAGTCTACTGATAAATGTCTAGATAGATTTTGTAAAAAGCATTTATTACTATACAGAAGAAGCACACAGAAAAGTTGGGTGAGTTCCCAGAAACATCCAACATTTTTAGCAACCAACACAAGTCATTTCCATTAAGCACTGCTTTGCAGAAGCTTCACACACATACACAGAGAATCCATTTTGCTAATTAAATTATGTATCCATAGTGCAGAACCCATCTATCCTTAGTAGACTAATACTAATTAGATATTATGAACTTATTGGCTGCAATTAAAAATGATTGAAGCAGGTTTTGTTAAAAAACAACAACACAGTAATGGTAAAATTTAAATTCATTCCCTGTTTGTAATATATGTTTATATTTTCTCCCCTAAAAATCTAATGTACAGCTTCTGTTAATGAAATAAAGATTATCTAATTGTAAATCCAACTAATAAAAACCAGAAGAAATTAAGCTAATAAGTCAGTTCTTTGTGTGGTTAAATCTGAGTTCAAGTTTCTACATCATTTATTTATTTATTTATTTTGTTGCATTTCTATGCTGCCCAACTCCCAAGAGACTCTGGGCGGTTTACAACAGAGAATAAAACAATGCAATAATATCCCATATAAAAATTAAAAGAAAACATTAAAACATTAAAACGTTAAAACACATACACTCCAATTTGTGGCCGGGTCTCTCAAGATCACTATAATGAGATCAACGGCCCCAGGACTGCCGAAAGAGCCAGGTCTTCACTGCTTTCCGGAAGGCCAATAGTGTGGGGGCGGTCCTGAAGTCTGGTAATTGGTTCCAGAGAGCCGGGGCAGCCACAGAGAAGGCCCTCCCCCGTGGGCCCACCAGTCGACATTGTTTAGCTGACAGGACCCGGAGGAGACTGACTCTGTGGGATCTTACCGGTCTCTGGGAGTATGTGGTAGAAGGCAGTCTTGAAGATAGCCTGGTCCTGAGCCATGTAGGGCTTTAAAGGTAATAACCAACACCTTGAATTGTGCCCCGAGACTGATAGGGAGCCAGTGCAGCTCGCAGATAATTGGTGTAATGTGGGTGTATCTAGGTGCACCCACTATAACTCGCGCGGCTGCATTCTGGACCAACTGTAGTTTCCGAACACTTTTCAAGGGTAGTGTCGAGCCTTGCAGCACGCTCGACAACACTACCACGCGATGACAGCAGCAAGGAACATACATACAATATACATACACACGGGGTGATGGTGGCACTGGGTGCAGGGGGTCGTGTGCGGGGTGTGGGGTGGAGGTGTCGTGTGCGACGGGTGTAGGGCGGTTCATGAACGTTGCTGCGGAAGAACGCTCCAGATCACACTGAAGCCCGATATGCTGATGAGGGAGGGTGTGGTACTAATAACAAGGGCGTGGTATTAAGGAGGAAGTGGAGGTAATGAACGGGCGGGCTATTTAAATGCTCACCGTCAGGGATCCATAGCGCTGATTTCGTTCGTTTTTGCGAATCACAGCATGTATCTGGAAGCCGACGTGAATAAACCAGCATTTTGCAAAGAGCTGAACTGTGTTTGCTGAGTTTTGCTTGCGTCTTGCACGGAACTACTGAGAGGTAGCCCCATGTAGAGCACGTTGCAATAGTCCAACCATGAGGTGACAAGGGCATGAGTGACTGTGAGGAGAGCCTCCTGATCCAAGTAGGGTTGCAATTGGTGCACCAGGAGAACCTGTGCAAAGGTCCCCCTAGCTATAGCTGTCAGATGTTGTTCCAATCTCAGCTGTGAGTCTAGAAGGACACCCAAATTGTGAGCCCATTCTGAGGGGGGCACTTTCTGTCCCCCCAGAACCAAGGATAGACAATTGACATAGTCTTTAGAGGCAATACCCAGAGCCATTCGGTCTTGTCTGGGTTAAGTCTGAGCCTGTTGACTCCCATCCAGATCCTCACAGCCTCCAGGCACCGGCACATCACATCTACCGCCTCACTGAACTGATGAGGGGTGGAGATATACAGCTGGGTATCATCAGCATATTGCTGATATCCCACCCCATGTCGTCGGATGATTTCACCCAGTGGTTTCATGTATTTATTTATTTATTTATTTATTTATTTATTTATTTATTTTATTATATTTCTATACCGCCCTTCTCCTGCAGGACTCAGGGCAGTGTACAGCCAGGATAAAACATAGCATATAAAATTTAAAAACATTTAAAAAAACAATTAAATAATTTTGGCCCGAATTTAAAACAACCCAATTAAAACCGAATTTCGATTAAAAACTGAGAGGATGGGATCAAGCCAGCCTAGCTAGATGGAACAAGTGTGTCTTCAGGGCCCAACGAAAAGTCTGGAGGTCTGATATCGTGCGTATCTCAGGGGGCAGGTCATTCCAGAGGGCAGGTGCTGCCACAGAGAAGGCTCTCCCCCTGGGGGTCGCCAGCCGGCACTGCCTGGCCAGCGGCACCCTGAGGAGGTCCTCTCTGTATGAGTGAACCGGTCGGTGGGAGGCTATCGGCGGCAGAAGGTGGTCTCGCAAATACCCCGGCCCTAAGCCATGATAGATGTTAAATAGGAGAGGAGAGAAGACCGAGCCCTGAGATGAGGGGCCTAGGGGATGACCTCTGTCCTCCTATGAGCACCGGCTGTGATCGTCCAGAGAAATAGGAGGTGAACCACCACAACACGGTGCCTCCCACTCCCAGCTCTCTCAGTTGCCCCAGAAGGATACCATGGTCAATGGTATCGAAAGCCGCTGAGAGGTCAAGTAGCACCAAGATAGAGGAATGACCCCTGTCTCGGGCTCGCCAGAAATCATCCATCAGTGTGACCAAGGCAGTTTCCGTGCTGTAGCCAGGTCTGAAGCCGGACTGAAAAGGGTCCAGATAATCCGTGTCATCCAATGACCTCAAGAGCTGAAGTGCCACCACTTTCTCTACAACCTTTCCCACAAAAGGTAGGTTGGAGACTGGACGAAAGTTTTTTAATTCTGCTGGGTCCAGGGAAGGCTTCTTGAAGGAGGGGCCTTACAACCTCTTCCTTTAATGGCTGTGGGAAGGACCCCTCCCTCAAGGACGCATTAACTAAAGCCTGGAGCCAGCCTCGTGTCATCTCCTTGCTGGCCAAAACCAGCCAGGAGGGGCATGGGTCCAACAAACAAGTGGAGGAGCTCATCGCCCCTACAGCCTTGTCCACTTTCTCAGGAGTCACTGCTCAAACTCCTCCCACACAATAGGACTAAGACCCGCCCCATCATCTTGGTCGGTATTGCCCAATCGGAGTCCAGGTCCATCTGAATCTGAGCGATTTTATCCAACAGAAATGGCACAAATTTCTCAGCTCTACACTGCAAGGGCTTCTCCGTTCCCCCAACCTTAAGGAGGGAGTGAGTTACCCTAAATAGGGTGGCTGGGTGAGAATCCGCGGATGCAATAAGTGCAAAAAAATGTGAACATTTTGCCGCCTGTATCGCCACTAAGTCAGTCCTAACAAAGGCTTTCAAAAGTGTTCAGTCGGATTCGGATTTACTGGTCCTCCAGCGTAGCTCTAGACATCTCTTCTGGTGCTTCATCTCCCGGAGCTCCTCAGTAAACCAGGGAGCTTTCCTGGATCCGCTGCCATTGAGAGGCCGCAAAGGCGCAATCCGGTCCAATGCCCCAGATGCCACCTTATGTCAGGCAGCCACTAGGGTTTCGGCCAGACTGTGGACGAGGGAGTCAGGTATCTCCCCAAGCTCCTTCTGAAACCCTTCAGGGTCCATTAGGCATCTGGGGTGGAACCATTTAATTGGCTCCGCCTCCCTGTGATGGAGGAGTGGCATCTTAAAGTCCAACCTCAACAGGAAATGATCTGACCATGACAAGGGAAAGACCTCTATACCCCTTAATTCCAGATCATATCTCCACTGCTCCAAGAGAAATACCAGGTCGAGCGTGTGTTCCCCCTCATGGGTCGGACCCTGAACTACTTGGGTCAGGTCCATGGTTGTCATGGAAGCCATGAACTCCTGAGCCCCATCTGAGGAATCGCCAAGTGATGGTAGATTGAAGTCCCCCCGTACCATAAGCCTGGGGAACTCCACCGCCAACCCGGCTATTGCCTCTAGCAGCACAGGCAGGGCTGTTGTCATGCAGCTGGGAGGAAGGTACATCAACAGCAAGCCCAACTGAACCCTTGAGTCCAGCCTCAACAGGAGAGACTCACACCCAACAATCTCCGGAGCAGGGATCCTGCAAGGACAAACGCTCTTCCGGACAATAGCTGCCACTCCTCCACCCCTTCCCTGGAGTCGCGACTGATGCAGTATCTGAAACCCATCTGGGCACATCTCAGAGAGGGGAACTCCCCCCTCCTGGCCCAGCCAGGTCTCAGTTATACATGCCAGGTCAGCCCCCTCCTCCAGGATTAAGTCCCGAACGAGGGGAGCCTTGTTAACAACAGACCTGGCATTAAACAGTAGCAGCCTGAGACCAGGGTCCTGACATCCCAAGTCACCAGGTATACAAGGTGAGCCCGGGGAACCAGAACCAAAGGGGCCAGAACAAGTAATTACTTTGAGGTTCCCCGAGAGTGGCCTATCCCTTGGCTCCCGCCATATCTACCTCTCCCAGTCATAACCGTGATATTCCGGCTCTCGATCCCCTAGAGATCCCCTTCCCCACCTCAGCGGCCCCCACCTCCCCGGCAAGCAAGGCATCCCACTCATACCGAACTGGGGTTCCCATCTGAGCCCCCATCTGCTTCTGCTTGCACACTCAGCAGAGGGGACTCCATTCCCTGCCCCCGGCTCCCTCATTCTCCCTAATTCCAGCCACTCCAAACCATATTTACTCATATTTATCACTTGTTATTTGGCCACAACAGTTATTATTAGGGAATATTATTAGCCCCCATTTTACTCTATTATAATGTCTAGACAGATAGAAATTGTAGTGAACTGCTAACATTCTGAATAGCTAGATAAAAGGTGGTGCACTTAGGATTTCAATCTATGTATTCATGCCTGAAAATAAATGTCATTGAACTCACTGGGATTTATTTCTTTAATAGAATGCAGAGAATTTTATTGTTAAAATAAATTATTTCTATAGGAATAATATGCTAAGCCATGATAATTGAGAGCCTACATTTCTCTTACATTGTTCACATGCTCAGCAAAAAAATCTGTAGTTTTCTTTCACTTATTCAAGATGCTACACATTTGATAATTATTTTTTTAAAAGGAGTTGTTTTAATTTCAGCATTTCTCATAAAATTAATAAAATCATTAAATACAATTATTCATTGTCTAATCTTACTTGAAGCCATTCATTCTCAAACCAGGAGAACAGACAATTGTTCATCTAACTATATTTAAGCTACCTTTACAGATACAACTGTTTCTTCCAACTAAATCCCATGGATAGAATGGACGTTGTCTTACCTGAACGTCCCTTTTCTGGGCGCTGCGTACACTATCCATGCATGGGTTAATCCTCCAGTGCTTGGCAAACAACTGAGTGAAAACAAAAGGCTTTTGTTCCCCTTTCCGGTTCCCTAGCCACGCCTCTGGTCCCATGATCCCCCAGTCTGAACGAAGGCGCAGCAGACAAGAATCCACACTATGAGTAACTTATAAAACTCAACTTTATTAACTCAAATTAACGTAAGGAAAATAAACTAGTTTCGGCCATAAACAGTGGCAGGCAGCCCTAACGGGCGGGATATGGATAGTGTACGCAGCGCCCAGAAAAGGGACGTTCAGGTAAGACAACGTCCATTTTCCTGTGCGCTGCTCCCACTATCCATGCATGGGATATACCCAAGCTTAGACTCCCTGGGTGGGGGGCTGACTGCCTCCAGAGTCCTCCTCCGTCAGTACTTTTTGCAGAACTCTGCGGCCAAAGGAAGCCTCAGCCGAGTTGTACGCATCGATCTTGTAGTGGCGGATGAACGGTGTGAGAGATGACCACGTCGCAGCTCTGCAGATGTCCACAACCGAGGCTTGGGTGGCCCAGGCCGCCGTGGTAGCCGCGCTGCGAGTCGAGTGCGGAAGGATCTTGCCGGGGTTCGGTTTGGAGTTCAGGTCATATGCCAGGGCGATGCAGGCCTTGATCCATCTGCTGACTGTGGCTGTTGATATTTTCTGACCCATGGACTTTGGGTTGAAGGAGACCAGGAGTCCCTCCGAACGGCGGAAAGGAGCGGTCCGTTGGATGTAAGTGCGGATGGCGCGTCGTACGTCTAGGGTGTGCCACCTCTCCTCTCTGGGGTCACAAGGTGAGGGGCAGAAGTCCGGCAGGATGAGCTCCTGGGCTCGGTGGAACCACGAGTTGACCTTCGGGATAAAGGCAGGATCCAGGCGTAGGGTCACCGTGGAGTCGTGGAATATACACAAATCTTTGCGTATTGACAGAGCCGCTAGCTCTGAGACCCTCCTCGCTGAGGTGATTGCCAGCAGGAAGGTCACCTTAAACGATAGGTACTTAAGGGAGGTCGAGTTTAGGGGCTCGAATGGGGGCCCGGTCAGTGCCCGCAACACAAGAGGTAAATCCCATGAGGGGTAACGGTGAACTGTGGGGGGTCGCAGGTTGGTGGCCCCATGCAGAAACCCCTTGATGCGCGGGTGGTGCGCAAGGGATTGGTACGGAGAGCATGCGATGACCATTGACAGCGCCGCTGTCTGTCTCCTTAAGGTTGCGGGGGCCAGGCCCTTGTCTAGGCCAGCTTGTAGGAACCGCAGGATGTCCCGAATAGTGGCTGACGTGGGGTCGGTATGCTGGTGGGCGCTCCAGCGACAGAACGCCTGCCATGATGACTCGTAGATTCGGGTCGTAGCCGGACGTCTGGCCGCCTGGATAGTGGCAACAACCTCGTCTGGTAGGTTGTCCTTCTTCAGGATGACCCGTTCAAATGCCAGACGGCTAATTGCAGCCACTGGGGCTCTGGATGCGTGACTGCTCCTTGGCACAGAACGAGCTGCTGCGGTGGGATCACCCATGGCTGTTCTACGGAGAGTGCTACTAGGTCGGCGAACCATGGTCTCCGGGGCCAGTTCGGGGCTACCAGGAGTAGGTCGGCTTTTTCTGCCAGTAGCTTCCGAATGAGGCGCGGGAGCAGCGGGACTGGTGGGAATGCGTACAGGAGACCCTCGGGCCACCTGCAACGCAGCGCATCGTGGTCCTCCGCTTGTGGTGTCGGGTAGCGCGATACGAAGCGGGGGAGCTGAGCGTTGGCCGGGGTTGCGAAGAGATCTATGACCGGGTTTCCGAAGCGTGAAGTGAGTTCTTGGAACAGCTGAGGGTGGAGCTGCCATTCCGCTTGGTCTATTGTTTCGCGGCTGAGCCAGTCCGCCCTCACATTGGTTGCCCCAGAAATGTGGTCTGCTCTGATCGAGAGCAGGTGTCTCTCTGCCCAGCTGAACAGCTCCGCGGCCTCCTTCATCAGGGTACGGGACCTTGTGCCCCCCTCCCTGTTGACGTGCACCTTGGCCGAGATGTTGTCGGTCAGGATTAGGATGTGCTGCCCCTGCACCGTCAGCTGGAAATTGCGCAGTGCCAGCTTGATCGCCCGAAGCTCTAGGAGGTTGATGCTGCATTGCTGTTCTTGTTGCGACCACTGTCCTTGTGTGACTAGGTTGTGGAGATGGGCTCCCCACCCCCGAAGGCTGGCGTCGGTGGTGAGTATCAGACGGTCTGGTTCTAGAAAGCTGGACCCCTTGAGGAGCGACGGTGATGCCCACCACCTGAGGGACCTGCGAACCTGAAGGGTGAGGCGCACTTCCTTCTTGGAGTTGGCCCTTCCCGTTCGCTGGAAGGGAAGGAGGAACCACTGCAGGGGCCTCGAATGTCTGCGTGCCCACGGTACGATGCCGAAGCAGGATACCATCTTCCCGAGGAGGGTTGAGAGGTGGATCAGGGCAACTCTCCTCCTCGTCAGGGTCTGCAGAGTTAAGGTCCGTATGCTTTGGACTCTGTCCGGGGATAAGAATACCTGGCCGCTGGCCGAATCTATCAGTGCCCCCAGGTGGAGTAGCCTGGTGGTGGGCAGCAGGTGACTCTTTGCGAAGTTTATGGTGAAGCCGTGATCCTGGAAGACCTTGATCACCATCTTCATGTCTCTGTGAGCCTGGTTGGGTGTGGACGACAGGACCAGAATGTCGTCTAGGTAACAGAGCACCCGGATCGGGACGGCTCGGAGCTTGGCCGCCACCACCGCTACCAGCTTGGTAAAGGTGCGGGGGGCCGACGAGAGTCCGAATGGCATCGCACAATATTGGTAGTGTTGGCCCGCGTATTCGAACCTCAGGTACTGACGGTGATGTGGGTGAATTGGCACGTGCAGATAGGCCTCCCGGAGATCGACTGATTGAAGGAGGTCGCCCTGTCTCACTCCCGCTAAGATGGACTTGAGGGAGTGCATCTTGAACCTGCGGTATTGTACCGAAAGGTTCAGGCGCTTTAGATTCAGTATGCCCCTCCAGCCCCCAGAGTTCTTGGGGACCAAGAAGAGGGTCGAGTAGAATCCTGAGCCCCGCTGGCTGTGCGGGACAGGCTCTATGGCCTCGACCTCCAGAAGGTGGGCAATCTCCTGCGACATTAGGTCCTGAAGTTCCGAGGATCGAGGGGTTGGACAACGGACAAACCGGTGGGGTGGCTGGCCGGAGAATTCGATGGATAGACCTGAAGAGGTCGTACGCCTTACCCAGGAGTCCGAAGTCGATCTGGCCCATTGTTGATGGAAGAGGATGAGCCTTCCCCCTATGGGCCCCATGGGCCTGGAGTCATTTCCCCCTTCTGGCGGGTTTAGGACCAGCTCCACGGAAGTTGCGTTTAGGCTGCTGGTGTCGTCCTCGGTCTCGGAACTGTTGTCTGTCGTGGAATCTGTCTCCTCCCTGGTAATGGGAGCGGTGCAAGGAGGACCCCCTGGGTCCGGCGCCCGCACGAAAGGGCTGTTGGAGCGGGTAAGGCGTGTACCTGCGTTCCTGGCGCCGGTAAGTTGAGGGGAGGATCTTCCTCTTGTCCTTCCCCTCGATCAGTAGGGGTTCCAGCGAGGCACCAAACAGCTCTGGTGCTTTATATGGGGCAGTCGCCAACTTCCACTTGGCTTTGAAGTCGGCTTTCCATGGTCGAAGCCAGAATAGCCTCCTAGCAGTAAGAGTTGAGGCCAGCGCCCTTGAGGCGAACTTGGCTGAGTTCAGGGAGCTGTCGGCAGTGTATTCGGTGGCAGCTATTATCTTATTTAGATCTTGGTGCAGTCTAGTGTCCTCAGCCGGGAGTCTGTCCTGCAGGTGGTGCAGCCAAATGAGCGAGGCTCTATTGAAGAAGGACGAAGCTGTCGCAGATCTGATTGCCCAGCCTGTGGCCTGGTGCGCCTTGCGGAAGGCCCCCTCCATCCTTTTCTCCTCAGCTTTGAGAGTGTCTAGCGGGTCGGTAGAGACCAGGGAGCTGGAAGATAACGCTGCCACCGGCTGGTCTACTGAGGGGAGTGCCAGGAGGTCCTCCAGCTCTGGGGCTGAGCAGTAGAGTTTCTTATCCAGGCTGCTGGGAGTTGCCAGGGAGGCCGGTTGTGCCCAAGGGTTCTGGATCACATCCGTAAACAGCTGAGGGCAAGGAATATAGTCCTTTTGCGGCTTTGCCGATTTGAAGAGCGCATCATGAGGACCCGGGGGCTGCGGGGGTGGCGGTTGCGACGTCCCCTGGTATTCCAAGGTTGGTTGTGAGCCGCGCCTTGTGGAGCAGGGACTTGAATAGGGCCGGGCGAAAGAGGCCTGTGAATGCGGGGGTGTCCGGTGCCAGGCCTTCGTCTTCTGACAGCTCCATCTCCTCCGGTCCCTCCTCTGCTTGGTCTGAATCTTCAGACGAAGAATCTTGCCCTCGTTCTGGGGGAGGGTGGCCTGGTACTCCGAGGCTGGGTTGTGGATGATGTTGGCGTGCCTGGACCTGTGCGGGTTGCACGGGTGCCTGGGATGCCTGTAAGGTTGCAGTGAAGAAGGACGAGAGGGCAGCCGAAAACATAGCCTGGAAGTCCATTGGAGCTGCCAACCCTGGCCCCCTCTGGGTTTGGAGGTCTACCCCTGGGGGCGTAGAACTTGCATCCCTAGCGCGCACGGGCTGTGCTGGTGAGGGAGTCATTGAAGGCTCTGGAGCAGCCCCTGGACCTATCTCGAGATGGGGGGTAAGGCGGTCCAGCCTGGGCGCATCTGGGGTTCTTGGGGTTATTGCAATGTCGGCCAGAGATGTACATCCCAGCTCTGCCTCCCTTGGGGTGACCTGCGCTGGTTCCAAGGACCCAGGCTCTCTGGGAGAGGTTCCGGCAGCCGCCTTGTGGGCCCTCTCCCACTGCCGCTCCAGCGCATTGTGCCTCCTTAAGGCGTCCCTATCCCGGATGGGTAGGCAGCCTTCTGATGCAGCCCTGCTGGTTGAGCTCTCGTGCCTCTTTTTGGATTTCTTTTTCCCCCCTTTTGAGCTTTTGCGAGGGGGGGTTAGCTCCAGCTCCATATCTGAAGACCGGGGGGAGCGAGACATAGCTGTAGGCTGTGAGCTGTTCAGGCAGGCCCCTTGCTCTGTACCGATCAGGTCGAGCGGTAATCCTTCCAAATGCACTTGGGCTGCTCTTACCTCTCCCCCGTTGATTGCCCTTCCAGAGGTGGGGGGGAGGTGGAGGGGGGGTCTATAGCCGGCTCCCTGCTGGTGGGGGGGAGACACAGGCTTAAATCCTTTGCCAAATATAGCGGCCCGAAGGTCCGCCAAAATGGCGCTGGCACGTGGTGCGCTGATCCACTGTGCCAGGCTCCGGCAGCGGACTCACAATGGCGGCCCGAGGGTCCGTCCAAACGCCGCGCTTTTCCCCTGCAATGGGGATTCTGTAGTGCAGGGGGAGGCTGCTGAGGCTTTCGGCTCTCTCTCTCCTCTTTGCGCCCTCGTAGGACGCTCCGATGAGGCGCGGCTCAGGAATGAGCCTTCCGGGTCGGCGCCACGTGGCCAGAGCCTCCCGACCCGACTCCCAGCTGATGAGCGCGCAAACCGCTTGGTTTCGGCAGGAAAGCGGCGCGCCTTTGATGAGGGGTGGGGGCGCTCCGAAAGGCAAGCCTGCAGGTCAGCTGGAAGAGCCTGCTCCTGGCGGCAGCAGTAACGGCGAGGAGAGGGCAGCCGTTTGAAAATCCTCCCCTCTGGAGCGATCAGCGTGGGTGGCTGAGCCCGCTCCCCCCCCTTCCTCTGGTAACGTTGCAGGCAATGCAAATGGTAAAGGAGCCGCGGAAAAAAATAACTAATCAAAATTAACTAAAAAGTCTAGACGTTCTAAGGAAAGGGAAAGCCTGATAAACTTTAAGAAAAGAGAAAAAGAGAAAAGGGAGAAAGTCCCCACAGATGTACAATACCTTCAAAACTGTGGAGCTCCCAAAATCACTACAGTGTTTGCCAGCAACTGAGTGAAGACTGGGGGATCATGGGACCAGAGGCGTGGCTAGGGAGCCGGAAAGGGGAACAAAAGCCTTTTGTTTTCACTCAGTTGTTTGCCAAGCACTGGAGGATTAACCCATGCATGGATAGTGGGAGCAGCGCACAGGAAAAATAATATTTCAGATTACTTAGGACATTTATCATACCTTGAGATTAAAGCTATAAAGCTGCCAGAAATATCTTTTTATTTGGTAAATATAATCTTTCAAAGTTTTGAAAGTTCTACAAGATCTGTATACTACTCCAGATTAGTTTTCAATACTCTTTTTTCTCTCTGTATATAGTAAACCATCTTCAAGCACTCTCTTGAGACTGATGCAAATTTGACACTAGTTTCACAAGGTTAGCCTCAGAGCTTAGGAAATGTCCTAGGAAGCTGGGTCACCTGTTTTCTTTCTGGTTCCTGCACATATTTGAGATAAATGCCCCAGGTTATTCATAGTCTAAAAGAATTCAAAAAAGATTTGTGGGTATGTTTGGCAACCTATGCCTGAATGAAGTGTTTTAATAAAATAGGAATAATAAAGAATTCTTGTAGAGAGCAGCTGTTATGTACCAAATAAGGAGTGAGCTATAGGCTTCACCCAGGTCCTCCAAAATGGCGGGAAAATACTTAAAGCTCATTGGTTAAGCCGTCTGACAGTCTTCTATAAAAGGGGACACTGCCAGACAAGCAGGTTGTTGGGTTGTACCGGTCTGCTAATAAAGAGCTGTTGTTACTGAAAGAGCTGTGTCCGTCTCTTCCATCATCCGATCCAACAGCAGCTAATTTCGTTTACCTGATGGTAATCGGCAGAGAAGGAACAGTCACAATAGAAAAATTTAAACTGAGGTTGGCCATTTGCCAGGAAGACTATAATTGTATATTCCTTTGTAATTCCCAATTTGAGCAGGACTTTGAACATATGACTTTCAAAGTCTTACAACTCTATAATTCCCTTTTACCCATCCCACCCCCATCACAATTTTGGCCATGCTATTTTTCATATTATGTGTTTTACAGAGTGTATAAATACAGAACATGCATATCAACATGGTGCCCACCTCTCTTTTAGATATTGGTTAGAATCTGGATCTACGGTTCAAGCCCATTTATTCAATGTTCTTTTCTAAACATTATCTTTCTTTAAATGTTGAAATTGTTGTATGTTTCAAACTCCACCATAAAACTGCGTTAGTGCTCAGATACTACCAGATTAAGCAAGCCATGCACAACTTGCTGGAAAGTAATTGGTTACAGACTCCAAACACAAATGGAAATGGAATTCCCTAAAAGTTACTGATCCTTTGACTTCAAACTTCCTTCCTATTTTTCATCACTCAGAACCTCATAATTTTCACTGAACAAATTCAAGTCTTTCTTTTACTCTCTGTCATTTTACACTTTTACATTTTTCTCCTGTACACATGTATATCTCATAGTAAATGTGATTGAGATGCATTGACAGCCCAGCTAGCTGAAGAGGAGGAGGAGGAGATGCCAAATCTAAGGGGCTAAACGTCAGATCTTTAAATAGAAAAATGCCTTTGGTGCAGACAAACACAACCGGCTACATTTACATTTACCATGAAAATCTCTCTCATTCTTCACACTTCATTTCTACTAAGGCTCACTGTATTTGCATAAAGCTCTTGCTCCTTGTCCAGTTTCCCAAAACTTCTCAATCTGGCACTGATGGTTTTTATTTTCTTTGAAGAACAATACCTGTTGTTAAATTCTTCACTCTGTGACCCATCCTCTTCCTCCTCTTCATCTTCCACAGAAATATCAAGTGATTCATCACATTCTGAGATGCAGTCCGCCTCCATTTCTCCCCAGGTAGTTCCTCTGCTAGGTTTTCTCCCTTCTACTCGATATTCTCCAGAGTTGCCAGAAGCAAACTGTCACCCACCACAGCTTAGTGGCTCTCCTGACTCAGGAGAAGTCTTTAAATAGAACAGAAAGTTGAAACAAACTGCTACTGCCACCTTGGACTGAATGCTGGGTCCTAACACCACCTTGTTTCGAGGGTCAAAACAGTCTAAACTGAAGGCAGCTCTGGAAGTCACTGACCTTGATCCTGGTTTAGTCACAGGCCATCATTAGCCTTTAGTAACAAACAGAATTTCTCATATACGTCAAAATCAAGGGACAACTGGTTCAGCTGATCTCAAAAGATCTTCATATGTGCTTGCTTGCTCTTTTTCAGATTTTCCCATGTCCTATTTGTTTGTAGCTAAGCAATATGCAAGAGCCAACTGAAGCTGTTGTTAATGATGGTGAGGTTCTGAATTCTTGAGGAAACAGTCTTGTTATTGATTACCCTCTTCAATTAGGAGAGTAATGGTATTTTTTACTCAGGGCAGGTACATTTGGGTACTCAACTGAAAATTATTTGTTCTTTCTTCCTAGATTTCTCTCTGGTTCTTGGAACTTGAATCAATATGGAATCTGAGAGTTTCAAGTTAGTTGTTCCTTCTAGCTTATACTCAGCTAAAACACCCCATCATTTTGATAACTAAAGCTACTGCTGAATGCACTCTAAGTTCCCATCTCTCATTCTTTCTGGAAAACGAAAAGATGCAGAAATGGAACAGTAAAGTGAATATTGAACTGCAACAAAGACTGCTCTTCCAAGTCCAGCTTTGTTAATCAGGTAACCAATCAGGTTAAACAACATTAAGGGCCATCATATTTCTTACCGTCTGAATTTACCGCTTCCTTGAGGAATTGAACACAACACATGAAAGGGCAACAATTTCCAACTTTCCACCAGGAATGAGCATGACCTTATACAAAGAAAGAGTGGGACACAAAAATCCAAAGTCGCCACAACCTTGTGGAGTTTCTTGAGTCCTTCAAAAAAGCTACCAATAGAACATATTTTATGTGACAGAAGGGGGAGGAATTACTAAAATGGAGAAATAACTGGATTCATTATATTTATGTTTTAATCATTTGTCCAGATGGTGTGGGGGTTGGTGAATATGTCATTTGATAGACTACTCATTTGATAGAAACCCTGTATATTTTTTCTTTTTTTCACAAATGATACCGAGTAGTGTATCAAATGACATATTGGTGTAAATAGTCTGTTCCAAAACAGATTACCGCTCAGGGTGGACACTTAGGTTGCAACTGTTTCCCTAAAGTCAGTAGTCCAAAGAACTACTTGTTTTTAAGAATGTTTTTGGGGCTCTTTGGTTTTGAAGTAGGTTGCTGGAGCCCAGGTCATGTGATCAACTTAAATACACAATCAATCCTTCCCTTTGCATATATCCTCTAAAATAAACTGTATATTGTAATTCAAATTGTCTTTCCAAGCCATTAACTAGAAAAAGTTCTGTTTCTCGGCCAAGTTCAAGCCTATGACTACATTGATAGGTACTTTGCTCCTTAATCTTGGGAATGATTTTTCCTGTAAAACTGTGACTGAATAGGTAGCACAATGTCGTATATATTCAGCAACCTTTCTTACTGGTCTGTAAAGCCATAACTTTGAAAATAAAAAGTTCCTTACTTGCAGAAAATGTTAACTCTTACAAGAGAACACTCTGGCAGGTCTCCCCCCCCCCGACCCCCCAATATAAATATCCCCAGATGTACTGGACTATTAGGGAAGTCTGTTTCTGTGCATTTTGTCTTATTGGTGATTGCTAATCTAGAAACCTGAAAATGAATATTGAGATCGAAATTGACCTAAATTGAAATGTTAGTTGGATATGCAAACATCAGCCATGCAATTTGCCTGGACCATTTGGCAATAGTACTGCCTCCGCCTGCCTCTTTCACACACAATTCCCTTTTATTCCCTCCATGGCTTAGGGCCCAGTTATTTACGAGACCACCTTCTGCCACCGATAACCTCCCACCGGCCAACTGGGTCCCACAGAGAGGGCTTCCTTAGGGTGCTGTCGGTCAAGCAATGTCGACTGATGACCCCCAGGGGAAGAGCCTTCTCTGGGGAGGCACCCGCCCTCTGGAACGAGCTACCCCCAGGAATACGACTAATCCCGGACCTCCGGACCTTCCATCGAGCTTTGAAGACCTTCCTATTTCAGCAAGCTGGGCTGGCTTAAAATTTTAATGGGTTATTTTAAGGGTAATGGGTTTTAAATTTTGGGAAGCCAATTTGATTTAATTCTGCTTTTAAATTATTTTAAATTTTAAATTTTGTATGTATTTTAATTTTGGCTGTTCACCGCCCTGAGTCCTTCGGGAGAAGGGCGGTATACAAATTTAAATAATAAATAAATAAATAAATTTACTTTCAAGCAGCTAGATGCCCTCAGAGAAAAGCTAGTACACCTGTGTGACTAATGAATCCAGAACCTATGATGAGGCAGGAAATAGAGAGCCAAATTCAAAAGTGGGATCATAATAGGGAGGGAGAGAAACATAGCTTTTTGTGGTAACAGTTATTTTTTACCTTTCTTCCAACCAGTAGGCTACCAGGAAAATCACTCTTGGCAGAGCTCTAAAACGATTTGCCCAAAGTAGTGGAATTGCTCTAAGGGTTTGTGAAATTAGCTAAAGCTGCAGGTTGTTTTTCCTGCATTCACAATACAAAGTGGAACTTCACTGCCAAGATGTTGCACTGTGCAGCCCTTTGGATGCAGAAGGATGTAAATTTAACGTCTTTCTGCAACTCCTTAAAACCATCACCCAAACCTGGGAAAAAGTCACAGCTGCTTTAAGAGTTCCATAGAGGTAGTATGTTTGTGCACACTAAACTCCAAGGATTGCACAAATCTAATGTGCAATGTTTTAATAGAATAAGGTCATAAATGACAAAATTGTGCAAGGCTAAACATGATTGGTTTAATAGCTTAAGCTAGGAAAAGAAGGGGAAAAAGAAATTAAACTGCTGACTGAAAGAAAACAAGTCCATATAACAAAACTGCTTTATTTTCAACAGAGAAACTTTATTCCACTTAACACAATAAAATGTTTAAACTTCAAAAAAAAAAAAAGCAAGGTTGACACCAATGAAAAGTAATTATTCCTTAACATATTACTTGGTCTGCAATAAATATAAGAGGCACAAATTGTGCTACAGCAGATCTAAAAGAAGTCCCAAACTTTTTTAGAAAAAAAAAGTTAAAATTTAAGATTTGTTTTAAATCCCAAGTTATATAGCTGTTCTAATATTTACATAGAAACAAAATATTTTAAAAAAACTTTATTGTAGCAGTTAACGATTAGCAATCATCAGTACATTATTGATACAGAAAGAAAATGTTGAGAGCCTCACTGAGAGCAGATCCACATCTTGGAGCAAAGCATATGAGAAATGCAGAGGACACTTCTTACATTTATTGTGATGCGAGGATTTTATATAGATGTACAGGCAGCAGTACAACCTTTGCAGGTTTTCATTTTTTCATATTATATTAGAAGTGCAATTAAGGGGACCATCACTCTTGATTGTGCTTGCTTTCCATCTGCTTCATAATAGTTTAAAGCTACCTCTGGTCTGAAAAGAGCAACAAACTCCTGCTACTTCCTTTTGTAAAAAGAAAAAGGACAAAAATTTCAGATCTGCAGTACCTAGGCCTTTTTTTCTTTTTACTCCCTCAGGAAGGCACTACTGTACACGACCACTAGAATATAGTAATCTGACACTACAGCCTAAATATTACTAAACTCCTAGTTATAAAATTTCAACTAAGGTTCCATAGATAGACATTCTTCAAAACGACAGTAATTGCATATTTGGGATCTACTAATTCAGACAACAGCTAGGGCCTCCTGTTACTGAATGTTTCCTGTGATAAAATTCTGCATATTTGGGAAATATCAAATCAAATCAAAATAAAAAAATATATTTTCTCAATATTTACTTTGCTTTGTGAAGATTTTTGTTCTTGTATAGAGCAGCATCTAATAAAATAGATTCTTGTATGCAATTAGCATAGGCCAGATACAAGTCATGATTTCAGTGAGAATCAGCCTGGAACGATAAGAATAATCAGGACCAAGTTGTTAATATTGCTTAAAAGCTGGTGTTATTACTATGGTATTAAAATGGGAATGAGCTAAAGTGCATATTATAATTAGCAGTTGTAAAGCAGAGCCTACTGGCTTGTACTTCTTACTCTTATGGAAAAGTACACCATTATATTTTTTATTATCACTGCTGGCTGTCATACATTCATCTTTCTGTTTCAGTATTTAGTGTGGATGGATAAACTACTACAATACATAGTAACATGAAATCAAACTGCAACAGATTTTGCAAAATTCGTATTACAGCAGTAGTTTCTTTATTGGTCACTGATTTAATAATTCCAGAAGCCAGTGTTCAAATTGATTTAATGTCATAAAGGTTGCAATCTTCTTTGAATTCTTACAAAAAATTTTCCTACCAAAAACCTGAAAGAAAAATATCTTCTTAAAAAAAGTGCAGCAGGGAAGGGAGAAAAATCACATCCCGGGCATTTCATGTATTTATATGCTGTATTTCAGAAAAGTCCAGTTAGTGAGACCAATCATCTTTTTTGTATAATTCCTCTTACAGGTAGTATACAGTTCAAATCCTTCCTGTCTCTCAGTCTTTGCCATGACTACGGGATAGAACAGATCATACAATTATGTTAGTACAGTATAGCCATACTTTTAAAATCATAGTACAACATCAAAAGAATATTAGTACTCAGAATAATAATAAAGACATATAAAAATGCATTAAATGTTTCCTTTAATAAAAAGTCATAGTTTCTGAGAAGCAAAATTTCATGATGTATTAGACTACTTTTAAAAGGCGGGAAAGGGAATTTTAAAAATATATTAGAGCTTTCTGCTCTGCCCTACAATTATCTTCCCAAAATGGATTATAGTCAATCAAAAGAGATACAAAATGTAGTTTTGTAATTAAATTGTAACTGTAATGTAATTCAAAAACAAATAACTTTTCAGTTCTATGGATTCAGAATTGCACAGAAAAAATTACTTCAACTTAGAAATTCAGGTTTTAAGGGGTGATACCACTTATTGCCTAACCCTAATCCTGGGAACAGAAAGACTCCGCTTCAAGTCCAACTATAAGATGTCTTGGGTGACTTGGGTCAGTCATTTTTTACTCAGCCCATTAGGGGAAAAGAGGAATATGAACAAAAGGCAAGATCTTGACTGACTGACTGACTGATTATTGACAGAATGAATTCTTCATTGTCAGCCCTTCACACATTTCTTCGCTTTATAAATAAAAATCAATCTATAGCCGAACAAGATGCCAAAGTAACTGCTTAACCACTTAACCAATTCTTAAGAGTCAATCCAAGGAAAAACAAAGTATATTACAGAGGAATTTACTGAGACAGGCTTACAACTAAAATAATGACGCCACAATCCAGAGAATTTTGGGCTGCTTTTGAATTGATTGGCATAATTTTTTTTGACCTCTGAAGATAACTGTTTGTTATAAAACTACCATATTGAAAGAAAACTTCAACACTGAAAGGCATTTGTCAGGTATATTGGAGTAATTGGGAAATGCAAGTTGCATTTCAGAAAAGCAAAGTCTTAAAAAATGAAGAAAATAGATATATACATTGTGCCTATTACAGACAATTTTTTTCTTGGAACAATTGTTAACACATAAATAACTTAAATAAAACCTTTTATTAGATTGTATGTACTTTTACCTTTTGAAATTCATCTATGATAACGTCAAACTTCTGTTTTTCATGTACTGCTCTAGCAGTATTTGTTCTATCAAAAGGTTCTGGAAAAATTGAATTATATATTATTTTATTTATATTTACATATCAATTTATCTATCTATATATGTAAATGTATAAAGAAGCAGTTCTATAACTATACACCTATGGAAAATCCTGTTGGAATAATTGACATTATTTGAAACTATTTTCACAATGCTGTTTTTAAATTTAATATATTTTATTTTGCAAGGAAAGGTCAAAATAATCTTTTTCAGTGCATTTTATTAACTGATTACATATCCCTTGATTACATCTATCCCTAAAGACAGAATTTTAATTAATATACATTTAGAATGTTTTTTTGCTAGTTTATTATTAAAAAGTCATTTCTAGCAAAAAATTCTCCACTTCAACAGTTGAAAGCAGAGCAAAAATGAAACCACATTTAAAGCGTGCTGTACAACTTGATAGGAATATATAGCTCCCACCCATAAGACCTTCTATAAATAGGTGAAAACATGACTTTCCTGAAAGTTCTTCAGAAATTATTTATAACCAGCAGTGCCATGATCAATTCAACATCCCTTGGGACAATGCTGAACCTCGTCCCATTCTGTGCTTTCTGGGAATGTCTTGGTGATTTCAAGAAGTAAAACCTCTGAAATTGGAATAATTTGGGGTGTTCTGAACATGCTTTTGGCTTGGAAGATTAAGTTCCTGAAACCACCCCTGGAATTGTAAGATGATTCAATATTGTCTGGAGGAAAGGGGGGCAATCCAGAGTTTTCCAGAATGTTCTCTTCCCACATCAAAATTTGGCATGTGTTATATATTGCTTCTAACTTTCTTCAGTGGAGGGCTGTTTTTATTTTGGATAAACGCATTATTATTATTTAAAACAAACTAACAGAGAGGAATATAATTAGCCTGTTTAATAAAATGATAAACAGTGGTTTCCACAAATCAAAATACTAAAATACTAAATACTAAATTCCTAATCACACACAGGGAAAGAATATATAAGCATGAAATTCCTCATACCATGTCCATATAATGGCAGTCTAGGACCTATATATTACTCTTAACACCTCTCTACAAACATTCCCAATTTTTCCATTTTGGGCAGTTTAAATCAAGCAAATTAAAGTACAACAAAGGTACAAAGGAGCCACTTGATATAGAGGTTAAGGCATCAGGCTAGGAATTTGGAGGGGCCGTGAGTTCTAATCCTGCCTTAAGCATAAACCAGCTGGGACCAGTCACTCTCTCTTAGCCCTAGGAAGGAGGCAATGGCAAACCACTTCTGAAATAAGACCATGCCAAGAAAACTTTAAGGACTAGTCCATGCAGTTGCCTACAATCAAGGCACCAAAAAGAAAAAAAGGTGCAAAATCTTGTCTCACCCTTGATGTAATGCCCATGAGTCTCAGAGTGAGCTAGGCTCACCCGGAAGCAAAACTAAATATTATAATTACAAAAAAAATTAAATAAAAAACTAAAAAATGACTTTATACCAGCAGAGAATTTATAGTTTTAGAAAACATAAACTATGACAAGGATGTAGGATTTACCTTCTATGCAAATGAATTTGTTTCTCCATTCAATACCATCCGGTCTTGGAATAGCTTTGCCTTCACGAACTGAAATCATCTGATTGTTCCAACTAGCAAACAGAAAGGGAAAATAGTTGTCTAAAGTGTTTGAATCAAATGTGATATGTAAGTTGTCATGTAAAAGCCATTGGGAAATGATTTTTAAATATTAGAGTGGACTACCATCCTACCAAAGTTGGACTTTAACACAAGTTCCTATCTGTGTCCCTTAGAAATAGAAATATGATTGTTGGGTCCAGGAAGAGGAAGTAAATCATATATAAGGCTGCTGAATTAAAATTCCATTGGACTAGGGGAGGGGAGAACTGGCCCTTAGTCCTGAATTCCTCAGGAGGAGAATAAGATATTCTGGGATTCCCTTTTTTCTAAGTGCAGTCCTCACCTTATGATTGAATCAAAGGCCTCTATATAATCAATTAAGCATCCTATTTTCTTTAACTGAAGCAGTCAGTGGGTCATACTGAGGTGGCTGGACTGGATGCCCTGGCTGCACAACAATTTCGGAATGTGATAAGTTGTCCCTCAAGAAGTTTTATAATGGTAGGCAGGTAAACATTTCTTCCCAGTAACATACATTTCTTCCCAGAAAGATGCTAGCAGATCTCTAAAGCATCCCCTCCCATTCTAATCTAAGCCCAGAAGCTAAAAATAAAAACAACAAGCCTCTATTATCTTCGTTAAACAAGTTTAGAAATGTTTAGAAAACAGAAAAGAAAATATGCCTATACCTGTGTGTACAAGGCACAAGACAATACTTTTGTTTTAAAAATAAAAACTTAAACCGCAAAGGTAGATGCCCAGAGGTCTTAGAAACCCTCTGAATCTTCACATGGGAGTCTATCCGCTGTTTTGGAATAGTGCAACATGGCAGATCCTGCTGCCATCATGTATCTTCCAATAAGTACCCCACCAGACATCGACTCCAGACTTTGAAAATGAAAAAAGAAAAAAGAAAAAACTCCAATAGTGCCTCTTCCTGTTCATATAGAATTGAGTGTAAAAAGTGTTTTGGCCTTCCTTGGGAGGTAGCCCAATTTCATAAAAGGTACAATGCTCCAAGCAGAGCACAAGCTGATGTATTACAAATAAAAAACTAACTTGAAAAAGAACAGAGTGAAATTTCAGGTTACTGTTTTAAAATCACAAAAGGTACCTATTTCCTCAAACACAACCCAAGATATGTATGATATATTGCAATACATACTACTGGTGTACTTGCAGACAGAAATGAAACACCAATATCTAATACAAATGCTTCCCTAATTCCTTCAAAAGCATGTGTTCTAGTTTTTCCGAGTTAGGTTTTTTCCTGGAAATTCCAGATTTTAATCCATGTGTCTGAGGTTGTTGCCAGTCACTTGTTTTCTTAGCCTTGGTCCAGCAATTTCTGGATCAAGTTTTAAAAGCATAAAAACTTTGCTATCCCACTAACACAGAGAAGGGTTGGGGTATCTCTTTGTATACAAGGTAGAGAGTATTTTCTCCTATACAGATGTAGCATCAGTAATTGTCCTGTCTGGGCTGTAGGCTGGCCAGCTGTCAGGCTTGAAGTGGCCAAGCATGTCTGCTAATTTTACCAGCAGCTACTGTAACTCATCCCAGCTCTGAAGAATGCCCTGCCTGGGTCTGGGCACTTTCTGTTAGCCTCATGCAGCACATGCTCTGCCCTCCTGACTTCTCCAGAAACTGGAGCACTGCAAAGACTGTGTTTCCTGTCTATACTTCAACATATCTGTTTCCTTCAAATTCGATCAAAATCCTTCTAGGGGACACAACTCATAATTTTCCTATCACTTATGCAAAGCACAGAGGAATGTTACAAATTTCAAGAAGTTTATAAATTTACAGCTAGCCTCAAAAACACTGGTCACTTCCCACACTATTCTCCAGAATTTATTTACAGGCAATAAAAAGAATGGCAGTGAACTAGAAACGTTTTTTGTTCCAGACACCCACATGTAACTCAGCAGAAACGTGGCTCATATAACTTGATTCAAATACAAAACGAGAGCAAAATTAAACCATCATGCTTCAGTGTTTTACTTTGTATTTTACAGATGCCATTGTACAATTAATTCCAGTTTTGCTATGATGTTATTTTTAATCTTGCCAAACAGTTCAGGCTTACATACTGCAAACTTAACCAAAGGCCAAATCACCATGAAGAGATCACAATTAATTAAATGCATAGCAACATCAGGCAGCAACTTTGCTCTGAAACAGCACTGATTAATTTAATTGCTCTCAACATTCACCCTGTTTCCCCGAAAATAAGACCCACCCAGAAAATAAGACCTAGCATGATTTTTCAGGATACTCATAAGCCCCAAACCCAAAACAAGCCCCAGTTGTCAGCCAGATGGATGCATTTAGTACTGTATTTTCCCCAAAATAAGACCTAACCAGAAAATAAGCCCTAATGCATCTTTTGGAGCAAAAATTAATATAAGACCCAGTCTTATTTTCGGGAAAACACGGTACGAACTATGTTCAGGGATTCTTAACGATGGCCATGCTGACTGGGGAATCTTGGGAGCTGAAATCCACATATTAAGTGTCAATGATGGAGAGGACTCCTATGAATCCTTTCACTGAAAACTGCCTTATGAATTAAGAAATGGCGCTTGGTGCTGAACAGCAGTGAGAAGCACAGAGCTCTGAAACAAAGTAAGGTACCCTTAAAAGAAAAAACAAACTCCAGCGTCACAGTGCCAGAGAGAAAGATATGGATCTTAATGATTCCATCTTAAACTTTCAAGAGAAAATATAGTATCTTTCTAGCTGTAGAAAAGAAGGATAACATAGCGATGATGATGACAATACTACCAAATAATTTTGTCACCATCACTACCATCTGCTTGAATTGGTGTTGATGTGCAACAGAGCTCCTTTAAATAAGGCTTGTACCCATAGATGCTTTTTTCAAGAGGCAACTGGACTTTGTTTTTCTTTGAAGACATTTCGCTTCTTATCCAAGAAGCTTCTTCAGCTCTGAGAAGCGAAAAATCTTCAAAGAAAAAAAAGTCCAGTTGCGTCTTGAAAAAACACCTTTCAGACAACCATGACCTGGGTGACTGAGAATCTCCATAGACATCTGAACCAGAGATTGCCAGATCTAACTAGTAGATTATGTCGTACATTTTAAGCCCACCTGTATATGCAAGCGTTTAGCTTATCTCTATAAACCTCTCTTTTACCATTATAAACAAGCTACCTAAAAGGAATCCTTTGCTCCTTAAATGAAAATAGAGAGAAATTGAAACTCCTCTATATAAACTGCAATCAGAGCAGAAAAAAGCAAGCAGAGTATTTGTAAAAATGAAAAGTTGATCACTCACTCAAATTCTGTAGCGTAGTATTTCAGGAAGCCTAGCAACAGATCTCCAAGTGTAGATTGGTTTTTTGAAATGTAAGGAGGGATGGTGCATGGTGCTCGATGCACAAGATGCAGCTGCATAGTAGGATCAAAAGATTCCTGTAAAGACAAAGAAACAAAAATAGAAGTTAAAGTTCTATTTATGGACCAAAATGTGATGTTATCTATAATCTGTTCAGATATTTTCAAAAATAAACATTCATCTGACATACAGACAAGTTCTACTCACATATAGAACTACTTTAGCTAATATGCCAATTTGATCAGACTCTTAAAAATTCAATATGCAAGCCTCTCATTTACAAAATAAATAATATTAATAGTTTTGAGCATGTTATTGCCTGCTTCTTTTCTCATCTTCATATTACACAATACTGTGGAAAAAAGTATAGAGTCTGTCCAAGAGAGAAGTTGAAAGATTTCTGAAAGTTCTGGAATACCAGCATTTAGTTGGTTTTGGTCATCTTCCTCCCATTTATAAATTTCCTAAATCTTCAGGCATTTGAGCTTTACTGCCAACCTAAGTTATTTCTAATGTAAAGAAAATTGTACACATTTAATTGGATTCTTTTGCTGATTTATAGCAAGTAAGGAAAAAGGTTTGTCATGCTGCCAGGTAACTAAAAATGCCCCTTAAAATGAAACAGGAGAACAAAGTGCCGGAATAAACCCAGCATCCACCTGAACAAGAAATCTTCATATAGGAACACCTGAGTTTCTCTGCAGAGCAGTAGGATTCAAATGACAAATATTTCTAGAGAGTGATGATGGCTTGTTTATTGATTTTACTTTAGTTAACTTTTCTGACAAACTGCATTAAAATCAAAACTTTTAATATCCTGTTTTCTGATTTGAATAAAACTAAATAATACACTTAAAACATGGATAACGGAAATACAGGGAAGAGGTAATATTCCCTGCAATATTTAATTTCTGTATTGGGTAGTTAAAGCTTTAATATTTATTTGAAACATTTATGTAGCCACCCATCTTATATCAAACTCTGGGTGGTTCCCAATCAATAATTAAAACATCAATAATAAAAACAAATAATGCATATATGTATTAAAACAATATACATTAAAAAATTTAGCACCAAAATTAAGCTTCCACATGCAATTCCTTGTTAAATCCTCTCTTCCACTTCATCGTATTCTAATGTTTGGGGAAAAGTCAGATCCTAAGTGCTTTTTGGAAGACTCAGATGGCATAGACCTGCCAAACCTCAGGCGGAAGGATCAGTGGTGAAATGTAAAATTTGTTACTACCGGTTCTGTGGGCGTGGCTTGGTGTGGCGGGGTAATATGACTGAGTGGGCATGGCCAACTTTTTTTTTTTACTTTTAAAACCATTTTTTATACAACCTCTTCGGCTGAAGAGGTTGTAAAAAAAATACTTTTAAAGCCTCTGATGATCCCAGCTGACTTGCCTGATTGGCAGAGGCTTTTTTTCCTTTTAAAAACATTTTTTCTATAACCTCTTTGGTCGAAGAGGTTGTAGAAAAAATGCTTTTAAAAGCCTCTGATGATCCCAGCTGAGCTGCGCGATCATCAGAGGCTTTTTTTTTTCTTTTAAAAGCATTTTTTCGGCCAAAGAGGTTGTAGAAAAAATGCTTTTTAAAAATAAAAAAAAAGCCTCTGATGATTGTGCGGCTCAGCTGGGCAATGGGGGGGGGCAGGGATTTTTGCTACCAGTTCTCCGAACCACCCGCCTCCATCACTACCAGATCGGCGATCTGGTCTGAATCGGGAGCATTTCACCCCTGGGAAGGATGTTCCACAGGGCTGGGGCTGCCATAGAAAAGGCCCACTTCCCATAAGATGACATTGTGTAAGGGAAGGAGTAGGAACATGATCACCCCTATCTGACCTGGTAGGACAGATAGGGGTTCTTACGGAGAAGTGGTCCTGCTCAGAATCCCTTGGTTAAATTGAGCGGCTATAGAAATTAAATATATAAATAAAAGAAAAGAAAACCTGGTCCTGCACCATATAGCTACCCGTATATGTATCCCAGACAATAAATGCATTTTTATTTTGATTGAGCAATATAATGTTTCACCTGCGGTCACCAATCCTGAATTAAATCTTACACCTCAAATAAGCTTTTCTGAAAAAAGGTAGCGATAGGAAGAATCAATTCTAGACTTTACCATTCTGGTTCATTTGTATGTAACAAATCAAAGTTGTTATCAAATGTTCATAACAATTGTTTCAGCTGAACTGAAAAATTAAGCAGTTACTTAAATAATTACTTAAATAGTTACTTAAACATCACTGGATAACATCGCCAGGTCTTGCTGCTTTAGCAGACTAAGGAAGAGACTCAGAGATGATTCACACCCTGGTCAGTGTCTCTTCGCACTTCTGCACGTCGGGCAGAAGACATCGAAGCATAGCCAGCCGAACAAATAGGTTTAAAAATAGTTTCTCTCCTTGGGCTGTCAGACACTTAAACACAACCACAATCACTCCAAGCACACGCGGAGATGTATGACTAGTTTTTCTTTTTCTTTCTTTTTCTTTTTTCCCCCTAATTACTTGCATAGGGATTATTCTTTATACTATTAATGTTGTTTGTATTTTTTTTCATGGATTGCACCATGTCGTTGTATACATGATGTACAATGGCACTAAAGGCTATACTATACCAAATAATGTTATTAACATAGCATTCTAGAGGTAAAGGACAGCTCTGAAAGGTTCTTCACTAGTCTCAAGGTACTACAGCAAGGAGTGACAAAGCCAAGGCCAACAAAGGAAGAAGATAACTAAATTTGAAAACATATTTTTTGCTTTCATATAAACAACATTTTTGCTGTACTTTAGAGCTATTCCTTTCACTATGCCATGCCATTCTGAGGTAAGAATACAACACCAAATTGATGACCTTGTAATGATTCATAAGCTTTTACTTCCTGCTTAAATTATCTATAATATGTTAGGTTAACAACTGATCGTTTTGGCATCAGCCATTTATTTATACCATGTCACCAGTGAAAAATTGAAAAATTGTGGGTTTGCCCAATAACTTTGGAAAAATCATCATGAACTTCAGAAAGATATAGTAAAGAAAAATATATAAGACAAAGTATCCAAGCTCAAGGAGAAAGTACATGATGCTAAATACTTGCATATATATATACATACATACACACACACACACACACACACACACACTTACACGTTTTAAACAATGGATACAGCAGCTGTTCTTAAAGCTGATAATTATCAAGATAAGAGCAGCAGAAAGTGAAAACTGAACAATTTCTTCTACTGTGGTGGCTGGAAAAATAAATCTCCTTTTATATACAGGAAACCTTCATGAGTCTCCTTGCATTTTGTGCCAGTTTGCATTCTAAAAAATGCAAATAATCCCATTTCTAATTTGCCCCACAAAATAGTGTAACTGAGGCTCCTCAGGGAAAATTGATAGAACATTGTAAAAAAAAAGAACTACACACTTAGATTATGTAAGTCAGAGACATAAATTCTGTCAGTTTCAGAAGAATTAAACAGACCATTTTATGAATCTCCAAATTTATAAATGATGCAGGTTGCTATGTGGTAGTGAGAGAAATATTTTCTACTAGCGGGATTCAGAAGGATTTACCTTGCCGCTTTTTCAGAAACGGGTGTAGTAAGAAGTGTTCTTTAGATGTTCAAGGTTGTTATAAAATACAAGTCAAGGAAGTGTAGGGAAATTGTAATTTGTTTTGCATTATATTGCACTGTACCTCTTCCAAACCTAAGGCTTGTCTAAATGCAGCTACCACCTTTTATTTCCATAATAAAACAGTAACATGGGTTGCACTGAGGGAATTACTGCCCAAATTCACCCTGTGAGTTCTGACATAGCACTAATCATGCCAGCAATTAGCCATGCCTGAATATAAATTTGCCTTCATTTGTAATTTTCTAAAATGCAAATGCATTTAGTTAAATGCCTATCCAAAGGAGGCATACAATACAGTCAAATTAAGAACATTTCACTTGAAAAGCTAGGGGAGGGAGGTAGTTATAACATAAAGCCATAACCTCAAAGGACTCATAATTGTGTAACTGCTAAAAATGCACTTGTGCAAAACAGGGGAAGAGATAATTTGTGTGACAATTCATAGAACTTAATCAGAAATTTCATCTGATAGAAATAGCTCATGTTTTAGACTCAGATCTGTTTTTTCTCTACATTTACCACAACAAAATAAATCTGATCCAACACAAATCTAAGACTCCCAGAAATTTACAAATAAATATATATGCATGTCAGGTTAACTTGTATTTGAGATAAGCTCATGATTATTATAAAAACCTGGACTCTCTTGTATCCAACCCTCAATATATGAAAAATGGAATTTCCCAGCAGTAACAGGTAAGAGAACCCCAAACCAGTGTTGGCATCAAGTCCAGAGCCCAGGAAACTATCCCACATAGCAAGGTAATCAGCGTAATACACGATCCTTAGACCCCTGATGGCGAACCTATGGCACATGTGCCGGAAGTGGCATGCAGAGCCATCTCTCCGGGCACGCAAGCAGTCACCCGTTGCTCTTCCGGGTTCCAGCACACCGGCCAGCTGGGTTTCATGCATGCAAGAGCGCCGGAAACCGGAAGAGCAGCCACCCGGTGTGCATGCGGCTGCTCTTCCGGTTTCCTGCACGCGCATGCGCACCAGCCACCTGGTCTTCTGGTTCCTGGTGTGCATGCGTGCGTGAAGACCAGATGGCCAATGCGCACGCATATGCCGGAAACCGGAAGAGCAGCCACCTGGCACACACATGCGCATGGGGTGGCTGCTCTTTTGGTTTCTTGCACACGCGCACCCCCGTTTCGGCACTCGGTGCCTAAAAGATTCACCAACACTGCCGTAGACTGTCCCCATTGCCTAAATTAATATACAGGCATCATAAATTAAATCTAAATTAACATATGGACTAACCCTATATAGCTCTAGTTTAGCTATATGTAAACTATAGCTAAACAAAATCCTAAATTAACATAAAGGCATGGCTAAATTAAACGTATTAGCAATAGAATCCCTGGCTACAAATATGTCTTTGAAAGTCAACCACAGCGTCTCCATTTCCTACTGAAACTGCTATTAATCTGAAATCCAGGAGCGCCGTTCTTAGCAATATTAGCTGCCCAATCAGGTCCTGGTAACACAAACCAAGTCCCCTACTCATCCCCTCAAAGTCACAGCTGAGCATGGTCTTGTCCATATAAATTTGGTAGAAGACTGTAGAGATTCTCAGTCATCCAGGTCACGGTTGTCCCAAAAGTGCTTTTCCAGGAGGCAACCTGGCTTTCTTGTTTTTTCTTTGAAGACATTTCGCTTCTCATCCAAGAAGCTTCTTCAGCTCTTCCATTCCCCACTATCCTGTCAGAGCTGAAAAAGCTTCTTGGATGAAAAGTGAAACGTCTTCAAAGAAAAAAAAAGTCCAGTTCCCTCCTGGAAAAGCACTTTTGGGACATATAAATTTGGTGCCCATATAAATTTGGAAGCCAAGATTCCCCAGACCAAAAGATGAAACTGACACTTGCAACCTTCTTTCCCCTGAAATGGTCCATCAAGTGTCCTCTGACATTTCTTTCTCCTAGTGTGGTAAATATAATCTAGTTCAATGCATCTAAATCCCTCCTCCTTAAATCATCTTATCCTTATACTAAATCACTGTACTTCTGTTAATCAAACAGCAATTCATCCTGAAGACATCAGAAACCAGAAATATGCAGCTCTATTCAGTTTTCAGGTGACTGACTTCCATGTGGGCAAGAACAATCACACACAAGCCTGCCCTCTCCTCAATAAATCTATCTTATGTACTGTATGTAAATTGAAAGAGTTAATGTAGTTTGAGCAACATTGATGTGGGGAAGATAAGGGATATTCCTGGGAATGCTCAGAAGGAAATCCCATTTGGAATGCCCAAATTGAGCTGATCTAAACAAATAACTTCAAATTGGTTGAATGGACCATTTCACTTTTGCCTGCAGTACCTAACTCTTTTTCAAACATTCCTGTAGTTCATAACAGTGCAGCAGCCAAAAAAACTCTCCAAATTGCTATTATGCTTGTTTAATTCTGAGTATCTAAAAATGCCATTTTGTTAAAAAAACAAAAACAAAAGTCCATATCCTTGGCCAAAAGACATTATTCATTCCTTCTTTTTGTTGCTGAAAACACCAGATATTCTAATCTAGTTATGTTGACTAACACGGGAGTATACAGTGAGTACTATAGAGACAACAGGAATTTCTATAGTTATTAATACAAAATGTTTCAGTCAAGCTTTGTTTATTTATTATTTAATTTATTGGCCGCCCATCTTACCACAGAGTAATTCTGGGCGGCTTACAATTTTAAAGCTTTTTTAAAAAACTGTACTGTTTGTCCTCAAAAATGGAGCAATATGAAGACTATCCCAGGAAATGCCAATGAACGCATTAAGGAGAAAATATAAACAAAAAAACCCACATACAAGGCCAAATCATTTAAATAAACACTGATTATTCAGTAATCTTGCCAGATTATGGACAATGAAAACTAAATTTATCCAATGGGTTAAAGTATTCCAGTCTTTACCTAATCTGGCATTTGCAATTCCCCAAAGTGTCCCACATAGCATCTGATGCAGCAAGTCCCTTACCTTTGATTCTGCTTCCTCTGTGGTTTGCTCCCAGGTGCTCTGGCATCTGGTCATTTCCAGGCACCTTGCAACAAAAAAGTCCTTGGGAACATTTGCTTACTTCAGGGTGCTATCATGATTTCTGCAACTAAGCAATATTTTCACACTACTTTACCCCTTGATAAAAATGCAAAATATACTGGATGTTAAGCTCCTTTACTTCTTCCTGGGTCAATTTGTTATATATTTTACTCCAAAAGGGCTGTTCTTCTGAATTTTTAAAATGTACATCTCAGCAGATGTGTATAATAGTACAGTCACAAATTGCTTCTGAAATAGAGCTATTATTGGCAATTGCTGCTTTATTTATTTCTGGTTAAACATGCCTATGGAAGCTGTTTTCAGGTAGTGCTCCTTCCTGTGATTTTGAACAGAATTTTAAACTCAGTTCTAAGTAGACCTAAATGTTGATTTGAGCACAATGATGCATTAGCAATTAATGCCTCTGAGATATTTTCTTGAGGGCATACACTATCTGGATTCTATCGAACATTGAAAAATGCCCAGTAAGATAGTGTCTAGCTTTAATTGGTACTTATACTGATAACAGCTCTCCATCCTTGCAGTAGGATTAATTTTGAAAGTCCTATCCTATCGGCAGACTGATCTAAGTTAAATATCCAAAATAAACTATATTTAAAGCAGTCCAGTTATTATGGCTGTGCAATGCTTTGGATTTGGTTCAAAACTATGGAAACACAAGCCCAACATCGGATAAAGCAGCCACATTTGATTCCAGAAGTGTGGCTTCTGCAGCAGAGACATAAATCTGGAAAATGACATGGTTGTTTTAATGAATCAAAGATGCCATTTTCATACTTCTACATGATCCAAAGAATCTATTCTGAACTATATCCAAAGCAATGTAATCCTTACAATTTAATAAGCAGTGTGAATTGACAAACAGGTGACATAATGCCATTTCAAATGTATTGCACTATGAAAATATTTATGTAGAAAGACATGTATAACTGCAAACTGCAATTGTTAAATCAAATATTGTTTTGTTGATCTTAAATATTACTTTAAGACTTGGTATTCTCACATCTCAGCTAAAACTGCTTGTTTAAAATGCTGCTATGTCAAAAAGTTTTCCACTGATCTTTACAGACATTTTAAAATGTGCAGATACTTGTTTTAGATACAGAACTGTGCATGTCCAGCATTTTAAAAAGCATTGTTTCCACTGAGATTATAAACATATATAGTTTGGATCTTTTAATGATTCAACATAACTGAAAATAGAAATATTCCAATACTGTGAACCTTAATAATTAAAGATTTAAGTATCAAAAACCTTTACACTATACATTAATTTCAATGAAAAATGTTGTTCAAGTTTTTACTTCAATAGCAATTTTATAAAATAAAATTAAGTGAGTGACCCTACTATGTATCTCTTATTTTACCAAACATAATCCTGAAATCAGGAAATTTTAATTAGCTATTTTGATGTAAGAGGAGCAGAATTAGTTTTAAATTGCTTCTACATTTTCTATGCAATTGCCATCTCTTAATCATCCTCTTTGCTCTTAGTATCCTGCATGCTAGTTTACTTCTTTCTATTATATCAATGTTTTGGTATATTTAGCATAATAATTTATCAGTACCATCTCTGCCACAAGAGACTTTAAATAATAATCAGGCAGAAGCCGAGCAAAAAATCATTATGGAAATAAATTCAAACTGAATATAATAAAATATTAAAAGGTAGATGACCATCAGGAAAAGGTGAAATAACACAGTACTGCCATGCAGAATGGATCCCATGTAGTATGACTGTAGTATTATTATTAATCTTTCTTATTATCTTCTTCACTCCCCCCTCTTATTTTTTATATTATTATTATGATTATCATTATTCTGTTGCCTTGCATGTACACTGAGAGCTTCTGCACCGGAGACAAATTCTTTGTGTGTCTAATAAGTATTCAATTCAATTCATAAGGTAATATGATCCAGATTCATGGGTCTATATCCAATTACTCATCTCCCAACACATGCCTCCCAAATCTTCTCAGGGAGATTCCCCAAACCTCTGGAATAGATCTGATAGTGCATAAGACATTGCAGGAAGATAAATCCAGTCAGTCGGTATTGCCTTTTCCACCAGCTAACAAAAAAGACATCCATACAACTTAAGAGAAATAAATACAATAGTTCTTATTTCTCAGCCAAAGATCATAATTAGAATTGACTTTTAAAATTTGATTTGTATTTAAAAAAGGTGAATGAGTCAGTCTGCAGGAGAACTTTCTATACACATGTAGAGCATTGTGGAGTTCTAACAAACATGGTCAGAGGCATATTTTGTCATTATCCCAAGGTAACAGCAACATTCATGTGGAAGATAATCATTTCAATAAACATATTATGTAGTAATTTATAAGAAGCACTTACTGGGTAATTTTTTTGGAGGGATGGAAGGATAGGTTCAGGTAGGGCTATAAAAAAAAAGTTTAAAGTCACTGTGATTTATATATTTCACAGAAAACAACATACCAGCTACACTAGTGGTGTGAACTGAAAGTTTAAGGTCAAATGCTTAACCCAAAACTCAAAGTTCTAGCTTTTTAAATTAAACATATTACTCGCATAAATGTGTGAGAAAACTGATTAAACATTTAAGAATATGACACTCATTTAAGCCAAAGTTGCAATATAAATTTATCCAGGGACATGTGAAATTTTCAACACTGAAGACATTGTATTTAGTTATAAACGTGATGTTTTTAGGTTTTTGCAGATTATGCAATTCTAAATGATCAACATAGGATTAAGGTGTAAATTATGTTCTCAGTAGTATCTGGAATAAGGTCTAGCTTTCAGTGAATGGAAAATTTAACTTATCTAAAAATAGCCACTATCAATATTAACAATGAATAAAAACTTATCTTATTTACAGGTATTCCTCAACTCACAACTGTAATTGAGCCTGTCCATTATAGTTGCAAATTGTGATGGTCATTAAGCAAAGTGACCATATGATCATTCATATCACTTAACAACCTCCATCTCATTCTCTGTGATGCGGCCATTTGATCACTGCACAAGTTGTTAAGCAGAGCACTGGATACCACAGGGAAGGGAGAGGGCCTGGGAAGCCTAGTACAGGCCAAAACCCATCAACGTTGGGCCTCCCAAGCCTCCTCTCCCTTCCGAGACAACATATGCTCTTCCCCCACCCCACCCCAGATCCCACAGACCATGTGCCTGCTTCCCACCCACTGGGATTTATATCCTTTTTTCCACCCCACCTCCCATCAGCCATCATGCACTTACTTTTTGAGGATCTCTGGACCTCCAGAGCTTGCACTGGGGACGGGGGGGGATGAGGCAGGGTGCTCTGTCCCTCAGTGTCTCTGGGACAAGTGCTTCATCCCAGAAGAAGATGCCACTTGTAGAGCAGCCAAAATGAATTGTGACCCTTCCAGAGCTTGTGTTAGAGAAGGAGGAATGGTAGCTCCCATCCCTCAGCATCCCTGGGCTGCATGGCTTCATCATAGAAGCGGCTGCAATGAATTTTGGCCACTCTGAAAATGGCAGCCACTTCTGGGACCACACCACATGACACAGGGACACCAAGGGATGCAGCGGCTTGCCTCCTTCCCCAACATGAGTCCTTGGAGTCCCAGAGATCTTTGAAAGTTAAGTGTGCAATGAGTAATGGAGGGTGGGGAGGAGGGAATGAGACCTAGTGGGGTGGGAAGCAGGGGCCTTGGAAGTGAGGGGGCACTTAAACATTCCTGCAGACAATTGTAAGGGTGAATGATCATAGGGGTTAGAGCAGCCCTAACTGAACCAGGCTGGAAGTAGCTTTGGGGGTCTTAAACAGTTGCTAAGTGACCAGTTGTAAGTCAAGGAATACCTGTACATCTTTAAAAAATATATACTTATTAGAATCCTAAGGGCATGCGATGGGCAGCAATTCCTTATGTCCAAGTTGAAAATGTTCATGAATGACTCACCTATTTTATATGCAATCAGTGAATCTCTCTCTCTCTCTCTCTCTCTCTCTCTCTCCCCCCCTCCCTCCCTCTCTCTCATCTGCAAAACTCTTGAGTGAACTATATAATTCCACTAGGCCAGAGTACTTATGATTTGGAGCATCAACATGTTTAATTGGTCTCAAAGGAAACTGAAGCAAGTATGGCTGTAGAAGGCTCAGTTTCCCAACAATGTCTTACTTTAATGCTCATATTTATACTTAAAGAAAAACATATAATTAATTAGATTAAAGGTGGAAAGTTGTGATATATTATGAGAGCAAGAACTCAGAGTGTTATAGTATCTTTTCTGGCTAATAATTTTATTAAAAGGCAAAGGCTTTTGTGAACTACAGCTCACTTCATCAGAAACATAAAATGGCTGGACCGATAACCTGGACCGATAAAACACAAATACGTGTTTTATCATTACTATATCATAAATAATCCTCAAGATATGGACCCTACCCTTTACAGTCACAAGTGGTGATGGCCATGAAGTGAGATAATCTCACTCAATGACTCCATCCCCTTCTCTCTCTGACGCAGCCATTAAACAAATGTGCAAGTTGTTAAGCAAAGCACAGAGTGCTTTAGGAGTGCAGGAGCCCCAGTTCTATTTAGAACTGAGCCCCAGCTCCTCCTGCTCCAGGTCTCCCCCATACCTGAGACACCCCATACTCTGCTTCCTATCCCTTGGCCCCTGCAGGCCTTTCCCTCTTCCACCAGGTTTCTGCAGGCCTTTCTCTTTCACACTGGGTCCCTAAGGCCCTTTCACCCTTCCACCACTTCCTTGCAGACCTTAAGCCTGATTCCAACCCCACTGAGCCCCACACTTTCCTCCTAATTTACCTTTTGAAGATCTCCAGACTCATTTTGGGGATGGAGGGCAGGCCACATATCCCTGGCTGTGTGGCTGCCTTCTGGAGGCAACCATCATTTTCAGTGTGCCTTCAATTCCACCCAAATAGCATCCACTTCTTGGATGATGATTGCTGTGTAGATGAGGGACAAATAATTGCGGAGCTGCTGAAAATGATTGGAAATTAGCCATATGGCCCAGGTAAAGTTTAGGTCAACTCGACATGGCCTATTTGTCCCAGCCATCTTGCCCCGTCCAACTCACCACAGCCAACTCACCATGGAACAATTCACTGCATAACAATTCAATATAGGATAACTCAAGAGAGAGACAATTTCAGTGGGTCTTGTCTTGCTTTAGGTTTAAACCCACTCAAGTTAAAAGTACTCAGGGCTATGGTGAGCTGCAATTCTAGTTGGCCTTCTCTTGAGTTATCCCCGATTGAATTGTCCTGTGGCAATTTGTCCTCCAGTGAGTTGTCCTGTGATGAGCCGCCCGTAGAGAGTCAGCCATGATGAGACAGGTGGGGCAAGTCAACCGGGGCAAGTTGGCCACCACGAGCTGTCCCATTGACCTGAACTCCTTCCCCATCATGAAGTCTGGATATCTTCAAAAGGTAAATGTGCATTGGATAATAGGAATGTGGGGAATAGACCCAAGGCCTGCAGGGACCCAGCAGCGTGGGATCAGGGGAGTGAAGGCAGGGGCACTACAGCATTTCTGTGATCAATTGTAAGGGTGACTGCAGGGGTTGCAGCAACCATAACTTCAAAACAGGGTTTTAAGTAGCTTTGTTTGGGATTTGTTATAATTTCAAACAGCCGTTAAACCGTTAAGTGACCATTCATATCTCTAGGACTATTTGTATATTATATACTATTATAATGTATAGCTTAACGTTAATGATAACTTATCACATTATAATATCTAAGAAAAGTTTCTACAGTAACATAAATACAACTTTTAAAAAAAGAATCCCCGTTTTTATTTCCCCAATGCCTAATTATAATTATCATAGCTGAAAAACACAACTACAAACAGAATCTGAAAATGATTAGCATAATTTTATCTTGTCCTTTTTCCAATGAGCTCGGGGTTTGTGTACATATATTTCTCTTGAAATAATTTACACATACAGTAAGATCAAGCTTTTCTTGTCTGTAATAAAAGTTTAATGATGGTTATACTGTATATCCTCATCCATTCAGTTTTTGTTCATCATAGAATTCCTGATAAACAAAGCTTGAAACAGAAAACTACAATAATTTATGGCAGCAATTGCTTTTTAAATATTCAAATCCATTTAAAATACACAGTCAGTTAGAAGAATGTTAAAGTAGTTAAGGTTAACTATTAATGTTTAGCAATTAATATTAATGTAAACAGCTAATAAAGTGACTGTTAGTGACTGATTTTTTAAATTTGTTCTCTACTATATTTAAAAATCAGCAAGAAATCTAAGTGATTATATTACAGACTGTTTCAGTATTTTTCATAAATATGCATGTTTCCCAGAGAACACCTTTCATGCATCAAAAACATGGCACAAGTGAAAGTAGTAAAATCAAAAGCAAATATTTTACCTAGAGACATTGCTAGCAGTTTCTTAACAACTGATTCCAAGAAGAGAATTTGACAAGCGTTATATTCAGGGCAAAAGTCATTTGAAAAGTTCAGCGAGTACTTACTTTGTAAATAGTGCAAAACCATCAACACAAGACTATAGCTGTTTAAAGTGCCTCGGCTGGCATCATTTATACCATGAAAGCTTGCCCATTTCTTTACAACCAGCGCTAATGGACGTACTCGGTTCTCAACTATAAACAAGAAATAAAATTTTGACAGGCAGAACACTTACATGATTATTCAATGAGAATGGCTACATACAATTTAATTCAAGACTGACCTCTCAACTAGAGCACATACTCATGTATCATTATTAGGGTTAGGGATGCTAACAAATATTTACCTTTTAAAATAGTTTTGCCCTTCTTTATTACACTAGAAGCTCTTCCTATCTACAGGAATCTATTCTGTCTACCATTTTCATAGCTTCACTCCTAAATACTTTTTTCTTAACTAAAGTGTTGTTGTTGTTCAGTCACTAAGTCATGTCTGACACTTCACAACCTCATGGATCATAGTATGCCAGGGCCCCCCGTCCTCCATCGTCTCCCTGAGCCTGCCCAAACTCATGCCCACTGTGTCAATGACACTATCTAACCATCTTATCCTCTGCCATCCCCTTCTCCTTTTGCCTTCAATCTTTTCCAATATCAGGATCTTTTCCAATCTCATTTGGCAGCCAAAGTATTGGAGCTTCTTAATTAAAGTAAATACAGCTAAAAACCTGAATCTCTCGCTGCCATTCCCTAATACTATTTAATTTTAGGAATTATGAGCATTTTGGAACAAAAAAAAATCCTGTTATATTAACTGCCACATTATTTACCAGTGCTATTCTAGTCCTTACAACCATTCATGTAGCAACCATTCAGTTACAGTGGTAATGAAAAAAGTGACTTACAAGTCTCGCACTTATGACTGCCACAGTGTTCCCGCAGTCACACAATCAAAATATGGGCACTTGGTAATTGCCATGTATTTATGATGGTTGCAGCTTCCTGGGGTCATGTGATCACCGTTTGTGACCTTTCCAAGGGAGTTCCAACAAGCAAAGTCAATGGGAGAAGCCATGATTTATTAAACAAATGGTTGTAAGTTTGAGGACTACCTGTATTAGAATTCTGACATGTTCTTTACAACCATCATCACGTTTGCTTGGTTTTTCAGTACACTGGTTTCTCTCAAGTTTGCATGTATGGCGCCAAAATCTTATGTATCGAGTATCCTCAGTTTTCAAAGGAAGTAAGGATACTAAAAAGAACCCAATCCATGATACAATGAGTAAACTACTTACTGTATGCATAGGTTCTCAGAAGAAATGTATTTCTTATTCCTGCAACATTGTTTACATTCAAGTCAAAATCCATACAGCTAGGAGAAAAAACAAATTCAATTTGCACCAGTACTTTATACAAACAAATCCAAATTATATTACATTAAAAATTTTGATGGGGAAAAACCTCTTTTTCAAGATAAATAATTCTCTGTAGTAGAATAACAATACCTAGAGATAGTCCTTTCAATATTTGGCATCCCTAAAAGCCTCCAATTCTTTGGCTTCGCTCCCTGTCCTATTTGGAATTGGGCAACAACCCCCATATACTTATTAGGATGATAAATGTCCCACTTCACTAGGAATGAAGTTTTCTTTCAAGCATTTTAACAGGGATGCTCCCATGGTGGAAAAAGTATAGTATTGGAAAGCCTGGGATTCCAAAGGCCAATCACAAAAATCAGTATTTTGTCCATTTAAGTGTATCTCTGCATTCTCTTTTTGAGTATGTGAGTATTTGATTATGTACATGATCATAATGGGAAAAAATTATATCATCAAGTCCTCTATTCATGTCCAGTTGCAAAACACTGTATTTAGGTATTGAAGTGAGTGCCTATTTATGTAAGTATGTGGGGTCTATAGTAAAATTAGCATGTGCTCATGGCAGCTTACCTTAGGCACTCTTTGCTCTGCCTATGAATTCTAGGCTGCACAATTGGACCATCAATACTGAGTGGTAAACGAAAAGCACTTGGCTTTTGCTCAAAGGCACTGCTGTTTTAAATGAGTTACTGCTGAGACCAGGCAACAATTAAGTGTTGCTTCTTAGGAAGCCATTTATTTAAGCAGACACATCATTTATCAAGGTCTTGGGGAAAACAGATTCTAATGAATTGTAGAAGAGCTTGAACAGCTGAATATAATTAAAATTAGTGCAATGCATTGATCATAGTTGCTAGTCAAACCTTTGAGAAATAGCAAGTTATAAGAAAGGTACAAAATCTGCTAGTGAGACAATCAGGAGAACCTGACAAACTCTGGAGTAGCCAAAATGCTCAAAAACAAACAAGTCAGTATATTGTTCTGCTGATAATTTAGCAAGCCTGTGAACTACTGATCAATGGCAGGAAAAACATTTAATTGGTAAGATGATTAGATACAGACATACCGGGAAATAGGTAGGATAGTGCAATCTCTTTCTTATTCACACAAGAGGTGGTTTTAAAAATAGCCAGGACTCACAAAATATAAATATACATTATTAGAATATTTGATATTGGAAGGATATTTATTTTATTTATTTATTTATTTGTTTATTGTCATATTTATATGCTGCCCTTCTCCCGAGGGACTCAGGGCAGCTCACAGAATAAACAGTCCAACAATAAATAGAATTAAAATGTTAAAATCTGATTTAAAACCCCAAATCCCAAATTAAAATACACAGCAGATCAGGGAATTTGCTGAAAAAGCCATGTCTTTAGGTCGGCGCGGAAGGTGCGGAGGTATATATACCAGGGGTCAGCAACCTGCGGCTCCTGAGCCACATGCGGCTCTTTGGACCCTCTGCTGTGGCTCTGTCAGGTGATCCCACCACTGGCTGGCCCTGCCGCTTACCCTCCCCTCCCAGTCACTCCTCGCCTGGCCTGAGAAGGGTGACAGCAGGGGATGGAGAAGCGGTCAGGGCAGAGACAGAGAGATACAGACAGAGAGGGAGAGTGGGTGGGAGAGGGAGGGAGTGAGGGAGAGGAGAGAGAGATGTCAAAAGGATTTTGTGGTTCCTGGTGTTTTTTAACAACTGGTTCTTTGCCCTAATGACCGGCTAGGTAGGCGTGGCTAGTGGGTCATGTGACTGGTGGAAGTGAGTGACATCATGTTGGCCACGCCCAGCCAGGTTTCGTGGCTCCCGTTGTTTTCTTTTCTGTGGGAAGCGGGTCCAAATGGCTCTTTGAGTATTTAAGGTTGCAGACCCCTGATATATACCAATCTTTTGCTCTCTGAAACTTAGGTGGTGACCCTTCAAGTAATTTCCTATAGTCCCATATCAATACTCTACTGCCCAAAAATCCAAGGTGCTGACCGCTACATACAAGCTGAGAGTTAGAAAAGAGCAGCATAGCAGCAATGGTCTCTGGGTTTGTCTCAGGGGCTGGCTGTCCAAGTTACGCAATTTAGGGTGTATCAAGTTTTTCAACTTTCAATTTCCAAACATTAGAGGTACTCAAAAGTTGTGACATGCTTTGGGGATTGTAAAGATATTCTGGTTACTTTAATATAATTTAGATGTGCTTGGTAAGTAACTGCATAAATATCACAACTTTTTAACATTTTGTTTGCTTCATTTCCCAGGTTCAGCTGTCTTTCTCTTTTTGTTAAAACGTTATTTTGTCTGAGAGTGTTAATATTGCTGGCCTCGTTTCTTGTGAGTGTGATAAGTGATCTATAATGGCTTCTAAAAAAAGAACAAGACTGAGAACATTCACTCATATGAGCCACCTAATCAGAACTGGCAGAGACTTGTTGCCATCTGAACTCCAACACTGTGAGACAATCGCAATATGGCCTACTGTTAAGAGAACAAAGTAGTAATGATGCCAGAAACTACCCAGCAGCCAGTCTTGCAAGAGACATATATCCAAAAATGCTTGAAAAGTGGAACAAGCGAACAGTTCTTTTGTGACCTGTTGTAAATTCATGGATGATAATCTTGAACAAGATCCAAGAGAGCTGGGATCAAGCCAAAAACATATCTCTTAGTAGAGGAAAGCTAGATGTCAAAGCAACTTTCACTGTGAAACTTGACAAACTGTTTGACATCCTCAACTGCAAGTGTCAAATTGTTCGGTGTGTCAAAGGCTGCCCTGCTGGCTGCAAAAAAGCTTACATTAACTGTACCTGCCCTAAAGAGATAAAGATACCACTGAAGGAATTTGCTTTTGTTAAAGGTCAGAGACAAGATTGGTTCTTTTGGATCGCACCAGACTGGTTTGCCAGATGTGTCCAAACGGAAACGACTAGTCAAAAGACTAGTCCTCTGTGGGGGCACCTGCCCTTTGGAACGAACTGCCTCCGGAGATACGAAGGATCCCGGATCTATGCACCTTCCGCCGTGCCCTCAAAACTTTTCTATTCCAGCAAGCCGGGCTGGTGTACTCTTTTAATTGTTTTTAATTCGTTTTATTTAAAAAAGGGTTTTTTAATTAATATGGGCCAAATTTGTTTAATATACTTTTAAATTGTTTTAAATTTTATATTTTTATGTTTTTATTTTTGGCTGTACACTGCCCTGAGTCCTTCGGGAGAAGGGTGGTATATAAATATAAATAATAAATAAATAAATAAATAATTAAATAAATAAAAGTGGCAAAAGATGAGAGCCAAATATAAGCAGAGAAGTATTCCAGACATTTTGATACTGACAAATGAATTATCTCTTATAATGAAAATGAAGGACAGACAACTGATGCTGAAGATGAAGAGGAATGTGATGGAAGTTATGAAGAGACCTTAGAGCAAACACGTGCCCTCTACTTCAAAAGAAAAGACAGAATATAATAGATTAAAATAACATATGTCAATATGGAGAGCATAAGATACAGAGTTGGTCTATGTGGCACTGCTGCCATTACTCCAGCCACCTTCATAGATGCTGGCTTGATCACCCAAAGATGACAAAAGACTTATAGTTGACCAGAATAAAGTCAAGAGAGCCCAGGAAAAAATTATGAAGTTCCTAGATCAAGAATTTGATGAACTCTGTAAGAAGGGCGAAATAGAAAGCATCTTCTTCAACAGCTGTATAGATGTAACTAAAGTTATGCTGAAAGCAAACAATTCAGACCAGCAATTCCCCAGTACCATCAAAGAAGAACATTATTCTGTGTGCAGTGAGCTGGGTGGAAGATATCTTTATCATTTCACTCCAAAAAAAGGCTCAAAAACAGGAAAACCTGCTCAAGCAACTACAGATAATCTGGTGTATTTTATGAAGAAGAAAGGCATTGACAAAAGCTTGAAACCATTGGAGGAGATTCTACAAATGTTTATACTGGCTGTAAAGGTGGTGTCATGCACTGAGTAGACCGTGACCGGATGTTGATCTGGTTGATGTGTGCACTCCACACAAATGAGTTACCCCTATGACATTTAATTACAAAATTGTATGAGAAGACCTTGTCTAACAACAAATGGGCAGGTAAAATTGGCAATATGCTAGACACTGCAACAGAACTTGACACTGATTTTTCATTCACGTTTTAATTGGTGAGACTCTCATTTCACTGAATGACAGTGATGAAAGGATCTCTCTACTGATTAAGCATATGGATGTAGGATCACAGGCAATAAGGACAGGAGAACTTCCCACAGATCTGGCTCTTCTGGAATTTGGCCTCATAAACCACTCACGCTGGTTGACAACTGCAAATAGGCTTTGTTGAATATGGGCTTCAAAACATGGCTTTAAAGGCAAACTCTCCAAAACTTAAGAATGATAGTGGAATACATCATTAGTGTGTACTACCCTTGCTGGTTCAACATCAAAGTAAAACATTCCTGGATTGAAGGCCGGTCATGTGTTGTTCTAGCTGCAGCAAGTCAGATTGCAAAAGAAGGCTGTAGTATATACTGTTTTGCCAACCATTCAGCACTCAGCATGATACGCTTTCAGTGAAATGATAATCCAGACACTCTTGTGTTCAGATGACATTCAAGAGAGGAGAGCTGGGGTGCAAAAGATCATTGATTTGAGGGGTGCAGACAATGAAGTGCTAGGAGATTTTTATGTATGTGCAAAAAAAATGCCTTTAATCACTGCCAGAGCATCCACTCTGTTGGAGCTGATTGACTGGTCTGAAGGTGTATATGAGCCACCCTTGACGTGTAAACAGACTGTAGTGGAAATAAAAAAGTTCATTGACAAACCAATGCAAGTACCACAGTGGCTCTGTCATGCCCTATCGAAAGAGGGATGTATGAAACAGGTTAGAGAGGCAGCAAGCAGCGTGTATACACATGAGAAACGTGAGGGTTATATCAGAGGCCAAGAAGCAAGTTGGTGGCTGATGTCTAAGAACAAGACTTGATGAAACTTACTTAAACATTTTTGTAATTCATATAATTAGAGATAATTGCTTTCTGATGTTAAATTTATGATTGCATGGATTATTTTTTCTTTAGCTAGATAAGATTCATGCAGAAAAAAACTAATTTTTGTAACATAAAGTGTAATTTTGAGAAGATAAAGATAACAGTATTTGAGTTACAAGAGACTTTTGTAGGGTATATGATCAGACATCGATTTACCATACCAAGCTAAACATTGTGCAATTGCAAAAATAACAGATTTGAATTCTTGATGTAAAAACACATATTTTTAGAATTCCTAACTGAAAAAAATTGCAAAAATTAATTTTCACCCCATTAAATGACACACCCTAAACACATCCATCATTATAAAGCTTTCTTGCTACATAGTTCCACTCTCTAATCTGCTCTCACTATTTGGAGTGTATTTCTGGACATGATACTGGGTTAGTGGGAGTTAGTAGTATGTGGGAGGCCACAAGTTTCCCATTTTTTCTTTTGAATTCTATTAAAACAGTAAATGGAACTAGCTTTATTGTTTGGACTGGATCAGCCATTGCAACATCAGCCACTTCTCTACTAATAAAAGCATGCAGAGACAAAATATCAGAAAAAAATAATCTTTAAACTTCACTGAAATAATGGAATTCACTATAACATTTGCAACTGATTGACACCATTACTATACCAATGAAAAAACAAATGGCAAATTGATAAGAAAACTCTAAGAAACATGTCCCATACTAGTAAGCCCACCCTGTCTAAATGAATATATGAAAAAATAATGGTAATTGCAGTTACTTGCCTGACTTTATCCCTGAACTTTACTATTGGCACTTTTGCTCGGATCAGTTGAGGTCTCTCAATGTAACTTGCTGTAAAGAAAATGAAAAACTCTTGTAACGTCCAATATAAATGCTATTTTGCCGCAGGAAATTTATCAGAACATATTTCCTATACAGTTTCATGTTGCTCAGATGTAATTAAATAAATAGATAAAATTTAACTAGTGATTTTATTGCATAGAACTTCTTAGGCATTACTGCATCATTTTTGGCAGGGTTTTTATTCAATTTGTAGAGATTTTCTTTATGAATGGATGACCCTCTTTCTGCTTGGATTATGTGCCAGCAAATCATTGAATTTTAGCGACCACATATTTTCCATGACTGACTTTCAAGAGGAAACTTGAAATTATACTGCATTATGTTGCTAGATGTTTGTATCCTTAGGTATTGTGGGTTGCTGCTATTGTATTTTACTGACAAGATTCTTAACTTAATCTTTATTGTAATTTCTATAATTGTATGTTTTTTATTATCAAAGAATGTATGATTGAAGCAGCACAGAAATATCGATAAATACAGCAAATTGGATTGCATGTTTTGAAAATTATTCAGAAGTGCTTCAGGCAATCCATCCACCATCCATCCATCTTTCTAATTTAGAAACTGTCCATTTCCCTCACAAATAACTTTGTGAGAGCTCAGTGCATCACTGCTATTCATACAAACATGATTTTGTACAGGATTCTGCCTTAACAGTCTGTATAAATATATGTTGCTTTAATAATTAAATTCATTAAGACAGCATCACCTTCTCTCTCGAACTGACATAAAAAAGAGATCGTCTGCTTTAATAAACAGAAAAAAAGTGATGATCTTATTTATGCAAGGTCCAAAATACTTCTTTGGGATTATATCTGAAATGTGCAGAGTTTAAAATTTTGTTTTAGCTTGAAATTTCATTTACTAAAAGACCATAAACAAATTAACAATATTTATTTCACTAAACATAGTCTAGAACTTACAAAGCTTCCTACAGAAGTGTTTTTGGAGTACGCTGAGTATGTGTCTTGCTTCAGTCTTCTGATTCATCTGAAATAAATTAGTCATTAATGTTTTAATGATGTTTAATAATGTTTGAAGATGGAGGTATTTGGACATGTATACGGTAGAACACTCTGAATCTTCAAGTGGAAACATTTCACCAAATGAGTGCATGAAGTGAGAAAGAAAGGAGTAAACCCAGAAGATGAAAGCACCTTGTTCATTATAGGTTAGCAGGAACAAGCTCTGAGGTCCAACTCTTAGAGCAGCCCACGTGCTGAAGCTCAACCACTATACCAGGGGTTTTTCTTCTATCATGTAAAGTCCCAAGGAAATTTAGAATGATGGGCAATCAATACATTTAGAATTCCAGACAGTGTTAGACAGAGTTTAAAATACACATGGACACACACAATAATTTCATTTATCAAAATGTAGGAGCTTGTAAAAGAGGGTCATTAAAGAAAGGTAATTTTTGCCACATTCTATTGTATTGGAATTATATAACAATTGTTTGGATCAATAGTTTGGATCAAACAGAGAATAGGGCTCAATTCTTCTTAATCTCTTTTACAACTATCCAAGCATTTCCTTTTGTTAATAATAGTATCCATGTCTCCCTAAAAATAAGTCTAATGACTATATAAATCATTTAAGTGGTATTTCATAGTCCCCCTCCCAAATTTGCTTCAAGCTATTGTCACACTCACACACTATTTCAAAAATCCAAACAACAAAACAGACAAATGGAATTAAATCAGAACCCATAGTTTTAGGCAGTATTTCTTAGTATATAAACTGAACCCTCTATATGATGTGTATTTGCATAATTATTGTTTCAAAAGTCACTTATTAGTGGCTTTTACTACTAATGTGAATGCCTTCTAAAAATGTTATTAAAACTAATGTAGCATGTAATGCACCAAACCATCCTTTTAACTTGAAGTGATTTCTTTCAAATTATCTGGTGGGGTTTTATTTTCCATTTTTGCAAGGACACAGCTTCTTTAAAATTGCAGAGCTCACCCCACTAATTGTCTTATTTTTGTTACAGAAAAAACAGCTTGCAGAATGTGTCCTTCTTGTGATCTTAAAAAAGTTGTGGCTGCAGTAAAGCAGGTCTCTATTTTTCTTAGCTGGAAAAGTATTTCCTTAATGTAAACAAGAAAATTTATACAAATCATGCAAGCATGGCCATGGAGAATTCTTATATTGTATATCCAACAGAGATAGGGTAATATATTACATCGTATTATACTATATTAACATTGCTTTTATTTTTCTATTTTCTTGCCCGAAATATTACTTGGAAATCATTAGAATACTCATTTGAATGAATAGCTATTTTCAATGAATACTTTACACAAGCTCAACTTACACCTTATTGATAAATTTGATTTTTTAGAAACTAGTTTTACTTGTTCTTCTATATTTATCTCCCTTTCAGTACTCTCTCTTAAAAAAATATGGATATTTATATTTACTTTTTTTCCTGTACTTACTGGCTCCTCTTTAACCACTAGGCACAAATCACCATCACTGCTACGAGTACCAAATCCATTCAGTGAAGATCCAACCAAAAAGAGCCTACTATCTGCAAGGCAAAAATAATTTTAAAATTATGTTCTTCTTTGAAAGAACTCAAATACCAAAAGTTTAATTACTGAATAATAAAAATACAGAATTGCAACATACTTGGAAAGATCTGCTGAATTTCCCTTTGGAGCTGAGTACGGCAAAGCTCTTTTTTGTTCAAGTCATAGGTTTGTTGTTGACATGCTTGAAATAACTCCAGTACTTGCTGACTTAACTTTATGTATAAAAAAATAAAACTTACATTTAATGTATAAATATTAATAGCAATAGCAATAACACTTAGACTTATATACCACTTCATAGTGCTTTTTACAGCCCTCTCTAAGCAGTTTACAGAGTTAGCATATTGCCCCCAACAATCTGGGTCCTCATTTTACCAACCTCAAAAGGATGGAAGGCTGAGTCAACCTTGAGCCGGTGAGATTTGAACTGCCAAACTGTAGCTAGCAGTCAGCTGAAGTAGCTTACAGTGTTGCACTCTAACCACTGTGCCACCTTGGTTCTTTAATTAATCCAGTCTTTTAAGTCTTATTGAACGTAGACAACTTTTTTAGGATAAAAAGTCATCAATCCTACATTGCTCTTTATCTGGTTCATACTAGATCTGCCTTGCAAATAACAAATTATCTAGATCCTAATGAGAAAGATTAATTATTTCAGGTCTAGGAAGTTAAGCAGCACATCAATCACAAGACCAAGAAACATTTATTCTTGGAAGTTGAAGACAATCAAAAACAAATTGGGGTTTATTCTACAGTAACTGAATACTGATTTTGGATAACCTGGTAGATTTACCTTTAAAATAGTTGCTATACAGCAATAAGCAGTAGAAAATCTTTGCTACTATAATAATCCTTAGCCAAGACGACAAGATTAATGCAGCACGAAACACAGCCTCCTTCCACTCACTTTGATTAGGATTGGAGGCAGTGATAAAAAGACTTCTCTAGAAAGGTGGTGTGATTTTTTTTATTTTTTATTTTAACATTTCCAATTTAAAGAAAATGTCGAATCTTTATCTGCATTTTCTCTTCTACATCTGTAGAAACTCCAGGAATGTGGAGTTTCTATAAACGGATTCATAATTGTAAGAACTGCATTAAGTCAACCGGAGACTTTGAGCTTATAACACTTATTTTGTCATATTATAACAATATTCTTTTCAATCTTACCTTATCTTTGGCTACAGGAAGTGTAGCTTCTATAGCATTACTAAAGGAAGGTTCTTGTAAAGGTGGCACACATCCTGTTAAATCTGAGATGTAATGTGCTTGAAATAATGGCGAAGAAATTGATCCAGGGAATGAATATCTATGATCTTCTATTAAAGGCACTAATTGGTTAGCGGAAGTTAATTCACGATGAGGTGAATGAAATCGCTGACGCTTTACTTCGTAAGGAACATCCTCTTCTTTCAACCTCCTAAAAACATAAAAGATTTGATTATTCCAGTTTTCCACTTAAAATATGCAACAAAACCTCAATTGTAGATACTTCTGATTAACGTGAATATTCCAAAACTGTGCATTATGCTTTATAAGGATGTGCCAAATTCTTTTAAACAGGGAACCCAATTGTGCCCCATGAAAAGGTGCTAAATACAAGTTTTGTTACTGAAAGTTTAATCCGATGAAGACATTCTTACACAAACCATAATGTTTTTGAAATACTCCCTATCCAAAAGAATAAGTTCACATCTTACAAAGTGCACTTTAGTGAGAAGTTGTGTCCAACGTGTACCCAGTGATAAGGGTGATAAGAAAGATAGAAGAGATGGAAAAACTTACCACAACAGCCATTCAAAATGTAGAAAGTGTCTGTGTAGGTTTAGATTGTACAGACAGTAAAATGTTTGATCTGGGCAAAAAAGAACCTCTATTTCATATATACAATATTTATATATGAAAGCAACAATTGTGTATTACAAAACATCTTGCTTTCAGCAGCCTCAGTAAGCTTGATATGATTATTTTTAGACTACAATGTTCATAATAAACAACACACTTGTTTAATACTAATCAAGTATGTTTTTAATTATGAATGCTGTGATCTGAAAATAAAGATTCACACACTTTCAATTACTGAAATACTGACAAAAGTTCCTGCCACTCATACAGGATATCTTGCCATTATTTTTTAATCAAGGCAGCAGTCACTGCAGACAAGATAAATTTTATGCCCATAAAAAAGATTTCAGTGGGTGCTTCTCTTTGAAAAAAGCTTTGACAACGACTTATTTGATGTGACTCTGGGAGACAAAGCAGTAGCCCACAAACAAATCATAATAATCATTAGGCCTCTAGTGAGATTACAAGGATTACTTATCAGAAAAAGTGAAAATGCACCAATGTTACATAAAAGGAATACTCCCCTGAAAATAGATAATCAGTAATTTAAGGTGATCCTTAGTGAAACTTCAGAGCAAGAATATTATGGACCATATCTATTTAGTAGTGGATAAAAATGCTAGTGCTCTACAATCCCTGATACAAGCAAAGGAGAACAGATATGCAGCCAAGTGAATTTTCAGGCATTTGGCTTTCTTGCCATTCAAATGGCCAATTAAAAACAAAACAAATCCTTGGAAAAAAATATTCTGGATATCTCACTGTTGTAATAATCAAATCATTCAGTTACTTAATAAGCTGAATGCCATGTACATGTAGTTGATAATGTAACAGATAAAGCACAAACATTTGAGAAGCATAAAGATACTTTTTAAACACTGCATTAATTCTATCCATGCTTATACAAGAAAAACATTTATTTCAATTAGCTACATTTTGAATACAAGTTGATAGTCTAAGCCAAACTTTTCTTTTCTTTTGATTAAAGTATCAGGTTCAGATACAAACTGCATTTTAATATGCGTTATGTTCTAAATATTTCCATTGGCTATTACCAATTACCAATCCAAATTACTCAAAAATATAGGCTGATCATGCAAGTATTATAATTTGAAGCTTACTATTAGCTCACTAATGCATTTTTAAAAACACACACACATACGGATTCCTCGGATACAGTTTGGCTTATGTATTTCATTTCCCACAGCACATTAAGTGATGAACCACTTTTGACTTGTGGTTCTGGGAAACTGATACTCTTTTCCTGACATTTTTGATATTGTTAGTAGAAAGACAAGAAGTACAAAGCAAGCCATACATATATAGCCATTTAAAAAATAAACCCTATTACAGATGGAGGCATATACCAATGTGAAAATCTCCAAACTTTGAATATGAGAGACCTCCATTATCCAGTGAGGTAATCACCAAGTTAAAATAAAGCAGACTTGGAATTAGTGTTTGTTTTTTCTAAAAATGGAAGGACTTTCTGTGTGGAAATAGCTTCTGAGCCATTGAAACTTTCTCACAAATGAAATGGAAGAACATTTAATCAATTTACCACCAGTCTTCCCTGCAACTAACTCAGATTCCTTATGTGCCTTGAATATCATTGTGAGGATGAAAGTTCTAAGGAATATAGGAGAAGAAAAAAATTCTCATAGCAGAATCATTCTGAATAAAACTCCATTCATGCTGGATCTAGTCCAGTAATATCACATCTAAGTCCCAGTATGCACTGAGCCTCTAAACCTTTCTAAACTTTTTTCTGAACTCTTTTTAGCTCAGTACTGGAGAATTCCGAAAATTTCCATTGCTACTTGTATTCAAACATTTTAAAACTTAGGACTGGACCAGAACAAAGCTAGAACTAAATTTGTTTTCATTTCAAAGTATCTAATATTTAATGTTTCCCTTTTCCTGTATTAAAAATTATAATTTAGTGGGAATTTTTGGAAAGAGATTGGAATGGGTTGCCTCCAATCATTGGAGATGGTGAAAACTCTGGAGCTTCAGGTTGTTTATCTTTAATATAGTGTCACATGAAATGTGAAATGTGTGGCTCATCTTACGATACCTGCTAGTTTCAAACTTACTAAGCAATATTAATTATTTGTTCATTTCATATGACACCTGCTATCATTAATCTAAACTGGAAACTAAAATTGTCAAACTCATCACTGCGCAGCACATTTTCAGACATTAAGCTGCCGATTTGATTTCCAAATGGGATCTATACAAACAATACAAATACAAAAATGTAGGTTAAAAGCAAGTACAGAACAAGCCATTGGTTCCACAGCTTCTATAAATATAATAAAATAATTCTTCCTGTCACGTTTATATATCTTACTTACTTTCTGCGCCGGAATAACATAGGTGTAGGTGATCCATGCGATGGATTATCATTTTGGCAGGCAAAGTGTGGTGGTGAAATAGGAGGGATGGTTGAAAGAGTACCATTCACAAGAGTTCTAAGGATATTAAAGGGCAATATTACTGCTTATGAAACTTACCAAGGTCTTAAAACCAGAACTATATTAAAGTTGCTCTGAAAATTTGTTTTAATTTACTTAATTTTATTATGCTTCTAAATCTCTGGTCCATTTATTTCATGCTTTTATATTTTTTTCTTGTTCTTGTTCTTTTCCTTTTCCCTTTTCTTTTTCCATTATAGGTAGCCCTCAGCTTATGACCAGTTGCTTATTGATCATTCACATTTACAGTGGCAAGAAAACAGGTGCTTTACAGCCCATGAAGAACTCCCTGCTGTTGATTATGGTCACGCAACCATCACCCCACATGGCCACATGACTGCAAGTGTGGCACTTGGCAACTAGTCACTTTATGACCTATCATGGCATTGCATAGTCATGTGACCATGATTCACAATGTTTTTTGCCTGCAAAAAATACCCATTTAAAAATATTTGCACTTACAACTGCAGTGTTCACTTAATGGCCATTGCAAAAAAAGATCATAAAATCACTTCCGGTCACGTGGATACCTCGATTCACAACCCTAGTGACTTATGACCGGATTTCTCTACTTCTAAAATGCCTTCCAGACAGACAGACATTATTTATACACACACACTCAATGAAACTGTTATTTGAATAATTAACAGTTTGTGATTCTTTTATAAAACACATCAGTATCTACCCTAGAATTACAAATATTAACTATTTTATAAAAGAATCACAAACTTTAAACTGATTACACAACTTTGCCTCATAATGCAGTTTTATAATACATATACACACATATACACACATATAAGACTACTTCTCTATAATGATTTGCATTTTCAACATTTCAAGATTTGCTATCCCACATGATTTGTTCTGAAAATGTACGTCTGATAAACTTCATATTAAAATAATGCCAAACTTACGTTGCTCTCTGAAGTGGCTGATGAAAGACAACTGGAGGTACGTTTACTGGAAGATTAACGAAGAGATTATATCGTTGGTGTTCTAGTGGAAAAGGTGGACGACTCAAAGTGGAAGAATTTGGGAACATGCTCTTCTGTGCTATAAATGAACATGTATTCTTCTACCTATATAAATTTTAAATGAAACTGAAGTAAAAAAAAAACCTATTCACAATTACCATAAACTGATATGATTTTTGACAAATATATTCTCAAAATATTTACATTAATATTTACCAAGAAAAGTGCACATATTATTTACAATTTTTTGCATTAATACTTCTATTATACTTCTATTAATATGTTTGGCATTATAATATTGTATTATATAATTATACCTATATAAAATATTGTATTATATTTTATAATAGCTGTATTAATATTGAAATACTTTTTGTATTATAATATTTGTATGCAGTCAAGGCAGATCCCTTTATTGCAGTTTATACACAATCCCTTCAATAAGCTGTATTTCCACTATTCCATTCTATTTTTCATCGATGTTCAGAATAATAATACGAAAAATAGAGACTATTTTACAGAGTTGCAACTATATTGGTCTCTAATTGATTACAAAATACACACCAGAAGCTTTATTAAACTACTTAGGAATTGAGAAAATGGCATATATGGTAACCAATATGACCAAGCAAGATTTTAAATATATTTCCATTCTGTTCTCTAGCACATGCATGTAACACAAAAACACACACACACACACACACACACAAATCTGCATTGAATACAAAAGAAATCTGTAAGGAAATTGATATTGCTCAATTTATATCGCTGTCCATTTACTGTGTAGCTCAGGGCAACTACCAAAAAATGAAAAACAATAAACCAAACAGTTAAAACATACTGCATTGAAGAGAGTTCGTATATGTAGCCCAGAACTTTGTTTTAATAGACTACAGGTAATCTTCAATTTAGGACCACAATTGGGACCAGGATTTCTGTTACTAAGCAAATTCAGCTCCCCCCACTTTGTTATCGGAAGCCAACTGGGAAAGGTCACAAATGGCAATTACATGACCCAAGGATGCTGCAACCATTGTAAATACATGCTAGTTGCCAAATTTTAATTATGTGACCATGGGGATGCTGTGACAATCATTTGATTACGTGACTATGGGGATGCTGCAACAATCATCAAATACGTGACTATGGAGATGCTGCGACCAGCCATAAGTCACTTCTTTCAGTGTCAAAATAACTTAGTTAAACTAATAACTTTAAGTCAAGGACTGACTACCTGTATATATCTTAATGCTCACAAAAACTCAAATGTGGCAGAGAAGCAAGAGTCTCTCCTATTAGTTGTCTTCCAGGAGCCTGGCAATTTCAGCATTGCATTGAAGAACCATTAACAGGATTGCCTTTGTGGATCTGTCTTGTTCTGAGATACAACTCCCAACAGCCTAAGCTAGCATGGCCACTAGCAGGGATACCAGGTGTAAAGCAAGATGGCCATATGCTATATGTCACTGATCTAATATCCTTGAACCTTTAATAGCTGATTATAATTTCTACCATGATGAGGGAAATGAAGATATGCATTTATTTTCACTACTTTTTGTTCAACTTGTACTGCTAACAGCTTTGCAAATAATTTACATTTGCATGCTTGCTGAGCCACTCACGGTACACCACTCATAATACACAAATGGCTAAATGAAGCAATGCTTCCCTTTGGTAACTGTTTTCATTTGATTCATCTTCAATAAAGCTTATTCTAAGATGATGGACATTAAGGCCATTAGTTTGGTAATTTGCTAGCACAAGAAAGATTAAAAATGACTTCCAATATATTTCTGACCATAGCATCTCAAAATTATCAAAATTATCAAGGGGCTGCAGCAATTTTGCAGGAACATCACTTATTTCGTAGGTTTAAAAATGGCAAAGGAAATGTGATGAGATTTATATATTTGTATATAGTGTAAAAACACTTACCTAACCTGGTGTTTTCAAGATGTCTTGACTTCAGTTTCCATAATCCCAGATTAGCATAACAAACAGTCACACTTTTAGGGAATTACAGGAACTGAAATCCCCTGAAGTTTCTTAGTTTGATGGATAATGGATTAGAGAAGGGGCGCATTTGAAGTTTATCAAATAATTGTCAGACAAAAAGAAATATTTAATTATACAACATACTGAAATTATTGAATTTGCTATGAATTTGTTTATAGTTAACCATTCAGAAAACTTTAAAGTCAAATTTGACAAACTGATAGATGAACTATGAAAAAGTACACAAGAATAAAGCCTTCTTATGCAGTTGAGTACAATAGAGGTAAAAACAAATACACTAAAATTATAAATATCAAACTAAAAACATCTTCCTTACCAGATATCATTAATGTAAATTATTTTTCCTAAATCACTTTGATTTCCTTTTAGGGACACTTACTGTCAGGATATATCAACAGTAGTTTTTAAATTTTTCTTAGTTAAAAATTGCTTATATTTTCTTATAGATTTCCATCAACATCCAGAAGAACCAAATCTTCTGGATGGTTTATTATTATTATTATTATTATTATTATTATTATTATTATTATTATTATTATTATTATTTTATTGTCATTGTACGTGTATACACAATATACCCATACAATGAGACACCCTCCTCAATAAAACCAACCAAAAACGCAGGAGAAGCCAATAGATACCCTTTTTTTTGCACTAATCCATCAAAGATGCAGCACACCCAACTTTCAGGAGTTTCCAATTATTGGCTTGGCAAAGCATTCGCCTTCACTTTCCAATCTTTCTTGGATTAAAAAATCAGTCTGCAAAGTTAGAAAGAGTTTCTTCAGGTGAGGTTCGAAATACACTCCCATCCTTTTTTAAGACAATTTAGAAGCAATTGCCAAACTGTAAAGACGACGTAAACCTATGTATAAGATACTGTCATTGAAAGGAAAGTATCTTTTTATACCCAAACCACCATCCATTGACGTGTTATTTGTAATAATAACAATAAACGGCGTAGGGCACCAAGAACTGCATCATAACCCCCCGACCCACGTGAAGATTTCCACTTCTGAGGCCGGTTTGCTGCAGATTTCTCTCTTCCCAGATGCCCCGCCGAAAGTTACTCGCCTTGGCAGGGGCCCTAGGACATCCTAACCAACGGCTCAGAAACAAGCTCTCTTGCCTTTTCTCTCAAAAGCCCTCCAGGCCCAACAGTCCGCTCGCTTGAAAAGGGAGACCCAGCAGGATTCCTGCTTGGTCAAAAAGAAGCCCAAGAAGTGCTCTCTTCATCTCGTCCGCTCCGGGCTACAACCTGCGCGAAGGTTGTTTTAACTTACTCCGACGAGGGCGTAGAATTCAGGAGCGGCTGAGGGGTCGAGGCCCACCCGCTTTCCGAGGCCAGCCGCCTATTCTGTTTTCTTCCCCTCCTTTCTGGAGAGAAAGAGAAAGGCAGGTAGGATTCTCCGGAAGTAAACCGGAAATTCCTTAAACGGGACCATCTCTATGGCTGAGGCTTTGGTTTACCCCGGATGCAAAGAGCTCGGACCGGAAGCGCTCCAAAAAACCCCGCTCTTATGCTCAGCCTCTGTAATCTCACCTCCCCCACCCCGCTCCTCGCAAGTCTTCGACATCTCATTCTGCGCGTGCGCCTTTGGCGCTGCTCCCTTGTGCAAGCGCGTGGGTCGGACCGCTCCGGAGATTTTATGCTCCTGGTTCCTGGAGAAGGAATTCTCTTGACTCTCCTGCTTATCTTACAAAAGATTAGCATGAGTTTCCATCTCTAAATAACTATCGTTTTGGGGCGATATAAAGGCCCCTTACTGCGATAGAATAAACTATTTCCTGAAGATAACGGGGAGATTGTAATTGCCATTGGACAGAAAATTCCATTCATTTCAAAATGGCAAGATTGCTGAACTTCTATCGAATTTTAGGCAAACGTTCAGAAATAGTTTCCACCTGTTCAGAGATCTGAGAAAGTCTATAATGATATATATTTTTTTTATAACTCATTCATCAACTGTTTCGAAATGATTAAATAAGTGAATGCTGAGTAGGAACACTAAAGCTGTTAGGAAAGAAAATGCCAATATCCCTTGGCAATATTTCTATTCTGTGTCCCTGTTGCTTTGTCTTCATCTCAGCCCCAGTATGAGAAGGCCTTGAATCACCTTTTACTGATGTTGAAATAATATATTTCCCGCAAATCACAGTAATTAACAATAGCTTTAATTTAGGTGAAATACGTTGGCATCCTGCCAAACGACTACAAACTAGCTAAATGCATTTAGAATGAACAACAGGAGCAATGAGCGACTTAGAAATAAACATTGGATTAAGAAGATCAAATCATATGGTATTGTAAATTCTAAGATACCATTACTGTATGTAGTAGGTGTCTAGTGGGATGAAATAAATAGGAACAAATATTGAATCAACGTTATCTTGAGGGACCCAAAAAGCATGTTTTCTCTGTCACAGTGCCTGCTGTCTGGAATGATACTCCCTAGAGATTTGGATGGCTCAAACTGATGATGTTCAGGAAGCTAGTGAAAGCTTTGGGGCAGGATGAAGGTTGGGCCCCTGCTGGACAGGTGGTGGTGGAGTTACATGATTTTTTTTTTAGTCATTCGTGATTTGTTTTTTGACTTTTTAATTTTAAAGGCATTCCATGGGAGTTTGGGTTGCTTACAAAGTGTATAAGTAAGTAAATAAGTAAATCTTGAGGGAGCCAAGCTTTGCAGCAGTTCACATAAAAGGCATCTGGGCAACCTTGTTAGATAAACAGTAGTGTAATGTAGCTAATAAAAGAGAATTTACTATCTTGGAGTACATTAATATAAGCTGAGTGTCCAGATCACCAGAAGTCATCATTCCATTTTATGTTGGCCAGGTCAGACCCCTTTTGTATTCTAAGCATCAATTCAAAACTAGTGACAAATTGGAGCAAGAGAGGTTCAAAGGAGGTTTATCAAGATGGTGAAGGGCCTGGAAATCAAGCCCTATGAAGAACAGTTAAAAGAACCTATTATGTTTAGCCTTCAGGGGAAAATGATCAAGGGCAGATACAATAGCAGTTTTAAATATCTGTAGGTGTTACACAGAAGAAAGAAAATATCCAAACCGGTGATGTTAAAACTATATGCTAGGTATTAGGAAGTGCTTCCTATAATATGAGCTGTCCAATAGTGGATTGAGTTCTCCTTTGCTAGAGCTTTTCAAACAAGTGGATGGTCATTTGTTAAAAGATACTCAAGTAAAACATTAATTAAGAGCATCAGACCCAATGACATTTAAGATCTCTTCCAATTCTATAATTCCAAAAGACTCTTTTGCCTCTTGGTTTACTGAAAATCAGCAAACAGGGAGAGATTGTTCAGGAACAATCTTCTAAGGAGCTATTGTGAATCATTTATTCCAGGGGTCAACTAAGCACTCTACGGAATCACCCTTAAAGACTCCAGGAATTTCCCTTTGGAAATTCTTTTAACCCATTAAATCCCTGGGATGGGTTGATTGAATAGGTCTCTCCTCCGTGCATAAGAAAATTCTACAAAAACTGAAAATTCTACAAAAACAGTGATCTAACCATGAAAAAAAGGACTGATGTTAATGACCTCCACTTTCAGATTACATCTTGACTGCTCAGGAGCAGGACTGAGGGATAATCCCCTGTAATCACTTAAAACAAGTTCCCAGTAGCCAAAAAAATGAGATTTTCTCTTCCTAGGAAAGATAAGTTGAACCCCCTAAGCAACAAAAGACTGGGTCACCCAACATCACCTTTCCAATGAGGCCCAGCAGTTTACTTTATTTTATTTTAATCTCATTGCAAACTGGTAGTAAAGGTAAGTAGAACCCATTCCTGTAGCCAACTATCTAGTTGGCTCCATTCGTAAGCAAAGCAAATACTGCAGGCAGAAATCCATTCAAGACAGGATATTTTAAAACTCCTTGCAGCAAAGTTTGACAGCTAACAAAAGCAAAACGATAGGATTAGAACAAGCAGCCCCTCACCCAAGATCCGACACAGGACAAAAGCCATTAGCCACAGTAGGAATTGCTTAACCCCCTTTTAGAAACGCAAAGTCCCTATTGCACAAATTCCAAACTTCAAAGTTACAGAAACTATAAAGATCCATCCATTCATTCAACCATTTGTTCAGCTGACCCAGAACTGCACGCTGTCTTTGTGGGTGGTTCTGTTCATCAATAAATGGATCTTCTTTCCAATCAGCCTCCAGCCTCCATTTTATTTCCAGCATCTTTCTCCCAGCTTGGAACTGAACCAGATGGATATTTCTTCCAACACTATCTAAGTCTGCCCTCAACTACTCATGCCCATTGTGTGCTTGGGTCTACCTGAGTTATTGCCTGTCAGCATTTGAGGCTGACAACTTATTTCACCAGTCCCCTCGGTTACCATAAAAACGGAACCTCACAAATAAGGCCTCACAGCCAGTATCATTGACAAGCTGCAGAGTTTCCTGCATGATTGTCCCTATTCCTTCTCTCTTGCTTTGGAGTCATTCTAATGCAAAACTTAAAATCCAAATCAGCACATCTCCATATAAGGTGATATTCCTTTGCCACCTAGATTGTATGTGCCAGCTTTGCCTCTTGCTCTTACTCAAATTGTGAATGAAGAAAGCTTTATTATCGGCAGATCTGACATTTAGAAACACCAGCTGGAGCCCAGGGCTTTCCGTGCTCTGGTATCTGGCACACAAGAAAACAACAGAAGGCTAGACGTGGGGACTAGTTTGAAAGGTTTATTTAGTCTTATTTAGCATATTGGGTATTCTTAGCCTTTTGGTTTCTCACCTAGTCAATTACAGCTCATTATGTTACATAAATTCATATGCTATGATGCAAACCATAATTTACAAACTACAATGACTGGATATAGACAACTTAAATAAAGGCATCCACTTTAATTATTATGACCAAAGAATGATGAAACAAATATGATACCACAATGCAAATACCAGCTCTTTGTATTGGCGTCCTGATGTCACAATGCGTGTTTTGTCCATAATTCAATGCGCCCCACCCGCCCCGCATGCACACGCGACCCCTCCCCCATGCACCCCTGTTTTAGGCACGCAATGGCATGGTGGGCCCGATAGGCCTGATTTTCACTCTCCCCAGGAAGAGTTTTTCACTCTCCACTCCAGAGGAACCTGGGAAGAAAACGCCCTTCCCCACCCTCCCGGAGGCCAGAAACAGTCGTTTTCCCAACTTCCGGTGGGCCCAGAAGGCTTGAAAATCAGCATACACATGGGCACTGGAGCCTCCAGAAGGCCTAGGGGGGAGGCCCATTTTTCTTTCTCAACTGGCTCCAGATCCTCTCTATGCATCTGGGAAGGGTGAAAACAGCCTTTCCCACTCCCTCGGAGGCCCTCCGGAGGTCTGAAACGGCCCATTTCCCAACTCCCGGTGGGGCAGGAAGTGACTTTTTTGCTGTCCCCAGCCTCCAGAGACTCCTAGAGAGCACAAAACATCACTTCCTGTCCCACTGCACGCACACCTACCCGCCCCCCCCTCTCCTGGCACGCAATGGCAAAAAGGTTAGCCATCACTGGTCTAGGACTACCTGTTTTTAAGTTTGAGTTTGACTGACCTGGGATTATATTGTAATTGCTGTCAGTGTTCCAGAAGAACCCAACTCCAATTAAAACTCCGAGATAGGCATTTTGCCAAAGTTCCCATTTATTAGAGTAGGTATATTAGCACAGCTGGGAAAACCCAAATCTGAGTGTTCCGGGTTTTTTCTCAGTAAATCAAAACCCCAAATCCAACCCTTGCACCTATCATTCCATCCCATGATCCAATCACTATCCGTTCCATCTTGAGACACCACTTCAACCACTCCTTCTCCAGATGCAGAACTGCTTTGACCTTGACCGAAAAGAAGAATGCTATTTTGTCTAACTACATCCCCGCTACTAAATCCCTCCCTCCTAATTTCTCACGCACAAGAAGGTGACAGTGTGGAAGCTTCCGGTGTTAATATGGCTTCCAAAGCTGACAACTGCAGACAATCTGCTTGAACCACAATAATAGTAGGACAAGGTTAGATTGTGCTAAAAATATTTCTTATAAAATTGGAAAGAAATAGTATTCTGGTTACTATAGGACTCTTTAACAGCAATCTGAGCATGTTGACTCAGAAGTAAATTCCAGTGAGCTCATTGGGTATCTTCAATAAGAAGTATGCTTTTTCTTCTATTTCCTGGGTAGCCACTAATACCAGATAATAGTAATAACTTTAGAGACTGTAATATATTTTATACAACGATGGCAGGGGTTTCTGTAGGAAGGAGCATTTTAAAAGGCACCACAAGCAGTCACAATTATGCAATCAAAGCCCTGTCCTTTTGTATAATGCTGAAACCATACTAAAAACAAGAGCTCCACTTAACATAACACCTATCTTGCTATCTCTTATGGCTAGCAAAACCTGAACCTTCCTTTTTGTTATCTTCAGATTCAGTTCTTCTGGATATCGACTTAGAGTAGATAGATCCCACACAGTATATGTCATATTCCTTACATAATGGTCCTTATGCTTATTCCTCTTTGAAGGCTTTAATCCACTTTGGAGCCTGGACCTCGTTAGCTGCCTGAGACTCACCAAATTCCTCTTAGTTCACTGTCATCCTTCTTCCACTCCCTCAACACACTACCTCACATCATATTTTTGTAACCTCTTCAACTTCCCGTCTCCCTGCTTTGGAGTCTTTGCGTATGAAATCTGTTATCTGATTTATTTCCCAAAAAGGCTATCATCCACAAGTACAGTTTAAGGGGATGGCAGAACCTGAGGATTGAGTGAAAAGGGGCTTGAGATTCCTTACATAGTCACAAGAGAACTAAGCCCAACCCTCCTCTTGTTTGCCATTAACCTTTATCTAACTATAAGCAAGTGCCAACTGTTAGATTCCTGTGCATTTGTTTATTTGAATGTGTTTGTGTATGCATTTATTGAATTTATAGTCCATCATGGTCCATTAATTTTCTGCTTTATTTTAATCTCTATTTATTTTAAGCTTATACACTTCCTCCACAAAGTTGCAGAGGGATAGGAAGTTGGTGTGATAGAAAGCTTAAAGTGGCTACCACCTTAAAGATACATCATCTTGGATATTTTATTTGAGGATTAATATTTCTATTTTGCAGTGTTGCTGTGTAAATTAATTATAGCATTAGCCACATCAGAAATGTCAAGCTCCTAAATATTCTTTTGTTGGCAAAAATACCAGTGTGGGGGGAAAAACACACTAAGGAATGCTAAATTTTAAATGAGAAAATGGAAGACTTAAAATAAAAGTTTCTATAGCAACAATATAACGATATTGTGTAGTTTATAATAATTGTTGGGTAATAAATTTAATAACTCAAGAAACTTACAATCAATAAAGAATAATTAGATTAACTGAATAGGCTGTTAATTTTGAAGTTGGTACCTTGTTCCATTACTTTCTTAGGGGTGATGGTGTCATCCTTCAAACATGGATATTTTTCATCATTGACCATGCTGACTTCACTGGCAGCCTTAAAAAGGAGAACACAACAGTATCTCTAACTGTGTTGCTTCTTGATGGTCAGTTTCAGGAAATTAGTTTATTGGATACTGCAGAGTCCCATCCTCTTTCTAACTTCATTAACATCTATATGAAGCTACTGCAAGAAGCAATCAAGAGAATTTTGGCTCCCAGCTTTAACATCTGACTTTAATGTTAACCATAAGCTTTCTTCTCGAGCCAATTCTAAGGTAAAATTCTTGAGATGTCATACTTCATTTTGGGTTGGATGGGGAAGCAAATTGCTTATCAAGCAGGGCTAAGAGCCATGTTTTGATATCTTTTTTGAAGGACAAGGGGCCTGCCTCAACTCCATAGGGCAGGAGCAACAGCCAAGAAAGCTCTCTTCCTGGACCGAGCGAGTCAGAGTTCTTTAACTGATGGGAGTTTGCAACATACCTCCCCTGCCTGACCAGGTGAGATAGGCCAATGTAATAGGATGAAGACAGTTCCAAAGGTAGTTTTATATATACATTACTGCCTACATTATAGCAATGGTTCCACTGTATTTTTGAAAGATCTACCACTGATGTAAGGAGTGAAGGAATGTCCTGTGAACCATGGGAGAAGAGGTCAATAAAAGTTAAAAGCAAAAATAACAAAGTGTTGTTGCATCTTATCTAAGAAATCATCTTAAATATGAATAATAAAACATATAATGTATAAATATGCCAGTGCTGCTTTTTAAGTAGGATAGAACATATACAGGGAGTCCTTGACATACAACCATTTGGTTTGTGAATATTCAAAGTTACAATAGCACTGAAAAAAGTGACATGACTATTTTTCATATGACCATTGCAGCATCCCCGTGATCATGTGATAAAAATTCAGCTTAGCAACAGCTTAGTACTTATGACCATTGCAGAATCCTGGAGTCATGTGATCACTTTCTGCAACCTTCTGACTAGCAAAACTAATGGGAAGTTAGATTCAATTAACAACCCTGCTTCTAATTTTACAATTGCAGTGATTCACTTAACTGTGGCAAGAAAGGTCATAAAGGCAAAACTCACTTATAACTGTTTTGTTTAGCAGTGAAAATTTGGGGCTCAGTTGTGGTCATAAGTCAAGGATTAGTGTATCAATGAAAGTTTTAATGTTTTTATTTTCAAGAATTTTGTAACAGCCACTGTGATTTTATTATTTTTATTATTTTTCCTTAAGAATGTTTAATATTTGCTTGTAGCTTTACCAGTATTTTATTACATTAACTTATAATGTGCACTATGTTTCACATATCCAAACAGCCTTTGAATCTTTAGTGACAAAGATTTTCAAACAATTTCCCAAAAAATTGCATATGACAATAAGGATCTGCAGATCAGGCTTGGGGAATTAGAAGAGGCACAATTTCTTAATGGGCATGTCCCAAACAGGAATAAACTTGCAAAAGATGGACTCTCAACTTGGCTGTAAAATAAAAAGGAGTGAAAGGAACTTTTAGCTATGTGAGAGATCAACCTATAGAGGTTTGAAAGGAAATCAGTCATAGATGCTGCAAATAACATGCTTACTAACTTTTAAGATGTAATAATCATCAATATTTATCCGCTACAATTTTTGTAACTTCTCCTAAATTTTTTTCTTTCCTGGGCCTCACAAGGATGAAATACAACAAATTGCAACATAAATATCAGTAAAGAGGAAGGGTAAAACTTACAGTATTTAACATTAGAAATAATACTGTGCAATAGATAGTAATTTATTTTATGATTAAAATTAATATTTGTTTTTTACCTGTGTTACAAGTATTGGAATGCACTTATTCAATGTGGTTGCTTGAAAGGACATGATCACGACAAGTATGACCTCACCATATTTTTGATTATGTAGGTGAGATCCAGACACGTTTTTGGATTTGAATGCCTAATGAAAGTCAAGAAGTATATATCACCCGCAATTAAATGGCATCATTAAATCAAATTGTGCTGAAACTTAAAAGCTAAATTCCCACTTTATTGTCTTTGTTCATTCTGTTATACACATTGAAACACTTCAGGGAATGAAGGTTTAAAAATAGTGATGCAAATGATTCCTATGAGATGAGGTTTTCAAAAGTAATCAGAATTTTAAAAAGAATAGCTTGAACTCTATTTCCCATTTGGATGGAAGGCACTTATAAGAATAATTTAGCGGTTTTTTTTTAACCACGTCGGGAATGCGTGATTCTTAAATCTGAAATAATGTGAGCTCTGGATATTGCTGAAAAGATTTCCATTGGATAGCCTGGAGACTGGTTCGACTGTTGGACTTTCAAGAAGTCTGAAGAAAGAATAAATTCCACATTATTATTTATACTGTTATTATAGCCGTGTGTGAATTCTTGATGAACAACAATATCAATTTATTTTTAGATGTATTTCTTTGGAATAATAAGACAAATAAGACATTAGATGTAGGCATGCTACATCATCACTATTAATGTCTAAAGATGAGGAAACAACAAAGTATTTCCTATCTATAAAGTAGAGCTAAATCCTCGTAGTCAAAATACAAAAAGGACAGAAGATAAAGAGCACAAGCAACTTTGGACATTGTCTCAGAAATGTTAAATGACGTACTAGAATATCCACTAAAGAAAACATTTCTGGAGAAAGAAAAGGGGATAAAAGGCAGTAGATAAAGAAAGCCTATTAATTCCTCTGTTGGAATCAGAGAGAACGATTGATTACGAAAGTTATTTTTGGGACACAAAGGGCAGTTGGCACCATGTAAGTTAATGGGTGGACCTTGATAATAACCCACAGGACAATAATTTTACGTCATTTATTTGGAGTTTAAATGATTTCAGAATAGCCTGAGTATCATCTGTCATTGTTTCAGAATAGAATTGCCACTGCGTGAGGAATGGATCGAAACTGTTAAAATGGATACCTTCTGGAAAGCAATCACAGTACAAAGTACAAACAGATGTATTGGCCATTCTTAAAAGTAGGTAAGAAAATAGAAATAGATACCAGCTCCAACTGAGAATGTGTAGGAAGGAAGGAAGAGGAGGTAGGTTAGAATTATCAAGATTTTTAAAATAATGTGAAATATAAAATTAACTAACAAAATAGGGTCTAAATTCTAATAAAATGTAAATGACATAGCTGTCAAAGGAAGGCAGTTGTGATTTTGCAAAATAGCTTATTCTGGCTTCTTTATCAGATGCTCAAAGAGAAAAAAGATTATACAAGGAAGGGTATGTATCTGGAAACGGCAAATTCCTGGATTTTTGCTATTGTTGTTGTTCGTGCTTTCAAGTCAGTGTAGAGACTTGTCAAGTGCCTGTACTAATCCCTGCAGTATGTTGCCACTGTACCCTTCCAAAAGCTGCCAGAGAGTGACAGCCTCACGGTCACTGAGTAGGGAAGACTAAAACTCAAAGTCTCATAATTTCTAGCTTGATGCCTTAATACACTATGCCAAACTGGCTCTTCTCTGGTTAAAGACTGGAAATTCAAACTCATTTCTCAGGAGCCTGATACAGTCTGTTCTTCTGCCCTACAGGTAGTTCTTTGTAAGAATGAAAATTATGGCAAAGAGTCTTAGGTGTGCAGTAATACATACTGTATTTTAAATAACACTTTTTCCATAATACAGCCTCAAGCTGTTGACTTCTGCATGTAAATCTGCTGGAAAGGAAGCCGACTCTCCCCAAATTTCAAACCCTTCCTTTGTTTTGTCCCCAGTGATGGCCTGAAGTTCTGCCAGGATTACATTTTTACCATAGCCCCTGGATAGTGAATTCACCTTCTTTAACCTTCCTGGGATAAACCCTAGAATAGATAACAATACACAGGTATCTATTCCTGGATCAGTAAATCAAGAGAAGAAAGGAAACACACCCGATTTATTTTCCCCCCCATCACCTGGATGGAAGGAGAAAAGGGCAAAACTGTTGCCAATTTCATCCAACTTGTTTAAAAAAGTACCCTCAGCTTTTCATTATTTTACAAGTGAAGTTGTACAAAAAAATTGCCACGAAGGGCAAGGTCCAGTACCAGAGGACAGCAAACCTCTTGCCACACTACATAGGAGCCAAGCAGAATGCAAAAATTTTGCTTACCATAAAATTAGTGCAGCATCACTTGAGCTGCCTCAAGCTAGGAAAACACAACTTTTGGTGGGTGATGCTACCTTCCAAAGCGGGTTATGGTGAATACAGGACAATGCCAAGCACTCCTGCACTTAAGAAATGATCAGTAGGGCAGTTGAATCAAAGTGGATTTATGTGGGTAAGATTATGTGGATAGAATTTATGTGGATAAGTTCTACTATAGATGTTTAGTCATTTTTGAAGTGGAGTAACCGGTTTCTCATATTGCATTAAGCTGTACATGCTAAAGCCGAGATCAATCAAACCACATTTGGGCTTATTGCAATGTGCAAAAGAGGAAGCGCAAAAGGTTGAATTAGTCAAGTATTTTCTTGGTAGAAAAGTTCTGTAACTATTCCTATTATAGTACTCGGAACGTACAGCTGGCACAAATCACAGCCGCCTACTTGCTGACGGGCCTTAATGGGTTTACAAAAATAACATCTGTTCTGCAGAAATTGCATTGGTATCAGACCTACGAGGTAGACTAAAAACAGAAAACTAGCTCCGTAGGAAGACTTTATTAATTGAGAAAGACTATAGTAACACAATTTTGCAAATCCGCTTGTGCTTTTCTTCCCCCCTCTCTTATTTCCACAATGAATCAGAGAGGAATCAGTCTGAGTCTCTTCTTAATGTTATCTCCTTTTCCAGGACTTAAGGAATGCTTCTGATCACAGTCGAGTGTTGTTCTATAGTCCACACAGTACCCTGTAGTTTTAACTCTAATCCTTTTAAGATATTTTAGAATATATTTTCCCTTTATAATTAATTATAATTCTTGTGTTTTATTTGCTGGTCTAGGAACAAATAAAATTTGATTTGAATGTTTCTGTCCTTTTTGTTTACCATAAAATACATGATAGTATTTTTGCCTCATAGCCATCTCTCTGGCTTTCTACAATTGTCATCAAGCAGAAGATGCTGGTGATCACCTATAATGTCCTTTATAGCTTGAGTTCTGGTTATTCTTTGGGACTGTCTTCTTCATGTAGAACCTATCTAAGCTATACAATGTAATTGGAAAAGGATACTCCAGATATCCATCCTGAAAGCAATCGGGCAATGGATTTTCTCAGGACTTCTGAGTACAAGAGCACAACAGCAATTTATCCTAACCAAGATGTTAGTTAAGCTCTAACATTCCACCTTTCTCTGAAAGGATGCTTGTATGCAGTGGGCTGAGGCTTCTGCTATCAGTTTTTCAAACAGAGATTTGAATCTGAGAGCTCAAATCACTGTCTTCCATAGGCTGGATTCATACATTGCAGTGAGCCATAATGTGGTTTGTTTAGTTCTGAATGTTGAACCACTGTAGTTTGTATGGTATAGTTTGTATTTTTACTCAACATATGAATTGAGGGAATTAGGGTACAGTAGAATTAAAGAACTAAAGCCAAATCCTTTAGAACTGAGAGACAAGTACAATGCTCCAACACAAAAACAAATTTCAAAATGAGAAAATATATGTGTAATTCATAAAAATGCATGCATATATGCTCCTGAGTCTGTTGATTCCTGGCGACTACCTGGATGAGTTTTCATAACAATTATAAAACTCATAACAATTAAAAATAAAAATCATAACAATTATAAAACTTAAATGGATTGATTTAAATATTTGTTACAAATACCAGTATCACTGATATCATTCCCAAAATGCTTGTATTTGTGATTTCACGTTTTCTCCTCAACTCACTGAGTGACTTAAAATTTCTCATTTTAAAATATACACGAGTATATTTTCTCTCAAATTTGCAAACTATTAAGATTTCAATAGTGGGTTCCACAGTTGGAACACCAGTAAGCATCTAAGTTGATAGAGCTCGAGTTTAGCTTACTTTTAGCAATAGCTATTTATTTTATTTTTTGACACATTTTCATTTTGGGAACTTTACATAAAAAGCAAAATAAGTCTCATTCTTCTCAGCACACCCATTTTTTAAGGACAGTTACGGAAGTGGCGGACGGACGAATAGCAGGAGCTTATCCAATTCCTGGAGGTGTGTTGTAGGAACACGGACCAAACCCCTCTATTTTCGTTCCCGCATTCTTCTTTTCTATTCCTTATTATAGAAGCGCTTCCGGCGGCATGTAGCATTCTGACATCACCCCCCCCCCGCACCCTAATGACGTCAGCCCCGGGAGCAGTGTGTGACGGCAGTGCGTAGGGGAGCGTGGTGACGTATCCTATTTAAAGGTCCCCAAGTAGAGGATGGAGGCAGAATCAGCAAGTGCTGCTACCGCGTGGGGGTCCGTAGCTGCGGAGTAGCAGCGAGAGCGAGAGCGAGACTGCGCCTCGTACCCTCGCCGGGAGTGCTGGGCCTGAGTGGGGCAATACGCGGAGGTCGTTCGCTCCATTCTCCCTCCTTTCCCTCGGCCGTTCCTCCCCATTTTTGGTGGCTGCGGGGGCCGGTGGGAGGGTCGGAGCGAAGCAAAGCGAGAGCGGGCGCCTTCCGCTCCGCCTTCCGCTCCTCCTGCCCTCTCAGGCCCCGGAGCGTGGGGGGAGTAGGGCGCGCTCTCTTCAGTGCCCTGCGCAGGGAACCTGGAAAGGGAGCGAGTGGCCGCTTGGCCGAGCGCGGCGGCGTGTGCGCGGGCACGGGAAGGAGGTGTGAGGAGGAGCAGGAGAAAACCTGAGCCGCCTGGCGCGCTTCGGCCCTGGACTGGGAAGCTCCGCGTCGGAGGTGCTGGAGAGGCAACCGCTCCCCCCCCTACACACTCCTCCTCCTCCTCCTGCCGCTGCAGCCCGCGCTTTGGCCCCGCTGCTGCAGCGAGGGGCTAGAGGGGCGCTGCTGCTGTTGCTGTCGGCGCCAACGCCGCCGCTGCCACTCCTCCTGCTTGGCTGCTGCTGCTGCTGAGCATGATTGATCTGCCGGACACGAGACGGAGGAAGAGGCTGCCCCGCTGCAGAAGCGGGCGGGATTGAAGGGGACCTGCCCTGCCTTGCCTTGCCTTGCCTTGCCGTGGGAAGGACCGCGGCTCTTTGGCCGCCTCCCGCGTTGCATCCACTGCCTTCCCGTTTCATCTTCTGCCCGCATCCCCTCCCGTCCTAAAAGGGGATGCGTGGCCCGTGCCCTGCCTCAGCTGCCGGTCTACCGGAGCCCGATGTCAGCGCCGGCAAGGGGGCTTCTGCCGGCTGCTGCTACTGCTTGGGAAAATGAAGCGACACCCCCCATGCTCTCGCTGCTGCTGCTGCTGCTATCGACGGGGGTGTTAGAAGGAAGGGCGGCGCGGAGCGCTGCGCACACCGCAAGCCCCACGAGCCTGCTCTCTACCTGAGACGGACCGCGATCCGAGCGCTTGTGGTTCTCGGGCATTTCAATAAACTGCTTAGGCATCCGCGCTGCTGTGGATTTTTTTTTTTTTTTAATCCTCCTGCTAGAGGCGGTCGAGTGCCTCCCCTTCTCCCCGCAGAAGGAGGATTGGCTTGGTGCTGCCGCTGCCTCTGCTACTACCTCCTCCTTGTCCGCCTCCTCCTGCCAGGGAGCTGGAGCTCTCCCTGGACCCCTTCGTGCAGGGGGCTCGCTGAAGAAGACAGGCTCTGGGAGGCTATGGGGAGAGTCTGTTCATGTTGATGCTCTAGGTCGATTCTCCTCTCCCCCCCCCCTCGAAAGGGTTGCGATCCCCCCCCCAAAAAAATCCCTTCTACATTCCCAAATGCCTGTAGACTTCTGTGTTTAAAATCCGGCCGAAGAAGGCACGTAAGATCACCTGGAAAGGCAGAAAATTGGCTGGAGAGACCTGTCAGGATTAATACTGTAACTGGCCCGGGGTGCGCTCGCAGCGTAGGAAACGGGGAAAAATCCTTTTAAGAATTGATCTGCTAAGCAACGCTCACGGCACGTCTTCATTGGTCATCATGGGGTAAGGATTTCATACTAAATTGTGGAGTTGTAACAGGAAAATCGAGTATTCGGTTTCTAGGGGATTTTTATCTTTAAGGAGCAGAGCAAAGCATCGTCTGGGAGAGTGTTAGAATTAAAAGCTCAACTTCTGAATGGCAGCTAGATAGCTTGCTTGGTCAGCAGCCCTGAGACTCGTCCATTCAACAATCTATTCAGATCTGAATGTAGGGAACTCAACATTTTACTGAGTCTTTTAGCCAGGAACCAAAAAACATGTTCCTCAGATTTTTGTCATGAAGGTATGACAGACACACTGTTGATTGTAGAGAGTATTGTTCTAGGTATAGGAGTCCAAAGAGGTGTCCCTACATACATTCTCTGATACGGAAAAAGCATCTTTGGGACAACCATAACCTGGATGATTGAGAATCTCCATAGACTCCTAGAGGAGTACTTCGCAGAGCTGTTGAATTGGAGAGAACCAGCAGGTTGAACTTCCCTGCTTACAAGTTCTTTCTTGACAAATATAACTTACACTTTGATCCTTGGATTTGGGCTGTAGTACTAGGCTGTAGGCTGTAGTACTAGGGAGAATAGGTAGTATTTTGAAGACATGAACCTTCAGTTAGAGGTTCCAAAATTAATGATTCGTCCTCCTTTGTACTTAAAGAACTTGCATGCTACATCTCCTAAAGCTGGTTGTAGCTAATGGCAACTATTGTATGTATCATTTGTTGGCTGCTGAACAATTTACACATTTGTTTATAATGTTTCAGCAATTGTATTGGTTTGCAGGTTGCTCAGGATGAGGCAGGCCTCATTAGAGAACTGGACACAAAAGAGATAAATGTGGTTCATCTGCTTCTTCTGGGATTCAAATTCTAATGTATTATTAGATACCCTCTTCTACCAACCAGAAAAGGAATCAAGTACTGTAGAAGAAAAAAATACAAGAGGACAACCCTAATTTTTCAACCATGGATAGAAGGAAATGTAGGTGATATGCAGGATAGTCAAGGATCCAACAAAAACTGCTCAGAGAGTGGATGATAATTTGGTGTGATGATTAAAGCAAGAGGCTGGAAGTCAGGAGACTGTGAATTCTAGTTCCGCTTTGGGCATGAAAGGCAGCTGGTGACATCTCTCTCAACTCAACCACTTCATAGGATTGTTGTGGGAAAAATAGGAGGAGGAAGGAGTATTATATATGTTTGCCTTGAGTTACTTATAAAGTAATAAAGGTGGGATTAAAATCTAATAAACAACTAAGGAGCTAGGACATAGAAATAAATTTCAGAATAAATTTCAGAATTATGCGCAGCAGGACTGGCATTTAAAATCTACATCTAATTCTACAGATCTTGGAATTTTCAGCGATAGTTCCATTTTTTGTGTAATACTCTTGTTCTTACTTCTACCTATTTGCTACTTGTTTCAATTCCAAGCAAATGCTTATGGTTATTGTGAAAATGAGCATTATTACTAATGATTGCAAGATGTTTCATGGCTCAGTTAAATTATACTTTACGCAAGTGCAGGACTCTCATTTTTTCATCAAATACTAAAGTTGAATGAAATTTGTTTTTGGGCAGTTACTGCTTTTTATCAAGAGATTTATCTCTTCATAATTTTAAATGAGCAATTTTTTATATTTTGAGCTTGAAATTTGAAGAAATTCTGTGCCTCAAACATGAAACTGCCATAACCATATTTCAAGGCCATGATAGGTCACTGAGAACTTAACAACCTTGAGTTAAAACTCACCAATATGGCAGGGGTGGGTTCCACTTATCTTTACTACTGGTTCGCAGTGGGAACGCGCATGCGCAGATCACCCATAATGACATTGTGGCAGGTGGGCGGAACCTCCTGCCAGTTTTACTACCGGTTCTATAGAACCGGACCGAACCGGGAGCAACCCACCACTACAATGTGGTCAGAACAATGTTATTTCACAACATTTGGGACTCAAATGATTCAAAATTACACATTTTGCATACTCCAAATATAAAACGGTTTGTGATATATATACAGTGCTGTACAATATTTCCTACACAGTAAAAGCTCTACAGATGATCATCTCAATGTTGGGAGTCTGATTTCAAACATAATCTTTCGCTGGCATTCCATAGAAATCTATAACAATAAAGACATGGTTGGGCTGTGCTTAAATCTTGACACCCTCACACTTCTCCTGTCTATTACTTACTTGGCAGATTTTCATAAATTGAGACCCAGGCTTTTAAAACATTAGATGTATCCCCAAGGACCTCTTCAAAAATTGTCACAAAATTGAAATTTTAACTAAACTTCAAAATTGTTAAGTATATGGGAGCGTATTTAGTGAACTTTAAATCAGACTTCATGCAGCATTTGCTCTGATACCAGCCCCTTTTTTGTTTCAGCCCAACTGATCTCAACTTTAACTATTTTAAGATGTGTGGACTTCTACTCCCAGAATACCCAGTGAGCATTCTGGGTGTTTATGTCCGTACATCTTAAAATGAATAAGAACAAGAAACACCATTTTATAGAGTGGTTCCTGATATGTCACTCAAAACTAATTGTGACCTTCCTCTTCAGAAAATTTGCCCACGTTGTTAGAAATATACATTTAGAATTATAGAATTATAGGGCTGAAGGGGACTTTGGAGAACTTCTAGGGAACAGTCCTTATATTATCCTGGTAAAATGTCCAATCTTTTCTTGAAAAGCTCCAGCAATCCATATAATCTCCAATCATTCTCTTCATTAGGCTACATACTCATTTCCCTTAACTTTCATTTTATGATATAGTCTCCAGATCTCTTATCATCTTTGTTGCTCTTCTCTACGCTCTTTCTAGGACCTCAGCATCATCTTTGTATCATGATGATAAGAACTGGGTGCAGTATTCCAAATGTGGCCTCACTAGTACAATATAGAAGGTTACTATCACTTCCTGTGATCTTGTTGCGATCCCTCTGTTGATGTAGCCTAGAGCTGCATTGGTTTTTTTTTTGGCAACTGCAGCACACTCATACTTAAGTAATGGTACACTAAGACAACTAGATCGTTCTTGCAGTTATTAACGTTGAGCCAGGTCCTGTTTATTCTATACTTGTGCTTTTATTTTTTTCTGCCTAAGTGCAGGAGCTTACTTTTCTCACCACTGAACTACATCTCATTTCTCTAGGCTGTCAAGATCCTTCTGACACTTGAGTCTTTTTTCCAAAGTGTTAGCAATTCCTCCCAGTTTGGTGTGGTCTACAAACTTGATGAACTCCCTTTCTGTACGTTCATTTAGATCATTTATGAAGATGTTGAAGAGTGCTAGACCCAAGATAGAACCTTGAGGTTCCCCACTGCGTGCTTCTCTGCATGTATATGTAGTTCTGTGGAGGGCTACATGTTGAGTGTGGTTGGTCAGCCAATCGCGAAGCCATTTGGTGGTGGTACTGTCTACCCCACATTGTTCCAATAGAATGTGATCTATTTTGTCAAATGCCTTACTGAAGCCCATGCATACTATATCCAGAGCATTTCCTTGAAACACTAATTTAGTCATTTTATCAAAGAAGACAATAAGATTTGTTTGGTACAATCTGTTTTTAAGAAACCCATGCTGGTTTCTATTAATCGCCTTGTTCATTCTAGGTGCTCACAAATCCACTGCTTGATAACCTTTTCTAGGATTTTTCCAGTTATTAATGTCAAACTGATTGGCCTGTAGTTTCCTGGTTCCATTTTTTTCCTTTTTTGGAAAATTGGAACCATATCAACTCTTTTTCAGTCATCTGGCACTTCTCCTGTGCTCCAGGAGTTCTGAAACGTTTTGTTCAGTGGTTTTGAAATCACATCTGCCAGCTCTTTCTGTATCCTGGGATGTAAACCATCTGGTCTTGGCAATTTGAACCCATCTAAAATGGAAAGGAGTTTTCTTATTATCTTTTTGCTTATTTTGACCTGCTTTCCTGTTCTGTTTCCCACAGTGCTGTTTTTGATAGGTTGGACTATTTTTTCTTTTTGTGTGAAAATAGATGCAAAGAAGAAATTAAGCAGTTCTGCTTTTTCCTGCTGCCCATCACTGTCTTGCCATCTTCTTCCATCAGGGCACTATAAATGTCCTTGACTTGTTCTTATTCCTTATATATTGAAATAATTTTTTTTCTAAGTTTTGGCATTTGTTGCATGTCTTAGTTCATCCTGAGCCTTAACTTTTCTGATTCCATCCTTGACAGCTTTGAGCTATTTGCTGATATTCTGCTCTAGTTATGAAACCCTCTTTTCATCTTTTATACTTGTCTTTTTTGTCCCTCAATTTGTCATAGAGCTCTTTATGCAACCACACTGGCTTTGTTTAGGGTCTCTTTTCTTTTTTTCACTGTGGTATTGTGTTTGATTAGGCTTTAATAATTTTGTTTTTCAGAATTTCCCAAGCAACTTGAGTGATTTGGTGAACTTTCCTAATGTGATTCAGTAAATGTTGAAAAAAATCCTCCTGAATGTCATTTTTTAAAATACTCCCATTCACATTACATTAAGAACAGATTCAGTGCCATTTTAAAAACATAAGATTGTATTGCAAATTTTAATGAGCCATCTTCTGTTCAACCAGATGACTGGACTCAGATTTTTATCATAACCCTTCATAAAATGCTCACATTTTAAATTATTTGATTAGCATAGTACAAAATAATTTGTTGGCAAGCAATTTTACTGCTTTTACTGAAAAAGAAAATGGACAAGTTTAATCATCATGCTTTCTAGAGAACCGTTTATAGAGTCTCAATTAAGTGTGCAAGACACACATACACTTTCTATATAAATTAATGTGCTTTCTGCAACAAATTATGGTTTGCATTTTGGTTGATTTTCTTTGTGTGCATGTGTGTCATCTGGCTGGATTCCCATCTGTCATTGGGTTGCTCTAATTTTGACTCAGGTACACATGATAGCCAGCTGCTTCTGACGTCACTTGTAGCTAAAGTTTCATGTTGTACAGAATACATAGATCAAACATATTATCAAACAGGCCAAAGTATACATGATGAATATTTCTTATAGTTAGAATAGAAGATAATAGTATGGTCAAATAGAAATAAGGTAGTTTATAATTGGCTAGCTTTTAAAACTAATAATAGAATAAGATTATGATTATTTGATGAATGTATGCAGATGAAGTAAGATCTTCATGTGCTCCCTATTTATCTTCTTGCAGTAGCCCTTCTCCAATTACAACAGTTGGAAATGGCACACTATTAAACAAAATATTTTACCATGAGCATCTGAAATCTTGCCTAGATGGTTCTGTTTGATATTAAAATTATTTGGTGCATCTCTAGCAGTTCTGTTTTTAAAGAAAGAGAAGTGTCCCTAGCTTAGCCTCTTGCAATATAATGACAAAAAATATACCTATACCACATTTCTTTGTGGTAAAATAGTTTTCTTTCCTCCATTCATCACTGGGAAGTTAATTGGTAAGTTAAATGGCAGTGAAATTATAGTTTATATATGGATTCCCAATCTTTATGTAATTTATGCAGAAATAAACCATTTAAAAATATTTATCCTGACATATGCATATCACAAAGAATATACAGTAACTACTTTTCTTGTAGATGTTTTCAATGATCTGTACATTTATTTATTTTCAATACCATTGCAAAGTAAATAAATGTACTGATTATCATGTAGCAAATTTGTAATTTTATAAAAACCTGAAAAATAAAAAATCATGCATATCGAAGGTAGAATATTTTCTTAAAGCAAATAAGACATCACCCCTTTTGCAACATGTTTCGTATTCTAAATGGGGGAATACAGTTTGTTCCTATTTGTTCCCTTAAAATTCCATAAGCATTCTTCCCCAAATTATTCTGCGTAATTTTGGCAATTTTGTTGGTACAATTTGGTGTGTAACTTCAAACTTTTTTCAGGGTTTAGGGGGAAAAATTGAAAATGGAGGAATATGTTGTCACCCAGAAATCTTTTCCCATTTGTCCTTGAAAAACTCACATAATGGGGTAAAATTAGCTACTACCATATTGCTAGAAGCCTCCTGCAGCCTTGCGGAGTTCACAACCCATCAGAAGTCTTCTGCCGTAAATCCATATCTTTTTGTTCATTTGTCAGAAGCTTCCTCTTTTTATTATTCTGATGGTCATTATTCTTTATGCTATCAGTTATCCAACTGGCATGCCATGGATACAGAACCCTTTGCCAGTAGTATTTTCTTTTACCTGGCTCTCACTTTCAAATTTATTTATTTTCCCATCTCACATACTTGACTCTGGACAACTTCCCATGAGAGATGGGAAGGTGTTAGGAATGGATCTAAAAAACAAACTCACTTGGTGAGCAGAGAGGAGACAACTAGAGCCATCAGAGGGTTGAAAAGATTAGCAAATGCAGTGGCAGGAACCTGAGTCTTTCTTGAAGCTTAAGAGCATTGGTGGTAAACCTATGACATGTGTGTTAAAGCTGACATGTCGCAACATCTTGGGTGACACACCAGTGTTTACATAGGCTGCGGAAGCCGGGTGGGAATGAGATATGCAACCCCTGGAGTTTGTGAAAATTGTCCAAAACCAAAGTGTGTTTTTGTATTGCAAAAGCCGTGGAAGAGCACCTTAAGTGGCGCATGGCAGATCCTGAGAAGCATTATGCCTCTGGGGCAATTGCGCCATTCCCCAAAGCTTGTGCATCTTGGGAATGACCCAAGGTGACTTTTTTGAGTAGTAAGTAATGGCCCTAAAGCTGAAATTAAAACCAGGTCTTTACTTCAGACCCAGCCTCATTGCTGCCCCCTAAAGCCACAGTTCAGGGTGGCCTAAAAGGGGGAATTAGAGATTTCTTTTTTATTTGATATGTGAGTATGAGTGTGTGTGAGAGTGTGAGTGTGTGTGTGTGAGGGGGGTGGGATGGCAGCAGCATCAGGTTAGGCATTTTTAGAATTTTTCACATACCAAGACCTAACAATGTTCGTCATCACTGATCTAGAGTAAGCTTGGGCTTCATGGAAGAAGTGGCTTGAAGGATGCAGCACAAATGTCCATGAATGGAATTCTGGACATGAGCAGACAGCTACAAGAGCATTGGAGTTTCTTGAGAAGATTCTTTTTCAAATTCTTGCTCAGCTTTAAAGCTCATTTGGCAATATTGGGACAGTCTTGGTCTGCAGTTAACAGAACTCATAAATTGCTGTGAAGATTAAGTGGGATAATTTCAGTATACATTATTCTGAAATCATTGAGCATACCCACTTGTTAACCAACAATAATAGGAGAATAGATGTTTATGAGAGCAGAAAAGTATAATCCAATTTAAGGTGAAAGATACTTCATTTGACAACAAAGTTAAAACAATGATTTTAAATCAGATGCTTCATATAATGCTTAAATCATGCTTCATATAGAAAGCATTTTGGTTAGAAAATAATTGATCAATATAACACTAAAATATAATTATATAATGATAATTAGTGCCTTTTCTTATTTTATTTTATTGTGCCTGGGTTAGGGTTGATTCCGGTTGGGTCAGAGTTGATTCCTGTTAACTGCCTGAACATGTCCCTGCAGTTTTGATTTCATATTTCAGAAGTGATTTGCCTTTGTCTTTTTCCTAAGGCTGAGAGAGAATAACTAGCCAAAGTTACACAGCTGCCTTTGAGCCTAGGGCTGCACTAGAACTCACAATCTCCCTGTTTCTAGCCTGATGCCTTAACCACTGCACTACACTGGCTCCCAGAGTCCTTATATTATATTTTAAATAAGTATAGTAAACTGCTTGGATTGATACAAACTCTGATGATGAATTGCTTGTTATCCATTGTTGTGTCCAGTTACATTAGAACAGTGTTTCTTAATCTCAGTATGCTGATTTGGAAATTTTGACAGTTGAAGTCCATACATTTTAAAGTTGCCAAGTTTGAAAAATAATGACCTAACTTATGCCTTCCCTTCCTGATACGATTGAATTCGTTCCTTAGCTTAAAAGTCCAAATATTTAGCTTTTTCGAAAAGGAAAAGTTCCCCAATTCCTTGATTACTTGGTCTTTTTTTTCCTTCAACCATATTTATTGATATGCTTCTTTGATATAGAATGGAGATTTTACAGTATCCTTTCCCTGCCCTGCCTACCATGCCACGCCCACAGAACCAGTAGTAAAAAAATTTGAATCCCACCACTGGCAGAGCTGTACACAACCTTATGCATGTGGTCTATAATATAGGTTTATTTATTTGTCCATTTATCTTACTATTCTTAAAGACTGCTAACTTCAATAAGTCTTCTGGCAGTTCACAACATTTTTGTTGAAACAATAAATCAGTGTATAAATCCAAAGTGAATGAAATCCATTGATATAAATCTTGCTCTGTTCTTTTTCTTTTTTTTTTAAATAACTGCTAGTATTTGGCTCTTTTCATAGTGGCTGCGCATTGAGTTGGTATTTTTAGGGAGTTTTTCACCACGTTTCATTTTTATTTCATTCCTGACTTTTCCTCTAAAATTTTGCCCCAGTGTTGGTCACTTTATATTTACTCTATTTGAATTGTGGTTATACCCAGTAATTAGAGGTATCATCCATTAATATGACTAGTTTACTGCTGATACCTGATTAGGTATCTCATTTATGATAAATGAAACAGAGCCAATTCAATAATGTCTTGCTTCCCTAAACTGGGGAGAAATGCTATTTTATTTCCATCAGTTGCTGCTCGATTGTTAACTAGTGATTGCTAATTTTATGAAGGAACACCTTTTGATCTGTTTTCTCATGGGCTTTTAAAAATCTGCTGAATGACTGTTAGAAAGCTGCTTTAGAATGGGTTTAGCATCTGGAAGGAGCATTTGGAAAGACTTGATTTATTTATCCTGCCAAAGAACTTCAAAAGTTGGTAAGAAAGAAGACCTTTCGATATGGTAGAAGCCATATACATAAAAATCACTATCCTTCCACCCTACTATTATGTTAAACAAGCACTATATAAAAAAAATATGTAGAAAAAAAGTATACTGTGGCACGATTTGTCTCAGACTCTTTTTTGTTTGCCATTTATTAACTGCTGCTTTGGTATGCAAGGAGACGATGGACTGGAAAATATTCCATTTGGCAAGGTGGAAGGAAGAGGAAGAAAGGGATTATAACAGGAAATACGATGGCATCAAAGAAATGACTGGAACACTTTCAGAAGAATTATCAGTAATTTTTGATGGGACAAACCGAGGCAGCTAGCATTTGCCTTGCAGTTGTCAAGTGTCAAACTTAACTCTGTGATACCAAACAACCTGACTTAGTTAAAAGTTACTTCACTGGAAATTAAACTGGAAGAAAGAAGCAAAAGATAATTTTAGATAAAACTTCTGTTACGGTGCCTTGTTTTAATCACATTTTAGAAGAAGTGTATTTTATTGCCCATGTTTTCTCATCAGGGGTAGAGTTTTTCTTACCAAATAAAATATTAGTTTCCCAGCGTCTCCAAATGGTTAGTGTAAGAGTACCTGTTTTGTGTTATCTATAGAAATTCACATACTGTAGAGCAGTGTTTCTTAGCCTCCGCAACTTTAAGATGTGTGGAGTTCAGCTCCCAGAGTTCCCGAGCTAGGATGCTGAGAGTTGAAGTCCATGCATCTTGAGGTTGCTGCCATTGAGAAATAATAATATAGAATAAGATTGTCACACTGGTTTAATTCAGGGAGGCAAAGCATGTAATGCTATTACCATTGCTACCATGAACTAATTTAGTTTGGATGTTTAGTAAATTTGACACTCTTCATTATATACTATTATAGGTGCCAAGAAAGGCCATGTGCTGATAAAATACATCAGATAGATGTACCTCTGCAGACAGAGAAAACAGGATAATAAAAGAAAGCGCTGTTGAAGCAAGGAGAGCATTTTCAATCATATCAAGATTCTATTGTACATCTTACCTGAAATAAATATTTTCATGCATCCTGGCCACAAAGTGGAATGGCTTCTCATTTACTCAAATTTGTTGTGCAACCTAGCCAAGATATCTAGTTGGCAATGGCAATTGCTGGACATTATCACAGTATTAGTTGCCAGATTCCATGACACTTCACTCCTGATTTAAAATATATTAGTTCTATTAAGGGCTTCTTTCTTCCCATAATAAATATCGTTCAATTATTAAATGCAACAATGGTGTATTTAGAAGGAGAAAGTTTCTGTCAGGCATCCTTAAAGATACATCCATGCTGTTCTAGCTAATTGTTTATATATGAGGGAATTCTCTTTATATGCATTCATCTGTAGGACTCTACCTTGTGCTCTCAAATAACAAGAGATTTCTTTTTTTTTTCTTTATGGAGAGTTCATGAACATTGAATTCATGAAATTGTGAACAATTAGATAAATGAGCAGGGTATGTGTTGCATCTACGTATTTGCAATTTAGAAATAAAACGATACTTAGGTCAACATTATGATTGACTGCTTGGACTTGAACTGCTTAGATCTTTATGGGTAATTCAGACAAATATTTTTCTACCTGTTATTTTCCATGGCTACTTCTAGATTTCTTTTTCTTTCTGGGAAAAATAGATTAAGAGAGAAGTACTATATCCCAAAATTTGGGTTCTCTTATCTATGGAATTAAATCTTAATTTGATTTACAGCATAAGTTTCAAGATTGATCTAATGTATTGTTTACTATATTGTTTTGCTGCTATTTTATTATTACTAATGTTACTACTATTGTTTACTAAAATGATTTGTACAGGACTATATTAATCAAGTATGTTCAATTTAAAATTCTGTGAGGATCATTATCTGTATGAGAGCCAGTTTGGTCTAGTGATTGAAATAACAGACTAAAAGCCAGGGCACTATGATTTCTAATCCCACCTTAGGCACTAAATCTGCTATGGGCCAATCACTCTGTCAGCCTAGTGAAGAAGTCAGTGACAAACTGCTTCTGAAAATCTGGCCCCAAAACTGCAGGGTGTAGAATAATTCAGGCACTGACCAGGAAGCAACAGTGATTCAAAGACACAAAATATAGGTGTAATTATCTATACATTAGTTTATAGTTTTTATGTGTTATATGTTTAACATTTTTCTTTCTTATACCAATTTCATTTATATGCTTAAAAAATTAAAATTACTATTTTAAAGAGAATGAAGAAATAGCTGCCTTCTATCTATTGGTAGTGCTAAGAACCATCATCTGAAAATACCATGAGTTCATTTAATACATTTTTCCTGCAGTTAGGTTGCATGGCTTATGTGCGAACAAAGAAATTCAGTACTCCTACAGAAAGTCCTAGTTTTTGTACTTGGTAAATTAAACGTATTGAAAGGTCTTAGTATTTAGCTGCTGGTTTCCTAACAAAGTGTCAATCTTTGGTTTTAGACCACTTCAAATGAATTAAAGTAGGAAGTAAAGTTCTAGGACCTTTATTTTGATTCTTAGCTCAAATATTTTCAATATCAGGAATTAACAATATGTCAGTGATGGCTAACCTTTTCTAGACCGAGTGCCCAAAGCGTGCATGCGTGAACCCCCAAAAGACAATGCACGTGTGGCCCCCTGCATGCGCCTGCCCCCCGCACATGCACGACAGAGACCTGAAGACCATCTGGCCGGCAGGAGGCGTGTGCACATATTCAGCGGAGCTGAACTGGGGCAACGGCTTGTGTGCCATCAGAGAGGGCATTGTGTGCCACCTCTGGCACGCGTGCCATAGGTTCGCCATCACAAGTCTATGTTGTGGTTTCAACTTGCCTGTACTCTGTTGACAAACAGTATTAAACAATCTTCCCAACGTATCTAGAATATTTTGCTTTTGTGCAGACTTAGACAATTCCTGCCACAGTGAGGATAAAATAATAGTATATTGTAATATCACATTGGAAGTGCTGCTCTTTTATCCTTGCATCACATGATTGCATGCAACTATGCAAATGAATGAATTTTCATTGTGACATGTATTTTGTCACTTCTTTCCTCATCCACCCTGCAGATAGTTATGTATGCTGAGTTAATCTATTTGACTGCCTTTAGCCAAGAGCATAATGGCTGTGGTACTACCCTCTATGGTCTGGATAGACCTCTGCTTTATCAGGAATACAATGGATCTGAGACTTTTATACAGTCCAAGTATATCATTTACCATTTAGCCAGAGACATACAATGGTTTTATCAAATAATTAATGTTAAAGCTGTGCATTCTGCCTTTTAGCTCCAAATTATCCCGTAAAATAAACTAAGCAGTAGTTCTCAAGAAGGGTACACATATCCAGATAGGTTCTGAAATTTTTTTGGCTTGTAATCTGTGAATAGGCTAACTTCATTAATTTATTTAGCAGTCCTAAAGGAGTAGAAGAACAGAGATATATGGCTTTGTTAACAGCAACTATGAAACTCATCAGAGTAAAAGACTGGTGTAAAATTGAATGAATGAAATTACATGGTTTCCCCCATGACTTCAATTATAGTAATATCTTTTCTTTAACTTAGAATAAAATATTAGTCCAACAGTGTATCTTGCCCCATGTTTGAATCGAGATTCATAATGGTACTAAAGATCTTTTAATTACAAGCCAATTCTGAAGACATGGCCTACTTGAATTAACTCCCTAACTCAAAAGCTCATTTAGATTGACAACGATAATCATCTATCCAGAAATCATCACAAGTATCTGTGAATGAAATTCCCAAGAGATTAATAAAACCCTGGAGAACTTTAGAATTCTGATTTGATTACTACTGCTTTTCTGTCTTTCAATATGATGTACTAGCATGTAAATATAAAAACATTATTTTTCCTAATTATAAGACTCTTAGTTTATAATACTGTAATGAATTTACAAAATATTTTCCAAACTTGCATTGATATTCTTTGAAAGTGGAATCCCAAAGGTGCTTTTTCAGGAGGCAACTGAACTTTCTTGTTTTTTCTTTGAAGACATTTCACTTCTCATCCAAGAAGCTTCTTCAGCTCTGACAGGATAGTGGGGAATGGAAGGATTTATATTCCTTACAGACAGCTGGTCATTTGCATCCTTTTAGAGGGTTATTGAAGCACTTGGAGGTTTATCTGTGTCCTCAGGGTCACCTGAGTAGTGCTCCTGGTTTCTGTAGTCTGCAATTTTTCTCTGGAAATCCATTTCTACTCCCACGCCATTCAAAGGGTGTTTATCCCAAATTGTACAACTAAAAGTCTGTAGAGATTCTCAGTCATCCAGGTCATGGTTGTCCCAAAGGTGCTTTTTTCAGGAGGCAACTGAACTTTCTTGTTTTTCTTTCTTTTCAAAGAAAGAATTACAAGTTCATACATCATGCCAATTCATGATTTGAGGAAGAACCACAGTTAATAGGGTTCAGATAGTGCATTAACTAGTCATTCACAGAAGGGTCCAAAAATATACTTTTGATATTTGAAAATGAATTAGTGTGAAAAAATTGAAGGGTTCTTTATCAGAAGTATTTCAGCTGCTTTTAAAAATTCCCCAACTCTCTTAGAACAGAGTTAGGGAGCATAACAAAGAGAATGTATTCTATTAATAGATGGGGAATTGGTATTATAAGATTCTTTTCTATCTATCACCATGATCACTACTTGTAACCATATATCACCAATAAAATTGATATTTATCAGAAATATCATTATATTATTTTTAATAATAAAAAGTTAAATTAACTTTTTAAATTAAGTCATATAATTAGGTGACCTTTAATTAAAAAAAACTTGCAATATTGACAGTCCATGTTTAAAGAGGCTGACAGATGGAGGAGGGGAGAGGAGGAGGTGGTATATCAGTAATGCCTCTATATTTAGATACGTCTCCTTTATTTGACTGTACAGCTGGCCACTCAATTTATTTTAATGGACTTGCAGTTCTCTTTCCTCTGAATACTTTTCATGTGCTATACTGAAATCTCAGTCTATATACATACGTCTTAGGAAGGCAAGTTTATTACTGATGCAAAGTGAAGTCATTAGTAGGATCCAATGGATGAAATATCCCAATGACCCATGTACAATCATACTACGTCCAAACCAGATCCATCACTTTTATTTTCTGCCCTACAGGGAGCAACCCATCTACAGCACTCGAGCTCATGTCTTCCAAATTGACCCAAATACAAAGAAGAACTGGGTTCCCACCAGCAAGCATGCTGTTACTGTGTCCTATTTCTATGACAGCACAAGAAACGTCTATAGGATCATCAGCTTGGATGGCTCAAAGGTAAGCTCCTTGATTGTTTAAGCCAAAATAAACTAGAACTGCATTAACTATGAAACATAGATGCCTTCCTTTTTAACATAATTCAAGGTATTTCATTGATATGTGATCCAGAATGATACAATGATAGTTGGAAGTTGGCTTACAAAATCATATTTTAGTAAAAATGCTTCGAACTGTGCTGATAAACCATTGATAGATGTTCAAAAAAGGCATGCCTTGCTTGTTTGTGTATGAGTAGGAATTCAGCATGAAAAGAAAAGAAGCTAAAAACTGCTGTTTGAAATGAGTGTGTATCTGTACCCAAGTAGTCATATTTTTGTTCACTTAATTCTTAACATAAAATAATTTTCAACAATAGCCAAATGTTCCTGATAGGAACTTGGAAATGTCTTCCAAAAGAGATGTTATACCATATGGAGAGAGAGATAGTTTGTAATTTCATTATACAAATTTGTGTAAATGTTTAGTTGTAATTAGAGGTGTTGGTCTCTTACAGGAAAAGAAGGCTTTTATGAAAAAAATACCAATTTGCCTGAACATTTGGGATAGCAAGTCAAGTGAACAATGACATTATATTCTACCCATTCATTTTCCCCCCATTCAGTGTTCTTGCATTGTAATCTACGTAAATAGGTTGTACCTATGTAGGTACACATACAGCTCTCCAAAATTCATTCTTTTTCACTAGAACATGGAATGATAGGAACAAATAATATTTTCCTATCAATTTGAATATTTAAAAATGTTAACCGTGGATATGATGTACAATTATAATTTTAAAATGGAATCTCCTGTTTCAAATATTTTACAATTATAACAATTTAAAATTTAAAATAACACAAGGTAATAGTAACAAAAATTTTAAAAATGCTATATCTGTCAATAGCCATAAGGGGAGAGTGTAAAAGATACTAATATACAGTATCAGTTATTGTTGTTTAACATCCTTATTTAGGTCATTTGCCTGTAGTAGAGAATTGGCTTTGGACATGAGCTTCTTAAAAATGGGGATGATTTTTTTGACTTGCCTAGAAACTTAAGTTGCTGGACTCCCAATATTATGGGAGACCAGTGTCCTTACAATATACCAGTTCAATTAACAAAAAATTCACAGATGCTTGTTAGTATGGAAAAAACAGTATTTTAAGAATATTGATATTAATATCCAATTTCATTGTTATATATGAGAACTTAAATAATTGGACAAAAATGCAGTGTTTTATGCGAGAATTAGTTTATGCAATTATTATAGCACCACCAACTGGATGACACAAATGTAAAAAGCAGAAAGTATTCCTTCCTTCATTTTCCCAATGAAACTCCTCATTTGAACAAAGAAAGCTACTTTCATTGTGAAAAATATAAATATCTGACCTATACAAATTTATTAAGGTTTCAGGGTGTCAGTGATATTTATCCCTCTTGAAAAGCCATTCCTTGAAATAAGCTCATTTTTTGAGTTATAAAGCACTGAAAATCTCCAGATATGCTGCATAGCGAAGTTTATGTTTCTAATATTATGGAAGGTGACCTTCGGATTAAGAAACTGATTTGCTTATAGGTATCAACTTCCCACAACTCTGATCTAATGGCCGACTCATTATTGCTTTAAAATTAGCTTTCTTTAATTGCTGCATTTTATTTATGATACATTTTGGACCATTAAATAGACCTTTTATATATATATAAAACCTTCAAACATTTTTCACTTGGAAACAACTGCAGAAAAGCTCCGCAATTAATGGTTCTGGGTGAAGGCTTTTTAGCCATAAACCTCGTCCCTAAACTGTTGTTAGCCTTGTTAAAAAAAATTATAACTTCTTCCCTATGGGATAAAAGCCACATGAAGCCAGAACCTATAAGATATACAAACAGCTAAAAGGTCTAGACAAATAGTGTGAAAGAATGAGATTGATTTCAGAATCAGATAACATCATGAATAAAGCTGATTTTTTGGGGGGGGGTCACTATTTGTGTATTTAAATGAAAAAGGCTTAGACCTAATGATCAAGAGTTATGCAAATAAAGTCTCCTTAGTGCCGTAATTGAGCTTAAATGGACTCCAGAGGATGGTAGAGGACAGGAAGGCCTGGAGGAACGTTGTCCATGGGGTCACGATGGGTCGGACACATCTTCGCAACTAACAACAAAGTGCCATAATGGTGCTATGTGTTTCTTTTTGTCCCTGGGCAAAAATATGGCCAGAGTTCTCTTAATAACTCATTTGGGTTACTACAGTGCCTTTAAAACTATCTAGAAGCTGTAGATGGAACAACATATTGAATTCAAGATGGCAGCTTAGACAAAATAGTCACAGTATATCTTGCTGGTTCTGAAAATAAAAAGTCATCAGTTCTTTCTGTGCCATTGCACTAATCAAAATGTTGTTCAAGGACAGTTGCTTCCATATGCATGTTTGGTTCTTACCAGAATTGTGGCTATGTGAGTGTGTGTGTGTGTATCTCTCTCTCTCTGTGTGTGTGTGTGTGTGTGTGTGTGTGTGTGTGTGTATTAATCCAGAATAGTTTACAGTTAATTCATCTTCGGGGTTAACATTCCTCCCCATCAGAACATGCTATCATGTTACATATTTTTGAACTATGCTCCAGAAAGTTATGGTGTATAATAATGAATAAATCAAAATCTGGAATTACAAGACATCATATCCAGAATTATAAGTGAGTAAGAATTAATCAAGCATCTGCACAGCTCAATTTTCAATTACTGTCCTTTTCCATGTAGTAGCTTTTACCATGGAATTAATCTATTCTCATACAGTATCCATTTTGTAGGGTGAAAAAATACACTTGAAATCCTTTTCATAGGAGAGGTACAATTCTTCGATTCCAATGCGAACACTATATTTACAGTTTGCAAACATATTTTAGTAAGTTATTTTAAATGTTAACATGAAATACTAAATATAGTATACTTTAGAATGATGTTATACTGGCAGAAAGATGAAGCCTCTATTAGTATACCTGTTTGTTACGTTGATATTAGATATGCAGGCCTGTCAAACTGGTAGCCTGTAGGCCAGATACGTCATGCGCAGGCCACACCCACCTTGGCTCCATAAAGGGAAAAAATATTGTGATACATCACGATCCAGCCCGTGATGTGATCGAGTTTGACACCTGTGGGATACAGCAATGTCCTGGGAAAAAAATACGAATGAGTATAAGAATCAGATCAGACCAAAAGTGCAGTACTCAGTTATGTTTCACACAGTAGTCAATTATATCTTTTAAATAAAAAAACTCTCTTCTCTGAACTATTCAGCCATTCTTCATGCAGTTATAAACATGTGAAGAAAATAATACCTATCTCTTTATCTTTGTTGTCATCCACTCCCCTACTGTTCACATTTTGAAAGTCTCTATAATAGACAAGTCTGTTGTACCAACATTCTTAGTATGATCACATAATTTTTTAAAAATTTGATCACTCCTTGGATAATGAAAGGGACAAGTGGCAACCTTAGACTCTTCTTGTAATAACAACATAATGACAATTGAAAAGAGCTTATACAATATGGAATCAATTATCTTTGCTGACTGCAGTTGGTCAAGGTTGCAACTTGCTAATGGAACAAAGTATATCTGTGAATATGATCAGTTTTGAATAAGTTTTTAGAAGGTGATTCTTTGGTTGGCAAAATAGTCTAAAACTATTAATTGACTGCTATTCTGCAGCAGCCAATTAACACTCCCAAAATGGCTTTATGATTGTGCTTAATTTATAATATATTTTTTCTGTGCACAGGCAATAATAAATAGTACCATCACTCCCAACATGACATTCACAAAAACATCACAAAAGTTTGGTCAATGGGCAGATAGCAGAGCAAATACTGTTTATGGCTTGGGATTTTCCTCTGAGCATCATCTCTCAAAGGTAAGCATTTCCACCAGGTATGTGATTGCTTGGAGCTAGGAAGCAAGAGGCAGAGTTATGCAAAAAGGAAGATAAATTTTTATAACACTCTTAGACAGTTAATGCAATTTACTTTTAAAACTATATTCTCTGCTAAGCAAAGACCTCTTAAATAAACCTTGAAGTTGCATGATGTCTTCCTCCAATTCATATAAACAAAATGTAATTATTGGTTTGGGAATAATAATTCCAAACATTTCTCTGATATATGCTTCTCAACTTTTTTAAAAAATATTCTTTCTTGATTGTGTTCCAAAACTGAATTTGATTGCTAAAACAAACAACCATATATAAAATGATCATTGGCTATTAAAATCCCAGATTAAATTTAGAATTCTTAAAGGCCTCTGAGCTTTGTGTTTGGATCTAGGCTGTTTTCTTCCATATGCATGTTTTTATGCTTGACATTTCAGAGTTTTGGATAGCTATTTGCGATGTTTGTGTAGATGAAAGCACCGTCACATCTTATTAGCGTGATATTAATTTGGAAAAACTGGCCTTGTGTGTGTGGAGTGGATCTTTTTACAAATTTTTGTAAACCAGTGCCTTGTTTGTTTTTATTACTCTATCATGGAGTCTGAAAATAATTATTTTAGTTATGTATACCTGCTTTAAGAACTTGCTATATTCAGTTTTCTGCCATGGCTGGACAGAATGTAAAACTTCAAAACTCAATGAAGAGATCAGATTGATTTGGGACTAATGTTATTCTTCTTTAATTTTCCATGTAATCTTGTTCAGAAAGTCTGTAGGCACTTTTAAGTATGTATCAGATATGGACAGGTATAAGTTTATTCCTAGAGAAAGAGTACTTAAATATCTAAATGAATATTTGCTTAGTTTCGTTTCAGAAACTCCCATGTACAGCAAAATAATGGTAGAGAGAAGATTTTAGCTCTATTTGCAAGAAAGATTTTACAGGAAGCACTTACTAAGTTAGAATTCAAACTCGTAATCCAAGATCTAGAAATATAGGAAGAAATTATAGTACATCAAATTGCTTGTGCATTATAAAAGCATTAATTAGACTGGCATTTATTTTTCCTAATGAATTTGTTTTGTTTCAATTGTTTTTCAGTTAGCTTTTCTATACAATAATGATCATTCACTGCTGTTTCAGATCCTAACAGCATTTACAGCACTGTACTATATATGAATTAGGGGAGGCAGTTGCCTTGTTTTTCATTTTATGCTTGTTTATATTTAACTCCATTTGCCACTTTATTAGATGTCCTTACAGCTTTGAGAGACCCTTTCAGGATGCTTTGCTGTTTCACATCCTAATTATTTATGAACAACTTAAAAAGCATTAGTCCCAATACTGATTCTAAATGGATCCAATTATTTCCACACCTCCATTGTGAAAACTAATTACTTTTACTGATTATTTTAAAATCTTTAATCAGATAATTTTTTTTTTTAATTTGATTTATATGCCGCCCTTCTCCGGAGACTCAGGGCGGCTTACAATTTGTTAAGCAATAGCCTTCATACTTTTGTATATTTATACAAAGTCAGCTTATTGCCCCCACAAACTGGGTCCTCAATTTACCTACCTTAGAAAGGATGGAAGGCTGAGTCAACCTTGAACCTGGTGAGGTTCGAATTTACAGTAATTGCAGACAGTTGGTGTTAATCACAATGCTATCAGTCTGCTGAGCCACCAAGCCCTAAAATAATGTTATTGTTATAACATAATGTTGTTAATGTTGTTGTTGATAATGTTGTTGATCCATAAAATCTATAGCCATTTAGTGATCTACACTGATCTCTTAAATTGGCTCAGGAGCATTTGATGAGAAACTTGGTTGAAAGCTTTTTATAAAGCTGACCATAAAGTATTCTTGTTCACATTTTCAAAGAACTCTAAAAGATTAGTGATATTGAATTTAAATTTGAACAAGGCAGATTGATTCTTCTTCTTTTGTTTTTTTAAAAAAATAATATTATTCAACAAATTATTATGAGCTGATGTTGAACAAGTTGGTCTATATAATTTAAGCAAAACAGACAGTTAATTGATTCAACTTTTCTTGTAATCATCTAATTAAATTGGTAGTTACTAACATTAGCAGAGAAACCATACGCAATACTATTTTTTTTCACATCTTGCTATTTTTTAAATCACATCTTGCTGTATTTTTGTGACTTAATTCCATCATGCTTCTTGTTAGAACTATCAATAATATTTTCACTTTCCTAGGAATAATTTTTTTCTGAACCAGTTATTCCACAGTTCTCTGCTTTCTTCTAGGTATCTGTCTAAAACTTTTGTTAGGACCTTGGAGAAGTAGCAGGACAAATCTTAGTTGTGAATTGTTTAGAATCCTCTGTGTGTGTGTGTGTGTGTGTGTGTGTGTGTGTGTGTGTATACACCAAGGGAGGGAGGGAGTTCAGAGTTGAACAGGAATCAGTGCTAGCACTGATGATATTCCCTAATTGGGTAATGAAACATCTGAAGTAAACAACTAAGCCTAGAGTGTACAGAGAATAAAATCAGAGAACACCAAGGACTCCACAACTGTTTATAATGCCTGTTTAAGTGGTCTTTTGGTTCAGCATTTGGTGGCAAGTTATAAACATTCAATTTCTCTCTCAGTTGTAGGACTCACAAGTTAACCAACCTAGGTGCTTTTCAGGCTTTAAATCAAAGCAGTCTTGAAAGGCTAGGAGTTCCTAGCCTTGATAAGAATTCTAGGAGGCATTCAGATTAGAGAACCCTGAATTACCTTGACTAACAATGTATAGTTTTTATTTGGAAGAAAATTAAATATTTTTGCATACTTTAAAATATGATTGGAAGTAAATTTGGGAACAAGTTAATTTGAAAGGGTATGCTGATTACAAATACAGGTAGTCCAAGTTTAGCAACCATTCAAACTTATAGCCTGTTTTCAAAGTTCATGTGATTGCAATTTGGGCACTTGGCAACAACTACTTCACAACTATGGCTGTTTTCAGCATCCCATGTGACCATAATTTTTGGTGGTTTTTTGCTAGTTTCTGCCTTTTAGTTTGCTTCCATCAAAAAACTCCTGTTGGGAAAAACGGATTTGCTTATGGACCACAATGTTCACTTAACAATTGTGGCATATGTTTAACAACCGCTGCAAAAAGATCCTAATAACAGTCAGAGTCACCTTGTTGACAACCACTATGAATTATGACTGTAATTCTGGGTTCATTTACAACCATACGTTGTGGATTACCTGTAAGAATCTTGTGGCACCTTAAAAATTAATTGATCAGGCACAGGTTAACTGTTATGCTTGTTATATATGTACTATTAAGGTATCACAAAATGCTACAGTTTATTTATATACTTTATATTTATTGATTAGGTATTCCCTTCACTACCTAAAATATGTTTGTAATTTAATGCACAAATTACTCACATTGCGCTAACCACAAATTACTTATGGATGCATTTCTGAATGTTGGAAGAGTAGCTGCTCCACTTTCTGAACATGTCTTGAAATGGTGAAGGCATCTAACTTTTCCAGAGAGAGGTATGGATGTTAGAGTTCTGATTTGAGGTTCAGCTTTCAATTCCAAAGAAAGTATTATACTTGGGGTTTATTCACATATTTATCTGACTTGCCATGATAAATAATTCCATAGTTTCATTTAGTTCAAAATAATTTCATAGTGCCATAAAGGCAGTCCTTGTTTAATGACTATTTGTTCAGTAACCGTTCAGAGTTAGCAATGGTTCTACACAACAAGATTGACAACTGGTCCTAGTAGTTGCAGTTGTTGCCACATATCCCAGACACATGATTGTGATTAGGCACATGGCAGCTGGCTTGCAATTACAACAATCACAGTATGTTGCAGTCACATAGTTGCCATTTGCAACCTTCACTGCCGACTTCTGCAGGCAAAGGGAAGGCATTACAATGGTGATCATATGACCCTGAGATTTGCTTAACAAAGGCAAATGGAACTGCTGCAACTCCCATCGTAAGATGACATGGTCATTCAGTGTACTGTGTAACTGCAATGCTTAGCAACGGAGTTGTTGGTCCCAATTACAGCCTTTCAGCAAGAACTACCTATAGTTCTAAATAGTTCCACACAGGCCACTGTAAAGAGTATTTCATAAAAGTGTAAGGATGATAATAACTGTGTATCCTTCGTTGTACTGAGCTCTCCTTCCTCTGGTTCCCCATCTCCAAGTGTAAATAATATATAAGAATTAACAGCCAGAGGTACATAATTAGGAGTACTGATACGCATATATTAAACCATGAATTCTGAAAAAGTATCTTCCCACCATCCATAATGATTAGAATAAAAGATTCTTTTTCTCCTAAGGAGCCTTTCTCCAAATGAGGAAGGGAAGCTTTGTATTCAACATAAAGGATTGTGATTTATATCCTCTGAGTCCAAAATGATTTAAAATATACTGTGTACAGGAATGTCAATAACATTCAAAGTGCTGTGCTCAAAATAAATGATCAGATAGCTGAAGTTTGAAAATGAATGGTTAATATTGTAAAGATGAAGAAAAATCTTGAATATTCAGCAAAGTACAGAAAGTGTTCTTATTAATTTGTGGATCCTGAAGAAATTGCTGAATTAAGACCAACTTAGCCAGTGTGAGATACCGTGTTTCCCTGAAAAGAAGACCCTGTCTTATATTTTTTTGAACCCAGAAATAAGCGCTTGGCCTTATTTTCGGGGAGGTCTTATTATTGCGTGGAGCAAGATGGGGCTCCTCTTGCTGTCTTACCTGATTTCCAACTCTGCATTTAAATATTTTCGGGGAGGGCTTATTTTTTGGGGGAGGCTTATTTTAGTGCATGCGCTCAAAAGCCTGATTGGGCTTATTATCAGGGGATGTCTTATTTTCAGGGAAATGGGGTATGTGGAAAGAGGCCCAATATACCGGTAACTGAACCAAATAGGTAATTTTTGGCTACAAAACATATTCCAAAATAAATACAAATAGTCCTCAATTTATAGCCATTCATTTAGTGACCATTCGATGTTACAATGACACTGAAAGTTTGCACACTTACGATGGTCACATGATCAAAATTTGAGCGCTTGGCAACTGGCATGTATTTATGACAGTTGCATTGTCCTAGGATCATGTGGTCACCATTTGTAACCTTTCCAAAAAGCAAAATCAATGGGGGAGAGCCTAATGTGCTTAATGACTACATGTTTCATTTAAGGACTGCAGTGATTCATTTAACATCCATGTCAAAAAAGATCACAAATGGGGCACAACTGAACAACTGCCTTGCTTAGCAACAGAAATTTGGAGCTCAACTGTGGTTGTAACTCGAGGACTACCTGTGTATGTTTGGCTGACTTCAGTCTGGTATATCAATCTAGATAAAAATATAAAGCTTTATCTACACATATTAATAACAGAATAGCAACATTTAGTTGAAACCTCTACCTACACACCTTTGTCACCTGAAATGGCCTCTATATTTGCAACAAATAATAAGCACATAAAGGAGAATTTGTTTTATTCTCTGAGGCCAAGGTATTATACTAAGGATGCTTTACTCAGAAAAAGTGCTACATAATGCATATTGTGTTAGCATAACACAATGCTAGGGGTGTCAAACTTGCGGGCCGCGGGCTGGATGTGTCACCTGGTGGCCACGCCCACTCCCATTTTAGCGAAGGGGGGAAAAATCACGATATGTGACGACAACATGACGATGCAAGTTTTACACCTCTGTGTTAGCAAATGGTACCTCCCCCCATACACATGTGAGCTGCATTCACTACTAAACCTATGAGGTGCCCCTCTATACGCTGCTTAAAATGCCCTTGTAAGAAAACATTCACAGCAAACTGAATTGACCTAAGTGGGAAGAGGGGGAAAGAATCAGTTAGGAACCTTTTGGCCCAGTAAATTGTTTCTAGTCACTGACTACATCTCAAAAATAGTAGCGCTACGATGCTGACCTAAGAAGAAGGGATACATAATAAGGTCACCCAGATGGTTTCATCAAAACTATTCCAACCTCATGCTAAATTTTACACTGTATCTTCCCTTTTCTTTGTCTTTCTTTGAAATGCGGTGGGCCAAAATTATATGAGCTGTAGTTTTGCTTTTGATCAAGGCTGCTCAGCAAGCTGCCAATGCTTTGCTGGAAGTGCCAGTATACAGTTTTGCTGTTTGCATGCCTCATAAAATTATGTTGTATCTTCAAAGCGATTTGGTTGTTTTAGATTTTGGCCACAAAAATATTTATTCAAATGGCTTGATCTGCTCTGGCTAATTTTACAAAAGAACAAGAAGGAGAGGGAGAAATGCAAAATATAAACAAAAACGATCTTACTGGATCCAAAAATGTTTTGTAAATGAGTTCCTTTCTCAAACAAAAACAATGCAGAAGAAAATACTAATACATAAAATGGTTCACCACGCATATATATATATATAACAGGTTACTGTGAACTGCCCAGAACTATTTGAAGTCACGTGGCACCAAATTAATTAAAATTAAAAATATTACTAAAATGGGTTATTCTTCTTAGGTCTACCCTGACTGATTCTCATTCTTAAATGTTAAACAAAAACATTCTGTCCCAAAAAGAAAATGAAAAACAGACATTATTTTATCTAAAATGTTGGTAAACTAGTCACCTGGAATAGTGGCTAAGAGGAGCTATTGTGATTTATACTGCCAAAGGGTATTGGTGACTGCTAGGGAAAAACTCTGAAAGGGAAAGGTATGTTCCATATTAAAGATAGTTGCTAAATGTCTCCATTTTTAGCCTGTTAGAAGTGAGACTATTCAAGAGTAAAATCTACTTGGTTTATTATTTTTAGTAGACCTGCCTTATTTTTTGCCCCATAGTATTCTATGGCCATAAATCTGAGATGGAATATTTCTTAATCTGGAAAGTGTTTCAATGCAGGATATTCCTGTTCTGTTTTCTTATATTATCTAAATGTTTTCCATTTCTGATCCTAAGAGCCCAAATAAATTTTAGGATAGGGTACTAAAAGATGCATGTGGTGCATCTTTTCAGGAAATGTCTGCTAATTGCCTATAGATTTGGTGAAAATAAAGGTTTTGTGTATATTTTTTATTAATCAGTGCAATAGTCATAAGGGAGATGACCCTGAGATGGTCTTGCAATGATTATAACTTGTAGGTAACTAACTCTATCACTTTAAATTACTTTTAGTAAGTATATCCTTGAGATTTCTTGTCCTCTTATACTGTCTGTGAAGCAAGGGATTATCTGATAATGTAGAATATTCTTGAGTAACTCTCAATTTCTTTTTATTGTAGCCCAAGCTACAATAGGCAGCAGATGACATTTGTGGAGTGATTAGTAAACAGTTTTATTTCAGTACAGCTCAATCAGTCAGTAGGCAGAAGAAATGGGTGACTGTCACAGCCAGCCATTCCTGACCACCTTTCTTATAGTTTTATAATTCAAAAGTTTGGGCCAATGAGAATTGTAAGACAATGACCAATCACATGTCATCCCCATCTATTTACGCTTTCTAAACACATACCCTCCCTGTGCTGTTTCTCTCCCCTCTTATCTGTGACTAGCTACAATGGCTACAGAGTTCCAAAGGTGCTTTTTCAAAAAAGCAACTGAACTTTGTCTTTTCTAATCCAGTTGAAAAAGCACCTTTGGGACAACCATGACCTGGATGACTGAGAATCTCCATAGACAATGGCTACAGAGGCAATGCCTGTAGCAACAACACCTAAGTCTTTAATCTTTCTTTCACTCAACCCTTGCAACATCTCATTTACCCACGACAGAACTAGCCTTCCCCTGTCATGAACACTGATGTTTATTACAACCTTTTAACATCTTTTAGCTTTTTTTCTTGTTTGCTTTTTCAAATTTAGCAACTGTCACCGATATTAGGTACCTTATTATAAGAAATACTTATTTTAAAAAATTGGAGTACAATCGGAAAACCGATTCCAAAAAGCAGTTGCATTTAATGTTAGAAAAGTGATCTAGAACAATTATTACTGATTTGTTTATAGATGAGAGCTATCTTTCTTGAGGAGTGGGTTTCTATCTGTAGCTTTTGTGGAGACTGGTACTTTGGGGGGGGGCAGGATTAAGTAGTCTTTAAGTGGTTATTGTTTAACAATCATGATAGTTATTCATAGTCTTACTGTATATCCAAAAGGCTGATCTGATTATTGTCATATTTGATCACAAATTTTATATGTTGATGTCCCATTTTTTCAGCTAATTGAGAAATCTTTGTAAGGACTACAGTATAAGGCTTCTTCCTGAATAACAATTATGTATTGATATACCTCGAGCCAATGGTTTTATTATATTGGTTATCATCACTACTGACTTCTTTCAGAAGAAGTCTTTTGCTAATTTGGGGGGATGATTTTATTGAGAGCCTGTGCTGTATGTTGTAAATTTGATAAATAAATAAATGTAATTATCCAACCTTTGCTTTCAGTTTGCAGAAAAATTTCAGGAATTTAAAGAAGCTGCACGATTAGCTAAAGAAAAATCCCAAGAAAAGATGGAATTAACAAGTACACCATCACAGGTATGTCTGTCCTTGTTTTTGATTAAAATGGATATAATTTATTTGGAATGTAGTTTTGATTTACCCATTAAATATCAATTTTGGGACATTCATTTGCATAGTTTCATGCAAGCTTCTTCAGTCCTATGCCTGTTGCACCAGGTACTCTAAATCTGATAAAGAGATTATAGCTTTTCAAGTTGAAATTGCAAAAATTGAAGCAATTTATACATTGTAGTAAACCATTCCTTCTAAACATTTTGGAGATTAAAAGGATTCTTGAGTGAATATAGGATGCAAGAAGAAAAATATTTGTTTCAGCCTGGATATATATCCATTATGGAATGCAAGGCTTTCTTTTCTTAGTTTGCTTCCATATGGTGCTGATTGTGTGTTTGCACGGGGTGAGGAGAATTTGCTAGAAGACAGACACTTGACAATTCCATTTGTGTGTGCATCATATTAATGTATAACATATTAATTTAATGTATTTTGCTGTTTGGTTTTTTTCCCCAGTTTTGTATGCTGCTCAGAGTCCATTGGAGTTGCGTGGTCAATAAATCTAAATAAACCAATAATAATAATATAAAATACGTGGGGATTATATTGTGATTCGACACCTTCCATCTTCCTGATTTTGACATCCTCTTGTGCTATTTACTTTATACAAATGGTTCCTTCCTGCCTCACTACCTCTTTTTTCTGATGTTCACATTGTAATGGCTTGCCTTCTTCATCTGTTTTTGTCTTCCTTATGACCTTATAAACTAGCAGCTTCTTCTTTCCTTCTTTTGTAATTCTTCCTTATTCAGTATCCTTGTTTCCTCTTACCTCTGATTGCTTTCCCATTTTTCATGTGGATCTTGTTTGGACCATGTGCAAATTGATATTCACATTTCAACATCCTTTGCTGATCTTGAAAAGCCAAGACAGTTCAATCTTATGGCTGTTGGCTAGATTTGGAACTTGCGGAAAAAATATCATGGAAGAAGGCAACCACTTCCATATACTGTTAAGTGGAACTGAATTTGGTTCCTTCTATTTTAATAAAAAGTGAGAACTAATCACTGGGGTTGCAAAGTGTTTGAAAGAGGGTGCTTTGCAAAGCAGGTTATTGGAAATAAAACACTTGCATTGAAGGAATGAAGGAGCTACATTGTTTGCACACCTCATGCAGGGCATGCAGCTGCTTTGAAAGCTGTCCCTGGTTCTCTATACTTATATCTACATGCTGAGACAACCTTTCTGTTAGGATCACCTGCAAAATGGATGAGTACGTTTAGCCTGAGAGAAAGCTGTGACTGCTTTAATGCTTTGTGGAAGAGGGGTTTTGTATAGCCACACTAATCACTTTATTGAGATATTTGCTTGAGTAATCACTTTGTTACTAAGAACTATAACCCCAAGACTGGGTAAATTAATGCAGTAGTCTAGGCAATATGTAAACTGTAAGTGCCCTGAGCTTCAAAGGGTAGCAAATGCCTCTGCCTATTCCTCTTGTTAAAGGCCTAAAAATAACCTGACTGAGAAGAACACAGTAACCCAATTGATTGTAATGGTTCTTTTTATTTATTTATCTATCTATCTAAAACCGTCTTGCACTTACTGTAAAAGGTGTTATCTAGTATTATTTTTTAATTTCATTATACTCCATCTGTTTATACTTATAGTCTAATCCCTAAATACCTCTTAGATAGTAGCAGGGATATAGGTAGGTAACTATTGGCTGAGTATTTACTATTGCCGTAAATATTTGCCGGTATTGTGTATCCTATGGATTTTGAGCTGATGAGCTTTTCCATACAAAAGTCAGTACTGCTTGGCCATATAGTATGTTAAATATACTGTAATTAGACATTTTTCAGCTATTTTTATATTTATCCATACAATAGATATTTTTATCACTTTGATTAACGCAAGAGTAGACTTAAAAAGCATTAAGTTAGTTAAGCACATTGCATAGATTGTATAAATGGGTCAAACTTGGATATTCTAAAGAGCAAGAACTCTGTTTGAAAAGGATGAACAATTGGGTATTTGTAGAATTTTCTCTATAAGAGAAATGTTAATTTATACCCAGATATTTGAGGTATGCTCATGCTATTCCAAAGTTGAAATTTGGAATATTCATGGCCCAAGTACATTGCTAATTATAGAAATCTGAATGCTGGGTATTTATGTTTTCTTCAGAAGGAAGAAATACAGGTTTTCCCCACATTATTTAAAAGTTGAAATTCAGTGCATACAGTATGTACTGTAAAGTCAACTGGTAATTAGTAAAGTCTGAAATATTGTATATTTTCATCTGAACTCATAATATAAAACGTGTCACTTTCTGATCATGGAAATTATCACTCTAACACAAAGATAGATGACAGTACCATTGAAATAGTATTTTATTTATATTTTAATTAATTAATTTTAAATTAAGTTTAAGAGCTCCTTTAGGGCTGTTCACTAAAAATCTGCTTCTTCAGATTGAATTCAAAAAGATGCTTCCAAATATTGGAGGATGCAGATGTAAGTTCCAGCTTGCAGCCTTTTTCCCAGTATTGCAGTTCTTTTCTGTCCGCCATGTGATCACCATGTGAGCATCTATCCAACTGCTTTAAAAATGAAAAGAAGTACTATGCTATACCTGCACACTTCAGAGTACAGTACCATTTTGGATTCCAATATGAAGACCACTATGCAGCTCTAAATTCTATAGGAACAAAAGTAGAAAGTCAGTATAACCTGTAGCCCAATGTTTCTCAACCATGGCTGCTTGAAGATGGGGAGACTTCAATTCCCAGAATTCCCCAGCTGTGGGAATTCTGAGAGTTGAAGTTCCCCCATTTTCAAGCGGCCAAGGTTGAGAAACACGGCTCTAGCCCAATTCATGAGGATGTAACAATCTATCTATCCATCTAGAACTGTTCTGCTCCAGCTCCGGATTTCCGAGGATATTGACACACACCAACGGTCCTTATCAAATTTATTAAGTAGCAAGAATAAACAAGACCGGCAAAGGTTGGCAACCAGCCCAGAAAACAAGATATGATAAACCAAAATACTCTGATAATAATACGAGTTGTTTCTAGCAAGAAACTTACTAACGGCGTGTGACTTAAATAGGCTAAGGGAGTGGCCAATTATCCTCAAGCCTTACTCTCAAGGAGACCTCCTCCTCCTGAGTAACCACTCCTGCCTTTTGGCAGCCCTGCGTGCTCGAGCATTGAGGAGAGGGTCCTCCACTTTGCTCTCTCCACTTGAAGGAGCCTCTGGAGGTTCTGAAGGCCCTGGCTGAGTCTCTGCCTCTGGCACCACATCCTCTTCAGCCTTCTCGCTGTCCGATGCAAGCGCAGGCTGCTGGCGTGACACCACACCAGCCTTCTCGTCGTCGGGATCAGCCACGATCCGCGCAGGCCGCTGGCGAGACACCACAAGAACAGGGGTGTCAAACTCAATTTCATTGAGGGCCTTATCAGGATTGTGTTTGACCTCGGGGGGCCAGGGTGGGCATAGCCAGCTCAACATCACTCATGTCAAGGGCGCCTGTGGCAGCCGGAGTGCTCTGAGAGAGAAAATGCTCCCGAGCTCCATTTGCAGCTGCAACGGGCTCCTGCAACCCTCTGCCAGCAAAAACAGAGCTCGGGAGGGCTGCATGCGGCCCTCCAAAGCTCCATTTTCGCTGGCAGAGGCACTACAGGCTAGTCCTTCACTGCTTCCAGGCCAGCCGCATGGGCCAGATCTAAGCACCCCACAGACCAGATCTGAACCCCAGGCCTTGAGTTTGACACCCCTGACCTAGAATTATTTTGGAACTGCCACATGGAAACAGTAAATGAAAAATTCTAGAAAAGGAAAAGCCTGAGACAACTCCTACTCTTAGACACCTTAGCTGAAAGTGAAAGTGAATGGATTCTCTCATCTGAGTTTCAGTTGGGAGTTTTTTTTTTTTTAGATAATTCCACATGCAATAATTCGTTTGAACATGAATGCAGGTAGAATGTTGGTAGACTATGCCTTTTTTCCCCCCAACATTCTGAGATTTTGCTATTGCTATCACAAATCGGGGCAGAAAGAGTTACCTAGAAAACTGTGGCACCTTCAGATTCTTGGGCCTCAGAATGAGGAATTTGTGCTATGCCACAAATTCTGCCCTTTTGGGTATATAATATCCGCAACATCACAATACACATGGAAACAATATCACAACACTGTCGGAATTGCTGTGACCCTCAGATGCTGCTACATGAAGCAGAACATCTTTTGACATAGTTAGTTGATTGAAACAATAGATGGAAGATGATTTGATGTACACACAGGCTGCATCTCTCGAGCTTTTGTTTTCTGCTTTAAAGGTTCAGTAGGATACTGAACACTGGTATTTTCTAAGACCTACAATATATTTGATAACTGTAGCATTTTATTTTATATATTGGAACTATATTGTATAGAAATGGAATATGTACTATTCCTTTTTTTCTTTTTTTTAAGGAATCTGCGGGTGATATTCAATCTCCTCTTACACCGGAGAGCATTAATGGGACAGATGATGAAAGGACAATGCCAGAAGTGACACAAAATTCAGAACCAAGGGCTGAAGCAACCCAGAATGCATTGCCATTTGCGCATAGGTACAGATTCCATTCCCACATCCTTATTAAGTAATATGTTCATGTGCTTTTTTGTTGTTGTTAAAAATGGCCTTTTTTTATTTGGTGAATTTAAAGATCTTGCATGACTGGTGGGCTTACAGCCGTGGATACAACTTGTTTCATTTGCTGTTTCTCTACTAAAATGACATGGTTTGGTGTAGAAAAGAAGCTGATCTCTTCAGTGATGAGAACTACAGCAGAAAGAAGAATAATAGCTCTGCCAGTGTGGGTATTTTTCCCTCCTGTCTGCATTTCTTCTCCTCTGTGCATCTTGGCCATGGACTATTTAAACTAAGGTTCAAGTGATTTTATTTTATTTTTTTTTGGAAGGGGGTGGGTGAAATACGTCAGTACAAGCACTTTATTTCTACTCTTCATGTAGGAAGCAATACTTGAATGCCTGGAATTTTAATATCGTAGCTTTAAAAGGGCTTCCTCCGATATTTTATTCAATATCAGGTTCTTAGAATGCAAATAATACTTGCAACAAATCATTGCAGAGTGCAGTGTTCTTATTCCAAGTACTGGTTAACCATACTCTTTTCAAGTATGACCCATTTCTCTTTCTATGACTCCAATTCTGGTGCTCCATGAATGTGCACTGACCTTTTAGGGACTTGAGAATGCTCCTATACTCTTTTTAAAAATGTACATTTCTTCAAATCTTAAGATGCCTCCAAACAGCTATATCTCTCTCACATATAGATGGTATCGAATCGATACCATCCACACTGGCTATGTCAATACATTGCATGTACCTCCTATTTGGTGGGATGCGGAGAGCAATATATTGCCTTGGAATGTAGTTTTTAGAGATTCTTTGCATAGAATAGTCTGAGAATGCTTGGTGTGAAATTGGTTTTTTGTTGTGCTTTTGGCAGATTGACCAAAATGTGTCTCAGAACTGACAGATGCTGTCATTATTAGAGAGTGTTGCAAGTGACAAAGATATGATTTAAGTTTCATAACCTAGTCTACACCTTTTCTGTCACACTAAAGAGCTCTGTGGGTAGTTCTCAAAGTGTAATCATTTGTTTAGCAACTGTTTGAAGTCACAGTGGCACTGGAAAAAGTGACTTATGACCAGTCCTTGCACTTATTACTATCACAACATCCCCATGGTCATGTGATCAAAATTTGGATGCTTGGCAACTGGTATGTAATTACAATGATTGCAGTGTCCTGTGATGTGGTGGTCATGTGATCTCTCCATTTGCAACCTTCCCAGTCAGTTTCTGACAAGCAAAATCAATAAGGAAGGTGAGATTCACTTATTGACTGTTTGATTCACTTAACTGCAATGATTCACTTAACAGCCATGGCAAGAAAAGTCATAAAATCAGATGCAACTCACTTGAAAGCTGAGCAACAGAAATTTTGGTTCCAATTGTGATTGTAAACTGAGGACAACCTGTATATGGGACCTTGATTGACCAAAGTCATAATGGCTGACTGAAATTACTATAGGAGCATCCATTGATGACAACAGAATGACTAGGAAACAAATTGCAGACCAAGTATATGAAGGATGTGCAAATCAAATGAAAAGGGAGATTTTAATTTTAGTTTTTAGTTAGTGTAAGGCATAAATATTCTGTAACTTTTTCATGTATGGAATATTGGAAGGAGGTCGAGGCATTCATTGGTGAGATAATGTTTCTGGCTATTTGGTTTTCTTCTTTCCCATTAAAAAAAAAACTTTAACAATTAATCAGACATTTGAGTCATGGTTTTTCAACAATGAGAAATGCAGATAATTTTTATTATAATATTGTATCCTGTTATAATGTTATAATTACAAAGAGTTTATCTTGAATAGCAAATTTTGGAAAAACAAGTGTCTCTTTTATAGAAAACCTGGACAGTGTAAGCCATTGTCTTGAAATATTTAATATTTTTGTAAAATGAATGAGCTTAAACTTTGAAAAAAATTTTTTGGTAATATATAACACAGCACTAAAACATATTTTAAATGAATCTAATTGGTTAAATTGCTATGTGCTGCTGTAGTTCCAAAATAGTAAATTTATTCTAAATGGAAAGAAATATTAAGATTCTATAAATATTTACTATCTTTAAATATGTATCCATGCCTGAATACCTGATTTTGTAATTACTACAAGTCCACTGCTAAAATAGTCATATACTTTTTCCTGAATATCACTTGAATCAATTATTCATGGGAGAAAATTGAGAGGTATTTTAAAATTCTGAGGGTTTTTTTTTTTATAAACTTTCAGTTAAAGTCAAAAGATATTTTTATTGTGTATTTTTGTAAGAGTATTACACTCTAATTGGAAACTGAAGTCTGAGAAGGTTGCATTCATATCTTTATCAAATAGGTTTAAGTAAGAACTTTGTGTCTTATTCTATTCCTTCCTGCTTTTTTATCTATTTTTTAAAGGCATATGTATCAGAAAGGCAGGTTATACATTTCACATATAAAAATAAAAAGTATTTAGTGCATACATAACTTGCAAAAAAAATTGAACTTAACCATTTGGAGGAGTGTGAGACCACATGTATATTTCCCAAGCTACCCCTCTTGCCTAAATACATTCTCTTTGATTTCTTGACTCTCGGTTTGAGTTCAGAAAAAGCAATGAATAAGGAATATGCGTCATATTGCTATCTATTTATAATTTCATAATGCCAGATTGCAGAATCTGTAGTTGACGTCCTGTTATAATCCCATACCTCTCACCATGATGGTTGAGCTATTGGGACGATATAAATGAAATGTCTGCAAAATATCCTGAATTAAAACAGTTACTTTTGAGTCTGAAATATTTCTTGTAATATTACTAGGACTGACACTGTTGCTTGGAACATGTCTGGTAAGGTCACCACTGTTACAAAATCCAAACTTTTTGCACACCACTAGTTTTAATCCAACAACATCGAGAGACCACCAAAGTCTCCATCCCTGTCTAAAAATACAGCATTAGGTATAAGAATTGAGCTGAAGGAAGAAAACTATTGAAGGCCAGTTGTGATTGCAGCTGACACATGGCAAATTGCATATGTCCCTTATTGCCTTTCATCTTGTTTCTGTGAAAAGCAGAAGCTAAGCTATCTGATGTGGCTTTTTGAAGCCTATAGAGGCAGCAGGGATATTGTTTTAAAGAATGTAGCAACCTGAATTAGGCCAACTTTATGTCCCTTTTAAAGCAATTCTCTTGGGCTTAAGCTACATGTTACTTTTTAATTTTAAATGGACATGAGGTGTAATCATGAAAAGTTAGTTGGAAGTGTTTTTATAATCATTTATTTCTAGGCTGTAATCCTAATGGATATTTTCCTGAAGTTGCTCTTTATATCCAAAAAATTAACAGCACTTTTTAATGGATAAAGTTTGATTACACAGTTGTGATTTACAATTAATGCCTCCCATGCTTTGTTCCCTATTCTGTTAATAGCTTTTATTTTTTTTCTTCTTATTTGTTTTTAAAAAATCATGCAATATCAAATGATATATTTAGCTTAACATCTAAAAAATGGCTTTTTATTCTGAGGAAGTGATAAGGTTATTACCATATAGATAACATGTGAATTAGATAACATGTAAAATAATTTGCATGAAAATAAAGGCTTATACCACTTAAAGATTTAGCCAGTTTATTGTGGCACAACTTTTCTATAGGTACAATTTGTTTTTTAAAAATGCTTTTGTTTAAATCATCCGACAATGCAAAATGCCAAAACTTTTTATTATTATTGGTAAAATATGGGTGATTATCAGAATATTTTTGTGGGAAAATACGCTAAGTATTATATGAGTATACATAGTAACTCCTCTCTGACAATTTATAAATTTTAAATGCATATTTTAAAATGTTTAAATAGTAAATTTCCAGTAATACAGTGTTCTTGGTTTAAAATTTTTGCAAAAGTTTTAATACAAAGTCCTTTGTGTTAAAAAAAAAAATACCACATACAGACACACGTGAGGTTTGCTTTTGCTTGTGAATTTAGCATTCTTTCTTGTACAGAGCTGTGTAAAGATTTTGTTCGAATGCCAACCAAGGATTATATTTCTAAAATATTTTAAATGTAATATTCTTACTGCAAGAAAACTACATTCAGTCAACAGTCTGACTGAAAAGTCATTTCTAATATCCTGGGAATTAATAAGTATGTGAAAAGTAGTTTATTGGAGTTTCTTCGGATGTTGCTGATGAATTGAAGATATTGCTGAATATGTTTTAGTATCACAAATGCATCTGTACATATAAAGATTTTAAAATTACAGCAGTGTACTCTGGATTGGATCTAGCAGAAAACACCTACAGGAGGAAAGATTCCTTTTATCACCAGGAGGCTTTGATCTATATTTTTTCTATTGGCCAAGCAGAGAAAAGACCATCTTTACTCATTCCCCTGCATTGTGCTTTTCGGTAATTTTCTGACAAGGGGTATTTCAGGATCCTGCTGTCAACAAAATAAATATTTGGACAAAATTGGATGTATTTAGAAAATACATGAAATACGACTAAATTTATAGTGATATAATTATTTGCTTCTTGAAGTGATTGTTCTTTTTTGTACTCAGTTTTGGTATAATAGCTAGAAAGAAGGCTATTTCAAAACAATAGTTCTGTTTCCAATTTTCTTCTCTGTACAGCAATCTTTTAATAATGCTGCATATGTATCTGTTACTGTAAGAACAAATTTGCTGCTCTCATTAAAGGCTTTACATAGAATATACCTTTTGTGTAGATTGATTTGCATTTTATTATTTATTAGTGTATTAAGTTGTAGATCCCTACGGTGGAACAAGACTCCTTTTAATGAAAGATTTAATATTTGGGCTATTAAATTGGAATAGAATAGAATAGAATAGAATAGAATAGAATAGAATAGAATAGAATAGAATAGAATAGAATAACAGAGTTGGAAGGGACCTTGGAGGTCTTCTAGTCCAACCCCCTGCTTAGGCAGGAAACCCTACACCACTTAAGACAGATGGTTATCTAATCTCTTCTTAAAAGGTTATCGGATAATAGCTTGAATTCATATACAAATATATTTTGCTTAGATTTTTGTGAGTATAGTTTAACTTCCCAAACCTTTTGCCAATTGAAGGATTCCTAGAACTTCCTACCTAAGAGTTCATGGAATTTTAGTTCAATATATCTAAAAAGCAATACTTAGTAGTTTAATTTTACAGGTTGCTAAAAGTGCTTAAAAGCAAGAGCCTTGCTATAAAATCTCACAAGCTATCTTTTTGGTACCTTCTGTTTCATTTCTCCATCTTTCAACTATATTCTTCTTCTTGAGTCACTTCAAACTCTCAACTCTTGTTTCACTACTGCTTCATCAGCTATGTGGACTTCCAGACAGCATTAATTTTTTGCTTGATCCCTGTTGTCCCTTTTGCATAACACTATGCAATTTAGAAAGAATTGAGGACTTTGAACTATGGTGCTGGAGAAGACTACTGCGAGTCCCTTGGACTGCAAGGCGATCAAACTGGTCAGTCCTAGAGGAGATCAAGCCTGACTGCTCTTTAGAAGGCCAGGTCCTGAAGATGAAACTCAAATACTTTGACCACCTAATGAGAAGGAAGGACTCACTAGAGAAGAACCTAATTCTGAGAAAGATTGAGGGCAAAAGAAGAAAGGGACGACAGAGAATGAGGTGGCTGGATGGAGTCACTGAAGCAGTAGGCGTGAGTTTAAATGGACTCCAGAGGATGGTAGAGGACAGGAAAACCTGGAAGAACGTTGTCCATGGGATTGCGATGGGTTGGACACGACTTTGCAACTAACAACAACAAATGCAATTTAGGCAATATACTTCTCTATAAACAGATGCACAGATGTTCTTCCAGGCAAGAAGTTTCAATCTTTTCATTGCTGTCCTTCAAACTATCTTTTCTCAGAGGAGAGCCAAAAAGTTGGTGGCAACTCTGATCTGTGATCAAAGCCATGCTGCTTTTTACAAATTTGACAAATTGTGCAAGATAAAATTATTTCTGGAATACACCTGTGTCCAGATATTCCATATTTTCTGTCCCTATTCTTAATTATTCAAATGTAACTTTTTAAAGGCAAGAATGGGCAATCCAAAGCCCTAGGGCCATTCAGAATCCCCACCGGCCTTTTATGGAGCCCTTGGCAGTATCTGTAACCATGACTGCTAAAAATTAACAGTACAAGTTCCCCCACTTAGAAATGGAAAATGGATGACAACTGGGATAAATCCTGAATAAACTGAAAAAATTCCCCAAAGCCCCACCTGACCAAATATGTGGTGAGGCCAACTGTCACTTTGGAGCCCTCAGTGTACTACCCCTAATGTTATGCTATTCTTATTGTCAAAAGATTCCCCACCCCCTATTTTTGGTCAATGTAATTTTTAGTTTCATTATCATTATCATTACTAGGATCAAAATATTTTTAGTACATTATTTCTTGTAGCCAGGTAAATAAGAACTAGATGCAAATAAACTAAATAGTAAATAGGAGTACCATAATTTAACTTCTATTAAATTAAAACTATTAAAGTAATCGAAGTTTAATAATTACTTCATGGAATGTTTAATTCATAAATCAAAGTGACATCTAGAAAAATTAGTTTTCTAGACAACCATAATACAGCTATAAACAGGCTTTGGCGGCCTGAAGGAGATGACTGCCTACTTCAAACCCTTCACGGTTATTTTCTACACCTCCTTCTGTGTGGAAATGCCTTGACCTTCTTTTTTTCACACTCTCTTGAACTGTTTGTTGAGGTGAGGTTCAACAAAGCTCATTGCATTCCCTGCATTTCTTTTCTCAGAATCTTCCTGAGAATCCCTGGCTCCTAACTGAGCCCGACCCCTCTGCCTGAGCCAGAAAGATGAAACTCTGACAGCAAGAACACTTTTAAGATAGCATCTCTTGCCAGTCTTAACAACTGGATAGTTTTGTAACAGGAGAACCAGTCCCTTAGATAACCAGATCACTAAGCCATTTAGGTTTAAATTGTGCTTGATAAGCAGTTGGCAATCAGCACAGATATTTTAATACAGGCATCTTATGATCTCTGTATAGTTATACTTGTTAGCAATCTAGCTGCATATTTGCACCTGTTCCACCTTCTAGATAATTTACAAGGGTAGTCCCATGTAGAAGATATTGCAGTAATCAAGACTGGATGATATTATGTTGTGGATCAATACTACCAGATCAAGAAAGGAATGAAGCACACGTTATAAAACCATTCCTTGTCAAAGCTGGACCTGCAAATACAGTGACAACTGAGAGTCAAGGAACATAGTCACATTATGACCCTATACTCTCAAGGAGAATTCATTCTATCCCAAACAGGCTGTGTTCCAATATTCAAACCCACATTCTTCATTATTAGTAGCACTTTTATCCTGAAATCTAGATAACTTATTATTTCTCATTCACCCTACAATTGACTTAGACAAAGTTCATCGTTTCTGAAATTGGATGAGATATCATCATTCAGCATGTGGACGACACTCCATGAGTCGAGATAGCCTCTTCCATCAGTTTCATGCAATTGTTGAGCATCATGGAGGAACAGGACTGAACCATGTGGTGGATTGTAAATCAATGGCTTAGATATCAGACCATAATTCCATAGCTCCATCTATATCCACATATGCATTTTGGCTCCTCTGCATAACACATTTAGAATTAGGTCTATGTTATTAAGTCTATTAATTCTATATTATTAGTTCTATCTGTTTAGAATTAGTTCTATGGTTCTTGAGTCATCTGGTTGTGACTCATATCAGCACTAAAAGATAAATAAATATAAATTTTGTTTATCTTCTAAGAAAGCAGAAGTGCAGTTATCACGATATTTTAAATATCATTTGTCTAATAAAATATATAGCATCACAGCAACAATATAGTTAAACTCGTTCTATTATCTGCTCACAAACTGCTCTTACATGCCAAAATTCCATACATTAAGGAGAGCCATCTTGACATGCTTGTACTGTGCCTTGATACATAGGCAAACTAAATTATTTCTCACTCTCTCTCTCTCTATATATATATATATGCATTATGTCTCAATGATCTTCATTATCAAGCAAAATCTGTTTATAAACAGATGTTGAGATTACACATTTGTTCATTCAAAATATGCTCTAAATACATTGTGAAAAACATCTTTCTTAGACTTGCTGACTCTATCACAAATAATATAAATCTCCATTCTGTGGTCCCTTAAAATATCAGGACCAACTTTAAGGTTCCCCAAAGACTACCCCAGCAAAATAGATCTAGTAGACTGTAGGTATTGGCTTCTTTTAATTTGCCAGACATTTTTTGAGTTGCTATGAAATATGAAAATTTTAGCAAACATTTTTAAATTTAAATGTAAACTTAGTAAGAGAACATACAAATATTCCACTTTCTGAAAGAAGAAAGAAAAGTCCCTTTATTATCAAGAGGGCATCATACAGAATTGGACTTTAAAGAAAATAGAGAACTAGTAAATTGTAAGTGGTTCTAGAAGATATGAGTTGCTTCCAGATAGAGGAATTTTGGGATTATTGTCCAATTTAGGAGTCTGTTGTTCCAACTTATTCTTTTATAACATTGGGAAATAAAGGAGATGAAGAACTAATGGGAAGCATCTGGAATGATTATAGATGGACCTTTCAGAAAAAATGTGTGAATGTGGTAGGTTGACTCTCTGGAACCTAAAATAGTTTACAATAAGAAGCTGGGACCAAAAATGGTCCTGTAGAGAAGAAACAACAATTGTAAAATAAAATGGAGAAAAATGCTACTCATTCCCTCATTAGGTGCCTGTAAATTAACTCAGAGCAGTAATCACTATCCAGTAATAGTTAGTTTGAGAAAAAGAGTTTTAACCTAGATACAGTTCAGGTATGATATAATGTCCTTGCTTACAAACTAGTTCAATGGGCATAATCAAGGTCCATAGGTTTGAAGCTTCAAAAACTACATACAAATCAGAAGCCTCACATTTTAATTACATACTTAATGTGACAGAACCCTTTCTTCCTAGCATCCTTCTCCCAATTTGTGATACAGATGAAGCAATCTTACAAGATTATACGCTTTGCTGTACAAATACTGCAAAGAAATAAATGAGCAGAATATAATGATCTAGAGGCCAGTTAAATCAGAATTATCTTGACATCATACCCCTCCCCCCACAAAGTGATCTGACCAGTGGTGGGTTGCTACCGGTTCACACCAGATCAGGTGAACTGGTAGCGGCGATGACGGGAGGCTCTGCCCACCCACCCGGATGCTTCTGCACATGCGAGCGTGTGAGCGTCCACGAGCAAACCAGTAGCGGCGGGTTTTGAAACCCGCCCCTGGATCTGACCCTTTAGTCATAAAGACGAGTTACTGTATGCTGTTAGTCAAACATGAGAAGAGAGTATATGAGCATGAATCAAAAATCTTGGACAAGCGTAAAGAAAAGTAATGTAGAGGGGAAAAGGTTAAACAAGTATGTTAAAACAGATTGAAAGAAGGAAAGCAAGAACTGGAGGGGAGTAGCATAAAGGAAAAGATCCTGATATTGGAGGGGGAAAGGACTGAAGTGCAATGAAGTCAAGAAGGTAAAAGCTTTAGATAAAAGCTTTGCACAAAGACACCAAAAAAATTTTTGAAGCCCCTTGCAGATAAGAATGAGTGTTAAATTTATGAGATAAGGAAAAGAATGTAGCCAGATTTAATTTACACCAACCCCCAACCTCCAATATTTGTGGATGGGGACATTTTGGTTTCTAGGGCAAATGGTACAGATTAATTTTAGTGAAAGAGGAATTGTCAAAAATTAAGAGAAGCCATTCCTTCATTTTCTGCACTTTGCAGAATGTTGTTTATCCTGGAAGGGACTGGCGTGGTGAGTATGTACAATATGTATGCATGTTGTCTGGAGGGATAAGTGGCAATATGGAAATAAAGGAAGAAGAGCCTCATAACATTGGTAGAATCCACCCAACATTTATGGACTCCTCCTTTTCCTTCATCATCACCATCAGTTCCACCCACTTCAGAATGAACTACATGAAAATTGTATCCACTGCTCCTCATCCACATTCTTCAAAAGTTTTCTGATACATATGAGAGAGGCAGATAAGTTTGTTAGTTTTAAATCCAACCTATGGATTTTGGGTGGTAAGACACATGCACACATACATAAAATAAAAATGGAACCTAAAGGAATATATATCTCCATTACTATATGCTCATCATATTTCTGAATTAGAGGGCATGCAATATTATGCAAATTGCAGAAAAGGAATAAGCAATAGTAACCTCTCATAACATTAAAAGAAAAGGAAATACAACTAAATCTACATCACTACCATTAGTTGTACCACTCCATATTTTTTTATCCTTGTCAACCACCCTTATTTCCATCCCTTCCTTTCACCAGTTTATGTGTGGTCTTTTGTTCTGAAGCTTCTACTCTTCTTCAAGAATTCTTTAATTCCATCCAACCACAACTTCCCCAGTCTTTTCCTTCCTCTTCATCCATTCACTCTTCACTTGCAATTTTTCATTCTCTCAATATTATCAAGCCACCTCAACACACTTCTTTCATATTGGTAATTCATATTTGTATTAAATCCACATTAATTTATCACCCATTCTTCTTGTCTTACCATATACATTTCTTAACCCAGTCCTATTTCACTCAATCTATTTTTTTTCCTTTGAGATCCTCAACACTCATCATTGTGTAACAAAATAGGCAAAGCATGGTCTCATGAACAGCTATTTTTGTTTCTTTCAACAAAGATTCTTTCCTTGTAGCAGATTATGTAGTGTACATATAGACAACATTTTTCTATCCCCCCCTCTTTTGGAAATGTTCTATCAATCCATCAATGCTCTATCATATTTATTTATTTCCTCTACTTTTCCTATATATGTATACAGTATACTGCAATTGTTCTCTCTACTTTCTGTGTCATGTTTGGTAATTGATGCATTAATTTTAGATCCATACACCTCATTGTATCTAATATTATCTAAGGTTCTCAGCCAACCATAAAGCATCATGTGCAAATAAAAGTACATCTGTTTTAACACATCCATTCACTCCCAAACTGTACACTTCTAATGTTGCTACAAACATTCCTTATATATGTATTCATAATTATATTAAGTAATCGAGGGAGCATCACCCATATTGAACTGCTCATTCACATGCATGCTGTATTTCCATTATATACTACTATTATTGCCTTCTGCAACCAACTTTCAAGTTCATATTTGTTGAAAGCAGTCCATAATTCAAGTCCATAGTTGAAAATAATCCATATTTCAAATGTATTGTCAACTTTCTTCCTCTCAGATCATTGCTCAATGATTTGCTGCTGAACAGCAAAAATCTAGTCTAAAAACTCCTTACTTGGCAAAAATAAAAAAATAAAAAAATCACACTTCACAACTTTTGCTCCAAATTAAATTTTCCATACAGGCATTTCTGTCACCAGATTGGCCCATAGAAATTGACTTCTTTTTGTGGTTTTGGTCAGTGAAGGATCTCTTTTAGTAAAAGAGAGAAAGTACAGACTTAAGGGTTCTGCCACACACCAGAAACATTATGTTGCATGACTCCTGAACTGGAACTGGCTGGAAATGAAACTAACTTAAATTTCCGTCTGAATTTCAATCTATTTCTTACTTTAGCAATGATGCCAACAGATATTCTGCCTGAATGATGGTTTACTACATTCCTTGATTGGTGGGGTTTTTTACCCCACCCTACCTGCCTGAAAAAGCAAGAGTGTGATTTCCATAGATAGATTTTCTGTTTGGTCCTGCTACATTGACTGTCCTTAACTGGAATGGAATAACTGGACACACTGGCTACCATGGTCGGCTCGCTGTGGAACAACTTGCCACAGGCAATTCACAGTGGGACAGCTCATTAAGGGAGAATGCTGGAGACAAGGGGAAACTCCTTCACCTCTTCCTCCTCCCTCCCTCCCTTTTTGATCCGGCTTACCTTCACTTCCCCCCCCCCAATATCCCTTGAATTCTGTGGCAGAAACTCCTGTGCATCGAAAAGTGCATGACTCTCTGTCAAGTGATTTTTTTCTGGTGCGGGGGCAGTCCTTCTTCCCTTCCCTGTTTTGTCCTCCCCAATTTTTCCCCCAAGTCTGAGCTAAGAGGAGGAGGATGTTCACCTTGCCTCCAGCATTTTCCAGTTCCATTAGGATTATGTAACTAATAAAAAGAATTGTCCCATGGCAAGCCAGCCAGGGAAAGACAGTGGTGGCAAGCCAGCGGCATCAAGTTGTCCTAGACCCATCTTTAACCCTTTCTGGCACATGCACCATAGGACTTATGGGAAGAACTACAAATCATTTTTATCTTTCTTCCTATCAATTGGATTCATCCAGGTAGTCTCCGAGAAATGGAGATGATTGAATGGATGGATGGATCATATATGTTGCTCACATTCCACCATCTAGGCAGGGGTCCCCAGCCCCTGGGCCATGCTCCACTACCAGGCCACAGTCCATTCAAAACTGGCCGCAGAAGCAATGAGTGAGTGCACACACGTAGCTCCACGAGCGTGTGCCTGCACCACTTGCACAGAACCATCTCCCCTACCCACACTGATCCGCAAAGCCGAAAAGGTTGGGGACCGCTGATTTAGGTGATATATACAATGTAGTGACAGAATTTCATAATTCACAGGGTTTTTTGATAGGCAACTATGGGAGAATAGGTGACAATTTAAAAAGGAAATAACATTTTTAAGGGCAGTTTGACCTAGTAAAGGCATCAGGTTAAAAACCAGGAAACTGTGAATTCTAGTTCTACCTTAGGCAGGAAAGCCAGTTTTGGGGCAGTCACACTCTCTCAGCCTGACCCACCTCACAGTATTGTTGTGGGGAAAATAGGAGAAGGAAGAAGTATTGTGTGTGTCCGCCACTTCAAGTTTTTTATTCATGTACTAAATTCAGGATATATACACATACATATAAAAGCTTATTACAGTCATTAATCAGCACAATGTGACAATTCAAAACATAAGTTCCATAACAAAATGGGGAAATAGCCCAATTGTTTTATTTGCTAGATTTGTTATTTTATTTTTAAAATGTTTTTGAAGTGTTTATTTCTGTATCTACTACTACCATGAACATTTATTTTGTCTAAAATTTTCACTGATTTTTTCTTAAATTTTTCCATTGCATTTATACTATTCTCCCCTTGGCTAAGAAAATTATTCCAATCAATCAATAAATACATATTGAATCTTACGACACATCTGAGGGTAAATAATCTACACCTGCATTGGTCACTAGGGAATCTCAACCAGTTACAGACTCAAGGGCAAATAGCTTATTTAGGATAATACTTCCTGAACACGTGGAAACTTCTAGCTGTTCTTATAAATTTCTAAAAATCATTGAATAGTGGGAGCTTTTCAGTAGTGATAAAAGTATTGTTAAAATTTGTATGCCTCACTTATTGTGCCTAATAATGGTATACAGGTAGTCCTTTCTGAATGACCACTTGTTCACCAACTGTTCAAAATTGAAATGTAGCAATAACAATAGCACTTAGACTTATAAGTGCTTTCCTTCAAAAAAGGGGGAAAAAAGATCCAGGAAACTACAGACCAATCAGCCTGACCTCAATACCAAGGAAGATTTTGGAAAAGATAATCAAGCAACGAATCAGCAAACATCTAGAAGCAAACTAAGTAATAACCAAAAGCCAACATGGGTTTGTCAAAAACAGATCATGCCAGACTAATCTTATTGCATTCTTTGACAAAGTGACAAATGGATTTGTAACTGGCTGACCAACCGCACCCAATGTGTAGTCCTCAATGGAATTGCATCTACATGGAGGAAAGTATGCAGTGGAGTACCCCAAGGCTCTGTGTTAGGCCCAGTATTTTTCAACATCTTCATCAATGAATTGGACGAGGGGATAAATGGGAATTCATCAAATTTGCAGATGACACCAAGCTGGCAGGAATAGCCAACACTTCAGAAGATAGGCTCAAAATACAGAAGGATCTTGACAGACTTGAACATAGGGCACTGTCTAACAAAATGAAATTCAATAGTGAAAAAAGTAAGATTCTACATTTAGGCAAGAAAAACAAAATGCACGGGTACAGTATATGTGGTACCTTCCTCAATAGTAGTAACTATGAGAGGGATCTTGGCGTCAACACAGTTCTAGGCTGCATAAACAGAGGGATAGAATCAAGATCATGTGAAATGTTAATACCACTTTAGAATGCCATCGCAAGGCCACACTTGGCATACTGCATCCAGTTTTGGCTGCCATGATGTAAAAAAGATTTTGAAACTCTAGAAAGAGTGCAGAGAAGAGCAACAAGGATGATTAGGGGCAGCTGGAGGCTAAAACATATGAAGAATGGTTGCAGGAACTGGGTATGTCTAGTTTAATGAAAAGAAGTACTAGGGAAGACATGATAGCAGTGTTCCAATATCTCAGGGGCTGCCACAAAGTAGAGGGAGTCAAGCTATTCTCCAAAGCACTTGAGGGTAGGACAAGAAGCAATGGGTGGAAACTAATCAAGGAAAGAAGCAACTTAGAACTAAGAAGAAATTTCCTGACAGTTAGAACAATTTATCAGTGGAACAACTTGCCTCCAGAAGTTGTGAATGCTCCAACACTGGAAGTTTTTAAGAAGATAACCATTTGTCTGAAATGGTGTAGGGTTTCCTGCCTAAGCAAGGGGTTGGACTAGAAGACCTCCAAGGTTCCTTCCAAGTCTGTTATTCTATTCTGTATACCGCTTCACAGTGCTTTACAGCCCTCTCTAAGCAGTTTACAGCATCAGCATATTGCCCCCAACAATCTGGGTCCTCATTTTATCGACCTTGGAAGGATGAAAAGCTGAGTCAACCTGGAGTATTGTGAGATTCGAACTGCCAAATTGCAGGCAGCTGGCAAGCAGCAGAAGTAGCCTTCAGTACTGTATTCTAACCACTGTGCCACCAGGGCCCAGAATGAAGGATGCTTGCAAATAGTCCTCAGAGTTGTGGGGGATACAGTATCCCCACACATGTGATCACAATTTGGTGCTTGGCAGCCAGATTGCAATTATGATGTTGCACTGTCCTACAGTTACATGATTGCCATTTGCAACCTTCGCTTCCAACTTCCAACAAGCAAAACTAATGGACAAAATGGCAGGAGGTTGTAAGCGATGTTGCTTAGTGAAGAGTTCTGGTCCCAATTATTGTCAGTAACTTCACAAAATGGATTACTTACTGGATATGAAAATATCTAGGTCCTCATCCACTATCAGGAGAACTAACATCTCTCTCTCTCTCTCTCTCTCTCTCTCTCTCTCTCTCTCTCTCTCTCTCTCTCTCTCTCTCTCTCTCTCTCTCTCTCCCTCCCTCCCTCCCTCCCTCCCTCTCTCTCCCTCTCTCTCCCTCTCTCTCACACACACACAGCAAAAAGTTATTGCAATACGAGAGAATAGCTCTGACTTGAACTGTAGCTCTGGGTTCCGCTTCAGACACAATTCCAGTATTTCCAACTGGCAGAAGAATTTTATTTTTAGCTAACATTCATTTAAATATTTAATCTATACATGGATACATTGAAATAGTTTCCCAATACAAACCATAGTTACTAGGCCTGTGAAAGTCTGGTCTCTTTACTTGAACTATAAGACAAGGAATATGTTCCAAACAACAAATATATTTGATTCAAATAAATGAGATTTCACATTGCAGTGGAGAAAGCAAAGCTTAGAACAACAGCTCTTCATGTCAGCAGAGCGCTGACATGAATGTATGATGCAAATACAGACATGTGATATTCAAAGATACATTTATGAACTTTCTATCTGAAAATGTCTGCATAAATGTTCATCTCTTTTTCAGAATATTGGTAACATATGTTTAAAAGAGATAAACACTTTATCACTTTAACTCTGGGTCTAAAAAAATGTCCATACAATCACACCATCTGTTCGGTCTGAAAAACAGTAGGATTATTATATTATATTGTATAGTGTAGTCATCCATTAAAAAAAGGATAGACAACATCTGAGGGATGCTCATTAATGTGATCACTTTAATTTTGTCCTTAGTTCGGCAATCAGCAAGCACTGGGAAGCAGAACTTGCTACGCTAAAGGGCAACAATGCGAAGCTGACAGCAGCTCTCCTTGAGTCCACTGCCAACGTGAAACAATGGAAACAGCAGCTTGCTGCGTATCAAGAGGAAGCAGAACGTCTACATAAACGAGTGAGTTGACACCACTTGAATAGTAAAACTGTGATAGCTATGGCTTTTTTTAAAAAATTTGATTTATATGCCGCCCTTCTCCGAAGACTCAGGGCGGCTTACAATGTGCTCAGCAATAGCCTTCATCCTTTTGTATATTTATACAAAGTCAGCTTATTGCCCCCACAACTGGGTCCTCAATTTACCTACCTTAGAAAGGATGGAAGGCTGAGTCAACCTTGAGCCTTGGCGAGATTCGAACCCTGCAGTAATTGCAGGCAGCTGGTATTAATAACCAGCTTAATAACAGGGTGCCTTAAACCACTGTACTACCAAGGCTTGAGGAAAGGTGTGGCTAAAATATTATTATAGATGGTTATCCATTCATCTAACAACTAACGAAATACATCCACATGAAGTTTTATTTGCCCTTCTTGAAATTAAAGACTGTGGAAAGTTCAAGTTCATCCATGTGTTCTGTTTACATACTGATCCCCATTATTGAAATAAATGCTTGAGTAATATAATCATTATGCACTAATTATCCCAGCATTTTAATTGTTATTAGCATGAGCAGTACAGTAGGTACAGTAAATACATGCTTAACTAACAGTTAATCATGTTGTAGAGCAACTGTTGGTTGCCCTACAACATGATTAACTGATAACTGGACAAACAAGCCTCTAGGAAGCCTGGCAGCATAAAGCATACCTTCAAAACACTGTTTGGTTGCGAGCCAAGCTGTGTCTGCTGATGGTTGTCTGTGAATGAGTAATCAGTCATACACTCATGAATTTGTGGCACTGGAAGATCCATAAAGGTAATTTGTTCCAAGTTCCTGAAGTTGTTTGAAAAGCCAATAAATGATCCTCAATAAATGATCCATTTATTGGCTATGTCTTCCTTGAATCTTCTTTCTCCAGATTGAATCTCCCAAGTTTCTAAAGCTTGTCTTCATAGGGCATGTCCACAAGTACCTGTATCATCTTTGTTGTCTGTTTCAATTTGTCAGCATCTTTCTGGAAATATGATGGCTAGAATTGTATACACTGTACTCCACATATCATCAGTGTTGAGGAGAATAAGGCTTTCATGTAGCTTTGATAAAGTGCTTCTTCTAATGCACTCCATAACTGCATTAATCCTTCCTCTATAAATTACCAAAATCAACACTTGAGTTCAAACAAAGCCAATCTAGTGTCAAAAATTGTCAAAAAGCTTAGTGCTCCTCAAACATAGCAAACCCTTTCAAATCTCCCCCTAAGTTTTGAAAAATGACCCTGTTTATCTCCATAGGGGCATGTATTTACTGTGCCTCTACCTGCAGCTTTGGAAAAGAATACCGGGTCCAGGAATTCATTTCTCAGTAGATGTTTGAATCCCATAGAATAACATCTAAATAACATATAATTACCCCTGTTAGATGAGTCCTAATAGATGGAAGGTTTATGTGGTACCTCCTGATGGTCAATGAAATTTAAAAAGTTCAGTTAAAGCCATGAAACCTTTGTCTGATCCTACTTTAATTAAACACTGAGTTCTGTAAAAAAACAAGATATCTTGGATCAAGTCTTGAAGGTTCTAAATTTTTTCCCCAATGCCAATGCAGTCCTAGGCTGCATCAATAGATCACGTCAAGTGTTAGTACCGATTTATATTGCCTTGATAAGGCCACCCTTGGAATACTGCGGCCAGTTTTGGTCACCACAATACAAAAAAAGATGTCAAGGCTCTAGAAATAGTGCAGAAAAGATCAAGAAAGATAATTAAGGCTAAACCATACAATGAACGTTTGTGGGAACTGGCAATGACTCTTGTCTAACATAGAGAAGGACTAGGGGTGGGCAACATAGCAGTCTTCCAAAATTTGAGGATTTGACCTTTCTTACATCAGTTGTTAAGTGAATTCCTGCAGTTGATAAGTTAGTAACCCGGTTGTTAAGTGAATCTGGCTTCCCCATTGACTTTGCTTGTCAGAAGGTAGCAAAAGGTGATCACGTGACCTTGGGATACAGCAAGAGTCATAAATATCAAGTTGCCAAGCATCTGAATTTTGATCACATGATCAGGAGGATCCTGCAACGGTTGTAACTGTGAAAAATGGTCATAAGCCACATTTTTCAGTGCCATTGTAACTTTGAACAGTCATTAAAAGAACTGTTGTAAGTCGATGACTATCTGTTTATCTTCTCCTACTTGAACAGAAGACCTCCAAGGTCCCTTCCAACTCCTGTTGTTCTGTATTCTGTGTGCTGAATCCTTTCGGCTGGAGTGAAATTAACTCTTTCTTGCCATTTTTCCCACAAACTGCATATAGTAGTCGCTACTTTGCCCTCCAAAGCTACTGTTTTCTATTCTACAGTTAAAAAAAAAAAAAGAATGCCTGACCACTGCAACAAAAGCAAGATTTATTTATTTATTTATTTATTTATTTATTTATTTATTTATTTATTTATTGGTTCGATTGATATGCCGCCCTTCTCCAGAGATTCAGGGCGGCTTACAATGTGTTAAGAAATAGCCTTCATACTTTTGTATATACCTGCTTAGTAGGGCTTTCGGGCCCCCCTTAGCAGTGTTCTTTTTTATACAAAGTCAGCTTATTGCCTCCACAATCCGGGTCCTCATTTTACCTACCTCGGAAGGATGGAAGGCTGAGTCAACCTTGAGCCTGGTGAGATTTGAACTCGCAGTAATTGCAGGCAGCTGGCAGCTGTGCTACTTAACAGCACTTTAGTCCGCTGCACCACCAAGGCTCTTGTTTAAAACAAAAACAATGGAAATCCAAGCACAGATTACTCATTTAATTGGACACTTAATTTGTCTCTAACAAAGAGGTGGATCTCTTATCCCTAAGGCTTATTTTCTTCAGTGTTTTCTATTGTGTTAAGGTGTAGTGGCTTCCTAAAAATATTTATCAGGAATATTTACTTGTAAGGAACGGCAAGTAGATCATTTAGATGCCTGGGGTTTTTGTCATCTTAATTAAGCTGCTATTGCCATTTGGTTTTAGGTAGCTCTAAGAACCAGGATGAAGAAAGACAAAACAAATACAAATGTACCTATTCATTTATGTATGCCTAGCAATGGCAAAATTTTTGCACCTCAAATTGGTTAACTTTCAGAATGCATCCAGGATCCATGACTCCCATGGAATAATACAAAATGCCATAAAACATTTCCTGTGGTCAGCTCCTGATGTTTGACTGTACTATACAGTTCAACTTGGGCTATTTTCAAGGCAGATGCATCTCTGAAAATTTCCCTGAATTTTTAAGAACATTTCAAGTACATTAGAAGTTCTGCTGTTGTTGAAAGCTTTGAGGAATCTGGTAAGAAATGTATCTGAAATATGATCCAACATGTCATGTATTGTCTAGTTATTTTGTTATAAATATCACATATCACAGTAATTTCCCTCCCTCTTTGTCCAACATTGATGCTTTGATCTAGATATTTCAGAAGGAAGACATTTTTCAAATAGTCTTCTAATTAACTATTATTATTATTATTATTATTATTATTATTTACTTTATTCATTAAACATGAAACTCAGTCAACTGAACATTCAAAAATGTATCACAAATACTGTTGACTGGTGCTAATGGTTGATACAGCTTGCTGCCAGCGTCCTAGGTATCAACAAAGTATCTTCTTAAAATATATGATGTTCCGAGTAGCGCAGTTTTTTGCAGTTCTCCTGGTGTTATTGCAGGAAGCTGAATTTATTGATGTATCTTATAAAATTCTTGGACATGGTACCAAATGCCCCAATGACAATGGGTATCACTGTTACATGTTTCATCCATAGCCGTGTAATTTCGATGGCCAGGTCGCGATATTTCATGATTTTTTCCAGTTCTTCTTCTTCTTCTTCTTCTTCTTCTTCTTATTATTATTATTATTATTATTATTATTATTATTATTATTTGTATCATTTTTACAGGTGACTGAGCTGGAGTGTGTGAGTAGTCAAGCAAATGCAGTCCAAACTCATAAAACAGAATTAAATCAGACAATACAAGAATTAGAAGCAACACTGAAGAAAAAGGAAGAGGTATTTTGTTATATTTACTGATTCATGTAGCTACTTTAGAAAATGTTTTAAGAATATAATAAGATTAAATGTTGGTGTGACTAGAATTAATACATGATCTATTGGGTTCAGAATGTAAGGTAAATTTGCATCAAAGGTATGAACCACAGCAGTATGGAGAATGTTCAGCCTGCATTACAATTATGCTTTAGCCAAAAAAAACCTGAAGAGTTTTTAAGCTACAATATTTCTAAAGCCATTGCTTCACCCACAAACCTAAACAAACACACAAGCAAATATCCTTGCATCAGTTAGTTTTAAAAGGCATCGTTTGATATTAACAGAAGTTTCTTAAAATTATCTTACAAGGTAGGGGGGCAATTTTAAGGGGAAATTCTTTTCTATGAGTTTTGTGAGCCATGCAACCCCCACTCCCACCTCCCTAGTCTCTCATGTAGGCATTACACACTCTTGAGTTTAAAGTATTACAGGGAAGAGAAAGGGAGGGTGGGAAAAGAAACCATAGATAAGGTAGATTTGGCTTCAAACTCACTCAGAGCTGCAGATATCCCTTAATAGATTTCTGTAGAAGTTTCTTATTCCATTGACTACACTAGTGCTGAATCTGATGCATGATTGAAGCATACACCGAATGAGGTATTAATTCTGTATACAGTATCTGAGATTAAGCTTCTTTACAAGTCTACTCAAAAGTATATAGAAATGTATATCAGTAGTATATATTACTATTATTGCTGCTCCTTATTTTTACTTTGTCAGTAAAGCTTTTCTCAGTGTTGGTTTTTATATTGCTTTGTTTTTATTATATAGTTTTACTTTTTTTAAAACAACATTTTTCAAACTGATTGCATAATACGCAGAGAATTTCTGCTATTAGCATAAAAAGTACAGTATCCTTGAATTGGTACTTAAAAATCAGAATATTTTTAGATATGAGTTTACAAGTAAAATTATGCCAAATAAAGTAGTGCATTTTAATGAGGAAGAAGAAAATGACCTAAAAGATATTTAGATTTTGTAATACATATAGACCAGGGCTGTCAAACTCCTGGCTTGCAGGCCGGATGCATCACATGCTGGCCACGCCCACCCGCATTTTAGCGAAGGGGAAACAAGTCCCGATATGTCCTGTGACTCTGCCGTGACGACGTGAGTCTGACACCCCTGATACAGACGATACTACAAATATAGCTATAGATGTATTTTAATTATACATTAATAATGAGAAAGGGATGTGTGTGTGTGTCTATGTGTGTGTGTGTGAGAGAGAGAGAGAGAAAGAGAGAGAGAGGGAGGGAGGGAGGGAGAGAGAATTAACAAAATATTTTATTGCATAGGCTAGAATGGCTAATTAGAGACAGCCTATCATTATATGGACATTAGGATTAAAAAAAGGGACAATTGAATTTGCTCCTGTACTTGAGTGGATTTTCATTCCTACAGCAGGTTATTTCCCCTTGCTGTCCTCCCCCCCTCTTCCCTCTCCTCTAGTGCATCTTTTAAATGTACTCTGTGTAATCTAGTAATTTTTCGGAACAGTTTTGAGGTCATGCAACAAAATTCAAGGAAGAGGTTACTGTAATTCTTCTGGTAACTGTATCTTATGAGAAGGTGGACCAAATAAAATAAGATGCAACCCATTGGCTCATATTATATGGTAGGCCTTAATTCAGATTGACAAAACGCTGTTGAGTTTATATAATTTAACAGAATAACAGAGTTGGAAGGGACCTTGGAGGTCTTCTAGTCCAACCCCATGCTCAGGCAGGAAACCCTATAGCATTTCAGACAAATATCATTCTTTATCGCATAAAACATAGTGCAGTATGCTTTAATACAATGGCTTGGCTCCTACAATATGATGAAATAATAGAACAGTTCTCCAAATATGCCTAAATTATAAACTGCTAGTTCAGTATATTGTGTAACCCTGATTAGTGTGACGTTCAGATTATTTGTAATTATTGGAAAAGGGTGTAATCGCTTGAATGGAATTAAGCTTCAGGATTGAATTGGATTCATACATAGGAGCAGAATAGCAGAAGTAGTATTTAGTATTGTTTGTTGGAAAGTCTGTTAAACAAGTACAGCTTGCAGGCATGCCTGAGCATGTAATCCTAAACTGTTTGATCAGAGTGCTCTATTGCTAAATACTTGGCTTTTAGGTAAGTCACAATGCCTTGCACTGCTCCACTAGAACACATCTTCATTTCCAAATGCAATAAAATCAACATATTCTCCTTGGAACTATAGGGGTGTGCAAACAAATTGTAACCGACTTCTTAAATGGCTTTTATATGCTAGTCTTCAATGCCTGAACAGCTGCTGTATTAGGATTCAAGGTAGTCTCTCTTGAGACTGTGATATCTGGCATGACCTCTATACTCTGAGGAGGTGCATTGGCAGGAAGTTCAAAGAAAAGCTTTGCTGCCTCTAGCAGAGCTTGCTAACTTCCCCAAAGAATAAATAATGAGATGGGACTGCCTTTTTATATCACTCCTGAGGCCTTGGCAGTGTATTATATTTTCTATAGCAGTAATTGACACTGTATGTTTCAAAGACGAGTTCACGACAGAAGTAGCACTGAAATAAAATGTTTTCAGGGAAGTTTCTGCTAGCTACTTAGCTGGAAGGTTTTTATTGCATTTCAGAGTTTTGTGAATGTGAACTTTGATCCTTTTATGAAATCCCATTTAATTTTTTGAAACCTCTTAGTTTATATCTTCAGGAGTCTTTTTTGTCTATGTTCTAACTAGCCGGTAATCATTCATGCTGGACTCCCTGATGATTACCATTCATTTTAAAATTTGCTTAACAATATTGCATTATGGAGCTCTTTGCCAGGCATTCTGCAGAACATAAAATAAAACACTGGAAAAATTCTTCTGCCATTCCTTTATACTAAGAATATGCCATGCCAGCCAGCTCAAGGGCTGCAGTAGGTTTTGCATGCCACATTAAAAATCACAATTCTTAATGGGGCCAGTATATGAGATTTGATGAAACTTTGATTTTTTTAAAAAAAGTTAAAGCAATTGCCATAAGCCATTTAGTTCATTAAAAGCTATCCCAACACAGAGGTGTTTAAAACAAACAAACAAACAAACATTTTGAGCCTCTGCCTCTCTGGATTATTCTGGAAATAGCTAGAAGGATTCTGGAAGCAATACAGTAATGGGCTGTAGTTTTTATGCCACTAATTTAGGCTTTTCTCTCTCATTCAGAATTGTATAATTTGGATTATAGTTCCTCAGTCAGTTCTTTTTTTACTTTTGTATCATTAAATTGATTTTGCTCTGTTTTTTAGTAACATGAAATTACTTCCTTGTTCTTGTAATGGGCAGAAGTAATAATTTGAAGAACAGGAGGAAGAGTGCTAACCAAGGCAATGCTCAGATAAAAGAAATCTGGGTCTAGGGCAGAAATGCAATTTGAGAAAGCATCTCAGATGGCACCCTCCCTAGTTTCCACAAAGATATAGGAAAGGAGGGAAGCAAGATTGTACTTTTTATATATAATAAAAGCAGTATTAGTATTCATGACTTTGGTTTTCTAATCTGATGTATTTTGGAAAGTTTATATTGTGTCTGTCATTGACAAAATACACTGAAGATTGACAATTGAATCTTACTAATTCATCCAGCAACACTTTCATCTACTTGTGCAAGTTTTTCACCATTTTTATATAATGTACAATAATTTCAAACAATTTTTTCTATCAGCAAATCAACCTTGGTCTTTACTAAATTAATTTTTAGATCCATACACTTTGAATCATACAATCTATCTAACATTGCAAATCTTACAAATCGCAAGTTGAGAAAGAGGGATGGAAAAATTTTAAGACATAAAATACTAGTAGAAAAGTAATGAGTGTATGTGATCCAGAAAAATGAAAGTGGATTATGTGTGAGAAGTGCTACTATCTGCTTGTAATATGGTGGTGAGAGTAGAGTAAGTCAAGAGAAACATAAAAGTAAGGTGAATGTAATGGAAATGAGCAGATAATGAATGAATGTCTATTTAATATACAGTAGTAAATTCTCATTTTTAAAGAGTATATTGCAGTAGTATAATGATTTAGAAAGTAGACATCAGGGATCTGTAAATGTAAAATGGTTCCGTCCCAGGTGCCTGATGGACCCCGAAAGGTTCCTGATGGAGCTTGGGCCATTTCCTAAGACTCTGGCTCACAACTCGACTGAGGACCTGGTGGTTGCCTGGGACAGGGCGGCTACTGGGGCCTTGGACCGCGTTGTGCCTTTGCGGCCTCTGACCTGATGCCGATCTCGTCTAGCTCCTTGGTTTTCCAAGGAGCTGAGAGAGATGAAGCGTCGGAAAAGACGCCTGGAGAGCGATTGGAGGACAAGCCGATCTGAATCTGACCGAACACAGGTGAGATCTTATATTAAGACCTACCTAGTGGCAATAAGAGCGGCGAAGTCTAGCTACTTCTCTGCTCTTATTGCATCTGCAGAGAACCGCCCAGCTGCGCTGTTTAGGGTGACCCGCTCCCTACTTCAGCTGGGGGTACGGGAAGATCCCTTAAAGGGTCGAGCTGAGGATTTTGTACAATTCCTGCATGATAAAGTCGCTCAGATTCGGGAAGGCCTGGACTCCGATTGGGTAGATCCAGGGGAGGAGACGGGGCCAGGTCTTGAGAGCGTTATCTGGGAAGAGTTTGACTCTGTGGCTCCTGAGGACGTGGACAGGATTCTGGGCAAGCTTAATGCTGCCACATGTTTATTGGACCCGTGTCCCTCCTGGTTGGTACTGGCCTCCCGGGAGGTTACACGAGGCTGGCTCCAGGGGATTATAAATGCTTCTCTGAGTGAGGGTGTCTTTCCCGCCGCCTTAAAAGAGGCGGTTGTGAAGCCCCTCCTCAAGAAGCCTTCCCTGGACCCAGCTATATTATCAAATTATCGTCCAGTCTCCAATCTTCGCTTTGTTGCGAAGGTTGTTGAGAGTGTGGTGGCGCGACAACTACCCCGATACCTGGATGAAGTTGTCTATCTGGATCTGTTCCAGTCGGGCTTCAGGTCACGATACAGCACGGAAACGGCATTGGTCGCATTGGTGGATGATCTCTGGAGGGCTCGGGACAGAGGTTGCTCCTCTATCCTGGTCCTATTAGATCTCTCAGTGGCTTTTGATACCATCGACCATGGTATTTTACTGCACCGGCTGGAGGGGTTAGGAATAGGGGGCACCGTGCTTCGGTGGTTCTCCTCCTTCCTCTCTGACCGTTCACAGTTTGTGTTGGCAGGGGGGCAGAGGTCGACCTCGAGGCACCTTATTTGTGGGGTGCCGCAAGGGTCAGTCCTCTCACCCCTTCTGTTCAACATTTATGTAAAACCGCTAGGCAAGATCATCCGTGGTTTTGGGGTGAATGTTCATCAGTATGCTGATGACACACAGCTATACATCTCCACCCCAGACCACCCCAATGATGCCCTTGCTGTGATGTCCCGTTGCCTGGAGGCCGTGCGGATCTGGATGGGGAGAAACAAGCTCAGACTCAACCCCTCCAAGACCGAGTGGCTGTGGCTTCCGGCGTCCCAGTATAGTCAGCTAGTACCATCACTGACAATAGGGGATGAGATCTTGCTCCCCACAGAGAGGGCCTGAAACTTGGGTGTCCTCCTGGATTCACGGTTATCTTTAGAAGATCATTTGACGGCCGTGGCCAGGGGTGCCTTTTATCAGGTTCGCCTGATCCGCCAGTTGCATCCCTTTCTGGATCGGGACGCCTTGCGCACGGTCACTCATGCCCTAGTTACCTCCCGTATGGACTACTGTAATGCTCTCTACATGGGGCTCCCCTTGAAAAGCACCCGGAGGCTCCAACTGGTCCAGAACGTAGCCGCGCGGGTGATTATGGGCGCAGCTCATTACGCCCATGTAACACCTCTCCTACGCGAGCTGCACTGGCTCCCGGTGGTCTTCCGGGTGCGATTCAAGGTGTTAGTTATCACCTTTAAAGCGCTCCATGGCTTAGGACCTGGGTACCTACGAGACCGTCTTTTGCCACCAATAGCCTCCCACCGACCAGTTCGTTCTCACAGGGAGGGACTACTCAGGGTACCGTCAGTCAAATTATGTCAACTGGCGACTCCCAGGGGGAGGGCCTTCTCTGTGGGGGCTCCAATCCTTTGGAATGAACTGCCCCCGGAGATACGGAATATCCCTGATCTCCGTGCTTTCCGCCGTGCCCTCAAGACCCTGATGTTCCAACAGGCGGGGCTAAACATACGAACATGTGAATGATTTTTTAAATGTTATCTAATTCTGGGTTTTATTTAATTGACCAAACTAAGTAATAATTTTAATTAGCAATTTTATGATGTTTGTGTGTCTATATTTTTCTTGACTGTACACTGCCTTGGGTCCTACGGGAGAAAGGCGGTATAGAAATATAATAAATAAATAAATAATAAATAAAATAACTAATGTGGTTGATAGCTGGAAAGCTGACTCCAGGTCTTAATGTTTCAATAACCAGCGCCTCTTTATCCAGCAATCAATACGGTTGAATTGTCCAAGGCTAAAGTTTGTATCTGTGTTTTGATCAGTTTGGGTAATATGCTATTTTATTCTCTTTAGGAAATAGAAAAATTGAGAGAAGAAATTGACAATGCCAGAGAGCTTCAGGCTCAAAGAGATTCTTTAACTCAGAAATTACAAGTAAGTAACAGTGATGGGAGATCTGTGTATGTCTAATTTAGCTATATAGATCACCCATAGGCTAGTAGAAGATGACAAGTTTTAAAGCCCCATTCACCCATAGACAGCGTCTTCATATCTTCAGTCTTGTACTAGTAGAGCAGCAAGATGCACAACAGAGCCTATTCTTCCACTTGGATATCCAAAATTTCCATATGAGACTGTTCCTCACCTGCTCTCTTGCTTATTCTGCAAATTTCCTGTCAAAATGGAACTTAACCTAATGTCTGTCAGACTTCATATACAGATTCAGTAGTAAATCACAGCAAACTCCTAGAGATGACTAAAATCTTTTATTGCCGACAAAAAAGATGCCCACTGCAATTTGAAGGAGTCAGTGGCAAGTGAGTGGGAAGGCCGGCCAGATATATAAAATCTGTGCTCCCGAGTTTAAACTCAAGGCTTTTTCTTATGCTTCCAAGTTAATGGATATTTGGCTACTCTCTTAATGACGTGAGAATCAGCCAAACTATTTCCCTCTTACACTGGCAGTTTAGAATAGAATAGAATAGAATAAAATAGAATAGAACAGAACAGAACAGAACAGAACAGAACAGAACAGAACAGAACAGAATAGAATTTTTTATTGGCCAAGTGTGATTGGACACACAAGGAATTTGTCTTTGGTGCATATGCTCTCAGTGTACATAAAAAGACAAGATACATTCGTCAAGAATCATAAGATACAACACTTAATGATAGTCATAGGGTATGCAATCAGGAAACAATATCAATATAAATCGTAAGGATACAAGCAACAAAGTTACAGTCATGCAGTCATAAGTGGGAGAAGATGGGCGATAGGAACGATGAGAATAGTAGTACTATTCTCAGTACTAGTAGTAATGCAGTCTTTAGTTTATGCCAACCTAGCAGTTCGAAAGCACGTAAAAAATGCAAGTAGATAAATAGGGACCACCTTTGGTGGGAAGGTAACAGCGTTCCGTGCCCCTTTGGTATTTAGTCATGCTGGCCACATGACCACGGAGACGTCTTCAGACAGTGCTGGCTCTTTGGCTTTGAAACAGAGATGAGCACCGCCCCCTAGAGTCGGAAACGACTAGCACATATGTGCAAGGGAAACCTTTACCTTTATCTTTTTAATGCAGCCTTAGTGAATAGTTTGACAGTGTTGAGGGAATTATTTGTTTAGCAGAGTGATGGTCTTTGGGAAAAAACTGTTCTTGTGTCTAGTTGTCTTGGTGCACAGTGCTCTATAGGGTCGTTTTGAGGGTAGAAGTTGAAACAATTTATGTCCAGGATGAGAGGGGTCTGTAAATATTTTCACAGCTCTCTTTTTGACTCATGCAGTATACAGATCCTCAGTGGAAGGCAGGTTGGTAGTGATTGGTTTTTCTGCAGTTCTAATTATCCTTTGAAGTCTGTGTCTGTCTTGTTGAGTTGCAGAACCAAACCAGACAGTTTGAATTACTTGCTCTTTAGTAAGGAGGATGAGAAGATAAAGGCAGGGGATGACCAAGAGTATTTGTGAGCATATGGTGAAGAGAATGGAAGGGTTAACCCCAGGCATCATTTGATGCTGACAAAAGATGGATTGTTCTCTTTGGTTTCAGCAGCTCCATGAAAGACAAAATGGCAAAATGGTTTTAATCCATGTTTCTCATAAGAACTAAAGAAGGCTCAGTACTCCTTGTGTGAAAAGTTTTATGTAAGCATTTAATAATAGCTGATCTGTTCAGAGGAAAGTAAAGAGATACCAAAGTCTTTTTATGCCAAACACAAGTTTATGAAGTCACCATATTATGCCTAATAATAACTCCGTGAAATTGAACTTAACTTGAGGGAGATTGACCTTTCATTCATGCTGATTAAAAATTACATGCTTCAGTTTATGGTCAAATGCTGCTGTTATTATGCCAAAACTTGCTTTTTCATGGCAGACAACTCAGATATTACAGGAAGCTAACATTAATTTTTTCTCATAGCAATTACCCTGTATAACGATACTGTCACATGCTGGAGTTTTGTTTGCAGATTCTTATATATTACATTCCTTAATGATTTGTAGACATAGATCGTTTACATCTCTTTGGCTAAAGCTAGATTTTGCCATTTATTCTCACAATTGATGTTTTACAATTGCCTGGACGAACTACTTTTGTAATGAGTGAAGAATTTATGCCCAATTATGAATAACATGCATATTGCTTAGTCAGATGTTGTAGTTGCTTATTTATTTGACATTTGCCCATCCTTTTTGACAAATGAAGGAGAATATACGTGTCCCAGGATAATATTGCAGGATCCAATCAGGGTTGGTCACGGGGACCAGGTATTTAGTCTTATGAGCTTTCGGACTTGTGCTGAAGCCCATCTTCAAGGAACTTCTCTGTAGCAGAGTGTAGGCTTTGAGTTATTCTGTGTGTGGTATTCTGTGTATTCTTTCTACTAGAGAGAAATTCCCTGAAGATGGGCTCTAGTAACAAAGCTAAACATGGTTCTCAGTCCTAAAACAGATGTGATCTTCTATAATTTGCTTACTTGTAGACAGATAAATACAATGTTGTGATAATTACATTGCAATGTAATTATCCTGCAAGAAAATTTCTATCCTGGGCCACACTGTAGCATGCTTTATACAACAATATTTCCATGTAACATTAAGAATAGAATTTAAAAATCAGTATTTTATTTACTTTGCGTATTACATTTTTTTTAAGGAAGTGGAAGTTCGAAATAAAGATCTAGAAGGCCAACTATCCGATCTTGAACAGCGTTTGGAGAAAAGTCAGAATGAACAAGAAGTTTTTCGCAATAACTTGAAAACACTTTTAGAAATTCTTGATGGCAAAATTTTTGAACTTACAGAACTACGAGATAATCTGGCCAAGCTAATAGAATGCAGCTAAAGAACACAGGATCTCAGTGCCAAACTTCTTAAAGATGCACTGTCTCTCTTCATACAGGACTTTGTTGGGATCTGCATCAAAGTTGCACAAAATTAGAAAAATGCTCCTTCAGAAGGGCCTGTTTTAAATTTTCAACAATATACAATATACAGTATTTCAGTGTAAAATTTCAGAATTCAGCTTGTAGTTAGTTGAAAAAAAATAATAACTTGAAGTACAAATTACCTCCTTGTATATAATTGGCCATAGATAACTCGAGGGTATTAACAGTAATTGAATGCAATCCTTTTCTAATTATTAGCCAATGAAATAATAAGAAGTGCTTCAAATGACATCCCTCTTAGTGTTCCACACAATGTAGGCGATCAGTTTTATTTTCTTTGTTAAGGCAACTGTATGCTGTGTTTTGTGCAAGAACTTTGTGATGAGAGCCCTCTCTTTTGTTGTAATCTGAATAATTTCTCAGGATATTTTGTACTGTTGAAAAAAACAGTGCATTACCAATTAATTCTTGCCAGGAGTGAGAGAGAGTTGCATCTTTAATTCAGACCTAATGAATTAATGCTTGTATAGTTCTTCCCTTTTTTTTTATACTGGAAGATACTGTCTTTATTTACAATGTTCACTCTGGTGTTCTATAATATTGTCTAGTGTATGGTTTACTTTTTTCCTATTGGGAATTCATGTATGTAGAAATTATGTATTTCATTTTGTTATGCATTTTGAAGCCTATCTATGAAGACAAGCAAGTCCCTGAAAGGTATTTTAAATTTTGCTATGTTCAAATAAGGTTCAGTCTATGCTTATTGAATATCACATGGACTTAACTTTTCTTATCAAAATATGTTTTAGTAATTTATTTAACAAGCATTCTGAAACTGGAAATATAGTTATTGCTGGGGCATTGACCTTGCTCAGGCAATTAAAGGGGGGTGGGGGTGGGAAAGCATTGTATTAGCATAGATTTTTTTTCTGCTGTATGTTCATGAAACACCTTTATTAGAAAAATGTGCCAGGCTATGTTCTGAATTTCAAAACAAGACCTGAATTCAGTTTTCCTCAGTGAACCTCTTTTTAAGTTGTATTGACGTAATTTACAAAGATTTTTGCCAAATATGTATTTCTTTATATTATATAAATAATATATATATTATTTTAAAGGAAAAAAGAAATGCAACTGAGGATCAGTCTATGTTTCATGAATGGGAATGAGTTAGCCTTGCTGTAGATTGTCTAATATTGCAAAAGATTTTTAAAAATTTAACAACAAAAAATCAGACAACAATGCACTGACCTTTTTATTTACACCAAATTAATTTGGATGTTAAATATAAAATACAGCTTAAATATAAACTCTGTATTTTCTTTTCCATTTAAGGACTGCTATTCAAAACTAGATAATATAAATCGGGTTTTTTATGTGTGTACTGTATGTATATACTGTATAATACAGGCACTCTAATTTGTATTTAAAATGAGATAAATATTTGGCTTAATTTATAAAATGACATTTTCTTTATCTGTAATTTAACAAGTGTCTCCTGAAAGATCAGGATTACTGTTAAACACTAAATTATGATGTATTATACTATACGTACTGTACACATCATTTGTTTTGTCCATGTTTTAGAGTATTTTATCATTTATTTTATTTATTATTGGGAAATATTTGTTCATTGCATTCATAGATAAAAGCTTTCTATGGTGATTTTTTAAAACTTAATAGCTAAGTGTTGATGATGTGTAACCTTGTTGGTCAGGACAGTAGTGATTACCTGATTTTAATTTACCTGAAGAAGTTTGTGCCTCATTCTCTTGCTAGATGAGTGTCACTCAGAAACATCTTCAGCAAAGTATAAAATTGGTGTAATTCTGGGACGAATGAAGTAAGTTCTTGCTCTGTATTCTTAATTATAGCAAGTTAGAGCAGAAATTTGATGGCAAAAAATGTAATATTGTTTTTAATAAGATCAAAATTTTTAATACAAGGACATTTACATGTGGGAAAAAAGTTTACAAAGTTATTTCCACTTCAATGCTGTGTATATGTGTTGTACAAGAAAACCTATTTGTATATGTACACACACATATGTATATACAGTATATAAAAAAATTAAACGTGCACATTTAGAATATTTTCCTATTGAAATTAAAATTAGTAATCAGAAATCAATATTTGGGAATTTCTTTTCTCATGTATATTTAGATGCTTGACTTTGGGTTCTTTTGTTTGTAAAATAAAATCCAAGAGGGCTGTACTACTGAATTCCCAAAAGTCATCTAACATGTATATGGGATAAGGTAAATGTAAGTGCACATATAAATTAATTATATTAAAAATATTTTAATGTTCATTTACATTAGATGGGTGTTAGAAATTATATGTTAACAATTACACTCAGTTGTTCTTAACGAAATGGCTCTTCTGCACTAGCATATATGCCAGAAAATACTTTTGATTGTCATAGACTAAGAAAAGCAAACAAGAATTTACATCGAAGAACAATCACATTGTGTGTAACTTGTTATATGACAATTATGGAGTCTTGTTAAAAATTCTTTTAAAACCCAACAAAATACAGTTTTTATTTTGAAATACAATTGCTGTTCTGGAGAATGTACTTTATTATTTTTTCTTTCTTGAACTCTTTTTAAGAATTATAAACTGTTCATTGGATGGCAGCATTTACCTTAATTCTTCAGGTGCTACTGGATTTTGAATTAGAGTGTCATGTTGTGAAATTATGACTTTGACATAAAAAGGTTTTATAAGTATATCCCTGTCTAGAAGTTGGTTATTGGGGCCTCTTTCTCATAACTCTACTCCAGAATTTTCCAATAATTTCATTCTTCCATATAGAATTTCTTGATCCCAGGCCACAAAATTCATCAAATGCAACTAATAGGCACCAGTTTCATGATTGAACAATGTGGGCTTATTCAGAATCAAGTGGCTTTTGTTGTCTAATGACCATTTTAATATAAGCAAGTTGGAAGCTAGACAAATAAAGCATCTGTTTGATTGGTCCTGTTTGAAAGACATTCAGATGTAAACTATAGATAATATTGATCAATAATATGATGGTACCTTTGGGAAGTCAGTGCCAATTGCATGAACAGAAGACCTCATTTCACTTACAAAAGAAACTACAATCCAGGAGATCCCACCCAACATCTGTACTGGAGCAATTTTTTTAGGAAAGAAAGGTACAACAAAAAGCTGCTTTTTCCACAACAAATGGAGATTCTCCCCCTAAAAAAACTGCTTCCACTTGTAAAATTGTTTTTAAAACTACTACACAAAGCAAACATTTAAATTAGACAATGGCTAGTTGCACATATTACATGAAGAGCTGTTTGCATAATCAGCTAGACCTAGTAGGATTATAGATCACTGACCATTTTGCAAGGCCAAGAACATACCATTGTGTCCTCTTACCTGCCACCAACCCACCAAAAGACAACTTCCACCCATCTTTATCTGTTATATTAGAAGTTTTTTTCTGAATAGACCACCTAAGTGATGCTGCCCAGTTCACCTACTGTACTTAATTCCATTGTAGGCAAATCACTCCATACCAACTGGTTACTGGGTGCTATGACAGGAATTGTCCAGTCACTGGCCTTCCCAGCCATTTTTTTCCACTGGTGAAATAATGAAAGTGAATCAGTTCCTATGATTTTACAACTTAGTTGATGGAACAGTAGAACAGTGAAATGATGGGCCCTCTCTTCTATTTCTTAGCAGATGAAATTGAAATGAATTCTGCCACTTCCTTTTATTGGCTATAGACACAGGAAAAAGGGTAGAAGTGTGGTGTTCGTGGTTTTCATGGGGTCGGGAGGGATAAAGAAATGGAATTTATTAGTCAAGATCTACTGTAAATGTAAACAAAATCCAAAGAACAGGCTGTCACTGGGACCAAACTGGAAGAGTTGAATCTAGAAAGGTATTTCTTAAGCTGATTTCATTTCCTCTGTACAGAAGCCAAGAATTTTAAGGCTGAAGTGTGGGAAAAGTCCCTAGTTGTTACCTAATTTGATAGATTTCAGTTAACATTACATGAACTGTCAACAGATTTGGAACTGCAAAGGGGTATTGGAATATATGAAGAACTGTGATGGCATAGTTAGTGGTTAGAATGCAGAATTGCAAGCAAACTCTGCTCACAGACAGGAATTCAATCCAGATCGGCTCAAGGTTGATTCAGCCTTCCATCCTTCTGAAGTCAGTAAAATGAGGACCCAGATTATTGGGGGCAATATACTGACACTGTAAACTGCTCAGAGAGTACTGTAAAGCATGATGGAGCATTATATAAGTCTAAGTGCTATTGCAAATTATTCCCCCCCACCCCCAGCAATGTGATAACACCTACCCATGACAGAAATTGTATTCAAATAAATATATTTTATTTAAGGAAATGAAGGAGCAACTTTTAAGCACCAAAACTTGAAGTATGTTGTTACATTGCATGTTAAGAGACAGTCATTCAGGACTTTCGGTACAAGTTTGAATTTTGAAGCCATGATAGTAGAAAACATGAAGTACAAAGCAATACAACAAAATTACTGAAAGACTACACTAAAGAAAAATAAGCAAAAAGAATTAAACTTTAAAATTTCAAAATATTGCTAAGAATGCTCAATTAGTTTATGTATCTTGTTTAATACTTTAGAACACTGAGCATTATAAAGGTATTGCAAAGGTGTGCGGGAGTATGCTTTTTTTAGAAATGTTCATTAATAGTATCCATTAAATACAGCTGTGTTAAGTACTGCAGCAATGTGATTTAAATTTTACTTTGACTAAATCAATGAATAGTAATTTTTATTTTAGCTTAAAAATGAAAATGTACTATGAATATTTTCTTGTACTTACCTATGCAATTTTGTTGGCAGCCTTTTGCATTTCAGTAAAATATTAACACAGCTGTGACATTGGCAACTCAAAACAATTGATAATTAAATAGAAAAACACAAATATAAGAAGTAAAATGTGTTATTGGGAAACCCATTCTGACATCACTGGTACTTTTAATTAGGGATAAGCAAAGGCTATATATGATATTAGATAAGGAATAAATTCCACATACTCAATTTAACAATCATTCACCCATCTGTTGTTTGACTAGAAAGAGAAAAAAGCATTCAGAAATCTGTACTATTTTTCCTGGAGGAAAGTATAGCAGGAGGAAAATTTAAATCAGGAAAATAGAATGATAGGATAGGGAGAAATGTATGAGACAATTTTATCTGGAGATCCTTGTGGCTATTTTTACCCTTTAAAAAAAACTGGAATGACCGAATCCTTTTTCTCAAAATGCCCTCTTTAGGTTTACTTTCAAGAACACACGATGCATGATATCTGGAAGTTGTCTCATGGCAAGTGGACTTTTCATTTTTTTGTTTGAAAAATTTCCCTGCTTATTGAAGAAGTCTCTTCAAACTGAGCAAGTTGGGACACACTTAAGAGAAAAATTTAAGAGTAAGGTCTCTTAACAATTCTCTGCCTACTCACCTAATCAGCCTATTCAGAAATGAAACCACACTGAAGGACATATGAGGTTCACCTAAAAACATGGTGAGACTGAAGAAACTACTTGGATAAGCAGCAAAACGTTTCAAACAAAAAAAAAAAGTCCAATTCCCATGACTGCATACAACTTTACCTGGATGTCTGAGAATTTTCATCTATGATGTATAATGGTAATTCGTAAAGCATGATTATAGGCAAACAAGATTTTATTATTCTTTCTGCAAAGTTTTAGCAAAATTCTAGAGTTTGGGGGGAAAAACCCACAGCCAAACTAGCACCTCAGGAACACCTTAGCTGCCTCTCTATTTTATTATCATTTTACCTATATTGAAAGCATGGCACTCACACATGTAACCTAAAATAGACAAACAAGGACTGATGTTGGGGAAAATATTTGTGCATGCTTGACTCAGCGTGGAAAATGATAACTTCTATATAAGATATCTTTACCAATAAAGGAAGGAAATAAGAGACAAATTAGAATGGGGAAATAATCTTCTGCTTCTAAAGTGATATGAGAGGCAATGTATAAATTTTACAGAATAAAATCATACGTATTAAAATTTGCAGTTGATATGACAAATAAATGTATAAATGAGCAATAGCCAATCAACACAAAACTGCTTGTCTCACTACCATAGTTTTACAGTGGAAAATAAACAGTATAAGAACACATTCATAAAAGGGATTGCCTTCATGATTCGGAACTCACATGAAAGTTTGCATCAATATAGCACAATTAAGTACTAGCTTTCATTATCCTGCTCCCCTTTGGGTTATACAGTCCCCAAATGACAGCAGGGATATAAAAGGGCTACAATAAAGGAGACAGAAGAAAATTCCAAATTTAGGAAGTGAATATTCTCTCAAAAGAGATGAGAGTAGCATATATTTTTTGAAACTACTAAATTGCTCAAAGAGCCTGTTCATTCAATTACAATGCTCTAGTTCATATATACTGTATTCAAGACAAGATCAGGCTTCCTCTTGAAGAGAGATTATACTGGGATATTTTAAATGAATTTAGTATCCAATCACTGTTTCTATCAGTTAGCATACTGACCCAAGAAATGAAAGAAGGTATAGAAATGGATGTTTGGGGCAGTGACAAAATGGCTTATTAGAGACTGCTAAATTCACAAATTACAATTTAATGTTATTTATTTAAATAAAATACACGTCTAAAGTAAATTTGATGGCTTTGGGTGTTCTTTATTGGAAGATGATGGCCTAAGTTGACAGCACAAGAAATAGGGTTTTCTGATGTTTTTCCTTATAAAAAACTCAAGTCTAGTTTTAGTGCTTCTAGTTTTAGTGTTTATCCTGTCAAAATAGGAGGATATTATGATACAAACTTTCAGCAATTGTGGCCAAGATCCTGAAATTGGTCTAGGTCAAATAAACTGTCCAATAGACTATAAATGAATTATACCTAATAAGAAATATCCTTGTAGACACATCATACTAACTTAATATAGCAAATTATATACTAAATTGTAAGGTAGTGCACTATGATCAAACTACACCTTGGCACATTACTTCTTCAAAAAAAATATGGTGAAGTATTGGAGATTCGTTACTGCCAGTTACAACCACATAGTTGCCCAACGATGACTGCCCTTGTTGAGTCTCAGTATGAAGTAAACAGGCCAAACTCAATTTTATTTCCTCTCTTTGATTCAAGAAGGTAGAACCAGTTTGCCACCAAGTCTATTTCCTTTACACTTAAATGTTGGAAAGTGCATTGTTTTCTCACTTTAGATACAAGACCATGGTAAAGAATTTCCTGAAATAGGCCTTTGGCTTTTTTCTTGTAATCAGAGTGTGAAAATTGAAAAATAAATTTCTGGTACAAGGCATTTATAAGCCATTCTAGATTTTTAAGGGCCCAATAAAAATGGGCTTTTATTTGCTTCTATTTTTGAAGCGCTATTTAGGAGTCCCACATAATTGTCTTAAACAACACATAGGGTTGTGCAAAATATTAGGAAATAATTATACAAAACTTACATGCGGAATGTCTATATAGCTCCAATCCATGAATTATGTAAGATTTTCTTCAGCAACTGACATGTTTGTTTCATTCAAAACATTAGCTACATTTATAGGATAAAAACTAGTGCTTTTTTTTTTTCCAGCTATTAATGTAATAACTGAAAAAATGCGTATTTTTCTGCTGAAGCTTGGCCAATCAAAGAATAGTTTTGACTTCTAAATACATGAAAATCTGACTGCCCAGGACTATATCAAAGGGTTAGTTTGCGTCAATTATCATTAGATGGACAAGAAGCCTACATTCAATCCAAGTATTTCTTCCCATGTGTTTCTATGAAAACTGCTGTTGATTGATTGGTATTATTACCGGTAAAAATAAGGTGCTTTTAACTGCTGCAAGAAGTTTCTCTAGTATGGCTTTGGAATGTTACACATTCTGCTTCAACTTTTGAGATCATTATGACTACCTTCAGTACCAGGATTATAAAGCATAATAATTAAAATAAATCATGCTCACAAATCCATATGCTTTAAGTTACAATTCACTCTTTAAAGGCAGTGTATATAAAATAAAATAAAATATTGACACTTATGAAAGTTTCCTACAGGGCATCATTACAAAAATGAACCAATACTATGAAAAGCAATAACTGCCTAAAATGAAGCTCAAGAGCAAAGACTTCTTAGGGTGAAATACATATTCTTCCTATATCCCTGCAAGATGCAAGTTAGTGCCATTAAACTTGTTTCTATGATTACAATTTTTAAGATATAAGTTGCAGAGTTTTGAAGAGTTCTGTAAGGAAAAGATTGAAATTAGAAACAAAGGTAAATGTACTAAATTACAGAATATGTAAATAATCATAAAACCCCAAGCAATTAATAAGAACATAACTCTTTTAACCATTGTATAGAAGATAAAGCAATTTTGTGAGTAGTACTGTTCCCCTTCATCTTAAATAAATTTTCAAATGGAAATATTTAAATGACTTGGGCCTTATGATATAAATATCATATATTTTCCAAATCATATTACTCTTTACTTGGCATTTACCATCCCTTATGAATGTCAGCTTTATTTGTACATATGCAGATAATTTACTGATATATGAGTTATGGATTAAAAAAACTAACTGAAATTTGTCATTCATTAGCAGTAGAAATAGAGTTGCATGGCAGCATGCAACAATAAAATACTGGAATTCATTATTCAAACAATATTTACTAAGCTCTTTTCTTAAATGCTTTTCTACATACTTTATAGGTTTATTTTGAGAAATGTGTAGACCTGAGCACTATGACTTCTTAGCCTGCCACAACTTTTATATACAATGGGCTTTAAGCAACAAACTTAAGAATTACTTCTAGTCAGAAAACTTGACTATGATAACAGCACATGGTGTTGATCAATAAACTACTGCTACTGTACTCTTAACTGACAACTGAACCAGTCTTCTCATCCTAACAGATTATGAACATTTGTACTCTAAAGGGAAAACTCTAGAAATGAGATCAACTATTGTACAGCAGCCAGTGTATATGTTCCTACAAACAAGCCATTTTATAGACTCACGCCATTTTCATATTCTTGCAATAATTAAACTATTATTAAAAACACTCATGCATTTTTCAAGGCAAAACTCTTAACTATAAAAGCCTGAGAGCTTCATATACTTCTCCCATAAATTCAAAATCTGTGGATGCAAAATAATGCAAAGAATTCTGTATCTTTGCACAGAATGTCTGGTAATGTTTGGTAATAGATTAGTAAAGGCCCAGTGACACTTGAAACTTCGGCTGCAAATGATTACAAAAAGTTTAGCATGATATCCACATATCACCTTCACTGTAAAAGTTCATGTTTTGTGCCGTGGGAAAATATTCAAATGCAGTATATTTATTGTGGACACAACTAACCATCAGCGCAGTATGGATATTATGGGGTTTTCTAAACTTTAAACAGTTACATTTTGCAATTATGAATTATTGCCACATAACCCTGTATTATCTGGGATTACAACTATGAATAACATATTACAGTATGTAATTTTTCAATGAAACAAATATCTGATGCTAATATAACCAATATTATTTTTCTGTCAAACTGTTTAGTGTTCCTATGTTAACTGAACTCATACTATTTTAAGCTTTCCTTCAGAAGTCAATATTTTAGATTATATAAGGCAATAAGCATCTGAAGAAATACACCTACCAAGTATAGAATAGCAGGCATCACTTTAAAATAGCCAATATTGTCATTAATAGACAAGGGAATTGTAAGAACCAGTTGTATTGGGCTAAGATTCATAACATATTTAAACGTTTTATGTTTTTTCCAAATATTTGTTAAAAGAAAAAAGGGCCACCTCTTGTTCCATAAAGTAAGTAAAGTTACTATACGCATTCCTACCAATATGCAACCTTATAAAATATCCTTGGAACAGGGCAACAAATTAATATAGTAAATAATTTTAACGTAGTTTTTCCTAAGATAAAGGGATCTTATCCTTTTCCAAGCATATTAGTACACTTTAACAGAAGGAGCTGGCCAAACTCAAAATTCTCCAGAATTGAGTTTTGATCAGTTTTAACAGGACAAGACTAGCCTTGATGCAGGAATACTGTTTAGTATTCTGACAGTACAAAATGAGCTGCCTGCAGCTATTAGTCATGCTGTTTAGGAATACATTTCTTTAAGTATTCATTGTATTGGAGGCTTGGTCTCCTTTAGACAATTATCCTGGGGTTAAAAAGAAATCATTTACAATAAACTAGGGTATTACATAATTCAAATATATTTATGACAATGAATGGGAATAATGAAAATAGAAGGGGGATGAAAATGATTATAATTTTACAACTTAGAAGTAAAATCTCATTTCAATCTTGCATTCTCCTTAAATAAAAGTTCCTTATAGAGTAATCAAAGAACAGTCAAACAAATAGATAAAAATAATTTTAAGTGTTCTTATTATAAAATATTGCTTCTATAAATAAAACGTATAACTTTATTATAACTCAGCCCTGCAATTAAAATGTTACCATAAGAGAACAAACAAACACTAATTTAAAAATATAAGGTGTATTACAGTATCCATGACCTTCTAAGAGTTTTGCTATATATCATTTTATAATGCAGTAGATTGTAAACAAATTTTTAAATACATGAATTTCATTCTTAGAGCATTTTCCATTAAACATGTAATCATTTCTCACTTTCAAACTAATTTGTAGTTTGAATTATTAGTAGTTAAAATGCATTTTCCTTTCAAATCTACCTCCTATGTGAAATGAATTCCCGTTGGTGTAACAAGTAATCAATGTCAATGTAGCAGTACTTTTTCTTCAACACTGATGTCTTCATACTTGCTCTAGTAAATTATGCTGGGAAGAAGCTTGGCTGCAAAAGCTGCTGACATGTTTCACACATACTGTATGTAAAAAGTAAGTGAAGAATCAGAAAATATTTTGAAAGGTTCTTTCTCCTCAGAATTATGCAAAATGTGCACTTAAATAACGCAGCTTTTGGTCCAACTGAAATCTTCTACTATGAATTTAAAAAATGTATTCATGCACATATCAAATATTTTCTCAGAGTAAAATTCTCCTAAAGTGGTGACCAAACAGTTGATTATGAATGTTCAGAAGTGAAGGAAATATCTTATTCATTGGAATCTTCAGACCTGTTAAAATAAAAACACAGAAATTTGAAAAACTGCTTGAAAACTAGTCTTTGAGCTACATTAAAATTGGCTACCATTGAAAGCATTTATCCTTTCTTCCCATTTTAATTAATCAGCTTTATTTTTTGGGATATCTTATCGCCATTTTTTTAAAAAAATGTGCCAATGAAAAAGACTTGTGTCATAGAATTAAAGACACACAACTGAACAATATTCCCAACTGATTGGATGTTGGCTTCTAATGAAAAATATAGTTAAAATGTTTTATAGAGAGAAAGAAATGGGAGCAAAATACTGTGTTTCCCAAAAATAAGCCCTGGTCTTATATTAAATTTTGCTCCAAAAGATACATTAGGGCTTATTTTCTGGTTAGGTCTTATTTTTGGGGAAATACGGTACTAAATGCATCCATCTGGCTGACAAGCTTAACTGGGGCTTATTTTGGGGGTAGGACTTAAATTAGCATCCTGATAATCATCCTGATAGAGCATCCTGAAAAATCATGCTAGGATTTATTTTCCAGTTGGGTCCTATTTTCAGGGAAACCGTATACATAGCATATAAGATTTCAGGACTGCCAATTTCAAATAAAATCCAAATTGTACTTCAGTCTCATTCCTTAAGAAACAGTAAATAGGGCCCATGGATGGTTATCTTCATGACAAAGAAATGCAGGATGATTGAGAACCTCTGAATAATAAGATACCGAAAAGACAATTTGCAAACCATTCTAATGAGCAAAACACAGTCTCTTTAGGAAACTACTATGGATGAATATGGAGCTTTCAGCTGAAGCAGTGTCACCTCATAAGACATTGGAAGCATGTCTTCTCTGTCATTGTGCTTCCCTTATGAAACTTCCCCCTCTTGGAAATTTGGATTACCCTGACTTTGCTGGCTTTCTGGAAAAAGATGAAGACCTCAGTTTTCTCCTGGGGATAGGATGCTAGAGTAGCCCAGGATATGTGTTTGCTATGAAAGTAGCACAATTTGGGCCTCAATTTGGTTTTTTAAATTAATTTTAATTGTGTACAAGTGTTTTATCTCTGTTTGCCAGCCAAAGTTCCATTGGTTAGATTGGTATTTGTATAAATTTGTTTAACGATTAAAATAAGACTCTGGAAATATAATTACATACCATTCTACTGAGAAAAAAATTAGACAGCTTAGAGAGCTTTCAATCAATTTGAGAGTTTAAAAGACAGATAGTCCTTGAGGTATGACTGATCACCTAACAGCCATTTGAAGTTGTGACAGACTCCCCCAAAGCTACTTATGACCCCATTTCGAAGTTACTGCTGCTGTAGTCATTCACCCTTATGACCAACCACAGCTCTCTCCCATCCCCATCCCATCCTGCCAGGACACTGCAGGCCTTGGACCTACTCGCTACATGCCCATCATCCAATACATATCCCTGTGCCATGTGGCTTGCCTTCTGGAAACAGTGGAATTTTCAGTGCACTTGCAATTCCTTGTGGGTGCACCAAAATGTCAGTCACTTCCATGAGGCTGCCACACACAGCCCAGGAACAAACCACTCCATTTTGCTACAATGCAGTCTGCTCTGTGTATAGTGAGTTAAGACAGCAAAATGGAGCAGTCTGTCCTTGACCTACATGGCAGCTGCACCCACAAGGAATTGTGTGATGAAAATGATGGCCACTTCCAGAAGGCAGTCATGCAGCTCTCTTCTCCATCTTGAGGCCCAGATCTTCAGAAGGTAAATGAGGAGGAAAGTGTGGGGGCTGGTGAGGTGAGAATTGGGCCTAAGGCCTGTAGGCATTTGGTGTGTGAGGAAAAGGTCTTCCCAATCCTAAGGGTTGGGAAGTGGAGCACAAGGTGTCTTAGAAGGTGGAGAGGCCTCGGGATGGTAGGCCTAAGACAGGGATAGACCTCCAAGGACCTCCTCAATCACTGAAGCATCCTATTGTCCGCTTAATGACCTACACCGGGTGTCAGCAACCCGCGGCTCTGGAGCCACATGCGGTTCTTTTGTCCCTCTGCTGTGGCTCCCTGTCGGATAATCCCACTACTGGCTGGCCCCGCCCTTCACCCTCCCCTCCCAGTAACTCCTCACCTGGCCTGAGAAGGTAAGCGTCACAGTGGAGGATGGAGAAGCAGCCGGGGCTGATTCTCCGGTGCCTTACCTCTTGCTGGCACTTCTTCCAGCCCTTATTGGTGCTGGGTGTGCCTCAGTCACTTGAGGAGACATGCAAGCAGCTCTCTGCCCCGAGACATTGGCCTGACCCGGCTGTGACCGACCTCAGCCTTGCTAACACGAGGGCTGGTGGGGTGGGAATGGGATCTGGGAGGAGGAAACAACAGAAAGGGGGATGGGCCCGCAGCACCCAGCTGCGGCTTTAAACTGCTTGGATGATGCTTTTCAATCAAAGTCTCCGGCAGCACCGCTCCACTGGAGGACTAAAGAAGCTCAGGGCAGTGGGAAAAGGGGGCTGGCCCCGCCAAACCTCACATGCCCACCCCGGGGGTCAGACTCGGAGAAAGCCAGAACACCCTCGCCAAAGACGTTTGCCCGTCAGCCAGTCAATCCACCTGCCCCGTGTGCCTTTGCTGTGCTTTGGCCAAGCCTGGGTGTTCACTTGAGGGTCTCCCCACTCCTCACTTGAGTGTGTCCTTCCGGCCCTGCCACAGCCGGCCAGGGGGTCGCAAGAGAAGGAGGGGAAGGAGGAGGATCGTCTTTGGGGAAGCCTCCGCCATGGCTCGCACTCATTCCTTAGCCAGCCTGGATTTCCGAAAAGTTACCAAGAAGAAAGAAAAGGAGTAGCGAAGAGCCCCAAGGAGAGCTCGTCGGGTTGGCCCAGCCTTGGCTTTCCAAGAGAGAGAGAGAAGAGATATAAAGACAGAGACAGAGAGACACAAGAGAGAGGGAGATACAGACACACACACACACACACACAGAGAGAGGGAGAGAGAAAGACACACACACAGAGATACAGAGACAGACAGAGAGATACAGACACACAGAGAGAGAGAGAGACATAGAAGACACAGAGAGATACGGAGATGGGGGAGATAAAGAGGGAGAGAGACAGCGACACAGAGAGAGAGAGATACAGAGAGAGAGGTAGAGAGGGGGAAGTAGAGAGGGAGGGGGAGAGAGACAGACAGACAGACACACACAGATATACAGAGAAGGGGAAATGGGGAGATAAAGAGGGAGAGAGACAGAGACCACAGAGAGAGGGGGAGAGAAAGAGGGAGAGAGAGACACATAGAGACACAGAGAGAGGGGAGGGGGAGGGAGGGTGGAGAGACATATATATATATAGAGAGAGAGATACAGAGACAGTAGATAGGCATAGGAGGCACAGGAAGAAGCCACAACTGAACAGCAATATATCTGCTCTGCATGTCAAAATCTTCAGGTTAAATTTGTGGAATCTCTAGTTAAATGAGTTTGATGTATCAGAACTGGGGAAAATATCCTTGAGTTGCTATCTATTGGAATCCAGCATCATTAGCATTTCTGGTCCAGATACAGAGCCACTTAATATGCTTAACTACTGCAGATAGAGCTATGGATGAGACCAACACTTGCATCTATAAACTGTTCATTTAATTTATAAATGATTCTGCAGTAAATTTTATACTGAAAAAATACAGTACTTGTATTTTTACTAGGCTATATTATTAAATGAAAGCTCTCTTAACTGAAAAACATATTTTAAAGACCTCAGACATGGCCTTCATTTTATTAAATTTACCAGTAATTAACTACTAGCATGCCAATTCATTTATTAATTTGATAAGGACATCTTTGTCAAATTGATAACAGCCATGACAGCAAGTTGAATGTAAAACTAACACAGCAAATGTTTCTATTCAGTTTATAATCCAGAAATCAGATTAAGACTTAATGCCTTATTTCAGTGTGACTGAACTTTCTACTACATGAATCTGATAAAGCTATATTGTAACTCAGAAAAATGTATGCCTTTAATAAAATTTGTACATCTGAAAATTCATCACCAAACTTTTTTGGCTGGCATAGGCTACATGGCTTTCCTCTTATGTTTAATCTATATATGTAAAAGTGAAATACCACTCGCACATCATAACAAAATCTCCAGAACCGTAAAGCCTACAAACTTGAAATTTGCCATGTATGTTCCTCTTGGCTTCTAGGTGCTCACTAAGAAAGGATTTTTTTTGAAATGACCATCAGAGCATTAGTATTTCATATATTATTATTAACACGCCTGATGCTAATAATTCTACTCCCCATCTCCACCTGAAATAATTCTACTCCCCATCTCCACCTGAAAAGAAATCTGTTACAAATGCAAAACACAAGCAGAGAAAAGGAGTTTCAGTTTCAGTTTTACTTTCACAGCAGCAAGCAGGGGATAGGATAGGGTTCTGTGGGGCAAGCCTGAGTGAGAGAAGGGGATAGGATAGAAGATGTTTCTGTGGGGCAAGGCTCAGTGAGAAGGGGATAGGATAGGCTTCTGTGGCACAAGGCTGAGGGAGAGAAGGTGAGAGGAGAGGCAGATTGTAAGTACTCATTAATTTTCAAGCTGTTTCAATTTATCAAGCCCATAGTAGTTATCAATCACATAGTTTCATAGCGGAGCACAGGTATACAGCGAGTATGTTTATAAATTCTAATACCGGTAGAAGATAATATATGTAGCTCAGAGTTGAATTATGGAAACTTGATGCTTTTTATTTGCTTGCAGATGTTTTATCACCCAACTAGGTAATGTGTCAGGTGGCAAAGAAGCATTGGCTGGAAGGGACCAAAGATAACTTTTTCCACAGTGGCTTCTGCTCTATGGAACATCCTCTCTTTGGAGATTAGAATGGCCTACATCCTGTTAGCCTTTAAAAGGCCCTAAAAACCTTTTATATATGCGTGTGCCAGTTTTGTGGCTTTCTCTTTGGTAAATTTGTTGCTTTAATTTGAAAAATTAATAGCTTGTGGCAATTGTATTATTAGTTATAAGAGCATTTTAATCTAATATCTTAAGAAAATAAAAAACAAGAAAATGTAAACAAGAAAATGTTTACATTGTCTGTTGGTCTTAAGGCACTCTAATATTTTCTCTCCTATGGAAGAAAACTGACAATAGTTCCTGTAAAGGCTGCATCATTTAAGAGGATACTATATACTTATGGTAAAATTACCCTTAATTTTCCCAGTCTGTGCATGGTAGAGTCTCTTCCTCATCTTCAGACTCTGGTGATGCCTCCTTAATCCGTCGTAGTGCTTCATGGATGCTGCGAGTTAAAGGATCATCATCAGGTAAAATTGTGAATGATTCTCTCATTATGTCCTTTTGAACCTTCTTCAGTTTCACGCCTTTTCTGATCTGTGCCAGGATGTTATTGCTGTCATCTTCATCAGGAAATGGGGGTAGATTTCTCTGTTCAACCTTCCTCAGGTGGAAGCTGCCACGTTTCAGGGAAGCCAAAACCTCATCCATTGGTGAACTCACTATAGAAAATAGTAAGATTTACTAAATATAAATTTACATACTACAAGTTCTAATTTTATCTTGTATGCAGTATTCAGATCCAAAGTGAGAAAGGTGCTTGATAAAAGTGTGCAGTATTCAGATCCAAAATGAGAAAGGTGCTTCAAATCTAACATGAGTGCGCTTGCTGTATTTTTTGGATTTTCTTAAAGAAGCCACATATCTTCTTGTTTGCACAATAGCTACGACACGGTCCTAGGAAAATCTGTTTAAATTAAGGGGTTGACAATATCCCAGATCACCTAAATGACCTACTTAAATGGGATAAATAATCCTATTTATGGCACATTAAATAGTTTCCAGCAAGCAATAACTTTGCCTTCATTGAAAGAAAAAAAAAAGATCTTAAACAAAATTTGCTTATCTCTTCTTTGGATGCATATTTTTGTTAATTGTTTCTTATTATAAATAAAACAAAGGAAATTGTTTAGATTATAGAGGGCAGGGAAGGTATTTTTTAAAATTATAAACCTCTACTAATCACTTCTTGAATACAGTATATGTCTACTTTTTGAGGTTGCATTATTTTTAAATCCTGAAAGAAGTATCCTTCGTTAACTTGTCTCTGAGAGGGAGACAACAATGGAGATATATTTAAATAATAAATGGATATAAACCTGATGTTGTTGAATGATTGATGGAAACAATACTACTGTAATACAGTTGGAATCATGTTGTTATTAAAAAGATTCACATGGTAGCAATCCAGCATTCCCAATCAATTAAGAAATGATTATTGATCTTCCCCCACCCTCCCATAAAAATTCAAGTTATATTACAAATGCTTTTGAAAGATCCTTTGTTTCAAACATATGGGCCTAGACAGATATTGTTCATGGTATACAATCTCAAAGTTTTTTTTAGTGTGACAAGCTAATGATTTGAAACCTGGCTATTATTTTTGATTATTAGCCAAGCAATTGCAAACACACACTGGTTTTACTTTTTACATAACTTCATTCAAAATAAATCACAAATTACCTCTTCTTCTTTGCAATCCCTCTATATCACCAGTTTTCTTCAATTTTTTCTTGGCACTGACTAATTCACTGCTATCAAAAAAATGAGCCGATGGTGCAATAGTGAGCAACGGAGCTGGCTTCTCTGCATTGCTCTGTTTAACAGGACTAGTGCTTTTTTCAGAACACTGAGTAGATTCTTCCTTGGTGGGCAGAGGTGGTGGTGGTGGCGGTGGTAGAGGAGGAGGAAATGGTGCCTCACTGATTGTATTGGAATGAAATTCAGTACTAATGAGAGCTGGAAGAGAATCAGTTTGAGAAAATTCAGACATAACACTACTAGGAGATAGAAAAATATCTTCAAATTGTCCTAAACTTGTAGACTCCTGTTTTTGGAAAGGCTGGATTACTTTTTCTTGCTCCATATTATCTGTCTGTGTAGTTACTGGTGAAGATGGGGAATGATCTAGACAAGATGTTGAAGTGGCTGTACTTTTTCTTCTTGCATGAGTCAGCCGAAGTCTAGTTGATTTAAGAATTACCTGCCCAGGATAGCGCTTAGAAAGGGAGAAAGGAAGAAAGAAAGAAAAAGAATTTAAATTGTAGAATTTTACACTTCTGTAGCCCAGTATGCAAACTTCATTTTTAAAAAGTTACAGTAAGGAGTCATTTACATATTTCATATTTCAGTGCCAGAAACTTTAAAATAAAATGAAATAGGAAAGCAGAAAAACAATATTGAAATCACATTTTCAATAGAGGTGGAATGTAGAAAGTTTAGAATGCGGTGACAATAATTTATTTTCATCTGAAGATGAAAATTCATTCAAGATAAATTTTCTATTTCTGCACAATTGATGTAAATTGCATTATATGAAGAACATTTTAATTCCTCCATATTTTTTCAACAACCTTAGTGATATACAGTAAACTGATTACTGGTAACCCCAGCAGTCAGCAAGAACCGTATCAAAAATAATCACATAGAAGATAAAAAAGATAACAAATATGTGAAACCAAGCTTTAAATCTTCCTATTTTAAAATTCATTTTTTAAAAATCAGTTTTTTTCTTTTTAAACAAAATTTTCAGTCATTTATAGATGACAACAGCATCTGAAAGGTTATATAATATACTTAACTAAATTGAAAAATCCATTATAGAAGATTCAAGTGTAATTATTCTTTCTAGCTGAAAGTTGAAATAAAAATGATTTTAAGACTAATCTTCTTTATTAATTTCCTGTGGTGTATAATTTAACAACTGATCCACACATCATGTGTATAGATGATAGGGAGTTCTGGCAAATTCAGACTTCACGGGATAACTGCTCAAATTGTTATTGAATAATGTCTTTAATAATTTATTATTTAAACTACTATATGAAAATTCAAGTGAAGTCAATCTTTTCCAATTACCTGTTTAAATGTTCGAAGTCTATCCAATGTTTTCTGTCGTTCTTGACTAACCCATGAGTTTTTTCTTTCTACCTCATCTTGCAACCGCTCTCTTTTCTGATGATAAAAACAAAATGGTAAAATATAAGGGGAACAGAAATTTGGGAGGAAAGAATAATATCCTTACATTATTACTTTCTTCTCCAGAGGACAATATAGTGTAATCCTTAATGGAACTACATCTACATGGAGGGAAGTAAGTAGTGGGGTATTCCAAGGTTCTGTCTTAGGCGCAGTATTCTTCAATATCTTCACAAATAATTTGGATGAGGGAATAGAAGGGGAACTCATCAAATTTGCAGATGATATCAAATTGGCAGGAATAGGCAACACTCCAGAAGATAGGCTCAAGATCCAGAAGGATTTTGACAGACTTAAACACTGGGCCCTATCTAATAAAATCAAATTCAGTGGTGAGAAAAGTCAGGTTCTATACTTAGGCAAGAAAAACCAAATATACAGCTATACAATAGATGGAACTTAGCTCAACAGCAGTAACTGCAAGAGGGATCTTGGAGTCCTAGTGGACAAGGTCTTAAATATGAGCCAGCAGTGTGCTGCAGCCAATGCAATCCTCTGCTACATTAAATAAGGGAAAGAATCAAGATCACATGAAGTATTAATACTGTTTTATAATGCCTTGATGAGATCACATTTGGAATATTGCATCCAGTTTTGGTCACCACAATATCAAAAAGATGTTGCGGCTCTGGAAAGAGTGCAGAGAACAACAAAGATGATTATAGAGAGCTGGAGGCTAAAACATATAAAGAATTGTTGCAGAAATTAGATATGTCTAGTCTAGTGAAAAGGAGGACCAGGAGTGACATGATAGCTGTGTTCCAATAATTGAGGGGCTGCTACAAAGAATGGATGTAATGTATGGAAACTAACCTAGAACAAAACAGAAATTTCTTGACAGTGAGATCAATTAACCAGTGGCCCAATTTGCCTTCAGAAGCTGTAGGTGCTCCATCATTGGGGGGTTAAAGAAGAGATAGGACAGTCAATTAGGGTCTCTTGCTTTGCAAGGAGTTGGACTAGAACACCTCCAAGGTCCCTTCCAAATCTGTTATTCTGTTCTGAAATGGCCAAGGTTGCTAAACTTTAATGTCAAAAACCAAATATGGAAGACACCATAAATAGTTCTTTATGCCAAACAATGATGTGTATGTATATGTATATGTATGTACATGTACGTATGTATGTATATGTATGCATGTATATATGTATATGTGATACTTGCTGATGTTGTCGATTTGTCTTGTTTTAGGTCTCTTTCCTGGACACTTTTTATCAAGTGGGATCCATTCTATGACTGCCTTGGTCCACCTGTCATCAGTTCTTCTTGCTATGTGACCAGCCCATTTCCATTTCAATTCTTTTACTCTCTTGATGATATCGTTTACTTTCGTTTGTTCTCTAATCCATGTGCTGGTCTTTCTATCTTGTCTTATAAGGCCAAACATGTATTTTTCCATGGGTCCTTGTGCCACTTGTAGCTTTTGTACTGATTGTGTGGTTAGTGGTCCATGTTTCACCAGCATATGTTAGAGCAGGTATCACACACTGATTGAAAACTTTTCTCTTTGGGCATAGGGGGAAGTTGTTCATGAAAATTATGCTTAGCTTGCTGAATGCCTGCCAACCACATTTGACATGTCGTTCAATTTCCTTTATTGTATCACCTTCCATTGAAATCCGTTGGCTAAGAAATATGTAGTGGTCTACTATGTTTACTTCTTCTCCATATATATAAATATATTTATTTTTCTTTCTTCAGTGCAGTGAAATTTTTAAACATAACCTGGCCCTTTTTCATTAATTCAGTATTTTTTATTAATAAGTTACTGCTATCTCATGGTGATAATTTTTTTTTAGAAAAGTAGTCATGTTAGTCTTTTGTACTAAAAAATCTTCAGAGAATATTGTTGTATCTTTAACCAAGTTAAAAATGAACATTTATCTGATAAACTGATAAACTGGACTAGATCCACAAAAGGTAATAGGATTCTTAAAAAAAATGATTAGCCTTTAAAGTGTCTGGGATTTTTTTTGTTCATTCTTGTCTCTTAATATATAGTTAGGCACAGGGGTCAAATGCTCCCAGTTCGGATTGGATCGGGTGATCCGGTAGCGATGGCGGCGGGTAGTTCGGAGAACCGGTAGCAAAAATCCTTGGCCCCCTGGCCATGCCCACCCAATCGCCCGGTCCCTACTTGCCCACTTGGCAGCTTGCTGCTTCTTTCGGGCTTGTTCACTTTTCCTGCCTTGCTTTGGCTGCTGAAATCAATTGCATCAGCTAGCAACTCAATCTGCCTTCCTGCAATCAATCCAATCGGTGAGCAACTCAATCTGCCTGCCTTGTGCCTTCAATTTGGTAAGTAACTGGGGTTTTTTGGGGGGGGGGGGTTGAGCTTTAAAAAAATAGTTAATTGGGTTTTTTTAAGGAGTTTTATTATTTTTTTTAGACATAGCAATTTAAAGTTAAGGAAGTTTTAAATTTAGCTGTTTTTATCTAAAAATATAAATAAAATAAAATAAAATAAAATAATAAAGTATTTGTGCAACTTTCTGAGATTTGGTGTGTTTCTGTAGTGTTTCACTCTAACTACACAAACACACAAAATCTCACAAAGCTGTATGTGGCATTTGGTGTGGAAAAAGTGTGAAAGTTGGTTTTTGAGCTTTTTGTGCCTCTGTGAGGTTCCTGCTTGTTGCAGGGCCATTTGGGGTGAAGTGCAGCTGCTTTTACATTGTGTGTGAATCAGTTGTGTTGTGTTGTGTTGTGTTGTGTTGTGTTGTGTTGTGTGTGTGTAGAGTGTGAAAGTTGGTTTTTGGTACCTCTTATTGTTTTGTGTACTTTGTTTATTATTTTTATTATTTATTATTATTGGACACGCCCACCCCTTCACCTGACCATCAAGCCATACGCACCGGGTCACCTGACCACCAAGCCACACCCACCAATTAAGCCACACCCACATAACTGATAGGGAAAATTTTTAGATTTCACCCCTAAGGCACTAAAACTCTACAGATTATTTAGAATCCAATAACAGAGAATTTTACGCTATTGAGTTCTGTCTGGGCTATTTCTTAGTCACTTCTTTCCTTCTGTGGTCATTTCCAAAATAATCTTGCAAATAGCTTAATTACACAGCCAGGTTTCTTTTGCTCCTTAATAATTTTTGCAGTGATGATGTTATCTTCTAAAGTCATGATTAAGACAACTCCTCTTGTGTTCTTCTCAGTAAAATAGTCCTTAATCACTTCTTTGACATAGAATTGGCCTCAAATACTTTCCAGAGAAGCTGGTGGAAGGTTCAGCTTCTCCCTGTACTTGCTGTTAGTTGCGAAGTCGTGTCCAACCCATCACAACCCTGTGGACAACGTTTCTACAGGCTTTCTTGTCCTCTACCATCCTCTGGAGTCCATTTAAGCTCACACCTACTGCTTCAGTGACTCCATCAAGCCACCTCATTCTCTGTCGTCCCTTTCTTCTTTTGCCCTCAATCTTTCCCAGAATTAGGTTCTTCTCCAATAAGTCCTTTCTTCTCATTAGTTGGTCAAAGTATTTGAGTTTCATCTTCAGGACCTGGCCTTCTAAAGAGCAGTCAGGGTTGATCTCCTCTAGGACTGACCGGTTTGATCACCTTGCAGTCCAAGGGATTCGCAGAAGTCTTCTCCAGCACCATAGTTCGAAGGCCTCAATTCTTTGGTGCTCAGCCTTTCTTATGGTCCAACTTTCATAATCATACATTGCAAGTGGGAAAACCATAGCCTTGACTATACACACTTTTGTTGGCAGGGTGATGTCTCTGCTTTTTAGTATGCTGTCTAGATTTGCCATAGCTTTCCTCCCCAGGAGCAAGCGTCTTTTAATTTCTTGTCTGCAGTCCCCATCTGCGGTGATCTTGGGAGCCCAGGAAAATAAAATCTGTCACTACCTCTATTTCTTCCCCATCTATTTGCCAGGAATTGAGAGGGGCAGATGCCATGATCTTAGTTTTCTTAATATTGAGTTTCAAGACAACTTTTGCACTCTCTTTCTTCACCCACATCAAGAGGCTCTTTAGTTCCTCTTCGCTTTCTGCCATTAGAGTGATATCATCTGCATATCTGAGGTTATTGATATTTCTCCTGGCAATCTTATTTCCAATTTGTGATTCATCTAGCCCCGCCTTTCTCATGATGTGCTCTGCATATAAGTTAAATAGACAGGGTGACAGTATACAGCCTCGCCTGACTCCTTTCCCAATTTTGAACCAATCAGAGATTCCGTATCCAGTTCTCTCTGTTGCTTCTTGACCCGCATATAGGTTTCTCAAGAGACAAATAAGATGATCTGCAGTCCCATCTTTTTAAGAACTTGCCACAATTTGTTGTGATCCACACAATCAAAGGCTTTAGTATAGTCAATGAAGCAGAAGTAGATGTTTTTCTGGAACTCCCCAGCTTTCTCCATGATCCAGCATATGTTGGCAATTTGTTCTCTAGTTCCTCTGTCTCTTTGAAATCCTGCCTGTACGTCTGGTAGTTCTTGATCCACATACTGCTGGAGCCTAGCTTGTAGGATTTTAAGCATAACTTTACTAGCATGTGAAATGAGTGCAATGGTGCAATAGTTTGAACATTCTTTGGCATTGCCTTTCTTTGGAATTGGAATGTAAATTGACCTTTTCCACTCCTGTGGCTACTGTTGAGTTTTCCAAATCCGCTGGCAAATTGAGTGTAGCACTTTTACTGCATCATCTTTTAAAATTTTGAATAGCTCAGCTGGAATATTGTCACCTCCACTAGCTTTGTTATTGCTCAGATTTCCTAAGGCCCATTTGACTTCACATTCTAGGATGTCTGGCTCGAGGTCAATGACCACCCCATCGTAGTTATCAGGGACGCTAAGTTCATTCTTGTATAGTTCTTCTGTATAATTTTGCCACCTCTTCTTAATCTCTTCTGCCTCTGTTAGGTCCTTGCCATTTTGGTCCTTTATCATGCCCATCTTTGCATGAAATGTTCTCTTCATATCTCCAATTTTCTTGAAGAGATCTATGGTCTTCCCTATTCTATTGTTTTCTTCTATTTCTTTGCACTGATCATTTAAGAAGGTATTCTTATCTCTTCTAGCTATTCTCTAGAATTCTGCATTCAATTGAGGGTATCTTTCTCTTTCTCCCTTGCCTTTCGCTTCCCTTCTTTCTCAGCTATTTGTAAATATTCCTCAGACAGCCATTTTGCTTTCTTGCATTTCTTTTTCTTTGGGATGGTTTTAGTTGCTACCTCTTGTACAATGTTGCGAACCTCCATCCGTAGTTCTTCAGGCACTCTGTCTATCAGATCTAATTCCTTAAATCTATTTGTCACCTCTACTGTATATTCATCAGGGATATGATTTAGTTCATACCTGAATGGCCTAGTACTTTTCCTTACTTTCTTCAATTTAAGCCTAAATTTTATCATGAGAAGCTCATGATCTGAGCCACAGTCAGCTCCTGCTCTTGTTTTTACTGACTGTATAGAGCTTCTCCATCTTTGGCTGCAGAGCACATAGTTAATCTGATTTCTGTGTTGACCATCTGGTGATGTCCATGTGTAGAGTCGTCTCTTGGGTTGTTGGAAAAGAATGTTTGTTATGACCATCGTATTCTCTTGACAAAATTCTATCAGCCTGTGCCCTGCTTCATTTTGTACTCCAAGGCCAAATCTGCCTGTTATTCCGATTATCTTTTGGCTTCCTACTTTAGCATTCCAATCCCCCATGATGATAAGGACATCATTTTTTGGTGTTAATTCTATAGAGTGCTGTAGGGCTTCATAGAACTGGTCAATTTCATCTTCTTCAGCACCAGTGGTTGGGGCATAGACTTGGATTACTGTGATATTGAATGGATATCGAACTCAGATCATTCTGTCATTTTGGAAATTGTATCCCAGTATTGCTTTTCTTACTCTTTTATTGATTATGAAAGCTACTCCATGTCTTCTGAGGGATTCTTGCCCGCAGCAGTATACCTGATGGTCATCTGAATTAAATTTACCCATTCCTGTCCATTTTAGTTTGCCGATTCCTAAGATGTCGATGTTCAGTCTTGTCATCTCTTGTTTGACCACGTCTAGCTTGCCTTGATTCATGGATCTTACATTCCAGGTTCTATGGAGAAAAAAATCTCCCTGCACTATTCTGATTAAAAACTGTATTACCCCTACCTGAAGATTATCAAAGTTTAACTAGTTGTGTTCACTTTAAGCAGCTTTTAATTTATTTTTAAAATGTATCAACTTATGTCAAAGACCAGTTTCAGGATTCCCTACGTTAACTAAGCCAAATCTAACTTCTGAAACATATTATGAACACAAGGCCAACTGAGGAAGCAAAATCCAAAGTGCATTTATTAGTAATAGAAAGTAGTTTCATGACTTAACATTTATAAATGGAGATACTAGTTGATGTTAGTAATAGAAATATATAGATTTGGGATTAATATTCAAACCAATTTAATTAAGGTAGAGCTATTAAATTAATGTAACAAAACGTACAAACAATACAATAACATCCATCCCAGCCAGAATGTGTGTGTGTGCATGCAAAATTCTGTAAAAAGGACACTGGCAATTGCATTAATACCAATTGTGGAAGTAGCAAAAGTACAAATATATGAAGTTTTTTTTAAAAAAAGAATCTTAAATCAGCAAAGACAATTAAGGCTGAAATATTTAAAGTAAAATTTTAATACTGACAGAAACCAAACTCACAAATTTTGCAGCATGTTCTGACTCTCCCTCACTCTGAGAATGCTGTGAGAATTTTTCATTATGTTTTGCAATGCAGATTTCCTACAAAGAAAGAATATTTTTCCATTTAAACATGGCTTTATGTATTGATCTTGTCTTTAGCAGAGGAACTCTGATTCACAGCAGAAGCTCTGCCACCAAAAATTTATTTATATTCTATCAGTGTTAAGGTATACTATGTGAAAATCTGTGATTGTCCATGGATTCAAAGACCTCTCATTCTTGCAAAACAATGAATAACACTTTGGTTGATACACTGATTTCTTTGCAATAGAATTAACAGAAACAGGTGAGTGGGGAGTGGAGGAGTAGTCTGATCAAAGTAAGTTTACAAACTAGGATATAGCAGCTAGTTTGCCGCAGGATCCCACCCGCCATAGGATTTACACTATGGAGTAAACATTATTTAAGAGAATGAGGATATTACAAACTAAATAAAACAAAGAAGTTTTTGCTACTGACATAATATATAAATGTGTGTGTGTGACTTGAGGCTTTTGAGTAGTTTTCAAGCATCATGTATCTCTCTCTCTCTCCTTCTGTTTTTTCTATAAACGTAACAGTAGATAAATCATGCTTAACCCAATTGAGAAAAATTTATAATGTCTTTAGTATCCAACCAAAATTAAAATATAGAGCCATATTATAATCATAACATATAATTTAATTTGGCCCCAAACTGGTTGTATAAACCCATTTTGGATGCATTATTTCTCAGGAATTTCAAAACTAATTATTTTTCTGGAACTATATCATTAATCTCTGACTAACATAACACTAATTTAAGAGCTAACTTGCACTCTTCAGTCCTACAATGGTACTTACAGTAAGGAAACAAAAGGAGGATATGTGTGCTAGTAATACTATTGTTTGTGCATATTAGCATTAAGAAAATATTAAATATCTGGCTGACGAAAATATATAGCAACAAGTCATTTTAATTCTGATCATTAGGGCTTTTCAAGGTTATATATGGTATACGTCAGCTGAGCAACTATTTGAAGGTGACTAAAGATGGCACAGAAATGGCCTAATGCAATCTGCCTTAGCATTAGGATTGGCTGCTGCACTTCAAATAAATAAAAGTGTCTGTCTTTAAGTCAACATCTCATGATTTTAACCCTGCTAAATTATTGCTGCTACAAAATCTGTTTGCTGAAAAATGGAAAAATGAACAAAAACATTACCTTTTTATTTTTGAGGTAGGCTTTTTTGGCAGAAATGCGACCACGCCTTGCTTCTAGTTGACGGACTTTCTGTTGTAATTTCTGCAACTCTTCTCTTTGTAAATGTATGGATGCTGCCATATCTTCTTTTTCAAGCATGGCTTCCATACTTTCATAAGTATCATAATATACTACTTCATCTCTTTTTTCTGTCAACAAGTTTAATAATTTGAAACTTATACCATACTACAAAATGTATTATGAAAAGTTTAAAAAAAAATACTGGAAATGTAATTGTAAGATTAGAACATCTATCTCTGCCTTTGCCCTAGGAGAGAAACAACCATGAAATCACTTACAAAGTAGATTACAGACGAAAAGTTTTCCAAAACTTTTTAATTGGCTTTTAATTTATATTGTTTTTGATTCTGAATTATTGCCTTGCTGCCATCTAGTTTATGCTGTTTTCATTTTAATAGATTGTATTGTACATATTTTTATTCCAATTGTATCATTTAGTGAGTCTTACGTAAACCACTCCGACAGCTTCAGTTACTGGACAGTGTGTAGTGTAGTGTAGTGTAATATATAATATAAATGTAAAATGGAGTTCAGTGAAAACAAAGCTATATTTGTATATAGTGATTGTGGTAAGCAGGTAAGTTACCAGTGTGGAAAAATGTATCAAACGAACATTTACAATTTATTTTTTTCTTAGACTGCAAGCATAAATTCACTTTATCATCAATCCAAGACTACCATCAACAACTTAACACTAGCTTCTGAGGGGCGGCTGAACAAAACTGCAGAGGGGCGCACGCGGCTGAGAGGAAACTGCTTGTTAGATCTTCACAAGGTAAGTGACCCGGCACGTCAGGTTGGGGGAAAGGAATTGTAAGGAGCACGAGGTATTTCAGTGGGTCAGGGAGGCCTTGGGTGGTCTTAGGCAGGTGGCCTGTTCCATCATGAGCCATCACCCACCCTGAAATACCTCATGTGCATTTAACGAGCTTCACATTCGATTAGTGAATGTGTAGGCGAAAGGAGGGAGTAATCCGTTCAAGGTTTGAGATTCACTTTCATGAATCCTTGGGTTACGAATGAGATGGACAAGCTCCATTACATTCGTAATTTCAGGACTACCTGTACATTGGACTGTTCTGTACAATAGTTTCAATAACTGAACTAGGAAATAACTAAAAGGGTGGGGGGAGCTTAAATGGTGAAGCACAGTAGACATTACTTTTTTTCTTCTTTCTCCACCCCTTTTTGTAGAAAAATTGTTTGAATTATCTCGAGACAGGGCGGGGGTGGAGGAGAAAAAAACCCAAACAATTTTTGTAGGCAATCTCTATTGTGCCTGAACATTTTTTACCCCCTCCTCCATGCCTCAGAGTGGAGAGATTTCAGAGAAAGGGATTACAAGAGAGTAAGGAGACACACAATGGGAAATACACCAGCTATTTGCCTAATGTACTCAAGGTTACCAGCTCCATCACAATCTTTTCTATGTGTATTCCCTATTATATGCCTGCAGACACTCTTGTAATTTCCTCCTCTCCAATCTTTAATTTGAAAAGGAAATAAAAGTAATACAAGTCAGGCACAGGACAATGCCTACAGGTAATCCTTGATTTATGACTACAATTGAACGCAAAATTTCCATTGCTAAGCAAGGCAGTTTGTGCGTGAGTATTGCCCCATTTTATGTTCTTGCTTGCCACAGTTATGTGAATCACTGCAGTTGGTAAATTGGTAACACAGGGGAAGCCAGATACCTGGCTTCCCCATTTTGCTTGTCATAAAGTTACAAAAAGTGATCACATGAACTGGGCCACTGCAACTGTCATAAATACATGTCAGTTACCAAACATCTGGATTTTGATGGGGATGCTGCAACAATTTTAAGTGTAATTTTTTTTTCATAAATCTTTATTTTTAGTGCCGTTTTAACTTTAACTAAACAAATGGTTGTAAGTCGAGGACTACCTGTAGTGGTGATTATGTGTCTGGGAGACTTTATGAAGATCATAAGTGCTGGCATTGTTCATGAAATTGTTTTTTTAGCATTGTCATAACTTGAAACAGTCACTGAATGAGGCAGTCAGTAAACAAAGATTACCTATATACCAGTCAATGGTACTGCTAAATATATAGATATAAAACAAATATATGTCACCTGAAATAAGTCTTTTAATGCTTTCAAGTTGTGCTGTCAGTAATAGTTCTTCACACTTCAGAATTTCAAACTGCACTTCATACAATTGAAGTTGCAGGTCATAGTAATCAGTTTCAAGTTCATCCAAATGAGCTATAGCTTCTGTGCCCCCTTGCAAGCTCTGCATCTGAATTTTTTTTAAAGAATAAATAAAGGTTATAAATCTTAATCTCACCACAAAATAACTGCAAAATATTCCAACACTGAGCAGGACATGGTTTTATTATTTAAAACCATATTATTCATAACCCTATTATTTATGATAACTGCTCAATTTTATATGCATTATCAAAGGTCAAATTTTATTTGTGTAGAAAGAAAATCTTTACATAAATTTTAAAAATTTAACATAATAAAATATTTTACTGTGCTTGGAAATAGTTGAATGGCCCAATAAAAGTTTATGGGGGAGAAAGAGGCCCACTCTTCTACACATATTCATGCACCCAATACATATTATTGGATAAATACAGCAGAGTGAATTTTAATAAGACTGAAATAAAGTACTACTTTGGTATAATCTTTTTTTCTAAAGTAGTTTTCTTTGCCATATATTCAAAGTAGTTACATTTGTCCTCACATATGTTGTTAAGATGCAAATTCAGCAAACATGATACAAAAACTCTGATTTTTATAATAGTAAATTCAACCAACATTGCAGTTAGTAAAAACAACAGTGACCCAGTTTCAAAATGTCATCTTTTCAGAATCTACTAGGAAACAAGTCTTTGAGGCCCCTGAACACACCCCAGTCCAAACATTAAATTGAAGGTTTAAATTTAAGTCCAAGCATAACATTGAAGACATCCAAATATATCTGATATATTTGTAATTCTCTAAAGCAGGGGTCCCCAACCTCATGCAGCTTGGTTCCTTCTCCCCCCCTCCCGCTGGGCCGCGAAGTTGCAAAGGTTGGGGACCACTGGTCTAAAGCATGCTCAGTGATATAGGATTTCAGGTTGTCATCATAATGACTGTCAGGTTTCGATGCTATCTCAATGACAATGACAATGGCTGGCAGCAGAACTGCAAGCTGGACCTCATCTTCCTCCCAGAAAGTTTTCATTTTAATATCACAGATAAATGCCTACTTTTCATATATTTGTGCCTAAGTACTTTAAAAAATAAGCAAACCTTGTTTAAGGAAAGAACCACATCGGTCTATTGAAATGTTGCCAGTGAAAAATATCTGAATGACACTGTTGTGAATCAAATAAGAAATTCAGTATAGTAACCTTCTCTTACATAACAGCTCTTAATTAATTTCTAGTCTCTTTTCAAAGCAAACTGTAATCACTAGCCTTGACAGTCCCTGTCCTGAAATCTAGCACTACAAAATAATGTTCAAATTTCCTTTTTGGTTGAATACTCATCAGTTATTACCTCTTCTTTTAATGCATGTTTCTTCTGTTCTAAACAGATTTCTTTTGCTCTCATCAATTGCAAAGTATCTTTAGACACTGCATACTGAAGTTTTTCCATTCGCTCCACTGCTGCTGCCCAAGCTGCCTTACCAAACTTTTTCTGGTCTGCTCGCATACGATCATATACAGCTGTAAATAAAATTTAATAGCAGGCTTATCAAACTTGGAAATAGTTTCAGTATAAGTCCTATTTAAGTAAATCAGCTTCCTCTTTATGCAAATAAAATGTTACAATCTTCAAAGCAGTAGTTATTTTAATAAAAAAATTGGGATCTTTTTGAAATGTGGTATTTTTATTCTTATTTAATGTATTCTATAGATTGATGTTATTTCATCGCAAAATTATTGGTATTATTTAAAGTAACTGGAGAAAACACACCAAATCAATTTGTGGAAAATTAAAAGGGAAACTGTAGAAAATAATTGTTTTTTTTAATTATAGTTTTGGTATAATAAAAAGTTATAAACAGAAAAGAAAGTATCCATAGTTTTTAATTAAGAACCAATAGCTTCTTAATTTATATTGGTATTGAATTTGTAAAGGAAGAAATCTTAAGGGAAAAAGAAAATTGTGAGACACTGATTTCAAAAATTAAACTCAATATAAAGTTATTTCTCAAACTTCAATTCCTTGTGTTCAAAGTGGAATATACCCCCCTTAACAGAATGGTGCTAATAATCATATTATAGGACACTTTTCCCACAAAATATCACAGTCTGAATAAGCACCTTCAATCAGAGAAAACCACACCAATTGGTGATTTGAGTAGAGAGTTACATAGAACAATAATGATAATTTGAGAATCTGCAAGGTTGCAAGATTGTTGAACATGTAAATAAATTTTAGATAGACAGATAGCTTTAGCAGCAAATGTAAAATAGTGTGTCCATTACCTTTTTGTGCTTTTGCTGTTATTTCAAAGTACTTTACTGTTAGGTCCTGTATAGATAATACAGCCATATGAGCCTTCCGTTGCCAGTCTGCATCTTCTTTTTGCAGGCTTTCAATTCTTCTAGGTCCTAGGTAATCATTCTCTATGGAAATCTGAAAATAAATCAACTCATTATATCTATCATGAAATAAACAGCAAGGGACAAGTAGTAAACATATAATCTTGTAAAGATTATATAAGGATAATTCTTTAAAATATTATCATGGACTTTCCTGAACAGTAAAAAAAATATTTGGGAAAATGAACTAATGGAAATTGGACAAACTCAGTTTAAAAAAATCATTTAGTCCTCCTTTATAATTTTGCTCATTTGCTTATCAAACCTTAAATGGGCATTTTTTCATGTCCTTTTTCCTATTATTGAAAAGGGAAAAATGGTAGAAACAAGACACTACAATTTAGGAAATAAAAAAAACTAGAGATGTAAAGGCAAAGGAAACAAAGTAAGCACATAAAGAGAATAAAATCTCTACCTTTGACCCTCTAATTACTAAATTTTAAAAGCACATCTGCCTATTCTTTAAAAGTCTTGTAAATGGAGCAAGCTCCAGGGAACTTGTTGGCATTTAGAAAGAGTATGCATTCTGGATAGGAGACAGGCAAAGGATTGCTATGTTCCAGCAAGACATCAATGCTGGAGTATGAAAACAAGAAGAGAACAAACAGGGGAAAGAATTATCTTTGTAGAAAAGTATTTAAAACACTGTATTGTACAGCATTTTTAAAAAGCCTGAAAAGGGTGTGGTGATATCCTTTCCTCTCCCCTGTAGTCCTAATCTACACTGGAAAGGAAATTGAAGAAAACTTTACAGATGACATTAAATTATAAATTCGTCTCTGTCCAATTATCTACTTCAAGTTTTCCAGGCAGCTAATGTTGTCTGAGTACTTTTACTTGACAAGAATAAACAGTTCCTGTCCCTTACCTTTTGGCAAGTAGTTTGCAGATTATCCACCCATAGCTAAGCATTGGGGCATGGGATTTATATTTCATCTCATGGTCATTCATTTTTTTCCTTAGTATCTCTTTTCTATCATTGGAAGAGATCTAATAACATGTTAATAGAATAAGACAGCCAATAGCTGCACTTCAAATTAAAGTTTAGAAGAGTGAATTACTCATGTTCAAGCTTGTAGGTCCTAAACAATCAAAATTCCTGTAATATGTTACAATTTATTGGAAGGATATATTTGGAAGAAAAAGTGGAAATGATGGCACAATGATAAATAGTTAAGCAAAGAGAATTTTACTTATCTATTTATCATTATGCCATCAGTGCAATTTTTCTTTAAAGACTAAGAATACAATAGGCATCCCTAAGGAGAGACCAAAATATATAAAGAACAGGTGCTTAATCTTTTTCTTAAACAGGTTCCCAGCACAAAATCAACCATACCAATGCATATATAAATATGAAAAGAATGTTCTGATAGATAACACGCTATTCATATTTAAATAAAAAGTATATTTCAATAGATCTTTCTTCTTATCCTCAAATGATTCAGTCTAATGGAGGTTTGTTACAAAAATGTTTAGTTATGGACATAGAAATAATTGGGTGGTTCAGAAGACAGCACAGTTATACAAATGAGTTGTAAAGTCATGTACGTCATAACAAATGCCATTTGGCATTTTTTTCCATCGCTCTATCGCAACTTAAAACTGAGCATCTAAGTGGTAACTCTGACATAAGCCTAGAATTTCAAATTTGTTCAAAAGAAAAACAACAGTTTTCTTACTTTATTGATTCTGTAAAAATATTTCGCATCTTGTAAGTACTTAACTGCTAAAGGCTCAAAAACCAGAGTGTATCTGATCTGCACAAAATTTCAGTGACTGAGTAAGATATTCCTTACTAAAAACAATAGTTCAATACTTTAGAAAGTTAGGCCAGATCCATTTGTGCTCAATACCCATGATCAAACATCTTTTCTCATAGCCAAGGCTTTATTTGCCCTCTTCACAAATACTTTAACCAAGAAAAGAAATCAGAAGGGACTATAAAGCTTAGAAAATATGAAAAGTCATTCTTGTACGTCTAATTTTAATCCAACCTAAGACACAAACTTTTACAGCTTCAGAAAATGTGACAAACATTCAAAGATGTCCAAAATATCACATGGGATGAAATATTATTGGACTTATTATGATGTCCAATAATATTTTATAGTGTATATTGCTGATTTTATACCTTTATTTGCTGTCTTCTGAGCATAGCAAGTTCCCTCATATCTCGGAATGGCTGCAGTAAATATTGATAGAGTTCTGTGGTGGCTTCAGCAAGACTACCATATGCATCATCTTCCATTTGATATAATTCCAGCAACTCCACCATGCTTTCTGTATTCTTATGTTTTTCCAGAAGCTGTGCAAAAGTAAAAGAAAATATTAAAGTATTATTAAATTTTAAATATAAAAGTATTATCAAACCTTATGAAATCAGGCATAGGAGCTCATACATTTGGTTACTAATATTTATCTTATTATTTTCAGTGTATGATATTGATATCTTAATCCCACTCCATATTTTTTGTTAAATTATAAAACTAAAAATAGCTAAGATATTTGATCTCCCCCTTTTTTATTTGAACACCATGGTATTCAAGTATTAGCTAGTGGTTACATTTATTTATTTGTTTATATTGCTGTTCCAATCCAGCAGGACCGTGGACTTTTAAAGATAATACATTATTTACAAAAAGCTTTTTCATGTAATAAAAGTTTTGATTCTTCCAGCTATAGAACCTTCTACTTGATATAGAATTATGCAGTATTTTATACACTGCCCACAGTTTAAGGATAATATGCATGGAATTCAAGAATTTAAGTGCTTATATTGGTAAATCTCACTACCCAGAACAGTAAAAAATGCAAAGCAGCATCCATTTTTAGAAGATTCACCTACAGATTTATTTTTATCCCATAGCATAGACATCCACGAAAGGGGAGCATCATGATGTGTTGGTGTAAAAGTCACAATTTATGTACTTGTGTCAGATTTTTGATGGAGTTTGCATCATGATGTCATTGTGGGTATTCTTATTCTGACACAATCTTGGCTTGTTTCCAATAGTGCTGACACATAGATAGCTGTACACAGGCATCTGTGCATAGAAACACACAGATGCACAGAACACTCACAGATACCATGCAAGAAGAAAGCCCGGATGAAGTTTAGCAAGCATATAAGAATCTTCCTTTCTCAGTAATGAAACAGCCCATTAGTAAGCAGGAGAAAGAACAGGTCCTCTATCCTAGTCCTGGTGATTATACTTACTTTATATTATTTATATTTATATTATGTTTTAATTGGAGGACAATAAGAAACTTAAAACTATTTAAAATTGAACCCTGGATAATATTCTATATAGGTTGTCCTCAGCTAACGATGTTAATTGGTAATACTTGTCTGTTGCTAAATGACATGGTTGTAACACACAATGTTATATGACTGTATCAACTTACAACGGCAGTTCCAGCAGTTGCAGTTGTTAAGTGAATTCCATACAGCATTAAGCACAACATCATGTAATTGCAGTTTGCAACTTCTTGCTGGATTCCCCAATTACTATGCTTGTTGGAAGCCAACAGCGAACTTGCAAATTGTGATCACATGGCTGCAGGACACTGCAACCATCATTTATTAAATTAAATTTTTAAAATTTTTATACCGTCCTTCTCCCACTGGACTCAGGGCGGTGAACAGCCAAAAATAAAAAACATCACATACAAAATTTAAATTTTTTTAAAAGAATTAGACAAATTTTGGCCCAATTAAATTTACAACACCCCAACCAAAATCAATTTACAATTAAAAATATCTAAAAATATCATAATTGTGAGCCAGTTGTCAATAGCTCAAATCACAATCATATTTCTCAGGAATGCTGCAACAACTGCAACTTTGATGATTTGTCTTACGTCTCCTTGTTCAATACTACTGTAATGGTAATACCACTCAAATGGTTGCTGAATGAAAGATAGTTAACCTAGGACTGCCTGTAATTAGTTAGTCTGTGCCTTATGTAGCAAGCACTTTATGACTGTCTGTTAAATAAAAATAACGAAAACCTGTTCAGGCAATGGACAACAGCTCAATCGTTCCTTCATAGTGTTTTTCTTTTCTTTTAATCCACTGGTTCAAATAATACTTATTAAAGCAAATCAGATTTGAAAATCCTGAACAGGAAACAGCTAATTAATCAGCTTAACTATGCTAATAATGTAACAGAAATATAAAATAATCAATGAAATAAAAATAAAACTAAACAGTTTTTTTCAGTTTTAATATACTGTTTTTAACCGTTAAAAACAGTTAAGCGGCTCCTCGCTCACGGCAAAAACCAGCTGAGGGGAAAGTCCAGACTTCCCTCAAGCGCTAAATAGCGTTTAAAATAAAGGCGGCGGCAGGCGTCCCAGCCGGGAAACACCTGACCGCACTTCGCGCTGATAATAAACTGAGATTGTAGCTCTCTGCAAATTACAATACAAATTCCAACTTTTCAAATTTTTGCCTAAAATTTAATCAATAAAGCCTAGAGAATAAAGCACTCCAGTCTGGTCACCATTGACTGAGTGAAAAGACTGGACATGCGCAGTGGAGGTGGGCGGGACCAAGCTGTGGAGATTTTGAATGGCACCCAGTCAGTTTAATGAAGGTGAAAGGAAATCCCAATGAGTGGAGTGTCGGAGCATCGAGGAGGAAAATCACTATTCTGGACAAGCAGTTAAAAGGAGGCAGATTATAGATGTAAGGCAGCTATAGCCACATCCATTTAAAAAAGCAGCCTTCAGTTCTAATGCAAATGAAATGCAGGCTCTGCAATTTTTGGAAGCCTGACTTGACTGTGGGGCTGCTCAAATACAGTATATAAACCTGCCTTTCCTTTCTAAATGCAGTTCCTTAACATTTGCTTGTTTAAAGAATTTACATGGCTATCCAACTCAAACACTGCAACCTCTGAATGGCATACAATACAGTCCCTCCCCATCCCCACCTCAAAGCAAGATAAAGAATTTCAGCCTTTGTGAAGACCAACAGGGTGAGGGCCAGATGTATTTTGGGGGGATTGGTAGAAACTGTTCCAGATGACTGGTGTCACAGTGGAAAAGGCATATGATCCTTCATGAGTAGCTTTGTGATCCAAGACTAATTCTTAACTTAAATCTTGTATCAGAAACAAGAGAATGCTGGCTGTAAAACATCATTTTATGAGTACAAATATTCTCTCAATCTGAAATCTAAACACTACAATAAAGCACACTCTTCAGATAAAAGCTGAATTAATACTATAGGACTGCCACAACAATAATTCTGAGGATTTTAAGATAAAAAAATTGAACATGAGTCAGAAACACAAGCAACATTTACCGTGTTTCCCCGAAAATAAGACTCTGTCTTATTTTTTTTGAACCCTGAAATAAGCGCTTGGCCTTATTGCCATGCGCTCAAAAGCCTGATTGGGCTTATTATCAGGGAATGTCTTATTTTGGGGAAAACAGGGTAGTTTAAATACTAAGAGATACCTAAAGCAGCAAAGTGGGAAGACTCTTGAACCAGGGGTGGGTTCTAAATTTTTTTACTACCGGTTCTGAGGGTGTGACTTATTTTGTGGGCGTGGCTTGGTCATGTGACAATTCTTTAGGATTTAGCAGAGGTACTGGTCTACTAGGCTTTTAACTGCTTGCAGAGCTCTACCGGTCTACTCATTTCTTTTTGGAGGCATCAGTCTACTCATTTGTTTTTGGAGGCACTGGTCTACCCATTTGTTTTTGGAGGCACCGGTCTACTCATTTGTTTTTGGAGGCACTGGTCTACCAGCAGACTGCCTTTTCACACTGATCAGCTGTAAGGCGGTCCTTTGAAGCCCCGCGACAAGAGTTTAAACAGTTTTTCTCCTTCTAGACCAGTGGTTCTCAACCTTCCTAATGCCGCAACCCTTTAATACAGTTCCTCATGTTGTGGTGACCCCCAACCAGGGGTGGCTTCTAAATTTTTTTACTACCGGTTCTGTGGGCGTGGCTTATTTTGTGGGCGTGGCTTGGAGGTCATGTGACTGGGTGGGCGTGGCTAGCCGGTCATGTGACCGGGTGGCCATGGCTATGTGTATAGGCACTACTCAGAAGGCTGAAAAAAGTAATTTCTGACAGGTCCTCGGACTTTTGACTGGTCCTCACACTTATGACCATCCTCACATTTATGCCTGTGCAGCATTCTTAACAACCATGTCACTCATTTCACAACTGCTTCTCTTCAACATGGTGATAAGATAGGGCAAAAAACATAAAATGTGAGGACAGTCGTAAATTCGAGGACTGGTCAAAAGTGCGAGGACCAGTCAAAAATAACTTTTTCAGCCCTCTGAGTAGTCCCTGTGCACAAAAGACTACCCAGAGGGCTGAAAAAAGTGATTTCTGACAGGTCCTCACACTTTTGACCGGTCTTCGCAGTTATGACTGGTCATCATTTATGCCCATTGTAGCATTCTTAACAACTGTGTCACTCATTTCACAACTGCTTCTCTTCACCATGGTGACAAGATAGGGCAAAAATGTAAATTGTGAGGACAGTCGTAAGTTCGAGGACTGGTCAAAAGTGCGAGGACCAGTCAAAAATATTTTTTTCAGCCCTCTGAGTAGTCCATATGCATAAAAGGATACAGCAATAGAGCGGGGTGAAGGAAGGGAAGGGAAATAAGAGTAGGAGTGAGGGTAAGAGAGGGAGGAAGAGAGGAGGAGAAGGAGAAAGGAAGAGGAAGTAGGGAGAAGAAGAAGGGGGGGTAAGAAAGTAAGAAGGAAAGAAAGAAAAGACAGAGGTGGTAGGTTTGAGGAGAAAGATTGCTGTACAATTTAAAAAGATGAAAGGGAAGAAAGCCAACCCCAAATAAATATAAAGATATTAAGATAAAGAATGAATTGTTAAACTTTAAAGAATAAAAGAGAACAAATAGGAATAAATAGCAATAATTAGAAACACACATACAAACATACAACGTATTTTCTTTGAACAGAGTATTTGGCCGGTTCACAAATTTAAACAGTTGTAGGAGGTTAGCACCCACCCCTTTCCTAGAAGAATGAAATATTTTGAGAAATATTAAAAAGGCAGAATATTATATTTCCCTGGATGAGAAATGGAGAAGCATATTTTACAGACAAAGCAGCTCCCACCTTCCTGCCCCCCACCCTTTGTTAATGGGCCAGAGGCAGAAAGTCAATCCTTTGTCAAAGGACATTTGCAATACAATAGCAACAGAAACTAACACAATGGGCCCCATCTAGCAACCGAAACTCACCACACGTGACCTGGGAAGCATGTGACCTGGGAAGCCCATGTGACCATCAGCCAGCAAGGCTAGCTAAGACCCCCACCCCCTGGGAGTCTGACAACCAATCAGGATACTCTTTCGGGGCCCCAAGAAATGCAAAGCCAGAGAGATCATAAAAACCCGAGGATTTACTGTATCTGCCCCTTTTCTGTTCAGGAACTCAAGCCATGTGATCCTGTCCACTATTAAACCATCTTTCCAAGCAGTCTCCATATTTCCAGTGTCTTTTTCCCCACTTGGAGCAGAACCCAGAGGGATATTTCTTCCAACACAGTGTTTAGTCATTTCAATTAAATTTACAATTTCTATATTTCCTTTTTACCATATTTATTCCTCATCTATTTTTTAAAAAAACCAATATTACCCTTCATCCTCATCTCTAATCTTAATCAAATTCAATTTTTCCCTTCTATTCTATATTATACCCCTTCCCATTGTCATCTATTTTTATATCCATCCTCACATTGGTTAATTATGTAATTATGTAATACAGTTGTTTAATACAAATTCAACATTTTAATATAAATCAATTAGTTATATAACTATCTTTTTTGTATATTAATCAATATGAACATGAATATTCCAATTATTTCCATGCAATCCAATTTCTTACAAATCAATTAATTATATTTACCAATAATAAACCAAATAATTTCCCCCATATATTCCTCCAAACCACAACTTAACCATTTCTGCTTTCAACACAATATACAATTAATAGTATCTCAATTATTACAATTCCCTAGTTAAATAGAGCGTTTTTTCTTTTGTGTTTTAAAATCTTGAACCTCCTCTTTTGCCCTAAATTTCCCATTGTTTGCAGTTTTGCACCTACCTTTTTTGGTGAGGAAAAAGAAAAAGAAATCTCTCTGCCTCATTTTGTCATGTTGCAGCAAAGACCCTGCTTTACTTTCAATTTCCCTTTTTCAGCATAGCTAGGGGAAAAAAAATCTGCTCCAGGAATTTACCTCTTTGCAGCTAGCTAGCAACTGAGCCCTCCGCAAAACAGCTGAGAGCAAATCAGTTGAGAGTCCGGAGGCCGATCAAATCAACTTATGGTAATTAACCTATGCTGAAGCTGAAAGGGGCTGTTTTTTCTATTTTTGCAGGCACGGGTCTATTCATTTGTTTTCTTTTAACACTGATCAGCTGTAGGGCAGCTCTTTGAAGCCCCGCGGCAAGAATTTAAAGTTTTTTTCCCTCTAACCATCAGCTGGGACTCCGGAGGCAGCAATAGTTTGGGAGTGGGCGGGTTAAGCGAACGTGAACGGCGATCCAACAGAGGCAGAAGGTGAGGGTGAGTGAAGGCGTGGGGGGGGGCGAGAGAAGGCTTTGGCGACCCCTGTGAAATGGCCGTTCGACCCCCAAAGGGGTCGCGACCCCCAGGTTGAGAACCGCTGTTCTAGACGATCAGCTGGGACTCAGGAGGCAGCAATAGATTGGGGGATGGGGCCAAATAAAAGGTAAGAATAATGTGGGGGTGGGGTGGGAGGGGCAGAACCGGTTCGGTGATGTCATATAGTCACTGCTATATGATGTCATATAGTCACTCAGTTCTGCTGAGTGACTACCGGCTCAGCAGAATCGGGCGGAACCCACCACTGTCTTGAACCCTTTATTAAGTATTATATTTTAGTCCACTCTAAGGAGCTTAGGATGGAATCTATATCCCTGTATTTTACCTTTACAGATAGTTCTCCATAGTGTAGAAATGGGAGGTGCCAGGCTGGGATTTAGTATGCTCTAGCTCTATGTCCTGAGTTGAAACTTCTGAAGATCCGCCTCCCTGATGACGTCTCTTCAGTTTGTTTCAACTCAGCCTAGCTCATGATTGCAACCTTAAGCTCCTGAGCTTTGAGCTGGATATTAATAATTAATTCCCTGGAATTTCTTCTTTCTTCTTTTACCTTTTTTATTTTCTCTATATTTGAAGTGCTTCTGTTTGACTGGATTACCAGGTACCGGCCAAAGGGGAGCTCTCCGGTTTCTGGATTGAGTGTGTGTGTGGGGGGGTAGCTGACGATCTCCCCCCAACCTCCCCTGATTTTAAATGCTCTGAGGGGGCTAGCCGGCTGGCTTTCGCCCCGGTCCCTAAACAAGCTCATTTTTACTGCAGGCAGCTGCGTTTGGAGCCGGTTGGGACGCGTGCACCAGTTCAGCTTGCCGCACGGTCCCTTTCATCGCCGCTGATCAACTGAACTGCTTTTCGCTTGTTTTTTCGCCGTTTTGAAGCCGTTTGTTGCTGCGCCAGCCTAATTCAGCCTGGACGCTGGCCTTTGTTGATTTCTGCCTGAAAAGCATTGCGAGGAGCTGAGGGAGCTCAGTGCCTGTCACCAGGGCTATTCATTGTGTTTGCCTCTAAGTCGCGGCGGCCTTCGTTCCCGCGCATTTCTGGCGACGTTTTGCCCGGGCGGCCTTGATCCCCTGGCTATTTCTGGGCACAGCGCTGGTGGCTCTCCGCTTGTCGGATGGGAGCCTGGACTTCTGCACAGCGCCCTTTTTTCTGTCTGCAGGCTTGCTTTGCGGCCTGACCTGCTGCTGTTGTGCCTTCTCAATAAAACTTTTATTTGAACTGTGACAGTTGGAAGCGGCCATTTTGGGATCTCCGGCAGCCATTTTGTCAGCACTTCAGGCCAATATATTTCCTTTGTTCTCTATTTGAACAGACTTTAGGCTACCCTGTTAATATTTGACTTGACAATAATGGGGGATGCTGACAGGCAAGCATCTTTTTCAGCTGAAGGCTCTTGGTCCCCCCCCCCCTCTTATCAGAGGCAGAGCTGCTTCTAGGCCATGAACTGCCAGCATTGCTGCAGCTAATAAAATCAAGGCCAAGGCTAGGGCTCGCTCAGGACGTTCCAAGGCCGAGAAAAAGACTGCCCAAGTTAGACAATGGGCCTTGGACAGAGAATTCGCTAAGGCCGCTGCCATTCATTCGTCTTCTGAGCTCCCTCCAGCTTCTGTTTCTACGCATCTCCTATCTAGCCAAGGTGTGGAGGCTGCTGCTCCTCAGACTGTGATTTCTCCTGTAGTGGCAGGACCATCTAGGCAGTGGTCTCCAGAGATTCAGACGAGCCTCAGCCTATGCCAGGGCCTTCTGTGTCCAGTAGACAACCTGAAGCCACCTATACCCACACAGTGGCTGGCCTTCGCTAGGGTGAAGGGGGAGAGCAGGCAGTTTCTGATTCCATGAAGTCCTGGGTAGAGCAGGCAATTAGATGGGGCATTGCAGAGGGTATGCACCTCCAATCGCAAGTTTTTGCCCAAATGTACGCCTTTAGGCCAGAGGTGGAGTCTCACGGCTATATTGCCCCTCCTGAGGATTACCAAGAGCAGATTCCCCTTCCCCTTCTGAGTTGGCTGACTATGCGGAAGACTACCTGGAGGAAGGAGAGATATCTGATGGGAATCAGGACCATCCACCTAGGCCTGCATTCAAAGGGTTATTTAATCCAGCCCTTTTGAAACCCCTTCTGACAAAGGCCAGAGCCACAGCTCGATTGGGTCCTGATCCAGCACTCTCTGGTGCCTTGGGTACTGGAGAGCAGGATGACTAGCTTTTCACAGAGCAGGCCGTAGAGGCAGACACTATTCCTATCCCAGGAATGTTTCTGGACATGATCCGTAGACAGTGGGCGGCCCCAGCTCTACCTTCCAGGGCTTCAGGTCTGGACAATCAGTTGTTTACAGTTGATGCGGACATGCTTAACTTGTTGGAGGTCCCCAAGGTGGACACTCCGGTGGCGGCTCTCACCTCTTCTTCTGTTTTAGCACCTGATGCAGAGGACGCCTTAAAGGCAGAAGATAGGCGAGAGGAGACGGCACTTCGTCGCGCGCACCAGGCAGATGCCTGGGCTGTGAGAGCTTCTTCTGCAGCATCCTTTCTCACCAGAGCGTCGGTCAGGTGGCTTCGCCAGTTACAGGGCCATCTGGCACCGGATGATGTTCGGGTCCATCAAGACCTTTCTAAGGTTTTAGCAGCAGCGGAATATACGGCGGATGCTACCTTGGCCGCTGCCAGGTTCTCCGCCAGGGCCATGGCTTCGTCAGTCACCGCTAGAGGTATGCTTTAGCTGCGTCATTGGCGAACGGATGGGAAGAACAAGTGGAAGTTGGCTTCAGCTCCCTTTGAGGGGGGTTTCTTTTTGGCTGAGCCTTAGATCCTCTGCTCATAGAGACGAGGGTTAAGAGAAAGGTTCTCCCGTCCCAGGGCAGGCAAGCGGATTTCCATTCATCTCCTTACTATAGGCGGCCCTCCTTCCGCCAGGGGGGAGCTGGGCCAAGCTTTCCCCGTCAGCAACGGCCCTTTCACTTCTCTAGACCTAATTACCAGGCAGATAGATCAGCCTTCCCCCATGGTCGCCAACAGCTGTCCGACAAGCCCTTCAGAGGTTCTGGTGGCAGAGGAGCCAGGAGATCTAAGTGACTGTCCATCTCTGGAACCTATTGGGGGCAGGCTCACCCTGTTTGTGGACCGCTGGGACGACCTAACTACAGACAATTGGGTGAGGGAGATTGTAAGAGCAGGGCTCTCCCTCGAATTCCTTTCACCTCCTCTGAGGCGTTTCCTCCCTTGCCCCGTTTCTGGAGACCCGTCCAGGCGGGGACTCATGGAATCGGCTATCCAGCATTTGCTGGATATTCAGGCCATTCAGCCGGTCCCACTGGGACAGAGGGGGCGCGGGTTCTATTCCATCCTATTTGTTATCCCAAAGGCCTCGGGGGGGGAGGGCAATTCTAAATTTGAAGGGTCTCAACGAGTATATCGTTTACCGGAGGTTCAAAATGCACTCCCTGCATTCCATCTTAGCGGGAATCAGGGAGGGAGACTTCCTAGCCTCCATAGATTTGACCGAAGCCTACCTCCACGTCCCAATCCGGCCGGAGCATCGTCAATACCTGAGGTTTTGCTATTCAGGCCGTCACTACCAATATCTTGCTCTGCCATTCGGGCTGGCCTCTGCCCCCCGGACGTTTACCAAGATTCTCTCTGTCTTGGCAGCGTATCTCAGGTCTCTTCCCATCAGAATTCAATGCTACCTCGACGATCTGCTCCTACAAGCGTCTTCCCAGCAGCGAGCGAAACAGGACTTGGCCACGACAATTCAGGTACTGAGGGACCATGAGTTCTCGGTGAATTTGGCAAAGTGTCACCTGGTACCTTCCACAAGGTTGGTTCACCTAGGGGCCCTGATAGACATGCAAGCGGGGCAGGTCTTCCTGTCCCAGGACAGACAGGACAGTATAAGGGCGCTGATTCAGTCGCTTCAGAGGTCCCAGACGGTTCAGGTGGCCCAACTATCCCAACTGTTGGGAAAAATGATATCTTGTCTGAACATAGTTCCCTGGGCCAGGTACCATGCAAGACCACTACAGTGGTTCTTACTCCCCTTTCAAAAGGCGGGGACAAGCTCCTCCAAGATCAGGGTTCAGGTTCCGCCACGGGTTCTTCGTTCTCTGACCTGGTGGACTTCAGAGGCCATCCAGAAGGGGTGTTACTTCAGGGAACCCCACCGGGTGGTAGTAACATCGGATGCCAGTCTGATGGGCTGGGGAGGCCATTGCGGATCTCAGGTGGCCCAGGGCTGCTGGTCCCACCTGGAACTATCCCATCAGATCAATTGGTTGGAGCTCAGAGCTGCCTGTCTGTCTCTTCAGACCTTTCTTCCACAGGTGAGGGGGCAGCTTGTGCTCCTTCTCACAGACAATACAACGACAAAAGCCCATATCAACAGGCAAGGGGGGGACTTGTTCCCGGCCTCTGATGCGAGAGGCCGAGACCCTTTGTCTCTGGGCAGAGACTCACCTATTGTCCCTGACAGCGGACCACATCGCAGGGACGGACAACGTAAAGGCCGACTGGCTGAGCCGAGCCACTGTGGATCCATCCAAGTGGAGACTCCATCCCAGCTTGTTTGTGGAGTTAGTTGACTAGTTCAGCCGACCGGTAGTGGACCTCTTCGCCTCTCCAGCGAACACACAACTCCCCCTTTTCTTCTCCCGGTTCCCTGCCCCGGGAGCAGCGGGGGTGGATGCTCTGAGGACCCCCTGGCCCAAGGGCCTCCTATACGCCTTCCCTCCCCTACCCCGATCCCAGCCGTCATTCGGAAGTTGTTGTTGGAGGGGGCGGAGATGGTGTTAGTGGCCCCTCACTGGCCCAGGCAGCCTTGGTTCGCCGACCTGGTCGACCTGTCGGTCGCCAGGCCCTGGCAGATTCCCCCGGACAGAGTCACCCTCAGCCAGGGTCCAGTGCAGCACCTGGACCTGCAGAGGCTGCAGTTAGCCGCTTGGAGGTTGAGCGGGGCCTCTTGAGGAGGGAGAACTTTCCGACCAGGGTCATCAGGACTATGCAGGCGGCCAGGCGGCCTTTCACCACGCGTATTTATGAGGCAACGTGGAACAGGTTTGCAGGATGGTGTGCCTCCAGACAGTTTAGTCCAAGTTCAGCATCAGTGGTGGAGGTGCTTGAGTTCCTACAGGACGGGTTGGACATGGGGCTTTCCACTAACACTCTACGGCGACAGGTGGCTGCTCTGGGCACTGTCTTGACATTTGGGAAGTGGGGTTCCCTCGCTAATCATCAGAGAGTAAAGATCTTTCTGCATGGAGCGGCTAATTTAAACCCACCGCCTCTTCACCGATATCCCACTTGGGACCTTTCTAAGGTTCTTCAGGCATTAACAAAGGCAATTTTCGAACCATTGAGGGAGGCTAGTCTCCGTCTCCTCTCGTGTAAAGTAGCTTTCCTTGTGGCCGTCACGTCTGCCCGACGGATCTCAGAGTTGGCGACTTTATCGGTGCAGAAAGACCTGTGTATTTTTCACCCAACAGGGTGGCCCTGTGGCTGGACCCTGCCTTTCTTCCTAAGGTCAACTCCTTGTTCCACCGAGCACAGGAGTTGGTCCTGCCAGACTTCTGCCCTCGGCCTCGGCACGCCTTGGAGCAGACCTGACACACTTTGGATATGAGGCGGGCCCTCCGTATTTACATTTTTAGGACCTCTTCTTTCCGAAAGACGGAGGCACTCTTTGTCTCCTTTCAGACGTCGACTCTTGGCCACAGGGTGACCTCTTCCACGGTGGGGCGCTGGCTTCAGACGTGCATCTCATCTGCATATGAGCTTCAGGCTCTCCCGGTGCCTCAAGGGATAACGGCTCACTCCACCAGCAGTGCTGCCACAACTGCGGCCTGGTCTACTCAGGCGTCAGTAGAAGACATCTGTAGAGCGGCCACGTGGACTACTCCCACTCCCTTTATCCATCATTATAGACTTGATTCCTTCGCTTCAGCAGAGGCAGCATTTGGGAGAAGAGTACTGCAGCGGGTTCATGAAGATTCGGGGTCGTCGGTCCAGGACAGCTCCCACCCTTAGGGCTGGCCAGTCTTTGGCATATCCCAGCCTGGCACCTCCCATTTCTACACTATGGAAAAGGGACGTTGGTCTTACTGTGATACGTTCCTTCTCGTAGTGTGAAATGGGAGGTGCCAGCCCCGCCCTGTCTGTGGCTGCCTGGTCTGGCTCCCCTGGTGGAGCATGTTGTTTCTATTTTTCAGACTGCGTTCCATTCACCTTGACTGCGTACCATTCATCTTGGCTTCGTTGGCACAAACTGAAGAGACATCACCAGGGAGGCGGATCTTCAGAAGTTTCAACTCAGGACATAGAGCTAGAGCATACTAAATCCCAGCCTGGCACCTCCCATTTCACACTACGAGAAGGAACATATCACGGTAAGACCAACGTCCCTTTTCGTTTAGCTACCACAAATGGGACTGGCAACTCAGTTGTTAAGTGGTCACTAAGTGAAATTGCATCTATGCTTATGATCTTTTTTCAGCTTTGCTTTGTTTTACAGGCCTGCAAAGTTCATAAATGCAAATATTGCAAACTTAATTTTTCATAATCGTAATTGTGACTGGTCACTAAACAAGACAGTTGCTAAATAAGGATTATCTGCATAATCCCACTGGATTATAAAAACACAAGAGTGTCTATTATGCCTACCTCTTGTTCAGGCCATTATTGAAGGTAAAACTGTCTCTTTACTTCCCCTTTTCCTTCTCTATCTTATTCTGACAATAGTATACATATATAATACCCTGTTTATTCTCTACCTTTCTCTAACAATAATATGTATGTATAATTTATTTATATTTAGAAAATATAGTCACCTACTCTAGACCTACAGCAACTCTAGGCAGCTGACAAATAACAAAAACACAGTATAGAAAAAGAAAATAAAAAACCAATAAAAATAAAAAACAATAAACTACTCTCTCTCCCTCTCTCTCTCTGCTATCTAACTAGTATTTGAAGCACAGATTAGATAGGTACATGTTACAAATAAATGTTTTCAGATTTCAGAAGGTCCAACATTTGAAACATCCACCAAAATGAATTTTAGATTCTCCATGATTGACCTGAAGTAGCTCAATAAAATAAAATACTAATATTCCAATAAAGTATAAGAAACTGAAAGAAAATTGTCATATTACAAAATTTCTAACTGCAGAGAAATATGGGAATTAAGATAGAGATTCGAGATGACCTCCTTTTACCAGTCCACAATAGAAAGTGTCCTCACTTATTGCATCACGGTATGGCATGCTGGTCTGACAGCCGCAGATAGAAAAACACTACAGAGGGTGGTGAGCACAGCACAAAACATTGTGGGCTGTCCCCTAATACCACTAGATGAGATCGCTATGGCTCACTGCATTGGAAGAGTGAAGAAAATTCTCAGGGATGACTCTCACCCTGGTCATCACTTCTTTACCCTCCTACCATTGGAAAGGATATAGAAGTATAGACAGCCGCACAAACAGGCTAAAGAACAGTTTTTATCCTTGGGCTGTCAGAACTCCTGAATGAGAAATAACATCATAACTACAGTATGAAGTATGATGGACTGCAGGGTCAGTGCAATGTGTAACATGTTCACACTGGTGCAATCGGATTGGGTGTTTTGTTAATATGATTTGGGTTAGGGATTTGCTGTATTTACTGTTGAGTTGCATTGTGTTGGGGGGGTGCACTGAGGGAGCTCAACCAATCTCATTGTACATATGTTGTGCACTGACAATAAAATTTGTAATTGAATTAATCTTCATGTTTATGAGATGGGAACAATGGTATAAATAAATCTGCAACCAAATGCAATTTAAAAAGTTTAATGAAGCAGTACGTGCACCGTTGGGCAATCCTATGTTTGGACTTTATATACCTCTCCTGTCCAAATTGCACTGGCACTCAGTTTCCTTCGAGATATTGGTTATCATCTTTAATATGCTACATTGTATGAGACCAAAGTAAGGTAGTCCTCAACTTACAACCGTTCACTTACTGACTGTTCAAAGTTACAATGGCACTGAAAGAAGTGATTTATTACCACTTTTCACACTTATGACCATTGCAGTATCCCCATCATCACATCATCAAAATTCAGACACTTGGCAACTGACTCATATTTATGTTGCCGTGTCCTGTAGTCATGTGAATACCTTTTGTGACTGTCTGACAAGCAAAGTCAATGGGGAAAAACAGATTCATTTAACAGCTGTTATTAACTTAACAACTACAGCAATTCACTTAACAACTATGGCAAGGAAGGTTGTAAATTGGGGCAAAATTCGTTTAACAAATGTGTCACTTAGCAACAGAAATTTTGGGCTCAATTGTAGTCATAAGTTGAGGACTACCTGTATCTATTAGACCTCCTCTCCCTAAAGGTATCTGCCTGTCTCAACAGAACAGGTAGGTAGGCATGCTCCAGGTTCCTTTTCTTAAACATTGTCCCTTGTGGGTCCTGGAAGCTGCCTTCTTCTTTGCAGTCCCCAGAAGACCTCCCCCTGGAGATCTAACTCTTTTAATCTTCCAGAGAGCACTCAAGACCTGGCTCTTCCCCCAGGCATTGAGATTGGGTGAGGTCATAATGGGAGGAGAAAGTGGTGCAGTGCCAGGTTTTTCTGTTTTTCCTAGTTTTGTATTGTTCTGGTTTTAGCATTATGCTGTTTTACAGTTTGGTTTTTAAGATAGATGGCTATACAAATGTTTTAAATAAATAGTTTTAGTGCCAAGTCAAAAGACCCAAACTACAGAAAATAATTCTAAGAGCATATTTTTTTTCGGTTTGTAGGGCTTTAGACAACAAAAGTTCATTCCTGCTTTAATTTTCCTTTATGTAAGTGAAAAGAATTCTGTGTGCTCTCAAACTTCTAATATATCAATGAATAATGTTAAAAAGTAGGAAGATAGGAAATTCTTATTAACTAGATAAAGGCTGATGCTAAATTAGCAAATTGGCTGTGACTCAATTTTTTAAGAAAGAGGAGAATGTCTAGATTTTGATGATGTATGTTTTTTCCACTTTAATGTTTGCATGGGCAATTTATTGCTCTACATAATTCAATTTCAATTCAATTCAATTTATTCAATTTATAACCCGCCCTTCTCCAAGTGGACTCAGGGTGGTGCACAGCCAGAACTAAAACACATATCAATACAAAATTTAAAATTATTAAAAGAATTAAATAACTGTGGCCCAAAAATTTAAAACATTGAAAACTAAAACCCATTTGACAATTTAAAAAGCTAAAAAGACTAAAAAAAAAAAAAGGGGGGGGGGTTCACGCCAGCCCTGCTTGATGGAAAAGAAAAATTTTTAGGGCACGCCGAAAAACTCGATATCCTTCATATCTCTGGGGGCAAATCGTTCCAGAGGGTAGGAGCTGCCACAGAGAAGGCCCTCCCCCTGGGGGTCGCCAGCCGACATTGCCTGGTTGACGGCACCCTGAGGAGATAAGATACATAAGAGATAAGATTACATAAGATAAAATAGTAAATTCCTCTGTCTTTTCTTCTCTTTTATTATCCTTCAAAATACAGGATAATAGACTAGTCTAGGATAGACCAGTGATGGTGAACCTTTTAGAGACTGAGTGCCCAAACTGCAACCCAAAACCCAGTTATTTATCTTAAAATACCAACACGGCAATTTAACCTGAATAATGAGGTTTTACTATCTAAAATAATGATAAGCAATGCACAGTTCAGCTAATTGTTCTAAGAAAAACATGATAAATGCACTTTTATGCTCCTTCAATTTTTTTTTGTTGTTTAGCAACAAAAAAAAGAAAAACTTTTGTAATATTATTTCTCTCTTTCCGTCCCTCTCTCTTTTCCTCCCTCTCTCCATCTGTTTCTCTTTCCCTCTCTCTTTTTCTTTTTGGCAATTCCAACCTGGATCCTGTCAGGGCAGCCTGAGCGCAGCTTCCTCCTCGGAGGTGACCAGCAAGCAAACAAACGTGATGCTCTGGCTGGGAGGAGAGTGTGGAGCCCCACCTCTGGCCAGCGAGAGTGGAGCAGGCAGGGTGCACACCTTCCCTGCCGCTGCTGTGGCGCTGGCTAGGAGGGAAGCGTGAGCTGAATGTTTGGAGCCACGCTCGGCAGAGTTTGCAAGCGGGCTCGGCAGGACTGCTTAGCGGGGAGGCCCCGGGCCCGTTTGGTTTGCTTCAGCGTGGGGGGAGGGTGGGAATGCAGAAGGTAGAGGAAGTTCGGGCCTCTAGGCATTCAGCCCTCACAGACTCCTTTGGGGTGACTTTTTCTGCTTTTGAAACATTACATTTAGCAACAATAAGAAAGAAAAAGTTTTGTAGTATCATTTCTCTTTCCCTCCCTTCCTCTCTCACTTTCCTCCCCACTCTTTATTTCTCTCTCTTTCCCTCCCTCTCTGTCTCTCTCTCTCTCTCTGCCTCCCTCTGTTTCCCGGGGGGGGGGGGGAGGAACCCCTGAATTGGTACTGGGTGGTGGGAATGACATCCAAAGGTCGACGAGCCCAGGAGCAGCATGCCCACGCTCAGCTGGCTGGCAGGGAGGCGGGGCATCCCAACGCAGGCAGCTCTGTAGGAAAAGAAACTGCTTTTTTTTTGCTGGGTCGCATTGTGGTTCTGCATCATAACTGTTTTCAGGAGGAGGATGGAACCCCATCTCCCCCATTGTGAAGCGCACAAGTGAAAAAGTTAACTCAATCAATTCCAAGTTCGTGAGATCTTTTTCTTTCGCGAGAAGTAGGAATTGATTGAATGAAATGTGATGGAGAAACGCAATTGAAGCTGGGCTGGGGCGACTTCACGGGTGCCCACAGAGATCTGCGTGCCACATCTGGCATGTGTGCCATAGGTTCGCCATCACAGGGATAGACTATTCCTGATATGGAAGTTTTTGGTGATTATTCAGCAAATCATATCAATCTCGAACACATTTTGGTGAGTTTTAAATTGTCTGGAAGAGATGAAACTGACATCAATATTATATGATGATGATGTCATCCTTTTCAGTCACATCTGACTCTTGGCCAACTATATGATTAGTAAGCTGAAGGTTTGTTTCCTTCTTAAATACAAATTCTCTTGTCTACAATAGACAGACCAGAATGCAAGAATGCCACGCCCCGGATAGAGTTAGCCAACCAGAATATTACACAAGAAAATAATCACAGTTATAATCCAATTTAATATAGTTTTAATTAAACCCTTGGGGAAGAATGGAAAGAGAATATAAACACTTCCTCTCTAGCAGTGTCCGTGTCTTTTCACATATATCAATTAGACATATTTAATTTTATAAATTTTACAGGCTTTCTTCACTGCCAAAGTAAAGATCTAAACTTTTCAAGCAAACATGACCTCTAAATAATGTATTAAAATTATGAAATTCCACAGCAATACATATTAAATCATATAAAGATGAAAGCTGCCATATAAAAAATAAAGATCTAAATTAGCCCTGCCTATCTGAGGGAGAGGAAGAGAACATGGAGGCCATAAAATTAGTGATTCTACATTATTTATTTATTTATTTATTTAAATTTGATTTATATGCCGCCCTTCTCTGGAGACTCAGGGCGGCTTACAATGCGTTAAGCAATAGCCTTCATACTTTTGTATATTTATACAAAGTCAGCTTATTGCCCCCACAAACTGGGTCCTCAATTTACCTACCTTAGAAAGGATGGAAGGCTGAGTCAACCTTGAGCCTGGGGAGATTCGAACTTGCAGTAATTGCAGGCAGCTGAATGTTAATAACAGGCTATTAGTCTGCTACGCCACCAGGCTCTTATTAATGAGAATTATAAAACATTAGAGAAAAATATTAAGAATTATCAAACAAACCACTGTCAATTCTTATACATACATCCTACGTATTGCAATGACCATTGTAAAATTGGTGAAAAAGATGAAAAATTAATGAAAAAAAAGATATACTATTTTTTATTTAAGATTTAAATGAAGTGCATCATATTACAAGATTATATCCAGATAGTTTATCAAAATATATTGATAATATATTGTAAACTATAGAATCTAACAATTGATATGTCATACTTTTCCAATTAATCAGTTTAAATTATCCAAAAGACAGGACAGAACAGAATAGAACAGAAATACTTTATACAGTTGGTATAAGTACAATTGGACACACAAGGAAATTGTCTTCAGTGAATAAGCTCTCAGTGTACATGCCAAATAACAGAGTAATCATAATAATGATACCAATAAAAGGAGGTAGTAGAGAAGATGAGAAGAATAACAACAACAACAACAATAATACTACAGCCATACTACATACTACTATACTTAAGACATAAGGCAGTACTCTGGGAATTAGGTTTTCAGCAGAGTGATAGCACAAGGGGGAAAACTGTTTCGATATCTTGTTGTTTTGGCATGCAATGACAGGCTCAATAATTCTTCTGTAGAACTGTATAAACAGCTCTTGGAGCAGTCTGAACTTTCTGAGTTGATGCAGGAAGAACATTCTTTGTTATGCCTTTTTATGTTAATTTCAAATCCTGAAAGATTATAGAAGCCCAAAACTTGAAAAATTAGCAAAATGTATTGTTTGCCGATTATCCCCTAAATTATGAACCATTACTATACCATCATTATCTAATATGAGAGGCAGTTTCTCTATAAGATTTAATGAATAGACTTTTCCCTTCTATTGCCTAAAATCCTTTACTGAGATGCCAAGAAATGAAGCAGAGATCTTCTGCATGCAAATCTTCTTCCATTTATCTGGGTAATGATCTTACCTATTAACAAGGACAATATGAGTTTTCTTTTATTTGAAACATAAATACTTAGCAACATAAATTCTGGGCTCAACTGTAAGTCAAGGACCACCTGTACATGTTCCCTCCCCCGGAAAATGAGGTTAACGACACCTACTGGCTAAAAAAACTAACAGCAGTGCACATGCCTAGCAGCACAGATGAACGGCTGCTAGCAGCAGGCTCCCACCCTTCATGGCTAACCTAAGGAAAGACATCCCAAAAGGCAACTGGTTGCCTTTTATTGGTTTTTATTGGTTTTATTGGGTTTTTTCCTTGAAAATGTTTCACTTGTCATCCAAGAAGCTTCTTCAGTTCTGACTGAATGGTGGGGAATGGAATTTATCTGGGTAATAATAATTTGTAAGTTCATTCAGAACTGAAGAAGCTTCATGGACGACAAATGAAACTTTTCAAGGAAAAAACCAAGAACCGTACAACATGGAAAGTTCTATCAGGCCTTATAGCCACTAAGCTACATGACCGTATGGACCATTGGGCCAATACATAAGCACAGCTCAAAAGGACATTGGGAACAAAACCAGAGATTTAAAATACCCGCTCACAGACAGACCAGTTGCCCAAGACTCAAGGTCTAGACAGACCAATCTGAGCACAGCCCGGACTGACTACAATTCAATGCCACATATATGTATCTGCGAATGCCTGGGGCTATACAAAGTCAACAGGACACTAAAGGCCTTCCTCAAGAACTCAATGGGACTGTGGAAGACAACACTGGAAGTCAACTCAAGACAACTCACATAAGTAGCCATTAAGAGCGGCATATATCAAAGTGATGCACTATCTCCACTGCTGTTCTGCATAGCAGAACAGCAGTGAACCCCCTCAGCCAGATAATCACAAGGACTTAATACAAGTTCAAGAGTGGAACTAGCATCAGTCACCTCCCATACATGGATGATATCAAGTTGTATGCTAGGAGTGAATGAGACATTGATTTATTGGTCCACCTGAGAGGGATCTACAGTGAGGACACTGGGAAGTCATTCAGACTAGAGAAGTGTGGCTGGATGGTGATCAAGAGAGAGAAAGGGAAAATAGTTAAGATTGATAAGGTGAAATTACCAGTGGGCAACAAAGCAGACATACAGACCAATTATAACTACCTTGGTATACCAGTCGCATGGAAACCATAATTAGAATGCAAAGAGGATAGCAACATTCAAGTATCACCAAAGGAACAGACAGATTTTGAAGAGCCAGTTCAATGGGAAGAACAAGATCCATGCCATCAATAGGTATGCCCTGCCAATCATCAGATAGCATGCTGGTATAGTGAGCTGGCCAAAAAAGGATATTGATGCTGCTGATGTGAGGATCTAGAAGCTCCACATGATGTACAGAGGTTTCCACCCAGGGTGGATAAAAATCGATGATTTTTTTTAAAATTTAAATTTAATTTGGATTTTTAAAATTTTTATTGAATTTATTTATTTATTTTTTACTTTGGAGTAAAAATCTATCTAAAGATAGTTTTCTATTCAAGATACATTAATAATTTAGTTTATTCAGCATGAAATGGTTAGTATCCAATTAAAATGATGAAAGTCATAAATGCAGTGAGAATATTGGAAAATAGTAAAGTTCCCAGTATATTAGTATAACAGCAAAAATGTTAAAATATGGATGTTATGATTATGGGATGTTTAATGTATGTATGGCATGTTTGTGCAAGTCTGTGTGAGCCCTGCCTGAAAATTGGAATAACACCATCATCTAGCAAGAGACTAAGAATGAATGGTAAATAATAAGAGTAAACAATGTCATAAGTGTGCCTGGAAAGGTGTTTGACAAAATTCTGAAAGGGGACAATAGCCCCAATTTGGGAAGTACAATACAGTTGTATGCAAGGTGAAGTATGTGCAGGCCAGATCTTTTCTTTTCAGTAGCTCACTGATTAATGTGAATAGCTCACTGATGTGATGTAATGTAAATTGACTTAAAGAAAGCATAGACTTAGAACACAGAATAGTTCATGTGAATATGGAATTTAAAGGTGATAGCTGAATGGGAAATGGTAGAAGTAAATCATGAATGCAAATAAACTGAATGCTTAGTGAATGATTCAAAACTGTGCCAGGAGCATGACAAGGATGTGTGGTATGTTGATTAATACAAGCATTGACAAACATGTTAAGAAATGCTTTTGGTGATTAACAGAGGTTATATTGGCTGGGGATATGGATGTGGATGTACTTTATATGCAAATTATGTATTACTGGCTAAGAACTTAATGTTTTGCAACAAATATTAATAATGACACAACCATGATGTGAAAATTAGTGTATCAAATGCCAAGGTAGCGTTTGACCAAAAAATGGTCATACGCACACACACACCAAGGCAGGGGTCTCCAACCTCGGCAACTTTAAGACTTGTGGACTTCAACTCCCAGATGAGAATTGAAGGGTAAAAGTTGAATGGAGTCAAAATCAGTTATTAAGAAGTATAGGCAATAAAGCAAGAAGAGATAGGATCAAGACAAAATGTATGCTGAGTAAATGTGAACTATATAGAAAAGTTGAGTGAACAGTACAAAAGTAATACATTAATGTGATTTGGTTATATAGAAAGAATGCATGAGGATTGCATCATAAAATAAATATATAATGGAAGAGTGGTGAACTGACAGGAAGGAAAAATACTAATGAGACCCACAAAAAAGTGTGTTTAACAGTTTGAAAAATTAAATGCAATATATGAACAGATGACAGAACCAGGAAGTTTCCAAGGTTGGAAAAAGTATGGACAATAATTGTGAATGGCACCTATATAAAACAAGATTTAGTTATATTTGTTGTTTTAGTCCTCTATGTTTCTTTTACCATTTTTATTCTCTTTCTACACTTAATCTAACTTTTTATCCTGAAAGGGACTAGCATAGCAAGTATACATAAAGATCCATTATACAGAAATTATTAAATCTAATCTTTTCTTTAAGTTGTCTTTAAAAATTTCATACTGTTTATTAGATTTATATCCTACCTTTTCTCCAGGAGCACAAGGCAGCCTTATTTTTCTTCACTTTAACTCCACAGTAATTACCCCTTTAAGTGAGGCTACACTGAGGGACAGTGATTGGCTTAGAATTAGCCACTGAATTTCCATGGCTGAGTTTGAGATTAGAAAATAATACAGGTACGTACTCAATTTACTCAAATAATACATACAGTACTCAACTTATGACCACAATTAGGAGCAGAATCTACACCGTAAGTGATATAGTTAAGTAAATAATGCCCGTTTTTATAACCTTTTTGCTACAGTCTTAAGTGAATTTAGCTTCCCCCACCACCACTAACCTTCCCTGGGGTTACCAACAACTGCTTTGCTTGTTGGCAATTCTGGGGAAGGTTACTAGATGTGATCATGTGACTCTGCTCTGGGACACTGCAACTGTTGTAATTACATGCCAATTGCCAAGAACCCAAATGTTGATCATGTGATCGTGGGGACCCTGTGACAGTTATAAATGCAAGGACAGGTCATAAATGACTTTTCTCAGTACCATAAACTTGAAGGTTATTATACAAATGGTTGTAAGTGAAGGATTACCCATAGCATGTACCAATATGAAAGAGATAAATTCTGTATGGTAAGATTTAACGTGCCACTTCACCTAACTTTTTATATTATCTTTTAAAGTAATTTAGGCTACCAATATTCTTCTACTTTCAATTTTATGTATTAATATTAAATATTAAGACTATAATTTTGGCATAGAAGCAATTTTACAATTCCAACCATTATATTTGCAAAATTATTGCAGAAAGATATAAAGTTTTACATTTAATATAAAGTTCTAATCAAGTCTGAACTTGAGTTACATGTTGCATAGCTCAACAGGAATGTGTGACTAAATAAAACATTGTCCAAGCTAATTCTAAATAAAAGGAATTTATCAGTGCATATGGCCTTTCTTATTTCATCCAAAGAGTTGAATCATTCAACTGACCATTAGGATAAATCTTAATAAAAGGGCATATTAAGATATGCTAGGAAATGTTATAACCAATATCAAGTTATTAATATTCTCTTTAAAACTGAAACATTTTTGTATGGGTTTTAATTAAAGAACTGTTAAGAATCCAGTATCCTCACTCAATGACTCTTAACTGCCTTAAAGTCACTTTCAAAGCAAAGGTAAGGCAAAAGAAAATATGAGTGAAATACAATACATGAACTGAGTTGTCTCATATTTCAGGAGATAATTGAATCCCAATCTGAAGTGTAGAAAACTACTATATTCAGATTACACATTAATATTAAATGTCTGTCATCTGTTGCTTCATTATCATGGAATAATTTAACCAAGTAAGCTATGAGGTTCTTGTTTCAATTGACAAGCAGGTAATACAGTAGATAGTGGAAACCTGAGAGAAAAAAAGTAAGTTATCCTTTCTTAAATATGCACCTTTTAATTAAATATGAGTCAGTTACATAGAAGGTACTAACAGATATACTGACATTAGACAATGCGTTTAATTAGCATATACAGTATATATACAGATTGTTACCAGACAGTCAACATAATAATACTGGCATAGCCAATAGCTCTAGAATCATATCCATATAAAACTGAACCTGGTTTAACAAAACGTATTTTATGCCTCAGTTTCATATGAGAAACATTTTAATTTCTAGGATACTTAAAATACTTGGTAAGTAATTAAATATACTGCATGTATAATCACTTCATTTTTTAAAATAAATATATCCTGATTAGAATAGTTACCAACATTTATATGTAAATGTTGGTAACTATATAAATATACATACTGTATATTTATATACAGTATGACAAAAATCATATACAGACTAAAGAGCTTGTATAAAACCTTAAAAAGCGTTTTTTTAAAAACTTATGGCACCGAAACACCCTATTTCACACTATTCAATGATTATTATATGTTTTTTATCCAGTCTTTATTACTTTATTAGTAACTCAACATGACAAACATTCCTAAATACTCCTTCCTCCTATTTTCATCACCACCATCCTGTGGGGTGAGTTGGGCAGACAGAGAGACCAGCCCTAAGTCACTCAGCCAGTTTTCATACCTAAGGCAGAACTAGAACTCACAGTCTCCTGGTTTCTATGCCACACCTTAACCATTACACCAAACTGGCTCTCCATTCTCCTTCTAGAGTAAAATGTTATCCTCCTCTGAGAAAAAGCTAAAGCAATAAAGCTTTTTCTTGCATATTGCTGCTGCTACTATGGCCCTTCACAGCTTTTATTTTGTATACCTACCATGAATTATAAACAACAACAACAAAAAAAGAATACTGGTCTAAATTTCCCTTCTATTGAAATCTCAGCTTTGATTGTTATTACAACTGACCTCCTGCTTCTGGGCTAAATTCTTAATCTTACATATATGCCAACTTCAAAACCAAATTTAGCAGAAGATAAATACCATTTATTTACTTGCTTGTTAGATTTATAGTTCCCCATTCACCGGGAACTCCAAAAAGTCAATATGGCAGCCATAATGAAGTTGTTATTATTGTTTCATCTTGTTTTGTTTTACTGATCTTGCTGTGAGCAAACAGGGTTATTGTATATAAGATGATAAATCATGTAAGTCAGGTAAATAAATAAAAATGATCACATGATTGAAGCCCCTCCCCTCTTGTGCAGGTATCAAAATACTGCCATCTTCTTCCTTTCTTAAAAAAACTCTTCTGGATGTGTTTCCTCCAACCAATATACATTATCCTAATTTCCCTTACAACAATAATTCTGTGAGGTAAATTGAGTGAATAAGTGACCTATAAAGACCCCAGAAGCTTCACTAAGGGTGGATTTGAAATGAGGCCTTCCCAGTGCAGCCCAACATATCAACCATGTTTATGGTTGTGGTTAATGTTTTTACTTGTGAGTCACCTAGAGTCAGAGTCTGGAGGCCTAGAAATTTAATAATAAATAAATAAAACAGAAACATGTACATCCCCCTTAAAAAGTTTCATCATAGTTAGGTATACAGATATCTGTATCCAGAATTTGCACCTTGGAGGATTTACTAAGAAGTACTCCAGCAAACATTCAGATTTACCAACTAATTATATTTTTCTAAGTATTTTGTTTTTCCTAAACATTATCACTTATTTGGAATTACAGTATGTTAAGAGGAAAAAAGAAAGAAAACAACTGAGAGTCAAACCTTAGGAAATTTATTCTAAGATTAAGTTGACGAATAACTGGTGCAAGCAAAATGTATTAATTAAGCTTGATGAGGGTCTCCCCCCACTTTATCTATACTGGGGGCATCGCTCACCTCCTGAATGCGCTTACGGGCCCTTTGCAAAACCTCCTCGTAGCCTTTCTGCCGGAGCTCGCTCAGACTCTCGTAATATTCCTCCGGGTCGTCGGTTTCGGTAAAGAGTACCTGAGAGAGGATCTTCCAGCCGCAAGTATCGAGGCAGTGGCCCAGGTATACCTGCAGCTGACAGCAGAGCGCATCCATCTCTTCCTCCGAGAGCTCTGGAATCCCGAAGAGCACCGTCCACATCCCCGACGGTTCCTCGGGAAGGACGGGCAAACAGGGCTCCAGCTCGGAGTTCACCGAGCACAGCTGTTGATGGACGGCCCGCAAATCCTGGAAAGAGAAGAGGCCGGCCCAGCTGCATTCCTCTCCAGATAGCGCTTCCACCTCGGCGGAGGCCGCGGTGGGCGACTCGGTCGCTTGAGGCCCGGCGGGAGGAGAAGGGAGGAGAAAGGCGGCAGCGACGGCGGCGCCTCCCGAAGGCTCGTCCTTGCCCAGCTCCAGCTCCTCCAGATCTTCGGCCGCGCAGGCCGCTGGGCTGAGCGGCGCCTTCGGAGCGGGCTGAGGCCTCCGGGGCAGGCTGCTCTTCGTCCTCGCCGGGCTCCTCTGCGACGCCTCAACCGCTCGGCTGCCCGGACTGCGCGGAAGCGACTCAGCTCGGGCAGGCGATGCCGGCGAGCTCCTGGTTTGGACGGGCTCCGCGGCGCGTCGGGCCGGGGGTTTTCGTATAGTGGGGCTGCCGGCCGTTTTACAGGAGGCGCTTAGCTGCTCGGCCGCCCCGGGGCCCACCGCGCCAGTGCGGCGGAACTCCCGGGAGCCGCTGCGTTGCCTCTGCGCCGTCCGGTTATGGCAGGTGATGGCGAACTTGCTCTCGATCTCATTCCAGGCCACGATAAAGACAAACTTCTGCTTCTCCCGCTCGTGGAAGGCGTGAGGCCTCACGGCCACCCAGTCCGCCTCCAAGGTCTCTTCCAAGGCGAAGGTGCTCATGGTGGACCGACACCGCGACGGGCCCCCCCCCCCCGCCTCCCTTTTCTCTCACGGACGTCGCGAAGCGGGGAAGTCTCTGTTCCGGTCAAGATTGCCGGCTACCTAGTCACCGCCCAGCCTCAGCCATATTAACGGCCGGCATCGGAAACCCAAGCGGGCGGAAACCCAAGCAGGAAAGATGCCAGGCTAGCCAGGACCCGGAGAGCCGCGGTGGAAAGGCGCCAGAGACCCGCCGGTGCCTTCAACGGCCGTTGTTCCTGCTGCTGCTGCAGCGCGCGCGCGCGCCCTCCGCGCGCCTCTGCTTTGTTGTCAGGAGTCTGGCGGCCGCAGAGTCTCCCGCACAGGTACTTGCAAGGCGGTCACGTGGAGACGCCGGATCTGTTTACAAGCCACCGCGAGGCCGCTGTCCCGCCTCTTGCGCTGTTTGCCCTCCCCGCCTCTTCCCTTGAGCTGGGGGACGTCTCATCCTCCAGTCCGCAGGACAGAAAGGACGGCGGTTCGCTCCTTTCCTTTTGTCGGCCTTTTCCCTACCGGGATTTCAGGAGCGCCGCCTTGTTCCCCCTCCTCTTTCTCCTCTCGAAAAGATCCGGATTCCAAGCGCTCCTGGGTGGATTATTGGGAAAGCCGGGATCCTGCCAGAAAGGCGCCTTGAACCCACGCCCGGTCCCGAAAAGATCAGCAGAGCTTTAGGGTCCCAGCTGAGGGGTTGGTGAGACCCTTTTATGGACAATGGTGGCTGAAGTTCATGACGGGTTTCTGCAGTGAGATGGGGTGGGTGGTGTGAGGAGCTGAGCTTCGTTTGCAAACTGTTTCTTGCCTTTGAAGTGAGTCCCTCACGTTTTCGCTTTTGGTTGTTGCGGAAAGACGATGTGTATCAATGAAAGACGTCTGCGAGCCCCCAAGTGGAAACCTTTATCAGTCGTAGCGACTTGAGATAGTCGGAAAATACAAACCTGATCCGTGGGAGTCAAGTCTTAATTTTGAACCAGCCTTACCAAAGTCTTTTTTTTAGAAACTTATTTCCCCGAGGTACAATAGGTAGGTATCCTATTAGGCTTTATATTTTTCTAAATTTCATTACTCAGTATAGACTAGAAAATATATCTGTTTTCTTCTCTTTTCGTAGGCCTTTATGTGTATTTCTCTTTAGCCAGAAATCTCGTAAACCAAGATTTTTATGCAGCCCTAGTTCAGTGAAATCACAATCCACTAGTTTCTAGGTTTTTTTCAGGCAGCCAGCAAACACCCTGCTGCCCAAGACTAAGGGTGCTTGCTGGCTGCCTGAAAAAAGCCTAGAAACTAGTGGATTGTGATTTCACTGAACTAGGGCTGCATAAAAATCTTGGTTTACGTAGGAAGAACCTGGCTAAAGAGAAATACATAGGAAATATATCCTATATATCGCATCTAAATATATCACAATCTGAATACTTGATTCCAATTCCTTTTCATAGAATTTAAGTCTTTTCTATTAACTGTTAATAATTAAAATTATTAATAATAAAAGTTAATAAAAGTTCCAAAAGGGAAGAAAGAACGACTTACCTTCTAAATGACAAAATATCTTTTGTCTAATCATTATCTGATATCTTACTAGGCAGCTGGCTATTTATGAACTGAAAAATGTAGACTAAAGGGATCCAGGTTGACAGGTTGAAATATGAGCAAGAGTATTTGAAGTTAATATGCCTGACATTGGTCAATAAATAATTATCAGGGATCACGATGGTTGTAATTAGGATAAAAACTACAAAGCTAATGCACATATATGCTTGTCCCTCAAAGTAACAGATGATAAGATACAGATTCTGTCACAGTACAGATATTTTTGGTCCACTTTAAAACCCAAGGACTTTATTAGGAAATAACACATTCAAGTCAGGGTTTTTGACTTTAATGCACCAAAACAAAATCTTAATAAGAGTTTTTCCAAGACTATTACCCTGAAAAGTATACAACTGAAATGAACCTAAATATAGTTCTTGAGACGTAAAGGGCATTAGTCTCTCTACAATTAAAACAGCTGATGATAAAATAATGGACTCTAATGGACTGTCCTGTAGTGTGAATGTGTTTGTATATTGTGATGTTATCTTGGTAGTTTTAAAAATATGAATTATTTAAAAAATATTGAAAAACAAATATTTTCTGGCAGATTCTTATTGGCTTGTTAATATTTAGATTTATTTTTGCATCTTCCAAAAACGGAACTAGTGGAATTAGTGGTAAGTATTATATCGCAAAATGGGTTTGAATAATGGAAGATTCCCATCAGTTGAGATAGCAAGTTACATTCTGAGTAGAGAATATTTTTTGTTGAAGGTTGAAGGCCTATGTATCTGTAGTTAGTAAATGAAATAGGAACAGGACAATCACTACGGTACATCCTCTCTTTGTCATTCCTTTCATTTATACATTTGTATTTTGTTTTCTGTTAGCTGAATATTTCATAATTTTCATATTTTAAAGCGCTTTTCACTAAAGGTAATTTCAAAGGAGAGTAGCACAAAATGAAACAATATAACTATTAAATGCACAGTGGAGTGTTTCTCAATCTCAGGAACTTTAAGATGGAGTTTTGGGAGTTGAAGTCTTAAAGCTACTGAGATTGAGAAACACTGGTTCAGTGAGTACATCAAGCTATACTTATAGTGAAAAAGAAAATAGAAGAACCTTGAAGCTATGAGGCTCGTTAGTGTAAAGTTGAATAATGCAGTTTATATAATGTGTCATATAAAATTTTATAGAACAGATGTACAATATCTATCCCAAAAAAGCAAAGAAAAACAAATACTTTAACTTTGTAATTACAATTACCAGTAGAACTTAAACCCCAAAACAGTAAATGAGGAACACTGGGAGAAACCACAAGCCACATAATAGAGCAATCTTCTTTAATAGCTGCGGGGGTATTTTTCAAACAAATACATCTCATTCTTGCTACAAATTACTGATCAAAGATGGTAAGTGGGTACATTTTTTAATATTTAAATTTTGTTTCTTTGCCTTGTTGATCTTTGATTTTAATAGAATTCTAAAAACTATAGTTCAAATTATGTCTTGCCTGACATATTGCAGGTTCCATTGCAAAAGGATTTAGTTTTATTTTAGAAAAGTAAACAAGGTAGGCTAATGGTAGACCATCATTCATAGTTTATTAAATCTCACATATTTATTGACTTTCACAGGTGGTAACTCCATAGAAGTATAGGGTTCTTTGCTCGATGATACATTTGGATCAAGATGACAGCTTAACATGGTATAATAGGGAAATGACTAAATAGATTTAATGTGTATTTTTTACTGTGTGCCTTCAGAACAATAATTTAATTATTCCTTTAAAATGTATGATGCCTAAAGAATTTTAAGGTCATCTATAAAAAAAACTTTGACATATATGTTGAATGTGTCAAAAGTTTAATATTGCTTCATTTCTTAGAGTAATTTTATACTCTAAAATGGTAATGGAGTACTTATTTTTAGAAGTCAACCTGTTTCCTCCCTTCTTTAAAATAAAAGAATAATTCAATAACTTGTTTTGCAAAGTCAGAAATTTTGCATTTCTTTTCATATGACCTGCCATATAAACGATGCTTGAGTTGTCATTCTTCTTCGCAACTTAGAGTTGCTTGGTTGCAGGGAGCTCTGTACATCAATTTGCTGCCAAAACTCACATTCTTAGCAGGATGAAACCCAGACGCATGTTATAGCATTTCTAAATTGTGGTTTAGTTTCTTTGTCTTCAAACTGATTTTACAAAATTTTCATTTTATACTGTTTATATGTAGCTTTATAAAATTGTGTGGTTTCTTTTATAGATTGTCAAATTAGTAATTATGTGGTCTACAACTATACTCATAGAAATTGTTTTCTTGAATTGTATAGAATTCCTTTGTTTAAGGATTTATAGGCTTTCAGTGGAGTCTTCTATTTGAAAATTTGCTTAATAGTGCTTGAAAGCTTGCTGCCAAGTAAATAGGTATACTTAGTAGTAAGCTCTAAAGATACTAGGAATTATTTTTGAGTAGGAACAGGTTGATTCTATTTATTTTGAAGATAGAGTTACTCAAACAACAGCTTCCACATCTCATGTAGGATTCCTAAGTCTGGAAAGCAGCATGAAGCTTGATGTCCATGATCGTTCCACTAATTTGCTTTCCTGCATTTCTGATTAATTGTTGTGGCAACTCCTGCCAGTTTTATTAGAAAATCTTCTTCTTTTGATCCACAAGATCATAGTGCCAGTGCCAAAATGACAGATGTTGCTAGGCCTTATTTTTAAAAAGTCCTTTAGGAAATCCTGCAGGACCTATGAGTCAGGAGAGGAAGCAAATTGCTTTAATGTTCCATCTTCAATAATCTTGGCTCTGTCCAGATAGCTTGGGAAACAAGGAGACAGCTGTAGATTCTTATGTATTTAGATATGTGTGTATGGGGTTCATCACAATTTACAGGACTCTATGCCTTCCTATGAGTCTCATGAATCTTCACAAGTACCCAAACATTCTATTTCTTTTGATATTGATTAGTAGAACCTGAGAGCATAACAGATAGCTTGGGGGGGGGATTAATAGAAGGGAAGAACAGTTGATAGACTGACAAAGCATTTTAAAAATATGTTGGAAAGGAGAAGTTTTAAATCTTGAAGAAGGTATGATTGCTGGCAACCTAACATGACGATAATTGAATTGTTGGTTTTAATCCTGAAAAATTATTGTTGGTTATTAATACTGAGAATAATACTGGATGATGGTCTTGAAGCAGACTTATTATGTTACACTGCTGAATGATTGTGGGTTTGAGTAGAACCTGATTTCTCCTGAGGTGACCAGGAGAAGAGTTGCTAAAGACCTGAAGGCAAGGAAATGTGATTCAACATATTACGTTTTACCAGGCACAGAGAATGCTTGTATCAGCCTGAAAGAGAGGATACTGGCCAATATGTTTATGTTACTTTAAATAGAAAATGTTATGAAATAGATATATATACATACAGTAGATGTTAAGCCAATATCCTAGAATGCACAAATATCTAGAGAGCAGGGGTGGGTTCCAACTTACCTTTGCTACCGGTTCGCATCAGGAGCACACATGGCGCTTCTGCGTATGCACAGAGCCTCCCGCCACCGTTACTACTGGTTCGCAAGATCTGGACCGAATTGGTAGCAATCACCACTGCTAGAGAGATAATAGAGGGATAGTAGAGGGCAAAGGTTACTTTACAATTCTTTTTAAAATATGTGCCTTGGGTGTTATCTGTCCAGTAAAGAATGGAAAGTGGTTATCTAGCTGTAAATAACTCTTGTAAAGACAGGACCAAAATTAAATTTGCAAATCCAAAATTAACTACTGTTTGGTTTATTAATAAAACGTAAGAAAAATTTTTTGCGGATCTGGTTTCAAATCCTATGAAAATACAGAAGAAAATACAGATTTTTATGTATTGTCTAAAATGGCAGGGCTGCACATCTACATACAAGTGTGCATTTCAGTGTATATTTATGGGTACATATGTATTTTGAAACTCACTATCACATGTGGGCCACAGAACTGAAAAGTTGCCTCCCTCTGTTTTAAGATGAGTGACCTCTTTGTGTTTGGTTGTAACAGAGCAATATATCTACATCTCTGGAATTAATCCCACCAGTTTACTTCTCTTAAATTACAGTATGTTTGCTTATTTTAATCAAGAACATTTGACAACTAAATCATACAGAGATCTTCATATGGTAAATAAATACCAGTCTAACTCAGGAGGATTATTTCTTGCCAAATAAAGGCTTGAATTCAGAGGGCACATCCACAAACAGTTTAATGTTCTGTTTTCATCTCTGGGAGCTGACACAAAATATGCCAGTATAAATTTGTTTTGTCCCCATTCAATTGATACCCCTGCTGGTGGGTAAAACAGCAACCAAGCATTTTCTCTAATGAGGCTGGTTCTGAGAAAAAAAGGCACGTTTTACTGATGACCAGGGTAGTAGCTGACTACCCTGGTCATCAGAACCAAGAAGCTCTTGTCCACGTCATAAATCAACCTCAGTGCTCACTCCTATAGTTCAGATATTGGGGAGAATATTTTTTCAGTTATATTATTCCCTAGTATATAAGTGGCCTATCAAGCACTATCCATGACAGTTGACCAGAGAAGAGGCTGTATCACAAAGCCATCACAGGAGCTGAGTGGATCCTGCTTCTTGACCTCTTCTTGTCCACCAATACCAAGTGGACCTGGCCAGAGAGAATGGAGGAGAATCACCACAAAACAGTCCTCCTCCTCCCAGTCTCCTGAATCAGTCCAGAAGGATTTTATTGAAAGTTGATGAAAGATCAGAAGACCCAGGACAGTTGCACCACCACATCCTGAACCTTTCAGAGATCAGCAGCAAGCATGGCCAATGCCATCTCAGTGTTGTTCTATGGCTTGAACCCAGATTGAAAAGGATCCAGATAATCTGCTTCATCCAGGGCCCTCTGAAGCTGTGTGCCAACAACCCTCTCAACAGTCTTTTTCTAAAAAGTTGGACATAGGACAAAAGTTGCTTAACATGATCTGAAACCATTGGATAGCCTCTTGAGTAGGGGTGCATCGTTGCTTCATTGAAGGTAAGTGGTACCATCCCCTACTGCAAAGAAGTAGTAACTTGGTTCCAGCTATAAGCCATCTCCCATGACTCCATAACCAACCAGCAGGGTCCAGAACATAGATGGCTTAGCTCACAGCTGCAAGGACTTTGTCCACATCCTTAGGTTCAACCATCTGAAACTTCTCCAGCTCAGACTGTCTCATTAAATTAGCTGTTATTGCCTATGAGTTGGGATTAAGAGGAAGGTAATGTCATGCAGAGATGTTCCTCAAGAACTATTAGTTTCAAACTGAAATTAGGGAGACATATGATCAAAAAATATTGGGGGAAGGGAATAACAAAAAGGCACGGTTGCTATAACTGGGATAGGCAACCACAAGATGGCAGCAAAGAATTAAAGAAATGTAAATTATCAGGATTTTTCCAACTCCTACAGCAGCCCTACAAGGTCATTTTCTGGCAACAACTGTTATTGGTCAATTCCTCCCCTAATGCTTAGGGAACCTCTTAAGTAAAAATTGTGGCACAAGTAGATAAAAGGTACAAGTGACAGTAAACTATTTTGAAATTTAGCCATCGTCTTCATGAGTGTCCAGATAACTCTTTCAATAACAGTAGCAACAAATAGGAGCACTAAAATTAGATGCAATGTACAAAGGATTCCAAACACATTTGCTACTGGCCCAGTTGAGACATAATCATTTTTCTAGCAACCAACATTGATTCTGCCATTTTGTACCAGAAGTTACTAAATTCTGGACCTCAGAAATACTGTACATTGAATCATCTGGAAGTTCCTCTGGCTAGCTAATGTAATTAAGTAATTCTTGGGACAAAAACTTTTAAAGATATAATTATATTGGATTGATAAGATGTATTAGTGTCCTACTAATATTTATTTCTTTTTTTACAAGGTATGAAAAAATTATCTTCCATGATGGCAGCTTTATAGGAAAACTGGTTTTGGATTCTTGTAGACAAGCTGTATTCAAGAATTTTTTGGCTTCTGTTCATTTAGCACAAAGAGCTTTTGTTCTATTTTTGGAAAAAATTGCCACAATGTGAACGTTCAAGTTACTGTATTACATTTCATGAAATAGTGCAACAGTAATATAAAACGTATTTTTAAATTGAAGCACTTAAATTAAAACACTATATATTATTTTGTTCTGGGTTGACCAGTTTGTCCAACGATTATCTCTCTGTCCAAGATATTGCATTTTAAATTTTATATATTTACTATCCAACAGTAATTATTAATACATACAAGAACAAATCTGAGATCACTTGATCTTGAAAACTTTGATAATGGTCAAACTTTGATAATGGTCAGATGTTTACCTTAGATTAAAAAAAATAAGATCATTCACTGGCTCCCCAAAAATGTTTGTTAGCTCTCTCCACATACTCGAAAAACTGTTGGTAAGTACTAGAAGCAATTTGCATCCAGTACTACAATGTAATGGTCCTGTAAATTTGAGTTCCTTATGTAGCATATTATAACTTGTTCGTTATAGTAATATAGTATTATGCGTGGTATTGAATGTATTATTTCCTTACACATATACAGGTATACATTTCAACTCATTCTTACTTTCCTTTACCTGGGTTTTTTTTTTTTTTTTGCTTATCTTTTTTTCTTCTTCACATATGCAGATTTCTTTTAATTGAATGATTTCAGGGTTGATTAAATATTTTATAAATAAATACAATTCATATTTGTATTTACAGGTAGTTACAAAATAGGTTTCTTAGAGTTCAATCTGTGCCTCTTGTAAGTTTCTTATATAAAAGTTTCCACGAACATAAAAAATTAACTTTTAGCCTAATAAAGATACTGGCGGGTTTTTTTCTCTTATGGCTATTTGGCATATTAACTTTTTATATAATAATTTTTTTAAAAAAAATCCATATATCGTGTGATAAATTGTACATCCAAAACTTTAGACACATTATATTTAAAACACCCAAATGTGGCAAGTTTGACATCATTAATTTTTCCAAGAGGCCACATGAGAAACTGGAACTGTTTTGGAAGACTGCCGCCGCCCCCACCGCCCCCACCCCTGCCCTCCATTGCTGCTGCTACCCATGCCATCGGCCAGACAAGGGCCGGATGTGGCCCGTAGACCATAAAATACCCTGGTCTACACTATATTATTAGATTTATACTAATTTTTAGCCCTGTGCTAATTAAAAAAGAGATATATTATTACCAAACAATAAGATAGATATCTGTTGAATCTGAATTTAGTAGTTCAGAAGAACTATTAGAAATACATCAGTAACACACAACCTTAGTTATTTCTGGAGCTGTTGTTCCATTTCTTTACTGACTTGACAATTCTTTATTCTTATTTGCCAGACACATCATTCACACCTGAGTATCTTTGTCATGCAGGAAAAGTGTGCAAAATATACATGATGCAATGAATAAACACGATCATCTCAAGCACTTATTGTTAGTTACATTACAGTTTAGTTGAAAGAACTCTCCTGTTGCTAGGATTTAGTTTTGTTCTCTGTAGTGTTGTACTGTATTACAATTGAGTTACTCAATAATAGCCTTAGCAAAATAGTTAACCATGGTGCAGACTAACAAGTACACGTTTTATTTTAGTTTAATCAAATCTAAACATTCTTAATTATTTTTGCCCAGAAAAGCTAATAAGGACAGAGTACAACTGGCAATAATTTTTGTTTTATTAATTTTATTTGTCCATATCAGAAGAGTGAACTGCTTAAACTATAAACACATAATTTTAAGAGCATCTAAATCAGGAATAGTATTTGTACATCTGCCCTAAAATACAGTATAGGAATCCTCTGCCCAAACAAGAAAACAGCACCAAAATTTAATATGGCTCTGCTTAAATGTAAAGCAAACAAGTAAGTTTAAAAAATCATTATTGTAGGAATACGTTTTCCTATTTGGCTTCCTGAATGGGCAACATATGTTTTATCTGTCAGAGGATGGTTGACTGAAAACATCAGAGACTGAAAACATACCTGTTTTTTAAGTGTTTAGTACCTTGGTATTTTGCTAAACATTGCTCCACATAAAAGCTCCAACCCCCAAAATTATGTTAGCAACCCAGCTGAAGCTAAATTGTATCTAACCTAAAATGCACTCATACTTTGCCTACAATCTAAACCCAGGCTTTGGGGAGGAAATGTAACTGAATGCAGTGTGACTTAAAAGCACAAATCTGGAGCCAGCAATTGCCATTGTAGAAACAATCCTTTTATATAATGGAATTTTTACAGGTTCCACAAGCATGACTCATCTATGGAACCCCTGGCAGAAATGGCCAAAGCTGGGTACTGGTGGGGTGGTGGTATGTCAGAGTAATCAGGAATCTGCATGACTGTGTTGTGCTTCTATGGAAATCTCAAAACTACAACACTGGAACCAAAAGAAAGATGATCAGAATTTGGCCTTATACAGTTTCTAATTGCAGTGAGCCAGCATAGTTTAAAAAAACACTTTACTAGCTTAGCTAGGGTATCTTATCTGCTTTCTTTCAATTGGACGGTCCTACAGTATTTAATAAAATTATTTCAATAGGATCAAAGATGAGGAATCTTTTCCTCATAACCATGTGGGGGAAAAGTAGATAATGTTTGAGATCTATGAATTACATTTGCCTGTATCATCTCTTCATTTAATAATGATTGTAATTTTTATTTAAATTGCTGCTAATTTTAAGGTACAGTTTTGAATTTGAATGTTTGTTTCTTGAAAAGCTCTTTCAGCTGTTGTTCAGTTGTTGCTTCTTTCTGCTGTATCAGATCGCCCTTGGTCACTTCCCAATCATCTGGCTTTGCCAGTGAGGGACAATATGGCCGACCTGAAGCAGGTAACATATTCTCCCAGTACTCTTTTCTAGCCCTAAATGCAAACAAAAAAGCCAATTAGTGATAGTTTTCTGTGAGGCATCTCTTAATAATGGGTTCTATAATAGGACAGGTGGCTGGAACAAATGATCTCAAAACTTTCAGTTTATCAATTGGATGGCAGCAGAGAGATAATATATGTCCTGGCTCTATTGAGTTTTCAATATCTGAGCTGCAAAAATCCAGGTAACCACTGGATGGCAGCAGAGAGATAATTTTAACAACCACATCATTTAGCAACAGAATTTCTGATCCCAATTGTTGTAAGTTGAGGAGTAACTATATTTTAAATCAATTATTTTACTGCCAAAATTAAAAGTACACTTACCTTGCTCTAACCCAGGGTTTAGTATGCATACTCAAATCACTCCCCCAGCTACCATGTTTTTCAGATGCACGGGGTAAAAAACCCTTTTCTGGGGCCAGCTCCTCAGCAATTGCTCTGATATGATATGGTTCAAATCCACAGCATCCTCCAATATATCTGATCCCTAAATTGTAAGCTTCTCTTGCATATTTGTGAACATCCCATCGGGTTAAAATTCTTGGCTCCAAAGCTGTAATGATATGAATTTTTAAATATTCATTGTAATATTCAGTTAATATTATACACAGAATCGATAAAACTTTAGCATTATCCTCAAGATGTTTCCTTTGACCTCCACGGACCAAGTTAGGTAATTATGCATTTATTTATTTCTACTTTAGCTTCTAAAAAATTTCCAGACATTGTCATGAGGGGCTCCAACTTTGGGAATGATCTCTTGTCACAAGGTTGACCGAATCTTAAAATTACTTAAAATCACTTGGAGGAGTCGCCTTCTATTTACAAATTACCGGTAACATTCCTTTCCACTCAGCTTTCGGTTTCTCTAAGTTTAATGCTGCAGGGTGTGTCCCCCCATCCCCCCAATTTAATAGCATTTTTGTACTCTTTTCATCAATACCTATATTTATTAAATACAGGCCCAACATCCCCAGGGAAAATGCAAAATATACTTTAACTGGAAGAGTTGTGGAAACAGCTAATTCAACTGGTTTCCATCCTTGGGCAAATTCAAATAATATAAACTCCTTCATTTTCCCCCACTACCATCCAAACATCCAAAACTACCATCCAAGCGTATTTTAATGTACCTGTGCCAGTTCTAGTTAAAGTATATGTGAAGAAATCATCACAATCTAATCTAAATTATACACCTTTGTACCTTAGGTTACTCTTGAAAAATTTCTTTAGTTTGGTTTAAGTTATCCAATATTTACTTGCATTTTAAGCAAGACAGTGTAGATTTCATTTCAGACCAATCATACGCAAGTCTTCTCTAAAATTATGTGTGCAGTTTTAATCTGAGTATGTATGTGATTTTAATGTTTTTACACTATTTTTCTCCTACCTTGATAATCATAAAAAAAGAGCAATGAAATCTTACCAAAAGGAAACTCTGGTAGATCAATGAAACCCTGCTTCCCACAATCGGGGGTATGAAAAGCAAGTGGCTGTGACATCAGGTGTGCTTTTAGTTTTGCAGCTGCCAAACCTTCCTTCATGAGTTTTATAGTTCTAAGACAAATAGCTGGATCAAAGTGGCAGTTTACTCCAACAATAGAAGCCCCTAAGAAACAAGATACATTTTCTGTAATACTTTTCAAGGTCAGGATTTTTAAACATAATCCCCAGCATTTACCTCTTTTAATATTTTGTAAAACTAACTGCACTTTAAAGATGCATGAATGAAATCACCTTAAAAATGTTGAGAAGCTATATTTTTGTCATGATGGAAACCACTAAAAAGCCCCAAAAAATTGAGAAATAAAAGCACAATATTTTTCTTTAACTCTTTTAATTCTTGGATAGGAATATCAGAACATAGCCTACCTTGGAAAGTGGGAAAAGTATCCCAGAAGGCAACAGCAAATCGCTTCTATATTATTGCCAATAAAATTATATAGATACATCCATGAAATTGCCAGAATTGAAGTTGAATCAAAATTGATAATGAAAGTAACATCTTACCAGCATTAACTAGTCGAACAGCACATTCTCCTGGTGGTACACCATCCATGTCTCCTTCTGGGCCAATGCACAGAGTAACTGCAACTGGCAACCCAGATTCTTTTAAAGTTTCAACTGCCCATGTGGCTTCTTCAACATGTTCAAAATACTAGCAACAATTTACAAAAAGTATTTACAAAACAAGTTGAGGAACATTTTTTTAATTGAAAAAAAAAAATGCAATATGTCAAGTTAAAAATAAGCAGCCAAGTTGTTTTTAAAGAATAGCTCCAGGTATTTACAAGTAGTCCTTGACTTATGATCACAATTGAGCCCCAAATTTTCACTGCTAAGCGAAACAGTTGTAAAGTCAGTTTGCCCCATGTTACAAAACATTTCTTGCCACAGGTGTTAAATGAATCATTGCAGCTGTTAAAAGTTAATAACATGTTTTTGTAAAGTGAATATGGCTTCCCCATTGACTATTTTTGTCAGAAAGGTGCAAAAGGTGATCACATGACCCAGGGACACTACAACTGAGTCATAAATATGAGCCAGGTGCCAAGTGCCAAATTTTGATCACATGACCATGGGGATGCTGCAATGGTTGTAACTGTAAAAAATGGTCATAGGTCACTTTTCAGTGCCGTTGCAACTTCAAACGGTCACTTAATAGTTGTAAGTCAAGGGCTACCTGAATTGTCTATGACAATTTGCCACAGCCAGCTCGCTATGTCGCCATGACCAACCTGCCACGGCCAACTCATCACGGCCAACTCACCATAGCCAACTCGCTGCAGGACAACTTGCTGCAGGACAAAAGTCACACTAATATGAAAGAAATGATGGAATGGAATCATTAAAGAAAGGATGCAAAAGGAGGGACAGAATGAAATGTGAATGGCAAAAATTTAAAAAAATTGTATTTATTTTAAACAATTAAATAGAGTTGTTAAATTGTCCCATAACAAGTTGTCTTGCAGTGAGTTGGCCATGGCGAGTTTGCCCACTGCAAGTTGGCCACAGTGAGTTTTCCACAGCAAGTTGGCTGTGGCAAGTTGTTGCATTCCCACCCATACTACCAAAGGTATCTTTAACCATATGGTAGCTTACTTTAAATCTTGGCACTAGTGGTGATTTTTCTTAATTCAATGTGAGAACTTTCTAACCACTTCGATTCAATGCTTTAGTTTGAAGCCTGGGTTACCATGCCAAAGGAAGGATATAAATATATCCATATATGTATGTGGGTTTATGTGTCTGTGCATATATCATGTTATCAAGAAAGGTCTTAGAATTTGAAGTACAACTGAGGCAGAATACAATTCAACTAGGAGATGTACACAGACTAATTAAAGTTTTCTTGTACAATAAAGCTTTGCCAAGCCTTTTCCTCACTGCAATCCCATTTGCCTCGTCTGTCCTTATGTCATTAAGAATACAAATAAAATAAAGATAGTAATAGATTCTGATGCTCCAAAGCATTGATATTTCTATTATAAAGCAACAAAGTCTTTGTTTCCAGATAAGCAATACTTATCACTTGTCAGTAAATTTATTTACCTCTGCAATCAAGAAATCCACCTCTTTTTTGATAAAAACTTGCAACTGCTTTCGAAAGATTGCTTTCACTTCAGTTTTACTCCTGCTGCTTAAGTATGAAGGTGTTTGACTAACACCTCCAGCCACCAAAGCATCACCTTCTTGAGCAACTTCTTTCGCAATGTCACAAGCAGCTTCATTTATTTTCTGGCCCTAACGGTATGAAAAGATTGAAGTGCTAATTTTTATTATCATTATTTAAATATGCATGCTGCTCAACTCCCAGTGACCGTTAGTGGTTTAAAAGTGATTGAAAACATGGAAACAAGAAACAAAGAGTAGACGGCAGAATTACAAACCTGGTGGAAACAAACAAACAACCTAGATTAAAAGAAGGCTTCATTTATCCTTATTAAAGGCCTGGGTAAAGAGCTAAGTCTTCAGGCCTCTTCAAAACAGGATATTAAATAATATACATAATATTGTACGAAAAAATTAAAAATAAATATTACACTGTTAAAGTATTGTGCATTTTATCAGTCAGCAATTCCACAAAGCAAGCAATGGTTGTCAAGTGTTAACTGGCATACTTTTATACGTGAGAATGGAGCAACTCTTTGATCATTTCCAGTTTCAGTAGCCTACAGAAATACAGTATATATGGTATTGGAGAAGTGTAGCTTACCCTTTGAACTTGATCTTTGCCCAACCTGATTAATTACATCTAATCAAGATAAACCAATAAAAAGGATACAGAAATTGTGGAAGCCTTATTAAGAGAGAAGATGACTCTGACCAATTTAATGTAAATAGTAGTAATATCCCATTTTGGGGTAAGGAGTTTAAATCAGGGATGGCTTGAGTCCAGACTAGACCTGGGCATTTTATGGCTTGCAGACTACATCTGGCCCCTTGCCTGTCCCTGTCCCGCTTGTGCAGGTAATGAGAGGCAGCGGGGGGGGGGGGGGGGTGACAGCAGCAGTCCTGCATAACAGTTCCTCATGTGGTCTGTGTAAAAATTATCTACTGGTGGTTCAGACATACGTAGATCTCATTATACATCCTAATATTCATGAGTGTTCCTTTCATCAGTTTCTCCTATGTTGGACATCAATAAGTGTCTACTTGAATGGGAGACAGTATTTAATAAAAAAATTAAAGAACGTGGCTGAAAAGCCATACTCCTTGAGATCTTGAGAATTTTGGGCCACTTTAATTTTATGTTTTGTAAGGCACTTATTCAAAATCTTTAATAATATAATTTCAAATACAATTAACAGCCAATTCAAAACCTTTGGAAAATAGAAAGGTGCCAGAATGATGTTAGTGTGGATGCCAGTCAAGCCTCTCTGGTGAGTGAGTTCCGTAAGTGGAGTGCCACCACAAAAAAGCCATTCTCTCCCTTGCAAGAGACCCAATTTACCCTCTTTTGGTGAGGGCACCTGGAGGAGAACTTATTCAATTTTTAAAAATCCAGGTAGATATATAAAGGAGAAGGGATTCTTTCAGGTAACCTGTCCTTAAGCTGTTAGGGCATTAAAAGTCAAAACCTGCACTCTGAATTAGATTTAGAAAGAGACCAGCAACTAGTGCAGATGGCAAAGAAATTGGCAGGAGAATGTTTGCATCACCAAATCTCAGTGAGCAATTTAGCAATCGCAATAGTACCTAGACTTATATATCGCTTCACAGTGCTTTACAGCCCTCTCTAAGCGATTTACAGAGTCAGCATATTGCCCCCAACAATCTGGGTCCTCATTTTACCGACCCTTGGAAGGATGGAAGGCTGAGTCAACCTTGAGCCTGGTGAGATTCGATCTGCCAAACTGCTAGCAGCCAGTCATCAGCAGAAGTAGCCTGCAGTACTGTACTCTAACCACTGCGCCACCGCGGCTGCTCTATTTTGAAATTTACAGTGAGGCAGAAAATGCAAGGGAGGCTGAGATCTCTATGGGGTAGGCTGTTCTACTCCTGAGTTCCAGTAGTAGTATGATGGAAAGCAGCTAGAAAGAGTGCAAAGAAGAGCAACAAAGATGATTTGGGGACTAAATGCTAAAACATAAAGAAGGATTGCTGGAATTGGGTATATTTCGTTTAATGAAAAGAAGGGCTAGGGGTTGCATAATAGGAGTATTCCAATATCTCAGGGGTTGCCACAAAGAAGAGGGAGTCAAGTTATTCTCCAAAGCATCTGAGGGGCAGGATAAGAAGCTATGGATGGAAACTAATCAAGGACAGAAGCAACCTAGAACTAAGAAGAAATTTATTGACAGAACAATTAATCAGTGGAACAACTTGCTTCCAGAAACTGTGAATTGCTCCAAAGCTGTAAGTTTTTAAGATGAGATTTGACAACCATTTGTCTGAAATGGTATGGGGTTTCCTGCCTGAGCAGATGGTTGAACTAGAAGACCTCCAAGCTCCCTTCCAACTGTTATTCTGTTCTATTGAGCTGCAGGCTGTACAACAGTTACCAATGGGAATAGCAACTTCACAGAAGATATGGTTTTGGTATTCCACCAGATTGATATTGCCCAGAGAAACCCTATTCCAAAGAACAGAAAAACAAACCTTGTTTCAACCATGGGGTTTGGAATGTTAGTTGGAGCCAATGAAGTACAGTAGTTTCTTGATAGCTATTTTTTGTCTCAGTAGCCGAACATGTATTTATTTTGGTTTTTTTGTATTTTTAATTACTGTTAGCTGCCCAGAATCACTTGTTTGATATAGGCGGCCATATAAATAAAAATAAGTAAGTAAACAAGAAGTACATGTTGAAAAACTCAAACTAGATACTATATACATACATGTTTATAATATGGTATCTAAATGATTTTGAGGCAAGAATGTTTGAAGTGCTTACTGCATATTTGGTATAGTTATACCCTATAAAACAAGTAGAGAAGAATTAAGCACTTTATCTAGACTCATCTCATTATAAAGAAAATGTTGTGCCAACCATTTGTTCTTTTAAAAAACTTTAACTGTTAATGTTAAAGCATTCCTGAAACTGGGAAAATGTAAAAAATAATCTAGGCTACTAAGTATTGTTTAATATTAAATGTTAGTGTTGTTAAATATTAATTTAACAATAAAGATACAAGTAGTCCTTGACTTACGACCATTTGGTTAACAATCATTCTAAGTCAGGTGCTGAAAAAAGTTTCTGATGGCCAGTTTTTGCACTTTGCACTTAAAACCCCACTGTGATGTGATCACAATTTGGGTGCCTGGCAACTGGCATGCATTTACGAGCATTACAGTGTCCTGTGGTCATTTGATTGCCATCAATTACCTTCAAAAGGGGGCCTCCAACAAGCAAAGTCAGTGGGGGAAGCCAGATTCATTTAACAACTGTGTGGTTTGCTTAATGACCACAGTGGCTCACTGAATGACCATGTCAAAAAGGTTGTAAAATTGGGTGTGGTTCATTTAACAACTGCATTGCTTAGAGATGAAAGTTCTGGTTCCAACTGTGGTCCTAAGTCGAGGACTATCTGAATACTTTTGCTTAAACTATAGCAACACCAAAGTATCAAGATTAAATAGACATTTTTAAAACTCTGCTTACTTGTCAAAATTACTAATAAAAAGTGGTTGAAACTACTTACAGAAAATTTATCAGCAGCATAGTTTCCTCTGTTCTCTAATTTATCATCACTGGCATAAAAGCTGAATGTCTGTAAAACGTTTGCTCCAGCCCTGAGGAATTCTCGATGAAGCTGACGAACTACAAAATATTGAAGCAAAGTCAAGAGTTAAACACACTGTTAGCACTATACCAGCAACATCTTTTAACAAACATATTGCCTCTATGATTCTATGTCCCGTTTTGTATCTTGATTTAATGTTTTTAAATGACTCAACATTATTGTGTTACTATATTTAAAAAGTCATGATTGACTTGTTTAGAAAAATTATTACTTTAGCTCATAGAAATCCTGCACATCACAGCTTGTAAATGGTACCTGATGAATTATTATTAAATTATTCCACATGCAAGTCCACACAGATAAACAAGACATTTAAATTAGGAGGAACACTAGGCTTACTTCACAGATGTTGATTTGGGCAAACAGTGTTTCTAATTTTTTTTTCCCTGCTTAAAAAAACAGTAATGTGATTTATATCAATTTGAAAAACCTCTACATGCACAAGGTTAAAAGATAATATCTAATTAAAAACCTCGACAAAGCTCCATGAACTCATACCTGTAGAAGAGAAAGGGCTAGATCAGTGTTTCTCAACCTTGGTAGCTTGAAGATGGGTGGACTTCAACTCCCAGAATCCCCCAGCCAGCAGCGCTGGCTGGGAGATTCTGGGAGATGAAGTCCACCCATCTTCAAGCTTCCAAGGTTGAGAAACACTGGGCTAGATTAACACTTTAAAAATTATTGCAGTTTACAAAAGTTTGCTGGTGTGCCAATCAGATGCATGATGACTAGCAGGGTGGCACCAGCAATGCAGCTGGCAGTGTCCATGAAACAAGTGACTATGAAAATCCGTGCAGTGACTGCAGATCCTTCCTGATGGCAGCAATATTTGGCAGCAGTGGGTTAGTTATTTTTTTAAAATGCCAGCACGCTGCTTAAGGCTGATGGGTAGGCTCATAAAGCCCATAAACTGGATGTTATGCAAGCTTGGCCTCCACTATGATATTATAAAAATAAGGCATTGTGTTAGGTAGAGTTTTACATGTAATACAGTCATTATTATATACTAATTATCAAGACAGTATCTAATTTCAGGTAGCAACGTTCAACATTACTACTGCATGGATGAAATGGAAGGGAGGAATAGTACATGCATAAATAGAATTTCAGTAAAAATGGTATTTAAGAAGAAGTATCTCCTGAGTGAATTAAAATTTAATTTCAAAAAATGGATTTCCAGAACATTTTCCTAAATTTCACGACAAGCTTAAGACAGCTTTTGTCAGTGTATCTCACTCACAAAATGTTTATTGTTTTTTTTTAAAAAAAATTTACTTTCAGTAAGTGTGAGTAAAATATGGGAAACAAAATTAATGGTAAGAATAGTAGCATCACTCTCGATTTCACTTCAAGACCTGGCAGGGATAATTTTGCCTCTGGTTATCAAGGCGCGCGAACAACTGCTTTAAACTCAATGTAAATTGTTCTAAACTTGACTGTAAAAAGTATGATTTCTGAGTTCTCAAAGTCTGGAATGCCCTACCTGATTCAGTTGTCTCAGCTACAAATTTTCACAGTTTTAGTCACAAACTGACTTCCGTGGACCTTACTTCATACTTAAGTCGTCAGTAGAGGGGACGTGCCTAAGTGCTCTAACATATTTGGTCACTAAATGAACTGTTTTAAGTTCAGAACTACCTATAACTAATTTTAACTGGACTGGAGCAATGTGTTTATTCAACTGGGACACTATCCAATTCAGAATATTTGATTTAGAATTTAGAATAGAATAGAGCTGGAAGGGACCTTGGAGGTCTTCTAGTCCAGCCCCCTGCTCAAGCAGGAGAACCTATACAATCTCAAACAAGTGACTGTCTAGTCTCTTCTTAAAAACCTCCAGTGATGGAGTGCCCATGATTTCTGGTGGCAAGCTGTTCCATTGGTTAATTGTCCTTATTGTTAAGAAGTTTCTCCTTAATTCCAGGTTGCTTCTCTGATCAGTTTCCAACCATTATTTCTTGTCCTGCCCTCTAGTACTTTGGAGAATAATTTTCCAAATTTGTGGCAGCCCCTCAAATTTGATTTGATGAATACATAAATATACATTACCTGCTTCAGGGTTTTCCACTGTAGCTTCAGGAGTCCAAGGTCCAGCTTTTACATAACCTCTCTTTTCAAGAGCAATGACAAATCCTCCATCACCAATCACAATTTCTCCAGCATCTAGCCGTTCTAAAATACCCTAAAATGATAATAACGCATCCCTAAGCACAGGTAGCCATCACTTAACAACTATTCGAAGTTATAATGGACCTTTCAAAGCAATCAGCTTTGAAAGAAAGAATTTGCTTTGCTGAGTTACTCCACAAATGTTTTCTCCTCGTGCTGAATAGAAAAGCCTGAATTTTGTAACCTGACATGGGTCTGCTGACAATGAAGTTACTTTCTCCAGTATCAGCTTAGGTTTCACAATATATGGCCTGCTCCTTCCCAGCCTCCTGAATTTTGCACATCTTCAGTAGGTAAGCAATGAATTTTGAGGGGTAGAAGAGGACTGTTTAGGGACCCAGTACGTTGGCCGAGGGGGCGGGGAGGAATAGATAGTTGGGCATGCTGCAGCGGCTCTCCAAATTTAAGAATTCTCCATAAGGGAAAATGATTCGGTGGCTTCTGTAGAATTCTTAACTTTGAAACAGGGTTATATATAGCTTTGGGGAGGGGGGGTCTATTTGAATGGTTATTATTGATCTGTCATATCTCCAGGATTACCTATGTAATCATAAGTCAAGGACTACCTGTATTATCAAACAATATTATACATTTTCTATATAGACAAACTAATTCATATAGTAACTAATATATGAAAGCCAATTTAGTGTAATAGTTAAGGTATTTGCCTAGAAACCAGGGGACTGTGAGTTCTAGTCCCACCTTGGGGATGAAAAACAAACTGGGTGACTTTAGCCAGTCACAGCCTAATGCACTTCATAGCAATAGCACTTAGACTTATATACTTTTCACAATGCTTTTACAACCCTCTCTAAGTGGTTTACAGAATCAGCATATTGCTCCCAACAATCTGGGTCCTCATTTTACCCACCTTGGAAGGATGGAAGGCTGGTTCAACCTTGAGCCTGGTGAGATTAGATCTGCCAAATTGCAGGCAGCTGGCAGACAGTAGAAATAGCCTGCAGTACTGCATTCTAACCACTGTGCCACCGTGGCTCATAGAGTTGTTGTTATGGGAAAAATGAGGATTCTTTGCCACTTTGAGTTGTATATTTAAAAAAAAAGGCAGGATAAAAACGTAAAAAAACTCATATTCCACTCCAACAGTCCTTGGAGTATTATCACCAAAGCAGAGGTTATCGGATGCTAATAATTATTAAGTATTGACATTAAATATTCTAACATATTTAGCATTTTTATGAACAAGCTTGTTAAATAGGAAATATCTACTAATATCTTTCCAACATATTCATTTAAATCTCTTAGTGCTTCAGTCACCTATTGGGTATCAACTGCTATGAGCATAGTTGCCAATTGTATACTCTTTATACCTTATTTATCACTTTCAGTGCATGGGTACAAAATCTAAGAAACCCACTAGGTTTTGTACTAGTTCAAAGGCATTTTTGGAAGAGAAAATTACTACTACTCTATAGCAAAAATTAAATGAACTGTAGGAAAATTCTCTTTTTAATGTAAACTTTGTACTCCTTTTGGCAATATACAATTCCAGAATATTTAGAGGAGACTTTAATAGCCAACATATGGAGTCAGAATTTAAATTTGTTCTGGATTTAAAACCGCTGTAGTGTTCAATAAGAAATATTTTCCATGTCTGTAAAAATATAAGGGTGAAATTAGATATAAAAGAAAGATGAATCAGACTGCAAACAACTGATTACATGATTTCAAAGTTTATCCTAACTATGGTAGTTTAAAGTGGTATCAGCTTCCTAACCTAAGAAAGCAGGTGGTACAGAATAACTTTGCCTAATACGATTACTGGAACTCTGGTGTTAACTTCTTGTATTTTAATTATAATAAAGATTCTTGGGATTTTGCCAGTCATAATTTGAGGAACTATTTCAGTGCAAACATACTTACTACCCTGTCTGCCAAACATTAATGCGAGTTATTATCATTCTAAAGTGAGAAACACTTTATTTTGTGTGCAGAAAGAGATCAGAACAGATGGATTGTTTACAAGTTTTCTTTAACTAGATATAAAAAGACAGAGGAACTTATCCAAAGCTATATACTGAATCAGACAAGGGTACATGCAGGTCATGAATGTCTACTCTACAGCAGGGTCCCCAACCTTGGTCCATGGACTACCACCTGGTCGCAGCAGGCCAGAAACTGGTCTGCGCAAACAAGCAAACACCCATCCATGGGATACAGGCAGCATGCAAAACCATGCCCCCTCCGGTCCATGAAAAAACCTCTCTCCACGGAACCAGTCCCTGTACCCAAAAGATTGGGGGCCACTGCTCTACAGCAATGGATTTCAGCTAGGGGTCTCTTTCAATTCTAGGAATGTATAAAATCTACTATGAGCAAAATGATCACGATCATTAGTAGGCTGAAATTGCTTCTTGGTGTTTTTCCTAGTCAGTAAGAGAAGTATCCGGTCTGCTTTCTGAAGTTATATTTTCCTATAATGTTTTATATTGAATGATTCTCAAAGGAATGGCAAAATACCATTGAGATTATTTAGCCATCTATGTCATGCTCATAAGGTATGACAGCTGTCCTGTTACTTTTCATAGCTGCAGAAATTGGCTGTTTACTATCAGATTCAATTGTTCTTGAATGTTTCTTTCCCCCTACACACACCTTTTAGCTTCTTTTTCCAGAGGATTACTTGATCAGATCAGACTAATAAAACTCTGATTCCCAAATGAAAACAGTATGAATTGGATCTCACCCTAACACCATGGAAATACATTAATCAAAAAGTGACCAAATAATTTCAATTATATATGATGAAATTAACTATTCTGATGAAGAAAGTAAGAATCACATGGAAAACTTGTGAAGCAACAGGATTTTTCATGAAGAATCTCTTTTAATTAATACTAATTGTTAACCCTCTGGTTTTATTAACTTTCAATTTATATAAATTTTACTGATGATTCCCATTACAAAAATTTAGTTTTTTTGTACTATTAAAAGTTGCATTGATTATATCAAATAATCCTTCTATGCTTTCTTCAGTGATTTTCATTTAAATTTATCACTTCACAAAGAGTAAATCACCTTTTATCAGAGTCAGTTCTGTCCTTTAGCTCATATAACTTTTCTTAGAAGTTCTACTCATAATAGAAAAAATATTAATTTTAATTAATATTAATTAATTTTTACATGTTGTGCGATTTTAAAGCAGTCAACAATGCATCTGCTCTCTAAAAGGACAAAATTCCAATTTTTGCATTTACAAATATGTATTTCAATATATGGAAATTGTGACTCAGCTGTCAAGTCTTGACTGAACCAGCTATATCCGGAATCCTGATTGTCCCAGAATGGGACTGCTATGTCATAAATCTGTGGATGCATAAATTTGAACTATGGAAAGTGTGTATAACTTATCTTTTCCCAAATGCAGGAAATACAATTGGGCAGCTATTTCTGCCATCAATTAAATCAGCCCACATTAACTTCTATAAATATTATATAAGAAAACGTTATATGCATCACAAAATAAAGAATATTTAAAAAATAATCAGAGCAAAGAAAATGGGAACAAGGTTTATGTACCCCCGGTTGCTTTAGGCCACAGATCTAACCGTAGCAGTAAAACTTGCTGTGAAAGAGCCAAGTGAGAAAAGCTAGTTGGCATTCATTTGTCTCAACTCGTGGTTGGTACTTTCCTCTTCTAACCAGTCGAAACCATTCCTCGCCACCGCTTCTGTTCTTCTAATTCCCAGAAGTTTGCAAGAGCCTCCCAAGGGGCCTCGCAGGAGAGGAATAATACGTTGTGATTATTAATATGCAACCTCGCCAACCAAGAGGGGCACTTTCCTTGCTTTTCGTTCCCTGCAAAAGAGAATGGAGAAATGCGTCCCGAACGGCCACTTGTCCTTTTTACCTTCTTTGCTTTAGCGCTCCCTCCAATAGGTGCCATGACGAAGTATTCTCGCTGGTCGAATTTCTCCTCGTCCGCCGCCGGGGCACAACTCTCCCTTAACAAAGCACAACCCGCCAACTTCGCATTTTATAGGCTGGAGGTTGAGGTGGGCGGATTCGGAGCCCGGGGCGGATTGGGAGAGGCCTGAAAGTTCCTTACGGACCCGCCGATTTCAGTATTCCCCTTTCTGATCTCCTGCCGCTAAGATCATCCGCACCTCTACTGCGAGGCGCCTCTCTCGCACGACTGAATAAAGCCGCTTATTTGCCCACGCGTGCCCAGAATGTGTACCTAAGAAATAAGCAAAAATGGAACGGCCGTTTTGGAGCAGCCTCTCCTAAATCTAATATTTTTTGGAACGCGTCGACCACAGCTCCCATCATTCTCAACTACCATCCCCCTCGTCCCCAGACGACGTACGGGGCCTTGGGAATCGTACTCCTAACTTTTGGATGGTGCCAAATGGGGGAAAGGCGTATTGAGGCATTTCTTCCACCGAGCGACCGTGATGTAACATGCTACGATTTCCACCACTGACCCGTACATGGACACGTGTGTGCATTGTGCATGTGTGTATGTTCTGGTGGAGATTACAGATCTATGTTTCTCCGTACCCTGCTTAAGCAGCCCAGGTGTACTATTATCAGGATTTTAAAACAGTGCGCCTATTAGTAGACTTAGAATAACTTTATCGTCACTTTGAATGTACACTAATTTCTACACTAGTAAAAAAGAAAAAAGAAGACTGAGGATTTAGTTAGTCTTGTTCGGCTGCAATCTTTTTCTCTAAACTCATGGAAAGCCAAGTTAAATTATTTTTCTAATCCAGCCAGTAACCTACGCATCGGGCTCCCTATGGCAAACCCAATCGGGTATGTATACTGTTGTCAGAGTAAATATCAGAAGATCTCAAGATTCCCGCTGCATTTCTGCTTCCCGAGCCAGCCGCTCTTCTTCGGCCCCTAAGATAGCCCTATTTTTCCCCCCCCCGCCTCCCCTCAACTCCATGACTTCCCACTGCAACCACTTGGACGGAGCCCCAGGAGCGTCGCGGGACGAGACCATTCGGACAACTGTCTCCTCCCTCCCAGGAGGGTCGCTAAGGAGGCTGATTCCGCCTATCGCCTGCGACGGGCGGTTCCAGTCCCCTCAGCTTAGGCTGCCAACTAAGGGAACTCGAAGTTTACTCAAGTGCTCGGTTTGAAAGGGAGATCGGGGGGATCTTTGTGCCCGTTGCCATCCACTACTTGTACTAACGTCTTCGAGGGGGAAGTTATGCTCCGGGGAACGCGGAGATTGCTGTCAGTAAAACTGCGAGCAAAACAGCCCGCCTTTCCCGTATCTTCTTCTCGAGGTTTTGCTTGCAGCCCGACCACTGACAGGTGGTGAGTCCGGCTTCAGCTCTCCCTTGTATTGCTGGCGGTGTATTTTTGCGTCTCTTTTACAGACAGTACAAGGGCGAGGGTAGTCTACAAATATAGTTTTGGTCCCTGCATGGGTATTATAAGTGTGTGGCGTGGTTTGCTTGGACACCTACCCCGTCCCGCTCCTGTAGGCTGCCCATAGAGGGAGGCGTTAAACATCTCTTAAATTCCCCATTCCTAGATATTCCAGGACATTAAAATAACTTAAATGTTACAATATTGACAGACACAGGAAGGGGAGCCGGATTGCATGTGTGTGATTTTTGCCCACAGTCTAGATAACAGCAAGCCCAATATTTATTGATTTGCATTTTATTCTACCCTTCCTCCAAACATATTGGAGGGGCAACTGCATTTTTCTTTAATTTTCAAACAAAAAGTCACTCAAGAGGCTTTGTAGCCAAGCACACAGTTGAACTAACCTGTTCCTGACCTAATGACAGAATTGTTCACCCCATAATATTTAGACGTGTATTACATTTCATTCCTAATGCATGCCTGGTTGGATCCTTCAAAAAAAAAAAATTGTGGCTAATGTGCCAGTCCAAGACACATTGCACTTATTTCACCTTTTATTTTTGTTATTGTAGAAAAAATGGAGAAGCAGAAAATATAGACAGATGAGTTGAAGGTGATGAAATTTAGATATTCAGTTAAATGACAAAATAATTGCACAATGAATGATATAACTGGAAATATCCTTGAATTTTATCCCTGTGCTTGCACAGCACACTTAACTTGGTTACGGAATTACTGTACTGTAATCTATTTTCTTGGATTGTGCAATACATTAAATTATAAGTTAACCAAGAAGTCAACTAAGTTGCCCAACAGGGTAATTAATAAAAAGAAGCAAAGTTAAAACATTAAACTCAGTACATTGTGTAAATCAGTAGTGGGTTCCACTTACTTACCGGTTCGGAATTGGGAGCATGTGTGCGCGCTCTCTTCGCTCACATGCAGTGGTTCTGCGCATGCACAGAGCATCAGTGATGAAGTCTGGGCAGGTGGGCAGAGCCTCCCACGACCACCACTATCAGTTCGCCCTGATTTGGTGCAAATGCAAGCATTGAACTGTAACTGACTGTTAAACGTTATGGAAATTCAATTCATAAACCTATTTCTGGCATATTTAGCATGAAATGAACACAGTTCATCTGTGTGTTTGTAAACTACTCTACAGCATTTTAGATTAACTCAATTGGCTTCTTAGATAATTATAGGTAGTTCTTGACTGTTGTGTTCATTTAGTGACCTTTCGAAGTTACAACGGCACTGAAAAAAGTGAGTTACGACCTTTTTTCACACTTAAGACTGTTGTAGCACATGTGCTCACATGTTCAAAATTCAGATGCTTGGCAACTGGTTCATATTTATGACAGTTGCAGTATCTCAGGGTCATGTGATCACCTTTTGCGATTGTCTGACAAAGTCAATGGGAAAACCAGATTCACTTAACTATGTTATTAATTTAACAACTGCAGTGACTCACTTAACAACTGTAGCAAGAAAGATCATAAAATGGAGTAATACTCACTTAACTGTTTTGGTTAGCAACAGAAATTTTGGGCTCAATTGTGATCGTAAATTGAGGACTACCTGTATTTGGATATGTTGGTGAAAACGAGATGTTTCTCCTTCCTTCCTTATCTATAATTTATGTTTCGAATCCAACACAACATGGATGAGCCATTCACATAGCTCCATTTGAGATGCCACCAGATTAGATTTTGCCTCTTGTGCATGATTTGCCTTATAAAGATTTTCTTTAAATAGGAGACATATTATGTAGTCTGTCATTTGGAACTTTACGTTTTTGTACTTTTTCTATTTTTGTTCTTATTACAGAAATTTCCATTAAAGAAGAATGATTAAACTATATCTTTGGCATACATGTTGGCACAGTAGAAGATGTACAAATTTCATTAAACAATTAAACAAAGCACAGAATTAGTGTCTCAAGTTGCATGAATGTTCAGTTGATTGGGAGTCATAGTCTAGAACAGTGTTTCTCAACCTTGGAAACTTGAAGATGGGTGGACTTCAACTCCCATAATCCCCCAGCCAGCGCTGGCTGAGGGATTCTGAGTGTTGAAGTCCACCCATTTTCAAGCTTCTAAGGTTGAGAAACACTGGTCTAGAATCACTATTGATATGCTATCTACCCATTTTGGAATCTCCACAAAAGGATACTGGCAAAAATGTCTGGTAGGCAATAAGAGAGCAAAGATGGAGCCCTACCCCTTTTCAGCAACTCACAGAGTGTATCTATTTATGCAGATGATTGCTTTACTCTGGCAAGATTCTGTCTGTAGCTAAACAACAATAAAGAAACTAATAAATAATTCCCCATGCCATTCTTAGTTCTTTAATCCTGATGTTTGATGAAAACAGTTAGTGTTCATCATTTTCATCTGTGTAGGTCAAAATTCTATTAATGTTCTACAACTTAATTGTTAATAAAAAGAGTATATAAAGAACAGTTGATATTGTGTTTTACAGTATGTAATTGTATACAAAATATGCTGAAATTAGAAGCATCCATCATTTTCCCCCCCAGGGAACAAAAGCCATCTTCTGTGGAAGCAAAGTGGAAAGACACAGCAGAAACCGTAATTATTGGAGGTGGTTGTGTTGGTGTCAGTCTTGCCTATCATTTGGCCAAGGCTGGCATGAAGGATGTACTTTTGTTGGAAAAATCTGAACTCACTGCTGGATCTACTTGGCATGCAGTAAGTGAAATTTCTAATGTTTTAAACATGGAACAAAACCTACATTTTCTGTGCTTAGATCACAATTCATTTTTGACTAGAAATGGACTTTGGTGAGCCATTTAAATTAGAACAGAATAACAGAGTTGGAAGAGATCTTGGAGGTCTTCTAGTCCAACCCCCTGCTTAGGCAGGAAACCCTACACCACTTCAGACAAATGGTTATCCAAGATCTTCTTAAAACCTTCCAGTGTTGGAGCATTCACAACTTCTGGAAGCAAGTTGTTCCACTGATTAATTGTTCTAACTGTCAGGAAATTTCTCCTTAGTTCTAAGTTGCTTCTGTCCTTGGTTAGTTTCCACCCATTGCTTCTTGTCCTGCCCTCTGGTGCTTTGGAGAATAGCTTGACTCCCACTTCTTTGTGGCAGCCCCTGATATATTGGAACACTGCTATCATGTCTCCCCTAGTCCTTTTTATTAAACTAGACATACCCAGTTCCTGCAACCATTCTTCATATGTTTTAGCCTCCAGTTCCCTAATCACCTTTGTTGCTCTTCTCTGCACTCTTTCTAGAGTCTTACTGTGCAATGCAGTGTAAAACGTCATCTAGCTGAAACTCATTAATTACTGATGCTTAATGCTAGTTTAAAAGAACCACTTGTCCACTTGCAGCTGTTCTGGCAACCAACTGTACGCTCAGTTTGAAGAGAATGTTCCTGGATTACCACTGTAATATGAAACCCAGAGAGAGACAGAAACCGTGTTCAATAACTCTTAACAGTTATGTTTTGTGGGACATGATATTTTGGGAGCAGATGTACAGAGCTTCAACAATAAACAAATTATGTGTAGAGATAAAAATGGTGCTGCATTTAATCTACTGCTGCATTTAAATTAACATACATCAATCTGATTTTGTGAACTTTTAGCGTTGCAGTCTAAGAAGAAAAACACTCTGATGTAACAGGAAGAGAAAGGTTGCATTCACTGAAAAACAGTCTATTTATATTTTAGTTAGTACATAAGACATCTTGCTCTGGAACACATAAGAATTCCTGGCTCACCCAAGTGTCCTCACTTGTTACAAAGAAGTTGTTTTCAGTAGTTTGCAGTCAGAGAGTAATCCTAGATACCAGATCATGTATCATTTTATTATGCCAAGTTGGACACAACTAGAATGTACCATAATATCTAAGATGGAAAACATTTGTGGTCATCATATATGTTCATATATACTTTAGTTTCTAATAAGTTTTATAACAAATATTTTTCTTCTAATATGAGAAGAAAATTACCCTTATAATAAAGTTTGTTTTGTTATTAGAAGCTAAAAAAAATAATATTTTCAGTCTGAAAATCTTGAAGTACTAACTTTCCAAATTTTTGACTGTTTACATATGCAAGTACGATTGCTATATTGATTTAGGCATGTATTAAGATGTATGGTTTAATCATTAAAAACCCTGTCCTTGAATTATTTCTCCTGGAACTAAAATGGGATTAATGGTTTGATCTGTTTCCTTAGTGCACCAGGCTTTCTTGGATAATTCCTAAAGGAAGCTCATGGAGTTTCCAAGAGTTCTTTGACAATGTTTAGAAAAATCTGAGCTCTAGAAAGCTTTTCACCATGTCTTGTATTTTGTTAAATCTCTTTTCCAAACTTGCCCTGGCAGAGGGGAAGGCTGACAAAATTGGATGCCTTAGCCTTAGGTTCCAAAAGCAATTCCCTGGAAATATCTGGTAGTGTTGGATATCCCAGTATTTGGAAATAACAGGACAGCATAACCTGGATCTTACTTAATATGTACTCATCAACATGAAAGGGTGATTGCATAATAAACGATGCATCTGTCTTTTTTTCCTGTCTAATGCAATATTCCATTCTCTAGCAGGAGCTGTTCCCTTTAACTGGTGTACCTAACTTTTTATATGCAAAATGAGTAGGTTTCCACTTGCATTTCTTGCAGCATTACAGAGTTGGATTCATGCAGCTACACAGGTAGAACACAGTGACTAAGTTAGCCATTGTCTCTCATTCACAAATCCTACTGAAGGACCAAATAAGTTTTTTTAAGCAGAGAATGAATCATATTCTTATTCTAATATTCTAATTCATAAAAAAAATATTCTTATTCTATTCTATATTGTTGCCTTGTAATATTAACTGTGACTATATACTTGATCTGATTAATGCAGGATTTTTCACTCTTCTGTGAAACGTGCATCACAAAAGCATATAAAATATTAGCTAGAATCATTGTTAAAAATCTATTTGTTAATGATAATGATTTTAGATGTTTGTTTTAGTTTTGTCGTATGCTGCCTAGAGCCACTTACACTCGATGGGCAGTTCTATAAATTGGATAGGTAGGTAAATAAATAAAGTATGCTAAGTGGGACTAAACCTGAGAAATTTTGTCATTTCCATAATTTGCTTTAAGGTAATTTTCCATAACTTTTAAGAAGGTTGCAGAATTCTTATCAATAGCTATAGTTGTTAGAAACTATATGGTTCTTTCCTCATGCTATTAATTTTTAGCTGCTAATTGTTCTAGGATTTTTTTATAATTGTTATTTTTTTGTAATGCTGCTTTTTAAAAATCCAGACCATGAATTTTGATTGATTGATTAATTGATTTCGTTGTATATATGATCTAATGACAATGACAATATAGGCTGCTATTATTGTTGTTGATGTTGTTGTTGTTGTTGTTGTTGTTGTTGTTGTTGTTGTTGTTGTTGTTATTGTTAGGTTCAGCTTGCAGCTTACTCCTAACTTGTTGGTCAGGCAATATATCTGTTTCTTTAAGAAACAACTGAGCCATGTAATCAGGGTTTGCTGAACCCTGTAATTAGGCTACAGTGCATAAATAAGCAGCACAGAGAAGCGTTCCTTCTTCCTGCTTCTTCCGGATTGATACCTGATTGTATCCTGTTGCCTACTGCGTATGGTACTGTACCAAGAGTTACTAAAGTCTGTTTGCTTTGGTAAGGGAAGATACTTACTGGACTGATATTACTGTTTATGACCTTGGACTGTTTTATTTACACTGAGACTGCTTGTTATCTATAAAGTATTTTTCTCACACGAGCTGGACGTTTATCTCCTTCCCTGTGTGTTTCTGCTCTGCTCGTTGCACAAGCAACAAATACTCTTTACACACACCCTAACATTGGTTATGGGCCCAGAACGTTCCAGGCTCTTTAATTTGTTTTTGTGGAAGTGAGAAGTGCAGGCAGTGGGTGTAGTAGTCAAGATGATGGCTTTTGAGCAAGGTACAAGTTATTCTACTATAACCCGGTTGGATGGAACAAATTATGTTACCTGGTCCACAAAATGCTGTCTACTTTTGCGAAAAGAAGGACTGTGGGACATGGTTAATAATCCACCGGATATAACTGCATTGAATGCTGCTGACGAAGAAGATGCCAAAAAGATAGCGAAGTTTCACAGGGACAACGAGCGTGCTTTATGCATCATTGGCCTGACACTGGGAGACCAGCAACTTGTCCATTTCCGGGGCGAAGAGTCTGCTGCGAGGTGTTGGTCAAAGCTAAAGAAGCTCTACGTTCGTGACTCTGTGGGTGTCCATATCTACCTGACACGGAAATTATTTCGCTTACATCTTCAGAAAGGAGGAGACATGATGGCTCACCTGGACTCTATGACAGGGCTTTTCCAGGAGCTACATGAGAAAGACCTTGTGTTTACTGAACTGCAGCAAGTTTATATTATTCTTTCATCGTTGGATGACAGTTATGACTCTTTTGTTTCATCATTAGAAGTATTGTCTAGAGATGAACTAACATTGGCCAGTATAACTGGTAGGTTACTGGATGAGGCCAAACGTAGGCAAGAACGAGACCAGTTAAGGATGCAACAGCAACCAAAAGTGGAAGCTGTATATGAGAATGTCAATATTGTTAAACGCTGTTATGCTTGTGGGGCTAAGGGGCACATTGCAAAATATTGTAGTAATAAGAAAGTGTCTGCTAGAAACTCTGCTAAACCCAGGAAAGGGTGTAATTTAGCAACCAGTTCATCTAATAATATAAAAGATGATTGGTGGGTGATTGATAGTGGTGCCTCTCAATCAATAACAAAAAACAGAAAACTGTTTCTAAATATGAAGAAAAGTACTAAAAAGGTCAAATTAGCTAATGGCTGGAATGTGACTGTAGCTGGGGAGGGACTTGTTCAATGTTCTATTAGTAAGCACCCTTTACCCATGCTTTATATCCCTAGTTTGAAATATAACCTTTTATCTGTAAAGTCATTACTACATTCTGGGTTTACAGTAACTTTTAAAAATAACAAATGTTTGCTGGAATGTGAAGGCACTGTAGTTACTGCAGAATTAGAAAACGACTTATTTGTCATTAGGGATAAGTCATTACTGTTAGTTCAGTCAAAAGCTAAATTTGGAAATGTAAAGCCTCATGATGAATGCGTACATTTACTACATAGAAGGCTTGGTCATCTGAATTTCAGGTTGTTGAATTTGACTGTTAAGCAGTCTAAAGGCATAAAATTAAGGGCTTGCAGCAAATACCTGAATTGTAATACTTGTAACCAGCATAAAAGTAAAGTTACACCTGCAAACCGCTGCAATGGGTTTAAAACAACTAAACCTTTGGAGGTAGTCTTTTTAGACTTAATAGGGCCAAAGAAACCCAGTTTAGGGGGAGCATGCTATATTTTGAGCATAGTTGATCACTTTACCAGATATGGTTTTTGCTACCTTATGAAGTCCAAAAGTGATACGTTTCAATGTATCACAAATTGGCTTCGTTTTGTTGAAAGGAAGCAGAGGTTTAAGGTGAAATGCATTGTTACTGACAATGGAACTGAGTTTACTAACCATCAGTTGGCTAAGTTTTTGAAGGATGCTGGGATACAGCATAAACGTTCTGCCCCTTTTCGGCCAGAACATAATGCATTTATTGAACGAAGAGGCCAGACCCTACAAGCTATGACTAGGACTATGCTGGCTGATGCTTGTTTACCTGATAAATTGTGGGGAGAAGCAATACTATGTGCCAATCATATTTTAAATAATGTGGTGCACTCCTCTACAGGAAAAATTCCTTTTACTTTATGGCACGGGAGGAAGCCTGATTTAAGTTATATTCATACTTTTGGTGCACCAGCCTGGGTGCATATACCAGTTAGTCAGAGAAGGAAGGACCAACAGAGAGCAAAGAAAATGATTTTTGTTGGCTATGAGGCTAACCATAGGTCCTATAGGTTCTGGGAAAAAGGAACAACAAAAGTTTTGTGTAGCGCTAGTGCTAAATTCCTAGAACATGAAGGCTGGGATAGGTTAGAAAAAGCAGACTATGGTTTTACAGATGTGGATGTTAAGGTAGACCATATTCCAGATGATAGTTCATCTGAGATGGATGATAAACCATCTATTAAGGTGGAAGAACAGGAACAGGAATCAGGGTTAGGGGAGGATGAACCCAATATACCTGATGTTAGTCCTGTTATGCCTAGACGATCTTCCAGGGACCGGCATCCACCAGATCGCTATAAAGCCACAGTGGTTTGCCAAGTAGATATCGAACCATCCAGTTATCATGATATAAAATTATATCCAGAAAAGGAGCAAAAAGCCTGGCAAGAGGCAATGGATAGAGAAATTGATTCATTGAAGAGGCTTGGTGTCTATGAAGTTGTAAGAATACCACCAAATGAGAAACTTATAGGCTGTAGGTGGGTCTATAAGGTAAAGAAAAGTGTAGATGGGCTAGTAACCCATAAAGCTCGGCTTGTTGCACAAGGGTTCTCACAGACAGATAGAGACTATGATGAGGTTTTTGCTCCAAGTTTACGAGCGAGCACTTTGAGAACGATGCTGGTTTGGGCAGCTAGAAATAAATGCTCTATTACTCATATAGATGTCGAGACAGCTTACTTGAACGCTCCGTTAAGGCATACAATATATATGAAGAAACCTCCTGGTTATGATACACAGGATAGAACTGAGTGTTGGAGGCTACAAAAAAGCCTATATGGTTTAAGGCAATCAGGTTACGAGTGGAACCAATGTATAGTGCAGGAATTACATAACATTGGGTTCTATGAGGGCATAGCAGATAAATGTCTGTTTAAAAAAGAACAGGATGGATGTGTTTCATTCTTGTTACTCTTTACAGACGACATTGCCATAATTACCAGAACTGACGCTGAGGCCAGAGAGATTATCGGTCAGTTGCAAACAAAATTTAAACTTAGAAATCTAGGACATATACGGCATTATCTAGGGCTGGATATCCTAAAAACATCTAGAGGATTTAAAATATCACAATCTAATAAGATCTGCAAATTGTTGAAAAAATATGGGATGGAATTATGTAAACCTGCCAAGACTCCTATGGCACAGGAATTCCAACAGGATAGTTTGCAGAGTCCACAGTTCAGTAAAGAACTGTATCAATCATTAATAGGCAGTTTGTTGTATTTGAGCAACTGGACACGGCCTGATATAGCTTTTAGTGTTAATCAACTAGCACAATATAGTTCAGAGCCTACTGATAGGCATTGGCAGGCTGCTAAACGTGTTCTTAGATATCTTAAAAGAACATTGCATTTTGCTATGTATTTAGAACCAAATGCCAATATGATGTTAAAGGCATATGCTGATGCCAGTTTTGCCAGAAAATCTACGTCTGGAATAGCAATCATGTTGGATAACTGCCTGATTGGATGGAAATCAATTCGCCAGAAACACATCAATTTGTCTACCATGGAAGCGGAGTTTTCTTGTCTATCACGTACATGTACTGAACTGATTTATTATAAACAGTTGATGGAAGATATTGGATTCAAAATGGATTATTATGCCATTAAAATGGCAACGAATCTTGCTGTAAAGACAAGGACTAAATACACTGATATACGTTATCTGAATGTTCGGCAATGTGTTAAGGATAACATGATTATATTGGAATATTGCGCATCAGAGGACAATATTGCCGACAACTTTACCAAAGCGCAAGGTGCCATTAAACACACCAATTGTTGTGAAAGATTTGGATTAAGAATCTGAAATGTAACTGATACCACTGTACAATGTATGATTTGGATGTGTATTTTTGTTTCTGTATCTATTGTGTATATTGTCCTGCCCAATGGGGAGAATGTTAGGTTCAGCTTGCAGCTTACTCCTAACTTGTTGGTCAGGCAATATATCTGTTTCTTTAAGAAACAACTGAGCCATGTAATCAGGGTTTGCTGAACCCTGTAATTAGGCTACAGTGCATAAATAAGCAGCACAGAGAAGCGTTCCTTCTTCCTGCTTCTTCCGGATTGATACCTGATTGTATCCTGTTGCCTACTGCGTATGGTACTGTACCAAGAGTTACTAAAGTCTGTTTGCTTTGGTAAGGGAAGATACTTACTGGACTGATATTACTGTTTATGACCTTGGACTGTTTTATTTACACTGAGACTGCTTGTTATCTATAAAGTATTTTTCTCACACGAGCTGGACGTTTATCTCCTTCCCTGTGTGTTTCTGCTCTGCTCGTTGCACAAGCAACAAATACTCTTTACACACACCCTAACAGTTATTATTATTATTATTATTATTATTATTATTATTATTATTATTATTATTATTATTATTATCTGACTGACCTTATCCTTCAGTGCATGGTTAGGGCGCCAGGCTGGAAACTAGGAGACTTACTTTGGTCATGAAAAGACAGCTGCGTAACTTTGGGCCAGTCACTCTCACCCTAATTCACCTAACTGGGCTGTTGAGAAAATAGAAGGTGAAGGAGTGTTAGATATTTTGCCACCTTGAATTATTTATAAAAATAGTGAAGGTGGAATAATAAAGAAAACCTGTTGTATCATCACCAATCCTGCTTCCAGAGCGTTAATATTGTATTAAAGGGCAATTCCAATTTTCCAACCAGTAGTTGAAACTGTTCCCCTTGAAGACTATCTAATGTCCTCTCACCAAGAAGCCTGATTAATAAATTATATTTTCTGTTCCGGTCATAAACATTACTTATTAGGGCACTGTGTTCTATGTTATCATTCTTGTTGCATGCAATCATGTTCTAATAAAGCAACAAACCACAGATTTGGTCTGGCTGGAGTCTGTAATACTACAACTGTCAGTGTTAAATAAACAGTTCTTTGGGTAAGTCTTTCGTTAGAAATGTGAGGTGCTTGAAAAAAAGGTATCTGAAGGCTAAATAAGAGCTTTGCAAAATTACTCAAACTATTTCTGAATGTAATTTGAAAGACATAGCCCAAACCTTTTTTGCAGATATTATATTTAGATCCAGAACTTGTCACTGTTCATGAATCATAAACTACTTTCCAACCTTTTGTTTTTTACAACAGAGCCATCTCCATAACCACATCTGACCAGCTAGTTCTTACCTGAAATGGTTTCTTACAATCTGGAGGCCGTAAGGCTGTATTTCTGAATGCCCACAATTTTAGAAGTTGTGGAATTTTTTCCTCCTTTGGTTCCCATTCCCAATGAACTATCTTTTTTAACATTTAAATAAAGGCCCTGTCTTATAAAAGCAACATTTGGAATTTCTTGTTTAATGAAATTGAAAGCTCCTATAATTGTTTTTATTTCCTTAAAAATTTTTAGTGGAGCCCTTTCCACTAAGCAGAAACTTCGTCCACCTCAGGGGGCCTCCCCTCTCCATCCAATGTTATCTTAGTTTTAACCAACTGGGTCTTTTTCAGTTTCACTTTGAATCTTGTATCTCTTATCAAAATTAAGACTTTGAAGGTTCATTCCTTCAAAGCTTCTTCCTCAAATCTCCCTACAGTAAAAATATTATCAATTCAACATTTATGCCACATAATAATGGACTATCTGGGCTATTTTGAAACTCTTCAAGTTTTAACCACCCATGTAGGAACCTGAAACCCCACCCCCAAATTAGGTTCGACTCTCTGAAGTAAATGGCAAAATAAAGAGGCATTTAGCCAAATCAATCACACTAAGTCATTTAATTTTCATTTATATTTTGCTTAGGAGTTCAGGTGTGCTGCCTGCAGTTGGAGGTATCTGTGATATCTGTTATAATAGATACAATCATTTTACAATTTTTTCCATTTGATTCTAAAACATCCCAGATCAGACCATTGAAGGGATTAACAGTCTTCTTAATTGCCTTTTTGTACAATTTGTACAATTTGCCCAATGTGCTATAATTTTGAAGATCTCTATTAGCCTCAAGATGGTTAAATAGACAATTTCCAAAAATAATTAGAAAGTGAGACTAACAAACCCAATATCCTTAAAAATGCTCCATCATGGTTGAAAGCATGGACATTTTCCTTTATTTCCTGGGACTCAAATCCATTGAAAATTGCCCTCCTATGGTCTCCTTATGAATAATAGCCATTCAGATGAATAATAGCCACAAGTGAGCATTCTCCTGACCTCTCCAGATCCAGAGTGTAGCCATGATGTTGACTCATTTGGAGATGTGCTAGTTCCCATTCCTCACTCAGAAGTCTGAAGTCAACCAATTTTAAACATACCAACATTTTGAATATTGAATGTATTATACTATCTGGAAGTGTGGTAACAAGAATGGTGAAAAGGATGAATTTTCATAATCCAAGAATTATGAAAAAGTGAATGAAATGGAAGATGAGGATAATAAATGTAAAAAAATGATAGTTATGAAAATGAGGATAGGAGAAACTACAGTATGTATGAAGAAAAAAGATATTACAGAGTGTTTACTCAAAGACTTGAGAACAAATTTGATAGAAATTAAAAATAGTTTTGAAGTGGGTGAAGGGTTCACTGAAGAATCTGCAGCAAAGTAAATGAAATTAAATATAAAATTTAGGAATTCATTTTGAATAAACTGAAGTGAAAGAATGTTGGGAAAAATATATTAGAGATTTTAATGGGAATGGTAGTGATATGTTGAACGCAAAAATTAAAGCAAAACCTTAAATGTTATTGTCCAAGAAAAAGTTAATGGAAACGAAATGATAAATGATGTGAAAATCTTTTGTTGATCTTTTTTAAAGGCGGGTTTGACAACATATTTCCATCCTGGAATAAATCTGAAGAAAGTCCATCATTACAGCATCAAGCTTTATGAAAAGTTAGAGGAGGAAACAGGACAGGTAATAATACCTAATTTACCACAAGTTAAATAATAATTATGTGAAATACACAAATATTAGTAACTACCTTATTTAATTTGATGAGAAAGAACCTAGATCAAGATATATTTTATTGTAATTATTTTGAACTTTATTGAATTATGCATAAGTGCTCATGAATGTTCGGTTTTGGAAGATGATAAGTTGTTATTGTTTTGTTTTGTTTCTCTCAGGCTGTGGGATTTCATTGCCCAGGGAGTGTTAGAATTGCATCAACTCCAACAAGAGTAGATGAACTTAAATACCAAATGACTCGAGCAGGTTGGCACCCCACAGAACAATATCTTATTGATCCAGAAAAAGTGCAAGAATTATTTCCGTTATTAAACATGGAAAAGGTATGTGAATACAATTTATTTATATACAATACCCATAAAAATGTTTAAGAAATGCAAAGAAACATGTCTTAGATGCAAAACTATGTTAGACAAACTAACATGTTTTTTTTAAATTCCATATGGAAAGATTTTGAATTTCTAGAAGTTATATATTGCTGCCAAGTTTTGTATTCACATCTTTCTTACTTTCTACTGGCTGTGGAACCAGGGAGAAAAAGTAAAACTAATATAAATAACATAAATTAATTATGTTTGATACAGGTTTTAGCTGGTCTGTACAATCCTGGAGATGGTCATATAGATCCTTATTCACTTACTATGGCCTTGGCTGCAGGAGCCAGGAAATATGGAGCTCAGTTAAATTATCCAGTTCAAGTAACTAATTTAAAATGTAGACTAGACGGAACATGGGAAGTTGAAACTCCACATGGAACAATTAAAGCAAACAGAATTGTGAATACAGCTGGTAAGTGATGAATTATGCTTTCCTGCCTTTATAGTTTAACTATAACTATAAAAAAAATCCATCTAGGCAGGAAAATGTAACTTACGTATCAAAGTATTAATGTTGTAGGAAATATATTACAAAATAAAGTAATAATTTGCTTTTCACTTTATATTTCATGATCTCATGGAATTTTTTTGCTCTGTAGCTTATAAAAAGATTTCATTATTTGCCTTTTAAGATTTAATGAGAACAATAATAAAGAATCTAAGTTAATTTATCCCCAGCTACATTACATAAATCAGCGGATCTAAGTTGTGCACCAATATATAGGATAAATACAAAGCCAGATATCCAAAGTATAAATTTAACTGAAGGCTCATCCACAGAGTCATTTTTTCTGACATCAGTCAGGTGGAACTAGATGACAGGAAAGAATTGATTTGTATGATTGTTCAGTACTATAGGTAATGTGATAACTCCCAACAGCACACTCTTGGGGCTTGAGGGTATATGAGACATGTTATTATGCTGTGGAGTGCTCTTGGCTACATCTACAAAATGTTATTAAAATTATTATCAACCAGTTGACCTAATAACCATTATCTGGCAACAAATAAAGTTTTTATATTTCTTGGATGTTATCCAAGGGTTGGCTGGAATGGTACAAATGAGATGCAGACAATGGATAAGCGTTTGTGAGGAGCTGGTGTTTGAGAAATAATTTTGTTACACATGTGTAAGTTAAAATGTCAATTTATCCATCAAAAAAAGGAGAGCAGTGGCTCGTGTGGTTAGGACGCTGGGCTGACAATTGGCAAGCTCACGGTGGAGAGCCGGTTGCTGCCACATGGTGGGATGAGCTCCCGTCACTCACTCCAGCTCCTGCCAACCCAGCAGTTTGAAAGCGGGCGACCACAAGTAGATACATGTGTATCACTTCTGGGGGCAACTTAACAAGGACATGAAAGGAGCCTCCAGCTGGGCGACCCACGGGCAACGATGATGTCACCAGCTAATCCTTCCAATCCGGAAGTGCTCTGGGGCTTCCAACATGAATGTAGTATCCATCAAAAAGTAGCCTTTAAAGCAACTGCAGAAGCTGGGGTTCTAATCAAGCAGTGATAAAATTAGAAAAAGTCCCCATGATCACTTTACACCTTCAGAAAGCCCTCTGGACCACCTGCTCCATAGCCTGACATGAAAAGGACTAGTATTCAAGAGCAGGAGGATATTTTCAGTGAATTCATCTTTTGAATGCTTTGGGTTTCATAGCAATTATTGGTAATTACATTGCAGACCTGCCAGACCAAGCCAAGCTAAGTGGATTGCCAACCCTTGGTAGAGCCTTGGTATCACAGCAGACTAAAGTGCTGTTAAGTAGCACCAGCTGCCTGCAATTACTGCAAGTTCAAATCTCACCAGGCTCAAGGTTGACTCAGCCTTCCATCCTTTCGAGGTAGGTAAAATGAGGACCCGGATTGTGGGGGCAATAAGCTGATTTTGTATAAAAAGAACACCGCTTAGGGGGGGCCGAAAGCCCTACTAAGCAGGTATATACAAAAGTATGAAGGCTATTGCTTAACGCATTGTAAGCCGCCCTGAGTCTCCAGAGAAGGGCGGCATATAAATCGAACCAATAAATAAATAAATAAATAAATAAATAAATAAATAAATAAATAAACCCTGGCTGCATCATCTAAAGCTATCCCCATACTTCCCCTACATTGTCTGTAGAGTGATCCATGGAGTAAGAAAAATGGCATCACAATAACCATTTCCCTGGCATACCTGCCTTCTCTGCTTCTACCACCCTTGGCAAAGAAGGGGGCAAGTTGGGAACAGGTTATCTTATCCTTTGGATCAGTTCATGAGAACTGGCACCAAATTAGAGAACTGGCACTGAACCCTCAATTACTATATATATCATTTTCTTTCCAAGTGAGAAAGAAGTGGGGTAGAGGCATGTCGTCAGTTGCCCCTGGCTATGGTAAAGGTCCGTAATGCTATCCCTTTTATTTATTAATGTTAGATCTTAATAGTGGCAATGGTTTAAAAAAACGAGATTCCATAACATGGGAAGTTTCCTTATTCGATTTGTAATGCCATTTAATCTTTATGCAACTTGAAGCAGTGTACAGAACAGTTGAAAACACAATGTAATAATAAAAGCACAGAAACAACAAAGAGCAGCACAGAGAATAACCCCCAAAATTAAATTTGTATTATATTAATGAGTTTCCCTATGCCCCTGGCCCAGCCAAGCCTTTATGACTTTCTTGAAGGGCAACAGGCTCACAGCCATGCAGACTTCGAGGGGAGTGATATCCCAGGTTGAAGAAATTTTGACTTGGCTTTGGGAATAGGGTACAATTGAGCAAACCATTAAGAAAGTATTTTGAGAAAATACTATGTAGTCATGAAAAAAAAAAGGAAGCTGCAAAAAGACTTAAAACAACTCTGCCTTGATTTTGTTTATTATAAGATGAAGCAAAGGGAACTCTGACGGACTTTCAAGATTTTTTGAATATACCTTTCAAGTGTGTTTCTCAACCTCATGCTAGCTGGGGAATTCTGGAAGTTGAAGTTCACACATCTTATAATTGCTGAGGTTGAGAAACCTGGCCCTACAATAATAAAGGAGCTTTCCTGGAATGCCTTCGTTCTCTGTTTCTTGATCTGGCTTATTTCAGAGGACTGACAGGAAATATCTGGGAAAGCAACAGCAAAATAAGGAGAGTAGAAAGACAAAAACAAACCCTAAAGGAAAAGGCAGATATTGGTAGACAAGTCTATGCAGGTTTTTCTCATTCTCTCATTAAGTTAATAACTGAAGTATGCCTGGATTCAATGTTTAGCCAAAAGAACCCTTGGAACTAACACAGTATTGATTACTCCCTTGGGAAGTCTAGGTAAACAAAACTATGTAGTCTCCTAAAACTGTTGGAGCCAATCTTCTTTCTTTGTTACATATCCTCCTCTTGAAAACAAATAATTTGCTCTGCGTTTTCATGCCAGGCTTAGTGTGGTAAGTTCAGAGTGGCGTTTGTAGAGAACAGCTTACCTTTAGGTCTCATTCATTTGCTCAATTTCAGAGCATACATTACACAATTTCCAAAGCATAATTCAGACTGTTCTGAAATCTGCAGTTTGTCTAGCTGCTGCTTCATGGTTAGTTACATAATTATGTCTATTGCTGTCACAACTTTTATGGAGTCCAATGGCCTTTTAAATTTGACGAGCAAAAAGCAAAATATTTCTCACAAATATTTTCCCTCTTCCACTTTGTGGTTCGATGTTTAACATACAAAAATTATGTGCTGTGTTACTATTCAGGCAGTTTCCAAACTTGTATTTTTTGTTGTTGGAAAGCAACTCTTTAATTTGAAGATAGTGGTAAATTATTGGTAATAAAACCGCAAGTAGAAAGGCTCACTTCCACGTACGTAGGAAGGGGTTAGAAGGAATGAGAAGGTTAACCTTTACTTTGTTTCCAATCTCCGCTTCATGACTTGGTCTTCATAAAAAGTAGCTTTGGAATTGAAGCCATATGCGTTAAAACAAAATTCTTTCTGTTTAAGTAGAAGTATGCAAAAAGTTTCAAGATTAATCCAAGATGTTTAATGGTATTAAATACCTGGGTGCTGTGTTAAGGTTTAGGTAGGAAGAAGTTCCAGCTGAAAATATAGCATGAGTTGCATAGAGATGCATGGTAGCTCACTCTTTCTTTCTTTCTTTCTTTCTTTCTTTCTTTCTTTCTTTCTTTCTTTCTTTCTTTCTTTCTTTCCTTCCTTCCTTCCTTCCTTCCTTCCTTCCCTCCTTCCTTCCTTCCCTCCCTCCCTCCTTCCTTTCTTTCTCTCTCTCTCTCTCTTTCTCTTAAAAGGAGGTAATATAGTGTCTGCTGTATTAAACTAAATATAAACTATTTATATAATATATAAATATTAATTTATATAATTTAAAATATTAAACTATACACAACTAAATTGTGTATAGAAATTGAGCCAATCACCTACTACCGTAGGAACCTACAGTAGTAGGTGATTGGCTCAACTTCTATATACAATTCAATTCGACTATACTCCAAATATAGGTACCTTACAACCATTTGTTTAATGACTGTTCGAAGTTACAAGGGTACTGAAAAAAGTGACTTATGACTGTTGCAACATTCCCATGGTCATGTGATCAAAATTCAAATGCTTAGTAACTGATTCATATTCATGACAGTTGAATTGTCCTGGGATCATGTGACCATCTTTTGTGACTTTCTGACAAGCAAAGTCAACAGGGAAGCCAGATTCACTTTATAACCGTGTTACTAACTTAACAATTGCAGTGATTCACTTAACAACTATGGCAAGAAAAGTCATAAAATGGGGCAATATCATTAACAACTGTCTTGCTTAACAACAGAAAATGTGGGCTCAACTGTGGTTGTAAGTAAAGGACTAATTGTATTCCCTTCTAGAAATAGTGCACTCTAACTTCCATAAGAACTGTGTTTCAGATTCCTACTTGTGCTTCATGTCTAGAAGATCATCTGTCTGAGTTGGAAACTTGTGCTTGTCTGGTGATCTTTAATCTCTGACTAAAGTTTAACTTTTGTACAGCCAGTCTGATTCTCATAGTTCATGATAAATTTCATTTAGCCTGGAATATGACCTTATTGGAAAAACTGCAATCCTATGCTATCTGTGGACTACAATCAACAAAGGTACTGTTAAAATAGCAAGCCCTGGACTTCGAACTATAAAAGGAATTTGAGTTTGCAGCTGGCTAAGTATCTTGGAACTGCCCAACCATTGTAGATACCTACTCAGATTCACTACAGCATTCTCCTACTTGCTCCGTTAAAAGGGAGATTTACTAAGATTCCTTACTAGGAAACCTACTGTTGTTGCTCAGGGCCAGTCAGAACAGAACAGAACAGAACAGAACAGAACAGAACAGAACAGAACAGAACAGAACAGAACAGAACAGCATTCTTTATTAGCCAAGTGTGATTGGAGACACAAGGAATTTGTCTTGGTGCATACGCTCTCGTTGTACATAAAAGAAAAGATACATTCATCAAGAATCATAAGATACAACACTTAGTGATAGTCATAGGGAAACAGTCAATATAAATCTTAAGGATACCAGCAACAAGATTGGGTACATCTCGCTTCACTGTGAGTTTTACAGATACCTTCTTAAGAAAGTTTATATGACCTTTATAGGAAGATTTTCCAAATCATCCAGTTAAATTTTATACAGTGCAGCTGTCCATAGCAAAGGAACATCGGGAAAGCTGGGATGGGGACATTAGTTATTACTTTGTTTCTTGTATTTATACACCATTATAAATTAGGTTACAACTAACAGATTACACTCATTCAGTGTAAATTTATAAAACACATTAATGGTATTAGCTGGATGCATACAAAGAAACAAAGAAACAAACAAACACAATACAATACAATACAATACAAAAGAAAGAAAAATAACAACCAGAAAATAAAAGTAGTAACTTTTTCTTAGTCTTTAAATGCACTTCCGAACCCTTCTGGTTTTTTACCATCTTTAAAAAGCTACTACCAGGGATGCTAACCTGGCCTCAGGAGGAAGCTATTCCAAAATACAGGGTCTGCAGTCAAAAAACATTATTGGATCTCTCCCTGCTCACTTGATAGAGCTAGGTTGGTATGGAAACCTGGAAGGATCTGTCTGTCTGTCTGTCTGTCTGTCTGTCTGTCTGTCTGTCTGTCTGTTTGTCTGTCTGTCTGTCTGTCTATCATCTAATCCAGGGGTGGGCAACTGTGGCCCTTTTACAACCTGTAGACTTCAACTCCCAGAATTCCTGAGCCAGTTTGGCTGTATCAGGAATTCTGGGAGTTGAAGTCCACAGGTTGTAAAAGGGCCACAGTTGCCCACCCCGATTTCTAATCTATCATCTATCTGCAGGGATGTCCTTTTAATTTTACCATTTTGGCTTTCCAATTTTGTAATTCTTGAGGATATTAATGTGTTTTAATGAAATCAGTGCCCTGCTCTTATTATTGTTTAATAATAAAAACCAAGCAACACATTGAACAGAAAGCCAGCGTGGTTTGCTTTGGGTGCTTGCTTAGAAACCAGGAGTCTATGAGTTCTAGTTGCTCCTTAGGCATGAAAGCTGGTTGGGTGACCTTGGAACAATCACATTCTCTCAGCCCAATTCACTCACAGGGTTGTTGTTACAGGGAAAAGAGGAGAAAGAAAGAGTATTGCGTGTGCATTATTTATAAAAATAATAAAGGCAGGATATAAAGACTGTGCAGACATAAATAAACCTGAAGTTATCCTGTTTATCTCTGGGCTTTCATTCCTTTGACTTTTTAAAATATTAGTTGGATACATTATAATAGAAAGCTGCAGCCCAGGCATAAGTATGTGGGTTATGGTTTCCTTGAACCAGTCATATTTAACAACATTGAATTTTACTTTTTAAATATTGTACTTAAAAAAAAAAAGATTGTGCTATTTGTTGGCCAGGATCATGTCATTCTAATATTTATATTTCTGTAATTGTGCTTTTAGGTTTCTGGGCTCGAGAAATAGGTAGAATGATTGGACTACATCATCCACTTATACCTGTTCATCACCAATATATTGTTACTGGAACTATCCCTGAAGTGAAAGTCCTGAAGAAGGAATTGGCTGTTCTTCGTGACTTAGAAGGTTCATATTATCTAAGACAAGAAAGAGATGGCCTTTTATTAGGGCCATATGAAAGTCAAGAAAAAATGAAACTGCAGAAATCTTGGGTAGAAGATGGAGTCCCACCAGGTAATTTTTCTTGGAAAAAATAAATTTCATTGGTACATGCTGGGTGCTCAGACTTGTTAATTGGATTTTTACATTATACATATACAGATGAATCTCGAAAAATTAGAATATCGTGCAAGAGTTCATTTATTTCAATAATGCAACTTAAAAGGTGAAACTAATATATGAGATAGACTCATTACATGCAAAGCGAGATAGTTCAAGCCTTGATTTGTCATAATTTTGATGATTATGACTTACAGCTCATGAAAACCCCAAATTCACAATCTCAGAAAATTAGAATATTACATTAAATCAATAAAACAAGGATTGTACATAGAACAATATCGGACCTCTGAAAAGTATAAGCATCCATATGTACTCAGTACTTGGTTTGGGCCCCTTTTGCATCAATTACTGCCTCAATGTGGCGTGGCATGGATGCTATCAGCCTGTGGCACTGCTGAGGTGTTATGGAAGACCAGGATGCTTCAATAGCGGTCTTCAGCTCTTCTGCATTGTTCGGTCTCATGTCTCATCTTTCTCTTGGCAATGCCCCATAGATTCTCTATGGGGTTCAGGTCAGGCGAGTTTGCTGGTCAATCAAGCACAGTAATCTCATGGTCATGGAACCAGGTTTTGGTACTTTTGGCAGTGTGGGCAGGTGCCAAGTCCTGCTGGAAAATGAAGTCAGCATTCCCATAAAGCTCGTCTGCGGAAGGAAGCCTGAAGTGCTCCAAAATCTCCTGGTAGACGGCTGCATTGACCCTGGACTTAATGAAGCACAGTGGACCAACGCCAGCAGACGACATGGCTCCCCAAATCAACACAGACTGTGGAAACTTCACACTGGACTTCAAGCATCTTGCAGTGTGTGCCTCTCCATTCTTCCTCCAGACTCTGGGTCCTTGGTTTCCAAATGAGATGCAAAATTTGCTCTCATCAGAAAAGAGGACTTTGGACCACTGAGCAACAGACCAGTTCTTTTTGTCTTTAGCCCAGTTCTTTTTGTCTTTAGCCCAGGTAAGACGCTTCTGACGTTGTTTGTTGTTGAGGAGCAGCTTACAAGAGGAATACGATATTTGAAGGCCATGTCCTGGATCCGTCTGTGTGTGGTGGCTCTTGACGCACTGACTCCAGCCTCAGTCCACTCCTTGTGAAAGTCCCCAACACTTTTGAATGACCTTTTCCTGACAATCCTCTCCAGGCTGCGGTCATCCCTGCTGCTTGTGCACCTTTTTCTTCCACACTTTTCCTTTCCACATATCTTTCTATTAATGTGCTTTGATACAGCACTTTGGGAACATCCAACGTCTTTTGCAATTACCTTTTGAGGCTTTCCCTCCTTATGGAGGGTGTCAATGATGGTTTTCTGCACAACTGTCAGGTCAGCAGTCTTTCCCATGATTGTGATTCCTACTGAATCAGACTGAGAGACCATTTAAAGGCTCAGGAACCCTTTGCAGGTGTTATGGCTTAATTAGCTGATTAGAGTGGGACACTTTGAGCCTAGAATATTGAACCTTTTCACAATATTCTAATTTTCTGAGATTGTGAATTTGGGGTTTTCATGAGCTGTAATCCATAATCATCAAAAGTATGACAAATCAAGGCTTGAACTATCTCGCTTTGCATGTAATGAGTCTATCTCATATTAGTTTCACCTTTTAAATTGCATTACAGAAATAAATGAACTTTTGCACGATATTCTAATTTTTTGAGTTTCACCTGTATATCTATAAAGACAAAAAGAGCTTTTGACAACCTTGCTTATGAATGTATACTAGTCATTGCTTCTTTGCTGTGCTCTTCCGAATTTATATTTATATCCAAATTTATATTTTTTGCTTACATGTCCAATATTATAACATTGGAGACTTATTGAGAACGGGAACATTTGCTTGCCCTGTATAAAATAGAAAATATATTAAAGTGGAAAGATAATACATACAAAATGTATCACACTTTTTTTTAAGGCTTTGGAAAGGAGCTTTTTGAATCTGATTTAGATCGAATAATTGATCATGTCGAGGCTGCTATGGAAATGGTCCCTGTCCTGAGAGAAGCAGATATTATCAATGTAGTTGCAGGTCCTATAACATATTCTCCAGATATTCTGCCAATGGTGGGACCACATCAGAGCGTTCATAATTACTGGGTGGCCATTGGTTTTGGGTAAGTAAGCTGATTCTTTAAGGTTTGGGGGTATCAGTCATTACTGAAAAAAGTTTGTTAAATTACTTTAATCTTTACTGCAAAAATAAAATAGAAATAAAATATAAACCAAAGGTATCTGTGCCTGGTTTTCCTTTTTCAGAAGAGGAATTTGGAGACTTGCTGCAGGTAATGATAAGAAATTTTAAAAATCAAAAACCATCAAATTGAGATAGTATTCACTGAGAGTTATTAAAGATCTCTGGTGTGATATTTATTTGTTAAAAGAATATGCAATTTATCTCTAATATCAGAGGACTTTGTTGTTGTTTTAACCATTTAACTGTGTCCAACTCTTGGCCACTTTATGGGCAAGTGCTCTCCATCCTATCCTGTCAAGCGCAGTTTATTTCATTTGTTGGATGTTCATCATTGTATCAGTTTTGATGTTATCAAGCTAGCATGTTCCTTGCTTGCCTCTTCTTGTTCCACTACCCAGTGGTGGGATTCAAAAATTTTTACCACCGGTTCTCTGTGTGTGACTTGGTGGGCGTGGCATGGCTTGGTGGGCATGGCATGTGGGTGTGGCGGGGAAGGATACTGTAAAATCTCCATTCCCTCCCCACTCCAGGGGAAGATTACTGCAAAATCCCCATTTCCTCCCTATCAGCTGGGATTCGGGAGGCAGAGAATAGATGGGGGTGGGGCCAGTCAGAGGTGGTATTACCAGTTCTCTGAACTACTCAAAATTTCCATTACCAGTTCTCCAGAACTGGTCAGAACCTGCTGAATACCACCTCTCCACTAACTATTCCTAGCATAATTGACTTCAATGAATTTGAACACATGATTTTGCCAAAGTAAATCAGATGTAGACTTTGATTCAGCACCTCTCTGTTGCTTGCTCTGGCAGTCCATGGTATACACAACAATATAAGCCAGCACTACAGTTCAAAGGCATTAATCGGAGGACTTAAAACTTCATTAAAAAAAGTTCTAAAATATAAAAATCCTTAATTTTGGATTAATGGTTTTAATTTATTTAATTTCAAAATTTGACTTTATGTATGGCTTAAAGTCATCTTTTGGAATTACAGCTAGCATTTTATGGTGCTGATTATTTTTTTTTAATGAATCTATTCTTCTTGATAAGTAGATTAATACTCAGATACTCACTTTGAAGCCAGTCTTAGCATATAGTGATTATAAATAAAAATGTTAAAAAATATCTTCCAAGTTGATTTGATTCCAGCCAAATTAAAGGTAGAAAAATTAATAATTTCAAATTTAATTAACATTACATTTACACTAATTTGCAAATAATAGGGGGTGTGATGGCTGAGTGGTTAAAGTCACTGAGCTTGTCAGCTGTAAAGCTGACAGCCTGGGTTCAAGACCTGAGTGCTGCACAATGGGGTGAGCTCCTGTTACTTGCACCAGCTTGTGCCCACCTAGCAGTTCTAAAACATGCAAATGTGGGTAGATAAATAGATACCACTTCAGTGGGAAGGTAACAGTGTTTTGTGCACCTCAGTGTACAGTCATGCTGGTCACATGACCACAGAAATGTCTTAAGACAACACTGGCTCCCTCAGCTAAGAAACAGAGATGAGAATTGCCCCCTAGAGCTGCACATGTCTGAACAGGGGAAACCTTTACCTTTTACAATTAATATGTCAAATATTTTCCTCTTTTGTGGAAATTGTGAGATATTGCTGGTGACATTATCAAAGATTCTGGATCTCAGAGATTTATCCCGTGGTATTTTAATTTATATTGTTTCAGTAAGAGTCAATATTGTCTCTCCTATTGATTTTATTAACAATCTGGTAAGGATTTGTATGTTATTGTCCATGTTTATAACAGTTAAATAAAGTATTAATTATTGCAAGGCAATAATCTATTTGCATCTTATAAAACTAATTTATTACAGGTATAAATTTTAGCTATAAATGTGCTTAATGTGATTTGAACCTCATTTGTTGTGATTATTCTATTAAAATATAATTTAACATTAGGTTATGAATCAGAATAATGATCAATTTTTATAATTCATTTACCTTTACAGAGCAGATCACTGATTTCCCCATTTTACAGGTGATCAGCTAAAAAAGAGATAGAGAGATAGTAAATGAGAAGGGACTGTCCTATGAAGATTGCTCCATGCCAGATGTATTTCCTACACAGAGGGCATTTCTTTGGAGGAAGCTGCAGGTATCAGCATGTTATATATGAAAATGTCTATTTATCATGTGTATATACAATAAGAAAATGCAGTTAACTGCAGCTTCCTATGACATAAGCACATGGTATCATAGATAATTTTGTCACACAGACTAAAACTAAACTAATGCTGCTTCCTATGCGGAAGTTTGACTTCTTTGTAGGAGATTTCATCCTGTGTCAAGTAGATCTAAATCAATGCCTTATTTGGGAATTACATACAGATTTTCAGATCTAATCCTTCTACTGGAGCTGACTTCCTCTCCCTTGCTATACCTTGCACTAACCAAATATCATGGAGTAAAAAAAAAATACAGAATACCTGTAAAACAAGTAGAATGTGAGTTTACATAGCCTTTGTTGAAATGTTTGATGGAATATATTATTGTAGTAAATTAAATATTTTCCCTCTTTCCATACCCTACCAGGTATGGAATCATTCATGCTGGTGGGATAGGAAAGTATCTTAGTGACTGGATACTCAGTGGAGAGCCTCCTTTTGATCTAATCGAAGTAGATCCAAATAGGTATGGAAGGTGGACAACTACAAAATACACAGAAGTCAAAGCAAGAGAATCGTATGGTTTCAATAATATTGGTAAGACATTTGCTTATAATTTTCCATGTTATGGATAATATTGACACTTAAACATTCTTGTACTGACTTTTTTATAATTATCTGGACTAATAGGAATAGGGGTCAGTTATGTATTGCCATGTGATTTTGGAATTCTCTAATACGATACAGAGACAACATTATATATACTATCTCCTCATTTTTATCCAGTGTTTAGTGTACTTTGTTTATGTAGAGAAAGCCTATGAAAATGTTTATGAACTTGAATGCAGTGATGTTGAAAATTGGGTTCTGAAAGTGATAAGAGCAGCATATGATAGAAATAAAGCATGAATGAGAATGTGGGTTAGATCAATTGTGCAAGGTGTATGGATTTTAAAATTAAAATGAATGGTGTGAATGTTTGTAAGTTATAATAAATGATAAAATTAATAATAAATAATAAAAATAGAGCATGTAGTAGAAAAATGGATGAAGAAATCTTAAGATGTACATAGTATAGCAGGTGGCTGTGCTGGTGCTGTGAGGAACCAATGTTTGTCTGTAATGGTTAGGTGTTGGCCTAGAAAGCAGGAGAGTTCTAATCCCGCCTTAATTATGAAAAACCAAATGGGTGGCTTTGGGCCGATCACTCTCTCTCAATCCAGCCCACCTCACAGGGTTGTTGTTGTGGAGAAAATAGGAAGAGGAAGGAGTATTTAGTATGTTTGCCACCTTGAGTTGTATATGGGGAAAAAAGGTAGGATAAAAATCTTTAAAAATTTAAAACATTAAAAAAAAAGTTTGTTATAATTGCTGTAAAATAAGTGTGAATTGTTCATAGCGCACACTTCTGATCACTTGTGACATGCAGTCAGAGTGCTTAAGAAACACTTAAGAAATACTTAAGAAATGTTTGTCATACAACAAGAAGAGATGGGGCGAATGAATGGATGGTAAAAGAATGTAGATGAAATACAAAAATGAGTAATCAGTACAAAAAGCTAACTTGAGATAGTTTGGTCATGTAGAAAGAATGAGCGAGAACTGAACTACAGATCAAATATATGAAGGAAGAGAGAATAAATCCATAGAAAGGAAAAACTGAGGAAAGTCTCCCCAAAAAGAAAGAGGTGAGAAGCTTAAAAACAAAAAATAATGTATTAATTATTATATGGATGTGGTAAAGTGAAAATAGAAAGAGATGTAGTGGCCTATACTTTCAATGGTGTTGGTTTCAGCTGCAGGTAGTCCTTGAGTTACGATGGCAATTGGGGTCGGAATTTTTGTTGCTAAGTGATACGATTGTGAATTATGATGTCAGATGACCACATTATTTAGCAACAGCAATCCTTAAAATCCTGATTGCCACTATTAACTGAATCCCACCATCATTAGCTAAAGACCCAGAACGATCCAAGCCACTCCTGGCTTGGTCCCTTCTAGCCACAACCTTGCTAGGTAAGTGTTTGCCTCCTTGTCAACTCCTCACATCTGATTTCCCCTCCCATCTCTGCCCTTTGGCCATCTTGCACTCTGTTCATCCTGCCAGCTCTACCAGCCTGCTGCCCTGCCAGCCCCAGTTGTCCTTTGCCATCTTTTCCTGCTGCTGCTGCTGAGGCATGCCCAGTGTGGCCCTTCATGAAGCAGCCTGGTCCTCTCCCTGAGGCCGTGCCTGGCCGTTGCCTAAATCATACATGGCCTTGTCCAAATTGCGTGTTCTCATGAGGTTTTGGAAGCAAAACTTTTGTTTGTACAGTATATCTGATTAAATTTATTGTTTTTCATATTGTTTGATTTAATGTGCTATTTTCCTAATTTTGCAGTTGGATTTCCTAAAGAAGAAAGATTTGCTGGGAGACCTACAGAAAGAATCAGTGGGCTTTATGAAAACCTTAAGTCTAAATGCTCCATGGGATTCCATGCAGGCTGGGAACAACCTCATTGGTTTTACAAACATGGTGATGACATTGGATACAAGTAAATGAAAATTAAATATTTGTGATACTAATTTATCTAAGAATTTAATAGAAACATTGTACTGCATTGTCCATTTTCTGTGGACCTTGGTGTACGAGGTGTAGTAGACAAAATGTAGTGTCTACTTCAGATGTAGTAGATAAAATCTGGTCCTATAACATTTACTGACATAACATAAAATAACACAATCCCATTCCATATTTGTACATGAATAAAATGAGTAAAATATGTATGCATAAAATCCCATATTTAATGGACATTGTGGTTTAATAGACACTCCTGTCTTATTCATTCATTAAACTAAGGTTTACTGTATTTTATATTCAATAACTAGTATGTTTATAAATTAATTATGTTTATATCTTCCTCTAAAATGTTCAGAATAGCATAAATGGTTTTCCTCCTCATTTTATTTTTACTGTACTTTTAAGAAATAGGATAAGAATAATTGATCCATCAATTTTCACTACATATCTGGCATATGTATATGAACTCCTTGTTTCTGTTTAAAATATGAGAAGTGCCCTTAAGAACATATTATTCCTGTATTATATGCCATCTTTTGTTTGAAACAAATCAAGTATTTTGCTTTCAGTTTAAAATATATTTTATTTGATCTCTACTATCCATTGTAATGCATTACTAGCTATGTCAGCATTTTGAAAAGTAGGTAATACATTAATCAAGATACATGACATTTATTTTTAAAGGAAAATAATGCCAAAATGATGTTTTTGAACAAGTTGCTTTATGCTAATTTACAAATAGTCATGCTAGGTTTTTTGAGTCATTGAAATATTGTTTTTCCAGACCTAGTTTTCGACGCACAAATTGGTTTGAACCTGTAGGTCGGGAATATCAACAAGTGATGGAAAAAGTGGGTGTAATTGATCTTACTCCTTTTGGCAAGTTTAGCATCAAAGGCAGTGATTCAGTTAAACTTTTGGATCGTCTCTTTGCAAATGTGGTCCCAAAGGTAAATAATGTAATAATAATAATAATAATAATAATAATAATAATAATAATAATAATAATAATAATAATAAATAGTCCACTGTTAATTCCATTCATTGATCACTTTGTACTCAGAGGTGTTGAATCAATAGTTCCAACTAGATAAGTATACCACCATCCATCTGGAGCTACAGGGACCATGAAAGTCACTTTACATCATGTCACACTGCCTTCCCCACTGTATTGACATTTTCCACATTTCTTAATTGCCACTAGCTTCCTTCGTTTAAATATGAGGGCACAGTTGAATACAAAGTGATTTAGAATTGGCTTCCCCTTGCATTTTTAAAAAGCCAATAATGTAATAATACTTTTTGTAGATTGGTTCCAGGGTGCTAAAATAACAGGGTCATAATCACTCCATTATTTAGATGCATTTGGCTATTTCTAGACTCATCTCATTTCCACATTATGGTGGCTAAGGGCAAATACATCTTGTATACAGTGTGTTTACTATGGAATGGAGTAGTGATTGCATGGATCATATCTGTATTAAAGAGATAATCAATGCATATGATGTAAATCAGAGATGTCAAACTCGATTTCATTGAGGCCACATCAGGGTTGTGTTTGACCTTGGGTGTGGTGGGGGGGCATGGCCAGCTCAATGTCACTCGTGTCGGGGGAGTCTTTGGTGGCCCGAGTGCTCTGCAGTGAATAGGGGCTCCCAAGCTTCGTTTCTGGCTGCAATGGTCTCCTGCAATCCTCTGCCAGCGAAAACGGGCTCCCAAGCTCCATTTCCAGCTGCGGCAGTCTCCTGCAACCCTCTAACGGAAAACGGAGCTGAGGAGAGCGCATGTGGCCCTCCCAAGCTCCATTTTTGCTGGCAGAGGCATTGTGAGCCGCTCCTTCGCTGTTTCCAGGGCAGCTCCATGGGCCAGATCTAAGCACCTCACGGGCCAGATGCGGTCCCCGGGCCTTGAGTTTGATACCCCTGATGTAAATAACGCTTCCAACATCTAGATATTTAATACATTCCAACTTAAAGTGACTGATGTAGACCTAATCCTGTTAGTTGTGAGGATATGCAGGAAGAAGAGCAAAGCAAGCTGTTTGTTTACCTACTCATCTATGTATTTATTTAGCAGATTCACATAGGCGCCCACCTCATAAAGCATAACTCTGGACAGCTTATAATTAAAACCATAAAACACTCAAACATAAATAAAAAGAAAACACAAAAGTATTATAATTGTTATTTCTCGAAAAGAAAACATAATGAGTTGCCAAAAAGTGCCAGGTCAGAAGAAGTGTTTACAGATTTGCCTGGAATAAATGTTTTTCAATTGATTCTGGGTACAAAATGTTTCTATTAGGAGGAAAAAAAGAGAAGAAGATCGAAAGGCAGCAGTGGAAGAAGTCTACTTAATTCAGTAATATTTGTGTGCTATGCTATAAAAAGTTAACTTGCATTATTATAAGCTACTGTATAATTGATGATTTTAATGTAGAGTTTTGACTTTCTTTCTACATAGATGGGTTTCACAAATATAAGTCATATGTTAACCTTCAAAGGCAAAGTCTATGCTGAACTTACAGTCTCTCATCTGAATCCAGGGGAATTTTTATTAATTACTGGTTCTGGATCAGAGCTTCATGACTTAAGGTCAGTGTAAATTTTAAATACTGAAGTTTTAAACTAACCTGTGGTCCAAGAAATTTAGGATAAACTTCAGCTCAGAATAATAAAAAAAGGTTATAAAAACTTGAAATAGTAATACCGGTAGCTTTTATCAGAGATAAATTAATGACTGGTTGAGTATATCAGTGTATTGTATATAGTGTAAAATCTTGAGAGCAATTTGTTCATAAGGTTTCATAAACTGCAGAAGTCTTGTTCATTAATGTGTGAGAAAGTTGTGTGTGGATACAGGAATACTACACTTGTTTGTGGGATATTTGTGTAAATATGTTGAATGAGTACAATAAGAAGTAATTTTAATGAGCTGTCCATTGATGAAATATTAGGAATGGAAAATTCTGTAACAGCCTCAGTTAAGTCATAGGTTTAAAAAAACCGCATATTTTTGCTTGTTTTTTCAACCTTTCCTTCCTTATGGCATAAAGTAATGGTTATACCAATCTTATCCAAGAAGTCTAAGAAATCTTTTTGTCTGAAATGATTGCTGGAGTTGTACCATGCCTTAGATTCACAATCATTATACTCAGGAGTGGGTTCTACTTACCTTTACTACCGGTTTGCGACGGGATCGTGTGTGCGCGCTTGCTTCACTCACCCGTGCGCCATGCTTCTGCGCATGTGCAGAAGCTTCTGCACATGCGCAGATCACCGATGATGACATCCAGGGCGGTGGGTGGGGCCTCCCACCAGTTTTACTACCGGTTCTTGTGAACCGGGGGCAACCCACCACTGATTATACTCCTTGATCTACTGACTAGCTATAGTTGAAGAGACAAGGCTGGACTAACATGTTATGTATCTCTGTAGTTAGACAGGAATTGCATTTCCATGCTGTTTCTGTCCCAGAAGCAGATACAAATTCCGTCCTGTCCTATGAATTCTCACAATTGGAATCTTCTAGCCTGGTTACCAGTTAGGAGAAAAATTTAACAAACCAGTAGTAAAAAACAAAAACAGGTAAAACAGAAGGAGGAGACTACATTATTTCCGAACTGTTTAGCACCAATGACTCCACTGACTCTTTGATAATTCTAAAAGACTTAGATGTCTGTCAATATTACTCTTACTTTCTGTAGAATTTCTAGTCCTATAATATTTTAAATATTATTTTGTTCTGATCTAATAATTCTATTTTATACACAGATGGATTGAAGAAGAGGCATTTAGAGGACAATATAATGTTGACATCGAAAATATTACAGATGAAATTGGAGTACTGGGTGTAGCAGGTCCATATGCACGGAAAGTTCTCCAGAAATTAACTTCTGAAGATCTTAGTGATGCTGCATTTAGTTTTCTACAGTCCAAACATTTAAGCATTGGTAACATTCATGTTACTGCAATTAGAATTTCTTATACGGGTAAGTGAAAGGAAATTGCTATTAGTCTCATAAATAGAATAGTTGATTTTTCTAAAAACGTAAATATCAAATAACCTAGCTATAACAAAAGATCATTCCAAATTTCTTTTCAGGTTAAAGTTTTGATGGCTACAATTTAATCCTAGTTAAAAATGTATATTAGTCTTGATTTATTATAGGTGAACTAGGGTGGGAGTTGTACCACAAACGAGAAGATACTGCAGCTCTATATTCTACAATCATGGATGCTGGATGTGAAGAAGGAATTGACAACTTTGGAACATACGCAATGAATACATTACGTCTAGAAAAGGCTTTTCGTGCCTGGGGAGCAGAGGTTGGAAACCATGTCTTTTGATGTGTGTTTGTGTATGCGTGCATGGTCATGCCAGTTTTGTGTGTAAAAGTGCTGGCCTAAATACGAGGATACTATGAGTTCTAAGCCTCTCTTAGGCATGAAATCCAGCTGGATGACTTTAGGCCAGAGTCTTTCTCAGCCCAACCCATCTTACAAGGATCTTTTTGTTGGCAAAACACGAGGCAGGAGTATTAGGTATGTTGGCTGGCCTAGGTTGACATATAAATAAATCAATAAATAGCCAGGATAAATCTAACAATAATAAATTTAATTTAATAAAAAGATAATAAATCCAAAGTACAGAGTAATAATTATTACTCATAGACTAATACAGAGGTGAAATGCTCCCGGTTTGGACCGGATCGCCTGATCCGGTAGCGATGGCAGGTGGTTCGGAGAACCGGTAGCAAAAATCCCTGCCTCCCCCATCATCAGAGGCTTTTAAAATTATTTTTAAAAGCATTTTTTCTACAACCACTTTGGCCGAAAAAATGCTTTTAAAAGTTAAAAAAAAAAGCCTCTGATCATCGCGCAGCTCAGCTGGGATCGTCAGAGGCTTTTAAAAGCATTTTTTTTACAACCACTTCGGCCGAAGAGGTTGTAGAAAAAACGTTTTTAAAAGAAAAAAAGCCTCTGCCGATCAGGCAACTCAGCTGGGATCATCAGAGGCTTTTAAAAAGAAAAAAAGCCTTTGCCGATCAGGCAACTCAGCTAGGATTGTCAGAGGCTTTTAAAAGCATTTTTTACAACCTCTTTGGCTGAAGAGGTTGTAAAAAAGTGCTTTTAAAAGCCTCTGACGATCCCAGCTGAGTTGCCTGATCGAAAGAGGCTTTTATAAGCATTTTTTTACAACCTCTTCGGCCGAAGAGGTTGTAGAAAAAATGATTTTAAAAGTTAAAAAAAAAAAAAAAAGTTGGCCACGCCCACTCAGTCACGTTACCCCCCCCCCATCAAGCCACACCCACAGAACCAGTAGTAACAAATTTTACATTTTACCACTGGACTAATACCATGTTTCCCCAAAAATAAGACCCTGTCTTATTTTCTTTTGTCCCCCAAATAATTACCAGGTCTTATTTTTGTGGGATGTCTTACCTGCTTACCTTAGGACTACTGCGCTGCTGTCTGACCTAGAGAAAAGTTCCTTTTCACATTCCTAGAAAGAGCTGCTTTTCACATAGAAATAACTTTCACTGGTCTGATTGAGTAAAGGTAATTTTATGGGTTTCCTGATTTGTCTTGGTTTAAAAAATGTGCTTTTATCATTATGATCCTTTGTCATTTATGCACTGCTGATTTTGCAAGGGATGCTGAAACTTACAATTTTATTTTTAATGGGAATAGTATAAGATTAGTATATAAATTTTATTAAGAGCTATGTTAATTTAATAAAAATAGGTATTTTATTAATAAATTTTTATTAAATAAATAAAATTTAATAAAAATTTAATAAACCTTTTATTAAATAAAGGTTTCATTCGTTGGACATCAAAAGAAATGAGAAAAAAATATGCCACCTAGTGGTTTTTTATTGCACTTTTTTTTTCAACAGATGAATTGCGACACCAATCCACTGGAAGCTGGACTGCAATATTTTATCAAATTAAATAAGGTGGGGGTTTTTTTTCTACTACACTTTTATTATTATTCATTCTTTCTTTGTTTGCAAATAGTTGTTATATTTGAATCTGCAAAACAACACCAGATTAATTATACACTTAAGCAGTAATGTACCTTGGTGTATGTAGCAATGTTCCTTCCTTCTATCTCATTTCCCAGTCCATGCTGCTATTTTGGTAAATAACTCAAACTATAATGTGATCTACTAATTAATTTCATTTTTTGGCACTTTCCAAGTAATTTGGGGATCGGAGCAGTTCCTTTATACAGTTCTAACTTAGTTGAAATAAAATTAGTTACACATATCACAGTTTTATTATAGATAGCAATAGCAATAGCACTTAGATTTATATACTGCTTCATAGTGCTTTACAGCCCTCTCTAAGCGATTTACAGAGTCACCATATTGCCCCCAACAATCTGCGTCCTCATTTTACTGACCTCAGAAGGATGGAAGGCTGAGTCAACCTTGAGCCTGGTGAGATTTGATCTGCCAAACTGCTGGCAGCCGGTGATCAGCAGAAGTAGCCTGCAGTACTGCATTCTAACCACTGCGCCACTGCGGCTGATTAATTATCTATGCATAATAATAATAATTATATATGCATAATTATCAGGCTATTAATATGGTGATCAAATCAGGAAATGTGGGTTGTTGGAAATTTTTTACAATTTGAAAACATTTTTATTTAGTTAATGAGTACTATTAAACTGGAATTTGCCATGTAAGATGCATTTAAAACTTACAATACCAGACTTTCTGTTATGTTCAAGTTAGAAGTATACAGTTTTACCAAAAAAGCTGGGATAATCTTCTTAGAGAGTGAGAAATTCCTTCCTAGAACTTCTCATTTTTAAATCATCTCTCCTTTTGTGTGTTTGTGTGTGCGTGTAAACTTACCTTGGCGCTATTAAAACAGCCATGGTCATATGATTAGCACCATCTCACAATTACAAAATGGCAAAGAACTGCAGTCATGTGATTGCAATTACACAGTCCTCATTTAACAACAGCTGGAACTGGATTGCTAAATGGCCTGGCCATGTGATGTTTCACTTTACAGCCATATTGCTTAGCAAAGGCAATTTTGTAATCAGTACGTAATCAGCTAACAATATGGTTGTGACCTTATTAAGTTCATTAAATATTTTATTGTAAAAAGGAGGAACAATTTCAAAATATTTTCTTGACTGTATTTTTAGGAAAATACATTTGGCACAAGTATTTTGAACATGAATCAGTGAAATATTGGTTGCCTTTAGGGGTAAAATGTCATCTTTGTTTAACTAACAACTTTAGAAGGCTGCCTTGCAATTACTCAAGAACAGTCAATGAAGAATAATTAATTTGAAAGTACTGCACAAGTATGGTCTCCTGTGTATTTTAAGGTGGTGGTTAAAGCAGATTGCAGCAGATGCTGTGCTCTCATACGCAGCTGAGTAGTTTTGTGTGTATAATTTGGATCTATTCCAGCATTCACAAGTGATTTAACAAATAAATCATGCTATTAAAAGATTACACATATCTTTTGACAGTCTGCACATTATTTTTCTGCACATTAAAAATAGGAAGGTTTTTTAGTGTCCTTAATTGCCTCCTTTTATTTTCCTCACCAGATAAAATAATAATCTTATAATCTGGGAGTTACTGTTCATATTCCATGCTATTTTGGGTACTTAAATTTTGTAATTTCTACAGCTACTGAGACTGGGTTAGTCTTTGGGAATTATCTTTGAGAATGCACCACAGAGTATTTTATCACAAAAATATACTATAATGAAAGAAACAAGACTGGTCTCCTCTTGCCTTCTTTATTTCTATTTACTGCTACAATTAGCAAAGAAAATACCAGAAAATAAATTTTCAGGAATTAAATTATGAAATCAAGAACATAAATTAAAATGATTTGCAGATGATGTTGTATTTACAATTAACCACCCAAAAGACTTTTTAGAACTAATAATGGAATACGTACAACAGTAAGATTCATTACCAGGATGTTGACTTAACCTTTAAAATTTAAGAGTGAACTTGTTCATTATTTATTTACTCCATTTTTGCCAACTATCCAAATAAATCAAGTCGTAAAATTAACTTAATAGAGCAGAGGTGTCAAACTCGATTTCATTGAGGGCCACATCAGGGTTGTGTTTGACCTCAGGGGGCCAGGGTGGGCGTTTCCAGGGTGTGACCAGCATGTCACTCGTGTTGGGGTGGGTGCCTGTGGTGGCCTGAGTGCTCTGCCAGCAAAAATAGGCTCCTGAGCTCCATTTTCGGCTGCGACAGCCTCCTGCAACCCTCTGCCAGCAAAAATGGAGCTCAAGGAGGGCCACACGCGGCCCTTGTGAGCTCCGTTTTCAGCTGGCAGAGGCACTGCGGACCGGTCCTTCACTGTTTCCAGGGCAGCCCCACAGGCCAGATCTAAGCATCCTGCGGGCTGGATCCAACTCCCAGGCCTTGAATTTGACACTCCTGTAATAGAGTATCACAATCATACAAAAGAAAATGTGCAATATCACCTGTCAGCCAAATTCAAATCTTCAATTACAGCATACCTTTCCCCCATACTTAATAAAATTGCCAAATTTTAACAGTTCTCCTGAAACATAGAGTGTTTTTTGTGTATATATTCATTATAAAATGTTTGCTTTTTTAAAGAAAACTGCTGATCAGGTCAGATAACTTTAGCTGTCTCCATTCAGAGTAGTGAAGTGTCTTCTATGCAATTAATGTAGAAGGGACCATTAAACCACTCACACCTGCTGCCAGATCATACTCAAAGCTCTAATTATGATTGCTGTATTAGCCTTCATGCAAACTATTTGTTCCATTTATAAATTATAGATTTATGAGTATCAGATGAATAATGTTGAAGCGAAGCACTGGGGAGATTAGTTGTATTTGAATGTGTTTTATAGGCGGAGTTTAATTAGAGTTTGTAGAGACAATATATGAAATTACTGCTTATAGAATATAGCAAGGATAACCAAAATGACCCCCACATTGCACATTAATTCTCACTGGGGAAGAGTTCAGACTCTTCTCTGATTAACTGGGCAAGACTGTGCCTTGGTCAAATCCAAAAGACCTGTACAGCCAGTGTCCAACTCAAAATGAATCCAATTCAATAGATACCTAGAACAGTCCTCACTGCAGCCCTGCAGGTATTTCTGTGACATCTTCTAATCAAGGAGGTTCTGGTTATTCTAAACAGGACCACCAGTTGGCACTCGTGGTGCAGTAAGGGCAGAGTAATAACTACTTTTTGCTGCCCTTATTGCCATGAGGTAATCCCCCCCAAAAGGCTCTTAACTCATGTTCAGTTGGGTTCATTCTTCATTATCCTCCAACAGCATTTCTAGGCATCTCTCATTATCTTCTCAGCCACCATTTTATTAAAGTGAACTGTAGAACCTGGCCATGCTTACTGCCAAACTCATTGTTGACCAGATATTTAAGCACAGAACAGAACAGAACAGAACAGAACACCTTGGAGGTCTTCTAGTCCAACCAGCTCAGGCAAGAAACCTTATACCATTTCAGACAATGGTTGTCCAATCTCTTCTTAAAAACTTCCAGTTCTGGAACATTCACAACTTCTGGAGGCAAGTTGTTCCACTGATTAATTGTTCTGTTAGGAAATTTCTTCTAGGTTACTTCTCTCAATTAGTTTCCATCCATTGCTTCTTGTCCTGCCTTCAGGTGCTTTGGAAAATAACTTGACTCCCTCTTCTTTGTGGCAACCCCTGAGGTACTGGAACACTACTATCAGTATCATAACCATGCTATCATGTGACTCCTAGTTCTTCTTTTCATTAAACTAGATTTTATTGTTTTCATTTCTTATGGTTTGCTCTCACTTAAAAAAATGTTTCTTTTCTCTTTTCTGGCCTGGAATATTTATACAAACTAGCTGATTCTTGGATGACATATGATGCTATTGTCACTATTTTCTTTAGCTTCAAATTGCATGGTTATGATTTTTCACAGCTTAGCCCTCACTATTGACTAATACAGAGAAAAGCTAAAATAAATTGGGGGTGGGAGGTGGGGATAATGAATGAATTATAGCAGTATTCACAATATTTCATATTATGTGTTCTATGGAAAAGAAAAGGAGTCATAGACAGGTTTTCTTCTTCCCATTTTACTATGACCCTTTGCTGAGGAGGTACAACATATTTTTTTCCATTGGAAAAAAAGACTGGTTGAAAAGCTGCTTGTCTGCATGTTTTGCTTAGTCTGTGGAACTGCTGCAAGGTTTTCTCCACTGTGTTGAATATGTAATTGCCTCATAATGACAATCTGGCACAGGCACTTGTTTGAAATGCAAATTGCAATTCTAGAGGCAGGAGCTTAGACATCCATCTCTATTCTATTCCAGTAACTGGTCGAAGTGCCATTTCTTGATAAAATTATTCCTGTTGAACTCACTATTGCATAAAAAGTGAAATGGATAAGAATAAGAAACTAATTAAATGCTTCTGGGAAGCCTTCCAATTGCTCTGTGTTCCAGTAACTATTCAGAAGCATCCAAGTTTCACTTAGCAATCAGGCTTCCAACTCTAGACAGGCTTATGTGTGATAGGACTCTTGATTCCTCTTTATGGCCTCCTTACCCACAGGTTGCTACCTACTTCTTAAAAAGGAGCTGAGAGTTTAGGACCGCGATGGTGAACCTATGGCATGCGTGCCAGAAGTGGCACTGCGCCGGCCAGCTCGTCTTTGCACATGGGGGAGCTCTGGAAACCAGAAGAGCAGCTCCCTGGCACGCATGTGCGCACCAGGCAGCTGAGCTTCCGGTTCCCAGTGCACCTGCTGGTCTTCGCACATGCATGCGTGCCAGAAACCGGAAGACCAGGTGAATGGCACACATGCGCACCCTGGAAACCAAAAGCTCAGCTTCCCAGAGCATGCATGTGTACCGAGGAACTGCTCTTCTGGTTTCCAGTGCTCGCCCCATGCACACTCCCGTTTCGGCACTTGGTGCCGAAAAGGTTCGACAACCCTGGTCTAGGAAGACTCAACACCCAGTTTCAGATAAGATGCTGTTTAGTCTGTTTAGTCCAAAGATGGAAAGTTCCTAGCACCAGGAGGCCAAGCACCAACAGCCATTCAATTTTGCTGTGCTTCAGCCTAAGCTTGTTCTTCTCCATCAAAAACCCAACAGCCTCTAGGCATTGGACATCCTTCAGCCATTCTGGCTCTGCTAACAAGCACCACCAATGCTGTCCTCCACATGTCCAGACCTGAAACCTGACTAAAAATGTCCAGTTAATTCTAAAAACTGCATCTATAACCCATTCAGAATCTACTAATCACTTACTATCTTTTTTTCCCCAGCCAGCAGACTTCATAGGAAAGAAAGCACTGAAACAAATTAAAGAAAAGGGGCTTGAACGAAAACTTGTGTGTCTCATCTTGAAAACAGATGATGTTGATCCTGAAGGAAATGAAAGTGTCTGGTATAATAACAAGGCAAGCAGATTTTAGTTCAAATAATTGAAGAACATTTTTCTGGAACCCCCTTTGTATTTACTTCATTTTTTTAAATGGCTATCATTTTCAGTAGATTTAGTTGCAAAAGCTAATGTGCCTTAGAAGTAGAAGTGCCTTAGAAGTAATGTGCATGTATACCACGGGTGTCAAATTGGATTTCTTTAACAGCCAGATCAGCTGTCTCCTCCACAGGTCGGCCGGGAGGGGGTGGGGGTGGGGGTGGGGGGTAGATGGCCTGCAATCCTAATCCCCATGCCCCGTTTTGGCTTCCAGTGGCACAGCGGGCTGGTCCTTTGCTATTTCAAGGCTGGCCCCGCGGGCAGATTTAAGCACCCCGCTGGCCTTGAGTTTGACGCCATTTATGTATACTGTACTTGCTGTAAATCAGCATTCCTCAGTCTGACCCCCCCCCCTCCACTTGAGTTGGGATTGTAGCATTTACAGAAGTCAAACAATATTTAGTCTCTAGTAGATTTTTTGTCAAGCGTAGGAATTAACCTGCAATAGATGGTCAAAGATGGTCCAGTGAAACAGAATTATATCATCTAAGTATCAATATAATCTCAGTATTTTGCCACTGTTTAAACTAATATAATTGCATATTTGATTTTATTGCATATTGCATATGTTAGAAGTTAAATATTTAGAAACACAAATTGCATTAACTGTGTATTTTATACTGTAAATTGATAAGTGGTAAAATTTAATTTTTCAGGTTATTGGCAACACCACATCTGGATGTTACAGCTATAGTATTCAGCAAAGTCTGGCTTTTGCATACGTTCCTGTGGAACTCAGTAAAGTTGGACAGAAGTTGGAGGTTGAGTTGCTAGGCAAAAATTACCCAGCAACTGTTGTTCAAGAACCACTGGTAATGACTGAGCCAACAAGAACACGGCTTCAAAAGAAAGGCGGAAGTTCTAAAGTATAAATAATCACATAATTGTCATGATGGACAATTAAAGTGGGATTACCTTGATTTGAAATATTGCTATATTTGAAATCCCATGTGACTCGAATCACATAAGATAGAAAATATGAAAGAGCATGGCTGGAGTAAAAAGTTATGTTGTGAATATTTGCATTTCATTTGGGAAAATGTAACAACAATAATAATCGTCCATAAGGAAATATTCAAGAGAAAAAAAATCATGTTTACATACTTAAACATTCAATACTGCAGTGTTTAGTAGGTTCCTTCAAACTGATTTTAAAAACACTGATTTTATCTGTACGCCTATATCCAAATTACCTGTGCCTTTATTGTGTTAAGTGTTTGATTATCTGCCAGAAATATAATAGCTCATCTCTAAATAATTGATGAGTAATTCTGATCTTAGGCAGAAATTACTGTCCATTGATATCTTTAAAAATCAAGGGGAAAAGAAGGGAGAATTACAACTTGCAAAACAGTGTAATAAAAAGAAAACAAGGTTTTTGCAAAGCTACTGTTTTTATATTACTGGAACAAAATATTAGGTTACAGGTAGTCCTTGAGTTATGTCCATATGTTTAGCAGCTATTCCAAGTCATTATGGTGCTGAAAAAAGTGATCTATGACCAGTTCTCATTTTAACAACTGTCACAGTGTCCTCAAGATCATGGGATTGCAATTTAGGCTCTTGAAAACCAGAATATAATTATTTTATGATTTGCTGAGTGACCTGATGATTCTCTTAACAATTGTGGCAAAGAAGGCTGTAAAATTGGGTGCAGTCCTATGTTTATTTCAGTCCCAATTGTGGTTGTAATTCTAGGACTAAATAAATAAATAAATAACTTCATTGTCATTGTATGTGTATACACAGTATACCCATACAATGAAATTCACTTAACACCCAAAGACCAGGTCCAATACACATAACAATCCCCAAACACACTCCCACCCACCACAATTCTCCACCCCTAAACCACCCAAACATCCACACAACAGACCAAGTAGTACTGTCCAACAGCTCACTGATGGTGGCCCTTTCATTGTTGAGTGCAATTATAGCTCTGGGATAAAAACTATTCAGAAAACGTGTGGTCTGAGTTTTAATTGTTCTGTATCTTCTGCCAGAAGGCAACAGTCCAAAAAGATTGTAAGCAGGATGGGAAGAATCTCTGAGAATATTATGCAACTTTCTCAAACAGCAAGATTCGAAGATGTCATCCAGGGCTGGTAGCTGGAGTCCGATGATATTCTGGGCAGTTTTAATGATTCTCTGTAGAGCTTTTTTTTCTGCTACAGAGCTGCTCCCATACCATGCAAGAATGCCATATGTCAGGACATTCTCAATGGTGCTATGATAGTAGGACAGAAGTAGATGCTGAGATAGATTTATCTTCCTGACCATTCTCAGGAAGTACAGCCTCTTCTGTGCCTTCTTCACAAGCATGTTAGCATTCATAGTCCATGAGAGGTCCTCTATTTGTATACAACTATTTGTATACAACTTCCTTTCCACAATAATTTGTATACAACTTCCTTTCCAAAATAACAAGCAGATAAAAATTCAACCTGTTTTGAAAATATACCATTTCTTGATGGGATGGGACAAGAGCAATGAAGAAGATACTAGTTTCTGCATTTCCCATCAGTTGAAAGAATTTCGGTTTGAAAGAACTTCATGAGTGCTTCCATCTGCCACCTGAACATTAAGATGGAGATCAACTCCTTATAAACAATTTTTAGGTAACGTAGTACCAGAAAAGTAGATTTTATTGCTTATATTTATGCTTGGAATTTTTTACATTAGTAGAAAAGGTTGTTGCATTAAAATAACAGAACTACCATAGAAAGAAAAAGACCTTTTTGGACAACAAAACGTTGTTTGAATGCTGGGAAAATGTGAATACCATCATCTGGATATACTATAAAAAATGAATAACAAATGCATATCAAATAAATTTAAACATCCTTTTTTCTTCTATGCTCTGGTCCTGTGAAGCACTTGAAGCAGGTTAAAATGAATCAGGTAACTAATGGCAATATTTGATTCAATCTGAAAAGAGGAAATTTCAGCATAAGTTTGTAAAGCAGAAAATTATGTGTGAATATTGAGAATATTCTATTAGGACCACAAGTAGTTAAAAATGGCATTTGGGACTGGATTTTCTGTACTAAGCAAGGTGATCATAGAACATGATGTCATATGACAGTATCACTCACTTAGTGATAGCAGTTCTTGCCTTCTTCCTGCATCCTGAATAATTGGTGCCTTCTTCATTGCTTTCCTCTGATCCCCTCCAGAAATGTATAATGTCACAAAAGTTCAAAAATTTATCTTTTTGTTATTGTGGAAAGACAGTTGTGTAACCCAATCCCTGCATCAAGAAGTTCGTAGTTTAGAAAATTAATAGCCTTTTTCACATAAGGCTTCTTACTTCCCCCCCCCTTTTTTTAAAGAACATATATATTATATAGGAGATCATCTATAGAGCATGAAATAATTTGCTGTTTTCCTTTAAATGTCTATAAAGTTGAGTTAATAAATCTATTACATAACCAACATATAAATTTGTTTTATGGTATTAAACAATTCTGTTCTCTTCGACCATTCAGTTAATAGTTTGGAGATTACTTATGATAGCAAAAAAGGCATAGCAAAAGGTATATAATAGAGTCCATGAGTTTGGCTTCAATAAATAAAATACCTTTTACAGGTACAAAACAGCTATATCAACTGCTGGATAAAATTACTATCCCTTTATTATCTGTTATATAGAAAAGTGATGAAGCACTGAGGGCAAATATGCAGATCGACTCTACAAATCAAATGTATTTTTAGTCTGATTCAGCATGACTATTTTTAATTTAATTTTTACTATTTCCTAGTTGTCCAAGAAAAAAATTAGTTTATAACATTTTCTCTAGAAGAAAATGTTGGGAGTTGTAGTCTTAATATACAGTATTTGACAGGCAATGGGCAAAGCTATACATGAAATTCACCATATGCATACTTTCCATGATAGATTGCAAATCCATTAAGGTGGCTTTATTTGATACTAACTCATAACATTTCCTTTCTATAAGCAATGGACATCTTAATACAAACTTATAAAATAATGCTATGCACATTATTATACTATTCAAAACTAAGTTTGCATTAACATATTAAAAGATCATTTAAATAAAAATTGCTCAAATAAATAGAAGCTTCCAAAAGAATTGATATATCTAAATCCTGAGTACTGTAAAGAAACTGGTGCTAGGCTCATAGAAATGCAGTTTGAATAATCAGAACTGCTAATAATTTAGTATCTACTGATATACCATGCTGAATATCCACTTAGAAAACAATAACATATAAAACATGGCAGAACTGTCTCTAGCAGGGGTCCCGAAACTGTGGGCCATGGCCCACTATCGGACTGTGGGCTAATTGCCACTGGGCAGTGTGAGTGGTCGGTTGGTGCACGTACCTCCATGCATATATAGTATAAGGTAATAATATAAGGTAATGTGTCAAATGGATAACATATACCTTAATTATTTATTTATTGATTTCATTGACTGGATAATTATAGATCAACTGTGAATATTGGCCTAAATGCCAACTCTTTAATGTTTAGATTAACATTTATATATTTAGATTAACATATATTTTATCTGATAAATACAATAGGCATTGCTATTTCCATGTTTTATGTCAACAGATTTTTGTAAGAAAATAGCAACTAAGAGTCTGAGTTCATTCTGAGATGAAATAGTGTTGAGTGATTATTACACTTCCTGACCACTAACTGAAATACGTTACAGCAAGAAAAAAAAAAGTTGTTTGGTAGAATTCTGTCACAAAGTTTACATCAGACCATCCTAAGTTCATAGTTATCTGAAGTTTATGCAAATATTTCAGTTAAAATCATTCTTATAATATGGCTAATTCCATGAAGAGTATATGTATGTGGTGGATTGCCCCCGGTTCGGACCAGTTCTATAGAACCGGTAGTAAAATCAGAGGGAGGTTTCACCCACTGACCCCGACATCATCAGAACGCTTTGCGCATGTGCAGAAGAGTGTGCACACGGCCCCATTGTGGACCGGTAGTAAAGTAGAACCCACCCCTGGTATCGAGGTGTGTATATGTATGTATAAAACAAGTGGAGTTAATCTAGGTTCTAATGCAGCATTAGATAAGTTCACAGTATATATCTGACTCCATGAACTATAGGCGATGATATGCTATCTATTCAGTTTTGTCCAGTTCTTGGTGATTCTATGGACTCCACATTCATAGCCCTCTCCATATTTTATATTCTTGTATGGTTTCCTTTAGTTGCTTTATGCTTTGGCTGATGTCTAGCCATGTTTTCTGGCTGCCTCGTTTCTTTTTATCCCTAACCATTCTAAGCATAACTGTCTTTTCCAGTGACTTATGATCACATGACATGACCAAAATAATTAAGCTGGAGTCTTGTGATTTTTTCTTCCAAAGATATATCTGGTTTTTATATGCACCAGTACAGTATTTTGTTGTTTGTCATCTTTGCTGTTCAAAGAATGTGCAAAGAGCCTTCTTCAATACCACAGCTTGAAGAAGTCAATTTTCCTCCTGTCTAGTTTCTCCATGGTCCAGAACCATGTGCGATTATTTTAACCCATGATCAAGCACCAAACAACTGAAAGAACCAAGGTCTCCCCATTTAAATTGAGGCAGCCATCATGACAGTGTCCCGGGATGCTTTACAGTACTTTTCTTCTCCATTTAATTAAAAAAAAAATGGCCTGGTTCAGTGGTGGGTTGCCCCCGGTTCGCACCGGTTCTATAGAACCGGTAGTAAAACTGGGGGGAGGCCCCACCCACCGACCCCAATGTCATCAAAACGCTTCTGTGCATGCGCAGAAGAGCGCGCGCGGCCCTGCTGCGAACCGGTAGTAAAGGTAAGTAGAACCCACCCCTGGCCTGGTTAGTGTTACAGTGGCCACAAACCACATAAGGAAGATTTAAGCCATGCTGGATGGGGAATTCTGAAATCCACCCATCTTAAAATTTGCCAAGATTGAGCTGCACTAGTTTAAGTGTTGCCTACTCCTTTGTATGCTGATTTAATACCTACACCTCTGCTGTAGTGATTCTGCTTCAAGATATTCTCTAGCGGTTTTAGACTTGGTCTAGTACCAAGCCTGGCATTCTGACAAAATTAGCCTTCGATAGAAACAGACATAAACGTTATCTAGGTACTGTGCAAAAGAGACAATCAAAAAGCCATAAAGGTAACCAAAAGGTCAAAACACCAGCAATCAACACCCAGATTAGCATTGATTAACTCCAAGATTAGCATCAGATCAACAATTAAGAAATAAACAATACCCTAAACAAGGAACTGCCAAACACAGCCTAATGAGTCAACAGCCTAATGGAAGAGTAAACAGCCTAATGGAAGAACCTTCAAGGCAAGCCCACTCCCACCAACACTGACAGGTTAAGCCATTTGAATATAAACAATAAATCCCACTCCTTATTAGGACTGATGATGTTATCTAGTTTGGGTAATGAAACGTCTGCAAGAAAACCACCAAGCTCAGAGAGCACTAAGGACCCCTCAAATTAGAAGCGATACAGTTCAGTTAACCCTACAATAGGAAAGGGGCTCTACTCTTTAGAGGGTGATAAACCACTAGTCTCTTCTTGCTCACTTATATGTTCGCAGTTGGCCCAATCCTGTGGTGGGTTTCAAATTTTTTTACTACCGGTTATGTTGGTGTGGCTTTGTGGGCATGGCATGTCTTTGTGGGTGTGGCTTGGTAGGCATGGCAGTGAAAGGATACTGTAAAATCTCCATTCCCACCTCACTCCAGGGGAAGGTTACTCCAAAATCCCCATTTTCTCCCGATCAGCTAGGACTTGGGAGGCAGAGAATAGATGGGGAAGGGGCCAGTCAGAATTTTTACTACCGGTTCTCTGAACTACTCAAAGTTTCCGCTACTGGTTCTACAGAACTGGTCAGAACCTGCTGCAACCCACCTCTGGCCCAATCTCACTTTTCTATCTCCAAGATGCGGATTGTGTCCCTCCAACTCAGAGGTCTTCAAACTCGGCAGCTTTAAGACTTGTGGACTTTAACTCCCAGAATAGAATTGGAGAATTCTGGGAGTTAAAGTCCACAAGTCTTAAAGCTGCCGAGTTTGAAGACCTCTGCTCCTACTGTTCACTACAGCCACAGCCCCATTCACCAAAGCGGAGGACGAGGGATACTAGAAGTTGTCTTCCAGCAAGATTGCAGTGGTGCAAAACCTGCCCTCTGAATGGGGAACTCTCTAAATGGGGAACCGGGCCCAGTTTAAGGAACACAAAAACAAGCCGGCCGGTTCTCGGGGTTGCACCCGATCTTCATTTTGCACCACACCATGAGCTATTAGCGAAATCGCCTCAACTGCACATCGGTGAAGTTCCCCTAGAAAAAAAGGCGCTTCAAGCGAACCAGCCGGCTTCTAGCCACGCCTCTTTCCATTGGTTGCCTGGGCGAAGCTGCTTTCCTCCGGATTGGGCGGATACGCTGACTTTGATGGAGGTCCCGCCTCTCGACCGTCGTTCTTCCTTATAGGCGGGCTGTCGACACAGTTCCTGCTTGATCAGGCGAGCAGCGATGGTTCGGCGGCTCCTATTCTTGGGGCTGCAGGTCTTATTGCAGCTGTGTCGTCTGGATGCAGGGTCTCCAAGCTCCTCGCCGCATCTGGTCTTTATCCTGGCCGACGATCTAGGCTGGAACGACGTGGGCTGGCACGGCTCCCAGATCCTCACCCCGAACTTGGACGCGCTGAGTGCCGGCGGAGTGCGCCTAGAGCGCTACTATACGCAGCCCCTGTGTACACCTTCTCGCAGTCAGCTGCTGACCGGCAGGTACCAGGTAGGCGCCAAAAGGAGTTGAACTTGTCCCCAGGAAAGTGAGATGCATAACAACATTGGCTGGTTCTTTTCTCACCGCGCTCCTCTTGCAGAATTTATTTATTCCCACTGTCCCATTTATTTGTACTCATTACCTGTGCTCATGTCCATGTTTATCCTTATACCTGTTATCTCCTACATGTTTGACAAACTAAATAAATACAATAAATAAAACTCTGATGCTTTGAAGCTACCCAGATAGGCGAGAGCGTTTTATAATAAGGACTTCTATTATATATTAGTTTGGGCAGGGGTCTCCAAACTTGAGAACTTTAAGATTCTTAAAGTTCTCAAGTTTGGAAACCCCTGGTATAGGGTCTCCTGCTTGAATAGGGGATTGGGCTAGATTAGAAGATCTCCAAATCAATTATTCCATGTCCCATAAAGAATTAGAAAGAGTGCAGAGAAAAGTAACAAAGATGATTAGGAGACTGGAAGCTAAAAGGTATGAAGAATGGTTGCAGGTATTGGATATGTCTAAGTTAATGAAAAGTAGGACTACAGATGACATGATAGCAATGTTCTAATATCTAAGGAGCTGCCACAAAGAAGAGACCTATTCTCCAAAGTACCTGAAGGCAGAACAAGAAGCAATGGATGGAAACTAATCAAGGAGAGAAGCAACCTAGAACTAAGGAGAAATTTCCCAACAGTGGAAACAGCTTGCCTCCAGAAGTTATGGGTGCTTCAACACTGAAGATTTTTAAGAAGAGATTGGATAACCACTTGTCTGAAATGGCATAGGGTTTCCTGCCTGAGCAGGGAGGTCAGACTAGAAGACCTCCAAGGTCCCTTCCAACTCTGTTATTCTGCTGTTCTGTTATTCTGTTAATTAAACTTGAATCAGAGAAATCTTGGATCACATTATTATTATTATTTTTATTATTATTAAATTTCTATACCGCCCTTCTGCTGGACTCAGGGCGGTGCACAGCCTAGAATAAAAAACATCCCAATACAAAATTTAAAATTTTAAAAGAATTAAACAAATTTTGGCCCAAAATTTAAAACCTCCCGACTATAAAGCCTATCTTGATTTTCAGAACCGGGTCAAGCACAATGATTTTCTGACAAAAATATATCATTCATAAATCAGGAGAAATCATGACTACATAATACAGAATGACACGAGGTGGAAAATTTGAATTACCGTAAACATTTTCTCAGGGGAGGGATGTAAAGTGTAGACTTTCCCAAGAATCTCTTTAGGCCCAGTTCTTTTACCTGATGTTAAAGGTAAGCAGGGGAGTAGCCAAATTGCTGATATTTTAGATTTAAAGAATGTAAAGAGAATCTATAAATTAGGAAATGGGTATTAAAGGCAAATATAATTATTAAATTTATAAGTTCACATTATACAAATGTAAAGAGGTGTAGGAGAGACCCAGGTTCAATTATTATTACCGTGTTTCCCCGAAAATAAGACCCTGTCTTATATTTTTTTGAACCCTGAAATAAGTACTTGCCAAAAGCCCGATTAGGGTTATTATCAGGGGATGTTTTATTTTGGGGAAAACGATAGAAACTAGTCACTTGCGCTTAGCCCAACCTACTTCACAAGGTGGTTGTTACAGAGGAAAGTAATTTTTATGAATATATAGATAGATGTTTTGGGAGAATGTTGGAAATATCAGGTGAGCCTAGCTCCTTATGAAAAAGGCAAGTTCTGCGTTGAAGGTTATTAAGAAATGAATTAAAAATAAAACTGGTTGTAGAATAGAGAAAGGGATAATAGAGAAATGAATTAGTTCTGAAACACTATATACCATGGCAGTCAAACTGGCGGCCCACAGGCTGGATGTGTCACGCACTGGCCACGCCCACACGGTTTAGTGAAGGAGAAAGAAGTCCCGATAAGTCACGTGACACCACGGTGACAATGTGAGTTTGACACCCCTGCTATATACCATTCTATGCATAATAGTTAAAAAAGTTATAGAGCTGGAAAAGGCGCAGAGAAGAGTAACAGCCAGCTCACTTATCAGGTAATATTGCAATATTTGGGATATTTTGGCTTTTTTAAAAAAAGCAAATAAGTGCAGGTATAGTTAGTATAAAGAAAATAAGAATCAACATGCTGAATTATGGCAGTTTCAGGTCAAATGAAGGAATGCATTTCACATAGAACACATTTAAATGTTGAATTACTGCAACACAATGAATAATGCCTTGGATAAAGAAACTAATTAGTGTACTTAAAGGGAGATGAGAACATAATGCTTTTGATTTGTTTAGCATCACTTTGTAGAAATATACAGTAAAGGTAAAGGTTCCCCTTGCACATATGTGCTAGTTGTTCCCGACTCTAGGGGGCGGTGCTCATCTCCATTTCAAAGCCGAACACCCAGCACTGTCCAAAGACGTTTCCATGGTCATGACTAAATGCCAAAGGCGCACTGACCACTTTTACCTTCCCACCAAAGGTGGTCCCTATTTTTCTACTTGCATTTTTTTTTTACGTGCTTTCGAACTGCTAGGTTGGGACAAGTAACGGGAGCTCACTCTGTTACACAGCACTAGGGATTCGAACTGCTGAATTGCCGACCTTTCAATCAACAAGCTCAGCGTCTTAGCCACTGAACCACCATGTCACAGTAGTCATTTATTCAGTGTGTTCGCTTTGTTAGTTAAATCAGTCTTAAAGATGCAAGAAATTGTCTACTGTTCTTAAGATACAGTCAAAATGGATAATGTCTTTTACAGAGTCCTTTTATGGCTTTTCATTTTGTTTTTTAAAAAATGGGTGCATTGTGCATTCTTAAACTTCTCTATTCTGCTATGGAAAATAACTTATAAATGGAAGCACCAATATTTTTTCCATCTTAGCAACATGCTTAGTAATAAGTTCCTTTTGCAGCATAGGAGATGAGGGAGTAGAAAACCACAAAGCCTTTTCTACTTTCCTGTCAGTATTATACCCAAAATATGTTACTAATAGAACTGTGGGAAGAAGCCAACTAAGAAAAACTAATTAGGGTAGTTTTTTCAATTACCACCTGTGACTTAAGTAACTTTGTGCTTATAAGTGCTTCTTGTTACTCAAGATTTTGAATTGATTCCCCCTCTTCCCTTTTTTTTAGAGTGAATGTATTGCACCTAGGAAGTCTGACATTATCCATTTGGAAATAGACTAAGGAGAAACAAAAGAATTTTGGCAATTCTGAAGAAACTACTAAGAAATTTCTGTTTCTTACAACATCCCCAGTTGCACCAGACTGATTGGTTTCTAAAAGAGACCACAATGTTTTAACTTCTCTTTGTGAACATTTTTGCAGGGAAAAATGCATAGATAACATGCTTGCTTCTTCAAAAGCCTTGCTTCAGGAGTCAGAATTGCATCCTTACTTTCCCCAAAGTTGCGATGGAGGCCAAGAGGTTGCTTCATTTCATTTCATTTCATTTATTAAATTTTTATACCGCCCCTCTCCCGAAGGACTCAGGACAGTGAACAGCCAGGATTAAAAAACATACTTCAAGGTGTTCCCAGCAATTTGTCATAATGCTTGTTCTGGATACCATTCACCTTTTCTGTATGGAAAAGTGTGTGTGGAGAGCTTTCTCTCTGACTACAAATCAGCACATGAAGCCAATTTAGGTTCACCATACAGAGAGCTAGATTTGCAACAAAGATGTTTTAAACAAAATAGAGTTGTAATATTAGTACTGTGTATCCTCTTTATTGATCAGATCTTTGAACATATTATGAATTTGAGTATGAATATAAACTCGTCTCTTTTTTCTCCCCATTCCCCAACATCCAGGAATGCTCAATATTTTAAAATCTAATAAGTACAAATACATTACTGCTTGTATCTTATATTGTAGTTATGACCACATTTGGGACCAGAACTTCTGTTGCTAAGTGAGGCCCTTAAGCTCCAGTTTTATGACCTTTTCTGCTACGACCATTAAACAAACCTCCATGGTCATTAAGTGGATCACACAATTGTCAAATGAATCTGGCTTTCCCCATTGACTTTGCTTGTTGGAAGCCAGCTTGAAAAGTCACAAATGGTGATCACATGACCCTGGGACACTGCAACCCTCATAAATGCATGCCAGTTGCCAAGCACCCAAATTTTGATCATGTGATCAAAAGGATGCTGCAATAGTCGTAAGTGTAAGATCTAGTTGTAAGTACATTTTTCAGTTTTGTTACAACTTTGGTCATTAAATGAATGGTCGTAAGACAAGGAGTATGTTTATTCTCTCATAAGATCTCACAAAGCCTCAGCGTTCATCAGTAAACCTTGGGATTTCTCAAGATTTGAATAATTAAGAGAGGATGTTTCTTGTGGCCCCAGTGAAGATCTGTTGTTAAATCTGTAGTGGCGGGATAAAATGTAAGATCCTCTAGCTGAGTTTCCATTATAGTTCCCTTCTGCCTCTCCCCTCCCCAGCTCTAAGATAATGAAGGATAAGGAGGGAGTTATTAAAAAGAAGGAGAAGACAGAGTTGATGTGTCAATTTCAAACATGTTCTATAATAAGATAACTGTACCTAATCTGAAATAAGGAAGCAGCAGTTCTGGGCTTGGTTTCCTTTTATTTAGAATCAAAACATAGATGTCCTATAAATGCAAGTTAACTATGTTTAAGTGTTTTCTTACAGATACATCATGCAAAATATTCTTTATCTTCATATATTTTTTTAATTGATTATACTTAAAGTTGTCACAATTGATTTTGTCCAATATTCAGATTTGTCTTCTTTTTTTTTTGACAAGTTTTATTGGTTCCCCCCCCATATACACCCCCATATATTTTTAAACAGAGTATTGACCATATCATATCATATCATATCATATCATATCATATCATATCATATCATATCATATACAATTTATCATATCCAAGTATATTTTACTTAATTACAGTTTCTGCCAAAGTGTTCTTTTTCCATATTTGAATCCAATGTTAATTTTTCTATTCTTATTTCTATAAACAGTATCTTCTTTCACCCTCAAATTCAATTGTTTCCATTCTTAATCATACACATTCTCCTTTAATTTTTTAATAATTCATTCTTTATCTTAATATTTTTAACATGTCCGGGGATGCCTTTCTTCCATTTCATCTTTTTTTGTTACACTTTGTTTTTTTTTTAAAAAAGATTCATATTTGTCTTCTGATAAAAATATGTCACTCTAGACCAGGGCTGACATAAAAATATGTCACTCTAGACCAGGGGTGTCAAACTCACGTCATCATGGCATCGTCATATGATGTATCACAACTTTTCCCCTTCACTAAACCAGACATGGGCGTGGCCAGCGCATGACACATTTGGGCTGTGGGCCGCGAGTTTGACACCCCTACTCTAGACCAATACTGATAGAACTCGACTTACAACAGTTCATTCAAAGTTGCAATGGGACTGGAAAAAATTACTTATGATCATTTTTCATACTTAACCACCACTGCAGCATCCCTACATGATCTGGCCTCTTGGCAAGTGATTCATATTTATGATGATTGCAGTATCCCAGGGTCATTGATCACCTTTTGTGACCTGGCAAGCAGATCAATGTAGAATCCAGATACACTTAACAGCCCTATTACTAATTTAACAACTACAGTGATCCACTTAATAACTGTGGCAAAAAAAGATCATAAAATGGGGCAAAATTCACTTAACAAATGTCTCACTTAGCAACATAAATTTTGGGCTCAGCTCTCAACCTTTGTAGGTTGAGAGCTACACCTGTATTTCTCAAGTTTGACAACTTGAAGAGGTGTGGACTACAACTCCCAGAATTTCTGAGCCAGCAAAATATTGCTGGCTGGGGAATTCTGTGAGTTGAAGTCCACAGCTCTTCAAGTTGTGGATGTTGAGGAACACTGCTATAGGTAGACCTTGTTAAGCTTCCTAATGTTATGTGGAAACTAATATTTAAGGCACATTTGTTTTCATTAGATCCGTACAGGTTTACAGCATCAAATAATTTGGCCTTGTCAGCCAAGCTGTGTCCCACTGGATGAAAAACTCCTGCCTGAGTTGTTGAAAGAAGCAGGCTATGTTACTCACATGGTGGGGAAATGGCATATAGGAATGTACAGAAAAGAATGTCTTCCTACCCATAGAGGATTTGATACTTACTTTGGTAAGCAAGTTTATTTTCATCCTTTCTTTATGTTGAATGCTAAGAATGTTCTAACATTTCCAGCAGCCCGGACTGGTAAGCCCAGTCATGATTTCATTTTTTTATTGACCAAATTGTAATTGCCTGAGATCAGTTATAGGTTAAGGCAAACTCCATAGATTTCAAACTCTGATGTCCAGGTTCACTAAATACATCAAGGCAGAACCACACAAATCACATGGAAACTTAGTGATGAGTGAACCTCAGGTAGAAGAGTCTATTGAACTGGGTAATCAAGACACGAAGAGTGAACCCCTTCAAATTTTAAACAAGTAATTGAGTGCACAAAAGTGAAACAAACATACACTATGTATAATTTATAAAATGGATTTCTTTTGCCTCTTATTCAAATATATTCTTTGCTGGTTGTCAGTAAGCATAAATGAATTGACATATGTATGAATTCATAAAGGAAGCATATCATAGCTGATACGATGGGCATGTTGAACATTTTTTGTATGTTTATGAAGAGCTGCACCAGTGTTTTCCAGCCTGAAACTCTCCAAATACTTTGCTCTTGTGGGAGTTGCAATTTCAAAACATTTGAAGCACAGTAAGTTGGGAAAATTAGGTAATACTGCAATAGTTGTTTCTGTAGAGGTTTCAGTTTCTAATATAATGTACCGTAAATTTACTGTGCAATGATTTTCAGTTTCGTTGATGGCAGATTCAGAGAAGAACTAGAAGTGAAAACTATATGCATACTCTAATTACTTTAGTATTGCCTCTCTTAAAGCTGGATAAGCTATTGAAAATATTCTAAAGACAAAGTTTATCATTCTACGCAGAAATTGCTAATCATTGATGCATTTATTAGTTTGAAGGATTCATAATATTCCAGCAGTTGTAAGAGAAAAAGAATTTTTCCTTACTTGAATCAGGTAATTCCTGATTCTGATGAGTCTCTAAATCACCAGTTGGTGTCAGTAGTACATCAGACTTTTTTTACACTTGCCAGGAGAATGTGAACATAAGTAGCACAAAAGTTGCATGAGCAGCTGTTGCTGTAAGCCTGATTCAGTTTATTCTGCAAATTTCAAAACAAAAACAGCTGTTCTTGCCTACAGTATTCTATAATTTCAATATCCATGTTTCTGATATATTAAACCACTTAATATATTACTGCATTGCTTTTAATAATTTTACATAATGTATCTATTTATCCTTCTTTAAATAGAGGATGGAATACATTGCCAAATAAGTGATAAGAGTTTATTTACTTATTTTAAAAAATCTGAGAAGGTTTTTTATTCAGGGTTAGGGCATCTCTGTAGTTTTTCCTCCTGAAATCGTACCATAATTGATCATTTCTTGGCTACCTTTCTTGGCTTTTAGGCTACCTTCTTGGAAGTGAAGATTATTATTCTCATGAGCGCTGTGTGCCTATTGTGTCTAAAAATGTGACCAGATGTGCCCTTGATTTTCGAGATGGAGAAAAAGTTGCTGAGGGATTTAAAACTATGTATTCTACTAACGTATTTACAAAAAGAGCTCTTGATCTTATAGCAAGTCATCAGATTGAGAAGGTATAATTGTATTTTTTTGGTTATACATCTATTTTTCAACACAACTAAATATTTGAATGTCCCTGAATTAGTTGTTGTAAGCAAAACCAGAGGACTATCTGTGTGGATAGGTTCCTTATTTAAACATGCATTATTTCCAAGAAAAATAATAGTCTAGGTTCTTCCATTGCACGAAGTGAGGTGTCCTCAGTTGTTTCAAGCATGAATTATTATTATACAGTTTTACATGAAGTTGTAGGTGCCAGTAAATAAATAATTCAAAATGGCAAAAATGTTAGGTATTTGGGGGATTCATTCCGTAAGACTGTAGATGGGAACCTTAATATCTCGTGAGATTTTAGGTAATCGTGCATGATTGTGAATAATTTAAAAATGAATATGATTTTTTATTATTTAAGGCTTCTGAATGCTACCTCGAGGTATGCAGTTTACATGGCATCTGTTGATTCTACGTTTCTGGTTCCTATGCTAAAGCATGATTTATTTAATAGCTGAGCCACAATTAACTAGGTTCACATATACTAATCATGGTGAAAGGCACAATGGGGACACATGTTTATTTACATATCCGTGAGCTTCTGTTTCTCTCCTGCCATCCTCACCTTTGTCATATCTTACATAAATAGGGTTTTATATCATTTTGAATCCTGAGTAATTTGGATTCTAAGTTGTGGGTGGAAACTTCATGAAATTTCCTTTTTGCAAAAACTAAAATGAAGGGCAGAAGTCATGTTGGGAATTATGGAACCATGGTCCAACTGTCTTTCAACTAGTCACACCTTATTGTAAATGTTTGTCAGTGCCTTTGGCTCCTGAACATGTTTCTGCAGCAAACAGAGTTCAGATGCCATATTCTCTATATTGTAAATGTTCTTAAACTAATCAAAAGTTGTGTTCAGAGATTAAACTCATTATCAGAGCTTCACAGACACAGAAAGCAAAGTTCTTTTCTCAAATGCTTTTTACCCTAGCCAAGTGAAACTATAAGGAAGGAAGAATAGCTGAAAATGTTATCATTTGTTCTTCTGATGGTTTAATGCTATGGTATCTTTTCTTTTTCTTTTTGGTCATGTGCGTGTTTGTGTTATAGCCGTTATTTCTTTACTTTGCCCTGCAATCTGTCCATGAGCCCCTTCAAGTGCCTGAAAAATACATAGAACCATATTCTTTTATCAAAGATGAAAAGAGACGCAAATATGCTGGAATGGTTTCCATAATGGATGAAGCTGTAGGAAATATCACTTCAGCTTTGAAGAGATACGGCCTTTGGAATAACACCATTCTCATCTTTTCTACAGGTAAGAATGAATCATTAAATATATAGATACGCAGTGATATATCTTCTGATACAAAAAGTAGAGGCCAGATTGCTGTAAAAATGGCTATTGCAGAATAACAATTGCACTGGTCATCAGTGGGCTTCCGGACCCAATTCAGAATAGTGGTCATTCACCGTAAAGTCCTATATGATATGGCCCTGAATTACATCATTAAGATTCTGTGTTATCTAAACGTCCAGAGAAGACCTGGTCAAGATCCAAACCTCAAATGAGATAAACGATGTGTAAGCCACAAGGAAGGTAGTCTTGGTACTAGTTCCCCCATAGTCTCCCGAGATATCTTTGGCCCCTTCACTTCTGGGGTTTCAGAAAGCATTAAAGCTACTTTTTAAAAAATCTAATAGGCTTTCACTGTTTCTATCAAGAAACATACAGTGATTTTTAAAAAATATTATTTATGGGGGAGAGCTATTTAATATGTTGGTACTTTTAGATGTTTGTTATTGACGGTTTTTTCTGTACATCACCTGACATTGACATGATCAGGTCATACAGAAATAATCCAAATAAATAATTAAATCTATAGAAAATGAGGCACCATAAGTAGATGATGGAGTTTGATATCAAGGGCAGAATTCGGAACCAATTATTCCTTACTTTCCTAACACGATAAGGAAATTTGTGACATTTAATGTACTTACATGAATAAATATGATTGTCATTAATCCTACTTGTAGCTGAAATGGTTTAATTTGGCAATTTTCTAGGATACCTTTCATTCCATTTTTTATTTTTTTTACAAATCTTAGGAAACTCTTTCTTTCCCCAAATGTTTGGAAATGTTGCAATACAGGCAAACATTTGATGCAGTTGCACAACATACAATTTCCAACACATGTTTGTTTATTGTATATGGATGTATTGAGAATTTGTTCTCTAACAATCCTATTTTCTGTGTGTACTTACAGTAAATTAAAATATGGTTGACTAAATATTGCTTATTGGGTGTGCATTACTTTTGCCCAACTTCGCTCTACACAGGTGCTGTAAAAGTATATATGGAAAGCTTGGCATGTTCTTTACAAAATTGACCTTGTGACATTTTAAATATAGAACAATATTGCTATCCAGATTTTATTACAATGACAATTTTATGTGATGCTTTCTCAAATTGCCATGCAGTTTTTCAAAAAATGTCTTCCTCTATAAAATGGGCTTTTGTTTTTCTCCCATAATTAAGCATAATTAAAATTGTTTTCAATTTCTCTTAGCAATTTTAGGTTACTTTATTATTGAAATAATGAAGAGTGTTACTGCTGAGTTGCATGTCTATGGAGATTCTCAGTTATCCAGATCATAGGTGCTTTTTCAAAAGGCAAACTGGACTTCGTTTTTCCTTGAAGACATTTCGCTTCTCATCCAAGAAGCCTCTTTAGTTCTAGGTTGTAGTTTTCTGTTGTATGTTATTAGAACAAGAGAAATCAAGATACCTACCCATTATGATTCTGGAGAGATGATTATACAAAACAAAAAAATACAGATCCGCAGGCTGGGCCTCTAAGACATGTGAGAACATCATCCCTGAGAATTCCATCAGAATTCTCTCATTTTTCTTAGAAGTTTCAAAAGCAAATTCTCTTGCAGCAGAATGAGACAGTTACAAAAAGACCAGGCCTTTACCTTGCTGTAAGCTCAATAAAATTGAATCAGCTTCTGAGACACAAATACCCCACCTCTCAAGCAGAGAAAATAGCAGAGAAGAAAGAAATGTTTAGCCTAAATATATTAAGCACATTTCAGTTCATGATTTGACTGTTGTCTAAAAGTACTTGTAAAAAAGTCAAAATGAATCCAGGTATACTTTAAAATACCTTAACAGCATTTTCAGGTAAAGTATTAAATAAATCTGCCGGAATTCTACTTACCGTATACAGGTGGTCCTCGACTTAGAACAGTTCATTTAGTGATTGTTTAAAGTTATAACAGCACTGAAAAAAGTGACTTATGATCATTTTTCACACTTATGACCCAGTGGTGGGTTGCCCCCGGTTTGGACCGGTTCGCAAGAACCGGAAGTAAAACCGGCGGGAGACCCCATCCACCGCCCCGGATGTCGTCATCAGAGTTCTGCGCATGTGCAGAAGCAAGGCGCGCGCGTGAGTGAATCAAGCGCATGTGCACAATCCCATTGCGAACTGGTAGTAAAGGTAAGTAGAACCCACCTCTGTTATGACCATTGTAGCATCCCCATGGTTACGTGATCAAAATTCAGACACTTGGCAACTGACTCATATTTATGATGGTTGCAGTGTCCTGGATCATGTGATCACCCTTTGCAACTTTCTGACAAGCAAAGTCAATGGAGAAGCTGGATTCACTAACAACTGTGTTACTAATTTAACACATGCACTGATTCACTTAACTGTGACAAGATAGGTCGTAAAATGGGGCAAAACTCACTTAACAAATATTTAACAACAGAAATTGTGGTCATAAGTCAAGGACTACCTGTATATTTATTTATATTTTTATACAATTAAACATTTTTTTTGAAGTAGTAATGGTATTTTTAAGAATTCCTCTTTTTAAGGAAAAATAACTTTAAATCTAGCATTGTATTAACTGTCATAAAGCACCCTTAGTAATAACAGGACAATTTTCATAAGATAATTATAAAACTCTTTACATAGATTTGTACTTTTTTTCATAGGAAGCTGCCTTATGCTGAGTCAGATAATTTATCTCAATATTATCAATTCAGCAGCAATTCTGAGTTCTAAATAGGAGAGGCTGTATTCAACAGATTTAACCTAGGACTTTTAACTTACAGAAAATGGATTCTGCCATTGAAGTAAGACCAATTTTTGTTTTAGTTCTCATCTTAACCAAAAGAATGGAAACCCATAAATAAGGTGGCTACTTGGCAGACCCTATATCTTTAGCAACTTACAAAATGCGGAAGTTAGCACATTCTGTGCTCTAAGTATAAACATAAAACTATGGAGAAAGCTGTGCCTTTTACTATATATATCTGGTAATTTCCAGAAGAGGGTGCTACAAGATATGAAATTTACTTATTATCATGGTCAGAAATTAGTTTCATCTATATTGTTCTTTGTTTTGAAGTGTAACCTTTTCCATATTACTTTCCTACTGTTATGATACTTCTTGTAGCAAAACAATGATCTAAAATAAATCTGAGTACGTTTTCTTCCATCAACAGCTAGTACAATTTAGTAAACATCCTGATCTTCTTTGGAATGCTGTTTGTAGTTTGGGTTGGCTTTCTGGTGCAGTGGTGAAAAATGTATTGCTGTCCAGATGTAGCCATTCAGCATCCCTCACTGTAACCATATTAGCTGAAGTTGTTGGGAGTTGTAATACAATATCTGGAGGAATGTTCTTCATCCTTGTTTCAGTAGACAGTACCAGAGAATCAGTAATCTAGTTGAAATCATGAATCCAGGTGTATGGTTACTGAATTTCTAAAATTAGGATTTAAAGATCTAGGGCTTCAAATTTCATGGTAAGTCTCCCAATTTAATCTACTTTGCAGTACTGTTATGAGATTAAAACAACAAAAGAATGCATCCTCTTTCCTGAGCTTCTTGAAGTGAGGATAAATTGAGAATTACATTTTTTTTTTTTGCTCTTTACCACATTTGACTTAGCACTTTTTCTTTGGATGCTTGAAATATAATACATAATACATACAGATACAATGTATGCTGTCACATAATTTCCATAATCATCTATGGCAAGGCAATGTAAGAAATTGGAGTGATGGCTGCAAGTTTGAAGAACTTCTGTTAGATATGTATTTCCTTCTACCTAAAACAGTGTTTTTCAAATTTGGGAACTTTAAGATGTGTAGATTTCAAGTCCTAGAATTCCCCAGCCAGCTTCCTAATTCTCTAATAGAATCAGAGAATGGAGTATGAGAATTCATTCTAATTTACCAATGAAAATTGGCATTTAAAAAACAGTTGCTCTGCCTCTCCTTAATGTAGCCATTTGTATACCTGTCTCCGAATTAGTTATATTACTACAAGTTACAAGTGCAGTTGTTTACTATGTGCTTTGTATGTTGTCTCCATATTTCCATTCTTGTGATCTGCTTCCTTGTTCCAATACATAAGCCTTGCTTTTTTATCCACAAATAATGTAGATATTTGGAAAGTAATCAAGGACAGAACCAACTTAGAACTAAGGAGAAATTTCCTGATAGAGCAATTAATCAGACTTGTGTCTAGAAGTTATGGGGACTCCAACACTGGGGATTTTTAAGAAGAGATTGGACAACCATCTGTCTGAAATGGTATAGGTTTCTTGCTTGAGGAGGGGGTTGGACTAGAAGACCTCCAAGGTCTCTTCCAATTCCATTATTCTATGGGAGTTCCACTTTGATTAGTCTGTGGTCCGGCTATTTCACAGGTTCCTGTCCTGCACCCATCTCAAAATGATTTATCTCTGTATTGACTGTAATTGAAATTATAAGTAACAGGTGAGATTAGACCAGCACTATTGTACACCGAGAGCAATATGTTCATATGTATCTTGAATATAATTATTAATACTCAAGTCTCCCTAAGTTACAGGGCAATGATGACAATAATGAGAGTCAACATCTTCACTTGCTAGCTCCAGTGGAAACTTATAGTCACTTCATTAGCAAGGCAAAGTGTGAATGAGATTTTGCTGGATCCACAGTTTCTTTTTGTCCCAATGTGATATTAGAGACCAGAAAACATTTCTGACTTTGCAATTAAGTTCAAAGAGAGCAAGAATATGAAGGAAAGAATTTTTGATAGCTTCTCAGCCTTCTTCATTTCAGCAATAGAGAACATCCCTGTCCTATAGATGTATTATAATGTTTAGACCTCTTTTGAAAATGTTTAGCCCCACCTGTTTGGAGATGAACCTGAAAATCTTGTCCTGCTGGACAACCCTGCCCTACTTGTCCTGGCAGAGAGGGGCTACTGTGGATCCATTGGTCAAAGAACTCCGACTGTTGGGATCCAAAAGAAACATCTTCTCTGCCACAGTGCCCATCCTTTAGAACATCCTAGGGTAAGATCTGCTCCCTCCTATCCTTCAGCAAGAGCCTGAAGGCTCTGCTGGTTGGCCTCGGGACCAAATGCGAGAGTTCCCCGCTGGAGGTGGCTGCTGGATTGGCAGACTCCACCTTCCCTCCTTGCTCTCTGCTCTCCACTCCTTGCTCTCTGCTCTCCACTCTGCTCTCCATCTTTTTGTTATCATACTGATATATTCTCATTGGTTTCTTTTTCATAGTTTATTCTATTGTTCTATTATGTTACTTTTGTTTATGTTTGTTAGGCTTTTCATTTGTTCCTTTTTATTGTAAGCTGTTAGAGTAGGCAAGATAGGCGGCAAATAAATTTAGCAAATAAATAAATTAAAAATAGAGCAATTTAGATTAATTTTTCAAAGAAGATGTGTCTCTTAATGTGTCTATGTAAGGATTGAATTTGATGTAATTTAAATACTTCAAATACTGATACCTTATGTGCAATCATTGAGTCATGCATTAACAGCATATTAAGGTTTTTCAGAAAACCGCAGTATATACTCTGTAGCTATACTGCAAGTAGGCTTTAAAATGAACGTTTTCAAATACAAAATGTATGAGTGATTTTGGAGTTCAGACTAGGAGCAGAATTCTTCAAAATATAGAATATATATTGTTTGTATGGGTTTAAAAATGGGTGCATTTTTAAAAAGTTTAGTAGGATGAGTGGGAAGGAACTAATCTTGCTCAGAGAAGAATAAATTTATCACAGAAATTATTCATTGTGGACAGCATTGAAACACACAATACACAAAGACCAAAAGGGAGAGAGGAGGGAGCTGCTTAATCCTTGAAGTACAGAAGTTCAAGAATCCAGGTCAGTGGGATTGCCTGAGGTTAGAAATTAAATGGCTCAGTCAAGTTCTGAATTAAAGCTTTCATAGACACTGCACAACTAATAAATACAGTGCATACTACTAATCCTTTCCTTTTATAAGTTTTGGAAAGATTCACTCCCACAGTTTAAAAATTTATAATGAAATTGAAATCAGAGACTTCCATTGCTGTTTTTGGCAGTCAATTCTGAATGCTCCAAGCTGACGTGAACAGAAGAACAACTTGAATTGGTGGCAGGTTTGCCCTTGCTTAAACTCATTCCACAGCCTCATGCCTTTTAAATAAGTACATGTTTCAGACATTTCATATTGGTACCATCATGTATAATTCTTGACATATTAGTGTCTTTTTATTGCTTCTAAGATATACATATAAATAGCCAGACTCCGTGGTCAACAGATGGTCTCAATTCCTTTTTTTCATAGTTAAATTGTGCTTCTTGCTATTGATTTCTTAACTTATTTATCTCTTATTACGGAACTAACTTTATGCTAATATGAAATTGCTTTTTAAAAATAGGTCATTATTTTCTTAAAGCAGTGCAGAATAGTACTGTCAGTTCCCCAAGATTTTCCCCTAACCTTTGATCCAGTGGTGGAATTCAATTTTTTTTTTCTACCGGTTCTGTGGGCGTGGCTTGGTGGGCGTGACAGGGGAAGGATACTACAAAATCTTCATTCCCACCCCACTCCAGGGAAGGAAACTGCAAAATCCCCATTCCCTCCCCACTCCTGGGAGAAGGATATTGCAAAATCTCCATTCCCACCCCACACTGGGGCCAGCCAGAGGTGGTATTTACCGGTTCTCAGAATTACTCAAAATTTCTGTTACCAGTTCTTCAGAACCTGTCAGAACCTGCTGAATAGCACCCCTGTTTTGATCCAAGGAGAGGCATCTGAATGCCCTCCAAACATTTTAGGCTCCAATTGTTTTCAAACCAGCCATTACAGCCAGTGGTAGAAAACTCAGAGATGTATAAAAAAATTAGTTGGCTCCTATGTTTACCATCTCAAGTTGTGAGACTCAACACTTGTTTTTCCATATGGATATTTTATTTTACTGATTTTGGAACATATTTCATCCATTCTTAGCCAAGATGATCCCTGGAATTCAAAGAGGAAACAGACTAAGGAAGATGTATACATAGGTTCACACTAACCAATAATGCATTTCTTTTGATCTTGGCTTAATATATCATATTTTATGTCAATCCATCTATTTCTTTATATAAACTATAGATTGTGGGTTAGTGTGCTGTGTTGATCGTGATTTATTTAGCAAATTATTAAAGCAAACTGGCTGAACAGTGTGCAAATGTATATAACATAACATTTTTATAAGGTTAGTTAATGCAACCCACAAAAGATTGTGGGTTGCATTAAACAACTAAGCATTCAGAGCCATTTTGGATAGTGAGATGGGTGGTATATGGAAGTCTGAAAATTGTGCTGGCTTTAGAGGACTGCTTGATACTGGTAATAATGTCTCCAGTACCTTAACTTGACAGTTTAAATTCAACATCAGAAAGAATTATTTTGCTTAGCAGATGGCATTTGAGATTCTTTCATCAACATGCATGGAAATGCCTTGGCAATGAGACACAGTATATGAATGGCAAAATACTCATTGGAAGAGGCGCTCTGAGGTTTGGAAGCAGGATTTACTATTTCAGCTCCCCTGAATATAGCAGCAGATGTAGGCTAACTGAAATGGAATTCAATTTAGCTCATTATTTATGAAGATCTTGAGTTTGGAGAAACCATTTGAGAGGTTGGTGGACTTCACTGTACATAAACCTAAAAAAGGTTGGAGGGGCTGGATAAATTTTATTCCCAGGGGATATGAATTTAATAACCATCTTCTGTCAGTCACTGTCACTTACATTTTCCCCTTACAATGTATTTTCCCTTTTTAGCAAAACGACAGCAGCGTCAAATAGCAAATGCACACTGAAAAGTGCACTTTTAGAAAGAATTTTGCTCTTCTCCCCTGAATGCCTAATAAAGTTCAAAAGTCAGGAGGACTTTTGTGAGGAGAGATATTTTTCTAAGCCTCCCTTTTTTTGTTCCGAAAAATGATCCATAAAAGGAGAGCGCATAAATCATATATTTCTCAAAAATGGGAAAATTACTTATCTCAAGAGAAAAGGGTAAATTCCTTGCCAATACATATTAAGGTACCCTGTTTTCCCCAAAATAAGATATCCCCTGATAATAAGCCCAATCAGGCTTTTGAGCGCAATAACGCAATAAGGCCAAGTGCTTATTTCAGAGTTCAAAAATATATAAGACAGGATCTTATTTTCAGGGAAACACGGTAAATATGCTCACTAATACAGTGTTTTAATGTACATTTAGCCAGAATTAAATAAGGAATACTGTGTACAATTGCCCTATGAGGCAGCTTTGCTAATAAATATTAAATCATAGAATCATAGGGCTGGAAGGGACCTTGGAGATCTTCTAGTCCAGCCCCCAACATAGTATAGTATATATAGTATAGTATAGACATTTGTACTATGCTGGATAAATTAATGTCCAATCTTTTCTTGAATCTCCAGCGACAAAGCATCCCCAACTCCAGAAGGCAAGCCGTTCCATTATTTAATTTCTCTTGCAGTCATATGGTATATCCTGTAAGAGTAGCTTATTTACACTGTTCTTTTTCTGCAATTTTTAATTCTTCAAAAACTGTTTTGTTTTTTCCATAACCTTCTCTGTGGCTGCCCCAGCTCTCTGGAGCCAGTTACCTCCTGAGGTCCGGACCACCCCCACCCTATTGGCCTTCCGAAAAGCGGTGAAGACCTGGCTTTTCCAGCAGGCCTGGGGCCGTTGATCTCGCTGTTGCAATCTTGTGAGATCCGGCCATGAATGGTGGGAATGGGTTTTAATATTTTAATTTTAAATGTTTTTACAATGGTTTTTTAAATGCATTGTAAGCCGCCATGAGTCTCTGGAGAAAGGCGGCATATAAATTGAAATAAATAAATAAATAAATAAATAAATAAATAAATAAATAAATAAATAAATAAATAAATAAATAAATAAAATAAAATAAACAATTTCACAGGTCACTATTTTTTTAGATATGGTGTGTAAATTGTGTGGAAGAAGACAGTGTTGGCAACAGAGCCAAAGCCTTGTAACAGGAGCCTATTTTGAAACATGATCAAAAAAATGTTGGTAGGTAGACGGTGAGGGGAGATACCATAATATGATCCCCCCAAAAGGTAAGATAAGAAAGTTACTTATACTTTTGTAAGAACTCAAAACATCAGTGACCAGATAAGATAACCTAACATTAGTATTATCCTAATTTGTCAGAAGGCTAAATTATTGTGGAGATACATGGAACTTTTTCACCAGCAAAGCCGAATTAGAAATATGCTTTGAATGGGCTACATATTTGAGATTATAATTGCTAGACTATAATTATTATCTCAAATAAATTTACTAAGAAGTATGAAATATCCAGCAATTATTTGAACCCAGATGGCATAAGTTCTTCAGACATATATTCTAAATATGTGATAGGAGAACATGAATAATACCTGAGAAAATATAACGATAGGCTTTGCTCTGTTTTGTTCTTATTCACCTATCCCACACAGCTCTATAAACTTTAGACGATTTGAAAAGCTAAAAAGATTATTCCCAAACTCTTTCAAAGTACTTTACTAATTCACTTAAGAAATGTACAACATGAAATCCAATCTAACTTTGATTTGAAATTCAGAACGATAATTTCCTTTAGTTTATGCATATTCCTGAGCTGTGCATATATTATCCCCTCAAAGCCCTAAGCCCTAAAATAGCTTACAACAGTTAATATATTCTAAAAGAGTTGGATAAAGATGGAGAATGATCTTCAAAACAACTTAAATATAAACAACTCAGTATTTATTTTTCCATGATGGGCCAGACAGTGTAGATGTTTATCTACCTGTCTGCTGTGTATCTTTCTATTGTGGTATGGTGTTACAAATACCAGCAGATCAGGTTGCAGAATCTGTATTTGCTTTAGAGACAAATGCATAAACATAAGCAATTGTTTTCTTCATTATTGCCTGCATTAATATATCACTTTCCTATCACAACATTGGTATCTTACAGTGATTTACCATCTAAGATACAAAATGCACATTCAGCTTTGTATAACATTTAGAGAGTTTGTGGAGAGAAAAAGTGAGATACCGCATAGCATTTGGCCTCAACCAAAAAAGGTTGGTGTCTTAATCTTTCAAAATATTTCTCTTATTAATGTGATAGCTCACTCTGGGACAGTATTTTTCAACTTAGACAACTTTCAGATATGTGGACTTCTATCTCCAGAATTCCCCAGCTAGCATTGTTCAATCTTTAAGAAGTATCACAATTGTTTAAGATCAAGGTTTATGTTAGGAGAAATTTCCTTCATGGAAAACCAACAACATGTTTCACTATGAATAGAATGTTCATTTCTCCAGATGCTTTCCAGATATGTGAATTTCCTACAATTCTAAGCAATAGCTGTGCCTGCTAGAAAGTTATACAGTATTCTTTTATTTATTTTCAGTAAGTAGTTTTGCTTGCTAATGGCTCATCTCTGTATAATTTTGAGTATAAAATCTGAATGTCAGGCAGGAAAAAATACACTGTAACTCATGGTTTGCAAATGGCCATTTAGGTGATTACTGAAGCTCTGAAGCCTTGCATATTCTAGTTATTTCAACATTTAGCAATGACATTTCAACCAAAATCATCTTATCTTTATGTACTGTCACAGTCAGTTTCAGATAACATGTTTTGGATAAATAAGGAGAAAATCCAAGGGTACTTGGATAAGATGATAAAATGCAAACAAAAGGTTTTGGAGAGCACTATAAATGTCCTTTTTCTCCCAGAATATTCTAGTCGTTTTTGTTGGTCTCGGTACTGCTGTTTTGTTTAAGATGTTGAATAAATAGCAAGAAAATATTATGGCTAAGTTACAAATTTGTGTGACTTTAGGAAAAAATATTTGTATTTTCTTTCTTGTACTTAATTGTAAGTTAAAATGCTTGAAGCATGATTTATTTCAACGGGGTATAATTCATGCCAGTGTGCCCCTATTGAAATAATTACATGGAGTACCAATCCTCTTATGAAGACCATATATAATTTATTTTCAAGGTTCACATTCCTCCAGGAATAATCTGTTAGGAATTGCATACATGCCAACAGTAGGTGGGGTTGAACCAAGCAGGCCAGACTCTTTTGTTGGCATTCACTTTTTGTTGTTATATCTCTTTCCATTTTTTTCTGCATATGGATTTTCTTTTTTATTCTTCCTCATATTGTAGGTTGTCATCGAAGGCACAGTTCACTCTTTTCAGAGGTCTGAGTCAATGGTGAAATTCAAATTTTTTTACTACTGGTTCTGTGGGCATGGCTTGGTGGGCGTGACAGGGGAAGGATACTGCAAAATCTCCATTCCCACCCCACTCCAGGGGAAGGATACTGCAAAATCTTCATTCCCACCAGGGGTGGGTTCTACTTATCTTTACTACCAGTTCGCAACGGGGCCACGCACGCTCTTGCTTCGCTTGTGCGTGCACGCGTTCTTTTCCGCATGTGCAGAAGCATTTTCATGACGTCAGAGTCAGTGGGCAGGGCCTCCTGCCGGTTTTACTACTGGTTCTATAGAACCGGTCCGAACCGGGGGCAACCCACCACTGATTCCCACCCCACTCGGGGGCCAGCCAGAGCTGGTATTTGCCGGTTTTCTGAACTACTCAAAATTTCCTCTACCTCAGAACCTGCTGGATTTCACCTCTGGTCTGAGTGCGACAAACATCTCTGGTTTAAAATAAAATATCCAGGTTTTCAGGATATTTTAATGGATATCTTTTTTTGGATATCTTATTTGGCCCCTCTCCTAGCTGCATTGAATTATTTCTCTGTCTCTATTTTTGTTCAACTAGGCCTATAGCCCAGAAAATGAAGGGAAATGCAAAATACAGCCATTCGTTGACTTATAGCCATTTGGTTAATGACCATTCAAAGTTATAGAAGTACTGAAAAAAGTGACATATAACTGTTTTTCACACTTATGACTATTGCAGCAAACCCATAGTCGCATGATCAAAATTCAGGCACTTAACAACTGTCATATCTCAGGGTCACGTGATCACCATTTGTAACCTTTCCAGCTGTTTTCTGACAAGCAAAGTCAATGGGGGAAGCCAGATTCACTTAACAATTGCATGTTTGACTTAACAATTGCAGTGATTTGCTTAACAACTATGGCATGGGGCACAACTCACTTAACAACTGTTTTGCTTAGCAACAGAATTTTTGGGCTCCATTGTAGTCATAAGTCAAGGACTAATTGTATAGACATTGTTATAACATTGTAATTATTTTTCTGTCATGAGTGAACGACAGTGGTCCATCTGACCATTTCAATGTATAGTTTGCATGGATTGTGTCCCCATAAAAATGGCTATGAAGCTATCTAAAAAGTACTTTCTCTCTAATGTGCATTTAGATCATTGACAAAGAGTTTTTATTCATTCTAAATTAAAAAATAGTTTTAGTGAATCTCATAAGTTTCCTAATCTGTCCTAATCCTATTACGGTATGTCTGAACCAATTCCTTCCCATTCTGCTGTTGCTTTATTTTTCATAACCCCTCTGTCTTAAACCTTCTTTTATATCCTTTTGCATTATTTTCCTCTGTACCTTCCTATATTATGTCTGGGACTTTAATAATAATGTGGGAAACAGATGTCAGAACTCACTAGGATGGAAATAGCCTCATTATTAGCAGTCACTTCCAGGTTTAAATGCATCAGGTGCTTGGAGACACAATTTTGGCTATATTGCCTGGGAATTCTGTATGATATACGCACTGTACATCTGGAGACCATCAGATTACAGAAAGTTCTTGTATGGCTCTTGGTTTCTAAGTCAGGAAAGAGTCAGCTGAAAATCCGCTTAAGAGGGTACTTAAAAATATTTACATTATGAAGATGGATGGAAGGAAGAGAATGTTATTTCCATGGGTACCAATACATTTTTGTATGATGCTAAATTACTCTGAAAGTCCTCCTAGTATTGTCCCTACTACCTTTGTGCTATATTCTGCAATAGCTGCTATGAAATAAATGTTAGGAAAAAGAGAACTCTGCTTCTTTGTTGTAAAGCTTTGAACTAAATGGAGAATTCTTGAAAATCAGTAAAAACTGAAGTACATGATACAGTAAGCATAATTTTTAAAAAGTCAGCTTTACTTGGAAAAAAATAGGCATGTAAGACCTTAGCCCAGATGAAAATAAATATCTGGGAATATTGGTCTTGAGAAACTAAAGAGTCAGTGAAAACTCTGCTCTGCTAAATCTGTTTCAAATAACTTGTGAATATTAAGTAGAATTTGTATCAGAGGTGATTAAGGTGATATCTGACCTTCAGCAACGCCAAATTACAGAAATTTTGATTATGTTTGCTCCTTATTTCAAGGTAAATACATATCAATTCTTTGGAACCAGTCCTAAGATATTATTTGGGGGGAATTTAGTTCTTTATGAAATCAGAGATGTGATAACATAGTTTGCCACTGAATCTATACTCTATATCACTCTATTATACATCTGTGGAATTTGCTGTTACTTTCTTTCTGAATATATAGAAATAACTATCCATTTCTTAAAAGTAGTGCATGGAAAAGATGTTCTTACTGTAGGCTAGTTTTTAAAAGACAGAAACCAGTATGACCAATTTAGTTCTTTTTGTTTTCCTTCTGTTCACTCGTGTCCAATTCTTGGAGTCTGTCTGGACAAGTCCCTGCAGTTTTCTTGGAAAAGTTTTTTTTTTTTAAAGTGGTTTGGCATTCCACTTTTCTTGGGCTGAGAGAAAGTGACTGGCCCAAAGTCACCCACCTGGCTTTGTGCCTGAGGCAGGACTAGAACTCGGGGTTTCCTATTTTCTAGCCTGGAGCCTTAACCACTACACCACACTGGCTCTTCATTTAGCTTTAACAGGGAAAAAATAGGTGGACAGATTACCATTTGATTGAGAATTTTTTAATTTTTTTTTTTAATATTTAAAAGTCCAAAGTGCATTAGATATTATTTGAAGTCATACATATAATAAGTATTCTCAATATTTAGGTGTGATTTATTTCTTTTAGAATAATTCTTAGGTCAATTTTAAAACATTTGGATGCAAAGTTTTAAATTTGTTTTTGGTCTGGTGTCCATTATTGCTTCTTTAATGGTTAAAAATACATGTCACTCTGGGGAGAGGACTGATTTGCAAAACAGATGTAGATACTGTACCTCTGACTGCCTGAACTCAGTTGCAATTCACGGTAAATAAAGCCAGCGTATTGGCTTTGGGCCTGTGTTTTGCAGATACGGTACTTTAATTGCAGCTGCTCTTTATTTGTGAATGGGGGAGGGCAAGGAGAGGAAGGGGAAAAAGAAGCCACGTGCAGTCAGAATATCCCTGACACTGAATTATGTCCATGACACTCAGGCCGCTAATGCTGAAACGTTTAATCCTTTGTTGGTGTTCCTGAGCTGGCTCGGGAGGTTAGATCCTGGCCAGTTTTCATTGGCTGCAGGAAATGTTGTTGGAATGGCTGACAGCTGTCTGCCAGCCTGTCTGCAGAGCCTTCCTGTCCAAGCTGCTGTTCAGCTTCACAGAGCCATTGTTTGCCCCCTGAGCCTCCTCCCCCCTTTCACTCCCCATTCTCTCTCCCCCCACCGTAAAGCCTTTCCAGCCATATCCTGATCCTGCTCGAATTAGCTCCAGATTGCTTTGTTTATTTTGTGTCATATAGGCAACAATGTGCAGCCCCAGCCTGCCACCTCAAGTAAATTGGGGAGAGGGACGGTAGCCATTCCCAAGCCCTAAGTACAATTGTAGAGATGGTCCTTTTTCCATCTCTCTTCTCCCCTCTCTCCCCTCCCACCTTACCAAGCCTTACCAGACCAAAGTATATTTGGATGGAAGGAATAGTAAGTGGGCTTATGTTTGTTTATTTATTTTAAAGGAACTGCTGTCCTGCAGTGCTGCCTTGCTAAGGAATCAGGCTCATTCCTGGAAGGCCCTGTTTGGCCGCAATTGGAAGTGAACCTTCTGTTGCCCATCTTAATGTTAAACCGAGGAAATCAATCTGGTGGCTATGGCTGGACTTTTTCTTTTAACCTGTGTTGTGCATATGATGCACATAAAGCAGGTCAGGGCTTTAGATATGCAGTTGTGGCCACCAATTTGACTTTTTTTTTTCTCATATGTAAAATGAAAGCAGCAATACTGACATTGATCTACAAACAGGAAAGGCATAGTTGTCACCACTGTTACAGCAAAAGAGGTTCTGGATTTTCCTCAGCCTTGACAAAAATTGTATCTGTCCAGCTGACTTTTTAATTGTGACTAGTTTTTTCCCCCTCAGGTTGCTATGAGTGTAAGATAGTGAGGTTTCTTTGTTTGTTTGAAGTTCCTACCTAACATCTGCAAAAGTATATAAGAGTAGCCTCATTTCCTCCTTGGCCCTTTTGAAGATGTTATAAATATACATCTCAATTAGATCCTTAAGTTAAAAAAAATCAGATGAGTAAATCCTGTTCTAAAAGAACATAATGTTTCAAAAGGCTTTGGGGAATGCCCAAACAGTGTATTCAAGATAAACTTCCTTTAGTGTCTATACACATATACACACACACCAGACACAATTTTGCAGCATTTGAGTGTTTGTTCAGTAGATACAAGGTTTTGGCAACAAATACAAGACTTTGGCTCCATTCCTAAATAAACATGTGATAGTAAATTCCATTGAAATCAGTGGACTTTCCTTCCAAAAATTTGGTTGACTTGTACTTCTACGCTCAAAAAACAGCTATTATATGTAGAGCAGCTATATAAATTAATCAAATAAATAAATTTGCCTCATTCATGCACTGTGCAGAAGAACGTGGCATGAGAAAATCAAGTTGCCCACAGAAGCTTTTTTTTTCTTTTACACAAAACTAATCACATACAGTGAATATGAAAGTTGCTGGTTTTTTCACACGTCATCAGTGGATATTTGTACCAGCTAATGTGTTTAAGATTAAGACATGAATACAATTTTTGTCTCATGTTAAGCCTCTGCCTTTCCATCATAGGATAATATTTAGGAATATTTTAGAGGAGACTTTCTGCTTGAAAGATTTACAAGTCGTTTCTCAATAATTTCATAAAGTACAGTAAACTTGCAATAGCAGTAATCCTAACTGTGAAAGTTGGCTGTCCAAGTCAGTGTGATTATTATTCATCCAGTGTTCCTCAGTACATTGTGTGCACATAGTTTGTACTGAATTATACTCAGCTGACAGAGCTAATGCATCAGCAATTCTTATTCCTGCAATAGCCAAAGAAAGAATGATTTTCATTTCTTCTGTTACTGCATATTAAAATAAAAGACTCCTTGGTTATGTATTGAAACAGAAACTCTGAAATTGCCATATGGAGCCAAAATCTGTAGGTATCTTCACCCCACAGTTTAACTATCAGACATTCAACATGGCACTGTAAAAAGCATAATAAGCCCTGGAGAAAAGCTCAACAAATGCATACTTATAGGTTTGAATTGCTCTTACATTGAACTGCTCCATAATTTGGTTTATAGTATGATTTGAAAATCCCACCATAATGGCTTGCAGACCAGAGGGATTGCTTAATGTATTTTGTAAACCCAGTCTAATGTTGTTTATTCATCAAATTAAGCAAATTATGGCTTAGTGCTATACACAAACTCAAGCAAATGGCGGTGATGGCCAGTTAGTCAGATGAAATGCCTCTTTACAGTTTTCAAGGTGACTGATTTGGACCATATCATGAGATATTTATCTTTTATCATAATATTTGTATCTATTGATAAGTAAATATGATATTTGATTTCTGCATTCATTTCCAGTTGATGAGATCAGAACAATAGGAGGTTGGCTTTAGATTTAAGATAGTAGGTTACATAAATGCTTGTGTAAATGTTTGAATGTTCCTTCTGATAAAATGACAAAAGTAAAATGATCCCTAGCAGCAGCAGAGAATGGGCATATGACATGAGTACTACTAAAGCTAATATCTTAAATTCTTCTCCCGTTTAATATATTAAAAATCATTTTGTGCAAGCCTCAATTGACCAAAGCTTTGCAGGCTCCTCTGTTGGCAACCACAACATAGGGAGAGTATTGTGACTTGGAAAATAAGAGGAATAAATGGTAAAAGCATTAGTTAATGTATGAAACAATGGATGCATTGTGTATTTCTAAAGCTAAAGGAAAAGGGAACAATATAAATCTTAATGGAGCTGGCTTGGATATGTGGATAGATTATTATTTCAATCTATATTTCTGCATATTTCAATTTCATGACTCTTGGTAGCTAACAACTTAAAAAAATCATTAAAAATATAGCAATAAAACATTACACACGTATTCAGGAGCAGAGGTTAAAAAACAACTAATAAATCAACATAAATACTGCAAAGATTCTGCCATTCATCCAGTTCTACAGGTTTAATGACACAACTATGTCTTTAAGACCTTATAATAGGCTGACAGGAATGGAGCCAATCTATCCTCCAGAACAGAACAACTAATTTTAAGTAGTTTTGAGTCTAAACTGAAATGCAAACAATTTTATGTTTAATTTTTGTTTTAAATTTAAAGAATGTAAGTGTGCATTAGAAGTGAAACACAAAAGATGATGGGCATGGTAGAGAGATGTCAACACATTGGTACCCATAGTTGCCACACAAGGGACACAGTCCTTATCCAGTCAGGCAATTAATCCATTTAGTTTACATTATATTGTTTATATAGATCCAGAGCACCTATCCAAGGTTTTAGTCTTGCTCCCTACTTTATAATCCCAAGAGGTATTCTGTTATTCTATTATTCTGAGTTACAACTGTTTATTTGGATGATAACTGCTTATGAAATTGAAGGCAGGAATTTTTTCTTTCACTGGAGATTCTGAGGACTGATCCTTTCTTTACTATTCCATGTTATCTGTTTGATTCATATTGTATTAGCCATTATTTAACTATGGTTTATTGATTACACAGCAGTGGATTGTTATTATAAAACTAAGCTATAAACTGTGATGTACAAACCATAGCTTCTGGGTTTAGACTATCAAACAAAACCAAAAGTAATACTCATTTGCAATAGAGCAATATGTGACCCAATATGTGACCCAATGTTAAACTCTAGGCCCTCCCTATTAAAATACAGCCTTCTATTTTCCTATTGAAAACATTGATCTAATATAGTAATAATATTTACACTGAATCATAGAATTAGATGGAGTAAGTTGGCTGTCAAGTCCAACCTTCTGCTTCATATACAAAATATTACATAAATGTACAGTATATGAGAAAATGTTTTCAGGCTCAGTCACATATGTTGTTAAATTATTTCAGATAATGGAGGCCAAACTCTGGGAGGTGGAAACAACTGGCCCTTAAGAGGAAGAAAGTGGACATTATGGGAAGGAGGAGTGAGAGGAGTTGGATTTGTTGCCAGTCCTTTATTGAAACGCAAAGGAGTCGAAAGCCATGACCTGATCCATATTTCTGATTGGCTGCCAACTTTGGTGAAGCTTGCTGGAGGACATACCAATGGCACAAAGCCTTTAGATGGCTTTGATGTCTGGAAAACACTCAGGTAATATGCTTGAAGCAGAATTTCATGAAGCCCAAGAAGCAAAGTATGCTTCTAAAATATATATTATTATAATATGAAAGGAGTTTTTTTAAAGTAAATTTGTTAAAAAGTCTATTCATAAAATGTTAATACATTGTTAAAGCAAAAAAGAGATGTTGAACAAAATTGGATGGGACATGAAGGAAAACTGTTCATCAGAACTTTTAAACAGCAAATGTGGGGAAAACAAAGTATCTTGAAAATGGCATGATGATGACAATGATGATGATGATGATGACAATGACAATAATGAAAAAGTATTCACTTTCACATTTCCTCTTTATAACACTTTACAGGGCGAACAGATTTCTCCTGAGAGCTTATAATTTTAAAAATGTAACCTGATTAATTCTGTCATAGTAGAAAAGTAACTGGTTTTCAGAATTGTGAAGTAAATGTGTAGACATGATAATTACTTAATAAGCTATCAGCAACATAAAATGATTTGCAGTCCTAACATTATTTCAACAAAAACGTTGAAATATAATGGCTGAGTTTTAATAGGTAGTTTTTAAACATATAGATGTATTTTGGATATGGGATTATTGGGAGACACCCCTCCATGGGAAAAGAAATCTGTTGCCCTTACAGTTTTGCATTATGGCCAAGTACATGAAATTGACCACACTCTACTTCCTGCTTGATTCTGTCATGCATCAGTTACTTACAACAGCTTTCTATTAGAGTTATTTAAACTATTTTGCTTGCCCCAGGGTAAGATTTTTGTTATTCTCTTTGGTCAGACAACCATCTCTGGGGATGTTTTAGGTACTCTGTATCTGAAACAAGGATGATATTTTATGAATGATTGGGCATTCTCTGGCAGCTGGTGTCCCTGAACTTTTCTAAGTGCAGTAGACCAACAAAGATTCTGATCTGACAAGGCTGTCTAAATAAAATTACACCATAGCAACCAATGTTGTATAAACTGAGTACTGTAAAACTAAATCTCACATATGCTGAGCCACAGTCTTATGACGCACTATTTCCAGCAGTGTTTGGGAAAGGGAGCCAGAATGAGAATACATTAGGTACCTGCTGGAACATCTTTTGTATGATTAGCCCTTGGTGGATTGAGAGTCAGAAAGAGAAGTCTAGTCAGTAAGGCAAAACATGGATAAGACATTTTTTCAGTAAGTGGCACAGGAACTTTGGAGCTTTTTCCCATAAAAAGTCTTCTAAGATTCTTCCTTGAACTATTTAGAAAACAGCTTTTAAATATGAAGCCAGGTCTTGGTTTGTTGATTTGTTTTATGGTGTGTGTTTAATTTCATCTTGTAGCTCTTCAAAATGAATTGATGTATTGCATTAATAGTTTCCAATTTTAGATTATTATGCTGTAGGAAGCTAGCCATTGTGGTTTATAAATCATGAATAGGGTTTAACGCAAAATGCTAATATATAGCAATAGCAATAGCACGTAGACTTGCTCCATGTTTCTACTTAGGGGCATAGTGAATGTGTATACTAGGGCCACTTCTGTTCTAAAGAATAGCTTGGTTGCCCATCTGCCATAGCACCTCCCCTAGAGTCTGAACCACAGGCCCAGCTCACCAATGATGTTCTTAGAAAGAGACCTGGATTGCTGAAGGGCAATTTTGCAGCTGAAAATGTAATGAGAAGAAAGAGTGGGTTGGGCTAGTCTGCCGTAGTTGTTAATCTGTGGGATTAGGGATTGAAGAAAACCAGAATTTGGGCAAGTCACTTTATCTCATCCTATGTTACTCTACAGGATTGTACTGAGAAAAAATAAAGGAGAGAATGCAACACGTACCACCTTGAGCTCCTTGAAGAAAGTCTAGTTATCATTTAATCAAATAAACAATCATGTTCCTATGATTTTTCTTATTTCTAGATAGTAATAGCACTTAGACTTATACTCCATAGTGCTTTACAGCCCTCTCTAGGCAGTTTACAGAGTCAGCATATTGCCGCCAACAATCTGGGTCCTCATTTTATCGACTTGGAAGGATGGAAGGCTGAGTCAACCTTGAGCCGTTCTGAATCGAACTGCTGGCAGTCAGCATTAGCCCGCAATACTGCATTCTAACCACTGCGTCACCACAGCTCTCGTAGTGTAGTGGTTTGGTTATGTTAAGTTATTGAACAAAGTATGTTTAAATCTCGCACAATAACTTAGTGTGTGATATGAACCAGAACTGCTTTTTTAATTTCTTGAATTGGCTTACTGTATTACAAGAGATTGATGCAAATCTCTTTGATTTTCATTTCATATAAGGAAACCAGACATACTTCCTAAAATAAAGAAATAAACTAGGTAAAGTTTTTCCCAGTGCAATGAAAGGGGCATCCACTATTTTAAACTTATTTTAGAGCAACTTTGCAAATGTGATTGGTTAACAAGCATTCCTTTATTTCTTCAAAAGGAAACATTGAAGTGGGAGGAATGGGATTCTATTGAACTATGGAAGGATATTGAATCCTTTTATAATAATTTTTATTTCAGTGAAGGAAAACCATCACCCAGGAAGGAGCTACTTCATAACATAGATCCACTTTTCGTGGATACATCTCCATGTAAGTCTGACATTAATTGCTGGATCTTTTTACAAATCTGTGCAGATGTACTAAGATGAGTCTTGTTGAGTTTAGTGGGACAGGTTCCCAACTACGAGTGTTATTTGAATCCTCCTGAAGACCAAGTGAGGATCTCCTGTGACAGTGAGAACAATTAATCAGTGGAATGGCTTGCCTTCAGAAATTAAGAAGAGATTGGTCAGCCATTTGTCTGGAATGGTATAGGGCCGTGATGGCGAACCTATGGCAAGTGTGTCACAGGTGGCACGCGGAGTCATATCTGTGGGCACATGAGCATTGCCCTAAGTCAGCTGCAGCTTGCATGCGCGCACCGGCCAGCTGATTTTTGGGCCTTCCGGGCCCACCGGAAGTTGGGAAATTGGGTGTTTCTGGCCTCTGGAGGGCCTCCAGGGGAGTGGGGAAGGCTGTTTTCACCCTCCCCAGACTCCAGAAAAGCCTCTGGAGCCTGGGGAGGGCAAAAAACAGGCCTACCGGACCCACCAGTAACCTTTTTGCTGTTGTATGTCAAAAGTGGGAGAAGCATGGGGAGGGGGGTGTCGCGCACACATGCACAGGGGGCGGGGCATGGGGGGCATTAATTATGGGTGTGGGAACATACACATGCGACCTCCCTGCACTCCTCCCGCTTTTGGCATACGACGGCAAAAAGGTTAACTATCACTTGTATAGAGTCTCCTGCTTGAGCAGGACATTGGACTAGAAGACTTCCAAAGTCCCTTCCAACTCTGTTATTCTGTTCCCCCCTCCATTGGGAAGAACCTATACGGCTGGGTACAAACTATTCTATCTCTTTGTCATTAAACTATTATAGTAATTTCATCCTTGTTGCATACTGTTAACCACTCTAACCATTCCCAGAAATTATAATCCTAACTAGTGCACTTAAGTTACTCAAACGTAAATGTAATTCACAGTGTGGAGCAGATAAATAGCTACGTGTCCCAGATACAGATAATCCTCGATTTACAACAGTTCATTTAATGACCATTCAAGGTTACAATGGCATTGAAAAAAGTGAGTTATGACCATTTTTCACAGTTAAGACCATTCCAGCAACCCCTTGGTCAAGTGATCAAAATTCAGACTCTTGGCAACTGACTCATATTTATGACAATTCCAATGTCCTGGGGTCATCTGATCTTTTGCAACCTTCTGACAAGCAAAATCAATGGGAAAGCCAGATTCACTTAACAACTGGGTTACTAACTTATCAACTGCAGTGATTCACTTAACAATGAGGCAAGAAAGGTTGTAAACGGGAGCAAAATTCATTTCAAAAATGTCTTACTTAACATCAGAAATTTGGGGCTCAATTATGGTTGTAAGTCAAGGAGTACCTGTACACACTTCAGGCCAAAGGTATAACCACCTCCTCCAACCCTATTTAAACTATCTCTTAAAACCTGCTCTGTTGTCAGGCCTGGGTCAGAGTGAGTGATGAACACCTTGTGTGATGTTGTGGTACTGTGAATGGTAGGAATCTTTTTATGGACTTTCTCATTCTAAGGATGTAATTCAGTGGTGAAATGTAAAATTTGTTACTACCGGTTCTGTGGGCGTGGCTTGGTGGGGGGGGGGTAATGTGACTGGGTGGGCGTGGCCAACTTTTTTTAAAAAACTCTTTTAAAAGCATTTTTTCTACAACCTCTTCAGCCGAAGAGGTTGCAGAAAAAATGCTTTTAAAAGCCTTTGACTATCAGGCAACTCAGCTGGGATCATCAGAGGCTTTTAAAAGCATTTTTTTCTACAATCTCTTCGGCCAAAGAGGTTGCAGAAAAAAATGCTTTTAAAAGCCTTTGACAATCAGGCAACTCAGCTGGGATCGTCAGAGGCTTTTAAAAGCATTTTTTTCTACAATCTCTTCAGCCAAAGAGGTTGCAGAAAAAAAATGCTTTTAAAAGCCTCTGACGATCCCAGCTGCGCTGCGCAATCGTCAGAGGCTTTTTTTTTTACTTTTAAAAGCATTTTTTCAGCCGAAAAGGTTGTAGAAAAAATGCTTTTAAAAGTTAAAAAAAAGCCTCTGATGATCGCACGGCTCAGCTGGGCATGGGGGGGGGAGGTGCAGGGATTTTTGCTACTGGTTCTCTGAACCACCCGCCGCCATCGCTACCGGATCAGGAGATCCGGTCCGAACCGGGAGTATTTCACCCCTGATGTAATTCCTTTTTAAAAACTTTTGTTTTTATTTTGTATTCGATATGCTGCCCTTCTATATGCTAGAGTTGCAACAGATTGGGGTGTCCTGTAATGCCCAGAAATGAAATAAAATGTAGTGGTTTTGTTCTGATAGTTGTTTTCTCTGATAGATACACGGACTCTTTCATATGCAATCAAGTTTCTTTGTTGGCCTTTAGAAAAGGGAGGGGGCTAGGGGAAGCCGGAGCCCATTTCTGTCTCTGAAGTTCCAAGTACTCTGGTTGCTTTTGCATTGTAACAATATGATTTGGAGATTCCACCCGATCTTTTTTCCAGTAAACATTGTCTATTCCAAAACTCTCTCCAGGTTTTTTTTTTTCTTTGCCAGACACTAAGCTTTTCAAGATGGGAATGATTTTAAGAAAATTTTCATTGGAACATGTCACTTTTGCATTCTCTCTAGATTTCTTAATGAAATTAACATGTAATAAGAAAAAAGGTATCCAAAACTACAGAGGACACCTCCGTGCAGGGTTGTGGGTTTATGCTGCTTTTTTAATCTTCCCATTGCTAGAAAATTGAAAGCAGACCCACCACAAGCAGGTGTGCAAGTTGTGGTTCCATGACATGGAGGGTGCCAAGGGATAGTAATGATAGAGGAAGCAGCGCATCCAGTTGCTACTTTGTGCACATGCCCTATAGAAGAAAAGGAGAATAAAATATGGGAAGCCACAGCTACCACGTAATGCACAAAGGTGCAGTCAACAGCACTCCTGACTGTATGTGCAAGAAAGAAAGAAATGTTGGGGGGGGGGGGCAGAATCAGGATGGCCTCTGCTTTTTTTCCTTCTTCCCAAAACAACTGTGCAAGATGGATAGAAGATAAATAATTGTGCAGGCGTGAGAGAAAGTAGATAAAGGAGTGGAAGAACAAGAAGGACATCACAATCAAGGTCATAGAGAGCATTCCAGGCATATATTTTGGTCTTTCTGGAAGTCTAAAAAAGTTTTATGAGGTAGTATGTCAGCTAATTAATGTACTGTATATAACCAGGGAGCCATGTGTTGTATAAAACAGTTGCTTTGAATTTGGTATATTCCAGATAGTGCACAGAGTCCCTAAAATCATTTGTTATGAAGAAAAGCAGTTGCTCTGGAGGAGATAAAGACAGCTGCCCGATGAATTAAGGTTTTGGTTTTCTCCAAACATATCTATTTTGTTTCTAGTGTCTGTAACTAAAAGTGGCATGCATAGGATTTGCCTACCTAAACTCCGACCAGCATGGTCTTACTTGCAATTTTAGCATGTAAGCCACATAAAGTCATCTAGTATTTAATAAGATGGTCAAATATTCTGAGATTTTTATGATCTCATTGAGTTCTTACACGAGATCCTAAGATTTTGATGTTCTCAGTAAATTTTGCAGTTTTGTCAGATTTGGGCATTCTCAATATACAGTATTATGAGACTTTAGATAGGATTATAAAAGGGAGACTAAAGCCTAAGATTTAGTGAGCATGGATGAATAATTTTTAATTTGTTATTTTAATGGTGGATGGGCATATAAAGTGCTGTGGACCATCCAGTCCTGAACTATCTTAAATACATTGTAATAAGGCATACTAATCCATGTTGACAATGAAACAGCTTTCAATATGTGCTCATGTGGATGGCAGTTTTTCTGCTAATTTTGTACATTAGTTCTTTGAACATAGCTACTCTGCAGAGAATAGTTAATTTAGATAAAGGACCTCCTTTGTAGCTGATTAATAAATTGGAAGTCATTGTGGGAGATACTTGAGATTCTTTATGCTGTGCCTAATATGAGCCAGATTTGATAAAGCCTTGGTTCCAGAGCCACTTTTTAGTGCTACGGCTACTTAGCTCTAAGTATATAAAATACATTTTATTAACATCTGACTTCTACAACAAACTCATGCCTCTAGGATGAAGATATCCCTAAACTAGAAGGTGTGATTTATTGATTGATTGATTGATTGATTGATGATGATTGATTGATTGATTGATTGATTGATTGATTGGTTCGCTTTATATGCCGCTCTTCTCCGGAGACTCAGGGCGGCTTATAATGCGTTAAGCAATAGCTTTCATACTTTTGTATATACCTGCTTAGTAGGGCTTTCGGCCCCCCCAAGCGGTGTTCTTTTTTATACAAAGTCAGCTTATTGCCCCCACAATCCGGGTCCTCATTTTACCTACCTCGGAAGGATGGAAGGCTGAGTCAATTTTGAGCCTGATGAGATTTGAACTCTCGGTAATTGCAGGCAGCTGGCAGCTAAGTGCTACTTAACAGCACTTTAGTCTGCTGCACCACCAAGGCTCTGATTTGGTTATTAGTAATTGCATTTATTTCAGCTTTCCTCTAGATGCCCAGTGAAGTGTATATGGTTCTCTTACCCGACTATCACATTTATTTCACAATGACTCTATGAATGAAGGCTGAGAAAAAGTGGCTGGTTATCAGTGAGTTTCATATTTGAATGGGGATTTGATTTAAATTTTCTCAAGCCATCATCTTCTCACTATGACTGCTAGTTGTTTAGATTTTGTGTGTGTGTGTGATTTTGAGTCATTCTTGACTCTTGGCAATGGACTAATCACAGCAGTTTTCTTGGTGTCGTTGGAAGTGGTTTGCCATTGCCTTCTTGCTAGGACTCAGAGAGTACGTGTCTAAGGCAGCAGGACTAGAACTCACAGAATCCTGGTTTTTAGCCTGGTGTCTTAACCACTACAACAAACTGGCTCTCTTTTAGATGTCTACCACAATTAAAACAAAAACAAAACCTATTGGCACAGAATGGCTGTTTCTCAATATAGGAGCAACTTAAATATGTACTCTGTTATGGAAGACAGGGAGTTCAGAGCTGGTGGATATGAAGATCAGGTGTGCGAATATTTGCTCTTAGCATTTATTCAGTTGCGCTCAAACTGGCCATACTTTTTTCAGTACATTTACTACAAGATATTTCTATTAACATTATTGGCAAGAAATAATTGTAAAAATTACTCCTTCTATTTTAATTTTGCTTAATAGAATACATTTCAAGTCACTGTAACATTTCTGCAGAAACAATATATTCATGTCTTCCAAGACATACCGTCACTTGAAAACAAAGTCTACTTCATTGTTATGAAAGGATTTCATTATTTACCTTTCTCCAGGACTATTTCCCTCAATCAATAAATGAACAAGTCTAATATTTTTGACACATTTGCTTAATAGAATTATCTCTACAGGTAGTATTGAATTTACAACCACAATTGAGCCTAAAATTTCTTTTGTTGCCCCCATTTTATTCCCCTTCTTTCCCCAATTGTTAAGTGAATCACTGCAGTTATTGTGTTACTGGCACTGTTGTTAAGTGAATCTGGCTTCCTCATTGCCTTTGCTTGTCAGAAGTTTGCAAAAGGTGATCACATGACCCTAGGACACTGCAACTGTCATAAATTTAACCAGTTGCCAAGTGTCCAAATTTTGATCACATGACCTCAGGGACGCTTCAACAGTAGTGTGAAAAACATTCATAAGTCACTTTTTACAATGCCGTTGTACTTTGAATGATCACTAAACGAACATAAGTCAAGGACTACCTGTATCTAGTTTTATTATTTGTGTGGTAAACTGGTCACATTTTAGGTTATATTCATGCAGAAATATTGAAAATTCAAAAAGGTTACAAACCTTTAAGCACCACTGTATTTTTTCCTGTTAGATTGGGTCAGAGGAATGCAAAGTAATATTTACAGAGCCATGGTGGTGCAGTGGTTAGAATGCAATATTGCTGGCTAATTCTGCCGACTGGCAACAGTTCGATTTTCACCAGCTCAGGGTTGACTCAGCCTTCCATCTTTCTGAGGTTGGTAAAATGAGGACCCAGATTGTTGGGGGCAATATGTTGACTCTGTAATTAACTTAGAGAGGGCTGTAAGACACCTCTCTAAGTTATTTACAGAGTCAGCATATTGCCCCCAACAATCTCGGCCCTCATAGCTAAGTGCTACTGCTATTGGCTATTGATATTATTTAAAATGCACTGGACCCTGATGATTTGTATCTGTGCACTCAAATACTTGTATTCATAGTTACCTGTACAAGAGTAACAGTCTCTTTTTTCTGAAGTTATAGAGTTATGGGCCAAAAGAAGGTTGTGCTAGAAGTTTTAGGATGTTCAACCAGTCCCAAATAAGTGCACTGTTTCCTGATATGTTCTAGAACTTGGAGTAACAAATAGTAAAAATAAATAAAATAAATTGCTAATAGTGCCACCCAATGTTTAAAAATTAGTAAAAGAAAGCTAAGAAGACTCACACTGGATAATATTTTTGTGGGAGACCACCAGGAAATATCAGAGTGGTAGACAATCTTGGAAAATTGATAAAATATCTTGGAAGAAGGCAATGCCAAGCCCCTTTGTGTTAATGTTGAGAAAGCAACATGAGTGTGTCCATGAAGCTGCCAGGAATCAAACTCAGATTTTTGCCTTACTTTCCTAGATTGTTTGTATTTTGCAAAAGCATTTGAGAGGTTTCAGCAAAGAGGGGCCTATGCAGGAAAAGGTAGACTATTAAAAAACAATAAATTTACTGAAAGCTACTAAAGTGTTCTTGTTCGTCTCGTTCTAGTTGATTGCTGCTTTAAAATCCTCTGAAATTTGTGAAAGTGACATAATAGTTGCAATTTTGCAAATAAGCATTTTTTCTGTTAGGGTATTATCATGATTGGATGCTATTGTGTTGAGTGAATGAGGGGAGTGGAGTGAAAGAAGATAAATTCTAAACTATGCATATAGAAACAGGCTTCAGGAACAAGATATTGAAGCTCTGTGAAGGGGAATTGATGTGCACTGGCTGATTTGAGACCCCAAAGCAGGATGAGGTGAGAATTTCCTGCAGTGGAAAATGGACCACCCACATGTTCTGCAGAATTGTGGGAAAAGCTCTCCAAAATGAATTCAAAAGCCACTGTTGCTGTAATTTCCAATAAGCCAGTGAAGAGTCAGGAATAAATCAACTGAGCTTCAAAACAGATAACGTCATGTGAACAATTATGAAGTGATGCAAAAACATTTGTCTGGAAATATTCCCATTTACCCTATTTTATATGCAAATGTGTTGATTATCTTTGTTTGAATGCTGAGAATTGGAACGGTTTGTCTGAAAGATTAAATATCTTGCAAATATTGAGTTTTAAACATTGCTAGAATTAATTATTACTTCCGAAACATGTGTTTAGATTAGAGGATCCAACACTGGTGATTTTCTCAATATAATTTCTCTTGAAAAGAACATTGGTTCTTGAAGAATTACAAACACATATTGCCAAACATTTTCCTTTAAAACAGATGCCCAACTTACAAAATAAGGGCTGTTATGTTTTATACACTTATTTTTTATAACTTGAGAAAACTATGACTGATAGGACATGAAGAAGGCTGCTTCTGTCCTTTTCAGGTTAAAAAAAAAGCAAATTTTTTAAGCTGCAAAAAAAAAGGGGGGAAAGACATGGATTCCCTATTTAGAGATGTCAGTTTTATAATGACAATAAAAATGATAGCATGGATGGAAAAATGCAGCATCCTGTATAACATGTTTCAGCAATCACAATGTAAGAAATTGTACCCTTTTTAATACTATAGGCTCATTTTCTGAAGTGCTTGCCCAGTAAGTAGTATTTCCTCATAGTTTATTTTTTTTCTAGTAAAAACAACAGTTTTGTGTTATCTTCAAGAATAACACATTTATTTTTGGATAATTGTTTGTGCATCTAATCTTAGTTGCTGTTTTCACTGCAAAAGTGTAACACAGCTATCCACTGTAAAAAGTATTCTATTATTCCTCAGTTCCAATTTATTATGATATTGTTTTAAATATTTAAAAAACCAGTAAGGTTTATGCATAACCATGGTTAACGCATAACGGCCTGCTCATTCTTTGTATGCCATAAACTTTTATTTGTAAATCACAGTTGTCTTCTTGAAACACATTAAGCTCAAATGAACCATGTTGTGTTTCATGAACACAACTATGGTTTACAAACAAAAGTTTATGGCGTACAAACAGTGAACCAGGGCTATTATGCTAAGCATGGTGACTTGTAGCCAACAAACACACACACAAGCACACAGCCATATATAATATTATCTTAAGTGGTCCAGTTGTAATATTCAGTTGCATCATGAACAGATTTTCCTTTAGACACCTTTGGCTCATTATTTAAACTTGGATAGTTTTTCCTGTTTGTATGTTTAATAAATAATGACAGCATCACAGACACCTGGCTCCTTAGTAGGAGAATTATAGAATTACAGGGCTGGAAGGAACCTTGGAGATCTTCCAATCAACCCAAGGCAGGAATCCTTATACCATCCTCCTGGAGAAATTAATATTCAGTCTTTTCTTGAAAATCTCCAGCATAGAGCATCCAAAACTCTAGACAGAAAGCTGTTCCATTAGGCTAACTGAAAGATGAAAATTTGTTCCTGATCTGTTCTACAATATGCAACTGAACCCCGTGCTAAATCAAATTGGAATTGGAGGGGTTCACAAATTTAATTGATGAATCAGAGCTGCCTCTCTGCCACTTCAAACATTTAAATGATGGCTAAATCATTTTAGCCAGCAAGGTTGACTCAGCCTTCCATCCTTTCTAAGGTAGGTAAAATGAGGACCCAGTTTGTGGGGGCAATAAGCTGACTTTGTATAAATATACAAAAGTATGAAGGCTATTGCTTAATGCATTGTAAGCCTCCCTGAGTCTCCGGAGAAGGGCGGCATATAAATCAATTTTTTTTAAAAAAAATAACAGCAAAGAGAGTTTCTTCTGTCTAGTAGCTATCTTGATTTTAGCAGATTAACTGCTGTATTTGGATTGTATTTTCTGAAAGTTCTAATAAGTTAGCAAAACATAATGAAAAATATTGGAACTCTGACAACTTGCATATTTACCGTACATTACTTATAAAACACATTTAAGAATTTCACACACCTACACATTACTCTTGTGTATGTCTGTTCAGAATTAAGTTACTTGGGATTCAGTGGAAACAGTTCTCATCCAGATGACGTACGTAAGATTGCAATTTAGAAATAAGGACTTGGTTTTCCAGCAGTGGCATCCACAGTAACTTACAGCAATAAAAACAATAAATGCAACACAGCACATTATTAATGAATAAAGCAGCAGCAAAATATCAAAGATAAAAGAGCTGGAATAAGACATTTCAGAAATATGATAGTACCATGAGTATCAAAAACTGAAAATTACTCAGTTTCTGCACATAGCACATCTTTGGCACAATCTAATATGCATCATATCAGAGAAAATTATTTTTTAAAAGTTTGTTCATTGACAAAATTGTAAGTAAATATGTTTGAAAAATATACAGTAGAATACATCCAAATTTTAACATGGATTTACCAGAAAACAATTCACAAATTAAAATTAAAGACCGAATTTCATTTATATGCAATAAAATTTACCAATTTACCTACATTGTCCTGTCAGCATTATAATTGAAGTCTAAAACGTCTGGAAGCAATCAAGATTATGAAAGTTGTTAACTACTCAGAACTGTTACTGAAATCTTTTTTTCTTGATCAATAATCTATATATTTTCAGGCTTTCTTGATCTTCTGTTTAGTCAGAATTTCAAACCGAACATCAAATTAAAGACAAACTGTTCCCTGGTGATATACTAAATTAACCATACTAAGGACTCACAAAATATATGTTTCAAATTAAGTGACTTATATGGATTGGAACAATATTTCAAAATGTAATATACACATTTGGTACAACTTTGCATCTTTCCTTTTCAAAAACAGCTCTGCAAGTTATTATTGATGGCTTGGCAGCTTTGAGGGTGACGTCAGCTCTTCCATTGTGAAGGATCTGCTTTCTTTTAGATTGTCTTATGGCATTTCATCAAGTTTCAGTGATTCAGCTGAATTAAAAACCAGCTGGCTTTGAATCAAAATTCCCTTAACTGCTAAACCAAACATATTCCTAACCACACAGACTTTGCTCTATGGCCTGTCACATACAAACCCTCAAACTTTGTGTTCTACTGTATCCAATTTTATTTTTGCATAATCTGAATTGAATGATGATAAAAATAATTGAATCCTTGGCACTGATGGTTGTTAATCAGAATTTGTCTATATAGTTATCATTTTAGCTTATTAATAACAGCGGTAAAAAAATTAAGAAAATTTTAAATAGGATTTTTATCAAATACATCTAATGCTGAATACTAAACTCAGAAAAAAGTGCTATTTGCATATTTTTCAGGAAGAAACATTCTCTATTCTAAATTTTATATTACTACTACTACTACTACTACTACTACTACTACTAATAATAATAATAATAATAATACGCAATTATGGATGAAACATGTAACAGTGATACTCATGGTCATCAGGGCACTTGATACCATGTCCAAGAATTTTACAAAATACATAAAGAAATTGCAGCTTCCTGCAATAACACCAGCGGAACTGCAAAAAACTGTGCTACTCAAAACAGCGTACATTTTAAGAAGATACTTGGTTGATACCTAGGATGCTGCAAGCAACCCGTATCAACCATCAGTGCCAGTCAATGACATTTGTGATATATTTTTAAATGTTTAGTTGACTGAGTTTCATGTTTAATGAATAAAAGAGATGATGATGATGATGATGATATAATAATAATAATAATAATAATAATAATAATAATAATAATAATAATAATAATGATGATGGAAACATCATGAAAGCATTAGCAAAGGATGACGGTTACAAATACCTAGGCATATTGGAAGCAGATAACATTTTGAATGGAAAAGTCAAAAGCATCAACGCGAAAGGAATACATCAGGAGGGTCCGCAAAATATTTAAATAAAAACTGAATGCTGGAAACATAATTAAAGTCATTAATACATGGGCAGTTCCAGTAATACGCTACCCAGTTGGAATCATCAACTGGACTGTGGCTGAACTGGAAAACCTGGACCGGAAAACGTGTAAACTTTTGAATATGTACCACGCTTTACATCCACGAAGTGACACCGACAGGTTATACCTGCCAAGAAGAATAGGGGGCAGAGGGCTATTGCAAATCCATCAAACTGTAGAAGAAGAAAAACGAAGTTTGAATGATTATGTGAACCAAAGCACAGAAAGATTGCTGCAGGCTGTGAAAACAGAGAGCATTATAAAAACAACAGAAACAAAGGCAGAATATAACGAAAAACAGTTGGTTGACAGATTAAATGGATGGAAAACCAAAGTTCTGCATGGACAGCACTTGAAAAACATTGAAGGAAAGTGTGATAACAACTTGACATGGATATGGCTTAAGAGAGGAACCATCAAGAAAGAAATGGAAGGTTTAATACTTGCTGCTCAAGAACAAGCACTACAAACTAATGCCATGAAAGCGAAGATACAAAAATCCATTGGCAATCCAAACTGCAGACTTTGCAACAACAAAGTTGAAACTGTTTCACACTTAATATGTGAGTGCAGCAAAATTATGCAAACTGATTACAAAGCTAGACATGATCGAGTTGCTAAATTAGTCCACTGGTCATTTTGTAAAAAATACGACATACCTGTATCTGAAAAGTCATGGGAGCACAAAGTGGAAAAAGTTATCGAAAATGAGACAGTGAAGATCTTGTGGGACTTTCGAATACAGACGGATCGTCATTTGGAACATAATACACCAGATATCACGGTTGTTGAGGGCCGAAGTGTACAGTTTATTGATATCGCTGTACCAGGAGATGCCAGAGTCGAAGAAAAGGAACTGGAAAAAATCACGAAATATCACGACCTGGCCATCGAAACTATACAGCTATGGATGAAACATGTAACAGTGATACCCATTGTCATTGGGACACTTGGTACCATGTCCAAGAATTTTATAAAAAAAATCAGGAAATTGCAGCTTCCTGCAATAACACCAGCGGAACTGCAAAAAACTGTGCTACTCGGAACATCGTACATCTTAAGAACAGTGGTGAAATCCGAACCAGTTTGCTGGCCGTGCATGCGCACTGCGTGCCAAACATGTGCTGCATGTGCATGTGCAGTGTGCACCAAACGTGTGCTCTGTGTGCACGCATGCGTAATACTCACCAAAAGGAGGCTTGGAAAGGTAAGTAGAAGCGAGGGGGGGATCAGCTGTGGCGCATGATTTAGCTTCGCTAGAAAGCTAGAAAGCAGGATTACCAGAGCGAACCGGTAGCATTTCACCCCTGCTGAAGAAGATACTTGGTTGATACCTAGGACGCTGGCAGCAACCCATGTCAACCATTAGCACCAGTCAGTCGTATTTGTGACACATTTTTAAATGTTCACTTGACTGAGTTTCATGTTTAATGAATAGAAGAGATAATAAGAATAATATAATATATTAAATTTATACATCATCCTATTCTAAATGACTCTTCGGCAGCTCACAAAAATAAAAATGTAATAAAATAAAGATAAAAGATGCTATATGAAAAATCTGATATATTTGGATGTCTACTGATTGCAACTTGGACAAATTTGCATTTTAAGCCATAGATCTATGACACTGTAATAAAAGAGACACTATCCATTATGCCTATTTTAAACTTAAAAACTAATTTAATTTAAATTCCTTCACTGACTGTGACATCTATAAGATCAATACCTCAACAACTGCTAAAATAAATAACCTCGTAGTAGGTTCGGTGTGTGTGGAAAAGTTGCTTTTGCTTTGCGCGCATACATAAACATATACACAATCATTGTATATTGGCAAAATGCAGAATGCATTGGCTACAATTTTATTTTCAGTTATTTGCTTATAGTTTCATTCATTTCTATAAGATTTTAGCACCCATAACTTATTATCAGATGTTGGTGATAACCACTAATTGACGTTCAGAGACAGTATCGGTTATTAGAGAGAAAGAGGGAAATAGACAAACCCTCTACAACAGCAATTAAATCAAAAGTCTGTGGAGTTACCAAAATGAATAATTTAACAATTGTATTCATTTTGGGGGTAAACGTGTTTAATAATATCTTAATATAGTTTCTGTGGTATGGTATTTATGCATATCTATATTCCGCTGAATCAGTATTTTTTTTTTCCTATGGAATTGCCCATTACCTTTTGAAGTAATATTTTATAATATGTGAGTACTGTATTTAGTTTATAATAAATCACATTTGAATTCCAGTGACATTATATATTGCATCTGCAAGAATACTAGAAGAATTTGTCTTGATTATTGGACACTTAGCCCCTTTGGGCTCCATCTTTCATCCAGTGCACAAGAGCTAGACATGATTCTATGAGTTATTGTACAGCTAGGTTGATTTGTGCCATTCATACTTCTTTTTCAATATTAGAAGAATATAAAATTGATATAAAGAGAACAAACATGCAGTGTAAGGAAATGGAATGAACTGCTTTTGGATTGAGTGCACTTATGTAGCCTCTTAAAAAGAAGCAAATATTTTTCTGTATGCTCAGGCAGATAACATTGTTTGAGGGAAAAAAGTTAACAAAACTTGTAAGTCCCATAAGTGATCTCCTATTATTAACTTAGTGCATTTAAACTTGTCAAGTACACATAAGTTGTCTAATCCAAAACTTCCATAAGAAAATTGTTTATCTTTACACTTGATCATGATGTTCTACTAAAAAAGTGTTCAGTAAACTACAACTTTATCAAGTTATGTGTGGGAAACGAAGAAATACCGTGTTTTCCCCAAAATAAGACATCCCGTGATAATAAGCCCAATTGGGCTTTTGAGCGCATGGCCATAAGACCAAGCGCTTATTTCAGGGTTCAAAAAAATATAAGACAGGATCTTATTTTCGGGGAAACATGGTAGTTTATAATATTCTTGTATGGCAGCAGTAAATTTTACTATATAAGCATAAAATTCTAAATACTTATCCCCCTTTAGATCCCCCTTATTTTCTAGTGGGATCATACTGGTAGGTAGATTAGCAGTATCACTTGGTATATGTACTGTTTTTAAGGATACTGAAGGAAGTAGCTGATTCTTACATTCTACTGCCTAACCAGTGAATCTGCACAGCTCCCTTTGAAATTTTATTTTACATGATTAAAATATTTTAATGTTAAAAATGTGGTGCTGGTATTTTGCAAAGCAAAGTGTCAAAATCCAGTTTCATTTCTATTTCCAAAAATGTCTCTGGGTCCCAAAGCATCTCATAAAATTTATTTTAGAAAATAAAAGTAATTTGTACCTATTCTTTTAAATGTACATATGTTTAAAAATTATCTCCAGAAAAAGAACAAAGATAAGCAGAGGTAAAGGATAGTGCTGTGGCTTTTGAGTTAGAGCAAGAGTTGACTTATTCTAGTGGTTTGGTAGTCTGTGATTGGTTTGGTCTTCCATGGACATCTTGTGGATGGTAAGGCTCAGCTCCATGGCAAGACATTCTTATTATGGCAGATATTCTCAACAGCTCCAGAAGATTAGAGATCCCAGAAATAGATTATGCCTATAGACCAGGGGTGTCAAACTCAAGGCCTGTGAGCTGGATCCATCCCGCAGGGTGCTTAGATCTGGCCCGTGAGGCCACCCTGGAAACAGTGAAGGACCGGCCCGTAATGCCTCTGACAGCAAAAACGGAGCTCACAAGGACTGTGCATGGTCCTCCCGGGCTCCGTTTTTGGCTGCGACAGTCTCCTGCAGCCCTCTGCCAGCGAAAACGAAGCCCAGGAGGACCAAATATTATAAACAGCTCCACTATCAGCTGCTGGAATCATTTCAGCTGTAAAATGGAAATTGCTCCTGCTCCTATTGCTTTCTGCCAGCTTCCCTCATGGAAATGCAATAGAGAAGCCTGCAGGAAGTCGCTCCCATTCTCACTGCTTTTTTTTCCTTTGGTCATTCTGTTTCTCTGTTTAGGTAAGGAAATATCTCTGAAATGATGACCCATCAGGTTGCGAGCTGTCTAGTTCCTTATAAATGCCTCATTTTTGTCTTTGCAAAATAATAAATTTAATTCCTATCTCCTTTTTTCATTAGTGGGGCTGTGTCTGATAATTTTGTATTAAATGTGTATTGCAGAGCATCCAAAATTTTGGATGACCAAGGGGGTGCTGAATGGTGAAAGGCTGAGGACTGCAGAGGATGAGACAACAGTGGAAAATGGGCAAGGCCACATCATACCTATAGGAGAGGCCCAAGTTTCCTCTTATCCTCATCTTCTGACTATTTTGGGAGGAGGGAGAGTTGGGTTGAAATTTTTCTCAGATATTCAAATGTTATAAATTTAAATATATTTATTAAAATATAAATTTATAATACAAATACTGGGGAATTTGAGTTGTAATCAGTGCATTGTGCTGGTAAACCAATACCAGCAGTGCAGTTGAATGGCATTCACACCTGGGTGTCTCCTATGGACTGAAATCCTAGGATGTTTCCTCCTGCTTTCCTTAATAGATCACTTTTTCCCATTAGCTCATTACAAAATATAAGCTTGGGAAAGAGGTTGATATTTTTCATCATTTCTAGAGGATAATTGCTCCCTCCCCTCCTGGGGCTTCCCTTAATTATTTTGTTAAATAGTTTATATGCTCTTCAGAGGAAGCTTTTTACTCTGGTATAAATTGGGGAACTTCCAATTAGGAATCAATGAATTAGCAATCAATAAAATGTAATCTTCTGTACAAAAGTCATACTTATCTGTGCTGGGAAAGAGAGGATTAGAAGATTACTGCTCTTCTTGTATATGATCATTTGTCAGAAACTTCTAAGAAGGTGGCAAATTCCTATTGAAAGCTATGTTTTTTAGAAACCTCTTGATATCTCCACATTATTAATATGTTTCAATTTTCTTTTATTTATCATATTTCCTGTACTTTGCTTTATGTTTAGTCTTGGGAAAATAATGCATCAATAAGATCACAGAATGGGGAGGTCAATAAAACTTCATTACAGTTGCAAAAGTCTTCTTTTTCATCCTAAAGCTACCAAATTTTTTCTAAATGTACTGCAAGCCTTAAGAGCAGATTTGAAAAACATAGGAATAATGGGGAGAGAGATTTTTCTCCATTTGTGCAGATTTGACTACACACATTAAATCAAATAGATTAAATTTAAATATTGTTCCAAGAATTTTTTTCTCAAGAATTAGAGAGGCCTAGGTATATGGCAGAGGTGGTATTCAGCAGGTTCGGACCAGTTCTGGAGAACCGGTAGCGGAAATTTTGAGTAGTTCGGAGAACCGGTAAATACCACCTCTTGACCCCGCTCCCATCTGCCCCGCTCCCATCTGCCTCCCGAGTCCCAGCTGATCGGAAGGAAATGGGGATTTTACAGTATCTTTCCCCTGGAGTAGGGAGGAAATGGGGATTTTACAGTATCCTTCCCCTGCCATGCCCACCAAGCCACGCCCATCAAGCCACATCATGCCCACAGAACCGGTAGTAAAAAAATTTGAATCCCACCACTGCTATATGGACAGATACTGCCTGCCTGCCTGCCGCCTGTCTCACAAATGTAACTCTAAGCAGCATGCAATAAACACTTAAAAACAAGTCTGAAGCAACCATTAAAAACAATCATACATAAAAAGAATTAAGACTGCCAGAGAATAGATCAACATCCTACACACAATGTAACCATCTCACAGGCTCTCTGTTTCCATGGGATCCCCAAATTTGATGGAAAAGCCATATTTTAAGAAATTTTTGGAAAGCCTATAGCTGTGGTGGTGAACCTATGGCACACGTGCCACAGGTGGCATGCAGAGCCCTCTGTGTGGGCACACGCAGTTGCCCCAGCACAGACTAAACGCAGCTGGACTTGCACTGAAACAAGCGATGGGCAAAACAGGGCTGTGCTGCCTCCTCTTACCCGTCCCCCCGCTCCCCACACCAGCGGCAGCAACAGGTAAAGGGAGATGGGCTACCCAGGCACTTTGACAGAGTGTCTGGAAAAGATCTGGCCTGGGTAGGGGAGGGCAGCAGTGGGAACCCAGCAAATGCTGAGACCTTCTCTCGCCAGAAGGGCTTGGCTTACCCAGTGCAGGAAAGAGGACGGTGGAACCATCATGGGGGTGGTGTGTGCGTGTGTATGTGAGAGAGAGTGAGAAAGACTGAGTGTGTGTGTGCAAGAGAGACTCAGCTTGCTTCCCTTCTCTTCAGTTTGCAGTCGCTCTCAAAAGTTCAGTTTGTCCTCCAATTGCCTGAGTAGATCTTTCTAAGAAGAGTTCACTGGCTTTGTTGGGGTTTGAAAGAGGGGGGGAGAAAGAGAGAGAGAAACAGAGAGAGAGAGAGGGAGGGAGGGAGGGAAAGAGGGGCGAGGGAAAGAGAATGAGGGAAAGGGGTAAAAAGAGGGAGAGAAAGAGAGAAATGATATTACAAAAGTTTTTCTTTTTTATTGTTGCTAAACGTAATATTTCAAAAGCAGAAAAAAATTGAAGGAGCATAAAAGTGCAATTATCATGTTTTTCTTAGAACAATTAGCTGAACTCATCCTTATTTATCGTTATTTTAGGTAGTAATACCTCATTATTCAGGTTAAATTGCCGTGTTGGCACTTTGAGATAAATAAGTGAGTTTTGGGTTGCAGTTTGGGCACTCAGTCTCTAAAAGGTTCTCCATCACTGGCCTATAGGGACTAATCTTACCTCAGAGGGAATGATGTTCTTAACTAGATCTTATTTCTGCCTTGATTTATATGTATAATTTTCTTCACTGTAACTTTCTTTCAGGTTTCTATGTAGCACAGCCAGAAACTAATAAATTGGTAGTGTTTTTTTTTTCCCTCTCTCTCTCTCTCTTTTCTTTTAGAAAATAAAATTTCTAATAAAGTTTAAGGTTTGGGAAACAGCTCACTGTGATCTTGAAATAGAAATTGATTTATTTACATATTTTACTAAATTTATTGTAGCCATTCATTCCAGTAGACCTCAGGGGTGGGGGCTTACAAAATCAAATAATTAAAACAATTATAAGCTCTAAAATAGTGTTGTAATACAACACAATAGCCCCTCTAATGATAAAATTTTGTGTTTTTTTTTAAACTGATCTTTTAAAATAATAGTTAAATACTAATTGGAAATTTGAACGAGATAAGGTTTTGCTAAGGACAAATCCTGGTTATTTTATAGTTTACTTGAATTAAAAGGCCTGGAACTAATCCTGTTCAAGTTGTTACTGTTACTTTTCTGATTTGCAAAATCTTTCAACTTGAACAAAAACATCCTTATATAAAACTGATACTGTCACCATGAAAAAAAAATCAGTAGAGGGTTTATATCTAAATATCAGTTGTTAATAGTTCAACTCAGGAGTGAAGAAGGTTGAATAACATTGTTTGGTTTTTGTAAAAAATATTTATCAGATGTTATCTGTGCATTATTGCCATAACAGTAATGAATCACAGTCAAGATAATAGATTTTTATCAGTTCCTTCAAAATCAGTTTTCCATTAATTTTTTTCAAAGGTCAAGGTCACAGCTATTCCTCAAGCATTCTTATTTTAATAGAGTAACTGAAATTGTCTGAGTCCTGCAGAAAATTCATTATCGCCATAAAGCTGCAAAAGGTCACAAAATGTCTTTCTTCACTAAAGGAGCAAAAAAAAATTTTTTTTTTTTATTTCTCCAATACTTTATTATTACAGTAGAGCCTAAAGGAGCTTTTGACATTTCAGCATCTTCCTCCTTCAGGGGAAATAATTGTTTTCATATATCATGATTTAGAAAAATGACAGAAAAATTAGTGAAAAATAAACACAAACCTTTCTGGTCTAAGGATCATCTGTATTACCTTTTGTTCTTAAGTTCCTCACCTGCCATGCTGTCATGGCTGCTTTTTGCATCTCTTTGTGCAAAATTGGTAGTTGGATCTACGAGATCTCTCCCAATACATATACAGTATGCAAGACACTTGGAATAATTTTCTGGACTCACATACTGTAATATTTTCCTTTCTAGATTAGAATTACTGTTTAGTTATACCATCATTTTGCTTCCAATATAGGATAACCAAGTGCTTCTAGTTGACTATCTGTATCGAAATGGAGAATTTTTCTCTAGTCACTCACAATATTTTTTCTTATATTTTATTATTTAGGCCATCAATAGTTTCAAGGAATGTGGTGGTAATGTATCTGAAGAGAGTGTAGGTAAAAGGTAAAGGTTTCCCTATCAGTTGTGCCTGACTGTAGGGCATGGTAATCATCTCCGTTTCTTGACCGAGGGAGCCAGCATTGTCCAAAAACAATCTCCTTGATCATGTGGTCAGCATGGCTATATGCCAAAGGCGCATGGAACACTGTTAACTTTCCCACTGAAGTGGTACATATTAATCTATTTGTGTATGCATGCTTTCGAACTGCTAGGTGGACAGGAGCTGGGGCAAGTAGTGGGAGCTCACCCGGTTGTGCGGAGCTCGGGTCTCAAACCTGGGCTGTCAGTTCGACAGCTGACAAGCTCAGTGTCTTTAACCACTAAGCCATCACGCCCCTATTGTACTGTATTGTAGGACACTGATAAAAAAAAAAACTGTACCAGAGATTTGACCAATCAACTTTCGGATGTAGTTGAGGGAGGAAAGGAGAGAGAAAATAAAACATTGTATCTTCAAACATTACCACTATTTCAACAGCATAGTTTTAAATTCTAGAGGCAGCAGAAATGTCTGTGGGACAACAGGTGCTTAAGGCTTGCTCAATATTACTTTCAAATTAATATTTGGTTAAATTCTTGAGAACTGCAGTTGATTGTAGAATACACTCATGTAGAATTCCAAGTTCAATTATGATATCTTCCTTTTTCAGATAGAATGTGTTGTAAGATGTGTTTGACAACTTGAAGCATAATTTCCAGGCAGTATTGGTTTAATGGATTTAGTAGCTTCCTGTATTTTATCTATGAGCATAAAGTTATTGATAGCCTGATTGGAAGGCGCCCAGAAATTTGTATAAGATGGGTGGCTACATAAATGTTTTGATTAAATAAATAAATCTTATTTTTGATGATTATGAAAGCCTTAGAAGTTAATGTGCCAACTCATTCTTATTAAATGACCAATAGCCAGATGTAGCATTTAAAAAAAAAATATAGTCTTCGCTTATAGCAGTGTTTCTTAAAGTGTTGTCCTAGGACCCATGGGGGTGACCCAAGACTCTCTCGGGTAACCAAAATCAAAATTATTTGAAAAATAAGACAGTATTAAAATCTAAAACAATTGTGAGAAGAAGTAGCAACAATGGCTACATTAATTTTAATATGGTAAATATCTGTCACGTCCCCTGCTGGAACGCTGCCATTGCAATGGAATTGAGGGAAGGAGGCTATTGGGGTTGCCTTCTCTACATGCTTTCCCTTTTGCATGGGATTAAGGGAGGGGGGGGCTATCTTGAAGACAGATAGGCTTCCTCCCAGCCAGTTCTAGCTGACACCAAGGTCGCTGCATCCTGGGGATGAACTGTTATCAAGCTAACGCCTCAAAGTTCTCAAAACACCTATGTGGCATTGTATTGGCTAATGGTGGACTGGTGAAGGAGAGTGGGGTTTGAATTGGGAAGAATAGTTTAACGCTTTGCACAGGAACTTCAGATTCTGCCTGACATCTCTGCAATCACTTTCACTCAGTAAAAGTTCCTTTTGATAACTAATTGTTTCAAGAGTCATTCTTTCCTGAGGGAGTAGCTAAAGCAGGTCCTTACAGTATCAGTAAATATAACCAGTAAAAAAAAAAAAAGCTTTTTGTGGATTTTCCATAATTTTTAAAAGTGGGGGAGGACCCTGAGAAGAAAAAAGACTAAGAAGAACCACTAGCTTATAGAACCATTTGGTCTTTTCAATGAAATGTTAACTTTATAGGGTTTCTTCTTTTACATATGTATGTGCTATTACTTATGTATGTTATTTATATATGTTTTAATAATGTGCTTCATTTTTAATGAACTTTTGTGACTTGGTCCATAAATGAATAAATAACTATTTTTAATTTAAATTTATAGGCTGACTGATTCCCAATGAGTCATCATCCCTATGAGACTTTTGTTTGAATACACATTCTTCAAATAATCAATTACCAATTAATATTATATCGTTATTAATACTAGGTCGTGCTTTCCATTTCTCTTTTAGACTTATTATTGTAAACTTTTAAAATGGCAGATTTCTTCTTTATGAAGAAAATTGCCAGGTGTTTTGAGAATATAATCAGATTTTCATAGCTTTATGGAAATATTTTAGAAGGTGAGCTGGTAAAGCTGATGATATATGATTTTTCAATTTGGTTACGGTATTCTTAGTTTCTTTTCCAGGCAAGCCATTGGATTTGCCATTTATACTTCTACAATCTACTTTGCAATTGTTTGCTCTGCACTTTGCATCTGAAATTTTACTTGGAAATTACATGTTCAACTCCATCCACACTGTGTAGGAAGGTTTTTGACTAAACTCTAGCTAGATTTTTTTAGTTTTCTGCTGATTGGCTTTTGACTCAGCAGTAAGTCCTTTTCATAGCAGTTTTGGGCCTCGAGAAACTGCTCTCTCAACTGCATGAGTTTCTCATTACTGGTATAAAATCTTCTTATTTCTTCTGTAGTTTTATTGGTGTTTTGTCTGATTATTTTCATTTATGTCATTTTACTTGGCTTTTTTCTGTTTTATTGGCCTTATTGTGTGCTAATATTATTACTCTCCTTGAATTGTTCCAGTAAAAAAGATGGAGATGTTTATTTTAAATCAACTGTGGATAAAGAAATAATTTGCCAGAGACTCTTCTTTTTCCTATGAAAGGGCAGGAATTACACTTGTAATCTCTCATACTGGTATTACTATTTGCAGATCTGTCTTCTAGGGAAACCTGTCATGCACTAAACACAGTCATGGCTCTATTATGGTGCCAGCCTGTGGAAAGAGAACATGAACAGATATATTGATAAATTCAATGCATTTCTCTGCTGTAGATCGTTGGTAGTTTGAACTTCCTCTTTATGCTAGCAAGAAGGATAATGCCAGGATGTTTCTGTTATTGTAATGTTTATGCTATGGGCAGTATAATCACTTTCAGCTACAGATATTAATTCTGAAATTTTCTGGAGAATATGGAAATCCATGTGCAAATTCTGGTGTAATCTCAGATGCAATTCAAAAGCATAATCAAAGTGGCAACATCATCCTGCCACAAAAGTTATACGAGTAGTCCTCAACTTAGAACATAGTTGGGCCAGAATGTTTGTCACTAAGTGAGGCAGTAGTTAAATGTGTTGTGCCAACTTTTATGATTTTTGTTTTGCTGCAATTGCTAAGTATATTGCTATAGTTGTTAAGTGAATCATACAATCATTAACCGAATCCAGCTCTCCCCATTGACCTTGTTTCTGTCACAAGTGTGAGGAGTCACTTTTTTGACTTACAAAATTGAAACAGAATATTGGTTTGATTCTTCTTTTAAATAAACAGCTTTTTGATTTTCTGACTTATGAGATTATATAACTTTACAATCTGATATTTGAAGTCGTAGAATGGAGGATAATACAAGTAGTCCTCCATTTACAACAGTTCATTTAGTGGCCATTTGAAGTTACAAAGTGGCACTGAAAAAAATTGACTTATGACTATTTTTCACAATTACAACCGTTGCAGTATCCCCATGGCCATGTTATCAAACTTCAGATGCTTGGCAACTGACTTATGACGATTGCAATGTCCCAGGATCATGTGATCCCCTTTTGCAATCTTCTGATAAGCAAAGTCAATGGGGAAGCCAGATTCATTTAACAACTAATTTAACAACTGCAGTGATTCACCTAATAACTAACAACTGTGACAAAAAAAGGAAGTAAAATGGAGCAAAACTCATTTAACAAATGTCTTGCTTGGGAACAAAAACGTTGGGCTCAATTGTGATCGTAAGTCGAGGACTATTTGTATTTCATGTGAACTAGCATGTTATACTATGATCTTCGTTTTCTCTAGTTTCTTTTTCAAGAGTTTATTAGATGTATAAAAGGGGGGAATAAAGGATGAATATTTCATCCTTTTATACAAATGTAACTGGAACAGGAAAACTGTTGTTGGCAGAGCACAGCTGAAATCTTGAACTAATGAATGGAAACATTCTGGAAGCAATTATTTTACAAAGGTTTTCTGTTATTTTTTTTGCTTTCCTCTTATTTCTAAATGTCTGTTCAGAATATCTGAGGCACCAATATTTCTTAGAACTCAGATGGTCATGGAATCATGAGTTTTAAGCATTTTTTTAAGATCACCAATATTTGGGGAGTGTTTACAATACAATGGAAAGGATTGTGCTTGTAGTTTCTGAAATTGAAACTTGTGAAGTTTCTGATATTGATTTATGTGTGTTTTTAATTGGTTGTAGAAGTTACTACTTTGAATACATAATAACTGTTGATGCAAACATGTTGGGCCACTTATCCCTGGAGAAAATACAGTAGTTTGCAGAGGAAGCATAATTTTCCTGGCTTTTCCCCAATCCCAACCTGTTTTGGTGTATAAATTATAAGATGGGAAATGGTATCTTTTTAGTTATCTGTGTGTATGTTTGTACATTTGTATGACTGTCTTCAAATGCGCCTTACATTCACTTTTTCTGGTTTGGGCAATGCTGCAAAGAAAAGCATTGTCAGACCTTGAAAATATTCTTATACTTGAGATAATAACATACAAAACTGCTTATATTAGGGGGAAATTCATCTAAAAGTATACACGAATGTAATTTTTGCTTTAAATCTCAGATGGGGAAATAGAATGAACTATGCTTAAGGCTGGAAAAATAAGAAATCCAAATTGGCAAGTAGGTAATTCTATCCAAATCATCTAGGAAAAATTAATCCACCAACAGTATATGGCAATCCATCAGCATTTCATAAAACCTCTTATTTTTAATATCTGTCTGGACTGCAGTACTTGTCTGATTGCATGCTTATTCCTTTTCTCCCCCCTCCATTTTTTTACTTGATGTGCTTTAAGCTATGTATATCTGATGTGAAGCCAACATTGAAACAAACCAATGCTTGCATTGAGAGCCATTAAGCTGAAGCAGCAACAGCTTCATCACTGGAAGCTTTCAAGAAGAGACTGGGCTGCCATCTGCCAGAAATTATGTAGGGTCTCCTGCTTGGGCAGGGGGTTGGACTAGATGACCTACAAGGTCTCTTCCAACTCTGTTAATCTGTATCTATCTAACCTTTCCTGATACCAGAATTGGGATGATGGGAATTGTAGTCAAAAACATTTGGTGTGCACCAGGTGGGAAAAACTGTTGTAATGCATTAAAGGCAGGGGTGGGTTCTACTTACCTTTACTACTGGTTTGCAATAGGGCCTTGCATGCATGCTTGCTTCGCTCGTGCATGCGCATGCTCTTCTGCGCATGCACAGAAGTGTTATGATGATGTCGGGCTCGGTGGGCGGAGCCTACCACCAGTTTTACTACCGGTTTTATAGAACCGGTGCAAACCAGGGGCAACCCACCACTGATTAAAGGGTAATCTTAATTTAACTGCTAAATGATGGTGTAATTTTAACACAAGGATAGAGTTTAAAACTCTATTGAATGGAGGAGAAGGAGGAGCAGGAGGCACTGAAGCTAGTATGTCATGAACACCAAATGAGAAACAGAAAGGAGACATGGCAAGGCAAAGTATCATATGACCAGTAAATTAAAACAAAATAGCAGGCAAAGCAGATAACAACAAGACCTGGCAATGGCTAAGAACAGGAAAGTTGAAGAAGGAGACATAAGGGCTAATTCTGGTGGCTGCACAATATCAAGCCTTCAGAACAAATGCATAAAAAGTCAGAACAGAGAGGAGAGCAACAGACAGCAAATGATGTGTCTGCAAAGAAGCTGAGGAAGCAATGGACCACCTAGTTAGATGCTGCAAGAAGATCACACAGACTGACTACAAACACTGGCATGCCGAAGTAGCACATTGGTGCATTGGAATATCTGCAAGAATTATCATTTGTCTGCAAGCAAGAACTGGTGGGACCACAAAGCAGTCATAGAAAATAAAGAAACTAAAGTGCTCTGGGACTTTAGAATTCAAACAGATAAGCACCTGCCACATAACATCCCAGACTTAACAACTGCCAATAAGAAAGATAACATTTCATTCAATAGGTTTACAAAGAAAGCCTCAGTGAAAGTCACCCATAACATACAAAACTATGTATACAATATAATTCCTTATGAATTTCAGGGAGGAGGGCATCACAGGAGGGAGATAGCATTAGAGAAAGCTGAATAGCATAAGGTATTTGTCTGCCAACCTTGGCCCACACAGTAAGATACCATCTGATGATCTTAGTAAGCAACAGACATATAAGAATGAAATCAGTTGATCAAATAACCTGCGTAGTGGCACAGTGATTAGAATGCAGTATTGCAGGCTAACTGCCCACAGCCAAAAGTTTGATCCTAACTGGCTCAAGGTCAAATCAGCCTTCCATCCTTCTGAGGTCAGTAAAATGAGAATGCAGATTGTTGGGGTCAATATGCTGACATTTGTAAAGCACTATAGAGCAGTATATAAGTCTAAGTGCAGTATATAAGTCTATTGCTACAGTTAAGCAGCCTGTATTAATTGTCCCACTACTCTATCCTTTGTACATATAAGGCTTTTTGTTTACATTATCTTTAGCTTAAATAAGTAATACATTTGAATGTTTTTAATTAGCCAGTGAACGAATGTATTTAATTTTTTAGCCCATTCATACCTCCTGCTCTCAATTAAACTGTCTTATAAAAAGGAACTTCATGAAATTTCTGAAGTTTTTTAAAAAATGAGAAAGAGCTCTCATAACATCAAGGCCATGTGTAAGAGTGTGGAACATGCATACTTTTGTAAGCACCACTCAAAATAACATAATTTTACCAGCTTTTGAACTTGAAACTCTCTTCTTTTCCTTTGGATTAGAATATAACTAAATAGTTGCTTTCCATTTGCTACATTAAGAATCTATAAAGTAGATTTTGTGCTTCCAAGTTTTTGATATTAATTTTTTGGTGTGTTTGTATCCTCCCACCTTTTGTGGATGTCTAAACCTGACAAACCTCTTCATCCAATTGTATCACTACCAGGGACCCCAACATAATTAAAGAAATTATTTAAAAAGCTTGGACATCTCGCAAAGGGGAGTGAATGTTCTATGAACTCCCCAGTACAATGCCTCCAGAAAATCAAAGACCTAATAATAGTAGAAGATAAGATTATGATTTCATTCAATGTCACAGCGCTCTTTAAATACACGGAACAGAACTAGCAAAGGAATCCATAGCAGCAATAATACACCCAACATTACCAAAATTACTAAGATCAAAATACCCAGAATCATGGATCTCACCTTTGCCTCACTATCTACTTTCAAATTTGATGGACAAATATACCAACAAATCAGAGTAATAACCATGGGATCTCCACTCTCAGAACTTATAGCACAGACTGTGATGTAGCATCTAGAAACTATGGTACTCTCACACGTACAACCAAAAATATGAATCCAATGTGTAGATGATACTTTTGTCATAATAAGGAACAACTAAAGACAAAAGAAACAAATTTTCAAAGAAATAAAATTCACAAGGGAAGAAGAAAACAACGTATAATGCATTCTGGATAATCCTCATCAACAAAGGAAATGGCAGCAAACTAGAAATACATGTCTATTGAAAAATGAGCCAAGTGCTCCTCTTGAAGCACCAAAGTAACAATGCAACTTTTCATAAGAGGAACTGTGTAAGAACATTATTGAGATAACTACAAATGCACTGCAACAACCGAGAACACCAGAAAAAGGAAACAGATCACTACACAACATCTCCCAACAAAATGGATACCCATGCAATTTTATCAAAAGGTGCATGCCTTATTCAACCCACTGCAGCACAACCAACATAAGCTATGAAAAGGATAACATTGCCATACATTAAAAAAATCTCAGAAACAACCAACAAACTAATACAACCACATAGCATCACCATGGCACACAAACCAACCAAAGCCCTCCAAAACATTTAAGTAAACTAAAAGAAGATAAAACAGAAGTCATCTACAACATATATTGTAAAGCTGAGCCACTATTTAGGACAGACACAAGACTAGCAAAGCACATTCATAAAGATCAACTATCAATCAATTCAGATACAATGAAAACTGCTTAATTTCATAGCATATGGACAGACTTAACCATAGTTTCAACTGAGAAACTCTGACAATCCTAAACCAAGCTAAATCCAAAAATGCTGGAGAATTTGTGGAAGCCTGTCACTCGGACAAATCAGTTATCAATGGGCACATGGATACACTATTTATACACTATTCATAGACAATAAAGTTTAAAAGATAACAAAAATATCAAAATACCTCCACTCCAGCAATCAACACCAGATAAGCAGGGATTAAGAGCAGAATTTAAACCAGACAAACAATCAACAATCAACAATTAATCATTTAACAACAGCCTAATCAAGGAACTATCAAGGTGAAAAGAAAATTCCCATCAACAGTGACAGGACACGCTATTGAATATAAACAGAGACCAAATTGCACTCCCATCTGGTACCAAAGATATTATGTATTCTGGTTAACGAAAAGTCTGCAAGCAAACAACCAACCCCAGAAAATACCAAGGACTCCACATACATATACATACAGACTATATACATTCAATGTAGTTGACCACGTTCCCATTAAATCCTTTGGAATCTTTTTAGTACGTTAATAAATAAAGCAGAATTAGAAACTAATAATAGCTTTTGAATGGTAAACTAAACTAAAACATTAAGTGATTTAAGCTAGAGAGTTGATTTAAGAAGTATGGAATAAATGACTAAGATAATACATATGATTAGATATTATGGAAAAAAGACATTTTAAGAATGGCTTTCCGTTATTAAATATTGAACTGGTAAGTCTTAGTAGGTCCTTTTTGTTCAGATAATTGATGTTTGCATCAAATATATCTTGTATATTTAATGCGTTGCTTGCTGCTACTCTCCATCCTTTTTAACACTTGCATGAACTGATCTGCATATTACTGAAAAACATGGAATATTAATGCCCACACATTACCCACAGAAAAGAGACAAAAAGGTGAAATTAATACAATAGCAAAGTTTAAAGTAGCATAATATTTTACCAGGAAGTATGTTACACAAAAGAAAGATGCTTAATATGCCAGTCTGTCACACTCTTTCTAATATAATCAGTAAAGAAAATGGGATAGAATTTGTTTTTGTCAAACAAGGAATAGGAAGATTGCTGTGGAATTCCTATTATGAATACTGTTCATACCATTAATCTATGTGAGGCATAGAATTAATGAAATCTAGGAATTTAAGAGATAAAAAAATGGAGCTCAAAGTGACGTTATGTATTATTTTCGTAGTAAAAGAGACACCCTGGAAAAAGAGAACATGCTACCTTCCCTAGTCCACTAAATATTATCAGGATGAAAATGTCCAAGTGGCCAGACTGACAGCATTTCTAGATTTCTCCACTAGACTCTAGAGGAGAAGGCCTCGGTTAAAGATCCTATTTTCTGTAAAAATTGTATTATCATTGCTGTGAGCAAGCTGCTGCTCATTTCTGTCTATATATTGGGTCCATAGTGTTTCCCTTTTCAGCTAAAAATATGTATTTGCATATTCCGCAAGCATAGGTGCATGGCCTGAGGCCCCACATGCGACCTTACAGAGATTTCAAGTGTGATCCATTGACATGACTTAGATTGTACTACTTTGTTTTGAGGTCATTTATGCATACTGTCACTTCTGCCATCTCTGATAGAATTCTTTATTGGCCAAGTGTGATTGGACACACAAGGAATTTGTCTTGGTGCATATGATCTCGGTGTACATAAAAGAAAAGATACATTAGTCAAGAATTATTTATTATTTATTTATTTATTAAGCTTATATGCCGCCCTCTCTCCGGAAAGGACTCAGGGCGGCTAACAGCAATAAAAAAAACAGATAAAATCAATATTAAATGTTAAAAACCACTAAAACTCCCCTTAAAAAAATCCTTTAGTCCAATCCGGCCTGGCGAACCATGTCTTAAGGTCACGGCAGAAAGAGCGCAAGTCAGGGGCCACCCGGGGCTCCAGGGGGAGTTGATTCCATAAGGTAGGTGCGCCCACAGAGAAAGCCCGTTTCCTAGGAGTCGCCAGATGACACTGCCTGGCCGACGGAAGAATCATAAGGTACAACACTTAATGATAGTCATAGGATATAAATAAGCAATCAAATCATATTAGGAAACAGTCAATATAAATCGTAAGGATACCAGCAACAAGGTTACAGTCATACAGTCATAAGTGGGAGGAGATGGGTGATAGAAACGATGAGAAGATTAATAGTAGTGCAGACTTAGTAAATAGTTTGACAATGTTGAGGAAATTATTTGTTTAGCAGAGTGATGGCATTCAGGAAAAAACTGTTGTTCTGGTGTGCAGTGCTCTATAGCATCCTTCTTCACTCTTCACTTTAACCTTCCATGGCAGCCTCTCTGTATCATCTTCTCATTGCCACATCCTCCATTGCCACATTCTGTCACTTACTGTCTTCTCAGGCAGCCAACTCCATTATCTTCATCACCCCTTTAACTCCATGCTCATCCTGCATTCTCAAGTCTTCCTTCCAGCCTATGCAACAATACTCATGTTGTTATATTTATTTATATATAATTAGTTATTTATATGTTTATATGTACCATTCATATATTTAGATACTTATTCAAATTTTTGTCAAGCTTCCTCTGTTTATCTTTTTGGTGTGGCCCCACTCTCTTTTGGTAATCATGCTCCCTTATATGCCATTTTAAGCCTGTTGCAGCCCTTTGAACAAATAAAGATGTATACTTCCTGTTTACAGGATCCAATCCTGGTTATATCATTATTATTGTAAAATAATTGTATATATTGTGGTAATCAATATTTGTAATTGTCATGTATTCATTTTGACTACTTTCAGTGAAGTCTGAGTAAGTTAGGATAACTAAATTGAACACCAAGAAAATGTAAAATGCTGACACAAATAAATGCAATGCTTTGAAAGTGAGTTATTTTTCAATGTATCAGTCTCTTAGTTAATTGGCTAATTACTTAGATAAGCCATCTACAATTTTTGGATGCATTCAGCAGTCCTGATTGGTGAACAAATATTAGAGATGATTTACAGGTAAACTGGCAAGTGTTAATACATTTTTTATAGAATTCCTTAAAATCTCAGCTAGCATGAGATTATGCTAGCTAGAAGATAATGCTAGATTATCTTCCAGACCGCCTTCTGCCACCAAGAGCCTCCCGCTGGCCAGTACGCTTCCACAGAGAGGGGCTCCTCGGGGTGCCGTTGGTCAAACAGTGTTGGCTGGCAGCCCCCAGGGGGAGAGCCTTCTCTGTGGGGCATCTGCCCTATGGAACGAATTGCCCCCGGAGATAAGGAGGATTCCAGATCTACGCACCTTCCGCCGCGCCCTCAAGACCTATTCCAACAAGCCGGGCTGGCCTAACTCTTTTAATTGAGTAATTTAGTTCTTAATTTGATTTTAAATTGGGGGTGTTTTAATTGTCGTGGGCCAATACTATTTAATTTGTTTTAAACTATTTTTAAATTTTGTATTCTATGTATTTTTATCTTTGGTTGTTCACCGCCCTGAGTCCTTCGGGAGAAGGGCGGTATATAAATTTGAACAATAAAAATAAAATAAATAGATAGCTCATCTGTTTCCCACATAAAGACATGCTCAGAAACTACAAAATTGTTCCCTTATAGTCCTAGCCATTGACACACAAACATTCTCCACCAAAAGCAACCAAAAAGGTTGTAAACTATTATGACATGCTTGGACCAATACTATTTGCAAGATTGCAAAATAAACTGAGCTATTTAGAGTTTGTAGATCAATGGCCTCTTTTGGTTAGCTATAATACTTTGGCAGTTGCAATCATGTAATAATCTATACTAGTAACAAACTCTTTCCTTACCACCATTTCCATGAAGTGGGAGGTAGCCAGCAAGCAAATCTAAAGAGAAAATATGGAAATTCTGTTCGTATGAAATGCATTGTGGAAAGATGTTTGAGCATAGCTCTGCCTCCAAACAAAGTATTCCATTTATATGGTTTTATTGTTTTTTTCAGTTTTCTTCAAGCCCCAAAATATACTGTCCACTCATTGGAAGAAGAGAACACAAACCTCCTGTAATACAGAATGCCTTAACTTTTGTGGTTGAGTTTTTACTAAATTACACCAAAATCATGTGCCCTTTGATCACTTGCCACAGAGGAGGAGGAAAGAAATCCCTCTCCGCCTAGTTCTCTCTCATCATTTTAATCACAGACTAAAGAATGTATTTGGTTATCTTCCATTCTTCTTTTTCTTTTCTTACATACTGAGTATCTATTTATATCTCATCTCTTTTATTGGCTGTACCAGTAATAATGTTGGAGTTTTGAGTGAATGAACGTGAGTAAAATAAATAATGAGCCTTGGAAGTAAATGCTGCAATTGTTAAACTGTAACTCGGTGTTTGCTAAGCTGGCATTCCTGCAATTTTCAACTCCCAGAATTGCCAGATAGCATGGCAAGGGCTTTTGGTCTTGAAGTTGTAGTCCGACAAATGCAAGACTGGGGACAGTGTTTATGAGGGATTGAGCTGCCGTGGCGCAGTGGTTAGAGTGCAGTACTGCAGGCTAGTTTTGCTGATCACCGGCTGCCAGTAGTTTGGCAGATCAAATCTCACCAGGCTCAAGGTTGACTCAGCCTTCCATCCTTCCGAGGTGGGTAAAATGAGGACCCAGATTGTTGGGGGCAATTTGCTGACTCCGTAAACCGCTTAGAGAGGGCTGTAAAGCACTGTGAAGCGATATATAAGTCTCAGTGTTAATTGCTGGTGCTATTGGTGGCCAGATGCTGTATCATGGCCAGCAAGAGAAAGATGAGATCATGCGATTTCATACATCTTCTCCAGACAGCTTCTTCTCCTGAATAGACTACAAGAACTGAGATTTTTACAATCCGGTTATGAGTCAAGGACTGAGAATTGCTTGACTCATAAGCAACCATCAAAATTCATAATTGTAAGGTAGCCTTTATGGGCACAAAGCTCAAATGAACCTGATTTCTTAATCAGTTTAGAATTTACTTTTCAAATACTAAGTACTTTCTGAATGGTAACTTTTTATAATATTCACCATGTGAGTCTCCTTCTCCTTACCAAAAATAATGATGATGATGATGATGATGATGATGATGATGATGATGATGATAATAATAATAATAATAATAATAATAATAATAATAATAATAATAAAATAATCTAAGGATTTAGAAAAAAATACTTTTTGGAATAAAAAGGAAAGATATTTAGAGCGCTGATTTTGGAAAGTTAAAAACTGACTAAGGGTCCAGATGAATTTGAAGTAAGACTTTGAAATTAAATATAAGAATCCTTTCCTGTGGGAAATTGCTGGGTTTTTGGATTCCTTAGGAAAATATATGATGGGATGAGACTTCAAAAATACCAGAGGGATCTAGAAGAAACTGAAGATTACAATTAAAGGAGAAGAATACTTAAAATCAACTCGTTAACACAAAATGGAGCAAAATACTTTAACATTGGATATTTTGAACAAAAAAGAGCCGAGGTGGCGCAGTGGTTAGAGTGCAGTACTGCAGGCTATTTCAGCTGACTGCTAGCTGCAGTTCAGCAGTTCAAATCTCACCAGGCTCAAGGTTGACTCACCCTTCCATCCTTCCAAAGTGGGTAAAATGACGATCCAGATTGTTGGGGGCAATAGGCTGACTCTGTAAACCGCTTAGAGAGGGCTGTAAAAGCTCTATGAAGCAATATATAAGTCTAAGTGCTATTGCTATTTGTGAGCAATGGTCACAAAAGTTAATTTTAAGAATAACATCATAGATAGATGATGTATAAATGATATTACAGAAGAAGAACAAGATATATCAGACAAGATTGAAATTGATTTGAATATGGATTCAGAAAGATAAGCTACAAGAATGACACTGTAATGATATGAGGGAATGATTTTGAAGGACGAAGGGAAAAGATGCTGCCAAGGGAATGATGGGCCAAGAGGGAGAGGAGGCTGCAGTTATTTAACAGTCGGATGAACCTGGGGGGTGGAGGGGAAACATGACTTCTTTACTCAGTTATTGACAGGTACAACCTGCATGCCCATACGTGCTGTGCTATCACTTTTTTGCCTTTGAATCTGGTCACTGCACTGTCAGAGGAAGTTTGCCTTCCCAGAATCCTTGAAGAGTCAGAAGTTACTTTAATTGGATGGGACCATGATTTTATGCTTAGGTAGCCTTAAAATGGGATCCCACCCCCCAGATCAGTGGTGGGTTGCTACTGGTTCACTCTGGATCAGGTGAACTGGTAGCAGCAGCAGCGGGAGGCTCCGCCCACCCGCCCGGATGTCTCTGCACATGCACAGAAGCGTCGTGTAAGCACACACTCATCCACAAGCGAACCGGTAGCAAAGGGATTTGAAACCCACTACTGCACCAGATCCCAGCTTTTGAAGCCACATGTAAGAAGCAATGAAGGGGAAGAGGCAGGGAAAACAGATGTTTCTGTACTGCTGGATTTCGCATGGTGGGTGTGTAAATAAGAAAAGTGAAAACTATCACTCAATGCTGCGACTAATTTCAGTCCCTAAAATAGCCATTCCTAATCTGGAGAGCTCCATAGACATATTGATTTGACCTCTGGAACTCTGCAGATCATATCACTAAAATTCAGCAGCAAATGCAAACAACTAGGCATAAAATGTTTGCATGAGTTTCCACAAAGAAATGCAGTCTAAAGAAAATGGGTACGTCATATTCTTACTTGCTTGACTTACTTATTTGATTTAATTTTCCAGTTCTTATAAAGGTAAAAAAAAAACCCCAAAGTTTTATTCTATCCCCTTTGTTGAGGTTATAGCTGCAAACCAAGAGTCTGTGAATTCAAGTCCCACCTTAGCCATGAATGCCAGCCGGTGACTTTTGGCCAGTCACTCTCTCACCTCACAGGATTGTTGTTGTGAGAAAAATAGGAGGGGGGGTATTGGATATGTTTGCTGCCTTGAGTTCTTTGTAAAAATAATAAAGGTCAGATACAAACAAACAAACAAACAAGTAAATAAAAAATAGGAAGTATTGATAATTCCTGTACAATAGCATTGTAGTTTGGAGAGTACCAGATGAAAGAAGACAGCCATCTAAAGAGTGATTCTGAGTAAGTCTTGAGTAGCTGGGGAATTCTGGGAGTTGGAAGTCCAGACCTCTTAAAGTTGCAAAGGTTGGGAAACAATGGTCTATATAATGTTTGATTTTCCACACTGCAAATGAGAAAGTTTCAATCACTTTGCAACAAGCCATATGGAATGTATGCAAAACGATGGAAGATCTGACTTCTCTGGCGTTGTTAATAAATACCATGTGTTGTTTTACTGTTGCTGATTTTTCTAAATCTGGCACTATTTTCCCTTCTTTCCTATTCTGTGTTAAAAGAAGAGCAAGAAAACTGTTAAAAGCATAATGAAATTTGCAGAGATCAAGGAAAAAGCATAAACCAACATAATTTAGCTTGAAACTTTAGGATGAACTGGACTGGCTTTATTTTATATTTAAAAACTGTGGGAAAGTGCCTGTTCTAGAAGAACGTATCAAATCTCATGGAATTGTTTATTAGCCAGTACTCTTCAGAAAAGGAACTTTTTCACCAAAGATTTCACACACCACCTAATGAAACACTGTATATGAAGACAGAGATAGATTGCTTTCAGTCAGAATGGAGAAATTCAACCCTCTTCTAAACTAGCCTGGGACAAGTCACCTCTCCAATTCAACACTCCAGTGTTGTTATGATGGCCTTCCAAATATATTAGACTACTACTGCCATGATTCCCAGCAAGCATAGTTATCATGAATCACTGCACTTTAGTGAATCGTGATAATTAAGTGAATCTGGTTTCCTCCACTGACTTTGTTTGCTTGCTAGCTGGGAAAGTCATCAATGGCAATCACATGATTCCAGGATTCTGCAACCGTCATACATGTGTGCTGGTTGACAAGCACCCAGATTTTTCGTGGGGATGCTGTGCTGATAATAAGTGTGAGGAACAGTTGCAAGTCACTTTTTTGAGTGGTGTTGTAACTTCACATGGTGTTGTGGCCCGCCAGCAGCCTGCACGGATCGTGGCTGATCCTGACGACGAGGCTGGTGTGGGTCGCGCCAGCAGCCTGCGCGTCGGACAGCGAGGAGGCTGAAGAGGATGTGGTGCCAGAGGCAGAGACTCAGCCTGGGCCTTCAGAACCTCCAGAGGCTCCTTCAAGTGGAGAGAGAGAAGTGGAGGAGCCTCTCCTCAATGCTCAAGCACGCAGGGCTGCCAAAAGGCAGGAGTAGCTACTCAGGAGGAGAAGGTCTCCTCGAGAGTAAGGTTTGAGGATAATTGGCCACTCCCTTAGCCTATTTAAGTCGCACGCAGTTAGTAATTTCTTGCTGGAAACAACGTGTAATTATTACAGAGCATTTTGGAGAGTGAGTGTCTTATCGTATCTTGTTTTCTGGACTGGTTGCCAATCTTTGCTGGACTTTGTTTATTCTTGGTACATTATAACTTTGATAAGGACCGTTGGTGTGTGTCACAATCCTTGGGAATCCGGAGCTGGGGCAGAACACATGGTCACTAAAAAAATGATTATAAGTTGAGGACTACCTGTAATGTTACTGATATTACTATTGTAATAAAAATAATAGTAAAAAAGTAAGGTAAAGATAAAGGTTCCCCTCGCACATATGTGCTAGTCATTCCCGTCTCTAGGGGGCAGTGCTCATCTCCGTTTCAAAGCCGAAGAGCCAGCGCTGTCCGAAGATGTCTCTGTGGTCATGTGGCCAGCACGACTAAACACCAAAGGTGCATGGAACGCTGTTACCTTCCCACCAAAGGTGGTCCCTATTTTTCTATTTGCATTTTTTACATGCTTTCGGACTGCTAGGTTGGCAAAAGCTAGGACAAGTAACGGGAGCTCACCCCATTACGTGGCACTAGGGATTCGATCAACAAGCTCAGCGACTTAGCCACTGAGAAGTACAAAGCTTAATAATAAGGCTAGTTTACAGTTATATAGTATAGTCTTAGCAGGGAGCATTAAATTAGCTTCAAATGTTTCCCCTGTGTACCCTTATTAATGTATAGAAGTCTTATTATTAAATTTTGTAAACTAGCTGTACTATTAAGTTTTGGCTTGTTAAGTCTAAGTGACAAAAAAAAATCCTGCCCATAGGCATTCCATCATGCTTCCATTGATCAGATTAATAAGGCTAGCTATTTTAGAGGACTATATGAACTATAGCTTCCCTATCTTTAGTCATACTGGCTGGAAATGATTGGAGTTTCAGTTCTACGGCATTTAAGTAATCAATATTGTCATTCCTTTCATAAAAGTTCTCAAAAGTTATTCAAACTAGCCCTTTTATGTATCTTACCCTAATCATGATGTATTTGTTGAGAATGAAAGAGATATCTCAGTTATGAACTACCTATTGTTTTCATAATTCGTTGACCCATTCTTTGATCTTGGACAAGATTAAGAATATTCTGGGCTAAGCATAGGATTCTTCCACTCCAGGATGGAGTGGAATACAGTGACATGATGAGTGAAATTCAGAAGGAAGAATAGCACACTATCTTTAGCTATATGCAAAAAAAGAACTTAAATAAAAGTCTATATTGACAAAATATAGTCTGAACCTAGATTTTTATATTTAATAATAATAATAATAATAATAATAATAATAATAATAATAATAATTAATAATAATAATAATAATTTTATTTCTATACCGCCCTTTTCCCGAAGGATTCAGGGCGGTGTACAGCCAATTTAAAAACACAAGACACAACAATGATTAAAAATTAAAATAATTAAATAGATTTGGCTGGTTTAAAACCCCAAAAATTTAAAATACCCCAATTTAAAATCATTATGTTGATAGCCCGGCCTGGCGGAACAACAGGGTCTTCAATGCGCAACGAAACACCCGGAGGTCGAAGATCTTACGTATTTCCGGGGGCAGTTCATTCCACAGGGCTGGGGCTCCCACAGAGAAGGCCCTCCCCCTGGGTGTCGCCAGCTGACATAATTTGGCCGATGGCACCCTGAGGAGACCCTCTCTGTGGGAGCGGACTGGCCGGTGGGAGGCTACTGGTGGCAGAAGTCGGTCTCGAAGGTATCCGGGTCCTATGCCATGGAGCGCTTTAAAGGTGGTAACCAGCACCTTGAATCGCACCCGGAAGACCACTGGCCAGTGCAGCTCGCGCAGGAGGGGTGGAAGGCTTCCAGACACAAGAATTTCCACTCTGCAGAACTGCCTTTCCTAGGGGAATTGAAAACTGTCCCTGCTTTGCTGATCTCTGCCTGCTGTTGAAGTAATTTTTCTTTAGCTTTTGCTTTGGCTCAAATGTTGAATATTTATTTTCAACTGGCTTCTCTGCATTTTATAGTATGGTTTGTTTTTTATTCATTTATGTTTCTATTTGTAGCCCATCTTTCCTTAAAAACAGGGCATAATAATATAAAACCACTAATAGTAAAAACATTTTTAAAAAGCTGGCTAATCCCAATACATCCAACCCTAAAGAAAATAAGATTTCAATATATTTATTACATTCATGAATACTTGAAGAAAGTAGGAGTATCTATCCAGGTGATAAAATATCAGTGGGGTTGATCGAACAAGTTCTAAATATTATGAAAGGACAGCAAATTGTTTCTTTTTCTATTTATATATCCGTCTTACTATCAGGTGAAATTTGCACTGATAGAATCTTCTGTTTCATATGAAAAATTAAGTTAATTTGGGATATGATCTAGTTTGATTTTGGATTCTGGAAGATCATCACATCCTGACAGATTTAAGTACACAGGCTACTATACAGAGATCACCATTCAATACAACGATCTTAAATTTGACCCCAAATTAATTAATGCAGCTTTCTCAGGATCACTTTAATATATTCCACCCTTCATTCTTTTCCTCGCAGTACCCTAGAAGCTTTGCATTTTGATTCAAATATGGTTTTCAGATTGTCTTCAAAAGAGTTATTTGTAGGATACCCTAAAATAATTTAAATGAAAGTTTCATTTAATCAAAGCTTATTGGAATATTGCTAAAACTGAGGAAAGGCACTCCCACCAACCTGTGTCCCTCCCATCTCTGCTTTATCGACTGCCGTCCACTCTTCATTGCAGGGCAGTAAGCAGCCCCAGAACAGTGCAGCTCTGGGACTACTTGAAATTCCCCAGGAAGCTGCAGCCACCCCAGTCCAATCCCACTTGCCTTCACCACCCTGCGCTTCGAGACTTCTGCTGCCCCAGCTGACTTTCGCCATCATCTTCTCGCTTCCAATGATGACGAGATGTATCTGGCCTGACTATTGGACTATATGGGGCTGTTTTAATGCTGTGAAAAAGAGAATGAATGAATAGGCTTCTTTCAGCTTTCTCCCCCTTTTTTACAGAGCAAAGCCATACAGCCCAGCAGCCAGAACAGACATGCTTCATCAGCAGCAGTAGCAATAAGGCGAAAGTCAGCTGGGGCAATGCAAGATGGCCGGGAAGTGGGGGGGGGGAAAGGACACAGATTGAGGAGATTGGCACTTGATTGCCAAGTGCACTAATGTTGATCATGTAACTACAGAGGCACAGCAATAGCCATAACTTCATAAATCCCTTCTGTGCCATCATAATTTCGAATGATTGTTGAACAAATGGGTTGTAAAATAAGAATTAGCTGCGGTAAAAAGTGATAATCTTGGAATTCAAAGACACATTATCTTCTTAAGATTTAATTCTCTGCTTTTTCATTAGTTGGATTTTGAAGTTCATTTTTGGAATTTTGAAAGGTTGGACAGAATAATTATAAGTTTCAAGCTACTTTGAGCAGCCCGTTGGAAACCTGGGAAAAATAGGGTTGAGAAACAATTGAGAATTGTTTAAATTATTACTGTACATTTTTTCTAGTATTATTGGATTGCAATTAGCCCAGGTTGCATCCATCTCCTTAGTCTGAAAGGCTTGGAACAGATGTTCATTATAATATTTACATTATTGCCAGGGCCAAATTAAAAGCTGAAAAATATTCTCAAACCTCTCATATGGCTGGACACATTTTCCCTATAAATCTTGTAAATTAGATTGTCCAAAGAGTGCATTATTCACTGATCTTTAATATGCTTCCACTTCTCACATTTGCATATACAGTACATTTGTACATATGAGGAAATTATTCAGGCTTCAAGATGAAGCTAGTTGACTAAACTTTAAGAATACAGTTAACCATCATCAGAGTGACTGGTTTGGAAATCTGATATTGTTAATCCCTCTAAAGGTGCCAAGGTAGGGAAGGCTTGCTTTGAACATTGTACAAATGTTTCTTCTGTCCTTAGGCAAAAATGTATCTGTGAACACTTTGAAGTGTTTCTTTCAAAATACCAAATAAGATTGAAGTACTCAATATGATTGTTACCTAATTTTCATCTGAATCTACATAGCATGTTTGCAGAATCATCCTTACCTAGTTTTCCCTTCTCCTTTTAGGTGCTATCAGCAGCCACAAAATTTCATCACAGAATAATTATTTTTCATGGGAAGATTCCATTTTCAATACCTCCATACATGCTGCAGTTCGACATGGAAAATGGAAACTACTCACAGGCAATCCTGGTAAATTTCTAGCGGTATTTGGAAAATGTTTGTTGAGCACTGAGTTTTCATTTTGAAAGCAATTGATGCTTCAAAGCAGGACTTGCAATGTGGAGATCCTTTGAAATCCTGTTTTGCTCCTGCCGGATTCTCTGTCTTTCCTAAGATGATTTTTTAAAAAAGATTATTTTACTTAACAAATTTAAAGTTGATTAAAACAAAGTACCAGCCCTTAGCATGGTCTTTGTAAAAATGCATCTAGGCCCTGCCTAGACCTCACAACCGTTGTTGTAGCCAACCATTCTTTCAGAAGGTGTGATCACTTGCCTTGACAACAAGGCAAATCTAGATGGAACATTTTCTTCTTCTGCCAATGGATATATCTTTCTTCTGTCCATTAAAACCGCAGGAGATTATGATTGTAAGCATGTTTGCTCAGTGTAGCTACCACTTTTTCTATTTCAAGCACCAAGCTTGGACTGGAATTACCAAATATACTTGCAAGAAAGTCTCTTATTTATGCCATGTTGTTTTGAAACTCATTGTTTTCTTTTAACTCATCTTTCATGCTTTCTTTTACTCAGAAATCACAACCAACAAAACAACCCCAACAGCTTGCATGCATAGTTGTATTAGTGCAGGGCTCTCCTTCAGTCTGTATTTTCAGAGTATCTGATTATGCAGAAGCTATGCTTGACAAGATCATAATTATTGAATGAAAATACAGGAGGAATAAAAGCTAATACGAGTTTTTACATGGGTGCCTTTTTTAAAAAAAAGAAAGAAAAATTGAAGGACACATTTTTAGCCACAAAAAAAGGTAGGTCAGCTTCTTCTTTCCCAATCAATTCCTGTGTAGATGCATAGAATGGAAAAAAACTGGAAGATGTAAGAATTCGGATTGGGCCTACTTGATTGAGTGTTTCACAATCTTAGCAGCTTGATGAAGTAGAATAGGGACTTCAAATCCACATATCTTAAAGCTGCCAAGGTTGAGAAATACTGACTTAAAGCATTAATACATTATTCTTTCAGTATTCCAATTATTCCATGATAATTCAATATAAAGTACAACTATATGATTAAAAAGCTGTCTTCAATTCAAAATTTGCCAGAATTTCAAAACTAATTCAGATAGCCAAATAGAAGCTCTCTTGTTCCAATCTTTAAATATATCTTCTTGTTTCCATCAAATCTCTTAAAAAAAACTGATTTCATCTAAAAAGCTTGAGATTTGAAGAAAGAATCTCAAGTGGAGAAGACAAAAATAATGTAGAACAACATCAATGGAAAACCCATCGCTTTTGAATATTGATACTCGTAGCAGTCTGAAAAGGGGGAAAGTTACGCTAGTATACAGTTTAATGGGGAGACTATGCACTTGGTGGAACTTAAGTTCATTTTTTTGTATCTTGAAAAATATTTCCTCTGTCTTATGACTTTTTTTTTTCCTGTACACACACAGGGAATGAATGAGGTATAGTGAAATATAAAGGAAAATACCAAAACAAGCCAAAAAGTAATGAACTGCGGCCAAGTGGCTTTGTCATATGCATATTTTTATACATGTTATATCAGGAATCCTATCTTTTATTAATGTTTAATTTCTCTTCACAGTACCTGATGCTTTCTTGTCAAACTCAAGGCCCGGGGGCTGTGGCCAGCCCAGGCGATGCTTAGATCTGGCCTGCGGGGCCACCTTGAAATAGGACCAGCCTGAGATGCCTCTATCAGTGAAAATGGAGCTCAGGCTCCCTTTTCGCTGGCAGAGAGCTGCAGGAGGATCCCACCAGGCCTGCCCGGGCCACACAAGTGCTTCCAACACGAATGAGGTTGAGCTGGCCATGCCCACCCTGGCCACGCGCTCCCACCCCCCCGAGGTCAAACACAACCCTGATGCAGCCTTCAGTGCAATCGAGTTTGACACCCCTGATTTAACGGATCTGAACTGACCTATTACCACCACAATAGAATCAATTCTAAGTGACAAATTCAGTTCTATGTCAATATAATTGAAGAACCTAGATCTGCAAACACATTGGATTCCAATTATGAGGCAAATACTTTCCCAGCTAACCTTTGATTTTCTCTTTATAGGCTGCAGCCATTGGTTTCCACCACCGTCTTTATTCAATGAGTCAAATACTTTGTCATTAGATCCATCCACGAAGAAACTTTGGCTGTTTGATGTTGTCCATGATGCTGAAGAAAGAAATGATTTATCAGAACAGTATCCTGACATTGTGAAAAAACTGCTGTTGCGACTCCGGCATTACTATAAGAACTCTGTCCCTGTGTTCTACCCAGAAGAGGATCCGCGCTGTGATCCATCTGCACAAGCTGCTTGGGGGCCTTGGTTGTAGGAACTTGCACAGCAAACATTATTATGTCATGCAGTGGAATTGAAAAATGGCTTGCCATGCTCCATTTGTGTCACATCAGATGTATGTGTTCTTGCATAATGATAATGACAACCATTCCATAAACTTAGGGATACAAGTAAAGAACTCTGGGATCCTTTTATTGTACCTTGACAGTTTCAATTTCAGACATTTGGATATATTCCTTACTCAATGAATCTGGGCAATTTTAATTTCACATTTGATTGGTCTTGAAGTTCTACCGAAATCACAAGTCTGTAATTTGGAAGTTAGTTTTTGTTCAAAGCAGAGGGTAAAGATGCTGCCTTTCCAAAATTTCTGGGCAGCAGCTGGGAAACATTATTTCATTTGGAAAGCTCTGAGTCATGGGTGGTGGTGGGATGATAGGGGCTTCTAAATTCCTTCACATTTGAAGTCAGATCCTGGATTTCAATATTTGCCTGAAGCAGTCAGCATTAGTGGGGGTGAGGGAGGATGCTGAAGGAATTGAGAAGAAAAAGTGAAGAAGCAGATTATTGCACTGTATTGGCATTTCTTCATTCACCTTTATCTTCCCAATTAGAAGAACATTCCAATTTTCTCATGAGTACAATGTCTTATCCTAGAAATTCACAGAACCTCTTTAGAAACTGCTGCCAAACTGTAAGAACTTATTAAATCCTATTTTAATTCCAATAATCTTTTTTTCTGATTTCATGTTTTAAACCTGGCCTTGTTAACTTTGTGGAATCGGACTTTCAGAGGCAAAGTATGGCTCATAGGTTGAAGAGAGGTCATACACTCCTGTCCTACCTATAATTTACAGGGTCTTTGCTTGTACAGCCTTCATTTAAAGTCTGTCTCTAAATTCTGCAGTTTGAACAGGGCAATCTTTACATATTTATTTAAACTTCAGATTTGGAACAAGACTACAGGCTTTCTCATGGACCAATAACTGGTTTAAAAAAACTCAGATACAATTAGCAGTTATCACAACATAGGGAAATAAGAACTAATATCCTGGGACAATCTCTCCTGCTATAAGAATTTTTTTAAATTTCTACATAATTACTTAGAATTAGTAATGAAATGCAAAGAAGACAAATTGTTGATAACATCCAATAATTTTAGGAGATGGTATAAAAATAATTATCAAGAAAATCTGTCCAAAATAAGTAGTTGATAATATGTTCAAAATATGAAGACAAAATGATATAGAAACTTTGACTTTGCATATACATTGATATAGTCCAGTGATGGCTAACCTTTTTGCCATTGCATGCCAAAAGTGGGGGGGGGGGTGCTGGGTGGTTGCGTACGTGCATGCCCACACTGATAATTCTATGTGCCCTGCCCCCCACACACACATGCGTGTGACCCCTTCCATGCTCCCCCTGCTTTTGGCATGTGATGGCACGGTGGACCCAGTAGACCCATTTTTCACCCTCCCCAGGCTCCAGAGGCTTTCTAGGAGTCTGAGGAGGGCAAAAACAGCCTTCCCCACCCCCGGAGGCCCTCCAGAGGCCGGAAACAGCCCGTTTGCTGACTTCCGGTGGGCCCAGAAGTCCCAAAAATCAGCTGGCCAGCGCACACGTTTGCTGGAGCTGAGCTAGGGCAACGCTCGCGTGCCCACCAATATGGCTCCGCGTGCCATAGGTTTACCATCATGGATATAGTCTAAACTTGAAGTCATGGTCTATTAAAAGTTCCTAGAGTTCTGCTACTTAGTACAGATAGTCCTCAACCTTCTATCACAACTGGAACCAGAATTTCTGTTGCTAAGCAAGGTTGCTTTAAGTGAGTCACATCTGATTTTATGACTTTTTTGGCATGGTTGTTAAGTGAAGCATGCAGTTGTTAAGCAAGTATTGGTTCTCCCATTGGCTTAGTTTGTCAGAAGACACCAGGCAAGGTCACAAATAGTGATCACATGACCCACACGATGCAAACATTGTAAACACATGCCAGTTGCCAAGAACCTGAATTTTGGCCCTGTGACCAAGAGGATGCTACTATGGTTGTAAGTGAGGACTAGTTGTAAATAATTTTTCAGTGCTCTTGTAGCTTCAAATAGTGGCTAAACAAATGGTTTTAAATCAAGGACTGTATATTAAACTGACCCAACGTGGAAAACGTCTATAAAAGATAAATTGAGAGCTAGGGTTCATTAGAATGAGATTCAGAATCGCCAACCATGGTGTCCTTCTCAGTGTTGTAGCATACAGAGACTGTCTTACAGTGGTTCCACTTCTTCCTAAGCATGTTGGTGTGCATATGAAAATAGCGATCATATCCATGGTTACTCCAATGTGGAATTTCACAGGATTTCCCACTTGGGGAAGTCATTTGTCAATTTGGAGTGAGATAGTAGAATGTTTCCAATACTCAGTTGTACAGTACTACCCCAGATTGGACGAGAGATAGTCACAATCTTGTCTTGATCTTTGAAGTCTGTGAAGGCCTGAATTGATCTAATGGAGCTCAAATTAAATCCTTGCAAGATGGGGGTACTATTTATGGTGATCGATCTAGCTTGATTTTGATTCCATGTTTAACTGTGAGTTGTGCTCTTCTTAAAGAAGCAGGTAGGTCCTCCTGAATTCACAACTCCTGGTAGAGAAGATGGGGGTCATGAGTAAGGAGGACTTTTTTTCAGTTTCGGTTGGTGCAGCAGTTGAAGGACTTTTTGGATCAAGGGTTTTTGACAACAATGATCCATGTCCTCATCACTATATTGCAGCACACTATACATCAGGGGTGTCAAACTGGATTTCTTCGAGGACATTGTAGTTCTCCATGGGCCAGAGGTGGGGGAGGACGGGGAGACGGAACGGATGCCTCCTGCAGCACTTTGCTCCCCATTTTGGCTGGCAGAGTGCTTCAGGAAGCCGTCTAGGCCAAAAACGGGGCCCCATTTTGGCTGCCAAAGGCACTGCAGGCCAGCCCTTTGCTATTGTGGGCCAGATTTAAGCGCCCCGGATCTGGTCTGCGGCCCTTGATTTTGACACCCCTGCTATACATGTATGTAGCGTATTTTTGAAGAAGCTTCAGCTGAACCATAATGCTATCTCCCACCAACTAATTAGAAATAGATTTCCCAATGTTTACATATATGCTGCAGTCGCTGCATTAAGTTCTGGATCCATTTCAAAGTGTTGATGTTTATCTTCAAAGTCCTTTGTGGCTTGGCACCCAAATGCCTGTTAGTAAAGTTGCCTATACTTTTCCCAGCTAAATTTAGCACTACATACATATTCTTCAAGAGAGGGCACATTGAAAGGATTCTCTATCAGGCAAGTGAAATTGTTACTGTTGTTATTTTAATTGCTTGTTTTTAAGATAAATGAAACTGAGTCTTAGGAAGTATGTAGTGGATGCAATTACCTATGCAATCATTACATAAAATATCCAAATCCCAAGTTCGTGAATGAAATGGGATAAGGGAAAATTCAGGACAGACAAATGGAATGGTTTTTCACACAAAAACTTGTAGAAATTACAACCAGTTAGGAAAGTGTAAATCCCCAAGTTGGTCAGTTTTCAAAAGATTGGTTGAATTCATGGACGTTAAAACTTTGCAAGGATACATAAGATGACTCTGAATATCAGTTACTGAGCAAATTAATTGGAAAAACTGTTGCTCTGTCTGTCTTGAATCAGGCTATCAGATTTGAACTACAAAAATCTGGATAACCAGTAGGTAGCAACAAAGAAATGCTGGAAATTCAGATCCAGCATCCAATAATTGAGGGCCAAGGCGCTTCCTGCCATTAGGCTGTGAGGAAGCTATTTCAGGCAATTGATTTTGGATGTCATAAAAAGGCAATCAAGTTCTTAGTACTATAACGTTGTTTTTTCAGTTGGTGAGATGCACCTATGAGATTTCATGCCATACGAGACAAAACAACTTAGCCTATCTTAAGTACATATGCATCTGAAATTAGGGAAGCAAGAATGTCTTGTTAAAGGCTTCCTGTTTTTGTTAGACTCACCACTCTGGGAATAAAACACAGATCTAAATTTGGCTTTGACCTGTCTGATCAATTAGGCCTCTTATTACAGTTAGCAATTCTAACGGGATGTGTAAACCTACTCCAAGAAATAAAATGTTCTGGAGAATTCTGGAATGTTCCATTACTCCTTGTGGACCACCCCTATTTCTTGTCAGATTAGCATGTTTCAGAAGAGAAATTGAATGTTTAAGGGTTCTCTGGAATGTAATTATTAGTGCCCAGCAACATAATTCTTTTAAATCACTTCAAATAGTGCTTGGCAACGTAATTTTTTAAAAATCACTTCTTCTGAGGCTTTAGATAAGACATACAGTGCCATTCATAATCCCACCCCAAGTGAATAATTACCTCAATATTAAAATTGCATATTATCAAAAAGTAGTACTATTAACCAATACATTTTCCAGCTAAAGTTTTTGATTTACTATGTAAGCTTTGTATGTTTTTCTCTGATTCAGTGCCTTGCCAATAATGTAATCTAACTTGGAAACATTAGTAATAAAATATCTTGAAAATCTTAAACCAATATTTTTAAATCTTACATTTTTGCTGATATAATTTCTTTAGAAATATGAATATATTTTAGCAGGAAATTAAGGCAAAGGGCATATTGTAAACAGGCAATTATTTTTTATCAGTTCTTTTGTACCATAATCTTAGAAGTCAAAATTATATCAAAGCTATCTACCATAATACACTCTCTGAAAGCAAATTATTCCTATAACATATAATTTTTGCATTGTTTTCATACTCTAGTGATATTTGAAAAATAGACTTTTGGATGATAGTTCCCCAAAAAAAAAGGTTTTGTCAAAGACCTAATTGATTTAAAAGATCATTTAGCATTTAATACTGTTTTGGTGAAACTCTTTCCTCAACTTCTACCTTTTAGATTTTAAACCTTAGATTTTATTATAAATTATAAAATTGTTTGTTAAATTACTTTATTTAGGTCATTTACAGTATTTTCAGGTTAGTATGTCAATTGGTACCTAATAATGAGGTTGTAAAGTGTAACTGTCCCATGATTTTATTTATTTCTTGGTTCGATTTTATATGCCGCCCTTTTCCGGAGACTCAGGGCGTCTTACAATGCGTTAAGCAACAGCCTTCATACTTTTGTATATACCTGCTTAGTAGGGCTTTCGGCCTCCCCAAAACGGTGTTCTTTTTTATACAAAGTCAGCTTATTTCCCCCACAAACCGAGTCCTCATTTTACCTACCTCGAAAAGATGGAAGGGTGAGTCAACCTTGAGCCTGGTGAGATTTGAACTTGCAGTAATTGCAGGCAGCTGGTGTTACTTAACAGTGCTTTAGTCTGCTGTGCCACCAAGGCTCTTTATCACTTAGCCATGGCAATTCTAGCAGTTCCAATGCCATTGTAACCCTAAGATGTGCAGGTCATTAAAAAGGGAGTGACAGGAGTCCCATGTTTTTTTTTTAAAAAAGGGGATATCATAGTGTGGAGAGGCCTGGAAATGTGTATGGGGTGCTGCATGCAATTTACAGGACTGACTTGTGACCTTTCCTGCCAACTTCCCCATTGCCTTTGGAATTTGGAATTGGAATATTCGCTAATTGTGATTGGACACATAAGGAATTTCAGTGTACATACAGACAACAAAGTGATAAGTCATAGATCATAAATCATAAGACACAAACAACAAGTGATAAATTATAAGATACCAAAAGGAAAAGGTAGCAGGAAAGATGAATAGAATAGAATAGAATAGAATAGAATAGAATAGAATAGAATAGAATAGAATAGAATAGAATAGAATAGAATAGAATAGAATAGAATAACAGAGTTGGAAGGGACCTTGGAGGTCTTCTAGTCCACCCCCCGCTTAGGCAGGAAACCCTACACCATTTCAGACAAATGGTTATCCAATCTCTTCTTAAAAACTCCCAGTGTTGGGAGCATTTACAACTTCTGGAGGCAAGTTGTTCCACTGATTAATTGTTCTGTCAGGAAATTTCTGACAGGAAATTTCTCCTTAGTTCTAGGTTGCTTCTCTCGTGGATTAATTTCCACCCATTGCTTCTTGTCCTGCCCTCAGGTGCTTTGGAGAATAGCTTGACTCCCTCTCCTTTGTGGCAGCCCCTGAGATATTGGAAAACTGCTATCATATCATTCCTAGTCCTTCTTTTCATCAAACTAGACATATCCAGTTCCAGCCACTGTTCTTTATATGTTTTAGCCTCCAGTCCCCTAATCATCTTTATTGCTCTTCTCTACACTCTTTCTAGAGTCTCAACATCTTTTTTACATCGTGACGACCAAAACTAGATGCAGTATTCCAACTGTGGCCTTACCAAGGCATTACCAAATGGTATTTATTAACACTTCACGTGATCTTGATTCTATCCCTCTGTTTATGCAGCCTAGAACTGTGTTGGCTTTTTTGGCAGCTGCTGCACACTGCTGGCTCATACTTAAGTGGTTGTCCACTAGGACTCCCAAGATCCCTCTCACAGTTACTATTATTGAACAAGGTACCACATATACTGTACCTGTACAGAAGATGAGGTTAAAAGCAATACAGCCCTCTTCTACATGGGTAAATATCTTTAGGCATAAGACAGTGCTGTGGGGATTAGGTGTTTAACAGTGATGGCATGGGGGTGGGAAACTATCTTTATGTCTAGTTGTTTTGGCATGCAATGCCTTATAGCAGCGTCACGAGGGGAGAAGTTGAAATGCTGCCAAGGAAGGCAGCATACACGACTCCCTGCGACATAACCACAGTGCTGCGATGGCTGGAATTTCAGGGACTGGTTGCGTGCCCATTTTTTCAGTGCCATTGTAGCTTTGAACAATCACATGGTATAAACCAAGGACTACCTGTATTTCATCAGTAGGCGGTAGCATAGAAGAGTCAAGGTGAGTTATGCTTATAGGTTTGTTTGTTCAGTTTAACTGGCAAATGCAATCTTTAAACAAGCATCTGATTTTTTTAAAAGTATAACTTCCTTGTCATGTTGAATGTCAGAGCTGATTGCTAAAATAGAATACAGGAAAAACAAAGCAATATGTACTAAAATCAAAATAAGCATTCAAGCCCCATCAGAGAGATTCAGCATTGCACAGAGGACTGTAATACAAGTCATAACTTTATAAAAAAAACCTTCAGATATTTTAAGAATTAAAGGCCCTTTGTAAAAATCAACCCCGTATTTTTGTCATAGCTTGAGATGCCAACATGTGCCCACAGTGAACCCATGCGGCTTTGCAAGCCTTGCTCGTTGTGGTTTTTAAAGTGTATGTTCTTTACATCTAAATCTAGTGTTCCTTCTTGACTGTACTTATTCTAACTATAGCTATGCAGACAAAACACACCATGTTTTATACCACAGGTCCAAACAGAAGAAAGGATAAGTAGCAGAGTGGAGAGCTTCCTTTTTTTAAAAAAATGCTGATGTTTAGTGTTTTGTTTTATTTCTTCTAGTAAATGTTTTCTTCTTCTTTTTAGTTCTTGCATCTATACATCACTGATGCAGGAAATAATGCGGTATGATGAACACTTGATATATCTGTTAAGAATAAAGGTTTAGGTTTGTGCACTCAGACCTCATGCACCTTTATTCAGTAAATTTTATTTGGGGTGTGTGTGTGTGTGTGTGTGTGTGTGTGTGTGTGAGAGAGAGAGAGAGAGAGAGAGAGAGATGTTGACTCCTGGCAAGTCCCTGCTGTTTTCTTGGCAAGATCACAGAAATGGTTTGCCATGCCTGCTTCTTGGGGCTGGGAGAGACTGACTGGCCCAAGAACATCCAGCTGCTTTGTGCCTAAGCTGGGACTAGAACTCATGGTTTCCTGGTTTCTATCCTGACACTTTAACCACTACACCAAACTGGCTTTCATAAACATAGTATCCCTCCTCTAATTTTATTCGCATAGCAGCCACATCAGGGAGCTTAGGCAAAAGTGGTCGGGATTTCATGACTCAATAGGAATTTGCACCTGATTCTCTCTTGTTCTAGTGCAACATTAGCCCAACGCTAATGTTGACCAAGTGTATCTGGCTTCAACTCTCAATTGTTATCGAATCAAACAAAAAGTTAAGAGTGTAACACAATCCCTGGGAATCTATTCAGCATGAAGGATTTTTTTGTATTAGCCCATGAAAACACATCAGCTAGAGATAAATTACAGAATATAATTAATGGTTAAATACAGACTTGCTCAACTAACAAGGGGAGAATCAGATTCAAAAGCAAAAGAGAAATGTGGTGTGGCTTCAGGATTTCCCCTTTATTTCACATGTTGATTGCTTGCCAGCTCATAAATGACATCCTTCTAGACAGAAAAATGTAATCTAGTAAAATGTGCCTAATTTACTCCATTCCATTACTGTTCCAACTAGGTGTCCAGTTAATCATTGAAACTGTCCAGTTGCATGGAAGAAGAGCAAGTAAAGGAAACAATGATAGTATAGGCTACAAATTTTGGTTATACTATAAAGGTAAAGGTTCCCCTCGCACATACTGTATGTGCTAGTCGTTCCCGATTCTAGGGGCGGTGCTCATCTCCGTTTCAAAGCTGAAGAGCCAGCGCTGTCTGAAGACGTCTCCATGCTCGTGTGGCCGGCATGACTAAATGCCAAAGATGCATGGAACGCTGTTACCTTCCCACCAAAGGTGTCCCTATTTTTCTACTTGCATTTTTTACATGCTTTCGAACTGCTAGGGTGGCAGAAGCTGGGACAAGTAACAGGAACCACCACATTTCCTTTGGTTATACTATAGAGTTAGATAAATGACAGAAATTGTGGCATAGGAATTATAAATTAACAATGTCAACTGCAGATAAAGAAAACCTATATGAAATGTTTTATAGATGGTACTTTCCACCTGCAAGACTGGCAAAGATGTTTAAGGACATGTCCGCTAAATGTTGGAAATGTAATCAGACACTGGGTTTGTATTATCATATGTGGTGGACATGCCCAAAGGCAAAAAATATTGGACAAAAATACATACATGGTTAGAAAAAATGGTAAAGCAGCACATAGATCTAAAATCATAAATATTTTTGCTGGGTATCCTACCAGAAAAATACAATAAAGGGAATATATATTTAATTTTACATGTGTTAACAATTGTGTTTGCACAAAAGTGGAAAAATGAAGAGATCCCTACAGAGGAAAATGTAATTAAAAAAATATTAGAATGTGCAGAAATTGATAGATTAACACTCAAAATTAAGGAAAAAGAATAAACTAAATACTTTTTAACATGGGATTTTCAGGCCGCTTGGCAGGGTCCAGGAAAAGGGCCTTTTCTGCTGTTGCACCTGACCTCTGGAACATCTTGCCCATAGTGAGGTTGGCCCCAACTGGTTCTGCCAGTTAGCTTGGGGCCCCAATGGATCATTGTGTTTGTGGGTATTATTTAACATATATGCACATTTTTATCTTTGTAAGCCGCCCAGAGTTACCTTGTAGTAAGATGGGCGGCCAAAAAAATTAAGAAATAAACAAATAAATAAACAGACTTAGCTATGGCTCTATGTTTCTTCTTTGGATTCTGCAAGCTTGGAATCCAGAATTCAACATCGATTAATCTGCATGGTGATTTCTAAGGTTGCAACTTCCTATTTCAGAAACACTTAACAAATTGGTTATTCAGAGAATCCAATACCTTCATGTGTACCCAATGATGATTTAAGCAAAATGAAAGGTATCCTTTCCAATAATATTTTCCCAAGGCTAACTAATAATAACTATTATCTATACACAATAATTTGAAGTCACAGTTGCCAATTCTTTGGCCAGTGTTGGCCTTCATATGCATTGAATTCTTCCAAAAAACCTAGGGTGTTGTAATGTATCATGTAGCATATGTGTGGATGTGCCCTTTTGTAGCTTGGAGAAAAAGAGGAGTTATTTCCAGTTCTACCTTTGACACCTGTAGGTAGGGCTGGAAGAATTGAACAGCCACTGCCACTCAGCGTTGACCATATCAGACCAGAGAAACCAAGAATATGCAACCTGCAGCCCCAATCATCAACATCACTGCATTTCCAGATTTAGCTCATTTTTAGGAGTTTGATTTGGGCCAATCTTAAAGACGTCTTAAAGCCTTGCAGATTACATTCATACTATCCCTAAACCTATTAGTAATATAAAAAAGGCCAAAGATGTTGACACCCCCCCCAAAAAAAAAAGTTCGATTATGTATCCAGCTCCACTCCCTGCAATCTTTGGAACGAAATTAAAAGAACAGTTTCCCAACCTCAAGAAAGTTACAAGCCCGAGACAGACTAGTTGTCTGACTCAGAATGACACTTTCCTAGGCTTGGGGCAACAAGAAGTGTTTGGCTACTTCCCTGCTTTCCCTGAGCAACTTCCCTAGCCAGCCATCTCTCCACATTCAGATATTAAGAAGTGCTATCATCTAAATGCAAAACATCTTTCAAATATTGCAGGCATTCTGGCACAACTAATGAGGAACACAATATCATGTGGACTGATATAAACATCAGATCTCATCAGTGTGCCAATATTCTCTCTCAAAAAAATCATAAGCACACTTTATGATGCTACTGTCCCTGAAAGCTGTATGATTTTTCCTCCTCCTCTTCTATGATAGATTTAGGTTCATTGCAACTTGATGACTTCAATTAATTTCAAAAGTGTGTTACTATAAGAGCTGCATTATTTGTCAACTGGAGCTTGGTGAGGATACATTCTGGTGTAAAATGTGAAAATTAGGCTAGGGAATCATTGTTGACATTAACTAGGGGGTGGGTTAAATCTGGGTTAACTGATAAAGTAAGCTTCTGAAATGCCTAGTCAAATTGGGTGGGGCCGGGGAGGACATTGTACCCCAAGCTCTGCTTCCTCTGAGGCAGTGGTACTCAACCTTTTCTTCATGGACCCTCTTTAAATACCTTTTGTGATCACGAACCATGGCCATGAACCCCCAAGACTTAACTCAAGATTTAAATCATAACATTTCTTCAAGCCTTTGTGGACCCCCGGGTCAACCTTGTGGCCCTCCAGGGGTCTGTAGACCAGAGATTGACAACCACTGCTCTGAGGGATTGTAAGATTTATTTTCTTTTCAAAACACCTGAAAATTGCTATGTTGCTGCTCTTCAAAAATTTCTAGCATATACTACTTCTCCCATATGTACGAAGTGTGCATATTGTACTTGCTTTATAATCACTTGGCTATTGTGTTTTACTATGTGTCATAGAGCTGGTGAGAAGCAACTTGAGTTTGGAATGAAACCATCATAGTTATCTCATACCTGGAAAGGTTTCCACTGTGAGTTCTGTTCTCCTTATCGCTTAAATGTAAGATATGTGCTACCCTTAAGCTAATATTTTGGTTGTCTCCCACCTATGTAGATATGATTACTGTTTTCTCCTTAGCTTTTGCTTACACTCTTCAAAAAACCTGGGATAGTCTTTGCAGTCTCAATTCTTATCAACTCTATATGCAGAAATCCCTTTCTGATACAGAAGACTTGCTAAATTAGAATGACTCTTTTTAAGTGTATTAAGAATGTAGTTGAAGACAGTTATGCCATACTATTGGCAGAAAAGCACATTCCGTATTTTTTTTAACGATATATTGGAAAGGAAACACATTAACATTTGCTTTAGGGTAAAAGCTGTTTTAACAATTCTTTAGAATACTGTGTAGTAGAAATAAAGATTTACATAGTCCAAAATTATAATTTCCAGAATGGTCATACATGCTAAATTAAGAACCAGCATGAAAGCTTTTACTGTCTCAAAGAGAAGCTTGGGATTTTATGAAGTGTTTTCAGTTACATCACTGGCCATCTGTTGCATAAAAATCTGTTGTTTGAAGGCCAGGAGTTGCTCCCAATTTTAGTATGGAAACAGCTCAAAGCAGTTGTGTTGAAGTATCTGTCTTTGGCATTTTACATGGCTCACAAAGTCAGAAAAAGATTTAGTTCTTGTTGTTGAAGCTTTCACATATCCAATTAAATTAGTCTGGCAAATTTCCCCAGCTTCCACACATATCCACCATATTGATAAGCTCATAATAAATTTAACCATAACTACCTGGTACAAATATATATTTAGATCACAATACTATTTACAAGTGGGGTGCAAATATCTCTATCATTTTGACATTGTTCCCAGTCTTTCCTTGCTCAGAATACTAGGGGCATCTATCTGAGAATCTATTAAGACGGCTATATGTTACCTTTTAATTGCCTGTCTCAATCCATGTACACTTATAATTTTGTCTTGATTAGATAAGTGGTCTAGTAGTTCATCCATACAGACAGTAATTTATTGCTTGATATCAAGTTTAAAAGGAGGCCTTTTTTAACTTATAATAGTGTTTTATATTTCCATCTTTTAAGATATTTTTTACTTCTCAGCCTAAAGAACTCCCAACCAAAAGATAATCATGATTGACCCTGTTTTAACAAAATCAACCAGGTTTTGCCAGCTGTTTATGTACATGGAGGGCTGCCAAGAATATTAATACAAACTGTTTGTACAACAAACCATAATATAAATAGTACCAGGATATTACAAAGTACTTTGCTCCATGGACATTTATTTATTTATTTATAGTCAGATTTATATGCCGCCCTTCTCCCACAGGACTCGGGGCAGCTCACAACAATAAAAACAACCCGACAATAAATAAGAATTAAATAATATTAAAACCAATTTAAAATCCCCAGTCCCCAAGTTAAAATCCACAACAGATCAGGGAAGTTGGTGAAAAAGCCATGTCTTTAGGTTGGCGCGGAAGGTGCGGAGGTCGGGGGCCGTCCGGAGCTCAGTGGGCAACCCATTCCAGAGGGTCGGTGCGACCACAGAGAATGCCCTCATCCTGGGGACCGCCAGCCGACACTGTCTAGCTGAGGGGACCCAGAGGAGGGCAGCCCTATGTGAGCGCACTGGGCGGTGGGAGGCCGGTAGGAGGTGATCCTGCAGATACCCTGGGCCCATGCCATGACATGATGAAATATCCTATCTCCATCCCTATATAACTTCCCAAAAGCCAATTTTCAAGCCAATTTTAGCATCTTAATTCATGCTAAAAACAACTGCATTTTGGCTGAAATAAAAATAATCCGTATTATGGTCATAACTCTTATCAATCTATTTTTTATTATTTGCCATCAAGTCACTCTTAGCTCTTAGCAACCACACAGGTAGATTTTCTTCAGGAATAAATCCCATTGCAAAGTGACAAAATAATGTGTAGCTCTTCAACTTTGCAGAAATCTGCTGATTTTAATATTGTGACTTTATGTTTTATTTATTGCCATTATTATTGCCAATCCTGGTTTTTATGTTTGTCTCTTGCTCTTTATGATGCCTCAAGTTCAGATTATACCCTTTTGTCAGTTCTTGCAGAACCTGGTTTCTTATCAAATTTTCTACCTATTGCTATCACCAACTAAGCCTCACTGCTATGACTCCCCATTGTCTATTCACAGCTAAGACTTTCTAGACTCTCTTTTGATTTGTTTCTTCTCTGATAGCTATATGGTCAGATGGGGTTATTAACCAGAATTCCAATGTGCAGTTTTTAGTACAAGCAGTCTTTACAGAGTTGACAATTATCTGGGATTATAATAATTTATCCCATTCAAAATGAGGTACTTGTGCATTTAATTACAGTTGGTTAGTAGACATATTAGTAGATGTTCCAAACAATGGAGATCTCTGTCAACGGTATCCACCAATGAGACAAACTGCAACACTTGATGGGAAACAGTATTTAGCACTACAAAAAATCCTTTAAAATTTTTGTCCTGACCTTTTGATCTCTATAGTAATGCCTATTCTGAAATTTAGTCTACAGTACATCATTCCCATACAAACCACATTACTGTATTTTTCGGAGTATAAAATGCACTTCCCCCCCCCAAAAAAAGCGGGTGGAAAAGTCTGTGCGTCTTATACAGTGAATATTGCGGCAGGGGGGGAGGGGAGTTGGTACGGCACCGATCAGCTGTTCCGAACGGGTCACGGCAACAGTGGCGAGCAGGCGGTGGTGGTGAATGGGTGGCGCCAAATGGGTAGCGGTGACGAACAGGCAGCGGTGGCAAATGGGCGGCGGCAAATGGGCAGCGGCAAACAGGCCAGATGAATACCAGATGGATGCTGGGAGGCAGAGGCAGTTTTTTTTTTCTTGTTTTCCTCCCCAAAAGCTAGGTGTGCCTTATAGTCCAGAGCGTCTTATAGTCCAAAAAATACGGTACTTCTTCTTTTTTTGTATTTTTCAAATGACAAGTTGCTGTAATACTGATGGGCATGGAGTTGACTATGTTGTTCAAATACGTGAATATTTCAAACTATTATTGTTATGTGACAATGTGATCTCGAATATGATACCAGCTGAAACAGATGATGAAACATTTCAGCGTAAGATTGGCTATCAAGAGAAGGAAAACTTGAGATTTATACAGTTCTGTAATTGCCTGCTCTATTGGCAACATCTCTACAACAAAGAACATGTTAAATGTCTAAACAACATTGACTTACTCAGGTAGTACAATATCTGAGCAAAATGTACTATCATTACAAGTGCACAATCCAAACTTCAATTGTAATGTATTATCCAAATATTATTAGTTATTATAATAGCTGTTATTCTTTCTCATGGATGACTCATTTCCTAGGAATAATTCCAAATTGTCTTCTAATTTATTGGCTGTGTTAGTAAATGTGTAAAAGGAAATGGGCTAGTATTATCTCTAGGAATTGTTTATTTTAGGAGTTTTTCTTCTTTAGCCGTCTTAAACACTATAAGGGATTTGCGTTGTCTTTTAATAGTTATAGAAAACCTGTATCAGACATGCATGCACAAAAGAGCCATCCAATTTTGTTCCAGAATAACACTTCAATAAAAGCATTACATACTCCTAGTTGACATTCCACTCAAGCTGCAAGCGTGCAAAGAAGGCTGGAGCCAAATAGCAAAAGTGAGGAAATAAGTTGCTTAGTTCCTCCATCACTTGCTCTGGCCTCTTTTTTCCCACAGGTACAGTCTCCAACCTTTGTGGTTTGGCAGCCCAGTTGCAGAAGGGCAGCCGTGCGAGTGGCAGGCCAGCATGCATGCACATGTGTAGCTCAATTTGTGTGAGTTGGTGGGACAGCATGCACGCACACACAACTCAAGTGCAAGTTGAGGTTATATGAATGCTTGTGCACACCAACCCACTGCTTGTATAAGTTGAGCTGCTCACGCACACGTATACTGGTCAGGGGTGGGTTCTAAATTTTTTTACTACCGGTTCTGTGGGCGTGGCTTACTTTGTGGGCATGGCTTGATGGTCATGTGACAATTATTTAGAATTTAGCAGAGGTACTGGTCTACCAGGCTTTTAACTGCTTGCAGAGCTGTACCGGTCTACTCATGTATTTTTGCAGCCACTGGTCTACCCATTTATTTTTGTAGGCACCGATCTACTCATTTGTTTTTGGAGGCACTGGTCTACCACCAAACTGCCTTTTACCACTGATCAGCTGTAGGTGGCCCTTTGAAGTCCCTCGGCAAGAGTTTAAACAGTTTTTCCTTATAGCCCATTAACTGGGACTCAAGAGGCAGCAATAGATTGGGGGTGGGGCCAAATAAAAGGTAAGAATAACGCGGGGTGGGGGTGGGGGGGCAGAACCGGTTCGGTGACGTCATATCATCACCGCTACCGGCTCGGCGGAACTGGCCCGAACTGGGAGGAACCCACCACTGATGCTGGCCCAGAACCTAGTTGCGAATAGGCCATGGCCCAGTAATAGGGGGTTGGGGACCCCTGCTTTAAGATGTTTGGACTTCCAACTCTCAGAGAATTAATGCATTTTGGTTGCTTACCTTCTTATTTCAAGATTTTATTTGGGTTTAAGATATTTCACCTTTGGAATAAAGTAAGCATATGGCAAGGGTATGGTTAAAAAAAGTCAAGGTTTGATAGTACAATCAAAACTCTGCCTGTTTTCTATGGATGCTGCACCATTTTTAACCCCTGCATATGGGCTTTTTCTTTATCTCTTTCTTTTAGATTTGCCAAACATCATTATGGAACCCTTTAGGAAAAAAACCCAGTCTTATGTTTGCGGAAATCAGCATTTGCATAATTTTTGATGTGCATCTGTAGGCATTTCCTGACTAATTATTTTCCATACAGGCCTCCTATAACTCCTAATTTTACTATTATTGTTTTTCTTGACTTAATGTGTGGTTTATATGGGAAGATATATAATTTTGAATCAGCTGTTTAAACTGATATCACATTTTGGAGATTATCCAAGTTTCCTCATAGTGCATCATGTTAATAAATTTAGAAATGGAAAATGTAAATCCACTTGCAAAGTAATATTTTACAAGTGGTGTGCAACACTTTTGAAAGCATTCATAAGCATTGTACAGATGCTCTGCCTCCTCCAAAGATTCTGAACTAGTCTCCAAACATTGCTTTTTCCATTCCAGTCCTTTCAATCAGTCAAATAATTTTGGATAAGTCTGAAATACTAGCTGTTGTGTCATTGTTTGGATATTGGAAGAATTTTACTGTGTGATTCTGCAGTGACAATTATAGATTTATTTATGTATTAATTTCCCCAAATGCACATGCTAACACAATTGTAGATTCTAAGCCTTTGAGTTCTAGGTTGTAAATCCTGCTTATACGTCTACTTTTGTTCTGATTTATGTCTTGGTCACTTTCTTAACCTTGGAGACTAGAAAAGTGTGGCTTCAACTCCCAGAATTCCCAGCCAACCATGATTCATTCAACCATTCATAAAATCAATCAAATAGTGTTTAAAAAGGTATTGCAGTTCTTGCCATATTGAATCATTTTTGGAACCACTATGTTTTAGTGTTATCCAAAAGCTAATTTTGTTTTAACATCCTGACCTTTGGATAAGTAATTCAGCCTAATTTCTTCTTTGTAAATGCTTTGTACAGTATTGGTTTACATTAGGTGAAGGCAATCAATAAATAATTTGTTTTGGCAGTGAATTTATACATTATGTGTAGGAACTATACGTTTGCACCTTCAAAAAAAAAACCCATTGTAATCATCAAATTAAATCAAGAAACCTACTTCAAAATCCTGAGCAAGTATACCTGAAGCCAATTACCACTTTATCAGGACTTATACTTCAGTAAACAGAAATAGAATTGGCTCATATGCTGTTTTAACACTTTATTTGAGAGGGATTTAATGCATGCAGAGAAAAAATCTGAAATAATTTTCCCTATCATAAGGCAGAGGGAAGCAATTAGGCAGTGAATACAAATAAACAATACACAATGTTGCAGGGGAGTGTTGAACATGGAATCTATTCTGCTTTCTCATTCCTTGTATAGTATAAGATGCTACCCTAGCATCTTGGTTGATCTAAATTTTATTTTATGCAGTCTTTTATGTTTATAAAGTATAGAACACTATCCTTGGGAGTTCCACAAGTAATTCATGGCAAAATTGTGTACGGAACTGTATCTAGAAATATTACTTCTCATATCTGAAACTTTTATAGTCCATGTATTGCTAACTAAATTTACCTTTCAATGCAATGACCCCATCCTGACTGTATCTAGATAAGTTCTTTAAGACCTCTGTGTTTTCCCAGGCTCCTAGAGTGGGTTGCAACCTTGGGGGTTATTGTGATTGGTTAGATAATTGTTATCTCTGGTCATTCTTTTTGTGTATTTCCATTGTGTGGACTGTTTTAAATTTTTCATATTATATACTGTCCAGAATTGTAATGGAGTTGAGTTGCTGATAAAGTTAAATAAATACGTAAATTCATACATAAATTCAGTGCAATGTTTTCTCTTACGCTGCTTCCCTGACTGCATTCTTTCTGTTAAGACAAATGACATTAGGATAGCTCACAAGAGGAGGGATATGCAATCTCAAGGCTTTCTTAGTTGTCCTGCAGAGTTACAAGTTTGCATCACAGTCTAAAGCCAATATTCCTAACAGCATGTGTGGATATGTAAATTGATAGATTGTAAGTGAAAAACAACACAGAAATAACTTAGTTCTGGCTATAAACCCAAGTGCGGTTCCATGAAAACTGACTCTGAGAAAAGATGCACAGATTGGTTTATACTACTTGATATAATATTAGAGATACAAAGATGTTACAGTATTCTGTATTTGACCCATCATTTGTATCAACTAGATAAGACTTGTTTCAGATTTCATTTCTGGTTAGATCTAAATTTGACAGTTCCAAATAAATACTATTGCTGAAAATGTTGACTTGCGGCAGCAATATCATATCTACTTCTCATACGTCTTGAGGTGAACCTTAACCAATCTGTATTGAGCAATAACTCTCTCCAATGGATATTTTATTTAGGCAGCATCAAGATTGAGGCTGGGGATGGAAATGTTTATTTGAAACCCGACTGTATTACAGAAAGTCCTCGACTTGCAAACATTCGTTTAGTAATCATTCGAAGCTACCAGCACAAAAAAAAAGTGACTTATGACAAGTTTTCACACTTATGCTTGCTGCAGCATCCCCATCATCACATGATCAGAATTCAGGCACTTGGCAACAGACATGTATTTATGACAGTTACACTGTCCTGGGGTCATGCAATCAATCACCTTTGTAACCTTCCCAGCTGGCTTCCGACAAGCAAAGTCCATGTGGAGAGCCAGATTTACTTAACGACTACATGATTCACTTAACAACTGCCGAGGATGCCGAGGTGGCGCAGTGGTTAGGGTGCTGTACTGCAGCTACTTCAGCTGACTGCTAGTTCAGCAGATCAGCGGATCAAATCTCAACAGGCTCAAGGTTGACTCAGCCTTCCATCCTTCCGAGGTGGGTAAAACGAGGTCCCAGATTGTTGGGGACAATATGCTATTTAGTATACTGTCTTTGGTGTAAGCCGCCCAGAGTCCTTGGAGAGTGGGCGGCATAGAAATATGAATAATAAAATAAATAAACTGGGGAAAAGTCATAAAATGAGAAAAAACTAACTTAACAACTGCCTTGCTTAGCAACAGAAATGTTGTGGTCATAAGTCAAGGACTGCCCGTACTGATGTACAAACAAAAATATGTATGCTTTTGTTTCAGGTCACTAAGAGTTACTATGCTGATTAAGCGAGCCTATATATTGACTAATTATAAAATGAGCTATATAAATGGTCAATAGAATTAGGGGAATGGAGGTAGGTGGGTTGAGGAGTTAATATTTAATAGCAGCATCAACATGAAACAACGAAGAGATCACTGTTATAAAAAATGATATATTTTGATTTAGAATAAGTAATAGTTTTAGTACAAGTTTACTAAAGTAGCCATATAATTTGATTATAGACATATGGAGCACAGTTTATGTGGATTAATTAAATTGTTGCCTATTTAACATACATACATACATAGCATATTATATATGTGTACATGTATGAGTGTGTGTGTATATGTGTGTGTGTATTCATACACAGACAGACACACTCATATTCTTTGGAGAGCTGTCATCAGAATTTCATTTTTTAATGCATGCCAGTGTGTTCACAGAAAAAAAATCTTATCATTTCATTTGATTCTTATTCTATGCAGGAATACAGTACTTATGGCTGGTTCTTGCAGTTAAGATCATTGCAGCATGTTCAAGGTCATGTGATCAAAATTTGAGTGCAAACTTGTGATCTTCCCAGCCAACTTCTGACAAGCAAAGTTAATGGGGGAAGCTGGATTCACTTAACAACCATGGGATTCACTTAACAACCATGGCAAAAACAATAGGTAACATGGGGAACAGCTCACTTAACCACATTTTGGTTGCAATTGTGGTCACAAGTTGAGGACTACCTATACATATTTTTGCATCACTTTTTCCCCTCCAGGCTTCCTACAAAGTAGAAGAGAGTCAATCAGATTTCCAATCCATTACTTCAGGGCAAAGCAGAGGGTGTTATTGGGGCAATTCCATCAACCTCATTTTAAAAACAATTAGTTCCTTTTAATAATTTAAACAATGCAGCAAAAAGATGAACAGAGGTAGATGCAAGCATTTCGGATTGACTCATCAGTGCCTACATTACAATAATTACAGCTGTCAGCCTCTTTGATGCTTGCTTGCTATCGGCTGCCATAGTAATGGTGAGGGGGGCAGATTGGCATTTGGGTGGGGAAGTGAGCTGGAGTGAAGACGGCCTGTGTGCGCAACTGGAGTTGTTTATGCCCAGTCAAGGTCAACCGTCCTGGAATACCAGATGGACAAAAACACCCGAAGATGTGCCCTACATGATACCATATGGGATGGGGATTGGACATTCAGCCTGGGTCCTTGGGGGGGGGGAGGGATTTGGGGAAACTTTCAATAGGTAACTTTCATGCCTTTTGCTTCAGATCTTGCTTTTCTTTCGTTGCTATCATTTCAAACTCAGTAAAAGTACCTCTTCTCTACAAACATGGAGTTGGTGGTTTTCTTTCTCGAGTTCTGAATGGAGGCAAGCCTGACAACAGCTTTATGACAATCTACACCTCCCGTGGGTGTAAGGCTTGCCATTGGTTGCTTTCCTGCATACATTATAGGCTTAATTAATGCTCTTGCTAGGTCTTATATTTGAGGCTGACTTCAACCGTGTTATTGTAACGTAGGTACTCATGAGTCAATACGAAATGCTTGCATCTATCTCTGTTCATCTTTTGGCTGTATTGTTTAAACCTCATTTTACTTCACTGGTTTGCTTGTCAGTCTCCCCGTAATTCTCTGGTTCAATCACTTTCCCCTCAGTACCTGCTGGTTGCCCAGTCATGGCAAGAGGCTCTTTTCTCCTCTCTGGGACTCTTTCTGAATGTGTTACCCATGTTTCCTTATTTCAGTTTATTTTAATTTGGGAGATGCTGAAATGGGAGGAGGGACAGACCTCCCCACCATCTCCATTTGTCCTGTGGTATATCACAGAATGTTTTCCCTGCTGCTTTCTAATATGCCAAAGTGGGAGATGAGCAAACCCAAAAGGAAAAAAATAATAATTCCTTTGTCTATAGTGATTAGTGCACAAACAAATCAGGACAATATGATTTGGCAGTGACCTGGAATAGCTGCAACAGAGCCAAAGTAGGAATTGATAATGCAAGAACTCTTTTAGTACTATTGTCTTATCAAAGATAGCATTATCTAGAGTGCATTAAAGCAATCCAGGCCTGTTGAAATTAGGGTTAGGCATGTGTTGCCATGGCCAGATCCACAGAGCACGGATGTCAGAGGGTCAGGACCAATGACACTCCTGGCTGCTAAAGTTTGAAAACAAGTCAAGTAAAGTCCAGACAAGGTGGAAATAAATCTCAACCATCCAACGAAAGAACAGTAACAGAATACCATCGAGCATAAGATCACGTTCTTGCACATTATGATTTGTAAATTTGTGCTGAGTTGTGCAGACCACAACACTGTGGCCTATTTAACAAGCCATGATTTAGTCTTGCATGAGAAATCAACAATTTTATGGCGGTGCCATAAAAAAAAAAAAGAATCACGGTCTCTGAATCGTGGATCTCTCAGGCCTGATTGAATCCTTCTGTATCTCAAGGGCTCCCTGCTATTGCAGCCATTAGCCAGTTCCAGGAGATTCTCTCAACGTGATCCTTAGCAGCCTTCGTGGCAGGGAGGCACCTAGGCAGGTCCATTAACGTGTGCGCGCGCGCGCGTCCCACTCTCCCGCCCAGAAAGCGGATAAGAAGTAACCGCGGGGTTGCCGGGAACTTCGTTAACAACACCAGCAATTTCCCTTCCTGCCTCCCCCGTCTTGAATTTCCCACCAGGCCGGCCTAGAGGCGACTCCCTCCCTCCTGCGCGCTCTTAACCGTCGGCGGGATCCGGGCCCCAGGAGTTCCGCCACCCCTTTAGCGCTTCTTCTGCCTCCAGCCCTCCTTCCTCTCCCGCGCTCTGCTCCAGGCATGAACCCTTTATTGTGTCTGCTGCGCTCACTCCTCCCCGCCTGGCGGGGCCTCCCCTCGACCAACAGGCAGCGGCTGACCTCGTTTTGCGTCCCCCGAGATTCTGCTTGGACTGCGCCGCGGGGACGGCCTGATTTTCGGCCAGTCCTCCGCCTCGCCGGTCCAAGAACGGGAGCCTGGCGGCTGCTCCTTCCACAACTCCTTCCCAGGGTGGTTTCCGTCCACCACCACCACCACCCCCAGCCCCTAGGTAGGGAGGAAGAGAGGCGTGCTCGCTCTCATCCATGCAACCTTAAGGGGCCCAGGCTGCACACTTTTGCTCTGCCTTGGCAAAACAACCCTCGAGTGGCTGCTATCCGGTGAGAAAACTTCCCGTCTGTCCTCAACCTGGTGCCCTCTGGGCGAGCTGGGAATATTATTCGCAGGACCTCCAGGTTTATTCTGAAAGATGGGACCCCAATGTATCTCGCAGAGCTCCGCTTTGTCTTCTTCCCCCTCCTCCTCCATTCTTAAGTTTAACCTCGGTTTAAGCAAGTAAACTACATTTCTAGATCCCCCCCCCAACCAGTCACAAACCAATCCCGCGGGCTGCGTTCAACAGGCCCGCATTAAAGTTTGATCGGCCAGCTGTGCGGTATATTCGCATGTACATTCGCCTCCATTCGTGAAAAAGAACCCCTTCGCCCCCGGAATTAGGCGCAGCCGGGAGCAGCCTTTGCGGGGCGCTTGCGAGACTCATTGAGCCACCCCGTTTCCCTCTGCGGACGCCTTAATTCCCCTTTTGTTAACTATTCCCTCAGGACTCCCGCTCCCTGCCTTCCAGGCCAACTGGGGCCGCCGCCTCTCCTCGCTAAGGCTTCCCTCTGTGTCTGGGCGCACCCCAGGTTCCCTGAGGGCAGCCCTCTCTCTCCAGCGGGAAAACACCGGAGCGCCCGGTTGCCTCGGCACTTGCCCGAACGGTGCAGCGCTGCCCAGCAGAGAGCCCTCCTTTTACGCGGATCCACCTCCGGCCTCTTCCGCGTCCTGCCCGCCCCCTCCCTCGCCTTTCGGTGGGGAGATCCCTCTCCCGCTCTCCGGGTCGGCTCTTCCGTGGGGCTCCCGCCCCTTTTCGCTTTCCGAGCCCTCCCTTCATCTCGTCCCGCCGCCGACCCTCATCGCTTTAATCTTGGTGGGCCCGGGAGGGAAGGCGGGGGACGTCAGTGCCGAGTGGGCTGGTCCAGGGCAGGGCAAGGCAGGGCAGAGCGAGGCAGCTTCGCTTTACACGGCTCCTTCCCTCCCGCGGGAAGCAGCAGCCGCCCTTCTGGACTGGCCGTGCCGAGGCCTGGCGGAGAAGAGGCGCGGGACCGAGGTGACCCGAAGGGCTCCGCGGAGACGCGCTTAGAGGCGCTTTCTTCCCGGCTCTGGGAATTGACTGGCTGGGAGGGAGGCTGCGAGCAGCGGCGTGGACGGCGGGTAAGTCGAGAAGGGGAAGCCAGCCGTTTCCATTCATTGTATCGAGGGGAATTGGGGAGCGAGGAGGAACGGAGACTGCGGGCGGCTTTTGCTTAGTCAACTTTCCTCCGGGTAATTCAACTTCGAATGGGGGACGAGATGCGGGGTGGGATCGATTCTGCTTCGCTTGGGTGACTTGCAAACGGGTACTACGCCGGGTAACCTAAGAGCATGCAGGTTGCTCCCGCAGGAAGAATCACAGGCAGACGCCTCTTAGAGAAAGTGAGTTTACCCATTGATTTCAACGGGGGGATTCGTTTCTAAGGAAACCCCGCGTAGTATTGCAGTCTGAGAAGTTCTGTTTTAACACGGACCCAAATTCCAGCCTTCCAGGTATTTAGATGACCGGGTGGGAACAAGAGAGGAAAAAGGCAATGAAATTACGCAGCCTTCTCCGGCTGATTACGTATCGGAGCAGTTGGAGAGAAAAGCTGGGATCCTGATAAGGGGTTTGGCAGTTGGTGATCGCAGGAGTTCTGCCTAACCGACAGGGAATACACACCATAAACCCACATGCAGTCTCTGCAACCCAAACCAACTTTACTCTTTACGATTTTCCGCCTCTGCGGAATAAGCCCCTGAGCCCAAACCTAGCAGCTGTAACCGAGCTGGCTTTCTAAGGTGCTGGGACTGCGCCGTCTTGTACCAACCCGGTTCTTCTCCCAGGCGGCGCGTTTGCTCTTGCAGAAGCCGTTTCCTCCCATCTGCCTGAACCCAAAGTGAGCAGGCTGATAAATCTGCCAGTCCTTTTATTGCTCGGCCTCCTGCTGTAGTTTTTCCAGCACGGAAAGGAAGCGGGGCTGCTTGCATTGTTCGTGCATGGGACCCCTTACTGGTTGGGTGACTGGCTGGGAAGGAGGCGTTTGTTTGTCTTGGTGGTTTTTTTTGCACATGCATTCTTTGGGAGTAAAGCACTTTCAGAATACTGGTATCCTCTCCTCTTCCTTCTCGCCTCTTTGTGTGTCAGGGAACTGTAACATTCTTGTTCCTTTTGCACACATAAATTATAAAGGGGGAAGGGGAATTACCAGACGCCTTGCATCCAAACCTTCCCAACTGCTTTTGTTTTTCCTTTTGGACTGGCTGCAGTGCCCTGAAGGGGAAAACCGCAGGTCCAGGGGTTGTTCCATTGATTTGGCAGGAAAGAGACTCTCCAGCTGCCTCCATGTAAACTTTGGGGCTTTCTTCCTTCTTTATCCTTTCCCCTCCTCCACCTTCTGTTTTCTATTTGGCCCTGTACTTTTTCCTGGTTTTGAGAAAGTGGGAGACCTACTTTGACAACAGGATAATAAACAGTATAATTATTACAGGAAAAACGTTGGCTTATAGAATAGGTTTGGGGATGCTGTGTTGCACATGAAGCCAAATAAGGAATTGTAGAACAAGAGCTTTATAACTGCAGTGTTTTGTTTGACACTGTTTGCTTGTAGTTTGATTTGGTGCAGATCTTACCCATGTCTTTACAACTTCTTCAAGGACACTAAAGTGTCTTTAGAAAGCATCGAGTACCTGATATGCACTTAATTTGATCATTAACCTTTTTTTCCTAAGCAGAAGTAGCCATGAATAGACCAGTCCTGGTTGAAGCTGTAGCTTATAGTGTATCAGTTATTTAGTGTTTCTATTACTTGTTAACTTTTATTACTTCAAGCAGTATAACTGTTCAAACCAACTTCTACTTCCTGACCTTGTTACAACTGTATTTTTGGAACTGTATGATGGAAGAGGGACAGCCTGTCTTGGATCCTTTCTTCTGCATTGTGCTACTGTTGTTTTCTAGACTTCTAATATATACCAATTTGCCAGCTGTGTCAGGAAGGGAAATGGAGAAAGATAGCACAATTAATAGTTGTTGTTCAGTACAAATTTAGAAAAATCAGTTATGACCCCTAGAAAAAATGTATTTCCAAGTTGGGAAAATTGGACTGCTGTCAAGTAAAACAGTGGCATTAAGTGTTAACTGACACATTGGAAAAACGCTTTGTTTGTATTTTTATATCTATTTTCTGAATTGTTTATTATGTTATACTTGTATTTTTCTGAATGGTGGAATGTATTGCCCATTGCATACAATTTATTTTCTCAGAGAAGAATGCACGGAATGGATATCTTAGACTCAAAATGTACATTTGCAAAAATTATTTGCCAAATTCCATATAAAATACATTAAATGGAGAAGTATTATATACTCCTATCTCTCTCTCTTCCTCTCTCTCTCCCTCCCTCCCTCTCTCTCTCTCCCATCCCCCCACCCCAACCAAATTGATCACTGCACTGGTCAAAATGTTAAAAATTTAGAAGTTATGGCTCCAAATAGGATCTTTAGACTTCCTTTTGCGCTCAGTGAAAAACACTTATATATTCCTGTAGCATGCACAAACAAATTATTGTACAATCGTGTTAAATGATAGGAGCATTCCAGAATTGCACCAGACCAGACCTTTAGTCTTCTGGATGACCATGAAGATCTGTTTTTTCCATAAGCGTTGGGCTAGGATGAGGGTTCAACATGGGGGATGGTCTGGTGGCTGGGATGGGAGACTATTTTTGTTTTTCTCTTTGTTTCTTTGAAAAGTTGCTCATAATCATTATATGAGATAGACAGTCATCTAAGTTCTGTACATAAATAAATACATATAGCACATTGACTTAAGGCCACATTTGGGATGGAAATGTGGAGAAGGGATGGAAATGTGGAGAACCATCATTAAGTAGTGTGGTTACTACATGAATTGTGCCTGATTTTACGAAAAGTTTTTTTGCTATCATTATTAAACAAATCATCTGATTGTTAAGCAAATATGGCTTCTCCTATTGACTTTGTTTGACAGAAGCCCCCTGGTAAGGTCACAAATAGTGATCACATGTCCCCAGGATGTTGCAATGTCATAATTTCATACACGTGACACTGTGATGTTTGTAAGCACGAGGACCAGTCATAAGTCACTTTTTGAGATCTGTTACAGGGGTCACTATGCAGATGCTTTGAGTGGTCACTAAGTAAATGCTTGTAAGTTGAGGATTTCCTGTGTGTCATGAGTGCTGAGTCACCTTTGTTTTCATCCACAAACCTTCAGATCCACTTCCTTGGAGAGTGAAGGGGCATTTGTAGAATATGCCCCAATGCAACTGCCAAAAGAACCGTGCCTCACCTGATTTTATTGACAACACTTTGATGGGCTTTTATCAAAGTTTATTCAGATATCTTTTCAGCTGCTCAGATCTAAATCAGAAACACTCATAATGCAAAACATGTGATCTTCCAGTTAATATTATCTGTCTCTGCATGAACTCTGACACGAGGCTGGCTCCAGGGGATTATAAACGCTTCGCTGAGTGAGGGTGACTTTCCCGCCGCCTTGAAAGAGGCGGTGGTGAGGCCTCTCCTCAAGAAGCCTTCCCTGGACCCGGCAATGTTGGTAAATTATCGTCCGGTCTCCAATCTTCGCTTTGTTGCGAAGGTTGTTGAGAGTGTGGTCGCGCAACAGCTCCCCCAGCACCTGGATGAAACGACGTATCTGGATCCGTTCCAGTCGGGCTTCAGGCCCGGGTACAGCACGGAAACGGCATTGGTCGCGTTGGTTGATGATCTCTGGAGGGCTCGGGACAGGGGGTGCTCCTCTGTCCTGGTCCTGTTAGATCTCTCAGCGGCTTTTGATACCATCGACCATGGTATCATGCTGCACCGGTTGGAAGAGTTGGGGGTGGGAGGCACTGTGTTGCGGTGGTTCTCCTCCTTTCTCTCTGACCGGTCGCAGTCTGTGTTGACAGGGGGACAGAGGTCGACCCCGAGGCCCCTCATATGTGGGGTGCCGCAAGGGTCGGTCCTCTCGCCTCTCCTGTTCAACATTTATGTGAAGCCGCTGGGCGAGATCATCCGTGGTTTCGGGGTGGAGTACCATCAGTACGCTGACGACACCCAGCTGTACATCTCCACCCCGGATCACCCCAACGATGCCCTTGAAGTGATGTCCCGGTGCCTGGAGGCCGTACGGATCTGGATGGGGAGGAACAGGCTCAGGCTCAACCCATCCAAGACTGAGTGGCTGTGGTTTCCGATGTCCCGATATAGTCAGTTGACGCCATCACTGACTATTGGGGGCGAATCATTGGCCCCCACGGAGAGGGCTCGCAACTTGGGCGTCCTCCTGGATTCACGGCTGTCTTTAGAAGAGCACTTGACGGCCGTGACCAGGAGGATTTTTCATCAGGTTCGCCTGATTCGCCAGTTGCGTCCCTTTCTGGATCGGGACTCTTTACGCACGGTCACTCATGCCCTTGTCACCTCCCGCCTGGACTATTGCAACGCTCTCTACATGGGGTTCCCCTTGAGGAGCACCCGGAGGCTCCAACTGGTGCAGAGTGCGGCCGCGCGGGTGGTAATGGGAGCGACATGGCGTTCCCATGTAACACCTCTCCTGCGCGAGCTGCACTGGCTCCCGGTGGTCTTCCGGGTGCGCTTCAAGGTTTTGGTTACCACCTTTAAAGCGCTCCATGGCTTAGGACCCGGGTACTTGCGGGACCGCCTACTACCACCAATAGCTTCCCACCGGCCGGTACGCTCCCATAGAGAGGGGCTCCTCCGGGTGCCGTCAGCCAAACAATGCCGACTGGCGGCCCCCAGGGGGAGAGCCTTCTCTGTGGGGGCACCTACTATCTGGAACGAGCTCCCCCCAGAGATACGGAGGATCCCGGATCTGCGCACCTTCCGCCGCGCCTTAAAGACCTTACTATTTCACCAGGCCGGCCTGGCCTAATTTTCCCCCTCCTTTATAAAAGATTTTTAAAATTTTAAATATCTTTTAGTATTTATATATTCAATTTTAAATTGGTTTTAAAAGTTTGGGGTTTTAAATTTGTCGGGGCCAAAATTATTTAATTTGATTTTATTCTATTTTTTAAATTTTGTATTGTATGTGTTTTTATTGTCTGGCTGTGCACCGCCCTGAGTCCTTCGGGAGTAGGGCGGTATAGAAATCAAATAATTAATTAATAAATAAATAAATAAATAAATAAATAAATAAATAAATAAATAATTAATTAATATAAACTAACTTTCCAGTAACTTTGAAATTTCCTTTATGTTCTGCTGTGGTAACATTCCATTTATGCAATGAGTAAAAATGTTCCGGGTTGTATTTTCTTAGGTAGGTCATGAAATAAAAGAATTGCCTATTAGTCACTAGCATATTATTGGTACCATAGTAACTAACGGATGTTGGTTAATCTCAGAATTGAAGTATATTCAGCCTGGTCAGAACTTAGATGAGATATTGCTTCAAACTTTGAGGTTAGCTTGACAGGAAGAGATCCTGGAAGTTTAAGGACTTTCACCATAACATATCTAAGCTCAATGTTTGGAAGCTAGTCTAATAAAGAAACTATCATTTAAAGCAGGCATGTCCAAGCCATGGCCCACAGGCTGCATACAGCCTTGACCAGCTAGTAATGTGGCCCCACAAGATCTTAAGCTTTTATTGATTGATTGATTGATTGATTGATTGATTCGATTTATATGCCGTCCTTCTCCGGAGACTCAGGGCGGCTTACAATGCATTAAGCAATAGCCTTCATGCTTTTGTATATACCTGCTTAGTAGGACTTTCAGACCCCCCTAAGTGGTGTTCTTTTTTATACAAAGTCAGCTTATTGCCCCCACAATCCGGGTCCTCATTTTACCTACCTCGGAAGGATGGAAGGCTGAGTCAACCTTGAGCCTGGTGAGATTTGCACTTGCAGTAATTGCAGGCAGCTGGCAGCTAAGTGTTACTTAACAGCACTTTAGTCCGCTGCTCCACCAAGGCTTTTAACATTATTATGTGATTTTATATTTTCTTATTATTATTTAGCACATGATGAGAATATGACAGAAGTGAAATAAACATATACAGTATACACAGTCCATGTAATTATAAGTAAAGCTTCTAGGCAGTTTGGCAGTGGCGTCATAACTGAATGTCCAATTCAGCTATCTAGGTGATCGCCTCTGGCGTTGCTTCATGTAGATCTTCTAGGGAACAAGCAAACAGACATCTTGGGCAATTTTGCACAAAATGTTTAATAGTTTGCATATCAGCACCATAATCACAACAAGAGGAATCTTTCCATCCCCACTGATACAACTTCTTCCAGTATCACAACTAGTTCTGTACAATTTCAACAAGACAAAGCGAGGCAGGTCAAAAGCAGGTGGTTTGGTAGAGGATTTTATACCGTGTTTCTGTAAAAATAAGCCCTACCTTGATTTTACACATACGCCCGATATAAGCCCTACCCCAAAATATGCCAAATAACTTGAGAGTTCACAAGGTTGATACTATAAATTATAAGTAATATAAATTATAAATAAATTATTTACTTTCTGTTGCCCAAAATAATTCCTCTTAATTCAAAGCCGAAAGATTGGACATCCATGATCTAAAAGTCCACAATTGTACTGATGCTCTCCATTAAAGACACAAGTCACATTACTTATCAAATTGAATATTGAATTGTTCAAGTCAAAACCTGCTCCCTTTGAATTTCAAAATACAGATTTGAATCAAATATTTGAATTTTAAATGTGTCTTAGATCTTCAAATCCTTTTTTCTTTATGAGTGTACTAGTATAGTAATAGCAATAGCATTTGGACTTATATACCGCTTTACAGTGCTTTACAGCCCTCTCTAAGTGGTTTACAGAGTCTGCATATTGCCCCCAACAATTTGGGTCCTCATTTTACCCACCTCGGAAGGATGGAAGGCTGAGTCAACTTTGAGTCTGGTGAGATTTGAACTGCCAAATTGCAGTCAGTGGCAGTCAGCAGAAGTAGCCTGTAGTACTGCACTCTTAAGCACTGTGCCACCATGGCACTGTACAAACATTATATAGGTATAGAATGCATAAAAACTGAAACGTAAACCTAGTATGGTGGCTTCATATAATGAAAAAAGTCAAATTACTTAGAAAAACATGGAAAATTCTAATTCCCTCTACTGTAGCCATTGCCCCACAAGTACAATAACAAAAACCTCATCTTCAGCAACTCAAGAAAGGTGTCTTAATTCTTTTGTATCTGTTATAATGATAATAATGTAATAATAGCATGGACAAAATCATCAGTCAATTGGAACTTTACTTGGAACAGCTTTCAACCTATGACAATACCTTGAACACCTTCAAATGTGAACATCTGCCTATCCCACTAGGTGGATAAAAATGCAAAATCCAGTCTAAACATCTGGCTGACTACAACAAGCCACAATTATTCAAAACTAATGCAATCGAGATGATAAAATTTAACTGATTGAAAAGAATAAAGTGGAAATAATTGATGTGGAAATACCATGAGATAATAGAATTTGAAAATAATACAAAGTGTCAAGATCTGAAAATTGAAATTGAAAGGCATAGATGAATATAGATAGAAAGATATAGATAGAAAGATAAACCAACCATGGTGATCCCAGTAGTTATTGAGTGCCATAGCAAAAAATATTGGATGGCACTTAGAAAATCTGTACATTGTCAAAATTTCCATTTGTTAGTTTCAAAAGACCACATATACTACATCAAAACATTATGACATCCTAAATTCTTGAGAAGAACTTGATGCCTATGAAGGCCAACAAAAGAACTGGCAGCTGAAATTTCACTGTTGTGTATAATAATACAGGTATCCCTCACTTACCGACTACAGTTAGGAGTGGCAACTCCATTGCTAAGCACCATAGTCACTAAACAGAAAATCATGTGACTGCTAGACTTATGGTATCACTTCTGTTTCTGTCACTAAGTGAATCATTGCGATAATTAAGCAAGACAACATGACTGCGGCTTGCAATTTTACTTCTGTGTTCTCCATTAATTCTGCTTATTGGAAGCTGGTTGAGAAGCTATAAAATGGCAATCGTGACCATGGGACTCTCCAACAATCATAAACATGATTGCAACAGCTTTTGTTAACTAACATCAAATGGTTTTTAAAGAAAAAAAATAAACATGGTCTACCTATATTAATAATAATTTATTAAACTTATATGCCTCTTGATTCCTAATGAGTGGTATGTCCATGAATGTGTTTTCAAGTTCAACATTTTGTTGCTAAGCCTACTAAACTACTTTGTCAGTATAAAGAGCAAAAACATTTAGTATCTATATAAACTCTTAAAAGAACATTGAACTTAAATCAGTACAACTTAAATCCAATAAAAGAATCAATTTTCTGTTTTGATATTCGTAAGTAATGCCTACCAAATTTGTCTGAATTTATAATTTTGGATGGTGTGAGCAGATTGGTGCTTTTAGGAACATGTTTTGCTTCTTAAATGCCATTTCTTAAAATAATTATTCTACGTTTTATCTCATTGTTAGATTCTTTCTCTTTTCCTTTGCTTGGATTGTGAATTTACTCTTTTTTAAAAATACATGAAAATATTGCTATGGTCTTTAAGCAAATATACCAAAGATGTCAATAATTTTGTTGCAGTAATTAAATTAAATTAAATTAAATTAAATTAAAAGAAAAGAAAAACGTAAGGATATTTTTGAGATCTGGGGTCACAAGTCTCATTATTTAATTCATGCAAGATGTTTTAAGGTTTGACAGCATAGCTTTTTTTGTAATAATAGTATATGCCTATTCATTCAAATACTTATTGGTTTCTTTATATTTGATGATAATTTTTAACTTCTGCCCTCACGTTATGGTCCAGATCTTCATATAAAAAAACTACAGTTTTAGTTTGAAAAGTCTGAAATAATTGTAACTCATTTTATCTTGTTTTGATCTCTTGACATAAAAAAGCCCAGTTAGTTCTATCTTGGTTCTCAACTGCAATTTTATTGTGACATCTTACAGGAAAAAAATTATGGACAGGCATAACATAATCACAATTATTTGTCAGCAGAGTTGTCTACTTTAACTTAAGTACATAGATGTTTAAAAATACATTTATCCAACCATTTTACCACTGTGCCCATTTATAAATCAGTAAAAATGATTTCATTGAATCTTTACAGGTATGGATGACTCATTGCTAATCAGTCAAGACAGTTCGCTTGATACTTTAATATGGATGTGTGAAATTTAGTTTTAGGAAAAACAAGCATTTTCTATTTATGGGAAGAGAGTGCTAAAGTACTTATTTTTATGATACCTCATGGATTTGAATAAGAGCTGCATGTACAGTAAATGTGAAATATACTGTGGACACCTTATTTATTTTTTAAAAATTCTACATGCAAATCACCAAAAGTACACCAGACCCACAGTGGAGAATGGTGGTGACAGCATTAGCTTTGGGGCTGCTTTTCTTCAGTTGGAACTGAGACTTTAGTCAAGGTGGAGGGAATTATTAACACTTCCATATATCATGTCACTTTTGGCACAAAACCTTCAGGCCTCTGCTAAAAAGAAGAAGAACTTTGATCTTTCACCTTTCAACACCACAATGACCCCAAAGCATACCTCCAAATCAACAAAATAATGGCTTCACCAGAAGAAGATCAAAGTTTTAGAATGGCCGAGCTACAGCCTGGACCTGAATACAATTGAAAATCTATGAGGTGATCTGAAGAGGGTTGTGCACAGGAGATACCATCACAATTTGATAGATTTGGAGAGTTTTTGCAAGGAAAAATGGGTAAAGATTCTCAAGGGAAGAAGTGCTATGCTGATCGGTTCCTATCCCAAAAGACTGAATGCTATCATAAATGAAAAGGTGCTTCAATAAAGTACTAGTTTTAAGTTCCATATTTATGCAATGGTGTTGTAATTTTTTCCTGTTTATGTTTTTCCCCTAGAACAGGGGTCTGCAACCGTAAACACTCAAAAGAGCCATTTGGATCCGTTTCCCACAGAAAAGAAAACACCAGGAGCCACAAAACCTGGGTGGGCGTGGCTAACTCGATGTCACTTACTCCCACCTAGTCACATGACAACCCCCCCCCAGCCATGCCTATCCAGCCAGTCATTAGGGTAGAGAACTGGTTGTTAAAAACACCAAAAGCCTTTTGACATCTCTCTCTCTCTCTCTCTCTCTCTCTCTCTCTCTCTCTCTCTCTCTCTCTCTCTCTCTCTCTCCCCCCTCTCTGTCTCTCCTTCCCTCTCTCTCCTCCCTCTCTCTGTATCTCTCTGTGTCTCTCCTCCTCCCCCTCCCCCTCTCTATATCTCTATGTCTCTCCCTCTCTCTCTCCCCCTCTTATCTCTGTCTCTTTCCCCTCTGTATCTCTATCTTCCTCTGTGTGTGTGTCTCTCTCTCCCCTTCTATCTCCCATCTCTGTATCTCTCACTATGTCTCTCTCTCCCCCACTCTGTATCTCTCTCTCTCTCCACCTTTCTCCCTCTCTATCTCCCCCTCTCTCTGTATCTCTGTCTCTCTCTGTCTCTGTGTCTCTTCTCTTGGAAAGCCCTGGCAAGCTCTCCTTGGGGCTCTTCACTACTCCTTTTCTTTCTTCTTGGCAACTTTTTGGAAATCCGGGCTGGCTGAGGACAAACATGAGCCATGGCGGAGGCTTCGCTTCGGGCGACCCTCCTCCTTCTCCTCTTGCAACCCCCTGTCTAGCTGTGGCAGGGCCTGGAGGGTGTGCATGAGCAGGGGGGCTCGCCCAAAGTGCAAAAAAGGCATGCATGGGGCAGGCAGCCGCTCGCTTGAGTGGGTCTCCCTGCTCGTACGCACCCTCCTGGCCCCACCACAGTCAGATGAGGTCGCAAGAGGAGGAGGAGGGTCGCCCAAATTGAAGCTTCCTTCAGGCTCGCGCTCATTCCTCAGCCAGCACAGATTTCCAAAAAGTTGCCAAGAAGAAAGGAGTAGCAAAGAGCCCCAAGGAGAGCTCACCGGGGCTTTCTGAGAGAGAGAGAAGAGATACATATATATATACACACACACACACACACAGATACAGAGAGGGGGAAATCGTCTGACAGACAAGCGTCTTTGGTGAGGGCACTCCGGCTTTCTCCAAGCCTGACCCCCGGGGTGGGCATGCAAGGTTCGGTGGGGCCTCCCCTTTTTCCCACTGCCCTGAGCTGCTTTACTTCTCCAGTGGAGCAGTGCTGCTGGTGGCTTTCATTGAAAAGCATCCTCTGGGTGGCGAAAGTCCCCTGTGCAAGTTTTAAAGCCACAGCTGGGTGCTGTGGGCCCATCCACTTTTCGGTCATCCCTCCTCCAGGATCCCATTCCCACCCTGCCAGCCCTCGTGTTAGCGAGGCCAGCATCAGTCATGGCTGGGTTGGGCTAGTGTCTCAGGGTGGAGAGCAGGTTGTGCATCTCCTCAAGCGACCGAGGCACGCCCAGCACCAACAAGGGCTGGAAGAAGCTCCAGCAAGAGAGGCTGCTTCTCCATCCCCTGCCATTGCCCTTCTCAGGTCAGGCAAGGAGTGATGAGGAGGGCGAGGGGCGGGGCCAGTGTTCTGACCTAGGCTTCCTGAGAAAGTATATAGCACAATCTTAGTCCCGGCAAACCTCTTTTATTCATATGGTTGTGAATTATTGTCATTCTCAGTCCAATAGGCTTCTCAAACAGTCTTTCAGGGGAGTGTTTACAAACACCCACCTTATCTCCCTTGGAATGCTGCCAGAGAACTAATTGCCACGCGCAGGGCAAGGCCAAATTTAGCATAGAGTCAAACAGAACTTTTCCAAAGCTTTTACCAACCAGATGTACTAATTGGTCCTGCAGAGCTCATGTCCCGTTCGCTTCTCTTTTATGTCTTATGGGAGGGGCCAATCATCTCCAAGCCTTACTTTCAAGTCGACCCTGTTTTCTTAATTGTTCCTGTCTTCTGGCAGCTCTGTGCATATGCACACTAGGAACAGGCTTCCGCTGTTCTTCTGCCGTGCTGATGTCAGACTCTGGAGACTCCGGAGGCAGCAAGGAACTACCAGATGGCCTTGGCCCCCTCTCTGCCTCCGACTCAGAGCCCTCATCCAAGCCTTTCCCAGACTGCAGGACTGGCCCATGTTCCTCCCTAACCTCACTATCTGAATCTGCTGCCAGCTCTGGCAAGCCACAAATGGTGGGATCACCCAACAGGGAGCCACAGCAGAGGGCCCAAAGTGCCTTTCAATTGAATTGAACATTACATTACATTAAAGGTGGAAACAATTCTGAAATGATTTATAGTGGTCTGATTTTTTTTACATGTCAAAAACCTGGCATTTTAATAGGGTGTTAACTTTTTATATCCATTGTATATTTTTGATGTTCATAGTATTGTCTTTATTTAATGCTGCTTTCCTTTTATTTCATCTTGCCCCATTTTAATCCCTAGGGCTGGTAATGTCTGGGAAGCTGTAATACTCCTTTATTTTTTGAAGACCTACAATGACTTAATGCAGTTGGAATTGATTTGTCTTTAGCCAGCCTATAAATTTAAATCTGGACAGTCCTGGTCAACCAACTTGATAAAGAGATGCCTACAAATATGTTTTGTGTCACATCTAATATTAATAGAATATAAAAAATAAATAGCTGAACCCACAATGAAAAATATGAGAAATCATAGAAACCAGAGCTATAAAATGTGTATTTTTTTACCTGGAACCTCTTTCCACAATTGGAGCATAAAGCAAAGCTAGAGTGCAAAGGGGAGGTCTGGAATAAAGCTGCAAAAAAGTAGGTGCTGTTACATAGGCAGTTGGCCAACTTGACTTTTAGAGTTTAGGAACTCTTTAACAATTATTTCTTAGAGAAGAATCATGACATCTGGATATACTTTAAAAGCTTTGATCTGTATGGTTGGCTATTTTAAAATGTTCTGTGCTACAATTTCCATGTTAAGTTCTGAGCCTCTTGAAATGTTTTCTAAGACTAAAAGCAGCCTGAAGTAGTTTTGAGAGTAAAATGAATGAGATGAGATTGGACTATGCTCAGTAAATATATTAACTTTGTATATTAGTCATACTGTGATATAAATGTCCGAATCTTACAATATAATATATACTTGTAAACTCAAAATTAAGACCTTCTGATAGATAAATAGAGAAACAAATAGATGATAGATATGAACGCACATTAAATGTTACGGGACTTATTTCTGAGGAAACAAGCACAGAGTTGTGATATTAGTATATAATATTTCTAAATGTTATGAGTCTAGGCTTACAAAAGTATTTATTTTTATCTGGAACTGGATATAATACATAGGGCTGCGCTGGAAAAGATATGAACAATCAGGATGTGAATCTTCTGAATACCCAACTGCATGCAAATTAGGGATTTTTCAGCAATTGTATAATACCTGAAAAGTACAAAGAACTTTGTACTGGTGTTTGCATTCTGTTCTACAGTACTGCAGTACAAATTAACTGTGGAAAATCAAAGACTTTACTGAGTGAGATACCATCCTTCCTTAGCCTGCTGCTTTTACCCATATTGGCTAAGAATTATAGAAGTTAGTCCAAGACATCTGGAAGGCACCATAATAGCAGAAGATTGTTACAGAATATTTTATTTGGAAAAGAATGTCTGAATATTTAATAGACCTTTTTTCATCTTAAGGCAAAATGTGTTAACTCTATGTGGATTGAAGCAATCTGATAAAACACAAATTATCCAGAATAACAATTGTAGTTCTTCTTGTGCCTCCTTTATAAAGAGCTTGTGATCTATATACAGATATTCTAATTTACTAAACAAAAGCCTTCAGTTCATTTTCTTTGTAACTTAAGTTCCAATTTGTTTATGTCTGCTGAAAATTACAATTCTCTTTTTTACCATCCTAAAACATCCAAATTAGACCATACAAGTTGGTTTGTTTAAAGACTTAGAACTAAGTCTGATTAGGCATTCTGATCTGACTGTATCTTCTATTTGCTGTTCTCCTTTATTATTATTGGTTGCTGAAAAGCATTCTCTTGATTTACTCTTCCGTTGTGGAGAGTGTGGTAGATTTGGGAGACAGAAGAGAATGAGGGGGGCAGAGACTTTAGTTTTGCGAACTTTTTTCAAAAAAATCACTGCAATTTAAAAAGAGAAATACAGAGAAAACCATCTACAAAAACAAATTTAAAGAAAGCATATGCCCTAAGATAGTAAACCTCACAGGGAACAAAGTGATAAGAAGAAAGGGGTAGCATGTGAACCTAAGAAGGACAGTTCTGAAGGGCTCAGATACTTACAGTATATACCACTGCAAAGTATGGAGAACAATCAGAACTTGGTGTCCTAGTACTGGAAATAAATAATTTGTTAGGAAAAAATACATTCATAAAGGAGGCTACGTATGTTACCTTATATGTAAAGAATGACTATAACTCCATAGAGATTGGCAGTTGGATATATCAGAACCTTACAAAAAACATATATGGCATATTAAGGAAAAAGAAACAATAATGACAAGCAGAAATACAATAAATCTTCACAAATCAGAAGTTTTCTATAATTCTTGACATTGATAAATTTCAAATGTTAGATCTACAGTAGTATTTGTTATCTAGAAGAACATATGGATCCTTAATAGCAATAATTGTCACATCATGTCGATAGTTTTATGGATTTCAGACAAAATAGAGCTGGTACATGCTTAGATCTATTGCTTAACGCATTGTAAGCCGCCCTGAGTCTCCGGAGAAGGGCGGCATATAAATCAAATTTAAAAAAAAAAAAAATCATAATGTTGCAACTTCTGCATTGTGTCATTAGAAGAAAGTTAACTAAAACCATGCCTTGCTAACATTCGCTGAGGTGCCCAGAATACATGAAGCAACATGCTCAGTTGTATTAATCTCATTTTAAGATCAGAAGAAAATAGTTTGACTTTAAAAACAACTGATTTTCAAGAGCATAACAGTTGTGGTCATAAAGGTCAAGTAAATTATCAATTTCATCTACTTCCTTGAGCTTCTTAAAAAGATAATTGAAAAATATGCAAAAAATATTTAGAAGGATGCATCTAGGTGCACCTACAAAAAAACATTGTCTGGAAAGCAGAAAAAAGTACAGAAAAGTAATTGTATAAAAAGTATCTTGGGTATAGTTGAAATAAAAATAAAGTTTAGGGAAAGTTACAGGCACCAGAAACGGTGGATTTGATTTAAATCGAATTGATTTAAATCACAATTTAAATCATGATTTAAATCACTAGTAAAAAGGCTTGATTTAAATCAACTCGATTTAAATCATAATTTTTAAAGAGCAACTGTCATCTCTGCTACTCCTTTGACCCACTGTTGACTCACCGATAGTCCCAGTGTTGCAGAATATACAGCCTCATGCTACATAACTAAGCTCCATTTTATGCTGAATAAACTAAATTATTTATGTATCTTAAATAGAAAACTATCTTACGATAGATTTTTACCCCAAAAGTTTTTTATTAAAATAAATTCGATAAAAATCAAAAAAATCCAATTTAAATCAAAAAAATCTGATTTAAATTAAAAAAAATCTGATTTTTTTGATTTTTTAAAAAAATCATTGATTTTTATCCACCCTGACCAGAAATGATTGTGAATAACACATAAGGATTTTTTTAATGCACTGAAAGATAATGACATGCAATGATAGATAAAATGCGTATACTCCAGTACTCTGTGGTATGGAAAGTGAATCCTAAGAACATTCAAACATCTTTGTGCATTTCTAATGATAACATACTCTATCATGTATGTATCCAATATTTTTAATATTCAGTTATTTGGCACAAGTTCCATATATGATTTCCTGAAGATGGCAGTAGATCCCTTAAATTATAATCCCTTAAATTATAAATTTTTAATATTTCAGATGAAAGCAGAATTTCAAATTAGAATATAATTAATGTATTGTTCCCTGAAATTCCTGCTGTGTCCTTAAAAGATGACAATAACTTCAGTTAATTTAAACCCAATTCCTCTCCCTTCGTGTATCAGTGAAGATTAACCCGAAGATTTTATGTTTATCCAATGTAAAAATAAGTCTTGAAGATTTTACTTGAATCTAGTATAACTTGATAATTTTAATTTTGCTAAAAGATTCCAGAGTGCTATCCAAAACTCTGGAATGAGATGGTTCTACAGTGTGGGGGCCATCACATAAAAGCTCTGCCTTTGGACCCCAGCTCCTCCCCCTCATGCAACAGTTGCTAAGAAAACTAATGGGCCTACCTATTAAATCAATACAGTGAAAATAAATTGATGCTTTTACTTTTATCTGGTATAACTTGTTGATTTTAATTTTATTTAATAACGGTCACTTTTAAAGTTTTACTATTGTATATTTAAGCTCAATTTGAAGATTTCACCTTTACCTGATACAGATAATATATAAGCTATTTTAAAATTGCACAGAAGAGATGTGGAATAAATGCAATAATATGAGTAATATTATTTCTAGAATTACTTCTGTAATGTAGAGAGGGTGTTTTTGCCCTTAATAATTGCCTGCAAATATTGTCGGCAAATAAAAATGTCACTTTTAGAGGTTCAAGGAGTTTAAAACATAGCCACTTTATACAGTATGCGATCCAACTCCTAGTATTGGTGGCTGGGAGCAATGAGAATACAGCATTGGTATGTGACCACATGTGGTGGAGAAGAGCAGTGGGGAGCTTCCCTCAGTGCCTGAGGCTGTTCTAGAAGCTATTCTGTTCTTTCTCTGGTGATGGCAGATGAGATATTTAGGGTAGTGTGTTTCTTCAGCTGTAAACACTAGCTTTGAAATGAATCGGTTGCCCCAACTGTTTTAAGAATGTCAAGTACAGCTAATTCATAGGTAACCTCCCTCCATCCTTCACCTTTTGTCCTGACTTGTGGGAGTCATCAGCATTGGAGATGAATCTGTCATTTCTCTTCCAGTCTTGCTCAAGATTATGTCTTAGTTGGTAACTGGGACTAGTTCATTATGAAACTTTGGAACAGCTTGATAGCTGCAGTGTGTTCCAGAAGAAAAGTACAAATGTTGCTACTTATCTTTTAAAGGTCTTCATAATGTAAGGCAACTTTTCCCATTTTAGCAAATAGATTGAAAAGTTTAAAAGTATCATCTTTGCATTTTCAGGCCTTTTGAAATATCCTGCTTTTATCTATGTTTCCTGATTCCGTTTTATTGATCAATATCTAGCCTCTGTTTGAAGGTTTCAGTGAAGGGGAACATTCTTCATATTCCATTCTCCTGGTTGACAACTCTTACTGTGAGGAAATTCTTCCTGTTAATCTGGATCAAATTTATTTTCCTGTGGTTTCAATCTGCTGCTTCTGCTACCTGAGCCAGAAAAAACAACCCCACTACTTTCATATGACAGCCCGTTAGTATCTGAAATTAAAAATAAAATCAATAAAAGATAAAATATACTTCACAGATCTCCAAAACAGTATTTGATGGAGGGATGAAGGGAAAGCAGAAAGTTTGATTTATCTTGGGGCAGTGGTCTTATTCTGTCCTGAGTGCATCTCTCATTCAAAATTTGTATATTGTCCTTTCCAATTTGCCATTTTCTTTATACATAGATACTCAAATGTTCTTTTGCGGGATTTTTTTTTCTACTTTGTCTCTTGCAAGCACATGTGACAGTATCTGTCTATCTGTATAAACATTTTGGCATTGCTTCTTATCCCTCATGACATTTTATAGACAGTCTACTTCAGCTCTTTTAATTTATTATTAGTTACCAACTTCCTCTTTCTTGTTTCTTCTGAGAACTCAGCATGTTTGCCTGAAAAATCTAAACAAAATGCCATTGGGACTTTCCTTAATAAGGTCCTATACATTTTAACATGATTTTCTTTGAGGTACAGATCATCTATAAATCTTGAAACAGTCTAACAGAAGCTGTCTGTATCCATTCATCTTATTCCCAGTTTTGCTTAAAATCTAACAAATATGCTGGTGATGAGGCAGTTCCTGAGCCCCCTGAATCTACTTAGAATAGAACTATATCAATTTTATACATATATGAAGTCAATATAGAGGGAGCACCTACAACGTTCAGATTATGAAGCTATAAACATACAGCTGTATTTCTACAGGTAATTAATAGAAATTACAGTATTGTGATTATTTTCTTTCACCTTTTACAGAATTATCAAATGCCCTTGCCTATATACATTCCTAATGCTCCACTTTACATTGTGTTGAGAATGAACTGTTGCTATATCCAGTGAAGCTGGATTATGCCTTCAGCTTTTCAGTTTCCTGCTGTCCTGCTAAATTATGTGGAACATGTAATTAATAAGTAGGCGAGAGTGTTCACTGGAGACAATTGGAAGAGATGGCAGTTAAAGACAAATGTTGATGAGTAATGAGATTTGGCTGCAAAATGCATGCATTAATACATTTTTAAGTGTCAACAAAATTACAGTGCAACTGCTTCTGTAGAATCTTTGTTTTAGTCACTTCTGGGGGTGAGTAATCTTCATAATTTCAGAAAGACAATTCTTCTTTTTCTGGCTGTTCTTTTTCTACTTAACATTTCCACTATATAAAGTACGGTAGTTAGATTTTGCTGTTCATTTAAAATAAACTTGGATGTCACACAAAAAAAAGTGAATTTATTCTCCATTGTTCCAGAGTGTGGGACCAGAAACAGTAAATTCAGACCGGAGCTTCTTCAGGCTAGACATCAGAAGTTATTTCCTGATTGTATGAACTGTCAGCCAGCAGAACAGGCTGCAACATGTGGCGAATCCTATTTCACTACAGATCTTCAAAAATGGTCATTTATTGGAGATGGTCTTGTGGATTCTACCTTGAGTTTATAACATTGAAATATATTATCTTCCTTCCAACTCATACGATTTTAGAAAGAATATACACATAAGAACAATAGAATTTCCAGAGATTCCACTACATCCTTCAATAAGCACCTTAGGAAAACAGGATGTATGGCAAGCTTCAATGCAGAAATGAGTGTGGGAAGGAATAAAAATCTGAACTGTGAGATGGGCAGCAAATAAATTTTATAAATAAATAACATTTAAAATGCCTTAATAAATCAAATTAGTAGCTTTATAAATTGCAGTAAACTTCCTCAACATAAAATCAGTACAGCAGTGAAGACGTCAATCTCTGGAGCTTGTGGTTCTCCATCTTTGCAAATTTTAAGAAGCTGGTTAGCCACCTTTCATAGGCGATCCAGTTCTTTTCAGTGTATTTTGTAGGGGGTTAGACTGTGCAGTATTTTTTTGTTGCCTCACAACTTCACAACTGTATCTATTGTGTTTCAGTGTATATCAAAGTATGTATTAAAATATAATTAAAGTATTTGTGAAGCATTTTTCAGGTATATTAGAAAACCACATTGATGTGTAAATTCAGCTGGATTTGAATTGATATTGCTGTTCACTGGACAATTTTGTTGGTCTCTTGATTCTTATAAAAAAAACCAGTTAAATGAAACCAATTAACAATACTTAATCTCAAAATACCATATCCTTTTAAAAACAACAGATAGCACATGCATGAACATGAAGTAGAGACATGATATCTAAAGATCCTAAAAGGAAGACTTTTTGGGGAGAGGCCTTTGTCCTTGCAAAAGTGATGAAATGGACATCTGTGTATCCTCTCTAGAGATTCAGCTAGATGGACCATGTAGTCTAAATAACCACACGGAAGTAGTTGATGCTACCTCCCCAATTCTTCTACAATATTACAAGCATTGTTCTCCTTAATAGGTATTTCACAACATCACCATTTAGTCTTGATGGAAGACCCCATAATTTTTTGAAAATAAGGTTTAAATTCCAAACCCCTACAGTCTTGACTGTTGACACAATTATTTGATCCCTGGACATCAGAATCTATATTTGTAGACTTGCATATTTTAAATCACCACACTTGGAATACTGCATCCAGTTTTGGTCGCCACGAGATAAAAAAAGATGAGACTCTAGACAAAGGGCAGAGAAGAGCAACAAAATGATTAGGGGATTGTAGGCTAAAACATATAAAGAACGGTTTCTGGAATTGGGTATGTCTGATTTAATGAAGAGAAGGACTGGAGTCAGTGGAACAACTTGCCCGCAGAAGTTGTGAATGCTCCAACGCCGTAAGTTTATAAGAAGAGATTGGACAACCATTTGTCTGAAATGGTATGTAGTCTCCTGCCTGAGCAGGGGGTTGGACTAGAAGACCTCCAAGGTCCCTTCCAACTCTGTTATTCTGCCATGAACACATAATTTTTTTCTCCTTCAGTACATGTAGCTCAATGTGCAATTTTATTTCTGCATTAAATTGTTCAGTATCTTAAGTATCAATGTTGGTGTGGAGCTATTTCTTACATCAGGTAGTCGATAGAATTTTTCTCACTAGAAAAGTGGCAACATGTGGAAAAAAAGTACTAGTGATTCAAAAATATGTGTAACTTAAATACTGGAGTCTGCAAATGTTAATGATTAAACTCCAGGCTCTGCATTTCCAGTAAAACTCTTAAAGCTGCTTAAATATTTTACCAATTAAAATGCAATGGAAAGATTTTATCTAGTCTTTTTGAGAAAATGAGATGTTATAATGCAGTAATTTTAGGTTTTGTCTGCAGGACTTCATTTCTATATTTAATATAAGAGGGTATTTTCTGATTAGTGAACTCAGAAATATCAGGTTTAAGTTCTGCTGAATTTTTGGTTTATGTGTATTAGTTGGTATTTTGGAAGAGATCAAATATGTAATTGCTTTATTTATTCATTTTAAATTCTTCAAAGTAATTTTAGTGGATAACATATATGCTTAATTTAAATTCATGGTTTCTGATCTAGGGTATAAGACTACTGATTATTCATGCAGAGTATCACATGCGGTCTGTGATACAGGAACCACAGTAAAAAAAATAGGCCATTATTTTCAAATTTTGAAATTCTCACTTTATGTCTTGGGGAATATGGATGTTGCTGCTTGTGAATATCACAAGATTACAAGTGGCTGCATCAAAATCTTGTGGAATTTGGTCATCTCAAGAGATCCTAGCCATTTGCTTTATAAAAATTGTAAAATTTAATTGATTTTGAGGTCTAGCAAACCATATAGGTTTCAAGATGCCCAAGGGCATGTTAAGATTTTGTGGCAGTTCTCAAAATCTTAATAATGTATTGTTTAATTGAAGGAAAAATTAGGAACTATTGTTTTAAACAGATGTATTTCTTTTTTACTTGCGAGCCTCTCAGAGAGACTTATATAGTGAGGTAGGTATAAATTTGATCAATGAATAAAATAAAAGCCATTTGAAACATGAATAAGCAACAACTGGTTGCTGGAGACATTCAGCCATTTGAAATTTTGAAAATGAGAACTGTATGTTAACAAGTGTCGTCATAATTCTTGCAATCATAATTTCAGATCTTATTAGAGAGATTCATATTACAACTTCAACTTTCATCTACCTGCACCTCCCCTGTTTTTAAGAGGCTATATTCTTTTTGATAACATCTGGGAGTAAAAAATTGCGGTCAATATACAAGTAGAATGCTCCTGAAGCTAGGAAATCTGTGCTATGGAATTTGTGGCTTTTTTAATCTTCTAAACGTGGATTTTTTTCACTTCCCATTCTAAGAACCTTAGAAAAGCATATGTGGAAGTCAACAGGAAATCTTATGCATTCATTATGAAGAGAAGATATTTTACCTTCTGGTCACCTTTCCCCTCAGCAACCAGAAAGTTTATTGTAAAATTAAAAAAGGCAGGAAATACAGTTTTTAAGATGGGGAAAAACTTAGTTAAACAAGAGAGAAATTTCTCCCTAGTGGATTTCAAAATTTGGCATGAGTTCTGCATTGTCTCAAAACTAAGGTTAGCAAATTTTCATAATGTTTCAACCCAACTTTTTAAAGCAAGAAACAAGCAGGCAAATAAAACCACACAATACATTATTAAAGCACTAGAATGCAGAGACAGTATAAATATCTTTTTAGGCCTACAATAATAATTTAAACCGAATTGTACAAAATCTTAGCTATTACATTTATGTGCTGCTTTTAGACAGTGGACAGTCTTGTGGACCCCTTGGCACCCTTGGGTTTTTGTGTTGATGGTATTGTTTTCCTTTGCTTCCTAAACTTGGCACCCTTCATATTGTTGGTCAAGAGCCAATCTGTGATTCATTTACCTGGCGCTAGAGCCAATCAATAATACAGGGTCGAGAAAAGTGGAAATTTATCAGTTTATTTCTGATTAGAAGCAAAGGGGCTCTCCATTAGCAAACAAAGGAACTGGGAGGAGTACTGAGCAGGACTGGCATTCTGTTTTTATACCTCAGGAAGCTGGAAATTCAAAACAGCAATACAATTGTTTACAAATTTATTATTAATACAGCATGTGTATCAGTGGTGGGTTGCCCCTGGTTTGGACCGTTTCACAAGAACCGGTAGTAAAACCAGCAGGAGGCTCCGCCAACCACCCTGGATATCGTCATCACTGATATGTGCATGCGCAGAAGCAAGGCATGCGCATGAGCGATCCTGTTGCAAACCGGTAGTAAAGGTAAGTAGAACCCACCCCTGATGTGTCTATAGTAAGTGATGCTATTCGGCGTGGAAAGCACATGTATACGTTGTGTTGTTCTTAGCATGTTCTTAGCATGACCTATACCATCTAGACCCCTGCTTGCCCATCAACTCAAGCTACAATAGGCTTCTAGGTACTGTTCTAACCGCATACTTTGTATTAGCTATGTTTCTCTGGTAGGGTCGGCTTTCAGTGGTCCTTATCAAGTGTGCAGATCTTGTTCTGGTCTAGCTAAACTTCTGGCAGCTTCCTGTTCTGAGTTTCTGTGCAGACAAGACGAAAGCAGACTGAAAAAAACTGAAAAGAATGTTCCTTTTTTACATATTTTACACATGCTTCAAGGTTGGAGTCTCAGGTCCTCAGCTCCCTCCTTTCATGACACTTTTATACACTTTGATAAGTGTCAAACTTCAATAATAAATAATTTGAAAGACTTTCATTTTAGGGGTATTCTCTTCCTTTTTAACACACATCTCTGAACAGACACACAATTGCTTCTGTAGTCTGACTTTTCACTCCTTTTGTGCTTTATTTTGGCCCCAAATGGGGCACATCTCTTCAAAGCTGTAGCTCTACAGAAGCTCATCAGAGGTTGGTAATGGATTCAACAACAGATTCATGAGTGCCATACTTATGAAGAATAAAATAGCTATAATTAGCATTTTCAACTATTCAGGATTGGACAACCAAGATGTAAGACTGTCTCATAAACTATGGAAGGATATGGAAGAAAAATGTGTCTATTCTTGGTGCTAAATGTGGGCTGCTCATGTGGCTAGTTCAAAGTTGGAGTATTGATCATTTGCTGGACATTCCAATTATTTCTAGATATGTGGTTAGCTCAAGTCAAGCTTGGGTTGGTTATAGCAGGAGAAACAAGCACCATAATTTTGAATTGAATCTGAGTTCCAGTTAACTGTGTAATTTGTGGAGGCCCACCACTTGGATTACCTCTAGGAAAAGAGTCTTTCACAAACAATTGTCTATGGATGTGATTGTGAAGAAGACTTCATAGGTGTGGTGAGTTACTGTACTGTACTCTTGACTTGTGAATACAATGGCCTTTTTTCCCTAGAGCAGAGGTCTTCAAACTTGGCAGTTTTAAGACTTGTGGACTTCAACTCCCAGGATTCTCCAGCCAGCTATACTATGCTGGCTGGAGAATCCTGGGAGTTGAAGTCCACAAGTCTTAAAACTGCCAAGTTTGAAGACCTCTGCCTCAGAGGTTGTAATTTAAAAAGAGTATTTAGTTTTTCAAATGGTTCTGCCTTTTATGTGGCTGACTAGACTTTCTCTAGAGAGGGAACTCTTTTTACTTGTGTATGATGCACTCAGGACTTGACTCTAGAGAGCCAGGATTTTAACAGAATTCCGTCTTCAATTCTGTATGGATGAACAAGCTGGTCCAATCCTACTGACTGGTGGTGTTGGGCATATCTGGAAAGAGAATGTAAAGCAGCAGACAACAGCAACAGATGTTGCTCCTTCTAGTTGAGGACAACAATCATTTGCACTATAGGGTATGGCTTCTCATACAAGATTTCAAAGGGATTCATTTCCCAACCTCTTGCTTGAAGTAACTTCACATGCAAGTCACTCCAAGCAAGAGGTTGGGAATGAGTTCTGTCTCTGTGGTTTGAACATAATACTCCTTTCTTTTCCTCTTTTTCCCCACAAAAACATCCTTGGGTTGGTCTGAGAGACTAAATGGCCCAACTCACCCTGCTGGTTTTCATGCCTAAAACTCATAGTCTCCTGGTTTCTAGCCTAGGCCTTAACCAGTACACTAGGAGGGTGGTATTAGCTCCATATGCATAAATGACAGATGCAACTGTTCTGTCTAAATGATCAATAGGAAATATGCTTCTCTTGCCGGGCTTCTCCCATTAGATTTCATGATGGAAAAAAATAACTAATAATGAAAAGTTTTGTATACTTGGTGACAGTAAATTAAACTCTGTTTGTAACTTACAATAGCTCTTTTGAGAAATAATGTTTATTTGCAAGATTTGGCTGTGGGTATCTTATTATAACTTTTAAATCTCTGTAGGCACCGTGGGTGGCCAGTTTTGTTAACTCTTTTTTGAGATGTATGTTTTACTTCCATAGCATGATAACATTAAAGTACATACTGAAAATAAACAGGTATCTAAAACCAAGGCATGAAAACTATTTCAACATTTTCATGATGAACTGAAACCTATGAACGAGTATTTGCAAAGTTTGTTCAAGTAATATTTTAAGGAAAATATTATATAACCTGCTTGGGTAACTTGGCCTCCCAAATTTCCAACAAGCCACATAGGATTAGAGGCTCCTACTCATGACTGCATTCGAATAACATTAACCATGATTTTTTGTAATATATTCAAGCTTCCATGAGCATTGGGGCTTGTTCATTTTCTTTCTCCACTGCTGGCCAAGGAGTTTGAAAGCTATACTTTTGTTAAATCACAGCTATACTTTTGTGTGAATAAAGTTCATGACTTTAAACTAAATCTAGTCAGTTTCAAAGTAAAGGCAGGTTCAGAACTGATACCATTAGAGTGCAGTACTGCAGGCTACTTCTGCTGCCTGCAATTTGGCAATTCAAATCTCACCAGGCTCAAGGTTGACTCAGCCTTCCATCCTTCTGAGGTGTGTAAAATGAGGACCCAGATTGTTGGGGGCAATATGTGGACTCTGTAAACCACTTAGAGAGGGCTGTAAAGCACTTTGAAGCGGTATATAATTCTAAGTGCTATTGCTATTGATAAATTTATATGCCACCCTCCCCCAATAAGATGACTCTGGGAGGTTTATAGATCATAAAAGGTAACTAGAAAAGAAGTTAAAAGTTTAAAACTATGAAAATTAAACATTTTAAACTATGCCAAAAAAGAAAAGAAACCAAGACATGGATGGGGCAGGGGTGAGGTCTTCTTACCCTATCAAACACCTCTAGTGGTGACCACCCCCTTTGAGGTCCCAATCCATCCATCAGAACCAAGTTTTAATACCTTTCTTAGAAGGCCAAAAGGATAGGTGCAGTTCTCACCTCCAGCGATAGAGTGTTCCACAGGGGTGGAGTGACAGCAGAAAGGACTCTTCTCTTTGATCCTGCCCATGAGAATACCTTAGCAGATGGATCCATTGTAGTCCTCTTCTGCTGGTGTGAATGGGGTGGGCTAGTCTCATCAGTTACCCTGGATCTTTGCTATAGAGATCTTTAAAGGTAATAACCAACACTTTGAATTGGACCTGAAAGCAAGCTGGTAACCAATGCAGCCTGTGGAGCAGCGGTGTTCGTTCATTCGTTCGTTCGTTCATTCATTCATTCCATTTTTATAGATACCCATCTCAGTTAGTGACTTGGTGGCTTACGATTGTTAAATGTCCCATCCTAAGTGCTTCCAGAGGTATGTGCACCATTGCATTCTTCACTAGCTGTAGCTTCTGAATACTCTTCAAGGGTAGTGCCATGTAGAGTGTGTTGCAGTAATCCAATTGAAAGATGGGTAAGGGATTAGGCCTTAGGGCATGGATGACTATGTTCAGGGCCTTACAGTCCAGATAAGGACGCAACAGCATGTTCATTAACAGCAGTTGAAGGCCTGGGCCTCAGAGGGTCCACTGTCCAGGGTTTGGGTATGAGTTCGGGAGCTGGAATATGCTACCGGTATTAAGTATCAGGGGAGAATTCTCCTGCAACTGCCTGCCCTTTAGCTCCCATTTCATCCTCATCACTTGAATTTGTTGTCCCATCCCAAACACCGAGAGGGGAATCTCTGCCTCCCACCCTGGGCTCGACCCACCCTTGGCTGGTGGCCCTGCTCCTCTCCTCTCCACCCCCATTCATCAATTATCAAGGGGAAGGGGGGGGGGGAACTCCAGAGGAACTTAAGTGCTAGCTTTCAGCACCAGCCAGAGCTCTTGCTCTCTATACTGGGGTGAAATCCAGCAGGTCCTGACAGATTCTGGAGAACACGTAGTGGAAATTTTGAGCAGTTCGGAGAACCAGCAAATACCACTTCTGGCTGGCCTCAGAGTGGGATGGGAATGGAGATTTTGCAATATTCCCCCCCCAGGAGTGGGGTGGGAATGGGGATTTTGCAGGATCCTTTACCTGCCACACCCACCAAGCCACACCACGCCCACCAAGCCACGCCCACAGAACCAGTAGTAAAAATATTTGGATTTCACCATTGCTTTATAGCCCTCGTTCATACAAAGTATCCCCTCCAGTAAGCGGTCTCTCCCACTGACCAATGGGGGAAGATTTCATGTACTGTCTGCGCCATCTCTCACTTTGGAGAGAAGGATACCAAACGCTCTGTTCAGACTCATGAGTGTTCCCTTACACTCTCACCTGGAGGCCTCTCCCCTATCATTTCTGAGGGCAGATTGAGCTCTTTTGCCACCCCAAGTCAGCCCCAGCTCCTGTAGAGGCTAGAGAACAATCTCCAGTGTTCTTTCTCCCTTATCAGGAGAGCTACATAACGTGCATCTCAATTTCAGATAATCATACAGCATGATGCACTATTTTTCTATTATATAAAGAAAAGCCTTAGCTAAGCTAAAACTGAGCTAAGAAAAAAGTGCCTTGTGGAAAAAGCACTTTTGGGATTCCCTTGGGGGCTTGGTCTTCTCCCTGTTGGGTCCCTGTGGGTCCCATATATGCCCTTGGTCCTGCCCACCAGCATTGTTGGCCCATTGGCATATTACTGTGAACTAGGGTGTATTTAACAGAGGCTTGCTGGACAACTCATATTAGCCAGGTTCACACAGCACACTAAAACAATAGTAAGAAAACCACATTATAATTGTGATATGTAAATCCAAGCTAACTATATATTATATATATTATATTATAATTCTTGATAATTGTGATCGCCATTGTGGATTTATGAAAATTATATTGTTGGTTAAATAAAATTAAAATTAAAAGTCATCCTACCATCCTTGTGCAAGGGGAACACTGGTTCAAAATAGCTACTTTAAATAGAAACAGTTACTTCCTATTTATTTTGCAATAACAATCATTTGTAAGGGACTTAAGACAAAACAATGCCCTTGTAGAACATTAATCTGTTTTAAATGATCCTGGCAAACAATTAATTGCAGGCAAGCCATAGAACATGAGCTTTCCAGGAGGTAGCTTTGTAGTCTGTGGTAGCAATTAAAAAACATCTAATCTAGAAAAAAAAATCACTGTTTGCATGACACGATAAGCTGGTAAATATAGCTTATGTTCAAATAAACTCAGCCTCACTCTGCTCTATTGAAACAGTTGTTTCTGGTTTGTTTGAAGCTTACTGAATTCTTTGTAGGATATTTGCACTGCAATTAACTCAAGAATAGCTCCATGACAATTATGCTTCTATTACACTGTTACCCTCTTGCTATCATTATTTTAATTCTGTTGCTATGCAAACCATGTTTAGTTTTTGTGCTTTCTTGTGCATGCTGTTTTTTACCTCCTATTAGTCTTACCTATGTTCATATCAGCCTGCACTTTTTTTTTTTAGCATTTGCTATTAATGAAAAAAAAATAGTGGCTCTGGAAGGGGTTTTTAGCTCAGCTTTTTTTCTTAGCTGAGTTTTTACCTCAGCTAAGGCTTTGCTTTATATAATAGAAGAATAGTGTATCATGCTATATGATTATCTGAAATTGGGATGCACATTATGTAGCTCTCTTGATAACTCACATCATCACTTACCATTTGCCCTATTTATTACTTTGGGCATCGTTTTACTACCTCGATTGCAGGTGATTCTAAAAGGTTTATACTTTGACAATATGCCTACTAAAATAGTGATCTAGCACAGTACTGTGGTAATTTTTCTATAAATCATCATAATGCAATATAGTAATTATCAGTATGCATTCATTCATTTTTTTTTGTGTAGCTCCAAGTCAGTATAAACTCTTAGTAACTGACTGGCAGTTACTTGGCAAGATTTTTCCTTCCTTCCTTCCTTCCTTCCTTCCTTCCTTCCTTCCTTCCTTCCTTCCTTCCTTCCTTCCTTCCTTCTTTCTTGGAATCTGGTAATACCCAGGTGGTCTCATAGTAGTCATCCCTGATCCAGAGGGATGGAAAAATAAGGAAGTTAGAATCCATATTCTACTTTTCTGATATCCACAACATTTTCCAAAATAAATCAGAAAGCACAAATTTTTCCTTCACCCTCAAAATCATCAGGATATTAAGATGAAGAGGAATATGATAATATAAGTTCACATATGGAATCCTGTTAGTGGCTTCCTCCAGTAAAAAGTAGTGGGCTTGATCAAACTTACATCCAAGAGTGCTTATAAATGCAGCAGCTCTGTTGGGATCACAAAGAATATTATATATATAAAATATTATGAATGTAATATAAAACTTGCACCTTCAAAAAACATTTGTTTAAATTAGCACTACAGCACTCTTAATCATCAGCTTTATAAGTAGTTTATAACTACCTGTGTTTTGAAAAGCCGATGAAATGTGGAGTCATTCATTGCAAAATAGAAAGAGCGGCAAACAGAACAAAGTGCCTTATGAATGATGGAACACTTGATTCATTTATTGTTCCTTGAATTGACTTGACAGCCAGATACAGAATTCACTGTTGTTATCTGAATAATATGCTTTGTACTCTGTTAAGCCTGCCATATTAAGGTTTTATATTGGAAACAATGGTTTGTTTGTAATATGATGACAGGAAAAGATGAGGCACAGCTGAAGATCCTTATTCAGAGTTCTGTCAAAGAGCAAAATGTAACATAATAGACAACAGAACTCTTCATGTTATATGTCTAACATTTAAATGATCTCAGTGTGTCACTAGAATTTCTTAAACGTTCTGCAGAGCCCTATATGCCTGGTGCCACATTACATGGGTGCATGAGCTTTTAAAAATATTTGAGAGGCCCAGGCCAGGGTGTTAATTTGAGTTCTCTTCTTGCACCCACTTGGTTAATTTTTTTCCTTCCATTAATATCAGTCATACAGTAAACAAGTCAATGGCAAGAAAGCCCAAAATATGGACCAATTTTATGAATGAAATTAGAACCAATTTCCTACTTGAATAAAAAAATAACCAGTTCATAGCTATATATTAAATTCTCCTAATTTTCAGTTAGTAAAAGGAAGTAAGGAATTTAATTCTTTTATTTTTTTACTTAGACTGCTGTGCATACCAGATGGACAGAATTATGAATTAGTCATCTATTGAAGACTTAAAAGGCAGGTTTGAAAAATGAATAGCTCAACTCTGTAGTAAAACAGAAGTGTTTCATTTAATTGACTTATATAAAAGTCTTTGTTATAAAGATGATAGATTCAACTATGTAAAGAGCCATGAGATACAAAGCTGTGTACTCAAAAAAAAAAAAAAATCTGCTCCTGAATTACAAAGATGCTGCTGCTTTAAGAGTTACTTGAAGCTTGATGAGAGATGCATCAAAGCAGAAGCGGTTATTTTCAAGTTCATGAGGAAACTTGAAAAATGTTGGGCTACTTATGTGAATAGTGAAAAAGTTCAACCCTTTTTTAAACAGTTTTCAAAGCACATGTAACATATGAGCACCCTTATATATACATAGTCACTCGGCCTTTAGATGCCCATTCATTGCAACTCTGTATGTGGATACAGATAAATTGAAAGACAAAAACAAAGGAATGATAAAAGCAATACATGTGTACCACTTGGAGTAAAATAATAATGCATCACGCAGTAGAATAAAACACATTTTAAAGCGTTAAGTGAATTCTTAAAGTCCCAGGGAAAATTGAAGAAAAAGTCTTCCTATGTCCTCAGAAGGCCCAGAACTTTTGGGGAAGGCTGCCTGCTTTGTTCAGTAGTTACAAATAGTCTTCGCTTACTAATTGTAATTAGGACCAGGAGCTTTGTCACTAAGTGACACATAGCAATTTATGATTGCAGTTCCAGCAATTACTGCTCTTAGGCAAATTCAGAACATCAGAATTTTGCAAGTCTGAAGGTTCAACTTCCCACCTCCATTTTTAATCACTTAATCAATTAGGGCAGATCCTTCCTAAGTTTATTTGATTTTATTTAAGTTTATTTGACAAATACGTTTTATTTAAGTTTGACATTTAAGCCACTGAGGCTCCTGCCTCTCTTGTCTAGTTGCTTCCTAAGCATTTCTTCCCCTCGTTCCTCAAGATCATTCCATGACAATAAGTGGTTATTAAACAAGGACTGCCTAACTGTAGTATAAGAGCCCTTGGATGATTAACTTAAAATCTGGAGAGATGTATGGAGTGGTCCCTACTTCAGGCATCCAGGTCTCAAGCAGTTTAAGGATTTATTTGTACCCACTAGTGCCATGTTAGGGACCCGAGGTTCACTTGTTTTCAGACAGATTATAAGAGCAACTCCATATAATATATTACAATCATTTAAATTGCAAAAATCCAAGTCAGCATGAAGTGGTTTAAAGAAATCAAGCTATTATAAAAGAAAAATAATTCAGTTCTTTCATTAATCTATATACAGTATATAAAAGCAAAAACAACTCACACATTAATCACGAAATTTCCAGAATATGTTCCTCTTGGCTTCTAGGTGCTCACTAAGAAAGGATTTTTCGAAATGACCATCAGAGCATTAGTATTTCCTATATTATTATAACAAGCTCTGATGTTAATTAGTTAGATGTTCTACTCCCCTTCCCAACTTTAAAATAACTCTGGACAGAATGGGATAGCATAGGACAGGCTTCTGTGGGGCAAGCCTCATGGAGAGAAGGGGCTAGAAAGCCTGAGGGAGAGAAGTGGATAGGATAGGAGACGTTTCTGTGGGGCCAGCCTGAGGGAAAGAAGGGGAGAGGAGAGAGTCTATGGGGCCAGCCTGAGGGAGAGAAGGGGGTAGAATAAGAGAGGCTTCTATGGAGCCAACCTGCGGGAGAGGAGAGGAGAGGAGAGGCTTTTGTGGGGCCAGCCTGAAGGAGAGAAGGGGATAGGAGAGGATCTATGGGGCCAAGCCTGAGAAAGAGGAGAGGATCTATGAGGTCAGCCTGAGGGAGAGAAGAGGAGAGGCTTCTGTGGGGCTAGTCTGAGGGAGAGAAGGGGAGACGAGAGGCCGTAACTACTCATTAATTTTCAAACTCTTGAGTGTCAATTTATCAAGCCCGATCACATAGTTTCGTAGCAGAGCACGGGTATTCAGCTAGTACTGTATATTTCTAGAGCAAGTGGGCTAAAAGAGAAAAAAAGTGCACAAGTTTGGATTTCCCAAATGAAATGCACATTATTGAGTCTCATTTTTTAAAAGAAGCATTTACATGTACATTTAAAAGCATTTACATGTGCATTTAAATCAATACTTAAAACCTGATTTAACTGAATAAGCAATTCTGTCTGGACTAGTTACTTCATCAAATCACTTTTTAATTATTTGGAAACAACATATTTTAAAAATAAAGGAGTAATTGGAAAATGGTTAATTCATTATATAGCAAGTAATGTTTTTTATACATGTATAAATAGCTGCATTTATACATATGTCACTGTATTATAAGAATATATTGTCATTAAATGATAGGGAAGAAATGTGAATAAAAGTGCTTTGTCTGAAGTCAAGTTGTAATAACACATACATAAGCAGTGTAAGTACAAAACTAGCACTGGCAGAAATATTGTAATTCTCATTGCAAAGTTCTTATAGTTATGGAGCACTCATTCATATTGATTTTATTTTAAAAGAAATAGTAAAACTGAAATGAACACATTGACTGAAATGAATTGGGCTTTGATTGATATACGTGTGAGGATGTTCATTAGTTTAGAACCCACAGATATTTTGGCTTTTATATGAATTTTTAGGCAGCATAGCCAACAGAATGGGAATTTGGAGAGTTGGTTCCATATATCTGGAGGAAGGGGAAAGTCACATGCTTGGGATGGCTATATTAGTAATCACTGAAGATCATCTCTGTAAATCAGGTTCTCTATTTGAAGAATTTATAACTGCTTTTAAACTGCTCACTACAAAAAGCCTCTTCATTTTACAGTTTATGCCCAATTGCCCACTGTATGGGCAGTTTATGCCCATACAGTTTATGATCTTAGCAAGGCATTCAATTAATATTATATGATAAATTTAGTGGAAGACACATTCCTTTCATTCAGAACAATAAAAAAAACACACTGTATGATAACTGACTCAAGATTTTGTTTTGTTTTGTTTTGTTTTGTGCCTTTGAATCACTTTTGACTCCTGGCAACTTTTTGGGCTAATCCCTGCAGTTTTCTTAGCAAATTTTTCCAGAAATGGTTTGCCTTTGCCTTCTTCCTAGGACTGAGAGAAAGTGACTAGACCAAGGTCATCCAGCTTTATATCCAAAGCAGGACTAGAACTCAAAGTTTCCTGGTTTCTAGCCTGATAGTTCAACCATTATATCAAACTGGCTGTCTGACCAAAGATTGCTATATCTAATAAGTAGATTATTATATGATGCTTGCAAACTAATAAGAAGACCATTATAGGAATCTTGCCTAGCTTTATGAATTTAGCTTAAATCTTCATAAAATCTGCAGTATTTCTCATATAATATCCAAACAGAAATCAAGAGAACAAGATGAGAATGGTAATGATGATTAAATCCCTAATGAGTCCTAAACTTACAGATTCATTGCCCTTTATATTCCTGTGGCAGATGGGATTTGAAGCCAAAACATCTGAAAAGTACTTGGTAGAAAAATAGCCTTGAGGAAATCCCATATAAGCAAAGTACAAGTCCTACAGTTCCCATAACATCTCATGAGATAGATTAGACCAGGTCAAACTCAGTATCATTGAAGGCCACATCAGGATTGGGTTTATTTATTTATTTATTTTATTTTATTAAATTTCTATACCGCCCTTCTCCAATAGGACTCAGGGCGGTGCACAGCCTAAGTAAAAACAGAGCATACAAAATTTAAAAACAGTATTAAAATAATTAAATATTTTGGCCGTAATTAAAACAATCCAATTTAAAATCAATTTAAAATTTAGCTTAAGCCAGCCCAGCTAGTTGAAATAAATAAGTTTTCAGGGCCCGACGAAAAATCCGGAGGTCTGTTATTATCCGTAACTCTGGGGGAAGGTTGTTCCAGAGGGTGGGCGCCGTCACAGAGAAGGCTCTCCCCCTGGGGGTCGCCAGCCGACATTGTCTGGCGGACGGCAGCCTGAGGAGGCCCACTCTGTGCGAGCGTACTGGCCGGTGGGAGGCTATTGGTGGCAGAAGGCGGTCTCGTAAATACCCCGGCCCTAAGCCATGGAGCGCTTTAAAGGTGGTCACCAACACCTTGAAGCGCACCCGGAAGACCACCGGGAGCCAGTGCAGCTCGCGCAGGAGAGGTGTCACATGGGAGCGCCTCGTCGCCCCCATAATCCCCCGCGCGGCCGCGTTCTGGACCAGCTGGAGCCTCCGGGTGCACCCCAGGGGGAGCCCCATGTAGAGAGCATTGCAGTAGTCCAGGCGGGAAGTGACTAGTGCCTGAGTGACTGTGCGTAGAGAGTCCTGATCTAGAAAGGGGCGCAACTGGCGTATCAGGTGAACCTGATAAAAAGCCCCCCTGGCCACGGCCGTCAAATGATCTTCTAGAGACAGCCGTGCGTCCAGGATGACGCCCAAGTTGCGAGCCCTCTCCGTGGGGGCGAGTAATTCGCCCCCAATAGCCAGCGATGGCGTCAGCTGGCTATATCGGGACGCCGGAAGCCACAGCCACTCGGTCTTGGAGGGGTTGAGTCGGAGCCTGTTTCTCCCCATCCAGGCCCGCACGGCCTCCAGGCACTGGGACATCACTTCAAGGGCATCGTTGGGGTGGCCTGGGGTGGAGATATACAGCTGGGTGTCATCAGCGTACTGATGGAACTCCACCCCGAAGCCACGGATGATCTCACCCAGCGGCTTTACATAAATGTTGAACAGAAGGGGCGAGAGGACCGACCCTTGCGGCACGGGTTTGACCTTGGAGGGCCAGGTGGGGGTGGCCATAGTGGGCGTGACATGGAACCGCACCTCCGCAGACACGGTATTATAAACTTATAAAATAGGGAGGCGTACATTTCTGTGATTTTGTTTTTTTAATACTTACTTGATCTACTTTACCGGTCACCAACTGGTGATCCATGGACCACTGGTGGTCCGCGAGAAAATTTTGGTGGTCTGCCAAAAAATTATTTGCATTTTTTATATTGCACTAAATACTACTTACCGTTTTAAAAAAATCATATTAGTGGTCCGCGGGATTTACAATTATGAATTTATTGGTCCCTGAGGCCCAAAAGGTTGGTGACCCCTGATCTACTTGATCACCTTACAAGAGAGAGAACAGATCAAAAAACTGATTCCATAGGAAGACTAGAACTATAAATTATTTACATAGGCTAGTAGTAGAATCCTGCAAGCCTGAAAAGAAAAATATTTTACTTTTCCTCCCTTTTATAACCTTCTGAGTCAAGGACGGCCTCCTGCAGTACTCCAGAGGCCCCGTTTTGGGCAGTACTCCGGAGGCCCCGTTTTGGGCCTGGAAGGCCTCCTGGGCCACTCTGGAGGCCCCATTTTGGGCCTGGAAGGCCTCCTGGGCCACTCCAGAGGCTCTGTTTTGTTCCTGGAAGGCCTCCTGGGCCATTCGGAGGCCCCATTTTGAGCCTGGAAGACCTCCTGGGCTGTTGTTCGCCAGCAGCCTGCGGAGCTGGCAGTGGAGTCGGACAGCGATGAGGCTGAAAAAGAACATGGGCCAGTCCTGGAGGCTGGGGAAGACCCGGATGAGGGCTCTGTGTCAGAGGCAGAGATGGGGCCAGGGCCATCGGGGAGTGAGGTGCAGACTCCGGAGCCTCCAGAGGCTGACAGTAGAGAGGCAGAGGAACAGGAGGAGCCTGTTCCTAGTGCATGTATGAGAAGAGCTGCCACAAGGCAAGAACAGCTAAAGCAAAGAGGACGACTCGGGAGTAGGGCCAAGAGATGATTGGCCCCTCCCATAAGGCTTAAAAGACCAACAATGGCTCTTTGTTGGAAAACAACGTTGATAGACTTGTTCTTGTCTTGCTACACTTATCTCATGTCAGTGTCTTCTGCTTCTGAACCTTTGCCAAGAGAAGCCTTTGGCAATTTGCCTAATTATACCAAGGTTGGTGATTAGACTGAAGTATTTGTGTTATGAAGAATTTGTTTTAATTTAGTTTGGACTACGCTGAGTAGCTAATTCTTAGCTGTTTTAATAAAGTCTGTTTGTTTTAGAACTGTTTGCGTCTAATACTACCTACTTGGGCCTGGGTCACAACATGGGCCACTCCGGAGGCCAAAAGTGGTTGCGGGGGTGGCGCCCCATCCACGCCCCATTTTTGCTAGCAGAGACACTATGGGCCGGTCCTTTGCTATTTCCAGACTGACCCCATGGGCCAGATCTAAACACTCCTCAGGCTGGATCCGGCCTGTGGGCCTTGAGTTTGACACCCCTAGGTTAGACTGAGAAAAGCAACTGGCCCAATCTTGCTTCCATGGCTGAATGTAGATTAGGACCTAGGTTTCCCCATTCCTAGTTCAACACCACACTCACTGTACCATCCCAATTGCCTGTTTCTTACCGATTGATGCTATCTACTGACCTCTTCCATTTCTCCAGCTGCCTAAGGCCTACTTCCCATTCCTTGTTTTCTGAATAAGCAAATTTGATTGGCTTTGCTATTTTTAGGCGAGGAAGCAGACAATGTAATTATCCAAGGGATTCTAGTTAAGGACATATAAAAATTGTGAAAAAATGAAATATTGCACATCATTTTCACTCTTCATAATGTCTTCTCTGGGAATGAGATGATTCCTTTGTTGTTTTTATGAAAAAAAGGTTCTTTTTATATGTACTGACGATGCCTGATTTTTAGAAAAGTTGGTTGAAGAGGAAATCTGAATGCAAAGAATACCAGGATGAAGGAGGATGTGACATAAATGAAAGAAAATGGAGAAATTGTCCCCCTCAGAACGGGCTCGCAATTTGGGTGTCCTCCTAGACTCACAGCTAAGATTAGAGCAACATCTGACAGGTGTGGCTAGGAGGACCTTTGCACAGATTCGCCTGGTGCACCAATTGCGACCCTACTTGGATCAGGAGGCGCTCCTCACAGTCACTCATGCCCTTGTCACCTCACGGTTAGATTATTGCAACACGCTCTACATGGGGCTACCCTTGAAAAGTGTTCGGAGACTACAGTTGGTCCAGAACGCAGCCGTGCGAGTTGTCGTGGGTGCACCTAGATACACCCACATTACACCAATTCTCCACGAGCTGCACTAGCTCCCTATTGGTCTCCGGTCACAATTCAAGGTGTTGGTTATTACCTTTAAAGCCCTACATGGCTCAGGGCCAGTTATCTTCGAGACCGCCTTCTGCCGCATAGCTCCCAGCGACTGGTAAGATCCCACAGAGTTGGTCTCCTCCGGGTCCCGTCAGCTAAACAATGCCGGCTGGCGGGCCCGCGGGGAAGGGCCTTCTCTGTGGCTGTCCCAGCTCTCTGGAACCAGTTACCTCCTGAGGTCCGGACCATCCCCACCCTATTGGCCTTCTGAAAAGCGGTGAAGACCTGGCTTTTCCGGCAGGCCTGGGGCCGTTGATCTCGCTCTTGTGATCTGGCGAGATCCGGCCATGAATGAGTTTTTAATGTTTTTAATTTTTAAATGTTTTTTTTATAATTATTTTTTAAATGTATTGTGAGCCACCCTGAGTCTTCGGAGAGGGGCGGCATATAAATTGAATTAATTAAATTAAATAAAAATTTAAGCCACATTCATAATTTCCACTTTTGCCCATCCAGTTGTACATAAACCCAGCCCAAATAATATACATATTTTTTATTTTAAAAAACCTATTTAAAATAAATATCCCAAGTCTTTAGAAAAAATTCACTGTTAGGACGGGTTGATACAAATTTTAGGTAATATTAGTTTATTCTCAAAATTTTTTTATATACATAAACATAGAGATGCACAAGCCAAAAGCATTTAAGCACGAGTAGCTTCTTTGTGTTCTCAGAATATAACTTTTTCAGTAGTTAACACACTTAAAATCAGTTGTAGCTTCAACCATCTTTTGTATAGACTTTTTTTGTGTACGTGCATGAAGCCAAAGTCTCTGGGGCCTAGTTATTTAATAGAGAAGCCAGGATGTATTAAAACCCTATTACTCACTGTGCTTTCAGTCTGGCACATGGTCAGCACACATACATATGACCCATTGATTTTCTGTGTATGTGAATGTAATTTGTAGAAGATCAAGTTTAAAATATTATTGCTTTTAGCTGAATAATTTATATGCAGTGCCCTCATACTGGAGCTGTTTTCTTAATAATTCTAGTCAAGGACAATGCAAATTTAGCAGGAAAATAACTTGGACCTGCTTAGAATATAATAAAATAGCTATAACAAAAAAAGTTTATCAGAGATCTATTCTTAAAATTACAGCAGAAAAGAAAGATAACTCTAATTAACTTTGTGCTGAACTTGGAAAATTGTAGAATATTTTGTTGCTGAATGCAGTAATGTGTTTTTCTTGCACAATTTGGATTTGTCACTGAATGTAAAAACTATTTATATAATGTTAAATATTTAAGCTAAAGAAATGTATTCACAGCATGTTTATATATCGTATATTCTCCCTGGGGTATTTTGTGCTGTAGTTAATGAGGGTAATTTATCTAATAAAATGCTTAGTAGTATAAACCAAAGATGTAGAAAGCATTTTTCAGTTCCTATATTGAACTGCACTGATCTTGAACTTCTTGAACTCTTTAAATCATAAATTGAAATTGCTTCAGTATTTTTTTATTTAACAAAATGCTGTGATATTACTTCAGATACATTTTTTTCAAGAAAGTTGCATGTGAGAAGGTTTGTTGGATACTTGTTGATTTAGAAAAACTGATGCTAAAAGGAATGTGCTTGAATTTTGCTCTGTTTACACAAATACAGAGTTGAAGATTGGTTGCTCAGTATAGTAACATATAATGGAAGTCAAGTAAGAATTAAAATAAATTGAAGGGTTAATGAATGGTTCATCATTGAAAGGTTTGTGATTCACTTTCAATGTTTAATATATTTGTGGATAAATACATACAACTAGTTTTCGTTTAGCGATCACAATTGGACTAGCAACTTGGCTGTGAAACTACAGCTATGGTTATGTTCTTACTGTCAGCTTTCCTTTACTTTTATAGACCAGTAAAGGTTATAAATGCCAGTCATAAAGTTACTTTTCTGTCACTGTCATAACTGTGAATGGTTGCTAAATGAAGCAATTGTTAAACAAGGATTAGCTGTAAAAAGGCAGGATATTAGCTATATGTTGGTTGTGGATGTGATTAGATGCATGTGAAATAGTGTCATTTTGTTACCTCGGATAATTTACAACGAACATTAGATTGATGTTGTACAATGTGGATTATATAGATAATGAAAGTTATGAAAGAACAAGATAATTCCTTGACAAGATAAATGGGGTAAATAATTGCAAGTATATAAATAGTTATGGCAAAAATAGAATAGAATAAAATTCTTTATTGGCCAAGTGTGATTGGACACACAAGGAATTTGTCTTGGTGCATATGCTCTCAGTGTACATAAAAGAAAAGATACATTCGTCAAGAATCATAAGGTACAACTCTTAATGATAGTTATAATGTGAATTGCCACTGGCCTTTGATTACTTTTGATTGTATAAACATTTTATGCACATACGTTATGACTCAATTTCTTCAGATCTTAATGACTTAAGCTATGCAATATGTTTTGCCTTTTACTCTAAGTCTAAGTAATATATTTCCCAATAGTTGTAAAATGGATGTACACTCAACAGTATGAGAAGAAAGCTATAATCTGACAAACAGTGTTTGACAAACATAGTTGAGAAACTACTCCATCTTTGCCGCCATTAAGCTTGAGAGAGAGAGAGAGAGAGAGAGAGAGAGAGAGAGAGAGAGAGAGATTTATACCCTCTCTTGGGCTTTGAGCTTGCTTTCTGTTCCTGTGGCAAGGGCATGTGTTCTGATTGGTTGTCAGACTCCCATGGGGCCATGCAGGAGTAACTTTGTAGGCTGTCTTGAGTCCCAGGCTTGGTTGAACCTTGCTGGGTGATGCAGTCTTCCCATGTGCCATGTGATGAGACATCCTATTATGTCCTGAGGGTGAAGGTCTTTTGTTTTGTAGATAAGCTGGCCCAACCTTTTGTCTTGTAGATAGGTTGGCACCAAAATATCTGCTGGGGAGTGGGGGTGGGGGCAGGAAGCTGAGGCTCCGAGTTTATGTCTTTAGAAACATGTTTCTCCTTTAGGGAAAATATAATATTCTGCCTTTTTAATATTTCCTGGAATATTTCATTCTTCTAGGACAGGGGTGGGCAAATGTGGCCCTTTTACAACCTGTGGACTTCAACTCTCAGAATTCCTTAGACAGCCAAGCTGTCTCAGGAATTCTGGGAGTTGAAGTCCACAGGTTGTAAAAGGGCCACATTTGCCCACCCCTGTTCTAGGAGAAGGGTGAGTGCTAACTTTCTACACATCCTATACTTTAAATAAAGAAACTTGCGGCATTATAAATGTACATGAATACATATTATGTATTGCTGATCTGATGAAAGGAAAAAGTTATTAACTAACAGCAGTATAATATATTCAAATACTATTTCTTCTCCACTGATCATTCAGGAAAGACTATCTACTACTGAAATTCCATTGAAAAATAAAAGATAAAATATGCCTGGTAAAAGATGGTGTTTTCTCTGTTTCTTATTAACACGTGAGATTTCAGAACTAATGGCATAGTATTGTCATGGTCTTACTGGCTTAAATGAAACATCTGTTTATAATAGTGAGAATTGATACCACTTGCAAGAAGTTACAATGCCAGGCTGTTTCAATTGTTAAAGAACATATTAGACTTTTATGGAACAGGCCCACCTCAGAGGACTGCAAGCTGAGTTTCAAAATATCTGCATTTTGAAAGACTGACTGATTGGCTCTTGGGTGTCCCGTGAGATTTTGTTACTTTATTTTGTTAGTTAGAAAGAGCCAGACTTCCAACATTGATTTATTTTTAATTACAATATTAAGCACAGATAATGATTTATCAATACAATGGCAAATTACCCACAGGTAGTTAAAGGTAATTAAGTGAACAATGCCAGACCCAAAAGAGCCATATGTTGCTCAGCAAGGAGTTAATAAGACTAGCTTCATGCTCACTGAAAGATACTTGAGCAATTTAGTCTGAATTATAGAGAGAACAACTGTTGGACTTCCTTGTCTCTTCCACTTTCTCTGTTTCCTGGACTTTCTCAATTTCTTTGATCCTCCAGCTCTCTTATCTTAAGACTTATCATTTAGCTGTCCAGAGCACTCAGATAACAGGATGTGCCAGCTGCAACAGTAACTTCAAAAGGCAGCGTAGGAAAATGCTCATTTACTTACAGATGTCTCTGTATATCTCTGAGAATGCCTATGAAGAAAGCAAATGCAGACTGCAGAAAGACATATAGAAATAAGCTTTTAAATAAATATATTCACACCTTCCTGAATACTTTCAGAATTTATAGGATAAAATAAAAAAAAATTAAACAGATTACAAAGATATAGAAATACTCGATCGTGCTCTTCCTTCATGATTTGATTTCTTCAACTGTCTTTAATCGATAACCATCTGTAATTTAATATTGTTTTTAATTTTAGGTAATTTTAAAATCCGGGTGCCTACAGTTACATGCTTTCACCCTTGTTCAGCTCACACTTTCTTTAAAAGTTTCTCTAATGTCTGTGAATCATTTTATGAAAATGTTGGATTGAGTTTCAGCTTTCTGGTCAGCGACGATGCATTAAATCTTCCATAGTATTGGCAGTGAGGAAAGTGGGATCCTTTGTTTAGCCAGACAAATTCAAAAACTGTCAACTCCAGATGTTTTGAGGCCAGACAGAGCTTACTAAAGAATGGACAATGCCCTTGGGACTGGTGTGTGTGTGTGTGTGTGTGTGTGTGTGTGTGTTTGTGTGTGTGTATTTCATTTAGGTGTGGGTTTTTTCCTTCTTCACCAGCTGCAGTAAAGTAAAATAACAAAGAAACAATGGAATATATTATAAATATATAGGATTGCTAGTGAAATATGTTTTAAGCTCTTTTCATATGTGCTGTGATTTCCATTCGCTATTCTAATCTTAGATCAGTGGTGGGTTGCCCCCGGTTTGGACCAGTTCTATAGAACCGGTAGTAAATCCGGTGGGAGGCTCCGCCCACCGACTCCGATGTTATCAGGAAGCATCTGCGCATGCGCACGAGCAAAGCGAGTGCGCGCGGCCCCATTACGAACCAGTAGTAAAGATAAGTAGAACCCACCCCTGTCTTAGATCCGGCTGTTCTGAAGATCTCTTTTCTTGAACATGAATGACTGATCTTTTCAGCATAGATTTTAAAAATCTGAAAATAACTGAATAGAAACAAATGAAATGTTCTCTGTTTTTTGCCTTGTCTATTTTCCTGTTCCCAAAATCTGATTTTAAATATTGACATTTACCGTAGTCCTCAACTTATAACCATCCATTTATCCATAAGTTTAACAGTAGTACTGAAAAAAATGACTTACGGCTTGGTCCTACACTTACAACTATAGTAGCATTCTCATGATCATGTGATCAAAGTTCAAGCGCTTGGCAACCAGCATGTATTTATGACACTTACAGCATCCTGTGATCATATGATCTCACCATTTGCAACCTTCACAGCTAGATTCCAATCAGCAAAATCAATAGAAAAAAACTGGATTCATTTAATGACAACATGAATCACTTAAAAGCTACAGTGATTCGCTTAACAATGGCAAAAAATTGAATGCGACTCACTTAACAATGCCTTACCTAGCAATGGAAATTCTGGTTCCAATTGGGTTCCTATGTCGAGGATTACCTTTATATCTTTAAATTATTATTGATATAATACTTTTTATAGTGTATATTACTGATTGGCTGTACATTTTAAATTTTAAGTTTGTTGTCCTATTCCAGGGGTCGGCAACCTTAAACACTCAAAGAACCACTTGGACCGGTTTCCTACAGAAAAAAACACACAGGGAGCCACAAAACCTGGGTGGGCGTGGCCAACCCAATGTCACTCACTCCCACCCAGTCACATGACCCCTAGCCATGCCTACCCAGCCACAAAACCATTCTCTATGTCTCTTTCCCTATCTCCCCCACTTTTCCCCCCTCTGTGTCTCTCTCCTTCTGTATTTCTCTCTCTCCCCTTCTCTCACCCCCTCTCTCTATGTGTGTGTGTGTGTGTGTGTGTATCTCCCCCCTCCCTTCGGGCGACTGTCCTCCTCCTCCCCTCTCCTCTCGTAACCCCCTGGCCGGCTGTGGCTGAGCCAGGAGCGTGTGCATGCGCGGCAAGCACCAAAGTGCAGCAAAGGCGCGGACGGGGTGGGCGGCTGCTTCTTAGGAGGGTCTTAAAAGGATGCAGCTTCTCTCCTTCACTAATGCTCTGGCCATCACCTTGCCATGTCATCCCCCACCCCCGGCAGCTCTTCGGCTGAGCGCGGAAGGTACAAACTCCAGCCCAAAGCGGCAGGAAGTGAAGGCTGCCTTACATGCAAATGTGGCGCGAAGGCAGGTACAAGACTGCTTCACTCCTGTACTCTCTGGTGACCCTCTTCCCCCTCCTCTTCTTAGGACGCCTGGGATAGCTGTGGCTGAGCCGGGAACATGTGCACGCATGGGGAGACCCTTCTCAAGCGAGTGCCAAAGCTCAGGAAAGGCGCATGTGGAGTGGGCAGCAGCTTGCTTAAGGAGGGTCTCCCTGTGTGTGTGCACGCTCAGCCAGAGCTGGCTAGGGTCACGAGAGGAGGAAGGAGGAGGAGAGTGCAGGAGCGAAGCGGCCCTGAACCTGCCTTCGGGCCACATTTGCGCATAAGGCAGCCTTCGCTTCCTACTGTTTCGGACTGGAGTTTAAAAAAAAAAATAAGAGGGGCGGGGCCAACCAGTGATGGGAGCCATGTCAGAGGGACCAAAGAGCCGCATGCAACTCCGGACCTGTGGGTTGCCGACCCCTATCCTGTTCTCTTCTTTATATATTGCACAGAAATTCCAGGAAGTGATGCTGAAATCTTGCTTGCTATTCATGGAAGATATTTGGGTATTGTGAATAAGCACATGAAAACAATGTGTTTTCTCACTCTTTCTCTTACAAGCCAAAATCATAAACATTAAGCTTAATATAGTAGAGTAATTCAGGGAGACCTAGATTGAAATCCATTCTTGCCATGATCATTTCCTGACTTTCAGAACAATCTAATTCACAGGGTTGGGTTGATGAAAAATTAGAGGAGTGTTATGTATACTGAGACAAAACTCCTGGAAGAAAGGCAGAATATAATTCTAATCAGTATTTATTGGCTAGCATAAGAGCTCCACTTTGAATGTTATAATGTGAAAATAGTATCAGTTTTATTTAGCCATTTGTACCAGTTGGGTCCTAAAGGAAATCAACCCTGGCTGTTTTTTGGAAGAACAGATAGTGAAGCTGAAGCTCAAATACTTTGGCCACCTAATGAGAAGAGAGGACTTGTTGGGAAAGACTGAAGGCAAATGGAGAAGGGGACAGCAGATGATGAGATGGTTAGATAGTATCATCAACACAATGAACATGAATTTGGGAAAACTCCAGGACAGGATAGGGGAGCCTGGCGTGCTTATGATCTGGTGGTTCGTGAAGGATTGGGCACGAGTTAGTGACTGTACAATAACAACCAGTTAGAGGAATAGCAATGAATAAATGTAAATTATAACAAGCTAAAATACCTCTAAATCCTCTTCTTCACATATATCAGCGGTCCCCAACTTTCGCAGGTTGGCGGCTTGGCAGCAGGGGTAGAGGGGAACCAGGCCACGCAAGCAATGGCCTGGCCTACGTACAACATGTGCGCAGCTCGACTTGCACAGGTAGAGCGGCGTGTGCACGCCAGCCTGCATGTGTGTGCACGCTGACCTGCCACTTACACAGCCCGATTCCAAATAGGCCACGGTCCGGTGGTGAGCCATGGCCCAGGGTTTGGGGACCCCTGACATACATGATAAATGTAGTTCTTTAGCATGGAAATTATTTTGTGCAGTTTGACAAAATTTAGTTTCATCTTGGGCTTTTTCAGATCAATGGGAAATTTTGGTGTCTCACTTGATTCAGCTATAAACAATAAATCTGTTCTCCAGTGCTGGACTTAAGATTGAATAAACGTACTTAATCCAAACAAGGAAGATTTGCTGTTATGGAACTCAGCAACTCAGCTAGATGAGGAAATTCCCAGTCTATGTATTATGTCATACCTTCTTTGAAGGAATAGGCTTCTGGCCCAGAATAATTCTGAGCTCAGTTTTGCTCCTGGGGTCTCAAAATGCTTGTGGCTATGATTCAGAGTATTTTTCTAACTTTGGCTGCAGGATCAAGACCTGGCTATTGTCATCCATCTGTTGGTAACTTGCCAGTTATGTATTAATGTATTTTTCCAGGTGGTCTGGCAATTGCAGTTGATGGATACTGATATGCATGATATTGTGTGGGTGTGAGAGAGGAGAGGGGGAAGTGAATGCATACATACTTCAAGATATGAATAATATTTTTTCAAATCCAATTATCCCAAATTCATTTCTGAGCTTAGCTTTAGTGCTGAAATTTGTTAATGACCTAAGTCATACTCTGGTTGTTTTATACGTAATCTAATAACACCAAGAAGCAGATGTTTTTCAATTGGAGTCCCAAACTATTAGAATGCATTACCCAGTAGTAATTCATATATCTTTCTCCCTCTTTTTCAATGGCTTAAAATTTATTTTTTTTAGCTAGGATCTCATTATTTCTATGTGCTTCATAAATTGGATTTATTGTTGTCTTGATGAGAGTTCAGAGCCACAATACTTAGCTGTTGGCTGCCTTTCTAGTTGTGATGTTACCATAGTGCTCAGGGAAGATGCACAACAGGAAATGGGAACAATTAAAGTCTCCTCCTCTCTCCAACTTCTTTATTTCTTGGGGGGGGGGGGAATCCATAGAGCATATGTTTTGCATTCAAAAGTTCCAGGTGCAGTTTTTCTCCAGATAGAATTAAGACTCTTCTTAAGAGTCATATTACTCAGGGTTATTTCTCAGTGGAAATTACCATCTTGTGATCTAAAGGCTGGATTTCTGTGATGGGTTGACATTTGGCTTGCTGAACAAATTAAGGATTCAGAAAGAGAGTTGAGAAAAATAACACATTTTGATGAGCAGAAGGAGAATTAAGTACCCTTCAAAGGAAAGGACCTCAAGGATGTGTGTTGATACAGTGGTAGAAAACAAACTGAAAGCGTTTCGCCTTGCCTAATCATGCAACAAATGTGCGTGTAGGTGGAAGAAAGTTCCCACCAAGTCATCAACAAGGTCTAGATTCAAGAGTCTTCTAAATTTATAAGTGTAAATGGGTTCCGTCCTAATCTATAATCTGTATATGCAAATTCATGGAGCCACCTATTACTAGTGTCCCAGAAAAATAGCATGAAGCAGCTAAATGAATTGTGAAAAGAGAAAGGTGTATTCTTCCTACTTTCAAAAATAAAACTGTAGTGAGGCCAGATCTAAAGAACATGGAAATTTTTTAGGAATTAAGTGCAAAAAACCTGTATTCACAACTGGTAACACCCCATTCTTGGAACATTTCACTTGAAAATTTTTGAAATTTTATATTTTTTTAATTTTAAAACTTTTAAATCTTAAATTAATTCTGATTTTAATGTTAATTATATGTATTTTTATATAGTTATTATGTTATACACTATCCAGAACCCTTCTCTGAGAAAAGTGGACAGTTAAGTAACAGGAAATATAAATTAATAAACTAAAAAAAATATTTAAACTGTTCAAAATAAGTGTCATTTGGCAGCTACAGAATAGGCAAAATACTGCTTTAAAGAAGACCTGAAGTCATTACCATACTGTTCTGGATCAATCCATGATCCAATAACACATGAAAACATGGTTCAAAGTAGCTATGCACATATTAATGATTCTTAAGTGTGTAGACTGGAGTTCTTCCTGTTACATACAAACTGCAACCTTTTGGTTTTCCTTTGTTGAATGGCAAAGCTTTTGATTGGTACTACTGAGTTTAGCCATCAGATAATACTATATACTATATAACCTTATAACCTTCATGCTAAATATTGGCTAACCATCATAAATGTGAGTTCGTTGTCAAGAATCTGAATGTAAATCACATGACCATGGGAAGCTGAAATGGACGTAAGTGTGAAAAATGGTCATAAGTCACTTTGTTGTAAATCGAGGACTACTTGTAGTTATTTTCTTGGTTTTGCTCTTGAATTTTCTTTTGTAAAGCGAAGTTATAAATATAAACAGTTGGGTTTTTTTTTAATCTTTATGGATTTGCCTCCTTTCCAGGGTTGACCTTTATTTTTTCCTAGAAAATATAGTCATTGTATGTATGTATGTGATATGTTTGCATGTATGCTGTAAGCTGAGAGAGTGACTATTTGTTTATGAGATAAGCTTTTTCTGTAACTTTCCGTAACAAGGAAAAGCAGAAGAAAAAAACCTAAAGAAATAACATCATGTAGCCTCTTAGTCATATATGCAGGATTGCCTTAACTAGACAAAATTGGCAAACAAATCCACTTGAGAGAATAAGATTTAATTTGGCAGAATGTTAGAGCCACAGCTTTTGAAAGAGTACTTATCTTTACCACCTTTCTAAAGCTGATGACAAAGAGCGAGTAAAACTAGAAACATTCTGTTTATTTTGTAACAAATAGAACAGACTATTTTTTGTGAAAATAATGGGTAGGCTCTTAAGAGTATTTAAATAATGAAGTGAATTGTAGGATGACCAAAAAAAAAAAAAAAAGAAAGAAAAAGTTCTTTGTGGTATATTGCTAACTACTTTTAACATTCCCACTAATCCTGCAGCTGGACTTCATCTAAAAAAATGAGTGCAATGTTAACTCCTTCAAAACCGGGAAACTGATCTTACATTTGTATTGTTGGCATCAGAGAATACCAGTTTTGCAAGTTCCTCCCCTTTTCTGGAAAGCAATCAATAAATAAGAGAGTCAATGCTGTTCAGAAGTGAATGAAAACCAAGGGAGTTTAATTAAACACAGAAATGTAAAAAATGTAAAACAAAGTAGACTATTTGGTTAGTTCTAAATTTAATAAGGAGAATTGCTTCCTAATTCAGTTTTATTTTTCTTTGTATTCATAAATCTAGTTAACATTAAAAACTTAATAGCAGTGGTCGGTTATTAAGAAAAAACATTGAGCATGTGGTAGTAAAAGCTAGGTCCTAGAGATAAAAATGTCTTAGGATGTGTTTCTACACTATATATTTAAATCTTGATATTTTAAAAAATGTAGAAACATTGTAAATGCAGTTTTATTGATGCTTTCTGGGAGGTACACAGTACAATTTAAATCAACCAGATTTTTGTGGTTAAACTTTAACCACAAAACTATTTCTGTACCCTAAATCAGTTGGCCGGGAATTCTAGGGTTACGTCTTCTCCAGGACATCAGCTCAGAGAAGACTGCCCAAGCAGGATAAGGTTTATAGCTAAGGAAGAGGGCTGCTTTGTTAATATTGAGTCTAATGCAGTTTTGTTCAGTGTAATTATCCTGTGTAGTTCAAAAGATACAGCTAGCTTGGTTAATGTTTTCTGAATTCATAATATATTTGGGCAGAATGCCATATAGATTTGCCAGTATTAGCAGACCTATAGTAATTTTACTTACAAATGATAATAATATTGTTAATCAGTCATTTAGATCATCCTTTGGGACACATAGAGGTACAGGTAGTCCTCAACTTTCGACCACAATTGAGCCCAAAATTCTGTTGCTAAGCGAAACAATTGTTAAGTGAGTTTTGACCCATTTTAGACCTTTCTTGCCACTGTTGTTAAGTGAATCACTGAAGTTGTTAAGTTAGCAACACAGTTGTTAAGCGAATCTGGCTCTCCCATTGACTTGCTTGTCAGAAGGTCACAAAAGGGGATTATATGACCCCCAGGCCACTGCAACTGTCATAAATTTGAGGCAGTTGCCCAGCGTCTGAATTTTAATTATGTGACCATGGGGATGCTACAATGATCATAAGTGTGTGAAAAACGGTCATAAATCACTTTTTTTAGTGTTGTAATTTGAACAGTTGTTAAATGAATGGTTGTAAATTGAGCACTTCCTGCATGTTCTCTTACTGAAGAGATAAAATATTCTTATAACTGAGGGATCCTCAAACTGTTAACGCTCAGCTTCTTCCAGTCGTCCTAACTCTACCCCGAATTAAGGATTACAGAGTTGTAAAAAGGGAGTTATGGATATTGTACTATGAAATGTAAACTGGATTGACAGATTGGTACATTTTTAACTAATACAGCTTTTCTTACATGATGTTAATATTTCTTCCCCAGAAACACCCTACATTTCTGAATGGCAGACCTCTTTTTCTCAGAAGGAAGGACTCTGATATATTGATCAGGTCAGTGGTGAAATCTAAAATTCGTTACTACTGGTTCTGTGGGCGTGGCTTGGTGGGGGGAGGTAATGTGACTGGGTGGGCATGGCCAATTTTTTTTTTTTACTTTTAAAACCATTTTTTCTACAACCTCTTTGGCGAAAAGGTTGTAAAAAAATGCTTTCAAAAGGCTCTGACGATCCCAGCTGAGTTGCCTGATCGGCAGAGGCTTTTTTTCTTTTAAATGCCTCTGATGATCAGGCAACTCAGCTTGGATCGTCAGAGGCATTTAAAAGAAAAAAAGCCTCTGCCAATCAGGCAACTCATCTGGGATCCTCAGAGGCTTTTAAAGCATTTTTTCTACAACCTCTGAAGAGAATGCTTTTAAAAGCCTCTGAGGATCCCAGCTGAGCCGCACGATCATCAGAGGCTTATTTTTTTACTTTTAAAAGCATTTTTTCGGCCAAAGAGGTTGTAGAAAAAATGCTTTTAAAAGTTTAAAAAAATAAGCCTCTGATGATTGTGTGGCTCAGCTGGGTAATGGGGGGGGGGGCAGGGATTTTTACTCCTGGTTCTTCGAACCACTTGCTTCCATCGCTACCGGATCAGGCAATCCGGTCTGAACTGGGAGCATTTCACCCCTGGATCAAGTAAGTAAAATGGAAGTTTCTCTTGTTTAAATAAGCTTAAAGTTAATTTTATTCTTTATTTTATTTCATTCAAAAGGTCTTTGATGAGCAGCCCCTCAGAATTAGGGAACAACCATGGAAATTAAAGATAGCTTTTCATTAGAAGTTCACTTATAGTTAATATGATGGTTCTTTATTGAAATCTGCAGTAATAATAATATCTTGCTGGATCAGACCAAGACCCATCTTAGAAATGTTTTCCTCATTTCTTTGGGTTGTTTTCAAGCAGGAGATGGAGGCATACTTCTCTCTTGCTATTGTTTGCCTTCAGCTGTAATTTGGAAGTAGCATGCCCCAATCTGGAAGGAAACTTTGAGTCTTCCAAACAACAGCTCTTGACAAACCTGTTCTCTATGCATTTATCCAGTTCCTATTTAAGCTCATCCCTATTGTTTGAAATCACCACATCTCCTAATACTGGTAGTCCTTGACTTACAACAATTAATTTAGTGACCATTCAAAGTTACAACGGCACTGAAAAAAGTGATTTATGACTGATTTTCCTACTTAATGGCTATTGAAGCATCTCCATGGTCACATTATCAAAATTTGGGCACTTGTCAGCTAGCATGTATCTATGATGGTTGCAGTGTCCTGGGTGCAATGACCTTTGACCAATGGGATCCACAGTAGGCCCTATCTGCCAGCACAGATAAGATGGGTTTGTCCTAGTAGGAGGAGGCAGTTCATCAGGTAAAGCATGGACTTATGCCATTAGGGGCTATAATGGTCATAACCAACACTTGAACTACACTCTGCCAGTGAAATTGGCAGAATAGAAGTATAATATGGGCCATCCTAAGGCCCCCAAAGATTGCTCTCATTGTTGCACTTTGTACACTAGCTAAAGCTTCTGAATGGACCTCAAGGGTAGCCCCATGTAGAGCGCATTGCAATAGTTCACATGAGCGACAACCAGGGCTTGAGTAACTGAGTGCAGGGAGTTGTGATCCAGGAATATAGATGCATAGACTTCACAGACATTTTTTTAGAAAAATAAAAAATGTCTGTAAATCAGTGCTTGTTTGAAAATGGGCCTGCAAAAGAAAAAAAAATAACTTAATGGGAGAGTAGGAATATTGGCAGTTACCAGTTTGTCTTCTGCTAAATGGATCTGACACATCTGGCTGCACCAACTATGGTCCCTATTTTTGTAAGAGCACAGCCTTCCCTCTGTGTGGTTTTGATTTTGTGAGAATGCTCATCTTATACTGTTAACCATAAAAAAAAAACCTCTGCTCCAGATTGTAATCTATATTCAATATCTCGATTCCTATCATACAAATGTTAATATGAAGTAGGAATCCTTGAAGACATTTGTATTCTTCACATCTGGGTGTTTTCATATTTGTAAACCTGCTGCAAATAGAGGAGCTGTTGCTCTGACTGGATCTCTCAAATTCTACTGCCTAGACCAGGGGTGTCAAACTGGTGGCCCGCGCAGAGTACGCGCACTCCAGCTCCGCGAATGGGGAAAATGTTGCGAAATGTCATGTGACAACAACGTGACGTGGCGAGTTTGACACCCGTGACCTAAACTTTACTTTTTTTAATTAGATTTTTATCCTGCCCATTTTTTCATACCCAACTCAAGGTGGCAAACATACCACAATACCCCTTTCTCCTCCTGTTTTCCCCTCAGCAACTAACATGTGAGATGGGCAGTGCTGAGAAGAGAGAGTAACTGGCCCAAAATCAACAACCAGCTTTCATGCCTCAGGCTTACACTCTCTCTTGGTTTCTAGTCCAACATCTTAGTCATTGCGCCATCTGCATTTCCATTTACTGTATTATATGAACTACCGATGATTAGTTCAAGGCCATCATTTCAGCCAGCTTCATTTAGGTCTCATTCTCATGGTCAAGAATTGGATTTCAAAGAGAGCCCTTGCTTCAGATACAGTCCATCTGTTTTACTAAATGCCCAGCTGTAGACATGCAACATCCCCCTCCCTCACCCCACTTTCCACATTGCTTTCTGCAATAACAGGTATAATTGTAGCAGGTTCCTGAGAAGCAATCTGATTAGCAGATGTTAAAAGGGGATGTTTTCAGCAGGTTCTTGGTGTGAAGTGGTAATTTGAGAGATCTTGTGCATGGGCTTGCTGAGGTCTGATTGATCGGCTGTCTGCCTTTGACTCTGCCTCTGCTCTGGGAATTACATCATTTCCATAGCCCCCAACTGTTTCCCTACTCCATTGAGGCCAGGTGGAAATATTTATATGGAGAGCAGCCAAGTACCATTTATACAGCTGGAAGGCTGCTTTTCCCATAACCAAGACAAAATACAACAACTCCTCCTTTTTCACAAGACACACACCAGCTGCATATCTGTTCAGGCCCATTATCATATGAAGGCATACAGCCTTGGCAATTAAAGAGAGAAAGGAATTTACAGTGTTTTGTCTGCAATCTCTTCTGATAGGTCTTCATTGTTCCATTGCATAGATTACCCTAGATTATTCCTATTCTACTTGAAAAGTAATAATTGGGATCTCTGGCAAATGGTGATCGATTTGATTTCATCTCCTTTGTTTTCAAAATTATGTTCAGCAACATAGCAGGTCCTGTTATCTTTTATATAACATGCTTTTAGGCATCACCTGTCCCAGCAGGTGATAACATATAACCAACTTTGTCTGGCCTCAGAAGGGAGCAAGTCCTGTTAATACTTCCTGGTAGTTCCAGGACTATATTCTAAGCGAGAAATGTTTTTTTAAAAAAAGTTCCACAAGAAATCAGCAGAAAATACCTTCCATATTACTACCAAAAAGCCTAAGTGGATAAATCTGTGAATTGATTTGGACTTGTAGGAATATTTACTTTTTAAAATTGTTATATCTCAGATAATTAATATGTCCATTAGCTAAATGGATCCTGCCAAACAGCATCTTTTCACCCCTAACAAAACTGTTTCTGAAATAGGAATTGCATTGTACTTAAAAAAAACAGCTCTTCTCATTTATTCAAGATTTTTTTTTAATCTATCTAGAAAGTTTTCTAAGTAAGCAGAAAATATTATTTTATTTTGGCAGTGCTTACATTTGGCTTCCACATTCAATGCTAACTAAAGTTATTGAAGGGACTCTTCAATAACTAAATATTGAATATTAAATTCTATACCTGCCATAACTAACCAACTTTGTTTCTATAAAGTGTGATTGACTATGTGGAATAGAATGTTGGATTAAAGAAAAATAAATGAATAAATATTGGGGGGGGTGTCTTTACTCTTTTCATTGCATTTTAACATATAAACATTGCATGTTATTCACACAATACTGAGTGTCTGTGAATATATTCTGCACTACTTAAATGAAAACAGGAACGAAGACATTCTTTGTTTCTCAGTGCTAGTGCTGACAACATTGTCTGCTGTCGACTCATGTGTTTTGTCTACAGTCTCCAGCATGAGGCTTATTTGAACTTTAGGCATTATGGCTGAAATAGCTGGCCTTAAGTTTGAACTTCCTCTTTTTCCATCTGTCACTTTTTTCCTAACAATTTCCCTAATTGGGTGGTCTTAAAACTTGAAAACTCTTTTTCAGCTATTTTGCTTGTTAGTCTTTGTTTCTTTCTAGACAAATATTGATATCATTTTCTGACAAGAGTCACTACCTAAGCATTTCACCTGTTTAAAATTACTAGAAATTTTTTCTATCTTTTCACTTTGTCTGTCCTGCAGAAGGTCTAGATAAACTGAATAGTATTGTTTTATCCTTTTAAAGAGAGTGATTAATCCCACAGGGCTATGCTGTTCATAGATTCAGTTCAAATAAGTTCAAACAAACTTATAATGTGGATAGTTATGGAGGAGAATGGAAGGCCTGTAAAGCGCCCCCCCCCCCCATGACATCACTGCAAGTTGGGTGGTCCCAGTGTTCCACAGTCACATGACCACAATTCACTATGGCTTTTTTGCTAGTTTCTGGCATCTAGCACCAAATTCAGTTGCAGCACCCATTCAAATGAATGGGTTCATTTAATGATCACAGAATTCGCTTAACAAACCTCATAAAAAAGGCCAGAAAATTAGTTCTGATCATGTAGCTGCCTCAATTTAGAACCACAACTCTTTAAGGCATTAATTCAGGTTTAAGTCAAGGACTATCTGCATCAAAAGCTCCTAAGGCATCAAGGAGGACATTTCCCCAACCCTAGTCTCTCTATAGTTCATCACAAGTGGAACCAATACAATTCTCATTCTGTGCCGTGGTCTGAAACCTGACTGTCAAAGATCCAACTTTCTCCTCCTCCTCCTCCTCCTCCTCCTCCTGATGGTGAGAAAAAAGTCCCATGCAGTTTATTTGTGCCAAGCATTAAGTTTAATTCTCAAGATGAAAAACTTTGCTGCTATACTTTTATGTCCTGAGAACATTTTTTATACTCTTCTTTGTTTTGTTTTCCATACCTTCCATCTTTTACACTATGTCTTTTTTTTGAGAAAATGCTGCCAGAACTATGGTAATTTTTCAAATGCAGCAATGCCAGCAATGGGTACAAATGCACAAGACAGTATGATGCTAGCCATTTTATTTTAAAATCCATCCCTTATTATTCTCAAAGCAGAACAGCTGCTGAATCCTGCCAATTGTAAATCAACAGATGGCCTTTGGGAGATAGAAGAAGGTATCAACATGCTCAGTAGATCCCAAAAAACTCACACAAATACAAAAAATTGAAAGAGTCAAACACTATTGCTTTTCAAGCTAAATATTTCTGTTGTGACCTTGAGAAACAAGAATGAGCAAGAAAAATGTAAAGTTTACGGAAAGAAGAAATAATGTCATTTGCCAATTTTAGCATCTGTGTATATGTAATTTATACATATATGCATGCACACACACACACACACACACACACACACACACATATATACACACACATTTAAATTTATTTATGTTTTATGGACCAAATTATTTAATTGTATTTTAATGGTTTTTTAACATTTGTATTATATGTATTTTATCTTTCGGCTGTTCACTGCCCTGAGTCCTTCGGGAGTAGGGCGGTATACAAATTCAATTAATAATAATAATAATAATAATAATAATAATAATAATAATAATAATAATAATAATAATAATAATAATAATAATAAAATGTAAAATTCATATGAGTATAATTTTTTTCCCTCAGAATCAAAGACTGATACATTTATTGTAGCTAAACAGTTCAGTTGTCACTATCCATACATTTATACCCAATCTTTAGAATTGTTGTGCTATGAGTAAGTTTTTCCAGTGGATCTATCAACTGTTATATTCAGAAAGAGAGTTCCCCCTGTTTTTTCCCCTGGAATCTTTTTCTCCTTTTTTTTCCACTTCCAAAGAATTGGATTATTTTAAAAACAATTTGATTGTTCAAGATAATTCTTATTCTGAAAGTTTTATCCTTAATAATGTGATTTCTGCCTTTCTACCTAAAGTAATTACAATTAATACTTGCAAGAGTAAAATACACTATAATCTTCTCCTGGATATGCTGTGATTTTTCACAAGAAAAGAAAAAAGGATTCACATTCCGAGGTTCATTTGTAAAGATTGATGGATCTATTCCTACCTTCTGACCAATTGATCAGGACCCAAAGCTGGCAGTGCAGTGAAGAAGGTGACCGTCTATTTACTCAGAAAGAGATTAGATTAGAAACAAGAAACTGCCCTGTTTTCTCTGGAGAAAAGACAAGCCTAAATATGTTTTTTTGAGCTACAAAGAACTTCTGGCCATGAAATTCAGTTTTAGAGACCCATCAAAAAACAACATAGTATGAAGGAGCTGAAAGCAATCACCATTTTCTTCTTTGCTAAACAGTTAGACAATATCTTAAATTTAGTATGTTGCATTTTATATTAGCCATATTAGTATGTTTTCAAAATTTATGCAACTTACTTTCTGGCCAAATATTTTACTCAGTTACATTTATGAACCCCCTCTTTTAATTTTTATACACCAAGTGTTATGACTTCACGATCAGATATATTGTTTAGGCAATATTTTAGACTTTTCTAGAATTTTAGGATCTATTCCTTCGTAGACATTTTATTATTTGTGGTCAGCCCTTTCCTGTTTTTAAGGATTTTGTAGATTTGATGCTGATTTGCTATATACTGTAAATTCCGCTGGAATTGAATTATTTGAATTCTGTTATTTCAAATCTATTATTGTGATTGGTTATACACTCAGCCAGATGTTTAAACTGAATTTGGCATTTTTATCCACAATCGATTCCTTCCCAAGGACCTGGGTTGTTGTTCTTATCATCAATATCATCTTGTTGCAAGTCAGTAAATGAAGTTGGTAATTTTATGTCCAGCATGACTATGGAAGTAGTTCAATAATATATACCTTTGAATAAAGACTAATTTATATTGGGGGAAAAAAGATTGATATAGTTTTAATCTATCTGCCTATCTAAATTTGAAACAATTGTATTTGGCATATCTTTTGATTGATAGGTCATTATAAAGTGATTTAAGCATAATCACTTAAACACTTTGCTTTAATTTAACATTTTTGAAACATGAAAATCACAGTTTTAATAATTATCCATGGGGAAGATTTGATGAACTGCATAATTTGAAACAATGCATTCTTTAAAAATACAGAACTGCAAAATGATAAATAGCTACTGGCTGCATTGTTAGTATATTAATGTTGGTTCCTCCAACTTTAACAAAGATTATTAATATGAACAGCTTGTAAATGGGGTGTTTGATCCATTTTAGAAGCTTCAAGGTTCTTGGATTGAAAGTGGAACAATGGAGATGTAATATTCTTTTCAGACACGTGATTTGAAACTGCAAATTTTAATTTACATTCAGCTGATAGAAATGTATTGCAGGAATATATTGTGCATACAGAAGTGTTAGTAAATGCTAGAGGCTTCAATGCTGATTTTGATTCTTCACTTCATTTAGTGTTTGATTTGTGTAGGATTAACCTGATTCAATTTTGATTAACTTTTGGAGATTTTGTTTTTAGTCTTGCATTTAAACATCCTATTCATGGCTCACACATAAACATCTGCTGTAAATGAGGCAATATATATGAAAGAATTTAGATATATTTTGCAAAATGCTAAATATTTTGCTGAGGGGATCTGCTGCTAAGCCTGTCATTTGAGGCTTTTGAAGTAATTTCTCACAAACCATTGCTCCTCTTGTGGCTAATGGGTGAGGCTTATATGTGCAAGTGTGTGAGAGAAAAAGGTTTACTCCCCAGTCAGCCTGATGGTATTTATATCCTAATTTCTTTTCCATGGTAAATTTAGGGTATTTTTTTAAATAAAAATAAATATTTCTGTGTTCATCCAAAATGAAAATTATGACTTGCTATAAAAATATGTATACAGCATCAGTATACTTAAAAATCAAAATTATTTCTGAGGAAAGTTGAATTTGATACATTACATTGTTAGATTTTCTTTTTCTCTCTGCTATAGTTGGAATGAATTTTCTGAATTCTCTGAAGATAACAGAATAACAGTTGGAAGGGACCTTGGAGGTCTAATTCCCTGCTCAAGCAGGAGACCCTATACCAGTTTAGACAAGTAATTGTCCAGTTTCTTTTTAAACACCTCCACTGATGGAACAACTACAACTTCTGAAGGCAAGCTGTTCCATTGATTAATTGTTGTAAATGTCAGGAAATTTCTCCTTATTTCTATCTTGGTTCTATCCTTGATTAGTTTCCATCAATGGCTTCTTGTTCTGCTTTCAAGTGGTTTGGAGAATAGTTGACCCCCTGTTCTTTGTGGCAGCCGAGGGGTGAAATCTAAAATTTCTTACTACCAGTTCTGTGGGCGTGGCTTGGTGGGAGGGTTAATGTGACTGGGTGGGCGTGGCCATTTTTTTTTTTTTTTTACTTTTAAAACTATTTTTTCTACAACCTCTTCAGCTAAGAAAAAATGTTTTTAAAAAGCCTCTGCCGATCAGGGAACTCAGCTGGGATTGTCAGAGCATTTAAAAGAAAAAAACCCTTGTTTTCTTTTAAATGCCTTTGACGAGCCGTGCGATCATCAGAGGCTTTTTTTTTTTTTTTACTTTTAAAAGCATTTTTTCGGCCGTAGTTGTAGAAAAAGTGCTTTTAAAAGTTAAAAAAAAGCCTCTGATGATTGTGCGGCTCAGCTGGGCATGGGGGGGAGCGGGGATTTTTGCTACCAGTTCTCCGAACCACCCGCCTCCATCGCTACCGGATCGGGCGATCCGGTCCGAACCGGGAGCATTTCATCCCTGTGGCAGCCCCTTAGATGAAAAGTATGGGCATGTTTAAATTGTATGGGGAAGTGTTGATTTATTTTTACATTAATTATTCTGAAGTGCAAAGTAGTTGGTTAAATTCCTTTGCTACATGTATATGTATTGTAGAGCTTCCTTTCGCCAACCTCCAAATTTATTGGAATTATAGCCTCCAATATTTTCAGGTAGATGTAGCTGTTGTTTATTTTCAAATATGAGAATCTAAATGTTATAATTGATTGTATTTCCAAGGCTTCAGAAGTGGGAAGGCTGTTATATGTTCTAGGATGGATTATATAGACATAAGATGTATTTCATCTCCCTGAACATACAATCTTAGTTGGCCATAAAGACTTTACTTAATGACCGGTGCTTTTAAAGCAGACTGGTCTACAGAATTGTCAAGTGGCTTATACTGCATGACATTTTTTTACTAATCAGAAACTTTTAAACTAACTCTTTTATCGGGACATTACTTTCTGCAGAAAAATGTTCCAAAAGCATTTTCTTATCTACAGTATATAATACCTTTAGAGATATTTTAAAGTAATTATCATATTCCCATTTAATTATTTCTTATCCAAGCTAAACTGGTACAATAATAGATCTTAAAACAGCTGTGTTTGTTCCTTGTTTAATGGGGCAAAAATAAGGAGTCAAATCTGGTGATGGGAGGAAGTTAAGGAAGGGAATGTTGAAATACTCCATATGGAAGATGACCAGGGCATGAGTGATCATAAAAAGGATTTCCCCAACCTAGAAATGGGCACAATTGATGCACAAATGGATTTGTGGAAATACTTTTATGGTCATGGCTGCCATCTGTTTATCTAGATCCGTTCCAGTTGGGCTTCAGGCCTGGGTACAGCATGGAAACGGCATTGGTCGCATTGGTTGATGATCTCTGGAGGGCTCGGGACAGGGGTTGTTCCTCTGTCCTGGTCCTATTAGACCTCTCAGTGGCTTTTGATACCATCAACCATGGTATCATGCTGCACCGGTTGGAAGAGTTAGGGATGGGGGGCACCGTGTTGCGGTGGTTCTCCTCCTTTCTTTCCAACCGGTCGCAGTCTGTGTTGGCAGGGGGGGCAGAGGTCGACCCTGAGGCACCTTGTATGTGGGGTGCCACAGGGGTCGGTCCTCTCGCCCCTTCTGTTCAACATTTATGTGAAGCCACTGGGTGAGATCATTCGTGGTTTCGGGGTGAAGTACCATCAGTATGCTGATGATACTCAGCTGTACATCTCCACCCTGGACCACCCCAACGATGCCCTGGAAGTGATGTCCCGGTGCCTGGAGGCTGTGCGGATCTGGATGGGGAGAAACAGACTCAGGCTCAACCCATCCAAGACCGAGTGGCTGTGGTTTCCGGCGTCCTGATATAGTCAGTTGGTGCCATCACTGACTATTGGGGGCGAGTCATTGGCCCCCACAGAGAGGGCTTGCAACTTGGGTGTCCTTCTGGATTCACGGCTGTTTTTAGAAGAGCATTTGACGGCTGTGGCCGGGAGGATTTTCTATCAGGTCCGCCTGATTCGCCAGTTGCGTCCCTTTCTGAATCGGGACTCCTTACACACGGTCACTCATGCCCTCGTCACCTGCCACCTGGACTACTGTAATGCTCTCTACATGGGGCTCCCCTTGAGGAGTACCCGTAGGCTCCAACTGGTCCAGAACCCGGCTGCATGGGTGGTTATAGGAGCGAAGTGGCGTTCCCATGTAATACCTCTCCTGCGCGAGCTGCACTGGCTCCCGGTGGTCTTCCGGGTGCGCTTCAAGGTCTTGGTTACCACCTTTAGAGCACTCCATGGCTTAGGACCGGGTACTTACGAGACCGCCTTCTGCCACCAGTAGCCTCTCGCCAGCCAGTACGCTCACTTAGAGAGGGGCTCCTCAGGGTGCCGTCGGCCAAACAGTGTCGACTGGCGGCCCCCAGGGGGAGAGCCTTCTCTGTGGGGGCACCTGCCATTTGGAACGAGCTCCCTCCGGAGATACGGAGGATCCCGGATTTACGCACTTTCCGCCGTGCCCTCAAGACCTTTTTATTTCAACAGGCTGGCCTGGCCTAACCTCCTTTTTAATTTGTTAATTTTAAATTTGTTTTAAAATAATAGGGGTGTTTTAAATTGTTTGGGCCAAATTATTTAATGTGCTTTTACATTGTTTTTAAATTTTGTATTATGTGTGTTTTATCTTTTGGCTGTTCACCGCCCTGAGTCCTTCGGGAGTAGGGCGGTATATAAATTCAAAATAAAGTAAAGTAAAAGTAAAAAGTTTCAGCAATAGCCTAGAGCAGGGGTGTCAAACAATTTCATTGAGGGCCACACCAGAGTTGTAATTGACCTTGGGGGGTGGGGGTGGCGAGGGTGGGGGTGGCTAGCTTGACGTCATTCATGTCAGGGGCACCTGTGGGGCCCAAGCTCTCTGCCAGTGAAAATGGGCTCTCAAGCTGCATTTTCAGCTGCGACGGTCTCCTGCAACTCTCTGCCAGCAAAAATAGAGCTCAGGGGGTGCACATGTGGCCCTCCTAAGCTCCATTTTCGCTGGCAGAAGCCTTGTGGGCTGGTCCTTCGCTGTTTCCAGTGCGGCCCCACGGGCCAGATCTAAGCACCCCGCAGGCCGGATCCAGCCCCCTGGCCTTGAGTTTGACACCCCTGGCTTAGAGAAAAAGAATACTCCCTAATGATGTTCTATTCTGTCTAAGTATAACACTATCACAGGTAGAGAATCCCCAGTCAAAAGATCCTGAAACCCATAATCATTTTGCCTTGCTTGGTTAAACTGAAGCCTTTCTTCCCCATTCCGATCAACTATGGAGATTGAGATTGGGAGTTGCAGCGTTTTTCTTCCTTTCTCTCCGGCTGGTTCTAACTAATATTGACAGGAGGGGACAGATTGAATCCATAGTCCATGGTTTGTGGGCTGCCACAGGACCTATTACTCTCGTTCCCCTTGTTTAAAAAAATCTACATTAAGCTGGATGAGATCATTCATTGGCAAACGATTAGATATCAGTATGCTGATGCTATCTAACTCTACATCTTAACCTGGTCAATCAACTGTCAAATTGTGTTTGAGTGCCTTGAGGATGTTGGGGTCTGGACAAGGAGGAACAGTTTAAAACACAACTCTGTGTATAGCCGGGTATTCATGATGTAATAGATTTTCTATTTTGGTTCACAGCTGGTTTTCTTTCACTCATACCTACTACTCAAAGTCCAGTGGTAGTTGTAGCCAGGTGAACCTTTGCTCAAATTCCTCTAGTGTGCTAATTGTGCCCTTTCCTGGCTGGAGTCCCTTCCTGCACTCAAGCATGCTTTAGTCAGATGTGTGGACAACTGCATTGTAATCCACATGGAACTTTCCTGAAAGATCACTCATAATGTATGTGGTCCAGAATGTGGCAGTGGATTACTTATTGGCATAGTAAGGTCCATCTATGTAACACTTCTGCCACACAAGTTGCAGTAGTTACTAATGAACCAGTAGTGGGTTTCAATTTTCTTCACTACCGGTTTGCTATTGGGAGCGTGCGGCACTTCTGCGCATGCACAGAGCATTTTTGATGACATCTGGGCAGATGGGCGGAGCCTCCCACCACCGCCGCTATCAGTTTGCCTGAACCGGGGTGAACTGATAGCAACCACCACTGCAATGAACTTCTAAAGCCATTCAGAGTATCATCTTCATGACATTGGGTGCCATCTGTGTCCTATTGTTTGTGCCCATCCTGCACAAACTCACAAAGTGGTCCCTTTCACTAAGCTGTAATAGACTTGCAGTATGTTTCCTCCTCCTTGGTCTTTTATTTTATAACTTTCTTTACTTATATTTGGGATTTATTTTTAATTTGTACATCACTCAGAGTATCTGTGACTTGGGTACCTTTAAATAAATCAATCCAGAGGTTACGTCTTTAGTTGCTTTATTATCTGAATTAGCATATGTTTCCAAACAAATGTCCTTTGGCACTTATAACAAGTTTTACCTAAACATATTGAATCTTTTGAGATTGTTGGCAGTACTTTGGATGTGACAAATGTATATATGTGTGTGTGTGTTTTTTAAAAAATGGAAGTTTCCTACAAAACTAATTGTATTGTTGAATAATTCAATTTTGTTCACTAAGCTTGAAGAGATTTTTCTTGGATGTGCAAGTGTTGAACACATATTAAAAAAAGGTTGGCTGCATTGGCTCTGGTCCATAAACCTTTAAACTGGAATAGTCCAATGGACTTGGCACACAAGTCCTAAATTATCTCATCTGATGGATGTGCCTGCAGTGCTTGTAATATTAACAAGGTCTTTCAATGACAATACTTTGTGACCTTGCTGTGGGATAACATTTGGTAGGAATCCAACTGCAAGAATTGCTAGTTGTATAGTTTTTAGGATTTGGATCAGAAAATAAATTTCAGATTTATATAGTTTAATTCAACTGGACGGCTAATTATAATGATGAACAGGATTTTCATTTATTGAGTGAAGAAATACATTTATTTGCTTCTCTTTGACAGCCTCTATATTTACTTAGCACCATCATGCTTTACTTTTCCTAGAGGTGTAGAGGAAACAAGGCATACCTGTGCAGGCAGGTATGTGTTAGAAACCAGGTGCCATGCCTTCCCTTTTTTTTTTATAATGTAGATGAAAATTATAATGAAAATTTATAATGAAAAGATGGTTATCATATGTTCCGAATCTCTCAAGATGGAAAAGATCTTATTTTTTTATTATTATTTTTGCAGCATTTGGAATATTTATTGCAAACTGATAAAATTGTAAGCCTCCACCTACCCACCCTCTGCAGAACTTTTGCATGTTGGAAAGAGTATATAACAGGATTTCTCTTTTGACTACAAGAGCCCTGCTTTTTGGCAAGATGTTCGGAAATGCCTTCTATAAGGTCTTTGGAAAACCGCCTGGAAATTTCAGCGTATCCAGAATGCTATGATAAGACAGTTGATTCCATATTACCACAGCTTCACTGTTCTTTTTTCAAATCAAAGTTCAGGTTGCTGCCTTTAAAGCCTTGAGCATTTTGCAGCCAGAGTTCCTGGTTTTCTGTTCTCCAAAGTTGTGGTTTAGAAAGAAAGAGGCTTTTTCAAATGCCAACAGATGAATTATATTTAGCTGAGAGGGCCTTTATCTGACTAATCTGGAGACTTTGGTTGTATGCACCCGGTTGGAGGGGGAATCATTTTCTTTTTTGGCAAGCAGTAGTAGTTCCCCTGTAAAATTATTTTTAACTACCTGGTGAGCAAAAGTAATCATTGGATTAACAGTTATTGAAAGATTCAATTTCTCTGAAAGGACATTCTCAAGAAATAGCTGGTCTGTGCCTAGATGTTCTTAGTAAACTCTAGCCTTGCCCTAATGCTCTTAGCAAAAGTGTCTTCCTGGCATACCCTTTATCTACTAATATTGTTGAAATGAAGATCAAATGCCTCTGTATTGAATTAGGATAAAAAAGTGAAAAATTTCTTCTTTTTTTATAATAACTTTTATTGTTATTTCTCTTTTTAAAAACAAAACAAACACAAACATAAAACATATATTTCCTTTTTACAACAGTTTCAAGCCAGTGTTCTTCTATCATTTATATTTTCCCCTAACTCTTCTTTGCATATATTTGTCTTTATAGTCCCGTTATTCCTTATTCATATATGCAATCCTTCAAAAAAAAAAAAAAGTGAAAAATTTCAATGGGGCGAGTTTAATTTTTCACATAACTCTATAATCACATATATATCCAAGTGTATGGATTACATGGTTGTAATGAGACAGTCTTTGCATTTATGGAGTGAAAATGCCATCGTTGTAATATTAGTCTTTACTATGTTCCCCCATCCTGCTAATATAACTTTTGTTTTAGGTTAGCAAACTGTTCCAGTTGGATTCCAACTGGAGGGTGCAGGAGTGGGAGGAAAGGAAAGAGAACAGGGGATTATTAGTCAGAGCCTTAATTCATGAATGCCAGAAAGCTGAGAAAATAGCTTAGTAACAGAGAAGGTTTGTTTTGTTTCTAAGTCACTTTCTTGTGTCTGTGAACTAATTCTCAGATAAGGAGGCCCTCGGTGCTGTGAAAAGATTAGTATCCAGTCTTATCAATGAGAATTGCTTAAGAGGATGAAAACAAATTCTGTCTCTAAAGTTTTTGTTGTGTCTTTCCCCCCCCCCCCCCTATAAATTGTTCTTCTCCTAATAGGACTAATTTTCTGATTTTGCTTCTGCTTAACAGAAACCAAGAAAACACAAATTAAGAAATGGAAAATTAAAAGCATATTATAGAACTCCAATTTTCCCCCTTCAATTTGATCATTTTTTCATATGGGAGGACTATATGAAAAGTGTTTTGATCTCCAAGTCTGCATTCACTGTAATGGTGGTCGCTGAGTTGGGGTATATATTGAAAAAATTACGACGGTTTTTCATGTGGTTTGTACAAGCTTTTCATGAACAAAATACAATTTGATGTCACCTAATCCTATAAACCTTGATACATTTGTATTATGCTTATTTGTAGGATTGTTTGCCAAGGTGTTACTTTTCACCTTCATTATGTTTCAGTATGTTACTGTTTTTATACATTGGAAGCTCCCTTGGAGAGTTTGATTCTGAAATGATCTATAAACTTTAAACAAATGAATGTTGTTGGATTATGTGGAATTATTGATTGTCCAAATGGCATCGGGCAGTGCCAGAGGGAGAAAGACACTGGAAACATGGAGGCTAATTGGAAAGATAGTTAATGATGAAGCAGAACTATCAAGCACATGGTTCTCTGGTGCAGCTGAACATATGGAGTTGAGAGTGAGGGGTATTTATACTTTCTCTTGGGCTTTGAACTTGAGCTTCCTGTTCCTGTGCAAGAACATATATTCTGTTGGCTGTTGTCAGACTCCCATGGTGCCATGTGCAAATCCTAAGAGTTTGTCTGAGCCAAGCTTAGTTGAAGTTTGGCTGATGCAATGTCCTTAGGAGATTGTGCAATGTAGTGGGTTAATCCTATTATGTCCTGGAGGGTCATGTCTTAATCCCGTCACCCTGAAGCTGAAGGTTTTTTGTTTTGTAGATAGGTTGGCCCAGTCTTTAATGGGCACAAAATATCTGCTGTGGGGAGGGAGCTGGGGCTCTGGGTTTCTGTCTCCCTTAAGGTTTTTATTTCTCTTTTAGGGGAAATATTTTATCCTGCTTTTTTTAATATTTCTCAAAATATTTCATTCTTCTAGGAGAGGGGTAGCTTCCCACACACATATATTCCGTTATCTCTTCCTTGTAATACAGTAACTAGGATAACTGTGAATAGCCATGCAGATTTGCAAATGATACCCATCTAGGAGAATTGAGTAATTATCTTCAAGGAATTAATGTCATTTCCAAACGATTTTGATAGGCTTGAATATTACACCAGATAATCAGGATAACTTTTCACTGTGTCATAGTGTGACATATCCTACGTATGAGTGGGGGGAGGAGAAAATCAAATGTATAGATAAGCACAGTATCTAGAAGTACTAGTGAACTACACCCTTAAGTTGAGCTGAGTGAACTGAACATGAATAAGCAGTATCATGCAGCAGTTGAAAGGGCCAATGCAGTTGACAGCTGCTTTAACAGTGCCCAGAGCAAAGGAGATCATTTCATTATACAGGTAGTCCTTGATTTACAACAGTTCATTTAGTGACCGTTCAAAGTTACAACGGCAATGAAAAAAGTAACTTATGACTGTTTTTCACAGTTAATGACTTTTGCAGCATCCCCATGATCATGTAATCAAGATTCAGATGCTTGGCAACTGATTCATACTTAATGACTGTTGCTGTGTCCCAAAATCATATGATCACTTTTTGTGACCTTCCAACAAGCAAAGTCAATAGGGAAGCCAGATTCATTTAACAACCAGGTTACTAACTTAACACCTCTGATGATTCACTTAACAACTGCAGCAAGAAAGGTCATAAAATGGGGCAAAACTCGCATAACAAATGCCTCACTTAATAATACAAATTTTGGGCTCAATTTTGGTCGTAAATCGAGAACTACCTGTACTCTTCACTGATAAGATCACTTCCAGTTCTTTTAAAAGAATCTATAGAAGTCTAGTTTAATGAAGGGAAGGATTAGGGGAGACATGAGAACAGTGTTCCAATATCTCAGGGGTTGCCACAAAGAAGAGGGAGTCAAGCTATGAAGGCACCTGAAGGCGGGACAAGAAGCAATGGGTGGAAACTAATCAAGGAGAAAAGCAATTTAGAACTAAGGAGAAATTTCCTGACAATTAGAATAATTAATCAGTGGAACAACTTGCCTGCAGAAGTTGTGAATGCGCCAACACTGGAAATTTTTAAGAAGATGTTGGATAACCATTTGTCTGAAGTGGTGTAGGTTTTCCTGCCTGGGCAGGTTGGACTAGAAGACCTCCAAGGTCCCTTCCAACTCTGTTATTCTATTCTATTCTATTCTATTCTATTCTATTCTATTCTATTCTATTCTATTCTATTCTATTAAGTCAGTGGAGGTTCATTCCAGATTCTAGAAATCAAGCCATTCAGGAATGATTAAAGGAACCAGGCATGTTTAGCTTGGGATAAATATAATAAGTAAACCTTGCATTAGATGCATAAATAGATAATGATACGAGGACGGAATCCAAATAAGCAAGACTTATCTTTTATCACTCTGTAATAAATGGGTTTACAGTGAAATGGTTAAAGTTCAAATTAGCAATTAAAGGGATGCTGACTATTTTGAGCTGGGAATTCATTCTCTGTCCTTGAGATTGGAAGAGTTAACAAATGTGTGAACACACACACACACACACACACACACACACACACACACACACACGGGTTTGGAGGAAGGTCTGTTTAAGGAGAAGATTTATCTGATATAATCAGATAAATCAAAACAATTCTATCAGAATAGCCAATTTAGATAGTGCTGTTAAATTCAGTATTATGTTTTAAGAGTAATTTATACATTTCAGTCCTCAAAAAGTCTGCTGGAAGATCTTTGTGAATGGATTACAAAGGAGCCTGGATAGCTCTGCAGACAAGGCACTGTAATTTAATAACAGCTGTCTGCAATTAAAGTAAGTTCGAATCTCACCAGGCTCAAGGTTGACTCAGCCTTCCATCCTTTCTAAGGTAGGTAAATTGAGGATCCAGTTTGTGGGGGCAATAAACTTGACTTTGTATAAAATATACAAAAGTATGAAGGCTATTGCTTAACGCATTGTAAGCCGCCCTGAGTCTCCGGAGAAGGGCGGCATATAAATCAAATTAAAAAAAAAAAATTACTAGAAAGACAGCAGATGGTAATGTAGTAGTTCCCAAACCTGAATAAATTACTCAAAATTGAGTAAAAAAGGTTTATTTTATTTTATTTATTTCTATCCCACCTCTAATTTTTACGTATAAATTCAAGCTGGCAAACACATCCAACACACCTTTCTCCTTTTCCCCCCACAACAACCCTGTGAGGTCATTTGGGCTGAGAGAATGACTTTTTTTCCCCCCTAACAACACAAATCCATTCCCCAAATCACAACCAGGACATTTAAATAAGAACTTCCTGATAAGTGGTAAAAAGGACTTTCCAATAAGCGGTTTTGGATAATGAAGAAAAAGATATCCGAAGCAGTGGGGTAATGGGCAGCATTTTGGAAAGGCAGAATCTACTTTGCTTTCCATTGGCTGATCTGTTAAATAATTTGAAAAATGATTAAGGGTATGGATTTTGTAGTATTTGTAATTAAGCTCTACTTCATCTGATTTAGAGTTTTTACATAGAAAAATAAGGCTTGAAGTTCAAATACTTATGGTTCCCTATAGTGAAACTGAGGGGGGATGGGGAAAGACTCCTGACTTCCCTCCATCATTGCTTTGATTCTGACTTCTAATGGCTGTTGCACAATAGAGGCCCCATTGCTTATCTGGTCTGTGGTATAGTTTGCATCCATGTAATATGAATGTGGACTTTGTTCTAAAAACTAAAATTAAATACATATGTAGCAGTTTTGAATGCCATTTAAACTTGATGTGGAATAAAACTCTATGGGCTTTCCTCCCCCAAACAAAACATAAACATCTGTAAAATAAATTACAATTTCAGAGGAAAAAGTTCATGGTGGATTTTAATAATTACAATAGGGAATAGTGCTCACAATGTCTGGTGTTGTTGTGTGATTTGGGTAACTATGACTTAAGTCTACAGAGAAACACGTAAACTAGAGCTTTTTTAACTAATTCTTTCCAGACCTTGTTTGATTTGCAGAAGACTTTGGTTGTTTCACTATGTTATAAATTTATGAGTTAAGGGCCATATAATATCTATAAATCTCATTTAGTGCTTGACTTTTTCCTGGCTTAAATAGGGAAAATCTCAGCAGAGATGAAAATTGCTCTTGTGTTTTTGTATGTTTGTGGGTAGGGATCTGTAAATAGAATAAATTAGTTTTTAAATATAGATTTTTCTAAACAATTTTTAAAAGAGAAAAGAAATACAATACAGACTAATTCAATGAAAACCTGCATTTAAAATGGTATTTTGATCTAACATAGTACCAAATATATTGGATTAAAAAGAACTTGCTGTTTTTCATAGATCTTTTAAGGATATGCATGACAGTTATGTTATTGAATATTATTATTAATATAGACATGATGCTGGGATCTAGGGAATTAGAAAATAAATTTAATACTAACAACTTGGTTTTATGCCCTTTGTGTTATGACACATCTAATTTTTATTTCAACAAAATAGAGCTTCTTCTTTAAGTGTCTTAGCTGTATCTTGTTTCTTCTGTGATTACTCCCACTACTATTTGTTACTATTATTTTAAAATTTATTTAGTATATTCCATACTAAATTTTAGCCCTTGCATTTGAGAATAGAATTTTTGCTCTACTTACAAGTTTGGAAAGATGTACAGCAATTTTGAGGTCTTCAGATACATGTATCTGAAATTACAAATTATTCAAACAAATTAAAGAACTGTAATTTATTCTAAAGTAAAAACTACTACTCTTTGTGTACAAAGAAGTTAAAAGGGACAAAGCAAGAGACCAAAGCTGTTCTGTTGGTTTGATCCTGATGTGTCAAACAATGAGTAACGTTGGAGGAGAACTTTTTAATAAAATATTTGAAAGCAATAAGGTACCCATGCAACCTATATTCAGTTTGGAGCCCAAATTGCTGTATATCCATTAAATAATTGGGTAATTGTTTCCTCTCAGAAAGTTAGAATGTTAGAAAGCCTTTTGTTATTTCATATTTCCTGCCAGTGAAACTTTGAATACTCAAGTGATCAAATAAATTATAATTTTGTTCAGTTTTGTTTACTGTCCCATTTTCCCTTTTAGCAGTATTTTTCTAGTATTGGCAGAGTCACTTTAATTTTGGTTCAATAAATAAATAATTACCTTGCATATATGTCATAATAGCTTAAAATGTAATATTGTAGTAGTTCATTGGGATTCTGGTGCCTAGAGCAAAAGTTTTACAGTACATGGTGCTGAATTAGCTGATACATTGAAGCAGGGGTGAGCAACCTATGGCAGCTTTATGAGCTGTGGACTTCAAGTCCCAGAATTCTTGAGCCAGCATAAAATTAAAATTGCCATAGTTGACCACCCCTGCATTAAAGTTACCCTTTGACAGTAAAGTTGCACCTGTCCTATGCAGGATAGCCTGTCTTCATGGGTTGGATTTCTGTTGAAGTAACACTGCCATCATGTGGTGGAGCGTTATGGGACTACCTTTCCTAGACAATACATTTATTCATGAGGAACTTTTCAAGATTTCACCCTTTATGAGTTTCAGGTTTTCCACTTCTCCCTAAGAAAAGGAAAAACGTTTGCTGTTTTTTGTTCTGTGTGTCTTACTTATTTATGCATTCTCTCTTCCAAAACCTGACTTTTGTTTTAATGGTTTCCTGCTTTTTCTTTTTCCTGGATTCCTCTGAGAATCTGTTTGATAAATAATTCCCAGACAATGTTCATAAAACATTTAAAAGTTGGAAGTTTTATATTTTAAAATTGATAGTTGAATCTTCAATAGTTAATCCAGCCATTCCCCTCTCAGCTTTTGTTTTGGTAAGACTTATTGCAATAGTAGTAGAATATACTAGAATATAATACTATATAATAGTGGTATGGATTTGTGTCTTTATTTTTTTAAAAGAAAGAAACCCATGAGCTTTAATATTCGATGGTTTCTCATTTCAATCTTCCAAGGCTCAACTTGGAATCCTAAATCAAAGATTTATAGATGCAGATGCTTCTTTATAAGTATTTATTTAAATAATTTTAATCACAAAATCTTTTCTCAGAGCTACCAAAACATTTAGTAACAGAATTTAATATTCAGTAAATTATTTAATATTATAGAGTAAAACAATTTTGTAGTTGCCTTTCTTATAGCCAATAAAATAGAAGAAAACTAGTTTTTATGGGCTAGAAACTTTGAAGTTACACATACTTTCTTAGCTTTATCTACTTTGCTACAATTTGCATTTTATTATAGATTTCTCACTGGAAAACCAATTTCATTGTGTACATGATGTACAATGACAATAAAGTCTATACTATACGAAAAGACAAAACAGTTGTAAAATATTCATATTTATTACAAATTAATATTGCATATATGTACTTAGACAAATGAAATTTGGTAAATATCAACATTCAGAAACTGAATATCTTAGCCAAATTTTGTTTTCAGTGTATATTGTAATAATATAAAAAATTATAATAGGTAAAAAGCTTAAGAGGTATTAATCTGTATTCCATTACTTTGGGAAAAGATGCATTTTGTAATAAATATAACAAATAAATTCATCCATGTCAGGATAATAAAGTGTGGACCAAACACTCCATGATCCTAACTGGCCTTCCCTCAGAAAACTAACCAGCCTTATTAAATTGTTTTAATTTTAGAAAACAATTAAAAGTAGCATGGTTCCAATCACCTTCAATCTTGCTGATCATAAACATCCATCACAGATATTACTGATGTAGTGATGGTTTACTCTTTTGCTGTTTATATTGTTCCTATCTGAGTTAGCCTCCCAGAATTCTTTGGGGCTGGAATGTATTATAAATACCATGAAGAAAAGAAAGGAAGTACTTCTTTACATGTAAAATATTAAGGTTAAATATGGGCATTGAGCTTAAAGCCTCATGCATTCCAGCTGAGAACAAAGTCCACTGCTCACACAATTAAGAGCCAGAATGTTTTAAAACAGAAAGGATCCATCAGAATCAGCACTATTAAACCAGCAAAACAGATTATTCTGGGAGCCTCTTAAGCTAATATTTAACTAATACGTTACCATAAAGCAAAGTAGGAAGATAAAAATGAATGTCTCGGGATAAAAAAGTCAACAGAATGTGGGTATTCATGTACTCATCCATCCCACATTTATTACCACAGAAACTTCTGTGTTCGTAATTGATTAGACCCACAGAGAATAATCTTGCATATATCGTATCTATGCAGGCTATACACCTAAATGGCATGAAGCTGATGAAGCAGATAGTGAAATGGAGGTAATGATCCATGTGCTGTTCTATAAATTGCAACAAGTTTATTTATTTATTTTGCTGCAAAATAGAGCTACCCATCCAGAAATGGCAAAGATTTTCTTGCTAGTGCAAATGTGCATGGAAACTCAGATGGGTGTAAATGATCTTTTAGATCAGGGCTGTGAAACTCACATTGTCACGGCGGCATCATGTGACATATCGGGACTTTGCTAAACTGGGCGTGGCCATGCCTTTGCTAAACCAGGAGTGGCCAGTGCATGATGCATCCAGCCGCGGGCCGTGAGTTTGACAGCCCTGGTTTAGATATACTAGTACCAACATCTTCAGTGTTTTATGAGGTGAAAATAACACTTTATATTAATCCTGAAAACAGGATGTGTGACACAGTAAAATTAACAGAAATTATGTGGTCTGAGAACAGATTCAGAATACAAATTATTTTATATCAGTTGAATTTCCAGATCTTTTCAAAGGCAGCAGTGAAAAGTAAGGCACACAACTGTAATCTAATCAGAATGTAAACAGGCCATGCGTAAGTGACTGTGACAAGATCTGCCTCTTTGAGGAATGGATGCAACTAGTTTCAAAAGCTCAAAAGCATTCCTATCTACTGTCATTAGCTAGTTATCCAGGACTGAAGATAAGAGAAAAAGAACAAAACAAGAGTGAAAAAAATCGCAGGAGACCACATTCTGGGCCAAAGTCATTCAAGTGTGCAGGAACTGAGATAGTAATGAGTCGGACAAAGCCAGGACTAAGAGGAAAAACAGTAAGAGCAAAGATACAGATACAGATAAAGGAGCAAAGTAATCAAAAGAAAGCAAAAAGGGTGTGTGAGAGAGGAAGCAGCACAACTGTAAGAAGCAGGAGGGAAAAAAATAGAAAATAGTAGATAAAAGATTTCTGCTAAAACAAGCCTACACTGTGTTGAAAGAAAAATCCCTCTGGGTCAGTTCCAAGCTGGGAGAAAGACACTGGAAACATGGAGGCCGATTGGAAAGCTGGTTTATTGATGAAGCAGAACCACATGTTTGTGGCAGCTGATAAAATGGAGTTGAGAGTGGGTGGTTTTTATACCTTCTTTGGGCTTTGTATTTGAGCTTCCTCAAATGTGTAATATTAATGTGTAATATTCTATTGGCTGTTGTCAAATTCCTATGGGGACATGTAGGGGTTATGTAGAGGTTATAGCTGGCACTATAGGCAAAAGAGGAACTGCAAATCCTAGGTGCTTGTCTGAGCTAATTTTGTCAACCTCTGGCTTATTGTTTAATTGAGCTCTCAGGTGAAGTTTGGACTGCTCTGGGGGTGGTGCAATGAAGGGGCTTTGGACTGCTCTTTATCCTGTCTTGAATGGATTACCAAATCTGCATTTCTAAAAGGTGGCCTCCTCAGTTTCTGCTTGGGGGCAGGGGGACTGAGTCTGCTTTCTGTCTCTAAAAAAACATGTTTCTCCATTCCTCATTTAGGGAAATAAAATATTCTGCATTTTTAATATTTCCCAAAATATTTCATTCTTCTGGGGGGGTGGGGGGATAGCTTTCCACAACCGATTGCAGTGGCTGTATAATATGTCTTGTTCACATATTTAGGTGCTGCCAGTAATATCAAGTACAACATGTGAATGAGGATTTATTTTATTTTCATTCGTAACCTTTTTGCATGGCATATTAACTACAGTAGGAAGTTAGCACCCACCCCTTTCCTGGAAGAGTGAAATATTTTAGGAAATATGAAAAAGGCAGAATATTATATTTCCCTGGGATAAGCATGTTTTGAAGCAGCTCCCATCTTCCTGCCCCCACCCTTTGTCAATGGGCCATTAAGGCTTGGGCCAGTCTATTCTACATAACAAAGATCTACCTCCTTCAGGCAGAGCCAAAGTAGGAATTGCCAAAGATCCAACAAAGATAGGATTAGCCCTCTACACAATAGCAGCAGAAACTCACCACATGTGACCTGGGAAGCACATGTGACCATCAGCCAGCAACGCCCCCACCTTGGGAGTCTGACAACCAATCAGGATACTCTTTCGAGGCCCCAAGAAATGCAGAGCCAGAGAGAGCATAAAAACCTGAGGATTTACTGTATCTGCCCATTTTCTGTTCAGGAACTCAAGCCATGTGATCCTGTCCACCATTAAACCATCTTTCCAAGCAGTCTCCATGTTTCCAGTGTCTGTTTTCTCCACTTGGAGCAGAACCTAGAAGTAGATTTCTTCCAACACTACCACCCATAACCACCCATACAAAATACCACCCATAACAAAAAGCGTAATCTAATAAAATTACCACTCAATTAAATATAGTTTGACACTGTAGAACAGCAAAAATTTGACTTGTTCTCTCATTTGGAGGTTAAGAGCCTATAGCAGTGATGGCGAACCTTTTTCTCGTGGTGTGCCGGAAGTGTGTATGTGCGTGCGCAACAGCTCGTGTGCGTGCCAGCACCCATAATGCAATGTGAACCCTCCCACATGCGCATGCACACATGATCCCCCCACATGCGCATGTGCGCCCTGCACATGCACTTCGGGCACCTCTCTGCCCCATTTTGGGCCTGGAAAGTCGTTATTTTGAGGGCAGTCCGGGGCTTCCCTGTCTCCCTGCCCGATAAGACTTCTGGCATAGCCCCAGGCCTCCGGAGGGAAGCCCCGGCCTGCTGCTCCTGCCACCGCCACCCCCCTTGCCCCCAGCAAGAGCAGTTCTTGTACTGCCCCAGGAGGACTGGAGGAGAGTGCAGCTCCTCACTCATGGAGATCCACCGGTGGGGAAATGGTCGCGGAAAGCAGTAAGAAATGCACGAGCCAGGAAGCGGTCATGCTCCCTGGCAGGAGAGGGTTGCACGTTCATTCCAGCAAAGGTTTGTGCAACCCTCTCTGGCCAGGGAGCATGACTGCTTCCTGGTCAGCGCACCTCTTACCGCGCCCACTTCCCAACCGGTAGATCTCCATGAGTGAGAAGCTGCACTCTCCTCCAGTCCTCCTGTGGCAGCTCGCCCCCCCGCTGGCTGCTTCTCCTTCTCCTTGCTGCTCCAGGAGAAGCCTGAGACTCAGCTTTCCTTGGCAAAGCGCTTCATCATTGCAGCGCAAGGAACATGCGTGGCGCCGGGGAATCCGTGCAGCTACTATCCCACCCCTTCTCAGCCTCGGCCATGCCATGAGGCTCCAACTCAAAGAGGAGAAGACGGAGGAAGGGGGGGGGAGTTCAAACGGCAGCTACCTGAAGCAAGCTACAGCGCTATTATGCAGGGCTCCGAGTGGTTGGAGAAGTGGCAGAAATAGCAGCCAGGGCTGGGCTTTCAGCGGGTAAGCAACGCTGCCTCTGCCGTGGGGAACTTTGGAGAGGGCGGGGGCAGGCTGTGCGAGCAGCCTGTCTCTTAGCTGGCGAGAATGGCTACAGCCTGCCCCGGCCTCTCTCTCCAAAGTTCCTCACGGCAGAGGCAGCGTTGCTTACCCGCTGAAAGCGCAGCCCTGGCTGCTATTTCTGCCTCTTCTCCAACCACTCGGAGCCCTGCGTAATAGCGCTGCAGCTTGCTTGAGGTAGCTGCCATTTAGACTTCCCCCGCCCCCCTCTTCCTCCGTCTTCTCCTTGAGTTGGAGCCTTGCAGCATGACCGAGGCTGAGGAGGGGTGGAATAGTAGGTGCACGGATCCCCTGGTGCCGCCCATCCCCCCTGCCCTGCAATAATGAAGCGCTTTGCCAAGGAAAGCAGAGTCTCTCGGGCGGGCGGGAGGCAAGATCGGGCATCACCTCCCCGCTGGTGGCTTCTCCAACTCCTGGCTGCTCCAGGAGCAGCCTGTCTGTTACCCAGCGGGAACAGCCTGTCGCCATAGCCTGCCGCCGCCCCCCCCCGCCCCGCCAGCTGGTCCGGGGGTTCTGCCGGAGAAGTGGCAGAACCGTTGTTGCTGGGGGCAAAGGGGGGGTGGCGGCCAGGATAGGCGGTCCAGGACTTCCCTGTCTCCCCACCCGAGTGGGCTTCTGGCATGGCCCAGACCTCCAGGGGAAGGGATTGAAGCCCCAGTCTGCTGCTCCTTCTGTTGTATGGAAAGACCAATATACTGCTTGAATTATCTGTTCCCTCCGTTCCCTCAATCCCGCTTCATAGCTTCCCAACTTCCTCAACCTCTGCTTTCTGCTGTTTTCTCCAAGCAGCCAACAGAGAATGGGCTTGCAAGGCTGTCAGTCTCCCATGCCTGCGATGCCATGTGGGCCAGGCGACATGGCTCTGCGTGCCACTTCCGGCACGCGTGCCATAGGTTCGCCATAGGTTCGCCAACATAGATTGGTTTTAACTTCACGTGTTTTTGTCATCCTATATTTTTATATTCTTGTTCTATCACTGTTATTTGTGCATTTTTATTTGAATATTGGAGAAGGGTGGGACATACCTTTAGTAAAGAATGATAATAAATAATGGTTTGAACAATTCATAGTCAGTTTGTTTGAGTGTTGGGGAAGAATGATTAATTTGATTCAAAAATCTGTTTTCAGAGCAAGTTGTGGGTGTGGGAGAATTTATAGATGCTTAACACATAGATTTATAATGCTTCCTGGGTGATCTTCTTTCTTTAACTTTTTGGTGATTGGTTGTGATTTTCCATCGCATTGACAAAAGAGGGGAGGTATTCCAGCTTCAAAGATTGCATAGTGATTTCTTGTTGAGAGAATATCATATCCAAGATTTCCTGCAATTGCTTGCCTAACTTCTTTCTTTGGCTTTTCTTGTTAGAGTTCCTATAGATGCTCTTTGTTTCTGGTTTTACATTTTCTCAGATTCAAATGAATTCTAAGATGTACATCTCGATTAGGATGAGAGATCTAGCTTCATCAGTGCATATAATTTGATAAATTTGGGATGACATAATTTTGATAAATTTTTGTTTCTGTTTTTCTTGTTTAATAGAAAAAATGTTGGAAGTAAGTTGAAGTGAGATGGGAAACACTAAGCAATTTCATCCAATTTTCTAACACCAACCGTTTATTTTCTTTCTCTTCTGTAGAAAAGATGCAGAGAGGCATCTGTATAGGAGGAATGTGAGAGTTGAGAATTTTGTTAAGTGGGACTAAACTGACAGGATGCCATTCCCTCACTCATATGCATCCTTTTTGTGAGCTCAAGTGTGTATCTTTAATTGGTAATAATTTCAAATAACCCTCATACAAATAATCTCTCTTTCTGCTATTCATTTGTTCAAAGCATTCTTAGAATGTGGTAGATCTAACAATGAATAACATTTCAGGAAATGAACGCCAAGGGTCTAACAGCTCTTCCTCAATTGAGACATCATATGTTAACCTTGTGTTTGGTAAACAAAAGATATAAAAACGCCTCTGCATGATATCATTGCAGAGTGTTCTGGACATAAGAAGAAAAGATCTTACTGTGTTTGCAGCTGCTTTCTTTTCTTCTTTTTTAATGGTTTCATTTTAGCTCTCTGTGTGGCCCTTAACTTCAGCTGTTTATTTAAATTGAGCCAAAAGACACTTTTCTAGAAATGATTTATTAGTTGACAAAACAAGGGAGGCTGAAGTAGAAAGAACTTTAGGAGTCTGGTGATACTGTGCTTTCAGACTTGTGTTTTTGTTCAAAGGAAATAAGAAGCATATTCTTTGAAAAGCTTGAAAGGGAGGAAAGTCTGCTCTTACAATTGACTCCAGATTGTCTACATCCCAGATCATCTTCAGAAGAAGCAGCCTTGTCCTTATGATGTGTTCTACCTCAGCTTCCGTAGGCCTTAATGGGTCTTCAGTGTATCTGGAAAATGCCTGCTTAGGATAGTCTGCTTTATTAGATTCGCCTATATGGTGAGATTTGGCCACATAACAATTGATGCTGTGTTAGAATTATTCCTAACAATAACAATAGTACTTATCAACAGCACTTACAGTAGACTTATATACCACCCCCATAATGCTTTACAGCTCTCTCTAAGCCTTTTACAAATGTCAGCGAATTGCCCACAACAATCTGGATCCTCATTTTACCAACCTCAGAAGGATGGAAGGCTGAGTCAACCTTCAGCCAGTCAGGATTGAGCTCCTGGCTGTGGGCAGAGTTTGCCTGCAATACTGCATTTTAACCACTGTGCCACCATGGCTCCTAATTTATCCTAATGCCATCATAATACCTATTAGCCTTTATTTCTAAGCATGTTGTGAGAACATTATATCCCAGTGCACAAGTATTAGAGGAGTTGGGAGCTGTCAAGACATTTCAGAAAGGAAAGAGTAGCCTTTCAGGAGTGTGCAAAACATGTCAATTTGAAAGGTTTCAAATTTGAAACATTATCCTGAGCTTGAAGCAGTTGTTTTGCATTTGACCCATGTGCTTTGCATTCAAAATAGGGTGTTTTGATAATTTTGGAGGCTTTTTGAGCTTAATACAGAACTCAAAATACAGCTTTTTTAAAAAAAAAAAAACCTCAAAAGAGTTACAGAATGATTGTGTTAGTCTGTTTTGAATGCAAAACAACTGTTTGAGCTTGAAATGGGACATTTACATTCCAAAATGTTTCAAATTTTTGAAACTTGCCCTTCTTGTGGCCAACCCATTTATTTTATTCACTCTGAATTGAGAAATGCAAATCAGAATCAGGTAAACAGTAAGAAACATACTTTCATCTGTGTACGAAATATGAAAATAAAACACTTTGTATTTCCTTGATCCAGTTGTGTCATCGTCCATACATGGGCTGCTTCAGTCGGATCTGTTGCTGGCTGAGCCATAGTTTTTTTGACCACGCCCCTTGCTCCTCCCTTTGGGGCCCAGTTTAGGCTCAGTCGGCCTGAGAGTAACACCTCCTACAGATCTGGCTCTCAGCCCAGGTCTGTTCGATTGCATTTAAATTGTAAGTTTTTTTGACCTTTTATTTTCTTATTTCTTTCATCTATTTTCCTATTTAATTTTTTCTTATAATTTTCAGAGGTTCCGGTCTACTAGGCTAGTTAAGAAATATTTTTAGTTTTATTTTGCATATAATAGCCTACCGGTATACCTCTTATTGGAGCAGCCTGTTCTATCAGGCTCTTCAATAGTTCCAGGCGGTGGCCATTTTGGAAGCCTCTTCCCGGGTCTTTTAAAATTTTTTTTTCTTCCCTTTGGTGGGGTTTTTTTAAATCTATACCACCAACAACACCGCAGGGGGCTTAAACCATTGTACCACCACCGTTTGTAGTGATATTCTGGGACAAACCCCAGAATCGCTAAAATAGGCCGCCGCCCCCGCCCTCAGCTCCCGGGACAGCAGAACAGCTGTAGGGCGGTCCTTTGAAGCGCCGCGGCACTTTGCAGAGGTGATAATTGCCGCTTTGCCACCAACGAGTCAATAGGAGGCTTTTTAACCCTTTTTTAGCCAGTGATCCTCCTATATCACCAACGGAGCTTATACAGGAGAGCTGTAAGGTTTCCTTACACTCTCCACGTGGCAATATTACAGCCAGGGTTTTTTTGTGGCTGTAAAGGCGCTTTATAGGGGCTGTTTCTAGGTTTCCTGGACAGTCACCTCTAGAGCAAGTTTCTTCTGCTCACGTGTTACTTGGCAGCCAGTGAGCTAACGCCAGATCCTCTGCTTTTGTTTACCTTACCACGTGGTGAAAGTGAAACTAAATCTTTGCAGTCGACATCTTGGTCGCAGTGAGTATACTATTGCAATGGCAGAGCGTTCTTCCCACGGGGAGGGAAATACCATGCCTCAGGGGAAAAAAGCAGATTGCAAGCGCAAGCACTCTTCTAAATCAGAGGAAAAAGACTTGCAAAGGAGGCATAAGGCTTTAGAGAAGCAAATTTCAAAAGCTATTGTTCCCAGTAAGGAAACCTCTCCTCCCCCCGCTACTCCCCCCCCTTCCTGCTGTTGAAGTTCACCAAGCTTGGTCTTCAGAAGGTGAGGGAGGGGTTCTTATTCAAGAAGAACAGAGCACTCTACAAAATCCATTTGCAAGTCAAATAATTTCCCCGGCTTCTCCTGCTCCTAGCAGAAATGTGACACCAGCTCAGGCTGCAAGGGAGTTTCCCTTGCAAGATCAGATTTCAGAGGACCCTTTTAAAAATCTGCCAGAAAACTTACAAGTTTTAATTGAAAGGGCCATTGCTTCTCGAGTGGAGGATGCCTATAAAAGACATCATTCTGGATCAATAATTTCTGAGCATTCCACTCATGCTAGAGTATCTCCTGCAGTTAGTCTTACTGGCTCTCATTCCCCTACTGCTTCAAGGGCTAGTGAATCCTTTGCTTTGGAGATGGATCACCATTCTGATTTATCAGATGATGAGGGCGTAATTCAAGATCAACCTGCCTTTACAGGGTTATTTCCTCCACACAAATTTAAGTCTCTGTTACATAAGGCACGCATTACTGCAGCTCTAGACAATGATGATTACATTAAAGAATTGAAAGAAGATAGCCAGGGTCATAAAAAGGGACTTTTTGCTGAACCTACTCCTGAACAATCCTTTGTTCCAATCCCTCAATTATTTACAGACGTGGTTAAGAAACAATGGTCTAGCCCTGCAACCTTGGCCTCTGCCCTTGCTTCAGATAGGAAGTATTATACGGTTGCACCCAAATTTGCTCAACTGTTGCAAGTCCCCCCTGTGGACAGTCCTGTAGCAGCTCTTTCGTCTCCCTCCTCCTATGTGACAGGGGATACTTCCGAGGGTCTACGACCAGAGGATAAAAAATTAGACTTCCTGTGCAAGAAGAACCACCAGGCTGCTACATGGGCAATTCAATCGGCTGCCTCAGCCTCCTTTTTCAACCGATCAACCATCCTTTGGCTTCAGCAATTGCAAGCAAGAGTGCCCCCTAGTGAGGTTCGCCTCCATCAGGATATTAATAAAATCATAGCTGCTACTCAATTCTCAGCAGATGCCACTCTAAATTCGGTTAAATTCGCCTCTAGGGCCCTAGCCTCTACTGTATCAGCCCGCAGGATGATCTGGCTCCGTCAGTGGCCAGCAGATCTTCGGGCCAAATGGCGTTTGGCTGCAGCTCCATATTCTGCAGCGAAATTATTTGGTGAGTCACTTGAGCCCCTCCTCATTGAAACACGGGACAAGCGTAAGGTTCTTCCTTCAACATCTACACGTGTTGACAGACGATCTTATCCTTATTACAAGAGGGCATCCTTTCGTCCCTATTACCATGGAAACACCTCCCAACAGGGCTTTCCTCAGGGATCAAGCCGGTCTTCGAACCGTCAGTCCTTTCGGGATAGGGGCAGACAATTCACACAGTCCAAGCGGCCCTTTCGTGGCTCCGGCTACCGCCAGTCCCGTGGCCGTAAGTAATTCATCACCAAACCCTCCCATTGGAGGCCGCCTGGCTCTCTTCGCAGACAGGTGGAAAGCCTCTACCCCAGACCTCTGGGTCCTATCCATAGTAACATTTGGCCTCCCCCTAGAATTTCTATCCACACCTCCGACACGTTTCATTCAATGCCCACCTTACAGCAGCAAGTCCAGACGCCTCCTGATGGACCAAGCGGTTCAACATCTCCTGCATATTCGCGCCATTGAGGAGGTCCCTCAAAGCGAATGGAAACAGGGATTTTATTCTATCCTGTTTGTGGTTCCAAAACAGTCGGGGGGGTGGAGGGCAATACTGGATTTAAAATCTCTCAATTCTTACATAGTGTATCGCAGATTCAAAATGTGTTCACTAACCTCTATTCTTCAGGGGATTCGTCCCAACGACTTTCTAGTTTCCATAGATCTCACAGAGGCCTATCTTCACATCCCAATACTTCCAAGGCATCGGCAATATCTCCGATTCAGCTACGCAGGAAAACATCTACAGTACCGGGCCCTTCCCTTCGGCCTGGCGTCCGCACCAAGGGTCTTCACAAAGGTACTGGCAGTAGTAGCAGCTCACCTGAGGCAACAACCGGTAAGACTCCAGGCTTACCTGGACGATATTTTGATTCTAGCTCCATCTCACGACCAAGCCTTACACGATCTACACATCACGATTCAAACCTTGACCGAACACGGTTTCCTAGTCAACTACAAGAATAGCCACTTAGTACCAACCCACAGACTCGTCCACCTCGGGGCCATCATAGATACACATCAAGGCGCAGTCTACCTGTCCTTGGAACGCCGAGCCGACATCAAAGACATGATAGCTCACATTCACAAAAACCCTTCTGTTCCATTGTCCACCTTGTCAAAACTTCTAGGCAAAATGATCTCTTGCATTCAGATCATCCCCTGGGCACGCCTTCACGCCCGACACCTGCAGTGGTTTCTACTGCCTTTCCAACGAAAGCAAAAAGCTCACACCATGGCCACTGTCAGAGTCCCACTATCAGTCAGGCGATCACTACACTGGTGGACATCGCCTTCTCTAGACGGGGGATGTCTTTTCATGGACCAAAACAGGATCACCCTCACGACGGACGCCAGTCTTCATGGCTGGGGGGCGCATCTCGAATCGCATGTGGCTCAAGGTCGTTGGTCTCCATCAGACCTGTCCAACCCCATAAATTGGCTAGAACTGAAGGCCATCCGCCTAGTTCTCATGCAGTTTCAACAGCTTGTTCAAAACCATCACGTTCTGGTGCTGACAGACAACATAGCTGCAAAAGCACATGTCAATCATCAAGGGGGGACTCGATCGAGACGTCTCATGGAGGAAGCCTTTCGTCTAGGCAAGTGGGCCGAGCAACATCTCCTCTCCATCCGAGCAGATCACATAGCGGGGACAGAAAACATCCAAGCAGATTTCCTCAGCAGGACTCAGATAGACAATGCCGAGTGGCAGCTCCATCCGGACATTTTCCAAGCGATATGCAACAGGTTCGGGTTTCCACGCATAGACCTCTTCGCAACGAATCTGAACACTCAACTTCCTCGCTTCTTTTCAAGGTTCCCGACTCCGGGAGCGGAAGGGATCAATGCTCTCCGCCTCACATGGCCTCCCGGTCTTCACTATGCCTTCCCACCTCTGCCTCTGATCCCAGCTCTGCTCCAGAAGGTGGTCGCCGACAGGGCGGAAATAATCCTGATAGCTCCGCACTGGCCACGGCGCCCGTGGTTTGCGGATCTGGTCAATCTCTCCATATCACACCATTGGAGGATTCCATCGGACCAGATCGTCCTGAGGCAGGGAGTCCTGACCCATCCGGAGCCTCAGTGGCTCCAACTGACTGCTTGGCACTTGAAAGGGCCCTCCTAAAGCGGGACATGTATTCAGATAGGGTGATTCCTACTGTACAGGCTTGTAGACGCAGGTCCACGGTTAGGATTTACAATATCACCTGGGTAGCTTTTGTACGATGGTGTAGGTCCCACCAGATCAATCCTTTGCAAGCCTCCCCTCCTCAGATCCTAGAATTCCTGCAGGATGGCTTGGACCGCGGTCTGGCCCACAGCACCCTTAGAAGACATGTGGCGGCACTGTCTACGGCCCTATCCAAGCCCTCTGAACAGCCGCTCACTCACCACCCCGTTATTAGAAAATTTCTGAGAGGTGTCAGGCTCTTACGGCCTTCCTCGATTCATAGGTATCCCACTTGGGACTTACCCAGAGTCCTTGACGCCTTGACGGCATCTCCCTTTGAGCCCCTCCGCACGGTCCATCTTCGTTTCCTCACCCTTAAGGTAGCTTTCTTAGTGGCCATAACTTCGGCTCGCCGTATCTCAGAGCTGGCAGCCCTCTCTGTTAGGGAAGATCTATGCATATTCAGACCCGACACCGTCGTCTTACGACTGGACCCCTCCTTTATTCCTAAAGTTAATTCTCTATTTCATAGGACTCAGGACATTATTCTTCCCAATTTTTGTCCTAGACCTTCCCATAACTTGGAACGGAGGTGGCACACCTTAGATGTGCGGAGGGCTCTGAAAATATACATTACACGAACTGCCCCTTTCAGAAAATCCGAGGCCTTGTTTGTCTCTTTCTTGCCAAGTTCCTTAGGGAATAAAGCTTCATCTGCAACGGTTGGTCGCTGGATCAGAGCATGTATTGCCTCGGCATATCAAGCCCAGGCGGTTCCTATTCCCAGTCAAATTACTGCTCACTCCACCCGGAGTGCGGCTACATCGGCGGCCTGGGCAACTCAGGCTTCCCTTGAGGAGGTCTGCAGGGCGGCCACCTGGTCCACCCCCTCGCCATTTATTAGACATTACAAGTTAGATGTCTTTGCTTCTGCGGAAGCGACATTTGGCAGGAGGGTTTTGCAACAGGTGCACCGGTCAGGGGTCTCCCCAGGCCCTTCGTCATCCCGCCCTTAAGACTGCCAAAACTTTGGTATGTCCCATGTATGGACGATGACACAACTGGATCAAGGAAATTAGGCATTGGTCTTACCTTGAAGGCCAAATTTCTTGATAGTTGTGTCATCGTCCAGCCCCTCCCTCTGTCTCAGGGCCTGTACAGTTTGTTTTTTGTTAATGTTAAAGAAGTTTATTTCCAGTTGTCCCGTTGGACCAGTTTCTATTTCTGAGGATGATGGTTCCTGTTGGAGCTTGTTCCTGTGGCCTTCTTCGCCAAACTGGGCCCCAAAGGGAGGAGCAAGGGGCGTGGTCAAAAAAACTATGGCTCAGCCAGCAACAGATCCGACTGAAGCAGCCCATGTATGGACGATGACACAACTATCAAGAAATTTGGCCTTCAAGGTAAGACCAATGCCTATTTTCAAGAATGTTGGGACCTAGTATCCTTGAGCATGTCAAGATGCTTTTCAATGTAAGGATTCAGGTTACACACTCCGTGTTTTCCCGACCAATGGTAGAATTCATATTATGCAAACTGAAAGGAAGAATACTCAAAGTACACCATCATAAAACTTAGGAGAGCAAGGGAGAAAGGAATTTTAATAAACAATCTGATCCTACAATTAAAATGAATATAGATAGTCTTCAACTTACAACAGTGACTGTTCAAAGTTAGTGACTGTTCGAAGTTGCAACAGCACTGAAAAAAGTGACATATGACCGCTTTCACACTTACAACCATTGCAGCATCCTTACCAGTGGTGGGTTTCAAAATTTTTTACTACCGGTTCTGTGGGTGTGGCTTGGTGGGCGAAGCGTGGCTTGGTGGGCATGGCAGGGGCAGGTTACTGTAAAAACTCCATTCCCGCCCCAATCCGGGGGAAGGTTACTGCAAAATCGCCATTTCCTCCCAATCAGCTGGGACTTTGGAGGCAGAGAATAGATTGGGGGGGGGGGCAGACAGAATTTTTACTACCGGTTCTCCGAACTACTCAACATTTCTGCTACCGGTTCTCCAGAACTGGTCAGAACCTGCTGAAACTCACCTCTGATCCCCACGGTTAAGTGATCAAAATTCAGACAGTTGGAAACGAGCTCATATTTATGACAGTTTCAGCATCCTGGGTCATGTGGTCACCTCTTGTGACCTTCTGATAAGCAAAAGGGGAAGCCAGATTTACTTAACAACTGTATTACTAACTTAACAACTGCAGTGATTCACTTAAAAACTATAGCAAGAAAAGTCATAAAATGGAGCAAAATTCACTTAATAACTGTCTCGCTGAGCAACAGAAAATGTGGGCTCAATTGTGGCTGTATGTCAAGGATTACCTGCACTGTAGGGAACATTTTTTAAAATCGGAATTGCCAACCCAATTACATATAGGTAATTCTTTCCACAGCAATCAAAAACTTACTGTGTAACGCATGATTAAGCCTGGGCTTCAATGACTTTATAAAAGTATTGCCATTTGTTAACTATTTCTGATTCCATTCTTGTTGAGTATCTTTCACAGATTTTATTGTAATTTAACATTGAATGTTAATGAAATTGATGATTGAAAGTGCATTATTTCCCCAATCCCAATTTTTTTTTTTTTTAGAAATAAATGCGACCTTATTTTCAGGTTGCTCTAATATTGATATAGAATAATAAATTTAATCAGCACAGGCATTTTTATTTTTTTAAAAAAATAGAAAAAATGTTCAGAGCAGTCTATTTTTAAAAAGATGAAAACCTACAATATAATATAAAGACAAGGATGTAGAAAATAAGACATCCTGATGTGGTGAGTGTAAAGCTCTACCATGAATTAGGGACAAATTGAAAACAGACACAATAATTAGCTATCATCACAGCATATGGCAAACAGATGAGTTATGCATGCTTTAGTTCTAAAACTGGGTTTATTGCTATTCAACTATCATTCTTAATTACCTGTCCTCATTGAACTCAGTTATTTTTGAGGAGATGCATTTATAAGTGGGTTTATTAATACTTAGAGAACCCACTGAAATCCCATCATTGGATTCAATTCAATATTATCAATATTTATTAATATAAAGATTTATTTGTAGAATGCTCGTGTTTATTAATGCAAAAGTAGTTATTACTGGTATATTTTAATATTTTGCTGTTTATTCCAAGAGGAAATCTATGGTATGTCTACAAAAGTTACACTTGATCTTATTTTCAAATAATTTCCATCTGTACTTTGGAATTGATACTATTGACATTATACCATAGACAGGTAACTAAAGAAACATGTCATTTCTTTTTAATATGAATTGTGCACTGAGATATAAACTAATCTTAATTCTTTCAGTGGAACCATGAATCAATTATTGTTTCATTTTGTCAATTCTTGAAAAATACTAACTGGATTGATTAGACACATTTATTTATTTATTTATTTATTATTTACATGATCATTTTGTAGTGACATCTGATAAAATCTGACTCCGTTATATGGACAGCCAGTTCCAACAGGACTTTTCCAGTTATCTGCTTGCAGGGAAAGAAGGGTTTGAGGGAGCATCTTAAAATAATCACAGATTTTGAACTAATGTCCTAGAGCCGTGATGGCGAACCTATGGCACGGGTGCCACAGGTGGCACATGGAGCCATATTGGTGGGCACATGAGCTCAGCTCCGGCACGCATACATGCGCCGGCCGGTTGATTTTCAGGCCTTCTGGGCCCACCAGAAGTCAGGAAACACGCTGTTTCCAGCCTCCAGAGAGCCTCTAGGAAGGGTGGGGAAGGCTGTTTTTGCCCTCCCCAGGCTCCTAGAAAGGCTCTGGAGCCTGGGGAAAGCAAAAAAATGGGCCTACTGGGCCCTCTTGCCATCACATGCCAAAAGCAGGGGGAGCATGAGGGGGCGGGGTGCATAGAATTATGGATGTGGGCACATGTGTGTGTGTGTCGTCCCCCCCCCCGCTTTTGGCACGTGATGACAAAAAGTTAGCCATCACTGTCCTAGAGCATTGTTTCGTAAACTTTCAAGAATATAGAACATCAAACAATATCTATTTTTATGAAAAATGCAATGACTGTTTCTATATAAAAAAAGACCAATATTGGAACAAGCAAACTTTAATAATGCTCTTTATTTTCTTCTACATTTTATATATCAATTAAAAATCTTAATGAGAGATATGAGTTTATTATATATCTGATAGTGTATTTCATTAAAGACTAGAATGATATTTGTTTTTAATGAAGCCTTTAGAGATAGAAAATATTACTTCTTTAATCGTGACTCTGCACTTTTTCATTGTAATGCTTGCATCTGTTCTGTTTCATTGAAAGATGGAACATTAGAAGATGGTGCATTTTTCATTTGCTTCAATGTGATCTCTAAGGGGAATGATGAGAATATTGAGTAGTAAAATTAGATATATCTAAACCCAGGAAGAACTTATTTGGCTCTTAGGATCGTTGGGCAGAGGATCTTTAGACTGTTTGGGGTGCACCAATGCCCCCGCAAAGGATAGTTCAAGGAACAAGATTCTAGAGCTCTCATGAACTTTGTTTTTACAGTTTAAGTACATAGTTACCTTTTTAATTAAAAGATGGTGCCTTAGTATGTCCCATTATTTTCTTACAGCTTATCTTTTTATATACAGTAACATGATTTTACATACTGACCACTGCCTTCTGAGACTATTATGCTGTTGGAGAGTGGCATGTTGAGCCTAGAAGATGGATGTAGTTCTTATTACCAATATCCACTCAGGTCTTTTAACATTTGTAAAACAAATTAGTTTATGACACGGGTGTCAAACCTGTGGCGTCATGTTATCATAATGTGACATTTGCAATGTTTTTCCTATTCGCTGAGGTGGATGTGGCCTGCACGGACCACACCCAGCTCGCGGGCCGCCAGTTTGGCACCCCTGGTTTGTGAGAACTGCAGCATACCTAAGGGTTTAAATTTGTAAATTTCAAAATATAAACTATGCAGGGCTTTTGAGTTTTATTTATTTATTTATTTATTTTGCAGCGTTGGTAATTACTGTTCATATCATGAACAATGACTCATGTTTTTATTGCTTTTTCTTTCATTATACAGGTGATCACCACACCCTTGTAAAATAAATATGAACTTTGCTTCTGTCTGAAGATCTGTGAATCTTGTGACTTACATTTTAATTTGCTCTATTGCTTATGCTTCTTTCCCCATACATTCTAAAAACTAATTTCAATAACTGTACAAGTGTTTTTGTTCTAACAAAATAAAACTGTCTGCTTTTGAACATGGTAATTATTTTGCTTCCTGCCTGTTAAATTCTTCACCTCCTTTATGGCATGGGTGAAGTTAAAAGAGACAGTTACTATATTTCCTTCCTTCCCAATTATTATAGAAATTTGACCTGCTGAGAGGATTTGCTGCTTTGGCAACTTATAAGTTATCTTCCAGCTTTTATTATTTACAGAGGGTGTGTGTTTGCACCACATCCCTGTGGATCTGCCTGACAGCTGTGCTGCTTGTTTCCCCCTCTACGCCAGAAGTCAAGTTGTGAACTGTACTAATTCTTTGCTGACTGACTGAGAATAGCCAGAAGTTTTGGTCTTTTATTTCCATTTTAAATCCAGAATATTAAATAATTATCAACTCCCTAAAAATGGTTTTCTTTTAAGCAAGGAATATTAAAATAATTTGGGTCCACCTGTATGCATGCTGGAAGAGACTTCTCCAACCTATTGTTTTCTGGATTTAACGTGAATGAAACTTCTAGAATTTTCAGCTAGCATGGCCATGTTTGGATAGTTTACAATGGCTTGCAGAAACTCAGTGGATCCATGTCTTAAATCTTGGCACATGAAATTTATATGGAAATCCTTCCATACAGTTTGTGATAAATTTTAAGCTACACTGTAGCTTCATATGTACTCTTATATTTCCACCAACTATTTCATAGATGTTTTCACATGACTTCACCTTTAAGGAAGCTTATTTGTTCCAATCCTGCTTCACTAGCAAAGTTGCATCTTCTGTTTCTAGATTGTTCTCTGGCCTTCTCAAGGATGCCTACTCTCCATTCATGAATTCATACATGAACATAAATGTTTAATAAAAATATGAAACCGCAAAAAGCTATGAGGAACCCTAAACTTAAAAATAAATTTATTGAAACATAATCATTTTCCTCAGCAATATTAATTAAATTTTTCCTAACAGGTTTCCCATATTCTGGGTGTATTGTCTTATGCGTGTATACATGTGTCAATATTCTGAAATTTCATTCATATTTAGCTTTTTTCTTGATCTTTTGTGTATTCAGTAAAAAGTAGTATAAAAATGTACATGGCTACTCTATCAAATGAACCAGCCCCAAATAAGGTAAGTTTCAGTGGTCCTTCTCTGGGAAGTGTCCCTTTAGAGGTGAGATGGGTGCCAACCAGAGAAGTAGTTATGACCAATCAGATCCATAGTTTATGAGTAGTTGATTCTTCATTTTCCTGGGGTTACAGAAAGCCTTTTTAAATTACTTAGGCCATTTAAATTTTATTTTAGTTTGTGGATTTCCTTTAGAAAAGAATCATAAAAGTTGTTCATTGTACCTAATAGAATCTGTTATAATTCATAATTGACACTGGCTTATTTCTCAAACCTATGCTCACAAATGATATTAGGTGTGTTCTTTTTAAGTGGAAATTTGAATGGATAGATGCACTCTGAATATCTGTGAAACTTAAAAGCAGACCACTACAAAGTTTTATAGTGTGTAGTAATACTGTAAGGCATTGGTCACAGGAAATTAATAACCCTGCTGTGGGTAAAGATTACAGAAGATTCCTGCCGATTGTATTTGACAAGCTGATGTAAAAACTGTTAGATGATTGTTTAGATCTCAGCTAAAAAAAACAAAAATGGGTTTTCTCAGAAATGAAAGGTTTATTTTAATTCTTCTAACAATCCCTCCTCCCACACCTTCTTTCTTTTCTTTCTTTTAGGTGTGGAGTATCAAACCAGAGGCAGTCCTCTGTAAACTCCCACACGGGGTTGAAACGTCATATGCCAGTATGACTATTAGCACAGATGTACACACTTCAGAGCTCGGCAGTCAAAGAAGAGGAAGAGAGAAACAAGATGTTTAGAGTCAACAGCGAAACTGCTTGCATGACTACCGCCTTCCAAGAGTGCCTTCAGTTTCTGAAGTTGAAGAATAAGTAAACGGAAACAAGGATTACATATTATATTCTTTTTTCATTTCTTTTTAACCACTTGGGATTTTAGTCTTTGAATTGACGTGGCCACAAGCACTGGACAGCAATATGTGTCATGTCATTGTTACTTGTCGGTCAATGTTATGGACACTCTTGAGTATTGTTGTGGCATTTGCGGAGCTCATAGCTTTCATGAGTGCGGATTGGCTGATTGGCAAGCCCCAACCTGGAAGTTTTCAGGACACAGACAGCAGGAGGGTAGGATCAGTGGATCCCTATCGTCCAACCTTGGGGATCTATGGACGTTGCACCAGAATTGAGCACCTCCAGTCTTCCATGCCTGATACATCTTGTGGCCCCTATGCAGATAACTTCAGTGAAATTGCCAGTGGGTTTTGGCAAGCTACTGCAATTTTTCTTGCTGTGGGGATCTTGATACTCTGTGCTGTTGCATTCGTTTCTGTTTTCACCATGTGTGTACAGAGTATCATGAAGAAAAGTATTTTTAATGTCTGTGGGCTGCTACAAGGAATTGCAGGTAGGTGTGACAAATAAAAAGGGAAGCTCTTACATATGTTTGTAATAAGTGGATTTGGAACCCCCAGATTTAGATTTTATTTTTGTAAATCTTTTTCTCATGTTATATAGCTGACTCAAAGAAATATTATGAGTATTTCCAAATTAAAGATGGTTCAATTAATGGCAACAGCTGCCCAGAATTGTCTTATCTTAAAAAGCAAGACAGGCTTGGATCCGATGAGTATGTAAATGGGAGGCCACCAGGAAATCCCAGGGCTCAGATTATTGCAAAATAGCAAATAACATTTCAAAAGATAGTCACTTCTGTGTTTCTGCCAAGAAAACTATATGCATGTGTTCATGAAGTCACCATAGGTCAAACTGAACTCATAAACACTTAAATTTTATTTGAAGTCAGGTAGGAATGTTTATTCAGATTCATCAGTGGAAAAGGAAGGGAAACATATTCCCTGATTGCTCAAAATCCTGAAGAAGGGACATTATAAGAAGGGTATATTAAACAAGCCCATTTATATATATATTATATATTTATATATTTATCAATTTTGAGGACCATTCCCTCTTTTTCTCAGAGCAAGCCTGGGTGCAGAATGACTTGCTGGCAACTTTAAGGAACTTGAGTTATATGCTGCTTCTTTTTCACTATAGTTTCTTCCCTACTTTCTGATAAATTCATACTTTGCTGGAACATCTAAATCAGCCAGCTGTGGTTTACATATAGGAACCCCTCTGTGTTTCTAAGTCCTGATTGCAGCATAATTACACCACGATCCTAGTTGGTTAAACCAAAATAATAAATACGATTTTGCCTAAAGCCAGAAACAGATGGAATGAATCATTTAGGATTGGGATGGGGATGTGGGAATGAGATGGAGGGGGATGGATTTTAGACTCTTTAGTATTTGAATAATGACAAACCATAGTTTTTGTATAGTCTCTAGGACAGAGGTCCCCAACCTTTGGGCTACTACCAAGCCTTGAGTCATTTGGAATTGGGCGGTGGAAGTGACAGGAGAGTATGTGCATCCCAACTAATGTGAATAGTGGGCGTGCATTCTCCATTTGCACGAGTGGTGTGTGTGCGTGCCCACTGCTTGTGCAAATAGAGCATGCACACACCCTTGCAAGCAACTCACGTAGAACCATCCCCTCTCCTCTCCCCAGCCAAGCTGCAAAGCCAGAAAGCATAGATCAGAGGCAATAATCTACTGCTGTAAAGTAATTTTAAAAAGATTCATTAGTGGGAATCAAATAGGATCTGAAAGTGCAGCAGTCTGTAGATGGAAAGTAACTTTGGAATTTTTGAAATTTAGCTCCTTTGCAACTTACATCATGGCAGCAATCTTGCAGTGGTAGTCAAACCAACAGTAAGTGGGTGACTGTTGAAAGTCTAGCTCCGTGATGGCAAACCAATGGCACGCATGCCCAAAGTGGCACACGGAGCCATGTCACCTGGCACCCATGGCATCGCCCGTTCCTCTTGTGGGTTTTTGGCGCGCATGTGCACGCAATGATCAGCTGACCTATTTGCCTCTGGCAGTATCAGAAACTAGAAGAGCTGGTCTTCCGTTTTCCTGCATGAGCATGCACGCCGGCCAGCTGATCATTGCGTGCACATGCGTGCCAGAAACCCGGAAGGGTAGCTGGCTGAAACCAGAAGTTCAATAGCTGAAACTGGAAGTTCATTTTTGGGCACACCCTGGGCTGCTCCTCTTCCTCCTCCTCTTCCAGATTGCGGCCCAGACGCATGTGGGTCAGGGGTGGGTTCTAAATTTTTTACTACCGGTTCTGTGGGCGTGGGTTATTTTGTGAGCATGGCTTGGTGATGGTGGGGGTAATGTGACTGGGTGGGCATGGCCAACTTTTTTTTTTTTTTACTTTTAAAAGCATTTTTTCTACAACCTTAAGAAGTTGCAGAAAAAAATGCTTTTAGAAGCTTCTGACGATCAGGCAACTCAGCTGGAATTGTCAGAGGCTTTTAAAGGCATTTTTTTTTCTACAACCTCTTCGGCTGAAGAGGTTGTAGAAAAAATGCTTTTAAAAGCCTCTGATGATCTCAGCTGAGCCATGCAATCATCAGAGGCTTTTTTTTTTTTACTTTTAAAAGCATTTTTTCGGCCAAAGAGGTCGTAGAAAAAATGCTTTTAAAAGTAAAAAAAAAAAAAAAGTCTCTGATGATTATGTGGCTCAGCTGGGATCGTCAGAGGCTTTTAAAAGCATTTTTTCTACAACCTCTTTGGCCAGAAAAAATGCTTTTAAAAGTAAAAAAAAAAGCCTCTGATGAGGCGGGCGGGGTAAGCGAGTGGTTCAGGGGCGTGGCCAGCCAATGTTATTACCGGTTCTCTGAACTACTACAAATTTTTACTACCGGTTTTTGCGAACTGATGTGAACCGGGAGCAACCCACCACTGACGTGTGTGCTCCCTTTTTGGCACTTGGTGCCGAAAAGGTTCACCATCACTGGTCTAGCTGATGACATATAACAACAGATTGCAATGTGCTAAGTTCTGGTGCTTGCACATGTTTCAAATTGTCTGCTGGTGTAATAAAATATTTCCTCACATTTATATTGAAGCTTGACTGTTATATCTGTACAGAGATTGCTAATGAATTCTGTTTTTCTGAGGTTTTTCTGTGAAATGGAGCTACTTTGCAAACTATTGTGTGCTTTTGAGTTGCTTGGAATATCTTACACTTTCCCACTCTTGATTGTTATACATTACTGTTGGCAATCAAAACATGAGCTTTTTCAGGAATGCAGGATCAGTGTAATAGTTCTAGATAGGCTTACACAAAAGTAGGTCTTACTGAATAAAACTATATTACTCCCAAGTACTATAAGCATGCAGAGTATTGCTGCCTAGGTTATCAATTTAAAAAGTCTGTAAATCATTGCAATAGTTGCTTTATTCCTTGGAATTCATATGGGAAGGAAAAAAATACATCAATTGTTAAACTTTTTCCTTCCTTCGGCTGCGACTTAGGTGATACATGAAGTGTGATTTATGAGATTATAAGATAGTTGTGTTCTTTTAAATTGTAATCCATTATCCTCACAGATTGGCATGCCAGGTCACAGTGAGCCCAGACATATCTTGGTTCAATCTTTAAGTCTGTCTGCAAATAAATTTGTGATTTAAAAATTCCCTTTGAAATTCCTGCAAAGTTTTTCTTTGGTTGTTAAAGTGGAGAAGCTACAGTCTTCATTTAGTAAACAATTCTGTACCCAGATTGTTAAGAGGGGAAAAAAGAGTTTCAAAGAACTCTGAAGTAATAGAACCATATCATTAAATCTGTAATTGCTGTCTCATAAGAAAAAGCCACTGGACTGTCTGAGTGTCTTTGGAGTGTGTATAAGCTGTTTTTGAAGAAGGCTGTGAATGACTTGAAAGATCTGAGAACAAGGAAATCTATTCCTAAAACACTAACAAGAAATTAATTTTAACAGGATTGATCGTAATAATAGTTTCCTCTCTTAAGCAATATTGTTTGGAGCCTCCAGTTATTAAGTCATTTAATGGACTTACCACTATAAATATGTAGGTACTTAAGAAAATATTAAGAGAACCAGTTTGATGTAGTAGTGGCTAGAAACTGGAAGACTGGAAGCCAGCTGAGTGACTTTGAGCCAGTCACTCTCTGTCAGTTCTAGCAAGGAGGCAATGGCAAAGTATTTCTGAAAACCTTGCCAAGAAAACCTCAGTGACTTGTCCATGTGTTTGGTTGGTTGGTTATCAGGAAGAAAGGAAGGAAGGAAGGAAGGAAGGAAGGAAGGAAGGAAGGAAGGAAGGAAGGAAGGAAGGAAGGAAAAATCTTGCCAAGTAACTGCCAGTCAGTTACCAAGAGTTTACACTGACTTGGAGCTACACACAAAAAAAGAATGAATGAATACTGATTACTATATTGCATTATGATGATTTATAGAAAAATTACCACAGTACTGTGCTAGATCACTATATTAGTATGCATATTGTCAAAGTATAAACCTTTTAGAATCACCTGCAATCAAGGCAGTATAACAATGCCCAAAGAAATAAATAGGGCAAATGGTGAGTGATGATGTAAGTTATCAGGAGAGCTACATAATGTGCATCCCAATTTCAGATAATCATATAGCATGATACACTATTCTTCTATTATATAAAGCAAAGCCTTAGCTAAAGTAAAAACTGAGCTAAGAAAAAAAGCTGAGCTAAAAATCCCTTCCAGAGCCACTATTTTTTTTCATTAAATAGCAAATGCTAAAATAAAGTGCAGGCTGCTATGAACATAGGTAAGAGTAAGACTAATGGGAGGTGAAAAACAGTGTGCACAAGAAAGCACAAAAACTAAACATGGTTTGCATAACAACAGAATTAAAATAATGATAGGAAGAGGGTAACAGTGTAATAGAAGCATAACTGTCATGGAGATATTCTTGGAGCTTGGAATACAGCAGATAATAGTTTGATGCAAAACTTTTGTAAATCAGCTACAGAACTATGTCCTAAGGACTTGCTTGTCTAATTCCAGAGTTTTAGAGCATGTGATAATCAAAGAGATGAGAAATTGGCAGATGTAGATGGTAGTTTTGAAAATTTAAAGTAAATGAGGAACCGACAGTGGTATAATTGTCCCTTCAGACATGACTGATGCTCATGTGGTCAGAATTTTTTTCTCCTTCATATGTCAGGACTCTGTCATGCTGGCTTTGCACAACTCTTAAACTAGGCTGAAATAGAATTGAAAAATGTATAGGGAACCCAACCATTGCCTTTGTATTCTGTGAGCCAGGCCATCACATTAACTCATAACGTAGTTGATCTATTTGATATAAAATGGTAGCTAACACAACTGCTATCACTCCTAGCCTATGTTTAGGTTTTACTGCATTGTATGAAGTCAGCTATAGAGCTATATACCTCTCTTCACTCCGCTACTCCATTCACCTGCAATCAGTTTATATCACAGTCGGTGGCTTTTGTCATCTATCTTTAGTGCTTTCTAGTGAGATTTCAGCTGAGTATAAAAGGACAGTTTGGTTACTCTTGTGTAAAAGTAATCACTGATAATCACACAAAGACTCACATGGCAATGGGAAATAGCTATCCTTTAATTATTTAGAGAGAGGGGAGAATGTCCTTATGAAATCTCCACCCCTTTAATTTTAGCCAAATGATGTTCTGTCATTTAAAAACAGTCACCGATAGGTGATTGCCAAAAAAAAAAAAATAAATAAAAAAAAAATAGCCAAAAGCAGCTACTGGAGAAAATTTAGGATAGGAACCCCTCAAAAATCAATCTCCAAATGATTTTCTTCCTTTTCTCTTCCCTAGTTTCTACGTTTTTCCTTTGACCCCTCAAGCCTATTTCCTCCTCAAAGGAGAAACAGACTGTCTTCAGATAGCCACATAGCCTCTGAGAAAATCAGCAGAGAGGATCAGAGAAGATGGCATACAGTAGAGAAACGTTTCATAAATATTGGAACTGAATTGAAATACCATAATACCCAAATTAAACAAATACTTGAGACCTTAACTCTCCAGTGTCAGGCAGCTTTTTATACATAGAAGTAGGACTAGGGCAGTGTTTCTCAACTTTGGCCCCTTGAAGATGGGTGGACTTCAACTCCCAGAATTCCCCTACCCATGGCTGGCTAGGGAATTCTGGGAGTTGAAGTCCACCCATCTTCAAGGGGCCAAGGTTGAGAAACACTGGACTAGGGGAAGTGAAAGGTAGTTTATAATTTAAGGAGAAGACACGAGCCAGCAATACAACCAGAATAGCAATACAAATAGTCCTTAATTTATGACAAGAATTGACAATTTCTGTTACTAAGCAAGACAGATGTTAAATGAGTTGTGCCCCATTTTATGATCTTTTTTTTTTTTGCCATAGTCATTAAGCAAACCACTGTAGTTGTTATGTAGTGTATCATGTGGTCATTAAGCAAATCTAGCTACCTCCCCTTGACGTTGCTTGTTAGAAGCCGGCTGGGAAGGTTACAAATGGCGATCACATGACTCAGGACAATAGAACTGTCATAAATACATGCCAATTGCCAAGCATCCAAATTTTGATCACATGATCATGGAATGCTGCAATGGTCATAAGTGCAAAAACTGGTTATAGGTCACTTTTTTAGTGCCATTATAACTTTGAATGGTCACTAAATAAATGTTAAATTGTTAAGGATTATCTGTACTAATAGCTGGCAGTCACAAGGCTAGCCAGCAACCACACTATATCATGAGGTAGCATTGTTAGGACTTTAAAAAACAATGGGAAGATCTTTCTCGGGCCCAGGAATGTCTTATTTATTTATTCAAAATCTTTCTCAAGTATTTCATTTAGTTGGATTTCAGAGCAATGTGCAAAGGTATAAAAATAAATTCAACCTAATAAGAATGCAATAAACAGCCATTAGAACAAACAAGAACAAAGTAAAGTCTTAAAAACCACAGGGAAGTAGAAGCATCCATACTTTGCCATGTGGTTTGGCAGTAAATCCCAAAATAATTGTGCTATCAGTATCATATTTGCTTCTTTGGAGTGGGCTCTAAGGTTCCCAATCATGCAGTCATGAATTCTTGATTATAGGGAGGACTCTAACCACATTCACAGGTGTGAATGCTAAGCCAAGGATTGCTTGAACAATAAGCCATTATTGGTTGGCTTCACACAACTTCCTTCCTTTGAATTCCTGCCTTAGGCGGGGGTTGGACTAGAAGACCTCTAAGGTTCCTTCCAACTCTGTGATTCTCTGAAATTGCTAAGCTAAACAAATCATGCCTCTCCCCTTTTGACTTAATAGTTTTAGAAATAACAATGGGACTTGCATATTCTTCATATCTTAGCCTTGCTTCTTTTTCTTCCTCTGTTGCTATCAGTATCTCCTTAAGATAGCCTTGCCCAGCTTTAGTGCTTCCACCAAGGTTGCATCATTGGGCCCATAACTCCTTAATCTCACAACACATGGATAGCCACAACCACAATTTTCATTGGGAAACTGAATCTCCTAAAGGAGAATCAGGAGAAAATCACATCTCCATCAAAACTGGCAGGACAAGCTACTGAATATAAACAGGAAACAAAACCGACACTCATGTTGATGATATTATCTAGTTGGATAACAAAATGTCTGCAAGCAAACAACAAACTTCAGCACCAAAGACTCCATGGTTTATTTATTGTCTGTCATGAGATTTCCTTAGTTAAATCCAGGAGTGGTTTTCCATTGTTTTCTCCAACACACCATGAAATTGGGTCTTTGTTGTTGTCACTAAAGTGATTATCCACTTTATATCCCTCAGCATCATTATATAACATAGTTGTCTAATATAGATGCTTTTTTTGCTTTAGTTGATCAGCTGGGATAACATTCATGACATAGGTGACTCTGGTGGGACTTCATACTCTGGGCATACATTCCTGCTATTTTTCATTCATCCCTCCCCCTTGCCACATTTAAGCAAGATCATAAGTAGCTGTAGATTTTTAAGGCATCTTATGTTAATACCCTTCTGGAATCCAGAGATGTGAATTTCTACATGTGAATTTCTAATTGGATATACATATTTCATTAAAGCCACATTCTAATGCAGGGAGGTTTGTGACTATATCTTCCAAGCTCAATGGCCATAACAGGTTTTTCTGTAGTAAGTGGGGTCAGTATTCTAAAAAGTAGGCAGGGATGGGTGAAGCAAAGTTTAATGTAATTTTAATTGGACTGGAATGATAACATTAATTAAATACAGTTAATGTAAATAGTCTGCCATGTATTTACCGTGTTTCCCCAAATATAAGACCCTGTCTTATATCTTTTTTGCCACCAAAAAAGGCACCAGGTCTTATTTTCGGGGGGGGGGGGTGTCATCCACTGACTGACCTCACTTGCACGCATTGCCCCCTGCCTATCAGAGGCCTCCTGGAACTTCTTTGTCTGGCAAGGATAGCTAGAGAGGCCTTCAGGAAAGCCTCTTTAGCTGATAACAGAGCTCCAGATCCATCCGTAGCTCTGTTATTGGCTACAGAGGCCTTCAGGAAAGCCTTGCCAGCTGCAGCAAAAGAAATGGACCGAGGTGTGCCTGCAATTATCCGAATGTAGGTAGTAGGGCAGCTCTACTCCCCCATCCCCATTCTATCTTAATTTTTACCTGTGTACCCTGTAGTGGGTGGGGTCTTAATTAGGTCTTATTTTGGGGGTAAGGCTTATATTGGGCGCACGTGTAAAATCAAGCTATGACTTACTTTCTGAGTAGGTTTTATTTTTGGGGAAACACAGTAATAATTGTCCTCTTCTGCAATGAAGCAGACCATTTATCAGCAACTTTTTGCTTTGGCGGTAACCTATAATATTTGGAAAGAGAACCAATTCTGTATCCCTCCACCCTGATGCTTTTACCCAGGATACAAGTCGCCCTCCCATCCTTTTGTTTCATCAGTGTAACATTGATTAGGCTTTTGTTAATATTTCCCATATGGCTACGTTCTTGCTCTCTGAAATTTGAGTGGTGAATTATGGCTTAGTTTATATCCTGTAATTGAATCATGCAAGTTGCAATGGACTTGATTCTTGTGGCATTTCTGGAAAGAGTTCAAATGCTACCCAGGACAGTTTCATCCAAGAGATTTTCTGAAAGGAAAACTTGCAGGAAAATTGGTCTGCCGTTTAAACAATCTGTTTGGAATGCTTATTCGTTTTTAGAATAAGCAAGGCAGGATTTAAACTGTCTTGTGGATATAGTAGTCACTAAGATAGCGGATACTCTCAAGATGAAACATTAGAGTTACAAAATGTCCTTTTGGTTTTCTTCAGTCATGGGATCAGGCAGCTTGTCTTCCTTGGCCCAGTGATCTACGGAGCAACCCCCTCCTTACATTTTGATTGGCTCCTACCCTGCTGACCATTAAGGCCTTGAAGGTTTGGTGGTTCTTCTCTTTGCAGGTCCTGTCCCTGTCCCTTCAAGTTGTGGGTCTAAAACAATATCTTTTATTGTTTTAGAATTTTCCTTTGTATTTGATCTTTTAAGTTCTTGTTAACTGCTCTGAGGTTTCTGCTGAGTGGGCAGCCATAGAAATCAAGGAAGCAAGCAAGCAAGGAACAAAACAAACTCAGAATTAGCATACTCTAGCAATTGGCTGCCAGAGCAGACATGAGAAGAGAAAATAATTTGGCGTATTAGCCTTCTAATGCAGTGGCAGTATCAATATGTATTGATATTCAAAAATGCTAACTGATTTTCTTATTAATAGTAATTGAGCTGTGGTAACTGGCAAATACTGATACAGCACTTAAAAAAAAGAAGGCCAAGCAACTGAGGATCTGTCTTAGATTAGGTTTAGAATTAGAATTCTTTATTGGCCAAGTATGATTTGGACACACAAGGAATTTGTCTTTGGTGCATAAGCTCTCAGTGTACATAAAAAGAAAAGTTCGTCAAGAATCATAAGGTACAACACTTAATGATAGTCATAAGGTACAAATAATCAATCAAATCATACTAGGAAACATTATATAGTCTTGTGATTTTGACGCTATTCCTGATTCACTGTGTGGGTTTTTGTGGGGAAGGAAGGCTATATTACACTCAGCAATTCAGGGTAACTGCTGTAAAACAAGTGAATTAAGAAATAGTGTGGAAAGTCCCACTGCTGTCAATCATCCTTGTGGTTTTCACTTTCAGATTCTTCCATTATTTTCTTCTGTAAATGTGTATTTACAGAGATCATCAAAGTTACTGAACATTTCCAAATAGGGCAGAGTTTGGAAGACGCCTAATTCAATAATCCATGTATAAATTTAGTAACAATAAAAATATACTAAATATAAATTTAGTAAATTTTTGTTTCCTATGCACTTGAATCTTAAAGACATAGTATAAAAGCCATGTTGTTAAACTTTAGTTTAATGAATAAACCTCCATTGGGCTGTCTTGTTCAATGTAATAAAAATCATTGGTTTACACACCAGTGTGGCTGAGTTTCCACAGTATGCAAAAACCATATAAGCCACTTCACAGATATTTTACTTAAGTTCTGGAGACAAAAACATACAGTTGAAAAGGCTCTATTCATAAGGTGGCATAAGGTGAGGGAAAATATTTATCATTCTGGTTTGGGGACAAGTTGAGGTACTTGTTAGGTTAAAAATTCATTTCCAAAGAGTTGATCAACTAATTTGTAGATCTTGTCTCAAGTCTGAGAGTAGCAAATTGTGGAGGACCCCTTTAAATTGATTTATAGTTAATACACAGATGCAGTGTGGATGGCAACAGTATGGAAGTTGTTTGCCACTGCCTAACCTACCAGGCCTAAATGTTGTTTGGCTACTGGATACAGATGTTGGTAGTCAAGCGACACCAGTAGCTTAGGCAGTTAGACAGAACCAATTAACTTTTCCTTGATTTCTAAAATAGTAACAAAGTCAATTTGGTAGTTTTCCCATAGCTATTAATGTCTAAATTTCCAATTTTTCAGAAAATTGTGTACAGCTGTCCCAAGATTACCCTCCAATCTCTAAGCTAACATTCAGAAATAGAGTATTATTTATTCTTTAACAAATATGCAAAAAAATATTTCTTGATTTGTGCCATAAATGTTAAAGCAGCTTTCTCTCATATGGTACCGTCCATGTTAATTGTCTGAGGAGAACTAGATTGATGTGCAGTCTTATGTAGAACATAGGTTAACCAAAAAGTGAACAAGACAAAGATTAAATGGATGGGTTAGTAAACTGAATTTCAGTCCATGTTGTCATTTTGCCTTAAAATTTATGAAAATAACCATCTGTTTTTTAACCAGTGAATTTTACTGAGTTATCAATCCTGTTGGACTTGAAAGTTTGTCCTGTCAAGCACACAAGGGGCATTATGGAATAGCATTTTTTAAATTTAATCATTAGTCATTGATTGTATACTCGCTTCTCTAAGAGGACCCCTTGATGAATTTAATGCAATGTAACTCCAAGGACACATAGGAAATGCACTATAAGTCTATTAATTCCATTAGGAAGGAAATAATTAACACCAATTCCAGAGCTTGTAGGATTTCTCCCTATTCTGGGAGTGGTAATAATAAAATTTTGGATGTTGAAGATTGAGTGTCATTCCTAGCACTTCCTAAAAACACCTCTTGATAATCTCCTATCATTAAACCTACATTAGCTATCCAGACTTTTAACACATCATACTCAGTGGCTAAGATGCTGAGCTTGTCAATCGAAAGGTCAGGAGTTCAGCGGTTCAAATCTCTAGTGCCGTGTAACGGGGTGAGCTCCCGTTACTTGTCCCAGCTTCTGCCAACCTAGCAGTTCGAAAGCATGTAAAAAAAAAAAATGCAAGTAGAAAAATAGGAACTACCTTTGGTGGGAAGGTAACTGCGTTCCGTGCACCTTTGCTGTTTAGTCATGCTGGCCACATGACCACGGAGATGTCTTCGGACAGCGCTGGCTTTTCGGCTTTGAAACGGAGATGAGCACCATCCCCTAGAGTCGGGAACGACTAGCACATATGTGCGAGGGGAACCTTTACCTTTACAGTTATAACCTGTACATTTTTTAAGACGGTAACAGTCTTAACTTAAGGGTTTTATATTTCAGTAGGCTTCACATTAAAAAAACATTTTCTGACCAGGTGGCCTTGCTTTCTATACAGAAGTTGTGGGGTACCTAGATGTCTCTGCCTTTGCAATATTTTTCCATGGTTTCTTCCATCTTTCTTCTCACAGCAGAGTCAAGGGAAGAAAGTTGGGAAAGATGCATGGTGCATTGTGATTGTAAGAGGTCTAGCAGCTTTCTACCTGGAAGAGTAATGTCTGATATAAGAAGGGCCTTGTGACTTTTAAGGTCACTTTGTGGGAACTACTTGTAATGTTTTTTTTTACTTTAAATTAAACAGCATCACATATGCCTTTGACAGAAGTTTGATCACATTTAGCTCCTGTAGATTTTCTGGGGACCTTTTAACAAGCAAACACTCCCTGAATTTTGACAGAAATTGGGAGAGGGTCATCTTTGAAATGGAACTAAGTTTGCCTTGCAGTACTTCACTGCTTAATATGGCAGAGCAACCGCCATACAAACAACTGTCAGAGCTAAAGCGTGTGCTTCTGCTTAGCCAAACAAACAGCTGGGTAACTATGCTTTGAAGAGGCTGTTTCCATATCAGGCCAGGGGATCTGTTTTACATCAGGGCAAAGCTGCTGTTCTGGCATTGCTCAAACATAGTGCATGGCCTTTTTTTAGAACGGTACTGTGTGAGAATAGCTGTTACTGCTAAACCTGCTTAATGAAGGTTCCTTTTTTGTTTAACGTTTAGTTGTTTCTTACATTCAGTGGCTCTTAGGTAGATCTAATAGTACCTCAGTGTTCAGACAGCAAACCAAATAAATTACAGTAACTGCTTTTCTGAAAATGGTTGAAAGGGTTACTATAGGCATACAATCCTGTGCATTTGGACTTTTTAATCCAGTCCAATATGGTTTTCTTAATCCTTGTTACATTCCTAGAACTCCATTCAGGAATAAGTAAAATTATTTCATAACTATGATGGGCATAATACTTAACCTCACCATCTAATTCATGTCCATTTAAAAATACAAGGCCTTCCATTTCTTTTCCTGATCAGTTGTAGTTAGAAAATTTACAACACAAGCACATCCTTTATGTAGAATTTCATTCTTTGAGTTATCTTGGGTTTAATAACTTAAGAGTTTCATGATTTATGTTCATTGTTTTTAGTATAGTAAATAGTACTTCTTTTCCAGTCATTAAGGAAGACACATAAAAACAGGTTGGGTCCCAAATTAGGTATTTCTTGGTTATTTTAAAGACAGGAAGAATAATTGAGAATTTACTTTTTGGATGGCACTGAATCATTTCCTTCACTTCCTGAATGTGGAAGACACAAGGTTGTTACATATGGGAAAGTACAATTTTTGAAATGCTGAATAATTTATAATACTAAATTCTTCAGAGAAAAAATAATAAGTCCTGGATATAAATGAAGAGACAAAATAAACTTTACATTTTGTCTTTAATTAGTTCTGTGAATTACAAATTTTGGTTGTCTGGAGATACACTTCTGATGGATGGATGCAAATCCCATGCTACATGGCACAAAATAGCCTTTGTTCTTTAATAATATTTATTAGATAGTTCAATAAATGTAAACCACTAAACCTGTACCATAGCGATAAAATGCTGAATTAATGATAACTGAAGCAAAATATAAGTCTCGGTCTGCAGGGAAGGCAAAATACCTTTATATAAGTCCAATACATTTTAATTTAGAATAACAGTTCCAGATTATCTGGATATGGAATAAGAATGCATAGAAACCAAAGTATTGTCAGAGACAGTAGCCTGGACTTGCACAAGATTGAAGGATTGATGGCCATCATATCTGCACCACCAGGGGTGGGTTCTAAATTTTTTTACTACTGGTTCTGTGGGCGTGGCTTATTTTGTGGGTGAGGCTTGGTGGGGGGGTAATGTGACTAAGTGGGCGTGGCCAACCTTTTTTTTTACTTTTAAAAGCATTTTTTCTACAACCTTAATAGGTTGCAGAAAACAATGTTTTGAAAAGCCTCTGCCGATCAGGCAACTCAGCTGAGATCGTCAGAGGCTTTTCAAAGCATTTTTTTAACTACCTCTTCGGCTGAAGAGGTTGCAGAAAACAATGCTTTGAAAAGCCTCTGCCGATCAGGCAACTCAGCTGGGATCGTCAGAGGCTTTTCAAAGCATTTTTTAAACTACCTCTTCGGCTGAAGAGGTTGCAGAAAACAATGCTTTGAAAAGCCTCTGCCGATCAGGCAACTCAGCTGAGATCGTCAGAGGCTTTTCAAAGCATTTTTTAAACTACCTCTTCGGCTGAAGAGGTTGCAGAAAACAGTGCTTTGAAAAGCCTCTGCCGATCAGGCAACTCAGCTGGATCGTCAGAGGCTTTTCAAAGCATTTTTTTTACTACCTCTTCGGCTGAAGAGGTTGTAGAAAACAATGCTTTGAAAAGCCTCTGCCGATCAGGCAACTCAGCTGGATCGTCAGAGGCTTTTCAAAGCATTTTTTTTTACTACCTCTTCGGCTGAAGAGGTTGTAGAAAAAATGCTTTGAAAAGCCTCTGATGTTCCCAGCTGAGCCGCGGAATCATCAGAGGCTTTTCTTTTTTTACTTTTAAAAGCATTTTTTCTGCCGAAGAGATTGTAGAAAAAATGCTTTTAAAAGTTTTTTTAAAAAGCCTCTGATGAGGTGGGCGGGGTAAGTGAGCGGCGACCGGGCCGGGGACCAGTTGGGGGGCGTGGCCAGCCAATGTTATTAAAGGTTCTCGGAAGTACTACAAATTTTTACTACCGGTTCTTGCGAACCAGGAGCAACCCACCACTGTGCACTACCCTCCCCTTCAGCTACCATTCTATAAATGCTTAGTTGTTTTTCATGAAGACCAAGTCCAAGTATGATCAAGTCCCAAGTGATCAATTCAACATAAACATTTTGTAAGAATTATTGTGCTGCACTCATAGGTTGCCAAGAGGTTGCTCTTTTTTTTTTTTTTTTAGTATATTGGAACCCTGAAAATGTTGGCATTTTAATAGAATCATGATTGTCATTGGTAAAAATTACTTTCAGTCTAAGTATAAAAAATGTTTGTGCAGCTTTTTCAGGTAGCTAGGCTCAATTTCGGCAAAGGGAATGCAATTCATAGTCTTTGCAGTGCAATTCATTGTATTTTTTTTCTCCATTGCCAGGGCCTTTTTTAAAGTTTCGTAGTTTCCAGAATCTTTTAAACCTTATACAGTTATGTCCCCATGATGGAAAAAGCTAAAATCTGGGTCTATTTGCACACAGAGTTTCTACAGACAGAGGGAGTGACATGCTTGTGCTCATGTGCTCTGTATTTCAGTCTCTACTGAAGTAGAGAAAAAAATTCAGTGTCTTTATTGAAAACAAAAGGGAACAGTTCCGAAAATTGGAGTCCTTCTCCCATAACTGTAACCATATTGTTCATTTTTAAATAAATGAACATAAAATTGCACTGAAGTTGGAAGCAGTATTTGGGAAGTACATCAATTTTGCCTAATAGCTGAAGAAGAGCCGTGGTGGCACAGTGGTTAGAATGCAGTACTACAGGCTAACTCACTACTCACGCCAGGAGTTCAATCCTGACTGGCTCAAGGTTGACTCAGCCTTCCATCCTTCAGAGGACCCAAATTGTTGGGGGAAATACGCTGACTCTGTAAACCACTTAGAGAGGGCTATAAAGCACTATGAAACGGTATATAAGTCTAAGTGCTATTGCTATTGCACTAGGCCACGTTTGCCAAACCTTCCAAAGCAGAGGCTCCCAACTCCCAGTCTGTGGACCAGTAGTCAGTGGCCTGTTGCGAACCGAGCTGCGCAAGTGGGTGAGCGCACAAACATCCATTTGCATAAGCCGTGAGCACGCATGTAAAACCATCCCGTCACCACTGCCAGTCTGCAGAGCCAGAAAGATTGGGGACCTCTGCTCTACTGGTTAAGACCGTATATATATAAAAGGAGAACTTCATGCTTCTCTTATTTCCCTTTAAAAACAAATCTTGATTTCTTCGGGAGCAAAGCAGTATAGTCATAAATGACTGTTTGCTATTCCCACAACTAATAAACCCTGTATTGCAGAGATCCAGTGCTGCCACGCATCACAAGCAACTCAGCAATAGGGCAGAACCAATGCAGGGTTAATGATTGTTTCTTCTGTACTGAAAAATGGGAGGGAAAGCAACAAAATTCAGTTCCAGCAACCAATCCTTTCAGGAAAGCCATGACAATAAAAATCAATATAAAGTCAAGCTGTCTGCTATGTAAATTTCATTATGCTTTTTTGCAATATATGAAACCACCTTTGTGCAAATAAACTACATTTATTTTTAAAGGAAATGTCTAAAATTTTATTTAGACACTTTGGACAAAACTCAGTAATTTTCAAACTGCCTTTCAGTTGTGGCTGTAGAAACAGTAGAACCTCCAGTCAAAAGAATTATGCCGCAGGTCTTGTTGACAAAAGAACTTGTGATGATATAAAGAAGGGGATTTGGGGTGTTTAGTCTGCCAGAGTTGGTGGGCTCAGTAGGATGAAAGCTCAATTTATCTCTGTCTGCCTGACCTTAAGCAATATTTTATATGTCCATTGGCTCAGGCATTCTGACAGGAAATGCTACCCAACTCCCAAATTCCATAGAGAAAGTGCTACAGTCAAGATAAGAGTCATAGTCATATATGGATTCCAGTAAGCAATAACACAAGAAGTTACAAATAATCCATGGCTTTTAAATGTTTTGTCTTATTCTCCTAGGTGGCTGATGCTATATACCAATAACTGGAAGAACATATGAACTTTTGTTTTAAATGACAAATTAGTTCTTGGTTTAAATACTTAGTAGATTTGAACTTGATGAAAATGTCAGACTTTTAGAAAGCAAATGTACATTTAATACTGTAGTTAAGGCACAGTATTACAATCCACAATGTGGATTTTGAATTAGTTTGTAGAACTATTATTACAGTCTGTACTAGCCTTGGTAGTACAGTGGTCTAAGGCACCCTGTTATTAAGACCAGCTGCCTGCAATTACTGCAGGTTCGAATCTCACCAAGGGTCAAGGTTGACTCAGCCTTCCATCCTTTCTAAGGTAGGTGAAATGAGGACCCAGTTTGTGGGGGCAATAAGCTGACTTTGTATAAAATATACAAAAGGATGAAGGCTATTGCTTAGTGCATTGTAAGCCGCCCTGAGTCTCCGGAGAAGGGCGGCATATAAATCAAATAAAAATAAAACTAAAATAAAAATAAATAAATAAACTGTGAATATTTTGAGAATGGCCTGGAAGAATTGCTTCAGATCATCCATAAAGAAATGCCACCGAGTTAAGGAGTCCACTCATTAAAAGTATTGTGATCCTTAAACCAGCACCATCTTTTTTTTCTGGGTCACACAGGACTGAAAAAAGTTGGGCTGCTTTAATGCATAGCAAGCAGGACCTGCACATGCATGACGTCCCAACTGTTGGTGAATCATCCTTGATGCATGCATATCACTATTAATTTCACATAGAAGTTAGAACAACAGACCATTTCTCCCAGTATGAAATACCTTTAGTTAGGGTTAGCATTTTAGGCAGCAAAAATACAGATGGCCACTAGATGTCAACAAAAAAATATAGTACTCAAAACTATGAGCTTTCTATATCTGAATGAGCTTTTAAACTGATGGCGCTTTCTTTCCTAAATTCCTAAGTTCTGAATTCAGCCTTCATTGTTGCAACATCTTTTCCCCTTGCTAAAGTGCTCCATTCATATTCATCACCATGAACTCAGCAATTAACAGTGTGGACAAAAATATGGTCCACCAGTTTATAGATTACAGGCCAAGTCATAACATTCAGCAGCAGCCATCAGAAATTTCAGCTTGTATCAGAATGTACATTCCTATGAAAATTAGTTTTGTGCCTAACTTTATTGCACTTTTGTCTAACCTTTCTTTCTTTCTTTTAAATAGGACTATTCCTTATCCTAGGACTGATCTTATACCCTGCTGGTTGGGGTTGTCAGAAGGCAACAAGCTATTGTGGACCTTATGCTTCAGCTTATAAACTTGGTGACTGTTCTTTAGGCTGGGCTTTCTACACTGCTATTGGTGGCACAGTCCTGACATTCATCTGCGCAGTCTTCTCTGCCCAAGCCGAAATCGCCACCTCCAGCGACAAAGTCCAAGAGGAAATTGAAGAGGGGAAAAGTCTGATTTGCCTCCTATAACAAACACACTCTTCTCCAAAAAAAAAAAAAAAATTCTTATCTCAAAAATAATGGATTTCAAGTAGCTACTTTGACTCTTATAGGAAGAATGAAGACATGTAAGTGTTCCGATAGTCCAACATCATAGAAGGTTGAAAGGCACTGAAGTCTACAGACAGTATTAAAAAATGTGAAGTAGTGAGAATTCTGACACATGAATATGAAGGAATGCCACAAAGCAAACCTGTTGGCTTTCCAATTTTTCTGGAAACAATTATTTCAATTTTGTCTTCACCAAGATGAATGATTATGAAGGATTTTTTTTGAAGAATAACTTGAAATAAGTCAGGTTGTTTTCAGTACATACATTTTAAGACAACAATCAGGCTCCGGTGTCAAAATGGCAAGCACTACACTATTAAATTACTCCATAGCATCTTTTCAGAAAGCAGGTTATGAATATTAAAAACACATAGTATTCTGGGTTGTATGCAATGGCACATGGCAAGGCTTCCAGTTGAAACTAGTGAAAACAATTTTCTTTAAGCAATACTTTAAACACATTGTTCAATACATACCTGAGGCATGGAACTATAACAATTTATGAGGGTAGCTCTGAAAACAAGCTAAATTACTTTTATTTTCATTACACCATTATTGGTGTATTATTATCCATTATTTGATTAATTAATCTGGGTAGATATGTATAGCTATGGGGAAGACTCTTGTATATCTGATACTGAACTCAATATTTGTCTTCAAAAGAAGGTATAGGCATCCTCTGCTATTGGTCCAGTTGTAACCAAGATCACTACTGGTCCTTTCCGAGTACCATCAGTTGCCTTTAAGTCCATTTCAAGCACAAACTGTCATTGTGCTCATCTAACAACAGATACCACGTGCCTAAATTGTGACCATATGTTACTGAATGCTTTTGGGACTTTTTTAGTTGCATCTATAAGATAAGTGTATTGATATGGGGTTTTTTTCAAAAATGAGCCCTTTGCATTAGTCAAATATGTAAAAATGTTCCGAGAACGTAATGTACTGCACTGTAGTGATGGCTGTAGAAAGAGAAATGATGGGAGACCTAATACCTAATGTTCAGATCCTCAATTTTTAGATTAGCCTTATTAACACTGGTATTTAATGTATCTTTTGATAGACAGAAATAATACATTGTAGTTTAAGTTGCCAGGATGAAATAACACATCAAACTCTGAATAGTAACTTATTTCTAGCATATCTTTTAAAATTAAATTTTGAATCTCCAGTGAAGAGGAATGTACTGTACTATCTAACTCAGGATTTTTGTGAATAGCCACTTCTTTAACCACTGCTATAAGTATTCCAAGGAGGCGTTTGTGAATTGACTGTGTACATGCACGTTTTACAACCTTGTTAATTCATTGAACACCAACACACTTCGTGAGGGCTTAATCGAACCCAAATTGCTTTTGCAGAATTGCTGTCATAATACCCCTTGGTCAGAACATGTTGTTCTCACGATAGAACCATGAAAAGGAGACTGAACTGTTCACATTTAAAATAGTGAATACTGAAATTTACTGAAGAATTATGCGGACTGATCTGCAATCTGATTATAAAGTATGGTAATAAGCATGGACCCAGTATGGGTCCAAAACAACCTTACCTATTCTGGCAGATTAACTTTCCTAGTTTCAAGCGTAAAATGATATAAGCCAAATTGTGGCCTGATACTTTTTACGACCAGGTGCTTGAGAAATCCTCACTCATCAGCAATCCAAAACAGGGTTGGTGGCTGGGCTAGAGTTAACTCTAATAAAATTTTGCTTGAAGTTCTAGTATAAAACTGCACTCGGAGCACAAGAAATATCTATGCTGGAGTAATATGCAGTGTATTTTTTCTTGGGTACTGTAACATTTTTGTGTTGTAGAAATTACTAAGATTGGACTAGAATCAAATATTTCAAGTTAGAGTACTTTTTAGTGTCATTAAAGATACAGGACTATTCACATACATACATTTGGAAGTACAAATGTACCATGTTTTATAGAGTAAAATTTAATTTGATACTGCCCCCACATGAATGTTGTTACATGGGTAGTCCTTGTTTAACTATGATAATTGGGATTGGTAACTCTGTCACTAAGTGATGTGGACATAAAGTGTAAATGTCACATGACCACACCATTTTACAACATCAGTTGCAGCAGTTCCAGTTGCCGTCAATAAGCAAATCCTGCACAGTTAAGCACAATGTCATGGGATCGCCATTTGCCACCTCCTGCTGGCTTCTCTGTTGACTCTGCTTGTTGGGAGCTGGCAATGAAGGTCACAAATGGCAACCACATGACCGTGAGACTCTGCAACCAAAGTAATTGCAAGCTGGGTGACAAGTGCCTAAATCACAAATGTGACCTCATGGTTAATGCCACAGCCACAACTATGAGGTAGTAAGTCTCCTTGTCCAGTGCTGCCATAACTTTGAACAGTCACCAAATGAACGGTCATTAGTCAAGGACTATCTGTAATTACCGTGACTAAGATCAAGTGTACAAATACTTCTGTCTAAACATGCTCATCATTGGTAACAAGGCTCTCTTAATTAAAAATGCATAACCAGCTCTTCAGTGTTTTAAAGTTCTGCATTCTGAAAAGGCACTTTGGAAATTAGTTGAGAATAGCAGTTAAAGGAGAATAAATATTGGCCTCCTGATATGAAAATATTTTTTTTACATTTTTCATACTCATTGCTTTTCTATTTTGCTCTTGCACAATCTCAACATGATTTTTGAACAGAAAAGTTTGAAACAGTTCAGCAGTTTTATAGCACATTTTAAAAATTAAAATCTGGGACAGTATTCTCGTATTTCCTTCTTTGAATTGGCATCAAAGAAAATTTATCAGATATTTTGAACAAACAGCTTTTACAAGACAATAGCAGAAGTGATAACTTCAGATTATACAGAACATTTATTTTTTTAAAGAAAAGGTACTAATCCCAACAAAACATTACTCTGCATTCTTCTCTTCAAGCATCTCCAATTTCTTTTTCCAATCCAGGTTCAAAATCTGTGTACTGATTTCATACAATGCATTCTAGTTCTCCAACATTTAATTGATTAAAAAAATCACTCCAGTATATTCATTGATTGTTCAGCAAATTTAAATAAAAAATAAGTTCCAATAGAAGAGAGCTGGCTTCGTATAAGCAAACATTATTTTATACAGTCATCCAGTATTATATAAGGGAAAATAATATAGGGTGATGTCTATGGGGCATATGCATTATCTGTAAACTATCTTCAAAATTTAATCTCATACATTTGATTATTTAAGTCAACTGTATGTGTCACTTTTCCAGATCTAAACCTATTGTTTTTGTTGAGTGATAATATCCCAATACATTGTAATCCATTTTATTAGGAAAACATTACAATAAAAGTGAACCCTTATTTCATTAGAAAGATCTTTATAATTATATAAAAAGATGGGATTGCTAATAGTTTACCGTACACTTCTGTGTCTCTAATCATCAGCCTCCCTGAAGCTTCTGAGTTTCAGGGTCCCTGGTGTTATGAGGCAGGAATAAAAAGGAAGGGAAACCAGGTAGAAGCAAGCAGGTGGGCAGTGGGGTGAGAGGTAAGTAAGGAAAATTCACTTTTATTTTTCTAATTCCAATGCATTAACTTTATTCTTTTTTTTTGGAACACTTAGCAAATTATAGTAGTTATAACCTTAATAAAATTTCCTCTGCAAAAGTTCTGCAGCTTGCAGACCTCTTAATGTTGGAGAATCACAACTCCTAGCATTGGTCTCCTTTTTGAGAAGGATGCTAGCACTTGTAATATTCATAAACATTTGAACAAATAGGGCTACCAGGTTGGAGCTATAAAGGCAACCACAGATGTCAGATGATAGATGCAGAAAACCTGCCATTTCCGTGACCTTCCAGGTTTTTACGGTCCAGGTACAGTAGCTTGACAACAATTGATATAGCATGTGCAAATTCTACAATATGGTATTGTATTTCTGATAGCTGGAGTAACAATGTTTTTGTATTACTGCATAGTCTGTAAATTGGAAGTGATATTTCTGGGGAAATATATGGCACAATTTTATCAGTTGAATATTCAGTATCACAACTTCAGGCTTATATGCAACATCCCACATGCCTTCTGTATTTAAATACTTAGGTCACTATATTCCCAACAAGCAAAAATGTGTGGTTTAAGAAATCTTTTGAGTGTCTCTTTTTTAATTTTTTAAAAATTAAATATATTTTACAGAGTACTATATTAACTTCACACAATGGCACATATGACTTCTTTTTAATACATATTACTTTAAATCAAGAAATGGTTGGTGATTAAACCTGTGTTCAGACAGCTCAAAATAAAACACTGTGGATAAATCATTTTATAACATTTATTGTGTTATCTTCTGTTGCAATTTTCAGATAATAATAAATTCAAATTATAATATGTATAATACGCAGTAAAGACTTTAAAACCAATTTGAAAGAGTCCAGTGGCATATCTTTGTGGAAAAGGAAAGTTACTGCAATATTATTTAACCATCGCTATAAAATCTTTCTGTGGGGGAAAAAAAGGATGTTAAAAATACAGTGAAACCTTGATTTAACAGTCCAACTGGGGGGAAGGGATGTCTGTTATTCCTAATTGTCCATTAAATCAGAATATATAATCTGTGGTGACATTATGCAAAGATATAAATTGCACATATTTTGCATTATAATACATCATTTGTGTAACCTTATTAAGCAAATGATATAAAAGTAACATAGGTATATAATGGCAATTTTATCCATAGCATCTGAAGTCTATTGCACTCAGGTCTGTTAAATCAAAACTTTACTGTATTGTAATAAGATATTTCCAAATCTTTTGAAATCTGGTTATTCCAAGCTTACTCATTTATAGCATACTGTCTCAATGTGAAAAGTATTCACATATTTAGAAACTTACGAATTGATCAACATTAAAGAGACAACAGTAAAAAGTCAGTTGATGAGCTACAGTGTGCTGTTGGGCTGCATTGCTAATTTAATTTTCTACAATATTAGTAACTCTTTTGTTTAATAAACCATAATTAACCCCTGAATGTTTGTGTCAATTTATTTCTGATTTTGTTACATTAGTATGGTAGTAATACAATGTTCTGAAAGGTGCCTGAATCAGGCAATCTGTAAAAAAAAAAAAAGGGCAAATTTAAATTTAATTAGTTTCTGAATACAAAAAGAAAGGGTTGTATTTGCACTGTGCCAGACTTGGTCCACAAAAGGTTCTTTCATGATATGTGATGAGCTAACCAGGATACTAGATTTCTTTCTTCCAAACAAGAAGCCATTTGAAGCCAACAATCAGGCAATTCTTTGTTCAGTCTTTTTCTTTCTCTGACAGCTGGTGCACACACCATCTCCAGCATATCATCAGGAGGATCACTGCTGTGCTATTTGGTCATGCTAAGCCAGAATTCATTAGAAGGTTGGTTTTGTGGGCAAATACAACCCATAAAGGTCTGTTAGAATCAAATAGAAACAACTGGACAGTGTAAATTTCATAAAAAGTTACAACTGTCTATCAAAAAATTGGGTAAATAACTATAACGGATTCACCTCTTTTTAAATGCTACATGCTAGAAAAGACAAAAGAAAGATTGTAGAATGACTCTACCAGTTCTCTAATCTTTCTCTTCATAAATTATATACAAATGACAAACGAATATACCTTATTATTCCTTTTACGATGCAGTATTCACATGAAGCTAATTACTACTATGACATAATCTTATATACCCTTGGAATCTTGCTTCCTAAAATACTTTTACTTCTTAGGTCACGTTTTCTATGATTTCCAGTGAAATGCAAACTCTGCATCAATACAGGAAGTTTGTGGTCAATTATTATATAGAAGAGAAGCCAGTAAGTGCAATAATTAAATAATTTCCATTGCATTTTGATAATCAAAGGAACTCAATACATGAAATACATTTATTCTAAAAAAGCACTTTAAAAAGTTTTCATTAAACACTGAAAATGAAACAAGCTATTATTTAGAACTATTCTAGAAACCCTGAAAGAAACTTACAGTATTACAACACAGCCTAGGAGCCTTAATGTACTCTACTGAAAATTACATTTTACATGTTTAATGTCATTTTGCAAGCTATAAATACTTGCTTTAAAAAAAATGAATTGAACATCACAAAATGGAGTATGTTTTTCATTGACTTCTTATTGGCCATGTATAGCTACAAATTTATACAACAAACAATGAAAAGGGAATTCATCTGCCATTACTGATTTGCACAGTTTACTCCAACTGTAAACAGATCAGCAATTCTTGTTTCCAGGGGAAACACTAATTGCTTATAGGAAGAACAGTCTAATGGCACCTTAATGGTTAAGTTTTATTACTGCATAAGCTTTTATGGACTAGTTCATTTATTTGCCTTTTGCAATGGCATACATGCTAATAAGCAATTTCTATAACCCAATGGATGATTAACTATAACAGTTAAGTGTTTTGTAAAAATGCCCAATCTTTGTTTTCCTGCACTGATACATTGAGTACAGAATAGCATTTCCTTATTTTTTTAAAAAAGAAAAAGACTGCTGAATCCTAAGGTATTTGTCATAGTACCTTACTCAAAAACATACTGGTATTACAGGTATTTTTAACATATATAGTATTATCAAGTAAAAACATAGTCTGCTTCTACTAGAACATGAGTTCTAGATAGTTTCCCGATTCTTGCCATGTAAATACTTAACATCAATCAACCGAATTGCATATCCTCCATTTATAATGACATAAGATTATAATGTTTTGGGAATGTTCTTAATGTTACTGTAGCAGACAAATAAAAAGTTTAGTTACAAGTATCAGACATCCACCCAATTAAAAAAAAAGTGATTTTCCACAGTGAAGAGGACTTTTAGATACTTAAAAAGAGGAATTATCTGATGATATTTTCTTTCCTACATGGCTCAGAAGAACCTTTGAGAAGGGAAAACAAAAGAAAAAGACCCCAGTAATATATTAAAGAGCAAGTGATAGGCTCTATGTTGTGGCCATTATAAGTAACTTCTTTGCTATACAAAGGACTAACAGTAAAGTGGCCAATCACAAGTGTAACAAAAATAACATTCAACACCCCTCCATTCAAAACAAATACTAGGAAATAGTATGCGTTTTCAAAGGTTCCATTTTACTTCCAAGACTTCCTCTAATAACACCTATCAATTGCATAAATTTCAATAATTTTCCTTTTTAAATTTCCCATTTACATCACAGAAATAAAACAAAATCAACTATTTCCTTGAAAATGAAGCCCAGCTTTTGATTGTTCTTTCAATGAGTTGTTCTGCAAACAGACATAGTTTTGCCATGATTGCAGACTGTAGAATTTATATACATAATACAAAAAAAACCAACTCCCTGATCCAGCATTAGTTGTGCATAGTTACAGGTGACTAATAATGCCAGAATAAAATGTGGAATGCTACCGATGTTGATACACATCACAATGCTCCAAATAAATCCTCATCCACATTCTGCCTCCAGGTAACTACACAAGACTAGAGCTGAAGCGGGACAAAAACCTGGTGTTCTCTGTACATATTAACCTTTTGGTATTTTATCTTGCATTTTACAAAAGACCCTACTTTATTTTTTAAACTATACAGAGCAAACAATCGGGAAACATTTTATTCTATGTCATTGAAATAATACAATAAATATGCAGAACTACTCAGACATGCAGTATCACAGAATCTGTGTGCATTTATACAGAATTGTCACATTCACAAGGATGGCAAAGCATCACTAGTAATTTACAAAATATACAGACTTCCCTCACCTAAATATCTCCAATGCCAAAATTAGAAATGACAAACTATTGACATTCTAGTATGATCTAAAAACCATTACAACTGGATGTTTACAAAATTAGTGTAGTAATAGGTGTAGACTTGTTCACCAACAGACTTTGATAGCATTCGTTTGTTAAATATTTAACATACAACAGCCTTCTGCCATAGTGAACAATAAGGAATTGTGAATAATATGTATATTCACTCCACTACTTTTGATTTAATCCTGAAGAATAATGTCATTATGTGTCCATGTGTGCAGATTTTCTTTATTATGGTTTATAAGAATGAAAATGGACATTACAATCAACATGTGTTCTACCTGCTGGAACTAACATGACTATCAGACCTACTGCAAATTAGGCCCACATTTATGTATTTCAAGTTTCAATCTGCTTTATCCCCTGAGAAAAATTAGATTCTTTAATAAGTGTGAACACAGTTTCCTCAATAAGATTTAAATGATTAGCAATTAAAGTGGCCATGTGTTAGGTTTGTAGGATCAAGGACTGAAATAAATACATGAAAAAGAAATAAACATCTACTTCAATAATTCTGTAAATTTTTATATGGTGTTAACTGCCTGAAGTCTCTGGAGATGGATGGGATATAAACATTAGTAAGTAAGTAAAAGTAAAGAAAAAAGTAAAGAAGTCCATATCTTTAGATTAAAACTGTTCACAGAATTTAATTCCTATATTTCCAGTATATATTTCCAGTATATTGCCTATATTTTTCAGTATTTCTTACTTTCAGTAATAGTAATCGTTATTCCTGTTGCAGTAGTAAAAAAAGAAAAGAAAAAGGAGTTAGAGGAAACCCTGTGAGAAGATAGTAGGATTGAAGGGGAGATAGCAGAGCTGCTGAACTTCTATTCAGCCTTCTTCCCAAAGAGAAACTATATATACAAAGGGACCTAAGAACTACTAACAAAAGGGAATAGTAATCCAAGATAACTAAAAGGCTAGGAAGCACCTGGCTTCCAAGAATGGATTTGTCTCCAGAGTGTGACCAATTACATTCAAGAGTAATGAATGTAGGAGCCTGCAAATGTTATTTAGGAACCTTTATGATCTTTAAGAAATCATGGATGACGGGCATGGAACCACAGGGTTGGAGAAGGGCAAATATTATTCATGTGGGGTCCTTTGTGCTCTCTGAACTTGGTGATTTTCTTGCAGACATCCGTTACCAGACAAAGTAACATCATCAGTGTCAGGAGGGAGTGGGGTTTGCTCTCAGTGTTGGTGTGAGCGGGCTTGGTGATTTCTTGATTAGGAGAAACTGTTAGTTTGTCTTCAGTGATGATCCTTGATTTGAGTATTGTTTATTTCTTGATAGCTGATCTAGTGTTAATCTCTGCTCATATGGGTATTGATTACTAGTGAGGAAACCCCATTCCCTTCTAGCACTGAGGATGTTACTTAGTTTGGTGATGAAATGTCCGTAAGAAAACAATCAAGTTCAGAGAGCACCAAGGACACCACAGTTCAACTCTGAGATACAAAAGGTAAAAGTTTCCCCTGTCCAGTTGTGTCCAACTCTAGGGCACAGTGCTCATCTGTGTTTCTTGGCCAAGGGATCCAGCATTGTCCAAAGACATTTTTTGTGGTCATGTGGCATGGCTATATGCATCGAACACTGCTACTTTCCCACTGAAGTGGTATCTATTAATCTGCTCACATTTGCATGCTTTCAAACTGCTAGGTGGGGAGGAGCTTGGGCATGGAATGGGAGCTCACCCTCCACGCACGGCACTCAGGTCTCAATTCTGGGCTGTCAGCTTTCCAGCTGACAAGCTCTGCATCTTTAGATGTTGAGCTATTGCGCCCCCTATGAGATATAAACATTCTCTTCTAAATATTATTCCTGTCTCCACCCCCCACCCCCCAAAAAGTATGGGTCAGTTTGATGTTGATCTAGAATAATTAAGCAATGGGTTTACAAACATTTTGTGAGCATTTAGGAAAAGTACATTGCTGGGCAGGGACCATTTATTAATAATAAATCATGCCAACCTAACCCAGTGCCTCTTTCTGATAATGATCAATTTACTTGCACACAACACACCATGCCTTTAGCACAGCATTCAAGAAAATGTCCCCGTGAGAGTCTAGCACAGATGGCAAAAGTTCACCTATGCTATCTATAGATAGATACAAAGTTCACTGAACAATTATACCTAATGTCTGTGTCAAACTGGAAGTGCTGAGTGGAAGTCCCTAGACCTTTTCTGGGTCCTATGCTGTTCAACATATTTATAGATGACTTAGATAAAGGGCTAGATGATAATATAAAGCTACAATGACAACTTGTGGAAACTAATAACATTGAGTGGGAGAGTGCACATCTTGGGAAACAGTACCAAGATTCAGCAGGACCTTGACTAGGCTACAGCAATCAGTAAAGCCACTAATTTCAGTAACTGAAACTAAGTCCTATGATTGTTTAGGGAAAATATGAAAGATAGAAATGGAGATGCAATACTGGGCAGTATATGTGAAACCTACCACATATACTTGTGGACAAGTCGAGAATTTTAGGTACCAATATACACCCCAAAATTGATTTTGGCTTATCCGTGGTTGAGCTTATCTGTGAGTACCTATATATCCCTATATACACTCATACATAAGCCATCCATGCCTACGCCGACCTTGGGAGTTTTTGACCAAAACTTCTTGAAAAATGTGGGTCAGCTTATCCTTAGGTAGCACATTTTTGTTGATATTTTGGTTAAAAATTCCAAGGTCAGCTTATTTGTGGGTAGGCTTACATTGAGTATATATTGTACCTGGGTATTTTCGTAGATCACAAGGTTAAGGCTGGAGGGGAAAAGACATGATATTTGTGTTCAAGTATCTGAAGGGCTGTCATGTAGAAAACAGGCCAGGATTAATCAGTTGTTCCAAAACACAAAAGAAATAATGGATACAGATTACAAGGAAGCAAAGTTCAGTCAGACATCAAGGAAAATAGCAAAAGCTATTCAACAATGGAACAAGACTGCCTTGGGAAATGGTGGACTCTCCCCTGCATATTCAGAGCCAGGATAGCCATTTGTTAGGATGCTACAGAATTCCCAGCCAGTCATAAAGTCCACATATCTTAAAATTGCCAAGGCTGAGAAAGACTAGATCAAATACAGTCTAAGGTCCTCTCCAAACATTACAGCCTGGGATTCTAGAGTCTACTGAACATGTTAAATAAGGCATGTTTACACTTCATGTGGAAAAATTTAGAACATGATGAATTCCATTTTTTTTTCAAATAAATGTTATGTCAGAATTCAGGACAATCAAATTTGCCAGTGTAATATGTAAAAGGAATACCATTCAAATGATTAATCCATAGCATGTTTCAAATTATTATACATTAACACCTAGAATTTAGAAACTCAAAAGGGAAAAGTGACCTGAAGAGGCAATTTAGCTTATAATAATACAAAGAATTAAAATAACAAAAAGCTGCCATATAGCACCACACTAAACTAATTATGATAAAGTGTATCTTCAATTTGCATTTAATAAAATGCACTTATTCAGATTAAATCTCATATGAAGGCTGAAGTATGCTAAAAGAATTCAAGTACATAATTATCAGTGTTTAGAAGCCCAATTAGGATCTACAGTAATGTTAAATTTTTAAATAAGTTATTGAATATTCAGATGTTTATACACATACTAAACAGAGTGACTGACAAGACTAAAGATATAATAGCATTAAACACAAATGCACACTCTAAAAATGTCAAAATTCTGAAGCACAAAATAAATTCCACTACAATTTAACACAAGTCAAAATGGACTACCTATTAGTGTTTTAAATATTGCTAAACAGATTCTGTTTAGAAATATGTGCTTCCTAGTCATGAATGGTAAAATCAAAAAGAACAAATATAACAATTCTGCCTCAGTTAAAACATAATTCTTTTCACTTTATGTTGTATTACTTGGATGAAGACATCTGTGCTCCAAGATATCTAATTAGAACACTATATACACCATGAAAACAGATCTTAACAAATACTATAACCGGACTGATAGACAATTTCTGGACCAGAACACTAGTGCAGCATGGTCAAAATTCTTTCATGCAGACTCAGATTATTAAAAAAATCTATTCTCCTAAAAAAAGAATTTACATTATCTATCATACTTATTTTAAGCTTACGTCTGTCCTTCATCAGCTGCTGGAGCTACAAAGCAGCAGCCAAAATTTAATGTTCAAAATTGTCAGCTTCTTTTTGTTTCTTACGAAAACAGGGAAGCAAAGTGTTATGAACAGGGTTAATTCAAAGTGCTTGTCTTAAGTCAGGAGGAACAGCTGCACGGAGAGTGATACACACCATGGAAAAACAAAATTGAAGCTAAACTTGCTGTATGAATTTTAAAGCTACTGTTCTAATTTTCATCAAATATCACGTACCTCCAAAAAATATGGAGAAGAAAAGTAACTATTGTAAGCTAGTAGTGTAGCTAGGAAGAACTTCTCATTAAAAAATTCTAAAAGGAATGAAATAAACTTTTTTTTTTCTGTCTTAGCCCATGCACAGCTGAAAAGACATACATGCTGTGTGCATTTTTAACATAAGTCTTTAGGGACTGGAAAATAAAGTACAGCCAGAAATTTGTAATGTGTTTCATCTCTTTTGTCTATATTTGATTACCCTTGAAAGCATTTTGAGCAGCACTGGTTGCTGCTGTTGAGGCAGCATTTGCTGCAGCAGTTTGTACAGTTTTGTTGGACATCACACCCGTTGCAAATTCTTGCTGGGCCTTCTCAAAACTTGCTCCAGTTGTACGGTATAAACCATGTACCTATAAAGAAGTCCAAAGAGAAAATTTGAGGCATGATTCAGGACATAATCATTATACAGAGGTTAACCAAAAGTTTTAGGTCCCCAATTAAAAGAACCTGAATTTTCAGTCACCACTTTCAGTCATGGCACAAATTTCGAGGTGTCCTACAATATTTACAGACATTGCAAACTCTGATGTCTCTTCTTTATCCAATGTTCTTCTTTTTTACAAAGCATAATAAGTTGCATCATTTGCTTAATAATGATACCGCATATATGACACAGTGGTGTCAAAATGACTTGTTATAAACACCACTGTATTAAATTGCATTCTAACTAAGGTAAAGGAGTCCCTGTGGGTTTTACTCTGCTAGTCGTAGCCAACTTTAGAGGATGGTGCTCATCTCTCCTTCTAAGCTAGCACTGTCCAAAGACGCTTTCATGGTCATATGGGTCAGCATGAAATCAAGTCGCAGTACAGAGCATGTGGCAAAACACTGAGTATTGTTACTCTCCCACCAAAGTGGTACCTATTTATCTACTTGCATTTACATGCTTTTGAACTGCTAGTCTGGCAGGAGCTGAGGCAAGTGATGGGAGCTCAGTCTGTCATGTAGTGGTAGAACTCGAATCACCTGAGTTTCTCCGGCATCTTTTAAGCCACTGAGCCACCATGCATCCTAAGTAAAACCAAATAAATAAAACTATGTCTTGACATATATATGTGAATAGGAGTATATTAGATTTCTATGCACACCAATTTTCATGGATAGAAGTTATTATGGTTCAAATAAACATTCTATATGGCTCTTTTAGATCATAATGATAAATTAAAGAGAATGAAGATTACAAGTAAGAAAATGGTTAAGGGCCTAGTACTGTGATGGCGAACCTAAGGCATGTGTGCCACAGGTGGCACCCGGAGCCATATCTGTGGGCACGCGAGCGTTGCCCTGGCTCAGCTCCAGCATGCATGCACACACCGGCCAGCTGATTTTTGAGCCTTCTGAGCCCGTCGGAAGTCAGGAAACGCACCATTTCCAGCCTCTGGAGGGCCTCTGGAGGGGTGGGGAAGGCCATTTTCGCCCTCCCCAGGCTTCAAGAAAGCCTCTGGAACCTGGGGAGGGCAAAAAAATGGGCTTACTGGTAACCTTTTTGCCGTCATGTATCAAAAGTGGGAGGGCACGGGGGTCATTGAATTATGAATGTGGGCATGCATGCGCACAACCCCCCAGCACAACCCCCACTTTTGGCACGCTACGGCAAAAAGGTCAGCCATCACTGGCCTAGTAAGTTCTGCCTGCTGAGCAAATAGATGGATCTGAGAAACCATGAAAAAAATTCACCAAGCACAAAGAGCAATTTAACTGAAATCTTTTGATAGAAAGATTTGAAATAATCAAATCAAATAATTTAATATGCATAGGGCTAAGCTAGGAAAGCCAAACTAGAACAATATTCCTTTAGTATCTTTGAGGAAGAATGGACTTCTTGCCAAATTTAAAAGCACAAAAATATTTCTAATTACCTATAACTTTAAGAGTATTCAGTTAAGGGCTGAAGAATAGTAAAAGAATATTCAATAACATACTATAGTCACAATTAAGATTGCAATTCTAAATATGTTTATAGGAGAATAAGTCTTACTGAACTTAATAAGGCTTGCTTCTAGGCAAATTACCGTAACAGGCTCCGACTCAACCCTTCCAAGACCGAGTGGCTGTGGCTTCCGGCGTCCCGATATAGCCAGCTGGTACCATCGCTGGCTATTGGGGGCGAGTTATTGGCCCCCACGGATAGGGCTCGCAACTTGGGCGTCCTCCTGGATGCACGGCTGTCTTTAGAAGAGCATATGACGGCCGTGGCCAGGGGGGCTTTTTATCAGGTCCGCCTGATTCGCCAGTTGCGTCCCTTTCTGGATCGGGATTCCTTACGCACAGTCATTCAGGCACTCGTCACCTCCCGCCTGGACTACTGTAATGCTCTCTACATGGGGCTCCCCTTGAGGAGTACCCGGAGGCTCCAACTGGTGCAGAATGCGGCCGCGCGGGGGATTATGGGAGCGAGGGGTCGCTCCCATGTGACACCTCTCCTGTGTGAGCTGCATTGGCTTCCAGTGGTCTTCCGGGTGCGCTTCAAGGTGTTGGTTACCACCTTTAAAGCGCTCCATGGCATAGGACCTGGGTACTTGCGGGACTGCCTTCTGCCGATAGCCTCCCACCGTCCAGTACGCTCCCACAGAGAGGGACTCCTCAGGGTGCCGTCGGCCAGGCAATGTCGGCTGGCGACCCCCAGGGGGAGGGCCTTCTCTGTGGCAGCCCCCGCCCTCTGGAACGATTTGCCCCCGGAGATAAGAAGGATATCGGATCTTCGGGTCTTTCGCCGAGCCCTGAAAACTCTTCTTTTCCAGCAAGCAGGGCTGACGTGAACCCCGCCCCCCTTTTTTAGTTTTTAATGGTTATTAATTGTTTAGTTTTAATTTGTTAATGGGTTTTAATTCGCACTGTTTTAATTCGGGCCAAAGTATATAATTCTTTTAATTAATTTTAAATTTTGTATTGTTATGTATTTTAGTTTTGGCTGTGCACCGCCCTGAGTCCACTAGGAGAAGGGCGGTATATAAATTGAATAAATAAATTTTTCGGAATATTAGATGCTCCGGAGTATAAGACGCACATTAGTTTTTAGGGAGGAAAACAAGAAAAAAAAAATTCTGCCTCTGCCTACCAGCATCCATCGGTATTCATTTGGCTAGCATCCTTGCAGCAAACAGCAAACAGCCTGGTCAACTTCAGCATGTGATCGCAGCCTGATTCAGCAAGAGCAACTGATTGGCAGTTACACCAGCCTTCCGGAATACAGCCTATCACCTGTTCCAGGCTGCAGGGATTGCCACTGCCCATTGCTGCCCCCGTGCGTCACATTTTTGGCCTCCGCGCATCACATTTTTGGCCTCTGCGCATCGCGTCTTCGGCCTCCACACACTCCATTTTAGACCCGTTCCAGGATTGCCACAGCACATCGCCGATCCATGCCGCTTGGAACTGGCCGAAAATGCAATGCATGGAGGCGGCAATGTGCTGTGGCAATTCCCAAAGCCTGGAACGGGTCTAAAACGGGGCGTGCAGAAGCCCAAAATGCGATGTGCAGAGGCCAAAAACGCAACGCATGGAGGCAGCGATGTGCTGTGGTGATCCCCGCAGCCTGGAATGGGTTTAAAATGGAGTGTGCAGAGGCTGAAAATGCAACACGCGGAGACAGAAAATGGCCGAAGGGTGGGGGCTGGTGGGCCTTTGGCAACATTCGGTGTATAAGACGCACAGACATTTCCACCAACATTTGGGGGTGAGGGAAGTGCGTCTTATACTGTGAAAAATACAATAGTTTAGAATTGCAGCATAAAGCAATACAATGAGATTACAATAGTATTTTTCCATGAATTATGAAAGCTGTTTTAGGCCAACAACAATTAATTATAATAAACTAAAAGAAAAGAAAAAAAAAGAGGATGGTAGAGGACAGGAAGGCCTGGAGGAACGTTGTCCATGGGGTCGCGATGGGTCGGAAATGACTTCGCAACTAACAACAAAAAAGGAAATGAAACCTTTTAAAACTACAAATCTAAGTTATCAACAGTTTCTTGAACACGCTGGCTGAAAGTTAACAGATTAATGCTTGAAGTCAGTACTTGGCAAAGAGAAAAATATTCCCTAATAATTTTTTAGTTCCAACTTATTTGAAGATTTTTTTAGCTATTTAAAATACTGTTGATATTTCAAATCACAGGACTAAGGGTTTTTTTTTCCTTTTCTTTTTCTGCCCTATGATATTATCTATGACAGAAGATAAGTCTAGTTGTAAACATAAACTATGACACCTAGTGGTAAATAAAAAGGCCACACAATATTTCATTGACATTGGTTATGATATAGTTGAAAAAAATGGAAACAGAATCTATTTATTTATTTATTGAATTTATATTTGAGGTATATCAGGTGGCAATTTCTGTTTGTTTGTTTGTTTGTTTGTTTGTTCATTCATTCATTCATTCATTCATTCATTCATTCATTCATTCATTCATTCAATTTGTATGCCGCCCCTCTCCGAAGATTCAGGGCGGCTCACAATGCATTTAAAATCATTATAAAAAACATTTAAAAATTAAAAACATTAAAACTCATTCACACCATGGCCGGATTTTGCCGGATCGCAAGAGCGAGATCAATGGCCCCAGGCTTGCTGGAAAAGCCAGGTCTTCAACGCTTTTTGGAAGGCCAATAGGGTGGGGATGGTCCGGACCTCAGGAGTTAACTTGTTCCAGAGAGCTGCGGCAGCCACAGAGAAGGCCCTCCCCCGCGGGCCTGCCAGCCGGCATTGTTTAGTTGACGGGACCCGGAGGAGACCAACTCTGTGGGATCTTACCGGTCGTTGGGAGTTATGCGGTAGAAGGTAGAAGCTGGTTTACCAGCTCTAAGCATTAAAATAAATGTAACATATATTATTAAAAACCTGGACTCAGATGCTGAGGAAGAGGCTCCAGCAGAACCTGTAGAATTCAACCCCAGGAGTCACAAAGCCAAGAATTATCTGAGGTTAATCAAACACAAGCACCCCAGATAGAGCAGTCAAGTGACAATGACTTTAGGACCACCTAGCCCCCCCATACAGTGAATAGAATGCAGAGCAGGGCAGAGCTGTTCTATGAGGCTCCTTGCCAAGCAAGAGAGAAAAACTTTGATTAAAGACAGCTGGCTGAAACCTGATTTAAGAGACAGACCTGACCCATTATTGGTTCATTGGAATCAAATATTTGATCTCTGGTGGCTCTTGCACAAGGTTCAATTGGACTCTGCTTGAGAAATTCTGGCCTCTGGACTAGCTGACAACCCTGATTTAGCTTTTAAAACCTTGGACTGAATTTAGTCTTTTGCATGCTGCTTTTAAAAGCAACCATTTTCAGAGACTCTGTTCATATTTGCATTTGTTGTCTGCTGTTATCTTCCTGATTTTAAGTAAACTGCTAATTACCATAGCAGCTGTATATGTGCATGTCCATTTGAAATAAGAAACAGGACATATATATTGCTTACCTTATTGAGGTGTCCATTTTTGTGGTCTCAAGATTCTTCAGAAAGTTTATGATTTAATGTTCAACTTTTGAGTCTTGCCAAGGGGTTTTTATTCCTCCGAATGAAATGTGATATTTTTATCCTATTCTGTTATTTCTTTCCATGTCTATTTGTTCTCACATGTAGGTTATTACTGCAGTTATTTCTTCAATTAAACATTAGTTAATATTTTTCCACTTACCATATTTTGAAACAGTAAATAAAAGCATGCGGAAATGAACAAATCCACAATCCTGACCAGAATGATGAAGACTACAGAGAGGGGATGGATAGGAAAACTCCTATGGCAAGAGTTCACACTTTTAAAACTGGATGTAACACATCTGGTTTCTAAATATTAAAATGCAGAATTTTTAAAGAAATACTGCAGGAAAGAACAAAAGTATTTTGTTGTTGTTGTGTATAATCTTTTGAAAAAATCCTTCAGCTCATAATGGGCTCTCTTCACAAGAGATCTTAAAATAAAACAAGCTCTAAATCAACCTAATTTGCTATTACTCATATTTTAAATTTAACAATGAAAGAAATCTATTTTATTTAGTTAATTTCTAAATATGGTATACCAAATATGAATAGTACCAAGAAAGAATTTAGTCAACCCACCTGAGTGTAGTTATTTATTTTTACAACTATAATCAATTGGATTGACTAAAACATGTTTTAAAAATACAATTTTTCTGGATGAAAAAAAACCACTTACCTTTTTAAACATAATTAGTGAGATGACGGCAGAAGCTGTAAAAAGTGCTGCTATGACTATCATCATAATGCCTACTGGAATGCTCTGGTTAAGTCCAGTGAGAGATGAAATCCATCCACTAAAGAAAATATAGAGAGCTCTAAAAACGTATCTATAATACTCTTTAAAGAAGTATGGCTATTTTCTCCTCCATCACTATGTTTTAAAGGAAAATATCATTTTTCGTCTATGGATTACAGAGGAAGTTCTTAAAAGCATATTTTAAAAACCAACTCCTAAGAGAACACAAATACTTCAGGTTTGTTTGTTTGTTGTTTTTTTGAGGGATGGGAGAACAGTAAGCAGTCCTGAATTCTTTTACCATTTTATTGGATTTTGTAAATTGTCTATATTAATTACACTTAATAAAGTATATCTCATGCAAGCATAGTGAAAGTTGCTATTTAAATGACACCAACTACTCAGTTAAGCTTTCCTTTCCTGATTTAGATACCACTTGAAAATATGGACCATTAATTACATCAAATTTTATGCCATAAGGAAGAATTCTTGAAGTTTTATTTAAACTGAAAAGCAACCATATACCTATGGGTAGGAAACAAAGCTAAATTATTTACAGCATGTGGTATAGGATACCATAACTCAACCAAGTGACTGGGTGGTTTAAAATTCTAAAACAATTAATTTGTCTTTTTAACTTTTAATGAATTTTGAGGCCTTGTGGATCTGGGTTTTTTTTCCAGATGCTAGGATGTTAATGAAGCCTAGATTGGCCATATATACAATAAAATTATAAAGACATATTCTCCTTTTTTATTAATCCAATAATAGGCCACAACATTTTCACTTAAAAATATGAGCATAGATTAAGAAAGCTATTCTTTTAATATTAGTCCAGCATTCAGTTTGCTGCAGCAAGCCTACAATATATGGACTGAATTAGATATATATAAAGAAAAAAAAGAATAGAACAAATACTGCAATCCAGGCAGAATGAATTTGAATTAGGACTGGCAGAAATCAGCAACCTAAAAGAACACGTCACCTTCAAAATGTTGAACCACAGCTCCTATCAGTCTCAATTCAGCATACTGGAATTAGGATTGTTGGAAACTGTAGTTCAATAACATTTAGTCAACGGTCCCCCATGTCTGCACAAGAAGGTACAATTTAAACCAGCAGTAAAGGCTTCTCTCTGACTGCTATGAGACAACAGTTTATCTAATTCTGAACTAGGCTCCATGCAAAATTGAACTAAAGGATATCCTCACCCCCTACCCATCAGTGCAGTTTTCTCGTTTCTGATAATTTGCACAAATGAGAAGCCTCCATCAGCACATATGACAAGGATAGCAGGCATGTGTTATTCCTTCAATAGACATCCTCCTTGCAAGTAAGCAGCAACTACCCAATGGCCTGGCCTGACACCCATTCTATCTCTTGGCATGCCCGGATTCCTGACACCACTTGCCTACTGACTCCAATAATACCTTATTATTGCAAACACCTGATGTTTAACTTTGTAAAAGATTTTTTAAAAAGAAATGGGTCATAATACCTTTGCAAAAAATGGCAAGCTATTGCTCTCACTACATGAGACGTGGTGGCACAGTAGTTATAATTCAGTACTGCAGGCTGACTTCTGCTGACTGCCAGCACTTTGGCAGTTCAAATCTCACCAGCTCAAGGCTGACTCAGTCCTTCCTCCTTCTTTCCAAGGTTGGTAAAATGAGGACCCAGATTGTTGGGGACAATATGCTGACTCTTATAAACTGCTTAGAGAGGGCTGTAAAACACTGTGAAGCAGTATACAAGCCTAAGTGCTATTGCTACATACATTTACCAAAGAATAATACAACAGGACACTTACCAGTTCCCCCAACCTTGGAATCCCACAGCTTGAAGGACATGCACAGCAAATTGACAAATGTATACAAAGAAGAAAACAAAGAACCTGAAGGAGCTATCGCTCCTGAAAGAGAAGGAAAGGAAAAAAATGAGATATTCTCATAATACTTGACAAACAAAATAGCGAGTCTATCATAAGGTTAACAGAACAAGTGAGTGAAAACACTTCAAACATTTCTTTTGTATATAAATTCTGTTTTATGACTGTATAAAACCGCTGGAAATCGGAACTTTCAGAAGCATTCTTACCAAACTGACCAATTACAATAAACACTACCAGAAGGTTAAACATCAGATGCAAAACACAGTAGTTAAAAGCAAACAAAGCAACTACGAAATAAGCTTAACAAATATTGCAAAAGAAGTACAGGAAACTATGTTTCACACTATATTGACATTTTATTCATTAAGATGTCCACTAGCAATTTTTCCATCTCTCATTTTCTTACTGAATCAAAGACAAACCTTGTAATTTAAGTCAGCAATTCATTTTCTTGCCCAGCTAACATTCCAAGGAAAGTTGAATATTACTTCATTTTATAGAAATGCACAAAAAGAAGATTTTAGAAGAAATATAATTCAGTGGTACACCAGCTTAGATTCTCAGTAATTCTGCATAGGTCCTTTTATGTCTTGAATAGCTTCTCCCTATATGCTCTACTATATTATTATACTGCAGCCCAGAGTTACTTCAAAAAATAAATTGTTCTCCTCAACAATGATCTGTGAGGAAGCATGACAGACCAACTGCTGTGCCAATTGACATTCTCTGGTAACTGCATGGTATCAACTTCATGTATTATTTCAAGTCTACTATTGTTGTAAGGAGTTTGGGATCCCTCCCAAGTACACTGCTGATTTAGCAAATACAGACACTCCTCAAATTACAAGTAGTTGCTTAGCAATTGTTTGGAATTATGACAGAGTCCCAACCCAAAGTTCTGAACCTCCCCCCACCCCCCCGATGGCATTTTGGATCCTGGCCAGTTCGTTCCACATTTACAGCCATTTGCGGTATCCCACAGTCATATGATCACAATTTATGTTTTTGCCAAAAACCAGGATTTACTTCCAGTTTTCAGCAAACACATCCTATAGTAAACAATGGATTCACTTAACGACCACTACAAAAAGAGTCATAAAATTAGGCAGGTCATGTGATGATTTGCTTTACAAGTGTCATAATGACCACAATGGATATGTTTTCCCAAAAGTAAGACCAACCAGAAAATAAGCCCTAGCATGATTTTTCAGGATGCTCATAATATAAAACCTACCCCAAAATATGTCCCCGTTAAGATCACCAGCCAGGCAGACACATTTAGTACTGTATTGCCTCCAAAATAAGACCTAACCAGAAAATAAGCCCTCTTGCATTTCTTGGTGTAAAAATCAATATAAGACCCGGTCTTATTTTTGGGGAAACACGGGTATTATGGTCGTAAGTTGAGGATTAACTGTACATCCAAAATATTACAAAAGAAACCAAAAATTCAACTTTGATTATTATTGATACTAAATTGTAAAGCCTGAGTTAAATGATACTTTAGATAGCTATATTTTTATAGCCATCTAAATGTAGCTATACATTTAGCTACATGTACAGGTAGTCCTCGACTTACAACCATTCATTTAATGACTATTTAATGGCACTGAAAAAGTGACTTATAACAGATGGACTTTGGGGACCAATTTATACAGGCGATTTCAGCAATTTATCAAGAGCAAAAGGCACAGATTATTATTAATGGAAGTCTGACGACAGAGTTTAAAATTGAAAAAGGAACAAGACAGGGATGTCCGTTGTCCCCGCTTTTATTTATTTTAACATTGGAAGTCTTGCTAAACACAATACGGGACTCTAAAATTTTGAAAGGCATAATGATAAGGCAAGAGGATTATAGAATAAAGGCATTTGCAGATGATCTGGTTGTTACCCTATCACAACCAATGGAATCAACAATCCTGATGAAGGACATTATACAAGACTATGGTAGAGTTTCAGGTTTTAGACTGAATTCAAAAAAGACTAAAATGATAGTTAAAAATATGACACAAGATCGTAAACATGAGCTTGAAAGGAGGGCAGGTTTTGAAATTGTACCTAAGGTAAAATATCTTGGAGTTCAGGTTGCAGAATCAAACATGAAATTGTTTCAAAATAATTATGAGGTGTTGTGGCGAGAGGTTCAGAAAGACATGGAGACTTGGAAAAAGCTGCAACTGTCTTTACTTGGAAGAATAGCAGCAGTTAAGATGAACATTTTGCCAAGATTTCTGTTTTTGTTTCAAATGATTCCGGTGCTTAAAAGTGATAAACAACTGAAAGTTTGGCAGTCGGGTGTGAATAAGTTTGTCTGGAACGAGAAGAAGCCGAGAGTGAAATTGAAAATTATGCAAGATGTTCCAGAAAGAGGAGGTCTTAAACTCCCAAACCTACAGTTATATTATGATGCAGCAGCTTTAACTTTAACAAGTGATTGGTTTGGAAGTAAAAAGACTGGAATATTGAATGCAGAAAGTTTTGATCTTGAATTTGGATGGCATGCTTATTTATTTTATGACGACAAAGTAGATAAAGTATTTAAAAGTCATATACTTAGAGACTCTTTGATGAGAGTTTGGAAGAAGCACCGATTCAAATGGGATTATAAAATACCGCTATGGCTGGATCTTGGTCATACTTTGTGGAATACAAATATAATGTCACTCGGGGGGTTTTTATATAAAGAGGTTCTTTTCACAGATGCGGGCAGATGGCAGCTGAAGACATTACAGACACTGTTGGATGAAGGGTTTAATTTAACTTGGTTACAATATAATCAATTACAACTGAGATGGAAAGAGGACCAAAAAACTGGTATTATGTTGCATGAGGAAGAATTGGTTAGACATATAAGAGAGAAAGGTCCAATGCATATTAAAAGGCTTTATAATGTATTGTTAGAAAGAGATTCAGAAACGGAATTAGTTAAAGATTGTATGATTAAGTGGGCACAGAATTTTGAAGAACCAGTGATGCTGGAAACTTGGGGAAAAATTTGGGTTCAGAATGTTAAATTTACACAGTCGCAAAACCTGAGAGAAAATTTTTATAAAATGTTTTATAGATGGCATTTAGATCCTAAAAAGTTGTCATGTATGTACCCTAATGTTCAGCCAAAATGTTGGAGATGTGAATGTTTAGATGCTACGTATTATCATGTTTGGTGGACCTGCAGGAAAGTTAAGGCTTTTTGGATAAAAATTTGGTGGGTCATGCAGAATGTTTTGAGGAAAAAAATTCAATTTTCTCCACAGTTGTTTTTATTGGGTATAGTTAAGGGTTTTACACGGGGTGAGATAAAACTGATATTGTATATGATAACAGCAGCAAGATTGTTGATAGGTAAATATTGGAAGAATGAAGCTTTACCCACTATCGAGGAATGGACTTTGAAGATGGCTAGTTTTACAGAGATGGCGAAGATTTCAGCATATTTAAAAGACTGTTCACAAGAGACTTATGAATGGGAATGGAAAAGGTGGATAGAATATGTTCAGAACAAATACCAAACTAGAAAGTATCAAATAGCTTTTATTTGAAAATAATGTATTAGAAATATTTTAATGTAAAGAGACAAAGAGGAAAAATTATACAGGGGGAGGGATGGGTTCAAGCTTATATATTAGTGTTACTAGTTATGAGTACATAATAGGGAAGTCTGGGGGGGGGGTTAGGGAGGGTTAGGGAGGGTTTGGGGAGGGAGGTGGGGGGGTGAAAAAAGGGGTGAAAATGTAATTGTAAAACTTTTGCAATAAAAAAAAAGTGACTTATAACCTTTTTTCACACTTATGACCACTGCAACATCTCATAGTCATGTGATGAAAATTTGGACACTTGGCAACTGGCTCATTTTTATGACAGTTGCAGGGTCCCAGAGTCATGGAATCACCTTCTGCAGTGTTTTGAAAAGCAAAGACAATGTGGGAAGCCAGATTCACTTAACAACTGTGTTACTAATTTAACTGCAGTGATTCATATAACAACTGTGGCAAGAAAGGTTGTAAAATGGAGCAAAACAATAGAAATTTTGGGATCAATTGTGGTCAAAATTTAAGGACCATCTGTTTTTTTAATTAACTGAAAAAATCAATTATATATTTTTTTAATATCACAAATTAGAAATTAGATAATACTTTACCTGAAAGCTCCATAAAGTGGTCTGTACCAGCAGACAAATGAACATGGAGTAAAAAGCAAGAACCAGAGAATACTCAGTCCAAAGTCAACTCCTCGCCTGGGCTGAAGGCAAAACCAGGCCAGACATCCAAAAATATTAAGAAATAATGTCACTGCATGAACTGTGAGAAGAGAAGTTAAAATTGAGTTTCTATATTTCTATAACTAATAACAGAGCAATATATCAAACTGAATAAGCCACCTTCATCAATCAGAATTGTCATTGTAATCAGTTGCATGAATTTTTTTCACTATTCTATGTTAAAAAGTTATTGTTAAGCATTTTTCCAACAACTATTCAAAAGGAAATTGCTCTCTATTAAATCTAATTGCATAATATGTATTAGCAAGGAATCACCAACAAAGGGTTGCATAGAAAGGAAAGAGGAATATTCTATTATACCACCTCTTAATCCCTTAAGGGAGACTATTAGAGCAGAGGTCTTCAAACTTGGTAGCTTTAAGACTAGTGGACTTCAACTCCCAGAATTCTCCAGCTAGAATAGCATAGCATAGCTGATTGGAGAATTCTGGGAGTTGAAGTCTACAAGTCTAAAGCTGCTAACTTTGAAGACCTCTGTATTAGAGGAGCCTGTGATTTCAGATAAACTTCACATGCTTTATAGGAAATCCGGACAGAAGGAGGAATTTGAAAATTGATAATGTCGACATGGAAGCTTGGATCAGAGATACTGAGATGAAACCTGCTTCTCCAAAAGAAAATGAAATCTGTAGTCCTTCATGAAACTATGCTATATTGTAACTCAGATGTATCTGGAAGGCCACAGGTTTTTAACCCTTACATAAGGGAATAAGTCAGAGCAGAAATATCTGATATGCTACCTCAAACAGCATATAGTACACCTAGCATACTCTGGGTTGGGTGTAAACTTTCTTCACTCAGGTCCTTTGAGTAGTGTTCTGTTCAAAACATTGTTAGCAACACTGGAAGGATGTGAAATTTCCCCCCCTACCCATATAGTTCCTAGTGTTGTTACTCCTATGCTATGGAGCAAATTTTTGGAGGGGATCAGCTGCAGCTGCAGAAGGAAATAGCAATCTCCACTGTATCAGAAATGCTCACTAAATTAGAAACTCATAGAAAGGAGCTATCCCTAAAAATCCAATTCTGGATTCTCTCCTATAGTATTCTATATGCATTATGGTTCACAGTATATACAGTAGTGGCCAAAATTATGGAAACCTTTTGGGAAAAGTGTATTTTTGAGGTTTGATGGCTAATGACGCTACTTTTTTTTGGAGTTTCAAGATAATTATATTTCACTGCTGGAATGGCCTGGGACCTTAATCCAATTGAAAATCTATGGAGCTGACTAAAGAAACTTGTTAATCAGAGGCAACCTAGCAATAAAACCCAATTAATAGAAGCAATCATTTAATCTTGGTTTTATATTATAACAGCTGCAGAACTAAAAGACTTGGTTCACTCCATGGGAAAACGTTGTAAGGCCATGATCCATGCTAAAGATTACCCAAGTATTAACTGACATGGTGATAATTTTTGTATATCTCGTTTTTTCTATGGTGATAATTTTTGTATATCTCGTTTCACGTTTCTTCTTTATAACTGCTTTCTAATAGCAAATCCTTCATAAAAGTTATTGCATTACATTCTTGATTAAATTATCTTTTCATTAATATATAATTTTATGGTACTACTAAAAAAAAAAGTGCTGTTATAACTAATTTTAGAAAATACACTTTTCCCAAAAGGTTTCCACAATTTTGGCCACTACTGTGTGTGTTGCCAGATGAAAAACATGGCCAATTACTTCCTATATCAAAGGAAAGTACTACAGTAACATACTCAGCTTCTATCAGCCTCAGAAATTATTTTAAAGAACAATGGATGCTTTTCCCACTCAACTTTCTGTTTTAGGGTAGCAGAGTTTTAATGGCAATTCCCTTAACAATAGCCTCTTTTTATTCATCCATATCGCTCAATTATTTATTTATTTATTTATTTATTATATTTCTATACCACCTTTCTCCCGTAGGACTCAAGGCGGTGTACAGTCAAGAAAAATATAGACACACAAACATCATAAAATTGCTAATTAAAATTATTACTTAGTTTGGTCAATTAAATAAAACCCAGAATTAGATAACATTTAATTATGTTTTTCAGGGGGAAGAGCTCTAGCATACAGCATTTTTAAAAAGGGTGCCTGCTTAGAATCTCTGCATATGTAAATAATATCAATTAGAAAACTTTTATTTTAAAAGCAATATTGATGGTGAGAATATTTTTCAGTACAGGTAGTCCTTGACTTGCAACCATTCACTTAATGACCGTTAGAAGTTGCAACAGCACAAAAAATAAAGTGACCTTTGACCGTTTTTCACATTTACGACCACTGCAGCATCCCTGTGGTCATGCGATCGAAATTCAGATACTTGACAATTGGCTCATATTTATGACAGTTGCAGTCCTAGGGTCATGTGATCAGCTTTTGCCATTTTCTGGTAAGTAAAGTCAACGGGGAAGCTAGATTCGCTTAACAACGGTGACAGGAAAAGTCATAAAATATGGCAAAACTTACTTAACAACTGTCTTGTTCAGCAATGGAAATTTTGGGTTCAATTGGGGTCATAAGACGAGGACTATCTGTAATTATCTTAACCACTATAAATGATTAACATCCTGACCAATCTGCATTTATTCATAACTGCCAAATTTTATACTTATAATCATTCCAATTATACAGTTTTGAAGAAAAAAAAGACTGAAATAAAACTTGATCTTTTCAATATCAGTCCTGGATTATAACAATTTATGTGTTTGTGAAAGTATGATAAAGAGTAAAGCTTTTACTTCTGAAATAAACATTAACCCTAGATGTTGCCAACTTTCCCGGTTACAGAAGCAAGCAATGATACTTGCTTTAGCAGCTGATGTTTCTACAATAATTACAGGATGTACAGATTTTTGTAGATACTATTTAATTATCTGAAAGCTGGGCCAGTAAATACATACAGGAATAGCACAATACCCTACAATTACTTATATCAAATTATATACTGCTTAAGTCATTTGCAAGTTCTTATTAGTTAAAAAAAGTTAAGTTACATAAAAAAATTGTGATCATTTGTACATATACTTTATAGGAAAGTTTTCATGTATGAATTTAGAAATCTAGATGGTAGAATTCTACATTAAGCACAAAATTGGTACAGGATTCTGGTTAGGCTTTGACATATATATTGCATATACGGCACGGAACATTTCAAATTTGTAGAAGGAAAATCTTGAAATAGTCAGATGCAAATAATCAGGAGCATTCATTGAGTTCAAAACAGAAGAGTTTATTATTGCTACCTAAATTGGAATTAAAAAAAGGTCAATGGAATTCACAGGGGCTGGACTTGGGTCTCCTGTGGCAATGCAATGATTCTAAACTGATGGTACATTTAACCCCATTTTTCAGCTCAGCCTGCTCTTGTCCCACAGGTTACTATAATTTACTGTAGTAACAGTTTGTGCATCTGTTATTACTTACAATGGTGGCAGTATGCTACATTAATGATGGGAAACATTCTACAATATATGCTTACAATGTTGGTGAACTATATTTTCATCATCCCTTATTGATGGCTGAAGCTGCTAAGACTTGTAATTTAACAACTGGCAGGCTACATGTTCTACAACCTTGGCCTATATCAGTGTTGGCAAACTTTTTTGGAACTGAATGCCGAAACAGGAGCGCGCGTGCGGGTAACCGAAAGAGCAGCCTTGTCTTCCAGTTTCTGGCATGCGCAAAGACCAGCTGGCTGGTGTGCATGCGTGCGCAAGAAACCGTAAGAGTGTCAATGAAGTGCCCCCCCAGCCCGCCACTGAGAACAAGCCAGTGCAGCCCCCCCCTCCTGCCACTTCTGCTAAGGGAGGTGGTTAGGGACTGACTGTATTAACCTCCTACATTCCTCTCATTGCAGGACACAATCATCGGTTGAGGGGGGGCAGCCTGTCAGCCCTGGAGGCCATCTTTTTCTTTGGATCTTCAAGGCTGCCACACCTAGTGCTGTGGGAAAGTGGGAGGGGAGTTGCATGGAGTTGGTAGAGTTATTTAGCCATAACAACATTCTTTTCTCTGAGAGTCAAGGACGTTCAGCCTGCACCTGGAGAGGCGTGACTGGGAGACATCTCCTGTTAGGACAGTTGATTGATTGGACCATGTGATGAACTTGTGGGTGCAGAGGAAGGGACTTTTACTTTCCTTTGGGTGGGTAAAACCCAAGAGCTTTCAAATTCGGGTTTTCCCAGATGGTTGTGGTCCGCCAGCAGCCTGCAGAGCTGGCAGAGGAGTCAGACAATGAAGAGGCTGGAGAGGAACATGGGCCAGTTCTGGAATCTGGGGAAGGCTCAGGCGAGAGCTTTGCGTCGAAGGCAGAGATGGTGCCAGGGCCATCTGGGAGTTATGCATGGACTCCGGAGCCTCCAGAGTCAGACATCAGAAGCAGAGGAACAGGAGGAGCTTGTTGCTAGTGCGCGCATGTGCAGAGTTGCCAGAAGGCAAGAACAATTAAAACAAAAGGGACAACTCAGGAGTAAGACCTGGAGATGATCCCCCCCCCCCCATAAGGCTTAAAAGAGGAACAAAGGCACGTGGGCCCTTTGCAGGAAAGCAACGTTGTTAATTCTGTTCCCAGTTGGCATCTCTGTTTGATTCTGGACTCTGTGTGGCTTTGCCAAGTAGGTCTTTGGCAGCATGTCAAGGGAGATAAAGGTTGGTGATTATCCCGAAGGACTTCTCCCGAAGGACCTTTTGCAACTAATTGGGACTCAGCTGTGAATGAACGTAATTCACAGTTGTTGCAATAGAAGAGGTTTTTGGGATTACTTGTGTGTTGACTCACACAATGACTCAGGAAGCCGAGGTCACAACACAGATGCCAATATGATATCTCTAATAAAATGGATCTTTGAAGAATTGCCTGCCTCTGAGTCTTACTTGGTTGGGGGTGTTACTTGGAACCCTGACAGTGTGTTTATGTCTGAAAATGTCACCTTGCAAAGGGCTTAAAATCAATATCCCTCACTCATGTTATAGCAATAGCATTTAGACTTTACAATGCTTTACAGCCCTCTCTAAGCGGTTTAGAGTCAGCATATTACCCCCAAAAATCTGGGTCCTCATTTTACCCACCTTGGAAGGATGAAGGCTGGTTCAACCTTGAGCCTGGTGAGATTCGAACTACCAAATTGCAGGCAGCCGGCAGATGTAGCCTGCAGTACTGCATTATAACCACTGCACCACTGCAGCTCTTATAGTGCCAAAAACGTAAGTAAATCTTTCTTTAGATTTTAGTCCATTTAATTTACAGTCAAGGGCCCATGCGTATAGCATGTCATAATATAGCCTAATTCCATGAACTCTATTAAATCACAGTTAACCAAGCTTCAACTGCCACAAACCCATTTGTATATTTTAAAACACAGTAATATCAGAAGATGCTTTGCCATATGGAAATTGGAGAATATAAATTAAATAACAAAAATAAGTATATAGTAATGTTCATTAAGTAATTAATATAAGTGAGCAAACAGTATTAAGTACAACGAAAATGCAAATGTATTTTATTGATAAACTATACTTAAACTTTTTCATGAGCATCTTAAATCTAGCTAATGACTGTTGATAGCCTTGTTGCCTCATGTGAAAAATGCCATAAGTAGGAGGTATCTGGGAATACATTACCAGTTATCCATCTTTTTATTGTTTCCTAGCATGCTTACAAAGCTGGAAAAAGTCCACTATATCAGGGCCATATTTTTGTGCCAACTGAGTCAAAATCTGCTAGTCTATGGGTATTCAATAATAATTCATATGAACTATTCCAGGAAGAAAAGAGGAACAAATTGATATTTTTATGATAATACAAGAAATATGGGAATAAAAGAAAACGGAAGAAAGGCAACATTGCTTTTTATTTACCTGCTGTTATGCAAAACTTGTTATCATGGAAAACAGAATTTCTATAGGAATAAATTAAGAAGATATTTTAGGGAAACTGTTTCCTACTTAATTAAAGGCCATTTTAAATGAATTTATTCCTAAATTACTAGTTAAATAGAAAGGAGACTTTACATTACTTTAAATAGGATTCCTATTTAAGGAAGGACTGTCATCCTAAAGAAAATGAAAACAATAATCCCTGATGTTTCTAGAGATATTTCTCAGGAATCATAAAGAATAAATAAAAATTACTTTCCTTTTTAAACTCAAGCAAAAGTATCATACTGATATATTCTCATTGTGTTCTTTTTCACAGTTTGTTTTATTGTTCTATTATTTTAATTCTGTTTACATTCTTCATTTTTTTCCTTTTTATTGTTGTAAGTCGCTTAGAGTAGCCCCATGGTGACGTAGGCAGCAAATATAATAAATAAATAAATAACTAAACAGAAAGTTCCCAGAAGTAAAATAAATGCATTTAATCTCTAATACCTGTATATCTGAGGTACTATCCTTCATGGGCCTTTGCAAATAATAGGGCTCTTTGCTTGCAGATGAAGTATCCCTGTACAATATATCTATTATGAATGAAGGCAAATATACATGTCCCAGAATAATGATGCAAAATCAAATTTGGGTCGGTCACCAGGACCAAAGATTTACTCTTCCGAGCTCATGCTGGAGATTCATCTTCTGACTATGTAAGACAAACGGGGAAGATTCTAACCACCAGATTGCAATTGAGCAGTCAGAGAAGAGACCAAACTCATTGGTAGCCTCACACTGCAATGAACAAGGACATACATTTAATTTTGCAGCTACTAAGATCATTGGCCATGCAGATACAAAGATAGCCAGGGAAATGATTAAAGCCTGGGAAATGGGCCTGTTGTCAGTTAACAGGAGTGCTGATTTACCACTTATCAAATATTTAGGAGCCGAGGGCTTGATAGCTCAAGGAAACGACAGCCAATCGCCAGCCATCAACATACCAATCATCCAATAGGAAGGCACCATATAAACACAACTCACAGAACAACCCAAAATACGTATTCCAGTAGAGAGAAGTTCCCTGAAGATGGGCTCCAGCATGAGTCTGAAATCTCAGTAAATCTCTGGTCCGGGTGACCGACCCAAATTTGATTTTGCAATATATCTATTCCTTGAAACTATGAAGTACAACTAGTTCCAGGCCCTTCCAAGGTCTTCTGGTGCTATGTGGATATTCATAAAAGGTTATGCTAGACAGGTAGCAAAATGCTGATTGAACTACACAAGTTTAATTTTCAATAAATTAATTTTGCTTATGAAAATATTGTCATTGAAACATTACCTAAATATAATTCAAAATTCTAAAATATGTTCCATAGGTATTACTTACACATCCACAAATAGTACATAATCTTTACTGTTTTCTGGAACTCTACAGGGATGTCTACTGAAAAATCCTGGTAAAAACAAGGGCCTACTGGGAAATTTCCTGGCAATGGAGGCCAATTGTTCTTTCTTCCTGCAACAGCAAAAAGCAAATGCTTTGATACACATTAAGGGTCACTTTACATGTTTCATTTTATAATTTCTGAAGAAAAGTTTATGAAAAGTCTCCTGATTAAGCAGATTGCATTCCAACAACGTGCACATACAAACACACATACGATTAATTTCCAATAAATAATGGTAACTAGCTGAAAAAAGTTTTGAAATCCTATGAACATCGTACCCCTGAATTAACAGAAGTGAGGCATTATTTATTTTCACTTGAAACTGCATTCATTAAAAGAGACTTCAGATAAAGTAGGGGGAATCTCCAGTCTGTAGCTTCAACTCTACACGGCAATTTCATTTTAGAAAAGCCATTACTGCCAATGGAAGCTTTCTTCAGTCTAATTACTGTGTTGGAACTCAAAAGATAAGAGCTAACTCACTCTACACACCGTTAATCTCACCAAAATGGTCTCCTATGTCACAATTAGTGTTGTATATGAATGGGGGTATGAGAAAAATGTTACTAGCAGTGGGCTTGCTATGCCTTTGTATTTATCTCTTATAGGTTCTCCCAGAAAGTGATGGTGGGAAAAAAGACTATCATATATGCTTAATTGTGAAAACAATGTAATTAAAAAATTAAAATAATTCACTTCTTAAATTACACAAAATTCTAATGCCTAGACTGAATCATTACAGTAAGTTCTTTAAGTAAAATAAAACTGAAGTATCTAAATGCTGAAAATGTTGTAACAATGGCTTTTCCCCAATTATTTAAATCAGGAAGTTCTTTTGTCTCTCTTGACAATTATTTCTACACCCAGGGAAATGACTGATGTGAAGAACAGTAGTTCAAAACTGGTAGAAAACAATCTCCTTATGAGTAATCCAGCATCAGGTGTCTGAAAGTGTCCTCTGTCACTTGCACTTCTAGGAGGAGACCAATGAAGTCTTCCACAAATTCAGTTCACTTCCAGATCCACACTGTTTTCTTGGCAACTAGAGTGAAAGCGATTTAGGGCAGTTTTGCTTTTTAAGCCTGGCCTACAGTCCGAAAATTTCCCCATGGGTCTCTACTTAATTATTATTAGTATATTCTAGTTTTTCCATGATCAGTCAAGACTGGCTAGGTGCTGCCACCTACTGTAAAAAGATTGACAAATTTCAGACAATAAACTGCTAGCACTAAATTATTTTTTTCCATTGCAATATCAGCTTTGAGGATCACCTCAGCACACTGTCTTAAGAGACATCAACATACCTCCCTGCTGATTGAGACTCTGCATCTCTCTTTCCCTGCGATCTAGTTCAGCTGCTTTTCGCTCTAATTCTTCCTGTCGCTTAAGCAGTTCAGCCTGGGCCAAGGCATGCTCCTACGGAAAAATAAATGCAGAAATAAGCAGTAAAAATGGTCTGAATAAAAACGTTAACTTTCATTACTGAGATTCTGTTATAAATAATTCCAAATATACCTTTGCAATTTGAGTATAAGCGGGTGGTTCCTCAGTTGGTTTCATTATAGCAGGTTGTGTACTGGGCACATTAGGAATTTTGACATTTCCTGGTGGTGGCTAGTAAATTAAAAAAAAAAAATCAAAATTATTTTTGAGACACTCCTCAGAGACCAATGAAGATATCTTACATTATACAGGACTGCAAGATATATGTGAAGCATTACTATAATTTGCTGGATATTTTATGCATTTCATAAACTATGTATGGAAATACTAGTGATGTCTAATCTGCTAAACTTTACAAGGTAGTTGTATTATATCCCATCAGACTATAAGATTACACTTCGTTTTTAAAATAGCCTGCTTCAAACATTATTTATTAAAATACAAATAGGATTTGGTCTCTGAAAATATAATGAAGTCATAGTAGCACATACAAATTTTGCAGATTAAAAATGCCATCTAAAAGAAAAATAAAAATGCTTACCGTTCTGGAGTCTGAGAAAGGGTTGTACTCATCTAATCCTGGTGGAACATTTCTAGTCACTTGTGTAACGGAAGGATCCTACCAACAGAGGGGGGAAAAAAGAGAGAAAAATTATAGAAAATATGTATAAACTAGCACTGGTTCCCAGATATGAACCCAAGTAAGCACTAAAAGCATAGTTTGAGGTTTGTGATAGCTATTTAAACTAGATTCTTTCTAGAACTCATCACAAAATCAACTTCTCTATATTAAACTACATTAATAAGGAATTATCCTGCTACCCGTTTTTTCCCAAAAAGTTGACATATCCTTACAGTAAGCAGGACAATTCATTTAAAGGAAGTTGTTTTTATACTGTTTATACTATTCCTTTCCTTGAAAATATATATTGTTCAAGATAGTTATTCTTTAACAATGGAAGAAATGACAAAATACAGTGAGGAACAGTTGAATTAACTTAATCAATGTTCATTTCTCTCACTTGTGCCTTGTTATTACACTTCAGTACAAGTATATTATCAACATCAGATTATAAATATTACTTTATGATAACATCTTGTAAAAGTATCATGATAAAGCCATTTTTTCTAATTTATTTCCTTTGATATCACTGTTATACCTATGGATAGATGTGTTCTGATCCAGCTCCCTAAACACAACAAACCCTCTGAAGTTCACTCAGATTCCTTTATTAGGAGCGCCAGCAGCCCCCGCCAGGCTAACAAGTCTGTCTGTCCAGGAGATTAATAGTTGTCTGCCACATCTATTCATCTCCACCCCCTGCCTTTTATCCCCAGAGCTAGGGTGGGGCTTTGCTAGCAGCGGTGGCTCTTCTTTTCCAAGGAACGACCCATGGATTTCCACTGCTCTCCTCTCCTCTGCCTTCTGCGCATCCATGCGTCAGGCACTGGACCCAGCTATTCCTTCTCTTCCTCATCAACCACATCCAGACCTGGGAGCTGTTGACTTTCCATCTGAGGGCTTATAGATGGTCCAGGTTTCGCTTCTGTCTCTCTCTCTCTGCCAGCTCCATTCTCTCTTCCCCCTCAGAGCTGACAGGTTGCCTTGATGCTGTCCCTGGCTCTCAAGCCTCCTCTTCCTCCTCTAATTTGGCTGCTGGAGGGGCCGGCGGTCAACAGGCCACAACAAGATGCTTGCATGTGCATAAATCATCTCAGGACACATCCCATGGAACTGGTAACATGGACACCAATCCACAAAACTATGCCCAAACAAAAATAGCAATTTAAAGACAAAATACTCTTTTTTTCACAAGCATAGCATCCCTATAAAAATTCTTTAGAATTCTTTGAAGACTTAAGTTAATTTTTGATGCAAGTATACAGTATGTACAACCGATTAAGACAATATCATTGTATTACTTCAAAAATGTACTAGAAATTATATTTACTAGTATTCTTTAAATAAGAACAGAATAAAGATTAGACAATTCTGCAGTGTTTTTACTTGTAGAACTGATTTCATTTAGTACTGAAGAGAGAAACACATTTTATACTTATTTTCCCTATATTGTAAATCAATTTCATGCAGAGCACCTTTTAAACCTATTTTAACTTCTATGAAATAGATCTGCTCTTCCTACATATGTAACTGAATTCTCAATTTTCAACTGAATTTCCAGCTTCATTAAGAAACTGAAATACAAAATTCATAATCAATCATGCATTGGAAGCTATGAATAAGTAATTTTATCCTACCAAAATATTATGTCAGACTCTGATTTGAGAAAAAAAAAAAACCAATACTTTGTGCTAAACATGAAATACAGGAGATAATACAGAATTAAACTATTATCCATTATCTGTCAAATCCCAAGTTGTGATGTTAGAATTCTTCAACATAAAATGGGAGAAATTACAAATAAAAAGGAAGAAGTAAAGTATCTCTTCCAAAGCTGAATTGCATTGGAGAATGGGGCCATAATACATTACACACAGAGGTAGCACAAAAAAGGAGCTCTGAGTTCCATTTTCCTCACTTTTAGTCCACAGATTGAAATTAATTTAGTCTTCCTGTCTGCTGGAAATACTATTATCTACCTGCCATTGTTCTCTAGAAGGCAATACATACAAATAGTTCTTGACTTACAAATCTTACATTTAGTGACCGTTCAAAGTTACAGTGGCACTGAAAAATGACCATTTTTCACACTTATAATTGTTGAGGCATCCCATGGTTCATATGATCAAAATTCAACCACTTGGCAACTGGCTCATATTTATGATGGTTGCAGAGTTCTGAGGTCATGTGATCACTTTTTGCAACCTTCTGACAAGCAAAGTCAATGGGGAAGCCAGATTCATTTTATAACTCTGTTACTAACTTAACAACTGCTGTGATTCACATAACTGTGGCAAGAAAGGTCATAATAAAGTGGGGCAAAACCCACTTAACAACTATCTCACTTAGCAACAGAAATTTTGGGCTCAATTGTGGTTGTAAGTCGAGATTACTTGTATATGCAGCCTCCTCCTTAGGAAGTACTTATCTGAAGTATTTATCTATGTCCATTACATATATATGCATAAGGCCCAACTATGTTAGCAAGTTAGATTACTATTACATGCAGTTCTGTTCAACAATGCACCCTAATTCATACCCTAGACAATATTTCTCCTTCATTTCTATTTTCTGCAAAACTAATTTTACAACATTATCTTGGACTGATTGCAGTTTCTCTGCATGACCAAATCATGTGCTTTGGTAAGGAAAGCTGCCTTCAGGTTGTGCTCTACATCTAGTGAGTCTGTATCCACGCAGTTTTGTTGACATGGTAGAAAAGTGGTTTGTCATGCCTTCTAGATTATTTTTATATTTCCCAGTCTGGTTTGTAGTCCTATTCCCTGACCAGTCACACACACACACATGTACACAAGTGATCTGTACAATCTCATTCCAAGGATTAGCTAGCTAGCTATTACAAATTCTATTACAAATCCCATGAATCATGCAAAATGGTTCCTAGATATGTTTGATTTTATATTCTAAGAACTTAATGAACAGTCCTAACAGGAAGGGTTTTGACATTGATTACAGTTGCAATTAAAGTGTTATAAGTGTAGTGTACTCTTTAGTGTTATTTTTAGAGAACAAAAAACAAAAGGTTTTCTTAAACTGGCTTGATTACTGGACTACAGCCAGAAACCTGAAGATGCATTTCAACACTGAACCAAACCAACTGGGAATTACCATTCTGAAACTAACATATAGACAAAAAAGTAGTATCTGCAACGTAACATAAGAAAGAGGCCCAAATTTTATTCAACTGTAATATTCTAATATTATTAAAATGTATGAGATGTATGAGTTACATGTCCATCATATGACAATGGGAGAAAGTACCATTTTTATTTTGGTATATTGCTCAGTCACTCTTGACAAATTTTTTTTAAAAAAATCTATCTTCCAACCTACACTAAATCAGCATGATAGTTTAATTTATAATCTCAATCAAGAGTCCTTCAATCTGAAGTGGATTGACTTGAGCTAAAAACAAAAACCTTTGATTAGCAGTTCAAAAAGTTAACTATAGGTTTATTATTTATTTATTTATTTTTGTCTCCCAAAAAGAAAATGGGTAGCTTGCAACGTAAGAAATATACAACTAGAACAATTAAGAACATAATAGAAAACATAAAAGCCATGACAACAGAACAACCATAACAGTAAAAAAAATACTATATTCACAAACACATCAACCCCAGGCCTGAGAACATACTTTTGGGTGCACATAGACATGATCCTTTCTTTCATAGGTTTAACAAGACAGGGATGAGCCAGAAATAAATAGGTGCAATTAGCACTATTTTATCTGCATTCTGTTGCAATTGGAAAATGTTGTTTCTCTCTCTCTCTCTCTCTCTCTCTCTCTCAAATTAAGAGCTAAAAGATTATTTTTAAAAATAACCATAATTTTTATTTGATTTTAAATTTTAATAATATATTTTGATTGGCACTTCGTAAGTTTAACATTTAAAATTTTTGTATTTTCAAGTTCCTTTTCTTCATATTAATACACTGCGCAGGTCCAAGCTGATAGTTTTGCTCCATTGCATAATAAAGTAATGCAGCTAAATAATCTCTCCCTCTCCCCCTTCCCTGAAAACAGAAACAGAATAAAATGTTGACGCAAGTGAAGTGGGGGGGAGGGGGGGAACCAATGGAATAACATCGTGCTTTTCTTCCACTCACAAATCATTAGATGTTAGATGTTTTATATACCGATATAGTGTTTTATATATATCACACACACACACACACACACACACACACACACACACACACACACACTCCGGTTAGATACCCAGCCACTCCCATCCCTCACATAGCAGAATAACAGACAGTGGATATTCTTTCCCAATTCTGATTCATGGGAACATTAGGATTTGCTGAAACCTTGGAGCCGTGGTAGTGCTATGGTTAGAATACAGTATTGCAGGTTATATCTGTCCACAACCAGGAGTTTGATCAAAGGCTCAAAGTTGACTCATCCTTCCAAGGTCGGTAAAACCATAACCCATCCTTCCGAAATCGGTAAAATGAGAACCCAGATTGTTGGAGATAATATGCTGACATCTGTAAATAACTCAGAGATCGATGTAAAGCACTAGGGAGTGGAATATAAGTCTAAGTGTTACTGCTATTGCTATTTTCAAGTAATTAAAAATATGATTTTCTGTGAAAAAGTAAGAGTGACAAGAGCTAATTCAGGTTAATATAGTTATGCTACTCAAGTTATGTTTCTCGTGTTCTCTAATAGAGAAACAAAGTAAAGCAACAACTTTCATTGCATTTTGACAGGTACCATCTTTTTCACTGTGTACAATCAATGAGACAAAGATACATTATTTTTTTAAAAAGTATCTATTCATATCCTAGAAACAGCATTTAACTATCTTCCATTACTTATCCAGGGATAGGTTTAGAGCCTAACTAACATTCAGGTAACAGAACACCCATTCTTCTATTTTAGGATATAAAACAGAAAGAATTCTACATTATAGAGTAGACAAAAGCACAAAAAAAGTTTCTTTTGGGGGGTTCGCAACATGTAATATTAATTCATTCTGGGCAAGTTGTTTATAAATCTGTAATATCGAAGATACAATAAATTTTCATTGCAGCCATTTACTAGTAAATTAACTCAGAGCAGAAAGTTTTAAAATGAAAATACCACTAAGTAAATTACTTTTTAAAAATTAGTTACCCTGACTATTGGAATTGCAATTTCAGCACAAACATCAAAACAAAAATAGCACTATCCAGGGAAATCAAAGTTGGATGCAATTTTAAAGATTGGTAAAAGAAGTGAACTATGCTGCCAATTAATACACCAAAAATGCAAACAATCAACAAATCCTATCTAGTACCAGTACTGCTTTAATGGGTGAATATGATTTGGTTCAAGACACAACAAATACTACAGTTGTTGTAGCTATAGTAGATCCATAGAGCTTTCCCTCAAGAAATTTAGGAAGGTGGAAAATATAAAACAGCCAATACTTGGAAATGAGGTGCTTTCTATTAGCTTCTACAGAAGAACTGCAATGGAATATAGTATATTCCATAAGACAGATATTTCACAATAAATAAATAAAATGTTGATGTAACTATTCATAGAGATTAAATATTATTTGTATGGCCATTAGAAAACATTACAAAATTTTTGGAAAATGGAGGGATATCAGCACTTCTGAATGTAACTGTGAATGATATTTTTAAGAGGGAGTTTTTAATCATTAAACATTTTTCAGCATTGCTGCTATCTCCCAATATTCCCAAAGAAACACAATATTTATCAAAGTAGATTTAACTACAGAAATTTGGATCATTGATATACAGGTAGTCCTCAACTTATGACCACAACTGAGCCCAAAATTTCTGCTGTTAAGTGAAACATTTGTTAAGTGGAATTTTGCCCCATTTTACGACTTTTCTTGCCACAGTTAAGTGAATCACTGCAGTTGTTAATAAATGTTAAGTGAATCTGGTTTTCCCACTGACTTTGCTTGTTAGAAGGTTGTAGAAGCTGACATGACCCCAAGGCGCTGCAAACGTCGTAAGTATGAGTCAGTTGCCAAGCATCTGAATTTTGATCATGTGGTCATGGGCATACTGCATGGTCATAAGTGTGAAAAATGGTCATAAGTCACTTTTTTCAGGCTGTTGTAACTTCGAACAGTCACCAAATGAACAGTTGTAATCCGAGAACTACTTGTACTGACAGAGTGCCATGTTGGATGCACAATTTGTTGTTTTAATGTTGCGCCTCCTACATGGATGCTCTAACATGAAAGTCAGAATATTTTGTGCCTTAAGATACTCTTCCAACCTCTAGATTGGACTAGAAAATTGTGCTCCTTCCTCAACATGTTACTCATTCTGTGAGGCGTTTGGGGCTGGAAGTGAAACTCTTTCCCTACCTGACTAATTGGCTTATATTTTGGCTCATTGTCTTCTTCCTTTTCCATTAGAAACAGGGGTAACTGTGTCATAATAATGTAATTTTTTCTTTCCTTGAGGAAAAAAAAATTACAACTCTGCTCTTACAAGCAACCTGTCAGGTAGACATTCTGAACTATTTCAAATGACCCTTATCCTTCTCTGTGACTTTTTGTATTGTATCAGAGAAGATACCAAGTCTTGGGTTTCTTCTTACCACACTCGTTGCCATGCCAAACTTTTCACTAACAAACCAGCTAGAGTAATGCATTCCTTCACCTCTATAAAGAGATCACAGGATATAATTTCCCTGAACATTTATTGTTGACCTACCATGTATCAACTGCCTGGATATTATTCTGATAGTATCTGCTATTATTTTTTTTAAGATATCTCAATTTAATCCACCATAGTCTCCGGCTGCCCCTCAGACAGCTCATCTATTTGTTCAGTAAGTTTTCCAGAATCTAGAACTAAGCCTGCCCAATTATCTTATATTTTTCAGAGGCATACAATTAACAGCACAATTCTTGAAAGCTGTTTCAATTATTGGACATTACGCTCCACCTTCATTATATCTATCTTCTGTAGCTGGAGAAATCAAGAAGACATATGCTACCTTAAGAGTATTAACTTCATTCTTGCATAAACTACCAGCAAGACTAATTATCTTTTAACTACAGCTAAATTTGCTTTCAAAATACATCTATTCAGATGTCATTGTTTCAGATCACTGTCATGTCTTCTATCAAATTTATCCCAGTTGTAAGTTATTTGAGTGGCCTCCTCAGGATCTCCTTAAAGAACAGCTAGATAATGCCAAAACACTGCAAGTCCTCTGTTGCATCACTGTGAAGGTCTCCTATCACATTTAGCTTTCAAATGTGATTTGATTCTACTATTTGATTCTTTTCTCCTCAGCTAAGAAGCTGGATGCCTAGTGGAACATTTTAGACTACTCGTATATATAAATCCCAACATAACCTCCATCGATACTGAAGCTCTCCATTATTTCTCACCCATGTCATGATTCACACACCCACACCCCAGTATATTACAACATCATTGCCAATCTTGGAATTGGGGATAGGAGAGAAGAATTTAGGTGGAAATATGTTACACATCTGTCTCAGAAGAGACACAAGGGAACATCTTATTCACTGGAAGGGATATCCAGGAAAAGAGAAAGTTCACTACTGAGAAAAGTTGAAAATAAAAAAATGGAGAGATGAAAATTCTCCCTCTTTTTGCTTTCTTCTATTAGGAAGGAGAGGGGGAGGAACTCTGAAACCACTCCAATTTCCACCAAAGAAATGGAAATCTCTCCCCTCCCCACATCCCCAAGTAGGAGGGAAGCAAAGTTAAGGAAGTTGTGTTGTCCACTCTTGCCAACAAACAGTAACAGAGATATGATGCCTATCCAGTATTTCTTACACTCTCGGAGGATGAGAGGGAGAAGATGCTCCTGGCACTACCACATTGCAAAGGAGAGGGGAAAGAGAAAATAGAGAGGAAGTGCCTTAAGGTCTGAAGTTGACAAATTAGGAAGGAAAAAGTCTCAGTATAGTTAAAAATGTGGGCTCATTATGTAATCTGAGAATTTTACCTTGTACATGTGTATTTAATATTCCCAAAGAATACCTTACCTCAATCCTTGAAATCTACAACTGCAGGTTTACCAGCAAATTCACTAGAGGACAGAACTTATGCAACAGAGTAAGCTCTAACAGCTGAAAGCACAGAAACTACCAAGATAGTATGACCTTTCAGAAAAGCACATAGCATCTTAAAGACTAAACATTTATTAAAGAAGAAGGCTTCAGGAATTACAAGTCACTTCATTAGAGGCACTGAGAAAAATACATGCATCTATGAAAAATATATGCATCAACGAGTGCATATATTCGTTGGTCAGAGAGAGATGAAATATAGTATGTGGAGATAATTATAATTATCTATACATAGTGGCCATTGTAATGGTAGGTAGTAAAATTCCTGTGAGAGGGGCAAAGAAATGCTGCCTCTGGAATGATCAGATAAGAGATAGCATAGCCTGCAGCTGGAGAGTGGGTGAGGCAAGAGGCTCAGAAGGGATCTTCTCTAGTTTCTTCAGCTAGGTTGGAGAAATGTACTTTCAAATTAATGTCAATATAGGTTTACAATAAAGTAAAATTAGCTTATCTGGTTGTATTTCCTGTCTGGCCTACCTGGTATGGCTGACAGCCTTCACAAAACAAGAACTGGGTATGACATAGGCATAGACATCTTACACTGGGTGATGCCATACTTCAGGAATTTAAGGTAAAGCCCATTAGAAATTCAAGCTGGTTTAATAGTTGCTGTCTTCCTTCAGACAACAGTTCTAGCTAAGCTTAAAGATCTGAATGGAGAGAATCAATACTGTAAAGAATTTTAAATAATTTCAATATATTTGAAGGGAAACACATAAGGTTGAGTTTGGATAACTTTCACTAAAGTTGATGGTGATACATGGTACACCCACTATGAAAAGAAAGAACTGTCCTAAATGATGAAAGTATAAACAGACTAAATGTCTAAGGAAATTAACAGACTAAAAGTTCAGGAGCCAGATAGATTATGCAAATCTAATTCACTAAGTATGAAAATATACTTGTAGGAATTACTGAGGAAAATAAATGTTGAAGTTCGTGTGTGATAAATTTACAACAGAAATTGCTAACACATTCCAGGAAAGCAATTTGCTTACTACTATTCTGAAGTTCTCTAAATTACTCTAGATTTTTCTTCCAACTTGACAAATACTAAACACTACATTTTGAATAAATAATAATTATTTAAGATAATAATTTAGAACAAAGCAGGTATTAATCAGAAATTCTCTTCATTTACTATTAATTAATGGCATCTAGAAAATATTATATTTTCTTTAGAGACTTTAACACTGTCATCTGTTTAGGACTCTTTTGACAATTTTGAAAGGAAGAGAAAACATAAGAGAAACCAGGGTGGATAAAATTACTTACTTAATCTAGCATTTATTTCAAACAGCCAATATAGATATCTGAAGGAAGTCCACAAATAAGAACATCGTAGTAATAGCACCTTCCTGCTAGCAAGTGAACTAAGAAGTACAGTAGATTGCTTATGATACTAAAAGGAGGACTTCCAGATGTGGACTGCAAAACATGGAATGATGACTGCTACTCCATCCCTAATTAGAAGTAATATTTAGGATCATGAGTTAGTCAATAATTTGTCTAATATTCTAAATGGTCTATCCTTACATTCAGAGGAATAAATTTATTAGTTTAAATATACATTGTAAGGTACTGGTTCTTTTTACCTGTCCTGAGCCATATATCATCCTATGCATTTTTTTTTCATTACAGTACTTGCTTAAGTATCGCTTTCTCCCAACTAAAAAAAAGTATGACACTTCTCAAATGACTTCAAGTCCCTTGATTATTCTGATTGCACTTTCTTGCACTATTCTTGCTCTACAGTATTTTCTTAGCCTCAGAATTGTACATGATATTTCAAGTGTGGTTACACCACCGATTTTCACAAAAACATTACAGCGCTAGAAATTTATTTTTGGCTTCTTTCTTAATAATGTCTGTAATGTTTCCACAGTGCAACAGCTTCATTTCACATTAAACTATCTCTTCCAGCCAGTTGGAAGTCTTTTCTTTTTCTTTTTTCTTTTTCTTTCTTTTTTTTCCCTTCCTTTCTTTTTCTTTCCTTTCTTTCTCCTTCCTTCCTTCCTTTTCCTTTCCTTTTTTTCTTTCTCTCCTTCCTTCCTTTATCCCTCCCTCCCTCCCTCTCACACACACTGTATATTTATAAAAATAGCAGGCCAAATTATTATTCATTGTTCCTGCTACCTCTTACCCCAGGTTGGGAGAGTCCCTGGGGAAACTCAGTTCCATTCTTGTTATATGACAAGTTCAGAAGTAGGCATCCTATTTTATTCAAGCCTGCAAGTTGGTACAGATGCATACATGTATTTATTCCATAATATTTGTATATCACCTTAATAGTAGTTGGCACATCAATCTTATGACCTGCCTTCATACTTAATCCACTTTACATATATGGCCTGGAAACCATATGACTGTCACTTCTGGTTCTGCCTTAGCCATGAAAAACCACTTGGATGACTTTGGGTCACTCACTCTCTCTCTCTCTCTCTCTCTCTCTCTCTCAACCCAAGTCACCTCACACAGGACTGTTGTTGGGAAAAAACCGGAGGAAGGAGTATTGTGTGTGTTTGCGGCCTTGGAGTTACTATAAAGAAACAAAAGGCAGGATTTCAAAAACGAATAAATAAAATTTGATAACCCTCCAGCTGACCTTACAAAGTGATTAGCTTGATATCATCTTTTTAAACCACCACACCCCCCTCAATTCAGCCGCCTTTGCTTTTTAAGGAATTCAATACTTTGCAGGCACATCTGGCCACCTCCCCCAGTAATTCATAAGCCATTTAAAAAGTCCCAGTCTTCAACTCACTATTTCTTTCCATCTTTAACTTTTCCTAGACGGGAGATGGGGAGGCAGACGACGTTACCAGCGACAGCAGGAACCTGGCAACAGAGGGCAGCACCCTTCTGGGAGAAGCAAACCACTGGAGCATCCGAGCCCTACACCCCCTCCGCCCACCTGGCCACCCCTCCTCTAGAAGCCCCTTCGAGGGCAGAACATCGCTAATGCAACCAGACAGCCTCCTCCTCCTCCTCCGAGTAAAAAGGCAGGGAAGGAAGAGCAGGTTCCCAAATGGAGCTTCCTTGGGAGGCCAAAGATCGAGCCGGCCGAGATCTCTGTATCCCGCAAAAGGGTGGAAGAGGGCGGGGCAGAACAGGGCGCTACCGTGGAAGGTAGAGTTTGCAAGTATGTCCGCCAGCCCTGAGAGTAACGAATAACGAACGCCCCCCCTCCCCTCCCCTCCGGCGCAACTCGACGTGCTCCGAGCGGCTGCTCAGCCGAGACACGGCGGTGCGTCCACTCCTACCTGCGTCTCCCTCCCTCCCCCTTTACCTTGAAAGGGTTGTTAAGGTCTGGGTCCGCGAAAGGGTTGCTGTCGAAATCCGACATAGCGACGGTCAGGCAGGCGCTGCGATGCGCGAATGGCGGCCGCCAGCGACTTTAGTCGAGCGCCCCAAAGGCAGCCCCGTCCCCGCCGATGCCAGCCGAGGTAGATCCGGCACGAATCCCCACCCACCCCCGAAATCCAATGGAGCCCGATAGGATAGCCAGGCCTCCAAGATGGCCGCCCAGGAAATGACGTAAGGGGAAGGGACGCGAGGGGGACGGGGAGATGGAAGAAGAATAAAGCGGAGGGGAGATCAGGGAAGGGGGCGTGCTTCTCGGGGTTTTTTGGGCGTGTTTCTTGTCCTGCGTTTTCCCTTTTCTCTCCCGCGTGTTTAACAAGATTAGGGTGAACTACCAGGTAGTTAGTTCTCTTTGGCTTTCTTCCCTACGCCCATTTAAGGAATGCAATGCAGCAAGCTTCAAGATCTCCTGTTTTTATTGATGAAATTTTGCAAGTTTTAGCATTTGGATCCCGATGCCTTTTCGATGTGAATGTGTGAAACATTATTTTTAAAGTTTAACTTTTCTTGATGCCGTATTAAGGTTCTTGCATTGATTGAATAATAAAAGCCATCGTTGGGGGGTGGGGGTGGGGGGTAGGAAGCGAAGATAGTTTTATTGCAGCTGTTTTCAAACTTGGCAACTTTATGATGTGTGGACTTCAACTCCCAGAACTCCGCAGTCGGCAATTCTGGAAAAGATTGGAAAAGAATTCCAAGCTTGGAAAATACTACTTTATTGCCCGTGTCCGGCATTTGTCAATTGATGAACTTTTAACTAAGATTATTTATGATTTGTTCTGTTCTCCCCAAACCAGCAAGAACCTGGCTTTTGTTTTAAACGTATTGTTTACACAGTTTTTCACATTATATTTAAGACTTGTGTAGGAAAGTTTTTAGTCTTTTTTATTAAAGGAAAAATTGAATAGAGATAAATATAAATACAAGTGAAAATAGAAAAAGAAGTAGAAATGAACAATTATAAACAAGGATCTTCTGATCTTGACAGTGGTTTTAGATACATTTATATTTTGCTGTCTCTAAGTTTCTTTGTTTCCATTTAGCTAGTTTCTAATCTTCAAACCCGTAATTCACAAATTCACTTCTCTCTTTTTTTCAGCAAAAAGTTCATAAGGGGTTTTCAATCACTAATAAATGTAATTGAGGTTTCTATAATTAAAAAATATATATCATCTCTGCTACTATGTCATCTTCACAAACTATTCTTCCATTGTGGATATTTCAGTCTTTCTATTTTTGCCGCATATAAAAGGCTGACAGCAGTAAATCATATATAAAAATAAAAAATCTTCCATGGCTCTTTTCTAATTGACTATCCATTAATCTAGCAAGAAAAGTTCTGCTTTCAGTCAAATGTTGATCTTTAAAATTCTTTGTATCAATATATGTATTTGCACCCAGAAATGTTAACTTCTTTAAACTCTAGGCATGATAAAATTACCCTTCATGTTGTCCCCATTTCCAACAAAAGCTCAAAGTACCATATACATTCTAGACAATTTTGGGGTAATTATCTGTTTTTAAGCATCCTAGACACATTAAGCTCTGATTTTGAAAACATTTTTGCTAGAACAAATAACAGATTTTTTGAAAAAGCAGTATGTAAACTATTCACATTTTTAATGTAGTCAATTCCCCTTCATTTCCCCTTTCCTGATAAGATCATTTATATTTAGGCTTCAAGGCGCCTCAGATTATCAAATTGCTGTCTTTTTGACTGAAGTCATGATCTGAGATGTGAAGTCTAAAGCAAGGCTGCGTATACTGTAGAAGGGAAAGGACCAGATTAATACCCTGAAAAATAATTGTGGATTACAATGGAATAGCTGGGCAAAACTAGCAGCCCAATAGACAATGATGGAACTGCCACCGACTGTGAGGCTTGGTGGCACTTGGCAGTGCATCTTCAGAGTGGAAGTGACTGCAAAAACCTAGGCACAGATCTTTCTTGGTGGTGGTGAAGTTTGGTGGCAGTGGATTGGTTATTTTTAAATAAACACCAGTGGGTCATATTGCTGGGTGGGTTGCAGGTCATTCAGGCTGGTCTAAACAATAACTATTGTATTTGTTACCTGAGTTTTTGATGGAGGGAATGGGAATGCCAAAGTCATGTTTTAGTATTAATACTGTGTTCCTAGATATCTCATTACATGATATTTAATACGTTATATTTCATGGGACTGATAGATCTAGTCCTACCCCAACTTTGTATTCCATTTCCAGCTTTTTCACCTCCACTCCTTACTCTAATTTCCAAATTCCTTTGCCTCCCTGTGTCTGACATGGTATTGGTGCATACTTTGCAGCTTTAGCACAGTCCTTGATGTAGAAACTGTTTTAAAAATGCTACCATACAGAGAAGCTCTGTTTGATCCCTATCACAAATAAACCCATTCTGAACTTTCCATTATTAGAAACTAAAACAAGTAACTAATGAAATCATGCAACCGATGTACTGTACGTAATAGATATATATTGCATAAAAACGGCATATTTATAATACCGGTAGGAACCTGGAGAAAATAGCCAGCTGAGACAGAAAAACTACACCTTGACAAGATGTACAGTTCTTAATTCTGGAGTTGTAGTTCCAATAATCTAATGCGATTATCCTGTCCAACCTGCATCGACAGAGGAAACATGCTATGGACCTCATCGGTCAAGGAAGTTGGGCTGGTGGGATCCAGAAGAGCCTTTTCTGCCATGGCACCTGCCCTTTAGAACATGCTGCCCACCCCTTCCCCAAGATAAGATCCACACCCTCCCTTCTAGCCTTTCGAAAGGACTTTAAGACCTGGCTGTGCCAGCTGCCCTGAGGCCCCAATGGGGAAATGACATCTTGGAGGTAGTTAATCAATTAGTCAGACCCAGTGGTGAAATCCAATTTTTTTCACTATCGGTTCTGTGGGTGTGGCTTGGTGGGTGTGGCTTGGTGGGCGTGGCAGGGGAAGGATATTGCAAAATCTCCATTCTCATCCCACTCTGGGGCCAGCCAGAGGTGGCATTTGCCAGTTCTCTGAACTACTCAAAATTTCCACTACCGGTTCTCCAGAACCTGTCGGAACCTGCTGATTTCACCCCTGGTCAGACCCCATCTCCACCCCTTGCGCACCTTGCTCCTTTCCTTTCTGTCTTGGTTAATTGAACTTTAACTGAATTTTAAATATATGGTTCTTACTTAATTTAGTGTTTTATGTGGTATTTTAATTGTATAAGTCTATAACTAGAGGAGTGTAATACAAGAAAATATTATTTCTGTCTCTTATTTATATAATATATATAATTGTTTATTGCTTACGTCTGTTTTAGAGGGTCATGCCAGTAACTACTATTTTGTTTTAAGATCTTCATCATTTGAGGGTCTGCTACAACCAAAGTCTCATGAACTGGCAATCTGCCTGATTTACAGACCATCCTGAGCCCCCTTCCAGCCATAGCTTCTGTTTTCATGCAAGCATGATAGGAGTTTCCATTAGCAATCACTTTAATATGGATCGAACGATTTGTATTATTCCATGCATTTTTCTCCTTGTCTAAATAAAAATTAAAGAAGTATCTGTAAGTGTGTGTGTGTGTGTGTGTGTGAGTATTGTAGAAGGTACCTTGTAGAACCAATTAAAAATACATTTATTGCAGTAGATTAATAAAATATGCATACCTAACAGTATTAACAAACTCCTGAATTTAGTGTGGCAATTACAAAGCAGTTTGCAGTTAATATCTTCGGCAAAGTTCTCCCAATTGCTTCCCTGCAATTGATACTAGTCTTATCCTCTGGAGTAACAGAGAACAAATCTAGTCATCTTTGGCATGACAGCCTTTCAGATATCTGAAGATCATTATCATAATTCTCCTTCTCCCCAGACTAAACAAATTCACGTCTTCTGTTTCAATTGTTTCTCCTAGGACTTGATTTCCAGATTCCTCATCACTTTTGCTGTTCTCTAAATACACATGTATTTGTCAATGTCCTTAAAATGTGGTGGGCAGAATGAAAGAGGGTATCACATTTAGAAGAAAATGGAGCAGAACCATTTAATTGCTATGATGTACACAATAGTACATAGTTTCACTGACTAGCCTAATACTGCAGCTGCATCAAATTTCTGGCTGAGCTTGAGCTTGAAATATACTAAAACACTCAGAACCTTTCAGATATGTGCACCAGGAGTGGATTCTAAATTTTTTTACTACCGGTTCTGTGGGCGTGGCTTATTTTGTGGGTGTGGTTTGATGGTCATGTGACAATTGTTTAGGATTTAGCAGAGGTACTGGTCTACCAGGCTTTTAACTGCTTGCAGAGCTGTACCGATCTACCCATTTATTTTTGCAGGCACTGTTCTACTCATGTATTTTTGCAGGCACTGGTCTACTCATTTGTTTTCTTTTAACACTGATCAGCTGTAGGGCGGCCCTTTGAAGCCCAGTGGCAAGAGTTTAAACAGTTTTTTTCCCTCTAGCCATCAGCTGGGACTCAGGAGCCAGCAATAGATTGGGGATGGGGCCAAATAAAAGGTAAGAATAACACGGGGAGGGGGGTGGGGGGGCAGGCAGAACCAGTTTGGTGACATCATATCGTCACCGCTACCGGCTCAGCAGAACCGGGCTGAACCGGGAGGAACCCACCACTGATGTGCACCTATTTCATCTCGAATGCTTTTTTCTCTATTGAATTCTATGGTGTATTTAATTATAAGCTGTTAAACTATATGAGATAACTGCATCTTCAGTGAATAATGGTGGTTATAGAATAAGTCTCCCAAATCTAGTAGGCACCTGATAAGATGGAATTGCCATTTTTCAGAATTTTAAGTCACGCTAAGTAGGAATGGGAAAGTTTAGAGTATGCCAAGTTGGGATATGATGTCAAAAGTATATGGTTTATTTTTTCTAAAACACGAGTTATGAACTCCCAGCTGTTAGTGACAAACGGGCAGTGATATCTACTAAAATATACTTTCTACTTTTATAAACTACTTTGCAATATTGATACTTTATGCATTTTTGTTCTTGTCAAGAGTCTGACTTGCAAATAGCACGAAACAGCTCATTTTTTTCTTTTTTATTACCTAAATACAAAAAAATTTACACCAAATTACAAGAGGAAAAAAGCTGTTAAAAAGCTGCAAAACATGCATAATGTATATTAACAGATGTACATATATTAATAAATTAAAAATATGATTGGTTACAATCATCCATGATTAATCTATTTTAATCAATTCTGCAAACCATCAAATAGTTAAAGCCACATGTATGTTTTTCTGATGCTGAACAATATTTTCATCAATATTTTCTTTGTTCAGAGGTCGGCACCCATTTGATAAAGATGGAATATAAACATCTGAAGACATTAAACTCAAAGTTGAGTTAATATATGTAATAGCTTCTTACCAAAATAAAACAATGTATTTAGATTAATATATTTCAACTGCATCTCAACATAAATGCAATGAGGTCATTTCTAAAATATTTCTTGTTAAAAGATATAAACTAAAAATCAATTTCAAATTTTGAATATTTTAACCCCTTTTTAGTTAAATAAAATTTACAAGCAAATATGTACAGTACATATACACACAAAGGATTTTGAGGAAAAGTTTTTAAAAAGCAGAATAAAATCTTTTTAAAAAGAGGATTTTAGTAGTCCTTCTTTCTCTCTTTCTCCCCCAACACCTATTTTTCCCAGCCACTAATTGCTACTTGGATATTTACATTTTTTTTACTTTAGATATTATCACTCATTTTGTCTAGATCATTTCCATTTTCATTATTATTAAAACAATTTCTCTTTTTCCTCAAAAAATATATTCTAAATATCTTGGCTATCCCTGCCATGTGAGGAGTTTTGTATATAAGGGAACCAAAACAGTCCATTTTCAAAAGTAAGATAAATCCAGAATTCATTCATTGTGGAAAATAAAAATAAAATACCCTGATAGAAAAGACAATGGTGCAGTTTTTCAATGTATATATATATACCAAATATATACCAAATCAACATTAAAAATATATACCAAATCAACATTAAAAACTGTGGAATTTTTTAATACTAAATAAGAACATTGGTCCATCAATCCCAGAATCATTGTGGTTAATTTAACCATGTTTTACTTGATCCAATTTTCTGGGTTTGCACAATAAATTGAACTAAACATTTTCACATTGGCTGAATATGCATGATACCTGACACTAAAATATAGTTGGCTGGTTGGTTTGTGATTTTGTACCTTCTGTGAATACAGCAACTGACTGGCAATGCTTGTCCTATGTTTCAGGCAGGGCTTAACCTGAGACCTCTTGTAACAAAAAGCATATGCTTCCCCATCCCTCATGTAATCAGTTTTCCACAATGTTCTCCAAATATCTTACATATTTTTCCACCTAGATTGAACTCATAACCATCAACTACGAAACATGCAGCTATATCAGGTCTATAAACTAATGGTACATTTCACTGAACTGAACCACAAATCTCATCATTCTCAGCAGCTGTCATTAAGTCTTTTGCACTGAAGAGGCTGGGTGTGTTCTATCAATCTGGGACTGTATTTTAGCAGGGCTTGATTTTGCCTTGAACAAGTGGTGATTTTGCTATTTGTGCTGCACTAATTGCCTCCTAGGTTACAATTTCCAGTGCTGCTGTACCATCAATAGCCTCCCACCGACCAGTACGCTCCCACAGAGAGGGGCTCCTCCAGGTGCCGTTGGCCAAACAATGTCGGCTGTCGGCCCCTAGGGGGAGAGCCTTCTCTGTGGGGGCACCGATGATCTGGAATGAGCTCCCCCCAGAGATACGGAGGATTCCGGATCTGCGCACCTTCCGCCGCGAGCTGAAGACTCTTTTATTTCATCAAGCCGGCCTCGCCTAAATCTTCTCCCTTTTAAGTGTAAATTTTAAATTTTTACTGTATTTTAAATATGGGTATTTTAAATTATGGGTATCAATTCAGCCAAATTTATTTAATTCATTTTATTCGATTTTAAATTTTGTATATGTATGTGTTTTATTTCATGGCTGTTCACCGCCCTGAGTCCTTTGGGAGTAGGGCGGTATAGAAATTCAATAAAATAAAATAAATAAATAAATAAATAAGCATTAGATTACACATCAGTTCAGAAAGAATTATCTGGGAAACGTTAATAGGGCAGAGTGTGGTAGAAGTGATTAAACAGAGTAAATATATATATTTTTTGTGAAAACAACCACCTCTAGTGCTCAAAGTAGGAACTGCAGAGAAAACTGTAATGGCATAATAGCTAGTTCACCATAAAGGAGAAATTGAATATGGTTTTTGCTGTCTAGGAAGAAGACAGTTTTCAATGGATTAATTTCTAATAGATATCATGCAGGTTTCAGATTAGATCTAAGGCTACTAGTGTTAGCTGAAGCAGCAAATAAAGAGTTCTACAAATGTCACTGAATTTGTGAATAAATAGCTAAACAAAGCTATACTAACAAATCAAAGATATAAAGTGTGACATTTAGGAAATATACACCAATCCCATGCTCAATTAAAAAGGCCCAAAATCAAGATCTTTGTCAGATGGTTGCGTAGCCCCTGCTTGTCACATCCACCTCCCTCTGTAATTGATTCCACTATCCAATTGCTCTTATTGTTGAAAAGCTACTTACTTGGATAGTCAGAATCAAATACAGCTTTCCTATAATTTAGGATAATTATTTTTTGTATTGTTCTCTGCAGACCTGAAGAGCCACTTTGGCATAGTAGTTAAGCATAAGTTTAAAAAATGGGAAGCCATGAGTTATAACCAGTGATGGGATTCAAATAATTTAACAACCGGTTCGGCTGGGTGGGTCATGTGACTGAGTGGGCATGGCCAACTCTACATCACTCATGTGGGTGGTGCCTACATGGGACAGGCAGGGTTGGGGAGGGAATCCAGGGGTCTCTGGTGGGTTGGATGGGATGGTGGGCTCGGGAGGGTAATCGTTCCTTTGCTTGCGGCCCCCGGGGGACTGGCCAGGAGTGCCCGGCAGACTCGGGCTAGGCTGGTTGGCTCACATGGCAGTGGCAGGGATCACTACTCGGGGGTTGCCACTGGGCCTGGACGCAGCAGGATGCCCTTGCCCAGATGGCTCCAAAATTAAATGTGGAAAGCGGCATACTGCGGGGGGGGGGGGAGACCCGCTCTGGACCTGCCCATTTGGCTGAAGGGCCACCTCAGGGGCAACATGGCAAGACTTGGCCTCCTTTCGGGCCCGGCTCTCAGCTGCCACCCACTCACCCTCCCCTCCACCTCGGGTCCCGCATCCAACCCGTGACGGGAGACTTACCACTTCTGGGCAGCAGGTGAGCAACCCTCAGGGGACAGCGCTGCACTGGATCGCTGTGTGCCCAGACTAGGCATTTTGCCTTGGGCTTCCTGGCCACAGGCTGCACGGAACCCAAGAGCTGGGCTGGGCCCGAAAGGCAGCCAAGTCTTGTCGTGTTCCCCCCCCCCCCACGGCCCTTCGGCCAAGCATGGCAGGCTGCAGGCCAGATAAATTGCTTTGGTCTGGGAGGGTATAGTTTGGGGCCAGAGGTTCTAGGCGAGAGTGGGCAGTGAGCGTAGATTTCCCGGGAGGAATGTATGCAATGGCCCCAGGGTAACTCACACCATGTAAAACAGCAACCTAGTTACCTAAAACTAGGGAGTGGGGAAGACTTGAGAGCGAGGAAGCTGGAGAGCAGCTGGGCTGCGGGTGCCATGTGGTCTAGAGCCTAGGCAAGCTGTGACGACTGGTGAGCAAGGCATGTGAGTGGCCAAAGCAGACGAGGCAAGAAAAGAAGTGGCTGTAAGAGGTGGGGTGGGTGGGGCCAGCCAGTGGTGGGATTTGCAGGTTCACCGAACTGCTCAGAATCTTAACAACCGGTTCGCCTGAACTGGTCCAAACTGGCTGAAGCCTACCTCTGGTTATAACCTGTAAGAATAATTTAGAAACTTTTTCTTTTCTTCTAGAATATGTTATATAATTTTGTGCTACTACTTCATTCAAATAATTAATAAATATCTTTAACAGTACAAGCCCTAGAAACAATAATTGTTTAATTATAAAATACTGTAATATTTTATTAGATATTTAATGAACAATTTTTGAAGCCACTTTTTGAGTGTAATTTTCTAATCAGCTGTCAATTCACCTAATAATATGCCAGCAAGCCCAGCTTCTTAGTCAGAATATTATGGGTACTATGTCCAATGATTTTCTAAAACAATAATATGTACTATGTTTTTAATATTTCCAGAATCTAATAAGGAAATTATCAAATTTAAAATTATAACAATTCATTGAATAAGTAAAATATTTGAAAAATTATAAAATGGAAACAATTTAGGAATAATAGGCTTCATAATCATTTTATGCCTCTTTGAAACATCTACAGTTTTCCTTTGGACAACATCTGCAATATCTTCCTTTTTATTGAAAGAGGAATAGATCCCTACAAAGAAACTACTTTTATTCCTTCTTTCACTTATTTGAACTCAGATGTTTTCAAAAGTATCATCATTCCCTTGCATTTTTATGCAGCTGTGATTTTTTTAGTTGCCAGTGTAACATCTTTTTCATTAGTTCTTTTTCTAAAAAGTTTTATTTTTAGTTGGGGTATTCTTTTCATAAGCATTATCATCGCACAGATCAAGAAATATTTTAAAATTACAGTTCATAAAGAGAATTGTCTAGCTAATCAGCAGAACCAATTAGGGTTAGGCCAAGTCTCAAAGTTTCAAGCACACAACGTATGGAACAGCCAAGATCTCTTTCTACACAACGAGACATTAGAGTTAGAAAGTAAAACTTCCCTAGATTTACTTGGCTTTTCTTTTTCTGGAATCAGAATTACTAGTGACTGTGCAAGTATTTCCTTATATCAGCAACAGGAAAGTTGTCTTCAGCTCCAAAAGATACATCTGTGCACTTTTATGCTTCTTGCTCAGAGAAACATTCTTATTGAGCAATAATGTCTTATTTTGCACCATTGTTGTTATTACTGTGGCACTGGTGTTGACACACTGATATTACTGGGGTGGTTGATGTCAAAATTTCTAGACTGATTGATTGACTTTAGGGATTGGAGTGGTAATAGAAAACTCTCAGCTGCTATACACTTTTTAATTGCTGTAAAAATATCTTACCACTGATAATATTGATTATGTACATTCAAGTTGGTGTTGACTCTTGGGGAGCACATTGATAGATTTTCTCAGGGATGATCTAGTTATCCTCTTCTCTTTCTCTTAAGCTTTCCCAGGAATATTGAGACCCAGCTCCTTCGTTGTGTCCAAAATATGTCCAATTTGGTCATGGTGAATCAAATGAGAACTATGGAATGATTTGTTCTATGATCATTTGTTTTCAAATAGTCTCAAGAATCTTCTCCAATACTGAAGTTCAAAAGCATAAACATTCCTTCTATCCTCCTTTTTCAAAATCCAGCTTTTGCTTCCATTCAACAATACAGGAAAAGCACAGAAGTATCTTTTGTGATTTTTTTTTATCTTTGTAGGTATAAACATTCCCATGATCTGAATATATTTTCCAAGGCCTTCATGGCTACTCTGCCACCTGGTAGTCTGTAATGTATTAATTGACTTCTGGTTTTTAAAAATTTACCTACTATTTCATATCTTCATTGCCAATTCTAAGTCAATGAACATTTTGCCACCAATTTCAGCAGCACAAGCCTTAGACACAGAGACTGCAGAGTAATGTAAATGCAGAATCAAAAGAATTGCTCCTTTGGCTCTTGGGAGCCTTACCCTCTCTTCAAAGGCAACAGCCATTGTTCCTCAGATTATATTGTTAGCATGTAGCACCTTTCACAGACATCAGGACTACACTGAAGCCTATTCCTAGAAGCGATTCCAAAGTTTATACATGTATACTGTAGTATTCTATTGCACTTAGACTTCTAGTTGTAATGCACTTGTTTTTTATTACTTCTTACCTACTCACTAGCAAAAATGTGTATAAACTAGGACCATCAAAATCTTTCCTGCCACAAGCGTCTGACCTAGTAATTGGGAAAGCACTCCTTTCTCTTTCCTTAAAAAAACTGACCCAGGTTACATCAGAATATGAGAAACCAGCAGGCATGAAGCAGAAGAAGCGGAAAGCTTGGATGCTTGCTTTAGAAATTTTAGGTATTACCAAGCCATGCTCTACACCAGTGATGCTAACCTTTTTTCCCTCAGGTGCCGAAAGTGTGTGCATGCCCACACCCATAATGCAATGCCCCCTGCCCCCCACGCATGCACCCACACATGCACCCACGACCCTCCCACGCCCAGTTTTGGGCCTAGCAGGCCTTCCTGAAGCCTCTGGAGGCCTGTTTTTTGCCCACCTCGGGCTCCAGGGGCTTTCCTATTCACCTTCTATAAGTTTCAGAACTTAAAAAATTGAAACTACTGACCATATCTATTATCACTTTATTTATCTGAAATCCTTCCAGTTTTCCGGTAGATAGGATCTTTGTTTTCTCTAGGTTCAATGAAAGACCAGGCTTTTTGTTTTCCTGTTTTATTTTTAGAATGATTGGAAAGATGTAGATCCTGCAGACCCAATGTGTCATGTGTAAATGCCTCATTCTTAAATGAAAGATATATGTATCCATGGAATGTCAAGGGTTAATTTATTCTCCTCTTCCTAATGTATTCCTCATTAACCACTCCCTGCTTCTAATCCCGCCTCCTTGGTATAAAAAGTGATGCACATCTTATCTCCTTGCTTCTTTCTGCAATCACTCTGTGAATAAAGAATGCCTTCTGTAAATAAACTATCTTCTGTTTGAATATAAGAAGTCTGAACCTATTATTGAGTCTGATCCTCGAATTACGGCAACAATCTGGTAGCAGAGGATGGTTGGCTGACTCAATAAGAAACAGACATGCCAAAGAAAGAAAACTCCAGAAACAAAAGAGAAAGACCCAACACCAGGGCACACAACAAAGAAATGGAAACAGATCAAGAAATGATCGATGAATCTACAATAAAAATGACAAAAGAACCTGAAAACATCACTACAGACGACGAAGAGGTAATCGATGAGCCCGACGACCAAGAAGCGAGCGAAACAGAAAACAACACACTCAGATTAGAAATACTAAGACTGCTGAAAAGCCAAAAAGACGACAAAAATCTCATCGCGAACCTCCAAGACATCATAAAAGATAGCGGAGCAGCGAGAGAAAACCACATCAACACACCAGAACCTAAAGATCACAAAATGGTAAGCGAATTACCTATAAATGAAAATATAACTAAAAGAAAGACTAACGGTCCCACGCAAAATTTTGAATGGCAGCCATCTTGGTTTTGTCAGCCCGCCAAAATGACTGACTCAGAACCAATCAGAACGCAGAGTTCAAAATGGCTGGCGCGAAAAGCTCTACACAGCATAAGAAATAAAAAAGAAAAATTCTATTCATCAGAAGAATCTGATACAGACACCGAAGAAACATCAACCGGACTACAAATCGAAACAGCTATGAAAACACTCTTTGCAGCCTTCGGCCCGAATCTAAAAATCTCAAAGAAATCAACGAAAGTACCAAAGACTGTAAATCAAATAACAAAGAAAGGACAAACTACACAATCCAAAGACAAAGATACAGAAGCAAACAAACAAGCGGTCCTGCTTCCATCCACTCCGAATCGATCGACGAGAGCGCTAACGCCCGAACCCAGAGAGCCTTGCAAGTACTCGCCCACACCGCAGACCCTTCCAGGAGCCAGAAAACTCAACCGAGACAGCTACGATGAAAAGAAGCAAGCCCCGATCCACACCTGGACGCCTAAAGTCGAGCCGGAGAGTGAGTCATCAGAGGAAGAGCACTGCGAGGGAGCTGCAGCAGCGAGAACCTCCCCCGACAGCTTCAGGAACGAAATGATCTACGCGCATGCGCAAATACGCCCAGACGAACATAGAGATAATAAAGATCAGAGGGAACCATTCAGACTAATCGCGAGTATTCCTACACCATTCTGCAATTATCAACATATACAGGACCATGGACAGCCTCCAGTTGTAAGTAATGCAGCAAATAACATTGGAAATTTGCCTAATGATTTTCCAAAATTGAGAATAGACGGTGTTAACTTACAGGAATGGAGTCAGCAACTCCAGGTTGTCTTCTTAAAAGAAAATTTATTATTTTTTATAACTAACCCTCCTAAAAAACCATGGACACTGAAATTGGACTGCCTACATCACAGAGCATTTCATTTACTAATCTCTAGTATATCACCTGCTATTTATCATAGTATTAAGCATAATCTAACTGTCTCTGAAATAATTCATTGTATGTTTAAATTGTTTTTTTATTATTATTATTATTTTTTTTTTAATTTGATTTATATGCCGCCCTTCTCCGAAGACTCAGGGCGGCTTACAATGTGCTCAGCAATAGCCTTCATCCTTTTGTATATTTTATACAAAGTCAGCTTATTGCCCCCACAAACTGGGTCCTCAATTTACCTACCTTAGAAAGGATGGAAGGCTGAGTCAACCTTGAGCCTTGGCGAGATTCGAACCCTGCAGTAATTGCAGGCAGCTGGTCTTAATAACCAGCTTAATAACAGGGTGCCTTAAACCCCTGTACTACCAAGGCTCTTGGTTTCATAGTGAAAGTGTGGCAACCACAACTAGAATGTCTAAAATCTTTTTCTCAGCCAGGATAAAACCAGGGACTACCATAAGTGAACATTTACTATTATTGAACACAACTAGAGCAGAACTTCATTTAAGGGGAGAAATAATATCTGACCAGACAATGAAAAGTGTTATTATTAATTCATTAGACCCATCATGGGACAACTTCATATCACATCTAGATACAATTAACTTAGGCTATCTATCTATAGAGAGTTTATCAAATAAATTAATTGCTGAAGATAATTTGAGAAGAAGCCGCTACAGTACACACAAAGAACATAGACAGATCAAAAGAGTAGTATTCCAAGACAGACATCAGGACACAATAGAATGTTATAACTGTGGATCTAAGGAACATTATAGGAGAGATTGTCCAAAACCTCCTAGAGAAAGACAAAGACATGACACAAGAAACAGATATCACGATAGACAATCATCCATTGACAGATATAGACACAGAAATTCTCCAAACTTTAGAGAACATAGAGGGGGCAGAGACAACTCAAGGGACAGGAAGTCGGGATCATTATACGGATTAGATAAACACACTATAATCAAAAATCAAGACTCAAAAGACAATGCTTGGCTCATTGATTCCGGAGCAACAAATCACACAACACACGATAAGAAAATATTATCTTCCTTCGTCGAAGATAAATTTGTAATTAAAGTAGCAAACCAAGAGGAAGTCCAAGTTATTGGAAGAGGAAATGTAGAATTACCCGGTCTAGGGAAAATAGAGGGGGTACTATTTATACCCAAAATACCTCACAACATTCTCAGTGCAAGAAAGCTAAGCAGGGACTCTAACATAAACATAGTATTCTCAAAAGGAAAAGTGACTCTAGAGAAAAACAAAATAAACATAGGTAATATAATTATCAAAGGAGATTTACCATATCTGATTACAGAAGAAAAATGGCTACACAACATTAATTCAAACATAGAAACTAACACTAGCACAGAAACAGATAATGATATAGATAGTGACAATGAAGAACATGAATCAGAATATAATGATGAAACTACACCTGATAACAATACACACAATAACAAAAAACCCATAATTGGAAAACCAATTCATGATGAATGTGCACACATATTACATAGAAAATTAGGACATGCCAGTTTTCCTGTAATACAAAAAATGATTGAACATGCTGAAGGTGTTAAAATAAAAGACTGCAAAAATTACTTGGAATGTTCAGTATGCAAGTCTTCAAAACTGAGAACCAAACCCAGACCCAAAAAGGCAACAAGATCATCAAATCATATTTTTAATTTAGTACATATGGATCTAGTTGGCCCATTAACTCCATCAATTACATATAAAAAACGATATTTCCTCACTATTGTAGACGACTTCAGTCGTTATGGTTTTGTCTACACCTTAAAACATAAAGATGAAACATTTCAAAAATTTAAGGAATTTTATAAACGTGTGGAAACACAGCATCACACACAAATCAAGCAAATCATGACAGAGGGTCTGAATTCATGTCAAAAGAATTCTCTCAATGGCTAAAATCAACCATGAGGTTTGACAATTGCGACAAAGTAAGTGCAGAGAATAGTACAGATGACCAAATATTGTGCTTATTCTCATTTGTGGGTTTTTTTTTGAGAAATAGATTGCATTTGACTTGCCCTTCTTGATCCTATGACTGAATTTATAAACTAGATTCTTGCTAAAAGCCAATATTCCATGCCATCAAAAGAACTGGTTTGCATAGAGGATTTTTTCAGTAATAAATTACAGAAATGATTTCTTTCACCATTCGACACCCACTATTACCTTACCAACTTTCTTTGTCAAGATGGTTCTCTCAGAGTGGTACATGATTTCAGTTTACTTATTTTTGTCATTGCAATTTTCCTCTCATTCCCAAACATTTGAAATACCAGTAGCTGCAAAAAAAAAAATGTTTTTAGCAAGTTGGATGTCAGAAATGTGCACAATCTAATTTTCATGGAGGTGCTAAAGAAGCCATTATGAAAGAATCACAATGACTGCTCTAATAACAAATGCAAGATAAATTTATAGTGAAATTATAGTTTCTACCTTTCTCTTGTTTTAGGAACAGACTGATCTAGTATCAGGCTGATTGCTTATGACTACCTGAGAACTGGCCCTGAAATCACTACCCTAGGCAAGTGCCTCATGGAAGAGTGCTCATTTGCACCGTCCCTGAAAAACCTGCTGATGCCTGCAATAATCTGTGAAAGCAGTCCTGGTGCAGTCCTTGGTTAAGTTTTTGTTCTAATCATATATAGCGAGTCATAGCACAGAAAAATGTAAAAAAAATAACAACTGCCTACAAATTTATGTGAATGTTTGAGAGCATCAAGCTCTTGCAGTTGAATGTTACAGAGTTACTGCATTGAGGCAAACTGCAGGCAGTGTCTGTGACAAAAGAGCCTGATTAATTTTCTGCTAGAAATTACCATCTGTGTATCTAGTGTTGTTTCCAAAATAGATCTTTCAAATTCCTCATCCTTGATCTGCCAAGAAAATAATTTATTGGCCTTTTCACCTCGTTCATATACAAGCGCACTTGAGTGTAGCAAATGCTTACAGATCTGATTCTCAGACAATTTGTTACATTCCACCCAGAAACCATTTATAAATTATCAGATATTAGAGAAGATTTTACACTAGGGCAAATAAGTTAAGTGTTTCACTCTTAGCAAAATGTTATCAATTCCTGGGCTGTCTCTTTTCCATTCCCATTTTCTCTTCATTACCAGCCAGCAGTACATTTCTCCAGTTTATTGCAGAGAGCCATAGCGGCTGGCTCTAAATTCACAATGGAGCAACTGTAAGCAAGTGGTTGTATGTTTCAGATAGTTGATGAGATTAATTTTACCACACAGGCACATCTGGTGAACAGCCAACTTCCCTTGAGGATAACATTATTCCACAGATGGTTGATGAGTGACATCACCTAGCAGTCATAATGTTTATACTCCATTAATTATAATATTTATGTTATTATTGCTTGCAGTTGTTATCGCCTCCCAAATGCACTGAATATTTTTTTTAGACCTCATTGCTTTAGACCTCATTTAGTTCATCAAATTTGCTTGTGAATAAAGTGATATTCTTCACAGATTAGATCACAAACTCATCTGAACTTGCATCTTTCTTTTCAAATCATGCCCAGGACATTGCTTCTGAGAAGTCCATGGAGAATATGACAGTTGATTGAACAGTTATAAATTGTAAATTGACTCCTTCATTGCTTATGATGCTGCATATTTTTACCCATTCTGTTGCCATCAGTAGAACAGCTCTTTCAGGGGAACATTCTTAGGCCCTACATTTCAAAGTGACAGTTTGCAAGAATGCTTATTAATCTTATGACTTACTTATTGGATATTTATTGAATACAAAACTGATCTGTGATAATCTTATTCTCTACCAACGTATTTGGAAGTATGGTTGACTTTGATGAGATTTACTTCCAAATGTGAGTGGAAGAGTATGACTAAAGATTTAGGAAAATATTTTTTTGTTTGTCCTCAATTGGGGGGAGGGGTTTAAGAGAAAATTTAACATCCAATGGATTTGCCTCTATAGTTTGGACTTATACATCTCCTTCCATTATTTTTAAAAGCATTTCTGAGCAATTATAATCATGCAGTAAACTGCTGTAAGAAATAAAGATAAAAAGGAAGTGATATATGTAAGAATCAACATTAAGTAAAATTTAGTATTATGAAGGAGCACATCTTCCAGAGTGTTAGGAGACTGAGCAGAAAAGCGAATGTTTAAGTTCCTGTTAATGTTGCTATCAGAGAAAATCAATATTCAATATAAACATCTTTCAGTATTGTATCACAGATTACATGAAACAACACTGTACTTTGTCATTTGAATTAAGTTGTTATAGAGTGAACATGACTGGAGATTTTTTTTTCTTGGTAAAGGAGACTTATAAAGGCTACATTTAGCTTCTCACTATTCAAGTGGGATGGCAGAGTTCAAAATAATATTTTAATAAGTACAGTTTACATGACTTTGTTCTGATGGCAGCATGTATTTTTTAACTGTGATTCAGATGAAGCTATCCCTTCCTTCTAATTGTAACAATAAGATGATGCCTTTTATTTTTGGCTATGTAATTTGGTCATAGAGAGCCAGTTTGATGTGTGGGCAAGAAAGCTGGAGACACTGAGTTCTAGTTTTAAGCATGAAGTCAGCTGAGTGACCTCAGGCCAGTCATTCTCAATCCTGGAAAGAAATTGTCAAGCGTTTGTTGAAAAAAAACAAATCCAGAAGCACACAGATAAACTGATGCAGCAGGATTCATTAACTTCTTTATATACAAAATAATACATGAAGTAAGTTTACAATACCAACAGCAGATTCAGTTTAATTTCAGCAGAGCAGACAGAATGCACAAACTGCTTGGTTTCAGTTTCAATTCTCTACACAGAAGCAGAAGCTGCAGACTAAGACACGCCCTGCCTCCAGTCTGTCTCAGCTCCTAATTGGTTGATTTAGTTGCTATGCCTATTCATTGGCTGACCTTGTTACCATGTCTTCCCAGTCATGAATATTCTAACAGAAATCTCTTGTTTTCTATGTTTATGCCTTAACCACACCAAACTGGCTATCAATTTGTCTGTCAAAAGTTAATTTAGGATTTGTAGAATAGATACAAAAGAACAAAAACACCATGGAAGATGCTAGGACAACAGCAAACCTTTTCAACAAACTTTATTAAGAAATTGTCACCAAATATATGCACCACACTATGGGGATCTATCTCCAATCAGCCAAGTGATTGAGGACAGCCTTTGGAATTTGACCTACAAAGGGGCTACTTTGGTTGGGAAAGTTTTATAGCCCGTAACTACTCTTTCCCCCTCCACTCCCAGAGTTGCTTCATTTAGGCATCAGTAAAGGAACGTTCAATATTAACCGCTACAAAAGAGGAAAATAATTATCTGATTGGGGTTACAGCAAAAAAATTGTTATGCCACATCTTGTAAGAATAGATATGAAGAGCTAGCTGTCTGAGAAGCCTCTCTTCCAGGTGTTATGGAAAATGTAGGTCAATCATAGGATAAAGGAAATTATATGGAAGTAAGGATTCAGGCCTAGATATAAAACTTAAACCATACTGGTTACCTTCAGGGATGACTTGGGAGAGAATGTGACCATCCTCATCTTTCTGGATTTCTTGGAAGTTTATGATACTATTGACTACAAAGTCAGTGTTATTCTGGCCTGCCTACAAGGATGGGAGGGATGGTTCTGCTCCTACCAAGCCAGTAAATTTAGTTGGTTGCTGCAGGCAAGAAAAGGTTTTTAATAGATGCTAAATTATAGTATATATCCCGGAATTCATTCCTCTGACCCCATTCTATTTAACATCTATATAAGCCTTCTGGGAGAAATTGTCTGTCAGTTGGGGTGAGGTACCATTGACATGCTGATGATGTTGTATAGCTCCTTCTTAGGACATGTGGCAGAAAACCTGAACTATCTTGAATCCTGATGCCTAAAAGATGTCTGGGGTTGGATGGGAGAAGGAGGTTGAGATACCACTCAAGCAAGAGTGGCTATTTATTAGACACCTATTCATTCATTCATTCATTCATTCATTCATTCATTCATTCGACATATAGCCATCCTAGAGTAGCTCACAAGATAATAAAAACAGCAAAAACAAATAAACTGCAAACAAACACAATAAAAAACTCAGGCAACATTTCTCCACCTATCAATATACTGTCTTACTGGGTTCCAGTCTCAACGTACCCCAATGTTTGTGAAAAAAATAAACTCAAGGTTTTCCTCAATTCCAGAAATATGGGGGTCTGGGATCTCTGGGGGAGGGGGAAGGATGTTCATAGGACAGGGGCAGCTACAGATAAGGTGTACTTCCTAAATCCTGCTAGATGACAGCATTTATGAGAAGGGATCTGTGGAGCACTCACTCCTGATGGACAGGCAGGCAAATAACCTAAGGCATGTTGTTGCATGTTACTTGGTCCTGTGCCATTTAGGGTTTTAGAGTTAATAACAATACCTTGAGTTGCCCCTCCTCCCCCTCAAAAAAAAACTTTATCAAAGATACCTCTGGTTTTGCTGCTCGTGTAAAAATAGTTTTCTTTTTCTTTTCTTGTCTCTCCTATCCTTGTAGGTAGAAACAGATTGGAAACTAATTTTTGCTTGGGTGAGAGGAACCACTATTTTAACTCTGAATTTTAAGTGAAACCTACCCATTACTGACAAATATCTTCAGTATATAAACATCATTATGAAATAGTTTTGAACAACAAACATCCTGATTGTAAATTTGACCTAATTTTTAAATTATTTTAACATTCCATTGTGAATAGTTCTAGAGAACGTAAAAACTTGTAAACTGCTTCATAACATTTGTGCTATCTTAAAGGTATCATCCAATTGTTAAGTTTGCATTTTTAGTGTAATTTTGCAGTTCATAATCTAAACCACAAGAGGACACCAAACAAGTATGCAGTAACTGGAACTAATACTGTACAACACATAGTCCTCTTGACACAGTAAAAATAAGAAATCCAGGTAAGATTATAATGAACAAGATTTGCAAATTGTGACCTCAGCACTGCATATTCAGTACAATTTCACAAAATAAAAATTTGAAAAACCATGTAAAAATAATCATGTAAAATCAGCTAAATCTTAGTTTAAAACAAATAGGTACAACATACAGTAAGTAGTAAGAAAGCCAGTTTGATGCAGCGGTTAAGGCATCAAGCTAAAAACCAGAGATGGTGGCTTCTAGGATGCAATGTTGCAAATTTCAGTGGCTACCAAAAAGGTAAGCTTTATAAGGGGGAAGTATGAAAAGCAGGAAGAGGCAATTAGGGAATGAAATATACTATGCTATAAAAGGGCATGCCTTTCTGGTTGAGAAGCTCCTGTTGCAAGTTTTTTTCCACAGGTTCCAATATTTAAGGATAGAAATATAAAATAAGAGAAGTAAAATAATAAAAGAAACAATTTAAACTACATGGAAAATGATGCAGTATTTCTGCGTGCATATTGATCCTGATCTGTCTGAAACTAAATCAGTGTTTCTGAACCTCAGCAATTTTAAGATGTGTGGACTTCCCAGAATGTTGAGGAATTCTGGGAGTCGAAGTCCACATATCTTAAAGTTGATATATTAGGGTAAGACCACTGTATGTTAAAATATAAGCAAAAATATTTTATTTGCACTGTAACAAAAACAGGTAGCAGAATAATTGTCCCTTTCCCATTCTCTGACGAGCTGGTGTCATCCTTTAGTCCAGTGCAGTGGTAGGTTGACCCCGATTCAGACTGGTTCTATAGAAGCGAGCGCAGGCACGCTCCCATTGCGAACCAGTAGTAAAGGTAAGTAGAACCCACCCCTGGTCCAGTGTTTCTCAAACTCAACAATTTTATCAGTAGCAATGGAAATCGTTTTTCCCATCACTTTGGTTGCCTTCCCATCTGTGCCCCCCAAGCATTAAATGACAAGTTATATATTTTTATTGGGAAGTCAAGAATTTCGTACTTGAGTTATTCATAGATTCTTAGGTGGCTATTAATTAGGACCCATCTCAGCGTAATAAGAGATATTGTTTTCTATTGCTACTGTTGCATTTGCAGAACATACACATGATCATGGTCACAAGTGAAACTTTTGCTTTGGCACAACATAGTAAGACTATAAACCAACCACATGGTCTGAGTTTAGGTCCACAAGAGGCTAAAATGTAATTGGCCAGTTTGTTTGGCTGCACCATGCAAAAATTGCTTAACGGTCACCCCTCATTAAATTCAAAGACTTGACCGAATTGTGAAGGAATCGGAGGATACTCCTCTAAAGCAGAGCTTAAACCTCAAAGAGGAGCCTAGCTTGTCTTTGCCTACGTGGCACACGAGCATCTGAAGGCGAGCAGGTATCCCATGACCAGGACGCCTCCGGGGGGGGGGAGGAGGGGGCTCCACGGCGGAGATTTCCTCGTGACGAGGGGCGTGTCATCCTGGAAGCGAGGAGAGCGGAGAAGCTTCGCGTCGTTCCCTTGGCAACGACGGCGCCGCCGCGCGACTCTCCAGAAAAAGTCTGTTGGGCCGGCTGGTCCCCGCCCCTCTCGGCGATCATGTGACATGGCTCCGGCTGCTGTTTGCCGACAGCTTCCGGGAAGAGCCGGATCGCGAGCCAACTGCAGGAGGGCGGGCTAAACCTGGTTCAGGTGGGCGCTTCGAGCGGTAACGGTGCGGTTCGTGGGACTATGTTGACCAACAACGTCGGTTACAACGAGCAGGCCGGGGATGCTCAGCCTGAGGTGGGCCAAGAGGCGGCGCCCACTACAGCCTCTACCGCTCCTCCGGCGGCCTTCGGGCTCTTCAGTAGCGATGGCAAGAAGTAAGTAAAGGGCGGCCGCGGGGAGGGGGGCGGAGGGCGGGGGAGCCTTCGGACCGCTCAGAGACCGGGGAGGGCTGTTAGGGTTAGCTTCTCTGCAGGCGGCGACGGTAAGCGCAGGCGCCGCGTTCTCTGAAAAAGAGCAAGAAGCGGAATTGGCGCCGCTCGCTCTTCCCTCTGGGCCACTTTAGGGGGCTGATGAGCTTTCTGCAATACAGCCCAATGGGCGCTTCCAGTTTCTCCAAAAGGAGGGTCTCTGCGACTCCCACTTAATAGGTCGCTAAGCAGGAAAGTGCTGGACGTTGTGCGACACTTGAATTTAGTAATAATAATTTGAATGTAGTAATAATTTCCCCTCGTGTTTTGTACTTCGCTGACCCATCACTTCTACCTGTGATTTTATTTTATTTTTTACTTGTCTTGAATGTTCGAAAAGGGGAGGGAAAGTTAACTAACACGGAAATATCCCTTTCAATAGATTACTGCTCGATCGTCCACAGGATCCTTAATGGGATGGGCTGTCCACGTGCTTCTTGATTTTTCTGCTCCATTGAAAGGACGCTTTAAAAAAAAAAAAAACAAAGTTCAGAGAAAGACTAAACCAGTGGCCTATCACGTCACTTTTCAACGACTTGATAGTTATAGAGTTAGTAAGATTTTCTTTTTTAAAAAATGCATGCCCTTGGAGAATTTGAAAGGTTTACGATCAGAAAAATGAAGTTAAATTTAGGTAGTGATGGTGGGATCACACAGAGGATTATTTCCTAATTGTTGTTTTTTTTCCCAGTTCACTGCTGTGAAAGGACTTGACAGCCTCTGGTTACTTTTTATTACAGTACCATTCCTTCCGTTTGGTATATGCTAATATCAATTATTTTTAGCATTTCGGTTTCGACAAGGGAGTATATAATGTGCTCTTGTTCCTGATTTATTTAAAGGAGTGAAATTCTTTTCTTACAAATAATCACATGAAGATTATTTCATTATATTCCATTATATAGTTCTCATCCTCTGTTTTAAAGACTGTAGTTTATTAAAATCTGAGCCCTGCTAATTCTACTCTTAACTTTTCACACTTGCCAGTAAGTTTAATCATTTCCTAATAGTTTTCCAAGTAACCTGTGTTGATTACTTTATAATTTTAATAATGCTTACGTGCATATATTTGGGTAATTTGTAATCTCAGTTTATTGAATAATTTTTACTATAAAGGTTTTAGTTGTGACAGTGAATTTAACAATAATTTACTTTTAGTTCATAATCTGGTATATAACAGATTTTTTCATAATTAATGTAAAATATAGTACTTTAAGATGGGGTGGCTTTATAGCCTTCTTTACAAATGGGCTAGAAGCACTGGTGAAATTCAGCCGGTTCTATCCGGCTCGGGTGAACCGGTAGCGCTGGCAGCGGGAGGCTCTGCCCACCCGCCCGGACGTCATCAAATCCCATTTTTGACCCTCTCCGCATGCTCAGAAGGCGGCGCACACGTGTGCGCGTACTCAAATTTGTGAACCGGTAGCAAAAGTAAGTAAATTTCACCCCAGCTAGAAGTGACAGTTGAGTGTTAGGCCAAGACTCTTAAGACCAACTCAGTGGTTTCCAGTTTGATTCTATGCATGATTCTCAGGGTTAAAAAAAATAAAAAGCGTTTTTATTATAGTAAGATATTTATCAGTATGCACAGGTTAAATGTTGAGAATTATCAATTTTTAGGTCTAATATTTGTTTAGTATGCTATTCTTTGCCCAAATTTATTCCATGCTAACATTGAAATATTTTTGTACTAATCTATTATATCAGTTTATAGAAATAATTTTATTTGTTCACACACTGTCTCTCTGTATGTGTATTAAAATCTATAAATAATATATTCTGTACTTTTTTATCTTCTATATCCCTATTCTATCCAAAGCACAGGCACAATGTGGTATAGCTTAGAGGCATGGATGCTAGGTATTTATTTTCTATCAAATATGAAAAATACTACTTATGTGATATATTAATTTTTTTTTTCCTCAGACAAAAGTTGGTTAGTTTCTTTGGCAGAACTAGGAGGCATAGGATCAGACTCTTATCATCTGGTGTGCTTCTTAGTATTTTTTCTTTCTTTTATTTTAAATCACTTTAAATTGTAGCTGTGGGAGATTGGTTCGGAAATAACATAAAAACAATTTTAACCATTTCCTTCTTCATATCTTCATGAAGATCACTACTTCACAAGCAGCTGTTTTATCATTAGAAAAGCTCCCATGCAATAATAAACTACCATCTGATTTTACATTTAGTTTGACAGTTTAAATGTTTTTTTACTTTCTTTGATAAGATGATAATATGAGAAGAATTATGAGTAAATTGATGGCTCAGTGAATGAAGTAGAGTTGGAAGATTATCAGCTACAAGTGCCAAAATGACAGTTTTGACTGGCAAATCTCTCAGGAAGCATTTCCATGCAGAGTTAGAATTAATTCAACATATAATTTATATTGACAGTCTTATTTAAGTTGCTTTTAACTATCAAATAGAACTTTATAGCATTCTTTAAATTGTGCTATTAATATGCAGTTGTATTTTCTTATTCCCTTCTTAATATCAAGCATAATTTATTATTACAATTTGGTATGTTCTAGAAAGAGCAGTCATATAGAAGCATCTGCTTCTGAAGTTTTTGAGTTTGTAGAGACAATATGAAAACTTATGTCAGTGCATGCCAGTGACTTTTAATTATAATGAATTCAGAATAATGTGTATGATGTATTTTTTGCTAATTGAGACTGTGCATTAGAAAATTGAAATTGAAATTATTACATAAATAAAATAATTTTGAATCACTGTAGATGCAATCTCATTTATTTGTCAGTAGTGCAAATTGATGAAGGATTATTGAGGATTATTATCAACAACTTTTGTGTAGCCAAAAGCTGAAGTAGAAAAATGAGCGTTCAGTTCTAATAAGAAAATGAGTTGGCTAATGCCAACTCTATAGTTCTCTAAGTGTCTTTAAGAGAAACCAGATTTTGCTAAAGGTTTCCTTTCCAAAGTTTTACATCTAAAAGTTACAATTATATAATCCCTTAATTTGGGAAAGAGTTGGAGCAACTGGATGAACATGAACGTTTACTGGCTAGATGCCCTTCCTGATGGCAAGTGGAGTTCACAGCAGATATTTTTTTCTTTCTACCATAGGAGAGAAACATCTGCTGCTTCCTAAGATTGAACTCTCAACCTTCTGAGTGGGAAGCAAATGTCTTTACCACTAGGCCACAATGCTGCTATAAATGTATACAAAGTCTCCAAGGCTAGTTTCTGCTGAATTTCACAATTTAAGTGGAAAAATGGAGAAATTGGCAATGCACAAAATTTCAGTTTGCTTATAATTTTTCTGGTTTTTAAAATTATCTTTGGAAGATTTGTGTGGAATTTAGGGGTATCTATCATTTACGTAAATAATGGTGTTTCTGAATTTCTTTCCAGCTGAGTTAATACCTTCATATCCATTACTTTGTGGATAGGCTTATGAATTTTACTTGGCAACAATACAGGATGTTCTTCTAACTTCTCAGTCTAGTCTATATCTCTAGAGTCCTCTGCTACTCTTCCATTGTGGTTTAATCCCTACAATACTCTTCTTCTAAGCCCTGATAAGAATAGTCAAGTGCTGCTGTCTACTAAGATGTTGGATAAATGTAGCATTAGATTTGTGACTGACATCCATTCATTATTAATGAATAATTTTTCCTTGGAGAAATTAATTTTGTGGAAAATTTTCTACCTCACATGACTGAGTATTTAATTCCTACAATCTATTAGTTTTTTAAAAACTTCTAATTCCTGGAGACTGCAATGCACGTCTAAAAGAGGAGTTTTATGTAGTAGTTAAGCTGTTGGCCTAAAAAGCAGGTGACTGAGTTCTAAGTCTCTCTTATAAAAGCTATAGTTGCATCATAAATATCATACACCAATAAATTCAGAGTAGCAACAAACGTAGTTAAAATAGTTTTTGACATTTTAGTAATTTAGAGCCCCCTCTTATACTAGAAAACAGAACATTGATTATGAATGAGATCAGTCTGGGATAAAAATATTCCACTTTCCAATTATCTGTTTTATTGAGATTAAGACATTCAATTTTGATCAGAGTTTAAAGTAAATCAAACAATTTACTTAGATTTATGTTAGATTTACTTCTAACAAATATTTTAATTGACAGAATCTACCCAGCCATATCAAGAACACAATTAGTTTTATTAATAAATAATAAAGCTTGTTCATTTGGCAGAATTATATAAGAGTGCTGCAGAACGATATGCTCAGAAGTAAAAGTTCAGATGTGTTGCTGTAATGGAAAGTTTTTTCAGTAGCTTTGATGATTAAATCTGATAAAATGAGAGCCAGGTTAATCTAGTGCAACAGTGTCAAATATTTTGGATTTGGCGTGTCAAAATTTTTGAAAATACTTGACTGTTAGCATATCAGTCACACCTCCCCCCACAAAAGAGAAACAATTCTCAATCTCCCCCCCCCCCCCCAATCTAGGCCACCCTGAACAATGGCACTCGGTGGCAACACTGAGGATTGGCCTGAAGTTGAGCCTTGGGCCTCAGCTTTAGCCAAGCACCATTGCTACCACTCAAAAAGGGCACCTCATGCCATTTCTCAGTCTGTGTGAGCCTTGGAAAAGGTGTGATTACCCCAGTGGCTTAGCACTCCCAAATTTACCACACACTGCTTATTTTCAAGCAATGCTTTCTTCTTATTAAGAGGCCCCTGTAGTCTATCTGAGGCTACTCCAGATCACACAAGATCTTCATTCTTCAAGCGGCTTATGGCCTCTGCAGCTTCTGAAAACTGCATGAAAGTATGTCCCCTTCTTGTGCAATTTTTGGAAGTTCTGGAGGCCACCCTCTTTCTCCCACAGCCCATTCTCTTGACTTTCTGAGGTCCTGGGAAAGCACACTCCATTTTCATGCGGCCTCTCCAAATCTTGTGAGAAGGGGACATGTTTTCAAGAATAGTTGTCATGTCAATGAATATTATGTCTTCCAAAATATTGTGGCATTTCATAGGTTCACCATAACTGGTCTAGTGGTTAAAGCACCAGACTAGAACCTGGAAGGCCGTGAGTTCTAGTCATTCCTTACACATGAAAGCTGGGCCGACTCACATCACAGAGTTGTTATTGTGGAGAAAATATGATGAGGAAAGGTATTAGCTATGTTTGCCTTCTTGATAAAAGTGGGAAAAAACAAAATGTAATCTGGTTACCATGAGCTTTATGATTCTGATACTTTTAAAATAGCACAAAGCAATTCTTTGTCTAGTTTATTTGATTAGAAAATCTGTGGGAATATATGTGTGTAATTTTGATATTTTTAAAAAAAACAATTTTATTTTATATAGAAGTTTGTATATGCCACTGTAAATAAAAGAGTTTATCAGAGCTGTTACTAATCCAGCAGATGGCCATCTTGATTAAGCTCTGTGAGCACATGCTTTTTTCATTCTTTTTTATTTCTTCATAATAAAATGATTTTCCTTATTTTTGTTTATGTTTATGTCTTTCCACAAGGCACTAGTGGCAATATATAATATTTTGATGGCAGTGTAAAAAATTCTTAAAAGTTTGATATTCTGAATGCAGCATAATAATGATGAAGCTCATTTCTCTCTACGAGGCATGTGTTTATAGGGCCTTTTTAAAAGCTGCAACCATTAACCAATCTGGGAAAGGTAGGACCTATGATGATTTCAAATTAGAGGAAAATTAATGTGGGAGAAGGTAATTTTACAGTGGGAACTACCAAGTGTGACAAGGAAGAATTGGAAATTATTGTAATACATTCAAGATTTGTGTTTATGTGGGCTGTTTTCAATAACTAGATAGTAGTCTTGACACTGTATTCTGCAGTAGCTGATTTTATGTACTGTTTTGAAGTGCAGACCCTTATAGAGTATGCTTATCTGTTCAGTAGATTAAACTATTAATATAGTATTCAGTCAAATGTTAAAATTTGGAGACAGGGAAAAGATAAAAGACAAAGTTTCCTTTGAGTTGAACTGACTCATGGTGTCTTCATGGGCACCTCTGTGCTGGTTTTTTTATATGATACAGAAGTGATTTGTTATTGCCTTTTTCTGCTACATTTTTTGCTTTCTCAGTTTAAGATACCATGATGATGTTTTCTAATTATCTCCCGCTCACGTTTTAACCAGAACCAACCTTATTCAGCTTCTTGAGCTTCTGCTTACTTAAATATACAAATGTTGCAGTTAGCGAAATTCAGCCTTATGTATCTTTAGAATAGATTCTTCCTAAGCACAGTATGTTTATAAATTTGTATGGCTATTTTTAGCTGAGAAATGTAGTTGGTATTGATCTTTCTTTGGTTTTACAAATGACTTTTTCATGGAAAATTCATTGGATATGTTGATTTTATATAATGTTCTTAATTTTTCTCTGTAGAAGAATATTGCAGATTAATGCAGAAACTATTTATATAAAGCATTTATATAATTCTGGAATGATTTAATGTTGAATCAGCATATTCCATTCAAAAGGCTTGGTAAGATTGGAAGTGAATGAGTGAATTTATTGCAGAGAACTCCAGATTTAATATTTAAATTTCATGCATATATTGCTTCATTGGCATGACTACAGTCTAGGCCCATCTGTTAGAGTGGCAGTGTGCCTGCTGCTATAGAGTTATGCCAGTTTCATTAAATACTTGAGCCAGGAAAGATGAATGGTTTGGATGAAGTATTCTATAAAATAAGTCCAAAATGAGTTTTGAGCTATTAAATCCACATAGTGTTATCTGATGCTCAGTCTGTGACATAATAATAAGTAGCATAAAACCAGCAAAAAATTCTTGGTTGTGATCTGACAGGTGGCATGAAAATAAAGTATGTGGCTTAGACAAGCTTGTAGTAGAATGAAATAGAATAAAGCCACTTAGTGGAAGAGTAATGAATCCGTGGTAGTGTAAATATTGCTGTATTTCCCAGTTTCTATTACTTCTCTTTTAAAGACAAATGTCAGAGACAGTTAAGGTTGTCAAAAGTCTTGAATTCTACAAGTTATATATTTTTGGCTTGTAAGTACTTGTATACTTGTATTACCTCCATTGTTCTTTCAATATAACATTTACACAGATTTTATACACATATGGAGTTTATGTTGTATAAACTCAACCTATACCTAAAATTGATGTGTGTATTGCCCTGTATAAACACAGCCAATGTATGAAAGCTTGGACACAGAGTTAGCATAGGCTAATAGTTAGGATGTAGCAGACAAATTTAATTTGATCCCACCATTATTCATAATTGTTATAAAAGTGTAAGAGCATATGACATGCTGTGCTGGATTGTGCCAGGGCCCATCTTAGTCCAGAATAATATAATCTCTTTCCACAACTGATATTTTTGAGGCACTTTTTCTCTAAAGTGCAAGTAACTGTGTCTCAAGAATAACAGTGCTAGATATGACTTGTCTTCCATGAATTAATCCATCTTCCTTTTTAAGACACCCATTTGAGTTTTATGGTAGTGAATTCTACAAATTATGTGTTTGTGTGGGGAAATGTTTTTTTAGGGGGAGGGGAAAGATCTGACTGGATGGTGAGGAATGGAAGGATTTATATTCCTTGCATTTCTTTTATGAATGGAATGGGAATGGAAGGGTTTATATTCCTTGCATTTTTCTTTTAAATGTCTGTGGAGTTTCTCAGTCATCCAGGTCATAGTTGTCCCAAGAAAAAACAAGGAAGTCCAGTTGCCTCCTTGAAAAAGGACCTTTGGGACAACCATGACCTGGATGACTGAGAATCTCCATAGACATTTCTTTTAGATTATACCAGGATTGGAATATGGAGATACCATTGTGCTTCAAAAATCAGGTGTTTTATCTCTCATACTCATTATTATACTCAGAAATGGATGAAAAACTGCCAAAACTGCCAAGTTCAGTGTAAAATTCCCCAAAGTGATATGATACAGCTACTATGCCATTCAGGGGAAGAATTACAGTATTATAATACAGTATTATAATACCTTATTAGCAATCACTCAGCCAGTTAACAGATTGAGTTAATCATAAGTAACCAATGACAATAGTTTAAAAATGCAAGTTAATATACAAACCTACTTTGTTATTTTCTTATGAAAAATAGTGCTTGAAAGGAAGAAATAGGTCCAAAGTTTGTACAGATCTTTTTAACAACAGTTGAAAAAAACTCTTTCCAGGCTATTTAGAGATCACTTTGGAGGTGTGCTTGAAACTGTACTTCCATAATGTACTTTTGGAATTCAGACAAGATTCCAGATGGTAAAATTTCCCTGTTCTCCATATAAGCTGATCCATGTGGTAGTAGAGAATGTTCTTGCAGAAAAGAATTCATGAGTTGGGAGGAACTGCAGAGGTTATTTAGTCCAATTATTTGCTAAGGGTAGGAACTGGTACAACCTTTCTGAAAGATGACCATCAACAGTCTGTTTAAAACCTAGAAAAACCCAAGAAAATCAAGGATCTCCAGAATCTTCAACAATTCCTTATAGGGCTTGGATTCCAGATCCCTCACCATGTTCCTTAATGTCCTTTGAACTTGCACCAAATTTGCACTGTCCTGTTTGAACTGTGATACATAGAACTGGACGTAGTATTCCAAGTGGTTACTGACCAGAAGAGAATAGAGTGAGACAGTTGTTTCTTATGATCTGGACTCTATGCTTTTTTTGTTGCATCCCAAGGTAGTGTCAAACTGCTGGCCCATGTTTAATGTATAAGGAACTTGATTCAAAACAGGGTGGATTTGATTTAAATTGAGTTGATTTAAATCACAATTTAAATCATGATTTAAATCACTATGTCAGGTTTCGATTCTATCTCAAAATAAATGAATTTCCAAACTGCTGATCTTTAAGGAAATTTTCTCTTTATTCGAGCACAGCAATCTGATCCTGACTCTTTTCGCGGTCAGTACTGACCTTTGCCCCCCAATCCCTCCCTTTCCGATCCCCAATTCTCTGCTTCTCATTGGCTATCTTCCAAATCACTTTCCTGATTCCTTCTTCGTCAGATTACAGGAATGTCTCCCCCCTCCCCATCTCCGAGGAGACAGATCTTCAAAGGGATTTAGCAGGCAAAAGTTCAGGCTTCTCCTCCCTTTATTTATATGTCAGTGCTGGGACACTGACACACTAGTAAAAAGGCTTGATTTAAATCAACTCGATTTAAATCATAATTTTTAAAGAGCAACTGTCATCTCTGCTACTCCTTTGACCCACTGTTGACTCACCGATAGTCCCAGTGTTGCAGAATATACAGCCTCATGCTACATAACTAAGCTCCATTTCATGCTGAATAAACTAAATTATTTATGTATCTTAAATAGAAAACTATCTTACGATAGATTTTTACCCCAAAAGTTTTTTATTAAAATAAATTCGATAAAAATCAAAAAAATCTGATTTAAATAAAAAAAAATCTGATTTTTTTGATTTTTTTTAAAAAAATCATTGATTTTTATCCACCCTGGTTCAAAATATCCACTTTTAATATTTGTCTTTTACAAGATACTAATTTATCTTGTATTTTCCCAATGATTGTGTTTGGGCTACTGTCAAATGTCTCATGGCAGCAGCTGTATTATTTATTTACTTTATTCAATTTTTTTGTGGCCACCCACTCCCACAAATTTTGAGTGATTTACAAATAATTGTAGTTGTAGTCCTACAAATTGTTATGCCTATAGTTAATATGTGGTAAATAGATATTCAATAGATCCAAGTTTTCCTATCACTTTTATTTATCTAAGGTATAGACAACATTTTCATTCATCTGTGAATAAAATTGTAGACATACAAAATAAAAGATAAGTGTCAAGCACCAGGAAATCAGGAGATTCAGGCAGTTCAAATGAGTATAAAGATTTATTGCAAGCTTAAGCTCTCTACAAAAATCTGGCCTACTAATGGTCAAGGGAAATGAGTGGGAATAAGAAGGCATTCAAGGTAGGCTGGACTTAGATCTCCTGTGGGCACACAGAGACTCATGACTTATGATGCATTTGACCCCTACCTTGGGCTCAGACTGGTCAACTCCTACAATAAGACACTTAAAACCAGAAGTTTTATTTATTTATTTTATCAAATTTATATGGCTATCTATCTCACAGATATGATTCTGAGCAGTGTACAGTAAAAACAAAACAAACAGTAAAAACAAAATAAAAACATCTTAAAATAACCATAAGAAACAAGAAACATGCCTATAAACACAGGAGTATTTAAAAAACTCATGCATTATAAAGCCATCTTGTGGGCTTTCTGTTCCAAAGTGTTCCTCAGAGCTAATCTTGGGGGGGTGATGATAATAATGCAAAACTCCTGGCTTCTGTCAGATATTGCTCCTTAGCAGATAGAATCCATAATATGCTCATCTTGCCTGCCATGATGGGATGGGTATATATACTTGGGAAGAAGTAGTCCCACAAATATCTTGACTGCAAGACATGTAGGGCTTTAAAAATCAAAACCAGCACATTTCATTGGAAGCAAACCGGCAACTAAAGCAGCTTGTGGAGCAGAGGTGTAATATGAGCCATTCTAGGGTTACCCATTGCTGTCTGTGCTGCCTCATTTTACTCCAGCTGAAGCTTCTGAATACTCTTCAAAGAGAACCCCATGTAGAACAGATTTAGTTAGTGCAGATTTTTTCAAATGTAATGTGGCAAAAAAGAAAAAAGAACTTTTTCCAATAAGTAGTACCGTTCAGTTCTTTGAATTCTCTGCTAACTTTGGAATGCCCTTTATTTGGCATAGCTGAATTTCTCTTATTTCCCTTAAAATGGCATGTTCTTGACTTGGGTTAATCTATGCCTAGCTGATAACTGATAATATTTTTCTGCAGCTTTGTTTTACATGATTTTTCCCAGAAAAATCCTGATTCAGTTTCCATAATTAATGCCCTATAATAATGTAAGTTGGGCAACGGTGAGACTTTACAGTGAGCCTGTATGGATTGATTACTTTATTATACGACTTGTGTCACACCTTTCCTTCAAAAACTCAAAGCAGCTTACATAGGGAACTCTCTTTGTTTTGTCCCAAGCACAACAAGTTTGTGAAATAGTCTGAACTAAGAAGGAATGTCTGAGTCAAAACCATATAGTGCTTTTCCATAGGTAGGATAAGCTCTGGGTCACCTCATTCCTAATACAACCTCTTAATCTTTGTGGGTGGCCTTGAGGTGGGCAGAATAACAAAACAAGTATCACAAATCCATCCCTTCTCTATGTGCATCTTGAAGTCACATTCATGCATGTAAGGGATGATGTTTCATTTTGATCAAACTGTTGTATTCTGGGGATATCTCCTCTTCATTGTCTTATGAATGAATTTTGTAAAAAAATTAAACTTCAGAAGTATATTTTGGAATTTATTTATTTATTTATTTATTTATTTATTTATTTATTTATTTATTTATTTATTTATTTATTTTCCTGAGCGCTGCTCCCACTATCCATCAATGGGTTAAATCCTCCAGCTTTGGCAATAACTGAGTGAAAGCTAAGACTTCCCTTTCCTGCTGCCAACCACGCCCCCAGTCCCATGATCCCCAGTCTTCACTCAGTTATTGGCAAACACTGGAGTGAATTTCTGAGCTGGTGGAATTGTTTCCAGAAGATTTTCCCTTTCCGTTAGGTTTTTCTTTATTTTTGATTACCTTTTTGTTCTATCAGGTAGCTGCCTTGCAGCGAAGACTGGAGTTCTCGGCTGGGGATTTTAAAGCGTCAGCTGAGCAGCGGGCAAGGTTTTTCACCTCGCCCACGCCTCAGCGCGGCTGGGACACTCCGTTCGGCACCGGCCGAATGCTAGGCTTCACTCCGGAGGGAGGGGGCATCCCCAAGACAAGGAGAGTAGCGGAGCTTCAGCAACAGTTGCGGCGGCGCGGATTACTGCCGCTCTCATCCAGGAAGCGGCAGGGGACTCCCAGGCTCAATCGGAGCATACGCGAGTGGTGGTAAGGCAGCCGACGCTCCCAACGCAGCGGGAAGAGGGCGCAGGCATCTCGGGCTGCTAGCGGCATTTGGTCGGACCCTCGGGCCGCCATTGTGAGTCCGCTGCTTCCACAGCCCTTTGAATTTGGCGCCACGTGCGCCCGCCATCTTGGTGGACCTGCTGGCCGCCATTTTGAGCGCATTTAACACCGGCCCCATCCGGACAAGCCTGCATCAATCTGCCTGCCCAGAGGGTAAAAGGGGAAGCCCTCAGCTGCGGAGCCCGCTTATTATAAGGCAGTTTGGGGATCTTCGGGCCCCATCTTCCTGGAAGCCAGCAAGCAATCCCGGGGCCACAAATCCAGCGCTGCAAGTCCCCAGCCTGCAGGGAGAAGACATGTCAGAGTCACCCTTCTCCTCTGACATGGAGCTCGAGGCCAGCCCACCGCGCAAGGTGCACAAATCGGACAAAAAGGGGTCGAGCAAGCGGTCTGAGGCTACCAGCCGCAAAACCCATGCGGAGAAGGCGCCCCTCATGCTGGACAGAGACGCCCAAAGGCGACACAGGGCCCTAGAAAGGCAATGGGTCAAAGCGCAGAAGGCAGCCTCCGTGACATCAGGCCTGGAGGTAGGCTCCCCCAAAAGAGCACCGCTAACCTCAGGAGAGGCTCTGCCTGGAATCGCAAGCCTGTCTGAACTGGCCACAACACCAGCTACCCCCGAACCTACCGGGTCAGGTCATTCGCTGCTCCGCTCCAAAGGAGTCTCGCTGTCCCTGCCGGATGTCTCAGCCGCCAGCCTGTCACATCTGCAACATAGGGGCGCAGAGGCGACCTTCACACCAACGGCAGCAGGGTTACGACCGACAGAGGGGGCACCCCCTCCTGGCCAGCTGGACTTCCAAACGATGCTATCAACCGCCTTTTCTACGTTTCTGGCTGCGCAGTTTCAGCAGTCCTCACAGGCCCCGGCGCAGCCATTGGCGCAAGGGACACAACACTGTCAGCGTACCCAGGCGCAACCCTCGCGAGATCACGATTCATCATCGGAGGACTCAGATCAAGCGGAGGAGGGGCCGGAGGACAGGGAGTTCTCTGAAGACGAAGGTCTGACACCCGACACCCCGGCTTTCACGGGCCTTTTCCGCCCGGCACTGTTCAAGTCCCTTCTCCACAAAGCTAGGCTCTCGACTAATCTGGGAGTACCGGGGGAGGTGACACCATCATCCCAGGTCCCGGCGGGGCCCCACGACGCCTTGTTCAAGTCATCAAAGCCAGAAAAGGACTGCATCCCCTGCCCGCAACTGTTTGTGGACGTAATCCAAAACCCGTGGGGACAACCAGCCTCCCTCACGACACCCAGCAGTCTGGACAGGAAACTTTACTGCTCAGCTCCGGAACTGGAGGACCTGCTGGCCCTTCCCTCAGTGGACCAACCAGTAGCGGCCCTGTCAGCTACCTCCATGATTTCCACGGATGCCTTGGATGGCCTTAAAGTGGAGGAAAAAAGGACGGAGTGGGCATTCCGTAAGTCACATCAGGCAGTGTCGTGGGCAATCAGGACAGCAACAGCAACGTCCTTCTTCAACAGGGCAGCCCTAATCTGTCTGAAACAAATGCAGGAGAGGATCCCACCGGAGGATACCAGACTGCACCAAGATTTAAACAAAATTATGGCAGCCACGGAATACGCCGCGGATGCGTCTCTGAACTTCGCAAAATTTGCCTCGAGGGCACTCGCCTCAACAGTCACGGCTAGAAGGCTGTTCTGGCTCCGCCCCTGGAAAGCCGACCTTAAAGCGAAATGGAAGCTCGCGGCAGCCCCATACAAAGCTCCAGACCTCTTCGGGGCGGCCTTAGAACCTGTCCTAATCGAGGGCAAGGACAAGAGAAAGATCCTCCCGTCGGCTTACCGCCGCCAGGAACGTAGATTCTCACCGTATGGGCACCAGCAGCCCTTTTGTTCCAGCGGGGGGTCCAGAGGCCCCCCCTCTCAACGAGCCCAGTTTCAGAGCGGTGACCGAAACCAAGAAAGACAGCAGTTCCGAGATCGAGACCGACATCAACAGTCTAAGAGACCATTTCGGGAAGCAGGCTTTAAGACCGCCAGGAGGGGGAAGTGATGCCCGAGCCGCGGGCCCCATTGGAGGGAGGCTCCATCTCTTCCACCAACAATGGGCCCACTCAACATCGGATCTGTGGGTACAATGCACAACTTCTTTAGGGCTTTCTATAGATTTCTCCGGTCTTCCTCCCCGTCGTTTTGTGCGCTGCCCGGTCCCGCCTGCCAGGGACCTCTCCCTTCTGATGTCACAAGAAATTTCACACCTCCTGGAGATCAGAGCCATAGAACCGGTACCATTGAGTCAGCACGGTTCAGGGTTTTAGTCAGTCCTCTTCCTCGTGCCCAAGAACTCCGGAGTTTGGAGAGGCATCTTAAATCTAAAGCAGCTGAACCAGACTGTCCAGTACCGCAGGTTCAAAATGCACTCCCTCCGGTCAATCTTAGCAGGGGTCAGACAAGGGGACCTGCTCCAGTCAGTCGACTTACGAGAAGCCTACCTTCATGTGCCCATTCACCCCAGCCACCGTCAGTACCTGAGGTTTGAGTATGCGGGGCAACACTTCCAGTACCGCGCGATGTCCTTCGGACTCTCATCAGCCCCCCGCACCTTTACCAAACTGGTAGTGGTGGTAGCAGCCACTCTCCGGGCGATCCCAGTACGAGTTCTTTGTTACCTCGACGACATCCTGGTCCTCTCGTCGTCACACGAACAGGCGATCAAAGATGTGGAGCGGGTCCTGGAAGCCTTTCAAAGCCACGGCTTCACAATCAACTACGAGAAGAGTCAGCTGCAGCCATCGACCCGTCTCCTACACCTGGGGGCGGTGATAGACTCAGCAAGAGGACAGGTCTTCCTTTCTCCAGAAAGGGTCCAGAGCATTCGGGACCTGATTCGGCAAGTCATGGCAAAGAGGAAAGTGAGTCTGCTGCGCCTCTCATGACTCCTGGGGAAGATGGTCTCCTGCTTCGGCATTGTACCGTGGGCACGCAGACACTCGCGGTCCCTCGAATGGTTCCTACTCCCGTTCCAACGGACGGGCAAAGCCAGCTCGAAGCGAGAGGTGTCCCTCCCATCTCAAGTCCACCTTTCCCTCAGTTGGTGGATGTCCCTTTCGCTTCTCAAAGGCCGCGACTTCCTAGATCCGGACAGATTGACGCTCACCACAGATGCGAGCCTCCGGGGGTGGGAGGCTCACCTTGGCTCCCAAGTGGCACAAGGGCAGTGGTCACGGAGCGAACGGCATTGCAGCATCAATCTGTTGGAGCTCCGGGCGACCAGGCTGGCCCTAGCACAATTTCAATCCACAGTGCAAGGCCATCACGTCCTGATCCTGACAGACAACATCTCGGCCAAGGCACATGTGAATATAGAGGGGGCACGAGGTCCCGAGCACTGATGTTCGAGTCCGAGGCCCTATTCACCTGGGTGGAGAAGCACCTGCGGTCGATAAAGGCGGACCACATCTCCGGGTCGACGAATGTCACAGCAGACTGGCTCAGCCGGGAACGGTTAGATCCGGCGGAGTGGCAACTCCACCCCAATCTATTCCAGGATATATCGACACTGTTCGGGACCCCGGTGGTAGACCTCTTCGCGTCCACGGCCAACACCCAGCTACCTCGGTTCGTGTCCCGTTACCCAACACCGCAGGCGGAGGATCAGGATGCTCTTCGCTGCAGGTGGCCCAGGGGCCTGCTATACGCCTTCCCTCCAATCCCTCTACTTCCTCGCGTCATCCGGAAGCTACTGGTCAAGAGAGCCGACCTACTCCTGGTCGCGCCAAACTGGCCCCAAAGAATGTGGTACGCCGACCTAGTGGCTCTATCTATAGAGCAGCCGTGGGTGGTCGTCCCTATCACCCTTCATTCGCCACTACAAAATTGACGCCTATGACTCGGCAGAATCGGCCTTTGGCCGCAGGGTACTCCAAAGGGTTCTAGCAGAAGAGGTCCCTGGAGCCAGTCAGCCCCCCGCCCAGGGGGTTTGAGCTTGGGTATATCCCGTTGATGGATAGTGGGAGCAGCGCTCAGGAAAATGGACGTTGTCTTACCTGAACATCCCTTTCTGGACACTGCGTACACTATCCATACCCGCCCTGGGTCTGACTGCCGGACCGAACATTGTTCCTGTTTAAGGTTTTGTTCAATAAAGTTGGTTTTAACTGCCAATCATTGTTTGCGGTGTCTTCGTTCAGACTGGGGATCATGGGATTGGGGACGTGGTTGGCAGCAGGAAAGGGAAGTCTTAGCTTTCACTCAGTTATTGCCAAAGCTGGAGGATTTAACCCGTTGATGGATAGTGTACGCAGCGCCCAGAAAAGGGATGTTCAGGTAAGACAACGTCCATTTTATTATATTTCTATACCGCCCTTCTCCTGTGGGACTCAGGGCGGTGTACAGCCAGGATAAAACATAGCATATAAAATTTAAAAACATTTTAAAAAAACAATTAAATAATTTTGGCCCGAATTTAAAACAACCCAATTAAAACCGAAATTCAATTAAAAAACTGAGAGGATGGGATCAAGCCAGCCCAGCTAGATGGAACAAGTGTGTCTTCAGGGCCCAACGAAAAGTCCAGAGGTCTGATATCGTGCGTATCTCAGGAGGCAGGTCATTCCAGAGGGCAGGTGCTGCCACAGAGAAGGCTCTCCCCCTGGGGGTTGCCAGCCAGCATTGCCTGGCTGACGGCACCCTGAGGAGGCCCTCTCTGTGCAAGCGAACCGGTCGGTGGGAGGCTATTGGCGGCAGAAGGTGGTCTCGCCAATACCCCGGCCCTAAGCCATGGAGCGCTTTAAAGGTGGTTACCAACACCTTGAAGTGCACCCAGAAGACCACAGGAAGCCAGTGCAGCTCGCGCAGGAGAGGTGTTATATGTGAGCGCCCCGTCGCTCCCATAATCCCCCGTGCGGCCGCATTCTAGACCAACTGCAGCCTCCGGGTGCACCCCAAGGGGAGCCCCATGTAGAGAGCATTGCATTAGTCCAGGTGGGAAGTGACGAGTGCTTGAGTGACCATGCGTAGGGAGTCCCGATCCAGAAAGGGACGCAACTGGCGTATCAGGCGAACCTGATAAAAAGCCCCCCTGGCCAGGGCCGTCATATTTATATTTATATTACACATATATCTTCCCTGGAAAATGTTAACTTTAATAAAGAAAAGAATATTTGGCAGTGCTGGCAAAGCTATTTGTACAAATTTAGCACCTTCTCTGGTAAGACTTTTACACCCTTCTTAGAAGAATCTGTCTGTATCAGACAAATATTTTATTAACTGATAGATTGCTCAAGTACTTCCAGTTTCAATTTTTAGCTCATATTTTTCTCCAGCCAGCTTCATTTTTTGAGTATAACTCTTGGCATGTTACATAAGATAAAGTGTACAGTGGCCTTCACGGCTCAATTTTCTTTTAGTATAGATAATATGTATTTTAGATTGTTCTCTCATTGGAACAACATCAGCTGATTCAGAATTTAGCAGCCAAGACTTTGACTGGAACCAGGAAAGTAGATCATACTATTTACTGTTCATGTCTTCAATTTTTTTTTACCAAGTTCAGTTTTAGATTCTTTTCTGATTATCGTATCTAAACGTCTTAGGCCCCTTGATAATTTAAGAAATTTAATATGAATCTGCCTATAAAAGTAGCTCTGCTTCCTTGAAGGCCTTTCTTCAGATATCTCTGCTGCTTAATGTAGCAGATAAATTCTAGAATGACTCCCTTTTGGTGAGGTATTCAAAATTTAGGAAAACTGCCATAGATAGATATGTCACCGAAAGTACTTTATTTTTGTAGATTTTTGGTGGGCCTTGCTGCTTTTCACTGTGATTGTTGTTTATTAATAGATCCACATTTGTGAATGTCTACATTATTAGATTCTTAGGTAGAGATTTCATAAATAACGTGAAATCAAGTTTGCTAATGTGATTAATGTATGATATAGCAGTACAGAATTACACCACAAGATGTCACTCAAATAGCTATAGTACGATAAGCAAAAAATTAAATTTGAGTCTTGTAATTATATGGCTTCTGAATAGGTTTTGCACATGCTCATATTGCAGCATATTTTGAAGCAAAATTCATTTAGAATGATAAAACTGGTTCATTTGCTGTAGGAAGCATTGCTATAACTAATAAAGATTTTACAGAAAAATGTGTATTTATACTACATTAATAGAGCATCAAATATTATTGGATCTCAAGGCAGACTTTCACTGCAGTATTATAATGGATTTAACTGACATTCTTGATTAAGCATTTCTATCATTTTAGTTAACTCTGTATTTCATTGTATTATTAAAAGGCAATGTGCCTTTTTTACTCTTTGCTACTTAGTTCTTTTATAAATATATTGAATTGAGAGCTAAACTCTGGACTCTATTTAGCCTGGAGAACATCTTTGTGAATCAGATTGCAGATTAAATTGAGCATCTGGTTTAAAGAGGTTAAAGAAAACTTTTTGAAACAGCCTTTTTGCTCCCTGTATGTGTACATAGTAAACCTGAATTCTCCTATATTGAGGGCCATGATTTATTAGCTTTTCTTAATTATTGTGAAGTAATATAGATCTGGCCTTAGAATAAGCAAATGGTTAAAAGGAGAGCTTGGAAAAGATTGCTCAGTCCTGAGAAAAAGAAAATTCAAAGTACCCTTCCTGTGATTTTGTTTAATATAAGAAGGGGCGAAGAGAAGCTCTTACAGGCTTTAAGATTCTGTCATTGCACCCTACAATAATTCAGAGCATCCCTGCTATGCCTTTTTCTTGCCTCCATTGAAAGGCTGACAATCACATAGTTGATATCACAAGCAACTACCATTGAAAGATCCATCAAAAAGGGTTGATAACATCTCTTTACTTTTTACTTTACTTTTATTTGATTTGTATACCGCCCTACTCCCGAAGGACTCAGGGCGGTGAACAGCCAACAATAAAATACATACATACAAAATTTAAAAAGCAGAAATAAAATCAAATTAAATAGTTTGGCCCAGACAAATTAAAACCCCAATCAATTTAAAACAAATTTAAACTTTGAGTATTAAAGATATTAAAAATATTAAAATATTGAAATTGTTTAAAAAGAGGGAGAAAGTTAGGCCAGGCCCGCCTGGTGAAATAAAAAGGTCTTTAGAGCGCGGCGGAAGGTGCACAGATCCGGGATCCTCCGTATCTCCGGGGGTAAGCTCATTCCAGATAGTAGGTGCCCCCACAGAGAAGGCTCTCCCCCTGGGGTCCGCCAGTCGACATTGTTTGGCCGACAGCACCCGGAGGAGCCCCTCTCTATGAGAGCGTACCGGCTGGTGGGAGGCTATTGGTGGTAGTAGGTGGTCCCGCAAGTCTCTTATCTCTCTAACTTCTCTTTGTTACAATTCCTAATGGCTTTTAAAATATGAGTCTTGCTTACAGAGTACCTTTAATTTCACGCCACCCGTAAAGTCTTTGACCTCATGTCTCTCTGTTTAATAATGTATATACTGAACATGTCAGTCAGATAAACCAGACCAGGAAATCATCTCCACAAGAAGGGTACTACTACTTTTTTGAGAGTGGTTATAACAACAGAATCTTTCAAGTGTGATTGTGCTACCTAGTACCTTCTCTCCCATTTTTTTTTTAATTTGATTTATATGCTGCCCTTCTCTGGAGACTCAGGGCGGCTTACAATGCATTAAGCAATAGCCTTCATACTTTTGTATATTTATACAAAGTCAGCTTATTGCCCCCACAAACTGGGTCCTCAATTTACCTACCTTAGAAAGGATGGAAGGCTGAGTCAACCTTGAGCCTGGCGAAATTCGAACCTGCAGTAATTGCAGGCATCTGGTCTTAATAACAGGGTGCCTTAGACCACTGTACTACCAAGGCTCTTTTATATTCCTGTGAATTAGAGAGGTGTCCTTTGTATATTTCTGTCTGTTGTGGACTTAAAATGTGTTTTATCTCTTATCATTTGGTAACAGGTCTCATGTATCTCTTTCAAGATTATCTTCCTTACTTTATACAGTAAGCAAAACTTTTGAAACTAATTTGATGCAGAGATAAAGGCAATCCTTAGATAACAAGATGTCAAACATCTAGCAATGTAAAGAACAATTGAATTAGAACCTGAATCACATTTCTAAATGATTCATCAACATGTCATATTAATGATGTGAACTCCCAGATGTTTTGCCCCTCCCAAGTTGTATTTTTTGTTAATAATAGAAGTCTATCTGTATAAAGTATGTTACAATAGTCTGTCAAGATTTTGGTAAGTATAGATAGAAAAACTAGGACATTGTTTCTAGCAGGAGTGGGTTTCAATACCCATCGCTACTGGTTTGCTCGTGGGTGCTTGCGCGCAATGTTGCGTGCCAAAGTTGGGCAGAACTTACCGCCGCCGCCACTACCGGGTCGCCCAATCCAGAGCGAACTGGTAGCAACCCACCACTGGTTTCTAGGTAATCCTGTTGCAATGCTGAGCTGAAAAGTAATTTCAGCTATTGGACTTTATGTTTCTTCTGTTAATGCTAGTCCAGGAAAGTGCCCAAACTATACAAATAAGTGAAATTTCTTCTAGCATCAATTATAAAACTTTATTCAGACTGAACGGTTCCCCATCCAAAGTGTTTCCATATTTCTGGATTATGATTTACCTTTATTCATCCAAAAATACCACTTTATACTACCTTGGTAAGGCCACACTTGGAATACTGCATCCAACTTTGGTTGCCACAATGTAAAAAAGATGTGGAGACTCTAGAAAGAGTGCGGAGAAGAGCAACAAAGATGATTATTAGGGGACTGGAAGCTAAAACATATAAAGAACAGTTGCTGGAATTGAGTATGTCTAGTTTGATGAAAAGAAGGACTAGGGGTGACATGATAGCAGTGTTCCAATATCTCAGGGGCTGCCACAAAGAAGAGAGAGTCAAGCTATTCTCCAAAGCACCTGACGATAGGACAAGAAGCAATGGGTGGAAACTAACCAAAGAGAGAAGCAACTTAGAATTAAGGAGAAATTTCCTGAGAGTTAGAACAATGTGGAACAACTTGAGTCCAGAAGTTTTGAATGCTCCAACACTGGAAGTTTTTAAGAAGATGTTGGATAACCATTTGTCTGAAATGGTATAGGTTTCCGGCGTGGGCAGAGGGTTGGACTAGAAGACCTCCAACGTCCCTTCCAACTCTGTTATCCTATCCTATCCTATCCTATCCTATCCTATCCTATCCTATCCTATCCTATCCCATCCCATCCCATCCCATCCCATCCCATCCCATCCCATCCCATCCCATCCCATCCCATCCCATCCGCTGCTATCTCATGTTTTTCTTCTTTGGTCAGTCATCCTAAACTGTAATTCCATCATAGTCTATGTGAAATAACTTCCAGGCCCTAATCCAGGAGTTCCACAATCTCTGTTATTTGAAAGTTGAAAATGTGAAGGGGAGAAGAAAGAACTTTCATTTGTAGATTCATTATTTTCGGTTCCATTCTTCCTGCATTAAAAAAGATATGGGCAATATTATGTTTGCTTAAACATTCATTTTATTTGGTAATTTATATTGTATCTGAATGCTTTCTATACAATAGTAACTTTAATCATGTTAAACAATTATGCAGCTTGGGTTAAGGAAATAAGGAAAAAATATCTTGCTAATTATCTAATTCTCTGTTCTGCTAATTATACAGAATGGATTGGAATAGGATAATCAACTGAAGCAATTTCATTAAAAGTCTTAGTTGATCATAGCTATTCTTTTCATATATTCAGGTTGCATTTTAAACAGTACTGGTCCTAGCTTTTGAATTCTTTAGCTTTGTAGTTTACTACTTCATAGTACTGCCAATACAGGGGTGAAATCCATCAGGTTCTGACAGGTTCTGGAGAACCGGTAGCGAAAATTTTGAGCAGTTCAAAGAACCGGTTGCAGAAATTTTGAGCAGTTTGAAGAACTGGCAAGTACCACCTCTGGCTGACCCCAGAGTGGGATGGGAATGGAAATTTTGCAATATCCTTCCCCCAGGAGTGTGGAGGGAATGGGGATTTTGCAGTATCCTTCCCCTGGAGTGGGGTGGAAATGGAGATTTTGCAGTATCCTTCCCCTGCCACGCCCACCAAGCCATGCCCACAGAACCCCCAAGAAGCAATGGGTGGAAACTAATCAAGGAGAGAAACAATTTAGAACTAAGGAGAAATTCTCTGGCGCGCTGCTTGGAAGAATCCAAGAGCGTGGGTAATATCCCTCAGGTTGCCTGAAGATACTGAGTGTATGTCACTTTAAATGTTTGTTGACTCCTCCCCTAGGGACTGGCTGAGGCTCAGTTCCTTTCACTCAGTGGTGCCTGATAGAGTGTATTTTGCCTTCTCTTCACTATTGGACTTCCTAGCTACATTTTGCTTAGTCTTTATTTAGTGAGATTTTCTCAAGGACTGTAAATCTATCTAGAACTGTTAGCTGCGAGGCGAGATCGGCTGGGGGACCCCAGCCACCCGCCTTCGCGGTTTTCCTGCCTCAACTTTCGCCGCGGAGCTCTGCCTTGACACCGGCATCTCCGCGTGCAGTTTGAATTGTGCCGCCGGCTTGACAGTTCCTTTGCCGCCGCTTCCTGCTCTGATCAAGCCTCGCCGACTTCCTGACAGCCTGCTTGGACGAGGAGCGCTTTCTATCATCCCGGCCTGTAACGTTTGGGACACTTCTGAGTGTCCGCGCGCAGAGGCCACTATTCGGGACGGCGCCATTTTCGGGCTTCCCTTAACAACCGCCAGCGCTTCGGGCTGCTTCTGAGAGCCCGCGCCCAGGACTTCTTTCTAAAGACGGCAGCGGCGCCTTGCTTCTTCCTCTGACCCTCACGCCTTGATTATTTCCCTCAGTGGCGCTTGAACAGTGAGTAGAATACTGGAGTATTCTCGGGAGCTTACAGGGACTTCGTCGGGAGGCTGCCTTTTCCCGCGCACCCGCCATTTTGTCTCCCATTCACAGCGGCCGAGCTGTCCTTTTGACATCCTGGTGTCAAAGAACTTTAAAAAAAAAAAAAAAAAAAAAAAAAAAAAAAAGGAAAATCTGACAGCGGACTTTGCGCTCCTGGCCTGCTGGGGCCGGCTGGACCTTTGACTCTCTCTCCCTTGGCCTTACACGCTGATCGCCAACTTCAAGTGATTCTGAGCGGCCATTTTCTGTTACCTCATTTTCTCCGTTGAAGGCTTGTTTTTTGCTTTTGCCTTGTTGGCAGTTTGTTGTTCAGCCACTTGTTAGGGGTGGATCCATATATCATCTGCCCCCACCTCCAGTTGTCTCCTTTTAAAATAAATAAATATTAAAAAAAAAAAAAAAAAACTTTGAAAACCTTAAAAAAAAAAAAAAATTAATTAATCAGGAAAGGAGAAAGGAAGGAAGGGGAAGACACCAACCTCCCATTTGGGACCAAGTGTTTCTGTCTCCACCATGGCTGATGCTGAGCTTTCTTCAGATCTGGAGATGCCTCAGGCCCCCAGTTCTCCCAGGGCTAAATCATCTAAAGCCTCCTCAAAGAGGGTGGATAAAAAGCGCTCAAAGGGATCCTCCCATTCTACTAAATCCTCTTCGTCCAAAGCTCACAAGTCATCTAAAGCAGAGGACAAGGCTGCTAAGCGCAGACATGAGGCTTTGGAGCGTTGTTTCGATCAGGCGCAACGCCATGCTCAATCGCATGCTACGCCGACCGCTCTTCCTGCAGTGGCGCCCACATCGCTTCAAGTACCTGATCCGCTTCCGGCATCGTCTCCTCTTCATGTGGATTCTGCAGGGGTTCCACTTGTCCCTCAAGTAATCGTTTTGGGTCAGCAGACCGACTTACCTGTCTTACCTCCGTCCACTTCGGTGGTTTCTTCCGTTCAGCCACCACCACCTCGTCAACCGGAGGCTACCTTCACCCCGACAGCGGCAGGGCTCCGACCGCCTGACGGCTCCCAACCCGGGTATTATGATATACAGGCCATGATCTCGGCTACCGTTTCCAGGATGATGGCAACAGGGTGTCCTCATGGTATACCTCCGCAAGTGCCTCAATGCCAGGTTTCCTCTCAAGCTTGTGCATCTCATGCCTGTCTTATTGACCATTCTAGACAGGCTGCTCCTCAAGCAGAGATTGATCCTCCTGAATACTCTGTTCAGGAGTCGGACCATAGCGATGACTCTCACATCGAATATGAGGACTTCAGGGATATGGAGCTGTCGGAGGATGAGCAAGACTTACCTGAGAAGTCAACCTTTCCAGGCCTGTTCCGACCTTCATTATTCAAGGCCTTACTCCGCAAGGCCATTGCCACTACACAGTTAGCCGCTTCTAAGGTCCTTCCGGAACGCTCGGAGGATTCCAATCCACATGACGCTCTTTTTGCGGTTCCACAACTGGAACAGGACTTCATTCCATGTCCACAGCTCTTTTCCGAGGTGGTTCAACGTCCCTGGTCTCAGCCCGGGGCCTTGCCCGCGCCCAATGGCATCGACAAGAAGCTGTTTTGTTCGGCTCCCGCGCTGCAAGATTTACTAGCACTTCCGACTGTGGATGCCCCGATTACTGCCTTGACTTCCTCAGCGGTTATTTCCTCCGATATCGCTGATGGGTTGAGGTCTGAGGACAGGCGGGCCGAGCTCGTGCTTCGCAAGGCCCACCAGACGGCAGCCTGGGCTATCCGGGCTGCTACCTCGGCCTCTTTTTTCAACAGAGCCTCCTTAATATGGCTCCGCCAGCTCCAAGAGCGTCTTCCACCTGACGATAGACGTCTCCACCAGGACGTTAATAAATTAGTGGCCGCAACCGAGTATTCTGCCGACGCGGCCCTGGCTGCAACTAGATTCGCTTCTCGCTCGCTAACATCGGCAGTTACTTCACGTCGGCTCCTATGGCTGCGGAACTGGCGGGCAGATGTAAAATCTAAATGGAGGCTCGCCTCGGCCCCATATAAAGGCTCTCGTCTGTTCGGAGAAGCGCTGGACCCTATCCTAGTGGAGGATAAGGACAAACGAAAGATCATGCCTTCCTCCTTTCGCAGAGCTGACCGCCGCTATCAGCCTTACCATCAGCGTCAATACTTTCGGTCTGAGCCTACACCCAGCACTTCCTCCTCCTACCGGCCATCGTCTTTCTCCTATGATCGACCTCCCGACCGATCTACATTTCGTGACCGCACTAGACGCCAGCAACCCTCCAAACGCCCCTTTCGTGGCACGGGTTCCCGGCCTTACCGCCGAGGTAAATGACTGCTCCGAGCCTTATCCTATCGGCGGTCGTCTCGGCTATTTCTTTCATCAATGGGCTCTCTCGACGACGGACAAATGGGTTCTTCAAACCATCCAGCTTGGTCTGACGCTGGAGTTCGCTTCTTGCCCTCCAAACAGATTCATCCGATGTCCAGTCTCCAACAACCCCGAGAAAAGGCGCCTTATGTCCATGGAAATTCAACACCTGTTGGACATTCGCGCTATAGAGCCGGTTCCCATCGAACATCGTGGAACCGGTTTCTACTCAATATTTTTCCTAGTTCCGAAGAACTCAGGGGCCTGGAGAGGGATATTGGATTTGAAGGAGTTAAACAAGCTAATCGCCTACCACAAATTCAAGATGCAGTCACTGCATTCGATCCTGTCCTGCATCCGACAATCCGACAGGATGACTTCCATCGATCTCAAAGAAGCGTACCTCCACATACCAGTCAGACCGGCCCATCGTCGTTTTCTACGATTCTCTTACGACAATCAGGACTTCCAATACAGAGCCATGCCGTTCGGTCTTTCGTCTGCCCCCAGGACTTTTACCAAGGTCCTAGCAGTAATAGCAGCTTCCTTACGGCTCATTCCCATCAGAGTCTTATGCTACCTGGACGATATCCTAATCTTGTCCGATTCCCACCGGAGAGCTCTCCAGGATCTGGAGGTAGTACGAGACACGCTGCAACGGCATGGTTTTACCCTAAATCTAGAGAAGAGCCACCTTCAGCCTACGACTCATATTCTGCACCTCGGGGCCATCATCGATTCGGCCTCGTGTCATGTCTTCCTGGCCCCGGATCGTTGTCTGAGCATTGCCTCCTCGATCGCTCACATTCGGTCCTCCCGGTCAGTGTCTATCCTCCAATTGTCCCAGTTGCTCGGGAAGTTAATCTCGTGCATCAACATTGTTCCTTGGGCTCGCCTCCATTCGCGCCCACTACAATGGTACCTGCTTCCGTATCAGAAGGCCCGGGGCAGCAATTCCAAGTCGCGGGTCCGACTCCCCGGACGGATCCTCCAGTCCCTGTCTTGGTGGACTTCTCCCGCGATCTCGAGAGGATGCTCATTTCAAGAGCCCAACAGAATAGTTGTAACAACGGATGCGAGCCTTCTGGGGTGGGGAGCCCATCTATCAGCCAAAGTGGCTCAAGGCCGCTGGTCGCAAAGGGACCTACAGCACGATATCAACTGGCTGGAGCTGAGGGCCATTCACCTAGCCCTCCTCCATTTCCAGCCCGACATCCAGGGCCAACATGTGCTAGTCTTAACGGACAACACCACGGCCAAGGCTCACCTAAATCGGGAGGGTGGCACCCACTCCAAACCGCTACTGGACGAGGCAATCGCCCTCCTCTCGTGGGCAGAGAAGAACGTGCTCTCCATCTCGGCCCAACACATCTCCGGAACGGACAATGCTCAGGCGGACTGGCTGAGCCGTTCCCTGATAGATCATGCGGAGTGGCGCTTGGACCCGGTTCTCTTCCAGGAACTTTCGGCACGGTTCGGTCCCCCTGTCGTGGACCTGTTTGCGGCTCCCTCCAACGCACAACTCCCTCGGTTCTTTTCCCGTTTCCCCAGCATGGGGTCCGAAGGGACGGATGCTCTCAGATGCCCTTGGCCCCCCGGCCTCCTGTACGCTTTTCCCCCTCTCCCCCTCATCCCGAGGGTGGTGCGCAAGATCCTGTCGGAGGCTGCGGAAGTACTTCTAGTCGCACCTCACTGGCCGCGTCAGCCATGGTATGCGGACCTGCTGGACCTGTCGATCTCTCGACCCTGGAGGATACCCCAGGACAGGGTCTCTCTCAGCCAGGGGGCCATTCTACATCCGGAACCGGAGTGGCTCCAACTGGCCGTCTGGCATTTGAGAGGGCCCTCCTGAGGAAGGACAATCTGTCGGGGCGAGTAATTGCCACCATGCAAGCCTCCCGCCGGGCTTCAACCCTACGGATTTACGAGGCTACTTGGCAAGCTTTTCGCCGCTGGTGTCGCAGGAACAACGTGGATCCGGCCGGAGCCTCGGTTTCTGCTCTCCTCGAGTTCCTCCAGGACGGATTGGACAGCGGCCTGGCTCCAAATACCCTGAGACGGCAAGTAGCTGCCTTGAATTCGGTTTTGTCAAAGTCACCGGATCGCCCGCTGTCCTTGGATCGAAGAGTCCGGACCTTTCTTCGAGGTGCCACCAACTTGCGTCCGCCAGTGGTGCACAGGTATCCATCCTGGGATCTACCACTGGTGCTCCAGGCCCTGATGTCTCCACCCTTTGAGCCGCTGTCCACTATTTCTCTTCGATTTCTGACTCTTAAAGTCGTTTTTCTAGTGGCAATCACGTCAGCGAGAAGGGTCTCTGAGCTCGCAGCCCTTTCTATCCGCTCAGACCTTTGCATCTTTCATCCAGACAGGGTGATTCTCCGGCTTGACCCCGCCTTTGTGCCCAAAATCAATTCGCTCTTCCATCGAGCCCAAGAGCTAATTCTGCCGGATTTTTGCCCGCGACCTCGCCATCACAGAGAAGCCCAATGGCATAACCTCGACGTCCGGCGCGCTCTCCGCTACTACATTAAGCGGACTTCCCAGTTTCGGAAATCGGAAGCACTATTTGTATCCTTCCTGCCAGCTTCGATGGGGCACAAGGTCTCTTCGTCCACCATTGGGCGGTGGCTCAAAGCCTGCATCTCTACGTCATACACCCTTCGCAACAAGCCTCCACCTGGACGCGTTTTGCCGCATTCAACTAGGAGCGCCTCAACTTCGGCGGCGTGGGCCACGCAGGCATCCATCCTGGACATTTGTCGTGCAGCCACCTGGACCTCTCTCACTCCCTTTGTACGACATTATAAAGTTGACTCCTTTGCCTCGGCTGAGGCGTCCTTCGGACGGCGAGTTCTACAATCTGTCATCTCTGCTACAGCCATCCGGGAGCATTCAGCCTCCCCTCCCATCTAGTACTTGCTTGGGTACATCCCACGCTCTTGGATTCTTCCAAGCAGCGCGCCAGAGAATGGATGTTGCTTACCTGAACATCCTTTCTGGGCGCGCTGCTGAAGAATCCAACCCACCCGTTGCGGCTTCTGCTTCCTGATCCCGGATGGACTTGACTCCTTGTTTGGACATCCTTCGTGAAAGAAACTGAGCCTCAGCCAGTCCCTAGGGGAGGAGTCAACAAACATTTAAAGTGACATACACTCAGTATCTTCAGGCAACCTGAGGGATATTACCCACGCTCTTGGATTCTTCAGCAGCGCGCCCAGAAAGGATGTTCAGGTAAGCAACATCCATTTCCTGACAGAACAATTAATAAGTGAAACAACTTGCCTGCAGAAGTTGTGAATACCTCAATACTGGAAATTTTAAAGAAGATGTTGGATAACCATTTGTTTGAAGTGGTGTAGGGTTTCCTGCCTGGGCAGGGGATTGGACTAGAAGACCTCCAAGGTCCCTTCCAACTCTGTTATTCTATTCTATTCTAATCGGTAGTAAAAAAAAAATTGGATTTCACCACTGTGCCAATACACCTCTTACTTAAAATTTCTCTAGAATGCAAAATACATTATAATCCTATTAATTTCATATTAAGATAATTTGTAACTTTTCTTGGGATGTATGCTACCAGTTTCTGACTTATTTTTGTTGAAAAACTGGAATAAGGTAACAAGAATGATTTTCATGTCTTGCTGTGTCATGCTGTTTGTTGAAGTTGGCTAGTAAGACGTTTTTCTGTGAGGAAATGATCGTTGATAGCGTATGCATTTCCTTAAAGTGAAGGGAGTTGGTATCCTGTTACTTCATAATCATTCTACAGTTTTGATCGTGATCAGTAGCTTTCACTGCAAGTATGCTTGTTTCTTTTTGCTAAATTTGAAGGCCTAGAATAAGTACTCTTTGTTAGATAAATTCAGTGGGGTTGCTTGCAGGATTACATTTATTCTTGAAAAGGCAGAGATGCTCAACGTTACTCTAAAATCAGAGCCTACTGAGGAAGAAAATAGGATTACTGGCATTTCTGTTGAATCATATGAAGAAAATCTTTTTTTGTAAGTATCTCATTATCTTCATTTTTTCTTTGTTTTGATTATTCTTTCACTTCAGATTCTAACTTTGAATGCAGTATAGTAATATTCCTTGTGCAAAGAACAGTGGAGCATGCCTCAGATTTACTACTACTTCTGCTGGGCTCTAAAAAAATCTCATTCTTGCCAAGCATTTGGACATGAACGCTGCATTTATTGCTCCACCTTTGCAAACTCCCATCTTTTGTATATGCTCTGAGGAAATAATTACATGGGGTGGGAGGAAGATGAGAGAAACATCTGTTTTATCTTACAGCAGCACATTTATGGAGGAAATCTGTTGCACTGGTGACAGGTATGTGGCTTCGGCTCACAAAACAATTTAAGTTGTTTTTAAAAGGAAAAAAAAGAGAAAAATACTATCTCTTAGTGAGCTCAGTTTATTGCAGACTAGGCAGACAATTTGTGCTATGAAAAACGTTTTATACTGGAAGGTTGTGGCATAATTTTCTCTTTCCCTGTTACAAACTGAAAGACCTCACAGGCAGGTATCTCCTTCCAAGGGATCCCTAGTAATTATTATAAGTCCGTGATGGCAAATCTATGGCATGCGTGCCACCTCTGGCACGCATGCCATAGACTTGCCATCACGGACCTATAATAATGCTCTGTGGGCATGCGCACTGGCGAGCTGGTCTTCGTGTTTCCGGGGCTCCGACGCATGCGCTCATGCATGCGTATGCACGAACATGCATGTTCCGGTTTGGGCACTTCATGCCGAGAAGGTTCACCATTACTGTTATAGGTGACCACAAGTCAAGCTGGTAATCTCCAGTCAGGGCTTTTCAAAGTGGTCAGTATCAACTTCCAAGGATCAATGGACTATCCAAGGAGTATTATATTGTTATTATTTGTAATAGTATTAGTTAAAATAATATTTATTGCAGTATTTCTTCATGTAATAAATAATAAATTTAAATTTGAAATGAAACTACAATTTTTCTTACTACTTATAGTATCAGAAAAACCATTGTATTTTATTTATTCAGTTTCTGAAATTGCCCATCTCAGTCAACGACTCTGGGCAGCTTATAACTAAAAAAATATATTACAATTAAGACATTTTAAGACAATAAACAACAATTAAAAAATCCAAAATAAATATACATAGCATTTAATGGGATATATGCAAGAAGAAGTATACATTTTGTTCAACATTGGAAGTAATACCCCATTCCAACAATACCTAATTAAAAACGTAAACTTGGAGAATACACTGCAATGACAAAACTAACAATATATATACATAATAAAAGTTTAAAAGAAATTGAAACTTAAGCAAGAATGGTTCCCATACATACAATACATCACATAGCAATGTAAACATAATCACATAAGAGTCTTGCTTCTTAGGGGCCTAAATGTTTGTAGATTGCAAATTACCAGATGTATTGCTAGGATTCTCTCTATGGGGCATAGTGTCCTCCCTTCAATGTGACTGTGGGGTCCAACATCAAACTGTAGATCACACTGTGACCAGCTGTAAGCTGAGGGCGTATACCAGTCCAGTATCTGATTTTTTAAAAATATAAATGATGCTATGCTTCAATGGTTAGATGGTCTAAACCAGGAATGTCAAACTCAATTTTATTAAGGGTTGTGTTTGACCTTGAGGGGCCAAGTGGGCATAGCCATGATGGGCTTGGTCAGGATGGGTGTGGCTAGCTCGACGTCCTGCAGCTGTCTGGCAGTGAACACGGAGCCTGGGAGGGCTGTGTGCAGCCCTCCCGAGCTCCTTTTTCACTGGCAGACGCCTGCAGGAGGGTGTTGCAGCCAAAAGCAGCCAAAAACAGACCTTGGGAGGGCCACGTGCGGCTGTCCTGAACTCCATTTTTGCTGGCAGAGGCACTACAGGCCAGTCCTTTGCTGTTTCCAGGGCGGCCCTGCGGGCCACATCTAAGCAACCTGCGGGCCGTATCCCATCTGTTGGCATTGAGTGTGACACCCCTGGTCTAGACATTGGGAAAGACTTGGTAGAGAGAAATATAAAATCCTGTCTAAGCATCTGGCTGACTGAGACCAACAACAACCACCACCACTACCACCATCACAACAACAATAATAATAATACTTTCCCACAATATGCTCTTGGTTTTAGCACAGTAGATTGCAGAAATGATTTGTACTTCCTGTTTCAGTATTTATAGGAAGGCTATTTTTTCTTGTCTCTTTAACCACTTTGGTTGTAACAATCCATTGATTTGTTATAAAATATATAGTATTTTATATACCGTGTTTCCCCAAAAATAAGACCCTGTCTTATATTTTTTTGAACCCTGAAATAAGCGCTTGGCCTTATTGCTATGTGCTCAAAAGCCTGATTGGGCTTATTATCAGAAGATGTCTTATTTTGGGGGAAACAGGGTATTTGATTTGTTCTAAAAGTTTAATATCTCCCAAATGGAATTTGCAACAGGTTTTCTTTAGGTAAGTTCCTGCATTGCTGAATCCTGACATTGTGTTGCATGTCGGATCCCATTTTTTGTTTTTATGATTAATAAGTTCACAATCAGGTTTTGATGCCAATAATCTTACATATTCATTTTCTCTTTTATAGAAATGAAGATCTTAAGCAGATGCTGGAAAGCAGTAAAGATTCTGCTAAATTGGAGGCTATGAAAAGGATTGTTGGAGTATGTTCAGCTTTTATTATGTGTATAATGCAGTTTGCATCTTTTTTCATTTTGAACATTCATAGAAATAATTTAATAAATTTACATGTCCCTTGATTCCCAGCAACTCTGAGTGTTTTACAAATGGTTTAAAATGAAGAGTAAGATGGCAAAAACAAAGGGGAACAAAGAAAACAACCCACATGTTCTAAAGGGGATTTCACGCACCCTGGCCCAACCACTGAATGAAGAGCCAGGTCTTCAGAGCCATTTGAAATACAAGCAGGTTGGGTTCTGTTAGAATTTGGGGGGGGGAACCTCATGATAGAGGGCAGGGGTTGCTATAGAGAACACTTGCTTACGAGATCCCAATAGATATTGTTGTTTAACTGACAGAACCCAAGAGCATACCAATCTTACAGCATCAGTTCAGTTTGGTATTTTTTATCATTTTTCTTTTCCCTACTTCATTGTTTTGAAGAACCTTCTAAGAGATTTTCAGGAGAATTGAAAATAAGTTCAGTCAATGTGATTCTAAATGAATCTAAATGAAAGGAGCTTTTCTGTTCACAGGAGTCCATATTTGCATCCAAACTGGACTGTTGTATATTTTGTTAAATATGATCTGCAGAATCAAAAATACTTAGGTAACATTTCCTCAGTCTTGGCATCCTCCTCTAGATGCTGGTTAGGAAATTGTGGCAGGTATTTTTTTGCATTCTTATTTTTCCATTCAGATTCCCTGTGGTTTACAGTATCTGAAGTTCAAGTCCACATGTTGTTTATGCCAACTTTTGGAAAAGCTGGTGTATATTTTGAATAAAAATACATGACCAGAAGCCAGAAACAAATAAACAGACTTACAACAAGTAGTTTGCAAAACCTGAGTGCTAAAATAGATTAAAAATGGTTTTTAAAATTATAGTATACCTAAGTAGGTGCATATTGATTAGACAACATTATGCAAAACACAGAAAAGAAACAATTAGCTGAAGAAAATAAGGCGTGAGATAAAAAGGACATATCTAAAATGTAATTAATACCAACACTATTCTCTAGTCATTTTGATACCTATTTATCCTTGAAAACCATCCTTGTTTCCACCATGTCTGTACACTAATTCATGCATTCCCTTTGTTCTTTAAAATTCTTACCTCTTTTTAAGATTCCTATTAATCCTTCGAACGATAACTTTTTAAATGTTTTTCATTTCTTTAGACCCATTAGTTATATTTCATGTATTTATTCTGTGAGTCAATCTTTATTCTATTCTCTATGAGCAAGCTTAATGATCACTCACTTTTATATTTAATTTATGTTTATTCAGCACACAACTCTTTTAATATAAAGGAGAATAGTCAAGTGAGACTAAGGATTAAAAAAAAATCACTAAATAAAAATAATTTTTTTTTTATTGAAATTACAGTGATCATGATTTTTATTTGTCAAATTTATCTCACAAGAAGTGATTCTGGGCAACATTATGAGACCAAATATATTCTAAAAAGATTCCAAATATATTTTTTCATAGTATGCTGCAGTTATTGCCATTTAAATAATACAACATACAGTTGTATGTGCAACTGTGCTTTAAAAAGTAATATTAAATATTGCCATTTTATTATGCTGTAAGTATTATTGGGATATTTGTGAAGTCTGATAACAGTTTGGCTTCAATTCTACCCCTTTTTAAATCAGAATAATTCATTGGTGTTCCAGCAAAAATGGTATTCTAGATTATTTTCAACTGTCCCTTGAACAAATTGAAGTAATTTACCTATGTACTTGTTTTAAATTAATTGAAATTTCTTTGAAAAATTATATAATTTAGAATTTCCTTTTAAGATATGTTATCAAAGAAGAAACTTACTTCAGAGTTGAAGGAACTTAGTTGAAAATTGAAATGTACTATTAGTGTATATGTATTGAATTATTCACTGTATTTTAAAGTAGCATGTTATATTAAAGGAATTTTTTCTTTTTCTTTTAAGATGATTGCCAGAGGAAAAAATGCATCTGAATTGTTTCCTGCAGTAGTGAAGAATGTAGCAAGTAAAAGTATTGAGGTATGGTGAAAAAACACTTGTTCTTTTAATTCTAAGAGCATCTTTTAAAACTTCTAAGTCCTTTCTTGCCAGAGTTGTTAAGTGAATCACTGCAATTAAGTTAGTAACATGGTTGTTAAGTGAATCTTGCTTCCCCATTGACTTTGCTTGTCAGAAGATTGCAAAAGGTGATCACATGACCCTGGGACACTGCAGTCATCATAAATATGAGTCAGTTGCCAAGTGTCCAAATTTTGATCATGTGCCTATGCTACAATGATTGTAAGTGTGAAGAACGATCTTAAGTCCCTTTTTTCAGTGGTGTTGTAACTTCGAACAATCACTAAGTAAATTGTTGTAAGTCAACGACTACCAGTACAGTAATTATAATAATGTTCCAGTGAAACAGGTGTAGAAAAAGTAATGAATCTTCTATGATAGGAACATGTGATATAGGTCTAGTTATTCCTGTCTGTTGACCTTGTTCAGTGTATTTACAGGGAATGACTTTGCTTTTAATAGAAATTCCTGTCAGTTACATGTTGCTTTTGCTAAACTGTAAATGTTAAGCTTACCTCTGTCTTTATTTATTGCTAATATTTGGCATGATTCTGTACCTACTTATTGTTTGGCAAAGCTGCAACTGTCCCTATTAAAATTCTTTGGTACAAATATTTCTGCCCCTATGAGGATATCTTTGGTTAGGTTAGTTCAGCCCATCCTTGATGAAATAATGGTATGTTAACTCTTGAACCAGCAGCCTGAATCCTTCCAGGAGGATCAGGGCGAATGCACTGCTGTAATTTGTGTATGTGCGTGCCCGTGTGCACCTTTTATTCAGTATTGACTCTTGGCAACTGCACTGTACAAGTCCGTGAAGTTTTCCTGGCAAAATTTCAAAAGTGGTTTGTTTTACCTCCTTCCTAAGGCTGAGAGAGAATGATTGGCCCGAAGTCATGCAGTTGGCTTCGTGTCTAACAGACTCATGGTCTCCCAGTTTCTAGTCTGATGCCTTAACCATCACACCAAAGTGGCTCTCATAATAGTCAAATACTCGTTGAGTATTTGTCACAGTAGAAGTAGAAGGCATAAATTGAGTGAATAAATTAATGGTTATATGTTGGGTCATCTGGTATCTGTTTTTCTCATATTTTGTTAGTTTGCATTTATTTCTCATATTCTACAGTAATTGAAGCATTTCAAATAGAAGCTCTGAATTACATTGGTACATTTCCCAATGTATTTCTTCTGTATTCTCAATTTTTTTTATAAAAGTACTTGTTGCAACGTATTAGATTTAAAAGCAGGTTCATGGAGAAAACATCTTTACTAGTCTTAATAGTACACTTAGATTTTCTTTACTGTCAAGATATAGGATAAAGGGAACAGTCATAGTTGAAGGAAAATATGGAGACTTGATTATGTCTATACAGTCTTAAGTAAAAGCATTATCCTGAGAGGTAAATTGATTTGTCATTGCTATTTTAGGCAGAATTACTTATTCCAGGGCCTCTGAATATAGATTATTAAGACTTCCAATAAATTGTATAATAATATCCTTTCTTCCATTACTTCTTTCTTTCAGTTACTTTTATCAGGCATAACAATAAGGAGTATACAACTTTTTTTGGAAACCAAGGATGTTCTTGCTGTTATGAATGGGTTATTAATTCTTGTGCTTGATTTAATGTACAATATTTAAATGTAAGGGAATGATCTCATTAAATAGGGCTAACAAAATTATTACTGTATATTAAAAAAAATCATCTGCACATCAGTGGGAATTTTTGTGCAAACTGTTTAGGCTTCATGGAGTTCTGCACTAAACCATAACATGTGCATTTTGTTTTACTTGGTGGTCTACCTAAATTATTTCTTTCTCCACCATTCTTTTCTCTATAATCACATTTGGATTCTTCAAAGAATTATAGAATTTGACAGAGACATTTAGGCTGCTCCAAGCAGAAATCCAAATTTCTGATCACATGCAGTGAAAGGAAGCCCATCAGCTCTCTTAATAATTGGTTGTTGAACTATTACTCTTCGGAAACTTTTCCTAACATTCAACGGTAATCTAATGTTATGTAAAATTAAATCTATTACTCCAATGTCACGTCTTATAGATTGATATAAAGATGTTTTGTCCTTCTCTTATTGACACACAGTATTTGGATTTTTGAAGATTAGCATATCCTCACTTAGCTCAGTCTATTCATTCTTCATAGTACATAATGTTTGTCTGAATCCTCCTTAAATTAAACATACTTAATAATTAAAATATAGTCTGTTGTATGAAGTCCATAATTTCTCATCACTGAAATAATTTAATATCTCCCATTCACTTCAACCTTCTTTTCTTATTAACTTCTCAGCCAGATAGTTCTCCTTATCTTTGTTCTGAATTTACTCAAGTTTACTTTATTGAACTCCAAGATATGCTTTCAAGCCCCTATCAGCTGCTTAAACTCTAGTGATCAAGTGATCAGATCTTTATATAGTTTTCTAATGGGATTTTGGAGTCTGATTAGTTGGACTATCTTTTTCTGGATCCAGACACTGTGATTGATCTGCATCGACCTTCTCCTCTGGATCCACAGACTTTGGTAGTTGATTTGTGTCCCAGTCTTCCTTAATATCAAGAGATTATTCATATTATCATAGTTTTTTGGTCACTACTATTAAATGTGTTCTTATAATGTAGGAATGGGTATTTCTACAGAATGGGTATTTTTACACAAAAACAAATGTATTATCACATTTATTTTTCTTAGTATCCTTAGTATCCTTGCCCCAAGTCATCCTGAGTTTACCTTCCCCGATTACCTTTTCTACAATTCTGGAAAATCTCTGTAGTTTTCCTTGGTGATATATACCTCTTTCCATCAATTTATGGATATATTTTTTTCTATTCGGATCTTTACTAAGAATTTTGTGTGGTCATGTTTGCTTCTGCAATCCTTGATATTCTTCTGCGCTGTATATATTTTAACATCTATTTTTCAGGAATTCCACTGATAATGAGTTCCTTTCCCCATTGCCTTCTCCTTCTGTGGAATTTCGTTCATCATTTCTCTGAGTTTATTAAACTCTGATTTCATGATACATGTTCAACTACATTCACGAATGAAGGAAAATACATATGTATCCCAGGATAATTTTTGCAGGATCCAATCTGGGTTGGTCACTGGGGCCAGAGTCTAAAGAGAAGTTCCCTGAAGGTGGGCTCCAGCATGAGTCCGAAAGCTCAGAAGACAGAACCTCTGGTCCTGGTGACCGACCCCGATAGGATCTTACAACTACATTCAGCTTTAGTTTTCTGGAAGAAACATGCATAGTAGAGTTTGTGTCCCAACAGATGTCAAACTAATTAAAGTCATGCAGGTGAGTAAAGTGGAGTGTTTTAGGGCATGGTGGGGGGTTAGCTTGCTACAGTTTACTAAAGCTTACATACCTTCATGGTTTTATTTTCCATGAAAAATCAATGGAAGCACTTTCAGTGGGATGATTTGATAGGAGGTGCACAAAAGTAGTTCAGGACCCACATGTGGCCTGTAAGCTAGGGGTTTCTGATCACTAGCTTAAATCAACCTTACATATGAGCTACTTTAAAACCAATGGGAAATACTGCATGGAGCTACTTTCAGCAAGCTCTCTTTCTCTCCCTCCATCATCATTAAGAGGAATGTAGTTTGTTGTACTTTATTGTATATCTTATTATTGACAATGCACTAGGTGTTATGAGTTTGGCTTCTAGTAATGGAACTAGGAATTTATGAGGTAAGAGATGTAGTGGGTTTTTTATTCAGACTGCATATCCAAAAGTAATCCTTCATAATCTTTATAACATGATATCAAATTTATCTGAAAAGTATGATTATTAGCCTTTTATGAGAACAATTGTTTAGAATTGGAATTATGAACAAACGATTTATCTCAGACAAATATTATATATTTAATAAACCATTTAATGTTGTTATGAACATCTAAATTGAATAATGAAACAATAATTCACTAAGGTGAGAATATTTCATATTAAAATAACCATATGGTTCTTCCTAAGAGAAAATTATTTCCTCTTTCCTTGCCAATCAGCTTCCTTCATATCTGTACTGAGAAATTAGAGCCAGCCAACATATAAGCTTACTATCCCAAAATAGAAGTCCTCCAATATATTCATATTTCATTTTAGGGAGGAGTTAATGTACCCTCACATAAACATTAGTTAAACTAATTCTGAACCAGGGCAGAAATGTTTGCCTACCTTTTGAAAGATACTAAAGCAAAGCTTTATTGCCTGCTACAAACACTGCATCACATCTTGCTTGTAATAATTAATGGAATATGTTAATGTGTTAGCATGGTATTATCATGATTTATGAAACTGCATATTATGCACTAAATACAAAGTACTGTACAGCTGTGTTGTGAACACAGAGCCAGCAATAATCTCTTCCATGCTGGGTTGTAGGAGTTAATGCTAAGATCTCTTCAGTCTGGTTCAGTCAGTTTTTATAGACTATAAAAATACATATTTATTCATTAGATTTATTTACCACCCATCTCACCTCTCAGTGTTTCTGGATAGCTTAAAACGTTTACTTTAAGCAAACATTATAAGTATCTTTGTGGAAGAAACTAGACTGTATTACGAACAATTTCATATAAAATACACATTGCTGGACTGTACACTTTCCAACAACATGTGAATTGAATATTGAAATATGTTTCTTCTGACAATCTTCAATGCATGTTATGTTGAAATTCTCAGAGTAGTTTGGTTGTCTATAGATTTTAATAGGCATTAAGATACATTAATCAAAGATATAAATCTGCAGTAGTGCTTGAAACCTATGAGGTAAGTGTATTGTAGCAGTTTAAAATTAGCACCCCATATCTGCCATACATTTACAATCTATTTTGTTGTAGGGATATTTTAAAATTTATTTCTACCCAGCTGTTCTTCTCAGGTTTAATCCTTTATGTTAGTTTATCATTCTCTGGCCTTCTGGAAATTAAAAGTTTGCTAGTATTGATGTAGGCTTCTTTATCCCTTTGCATGCTATTTGTCTATTTTTTAAAATGAGTCAGGATTTTTGTTATTTACTTTTATATTTAATTTTAAATAAAAATATTGGGAAATATTTCATACTTCTTTTTTCAGTTTTTTTTTAAACCTGAAAGGTAAAGAAAAGTACTTGAAAAGGAGAAAATGTGTTTTTATCATTGGGTTTTCTCCTTTTTTTCTCTCTGACCATCACATTTCTAGAAAAAGATCAAGTTACAGACCATGTGGCAGAACAAGAATTTCAAAGCTAGTCAAGGACATTTAGTTTAGTCAAATTAATTTTTATAAACAGCGAATTGCCCTACACTTAATTTTAGGCTTCACATTAAAAGATGCAGAAAGTGACCTTAAAATATAATTGGTGGTTTAGAGCAGAAATAACAAAAGGTTTAGTCAATAACTCATGAAGTTTGATATACTTGTATTGATAAACTAATTAAACAGAACTGCCTCTGTTCCTCAACTCTAATGTGGCTCTGTTATTATTAGTTTTAAAGGGACGAATGCTGTAACATTGAATGAAAGTAAATGATGAAAGAACGGTGCAGTCACGAAACTGAAGTTCTCCTGCCTCTGATCTCCAAGTGGTTTCAAGGAACAGAGGCTTTCTCTGCACACCTGCAGTCATTCACTATACAGGCCTCTTGTTGTCAGTGTTGATTGCTGCTTGTTCATAGTACAACAACAAATAATTTAAAGCCTTATAACCCTCTGTGATTTAATATGTTGCTTTTTGGCAGAATAGACAGAGAAATATTTCTTCAGATAGTGACAATAATTATAGCACAACTGTACTTAGAAGTTTTTTTTACAGTTTTTTTTTTTTTTTTTACAATTCCTTATGATCTATTTAAAATTGAAATCAATTTTTTGTTCAGGTTCATTTAAACCTACATGGGCTTTGTTTAGAAATTAACTAAACTGTAGTTTTTGTAAGCTGTAGACTTTTAGTCACTTACCTGTTTAGAAACTCTGTATATAAAATGCAAGCATATCATGTTGCAGGGAATATAGAATGTCCATAATGTAACAATCTTAAACAGCCATATTGGATGTTCTTGTGGATGATACCAAATTTTAATATGTCCAAATGAACTGATTTGTTTTTCAGATTAAAAAACTTGTATATGTCTATTTGATGCGTTATGCAGAAGAACAGCAGGATCTGGCACTGCTGTCAATCAGCACCTTTCAGCGTGCTCTGAAAGTGAGTAAAATTAAACGAGAAGCAATTTTTGTTTTTATAAAGTTGTAGATAATTTTCAACAGACAAAACCCAAAAGTATACCATTTTATTTCTGAAATTACCAGTAATCTGCTTTATTGCTTATATAAAGTGCCATTTTTAAAGTTGAAAGTGGTTAAACCCAGTTTTGCAGATGTGGTTTTCTATTTGTATAACTGAAGTTTCCTTCTCTTTCAGCCCCTTGCCAGGATCTCAGATCTGCTTGGGAGGGTTTTCTCACTCCTCTAGAGAAAGTTACAGACTTGTACTTAGGGCTGCAGGGAAGAGAATTTTTCAGTGGTATTTTAATGGCAGTCACCATGGTTGAATCCAATCTGATTGGATCTAATAGATTGCCCTCCGCAGATATCAAATCTGTTATTTCTCTAATTGGGTTAGAAACGTGAAGGTTTACAGGGAGGGGAATACAAGATTTATAGAAAACTGGAATGAATAACATAGTTTTAATCAAATTTCTGGTAACAACTTTAGAGTATGCAAGCCTTATACACTCTTTAATATTGACTACTGAAATAAACTGTAATATTATACTTGTTATACAGTTGCAAGAAAAAGTATGTGAACCCCTTGGGATTACGTGGCGTTTTGCATGGATTGGTCATAAAATGTGCTCTGAACTTCATCTAAGTCACAACAATAGAAAAACACAGTCTGCTTAAAATACTACACAAACATTAGATGTTGCCATGGTTTAATTGAACATAACATGTAAACATTCACAGTGCAGGGAGGAAAAAGTATGTGAACCTTTGGACTTAATAACTGGTTGGCCCTCCTTTGGCAGCAATAACCTCAACCAAACGTTTCCTGTAATTGCAGATCAGACCTGCACAACGATCTGGAGTAATTTTGGACCACTCCTCTTCATAAAACTGTTTCAGTGTAGCAATATTCTTGGGATGTCTGGTGTGAATCGCTCTCTTAAGGTCATGCCACAGCATTTCAATCGGGTTGAGGTCAGGACTCTGACTGGGCCACTCCAGAAGGCGTATTCTGTGCTGTTGAAGCCATTTTTTTGTTGAATTACTTGTATGCTTTGGGTCATTGTCCTGTTGCATCACCCATCCTCTGAAGAGCTTCAGTTGGCGGACAGATGGTCGTACGTTTTCCTGCAAAATGTCTTGATAAACTCTGGAATTCATTTTCCCATCAATGACAACAATCCGTCCAGGCCCTGAGGCAGCAAAGCAGCCCCAAACCATGATGCTCCCTCCGCCATGAGGTTTTGATGTTGGTGTGCTGTGCCTTTTTTTCTCCACACATAGTGTTGTGTGTTCTTCCCAAACAACTCAATTTTGGTTCATCTGTTCACAGTATATTTTGCCAGTAGTGCTGTGGAACATCCAGGTGCTCTTTTGCAAACTTCAAACGTGCTGCATTATTTTTTTTGGACAGCAATGGCTTACTCTGTGGTGTCCTCCCATGTACTCCATTCTTGTTTAATATTTTCCTTACTGTAGATGTGTCAACAAAAATGTTAGCATGTGCCAGAGATTTCTGTAGGTCTTTAGCTGACACTCTAGGATTCTTCTTTACCTCATGAAGCATTCTGCGCTGTGCTCTTGCAGTCATTTTTACAGGACGACCACGCCTAGGGAGAGTAGCAACAGTGCTAAACTTTCTTCATTTGTAGACAGTCTGTCTTACTGTGGACACATGAACATCAAGGCTTTTGGAGATACTTTTGTAACCCTTTCCAGCTTCATGCAAGTCAACAATTCTTGATTGTAGGTCTTCTGAGAGCTCTTTTCCGTGAGGCATGGTTCACATCAGACAGTGTTTCTTGAAACCAGTAAACCCAAAACAGGTGTGTGTTTTTAAAGGGCAGGACAGCTGTCAGCAACACATCCAATATCATCACACTGATTGGAGTCAAGGTTGGCTCACTCCTGGCTCCAATTAGCTCTTGGAGAAGTCATTAGGCTAGGGGCTCACATACTTTTTCCTCCCTGCACTGTGAATGTTTACATGTTATGTTCAATTAAACCATGGCAACATCTAATGTTTGTGTAGTATTATTTTAAGCAGACTGTGTTTTTCTATTGTTGTGACTTAGATGAAGTTCAGAGCACATTTTATGACCAATTCATGCAAAACTCCACGTAATCCCAAGGGGTTCACATACTTTTTCTTGCAACTGTATGTTACATAACTGCTTCTGCTTAAGCATTATCCTATTTGGACTATGTATCAGATGCTGTGGAATTCTAGAAGGAATGCAAAGACAATAAAATGCAATGAGATCTTTCAGACACTATATATAGCAGGAGTGTGAAAGGCAGTTGCACAATCTTGGGGAAAGGCATTGCTGTTTTTAGGAATTACAAAATTAAAAATAGCTATAGAAATGCTATATGGTTGTTTTTAACTGTTATGGTGTATTTTCTGGACTTAATAGCCTGTATATTCATCTGTAATGCAGATTGTGGTGACATCTCACAGAACTATTTTATCAATTAGCTGTGCTTGTCCATACTTATAGGTGGATTATAAGATTTTTGACAGATGGAAAGCAGCAGGTGAAGCTAGGTAAAGTCACATCGAACATTCAAACTATGAGCACAGGCGCCCCCTACTCCAGGGCTGCGTGCTCTCTCCAGTACTCTTTTCTCTCAATACCAATGACTACCTCTCTAAGGATCCATCTGTTAAAGTACTGAAATTTGCAGATGATACAACAGTCAATGGTGTCATTCGAGACGGTGATCAGTCTGCATACAGTATATTCAGGAAGTTGAACAATTGATCCTGTAGTGCAGCCGGAGCAATCTGGAGCTGAACACACTTAAAACTGTAGAGATGAGAGTGGATTTTAGAAGGAGCTGTTCTGTTCTACCACTTCTTACTATATTAGACAGCACAGTAACAACAGTTGAGTTGAGAACCCAACAAGTTTTTGGGTTCTAGGATTTGAAATGGACACCTAACATTAGAACCATTATTAAAAAGGCGCCACAAAGAATGTTCTTCCTGCGTCAACTCAAAAAGTTCAGACTGCCCCTGGAGATGTTGATATAGTTCTACAGAGGAATTATTGAGTCTGTTGTTTGTATTTCTATAACTGTCTGATTTGGTCCAGCAACCAAATAGGACAGATATAGATATCAACGGATAGTTGGGACTTGCAACCAGCCTTCCTTCCATTGAGGACCTGCATACTGCACGGGTCAGAAAGAGGGCTGAGAAAATATCTACAGATCCCTTACATCCTGGAAATAAACTGTTTCAACTCCTCCCCCTGGAACGCTGCTACAGGGCATTGCATGCCAAAACAATTAGACACAAGACAGTGTTGTCCTTTGTGCCATCACTTTGCTGAACATTTAATTCCCATAGTACTGTCATATGCCTACGTAGTATGGCTATATTACTATTATCCTTCTCATCTTTTCTACTACCTCCTCTTAGTGGTATCATCATTACTATGTTGTTTTGTATGTACACAGAAAGCTTTTGCACCAGAGACAAATTCTTGTGTGTCTAATTACACTTGACCAAATAAACCTATCCTATCCTATCCTATCCTATCCTATCCTATCCTATCCTATCCTACTCTATCTTTCTCTACTCTATAAAACATTTATATAACCACTCACTTTATACAAAATTCTGTGTCTCCCAATCAAGAAAAATGAACAGTTCATAAAAATATTTTTTTAGTATTTCTAATTCAAAGAAAAATTGTTGTTACAAATTGTTGAATTTGCTCAGTGATTTGATGTTCTCATTTTTCTCAAAAAGATTTAATGGGCAAAGCACAATAAATTAATTATGATTCTAAGTGTATATTTTACTAAATATAGGCAGTTCTATCTACCTTAGTTTTAATTATCTAATGAAGAATTTAAAAGTTAAAACAAGTTTTGATTATTTTGTATCTATTATTAGATAAATATCTACAGTGGCTGGACTAGATTATTCTTTTTGATTTTTTTTGTAGAACTATGTCATAAAATAAGATGTTAGGATAAAAAAGTAGGAAAAAAAACAAAAATAAATGTATGCCTTTAATAAGTGGCATTTATTTAAAGATTATTTATATTTTATTTTTGTTTTAGGATCATAATCAGTTGATCCGTGCAAGTGCTTTGCGGGTGCTATCAAGTATCAGAGTGACAATTATTGTTCCAATTATGATGCTTGCTATCAAAGAAGCATCAGCTGATTTATCACCTTATGTTAGAAAAAATGCTGCCCATGCAATTCAGAAACTTTACAGGTAAGTTATCTCTAACCATTAATATATAAGAAATGTTTAATATTTAGCATAATGAAGTTTTACAAAGTTTATGATAAGAACCATATGCTAATGGTGATAAAAATCAATGAAATTACTTTGATTAAGTTGTCTGTTTCAGCATAGATGAAGAACAGTATATATGCTCTGTATGTGACAAGTTCAATTTTATTGAGCAGCTGAAAAAGCTCTGATAAAATTTCTTTAATTTTCTCTTTTTCATTGTCCAGTAGACTTATATCCATATTATAACTTAGAATGGAATCCATTACACTTGTTTCTTTTAGTCTACTTATAATATACATTTAGCCCATATCTGTCAAATAACAACAAATTGCTTATTTGTTCCCTATGACTATCATTAAGTGTTGTACCTTATGATTCTTGACGAATGTATCTTTTCTTTTATGTACACTGAGAGCATATGCACCAAGACAAATTCCTTGTGTGTCCAATCACACTTGGCCAATAAAGAATTCTATTCTATTCTATTCTATTCTATTCTATTCTATTCTATTCTATTCTATTCTATTCTATTCTATTCTAATATCTGCTGACATTTTTTATATTAAATTTTTAGTCTTGATCCGGAACAAAAAGAAATGTTAATCGAAGTAATAGAGAAGCTTTTGAAAGACAAAAGCACGGTAAGCAATAAAAATTAGCAAGCTTTATAATGAAATTAGAATTGTGATATTTTTACCTAAATTAAGCCATTTTAAGCATAAAACTCATCAGGATAAGAGTTCAAGTTTTAGATATAGCTACTGATACAGTAATAAAGATGGGACAAAATTCTAATAAAATAAAAATTAGCGTGAACTAGAAGCGCTATTTTATTGTGAAAAAGATTGACATTGTGAGCAGATACGCTGGTTGCTGGTATCTTAATAATTTCTTCTCATTTCCACTGTGGTCTTGTCTAGAAAGTCTGAATCAAATAAATGTAATTTACAAATTAAATGTATACAATATGAATTAGTGAATATTTAAATCCCTTCCCCATTACCACTCATTATTATTTCTTTCTTTGTATATATTTATTTACAATCCTGCCTTTGAATACACATGGAATCCTATTGATTTACAATATTTTTATAAGAACCATAAAGCTAACAAAATAAAATAAACCATACTATTATCAACTCTCTCTGAATGACTGGATCCTAAACATATTAACAGATTGAAAGCTCTGAAGAGTTCTGTCCAAAATTGCTTAGAGGTAATTTTTAAGATAGCTTTTTTTAGATTGCAGTGGATATGTCAATTATGTAATTCCTTTATTAAGGCTTTATAGATTATATTCAACAGCATGGTTTCAGGAACCAGCTAGGGTAGACCAGTCCTTGTTAAGCGGAGGCAAGAAACCATATTCTAAATAGTGTTCAATGATACCCTCTTCCTTGGAAAATTCTCATAATTAATCACTGGCAAATATCATCAGAATAAAAATTATTTAGTTCTGCTTTAACTAAGGTTAAAGTAATCCTGGCTTTTAGGTGAATGTTGCATTCCATACAAATTGATTAGTTGTTATTTTATCCATTTTAAATCATTTCGTATCTCTTAGACAAAAAAGAAAATAGAAAAAAAATCATAAATAACATTCTAGACACCTTTATTTTTGGAGTCCTATAGATTTTGTAGGAAGAATATTTTAAAATTATGGAACTGAGTATAGAAACATAGCCTCATAGTTTACAGTACCTATAGTCCTGGACTTACAACCATTCATTTCATGACCATTTAAAGTTACAATGGCACTGAAAAAAATGACTGATGAGTATTTCTCACATTTATGACTGTTAATGCATCCCCACACTCATGTGATCAGACTTCAGATGCTTGTCTACCAGCATATATTTACAATGGTTGCAGCATCCTGGGGTTCTGGGATTGCCATTTGTAACCTTCCTAGGGAACTTCTGACAAGCAAAGTCAATGCGAAAAGCCAAATTCACTTAACCGGCTGCATGATTCACTTAACTGTAGTGATTTGCTTAACCACTATGGCAAAAAAAGGTCATAAAATGAGGCATGACTCCTTAACAACTGCTTTCATTAGCAAAGGAAATTTTGGGCACAATTGCAGTGTAGAGGTCTATCTGTATGTCATAGTAGATATAGCTTCCAATAGAAGAAGCAATACATAGTTCAGGGTTGAACTATGGAGTCCTTGGTGCTCTTAGAGTTTGGTTACTTGCTTGCAGACCTTTCATTACCCAATTAGGTAACATCATCAGTGCTCTGATGTGATCACTGATGACATTACATAGTAAGGTAAGGAAACTTCTGCAAACAGTCAAGCTCAGAGAGCCCCAGGGATTCCACAGATACAGCTTCCTTGATGCTTATTGGCCTTTTTGGGTCTGCAGCTATGGATTAAAGTGTATATTTCGTTTAAAATAAAGTGGCTATCCATGTACCCTGTGAAGACTAAATAGGATTATCTGTAGCAGCTTACTCCTGGGAAGTCTAAAAATTTGCAGGTCATACATGTGTTTATTTTATTACTATTACTCTTAATAGTTTTTTCATTAAAATTGCTGATAAATTCTAATGTACAGTATTGTTTTGGGGAAAATGGAGCAAAATCAGATATATTCCTTAACATATGTAACAAATATGCAAGAGAGAATGTGTAAAATGTAATGCTTAGATATATGAATAATCTAGTGTCTTCTAAAGATATTAATTCAATGTTTGTAAAAGATTTACGTGGAGGGGGGAGGAATGTAACACCTGAATTTCTGCAGATGCTATATTGTGATAGATCTATTACCCAGCTATTAGAAGATAAATGACTGATCTTTACCAGCCTCCATGCTTTCAGAAAATTGAAATAAGAAGAGGAATATAATTTGAGCTATATGATTAGGGTAGGTGGGATGGCCATTAATTTAAAAGAAGGAAATGTTGGCAGTGTAGGCCAACTTGCCCCATAGTATCAATCAAGCCTTGATATACTTCTTGTGATGACCCAGCACTCTCAGGTTTTTTGCAGCATTAATTAGAATTCATGACAAAATAGATGCAAGGAAACATTTTGTACCCTTCATAATTTTATAGAAAATTTATTGTTATTAGAGAACCATTTGCTTAGTGTGATTTTTTTCATTACCAGCTTGTCAACTAGCATAGATAATCTGGAGAAAATATGAACTCCATAGATTGGGTGTCACTTTTGTTGATGGTTCATGTAGTTTACCTTGGAGCGCAGATAATGGCTGAAGTTCATAGCAACAGCACAGAAAAACATGGCAACCCGTGAAAGACAAATGAACCATGTTTATTCCTTTAATATATAAAAAAACCTTAATGGAAAGCTGCATTTGAATTTGATGAGCTCATTGCAAGTTTTGTAAGAATGATTTATATTTTCCCATCCAGTAAAGCTAATTTTTAATTTTAATCTTGCTTGTCAATGATACCTTTATAAACTTTTTCATTTATATTTTAAGAGGGTAATTTAAAATTAAATATTATTTTTATAACATACTGAGCAATCTCCTGTACAAATTTGTAGAAATCTGTCCAGAATGATGTCTCATTGTGTTCATCTTCATAGCTTTATTTAACAGCTTCCTTGAAAATACTATTCTTTGTATGTTAATTATGAATTTAAAATTTTATGTTTAATACAGTAAACATATTGTCAATTTCTTGAACAGTTAGTTTTATAGAATTTATATTTTCAGCAAAGAAATAAGTGCTTAAGAAGTCTTATTTATAAAGAATAAAATTTTAAAAGTATAGATTATCTTTGATACTGTGTGTGAAAACAAATGAAAGAACACAATCCTTTGTATTTAAGATTTGTTATTTTAAGTAAAATATTTAATTTATCTTTATAATTGGTACTAATCGTAATAGTAGCATTATTGATAAAGCCAGTCAAGGTAAGAAATATTAAAAACATTTGGTAAAGAAACAAAAAAGGTAGAATAAATTTTTAAAAATGAAATCCCCCCCCCTCCCTTTACAAATGATGTGATAGAAAATAAATGTAAGTATACTGCATTTTCTTTAGTTCTTTACAAATAATCAATTCTGTTTTTTATGGAATGAGTTCTATACATGCTGGGACCAGCAGGTTCCAGTATGGAGCAAGGCTGAGGACAATAAATGCAACGTCACGTTTATAGTTATTGGTAATTTATACAATCCCCACAGGATTTGGAACTTGTTTAGCATAATAGCAGAACTATATTCTGAGCTGTTTTCTTTCAGTTGTAATAATAGGTGCATATTAATAAAGCAGATGTCAATGAAAAATAGGGAAAACCTGTAACATGAATATCATTGTATTTAATATTTTTTCTGAAAGTACCATTTCAGTAAATTGTATTTCTATTTAATTGCTTATTTTAAATCATTGGGGAAATTTTAGAGGTTGAAATGCGGATTCCTAGTTCTCTGCTACAATGTGACATTAATTTTCAGCTAGAAACCTTCACATGCATGCTTAACTGCATATGTATCAGTTGTTTCATATAGAAGCCTTGTCAGGTTATCTGTTTTGCATAGCATGTTGTTTGAAACAAAACAAAATTCAATTACAGCAGTTAAGGAAAAGATAATAGGTAATGCACAGTGACAAGTCATTATGTTATATTCTAACTAACAGTTAACAGAGGCAAGACATGGTATTTGCAACTGTTTTTGAATTTTAAATGTTGTGGAACATTGAAAGGTTCCTTGCAAATAATTAGTACCACAAAAAAGAAAAAAAAAGAAAAAAATGGAAAAAAAATGAGTGGTTTACATAGGACAAACTGGTATGCTGCAAATTATTTTGGAAGGTGCTCTCTAGGCTCAGCTTTACATTTAATGATTGTCCTGATCAATGATAGGTACAAGAAATTCAAATAGGTGCAACCGAGACTGGGAAGGAGTATAGTAACTTTGATTCCTCTGCTGTCAGTTCTGTTTGCTTCTGAGCTGACCAGGGGAAAGGCTCTTTTTCAGTACTACCCTAGTGGTAAAATTATCTTATAACAAAGGAATTACAGTCTTATTTCTAAGTTGGATGAGAAAGGGTCTAACATTGAAACAAATATTTGCATCTTAGCAGAGTAAGGAATTTTGTTTTAGTGACTGATTTAGTATTTTTGCTTCACTATTGTTTTATGTTGGTTATTGACTGAAATAAAGAAGTTTTCATTCTGGTGACTAAAGTGTATGGTTGCCACAGTCTTCATTCTTATGCCTTTGATACTTCCTTTTCTAGCAAAAATATTTCAGATTTTTACTTTTTAAGATTTTATTTCGCTAATTTCTGCCCATTGTTTTAGACCATGGGAGTCAAACTTGATCATGTCACGGGATGGATCGTGATGTATCGCAATGTTTTTTACCTTTGCAGAGGTGGGGTGGGCATGGCCTGCGCATGACATATCCAGCCCGTGGGCCGCCAGTATGACAGGCCTGTTCTAGACTGTCAAAGTCCTCTTGATTGATTGATATGCCCTTTAAGTGTTTGCTATTACCTTTATGCAGAGTGCAAAAGTTGTGGTGATATGCAATGGTCATATTTTCTGATCCCTCTTCCAAATCAGTTTTAAATGTACTAGAAGTTCTAGAATAGAACTCTGTGGCTCGCCATATGACACTTCTTTTCATCTTGGCATAGAACCATTAATATTTCATACAATTGTTTAATCATCTCTCTAGCCATCTAAACGTGACATAATCTACCGTACTTTTTGTCATCTTCCCTACTAAAATTTCATAAGAAACTTAACTGAATGAATTAGGTTCACCACATTCTCTATACCAATTAAATGAGTCACCCTATTTTTTTTAAAAAAAGGAATCAGGTTGATTTGCTTTGATTTAGACTTGATAAAACTCTACTGGCCAAGTTTCTTGTAGGTTTCTACATGCTTACAAATCAAATGTTTAATAACGAGTTTTGTAATGTTAGTAATTTTTCACTGAAAAACAAAAACATGACTTCAGCACATAAGTTATAAGCAACTATAGTAATACAAAGCAGTTTTTACAAAAGTTACAGTTTATGTCTCAAAATTTTGGCAGGCATTACATATATTGTTATTTGAACTTGAAAGCTAGCAAAAATTAAGGCAGACTTCTACGTGTCAGCAGTTATTTGGAAGAACTATAGAAACTGATAAATGGTGGAATCATGTAATGTAATCTGTGTAGAGATGTTAACACCTAGCTGTTAACACCTTTTTGGTTTTGACAGTTTCTAAATCCTCTGGTTTTGCTGCACTTTCTGGGAAAAAATCAGATTTTTAAGACATGGGTAATACTAAAGGTGTAAAATGTAATTCTGCAATTATATGTGAGCAGACCTCTTTGGTATTGTTTTCTTTCCTGCTTCTTGATAATTCACTTATCCCTTAGTGTAGGAGTGTCAAACTCGCGTTGTCACGGGGTGGTCATGTGTTGTATTGCAACTTCCCCCCCTTCGCTAAACTGGGAGTGGGTGTGGCCAGTGCATGATGCATCCGGCCTGCAGGCCGCAAGTTTGACAGCCCTGCCTTCGAGCCGATCATGTTTAAATTTAGAATAAGGTTCTTAGTCAAAATTACTGACCCTTTATGTGTTTTAAATTATTTTTCTCTAGCTTGTAGCAGGGAGTGTCGTGATGGCATTTGAAGAAGTATGTCCAGACAGAATAGATCTGATTCACAAGAACTACCGAAAGCTCTGTAATCTATTAATTGATGTGGAAGAATGGGGACAGGTTGTTATTGTTCACATGCTGACTCGGTATGCACGAACACAGTTTGTGAGCCCTTGCAAAGAGGTAAGCCACTTAAAAACTTTCTTGAATAGCTGTGTTGCTAAAAGCAGGGCACTAATTCTGGGCACTAAAAAATTTATATCAAACAGTAGTAGTAGTGCTTATACACATACACTGTGTGTGTGTGTATGTATATGTACATACACACACACACACACACACACACACACATCTCTACATCTCTGTGTAGCAAAAGTATTTGAACTTTTGCTTTCAGTAACTGATATGCCTCCTTTGGGCAATAATAATTGCATCTACTGGTACTCCTCATTTAGCCTCAGGCAGTGATAGCTTGCAATTATAACTACAGTGAAAAAGTAATCTTACACTCAATGCCTGTGTATATACTTTCTCAGAAATCAATGCCTGGCTATACAATCTTCTCAGTGGCTCTTTCTCTCTCAGTCATGTTTGCCATTACAATCAGTATTTATGTCCTGTGCCTAATCCATTCCTCCCCCCCAAAACCCTAAACAAGCATTTTCTTCGGGAACTGCTTTTCTCCCCAATGCAGTGTGTCTGTAAAAGTTTTCAGCTCTGTGACCTTAATTATTTGATTAGAATACTTGGCTGACTGAAATTGATAAGACCCTAATCAGTTTCACAATAAAGTCTTGTACTTCTAAGTGCTCTAGGTAAACACTAGCACTAGCACATTCCATTTTCCTGACGCCCACTCTGTCTCCGTCCGCCCAGTCTTTTCACTCAGTCAATTGGATTCAGACCTGAGTTGCCTTTTCTCTTCAAATTTGTGAACTTTGTGTATTTTTCATTGTGTGTCTGCTTATTCTCTTGTAATCCCTCCCCAATGAATGTAAATACAAACATTAATTTTTTCCTTAATAATTATCCTAGGGCTGAGGTAAACATTCCAAAGGGTGAGGTATGTGTGTACAGAGAAAAAAGCTATAAGACTTGTCTTTTAATCTGGCTCCCCTACAAGTCAAGTTCTAGAAACCTTCCCTGCCATTTGGATTCCCACACTATTTGGCATTGTATCCTTCTGTTGTAAAACAAAGGAAAGCTGAAGTAAAATTGTAAATACAATTGCAATCATTTCACTGAATGACTGCTTTGTTTAGTGACCAAGTTGCCAGTCCCAATGGTGGTGGCTAAATCAGAGCTACCTGTAAATGTTTCCAATGTTGATAAGTTCTGCACATTGGTTTGGAAAAAATTTAACAAGTGCTGTGTAGAGTGGAACTGTCACTTCTCATGAATTCAGTATTATACTTGATGCAGCCCAATAGTGCAGGGGTCACCAACCTTTCGGACCATAGGAACTGCTAAATTCATAATTTTAAATCCTGCAGACCACTAATATGATCTGCCTAATGACTGACTGGGTGGGTGTGATTAGGTGGTCATGTGACTGGGTGGGCGTGGCTAACTCGATGTCACTCACGTGGAGGGGTGCCTTGCCAGCGTCTACTCTCCCCTCCCCTCCCAGCCACTCCTCACCTCCCCAGGCTCCTTAGGGCCCCAATAGGAAGCAGTTGTTGGAGCTAAGCAGCCACCACGAGAAAGAGTTGGCAAAACTGCTGGCTCAGTTCAAATTGGATCTGACCAAGAAAGAGGCTCAACAGAAGCACCTCACTGAGAACTACAAGCATAGGCTTTCCAAGCAGAGGGAAGACCTGTGCTTGGGTCAGGTACCGGCACCTGGAAGCTCAGTGTGCCGAGATGATCAGCCAGTTCCAGGCCATGATGTGGTCTCACTGGAACAAGGTCCTCTGGCTCTTCACCACTAGCGGCACTTCCTTCTAGCCTTTGCCCAAAGCTCCGCACCAAGTTGGAATTTCTGCCCCTCTCCAACCCACACAAAAAGACCCCAAAGGGGGAGACTCTTCAGCAACACAACCATTCATTGCACATGTCCAGCCCAGGAACCGTAGCTTGTGGACCCCTGATTTAATGCAATATAAAAAATGCAAATAATTTTTCTGCGGACCACCAAAATTTTCTCACGGACCACTAGTTGGTGACCACTGCAATAGTGCATTGGCTGTTTTGGCAGCTGCAGCACACTGCTAGTTCATGCTTGATCTGTGTTCTACCTGGTTATTCAGATCCCTTTCCTTGATGAGAAAGAATTTATTTACGAGTGCAATGTTGGTAGAATGATAGATTCACACAGTTGAAAGATACCTTAGATGTTATTTAATCAAATCCCATATTAGCGCAGGATCTATAATATCATTTTTGGGGAGTTGACATTCCAGGCATTGACTGAAATTCTCTAGCAATGAGGAACTCGTTATTTTAGAAGGCAGCCTGTTCCATTGGCTAACGGCTCATATAGTCAGGAAGTTCTTAATGTCTACTCTGAACCTATTTCCTTCTAATTTTAACCCACTGGTCTTGCCCTCTGGGCAACTCAGAATATTCCCACTCCATATTTTGTGTGACAACCTTGCTTTCATATAATTTTTCATGTACCTATTTTGTAAACAAAACTTACCCAGATCCTTTAAGTATTTCTCACAGGGCTTGGAGGCTACATTTCCCAATATCTTGTTGAGGTGTTCTGAACTTGTTCAAGGTTTCCACTGTCTTTTTCTGAACAATGATCCCCAGAATTGGACATGGTATTCCAAGTGAATTGGATCAGAATGGAACCGAACACAGTGAAACAATTATTTTTTTATCTCATCATCTAGGCCCATGATGGGGAACCTATGGCACGTGTGCCACAGGTGGCACGCAGAGCCATATTAGTGGGCACGCCAGCTCAGCTCTGGGGAGCATGCACGTGCCGGCCAGCTGATTTTCGGGCCTTCTGGGCCCACCAGAAGTAGGGAAACAGGCTGTTTCTTGCCTCTGGAGAGCCGGGGGGGGGGGAGAAGGCCCATTTTTCTTTCTTACCTGGCTCCAGATCCTCTCTATTTATCTGGGAAGGGCGAAAACAGCTTTTCCCACTCCCTTGGAGGCCCTACAGAGGCTGAAAGGGCCCATTTCCCGACTCCCGGTGAGACAGGAAGTGACTTTTTTGCTGTCCCCAGCCTCCAGAGACTCCTAGAGAGGCTAGAGACTCCTAGAGAGGCTCTGGAGGCTGGGGACAGCAAAAAATGTCACTTCCTACCCCACCGGGAGTTGGGAAATGGGCCGTTTCAGGCCTTTGGAGGGCCTCCGAGAGAGTGGGAAAGGCTGATCTATGCACTTATTATAGTTCACCATGATTGTATTTGCCTCTATAGCAATTGTATCATTGTTGGCTCATATTGAACCTGTGATTGACAAGGCGACTGTAATGGAATGTGTTAATGTCCTTGGAGGATGAGGGGAAGAGATGTTGCCTAGGAAGCAGCCAAAAGAGAGCCTCCAAATAGTTAGAGGAAGAAACTTAGGGACACCCTAACAGTTCAGGCAGTTAAAAATGACAGTGGGAAGTTTGTACCTTCAGAGTTGCAATATTTTGTTAATGTAGCCTACTTCTATTCTAATAAAGTAGAATTACTTCATCATGGTTTACACAGGAGGGCTGGCAATCACCCATCTTTCGTTATATGTACTCTTGCTGGGTTCACACCCATTCTATACTTCTCCCTTTCATTTTTTCCCCAGATGCAGAACTTGACATGTCTCCCTATTAAAATTCCATTCTATTCATTACTGCTCAGGCCTGTCTCTGGCTTTTAAAATCTTCTCTCTCTGCTCTAACTTATTAGCCACCCCTCCTAGCTTTGTGTCATATTTTGACTTGATAAGTGACCCCTCAACTTACTCATGCAAGTCATTGATTAAAATGCTGAGCAGCACAAGGCCCTGAACAGAGCTTTCTGGCACTCCACTTAAAACTTCCATTTAGGAAATTGAAATGGAGCCATTAACAAGCACTCTTTGATGTGGTTATTCAGCTAGTTCTGAGTTTGTTTAACAGTGATATTGTCTGGCCCATAGTTCATTTTATATCTTTTCATAAAGCAGATTATTATGAGAGAGTTTGTCTAAAATTTTGTTGATGTCCAGCACTAGATAATTAAATCATTCCCCTGCTCTACCAAACTATTAACCGTATATCTGCAACGAGCCATGTAACTCTTATTAATTGTCACCTGCATATCCAAATGCTTAAAGAATACAGTTTAATAATCTGAGGACCTTGCCTATTATATATGTCAAACTGATAAATCTATAGTTTCTTCTCCTTTTTGTAGATGGAGGTAATATTTGTTATTCTCCAGTCTTCATGAATTTTTCCATCTAGTCAAGGATTACAATCACATTCTAATTGTTTCAGACCAGTATACAGATTTGATTTTTCTCAGTTCTTCCTCCTTTGTATATCACAAATCCAAAGATAACACAATCACTTTCCCCAAGGTACCAGTCCCTTTCAGTTTTTTAACCTATTCTCCTTGATTTTTTTTCCATCTTCTAATAAATGAAGTTGTCAGTAAGAGAGGACAAGAATTTGTTGGACCTCTGACTCTTGGCTGAGTTAGATTCCCAGTAGATGTCAGGATAATTGAGATCTCCCATTACCCTATTGCATGCCTCTTTGAAAGTCTGGTCATCTGATGCCGAAAATCTTCAACCATGTCTCTTGCTTGGCAAGGCGGTTTATTAAAAACTGTGATAGTATCACTTTTGTTTTCTCTTTTCTTTTATTCTTACACAGGTACTTTCAAATTTCCATGTTGTAATTCCTGAATTTCTGCTCAGGTATATAGCTTTTTTATATACACAGTTGTAATCTTTTCTTTTAAATTTTCTAACTTTTAAAAAGTTGTAATTTTCTAGTGCCAATTAATAAGATCATCCTAGTAATTTCAATAGTGCTTCTCATATTTGTCTTCATGAGTTAGTATTTCTAGTTCTCTTCTAATTCTAATCCTGTTGATATGAGCCAGTGTTAGATTTTAGTGACTATTGGAAACTAAACATCTTTAATTTCCATACATTTTTATGAGCTCAGGTAATTTATGAGTTCAGCTCATTTAAATTTTTGCTTCCACATTTATGGGAAGATATTTCAGGTTTTTAAATATGAAATATCAGCAGCTGGTCATTCATAGATATATTATCAAGGCATCATTCAATTTGCAATCTTTTAGATAAACTATTGTTTACTTGAGGCTAGATAGTATAGACATAATGCAATATACTGTGTCTTAGAATGACAAGAAAAAGTCATTAGTAAATAAATGATAAATTCCTATTCTTATAAATATATATATAAGAAATAGCAGCATTCACTGCCTAACTCTAGATTGACTCTGGATGACCCACAATAAAACCAAATTTGTAGAAAGTACAAGATAAATACAGTTATAAAGAAAAATAAAGAACAAAATGGTAAGACTGGCCAACATCATCGACATATACACACATATCTGATAGGGGTCTCAACCAAGTTTTAAGGCTTTTTGGAATGGCATTGGAGGGGGAAAGGAAGCCATCCATCCATCCATCTGGATACTGCTGCCTAAATCAAATAAATAAACAGATTTCTCATTTAGTTGCTGAAATAGCAGAAGAAAATATCTGAAATCTAACAATCAGCAGGTCCCCATGTTTTCTTCTAGTACTTTTTTGAATAAGCATATAACAAGCTTCTTATGTAGTAAAACAGATTTTTAATTTAGTTTATCTGCATCATTATAGATCAGTATTTAGTCTGTTTATATGTAAATGTATGATTTGAGGAACAATTAAATGTTGACAAAGTATATTGCAGTCATATCAATTGTACTGCATTTTCCATAATTTTTCTAACTGACATCTTTGATAAATAGTGGTTGCCAAGTCAAAATCGATTATACAGTGCACTAGGAATTCATGGTGCTGTCAGGGAGAAGACCGATTGACTTTAAATTTACATATTAATGAGAAGATTTGTTAAGGGGGTACTTGACTATAGAAAATAACAGCATATTTATAGGGCATGACATTTTATAAAAAAAAGCTGATGCAGGAAAATGGAAATTAAACCTTTCAGATTAATACATTCAAGAATGTTAAAATGCATATTTGCATATTTATTTCCTGAATTTACCTTTCTTTTCAACAGATTTCCTCATCTTCCTTCCCAAGTTAAATGTGTATCTCCCTGTAGATTAATAATTTTGAATTACTTTGCTTCAGCTGCTAAAGAGATCTAACAAATAAGGGGGAAAATCCAAAGCATTTCTTAATTTTGTTAAATGTCCTTTAATTTTTACTGTGACAAGAAAATGAATATTATTCTGACATTAGAATCTGTGATGGTATAGAAATATTCTTATTTTTTGTCCTCTAAAATGAAAATTGCTTAATGTAAGTAAATTTGTTGAAACAGCTTTTTACTGAACATTCAAGAATAAATATTATACTTTAAAGATTACTTAGAAGATTGTTTACTGAAGTGGAATTAAAGCTATAGATTTATTGCCTACTCTGTTTTGAGGCTAGATCCTGATCTCTGAAGTAGCTTGATCTGCATTGGCTTGGAATAAATGCTTTGTTCCAGCTCATTTCCAATTCATTGAGTGTACATTGGGGAAAAATAGAGACCTCAGTAATTTTTAAAAAAATCTTAAACAAATAAGTACCCCTCTCAGACTTGTTGGTACCACCAACACTGTTAGCAAACAGCTGAGAAACTAAATCTTATGATGTATGATAAAAAGAACAAGGGTATGCCTAGTCTAAAGAAAAGGAAAGACAAGTTAAGTTAAGCAGTCTTCCAGTACTTGGAGGGCTATAACAGAAAAAAAGGTGTGGATTAATTTCTCTGTAGTCTTCAAGGACAGGACAAGGCTCTATAGATGGAAATTTCATAGAAGTGATCCAAACTTGATATAAGTAGGAATTTCATGTTTGTGAGAACTATCAAGCAGTGAAATTACCTCCTAGAGTTGTGGATGTGTCAATTCTACTAGGCAAAATTGACTAGGAAATCAGTTCCATGGGAAGGCTAGAACTACTCTTATTGAGATTGACTATAATATATAGTATCTGTGCTGTACCTGTCTTCCCCTTTCCCCATATCCCAGTGAATTAGTCTTCTGCATGAGCCCTTTGGAATATTACCTTTTTTCTCAGGGCTTAAACATGTTTGTCCTTTGCCTAGATAATGATTTTTGCATGTTTCCATCAAGATCATCTTCCTTACTCTGTACAGGATGCTCCAGTACTGGAAGTTTTCAAACAAAGGCTATCAACCATTTATCTGGGATAGTCTGTGAGGATTCCTTTTCGGAGTCCCTTCCATCCTATGATTATTTAACTGACTGACTGACTGACAGACAGACAGACAGACAGATATATTTTTCCCCTCTCTATCTTCCTGCTCAATAGGCAAATGACTATCTCTAGCTTCTTTATAAGAATTCTACACAGATTGGCTCAGCATGAAACTTCCTTACAAACTATCACATCACCTTGCAGACCTATTTCCAAGATTCGTGAAAGAAGGTGGTTACTGTGGAAAGAAAAATAAGAGGTGATGTTTTCTTAAAGCTCATCTGTTAGCTTCCCTAATATTCCCTCTGGCTACAGTAATCTCACAGTTAGTTTATTGATTTAGTTAGACCAAGAAAATGTTTTGAAATATCTGTCCTCAGTTGCATGAGTTAAAAACTACTCTAGGTTTTCTTATTTCATTTCGTTTCCCCCAAACTGGAACGTATTCCATTTGGAACTGCAGTAACTTTACACTTCTGTTAAGATCTTCTGATCTTGTCTGGCAGCTTCAAATGAGTAAATGAAAAATTGTGAAAATAACTAAAGCAACATAAGCAGCCTTAATTCATAACATCTTCAGTGGCCCTCAGAGGTTTGATTGCAATTGAGGAGACTTCGGATTCATAATCCACTAATCAGAAAAAGGATCTTGGGATCATATAAGAAAGCTCAGTGAGGATATTGAGTCAGCATGTGATAGTTATAAAGCAAATTCCATTATGATCATTAGGAAAGGATTGAAAATCAAAATATGATATATCCACATATGAAATAATTATTTATAGTTGTGATCACCATAAATTATAGTTGGAAATGGTGAAAGACTTAATTAACTTTTAGACATGATAGCAGTATTCCAATATTTGAGGGGCTGTCACAGAGAGGAGCGGGTCAAGCTATTTTCCAAAGCACCTGAAGGCCAGACAAGGAATAATGGATGGAAACTGAATAATGAGAGATTTAACCTGGAAATAAGGATAAATTTTCTGACAGAGCAATCAACCAATGGAACAGGTTGCCTTCAGAAGTTGTGGGAGCTTCATCACTGGAAGCTTTCAAGAAGAGACTGGACTGCCATCTGTCAGAAATAGTGTAGGGTCTGCTTGGGCAGGGGATTGGACTAGATCACCCACAAGGTACCTTCCAACTCTGTCAACCAACCAACCAACCAACCTACCTACCTACCTACCTACCTACCTACCTACCTATCTACTTAGAGATTGGTAGGTAAATAAGTAGGTTTATTTTTTGTAATGCCATATACCTACAAATAACCAGAGAACAATTCTTTTCTTCATGGAATGCAAGCTGGATTCAAGAAATTTCCATCTTGGAACATGCTTTAATTATGTTATAAGAACAAATTGGCATAGATGGCTTATGATTAAAAACATCATATTTACTGTATTATTTAAATTGTATTTTCACACTATATATCCTACTAATTAGAATTTTGTGCTTTGATTTTTTTGGGGGGGTGTCATAATATTCATTTATAGACATACCAGACATAGACATTTTTCCAATTAAATGTCAAAGATCCAAAGAACAAATATATCCCTTTTCTTTTAAATTGGAAAAAAAATCCTTGATATATTTAAACTATGATTTGAAATCACTGTGTTGGAAAAATTTAGAAGGTATACCATATTTATAATTTGGATGTTATTTAAAAATTAAAAGTAAAATAATGAGCGTTATTTCCCTTTATAGGATGGTGCTCTGGAAGAATACAGTGAAAAGAATTTCTATGAATCTGATGAGCAGCAGGATAAAGATCCAACAGTGAACAAGCCCTATTCTATGGATCCAGACCACAGATTACTGATAAGAAATACAAAGCCTTTATTACAAAGCCGGAATGCTGCTGTATGGCTATTTTAATTCACTTTTTTTTCATTTAGCCAATGGATTTAAAGTTAAGCATGTGTATTAGTGTTGGTAGAAGTTGTCTTCGCTTTACTTTTTTCTCAGTGGTTGTCTTGAACGTCTAACAATGTCTTATTAAGAGTCCTTGTTGAGTAAGTGACTAGCATGAGCCATTCTGTAGTGAGGTGGAATTTCTGTAGATCAGCTAAAAACACTCCTTCCCCTGCAAATATGGGCCTAGTTGATTCTTTGAGATAATGCTTCCTAAGCCACATTCTGTTTTCGGCTGTTCAGCTCTTTGGCTTTTTGTGGACTGTTTGGAAAACTCTGGGAGAGCAACTTTGATTATATAAATTCACTTCCACAGCTCTGATATGCAGGCTTAACAATTAATAAAAAGGATCTATACAATGTGTTAGTTTTTTACAAAACCCAATTTAGAATCTCCTCTATGCAATTGCCCTAACAATGGAAAAAAACGTTTGAAGGATTTATTTATTTTTCTTTTTGGGGCGGATTTTCTTAAAGCAAACCTGTTGATTTTTTTTAGTTGTCACTAAAGGGCAAGGTGTATTAAGTTTTTGTACATGGCCATAATAATTTTGGCTTTTAATTAGTTTTCTCAGGATAGGCAGAAACAAATTTACAAATTAAACAAATTAGAATTGCTGTTCAATTTTGAGATCTCCCTAAGGGAATAGAATAATGTTGTGAACCTATGGTATTTAAAAATCAATCCATTTATGACATTGAATGGAGGAGCTGTCACTTTATTATAAATGGGCTTCTTTTTAGGATTCATCTGTTTTTCTACTTCACTGTTTTACTAAGTTTTTAAAGCAAATCCATCATTGGGATCATGAATATTAGACCTAATTGGTGGGAAGGGTATTGTATATAATTTTGTGAATATACAACACTGAATAGACAGAATGTTTCTTGTGGTGGACAAATAAAAAGATAAACACCAAACTAAGAAGATGAAAAAGATGATGGTATAAATACATTTTATTATAAATTCTCAATCCTGATGTGTTTTCATGAAAATACTGTGGATGTGGAACATCATATGCTACAAATGCTGTGTCTGCTTTAACTTTTCCTTGAATAAGAGTTTTTTTCCTTCAAAATCCATTTGGATTAAGATTTTTTAAAATGATAAATGTGGTACATTTCTTTTCATGTTTCTTGGGTTAGACATTGAGTGTTCATCTAGTCCAGCCATATACTTTCTTTTGAGGAATTGATATCTTTCAAGTATATTAGGAGCTATAAAACATTACAGCAGCATGAACTGTATATTTTTGTTAGCATGAAACAATAGTTTATTGCTTAAAGCCTTTTTTGAAAAGAAATGTAATATTTAAAGCACATAATCTCTGGATTTATCTCATCCCTATAATGTCAGCTAATTTGTTTACTGGAACACAAAGATTCCTATTTTAAATTTCAGTATCTAGTAACCAAAGAGAGCATATCTCAAAGATCTTATTTTATTTCTGTACCCGTGGCCCTCAATTTATGACCACAACTGGCTCTTGATTGTTAAATGAAATGGTTGTTAAACAAGACATCATGTGACTGCCCATCTGATTGCTTCACTCAACAATCACAATCCAGCCACTTCCGGTTCTTGTTAAGTGATTAGGTAGATCGTTAAGTGGATAGAGTCCCAAGTAAGAAATATACTGGGTGTCTCAGGGAATAGGGGAGATCCTGGGAAGCTCCACTCAGGAGCTGAAAATCTTTCTTTCCAAAATCCAAGTACTGAGTGGAGAGACACTTGTACATAGACTGCGCCAGGTCTCCTGTGTACTTATCCACCCACCTGAGGCACCCCATGCTCCTTACCATGCTGACTCATTGCCCTCTGCTTGGATTTCATCTTCATCTCTCTCAGGGAGCTGTCTGAAGAGCTACCTGATGAAGTAATTAAGCTCCCCTCCATACTTCTTTAGCATGGTGCAGAAACAGACCCGAAATCCTTCAGCTTTCCTAGGGAGGCGACTCTTTCAGCCAGACCCCTGAGACAACAGGCAATCCTTTCCTACTGCCTTTCCCATTGACTTTTGGAGAAGCCAACATAGCAAATTGTAAATAATGATCACATGTTCATAGGGCACTTCACAACCGGTTGTAAATACAAACAGGTTGCCAGGCACTGAGATCAATGAACATGAGGGAGTTTGTGCAATGTTGGCGATGACTGGAAGTGCTTTATAGGCCAATTCTAGACTGTCAGACCTTCAAAACATTGAGGACTACTTGTAAATCTGTTTGATGAATATGGGGAATGAGAGATACTCATTTCCCCATGAGCTTTCATTGATTGTTGTATTGCAAACTTTGCTTTAATGAAGCAAGTAGCCCCTGGGGAAAGATTATTTTTCCTGCAAAATACTGGAATTGTGTAAATAAAGCATTTGGAGATAATTTTTCTTACCAGTAAATATAATCTGAATAATTTAAGTGCTGGTTATCACCTGTAAAGTCCTTCATAGTACCTGAGACTGGTTATTTTAGAGACTTCCTTCTGGATGTTTTTGCCCATTCAACATGGTCTAACAGCATGCTTCAGGGTCTCTGTGAAACAATGCCATTTGATGGTATCCAGGAGGCATCTGTGTTCTAATGCCTGTTCTATGGAATAGCATATCCCCCAACACTCAGCCCCAATCCTGCTGGTCCTGAAATCTCTTCCCTCAGGCATTGGGTCTCAGTATTGGATAAGCCAAATCTGATAACAATTGAGGTTATGACTGTGATCAGCCTTAATTGTGTTATTTTCTGTTTCTTTAATTCTCTCTACTTTTCTGTATTTTTGTTTCAATCTTACGTAAACCAGCCACAGTTGTAGTTGGTGAATTAGATGATAAGGATTAATTAATCTAACACATAAAACATAGTTTAAAAAGAAAAATAACAAATGTTCTTTCAAGATACCAAGGGAATTAACATATTCTATAGATGAATCTAATCACTAGTAAATAATGGCTATTTTTTTAAAGGTGGTGATGGCAGTTGCACAACTTTATTGGCATGTGGCACCCAACTCTGAAGCTGGTATAGTTGCTAAGTCCCTAGTGCGTTTACTACGGAGTAACAGGTAAATCAAATTTATTGATCATCCCAGCTGTGGAGTATTTATAATTTTCAAATGTTAGATCAGATATGTAGTAGCTTATCAATTATAAGGAGATAAAGTAAACATATACAATATTTGAGTACCAATATATTCTGAATGAATGATTTTACCAAACTTTTAGAGGAATTAATATAGATAATAATAATATAATAGCAGCACAATAAGTATAAATTTGCTTGAGTCCCAGAAATTGTTACAACTACATATCCGATTCAGATGAAACAAAACTGAGCTATAATATTTTTAAAAAATTTTTTGGCTTAGCATGATCTAGAAAGGTATTCATTAGAGTTGTATTAGTTTCTTTTGTGGGGTTGGTTCATACATTCTACCACGGGGTCCCTAATCCCCGGACTGTAACCCCTACCTGGCCTTGAGCCTTTTGGAACCGTGCCACAGACATAGCGGGCGCATGTGCCCAGTATTCCCACAAATGGAGTTGCACATGTGCATTTGCCCAGTGCTTATGCTGAACCATCCCTTTCTCCCCCTCCCCCCCACCCCGTCGGTCCACAAGCCGAAACGTTTGGAGAACTCTGTTCTACCAAACCAAAAAAGTCACTGAACAATATTGTGCTCTCCTTACTGATGCATATTAAAATGAAATCAAACAAGGTAATCTTTAAATTTAATTTGAGAATCTAGGTTTAATCAGGGATTTCACATAGAAGCTCAGGAGTCTATTGAAATATTTTCAGTAATATTGAATAAAATTACTGTTCTATCAATGAGACTTTAGACATTTCAGTATGGCTTTCATCTTCTAATAAAATTTGTGTTAATTGTGGATATAACTAACCCCTGCATCTCTGCATACACTTATGATGATACTCATAATATGAGTTTCTATGTAAATAATATTTGTTAAATTCAGTTGTATAAAATATATATGTAAGTACCTTACTAATCTTTCTATATAAAAGCATTGTCTTATCATTTTATATTCAGTTTATTTTTTTTCATTGCATAGTTCTCATGGAGAAATAATTAAGACATTAATCATATTCCATTCATTTTTAGGGAAGTACAGTATATTGTTCTCCAGAATATAGCAACAATGTCGATCCAGCGCAAGGTTTGACATATTGGCTTTATATGTTCAAAATACTTCATTTTGATCTTCATATTTGTTGACATTTATTTTTGGTTCTGTTTTTTTTCCCATCCAGGGGCTGTTTGAGCCTTACTTGAAGAGTTTCTATGTTAGATCGACTGATCCAACTATGATCAAGACATTAAAGGTATGCTTGTTATAAGTATTTTGCTAATAAGTATATTCTAACCCTATAGTATTCTTTAAACATAAATATGTTTCTTATATGTGAATCTAGTTACTGAGATTTACAGCAGAAGCAATTCATCTTACAGACATGTTGCTTTTCATAGATCTGTTACAGACATGTCTAAATTTCCATTCAACATTTCATTGAATATTTATGCGATATTTTTACTACCAAAATAAATCAGTTCAAGACTCTTCTATTTAGTCTTTCATCAATCTCCAAGAAGAACACACTGAGAAGCCACCCAAGTGACTCACTCCAAGTGGATTCTGCAGAACAGGGTAAGAGGGAGAATAGGACACTGAAAGCAGAACCTGACATCCTGCCAGGAAGAGGTGATTAAGGAAAAAGCATATTAAGAAAACAGCATGGAGGAGATGATATATACACTGAAGTTATGCAAAGCAACCACTTCATTCAAGACCTCTTTTTTCTCTGCTCTGCATTCAAGAAGAATACAGCACTGGAGAGCTCAAGCACCTCCCTTTTTCTGGGTTGGGACAAAGGAGACTTGTAAATGTCTAAAAGGAAAATGTTAATGCACATGCAAAAATGGCTACAGTCTATGCAGACTTCAGAAACAACAAGCACGCACATTATCGCAGGGATGGGGTAGGAAGTTAAGTCCAAACAAAGTTTTGGTATGTTGTACACCAAATAGCAGATTATTAAGTTGAGGTTTCACTTTTTTCCAGGAGGATGATTTAGGAAGTCTAATTATAGCATTAGTGATGAATTGGAACTCTGCTGAGCAAGGAACAAATGTTCTTGACCAGTAATGCAGAGAAAATGCTTTGGACAGAAAGCTTCTCATTGTACTTATTGGTTGGAGATATGGGTAGTTTATCTATCCAAATATTTCCCAGCCTAGCCTCAGGGCAACATAAACTTTCTCAAGTGACTAATATCACCAGATCAATAACTAAGGGTTTATTTGATCAAAAGAGATGGAAGAAGCATCCTATTCCTAATAACCTGCAGGGCAACACATCAAGGATGGATGAAACAGCTGAATCACTAGCAAGTATTAGACAGTGGTATCATCACTTGAGATGTTACCCTCAAGACAGTGGAGAAACGGGAGAGTTGAGTACAGATCTATTTGTACTCAAGACCAATTTGTAAGATCTTCACAAATGAAAGGTTTCTAAATTCTTCTGAAAATCTAGAAAGAAAGAGCCACAGTAATTTTGTTGCTTGGATGCTACTATTGGAGTCTTATTTTTTTCCTAGTCATCCTGGATTAAATATTAACCCACTTTAACTTTTGCGTTTGTTTTGGTAGGTAGACACATGGTCAAAGCACTGGGTCTCAGCCACCTTTTACTTTCAATAAATGTTAATAATGCTTCTGAAAGACCAAAAATATTTTTATACATTTTTGTAAATAAAATTTATTGGAACTATGATTTATGATTGTGACATATTACTTGCTATTTATATATACACTGTGAGCTTATGTATTGGAGACAAATTCCTTGTGTGTCCAATCACACTTGGCCAATAAAGAATTTTATTTTATTCTATTCTAAATTAGGAACCTTCCATAACCAAAGTAAAAGCTTCAGCTTGCCTAGCATGAGTTCAGCTAGGGGTTCCTTCAGTGCAAAGTATTTTATGATGCACAGATAGAAATTATATTGTTTTTAATATAGTTTCTCCAATTCTGGAAAAATATTCTATTAACAAAATTGGAGCTTATATCTTTCCATTTTTAATTTGACAAGATTATCTTATATTTACAGTTTTCAATGGTTTATAAGAAATAGAAAATAATTGTGTTTATCTCTATTACCTTAACATTTTACCTTGTTTTCTAGCTTGAAATTTTAACCAACCTAGCAAATGAAGCCAATATATCAACTCTTCTCAGAGAATTTCAGGTTTGTGTATTATTTATATTTTTATTTAACATATCTGATGTTCTGATTTAAACTAATTTCATGTCCTTCTGTCCTTGCACACATGTTTAATACTCCTAATGTTGTAGGTAAGGAAGATTGTGATACTTTAGGATTAAAGCATTTGGAGTAACAATGGTGGTTGTTAATGGCCATATATGCAAATGTATCCATAATTTATGTTCCTTCAAAGTATTTTTTTCTTTGTGTGGCTTTCCTTAGACTATGCTAATTTAATAGATTGAAATGTTTCTGAAACAACATATGAACCAAGCTATTTTTTTGCTCAGACTAATACTTGTTATTGAGTTATTCTGCATTACTATTGTACATGAAAATAGACTGATTCCTTCTGATATATTTTGGATAACTACAACTAGCACATCCTCTATCCCCACAACTGTTACTAAGCACTGAAGCTAGTTTAGGAGGTATGGCTTTCTTAAACTGATGAGATAATGAATTTCTTGTTTTCTTCAGACATATGTGAAAAGCCAAGATAAGCAATTTGCTGCAGCTACAATCCAGGCAATAGGCAGATGTGCAACCAACATCTCAGAAGTGACTGACACGTGCCTAAATGGCTTGGTATGTTTGCTCTCCAATAGGGATGGTAAGTTAATTATTCTATTTTGTCTTCTGAATGAATGAACACTTTTATTTGTAGAGTAGAATTAATAGACAGAAATAATTATGTCCATCTGCTGCTCTTTTCCTAAAATTCCATTGCACAAATGTACTTAGAATCCAGGATAAATCTTTTCCATTTGATGAAGTAGTTATAGAAGAAAAATGAAAGTTGTGGGTATGCTTAAGTATCTTTTCCATCTCTTCTCACTATTTAATTCATTTGTTTACTTACATGCCAGCCTACTTACATGATTTTTACTCTGAACCAGTCTCACAATTTTATTGATTATTTATTTGATTTTGGCACACCTGTCTCCAATTGATTTTGGGCTTACAGTGTAAAAATAAAGTGCAAATATACAAAAAAACCCCATATAACTTAGTCCAATCCAAGCTACTTCATTTCATAAAATAGGTGCATTAATGACCTGACAGGAAGAGCGGAGTCACTTTGACTAATGTGTTCCCTAATGTTATACCTTGTCTTGAAGGACTTCATTGGTAATATCTGGCAATTTGAATTTATTTATTCATTTATTTATTTTAGAAAATTTATATTGCCGCCTATTTGCACATGGCAACTCAAAGTGGCTTACACAAATATAAAAACATCATATATAAAAAATAAAACTAATAGAAGAATATAATAAAATAATAAATCAATAAAATAATAGCCCCTCACCCCCACCCCAGCAACAACATATCACACAAGCCATTTAATGGGCTCTATCCCACTCTGGGTTCCTGGCAGAACCAGGTCTTCAGCGCCTTGCTAAAGAATGTTAGAGTTGGAGCCAGTCTAATCTCAGGGGGAATGAAGTTCCAGAAAGAGGGAGCTACCATGGAGAAGGCCTTTCTTCTGGATCCCACCAGGTGTATCTCCCTAGGGGATGGGACCCGCAACATTCTTTACCTCCCTGCTCTAGTGGGTTGGGTAGATGTGACCGGCAAGAGACGGTCCCTCAGATAACCTGGTCCCAAACCATGAAGGGCTTTAAAGGTGACAACCATCACCTTGAATTGCACCCAGAAGCAAATCAGCAACCAATGCAGCTCCCACAGGAGAGGTGATACATGTGCACACAGAGGTTTGCACAAAACCATGTGGGCAGCTGCATTGGGTCAAAGCCAACTGACAACCAACTAAATAATTAACAAATCAGTGTTATTCTGTATTAGTTAGGGCCATCTACCAGCAACCTAGCTTCTGCAATTATACCAGATGCATTTGTAGGAGTTACCTTAATTCAACCATGTGACAAGAGCAGGCGTTTCTGTTTCCTGGACTAGATTGTCCAAGAATAGTATATCAGTGAAGTTGGGCAAATACCTCCCTGACAAGAGCCTTCACCTGCTGTTGAAGTAGGAGCTTTAACTTGAAGAGAACCCACAAGTCCCAGACTTCTCCATCGTTGGGCTATGACCCCATCAACAGCAACAACTGGGAGGCCAAGGTCCCTATGGATGAGCAGCAACTCCATCTTGTTTAGATTTCGTCTGAACATAGTTTTCTCCAAAATCCTTCAAAGCTTTAACAAGTCTTTTGTATACCCAATATAGGAAAGCTATCTAGGTCATGTTATTTGTATATCCCTTTTAATTATTCAGACATCAGCTGGTTTCTTTTGTGTGTCTAGTGCAATATCTTTTTCTATGTCCTTGTAGCCTGTTTAAATCCACATTCAAATCAAACATATCCGATTCCTCAGGATCATAAACTCAAAATTATCAAGCTGATATTGCCCCACTCATCTTGCCTGATTTTGTGGAACTAATATCCAGTCTTGGGTAAAAGCAAGCAACTTTATTCATAATGATAAGACTGACCGTCCTATTGTTCTGCAGAAGTGCTGGATAGCCACAAACTACTAAGCTGAATATTGGAGGATATTCTATTTTGTCTCAACATATTTTGGAAATAAATACCAATTTTCTAATTATTTGGTTGTGATAAATATTTTATTCTTTTATTTTACCAGAAATAGTAGTAGCAGAAAGTATAGTAGTAATTAAGAAGCTGCTGCAAACACAACCAGCACACCATGGTGAAATAATTAAACACATGGCCAGGCTCCTTGACAGTATAACTGTAAGTATTGAGTATTTACATGATTATACTATGATGTTTAGACTTTTTTAAACCAAAATTTCTCTGAATTTCATTTGTTCAAGATAATTATCCAACAAATTATAATTTTTTGAATTTGGTCTGTGTATTCCATGTACCTTTTACAGTAAATGGGAAAATCAGTATATACATTAAAATATACGCATGAACGCACACACATACACATAAGATCTTTTTTTAATTACATTTGCTAATAATTTAAAATACAAAAATTGTACATAGGGATTGTATTAATATTTTTTTAAAACAAAACATATGTTTTAATATTTATGATGCCATCCATCTGTAAGTTTATGAATGGCTCAAAAGTTTTAACCTGCAAATTAAGTGTTATTAATATTGTACAACATCTGTATTAATATTTATCTCCTAATGCTTCAGATTCGATTAGGAAAAAGTGCTTGGAATACAACCCAACACTATCTGCATCTCATTTCAGCCACATGTATGTTTCTAGGATCAGACAGATACAGAAACCATATCATAACTAAAGGTTCATCCAGGATAAACCTTTCCCATGTCAAGAAGTAGTTATAGAAGAAAAATGTGTGGGAGCGCCTAAATATTCTTGATGACCTGACAGGAAGAGCAGAGTCACTTTGGCTAATGAATTCCTAATGTAGTATAGCGATGCAGCTGCTTTAATAAATTGCTGATAAATATTGTATTTGCATTCTTGCAGATTCTGTAGCACTTCTTCCACATCAAATTCAAAGCATTGCACCTTTCTTTTATCTTACCTACATAAATAACATCAACACTAAATTTCCTGTATTAGCCTGTATGGTTTTAAGATCTACCATATTTGCCCTTTAGGTTATTACTGAATGTATTATCTTGACCTCTAATCTACATTTTCTAATAGAATGAGAAGTATATTGTATGTAGTCTTTAATATATCTTACATGTGAACTATATTATATACGTATGTATGAACATATGGTAATTCTTTTCTGAGGAATTTGGAGCTGAAAAAAAAATCACTTGTGATGGGACAAAATATGGTTTGATTTCTCCCAGGAGAAGCAATTTTATCACACTAAGGTATAAGTCGATAGGTTTATTTTAGTGTAAACTTAACTCACAATTACATCTGTCCATAAATGTTTTGCTATAGTTGTGATTATTTTGATTATGATATATATTTCAAAGCTTCAGGAAAATTAGCATTTGCTTTATATTGATTACATCTTGTAGTAATGCATTGCAGCACAGTTGTATTCAGGTTTATCTTGAAAAATCTTTTCAAAGCTAATAAGATGACTAAATACCGTGCTTTGTAAGTATAAGAATTGTTCTTAAAACTCTCAGGTTGTAATATGAAGGATAGCAAAATATACTCAGATGTAGCTGTTTTTATCTGAGATTCTATGTCATCATAATTTCTCATAAATTATGTGAAGGGGAGTATATTATGTGATAAATATTACATCATGTTTATTCCTGGTTTAAAACTTAATTTCCTTCATTGGTAAAACCACTGTATATAATCCACAGGTTTGAAAAATACCCATAACTATTTGTCTATGCAGTGTAGTATATAAAATAACAGACAGTATATTTTACAATCTTCTTTGATCTTCAAGAATAATACAAAACAGAAATGTGTACTGAATGTATTATTTTCTCTATTGTTACACATTTAGGGTCCTTACATATAATTCAGGAAAAGCCAGGAAAAGGATCAGTTAACTTCCTATCTTTATAACTGTGTGTGAATTATTTGAGGGTGATACAGACAAGGGAAGCAAGAATGCATCCTGACCTTTAAGATTAGATGGATAGATTATTTGACATTGCAGAGGAGAGTTCTGGCCAAAGGCAGCTTCTGCTCACAAATATGAGCAACAAATTTTTTGTTCTTCTTTTTTTCCCCTTGTTCTTCTTGTTTTTTCCTCCTACTCCTCCTCCCACCCCACCCCACCCACAAGTTTTATTGTTCCCATTGGGGCTATTTAGTCAACATTTAATGAAAATGATAAACTCTTTTCTTACAATAGAACAGATTCATTGTTGTATATTCATATAAATGTAATATACACAGAGAGCCTTTACAGTCTTTCAAAAGATTGCTTAATAATATTATGAGATATTTCTTGTGACATTGCAAATGTAGGTCTTGAGCTAATCTGTCTTAATATTTAAGGTACTCCTGCATTCTTACGTAGAAGTAACTTTGGTTCTGCCAGGTGATTATACCTTTTATACTTTAAAAATTACTGTAGCATTCAGTTACTATTCTTTAGCCCAATTTCAATGATACTTTGGGAGTAGGTCTTAATGCAGTGTAACTTTTGGAACATTAGAAATAATCCCATTCCCACTATGTATTAATGACATCAGTCTTATCATATTTAATTTGGTAAATGGACTAAAACATTAAAACTTCCCTTGTCTAACAATTCCTCAGTGCATCTTTTTAGTCTGTCGCTTTCTGTATCTGTAAATCTTTATTTATGGATGTTTTATCCATATGACAATAAAATATAAATATTGCAAAATATCTGTTTATAATGGATTGCTATTAAAAGAAATGAATATAGTAACAGAGTTATGATGACAAATGGCAGTGGTAGCTTTCTAGAGTGATAGACCCTGATATTCCTGATTAGATAAGCGAATCTCTCTGAGATTAGAGCTTTTGAGCACAAAGTAGCGCAGATTTAATGACTCTGTGGAACATAAGTCTTATTATGATAACTTTCAAGATGGGTGGTACAGAATTCCAGACCTTTTTGGGACACATGGCTTACACATTTTTGGCTCATTTTGTAGCTTTTCAGGATAGAATAGAATGCATTAAACTCCCCAAATTCAAAAACATGGTTCCAAATTCAGCCAATTTGCCCTGAATTTTACTGACACAATCTCAATAGGAGACTGCAAGGAGTCACATATTGACCATCCCAATCAAAAAGAAACATATTGACCATCCCAATTAAAAAGAAAAAAATATTTTTTATCGTAGAATGTCCCCATGTTTGCTGGTGGTTTGGAAATTGTGGCACATAACTTGTGTAACAACAAATATAGGCCTCCAAAGAACTAAAATGGTTGCCAAGTTCCTTTTTATTGTCCATGTGAAGAGAAATAGCTTTTACAAACACCAACAAGCAAGATTATTTGGCAATACAGAACTTCAATACAGAAAACGGGTTGTAAAGGCTAAATTTTATGATAGTGCTATAGAATATTAATTATTTTTCTTTTAAAAAATTATTTTTCTTATAAAAAGTTCAAATAAGATAGATTTTGCTTTAATGTTAGTATCTGAACACCCATCTTTTTGAACACCCATCTGAAAAAAATAGAAATCTCTTCTGGTGTATTCAAGGAAACATCAGAACCTTTTCAGGAAAGTTAGAAGAAATTTAATAGCAGGCATGGGCAGCTGTTGCCTTGCCATTCTACCACTAAAAGATTGCTACTTTGAAAATCTGTTCTCTAAAATGAATGAGAGAAACACATTTAAATAGGCCTTGGTGAAGGAAATTATAAGTTTGGCAAAAGTAAGTGAAGATAAATATGACCCTTTATTATTCAAGGGAAAATAAATGTCAAATCTGAAGGGAGACCAGATTCCTTGATCCTGAGATAGTAGATTCTGGTGTTTGATATCATAAAGACATCAGAAAAGGGTTTACTGTGTATAACTTGGTGTATTACAGGTTACTAAGTACTTGAATATTGCTATTAAAATTATAGCCCATCATTTTTATATAATCAAAATGACTGTATTCTGCTAATTTTATATAAGTATTACACTTCAGATATAGGATATGTTGCATTTAGTTGATTGGCCAAAAGTTATAATAAATATTCACTTGTATGCATCCTATATCTACTTCTTATGAGGATTAATATTGCAGTTCTTGGCAGTGTCAAAATAGATGCAATTTCTTGAAAATAACAATTTCTTATATTTCTCAAATAGTTACAGGCCTTTTTCTTTTACACATGTATAGCATAAGTGGATTGCAACATCCTGTTTAATAACAGATTAAACTCCCCATTGCTCATAAGGTCAAATTCTTACATTTAACTGAGTTGCCTAAAAGTCTCTGGCTTGTATTTTGGCAAATCTTCCACAGTAAAATATAACATTGCTCCAATACCTGTAATATTTTCTTATATTCTTAAAAGGACTATTTAAGCTTCTAAATCTAGTAAAACCTATATTCTACTATGTCCGGTAATGTCAAATGAGACAATACGCCTAATAGTATTGTGTATACATGGTACTTGTGAATCAAGGGAATTCATAAAAGTAAGCTTGATTCTTGTTTCGTAATTAGTTTTCTGCTCCATAACTTTTCACTAGTGAAAAGTTATTGAATCACTTTGCCTGAGAATAGCATGTAAGCTTTGATTTAAAGTGACATTTGCTGACCAAAGTTAAACAAATTTTACCCTTTTTTTTTTTTTTGTAAATCATATTAGGAATATTTTCAGAGTTGATATCCCTGTGGATAGGGCAGGATATTGAGAAAAATGAGATTAGTGAACCGAAACAGTAGATGAGTTATGGCTCCTTTTTGTCTCAGTATACATTTGGATGTATTAATGAGTAACAGCCAGGATTCAAAGACTATATGAAAATCATTATTTTCTTTGTTTGTTCAAGCAATGCTGTCTTCAGGGCAGGGGAGGAGTTTATATAGAAGATTTGAAAAGAAACTTTTTCCTGATATATGTCAAGGGTCTTTTCAGTTTAGTATTATTTTCCATGACTGAAGTTGACTAAGTCACATCATGCATATGAACAAGGCTGCAAGGATTTTATTTTCATGTATATTTGCTCATAACAGTTATCATTTGCCCTTCAATTTTGGAAATTCAGCACTTAGTTTTTTGGGGCTACACATAGTATTCGGTGAATTAAACTCTGCTGCCTTTTCCAGTTTGACTGGTCATTTTTTCATCACTTATTTATGACAATGTAAAAACCATCAGCATCTATAATTAGAACAACGAAGGAGGCAACAAATGATCAACTGCATGATTAAATAAACAGCCAAGTAAATAAACATTTGAGTGCTTTTGTGAAGTTTCAAGTAGAAGCTGACAGAAGATAAAGGATGTGTCAGTCCTCCCTGGTAAATCAGACAGGATACACAGTAAGATGAACTAATTCACTTTATTGTAAGGCTACATTAACAGAATCTTGCCAATTGAAAGCAGAGACCTCCTGCCTCCGCTTTTAATTATTTGATCTATTATGGAGGGCCTTTGTTAAGTTTCTTTATCTGACTATTAAGCAACTGTAGCCTCCTGCCTTTCGTCTGATTGTTTCCTAGGGAGCATCTCCTCCTCTCTTTTCCCAAGGTCATTCATACATTCCATTACAGGATGTGATAAACTTTGCCCAAAACCTGTTTTGGTGAATTGAGTCAAAAGCTGTCTTTAAATCAATTAATGCAATATATTATGTACCCCGTTGACATTAAGAATATTTTTATATTAGATAATCTATTATAGATCACTTGCAGATTGTAGATTGTAGTGTAGATTGTATCTATACAATCTAATCCTAAGAAAATACAGACGAACCAAGGGCAAAAAAGAAAGCTGTCCCATTTTCTGAGATTGGCAGCCCAATATGGCTCAAATTTCAGATCAGACTGAAATATAAATCTCTATTCTTAAAAGACTTGATCTGCTAGGTAAGTTGTAAGTTATTGCCAACAAAAAAAGTCATATATCAGCATATACAAAACCACATAGATGACATTGTAGAAGGAACATGGCAGTTAACAAAAGATAAATTAAGCCTGGGAAAGGAAGAAACTTAAAGTGACTTTGCCTTAACTATGGTCCTCATAAAAGGCTGGTTTTATAACTCTCTGGGTCTAACCAGCACTAGTCCTTATCTTGACACCTTCATCCCTTACACTGTCTTTCATGCTTCTTCATCCAGAGTCTAGAACTAGAGATATTTATTTATTTTATTTTATTTATTTGATTTGTATACCGCCCTACTCCCGAAGGACTCAGGGCGGTGAACAGCCAACAATAAAATACATAAATACACAAAATTTAAAAACCCGATAAAATCAAATTAAACTTTTTGGCCCAGACAAATTAAAATACCCCAATAATTTAAAAACAGATTAAAATTTACATATTTAAAAAGGGAAGAGATCAGGCCAAGCCCGCTTGATGGAATAAAAAGGTCTTCACAGCACGGCGGAAGGAGCGCAGATCCGGGATCCTCCGTATCTCCGGGGGGAGCTCATTCCAGATGGTAGGTGCCCCCACAGAGAAGGCTCTCCCCCTAGGGGCCGCCAGTCAACACTGTTTGGCTGACGGCACCCGGAGGAGTCCCTCTCTATGAGAGCGTACTGGCCGGTGGGAGGCTATTGGTGGTAGTAGGCGGTCCCGTAAATAACCAGGCCCTAAGCCATGGAGCGCTTTAAAGGTGGTAACCAAAACCTTGAAGCGCACCCGGAAGACCACCGGGAGCCAGTGCAGGTCGCGCAGGAGAGGTGTTACATGGAAGCGCCATGTCGCTCCCATTACCACCCGCGCGGCCGCACTCTGCTCCAGTTGGAGCCTCCGGGTGCTCCTCAAGGGGAGCCCCATGTAGAGAGCATTACAATAGTCCAGGCGGGAGGTGACGAGGGCATGAGTGACCGTGCGTAACGAGTCCCGATCCAGAAAGGGACGCAACTGGCGAATCAGGCGGACCTGATAAAAAATCCTCCCGGTCACGGCCGTCAAGTGCTCTTCTAAAGACAGCCGTGAATCCAGGAGGACGCCCAAGTTGCGAGCCCTCTCCGTGGGGGCCAATGATTCGCCCCCAATAGTCAGTGATGGCGTCAACTGGCTATATCGGGACGTCGGAAACCACAGCCACTCGGTCTTGGATGGGTTGAGCCTGAGCCTGTTCCTCCCCATCCAGATCCGTATGGCCTCCAGGCACCGGGACATCACTTCAAGGGCATCGTTGGGGTGATCCGGGGTGGAGATGTACAGCTGGGTGTCATCAGCGTACTGATGGTACTCCACCCCGAAACCACGGATGATCTCCAACCATAAGATACTCCGGGATGTATGTGATGGGGTTAGTGCGATGATGTGTTTTCTGATGGTGTTAGGTGACCCCTGTGAAAGGGTTGTTGGCGACCCACAGGTTGAGAACCGCTGCCTTAGACTCAAAAGCTGGCTGGATGACTTTGGTCCAGGCACTCTCAGTTGACCCCAATCCTAACCTTAACCCATCTCACAAGGAGATGTAGGAAAAATAGGAGAAAAGAGTATGTTTGCCACTTTGAGTTATTTATAAAAATAAAGTGGAATAAATGAATAAATAAGATAATGATGAATTGATTTGGAAGGAATTATAAAGCACTGAATATTCATTTTTTATCAGTAGCATTGCTTGATTAGCAACTTTAGTTTTCTATTAAACTAAAAACTTAGGTAGATTACCTGCAACTTTATAGATGATTGGTGTCTTTATATGTGTAGTAAAATATATTCAAAGGGGAAAAGATGATGAGTATGTTTTAATGTAGACATCATATCTGTTGGTACCTCCTTAAATCAGGCATAACTCTTGATAAATTCTTAGCTATTGTTATTTCTCTAAAATCATATATGTTGATCCTACAATATTGTTTCAGTTGTTGAACAATTATATACTTATACAGTATGTTTTCCAATAGAGGTCTTTGCCTGACATCTCTGCCCATTTGGTAGTGGGGAAAGTGCTTCTGTTACTTTTAGAGCACCCAAATGGCCAATTAGGTTATTTTTCTCCTTTTATGGAAAAAAAAGATAAAAGGAGAAAAACACAACTTATTCTAGAAGGGTGCAGGCACCTTGGACCTTTCCTCCACCAGATTCCTTGAGCAATATATGAAAAGTTGTTACATGAAATCCTGTGTCTTCCATTACTTAGAAAATTTTAAATATTCTTCCAAAGTTATCATTGTCATCCTCTCCCTTGCATAAATGACATAGAAAAATAATATATTTTTTCCATAGTAGGAAAACAAAGTGTTCTCTATCTTGCCCTCTCTCCCTTAAAACAGTTAGATAGGTATCAGAACCAGAATTGGACAATTCGCCAAGACCAATCTGCCCAAAGCGACTCGCCAACTTGTCACGGGACAACTCGCCGCAGCCAACTTGCCATGGGAAATTCAATGCAGGATAACTCAAGAGAGGGAAAAGTAAATTGCAGTGGACTTTGTCTTGTTTTAGTTTTGAACCTTCTCAAGTTAGAAGTCTTCAAGGCTGAGATGAGCCAGAGCATGGAGTCCTAGCAATGTTGAATTGTCCCATGGCGAGTTGGCCACAGCAAGTTGTCCTGCAGTCAGTTGGCCATGGCGAGTTGGCTGTGGCAAGTTATCCTAGATCCTGTTAGAACTGCTGGCCAGGGAGGAACACTGTTTGATCTTTCTAGATTGTAGTCCTACACAGCCTTATAGTTATGCTCTATCTTCTACAACCACAGGACTGTATCTACATAATGAGTATCACGTCCCATTCTGTTGGGAGTGCCTGTATTTCAGTAGTTTTGTGTACCCATGCTCTGCTAAGTGACAATACGCAGGAAAGCAGCATGGTCCCCAGTGTTCCTTTTCATGGGGTATTATAAGCTTAATACCTTTCAGGAAATACTCTACTGTGGCTTTCCTGAAACAAGTCCAAAACATACAAAGGGCAGTAATATTAGGTTATGTGCAGATAGCAGTCTTTAAATGTGTATGCTATTTAAATTAACTTGGTCCAAATGGTTAAGAATATAGTAAAAATAGGGAGTTCTTTGCTTAACTTTGCTTCTTCTTTGGAATTAACATTTTTTTTCATTCCCATCAGTTTAAGAAACACTGGAAATGTGCATTTCCAGGAGCCCAATGAAATTATCGCAAAACATTTTCTGATCCATCATTTAAAGAAAGTTGTTTTAATGTGGGTATTGGAACTATTTTGTTCTAAAGTGGTATAGAAGCCTGTTTTAAGATAAGTGACTAATTTCACCAGCAATTTCAATTACTTAATCTCTAACTGCTTGGAAAGCTCCTTAGGAAAAATCACAGCTGCTGTAAATAATCATTTGGTAAATTCAAAGGTTAAAATATGTGGAGAGTCTCTGTTAAGTTATCTTAAGTTGTTACTAGTGTACCATTAGAGAAGCAATTTCAAAAAGGCATTTAATAAGGTTATAAATTGTTATTTTAATTGATTTATTGCTTAAGGTTCCTGTTGCAAGAGCCAGCATTCTTTGGCTTACTGGAGAATACTGTGAACGAGTTCCGAAAATAGCCCCTGATGTTCTAAGAAAAATGGCCAAGAGCTTCACTGTGGAAGATGATCTTGTAAAGCTGCAAATTTTAAATCTTGGCGCAAAATTGTATTTAACCAACTCAAAACAGGTAAGATTAAAATACCATTGATGTGTGAAATCACAAACATAACTATGTAAATAGTTCATTAAATTTGACTGAATAAAACTTTGAATGAATGGAACAGCCATTTATAAAATTAGAATGTTAAGTTTTTCTTTTGCACTTTGAAAATCATAAAATTAAAGGCCACAGTTATCACTTTAATATTCAGAAACATATAATCTAAAGCAAAAATCTGGCTTTGTATTGAGGCCTACCTTGGTAAGTGTATTTTAAAACTGAAATCCATGAGTTCAAAACTGAATCCTTGCTAAGACAAATTTCTGCAAATGTCTCAAGGCATTGGATAAATTTCTATTTAAATGCCAAACATTACCAATAACCAAAAATAACCAAAAACCTTTCACTTGTGTCAGTAACATTGATGGTGGTTCGTATCTAATACTCTGTTTTAGAAAGATGGAATGAAGAACAGTTAGAGGACCCAGTATATCCTCAAGGATTCAAGAAGGAACAACAAAAAAAAAGGGGGGGGGTGTTTCCTTTTACTTCTGTTGTTGGACAGGTTTTCAGAAAGGAAGAAATCATTAAAAGAGAGTAATTTGCACTGGTTTCTGGCATGTTCTGGACAGACAGAAACAAAAAGGACCAGTTTAGTTTGCAGTACTAAAAAAGTACCTACTCATTACTAGCAAAATTGAGCCCTTAGCTGTTCTAATAGAAAACATCAGAATTACAGTTTTCCTCAGCTATGATAGTGTTCTATAAAAATGCACATAAATGAATAATGAAAACAATACAATGAAACTTTGGAAGAAGTAGATTTACTATAACTATGTGATCAAAGGTTCTTCACACCTCCCTGGGACTCTTGTCTGCGTCTCTCCAAGAGATTTTGCACAGGTATGCTATTTATTGGCCCAAGAGCCACAAATAACTTTCATGAGCTCAGTTAGAATTCTCATAGCCACATCCCTAACCTAGACAATGCCAGGGGCCCTAAAGTATGGACAGTTCCCAGCCTGGGGGGTGTTTTCTGTCTCAGCTGTTTCTCAGGGTATCCTCCATTGCAGACCTCACACCCAGAACTTGTCCTGCTTTAGGCACAAAATAGAGTCCACTCAGCCTTTCCTGGATACAGTGCTTTCCATGACAAGGTTTCACGTATGCACATACAACGAGGACATTGACAAAGCTCAAACCCTGGTTAGGCAGGGAACCATACACATAACCAATTTATACTTTAGTGGAAGAATGCATAATGCTTGGTGCAGAACTGTTTGGCACCACCTCTGTTTTTCTGGATATTTTATTGCTGACACCAAGTTATAACAAGCCTCTCTCACAAATTTTTCTAAGGGCTCTTTTCAAATAAAAAAATCACACAATTTTTGTTAAAGCACAGATTGTTTATGACAGTAACCGAAAACAGCTAAAAGACCATTCCAGTATCTAGATGTATGCAAATTAGTATATACAGTTGATAGAATATGATTGGATATAATAGTATTTTATGTGATAGTAAGGTCAGATATAATTTCTCTGAGGTGATGGAGTGGAGTCACAAAAACAGAGGTCCATTGAATGAACAAAGAAGGTATTCTGTGAATGAATCTTCAACTCTCCTTGGTTCTCAGAATCTGTGTTTAATTCCTAATATCTTCTCCCAGCTTTATCAGCATTCCTTAGCCTTCTAAATGTTTTTATGGCTGAACTGACAGAATGTATTATTTCTCAAGTCCTTTGCAAGGTAATTAGACGGGGATGTTTCTTCTTTATTTCATTTGTCCTAACTAGCACCATATTTTCCCCTGCACAGGATAGGGACATTTACAGGGAGATAATTTTTTAATTATTTGCAACATCTTTCTTTCTGGCCTTATCACCTGTGTGTTGAATAAAATTGTCAAGAAGCAGTTACTTATAAACCCTTGTAATAATTGTATGTGAAGGCCAATAATAATGTTATTTTATGTTGCTGGTATTATCTTGAATTGTCTTTGCAGTAGTAGCAAATGCAGGTTAGTTGGTAATACCAGCCTGTATTGTCTTACTGCTTTTATGCCATGCACTACATACAAAATTGAGACAGACTTCTGAACAATATTTAAGTAGAAGATGAGCTACATGCTGATTTGGTGAAAGGTGCTATTTAAACATAACCACAAATCATTTTTTTCAAATTTGTTTTAAAAGCATTGTTTCAGCAGTTGAGCCACATTCCCCTTTTACTAAGTTTGAATGTAACTGAGTCAGTTGAATATCAGTAGTAAGGTGAAACTCCCTTGAGTTGACCTTGATTTCTAGTGATTATGTGGATGCCATTGCCTTTTCCCAGGATTATTTTTTTATTTTCCAATAGCTTAAAACCCTGAAATTACTTGATAATCTCTCACCAAAGTACTATTCAGATCCAACCTTCTTAATTATAATAGTCAGCTCAGCTCAATATAACTATTCATGATAATCATTTAAAAATTAATCCAGAGATTGAAAATGGCCACTATTATCAAATACTTTCAACTTGAGAATTACATGGGTTTATATAGTGTGGTAAACTAAATTTTATTGAAGTTTCACACTTCTGTTTTCAAATACGCATGTTTCCAGTTTAGTGGTCTAGCTATATCTTTTTAGTGAGAATGAAAATGAATGAAAGAAGAAGATCAAAAATTTAAAAAATGGTTCCCAATTCAGTCTGACAATCCATGGAACTGGCAGTCAGAGCAGTAGACTTGACTTACTGTTGGTATTCCAATACTAACAAACACCGAAATTACCAGATAATTTTACCAAATTACCAGGAATATTAAATATTAGGATTCCTTAACACCTAACATCTAAATAAATATCTCTCTGGACTCTTTTAATACTATTTGGTAGTTAATACAAATCTGTCTTGACTGGGGAAATTATTATCTACCCCATTTGTTTAAGTGTACTGCTTAAAATGTAACATTTCAGGAATAAAAACAGTAGATGTTTATGTCAAATAAATACATTATATGAATGTCATGCATTCATATAAATATATTGTACTTTCCTAATTTCTTTTTTGAGAAATAATACATTTATTCATCAGAATATAATTCTGTGCCATGCAAAGGTGTGACTGTTGAAAAGATGTTCAGATCAAGTAATGTACATAGCTTATCACAAGTGGAATAAATATAATACTTACTATATTTTGTGTTTAAATGATGTATTTTTATATTGTTATCAATTGTGTTTTATAGATATCTGCCAAACCAAATATACAATTTATGCAAACTATTTGTGCATTTCCAATGTTTTTTTATAATGCAAAAATTAAGCAGTATGCATTGAATAATTTTAGTAATTAATATTTCTACATGAAATTAAAGGATGTAGTTATGCTGTAAAAAGCTGAGGTAATATAATTTGCTTTTACGTATATAAATGAGCAATATTACCCGAGGCTTTAAGCTGTGAGAGGAAAAATGGAAGAAGTCTTTTATCCTGGTTTTTAGAGGGCATCAGCAGCTTGCTTTTATGAAAAAGTAACAGCTAAATGCACTGCAAATAATTTGCAGTAATCCAGTTCAGTGATTCATGTGTCTGCTTTAATGGGTCATAATTCAGAGTAAAGTAACTGAGTGCAGTCAGAGTGCAGAGACGGCTTGTGCCAGGGACAGTATCTCTTCATAAAACACACCTCAGCAGAAGCAGTTTGCCAGCCTCCTAATACCCTCTGATGTTTTGATGTCCTGCATATTTTTCCGATTAAGTTTTGAGTGCCATGTTTTTAGTTGTATTTCCACATTCATTATTCTCACGTAGGCCCTTCAGCGGGTTTGCCATATATGATTATTTTTTTAATGATGCCTTTCTTTCCACTTCAGCAGTTTAATAATCTAGCACATGGCTGCTTCTCAGTACTCAGCATTCACCTCCCCTACGCAGAAGAGGACATGTGCTTTGGCTTCAAAATTCCATTTACTGCTTTCGAAATGCATATTCCCTATGGAACAACATTTGTTTGACATAACCATTCATTTTTATTACCTTTTTAAATATGTTTATCCAGAGTTATCAATAATCATAAATAACTTGTATTTTCTTCTTGTCCTGTTTTTCACAGACAAAATTGCTTACCCAGTACATATTAAACCTCGGCAAGTATGATCAAAGCTACGACATCAGAGACCGAACAAGATTTATTAGGCAGCTTATTGTTCCAAATGACAAGAGTGGAGCTTTAAACAAATATGCCAAAAAAATATTTCTGGTACAAAAGCCTGCCCCACTACTTGAGTCACCTTTTAAAGGTATGCTAGCTACATTTTCTATCTAATGTTAGATAGAGACATGCATCTGTTTTATCTAGTTCTTATATATTTAAATAACCAAGTGGTCATCTTAAAAAATAGCATATAAACAATATGATTTCAGCTTTCAGTATTTAAGAAAGCAGTCAGAAGTGTACATTGTTTGCTAGTGTGAAATGTAATTAAAAAACAGAAATCAGATATGATTTAAATGTTTGTTTTCATATATGGTATAAGTTTCTGGAAAAATAATTATAATTTGTGCTAAGCGCAGTCTGTGTAGAAAATATCTTTAGCAGCTTAAGAAGATATCTAACTTCACTTTCGAGAGTATTCATTATACTTCTGATATAGCAACATGAAACTAGAGTCCCATATTCATTTTTGTTGACGTATCAGGATTACTGATGTTATTCTTCTAAATTAATGCATAGAGAATTGCCATGTGGTACCTTCTCCATTACTATTTAACTAATCCTAAAAATCATAATGATAATTAGTACTTTTGTCATTTTCATTATCTGTTTTCTAAATTTTCACATACTATCCTATATTAATCCTACTTTAAGTCCTGAAAGCAGCACTCCTTCTGAAAGAAAAACTATTAACATTCTGGATGTGTTTGTGCCAAGACATGTATATGGTTTATTTAACTGTGCTGTCATTCTTAATATTCACAGTAAAGTAATTTTTAGAGAAGCTACATTTCAGATCAACACCTTTAAATACACTGACTGATTAGCTTTTTTATTCACCATTATGGGGGAGATTATTGTAATCTATGGACTGGAATCAGTTTTTGACCTATGAAGAGCTTCTTGTTTATATTTATTCCATGTCATTTGAAGTAATGTAATACCAATTACCTTTAGTCCTGATTAAGATTGCTCTTTATGATACAGCGCTCATGTGTATATTTTTCATATTTCCCACCCTCAAATAGATAGGGAGCACTTCCAACTTGGTACTTTGTCTCATACTCTGAACATGAAAGCCACTGGCTATCTGGAATTGTCTAATTGGCCGGAAATTGCACCTGACCCGTCAGTGAGAAATGTAGAAGAAGTTGGATTGGTATGTTGACTTTTCAAAATAGCATTTTATACTTTTGGAAACAAGAAACTGTAAATCTATCTTACTATATGTTTTTCAGGTTTAAGGTGTATTTTAATAAACATAATTGCAAAATAAGGCTCCTGTTACAAATAATTCTTTTGAAGTTCTCTGCATTACTCTGCTGATGTTCAGTATGTTCTGTCTGATATCTTACGTTTTTTTCCAACTTCACTTGTTCAAGTTTAATTACTCCAACCAATTCAGCTTTCCCAAATTAATTGGCAAGGTGTTTTCAGATTAATAAACCATAATGGCTATTCCTAGATAATTGCAACTATTGCTGATAAATGTCATTCACTGCACATCCTAAAAAGTTATGTTTAGTTTCTTCCCTAAATTCATCAAAACAAAACGAAAATGATTCTGGGAGTAGGAATGTAGAGAAGGATATGTGTTGCATTATCTTTACTGCCGTTGTTATTGTTGTACAATAACTATTGTTGTTACAAAAAACTAGATAATGTGGTTTATTTTAAACAGGTTTTGATGTTGAAAAGTGTGTTTTTAAACATTCCTTATTGTAAAATGGCCTATAAATCTAATGACATTATTGTTGTCTAATAAATACTATTATTCTAGTAATAAATAGTAGTAAATAAATAGTAATAAAAGTAGTAAAAATGCCCATATTTTTGTTCCAAATTTAGAGGGTTTACATTACTGTATGTGTGTGTATATGTGTGTATATACACACATACACACACACACACACATAGAGTAATATATATACAAGGACCCAAAAGAGAGCTGTAAAGTGTGGATAAGTATAAATATTTCTACTTCAGCTGTATAAACCTGTCCATTTAAATGAATAGGCAAAAGAACAGTCTTATCTACAAGGAAAGGCAATAAAAGAAACCACTGAAAAATTTTATCCTGAGTCTGATGAAGAAGAGGAGGAAGAGGACACTAATGAGGAAAGTGACGATTCTTCTAGCAGTAGTGAGAGTGGTATGTTCTTCTGCAGGCTGTGCCTCAGCCCACTCCCAGCTTTTGTCTACTCATTTCTTCTCTCCCAGGGCACTTTCTTTCTCCTCCTTTCCAATTTCTTCTTCTGCATACAATTTATTTTCTCATTACTTTACTGATGCCATTTCTTTCTTACCTTTGCCATCATATAGAGCTTCATAAAAGCCTTTTAGTATATGAAGGTGCCAGCTAAAGCAGCAGCTGAAGTCTTTTAAAAAACAAAAATGTGCCATTGCAGGTGTGTGTTGTGGGGGAACAGAACAAGGAGAGGGAAGGGGCTTTTTAAGAAAAAGAAGGGGGGTGCTTGGAGATGTGGAGTTTTGAACCTAAAAGCAGTACTCTTAACACTATCAATACCACTGCATATCATCAGTTATATTACAGTTGAATGATTCCAGTTTATAGGTAATGGTAGTAGTTGTGTCAAGTAGTTGTAGTAAGATATATAAATGCACCCAACATTTTTACACTCTTTTGTTTATTTTAATCACATCTTTATTTCATATATTCAGAAATAAATAAAATTATTGCTCCTATATAATTATACATACAGCCACTTGTTTTAGACAATTTGATTACAGGTACTCTATAAGCCACTTTAAGATTTAAGATTAAGTAGAAAGTGGCATGTGCTTAAATTTTAAATAATCTCAAATCTCCATAGTTCTATTTTCATATTGTGATGCTGGAATCCTAAGTTTTGGGTCTCCTTTAAAACAGAAAAAGAAAAACTAACAAAAACCAATAACAGTTATGAAATCCAAGCACTGAAGTTTGAAGATTAATCTCTGAAGTCTGTAGTCTGTTATTGGGTATATAGACAATAAAAAGGATAAGTTGTCAGGGTACATATTTCTTTCAATATTTCTTACTTTCTGAATACTGTTTACATAGAAGATATGTTTTAGATTCTAATTATTGCTAATGTGCTATGTCTATTGGCCTCAATAATAAAATAGTTATTATTTCCATTTGTATTGCTAGTCAGTCATGAATTTAAGATAGAGATAAATTGAAATAATGAATGAATGGTTTGTTACTAATATGTCCAAATGCTTTCATTTTCTTTTTCTCACACCTTCATTCCGATTATATCTACAATGTTATATCTGCACTGGGTCCTCCCATCTATCATTTTAATTTAATGAAATTATTGAAATACAAGTATGTAAATATAGACACACATGTATAAATATAGAAAGGAGACATTTTCAAATCCTGTGGGGCTAGTCCTCTGAACACTGGGAAACAAGAGAAAAATTGCTAAAGATTATTAAGGATAATGACTAGAAGCAGTGGACTGAAACTGGGAAAGCGCACCTTCAAGTTAAATATTAGAAACACTTTCCAGCCGATTAGAAACTGAATAACTTGTTTAAATTCCTGATTAAATTGTCATCACTGGATGTGTGTGCAAGAATAGATTAAATACTTAAGTTCTGAAGATGACACTATGTTAGAGCAGGAAAGTAAGGATAGAGGACATGTAGGTCATGTCTGATTTCTTTCCTTTTCCATCATCCTGCAAACATGTTATGGTCAAAAACTAAGCCTAGATTTTAAACATACAATGTTTAAAAGCTGTGAAAGCAACATTTTTATGTCACTGTTTATGATAAGATTGTATAAGAATGCTTAAACATCATTGGAAGGTAGTGTTAGAAGCTACTCACCTGAATTGTTCATGCATACAACTAGAAAATGAATCTGACTCTGAGGAAGGAAAGAAAGACGGGCAAGACGATACTAGCACAGAAAGTAGCTCAAGTTCTTCTACTGAAGATGAGAATGATAGGAAACCAAAGTCTGAAAGAGGAATTCGAAGAAAAAGAACAACAGTTTCAGAAAGGTACTTGTTCTGTACTTGTTTATAATGCTAGATTACAATGTTGAAATTATACAGCCTTTTATATTTCACTACCTTCATAGTGACATGCACTTTGGAAAAAAATGTTGCCCATTCTGTAATTTCAGATGATATAGTTACATGTAAGTTGAGCAAACCTTTTTATAAAAAAATCTTCTGCTCATGTTAGATGAGCAGACCATATTAACATAACCTTGGGAGGCTGTACAGTTAGCCTGCCTCTTTGTGAAACACTTAGTTACCTTATATAGTAATTTTGTGAAGGATAAAATTAAACCGTTCTATATCTTGCCATTAGGTAACTAAGGCAATTGATTTTTCCCTAAATAATATTATATTAAAAGGATTATGATTCAGATATTGGAGGCAAGGGCTGTGAAGAGAGACGGTCAGAAGCTGCTTAAGGGAAAGGTCTTTTAAAGATTGCCTGTTACTAATAGAGTTAATGTGTATTAAAATGCCATTAAGAATTTAAGTAATTGGGGCTAATACCTTGGATTGTCTGAATCTGTTTCTTCCACTTCTGTCAGCAAGTGGCCTCGGTGGACATGATGGCCCTTTTACTCTGTAGTCTGCCGCCAATGCATTGATGAGTTTGCAGTTCAGCTCAGTCGTGGCTGACAGAGCTGATTGTGGCTCAGTATGCACTGTGCTCCTTTTATTACAGACAGTAATTAAAGCAGCTCGCCCTGCCACTTCCATAACAAACACAGCATAATGCCCTAATTATGACTTTATTAATTTAAGTCAGGATTTAATGATTTTAAAAGTGATTTATATTGTTTTTCCTGTTCAGAACAAATGAAATCTGTAGGTTAAATTAATACAGGCTTTTCATCATTGCAAAGTTAAAAAGCTAGTTACCAGTAAATTTTTTTCATTAGATTAACACATGAAACTCTTAAGCAGTAAGATAAATAAAGATTTTCCTATAAAAAAAACTAAGTAATAAAATAAGTTTGTCCTGAAAAATCATAGTTTCAAATTAGAAATTGGATTTTTTAAAAAGTATTTCATTTCACTAAATGAATACTAGAGCTTTGATGAATCATATTTGGAATTAAAACTGTCTCATGAAGATAGAGGTGGAGAATAGAGGTGAAAGGTATGGATATATTGCTCAAATAGACACTTCTCATATAGAATATTATGGGGTTTTTTTTGTTTTTTTTTTACTGGTTGTTAATATTTAATAAATTATTAATACAGTATTGCCATTGTTCTTTCTTGTGCTGTTTTTTTTTTTTGTATTGATTTTTTTCTTCAATGCTTTTATCAGGATTAAAACTTTACTTTTATATTATTGGTTATGATCAAGGCCATCTGTCATTGGGAGATGGGTGGCATATGAATGTAATATTTTAAATCTATTAATATTTATAAATATTTTTAATAAATTTTTGGACATACAATAAATAAAATTAAAAATATAACAGTTAAAAGCGTAACTTTAATAACTTATGGTTTATTATTATGGTTCCTCAGATAATATTATTATATACATTCTCCAAAAGCTCCAAAATGATTATGACCATATTTAGCTTTTCTAATAATCAAACATATTGTATGATACAATTAATTTATTGAAATGTAGTAGCCATTTCAGTTTAGACCCATTTATTTCAGAAGTATATATTTATTTTTTATTAAATTTCTGTGCCACCCATCTCACATTTACAGCAATTTTGGGTGGTTTATAGATTAATAAACATTTAAAAAGATAATACAAACATATAATATATACATCCAAATTACATGCAATTTATATATTTTGATTGTATATATGATTTGGACCCACATATTTTATTTCATTTCTGAAATGTCTTGTGAGTGTGTTGTATGCCAGAATTATTTTTCCACACCAAATCTATGATAATCATACTTTGTGAGGATGTTTGAATTAGTCAAATTGTGATTATTGCTAGTTTCATCTTGCATGAAAATTGGAATAGGATGTTCACTTTATGTAGTTTTTGCAAAGTATAAGTGCAGTATGCCAGAATACAAAAGAGAATATTGCAATGTGTAAGTAGATGGAGGAATCACATGAGTCAAGAATACCTTATTATACCTGAGTTCTATATTGAGCATATTGTTTGTAGCAAGCAATGCTTATTATACATATTTATAATTGTAATATTATAATAAATATAATTGACAATATCAATTATTAATAATTGAGTATAATATTAATTATATAGTAACATTTTATATTATGTGTACACTAATTTTTGAAGATACAATTTCTGGGAAATGCTGCTGAAAATAATTTCTGTCAAGGCTACCTAATATTGTACATATAAATGTTTTTATTCTGTATTTATTTTATATTAGAGATTCTAAAAGAAAAGAAAATAATAAAGTGAATTCTCAGAAAGAGCAGTGTTCTCCCAACTCAGAATCTAGCTCAGCTGAGGAAAGTTCTTCAAATTCTACCTCAGAAAGTGATTCTGAAAACAATTTGGATCCTCTTCCTCCTAAGGTATGTCTTGTATATATTGTTTAAATACACATATCTTGAAATTATATTGTCAATTGTTTCTGTAAGTGTGTATAAGATGCCTCAAAAATTTGTGTCGTCTCTTTTGTCTGGATTGGAATTCTTTTGCAAAAGCATTATTTTAAAGTTAGTGAAAATAAATAGGTGTTTGATTTTTTTTTTTAAGAAGGCTGTTGGCTGCTAATAACCAACCACTGTAGAATGATCTAATGGATTGGGACATGTCTATTTTATCATGTATGTTATAAAGCATAAAAATACCAAAAAGTTAAAAAAGATTTTATAATATTTGTAAACCTGGTTATGATCAATCAGGTTATTATTGATACCCATCTTCTAAGGGAATTGGTTTTTCATACATCATTTGTAAATTTCAAAAATAAATAAAGTAAAACTGAAAATTCAGTTGAAAGGTACACTATAAATTGCCCTGCATCAAAGTTTTAAACACTTAATTACTGTTGCTTACTCTCCTTAGTATAAGTATGCTCTGGGCAGTCTAAATATATATATAACTTCTATAGAAGTCATTTTATGTTCATAGTAATGTGTTAAATAATAGCATTAGTTATGTAGGATATAGTATTCTTGCTGCCCTGAGAAGCTCATTTTCAACCCATGAATACTTTCAACTGAAAACATTAAAGTTGAAGAAATGAAAATTCCAGAGTAGCTTGCATTCTGCAAATTTTGTTGCACATTTCCTGATTTTTTTTCTATAAGATGGTTGATTTGATTTGGGTATTGAATTTCAAACACATGGAACCTGCAAGAATCCCTCTTGCTGCTTTCAGCGCCATGAAACCCTGGTATAGGTTGACGCCTCAGTTTGTCTTCTCATCTTATTGGAGAATATGCCAAAAAAGGCAACCAGGGTAATCATTGTCTTCAGAAGCAAGACAAAATATCAGATGTCTGCTGAATATAAACATACAGAAGAAAAGTACAGGCTACAGTTAAAGTTTATTACCTTATAATATACTGAAGCATGTATGGTATAGGCATATATCAATGGACCACAAAAATCATAGTTGTTGTCTTAGAAGGTTGTGGCAGGCTTAATTGCTGCCAAATGATAAGCGCCGCAATCATGCTTATAAAAGCTCATCTGTGGCTGACTCTGAAATACTGAAGGTTGTATTTTATGACCAGTTAAAAATAAGACATCTGCTGTCATGGTTGGCAAGAACAAATATTATAAAGGCACCTTGCAGTCTTACTCAAAAGTTTTATTTCTGCACTAGAGAATGTTAGCAAACATTTTTTTCCCAAATTACTGATTCTACAGTGAGAGATAATCAGTATAAAAGATATGGCAATCCGCCGACAATAATAGATAATCATACAGAGCTACCAAACTGTTGCTTGATCAAACAAGTATTGACTGCTGTGACTGGCGGTAGTTTTCCAAAGTGTCTGATCAGTAGCTGTCCCAGTCTTGCAATCTGAGATATTCTAAAATCTCATTATAATGAGATTTTGTGTTTCATGAAAAAAAGGTACATTCAACTTTGCAACGGAGTTTCATGCTTTTGTTGAGAAATGTTACAAGCAGGACTAAACATTAATATTCAATAGCAAATTGGTGGTAGCAAAATCTAAAACGAAGATAAATGAAAAAAAATCTACTTAAAACATTTTCAAATATAAGAGGAATACTGGTAGGAACGCTATCTGAATTCCAATGGCAGGAAAGTTCATATACTAATTGGCTCCAGGATATACAAGCATAGTCATTCATTCATTCCTCCATTTACAGCCTCTCTCCATCAGGATGGGAAGGAAGGATGGGAATGGAATGGAAAAATTGGAATAAAGTGGCAAATGAATATGATTTTTCTGCTTGTGCATGTGATCTTTGGATTCAGGCTATAGGAAAAGCTTGAATTCAAAGCTAGAACACTTTTTTCACATGTTGCCATCTGCTCTGACTTAGAAAACAAAGACAGAAAGGCCTCACCAGCATTTAGAGAACTGCCAAGCTAAATGGAAAAAAGGCTGAAGTACTTCAACAGCAGATTAAAGGCATTAATGAGGAATTATAAGGCGGTGCCCCATTTTGAACCAGGAAGCTCTCAATTATGACCGACTAACCAACGTTTCCAGGAAAGTCTTTTTTTTCCCCAGCCAGACATTTATTGGAAACCTGCCACAATGTATATGACTCTGGTAGGAGTGGGGGAGAAGGGGACATAATACCAATGGATGAGCCTGCTCATTTGGGGCTATTTCCTTGTCCAGTAGTACCATAAATCCCTAAAAACTGCCACTTGGAGATGAGTTAGCCCTTCTGCAGAGTTTTGATCTGTGCTCTAAAATGAACTAAAATGAATATACAAAGTGCTTTATAATCTATTATTGAGTCTCCAATTCTTCCTACCCTTTATTTTATTTTTACAAATAGAAACTGTGGCTACAGCATTCTAAACTTGCCAAGCTTATTCATTATTTTTAAAACTTAAAAAAAAATTCTTTTAAACCCAACATACTTGCCAATGCTGACGTTGTCCATTTACAGGAACTTTAACTGAAATTGAACTTAGAACACTAATATCTCTGTTCTCTCTTTAAAATTACAATCCAGATAGACATATAAAATAAACATGTTTCCCCCTTAGAGAAGAGAATGCAGCCCATAGCTGAATGCTAAACAAAGAAGTTAAGCCATATCCCATCAAACATTTCTCTATTTTCAATTCATCTTGATAATAGAGACAGAACCTGGGTAAATGCATATAGGAGCTGAAGCAGGAGATTTCTCTTGCTCAATGCATAATTCATGTGCTCCGCCTGCAAAGTGTGTAAAATGAGAATTTCACACCGCAGCATGAGGCATGGAACTGCAGAGAAGAGGCAGATGAAATCATATTTTTCAGTGCGAATTCTGCTTCTTATCCTTCCAATATTTATACAAAACCACCATTGACAAACCAAATGCACTGACTGATCACCTACTGTTTCCATTGTGTTAGCAGTTGAAAAGAGATCAGGCAGAAAGATAGACAATTTGTTTTTATATCTTTTTTTAAACAGTGAACCAGGTTTTTAACAGTTGACTGACTATATCAGACTTGTATAGGAGGCCAACAGTAACTGCAAAGACTTTTATTTACCCGTGCATTATATTCAAATCTTAAATTCTTTTTTAAAAGTATGTGATTATAAATTTCAGTGTTTTTTTTTTCAAGATACTTTTAAAGGGTTTTATCTTTATGTAAAGAACTAATTTAAAAGTTATATTTCTAAAGCACCAAACTAAAGGCAGTGTACTATCAAACTATAATTATCAGGAGATATTTTACTTCTATTTTGTAAATATTATAACTATATTACAAATATAATGCCATTATATAAATATACAAATATGTCCACCTCAAATTTATTGTTATGAACCTACAAGAATTCCATAATAACTATCCTCATTAAATGATTTTTAAAGGTATTTGTATTTTGCTCTAAAATGTATTTTAAAAATGTACTGTACTTGAATATTTATAAAGAAAGATGGACACTAATGGGAACTAACAATCATGATTTTAAACAAATAAGGGCTTTAGACCAGAGTTTCCTTACAATCACTATTTTCTCTAAGTAGATGATGTTCCAAATTGCATTTATGACAAGGAATTCTATTTTTTTATTTCCACAAAATAATTTTACATACTTACATGGTAAAAAGCACATTTGGTATAGATATTTTGATATAATAGATTCCAACAGTCACAAATCTGTAAAATCTCAAAATTATTTACAACGTAAATCATATTAAGCTGTGAATCAACACCACAGAAAGAAATCACTCTCAGAAAAAAACAGCATATGGGAATGCATGCTAATATCACTGCAGACTTCAACCTGTCTGTTTGCACAGGCCAAACATCCAGTAAACTGATACTGAATGTATTTTGGGTGTAAACAAGCAAGAACCTTTGAAACATTTTTTGCAAGCAATTTTATGGTTAGTTCATAGGGTACTTTTTCTCACACTGGAGGTATTTTCCACACTGAAACCTTGAATTAGGGTGGCGTGAAAAAATGGAAACTAAAAGAAGCAATATATATTTTTCCTACACAAGTGCTAACACCACGGATTAGGTTTTTCCTCAGCGAATGAGCCAAATAAAGCTTTCTCTTTTCAGTCACTGTCACTCATTGCTGACATCATCTGTAGGATTTGGGAAGCCTGAGGCTGCAGATGAGCTGATCAAGATCAGGAGCAGGAAAGGACCACAGAAAGATGAACTACCAGGAAGGAGTTGAGCGTCTTTCATTCAGACACAGTGGGACAACCTGGCAGAATAAGTGTGTAAAGTAGCCGTGTTTACTGAAGCCCTGAACAGGGTTCAGTTATGGGTTTCTTATGTACTCCTTACTTCTCATTTAGAGGAGCTTAAGGAATGAATGAGGGGAAAAAAAGAAGATACATAAATAAGCAAAGTGATTCATTGAATTGGATAAATCAAGCTTTTCCAGGTCACCTTGAGGAGCTTTTTAAACATGTCCCTTGATCTGAAAGTGAGAATTATCACTATAAATAGATGAAGAAATATATTTTCTCTTCAGTTAGGCATTAGCTTGCCCATTTACAAAGAACAGGTAAGAGTAAAGAGCATTCCGGCTGTAATTATCACTTTCCTTAAGATAAAGCCATCACCATAACAAATTTCTTTATTGGCTTTTTACCCCATCTTTCTATCAGCTTGCCAATCAAGGCATCTTACAATAGTAACAAGGATATAAAATGTAGAACAAACAATATGCTCAAGTCTTCTCTACAAGATGTTCCAACTCCTCTCTGTTGTTGCCTCTACTGCCAAATCGACCATGCCATTCTCTTCTCCAGCTCTATTATTTAGCTCTTTGGGCATAAGAAAAAGATTGGATATGATGGAAATCAATTGTAAAGGTGAAAAGTCAAAGCTGTGAATGATTATGCCCTATGGAAGTCTCTTTACGATGTTGCCTCTGATGTTCCTCAATGCTCCCAGTTTCAAAAAGGATGTTTGTCTTTGATATAGGTGAACCTATGCTCCAAAACTTATATTTTACTTTTTCATTCTTTCTCCATCACCAAGTCCTTAGTTATAAAGATAGATCCACTTATTTATTGCCTTCTGTGGCATTTTTTTTTGTAGTGGAGACCTGAATGTCCAATCAAATATATACTAGAATTTAGACCTCTCCACCAGCAGTTTTCACTTTCATGAAGGGAAGGGAAAAATCAATAAGGTATAGTGAAATTAGAAATTAAATGTGTTTGTTTTTTAGACTCATTTCTCAACAAGGGGGAGAACATGAAGGGCAGTTACAACTATAGGAAAATAGAAAAAGAAAGGCATAACAAACTGTTACATGAAAGGATAAGAAAAATCAAGAGAGAAAAAGAGAAATAAAAGAGGAAGAAGTAAATTTAATACAAAATTAATATATAGGGTTTGAGATTTGTCTGACTATGTATTTGCTGTATTGTTGAACTACTCCTTGAAAAAAAAACCTAGCCAATGAAGACTAAACTGGAAAGGGTATAAGGTAAGGCAGGTAAGAAAATGGACCCCATAAACTCAAAAATTCTATTAATTGATATACTATATCATAACAAATTCTTAGAAGATGAATAGCATTTCTGCTTCCCTCCCTCTTATACCAAGGAGCAATTTTACTTTATTCTTTCTCATGCTTCCTTGTTTTCTTGGATCAAGTTGTTTTGCTAATGGTCTTCACATACCTTCTGCAAGGTCATCTCTGTACTTGTCCTTAGGCAGGTATAGATTCCTTACCACTAGAATACAGCATAGCTTTTCAGATTTCATACAAACCTATCAGTATGTGCAATTTGCTAAAGTCTATTTTGTGTTTTGATATTATATTTTAAGTTATATTGGCATCCAAAAAGTGACACATATATTGCAAAAGAAGTAAACTGAAATGTAAATAAAAATATTCTCAGTATGTGTGAGTACAGTGGTAGTCCTCGATTTATGACCACATAAGTCCAAATTTTGAGCCCAAAATTTCCATTGCTAAGAAAGGGAGTTGTTAAGTGCCTTTTGCCCCATTTTGTGACATTTTCTGAGTTGTTAAGCGAATTGCTTAGTTGTTAAATACATCATGTGGTTGTTACGTGAATCTGGTTTCCCACATTGACTTTGCTTGTCAGAAACTGACTAGGAAGGTTAAAAATGGTGATCATATGACTCTGGGACAATACAACTGTCATAAATACATTGTCAGTTGCCAAATGTCCAGATTTTGATCATGGGAATGCTGCATCAGTCATAAATGTGAAAATTGGTCATAATTCACTTCTTTTTGTGCCATTGTAACTTCGAACGGTCATTAAATGAATGGTTGCAAGTAGAGGACTACCTGTAATCGCTAGCTGGTAGAAGTGAGCAACAGTATGTTAGTTTAAAAGATAATTGCTAAATTAGATATATTGTCTTGATATAAACCAATGTGAGGAAACTGAGAGTAAACATAGGCGTTGGTTGCGGAAGTATTAATAAATTAACCTTCCCACAGAATGATCAGAAGAAGGATGTGGAAGCTGCTTGGAAGAGAGTAAAATTTATATTGCAGAGTGCCATGTAAGTGAGTGAACTTAGACTTAGAAATTAGAATAACTTTATTGTCACTTTGAATGTACATTAATCGGCATACATTAAAATGAAATTTCGTTGCATGCAGCTCTCAAAAGGTCCCCAGCTCTAATATAGACTACACAAACATGACAAGATAAATAAATAAATACAAAATTATGCATGTACCTCAGTGGTGGGTTTCAAATCCCGTTGCTACCAGTTTGCTCGTAGGCGCGCAGCACTTGCGTGTGCGCGCAATGCTTCTGCGCATGTGCAAAAGCGTCTGGGTGGGTGGGTGGAACCTGCCGTCGCCACCGCTATTGGTTCACCTGATCCGCGGCAAACCAGTAACAACCTATCACTGATGTACCCATATATATTATATGACATGGAGAAACAACACAGTCTAGTTCGGATGCATACATGTACACGGTGAGAGAAACAAATCTTGCAAGTTTACCAGACAGATACCATAGGGAATAAAGCTGTTACAGAATCTGGAAGTCATGCTAGAAATATTTTGAAACCTCCTTTCAGAAGGGAGCAACAGAAACAGACTGTGAAGTAGGTGTGTGAGGTCTCTAACAATGCTTTGAGCTCTAAGCACACAGTGCTTATAAACAGTATCCTGAACGACAGGAAGTGAGCTTCCTATAATCTTCTCAGCTGTCCTTACCACTTTCTGAATGGACTTTCTATCTGAGGCACTGCAGCCACCAAATCAAACAGTGGTGCAGTTTGTTGAACTGCTCTCAATCCTGCCTCTGTAAAAAGTGGCTAGGATAGAGGGAGAAAGATGTGCTCTCCTCATCTGACGCAGGAAATGAAATGACAACAAGAGAGAGAGCCTGTGGATAAGAAAAATATATATTTAAGAGAATAACGGCAAATTGGATTAGAGAATTATATTTTACAATGCTTAAATAGAGAAAAGATGCAAAAATGCACTTAAATTATAAGGAATGGTTAAGAAAAAAATATAAATTGATTTTGATGGAAATTAAAAGCAGAAAAAGAAAAGAAAAAACTCTCCAACCATGAGAAGAATGATGCAACAATTGAGGGAATGTTAAAAGGAATATTTTATTTATTTAGGTGATAGATATATATCTCACCTTTCATATAGGAGCTCAAAGTATATAGCACTGTTATATGCTTGTGTTAATAAATAACACAAGTCCTATGTTTACCTGTAATATCCCTATAGGATAGATTGGGCTAAGAGAAAGTTACTGGCCCCCAAAGTCACAGTGGACTTTGTCTGTGAGTAGATTAGAACATAGCTCACCAAGAAATTATATGAATGTGAGAAGTCAAGTTAATTGTATGATCGTTCAGAGGAAGTCTATGATAAAGTAAACGGTGTTAAATTATGGAATATTTTGTAAGAATAGAATAGAATAGAATAGAATAGAATAGAATAGAATAGAATAGAATAGAATAGAATAGAATAGAATAGAATAGAATTCTGTGTTGGCCAAGTGTGATAGGACACACAAGGAACTTGTCTTGGTGCATATGAAGTTGAAAGTTAGCATGTTTGAGAATAAATGGAATGCTTAGCAAACAGTTCAGGACTAAGTAGTCAATAAGACAGGGATGTGTGATGTTTTTTGGTTAAGTATATTAATATAAATGTATAAGAAATACTTGTAGTGGATTTAGAGATTTGTTGCTTGAGAATGTGAGTATTTATGTACTTTTATACTTGTTGATTGAGAACCCAAATTATTTCCAGCAAATATTAATATTGTTTGATGGATCTGGAAAAGGAAAATGGATCTGATGAAACACCAAGTTGCTTTGTTTTGAGTTTGTGAAGTGAATGATTGCACACAAATGACAAAAAAGTTAGAAAAGTAGATGCATTATAGCCTTTCATACAATATTTACTGAAGATGGAGTACAGGTAGTCCTCAACTTATGACCGATCATTTAAAATGTTTTGAAGTTATGACAGACATTCCCAGTGTTAATTACAACCAAGTTTCATTGCAACTGGTTCACCTTTTCAGCTTTTCAGTTGTTGCGGTGTCCTGTGGTCTGACTGATTTACAGTGTTATGGTTTTTTTTTTGCTAGTTTCTGTTGTTCTGGTTTCTGGAAAAATTGCCCATTGGGGAAAATGGAACTAGAGTATGACCCTGAAGTAGGATCATAAGCACATGTATAGTTTCACTTAGCAACTGCTTCACTTTACAACCGAGTTGCTGGTTCCAGCTGTGTTCCCTAAATGAGGATTATCTATTTGCTACTTTTTCTTCATGCCTTTAATTTCTTGGGCTATTTCTTTCTCCTTTCCTATGTACTGCTTAATCAAAAAAATAAAGAAATAGATATGTACATGTGCTTTTAATTAAATGTTATGTTAGCTGGTTTCCAGAATATATGTTAGCAGAAAGTTTTTTATTGTGTATTCAGTTTTATGAACGCAATCATAATTAATTATAGCTTTCATGTTTCAGAGTGGACCAAAAACAAACAAACCTAAGATTAATTCTAGGACTGTTCCATGATTTCCAAATTCAAATCAATTGTATAACTTAAACTGTAATTAAGTCTCTTTGCTTTTTCTGAAATTTAGTTAGCTAAACTTGAGTGATTATTTTTCTCAAAGTGATCTTATGCCACAGGGTTTAGCAAATGCTATCCTGGTTATCAGCCAGGGTTATTTAATTTTAATATTTGTGGTAGCTAGCCTCCTGCACATGCAGTGGAAAGAACTTTTTGATTGATTTATATGGCCACCCACTTCACACAATAATTCAGAGTGGCATATGTGGTTAAAACAACACTTTGCCATCTGAACCACAATACCCAAAGTTTAATAATAGATCCAGTTTATAAAAGTAGCGTTGCTAGGAGAATTCACATACCCTCCTGGCCCAAGCACCTGGGGAATGAAACACTAGGTCTTCAGTGACTGATGAATGTCTAACAGGGTCAGGGCCAACTAGATTTCCAGAGAGATGCTGGCACTGTCACAGAGAAGGAACGACTCCTATATCCAACAAGATGACATTTTTTTAATGGAAGAGACCCAGAGCATACCCTCCCAGATAGATTTGGTAGGGTAAACAGAAAAGATGGGAGAATCATTTCCACATTCTCCTAAAATTACATGTCATTCCACTTAAATTTGTAATGTACAGACAACAAGACAAGATCTTGAGATATATGGGTATGGGCATGCAAATCATTCATGGTAGCCAGCAAAATACAGGTGATTATATTTACTGAATTCTGTAGATTTAATTGATATGTAAATGTACTGATGGTGGTTTTGAATTTCTTTTACTTTACTTAGCAGTTGTACCCTAGATAGAGACAGCAATGGATTTTGTCTGCCATCTCAACAGAAGTGGGGTGAACCCTGGAGGAAACATACTTCATATTCCTGATATACTGTATATTGTATTGTAACACTTCAAATAGGTTACAACTTTGTTAAGTAATCTGTGCCAGAATTCATGGCAAGCTATGACAAGGCATCTCATTTTCACATGAGAAGAATGCTCTTATGATATATTACAGTGTAACCTAGGGGATAATTGATTCATTTTTTAAATGTGTCTGCTCTATCTTTGTTATAGATACTGCTCTCCTTTCCAAAGGAGACTAAGATATTGGTTATGTATGCTGTAGCAAGTAGTGAATTCTGTACAGTTTTTGAGGATAATGTTTCAGAGTAAAAAATTTAAAAAAACCTGATTGTTTTTTCACTCTAAAACATTATTGCCAAAAACTGATAGTTTTTTCCTCTCTTTTTCTATGTTGATAGGCTAATTTATGTTTAAGACTTTCTTTGCTGGATCTTAGGTCTTTTGCTATTTTATTAAGTAAAGATAAAAATCATAACATTTAATGTGATTCCACCTACCTTTATGGTGTATCCACATAGGTTTTTTTGGAAGCAATACAGATATAGTTTTTTACTGCTTTCTTCTGGTTGGTTTGTTCAGTTTGAATATTTGATTAATGAAATCTCAATTCTGAGGCTTATAGAGTCCAACAAACATCAAATTTTATTCCCACTGTTATCTGGCTTTAGGTCTCATTTGATTTATTCACATATTCAAATGGCGAAGCACCAGATTGGCCATTGACAATTTCGAACTCTCCAAATTTTAGTTCACGGTGTTTGGAATGTGCTGGATTGAGAAATGTGAGTTTAACTTTAGAGAAGGAAAGCTAAATTGAATGTTAAATAAATAACCTCAGGATTGTAGCGAAGAAAAAACTGTGATACCAGAAATTGAAAATGTAGTGTCTTATGAACTAGACCAAAGCCATCATAAATTATTTTTAGAACACTACAAAAAGCTTATAGTACAACAATGTGATTAATGTAGAACATTAATCCAGTCCTGTAAAAAACGCCTCACTTTATGGTATAATACTAGTCAATAAGAATATTGCATTGTGCTGGTACTTCAGGCAAATAATATTACAGTCATGGTATTGAAGGAATTGCAGCACTTACGAATTCTTACTCTGTGAAGATTGTTAAGATAGAGGGCATAGAGTTACTTTATTTTTTATAAAACTATGAGAAATGTTTTTACACAGTGATAAAAAGCATCAAACATTCATATGCTTTTTGCAGAAGGAAGCAGAATGTTTGCAAGAGAAGGAAACTATTAAACAAGATGTGTCGCTCTTAGATTTGGATGACTGTAAGTACTTGAGATAATTGCCTTTTATTGTGTTATTTATATATATTTGGCCCTGCCAATTTAATTACTTGAATTCATTTTTGGAAAAAAGGGTACTTCTAATAGTCTTGTACAGATATGTTAACATATCTGCATGTTCAAACTGAGTCCTTTTCTTAAGTTATGCAATGTAATAACTAATTTCAGAAATCCTGTATAATATATTCAAATCTCTGTTATTCTTTCTAAAAAAGAATGTGAAAATCTTGTTTTTATTTCTGTAATAATAATATACTATATAAGACTATATCTTTATAATTCAATAGCATTTTAAGTGAGAATATAGATAATATTTTTAATATTCTTATTCAGAAATATATTTTAAATGATAAATTTCTGTGATGGGGCTAGGAAAAATGTAGCCTCAATTATAAATAAAACAACAACAACAACAGCATTAAACGTGAAATGAGATTTTTTTTAATGATTCTTAGTTTTACATTGCCAGCTCCATCTTTCACAATTTGAAAGTTGGAGAGAGTAACTGGGGAAAGAAGGAATTGGCATATGTTGACCTCACTTCTGCTAGTATAATTCTGCTCAGTAGATTTCTTACCAGCAGAAGCAAAGTTGAAATCCAAGATTTCTGTTTGCAATACTTTATAATTTCAAAATACACATATTTATTTTTATAGTGCCTGTTGTGTTGTGTTGTATTGTAGTACAAGTATTGTAAAGTACAAAAATCCAAGCCTTTAAAAATGGTCAGACTCTCTCTCAATCTGTATGTGTCTCTTTCTCCATATATGACATTTCCATGGTTTATTTCTCTGTACATATATTATAAAGCATTATCAGCACAAATTTTATTACAAATTTACAAGTATGCAGTAGACAATGTATGTGGATTTTCAGACATAAAAGTTGCACCATTACAAAAAAAAGAGTGAAAATTATACAGTTGGAAGAGAGGCCATTGAGACTAATGCTTTGCTCAATGTCGGGATTCAGCTTAAATCATCACTGGCAGGTGGTTGTTCAGTCTCTATTTGAACATATCCAGCTAAGGGGAGCCTGCCACCTTTCTAGATAATTTATTTCACTGTGGAAGTTTCTTCCTAACTTTCAATTAGAATTCACCTTCCTGAAATGTAAGACCAAATAAAACTGTCCATATGTAATGCCATTATATGATACAACTTCACTTGGAATACTGTGCACAGTTCTGTTAACAATACCTTGGAAAGCATAGTGAAGAGCTGGAAACGATGCAGAAAATGGCAATCAAAATGATTAGAGCATAGAATGCCTTCTTTGCAATGAAAAAAATACATCATTTGAGGTATTTTAGGTTAAAGCAGAAGTAGCTAAAAAGTGATATGATAGAAATTTGTAAAATGATATACAGCATAAAAATGTGGTGATATACAGTAGAATTTTTCTCAGAATTTTAGAACTTGGGTGTATAGTTACTGAACCTAAATGTGGTAAAATGAGGACTAGTAAAAAGAATTTATTTTCAGAGCAGAAAAGTTATCAGATATGGTAATGGCATTTAGATGATTTTAAAAGAAGACAAATGATTGGAAGAGAGAAGTATTAGTGCCATTAGTCTTGATAGTTATAAATCACAGACTGCAAATCTTAAGTACAACTTTTTAGGGAGTAACTGGTATACTGAGATTGTGCTTTCAGGACACTGTGACATAGAATACTGGGCTAAATGGGTGAATTGATATGGTAGAACGCTTATTTTCTCATGTTGCCATAGAATCATAGTCTTAGTCATATGATTTATTTATTTATATATGTATTCAATTTTAATTATTTTTCTTAATCACATTATTTTCTTCAGTCAGCCCTGCACCAGCTCTTACTACCTTTTGCAAACCATCAATTCTCTCTCCCATCTTAGCAGCAGACCTAGAAGGTTTAAGTTTATCAAGTTCTTCAGTCATTGATGTAAGTAATTATGAATTGATTTATTTTTATGTTTTTAAGTATGTTTGCATCTTCAACAATTTATTATTTCGACTGTTCCTCTTCTCTTTAATATATTTGAAAGTAGAAAGCAGGGACAGCAACAGGTTTGAGTGAGTTTAAAATGCTCAAGTTTATATAATCTATTCATAGAAGATAATTTTATAAATTAGTATTACATTTTTTTTTTTTTTTTTTTTTTTTTTTTATTGCAAAAGTTTTACAATTACATTTTCACCCCTTTTTTCACCCCCCCACCTCCCTCCCCAAACTTCCCATCCACCCTAACCCTCCCTAACCCTCCCCCCCCAGACTTCCCTATTACATACTCATAACTAATAACACTAATATATAAACCTGAACCCATCCCTCCCCCTATATAATTTTTCCTCTTTGTCTCTTTACATAAAAATATTTCTAATACATTATTTTCAAATAAAAGCTATTTGATACTTTCTGGTTTGGTATTTGTTCTGAACATATTCTATCCACCTTTTCCATTCCCATTCGTAAGTCTCTTGTGAACAATCTTTTAGATACGCTGAAATCTTCGCCATCTCTGCAAAGCTGGCCATCTTCAAAGTCCATTCCTCGATAGTAGGCAAAGCTTCATTCTTCCAATATTTACCTATCAACAATCTAGCTGCTGTTATCATATACAATATTAGTTTTATTTCACCCCGTGTAAAACCCTTAACTATACCCAATAAAAACAATTGTGGAGAAAATTGAATTTTTTTCTTCAAAACATTCTGCATGACCCACCAAATTTTTATCCAAAAAGCCTTAACTTTCCTACAGGTCCACCAAACATGATAATATGTAGCATCTACACAATCACATCTCCAGCATTTTGGCTGAACATTAGGGTACATACATGACAACTTTTTAGGATCTAAATGCCATCTATAAAACATTTTATAAAAATTTTCTCTCAGGTTTTGCGACTGTGTAAATTTAACATTCTGAACCCAAATTTTTTCCCAAGTTTCCAGCATCACTGGTTCTTCAAAATTCTGTGCCCACTTAATCATACAATCTTTAACTAATTCCGTTTCTGAATCTCTTTCTAACAAAACATTATACAGCCTTTTAATATGCATTGGACCTTTCTCTCTTATATGTCTAACCAATTCTTCCTCATGCAACATAATACCAGTTTTTTGGTCCTCTTTCCATCTCATTTGTAATTGATTATATTGTAACCAGGTTAAATTAATCCCTTCGTCCAACAGTGTCTGCAATGTCTTCAGCTGCCATCTGCCCGCATCTGTAAAAAGAACCTCTTTGTATAAAAACCCCCCGAGTGACATTATATTTGTATTCCACAAGGTATGACCAAGATCCAGCCATAGCGGTATTTTATAATCCCATTTGAGTCGGTGCTTCTTCCAAACTCTCATCAAAGAATCTCTGAGTATATGACTTTTAAATACTTTATCAACTTTATCATCATAAAATAAATAAGCATGCCATCCAAATTCAAGATCAAAACTTTCTGCATTCAATATTCCAGCCTTTTTATTTCCAAACCAGTCACTTGTTAAAGTTAAAGCTGCTGCATCATAATATAACTGTAGGTTTGGGAGTTTAAGGCCTCCTCTTTCTGGAACATCTTGCATAATTTTCAATTTCACTCTCGGCTTTTTCTCGTTCCAGACAAACTTATTCACACCAGACTGCCAGACTTTCAGTTGTTTATCACTTTTAAGCACCGGAATCATTTGAAACAAAAACAGAAATCTTGGCAAAATATTCATCTTAACTGCTGCTATTCTTCCAAGTAAAGACAGTTGCAGCTTTTTCCAGATCTCCATGTCTTTCTGAACCTCTCGCCACAACACCTCGTAATTATTTTGAAACAATTTCATATTTGATTCTGCAACCTGAATTCCAAGATATTTTACCTTAGGTACAATTTCAAAACCTGCCCTCCTTTCAAGCTCATGTTTACGATCTTGTGTCATATTCTTAACTATCATTTTAGTCTTTTTTGAGTTCAGTTTAAAACCTGAAACTCTACCATAGTCTTGTATAATGTCGTTCATCAGGATTATTGATTCCATTGGTTGTGATAGGGTAACAACCAGATCATCTGCAAATGCCTTTATTCTATAATCCTCTTGCCTTATCACTATACCTTTCAAAATTTTTGAGTCCCGTATTATATTTAGCAAGACTTCCAATGTTAATATAAATAAAAGTGGGGACAACGGACATCCCTGTCTTGTTCCTTTTTCAATTTTAAACTCTGTCGTCAAACTTCCATTAATAATAATCTGTGCTTTTTGCTCTTGATAAATTGCTGAAATCGCCTGTATAAATTGGTCCCCAAAGCCCATCTTTTTTAAAGTCTTTAGTAGAAAGTTCCAATCCACTCTATCAAAGGCTTTCTCCGCATCCAAGAAAACCAGCACTGCAGAAATCTGTTTATTCTTATCAAGATATTCCAATAAGTCTATTACTTGCCTTACATTATCCTTCATATATCTGCCCTCAATAAATCCCGCTTGGTCCTCATGAATCACTTTTTGAATTACTGGCATCAACCTGTTGGCTAATACCTTCGCATAAATTTTATAGTCTGTATTCAAAAGAGATATTGGTCTGTAGTTCTCTGGTTTTTTAGGACCAACTTGTTCCTTTGGTATCAAAGATATATAAGCAGTTGTCCAAGATGGGGGTATTTTACCCCCTTGTTGAATATTACAAAATAAATCTCTAAGTTGTTCCACCATTTCAGCTTGTAAAGTTTTGTAATACACTGCTGTCAAACCATCCGTGCCAGGCGCTTTAGCTGTTTTTAGCTGCTTAATTGCTGCTATTATCTCCTCCACTGTTATAGGGTAATTCATTCTTTCCTTTTGTTGATCAGTAATTTTTGTAATTCTCTTATCCTTTAAATATTTTTCTATAAGTCCATTCTGCACCTCTTCTTTGGCATATAATTTAGTATAATAATCCACAAAAGCTTCTTTAATTAATTTTTGTTGAAAAATTTCTTTCCCTCCAATGTCAATACTATCAATAGTCCGTATACTTTGTTTTTTCCTCAGTGTGTAAGCCAACCATCTGCCCGGTTTATTAGCATTGCAAAATGTATTATGCTTTGCGTATTGTAAACTTGTTGCAACTTGTTCCGCCATAAGCATTTGAAATTGGTCTTTCAAAAGTTTTATAGCACTTCTTATTCTTTCATCTGTTGGGTTTTTAATAAGTAACTGTTCCTTATTCTTTATTTCCATTTCCAACTCAGATCTTTTCTTTTGTCGGAACAGTCTGTGTTTAGAATTCATGTAGATAAGTACCCCTCTCATATAAGCTTTACTAGCGTCCCAAACAATTTCAATTGGGGTACCTTTATTCAAATTTATTTCAAAAAATTCTTTCAAATGCTTTTTAAGTTCTATTGTATTTTTTTCATATCTAAACAAGTTCTCATTTAATCTCCAAGAACGTCTCTCAACCTTATCCATCTCAATTTCTATCCATACAGGGCTATGGTCAGTCAAAGTTCTTGGAAAAATCTTTGTTCTTTTTGTCTTAATAAGTAAATCATTTGACAACAGAATAAAATCAATCCTAGAAAAGGATCTATGTCTATCGGAAAAAAAAGTGTAATCCAATTCATTCGGATTATGTATTCTCCAAACATCTTTTAGTTCCATATCTTCTTTCATGTCAAAAAAAGTCTGCGGTAGTCTAATTCTAGACTTTGCCAAGCTCTTTTTATCTAATTTAGAATCAATTACTCCATTCCAGTCTCCCATAAATAAAATAGATCTATAGTCCCATTGCAATATTTTAGTATGTAACATCTTGTAAAAACAATCCTGTTGTTGGTTAGGAGCATAAATTCCAATCAAAAGAATTTGACCATTTGCTGTAAGCAATTCAATTGCTACAAACCTACCATCTTGATCTACTTCTATAATTTTTGCTGTTAATTTTTTATTTACATAAATAACCACACCATTCTTTTTCTGCGAAGTTGAAGATATATAATGCACTCCTAATTTTGAATTTATCAAATATTTCTGATCTTGAGTTGTAATATGTGTTTCTTGTAAGCAAATTATATCATTATTAAATTGTTTCAAATATGTAAATATTTTCTTCCTTTTCTGTGCTGAATTCAACCCATTAACATTCCAAGATAGACACTTAAGGGTCATCGGCCTGTTTCTGGAGCGCAGAGCAAAATATTTGAAGTTCATCCAAAAGCTTCGATCTTGCTCTTCCCATAGCTCCACTCTCTTGTGGGGTACTCTTAGCTGCCATCTTGTCTTGTCTTTCCTGTTGTTGTTGTTGCTTTTGTTTAAGTAGCTTGGATTGAGCTCTAGTTATACGTTGATCTTTAACTTCAGTCAGCTGAATCAAATCCAAAATTGGAGAAGAATCCAGCAAGGGCTCACTCAGCAAACCTCCTTCTGCACCTTGCACATTTTCTAATTCTTGCTTGGGCTGTTCTTCCGACTGCCTCTCTTCACTCTCCTTAATCTCCAAAACTGTAGATGTACGTGGAGATGGTGTTCTTTCCTTAAGAATAGTACTATAAAAATGTTGTGCCTTCTCCACGGTATTCAATCGATATCCTTCTCCCTTATATCTAAAAATTATCCCAGCTGGTGCATCCCACCGGAAGGGTATCTGTAAGTCTTTCAGTTCCTTAACAAGAAAACCAAACTCTTTTCTAGCTTTCAGCATTTTAGGAGGTAATTCTTTAAAAACTACAAGTCGTGAGCCCCCCACTTCTACAGAGGTGTGAAAAGATTTTTGGAGGATTTCATTTCTAATTTCTCTCTCAGTAAAGTATATGACCACATCTCTAGGCAATTGTCTTTGTCTGGCCACCCAAGAGTTGACTCTGTAAATTTTATCTATTTTGTGAAATACCAAATCAGGGTTAACTTGTAAGATCTTAGCCAGGGCTTCAGAGCAAACTTGTCTCAAATCCTGTCTCTCCTCCTCTCGAATTCCCCGAAGCCGTATGGCAAATTCCATCGCCCGGAATTGTATCATGACAATCTCATCTTCAATTCTCTGCATTTTATTATCAGCTTCTTCAATTTTATAGTCATTATCTTTCATCCTAACATTAACTTCTAATTTGAGTTCTTCAACTTTAAAATCAACTTTCCCAATAAAATTTGCCAGGCCAGACGCCACTTCTGATATTTTTTTGGTCACCATATTTTGATTCTGCTTCACCATATCTTTAACTTCATTAATTTCCTGCAGAAATTCCTCATGTGATTTTTGAAGTTTATGATCTATTTCCTGTTGAGATACTTGAAATTTTTCATCCAAAGTTTTAGCAATAAAGTCTTTTAAATCTCCCACATCAAGTTCTTTTTTCTGAGTTTGTAGTTGTTGAGCAGGGGGAAGTTGCGTTTGATGTTTGTGTGTGGGGGATCCCCCCCCTGATGCCTTCCCTTCCTGCTTCTTTGAAGCCATTGTGCCACGTAGGCTAATTTTTCTAGAGAGGAAAGTTCTTTTTCCTTTCCCTCTTCCACAAAAGCTTCTAAAAAAGTCCCCCAAAATTTAGTCAAATAAAACTGAAGTAAAGCAAAGTCAAATTTTAGCAAAAAGAGATGTTTTCCTTTAGGTAAGACAACTTTGTAGCAACTTTTCAACTTTGTAGCAAAGCAGAGAGGCTTCACAAATTCACTTTCACTAGCTCGTTAACTCAAGCGCTGGACGCCATATTTTTTCCAAATCACTTTCACTCGCTCACTTTCTCTTGATTTAAAAAGTCAATAAAGCACTAATACTTGCAATTTTCAGGTTTCTGGATTCAAGTTGGTATTTCCGCTATTTGTTAGAATTAGTTCCTCTCACTTTAAGAGTTTGCTGCTGTCGGCTTGTTCTGCTGAAGGCAGAATCGTCCCACGCCGCCCGGAGTCTCCGCAGGTTGGAAGGGAGCCGCTCCTGTTTTCACCCCCAGAAACAATTCAACCTGTGCCCTGCTGTCTCTGCTCCTGCAATCTTCAAGATTTCGGAGTTTTCGAGCCGCTCCTCGTTCGCGGGGCGGCTCTACAGGCGGCGGGGCTGGCGGTCTTAGAAAATCACCGCCGTCGCCGAAGCTCGCAAACCGGAAGTTCTCACATTTTTTTTTTTTTTAACCAAAAGCATTTTCTGCAACAGTATGCCATTTTTTTCTACTAGGATTTGTATCAACTTTTATAAGGAGTTCCTATCTAACAAAGAGCTCACATTTTAGTCTAACTATATTATGCTACATAGGTAAGAGAATATTGCATGCTAATAAGAAACCTGAAGAGTGTGAGTTTTAGAAAAACAATAGCGATTGTCCAAAGCATAAACTATTTTCAGCACATTATGACTCAAAATTTTGTTCTGGGTATTTGACAGCCACAGCAGTAAATTCCTTAGTTGCTGCATTGGTCTATTGAACAGAATGTCTTTCTCTGGTGTTTTTTATTAAGAAATCTAGTGGGAATTACTTCTGCTATATGCTATATTAGATTTGATAGTTCGTATATACACATTGAGGAAACTTCACTGTAAAACAATAAAACCAACATATTACAGTTATATGTGGCTTTCATCTTACCTGAAATTTAAAATTCAGACACAAACCTTTACTGTTTCATAAGACTGACAGTACTAAACCAGTCTGCAAAAGAAACATAATTATTACATTGATTTTTAAAAAGATCATTTGTCTGGATGCTACAGGTGTAAAACAAGGCCATAGAGACAATTTATTTACCATGTTCCCCCGAAAATAAGACCGGGTCTTATATTAATTTTTACTCCAAAAGATGGATTAGGGCTTATTTTCTGGTTAGGTCTTATTTTGGGGGAAATACGGTACTAAATGCATCCATCTGGCTGACAATCTAAACTGGGGTTATTTTGGGGGTAGAGCTTATATTACGAGCATCCTGAAAAATCATGCTAGGACTTATTTTCTGGTTGGGTCTTATTCTCAGGGAAACAGGGTAGATCAACAGAATTTGTAAAATATCACTCCAAGCTTTCAAGATTCAAGAAAGGAAAATTAGGAAAATTGATTGGGCTATCTGGTTAGAAGAAATGGATACTCTAGCATTGGTTCCCATAGGTCTATATACTGCCCTTCATGTCTGTAGAATCCTGCTATAGACTAGCTAAATTTATTCAAGTTTCATGAACAGCAGCATTATCCATATTGATCAACAGAATAAAAATCCATAAAGGTAGTACTTTATTGGACCTACTTTAATTTTCCATGTAGACTGGTACAGGGACTACTTCAATATAATCTTTCATGTTTTTTCTTACCCTTTCTTCCCTTCCCACATCCAAATTGCCTGATAGAGTTTTCAACATTGAAGCTGCCAGTTGTTTTGTACAACTTCAGTTGGCCTAATAGAAATATTGCCTCCATGGATTTTGTATTGATCTTATTTAACTCTGTGATCTGTATGGCAATTTACTATTTATAATAAAGTAGCTTTACTCCTATAAAACTAGTTTATCCTATGTGCATAATATTTGTGTGCCACTATTTGTTGTTGTTTACATTATATCTGATAAAGACTATAAAATGCATGGAATCTAGTGAATACAAAACAAAAAATCTATGAAATAAAGGGTAAAAGATCTAACAGTGGAACCTTTTTAATGTACTTACAAGAGATACCCATCACGTCTAATCAATGGTTCCTATTAATTCACAATACTTGTATACGTTTCTCATTTTTCTTTTTATTCACATTAATCATATAAGAAAGTGGACATCCTTCTAACATTTGCCTTGTTTTGCAGAAAAGATGCTGGGTTCAAGTATTTTGGGCAAAAGCACCAGAGAGAAACTGTAACAATTATAGAGTCATATTTGGTAGGAAAAGATCATTAAATTAACCTAATCCATTAATTAGTGCAGAACTCTTACATCAGCTCTGAGAACTCACCATCTTTTAAGGCAGAAGTACTATGAGGCTTGAATAATTTTTTAAGGTGTGACTTTCAGATGGAATAAGGTACTGCCATTGGAAAGAGGAACCTGGGAAATGTTAGTGCATCATGGAACAACTGTTGGATTCTTAGGATATGTGTTAGCCTTATCACAGGGAAATACCTGAAATGGGAAAAGTTTGATTTTTAAATTACAGTTATTTAGAGGGTATCCTTTCAGACATGACACTTTCCCTAGAAATAGTTCATGTTGAGAAGGAAAAGTTTTTTGAGAGTGGTTATAACAACAGAATCTTTCAAGTGTGATTGTGCTACCTAGTATCTTCTCTCCCATTTTTTTTAAAAATTTGATTTATATGCCGCCCTTCTCTGGAGACTCAGGGCGGCTTACAATGCGTTAAGCAATAGCCTTCATACTTTTGTATATTTATACAAAGTCAGCTTATTGCCCCCACAATCCGGGTCCTCATTTTACCTACCTTAGAAAGGATGGAAGGCTGAGTCAACCTTGAGCCTGGTGAGATTTGAACTTGCAGTAATTGCAGGCAGCTGATGTTAATAACAGTGCTTTAGTCTGCTGCGCTACCAGGGCTCCTAGTTTGAATGGAATGGAAGTTTGAATAGAAATAGGAACCATTTGCTCTCTGACCATGTTAAGAAACTAAGACACAATGTTCTGAATGTCAAATAGTGTCAAATATCAACTATGCTTATCTATGTAAGATCGAAAGATTCCTGGTGAAAGCATGTCATCCTTTCAAGCTATAACTCTCACACAATGGCTGAAATCAAATGAAGGCAACAAATACCTTTGTTGATTCTGACTTATTTGATCAAAGAAGGATGCTGATTCTTAGTTTTGATAACAAAAAATAATTAAACTAGGAAATAAGTATCCACCCTTATTGTTAAATCCAAAGCAGGATCCATGAATTATTTCTTTCTTCATAATCTAGAACTATAAGTTTATTTATTTAGCTTTATCAAAGCCTGATACTTTTATCTTGTAACAATACTTTTCTTAATGTACCTGATTTAAAAAGATAAATGCAAAAAAATACTTAGTTTGCTTTATTTCTTTCCTTACTTTTTAATTTCTTTGTTATCCAGCAGCTCTCTTAAGTGCTTTCTATCTTGGATGCATATAGAAAAAAATTGTTATGCTTGGTCTTAATTTTATTAGCAGCCTGCAGCTGAAAAATCCTTTTGCATTTGTTTCATGCTGATTTGTGTTCCTATTTGTTCTCTTGTTTGGTGACAGTTCTTAACTGACCTTCCTTATCTTTTATCTTCATGCATTGGTTGGTAACATCTTGGACAAAATGGTCCTTTTCTGACTTACTTATCAAATTTATTTGCCACCAACAATTTATTTGATATACCAACATCAAAAAAATATTGATATTGCAAATCTAGCCGCTCATAATCGCATTGAATCAATATCAATATTTTTTTGATGTTGGTATATTTGATCTTCTATTTTTCTTTTCACTTTTTTATAAGGAAACCTTTAATTTTTAAATATTCCTTTTATTTCTTTGCCTATTAATATTTCAGTTCCATCTTTTCATAAATTAGAACATACGATAAATTTGATAAAAATAACACTAACTGAACTATGAAAAGCACCTAAAACCGGATGAAATATTAAAATAACTAAAAGGTTTTAAATAGCCAATTTAAAGAGGCATATCTTAGTTTTCATTTCATAATTTCTATTTAACATTTTGTCCTTGTAGAATGCATCAGCTTTAAAAACAAACAAAGCTAGGTTGGAAATCAGTTTAATTCAAAAAGGATAATGCTTCACAATTTGGAACAAGAACAATGTCAAAGAAATAGAACTCTGAATAATAATGCCCCTAAAGATCTTCTGCAGATTCAACAACCAGATAGGTTGTTGAAGAACTCCTTTAGATAGTTAGGTTCTAATCTGGTTTTGTTAATGACTTTAATATTAATATAGCACCTTCATTTGAATCCAAAGTTCATAATTTCCCAGTTAAGGCAGTATGATCTTAATATGATGCAGAAATTTTCTGGTACGTTTTGCATCATCAAAAATTTTCGGACTTTCTGCAAGTATGGGTTTATATAGAATGCATTCAAGTAGTCAGGTGGATCATGACCAAAAATATGATTTAAGGAAGATATCAGCTGTAATTATTACCTTTACTTGTGAAAAAGTGATTCCAAACTACAGATTTGGCCACAATTAAATGTTTCTCTGTTAGGTTTCTTTAATAATTTCCTATGTAATCTAATAGAACAGAGCTTGTTGTTTCTATTTGATGCATTGCTTGTATCAAACATTCGCTTCTAGCACTTCTTAGAATTATGTCCAGGACTACATCTTCTCTGGTTGATTCCATAACTAGATTCTAGTACAATCAGTAAACATACTGTGAAATCTGTTCTTCGGTTTTGCAATTACAGTCTTATGATGTTCTTTCTTTGTGAAACTAAAAGTAGACCAACTTTCCTAACCAGTGTTGACTAGCATTTCAAGTTAACATCCATTTAAATCTTCTCCCCTTTTTAAATGTAAATTTTAATTTGTTTTTAAATTATGGGGTATTTTAAATTCAGCCAAATTATTTAATTCGTTTTTAATTTATTTTAAATTTTTGTATTTATGTGTTTTATCTTGTGGCTGTTCACCACCCTGAGTCCTTCGGGAGAAGGGCGGTATAGAAATTTAATAAAATAAAAATAAATAAATAAATTTGAAATTGGGACATAATTCTACACTTTCTTCAACAAAGTTGATCAATTTTGATTTGTGCTCCTAAAGACTAATCTATCTGAAATTAAATTCTTTTGAATTAGGACAAGAAATTAGTCTTCTAATACTTTAGATAATGTTGCCCATTGAAAGTCTACATTGAAAGATGTAGAATCAAGAGCAAAGCTAGATGGTATCTTTCATTAAATTTGGTCTGCTATCCAAAGCCTCAAAGATATCTTGTGCTGAATCTTCCACTTTGCCAAGATTTTATTTGCAGCCATCTCTCCCTAGTCCCATCTCTGTTCCAATATTGTAACCTGTTTGGAGACAAATCACCTCAAGGCAAAACTTTCAGTGAGAGCAGGGATTCATTATCCATCCTGAATACTTTTATTGTTTTAGATCAACCTTTAATTCATTTGTGATTGGGTAGATCTACAGCTGACAGATATGATTGGTGCTGCTAGTTTATTTATGAAATAGAAGTGCTTTATAAAAATTAGACATAGAAGGGCACACTAAAATTATGTACAGTAAAATTAATACAGTGAAGCATTTTAACATAGCATAAACTGAGCTAAAAGCTCTAAAAAACAAAATGACTGATCAAATAACTTGTATCTTAAAAATTAATTCAGCATAGTCACCTGGTACAAATTGCAATGATGAAAAAAATGTCAAAAAACATGTTGCAACTCTATGACATAAAATCCAGGCTTTCATACTTTGGTTTCATATTGGAAGCAAGTAGCAAATCATGGGATTTGCAACATGATATGTTTTGTTATTTGGAGTGAAGGCTAATGAAAGGTTCAGGATAGTGTTCCATAGTCTATTTATTACAATAAGGAAGATTAAGGACACAGATCCTTATATAGAGACCTTCTATTGAAGATGACTTAACTTTCATAACAAAGAGAATTACTTGCAGCTATTAGGATCATATAAACCCTTTGTCAGGTGCAATGATTTCTCTTCAATTATAGAGATTATAGATGCAAGTTGTAAACTATTATATTTTGCTGAATACAATATCTTTCCAATTTTTGTATCCTTTTAAAATTGAAAAGGCCCAATTTAGCTAACAGAAAGCTATTAATAGAATTAAGATTGCTTATATTTGCACCTTATTCGTACAGCATCAGAAATTTTAAGTGTTACATAAGGAAATATATTTGTTGAAGTAGAGTTGTTCTCAATAAATTTCTATTTAAAGTTCATACGTATCAGAAAACATAAATCTATAAAAATTAGGATAGTACTGCTACTTGTTCTTCCAGATAATTCACTTATATATATTCAGATATAAGTCATATATAGCAAATTTTAGTACAAGACTGTTTTCAAATATTTTTTATATAAAATGTAAAAAATGCAGTTTTATCCTTGTTTTATCCTTGTCTTTGGAAGATGAAGATCCAACATTTTTGTCAATAGGACTAGTCTTTTTAAAATTGCAATCACATTTTTCTAAGGTAACATTTACGTCCTCACATCTTTAGCATCTATCAGACATGACATGGGACATATTCATTGACCCTAAAAATTTTCATCAGAATCATGCACTGAAAGGGGGCAGCCCCAGTCAGACAAGAGGCTCATTTCAATTTTAACAGCGGTAATTAAAGGTTAATTCACTGAGTCAGGATTAACGAGGAAAGTACAAATGATAGGCAAGCAGCTGCCTTTATAATACAAGATTAGAACAATGCAATTACAATCAGAATTAGAAAAAATCAACTTCCTGAAAGGTTCTGTAATGAATGAACTGCATTTTTCTGTTACTAATTGTGCTACTTAAAGATGAGGATGGTACAACAATAATTTTATTGTGATATTTCTTGATCAGCTGTGTTTAACAAGATAGTATTCTAAATTCAGCAATCACAGCAGATACTTTTGAAAATCACTAACAGCAGTTAAAAAACCAATAATTGCCATTAAACCATAGAAGGTTGGTTAAAACAAAATATTCAAACCTAACACACAAACACAACACAGTATTTGTTCTTATTAATGGTTTTGAAACATACTTGATATGATGTTAGTAAATATAAGGATTAGAACATTCTTGCAGCTGCTGTTTCTTTTCATGATAATAATGCTCTATTGTAATAAAGGTAAATAAAATAGCTGGTTATTGTGAGATCTGTTTTTGTGTATGTTTTACCTTATGTACCTTGTCTCTACACAACAGGGATTAAAGAAGAGGGAAATATTATGTTAAAGCAATAATTATCTATGAGATTTTTTCAACTCATTTTGAAGTAGCTTTGAAAATATTTTCACTAGATGTATATCTTTTTAAATGGTCTATTTCTTGCTGACATCTTAAAATTGATGACATTTTACTTTGTTAGGTGTCATAGGATCCAGAACAGTTAAAAACTTTTATTTTCTGTTTTATTTAACAGTTTTATTTGTTTAACTGTTTTATTTAACAGTTTTATTTGTTTAACTGTTTTATTTAACAGTTAACAGTTAAATACATTTATTTCAAATGTATTTTCTTACATTTGCAAAGAAAATAATAGAAAACCATCTTAAAGTAAGTTTTGATTCAATTGACATCATGTGTAATCAGTTGTTTTTATGTGTTTAATATATTTGTGTGCTAGGATACATAGGCGTATTGATGCTTAAAATATAGTTGTTCAGTGGCATCATCCCAAGACAGATATAAGACTTTTGAAAATTATCCAGCCCGTGATACCAAAAACATTTGAGCTCAGTATTGCTGCTGTTGTGAAGGAAATGGTTTGTATGTGCAATAAAAGATTTGCTTTATAAAATATTTTTGCTAAGCAGGCAACAGCTGGTAAACTTGTCTCATATATTCAGTAACTTACAAAAATGTGTGGGTTTTCTTTGATATTTAGATCAACCCAAGCATTGTTTGGCTCAAAAACTGGCCCAATGTGCTGTTCTTTACAATATTTTGACATTAAAAGCTTGGAGAAAAGGTATTTAAGTAGCTTTTGGTGCAGGCAGTTGATAACTTTTCATTCATAATTAGCTCATAGAGAACCGAGAGACATTGCAGGGAAATTGAACTGTCAGTGGGTAGAAACAAGCATTTGACCTCATCACATTGAGTGGGGCCCATCATAATTTGTTCATTTGGTGCCCATCAGCCCAGCCTCATCTCTCATACGGCACCTCGCTGACCTTCCCTCTCCAATTCCACTCAGTTCAGCTTTAATTATGACTCTGCAGACCCGAAGAAATATTGCAGCTTGCTCTCAAAAACCCTGAACTGCCACTCACCAAAAGATTGGTTTTTAACAGGTAATAAATGCCCAGAGGAAATGGTGCTGTGTCCCACACAGAACATACCAGCTCCTTTGGAGAATTTCTGGCCTTTCAAGTATCCTATTGCCTGGTAGATTTTAAAAAGAAAATAAAAAGAACATAGTATTGAATTTAGTAACACATGTATTAAGTAAGCTTTTTATATAAGAAGGAAAAAACCTAGAGTTAATAATTGTATAAAAAGTGATTATAGTAAGTAAACATTAACTATCTTTTAATATCAGAAGTTTTAATCGACTTAATCAGCAGGTAATCAATTGCTCCTCCATTCACAGGTTAAAAGTTCCCCCTCCGTTTAATAGGTTTTCCAGGTTAAAGGGCACATCATTTAAGTCATAAAGTCATGTTTCTCTGTGTCATATATGGGTATATGCATAATTGTTATCCTTTGAGGGCTGAATGCAACATTTCAATTTATGCTGATTAGTGTACATTTAAAGTGTCAATATTAAGTTCTATTCTATTCTATTCTATTCTATTCTATTCTATTCTATTCTATTCTATTCTATTCTATTCTATTCTAAACACATGGTAGCTTCTTATTTCTCATTACAAATTTGATGAAAAAGGAATTTAATGGCAGCTTTAAATTTTGTATTCATATACAGCATATTATTGAAAAAAATAACTACTCTTCATTCTTTTAATCAACTGTGGATTTTCATTTGCTGAAATTTGAAATAGTTGTATTAATCCACATTTTTCCTAATAGGATATAGAACAGAGGAATTGTTGGTAGTTTAGATTTCCACACTGAGGAAATATATTAAATGGTTTCTTCACTAGGAGAAAAATAAATCTGTTATTCAGTATCTTCAGAAAGACCCAGATAGTTTGTTATACAATCCAATTAAATATAATAAATTCAAATAATTATTGGTAACCTAAAATTAATATTGCATACTTTAATTTTGTTACTCTGGGCTTTCAAAAATTAGAAAAAGATTGCATGAACACAGTAGTTATCTCAAATTAACAACCTTTTGTAGATAAAGTATTTTGCTGATCCAATAACCAGGCATTGCATTATTCTATGTTAAATAATTTTGAGAAGACTACATTTCACCTGCTAGTAGCACTTCTTCTAAGACATTGTGTGCAGTAACCCATAAAAATGGAGGTTTAATAATGTATGATTGAAAAGTTTGAAAACCCAATTTAGGCTCCAAAAACTTATACCCGAAGTCTTGAAGGCAAATAAAAGTATTCAAAACTACAGTGTATCCTTGTAGTGAATGTGAAACTGTCAGCAGGATTTTCAGGTCATTTGACAAAAAGGATACAAGTGCAGTAGTTAGCAGTGAAGGTGACTGCTAGTTTCATCAATCACTTTGCCTTTCTTTAAGTTGATACATAATGGACCCCTTCAATCAGCTTCCTTGTTCTTTGTCACTTGTTTAGAAAAAGAAAAAAAAGTGAAAAGGCTGGGCTTTAAAGTCAAGGCTACAAAATGAATTGTTTCTTATTTACAGAAGGTAAGGAGATGTCAGAGTGAGCAGAAGCTCTTCATAAAATGTTGAGTTTGTCAGTAGAGATAATATGCAGTTTGAAGCTTTTTCCCCATAGACCTTTATGGTGCCTGTGAAAGCAAAGAATTCAAACAAAAATGTGAAATTAAGGTAATGGTCATTAGCAGGGTACAAAATTAATTCAAGGAAATGTGTTCATAAATATAGGCTTTATTTACTAGAGTCATAAATGCAATCTATCTGATGCCAGTGGCATCAGATAGATTGCATTTATAATTAAGTCCTGGGCTTTTTGAATAATATTTACCTAATATACCACTAATAATTTCACATGCAAAATATTGCATAATCTTTTCCTGCAGCAAACCAGATGCACTGATTTAAATATCACCCTCTGGATATACAAAATTATGTTCTGAATTGAGTGTTTGTCTGTATGTTCCTATATCACCTGAGTACAGCATATAACCTCCAAACTACATAAATTGCTCTAGGAACATAGTGCTGCCTGTATGAAAGGGGCTTTTGTTTTTGCCATTGTTTTTCACAAATACTCTTAGGTGACTATCAGATTCACTGATCCAACTGAATTTGGAGGATTTTGAGGGATGGGTTAAAACAGGGCTGTCAAACTCTCAGCGTGACAGTGGCATCATGTGATGTATTGGGACTTTTCCCCCCTTTGCTAAACCGGGCATGGGCATGGCCAGTGCATGATGCATCTGGCTCGCGGGCCGCAAATTTGACAGCCCTGGGTTAAAGATTTTTTTTTTTAACAAGCAGGCAAGGAAGAAAAGGTGACAGGTTGCAGAGCACCATATTCCTGTGTTATTTACAAAAGTCTCTGGGCCATATAAAATTCATAGGCATTCGTGTAAAACATACTGACTTGCTGCAATCCAGTGTTACACTTGAGATGTGACCACCTTGGGTGATAGAAAGTATCCTATAAAAGTAACAAACTCAACAAACTCAATATCTTATCCAAACTTGCTTTGGGTAAGATATGATTGGCCTTGACAGTTATATGTAAATGAAATGATGCTTTTGTGAGGAATTCCAAATGTCCCTTATCTAAATGTATGTCTCAATATATGTTGGAATTTTTTATCAGTGTGTGAGCTTTATAATAGCTTCATAGATTTGGATCAGTCTTTTGCTGTGAATTTTTCAGAACCTGAATGGGTAGATGACAGATTACAAAACGTTACCGTCTCCAAATATTTCTCATTCCTCCTTTATCAGGCAAATAAGCACCTCCCTGTCTATTAAAAGGCTGAAGCAAGAGAAATAGGAAGTTCCTTCCTACTAAACCTAACATAGATTAGAAGCTGAAGTAAAAGTATCAGCTATCAAGATTTCCATAATGTTATCTCTTTTCCCTTTTAAATAAAGGGAAAGGTTTGTGAGAATCTTGTTTTTGATTGCCAAGAGCATGACATCTTTTTGCTACAGTTTTTAAAATCAAATTGATAAATGAAAGTTGGATCTAGGCCTAATCATACTTAAGAATGATTAATTTAAGTAATATTGATTTCATTGGGTCTAATGATTAAATCTGGATCGCACACAATTAACCAATCATAATAATTACATCTGCACTGATTTTTTTTTCCACCATGATCTTTAAATGTTGCCTGAAAGTGGCTTATTTTTGCTACACTATATAATTACCAGCTCAATTATTGCTTACAAAAATAATAATAAATAATGGGATGTTAGGTTAATATTTATATTGGAAATTCTATTCCATTGAAATCAATATTCTTTATGAGTACAGAGTTTTTGGTTTATTTTAACCCAGGTGAAAGACTAATATTTATTTAAAACCTTTTGCTTACTGCTTCAGATTTTATATATATATGCATATTCTTTCTAGCCAGGTTTTACCTATGTAAACTTAGTTGTTCTTCAGCCCTAGGTTTACATAGGTAAAACCTGGCTAGAAAGAATATGCACATAAAAGCCTATGAAAAAAGAAAAAAGAGATATATATATATATATATAGATATATATATATATATATATATATATATATATTGATATTAAGTATGAGCAGGAACATATGGATTATATGGGAAAAGAAGTTTCGCCAAGCACTGTAATCCCAAGCAGTGAAAGACTTTAGAAATTGATACCAACACTTTGAATGGGACATTGAGTGAAGTTAATAAATCACACAATTATGTATCCATATTACCTAATTCCAATCTAATTTACCACAATATTTTGTGCAAAGTGAAGTTTCAGCAAGTGGATATATCTTCTCTACCCATACACACAAATACACATACACAGAGAGAGAGATACAATGATGCTTAAATAGTTAGCTTGGTTCTCTTTATCTAGTTTTAGGACTTGTGTGGAAAACAGATCATACATTAAGTTGTATTTATGCAAATATACTGAAAATTCAAAACGGTTCACAAACCTTTAAGCATTACAGTATTGAATACACAAGGGAGGGAGGGAGGGAGGGAGGGAGGAAGAGAGAAAGAAGAGAGAGGGAGAGAGAGAGAGAGAGAGAGAGAGAGAATGATACATGACAAAGAGTTACCACAGAATGGGTTACTGTAGTGAGACCAATTCAGTCCCAAATTGAGCCACCATTGTCATACCGGATAGAATGGTAAAGGGTCGTGTACTTTTAAGTTCAGAAACGGATCTAAAAGCAACCCCAAACCACTAGATCCTTCAAAGGGCATTCAGTCTCATCCAAAGCAGATTCAGCATCATTTCTCTGGACAGTGAAAAGTACCACTGTTTTAACTGAATGTCACTCTTACAAATTTGATTATTGAGTTAATCTACAAAATTTTCCATTGAGTGGTGTCTCTTTCTATATTTAGTATGTTTTCCCCAGTTTCATGGTATTCTGATATTCAATAACCACATGGATAATTTATTTCAATTGGAGTGATTTTTTTTAAATAATTCAAATACTTAGGGACTTTGTGGAAAATAGGACAGAAAAGCCATTAAAAGGGTTCGGTTTTGAAAAAAAAAAGTAAATGTAATTTAACTCCTTGATTACTACTTTTAACAAAAGGTGATATTGTTATATTGTGAGTGGAAAATTTTGCAGATTAATTACAGTGGATTGGGGAAGTATTTAGAAAATATTTATAGAAGCAAAGTATTCCGCTTATTTGAGTGAAATCGGCTAGTTCAAAAGAAATTTAAACAAAATCATATACTTACTTAGGCATGAAAGTAAATCATGGGAATTCAGTGACATATAGAGTGAATGATTCAGTCTAGGTTTTGTTTTGTTCTTTGATTTTGTTTCCATTTATTTACCAGATTATGTGTAATATCCGGAGCTCTCTTTTATAAAAGTAACTAAAAACATTAGCTCTTAATTCTTAGAAATATTAGTAGTAAATCTAAGTGCAAGTAATCCTTGTTTTACATTCATAATTGGAATCAGAATTTTTGTTACTAAGTGATGTGGTCATTAGGTGAGTCATCACATGACTGGAGCTTATTTTATCATTTTGCCATGTTGTTAAGCACATCACATGATCATGAAGTGAATTATGCAGTTATTAAGCAAATCAACTTGCTCAATTGACTTTGTTCATCCGGCAGCAGGAAAGGTTGCAATTGTGATCATGTGATCGCAAGATGCTGCAATCATCATAAATATGAGCCAGTTGCCAACTTCCCAAATTGAAATCATGTGACCATGGGATGATATGAGGATGGGTCATAACTCACTGTTAAATGAACAGTGACCATGGGATGATATGAGGATGGGTCATAACTCACTGTTAAATGAACAGGACTAAGGATATTGCACTTAGTATAAAAGTGCAGTAAGAAGCAATAAAAAGAAATTCCCGTTTCCTCTGCAGCAAATATGTATAATTACATAATTATCTCTTATTCTTTGTTTACAAAAAATTCAGTTATTCCTATTCTCCAATTTTTTTTCTAATCCTCAAAGCCACAAGTCATAAGAGTTTTTCCCTCCCTGTTTCATGCAAAAAGTCTGTTAAGACGCTTCCGGTCAACCATAAATATAAATATTTTCTCAAATCAAGAAAGTTAACTTAGCCATCTCTCAAGTTCCACCATCTTCACCAATCATTCCTTCATTGTGGGTAGAAGTGAATCTTTCCACTTTTGAGCATGTAATAGTTTCACTGCAGTTGTCATATATAAAAATAAAGTTCCACAACTTTTTTCTAATTGCCTGTCTGGTCTCAAAAAACAGTCTCTTGTTTCAATTGTACTTTTAAAATCTTCTGAATTAATACATATATTTGTCTCCATTTTTTTTTACTTTTTTTACACATCCACCAAACATGATAAAACATCCTTTCATGTTTTTCTTATTTGCAGCAAAAATTTGAAACACCCTTATAAGATATTTTAGACAATTTCTTTGGTGACAAATACAAAGCATGGCTAATGAATACCCCAGAATTTTTATATTCTATATATTCTGTTATTCTGAACATTAGTGAAAAAAATGTTGTCAATTTTTACAGATTTATCATGAAATCTTGGGAAAATGCCATATCGTTTTTGTGTTTCTCTAATATATTGATCATTTCTGGCATGGTTCAGTTCCACTGATCTAAATAATGATTCATGCATTCCAATCTCACCTTGTTAGGGACAAAATATACAAGCAGATTACTCAAAGGACCTTAAACTCTGAATCATTTATAGATGTGCCATTGGCATTGTGTAGCATTTTGAGAAATTCTCTGAGGGCCACAAAAGGAATGGTGATGGTCTATACCTTTTATTATTGAATTACTGTGTTAGGCTACAGAGAAGTTCATCAGAATGCTGATTATACTCAGGAGTTCTATATGTTAATAGCAGAGGTAATATTCAGCAGGTTCTGACCAGTTCTGGAAAACTGGTAGCGGAATTTTTGAGTAGTTCGGAGAACCAGTAAATACCACTTCTGACTGGCCCCACCCCCATCTATTCTCTGCCTCCCGAGTCCCAGCTGATCAGGAGGAAATGGAGATTTTGCAGTAATCTTCCCCTGGAGTGGGGAGGGAATGGAGATTTTACAGTATCCTACCCCTGCCACGCCCACCTAGCTATGCCACGCCCACCAAGCCATGCCCACAGAACCAGTAGTAAAAATGTTTTGAATCCCACCACTGGTTAATACATAAATCATAGCAATAGGGGTAGTTCATAATGAACCAGGAAGTCCCTCAGATAGTCAGATAGTCCCAAGCAATTTCAAGTTTGAAATGTTTGAAATTATAATAACGGCACTATGCATTGTGAGCAGAAAAGAACTGTGAGCTGTTGTAGAACTTTCAGTGTTGGAGTAACATGAACATGATGCAGCAATAGTAAACAGTCTAGATAACACATTTACTACCAGTTCAAACTCTAGACACTTCTAAAAGGAGTCCTATATAAATGGCATTGCAACATTCTAAATGTGTTACAGTAATGGCCAGAGCATAAGTGACTATATCATATTGATTTAGGAAGAGCAAATAGTTACACACAAAATCAAGTTTTGGAAACAACTATTGAGTTCCGAAGATGGATGGTTAGTACAGTTTCAAGAACAGCCTCCTAAGTGTGTAATGTAACCAGTTCCAAAGCCAATTGAATCTGAATTCTTAAACCAGATGTCCTACTGACCAGTATCACTTCAGTTTGATCTAAAAACAATTTTTGTTACCCAAGAATTTGAATCCAAGCAATATTCAAGATCATTTTTTTTTGGAGTTTTGTGATTTAATTTAATGGCAATAACCATTAATATATTGATGGTGCTTCATTTGAGAAAGTCAGATAATGCTTCCTTACAGTTTCATATATTCAATATGGGCATAATAAAACTATATGAAAAGGTACAGTCTATAAAGACAAAACTTTCTGGGCATGACTCAATAGAACAAATTTGCAGTTACTTAAGTAATGTTTTCATTTGGAAAAGGGCGCACTGAAATAGCAATTATCTTTATTCAAATGGGTGCTTTTTTAAATTAAAAATGCATTTAAATGTTCAAAGTACTGAGAGAAATTGAATTAAGTCTCTGAATGCACAAATAATAATCCATATTTTGTGACCTGCAAAGAAATGCAATTCTTTTAAGCTTCAATTTTCCATCAGTTCAGTACTTTATTACATGGCAACCTATATAGGGAAATAAATGTGTCTCAACTTCTGATCTGCCAAGCCCAATGGAGAGGATGGCTTGTACATGCTTGCTAGCCTTATGTTTTTGCAATCCCAGAGAGATAACAAGATAATTAGTGGTTTGCCTCCAGGTGGTAGGTGGAACATGTGGTTCCAAGTTGTGCAATGTGGTCCTTTTTTGTTTCAGATGTTTTACTTTTGGAATCCTTAACTCTTGTGCAGAAAGACACTTAAAAAGTATTAAGCTAGTAGTATCAGTTTCTGCGCTCTCTGCTTGTAATGCTAATACAAACTCTAGTCCTGTTTGATTCTGAAATTTAGAATTGTTTTCTGAATTTCATCATAAAGATAAATGGTCTGGAATTATTTTGTAAATTTCTAAAATTGGGAAAGTTTTGGAATGTTTTTAATGTAGAGCTAGGTCACAGAAAGCTATAACCCAGTTTCAGCTCCAAAACTAATTTGCAAGATGACTTTTCTCATTGTAGCACATTAATTTGCCCTCATTTGACTTCTGGATTGCATATTTTTGCAAGATTATCTCAGAGTTTAGCTGCTTGAATTGTACATGTTCTTTCTGTTTTTAATCTATATTTTAGTCAGTTTAAGCAGTGGCTTAAACATTTTATGATTTTAATCTTAAATCTACCCCCTAAGAATCAGACATGCCATATCATAAAATAACTATTAGTGATTAGTTTGTATCATATAAATCTAACTTGAGTTGATAATATGGTCCATTACCAGCTAACTGCACAGAGTATTTTTCATTTTACACTCTTCAGTTGCTTTTTAGTGAAGTGTTGAAAATATGAAGCTTTTTCCTTTCTAAAATTGTATGCTGTCTGTCTGTTATTAGTGAGATAACAGCTCTTATAAATGTTTCAGTAAGCACTAAGTAGACAGTTATGTGCACTCTCATTCCACGCTTATTTGCTTACTGTAATAAACTGATAAAATATGTGTGGCTTGTCTCTGTATCTACAGGCACATAGATTTCCTTTAATATGTCTACTGAATTTCTTCAAACATACAAAAGTATATAGGGGATTTTCTTAACCATATGCCAGTGGGATTTGTTGTTGGTTATCATACTGTAGCTAAATGCATGTTAATGCATTAAGCCACATATTTCTGTTTTTTGAACATTTTAATTGAACCAATGCTAAAAGAAACAGTTCCATCCTTTCTCACTTGAAAATTATCTTGAGTACCATAATTCATGCTAAAGTACTATACAATTTAGATAATCAGAGAAGCCGGAAACAGCACCAGATAAGCAAGAGCAATCAAATAAAAACAATATCCCCATATCCACATAGGATTGATAGGACAAGCTGCTATATATAATCACCAAATCTCATTTTCCTGTGCCAGAGTATTGACGATGTAACCTAGAGTGCTAATGAAATGTCTGCAAGAAAAACCAAGCTCGGAGAACAATAAGAATACTTACTAGAATGTTAATATTTTTGGAATTACTTTACATTATTTTCCCTTTGCAATATGCCAAGTCTGCACCCTGGGATGTTTTAGCTGCTTCATGAAAACTCATTTTTTAATGTTTATTTTTCCAATGCACATTAATATTTTAATTTTTTTTTTACTGAAGTATTTGATTTAATGTAACCATTTCATTGCAATTGTAAATCACATCAGGCTTTGTACAAATAAGCAGTCTACAAACACTTTAATAAAATATTTATTTGATAAAATAATAAATCCATTACTCTATGCCAGGGGGTGTCAAACTTGAGGCGCGGGGCCTGAATCCGGCCTGCAGGGTGTTTAGATTTGGCCTGCAGGGCCACCCTGGAAACAGAAGGACCGGCCCACGGTGCCTCTGCCAGTGAAAACAGAGCTCAGGAGAGCTGTGTGAGCTCCATTTTCACTGGCAGAGGGTTGCAGGAGGCCATTGCAGCCAAAAATGGAGCTCGGAAGCCCGTTTTTGCTGGAAGACTGCTCGGGCCACCACAGATGCCCCGACACAAGTGATGTTGAGCTGGCCACACCCACCCTGGCCATGCCCACCCCAGCCCCCCAAGGTCAAACACAAGCCTGAGGTGGCCCTCAATGAAATCGAGTTTGACACCCCTACTCTATGCTATCAGTGGTTATATTAATTTATTTGCTTTATAGTTACTCCTCAACTGACAACCACAATTGAACCCAAAATTTCAGTTGCTAAGCAAGTCAGTAGTTAAGTGAATTTTGCCCCATTTTACAACCTTTCTTGCCGCAGTTGTTAAATTAATAACACAGTTGTTAAGTGAATCTGGCTTCCCCATTGACATTGCTTGTTAGAAATCACCGGAGAAGCCATTGACTTCTCCGGAGCTTTTGACATTTATTTTCTTACTATTTTATTTATTAATTAATCAAATTTATATAGCTGCCTATCTCACCAAAGTACCTGAGTGGTGCATACAACAAGTGGATAAAATCACATATAAAAACAATATAAAAGGTATAAAAACACTTTAACAGCTAAACATTATAAAAAACAGAGATACAAATCCTAGGCAAAGAGAGGATAAGGATAACCAGATCAGCAATGGAACCATCTTAGTAGTTTCCTGGGAAGCCCCCAGGATAACATAGCCAGGTCTTGAAGGTCTTCCAAAATATCAAAAGTAATGGGTTTCCATTGTAATTTTAAAATGGCTTTGATAATTTTCTGCTTGTTACTAAAAATATCACAGAAATATTTCAACTAAGAATGATATTCAGTCTGATGAAGTAAAACAGAATTTCATGAAATGCTAGCAGCAGACACTGTGTTTCCCTGAAAATAAGACCCTGTCTTATATATTTTTTGCAACCAAAAAAGGCACCAGGTCTTATTTTCAGGAGGTCGTCCCCTGACTCACGTCACTTGCACGTGTTGCCCCTGGCCTCCTTTTTGCTGTCAGACCTTCAGGAACTTCTTCGTCTGGCAAGGCCAGCAAGACTTTCCTGAAGGCCTCTGCGGCCGATAACAGAGCTCCAGATCAATCCGGAGCTCTGTTATCGGCCGCAGAGGCCTTCAAGGACGCCTTGCCGGCTGCAGAAGAAATGGGCTGAGGTGTGCGGGGCCTGGCTGCAATTATCCAAAGGTAAGTGGTAGGGCAGCTCACGCACCCCATCCCGACCCTAGCTTAATTTTTACCCGTGAACCCTGGAGTGGGTGGGTTTTAATTAGGGCTTATTTTTTGGGGGGGCGGTAGGGCTTATTTTGGGTGCATGTGTAAAAATCAAACTAGGATTTACTTTCTGAGTAGGTCGTATTTTCAGGGAAACACAGTAGAATGTAATATTGTCCGAGGGCCAAACTACCTATGGAATTGTCTTTGTCCCCTTTCATTGACCCATTCCATCTAGTCAGGCAGGGAAGGTATGTTGCAGATCCTGTCAATTAAAGAATTCCAACTGGCATGGTCTATAAGAAGAGAGCCTTCGCTGCCATTGTCCCCACTCTGTGGAATATTCTCCCCTCAAGGGTGAAGCAGACCTCCCCCACTCTCCCATTCCAAAAAGTAGTTAAAACATGGTTCTGCGGCCTTGTGTGGGAAGTGCAGAGGAACATATAGCCATGGAGTTGGCTACTGCCCTGAGAGCCCTCCCTTTGACTTTTAAGTAATTTTAAAAGTTTGCAATTATCTATACTTCCTTTTAAAATGTTAACTTTTTATATACTGTTTTTACATTCTAACGTTTTATTACACCCTGCCCAGAGTCCCTCTCTGAGGGAGATGAACAATTCAACATTGTGAAAAATGAATGAATGAATGAATGAATGAATGAATGTTTATACTTGATTGTTCACAATTATTTAGTAGTCTATAATCACAAAATTGTTTTTCATATATAACAGGTCAGTGCACCCTTCTTTGTGCCAATGAAATCTCATGAACTCCTTCACCGAATGAGTGGAAAAGGATTAGCAGCCAATTATCACTTCTCAAGACAGCCGTGCATTTATAGTGATCAGATGGTATCTGTACAGGTGATGCTGACTAACACCACAGACCAAAAGATAGAGAATATCCATTTAAGCGAAAAAAAGCTACCAGCTGGCATGAGAATGCACGTATTTAATTCAATAGGTAATTAAATTCTTATCTTGAAACTATCTAGTCATCATTGTGTAAATTAAAAAAAATACTGATTTGGATGTTTTTAAAAAATCAGTGTATCACCTTAGTTCATGATTTAATTAGCCTTTTATATATTGAATGTTTTATGATACAGGCCATGATTATATTTGCAATGCCATTGAAATGTGTTGTAATCTGTGACATGATTTATACGTTTGTGTAAATAGTTTCTTTTCTGAGCAGACATGATTAAGTTGTAAACTTGTACTACATTTTTAGAAAATAATTTTATATAAAACAGTACATCATTGCAAGGTAAATAGCACAAGATATCTGCAGGGGGCCTTATGCAAAATATGTGCCATGACATCATGATGCAAATTCTGCCTTTTATGTACTTGAACAGAATATTACAAGATAAATATAAAAAGGTAAAGTTAGCCTTTAGCACGTGTTTTGTCATTTTGGAGTCCTCATTGTTCGGAACAGATGCGTGCACTAAATAGCAATGATAAAATGATCTAGATTATACTCTCAAATGTAGTGGAGCCCTGCAGTTATAATAGAAGTTTTCCTACTTCATCCCCTCTCTCCCCTACTCCCCACCCACTTCTGACATTTTTAAAATATAATTTCATTCAAAAGATATTCATGGAAGAAACTGGAGAAAGTATATTTAGAATATTTACCCATTTCTCCTGCCTCCTGTTACTTTGAAAAGCCACTGCTTGGCATCTGGCTTTGGATGCTGCAGAGGAAATTGAGGATTTGCAAAAAAAAAAATTCCTGTTTCTTACTGCTTTACTAGATGGTAATGGAAGAAATCCTTTTCTTTGAGGTGTTTGAATATTCTTTGACATGTCAGGATCTAATCATATGAAGTTCTAAAAATACTGATCTTGTTGAAGAAAATGTACAAAAAACCCAGAGAACTATAATCTGTTAATAGATTCAGAAAAAGTAACATTAATATTGTTAGTAAATGCAAAGGTCTAGCTATCCAAAATTATCTGTAGACATGCAGGTTAACCATTCACTATGGTTACTTTTCAAATAAAGCAAACATTGAGAAAATAAAATCACAGAATTTATTCCTCAACATAATTTGTTAATCGTTTGGTTTGAGGTTTATTTTTAACAATGAAAAGCAGAAAGTCCCATTATTTCTTCTGCAAGTCTTTGATCTTTTTAAATAAGATATTAAATACTATTTTTCTGTTGTTTAAAATGTTTTTAAAATCCATGTGACAGTTTCCCCACATTTCTCTGTAATCTCCTTTTTCATATTTCATATTTCTATATTTAATTTTTAAATTGAGCAGATTAATTAATTTCTTACGGTTATAAAAACATTAAGGATGTCCTAATAGTATCTCTGATATATGTCATTGATATACAGGCTTGCAAAATTATAAATATATTTTGCTTCTCAGGGTGTTGACAGATGGTTTATTCAAACTGTAATTTTCCTTGATAAATAAACACCATTTTAAATCTCAAAGCTAAATCAGGCAAAAGGAAAATTAAGATAGCTTCTATACATTGATATTATTTGAGTATTTGGTCATATTTCTTGCTGATAACTTACTTTAGCAGACACACAGAAATATATAAATATAGATAAGGATTAGATATTGATAGGATGGTTTATCTGAAACTTACTCAGTGTTCACAACATTGTGTTTATTAGAATCCCTTGAACCTGGGAAATCTATTACCGTTCCAGTAGGAATTGACTTCTGTGATTCTACACAGGCTGCTAGTTTCCAGTTATGGTAAGTTATGCTAGAATGGCATTTCAAAAACAAATCGTTTATATGCAGTGCAAATGAATAACATTGATGTCCTATACTACTGGAATGTTAACATAGTTGACTGGAACACTTTTAAAACAAAATGAATTATCTTTAAGGTTGATCAGTATATTCAGTTTTGAGGTGCAAAAGTTCTTTCTGTCTTTATTTTTTGAAAAATAGCATAGTTTATAGCACAGCATATAGCATAGCATAACAATGTTTATTAATTTGATGATGATGTTTATTTACATCCTGCCTTTATTGCTTTTTATAAATAATTCACTGCAGCGAACATACCTAATACTCCTTCCTCTTCCTATTTTACCCACAACTACAACCCTGCAAGGTGGGTTCGGCTGAGAGAGAGTGACTGGCCCAAAGCCACCCAGCCTGCCTTCATGCATAAGGCAGGACTAAAATATACAAAGAACATTTTCAGAGCCGTTCTTTCAAGTGCAATCTATAATTTTTATGCAGTATTCATTACTAAGATCAAGCCTTTCTGGAGAAGAATAAAAAGAGCCTCTACAGTGAGTTGCTGAGTTTCTCAAAGCTTTATAATGTTCTAGAATCTAGATATTAAACAAATTAAGCTAACTCAGTCAGATGTTACATATTTGGGGGAATTATTTCTTAAGAGCTTGTGAGAAAAAAACTGCAATTACAGGTAGGACTGGACTTAACAACCGCAATGGAGCTCATAAGTCGTAATGGTTATAAATAAGGCCATCTATGTGATTGACCCAATTTTATGACTTTTTTTGTGGCAGTTATTAAGCAAACACCACAATACTGAAGCAAACCAATGGTTTACTATAGGTTGGTTATGTGAGAACCAGAACCAAAGGAGGGTTTTCAGTAAAACTGTCATAAAATGTGATCACATAACTGCGAAACTCTGCAAATGTCCATATATGTGGGCTTTTGCCAAATGGTGCCATGTAACTGTGGAGAATGGCTGTTGGAACTTCAGAACCAGGTCATAAGTATTCTCAGAGAAGTCCATTGTAATTTTGAATGACTAAGCGACCTGTTGTAAATTGAGGACTACCTGTGCAAGATTAAAGCAGACTCTTATGTATTACCTGAATGTTGGAAATCAAAAAATGAAAGAACGTCTGGAATGTTTTTTACAGAGGACAGCAAAGTAAATGTAGGCAAAGTTTAATTTCAAAATAAAAGAATAACAGAGTTGGAAGTGACCTTGGAAGTCTTCTAATCCAACCCCCTGCTCAGCCCCCTATACTATTTCAGGCAAGTGGCTGTCCAATCTCTTCTTAAGTTTCCAGTTTTGGAGCATCCACAATTTCTGGAGGCAAGTCGTTCCACTAATTAATTGTTCTAACTGTCAGGAAATTTCTCCTTAGTTCTAGGTTGTTTCTCTCCTTGATTAGTTTCCACCCATTGCTTCTTCTGCTGCTTTCAAGTGCTTTGGAGAATAGGTTGACTCCCTCTTTATGGCAACCCCTTAGATATTGGAACACTGCTCATAGTCCTTCTTTTCATTAAACTAGACATACCCAATTCCAGCAACCATTCTTTATATATTTTAGCCTCCAGTCCCCTAATCATCTTTGTTGCTCTTCTCTGCACTCTTTCTAGATTCTCGACATATTTTTTACACCATGGCAACCAAAACTGGATGCAGTGTGGTTTTACCAAGGCATTATAGAGTGGTATTAACATTTCATGTAATCTCCATGTGAAATTCACCATCTCATTCCATCACTTTTAGTTCTGAATCCTTCCCTTCTCTTCCTTGTTCCATCAATGAACAAATATTCTCATGTGGAGAAGCATCTTACTCTGAGCCAAAATGAATCATCATTAATCACAGCACCTTTAGATATTATATGTATTAGAGTCATCCATACTGCCCTTGTATTAACTACATCCAATGATGCTGGATTCGTCTACACTTACCTTGGATAAAGTCACTGGCCGTTAACTAACCCATTTAGTCAACTCCATCCTATACCAGTACAATCTTATATAGAGAGCTTAAGAAGGCATTCCGTTTTTAGGATAAAGGTGAACAAAAACATAACTTGCTCAACTGTCAAGCTATTGCACAGATAGCTTATCAAACTCTTCTCTTCCAATCTTTTATCGACCATTCTCTTCAAATTTTCAAGAATCTCCATTTTCTTAGCATTGTTCTAAGTATTGTTCTCAGACCAGATCAAGAATAACATTTATGTCATATTACATCATCATCACTTAATGATCATTCTTGAAGCTGGAAATGAGATGGACTTTGGGCTTTATTGCTCATATTATTATTCCCTTTGAATGGACAGCAGGAGTTATTATCTTTAGACATCCTTGGTGCATCACTCATATGATTTCCACTCAGGATCACATTCAACACATTAACTTACTTTGACACAACCACATTTGATTATGACTTGCAGTTCCAGGTACCATTACTGCCCTTCCAACATCGATTCTAGTAAGATTACCAGTCATTTCTTAGATAATGCAAACACTTGCCTTCATGTTAACTCTGCTACTACAGCAGTTATGAGTCCTGCTTTTGAAATGAATGTGCAATGCTTGCCTGCTCAGGTTTCAAGGAGTCCTTAGTGATAGTTAGTGTGTTTCTCTTTCAAAGATGGAAGGCTATGCACTTGATCAGTTGGTATTGCCTATGCCTAAACTCCTAAAGGAAATAAACTATGTTCTTAACAGCTTTTTTGTGTGACTCTTAAGCTTAGTTATAGCAATTCATCGCAGATTTCAAATTGTACACATGGATATTTGCTGCACAGTAGCTCACTGTGCTTGCCAATCCTGAAGCAGCTTCTGTGTCTATAACTACTAGACTAGAAAAATATAAAGTACTATAGAACAGAAGTCATGTTATTTTTCTGTCATTCATTGCCAAAAAACATACTTCGGTAATAGAAATCACTTAAAGCAGGATTCAGTCTCTGAATCAAGTGACTTCCTGTGGATTGGAAGTTTGAGGCAATGTGCAAATGATATTCATCTCCGTTTCCTTTAGAAATATGAAACATTAGGCCTGTACAGCCTGTCATTAGCATTTACTATTGCTTGTTTTACTCATCTATTGGATGAGAAAAGAGAAATTTCCTAGCCCAAATCATAGCTTGTCCAAACAACAGATAAAGCATGTGGTGAATTACAGTTGCAGCATTTTTCTAGGGTAATCACTGCCATGGAAATGAATGAATGAATGAATGACTCTAAATCTGTTCTTCAAGTCTTATGAAATATAACCTAGTGTAAATGCTATTTGTTGTCAGTGGGGATGTTTAGTGTGAAAATGGGTGGTCAGTTTTGTTACCATTTATTTATCCTCTCTTTTAGTCTTTCCACATCCCTAAGGATCTTTACCAATGTGTTGCCATTGACTATCTGTCAGGAATCCATATATGCATGTATTGGAATAATTTGCTGCTTCTGCCACCATGTAGATGACAGTTGTTCTGCGACTTTGAGATCACTCTCTCCCATCTTACATTCCCTAAAGGTTTTCATCAACTTGGCAAGTTGGTGCTTTGCTTGTTCTGTTCTGCTTTTCATGAGAAGATTGTCCTGATTTTATCTCTGAAGGGCTTTCCTCCAGCCAGCTAGCTAGCTGTCACCTTATTTTTCTTAGTTAATCAATCCAGACTCAGTGTCATTCTTCTATTGTGATAAGCCAGCAATTATTGGCGCCAGCTTACTCAGGACTTCGGCAGAATTTTTCAGATATTCAATTTAAATGGCTTGACTAGACTTTTTAGATACCTGGCTAGTTTTGTGCCTAAGGTAGGACTAGTCACAGTGCCTTAACCACTACACCAGATTGTTTCTCATAAGGGGAAAGAGAAGAAATTTAAAGTGCTTTAGACGAAAGAACAGTTGAGTCACTGATAAGTGTAAACCCTGCTACTATTAACAAAAGAATGGCCTAGGCCAGGGGTGTCAAACTCAAGGCCCAGGGGCCGGATCCGGCCTGTGAGGTACATAGATCTAGCTCGTGGGGCCCCTGGAAACAGCAAAGGACAGGCCTGTAGTGCTTCTGCTAGCAAAAACGGGCTACCAAGCTCCACTTTCACTGGCAGAGGGTTGCAGGAGGCTGAGGCAGCCGAAAACGGAGCTCGGGAGCCCGATTTTGCTGGCAGAGCACTTAGGCCACCACAGGTGCCCCTGACAGGAGTGACATCGAGCTAGCCACGCCCACCCTGGCCACTCATCCACCCCCCAGGTCAAACACAACCTTGATGCAGCCCTCATTGAAATCGAGTTTGACACCCCTGACCTAGGCTATGACAATTAGATGTTCTCTTTCTATACCTGAAATTGTTTTACCAAGACCCAGTAATCAACTGCAAATGGGGAGAATTGAAGGGGGGGGGCATCTCTGCAATCTTAGTTTAGAAAGGTAATCTTTTAATGTTTTTATTTTCTATAACTACCAGAACTGCCATACAGGGGGTGTTATTGAAGAGATGTATTCATTTATTAAATTTATATGCTACCCATCTCACTAACAAGCAACTCTGGTTGGCTTACAAACATCATAAAAACAGAGGTACTAGCATGAAAGCATTAAATATAAAATAAACCAAAATTAAATATGTTTAAAACCAGGATACTATAGGGTGGGGGTGGAATGTTCTTCCTAGTCGACTAACAACCTCAAACATGGAACACCCACATTGGGTCCCCAGGCCCATTGGCTGATCCAGTTTTAAGGCTCTTATGAAGGGGTATCAAACTCAAGGCCCGGGGGTTGGATCCAGCCTGCAGGGTGCTTAGATCTGGCCTGTGGGGCCACCCTAAAAACAGCAAAGGAGTAGCCTGTGGTGCCTCTACCAGTGAAAATGGAGCTCAGGAGGACCTTGTGCCCCTCCCCCCAAGCTCTGTTTTCGCTGGCAGAGAGCTTGGGCCACCACAGACACCCTCTTCTCCTGGACCCTGACAGCTGGAATAGTTTGACTGACAGTGTCTGCAGCATGCCCCTTCTGCCAGAACAACTGGGGCGGACCAATCCTATTGGAGTGAAACAGTTCCTCAGGTAAATTGTTGAAGGCATCCATTTTTTTTCCCAAACCAGGATCCTTTTTCCAACTAGACATGCCTGCATTTAGTGCATATCAATACTGACTGAAAAAGGAAATTAACTCCTACAAATAATGTGAGCTAGAATTCTATTACACATTGTTTCTTTTTTTTTGTTTAAAAGATTTGTATATTTATTCTCATCAAATACTGTGTATTGAAAAGGTATTGAAATCAAAATAAGTAGCAATTAGGCTAGGCTATATTGCTGCTAAATTCAAAGTAGCTATGTAGAAATCAGCTAGCTAAGGAATTATGGTTATCAATACAAAAGAAAATAGATTGTATAATTTTTATATCCTTATATTGAAATGTAATCTAGATTTTCCACTTTCTTTGGGACTGGAAAAGTATCACAGTGCAATACAATAACATTTTATAAGATTCTTGCAAATTATAAGAGTATTAAAAGAAGTTTACCTTTTTTCTTTGCCTCATATAACAATATTTAGTGCCAGTGCTGATTTACTATAAAGGACAGTATGTTATGGGTATATAGTATACTGATCTCATATTAAATAATATGCTTTAAATTTTTCATGTTTACAGACTGTTTGCATTTCAAGTGCCTCTTGCTCCATATAGTAATAATTCAGTTTCAGACTTAAGGCCCTGAAAGCTTCAGAATTCTTTGCAGTGATGAATATAAGCAATGTAGCATAACACATTGATTTTATGCATATCATCATCTTTATGTTTTGGGAGGTCTGCTGTATTAGTGATATATAAAAACTGATTACCTTCTCCAACATTGCCTAGTAATTGTTTATTATTTTCCTATTAGACAAACAAGAAAGATCAATATTCCTCAACACTGGTCTGTGAGTAACATCATTGTAAATAGATTTGCTTCAGACACCAGTGGTGTTTTCATTGTAATGATTTGAACAATGTGAACCCAATGACACAACTCAAACCAAGCACAGAGTTGGAGGGGTAAAAAAACAAAAATAATTGGTTTCCTCCTGTTTTAACACATTTGCGAGAGGTGTATCTTCAAGTTATTGTTGACTCCTGGCAACTGCCTGAACCAGTCCCTGACATTTCTTGGCAAGATTTCAGAAGTGATTTGCCATTGCCTGCTTCATAGGGCTGAGAGGATAAGACTGGCCCAAGAGCACCCAGCTAGGTGGGCCTAGAACTCAGGGCCTTGCAGTTTCCAATCCAGTACCTTCACCGCAACACCAAATTACATCACAATACCAAGAATCTGTTAGACGCAATGAACATGAGCCTGGCTAGAGTTCAAAAGTACTGTAAATTTATTTCATACTACCTATATACAAGTATCTGATCTACTAGCAGCCAAGGCAAATTGGCTGTAGATAAAAGTCAACAGAATTCCCAGGGGGCTGAAGATAGGTCTCTTGTGGGAGAGTAGTAACTCCAAACTTCTACAGAATCTGGTATCATTAGTTTTGTAATTCAAGTCAAATGTGAATTAAGTAGAAGTATAGAATATAGTTTAATAAAAAGGGAATTGAATTCAACACTTGTTGCTATAGAAATATTTTACATGTTTCTTCTGCACTTCTTCGTTGAGATATATTTCTTCCTAAGTAGGGCAGCCGCACAAACAGGCTGAAGAACAGTTTTTATCCGTAGGCTGTCGGACTCTTGAATGCAAAATAACATCATAACTACATAGTACGATGGACTTGCAAGGACGGCACAACATGTAACATGTTCACACTGATGCAATAGGACTAGGTGGTTGTTAATATGATTTATTGGGTTAGGGATTTTCTGTCTTTACTGTGAGTTGTATTGTGTTTGGGGGAGTGTGCACTGAGGGAGCTCAACCAATCTAATTGTACATATGTTGTGCGCTGACAATAAAGATTTGAATTGAATTTGAACCTAGCAGCAAAAGCAGGAAGAAAGTTCAGCAAAAAAAATTCTATTTTGCTGAATTTATAGGGACTGGAAAATAGCTGATGCCTAAGTGCTAAATTTATATGACTATAGGTTTAAATCTTCTCAGAGCTTGCTCACTTCCACCAAATTCAGCTTGATGAACCAATTGCAGCTGCCATTCCATTTCTGTAATGGAATGTGTGGGTGACTTTGGTGGACAAGGAAAAGAGAGGTTGCCTAGGAAAGAATCAGACAAGGGAAGAAGCTTAAATGGTCAGGGAAGAAACTTAGGAAGGATCCACCCTAATTGATCAGATGGTAAAGTGGTGGTGGTAAGTTTGTACCTTCAGATTTTCAAGATTAATGTAGTCTTACAGTAATGTGCAATTAGCTTATCTATTTGGTGTCTGGTTTACCCAGGAGGATTGACAATTTCATCCATTCTAAGGACACAGCATCAGATCTCTTCTTGTCTTATTTCCCTATAAGAAGGGAGAATAAGCTGCTCAGGATATTTAATGGTGAAGTACAGAAGTCATACTTTTACTCAGAATTATTGCAGAAGTTTTTGCTGGACTGAAAAGGGTAATATACAGTAAGCTATCTGTTTCTCTTAGCCAGTGGCCTGAATCCCAGTGGCCAAAAGTTGTACCTTGTGATATTCTCTGCAGCCTGCAGTTCTATTGGCAGCCCTTTGTAGTGGTGTATTACAAAGGTAAAAGGTCTCTATGATGACTAGAAATTGTTTCCATTTCCCAAAACCACTTACATTGTATGTCACAAATAATAGATTTTTCTCTTACACCTTCTAAACAGAGCATATGTTTTATCTACACTGGTCTTTCAAATGACTTTATATTTGTTTGGAATATTTTATGTCCACATTTCAAGGACCAAATATATGTGACATTCGTTTATAGTTAAGGGAAGGTTCCCAGCATAAAACAATTCTGATGATAATTATTTCCTTACATTGTTCGAAAAGGGAGAACTTTGTCTTACATCAAATGTAATTGATCCTGAAGCAGTGTAATCACAATTACTCACTTTCTTAATTAGCCTGCCCAAAATCAGAAAATGGAAACCGATCAGCAGTGTTTAAATCAATAGCTTTGTAGTAAGGCTTGAGTGGGGAGGGAGATAATGGTAATGGGTAGATCAATTGGTTTAGATGCCATCCATTGACTGTGTTTTGTATCACAAAATCTACACTTTTAAAGTAACCAATATATTGGAGCTAGCAATTCAGGAAAAAGCAAGCGGTATAAAAAAAAGTAAAAATTAATAATAAAACATTTAGAATTCTTTTATTAAGTGGTTCCTTCTATAAATTATGGTAAAAGAGGGAAAACTTAACAGAAAGAAATTAAAATGTCTGAAAGTGTTCTTTGATAAATGCTATATTTATTAGGCTATGCTATGAAGAAAAATTAATTTCTCTTTCATTAAAGAATCTTAAAGGTTATAACATACTTCTTTACCAGGGTTAGAAAGTTGTTTATAATAAATATTCATAATAGTATGGGTTTTTTTTTAAAAAAAAAACACTGCCTATTTTATTTAGTTTTCAGCAGTTGGTGTTTTGGATGATCAGCTAAATAAAAATATGTACAATATAAAATAATGTAATTAATATTTTGGACTAAATTATGACCACACTATTTCAATCTGTGTGAAATCATGTGATAAATTCATCTTTTTTATATATTTTACAATTGAATGCAGCATTAAAGGACTACTATATTTTCCTAAGCTTTATTAGCTTCACGAATAGTACAGAAGAACCTCTGGTCACGACCATAATTCGTTCCATAACTTTGGTCACAACCCAATTTGATCGTGACCCAAACCTAACCAAAATTAATGCAGCAGCCACACATGGGTTGCTGTTGTTTGTAAACAAACAAAAGGAAATTTGGCGCTTACAAGAAATACCTGATTTGGTCATGATCAGAAGTATTTGTAACCAGAGGTTATACTGTATATAGCAACTTGCTCTGCTAATCTCTCACTTATAAGTGAATCTTAATGTATACTTTGTAAAAACCAACATATTATATAGAGCATATTCACATTCATTTATAAAGCTCAATATATTCAGTGCCATAATATAAATTCCAGCATCCAGGTAGTTGGGATCTCCAATCCTCTTGTCAAACAAAATGTTAAATAATGCAAGGGACAGTTGTCTAATTTGAAAAATTACATTCCTTGCTATATTCCACTACCTTGCATCTGTACTTAAACCCTTTGGGTAAGCTATACAGCACTTAATAATATGCTAGATTTTGGAAAATCACAACATTTTTCCATAGACAAAAGATCCTTAAGTTTCTTTTCTTTTGTTTTTTTTTAATAGTTAACTCTTCTGGGAAAGATAAGTTAACTATTTAATGTAAACTTGATATTTTCTTTAATATGTGCTGCAGGATTTTGGAGTTGTTACTTTCCAATCATCATTTAACGTATTTATTAATATTTTACAATCTTCTTCTAATAAAGTTTATTTATTTACTTACTTGTTTTTCATTTTTCTGGCCCACCCAATACAAAAACTACAGATGAAGATAAGCAAAGGTACAGTGGAATGAAATTGGATTGCCTTGAGGGAGGATACTGTCTGGAATTCATTCATGAAATGCCAGGAAGGACAATATTATGTGGACCTCAGGAGGAGCAAGTCTCAATGCAGGAAGCCCTGAACCATACAGTGGTCCTAAACTCACAGCTAACAGACACACCCTATAAGCTGTAGTGTATTTTAGCTGTTCCAGACTGCAGTTTATTTTAATAAACATCTGGATTCAAGCAAAATACGATTTCGTATCTACTTATCCTGAAGCTGTGTGTTGAATGGGTTGAGCAATTTCATTTTTCTAGCATCATTACTCTTTTGAAAATTTAGGCAAAAAATTAAATAATAGATTGATTTCATGCAGACTAATCAGATTTTTAAACATTTTACTATATAGCTATTGCATAAGGTTTTTAAAGTAGATTTATTGTACTTACAGATTAGAATAACATTTCTAAAAATAAGTAACCCTAGATTTACTTCAATTTATTAGTTTGCTAAGGTAATGTACTTGTGATTCATTTAAGTGTTAGTGATTTGAATTTTAAAATTTGGTTTTTTTATTTTTATCTGCTATTCATCTGCTTCATAAAAGAAGAACCACTTCTATATTTATCATTATATTTACCTATTTAGTAATCAATATCACTTCATATTTATAAGGTCAAAAGTCTATCGAAACCAATAACAAATATTTGAGGTTAATTTAAATACCGTGGATATTGCTCAAATTGATTTTTATGTTAGAAACTATTGTACTAATATTTGTAAGACAATAAAAGGGACTTTCCATTGATTATGGACTAATTTACTATTAGTATTCTGCAGCAAAATAATACTTTCAGGCATCTCTAATGCTCAAAAAGCATCCTAGTCTATTTCACAAGCGTGTTATGATATTAAATTGTTCAGCCTTTATCGTCAGCCCTGGATGACAGCAGAAAGTAAGTTGGGTTAGAACTCGACTACTTCTTGGATGGAAACTGCTGGAAAATTCTAAAATTCTAAGTTTAGATCAAGATTAAAAAAAAAAAAAAACCAGAAGAAAGCAAATCAGTTTCATACAATTGTCATGATGCTACATGGACACTTCCATGCAATTACCAAAGGTTTAGCTCAGCTTGAAGGAGTCTTCATTTTTTAATATTATGGGAGACCACTATATTTGCAGAATTAGTGTTACTATGTTTGGTTTATATTTTACCTTTCCTCTCAGGTGTGCTTTTTTCATCCTGTACACTAAATTGTTAATGTTTTCTGATTCAACTACCTGGACCCTTAATTTTATAAACATGTACCTGAATTTCCAGGTTCCCGGACACAAACTGTGAATCAAAGAAAGTCATGAACTGTCTTTACAATTACAGTTTTAACATTTCAGGTATTGATTGGTCCATATCATAAGATGAACGAAAATAATTCTTTTGCTCTCTTTTTTATGGGTATTGTAGACTGTTTTGTTTGTTTCTCCTTTCTTTTCATAGTGGCTCCTCACTCTTATTTTCACCTTATATTTTTCTTTTAATTATTTAAAAAGTGAAACTGAACAGTGACTTAATCTACAGGCATGGGATCAGTGTGAGAAACCTTAAGATGCACTTGAAATTTTTCTTCAAATTCAGAGGGAGGCTCTGAATCTAATCTAAGAAGGAAAAATGTAACACAGTACCTGATTGCTCTGTCTGTACCTGAATTTTCTGAAGGACCTTTTTAAAATATCCATATTAGATAGGGAAAGCAGGGAAGATTAAGAAAAATAGTATGGGAAAATTAGTGTGGTGTTGAATTTTTAGGATCATTTTCTACTAAAGCTCTGGCCTAAATTCCATTGTTAGCAGTACAGAGGGAAATTAATTTTAAAAATTCTAGGAAAAGTAACAAAACTTCATTTTCATCTTGCTATTTTATCATAGATTCATAACATCCTTCTGTTTTGCCTCGTGTTTGGATACCATTATAGGAAACAGTTGTACGTGTTGGGCTGCTTTTAATCCCTATATTTTAACTTTGTTCTGTGGTACCTAAAAATGGAATCTTATGCCAAAAGATTATTAAGGTGATGAGTAATAAGCCATAAACAAGTTACCTAACCAGTGCCTAAGGAGATTCTCAATCATTCAGGTCATGGTTGTCCCAAAGGTACTTTTTCAAAAGTCAACTGGATTTTCTTTGTTTTTTCTCGAAGACATTTTGCTTCCCATCCAAGAAGCATCTTCAGTTCTGATTAAATTGCGGGGATGCTTCTTGGATGAGGAGCTAAACTTCTTCGAGAAAAAATAAAGTATAGCTGCCTTTTGAAAAAGCATCTGTGGAATTACTTAATAAGTGATAAAAAGAAAATTAACGTAATAAATAAAAACAATGCTGAAAATTACTTGGGAAAAATCAGTTTGTATTTTCTCTTTTTTTCCTTTTCTTTTTTTTGTAAAAATGTACATAATCATACAATTCTCACTTGTAATTGTTTTCTTCCACAGTACAAAGAATGATCACTTCAGTGTTAGTATTCAGCCTCCAGTTGGAGAGTTACTTTTACCAGTAACTATGACAGAAAAGGATTTCAGAAAAGAAAGAGGTGAGAAATAAATTTAAAATTAGATAAATAAATTATCTTACCGTAAAATATTGTAAGCATTCCAGACATCTCCAGTTCTAGTGTTTCACATGACATATTATCAGAAATCAGCTATGAAGTTATAGCCCTGTCATCAAAAACTTCATAATGCCTGAAGTGTCTTCTTGGATACGCTTTTCTCCTTTTCCCTCTTTTTACCATGTGGTGATTTCACTGCAAATACCAAAAAATGGTATATCATATTAACCAATATTAAGCTAGAATTCTGCTATTCAGATACAATGAGAATTTCTGGTGTATAAAAACCACTGACTATAGAATAGAACATGATGGTTTTATATTGAATCTGGTATATATTGGCTGCATAATATCTTCAGCTACATTATAAAAAGGTTTATGCGCTTAGTTGCATTATTTTTTTTACAATAATTTGACGTCATACTTGAACAGTGATTGTTAATTTTCCAAAATTCTACTTGGTTTACCTGCACGAAATATAAGAAGCTCTTTTGTATTAAATAAAGTTTTCTTCTCAATTGAGCTCCCTGTCAGTTTTGGAAGACAGTTTTCCCTTTTGTCAGTTCTCCTGATAAAAAATCCACGCAGTTTTCTATTGCATAGAAATAATTTTTTACTGGAATGTTTTTCAGTTCCTCTGTCTACCCTGAGCCCCAGTATTTTCTGGTAGTTCTCCATCCAAATATTAACCAGGCTTGAGACCCTGCTTAGCTTCCATTGGCAAATATGTTCAGACAGGTTCTGTCAGCCAACTGTCCCATATTTCATATGTTTCTTTAAATGGCTTATGTGAGGTTATACTCTCATATCGTCAATTATTTCAGTTTAGTATATCACATTCCCCACCCCAAAAAAACCCCCCAAAAGTGTGCTTTTGTTAAAGGAGCATAGTACATCAGAATAATACTATGTATGTCTTTCTATCTTGCATTCAGTGGCTTGAAATAATAACTCATCAGTTATTTCAGTTAGATTATTTTCATGGAGTTGACATCTGATATTAAAATTAGGCCAGTAATTTCTATTTTTAATCTGCTCATAACTATTTACCATTCTTACTTCTTGCTGGCCTAAAGTCTACGTTACGTGAGCACAGCAACCAAGGTGAGTGAGCCTTTGGATTTTCTCATATTTTTTGTGAACAGTTTCCTTCATCTTCTCAAATTGCTTTCCAGCAGTGTAGCTTTAAGCAAAATGGGATATTGTACTCTGTCCCTCTCCCATTCTTATTGTGTGCTTGCTTGCCTGGTGTTTGATTGAGTTTTCTATGCTTAAATGTGACTGAGAGCTTTTCCCCCCCATGGTTGGCCATTCAGAACCAAGAGTGCATAGAAAAAGTGCACTTTGAGAATAGCTGTGGCCCTCTATGGAGTTGTTGCCAAAATTCCTTTTTCTTCTGCCATTTTACTTCTGAGGTTGTTGATTATTTGTCTGAATACATCTGGCAGTTGTTTGCTATGTTTAATAGAGCAGAAAGGCTACTCTGAATAAGCTATTTGAAAATTTGTTTATATGAAGTATTTGTAAATCCATGGAAGCCTCTTGACATTTCAGTATGGCTCTTTCTGTCTTCCTGAATTCATTCTTTGATGCAGGACTGATGCTGTGAAATTTACCCCTAGTTTAAAATTTCTTTTTTTGTTTGTTTGTTAAATGTTTCAGCTATTTTATAAAATTCATAATAATAGAAGTCTTCGTTCTTAGCTTTATTTGTTTTATAAATAAGATTAAGAAGCCATTGAGAAAATATAGAAAAGGGAATTCTTAAGCAGGGCTATTAAATCAGATTGTGTCCAGATTTGGCCTGATTCAGGCAGACTTGAAAAAGCAGGCATCCTACAACTGAAATTCCCTAAATAGTGTGTGATATATTGCTTGCTAAATGGGTATGTTCATATTAAGATGCAGGAAATATAAAATCAAGGGGTTTTCTGCTCATAGGTTTCCCCAGGAGAAAGCCTTCCATGAATAGAAGGACATCCTAGTTTCTCACACCAAAGACATCCCATTAAGAAGTTATGTCCAACCTCTGTACAGCATTTCAAGGAATTATACTAGGCTTACATGGAAAGACTTATGAAGTATGCATTCCAATTCTAGCTCTCTGATCAGTTCCCACATCACACTTATCACATAAAATAATATGATGGGTTTCTGTTTTAGTTTGTTGCTGCAACAAGCTAGCCCATTGTGCTGTATTCAATAAACCGTAATTAAATAAGCAAAGGCTTAATGTGATCTACAAACTCAACCACTACTAATAGTGAAATCCAGAATATATTGTATCTACTTAAAAATAACCCCTATTCCTATCAGTAACATCTGATTAAATTTGCACATATTTGCAGTATAAATCACAGATAGGATTCTCCTAATTTCCCATAATTTCTTATGATAAAAGGCCTTCCAAGTATAATAATGTAATCAATATAGAATGATTTCTGAGTTTTCTTCCTTTTCTGAAGTGTCTCAGACCTTCGTATCTAGAAATACTTCATTTCATAGTTATTCATTTGTAAAATATTTTGAAATAACAGGATTTTTTAAAATGATAATAATAACTTTTGGAATTATTTTTACAACAGAAATAATAATGCAGTATAATGTGTATGATGAATGCTGATATTCCTGCATAAGATTTTTAAGTAGTCCGGAAAGATGGGAAGGGGTATTTGTGCACTGGCTCTACTTGATAGGCTTTGTTGTGCTAGCCCTTCCCTTCTAACATAGTTTGAAACAGCAGCTGAAATTTGTCTGACTTTGCTCTCCATAATCATTTTAAATTAGGTCTGTCCTTTAGCTTATGTTTCCAACTTCAAATATTGAGCAGTGTTTATTGATGCAAATCATTTAATAATACCAGTGCTAATTCTTTCTGTAATATGATAGGCTACCACACTTCACAGAGGTGTCATGCCGTTTTCCTTAAATATCCAGAATTCTTTAGGAAGAAGCCAAAGGATCCAATCTCTGTCAATGATTTTAATATTATGTTAGCATTTTTTATAATGTCAAAGTTACTAAAAAAATAATAATCCTACAACCTTTGTGTTTCCAGCTTCATGCTACAATTTAAGTTGCTTGGTTTTTCATTAGGAATGCTGTTATTATACATTTTTATAATTAGATGCAAGATCTGCAATTATTTTGTTTTTGAAACCTAATTCTTTTCAGTGGCAATTTGTTTTTCTGGATTTTTTAAAACTTTCTGTTTTGGTCCAAGTGCAGGCAGTAGATTTATATATATATATATAAGCTATATCTTAAAAAAAAAAGAAATAAAAGAAAATCCACAAAATGTTTGCTTGATTTTTATCAAGATTTATGCTTACAACATTTTCTCTCTCCTTAACAAGCAAGGTGCTAATTCTTTAAATGGTCAGGCATTCCCTATTTTCTGGCCTTTAACTACCACAAGCAATCATATTTGATGCCCCTTAATTAGAGCACCTTTTTTTCTTTTCAGGTTCTTTTCCACCTCAGCAATCGAGACAATACATTTGCTTACCATGCTAAGTGTTCTTTTGCATGTAAATTAATCTTGATTCAGTTTACACTGTCATGCTGAGTGGTACAAATTGCCTATAACAATAAAACAGCATGAGTTAAAAATAAAGGGGGTGGTGGTAGTGGTAAGGCAGATTGAATGTGTGCCTTACTTGATAGGATGTTACTTTGCTTTATGCCAATACATTAGTCAATGATAATGAATCTTCTGTTCTGAAAAGCATGGTTTAGTTGATTTTTTAAATTTTACTTCAATGGAGCAGTACCTTGTCTTTATAGAACAAGTTAGACAAACCATTAATGACAAGAGTGTTAAGGTTAAATATGAAGCAATGCCTTCCCTTCTCTGAGTGCTATCCATCTTTCCATTTACAGGAGCTTGACAAAAGTACTGGCTTTGTACAATATTTCCCTTAATTACATAGTACGGAAAACAGGCTTTTAACATAAACATAGTTGCATTCATTTATTCAGCATTTGCTCTTCAATAGAGCTTAATGGAGAAGGTTTAAATCCTTAATGAGTACACACATCTCTCAACAGTGTTATCCCAGTCCTGTGCTTTTGCTTAAAAGCAGCCGTAGATGGCTTCTGTGTTTTTTCAAAGTATTTGCCTAATCTCAATTTTTAAATATCTGCAACAGAACATACAGCTCTAACTAAATTTGCTGTTTTTTTTAAAAAAAAGCTGGATGATGTTGATATTTCTTTGACTGAAACATTTGGCTTAAAGGACAAAAAAAAACCTTTGATATTCAAGCAAATTAAACATGTTAATACTCCTATAAATATATTTTTTCTGCTTCTAGCACTAACCATTATTGCTTTGTGCCTATTATTTAGCCATGCCTGAATGGACTTTGAGATGAGACTTGGATGTGCTTGTTCTTTCCATTTGATCCTAGTGAGCAGAGAGACATGTGTCTCAGTTCTGTGCCTGTCTGCAAGCAAAGTCTGTTTTCACAAGACATTAATCAGGCTTCACATGATACACATGAGATGGAGGGGCTGACCCTATGTTATGTTATGTTTATTTTTTTTCTTGCACTGGTTTCCAATCCAGTGTCTTCTTTTCTTTTCTTTACATGTACACTTTTAAAGGGGAATTTCCATAATAATGCATTCGTTCTTTTGGTGTAATTGAAAGAGCCAAATGTTGTTCGAGCTTTGTAGAGGTGGGAAACTTAGCTATTCTGTCTGTTGCCATTCAATATCTTTTTGTCAGATGAAGATAAATTATCAAAAAGTACTTCATGCAACTGAAATTTGAATAATAGGAATAATTGATTTTTATATTTATACTGTATTCTTAAAAATTATACCAAAATCCCTTTAGAAAAGAAGAGTTAAACTTTTAACAAAAACTAAATGTATTCTCAGTGGCTGTACATTGTCTTTAATATTAATTGCATTGATACCCAGTTTTTACTGTTTCAGGAAGGCTGACTGGTATGAATGAAGTATCCGCTACAATCTCTGTGGCACCACAGAATACTACCCATCTTATGATACTGCAGAAGGTAACAAGCATAGCAAACCTTGGTGGAGTTCCTTCTGGTGAAGATAACATCCACAGGTAATCACTGTGTAAAATCTGTAAAGTTTAATATAGAAATTTTGTATATGAATAGGTGACTACTTAAAGTTTGCATTCAAAGTCAGGTTTGGTCTCTAGCACACTTAAATGATATTGATTCATTGCTTGTGGATGCCCATTTTCAATTATCATAATAATATCTTCTAGCAATATCCCAATTAACTCCAGCAATCTGTTTATAAATAATGTTCTACATGCACCTGAATATATATATAAAAATCAGAGGGAATGGTAGGTAAATTGTCTGTGCTTCTTGTTTGACCACTTACTACAAGAAATATTCCTAAAGAGTTGTAACATTTAGATGTAAGATGTAGAAAATGGCAACAACAACAACAAAAGACACATTGATATTGGGAATTTGTATCACTGTGTCATTTCTAGTAGCAGTTTTGTGCTATTCGCATAATTTTCCTTTAACGATAACTATTATTTCAGAATTACTGAATAATTGTTATCTGCTCTTATCATGTTTGGGTCTTATTTTTAAGCTTCCTGATGGCACTTTTTCTGCTTAAGAGGGACACTTCTGTATCTTTATGAATGCATTACTCGATAAAATAAAAAATCAGTACTCATCTATGTACAGAGAAACAGGAGAAAAGAAAATATTGCATAGGCCACTGTAAATTCCTTGTTAAAATTTATAAATACTGTTTTATCACTATAGGATTAAATAAAGCTATAGAGAAAATCTGTGTATCAGCTATTTTCTTTATATGTGTTATCCTTTATAGAAGAAAAGTTATCATTTTCTAAACTTTAGAAATCTATAGGTTTCTAAATGAATAAAGTTATGTAGCTGTGGACATAATGATAAAGTTGAGCTCAAATGAAGGATGGATGAATATAAGGTTGGATGGAACAGAAAATATTTACTAGCGGCAGGGAAGTCAAGAAGAAGCAAGGGAATTTTAGGAAAGAAAATGTAGAAGAAACAAAGAGGAAGCAAACTGTAGTAAGTGAGACCTTGAAAAATAAGCTAAAACAAGGGGAAGAGTACTGAGTAACTTAGGGTCTATGGCAAAAATATTCTCATGAAGGTGTCAGAAAAAAGGATGAAGAAAACTCAACTACAAAATAAAGTGGGAAAGAAAGCTTGTTAAACAGATTCTTGCCTTCATTACAATTGATTGAGCATTGTTGGGAGATCTCTGAGAATTTTTTAAAATAACGCGTTGTATTCTGCTGTGTAACATCCAAACATTAGCATTACACAGTTTGAAATTCATTTCTAGACTGAGAAACAGCATTTGATACAGCCTTTAAAAGGGAAACACTGCAATTTTACTAAAAACGAATATGAACCTTATCTTAATATTCACGTTTTTAAGGTAAATGTTTAATAATCATCATCACCATAATTACATCCTGCAACAATACCATTAACACCATCAAACAACAGTATCTATCTCTCCCAGGTCCTTGGGAAGGACTTGATACATAGCTAAAAATGCCAAATCCAGTCTAAATATCTGGCTGTGTGACAAACCATAATAACAGTCCTTATATTAAAAGAAAACACTGGTATTAACTGTGAATAGTACTTACTTGGCCAAATTCTAAGTGATTAGTCTGTAGGAAATGTCCAGCCTTCTTCAGTAAGCTGAAATTGTATATCTTTTCTAGTGCTATTTTAATAGAATTAATTAAACATTATTTACATGTGATTGTTACACTAAAATTTGCATTTTATTTTATTGTATTTGAAAAGCTGCAAAATTTGGTGTGCACACTTTTCCAAACATATGGCACATATCAATTTTCAGAATGTCTTGAACAAAAAAATATCTATGCTTGCTGACTTCCCAATATAACAAACAGTTCAGATTTTAGAAATATTAGACAGAAACATTTGCTTACTTTTCAATAATATTTGAATGAATTAAAACTCAATTTCTATTCCAAAATGTTCAATAATCACTTTAAAAACTAAACTTGGTTTTATTGATCTTGTTTGGCAAATTGTGCAGTTGAATGCAAAATAAAGTTTCTAAAATAGGATTCTTCTTTTCTTGTCTATGTTTTTTGATGAAAAATGGAGCACTGTGAAAGAAAAAATATTGCAGATGATCTATTTATGTATATGAGCTGAGCATTTTACTACTGTTTTCAACCTTTGGTTTTCCTGAAGCCCTTCCACATAAAAATGATTGCTTTTATCTTAATCAAATCTGCAAATATATTGTATTGTATTATTACATTACACTACACTACCCTATAATATACTAATATTATCACAGCATAGCATAGCATAGGCATAGCATACAAGGCTTGGTTCTCATTTGCTGTATCATCCTATCAATGCATCAGTGGTCAAGGAACCAATATAATAGTTCTTTTGATTTTCACCCCAATATTATAGGAAAATACAATTATGACTACACACAGTCCTTGATTTACGATCGCAATTGAGCCCAAAATTTCCATTGCTAAGCAAGAAATTGTTGAATAAGCTTTGCCCCATCTTATGATCTTTTTTGCCACAGTTGTTAAGTGAATCACTGCAGTTGATAAATTAGTAGCACAGTTATTAAGTGAATCTGGCTTCCCCATTGACTTTGCTTGTCAGAGGGTCACAGAAGGTGATCACATGACCTCGGGACACAGCAACCAACATAAATACATGCCAGTTGCCAAGCATCCAAATTTTGATCATGAGGATCCTAGAACGGTCATAAGTGTGAAAAATCGTTATCAATCACCTTTTTCATGCCATTGTAACTTCATGCCATTCATCATTAAACGAATGGTTGTAAGTCGAGGACTGCCTGTACATGGTTCCTCTTGCTTACTGAGGAAGCAGTTTTTCACAGATTTATGTCTCTATGTATTTTGATGAGAGACAAACATTACAGGTTTTAAAAATTCTATTAAATTCTATGAAAATTAGAAATATGAATAAATGAATTTTATTTACCGTATTTTCCGGCGTATAAGACGACTTTTTAACACATGAAACTCTTCTCAAAAGTCGGGGGTTGTCTTATACGCTGGGTGTCGTTCTCCTGTAACCAGGCAGACCAGCCCGAAAGGCTCTGACGAGCCTTAAATGTCTCTGGCGATCTGAGCTCTGATGATCTGCTAATCAGGCAACTCAGCTGGGATCGCCAGAGCCATGGAGAAGGAAAAAAGTTTTCCCCCTCCAGCTTGCTTACCTTAGCTGCTTGCCTTGCTTCACTTTGCCTTGCTTCGTTTGCCTGAATCCATTCCATCAGCAAGCAACTCCCTGCCTGCAATCAAGCAGGCAGGGAGTTGTGGACTTCAACTCCCAGAATTCCTCAGCCAGCAAAACAAAGCTGGCTGAGGAATTCTGGGAGTTGAAGTCTACAAGTCTTAAAGTTGCCAAGGTTGGATACCCCTGTTCTATTGGGTAAGTTTTTTTTCCCCTTTGGGATCTTTAAAAAAAATAGTTAATCAGCTTTTTTTTTTAGCTGTTCTTTTTTAGACCTAGCCATTTAAAGTTTAGGAAGTTTTAAATTTAGCTTTCATATAAAAATAAAATAAAATAATATTTGTGCAGCTTTCTGAGATTTAGTGTGTTTTTGTAGTGTTTCACTCTAACTACACAAACATACAAAATCTCACAAAGCTGTATGTGGAATTTTGTGTGTGTAAAGTGTGAAAGTTGGCTTTTGGGGGTTTTGTGGCTGTGTGAGGTTCCTGCTTGTTGCAGGGGCCATTTTGGGTCTAGCACAGTTGCTTTTACATTGTGGGTGAGCCAGTTGTGTTGTGTTGTGTTGTTTGTTTGTTTGTTTTATTAAATTTATATACCACCCTACTCCCGAAGGACTCAGGGCGGTGAACAGGCACAGTATAAAATACATAAATACAAAAGTTAGAAACAGTTTAAAACCAAATTAAATAATTTAGCCCAAGACAATTAAAAAACCCCATAATTTAAAACAAATTAAAATTTCAGTTTAAAAAATTAAAAAGAAAGGGGAGAAAATTAGGCCAGGCCGACTTGCTGGAATAGGAGGGTCTTAAGAGCACGGCGGAAAGTGCGCAGATCCGGGATCCTCCGTATCTCCGGGGGGAGCTCGTTCCAGATAGTGGGTGCCCCCACAGAGAAGGCCCTCCCCCTGGGGGCCGCCAGTCGACACTGCTTGGCTGATGGCACCCGGAGGAGCCCCTCTCTGTGAGAGCATACCGGCCGGTGGGAGGCTGTTTGTGGAAGTAGGCGGTCCTGTAAATAACCAGGCCCTAAGCCATGGAACACTCTAAAGGTGATAACCAAAACCTTGAAGCGCACCTGGAAGACCACTGGGAGCCAGTGCAGCTCGCGCAGGAGAGGAGTGTTGTGTGTGTGTAAAGTGTGAAAGTTGGATTTTTTTGGGCTTTTTGTGGCTATGTGAGGTTCCTGCTTGTTTCAGGGGCCATTTTGGGTCTAGCACAGCTGCTTTTACATTGTGGGTGAGCCAGTTGTGTTGTGTGTGTGTGTAAAGTGTGAAAGTTGTTTTTTTGGGCTTTTTGTGGCTGTGTGAGGTTCCTGCTTGTTTCAGGGGCCATTTTGGGTCTAGCACAGCTGCTTTTACATTGTGGGTGAGCCAGTTGATGTTTTTTAATTTTTATTTGGTGTGCGTTGGAAGAGGGTAGTCTTATACGGCGAGTATAGCCCAAACCCTATATTTTAACAGGAAAATTCGGGTGTCGTCTTATACGCCCAGTCGTCTTATATGCCGAAAAATACGGTACTTCCATTCTTAGTGTTGTTAAGAGTCAGGTAGCATACAAAATGATGATGATGTTTTTACTATATCCTGAAAAGTTTCATTATTGCCTATATATATATATTATTTTAGAAAATGGAAAGAAGGCTGGCTCAAACAACAGCTCCATTTTGATGATGACTGATTGTGAATGAGTGATGTGTCTGTGTATCTGGCTCCTGCTTCTCTGTTCTCTCCCAAATAAACAGAAATAGTTTCACCTGTGAGACTTCTGAACTGAGAAATCATATTATGATTCATTATATGCTTTGCAAAACACAGTTCATACACCATGAACAAACCTTGATTTATTATTTAGAGTTCTAAAGAACACAATAGGCCAGCTGTCTGGTTCAGACAACACAGTAAGTAACTAACATTTGGTTCCCTTTTGCTATTATGGATTTCAGGAAGAACCAATTGGGAATGAACAATCTGCATGTCTAGTTTGCCATCCACACTGAATGCAGACAAAAATTTCCCATAGGCTTCTAAATTCATATTAGCAATTTTATGGCTTATGGCTTATGATTATGCAGATAATCAAATAGAAGACATATACAGAATTCTTCCACTTCAATTGACACATTTCTAAGGCCTGTTGAGAATGAGAAGAGATATTGTATAGTGCACATACACAATCAGCCTTTTGAGACACAGATAGTCCTTGAGTTTACAACCATAGTGAAGCCTGCCTTTATGCTTGGGCAGCCATAATGCTTGCCTGCCCCAGGCCTTCCAAGGCCTTCCCCCCAATCCCCGTCAGGTCCCCACAGGCCTTCAGTTTGGTTTCCACTCAGCCACTCAGGGGAGCCTCAGGACAGCTGATAAGCCAATCGGTGCAGTTTACAAGCTTTAGGCTTGCTTCCCACCGGCCATTCAGCTACCCAGGTCTTGCAGGACTTGGCCGCCTCCTCAACCAATCCAAGGCCCAGCCACACCTAACTTACCCTTCTGTTTTTTGCAACTTCTGAGAGATGAACCCAGCCAATGCGAGGGTCAGGTTTCCTATAGAGAAATCTTCGTTACAGTGTTATTCTGCAAGCAGCTGCTATTTTCTCAATCCTTTTGAAGGCTCCATTTTTAAAGAAGCTCCATTTTTAATAGAATCTTAAAAGTCTGGCTGAGTTTCCCTTTTCTCTCTCTCTCATATCCAAGATAATCAAGGTGGGCCAGCCTTGAGTTTCTTTCTCATTCCCTCTTGTATTTCAGGGCTAGTTTTTGGGCAGGCTGAAGAAATCCTCTCTTACTATACTGAACCTTATGCAGGCATTTGATGGATATTGGGCTTACTATGAAAACAAATGCACTGTATAAAGACACATTTTATTTTTAAAAATCATTTAAATATTCCTTGTATTTATTTGGTGCAAACAAATACTATATTAAACATATACCCTGTTTCCCACAAAATAAGACATCCGCTGATAATAAGCCCAATCGGGCTTTTGAGCGCATGGCAATAAAGCCAAGCGCTTTTTTCAGGGTTCAAAAAAATATAAGACAGGGTCTTATTTTTGGGGAAACATGGTAATATGGATGACATCAACATTTAGTATTCTTTACGGCAACATTTTACTTTATATTTTCGATTAAATCAAGGAATGTTGGAATGTATATTATTGCACAGTTGTGAATATAGAATAGAATACTTTATTGCCCAAATGTGATTAGATACACAAGGAATTTGTCTTCGGTGCATAAACTCTTAGTGTACATGCAAAACAACAAAGTAATAATAATCATAATAATGATACCAGTAAGAGAAGGTAGTAGAACAGATGAGAAGGATGAAAGTAATACAGCCATACTACATGAGTAAATATACTTAGACATGACAGTACTGTGGAAATTAAGTGTTCAGCTGAGTGATGGCACAAGGAAAAAATATATTCTTGTTTATTTTATATTCTATAATTTCACCACAATTGTATCTTGCTACCTATTTTAGTTAAAATTCAGTCTTTATTATCTGCAACAATATATTCAGCTATCACCATGGAAGAAAAATCATTTTATTGTGCAGTAAACATTTGTCAGGATGTAGCTTTTAATATTTGAAATGTGATTCCATGGATAATCTTCACTGGGTTAGACTTCTCTGTGAACTGTGTCATGACTCTGTTGCCACTTCTAATGCATACAGCTGTATTTTCCCTTATCATCTTGATTTGTTGTCAGCTGCAAAGCTGGCAGTTCTCATCCATATCTCCAGAATATAAACAAGTTAATAATCACATCCTTGGGATATCTGACTTGTTTACCATACAGTACTCCATTGTGAAAAATGACCTTTTACAGTGCTTTCTGTTCTGTAATGTGCTCTTTAAGAGGACTTTTGTTAACCTAGGACTGTTTATGTTTATTCAGGTATCTTTGTTGTGGAATTTTGTCAAAAGCTTTGTGGAAGTGAAAGTAAATAACCTTGCCATAGTACCCCCAATTACATACATATTAGAATAGAGTCATCTTCTAATATAGGAATTCTCAAATTTTGCCATATAAAATAAACGAATTTGCTTATTTCTGCCTCTCCCATCGCTGCCTCCAATAAAACTAAGGATTTAATTGAGGTTTGGCAAGAAAAGACATTGACTATTTATTCAAAGATGTAGCTTTCATTATACTGTATATATACTGTTATATTGACAGCTTACTTTCAGTAGTATTGCTAGATTGTATTTTTTCTTACATCCTACAAAAATGCTTTTTTTTTTGCCTAACATAATTTTTATTGAAGACTAGAAAATAAAAGTAATAAACAAAATAGAAAAGGGAAGGGAAAGAAAAGAAAAGAAAGATGATTTGTAAAGTCTTCATTAACCTTAATCGTATTGTACCATAGAAAACCATGCCATCTAAACTTCAAATTGTGTGCTGCTAATTCTAAAATTCTTTTATTTCTCAGCAAAACCCATTCTTTCATTCCAACTAAGCAGCAAGCTGTAAAATACGGTTTCAAATTAGGCAGTCCCAATTGTCCTTGTTCCTTTGAAATCATTTTCTGTTTTCAAACACCAGACTTAGTCTGCAACAGCTGAATAACTTTATAAAAAAATGGACTACCCCTTCCCCCTGCCCTGTTGTATTTGATACAGGTTTTGTGACTTCACACTTTGAGATCTCCTACTCTGGTATTTATAACAAATGTCCAGATTCTACAAGTCCATGACAGCAGGGGCATGAAAAGCTTGAACAATACAGGCTTAAGGGTCTACCAAACAGGTACACCTGCTTGCAGAGGCATGCAAACAGATCATCTAATTCAGAGGTCTTCAAACTTGGCAGCTTTAAGACTTGTGGACTTCAATTCCCATAATTCTTAAAGCTGCCAAGTTTGGGGACCCCTGATCTAATTCCTGAGTGCATTCTGAAATGGCACCATCCAGCAATATTTCAGTTTGTTTATTAAATTTAGTGGTTTTCCAACTCAGACAACTCTGGGCTGCTTATATTTTGAAAAGTAAGAAAAATAAAATGTTCATCTAAAAAAAAAGCATTCACTATACTAATAAACACTTATAGCATCTTCAACTACCACCATTTTTTTTTTATTTCCATTAGAGGGCTTGAACTTTTCTTTGTTGTTTGCTGCATATAGCATGAAGATTTTGGATGTTCACTAAATATGCTTGTCTCAGGCAACAACATTTACAGTTTTCACATTAAATATGCTCAATTTTGATATTTTAAGAAATTATTGTTGTCTCTGCAGTTCAGTTGCAGCTCATTGTAGAAGCCTGTTTTATATTTTAGAGACAAGCACAAGTAGGTTGGGTATTGTGAGGTATCAAGATTGATTGAATGAATAAAATCAATACAATGGTCATATTCTTAAAAAAAATAAATCTAGAAATGATATCTTTTGATTCATGTAACTTACCAAAATCATAAAATCATATATATCTTTTCTCTAATTCAGTATGCAGCCAGAGGGATTTTTTGCCTTATATTATCAGTAATGAGGTTGGTAATATTACCTTGTTGTGGAATATACAATTACTATACTGGAAATTATTAGAGTTTAATAAAGGTAATTGATATCTGTCACCAGTAAAGATAATCTTGTCATTTTGGAACATTTTTCTTTTAATGAAAAGAATTTTTCATTAAAATCCCAATTGATTTCCAATATACATTTAAGGCTTTCACATGCTATCCCATATGGGTGATTGAGAAGTAAAAAAAAAAATAGTCATAAGTAGTGCTTCATGTTTGTCATTTAATAGCATGAAAGTTGCACATTCATTGCAGTCATAAAGATTTAACAATGCATGTAAATTCATGTGTAAACTGGGCCAGTTCATAATTCTAATTCTAATTATGTGTTGTATGAACTCTTAATCAAATTTTCATTGGAAGCAGACATGAAATAACTTTGCTTTTGCAGTAATGATACAACCAAAATTACCAATTAATGTTTTTCTACCTGCAAGAAATTACATCTTACTAAATCAACAAATGTATAGTTAAAGTGCTGTTACTTTTGGATGGCAAAGCATTGTTATAATATGAAACTTTGTTTATGAGCAATGCAGTTATATTCATAATCGGCTGTTAATGCAAATCACTATATTTCTATTATATTCTGAAAAAATTGAACTGGAAAAATTTCTGGAAGTCCTTATGCAAATTTGGCTTATCTGCACAAAACATTTAATGTAAGAATAATTTCTTTTCCAACCTTAAATGAACAAAACAAGCCTTTTAAAATAGATACTTAGAATATTATATGATTTTTTTTTTAAAATTTGTATAATATATTCTGTCAGCACTTCAACCTGCATTTACTCTAGTGCTGACATAAGAAGGAGATGTTTCTGATAAACATTAATAAATTTTTGTGTTCTTATAGTAAATATAAATACTATACATATTTTTTCTCACATACTCGTTAGAGATAACCACTTGGGAGAAAATGATTAAACTCTTCAACTGGCAAGCTTGGCTAATACTATATTTGAAATTGTATCCCTTATTGTTAGTAACGAACAGTGTGAAACAAACAATTTTCTATACAAAACTTAAGCATTAGAAAATTTTCTGCCTTATATCATTAAGCATGGATAAAGTCTAGAAGTGATAATGGTCCGATTCAGTATTTCTGAAGAGTTACAGCTTTGTGAGTAATAGGAATAATTGCAGACGGCATAGGAGATAATTGCAAACTCTTGTTCTGAGATATGTTTTGTGATGCTTATGACGAAGAGTCTCAGAATTCTAACTGCTGCTACTGACCAACATCCATTTGCGGATGCCCCCAATTGGCATGAAAAAGATTACATTTTACAATCCAGAGAATTGTTTGTTTTAGCAACCACTAGTTGGCTCTTCTAGCATTTAAATAATGCTTTGAAACCAAATCTTCCAGCCTATAGTGAATTAATGGCCAATTTTAGTCTGGCCTTGATCAAAAATTTAAATTTTAGTTTTTGAATTGTTGAAGATTTTGCAAGCCAAAATGCATTCACAAAACGATTTTTCATTATGATACTCAGCTTTAAACTTAATATGATATCAATTGTTCTTACTTTACTTGTATTTGACTTTCAATGTTAATATTGATTTTCAAAGACTTTTCCGTAGGTAATTAATAACTATTCAGTTTAAAACTCACAGCCTTCCATTCCTCTAATAATTTATAAAGTTCCAGGATGTGGTTGTCATTAGTCCTTAAAAAAATAATCTGAATATCTTTCCAAAGTAAAAATAGAGGCACTGAAGTATATAGATATGTATCCATATGAATGAACCTATCCCCAATCTTGTCAATGGAGAAGTTAATGATTATACTAAAGTGATAGAATATTTTTTCTGTGTTTGAGAGGTGGGCTTACAGGAATGTGAGAGGTTTTATGCTGAGGTATTGAATTTAATTGATTTATTGATTATGTGCTGTCAAGTCATTGTCAACTCTTAGCAACCACATAGATATATCTTCTCCAAGATTTGACTGTTGTCAGGTCTGCAATGGTGCACCCAACACCATTTTAATGGAGTCCACCTGCCTTGCTACTGGTCATTGTCTTCTTCTCTTTCCTTCTAGCTTTACCATATGTTCTAAAACAGCTAAATCTTCTTGAGTCCAAAATATGATAATTTGAGCTTAGCTAGCTACAATATTTAAGAATTTCTCCATCACCAAAATACAAAGTATCAACATTCTTTCCATCATGTTTCAAAGCGTAATTTTTGCTCCACAGACACTCAGAATTTTGATATTTTAGGTATGGACATGTTACAGCAATTCAGTATATTTTCCAAGGCCTTCATTTCTACCCTACCAAATTTGGGTTAGTGGCATATAGATGTGCTTAAAAGTATCAGTACCCCTCTATTCCCACTTCCAAGTTGCTGTGAAATAAGTTGAACAGATGCAAGTAAAAAGCATCTATCATTCTTTTTTCCATAATTTCTAGCAAAGGCACTTTGATTTGGATGTATGGCTTAACATATTTTTTTTGCAAATAATAAAACAAATAAAATAGTTCTTCACTTTTTTTTCTAAGACAAGCTTGAATATTTGGCATCTGCCTTTTCTTGTAAAGCTCTAATCTGCACTGAATGATTATTTTGTCACCATAAAATTGCATCCTGGTAAATCTCCCTTCTATGCTTCTTTGATATCTATTGTCTACTATATGATTCCCAATTCACTGTCACTGTTTGATTCTTCTGTTATTTGCCATATTTCTGTAGATATTCCATAAAATCCTGTAGTCTTCTGACTGGTTAATAATGGAGTGCTTATCTAACTTCATCTTGTAGTAGTACACATCCTTATTAATAGGGACATGTTTTAATGTTGAATTTAATATTGAATCATCTCTATTTAACATATTCCTATTTGTGTGCAAAGATTATCTCTGCAGAATTTTACTATTTATGAGTCATATGGAACAAAATTCCATTTTAATTAGCAGTGCGTTAGTTTTAAATCTGCCTATGTGCTATTTGGATTTTTTTTTTTTTTTTGATGAATCAAGATAGGTATGGCAACTATCCTGATCGCTGTCCACTAGAGAGCAGCACTGCTTTTATATCTGAAATTAAGAAGTGCAAAATATATGGATCACTTTTTTCTCTATGTTGTTGTCAACTGATTCTCTAAGCAGAGCATGCTTGCAAGCCGGTTTATGTTTAAACCACTATGGATTATTTGTGTAAAATTAACCTTTCTGGCTGAGAGCTCAATTTTACAATTCGATTATTATAGCTGCTTCTCAATAATGGGAACTGAACAATGGTGCTGTTTATAATTTCCTTTTTTAACACAGAAATACTGAATTTTTCAGGGAAAGCAATTCTTTTTCAGGGTGCAAAATGTCATAATAACCTAAGAAATAGTAAATTCCAGAATAACTATTAAATGCTGATTCAAACCAAATTGGAGGGGTTTTTTTGTAGTGTTTTTCAATATTAAATAACTGCACGTGCCATTCTGCTTCCCAAGCTATAATGCTTACTGTTTGGTTTGAGAGTTGAATTGTGGTAACTACATTATAAGAAGAATAAAATGAAACTAAACAATACAATTGCAATCATACTTTTCTAAACATAACTGTGAATCTGCCAATATAACAAAGTGGCAGAGAGGGGGTTGAGGAGAGACTGGCTTGCCTGTCTGTCTGCCTTTTGTGGCTTTATTTTGTTTGAAGCACAGCTAGAAAAAAAAATGCTGGGTGTGTGCAGTATATTAAATTGTAGAATCTAATTGTTTTAGAAACTCTATTTCACTATGTAGTTACTTTCTAAAGTGACTTTTGTTTATGACTTACAGTTTTCTTTATGTTAGTGATAAAAGAACAAGAACAATTGTTTTCATCACTTTGGACTGGTTTATGCCAAGTTTATGGTTTACAACAGTTACAAGATTGTAGATTCTTTTCATGTCTGCTCAAAGACTACCCTGGTATTTCGGATTGGAAGATTAATTCATTGTACAATTTCATTATTCATTTGTCAACTTTGGGCTAATTATTTTTATACAGCTAGGGCTGGGCCTCTGGTGATGGTCTTTCTTACTAATAGGATTCTGTCTGCTTCAGCAGGCAATAAATGAAAGCTACATGCAGAGTGTAGGAAAAAAGTTGTAGCATGAATGGGCTATTGTAACAGCTTCTGATTAATTTGAAAAGAGGAAGAAATTGAACTTGGATCAGAACTACATGAAAGAAAGCATGCAGTTGAAAAGTGTTGCGAATCTTATGTAGCCAGTGATTATATAAGTGAATAAACAATTAAAATCTTTTTAAAACAAAAAGAATGCTGTTGTGGCCTTTCGATTCTGAAAATTGTGGTTTCTAGACTAACTTATAAATCTTTATCTTCATGTTAAGAGTGAAGAAGAGACTGAGAACAGCACTAATTTAAAAAATCAGCAGTTTATTACTTTAGAATTCAAATCAGGAATGTTTTTTGTAATTAGACTGCTTTATTGCTTCCTTTGAAGGACAAGGGTAACCATATATAATCTGAAGGGCTTTTTTTTCTTTTATGAAGGCTATCAAGCATTCCTTTTAAGTGTAGATCTCTTTTTCAAAATGGATATACATTAAAATGATCAGCATTTAATTTCAAACCTTATGATTTATGACCATTCATTTAACGATTGTTCGAAGTTACAGTGGTGCTGAAAGGAGTGAGTTATGACTGATCCTCACCTTATGACAGTTGCAGCAGTCATGTGATCAAAATTCAGTCACATGGCAACTGGCATGTATTTACAATGACTGAAACATCCTGGGGTCGTATGATCACCATTTACAGCTTTCCTAGAGGGCTTCCAAAAAACAACACCTATTGCTATTTATAAAAATAATAAAGGCTCTGTGTGTGTGCACACGCACATGGATGTGTGTGTAGCAAAAGAGAAAGAGAAAGCCAATGGGAAAAGCCGGATTTAGTTAACGACTCTGTGATTCATTTAATTAGCATGGTGAGTCATTTAAGTAAAAAAAGATGTAAAAACAGGCAAAACTCACTTAATGATTGCATTGCTTAGCAATGGAAATTCCAGTGCCAATTGTAGTCATAAAGGAAGGACCACCTGTACTTTTCAAAATGAGAACCATCCCCCATGCGCATCCCCCATGCGCTATATGTATGTACAATCCTGTATGCCAGGGTTGTACATACATATAGATATTTGGGAAGAGGAGATTTTTTTTAAAAAGCCGCCTTTCGTAATCCCTGTCAGATTTGTATAATTAATCGGAGTATTAGATATAATAGCAGCATTAATCCCTGCCACATGGGAAGTTAATACTTGTTTGAAGGTGGACGGTACGGATTTCTTGCTATTACAACAAAATCTTTTTCCAAGAGATTCTAAGCTATTTATTTCAAAGAGGTTTTTTTTCTTAACTGATTACTTAAGTGACATGAAAAGCACCCAACCAGAATTGACCCCATTGTGCCTTTGGGCTATGTTTGCTTTTATAATAACATTGACTTTATATCGCTTGCAGTTTAGACTAGAACAAGAGTAAAATGAACCTTGAGGCTATGAAAAACCATGAGAGCCACAGCTCTGGTGCCTTTATTATGTGAAATCAGGCATAATCGGCTTCTATAGTCCCAGGACACAAATGATAAAGAAATAGATTAATAAGAGTATTGTTTACTTAATTATCACCCTTTCCAAATTGATGGGAGAAACATAGATTTTAACATTTTGCTGAAAGAAAAAGAAAAGACTAAATGGCACTGTTGGCATTGCTTTGATGAGAACGTTTTTTCTTCTTGGCCGTGAAGAGTGAAAATAGTATATTTAATCTAAATAAAATAAATACATTGACCTATGAAGAGTGCAGTTAGGAAAGGCTTATATTTTCCTAAATTAGTATAATGTGTTACAAGATTTTGATGCCGATATACTTAATATTTTAAAAAAGAAATTACTTTTCATTTAAAGAGAAGCTGCTTCCTGCTGAAGAGGCTAATATTTTAATTAAGTCTAGAGTGAAGCTTTTTGAGTATCTGCTGATAAACTCCCACTTTTATGTTGATGGTAATTAAACAGATCCCTAAGGAGCCCAGGAGGCGCTGCACAAGGCCCATGCTAATTGTCAGACATGAGACACTGACCAGTTGGTTTGCTCTTGAATAGCTGATGGCGTGCTGTCAGCACAGCAGTTTTATTTTTATGTATTGTGAGCTGTTGTCAGGGCTAACTGGGTCCTATTGTGGCTGAAGATGTTGCGCAAATTGAGGCAGATGGCTCTGATTCAGACACGTGTCATTCAGAAAGGGGAGAGGGAATTGGCCCTGCAAAGTGGGGTCACTGTGGGTCGCAGACCTGCTCCACACTTGTTAGTGTTTTCAAAAGCCCATGTGCAGCAACTTTGTGGTGCCTTGGGTTCTCCCTGTTTTTTTTTCAAGCAGAGAAGGGGGGCAGTTTGCTTTGTGGAACATTGAAAAGTAGCCTCTTGCCATGTCTTTCCATCCTGTCTCTTGGGTCTGGCTCTGCATGTAGAATGAATTAACAGGATTGACAGAAGTTCATTGTGCCTAAAATGGCTTTTCAATCAGTTGCAGTGCTTAAAAGACTAGTTTTGCTTTTAATTCCATGTAATGAGTAGGTTTTTCATGTTTTGGAATTTAGTAATAGAGGATTATAGCTCATGATTCCTTTTATTGGCTAAAGTCATTAGAAATCTATTTAATGTTCCAATATGTAAAACTGAAAAGATTTGTTAATTTGGAAAATTCGAATCGTTAAGGGTGCTTAAGAGTGTATGTTGTGGAGAACCTTCTTTATTGATTACCATATATATTATATTAACAAGACTTTGACTCCTGAATGAATACAGTTAACCTTCAGATCAGTTATGTGCCCTTTCAGGCAAAATTCAAACAAAACTATTACATTTTAAGCATTTTTAGTATTCTTCTATACAAATTATATAGATATAACTATATAAAATTATACTATTTTCACATTGCATTGTGCAATGTTAATGGTTTGGCTTTAGAAAAGCTTTGTATTCTATGGGTGTCTTGTGAAGTTTCATCCCCTTAATCACTGAAACGAACACTGCATTTTATGTTAGTTTTCTAGGGAACTACTCACCAATTTTGTTTTTAATCTGCTAGGTTTGCAGCTAAAACTGTGCACAGTGGGTCACTTGTGCTTGTCACAGTGGAGCTGGAAGAAGGATCCACAGCACAGCTCTTCATCAACACGGAGAAGACGGTGATTGGCTCCATTCTTCTGCGGGAGCTGAAGCCTGTCCTGTCCCAGGGGTAACCCGCTTACATCTGGACTTCAGAATCTGGCACACCACAACAGTGCCTGGCATCCACTACGGCTGCCTTTCATTTATAATAATAGCCTTTCCATCTGGCGGTGGGGGAAGAATACACTCTTGACATTCTTGTCTTCTGTTTTAGAATGCTATAGTGTACATCTATCAAACACACAAGTATATTGCTCCACTTCCCCCCCCCCTTTTTTTTTTAACCAAAGAAATACGCATTTTACTCTCGGTTAAATTTTAAATGTTACTTACACATTTTCCCATTAGCCTGATTTTCCCTTCAGTCTGCTAGTTTTATTATGATTTTTTTTTTATTTTCTGTGAAGACAGGAAAAAAGCTGATAAAAGCTGACTTAGAAAAATTAGTTTTAAAAAAATCAGTTTAATTAGAACAATTAAATAATGTTTGTGGAAATCAGTCTGAAATGGTCCATCATGAGATAAGGTTTTGATATGGAATTTGGGGGGCGGGGGGGTGTCATTTAACAGGAATAACATTTTTAGTGTTCATTGCCCAGTGGTTAAGCCTGTATTAATCATTTATTTGTATCTGCTTTCTGTAGCTGCTGTAACTCCTAAACATTGAGATGATAATAAAGTCATATTATGATAAATATGGGTTTTTCTCTTTTTTTCTGAGAATTGGCTAACACCCCAACTGATATATGTATGTATGTATGTATGTATGTATATGTATATGTCCTACATATTTAAACACCCCTAGTTTGTTGTATTACTGAAATAGCACTAGACTACAGATACTTCATACAAAAAGAGCTGCAGTACAATTAGCCTTCACAGTTTTTTGGCCATGCAATCCATCACTGCATTGGGTATCCCAGCAAAACTACTTTCTGTGTATTTACTTGCATCCTCAGAAGTTCTACCACAAAGTAGTCACACTGAACTTTTAAGAAACCTTCAGAAACCTATCAAAGAAAGAATACCCTGCAGTCAATAATGCACACTCTAATGGGTTTTTTTTAAAATTGCTAATATTCCTTGTGAAAGAACAGTCCTATTGTTATAGCATATGAATAAAACGTAATACATTTCTGAATTCCAACAGCAATGGATTTCCAACAGTGTTTCATTTGTTCAATTTTTGAATACAGGGATTTTTACTGGTTCTCTACCTGCACTTTTTAAATGCATTGCTATCTAACCAGTATCATTTTTTTGACAGAATTTGCTCTGCTTCAAAAAAACGGGGGAGGGGCGGGGAAACTTCTGGGAAGAAAAAAAACTGGGCAAAAATTTTGTGCATTCTCCACTGTCCCACTTCCACCCCACTCTATGGAGTGTTACAAAAGATCTCGGAACTTGCCTAGAAAATTTTATATTGGCTGCAATAGAGATAGAATTGTGGTATATGCAAATAATGCATTGACAGTAGTATTAACATTATTGACTTCAATAATTTACCATGATATAATGCACATAAAACTGATACAATCTAAATGCAAGTCTGTTTTTCTTGAACGGATCATAAGTAAAGAGCTGTTTTAGCTTCTTTTCTTCTTGCTTGAGGGCGCTAACATTCTTTTCTATTGACTATTACTATTTAAAATATTAGGGAAATTGACTAGATTTCTGTAGAAATCAGTCACAGAAGTAAAAAAAAATCAGTAATTTTCAGTTAAAATGCATTTTTATCTATCTGCTGTACTCTGCCATCTAGAAATTCAGTGGCATAGTCTCATGGTATTTCTGTACTGTGGATGCATAACACGATATACACCATTGGTGTACCTCACATATAAGAAAAGGCTATAGGGGATCCACTGATCTACTGCATTCATGGCAGTGTAATTGGCTAAGGCCCAATTTCATATTTTGCTCCCATTTGAAAATTATTGCTCTAGATTTAGATTATATGATACCTCTGTAATATGACCATATGTCAAATGCTGGTTGATCTTATATAATATTGCATCACCAGGGCCACTGGGGTTTAATATAAAATAATTTATAAATTGATTCCAGCTAATATTCTAAAATTACATAAGGAAAGAGATCCTCTCATAATTGCATCTGATTCTCACCACAATTTTTCAGCCTCCTACTGCATATGTCATTTTTCCAACACTGAGATTCTGCTGCAATACTGGCCATGGTTCCTGTGCTTGAATACCAATTTATGCAGCTCTGGATCTTCATTTGGGTTTGGTATTTTGGCTTGCATGAATGTATTATAAACTTATGGCCCAGGCCTTTGTTCATGCATCTTAAAGTTGTTGCTTCTTTAAGAGCCACATGATGAATCAATTTCTTGCTGCTGGATGGGGAAGAAATGAGGGATTACAAGACTGGCTGGGAAATTGTCATGGAATGTTGAAAATGAAGATCACATGACTGCAGTAGCAGCTCAGCAGCATGGCAGCAGCCTGTAGCAATGAAGCAGCCACCACTTCCCCAAATTTCGTTTCCTTGGTTCAAAAATGGTTGCTCTATAAAGGCACTACTTTGCCCAGGTAAAAGTCATGATGAGGGTTTTAGTAGTATATAGAAGATAATGCTTTAGAAGATAATGCTTAAGTATTGCTGATGCAATATAGAGTGGACACTGTCCATTGCTAGCTGTTAAGATGGTTAACAGATGAGTAGCAATGGGAGGAAGAGAAAGAAGCTGTGGCAATTTGGCTCTTTTTAATTATAATTTGGACCTAAATGGTTCAATCTGATTTTGATTTTAGGTAGTAAACAACCCTTTATTCAGTTCGTATCAATAAGGAAACCATGGGAATATTGCATGATTACTTAGCACTGAAACAATCTTTATTCCAAGGACGTTAGCTCTCCATTTTACATGAGGAAACTAAACAACTTTGATACAAGAATGTCCTTCAAGATTTAATACGTGGTAGAATATAGACACAGTATATGTAAATATCATGTAGGTAGTTATTGAACCCAATCTTTTATGCCCAGTCCTCCAATTAAACTAGCAGAATGATGACTGAGCAGTATCCTAATTTTAATCATTTCTAGGTATGCCTCATGGAAAGTGGGAGAGAGCATATGGAAGTTACATGTTATCAATGTATTAGAAATTAAGCCACAACATTAAAATTTTAAAAATCCAAATGTCGATGTTTAAAAGCAGATTTCTGGTTTTTTAATAGCAGATTTATAGCTCTTCTCATTGCTATGTGCTTTAAAATGTGGGCAATACCTACACATTTTTCAAAAAATAGAGGTATTTGATGGTAAAATCTCAGTGTAAGTATACCCAAGGCAGCAATGGGCAAATTGATTCTTAGACTGCTGCAGAGAAGCCCTGTTGAATTTTTACCAAAAAAATCACTGATAGGGGCATCTTATGCTGTTTTCTAGTAGAAAACCAAAGAAATAAAAGATGGCTCTTTTAGACCTAGCATTCCTTAAACTGCCACAAAAACTGCCAGACCACCCTTTAACCCTTGAACTTGTGACCATCAAAAAAATTAATGAAAAGGGGTGTGGGCCCTCAATACAAAAGGATTATTGTCTGTGATCGAAGGCATTGAAATCTAGAATAAAGTTTTACAATGCAAGATTTGCTGGAGATAGAAAACTGAATTCCACAACCAGCAAAACTGAAGGCCTTTATTTTATAGGAGAAACTAGCTAATAATCCAAGCAAGTAAATTTTATCTCAATATGTGAAGCAGTGTAAAATCAACCCTATGAAATGTCCATAAGTTCGTTTGTCCTGAAGGCTTCAAAATACTAGAAGTAAAAATAATATCTGAAATTTCTTGCTACAAAAATGCTATGGATCCTTGCTAACAATCACCTGTCTATATGCATCAGCAAAGAAACAGATTTTCCTGTAATTTAAACTTTACTGAATCAACTATTTTGTCAAAAGTGTGTGTGTGTGTGTGTGTGTGTGTGTGTGTGTGTGTGCATATTCATAGGACAACAATTTTTGAACAAATTGAGTTTTCAATAAAAATTAGTCTTGAATCTTAGAAGTAGAGAAAAAAAACCTGGCCAGTCTAGCAGGATCTAAAGTTATACATAATGTTGCATGTGAGCTATTTACTTAAGCATGATAATAATTTTTGGCTACTGAATCTATGCACTTCGTGATCAGCAAGAAAGGAATGGTTTAGGTCCGAGAGTGGAAATGGTGCTCTAGTTCTTACTGGATCCCCCATAATTTGTATCTATTGGCTGCATTAAGCTAATGGGGTTCAGAGTCCTAGAATAGCAGAATGATTCTCCCTTTTTGAAATGTTGTCTTCACTATTGCCAATCTTTAGTTAAACAGATTTCAAATACTCAATTCTACCTGTCTAAATATAAATTTATATAGGTAAGCCTTTTTTCATCATGGCACTTTTAACCTTCTACAGTCTCTGTAAATGCACCTGTTTGTTTTCATATATTGTTCAGATCTATGCTTGGTAATGAAGTACTGTTTATAAACTAGATTAACATTTGTGATTCACCAATTATTTTTCAAGTAAATTTTATGTTATTTTTCAATATTGTAATTAAATTCGAGCATCAAAATAAATGCATTGGGAGATTACTACTAGTCTATTTCATTTAGAAGTATTTTATTTTATAATATGTATGTTCATGTTTCTTGTATGATTTTTTTTATTTTCTAGAATAGAGTAATCATGTGTTTCTGTGTGCATTTTATTTCTATGCTTTCTAAAAACATCTATGCATTTGTGAAAATCATTTTTTCTCTCTCTTATTTCTCTGAAGATATACTCCTTCAAAACCTAGAAAGGCATCTCAGGGGCTATAGGATAATTCAGGATTCTTCTAAAATCAGAGCAAAAACTATGTTCAATCCTAGTGGATGAAATATAGTGTAAGATTTCCTTGATAATCTGTGAGATTGTTACACTTTTGATGTTGATTTAACGTAGGGCTGAGACTGTGGAACTGCTGAATTCAAAGCCCTTCCAGTTACCATGCCCTTAATGAGAAAAGTGAGTATTTAGTTCATATGGGAACATGTACACTGTTCAGTGAATATTCATGAAGAACATCAGATGCAGGGAGTGTTACATTGCTCAATAACCAGTATTTATGCTGTAAGGTCCACAGAATTATTTGTTGCTTTTACTGCTACAAACAGATGCAAATCATCCTTTAAAAATGGCTTAAATTGAATTTCATTATACATTTTCTGATTATAGCCTATATGTATTCCTGACAAATTGCATAGGGAAATCATATGACTTTTCTCCTCTGTTGTTTGCCAAGTTACTATCTGAATAAAGATTTAAAATCTTTCTTGGTTAAACATCATTTTGTATGCTTCTTTATTAGTCAAATGGTCAATTGATAATTGTTCTCAAGTGTAATCAACAGCTAAATAACTTTTTAAAAAACTTTAATACTGATGTTTTTTTAAAAAGGACCATTTTAGCTGATCAAATGCTTTTGTGAAACTATCTACGGCAGTAATTATATTTTGATTCGTCATTTTCATCATTTTAGCCATTGTCTATCCACTGTAGGATGAAGGCCTCTTCCACATATTTCCAACCAATATGGTCCTGAGCTTTCTTTTGCCAATTGGGCCCACAATACTTGCTGATGTTGTCGATTCTTCTTGTTTTAGGTCTCTATGGTGGGATCCATTCTATGACTGCCTTGGTCCACCTGTCATCAGTTTTTCCTGCTATGTGACCAGCCCATTTCCATTTCAATTCTTTTATTCTCTTGATGATATAGTTTACTTTCGTTTGTTCTCTAATCCATCTGCAGGTTTTTTTGTCTTGTCTTATAAGGCCAAACATATATCTTTCCATGGCTCTTTGCACCACTCTTAGCTTTTGTATCAATTGTGAGGTTAGTGTCCATGTTTCATTGGCATGTGTTAGAGCACACACTGATCAAAAACTTTTCTTTTCAGGCATAAGGGGATTTTGTTCTTGAAAATTATGCTTAGCTTGCTGAATGCCTGCCAACCCCATTTAACAATTGTGGAAATTGTTCAATTTCCTTTATTGTTCAATTGCCCTTTATTAATTATCAATGGAAAGTGATACAATAAAGGAAATACTGTATATTTTGATATGATTATATTTTTCTTTAAAAAGTGTAATATTTTAAATACACACAACATGCTCCATTTTTATGGAATCAATTGTATTTTTGATCCATTTTTTAAAAAATACATCTTCAATACATAATTTCTTGATAAATAGCAACTAGAACATGATTTGAGATCTTGAATTTACTCTATTTTTCTAGCAGCTTCATTGTTTTACCTCTTCTCATGTGTTTATTTTTAATAACCTTTGAAGAAATAATTGATCTGGTATGATGTTGATTATTTTTCAGATTGCTGCTCTTGTGCCATGTAATCCATGCTCTATACTATTTATTATTCATAAAATATATAAGCTTCTGTTGTTCTTTTTTATAATCAAATGTGAGATGGATTGATCCAACATTGCCTGCTAGCAATAAGGACAGTCCTGGTTGAATGGGACAAATTTTGGGCAATGTTTGATTAGAAACTCAATTAAAACTGGATTTTACCCAGATATGGCTACGATATTCTTTACAAACAAAAATCCTTAATTACAGAATAGTTTGCTAGCCAGAATTCTTTTGTGTACATCATGTTAGCTAGAAGATACATGAACTGAACATTTTTTTTGAAAATGGATTATTTAAACTAATAACCTAGTTTATTCAGTTTTAATTTGCCCATTACTACTTAATTAATTGTTCAAAATCTATATTCTAAACTGCCTCTTTCAAGGTATTGAAAAAGATTAGATAGAATTCCTTTTAGAAGTTTTATAGACAATGGCAATTGTGACTGGAATTGCCATTCTAAGCAATGTGGGTCTATAGTATGATTTCACATGATCAGGCTGCTTAAGTGACAGCAATTCTGGCATTCCTGGTTGCGTCTGTTAAGCAAATCACTGCTGATCATTAAGGGAAGACCTTATGTGGTCACCATTTGTGACCTCCTGCCAGCTTCCCCATTGAAGTTGGTTGTTGGAAGGTGACAAAGGAGGTTTCAACTGGGAACACACCATGGAATGCTCTGATATAATAGCAAGCTGGGCATCAAATTCCCCCCAATTGTGATCACATGACTGTAAATATGTCACAGTGACTAGAATGCCAAGGATGGTTGTAAGTTTCCTCATGCAGTGTTCTTGGAAGTTTGAGAGGTCATTAACTGAGGGCTACCTGTATCTTTGTGTGGGCAATTAATTTAAGCAGTATTTTCTACACATTGCCCATCAACTGTGATGTTTGGCTAGAAACTGCAGCTTCAGGATGTAGGTATGGGTTACTATAATAAGCCCATCTGAAGTGACCTAAGATTCTCTTTGCTAAAGTGGTTGAGGCCTCCAGAGGCACCATAATCTATACTGCTGAAGTGAAGAGGCCACTTGGCTTACTTTGGCCAAGCAATTAAGGTGTCTTCAACTGTTTAGGAATGCTGCTGCTGGAGACAAGTCCTCTCAGTCTTCTTCCCAGACTTCCCAAAAGTACTTTTAGGTTTAGCAGTTTCAGGATGACCTGTTAGAACCTGGCCATCAAGGTATACTGAAATATATCTTGAAAATCTTCCAAGCCAAATCTTGAAGTTTGGCTTCTTGGACTCAAAATTGTGCTATTATGTGACAGTTTGATATAATAGAGTTAGAGCTTTATTTCAACATTAAATGGCCATCATGGAATTCCCCCCACCTTTTGATATTTAATTGTTATTATTTTCTAATTTTAATTTTTTTAACCTTAATTTAATTTTTAATGTTAATGTTAACTTTTATATGTTTTTATTTGTTTGGTTCAGTGGTGGGTTGCCCCTGGTTCACACCGGTTCTATAGAACTGATAGTAAAACTGGCAGGAGTCTCTGCCCATCGACCCCGACATCATCAAAATGCTTCTGCGCATGTGAAGCAAGCAAACGCACACAGCCCCGTTGCAAACCGGTAGTAAAGGTAAGTAGAACCCACCCCTGGTTTGGTTATATTAAATTGTACACTGCCCAGAGCCTTCCTTTGAGGAAGATGGGTGATTTAGAAATATGAAATAGAAATAAATATAAATAAATAAAAGAGAATTGATCTTCGCAGCTGTGGTTTAAGTCCCATAAAGTGATTTTTGCCAACTATGGCTTTCTTTTCTTAAAAGTAGCCATTAATTTGTTGCAGTCCTGGTATATGTGTGTATGTATGTATGTATGTATGTTATTTTGGTTTGTTTTTTTTGGTTTGGAAAAAGTTATCAGCTAAACTTCGAGTAATTGAAAGTAATTTCTGATTTCTGCAGCCTAGTGTAATTGCCTAAAAAGGTGATTTGGTGATTAGGATTCTAGAGTGAATTTTGTTCTTCAGGTTCTTGCAACGTTCCTGCATCAGGGGACTCAGCTTCAGTGCCGTGCAGCTGCTGGAGCTGATTTACAGTGCTGTGGCTGTGGCTGGTCATAAATAAATCCTCTTATATAGTTGTTATGAACACCTGTTAGATCATCTGTCAGCAAAGCACTGTTCACATTTATCACGGTGCGATAGTTATTTTACTTCAATCCATTTCCAACTGACTCTGCCTCCATCACTGGATTACTATTACCACACCATAATCGCTCGTTTCCACTCCATGTTACAACTTGCAGATAAAAGATTTCACTACTTGGCCAAATTTCATAAATAAAGGAGCAGTTCAGTGCAGTAAAAGTTTATTTTTGTCATCATTTGTCACCCCATTATTCTATAAATCAAATGGAATAGCAGTATTGCTAGCTCAGGCGTTGCTGTCAGCTCTACATGTGGAAATGGTCCGTTTCTTCTTTTTAGATGAGATGACATGTCTTTCAGACTTAACCGGCTTATGGCTTTGTTTCACCCATTTTATTTTATTGCCCCTTCAGAAAATTCCTTGGGGATGCAAGGAATAAAATAGGATTGAAAAACACGGTAAAACATCCACCCTTGCTGTGCTATGTCCATTTCCCACCTTCACAATTGTTCATTTACAAATTTGGCCACAAATATAATAGCTGCGGATATGAAGCAGCTCCTGGGTTTTTAACAACAGAATCCTAGACTCCCATATGAAAAGCCTAGTCTAATTTCTATTTGCTGGAGTGTGTTTTGCTCAAATTTTATTTATTTCTAGATTTCTATAACTATTTGAAATGGTCTTCCTCTTTCTCCTCACACCATATCATAATCATGATCAAAGGAGAATTGTGCCATTTCTTTTGTGAGAACCATGCGGTATATTTTATAAGATGTTTATTTAACCCTAAATCATACTAATTTGTTATATTTTACTCATTTCAGGCTAGAAAGAGAGAATGTATTAGAGTATTAAACTGGAGTAAACTGGAATCCAGAGTGGATCAGGAAAAGAATAATTTCTCTTTGGCTTAAAGAAGAAAAAAAAAGGAAAATAAATAATAAGAGAAGGGGTAATAGAAAAAAGGTTTATAGATGATATTATACTTCCACGTTGGTCCTAATTCAGGTTACATTCTTCATAGTTATGTAGTCATAAATTCAATAAAGTGCTTTAGTATTACTATAAAAATGACAGGAGGGGGTTTTATGCTGTAAATTTTGTTACTCTTCCTGCTTTATGTAAGAATTCTATGCCCATTATGTCATTAATTTTTTTCTTCAGTCTGAAGGACTCAGCCTCTCTATTATTTATCTCTGGCACAGGATAAGGGCATATGGAACAAATTTGTATACTTATGCATGAGGCAGTTATCAACACTGAATTCTGTTTGAGAAATAAATAGTCTCTTTCATCACAGAATTCTAGAATGTAATGATTGGAAGGACCTTGGACAGCATCTTGTTCAGTGTTGCTGAACATTGGCAACTTTAAGATCTTCCACTCCGAGAATTTCCCCAGCCAGTCCAACCCCCTGATCCATGCAGAAATCCACTTATAAAGCCCTCTATTCTCTGTTCAAGGATTTCCACTAAGGAGAGCCCATCATCTATCAAGACCAGAGGTCTTCAAACTTGGCAGCTTTAAGACTTGTGGACTTCAATTCCCAGAATTCTCCAGCCAGCTGGAGAATTCTATGCTGGCTGGAGAATTCTGGGAATTGAAGTCCACAAGTCTTAAAACTGCCAAGTTTGAAGATCTCTGCTAAAGACAATCTCATTGTTGAACAACTCTTACTTCTACGAATTTTTTTCTGATGTCCCAGCAAAATCCACTTCTTTGTACTTTCAACCCACTGTTTCTTGTATTATCTTCTGCAACAACTCTAAAGAATCGTTTTTCTGAATGGCAACTCTTCAGACATTTGAAGATACAGATCAGGTCTCCCTATAGTCTTTTCTTCTCCAGACTTAATGTGCCCAGTGTCTCTGACAGTTCCTCATATGTTTTTCCCAGAAATTTTCGGTGGATTTTTCAAATTAATCAGGGATTCAGTAGGAACATTTTAAGATGGGTAATAATCATTGGATGAGTTAAAATTCTGTAAATCATGCAAAATGGAAGATTTTCTCTCTCAGATAATTCTATGGATCACATTCTTAAATTTTATTTACTTTCTTTATTAGCTGTTTCAAATGCCGAAGATAGGTTTTTTATTTCAACTGATGAAATCACATGAAAAGAAATTAGCTGAGAGTGAATCAGTTCAATACACACATACACACACACCACGAGAGAGAGGGAGGGAGGGAGGGAGGGAGGGAGAGCGAGAGCGAGAGCGAGAGAGAGAGAGAGAGAGAGAGAGAGAGAGAGAGAGAGATATCCCAAAGTATTTCAACGTAGGCTCCAAGCTACCATTATTATGATAGCATCACAATTCCCAAAACAAACTCCTAGTATTAAAAATGTGCTAGTTGGCCAATTGATTTCAACACCTTTTAAGCCATGCCCTAGATCCGTGATAGTGAACCTATGGCATGCGTGCCCAAAGTGGCATGCGGAGCCATATCACCTGGCACGCGCTGTGTTGCCCGTTCCTCTTCTGGGTTTCTGGCGTGCATGTGCGTGCAACAATGAGTTGACCTTTTTGCATGTGGCAGTGCTGGAAACTAGAAGAGATGGTCTTCTGTTTTCCTGCATGAGTATGCATGCCGGACAGCTAATCATTGAATGCGGATATGCACCAAAAACCTGGAAGAGTAGCTGGCTGAAACTGGAAGTTCCGTAGCTGAAACCGGAAGTTCATTTTCGATTCGCCATCACTGCCCTAGACTGAAATAAGTAACATTTTTTGACTATACTGTACATTAGTTAAAAAAAAAAAATCCAATTAAAGAGAAAATTGCCTTTTCTCCCCTTTCCTTTTAGAGGAGAAAGAATATCAGAAATCAGTACATTTCCTTGATTAAAGTTATCATTGAGATTATTGGTTTATTCTTGTGACTAAAGACAATCCATTGCAATAACTTGGACTCCAACAAACAAAAATCCATACTGATCTGGTAACAGAAAAATCTTGCAATGGGGGTTATGTTGACAGTGAGGGGGGAAAACCCACTAAGAAAGAGAGGGCTCCCACAGCATTGGCTTTTGCCTAGAGCTTGTTTGCTTTTTTTACAAATCGCCCAAGGGGAAAAATGCTGCTCCTAATTCTCTGGCCAGCCTGCATCTGGACCTTAACATAAAGGATTAATGGATGCCCATCCATCCAACGCTCTGGCATTTGCTATTATAGGGCACCCAGACAGAAATGAGGCTGTGACTTCAGAGCTGCACCCTGGGTGACAACTTGATTTTCTGCTTTCACCATCAACAGCAGCCACCCAACATGATGGGGCTGTTAATTTGTGCATTTCATGGTGTCTGTCGAGGGAGGGTTACAGAAGAAGGGAATGGAGCATATCCCAGCCTCGGAAGCACCTGTCTGCATTGATGGCACCAAGCACTTCTTATTAGCGTGCAGGTCTCTAAATGCAGCCCTAGGATGACAGCCTGGCATTCCCGGCACCCACACTGTGTGACAGGAGCCGGCAGCCGGTCCCATTGTTTGCCCTTGATGAGCATGTCATTAATGGAAATGGAAGAAAGTGAGGGCCACATCAGTATTCAAATAGCCTCCTTCTCTCTGCCATTCATCTCTCCAGGCTGGGATGGACAGCTGCAAATTTCCTTCTGTGACACCATTTTTTACAGATTGATCCCTTCTATGCAAAATTCACTGCCCAGTCCTCCTCCTCCTCCCCAAACACAGAGAAAATGTTGAAAAGAGAAGGAAGGAAGGAAGGAAGGAAGGAGAGAGAGAGTGAAAGAAAAAAAAGGAAAGGAAAGAAAAAAGAAAGGAAGGAAGGAAGGAAGGAAGGAAGGAAGGAAGGAAGGAAGGAAGAAAGAAAGAAAGAAAGAAAGAAGAAAGAAAGAAAGAAAGAAAGAAAGAAAGAAAGAAAGAAAGAAAGAAAGAAGGAAAGAAAGAAATGCTGTCTCTTCCACTGTGGTGAATTATTCTCGTTTAATTGGAAAACAGTTTGTGCAGCCAGAAGAATTAACAACATAATTGCATCAGATTTGCTGATTTCATTTGTTTGTTCACTCAGGGACAACCCATTCATCCCGTCTCCTGTCCCATTTCAGTATATCTAAGCAAAGTCCACAGGAAGTTCAGTATTACACTGTGATTATTTTTGCATCAATAGTTTGCACTGGTATTCCCTTCCTAGGAATGATGGTTGGGAATATATTTTTATTCAAAACAAACTGTGAACTCAACACAAACTCCTTTGACTTACAACTAAAATTGGGACCAAAATTTGCATTGCTAAGGGTCACGCCCAATTTTATGATCATTTTTGCCATGGTTGTGTTGGAAGAAATGTCCATCTGGGTTCAGTTCCAAGTGGGGAGAAAGACACTGGAAACATGGCGGCTATTTGGAAAGATGGTTTAATGGTGGACAAGACCACATGGTTTGAGATCCTGGGCAAAATAGCACATGGGTGAGAAAGGGATTTATACCAGAGGTGGGTTTCAGCAGGTTCTGACCAGTTCTGGAGAACTGGTAGTGGAAATTTTGAGTAGTTCAGAGAACCGGTAGTAAAAATTCTGACTGGCCCCGTCCCCATCTATCCTCTGCCTCCCAAGTCCCAGCTGATCGGGAGGAAATGGGGATTTTGCAGTAACCTTCCTCTGGAGTGGGGTGGGAATGGAGATTTTACAGTATCCTTCCCCTGCCATGCCCACCAAGCCACGCCCACCAAACCATGCCATACCCACCAAGCCACACCCACAGAACCGGTAGTAAAAATTTTTGAAGCCCACCACTGATTTATATCCTCTTTTGGGCCCTGCCTTGGAGCTTCCTGTTCCTGTGTAAGAAATGTATTCTGATTGGTTGTCAGACTCCCATGGGGCCATGCAGGGGTAACTTTGTAGGTTGTCTTGAGTCCCAGGCCCGGGTGAATCTTGCTGGGTGAATGAAGGGGCTTTGGGCAATTCCTATTATGACTTAATGGCTTTGCCTTCTTTGGCTCTTGAGTGAGGGCTAATTCTATCATGTCCTGAGGGTGAAGGTCTTTTGTGTTGTAGATAAGCTGGCCCAGCCTTTTGTCTTGTAGATAGGTTGGCACCAGTCTTTCTGGGGCTATTAGCAAAAGTGGGGGAGGGGCTGCTTTCCAAGAGCATGTTTCTCTTTTTCTCATCCAGGGAGGTATAATATTCTGCCTTTTAAATATTTCCTAGAATATTTCATTCTTCTAGGAGAGGGGTGGGTGCTAACTTCCTACAGTTGCTAAACGAATCACTGCAATTAAATGAAACATGCAGCTGTTGAGTAAATGCGGCTTCCTCCATTGACTTTGCTTGTCAGGAGCTGGCTGGGAAAGTTGCAAATGGCAATCACAGGACCCTGGGATGCTACAACTGTTGTAAATGTATTTTGGTTGCCAAGTGCCCAAAGTTTGATTATGGTATATGACTGTGGAGATGCTGTGATGGTCATAAGTGCAAGGACCGATTGTAAGTCATTTTTTTCAATTCCATTGTAACTTCAAACTGTTGCTAAATAAATGGCTATAAGTTGAGGACTATCTGTAAGGCAATACAACTCTCATTTGGTCTGGAAACAGCTTCCACAGAAGGGAGGCACAATAAAAAAAGCCAAGAAGTGGATGAGACCATGGGATTCAACCCCTGTCCTTTTTGTGACGTGCTACATATACACCAGACCCCTAAAAAGGGATGGAGCTTTGTTCCTTTGATTGTGTCACCATCTTGATTTTTTTACCCCATTCAGCAATTTCCACAGACCTCTTAAATGGGTTCATACATGTGTGGTGGAGATCCTCAATCATCAAAGCATTAAGGTGCTTTTTCCAAAGGGCAAATGGACTTTTTTGGTTTTATGTTTGAAAATGTTTCACTTCTCATCCAAGAAGCTTCTTCAGTTCTAACTGACTGGTGGGGAATGGAAGGATTTATATTCTTTGCAGTCATCTGGTTGCTAGCACTCTGGGGGTTGATTGTTAACTCTCTGAGAGTTGTTGAGGCTACTTGGGAGTTTATCCGTATCCTCAGAATCACCTGAATCAGAGTGCAAATGGGTGTGGAACCTTCTTGGGACTGATGAAAAGACTGCATTGTAAACAGGAGATAGGTGGCATTATATCCCTCCGCCTCTGTTGAAGGAGGGCTGTTAAATTTTAACATAGATGGCTTCTTTGACCCCTGTTTAAACCAGTGGTCCTTTCACAGAATGTGAATTTTGCTGTCTTCAAAAGAGTGACCCTTGCCTTTATGAAACTAATGACCAGAAGACTATAAGAATATAAATGGAAAAAGAACCTTTGAGGTCATGAAGATTACTATAGTGTGGAACATGGAAAGTAAGCATGATCTCCAATATATGTATTAACAATTTTCTGTTTTAATCTATTTATCTTTGTGGAGTATGTCCCATTTTACAAAAAATAAAAATAAAAATGATAGAAACAAATAATTCAGTGTCAGAACAACATTATATGCCCACTTGCCCAGGATCAATTTTTCTACTGGAAAATATCTCAGAATCTGATTTTTTTTTTTAATTCTGAAATTTGTGGAATCTGTAACAAATGGTGTTTGAGGGACAGAATGGGGAAACAATAAAAGATTAGACTCAGCATTATAAAGGAATTAAATAGTCTAATAGGGAATAATCAAATGCATATTTTTTCAGATTAATCTTTAGAAACATTTTTATAACCAACTTCTATATACTTGCAGGCAGGCAAAGAAAATAAGTGTGCTTATTTTTAGAAACATATTGCTAGAATATCAAGCAATTACTTGGTCCTGCAGGTTTCTTGGTTACAGGATGACTCTGTTTTGACTACACAGAGTAACAGGTACATGTCTTGATATGAGAATGCTGGCTTGGAATGGATAATCCATGAGTGTTTCCTTATAAAATAACACTATATGTGAATGAAGGCAAATACACATGTTCCAGGATAATGTTGCAGTATCTAATATGGGTTGGTCACCAGGACCAGAGGTTTAGTCTTCTGAGCTTTTGGACTTGTGCTGGAGCCCATCATCAGGGAACTTCTCTCTACTGGAATGTGTTCTCTCTACACATTTCACTAGAGAGAAGTTCCCTGAGGATGGGCTCCAGCATCCTCAGGGATGGATGGAAGCCTAAATCACTGGTCTTGGTAACCGACCCAGATTGGATCCTGTAACACTATACAATTGAATTGCCCAAAAATCTAGACTTGGCTCTATTAATTTCTTTAACAAAATCAGGGGTGAGCTGCTGGGAGTTCACAGGGGTTCAGGAGAACCTCTAGCTAAGATTCTGTGCAGTTCAGAGAACTCCCAATTCCACTCCTGGCTGGTCGCACCCTCCCCACCCCTCCCAGGAGTCCCCAGTGACCCGTTTTCGATTCAAGGCACACATGAGGCTCGGGGAGGGCAAAAAACGGGCCTTCCAGAAGTTCGGGAAGGCCAGAAACAGGCCCATTTCTGGCCTCCAGTGGGCCTCCAAAGCCTGGGGAGGCCATTTTACACCCTCCCAGAGGCTTGAGGAAAGACTCTGGAGCTTGGAGAGGACAAAAACACCCCCCTCCCAGCCGTGGTGCAGGAGGCCAACGAGGCCATGCCCGCCATGGCCACGCCCACCATGGCCACACTCACCTAGCAACCGGGCAGAGAACCCCTTGCTAAAATTTTTGAAGCTCATCCCTGAACAAAATAATACATTTTAACTTTGTTCATCTTCCAGAACCACTTAAAATGGGCAGCCATATAAATGTGATTAATAAATAACAAATGATATTTTCTGAAAACATTTTTCACTAATGTAAAGATGAAGCTATAAAGGAATTAAGGTAAGGGCAATTAGGTGTTCCTCTTGGAGAAAGGTAGAGAGAAAGGAACAAGGCCTTCATTTTTATACAATGCATTTTTAATCATAAGAATTATGATTAAACCAGAATCAAATTGAATCAAATTGAATCAACGCAGTTTGTTGGAACTAATTGATAATTCAAATCATCCTGAGGGTTGATTTATTCTCCCTAGCTGAATTTTCCACTGCCTGTACTAAATCTTTGTGACTCCAGCCAGCAGTGAGCTGTACACTTTCTTGTCTTTTGTCCAATGATTTCTGAACAATATCAAATTATCTACAGAGTGAAATGTCAGTACCAATACTATTACAGGTCCACAACTTTTCCTAACCCACTCAAATTTTACTCATCCGTCCAGTGTCTTTGTGTCTTTGATTTTCTGAAAGACAATAAAAAGCAGCAGGGAACAAGGAAGAATATTTGTGGACCTTTGTTCAGGACTACTTTTGAAGGAGATGGGAGAGTGGTGGGTAGAATCTATTCATTCTGCCTTCTTTGTTCATATTGTTTAAGGTTTGCTTTGCATGATCTTTCATTCCTCTATTAATTAATGGTGGAAACAGATATAAGAAGAAAAATGGCCACTGCAAGCAGTGCATTAATTTATTTTTAACAAATGGGGAAATGTCTCATCAGGAGGAAAAAGCAAAAAGCTTGAAGTATGCCTCCCTTTTTTTAGTTCCTATTCTTAGGCTGCTTATGTGGTTGCATCCCTTCTTTTATTTAGAGCTTCCGCAATCAATGTACTATGGCATTAAACAAAATATTGTGGAGAAAGGAAAGGGCGAGAGGTACTTTTGAGAAACTGTTCAGTTTGAATCATCAGGAAGTGGAGAGCAAAAACAGTAGCAACAAATTCCAGACTAATTGATGTTATTTAAAGTCAGCTACAGCCAAAGAGCAGAAAAAGGTACTCAACTCTGTGCTGAGCATTTGTGGTCTGTGCTAAATGGAAAGAGGTGAAATCAGCTCTTCTGAAGGCCCAGGACATTACGGGTAAATAAAAATAATTAGCCACTGAAACTGGATCAGTTGTGTAAAGTGCTTTGCTGAGATTCCAAGAATGGCTGTTCTAATGAGATTTCACATTATGTCCCCTTTTTTTCTCCAAAAGATGGTCTTCCCTTATTATTAAAACTATTTTTTTTAAAAAAAAAGCTTTATAATGTACATCATTTACGTTTAATGTTTTCTTCTCAAGCACCTCCATTTCACTAAGTGCATGTAATATTAGTAAATTGCAATAATTCACCTCCTGGCCTACATGATGACATCAGAGAGTAGAAAAGAGAACAGCAACACATTATGAGGCACCTGCCAATGTGCTCTCCTAGTCAAGGTGGTCAACCTGAGCAAATGGGATGGTACAAAGGTGAATTTGAGGGTCGCTTTCTTTTCAACAACAGCAGTTCCTTTTCTCTTCGTTCACCATTATATAGTGTGTATTTTTGGCATTCATTTTGCATTCAGAAAAGTAATTTTGCTTAACAAAGAACTCTTCCTAATATCTTCAAAATGTTACCTTAACTGTACTTTTTACTTTAAAAGCAGGTTTGTAAAAGTGGAGTGTTACTATTGTACCAGTGGTGGTTTGCCCCCGGTTCGCACCGGTTCTATAGAACCAGTAGTAAAACCGGCGGGAGGCCCCGCCCACCAACCCCGACGTCATCAAAATGCTTCTGCGCATGTGCAGAAGAGCGCGCGCGAGCGAGCAGCCCCGCTGCAAATCAGTAGTAAAGGTAAATAGAACCCACCCCTGTATTGTACCTCTACAACTCAAGACCAGAGCTTAAACTGGTTTTGTGTCTTAGACACACACACAAGAGAGATTTTTCAGAGTCTGCCCTCAGAAATCTCTCCTTGGTGGAGGAACCGGTCTTGCATCATTGTGTGATTAGAGACGTTGTCTATGGTCATTGGAGACCAAGGGGCCAGCATCGCCTTATTTCTTCTCCACTAGACTTCAGTGAATAGAAAGGGGTTAGGTTGAGGGTCTGAATATATTCTGACAAATTCAGGATAAGAAGCCTGACAGATTCTAATCATGAGTATTAGGGCAAGGCTCTCCGAGGCTTTCAAACATACAGGCACTTTACCTCCCCACCATCACCCTCCCTCCCTCCCTTCTCACTGTGTTTTCTATCTCTCTCCCCCCACCCTCTACTCTTCTTCCCTTGCCAGACCATGGCACTCATAATTTAAGTTTTCTTTCCTATCATTCTTATACAAGTTTGGTAAATGGCCAGTGCACTCTCTTTACTTTATTTCAACATTCCTGAAATCATCATACCTTCTTCAAAGAATTTCTAAGAAACGGGCGGGAAACAGGACAGCATCTCTGCTGTTTTGTTTTCTTCGTTTGTTTTTAAAAAAGATGTGCAATGAATTAAAAGGCTATATGGATTGTGTGGGCTCAGAGCTGCATGCTACCAGCAGTTCTACTTGAGAACTGCAAAATTGGTCTTGCGATCCCTAAAGCAGATCTTTAGCTGTCAGCTACTGCTAGATTTTGCACAGGAACCTTTCATGAGGGATTTGCTAAAAGTTTTTTAATTGGATTCATATGCCACCCCACAACGGTTATATTGTGGGTTGTTGGTGTTCGCTTAGCCCAGAGATGTCAAATTCGTGGCGTCATGTTGTCGTCAAAAAACATACCGCATATTTTTCCCACTTTACTTAACCAGAGGTGGGTTTACAATGGTTACAATGAATGTTACATGCCTCAGTATATTGTGTGAACCAGGGGTGGGTTCTAAATTTTTTTACTGCCGGTTCTGTGGGCGTGGCTTATTTTGTGGGCATGGCTTGTGGGGGTAATGTGACTGGGTGGGTGTGGACAACTTTTTTTTTTTTTACTTTTAAAAGCATTTTTTCTACAACCTTAAGAGGTTGCAGAAAAAAATGCTTTTAGAAGCTTCTAACAATCAGGCAAGTCAGTTGGGATCGCCAGAGGCTTTTAAAGGCATTTTTTTTCTACAACCTCTTTGGCCAAAGAAAAAAATGCTTTTAAAAGCCTCTGAGATCCCAGCTGAGCTGCATGATCATCAGAGACTTTTTTTTAAACTTTTAAAAGCATTTTTTCAGCCGAAGAGGTTGTAGAGAAAATGCTTTTAAAAGTAAAAAAAAAAAAAAGCCTCTGATGAGGTGGGCGGGGTAAGTGAGTGGAGACCAGGCGGGGACCGATTCAGGGGCATGGCCAGCCAATATTATTACCGGTTCTCCGAACTACTAAAATTTTTTATTACTGGTTCTTGTGAACTGGTGCAAACCGGGAGCAACCTACCACTGGTATGAACCCAACCAATTATGGTTTAATCAATAAATGATGGTTAAGCATAGCATGGCTGAAGACATGTGAGGCCAGTAAATAACTATGAGGTCATCTTATCCCATATGCTTGTTGAAACCCTGAAGACCTCCAAAAGTGAAAAAAAAACTTTCCCCCCTAGAATAATATTGATTTTTCCTCAGAGCTTTTATTTCTTGATCACATTGATGTATTTTTCCAAACACTGCACTCCTTCTCATCTTGTATTTAATTTGTTTTATTCCAGAATATCATTGCTAGACACATCATCAAAATAACATGTAATTTAGGTCTATTTTGCCAATTCAATTCCATATTTAAGACAGTGGCCAGATACTACAATAGGACAGGACAGGACAAGACAGGCAGGACAGGACAGAACACTTTATTGTGATTAGGCACACAGAATTTGTCTTTGGTGCAGAAGCTCTAAGTGTACATGCAAAGCAACAAAATAATGATAATCATAATAATAATACCAATAGGAGGGGAGAGTAAGAAGGATAATAAGGATAAATAATAATGTACAGCCACACTACATGGGTAAATACACATAGACATTGTCATGCCCCATATAGCTTTTATATATTGTTGTTGCTCGCTAGCCCCATCTAGTGCCCGGATGGACAAATATGCTCTAACATACAATCTTTATATACAATTGTTGCTCACTAGCCCCATCTAGTGGCTGGAGAGAAAAATACCAAGTATATTGTTTGAAGCTGACCCACCCATTTACCCATCAGCCCACACTCTCAAACCAAGTGCACCCTGGGAGGCCAGACTCCATTTTCCTTTAGCATTTGGAGAAGGCAGAAGCACAAAGAAGAATCCATCTTAATCTGTGACACATGGTCATCCAAGGACAAACCCATCCCACTCACAGAGCATCGCTGGTGAGATTTAAATTGCTTGTATTTATATTGTTATGTTCAGCAGTAACTCAATACTGTCTATCTTGTATTTGGTTCTCATTGTATGTATTCCTATTTTCCCCAGTTTCAGCATATCCTGTTCTTTCAATAAAGCATTCAGATCTATGCACATGGTCTGTTTTATTGAAATAGGTGGGTTTAACTCAACTGCACACAGACCAATGTGTAGTGAGGACAGAACAGACATTAAACAGCATTGTGAAAGTTAGGTGTTCAACAGTGTGATGACTTGAGGGGGAAAAAATCTGTTCCTGTGTTTAGTAGTTTTGGTCTGCAATTCCCTGTAGCGCCATCCTGAAGGGAGGAACTGGAACAGTTTATGTCCAGGATGTGAGGGATCTGCAGATATTTTCTTAGCCCTCCTTCTAACCTGCACAATATACAAATCTTCTATGGAAGGCAATAATATTTGATATTATCAGTGCTTGCTTAGTGTGCTGTGTGCATCATACTTGATACACAGATTGGCCCCTATTTAAAACTGGAATCTGAGACTAATTTGTGGTAAATTGTACAGTAATGATATTCCAGAACTGAGCAAATTGACCATGGGAAAAGTGTCTAAGGAGCTATGTTTCACATGGGCCAGCCAAAGTAGTTTAATATTCCAGATAAAGATGCTCTGTATGAAGATTCCATTCAGATTCCATTCAGTCCCACAAGTGAAGTAGATTTATGATTCAACAAAAGAAAATAGCATAAATTCTGTATGGGAGTCTTTTGAATATCAAGGACAATTTGCCAAGCAGCATGGGATGAATGGGAAATTACAGTAACGCCTCTCTTAGGACTCCCAGGTACAGCTTTATGTAACTTTTGTAATAAGGGGGAGGCAGACAGACCTTGGTACCATCTCTAGCCTAAAAAAAAAGAAAGAAAGAAAGTACAGATCTTGGGAGAAAGGATGTTCTGTCCAAGAGTTAGTTTATTTTCCTGAATCTCTTCCCATTTTCACTTTTGCTATGAAAGTGACTACACACACATCTATGAGATTCCTATTTGCTTGGGCCATAAATTAAATGAAGACTCTATTACTCAAAAGCAATGAGGAGATGCGTTGTTTTTCTGCATCCACTATTTATTTCATACAGCTCCAAGCAGCAGCTCCTGTTTGAATTTCTCTCTTCTGTCAAACTGAGCATGTTCTGAGGACTGTTAGAATTTTAATGCCATAGTACAATGTAAAAAGCTTCATTTTCAATGGCTAAACAATGGCTAAGATGAACAGCTAACAAAATCTGCTTGCCATTAACCTAAGGTGACCAGATTTTAACATTGGTAAAGAGGGACATTGTGGGCGTGGCTTATTTTGTGGGCGTGGGTAGCTGGTCATGTGACTGGGTGGGCGTGGCTAGCTGGTCATGTGACTGGGTGGGCGTGGCTAGCTGGTCATGTGACCGGGTGGCCATGGCTATGCGTATAGGGTAAGGTGAACAGATTTTAACATTGGTAAGAAGGACACCATTGTGGGCGTGACTTGTTGTGTGGGCGTGGCTTGGAGGCCATGTGACTGGGTGGGCGTGGCTAGCTGGTCATGTGACCGGGTGGCCATGGCTATGTGTATAGGGACTACTCAGAGGGCTGAAAAGTCATTTCTGACAGGTCCTCACACTTTTGACTGGTCCTCACACTTATGACCATCCTCACATTTATGCCCGTGCAGTATTCTTAACAACCATGTCACTCATTTCACAACTGCTTCTCTTCACCATGGTGACAAGATAGGGCAAAAACGTAAAATGTGAGGACAGTCGTAAGTTCGAGGACTGGTCAAAAGTGTGAGGACCAGTCAAAAATAACTTTTTCAGCCCTCTGAGTAGTCCATATGCACAAAAGGACTAACCAGAGGGCTGAAAAAAGTCATTTCTGACAGGTCCTCGCACTTTTGACTGGTCCTCACACTTATGACCATCCTCATATTTATGCCCATGCAGCATTCTTAACAACCATGTCACTCATTTCACAACTGCTTCTCTTCACCATGATGATAAGATAGGGCAAAAATGTAAAATGTGAGGACAGTCGTAAGTTCGAGGACTGGTCAAAAGTGTGAGGACCAATCAAAAATAACTTTTTCAGCCCTCTGAGTAGTCCATATGCACAAAAGGACTAACCAGAGGGCTGAAAAAAGTCATTTCTGACAGGTCCTCGCACTTTTGACTGGTCCCCACACTTATGACCATCCTCATATTTATGCCCATGCAGCATTCTTAACAACCATGTCACTCATTTCACAACTGCTTCTCTTCACCATGATGATAAGATAGGGCAAAAATGTAAAATGTGAGGACAGTCGTAAGTTCGAGGAGTGGTCAAAAGTGTGAGGACCAGTCAAAAATAACTTTTTCAGCCCTCTGAGTAGTCCATATGCATTAAAGGATACAGCAATAGAGAGGGATGAAGGAATGGAAATTAGAGTAGGAGTGAGGGTAAGAGAGGGAGGAAGAGAGGAGGAGAAGGAGAAAGGAAGAGGAAGTAGGGAGGAGAAAAAGAGGGTGGGGGGAAGAGAAAGTAAGAAGGAAAGAAAAGAGAGTGGTGGTAGGTTTGAGGAGAAAGATTGCTGTACAATAAAAAAGATGAAAGGGAAGAAAGCCAACCCCAAGCAAATATAAAGATATTAAGATTAAGAATGAATTGTTAAACTTTAAAGAATAAAAGAGAACAAATATGAATAAATAGCAATAATTAGAATTTAGAAACACACATACAAACATGCAATGTATTTTCTTTGAACAGAATATTTGGCTGGTTCACAAATTTAAACAGCGTTTAGTCATTTCAATTAAATTTACAATTTCTATATTTCCTTTTTGCCATATTTATTCCTCATCTATTTTTTTAAAAAAACAATATTACCCTTCATCCTCATCTCTAATCTTAATCAAATTCAATTTTTCCCTTCTATTCTATATTATACCCCTTCCCATTGTCATCTATTTTTATATCCATCCTCACATTGGTTAATTATGTAATTATGTAATACAGTTGTTTAATACAAATTCAACATTTTAATATAAATCAATTAGTTATATAACTATATTTTTTTGTATATTAATCAATATGAACATGAATATTCCAATTATTTCCATGCAATCCAATTTCTTACAAATCAATTAATTATATTTACCAATAATAATAAACCAAATAATTTCCCCCATATATTCCTCCAAACCACAACTTAACCATTTCTGCTTTCAACACAATATACAATTATTAATAGTATCTCAATTATTACAATTCCCTAGTTAAATAGAGCTTTTTTTCTTTTGTGTTTTAAAATCTTGAACTCTCCTCTTTTGCCCAAAATTTCCCATTGGTTGCAGTTTTGTACCTACCTTTTTCGGTGAGGAAAAAGAAAAAGAAAAAGAAAGAAATCTCTCTCTGCCTCATTTTGTCACGTTGCAGGTTTAGTTTCGCTTTCGCCTTTGTTTCAGTATAGCTGGGGGGGGGGGGAATCTGCTCCAGGAACTTTTTGAAGCTTTTTGCAGCTAATTAACCTAGCGGAAGCTGTTAACAGGGGCTGTTTTTTCTATTTTTGCAGGCATGGGTCTATTCATTTTTTTTTTTTAACACTGATCAGCTGTAGGTCGGCCCTTTGAAGCCCCGCGGCAAGAGTTTAAAGAGTTTTTTTTTCCCTCTAGCCATCAGCGGGGATTCAGGAGGCAGAATGAAAAATCGGGACTTTTTTAAAACGCCGCGGGACGCGGGACAAATTGCTCAAAAGCGGGACTGTCCCGCCAAAAGCGGGACGTCTGGTCACCTTACATTAACCGTATATTCTAGCACAGTGACAAAAAGAGGGGGGAGGAAGCATTTGTTTTATGTTCTGGAATGGTAATAGCAAAGGCATAGGGAATACTATAGTTTCATGCCTGGAAGCCATATTACCTGTGTACCTTGAGGATCCAGGCCTGTCACAATTATACCGTGGGAAGTTGGGAGAGGGAATTGCATGAGTGAAGTAGAGATAGCCATAACAAACTTCTCTAAGAGAAGTTCAAGGCCATGATATCCAGCAGCTGTGCAAAGAAGAAATTGGAGGATGTCTTCTGTTTGGGAAAGAACTGATTGGAGCTGTGGTGGACATGTGGGAGATGTGGGCAAGGTCTTGAACTTTCATGTGGGTGAGGAAAACCCGGAAGCTTTCAGATTCGGGTTTTCCCAAATGTGCCAATATGACATCCTTAATAAAAATTAGCTTTAAGGAACTTCAAGCTTCGGAGTTTGATTTCGTTGGGGGTGTTACTTGAAACCTTGACATATAGATTACCAGAGCTTTTCCAGAAGATTTCATAGAAAATCTTTCTTCCTAAGGCTATATATGATTTTCTTCCTAGGGCTATATAAAAAGATTCCAAGATCTGGGCTGTTCATTTTAGATCAGGGGTGTCAAACTCAAGGTCCGCGGACTGGATCCAGCCCATGGGGTGCTTAGATCTGCTCCACGGGGCTGGCCTGCGGTGCCTCTGCTAGCAAAAATGGGGCACGGAGGCCGCACACAGTCCCCTGTGACCCGTTTTGCCACCAGAGTGCTTAGGAGGCCATCCAGGCCCAAAACGGGGCCTCCAGAGTGTTGCAGGAGGCCTTAGAGGCCCAAAACGGTGCTCCAGGAGGCTGTCCTTGACTCAGATGGTTATAAAAGGGAGGAAAGGAAAAATATTTTACCTTTCAGGCTTGCAGGATTCTGCTACTATAACCTATGTCAATAATTTATAGTTCTAGTCTTCGTATGGTGTCAGTTTCTTGATCTGGTCTCTCTCTCATAAGATGATCAAGTAGATCAAGTAAGTATTAAAAAACCAAAATTACAGAAATGTACGCCTCTCTATTTTTATAAGTGCATAAAACCATGTGTGTGGAGGGACAGTCCCGTGTCACACCTGCCATGGTCACGCCCACCCTGGCCACACCCATCATGACCATGCCCCTGGCCACCCCCCACCTCCTGGCCCTCCAAGCTCAAACAACCCTGATGTGGCCCTCAATGAAATTGAGTTTGACACCCCTGTTCTAGATCAAGAAACTGCACTTAATCATTGACTGGCATACAATGAGGGGCCCTTCAAAAGGTGGTGGGTAGCCCCAGATAAAAATAAATTTAATTTAATTTAATTTAATTACATCCACATATAATTTATATTATTCTCCAGTCACGCATTTAATAATTTCCCCTTTTGTCACATATATTACAATTTATTAGCAACAAATGTGGGCATGGTCTTTGGGGTCAAGTCTTTTGTTGAGCCTCATCTGGCCTGGAATCCTAAAGAGAGTGTGTACATCTCCAGAAGTACCAAAGGTAAGATATGAACAATGCTTTATTTCCATCAGCCAGGATATCTGTAACATTTAATGTTTGCATAGCACCTTTGAATGTTCCATGTGAATAGGGTTACAAGATATCTAAAGATACACACTACAAGAAGTCCTTGACTTACAACTGTTCACCTAACAGGCCCAGAATGGATGCTTTATGGACTGTAAAGCACTTCTGGCCATTCTAAATTGTGCCACTACCACTACCACCGCCACCATCAACATTCACAATCATGTGACCATGCTTAGCAACCAGTTTGTCTTTACATCTTGTTGTAACTTCCTGCTGTCAAATCACCACTCTTTTTTGCTGGTTTCCTTATGAGAAAAAAGCCCATTCAGAAGAATGGTTCACACTTACAACTACAGTGATTTGCTTAATGACTGCTGCAAAAAATATAAAATTGGATCCGGTCACATGGGTGCCTCAACAATTTGCATACCAGAAATTCTGTCCCAATTGTGGTGATGACTCAAGAACTACCTGTATATTGTTTAACTTTCTTGGCATCGGTGACAAAAGTTCTAGTCAAAACCTGCATCATTAATTTCTATGAAATTAATTTTTCCTGCATCAAAAGACTGGTTTTTCAGTTGCAATATTTTCCCAACAAATCTTTATTTTCTAGAACATATGCTAGTAATAATATCAAATCAATAACAATGTACTTTTCAAATTCACCATAGAAAAAGTATGTTATCTACAGACTACAGTCATCATAGATTTGAAAGGGCTGTATTGAAGCTGATTGCTAGAATCAAGAAATAAATTAAATAACATAAATCTAGAGTGTCAGTCTGTTGACATATGAGGGAAAGAAAGAAGCAGACAATTTACAAGGTGACAATACACAAAGCCTTGAATGACTACTGCTCAAAAAACAGTCCAAAATAATATTTAAAAACCAAGATACTCAAAAGACCAGGCAATATTTAAGGCCGCGCTTACTGTGTCGAAGACATGAAGACAAAAAGGAGAACATGTCAGATCTTTTTGCCAGACCTCTGCTAACCCTACAAAGGGGTTGACTTGTCATTGTCTTAAGTACTCTTGCAGTGGCTAGGAGTTGAATGATTGCTAATGATATTTATATTCAATTACATTGAATTATACTGATACTTGTTAAAAAAGAATTGTTTCAAGCAGGAAAAGTAGTGTTAAAAATTCTAAGAGAATGCTCTTTCGGTACAGCAAAAAATTACATAAACCCAAGAAGTTATTGAATCATCAGTAGTTATAATAGTCTGCGTCACATCAAATTGCTGCTTGATGTTTGATCCTCTCTTTCCTTCTCTCTCGCTCTCTCTCTCTTTCCCTCCCTCCCTCCCTCCCTCCCTCTCTCTTTCTTCCCCAAATAGTTGTATGTTTACCCCAGGGGTGGGTTCTACTTAACTTTACTACCGGTTTGCATTGTGCCCACGTGCACAGATCACCTATGATGACGTCTGGGTTAGTGGGCGGAGCCTCCCACCGGTTTTACTACTGGTTCTTGCGAACCGGTCCAAACCAAGAACAACCCACCACTGGTTTACCCTCTACATCAGTGTGAATGGCACTCAGTGGCACAGGTACTGATGATGGTACCTAGTTGGTACCAATCAAATTATATAGTATTTGTCAAACAGGAGTTGATTCCATGCATCTGATGACATAGATTGCAATTCACAAGTCTTGCAATAAACAATGTGTTTCAATGGTGTGTGCATTTTTTAGATAAAATTATCATGTGGAAGGTGCTCAAAATTTAAATTCGTCTCCATTTGCTTAAAAGCAGCACTATAAAATGTCAAACCGTTCTGTAGCTCTGTAGTTCAGCTTTCCCCAGATTTTGGTATATTAAAGCCTTACCATGGAGGTATTTATAATTTTGTTCTGTTCATAACATGTGGTATCTTGATATTCAAGATTCAACTAAACAATATATAATAATTTTTAATATAATCTCTCAGTTGAAATCTGAAGCATAATTCAGGATGCATATATCAGCATAATTCAAATTCACATAATTTGTTCTGCATGTGTAGACTCAGCCATGGTTTTTTTTAATGCAGATTTTCTTTATGCACAGACTGATGAAAAAAACTGGTATGTAAGTTAATGAAGTTCTAGAGAGAAATCAGCAAAATATTAATATAAAACACTGAGACATTGGTTAGCACAGAGGAATAAAGTGTTTTTTTCAGCCTATTGGGAGTACAGTAGTAACTTAATTTTGGCCCATCCCTTTATTAACCCACAAACAAATAAAGTATTTTTGATTGTGTTATTACACCAGTCTATAACTGTATCTTGGATTTTGATTGCTTGACATACTTAGGTAGGGGTCTAAAGTGTTATTACTGGAATAGAAAGAAATAGCTTTTATGACAGTAAGGATCAAGATTAAAAAATTTCAGATTCATAATTTTTTCCTACAATGATCTTCATTCCTCAGTTGAGCAAAGCATACTAAAGAAAGTGATAATTATGAGGTGGTCACATCCCAGGGTGTTATGAGGTACCAAGCACAGTTAAACTATCTCAAGACAACCATGTTCTCTGTAGTTGTTTTATTACTATTGTAAAAACTCTTTATATGGTGAAAAATGTACTTTTATGCTAGAAGAAGATGAAAAGGGCAGTTTACACTGCTGAGTGGTCGTTTCAGTCTGAGTTTTGTGCCCACAGAGATTGTAAAAGAGTGAATGGGACGGCCACTTTAATAGGATTCTTAGGATTCTAAAGGAGTTGATTAATTTCTTTGAAATTCATAGTTGGAACGTTCTGCCATTATCTGGTACTTTCCAGTTATCAAAATGCTTTATGAAACTGAAAAAGTCCTATTACATTTATTAAATAGGCAACTTAGAGTGGGGAGTCTCTCCCAAAGCCATCAGGTCTACAGAGTATTAGATGCTCTTGACTGTACGTTGTGCTTGTTAAATCCGCAACTGTAGCCTCACCATCAGTAAAACCCAAATTGAATCATATACATAAAATACTTTCTCAAATACGTTTTGTGGTATTTTTTTACCTTGAATTCTGTTTCAGAAGACATCAATACTTTCTGAATATGACTGGGTAGCAAATATTTCCGTCATCACCACCCCAAATTACAATGATGAAAAGTGTTAGGATATCATTGAGTTTTGCTGTAACACGCTATACCTTTTTTTTAAAAAAATGTTTACATCTACTATAATTTAATGCTGAAATCCAAACAACAATATAAGAAATTTCATGGAAGTAGTCATGGAGAATATATCTATCAAACAACATAAGCTGGAATTGCCCACTGAGGGAGCAGTGGAATCAATGTGAAATAGGGCCTCTAGTCACTAACCCTTCTAGGCAGGGGTAGGTTCTACTTAACTTTACTACCAGTTCGCAACAGGATTGCGTGCACGCTCTTGCTTTGCTTACGTGTACGCCTTGATTCTGCATATATGCAGAAGCTTCTGTGCATGTGTAGATCGCTGATGATGACATCCAGAGTGGTGGGCGGGGCCTCCCTCCAGTTTTACTACTGGTTCTTGCGAACCGGTCCAAACCGGAGGCAACCCACCACTGCTTCTAAGTGGGTCTAGAACAACTCATCGCAGCCGCTTCACCATGGCCAATTCATTGCAGTATCATCAACCACAGGACAATTCACTACTGTATTAATTGTTTCATTCAGGTACTTTTATTATTGGTGACAACATTTTCATCAAAATTATTGTAACTCTTGTATTTTATTATTATTGGCCATGGTTCCCCTGAAATTAATTTAATGTTTGTATTTATTGAATTGTCCTGTGATGAGTTGTCCCACAGCAAGTTGGCCCTGGTGAGTTGGCCCATTCTGCTTCTTAGGGAGCCCAAAAGGACACTAGAGTTGATGGTATCAAAAGTTGCTGGAAGATCTAGCAGAACAAGAAGGATCTCAAAAGCCCTGCTGCAAGTCAAGAATAGCTTAATAGCCCTATTCCAGATCCAGGCCTAAAGCCCACCTGAAAAAAAAAATACATGTATCCAGATGGTTTTAGTTGAGAGTTCTATAATTTTCACAATAAATGGAAAATTAAAGTCTGGCTTATAATTCTCCAAGATGGATGAGTCCAATGATGGTTTTGAGGAAGGGGAGACATTAGGTTGATTTTGGTTCAATAATTTCAGTTTAATGAAACCAACAGATACCTTAACCATAAACAATTGTTATTTCTAATTAAAGCTGGAAGCTGTCAATCGTAATGGTGAAAAGGGAGAAAACATTTGGGTCGGGGAAGAGAGAGACCTTGCAAAATTAACCACATTTATTCATATGGGAGCAGGAAACTATGTTTGGTGGGGGGAAGGTGTTGTTTATTTTGTTAGAGACTACATTGAGTGAAACAGTGCATTGCATACAATATTACATTCTGGGATATGTCCTCAAATCTCCTTTGAGGAATTGGTATCAATATTTGGGGGGCACATGAAAAGAATCTGTTTCGTAGGCAAACACTGTTCTGCTTCCAGATGGACACAACTGGCCACAACCAGGGATGGGTTTCACATATTGTTGCCACCGGTTTGCCATGTGTGTGCACACTCGCTTCACTCACGCATGTGAGCCTTCCACGCATGCACCCAGCCTTCGCATGCTCGCTGTGTGCGCTTTCCGCACATGGGCCTGACCTTCCAGGCATGCGCTTTGCTCACATGTGTGTTTTCCGCACATGCACCAGCCTTGAAAATGTGGCAAAATAGGATGGCATTATGTCTGGGCAGATGGGCATGCCCACCTGAAGTTGCCACTACCAGCTTGCCTCAACCAGTCCGAACCAGCTGAATACCATCTTTGGCTGCAACCCACTGATTCCCAAACAATCTATGAAAAAATACGGAATATTTCAAAATGGATTGGGGGTGGTTCGCAAAATGGTTGTGCTGTTTGTGCAGTCCAAGTGTTTGTATCATCACCCCACAAATCAGATAGCTAATTGATGGATCAACCATCTTTCACATATTATAATAAAAAAACTTTACTTTGAAAAATATATGGTGTATTTTAGCGCCCGAGTGGGCATACTCTGTTTAGTATACAAAGTTGAGATGTAGCCATGATGTTACATTTTCTGATTGCTAAGAAAGAAAAGCCAAAAAAGAAAGCAGAGTATTCCCATATCCTCACTTCACTAGTAACCAACTTGCATATAAAGCCATCAGAACAATGCCAAAATGTTACACTTGAATAATTATGCATTTGGAAGCGGAGGTAAGGTCAAAGTATTTTTCATATAAATTAAATGGTATTGTCATCTGTTTCAGTGCATTTGGTAGTTTGTTTCCTACATGTAATGGTTTCTTCTGGAGGTTACAGAGTCATTTTTAGATGTCCCCCTTCTTGGTGTGACATTCCCACCCCCTCGGGAAGCTGGGCTCAGGAGTCCTATCCATGATGGGATAGAATATTATACTGTGGTTTGTGCACCAGCATCCTTAATATTTCCTTCCTTTCAGAAGCAAATAGACCATACCCTTATCTGAATGCTAATTTCCTAGTTAAAGCCCTCCCTTGCTGACAAGGGACTGAAAGAGTTTTAAATCACAGATGTAGAGTATCAAATGCAATAATGCTCTTGCAATAGTGCATTGAAGCCTCAATTAATTAACCCTTGGGCTAAGTAGGCAGGTACACGTTGGTGGCCACAGGCGGTGGATGGATGAGATTTAAATGTGTATCTCATTTCCCCAGCACGGAACATGCCGTTTGGTTGAGAAAGGAGTCATTTTGCACACTCGCCTCATTTACTCTCTGCTTTAATCCCTTTAATTCCACCTGAGATCCAGGCAAGAAAAGGGGATGAAAGTGAGGTGTAAAGGCTACAGAGCTGGTCTTTGTTTACATACTGTTTCCCTGGGGGACCCCCCCTCCCCTTCTCCCCTATAACAGAGCCATGGCTTCTGGTCTTTTTATTGGACTTCAAGCCTCAAAGCTCTTATCATGAGTAAATGCAATACAAAAGGGAAAGTTATTCATGTTGATTCTAAGAGGGGAAAAATACATAAAAACCTAAATGTTCTTTTACGCTGATATTTTTATTAAGGCAGCTCAAAGATAGCCAAATGTTTTTGGGTTCCGTGTAGCTCCTCATCCAGTAAAATGGACAGCAAAGCAGAAAAAAAAATGAGGGAGAGAGCTAGGACCTGTGTTCAGAGTGGAATGTGGGGAAGATTACAGACATTCAAAGGAGGCTATCCCAGGGACTGGGAGGGGGCTGTTGCAGGACTTCCTACTGGGCCAAAGCAGCCTTTTTTCAATCTTTGCAACTTTAAGATAGGTAGCCTTCAACTCCCAGAATTGCCAAATTTGAAAAACACTGCATTAAGTGATGAAAACATTAAAAAATCAGCTACACCAGGCCAAGAAGTGCCTATACTTTCCCAAATCTTTTGAATTATAGGTAAATAATAAAATGAAAGATAAAGGTTCCCACCTTAGCTGGCCTGCAGAAATCTGGATAACCACTGGATAGCAGCATAAAGTGTTATTTATTCTTCTTCTGTCATTTTGTGACCCTGTGGATTTCTAAAAGCTAGAGCTGATCAACTTCACAAGTCTTGCTCTTAGTGAAAACGTGGGGTTCAGGAGGAGAAAATATCTGGGTTCAACACTGTATTAAGTCACTGCGTATCTATGATTTATTGATCAAACTTCAGAAACTTGAATTAATCCTACATGTTAAACCAAAGCCAAGCTACCATGTTGCTTATGTTTATATGACACAAGGCGACAATCATATTTTAGCTTAGGGTATGTCATTTTAACCAAGTTTATATGGGTAGTTTCTAGTTTATTGAGTGGTATAAACTGAGCAAACTGCCTTAGCTGAGCTGCCACAGAAAGCACATACAAATTCCAATAACTTGTTTGATATTCAGTACAAAACTATATTTGGTGTATCCATGATGGGCGTATGTATATCAAAAAAAATTGATAATGGTAGCCACAACTGTGCAAATGCATTATTCTGCCCGGCCACACATTAATAGCAGATGTGGCTTTGATCATCCTGATGAACTGCCCGCATTGATGCTCTTGAAAGCATATTGAACTTCTTGTTGCATATTCAATCTTTTGATAAGGCAGCTCAAACAGCAAAGTACTTTTGGTTTCTCAGCATCAAGCAGAGCTAATTGCACTGCATACCATTGTGAATTAGTTCTTCCTTCTCCCTGGCTTTAGCTGATTAGATGGGAAAACCACTTGTCTTTAGAATGCTCCAATAGCATATTTTTTTTTCAGAATTCAAAATTCAGCTCAGCATTAAGCCCCTGTCTGTGTGTGGGTGTAATATAGGTTTAACATATATGTGCACTATTTAATGGTACTTATATGTGATTTTCTTACCTTCTTCTTTGGCCCTCTTCTGGTCCTGAATATGATTCTTTGAATTAAGCCTTGCTTTGCTTTATGGGCTTCAGACTACTCAACTAATAAACCTTCAGCAGTATAAAAACCATTTTAGGATCACTAGCCATGCTTTCTTCTTCCGTCTTTACTAGCCGTTTGCTATCTATTCCATTTTGGTTACCCCATTTTCCAAACTTCCATTACAGTTCTTCTCCTAGAGTGATGCTAGATGTTTAAGACTTCCTCCTTGATAGCAGGTCAGTCTCAATTTCTCTAAATTTCTTGATATCAGCAAAGCCAGCAGAAACTGCCTCCCTCTCTACACCCCATTTATTTGGATGCAGATACAGAAGTCTGGATAGATGATATAGGGAGATACGAAGACCGTAGGGGCACCACATAATTAAGCATGGATGAGATGAGAATCCAACTGTTACGAATTAGAGGGATATGTGAACCACTGTGCCATTTTTAATACAAAAAGCTTGAAAAGCTCCTTGGATGATATAAACATGAGATAAAATAGTGATAATTCTCCAGATCTGGACATTTCTTTCTTCATTTCCTCTTGATTACTTGAACCTCTTTTCTGAAGATAACCCTGACATTGATATTTGAACAAGAATGATCGTGTTGAGGTATATAATTGGTCTGTGCAAAGTTTTTGATTAGAAGCTTTGCTTCAAAGCAATTCAATCAAATAACCCTTTCAAACTCAATCTTTGAACTGAATACCTGAATTCATGTAATGCATTAAATTGAACTGGATACTTTTAAATTGATATTGCAATTCAATGGACGTTTAGTTATCCTCACATACATTTTTTATATAAAAAAATCAAACTGACAATGTGGATTGAATGTACTTGTCTCACTAAATTAATTCATTTAATTAGATTATGGCTAACATGCATCTTCCTAGTAGTCTAGTCAGACTTTATTCTCAATGCTACTCTTGCTACTGCCCCCAATATTGCACTCATGAGTATCAATGTTTGTGCAAACACATGCCTTATTTTCTATCAGGATAAGGTGAGTGTAGCTCAATGCTCCCTTTAAAAGTCTTGCACTCTCTGAGAAAACAGAAGAAATGGTTTTAGCCATAGAATATTCTGGGGATTAGGAGACGTATATTAAGAAACAAAATCACATGGGAGATATCTGGTAAACGAATAAGACTGGCTTACCATGACACTAGTAGCCAAGGCTACATGGTAGTCATTTTGTGAGGGTTCCCATAACATGGTCTCAAAATTCCAAATGTTTCCAAGAAAATTCATAAACTTGATCTCTTTCATGGGAACTGAAGATGTTTGTGTGTGTCTTTCTCTTCATTTGGCAGAGCTCTACCAATGGCAAGGGTATAATGAACTCCAATAGGCAAGCTGGGTATTCTTACTACACTGAGTAAAGGAATCACACACATATGATTGAAACCAGTTTTGCTCTAGCTGAGTGTTTCTCAACCTTGGAAGCTTGAAGATGGGTGGACTTCAACTCCCAGAATCCCCCAGCCAGCAGCGCTCCCAATTCTGGGAGTTTAAGTCCACCCATCTTCAAGCTTCCAAGGTTGAGAAACACTGCTCTAGCTGGTAGACTGTGAGAAAGAACATTTGGAGAATTTAATCAGGACTAGTAAAGGATTTTAAAAGACAAATTGATTTAATTTTGCTAGATTTGTTTTTTGCATATGCAAATAAGCATAATACTGCAAGATAACCTGCCTGCAGTTTATTGTCTTCCAAAAGAGAATCACTTAAACTATTTTAAATGATTTTGTTTTCATTCCATTTCAATATACTGTTTTTATTCTCTGTAATTGGATTCACACAACAGATCAACAGATATATGAGCTGACATGGTGTAACTTCATTTACATGGGAATTAAAAACTGCCTATGAAACTCCCCCAACCAAGCCATGCAAAGTTCACATAATAGAAAAATATATACATCCCCGTGCCAACCAACAAACTTTCATTTCCCACATGTTCACTAATGACATTACCTAAGGTATTAATGTAATGTTTACAACCTCGAAGCCTAGCTCTAAGAGTACAATATGCTAATCCTGACTTATTCTAAGCCACTTCTGTATCATACTAAACCATGGTTTTCTAACCAAAGTAAAGAATTCTTTATTGGCCAAGTGTGATTGGACACACAAGGAATTTGTCTTTGGTGCAAAGTGGCTGGTTTCACACAAAACACTGTAACAGAGATCATGTTTCCAAACTGCAATAGCTTGATCCTTACATTAGAATAGGCCAAGGTCAAGGAAACTCCATTATTGGCTTATGCACACCAGTTTGGGATGAAAAGTCTTCAGAAAAGATGGTAGCCATGATAATGTGAATGATGTTCTACTTGAATTTTCTATGCATCATTTTGCTTAAAAATAATAGATGAAGCTTTGATCATGCGATCATCATCTTTATTTCTTTTTACTGTACCCTGCAGACAGCCTGATCCCTCAAGTCTAAGATGTTCTGCTGTCAGTTAGAGACAATTTGAGGCAATTGGGTCATTAGAACTTCAAATCTTAATATAGTAGTACAAAAAGTCCTAATTGAGTAGGGGAAACAAGATATTAAAGGTTATTTATCTGTCCTCAAAATAAACATGGAACAAATGATATCACTTCTATCCAAATCAACATTTGCTTTGCCAAACCTTTCAGTGCCTCTAATGTTTGGCAAGCAATAGACCATTAAAAATGAAATTCTGTCATTTTTATTTCATAAAAGGGAGGAATGTTAGGAAAAGGAAGAGAAAAATACGTGGGTTAAAAACTCCAAGTATTTTTTAAAGCTATGTACTTAGCAGTAGCAATTTTCTTATCAAGGGTGTTTCAGAAAATAATATGGGCAGATATATTGGTGGATAAATGGATATTGTTTAGCCTGTAACTGTTTTGCATATTTTACTGAGAACATTTGCTTGCCCTTTTTCAGAGTGTTGCAATTTGAATGGCATGCTTGCTGATTCTCGTGATAACCACATGATTCCCAGATGTTCAGATGCAGCAAAGTCATCCTTCAGTCAGAGATTAGCTGGAATAAATCTCACAGTGTAGACAACCTTCTCTCTTTTTGCCCTCGCCACCAAGCCTTCCTTGACCAGAATCTAATCTCTTGGGAGGACGGACTTCTTTCATCCCATGTCCTAGGAACCGCCTCCTATGCCAGGCATGTAATGGAACATGGAATGTAATTAATGCAAGAGAAGGGGGGGAGAGAAGGAAGAAAAGAGGGAGGCTGGGTGGCTGGGTAAGCACAGAAAAGGATGATGATGGTGGTTGTTTATTTCCTCATTTGATTCTGGTCTTGCTGTACCCCTCCTTCCCCACCAATGCTTGCATTGCACCATGTAACTCTCCACCTCATTTCTCTCCCTGCGATTTACCATCTGTGAGCTCGTCTTTAACCTAATAAAAATCATCTAGCTTTTGACTAACAAGAAAAGGAAACAGTGTTCATTGTGGGGTTTGGGGGAAATGGCTTCACTAATCTGCAGGATGAGAATGGAGTGATTTATAGGCGGATTTAACTAGAGGCTATGATTAGGGGGCTGGTAGTAAGTGCATTAGATGTCTAAGTGTGGCGATAGAGTAAATAGGCGTTTTATTTATCGCAGTGCCAGGGGCCTCTTAGCGGAAGAGCGCTTCTCCAAATTGAAATATAGCAGAGTTTACACTCCTGATTAGGGCTTCAAGTGCACAGCCCAAGGCTATCAGTGAGTAGAATCAACGCAAGCTGACACCTAATTGTCACTGGATTAATGTGCAAACAGGGACAGCAAAACAGCCACAACAAATAACTGGGAGTCACAGCCGTTGGTGGCAGTGTCCACTCAATGACGGAGAGCCAAATTGAAGTTTATATCTCAAAATTCCCTGAGATCGATGCATCAGCTGAGCTGGAAATATGGCACCATGATGCATTTGCTAAACATTTGCATGATCCAGAATCTAGAAGAGGGCTGGCATGAGGCATGTTAGGACTGCATGCTTGTTTAACTTTCTGTATTTTTTAAAGTATGTTTTAACTGAGAAACAGATTTATAAATCTCTTCATATGGTATTTCATTAATTTAATAATACAGGAAAATGGTCTCTTTATCAGAGAAATCTTAGCTATATAGGCATACACACTGGGATGACAAGTCAGAATTGGCCTAAACAAACAAGCTGTCAAAATGATCTCTTTATGTTTTTAGGGCCATGTTTCAAAACAAGGGATCAAGCATAATCTATGATATTGCAGGAGGCCAATGAACTAGAATCTTCACCATGGCAAAGCAGGAGGCAAACTGTTGTGACTTATAATGAAACATAATCCTAATATAAACCATATAAAGTACATGTGTTTGTGTGTATTGCTATATATGCAGTATATATAATTATGCTTATATTATATCTACTCCAACACTCTCTGAAAGGTTTACAGAGTCAGCATATTGCGTCCAACAATCTGGATCTCATTTTACCAACCTCAGAAGGATGGAAGGCTAAGTCAACCTTGAATCGAACTCCTGGCAGTGAGCAGAGTCAGCCTGCAATACTGCATCCTAACCATTGTGCCAATGTGTGTATGCATTCTATGTATTTGTAAACATAATGAAGATGCTTATGCATACATGTTCAAAAGTAATGCTACACCAAGCAATATAAATATCTCCAAGTAGACAGATCTACAGTCTTATGCAAATAAAAGCCCTTAAATATCTGCAAATGCATAACATAAATAAATGTCTGTCATTGCAACTACATGTTTAATAATGGGTGTGTAAACTTATATTTAGGATATCATTCAATTCATTTTTCTGCTTTATGCTTCACAACTCAGAGTATTAAGATAGATTTATAAGGGGAATGACTTTTACTCTAGGATCTTGCAACTTCCCCGTGTTCCTTGAGTCCTTGCCATAAAATTTTATCACCCTGTTTATAGATTAAATCATTCCAACAACAACAGATTCAATCTGGCCACCACCTGTTCTGTTTTGGACTACAGTAAGCCATTCGGGCAGCTAGGTCTGGCTCTTCCATTTCAGAAATGGGCTTGTTGCTTGCATGTTCCAAGATCTTTCTGAGCATCCCTAGGAAACACTTTAAAGACAGGAAGTGGGGTTGGAAGACAAGAATACTTCAGTCTTTTAAACCTTCATTTTCTGTTAAATGGGAGAAACTGATGTGCATCTCATGGAACAAACAGAATGGTAATAACTTGTCTTGAAACAAATGAAGGAATATATTACGAGGCAAGGAGCCCTTACGTTCCATCATTTGTCTTGTACAATTAGTCATCTAAGTGGAGGGGAAGTTACAAATATATGATTACATCCCTACATGCATTATCAAAGTTTTATTGACCATGAAAGTTGGTCTTTCCCTGTGGTAAGAACCCAAGAAGCTGTGGAGCTGGCAAGTAGCTCAGTAGTGCAAAGTCTTATGATTTACTGTTGACATTTTTTCCCACTATAACATTTCTTTTTATTATTATTATTTCAGGTCTTTCAGCTGAAAACCTCATAATTCCCTTTAAGATCCATTTGATTGTCAATTGTACAATTCCCTCCAAAGCTTCAGGCTTATGATTTTTCATACAAATATGATTACTTTTCTTCTACAATATGAAGCAACTTGGCACAGATTTATTCCATTCCCAAATCTTTTGTTTTTATACTACCAGTATCTAAGCATAGCAATTTCTTACAATCCTAAGCATATTCATAGTGTAGTTTGTCCTGCTCAAGGAAAGAGCATATTTACCATCAGGCACAACGGTGCAGTTTCTTGGTTTCTTGGACCAAAAATGGCCAGGAAATGAGATTTACCCACAGCTTTCACAGTCTGTGCACAAGCATCTGGGATTATGAAGTAGAAACACCCTTCTCAATGTTTTCCTCATTTAGCAGAAGTAACATGCTCTTCAAAATGTGGCCAATCTTCTTGGAATACCAGCTTTGCTCAAAGACAGAGGGTTTTGCACAAGCCATTTCATATGGTCAAAGTGAAGTAATGATGCTGATCTGTTTTCTGCCAGATGGCTTAGTTCAGATCAGTGGGTAGATCTTCTACAATAATCTTTGGGCATTGAAGAAGTCAGTATTTGACTTTTGCTTTTTGTTGGCTGTGAAGAACGTAGCTCATCTTTGACAATCTTGAAAAAAACTAAGTAGGATCAGCCCAGCTTCGTATTTGGAAATATCAGAGATGTAGGCTACACTGAGATGTTGAAAAACATCCTGGAAAAAGACAGTACCAAACTATCTTCATATTGTTGCCAAGAAAACTGCATGATTATCTCCAAGAGTTTTCTAGATGTCAAGCTCAGTGTGAGGCGTGTGAATCTTTTACCATTACTACCTCCATGTCGTCTGCATACATTCTTCAAATTAGAGGGAATTTTGCAGCAATTCCTTCCTATGTCCAGTAGCGACAACTAATATATAATTATTATTTTAGAGGTCATCCTAAGTGAAGCCACCTTCTGACAAATATTTAATCTTCTGAACTCAACAGCTAATAAACTTCATGTCATCATAATTAAAGGTATTGTAGAAAAAAATTTTTGGTGATTTTTTTTTTTGCCACTTACCATATTCTGTCACTTCTGTCAAACACCTATTATGTGCACATTATGCATTATACCTATTAGAATATTCCCTGTTTGTTGATATAAGCATATATACATGAATCTGTGGATGTATGCATGATCATCACCTATAACGTTCTCATTTTAGTATTAAAAAGTTGTTGCAAAGCACTCCAGCACAATGCCTAATAATGGGCAATGCCTAATAACTTCTAAAAAAACCTAGTTGTATTACCTGAAGGCTAGTAAACCTTCATTATTCACAACTCAATAGTAAACTATATGAGTAATTGTGGGTCAGTTTTTACTTGAAGCAAAGATGCGGCAAAAGTTTCTAACACATCTGTTTGGTCTCTAATTCATTTGCTGCCAGAAAATCGCAGAACATGGTATACAGTAGGGAAATCCCAGTTCATTTTACTAACAATATGCTTGATGAATCCAATGTATTTTTAATCCAAGTGTGAAACTCTAAGGACAGTCAAGGTGCTGAGTAGAGCATGAAAATCTAAATGAATATTCTACCAGGATAACAGTACTTAAACAGCCAAAGTCTCACCCCAGGCAATAAGCCTTCTGCAAAATTCATAATCTATATATAGTCATTGTAAAAATTGTGATTTCATGGAGAAAGTAATTCACAAGTCATAATTAGTGTAGTTCCCTGTAGGTGACCAACTGTTCAATGTATCTCTTTGGTGGGGGGTGGTTATCACAGATGTACAGAAAAATTATTGCATGTTCCCATATATTAACACATGAGTTATTCATAAAATGGCATTTTAGCAACAGCCTAACTACTTTTCAGTCAAATAGAAAGAAGGTGCAAACTAATTCTTTGGCTTGAAATACTCAATCAGCCAACTCTTTCCAGTTGTGTATCTACCTTGATGATACAGCATTTCCTAATAGAATGGAATTTTTCTCTCCTATATCTTTTCCCCCTCCCCTTGGAGAACTGGTGAACCTCTTTAAAACAAGGTATTAGAAGGTAGCTTGAAGAATAAAGAGATGATTGAAGCTGATCAAAGACTGGGAGTAAAAGCTTTGTAGTTGTAATATTCATCCAAAATGCTCAACTGCTTTAAACTACTATGTCTATAACATACTGAAGCCATTAACAATTTGACGATATGTTGGCTTTTGGTTAATACTGATACAGAATGGATAGAGATGTGTCAGACATTACCTGAAATTCTTCAGATTCATTAACAAGGTCAAAATCAATATTATCTTACTATTTGGAACCACTTTTAGCAGAACATTGAAAAGAAACCATAGTAGAAGTAGACTTAATATAATCATTTTCTTTTCATTGTTCTTTATGGGAAAATAATTTGGCCCTAAATTTAGTGGTCCCCTCAGGGAAGCAATATCTTTTAACAGGAGGTCTGAAGGACAGGTTTTACTGTACTTTAATAGGCTTATATATTAATATAAATCTTAATGTTCATAATCTTTAACATCACTTTCCCCAATATCCAGTCCATCTATGCATCTACTGTATTTATAATATGTGTTTCAACACTTGTTAACATTTGATTTTACTGAACTTACTGGTAGACCATAAGAATGGTCTCTTGACCCAATTTCTCCCTTAAGAATATAATCAAGAAGTCAAATGTAAAGCTGGTTTTGACTTGAAGTCTAATTTCTACCTGTAATCTAATGTATATAGCAGTGGTGGGATTCAAAATTTTTTACTACCGGTTCTGTGGGTGTGGCATGGCTTGGTGGGCATGGCAGGAGAAGGATAATGTAAAATCTCCATTTCCACCCCACTCCAGGGGAAGCTTACTGCAAAATCCCCATTTCCTCCCGATCAGCTGAGACTTGGGAGACAGAGAATAGATGGGGGCGGGGCCAGTCAGAGGTGGTATTTACCGGTTCTCTGAACTACTCAAAATTTCCGCTACCAGTTCTCCAGAACTGGTCAGAACCTGTGAAACCCACCTCTGGTATATAGTCTTAGAATAGTAATATTGAATGGAAATGTGATCATATTGAATGATAATATTATTACTGATAATGTATTTTATTTTGTAAGGACATTAGTACTATTATGTAAGGTAAAGATAAAATCGCCTTTTGGTCAAAATGAACCCCTTAGACTTATGTGGACACAGCCCTCAAGTTTTCTTGGCAGCAACCAATTTGTTCTCAACTGGACCTCTGTATCTCTGTATATAAATGAAAAGAGTTCATATCAGTATTATGTGTGAATAAGGAATAAAAATATTCCTTTTCCAGTATCTCAGTAAGGAGAAAGGAAGGAAGGAAGGAAGGAAGGAAGGAAGGAAGGAAGGAAGGAAGGAAGGAAGGAAGGAAGGGAAAGTGTGAGAGAGAAACACAGTTTAAGCCTTTCATGAATTAATATTACATTATTGACTATATGTCAAATAAAATTGGTATTGTACAATATTAATGTGCATAGAGACATAGATAAAAAAGCAGATCATACGAAACAAATATTTCATTCTTTGACATAGTGACTAAATTAGTGGACCAGCAAAATGCAGTGGATATAGTATACTTGGATTTCAGTAAGGCAGAAGTAGGTTACTTACTTCTTGGTAAGCTAAAAAAAATGTAGGATAGACAGCATCACTATTAGATGGATTTGTAACTGGCTGACAAGTTGCACTCAACATGTGGTCCTCAATGGAAGTACATTCTACATGGAAGAAAGTAAACAGTGGGGTATCCCAAGATTCCATTTTAGACCCAGTAATGTTCAACATCTTCATAAATGATTTAAATAGGGGAATAAAAGGGGAACTAAATTTGCAGATGACACCAAACCGACAAGAATAACCAACATTCCAAAAGATAGGTTCAAGATCCAGATGGATCTCAACAGACTTGAACAATAAGCCCTATCTAACAAAATGAATTTCAATGGTGAGAAAAGTAAGGTTTTACACTTAAGCAAGAAAAACCAAATGTACAAGTACAGCTTAAGTGAAACCTGGCTCAATAGAAGCAACTCACATTTATCAAATTTATTAGTTTATAATATAACATACAATGAAAATTCAAAAGTAAATAGTAGGGAAGTTAGGGAAGGGAGAGGGGAAGAGAAAAGTGGGAGAAAGCAAGGGGAAAAAAGAAAAACAAAGGCATTGACTTCCAAGTCCCTTTGGTGCAGTATAATAAGGCATTAACATCAATGATTTGACCGGAAGCATCACAGCGAGACAGTCGGGGAATTAGCGGACTCTGATGAGTTCCGTGAAAACCCGGACTGACGAACCGCCGCCGAGGGGTCTTCAGTCCAGAACCGTCCTGTAGGGACAGGAAAGAAGGAGAGGCACCTCAGAAGACCAAGACTACAGAGCCTCGGTGGTGCAGCGGACTAAAGTGCTGTTAAGTGCTAGCATTTAGCTGCCAGCTGCCTGCAATTAGTGCAAGTTCGAATCTCACCAAGCTCAAGGTTGACTCAGCCTTCCATCCTTTTGAGGTAGGAAAATTGAGGACCCGGATTGTGGGGGCAATAAGCCAACTTTGTATAGAACAACACCACTTAGGGGGGCCCCCAAAAGCCCTAATAAGCAGGTATATACAAAAAAGTATGCAGGCTATTGCTATAATGCATTGTAAGCCGCCCTGAGTCTATGGAGAAGGGCGGCATATAAATTGGACCAATAAATAAAGAAGAAGAACAGGCAAGTTCCTCAAAGGTCAGAGGAATCTCTCTCCGATTCAGCGGGGAAGGGGGCAGCCATTATGGCTGTCAGGAAGCTGGGGCAACCAGATTAAGTATCGAGCAGGAGCAGTGAAAGCAATGGAATTTTTGAAGCTGGGTGAGTGACAGCCAACCCACAGGTGAGATAACAACAACAAAAATTATTTTGAAACCCCCAGCATAAAATTAGCAACTAATGGGCACAGGGGAAGAAAAGAGAAAGCAAGTGGAATTTAAAGGGACAAACCCAAAAAGAAAATTGATTTTTGAATAAAATTGACTGGAAATTTTTAAGAATTAGAAGAAACAATCCCAAAATTGGCTAACAGATTGGAAAGAAAATAAATAGATCCTTTCTTGTTGAAAACTAAGAAAAATAAAACAAAAGACAATTGGATATTAAGATCTGCAATAGATGTGCTTTATACCTAAAAAAAGGGAGGGGGAAGCATTGTTTTAATTTGGACTGGACTATAAAATTGATTTGGTATTTTCTAAGTTAAAAAGAAGCAAAAAAAGAAGCTAGATTGTTAACAAAGATTGATACAAAATGGACACTGTGTCTAAAAAAATAAAAAAAACTTTTTATAAAAAAACCATCAAACCTCAACTTTTTACTTTTACATAATAATATAAACTAGCCATTTCTATAACAACAAATCCATCTAATTGACAAAACCCAAAATCAAAGTTTCATTTTTTTTCCATAATAGAAGTAACTATGAGAGGGACCTTGGAGTCCTAGAAGATGATCACTTAAATATGAGCCAGCAGCATGTGGTGGCAACCAAAAAAGCCAACCCAATCCTAGGTTGCATTAACAGATTACATGAACCACTTTATAAAGCCTTAGTAAAACCACACTTAGAATACTGCATCCAGTTTTGGTCACCATATTATAAAAAAGATGTAGAGACTTTGGAAAGAGTGCAGAAAAGAGCAACAAAAGGGCCGGGATACTTATGGGACCGCCTTCTGCCACCAATTGCCTCCCACCGGCCAGTTCGCTCCCACAGAGAGGGCCTCCTCAGGGTGCCGTTGGCCAGGCAATGTCGGCTGGCGACCCCCAGGGGGAGAGCCTTCTCTGTGGTAGCACCTACCCTCTGGAACAATCTACCCCCAGAGATACGAGTGATCCCAGACCTCCAGACTTTTCATCGGGCCCTTAAAACCTATTTTTTTCAGTTAGCCGGGCTGTCCTGATTTTATGGTTGGCTTTTAAAATTTTGATATTGATTTTAATTGAAATGTTTTACATTATGGGCCAAACCTTATTTAATTATTTTAAACCTATTTTAACTTTTGTGTACAAATGTTTTATTTTGGCTGTTCACCGCCCTGAGTCCAAAAGGAGAAGGGCGGTATAGAAATTTGAAAAATAAATAAATAAATAAATAAATAAATAAATAAATAAATAAATAAATAAATAAATAAAGATGATGAGTGGTGTGGAGGCTAAAATATATGAAGAATGGTTGCAAGAATTGGGTTTGTTTAGTCTAGTGAAAAGACTGGGGTGACATAAAAAAGAGGGGGTCAACCTATTTTCAAAAGTACCAGAAGGCAAGAAAAGAAACAATGGATAGAAACTAATCAAAGGAGAGAAGCCATCTCGAACCAAGGAGAAATTTCCTAACAGTGAGAACGATTAATCAGTGGAATGGCTTGCCTTCAGAAGTTGTGGGTGCTCCAGGACTGGAGGTTTTTAAGAAGAGATTGGATAGCCAGTTGTCTGGAATGGTGTAGGGTTTCCTGTTTGAGCAGGATATTGGACTACAAGACCTCCAAGGTCCCTTCTAACTCTGTTATCCTGTTATATGTTCTTGCCTATATGTTCTTGCCTTCCTCCCTAACACATCTTTTTCTCTTTGGTGACCAACTTTCCCTACTCTATCGTGTTTCTAAAATAATTACTGTATATTTTAGGATCCATGCTGTAATTCAAACTGTCTTCATCACCAAATAACTGGTTCAATTCCTTTTTTCTAGAGGCACATCATTCCATCCTTTCTTCCATTTATCATGGACCACAAAGGAACTGTAAAACATCTATTTGGATCACTGTGGCAAAAATATTACTGTTTTTTCCACTGCAGAGACTGGTACACATTGCTTGTAGAACTTTATTTTATATATAAGTAACTTTGTTGTTACTTACCAGCCATTTTTTTTTCTATAACATCACAGTATCAGAAATTGTATTTCCTTCATGGGAATCAGAACTTCAGATAGTTGGATGTCTTGTAGCATCTTTCCCCGCCCAGTTCATTGGTGGCTGAACAATAGTATACTTGAGAAGGTATTGTTGCATCCTTTCTTAATTAAAAAGCAATTATTTGTGTCTTGAATGTAAGTGAGTGGAGCTTTTAAAATAGTGAGTTTTTAAAATACACGTTTGTATTTCGGTATATAATTTCGGTTACTACTTAGGTAAGAAAATATATCAGTTTTGCTAGTCAATCTTTCCCTGCCTCTGAAATAAAATTGAAGGAGCCTTCCTAAATGTCGAGGGCCATTTGCAGAACTTCAAATTGGAGCTGGCCATCTGGAATAATGGACCAAGTTGGCTGCCTTCCACTAGAGAGAATTATTCAAAGTCATCACAGGCGGTGGTCACCTGGGAACAGAGGAAGATAGTCATTCTTTCATATTTGTATGGGGTATTAGTGAAGATTTATTAAAACACTTGTCTTGTTCTGAATTGACAGTTGTAGTTATTAATAGCGTTAGTTTTATTTGAGGAAGAATCTTCTTGCTGCATTTCAAACTGCTTTATCGTATTATATAAAACATCTCTACAGTGGCACAGTAGAAATAAAAATGCCAGTATAAACTCATATGTATAAAGTAAATTGACTATATTGTTAATATTCTTATGAATATAAGACTGGCCATTTGCTACATAGCAAGAGACATATTCTAAATAAGTAACTTGTTTCAGCATTTTATACAGTATATTAAGCTTCAAATTTACCTATCTGAGATCATTTTAATTAAAATCAGAAGTGTCTGTTTGAAGGAGATGGGTAGTTCATAAATGTAATCAATCAATCAACCAATCGCAGCATTAAGAATAACACAGTAACAATTTGTTTCAACTTCATATGTTTATAGAGTGGTCTGATTCTTTCTGTCTCACAGATGTGTGTATTGCTTTGTAAAGTATATTATCATGAGTTTAGTGACTCACATCAAAATGTTAAAGCTGCTGCATCCTTTGGAAAACCCGTAGCTACTTCAATAGAAATTGTGGCTCTTCTGATTGCCATTGTTAAGCAATTCACCATGGGTCATTAGGTGAGGATGTCACCTGGGCAGCATTTGTAATCTCCTGCTAGCTTCCTCATTGACTTTGGTTGTAGAAAGTCCTCAAAGAAGGTTGCAGATGGTGATGGCATGACATGACCCCAGGATATTGAGATAGCTAGACTGGTCATACGTATGACCCATTCAACACTGTTATAAACTCAAACAGCAAGTGAACAAGTGGTATATAAGTAATATGATTATCTCTGATTTTATTAAATAATTATCCCATTCTATCATATTCCTATTTGATAACTTTTGGAAACCAGTTGGAGCTGTACTTCAGGCTTTTGAACCTGAATATAGCCTTAATTCATCTCACAGTTTTATACTCTTCAGTGTAATGCATGAGTTTCAGTAATACTCTGAAGAAAGCATTCTGTTTCTCCTATTCATTGCAAAACAATTTGCTGAAAGTATATTTCCAATGCAGTTCACTTTTATAATTCTGCCAAGTCTTCCTCTATCATCTCATTATGGTGAGATGTTGCTGGGATAGATAAGAGAAGAGCTATGAAAAGTATAAATTAAGAGTATATAATCCCATCCAGGGCATGAGGTACTCCCAGATGCCCAGCTAAATCAAGTAGCCACCTTTATTGGACAGCAGCAATGTAGGAAGTTATTAAAGGTAGATGATCATTTTAGTGATAATGACAAAGGCATCAACACACCGCACTGGACAAGGCAATGGTAAATCACTACTATATTTTACCAAGAATACAACATGGATAGAAAATATAAAATGATTGACGAAAATGATTTATGGAGCTACCCTTGAATGAACTGCAAATTGGCTGGTACATGAACATATATTTTTCTGTCACCAATAGAATTGCTAAGGGGGTATCCATTCCCCCATCTAACATTGTTGCCAAGGGTAGAGTCCTCAACCATCTGATGATTCCAGCCAGGAAATTCTGCTGGAGGACACCAGTTAGAGTCAACTGGTTCCTCCACCTGCTTTGCCTGTATTTTCTTTTCAGTCATGCCTCAAGCTCCTTGTTATGGGAAAAGCTTTGTGGCTAAATGTTATTCCATCACTTTTGATGATGTAAAAGCAAGAGCATAATATCTTTAAGCTAGTACTCTTTGACTCTGGCAGCCAACTCAGTGGGAAAAGGAAAACATAGAGGCCATCTACTTTCTCCAGTAGCTTGACTTGATCTACACAAAAGAAGAGAAGAGAAAATTCTGAACCTTCTAGAGCCAGTCACAAATAGAGCAAACTACTTCATGTTTTGCTGAATCTCTAGACTGGCTCTAGAAAATAAAAAGTACTACTCTTCGCTGTCTTCTGCTTTCACTCTTCACTGTTTCCCTCCTCCCCACCTAAAACAGAGCCAAAGGGAAAGCTTTCTTCTACAGGTAACTCTATAGTGGCAGAGCTACCATTGAGGAAGAGGGGTGAAGTCTTAAATTCCTTCCAGATTACTTGACATCATCATCTGGGGTCAGTGGTGGGTTGCCCCCGGTTCGCACTGGTTCTATAGAACCGGTAGTAAAACCGGCAGGAGGCTCCGCCCAGTGACCCCAACGTCATCAGAACGCTTTTGCGTATGTGCAGAAGAGTGCACGCACGAGCGAAGCTCACACTCCTGCACGACCCCATTGTAAACCAGTAGTAAAGGTAAGTAGAACCCACCCATCTGGGGTTCATCTCCTCCCCATTCCTTAAAATGAAAGAGGCGGTGGTAAGGCCCCTACTCAAGAAGCCTTCCCTGGACCTGGCAGTATTGGCTAATTATCGTCCAGTCTCCAACCTTTGCTTTGTTGCGAAGGTTGTTGAGAGTGTGGTTGCGCGACAGCTTCCCCAGTACCTGGATGAAGCGTCGTATCTAGATCTGTTCCAGTCGGGCTTCAGGCCTGGGTACAGCACGGAAACAGCATTGGTCGCGTTGGTTGATGATCTCTGGAGGGCTCGGGACAGGGGTTGTTCCTCTGTCCTGGTCCTGTTAGACCTCTCAGCAGCTTTTGATACTATCGACCATGGTATCATGCTGCACCGGCTGGAAGGGTTGGGGGTGGGAGGCACCGTTTTACGGTGGTTCTCCTCCTTTCTCTCTGACCGGTCGCAGTCCGTGTTGACAGGGGGGCAGAGATCGACCCCAAGGCCCCTTATATGTCGGGTGCCGCAGGGATCGGTTCTCTCGCCCCTTTTGTTCAACATTTATGTAAAGCCGCTGGGCGACATCATCCGTGGTTTCGGGGTGAAGTACCATCTCTACGCTGACGACACCCGGCTGTACATCTCCACCCCGGACCACCCCAACGATGCCCTTGAAGTGATGTCCCAGTGCCTGGAGGCTGTACGGATCTGGATGGGGAGAAACGGGCTTAGGCTCAACCCATCCAAGACCGAGTGGCTGTGGTTTCCGACATCCCGATATAGTCAGCTGGCACCATCACTGGCTATTGGGGGCGAATCATTGGCCCCCACAGAAAGGGCTCGTAACTTGGGCATCCTCCTGGATTCACAGCTGTCTTTAGAAGAGCACTTGACGGCCGTGACCGGGAGGATTTTTCATCAGGTTCGCCTGATTCGCCAGTTGCGTCCCTTTCTAGATCGGGACTCGTTACGCACAGTCACTCATGCCCTCGTCACCTCTCGTCTGGACTATTGTAACGCTCTCTACATGGGGCTTCCCTTGAGGTGCACCCGGAGGCTCCAACTGGCGCAGAGTGCGGCCGCACGGGTGGTTATGGGAGCAGCGTGGAGCTCCCATGTAACACCTCTCCTGCGCGAGCTGCACTGGCTCCTGGTGGTCTTCCGGGTGCGCTTCAAGGTTCTGGTTACCACCTTTAAAGCGCTCCATGGCTTAGGACCTGGTTACTTACGGGACCGCCTACTATCATCAATAGCCTCCCACCGACCAGTACGCTCCTACAGAGAGGGGCTCCTCCAGGTGCTGTCAGCCAAACAATGTCAGCTGTCGGCCCCTAGGGGGAGAGCCTTCTCTGTGGGGGCACCGACGATCTGGAATGAGCTCCCCCCAGAGATACGGAGGATTCCGGATCTGCGCACCTTCCGCCGCGAGTTGAAGACGCTTTTATTTCATCAAGCTGGCCTCGCCTAAATCTTCTCCCTTTTAAGTGTAAATTTTAAATTTTTTACTGTATTTTAAAATATGGGTATTTTAAATTATGGGTATCAATTCAGCCTAATTTATTTAATTCATTTTATTCGATTTTAAATTTTGTATATGTATGTGTTTTATTTCATGGCTGTTCACCGCCCTGAGTCCTTCGGGAGTGGGGCGGTATAGAAATTCAATAAAATAAAATAAATAAATAAATAAATAAAAACATTGAATGTGAGCCCTTTCACCATTGCCAATGCTGATGTTTGTTTCTATTTCAAAAATACAAAATCCTTTAAAAGAAAATTCCTCTTTGTAAAATATCTTGTAAGCAGAATTTGTGTTTTATGTCTATGCATTTCTTCCTCAAGTCTACTATCCATTTGTTTCAGGTATAATGGTTTCCATTTCCATAAAGAAGTATTGAATATTAACAACAACAACAACAACAACAACAATGATTTAAAAGTTTGGTATTGATCAGGGAGGCTTTCATTAATGGCTTCCTTTCTAACTTGTCTATTAGTTACACTAACTTCCTTCAATCATAGAAGTAAACATTTTTCCTTGTAAGCAACGAAACATGGAAATTAGTTGCTACATTTTATTATTTTGATTGGGATCTAAGATCTGTAACTTCAGGTAAAAAGAAATGCTGCCCCTACAATTCTGGTCCAAAGTTTACACTGCTTACAAAAATAAATTATTTCCAAGATCCCAAATATAATGGAAAAAGACCTTCTGTTTTGGGCAGTTGGCTCTATGCTATTACCTTTCTCTGCGCAATTTCTTTCAAATTCCAGTTGTGCAGTTATGCATGTTTTAGAGATATTCCTTTTGAAAGGTTAACAAATGAGAAACTAAACCAACCATATAAATAACAGCTAAAAGAACAGTTTCCAAAATGTGTTGCTATCGTGCCATTTCCAATTTGATATTCAGACAGATAAAAGTTAAAGGACACCATGAAGGGGTGGATGAAATAATTCTGCTTTTTTATTACTCATTCATATATGGAATCTCTTAAATATTGCTAATGAAGCCTGTTATCCTACCCATGCAGCCCTATAGTGCATCCTTCCAAGGCTGGTTCAGTTACATTTCAATGTCTGGCAATTTACCCTAGGCTCCTATTAAGTGAATTATCACGGCTACTAAATCATCTCTGCAGGGGTTTTTCTCTAATCCCATCAAGATACTTACACTCCCTTTCTTCCCTCCTAGCAGCATAATGAATTATTATTTCATGGGGAGCTGTTAAAGAGGCCCCGTTGGTGGAGTTTAATGTTCAACACTGGCAAGGGGGTGGCGAGTTGCTCTGTTAAAAAAAAAGCTGTGGTAGATCCTTCAGCCTGGGGCGGCCAAGTCTCCCAAGAGGGAAGAAAGGCCAGCAGCTCAGTCTCTCTCTCCCCCCACCTCCAACTGCCCACAGGCCTCCCCTGTGACTGAAGTGGATTTTTCCCCCTTGGCCAAGGGAAGAAAGCTGTTGACACCCCCCACGCACACATGCACCCCCTTCTGTTCCCAGTCCCTGCCCTCTGGTTACCCTTTCTGGCAAGAAAGCCAAGCAGAAGAGGAATATAAATGTTTTCCTTAACCAGAGGAAGCATAGCACTCACAAACCACTTGCGGAATCCATTAGGCTAATTTATTAAATACAATTTGCCTTGTGTGGCTGAGCTGAGCAATGATAAAAAACATAAATAAAGAAGGAAAACAGCAGCTCGCAGCCATAGACAGTCTATTTGGGCATTGCTGTCCCTCAAAATCAGGGCTGAGAATTTCCTAATTCTCTTCAAGATGGGATTGGCATTGGAGGCAGATAATGAATGAGAATTTTTGTTAGATGATGATCCATCTAGGAACAAATGTACGGATCCAAAACATGCTTCTTTTTTGGATAATGCTTGAGTTATATATTCCAGCCTATGTTTTACATAAGTATTCATAAAGGCTTTAATTATGGATTGATAGCTACAAGTTGGGTGAAGACACCTATGGAGAAAGGAAAAAGCATTGCATATTATAAATTAAAGCAGCCTAATATGTTTAATGCTTTAAGTAGGTTAAAAATGAATAGAACAAGTTTTCATTTCCTGAATTAAAAATAATGCTTAGGACTTTTCAGTTATGTCAGGTCAACGTACAGGGACATAGGTACAAATTGTTGTCGTAATGAGATGTGCTCACAAATATTTTCTTCAGTCTGCACAAGTAAAAATTAATAATAATATTGATAATAAAGGTGAACATTTAATTATCATAGCTCTTGAAGATCTGCAGCCAGGGCTTTTGTTACACTACATATAATACACAAAAATATAAAAGGAATGAACATTAAGCTGGAATTTAAGTAGACAAAAGGATATATTTCAGAATAAGAACAGAAGCAACAGCAATCTTCATTAGAACATTTTTTGTAACAGAACACTACAACAGAACAAAATCCACTACTGTCAGATTGACAAAGCAGAAGTCGGGAAAGAATATACTGCATTCACAGAAAGACTATATTCACAGACCCCTCACATCCTGGACATAAATTGTTTCAATTTCTACCCTCAAAACGATGCTGTAGGACACTGCACACCAGACCAACTAGACACAAGGACATTTTTTTCCCGAATGCCATCACTCTGCTAAACAACTAATTCCCACAACACTGTCAAACTATTTACTAAGACTGTATTATTATTATTATTCTCATCCTTTCTATTACCTATCTCATCTCATTTATGACTATAACCATGTTGCTTGTATTTTTACGATTTATATTGTTCTGTTTGTTTCCTAGTATGATTAATCTATGACTATCACTAAGTGTTGTATCTTATGATTCTTGATGAATGTATTTTTTCTTTTTTTCCTTTTATGTACACTGAGAGCGTACATAAAACAAATTCCTTGTGTGTCCAATTACATTTGGTCAAAAAAGAATTCTATTCTATTCTATTCTATTCTATTCTATTCTATTCTATTCTATTTTTCCTGTTCTGTTCTGTGTTTTTAGGTTTTTTGGGGGGGTGAGGGTGCGGAGAGAAAAGATTGCAAGGAATAAATTTAAGTCAGTTTAAAAGCCTGTTTAAAGCTATGTAGTATTGTGGGCAGGATACAACATATTTTATCTTGCTACCATGCAACCTAAATGAATAAATCACATAAATCGCATAGATAGATAGATAGATAGATAGATAGATAGATAGATAGATAGATAGATAGCTCAATTTCCCAGAGCTCTTGTGGTAACTGAGAAATTATCTTCAGGTTAGGTGTTCAAAGATGCAGGTGGTCCTTGACTTACAAACTTTCATTTAGTGACTGCTCAAAGATACAACGATGCTGAAAAAAGTGACTTATGGCCATTTTTTCCAATTGAAAATTCTATTCTATTCTATTCTATTCTATTCTATTCTATTCTATTCTATTCTATTCTATTCTATTCTATTCTATTCTATTCTATTCTATGTTTTCACACTTACGACCATTGCAGCATCCTCATGGTCACATAATTAAAATTCGAACTCTTGGTAACTGGTTCATATTTATAACAGTTGCAGTGTCCCGGGGTCATCTGATAACCTTTTGCAACCTTCTGACAAGTAAAGTCAATGGAGAAGCCAGACTCACTTTACAACCATAACAACTGCAGTGATTCACTTAACAATTATAGCAATAAAGATCGTAATGTGGGACAAAATTCAGTTAACAACTGTCTCATTTAGCAATAGAAATGTTGGGCTCAGTTATGGTTGTAAGTCAAAGACTACCTGCATTTTCCTAAGCACCTAACTTGATTTCTCTCTCCAAGGCTGGAGCTATCTGCCTAAATTTTGATTTGTGGGGAAACCAAAACTTCTCATGTGGGTCTGGAACTTTATTCTGAAGAGCATAAGATTTCAAACTAAATGTAAATAATTTCTTAAAAAAATACTACATATTGAATATTTGTCCACAGTATTTCAGTGCAGCGATTGTGTCAGAACCAGACAGAATAACTTTTTAAAGGAGATTATATCTGTCTCAGATTGATTAAAAATAACTTTGATTGCATTTTCCATAACTTGTCCCAACAAGGAATAGCATTTAGGCATTTATTCATGTCTGTAAGTTAAACAGCATTAAAATTGTGTCTCACTCTTTATCTGCTATCTTGTTTCGTCTTCATGTGTCACCATTTTTTAAAATTTGCACCTAACCTAAATTTACAGAAATTGAAAGTGGTGTAGCCCCCCTCCCCCACCCCAAGGATATATGAAAGGATCTGCCACTATTATGTGATTACAAATTTATGCTCCATTACAGCATAAAGAATGAGGAATGCCCTTCAGTCCCTGCTTATGAGGTTTAAAAAGTGGAGAAAGATTCTGTGGAATCTTTCCTTTTCCTTTCTCTGAAAGGAAAAATATCAGGTATAAAACAACCAAAGTGTCAGTATTCTGATGCTGCCATAAAAAGATGAGGCTTGACTTTTTACCTACTTATTTTCTGTGTAGATAATATCCCCTAGGAGATGGGATTGGGGGGGGGGAACATTCCTGTGGGGTGAGGTCAGAAGCTGGGGAGACTGACTTGGAAGATGGCCAATGAGAAGATGAGAATTGGGGAACGGAAAGGGAAGGGTTTGGGGGTCAGAGGGTTAGTATCGGCTACGACGAAGTCGGGGCCAGATCTGTCATGCTCAATAAATGGAATATTTCAGCAAAGATTAATTGTTTAGGAGTGCAATTTATTTGAGATGACATCGAAACCTGACACAAAGGTTGTGTAAGCATTATTTTTATGTGCAGGATGTTCCAAAAAAAGCTTTATTGCAATTAAAAAATAAAAAACAGGAACAACTGTGAGCAGTACTATAGCATTTTTTATAGATATTTCTGGTTGCGATACCTGCTTGAGGATTCTCTTACTCATAATCTTGCCTTCTGGACATCAGATGAACATCCGTTGAATTTTTATGCTGCAGTTGTTTTAAGCACTGTTCTTTTATTGTTGCCAACTATAGTTTTATTGTTGATTTATTAAGTCTGTGATCTATAATAAATCACCTCAGAAATTATTCATTGGTAGGGCTAAGTACTACAAATAAAATAAATCTTCCCTTATTTCTAAATAATTATTAAACATCTGGGAGTTCCATTCTCTATTCAATTATATCTTATCAAAGGCATGAGGACAGAAATTGTCCTCATTATGGACTAATGTGTTTTGTATTACAAATAGCCTGAGCGAAGAATAGCTAAAATAGAAACATTAAAATTAGAATTTACCATATTTTAATAATTATCCTATAACTATATGTAGTACTATTTTCTTTTAAATTTAATGTAGTATTAATTGAGATGTATTGTTTTCAATTTAACAGGCCGTGATACAAATTCTAACATATCAAAAGGACACCAAGTTAAAGAAAGTGGATTGTAGATGTCTGGATATGACTGAGATTTGATTTTGAATTTGGAAGGTAGTTGAATATCTAGAAGAAGTTCTCCAAGCTTGTCAAAGTTGCCAGTTTTGAAAAACACTGGGTTATATTATGGAGAAAGCTTGAAGCACCTATAATAAACAATCAGGTTCTTGCCCTTACTTAGGACTTGTACGAAAACATCTGCATGATGATAAATTGAATCCTCAGATTATACATGTTCAATTTTTATAAACAAAGACTTAAAGCAGGAGTTTTGTTTAACTTCTACATAAACTTATTGGTCCAAGCAGTTTCTAATTGTAGCTTTCACCTAGAATAATGGCTAATAGACAAGTTTATACCTTGTTACATGTAATTGATAGACTATTCTTTCATTCTTAGTTTAGGACTTATTCCTGGAATTTCTTCAGGGAATCCCAGAGATTTCTTCCTACTATCTTGAAAAAGAGCTCGTTCAACCTGCTTTTGAGGGCTATCTTTGGAGTCCCTTGGATGCCACTCTTTGATTAAAAGTTTTAGTTCAGTACAAACATGATTTTGTATAGATATTATCACTTACTTACTTAGGTTAACCTTATTCTTTGAAGATTTAGTTTCACTGATACTATGAAATAATTTGCACTCAGCTTGAAAGATTACCATAGAAGCAAAATGGCAAAATATTGGTCTGTTATTAATATTCTGCCTTCTTTGGGTTTTATCCAAACTAAAAAAAGTTGTCAAACAGCAAACAATAGATATCCATATGAAAGAGAGATAATTCTAGCAATTTCACTTCCTTTGAAAACCTAAGTTTTCCTCTTTTTCCCCCAATAAAAAAAATATTTAAAAATTATAAAATCTTCTTAGTGCCTTTAGTTTAAGCCAGTTTCTGCCTTCAGAATTGTTAAAAGGAAGAAAACAGTGTATTCACTGTATAGAAAAACTATCTGTATTATTCAAGAGTTATTGAAACTGTGGGTCATCTGTTGTACTACTGATTTTATGATGAAATTTGTCACTTGTACTGAACTCCACCTCTAAATCAGTTCCCCTGAAGACCAGACAGGTTCATTTCTACTGGCACACCATACAGTGATGTCTCTTCTTTAAAGTTGCCAAATTCTGTTTCAGAGCTTGTATATTTAGGAAACAGATAGTGAAACAAGCAATTATTACTTAACCTGACAAGAAACATGAGAATGTAATTCACAATTCTGATTAAATTTTGACATTTTATATTACTTTATTTTAAAACTGAACATGTTCTTCTTTTATATCTTTGCAAAATAGTGTTATCATGTTGTGATTGGTTTTAAGTAATTAATTTTTTTGCACTCTAGAACAAAACATTTTATTGTTTTATTTTAATTTCTTTCCCTAATTTAAGCAGAATTTTAAAAATGCATTTCGACTTCCACTTTATTACATATCTGTATGCCTTTCTGGTAATTTCTGTAATAAATATGTTTATTATCAGGACACATATATTTGCCTTCATTCATAAATATGTTTTGTTTTTTAAAAAAACAAATTTACAAAGGGAGCCATCTCATGTATCATTTTTACTTGGAATTCCCTTCTTTTCTTTATTATAGGCAAGACATGTTGATTTCCATGTGTTTTGTTTAGAAGGTAATGTGAAAGGGAAGGGTACTTGATCCAATCATTTCTGTACTATAATATTCCACTATCACTTCTTTTAACTGTTGCATTATTTTTCTATTACTCCATTTTAATGCCAAACCAAAAATGGTAGGCAGGATATTTTGGTGCTTTCTGTCTAATATGTTCAGCTCTTTACGGAGATAACAGCAAAATAATGGCATATTGAGCTGATTGGATGAGAAGAGGGCATTTCAGTTTGAAATGATCAAGAAGTACAGTTTTGATCTTATTCATGAGTCATCATTCTTTTTCACCCCTGACATAACAGGTGGAGAATAAAACAGATTTACAAACTTTGCAGCTGTCATTGGATGCTCTTGGCTTAAGGGGGAAAACACTACTTTAGCATTAATACAAGTAAGGGTGATTTAAGTATGGAAACAGTAGAAGAAAAGGAGTTCCAAGACATTTTAATACAATGGTTAGGCACATGTGAAGAAAGGCCCTTATAATATTTCAGAGATAATCTCTTTTTTCTACTTAACTAGGGGGAAAGAGAGTATCTCAGTAGTAAGGCTCAGTGAGAGCTACACATAGGCATATTTTTCTGCTTAACTTACTGTTCTCTGAGTAACCTGTTTGTTGAACTCTAGAAGCCACGACAACAATGGAAAGGGGAAGTGATATTTCACCTGTTATCCAAATTCTTTTTTGAAATTTTACTATTCTGCTTTGAGCTTCATCAGCATTCTACACAGGTATTTTCTCACAAACACAGGGTAGAGAAAATATCTTTCTAATATATCACAGTGTACATTACCATATATGAAGTCAGACATGAAAACTTCCTTGATTCCCCAACTCTTAAACCTTCGGTGCATGTTGACAATCTAAAATCTGGAATTCTTGTATTGAAATCTTGAATTAAAAATAATAATAATTCAGAACTATTGCAGGATAAACAATGCATTTTATCCAAGAATCCTCTCTTGAAAAAAATTGATTTTTAAAAAAAAAATTATTGGCAGCATTGATTATAATGGAACTTCTAAGTGGATGTGCTTAGAGACCCTCTAACATTGTAACTTATGGGAAAATGATGACATTGGATGCATACTTGAAAAGACTACCCTTATTAGTGGTGCTGCAAAGTAATAGTGTCTCCTTTTCTTTATATAAAATAGTCCTATTTCCAGTTTCATCACTGGCTTGTTAAGTAATTTGCGAAAAGCTAACAAAGTCTGGCTACATCCTCATAGTGACTGTTTAAACCCATTACTTTTTCTTTTAATCAAATCGCTGTTGTGTCAAAATATACCATTCTTGCCATGAATCTCGTTGGCTTGTTACAGTTCACCGGTTGACCTTGAAAATGTTTGCTCTCCTAAGCTGCTTCTCTCCGGCCTCCAGCTAAATTGTTCAAGACCAGGACTGATCATTTTTCTATACACAGAGAATGCTGATTAACATAAGCAAAACAGCTACCATAACAGCAACAAAGAAACATTCAACATTTTTAAAAGAATACCCTTGAGAATGCATTGCATGTATCGTATTTGATCTACTATTAACATTACCAAACTCAGTATTTATACCCAAATGTTGTTCTTAGAGGAACAAGTACAAATGCTAAATTAAAAAAAAAAGCCTTCCTACCATCCTTATGTAAGTGATGAATCCCTATTCTTCCCCCTTTTTAATGCTACCATGAAATATCAAAATCCATTGCTAACCAAGAAAGGGCAATGCAGCAGTGTTTGAAGACGCATCCACTTACTAATATAAGGCATTTACGCAGGATCGTAAATGGAAAGTTAAGTGCCAGAGGCTATTTTCATGGTTTAATATATTAAGTAAATAAAAATGTATCTAAGATGTGGCCACACAATTAGTTTTGAGTTATTTATCTGGAGTTTATATGGTTTAGAAAAACTCCATCTTCTTGGCTGATGCTGTCCTAATGCATTTAACTTCAGCCATCAGCTATGATTAAACACCTGCTGTTGTGGGGAAACAAAGCACGCTAATCCAATATGTATTTCTGACATCTTAAATATCACCCAGTCCCCTGACATCAGGCACAGCTTTTCAGCGGGATGGAATTCCAGAGCATATTTTTCTAATTTATGGATGGACAATAAATCAAAATTAAGCCTTGGGCAATGAAATATACATCAGTGCAGTATGAACTGACTGCAAACTAGAGCACAGCATAGCGCAGGGGGGAAAGGGAAGTATTAATGGAACCCTGAGCTGCAAAACACGAAAGTGAAAATGAAAGACATTCCTTGTGGTTTTATCTGCTCCAAATGAAAAGGCCAGCAATAACAACAACAATGACAACAAAAGTAAAGTTCTGGTTGATATTGAGTTCTTTGGATAGCAGTTCATCTCCAGTTGCCTTTCTTTCTTTCTTTCTTTCTTTCTTTCTTTCTTTCTTTCTTTCTTTCTTTCTTTCTTTCTTTCTTTCTTTCTTTCTTTCGCAATATGTTTCAATTGGATGTCAGGCAAATTCAGCTCCCCATATTCCAAAGCCTGTTCAGAGCAATATCATGTTCATATAATGTCCAACCTCAAATTGACATTGTGTAGGTTAGCTTAGGAGATACTAGAGTGATCCCAGAGAGACAGCGCTAGCACAAAGGAGCAATAGCACGCTGCTATCTCTTCTTTGCTCCTTATCAGAATTGCTGTGGTAAAGAAAAATAAAGATGGAGGATGCAATGGAAAAATAGAATGAGGGTTCCAAAGGAAACTGCTGACATCCCATTGTTGATAATTCCATCAATGAGGCAGACACAAAAATAGGGAAGCAACTATAAGGAAGTCACTAGCCCCAGTCCAGTTGCAGTAGTTTTACATAGTACGGCTAACTACCCCTTGAAGATGTTTGCTCCCTTTCTGTCAGAAGGCCTTTTAACAAGATGACTGTGTTCCAGATGTGCTCATTTATTTTATTTATAGATCACCACCACCACTTAACAGGCGCCAGTGTGATGTACAATAAAAATATCACAATCAAACATAACATCAAGATTAAGAATAATCGTTATATAATAAAATAGGACAGAAGCAGAAAATAGACAGCATTAATTATCCATGCTGCCAAATAACAACAAATGGATTCTTATTTTCTCGTTGAAGGTGCCCACAGAAGCTGAAAGACTTCCTTGGAGAAGAAAGAAACTTTCAAGAATAGATTTAGGTATAAAGGATAGGAGGGGATAGCCAGCTGTGTAAGCAGAAGTCTATCAAATATCATGTTGGATTTTGGATAGCAGCTCCATACGAAATAAATGTAGTTTTTGCACTAAGGTTTCTTCTCCTAAATTTGGGGGCAAATTACTATTCTGGCATGAGAATGGTAAATTACTTTGAAAGCTAGTATGCAAAACAGGATTTTAGAAATTATTACCTGGTCTTCAACCATTTAGAAAGTGGATGCTTTGAAATTGGTTAACCAGCTAGTATAGCCCAACTGGGATTAACAGATAGGCCCATCCAGGGAGATAGAAATAGCTGAAAAGCTGTTTTACTTAGATTTAAAATCCTATGTTAAATTTGAAACTTTAACATATCCAAGGTGTTTTTGCTGAGGTTCATGGTGTTAGTTATTACCTCAGGGATTTACTTAGTTGTAATTAGTCTTGCTTTAATTATTGGTTTATATCTAAAATACTTACTTTACATTTTGACTTTAGGAGCATTCCTTGCTGTAAAATTCATTCCTCTGATTATAATAGCTGCAGTTATCTGAGTGTGTCATTATATTCCCTCCATCCCTTTCAAAATCAAGGAATATTTTCAAAATTACTGACTTGCACTAATTGCATGACAATAAAATCATTCCAATGTCTTATATTAATTTTTTTTATCTTTTTCTGATATACTCTAATTATACTTGGGGGCTAAAGTCTGAGTGTTTTCTATCCCCAAGAATTAACTTCCATTTTAAATGGTTTGTTGTTGCTATTGTTGTTCTTTTTGTCTGTGGATGAACAAAATTATTTATTAGAGCAATACTAAGCTCATTGAATTGTAATGAAGAAAAAGCTTTGCTGGAAAAGTTGGAAATAAAGAGACAGAAATATTTTGATTGGTTTGGTTTACTACTAATAAGTAGCTACATTTGGAATTTAAGGGAACAGTGTACTGGTTTACTTTTAGAGATATTTTTTAAAAAAATAAATAAGGGTATTTAATAGTATTAGTGAACCCTGTTTGGTGCATTGTTAAGGCACCAGGCTAAAAAAAAATAAGATACTGTGAGTTCTGGTCTTGCCTTAAGCATTACACCAGTTAGATGATCTTGGCAGCCACTGTCTCAGTCCTAGGAAGAAGGCAAGAGCAAAGCACTTCTGAAGTCGTGCCAAGAAAACTGCAAAGGACTTCACCAGGCAGTTGCCAGGAATCAGCACTGATTTGTACACAGACCACACACACACACACACACACACACACACACACACACACACTCACACACTAGCACCACGGCTGCCCAAAGGAAAGACCAAAACAAAAGTCTGGCATACAAGGAGAAGCAGGCCTTCTAATAATTCTGGGTTCTAAAAATGCTTTTTAAGCAAGTATTTGTATCTCAGATTAAGACATAAATGTGATCTACGTCCATAGGACAATGGTGGTGGTGTCACATTTTGATATACTTGGACAGGGCTGCCTTAACGCATGGGCACTTGGTTGTGAGCCCCACAAGCATAGGGGCCCCATACTAATCTGTGTATGTTAACCCTTCAATGAACCTTGTATCATATAAATACAGCAACATATTTATTACATTTTACTGCATTTTTTAAATTAATACTAACATGCATTAATAGAAATTAATACTGATTTTTTTCCGTAGATGATGAGACGAGCCCACATGTTTTTAATATTTCAGCACTGATTTTTTTGGATGTGCCAATAAAATAAATATATGTTTAATTTTATTGACCGTTTACATTTTTATTCCTGTGAGTAGTTGTCGTAGGGGCCCCAGTACATTGCTTTGCCCAGGGCCCATAATGCTGTTAAGACGAGCCTGACTTGCCAGTAAATAAGATTGTCTGCAATTAGAAAACAAGCATGACTTGAAAGGTTAGAAGTGTGTATATCTTTTTACTTGCACAGGCAATTTTTAAACATTATTTTCTACATAGGGTAGTAAAACTGGCACTCATATCTGGATGGAAATTGTATAGTCCACTAGCTTGAGGTTCTATCACCTTTGCAAAATTGTTAAATAGATACAGACCTTAGCGGCTGATTGCAGAAATACAATCTTTAACCCTATAACTATCTGACGGGGCCTCATGTTCCATATCTACTTAAGATCTTCATTTGAGGACCTATGGCTGGTTCTCCTGCCAAACAAGTTAAGAACGGTGTTGTGGCATTAAGAGAAAGGGTTTTTCATTGATAGGGCCCCATTTCTAGAATGTCTTCACTCAAAAGATTCACAAAGCATATATATTGCAAACCTTGGGCTGATTTTTTTTAATGGATGCTTCTAGACCAGGGGTGGGCAAATGTGGCCCTTTTACAACCTGTGGACTTCAACTCCCAGAATTCAGCTTGGCTGTCTCAGGAATTCTGGGAGTTGAAGTCCACAGGTTGTAAAAGGGCCACATTTGCCCACCCCTGTTTTAGACCATCACATTCTTTATTGTTCTTGTTATTACTGTGACTATATTTACAGCAGAATTTATTATTATTGCTGCTGCTGCTTTTACAGTTAGTCGTAGCTTAATGACAACAATTGACCATTAAGGAGAGTGAAACTGGGACTGTGCTTATGATGTTGTTTCAGCTTTCCTTTACTGTAGACAACTGTGAAAATTGTAAATGTGAGGATTGGTCATAAAGTTTTTTATCACTATCATTAACTGCAAATGGTTGTCAGCAGTATCCACAGGATTCTTGTGTTTTGTCGCAATGACAAAACCAGTATTGTGGCACTGTGTCATAAGTTGTACCCCTTGGAGATATTCATGCAACATTGCAATGCACACAGAAAAGGTGTGGGCTTGTACTGCAATGCCACAACACTACTTTTGTCAGTCTAATTCCCCGTCTCTTTCTCCAAATATTTCTGCTTATTGTCTGTGGAGATTTTCAGTCATTCAGGTCATGGTTGTCCCAAAGGTGCTTTTTCAAGAGGCAACTGGACTTTCTTGTTTTTCTTTGAAGACATTTCGCTTCTCATTCAAGAAACTTTTTCAGCTCAGAGTTTATTGTGTTGTATTCTTTGTTGACTTTTCAAAGATAAGCATTATTTTTAATGGGGTTATAAACTGTTCACAGGAATGCTGGTTTTTGATCAGTCAAGAAATATTGTAAGTAGGTAAAAATGAATGTATTCTTTCTTATAATGGACTAACAGGTAAAAGAATATACCAAATGGGTTAGGAAGGAATAACATTTTGCATTCATGTCACTGTTGAGCAACTCTGCATGGTATCTTCTCTAAAAGCAAATCATAGTTGAACATTTCCTTCCTCCACTCCAAACACCCAGAGCTTCTTCCTTCTCTTCTCCATTTGCCACTTTTTTTTCCCTTCCTTCTCTTTACTGCATGAAAGGACCTGGAACTGAAAACGCCATGGACAACTGTTTTATAATGTAGAAATCCTTATTCCTTCCTTTAAATTCTTGTAGGGTTGAAAGGCTGCTGAGAGCCGTGGATTACCGATGTCCTACAAATGTTTTGATTTTTAAAAAAATTCCTTGTATAACATTTTTGAAGGATTTAAAAAACAAAACAGAATAAGTGTATGCCTCTGGAAAAAAAATCTACATTAAAAATCAAGTCATTCTATAAAACAGCTCCTGGAACATTGTGCAAGTTTCAATCTGCACTGAGCCATGAAGTTTACTGAGTGACCTTGAGCCAATCTGATAATTTATTGAAGGGGCTTTTATCCCACCCTTACATTTGCAAAGCGTGTGCGACATGCACAGACTCACACAGAGCTTTAAGTGAGAATTGTCAAAATTGGGAAATTGAGGGTTGCAGGAGGCGGAGGCAGCCAAAAACAGGCTTCTGAGCCGGAGCTCAGAAGTCTGTTTTCGCTGGCAGAGTGCTTGGGCCACCACAGGGACCCCCAACAGGAGTGATGTCGAGCTGGCCATGCCTACCCTGGCCACACACCCCCTCCCCAAGGTCAAACACAACCCCAATGCAGACCTCAATTAAATCAAGTTTGACACCCCTGTCTAGGCCCTGAGAATATTCCTGCCTAGAGTGAAACACTGTAACTTATTTTCTAATATTTAAGGTTTCTTCAGGATTTCTAACTGAGGTATTTAAATTTTCTCAAGTACATAAGCTAAACAATATTTTAATTAGATACTTCTCATAATTCACAAATAGATTTTTTATTAACCTATTTGAGAAAGATAAACACTATTTCAAGCTCTTCGATTATTTTTTAAATAGATATTTTATATTTTCAAGTTAATTGTTTGGAAGATTACTGAGAAGCTACCGTTCTGAATGCACATATAAGCTTTAATGATGTGCCTCCCACTTTTGTCTCTGACAAAAGAGACATTACTATTTTTCTAATTCATTTCCTAGGTGATTTTGAATGTCTTTCTAATTTGCTGTGATGGTGTTCAGGAATCTACTTTATTCTTAGAAAGTGGCAGGCGGTTGCTGCTTTCCTGTTTCACCTCTGTCCTGCAGCAATTCTGGCTGCCTATGGGTTTGTTCTCATGTCCAAATAACTGCCACGCAAGATTGGCCCCCTAAGTATTTTTAGAAATCATGTTCTCAGGATGTAGCCTTTGCCTATCTCCCAGACTACTGCACCTTAACATATTTAGCTTCAGTTTTAAACTAATCTTTCCCATCATCTCTCAATAAAAGTCTTGGGGTAAAATGATCAATGGCAACTCATTTGCAAGTCAGTTGCTGGTTTTTGTTACATTTCTATTGGTCGATTGAGGCTACTATAGGCACATATCCTTACTTCCAGTACCTCTATCATCTTTTAGCATGGACCAAAGAGAAACAAACACCTGGTTTCCATGGAGGTGTCTGCCCATATACGCCTGACCTACATTTCACAAAATCCTATTCAGGCATTATCTGTTACTATAGACACTAGTACACCACTAGACTTGTTATTAAATGTGTGTTCAGTGGTCTTTCAAAAGACTTTAGACCTATCTATAAAACAAATTCTTCATCTAATTGAAACTAATTAAATCAATATATTTACTGGTTGTGTTCCAAATTAGTCCATTTTATCCTGCAACCCTCCTCTATAACACTGATCTGAGTTATTTCTAGACATAAATCTACCAGCCGTCTGGAAGACTGCTAGATGTCAGTCCAAATATAATCCACCTGAGAGGTCAGTGAGCTAGAGGAGGTTGAGAGGCTGAAGTGAAATCGCTCTCAATGCACTATTATTTACAATCCACTATAAAGAGCTGGATGTCAGGTCATCTCCTACCCTTGAGTGATTATTTATTGGCACAAAGTATTTCTGCACCTATTAGTCTGCAACAAATTATGCAAATTTAACCACCTGCCCAAGTCTGATCCATCACATTTCAAGAACAACAATCGAGGATGGTTTTCCCCATTGCCTAGGGATAGAGGATGGGTGGGGAAACAAAGAAGGGAAATGGACCTGACCCAGTTAATTCATGGCCCTCCTCACACAGGAGGAAACACGCTGGACCTGGTTTTTGTCTCTGGACAGTGGTTGAGTGATTATGAGATAGGGGATATAGCAATTGAACCCTTGTCATGGTCAGATCACTCCCTTCTTCGCTTAGACCTTCGAACTGCCACACCCCGCCACAGGGAGGCAGAACCGAAGAGGTGGTTCTGCCCCAGGCACCTGATGGATCCAGATAGGTTCCAGACGGAGCTTGGGCCACTTCCTGAGGCTCTGGCACACAGCTCGGCTGAAGACTTAGTGGCCGTCTGGGTCGTGCCTTTGTGGCCTCTGACCCGGCGCTGGTCTCACCTGGCTCCTTGGTTCACCGAGGAGCTGAGGGAGATGAAGCGCCGGAAAAGATGCCTAGAGAGCAGTTGGAGGGCTAGTCGTTCTGAATCCGACTGAACACTGGTAAGGTCTTATATTAACACCTACCTGGTGGCGATAAAAGTGGAGAAGAGTAATTATTTTTCCGCTCTTATTGCGTCATCAGATAATCGCCCAGCCGCCCTGTTTAGGGTGACCCACTCCCTGCTCCTTCAGGGGGCGCGGAAGGACCCCTTGGAGGGTAGGGCTGAGGACTTTGTACAATATCTGTATGACAAAATCACTCAGATTCGGGAACACCTAGACTATGACTGGGTAGTTTCAGGGGGGATGACGGAGGCAGGTCTTGGGAATACTATTTGGGAAGAGTTTGATCCTGTGACTCCCAAAGGCGTGGACAGGATACTGGGCAGACTGAGTGCGGCCACATGTTTATTGGACCCATGTCCTCCTGGTTGGTGCTGGCCTCTCGGGAGGTTATATGAGGCTGGCTCCAGGGGATTATAAATGCTTCTTTGAGTGAGGGTGTTTTCCCCGCCGCCTTGAAAGAGGCGGTGGTGAGGCCTCTCCTCAAGAAGCCTTCCCTGGACCCGGCAGTGTTGGCTAATTATCATCCAGTCTCCAACCTTTGCTTTGTTGCGAAGGTTGTTGAGAGTGTGGTCCCGCGACAGCTGCCTCAGTACGTGGATGAATCGGCTTATCTAGATCCGTTCCAGTCTGGCTTCAGGCCTGGGTACAGCATGGAAACGGCATTGGTCGCATTGGTCGATTATCTCTGGAGGGCTCAGGACAGGGGTTGCTCCTCGGTCCTGGTCCTGTTAGACCTCTCAGCGGCTTTTGATACCATCGACCATGGTATCATGCTGCACCACTTGGAAGAGTTGGGGGTGGGAGGCATCGGGTTGTGGTGATTCTCCTCCTTTCTCTCTGACCAGTCGCAGTCTGTGTTGACAGGGGGGCAGAGGTCGACCCCGAGGCCCCTTGTATGTGGGGTGCCACAAGGATTGGTCCTCTCGCCCCTTCTGTTCAACATTTATGTGAAGCCGCTGGGTGAGATCATCCATGGTTTCGGGGTGAAGTATCACCAGTACGCTGATGACACTCAGCTGTACATTTCCACCCTGGATCACCACAATGATGCCCTTGAAGTGATGTCCCAGTGCCTGGAGGCCGTGCGGATCTGGATGGGGAGAAACAGACTCAGACTCAACCCATCCAAGACCGAGTGGCTGTGGTTTCCGACATCCCGATATAGTCAGTTGGTGCCATCACTGACTATTGGGGGCGAGTCATTGGCCCCCACGGATAGGGCTCGCAACTTGGGTGTCCTCCTGGACTCACGGCTGTCTTTAGAAGAGCATTTGACAGCTGTGGCCGGGAGGACTTTTTATCAGATCCGCCTAATTCGCCAGTTGCGTCCCTTTCTGGATCGGGACATGTTACGTACGGTTACTCATGCCCTCGTCACCTCAAGCCTGGACTACTGTAATGCTCTTTACATGGGGCTCCCCTTGAGGAGCACCCGGAGGCTCCAGCTGATTCAGAATGCAGCCACACGGGTGATTATGGGAGCGACGTGGCACTCCCATGTGACTCCCCTCCTGCGCGAGCTGCACTGGCTCCCGGTGGTCTTCCGGGTGCGCTTCAAGGTTTTGGTCACCACCTTTAGAGCGCTCCGTGGCTTAGGACCAGGATACTTACGAGACCGCCTTCTGCCACCAGTAGCCTCTCACTGACCATTACGCTCCCATAGAGAGGGGCTCCTCAGGGTGCCGTCGGCCAAACAGTGTTGACTGGCGGCCTCCAGGGGGAGAGCCTTCTCTGTGGGGACACCTGCCATCTGGAATAAGCTCCCCCAGGGGATACGGAGGATCCCAGATTTACGCACTTTCCACCGCGCCCTCAAAACATTTTTATTCCAGCAGGCTGGACTGGCTTGACTCTCCCTTTTAATTTGTTTTTAAGTTTTATGCAAATTGGGTGTTTTTAAATTTGTTTTTTGGGCCAAAATTATTTAATGTACTTTTAATTGGTTTTTAACTTTTGTATGATGTATTTTTATCTTCTGCCTGTTCACTGGCCTGAGTCCTGCGGGAGTAGGGCGGTATATAAATTGAATAAAATAAAAATAAATAAATAAAATAATACTTTTTTCCCCTCCCTCACTTTTGTTCTACTGAACTCTAAGGAGGTTCCCTTTTTGAGATGCTTTCTCCATCCCCACCCTTACTTTGAACTCAGATTTCGTTTATCAGACCATTGTCCAGGCTGTAGAGCTTCCTCCTGCTTCTCAAAGTCATTCCCACGTACCATTACAGAAATTCAAGCCCTCACTGAAGTCTTAAGTACATTGATCCATGATAAGCCTTATTATTGAGCTGGATTAAATCAATGGTCAGCAGATAATATGCCAGAGTATTTTTCTGCTAACTCAAGGCCTGGAGGAATGTATATTAACTGTGAGGATGTCCTGTTTCCTAATGTAAAAAACCTTGGGGAGGAAAAAAAAAAAAAGGAAATTCCCATATGATCTCTTCTCTTAGGATTTCACTGAATTTTTAGAACCTACAGAAAATAGAAATGACTACACAAATAAAGATGGGGAAGGCCTTTTTTTTAAAAAAAGGGAAGCCCAGGAGCAAAATATCTCTATTTCCCCCCCTCTCCCAACCCACATTTTTTCCCTGTACCTTTGGTCAGCATAATTTTTTTGTTCTGGTTTTTTGGTATCTATTATAGTCAGTGGCCTTGAAAACTGTGGGGAAATCCAAAATAATGAAATCATTTCTTGGGACTATAATTTAATTGATTAATTTTATTGCCTTGAAAGAAAAGTATTGAACCATGAGTGGGGCCTGGCACAATTGCCCACACTGTCCTCCTTTTTTTAAAAAAAATCCATACAAGACTCTTGTACTGGGTTTATGAGAATTTCCTTTTTTTTTTTTTTAAAGAAAAAAAGGCTTCCCTCAGATTCGTTGAGAAGAAGGGGGGGGGGGGAAAGCTGCTGAAGAAATTTTGCCATAGCAAATATTGTATTAATATATTTTTATCACATTTGTAATAATACTGGAGAAATATGGTTGGAAATTATTTATTTGAATATATTTTGAACTCCATCTAAAGCAACAACTGAGAAAGCAGGGCCTAAGCAAATTATATTTTTAATTCTGCAAACAATGTCTGAGATTTTTTTTTTTTTTGCGGTTTAGTTTTATATTGTTTTATGATATTAAAGCTGACTCTTCTAATTTGCTCCTCTTCAGATTATCTATTAATATTTTAACTATTCAGGAATAACATTTGGATGGAAATGTAAGACATATAAGGAAGTTCCAATTTGTCTATTAAAGGTTTTTGTTACATAAGAAAACTGATTCTTTCAGGAATTAAGTTAGGCAGAGCTGACTAATTATTGAAAAGGCAAAGAAGTCATTTACTCTTGGCATAATGTTATATTCACCGTGTAGGACTAAATGATTTCTCATATAAAAAGTCCATAGAATAAATAAAGGAAAGATAAAAATAATGACCTTGAATCATTGAAAATCAGTCTGAGCCATTTGTATGTCATGCAAACATGGTTTCCTGCCTACACATGCTATTTGTTCTTCCTCTCCATTCCTGACCAGAGCAGAGTAGTCAAGCCAGCACAAGGTATAACACAGTGGTTGGACACCAGAAAAGGAGTTTGACAAGGCTGTCACATCTGCTCAATATTTATATAGAAATAATCATTTGTATTGCTGTTGATGGCTTCCATAGTGGTATTAGCATTGGCAGAAGGAGATGTAATCTCAAGGATACTGATGACAGTCATACTGCTGAGTCTGTGGTTTCTGGCATCTGAAATCAAGAGGCTGAGAAAGACATTGTGAAAGAGCATACATGTTTCAACAGCATTTTTGGTGGCAGAGAATGTGGTAGGAAATGTAAGAGAATTTGGCAGCTCGGCTTATGTATGTAGAAAGACTGCTAAGCTTCTTTGATTGGATTGGATGAGCAATGTGGCCCATGGGCCGCATACATTTCCTTTGAATTGCCAAATGCACTGCTGTGGCTTGTTGCCACAGTTCAAATGTGAGATTTTTATTACCTTTAGTGTTTTTTTCCAAGTGTGTTTATTAACACAGTGCCTTTTGTGTGTTGTATTTAAATGATGTCCCTTGTTAACAATTATTTTAACTTTAATTTCTATTTTAGTGCAACTTGTTTCATAACATAGTTCTGTTTATTTTAATTCAAAGGCCTAATCTCTTTTTTAATCATAGTCCAGATCCAGAAAAAATAGAGCCCAAACCTGACTCTTGGCCATTGAAAGATTATTACCACCCCAATGCTATCGTGGGCAAAAGAACTTGATCATCACAGGACCTTTTCAGTAGTAGAGTTGTGAAGACTTATGTTTTTTTCATTCTGTATGGTATGTCTACCAGCAAGGTTCAGGAAAGGATACTAATGGATTTTGATATTGATTTTTTTATTTATCATCAGGACAATCTTTGATGGGAGCAAGATATATTGTGAACTTTCTCATGCTAAGTTTAATTGCTATCTCATTTTTAAAATGTTGTTATCCTACAAACGAAAAGTACAAACATATTGCAACTTCATTAAAAGTTCAACCCAATTTTACCACAGCCCAACATCAGAAAGGAAGAAAGGCTTAAGTTGTAAGTAGAACATGTTGATTTACATACATTTTCTTCTTCCTCCTATGTCATGTCCATTTCCACATTATTTTAGCCAATCCCATGTGCCCCAAATCCACAAAAATAATTATCTTCCTGGATTTCAAATAGGAGACATAACCAAGAAAAACATATGCATCTCCTATATAGCAATTAAGACACGTCAACATAAACAACCCTGTTTATGTCAACCTAAAATGCAATATGAGGGAGAGGGCTGGGCTACCTGAAGAAAAGGAGATGTCTTAACAATGAAACATTTCAAAGATAGTGTTCTGTTATAACTCATGCCCTGAACTTTGCCAGACATTGAGGGACATTCATTTAAATAAATTGAACCATTATAGGTTTAGAACAAAATGGAGAGAGGAGACAAGGTACCAGCAGTATGAAGACGACAGAAGAGTTTAACTCTTTGTGTGTTAAATAAAATTAGTTGCAGTACTACTCTGGATTTGGCACCTTTGGGCAAATAATCTTCAGGAATGTAAATACTTATCATTTACAGTAATTTGCATTATGGTAAGGAATTTTTTGCTGTCTTTAAAAACAATGTTTTGCTTTGGATATATGCCACTGATCTTCTGGGATGAAAAACAAAACAATTACAACAGTATCTAGAAGCATAAGATATCCATTAATAAAACTGCCCTGTCTTGAAATGTTGAATTCTTCCTATCTTCCTCAGTTTCCTCTAGATGGCATAGGTTTGTGTATCAATTTCAGTGTGATTGCAGCAGATCTGCAGAGCCATGAAACTTCTGCAATAGGACATTTGTCACTCTTTAAGATGCTATAAAACTTTTAGTTATTTCAGCCGCAGAATCTTCTGCTATAACATATTGCAGTAATAATATGAATCTACTTATAGGTTTCCATTATTAAGACATAATGTAGGGTAAGCAAGAGAAATGGGTAAAGCAGGGATGTCCTATCTTGGCAACTTTACACTTGTGGACTTCAACTTCCAGAATTCCCCAGCTAGCCATCCTCCTGGGGTAAAGGTAACCAATCCAAAGCTTGCTCAGGAGCAATAGTTGAACATTCAGGAAAATTATTGTGACTCAGTGTTAGAAAATCCAAATTGCTATCTTTCATAATTATGTCAGATTACTAATCTATTTAAATAAAATGTATCTTATATTCTTAATTTGTAATAGTCACTTCTAGTAAAACCAGTACGAGAATTTCAAGGAACATGCCAGGAACATTATTTTCTGATTATTTTGTATTAGTTTTTAATGGTGAAATTCATCTGTTATGTGCAAGTTCTTCATTCTAATTCAAGACCCATTAATATTTGTTGGAAATAGTAATCACCATTGCCTCACTGTCTACATTTCAACCCAAAGAGATGAAGACCAACGTATAAAGATGTAACTGCTGTCAAAACAAATTAATCTTAGACTGATGACAGCAATATCTTAGGCTGCGGGAAACGTGACAACTGATTGAAGGACTTACCATCGCTTCCAGAATCTTGAAAGTTTCACTCCTTCCTTATGTCTGTATTTCCTGGCAGACAAATGGAGGAAAAAAAGATGATGCTGATATTCACCAGGGAAATTACAATCTTCTTTGGTGTGGAAATTTTGATATTCTGTGTAAAAATGGACTGCAGCAAAGAGTTCACTAAAATAAGGTCAACAGCCTAAGTGTGCACAGTGATAGAACACAGAAAATAAATGAAAAACTCATTTTGGATAAAAGCTAAAGAAATATTGGGAAATAAAAGAAAGAGTAGTTATATGTTTAGTATTTGACAGTATGTGCTGGCTTTTATTTTCTTTTGTTTACAGTTTATGAGCCGTCTGAGAACGATGCCCATGCGAGTCAGAACTCTGTTATATAATTTAATAATATTATAACAAAAAATCAGCTCTTAATACTTTTATTAAAATAATTACTTTAAAAGATCAGTATGAATTGCTAGGGCTGTGCCAGCGAATAAACCTCATTGGAAAGATTTTAATGGTAAGTGAGGAATACATCTTGGGACTTTTCATTAAGATTGCTCAAAGATAATTTGGCACAAGAGCATCTGTATAATACACAACAACACAACAATTAAACAACACAACAGTAAAAAATGTCCCATATTCTCTAATTTAACATGCCATTTTAGTTTAGTGACCATGTTGCCTTAAGCCAGAGGTGGACAACTCTTGGGGCACACATATTTGAAAACAAATGCACAGACTATATAAGCTTACATGCTATAGCAGCGATCCCCAATCTGTCTGGTACCAGGGACCAGTTTTGTGGAAGACAATTTTTTCACAGACTGGGGGTGGAGATGGTTTCACGTGCAACTTAGATCCCATGCTAGTTAAAGCTTCGCTCACTGACCTGCTGCTTGTCCTGTCCGGTTCCGAACAGGCCGTGGTTGAGTACCCCTGTGCTACTGTATATAGTGAAGAAAGGATTAAAGGGCCCCTTGTCAGTCAAGAGGAGTGCTGATTTACCATTAGTTTCCGGTACCATTATCAGGTATTTAGAAGACAAGGACTTGGCTTGACTTGTTTCCTTGCTTCCAAGGAAACAACAGCCAATAGTCAGCCATCAACATACCAATCAACCAATAGGAAGGCACCACATAAATACGATGCATAGAATAGCCCAAAGCACACATTCCGGTAGAGAGAGGTTCCCTGAGGATGGGCTCCAGCACAAGTCCGAAAGGTCCTGATGACCGACTCAGATTGGATCCTGCAAGAAAGGATGATTCCATCCCATGAGGAAGAAATTTGAGGATGGGATCACTAGGAAGAAGAATGATTAAAGCTGGTGCTTCCTTCACAATAGTCTTGATCAAGATTACTAGTTACCCATTGCTATTGGTAAAGGGAAATAATAACCTTAACTATATTAACATTGCTGGGGAGGAGATATAACACCCATTATTGCAGCTAGTGACCATGTTCTAAGCACTTCTCTTATCTGCACCAAAAGTTACTCTCCCACCCTTCCATTAATCAGCTGATGGCAAACTGGCTGCAGGGAAAAAGAAAGAAGTTTGCATCTTACTATCCTTGAATCTATTTAATGTATTCCTTGATTTTGCATACTATACATGGGTACATTGCAGGACAGGTGATATATAAATATTTAAAAACACATTGTCCCCACTGCTCCAGATGCCATTATTTGGGAATGTTCAGTCAATTACTTCAATTGATATTGTTTCCTTTCCTGGATTATATGCTTAAACTGCAGTACAATTTGGGAAATCCCTAAGAGTTATTGACACGCTCAATTTCTACAGCAAGATGCTATGTTCAGCAATCCATACGTTGTCAAATTAACACGATTGTGGAGGAAATGTATAAATAGGATTTGAAAGAGCTACCGGTATATTGCTATTTGGATGGATTTGTTGTCTAATTAAATATTTGGTTCTTCATATTATATGAGTTTTGTTTCAGTTTTCTTATTTTGTTGAAATACTGCCAGTTTATACCAAAACAGAACCAAGTCTCACAAAGCCACATTGTTAACGTTGCTCAAGATTATTGTTTTATAAACTTGGTTTTCCAATTTATGGTCAGTTTAAATCTGGATTAGGCTAATACTGGCTGAAGATTGTAATTAACTGACAGCTGTTCAGAGATCAGTGTGTGATGAGTTGGCCATTTCAGTTGAGTCCTGAACTGGCATCTTTTTATGGCATTTTCAGCTGATAGGCAAAGCATCAATGGGCATGATGACAAATAACTTACTGTTTGGATAACCAACAAGGATCAAATCAAGCATGCAGTCTGAGACATAGTACAACTCTTAAATTTTCCCTATGGTATAACTACAAAAAGATATATCTCTGGCTTCAGTGGTATATTAAACTTTAAAGTCTGAATTAATGTAATTGGATCCATTACATTTTCAGTATTTATACACATCCACCAATCAAGATTTAAAAGTCTCCACTTTTTGTTCACACTTCCAGCATAAATTTGAATTATCTTTATACATTTTAGACAATTTTTCTGGTGACGAACATCGACAATATATCATTTGATAAAAATTCTTTTGAAGATTATAATATAATTTAAATTTACTCCATTCATCATCCATGTATTGTCCCATTGTTCCATTTGTATGTTATAACCAAACTATTGAGCTCATTTTATCATATATTATTTCCCTTGTTCTTCTTCTGTTTCAAATTTCAATAAAAGTTTATACATTTTTATAATGTATAATGTTTTATAACATGCCCATCATTTATATACAATTTTATTTCAAATTCAGTCTTACAATGTTCAAAATCACAAGTCCTTTTATTTATTTTAAATCTTGCTAATAATTATTTATAATGTCTTTAATAATTTAATAATTATTTCTAATGTCTATTTTTAAAATCTTTGAATTTTATTTTGGGTCCTCTGTGGGAAAATTCAAATATATCACCATGCTAACTATTTGTGTTTAGTTATAACTTCTCTTCTATAATATATTTCGTGAGATGAAATGCAAGAAGTATTTTTAGATACAGCCTTGGTTTATATCTATTCCATATTCTAAATATGAGCCATGTGAGAAAATGGTTTTTGAAATCTACATTAGCTTTAAAATACCATAGATAACTATGCCATCCAAACCTCAAATTGTGTCCCTCTAATTCCAGTAATAATCTACTTCTCAGTGTTGCCCACTCTTTCATCCAACTAAATAACAAGCTGCAAAATAATTTCAAATCAGATAAATCCAAACCTCCTCTTTCTTTAGCATCTTATATTTGATACACAGTTTTTTCTTCTGACACAAAAATTGAGTCATGGTTAAATATTCTACCTTTTTCTCAATGTCTGTGTCTTTCACCAATTAGCTGACTTCAAGGGCTTGTGGCACAATGTGTTGGATTGAATCCTGGATCAATAAGTAGTCCGTGCCAGTGCATCTCTTTCATATACATTACCATGTCTTCTTAAACACTTACCAATCCTAAATCATGGATCTCTTGCTAGAAAAATATTGTATCCCATTTCCAATTAATACATGATACCCCAATAGGAAACTGGTGTTCTTTTTCCCCCGTGCCATCATTCTGCTAAAACAGTACTGTGGGATTTAGATGTTTAGCAGAACATCTAACACCCACAGCACTGTCTTGTGCCTAAGAATATTTACCCATGTAGTAAGGCTGTATTACTATTATCCTTTTCATCTTTCCTATTACCTTCTCCTATTGGTATCTATGATTATGGCTTTGTTGTTTGTACCCTGTTTCCCCCAAAATAAGACATCCCCTGATAATAAGTCCAATCGGGTTTTTGAGCGCATGGTAATAAGGCCAAGCGCTTATTTCAGGGTTCAAAAAAAATATAAGACAGGGTCTTATTTTTGGGGAAACACGGTATGTACACTGAGAGTTTATGCACTGGAGACAAATTCCTTGTGTGTTTAATCACACTTAGCCAATAAAGAATAAAGAATAAAAAAACATCAAATTGTGATTGAGTTTAATAGTTTATGTGTATTGTTCAGACATCTTTTTTAAAAAAAAGTTTATTTCCTTCCTTTGACTGGTTTTATTCTCATATAGCAGCAACAACTAAAACATAATTGTTGGTAATATGGTCACAATATACGGTACTTTGTGAATAATGAGAAATTGCCAAAAAAAAGTGCAAGAAAATATGTTTCCCATCAGAGCACTACAAACACTGAGAATGTGAAGTCTCAATCTTCATAATGATAATAATTAATTCATTTGAATTAGTAAAGCATAGATAGAAAATTTGTTAGCAATAAATCAGTCCTGAATAATGACAGGAAAAGAGCAAGTGCTGAAACACCAGATTAAATATCTATTCTTATTTGTAATTCACAATGAAATTTATAATTTTACAATCATGCTTTGAAAAATGAAATTTTGTCCTTGATGTCATAAACTCTAGTTCTCTGTTGTCTCAATTTCAATTCCAGCTTTAAAGTGCCACAGCTTTAGGTTTGCCTGTTATTAAGGGCACCAGTTTTAAAATAATGTACAATAAACCCTATAATCCAATGTGATCTCCTCACAACAGTGTGGACATTGTGTTGTAAGTTCAGATGACTTGCTATAGGTGTGAAGGTAAGCATGTTTGAGAAGTCTTGTCACCAATTTGTTCCATGCAGCCATTTCTCTTCTAGCATTTGACCTCTGCCATACTATTGTTTCCTGAGGTCCTGTCATCACTTATCACTTCTCTATCACTTACGTCTCTCCAGTCTTTCAACACGATAAACAACAGAGCTCCATCTTTTCATTTGGAAAGAAGAAGATACATATTTGAGCTATTTTGCTTTAATAGTTTTCTGACATTTATCTTTATCTTAAGACGCAGTAGCCCCACTTTGTTTTCCTTTGCAACGTCCAAAAATAATGAGGAAAGTTGAAGTGGACCATTATTTACATCTACTGTATAAGATTTCAGTTGGAGACCATCTGATGACCACTAGATGACAGCAAAGAAATACAGAAAACTCTAACTGTGATCTTTTGGAATTTTGGGGTTTTCTGGATTTTTGCACCTCAGATCTGGTAGCCATTTTTTGTAGCTACTTTGTCAGTTTCCCAGTTTTGTTGATTGAAACAATTTGCCCATCATACATAATGAGGAGTCCTTGGTACTCTCTGAGTTTGGTTGTCTTCTTGCAAACATTCCATTACTCAAACTAGATAACATCATCAGCGCTAATCTAGACCTCCTCATTTGTAGCCCTGAGCTACAAATATTCTCCTTTATTGATTTCTGATAATATTAAATAGTTTGTGGATGGGACTGGATGATGATATTTTAAAGATATGTTTATATAGCAATGGAGCTATGAAGAAAGAATTCAAATTAGGCTAAGCAAATACAATTTGTAATAGTTATGTTGTTATTTCTGATAACCCTTAAGAGATGTTTGCTGATTTACATAGAGAGAGATGGGATTTTAGAGATATGTAGATATATTATAGAGATAACTTGTTAATGTTGATTATGATTCCTGGGGATGAAGGAGGAAGTTTCTCTTTCTTTTTTCTTTTCTCTTTCTGCAATACCAATTCTGCAATACCAAAGGAGAATATTTGTAGCTCAGGGTGGAAATGAGGGGTCCTTGGTGCTCTCTGAGCTTACTTGTTTTCTTACAGATGTTTCATTACCCAAACTATGTAACATCATCAGTGCTAGTAAGTTTATATTCTGTTTGCTGTCAATTTATATTCTGGTGGCTTGCCTGTCAGAGTTGGTGGAGATGGTCTTAGAGATTCTTTGTTTGGGCTGTTTACTGTTGGCTCTTTGGCAGTTTCTTGATTGAGGTATTATTTATTTGATTGTTGGTCTGAAGTTAAACTTGGAGTTAATCTATGCTGATCTGGGTGCTGATTGCTGGTGGACAGGCGCTTAGGTCTTTTTGTTCCGTTTTGGGCTGGTTGCTTGTCTCTTTTGCATAGTCTATAGATGTTGTTATTGTCTATGTGTCTATTGATGGCTAACTTGTCAGAGTGCCAGGCTTTTAGAAATCTCCTGGCATTTTTGGACTTGGCCTGGTCCAGGATTGTGACATTTTCCGAATTGAAACTATGGTTAAATCTGTCTATATGTTGTGAAATTAAAGAATTTTCATCGTATCTTCTGACTGCTAGTTGGTGTTCATGGAAGCGTTCTGTCAGTCTTCTGCCTGTTTGTCCTACATAGTGGTTGTTGCAGGTCTTACATTGTATGTTGTAGATGACCCCTATTTTTTCTTTTGGGGTTGCTGGGTCTTTTGGTTTTCTAGGATGTTTTGAAGGGCTTTAGTTGGCTTGTGTGTTACTCTGATTCCATATGTTTGTAGTAGTCTGTTGGTGGTTTCTGAGATATTCTTGATGTGTGGCAGTGTAATTCTTTTTAGGATTTCTGTTGGTTCTGCTGTATTGGATTGAGTGGTCAGGGACTTTTTGACAGTGATGAAATTAGTGGACCAGCGAAATGCTGTGGATAGAATTTACTTGGACTTCAGTAAGGCATTTGACAAAGTAGACAACAGCCTATTTCTTGGTAAGATAGAAAAATGTAAGATACATAGCCTCCTCACCAAATAGATTTGCGACTGACTGACCAACCGAAATTAATATATAGTCCTTAATGGAATTACATCTACATGGAGAGAAGCAGACAGAGAGATACCTCAAAGTTCTGTCTTGGGCCCAGTCCCCTTCAAAATCTTCCTAAATGATTTAGATGAGGGGCTAGAAGCAGAACCCATTAAATTTGCAGACAACACAAAGCTGGGGGGAATTGTCAACACTTTGGAAGATAAACTCAGACTTGAGCATTGGGCCCTATCCAACAAAATGCAGTTTTGGTGGGAAAAATAAGGCAGGAAAAAGAAATTGCCAAGGTACAAAATATTGGCTCAATCATAGTAACTGTGAGAAGGATCTAGGTGTCCTGGTGGACCACCTATGAGTGTAAGTATGAGCAACAAGTGCTGCAGCTACCAAAAAAGCCAATGCAATCCTAGGATACATCAACAGAGGCATAGCATCAAGTTCACAAGAAGTAGTGTTGCTTTATACTGGACTAGTGAGGCATGGAATAAATTTTGCTCATCATGATAAATATAGATGATAAAAAAGATGCTAAGGCCCTAGAAAGAGTGCAGAGAAGAGCAATAAAGATGATAAGGGGTCTGGAGGCTAAAACATGAAGAACAGTTAAAGGAACTATGTAGTTGGTGTAGTTTATTGAAGAGAAGGATTACTGGTGACATGATAGCTGTCTTCCAGTATTGGAGGGGCTGTCACAGAGAAAAAGAAGTTAACTTATTCTCCAAAGCACCTGAGGGCAACAAAAGAAAGAATGGGTGGAAGATCATTAAGAGATACAATCTAGAACTAAGGAGAAAATCTGTGACAGCGAGAATGATTTGTCTCCAGAACTTGTGGCTGTTCCATCACTGGAGATTTTCAAGAAGAAATTAGACAATCATTTTCCCCAGAAAGGTATAGGGTCTTCTGCTTGAGCAGAGGGTCAGAGTAGAAGACCTCCAAGGTCCCTTTCAACCATGTTATTCTATGTTTTATTTTTCTTACTCCAAAATGAAGTAGCATGATAAATACACATGTATATACACTGAATTATTAACAACAGGGCCATTACTTATTTGCCTAACTAGGTTGGGCTAAGAATAATAAGACAAAATTCTTTGCCTGCCAAAAAATACAACTGATAACTTTCCTAATTCTGCTATGGAGTTTCACTACTGTCACTACCGTCCTTGTCATATAATAATAGCAGCAGAATAAAACAAAACAAAAATACAGGCAAACTCAGGTCTTTTGGGGGATTTTACTCATTTTTTATGGAACTCCTTCTTATCTTGTTCTTATCCTATGCACATGGCTCTTGGCTGACTTTCCGTTCGACCAGCCCTTCCAGTGGTGGGTTGCTACCGGTTTGCCCTGGATCGGGCAAACCGGTAGCGGCAGTGGTGGGAGGCTCTGCCCACCCACATGGATGCTCCTGTGCATGCGCAGAAGCTTCTACACATGCACAGAAGCGTTGCAAGAGTGCGCACATGCACAAGCGCACACGCATGAGCACCCACGAGCGAACCAGTAGCAACGGGTTTTGAAGCCCACCCCTGAGCCCTTCCTACAGTATTTTTCTTTCCTTGGGAAAGACCGCCTTCTACGCATAGCTCCCAGCAACCAGTAAGATCCCACAGAGTTGGTCTCCCCCAGGTCCCGTTATAAACAATGCCGGCTGGCGGGCCCGCGGGGGAGGGCCTTCTCTGTGGCTGCCCCAGCTCTCTGGAACCAGTTACCTCCTGAGATCCAGACCATCCCCACCCTATTGGCCTTCTGAAAAGCGGTGAAGACCTGGCTCTTCCAGCAGGCCTGGGGCCAATGATCTCGCTGTTATGATCTGGAGAGATCTGGCCATGAAATGGTGTGAATGGGTTTTAATTGTTTTTAATGTTTTAACTTTTAATGTTTTTATATGTGGTTTTTAAATGCATTGTAAGCTGCCTTGAGTCTTCAGAGAAAGGCGGCATACAAGTTGAACAAATAAATAAATAAATAAATAAATAAATAAATAAATAAATAAATAAATAAATTGGGTGTTATTTTCTAAATCAGTGTTTCTCAGCTTTGACAACTTAAAAATGTGTAGACTTCAACTCTGGAATTCTGGGAATTCTAGCGATTGAAGTCCACACATCTTCAAGTTGCCAAGGTTGAGAAACGTTGTTGTAACTTCTTCTAGACCTCTTTTTCCCCTTCTTAGTGCACATTAATATGTATCATGAACATTAATGAACAACTTCAGAAGAAAAGAAAAAAAAAAGAAAGGGGGAAGTAGTTCAGTACTGTTGTCAGTTTTTAAGTAATTCTTGCCGACAGCCCTGAATTCCATGGTGCCGGCTACAGCTGTGAAATTGTGATAAGTTAAAGTCCTGCTGTGTTCTCTCCCTTTACACCAGTTGGTGCATGGCCTGAATGTTGAATAGTCACATTTTATTGACCAAGCCTAAATTCTCATTGTAACTATTGAAAATGAAACTTGAAATGCTGATGATTCCCTTTGTCAGGGTTGAGGGAAAATATGCTTCCAAAATCAGTATGTAGAGTAACATTGAGCTTGCCCAATGAGTCACTTTTAAAGAGGAGACAAGAGTCACGTAAAATCACATTTAATTCTGCACTTTATCATTATAACATGGGTAGGTGATGTGGGCATGAAACCCTTTTGTTAACTGAAATGGGTGGGGAGTGGTTGTGATTGCTACTTATGAAACAAACAGCATATCAAAACAATATAATAATACAATAATAAAAAGATGCATGTATATATAGGATATTATATATTTAAAATGACTTAAATAGTATGTATTTAAGATATGTATTTACGGTACTACATATTGATATTGTTTTTTTAATTCTTGCTCCATCAATCCTAGACTGACTACTGCCTGTATTTTTATTCACTAACAACAGCAAAAACAAGAGCATTCAATCCAAAATGTATTTTGTGTGATCAGGCAACTCTGCCTTGCCTATATTGAACAAGTTGATTAAAGTTTTGATAGTACTACTGATATGATATATTCTGTTGCCATATTTGTTAAGAAAGCCATCTCCTCACTGATGCTTCCAGGTAAATTGGTACTGCCATACTAGAATACCCAAAAGTCTTTGCAATTCTACTTAGTCCAGTGTTTCTCAGCTTTAGCAACTTCAAGATGTTTGGACTTCAGCTATCAGAATTCCCCAGCCAACATGCTATTCATACTGTTTGCAGATTTCTGGGAGTTGAAGTCCAGACATCTTAAAGTTGCTAAACATTGACCTTAGACTGAACATACTAAGATTTGTACCTAAACACATCAGAAGAAGAAGGATCAGTGGTGAAATCCAAATTTTTTTACTACCGGTTCTGTGGGCATGGCTTGGTGGGCGTGGTGTGGCTTGGTGGGCATGGCTTGGTGAGTGTGGCAGTGGAAGGATACTGCAAAATCCCCATTTCCCCCATTTCCTTTCCACTCCTGGGGGAAGGATATTGCAAAATCTCCATTCCCACCCCACTCTGGGGCCAGCCAGAGGTGGTATTTGCTGGTTCTCCGAACTACTCAAAATTTCTGCTACCGGTTCTCCAAACTATTCAAAATTTCCGCTACCGGTTCTCCAGAACCTGTCAGAACCTGCTGGATTTCACCCCTGAGAAGGATGCACCTTTATTCAAAAGAAAATCCTCAACCATGGCTTGTCCAATCAACCCATAATATTACATGACTGAGATTTAAGTTTGCAGAACTGTAAACTTCATTTTAACACTTGTTGCTGATATTTAATTTTATTCTGTTTATATATTAATATATTGAGGTCTGCCAGTCATGCTTTAAATATTTACTTCGTCTTTCATTTTGCCAAATAAGCAGTTTAGCTACTTTCCATTGTGTTCAATGTCACAACATTTGCAGCAGTTTTTCAGAGCATTGATTAGTTGGTGCTATGCTAATTTTTAGCACAAAGGGAGAATTGATTTACTTCAAGCTTGGCCTGTCTTAGCACTGAAGTGGAAATCAGTCCATCGGAAATATGGAAAACGAGCAGTTACACTAACAGCTGGATAAATGACTTGACATTTGTGAGTCCAAAGTATTTGATGGATAAAAAGGATTTATCAATTAAAATAAACCATCAGCCATCCCATCATTTAGCTACATTTTGAAAGAATGACAAAAGGGCTTCCAGAGTAAAGGAAAAACAATTCTGATTGTAGAGATTTATATAAGCATCCGAATGGGTAATTCGTACATAATAAACAGCAGGCAGAGGGGCATTGTTTTTGATATAATTCTGTCATGGCATTCTGGATATGAAACCCTGTTTTTGTTACTGTAATATGTTTTAGATGTACTAATAGTTCTGTTATTCGCCTACTTTCTATCAATTGGTGCTGATGATACCCTGTTCCCAGACATATAATTGAAAGCTTGCAAGATGCCTGGGCCAAATATTGCTATTCTTTAGCGACATATTATACAAAAGACACGGGATACATTACCACAATTTGCTATATTTCAGCAGCAATAATGGAAAATAATGCAAATATGTTACTTTATTTCAGGGGTTGCTGATAGATGAAAAGCATCTCATATTTAGGATCTCCGATGTTTGACTTCTCTCATGTGTACGTCTGTTCTAGTTAATGCTATTTAGGGATAAATTGCCGTGGAGAAAATCTATCTATGTGGTCACTAAGAGTCGACAACTTGATGGCACATAATCAATCAACGCCTTTTTACAATGCTCCTTTCGGAATAATGATCAAAGTATATATGTGGGTTTGTGTGTGTGTGTGTGTGTGTGTGTGTGTGTGTGAGAGAGAGAGAGAGAGAGAGAGAGAGAGAGAATGTATCTCTGTGTGTTCTAAACTGCTAATGCTGACAAGGAGGAACAAAATATATGCTGTTTCCTTCTTTGTTGTCATGCTTGTTTTGGGTCCTTTGACCAGGGATGAAATCCAGCAGGTTCTGACAGGTTCTGGAGAACCGGTAGCAGAAATTTTGAGTAGTTCGGAGAACCAGCAAATACCACCTCTGGCTGGCCCCAGAGTGGAGTGGGAATGGAGATTTTGCAATATCCTTCCCCCAGGAGTGGGGAGGGAGTGGGGATTTTGCAGTATCCTTCTCCTGGAATGAGGTGGGAATGGAGATTTTGCAGTATCCTTCCCTTGCCACACCCACCAAGCCACACCCACCAAGCCACACCATGCCCATCAAGCCACAGAACCAGTACTTAAAAAATTTGGATTTAACCACTGCCTTTGACCATGTACTGTAATGGTACATGGAATAATATTGGGATGCAGGGGGAAGAGCCCCATCCAGGAAAATTGTTGGATAAGAGGCAGCTTGGCCAGCAGAAAGAATGTGGGCATGGCAAGCATTTCAGAAGGGACTCTCTAGTTTCTTGAGCTATAAGGCGATGGAGAAGAAATGTAATTTCAGGCTTGCAAAATTCTGTTCATATACTCTTACAATAGAGTAGAACTACTACTTCTGTTTGTAATTCTTGTTTGGGCCATCTTACAAGAATGACATCAATCTTGCAAGTCTGAAAGTGAAGTTTGCCATGCCCACCTTCCTTCTGCAGGTTAAGCTGCCTCTTATCTGACGTTGCCTTGGCTGCAGCTCTTCCCACTGTCTTTCAAGGTTATTTCCACTTACTATTGCACTTACTTACAATCAACCCTAACTCAGTAATATCCGAATCTGAAAACCAAATGAAAAAGGCCCAGATAATCTGTTTCTTTTATATCTCTACAGAGCTGCAAACCAGCCACCATCTTCTAAAGATCTTCTAAAAGATCTTGTATCTTTTATTTTATGTACACTGAGAGCATATGTACCAAGACAAATTCCTTGTGTGTCCAATCACACTTGGCCAATAAAAAAAATTCTATTCTATTCTATTCTATTCTATTCTATTCTATTCTATTCTATTCTATTCTATTCTATTCTATTCTATTCTATCCTATCCTATCCTATCCTATCCTATCCTATTCTTTTAACAACTGTTAGAACTACCCCCTACCTCAAGTATGCATCTACCATTGCCTGACTTCAATTATATATCATATCCCAGGAGGCCAGTGGTGGATTTCAAATTTTTTTACTACCGGTTCTGTGGGTGTGGCTTGGTTGGCGTGGCTTGGCTTGGTGGGTGTAGCAGGGGAAGGATACTGTAAAATCTCCATTCCCACCCCACTCCAGGGGAAGGTTACTGCAAAATCCCCATTTCCTCCCGATCAGCTGGGACTCGGGAGGCAGAGAATGGATGGGGGCAGCGTCAGTCAGAATTTTTACTACCGGTTCTCCAAACTACTCAAAATTTCCGCTACCAGTTCTCCAAAACTGGTCAGAACCTGCTGAAACCCACCTCTGCAGGAGGCATTAACTTGGCAGGAGTGACATAGATTTAATACATAGGTGGCCACACATATGGCCCAATGATTCTGGCTACTTTCTTAGGACTAACATGCTCAAACCCTTCCCAAATAATTGAGCCAGTTTACGTCTCTGTTCAAAAACCTGCACCGAGTTCACCTCAGACTGGATCTGAGTGACTTTATTTGACAGATGCCTCCGATGGTTATTTTAGTTTTGTTCTTTTACAGTTCTTCTTACTGAAGAATTAAATAAAAGTAGGACTTTTATTGTAAATATTAAAATAGGAATCCATTAAAACAAGGGTGGGCAAATGTGGCCCTTTTACAACCTGTGGACTTCAACTCCCAGAATCCTGAGACAGCTTGGCTGTCTCAAGAATTCTGGGAGTTGAAGTCCACAGGTTGTAAAAGGGCCACATTTGCCCACCCCTGCATTAAAATATCTATCTAGGAGTGACAAAGTAGCTTTAGATTGATACTTTATAAGAAATTATAGACAATGCCTGGTGTATCTTTATCTGTTCTCCCACAAAAAAATCATATTTTAACCACTAGGTACCAGATATCATATACAGTATATTCTTATATCTTCGCTGCCCTTTAACGGCCATCTGGATGGTGGCAGCCAAGATTAACCACAGAAAGAAAAACGTTTCCTTCTTTATTTAACAAGCTTCACATGGTACAGAGTGAAGTACGGTTTATGTGCTTTACTATCTACCTGTCATACCCCACTAGACTGCGATTCTCATAAACGACAGAAAATGCTATTCGTTGAAAGTAAGTGTGAAAGTAATACTGTGTTTCCCTGAAAATAAGACCCTTTCTTATATTTTTTTGACCCCTGAAATAAGCGTTTGGCCTTATTGCCATGCGCTCAAAAGCCCTGTTGGGCTTATTATCAGGGGATGTCTTATTTTGGGGGAAACAGGGTACAGGTAGTCCTCAACTTACAAGAGTTCATTTAGTGACCGTTCAAAGTCACAACGGCACTGAAAAAAGTGACTTACAACAATTTTTCACAATTACAACCTTTGCAGCATCCCCATGTTCACGAGATCAAAATTCAGTTGCTTGGCAACTAGTTCATACTTATGACCATTGTTATGTCCCAAGGTCATGTGATCATCTTTTGCAACCTTTTGACAAATGAAGTCAATGGGGAAGACTGATTCACTTAATAACCGGGTTATTAACTTATCAACTGCAGTGATTCACTTAACAACTGTGGCAAGGAATGTTGTAAAATGGGGCAAAACTCACTTAACAAATGTCTCACTTAACAACAGAAATCTTGGGCTCAATTGTAAGTCAAGGACTACCTATATTTAACAAGTAGTTTGCTTGTTGTAGGATTTTTCATGGAAAAAGGAACATCTTGATTTTCACATTGAAATATTAAGCTAACCTTGGCAAGGTACAGAGACAATTTTAAAAATCTAGTTTTCTGATGAAATTGATGCATATATAACAACTGTTGCTCATTTATAGATACAAAAAAAACCTTAATTTCTAATGTGAGCTACCCTGTCTAACAATGACAGCCTGGCTGTCAAAAACTAGAGAGATTATAGCAACTCAGCTCCTGAACCCAAAACACATTTTATATTTTCTTATTTAGGACTGACTCATATTGCTGAATGGAAATGAATAGAATATAACCTCAGTTACCCTGACAAACCTTGTTCCGAAACTCAGGTAATGAGAAATTGGCAACATAAGGCTTACAGGCTATATCCAGCCAATCAAAAAATTTCCAAGATGTGACAATCAAAACAGTAAAGTCAACAGGTGAGGACCAATATGCAAAACTAAAGATGAAGCAATTCAAGGATGCTTATAGGAGATTATTTTTGCTACTTCTGCAATATATATTCTCCTTGGTGGGGCAATCATTCTAGTAACATGAAGAAATACATTAAAAAAAAACACTTGTAGCAAAGTAAGAATTTGTCAGGAGGTATTAAATTATTTTAAGAGTTGCTCAGTAGTAAATTTATCTAAACTTAGCTGTACAGTTATACTGCTTGAGTGAAGTCCAAATACTTTATCATAATAATCTGCACATCCATATTTAGGAAAACTAGTGGCATATACAAAACATCATTCAGTAGCCTAAGATACTCTGTGCTTACTGACATCTGGCCACATATCTTCTTAGAGCAGTGACTATCATTTTTCTGTTAAGAGACAATAAATTGTTCCTTTCTCTTACCAAGGTACCAGCACTGGGCAAAATTAGTCACATGAATGTGCCTTTGACTTATAATTTTAACCCAACAATTTGATCTAATGCTGATCCAATAAATATACACTCTTTTTTCTTCAGAACTGGCATCTCTAATTATATTCCTTATTATATGCCATCTGTGTTCTGCAGAAAATTCTCAGTGTTATATTTGCTAGAAAAGGAGAGGAGAGAAAAAATACTTCATATACTTTGTATATCAAGGGGAACTGTATTGCGTAGAAATGTAGGATAATTTTAGTTGCACGTTAAAGGAATTCAGTTGCCAATATTTGGGAAACTGTACAATTCCAGTCACCTTATTATAAAAGGATGTTGCAGGATTGGAGAATGTATGGCAGGCAGTAACAAGAATATAGAGATTTAAAGCTCTTAGTTATTCAGCAAGGTATCTTTCAGCAAATGAGAGATTAAGAGGGAACCTCATTAAAGAACAGAAAATTCCAAGGGGAATAGGGAAGATAATTGTTTCAAGGCAATTTGACAGAATGTCAAATACAAGAACAAGGGGCACCAACTTTTGATAAAGGAAGAACTTCAAGCCAACAGTTTTTACACAGTGGGTAAATTATGAATTGCAAAGAATAAATGATTGATACAGTGGACCCTAAAGCAAATAGTTCCAGCTCTTTTCAAAAGCAATCAAGATGAGTTTTATCTTTTTGAAATGCATGTTCCAATTTTATGAATTCAAATATTTGACATACATTTATTTTATTTTTTACATCTACCTAACCATCTGCTTCTATGTTTACATAGTCATTCCCACAGAGGAGAGGATATCAGAAGAAGTATAACCTGAGTAATAATAATAATAACCAAGGGCTAAGACTATCTTCTCTACATGAAAAATCCATAACAGCCTTCCCCAACCAATTGCCTTTCTAATGGATTGGGATTGTATTGCCCACCTTCAGTCTTCTACTATTTTGCCTAGGAATTTTGATGGTCCCTTTAAATTTAGAGGACAACAGGTTTGGAAATGTCTGTAGTACTTGACCCTTTTTACGATCAGTTGGTTTAAATGAACAATTGTTTTATCAAATTATTTTATCATTATTTCATCAAATTTTGTTTCATGTTATTTGTAATAGCTTAAAAATGTCATGCAGGCAGAAAGTTGTCAGGAAGAAGAGAAGGGAAGTGTTCAACGAGAGAAAACAACCTGCAATCTTTTCTGAAATCCTATACAACCAAGAGGCTTGTGTCAGGGGTGAAATCCAGCAGGTTCTGAATCGGTAGCAGAAATTTTGAGCAGTTCGGAGACTCGGCAAATACCACCTCTGGCTGGCCCCAGAGTGGGGTGGGAATGGAGATTTTGCAGTATCCTTCCCCTGCCACGCCCACCAAGCCATGCCTACCAAGCCACACCACGCCCACAAAGCCACGCCCAAGAACCAGTAGTAAAAAAAATTGGATTACACCACTGGGCTGTGCTTATAAAGAAATACAGAGAGTCCTCAACCTACAACAATTTGTTTAGTGACCTTTGAAGTTACAACTGCACTGAAAAGTAACTTTCACCATTTTTCACACTTATGACCATTGCAGCATCTCCATGGTCATGCGATCCAAATTCAGACGCTTGGCAACTGACTCATATTTATGATGGCTGCAGTGTTCCAGGGTTATATGATCACATTTTGCAAAGTTCTGACAAGCAAAACCAATGGGGAAGCTAGATTTACTTAACAACTGTTTTAGGAACTTAACAACTGCAGTGATTCACTTAACAGCTATGGCAAGAAATATTATAAAACAGAGCAAAAATCACTTAACAACTGTCTCATTTAGCAACAGAAATTTTGGGCTCAATTATGGTCATAAATTGAGGATTATTGGTATGCATAAGATTGCACTGTAAGAAAATAATAGAAGTATGAAGAATTAAAAGGAGATTTAAAGGGTGATCTCTCCAGTACATGTGGTTATTCAATAAAATTAATTAGCAGTTCAAGAAAACATGAAAAGGAAAACTGTTTCTCACAGTGTGTAATTAATTTATGAAACTACCACAATATACAGTAGCAGCTACCATCTTAAATTGGTTATATAAATCCAGGATTAACATATTTATGGAAGATATATTTGCCAATGTCTAGTAGCTATGCTGCGTTAAACAGAGGCTAGCAGCAGAAGACAAGGAAGGTCTTTTCAGCTTTCTGAATTTGCACTGCTGAAATGTTGCTGCAAACAATTAAATAGGTAACAGTAAAGGTTCCCCTCGCACATATGTGCTAGTCATTCCTGACTCTGGAGGAGCTGCTCATCTCCATTTCAAAGCCAAAGAACCAGCGCTGTCCGAAAACGTCTTCATGGTCATGTGGCCGGCATGACTAAACACCAAAGGCGCACGGAATGCTCTTACCTTCCCACCAAAGGTGGTCCCTATTTTTCTACTTGCATTTTTAACGTGCTTTCAAACTGCTAGGTTGGCAGAAACTGGCTCACCCCGTTACGCGGCACTAGGGATTCGAACTGCTCAACTGCCTACCTTTTGATCGACAAGCTCAGCATCTTAGCCACTGAGCCACTGCGTCCCTTTTTAAACAATTAAATAAGAGCATCTTATTTTCCCATATTTTTTTCTATAAAAAATCAGTACGTTTTTGGAAAAATCCAGATTTTTGTGATCTTATAGGTGGACCTGGAAAGTTCTTTCCTTACCTAATTCCAATGAAGTAATTACATACATCAATGCCTCCAACCCTTGACTGCTGAAGAAAGGTGGGGAAAAAACCATCACTGGCACAAAACAGTTTCTGACCCCTTTCTTGGGTAGATCTCCGATTCAAACCAATATCCATTTTTAAGACAACTAATTTCAGTTAATGGCAGGTGGTATGATGTTCTCATCACAATTCTCAGCATGGCTGTAATGCTTCAACACTGGCAGGCAGAGGCGTCACCTTCCGTTTAGCAATGAATGGATTACTGATTTGCACTCCCTAATCTTATCTGCATTGACCACAGGTCAATGTGAGATCAAAGAAGATAAATATGAGAATATTCAGCTAGCTTTTTTTAATTGGGATTTCATCGTAATAATCTAATGTCAAATATTTTTTTTTATTTCCAGTGTATTTAGTCAAATACACTTTCTCAAGCCATCTCTTCTGTCCTTCTGTTCCACTCATGGGTTTTTTTTAAGATTTTGTTTGAATATTATTTTATTTGCATTGTGAAAAGAACTGAATGGTTTCTTCTGTTTAAAAAGAGCCATGATACTTATAAGGGTCTGATTTTAGTGCAAAAAAACCCCCCCATTTCCCTTTGAAATAATGTCACTCCCATTCATCTTCGATCCACCCCATACCACAGAGAAAATAAACCATGCCAATATAGGATCTCTTGTGCTACGTCCAAGCTGGTCTTTATTAAGTATATATCAGTTCATTGCAAAGCTAAACAGTGGCCTTTCTAAGATAAATAGTTCCCTGAGCAAAATGCATATTTATTAAAATCCTGCTCAGCTTTTAAATGTACCAGATAGCCTCAGAATATCATTTAATTAACTTATATCCTGTTTCCCCCAAAATAAGACATCCCCTGATAATAAGTCCAATCAGGCTTTTGAGCGCATGGCAATAAAGCCAAGCACTTATTTCAGGGTTCAAAAAAAATATAAGACAGGGTCTTATTTTTGGGGAAACACAGTAATTGCATGACAATTTAGAGAGTACATTGTAGGTGACTAACCTCTGGGGAGGGGGGAAGCTAACCATTGTTAAATCTGATGAGTACTCAAATGGTAAACTATCAGGGAATCGCAGGGCTACAGGTCAAACATGGAAAAACTTGTCTATGGCAAATGTCTTCCATATCATTATCAAGAAAAATCCATAGACATGTCTAAACAATCACTAGTGCTTCTCAAATGATGAAACATCAATGCTTTCTTGCTTTTATGCTTCTGTACTGGCATCTTATGTTATTTGGAAGATCTTCAGAAAAGGAGCAGCATGTAAAAAGGTGGAAATTCAACCAAGCGAATGCCATTTCATTTCACCAAATGAATGCCAGGTAGTTAGGGATAGAATAAGGATGGTCCTATTCCTGGTATAACAAGGAGCCTGAGTGGTGTTAAATGGATGTTAAATGCTAAGGCAGCATTTAACATCCAGCTGCCTGCAATTACTGCGAGTTCAATTCTCACCAGGCTCAAGGTCGACTCAGCCTTCCATCCTTTCTAAGGTGGGTAAAATGAGGACCCGGTTTGTGGGGGCAATAAGCTGACTTTGTATAAAATATACAAAAGTATGAAGGCTATTGCTTAACGCATTGTAAGCCGCCCTGAGTCTCCGGAGAAGGGCGGCATATAAAAATTAAAAAAAAAAACATTCTTAGAAAAAAAAACTGGTTTGGCCCAGAAAAAAAGATATAAATAAGAGTTTGCACTACTACTGATGATGATAACCACAGCAAAATAATATTAATATGTTAACAACAAAACAAAATAATATTAATATGTTAACATCTAGGACATGTTAGTCATTTTTGTCATAGAAAGCAGCAAAATAACGTATGGAAGATATCTTGAGGGTTTTTTTTGCAAGCTCTATCCAATCTGTATGTGGGGAATTGAAGTAACAAGAATTTATTTAGAATAATAGGAATTGAAGTTTCTTCCAATGAAGCATGAGTTTTATCAGGCAGCTGCTGCAACTTACATTGTGCTTCAAAAACCATGAAACAAGTATATAATTAGGCATTTATGTGATGACCTCTTCATATATGTGTCATTTTAAAGTCATCACAGCTCATCACAGACAAAGCTGGTTTGAAGTTACAACATTTTATGACGGCCACAAAATAAGTTAATTTTACAAAAAAAGAGTCAAGGTGGGTATTTTTTTTTCTTATTTTTTCTCTTTCAGCATTTATTCCTAGTTTTCAAGGTCATAAAAATACAAGAAAGTTTAAGAAATGCAGCGTATTGACTTGGTTCATATTTTGTATTATGTTTTATTCACTAAACAAGTTACAATTGATTAAATTCACATGACTTGCCAAATCAGAAGTCGTAGTTTATGAATCACAATGGCAAGGCTCTCATCGCATGCTATGCAAAAACTAAACAAACCATGTTATGGTGTGACATGAATCAGGTCTTTTTCTGCTGTTCTTTAAGGGGCTGAAAGCAACAATGTCAGCCAATTACCATGAACAAACTATTGAAAATCCTCATCGCTTCAAAGACAGAACTTCATATTCCACGGTGTTTGCTTGCCTGTATATTTCTGTAGTCATTCACCAGAACCAGCTGGTAGGTTGGGCTTGTTCTCTATCTTAACAGGAAAATGTGGATGGAAACCTGCTGAGCATTTTTTCTCTCTTTCACTTTTTGCAAGTGAGTGTTATTAAGAGTTTGAACAGCTCTGGTTTACAATATATTCAGAACCATATGTATGCATTAATTAAAGGAATGTAGAGGAGGAGAAGGAGACCTGAGAAAATAACAAAGCAGCAGTGAATGCGTGCAATGATTTTTCATTCTGTTGCGCTTCAGCTCTGCCCCTGCAACAGAGGATCTAATCAATCTGCCGGCTATTAAGTTTGTTAATTGATAATGCATACTAATTAGGCTGTGCGCAGTTACTTAAGAGACTTTGCTAAGGTGATTGTAGGCACAAGTCCAAATGGAGTTTAAAGTATTCTGTGTGAGGTTAAAACCTATCAACCAGAATAGATGGATTTTATATTATAACAGAAGGCACAACACATTCCTAAGCATTTAATGTAGTTCACAGCCATTGTTGCCCATCTTGTGTCAATCAAACAATTACATTTTAGGACATCAATAAGTTGGAGCTAGATCATGTAAGTAAGTCATATGTATGATACTTATGTGACATGTAGTTGATAATAAGGGGGGGGGACCTTTTATTTGGGTGGGGGGATTTTCTCCACTGAATAATGGATGAACACTATTGTGAGAAAACAAAATTTTTACCTTGTGAGTACTTGGTCATTTAGAGACATCAAAATATCATGCTTTTCTACCTTCATTTCACAGGGCAATAAACCAGATCCTATAAACTACAGGAATTACACAAACCAATAATCTCAAATGCAAGAGTATTATTTGCCGTCTCGTACAATTGGGGACACCTGGTTTTAAAGCTCATCTCTGCCTTGAAATACGAGTACTTTGCTTTTCCCCTTTATTCTGTTCAGTTGACCTTCACTGAAGTTTCCTGCATAATGAAGCTACTGATGACAAAGACAAGGGCTGCGCTTGCCAAATTAAAGAAAGGCACCCAGCAAGAAATAAAAACTTCACTTTTAATTAGGCTGCTAGATGTATACTTTTTGGGAAAGTCTGTGATGATTTTGACTGTGTATTTCATTGAATGATGTAATGTATTTTAAAGCAACTGATTGTGATTTTTTTTTTTTAAAAAGGATGCAATACATAAATATTGTACAAACTAAGCTTTGCCTAACCTAAATTTCAAAAATAGGTATTTTGTAATATTATTCAAATTGAAGGTAAACGAGGCCTTTAGGTGGCATCCAAGAGGTTGATGAGAATATCCATCCACAAGAGAATTTATTTAATTGAAAATAATACCAATGTACATATAATTGCTTCCAGTACATTTTTATACTTCACTTTTACTTTTGCCATTAAAAATAATTCAATTAAAAGTAATCCCCTCATATTTGTAGGGTGGACACCAAGACTGTGAATGATTTTTAAGAAAAAACAAAAAGATATTTGTAACTATTTATGAAATACAGTATTCATTAAACTTTAAAAGAACTTTGCTTTTATTCAATTTAATATTTGGAACCTGTCATCCACGTATACAATGATGCGTGAAATACCTTCCATCAGTTGTTGCTTAGTGTAATGAAATACTTCAGAAGCTGAACAGGACCCAAAAGATATGTTTAAAGATATATTTGATTATATGGCATATTAAATGTACATGGGTGTGTGATTTCTTCATCTGTTAACACATGTTTTATTTTTTGCTGAACCTGGGTCTCTGGCATGTCATCACTGCTGCAAAGGGATTCAGTTTCAATACTGATATCAGATATTGTTTATCTATGGGAGACAAGGATACAAAGGAGATATAGAATGATAGACTGATAGATTGATGATATATATAGATGATACAGTTATATAGATGATATAGATAAGGCCAATTGAATAAGAATTGTAGCAGCAGCCTGCTACCCATAATATCCAAATAGTGATACTTGTCTTTGGCCATTTTAAAGCATATCTTATAGAGGCATGTTAAAATTGTTTTATTCACATGGCCAAATGCTCTAGTACTTTGCTTCTCCATAATACTTTAAGTATTTTTTGAATTGTCATCTGGAGTGTCACCCATGACACTTTGATCTACTCATATATTATCTCCTTATTAGCTCTCACATTGAGTTAAGTTTAACTTTGCTCACATTCTTCACACCCTGTGATCTCTTCCAATCAGTCTGCAATGGTCATGGAGCACCAGATAGAGGCAAATGTGCATCTTGGGATAGACTAACTTTCTTCCTTTTTTTCCCTTCTATAGGTTTCTAATTTGACAGAAAATTAGCAAGCATATTTGGTAGTTGAGTACAGGCTCCATTAAACAGTAGTGTTTGTTTCTCACTAAACATATCTAGGACTACATTATGAAAACAACATAAATTATGAACAATTCCTGTGTTGCTAAGCTTTGACCAGAGTAAGAAAACCAATGCATAATAAAACAACTTATATGCAAATATTTAAAAAGTCACAAACTATGATTTCTGCTGGCACAGAAATGTAATGTTGTCCCAATCCTGCTGGGCTTAAAATTGAAGCATGCATGTTTAATAGAAAATAAATACTTCTGACCTTAATTATATTTACCTGAGTGTAAGCATGCATAGAATGGAGATGACTAGTCTTTTCCCCCATCTGTCTTTTGCTTAAGGCCAGTAAACAAAACAAAGAACTAAACAAGCAGTCTTCTGATAATTTTTTCTGTTACTCCCAGAACACTGCTGCTGACTAGACAGATTGGAAAAGGAATCTGGGGAATTCAAGTTGTGGACAGGATTCACAGTAAAAGTGTTCTTCTGCTTTAGACACACCCACTTCCTGCTTTAACCAGAACCCTCCCAAGACTCATATGTAGCTGTTAAACCAGAGCTGGCAAACTCATGGCCCACGGCCAGATGCATCATGCACTGGCCACGCCTAGTTTAGTGAAAGGGACAAAAGTCACGATACATCACCTGATGACACTGTAACAATGCAAGTTTGACACCTCTGCATTAAACCAATTAGTTATTTAATCTAAGCCAATGTTTGGTTTAGGTTAAATGTTTGACACCTCTGCATTAAACCAATTAGTTATTTAATCTAAGCCAATGTTTGGTTTAGGTTAAATGATACCAATTACCAATATTCATTTCCAATGCAATACATGTTTGCATCACAAGAAAACCCACAATTAAAGAACAATGTTAATTCTTATCTTATTAGATTCTCATATCCTTAGCTAACTAAAACTCCCCCCCCCCCTTTCTCCCCCCTGTGAGTGTCCTCTGTCTCTGTGAGTGTGTGTGTTTGTACTGGCAAGGATTTGTAAGAGGGCGGCTATATTAATCTATGGCAGCCCAATATCACAAGGCGTCTGGAAGCACTTTTAGCTTTAGCTAACAACTTGTATTAAAAGGCATAAACTTTTGTGAGCTACAGCTCACTTCATCAGATGCAATGGAGTGACTAGACTGATGGGGGCTGCCTCATCCCAATTTAAATCTTACATCAATCTAGTCACTTCACTGCATCTGATGAAGTGAGCTGAAGCTCACAAAAGCTTATGCCTTTTAATGAAAGTTGTTAGCCTGAAAAGGTGCTCCCAGAATCCTGATTTTTGACAAGGCCTTTTCTATTCACCCTAGCATTATATTTTCTTGTTTGCTATTTAACTTCCCCATACATCTGCAATGCTGATTTCACAACTTTGTTGTGATTGTTAAGCTCATTAAATGAAATGAAGAATGAAAAAGAAGCAAATTCTTTTTAAAGTACATGTTATGTCTTTACAGTTGGTTGGTTTGGTTGCTTTCAGTAGGAGGTCATCAAATCAACAGTAAAAAGTGATTTTCATTCCATTCTCTGGGAACAAGTTCTTCTCCCTGAATGTTAATAGTCAATAGGCATGACTATCTTTTGCTTAAGCCTTCTCCATAAAAATGACTTACAGTTTCATCAGACCTATTTAAAGACACAAAGCTAAAACTGATTTTGTTGCTGTTGTTTTTACTCTGGTTTAAATATCTTAAGTTCCTCCAGATAGCTGTCATATTTTAGTTTACTTTACTTTATTGTCATTGCATATGGTACAACGAAATTAAATGCCATCTTCAGTGTACATTATAACTATAAAAATAAAAACACAAACATACATCCTTTACATTCTATATAATTGAAATTTAAAATCCAATATTGCACTATACCGTAGAATTCAATATGGTTATTGCCCTGGGATAGCCTACATTTGAGGACAAGAAAGATAAAATAAAGTTGGGAAAACTCCTAATTGAAAAATGTTTGGAAAGCTTCCCCCTTATTCCCTTATTTGGTTATGGGTTAGCTTACAGTATGTACCTATCTTAAGGATATATTTTTTTCCATTTAGACCACTATCATGTGATGGAATAAAAACAATTCCAGTTGGGTTTTGTTATGAAAATTGGCATTTCCAGAAGAGAGATTAAAGAACAATTCTGGTGCCCTTGTAGAAACTTTCTAATATTAAACACTAATCATTCTAATTCTAATAATACTAATTCTTCTACATAGACCTTCTGAGCTGGGTTTTGCTCCTATTTGAATGGGCAATTCCAGAAAGTAGATCAGGAAGAACATCCTTTGATTCTGTGGTAGCACCTGTGCATTGACTTCCTCTAAAGTGAAAGTCATTTTCCACATTCTTCAAAATGGACAGTGAGGTCATATGAAGGTGTGGTATCAACCCATAAATCAATTCTGTATCTCCTTTTTATCAAAATTAAATGAAGTTATGTGGGTGCTAAATCAAAGAATTGGAAAAGACTTGATGAAGATCAATAAATTATTCTCGTCCTGGTAACGGATTGCATGAAGATCAATGACTTGAAACTCGCTCTAGACAACACAGGAATGCTGTTAGAAGTGATTCAGCTATCCAGATAAAGTCTGGTGCTCAGGGTCTTCTGAAAGGTGTTGTGTATGAGGGTTTTATTCATGGGGTTTTTAAAAAACACACTTATTTTCTTTAATCAACAAAAATAACACACAGAACAAAAAACAAAAAACCCAGAAAAACAAACATCCAACACTAACAATGAAAAGGAAAAAAAAAATCTTATACACAAAAAAAAATGGAAAAAGAAAAAAATCTAAATGTCAAATAAATCTAACATTAAACATAAGAATCAACCTTGGCTAGATACTGAAAAACCAGTTTTCAAAAAGCCCTAATAAGTTCTTTTCCCCTTACATGGTGGGTATAAACTAGTTATAAACTTTCCCATCTATAATTATTAAAAATATTATATAAAATAAACAAATATTCCAGCTGTGGAACTCTACACAACAAAGATGATTAGGGGACTGGAGGCTAAAACATATAAAGAATGGCTGCTGGAATTTGATATGTCTAGTTTAATGAAAAGAAGGTCTGGGGTGACATGATAGCAGTGTTCCAATATTTCAGAGATTGCCACAAAGAAGAGGGAGTCAAACTATTCTCCAAAGCACCTGAGGATAGAACAAGAAGCAATGGGTGGAAACTAATCAAGCAACTTAGAACTAAGGAGGAATTTCCTGACAGAACAATTAATCAGTGGAACAACTTGCCTGCAGAAGTTGTGAATGCTCCAACACTGGAAATTTTTAAGAAGATGTTGGATAACCATTTGTCTGAAGTGGTGTAGGGTTTCCTGCCTGGGCAGAGGGTTGGACTAGAAGACCTCCAAGGTCCCTTCCAACTATTCTATTCTATTCTATTCTATTCTATTCTATTCTATTCTATTCTATTCTATTCTATTCTATCTATCTAATGTTTGGGATATTCTTGATCTTTTCTTTCTCCTGGGAAATGCAAGAAAACTCCTCCATGGCACAGGGCAGCTTTTGCTAGCTAATGCTAATGGTCAAACTAGTATTCTGATCCAATAGAGATAGTTTAACTTTGGTGTTTCCATACCAAATGTCCCTTTCTAATAAAACATGCTGCTTTGTACACTGCCATACCTTTGAAGATTGGTTGACAATTTCATATAGCTGTAGATGTATCTCGACTGGCTAAAGTTACTGAAAGTTCTGACATTAGTCCAAACATGTTTCTAAATCTCTGTTGTTCCATCTGTATATATTTAAAATGATTCCAGAAAACTACAAATTTTTGCCATGGACTGTTTCCTTATATTGAGATCTGCTTAGTTTCAGATTTGTTTTAAATGCTAGCTTAAAAAGGATTCTGTGACTATTTGACTTAGAACTGCCTTCAAAATGTGTTTTTTGTAGACACTGTATAAAAGCCTAGCCTAGTGATACTGGGAAAGCCATCCTAATCATATCTCTAGGCACAGGAAACAAGAAATAATCTTCCATGAAGATCTAATAGAATTATACAACAAGCTTTTTCCAATTAAATAAATGATTCCTAGTTGATGAAAGCTTATTCATTACAAGCTATAAGGTGCTATTATCTTCATTTTTGTATTTATAGCTTCTGTAAATATATGATGGTGGCACATTGCAACCTTGAATGGTCTTGAAAACCTAAGTACTGTAGGACCAAACTTCATTACTACTTTGATGAGAAACCACAAGAAAATCCCAGGGCTATAAAGGAGTTGAAAAAAAGAAAAAAATCCCAGAGGGCCATAGCAAAACTATTTCTGTATTGCCAAGGAAGATACATATCTATGTAATTTCCATATAGTAAAACTTGACTTGCAGAAGCCATTATTTCTTGTGATGTACTGACACAACCATTTCTTTGGACTAAAAATATGTACCAGTTCAGCTCTTGGTATGAATTTGATCATCAAAACTATATTGTTCTTAGTTCTGAGAGTTATGCAGATTGCATAGATTTATCTATTTAATATGATGTGAACATTAATTATTCTGGTGCCCCTCTTTCTTTTCTTGGAAATTTGACTAAAATTTCCATCATATTTCCATATAATAACTTTATGACCCCTGTTTCTCTGCCATTTGACCAGTGATCATTATGTCAATTTTGCTGCTATTTTCCAGACAAACATATGCATACCTTATTATAGATATGGTCCTCAGTTATTTTATATCTAATATGTCTGAAAGTAACAGCACCATGGCAAATTGGGATGATGAGAAATAAAGCTCAGCTAGCTAGAGAAAGCTAGATTAATTTCTGAGTTTCAAAAATTAATTTGGATTTCCTATATTGGAATCCAATGTATTACAGTAACCACTGTAGCACATTGCCTTTAAAGACTGGTGTTCTCATTAGTCCTTAACTTGTGCACATTCTGAAATAAAATAATAATAATAATAATTTTATTATTTAAACATTCCTTATTTACAAAGCAAAGCAATTTTCTAAATTGATACTATTCCATATGGAAAGGTTTCTGTAAGCTTGAGTTATTCCAGTTTGGCTTGGAATTAAAACAAGAGAATATTAAAAGGGGCACATTCAGTCTAAATTTAATGCAGATCACAATGGAAAAATGATTAATATTCAGCTTAGTGCTTCACTGTGAACTAAAGTGTGTGGATTTTAAAGTACAAAAATGAAGATAAATGAATCTCTCTCTTGCCCAGCCATATCATATATAAAATAAACATTTTTGCTGTTTAGTTTGTTTCAGAAAAAATAAGCTATGGTGCTAAATATATTTGCTATGAACATATTTCTCTGGTTTTCTTTTTCTTTTTTTCTTAGATTACAATAAGATGTCATTGCATCTTTTATCCTAATTCATTATCCATTTCTTTTCATTTAAAAATCCTTTTGTTTACTATACTGGAGAAAACCAAAGCCAGCTTTATACAAGTGGTTAAATCAAAGACATTTACTAAAGTTATTGCAAGAGATAAACAAGTAGTAAGGCAATGAATAGTAGCCCTACAAACTGAGCCATACATAGGACTTGGTGCTTATTTTCCAGTCACTGATTCCATAAGCACACAAGCACTCATTCTTCAAAGTATCTGTTAGCATTAACACACACACACACACACACACACACACACACACACACACACACACTCCTAATAGACACAATTCTGACACAACATGAAATCTACAACTTGCATAGAAAGAGAAGCTTGGTAGCTTGCAAGAGAGCTAGGTAGCTCAATTTATCATTTGTAATTTTGCTTTAGCTACTTTTTTTTTAAATCACTGGTCAAAACTGATCCATCTTCCCATCTGCAACTATTTTAGGGGTGCAACCACACAGGGGTAGACAGAGGGCAACAGTTTGGGAGGTTGCAGTATCTACATTTTTTTAAGGCACAGCCATGATAGATGCAAATGCACAAAATCTTGTCACACATAGGATGAAGCAAGAGTGTTCTTGGTATTGGAAATAGTCTTTGGATTTGCAGTGCCCTAACTTAAAATGACAGTAAACAAGCTTCCCCTGATGTCACATCTCTGAGTTTCAGCTTTCCAACTTGTCTGTCCTCTCGAATTCAGATTTTTCACATCCTGATAATTAATTCCATATCAAGAAAATATTTTGATATTGAGCAAATCTTCTTCTCTTCTCTTTTATAAATTAATATATTTATTCATTCACTAGTTTTAAAATAAAATATTTTATTAAAATATTATTTGTACATATTTATGAAAAAAAATAATTAAAAAGCACCTGGAATTATATCATCCTTTATAATGCAAGTGTCATATTATGGTTTTGGGGTGATTACGTCAATTTAGTTTTTCACGTATTATTAATAATTCCTCATTACATAAAATTATTACTAAACTGGTAATTAAGTGGATGTGAAGTATCCATATGTTGAAGTTCTCATAACATTTCAATTATGAACTTCATATCAGATGTCTTCCAATCTACATTAGAGACAGTAATGAGCCAGCTCTTGCCAAAGGCACCCAAATGAGCTCATTCAGCTTTGTTGTGCATCATTATATTGCTCTTGAAATGGTTGATCATTGCATCTCTGAAGATTTATAAGCATCCAATTTTGGGGGGGGGAGTCTCATGGGTTATGCCTAATGGCAAAACAAATTTCCTGAGCATCATGCAGATTGGCCTAGAACAACATTTCTCAAACTTAGCAACTTTATACTGTAAGATGTGTGGTCTTCAACTCCAGAATTCTGGAAGATGAAGTCCAGACATCTTAAAGTTGCCAAGACTGAAAAATACTGGCCTAGACAACTAGATTGGGTTAGTGAACCAAATTTCTTTTTTGTTGTTGTTTTTGTTTATTTCTTTTTGAGTTTTATATCTTAAAATAATCTGCATGTTCAACATCTATCCATAAAGTTCTCAAAAGTGGGTTCAATAAAGTTATTGATACTATGCTTTTACTTGCAGTATTTGGAGCCATTTACATTCAATAAATGGCATTAAATTCAGCAAAACGTCAACTTGGGGTCTCCCCAAAAGGACTGTCTAAAAAAAGTTTCCCAAATTCCAAACATAACTTGTTTTTATGTAGCAGCCTTTTCTAACTTTATATCCTTCAGATGGGTTGAAGCCCACCACCCCAGAATTCCTATCCTATCCACCAGAATTCCTACCCCTACCTATATGAGTTAATGTTTTTCTAGTTCTATTCCTAATTTGGCTGAAGGGTGCCAAATTGGGCACAACTGTTTATCAAGTTACTGTCTTCCTACCTTTCATTCCTCAATTCTTCACATATTTTCTATCAATTAAAATTTCCCATCTAGAAGAGAAACTATATGTTCTTTGTTTTAGTTCAACATCTTTATTCCTTTGGTGACCACTTAGATTAATGTCTCATTCTCTTGTGGATATTCTATAAATCATACACTTTATTGTAGATTTCAAAGGCAAACAGAGGAGATGATGGAAGAAAAAGGTAATCTGGTGAGCAACCAACCATTTTGTAGTTTATAAAACTCCTCCCTGTCTCTGTAGAACAATCTTTATAAAAAGGATGCTGTGAGGAAGGAAGGAGGGAGGGTTAAAAGATATAAGCTAATGCCTGTAAAATGCTTCTCTTTGTTACTATGCAGTAATTACTACACATTATGCAGCCTTCCTTTCAATACTCTTCATTTGCCATTTTGTTTTTGCAAGCCCATTGTGGTTATAGACATTAAGCCTCACAGTTTGGCAGAAACATTTCCCTCCAGTGTTGTAAAATAATTGTTTTTCCATTTTTCAGTATTTCGCTATAAAGAAAATGCCTCAAATTCCTCATTTTGTTTAATACAAAGTTCATAGTTTTATAGATAATCACAGTGGGTCGAGACTAAAACTTTGGACATATTTTTCCAAATCCAGCTTTCTATTTGCTAAGTATTTATTCCTACTAGTCTTCACATAGGCAAAGTGCATTGTGAACAGACAATTCCACCCTGAGATCTATCTTCTCTTACAGGATCCAGGATCCAGGTTTAACAAAATGTACAAAGTAGCCTTTGTATTGCTGGCTGATGATGATAAAGTAGATCAGGAGTGAAATGTAAAATTTGTTACTACCGGTTCTGTGGGCGTGGTTTGGTGGGGGGGGTGTAATGTGACTGAGTGGGCGTGGCCAACTTTTTTTTTTTTTAACTTTTCAAAGCATTTACCTCTACCGATCAGGCAACTCAGCTGGGATCGTCAGAGACTTTTCAAAGCATTTTTTTTACTACCTCTTCGGCCAAGAGGTTGCAGGAAAAAATGCTTTGAAAAGCCTCTGACGATCCCAGCTGAGCTGGGCGATCATAAGAGGTTTTTTTTTTTTTTTTTTTACTTTTAAAAGCATTTTTTTTGTCGGAAGAGGTAGAAAAAATGCTTTTAAAAGTAAAAAAAAAAGCCTCTGATGATCGTGCGGCTCAGCTGGGCATGGGGGGGGGGGGCACAGGGATTTTTGCTACCGGTTCTCCGAACCACCCGCCATCATCACTACCGGATCGGGCAATCCGGTCCGAACCAGGAGCATTTCACCCCTGAAGTAGATCCAAAACAATAACTAGGATGAAATTAATCTTCTACAAGATCAAATGAAGGGTTTCAGCCTCTGGAATAGTATACCATAGTCTTGTTTTTGAACCAAACATTTGTTATTTAATGTTTAAGCAGGCTAGGGTTTGTAGCAGTGATGATCCTGGGGGGAAAGGAGCAATTGCCTTTGAGAACCAAAATATCCTGGTGTTCATTACAAGCCTCTTTCTTGTTCTTGTTAGGCCCAGATTTTCCAGGAGTTGTATATTAGAAAAGATAGCTTTCTATTTTTGTGCAGTCCTGTCAAGTCCACTTTAAAGGTGGACAATCATAAGTAGGAAGGCCAAGAACTTGAAATTAACCTTCTACTGAGGAGAAGATTGAGCAGTGACACAGTTTACTTGGTCACAGGGCCTTTTCTCTTCTGTCCTTTATAATAAGCACCAGAACACTAGAGGAATCCCAGAGCTGTCCTCGTGTTGTATTCAGACCACAATTCATAGTTTTATACCAATCCTTTATGTTCTGTAAACCCAACATTTTTTCTTGCTTAAGCTGCAATGGAGCAATGTGTATGAACCTAGGAGATGTGTTCATACAATATGCCTAACTCTGATCAATCTCTGAAACATTCCTTGGGAGGAACCTGAGGGGAAGGTGGAGCAATGCTATGATTGATTAGTGATCAATCAGCTGACATTATTAAAATATTCTTTCTCCCACACAAGGGCAATAGATTTCAACAGACAATAGACAACAACCAGATTCAAACACTGTTTTAGCATCCTGGACAGCCAATTTTTTGGCAGAGCAAATGAATTATGCAAGATCCATAGTGAGGAAAAACTTCCTTATTTGGGTAAATCCATATTATGTATCTATTTCAGTTATTTCAGATTTGAATTCATGGATAAAAATAATATATACTACATCTGAATCCCCTCCTGCCCTCACTTTGCTAGAATGGGCACTATACTGATGAATCACTATTTTCTTTACCCTTGCTAGTTGTTAATTGCACTATTATTTTATGGGATATTTACTATTTCTTCCTTGTATTTATCTGAATATGGATGTTTTATTGTTCTACGTAAAGTGATCCCCTCCAAAAGCAAATTTGTGCTGATGAATGAAATTATATTTTTAATGGTGTTCTCTAATTATTATTTCATCTGATTGGAATTAAAATGTAAATTTGCCTTTCAAAAAAATAAGACAACCCTAGTAAGATGTTTTTTGAAAACTACTAATCAGTTTTCAGTATTGTTCCTTGAAAGCTACTAATACACATATGACATAGTTTGGTCTGGTTTTAATTTGCATTTCAGGTCTATTCTACACACACACACACACACACACACACACACACACACACACACACAAACACAATTTATCTGAGGTAAAATTGACTTACATTTAGTTCCAAACCATCAGAATCACTTTATAATGCCTTAGTAAGGCCACAGTTGGAATATTGCACTCAGTTTTGGTCGCCACGATGTAAAAAAGATGTTGAGACTCTAGAAAGAGTGCAGAGAAGAGCAACAAAGATGATTAGGGGACTGGAGGCTAAAACATATGAAGAACAGTTGCAGGAACTGGGTATGTCTAGTTTAATGAAGAGAAGGACTAGGGGAGACATGATAGCAGTGTTCCAATATCTCAGGGTTGCCACAAAGAAGAGGGAGTCAAACTATTCTTCAAAGCACCTGAGGGTAGAACAAGAAGCAATGGGTGGAAACTAATCAAGGAGAGAAGCAATTTAGAACTAAAGAGAAATTTCCTGACAGTTAGAACAATTAATCAGTGGAACAACTTGCCTGCAGAAGTTTGAATGCCCCAACACTGGAAATTTTTAAGAAGATGTTAGATAACCATTTGTCTGAAGTGGTGTAGGGCTTCCTGCCTGGGCAGGGGGTTGGACTTGAAGACCTCCAAGGTCCCTTCCAACTCTGTTATTCTATTCTATTCTAGAATAATTTAGCATCCATTTGTTCTTAAATTCCTTTTGATGATTACCTAGTGGAATTGCTACAGACTAAAATGCAAAAGCCAACTTTTTCTGTTTTCCCACAATAAGTTTATGTGCATGGGCAGCCAGGTTTGTGGAATGCATGGCAATGCATATCCTGGAGCTAGAGTCAAGCACATTTGTGCATAATTCATTGGAGCAGTTGTTCAAGAACAGTTCACCTATGTGGAAAATAAAAACCTTGTAATGCTGCCAAGATCACAGAGACCTTTGGCAATCAGCTAAGTAAATATTAGTCATGCCAGTTAGAACCGCCCTACAGTGACTTTAACTTATACAGCGAACCTCTGTAATAGTTCAGACAATCGTGGAGGGGGCATCATACATGAAATATACTTGTTTGCTCTAATTTCTCAACTCTTCTGTTATTTTGTCTTCTCCCTTTGACCTGAGCTATTTGGTTTGTGTGCACTTATCCCAAAGCTTACTGTAGGTTGCATTTTCATAATGAAAGCATAATAGTTCTTTCCATGGTGTCGCTTTTTTGTCATTCAGATAGAACAAACAAGTAAAAAGGGGAGCAATTTAGAAATGTCAGTGTGATCTTTGCCATAATCTGACAGAGACATAACAAAATACTATTATATTTTCTATGGAAAAATCAGTTTCCCACAAGCACAAAGTTGAACAATTTCATTTCATTGAGAGCTCTCCATCTGAAATAGGCTGAAATTCCTAATGCACGTACAGTATTGCCCTAGTCACCTACTACATTTCCATATTGCTGTCAGTACCTGACCTGTGTATGATGTACTGCTGGCTTAAAGATTTTTAAATTAATCAAATCTTTCAAACATTATAGTTGAGATATGATTGAAAAACGTGTCTGATGGAAAGTTGAAAAACTAAGTCTGATAGCAAAACCTGCTAAATTAATACTTTTTAACAAATGTTAAGAGAAGTGCATGTGAATTTATTAAATATTTTAATTCCACATGTATAAAACAACTTTTATTCTTTAGATTTTATTAAGTTATGAATATTCTAATATTTGACTATTGCATTCCTGACTTTTTTTGTCCAGATGTTTGCAAGTGGATCCAGTAAATTAAACTACTTATGGTAACTTTTCTTCTCATAAAAAGTATGTTGCCAAATGGATATATTTCTGTGCAAGTCCCTGTGTGAGGGAGATGAACGGTTTCTACATTTGAAAAATAAGTACAATGGGAAGCAATGCATAGGTGAAATTAAGATAACTATTTGGTATCAGTGGACAACTGCTCACCTATCCTTGTGGGGACAACTTTGTCCTCCCCATTCTTCTCTTCTGCCTTCTCAGATGTTTGCACAGAAGGATGCCCTGCCTCCTTTTCTGAATTCTCTCACTTGATCCTGATGCAGCCCCCTTAATTTTTTTCTTTATTGGACCTTCATAGCTAGATAAATGATGATTGCGGGGGGGGGGGGGGGAATGTTATACTTTCAAAGGATCAAAGGGACACTTTTGTCCCCAATATATGACTCCATTTCTCCCATTCAACCATCTCAATCTTTGCAAGATGCTACTATGTGGCAAGCACTCTCTCACCTTCCCCTTCTCCAAGGTGACATTATGCCCATATTGCAACACTTTTTAAATTTTTTTTTTACTGCAAAAAACAATGAAAAAATAGAACTATCCCAGTTAAGGATGCTTAACCCAATCTGGGCAGAAACTGAAAGAATATCTGCTGGGAGTTGTAAAGGTTAAAGAGAGTGATCAGTTTCTACAATGAGTAGGAAAACATGGAACAAGGAAGGTTTATTTGATTTAACAGAAAATAGCTGGATCAACCACAAGGTAATAGGAAAATGGCATCCACTGATCAGCTGAAAAGAGGGCCACCTGGAAGCCAAGTATGAAATGGTTGTACTGGTCACCGGCCTGCTACTGAAGGGATGGCTCTGCCAAGCACTGTAGCCACTTGGAAGTGGTGATGTCACTAGATTGGAATGAAGCACTACTGATATTTTGAGAGGCTTAAGATGATTCAGGTTGGAAAACCCCACTTTTGAAATGCATTTGGAAACCATAGGCACTGGTTGTATTTACAATGGTCTGGGAATAGGAGAAGGATGGCCTCAGTAGTATCTGGCATGTATTGGTGACAAACAAGCAGAAAGGTGTAGCTGATCTACCTAAGAACGAAGGAAACAAAGATATATAGTGCCTCCTTCAGTAGAGTTTTGTGTCCATCTTAGTTTTTTTTTAATTTTGTGCTTTCAAGTCAGTCTTGACTACTGAACAGAACCTGGAATAGTCCATGTAGTTTTTTCTGGCAAGAGTTTTGGAAATGGTTTGTCATTGCCTGTTTTCTAAGGCTGAGAGAGAGTGACTGGTCAAAGGTCACCCAGTTGGCTTTATGCCTAAAGTGTACTAGAACTCATGCTCCCCTAGTTCGGGTGTCAGCAACCTGCGGCTCTGGAGCCACATGCGGCTCTTTGGGCCCTCTACTGTGGCTCCCTGTCTGGTGATCCCACCCTTCGCCCTCTCCTCCTAGTCACTCCTCAGCTGGCCTGAAAAGGTAAGGGCAACGGTGGGGGATGGAGAAGCAGCCAGGGCAGAGACAGAGGGAGAGGGAGAGGGAGAGACATAGAGAGATACAGAGAGAGGGGGGGAGAGAGGGAGGGAGGGAGAGAAGTCAAAAGGGTTTTGTGGTTCCTGATGCTTTAACTATATACCACACTTATACTAACTCTCCCATTTTGAAGTACTTAATGTCTTTTCCCAGCATTCTGATCATTATCTAAAATAAATACTATGCTGATAAAGACAGGGATTCTAAGATCTGATTTTTTTACTGTTATTGATGATCATTTGCATCACCAAAAGCCCTTAATGCCCGTTACACTAGAAGATCTTTATCTTCTTACTATTATTAGTATATAACTGGAAAATAACTAGTTTACTATATACCAAATTGACTACCAGTCTCATTTACTTGGTCATCACATCTTAGAATACATCAATTTGCCTGCTAACCAATCTAAAACCAGCAAGCTCCTCATTCAGCTAGAGCATTCATCCTCTTCAAAGTTAAAGCTAGTTACTTAAATTAAAGTCTCCCCATTCTAGATTTATTCCTCATTGACTCTATACTTATATAATTAAAGCTAATGTAAGTAATTTAAACATTTAATTTATTTAATGGCATTGAGGAAAGTGTTTAAGGTCAAAGGAGACCTGAGGTCTTAGAGTCCAGCTAAAGTGAATTTTCAGACCGTGATTTCGTTAGTTAGGTGTCATTGTAAGACTAATGATCAAAGTCTTAAAGAGAAAGCAGTGCCACTTTCCTTAGCAACTCAGAACTATGTCAGATTATTCTAAAAGTATTTAACAGAGACAAGAGCAGACGAGGTATTTCTGCCTTCTAACTGTAAATTTATTTCAACATACATTTTCCCATTTCACTTCACTGTTGTTATTCATTCCAATAGCTCTGGGTTTTGACTGTGTTTCAGGGGTGAAAACCAGCAGGTTCTAACAGGTTCTGGAGAACCAGTAGCAGAAATTTTGAGTAGTTCGGAGAACCAGCAAATACCACCTCTGATGGCCCCAGAGTGGGGTGGGAATGGAGATTTTGCAATATCCTTCCCCCGGGAGTGGGGAGGGAATGGGGATTTTTCAATATCCTTCCCCTGCCAAACCCACCAAGCCACACTAACAGAACCGGTAGGGAAAAAATTTGGATTTCATCCCTGCTATGTTTGTATATTGTGCCATATAATATTTTGCTTTAACCACTGTTATTGAATAAGCCAGTATCTGAACCAGTGGTGAAATGTAAAATTTATTACTACTGGTTCTGTGGGCGTGGCTTGGTGGGAGGTAATGTGACTGAGTGGGTGTGGCCAACTTTTTTTTTTTTTAACTTTTAAAACCATTTTTTCTACAACCTCTTTGGCTGAAGAGGTTGTAAAAAAATGCTTTTAAAAGCCTCTGACGATCCCAGCTAAGCCGCAGGATCATCAGAGGGTATTTTTTTTACTTTTAAAAGCATTTTTTCGGCTGAAAAGGTAGAAAAAATGCTTTTAAATTTTTTTAAAAAAGTCTCTGATGATCGCTTGGCTCAGCTGGGCATGGGGGTGGATGGGCAGGGATTTTTGCTACCGGTTCTCTGAACCACCCACTGCCATCGCTACTGGATCAGGTGATCCGGTCCGAACTAGGAGCATTTCACCCCTGATCTGAACCCAGCAAAAATACTAACATGAACCATACTTTATAATCCACAATGGTTGAGTTCATTCCATGTAGATCAAAACCAAACAAATCATGTTATGATGCAGTGTAGAGTATTATTTCTCTAAAATACTGAGTAGAAATCTCATCCTTGGCTTAGAACATCTGTTTAAACATTAGTATTGCAATATTTCATCATTTAGACTAAATTCTTATTCCCACTTCTCTTATCTTAGAATGAAACCAGGATGGAACCGCTAAGTATTGTAAGGAACATATTAAGTTGGTTAGATGAATCAGTTTGATTTAATTGATTAAACAGTACCCTTTTTGCTCAGGCAGACTCCTTATAAAAAAGTTAACATTTTCAAAAACTTTGGGTAATAAATGCTTCTAAGAAGAGGCATTCCTGCTTTTCTCGTACTAGAAGAAACTTTTTAAAAGAGTAATGCAAACCTGTCAAAAAAGAATAAAACTTTATAGATTGCTATTTATTTCATTTAAAAGATTTATATAGCTAATCATCTTAAAACAATCCTGGACACCTTATAACCCATTCTTCTCCCAGTCTTACATCATCACAGAGCATATTCTCACTGACTTCATAAAACAGAAGGTGAAAACTACAATGTGCCAAGGGAGCTGGGGGAATCACCTAGTCTATTCCATCTACCCTGCATAATGGAGCTACACCAGGGCTATCAAACTTGTGGCCCATGGGCCAGATGCGTCATGTACTGGCCACACCAATGTCTGGTTTAGTTAAGGGGGGGAAAAGTCCCGATATGTCACATGATGCCACTATGACAACATGAGTTTGACACCCCTGAGCTACACGATTCCAGCCTCGCTTTAAATATGTCAAATGGAGAAGAGAATCCCTCCCGTGTCAGCCTTTCCAGGTAGAACAAATAGGAAACTGACTAGATTAACTAATTCTACTTTACTGCAAAGCTACATTAATAGAATCTTCAAAGTTTGAAAGTACGAATCTCATGCAGGTACTTCTAAAAGCCTGACCAACTAGGATGGGTCCTTCCTAAATTTCTGATCCCCTAGTTTCTCAAGGTCACTCTCATAGGCCATTACAATCTGTTTCCACAGCAATTTGTGATCCTTGTCTTGTCATGACTGTTGTTTTTTAAAATGTGCATGTTCATTTTTAAATGAACGAACAATTATGTTTTAAAATAATTTCAGAAGTTTGAAAAAATGGAAAGAAATGGGGGAAAAGTTCATGAGATCACTGGTAACAATTAAATCAGGGTCCAGTGTAAGCAATTTAATATCCTCAAAATTGTTTCCTTCTGAGCAAAGACCTTAAAATTGCAATATGGTTCATACATTATAATAACCAATACAGTGGTCTTTTTAAGGTAGATTAAGTATTTTATGTAACCTTAGCTTTCACAATTTATAAATGGTTTATAGTTTAGCATGATGTGAGAATCCAAACAACTATAATTTGTTTAATTATTTGTTTTACTCAATAATCCAAAAATTAGGTAAACCATGACATAATATGTCCTTTAACTGTTATCCAATTATTCAATTATTCAGCAATTCAAAATATGTGCAGTTGTAGTATCTTATAATAATACTTGCTATAAAATATGCCTCAAAACATATATAAACATATTATCCCAATATATCATTCCAAAACACAAGAAATATATTTCAATAGTCAAAGTATAATTTCTATTCATGTGCAAGTGTATGTAGAGTTGATTAGTTGATTGATTAATCTTCATGCAATTGACTAACATTTCTTTAACCAGGTGACAGAACTAATGAATATACATAAATTAGTGCCAACTGATGCAGAAATAAATTAGCACTAGGTGCCTTCTTTTGTAAATTACAGACAGCTACTTTCTCTTCTAAGTTCAGAGGCTCAAGATAAAATTATTTCTAAAGGCTCTCAGCCAGGATGATTTCTTACATCCTGGCTGAGAGCCTAACATGGCTTGTTTTAAACAATGGTAGTTGAATGAGTCAAAGTGGCCTAGTTGACATGTTGCACTAACCCATCAACAATGGTTTACAAACACTATAGCTAATTCAGCATATCTCAAATCAAAACCAAACAAGGCAGATTTTGACAATGTGTAAATACATGATCTAATGTCACCTTCAAGAAAATATAGAAGCACTTTAGACGTTAAGTCCTTGTAATACATTAATTCAGCTTTCTTAATATATAACCCATCAGATGACCATGACACCTGGGAACCGTAGGAGGTGAAAGCCAATGCTTAAGAAGTACACTAGATTGGAGAAGTTATTCAACAAGTTGTGTATCTTTTAGAATATCTATGAATTACTTAGCACTTAACTGTGATGTCTACTGTAACAGTGGAAACCTCAGCCTCTATATTTTGGGACAAAAAATTCCCAATACTAGCAGATTTTCCATTTCCAATAACTTTTTCCACATGGCTGATCTGAGCTTCAGTTAATTTGTTCTATCATTAATCAAATGTTGAATAGTAGTAATACTACAAAGCCAGTTTGGGATGAAAAGATTTAATGCTCAGTGTTACCAATATTCCACTAATATTGCTACTTTAAGCAGGACTTTATATAGGCCGATACTTATATCTATATATCAGGGTCATCATTTAAGTATTTGATGTCTGAGTCTCATACATAGTTGCTAAATAGCAACAATGGAGTCAACAGTGCTTATCAATTTTTGTTTACTGACTGAGGCCATTAGTCTTGATTAGAACTAATAATGTAGTGTTGATTCATTCCTAATTTTAACATCTATTGATAATGCAGAAATATGCAGAAGTAACAGTAAATATTATTAAGGTTGGAGTAATTATTGGATCAAATCCCCCTCCCCCCAAGGAATTCAGACTTCAGCTTCCAAAATTCCCAACCAAAGTAGGACTGTTCTACAGTAAGTTCTAAAACATTACATTGGGTAGGAGAGGGACATTGTATAATTGTAATAATAATAGTTTGAAAACATGTAGACCTTCCCTCAGAGGAAAAAGGCAGCATATTACATTTATTGTTACATATGATATAAAAGTGCTTAAGACTGATTCACACTTCCATTCATTCTTAACCTTCTCATAAAATTATTCAGTATTGATGGGGGAGGGGAGGGTTAAAAAATCAAGATGGTAGCCACAAGATTTACAAGATGGCAGAGTTTTGATTACTCTGCTACAGACACCATCTTAACTTTTTTTTACCTGTTCCCTTACAATGCTGTGGGTGTCTGAAGATCCTGCTTCTCTTATATAAAATTACAAAATAATCAAACTGCCACGATACCACACAGTTTACCTGTTTTGGACATGTGAGTGTTGTCACAAATTATGTACAAACGGACAGGGCCTAGTGCAAAAACACAATACTGTTTTTGTCAAAATGATCGGTTTGTTCTGCCCCAGAGACATCCCTGCCCATCTCTCCTTTCCCTTCTAAAGTTTGTGACTAACTGAAGAAGGCAAGGAAGTGTAAAGAGAGCTCTACTCAAGGAATATGGAAGCTGCTTTGGAAGGGAATCTTAACACTCACTGTCAATGCTGCTTTTAATCTTTTTTTCCCCTACCTTCTCCAGTCATCTGATGGGACTCCAGATGACTTTTTGGTTTGAGTCTTTCACACAGACTCTTATGTTTCACTATTCAGCATAAATGGATTTGGACCCTGCAGTGGTGAGGAAAGGGATTTCATCTCCTTGGACATCAGTTTGAGAAGATTTTCTGAAAATATAGTCTGTTGCTTGATATAGTCTTCCTACAAAAAAAAAAAAAATCAAGAAACAAAAGCCATGATTTAGCATAACATTGGAAGGGGCCACTTAGGCCACTAAAGCCAACCTCCTCTCAGTGCACAAATGCAAATCAAAGCATCCCAGTCAGATGGCCATCTCTCTTGCCTCTGCATGAACAATTCCACGAAAGGGAGCCCACTACTTCTGCGGGTAATGCAATTGGTTCCACTGTCAAACTGCTATTAGCGTCAGGAAGTTAATCTGTGTTTTCCACTCTGGAAGGAGAGAGAACAGGTCTTGACCTTCTTCTGTGTGACATCCTTTCAGGTATTTGAAGAATGTTCACTTGTCTTTTCTCAAGGCTAAACATGCCAGCTCAATCTCTCTTCATAGAACTTAATTTCTAGTTGCCAGGTCATCCTTATTGTCCTTCTGGGGACCTTTTAAAATTTCTGTGAATCTTTCCTGAAGCATGATGCCCAGAACTAAATATATTAGTTAAGATGGGAGACTGACTATTCATACCAGACAGTTCTCTTGGTGTCAGCTTTCATACAAACATATATCACCTGGGTTCATACAAAAGAATAATGTGGCAAAAATATATAGTAAGTACAACTTGCATCTCTCTCAAGCAGGAACATGTGAATGCCACAATTCCTGAGTAAAAACTTCCAGGAAAGTAATTCTTGATGATGGCATTTTCTACTATGCCCATTATTTACATGAACAGTGCCATAACCTAAAGCAGGGGTATCAAATTCACGGTGTCACCGCATGATGTATGAGGGCTTTTTTCCCCTTCACTAAACTGGGCATGGGCATGGCCAGCATGTGACACATCTGGCCCACGGGCCGGGAGTTTGACAACCCTGACCTAAAGCAACATCTGTCACCACTAAAGCTCCAAAAATCTAATGTTTCTGATGTTCAGATTTTCTATGAACAAAAATTCTTTACTCACTTATAAAGAGTTTAAAATGTGTGCTCCAATTATTCCTATTTACCAACTAAAAGTCTCAAAAGGTCTAAGAAGTCAATTGCTCTTATTTGGTGCTGGAGAGAATCTGGAAGATCTGATGATGTTGTTGTTATCCTCCTTCCAAAGGAACACTTGTGTTGTTCTTTAGTTTCACAACACACAAAGCATAAAACCCATATTTTGTAATCAGTTTGGTATTCAGTATTTGCTTCACACAGATGTAATCATTTTTATCTATTTTTTTCTTTGCTATTTATTTATTGCAGCTAAACTTCTGATTCCTTTCTGAGTTTCTGTCACTTTTTAAAAATGTTTTTAGGCAACTTCAGTGTTTCAGCTAACTTTGTAGTTTTCCCACATAACTTTGTTTATCAGGCAGATTTCAAATCAAATAAGTAAAAGTTGCTTCAGAAGTTGGAGCTGCTGGATTAAAGAAGCTCAGTTCAGTAAGAGGCACAACTGGCTGCACTGTGGAAATGAATAGCTCATAATAACAGTAGAGATTGGTTGGGCAATTGCCACAGAGAAAGCAATAACACAAATTAGGTATAACATATCACTTATATGGGCAGGGCCCAATATTTCAGGAGAAAGTGTTTACTTTACCAACAGAAGAGGATATTTGTAGCTCAGGGTTGAACTGTGGGATCCTTAGTGCTCTCTAGCTTGGTTATTTTCTTGCAGATGTTTCATTACAAAACTAGATAACATCGTGCTAGAAGGAGGCAAGGTTTGCTCTCATATACTATTGGCTTGCCCTTTCAGTGTTGGTGGAAGTGGCCTTAGTGATTTCTTAACTGGGCTGCTGTTTACTGTTAACTTGTTTGGCTGTTCCTTTATTGGGATATTGTTTACTTCTTGACTGCTGATCTAATGTTAATTTTGGTGTTAATGGATGTCCACACAACTTCATCAAGAAGTATTGCAGTATGAACACATGGTCAGAATGTAACTTCACTTTAGTGAACAAAGTGTTGAAGGCAGTGGTGAAATGTAACATTTGTTATTACCGGTTCTGTGGGCGTGGCTTGGTAGTGGTGGGTAATGTGACTGAGTAGGTGTGGCCAACTTGTGTTTTTTTTAACTTTTAAAGCCATTTTTTCTACAACCTCTTCGGCCAAAGAGGTTGTAAAAAATGCTTTTAAAAGCCTCTGACAATCCCAGCTGAGTTGCCTGATCGTCAGAGGCTTTTTTTAACTTTTAAAAACATTTTTTCTATAACCTCTTCGGCCGAAGAGGTTGTAAAAAAAAATGCTTTTAAAAGCATTTTTAAGGACATTGTTGAGAATGTTCTTTTGCTTTGCAACGTTTTAGCTTTCCACTTAATTTAGTTCAATTAAAAGAATTTAAATAAAGGGAAATCAGGGGAAACAATGTATCAGTAGCCACCAAAGGAAGTGTCAGTGGACACATGCAGTCCTGGGGAATCCAAAGCCTTTTAAGAATTATTTTCACAAATTTTCACTAACTTCAATTCCAATGATGTTCTCAAGTGCTGAAGACTGACTGAACTGGACCAGGAAGCAGGAAATCTGCTGTTTCTAGAGTGTATATGTTGATCACAAAAAGACAACTTTTTCCTTTAATACCAGGAGATGCTGTTTCAGCAAATATTGCTCTCTGCCAGAGGTTGCATATGTAATGGTAAGGATTTAATGTTGACTTTAATGTGCTTACCCAATGCATTAATTCTTGCCTAATTAATTTGAAACTAAATAATTGACATATTTGAACTAAGAGAATGAAGTAGGGTGACAGCAACTCCTCCAGCCATGCAACCAAATAAAAATGAAAAACATTCAAATACACATATCACATTTAAAATAACAACTCCAAAGACCTTCCAGTTGCACCTAATTTCTGATGCCTCTTTTGGATTTGGAGCAAACAGTTGTTGTTTTAATGCTGTAAAAATGAGAAGCTGCTGGGTGAGCTGTTAGTGCTAAGGAAAGCTTCTTATCTCTTTCCTTTAAAGGAGAAGTTTGGGCTCCCCCCTCCCTCTGGCTAGAGCAATTTATCTTTGTGCCCTTTAGCCAAGAATTGCTTCTCCGTTTGGACTGCATGACTGCGATTATGCATAACCACTGACTTAAACATTATGATGAGAGACATAATTTATTTCTTCAGTAATTCATTTCTCCCTCTCTCTCTCTCTGTGTGTGTGTGTGTGTGTGTGTGTGTGTGTGTGTGAGAGAGAGAGAGAGAGAGAGAGAGAGAGAGAGAGAGAGAGAGTATTGCAAGCTCCTGGAGTTTGCAGCCTGCAAATGTTCTCCCCCTCTTTTTCCTATTGACCACTTGTTAAATCTTTTTGTTTGTTTCCCGCCATTCCCCAGGGACCAGCAGACAGACAGCCTTGCCAGATTCATTTTCTGATCAAAGCTGTTTGATTTGGTCAATTTTGCCACATTGGAGACGTTCTCTATTACAGAGATAAATAGCCTTGGGCTAACTGTCAACGAAAACTTGTAAGCTAATAAATTATTCCAATTTCTTCCTGCGGATTTCTCTGGAGACAGCCCTAGGAAATACACTTTTTGATTAGTAAATTTCTCTGTGTGTGTGTCTGGACATTCAAATGTGTCGACTTTGATTAGCAGCATTGCTTTTCAAGTAGATGCTGGCTGAGGGGCTGTCAGTTGCAGGCAACCCTGATGCATAATGCATCAACTGGGCCCAGAAACAAGGAGCCTCATCCAAGGCGAGAAAGGCGGGAAAATTGCCCCAACAACCCTTTGCAGTCTTAGGGAGCTCTCCAAGTCGCAAAGTCTTTTTGGTGTGGACAGCACCAAATCACTGCAGTCAGCTGGATCTGCACCAATAGGCTGGGATACCTACGGGAATGCCATAAACTGTACAAAGTTATCCTAAGGAAATTAAACAGCCTCTTTTGACTTACTTCTTCTTCTTTCAGGGGATACCAAGGCTTCTTGTTTCTCTTCCCCCACCCCCACCCCAGTCCCACCAAGGATCAAATTTTGTTTCATCTCCCACCTGGATTTCAATTTGCCTGCTGTTTACTTCTTCAAGTCTTGCAGGTTGTTATAGAAACAATATTTTGGCTATAACAAATCAATTGGTGCATGTGAACACAAACATACAGATCATTTATCAACAGCAAAATACCCTAAATTATGACCTTTCTAAAACCTATCAGAAGGGCAAGGGAATGCATAACGTAAATTAAACTTTGAAGGGTCAGCGGTTTTTACTTTCACTATTCATCTTTCTTTCACCTTATAGGTTTAAGAACAAGAGTGCTGTGTAATTACATTTCAATGGGGTGCAGCGGTTCATTATTCTCTGCTATACCAATCTACTACAACATTTCCAATGCAGTCAGGTACATTGGAACAGATATTAGTGTAAGACCACAGTTGCTCTTTTGGACTAATCATATCTTTTAATGCAGTGCCAGACAATAATCTGCAAAGAACCAGCAGGGAAAAAGAGAGGGAGTGACAGATGGTGGAAAAGAAGAGAAAACCAAATCATTGTATAACTTATAATTCATCTCAAAAGAACAAATGCTTTTTGTTTCACTTTTTTTTCCTTCCATTGGCTTTGACTTTACAGTACATACTAGTACTTTTCTTTCTGATCATCCAGAGTTTGCACCAGGCAAAAGTGCACTACAAGGCCATAAAATGAGGAATATTAAGAATTAAGTGAGATGAATTGAACAAATTTTCTGTGCTACCTGTCTGCACTATTATATCTGTCAAAAGTAACACTTCTAATAAAACTTTGCATAATGTTATTTAAATAGTAAACAATATCCTGGTTTGTGTATCATTTAGCTTGCTCTGGTCCAAGCCTTTATTTATTTGCACTTCAAATCTTAAGATTGGGTTATAGCACAGAAAGGGGTGATATAGGGATGCACAATTTTCTGAGGCAGGGGCCCTGGGAGACCTGTCAGAGAACCCACTTGGAAAGTGGGTGAGCAAAGGAAATGAGCAAAGTGAGGGCCAAAAGTGAAGTGAAATAAATTATAAAGTTAAGATATTTTCTCTGTATTGTATATATTTTATTTATTCTCCTTCTGCCATACCCTTTTTGTCTGAGACTTCAGTAGAGGAAGGAAGGAAGGGAGGGAGGGAGGGAGGGAGGAAGGAAGGAAGGAAGGAAGGAAGGAAGGAAGGAAGGAAGGAAGGAAGGAAGGAACTGTGGCTGTTGTTGCTACTTGCCTGTTCAGTAGAAAGGTTACAGGAAGGAATAGGCATATGATCCTGCCATTCCTTTAGGCAGTAGTGCTTGGGAAGTGCTCCTTTTTAGAGATGTACAAAATGGTCCCTACATCATTGCATGCACAAAATTGTCAATTTTAGGTGTTTCACAAACAGGCCAAACTATGTGCATTCTGTCTAAAGATAGACCTGGAACATAGGATCTTTGGCTCAGAAAGGAACTCAGAACATTATGTATTCCTGGCAGAGCTATTCTGGGAAAGATAGTGGGATCAGTAGCCACAGCCGTGGTAGCTCAGGGGAGTGAAGATGCTGGTGAGATCTAGGAAGGAGTGAGCGAGCCAGCTAGCTCTACCACACTTGAATTCATGCATAGCAATGGCAGTTAAAGGAAGGGAAGGAATATGCTGAGATGATCCAGTTGGAGGACTGGTATACAGACCATGTGGAGAAAGGGAAACAGGGACAACAGGATTATGTTTGGCTTAAATCCAGAAACAACTAAAATGTTCCAGATTTAGTTCTACTGTGGTGCAACCCTGTCAGAAATAGGGTTTCAGTTGAGATCCAGCTGAAGTTCCAAGCCACAATATCAATGTATGCTTATCTATTTCTATTTCATTTACACCTTTAGACTCTTTCTAAGCAAATTTGGCTAATAGGAAGAGTGGCATGTAAATTCCATTGAAAAACATTTTGCCTCCTCAGCACTGACAACAATGGTGAATCACAGGAGTGCAATAAATACTGTAAGGTAGAGGAACCATCCCAATAATTTAAGGAAAGGAGCAAAATCATAGAAGAAGATAACACAGAAAACATATGGAGTTTCTTTTACTGAGCTAGGCCATTAGTCCAGCCCACTGATGGTAGCCAAAGATAGGCTTTTCCCAAGAAAAATTACTTTTGAAGTATTTTTGTGGGTTCTCAGAATATTGCCAGATCAAAGCGCTGGCATGCAGTTATTCCTTCTTTGGTACCAAAATAAGTGATTTAATGATGCAATACATTTCTATAACTTTTACTTCACCTACTGTATTTTTTTCTCTGCCCAAAAGCCTTAAAAATGACTGGGATTTCAATTTTACCCACTCTGATGACTTCGTGTTTGTCCATGTCCTGTTTAGTCTTTGGCTAAATAATGATGAAGCTAATGATAATTACAGTTTTGTTGTAAAAACTTTTTTGACCTGGTTTTGAAAAAAAATAATGGAGGTAAAACCTGGGGCCTTGGGTGTCTAAAACAAATGCTCAGCAATTCAGCTATGGCCTTAGGCCAACACATCTCAAGAAATATTCTCATCCCAATCGCAGATACAGTTCTAAGCTTTATATTGGCTTTGTTCATGAAATATATTTATTTTATAATTATAATATATAATTAAATAACTACCGTATAATATAATTAATACATTTATATAAAGTTAACTAAGCCATAGTTTATTCAATTATTCAAATTTTCTGAGTACAGTGAATTAACAAAGGATGAAATATGACTGAGACCCAGTTTGATGTAGTGATTAAGGCACTAGCATTTGATGTGGCTTCTCCTTGAAAATGTGTGGTTAGGCAGTTGTTGAGGGCATAATTCTTCCTTTGCTGAAAATCCAGAGTTTGCTATCAGCTTAGAGCAGAGTTAACTCCAGGTAAACTGCAGCAAAAGCTAAGAGCTTAACATTTTAAGAAAGACCAGCAATGGTTTAGCAAGGGATTGGATTCAATTTTTGATTACAGCACATCTCCTGCTGACATGGGAAGGAGAAGAAGGATTACACAGGAAAGAGGATCAGAAATCCTCTTAGAAATCAGGAGACTATAGCCTCCTAGAAATCAGGAGACTATGAATTCTAGCCCACTTTAGGCACAAAGTCATTTGAGTGACCTTGGGCCGGTCACTTTCTCTGACCACTAGGAAGGAGGAAATGGCAAACCATGTCTGAAAAATCTTGCCAACAAAACTGCAGGGACTTGTTCAGGCAGTGTCCAAGAACTGGCAAAAATCGAATGGTGTAAAAAAAGATTGCCAATTTGTGGTTTAGTGTGCAAATACAGCCATTATATGTAAAGGAATAGTTAGCCCTCAATCATTTTTCAGATACTGTATTCCTATTTCTTTATAAAATGCTGTATTATTCCTAAATATTGTAAATATTTAGTTCACCAGAGGAAAAGAAAGACAGATTTCAGGTAGTTTCTCTCATGAAAGATTAAAATTTAAATGATAGATTTTCAACTCTTAAAGCACTGAATATTTTTCCTTACATGATGGTTCATAAGAATGTATTTCTGCATATTTTACACCAGACTGTACAGGAATAATACCTGTTTGTGGTCTAGTTTTTATTTAGACTTGAAATATGTCAAGAATGACTTTGACTTTATGGCCTGAGGGGGTGGGGGGAGAGAGGGATGGGAATAAAATATATTAGAAGG